>NC_091062.1:204641354-209993854 GCF_000393655.2 Nicotiana sylvestris | reverse complement strand
ATGGACTGAAGACAACACTCTCACTACGGTCCAAATGCTCAAGTATCAATATCTGCACACATTGCAGAGTGTAGTATCAGCACAACCGACCCCATGTGCTGGTAAGTGCCTAGCCTAACCTCGGCGAAGTAGTGACGAGGCTAGGATCAGACTACCAAATAAACCTGTGCAGTTAAATTATATACAGTGGAAAATAAAAGCAGGAATGTACAATTAAGGATGGGAGGGGGAAAAGTTGTTGTGGGGAAGCATCAAATGATAATAGAAGAACAACAGGTAAATATAAAGAACACTATAACTCGATTATCAACAAGAATCAGAAATCAAACAAGTGCACGTCGTCACCTTTCGTGCTTTTACTCTCGTCCTCACCATAAGAATCAATATAATCTGCACGGCATCACCCTTCGTGCTTTTACTCTCCTCCTCACCATAAAAATCAATATAATTGGCACGGAATTGTACATCGTGCGGCACGACATCACCCTTCGTGCTTTTACACTCTTCCTCACAAAATCATACACGGCATCACCCTTCGTGCTTTAACACTCTCTCACCAAAATAATGCACAGCATCACCCTTCGTGCTTTAACACTCTTCCTTACCCAAAAAACAATCACAAGCAATAAGGGCAAGGAAATAAATAAAATCACAATAAAATCCCGGCAAGGGAACAATAGTTCAACAATCGAATCCCGACAAGGGAACAATATCAAAAGCATTAACATCCCAGCAATGGAGATAACATTAAAAGAAACAACATCCTGGCAAGGGAGACAATATAATAATCCTTTTCTCTTTTTCACATTTATTTCACAACTTACTTCACAACTTGAGCCAATGCTCTATAAGGTTCAATTGCCAATTTTACTTCCACAATTCATTATACAACTTGAGCCAAAGCTCTTCAATATTCAAATACCACTATTACTTCCACAAGCTTTGCTCAACAATAAAAATCATCACATAAGGCATGAACAATACAAACGAAGTCACACTAATCATAGTATAAGACTCACGAGCATGCTTGACACCATCGTATAGATACTCGTCACCATGCCTATACGTCGTACTCAACAAATAACACATAGCAAATAGGACACAACTCCTAAGCCCTCAAGCTAAGGTTAGACCAAACACTTGCCTCAAACTTCCACGACCAACTCAAGCCTCAAACACTATTTTTCCTTTAGAATTTGCCTCCAAATAACTCATATCTAGTCCAAATTGATTTAACAACATCAATAAATGCTAAAGAATTCATACCCAATGCTTAATTATAGGTTTTCTATCATTTTTCCCAAAGAGTCAAAAATTGACCCCGGGCCCGCTTGGTCAAAACTTGAGGTTCAGACCAAAACTCGATCACCCATTCAATCACGAGCCCAAATATGCAATTAGTTTCGAAATCTGACCCCAAAACGAGGTCTAAATTCCAATTAATCAAAAAGCCTAAACACTACCCAAATTCCTGATTTCTACTATAAAAACCCTAGATTTTTGGATGAAAATTGATGAAATGCAATGCAAAATCGAAAGAATAAGGTTTAAAATCATATACCAATGCTTTTGGGAAGAACTTGTTCTTTGAAAATCGCATCAATGCTCTCTAGTTTTGAAAATTTGAAGTTATGGACTAAATCCCGATTTTGCTACTGTTTTTAATTCACTGGACAGACCTTCTTCGCGTTCGCGAAGGGCCTGTCACGTTCGCGAAGGCTCAAGCCCATTAGCCTTCGCGTTTGCGTTTAGCGGCTCGCGTTCGCGGAGCTTTGCTCCTCAAGCCTTCACGTTCGCGGGCCAGTGGCCGCGTTCGCATAGAACAAAATCCCGTTCCCCCTGCCCCAGCCCAAAGTCCTTCGCGTTCGCGATAGCAGGTCCGCGTTCACGAAGGGTAGCACTCCCAAAGCTTCGCGTTCACGACATGTTTCTCGCGTTCGCGTAGAAGGAAGATTCCTTCAGCCTGACTTACCCTTTGCGTTTGCGAGAGTCCTTCCGCGAACGCGAAGAACAAAATTTCAGAATACCAGAAATTGAAAACCTGCAACTTTTTCTAAGTTTAAAACCTTTCGAAACCTATCCGAAACTCACTCGAGCCCTCGGGGCTCAAAACTAAACATGCATACTAACTCAAAAACATCATATGGACTTACTCGTGCGATCAAATCGCCAAATTAACAGCTTTAACAATGAATTTAGCATCAAAATCAAAGAAAAATCTCAAGAACACTTAAGTTTCAAATTTCACAACCGAGGGTCCGATTCACGTCATTTCAAGTCCGTTTCTTACTAAATTTTACATGCTCAACTTAAATCATATATAAGACCTGTACCGGACTCCGGAACCAAAATATGGGCCCGATACCATCAAGTTCAGTTACATTCAAATTTCCAAAGACTCTAAAATTTTTAGTTAAACAATTTTTCTTCAAAGATTCATTTCTCGGGCTTAGGACCTCGGAATTCGATTCCGGGACCATCAAATCACGAGTCCGGATCCGTTTACCCAAAATATTGACTGAAGTCAACTTAAATTCATTTTAAAGGCAAAATTTATTATTTTCCACAAATTTTCACATAATGGCTTTCCGGATACGCGCCCGGATTGCACACGCAAATCGAGGTAAGATAGAAAGAGGTTTTAAGGCCTCAGAACACATAATTTATTTCTAAAACAAGTGATGACCATACTAATTAGATTATTGCTTCTTCACAAGTCTATCCCTAAAAGAACCCCACCCTGTGGCCCTAGCGCTTCGTGCTCTTATATATATGCGTCTATACCTATAAAAATATACACACACATACTTCGTTGTACTACTTTAACTATATATAGCTTGTTATAGTATATGTTAGTGTATTCATTATTTGTATTACAAAATAAGGTATCAACGGATTACATTTATATTATTTAGATTGTAAATATTAAAGTGATTCAAAAGTCTGACCATGTTTGACCTAATAACCGACCAACTTTGGTCGGTTATTTTTTAGGAAATAACATATATCGACCAAAGTTGGTCGGTAAAAGCTTCCCCTGCAATAACCGATTGACTTTGGTTGGTAAACTTAAATATAAATTCTATAAATTTTATAAAATATTTTAAATAATAATATAATTATTAAAATTTTAAAAAGTGAGTCCACATTACCGACCAAAGTTGGTCGGTAATCAAAAAGCTGCTTTGACTAAGCAAGTCCGACCACTGCGATTAAATTTTTGACCAATATACCGACCAACTTTGGTCGGTATGTAATTTAAAAAAAATATAAAATATTTTTTTTGTAGTTTCCGTTTGTGTTGACGGTTTTTTGTCGCTTTTGTTGACCGACCAACGTTGGTCGGTATGACTTGGTCAGTTTTTCCCTAATTTCTAATAGTGTCTTCTATGAAGGTATTGCAGTACCATATTTATTACAATACCAACTGTCAACTGCTGCAAACACATAGGTCGAGAGGCTAATTAGTTCAAACTATTGTTTTGTTTTTTCATCAATCATTCGAGTTCTATATAATATTGGTTGGTATTCAATTGGGATTATTTTGGTCGGTAATGGTATTAATCAAAGAGAGAATTTTTGTCCTTGTATTAACATTGTTATAAAATGAAGACGCATTTAATTAAGGCTTTAATTTTATACAATGTAAAAGAGCTTCTAAAGTATGATTTAATTAAAGAAATGTCCATCATAAATAACCGTAAGGCCTGCTTGTTTAGAGTACAAGGTAGTATAATACTTGTACTAAACCCAACATTAGTTATCCCTATACTAGGTAAAAAAAGCACGGGCTAGCCAGTTTTTGGACTGATCATTCAAAAATAGCCAATGTTTGCAAAGTCATTGAAAAATAGCCACTATTTTGCTGCAACACGGAAAGTTCCAGCATAATATACTAGAGATCAGTGTACCTGTGTATGAACTTCCAGCATACTATGCTAGAATTCCAACACGTGGAAAGTTCCAGTATATTATGCTGGACGGTAGATTATACTGGAACTCCAGTATATTATACTGGAACTCTAGTATATTATACTGGAGTTCTAAAGTATACTGGAGTATTTTTTTGGATTTTGAACGGTATTTTCGTTCAGATTTATCTTTACATAAAAGTGACTAAATTTCGATTACTTTTGAAACTATGACTATTTTTGAATGATCACTTGTAGCTCTGGCTATTTTTGAATTTCACTCCTATGCTAAATCCGTAGAAATGATAACAGGTAGCCATTCTAGAGGGCTGCTATTTAGAAATTAGCTAGTATGTCATGAATTTCAATTTTCCATCCCTAAATAGCATGGCTATTCGTGTAATTCCCCAGCATTAATTATCTGTGTTTGGTTATTTTTACGCAGTGTTAGTTATCCTCATAAACAATATCTTCACAAGTTATGTAATATTTGGTATTGGGATAAAATGTGAAATAACAATGCGGAGGATCACTGGCGGAGCCACATGCACCCAAGGGGTGTCTGCGTCGAAAATTATAGCGTGTAGCTGGGTATTTTTTAAAAAAAAATGTATATATATATTATATATTGTCACCCCTTAACTTGTCAGTGGACTTATTTTTTTATATTTTGACTCCCCTTAATGAAAGTCCTGGCCCCGACATGAATTGAAACATCCAAAATAACAAAACTAACCCTCATAATAATGGACAGACTTTTATTTTCTATAAAAATAAATACCAAAGTCGGAGGAAAGCTAAGGCTATAAATACAACATATATTAGGAGAAACTTTAGAATAGGAGTATATAAATATGGAGGCTGCGCTATGCCTTTGGCATTGTGAATTTTCTATTGGAGGATAGAAACTTCTCTCGTTGCTCTGCGGCATCAATGTCATTGAAATGTGTTTCTGGGATCCAGTTTCCAGTCTTGGGATCTCTCATCCAAAATATATCCTTTCCTACACTTTTCTCAATATTGTTTGAAGAAGAAGAAGAAGAAGAAGACGACGACGACTCGGCCACCTTCCTAATATTGGAAGTAACAGGCCGTCCTTTTACATTCTCTGCTGCTACTGTGTATCCTCTCCTGCACCCACAAAAAATAGCCTATAAATTGAGAAATTTAATGTTAATAAATTATTTTCAAAATATGTAAATCTGTCGTTCAATGGACGGGGAGCCGTGGAACATTGATAAAGTTATTTTTGTATGACCTATAGATCGCGGGTTCAAGCCGTGGATACAAGATATTTTCTATTTTTTATAAATCTATCATACTTTCTGAACCGACTAAAGTAAGCAATGTCACGTAAACGGGAAAAGAGGGAGTAACAATGTTCACATGTTCTTGTGAGAATAAACGTTCAAAAAAATAAAAATGGCGTGGTAGGGAAGATAGTTTGGTCTCTAACCTGAGATCAAGAATGAGATTAAAGCTGCTCAAAGGAACCCTAGGCATGATGAAGAATTTTGAGATGCGTTACAGATTGAGATGGTGTGTATGTTTGTACGTTTAATATAAAGCTATATATATATATATATATATAGGCAAGGCAGGAGACATGAGTCAAGAAGAATTATTAGTATAGTAGGACTTGGAAAATCTGAGATTCGAGAGAGAGAGATGACTTGAAACGCAAACTATAAGATTCTGATGAGGAAATTGGAGAATTTCTAATAGTTGATGGTTACGTAAATTAGGGATTAATTAAATATAACTTCGTCCTAGAAAGAATGAAGATTTTGGAGTATCGAATATATGTGATGGTACAGAATCTTGAACATAATTATTTAATTTTTAAACTAAAATTAATCTAGTAATTGTGCTTTGTGTCTTATAAAATGGAATAAACAGAGTAATTACACATTTTATATATATATATATATATATATATATATATATATATATATATATATATATGTATATTTAATTCAGGAAAACCTTGAGAACTGTTTCGATACATGTATGGGGCATTCCACTTAGAATTTGAGTGGCTTTTTTTTTTTATTGCGGTAAGAATATTGCTCTTATTCGATATGAAGAGCTAGCATCAATTGATGCTTCTATATACGATCCTTTCCTTAATTAATTTCTATAGTTCTATAGCATGATGATTGATGAACCCTCCCCCAGGGGCAGATTTAGAGCAAAGTTTCCGTGAACCCAGTAACTTTTGCATAGACTTTATATTTTTACTAAAAAATTTGTTAATAGTATAAGAATATTTAGCTTGGAACCCAGTTCGTTGGTCCAATTATCATGTAGATTAACTTGAGATTGTTATAAAAACCCGTAAGTTTAAAATTCTGGATCCGCCCCCTCTCTACATTCTGTTGATCCGATCTCCAAAAATTCCAACTTTGGATTTATACCAATTTTGGGATTGAAGACTTTGTTTGGGGCATCATACTTTTTTTAATTCTTGTCGAGATAGTCACATGAAAATTGAAAATTATAGTACTGACATGAATTCCCAGTTCCTTCCTTTTTTTTTTTTTTTTTTTTTTTTTTTTTATCCTTGATCCTAATTGCTAGTATAGTCTTAGAGAAAGCTTGTCAAGCAAAAAAAAAAAATACAGGGAAGGAAAAATAAATTACATGGATTGTGGATAGTGTTGAAAAGATGATAGGTAGCAATATGTTGGGTGTGTTTGGTATAACGGAAAATGTTTTTTGGAAAATAAATAGTAATTTTATTCATTTTTCGATATTTGGTACGCAAATTAAGGAAAATGACTTCTCAAGAGTACATTCATAAATAATTTAGATATAATAAACATGAAGCCATAAACTTTCAAACTAACAACATTCCGAACCCACAAATTTCATAAACTTTCGAACCGCTAAACTTTCAAAATCGCGGAATTTTGAACCCATAAACTTCCAAACACATAAACCTTTGAACTCATAATTTTGGAACTTGTAAAATTTTGAACCTTTAAACTGATATATAAAAAAATTAAAATTGAAAAATATATTTAAAAAATATTTTTTTCGGGTTTCGGGGGAGGGGGTGGAGTGGGTGGTGGATGGTGCAGAAAAATGAAAAAATAGAAATTTAAAATTGCAAAAAAAAAAAAATTAAGGTAAAAAAAATAATTTTTTTGCAGTGGGAGGTGGGGGTGGATGGGGTAGTAGGGTGGGTGGTAACGGAATGTGTGGTAACGGAAAAACTGAAACTTGAAAAAAAAAGCCTTTTTTGGAGAGGGATGGGGTGGGTTAGTGAGGGTGGAGAAAGTTGAGAAGAAATTTTGGAAAATATTTTTCCTTCTCTTGATAAGGAAAACATTTTCCTCCAATTAAAGAAAAATAAATTCATAAAAAAAATATTTTCCAAAACATTTAAGCCAGCTAAACATGAAAAAATTAGAAACCATTTTCCGAAAAATATTTTCCTCTCGTACCAATTCAGATTGGTTTGCTGGTATTATATTAGCTCTCTCCATGTTGGAATAGATTGACTAATATATACTGCTCATCAGTCATATTCAACAATTAATAGATGAGAAATGATTAATCATAACGTGTAACACGCTTCCTCTACTTTCATCAACAATCACTCATTCCACTAACTAAAGACCCCATACTGTACGATTAACCAATCAATTTTTTAATAACAAGCTCGTTTGTTCCGAATATTTATTTCGAGTATAGCTATTAAAGTATTTTTTTAAGAGCGTGCAAAATCTATTGTAAACAGTGGGTGACCCAGAATTTTATGCCAGCGAGTTCAATCATAGAAATCCATAACTACTATAAGCGGCATAAGGTACGAGGAGCAAGTTTTTTTTGTCTTTATTGCTCACAATATGATCCCGTAATAAAGTCCTATTGTACTCTAACAAATGACAATTAATTTCAAACACATACTTGCAAGTCTTAAGCAAATTTTATGAAAGAAATTACCTTCTAGAGTAAAATAAACTTCAATATAATTTCGATTGAATTTATGAAAAGAAAATATACTATAAAGAAAAATAAAAAATTGCAAAATATATACAAGGAAAATAATTTGATTTGATTGCAATTTATACAAAATAAATAAATAAAGTAGGCATAAATGATGAAAAGGATTCGAACACAAGACCTCACCAATACTATGAACCCGCTTGATCATTTTTGCAAGAGCAAAGCTTTTGTCAAGTGGGATCAATTATAAATTTTATACAAAATTTACTCTGCTTTAGTCGTAATTTATACATATATACAATATTATTTTTTGACGAAGCGAATTCAGTTGAACCCGCTTAACATCACTTTTGGGAATCAATTACTCAAATAATCACTCAACTATCTCAAATTATCTCCTAAAGTCACATTTATTTCGTTTGTAACAACAAAGTCACTGAACTATGTCTATCACACTCAGAAGGTCACTCAACTAGATTTTCCAAATTTTGGATTACCAACCCTATTTTACACTCTAAATTATAGGCATTTATCTTCTTTTTATTTTTTTTAAACTTTTTAATATTATAAATTTTCCTTTTTAATTTATATTATGGACTTACCTATAGAATAAATAAATATTATTTATAATTAAAAAAATAAAAAGTATTTAAATATCTAAAATGTTGGAATAACAAAATAATGAGCATAGTAAAAAATTAATTAGAATAATTTTTTCATAATAATAATTTTAGTATTAACAATAAAAATTCAAAAATTTATTTACACAATTCAAAATGAAAGAAAATAAAGACTGTAAAATATATATTTTATGCACGTAATATAAGAATAATTATTTAAATAATTTTTTTTATAATATACATTATATATTATTGAAAATTATACTCAATTAAGAATAATTGTTTGGAAGTTATATAGAAAAAGAAGAGACAGAAAGAGATGAACTGGATAGAGACTATACAAGTAGTTTGTCGGAAACATGCACAAAATGTATAGAAATATATAGATAGAAAACAAAGGAAGATAATAGGGGTATAGAAAGGGCAGGAAAGGATAAGAGAAAGAATGATATGAACAATTGTATATGGTTTGGTTCTGGATGATTGAATAATAAGCTTTATTTCCACCAAAAAAATTATGCTCAATTATATTATTATGTTTCTATCAATTTTCCGACGACACAAAATTATGTCACCGAAAAATAGAGGGTATATTTGTATAGGATAAAATATGTTATGTTAAGTCGTGCATGGAATATATATAATATAATTGACGTTCTAGCTGGAGGCCATATAATTAATATGAAAGGAGATGGTAGGTAACAATATAATTCAGACATTAGAAAAATGAGGACAATTCCATTAGAAGCACATGATTATATGTACATATCTAATATCTTCCCTCTTTTTTGTGCCAATAAATATGCAACATCTCTCCTCCTCATAACCTTCACGTGGCTGCAGGCTCTTCTCTCATCTGCTTTAATATATTTTACCTAACTTTATTTTCCATTGATTCTAAATTTATTTCTGGTTTCTTCTACCATCAAATGGGCTTTGCAAAATTGAAACAAGTAGAACATAGTCAATTCCTAGCTTTCTCAAATGACCGTACTGCTCTTCATTATGATTGCTTTCTCAAATCTTGTTTCTTCTGCAACAAAACTCTTAGCCTTGACAAAGAAGTGTACATGTACAGGTATGTACAGGTAGTAAGAAACGATCAGCAGTACATTATCCCCCCCTACCCCCCACAACCCCCCCCCCACACCCTCATAGTATTGGTAAATTTTGATACTGAATACTAAAATGCAGGGGTGAGCTGGGCTTCTGCAGTGTGGACTGTAGGAATAGGCAGATATACTTAGATGAAATGAAAAAGATTGAGATTTACACTAAGAAAATGCTAGCATCTTTAGTGCGGCAACGTCGAGAGGCCGGTGGACGGTGTAGTGAAACTACACTTCTGTCGGAGGATTACAGGCAGCCTGGCGAGCCATTGTCGTGCTCTAAAAATCGAGTTACATTCACATTCTCATAGTCGATAATATGTATAAGAGTACAGTTCAAAGGCGGAGCTAGCTAGGATTTTTAGTTTATGGGTTATATATGAATCATATTTCTTTTTATTTACTCGGTTCTAAATAAACTATTTTATACATATTTAATAAATTTAATAATATAAATAAAGGGTTTGAGACACATCTATTTAGTTCTGCCATACCTGTAACTATAATGCTAGTTCCGCCCCTGGTACTGCTATTATATTTTTTTCGTTCCCATTTGGTGTCTAGTCCTGCATTGGGCTCCAATAAATACGGATTGAATTCGTGTCAGAAAATCTCGCATGGGGAGATAAAGTTAGGGCTCCCTAATAAAAGCAATTTCATATCTAGGGCTCGAACGAGATTTCTAATAAATGATAACTACCTTTTAATTTAATTACTTTTTATAGCTACAAAGAATTTTTAATTTACCCATCATAGTTATGTCAAATACATATAGTTATTTCAGTGTATCAATATCGTTTCTTAATCCTATCTCTCTTCTTCCTCAACTCTCTCTCTTCTTTTTTCCTCTCACTTTGCTCTCGGCAAGGCTGCCGTCTAACTCCATCGCTGCCGGTCATCTTCTCCAGTGGAGCTCTACTAGAGCCCAACCAAACAACCACCCCCCCTCTCTCTCAACTCAATCACAGATCTAGATCTGAAAATCACGAAGTCGCGATGGACCATTACTGACAATGAAAATAATGGAAGAAGAAGATCGAAGGCGTCACCAAATCTGGATCTAACGGAGATGTCGGAATCCATGGCTTCTTCTCCTTCTTTGTATCTCACATCTGAGTGTATTCGTCTGAACAAATTTTGGTAGATGTAATGCGATAATGTATTCTCAGATTTTGCTGGATTTTTGTTTGTCTCTATTTTTAGTAGATATAATGTGATAACATATTCTCAAATTTGGCCAGATTTTTATTTGCCTCCATTTTTAGTTTTAATACAATGTATACAGTGTTTTGCATGGCTGGAAGATGCCATCTCCGGCGAACTGTCTTCTCTTCTTTGCTATTGAGTCACATACAATGATACGAATTCATTGTATTCTATATAAATACATTCAAATTTGAGTGTATTCTATATTTTTTTAATGCAAATACAGTTTATTTTTTTGTATTTTTGCATGTATTTATGTATTCTGAAGGTTAGTTTTTGTGGCAGATTTCTTGTATTTTTTGAATTTTTATTGTTTGAATAAACTCGAATTAAATATAGTGTAAAACTAGCTACAAATGAATACAGTGAATTGAATACAACCAAATATTACTGATACCAATGACTCTGATACCAATGAAGGAACACGTTAATCTAAACACATTAGATACCGCGTAAATCGTAAAACGAGAACTTACTTGTTCTTCGTGAAGCAGAAGCGAAAACGGATGAACCGTGACAGAAATTACTGGTCGGTGGTGGTTGTCACGGTGTGTTGGAACAACCTCCAATTCCACAGTCTAAACCCTAACCAAAATTGAGAGAGAAGAGCGTAGAAAAATACTGCAGAGTGTTTCTTTAATGTACACACTAAGTGTACTTATATAGGGAATATTAGAGTTAACTAATAACCCTATTGGGCCTTAAAGCACCCCTTATGGGTGGACCCAATTTTCCTACATCTCCCACTCACACATAATGGGAGTGCTCATCTAATATGAAAAACATATTCTCATCTCCTCAATCATTCATACACGGAAGTAGACCGTGCGACCAACATACTGTGAGAGCTAAGTGCTATATATCTGTTAGGAGTATATAGCCTCTCGTCGAGTGCAAACCTGCAAGTAGATCATAAAGTATGCAGTACCCTAGATCATGTAAATCACATTTGATATAGTCTCAAAATCTCATATATTATTATTTCTTGTATTCACAATTATAACTCATAAGTCATAATTGGTGCACCATTGAATACAAATAAATGAGATTCCATTAATGATCTTCCTCTTCTCACGATTCCCTTAACATTAGTATGACTGTTTTTCTAGTTATCGCTAGACCGTATCTGTGTTTATGGTTTTTTGGAAACACACTAAGATAGCTAACATCACACTAAGTCTCAAGTATCTGACCAGAGTCTCTAAGGGTACAAAATCTTGAGCTATCATAAAAGCTCTGGGTCTCACACAACAATAAGTTGAGAATGGACTTATGTTAACCCAATTGGTCGACATTAGCACACATGGTATGAAACATGTGCTACAACATTTTCTCATTTTTCTCCAAGGAGCGTATGTCTTTATCCCATAAAGAATGTTGTACAGATGATATTTAGACACCATAAGTATCTAAATTCGAGTTCTTTGATCTACAATATCATTTTTAACTCGCATCTAGCTCACAAAGTAGACTAGGTGAACGTTTTTCACCCTAATGACCTTATATCATTGTTTAAGCGACATTCTGATTTTAAGCGAATAGCTCTCAAATTATCTTTATGATAATTTTGCTTAAAATCATGTCTCGTCTCCTCACATTACTAAGATAAGGAGGCGGTTTCCTGTGTGAGAAGGCTAACCTCATGTCTACTCGACATACTTATAAAAAAATGAACAAAGAATGTACATAACATTCAACAATAAAAATATGTATGTATATAAATCAACTTTATTGATAATCAAAGAACATCAGTTTGAGAACACGGGAAAATAAATAACAAAATAAAGTATCTCAGAGTCTATGCAAGCCTTGAGACCTAGTGTGTCTCACAAATGCATCTCTAGACAAAGGCTTGGTCAATGGATCTGCTAGCATATCTTTTGTAGACACATACTTCACATTCACTACCTTGCATCTAACCATGTCTCTCGCATAGTTATACTTGATATCTATATGTTTGGTTTTACAATGAAACTTTGGGTCCATGGTAGAGGATATTGCAGCCTCACTGTCACAATAGACTAATACTGGTTCAGTATTTTCAGCAATATCCAACAAGTGCTCCAAGAACTTTTTCAACCAAACAGCTTCTTGTGCTGCTGATGCGAGAGCCACGTATTCTACTTCCATCGTAGATAGTGATACACATGATTGTTTCTTACTACTCCATGATATGGCCCCATCACTGAGTAAGAATACATATCCTGAGGTAGACTTCCCCTCGTCTAGATCTCCTCCATGGTCAGCATCATTGTATCCAACTAATCGCAGATCCTTACCGCCTTGATAACAAAGGGCATAATCAGCAGTTCCATTCAGATATCTCATGATCCTCTTTACTGCTTGCCAATGTGCTAAACCTGGGTCGATCTGATATCTACTTACCAAGCCAACTGCTTGACAGATATCAGATCTAGTGCACACCATATCATATATTAGACTTCTAACTGCGCTCCTATAAGGAACTCGACTCATTCTTTCTATCTCTTCAGGAGTCTTAGGACATATCTGACTTCCCAAGGTATGGCCTTTACTGATAGGAGTTTCAACTGGGCTACTATTTTGCATATTAAATTGTTCAAGAACTTTTCTAATGTAATTCTCTTGTGAGAGATACAAGACGATCTCTTGAAATCTTAACTCCAAGAATATATGCAGCTTCACCCATATCTTTCATCTCAAATTGGGATGATAACCATGACTTTATCTCGGTTATAAACTCCTTATCATTTCCAGCTATATGTATGTCATCTACATACAATGTTAAAATCACAAGCTTGTTTCTTGATCTCTTGGTATAAACGCAATGGTATTCATCCATCATGGTAAAACCATTGGATACAAGAACATTTTGAAAGCGTATATACCACTGCCTTGAAGATTGTTGAGGTCATAAATAGACTTCAAAAGTCTACAAACCTTTTGTTCGTGACCCTTTTCAATGAAACACTCAGGTTGTTCCATGTAGATTTCTTCATCTAGTTCTCCATTGAGAAAGGCAGTCTTTACATCCATTTGATGTAATTCAAGATCCAGGCTTGCAACAATAGCTAGAACCAGGCAAACCGAGGTAAATCGTACAGCAGGCGAGAAAGTCTCTTCGTAGTCTGTTCCTTTCTGTTGTGTATACCCTTTCGCCACCAGTCGAGCCTTATATATCTCAACTGTGCCATCAACCTTGAGCTTAATTTTGAGAATCCATTTTCTCCCAATTGCTTTGCGTCCTTCAAGGAGGTCAACTAGTTCCCAAACTTTGTTGACTCTCATAGACTCCAATTCATTTTCTATTGCTTTTGTCCATTTATCCTTAGAAGGGCATGAGATAGCCTCATTTACATTTTTAGGCTAGTTTTCTTCTTGTAGGATCATCATAAATAGTTCTCCGCCTTCAACATCAAATCGTCGGTAGGGAATATTTTTACGAGAACCACGTCTTACTTGTGATTCATCATTGTTCCCATTTGGATCAATGTTGCTCCCACTCGGATCAAGATCATTCATCCTGCTCCCACTTGGAACAAGATCTGTGACCATCTCTCTCCCTCTTGGACCAAGATCCATTTGGTCACTTCCACTAAAAGTAGAAGGATTACTTTTATTCGCATCTGATGATGAATGAGGTCTTTGATGAGAAACTAATTCGTCATCTGCTAAAATTCTCCCACTCGAATTAAGTGATCCTTGTACTTCTTGATCCATTATCTCAAATAAGGTTAGGTCTTGACCTACCTCTCCCTTCTTAGGGAACTCATCCTTTAAGAATGTGACATCTCGTGATTCAAACTCAGTTACACTCCCGCTGTCTTGCTGACCTATTAACACATAACCCTTTGAGGTTTCAGAGTATCTCATAAAGATACTTTTCTTTCCCCTCGGGCCCAATTTGCCATATTTGTGAGAGGAATTATGTGTATAGGCAGCATAACCTCAAGGTCTTAATACACTTAAGTCGGGTTGTCTTCCAGTCCATAACTCATATGGAGTGGTAGTAACTGATTTTGTAGGCACTCGGTTAAGTACAAAGGTAGCAGTAAGAAATGTATCACCCCAGTAACTAATTAGGAGTTTAGCTTGTGCCATCATTGACCTAACCATTTCTAGGAGCGTTCTGTTTCTTCTCTCCGCAACACCTTTTTGTTGTGGAGTATTTGGGATAGTCAAATGATGAACTATCCCTTTTCATCACATAAATTATTATATTGAGTTGATAAATATTCACGACCACGATCAGTTCGAAGAGCTTTTATCTTCTTGTCTAATTGATTTTTCACTAAGCTCATTAACTTTTGAAGCAACTTATTGCTTCTGATTTATGGGAAATCAAATAAACATAACTAAAACGGGTAAATTCATCAATAAATATGATGAAATAATTTGCTCTATGCCTAGCCCTAACATTCATAGGCCCATAGATGTCTGAATGGACTAATTGCAAAGGATATTCGGCTCTAGTCGCCTGACCAAAAGGTTTTCTTGCAGATTTTTCAGCTAGACAATTTTCACAAGTGGATAATTTCACATGTTCAATGCTGGAAAGCAAACCTTGTTTTGCTAACCTATGCATTCTTTGTTGGCCAATATGACCAAGTCTAGCATGTCATATGTTTACATCACTATCATATTTATGTAAAGAAACAAACATAGAAAAAACTAGCATTATTATTAAATGAATCATAATCCAAATCCATAATAATTAAACCTCTGGTCACATGACCAAAACCAAATAAAGTTGAACCAAAAGTCAACTTGGCATAATTGTCATGACAAAACAAGTCAAATCCTAACTTAAGCAAAACTGAAACTGAAATAACATTCCGGAAAATTGTTGGTGCAAAGAGAACATCGTGTAGTATTAGGTCTCAACCACCACGCAGGACTAACTTGCATGTACTGATCCCTTCAACAACAACTTTATTGTTGTTGCCTACATATATCCACTTTGCTCCACGTGGAACTTGTCGAAATTCAACAAAGGCACTGCGTTCCCAGGCTATGTGGTCCATTGCTCCTGAGTCTACAATCCATAAAGGATTAGATTCATTTAGAAAAATAGAACTAGAAACACAAAGTTCACTAATTCGTGCATCGTGAAATACCTTTCTAGGAGGCTTAAGCAATCTTTAGCATAGTGACCCTTCTTGTCACAATTATAGCATTTCACTTTAGTAACTTTCACACGTTTGGGACGTCTGTTCTTGCCTTTTTCAGTCTTTGCTCTTTTAGCAGGCTGAACTTGAGGTGGCCCTCTCTTATTTCCCTAGTTCCTTTTATTTGAATCACTCTTGGTTTTGGAGGTTGTTGCCATGTGCAACTCAGCTATTGGCTTTACAGCCTCAAGTCGTTCCTCCTCTAACTCAAGGTGTCTCCGGACATCTTCCAGAGTTGTGGTTCGCTCATTATGGGTCAAATGCATTTTCATATGATCCCAAGAACTAGGTAAAGAGCGTATGACAGCTTGGATTTGTTGTTCATCAGTCAACACATGACCAACATCTTTCAACTCCCTGATCATATTTGTCATTTGCCTCAGATGTGTTTTCATTAAATGTTCTGGGCGTCTCTTATATGAGTCAAATTTGATCGTTAAGGATCTCAGCTTGCAGTGGAACAGGTACCAAACCTTTTTCTCAAAGCATACTAAAGATCCATAGCTCTTTGGTGATCCTTAAACTCCCTTAGAATGTCATCATCTAAGGTGCTCAACAACGTAATGTGAGCAAATGGAGTTCTTTTTCTTCCAACTATCATAGGCTTCACGCTCACGCCTATGTTGAGTAGTATTGCCTTCCTCAGGCTCATTCATGACATTGTTGATGACCACTAGAGCCTCTTGCTCCTCTAGCACATACTGGACTTTCAAACTCCAGGTTTCATAATTGTCACCGTTGAGTTTCAACCTTTTATTGAGCTCAGCAACAATGTTTTTTGAAGCAGTAGTCATTCTTTAACAAAATAAAAAATAAAATAAGAATCATGAAAAAAATAACGCAAGGCACGATGTTCTACATACATACATATTATGACACTAAGTATCAATTGATTAAGTTAATAAACACATATATTAATTATGGAGTTGAAAGTTCACTATGTTCCCAATCATTGTCCAAGAATTAAAATATTATGAAAATTAACCTATTCAATTATCTAGCTAAGCGTCTTAATCATGCTTAAGACAACATAATTATCTAATCATGATTTTACAATCCCATGTGGATCATAAGTTAACAAATAACCTATATTAGCATGTAAATAAAATTAATGCCAAACTAATTAACATTTATTACATGCTATTCAAATTCACATAAAATTTATTTTAATGTTAAACTAATTAACATATTATACATGTTAAATAAATTAACAAGTAAATTTAATGTTAAACAAATTAACATTTCAAGTATGTTAAACAAATTATTTAAACAAATTAACATTTCAAGCAATTGGGACAATAAAACAATTATAGTTTTATTAAAAGAATACAAATACTAAATTTATATTCTAAAAATTAAGTCCATATGACAATTGTGAAGAAAGCAATGAGGTGTGCTACTAAAGTACCAAACCAAACTCAAGCTTTGCAAATTCACTTGCTTAGGAGGGAACATACAAGTATTACTCTTAATACTACTGCATAAATACCCAGTGCTATTTCTGGCCCAGCCAAACCACTTCTGTCTGAGAGCATGCGCTACTAATTGATTAATAAAAAATTTACCACACCAACTAATATACGTAAATACTGATCCACACTTATTTTAGATCAGAAAAGCTAGAACTACTCTACTCTAATTTATTTTGGACCTGAAAACCAGCATATGGCTCTGATACCAATGAAGGAACACGTTAATCTAAGCACATTAGATAGCGCGTAAATCGTAAAACGAGAACTTACTTGTTCTTCGTGAAGCGGAAGCGAAAACGGATGAACCGTGGCTGGAATTACTGATCGGCGGTGGTTATCACGGTGTGTTGGAGCAACCTCCAATTCCACAGTCTAATCCCTAACAGAAATTGAGAGAGAAGAGCGTATAAAAATACTGCAGAGTGTTTCTTTAATGTAAACACTAAGTGCACTTATATAGGGAATATTATGGTTAACTAAAAACTCTATTGGGCCTTAAAGCACCCCTTATGGGTGGACCCAATTTTCCTATATATATATATAACATATTTAAATAAAAGATATATTCATAGAATATACGTAATTAATGGATACATAGGGGAGATTACATGGGTAAGGGAATTGGTGACGTAGTATAGCAAAAGTTAAAGTCTAGACTCCTAATTAAACACGTCAAAGTATACTTAACGAAATATCAAGATCTCTTTTTTTTTTTTTTTTAATCAATAATCAGCTCTTTTCTTCGCCATAACCGCAACGATTGCCGCAAGAAAAAAATAATGAATAAGAAATCTGCATGTGATACTCAACAAGAAGATGAAGAAACTCAACAAAATTTCTGGGTAAACAAATATTTTGATGAAGAAAGCAGCAAATTATATGGAAATCTCTGGCAGAAATCCTTACAATTTGATGAAAAAGCTGAATATCACTGGGAATCTTTAGATTTCCATTATGAAGACGACGTTGGCGGCTACGTTGACGATGATGATATACAGTTACAAGAAATCCTCTTTAACTCGGCACAAATTTATGACTCCTCAGTTGACGAGAAGTTGGAATTTGATGATTTTGCTAACAAAGCAAACCTTGACGACGACGTTAAGAAAAAAGGCGTTAACGTATCAAGTTTATTAATACGAACTAACGGAATCAACAAGTGGAACAGCAAGTATGAAAGAGGTGAAACTTCATGCATATTTTGTACGATCTGTAACGATATTAAACCTGTCAACAGTGTTATGAGAAAGGGAAAAAGTTGCGGCCATAGTTATTGTGAAGAATGTATAAGGAATTACGTAGTAGAAAGAATCAAAGATAATATATCAGAGGTGAATTGTCCAGTTTCAAACTGTAAAGAAATTTTGGAGATTAATGCATCATTGATGCCGGCGGATGAATATTATTTGATTGATCGATGGAATGATGCAGTTCGTGAAGCTAGGGTTCTGGCTTCGTTTGAAGAAACTGAACGACGTCGTAATCGAAGGATCATCCAACTTGACGCACTTATGAAAGTACAATCTTTTATAGATTCAGCGTAAGAATCTGGTCCTTTTACGTTCTACCCTTGTTTGAACCAAAATTGATCAACTGTGACCTGTGAGACTCTGGTCCTTTTTTGTTTTTTTTTTATTTTAAGTAGACTCGTGTCGGAATGAGAGCCTTGAAGCAAGTTGTCTCCGTGTGACCTATAGGTTATAGATCTTGGGTTTGCATTCGGGTAGGTTATCTACATCGCACCCTTAAGTTAGAGTGTGGCCCTTCACTAGACTCTGCATTAATACGGGATGCTTCATGTACCAGACTGTCCAAATAGACTTGATCGGATCCTCTTTTTTTATTTTTTTAGTTTATATAGACTCTGGTCCATTGGATTTATATTACCATTGTTATTATCAAAGTGTCTGATATGTCCCTCTACTATTAACATTTGTTTAAAAATGTCCTTCGTTATACTATCGGGTCAAAAGACTCCTTACCGTTACACTATTAAATAAAAATGCCCCTAAACAGACGGAATAGACACGTGTCACTCTCAGATTTAGTTGACCCATCCCCAATTTAAAATACCCAATACCTCTATTATCCGACCCTAACCCTCTCCCCTAAAATAAGCCCACCAAATACGACCCTCTTCTCTTCTCTCACCTCACACCAAAACCACCGGAAAACATGGCAGCTCACCGGAAAATTCCTCTTGTAGTACTAACCTCCACTGTACTGGCCCCCCCTTCATCTCCCTTCTTCTTTTCTTCTTTTCTTCTTTTTCTTCGTGTTTAATTTCATCATCCAAACAGCAAACCATTCCACCAAATAAGCGAACGGAACTGGTGAAACTCGTCGGATTAATCACAAAGCCAACACCACTGACTATCTCAACTCTCTCTCACTGTTTTCCTTCTTCATTTTATAATCACCATGAAACCGGCGAGATCTACTACAAATCTTGGCCAAAACACCACTGCTATTATCGGTGACTGTGCAAAAAATTGCTTCACTTTAGCTAATAAGGAAGCGCGATGAACATGACCTTTCTATTCATTTGTCCTCTCAAGTTAATCCCATCTTCGTTCATTTGTTCCAACTTCGAATTACAAAGATGACTTCAAATAATAGTTGATAGAAATTACATAAAATTACCTGTCTTGAAGATTCAATTTTTACAATCTGAGTTTATATGAATGATTATCTTAGTATTTTCGGGTTTGTTGTGAAAAATGTAAAAATGGTGAACTGGTTAATGTCTAAACGTGAAAAGGTGAAATGGGTTAATCTCAAAATTGAATGTAGTAGTAGTGGGTCGGAACAGGTTGTGTAAGTTTGGATTTGGATGCCAAATATGTGGGTCGGAGCGGGTTCGAACCAGATGGCCTTGAGGCTTAAATCAATGCCACGTGTCTATTCCGTCTGTTTAAGGGTATTTTTGTTTAATAGTGTAACGGTAAGGAGTCTTTCGATCCGATAATATAACGAAGGATATTTTTAAATAATTATTAATAGTAGAAGGATATATCAGACCCTTTACCATATTATCATTGTCAAACGTAGAAGGAGGGATATAATTTTGTCATTTTGGCTGCTACAGTAATCAATGAGCATAATAAATATGAGTTTAACTAATATCCACCAATGTGAAGTTTTCTATATTATCATATCACATCTACATGTTGTAAGCCTTAACTTTGATGATTACAAATTCCACTTTTTATGTATGGTTACTTGTAAATATGTTTACTGACCTGATAGTTTAAACTTATTATCGGTATATATAAGTTAAACTCAATAACTCAATTTTGATATAAATTGGTCAGGCTCTTCAAGAAGTGTGATATATATTTGTTTCATGTATCAGTGAGTGATAACTAGTGGAGGAAGTCTATGCAATAAAGAACAATGATATATTACAATCCAATATCAAAATTCAAAGGTTACGAAATTGATCAAAAGAGTAGTAATCAAGGGAAGATTACCATGTATTTAAATTGCCTCCTTTATTACAAATATAAGTAATGTTAGATTGACGTAGTCATTTTCAGAAATTAATCTTTATCTATCTATATTATTATAAAAGCACGAATGATTTATGCTAAATGTTGAACGACTAAAATATCATTGAAACATTGATTGACTTTTATAACCTTGAATATTTGTATAATTTAAGGATATAATTGTAAATCACCTAAGGTTGGAATTCTTTTCTGATTTAATTATACCTAGCCTGCAAAGTTAATTTCGGGTCAAATTGTTTTGGGATTTTATCGTTAGCCTACATCTTCTTGGATAACTGACGCTTTGTATAGTAGCTTCTTTTTGGACAACAATATTTCTTCCTTCAGATGCTTCGCGTAACCATTGCAATATAACTTTTGGAATCTAAAATTAATTGAGACTTTGTATCTGACTTCATGTCAGATTAACTTTGTGTTATTCCTTCAAACAAAAATTTCATTTGGAATAAAACTAAAATATTAGACTTGGACTATGAAGTAAAATTGTGAAAGGAATATGAATTTGAGTTGGAGAAAAAGTTGAAGCAACATAGCTAAAGAAAAGTATTTAAACTAATAGAAATTATTTCACAAGTAAATTATCCAAAACCAAATCGAATCGGTACTATCATATAGCTTAAATACATGTTTTAGAATCGCGAAGGATTCCTTTCAAATTACAGTTATAGCAGTTCTAATTTTAACTTTGTTTATGTGGGATAGGAATAATAAAAAAGCAGAGATCATGACAAAGTTATAACTGTTTTGAGACGACTTCTATTGTCATGATGTACATATTCATATCTTGTATATGTACTGTGTATATTAACATTGGTCTCATGTTATTCATCATGTGTTTTATTCTCAACATAATGTTTGTATGTGTAGGATCGTCAACAAGATAAAGAGCCCAATGCTGCTATGCGGATGCTTCTCAAAAAGATATTTATTTCAAATCGAATAAAAACAAAGTCTTTAAGAGATGATTGATTTTAAAGAAAAATGCATCCACCATGTTACTGAATAATTGGATCTCTCAAATGGCTTACATAATTTACAAAGATGGTAGGTACAGGTTTTGACAATAATGCCATATTTCCAAATAAACTTTCGCCTCCAAAAAATAAAGAATATTCTTTCCAATACATTTTTGTTTTGTAATGACAATAAATGAAGCACATGCCTAAACAATAACACAATATATTTTCTCACATGAACAATTATATGTTGGATTTTCAAGAGATATCAATATGACAACAATAAGATATCTGGTGATGAATGATGGCAAAACGGCCAAAGTGATAGAAGGGAACATACACTAAAAACATCAAGTATTAGGTAAGATACGACACAAATATTATGTAGCTTAACTAAATTTATAATCTTTGTAGCTCAGACGATATCTAATCATCAAGTATTATGTTAATGTAAGTAAAATTGATTTCAACATTTAAATGATAGTTACATTTTTTACACGTCATTATGATATGATTATTTTTCTTGTAAATATTGTCTTAATAATTATAATTATATATTCTTTCACATAAATAACGGAATAGAGATTTACGTGCATCGCATGTACATAGAAACTAGTACTATATTAAAAGTACGAAGGCCCTTAGCGAAATGTCGTTCGCCTTTTTTACCCTTTAAAAATAAATTTTACATTGGATAAAATTGTAATTTAATTTATTTTCCTAAAATTTTGAGCATTAGTTATTTCCTATATTTAGGACATAAGATTTTGCTTATATTCTTTCCTTATTTGAATACAATTTAAGACTCTAAAAAGACATCGAGCTAATTATTACTTGGGATTATTTGAAAATTTTACTTATTAATTTGGATGGTTGTAGCAAGGTTATTGGATCGCTAAGTTGATTTTTAGCTATTACTTAGAATTATTTTAAGTCTTATTTATTTATTTTCACGATACCTAAATTTTTTTTGTTAGAAGACCTAATATTTAGGACTACTTCTTTTTCTTTCCCTACATAAACTGTACTCTTTCAAGCATCATAAAAGGTGACATGATATTTAAACACTGAAGTTTTCGCAAATCTTAGATAGACTAATATTTAAATTTTTTAAGTTAATTGTGAATTTTCACTTTACGTTTCCAAGAACTTAACCCTATACAATCGAAATTTTATTTATTGTAGAAAGAATCTCGTTGTTAATTCATTGTGTTAAAAATAAAATCATCTCAAAACAAATAGAATTTTTTTTGATAATACGTAATTAGCGACAGATTTTTACTATTTAGCTACAAATTTGGTTTGTCGCTATTTATTTTATAGCTGACCTGTTTAGAATACTCAACTTCGTTTTGTAAGACGTTATGAGCATTCAAAATTATCTAGGTTGTTTTCATGCTTAGCAACATCATTCCCTACTTTGCTGTCTATTTATAATTAATATTTAACAATTTTAAAAAATTATTAAACTTTTATCATATAACTCAAATAAATTATTTAATACTCCCTTCATTTCAATTCAAATGACACAATTTTCTTTTTAGTCTGTTCCAAAAATAATGACACATTTCTATATTTAGAAACAATTCAACTTTGAGCTTTTCATTTGACCTACTTTACTCTTATTGAGAAACTTTTATAGCCACACAAATATTATGGCTCCGCACAGCTTTTGCCCCTTAAGCTTTTAGAACCATATATTTCAAAAATCTTTTTTTCTTCTTCTTTAAATTTTGTGCCAAGTCAAACTATATCATCTAAATTGAAAAGAAAGAGTAATATTTATAAATTTTACATTCATTAAATAGGATGGCCCTTAGCGAAATACATTTTGCTTTTTTTTACCTTTAAAAGATGGATCTATGTGTTTATTTTAATAGAGAATAAAATAAGTCAATGTGTCCTCTTCTGTCTTTGTTCTTTCTCCAAATTTTTGTGTAGAGAAAATGTGATCTACTTTTTCTTGCGTCTTACACCTTCATGTAACAAATATATTTAGGAATAACCAGTATTCAACTTTAGGGTGTTTGGTTAAAGGTATCATTGATGGTAGAAAAATTTATATTTGTTATGAAATAAAAGCAATTTAGTAAAACATGAACAAGAAATAAAAGTAATTTAGTAAAACATGAACAAGAAATAGAGATAGAGAGAAGGAAGAGATTTTCTTCTTCAATTGTGTGTATTTTCCTATCTATTACAAGGCCTTTATATAGGCATGAAAAGTGAAGAAAATATGTCATGGAATATGTCATTGAACATAGAAAATATGTCATTGAATATGTCATTAACCATTTGAGAGAAAGATCATGGAGGAAGAGTAGACATCCACCATATTTTGATTTTTATCATAACACTCCCCCTTGGATGTCCATAAATAATGTGCCTCGTTAAAACCTTATTAGGAAAAAACCCTATGGGAAAAAAATCCTAATGTAGGAAAAAGAGTACACATATTTAGAAATACGCCTTTTGGTTTCCTCGTTAAAAACCTTGCAAGGAAAACCCAATGGGACAAAACCTTGTAAGGGAAAAAGAGTACAACGCGTATTAACTCCCCCTGATGAGATCATCAGTTCACATCGTTGAGCCTTCGTATCCCAATCTTGTACACTAGTTTCTTGAAGGTTGACGCCGGTAGATATTTGGTGAACAAATCAGCCATATTATCACTTGAACGGATCCGTTGCACATTAATATCACCATTCTTTTGAAGATCATGTGTGAACAATAATTTAGGTGAAATGTGCTTTGTCCTAACTCCTTTATGAATCCTCCCTTTAATTGGGCAATGCATGTTGTATTTTCTTCATACAAAATTGTGGGTAGTTTATCACACTTCAAACCACATTTGTCTCGAATAAGATGTATAGTAGACCTCAACCATACACATTCTCGACTTGCTTCATGAATAGCAATTATCTCAGCATGATTAGAAGAAGTAGCCACGATTGATTGCTTAGTCGATCGCCAAGATATGACAGTGCCACACATGTAAACACATAACATGTTTGAGATCAAGCCTTGTGTGTGTCAGATAAATACTCCACATCGACATAACCAACAAGATCGGTATTGCAATCATTGCCATAAAATAAGCCCACATCGGTAATCCCCTTTAGATAACGCAATATGTGCTTGATTTTATTCCAATTTCTCCTTGAGCAGAGCTATATCTTGTTAAGACATTAACTGAAAAAGTTATGGCATGCCTTGTAGTGTTAGCAAGATATATTAGCGCACCAGTTGCATTAAGATATGGTACTTTAGGACCAAGAAGCTCTTCATTATTTTCATGAGGTCGGAGTGGATCTTTATTTATATCGAGTAATCTCGCAACCATCGGGGTACTTAATGGATGTGCTTTATCCACATAGAAGCTCTTTAAAATCTTTTTAGTGTATGCTGATTGAAGGACAAAAATTCTATCTTTCATATATTCAATTTGTAGACCAAGACAAAATTTTGTCTTTCCAAGATCTTTCATTTCAAATTCTTTCTTTAAATAGTCTACTGCTTTAGGAAGCTCTCCGGGAGTTCTAATGATATTTGAATCATCAACATACATGGCGATTATAACAAATTCAAATCCATATCCTTTTATAAGGACACAAGTACAAATTAATTTATTCTTATACCCTTCTTTCAACAAGTACTCTCTCGGGCGATTATACCACATGCGCCCTGATTGTTTCAATCCGTATAAGAATTTTTGAAGCTTTATTTAATAAATTTCTTGGAAACATTAATATGCTCCAAGACAATTCAAATCTTTCAATGATATCCACTATACGCATATCAAGTTTTTCATATATTGCCAGATTAAAACTTGAAGTGACTATATCCACTATAAGAGAACATGTCTCCATATAATCAATGTGAGGATATTTACTAATTTTCTTGTGCCACAAGTCGTCTTTATGTCTATCGACTTGTACCTTTCGCACAAGAACACATTTATACCTCAATTAACTTTATACTTTCAGGTGTTGGACTATCCGTCCGACTTCACATTTTTCAAGTGAAGTCAATTTCATTGCGTATTTTTTATTTGGCCAATCTTTTATCCGTCCAAATTTCATGATAGATTTGATCTCAAGATCCTCGTCAATATTAATCATATTGAGCGCTACATTATATTAACAATATTATCGATAATCATTTTATGTCGGTTCCATTATTACCCAATAACGACATAACTTATTGAGATCTCTTTATTTCATTATTTTTAGGTACCTGAGCCTCTCCCATGAGGTTTTATGAAGTGTTATGTCGTGGTGCTCTTCTAGGGCACTTGCCTCCTTATTATGACCATTTTGAATATTTGCCCCTCTCCTTCTTCAAGGAGTTTTATCTTTGGAACCGATTGGTCTGTTACACTTCATGCGTGCCATAGACTCTGTCCCTCATGGACTTTATTCTATTTGGAGCATTAGCAGCTGAAATATGACATTTAGCTTTGGGTCAGCAAATGCGTCTGGCAATAATTTGTAAATGAATTATCACTTGAACTTCAAGTTTATATTTTCTTGTGCGAAGGATCTATATGTATTCATAATAATTCATTTCACGTATCACTTTCTCAGCTGCCCATTTTCTCCCCCTAATGTTGGAATCACCAACACATTTCCCAACCATCTTTGGGAACTCATCTTTGTGCATTTTGGTGGCATAATTAATTCATATAGCACATCCATATTTCTATATAGAAATTATTTGGTTCCTGACCCTGAATCGATTGTAATAGGGAGAAATTTTTATAACTTGGCTAGATGCGTACAAGTGTTGTTGTATATTAAATAATAAATCTCATACCAAATTTCATTTTTGGGAGTTTTGTTCTCATAACCAATGATTTAGCTATAATTGGAGGCATACAATTTCTGCTAAATCAACTTGGATTTAAACCAGTATTATCAAGATAAATCATCATAATTTATATTCTGGAACTGGCTATAATAATTTGAGCAAGCAATCTTGCAAAAGTCAAACTGCAAGTTGATAACAAATGCACATGTGACCATAGAATATATGCATCTATTAAAAATCATATATTAGTAAACGGTCCACATGGCAGGTGACTGAGCCCATATATTTATCACCTTTTATTCGTTCCAGAAATCAAGGGATTCAATCCCAACCTTAACTGGTATATCATGAGAATAAGCAGCACAAGAGAATTCTTGAAGAATCTTCTATTCTTCAATATATGTCAATATAATTCTTAATTAATTTTTTCGCATCATAATTGAACCGAGATGGTGAACCGGTCATGCCAATTAATATTTGTTTTAGTAAACCTCTAGTTTACTTGTGGCATATGATTCCATCATCATGCTTATATTTGTGTAGTACAAATAGGAAAAAAATCGGGTAACCTTTTATATTTACCCGGTATGATTATAGAAATATGAAGATATTCAATCTTCATTTCATTTATAGTCTCAATTTGACAACCACTTTGACTTATACATTTGAAATTCAAAAAGTTTCTTTTGAGACTTTACAATATCAATGTCATGAATAATTTTATTCATTTGGGTAGTAATAAATTAGTTTTTTCGGAGCTCTTAACAACTTTTGTACTACAAGATCTTTTATCATACCATTCATATGGTAAATGTCTCCTTCACGGAGAAACTTATATCATAATAAATTGTCATGGTCAAAATTATCATAAGCAAAATTATTTCTTGCTTTAATTTTGCCTTTAATAATTTTTATAAGGTATGCCAAAATATTTTGGCGTATCACATGTACGAGACCAATGACATATTCATGTAACCACACAATAATATTTGTTCTCTTTATTTCATTCAAACCTCCCTCAAAGGTGAGTTGTGTGGTACTCATCCAATCATGCCTTGCATGTCTTTATTCATTACTTTTATCACATATTACCACATTCACCTTTAGGAATGGGTCTGCATTCTCAATGCTTATCACAAGTCACATTCTCTTCAAGGAATGGATCATAATCAGCGATGTGCTTCATACCAATTTGATGATAAACATTCCCTTCACATTTTGAAGGACTATTTTGAGAACCCTTGTTGTTCTCCTTTTATAATCATTGTGATGATTATTATTATTTGGAACGCTCTCGTTCATTGTTCAACCACTTGTCTTTATTTAGACTTATTATGTACTGCTATCACATTTACTTCAAGAATGTAGCAAATCAAGTGGGACAATTTTCATGCCTTTTCATGAAAAATATATTATTTTTCTTTAGTCATCATTATATCATAAATATGGTACATTGGGACTCAAACCCAATATCTTACCAATATAAAGGCATGTTAGGTCATAATAAATTGGGACTCAAACCCAACTCTTATCATTATGGAGCATCAGGACTTGATCTCGATGTCTTACCCTCAATCAATGGCATAATAGGCTAAACAATATTGAGATTCATTCTCAAGACTTAATTTCAATCACATGCCAAGAAAGTTATACACAACTAATTTGCATCTTAGCAAATCAAATTTGCTTTGTTAAATAAGTGTACAAATCTCAAATCAGCGTAAAGCTTTATTAATCATTTGTAGCATCTATATGAAATACAACCGTTTGTAGTCAGAATATTTCTTTTAAATTCTATTAGAGTTTAAAAGATCATAAAATCATTGTCATAATATTTATTGAGTCTCTCTCAAAAATATTGTTATTTTCGGGGTATACCCTACCTATTGGATTTGATTAAATGTCATGACTTTCCTTCACTCAATTCAACCAAGCAATTAGTGAATAAATTTATCAAAAGTACATCATATAGGTAACAATACATATATATAGTACTAATACATAAATTCAACATTTATATTACCTGAAAAGTGACATTATAGGTCACAACTTACCAGTTGTAGCTTGTGCATCATTCATATAAAATACTTAAAAATGGTAAGTCAGTAGCAAGCATCAAGTAGGTCATGGATACTCAAAAATACCTCTTCTAGTAGTCATACTAATCATTGTTTGCTTTCAAATGATACGACCATAAATTATGAAGTATACTTTCTCAATAGCTGGTTTGTTTTCCAAACTTCAAAGAAGTAATTAATCAACCTAGATAAAGATGTGAAGTATTTCTTGTTTTCTTCAAGATGATTTATGCTTTTAATCAGTATGACCAATTTTATTTTATTTTTTATTCCTTTTTTTGGTGCTATATGCAAGTGTAAAAATCCAAAAGGAAAAAAATATTCATCCAAGTAAAAGAAAATGTTTAAAGCGGCAGGACAGATTGAAGATAGTTAACACATAAATATGCATAGGACAATTTATATAAAATATCCTTGGTTACCATGACATGCATCATATCAACAATTAACTGCTACTATGATTTTCACATATAGAACTTCGAAAATTTTATTCCATTCATGTGATATAAAAGATGTAATATTAATATGTGCTTATGCAATACAGGTGTAGTACGAAGTTGTGTGCATATGAGATTTTAAAGGAATGACAAGTCTAAGATAATCATACCTTCTTACATTTCATTACTTACCATATGTAGTTTCTCTTTATATTTAACCATGTGATGATATGTATAGCTTCTAATTGTAATTTTTTCGGATGTAGGAAATTTTTTTGTAGGTATATATACAATTGGTTAGAGACTCGTGCTGATAACGTGTTATGAAATAAAAGCAATTTAATAAAACATGAACAAGAAATAAAAGCAATTTAGTAAAACATGAACAAGAAATAGAGATAGAGAGAAGGAAGAGATTTTCTTCTTCAATTGTGTGTATTTTCCTATCTATTACAAGGCCTTTATATAGGCATGAAAAGTGAAGAAAATATGTCATGGAATATGTCATTGAACATAGAAAATATGTCATTGAATATGTCATTAACCATTTGAGAGAAAGATCATGGAGGAAGAGTAGACATCCACCATATTTTGATTTTTATCATAACAATATTCTCATATTCTTGTCCTTTTTATTTGGTATTGTGATGATTGGGAAGTTTTATGGTAGAGTTTTTTTCTTGATTATATTAAGTTAGCTTAATATAATCAACGGTCAACAATCATCATTTCGAAAACTTACACGGAGTTCATTAAATTTTTATTTTATAATATATTTTTATGTAAATTTTAATTTTTGTTATACTCATTGAGATGGGGTACACGCGCAACGCGCGTATCCTAAGACTAGTACTGATAAATATTTGAATATGTCAAAATAAATTGTCTTCATATCTTCAAAAATGATAGTATATTCGTAAGACCATAACTGTTGGGCTATAAAACCAGTAAAAATAGCACGGTATAGCCAATTTTCGGACTAGTCATTCAAAAATAGAGTCAATGAAAAATAGCCACTATTTTGCTGCAATAGAGATCGGTCCAACATAATATACTGGAGTTTGGTGCACCTGTGTATGAACTTCAGCATATTATGCTGGACCGGTAGACTTTGCTGACTCCAGTATAATATACTGGAGATTGGAGCATCGGTGCTCCAAACTCCAGTATATTATACTGGACAATTATACTTGCTGGAACTCCAGTATATTATGCTGGAGTTCTAGTGTACTTATGCTGGAACTCCAGTATAATATGTTGGAGTTCAAGCATACTTATGCTGGAACTCCAGTATAATATACTGGTGTATTTTTCGGGTTTTGAATAGTGTTTTCGCTCAAATTTATCTTTACATAAAAAGTGACTAAATTTTGATTACTTTTAAAACTGGACTATTTTTGAACGACCAGATATAAATCTGGCTATTTTTGAATTTCTCCCATAAAACCATCCTATAGTAGATAGTGGACCAAAGGTAACTCTTGACTCGGCCTTATTCACTATTAAAAGTCCAATAGGCCCATCTTGTTCTCTACCTTTGTCCCTTTTTCAAAGTTTTTACATGCTCGTTCTCTTTTTAAAAACTATTCTCATAAATGATAGTAGGCTTTGTTTATTTCAAAAAGGACACATTTTTTTTTTTACCTTTTTAGCACTTTCATGATGATAACTCCATTAACTAAAGATCCGTCTACATTAATACACTTTTTACTACATTTCCTTTTCCTTCACTCTTCCATAATTTTTTTTCTCTTCCATAAATAACACTTACCCAAATATATCAAAGATTATGAAAGACTCAAAAATAATTCCCTCTGCACAATGAGAATTTTAGTATTTTTTTTGTTGAGTTTTTAACTTTTTTCTGTACAATTTTGTTTTAGCTCAAAAGATACCTTTAATATATTTCAAGTATATTATATTGTGATAATTTACAATATAAATATTCTATCAATATGTCATATATATTTTTATATGTATTTATACCACAAAGACACACACACACACACACACACACACACACACACACACACATATATATATATATATATATATATATATATATATATATATATATATATATATATATATACACACATCATAATACATTATATATTGATATTATTCAAAGTATATTGCTAGCAAATACTTTACATCAAATTTAATTTAAAATATTAGCATGCCACTAATATGTATATAGAAGGAAAAAATGTCATATATACTGTTTATATACGGATAGTTTATACAAATATGCACGTTATATTAGTGTAAAATATAAATGGTATAGTAATAATATCTATTTAAATATAAATAAGTGTATAAATAACATATGCATATATACATGATTTTTCTTAAAAAAAACAAATAATTTATAATATACCACAAACATACAATATAATTTTTTTCACGAAATATATGTATTTTATTTCATTAGAATATACAGATGTATAACTTTTCTAGGATTAAGTTGAATAAAAAGGTCCATGCATAAAAAGAAAAAAATCTATTATGGAATGAATCGATGGCATATATTTAAATATAAAGACGTGTATAAACAACATATGCATATATACATGAATTTTTCTAAAAAGTACATGATTTATAATGTATATATATACCACAAACATACATTATATTCTTTTCATGAAATATGTGTATTTTTTTCCTCAGAGTATAAACATGTATAATTTCGCTACATTACATTATATAAAAAGGTTCATGTATAGAAAGGAAAAAAACTGTTATGGAATGGATTGATTTCCAACAAAAACATAAAATATGTAATGGACTGGAAAGAAAAAATAGGAAAAGATATTAAATGCTAGGACTGTCTTTTTGAGCAGCTTGATTCTTTCCGATTTGAATTGAATAAAATTTGCTATATGTATAAATATTTTACTGCCATATTTGTTAATCCTTAATTAATGCTAATCATTTGTATTATATTTTTAATAGTCTGCTGTTAATGAAAGTAGCCCTGGGAAAGGCCAACCCAGAGCAGATTTTAGGGCAGATTACAAGTATATGGGATCTTTATACAAATAATCGTCTCGATTCCCTATTTATTTTTCTTATCCGATATACACATATTATACACCGTTATATATAAATTATACATATATTATACATTCGCTAACTATTTTTAGTTTAAGCGTTTAGGTAAGTGACTACTTAATTTAATTTTTAAATTCTCTTCCTGGAAGTCCCATATTATGGCATTTATAAAGCAATGCCTTCTTGTTTTATAGGGAAAAAGAAAAACCAGTTTCACTGCTTTCTTCTTGATTCAATGATTGGCGAACACGTGTGTATTAAAAATTAGTTTCTACAGTGTGTATTTTCTGGGTTCGTGTGACCTCATATCATATAGAGCTCAAATTATATATGCAAGAAGTGACTACACACTCTTCTTGTAGTCTGTAGATAAATTAAACTATTATATTTATCCAGCTATGAATTGTGGCATGAAACTAGAGGGTCTTCTTAGCTGGTGTATTTATGGCTCCAAGTTATTATATGATGCAGTTATGTTAGGGTCATGTATAAAATAATGATGCAACTTGTAACAATGAATTAGGACAAGGCATATTCATGATATCATCAAAAGCTTTAAGATGATGAAACTTTATAGCACCTATATTATATATCCACTTCCAATCAAGAAGTTGTGAGTTCGAGTCTCCCCAAAAGCAAGGTGGGAAGTTCTTGGCGGGAAGGATGCTGGGGGTCTATTTGAAAACAACATCTCTATCCTAGGGTAGGGGTAAGGTCTGCGTACACACTACCCTCCCCAGACCCCACTAAATGGGATTATACTGAGTTGTTGTTGTTGTTGTTGTTGCGGGTATATTTGTAACAATAATATACCCAATATGATCTCATAAATGGAATTTGGGGAAGGTAAAGTTATGCAGACCTTACTCTTAAGTAGAAATGTTCTTTTCGACAGATTTTCGACTCAATAGTAAAATATTGCTATAATGAAAATACTGAAAAACTGGTATACTTATATCAAATTTTATTTGTTTATTATAGTCAATTGGTGAGCTAATCTGAGATTAAATACTAGTAACTAATTATGAAACTTACCCGACCAGTCTATTTGGTACGATAGATAAATAAAAATAATTCTACCGGGCTATTTACTAAAAGCCTCTACTTCTTACAGCTTGTTTGGATGGTTGTTACCAGTTGTATCGTATCGTATTGTTATTTTAAATACAATATTTGTTTTGATTGTTACTTAAATTTTATTGTATCGTATCGTTAAATCTGTCGTTACATAACGATGAAATGTGCCACTTTATGTAACGACCGATTTGGTGTGGTCGCATCATTTTTTTGTGTTTTTCTCTCAATCTCACCCTTCATTATTGTTAAATAATTTTATTTTATCATTTACCCTACCTTTTTATATACCATCTCATAATTTTTCTTTATAATATTGCAAGTTTATTCATCATATTACTGGTGCATGATACCATGAAACGACGACAAAACGACACAATCCATCCAAATATTGTATTCATCAAACGATACAGTACAATACAATACAATACAATACGATACGATACATTATGAAATGATATGTAACAACCATCCAAACAAGCTGTTAATATATCCCCTCCGACTTTTCTTTGTCTTTTTCTCATCTATAATATATACTCCCTCCGTTTCAATTTATGTGAACCTATTTTCTTTTTAGTCCGTGCCAAAAAAATGATTATTTTCCTTAGTTGGAAATAATTTACCTTTATACAATAATTTATAGCCACACAAAATATATGTGTCTCATTTTATACTACAAGATCAAAAGTCTTTTCTCTTTTCTTAAACTCCGTACGCAGTCAAATGAGTTCACGTAAATTGAAAATGAGGGAGTAATATATAAAATGGGTGACGAAATGGCAAAACAAAATGTGGTCAAGAGAGAGTGCATTCATTTGAGTTCGTTATATGATCCACCGATTGAGGGTCAAACATGCAAATTGACTAGTAGATTCATTTATAAAAATTCATTTTAGTTATCTGCTGATATATACTTTGAAATATTATATTACATATAAACTACATTTGAATATTCAAAATTGTAAATATTATTTTTAAGAAGAATTACCAGTGAAATATTTTTAAACTAATTATACCTTTGAATATGTAGAATGATATGAAAATAGAAAAGGTGATATATAAAAATTGAGCTGTTAAAGTAAAAAATTCAGTAGTACCAACAAGACATATTTGGTATTTGAAGCTCTCGATTATAAAAAAAAGCTATGAAGCAAAATAATGTTTTCAAATTAAAAATAAAATGTAAAGGAGAAAAAGGAGTGGTATGAATTTTAACTTCTGTACAGTAATATTGCTTAAATTTTTAGTTATTTAAAAAATACCTAGTATAATTCATATCAATGGTAGGTCATTCTTGTAATAACCTAACTAGGGGTGTTCATGGTTCGATTTGGATCGGTTTTTCCCTAAAAAGAAACCAAATCAAGTAAGTCGGTTTTTCAAATATTAGAATCAAACCAAACCAATTAAGTTGATTTTTTCTCGATTCGGTTTATGTCAGGTTTTGATGATTTTTCGATTTTTTCGGTTATTTATCGGTTTTTTCTTAAATATAAGACATACACTACCAAACACATATTTCGGCGACCACATTTTCAACGTAACACTATCAAATCAATTGCCCTTTAAGAAATCTATTATTTACTAAAATATATTGATGATAATTCAATCAAATAGTTTTGAATAATTTAAGGACTCAATTAAAAATATATTTTTTTAACATGAAATGAATTCTTACACTTAACAAAAGAAAACTATTAATCAAACTAGAATATAAAGGTAAAGAACTGTACTAAAAGTACAAATGATTAACATTCATCATAAAATTTTTGAAACTTTGTATAAAAATATACATATATATAGGTGTAATAATAAATTTGAAATAGCTACTCCTATAGTCGGTTTGGTTCGGGTTTTTTTAGTTATTTTTTAATTAAAATCAAAACCAAACCTAATTTGATCGGTTTTTAAAATTCAAAACCAAACCAAAACTAACCAAAAAATATCGGTTTTTTTGGTCGGCTTCGGTTTGGTTCGGTTTTTCGGATTTTTATGAACACCCCTAAACCTAACTAACTTTAAACCATTTATTTTAGATCAAATCAAAGGGGTCTATTGTCACGTTCAAAAAGTGTAGGGCTAATATTTCACAAAGCCAAAAGCTTAAGGGGTTGAGTAAAATAGCTGAAAATATTTCTGAAAATGGAAAGAAGTGGAGTGTGTCAGCAACAAGCATTACACCTAACTTTCTAAATCATTTTTAGTAGTGGTGGATAAGCTTTTGACAAAGATATAATTAAACGTGTAATTACTAAATGGCAAAAAGTAATAAACAAAGGAGAAGATATTTAGGTGTGGAGTTAGAGTTCCAGTTACAAATTCGATTGAGTCGAATAGTTTTTATCAAAATTATGGATTTGTGTAAAAAATTCGATATACGTAAAAATTTATATTTAATTAGTAAATTATCTTTTTTAAAATTTAAAATTCATAAACTCAAAATTGTGATTTCGTCGCCGAATATATGCAATTTGTTCTTTGGCGTTTTGTGATGATTCGTGGAAAGACATACTGGGAATTTTGGGAGCTATCGCCCGCGGATGCGGCTGAATGGCTTGATTGCTCGTAAAATAGCATGTGTTAGCCATTTTTCGGACTGATTATTTAAAAGTAATAAATATTTGTATAGACACTAAAATTTTAACAGATTAATTTGTTAAAATTTTAGTATCTACAGCTTACAAAGTCATTGAAAAATAGTCACTATTTTGCTGCAACACGAAAAGTTTCAGCATAATATACTGGAGATCGGTGCACTCGTATATGAACTTCCAGCACATTATGTTGGAACGCCAACACGGAAAGTTCCAGTATATTATGCTGGACCAAAACTCCAGTATATTATACTGGAGTATTTTTCGGATTTTGAACAGTGTTTTTGTTCAGATTTATCTTTACATAAAAAATTACTAAATTTCGATTACTTTTAAAATTATGGCTATTTTTAAATGATCACTTGTAAATCTGGCTATTTTTGAATTTGTGTCCGCTTGCTGTTGCTGATTACTACTGGAAGACTCCTATATAGTTACGTGTAATGAACTTTCAAGGTATAGTCAATATAGCTACAGCTAACTAAATTGTTTATAACATTAGAAAAAGATAACAACCACGTGGAAACATTAATAAGGCCTAGATCCACTGAACAGTTAGCTTTAATCTGATTAATTAAGTGGTTAGATTTCAATTCTTATCCTTACCTAAATGATTTTTGTCCTTTTAGATTGTATTTCAATTGGCCCTTCAGTAGTGATGGACTGACTTAGTATATGTGTTCCATCTGTTTTTTTTCATTTTTTTAATAACTAGACTACTTTTGATTTCTTTGAGAACTCTTCAAAATAATTTTATTTTTGTTTGACAAAAAAATATTGAATTTTTTTTGATTAAACCAATTAAAAAAGATGAAGAGGTAAATCTTAGCCAAGTATAATAAAATTTAGATTGAATGATGCAAGAGATGAACAAGGTGAATAATGCTTTCTAGTATGTCGGAACCAAATGATTAAGCGTAAATATGTTAACTTCAAATGTAGAAAAAATATTGTAATGAATGTGATTAACCAAGATAAAGGATGATATATGGATCTTAGAACTATAGTAAGCAAAGTTGTCTCTTTTTTGTATTCCATTTTCGATCCCCTTTTACAAAATGTTCTCTCCCTATTTACAAGGGACAATCCCCTTTTAAACCCTAAAAGGGTATAACATAAGGAATATATTTTTTTTAACATAAAGATTATTCGAAAAACATATTCCTATTGTTTTCTGCTACGCTTACATTGCTGCAGACGTTATACGCTCGCTAAACACTGTCGGTCATCACCCTTTATAACAATCAAAGGATGCTACATCGTAAGGACCTTGTTCATCGTCGTACTCAGTAATGGTCGTGATCGTCCAAAGAAGGCACTATTTCCTGAGTATCGGCTTCTCTTTGAGCTGGTCAATAAGGTGCTTTTACCTCGTGCTGAGAGGCGGTCTATCGCTTCAAAGTCTGATCTGGTCTTAATGGAGGCTCTTAATGAGTTTGTCCCGATCAATCTACCAGCAATCATGATAGAACACATGCAAAAGGTGACAAACTTTAAAGGTGTCAATCACGGGCTTCCATATGGCTTCTCCTCACTCGATTGTTTAAGTTCTACAAGGTTCCTTTGGCTAATCCCAAAGTGGGCACCCGCAAGCAAACCTTCTCCAAAACCACTAATGTGAGTGTGTAGAAAAGGCTGGTGGAAGCACCTCGACCATTTCTCAGCTAATTGTAAGCACGTGATTTTTGCTTCACGGACAATTGCTCCAAAAGAAAATAAAAATAGTGACAAATGACTTCACTGTACAATTTTTCGAGTTTTCCGTGACACGTGTTGTTAGTCATTTGTGGGTATGTCCATTTCGCATTTAATCATTATCAAGCAAAATACAAAAAATATGTGTCATTAAAAGAAAATGCAAAAAAATATATATGTGCATCGTCCGTTCTAGGTTGTGATTTAACTTGCTTAAACACTTTGATTTGGCGTGATATTAGTGTTGAAGTGTTACATTGTTGTTTGTTTTAATTTCATTTGTTTTATTATTTATTTGTTATTTTTCATTTTTTGTTTTAAAATTAGAAAACAAAGAAAAGTGATAAAAAAATTGATTTGGGCCCAAGAAATGAAACAAAACAGGCCCAAAACCACGTCCAAGGACCCGGTCCAAACCAGGCCTGCCCAGGCACCTCCCAAAACGACGCCCCATCAGGCGTCTGATCTGAGCCGTTCAAACACACCCATCCAACGGTCCACATACACACCCATAACCCGACCTGTTTAGCCGGTCCAACCCAACCCATCACTTAAACCCAAACGACCCCGTTTTAATACCAAACGACCACGTCTCACCCCTCACCATCAGATCCAAGCCGTTGAGATCATCTGATCTAACGGCTCAGATCTAATCCCCTACTCCGTATATAAGCTTTCCCTCACACCCCACGCCCCCTATCCGAACCCCACCCTTCACTCATCTCCTTCCCCAAGCCCTGAAACCCCCAAACCCTAGCAGCCTCCCTAGTTTCCCTTTCACCAGAACCCGGCGGCATGAACGCCGGTGACCACCCCCTTCACACCACTGATACATCCAACCACCCTGAGCACGAATCCACTAGCCATGTACCTCGAATCACCTTCCATCGTCTCGAATCTGGATTTGAAGATTCGAGACGAAACTCGATCTATACCAAACCACCCCAGATTCACACTAGACAGTCCCCAGACCTCCCTCGTGACCAAACCAAGCTTGGTTTGGTCCGAATCTACCCACAACTTCTAAAAAACCAGATCTGAAAATCCAGACCCTAGAACACATGAACCTGTGGAATCCGGCCAGTCTTGACAGGGGTCTGAGGTCTAATAGACCTTAACCAAGGTGTTCTCATGTGAGAACACCCTGGTTAAAGTTTGTTCGGCCTCAAATGGTCAAAGTTGAGTCAGATTTGGGTCAGTTTGGTTTAAACATTTTTCGGTAAGTTTTTCTTTTCCTTTTTGTTTTATTCAACTGCTAATTAAGTCGTTAGCATGCTTTGTTGTGATTGTTTGTTATTTTCTGATAGTTTTCTTAATTTCTTCCATCTCTGTCAAAGACCTTTTTATTTGGTCGATTGTTTTCTGTGTATAATTTGAATGTATCCTGTGATGAGCATGTCCGATTAGGATAGTCGTCACATAAATAACTTATATAGGTTCCCAGTGATTGACCAAAGTTGTCCGAAGCCCTTTAGGTCCCTGTATGTAGTTGTTTATATGAACGCCCGATTGTTACCTGTTATAATTAGTATAGTCGACTTGATAAATGTCGTCGATTAACTTCCTACGACTGAATGTTCAAATATTCTAATTCGTACAACTTCACGTAAGTGAATGAACCTGTTGATTGTTAATTGGATGCTTGACATTAGCTGTGACTACTAGCTTGTAACTGCATTGTAAACAAATTAAAAGAATCAGGCTAGGGCAGTCTTGAATTGAACTTTCAGAAGTTCAAAATGCCCTGATGCTGCAAGGGGTTTAGGGCAGTAATAATCAGGGTTTAACAGGGGTAGTCTGGGGTTTGAAAAGAACAAAAATGATTAGTTTAAATGAGCTGACAAGTAGGGTACTAATTTGGGATTAAACTAATACCAATGGGGAACAAGACACAAGAGTATGGGGTTTAAAATGAATACTAAAATGAGCCCATAACTCTTGATTAAAGAATAAGCCAGGCGTGGGGAACAAATGGCTGGCATCAAAAGATGCTTAGGCATGGGTTTAAAGGGTATGGGCAGTCTGCAAATTGGCAGAATCCAGGCAGCTTGACTGCACTGGTTGTTTGGCTTATAAATAGGCCATTTCAGAACTTAAAAGGGGCTGGAAATTTTAGTCTTGAGAGAGGTCTTGTGAGTTTAAAGAAAACTGAAAACATAAGGAAATTTCCAGTAAACACTGTAACCAAACACTGTCTGAAAGCTACATAAGAGTTCATATTGGTCAAGCTGTCTTGGCCAAGTTCTGTTGTTTGCACTGATTGAGCTGCTTGTGATTGTTGAACTGCTGGTGTTGCTGCATTGAACACTCTGTTACTTCTGTTGTTTCATTACTCTTTTCTGGGATTACTTGTTTGGTGCTCGACCATCTGCTGGTTTTCTTTGTTCTGGGAATTGTTGCTGGTTGTCTGTGGACTGTGGAAAACACTTGTGATTGTTGGTTTGTTGCTGTGTTGTTGCTGTGTATCTGCTGTTGCTGTGTTTATTGCATACTGCCCAGCTGATCATTCCTTTCTTCTTTGTCCTCTATACCAGGTACACAACCAATGCACTGTCAAATGTAATTGGAACATTGAGCATGAATACAAAAAGAAAAGACCTGAAGTTGACTTTCATACATAGATTGTTACATTAGATATCATGTACTGTATAATAATTTTCATTCCTGTGTTGACAATAGAAGTAGCATGTATGCCCAGTGTATATCAATATAGATTAGCTGAATGATAGTTTACATATGTATGCTGATAGGTGAAAAATATTCCCAATGAAATAGGTTGTATCTCAGACTTAGTTTTACTTTGTAATATGTCCTTTAATGTAGGCCAAGCATGAAAATCGTACTCTATTAATTAAGTTCTTTCCTTTCTGATAAACTGCTTCATATAACTGGTAAATCATGTTTTAAGACAAAGAACACGGAGACTGCAATCTCAACCTCACGAAGGTCGAGCCCGGGTCGAAACAGACCAAGCAGGCCTGCATCGAACGAACAAGGGCCCAGGTCTGGTCCATCACGCATGGGCTGGATTTGGGCCCTTAATTTTTGCTCGGCTGACTGTGTACGTGGCCGTGCTACTGATTTTGCGCAAGCACTCGGAATTCTGTTATAGATAACTTGCAAGCATGTAATTAACTAGGGCTATCTACTGTTTTCAATTAGTAGAGACAAACGCGACAAGAAATGTAATTGCTATAGGATATCCTTTTAAAATAAGGACGAGATGAGCCTCGACAATAATAAAGAAAAAACGCACAAATTGCGGGGCCCTCATTAAATGTATATATATTGAAGCATTCAGTCCCTAAGGTGGGTCGTCTAGCAAATCTCACGACCACCCGGAATAATAATACGATAGCCTCTTTAAGCGCGTGTTTAATAATTTTACCTTCTTAAATTCGGGTGCGCATTTATGTGACCCAAATCCAAATCTCGACGGATTCGAAAATGTGTTTCTAATCACGGGTACATTGATTGTGACGTGGTCTGAGATGTATTTCCATGACATTGCAAATTCTTTTTAATAATGAATGAGACGAGCCTCGACAAACAAAAAATGCACAAGCTGCGGGGCCCTCTAAATGTATATATTAAAATACTTAGAATTCGAGGACAGGCCGTTTAGCGAATTTTACGGCCTTCCCCAAAATAACAAGACGCTAGTTGCTTTAGGCGCGCCTTTAATAATTTATTTTCCTTAACTCGGGTGCACATTTATGTGACCCAAATCCAAATCTCAACCGAGTCGAGATATGCCAAACAACTACGGGTGCATTGATGTAACGTGGTTCGAGATATGTTTCCACGACGTTGCAATTCTCGTAAAATAATAACAATAAGTAAGAAAGCGGTAAAAAGATAAAATTTTGCACATAAGTTCATATTTGTATAAAATCAGATAATCAAGCCGAATATAACAGTTGAGCGACCGTGCTAGAACCACGGAACTCGGGAATGCCTAACACCTTCTCCCGGGTTAACAGAATTCCTTATCCGGATTTCTGGTACGCAGACTGTAATATAGAGTCATTCTTTTCCTCGATTCGGGATTAAAATTGGTGACTTGGGACACCCTAAATCTCTCAAGTGGCGACTCTGAAATAATTAAACCAATCCCGTTTCGACTGTCCTTTAATTGGAAAAAACTCCCTACGCACCTCGCGGTGCCGGAAAAAGGAGGTGTGACAGCTCTGGCGACTCTGCTGGGGACTTAACCCAGAACCAGTGGTTCAGGGTTAGAAATTCGAGCTCATATAAATTGTTATATTTGGTTTTATCTGATTTTTACATGATTGAGCCTAATGTGCTAAATGCTGCTTTTACCGCTTTGATATTACGTGAACTGTGTATAAACTGTGCCCAAAACCCTTGCTGCCTCCTTCTCCAAGTCTCCCTCTTCTAGTGCCCCTTAGAAACCTCTTAGTGACCAGTTGTCTTCTGTTATCATGTTTTGTGGCTGTTGTTTTTCTTTTTGTTTTTTTATGGCATGTTGTATTTCACTGTTACTGATCCTGTTTAATCAGTCCATTTTCATATCAATGAAACAACTCTTCTTTTTGCTTGAACAATGTTGTTTTCCTTTTGCTTCTCTTTTCCTTCATGTTGTGTGTACATATGTGGCATGAGTTGGATGTGTTGCACTTATTTATGTTGTTTGTCTGCTTGTGTATTTTTAATGATGCCAAAAAGGTGAAGTATAGTATAATGCAATGGAAATTGAAACAGTTGAAACAGCGGATCTGATTAAGGGGGAATCAAAAGCAAAAAGTCAGGGGAACTTATGAAGTTTCTGTTAAATGGGGAATCAAAAGCAAAAGATCAGGGGGAACTTGTGAAGTTCCTGTTACCTCATCTGGTTATTTCTGCTCTAAATAAATGTTATCAATGTCTAAGTTTGTCGTCATCAAAAAGGTGGAAATTGATGGGTTTTTAATGTCTTTGCCTTATGTTTTGATGACCTAACAAACTTACTATCAGAACCAAATAGGGAACCTGACACACTTGGTACACATTACAAATGGACGAAGTCCATCCTGAACTCCATCTAATGTGAACTGCTGCAAATAAAGAGAAAAGAGGAACAAGACAGGGACCTAATCCCTGGATGTTCTCTGACAGAAGTACAAGTTAACTATACACCTGGAAAGAAACTGCAGAAAGTAACTGCCTGCAACTGTACACGCGACAGTGCAACAGTCACTTCCCATTGGGAAGAGGCGTGTACCATCCAAGAATTGACATTATCCTTGAGATGCCTTTGGTTGTATAAGAACATGGTGCAAGGCACAAGATATTCACTTGAGCATTTAGTGATATTTTCTCAAGCAATTAAAGATCTGATCCAGCATTGAAGTCACAAGTGTGTCAAGAACAAGAAGACAACTCCACTAAGGATCAGTTCCACAATGAGTCTATGTGTATCTGTAGTTGAGTTGTAATCTTGTTGTTTGTTCTTCATTGTAACTCCTATCTTGCTTTATTAGAAGCTTTGTTTTTGTAAACTCAAAATCATAAACCTTCTGAGTTTATGTTGTAACTAGAGTTAGTCATAAGTTAAAGTCTTTGTAACTAGTGAGTGACATAGTGGTTTGTGATAAGTGTATCACAAGTTAGTTGAGTTGAAGTCTTTGTAATAGAGTCATTACAAAGTGGTTTGTAATAGTGTATTTACAAGTTAGTGAAGTTGAAAGCCTACAAGTGTAGGTCATGGATTGTCCCCTTGAGTTGGGATTTTTCCACGTAAAAATCTCGTATCTCATTTACTTACTGTTCTAATTAGTATTCTCAAGGGAAACTCATAAAGCACCAGGTACTCTATAGTTTGGTGGATTCATATAAACTAACAAGAGGTAAATCTCAGTCAAGTATAATAAAATCTAGATTGAATGATGCAAGAGATAAACAAGGTGAATAATGCTTCCTAGTATGTCGGAACCAAATGATTAAGCGTAAATATGATAACTTCAAATGTAGAAAAAAATATTGTAATGAATGTGATTAAGCAAGATAAAGGATGATATATGGATATCAGAACTGTAGTAAGCAAAGTTGTCTCTTTTTTGTATTCCCTTTTCGATCCCCTTTTACAAAATGTTCTCTCCCTATTTATAAGGGACAATCCCCTTTTAAATCCTAAAAGGGTATAATATAAGGAATATTCGAAAAGCATATTCCTACTGTCTCCCGCTACGCTTATATTGCTGCAGACATTGTACGCTCGCTAACCACTGTCGGTCGTCACCCTTTATAACGACCAAATGATATTACATCGTAAGGACCTCGTCGTACTCAGTAGTAGCCGTGGTCGTCCAAATTTAGACCTATACAATTTTTTCTTTATATATGTGTAAATAAATCTAATATAACCAAAAAGGATTGTAGTGGGATAGATAAAATCTTTACAGCTTTAATCAGAAGTCTTGGATTTGAGCCCTATAAATAAATAAAAATCTAGTAGGAAGCACTTTCCCTTTTAATGAGTATTACGTGATGTAGATCCTTATTAATCATGGCTAGGAGTGGCAAACGGGCAGGTCGAGTCAGATATAGTTTGGGTCGAAAGCCGATAATGAAAAATCGGATAAATTATCCGACTCGACCCATATTTAATACGGATAAAAAATGGGTTAACTGGCGGATAATATGGGTAATATTATCCATGACTTCTTGCACATGATCACTTTGAGAGAATTCTTAGTCTCCCTAACTTGAGGAACCCCTAATTTGAGGCTTTACAAATGTAAAAATTAGACCATTGGTTATCCATTGGTTACCTATTGGTTATCCATTTTCTAAATGTGAATTCCATGTGAGCGACGCATATTCAAGGTGACGAGTATTTATACGCCGCCGAATTATCTGTTTTTCTCTAATTTATCGCTTTTCCTTAATTGTTTCCCCTCCTATCTAAATTGTTATATGCTCTAAATGTTTTTCATGCTTAATTGATACGTGTTAATCAATGTCTTCTTCTGTTAACCATGTTAGCTCTTTTCATAGTTCTCCTACACCATGCTATTTGCTTAATTTGACTTGTTTGTACCTTTTAACTGTAAATTGCTGGTTGGGTCTCGCTGTGTAGTATTATTTGTGTAGATTCTATATTGAACAATGTTCCTTTTCTAAGTTCTGTTTGGTATTTATTTAACGTAAAGGCCTTGTGATTTAGCCTATTGAATTGAATGTGTACATTGACTGTTTGGCACTAATATGGTGGGACCGGGTTCCACGCCACAACAGGTGTAATAATGGAGGATTGATATAGTAGAATAAAGGTGAATATATATGTACGGTGGGATCGGGTTGCACGCCGTAACAGGTGAAATAAGGGTGGATTGATATGGTGAAATAATGGTGAATTATTGTAACGACCCGGCCGGTCGTTTTAAGAATTAATGCCCTGATCCCCTATTAACTGCTTTCCCTGAGTTCTTTTCTGCTATTTTAAGTTGTCGGGAGGATTCGTTTTGTGTTTTGGAGTGTTTTAGGACACTTAATCCCTCAATAAGGGCTTAAGCTTTAGAATTTGGACCGTAGTTGGAGTAGTGTGAAGATGACCTAAGAATGGAATTTCGTAGGTTCCGTTAGCTCCGTTGGGTGATTTCGGGATTAGGGGCGTGTTTGGATTATGTTTTGGAGTCCCGTATCTGATTTAGGCTTGAAATGTCGAAGGTTGAATTTTTGAAGTTTTTGGTTCGATAGTGAGATTTTGATATAGGGGTCGGAAATGGAATTTCAGAGAGTTGAGTAGGTCGGTGGTGTCATTTGGGATGTGTGTACAAAATTTCAGGTCCTTCGGACGAGGTTTGATAGACATTTTGATTGAAAGCGGAATTTGGAAGTTTTGGAATCCTTAGGCTTGAATCCGAGGGTGATTTGGTGTTCCAGCGTTGTTTTGAGTGTTTTGAGGGTTGGTACAAGTTTGAATAGTGGTATGTAACTTGTTGGCATGTTTGGTTGAGGCCCCGAGGGTCTCGGGTGAGTTTCGGGTGCTTAATGGAAGTTGAATTAGACTTAGGAAAATCTGAAGCTTTGTTGAACCAGTCATAATCGCACCTGCTTGTATGGGACCGCAGGTGCGGCACCGCAGAAGCGATTAGGGGACCGCAGGTGCGTTCTACGACAATGTTGGAATTGGTTGCAGATGTCCCAAGTACCGCAGAAGCGGCACCGCATCTGCGGGTAAGAGGTCGCAGCTGCGGAAGTTGGGCTTTAATGAAAAGTTGCATGTGCGGTTCATTTACCGCAGAAGCAGGACTGTAGGTGCGGTCCCATGGTCGCAGAAGCGGATTCGCTGGTCAGAAAAGGGAAAAATGAGGGTTTGAACTTAAAACTTGGAAAAACAATTTGGAGCTCGGTTGAGGGCGATTTCTCGAGGATTTTTGAAGGAGAAACATTGGGTAACGTTTTCTATTTTGATTTTGATCCTAGAATTATAATCTATTGTTGTTTTCCTCTTCTAATTAAAGAAATTGGGGGTGAAAGTTTGAAAATGGGAGAAAAGTTCCTCAATTGAAAATCCGAGATTTGAGTGAGATTTTGAAGTCGGATTTTGGTGATTTTTGTTCGAGTGTGTTCGTGGGTGATCGGGGGTTCTGAATTTGTAAAGTTATCAAATTTTGAGATGTGGGACCGAGGGACTTTTTGGGCAATTTTCTTAATTTCACGTGTTAGCTTCGAATTAATTAGTTAAATTAGTTACTTGGAGTTATATTTAAATTATGCAATTACTTTGAATAGATTTGGGCCATTTGGAGTCAGGTACTCATGGCAAGAACGTGATTTCGAGTTGATTGAACTGGTTCGAGGTAAGTCGCTTGCCTAACCTTGTGTGGGGAACTCCCCTTAGGATTTGGTATTGTGTTATGTGAGTACCGTGTACGTGAGGTGACGAGCGCGTGCACGTGTTAATTGTTGAAATCTCATTTTCATTAAGTTAATACCTACGTTTTCTTGTAATTGAGCAACATTTGTACTTGAAGCCTCTTGCTTAGTTTAGGAAAAGCATGCTTATGTAATTTAATTGTCTTACCTGTTTTAATTATCTACTTGTACTCCGTGCAGCATGATTCCTGCTTAAATTCTAGAATAAAACTGTAAATTCTTCTGAAGTTGTTGTGTGATTTAATTTGGGACTACGAGACGATATCCCGGGAGATCCCTCCTGCATGTTTACTTTGGGACTACAGATCGGTATTCTGGTACATCCCCATGTACATTTATATTGGGACTACGGGATAACATCAGTAGATCCCCTGTACTGGATATTTACTTTGGGACTACGGATTGGTATTCCGGGAGTTTTCCCTGCATATTTATGATTCAGACTACGGGACGATATCCCGGGAGATCCTTTGGACATTTACGTTTGGGACTACGGGACAATATCCCAGGAGATCCCCTGTTGCGATTTCTATGCACTGAGTTAGATTCGTTCTGTGATTTTATTCGTTATAGACTGTTAGCATTTTTAATTATGTTGTCATATTCTATACTGCTTTACCTTGTTTTTCATTATAACCAGTAAGGCCCTGACCTTCCTCATCACTACTCGATCGAGGTTAGGCTTGGCACTTACTGAGTACCGTTGTGGTGTACTCATGCCTTCATGCGCATGTTTTTCGTATGCAGATCCAGGTTCTTCGGCTCAGCTATACTTCCAGTGAGGCGAGTCGATCTTCAGAGACTCTAGATATATCTGTCGCATCCGCAGACCGAGGAGTTGCTCTCTATTCTCCTTTTTAGCTTTAGCTCTCCTGTATTTACTTTTGTTTAGACATTCTAGAGTTAGAACACTTTGTAGTTATTCCACAGCTTGTGATTTCATGAGATTCCGGGTTTTGGGAGTTGATTCAGTTTGAGAGTTTATATTTGTATATGCCAAGCGGTATCTTAAACGTTTAATTTATGTTTATTCCGCAGGTTTTGGTTAGTTTTATCTTTCGTTTTCCTTTTCCGCAAATTGTTAGGCTTACCTAGTTGTAGAGACTAGGTGCCGTCATGACAATTCACGGAGGGTGAACTTGGGTCGTGACAATTATGATATTGATATTGATATATGGTGGGATCGGGTTGTGCGCCGCAACAAACATATATATTATTTACTGTTATTGATATTATTAAGGTGGAATAAGGGAGGATTATGTGTTGTCTAGTGGGATCGGGTTGCACGCCGCAACAATCTATATGTTTCATTTTCTTAAGCTACGTTGTTTTTTGGTATTTTTATTTGAGCTGGTAGAGATTGGTAAATTTTGGACGACACTATTTTATTTTCGAGGTTGTGGTTATCAATTTCTGTTGGTTGTTTAATTCTGTACCGTATTTCAATTATTCTGTCATATTATAGATTGAGTACATATTTTAGCTTAGGTGACCCGCCTTAGCCTCGTCACTACTTCGTCGAGGTTAGGCCCGACACTTACCAGTACATGGGGTCAGTTGTACTGATATTGCACTCTGCACACTGTGCAGATTTTGGAGACGGTCCCAACGGCGGTTACTAGTGAGCTCGGATCGGATATTTGCGGAGACTTGGAGTACGGTTGTTCAGCGCCCGCAGCTCCTAGAGTCCCCGTCCTATATTTTTTTAGCTATACAACTTCATTTAGACAGCTTTGTACTTATTTCAAAACTTTATATGTATTACTTTAGAAGCCAGTGCACTTGTGACACTAGGTTCAGGGAATTGTAATAGACTTTGGCTGTTAGCTTCCGCATTTGTACTTAGAACATATTTGTTATTTCAGTTCGTTATTAATGTTATTGTTTAAGCTGCTAAAAGAAGTACATTGTTTTACGTTGGCTTGCCTAGCAAGTGAAATGTTAGGCGCCATCATGATCCTAACGGTGGAAATTTGGGTCGTGACATAGTCATATAACTATGATTATTTTTCACCAAAGTCATATAACTTTATTTTCTCACACAAAAATCATAAAACTTTTACTAACTCACAAATTATAGTAACCGAAAAATATAACTTTTCAATATTATTTTCTTATTCCACGATTTGTTTTGTTTTTTATTTCTGTCTGTAAAATAATAATTCAATTAAAAAAGAAAAAAATATATATTTTTAGCCGCTCCAAAAAATAATAACTGATATGTCAAATTTACCCTTTTTCAAGTTGTTATAATATTTGTTTCAAGTTGTTATGGTTGGATAATTGAATTCACAAACCCTAGTTCATGGCATGAATAGTATTTTTGAGAAACTAGGGAAGATGAAGAGTGTTCTTAATGAAATTAAAGGATGCGATGAACCTATGGAATCATTTTCTAGCTAAATTGAAAGTGTTCAACTAAGTAATCACCAAATTGAATATTTTAAAAATATTGGTTAATGAAGAAGATGAGCAGTAATTTGGCGGTATTGGAGAATTAATGTAGTATTATTGATGACTTCAAATGGGTATTTATTGGTAAGAGAGAGTTAAATATGCTAGTAAGTGAACCTAGAATATTGTGGGAGTTGTGGGGACAAACAAGTACGGATGTCTCCATTTACTAAAATATTATGTTGCATATGTAGTGTCATGTTGTTTTATAAAATTTTATTTTAAATCTTGTTCGCAAAATGACACTCAAGGTAAATATTATAAGTTTTTATCAAAACTTACGTATTGATAAGAGTATACATATTTGAGTGCTAAAGATAAGTTTTCATGGAAAGTATTTCTTTTGAAAATTGATAAATAGAATAGCACTTGTGGTATCTTTCAATGATTGATGTTAAATTGCTAAAGGCTTTAACTTGTAAAAGGTTGTTTATTTAAATTTTGTTCAAATGGCTTAGATTTTTTATTAATGCTATGATTTGATAAAAATAGATCATTTGAGGCTACTATGCTATGAATCTATTTTTGAAGTATCAAATGTTTTGGGAGTTACTTGTGTTCACCGAGATTGACTTCAGATATATTGTATTCGTCATCATTTAACTACACGTACCGGTGTGGGCATAGATGACCACTTTGTGGTATAGACTGCGGCAGAGTGCTCTCCCTCGAGAGGGTACTATTTTGTGATATTATTAATATGGCTGAGTCGATTCGTACGTCACTACGATGAGACGACCTGAGCAAGTAGGCTATATGATATTTGCCGCTAGGTATATAACCTAGTTGACCTTCTTATGTCGGTGATGGTATAATACTCCCAGTGAAAGGTAATGATGATTTTCTTATGTTTAGGCCTAAGAAGCTGAAAGTAATTTTGATGACTTAAATCAAATGAAATGAGTTTGTATGATTTTATCAAAAATCTTGGGTTGATATAAATACTTTAAAAGGTTATATTGTGGGTTATATTTTACTTGGCTTTCATTTATAATGACAAGGATCATGAATTGATAATTTTTTTATCATTTTATATTAAATATTGATGCATTATTTTTATAAAGTTTGTCCCAAGAACTTAAGTTAGAGAGAGCCTATGATACTTATTGAGTACCGCTGTGGTGTACTCAACCTTTTGGGGCTCCCTCCAAGGTCCCGCTTACTTTACAAGTTTCAGGATGAGGTATTGTCGCACCTCCTTTTTCCGCCCCTGCGGGGGTGCAAGGGAGTTTTCTCCAATTAAAGGACAGTCGAAACATGATTTGTTTGTTTGTTTCAGAGTCGCCACTTGGGAATTTTAAGGCGTCCCAAGTCACCAATTTTAATCCCTGAATCGAGGAGAATATGACTCTGTTTATTATTCTGCGAACCAGAAATCCTGAGTAAGGAATTCTGTTAATCCGGAAGAAGGTGTTAGGCATTTCCGAATTCCGTGGTTCTAGCACGGTCGCTTAACTGTTTTTATTCTTGGCTTAATTATCTCGATTTTACATTTTTATTGCATGATTTTGTTACCGCTTCTGTTTAGATTGTTTATAATTAAAGACCCTTCTTCGAATCGAATCACGCGTATGTGTATTCGTTTTATATATTATATATTTTTTAACGTGAAAAATCGTGTCACGTGTACATGTACACAATGATATTGATAATATATTTATTATAAAATAATTATTTTTTCGAAATTGTGTTTTAAATAAAATCAAGAACATTCGCTCTTTTTGTATGATTAAGTAGTGAACCGCACATCTCGGATTTTATGAAATTAATTTAAGATCCTCCGACGAATCTCTTTTTAATAAAAATTTCCTCGAAGTTGCGCGAACGCATAATCCGAATTGCCTTTAAAAGTATAATCAAGTCACGCGAACGCATCCTTAATTATGCAAATATTCTTAACAGTAATATAAATTCTCTACAAATGTTTAGTGCATCCATCTATTTTTTAAATGTAAGAGTCATGGAGAATCACCGATTGGGATGCCACCAAATTTCTTGACAAAGAATTCAAAATTTATTAGGCATTGCTACAAGTCTTATTTTACGCGTATGAATTATATACCTCAAAACTATTCAAATTTTAAAGAATTAATGATATGAAAAAGAAACAAACAACATGTAACTAAAAATACTACCATTTTTATCGTGGATACAACATTAATATATCAAAAATCGAATCGCATATAAAACTGGAAAAAAGAATTAATTTGATAAACAAATTAATAGTTTCTGAAGAATTTTTATTGTTATATTTAATGCGAACTCTATTTCTACATATCCTTGACATAAAATGTTGCAATTCGTGCTTATAAATCCCATATCCTTCTTATATGCTTGTTTTTAGTCCAAAGTTATAATTGTTTGGTTAATTTGTTTACAATGGTTGATAAGAATCAAGTTGATAAGAAAGAGAACTATTATACAAATTGATTCAATAAAATTGCATCACATGCAATATAGTTGTATGTTTGAACCATTCCTAATATTCTAAACTCATAACGAATTATATCAACTCACCTTTCACTTATGGTTATACATGTAACTGTTATCACGTCATGTACGAACAACATACAGATTTCATCAATCTAGCTTTAAATAAAATCGGACTTTTGTGACAAAATATGCTAGTAATGTAGTTTCTTGATACTTCCATACTATTCCATATTTAGCCAACAATATCATAAGATTTAATTAATGGCTAGCTTTCTGCCATGTTCCCTATCTTATAATTTGAATATAGCTATACTTAATGAAATTCTGAAATAAATAACATTATTACAAAGCTTATGCGAATTTCAAAGGATGATTAACTAACAGTTCTCACATCAAATGTAAGCTACTATATTAACCAGCTGAAACAAAACTGAAATTTAAACTAATAGATTTAAACGAGTAAAAGACATAATTATAATTCCGAACTTCATTTATTTGGCAATGTTGAAGCTTTCCACAACATGAGTCTAAAATATATACCTGATATTGGAAGCAAAAGAAAATGAAGATGAGAATCAGCAGCAGTAATAACAGTACAACAGCAACAACTGCCCAGCAACAGTAACAACCCAGTAACAGACCGGTGGAGTAGTAATCCCAAAAACAAAAGCTTTAAGCTTTGAATGAAACAACAACCATTAATACTAATTTCAAACAAAGAAAGAAAGCAGAAGATTTTTTAGTTTTTATTTTTATTTTGAAAGCTTAAATATTTTTCGGAATTTTTCTTTCTCTTAAATGTTCAACCCTTTTTCTCTCTTCTATTCTCTGTCCGTTTTTTTTTCTCTCTATCTGTATGTGTGTTTTTTCTTGTTTGTCTTCAAGACTTCTTATAACTCATCCCATAAATCTTTCAATTAATTAAAATTAATACTTTTTCTCTACCCAACCCATTATCTTCCCACTCATCCCCATTACATTAAATAAATATATCACACTACCCCATTATATTTTGTCCTCCATGCCTAACATAAAATAATACAAGATTCCCCCCACTAAATTTTGTCTTGTCCCCCTTTATATTAAATAACTATATCACAACCCACCCCATTACATTTTGTCCCCCATGCTTCATATAAACAATTACAAAATGTACAATTCCTAAACTACCCCTCCGACCCTATTGCAAATTACTATTTTACCCCCGAAAGTACTATAAATTACCAAACTACCCATCAGCTATAACACATCAATTAATCAAACTTAACCAAAATATAGACAATATGATTAATTTCTAACAATGTTCAAACAACAAATTTCATGAACATGATTTCTTCAACATTTCAACAACAAATCACATGAACATGATTTCTTCAACATTTCAACAACAAATCACATGAACACAAATTAAACAACAAAGAACAACTAAAATTTGATTGAACAATATTTTAGCAATAAACAATCCTATTTTCGGATTCAACAACAACAACAAACAAGTATATTTAGATTTCTAAATTCAATAATATTGAACTTAAAATCAACTACTCTAACAACATTACAACAAACAATTCCTATATTAAACTTAAACAAGATTATGAGACAAATTCAAGAAATAATCATAAATGATAAACAAGAAATCAAACTATACAAAATTCGGATTCAAGATCATCCAAACAAAGTATGAACATGAATGAATCTATTTTAACACAACAAACATGACGGATTAAAACGATTAAATCAATATATTTCCTTTAACACAACTAAATTCTTTTTAGACAAATAACAAGATCGACGAATAAACAATTATGAACTTAAGCTTGAACTTAACAATATTAACAATTTCTAACAATACATAAACACATGAAACAAATTGAAGAAATAGTTAATTAAATTTCAATTTGAATCTAACAAACATCAAACTAACAAATATTCACTTAAACAATAATACAAACATGAAATGAATATGAAAACAACTAATTAAACTTCTATTTTGAAATCTGAAAATTAATTTAACAAAGCACATGAACATGAACAAACTAGAAAAATGATTTCAACGATGAACAACGAACAAAACAAGAATTGAATTCTTTAACGATTTTGGATCCGGAAAATATCAAACAAAAATATGGACAAAAATAAAACTCAAAAAAAAAAAAAAAAACTAACCGCAGATGAATCAACGACGAACTTTGATTGTAAACAAATTTGTCCGAGCCTGGACCAAAGCTCGAACAAATGACGACGAAGACGAAGAAGAAGTAGAAGCAGCCCGTAGCTGGCCATGAAACGCGAGCAGCAGCAGAAGAAAGTTGAAGCAGTAGCAGCGGCGTTATCATGGCAGCAGCACAGTAACAAAAATGTGAGCAGCAGTGTTGGTCATGGCGAAGAGGCAGCAGTGTTTGCGAGCAGCAGGTGAAGGAGCAAAAATGGTTGCGTCAATGGCGGACGGGGGCAGCAGCTGCGACGGAGAAGCAGCAGCGTGGTCTGCTTGGGTGACGACGAGGCAGTGGCGACGGAGTGGCTTCGAACCAACTGCTCGACGTGCAGCAGCAGTAGAAGAAGCAGACGGTTCAGTAGAAGTGACAATGGAGGAATCGAACATGGATGGTCGTTCATGTTGGTGAAGCCGCAGATGTGTGTGTGTGTTACGTCGCCGTGGTTGTGTGTGTGTGTGTGTTGTCGACATGGTTGTGTGTGTGTGGCGTGGGGATGAAGGGAATGAGAGAGGGGCAGCCATGGTTGGAAGGTTTGGAGCTTTGGAGAAGATGAAGAAGAAGAGAGGGGATGGGGACGGGTGAGTTAGTGTAGGGTTTTCTTCTTTTATTTTTTTTTTGTTTTGTAAAAAATGAAAGACAAAGGGGGTTTGGGTCTTTTGGGTTATGGACTGGGTCGACCCAGTTCGAAATGGACTGGGTCGTAGGGAAGATTGGGCCATTTTTTGGGCCTGTGGCTTGAAATCGAAGAAGAGGCCCAATTCCGACTTTCTTTATATTTTCGCTCTCTTTTTTCTTCTTTTATTTCTCTAAAACTAAATTATAAAAATACTTAAACTATTATTAAGAATTAAATTAAGTTATAAAAGCGCAAATTAACTCCCAATAATAATTAACGCACAATTAAGTAATAATTAAGCATAAAATTGTATATTTGGACATTAAATGCTAAAAATGCAAACGATGCCTATTTTTGTAATTTTTAATTTTTGTAAAACAAATTTAATTACTAACAATTTTAGAATTAAATCCTACATGCAAAATGCGACATATTTTTGTATTTTTTATTAATTTAGCAAATAAACACGCACAGACAAATACAAATAATTATTCAAAATATCACAAAATATCACAAAATTGCACACCAAAGAAAAATCATTTTATTTTTGAATTTTTTGGGAGTAATTCTCATATAGGGCAAAAATCGCGTGCTTACAGGTATGATACGTGACATGCGGTCAGGGCTAGGATAACTCTCTTCCTGGGGTATATGGTGAGGCGCCACTCCTATTTCGTGGTAGCTATCATGTTGTTTTCTTAATTTATACTAGTCGGGTATTAGCCCAAGTGTTTAATTCTATTCTTTGGTATAGAGGTTCCATAGAAAGTTGTGAAAGGTTATAGTAACGGGGTTTTACACGATATACATGAAAATACATTTATTTTACTTAGTCTCATTGTTATTATCATGAAAGGCGGCAAGTGTGATTTTGAATTGGAAAATATTTTATCATTTAACTTGAAAACGCATATGATTTTCAAGGAGATTCCGCAGTTAAATTGATTTTCATGCATATGATTTGGGTGCATCACATGGTTTGGTTCGCTCGGGTCAGATAGTATGCCGGGTGTCGGTCACGTGGTTTTGGATCGTGACATTACCCTTGATGAATCAGTGTACAATTACACAAATAGTTATCATTTGTTTAGACAACAAATTTCAAAAGTGTTACTTTTTCTTAAAATTTGTATTGAGTCTAATACCGTCATAACTAAAACAGTATAAACGATATAACTGTTTAAGTTGAATTGATAATACACGAAAAGAAAATTTACATTATCAACGTATATGACCTATGCTCATTTCACAAATAAATGGCAACTCACAAGCTGAAACCATTCAAATTGCAGGTTTAGCTATAAAAAGAAAAACGCTAATATTGAAATTAATAAATAACTTTATTTTTTTCCTTTCTCGGTCCTATGTTCTCATTACTTTTCATGTACATAATTTGCACGTTTTTCTTTCTTGTACAGTATTTACGTCTATCGATCTCTAGTTGTGCGCGTTGAATTCTTCTGTGTCTGGCTTAGGATCTTAATTACTGCTAATCCTTCTCTATTCGCCGCACCGATATTTTGTATGGGATTAAAATGGTGCTGATAGTTGGCCGAATGATAAAATGACATGTGGATCCAAAGACACGTGAAACATGAGTCAGTAGATGATTGGCATTGGACGTGAGTGTGTGATCGGTGTTAGACGGATCCCGAAGGTAGAGCAGCTGACAATAAAGATTCAAAAATCCGATATCGGATAGCATTTAATGAGAAACCGTTACAGAGAATATCAATATTCAAGACCAACCGTTATACAGACATCAATGACGATTTTATTCTCATTCGAAAGGAGTTTGATTTGAGGATCTTGTCTCTCTAAATAGGATTATAAATAAGAGGATTAACAACCATTGTGTTTAACCAAAAAATAAGAATTTCGATCAAAGCTTATTTTAGAAGAACTCGGGTTACTGATAATCAAATACAAAATAAATAAGAGAAAATTGACTTTGACAATAGCGGAATAAGTAAAAGAAAGCAGAGTAAATCGTTGTATTCCAATAATATTTCGTGTCCTTACAAGTGTTGTTTCTCTCCTTTTATAGCTATTTCTAAGTAATACGTTTCTTTCCTCTCATAACAGAGCCATTATGAGCAATTAATGACATTTAATGTAATGTTATAATTGATAATCGTAATTGTTTTGTGAAGATTCTATAACGGTTTCCATCATTGATGCTCATTAATTATGGATAATACGTATCTATACTTTTTCCTATCTAGGTTCATTCTTTCAATATCTCTTCAAATCACCAAGAGGTCTGTGTAACCGTTCCTTTCTGTTTTCTTGAATCTTTGCCCGTGCATGTTAAGGTTTATGCCTCTTCGATTAATTTCCAAGAAATAATACTACTACTATTTTGTTATTTTTAGTCGTACGTGATTGTTTGGATTTGTAATTTTGCAGTCTATTTTATTGTTGCTCCTACTGTTGGATTAGTTGGTGAAGAGAATGTACCATTCCCTGAAAAGTGGAATTTTGCACGTAAGTTTACTTTTGCAACTTTCTCTTTTCTCTTTTTTTTCTTCATTTTGAAGGGATTTGTTTTTCCCGTGGCTGTTTTAACTTTCTCTTTTTTTTAGCAACCATGGGAACTGTTGATAAGATTTCCAATTTCCGTGGTTGGGTAGAGAAATTATTGATTGTTGCTCCAATGGATGATAGATCTTGGAAAAATCTTTCACACAGGTTTGGTTGGAAGGTTAAAACCCATGGTAAATATTTCACCCCTTTTCTGTTTTCATTCATCTTTTCCCTTTGAATTTATTTGACCCTTCTTTTTATTAGGGTTTCCTATTCGCGGTGTAAGTGCCGAAGCAATCGTGCCTTCCAGGGTTTCTTTGGCAAGAGCTCAAGATATAATTTTGAGTTCTTCATCGAAAAAGAAGGTTGATGTGACCAGGGTTCCGAGAAGGAAGAAGAACAGGATCGAAGCTCTTTGGTTAGAAGGCCGTGGGCCAGAAGACGTGTCTTTTCAGACGACGAAGCTACTCCTCCTCGTTCTGTTCCCATAACCGAGCCTGTTGAAGCCACCTTAGTAAGTTCTGATGATGATACTCCAATGGCATCTCGCGACTCTGATGAATATCTCTTTTCTCGTGGGTTTGATAGTGAAAATTTGGATTTGGTGTCTGATGAAGTACCTCTTGCCTCTTATACCGTGTTTTCCCCTGTGGAACGTTCTTTGCCAATTTTTGCTACTACTGTTTTTGCTCCGCCCAAAGCTGTTATGACTTCCTCTACAATCCCCACTGCTACTATTTCTCATGCTGAGATTGGTTCTTCAAGTGGGAGTAGAGCGATGAAGCAGATTACCATTGAGTTCCCTGCTGACGGATCTTTTGAAAAAGTCAGGTCGGGTGGACGTATGGTTGAAACCTTTGATAGGTCTGGTTGAAAAGTCCAAGCTAGAAAGTCATAGTTCTTTGACTTGGATGAATGGCATAGTACAATCGTCTTTGAAGGTATTGACTTCTTTTTACATTTTACTCCATTCTCCTTTTATTAAGACTCTTACCCCTTCTTTTTTAGATCAATCTCATTGGTACATAGATGATGAAAAGGGTTTCCCATACAGAGCAGTTGATGTATGATTACCAAGTTGAAGCAGACAATTGAAAAGAACAATATGAAAGTCTTCAATTTGACATGAAAGTTTTAGAAGAAAATAAGTGTACCTTAGGGCAACAGTTGAAAGTCTTGATTTCAGAGTTAGCAGTTAAAAAAGCTTCTTCCAATCAAGCATGCAAGGATAAAAATCTCCTTGAATCATCATTTTCCGAACAACTCTCCAAAGCCAGTGAAGAGATTAGAAGGTTGAAGGTCTTATTGGGCGAGAAAGAAGTTTATGCAGGTGAACTTGTTCAGACTCTCACCCAGACCCAAGAAGATGTTCGTGTGTCTTCTGATAAGGTCAGATTTTTGGAGAGTTCACTCGCCCCTTTACAATATTCTTATGATGCTGCCTTAGTTGAGAGGGAGGAGCTCAAGAATGAAATTGATCAATGGGAAAGAGATTACGAGGTCCTTGAGGATAAAGCTAATGTTGAAGTGAGTTGGGCTATTTTGAACACACACCATGATACCTTGTGGAGGCTAGCCAAGAGGGTTTCAACTTGGATGCTGAGTTAGTTAAAATAAAAGAAACCATTGAAAAGACTCGGCAAGGCCTAAGTTTTCCTTCTCCCATGGCTGATACTCCCGAGTACGTTGAAGCTAATCCAAGTGCGGTGGATGCCCCAACTCCTTTAGACCAAATCGAGCCTTCTGTTGTTGATGATGCCGTTTTAGACTCTTCTTCTGTTCCTCAGTGAAAGTTTATGAGGTTTGACTCCTTTTTTTTCTTTTTGGTGGAATTGGTGGTATTCCCCCTGGTCCCATTTGGGGGTTATGTTTTTGGTGATGACAAGTCCCCAGGTCTTTTCGGGGCACTTTGTAAAAATGACAACTAGTTTAAGACTAAGTTCATACTTAGTTTAAACTTAATATTATAAAGTATTTGTTTCAACTCAGTTCTCTTGAATTTCTGTTTTACTCTCTTTGCCTTCGTTTTTTTTATAAGTCCAAGGTCTTAATTCGTGAGTTTCTATCTTACCCTTTTTGCATTTTTTTCTTTAAAAAAAATGCTTTATAAACTTCATGGATCTTTGAATCAAACATGAATTTATTAAAGATGGCTCTTTTATATACGACACTTAATGAAGAAGACGTCTCAACTTCATAATGGTGTAAACATACAGAAAGAGAAATAGGAACACACATGTTTCTTGAAATAACTTTGATTGATAAAGTTTTCATTCGAACTTTGTCAAGTTTAGATAACACCTTACATGTATTTGGCTATCTTCTATTACTTTTCCGTAACTGTTTTCTTTACAACAGATTTACAAAAAATAAAATTTAAGGGTTTCTTTATGACCCATGGCTAAATACTGCCTTTAACCTAAACATTCGTAAGATTTTGAAATCTGTATCCACGAGTATTTTCTTCACAGGTTTATGGATTCAGACTCGTGTTTTAGGCTCGTGATTTCGCTCTGAACTTGAATAGACTTTAGGCTTGACTTGAAATTTAATTATTTCAGCCTTTTTGCCTTCCTTATGCATACATCATATGCATATCATATAGTCCTCCACGTGTTTGAGCTTTAAAGGATGAAATCTCGAGCACTTGACTATTCCTTCCATCTGGTCCTTTACTTGAAAAAGAAAAACATACGGGACTCATAGGTACGATTTTAGATGAAGACTGCTTAACCCATTAAATTTCCATCAGAATAGTTGTAACCCATAGACCAGGAATCATGTCCTTTCCACGTATCTTTCAGGTCGTAATCATCATTTAGTACGGGTTAGCTTTCTGCCTATCATCTAAAATCGTTAGTAAAATTTTAATAATTCAAAAATAAAAATCGTTAATGAGGATACCTGCCCTGTGGTATTTCCTTTCCTTAGAAGTAGTATCTCTTCAGGTGAACATCATTCCAATTTGAAGGTAGAATCTTGCCATCCAACGTTTCGAGCTCGTATAGTCCTTTTCCTGCGATACCATGAACCTTATAAGGCCCTTCCCAAGTTGGACTTAACTTACCTGCATTGGCAGCCCTTGTAGATTGGAAAACTTTCTTGAGTACGTAGTCCCCAATCTTGAAGTATCTGAGATGAGCTTTACGATTGTAATACCGCTCAATGACTTGTTTTTGTGCTGCCATTCTTATTAGTGCATTTTCCCTTCTTTCTTGAAGTAAATCCAGGTTTACCCATATCTCTTCTTCATTAGATTCTTCAGTAGCTTGAGTATATCTCGTACTTGATTCTCCTATCTCGACTGGAATTAAGGCTTCAGCTCCATACATAAGTAAAAACGGTGTTTCCCCCGTACTCGTTTTTGCTGTTGTTTGGTAAGTCCATAATACTCCAGGTAGCACCTCTGGCCAATTACCTTTAGATTCTTCTAGTCTCTTCTTCAAGTTATTGATAATGACTTTATTTGTTGATTGAGCTTGACCATTACCCACCGGATGGTAAGGAGTTGAAGTAAGCCTTTTAATCTTCTAACTTTGGAAAAATTCTGTAATTTATGCACCTATAAATTGCGGGCCGTTATCACATACGATTTCATTTGGTACCCCGAATCGGCATATGATGTCCCGCCATATGAAGTCTCTGACCTCTTTTTCTCGTACCTATTTGAAAGCTCCCGCTTCTACCCATTTAGTAAAATAGTGAGTGAGCACTAATAAAAATCTTACCTTGCCTTTGGCTTGTAGTAGTGGACCTACAATATCCATCCCCCACTTCATAAAAGGCCATGGTGCAACGACCCGATGTAATAATTCAGCTGGTCGATGCATGTTGTTACCATATCTTTGACACTTGTCGCATTTTGCCATAATATTTTCCGCGTCTTCTTCCATTTTTGGCCAATAATAGCCAGCTCTAATCATGGTTTTTACCAAAGATCTTCCTTCGACATGATTTCCACAATGTCCCTTGTGTATTTCTCTCTTCACGTACTCTGTTTGAGAAGACCCGAGGCATCTTGCTAGAGGACCACCGAATATTTTTCGATAGAGATTTCCTTGCTTTAAACAGTAGCGGGTAGCTTTTTTGCGAAGTGCTTGAGTTTTTTTCTTATCCTCAGGTAAAATCCCATGCTTCAAAAAATTGACAATTTCTTTCCTCCAATCCAAAATTAGATTATTGTAATTTACCTCGTTTTTGTCTTGATCGAGTACTGAATGAAATAAATGAATTACGGAGGCATTCTCTTCATTTGTTACTTCCGCGGCAGATGCAAGATTAGCTAGGGCGTCTGCCTCAGCATTTTCTTCCCTCGGTATTTGCATGACTTTACAAGTTTGAAATTGCCTGACCAAATCCCATGCCTTTTCCAGGTATTGCTGCATTCTCGCCTCTCTGGCTGTATAAGTCCCCTGAATTTTGTTAACAACAAGCTACGAGTCGCTTTTGATTATTACCTGCTCTATTCTGAGCTCTCGTGCCAACTCTAAACCTACAATCACGGCTTCATATTCTGCCTCATTATTAGTAATTGGACGACACTTTATTGCTTGTCTTATGGTTTCACCCGTAGGTGGCACCAAGACAATGCCTAGACCTGCTCCTTTTACATTTGATGAATCGTCAGTAAATAAGGTTCATGTACCTGGATAAGATCCATTAAATACCTGCAGTTCTTTTTCTGCTTCTAACCGTATCCCTTGGCTAAAATCTGCCACAAAATCTACTAAAACTTGTGATTTTATTGCAGTTCTAGGTTGATATGTAATGTTATATTCACTTAATTCTATAGCTCACTTAGCTAATCTACCAGATAACTTCTGTTTATGTAATATATTATGTCACGACCCAAAATCCACCAAGGGACGTGATGGCGCCCAACACCGTTGTCAGGCAAGCCAACGCGGAAGTATTAATAAATTCTTATTTTACTTACCTGAATCGGTTACAACATTTCTTAATTTGCAATTAAAACAGGTGATGATAAACAATATGTAATAATAATTATACAACCCAAAAGAACTGTCTACTAATGTGTGTGCCAAGATCCGGTGTCACAAGTAGTGGGCATCTAGTAGAATGTACAAAAGAATAATACTATCCAACTGTTCGGTCAAATCATGGATAAGATTTCATATAGATATCATGCGCACACTATGCCAAGGTCGACGGCCCGATCCAACAGAAAATAAATTGTGCACTGCCAGAGGGTCGAATGGCGCGAACCATAGATGCATCTATTTCTACCGAGGCAATCGGCCCGATCCACAAATATCAATTAATATCAAGAAAATACATGAATGCGCATTTAATTCCAAGTAAATTCATACAAGTGTCCAACAAGTGTATACATTTGCTTATATTCCTTTCCAAGTTTCTAGCATGCCCTAAGTGGTCACATTAGCAAGAAAATATAGAGACATTCAAAAATATAACATGATGTAGGTCCTAGACTACCCGGACAATTAACATAATAGTAGCTACGTACGGACTCTCGTCACCTAGTGCGTACGTAGCCCCCGCATTTAGCAGCAAATTACTCAATTATTGCACCTATGGGGACAATTCCCTCTTACAAGGTTAAAAAGGAGACTCACCTCGCTCCAAAGTGCACTTCTAATCCCAAGAACGAGTCTAAGCCCTCAATTCGGAGTCGAACGATCCCAAACTAACTAAATGAGGTAGGAACTAGTCAATATAGACTCACAAGATCGAATTCTAGCTATTTAAGCAATTTTCCATTCTTTAACACAAGTTTTCTAAAATCCGATCCCGGGCCCACGTGCCCGGATTCCAAAATTTTTCGAAGGAAGTTGTTCTCTAAAACCTAAGGATCAATAATATATGATTTCTAATTTATTCCATAACAACTTTCGTGGTTAAATCTAACTTTTATTAAAACCCCAGGTTTTGCTCTAACCCCTTGATTTTACCTAAATTCTAGTGTTTAATCTACCTAATACACAAGTATTAAACTAAGAATAGGTGGGATAAACTTACCTCAAGATGATAAGTGGAAGTCTTCTCTCAAAAGCTCCCAAAATTGCCAATGGAAGAGTGAAAAGTGGTAAAAATTGACTTAGAACCTGTATTAAATGAACCTCACTGCTTTAGCGATTTCCGCATCTGCGGTCAGGGGACCGCATCTGCGAGAAAGGACCGAATCTATGAAATGGCCTAAAAGGGCTAGGACCGCTTTTGCGGTCTTAAGGCCCCGTCTGCGGAGCCGCTTCTGCGGTTTGGCCTGGCCTTCCTTGGGCCGCATCTGCGATAGGTGACCGCAGGTGCGGTTATGATAGAAGCAGCAGCTTCAGCACTTCTCAAAAATTTCAACTTCACTCGAGCCTCGTCCGATTGATGCTCGGGGCTTCCGGGCCCCGCCCGAACATACCAGGAAGTCTGAAATCACGAAACGGACCTACTCGAACCTTCGGAATGCCCGAAACAACACTAAATCTAAGAATCACCCCCTAAAACCAATTGAATCAAACTTATGAACTTCAAGTTCTTAATTTTCCTCTAACGGGCCAAAATGCCCTTAAACTACTCGGATTGACACCAAATTTTACCGACAAGTCTTAAATGATATATCGAACCTATACCGGACTTCGAAACCAACATACGAGCCCGATACCTGTGAAATTAATCATTAATTAGTTTCTTTAAATCCTTAAAACTTCAAATTAACAATTTCTAATAAAAATTCATTACTCGGGCTAGGGACCTCGGAATTTGATTCCGGGCATACGCCCAGGTCCCATATTTTTCCACGGATCTTTCGGGACCATCGAATCATGAATCCGACTCCATTTGCTTAAAATATTGACTAAAGTCAAACTTAATCTTTTAAGAAAATCCTAAGGAATCAAATGGGTATATTTCACTCAAAACTCTTCCAAATCCCGAACTAACCGTCCCCGCAAGTTATAAATTAGCTAATGCAAGCACAGAAAGTGTTATTTAAGGGAACGGGGTTCTAAAAGGCAAAACGACCAGTTGGGTCGTTACATATTACGTAAGGGTTAGGCGGTTACCACAGAAATAGGGTGACATTGGAAATAAGGTCTTAATTTCCTAGATGCCATAATCAAGGGTAATACAAGTTTCTCTACATAAGGATATCGAGTCTCAACATCTAGCAAAGATTTGCTAACATAATAAATTGGTGACTGTTTACCTTGATCTTCTCGAACTAATACTGCACTTACCGCCACTTTTGAAACTGCAAGGTAGACAAGCAATTTCTCTCCATCTTTTGGTTTGGCTAATAGTGGTGGATTTGACAGGTATGACTTTAAATTCTTAAGTGCTTGTTGACATTCTTCAGACCATTCAAATTGGTTCTGCTTTTTTAAAGATGAAAAGAATTTGAAGCATTTTTCTAATGATTTGGAAATAAACCTGCCCAAGGCTGTTATTCTTCCTGTCAGCCTTTGAACTTCTTTTTTGCTCGTGAGTATGTCCGGAATTTCTTCGATGGCTTTAATATACGCAAGATTTACTTCAATGCTACAGTTAGAAACAAGAAATCCCAAAAACTTACCTAATGAGACGCCAAATTCACATTTCTCAAAATTTAACTTCATGTTGAATTTGCGAAGAATCTGAAATGTATCAGTCAAGTGTTGAATATGGTCCCCTGTCTGTTGTTATTTGACCAACATATCATCTATATACACCTCTATGTAGGGTTGTGCATGGATCGGATCGGATCGGATTTAGCACATTTCGAATTCGGATTTCGGATTCTAGAAAATGCAATCCGAATCTGATCCGAATTATATCGGATCAGATTGGATTTTAAAGTTTGGATCGGATCGGATTTCGGATTGTATTATTATGCTCAAAGTTGCACTAATATGTATATTTTCTTTGTAAAAGAGGCAATACAATAAGAAAAATTCATGTTTATACAATTATTAGAGTATTATGGTGCCAATATGGCTATATCTAACAATTGTAATGGTAATAACTTGGAGGAAGATGTAAAAGAAGTACTGACTATCCGAAATTAAAGTGTAGTATTTATACATTGCCTAATAATTTCGAATTTCGGATCGGATTAAAATATACCAATCTGAATCCAATCCGAAATCCGAAATTTTAATAAACACAATCTGAAATCCGATCCAATCCAAAATTGAATGGATCGGTTCGGATTTCAGATATCCGATCCGAATGAACAACCCTACCTCCATGATTTTGCCTAAATGTTCCTGGAACATTTTGGTCACTAGCCTTTGGTATGCTGCCCCAACATTTTCTAAACCGAATGGCATAACTTTGTAACAGTAAGTCCCCTTGTCTATGATGAAAAAAGTTTTTTCTTCATCTAGAGGATCCATTTTAATCTGATTATACCCTGGTTTTTGAAGGAGCCTTGCTTCCTTTTCTTTTGCTTGATAGGTAGGTACAATGAGTCTTCATTTAATTTGCAAGTCATTACCTCCGGTGGTATACCTATCATGTCTGAATGGGACAAAGCAAAACAATCTGTGTTAGCTTTTAAAAATTCAATTATCTTACATTTCATTTCCGGGTTGAGGTTGATTCCAATATAGATTTTTCTGTCTGTCCAATGTTCAAACAACACCACAGCTTCTAGTTCTTCGATCTTTATTTTGATATTTTCATTTTCTTCTGGTTCATGAATAGTGTCGGGCCTAAAATCTACATCTATTTGCCCCTCTCCAGTTGAGGTTGGTGGTGATGCGTCCTCAACTGTATTCTGTGATTGCTATTTTTCATCACTCTTTGCGCTTGAATATGCCACGAAATTAATACTTCGCGAAGCTTGTTGGTCACCACAGATTTGACGTATCCCCCATTGTGATGAAAACTTGATAACTTGATGTAGGGTAGATGGAACATCATCCATTTAGTGAATCCATGATCTACCCAGAATCATATTGTAAGCAATGTCCATCTCTACCACCTGAAATTTCGTGTCTTTGACAACTCCTTCTACGAATGTGGTGAGTATTATCTCCCCTTTTGTTATGATGCTAAAGTTGTCAAAACTGGATAAAGTGTGTGCCTTGGGTATTAGCTTATCATCAGCTTGCATTTCGTTTACCACTCTTAACAGAATGATATTCACGGAGCTACCTGGATCAATCAAAACTCATTTCACATTAGTGTCATGTACAGTAAAGATATTATCAGTGCGTCATTGTATGGGGTTAGCACGCCATCTGCATCTGCATCATCAAATGTAATACTTTCTTCTTCCAAAACATGTCGAACTCGCTCCCCGTGTGTGATTGTAATTTTGAAACCTTTTTGGTTGCCGTATATGTTACACCATTAATTTCTTCTCCTCAGCTTATGACATTAACCGTTCTTTTTGGTGAGGGGGTTTAGGGGGCTCCTGCCTGTTCTTCATATACGCTTGCTTACCTTTTTCACTAAACAATTCGGTTAGATACCCTTGATTTAATAAATGTTCAACTTCACCTTGCAGCAATCTACAATCCGCCGTTTTGTGACCGTGATCATTATGAAACTCTCACAAAAAATCAAGATTTCGCCTATTTGGGTTTGATCTCATTTCCTTTGGCCATCGTACCTTATCTCCCGTGCTTCTTAATACTGCTACTAATTCTGAGGTGCTAACATTAAAACTGTAATCGCCGATCTTTTCCCTCGAGCTTCTGTCATCATCTCGCGTCTCTCATGTGTTTCACTCTTTTTCCGAACCTTGATGATGAACATGACTCTATGTCTCTTGATCTATGATCGTACCTTGGGTTATCCTGTTTTGAATGCGAGTCTCTTCCTACTGGTCCCATGTAAGGCTCGTACCTATTTTTACCGGACCTTTTTTCAGTTTCAGCGCGTCTTGAACTTACCATTTCCTCTTTCCGAGACTGAGTGATGGTATCCTCTTCTATCCGCAGCTTCATGTTGTATCTGTTGTAAACATCATTCCAAGTCGTTGCTGGAAATTCTCGTAGACTTTCCTTAAGTTGTCTCGTGGCTTCTAACTTTTCTCATTTAGATTACTAGCAAACACCACAGCCGCCCAGTTATCAGGTACACGTGGCAACATCATCCTCTCACGCTGGAATCTGTTTACGAATTCTCTGAGCAGCTCTGTATCTCTTTGCTTTATTTTGAAAATATCCTCCATTCTTTTTTCAACTTTTTGAGCTCCCGAGTGTGCTTTGACAAATGAATCTGCAAGCTCAGCAAAAGAATCTATAGAATTTTCGGGTAAAAGAAAGTACCATGTTAATGCTCCCTTAGTGAGTGTTTTTCCAAATTTTTTGACCAATACTGATTCAATTTCTTTCTTGGTCAAGTCGTTGCTCTTTACACCGGTTGTGAATGTAGTTACGTGGTCTCGTGGATCAATTGTTCCACCGTATTTCGGAATATCAGGCATCTTGAATTTCTTCGGAATTGGTAGAGGAGCAGCACTTGGCTTCCAAGGTTGTTGTGAATATTTGTCCATATCTATTCCCTTGATTACAGGTGGTACTCCAGGTATTTGCTCTATGCAGTCGCTCTGCTCCTTGAGCTATTTCTGCAAAGTTAACACTAAATTTTGTAAATCAGAATTAACTGTGTTACCTGGTTTTCCATTACGAGATTCGCTGGGAGTTCCGCCATTGCCTGAATTAACGAGTCCAGGGCAAGGATTTTCCAAAGTGTTGTTGTTTGGAGTTGGTGTTAGGGGTGCAACCGGCAACTGGCTGGTAAAAGCCTGGAAAGCATTGCTGACCTGTTGAGCGATTAATTTTTTAAGAGCTTCATCGATAGCTTTATCATTTGCTAATCTATTATTTTCATTCGATTCAGATCTGTTAGGAGCCCCCTTTCATGATTTTCGCTGAGAATGTTGTGGCGAAGGAGGTGGAGTTCAGTCACCTTGTTGATTTAGCTGATGTTGTGGGTCTTCTTGGAGTGGTAAATTGTGTTGGTTATTGTCGCTGACATTTGACATGATTTGTTTTTGATAAAAGAGTCGATTTGGAAAGCAGGTGATTATCATAGTTCCCGGTAACAGAACTAATTTGTTTAACCAAAAAATAAAATTTTTGATCAAAGCTTATTTTAGAAGAACTCGGGTTACTGATAATCAAATATAAAATAAATAAGAGAAAATTGACTTTGACAATAACAGAATAAGTAAAAGAAAGCAGGGTAAATCGTTGTATTCCAATAATATTCTGTGTCCTTACAAATATTGTTTCTCTTCTTTTATAGTTATTTCTAAGTAATACGTTTCTTTCCTCTTATAACAGAGCCATTACGAGCAATTAATGACATTTAATGTAACGTTATAATTGGTAATCATAACTGTTTTGTGAAGATTCTATAACGGTTTCCATCATTGATGCTCATTAATTATGGATAATACGTATTTATACTTTTTGCTATCTAGGTTCATTCTTCCGATGTCTCTTCAAATCACCAAGAGGTTCGAGTAACCGTTCCTTTCTGTTTTCTTGAATCTTTGCCCGTACCTGTTAAGATTTATGCCTCTTCGACTACTCTTTTGCCAGCTGTCTTTCTGTTATTGATCCACGTGTCTTGACGTGTCAGCACTTATTTAATTCCAAATGTTAACTTGATTTTTCCCAATAAACATTGTAGGGAGAGGGAAAAATATTCTGCACACAAAAGCTATAGTATATTGTCTTATTACGCTCAATTTAAACGTCTGAACATTGCTTTTATTTTTATCATCGAAAATGCTAAGTTCAAAATATAAATTATACTATAAATTCAACTATACCGTTTTACGGATAAACCCGTGACATCTCATATCATTTTCTCTTATTATGTCTTTACTCTCTTCCTTCGGTTAGAGTGAAAGCTATGCTTTCCGAAATTGCCCATTCCCCAACAAGTCGTGGCTAATGGCCCATGTTTCCGCATTCAACAAACCTCTTCAGTTATTGCAATATAATATAATTATGCCGACATCCACAACATTCTCTATGGGTTAAAAGTATTAATTTTATACATTCTTAAAAAATAATAAATAAAATACGTAATTTATCATAATATTTATATTAATTAGTGCATATTTTTAATAAATTTAAAATGAATAATTAATACTAATGGCAAAACAGAACAAAAAAATAAATTATTTCTCTTGATATGTAAAAATGAACAAGTAAAATTTAAAAATCTATTTTTAGAATAAGTGGACAAGTAAAAGTGAACGAATGGAATATATAGATTGCTTATTTTCTAATTACCTTTTATTATAAATGATTTTTTGAAGAAATACTTTTGGAGAATATTAATTTATGTTTGATTAACTAATTTAAAAAATATATTTGTCAAATAAATTTATGTTTGATTAATCAATCTAGTTCTCATTGATCACCGCGTTTTGGTTGTGTCAGTGGTGAGACTTATCAAAGGATGATAATTTATCCAATAAATAAATATAATTTTAAATTTTTTATTTTATCCTAATATAATTTGTAACTACAAATACTCATAATTTATTCTTAAATTATAAATTTCAATTTTTAAAATTTCGTGATCAACTAAATTGCATCACATAAAATAGAAACGGAATTTTAATAAATTGCTAGCTCTAGTGAAATTAGGCTCATAAAACTTTGTCATCATTTAATGAAAGACAAAAGAGGATAAATCAATGACGTATAGGAAACAGAAGTAGTTAACACGATTTGATCATCAAGGGCAATTTTGGTAACACGTAATTAATCACCTTTATTAGGGGTATAAGCGTAATTCACTTTCCAACTCCGCCTCGTTCCTACCGTGTTCTAGGCTTTTTTCAGCTCAAGTAAATTGCCTATATAATACTCCATTCATTTCCCCTAAAATCTTAAATCCATTTTACTTCAAATCATCAAAATCAAATTCTCTCCCATTCAATTTTTCTCTAGATTAATATTCCTCTGATAATAGTAAACTAGAAATTCATGTGTGGTGGTGCGATTCTCTCCGATTTAGTACCTCCTAGCCGGACGTCACGCCGGCTTACCGCCGACTTGCTATGGGGTACCTCCGATCTGAGTAAGAAGAAGAAAAACCCTAGCAATTACCACTCAAAGACGTTGAGGTCTAAGTTCTTTGAACTTGATGATGAATTTGAAGCTGACTTTCAGGACTTCAAGGATTACGCCGACGATGTTGATGAAGTCAAGGCCTTCGCTTTCCACGGTAATTTCTCTTTTACTGGTCTTTTTTACCGCTTCCGGGGTTAAACTTTAGCTTTGAAAACCTTACTATACATGTTGTGCGGTTTTTGGTGTTTGTTTGTGTCTGGAGTGAGATTTACCTTTGTGATGAAAATGCTGAAGTTAGGTGAATTGGGGTTAAATTATTTTTTTTAATTGTGGGTAAATTATTTACCATTTAGTATGTGGGTGTTCATATAAGAGGAGAAAAGACGATAATTTTTGGCAATAGGATGTTTGTGAAGTGTAAAAAGAGGAGAAAGGTTGCTATTTTTCTTCCTTATTAACCCGAGGACAAAGCAAGACCCAAAAGTAGTTGTAATTTGTGAAGTTGTTGACTATGGTTGGTGTGGAAACAAAATTAGATCTTTGGGCCTCCTTAAAGTTTCCTGCAGTCTCGGTTTTTATCTGATCAGAGGGTTTGTTAGCACCGAACTAAATAATTTCCTAGCTCATTACGAATATATTGGATAAGATAAACCACGATTTCAAGCAATATAATTGTTTGGAATTTTGGATCATAAATTCCCATTAGGACCCAATTGGGTCATTTAGCAGATTTCTAAATGATGAACCCTGATTCTCTAGATGATGAACCTTCTATCACTAGAAGATTTGCTACGTGATGCAAATAGAAAAATAAACGTGCATACATTGATGGAAGCTGGTATGCGCAAGTAATCTGGCACAAGCGACAGCAGAAAGAATAAATTTTTGATTTTTTAGTTTTACTCATGATTCCCAAGAAAAAACTATTTGAAGAATTTGATTTTGGTAATATAATACAAGTGATATCAGAGATCATGCTCTGTGTAGCGAGTGCTCTATGTTTCAGAGTTTCTTTTTATCTGTTTATCATTTTATTTGATTGATTGTTGCAAAATTTGGTGCTCTCATGATGACTGGTATGCTTAATTGATTTTTTTTTCCCCAAAAGGCTCCAAATCTGTGAAATCTGATGATTCAAGCTGCAATGCTGACAAATCCTCCAAGAGAAAGAGGAAGAATCAATACCGGGGGATCAGACAACGTCCTTGGGGTAAGTGGGCAGCTGAAATACGTGATCCAACGAAAGGGATTCGAGTCTGGCTTGGAACTTTCAATTCTGCAGAAGAAGCTGCGAGAGCTTATGATATTGAGGCCCGGAGGATCAGAGGCAAGAAAGCTAAGGTGAACTTTCCCGATGAAGCTCCAGTGTCTTCTTCAAGACGTGTTGTGAAGCTAAATCCCCAGGAGGCACTTCACAAAGAGAGCTCGAACATAGTTCAGGCCAACACCACTTTTACTAACAACTTTGGCTGTGGTTCTGATGATTCGTTGAGCTTTGTTGAAGAGAAACCAACAGCAAAGCAGTATGGCTACGAGGACGTGTCTTTTACTGCTGGAGATATGGGACTTAACTCATTTTCGCCTTCAGCTGGTACAAATGTTTACTTCAATTCTGATGAAGGAAGTAACACTTTTGACTGCTCTGATTTTGGTTGGGGCGAACCTTGTTCAAGGTCTCCAGAAATATCATCTGTTCTGTCGGCTGTTTTAGAAAGTAATGGGACTCAATTCCATGAAGATGCTCGTCCTGAGAAAAAACTCAAGTCCTGCTCGGACAATTCACTGCCAGATGATGGCAACACTGTGAACAAGCTATCTGAAGAGCTATCGGCTTTTGAATCCCAGATGAAGTTCTTGCAGATCCCATATCTTGAGGGAAATTGGGATGCATCAGTTGAGGCCTTGCTCAATGCAGATGCAACACAGGATGGTGGAAATGCTATGGACCTTTGGTCCTTTGATGATGTTCCTTCTTTAATGGGAGGTGTCTACTAAGCCAGCCTGCCCTCCCTTTGCTAAGTTTTGTAATTAAAGCTTCATTTGAGTGAAGTTTACAGTTTATGTTGTCTCCAAGCAAGACTAAGTATGTGTTGTATGCATTATTTTGAAAGTTTACTCGTTTGATATCTCTGTCCTTGTTCTCTGGCATAGTCAAGCATATGCTTTAACCCTCTGATGCTGTTCTCAATGTGTTGGCAATTGAGCAAGCAGTTTTATGTAATTAGGTAAACTAACCTCTCAAAATTTCAAATAAAAGATTTTAAATTTAGCATTTTATGGATGATCTCAATTGAAGATGCCTGATGTTTGATGTTACCAAACTTCTGTTGTCTACAGTATTAAGTTGCTTCTATGAACCATTCTCTTCAATCTTTTGCTTACCAAAAAATAGACTTCCCTTTAAATACGCTAGCATGTGACAAGTTTTTGTGCATTATTGATCAATAATGCCATCTTTTAAATGGTATACTAGAGTCTTGATTATAGAAGAGGTTGTAAGCTGCTATTGTTTCAAGGAGTTGTTGATACGTGAATGATGTGGCCGAGTAGGAGGAATTGGTCCATAGTTGGTGACACCTGATTGATATGAGAACATAAAATAGGAAGGCTGTTGAGGGTTAATGAGGCAAATTAACCATTGGTCTATAATTGGAAAGGAAAGGCGGTTTGTATCTAGTGGTGATTGTGGGGGCAAACTTTTTTGGAAATGTGCCCCAAGTGGAAATTTCATTACTGCTTTCTTTATTCAGTTGGCGAAAGTGAGAAAAGGTGGGGTCAGTTCTTATTTTTGTCACGGAATATTTCTTTTATTTCCATTCTTATCTTGTACACTGTTTTCTTTCGGATTTAATTTACTAAATTTAAGTTACTTTTGTAGCTGAACGATGTAAATAATTGCTATTGCTATGTCAAAACAAAATTTTAATCTACTATCACTAATAAGTTTTTATTGAATACTAGTAGGAGTACTAATAAGCGGAAAGTGTTAATGAAGGATTTAAAAAGATAAAGAGGGATTGCTCTGATGATAAGTAGCTCTCACTTTCAATCAAGAGGTTATGAGTTCGAGTCACCCCAAAAATAAGGTGGGAAATTCTTGGTGGGAAGAAAGCTAATGATCTATTTGGAAACAGCTTTTCTACTCATAGTAGAGATAATGTCTGTATACACACTATCCTTCCTTACTAATAAGATTATACTGTTGTTAGTTGTGTTAATGAAGGATTTAAGGTAAAGACATTTCCCAATACTTGAGTAGATAGGGAACGTTCCCAGCTCCCACCACATCAATTTTTCAACAAAAATTTCAATCTTATCCAATAACGTGTTCTAACAAAAGATGAGGATGACCACGTCACCCTGGCCCCAACTCTCCTAATCTTAATTCGCCAAAGTTGCCAGCTACCTAAGCTCGGCTTCGTTTGAAGTGAAGATAGTGGGATTAAACAGAGAGCATTTGTTGGAGTACTAGAATAGTATTCGCTCGGTTTCAATTTATGGGAATTTATTTGACTGAATATTATATAGATCGAAATCTGTCTCAATATTTAGGGCAAAGTAACATCGAGAAAAGAGTTAGTCGAGATCGATCAAGAAACAACGAGGCTCGTGGTCGAGGTACAAATGATGGTCGAGGTCGAGTACCACGAAAGATAGAATAGGACATTAAAAAGAATATTCCATTGGATATTCTCTACATTTGTACTATTAGGGTTATTTAGGGGTATGTCCCATATAAATAGGGAAAAAAATAATGAACAGAGGGGGAACACATATTTGATAAAAACAAACTTTTGATAAAGATTCTCACAAACATTACCTTTTCATCAAGATTCTTGCTCATATTATTCTACACTTTTCCATCAAATCCGAGAATAGTTCGAATATTCTAAGATCTATTTGTCACTCATCATTGTTAGGAGGAATAATCATTCCGTTCGTCCTTTGTTGGGTAAACCATTTCTTTAATTTACTTAAATGTTATTTATTATCATTTATTACTAGATACTACTCCATTATTGCTCATATCTTCTTGGATATTTAATGCGTATTGTTGTCAATCGCCCACCAGATCTTTTTAACATTAACCGCATTTTTGGAACATACATCTAGAGATATTATCATTAACTAGGTTTAACCCGTCATTATATAAGTACAATTATTTTAATCGGAAGTTATGTTTTTTGGTTAAACAATTTGGCGCCTTCTGTGGGGATTTCTTTGTTAAATTTTTCGTTTCATCTAGATCTATAACTAACACGGATAACTAACAAAAAAAAACAAGAACAAAACCTTCTTTCTTTGCATGCACAGATCCAACATCGTAGGTAACGGAGAAGAAAGGACGAGAATAATAAGTGATCTCCCAACCAACGTCATGAACGCCATCAATGAGAGTTCTGAAGCGGTGGACGAAGACACAACGCCTCCCCTAGGTGAGGTAGGTCACCCCTTCCTCACTGTAGCATCACAAAATCTCTTGGTAAGGGAGCCTCTACATCCGTGGTGGAAGAGGCGCCACCAGCTATAAAAAAGCTCCTTGAGGCTTAGCTAACTGATATGCTAACCAGCGTCCTCCATAAGCCTGCTCGGGACACAGCTACAGAAAACACGAGGACTTGCCTTATACAAACCATAGACAAGCAGCACAACCTACTCCTTCCAATTACATGTATTACTCACAATGTCATTAATAGTGCAGGTGGCGACGCTCTCACAGTCGTCCTAAAAAGGATGAAGGAAATGAAGAATGAGCACAAAGCACTCTGTGATCGAATGAGAGAACACCAAGAAAGGGTCGATAAGATGCCGGACGCCCCTAAGCTCTTACCAAAGAGAGATGCCGACCGGTTCGTCGAGCAACCATATAATGACGATGCCGCTCTACATGCCATACCAAATATCTTTAAAATGCCACCATACCTGAAAATATATGATGGCACAACCGACCTTGAGGACCATGTGACTCACTACGTCATCGCCGTGAAAGGCAATGATCTCTCTAAGGAACAAGTATCCTCCATTTTGTTGAAAACATTCGGTGAGACCCTCACGAGAGGAGCGTTGACATGGTATTCACAACTATCTGCATGCTCTATTGAAACCTTCGAAGAGATGGAAGACAAGCTCGTAACAGCTCATGCCGGGCCCAAGAAAGCCGAAGCAAAAGTGAACAACATATTTGCCATTAAACAGTCTCCGGGAGAGGGACTGAGGGACTTCATTGCCCATTTCAACCGAGTAAGGATGACCCTACCGAAAGTGTCAGAAGGGAGGGCAGTCGCAGCCTTCCAGAACGGGCTGAGCAGGAACGGGTCGAGGCGAGTAGGAAACTATTAAGTCGACTCATGAAGTACCCACCAACGACTTGGAAGAGATACACAATGCGTATTGTGCCGAGGTCCGAGCAGATGAAGACGACCTCAATGGACTAACTCATCGATTGACCTCGATATGAAAAAGAGAAAGAGCTCTTTTTATAGATGTTGAGGTGAGTAAGGGGGGTTTGTTGGCTTGCTGGCTAGCTCATGCAATATTCAAGGAAAAATGCCTTCGCCTTCTTTTTTCAAAATGAAAAAGTAAACTACCTTAGTAAGCTAGCTTTGATTGCTAAGCAAATCAGGCACCATTCTAGGACGTGGATCGATCATGACGAGAATGGACTTCTCCGTAATGTAATATAAATATAATAGAAGAGGCAGAGTCCAGTTCCCCTCCCTTCTCAATCAGACAAAGGAGATATTAATTCCATTTAGGCGGGTTACGGCTTGGCTTGACCCTGTTTTCTCCCCGGAGGAGGCGAGAACTTGAAAAAAATCATTCAATAGTGGGTTGTTCATAGAACAGAAGGCTTCGCCCAAGGAGTGGCAGATTTGGATACTGGCTTATCGCTAACTCGAACAGATAGATGCAGAGATTTTTTGCAAGTTTTAGTAGAATTGTGGTACGTCCAGCAGCTGCACCCGGTTGGTACTCAAAAAGTGCCCCATGGAGCGATGCTGAATCCAGGAAAGATCGAAGAAATGATGCCAGAAGGGACCTCGCAGCTCTGCGACCCAACAGGGAGCAACATTGACCATATGTCAGAACGACGATTACATCCTCTCGCTATGAAGAGGGCCCACCCAGAATGAGAACAGGGACTCACCAGAACGAAAGAGGTATGCCCCTTTTATTATCCGCTCATAATTTTGGTGTGTCACCTATAGAAGTAGTCTATGCCTCGGAGAAGCTCAGACCAAAGGCGAAGTGGCCACAAAAGATGAGGTCAAACCCGAGTACGTCCTTTTTTGAGTTCCACCAAGATCAAGGACACAAAATCGAGGATTGCATCGCCCTAAGACAGAAGGTCGTAAACATGCTCCGACAGGGGCACCTCAAAGAATTGTTGAGCGACCGGGGAAGGACCAACTTTTCTAGAGGATGTAAACAACTTCAAGGACCACCGATAACGCCCTCGCCAACTCGCACCGTCCACATGATCATTGGCGGCGGAGGCGACACTTCCATCAACAGCGTGAAGTTAACCATAACTCAGAAGCTCACGTCCATCAACCACGAATGGTATGATGAACTCGAAGAAAGTATCATCTTCGCTAAGTCAGATATCGACGGTTTGGTTTTCCCTTACTATGATGCCGTTGTTACGAATTTTAGATACCGATGTGAGACGTATTATGGTAGTAACGCATGCATTATCTGCCGTCGAGTAATCACACAAATGAAACTCGAAGATAACATAGTATCATGTTGCATCATAGTGGGGGTTTTAACAATGTAGTTGAGCGAACATCTGGCTAAATCACACTCCCCGTCTTGGCCGATGGCGTCACTCTGGAAACCACATTCCACATTATGGACTAAGACACAACGTAAAATGCCATTATAGGGCGACCATGGATACACACCATGGGAGACATCCCTTCCAGCTTATACCAAGTCATTAGATTCCTAACTCCATGGGGAATATTCAGCATACGAAGGGAAAAATGCACGTCCCGAAAATGCTATCGCATCGCTCAAGACTGCACGGTCACTCAACAAATGAAAGATGAAAGAGGCATAACAATCAGTAGGGTCGAGGTCGATTTGTGACTATAGAAAGGACGTCATCAGAGACCCCGATATGATCGAATCTGTAGAATCGACCATAGAATATCTCGACCCCATTCAATTAGACAACAATGACTAGAGCAAGAAAGCTTACATCAGTTGCAAACGGCAAGAACAAGGTAAATTGCGTCAGTTCTTAAATACTAACACGGACTTGTTTGCTTTCAGCCATGCAGATATGCCGGGTATCCCAAAGGAAATCTCCACGCACAAGCTGAATGTCGACCCCATTCCAACCCCAAGTGAGGTAGGTTGGGCATAAATTCAACTCCGCAATCAGTGATAGAGTACACGAATAAGTGGAAAAGCTATTGGAAAATGGCTCCGTCAGGGAATCAAAATACCCCCAATGGGTCGCCAAAGTGGTCATGGTAAAAAAGAAGAACAGGAAATGGCGGATGTGCGTAGATTTCATGGATTTGAACAAAGCATGATCTAAGGATTCATTTCTATTACCACATATCGACCAACTCATCGACGCAACGACCAGGCGTGAACTGCTGAGCTTTTTGGACGCCTACTTGAGCTATAATCAAATCCTTATGAAAGAAGAGGAGCAGGAGAAAACCACTTTCATCACCACCAGGGGACGTATTGCTATAGGTCATGCCATTCGGGTTGAAAAATGCAGGGGCAACTTACCAAAGGTTAGTGACAAAGATGTTCAAAAACCAACTCGATAAAACAATGGAAGTCTATATAGACGACATGCTGGTCAAGTCCAAAAGAAAAAGAAGATCACATCGACCACCTAAGAGAAACCTGCGACATACTCAGGCAGTACAGAATGAAATTAAATCCCGAAAAAAGCATTAGGCGTGGCCTCAGGAAAATTTCTTGGTTTCTTGGTATCATAGCGAGGGATCGAGGCCAACCCCGATCAAATCAGAGCCATCGAAGGGATACCAGAACTCCTAACCACCAAAATAACAGGTTCAGAGGTTAACTGACCATATTGCCGCCCTTTCAAGATTCATTTCATGATCATCAGATAAGTGACACCGATTTTTCGACGTACTCAAGAAGGATAACGACCTCTAATGGACTTCTGAATGTGTCCAAGTCCTGAAGGAATTAAAAGCATATTTGTCATCGCCAACATGCTTTCGAAACCAGACCCAGGGGAACGTCTCCTTGTTTACCTCACCGTATCTGAAGTAGCGGTGAGCACAATCCTGGTCCGAGAAAACAAAGGTACGCAGTCTCCCATCTATTACATTAGCAAAACACTAGTCGATGCCTAGACAAGATACCCTCACCTCAAAAAACTAGCTCTAGCCTTAATGTAGCTTCATGAAAGCTTAGACCGTATTTCCAATGCCACCCCATCTCGGTCGTCACGACTTCCCTCCTAAGAAGCATTTTGTATAAACCTGAGCTATCGGGAAGGTTGGCCAAATAGACTGTCGAACTGAGCAAGCACGATATCACATATCAGCCGCGAACAATGAAAAAGTCACAAGTCCTTGTGGACTTTGTCGTTGACTCCAGTGCAAAAATAATGCCTGAAGTCGAAAGAGAAGTCGTCCATGCTTCTCCCTAAACACGATACCTCTGGGTCCTGTACACCGACGACACATCCAATGCGTCAGGGTCTGGACTGGGACTCGTACTCGAAGTCCCAACAATCCATAAGGTGACCGGACATAACTAACAACAAGGCCGAGTATGAGGCCGTAATTACAGCATTAAGGCTGGTACTCAAATACGAGGCAAAATGGTTAAGACTATGCTGCGATCTCTACTTGTAGTCAATCAAGTCGCAGGGACTTTTCAAATCAAGGAATAGAGGTTACAAAAATACCAAACCGAAATCTGCAAGCTGCTGCCCTAGTTCGATGAATGTCAATTCGACCAGATCCCCTGAGCATAGAATATCGGCAGACAGCCTTGCCAAGTTAGCCGCAACCGCCAAAAACATCACAACTGAGGACAAAAGTGTAGTCCACCTCCTCAACTCATCGATAGACTAAATCGAGGTAAGAACCATAAACCTGACTTGGGACTAGCACAACCATATTGTTACATACTTGCAGGATGACGTACTCCCAAGAGATAAAAAAAGGCCAAGAAACTGCAAATACAAGCAGTCAAGTACAACATCATTCACGACAAACTATAAAAAAAACGTATGACAGCCCTCTGGCAAAATGCTTAGGCCCAAATCAGACGCGGCACATTCTTTAAGAGGTCTATGAAGGCCATTGCAGAGCTCATTCCAGCAATCAGGCTTTGGTTAGATGCCTCATACGGGTAGGGTATTACTGGCCCACCATGAAAAAAGAGGCCGCGGACTTCGTGAAAAAATGCGGGCAATGCCAAAAGTATGCCCCAATGATCCACCAAGCAGGCAAACACCTCCACTTAGTCATTTCCCCTTGGTCGTTCATCAAATGGGGAATTGACATTGTAGGCCCTCTCTTGGAAGGATGAGGTAACGTACGATTCCTTTTGGTTTTGACTGATTATTTCTCTAAATGGGTAAAAGCAGGAGCATTCACCCAAATACGTGAACAAGAAGTGATCGCCTTCATATGGAAAAACATTGATGCCGATTCGGCCTCTCCAAAGAGATCAGCTGCGACAACGGATCCTAATTTACAGGAAAGAATGTCGCTGGATTCTTTGAAAAATGGCATATCAAATGAATACTTACAATGCCATATCATCTTGCGGGAAATGGACAATCGTAGTCCTCTAACAAATCTATACTGAATATCATGAAGAAAAAACTTAAAGATGCCAAAGATCTGTGGCCGGAAATATTACCAGAAGTACTCTGGGCCTACCGAACAATGCCGAAGACAAGCATATGAGGGACGCCTTATTCATTAGTCTATGGGACTGATGTAGTAATACCGGTTGAAATCGGGGAGCCCAACCTAAGATACTCCTATGAGAGCGGAACAAGGAACGATGAAAGCAGAAGGAAGGAGCTCGACGAAGTCGGAGAGTGAAGAGACATGACCTACATAGGATGATCGCCCAAAAATAACAAGCATAACACTATTATAACAAAAAGGCAAAGGTCAAGCCACTCAAAGTCGGGGATTACGTGCTTAAAGCTAAAACACAAGAAAGCAAAGACCCACGGGAAGGTAAAATGGGAACAAATTGGGACAGCCTATTAAAAATCACGGAAATAGTAAACAAAATGTCATTCCAACTAGAAACAATGGAAGGAAAACTGCTACCAAACAACTGGAATATTACCCACCTCAAGTACTTCAAATTTTAAGAGATAAAGCGTCCCCCAAATTGTACTCTTTTTCCCCTCACTTGAGTTTTGTCCCAATTGGGTTTTCTCAAGGAGGTTTTAACGTGGAGACGAAGGGAACACTTTAGGTCGAAGTGCACATAGAGGAAGGCACAGGACAACTAGTTCATTGCTCGACCTCTCAAGATTTCTCCAGGTCGACCAATGAAGGGACTAGATAGATTGGGACTGGGACTGGATCACCATCCAATGCCCGAAAAAGTATGTAAATTTCTCCAAGTGTATTAACAAAGCAACAATGCCTGTAGTTTATTTCTATTTCTCCAAATATACAACCAAGGCAACGCTGTCTTAAAGTTCACAACGTCGACAAATGCCGCAGCCAGAGGCATATCTTTTCGAACATAGGTTATATTCGACCTCATTTGAATTTACACCTAACTGGCTCTCAGCCATAACTAAACATAGGTTATAGTCAACCTCATTCGAATTGACACTTAACTGGCCCTTGACCATAACTAAACATATGTTATATTTGACCCCATTTGAATTATCACCTAACTAGCCTTCAGCCATCATTAAACATATGATATGTTCAACCTCGTTCGAACTAATAGCCTCCGTCCATGATTAAACATATGATATGTTTGACTCATCCGAACTAACACCTACTGGCCTTCGACCATGATTAAACATATGACATGTTTGAACCAACATCTACTGGCCCTCGACCATAATCAAACTTAGGTTTTGGCTCGACCTCATTCGAACTAACACCTGCTGATCCTTGACCGTAGTTAAACATAGGATGGTCAACCTTATTCAAACCAAGTAATTACGGCTAAGAAAATCAAGGCAACCAAGCAACAAAATCAAAAAGCATACCAGCATGAACCGCAGAAAGAGAATCAGGTACAAATAACAAAGCTGGAATTTCATACTTAGAAAATTTTTACAAAGGCTGGTAAAGACAGCTTAAAAAAACAAACGCACAAATTTACAGCAAAACAAAAAAGAGGGGAAAAAAACTACTGGTAGCTGCCAGGCCCAGCAGTGCTATCAGCTCGACCACCTGGGCCATCTCCATCTGCCCTTTCAGAATCACCACCAACCTCAGGATACACATCATCGTATCGGGCGTCCTTTTCAATCCGGTCCATGCCCATATCTCCCTCATCGTCACCAGCCTCCGGTGTAGCAGGATCATAGCCATAAGCGACCCGGACTTCACGTGGCTTAACACGAGCATCTTTGAAGACGACTTCTTAAATGGGTCTTGCCCTTATCGGATCTCTAAATATATCCAGCTGGGCCTTGGCGTAAACCCACTCCTCATACAAATCTCGAGGAACATTAGGAAAATTAGAAGTGCGGGAAGAGGATGGTCGAGCCAGCAATTGGGCCTTCTCGGCCTCAAGAGCGGCGACTCAGTCACCAAGTCCAGAAGCCTCTCTCTCAAATTCCCCAATCTGCTCATCAAGCCACTCTTCCTTATGCCTGGACATCTCCATGGCACTCTCTCTCTTAGAACAAAGAATACGGATCACGATCTTCAAAGCCTCTGCTTTCCTCATAGCCCCCGATCGAGCAGGCTACGCCTTCTCGAGATCTTCTACCTTCTCGTCGACCTTGCCACTTAGAGCATCCGCTTTGAATTGACATTCCTCAAGCTCGACATGCAGTGAGACCACCTGGGCTTGGAGATCACCGCACTGCGCTTCGACCCCTTTGCTGACTTCGAGCTCTTCTTCTTTGTTTCTAAACGTCCCATCATGGACACTGCATTTCTTGATAACCTTCACCAGCTCATCATCTATTTACTTCAGCTCATCCTGCATGGCCTGCAAATTGTCGTCCTCGATAAATCGCCTACAAATTTACTCGTACTTGCCACAGTACTCGCGGTATTTTCGCTGCAACTTCATAAAAAATACCCTTGCGCCTCTCCTCTTTTCGAGAACTTTCAATTTCCAAAATCCTGGTCTGCAATCACAAAAAAGAAAAAGTTAAACACAAGAATGTCCCCACCGACAAAGGCGAAGCACTGAGACAGATAAAAAATCTGAATAAAGCAAGTAAGGAAAAGAAGCCTTGAAAAATTTACCCTGAGATCGAGGTCGGCTATGCTCTTCGATAAGGTGGCGTCATCTAACTCCGTTAGGGTTATACCTTCCACGTTGGAACAAAGGTGACTAAGAGCAGGTACTACGTTCTTTATGTTTTTTAATAGACCACGATCCATGGGGATTGTGATGGTCTTCGTGGACCCCTCCAGTCTCACCTCGAGCTATTAACCCCTCCTCCATCATCCTCATCTCATAAGCATCAATATCGGAACCTATCTCGCAGCCATCCTCGACAACGATTTTACCTTTCCCAATAGCTGACAAAGGAGCATAGTTAGCCGGCTGCAAAGTCAAAGGCCCATCATGCTGCAAATTATCAGAAGCCATAGCAGCCGACCCTTCGGCTCTTACTACCGCAAAGGGAAGAGGTACACCCTCTACGGCCTCCAACGATATCAGAACGTCAGATGCCAGCTCGATATCGTCCTCGAGTATTACGGTCGTCATTTCACAGATGACGAAATCGTCTATTGTCAAATCTATAGCCCGGGCAACCGTATCACCAACGTCCACCGATCTTCTCTTGTGGGTCATCAAATTCTCATCGCTCGGCATCAATTCCTCTTCCTCATCTACTCGATGGAACAAAGGGGAAACCAAAAGCCCCGTTGTCAAAATATCTGCAGGCAGAGAAGAAGTCAGTGCTGATTCAGCGGTAGATGAGGCGAAGACCAAACCGACCTAGCAGTAGTTGAGCATTGAACGGAAATGGAAGAGCGAGCAGACTTAACCTCAACTGTAGAAGGAATAGACACTGAAGAGGAGGCAGTTTTTCTCTTACGGAATGAAGGAGGGGGAGCTTTATACCTCTTTGAGGGTCCTCGGTCTGAAAAAGGAAGAACCAAAAAAGGTTATCACTGTCAGTGAAAACAAATTAAAAGAAATAAGCGACTACAATGCCAAAAAACAAAAGAAAATGAACTAGCTCACTGGTCAAGGAAGGAGCAGGCCCAAACTTCTTAAGAAAGCTCGGCCACTCGCAAATTCCCACGGTGCAAGGGAGAACTTGACCAATCCAATCAGAAATATCCCCGTCCAAAGGAGGGGGCGTAGTCTTGGCTGCATAAGAGGGGAACTCGAGTTCAGAATCCACGACCAAAACAAGCAAATAAAATGTTTTAATGAAGATAGGTTAAGCGCTTACGAGTGTAATTCCAAGTCTCGGGAAAGCCGTCCGCGTTCACCACCACATCTTCGATTTTGACATAGAAGAAATTGTGCCAAAACTAGCGGGTCGCCTTGTCGCCCATCTTCACCACCAAGAATTTCCCCCCTCGATGGCGAAGATTCAACATTGTCCCCCTATAGAAACTCGGGGCGAAGAGATGCATCAGATGCCAGAGTGTGACCTTGACCCCGGCCAGTTACGCATATTCAGTAAGAATCCTATTAAGCTTGTAGACATATGGAGAAAGCTGAGCCGGGCAAACTCCATTGTAACGGCAGAACTCCTCCACCAGTGGGAGAAGGGGAAGAGTGTAGCAATATGAAAATGGTAAGTCTAGAATAGGCAATACCCGGGAGAGTATGTTTGCACCATATCCCGCTCTGCAGGAACCAAATCGACGCGAGCGAGAGTGTGAATTTAACCTTAAGCTCTGCTAGAGCCTCTTTCATCGCGACTCAGAAACCTCGGGCTCATCTTTAGGCGCCTTCGAGAAGGCAAACCTAACTTTCTCACCACGAGGAACTATCTTCTCCACCGTGGGAAAGTTCTCATCCTTAATAGAAATGGAGACGTCCAAATCATGAGGAGACATAATCACCGCCAATGGAACCAGGTTACTCCCCTCACTAGGACCAGAAAACACGTTAGCCATAGTTTTAACAAAAGAGAGGATATTTAAGTGAAGAGGGGTTGAAAGCAACTGGAATTGCCGGAACTAGGAAAGTAGACACACAATAATGAAGTAAGGAGAAGAAGACATGGATTCGATATGAAGAATACGCAAAACACAAATGAATGCCCTCATATCCCTATTTATAAGAATTCAAGCATCAAAACTAAAACATAAGGCCATCATTACCCAGCACTGGTACCGAAATGACAGATGCACATGAAATGACATAAAATATCGGGAAAAATGCGCCATAATGGCGCATGATGTCATGATATCATCCTGAAGTAGGAATGATGTGACTCTGAAAGTTGCGGCTCGCAAAATGTCACATTGTCATCTGATCTAAAACGTCACTACTCGACTCGCTCATCCAATTTTGCCAACCACAACAAATAGAATCCGCTCATTAAGGTCGTCTGAGGTCGTCCTTAATAAGAGGAGAGACTAACTGTATAGGTTGAAATCAATCTCAATACTTAGGCCAAAGTAACATCGAGAAAATAATCAGCTGAGATCGACTAGGAAACAACGAGGCTCGTGGTCGAGCTGCAAATGAAGGTCGAGGTCGAGTACCATAGAAAGAGCTGTAATGGCTAGTTGTCACGCCCCTTTTCTCGTGAAATCGGGTTTATGACATTTAGGAGGACAACTCGTTCCCTTTTGGGAATTGGGTTTGAATTGAAGAGACATCACCTAATGATTTAAGTGCACTAGAACACTAAGAAAGGTTTGATTTGAACAACCAGAGATTGGGTAAGGGCTTGAAATTATCCCAAGGGAAAGGTGTTAGACACCCCTCAGGATCCACTAGTGTAGTTCCCAGCCAGACAATTATTGTGACTTTTAGGTACAAATAACACGTAGGCAAATAAAAACTTCAAACAAGAGGGGATTTTCACGTAATGGTTACAAATAAGCAAAGTAAAAAAAAGAAGTTGATTTTTTCTTTAAAGAAACAGTTTAAAAGAGAAAGAAACAAAAGGAGAAGAGGGGGTCCTAGGTTTATTAATAATATGGATCACCCACACAACATCCGACAATCACTCCTCAGTGAGGGGATACACGTGATGTTACCGCGTGGTCATCATATCCATATCTACCCTTCCCACCCGGTTGAGATATTAAAGCGTGAAATGGTTTCGTTTACTTATTGCATGCTATTACACGCCCCAATCCTATCAGTCCTGGAGGCATTTGGGACTACTAATCCTAAAGGGAGGAGATATTAGGCTTATTTGTGGTTTCAAAAGGGTAAAATACTAAGGCAACATACAAAAAACATGTATAGCAAATTGGGGAAAGCATACAACAAGTAGAAAAACTCAGATACACCTCCTTTAAACAAAGAAAGCAAGTAAATAACATGATTTACTCATACTGTTTAGGGCCTGAGTAAACTTAAAGGTTGAGGCAGACTGATTTATTACATAGTTCAGATACGAAGCCCGAATCAGACCTGCCTGCTGGTTGTAGCATGTAAAATCTAATTCAGTTTATAAACTTTCACCCTATGGCTTGCCTAAGTGTTAGACGAAGACCCACCGATTCCAGAAACAATGAAGTAAACATGAATACATACTGATTTAAGAAAAATCATCTGTTATTAAAGAAAGGCGAGTTTTAGCAAAAGAGCATGTGTCATTGTTACTGGTTTAGACTTATAAGCGAGCGAAGCGGTTCAGATTCGATTAAAGCTCCTATATGCATGCTTTCTATGTGTTGTCGATTTTGGACACTTTTATAAACATAGCAAAATGCAGAAACCCTGTAAGTATGATATCTAGGTGCTGAATTCCATTTAAGACCTATGAACATGATATCAAATTGCGATTGATTATTAAGACCTACAAACATGATTGCCTAATGAAGAATGGATGTGCAAGGTTCAGAAAGACCTATAGGCATATTCTCTATGTGTATATGCAGAATTCAGATTTTTAGGTAATTATAGACATGGTATCTATATGAGAGAATGCAAGATTCCTATAGACATGATATCTATATAAGAGAATGCAGGATTCCTATAGACATGGTATCTATATATGAGAGTGCAGAAATCTAGAAACTCCTATAGGCAGGATATCTACCCCTTTTTGCATATATAGTTACCCCTCCCTTTTCACTAGCCATCCCCGAGAGTTTTATTACAAAGTTATTACAGCTCAGGAAGAGTAAAGTAAAGAAAAAATACAATCAGAAATTAAAAGTACAACCAAGGAGAGCCTGATTCAGACTTTCTGTCTGAAGTATGAAGTAAACCAACTCCAAGAAATCTTATTTCAAAGTCTTTCTTCATTTGGGGTGTGTCAAAGTTCCCTAAGAGTCTCATATGGACTCCGAGCAGTGCTCACACCCAAATGCATGAAGATATATTGCAGTGTGAAAGGCCCAGCCCTCAGATGTCCAAGTTCAGAGGGAACTCAAGGTCCCAAGGTAAGGCTCACAAGAGGGGGGCAGAACTTAGGGACTAAGAGAGAGTTCAAGTGCAGGAATAGAATTCCGAGAGGGGAAAGGGAAAGGGAAACAACTCACATCAATACACATAGGGGTATAGGGAATGAGGAGGTGGTAAATAGGCAAAGACAGGCTGATGGGCATACCCAGCAATGGGAAGTGCTGGCACACCCATAAGCTTGTTAGAACACACTGTTTAGAGGTTAGGATCCTCTAAAGGATCAACTTCAATCCATAGACAATAACTTGCATATTGCTATGTTTTAAACTGTAACTCAAAGCACATAAAGGGAAATAAGGAGCGATGATTCATAGCAGAAACAGGCAGTAGGACATAAGCATACTAATTTAAATGTTGAACTCTACAAAAAGCAGTAAAGTAGACATGGATACAAAGACTGTAAATAAACACATTGTTGTGGTGTTGAAGCTTAAATCAGGACATACCAGTTTCAAAGGAAACAAACAAAGAAAAGTAGTAGGTCTTGTAAACAGGCCACAATGCAGACAAGAAGAGAAAGTTATTATGAAAGAGTATGAGTTTAGAAGGATTCTGATGTGTCCTCTTTGTGAAAAAGGGCCTTGCCTTTTATAATGTGAAAATCATGAAGAATAAGGTAAGAAATAGTCAAGGAACTGATTGTCAATCAATTACACAAGACTTCCCTTAATTAAGGAATTCAGATTCAAACGGGTAAAAATAATTTAAGGAAAGAAAAATGAATAAGCACTTTGTGCACAACATGCAATTAAGGGTAAATACATAAAAGTTATTTAAGGACAGAATTTCTGAAATACGCGGTTGCACAAACAAGGCAAGAAAATCAATTAACAACCAGTAAAGCAAAGGTCAGGGATCTTGTATGAATGAACCGAGTCAAAAAGATGGGAAAGGTTTTTTAACTTAAGGGAAATCAGCAAACAATGGAAAGGGAATCAATCAGACCTATTTAGAAGGAATTTGAATCAATCACGAGTTGAAAGCCTTTTTAGAGGAAGATTCATCACACATAAAGAGCACACAAACACGTTGAGTAGGAAGAAAATGTTGTGCCATCGCAAAAATCAATAGAAAAATCCAGTGAAGAAAAAGTTTTAGAAGAGTTTAGCCAAAGGTTAGAATCATATGCAAACATGGATGTCCAAACTTAGTTCAGAGACTCGAAGTTGGTCTAAAAGAGTTAGGGGTTCTAAAATAAAAACTCAAGTTCAATTAAATCATATAATCAAACTTGGCAGAACCCCTGAATTCTAGGGTTTCCACCTTGAATCAAGTACAGAGATGAGAAGGCAAATAATCGAAACAGGCTCAGAGGTTACAGTTCTATGAAACCTCATGCATGTTTCTTTCAGCAGCAGAAACGCATGAGAAAACAATGATAGCAAGTAACATGCAGAACATAGTAGCAGAATTCAAAGAAAAATAGAGTAGAAGAAGCTAATACGAAACATAATAGAGAAGACTGATAAGAACAGTGGAAGAAGCATGCTAAGAAATTTTAGAAGAAACTTTAAACATAGCTCAGTAAAAGGAACTTAATAATGAAACTTAAGAACTTAGTAAGAAAATATAGTAGGAGAAACATATCAGAACACAGTAGAGAAAACATGCAGTAGAAGAGCATACGTGAACATAGTATAGGAAAATACAGCAGAAGAAGCACGTAAGAACATGGTAGAAGAAAATACAAGAACCCAGTAGAAGCAAACACACATAAAAGGAAAAAGAAAGTTAAAAAACACTTAAATACTTTCAGAATACCCTAGATCGGAAAAGAAAGATTTTGAAAGTAGTTTTTTTGAAAGAAAAGTCAGGAAAACATTTAAGACCTTAAGGAAAGCATGGATCTGGAACAGATCTAAGGGAATCGGAAAAACCTTGAAGGGTTAGGGTTTCAGAAGAACCCTAGAAATGAGAAAGGCTTTGAAAAGTCACCAATCTGAGTCGGGAAGGTCAGGATCAGGCTCAAACAACCATGGTACGCCAGAGATGGCCGTGAAACCTCGAATCGATAGAGGTCTGGGTACAAACCTTCAAGGTCAGGCCTTGAATCTTCAGAGATCAAGTGTGTAAGAAACAAGAGGTAGGTATAAAACTCCCATAGCCCTGGAAGCCATGGATTCTGGTGGCTTTCAGGGTGGAAGCGGTAAGAGGCGGCTAGAGAAAACTCGAGAGAGTTTGAGAGAGTGCAGGGTTCAAAGGCGGATACCAGTGACAAAATGATTAGGGTTGGGGGGTGTTGGTAAATTAAAAAGGAAAGGGAGAACGTGAGCCGTTGATCTAACAGATCAACGACTAGGATTTAAAGGGGGGCGGGGTGGGTTATGTTTTAAAGGTCGTGGGTCGGGTAATTTTGGAATTGGGCTGGGCAATTGAAATTGAAATTAGGTTGGATTAGGGGTGCCAAATCTGGCCAAAATAAAAATAAAAATAGGCTAACATTTAAATAGCCATTTTCCTTTATTTATTTTATAAAAAATAGTAAAATAATTTTTTGAAAATAAATTAAAGGTACTAAATTAATTAATTATATATAAATATTAGAATAAAAATAGTGGAGCTAATTTTTTAATTATAAACGCAATTAAATCTTAAAGTAGGCTAATATTGTAATTATATGAAATTTAGCTTTTTTTAAAAATATTAAATAAATTTGTAAAAATGTGAAAAATTCATAATAGCTATATTTTAGTATAAATATGAGAATCCAATAAATGAATTACCAAATGCCAATTTTGGGAACACTTATTAGGTTTTTCTTGATAAAATAGGACAGTAAGATTGATTTAAAATCTTTAAAAAATTGAGAAAAATAATAGGACCTTGGGACATACTTATATATGTATATACATGCTATTTTAAAAGGTATTTTGCATATAAAAAATACAGGAAAAAAATTGGGTATCAACACTAGTTTTTTAGAATAGGACATTAAAAAGATTATTCCATTGAATATTCTCTATACTTGTACTATTAGGGTGTGTTGGGGTATGTCTCATATAAATAGGAAAACAAATAATGAACACAGGGGGACAAATATTTGATAAGAACCGGCTTTTGATAAAGATTATCTCTTGCAAAGGTAGAAACATTACCTTTTTATCAAGATTCTTGCTCGTGTTATTCTACACTTTTCCATCGGATCCGAGAATAGTTCGAATATTCTAAGATCTGTCTGTCACTCATTATTGTCAGGAGGAATAATCATCTAGTTCATCTTTTATTGGGTGAACCATTTCTTTTATTTACTTAAATGCTATTTATTATCATTTATTTCTAGATACTACTCCATTATTGCTCATATCTTCTTGGATATTTAATGCGTATTGTTGCCAATCGCCCACCAGATTTGTTTAACATTAACCACATGTTTGGAATATACATATAGAGATATTATCATTAACTACATTTAACCCGTCATTATATAAATACAATTATTTTAACAGGAAGTTATGAATTTTGGTCAAACAGATACGAAGTTATAAAAAATAAAGATTTTGAAATTTGTAGTCCTAAAGAAGTTAAAAAGGGGTCCAGAGTATTTGTGTGGTTATAAAAGCTTCGCATTAAGCATAGAATTAGAAGTTTAAGCTAAATTATTTTCAAATTTAAAAAAATATTATTCTTTTCGGAACGGAAAAAAAAAAGAAATAGGTTCACATAAAGGGAGTGAGACTAGTTTTGTCCTTGTAAGATTATAGGAATTGTCTACTTCGGATTTATATCATTAACAACAGGTTCAAGCAAAGTGTATGACATTTGACTCAGGTTGTTTATAGATATGCCAAAAGTATAAAAAAATTATGTATATATACTAGCACAATCTGAAACCAACAAAATTTTAAATTTTGAATTCAATTATGTAACAATCTATATCGATATTGTTATAAATATAATTTTATTTATGGTGAATGTTCATATTTAGAGAGATTCTAGGGTTTATTACTTGGTGGTTAAGTCACCCTCTCCCTATAAATAAAAGGGTTCTACTCCATTGTAAATCATCTCAAAGCAATAAGAATTCTCTCTCTCTACTTTTCTCTGCAATACTCTTCTTCTTCTTTTATTATTTCATAACACGTTATCAGCACGAGACTCTAACCAATTGAATAAAAGCTTTGGGATTGAACATAATGATTATCAATTGTTCCATGAACTTACTTCATGATTAAATTCTGGATTTAATGTAAGCATTTTACTTTTCTCTTTCAAATTCTTGACATTCTACAATTTGATTTTAAATACAAACAAAGACGATAAATTTTGATTGTAACTCTAATGGAGTTTGAAAAAATTATAATCACCCAAAGTGGTAAAATATCTATGCCTTGTCATGATCAAATTCATGTATGATTGTGGGCAAAGAATTGAAAACTCATCCCATTGAATTTGCTCCACTCTCATTTCCTTAAGAGAATGTGATAGCAATATGTGATAAATCTGAAAGAAGACAAAATTATTACCGTGAAGGTATCAATAGATGCGGACGTGGCAATAGACGAAATTATAATCGTGATCATTGTGATAATGAGAATAATAAGGATTCTCAAAATAATATGTCAATTTGTGAAAGTAATATTTGTCATTAATTTGACATGAGATTTTATAAAGCACATATAGATGATTATGGTCCATTCATAATGTGAATGTGACAACATCTGATTTATGAATATATATTCATTCTTCAAAGAATTTGAACGTGCTAGTGGTAGCGAATATACCACACTCACCTCTAGAAGGAGGTTTGAGATGATATAAGAAAATAATGTCATTATTATAGCATGAATGGTCATTGGTCACATACCTATTGTACGCCAAAATATTTTGGCAATGTGATTATTAAAGGACAATAATAATGCAAGAAACAATCTTGCATATAATTTTGATCATGACCATAATGGTATAACTTTCTCCTTGAAAGAGATATATGATAATATGGATGTTGATGAATATGTGGTAGTACAAAATTAATTGAGAGCTCTGAAAGATCCAATTACCACTATTTTGGAGAATTAAAATTGATTATCAATAAAATACTGTGTTGTAGTAAGTCTCAAAGAAATTTATTTAGTTTCTAAAATATTCACGAAAGCGGTTGGTCATACTGAGACTATAAATAAAGGAAAGGTTTAATATCTTCTATTACTACAACTTATAGCGGGGTAATATATATGTGAAAGTTACCCGCTTTATTCTCTAGTTTGTACTACACAAACATAAGAATGCCATAATAAAGAAGAAGTTTATTGATATAAAAACCCATATCATAATAAACTTGGAGTTTATTGATAATTTCACATGTCATGGTGTAAATTTGAAGTTTATCAATATTGATAATTTATTCAGTTGGCATTTGGGTAGCCATATCAATTTAAGTATGATGTGCAAAAATAATGGAGAATTCACATGGGTAAATATTAAAGAACTAGAAAGTTCTTTACGAATTCTCTTACATTGCTTGTTCTTATTAATTAATAAAGCAACTAAAATTGGGATTGAATCCCATGAATGCTGGAAATAGCAAAGGTGAATATGAGCTCATTCACCTGCCATGTATACCACATAAGATGCATCTATGAGATGGTTACATGTGCAATTATTATTAACTCGCAACATGGTGTTTTGCAAGGTAACTTGCTCAATAGTTTAATTTCGAGCATAATTTCCAGATTTTCTATTCAAGAAGTTCATCTTGATAAGTTGGTTTACATCACAGCTGGTTTAGCAAAGTAATTTATTGAGCGCCTCCACTTAATAGCTAAACTATTGATTATGAGGATAAAGTTATCTATATCAGTTTGATATAGGTTATATACGAAAGTATATTACATTCTCCCCTCAAAAATGGTTAAGGGTCAGGAACCAAATAATTCCATCTTATTATTATTGATGTGCAATGTATATTGATTAACACCATAACGCACAAAGATGAGTTCTCAAAGTTGAGGAAACAAGTTAGTTTTTCTAACATGAGGGGGAGACATGATAAATAGTTGAGAAAAAGTTACGTGGAACGGATTATCATTTATATATATAGATCCTCGAATATCATAATATGAACTTGAAGTTCATAAAAAGATAATTCGTTTGCAATATATTGCAAAGCATGCCATACGCATTTGCTGACCCAAATAAAGTAACTATATTCTCATTGCAAATGCTCATATTAAGTCCTAGAAGGACAAAGTCTATAGTACGCTTAAAGCATATAAACAAATCGGTTTCAAATAGAACTTCTTGATAAAGAAGATGAGCAAATGATCAAAGTGATCATAATCAAGAGGCAAGTGATCTAGAAGATCACATGACATAACACTTCATAAAATCTCATGAGAGATTCAGGTAACTGAATATATGAATGAAGAGATCTCTATGTTATGTCTTTATGAAAAAATGTTGGAATCAATATAAAATGTTCGTCGACGACATCTATGATAGCGCTAAATATAGATGAGGATCTTAAGTCTGTCGCCTACAGACACAAAAATATTGGCCAAATGGAAGAGATACAATTCGAATAGAATTGGTTTCATATGAAAGACATATAATTTTGTCTATGTTGTTCAAATACTTGAAAGTATAAAGTCAATGGTATGTGCAATCAGTTTTCGATATCTTATATGTGTAGCATGACATGAAAACTTGATATGCATCTAAAGTTTATTATATAGCTTATATGACTTAACTTATATGACAATCCATAAAGGATTAAAGTTTCTTGAAGCATCTACAATTCTTGATCTTGAGGTACTACTTTCTCAGTACAATTTGTGCACACATGTATCTTGCTATAACTATAAGCATGATATATGATAGCAAGAGTTTTCACCTCTACGTGAAGATATTGACTGACGATTCCAACAAGATCATATGAAGACAATACATTTATTAGGGATGATGATTTCAAAGTGAAACAAGTTCGTCCAATTTAATATGGCTGATTTGTTTATCAAATCTCTACCAAAGATCTTTTGAAGATGGTGCACAATATTGGAATGTAAATGCTTAAAGATGTGAATTGATACTCTCATCAGCGGGAGTTAATGTGCGTTGCACCCTTTTTCCCTTACAAGGTTTTGTCCCATTGGATTTTCCTTGTAAGGTTTTTAATGAAGCAATCAAAAGGAGTATTGTTAGATATGTGTACTCTTTTTCCTTCTCTAGAATTTTTTTCCCACTAGATTTTATTTTAGTTAAGATTTTAACAAGACACATTATCTGTTGAATAGACATTCAAGGGGGAGTATTATAAATAGAATTTTATTTATGGTAAATATCCATATTTAGAGAGATTCTAGGGTTTATTACTTGGTGGCTATATCACCCTCTCCCTATAAATAAAGGGTTCTATTTCATTGTAAATCATCTCAAAGCAATAAGAATTCTCTCTCTACTTTTCTCTGCAATACTCTTCTTCTTTTATTGTTTCATAACATATATTATTACAAAAGCACAAATATTAAAATACTAAATGTTGATCGATAAATATAACCAAAAATATTGACCGACTTTTATGACCTTACAAAATTAAATCATTCATTCAAAGAACTTACCTGATTTGGATAGAATTGGTAATATTGAAATTTAAAATCAACTATACTTTTATCTCTATGGATACTTTTTCGTTGTAGGACTCAAAATTTGAATTGGTGTCGGTTGTTGGTTATACATTCTCAATTTGAAGAGAAATATATTACATTGTCTGCTACTACTTTTTGTGCTTTCTATTGTTAGCCTATGGTATGGTTGCGTGAGAACAAAACCTCTTAGAATGAATATTTCTTAAATTATTATTTTTTTCGTTATCTAACTTTTACATATGTTCTCTTGTAGTTAGTGTGATTAGTATTTTCGGGAAGAAAATTCAAAAGCTTGACTCTTAATAACAATGTAATTTTATCTCTTTTTATTTATTTCCTTCACTTCTATGGATTTAATGATTTTATCTGATAAGTACTATGTGCCGATACAAGTTCATGCATTCTTGGATTTATATATGATACAATAATTTTCATTTTTTTTAGATATATAATTATATTTTGTATATGAATATCTGATACTATATATAAATAGTGATTAGCATTATGTTGCGTGTTTCTTAGATTTTTTTTGTGTTTCTTTTGTATTGACTGAATTAATTTGTTTATTACTTTCGGCACCCATGTTGTAATATTTGACAAAAAATATACGTGCAACGCACATACATAGAGACTAGTTTTTTTAAAAATGCTCTTTACGATCTATATCTTTATAGTAGATAAATGAAAATAAACTAGATGAGCATTAAAGGAAAAAACGCTCTCTATTAAATTCTTTTCTATTTCTAATTCTCAAATTCAAAATATTTGATTAATGGTAGAGGAATCCTATTTTATCTTCCCTACCCTTGGTGGTGAATTTTTATCTATCTAACTTGTAGGTTAATTTAGTTATTAAGTATTCTTCTTGCATGAGACAAAAACATTTTCCAATTATAGAGCAAAACAATGCATGACTCAGAGCATTTTTCTAATTATAGAGCAAATGGCCCATTCATTAATATTCTCATTTCTAGTACAAATTTCAATGGCTTGAGACTAAGCCATATTAACCGGACATCCATTGCTTCCTCTCATGTCCTTAGCCATCAAAATCTTACCTTATCCGTCTCCATCTCCTATCTCTAATTTCTCCTATAAAAAGCCTCTATTTACCAAAACATCAAATTAATTAATTAATTAATTTCGTCATCTAATTTTATTTCTTTAATTACACTCTCTCTTTGTGAAGTTGTAACAGTCGCATTCGGGTGGTGTCCCCCGCCATATATAGTTCCTTACATATATATACAGACGTAGCATCACCTCCTGACGGTTGTTACAAAAAGAATTACTACAATAAATATTGAAACTACGAAAACAAAAAGAAAAAAAAGATTTAAATTATTAGGGATTGTTTTTTATTTAAATCATTGGATTATTCATCGATTATGGGTTTTCTTCACAAACTGTGGGATGATACACTTGCTGGACCTGCACCAGATTCAGGCCTAAGCAAACTCCGAAAGTTTAATACTTTCTCTGGCCGTACTGCCTCTAGTGCTCCGTCGTCCCCCACCAAGTTTCGCCACCTTAACGCCGCCGCTGCCGCCGCTGTTGATCCGATCCCGATATCCCGGAGTATTACAATTCTCCGCAGTAACTCAACTTCTGCATCACGTAGTGGCAATGCTACGCCTGATTCTGTATCTGCACCATCTTCTCCGGCTACTTCTAGCGCTCCAACTTCCCCATTTGCACGTTAGTCCTCTTTCCATAATTATTGCTAGTTTCCCCCACCCCATTTTAAATAGAAAATGATCAAAAATATCTCTCTTCCATAACTATCTTAAGTATATCATCCAATATAATTTGATGTCATTCATATCATTTTATTAGCATGTCGTCTCATACATATTACCCTCCTCAGACCCCACTTGTGGGATTATACTGAGTCGTTGTTGTTGTTGTTGTTGTTGTCGTCTCATAAAAAAGGTAATCCGATGCACATAGTATCCAGTGGCGAAGGTACATAGTTGACCACTTTTCGTCGAAAAATTACGCTGTATATATAGGTAAAATATTAGATTTTAATAGTATATAACATATATTGAACACCCTTTATCTAGAATTTTTTTACTTATTTCAAGTTTGAACACCCTAAATGAAATTTTTGGCTTCGCCACTGATAGTATCCCATAGCAGATTTAGGAAGGGCCGCACCCTAAGGGTGTGATATAAACAACCTACCTTAATGGAAGTAATAGTGACGGTTCCACGGCTCGAATTCATGACCTACAAGTCAACGAAGAAGGTAAAAACGATGCAACGTGAGGGTTAATGTAATGCTAATTAACGGATTTTAGCATATCGTCTCATATTCGTTCTTAATCCTAACGATATTTTCAACTTAAAGTATAACAAAGGACAATTTTAAACGGTGTCACCAGGCCAGTGGAAGGGTAAAATTAGACATTTTGAGTTTTTGACTAAGGACCATATTTGAGCTTTGTTAATTAAATTCCAAGTTAAATATTAAACATGAGACAATTTGCCTATAATAAGAATATGAATGACTCAAAATATATCTAAGAATAAAATTAAAATATTTTACACAGTAGGAGGATAATTTTAAACTTTTTCCCTTTTTCATGCTATGAGGTGTTTGGTGTTTAACAAATGACTTTTTTTTCTTTGTTTGTTATTATTATTATTATTATTATTATTATTATTATTATTATTATTATTATTATTATTATTATTAATGGTTTTTTTTTTCCTATAGCAAGTTCAGCACGGAGGTATTATAAAAAGCAACCAAAAGGAAAAACAAACAGGGAACGATCTCCAAACTATGATTGGTAATTTTTATCCTTGCCCTCCTTATATATAATTCAGCAATATCGTTTGATTATTTGCGTTTCTCTTTTTCTAGTTTCTAAAAGTTGCATGCATGCAAAGGCAAATTCAGTATTTTGAGTTTATGAGTTTCTATAGAAATCTCAAATTAATATATAATAATAATTGGATTAACAGATTGAGTTCCAAGCTAATGTTCTTATACATTTAATGAATTTTAATACAAATATAGGATATAGGCAAAAGTTACTGGGTTCATGGGAACTTGTAACCAGTGACGGAGACAGAATTTCTGCTAAGGGGGTTCAAAAAAGAAAAAAAAATTTAAATATTAGAAGAGATTGTAGCTAGTGGGAATTGAATCAATGACCTCACAAAGACTTTGAAACCTTTGACTAAGCTATACTTTTGGGTTGCGACCAAGGCAATTCAAAACATAATATATAGATGTAAAAACAGACTTTGCCTTGTATGTACAGTGTACTTTTTCAGCGAAGGGGTTCGCGTAAACCCCTTCCGCCCCCTAAATCCGCCTCTGCCCATAACTAAAGCACTAGATCCGCCCCTGCATGCATGCATCTTTTCTATTCTCGATGATGTGCTTTCTCATACAATAATGGTGGATTTGGATTGTTTTTCAGGATCGTACTGAGTGCTTGGGATCGTTGACGAGATAGATCAATTGACAAAACAACTTTTTATGTGTGTGAAGAAATGACTGCTAAAGGCCGTACGTGCGCAAACAAACTGATAGAGATCTAGGTTACCGGCTGCTAATCGGATTTCCAATGTTGTTGTGCATATATAAATAATCTGTACATATTTGTAATTTCTTGATATAATACTAGTATATATAATACCATATATAACCAGAATAAGAAGGTTCTTTCAGTACTAAAGAACCACTGCATCATTTATGTTAATATCAGGGAGAGAGAAACTAGAAGTAGGAGAATTAATTTTTCTTGTAACTTGCTTCCTCCATCTGTCTGGAGCGATGATTTTTTTTTTTTTTTTTTTTTTTTATTTCTTTGTTATTTTAGTGGAAATTGGCTCTCTTTCTGAGCTGCTATCTGTCTAGACGGATGTGAGTTTGATGTAATTAATCAATAAATCTCCAGTTTAGTTTAATTCGTTGGTTGAATTTTCTTGTATATAAAACGAAGTAGCTCTTAATTATGGCTTCGTCAAGGCAAATAACTATCAGTGGAGAGGTTAATCTTTCACATAATTCCAATTGATACTTGCAAGGTAAATTATAAATAATTAACAGTTTAAGTAATCAATTGGGGATGTAGCTCAAATGGTAGAGCGCTCGCTTTGCATGCGAGAGGCACGGGGTTCGATCCCCCGCATCTCCATTATTTTTGTAATTTTTGTTTCCATATTTTAACCCAAACTCACTTCTATTGGTTATACATCTATCTCATAAGCTTTACACCAAAATTTGTGATCTCTAGCGCCAACTTTGATTGGTTTTTCTCTTGATTAGGACTGAATAAGTGCACTAGGAATATATTTGTACTAAGAACAACCTATCTCAATAATACACCAAACCAAATCTGGGATAAAGTTAATCTTAAACTTTATTCTACGATTATTATTCTTATCCCATGAAAGGGATCATTTGGTACAATGGTAGGATATCCCATGAGATTAGTTATCCACCTTCTATATGTGATGGCTAATCCTACCGTACTAGTGCAAAAATTATCCCGGAATTAACTAAAACTCCAAACTAAACTTGAGATAAAATTAGTCCCAAACTTTATCCCGAAATTATTATTTTTATCTTATTTACCAAACGACCCCTAAGTGTTCAATAGGTACTAAGCCAAATTCAAGTGTCTAAATGGAAAAGTCGGACAAGTTTAAGGCAACATGTATTTGGCATTATTTTTACATAAATAACAAAGAATTCAGATGTGATGTGGGAAAAATTTACTCAATTATCAAATACTAAACAACACGATTGGAATGGGAATTGATTATCAGTCTCCATTTTCTTAATACCTAATGTTTGACCAAAAAATATTAAATCTTTTTAGTTAAATCAATTAATGATGAGAGGAAGGGTGAATTTTAGTTAAGAATAATAAAATTTAGACCAAATATTAAGTGAAATTAGTAAGGTGAACGACGTTACCCAATGTGTTCATGCTGATTAAACGCTCATGAATACAACGACATAAATGCGCAATAAATATGGACAAAGGTAACGAGCATAACAAAAAAGGAATTTACTATCCAATTATTGTAAGATTTGGATGACTCTTTCCACTGACAGCATCGTGGAAAGAAGAGAAATAAAAGGAGCTGAGGAATCTTTGGATCTCGTGAATAAAGAATCACAAACGTATGCTTAAATAATGTAATCAATGAACAAGACAACTTTAGAATATTCTCTCAGGTCAACCTCTTACAAAGTGTTATTTCTCAAAAAGTCAAGATCCTCCCCCCCCTTTTGTTCTCTATCTCTTCCTATTTATAAGAGATATTTTCCAGAAACCCTAAAAAGTGCAAAATAAGGAATATCCAAGGGAATATTCCCTGTGTCCATATCTGAACCCATGCTACCGTTATTTGTTCATCCCAGTTGCCCATTTTTGGCATCAGCCTTCTCGAGAGCAATCTTCAGTTGTTACACCATGGTTGACCCCGTCCTTGGTCTTGCTTTATCCGTTACCTCCAAGCCGTCAAATTTAGACCTATACAGTTAGTCTCTCCGCTTGTTGAGGTTGTGGTTCTGCACGCCCTCAATAAGCGGACCTGATTTGCCTTCGTTTCGAAGTAATTTGGTTGTTGAATAAGCCAGGTCGACCGAGGCGGAGAGAACGACGCAACTAGTGAAGTCGTGATTAGTGTGGCTACCATGGGGTGACGTCATAGCCACGCACGACATCATTAGGCGTCTTCCCGAGACAACGTCCGCGTGCCTGTCGCTTTGGTTTTGGTGCTATTGAAAATCCTTTGCTTCGATTCTCGTGCCACCCAACCTTATAAATAGATGGGAGTTTCGTTTTTCAGAAGTTTTTACCATACCTTACCTTGCATGAACACTATTCTCCTTTTATCTTCTTTGCCAGTTTCTGCTCTTGATTTTGTCTTCACGATTCCATACCTCTCCTTCTTACCTAGTTGTTATCTTCTTCTTCTTCAGGTTTAACAGAACACATTTCATCGTCGAAATATCACAAACCCTTCGCATTTATGATGAAGTTTCTGATGCCACTACGTTGTCGGTGACTCTTCCTTCCAGTGGCGAGGATTTCATAGCTGTAGAGGATGAGAGCTTTCCTACTACGGAGGAGATAGTTCCAAGAAACCCCTTGTTTAGAAATGATTTTCCCAAGGAGCCCACTCCTGCTCCTACTCTCACTCAGGTGATCTCCGAGACTGGACCGTCTTATATAGCTGAGCTTAGATCTACATATCACATCCCTCCCCACATCGAGATAGTACCGGTTGAGGGTGACATCGTGGAGGTCCATCAACTTGAGTATTGTGCCTTCTATGTCTACCTTTCATGTTCGGTTATACTCTCCCTCTTCTTCCGCTAGCGGAGAAATTTTGTCTGCCCGACATAATTATCTCCTTATTTGTATAATAATTTTCTGATGCTAACGAAGTATGCGGAATTGGCTAGTTGTGAGGCTGATGTTCGCCACCTGTTAATTCTCATCAATTTTTACAAAGGTACTATAAAACACCTACGATATCGCAGGACCAGAGGGCTGATAGTTAGAATGGACGACAGGATGAATCAAAAGTTTTGGTACAAGTACTTCTTTGTCAAAACCGAGCACTTAATAGCGGACCCAACTGGGTTTCCCGAGCAGTGGAACCACAATCGTAAGTGTCTTTGGCATACGCTCGATGTCTCCTTTTGTTCTATAATTTTCGGCTCATAGTGGTTTTTTTTGTTTTTTAGCTGAGAGGCGTGCACCCCCTATCTTCTACATTGAATACTGGGTGGCTCGCGTGTTGCCTCACATGGCAGGTGTTCGTGATTAGGCGGTTTTCTACAAGCGCTTCAGACCGAACGTCCCATCTAATAAGTGTTACTTTTGCTTCAGCTCTTTGTTGTTTGCCATTGCTTGTTGATACGAATTCCTTTTGGTGCTAGGTCGGTAAATTTCTAAGAAGGCTCCTGTGCCGGCATTTCGCCAAGCTACCGCATCGGCGGGGATGCAATTTTCTTTGGTCGACTCCGTTCGTGGAGGTCGTACTCAAGCTCCGTTGATGAGGGATTCTGCCCCTCAAACTATTATCCCAGCCTATCTATCATCTCATAGACGAGTCATCTAATGGAGGGGAGTCACCATCGAGAAAAAGGTGAAAGATGGAGCTTGGAAAGGTCGTTGCCACTGATATTGAATCGGAGAAGCCCATTGCTCCAAAAACGGCGTCTGCACTTACACCAGATGTAGGGGCCATGTTTACGACGGACACTATTGGGTAAGGGACGCCCTCTAGGGCCGAAGGGGTGCATGATGATGAGGAGCTTATAAGGACCGCAGAGGGTGGTGCATCATCGGTGGCAGAGAGGGATAGAATGGTACCTGCGGGGGACAACGGTTCAGGCTCGGACATCAATTCTAAAGAGGTACAGGCCTTCTTGGAGAGGAATACTCGCGTGGAAGTGAGGACGGAGGGTCCTAAATGGCACGCAATCATTCCCGTGGGTTATGACCTTTTAGCTAACTCTGAACGGGCGGTGTCGTCCTTTGTCCCCTTGTGCGCAGCTTCTGAGAATACGACACTACAGACAATGAGTGATGCAGAGCTATCGCCGAGTATTTCTGGCATGGCTTTGCAAGTAAGTGCTTTTTAATGTTAAGATTTGTTTTGCCTCCGGAATTTGCTTATACTGACTTCTTTCTTTTGCATGTCAAACTCTCATCACAGGGATCGAGCGTGACCGGCGGGAGGAGCGGAGGACGGCCATTTTTAAGAAGGTGACCTCTAAGTATAAAGAGTATCATACCAAGCACCGAACACTGACTGACGTCTTTAACCAAGATAGCGAGTTTCAGCTATTTCATGACGGGCTTAAATAGAAGGAGGAGGAGTTGGTGAGGAAAGTTGAGGAGCTAAAGGAGAGGGATGATGAGCTAATGAAAGCCATAGGCCGGTGCAGCGAGCTTGAGGCGGCTCTTAAGACCAAGGAGGATGAGCTCGAGGTGAGCAAGGGGGTGATGGCTGAGAATGTCGACCTTCAAGCGAGGGTGGCTTTCTTAACTACTAAGTTTGGGCGGAGGGAAGCAGAAGCTGTTGATCTGAGGGGCGAGTTGAGCATTAAGGTCGATGAATTGACTCATGCCGAAAAAGGCAGAATGGCCGCCATGTTTGAAGCAACGACCTTAGATGATGCCCTCCATGTTTTTAGATCTAAGCGGGATAATGAAGTAGAGACGGCGGCGCTCAAGGTGGCAAGGTTAGAAGAGCGGATCCAGGATCTGGAGGTGGAGTTATCTAGATTGAATGAGCAGGTTGTTGCTTTGAAGGCTGAGGAAGTGCGACGACACTCGCAGCCATCTATGTCTCATACTTCTGTCGACCCTGTCGTTCCACGGAAGTTGTATGAGATGTGGGTTCACGCCGAGGCTCAGCTTGATGTGCATGAGTCCCTGAAGGCTGACATGAGAGTTTTCGAGGCAGAACTCGAGGGTGTCCGTATTAAAGCACATGCGACCCGTGAAGCTTGTAGTTACGCCCCCGGTACGCCTGGCGGGGATGATGTTGATGATGATGCAGACAGGCTCGCCTCTAATTCTTGGTATAATGACAAGTACGCTGATGGGGATGATGCGGCGTAAAGTCATTTTACTTATTTTTGTTTTGTCATGCTATTTTGTGAGGGCATCTTTGGCAATATGACAGTTGTAATGGAATGATTTCCTTTTTGCTATGTATTTCTTGATTGTCATTATCTTTTTGTTTGCTGTGTGGTGAAGTCCCTAACTTTTTTAGCCGCTTGTGTGTAGTGTTTTGGCGTAGTCGATCATAGATTGTAAAGTAATTCAAGCGAGGTCGAATGTAAAGTAATTCAGGCGAGGTCGAATGCAAGGTAATTTGGGCGAGGTTGAATGTAAGTTAATTCGAGCGTGGTCGAATGTAAAGTAATTCAAGCCAGGTTGAATGTAAAGTAATTCAAGCGAGGTCGTATGTAAAGTAATTCAAGCAAGGTCGAATGTAAAGTGTAGAATGACTTTGGTGGAGATGTGCAAAGATGCTGCTTTATTTCATTCATTGGAGAGTATTACATGTTTCTATTTGTTCCACACACATACTAGAGAAGTTCTAGTGTACCTGGTTCCTTTATCGTTCGACCTGGAGAAGAAGTCGGTAGGCAAAGTGATAAATCATACTTAAACTTCGAGATGTACCCTTCATCGCCTTGTTAAAAACCTTTCTGAGAAACCCAATTGGAACAAAACCCGGGTGAGGGAAAAAGAGTACGACTTGGGGGGCGTCCGTTTTCAGAAGTTGAAGTATTTGAGGTGAGCGACGTTCTAATTGTTTTGGAGTATTTTTCCCTCCATTGTTTCTAGTTAGAATGATCCTTTGTTTGTTGTTGCCGTGATTTTGTATGGCCCGTCTCAGTTGGTTCCTAGTTTGCCTTCTCTCGAATCTTTGCTCGCTTGTGCTTTGGCCTTGAGAACATAGTCTCCGACTTTGAGTGGTCGTATTTTGGCTTTTTTGTTGTAGTACCTTTCTGCTTGTTGTTTTTGGGCTACCATTCTTATGTAAGCCATGTCTCTTCGCTGTTTTACCTCGTCGAGGTCTTGTTTTCTCTATTCTCGTAATTGTTTTGTCCGCTTTCATTGGAGTATCTCAGGCTAGGTTCCCCGACCTTGACTGGTATTATGGCATCAGCCCCGTAGACTAGTGAATATGGCGTTTTGTATGTGCTTGCTTTTGTCATGGTACGGTAGGCCCATAGTACCTCTGGTAGCAATTTTGGCCATAGTCCTTTAGTGTCCTCGAGATTTTTCTTCAAGATATTCAATATTGTTTTGTTGGAGGATTCGACTTGATCGTTACCGACATGGTGATATGGTGTGGAGAGTATTTGCTTGATGTGCCATTTTTCGAAGAACTCGACAATCTTCTTTCCGATAAATTGGGGCCCATTGTCATAGTTGATTTCTTTGGGGATGCTGAAATGGCATATGATTTTTCTCCATATAAATGTGATGACTTCCTATTCGCGTATTTGGGTGAACGCACCTGCTTCTACCCATTTGAAAAAGTAGTCAATTAAAAACAAAAGAAAACATACATTACCTCGCCCTACTAGGAGGGGTCCGACGATGTCCATTCCCCATTTGAAGAATGGCCATGGCGATGTAACAGAATAGAGGTGCTCGCCCGCTTGGTGTATCATATGGGCATATTTCTGGCACTGTTCACATTTTTTGACATAATCGGTGGCTTCCTTCTTCATTATGGGCAAATTATATCCTACTCGAATAAGACATCTGACGAGGGACGATTTCTGGTATGGGCACCGCAGTGGCCTTCGCGTACTTCCTCGAGTATGCGCCTTGTTTGATTCGTCCCTAGGCATTTCGCTAAGGGGCCTCCAAATATTCTTTTGTATAACTCGTGACTTATGAGGCTATACCTGGCCGCCTGCATTTGAAGCTTTTTGGCTTCTTTTTTGTCTGCTGTGAGTGTTTCTTCCTGCAAATATGTTATAATACAGTTGCGCCATCCCAAGTCAAATTTACAGAGTGTACCTCAAGTTGGTCTATCGATGAATGCAGAAGGGTGACCACATTTTCCTTTGTGATGTTCTTGGTGGCCGCTTCTAACTTGGAGAGGCCATATGCTTCGATGTTTTGTTCTCAAGGTATCTGGTCGAGTTGACATTCATCGAATTCTGGTAACAATTTATGAATTTATGCATGGTACCTTTGTAGCCTCTTCTCTTTGATTTGGAAAGTCCCAGTGACTTGGTTGACGACGAGTTGTGAGTCGCATCTAAGGACGACTGGTCGAGCTCCGTACTTGAGAGCTAGCTTTAATCCTACAATTACGACCTCATACTCAGCCTCATTGTTAGTCATATCGGGACACCGTATGGACTAGAGAATACCTTCGCCCATTGGGACCTCGAGTACGAGTCCCAGTCCAGATCTTGACGCGTTGGATGCGTCGTCAGTATATAGGACCCATAGGTCGGGTAGACTAAGCGAGGTGTGAGAAGTTACTTGTTCAACTTCAGTCATTATTTTGGCACTAAAATCGACGACGAAGTCGGTGAGTACCTATGAGTTTATTGTTGTTCGCGGCTGATATGTTATGTCATGTTTGCTCAACTCTATGGCCCATTTGGACAATCTCCCAAATAGCTTGGGTTTATGCAAGATACCTCGTAGGGGAAAGGTTGTTACCACTAATATGGGGTGGCATTGAAATATGGCCTAAGCTTCCGTGAAGCTATAACTAATGCCAAGGCCAATTTTTCAAGGTGAGGGTACCTCGTTTTGGCGTCGACAAGAGTTTTGCTAATATAATATATCAAAGATTGCGTACCTTTATATTCGCGGACCAACACTGCACTTACTGCGACCTTCGACAAAGCCAAATACATAAGGAGGCGTTCACCGGGTTCTGCCATGGCGAGTAGCGGGGGAGATGACAAATATTCCTTTAGTTCTTTTAAGGCTTTGACGCATTCTTCATTCCATTGGAGACCATTGTCCTTTTAAGCACGCTAAAGAATTTGTGACATCTGTAGGAGGACCGTGAGATGAACCTCGACAGGGCAGCTGTGCCGCCCGTCAATTTTTGCACCTGTTTCTTGCTGGTTAACATTTCGGATATTCCCTCAATGGCCTTAATATCGGGATTGACCTCGATGCCTCTTTGTGACACCAAGAACCCGAGAAACATGCCTGAAGTTACGTCGAAGGCATATTTTTCGGGGTTCAACTTCATACCGTACTGCCTTAGTATATCGAAGGCTTCTTTCAAGTGGTCAATGTGATCTTCCTTCCTTTTCGATTTGACCAACATGTCGTCTATGTAAATTTCCATAGTTTTGCCGAGCTGGTTCTTGAACATTTTGGTCACCAACCTTTGATAAGTCACCCCTGCGTTCTTCAAGCCAAATGGCATGACTCGATAACAGTACGTTCCTTGATGGGTGATGAAAGTAGTCTTCTCCTGGTCTTCTTCCTCTATGACGATTTGGTTGTAACCTGAGTAGGCGTCCAAGAAACTCAACAACTAGTGCCCTGCCGCTACGTCAATAGGCTGATCGATATGAGGCAGAGGAAATGAGTCTTTTGGGTAGGCCTTGTTTAGGTCCGTGAAATCCACGCACATCCACCATTTCCCATTTTTCTATTTTACCATGACTACATTGGCTACCCATTAAGAATATTTTGATTCTCGGATGGAGCCGTTAGTGAGTAGTTTATCCACTTCCTTGCTGATGGCCTCGTTGATTGCGGCGTTGATGGATAATTCACGCGCCGCTTCCGTCGTCTACCATTATTCTTTTAACATCAGTATCTGAAATACGTAAAGTAATGACAAGAGCATCGGAGTGAGGAAAAATCAAACCGTTGTTATCTGACTTATCGAAGATGATACTTTCTCCAAGGTCATCATATCGATCGTGGGTGATTGACCGCTTTAGCTTGTGTGTGGTGGTAAATTTTATGTGGTTAACTTCTGTTTCGTTGCCTTCACCGATGATCATTTGAATGGTGCGGGCAGGAGAGGGAGGCTTTGGAGGGCCTTAGTGTTGTTCTCGTCAGTGGCTGAAGTTGGCTTGTCCTCGGTCACTCATCAGCTCCTTTAGGTGCCCTTGGTTCAGCATGTTAACTACTTCTTATCGTAGGGCTATGCAGTCCTCAGTTTGTGATCCCGCTCTTGGTGAAATTCATAAAGGACGTTCGACTCTCGGGTACTGATGTCGGACTTCATTTTTGCAGCCACTTCACCTTCGTACCAAGCTTCTCTAGTGCATACACTATTTGTAAAGGAAAAACACAAAAAATATAAGCGGATAAGAATGGGGGCATACCTCTTTTGTTTCACTGAGTCCCTGTGTGCATCCTGGATGGCCCTTCCATATGTCGAGAGGATGGTGGAATGGTGGTTCTGACATAGGGCTGATGCCTATTTCGGATGAGGCGTGCTCTAGGATGATCTCTTCGACTGTCATTACGATGGTCTTTCCTTGGCTCTACTTGTATTGACGTCAAACGTTGGGTTGGACCATTAAGATCATCATCATCTGCTCTCACCTCTGCACAGTAGGCATTGTGAATTTCTTCCCAAGTGGTGGGAGGGTATTTCATAAGCCTGCTTAACAATTTCCTGGTCGCCCTTGACCCATTCCTGTTCAACCCATTTTGGAAGGCTGCTACCGCCATCCCTTCCGATACGTTTGGTAAGCTCATTCTTACCCTGTTAAACCGAGCGAGGAAGTCCCTGAGTCCCTCTCCAGTGATTAACTAACGGTGAATATGTTGTTCACCCCGAACTCTGCTTTCTTAGATCCGACGTGGGAGGTGACAAACTTGTCGGCCATTTCCTCGAATGTTGTTATAGACCGTGCTGCTAGTTGTGAGTACTAAGTTAAGGCTCCTTCGATTAACATTTCGCCAAACCTTTTTAGTGGTACCGACGATACTTACTCCTTTGATAGGTCGTTACCTTTTACTACTGTGACGTAGCTGACGATGTGATCTTCCGAGTCTGTGGTGCCATTATATATCCCCAAATATGGTGGCATTTTGAAAATTTTGGGTATGGCATGTGGGGCTACCTCCTCTCTATATGGTTGTTCGACGAATCGACCAACATCCCGCTTTGATAGTAGTTTCGGGGTGCCCGGTATCTTATCTACCCTTTCTTGATGTTCTCTCATCTAGTCTCGGAGAGCTTTATTTTCGTTTTACATTTCTTTCATTTTCTTTAGAATGGATGTCAGTGCATCATTACCTGCATCAACAGCGGTGTGAGTGTTACTTGTCGGGGGAGCGAGTTGCTCACCGATATTCGTATGGTATCAGCTGGCGCGACATTTCCACTCGCCCTTTGAATGGGTTTGTTGAGTATATCATTTAGGGTACTTGTCAGCCACTCCTCCAACAATTTCTTCTTTACTGGTGGTGCTTCCTCAGTCGTAGACGTGGAAGCTCCCCTTTTGCGTGAAGCGATTACACTTTCATGAGGGGGAGGTGAGTCACTCCGCTTGGGCATAACGCTTGGCGTCACATTCTCATTGTCTTCTTTGCTATCCTCGTTGATGGTGTTCAAAATGTTGGTAGTGACACCTTCTATTGCTTGTTGTCTTGCATTTCCTTTTCCTGCCATTGTTAGTTTGTGTCCACGAGGAAAAGATGGCTGTCCCTTTTTATGAACTAGAAGAAACAAAAATTTTAACTAAAAAACCTCCCACAGACGGCTCTAAATTGTTTGACCAAAAAAAGTATTAAACCTTTTTAGTTAAATCAATTAATGATGAGAAGAAGGGTGAATCTTAGTTAAGAATAATGAAATCTAGACCAAATATTAAGTGAAGTTAGCAAGATGAACGATGTTAACCAGTGTGTTCATGCTGATTAAATTCTCATGAATGCAACGACATAAATGCGCAATAAATATGGATAAAGGTAACGAGCATAACAAAAAAGGAATTTACTACCCAATTATAGCAAGATTCGGATGGCTCTTTCCCCTGACAGTAGCGTGGAAAGAAGAGAAATAAAAGGGGTTGATGAATCTTTGGATCTTGTGAATAAAGAATTACAAACGTATGCTTGAATAATGTAATCAATGAACAAGACAACTTTAGAATATTCTCTCAGGTCAACCTCTTACAAAGTGTTTTTTCTCATAAAATCAAGATCCCCCTTTTGTTCTCTATCTCTTCCTATTTATAAGGGACATTTCCCAAAAACTCTAAAAAGTACAAAAAAAGAATATCCAAAGGAATATTCCTTGTGTCCATATCTGAACCAATGCTATCATTATTTCTTCATCCCAGCTGCCTGTCTTTAGCATTAGCCTTCTTGAGAGCAATCTTCAGTTGTTACACTGTGGTCGACCCCGTCCTTGGTCTTGCTTTATCCGTTACCGCCAAGTGACCAAATTTAGACCTATACACCTAATAATTTAGATATCCCATTGGAATCATCATGTCTAAAGATAGTAGAGTCATTAGCAAAATTACACGACAAATTATTACTTTTTGTAGCACAAAGGTTTCCAAGGCTAGCCAAGCTATTATATATGCTATCTGATACCATTTTAACATAAAAGATCCGTAACTTGTCTGCTGATATAGGTGTCATAGCAAAGCAAGGTCGGACTGCATAATGAGATTTCATGTCTGCCTTGGCCAAGTAATTTTACAAGTGTATTTCACTAGCTTTACGTTCTTATTAATTATGCTCGAGTAATACTTAAGAAACAAGGTTAAATAGATTTGTGTGATGGAAGTAGATGTACACTGGTGAATAAAGTTGCAATCAATTCAAAGCTTCATAAACGAATTCAAGCAAAGAACCAGAGTTAAAATCCACAAATATCAATCAAAAAACTTTATTTGTCAAACTCTAAGGTAAACTACTCCATATTCATGGATAAATTCATCACAAATAAAGTTGAATAATAACAAAACATGAACTCAATCCAAACTCGGGTGTTGAGTTGAGTAAAGAATGATGAATCCTTATGTTTTGAGTCTCCAATGCTCTTCTAATCTTCTGTAGGTCAAAAGTCCCTTCAAAAACGTATTTCTAGTGTATTTATACCAAGTAAGAGCAAACGCGGACGGAACTACCCTCTTTGAGCCGAAGTGGGAAAACCTGCAAACTTTTTACACTTCATGCATCGCACTATGCTACGTAGGGTGCGTCGTATTAGTGCATTTTGCTCGATTGTAAACTCTCTGAACTTAGCTTGTCTGAAAAAACTTTGTACTGATGTGTCATACCATGCCACGTTCTCTCGATCGCTTCAATGCCTATAATTTGAGAGATAAGAGGAAAGCCCTCTCTCGAATTCGAAGATGTAACACAAATAATGACTCTCTTCGCCGGGATGTCAGCAGGTTAGGCAGCTCTAAGGTTTTTTATATTCGGTGGAAGGCAGGCTGAAACTCTGCCCCAACCAAGTGAAACTAAGGGTCTGAAAGAGTTCACGATCTGATCTATGGGGTGTTAACCCTCGGAGGACGGCTAAGAATGTCCATTAAAAGGAGCGATGGGGTCGTTTTTCAAGCACGAATAGAACGATCTAAAAGGGTTGTGCAACCTAGAGAGATGGCCATATCTTTTTGATGAATGTGGTATCGAGGTTCGGTTTATTTGGAAAAGAGGTCAATCTTAGGGGAGACCATTCGAATGGTTGAATTGATGACTTCGCTTCGATCTCTTCGACTGAACCTAAAGGAGACTTCGATCATTCAACTTTAGCTTCTGAAGGAGGAATCATGTCACTTGGAATTTCGGAAAGTGAATCCTCTCTTTCAGATCCTGGCCTTGGTAGAACTTGTCTTTGATTGGGATTTCGATTGAAAAGATGTTAGGCCGCTTCCTCATGTGCCTAAGAAGCCGAGGCAATCTCGATTGAAGACAATTCAACATTTTCCTACTCAATCTTCTTTATAGAAATAGCACTCGATCAAAGGGGAGCATAAGCAAGTTCAGTGGTAGAAACCTCTGTAATCGATCGATGGGAACCTCGAAGCTGTCTGGGGCAGGAGAAAACTCATATTAAGCACTGCCCCAGCATCAACTGGTACAAGGAGGAGGCACGATAGCGAAGATCAATCCATCTCAATCTACAAAAAGCATTGCCTTGGGCATGCAACCCAAAAAGATAGAAAGACCGCTCGCTCGAAGAAAACTCTTTTAGAGCCTGGTACCAGCCAAGCCCCCTCGACTCGGCAACAAGAGTCGGTTATGGAATAGCCTTTTAGTCGGCTTTCTCGTTCTTAAGGACTTTCTGGCCGGTAGGCTTTATAGTGGACCTGCCTTGCTGACAGCTAGGATATTACATATATAGTTGCACTTGCCTTCACTTAGAAACTCTACGCCCTAGTCTAGTAGACTATATTCTAGGTCATTCGGAAGGGCTCCGTATAGTTTTAGGGTGTAACGTTGTGGTTGTTACCTCTCCTTTCAGTCGAGTGACTTCGTACCTATCCTTACCGAGAAAAACGAGTTTCAGAGGCATCTTCCATTCATATCGATTTGGGTTTTTCCGCACCATATTTTGATCTGCCTCTTCTTCGATCTGGAATTCCCAGCAAATCCTTGACTCCTCGAATACAATGGAATTTCACACCTGGCGAATCTTTCATTCTACCTCCTCTTATTAAGACCATAGAATGTCCTGCAAATTATGACCTTCGCCTGGAATGTGAGCAAATATATCATGTCGATTGCTCAACCGTACTTTGGCTATCTTACGTGGAGCTGAATTAGGTTTTTTTGGTGTTCTCATTGAAACACGCGGGCATACTCCTTGCTTCTGGGGACATTGATCCAAAGCTCGAGTACGGTCCGTCCGCCATTTTTCTTCTCTACCATGACGAATCAATTGATTTAATGTAGGCATCGCTCTTTCCTTTATCCTTCCCCCCAATTTTTGCCCCTCTCACTAGTGGTTACTCCCGATCCGAAGAACCCCTTTTCCATTCATAGAGAGATCCAATCATCAAAATCAATAAAAAGGCCATCATGCACCAAGATCCAAACAGATCAATCTTGTTGGGAGGTACTGCCAAGGAAAGGAAAAGGTTACTTCCGGATCAGGAATAATAAATAAAATGGAAACAAGATAAAATCTTTTATCAAAACGACTTCTAGCATCACCGGAAGGATCGAAACCACATTCGTAGGCCGACAATTTTTCTGGATAGGTCGAACTATTGGAAGAAAATATAAAACGAACACCGAGTGGGAGCAAAGAAACTAGCGGACTGATCACTAAATAGATACAAATAGGTGCAAATTCTGACATCACCACAGAAAACTTGGTTCTTTCCCTCCTCGTTGGCGGAGCGGCATACCGAAAGAAATTGGAAGATCGATGACGGAATGAAGAACACAATTTTACGACAGCAACACAACAAAGAAGAATTTTATGGGGCTTCCCTGTCGAGAATTTAAAGTTTTTCTCTTAGAGAGGCGTTTTCCTCGCTTAGAAAAGCGTTCTTTCTCTCAAGAGATTTCCATAACTCTCATAACTCTAGGCGATGTTGCATTTCCAATCACGCTTGGTGCTTTAAGTTTATAAAGCCACGAAAATGATGCGCTTGAGTTCCTTTTAGATCTTGATAAAAAGGGGAACCATGTCTCTCGACACATAGACTTTCTAAGACCTGGCATAGAGCAGGGTGATTGAATTCTAAGGCTTCAAGGTGCACCCTCAGTATGGAATCCAGGTCTTGTGGATCAACGAAGAATTGTGGATCCTCCCGACCATAATAAAGGAGTTGATAGAGGGAGGAAATTTGCTCTCGAGTCGCAAAACACAATTCCGTATTGAGGAAGTCCCTCACCATGACCTCGTACTCCCTGGGTGAGAGTCCCTGGGTTTGTAGGCGTTGTCGTATGAATTCCACCCATTCCGGATCCTTATCCGGTTGATTCATATAGTGGGATAGTAGCTGCAGCTCAGATGGGAGAATACCAAATAGGGAATGAAGTAAAATAGCATCAAACAAGTTAGCATAGATCCTATATCCAAAAGTTACCAAGCAATAAAGACATATGAAACATTTTAGAATAGAAAGAGCCCGTTGTAACTTGGGCCTTGTTATATAGTAGAAAAATAGTTTCACTTCTAAATCCAAAGGGATATAGAACCTAATAAGAATGAGGAAAAGGCGTAACCATAAGAAACAAGTGAATTGATCCAATTGAGGCATTCTTGATTGATTGAGACAAAACGATTCCCTCAATACAGCTTAACTCCGTCAAGCATGTACGAGTAGTGAAGAAGTAGCACTTTGGTTGGTTGTTGACCAACGGAAAGCATGGGAGAAAAAAAGAGAGAACTCTTTCTTTTTTATTATGATTGGGCCCTGCGGTGGTAGAACCTCGTGAACCAGGCGTACTACTGAACTTGCTTTTCTTCTCTTATGATATTTCGAGTGCTGCTTTCATTTCAGATACATTCAAATCCATTATTCTTTGTAGCCTGAAGAAGAAATATAGATTTTTAGTAGAGGAAGGACGTAGCTGGCACAATGAGGGAAATGAAGGCACTAGCAGATGCAGTTTTTGGAATAGATCGCTTAGCTCTACTTCTCAGTCAATCCCCTTTGTTCATGGCTTTGAATTTATTGTAATGCTTATATTTTATGTAAAGATCTCGATGACCGCTTAATTCATCTTTCCTTTCCCGCTCCTGAATGAGAAGTGGTCTTTTTTATTCCTGCGGTCTTGGCCTGAGAAAAGTGATCTCTGAAACTGAAATTCGACTGAAAAGTTACCAATAGAATAGGCTTTAGAGTAGCTCTTTCCAAATAGGTCGAGTAGCCATTTATAGAAATTGAATTAATTAAAAGGAGAAAAATTGTTGGGATTCACACGCACAGCCTTATCCTATGAGTCCGCCTATGCCACGCGCCTGCCTTTGAGAGCCTTTCCGCTGGTTCCCTTCGTCGGCGTCATTGAACCTCGTTAGCATTTCGAAAAGAATTGGAGGCTCAAAACGAATGGTCAAAGGAATTGATGATTCGTGTTTTGTCTCCGATCTTCGCCTAGTCTTAGAACCTGCACTGTAGAGAGGGGAACAAGCACCTCTTTCTGCCGCTCTCCTCCCAGATGTAGGTATTCCTGGAAGTGAGAACACTGCTGCCCAACTTATAACCCGGTCACTCCCCGTCTTCATCCTAGACGCCACTGGTACTATTCATCTATACTATATATGGATGACTCCTGCTTTCTCCCCAATGGAATGATCTGGACCCTTGCGAAAGGACCTCAAAATCCGACGACCTTGACTGAAAAGCTCCCAATTAGGTCAGTAGCTGGCCGAGTCGCTGATAGACCAAATAAGCACAGTAGCTGTTTAGAGCCGAAGGAGTGAAAGCCACTTGACTGTAAGGAGAGGAGCTCTATTTGGGATTCTATAGCCTACGCACTTGCCTTTAGGGGATCGAAGTTGGATGAATCTCCAGTGGTTCCTTCCATCGGCGTCATCGAACCACGTTAGCAATCCAGAATAACTGGAAGCTCGAAACGAGCGGTCAAAGGAATTGATCCGTTTAGTTCTGTTCTTCTCCTAGTTTTATAGCACACCCATGTTGAGGGATCTTTCCGACGCTAAGCGCGCTGCATCTCCTGTCCAACCAAGTGAAGAATATCTTGTCCAAGCTTGCATCCTTCTTCTGCCATTGGGAATGGAACATCTCTCCACTTGTAAGTGGTAGAAATTAAGGACTCTGTTGCAGGTTTTGGTTGATTAAAGAATCCTCTCAGAAGCCCATGTTTATTGTCAAAAACGAGACCTTTACGGGTCTGATTCTGATGGCTTGGCTCCTTGTACCGCCGTGCCCTCCAAATGCGTTATATTGGGCTTTTGACCTGATTTGTCAACAACGGGTCTTGGCGCCTTGGCTGCTGCTTAAACAGGACATCCTCTCAGAAGCCCGTGTATATTAGTCAAAGATGTGACTTTCACAGGTCCGATGGCTCTTTGACTGGTGTGCCTGAAAATGTGATTGATAAATGGGCTTTTGAAACTCGATTTGTCGCAACAATCTGTCTCCGCCTTTTCAAGTAGGGATCATCTCGGCAGTACAGGCAGTTATGATCCTACATTGCTGCTCGGTAGTGACCTAAGGTTCAATGATTTATCTTCTGCGCTAAGGCTAGCATCTCATCCCATCTTTCATCTTATTGCTTTGAGCTCTCTTCGGGAAAGTGTCAAAGTCTAACCTGCTGCTCCTTGATTTCACATAAAAAACGGAGTGCCTTCTGCTCCTTTTGCTCTTCTCTTTCTGTGTCTATTGATTTCCCGCCCACTCACACTTTCTTTATCGAATCTTTCTAGGCAGATAGGACAACTCCTGCTTGCTCTTGGCCTTGGCTGCTTAGAGACATTCCTTTAGTTCGTCTTAGAGAATGGAATTCCTAATTCCGTTTTCGTCTTTCTTATTGTAGGTTGGTCATCTGTTTCATTTTGAATTCCATCTCTTGCTTGCTTTCTGGTACCGGTTTCAGTTCCTTTGTTCAAATCAATATCTACTATGTCAGGCTTCCCTTCCCGGTTGTCCTGTTCAATCCGTTGTTCTTCTGTCTGAGGCAAAGGCGAATCCCTTTTACTGTATACGGTCGAGCTGGCTTGGCTGGTACATCAAGCATATCGGCATATTGCTTGTTCGGTGTGGTACACATATCTTTCAATGTAAATCAAGTAAGAGAATTCATTCCCACTGGCTGAGGAAAACGTGAAGAATTGCCATTTTATGAGCTTGTAAGGCCCGTTGCGTTGAAGTCCCCGAATAAAGAGGCTATACTAAGTCGGTGGGGCATTGGGCAGCCCCTATTGCCCAAGGGCAAGGCCACGCTAGGCCATTCTAGAACCTTCTATAGAATGCTAGCTTCTTGTAGCTTGTATGGCAGCCCCTTTGGCCGACCTAGGCAGCTTCCTAGGACTCTCTAGAGTCCTCTAAGATGCCACCACTCCTTTGTGCTTCCATGGAGCTTCCACCAACTCCTAGATCACTCCGGAACCTTCTAGAACCTTCCATAGCGTTACTTCTTTTAGAAAAGATCATCAGAGAGGAGACAACCCGCTCAAAAGACCCCAATTTTCCGACCAAGACAATCAAAGATAGCCGGCGGGGGCGCGACTTATGTCCGTGGCCCTATGCCCGACCATGCCGAGGTGTGATACCAAGAGAGCCATCGCAACCACTGATCTACCCATTGGCCTAGAAGAGTGCGCTCCTCTATCTCTCGTTCACCATCGAACACCAGCTCGTCTGGAAAGAGCCCTATCTCCTTAGGCTTTAATTCCCTTCGAAAAAGAGAATCGATCATCTTCGCCTTCAAATAGGGATTGAGAGGCTTTCCCCTACCCAACCTGAATTCTAAGGGTAATCGATGTGAATTCGATCAAAAATGAAAACTTTGGATATTTTTCTTAGAAGGAGATGAACTACCTATAGATTTGTATGTAAGTGCACGATAGGAATTAAGAGAAAGCTGGCATCCAATCAAGAAAGAATCACTTCGGACAATTAGACTAAGCTTCCCCCTTCTCTCTCTTCTTTAGCTAATGATGAAGCAAATCCCTAAAGTCAAAGTAGTCCATGAAAGCATCTATTTTTTCCGTTCAAGAAATTGCTTATGTAAAGATGGGGTGAGTCTCTTATAAGATCTTCCTTTCTTCTCTTTTCTTCTATTAGTTAGCTTGGATTGAGAAAGCTCCGCCCAATAGCGCTTAGCCATGTGTGTGTAGACCGAAATGGTCTCGCGAAGCCGGTCAACGGTAGCCTAAGAGCAAGTCAAAACTACGAGAAGGGCGCGAGAAGTTTTCTGAAGGTAGAGAGAGATTTTAAAATCAGACTTCAAGTTGGTGTAACGCGTCTTAAGAAGGCAGAGACCGCCCCAGGCTTCGCCCTAATTCCCATCTAAGGTTGAATAAGATTAGATTAGTCTCGCTAAATTCGTTCTCGAATGATTCATCGATGGAATTAGGCCTAGGTCTATGAAAATTTCTTGTGATTCCCCTTCTTTCTTCGACGAAGGCATACACGCATCGATAGGGAACCCAAAGAAGAGCTAGAAAAAGGAAAGCGGCACCTTAACTTAATAGCTCCATTTCTTGTTCCTGAGCGGAAGGTACGCTCAGCCCCTGATACATTGCTATTTCTTAATCCTTGCGGCCAGGGGTAGATGTCTGTCCCAACAACCTCGAAAATCAAGGGATTACCTCCGCATAGCCTCCAATGTCTGGATGGTCCTCTTAGACTGGCCATCGGTCTGAGGATGGAAGGCTGTGCTAAGACTCACTCTGCTACCCAAAGCCTTCTGTAGGCTCTGCCACAAGGCTGAAGTGAACCGTGGATCTCTGTCTGATACTATGGATGATGGTATCCCGTGTAGGCGCACTATCTCATCAATATATATCTGGGCTAGCTTGCCCGTAGAGTAAGTCATACTGATCGGCAGGAAGTGAGCTGACTTGGTCAGCCGATCAATAATCACCCAAATGGCGTCATGTTGCCTCGCAGTCTTCGGCAATCCAGAGACAAAGTCCATGGCTATCTCGTCCCACTTCCACTGTGGTATCTGAACTGGCTGTAAGGGTCCTGCTGGTCTCTGGTGCTCAGCCTTAACCAGCTGGCACACTAAGCATTTAGCCACATACTCAGCGACATCCCTCTTCATACCTTTCCACCAATAGTGTGGGCGGATCGTCCTGTACATCTTCGTGCTCCCTGGGTGCAGGAAAAAAGGTGAGCTATGCGCCTCCTCCAAGATATCCTGGCACAGGTCACTGTCCTGAAGAACACATACTCATCCCCGGAATAGAAGTGTGTCATTCTACCGAAGGTTTAACTTCTTCTGTGTCATCAAGTACCTCAAGCTCTTATGATCCGTAAAGATCTGGCACTTCCCCCCATACAAGTAATGTCACCATATCTGAAAAGCGAAGATAATGGCTGCAAGCTCTAAGAAAGAAAGTGGTCGTGAGGTTACAAAGGTCGTGACTGAGTCTTGGTTGATTAGTTTGCCTTTTCTTGGCACGCACCACGTATTTCCAAAACCTACTCACTTATTCTAACTCAAAGGCCAAAAATATTACCTTTTCTTCGCAAATCATGTGCCCTCATACCAAATATAGAGAGTACTTACACACACAATAAAATTTAATAACAAATAGGAACTCAAGATAGAAAGAATTCACTAACTCTCAGAAATAAAATTTGCGCGCCACGAAAAACGTACCATAGGCTTGCCCATAGTATAATACTCTATTAACTGAGTTCGTTCAGGAAAGAATCAAATAGGACTTTATTTTGGTTGTAATGTAGGCTGTCAGACGGGTAGGATACATTTGGATATAGTGAATACACCTTCCTGAGCACTTTAACACATATACATTAACAATCCAAACCCTACACTTATGTAGAACCAAACCCCGACCTTTACCCTTAATAACATCAAGCTCCCAATTTCTTTAAGCACAGATAATATGAGAACTACCACTAGAAAGGAATCAATCTTTTTCTTTTCTAAGTTCTGATTTTTTTTCTTTTCAACCAAACTCATTTTTTTCCTTTCAATCCCTTACAATTGACTCTCCGAAATTTTCAAGCAGTGCACCTACTCCATATTTCTTAGTTCCACTCGACAACCCAATTATACCTCTACTTAGCCTTTCACAAACTCATAATAATGTCAAGTGCTCAAGAGAGATAAAAGGTTCAAACAAACAGTTAATTCAAACAAAATGGATCAGGCTTATACTGTGGTTACCAAAGAAATAGGATTACAGACTCAAAGGAGCTAACTAGGATACACAACAATTAGGCAGGTTATAAACTTATAATTAACTCAACAAAGAAATGCCTATATCACTTTCTAGACTGAACAAAACTGCTATTTCGCTTTGCAAACACACAAGGTAAGTTCTAGACATCAAGTGACATGCACAGAATATAAACAAAATCTCACACACACATTGATACATAACTCACTTAGGACCGGATCTATTCCGACTCTCTAGTCAAAGCAGTTAAGCAACATCAAAATCAACCAAATTCAAGCACTTATACATGAGTCAAGAACTGAGCCAAGACGTCACAACTAAGGCGCTAACTAATCTCAAGGCATAACAAAGTAAAGAAAAGTCATCTCCATTTAATACCATAGCACATGACTTCACTATTACTTATAAAAGAAAAACTAACTACACCTGGTTCAAGCAAAATCCTTGGAAAAGAATTGCGACATAAAAAAAATCAAGGGAGAATTGTTATACTACCTAAGAAAAACAAAAATATATATTTTTTCTTCGACTTTGATCCCTTCAAGAAGACAGTCGAGGAAATCCATCATTAGGAAAAGTCAAAAAAAAAATCAAACAAAACAAAAAGAAAAACAAATACACATGTACATATTTACATCCCCACCCCACACTTTAAATTATAGCATGTTTCCATGACACAAAAATAAAAAGCAAGAGGTAAAGAAAACTCCCCTGAATTTTTTTCGTTTCCAAAAACTAATGAACTTCACCCCTAATTCTGAATTTATTCCTTGTTTTCGTTCTTTAGAATTATTTATGGAGCTCATTATGCGAAAGTCTTCTGAGGATATCTGCAAGCCCCGCTCTTTTCCTTCTTTCGTGCCCTCATTTTGAGCAGTTAATTGCTATTGTAGGATCATCCTTAATTTGTTCATGCATTCTTGTACAGGATCACTTCATGCATCTTTCTGTAAATTTCCAAAAATAAAATCCACATGATCAAAGTTAAAATAAGAAAACAAAGAATAAAGGTCATGAGAATATTCTTCTGGTATATTCAACACCAACTGTTTCTCATTCTTTTATGCTAAATGTTGTAAATGTGGAAAGGTGCATGTAGGTTTGAATTTTTTTTATTGCTTCACAATGAACCAAAACCTTTTTTTCAATCATCTCAATTGAGTCAGAGTCCTCTTGCAGAGTGGAAAGCTCTCTCTGTAAATGATCATCCTCTTGGGTAGACTCATTTTCACAGGGTATCTCCTCCATATATTCACCATAACAACGCAATGAGCTTTCTGAAAATATACTTAATATTTGACTCACATGTGTTGTTAGGTTTTTAATGGCTTCATCATCTTGTGCAAGTCTCTCTTCCACACTATTCATGAGCGTATACATAAGCTCTTCTAAATTACCCTTCTTCTCTTGAGGTGGGTGTCTCACTTCGCTTTCATTCTAATTATAATAAGGATATTCATCTCAAACAGAGTTAAAATTGTGCCTATATGAAATCTCATACCTGTACGGACTAGAAATAGAGTGAGAATGCTCAAAAGACGAACCATAGGAAGAATACTTACCTGCTTGACAGTCAACCCATAAATGCTTTCTACTACATTTAAAACAAATAGCATACTTGTAATAATATTCAACTGCTAACTCTTCAACTGTTTTTTAGGCTAATTGTGTTCCATCGTCACATCATTAGAGTTCAACATTAGGAATATATTCTTCAAGCTTTCTTCCTAGAACTTGCATAGTACTGCAAAAGAAATCTTTAAGAGAAGTTAACTACTAAAAACAATAAAAATAATAAATACGAAAAAAAAATTCCTGAATTAGCACCAAAAATTATTTTGAACACTATTGATTACCAATCCCCAGCAATGTGGCCAAAATTTGACGAGCACAAAACACAACACGATGATTAAAACTTTGGTTAGGATGATTAATAACTAAAATTAACTATGAAACCAAAATAATTAACAATTGATCACATAAAGACAAGAGTTGAGCAACATCGAAATATCAGTGGGAGAAATAAGGTTCATAATAGGATAAGTGCAAGATAGCTATTTGGCATCTAACTCTAGTTCAATTCACTCTAAAGTTCTAAAGATTTTCACGGATTCACTCGATGATTAGTTCAAACATTTAGTCAAGACTCCTCTCTCGATTAAATCTTAACTCTATGAGGTGAACTTATATAAGCACTGTGAACATATACAAGCGTATGTTAATGGATTAGTCTTTAGGAAAACGTCTCTCGAATATTCTCCTAACTTGATTTAATCAACAACTCAACAAGATCTTTTGATTTTTAAAAAGAATCAGTGAATTAAACCAAATAAAATAATACAATGATAATCACCAAGATATCCATCTTTCGATTAAATAAAGTGGTGAATAAAATTACAAACAATTTAAAGCTCCATAAATGAATTCAAGCAAAGAACATGAGTTAAAATTCACAAATATCAATCAAAACACCATATTTGTCAAACTCTAAGGTAAACTACTCCATATTCATGGAGAAATTCATCACAAATAAAGTTGAATAATAAGAAAACATGAACTCAATCGAAACTCGGGTGTAGAGTTGAGTAATGAATGATGAATCCTTGTGCTTTGAGTCTACAATGCTCTTCCAATCTTCCGTAGGTCAAAAGTCCCTTCAAAAACGTATTTCTAATGTATTTATACCAAGTAAGGGTGAACTCGGATGAAACTACCCTCTTTGAGCCGAAGTGGAAAAACCTGCAAACTTCTTACACTTCATGCGTCGTACTATACTACTTAGTGTGCGTTGCATTAGTGTATTTTGCTCAGTTGTAAACTCTCTAAACTTAGCTTGTCTCACAAAACTTTGTACTGATGCGTCATACTATGCCACGCACTATGCGTCGCACTGGTGTACTATTCTGTCAAACCCAAAAACTACAAGTCTCTGAACTTCTCAAATTTATGACGAACTTTTGTACAAATGCGATGCTTAATGTCACGCCTTATGCGACGCACTAGTATATTTTTCTCTAGCCCATGCGCTTTCTTCCAACTTTCATATGCAATGCCGGTGCACGATCCCCTGACGTATTTAATTTCTTAGGCTTTTACCTAGACTTCAAAGCTCCAAATTATTCATGGAGAAATTTCAGAACATCTTCTTAACTTGGAATCATCTCCTACAAAGCATAAAACACATAATAAGTGCAAATCACCATCATTTAAGCTCAAACACGCTCAAAATGCAGTAATTAGAGTGCAAAATGCGGCTAAAACACGTGTTCCTAGCCTACCATCAACATCCACACTTTAACCATTGCTCGTCAGACAATTTCTCTTAAGTATCATGCCAAGAATATTCAAAGCAGACTAAGCACCCTATCATAAAATGCTAGCCTCGAGACTTGACTTACACGCACCACGTATTTCCAAAACCTACTCACTTACTCTAACTCTGTAACAATCCGACTGGTCATTTTACTTTCTAGAATCCCGTTCTCTTAAATAAGACTCTCCATATATGTTTTTACTTTTTTACGACTTGCGGGAATGGTTAGTTCAGGTTTGGAAGGGTTCTGGTTAAAATCGGAACACTTAATTCCTTAATATTGGTTTAAAAGGGTTAAATTTCACTTGGGTCAATATATATATATATGTGCGTATATAACGCCATCTGGCCATGGGTCAATGTGCATGTATAAATGCATGAAATGTATATGAATTATGTTACTAAAATCTCTCGGTACGTCATAAGACCATTATGCCTCTGGTTAATATCATGAAATAAATTTTACCAACTTACGTATTTTTGAGACCCATGAACAAATGATAGAATAATATGGCATATGAGAAATCAAGAACATAGGCAACCCTAGTACTTCTAAGAATAGAATTTGTGAAGCTTACGTGCTTGCTCGTTTCGTTGTATCATATGGATCATACCAAAAGGAAAGAAGGGACAGTCTTAACATACCTGAGTCGATTCTCTTGACAATCCCTCTAAGTCATTATAAGCCTATTAAAATGCACAACGAGACAGAAACCATGATTACTCTGCTGCTGTATGTTTAGTTGTCTTAACACATAAGTGCTGCATAGTCTTGTCCAATGGAGTACGTTTTTTTTCATCAGTCCAAATCGTAGCTTACCTCAATCCCTTATCTCTCATTCTGAGAGCTTCTATTTCTTTTATTTCCTACCCTGCATACTTCCTGTTAAAACAAAATACAATCACCTTACTAGCAAGTGGAATGTCACAGATTCCCTTAACCCTGCAAACACTAATTTTACCTCGGGTCCAAAACCAGAAGGACGGTAGAAAAACAGTAGCACCTTGATAAAAATGAGGTGAGAAATGCTTATGGAATAACAAAGACAAAGGCACAATTACATCCAGCGGATTTAGTCTATTCAAGTAATTGTGCCTAGGATAATAACACGATCTTGGTTAAGTAGTGATGAATAGCTTGACTTATTACAAAAGAAAAAATATGTACCTAAGGAATCACCACTTGAAAAGTTAATAGCTAGACCAATTACTTCATACATGTTTCGTCACTATTTCCCACCAAGTTATATACCACAATACAATGTGTCTAATATTCAATGCTTGCAACATAATGTCTAGGCAGCTAATAGACATTTAAGGGAGAAATATTTCCTTCTAGGGCTCACAAGACGCTATTTTCCTTCTTTGATGTCATACCACTCCTTGAAAGGGAATAAAGAAAGGAGAAGGTGTAATATAGCTCATCAAACTGAAACCTTTTCAAAATGACTTAAGAGTCATCAATCAACTATACCATATATTCCTGCCACGTTAATGTTCAAGATTTATCTAAAATATTTTAGATAATTATTAATTACTCGCATAATTAAAAATTATTTAAATTCTATATATTTTTAATACACTTTATACGCTGTATTATTACGGTCATGTGGTACCATGCAAAATAAATTCATACACTATTATTTCATTAAAACATCCATGTAAAAATACATATAATTTTTAAACTTTTAATTTTCCTAATTTCATATAAAGAGTAAACATTTTCGTACGCTTAAGTCTTAAAATGGTAAAAAGATAACCTTTTTTGCTTGTGCGAAAATAATTTATATCTTTACAATAAAGAAAATCTCATAAACTTTCTTATATTAATAATTTACCATATTCGAAAATAGTAATAATGGTAGCTATCCAAAATTATACTTATGAAACTTTTACTAAAATACTCCACTTAAAAGAAAATACCATAATAACATAATATCTAACGGTATCAAGGTTGTTAAACTTAGAGGGTCTCATAATAAATATGTCTTAAACCCTCTATAACCTCCTAATAGACATAATCCCTTCGAATTTATGTGGATTTACTACGGTACATCCTAATGCTAAGGTACGGGATGTAACACTAATGAGATGACTAAGGGTGAACTCAAGCTCTGCTTCCTCCGCAAAGAACCTCATCATTAATACTATTCTCCAAAATGACGGCTGAACCTGTGCCAAGGTAACCTGATACTTTCAACAGAAGTCGAGCACGACCCTATCAGGGGGCCCAACGTAAAGAGGTATATGTATACGTTTAAAAACCCCTCGACATGATCCATCATGCTATCTTCCGGGGGAGGTACCCGCAGTACTACCTTTTCCCCCCATCCACAATCTTTCCTCACTGACTCAGGGTTCCCCTCTCCTATTAAAGAAATAAAATTTAAGGCATACTCCCAATGATCCTGAACATTGGGAGGGTTTTCTAACGGAAAGTCCCCCTTCGAAACAAAATGTCCCGAGGTTGGCTCGCCTGGCACCAGCAGCGCACCACTAACCAGGCGGGAACCAGAGGTGGAACTTCCTTCTCCTTGCCCAGCGGACCCTGGCGTAGCAGCCATAACTGTGGTAAAATAAGGGAATTGGAGCGGGAATTTGAGCAAGGGCTTCAAAGTTGAATTGGTGAAAGACCTGACGCAGGGAAGAAGAACTCTATAAAGGAGGATAGCTACTCAAAATAGTGGAATCCTCGAAGGAGGGAAGAAAGCGGTGACTGTCCGCAGGCCTCAAAGGCCAATTAAAAATATTGACTAAGCCATCATTGCTTTGGAAGATGTACCAGCGAAATTGACTCATTCGTTTCATAACCATGTCATACAATTAAAGCTTTCGTATGATGTTTTAGGGATCAAAGACCCCCGCATAAACAAGCCTTGAGATGGTACCCGATCTCGAGGACCTCTATCAAAAAGAATATAGGCTCTACGGAGCCATTGATACCATTACAAGCCTCGAGATGGTACCCGATTTCGAGGGCCTCTATCAAAAAGAAGATAGGCTCTAAGGAGCCATTGATATCATTACAAACCTCGATATGGTACCCAATCTTGAGGACCTCTGTCAAAAAGAATATAGGCTCTAAGGAGCCGTTGATATCATTACGAGCCTCGAGATGTTACTTGATCTCGAGGATCTCTATCAAAAAGAAGATAGGCTCTAAGGAGCCGTTGATATCATTACAAGCCTCGAGATGGTACCTGATCTCAAGGACATCTGTCAAAAAGATGATAAGCTCTAAAAATCTACTCATATAGGCCTGACCTCGAGGTGTTACCCTACCTCGAGGATTTCTGCTATTGCAAATGCGGGTCATTTACCCGATCCTCTGGCCCTCGAGTTACCTGAGTCCGAGCCAATTTTCACTCAAAACCTACTAATAAAGCCTTAGGGATATTCCTCGCCTTCGGATTGAGTTAAACATCCTCTCGGTTACTTTAATACAGGGGCTATTTGAGTCCAGACGTACCCTCATCCGGGATCTATCCGTAACGCCTTAAGGCTAACTTTGCTCTAAGTTCAAAACAAGTTTTCAGGTCACCCGAGCTTGAGCAAACTCTCACTCGGGGACTACCTTCGAAAGCCTAAGGGATATCTTTATTCTCAGGCATCCGAGCAAGTTTCCCCTCGAGGACTATCGACGGGGTCTGAAAGGCTAAGTTTCGTTCTAAAAATTCGAAGCCCTATTCTCACTCAACTCGAAGTCGCGGGTCCTGGCAGCCTAAGCTTGTATCAATTCAATCCAAGCTCAGTCTGAGGAATGGAAAAGGTCTTCGCGGGATATTGTATTAACCAATCAGGAAACGAGGAAATACCTACACTCAGGCCCGGTATTCGGACCGATCGGTAGAGTCATTCACTCAGATTCTTCACAAACACAAATAAAGAGAAATCTAGCATAAATCAAAGACAAATTGAAGAAACATCTTTGTATTAATATAAGATGATTAAAAAAGGCCCATGGAGGGACCTTACATATGATTACAAAAGCCCACGAAGGGTCCTTACACAGAAACAAAAAAGCAAAAGTAACAACTAAAAGTCTAGTATACTCTTGGGGGTACATCCTCGGGAGCAATGCCTTCGAGAATCATTTTTTCGGGGCCTCATCTCGACCTTCCAAACGGAGTCTTCAAGGATGAGGAAAAAGTAGAAAAAGATGAAGAAGAAGCAGAAAACAATGAAGAAGAAGCAGAAAAAAATGAAGAAGCAGAAAAAGATGAAGAAGTGGCTGGGTGAAAAATTTGGCGAGTATGGGCCTCGCCAGTACTACTATTGTGAAGCCACTTCTTGATACATTGCACTGGTGCGGGATGCAACAGTTAGTAGATGGAACCACCTCACTCCACAGAAAGCAAAAGGAGTGAAGTGCTGCACCGGGTAGTTAAAAGAGATGAGTGGAAGTTCATAGTCTGCATATCCTTTAATGCGAAGATAATTTGAGATTTCTCTCTCATTATTTCGGCCAACAACAACAACAAACCAGTGCAATCCCACTCAGTATGGGAAAGCTCTGGGAAAGGGCCATGGCATAATTGATGAGAAAACTGTCGTGTGACCTAATGGCCACGGGCTCCAAACTTGGGAAATTGCATTGGATGAGGACGAAGAGAAGAAATGAGTAAAAGACTGTTGAAGAACGTTTGAATGTAGTTTTGGTTCAAGAAAGCTTCCAATTATAAAAAGGGTGGCAGTGTAACCGACAGTGCAATTAATATCTTTGGAAAACGTACCGACAGGTGCAATCAATGCATTTTAGGAAACGGACCGACATCAGTATTAAAGCTTTAGAGAATATAAACCGGCGATACATTGAATGATTTTGGAAAGATGAACCGATGGGACACTTCAGTCATCATAAAGGCTTACGTCATAAGAATGACATCATTGCGGGAAGCTCGAGGAGATAGATATCTAAGTCATTTCTTATCATCTCACTCTAAGAAATGCTGGAACTATCTATATACGGCAAAAATCAGTGGTTTGGTTTTGATCGTTAAGGCACCTCGTAAAGACCGTCCCTGGAAGGCTCGAATCTCAGCTCGAAGTTTCAACCCTGAGGGTTCTCAATAATCGACCTCGGGGCAACGCAAACCAGCGGCTATGGTGGATCGATGTGAAGTTCCCAAGGCACTAGACTAGAGCTGACAAAGTCTATTAGGCTAGTTCAAACCCATATCATGGAATTAAATGGCTGTACCAGCCCCATATCTTTGCAATAAATGAATTTGTACTATGTTGGAATTCTCCCTCATATATAAAGGGGATCCTTGTCATTTTGTAAGACACAATATTATTACACACTACATCCAATACAAGAACATTCTCTACTCTCTCACTCAAACACATTCTCTGTTTGATCCCATTGCTTACATTTATTGTCTTGCTAATATTTGTTACATTTCATTAATTGTTCTTCATTTATTACTCATTATTGGTCATAAAGAGCCGCCATCAAATTTATCATAACTGTTAATCCTCCATCAACTACCCTTAGCCGGGCATCCGACTCGACCTCGAAGCCTCGCATACGCAAGCTTGAGGGTCCAATTTCCAGCCATTCGGTTTGATTATTACACTCTCTGCAAGCTCTTATCTTATTATTTAATCTTTCACTTAGCATATATTGCCTGACAACTAGCATAAAAATAGATCACGTATTTTTAGAACCACAAAATCAAATCTAATTGTACTTACCATTTTCAAGGTAAACAACGTTGAATATAGAAGGTTGGCACATTGAAGGCTTTTCAAGTTCTTTAAATTTGGTTTAGAGTTGGTTTTGGTGTTATCAAGGTCTGTTTGGGATTCTAAGCTCAGGAATAGTTCCGTATGGTTATTTATGACTTGCATGCAAAATTTGGTGTCATTCCAAGTAGTTTAAGTATGATTCAGCGCGTTCAGAGTAAGTTGGAAGAACTTGAAGTTCATAAGTAGATTTTATTTGGTTTTGGGTCGTGATTCTTACTCTTGATATTGTTTTCTACATTCCGAGGGTGTGAGCGATTTCGTTTTATGTTTATTAACTTGTTGGTATGTTTGGTTGAGGCCTCGGGGCCCCCGTGTAGGATTCAGAGGGTCGACGGAGCTTGATTGCTCTTTGGAGAAGAGCTGATTGTGGCTGGCATCTGGTGCGTTCATACCTGCAGTAGGGATGGCCGTAGGAGTGGCACTATAGGTGCGGCGTCTTGCCTGTAGAAGCGGAAAGAGGAGTGGGTCATCATGTCTGCATAAGCGAACTCGCTTCTGCGATGAGGGGATTGCAGGTGCGAAAGAGACCAGTGTGGGCAAGGTAGCAGGTGCCAGAAGCGAGTTCGTAGGTGCATTTCCCTTCCGCAGGTGTGCCCAGTACTGGGCTGGGTGTGTTCCATAGAATCTGACCTTTGTGCAAAGAAGCGGCATCGCAGGTGCGACCCAAGGTCCGCAGAAGCGGAAGCGCTGGAGGCATTGAGGTTTTTTAATGTAGGGACTTAGGCAATTTTAGCTCATTTCTTTCATATCTTGGGCGATATTTGATCTTTTTGAAGAGGGGTTTTCACCTAGAATTTTGAGCTAAGTAATTTCTATATGAGATGAGTTTAATACATGTATTTTAGGTAGATTCTTAGCATATAAAGTGTAGAAATTGTGGGTTTAGTTGAAAAACCTAGGTTTTGATAAAAATAAGATTTAACCATGAAAATGATTATGGAATTTGGAGAAAATTATATATTTGAGTTCGTGAGGTTATGAGTAACAATTATTTTCGAAAATTTTAGGAATCCGGGCACGTGGGCCTGGGGTTGAATTTTAGGAATCTTCTAATTTGGGTTGGGTAATTACTCTAATAGCTAAATTATTAACTTTTGAGCGTATATTGATTATTTTATATAACATTTGGCTAGATTTGGCAGGAAAGTGAGCTTTGAGATGAGGTAAGTCTCTTGCCAAACCTTGTAAGAGGGAATTTATCCCGTTTAAATTACTATTTGCTTCTAATTATGGGGCGTACGTACGCACGAGGTGACGAGAGTTCGTGCATAGCTACTAATTATGCTTAATTCCGGGTAATTTAGGACCCAAATCATGAAATACTTGTAATGTTTGCACCATACGTGTTAATTAAAGTGCCTAAATTATATTGAAACTTGATAAAGGATTTGTAAAGGCCAAATTTCACTTACTTGAGTTTTGGCGGGGTTATTTGACCGTTAATAGAAATTGTGCTTCTTTGTGTTTTAGCCTTATAATAGCTTTTAAATCGGATGTTCATAAAGTATTCTCTATTCTTGTAGAGCGGGCCGAATGCCTCGACAGTATAATAGATGCATCTATGGTTCGTGTTGCTCGACCCTAGGTAGTGTACACATTATTCTAGATCGAGTCATACGACCTCAACATAAATCGTGCGTGTTAATGATTGGCGCCCGAATACACTTGATATTATTTTCATGAATCGAGAGGTTGTCATTTATTTATTTGCTTGAGATTATTTGGAATTAGTATGTGTTAGTGGAAGACTTTTGGAATTTACTATTTGTTAAAGAATCATTTAATCACTGTTGATACTGTGTTAATATTATTGTTCACATATTCTATGCATGTTTAGAAATTCCTGTATTTCATTGTTAGCCCATAATAAGTGTCGATGTCAACCCCTCATCACTACTTCTTCGAGGTTAGACTGGATACATGTTGTTTACATACTAACGCTACACTTCTATACTAATCGTGCATGATATGAGGCAGGTGCATCTGGCAATCATTCCAGTGCGCACACCCGATACCCTGAGGCTTATTGGTGAGCTGATTTCCGAGTCCGTTCTGTAGCACCTAGAATCTCTCTTTCACATTTATTTTCTGTCTACTCTATTTCAAATAGTAGTTTAGAGTTTTGTATATGATACTAGTTGCTCATACAATTGTGACACCAGGTCTTGGAATACATGCTAGTAGACTTTATGATTTTGGAGTATTTATTTCACTGCATTTGCTCACTCATTTGATTTCGCTTTATCTTATTAAATTTTCTACTTCTTATTTTCTTAATAAATGAAATTCAACTAGTTGGAAATTTATTAAATAGAACAATTAAATGGCTAGTTCATCGTTGGCTTGCCTAGCGGTGACGTTGGGCGCCATCACGGCCTATAGGAGAGATTGGGTCGTGACAACATGGAATCAAAGCACTAGGTTCACGTAGGTCTCACGGGTTATGAGGAAGCCTAATAAAGTCTTGCGGATCATTGCAGAAACGTCCGTACTTATGTTCGAGAAGCTATATGGTGTAAGAAAACTACTCTTTCTTCATCTCCTATCGTGCATTTGATGTTGTTCTAAGTGTCTTTCTCTTATTCTCTCACAAATGGTGAGAATGCGCATGGTAGATATACCCGACCATGGAGGAGCTGCTCTCCCTGTTGCTAGAGGTCGAGGCCGAAGTTGAGGGAGGTCTCCAGCTCATGGTAGAGAACGAGGACGTCCCAGAGTTGCCCTAATTGCGCCACCAGTGGATCCTATGGAGGATCCTCCTATTGAAGAGCAGGGCGAGGTTCCTGTATGGAGCCAACCCCAGTGGATTTCATATCCACACTGGGATTCCAGGAGTTTGTAGGCTGTATGCTTCGGTTCATGGATTCTATGATTCAGGCTGGTTTATTTCCAACAGATCTAGCCATATCTCAGGCAGGAAGGGGAGCACAGACCCCTACCGCCTAGGCTCCATAGCATTTTGTTGTCCTATATCAAACCCCGGGCGCACTACCCGTGGGGGGAGCTAAGCTAGTTACAGTAATTATACCTGAGCCTAGACCAGCTGCGGCCAGTGATATGCAAAAGCTATTAGACAGATGGATCAGGATACACCCTCCTGTCTTTGGAGGTGAGTGACATGAGGACCCCTAGGAATTTATTGATCGTTGCAGAGACAGACTACACAGCATGAGGATATTGGAGTCCCACGGGGTGGACTTTACAACCTTTCAGCTGGAGGGCAGGGCCAATAGATGGTGGCAGTCCTATCTTCTCGGTAGATCAGCAGTTTCTCATCCCATGACTTGGGACGAGCTCACATGCCTTTTCCTGGACAGATATATTCAACCTTCCCAGAGGGAAGAGTTACGATGTCAGTTCGAGCAGCTCCAGGTGGGCCAAATATCGGTGACCGACTATAAGGCAAGATTCTTTGAGTTGTCTCGCCATGCACTATGATACTTCCTACTAATGCAGAGAGAGTGCAAAGGTTCGTTATGGGTTTGCACTTTGGTATCCAGGCCACCATGACCCGAGAGATTTAGATGAGGACCTCGTACGAGCTAGTTGGGGAGATTGCTTAGAGGATCGAGAGTGTTCGTCAGCGGAGCTGAGAGCAGGTGTTAAGTGTTAAAAGGTTTTGATATTTTGGAGGGTTCAGTGGTGCCCCGGCTAGGGACGGAGGTCAGTTTGTGAGGGGTCAGTCTAGTAAGCCCACATATCTAGCACTGCTGCCTCCTCAGGGTGCTCCAGTACGACCCTATTTTAGTGCTATCCTAGAGAGCTCCTGCTGTCCACCAACTATTCAGGGTTCCTCTAGTGGGCCTTCAGGGTAAGACTTTAGGTCAGCAGTCCACCATATCGAGAGGTTGTTTTGAGTGTAGGGATCTTGGTCATGTGAGGAGGTTATGCCCCAAGCTTCCTGGCAAGGCAGTGTAGTAGGGTCAACATTCTATGATTACAAAACCAGCTTCCACACCAGTTGTTCGGCCGCCTAGAGGCGGAGGGCAGGTGGTTAGGGGCCATCCTAGAGGTCGAGTCCAATCAGGTGGTACTCCAGCCAGGTTCTATGCCTTTCTAGCTAGTGCAAATGCAGTAGCCTCAGATGTCGTGATCACAAGTATTATTTCTGTCTGCGGTAGGGATGCTTTGGTACTATTTGATCTGGAGTTTACATATTCATATGTTTCATCTCCGTTTGCTCATTTTTGGGTATTCCTAGTGAGTCTTTGGGTACTCATATTTATATATCCATACTAGTGGGAGATTCTGTTGTTGCGGATCTATTAGTCCTGTATCATGAGTTTATGTGGTTATGAGACTAGAGCGGATCTTCTGTTGCTCGATATGACCGACTTTGATATCATCTTGGGCATGGACTGGTTGTCTCCATATCACTCCATCCTTGATTGACATGCCAATATTGTTACCTAGGCGATGTCAGAGTTGCCTAGATTGGAGTGGAAGGGTTCGTTTGTTAGTGCATCTAATCAGATTATCTCTTTTTTGAAGGCTCGACACATGGTCAAGAAGGGTTATTTGGTTTATCTAGCTTATGTTCAATATACTACTACCAAGACTCCAGTGATTGATTCAGTGCCCATGGTCCGAGAGTTCTTCAATGTGTTTCATTCTAATCTTCCAAGCATGCCACCAGATCGTGATATCGATTTCTATATTGATTTCGCTCCAGGTACCTAGCCTATCTCTATTCCACCATACAGCATGGCTCCAAAAGAGTTGAAGGAGTTGAAAGAACAACTTGAGAAGTTGCTATCAAAGGGGTTCGTCGGACCGAATGTGTCGCCTTAGGATGCACCGATATTATTTGTAAAGAAAAGAGACGGGACCATGCAGATATGCATTGATTACCGTCAGTTGAACAAAGTTTCCATTAAGAACAAGTACCTATTGCCAAGAATTGATGATTTGTTTGACCAGTTGCAGGGTGCCAAGGTGTTCTCTAACATCGACTTGAGATCGGGGTACCATCAGTTGAAGATTCGGGATTTGGATGTTTCGAAGACGGCTTCCAGACTAGATATGGCCACTATGATTTTCTACAGATGTCCTTCGATTTGACTAACGCCCCAGCGACGTTTATGGATTTGATGAACCGAGTGTTCATGCCATATATTGATTCTTCATTGTCTTCATTGATGACATTTTGATCTACTCGCGTAGCATGGAGGAGCACGAGCAACATTTTAGAGTGACACTTCAGACTTTGCGGGAACAAAAGCTATATGCTAAGTTCTCCAAGTGTGAGTTTTGGTTAGATTCTATGGCATTCTTGGGGCATATTGTATCAGGAGAGGGTATTAAGGTAGATCCCAAGAAGATCGAGGCAGTTCAAAGTTGGCCTCGTCCTACCACGGCGAGCGAGCTCAGGAGCTTCTTGGGGTTAGCAGGTTATTATCGTTGGTTCGTGGAGGGCATCTCATCTATTACAACACCTTTGACTAGATTGACCCATAAGGGTGCTCTATTCTAATGGTCTGATGGTTATGAGGCGAGCTTTTAGAAGCTCAAGACTGCATTGACTTCAGCACCGGTGTTAGTGTTTCCTTCTAGTTAAGGTATGTATATTGTGTATTGTGACGCTTTACGCATTTGTATGGGTTGTGTATTGATGCAGGAGGAGCGAGTTATTGTATATGATTTACTTCAGCTAAAGCCCTACGAGAAGAATTACCCCGTACATGATTTAAAGTTGGCCGCAATAGTTCATGCTCTTACGATCTGGAGGCATTATCTTTATGGGGTGTCCTGTGAAGTTTACACTGATCATCATAGCTTGCAGCATTTGTTCAAGCAGAGGGATCTCAATTTGAGGCAGTGCAGGTTGCTTGAGTAACTAAAAGATTATGATATTTTCATAACTTATCATCCGATCAAGGCAAATATAGTTGTGGATGCCTTGAGAAGAAAGGCGGAGAGTATGGGTAGTTTGACATTCATTTCTGCAGAGGAGAGGCCACTTGCTTTGTACATTCAATCCTTGGCTAACAAACTTGTGAGGTTGGATATTTCAGAGCCCATCCGATTTCTTGCATGTGTCGTCGCCCATTCACAATTCGAGCAGATCAAGGCTCGTTAGTATGATGACTCGCAGATGGTTATACCTGAGTGAAAATGGGAGCACATTACTATGGACTTCGTAGTTGGGTTGTTGTAGACCTTGAGGAGGTGTGATGCAGTTTAGGTCATTGTTGATAGGTTGACCAAGTCGGCACACCTTATTCCAGTTGTGACCACGTATTCTTCAGAGAGATTGGCCCAGATTTATATTCAGGAGATCATTAGGTTGCATGGTGTGCTTGTTTCTATTATATCAGATAGAGGCCCTAAGTTTACTTTGCATTTCTAGAGGGCAGTACAGAGTGAGTTGGGGACCCGGGTAGAGCTCAGCACAGCCTTTCATCCGCAGACTGATGGGCAGTCGGAGCTGACAGTTCAAATATTGGAGGATATGCTTAGAGCATATGTGATTGACTTCGGAGGGCAGTGGGATCAATTCTTGCCTTTGGTCGAGTTTGCTTACAACAACAGTTATTAGTCCAACATTAAGATGGCTCCATTTGAGGCTTTATATGATCGGCGATATCGTTCGCCCATCGGATGGTTTGACCCCAGCTAGGCTAAGTTATATGGTATTGATTTGGTGAAGGATGCCTTGGAAAAGGTAAAGTTGATTCAGGAGCGACCTCGCACAACACAGTCTAGATAGAAGAATTATACAGATCAGAAGGTGCGTGATTTATCATTTATGGTGGGTGAGAAGGTTCTTTTGAATATCTCGTCGATAAAGGGACTCATGAGGTTCAGAAAGAAGGGCAAGTTGAGCCCAAGGTTTATAGGTCCATTTGAGGTGTTGAGATGAGTTGGGGTGGTTGCTTATGAGCTTGCTTTGCCTCCCTGTCAATCGGGAGTTCATCTTCACGTGTCTATGCTCCGGAAGTATCATTCTAACATGTCGCATGTGTTAGACTACAACACGGTCCAGCTAGATGAGAACCTGGGTTATGAGGAGGAGCCAGCTTCCATTGTTGATAGGCAGGTCGCCAATTGAGGTCCAAGAAGATTTCTATGGTAAAGATTCAGTAGAGGAGTCAACCAATCAAGAAGGAGACTTGGGAGACCAAGGAGGACATGCAGATCAGATATCCACACTTATTAGGCACTCTAGGTAAGATTCTAGACCCGTTCGAGGACGAATATTTATTTAAGAGGTGAAGAATGTAGCGATCCAACCAATCATTTTTCTTTCTAGAACTTTGTTCCCTTAAATAAGACACCCGTATGTGCTTTTACTATTTTATGACTTGCGGGGATGGTTAGTTTGAGTTAGGAAGGGTTCGGGTTGGAATCGGAACACTTAGTTCCTTAATATTGGCTTAAAAGGGTTAAGTTTAACTTGGGTCAACATTTATAGTAAACGACCTCAGAACTGGGATTTGACGATCCCGATAGGTTAGTATGATTAATTTGGACTTGGGCGGGTTTTGGATGACCCGGGAGTGTTTCGGCGTTTAATATTGAAGGTTGGCACATTGAAGGTTTTTCAAGTTCTTTAAATTTAGTTTGGAGTAGGTTTTGGTGTTATCGAGGTGGTTTGTTTGTGATTCCGGGCCTGCGAATAGTTATGTATGGTGATTTAAACTTTTCATGCAAAATTTGGTGTCATTCCGAGTAGTTTAAGTATGATTCGACGCATTCGGCGTAAGTTGGAAGAACTTGAAGTTCATAAGTTAATTCTATTTTGTTTTGGGTCGTGATTCTTAGTCTTGATGTTGTTTCTGTATTCTGAGGGTGTGAGAGAGTCTATTTTATGTTTACGAACTTGTTGGTATGTTTGGTTGAGGCCTCGGGGCCCCCGTGCAGGATTTGAAGGGTCGACGGAGCTTGATTGCTCTTTAGAGAAGAGCTGATGGTGGCTGCCATCTGGTGCGTTCTCACTTGCGGTGGGAATATCTGCAAGAACGGCACCACAGGTGCAGCGATTCACTCATAGAAGAGGAAAGATGAGGGGGTCAGCGTGTTCGCAGAAGCGGACTCACTTCTGCGATGGGGAGATCGCACGTGCGGATGAGGCCAGTGTGGGCAAGGTCCGTAGCTCATTTAGGCTTGTAATGGCGAAAGTTGAATTTTTGGAGTTTTGGGATCGGTAGTGGAACTTTAATATCGGGGTCAGAATCCGATTCCGAAAGTCTGAGTAGGTTCGTAGTGTTGAATATTTCTTGTGTGCAAAATTTGGGGTCAATCAGACGTGATTTAGTTAGTTTTGGTATCAGTTGTCGAATTTGGAAGTTTCAAGTTCTTTAAGTTTGAATCGGAGGATGATTTGTGTTTTAGCATTGTTTGGTGTGATTTGAGGGCTCAATTAAGTTCGTATGGTGTTTTAAGTCCCGGGGCCTCGGGTGAGTTTCAGGTCGTTAACGGATAATTTCTGGACTTGTTAAAATTGCAAAACTGCTAGTATCTAGTTTCCTTAATTGTGTTTGCACCCTTTCCTCTGTGTTCGCGTAGTGTAATTTTGGAGGATGATTTAATTGTTCTTCGTGTTCGCATGTTTCCGCTCACGATCGCGGAAGTCTGCCCCCTCCTCCTTCGCGTTCACATCCCTCTATTGGGTAATGATTCTTAACTTGATTTTTTTATAGCCCAGTTCATGAGCCATCAGATTTTCCTCTTCGAGATCGCACCTCATTTTACGCGATCGCGATGTACAAATACCTGGGCAGTATTAAAAATTTCAAAAACGAGAGTTTGGTCATTTTTATCAAAACTTGAGTTTGGGAGCTCGGATTTGGACGAGATTTTGAGGGATTTTCAGAGATATCTATTGGGTAATGATTCTTAACTTGATTTTTTTTATATTCCACTAAATTGTGATTAATTTTAATATTTAATTTTAGATTTGGGGTGATTCTTCAACTAAGATTTCGAGTTTTGATTGGAATTTTGACATCGGATTTGGATAATTTTGGTACGCTGAGTGAATGGGTGTTCATAATTTGTGACTTTTACCTGATTCCAACGTGGGCCCCGTGAGGCTTTTTGGGCCTTTTTTTTTATTTCTTGCCTTAGCTTAGATTTTGTTAGCTAGATTAGTTTCTTGTAGCTATATTTATGTTATGTAATTGGTTTTGGCTAGATTTGAGCCATTCAGGGTTGGATATTCGTGGAAAGAGCTAGCATTGTGACAGATTGATTTGAGCTTGGTTCGAGGCAAGTGACTTGCCTAACCTTATGTGGGGAAAACCCCCTTAGGATTTGTTATTGTTTTGATATGTGAGCGCGGTGTACGTGAGGTGACAAGTACACACACATGCTATTTGTTATAAAATCCCGGTTTTTCACTAAGTCATAACATGTTTCTCCTTATTTTAACTACACTAGCATATGTAACTATCATCTTTTAGTTAGAATAGCATGCCTACGTATTTTAACTGCCTATTTGAACTCTGTGCAGCATGTTTAGTGAAATTATCTGCTTTCTTTGCCTTGAACTTAGTCTAAATTGTAGGTTTTCTTAGTCTAACTATTATTTCGATTGATTGAGCTGCATATTTACTTTGGAACTACGGAACGGTATTTCAGGAGATCCCCATGTATTTCATATTTACTTTGGGACTACGGAACTGTATTCGGGGAGATCCCCCTTACACATTTACATTTGGGACTACATGATGGTATCCTGGGAGATCCCCTGCTGTTATCATTGTGTTCTGAGCTGTTGTCTTTCATTGATTCTATTCATGTTAAATTTTCGTATTTATTTTACTGTGATATTTCATTCTGCCTTATTTCATTATATTTACACCAGTAGGGCCCTGACCTGATCTTGTCCATACACGATCGAGATTAGGCTTAGCACTTACTGGGTACCGTTGTGGTGTACTCATGCCCTTTCCTGCACATATTTTTCGTGTGCAGATCTAGGTTCATCGTACCAGCCTCATCACTAGTTGCAGTCGCTGCTGCTTATTGGAGACTTCAAGGTACATCTGCCCGCACCCGCAAATCCTCGGAGTCCCCCTCTATCTCCCCCTATGTTCATTTTTCCTTTCTTTTGTAGAAATGATGAATAGAACAGTTAATACTTCTTAGTAGCTTATGATTTGCGGGTTTCTGGGTTTTTGAGAGTTTGTTTCGTACATTTCAGAAGTGATAATTGTATATGCTGAGCGGCATTCAGTTGCTTATTAGATATTTGTCACTGTTAGTAGTTAATGTTCATGCTTTTGCTTCATTTCTGCAAAGTGTTAGGCTTATCTAGTCGTACAGACTAGGTGCCGTCACGACAGTTTACGGAAGGAAAAATTGGGTCGTGACAAAGTTTTTATGTCCTAATAACTTTAACACTTGCATTGTTTATATTTATAAAAAAAATGCTAGATATTTTATTTCTTATTAGTTATTTTAATCTTTTTCAATGTTTTTAAAATTTTAATGCTCTCTCTCTATGATATAATCTATGTAAGGTTTATATAATCCTATTACAGTCAAACAAACATCACATAAAACACTATAAATTGTGCCTTCTTCATTCTTTCTCATACAATCAACTAGTTCCTATTCAAAATACATTCTCATCCTTCTCCACAAAATAAGATCATCTTCTATATCTTTTTGAGTTTCTTAACACTTCTTCCTTCACTTCTTTTCCTATTTATCTATTGGCATTATGTTCCTGGTCCTCCTGCGATTGGAATTTACGATTTCACACCAAGTTTCACTTTACCATATCCGTGAAATAGAACACGATGCCTTTCTTGCCATATGAATTTCACGATTTGTTTACCTCAGGAATAAAAATCGTGAAAATCATAGAGCAAGAAAGGCTTCATGTTCTATGTCACCGTCTAACCACCAACCATGAGTAGCCTTATGAGATGAAATTTTCATTTATTTACTTTGAATTTTTAATAATTAATTATTTATTATTATCTGATTTTTCGAGTCGCAATTAATACATATTCTCTTAGTAAAGAGAATGACCTTTCAAAACTACATATCCTCTAAGGTGATAGTTGCTTCATCACGAGGAAAGACAAAATGCATATAGTTTTGGCACCATTTTTTCTCAAAAGAAAATAATTAATCTAGGTTTTTACCGAATATGATCAGTGAAATTTAGGGGAAAGTTGTGAATATTTCTACACCACAATAGAGTGAGACTAGCAAGTTAGGAGTTAGATTAAGAATGTCATTGGTCGTCTATTGATGCAGGGCTTTACCTGCTAGTTTTATTATACCAGCCATCTATTTCGTATTTCGTATTCTGTATTTTATATCTCTTATATTGCTGTTATTTTATTATGCATTTTTATGGTACTAATATATCGGCTCCTGTTGCTTTTTTGAGTCGAGGGCCTCTTGGAAACAGCCTCTCTACCCTTCGGGGTAGGGGTAAGGTCTGCGTACATATTACCCTCCCCAGACCCCACTTGTGGGATTATACTGGGTCGTTGTTGTTGTTGATCAGTGAAATTTAATACTAAATTATAAATTTCTTAATTAGGTTTGACAGGATAAGCTCTGCTGATTTGGAAGTCAATTTTGATTTCAGATTAACAAATTTGATCTCGGCCATCAAATCTTTTTTTTCTTTTAAAATTTTATTTAGGTCTCTGTAATTCCCTTTCCATTCTACACTATTTCTACGTACTGAGAAGAGAATCATCATCATATCTAAATGGTTTTAGTAAAAGATTAAAATACTTTCTTGATCAATAATTTGAATTTTGAAAGACCATACGATATCTAGTTCTTTAAATCGGAGTAGTCAGGACTTGTCTGAAAGATAAATCTCTAAGCCATACACGCCCTTGCTTTTACAAGTTTATAATTCAAATTTAATAATAAGAAAATGTATAATTTCACAAACACAAACATCTTCTGAGAATTTAGCTCGTAATTAACGGCGAAGACGGAATTTCTGCTAAGGAGGCTCAAAAAAAGTAGAAGTTAAAAATTTAAAAGAAATTGTGGCTAGTGAGAATTTAACTAGCGACCTTACAAATTGAAGAGTTTAAAGTTGAATTATTTTCAATTATAGAAATGTGTCCTTTTTTTTTGGAACGGAGTAATAATGAAAGTGTGTCATCTAAATTGAAACAGAGACAGTAATAATTATAGTATGTATTTTACCATATAACTCCTAATAATGATAGCATTTCAAAAAGCAAAAATAATTTTGAAAATGAATAATTAATGATAAGGGGTAAAACAAGAAGAAAAAAAATCTCATTTATCTTGGTTTGCTAAACTGGACATGTATAAGTAAAAATATATTTTTAGTATAATGAACAAGTAAAAGTGAGGAGGGAGTAATTAATTAGGATAAAATTGAACAATTTTGAATATCATGGTGACAAATTTGTAGCATTTCCTTTCAAGAATACCATATGCAGTTCCATCTTCTTCAACAAATTTATAAGTATATCCATAAACCATGCAAAGTGGCGGGAATAGACGTTGGAAGTTGGAATTATACGAAAATTTTTATTTTGTATCTCATACAACTGACATTAGTTGTATGAGACAACGTTTTTATCTTACAGTTTTGTGAACCCAGATTTCTGTGAATTCAAAAGTGTAAGATTGGGGTCCACAAATTTGTGAGACAAAAAGGAGTCTCATATAATGGGTGTAAGTTGTATGAGACACAAAATAAAACTTCTCGGATTATACGATAATGTTGTTATGGATTGGACATGTCTATCAACGAGGTCCCCATTTCTCTGGAGCAACGACCAATTGGAGCCCCATTATTGGCCCATTCTACCTTGCCGAGAATCCCTCTCAACACAATAACAGCAACACCCCCTCTACCTCGACCAATCCGATCCTTCCACGTGTCAGCAACCCTCCCCCCTACATTCTCAGCTGCCCTTTTGCGACGTATCAGAAAATTGAGCGTTGAAATTGAGAGAAATTAAAAACAGGAGAAGGGTCACCATTGTTGATAAGGAGGAGGAGGAGATTTAACACTCCTCCTCATCAACCTGAATCACAACCTATTTAATTCCTCAATTATTATACGTGAATTATTTAGGATTTAGCTCAATTATTATACGTGAATGTTATATATTATTTGTCGCATTTGAAAAATCTATATATAGATCGAGAAGAGGGTCATCCTGTTGTCTTCCTCTGTTGCTCGAGCGAGACCGAGGTCGAAAAGGCATCGGATTTGACTTTGATATGGCTGAACAGGGACTTGACTCATTTCAAAGGGTACGGCAATCAAAAGGAAACCAGGAACTGAATGATGAGTTGAAAATCAAAGCAAATGAACTCGAGAAGCTATTCGCCGAGCATAAACTACGTACTCCTCCTGGAAATCAATCTAATTTTATCAGCAGAATTGGTAGGCATAGTTACATGCAAAGTTGGCCATCAGCTACTTCATCCTACAGTAATCCTGTATTAGATAATGCTTTTGTCGATCAAGTGTTTGATAATTGTTCGTTTAGGGAACCTGATAGGAACTCTTCTGATGAGGTAAATAGTTCTACTGGCGGTTCTCCAGGGAAATTCTATGATATGTATATGCAGAAAAGGGATGCAAAACTTAAGGAAGAATGGAATTCTAAAGGAGCAGAGAAAGAAGCCAAGTTGAAAGCTATGGAGGATAGCCTTGAGAGGAGTAAAGCTGAAATGAAGACTATGGAGAGGCTCAGATCATTTAACTCCACCTCTATTTTTAGCAGAAACCAGGTATAATTCTAGTTCCCTTCTACCAATAGTTTACAGCAATTTCACACACACACACACACACAATGTGTAGACATTTCTGTTTCTTATTCCTATAGTCACCAATCTTGAAAAAAGTTCCCTTTGACAGCAACAATCAGAATTTGGGCAAAGTGATGATAGAGAACATAAGCCTGGAGAAGAAGTTTCTAAACAAAATGCTCAGAGGAAGAAACAACATTTACCTATCAAAACTTCATCTACACCTCGCACCATAGTAGCATCTATTCCAAGGTCTCCAGTGAAGGCTTCTAGTAGTCCTTCTAGTCGCCGAAAATTTCAACCTGAAAGTCCAATTGCACGTTCTGTTCCAAACTTGTCTTACCTGAGAAAGGAAAACTCAGAGCCTTCTTCTCCGGCTGGTAAAATGACTACTCGTTCACAATCCAGGAACTATTCCCGTAGCAAATTACTGCACTCACAGTCCTTGAGAAAAAGCTCTGCTTTGAATTCTGAGGGTGTTAGCTTGGCACCTCTCAAATTTGATAAGGACAAGATGGAACATAGTCGTCCTAAGGGTGTAATTTCAGCACCTCCAAAATCTGGCAATGAAAAGAAGGAGCAGAGTCTTACAGATAAAATTCCCAGCATTTCAGATTCAAAGGCTTCCCCAAAGAAGGAAAAAGATGCTGACTTCAGTTTAAGAGGTGGTTTGATTGAGACAAGGGGTTCTAATATTGTATCTAATTTTGCGCACAATGATGATGATGAGGCTGAGGCTGAGGCTGAGGCTGATGATGATTATATGGAATTGGATTCCGAGAACTCAGTGAATATAGATGAGGACGACTTTGAGAACATGATATCTGCAGTTGAGGAAATTTTTGATAATAAGACACAAAGACTGAGCCATGAGACAGAGAAGCTGGTAAATTCTGTTTCAGGATTTGGTGATATCCTGAGATCACCTTCTTCTGTGCCTTCTAGCTTCCTCTCCGGTAGATTTGCATACGAGTCACCAAGAGAAAGTAGTCCTATCTCACAGACTGATCATCACCCTTTTTCTTATCCTCATGACATGTCTGATGTTGATGCTTCAGGCTCTCCCGTGGGAAACCCTGCATCCTATAATTCACATTTTATGAGTCCAACGGAGCATGACTCAGCTGCTAGAATGAGGAAGAAATGGGGAATGGCAGCTCAGAAACCAATCCATGTTTCTTCTCAAAGTCAATTGCGCAAGGATAAGGCTAGAGGATTTAAACGGTTATTAAAATTTGGAAAGAAAAACCATGGAGCAGATAGTTTGGTTAAAGATTGGATTTCAGCAACTACTTATAAGGGAGATGATGGCACGAGAAATGGACTTGATCCTCCAAATCGATCTGATGTTTGCCTATATGAGGATGAGTTTTTCAACGAACAAGGTGAGATATGATGTTTCATTTTACTAAAGAAAACCATGTTGTTTCTTTTTTATTGATATTCATTCAATGGCTATCCCTAAATCCATTAAACTTTTCTAGTTGTTAATTGTTTCATGTTTCTTCCTTAAGATTTGAATAAGAATATTCCAGAAGCACCATGCTGATGAATTGATTTTTCTGATCTAGTTCATGAAGTATCTCTATTTTACCACATGTTATAAGCTGAGAGTGCCAAAATTGCAGGTTTACTTATTGAAGAAATTAGACTTTTCTGAATAATAAAACACAACTGTTTCACAGAGGTGTAAGATGAAGAGTATACTAATTCAACATTAAGTTAAATATATTGTCATATATTGGTATACATGTGGTTCCTTCAGAAAAATTATGTAACAGACGCTGCAGCTTTAGCTTGTGGTTCTCAATTCTATTTATACTGTCGTTGATGATTCTTCTTCCTATTTGTTTTCTACATTAGCATCTGAAAGGAGTAAGAATTTAGCGCATGACAGTACGAATACAGATCTTTCTGGTGTTTCCAGTTTCTTTAGGGAAAATCCAGGGAGGATATCAGATTTTTATTGCATAGGAGAACTTGGGAAGCAAAGGAGACCCTTAGATCTTCCAAGTTTATCTGTTCGATGAACAGTTTTGCTGAATTGGCTTTGTTTCTTTTGCTCCGGTTTCTTCTAATTCTCTCTAATACACAAGAAACATATGTAGAAGCTTCAGATAGGCGAGTTTAAAGTTTAGTTTGTACGATTATATAGATGTCATGTGAATTTTTGGGAAGGTTTAGTTAAATATTTCATTTTTCTTATGAATACATCCTTTTCATGTGATCTTATGTTTCAGTATTCCTTCTCAATTATAGGTCTGAAGCTGTTGATTTCGAGCTACTGATTTAATAATCTTTCTCTCTAGCAGTTCAAACCTTGCACACTTCTATTCCGGCAGCTCCAGCTAACTTCAAATTGAGGGAAGATCATTTATCAGGAAGCTCAATAAAGGGTGAACATTTAGTATATTGTTGGTCTTTCTCAACTTATTCCTGTGTTTGCTGTTTTGTCCAATAAATGCCACCATGGGAAAGTATGTGCCCCTGGGGTGCTATAATTAAAGTAAGAAGGAAAAAATGAAAGAGTAAGGGCCTCTATTGGGAGTTGTCACTTTGCTTCATAACCTTAAAAAAACAGCTCACAGTTTTTTTGCAACTATCTTCCTGACTTACATTCTTCCCGAGTCAAAGAGCACTTCCCTATTAGCACAAGAACTACAGTTGCTTCATCTGCGTCTGATGTATCTTTCTTATTAATCAACGCCTTAAAGGTGTATTACATTCGTCAGCAACGAACAGTATATCATCAAAATTTTAAGGAATCTTGAACTTGTCAATATTTTGTACTGCAGAAAATTCCTATCGAAGCTTGTAAAAGTTTTTGTGCTTCGGTCAAGTATTTACATGTTAACTTCTATCTATTCTTACCATTTCACAGCACCAAGACCGTTCTTTTCCTTGTCGTCATTCAGAAGCAAGGGAAAGGACTCAAAGCCGAGATAAGTCTCTCAAATGTATAAAAGTTCCAGTGATAAAACACATGGAATTGCCTCGATGGTGTGCAGCTTCAAACCATATCTTATTCAGCCAGAGCTTGAGGTATGCGCGTGCTACAATCATATTTATACAATTCATTTTTGTACATAGTATATCATTGGACTTTTGTTAGCCTTGCTACAATCATATTTACAATGTTGTATATTGCCTTGAGAGGACAGTTCCCTGTGGCTGAATGTTAATGTTATTTTGGTGGTCAGAGCATTCTTCGACTTTTATACTTATCTGTAGTCATACAAGCTTGATTCTTCTAAATAGCAAAAGTTGGGTTTATGTTTAGAATTGAATATTAGCAGTTTGGAAGGAGAAGCTTGATTCATGAGTAATTGTAGATCTTATATTTCATATAAATGAAAAGAATGGTGTGGCTAAAGAGTACATTGAATGAAAAAGGACTTACCTGAACTCCACATTTAGCATATAGGAGATATTATAACTCAGATTTGAGTGCTGGAATTGGTGGGAGAATTAAGCTGGAGAGCAAGAGCACATGCAAAATTCTTGAAAGATCAAAGTTACCAAGTAATTTAGCATGTGCCCTGCTTCTCCAGCTTAAATAACCCTCCACCTACACATATTTTCTCAACCATTTGCAGATTCTTCCACCTCTGCTTAAGGCGTTTCGCGAAAAGGATAATTGTTGTACTATGTTGATGGTTAGACTCAAATAGTCATGTAACTAATCCAACTAATTTGGGACTGAGGCGTATTCGCTTGTACAAAGCTTTAGAGAAGAATATTATGCTGGCAATAGACATATATGCAAGTACTTGTATATATAGAGCATTAAGTTGCTTCACGAAAATGGATCCCATAATTAAGAAAATAGGCCAGTGTAGTGTATTTTAATCAAATGCAGAGATAAGGCCAAGCAAAATGAATTTTTTTGCTATGGTGACTGTTGAAGTTGGCAGCCAAAAAGGAAATCCATGAAGCCGAGTAGAGACGCCTGCTATTTTTTAAAGAATAATTTCTCAACCAAAATGCAACCTAAAGAGGGCAAAAGCAGGCCACCCACCCTATTGGCCTATTCAATCTGCAAAATTTTAGCTTGAGAAATACTTCGGAAAAGAAAAAAGAAAAAACAACTGAAGAATACCAAAACAATTATTTGCATCTCAATTAGAGCCGTTAACTCGCTTCTGAATGTCACGCCCCAAAATAAGATGAGACGTTTAACTCTGCATCGAACTAACCAACTAATATAATCATTATACTCAAATCATGCCCACATGCACCATATGATATATTTTCATTTATGAAAGCATTATCATTTTACTGAAAATGTAAACGATGCAACAAAAGACTAATTATGAAATTCTTTGGACCAATTTAGACGATTTTTGCTGTAGTCTTACCCTTTGTCTAAAATAGTTGTGCTGAGAAATACGCTTTGATGATTCATGATTGAACAAGTACTGAGCTTGATATCTATCAGCAATCTTTATTTACTTTTTGAACTGAGAATTGTTTAAAGGAGAATTCTGGAAAAGATAAAGGAAGTCTATAAGAAAATTTCAAAATAAAAAGAACTATAGGCAATAATCACAAGAATTTGTAAATTTCAACGTGAAGGTACAACATCTTATAAGTGTGAGTGTGGTGCGAATAAAAGTATAAAATTTTATGATCATAAACTCAAGTGGCTTGGGAATTAGTAACAAGTTCGAGTAAGTATAAAATTTTAGAAGCATATCAGACGAGTATGTTTTGCTTATTCACATTCTGAATCTCTAATCAAGATCTTGATAAATAATCATAAAAGCTTTAGATTAAATTGAGAAGTGTTTGAAAAGTATTACAAGTCAGCCCTCTCTATAGCAACATCCTTATATAACAGCACTTTACTATAAAAGTCAAGTTTTTTCGGAACCAAATATCATATTTTGTTATAATATACTTCATCCGTTCACTTTTACTTGTCACATTTTGACTTTTTATGTCCCTTAAAAAATAATAAATGAAGTGCATTATTTATCATAATACCTATATTAATTTATGCATATTTTTAATGATTTTGAGAAAATAATTTGAAATGAGTAATTAATGTTGTGGGTATAACATGAAAAAGGAAATTGTCTTCTCTTGATATGCTAAAAGTTACAAGTAAAAGTGAAAATCTATTTTTAGAATACTGGATAAATAAAAGTGATCGGAGGGAGTATGTTCTCTATAACAGCATTTCGCCATAACATCCAAATATCTAGAACAAACGAGGTTGTTATAGAAAGGTCTGATTGTAGTAGATAACAAATAATCTTTTGGACATACCTAGGGGTGTTCATAAAAATCCGAAAACCCGAACCAAACCGACCAAAAAAATCGATACTTTTTGTTTTGGTTTTGAAATTTAAAGACCGATCAAATTTGGTTTGGTTTTAATAAAAAAAAACCGAACCAAACCGAATATAGGAGTAGCTGTTTTAAATTTATTATTACACCTATATATATGTATACTTTTATACAAAGTTCAAATTTTTTATAGTAAATGTTAATCATTTGCACTTTTAGTATAATTCTTTACCTTTACATTCTAGTTTGATTGGTAGTTTTCTTTTGTTAAGTGTAAGAATCTATTTCATGTTAAAAATAATATATTTTTAATTGAGTCCTTAAATTATTCATCACTATTTGATTCAATTATCATCAATATATCTTGGTAAATAATAGATTTCTCAAAGGGTAATTGATTTGATAATGTTACGTTGAAAATGTGGTCGCCGAAATATGTGTTTGGTAGTGTATGTCTTATATTTAAGAAAAAACTACAAATAACTTAAATAACCGAAAAACCGACATAAACCGAATCAAGAAAAAACCGACTTAATTGGTTTGGTTTGGTTGTAATATTTAAAAAATCGACTTACTTAATTTGGTTTCTTTTTAGGAAAAAAACTTATCCAAATCGAACCATGAACATCCCTAGACATAACTTTAAACACAAAAGAGGGGGGAAAACAACAAATCTTTAAACCAAATTCTATTTGTGCAAATATTAATATACAATCAAATTTCTTTATAACATCCTCGTTTGTTCCAGATATTTTTGGATATTATAGCTAATTGTTGTTATAGAGAACATATATTATAACAAAACATGACATTTGGTTCCGAAAAAATTTGATTTTTATAGTAAAGTGCTATTATACATGGATGTTATTATAGAAAGGTCTTACTATAGTCTCGGTCACGAATAATGTTTTTCAATTTCAACTTCAAATACTATTTTTTTTAAACTTATTATTCAAATGGCCTAAGCATTCCATATGAGTCCTATATTAATAATCAGAGTACAAAGAAATAACATTGTGAAATATTTTTCCTGAAATTATGCTGATACCTTATTTCATTTTTTTGTTGTTTACCAAAATTTAATACTCCATTTGAACAAAAGAATTGTAAAATTAGTGGTCGAAATATCACAATTAAAATTAAAATATTAGGACGGAGAAATTTTTTTTTACAAATCCGAAAAGATCAGAATCTTCAATCGTGGTGACGGGTATTTACCCGATTCCCTGAATCCGATCCCATTCATTACAATACAACTATCCCCCAACCATCATTTCGCTGAAATTGATAAGAGTTTACGAGAGGATCAATCAAAATCAAAATCAAAGATCAGGAATTAGAAATACAACAGATCAACAAATAAAGAGTGTGCCGACGTATATGATAGGTAATTTTGATATACGCTGCTAATACGTTCAATTTATTTGTAGGTAATTTGTTTGCCTAAAGTTTTCTCATTCAATTATCGCAGTGCGTTTAGGTCACTTCAATTTTGTCATTTTCACGATGAGATATTTGCGACATTTGCTAGGAAACTGTTTTAATTGGATTGTAATGCAGATTTGATATGTTAGGTTAGATTGCGTAACGGTTTTGATTGTAGATGGCTAGTATGCAAAATTATGTGTTTATACTGAAGTCAGTCTAAGAGCTACTAAATGAAAAAATTATCCTAAAATTGCCCTACTGAGCAATTTATTTTGTGGGAACATGAGCGAAAAGCAGTTACCTCCCATCTGCCCAAGCCTTGGTAGGTAGAGTTACCTGGTACCTGTGCTGGTGTCGTAAGTATTGGTGGAATTAGTCTGAGGTGTGCACAAGTTGGCCCGGACCAGGGGCGAATGTATAGCCTAATTCACGGGGCACGTGAACCCATGGTCTCTTTGCCAAACTAGGTATTTTATGTACATATTTTCTAAAATTGATCTAATATCATCTGCTGGCACCCATGCTCCAAAGAGGCTAAATGGTGCAATTGGTTGAATGTTGAGTTATTTACCTAAAGGAGCAAGTATCAATTTCCATTTAATACTTTCTTTTTTCTCCTTCTTTTAGTGGTGCACCCATGTTATAAAAATCCTAGATCCGCCTCTGGCCCGGACACCTCATTAACAAAAAAGAATGAAATGCACTTGAATAGAGCTGAATGGATACATTGGATGATTCACAGTCGACTCCAGCTGATTGAGACAGTTGATTCATTGAGCTGTCTTAGAGAAAAGTTCAAGCTTAAGGCATTGTCGGAAGAATCTTTTCTTTGAAGAACCTCTAAGAGCTTCAACATTGGATGGACCAAGGGGACCCTCGAAATTGTTTATTGAAATTGGCTACTTGAAATTTGGGAATAATGCATTGAAGTTGATGTTTATTAGGTAAAGTAGTAAACTTTTGCATTGACCAGGCACAATGCATAAGTCAATATCCTCTGTGGGCCTGTGTTATATACAGCAGGAATGAGATGGTACCACTAGAAACTGGTTAAGACTACAGAATGACTAAACCTAAAGATATCTGTAGTCCTAAATTGATTGAAAAACATGTTCTGCCTGCATTATCTTCAGGATTGAATGGCTCTTGTAATTGATGCAATTTTCTGCTATCTTTTCCTCAGTGGATCAAGTTTTCTATTCATGATGTGAAGCTCTACAACTTGAGCACCTGGATTCATTTATTGTACAGCTGCTACTTTTTGCTTCGATTCATTCTTGCACTGAAGAAATTGAATATTTAATAGCGATGTAATAAATCATACATCCTTAATTTTGAATGCTGCACTGGGTGCAAAACGTATGATTTGCGGAGCATTATGCTTATAGTCAAAATTAGATCTCAGGACTATTATTAAACAAGGTAAAAACTTTGGAACTAAAAACTTATTTAATAAAGATACTATGTCTCTCTCACTCACACACACTTAACTAGGGTGAAGCTGAAACAATTAGGAACTTTATGTCCAATAAATCTTGGTCCGAGGTTTGGAATTAGCAGCCAAAAGCATGGACAATTTGTAGTTTCTCTGACTTCAAAATCTGCAAGCTGATTTCTTACCTTTTTGTGGTTGCTTCTAGTTGTGTGCTTGTTTAAGGAAAATGGTGAAGTTGACTATGATTGCTCGTGTAACTGATGGCCTTCCTCTAGCTGAGGGGCTGGATGATAGCCGCGATGTTCCAGATGCAGATTTCTACAAACAGCAAGCCAAGTCCTTATTCAAGAACCTCTCTATGGGCCAGATTGAGGCATCAAGGATGTCCGTCGAAACCGGACCTTATATTTTCCAGTATCCTTTTATTGTTTCCATATAATACTTCTTTCTATTTTCATCGTAGTATTTACATCTCTTCCTAGAGGCTAAATGGAAATTTTTGTAAGTAATTAGTAATAACTTCTTTGTTCAAAAAGATGACTGCAAGGTAAGTAATTCCATACACTTATTGATCTTTTCCAAATAGCTTCACTGGGTTACCTATGCTCAGATTATGATTCCTCTCCATTTTTCTCTCAAGGAAAGAGAGAATTCTGCTAACTTATAACGAGTCATCGTTGCAATTAAATGTGGATACCAGTCTACGGAGGCTTTCAATTTGAAGACAATTTAAGATGCCTATTAGTTTTAATTTTGTAATTTAAGGAGAACTCTATGAGGGCCTCTGCAGTTCTTATTGTTGCAATTTTTGGGGACAAGTAGAATCAGTGTACTCAGAACTAATGAGTATGGGTGTTCCTCCAGCTTAATGCTTTTGATAAGTGAAATATCTTCTTGGATGAAATGTGGTGATAAATATGGATGATGTAATTAATCCAAAAGAACAAAAAGAAAGCTTGATATTAGTTTATGCATATCCATTACTTTGATAGTAGCTTCTCCACTTGATATGCATTTAATATGTCTTATAAGCATTTTATTTCTCATTTTTTCTGGTTTTATGGGGAGCACCAAGGACAAGGTAGGCATAGTCTAGTGAAAACACGCTCCAACTTTAATCATGAGCTTGGAGGTTCGAGTCATTATGGGAGCACAGTGGGAACCGCTACTTGTCTCCTGCAGAATTTGGGGGTTGGGGAGTTATAATACCCATATGAAAATAACAAAATGAGTTATAAATTGGACCAAGTTTATCATTAAAATTATGACTATCTGAATATGAAATCTTGGGGATGATTTGGCATGTTACAATTGTTAATGTGAAACTGTGACTTTCGAAGTGCCCACTCTCGCTACTGCTAATTCATTTGCTCGCTTTCTAAATTGGTACTAGCTTGTTATTTCTGCATCCTTCCAACCCACTTAAAACATAACTTATGGGAATTGTGAATCTACTGTTGTCTTAACCCAAGCTCTCAGTTATATCATTGAAGGGCACGTTTGTTATCTGACTATGTGTGATCGCTCTTATCCAAAGAAACTTGCCTTTCAGTACCTGGAAGACCTTAAGAATGAGTTTGAGCGTGTCAATAGGAGTCAAATTGAAACTGCTGCTAGACCTTATGCCTTTATCAAATTTGGTAAGCAACTTTCCCCAACTCTCTCCTTTTCAGTTTTCCAATTTGCTGTTGTTAATACTGATTTTCTATTCTTCCAATATATAATTTTCCCTATTTTAAAAGATACATTCATACAGAAGACGAAGAAACTGTACCAGGATACCGGAACTCAGCGCAATATTTCGAAGTTGAATGATGAACTTTATGAAGTTCATCAGATAATGACTCGAAATGTACAAGACGTTCTTGGTGTCGGTGAAAAATTGGACCGTAAGTTTCTCAGCTCAACATTTTTTTGAACTCTATATCATTAAAAAGTTTGCAAAACTTCTAGAGCTCATCCAGGCATTTCCTCATTCATCTTCTAGATATCTGCAAAGTTTCTAATTTCCAAAGGACTTTTGTGCTGTCCATTTCTTTGGCAGTTTATTTGCTGTCCTCAATTATTAGTTAATGATAGTTATTTTTGCTTAGTATCTTGTCCAAATTGTGGAATCTGCCACTAACGCTTGTGTTAGGGTAGGCTGCCTACATCACTTCCCTTGGGTGCGGCCCTTCCTCGGACCCTGCGTGAACGCGGGATGCTTCGTGCACCGGGCTGCCAAAGTTGGATATATTCTCAAAGAGGAAATTGTAGAAGTTGGAGATCTCTCTAAATTTCCTACTGCACTTGTGCTTTTTATTTGCGGGAGTGAACTAAATGAAGTGAGGACTTCATGCTCTTAATTGCAAGGTGCTTGTGGCAAGTATGGATTGGTCCTGTGAGTTCTGTCTATTTGCACTAGAACTGTTGGATCAGTCCATTTATTGTTGAAGCTGATCATTTTGTTCTTTGGGATGGTCTAAATCAAGGAGGACTAAAGAAGTGACAAAAGCATAAGATTAGGACACCTGTTCCCATCATTGGATGGGTAATTCTGTCTAATTTGCTATTGCATCTGTTTGATCAGGCCCTATTGATCATCTTTTTCTATAGGTTGTCCAAAAATACTATGAAGCACAAAAGAAGTAAAAGAAAGCTTACAGATTAGGAAACTTGTTAACAACATTATGCCTTCTTCTTATCTAAGCTTATACAAGCTGCTCCTTTTTCTTCATTATTATCTTTTTCTAGATTGATCTGAGAAATTTAATTTTAATGGAATCTGAAGTTTTGGGATTGAGGCATAGTTGATTGAGTGAATTCTGGATTTTAGAGTTGATTTAAAATTTTACATTGAATATTGACACTAAGGCTCTATGTTAGGTGCTTGTTTTCATTTGTTTTTAAAATATTGTGTTATTAACTTCACTTTTTTGTGCTTTTTGCCTTTCAAAATTTGTGTTTATCTGACCTGCTTTTGGAGGATCATGAATCTTTTTTAGATGTATTAGAGTCCTTATTAGAAGAAGAAGGACTAGGAGTGCCTACTTTTTGCTAGGGCACCCTTTTTTGTAATTATGGGTGACTTCACAATTTAGTGAAGTCTTATATCAATATACAATTATGTTACCTTTTTCAAAAAAAAATTGTGTTTACCTGACCTAAGTGTTATAACAGCTGACTTTGGTACTCTGATAAGTTTAACTGTTGATTCCTTTATATTCTCTCCTCATGAGCTCCTTGAAAGGGGTGAATATATGTTCTCTTTCATTTCTTCTATAATAAAATTCCCATGTTTAAGGAGTATGATTGGATAAAATATTTCCCCCTTTTCCTCTCAGAAACCTTGAACTTGTTTGGGTGGGTTATATTCCTGTAGGCAGCATATGATTTACTATGTGAAAGAAGTAAAATAAGCATTCTTTTGTTTGAATGCAAAGTTATAAAATGAAGTGAAAACAAATAAAATGATTGGTTTCATTAGACGTCCTGCTGACTTCTAGAATAGGAGATGAGAGTGTTCCACTATCCCCCCCTCCCCCCCCCCAAAACACACAGACACAACGCAGTGCATGCAGGCATATAAAGATGATCTATCTATTAGATGCTGGTAGCAACTATGCTCTTGTATGCCTCTTTTTGTTGTATGACCGGGAACCATGTGGTACTTGTGAGATGAATTATGATCTTGAAGTCTTTTATGTCCTTACTAATAAAAGTAGATTTTGGCTCTAATCTCGAGACAAGCTATGCTGCTTATTGTCCGAAAATGCTGTAGCATATACCTGTGCAAGATAAAATTAAGTGTTGTGACATTTTGTTGCATTATGAAGATTCCAACCACTACTGACTCATAATTTTGATATAGATCAGCAATTATACTCTAAAACAGTTGTCCTCCTAACTTCACCCTTCTCATGCATTGGCATGTTATGCAACTTATTTACCCCAAAAAAATAAAATGTTATGCAACTTTGCTCATTGTCAGTAACTAGATTGTTTAAACATCAAATTCTGCAGAGGTCAGTCAGATGTCCAGCCGCTTGACATCAGAATCCCGCATATATGCTGATAAGGCGAGAGATTTAAATCGTCAGGTTGGTTTCATTGATTTTCAAGAAGATGCACTTGAACATGAAGTTTGCTGTTCATTCTCTAAAATTCTCTTGTGCACTCACTTTTTTTTTTTTTTTGGGGGGGGGGGGGGGTACATTTATATCGTTTAAAAAGAATAACGCAATATAAGCTGCCTGCTTAAACTATGTAAATCAACATTCTAAAAACTTATATGTTCTGTCACTCTTTTTCTCGTTATGGACATGCATTTAGTCTGATTTCGAACTTGAAATTGCTTTAATCACTCATTCATTTTCTTCATTACTCAAGGCTTTGATTCGGAAATGGGCTCCTGTTGCTGTTGTCATTGGAGTTGTTAGTCTCCTCTTCTGGGTTAAAAATAAGATCTGGTGATGCTGCCAGAAGATGTACAGCTTAGTGGAGATGTTACTTTCACATTGGACAGTGCACAACTGACATAAACACAATGGTGTTTGTTTTTCTGCGCATGGGACAAGTCCAGCAGTTTCAGTTGAAAATGTAAAACAGATGAAGTAAACCATGACGAGCCATGTGGCTGATACTTGAGAAATGATATTGATATGATTATATGAACTGCTCAGCATGTTTTTTCTTATTACTCAACCACAAACTTGCCCTCCAATAGGTTATTGTAACTCTCAAGTGACGACTAGCTATGCTGTAAATTACAGTGGAGGCCTCATAGTCTGCTATTTTGATTTGTTTCGTAGAAATGCATGATCATGATTTCTGAAGATTATAAAGAGGTTCTTTCTATCTCAATAATTGACGTCTTGAAGCAAAAGAGAATTGAATGGATTTTGGTGTTTCTGTCAGAAAGACAGAAAATTGTTGAAGCAAAGGCACAAATGATATTTAGAAGCATTATATCCACTATATGAATTGTATAGAAGCAAAGGCATAAATGATATTTGGAGTATTATATCCACTATATGAATTGTGGAAGCTAAGACATATATCCACTATTCATTCTGCGGTTTAAGTTTGAATCCTTTTTTTTCATGATTGTGGTCATTGCATGTGATGTGAGGGAGTTTTTCTGTAAACATTTTATTTGGTTGGCATGCAACAGCGGTGAAAGGTTATTCTACGAGGCTAGAGGTGTCCTCAGTTCATGTTCGTTATACATCTGTTGGCAAATGCCCCTAATCATTGCAGCATATAAGCTCCCGTTACGCGCGAGGTCTAGGGAAGGGCCGGATCACAAGAGCGTATATCTTGCATTTCTGCAATAGGTTGTTTCCATAGCTCGAATTCATGACCTTCTGATCACATGACAGTAACTTTACCAGTTACGCCCAGACTCTCCTTCAGTTTATGACAACAATAAGAAACCAAGTGTGATTCTACAAGTGGAGTTTGAGGGGTAGTGTGTACACAGATCTTACCCTTATCTTGTAAAGATAGAGAAGTTTCTGGTAGACCCTCGGCTCAAGGAAAATATAGTCACAACAGTGTTAGAAAGATTGGCACTAGTCTTTTGAGCCGAACCGAGCTCGAGTGGGTTCCAACTGAACTTACTACAGAACATATTTAAGTCTAATTTAGCCGAGATTGTTATAGTACCGAGCTGAGTAGAGCATGAGACCATAAGATTTCAATTTTTCATTTACATTTTTAATCTCTCTGCCTAATCAAATTGTGATATAAACTAAATCGAACTAAATCGGGAGTAGTAAAAAACATAAAAAAAGAAAAAAAGAAAAAAGTATTAGCGCATCTCATAGGGGATTCTTGTAAAAGTATCCCAAAATATATTTTTTCCTAGCCGGTACAAGTATATATATATATATATATATATATATATATATATCCCCTAAATTATTGGAAAAGGTTTAAAAATACCTTTTATCCACTTATTGGGCTAAAAATACCCCTTCATCTACCTTTTTGGTTCACTTATGCCCTTTGACCGTTAGATCATTGCTGAATTAAAAATAATTATTATTCTTTTTGTAAAACTTTCAAAAAATATTTCCCAAAATATTTTCGTTTTTTTAAACTAATGCACCAGTAGTCCACTAATTTAGTAAAGTCTTCTTCTTTTTTTTTCAATTTTTGCAAAAACCAATTCAGTTTTTACAAAAAAAAAAAAATCAGTTTTTTAAAGCATTTTTTTTTCTAAAAACTGAAAAAAAATGTTTCTAATAAAATATTTTCGTTTTTTAAAAACTGAAAAAAATATTTTCAACAAAATATTTTCGTTTTTAAAAAATACTTTGTTTCAATTTTTTTTTTCTGTTTTTACAAAAAAAAAATCAGTTTTTACAAATAAAATGCTTTAAAAAAACTGGAAAAAAATATTGTTTTGTAAAATCTGAATTGTTTTTGGTAAAAACTAAAAAACATAAATAAGAAGACTTTACTAAATTAGTGGACTATTGGTGCATTCGTTTAAAAAAATGAAAATATTTTGCAAATATTTTTTTTAAGCTTTACAAAAAGAATAATAATTATTTTTAATTTAGCATTGACCTAACGATCAAAGGGCATAAGTGAACCAAAAAAGTGAATGAAGGGGTATTTTTAACCTAATAGGTGGATGAAGGATTTTTTTAAACCTTTTCTTATAATTTAGGGGCATTTTGAACCTTTTCCGGTTGTTATGTGGGTTAATTCTTCTAAGTAGTACAGTCTTCAAAGGTTAGATTCTGGCCCATACCAACTTTATCGTTGCTAGAAACGGAAATTCCGAAGAACAATCCAATCAACAAGTAAATACTAATAGCCTGCTTGGCCAAAGTACTTTTTTTTTTTTTTTTGCCAAAAACATTTTTTTTGAGAAGCATTTTTGAGAAAAATACACTTAGAAGCAGTTTTTTAAAGTTTGGTCAAACACTAATTGCTGCAGAAGTGCTTTTCAAACTAATTAATCAAACACAAACTGCTTCTAACCAAAATTATTTTGAGAAAAACACTTTTGAATAAAAGCACTTCTCAAAATAAGTTTATTTTTGTGCGAAACTTGTTATAAATAGGAGTATGAATTTCGGGAAAACAATCCACTTAACAACGGTAATATTTTCGAATTCAAACTTATATTTGAATGGTAATTTCGTAATCACAGAAACCAGCCACAACGAAAGCTCTAAGCATCATCAACAACTCAAAAGATGGATTACGAACAGCAACAGTACGATAATGTACTATCAGACGGCGACAGTGAGTACGACGATTCCGATGATTCACAGGAGGACCCAACTTTTGACGTTCTTGAGGAGACAAGATCCAGTCTTTCAAAACTCTCTATCAAAAAACACAAATACAAGGATATGTCTGCTAGGTAAAATATTTTGATTCTGCAAATCCATTTTTAGGGTTTTCTTACGAAAATGGCAATGATAAGTGCAGGTGTTTGATATTTGAGATACATTTGATATCGTTACGACATGTAGGCGTAATGTTTCTAAGGCTATGGACGAATGCATTGAGGGAGAGCAGGACGTGGAAAAGATGGTGCCGGAGCTTGATGAAAAAGATCAGAAAAGTTATGAAACTGTTCAGAAAATAATCAAAGGTGTTAATAACATTTGTATTACTTTTGTTTTTACTTGCTATATATGGTAGCTTATAAATATTTAGGACCATTAAGTTTTGCTGATTATTGGTAGAATAAATACACCTTTAATAGCCAGCAGAGTGGTTGTTTAGTGTACAACAACAACAACATACCTAGTATATTCTCACACTGTGAGTTCTTGGGAGGGTAATATGTACGCTGACCTTACTCCCTCCCCCAACCTTGTGGAGGTAGAGAGAGTGATTGTCTAGTGTGTATTTTCAGAAGTCCCTTTTTTATGGAAGTTAATTTCTTAAGTATATGCCTCTTTATTTAAGTATGCATTTACATGATCGTTGATAATTCATATAGTCAACCCCAACGTGTTTGGGATTGAGGTGTAGCTGTTGTTGTATCTATTAAGACACAACCCCTTGCAAAGACATGGTTATTCATGAAAAGTTTGTCTTCATTGGTATATACATAGAAAGACCATATGACCTTTTTTCTATAATGTTGCAGTTCCTTCTTTCAGAAAGAAGTAAATATTCAATCTTTAGAATGAGATAACTAGAATTTTTTCGACATTGCTAGCTCTAGGACTTACAATTTGTATGTATCGATCATCATCCCATTTTCTGCAACATTACAATGATTGTGTATCTTTATTTAGGATTTTGTTTTTTACTCTGTATGAGCTTATTGGTCTCTGCTCACTTGGTGGCAGCTGGTCAGATTGAGAAATTGAAAGTGGAGCAATGTAAGGTTTACCTTAGGAAACATGGGCTGAGATTGACGGGGAGCAAAGATGTACTAATTCAGCGCATTAAAGAGCATACTGAGTAATTTCCGTCTTTGTGTTTATTCTGGCTTTGCTTTTTTATCTCTCAAACCACTATGCCTAAAGCAAGTTCTATTGTACTTCAGTATCGTTGATGGTCATGGCGAGGAGAAGTATCCCCCGTCTAGTTTTATATTGAACTGCAAAGGTACCAATTATTCCTTATCCCTCTTTGAATAAAATGTTTAAGTGGACGCACAGTTTTATTGTAGCAAAGGTCTACTACAATCATTAGCCATACGAGATAGCCAAGGAAAGGTGTATGTATCTCTTGAAAAGTTGTTGTTATTATAACCAACATAGCTTTTACCCTGTGTTTGTGTATAGTTCAGTAACGAATTGGATTTTTGTATATTCTAATTGTCATCTATACTATCTTTATAATGCAGGGGATGCATGCACTGGGGATGTTGTTATGTTTGAACAAAATGTATATGAAATGTAAGATGCTTTTGACTCTAATAAGTTGTACTAGTATGCATCTTTTAGTCTTCGTTATGCACCTATAGACTGAAAAGCTTGTGGAAGATGTCAAGTATACTTCTCTTTAATTCCCTCTTAGACATTGTTGAGGGAGCAGTATTATATGTGCATTTACTTAGTAGGTTCATGATTGTGGTTCATCAGGTTCAGCATTGCATCCAGGAGTGCTACTGGTCCTCCCTGTGGTACAAGGATAGTTGCAGGGCGGATTGTGAAAGAGAGCTATGGTGCGAAAAAGCAGCAACATACCTTTACGGTGAGTTTAAAAAGCAATCAATTTTAGATTGAGCGCACTGGAGAAGTTATTTTTTGCAACTAAAGTTCTTTGTAGATAACAACAATTATGTGACTAACCTTTTTGGTTTTCAGTTCTTTTTATTTTTCTTTGATTATATTTACACTTTTTTGCATTGTTTCATCTTTTTTGTTTCATATTAAGATTCTTCTTACTATTGGTCAGGTTGAGGTATTGTGGAGTAAAGGGGAGAAACCGCTGCCTCCACTGCATCCTCTCCTCATTAAGGGCAGAAACCTCTATAGATTGAAAACATTGCGACAGGTTTGCTGAAGAGTACTAAGAATTTCTGTTGCTTGTGCTTATTCCTGTAGCATATGCTAATTAAGCTTATACTCGATTTGAAGAAATGGGACAATGAAGCAGAAAGGCAGAAAATTTTATCAGAAAAGCACACCAGAGGTTCTGTTGCTCGGTCTAACAGGGAAGCACGTGTCCAAGAAAAGGAAATGCGAAAGATGCGAACGGAAAATAGGTACCATGAATATTTTGGATCATTCTGAAAAGTAGATTGGTAGAATGAACTATACCAGCTTCACATGATTTGAACATTGAATCATTTTAGTGATGCCTATAAATGAAGTTTCTTTTAACTGTAACTCTGCATATCCCAGGGTAAACACGGATTACAAGGAGAAAAAAACAGAAGCTGGGAATAAAGGTAGGATGCCACATCATACCTTAAGCACAGAACACCAAAACAACAGAGTACACAGTAAAGGGAAACCAATGCATTCTCTCCCAACGAACTCAGTCAAAACGACAGATCAGCCTCAGGTAGAGGTGGACAAGGGACAAAAAGATGAAAAGGAATACAGAAATGTCATACAGGAAAATGTCTTCTCTAGAAAAAATTGGCCAGAAGAAAGGCCTCATCAGAGGCAGCCTTTGACTAATGTGAACCTGAACACTAATGGCTTCGGAAATGGCGTCAATTCCAATCCTTCAAAGAGTCCATTAAGAATGCCTTACTCCAGTACGCATATGCCAATGTGGAGAAGCTCTAACAATGGAGGTTATGTGAACAGCAATAACAGTCCATTAAGAATGCACAACTCTAATGCGCATGTTCCAATGTGGAGGGGCTATCATGATGGGGGTTACAACAACTGCAATACTAGTAGAAGTCCATTGCGAGGACATGGTCATACCTATACCAATAGTCATTCACAAAATATGAACTATAGATCTCCACAGAGAACTGAGCACTGGCAAGCAAGGAATGGTTGGTGTAACGCTGGAGCAGTGGAGCGTCCATTTCAAGGACAGCACGAGGAACAAAAGAGGCCTTGCCGCTTTTATGCTCAAGGAAGATGCTACTATGGTCATAGTTGCAGGTACTTGCATGATTCTGTAGATACTTAAACATTCAAGTGAAAGAGCAGCGAGTAAGCTTTGTGAGATCTTCACAGAGCCACTATTTTGGGTGACAAGACTTTTGTCTCAGGGATAGAACCATTCATTGTTCACAAAAAGATTGAAGAACAAATTGTTCTGATTTTGTTAAACATTTTCTTCTATTTGCGCAATGTGCAAAACGAAGTCTCAAGCTTGAATAGAAAAGGTGTGGTAAGTTGATGACCACTATGATTGTCTGAATTCTAAATTTGTCATGACATAAATTTTTATTAATTTGGAAATGAAGCTTAGTAAATTGATATAATTGAGTTGTCATTTTCTAGTACAGCTGTATAGAAATCACCAGGACTTTGCCTGCCAGATTCTGGGATAATTTTAGATGCCTTGCAGAAATATTGTTCAATCAATAATAGGAGATATGGTAAGTTGACGAGTATAAGAGTACTAAATTCGTCGATAAATTGATACAATTGAGTAACATAAATTGATACAATTGAGTTATTTCTTGGACAACCATACAGAAATCAACCAACATTAGCACCAGAAGTTTTGCCCTCCAGATTCTGGGATCAGCTTAGATGCTTTAAGAATTGTTGTTCTGTTCTTAATTTTACTAGCGAGGTTTGCACCAAATAAAAGTTTTGTGATTCAAAGGTCTTAGATCCATCACGAGGTGGTTGAAATCAGTATCCACTTAGGACAGGTTTTGGTTTGTAGGATTCAACGGGAGAAATTGACAAGATTTAGGGTGTGTTTGGTATAACGGAAAATGTTTTCCAAGAAAATGTTTTCTCGGAAAACAAGTACTAATTTTATTCATTTTCCGGTGTTTGGTACGCAAATTAAGGAAAATGACTTCTCAAGAGTATTGATAAATAATTTAGATATAATAAACATGAAGCCATAAACTTTCAAACCAACAACCTTCCGAACCCACAAATTTCATAAACTTTCAAACCGCTAAACTTTTGAAACCGCGGAATTTCGAACCCGTAAACTTTATAATTTCTAAACACGTAAACTTCCAAACACATAAACCTCCAAACTCATAACTTTGGAACTTGTAAAATGTTGAACCTTTAAACTGATAAATAAAAAAACTAAAAGTGAAAAATATTTTTTTCGAGGGGGGGGGGGCAGGGAGGAGGTAGGGGGTGGGGGTTGGGTGATGCAGAAAAACGAAAAAATCAAAATTTGAAATTGAAAAAGAAAGGTAAATTTTTTTTTTTGGCGGGAGGGAGTAGGGTGGGTGGTAACGGAAAAACTAAAATTTGAAAAAAAAAACTTTTTTGGAGAGAGGGGGTGGGGTGGGTTGGTGAGGGTGGGGAAGGTTGAGAAGGAGTTTTGGAAAATGTTTTCCTTCTCTTGATAAGGAAAATGAATTCATAAGGAAAATATTTTCCAAAATATTTAAGCCAAAAAAACATAGAAAAATAGAAAAAATATTTTTCTTCGTACCAAACACATCCTTAAAGTGAAAAAAGAATGTCTAGATTCAAATACTACTAAATTTAAGAAACAAAGTCAAAGCAATACATAACAAATATGAATAAACTTATATGCAAAGACACAAGCAATACCTACATGTACCCAATTATTCCATAGTTTGGCATATTCCATACGACCACAGCTGACAAACAGGTTCCTAATCTTATCTGAGAACTAGTGAATTCATCCCTGCGACGAGAAGAACTAATTATCTTTTTCTAACGTACGAATTAAAATAATTAGTTTTTTAAAATTAGTTTTTTAAATTCAAATATGTAGTTTAGTTTCAAGTCTTAGGGTGTGTTTGGTATAACGGAAAATATTTTCCGTGGAAAATAAGTAGTAATCTTATTTATTTTTTGGTGTTTGTTATGCAAATTAAGGAAAATGACTTCTCAAGAATATTCATAAATAATTTAAATATAATAAACATGAAGCCATAAACTTTCAAACCAACCTTCCGAACCCACAAATTTCATAAACTTTCGAACCGCTAAACTTTTGAAACCGCGGAATTTCGAACGTACAAACTTTGTAATTTCTAAACCTATAAACTTCCAAATACATAAACCTCCAAACTCATAACTTTGGAACTTGTAAAATTTTAAACCTTTAAACCGATAAATTAAAAAATTAAAACTGAAAAATATATTTAAAAAATATTTTTTCCAGGGGGGTGGGGAAGAAAAACGAAAAAAATAGAAATTTGGAATTACAAAAAAAAAGTAAGAAAAAAAAATTGGGGGGTGGGGGGCAGGTGGGGAGGGAGGGTGGGTGGTGCAAAAAAACGAAAAAACAAGAATTTGAAATTTCAAAAAAAAAGGTAAAATAATAATTTTTTTTGCGGGAGGAGGGGGTGGGGTGGGGTGGGGTGGAGGGGTAGTAGGGTGGGTAGTAACGGAAAAACTGAAATTTGAAGAAAAAAAAAGCTTTTTTTGAAGAGAGGGTGTGGAGTGCGTTGGTGAGGGTGGGGAAAGTTGAGAAGGAGTTTTGCAAAATGTTTTTCCTTCTCTTGATAAGAAAAATATTTTTCTCCAATTGGAGAAAAATGAGTTCATAAGGAACATCCAAAATATTTAAGTCAACCAAACATGAGAAATTGGAAAACATTTTCCGTAAAATATTTTCCTTCGTACCAAACACACCCTTAGTGTATTTTATTATTACTCTTATCATTTATTTTTCATCACTTAAAGATTGTTAGTCTTTTAAAGTTTAAAGAAAATTGATCTCTTTATTTGAACATTTTGTTGTATATTTAGTATTTTAATATATATGTATATAAATATTTATCTCTTTAGCTTTTATTATTAAGTTAAATTTTAACACTTTCATAATTATTCAGGTGTTTACATCAAACAAACTAATTTAACTTTAGTATTTAAAAAACTAAAAAGCCGATACACATTATTTAGCTATAGTTAAGTGGTAAATGTATATAGAAAATACATGTTTTGTTTATTATTTGATATAAACACTAATTGTGTGTATGTTTTTACCAAAATTACATACCCCTCAACTTGTATTATATATAATACAATAAAGTACAAACAGAGCAAACCATACATCAACATCAACCCAGTAATCATCTCACTAGTGGGGTCTGAGAAATGTAGAATGTACACAGACTTTACCCCTACCCTCCGAGATAGAAACAGAACAAACCATAACAAAAATGAAGTAGTACAATATTCCAAATCATACTTCTTTTTAAAGTCAGAAGCTTAATCATTCACTCACACCTTTATATTTGTCAACAAAAATTAGCTAAATACTATATAAAATATTCATGAAAGTGAATGTAAAGCTCGATGTATTAATAAGTGTTTTTGTATAGGTATGCACACACATGATAATAATCTAAAAATATGAAAAACTTACATATATAAATTTCTGGAATTGCAGGGAAGGGAAAACTGAAGAATTCATAATCTTTTAAGGAGCTAAGTCTAATTTCTCTGAGTTTTTCATTTGTAGGAAATTGTATTGACTTAAAACCTTTCCAACCGAGAGGTTGTGAGTTCGAGTCTCCCCAAGAGCAAGGTGGGAAGTTCTTAGAGGGAAGGATGTCGGGGGTCTATTTGGAAACAGTCTCTCTACCCTAGGGTAGGGGTAAGGTCTGCGTACACACTACCCTCCCCAGACCCCACTAAGTGGGATTATACTGAGTTATTGTTGTTGTTAAAACCTTTCCAAACTCTACCTAAAATGATATCCAAAAGACTACTCTCTGTTATATATTTTCATATCATTCTTTTTCACGGAGGGAATATAAAAGGTTGGGTAGTAAATATTTTTAGAATTTAAACTTTTTACAATATAGAATAAGAATAAAAGGAGTAGTAAATATTGAGATTGTAATATTTTTACAATAAAGAATAGGAATGACTGGAGTAGTAAATGTTGCGATTATAACTTTTTTTACAATAAAGAATAGGAATGAGTTGGAGCAGTAAATATTACAACATTTACTTTTACAATAAAATAAATAGGATTTTTGGCCGAAGAGAAGTGACAAGTCATCTTGTCTATGCTCGGAAGAAATTATATACCTTTTTGTCAAATTACAACAATAAAGTTCTTGAGGTAAAGTCCTCTCAATTGAGAAAGATAAGCCAACACTTAATTTGGAGAGAAAACAAATATGTTGCATAAGTCCTCTAAAGTTTTGGTTGTTCATAATAAAATATTGTAAATAATTAATATTTATTAGCGATCTGATTTATATGTAAATAGCATTTATAATTAAAGAGTTATGGTCTTCTCTCTTATATAATTACCATACCTATATGTACACAGAATTTATAATTATTATACATATATAATTTTAAAGTTGTATTTATTTGTAACTATATTTGAGACATTTGAAAAATATTTCTTAAAGAAAAAATAAATGAAAAATGAAAAAGAAGAAGAGAGAAATCAATTAGATTAAAATTGTAGAGGGATTTTCAGAATTAAGATGTGGGTAGAGTGCCATGGGTCATTTATAAAAAACCCTAAACATGTCAACACATAAAATAAAAATATAGAAGATACATATATAATTTTTTATGTGGTATTTATTTGTAACTATATTTGAGACATTTGAAAAATATTTCTTAAAGAAAAGTAAATGAAAAATGAAAGAGAGAGAGAGAGAGAAATCAATTAGATTAAAATTGTTGAGGGATTTCAGAATTAAAATATGGGTAGAGTGCAATGAGTCATTTCAAAAATAAAAAACTAAAATGTCAACATAAAAAAATTATAGAAGATAAATACTATTGATGATCAAAGAGATAGGTGTACTACTAATTTTATTTTATTTTTGGTAATTACTCTACTTTTAGAACTGCCAAATGAATAAATATTGTCCTCAATTTAAGTAATATGTTTATCAATAGGAGTTACAGACATATTACATCAAAAAGTAGAAAAAAAAGAGATGTAAATATTCTGATAACTTTTAACTAATGATGAAGAAATTAGCTATTGCTAAATCTTAATTATATCGATTATTTTGGCAATCCATTATATATGTATATCGTGTTAAACGTGATTTCAGAACAAATATTGTATTAACACTACAATATGGAATTTATGCCTTATGGGAAGGAAACAATGAACCTCATATAGCAAAGGTTGATATCTTATTTATTTTAAATAAACATCCTTCTAAAAAATTATACTCTTTGATTTTTATAGCCAAATATATATTTACGGTTACCTCCTACCCTTAAGCCATAAAATACTCTTTGTATTATTTTTCTCTCTCATTCTTTCAGATTTTTCTCCACCACCTCTCTCTCTCAACGCCAGTCTTTCTCCATAAATGCAACCACTATTCCCCACTGATTCATCTCCATTGTCTCGTGAAATTTTCATTGTCAGTGGGCTGGGGCTCTGAATCAATGTCGAAATCAAGCCCTAGAGAGAAAGATCCACCCCATTCTGATGGTTGTTGCTTTGCAATGAAATCTGGATATGGCCACTGCAACTCTTGTCTATCACCACCTCCATTGCTGCTTTTCTTTATCTATCAAATTTGCAATTATTAACAAAAGAAGACAATCTGCTATTGAAAATAAGGAATTTCTTTCGTTTTTGCGCCAAATTTTGAGAGTTTCGAGTCAGAATCGCGGCCCTCTTGACGAGACGACATTAGGGTTGTTCTTGAACAAAAACGGTGGAGTTTAGGGCTGAGCAACTTGAAGAGTCTCTTACCTATTTTTGATTGTATTTCAATGTATCTTGTTGTATTCTATGTAATTCATTGTATTCATTGTCTATTTTCCATTGTATTTCAATGTATCCCGCTGTATTCCAAGAATGTATTCATATGTTTTTTTAATTAATATATTTTATGTATTCAGATGTATATATGTATTCAAATGTATCTGCAGTATGGATTCATATGTTTTTGCACTATAAATGACCTGCTATCATGTATTCAATGTATTTTTATGTATTTAACTATATTCAATGTAATTACATAATTTCTCTGAAGATTGCTATGTTTTTGGAGTGTTTTTAGATTGAGAATCTTTTTTTATAACTAGAAATACAAATTTTGTGTGTTATAATTGAGTTTGAGTTATATTAGGAGTCTATTATATTAATTGATTCACTTTCCGTTTAAACACAGCTGGATAGACCATGAACTCCGCTATTTACGTTACTGTATTCACAAATACATATCGTGAATACAGTCGAAACAATAATCTGTCTAGCTGTAATCTTGTGTTTCATGCCGTGAATACAGTCGAATATAATAATCTGTCTAGTTGTAATCCCCTGCTGTATTCATGAATACAGTAGCTTAAATACATCGAATACACTATAAAAAAACCTGAAAACATAGCTTTAGGAAGTAATATAGTAAATGGTAGCTACAACTAGCTAATAACCACTAAACATAGCTTTGTGAAAATTTCTCTAAAATGATCAACTGATTGTGTCCAGAACTAGACAGACATACCCGATAAAATAAATCAAACCGCCATCTTATTCTCTTCTCCGCCTTCTATGCTGCTCATGACCACCACGTGAATCCACCTAATTCCACCTCCATCTACCAACTAAGGGTGAATTGTCACTAACTACTTTCGCATAGAAGGTTATATACAGTGTGACAATGAAGTTTCTAAGTTAAAAACATATTTTAACTCATACGTTAGAACCTCTTGGTGTGGCCAAAATAATGAGGAAAGAAATTAATGAAATGATAACATAAGTAGGGTATTTTTTTTTCTGCCATTTTTTCAGGAAAAACTAAGAGAAAAATGCCAAAAGAAAGAGAGAATAGATAAATAGGAATCCTAGCATTAGAGAGTGTCAAAGTTACTTTTTCTATTCCCAGCTTTATATAAATATATAGATATATCAAACGTTTAGATTCTGGTCAAACTAGTCTGACTCTTTGACCAGGAAAATAAGAAACTATATATACATAAACATCGTGCTCATTTACACGTTTATCGACCAGGTTACAAATGTTTTGATGTGAACTATAATCTGCTACCAAGGATCATATTGAACTACAACATGATTTGATCACAACATATCCGGACAATTGAATTGGATATCTCGTAAAGAATACCCAAACTTATGAATAAAACTTAAGAGTATCAGTTGCTCTACCAGCTTATCAGAGATCGACATCTGAGCATGAGTACGTTCAGCCCGCTCAGGAGATAAAAGCTCCCTCTTCACTCCCCCAAGCAAAAAGAAATTAATTTGCAAGTTATTTCCAAGTACTTTTTGGTTTACCAGAATGGTTTCACTTTTTGAGATTCGATAAACCAGACGATCCATGTTCCACAATCTTCAAAGACAACTGTTCCAACAAGCATTGGCAAGAGGCGCCTATTTGTTTCATCACCATAACCTGCCGAGATGTATGCCTAGACATGGGAGGGGTGAAACACCAACACCTTACAGTTTCAAAGGAGTTGCAGCTTCCATCTCAATTAGGCATTATTAATTGAATTACTCTTGTTCACACCTTGTAACTCCATTGGGGAATTGGTTATACTACTTACTGACCCCAAGGTTTGTGAACTCAACTGAGGGCTTGCTGGACATGCTTCTGGATTGCCAGTACTCATAGGATGAATAGCCCCTGAACTCAGTTGTGGGCTGAGAGGAGTTCGTTGGTTCATCTGCTGCGGGCTGGCCTGTTGATGCTGCTGTTGCTGCTGTGGCTGCTGGGAATTTTGATTCATTTGTTGAGGGATAGTTGGATTTGATGGAGAGCCCACTGGAGGAGGTGAAACTACAGCCTGTAGAGGCAAAGCTGTCTCTTGCTGCTGTTGCTGTTGCTGCTGCTGCTGCTGCTGCAATTGCTGCTGCTGTTGTATATGTTGCTGCTGCTGTAGCTGCATTTGTTGCTGCTGTAGCTGCATCTGTTGCTGCTGCTGCTGCTGCGGGTTCATGTAAAGATTCATACCTGCCATTAGCTTTGGCGGACCCATTGGACCCACTGCTGGTCGCTGCATTGGATTGATATTAGCTCGGTTTAGGGAGCTCAACATCGAAAGACCAGCAGAGCTTGGATGCATTTGTCTAATTCCCGTAATACCACCTAAACTTGACTGTGGGCTCCCCAACAAATTTGTTCGGTTTTGTGCCATTCTCAGCTTGGTTTGCATGAGCGCAGCTTGTTGCGGAGTGAGTGCCCCACTACGAAGTTGTTGGCTGATTGCGTTACTTATATTAGATGCCTGGCTCAGATTTATTGTGTTTTGAGATATACTGCCCATGCCAGCCATGGCTCCCATTGGAGCTGAAATTCCAGGTCCACCAACTCCTCTTACACCTCCCATGCCCATAACATTACCAAGACCACCAAGTGCAGCGATGTTATTGCTAATGTTCCCCATACCTACATTACCAAGGCCCATCATCATTTTCCTCTGCATTTGTGAATGCTGTGGCTGGGATTGTTGTGATTGCAACTGTTGTTGCTGCTGCTGTTGCTGTTGCTGTTGTAATAGCTGAAGTTGCATTGGGGATGCTTTGATATCCATTTGATTACCCAACTGCATGGAATTCTGGCCAACTGTATTTAACTGCGCAATTGGATTCGAAGCAAGCATTAGTTGAGATCTCTGTAACTGTGGATGCTGCTGTTGTATCAGAGGATGTTGATTCTGCTGCTGCTGTTGTTGTTGCTGCTGCTGCTGCTGCTGCTGCCGCTGCAGAGGGGCTAATGGATCAGATTGTTGAGGTCTAGAAGGCATTGAAACCCCATTTAGGAGTCCTTGAGAGATCTGTAATGCTTGAGCATTCCCAGGAGGCAGTATTCTCTGGCCTTGCATGTTCTGGGGTGAGTTTACTGACGAATTAATACTGTTAGAGGGCCTTGCAAGCTCATTGGACAACTGACCAGAGACCCCTTCAGAGTATTGCTGCAGATCAGCTCCTGCCCCATTTGGTGGCATTCCTGGCACGTTAGTTTGATTACTTGAAGCACGATTCATGCGGATTGGTTTTGGTTGGACATGATCTTCCACAAGGTATCCTTCGCGTACCATCTGCAAACACATTGGTGAGGCAATATAAGGACAAGTAGCTGGAGCAATGTTGATCCTTAGCAATTTCTATTTTACGCAGTTAACTTACCAGTGAACTAAATTGTGCTGCAAGCAAGTCCGCAAAGTGCTGTCACAAGAAAATTTCAGGCATAAGAATCAGAAATGCATGAGAGTACTGTAAATTTCTTCCACTGGCATCCCAATTTAAAATGGTTGAAACAAATGAAAGACGACTCTTTAGAAGCTACCATGAGCTCTCCAGTTCTCCGTGTTTCAGATACACCTTACCATATCCACGAATTGATGTCTCTTGAGCATCTCGTAAAATTACACCTAGTTATTTCTGTTACTCGCTTTACTAAGACTTTGCTTAGAGAAATCCAATTAAATGTCTAAAATCCAGAATTCATCTGTCGTGAACATCATCAAAGATCGATAAATGCGTATGAAAGGCAATTGTCATTAAATATTTGATCAACTGATCCTAAGATTTGATTAATAAATGTCAGTATTTCAGGATACCTCGCCTTATGAGATACTTGGAAGGTTATACACCATAGTTCAATTCAAACCTGATCAGCATGACGAAATTTCTACTCAACCTAGCTGCTATAGCAAGATAGCTTGAACAACTATAAGTTCTAGCTCAATATGACCTTTTCTAATTAAAACAAAGCTGAAAGGGTTACAATATCTAACTGACTGTATATTTTTGCCTTCATTTAAATTAAATATGTCACTGATGCTGAAACAATGATAGATTTTATTAGTTCCTGCCCAACTAGAAGGGACAACACTCTTGCTTTTCTGATGTAAATACCAGCATACCATCTTAGTGCTGGTTTGATCAAAGTATCCAACTGCTAGCCTTGAATAGATTCAAGCCAAATTTAATGAGTTCCAATGAGTATTGGACAGATTTGCAACATTAAGATTGGCACATGCTAGCAGAAATGGAATTTGAAAGTTCCACCATATTGGAAGCTAGATCAGGAGTTATGGACTGCTTATCATTCTTCCACTTCACTTTTCAGGGTTTCCATATAGCTTTTACAACAACAACAAACCCAGGTTGATCCCACATGTGGGGTCTGGAGAGGGTAGTCTGTACGTAGACCTTACCCCCACCTAATGCAGGTAGAGAGGCTGTTTCCAATTTTTCATATAGCTTTGAAATTTTAAATTCAGCTCACAACAGCTGGCTTTAGAACGGAAACTCATCCTACTTGATTAAGTAATACGAGTGGACAACACAAGAGGAGGGTATCCAGTCTGTGCCATAAAAAACAAATAGTGTGCTCAGAACTCACCGTATTCGGCAGTGTTGGGAGGTAATCCTCAGCAGTAAAGTATTCAGCATCTTCTATTTCTCCAATATGCATTGCCACAGTGCCGTCATTCGGCTTTTCTGACATGATCATTCTGGTCCGCACCTTAGGAACATATGAAAAACCATTTCCTAGTAGATAACATCAAGCAGTCAAAGTCAGTTACAAATAAAGCAAATGATACAGACAGAGAGTGGATTAAGACAGACCTTGAAGTATGCGCTCTGTCTGCAGAAAAGTCAAGACTCTTGTTTTGCAAACATTCGTACTGCCACCTACTAGTGATTTTGACAATGACATTTTGGAAGATTCATCCTTGACATTCTCATTGTTTGAATCATTGGAAAGATGAGTTAGCAGCTGTTGAGTAGGAAAGGCATTTGGCTTCCTGCTAGAGTACTCCTCGACCTTACTCTTTTTGGGATTAAGTTGAAACCTGAAATTCAGAGACTTAAGCCTTTGAAGATTTTCAATAAGAGTAAATATCGTGCTTTAGGCACAGTGGCTAAGAAAATTACATAGTTAAAAACGCAAGCTGATAAATAAGAAGATATACATTACATCTGAAGTAAAAGATTACTTTATTTGACTTGAATAAGCAAGGGGTTTTAAAGAACTAATTGAGAGAGAGAGAGAGAAGCAGGGGTGATATGTGAAGTTGTAAGTCATCACTCCAACCAGAGCTCTATGTACAAGTTTTTATCAACACCAATTAAGTAATACAGATATAAATTCAGATGTCAGCATTGGATGCCTTTTGCAACACATTTCAGGCATAATCGTTGGGCTAGAGGCAGATATTTGGGTTTAGCTAAAACTTAAAGGGTGCAAGAAGAAAGCAGTGAAGAAACCAAAAGGGCAACTTAAGCTGTAAAATAGAAAAGTTTAAGAGCATGATCAATTTTATCCCAAAAGAAAAACCATGATCATTACTGTAGGAATGACAGAGAAAGACAAAACAGAGACCAGGAAAAAAGATTTAGTTATCCCTCCATCCCATGTTTTGTCTTGTCCGTATTTTGGACCATATCAAAGTGATCAGATAATTTACATCAAATCTGCACTGTATAGCACGATAATGAATTTGAAAAAGCAGCAAGAGTCCAACTCGGCAGAATAGGGACCATGTTTCTTTTCGAGCCTTGTCATCTTTGTGCATTCACATGATGGTATTTTGCATAATTTGCAAGAAACCGGGCAAAGAGTTTAAAATTTTACTTAATTCGGTCTCAATTATTCTCCTCCAGTTGTCGTTCAAGAAATAGGGAACATGACAGCAGCTGTTAACTCTACCTTTTTTTCAACATAAACCTTTGATTACATTTTTACATTCTCGTACAAGTATAGCATATGTGAGGTTTAGCAGAAAATTTTATGAATATCAGAGCAGCCACTCTTCTAGTTCCACACCCCCCAAACCCACCCCCACACACATGCACATACACACTCTTCTCGTCTACCAGTAACCTTGTTTGTCCCACATAAGACAGCTTCTGTTGTTATAAGTATGGCACTTCTAGACCAGAGATATTGAACCAATCAGCTCCTTATAAGGATGGAATACAGTCACAGATGACTATTTTGAATAAACCAATTACCAAAAGGTAACACATGCATGCGGAGTGGTGTGTCCTCTGACCCAAGATGACACAATTTACGTGCTCTATTGAACATAATAAACTTGCGCTGATTCAAAGAGACAGCTAATTTAAATGGTCACAAAAATGTCCCAAAACATACCTAGTTGTCAACATTTCAATTTTGGAGAACCTTTCAAGCATGATTTGGTCAGCTGAATGTGCAGATCCTACAGGAGGACTGCTTGCATTTATTGGAAGACTCATGGTACTGACACTGGCAGGAGAACCAACTCCACTCATCATGGGGGTCTTAGGAACAGAATTGGATCTCCGTTTTGCAGCCATTTGAGCCTGGTGTTGCCGCTGCATGGAATCATTGGCGCTAGAAGTCATAGATGTTGTGCCACCAGCAGGAGCAGCAGATGTGGCTGCTTGCTTCTCCTTCAGTGATTGTATTAGTCCACTAGTCACAGCAGCACCATACTGAGCTCCTATTGAACCATTAGAAAACTCTCCAGACTTGGACGATAAAGGAGATTGAGGCAAACCTCCTGCAGAAACACGAGGACTTTGCACTAATTTCCTGTTCTGGAATGGATCCTCTTTCCGGAGACTATTTTCAAGAGGCTGACCGAGGCCATTCCAGGGTGCCTGAGGGAAGCCAGATCGTATAAACTGCTGAGGCAGTCTCTGCTGAAGTCGGGCCTGCTGGGAAACCATAAGGTTCATATCCGATTCCACCACCTGCATCTCATTTTTAGTCCTTCCTGGCTCCAACTTGTCCAATCTCTCTACCTCAGCAGGCTCTTCCTTTAAGTTATACTTTATTCCTTGCTGTCCTGCAGTGAATGGCATTGTTCCAGCTTCCTGGTTCAGACCCCCTTCAAACATCTGTTGCTGATACTTTTGCATGCTTGTATTAGCATATGGAATTCCCCTGGGAACTGAATGCTGCTGTAATAAAGGATTCTTCCAGTGCAAATCTGGAGCCTGAGAGCCATCTATTTGTCCTCCTACAAGTTGCTGTTGATTGGAATCAGCACTCATATGTGTAAACCTTGCCCTCTTATTTAAGGACAGAGGAGAAGCTTGGCCATCATGATTCTCTCTCTTACCATGTAAAGAAGCAGCACCAGAGCTCATAGCATCCGTATATGAGAGCATCATGTCTGGCCCAGCAGGAGAAGCTGCCGATGCATTTAAAACTCCTGACCTATGGTCCTGCATGATTCTTGGACTCAAAACCCCCATTTGATACTTTGCTTGGAGCGATACGGAAGGCGATGCTGGAATAGAGGCCTCAGACCCAAAACTGTTACTTCTTAGTGCCACCATATTGCTTGGTCCATTATTTTGTGGGTTCAGATTCTCATGAGCAGGCTGCGACACAAGCTGTCCACCATCTCCTGACCTTGAACTTTCGGGCACTCTATCTATGCAAACATTTTTCCCATGGATTTTATCATTAGATGTGGCAATAACATCTGGAAGCTGCCTTAGTCTTCTCCTCCTTAAATTGCCTATACCCAACGTTAACTGCAAACAGTACACAGCACAGTTTACATATATGAGCTCCTTTTACCACATGAAGATGGATAAAAGCACACTACCTTTGAGGAGGCTGGGTTGTTGCAGAGCCTGTCTAACTTTGGGGCTGGGTCCAAGCAAAGTTGTGGTTGTAGGGCTCTTAATAACCGGGATTCCATTTCCTACAGTATAAATAAATATTCTCTAAAATACAAACCATTTGAATGCCACTAAGAAGAGTCGATCTTACTAACCATCATATCACCATATGTCCAAGCACTATCTGAAATCAGCGGAATGTCCTTCACCACATTTTCAAGAGACATTTTTAGACAAATTCTGTTAATAATGGGACAACCAGTGGCTGAAGGCACATTTTGTCCAGCTTCAGAAAAGCACTTCCGATAATCTCGCACCTGCAATAGTAATCCCATCTCTAATTAAGAAATGAAAGACTACCCTAAATCTTTGTGTAAGTGATAGGGAAAGGGACAGAGAGCGTCACTTCAGAAGGAAAAAGGGCTGTCGGGTGCACTAAGCTCCCGCTATGCGCGGGGTCCGGGGAAGGGCCGGACTATAAAGGTCTGTTGTACGCAGCCTTACCCAGCATTTCTGCAAGAGGCTGTTTCCACGGTCACTTCAGAAGAAGAAGAAAGAAAATGTAGAAGGTAACAAAGTTTAAGTCTTCAGTAGGAAAAAGACGATGATGAAGTACAATAACCAATTCTATAGTGAAAACCGCCAAACCAGTAAATTGAAGACTTCTATTTTCGAGGTAAAAAGATAAAGTCAAGGACAAAGCTGAGTGATTGGCATCCAGTTAAAAGAGAGTGTTCTGTTTTAATCTCTTCCCTTAAAGTAAAGATGCAGAATTAGAAGTTCTGAACCCATAATCTAATACTCCCTCTCCCATTTATACGACACAAATAATACTTGGGGAGTAATAACTTTTTATTTTATAAGGATAATTTTAAATGTGCCAGAATATTTTAAATATACAACACTATGATTTATAATATCTTTTATGCATTACCAAATATGTAACTATATTTCAAAAGAATTGAAAAATCGATGTCCTAATCCAAACTGAATATTAGATGCTTTAACTCTTGCACTCCAATTCCCTCATTCATTTTGTGAGGGAGGGAGCATTATTTCATAAGAACAAGCTGGTCTACTAGCATCTCTTAAATCTTATAGGAGATATAATCAAAGTTGCTCTTCTGGAACCAGAAACCTTACCTCGCAGACTAGGGTCCCATCAACAAACTTGCGAGGTATATCCTCCGGAATATCACTGGGCAGATGTCCAGACTCAATTGCCTCCACGTGCACAAATATACAAAATAAAATATTAGATAACAAAACTAGACCGAACTTTGTAAAAGCCGGTTATCATTTATGTAACCACAAACTTGGTTTCTTCAGGAAGAGTGAAGCGAAGTCCCTCCTCGAAAGGAAAAGAGTGACAAACGGAATGGCTTTGATATTGGTAAGCATTCCCAAAAGAAAGTGGCTTTCACTCCTCCAGTTTAATTAAATATTGACTCGACTTATTATTACAAAAGCTAATTACAATCCAAATGAAAGACGACCAAACCACAAAGTTTTTGCAGATCAAAAGTACATAGGCAGAAAAGTTCCACTCAAAAATGAACATTACGTTTCTGTCTCTCAATCATACTAGAATTGCAGGAAAATAAACTACTGTTTGCTAATAGCTAAACAGCTGTGACTAAGCACTAACTGAAGAACAAAATTTTACAAGCTCCCCAAGGGAAGACAAGAGGATATGGAGGAAGTCGGGTGCTAAATACATGGAATTAATAGAAGCCACGGAGAAGAGATAGGTGCTGACTGTTATTTTTGGATACCACCACAGAGAGCAGTTCTTTTTCACTTGGTAGTGCAGTGCAGGATGCGACCTTAGTGGCGCATAATCTAAGGAAGAGGAAGCAAATCATTTGTAAAGACAAAGAGTGGACACCAACTACAGGTCCATGGGAGCCTTACATCACGGATACGGACCCCGGGCTTTTCTCTTGGTGCTACTAAAGACAGAGGCATTGGAGGTTACCAATGTATGCAGTTCGGAGAACAGCCATTGTGTCTCTTTTGACATATTTGGGATGAGTAGAAAGTTGTCTCGTGCGAGTAAATTAAGAATAAAAATATCATAGTTTCAGTTATATATTTGGTGTAAAGAGAGAATTGCTTTGGTATAGTAGTTGGAAGAACTTGATAGATGATTGTGGTTGAACAACAATCCCAATTTGTACAGATTTTACAGACTATCTTCTTTTGCTATTGATGCAATTAATTGTTAAAAAAGAGTTCGGGAACGAAGCAACAGATTATCCACACACCCAGAGATAGAGAGAGATAAGAAAAAAAGAGAAAAAGAAAGCTGACAGTACACTTACTGAAAAGAGAGTTTCAGATGCTCTATCATATGGATGCAATAATTTCGGAACATTTTCAGAGACTTGATGCCCATAATCATTCTGCAATCAAGAAGGAAGACATAAGACTCTCAGCCAAAAAGCCAGACAACCACTATATTGCCACTATAGGATGATTAATAACAAACCTCGGAGGGCTTCCCAAAAGAATATCCATCCAGGAAAAGGCACAATGAAAAGGAAACTTCATTATCTGCTCATATAACACAATAAGCACAGCTGAACACTGAGAAATGCATTTACTTTTGACATAAAGATATGAAAAATGGTAAGATAACGGGAGAATGGATGGAGTCACTTGTCCTCCCAATATACATGAAGTCTTTCACAAGATCTTCACTTACCAGGGACTCCGGTAACATCCTTGCTCCCATGAACAACGTCACCCTGTGGCAGACGAGGATGTTATCAGTGAAATAAGAAATTTGAGAGATTTTTCAAAAGAAACATAATCTACAATGATTGAACAGAATATCACAAAAATTATTTGTGTCCCTCAATCTTTATCAAGTTTATGAATGCTCCCTCTATCCCCAAGTGACAAACAAATACACAGATTCATCTATCTTTCACTCACCAAAATGATTGTCATAAAAAAGAAAAAGACATTTAGTTGCATGATCTATAGATATCCCATTTCATCCCCTCCACTAAGTAGAGATAAATATGAGATGCCATGGTCCATAACTGATAATTGGCCATTTCATTGCTACATAGCCCAAGGAAAAGGGATTATCTGTGTCAAGAAAGATCCTTTTTTTATGAAGCAAGAAAGATCCTTTTTTCCTGGGGTGTTTACGAGGATTGGGGATAATAACACGTCCTCAAAAGAAAAGGAGAAAAAATCTAAAAACTAAAGCTCCTATACCAAGAGCTCCCCATTACCAAGAGCTCCCCTAGTGAAAATGAGTCAAGCAACTGTCTATTAGGGAATAACCATTTGCAGCAAGCTGACAACTAGGTTCTCTCACTAAACCACATTTTAGAACTCCAACTTGATCTTGCTAAAAGTTTGGTATCATTTATGTGCTTTCATTATTAAATTTCATTACTTAGGAGCAGGGTTGTAAAAAGCGAGCGCTTCCTCGCTTAAAGCGAGAAGTGAAGCGAGGCGAGGTATCTGGCGCTTCTATTAGCTGAAGCGTAGCAGATTTACAAAAGCGCTCGCTTCCACTGAAAAAGCGAGAAGCGATGAAGCGATGCGAAGCGTAAGAACTAAGAAGCGAGCGCTTCTCTTTAAAACTGGGCTGCCAACATATTTAATTAAAAGAGCTGTCTTTTTTTAAAAACACCATCGAGCAGCAGCAACAGAGAAAGAAAGAGGCGACCTAGGGTTCAAGTTTTCTACACTTTTCAACTTCAAGATCATCAAGTTTGGCCCCAGGCATGTGATGATTTCTTCTTCTTCTTCTTCCTCCTCCTCCTCCTCCTCTTCCTTCTTTTTCTTTCACTGTTTCAGCATCCAAATAGCAGCGAAATGCTGGCGAATTTTTTTTCCCCTTCAGTTCTTCTTTCTCATTCTTTTCCTCTTCTTCTTCTTCATTTTCTTACACTGTTTCAGTGATAAAAAGATTGAAATGCTGCCTATTTTTTCGTTTTAGTTATACTGCCCTTCTTCGTATACTTACTGCATTTTTTTCATATCCTTTATCCTTTGTCCCTAGTTGAAGAAGAAGAAGTTGAAGAAGATGACGAGCAATAGAATAATGATAGTGGAATACAAGAATTTGACAATATTGTAGAAGAATAGGATGCTCATTTGTGTTTTAATTGATGCTACTTTTTAGTTTTTACATTGAAGTATTGACATTTGCTTACAGTTACATGTGCTGCCTATGCAGTATTTATTTTAATATTTTTTTTTTCAATTCCGCTTCACTTCAAAAAAGCGAGCGCTTCGCTTCTTGCTTCTAGCTTTAAGAGAAAAGGGGCTTGTTGCTTTTCCTTGCTTCACGCTCTTCACAACACTGCTTAGGAGTCCCATTTACCTTTATTGCATGTGCATTCACGCTTTTAGGTTTTCTACAGTCTCCAAATCAACTGTAGACGAGATACACGAGATAAAGTTTAGGAAATTCTAACTATACTCTTTGAGCTAGTCTAGTTTGCTATAAGAAAACTAATCCTGATATAAATTGTGCATTATTACTACATGGGAAAGAATGTGAAATAAAAAATTTGTATTAGTATTCACCGTAATATTATTTACAGTATAATAACCCATGTATTACGATCCCAGCATAACTAGTCCAGGAACCAAATGTCCCCTTTATATTTTACTTCCCTAGATAGTCACATACTGTTCAGAAGTCATTCATGGTTTTACAATGAAATAAATAGGGTGGGATGGATCATAAAGAAAATTATGGAAATCGCAAAAGTGAGCTCAAGTGCAACTCATTTCAAATTTTTTTTTTTTTTTTGCCAGAAGATATTAGAGGGTAAATTCTAAAATAATAACAGAATTGAGTGCTATAGCAACAGTAAAAGAAGCACAAATTGGAAGTGCAATATCCAATTACAGAACATGTGAATAAGAAAATTACCGAAAGCTTTCCAGCAGATGCGGAATTGGATTCATTTTGTGGAAGAACAGAATTCCTTCCTTTGGTAGCTTCAAAAGCGACGTCGTCTTCTTCAGCAGACGCTGAGGTCTCGGGCTGTATTGGTTTGGGCCGGAACCTTGAACCGGTTTTGGAGACCTTAAACGAAATCCCCATTGCCGGAATTTTACAACCCCGACTGATCCGACGTCGGAGACTTGACGAAAAATTATATGATTCAATTAAAAAAGCTTCAAATTAAGTCAGTGGATGAAGTAATCTCTTGTGTATTGGGCATAATAACAAGCACAGAGCTGATGCAGAGACCAATTGGGGAGGACCTGAGTCGGGACGTTTTGGGAGTTCCTTCTGTTTAGTTTTGGCAAAAGAAGAACATGAGAATTGAGAACCGAAAAGGAAACGAAGCAAAGGAAGCCCAGGTTGAAGTTCATGATCCAATTCTTTGGTAGTTTAGGCCCACATTAGTATTGGGCTCTTGGGCTGGTATTGACCCTAAAGTTCTTGCGGATAGTCCATTCCCTTTATATTTATCTTACTTAGAAGGTGTAGTGCTGTATTCTGGCCCGGGCCCGGGGCTTCGTGGGCCTAACGGGCCGGACTTCGTGGGACTGGGCTTCGTGGGCTTGGGCTCTGGCGGTCCCGGGATTCGTGGGCTCAATGGGTGGAACCGGCCCGTGACGGGCCTAAGCCCACATGGTCTTATGCTTAACGGACCGGGCTCGTGGGCTTCGCGGGCCTAGCGATTTTTTTTTTAAGGCAATTTCTTGTAGTATCATGGCTATATTAAAAATATATATATAGTATATATGTAGATCTAATTATTAAAGTGCTTGACGAAAAAGAAAATAACAAAACAATAGTAAAACACTAAATTGTCATGCATAATATATTGTCTTGTAGTATATATATTGTATCTTATGTATATATATTCTCTTATATATTTTCTTGTAGTATATATATTGTATCTTATGTATATATATTCTCTTATATATTTTCTTGTAGTATATATATTCTCTAATATATTTTCTTGTAGTATATATATTGTATCTTATGTATATATATTCGCATAATATATTTTCTTGTAGTATATATATTGTATCTTATGTATATATATTCTCTTATATATTTTCTTGTAGTATATATATTGTATCTTATGTATATATATTCGCATAATATATTGTCTTGTAGTATATATATTGTATCTTATGTATATATATATTCTCTAATATATTTTCTTGTAGTATATATATTGTATCTTATGTATATATATTCGCATAATATATTGTCTTGTAGTATATATATTGTATCTTATGTATATATATATTCTCTAATATATTTTCTTGTAGTATATATATTGTATCTTATGTATATATATTCGCATAATATATTTTCTTGTAGTATATATATTGTATCTTATGTATATATATTCTCTTATATATTTTCTTGTAGTATATATATTGTATCTTATGTATATATATTCGCATAATATATTGTCTTGTAGTATATATATTGTATCTTATGTATATATATTCTCTAATATATTTTCTTGTAGTATATATATTGTATCTTATGTATATATATTCGCATAATATATTTTCTTGTAGTATATATATTGTATCTTATGTATATATATTCTCTTATATATTTTCTTGTAGTATATATATTGTATCTTATGTATATATATTCGCATAATATATTTTCTTGTAGTATATATATTGTATCTTATGTATATATATTCGCATAATATATTTTCTTGTAGTATATATATTGTATCTTATGTATATATATTCGCATAATATATTGTCTTGTAGTATATATATTGTATCTTATGTATATATATATTCTCTAATATATTTTCTTGTAGTATATATATTGTATCTTATGTATATATATTCGCATAATATATTTTCTTGTAGTATATATATTGTATCTTATGTATATATATTCGCATAATATATTTTCTTGTAGTATATATATTGTATCTTATGTATATATATTCGCATAATATATTTTCTTGTAGTATATATATTGTATCTTATGTATATATATTCGCATAATATATTGTCTTGTACTATATATATTGTATCTTATGTATATATATTCTCTAATATATTTTCTTGTAGTATATATATTGTATCTTATGTATATATATTCGCATAATATATTTTCTTGTAGTATATATATTGTATCTTATGTATATATATTCGCATAATATATTGTCTTGTAGTATATATATTGTATCTTATGTATATATATTCGCATAATATATTTTCTTGTAGTATATATATTGTATCTTATGTATATATATTCGCATAATATATTTTCTTGTAGTATATATATTGTATCTTATGTATATATATTCGCATAATATATTTTCTTGTAGTATATATATTGTATCTTATGTATATATTGTAGCTTATAAATAATTCTAAGTAAAGACAAAGAAATATTGCGAAAAGATATTCAAGGGTAGAAGCAATAAATTTTATTACCAAAAATGGCATATCTTTCTTAGTCATCCTTCCCCCAATGGAATGAGCACAACAAGGTACTAATACCACCATTAGAAGGAAAAAAAACTAAGGAAGATGTGCCAAAATACAAGTTACATATTAGTCTATGTATTATCTCTAACAAATCTCATAAATCCTTCAAGGTTCGGAGGAGGTTGCGTTGGTGGTGGTGGAAAAGAAGCTTGTTCATCACCACTTCCGGGCGAAGCCGAATCCTCCGCAAGTTCCGCTATCATTTCTTCATAAGCTTCATCTATCGCCGGTTGTGCTTCTGCAATTCCAAAGTTTCTTCTTTCCGAGCGGATCCAATCTCTAAACAGTACTGATTTTTCCAAGCTATCCCTCATAGACGCTCTATGATCACCTATTTGCAGTCTTGCTTGACTGAAAGCGCTCTCTGATGCAACAGTTGAAGCTTGAATTGATAAAATATCCCGAGCCATCCTTGCAAGAACCGGAAAATGTTTTTCCCTTGCCTTCCACCATTCCAAAAGATCAAAAGAGCCGTCTGGATTCTCCTTTTCAAGTCCCTGAGACAAATAAACTTGAAGCTCATTTAGATGTGAAGTTTCATCATAATTTTCACCTTGAGACCCCCTGAACTCCGTCCAAGATTTAAGAGCTTTTAAGCCCGCAACTCTTTTAGACGATTGTGAGCTAGACGAAGTAGGGGTTGGAATAGTTGGCCTAGCATGCTCTAAGGCAAGTTGATAAGCATTATAAACTGTTTGAGCATTAATTTTAATTGAAGCTTTTGCATCTGCAAGTGTAGCAATTTCCTCATTTGAAAGATCTAAAGCCTTATAAATATTTGAATACCAAAAATGAGGACCTCCCAATTTCATTGTAGGATTTAGCATTGCAGCAAGACCATAAATAGGAGGGATAGGAAAAAAATATTTTTTAAACTTTTGTTTCATTTCATTTATAGCAAGTTCATAAATGTCCCCACCCTCACCAAATTCAACAAACAAATCAGATAGTGCTGCAATATAAACTAAACAGTTTGAAATAGTAGGATAATATTGCCCAGAAAATGCATTTGTAGCAATTTGAAAATGTTCTAAAAAATCTAAAAGAATTTTAACATTCGTCCAATCTTGAGTAGTAAGCATTTCATCATCATCCTCACCACCTACCCGAGAATTAAACGTTGCATTAATTGGGTTTCTATATTCATATGCTACTACTAAACTTTCGTACATACAATTCCATCTAGTCGGGCAAGGTTTAGGAACCTTTCTTTCTCTAAGGCCATATTCATCACATTTTTTAAAATACTCTCTAAGTCTACTTCTACGGTTTGAATAAAAAAGCCAATTAAGAGCCATTCTAACCTTTTCAATTTCTATGTTTAATATTCGCATACCATCACCGACAATTAAATGATAAATATGACAAATACATCTAACATGGAAAATATTAGTAAATGCAGGATTTAGTGTTGTTGTAAGCATGCCTATAGCACTAGTGTTACTAGAAGCATTATCCATTGAAATTGCCATTATTTTATCGCTAAAGCAAAAATATCTACAAATATCTGCAACAGTGTTAGCTATAAACTTACCTGTGTGACGCGAATTAATTATTCTATATGCAATTATGCGTTTTTGCATTATCCATTCCTCATCTATCCAATGACTTGTAACAGTTAGATAATCACAATCATTACCACTTCTACCAATATCAGTAGTAATAGAAATCCGATTAGGTATATGAGTAAATAAATACCGCAAATATTGTTCATATTCATGTTTGAATTTATAAATATCACTCTTAACTGTTGCGCGAGGCCAACCTTTATAAGTAGGATTAAAAACTCTTCTAATATAATGAACCCAATTAGGATTAGATGCAAAAGTATAAGGTAAGCACATAACAGTAATCATCTTTGCTAATTCTTCACGATCTCTATTTGGATCGTAATATAAAATACCTCCGGTGACAGTGTTAATTCCTGGTTGAACTAGATTTGAACCTGTACTAGGGTTAACCGCAGAATCTACACTTGTCCCCTCTAGTTGCGCTTTCATTTGAAAAAATCTAGCCTTATCTCTAGGGTGTGTTTTTATGTGCCTAGTCAAACTACCCGTGCCGCTACGGTCTCCAGTATATTTATGCACCATTAATTTCCCACAAGTTTTACACTTAGCCTTATTTTGTTCTCTTACTTGAGTAAAAAAATTCCAAACTAATGATGTTTCTAGGCGTTTAGCAGGTTCTCTATTAAAAGTAGGAGTTTCTACAGGTGGGTCGACCGGTGCATCAGTTGGGTTATTAAGAGGACTAGTAGGTGTATCATCTAAATCCGGTGCTTGGGTTTCATCATCATCCTCATTTTCCTCATTATTTTCTAAGATGGTTTCATTAGGATAAAGAGCATTCATAATTTCATCATCTAATCTTTCACCTGGTGCAACATTATGGTAAAATTCACTATCGGTAAATTGAAAACAAGGGTGATCACTATCAAGAATTACGGAAGGAGGAGGACGTCTAGGTTGGCGACTACTTTCAACTTGCTTATCTTTTCTAGGTCGGGGAGCCGGGGGAAGGGTAGTTGGTTGGCCACTACTTTCACCGGTTTTATCTTTTCCTTTACCAAACATTTTTTTCAAAGTAAATGCCATATTAATTATAATTATGCAAACTAAACCACACAAAAATATATTCTTAAAACGTAAGAGTTGAAACGAGTTTACCGGATTGCCGAACAACTTCTTGAAAATTGAAAATCGTTGAACACTTGAAAACTTCAATTCAACAACTTCACAATTTTTCACGAAATTTCAACAATAAATTAAGTAATTGTAGTAGAGAGATTGAGAGAGATTGAGAGAGATTGAGAGATATTGAGAGATATTGATGAATTGGTGAATAAAAATGAAAGAATGAGGGGGTATTTATAGTTGAGAAATGGGGAAAAGTGTAATTATATAAAGTTTGGGGTTAAAATAAAGTTTGGGGGCCAAATGGTCATTTTTTAAACTTAAAAACGGTCATATTTTCAGCCCAAACGGCTAGATTTTAAATATGGCCGTTGGAGAATTTTAATTTTTTAAAAAAAAAAAAAAAAATATAGTCGTTGGGCCCGTTAGGCCCGCCAGGACCGGCCCAGGCCCGTCTGACGGTCTCGGGCTAAACGGTCCCGGGCTCATGGGCTAATACTACAAGACCGGCCCGTCACGGGCTTCTCAGGACCACCAGGACCGGCCCACCAGGCCCGTTAGGACCGCGGGCCCGGTCCGGTCCGGTCCGGTTTAGGCCCGACCCACCAAGCAGCCTTAAGAAGGTGTTTGGCTAAGCTTATAAGCTGGTCAAACTGGCCTATACGTACTTTTTGACTTATCTACGCATTTTGTAAAATTAAAAGTGCTTATAAGCCACAAGCCATAAGTTGGTCTCCCCAACTTATCAAATTTCAGCTTATAAACACTTTAGGTTTGACCAAAATATTTACTATTTTATCCCTAAAATAATTTTTTTTAAACAAAACTCTTCGTATACCCAATTCTTCAGCTGCTTATTATTAATTTCATCACTTTTATCCAAACACGTAATTGTTTATTTTTTAAATCAGCTTCAGCACTTAAAAGTACTTTTCAGCACCTAATGCTTATCAGCTAATTAAATCAGCTAAGCCAAACTAGTTCTTAATAACGAAAGACTTTTGAAAATTTATGATTTAAAACAAATTATAGATATTTATGTGGTTAAATTATCACTAAATAAAAAAGTAGGAGGTTATTGATCTCGTGGACTTTCATAAGGTTTTCTTTCATTCAAAAATTGACTTCAGTATTTTATATTATTTTCCTCGCAGCAGCTAATCATGTTGCTGCACTCATTTGGATCTCAGGAGCAAAAGGAATACTAGACTTGAATGCTGAATGCTTCCCCACTGCACTTGTTTTCTTTGTTTCCATCCCGGATGTGCTTCACCGGGGCGCATTTAGCGTAACTCCGATGTGTTCAATTGAACCTGTAATTTTGACGCGGTGCATAAACATATGTATAAAATTTTACTAAAATTGTAACAACGAGGGGGTATGAACACATAACTTTAAAAATATAACGGGTTCAATATTAAGAATCTTAAAGGCTGAACCCATAGAATTTAAATCTTGGATCTACCTTTGTGCTTCACATGTCATTTGTAATTTGTTACTCCCTCCGTTTCAATTTATGTGAACCTGTTTGACTGTGCACGAAATTTAAAAAAGAGATGAAGACTTTTGGAATTTGTGATCCAAAACAAGTCAAAAAGGAGCCCAGAGTATTTCTGTAGTTATAAAATCTTCTCGTTAAGGGTAGAATTGTAAGTTTAAGCTAAATTGTTACCAAATTTAGAAAGGGGTCATTCTTTCTGGAACGGACCAAAAAGGAAATAGGTTCACATAAACTGGAATAGAAGGAGTATTAGATACAGAATTTTAATCTTAGAGTTAATCATCCTTGACAGGTGCCTAATGAGTTTATCAAAATCACCAACTTGGAGGTTTAGTTCTCTAACGTAACGCTTTCCCACAGCTTTGAAGGTTTGCAAGACAAGAGGATGGAAGTCTAAACAATACCAAATATACTAAACAGTTGTTAAAATTGTCATATCTATATGTTAACCATTTGGCTCCATAACATCGCAATCCGTTTATCTACTGGAAAAACAACATGTTGACCACGGGAGTAAGTAGAAACTTAAATTTCAATTTTCATCATAAAACATGCCAGATATGGTCTATATTAAGTTGAATTCATACTAAGGTTTAGACAGTGTTCAGGGTAAGTGCGCTTGTTTCAGGAAGAAGGAATAGGACGAGGAAGAAGAGAAGAAAGAATGAAAAAAGAGCGTATCATAGGATTCAGAGCATTGAGCTAAGAGTTTGACACTAGACAAGTGGACTCACGATCTAAACTTGTCCACTAATAGAACCCCTCATGTAACATTTACTGTTTTTTAAGGAAAAGAATACATATATTTTTCCAGTTAGAAATCTGTATGCGGTCGAAATCTGGTACGCCCGATTTCATGGGCTCGAAAAGTCGCTTCAAGCCCGAGTTTAGGATGGATCGAGTTCAAGACCGATGGACCAAGCTCGAGCCCGATGATAGAGAACAAGGCTCGAGGATCGAAGTACACAATGAGCACCGAATCCAAGTATGACCAACCCCGAGATGATGCCATTATTGGTTTGTAACAGAAAGAGCAAGATTCCCGCCACATCCCCAAGATCATGGCGTAAATTCCGGAATAAATTTGTACGAGTTAATACGAATCCGTACTAGGCGGTTAGACAGATGTCCCAATAAGATTCCTTACTGTAAATAGAAATGTACCTTATTTAGGGTTCCCCTGCTATATAAAGGAGACCCAATCATTTATAACCATCATCAATCATTGGCAAAAGAATATACTCTCTTACTTTCTTGCTCATTACTCATCAGAATTATCTCTTAATTTAATTGTCTTTACTTTACTGTTCTTGTTGACCAACCTCGAGGACACCATAGCTTGAGGTTAAGACTTCTTAAGCACTGATTTGATTCAACTTACTTATTCATTTATACATTAGATTTCTTGGTTATTAATTAGTATTGAACTAAATCACGTATCTTTAAAATCATAAACAAGTTTAATTATTACTCGTATTTTCGAGGTAAACAGTTTGGCGCCTACCGTGGGGCTAAAGATAATAGTGATTATTGCAGTACTGATTCTGATTACACACGTTATTTTCACACTTGTTCTTGTCAAGAATTTTTGTTCTTAGGTTAAAATATGTCAAACTCACAAAACACACCCCTACACGACGATGATGGTCTTGGATTTCATGGTAAAAAATAATGTAGGAGTCGGTGTATCATCGATTAACCCTGGGGAAGTTCCAAATGTGGAACCAGTCAATGTTAGTTCACACATTGCTTTGAATGCGGATTTAGGCGTAAACCTCGGAGGAAGTGTACGTAGGGAAGTCCGATCTGGTTCCAAGGAACACAGGGTATAGGAGATGGGGGAGTTAGCCTCCAAGTAATATTCGAGATGCTACAAGATCAACAGGCTACTATCGCCCAGCTTCAAGTCAGCACAAAACTCCAAGTTTGGTCGAACCAGAAATCACTCGCCGTACAAACCGGTGCTTGAAAGATCAAACGGTAATGGTGTTGTGCCCTCCTTTTTCCCTCCGCGGAGAGGAGTCCGGGTTTCGACATTCATGGGGTGTGATGACTCATTTCCTTTTGGGAATTGAATATTGCATTTTTGAAGAGTCGCCACCTAACGATTTTTAAGGTGCGTTAGGGCACCTACAAGGTTTATCTACAACTACGTTTGATAACCAGAGATAGGGTAAGGGCTTGAAATTATCCTAAGGGGAAGGTGTTAAACACCTCTCAGGATCCATTAGTGTAGTTCCCGGCCAGACGATTTTTGTGAATTTGTGCAATTAGCAAATAAACAAGTAAGCTTCAAGTAATAGGGGATTTAAGTTTAAATACACAAGTGTTTGAAAATAATTATTGAAAGGCGAAATTTTGAAAAGAGTTATAATCTAAGGCATGCTTATGAATATAAAAGGGGGTGTCCTAGGTTTGTTTGTAATATGGATCATATCAATGCAATACCCGGTATGACACTCCTCAGAAGAGGGGATACACGTGGTATTAGCGCACCGATCATTATATCCATATCTACCCTTTCACACCCCGTGAAGGTAATTAAAGCGAGGGTTGGTCTCGACCCCTATTGCATGTTGTTACTCGTCCCATTTCTATCAGTCCCGGGGGAATTTAGGACTCTTATTCCTATAAGAAGGAGGTTCTAGTCAGATCCTCGGGTTTAAAGGCAAAAATACTAAAGCGACATACAAAAACATATAAGACTGCACTTAGAGGGGGAAACATATAAGCAAGTAATAGGCTCATGCATACCTCCACAAATAATGCATATAGACAGCATGACTAAGACACAACTAAGGTCTGAATTTAAAATCCTAAAGCAGGGTGTTTGAGTTGTTGCAACAAAACTAGATTTATTACATGACTTAGATAAGAAGTCTGAATCAGGCCTGCCTGCTGGTTGTAACAGTTGATAATTAAACAAAGGCAGTTCCAGTTTTATTTAAGTTATTACCTAAGGCTTGCCTAGGCGCAAAGCGAGATGCAGTAGTTTTTCAGAATTGTTAAGACAATTTGGAGGTTATCATTACCTATAACATGCTGTTCTAGTTGCAGAGGTTATTACCAGTTATTCAAAAATTTCACAATGTGAAAATTGTTACTCTACTACCTTTTTTCATGAATCAGTAATTAACTAGGCGTTTTAAACAAAATGCAAACAGGACCCTAGAACATGGTATCTACATGCAAATTGCAAGGTTTGTTGAAAACAGAATCCCTAAGGCATGATTTCTAAATGTACACAAGAGTTGCAGAATTTTTGAAATAACAACTTTTTATTCCAGTGTTGTTATTGCCCAAGGAGCAGGATTTCTAAGTGATAGACGTAAAGCATGGACTAATGAATGAAGTGCTGAAGCAAGAAAACATAAGTCCTAAGAACATGATTTTCTAATGCATGTATGAACCCTAAACATGATTTCTATTGCACAGTTAGGAATATATAAACCTAATAAACATGCTTTCTACCCTTTAATAACTATAGCATGCATATTTCACATACCTTTTCACTAGCCACCCCAATACTTGTGTACAAATTATTACAGATCGTGTGATAGAATTACATAAGAAAATACAAAAATAAGAAGTTACAACCATAGGAAGTCTGATGCTGACTTCCTCTCTGAGTTATGTAATAAACCACCTCAAAAGCCAATATTGTTCCAAAGCCTTTCTCATATCTGGGTGTGTCAGAGTTCTCTAAGGACCTCAGGGGATCCCGGGCAGTGCTCACACCCAGATTGCATAACCAAAATAGAGTGAGTGCAGTGTGGAAAGGGCCAGCTCTTATGTGTCCAGGTTCAGAGGGAGCTCAAGGGTCCCAAAGCAGGGCTCACACAAGAGGGGCAGAACCTAATGATCTAAGAGTGCATGTAAGAGTGCTTGATATAGATTCAAAGGAGTGGAGTTGGAAAATAGTTTTGGAAATAACATGTTTGAAGTGAGTTTGTAAAACAGCAGAAGAATTGCCTAATAAAATAGTTTTTGAAAGGGAAAGGGGGTAGGAGCAACAACACACATATAGAACAAGTTCAGAGAGGAGTACATGCTTCAGTAATTACAAACAGGGGAGTAGGGGTTGGGGACATAGAGGACCCAAAACAAAAACACATAAATAGTCATGAATCAAGTACATTAGAAGACATGCTTGTTGAGGGACATAAACAGGAACAAGTAAACATGCTAATTACATTCATACAAAAGAGGGCAGAATTTTAAGCATGCTGAGTAAAGCAGTAAACAAAAGGTGCAACAACATGAGCCATTAAGTCAGTGCAGAAAAGATAGTGATTGACAACAAGGGAACACATAGGTTGAGTTTCCTAATTTAAACTAGGGACATACCAATTGAAGAAGCAAAGTGCAGGAAAAGAAAAGTAAAGCAATCAGAATTCCACAGTCTAGCCTTGTCTTTCAGCCGACTAGACAAGACAGTAGCACAAGTAGTAGAGAAAGAAAAAGAGTTTGAATGTGTAAGACCATAGATAGAATGGCCGGGAAAAGACAATAGATAGAAATTGAGCAAAGACTGGACTAGATCCTTTTGAGATCTTTCCATGAAATCACGAAAACAGGCAACCAGGAGACATAGGAGACCGGTACTCGTCTCAAACAACCATGTGAGTCCATGGATTAGGTGAGAATCGAAGGGGATTAGGGTTAGTTTGGATGGTAGCGGCTAGGGTTTGAGTGGGGTTGCAGAGAGGATTGGAGAGGAAGGGGATTCAAGGGCAGCGGGTTGGTGGAAATGATTTAGGTTAAGGGGGTCGTTTGAGTTTATTTTAGGCAGGTGGAATGGTGGGTCGTTGATCTGAATGATCAACAACCTAGATTAAATGGGGTAGGTGGGGATCCGAGTTTGGGTAGGGTTTAAAAGGGTTAGTCTCGGGTTTAATTAGAAATTGGGCCAGATAATTGGGTTAGATTTGATAGCTAATTTGGTTAAAATTTAAATAGCCATTTTTCCCTTTCTAATTTATGAAAAATAGTAACTGGTTTCTGAAAATTAATTTAAAATACTAAAATAATTTATAACACATAAATAAAAATTTAAAAATATAGGATCCAATTTTATGTGTATTAACATAATTAAACCTTAAAAGGGCTAATATTGCAATTATATGCAATTTAGCTTTTAAAAATACTGAATGAAATTGTAAAAATTACTTTAGCCATATTTTGGCATAAATATAAAAATTCAATAGCTGAATTATCAAAATAATAATTTTGAAAATAATTATTGGGGATTTTATAGATAAAAAAGAGAAAATAAATCAATTTAAAAACCTTTAAAATTATGGAAAAATAATAAAATACTTGGACATGCTTATATATGCATACATATGCTATTTTGAAGGTATTTTGCATATTGAAAATATTTAGGGAAAAATTGGGTATCAACAAATGGCTCGGGGATTGATCCCACGATTATGAGGATGCTCGAGGAACTCATCAAAAGAATTGAGCTGGGGGAGAAAAAGATTGAGGATAATGACAAAAAAGTAGAGACATACAACTCCTGTGTTGATCAAATACCGAGGGCACCCCCGGTCTTAAAAGGTTTGGATGCCAAAAAGTTCGTACAGAAGCTGTTTCCTCAGAGCGCAACCCCGAAACCCATTCCTAAAAATTCTGTATGCAAGATATACCTAAATACAACGGGACGAGCGATCCTAATGAACACATTACCTCGTACACTTGCGGGATTAAAAGAAACAACTTAAATGATGATGAGATCGAGTTGGTATTGTTGAAAAAATTTAGGGAAACTTTGTTAAGAGGAGCAATGATTTGGTATCACAACTTGCCACCGAATTCTATCAATTTGTTTGCTATGTTAGCAGACGCCTTCGTGAAGGCACATGCTGGGGCCATAAAGGTTACGACAAGGAAATCGACCGTTTTTGGGATAAGACAGTGGAATGATGAGATGCTAAGGGAGTTCGTATCCCGATTTCAAATAGAGCAAATGGAAGTACCACCGATCTCGGATGATTGGGCCATTCAAGCTTTTACATAGGGGTTAAACGAGCAGAGTTCGATCGCATCACGACAGTTAAAGCAAAATCTGATCGAGTATCCAGTTGTGACTTGGGCAGATGTACATAATCATTATCAGTAGAAGATCAGGGTCAAGGATGACCAGTTGGGAGCTCTCTCGGGCTCAGTTCATCCAAATAGATTAGCGGTTAAGGCCCCGAGGGATACAGGTAGAGAACCAAGATCAAATAGGGAACAATATCAGTCATATATCGTGGATCGAAGAAGCAACTAGCGCAATACTCCTCAGAATGATCGCAGAAATGATCGAGGACAACATTCTCAGGGACTTATGAGTAAGAATGATTTTGATAAACATACCAATCCCGCAGAAGCAGCTCGGTTATCGGAGTATATTTTCAGTGTTGATGCATCGGGGATCGTATCAGCTATTGGAAGGATCAAAGACACCAGGTGGCCCAGGCCTATACAGACCGATCCTTCTCAAAGAAATCCAAACTTGATGTGTAAATATCATGGCACACATGGCCATAGGACCAAAGACTGTAGGCAATTGTGGGAAGAGGTAGCTCGATTGTTCAACGAGGGTCATCTTCGAGAGTTTCTCAGTGATCAAACTAAGAATCACTTCAGAGAAAGAGACGCAAACAGAAAAAATGGGTAGGAAGAACTGCAACATGTAATTCATATGATCGTTGGCCGGGCCTATATTCAAACGCACAAAGGTGTCGATCACCAGAGAAAAACAGACTCGGAGTTATGTGCTCGAGGGTGTCCTATCATTCAATGACGAGGAAGCAGAAGGCATATCTTAGCCGCATAATGATGCCCTGGTAATTTCTATTTTGTTAAATAAAATTCAAGTTAAACGTGTTCTAGTAAATCCAGGTAGCTCAGCAAACATAATTAGATCAAGGGTCGTAGAGCAGCTCGGCCTACAAGACCAAATTGTACCTGCATCTCGAGTCCTAAATGACTTCAACATGGCGAGCGAAACAACAAAGGGGGAGATAATCCTACCAATGAACGTGGCCATGACCATCCAAGACACAAAATTCCATGTTATCGAAGGCGACATGAGATATAATGCACTACTCGGGAGGCCGTGGATCCACAACATGAGGGCAGTACCTTCAACCATTCATCATATGATGAAATTTCCAACAACGGATGGTGTGAAAATAGTTTACAGGGAATAACATGCTGCAACGGAAATGTTTGCAGTCGATGAGGTAACACCGATACCGGTGCCTTCAATCTCGGAAAAATCGAGCACCAAAGATAAGTAGACGACCAAATAGCAATCATCGTCCCCAGCCTCGACCAAGCCGGAGAAATAGGTAATTGAAGAAGAAGAAGAGGATTTCCTTACCCCTCAAACTTTCGTTGTTCCCGAAGAGTCAGATGCAACCAAGTCAACGGTCGAGGAGCTTGAACAGGTCATACTGATCGAGTATATGCCCGAAAGAAAGGTATACCTGGGAGTGGGGTTAACCTCTGAACTCAGGAAAAAACTCATTCAATTTTTTATCGATAACATGGATTATTTTGCTTGGTCCCATTTAGACATGACAGGGATCCCACTGGAAATAATGACACACCGGCTAATCCTCGACCCCAGGTTCAAACCAGTAAAGCAGAAAAGGAGGCCCCAATCCGAGGTGAAACATATATTCATAAATGATGATGTAACTAAGCTTCTTAAAATAAGGTTTATTAGGGAAGTAAAATACCCTGAATGGTTAGCCAACGTAGTTGTGGTCCCTAAAAAGGGGAACAAACTTAGAATAAGCATAGATTATAAGGATTTAAACAAGGCATTCCCTAAAGACTCCTTCCCACTACCTAACATCGATCGCGTGATTGATGCCACGGCCGGCCACGAGATCCTTACCTTTCTCGACGCCTACTCTGAGTATAATCAAATTCAGATGAACCCGTAGGACCAGGAGAAGATCTCGTTTATCACTAAGTTCGGAACATACTGTTACAACATAATGCCCTCGGGCTAAAAAGGTAGCTTATGCTTTTTTTCATCCTCACTACCTGGTTTATAGTAGAATTTGGAGAATATACTGGGGCTACATACCAACTCCTAGTTAACAAAATGTTCGAGAAACAGATAGGTAACTTAATGAAAGTTTATATTGACGATGTGTTAGTTAAGTCCCTGCGTATAGAGGACCATTTAACTCATTTGCAGGAAGCATTCAAAATCTTGAGGAAGTACAACATGAAGCTTAACCCAGAAAAATGTGCCTTCGGAGTCGGTTCGGGCAAATTCCTCGGCTTCATGGTGTCAAATGGAGGGATTGAAGTCAACCCGGACAAGATCAAGGCCATCGAAGATATCACTATCTTAGATAGCGTGAAAGCCGTGTAAAGGTTAACAGGACGGATAGCCACCTTGGGCCGATTCATTACAAGGTCATCAGATCGAAGCCACATGTTCTTTTCCTTACTCAAAAAGAAAAATAATTTCGCATGGACCCCGAAATGCCAGCAAACATTGGAGGAATTGAAGCGATACTTATTGATCCCACCTCTGTTTCACACTCTAAAGGTAGATGAAAAGCTTTACTTATATTTGGATGTGACCGAAATAGTGGTAAGTGGGGTACTACTTCGAGAAGAGCAAGGTACGCAGTTCCCTATCTATTACGTAAGTCGAACTCTAGGAGATAATGAAACTAGACATCTACACTTAGAAAAATTAGCACTTGCATTAATAAGCGCATCTAGAAAGCTAAAGCCATATTTCTAGTGTCACCCTATATGTGCGTTAACCACTTATCCTCTCTAAATTTTTTTGCATAAGCCTGAGTTATCGGGCCGATTGGCCAAATGGGCCGTCGAACTTGGCGGGTACGATATCGAATATCAACCCCGAATGGCCATCAAGTCTCAAATATTAGTTGACTACCCGAAGTGGAAAAGGAACTTTTGCTAAAATTGGGTATATCATCGGGGGTATGGATCCTTTTCACGGACGGAGCCTCGAATTTGAAAGGTTCCGGGCTTGGCATCATTTTGAAGCCACTTATGAGTAACACTATTAGACAATCTATTAAAACTTATAGGTTGACTAATAATGAGGCCGAGTATGAGGCCATGATTGCAGGTCTCGAGCTAGCGAAAAGCTTGGGGGCAGAAGTTATTGAAGCCAAGTGTGATTCTCTGTTGGTAGTAAACCAAGTAAAGAAAAGCTTCGAAGTTCGAGAGGATAGGATGCAAAGATATTTGGACAAGCTACAGGTAACCTTGCACCACTTCAAGGAGTGGACTCTAAATCATGTGCCTCGAGAATAAAATAGGAGGCTGATACACTTGCTAACTTAGGGTCATCAGTTGATGAAGATAATATTATCCCGGGGATTGTCGTCCAATTATCGAGATCTGTGGATGAAGAGGTTCAAACCAAGATAAATTCTACAAGTTTGACTTGGGATTGGAGGAATAAGTATATCAAATATTTGAAAAATGGAAGGCTCCAATTGGATCATAAAGAGTCAATGGCTCTACGAACCAAGGCTGCTAGGTTCACATTGGATGAAAACGGAACATTATATAGGAGGAAGTTCAATGGACCGCTGGTGGTATGCTTAGGACTGGGGGACACCGATTATATTTTACGAGAAATCCACGAAGGCACTTGTGAGAATCACTCTAACGCCGAGTCTTTGATTTGTAAAATTATTAGAGCAGGGTATTAGTGGGATAGCTTGAAAAAAGACACAAAGGAGTTTATTAGAAAATGTGATAAATGTCAAAGGTTTGATCAGCCCGTAGAGCAACTTCACTCGGTCCTGTCCCCATGGCCTTTCATGAAATGGGGAATGGACATCGTCGGCCCTCTACCAACGGCCCCAGGTAAAGCTAAATTCATTTTGTTTATGACTGACTACTTTTCTAAATGGGTGGAAGAACAGGCCTTCGAGAAGGTCAGAGAAAAAGAAGTTATTGACTTCATCTGGGACCATATCGTGTGTCGATTCAGGATACTTGTCGAAATTGTATGTGACAGCGGGAAGCAATTCATCGGCAACAAGGTAACGGAGTTCCTCGAAGCACACAAAATAAAGAGGATCCTATCAATGCCATATCATCCGAGCGGGAACGGGCATGCCGAATCGACAAATAAGACTATAATCCAAAACTTGAAGAAAAGGTTGAACGATGCTAAAGGGAAATGGAGAGAAGTTCTGCCCGAGATTCTTTGGGCATATTGAACGATATCGAAGTCCAGCACGGGGGCAACCCCGTTCCTCTTAGTATATGGCTCTGAGGCCTTAGTTCCAGTCGGGGAACCCAGCGCCAGATTTTGACATGCATCGGAGGAATCAAATCACAAGGGTATGAATACTAGCCTCGAGCTATTAGACAAAAACTAAGAAGCTACACTTGTTCGGATGGCCGTGCAGAAGCAAAGAATCGAGAGATATTATAATAGAAGGACCAACCTTCAACACTTCGGAATCGGGGACTTAATTCTACGGAAAGTCGCCCTCAATACTCGAGACCCGAATGAAGGGAAACTAGGCCCAAATTGGGAAGGACCGTAGCGAGTCATCAGAGTTATCGGTAAAGGATCTTACAAGCTGGGCATGATAGAAGGTGAAAAATTGCCAAATAATTGGAATGTATCACTACTCAAACGGTATTACTGCTAAGGTATGACATTCTCCTTTTCTCCATTTGTATTTAAGACTAACTCGTTGCAGATGTTCAATCAAAGACATCGAGAACACCCTTCTACACAAAGACCTTAGGTTTTAAAGCACGTGTTGCACTCTTTTTCCCTTGGATCGGGTTTTATCCCAAATGGGTTTTTCCGGCAAGGTTTTTAACGAGGCAACAGTATCCAAGGCTTCTTTTCAATCAACCTCGAATACTGGGGGGCATCACCCTCGGAGGCTCTATTTTCGAGAAAAATACTTCACACTAAAGATGGCCTCGATAGGAAAACTTTGTAATGGGCCAAACGGTCGGATGAACCGTGTCCATATAGGATAGTCGAGCCCCGGTGGCAAAAGATATACACATGTATGAATTATTCAAAGAAGCATTCTTTCGATATCAAACACTCTGTGTATCAAAGAAGTTACTATTATACGAGCTCCATACTTGTGATTCTGTGAGAAACAGCTCAAGGGCCAAAACACAAACACACCTCGAATAATTGGGGATTGTAATCGACAGTCAACTCATTTAACTCGTCTAAACTCTAATTCATAAGACCTCAAAGAGGTATCCCTCGACATAAAGGCCAAGGCCATCATACTCGGGGATTAACATTTCGAATAAGTTCGAAATGCTATCGGGAAACAAGTCCAAGACCCAAAGACTACGGCCATATTAAAGTCTACAATCGAAATAATGCGGCTCTAAGATGTACGAATTCTGCAATAAAAACAGGCCTTCGAATTCTCAAAAAATGGTTAAATAAAGGCTACCCTTGACAAAATAATCAAAGGGTTTCGATAAAATCAGCCCTCGATAAACATTAAGACGTATCGAATTATCCAAATACAAACTTGTTCTAAGGCACTAAAAACAAAAGGTTCCGATCGAACCTTAAAGAAACCCAGTGGGTAAAAAATGCATGCCAAGGCATAAATAAATTTTTACTCAGTCTTCTAAGCCGAAAAGGGGAAATAACAGCCATATCTTAGAGGCCATAATGGTCCGATCTAAAAGAATCTAAGGGCCAAAATATGTAGAGTTCGAGACCTTGTTCTCACTCAACTCAGACCTAAGGGCCCCATCATCCCGAGCTCGCATCAAATCGGCTTAAGCACAACTCGAGGATTCGTCAAAAAACTTAAGAGTGTAGACATGTGATTTTAGACCTTCCCCAAGATTTTTCATATTTTAGCACGTAAATATTTAATTTAGGCCCAATATAGCTATTTCAACTCATTTTTACTCTTTTACTTTATTTTACTACAAGGAAATAAAAATTACAAAAAAATATTTTTATTTTATGTACCTTTCATAAAGTAAAAAAAAATATACAAAAATAGTACCTTAATTTTATCTTTATATAATCTTGAAAATACAAAAAATATGTAATAGTTTAATGTTTTAATATAGTTTAGTTTAATTAATTAGAATTTATTTTTGCATCATGTAGTATAGTTATTTTATATTAAGAGAATCTAGCTATGGTTTTAATTAATAATTTTTGGAGTCTTCTTAGTCCAAATCTGAAACACAAAAAAAGACATGGTCCAACCCAATTACCCTTAGCCCATTCTTCCCAACCCATTAGCCCATTTAAGTGCAAGATTTAATCCTAGCCTTCTATTTTCTCCTAATCTAATGGCCATCATCCTTTCCTACTTCTATATAAAATACCCAATTATAGAAACCCTACCCTAAGTTTTCAATTCCTAGACCCAAGACTCTTAGAAAAGAAAAACGGCGCAGCTCATTCCAAAGAAGAAAACAATAATCAGACCCAAATTCTCTAACGATATGCGTTGACACGACTGCTTCGAGGTTTCTTTACCTTCGCGTAAGGATTTCTAGAATGAATCCCTTGGCCAATTGAAATCATGAATGGAGACGCCACTCCTTGTTGCTTCTTCCTCAAGAGACTTTACTTTTTTATATATATAAAACTTTCATAGCCATGTAAGACAAAGTTAAGACCAAAATATTAGAATTATTCAGTATAATCTAGGATTTTGCAAAGTAAATTGGTTAAAGATGGCACTTGCCAAGGCTAAGGAAATTGTTTCTGTTAATCCATGTCATGGTCTTAAGCAAGACGTACTGTCTGTTCTACGTTAGCGTCAAGGATTTGTTGAGTAAGCTGATCAGCACACTATGCCAAACGTCTTCATTGGCGAGAAGCACACTGGTGACTGCGACGTGATTTCGGCTATAGCGGGCATAGGGAATTAAGATTGAGGTCATCAAGTTTTCCGGTGTCGATTCGAGGTTCCGGTTTCAATGTGTAGCTGTTTGTTCATTTGGATATTTGAGTTCCAAAATTTGTAACAATTGATTTCCCATACATTAAATGAAAGAAATTTCAAGATCCTTGAGGTCTATGATGGCAAGGATTCCAACAGTGATCATCCTTTGGTAAGCTTTTCATTGTTTAAGCTGCGAATGTATTAGAGTATTGTCTACTTAATTTGTTAAGTTTGCTTGGTTTGGTGTTTGCTGTGCTGTGAAAATGGGTATCTTAATTATGTTGGTTCATATTGATTTATTGGTATAGAATTTCATTTTGTGTGTTTGTTGTTGTCTATGGAAATAGCTCATTAGCTTTTGTTGACTTCATAATTAGTTTGAAAATAAGGAAGATTAATATTGTGATTATTATTATTGAAGCTAGTAGCTAGAAATCGTTGACCAACTATGCCAATTCCTTGTTGTGTAGTGTTTAATAAATAGCTTATGGCCCTTTAAAGTTTCGGTTGAATTCCCTTTAAAAATTAGAAATAGAGGTGTGCCGCGCCAAATAAAATCCCAAATGCATGACCCTCGCTTAATTGTTTCTTTTAAAGTCCTTAGAATTCGAGGCGTGCCATTTAGCTAATTTTCATGGCTCTCGCAAAGTTGCTAATGCGTAGTTGCTTTGGGCGCGTCATTTTAATAAAATTACCTTCCTAAATTCGGGTGCGCATTTATAAGACCCAAATCCAAATCACAACAATGTCAAAATATGTCGAAAACCGCGGGTGCATTTATGTGACGTGGTTCAAGACGTGTTTTAACAATGTTGCAATTTTCCTTAAAAATAATTAAAGCGGTTATAAAGTTTAAAATTGAACCATAGGTTAAAACATGTATTAAAATCAGATAATAGGCCAATTATAACAGTTGAGCGACCGTGCTAGAACCACGGAACTCGGGAATGCCTAACACCTTCTCCCGGGTTAACAGAATTCCTTACCCAGATTTCTGTGTTCGCAGACTGTAATACAGAGTCAATCTTTTCCTCGATTCGGGATTTGAACCGGTAACTTGGGACACCATAAATTATCTCAAGTGGCGACTCTAAATTTTAAATAAATAATCCCATTTCGATTGTCACTTAAATTGGAAAAAACTCCCTTATATACACCTTTCTGGGGGTGTAGGTAAAAAGGAGGTGTGACAAAGAGGTGTTGTCACACCTCCTTTTTCTGGCACCCGCGAGGGCAAGGGAGTTTTTTCAATTAAAGGACAATCGAAACGGGATTTATTTATTTATTTCAGAGTCGCCACTTGGGAGATTTAGGGTGTCCCAAGTCACCAATTTTAATCCCGAATCGAGGAAAAGAATGACTCTGTATTACAGTCTGCGAACCAGAAATCCGGATAAGGAATTCTGTTAACCCGGGAGAAGGTGTTAGGCATTCCCGAGTTCCGTGGTTCTAGCACGGTCGCTCAACTGTTATATTCGGCTTGATTATCTAATTTTATACAAATATGAACTTATGTACAAATTTTATCTTTTTACCGCTTTCATAATTGTTATTATTATTTTTATAAGAATGTGAACATCGTTTAAAAACATGTCTTTGGATTGCGTCACATAAAATGCACCCGCGATCCGGAACGTATTTTTATTCAATGTTTTAGGATTTGGATTTGGATCGCATAAATGCGCACCCGTGTTTAGGAATGTATTATTATTAAAATCGTGCCTAAAGCGATTAGCGTATTATTATTTCTGGGTAAGACCGTGGAATTCACTAAACAGTCCATCCCGAATTCTAAATACTCAATTAAATATTTATTGAGGGCCCCGCAATTTTGTATTTTTATTCGGCGAGGCTCATCTCATTTATTTTTAAAAGACAATCCTAAAATGCCTACATTATTCTCTATTAAATTTGTCTCTACAAAAATAAAATAAAAAAAATATCTTAATTTATTTACATGCTGAAATTAACCAATAATATTTAATTAAACACCATTCCTCCAACAACAAAAGAAAATGAAGATGAGAATCAGCAGCAGTAATAATAATACAGCACAACAACAACAGTTCAGCAACAGTAACAACCCAGTAACAGACCGGTGGAGTAGTAATCCCAAAACAAATGCTTCCAACTTTTATGAAACAACAACAATTAATGCTGATTTCAAACAATGAAAGAAAGCAGAAGATTTTTTTTTAGTTTTTTTTTTATTTGAAAGTTTGAATATTTTTTGGAATTTCTCTCTCTCTTAAATATTCATTTTTTTTTTTTTCTGTTTGTGTTTTTCTGTTCTGTCTTTTTTTCAGATTCGTTTTTATGTTCTTCTTCTGTTTTTTTTTGTTTTTGTTTTGTAAAAATGAAAAAATGAAAATGAAGAGGGGGAGTTGGGTTGTTGATACTGGACTGGGTCGACCCAGTTCGAAATGGACTGGGTCGTTTGGGAAGATTGAGTCATTTTTTGGGCATGTGGCTTGAAATCGAAGAAGAGGCCCAATTCCGACTTTCTTTATATTTTTGCTCTCTTTTCTTCTTTTATTTTTCTAAAACTAAATTATAAAAATACTTAACTTATTATTAAGAACTAAATTAAGTTATAAAAGCGCAAATTAACTCCAAATAACAATAAACGCACAATTAAGTAATAATTAAGCATAAAATTGTATATTTGGACATTAAATGCTAAAAATGCAAACGATGCCTATTTTTGTAAATTTTTATTTGTAAACAAACTTAATTACTAACAAATTGTAGAATTAAATCCTACATGCAAAATGCGACATATTTTTGTATTTTTTTTATTAATTTAGCAAATAAACATGCATAGACAAATACAAATAATTATTCAAAATATCACAAAATATCACAAAATTGCACACCAAGAAAAATTACTTTATTTTTTGAATTTTTTGGGAGTAATTCTCATATAGGGAAAAAATCACGTGCTTACAGGTGTTCCATTATAAATCCAAAGTTCACCCATTGATTAGTAAAAAACCTAAGGGTTTATTCTACTCTGAGCCCGAGCTAGTTCTTACTCGATCATTGAAGTTATAACATAAAAAAAATTCACAAAACGAAGACAAAGTAGAATTCGAAACAAATCGGAGATGGAGCGAAAAGAAAAGGAATTGTTTATATTCATAAATGGTATTTACAGTGCCCACAAGGGGCCTTACACAAAAACAAAAAACAAAAAACAAAATCCTAAGAGCCTAATCTACTTTGGGAGCCGCATCCTCGGGAGCAGTATCCTCGGGAGCTGCATCTTTGGGGGCCGCATCTTCAGGAACCTCCTCCTTAAGGACTTCATCCTCATCTCCTCCGATATCGAAACCATTAGTGGAATCTTCATCATCAGAAAGTAAAGCGGCAACCTTGTCCTCCAAAGTTTTTGCCTTTTCAATATTAGCTAAGAGGTCGAAGCCACGAGCGTGCACTTCCTTGAGAGTTTCTCTCCGGGATTGTCGCCTGGCATGATCGAGAGCACATGACAACTTGACTTCTGCAGCAATGGAGATTTCTTGTGCCCGGATGTTAGCAGCTTCGGCATCAGCTCGATAAGAGGCCACAAATGCCTCTGCCTCAGATTTGGCCTTCGTTAGCTCGGCGGCTGATTTATCTTCGAGCTCTTCATCTTTCGGCTCCGGGCCAAGCTTTCCCCCTTTGCATTTTGAAGCTAGCATTCAACTGAAGCCAACTGGGCCCTAAGCGTCTCTTTCTTCAAGGCAAGACGGTCCATTTGTTGTTTCCACCCTAGGGTCTCAGCCTCTTTCATCTTAACCTCCTCTCGAATCTGCTCTACCAGCTCGCCCTTCTGCTGGGCCTACAAAGTCGAAAGTGTTAATCACTAAGTCAAATGAACATGTAACTAACTCCCAAAAAGTTGCATTACCTGCTCAATAAGCACAGTTTGTTCCCGATGAGCCCTGCCCAGTTCACCTCGAAGATCGCTGATCTCCCCTTCTTTTTTGATATAGAGGATCTTAAGTTATCCTTCTCTTCCGCAAGCTTCTTGAGTTCGGCTCACATCAAGAAATCTCGGCCCGAGACTTGGAAAATGCTTCTCAATGGAGCGCCACAACCTTCATACAAAAGAAAAATGTTAGACTCAGAACAACAAGAATAAAACATAGGCGTAATTTTGAGGACAGAAACTTACTTGTTTAAAAGGCCGCTGGGCCTCATTAAAAATAAACAAGGAATCTGGGTCGGGACCATCTTCGACCCCCACTAAGCATTCCCGAAAAATATCATTCCCTTTATGGGATGTCCCCACGTTGGGAGTCTTCATGGCCTGAGCATCTCGGAACTACCCTTCGGAAAACTCAGGGCCCGGTGGGGATTCATCTACGTTGATTATCCCAAGTGATTCATTTGGGACATTCTCTTCCCTTTGAAGAGCCTAGAAGTTAGGCTCTTCGAGTCCACCAGTTGGATGTCCTCCTAGGCGAGGAGCTCTTTTACCACTCGATGGCTCGGGGACTCTGCTCGAGCTCCCCTCCGTGATTTCCTCGGTTCAGGATTGAACCATATCAGCCATTGCTGGGTCGACGACCTTCAAAGCTTCAGTGCTCCCCCTCTTCCGAGTTACCAATGGGCAGTCGACATCTTTTCCCTCTTCATCGTCATCCCGAAGGTGTTGGATCGCTTCTCAGATAGGGTCGTGAGATCGTCCCTAGGCTTTCGAGCCTTATTTTTCTTGGTCTTCGGGGAACTTGTTGGCGAAGCCCTTTTCCTTTTCTTCTCCTTGGTTGGATTTAGGATTTCCTCCTCACCGGGCGGGGGCGGCCTCATAGCAACTGTGTCTCCGAGGCCTGTGTAAGGGAAAAGTAAGTATTATACAAGAAAAATACCAATACGTAAACAAGGGAACTCACCATGGTTTTTAGCTTCCCATCGACCCTTGGCCAAATCACGCCAACTACGTTCTACATGTGAAGAAGTAGAAGCCAGTTGTTGAACCCAACCTGCAAGGTCCAGAATCGTACTAGGAAACCAAGGGGTAGCTGCATCATCAAAGGGGAATTAAATCGAGGAAGAACAGGGAAAGCAGAGTAGTAAATACCATCAATAGGGTTGTACTTATGTTTCATGTTCCATTCCTCGGGGAATGGCATCCTCTCGGCAGGAATTAAGTCGGATGTCTTGATTCAAACAAACCAGCCCATCCATCCTTGGTCTTTGTCCTCATCGAACTGGAGAACAACAACTTCGAGGACCAACACTGGAGCTTTATCAAACGACCTCGATAGAGGCGAGGGCTATATTGCTTGATCAAATGGTCAAGTGTAAAAGGCAACCCCCCGTTGACCTTGCCCGAGAAGAACTTGAGCAATTTCACAAAACGCCAGAAAGATGGGTAGATCTGGCTAAGGGTCACCCGATACTGGTGACAAAAATCGAGAATGACTGGATCTACAAGACCCATTACCGGGTCTACGGGACCCAGTGTGAAAATATAGGTATACACATTAAGGTATCCTTCCATATGGGTAGTGATATCCTCCTCTGGGGAAGGAATCACCACTTCCTTGTTCTCCCAACCATAGTCCTCTTTCACCTGCTTGAGATCGGCTTCATATATTGAGCAGATGTATCGGGACATAGTCTCACATTGGCCTGGAACTAATGGAGGCCTATCGATTTTGAAATCAGAGAATAGCTCGCATGTCCTAGGAATGTATTCCTTGATATGAGGTGGCGCCATCGTTCTACCGCTAGCCGGCCGCGATGTTGAGGAGGATTTTTCTTTCTGAGGAACGGTTTTAGATATTTTAGCCATTATTGTTGAAAATTTCAAAAGAAGAGAAGGAGTTGATGCTTTAGCAAGAACAAATTGAAGAAAGGATGAACTCAGGAAAGATGAAGAAGCTAGTGAGGTTTTGAGAAAGATGAGTAGTAAAGATTGTAGAAGTTGTGAAATTGACCTATTTATAATGGCCGCTTTAACGTTTTAGGGAAGCCAACGACCGACCATCATCCACGTTCAATTAATGACCTTGGGAACTATGCAGACACGACCTTTTAATCACTTCAGCCACTAACGTCACCAGATTGACATTATGATTGAGGCATCAGAGGATCGAGAATCAAATCGTTTCTTATCATCTTGCTCTAAGAAATGCGGGAAATATCTGTATGCGGTCAAAATCAGGTACGCCTGATTTACGGGCTCAAAGAGTCACTTCAAGCCCGAGTTCAGGATGGATCGAGTTCAAGCCCGATGGACCAAGGTCGAGCCCGATGATAGAGTACAAGGATCGAGGATCGAAGTATGCGATGAGCACCGAAATGGACTGGGTCGTTTGGGAAGATTGGGTCATTTTTTGGGCCTGTGGCTTGAAATTGAAGAAGAGGCCCAATTCCGACTTTCTTTATATTTTTTCTCTCTTTTCTTCTTTTATTTTTCTAAAACTAAATTATAAAAATACTTAACTTATTATTAAGAACTAAATTAATAAAAGTGCAAATTAACTCCAAATAACAATTAACGCACAATTAAGTAATAATTAAGCATAAAATTGTATATTTGGACATTAAATGCTAAAAATGCAAACGATGCCTATTTTTGTAAATTTTTATTTTTTGTAAACAAACTTAATTACTAACAAATTGTAGAATTAAATCCTACATGCAAAATGCGACATATTTTTGTATTTTTTATTAATTTAGCAAATAAACATGCACAGACAAATACAAATAATTATTCAAAATATCACAAAATATCACAAAATTGCACACCAAGAAAAATTACTTTATTTTTTGAATTTTTTGGGAGTAATTCTCATATAGGGCAAAAATCACGTACTTACAGCTGCCCCTCTTTGCCCGAAGACACGAAGGGTTTTCGTGCAAAGATAAAGCGAGCGATTTTTGCCCATCCGAGTACTCTGTGAAGCATTTTTTTGAAAAAGATTTGACCGAACCTTTGCTTCAAAGGTTTCCTACATATCCTGGGCTAAACAGGAATCAGGTCAATGTAGTTCGGGAAGTTTTGGTAGCTGGGACTACCGTTGGACTGCAATGTTACTGTTGTTGCATGCTATTACTACTGCTTACCGATCTCCTTGTTACACCGTGCTTAAAAGAAAACAAGAAGCTAGGCTAGACTGCAATTTTTCTTGTTGCCTTGCTTTCTTGTCTGCTTGCATTTTTTCCGGTGCTTTTCTTCTTTTTGACACATGCACTTGAGTTTGTGCTGGGACCTCTTGTTGCAACCTTCTGCTTCCCGCTGCTGGGGATTTTTATTGTTTCCTGCTATTTTATTGTCCTCTGACTTGATCTTGAAATGTATGCCTATGTTCTATGGGCGGGCTCCCAACTTCAACACTTGAAATGAAAAAACTGAAATGTATGCCTCTGTTCTATGGGCGGGCTCCCAGCTTCAACACTTGAAATGTAAAGACTGAAATGTATGCCTCTGTTCTATGGGCGGGCTCCCAACTTCAACACTTGAAATGTAAAGACTGAAATGTATGCCTCTGTTCTATGGGCGGGCTCCCAACTTCAACACTTGAAATGAAAAGACTGAAATGTATGCCTCTGTTCTATGGGCGGGCTCCCAACTTCAACACTTGAAATGAAAAGACTGAAATGTATGCCTCTGTTCTATGGGCGGGCTCCCAACTTCAACACTTGAAATGAAAAGACTGAAATGTATGCCTCTGTTCTATGGGCGGGCTCCCAACTTCAACACTTGAAATGAAAAGACTGAAATGTATGCCTCTGTTCTATGGGCGGGCTCCCAACTTCAACACTTGAAATGAAAAGACTGAAATGTATGCCTCTGTTCTATGGGCGGGCTCCCAACTTCAACACTTGAAATGAAAAGACTGAAATGTATGCCTCTGTTCTATGGGCGGGCTCCCAACTTCAACACTTGAAATGAAAAGACTGAAATGTATGCCTCTGTTCTATGGGCGGGCTCCCAACTTCAACACTTGAAATGAAAAGACTGAAATGTATGCCTCTGTTCTATGGGCGGGCTCCCAACTTCAACACTTGAAATGAAAAGACTGAAATGTATGCCTCTGTTCTATGGGCGGGCTCCCAACTTCAACACTTGAAATGAAAAGACTGAAATGTATGCCTCTGTTCTATGGGCGGGCTCCCAACTTCAACACTTGAAATGAAAAGACTGAAATGTATGCCTCTGTTCTATGGGCGGGCTCCCCTATGGGCGAAACTAAAACAAACTTAAGAGGAAATGCCTCTCCTATGGGTAAAACTAAACTTAGGAAGAAATGCATCTCCTATGGGTAAAAAACAAACTTAGGAGGAAATGTCTCTCCCATGGGTAAAAATAAACTTAGGAAGTGCGTCTCCTAGGGGTAAAACTAAACTTTAAGAGGAAATGTCTCTCCTATGGGTAAAAATAAACTTAGGAGGAAATGCATCTCCTATGGGTAAAAACAAACTTAGGAGGAAATGCATCTCCTATGGGTAAAAACAAACTTAGGAGGAAATGCATCTCCTATGGGCGAAACTAAAACAAACTTAAGAGGAAATGCCTCTCCTATGGGTAAAACTAAACTTAGGAGGAAATGCATCTTCTATGGGTGAAACTTTAATGATTTCAAACTAGGAAGTGCGTCTCCTATTAATGAAATCTTCACTTAGGAAGTGCGTCTCATATGCGTGAACCATTTCCTTCTTCCTGAATTATTTACTTACCTGTGTTGTCTTCCCTCGAAACTACTGGGATTATTTTGATGGGGATGACTTTGTGTTGTCTTCCCTCGAAACTGCTGGGGATTATTTTGATGGGGATGACTTTTCCTTTTCTTCCTTACCCACTCTGGGTTGCCCGAAACTCTGTCGAGGATGCTTCTACATCTCGATGATCCGCTGGGGATAACACTGCTGAGTAAATATGTTATCTTACTCCTTCCAAAATTACTTCCTTTTAAGTAGGGTGTTTCATTCCTCTGCAAACTGCTTCCCCCCTTTTTTTTTTCTTTTTTTTATTCTTTTTTTATTCTTTTTTTTATTATTATTTTTTTATTTTATTTTTTTAGCTTCTTCCTTCGAAGAGTAACTCTCTTAAGACTCGTTTTGCCTTTTCCTGAAAGGAACCGCTGCGGATACCGATTTTCACCAAACTTGTGTTGGACTCCTCGAAACTACTGGGGATAACACTGTTGGGGAATTATTTACTTACCTGTTGGGGGATAAAATGTTATCAGCTGGGGATAACGCTGTCGAGGATAACACTGCTGGGGGATTCTGATTCCTTCAGAACTAGTGCTTCAACTTTTCGGAAGGCTGTTGGGAATGATACTGGCCTTTTGCTTTTTCTGAGCACAAGTTTCATCCCTTTGTTCTGTCTGCTGGGGAACAACTTCCTCCATTGAAACTTATTATGTTGGGGGAAACACTGGTTCAAAGACCACTTCCCTTGAGACTGGTGTTATCTTTATTCTTCCCCGAATGGGTACCTGACTTCCAGAAAATTTTCTAAATGGAAGGAAAATTTTCTGCCCCAGTTTGATAATATCCCTTGTGGCATGCATTTCTGGCATCAATGCCATTTCCTCTACCTGTTTCAAATCAAACAAAATTTGTTAGTTTAAAACATGGTGGTTGGTTGTGATACTCCTACTAGGATGACTTTTCCCTTTCTCCTTTCTTGCTCTGCGTTCCAAAACTTGTTGGGGATGATATTATTTGCTGGGGATAATCCCTCTTCTTTCGTGGCATGGCTTGAAAACTTGCATTTTCCCGATCTTTTAGTCTCGCATGAATTTCTTAAATCATGCTCATTGCTCTCCTTGTTTGTCCACGGGCCTTGGCCTTGAGGTTTAATAACCTTTGATTTTGGCAAGGATATCCCTCTTGACACTCGTTGATCCTTTTGTCAATCTCCTTTTGCTGGAGATATCTTTCTTGACACTGGCCTCGCGCTTGTTCCTTGCTGACTATACCACTTGGATGTATTAGTCAGATCTCATCTTGTATAATTGGAAAGCTGATGGCAGATTTTGAAGTCATTTCTCACTTGTTCTGATCAAACAGACTCTACTGGGGAATTTTTCTATGAAAAGAGAAGATAAAAGGGAACGGAAAAGAAAAGACAAAGGAAAAAGATGACTCTTTAACAATAGAAACTATAAATAAAAACCTATCAAACGCAGATACCGACTCTAATGGTCATGACATGCACATGTGGCCTATCCTGCACCTTCAATCGTCTTTCAAGACCTTAAATTGGCAATTCCCCATCTGATTCTCAATCTTATTCGACTTGTAGTGCCCGAAGGGTTTTCACTATCAAGCCTCTCTCATTTTGTTTTTTTTCTTCTCAGCTTGCATCGCCTTATGGTGTCCGTAAAGATTTTCACCGATAAGACTCTCTCATTTTTATCACTTTCCAGCTGGGGATTTGGAGTGTTGCCGGTATGACTCTCTCTACTGGAGATTAGAGTCCTTTCTATTGTGGAACAGAGTGTTATGTTCACCGGTAAGACTCTCATTTGTCTGACTTGGCATCTTTTGAAGACTGATCAGAAGGTCTTTCTTTGGACCGTAATGTGGGTTTTTGGATAGGGCTAGAAAGAAAGGGTATTAAAGGCTCAAAAACAAATCAATTTGGGGTTCAAAATTACAACCTTCGGAACCATATTTGTTTACAACAAACGCAACCCTTGCCCTAGTTTCTTGCTTGGAGATTATTTATTTATTATTTATTTATTTTATTTTTTAGTTTTTATTACACCATGCACACTATGCACACTATGCACCCTATGACCGAGCCGTGAAGCGCCTACGTATCCTGTTTGAGGAATCAGGTCAAACGTAGTTCCCAATTCCTCTTTTTTCATTTGACTTTCTTTTGTTTTTTTGTTATCATTTTTCTCTTCTTAATTTTTTTCTTTTGTTGTTTTTGTTTTTTCTTTACCTGTCATGCTTGTGTTTTCTAGTCGTTGCTAATGATTCCGAACGAGGGGTATGAAAGAAAAATAAATAAGGCTCAAAAAGGGTAACGAAGGATAAAGTGTTTAGGTAGCGGAACAAAATGCCTTCTTCATTCCAATCTTCAAAACATGCCCAGTGTAAACAATACAATTTAAGCAAAGATTTGTAGCCTCTTCTGATGGTGCATGGACTTGACAATTATATTCAACATTTGCTTTTTCATTTGTCAGTTCTAAAGCACCGTTGGGCGACACTCTCATTCTCATTATTGCGAACGACCCTCATGCCAATTTGGCGAATCTTACTTTTAACGGTTTTCTTTGTGTTTGACTTGCCCTAGTTCCACATGACTCGAGCTCCGAATATTCTCAAACCGTCCTTATTTTTCGGGGTTTTATGATTAACTTTTAAGATTAGGACCAAATTATGTGCGCATGTCATGTCACTCGAATCGGCGTTGAACAAAAAATGATAAAAGTATTAAACAAAAAGCTGACTGGAAATAATAAAAGACCAGATTTTGCATTCGACTACCGGTTAAATGGTTTGAATAACAAAACAAAAACAAACCAGAATAAAATCCTAAAACAACTTGGCCAAAACTTAAACAAACCGCTATGACAAAATGGAAAGATAAGAAGGTTTGACACAAGACAATATTCCGATTACGACCCCAAAAATAATCCGGACAACAGAAATGACAACAAAATAAGCCACCAAAAACTTCTCTCCTGCTAACCAAGGAACGGAGCGTCCTCCCATTTTATCAAAACTGGCATCTCAGCCACTGAGCTTCGCATCAGTATTGCCCAGGCCATTGCCAACTTCAATATCATCAACTTTAGTCAACAAGTCCCAATAGGATTCGAGTGCTTCTGTTATCAGGCCTGATCCCCGCAAAGTGTGCTTCTCGGTCTTGTATTTCCGGCTTACCACAAACCAACCACCTTCTTTCTTTGCGATTCAAAACAAAACAGGTTAGAATGGACTCAGTCGGTCCCCATTATTAACATCTTTTTTTTTTCATTTTTCTTTTTTTTTCGATTTTTTTTTCATTCATTTTTTTTCTTTCTTTTTTTTTCTTCATTCTTTTTCATCATTTTTTTGTCATGGTCGAATCTTATGGAGATTGCCTACGTATCATGACCCCGCATGAATTAGACCTTGCGTAGTTCGGACTAATAAAAGATAAATAATAATAAAACATTTTTTTTATGGAATTTTTAATTTTCATATTAAAACAAACTGGGTTTCAAAGGTTTGAAGATGACCTACAAACTCAAAAATCAAACAACCCTCATATTCTAATCAAAAGATTTACAAACGGCCAGCTCCCTTTCTCTATTTGACAAATGCAACCAAATGGTTATTTGTTGCAAACGTGGCCCCTTCCAAATTTCGCATGAATTTTGAGGTCGGAGAGGATTATTTTATGACACTTTACAACATTGTTCGTTCTTTTACGAAAATAGCCTTTCACTATTTCGGCAGGAACGGTTTAAGATGCGGCCGAAGCTGACTCGACTTATTTTGACTAAAAACCAACGGTATTCACCTGACCGCTGACTCTTTTTTTTTCTTTTCAAATTACAAAAAAAAAACCTGGTGTTGCAAACACGGCCCTTCAGCGCCTCGGGGACGAAGATTTTTAAGGCTGTGTGGGTCAACTGGACCAAAATCCTAAACATGACCCAAAAGGTGGCTGTTTATGCAAAGTCAGCCTTCCGGCGTCCCTTTTGGGAACATTCGGCTATGTCTTGATAAAACAACGTCACCCGACTTCTTTATGACAGAATTAAAATTTTGACATGTTTTTTTTATTATTTATTTATTTTTGGTTATTTTAGCAAAATGGGGGGTTGGACCCGATGAGGGTTGCCTACGTATCTCACATCCGATGAGAATCAAACCTGCGTAGTTCGGGCAGATTGGATACGAGTGAGAATAAAAAAATAACTAATTCAGAGAAAACATATTTTTTTTCTTTTGCTTTTTCTTAAAAGGTGATGAAACATGTAAAATCTTTTGGATTTTCTTTTTCCTTTTTTTTTATTTTTCAAAAATGATAAAAAGTGCAAAGATTTTTTTTTTGAATTTTTCATTTTTTTTAAAAATAAAAATGTAACAAAACATAACCGGACCCTATTTGCTTTATCTTCGCACTTCACCCTCTCTTTTTCCTTTTTTCCTTTTCAGTCACTCTCAATTAACATTGGTCCGCCAAATGACCCTTTTACCCTTGAAGGAATGCAACATGTAGCACATAGGATGCATCAAGATGGTCTTTTTCATTTCAGGTTGCTAGCCCTAGACAGACCCAACCCCTGTGTTGAGTCCCCTAAGTCAAATGCAACATGATGCAAATAATCGTTCCTACTAGGGATCCGGCATGAAGTCATGTTATTTTATGTTCAAAACCTGAGTCGGTGTTCTAGACTGTGTACCCGAGCGGACAACTCAAGTCGAGGAGGGGGCAACTTACCGGGAACCAAAAGGCCATCCGGCTTCGTAACTTGTCCGAGCCTCTTTTTTATTTCAGGGTATGACACTAACAGAATAAGGAGTCTCAACCAGTAAGCACATCCCCGGAGGTGAAGAGAGAAGGGTTCGGCACAGTTTATATATACAGTCAAATAATATCAAAGCGGTAAAAGCAGCATTTAGCACATTAGGCTCAAACATGTAAAAATCAGATAAAGCCAAATATAACAATTTATCTAAGCTCGAATTTCTAACCCTGAACCAGTGGTTCTGGGTTTAAAAAATCCCCAGCAGAGTCGCCAGAGCTGTCACACCTCCTTTTTCCGGCACCCACGAGGGTACAAGAGAGTTTTTTCCAATTAAAGGACAATCAAAACGGGATTTATTTATTTATTTCAGAGTCGCCACTTGGGAGATTTAGGGTGTCCCAAGTCACCAATTTTAATCCTGAATCGAGGAAAAGAATGACTCTGTATTACAGTCTGCGAACCAAAAATCCGGATAAGGAATTCTGTTAACCCGGGAGAAGGTGTTAGGCATTCCCGAGTTCGTGGTTCTAGCACGGTCGCTCAACTGTTATATTCGGCTTGATTATCTAATTTTATACAAATATGAACTTATGTGCCAATTTTATCTTTTTACCGCTTTCATAATTGTTATTATTATTTTTACAAGAATGTGAACATCGTTTAAAAACATGTCTTTAGATTGCGTCACATAAAATGCACCCGCGATACGGAACGTATTTTTATTCAATGTTTTAGGATTTGGATTTGGATCGCATAAATGTGCACCCGTGTTTAGGAATGTATTATTATTAAAATCGTGCCTAAAGCGATTAGCGTATTATTATTTCTGGGTAAGACCGTGGAATTCACTAAACAGCCCATCCCGAATTCTAAATACTCAATTAAATATTTATTGAGGGCCCCGCAATTTTGTATTTTTATTCGGCGAGGCTCGTCTCATTTATTTTTAAAAGACAATCCTAAAATGCCTACATTATTCTCTATTAAATTTGTCTCTACAAAAATAAAAAAAATAAAATGTCTTAATTTATTTACATGCTGAAATTAACCAATAATATTTAATTAAACAACATTCATTCAAGTCCCAAAATGGTCTATTTTGATAAACTAACGTGCTTTTTGAGACATGGTAATCATCCAACAATAGCGAATTAACTAGACGAAGTTACTACACCATTTATTTATTTTTAGGCAATATATAGATAGTTCGTCCGTTAAGCTATCATCCGATGTTTCACTATATATATTAAACAGCTACATGATTCTGATTAGAGTAAGCTAAATAATTTATATATACAAATAAAATTTAGAATATAATTAAAATAAATCTGAAAGTTCAACTCTTCATTTTCGTATTCATGCTACATGTTTCAGTTTACAATAACCAGCCTGATATTGGAAGCAAAAGAAAATGAAGATGAGAATCAGCAACAGTAATAATAATACAGCACAACAACAACAGTCCAGCAATAGTAACAACCCAGTAACAGACCGGTGGAGTAGTAATCCCAAAACAAATGCTTCCAACTTTTATGAAACAACAACAATTAATGCTGATTTCAAACAATGAAAGAAAGCAGAAGATTTTTTTTTAGTTTTTTTTTATTTGAAAGTTTGAATATTTTTCGGAATTTTTCTCTCTCTTAAATATTCAGCTTTTTTTTTTCTTTTTTTTTCTGTCTTTTTTTCAGATTCGTTTTTATGTTCTTCTTCTTCTGTTTTTTTTTCTTTTTGTTTTGTAAAAATGAAAAAATGAAAATGAAGAGGGGGAGTTGGGTTGTTGGTACTGGACTGGGTCGACCCAGTTCGAAATGGACTGGGTCGTTTGGGAAGATTGGGCCATTTTTTGGGCCTGTGGCTTGAAATCGAAGAAGAGGCCCAATTCCGACTTTCTTTATATTTTCGCTCTCTTTTCTTCTTTTATTTCTCTAAAACTAAATTATAAAAATACTTAAACTATTATTAAGAACTAAATTAAGTTATAAAAGCGCAAATTAACTCCAAATAACAATTAACGCACAATTAAGTAATAATTAAGCATAAAATTGTATATTTGGACATTAAATGCTAAAAATGCAAACGATGCCTATTTTTGTAAATTTTTATTTTTTGTAAACAAACTTAATTACTAACAAATTGTAGAATTAAATCCTACATGCAAAATGCGACATATTTTTGTATTTTTTTTATTAATTTAGCAAATAAACATGCATAGACAAATACAAATAATTATTCAAAATATCACAAAATATCACAAAATTGCACACCAAGAAAAATTACTTTATTTTTTGAATTTTTTGGGAGTAATTCTCATATAGGGCAAAAATCACGTGCTTACAGGTGTTCCATTATAAATCCAAAGTTCACCCATTGATTAGTAAAAAACCTAAGGGTTTATTCTACTCTGAGCCCGAGCTAGTTCTTACTCGATCATTGAAGTTATAACATAAAAAAATTTCACAAAACGAAGACAAAGTAGAATTCGAAATAAATCGGAGATGGAGCGAAAAGAAAAGGAATTGTTTATATTCATAAATGGTATTTACAGTGCCCACAAGAGGCCTTACACAAAAACAAAAAACAAAAAACAAAATCCTAAGAGCTTAATCTACTTTGGGAGCCGCATCCTCGGGAGCAGTATCCTCGGGAGCTGCATCTTTGGGGGCCGCATCTTCAGGAACCTCCTCCTTAAGGACTTCATCCTCATCTCCTCCGATATCGAAACCATTAGCGGAATCTTCATCATCAGAAAGTAAAGCGGCAACCTTGTCCTCCAAAGTTTTTGCCTTTTCAATATTAGCTGAGAGGTCGAAGCCACGAGCGTGCACTTCCTTGAGAGTTTCTCTCCGGGATTGTCGCCTGGCATGATCGAGAGCACATGACAACTTGACTTCTGCAGCAATGGAGATTTCTTGTGCCCGGATGTTAGCAGCTTCGGCATCAGCTCGATAAGAGGCCACAAATGCCTCTGCCTCAGATTTGGCCTTCGCAAGCTCGACGGCTGATTTATCTTCGAGCTCTTCATCTTTCGGCTCCGGGCCAAGCTTTCCCCCTTTGCATTTTGAAGCTAGCATTCAACCGAAGCCAACTGGGCCCGAAGCGTCTCTTTCTTCAAGGCAAGACGGTCCATTTGTTGTTTCCACCCCAGGGTCTCAGCCTCTTTCATCTTAACCTCCTCTCGAATTTGCTCTACCAGCTCGCCCTTCTGCTGGGCTACAAAGTCGAAAGTGTTAATCACTAAGTCAAATGATCATGTAACTAACTCCCAAAAAGTTGCATTACCTGCTCAGTAAGCTCAGTTTGTTCCCGATGAGCCCTGCCCAGTTCAGCTCGAAGATCGCTGATCTCCCCTTCTTTTTTGATATAGAGGATCTTAAGGCTATCCCTCTCTTCCGCAAGCTTCTTGAGTTCGGCCTCATATCAAGAAATCTCGGCCCGAGACTTGGAAAATGCTTCTCGATGGAGCGCCACAACCTTCATACAAAATAAAAAAGTTAGACTTAGAACAACAAGAATAAAACATAGGCGTAATTTTGAGGATAGAAACTTACTTGTTTAAAAGGCCGCCGGGCCTCATCAAAAATAAACAAAGAATCTGGTTCGGGACCATCTTCGAACCCCACTAAGCATTCCCGAAAAATATCATTCCCTTCATGGGACGTCCCCACGTTGGGAGTCTTCATGGCCTGAGCATCTCGGAACTACCCTTCGGAAAACTCAGGGCCCGGTGGGGATTCATCTACGTTGATTATCCCAAGTTATTCATTTGGGACATTCTCTTGCCTTTGAAGAGCCTAGAAGTTAGGCTCTTCGAGTCCACCAGTTGGATGTCCTCCTAGGCGAGGAGATCTTTTACCACTCGATGGCTTGGGGACTCTGCTCGAGCTCCCCTCCGTGATTTCCTCGGTTCAGGATTGAACCATATCAGCCATTGCTGGGTCGATGGCCTTCAAAGCTTCAGTGCTCCCCCTCTTCCGAGTTACCAATGGGCAGTCGACATCTTTTCCCTCTTCATCGTCATCCCGAAGGTGTTGGATCGCTTCTCAGATAGGGTCGTTAGATCGTCCCTAGGCTTTCGAGCCTTATTTTTCTTGGGCTTCGGGGAACTTGTTGGCGAAGCCCTTTTCCTTTTCTTCTCCTTGGTTGGATTTAGGATTTCCTCCTCACCGGGCGGGGGCGGCCTCATAGCAACTGTGTCTCCGAGGCCTGTGTAAGGGAAAAGTAAGTATTTTACAAGAAAAATACCAATACGTAAACAAGGGAACTCACCATGGTTTTTAGCTTCCCATCGACCCTTGGCCAAATCACGCCAACTACGTTCTACATGTGAAGAAGTAGAAGCCAGTTGTTGAACCCAACCTGCAAGGTCCAGAATCGTACTAGGAAACCAAGGGGTAGCTGCATCATCAAAGGGGAATTAAATCGAGGAAGAACAGGGAAAGCAGAGTAGTAAATACCATCAATAGGGTTGTACTTATGTTTCATGTTCCATTCCTCGGGGAATGGCATCCTCTCGGCAGGAATTAAGTCGGATGTCTTGATTCAAACAAACCAGCCCATCCATCCTTGGTCTTTGTCCTCATCGAACTGGAGAACAACAACTTCGAGGACCAACACTGGAGCTTTATCAAACGACCTCGATAGAGGCGAGGGCTATATTGCTTGATCAAATGGTCAAGTGTAAAAGGAAACCCCCCGTTGACCTTGCCCGAGAAGAACTTGAGCAATTTCACAAAACGCCAGAAAGATGGGTAGATCTGGCTAAGGGTCACCCGATACTGGTGACAAAAATCGAGAATGACTGGATCTACAAGACCCATTACCGGGTCTACGGGACCCAGTGTGAAAATATAGGTATACACATTAAGGTATCCTTCCACATGGGTAGTGATATCCTCCTCTGGGGAAGGAATCACCAGTTCCTTGTTCTCCCAACCATATTCCTCTTTCACCTGCTTGAGATCGGCTTCAGATATTGAGCAGATGTATCGAGACATCATAACTATTATTCTTTGGGGAGCATAACTAAGGCAAGAATAGTGTATTTAACAAGTAGGGTCTCAGAGCATCATACTCTTAAGTTGATAGTAGCTTTAGCAAAAGTGGTTGCTCGCAAAGTCACATCAAAATTCTCAAAACGCAATAAAACATAAACAAGGCAAAATTATATGTCACTAAATCAAGCAAGTGAGAACAAGAATAATGGAGCAAACCTAGTAGTATTTCCCCATTCCTATAACTAAAGTGGAAGTGATATATGTCGTTCCCCCTTTTATTCCTTTTGCGGGAAAGTCCGGGTTTCGACATTCATGGGAGAATAACTCGTTTTCTTTTGGGAATTGGGTATTTGAAGAGTCGCCACCTAATGGATTATGGTGCGATAGGGCACCTACAGTGATTAACTCATGAACTAGTTTGTATCACCAGAGATTAGGGTAAGGGCTCAAAATAACCTTGAGGGGAAGGTGTTAGGCACCCCTCGCGGTCCACACGGTGGGTCCTGACCGAACTTAAACTATGTGAATTAGTCATTTAACAAGTAAACAATTTCAACACATATTCGCAAATAAAGGCATGTTTTCACATTCTAAATACACGTATGATTCAGGTAATGAGAGCAGGGGAGATGTTTGAACAACTTACACATATATATGTAAAGAAAAGGAAGTTTATAAAATTTAAACACATAGGAATTGGAAAAGGGAAGTCCTAGGTTGATTAGCCTACAGGATCATACTCATGCAATGCCTGGTAATCACTCCTCAATGAAGGGCTACACGTGACATTGACGTGCAGTCATCATATCCTTTTACTAACCATTACCTTCCCTTTAGTGGTTATAAGCAGGTTTGATTAACGGCTCTAAGCGTGATGCTACCCGTCCCTTACTTATAGTCCTGGAGGAATTTGGGACCTCTAAATTTGGGCAGTTCCAGACAGCCTAAGGTTTGTAAAAGATAAAAATCTAGGCGACATGCAAATAACACATAGGACAAGCAAATAAGGACATGCAGTTAGAAGGCTTATATTTACCTCAGCATGTATATAGGCAATCAAACAACACGTCTAAAACACAGATTTTCAAAAGAAGTTCAAAAATCCTAAGAACATGATATCTAGATGACCATCACAAAATAGAACATGCAGCCTTTATTTTTAAGGGAAAATAGCAGGATCCTAACCAGTTTGCCTACTAGTTTTACAGCATTTTAAGACTATATAATTTCATATATAAACATAACTGGTTTCACAATTATTTAACGCCCTAAGGCTTGCCTAAGTGCGTATATGCAGTCACAATTCTGGGAAGTCATTTTGAAGTCCTTTATCCTATAGGCATGCTTTTTAGTGATTTTAATTAACACAGTGTTGAAGGCTATTAAATAAATGAGTAGGATAATTAATAAGACTGATTCAAGGCTTATAGACGTGAGTTAGAATTAAACTGATTTTAGATCCTATAGGCATGATTTCTAATTGAAACTAATTTTAGAACCTATAGGCATGATTTCTGATTAAAATCGATTTTAAATCCTATAGGCATGATTTCTAATTAAAACTGATTTTAAATCCTATAGGCATGATTTCTAATTAAAACTGATTTTAAATCCTATAAGCATGATTTCTAAAGAGACAAATTTGAATAAATGCGGTAATAAGAACTGAAACCTTATTTACTTTATTCCTTATAAGCATGGTGTCTAATCATGTAAAGTAAAGCAGGCAAAATTTATTTCAACCAAAGCAAACCGTATAGGCAGGTTGTCTAACACAGCATATGTAAACCAAAATAAACCCTATAGGCATGTTATCTACTCCGCACATGTGAACCAAAATAAACCCTATAGGCATGTTGTCTACCCAACTTTACCCACAGGATACAACTACCATCCATTTTCACTAGTCACCCCAATATTTATTTACAACTAATTATTACAGACCAAGGATTGAATAAATTACATAAATATAAATATACATTAAGCTATAGGGAGCCTGAAGTAGGCCCAAAGTAATTTCCAAGCCTTCAGTAGTCTCAAATACCCAAAGTTCCATAGCCAATTTCATGTCTAGGTGTGTCAGAGTTCCCTAAGGACCTCAAGGATCCCGGGTACTGCTCACACCCAGACCTTTCTCAAATAAGGACTGATTTATGTGCAGTGTGGAAGAGTCAGCCTGATATGCCAGAGTTCAGAGAGATCTTAGGGACCTCTAAGCAGTACACATACCGAAGGGGCATAACTTAATAACCTAAGAATAAGTGAAAGTGCTTGACATGATTTGAAAGAATTTTGGTAAATAGTATAAAGAAGGGCCTTAGGAGTGAAGAGATTTTCTGAAACTAGTACTAGTTAGGGTGGTAAAACAGTTTGAGAAAAGCATGAAAAATATTTTTTGAAATCAGAATGCAAGTCACAAAACAAACAGCTTCAAAAACATTTTGGGGCAAACAGATTCCACACATGGAGAGAGAGGTTGGGGACACATAGAATACACCCTAGTGTTTAAGCAAAGAGATGCACAAACTTCTCAAGAAATTGTACAATTGACAAGTTAGTTACAAATATTACAGCAAAGACATGTTGAGAACACACAGATCTTGGACATGATCAATGCACACAACTAGAGTACTTTGAAGGGCTAGATGACTTAGCAGGATCTCATTAGTAAAGTAGAGTAAGCAAGATTTAGATGAACAAACTAGGCAAGCACTTCATAGAAACATTCATAGTTTAGAAATACTAATCACAGATAGAACAAGTAGAATTTAGACAAGCTGGGTGAGACAGTAAACAAGCAATGTAGCTTGGACATGCTAATGAGCAAAAAGGATGCATGCAATTATCACAAGGCAGGATTGGACATGCTAAACAGTAAACAGATCCTTGTGAGTAAATAAACTAGTCATAGCCTCTAACAGAACAGACTCCAACATGCTAAGTGAGACAGTAGTAAGGCAGTGTGATCTAGGCATGCTGGTTACACATTGAGCAACATGACAGTAAAATAATAAACATGATTGGAAGTCACAACTAATGAATTGAAACAACAAAGAAACACATAGTTTTAGAATTTGAATTGAATCAGAACATATCAGTTGAGAATACAGAGTATAGAGCAGAGATGGTGCAAATTGCCAGCCTTGACTTATAGCCGGCTAGGTTAGTGAGAATTGTAAGTAATAGAAGAGAATATAGAGCTTTTAAGAGTGTGAGAGTGTTGATGAACTAAAAATGTTCGTGTCCAGAAGTGAGAAGTAAAGGAGAGTATATATAGCAGTTTAAGAGTGGAGCAGAAAAAGGTAAAGAAATCATAACTCAGCAATCAGGGAAACTACAAAATCAATCACACACGAAATTAGCACAGCCTTCCTTCAATTAAGGACAACTACCCAATGGTTAAAGGACATGAGTCACTTAAGGAAAGAAAATCAAATCAGGACAAAGTAAAGAGGTAAATAAATAGAAGTTTAATTAAAGAAATAATTGTGAAGAATCAGTAACATTACAGACAATAAGGTAATAAGAATAATTAGAGTCGTAAGCAAGGGAATAAATCAAGAATCATCACATAATTTTCAACCAAGCAAATCAGTAAATCGAAATTCAAAATAATACTGGTTTAAAGAGAGGGAAAAATATCAATTTTTCACAAATAGATGAGTAGGCCGAACAAAACTTCATAAACACACATAAATTAGCCAAGAGATCGACTCAGAAACCCTAGTAGAGATGAACTAGGGTAGAAGTCACCAGATACTGAATTGAACTAAGGAAAATCATGAGAGTAAAAACACATACCAAACAATGTAGCCAGTAACACGAAAAGATTCAGAATTGAAGCAAAAATATAAGAAATTAGGGTTTTAGCATAAATCGACTACGATCCAAACAATATTAACACGAATCAGTCAGTAACACTTAAGAATCACGATTAAACACTATAAAAAATCGGAAAGTTCTTAAAAGAGTGAGTTCAGTAAACCCTAGTTTTCAGGAAAAATGGAGAATCGATTAAAAACCATAAGACTTTCGTGAAAACATGTGAAATAGACTCGATTCATCTCAGATCTGGACAGATCTGAGAAGATCAAAGGATAAAAATTAGGTTTTTTTGGGAAAAGCAACAGAGACATGCACAGACTTAGGAAACCACGGATCCAAGACGAAAAAATAAGAAAGATCTTGCTCAAGATCAAGCTAAATAGCCTGAAACCAGCAAGAAAACCCAAGGTGTAAACAGACCGCCTAGGTCCCTTGAGGATCTCTTCAAGGATCCAAAAATAGAGACGCCATAGCAAACAGAAGGACATTAGAGGCTTGAGGTGGTGAAGAACCACCATAGGAGAGCAGTAGGTGAGTGACGGCGTTTGGAGATTAGGGTTTAGGTCGAGAGTATTTGAGAGAAGAGAGGAATAGATGACGGCGGGGAAGGGTGGTAAAATGATCAGGGTTTGGGGGGTATAGGTTAGTTTAATTTAGGTAAGGAGAGATCTGGACCGTTGATCAAAATGATCAACGGCCAGGATAAGCCAGGGCATTAGGCTGGGTAGGCTTGTTAGGGTCAGATGGTATTTGGGCTGGGTAGATTTTGGGCCTGATTTAATTTGAATTGGGATGGGGGTCCGAATTTAACATAATTAAAGGGGCTATTTGTTAAGTATCCAATTTATTAATAAAATAATTTGTAAAAATAGCTAATTAAATGATAAAAATTATTTTTATTCATGAAGATGATTTAAAATAATTACTTAGATTTATAAAAATATAAAAATTTATTTTCTGTATAGATAATGTAATTATGCATATGTATGGGCTATTATTGCAAAATATGCAATTGTAGTCTAAAGAAAATGCAAATGTAATTGTAAAAATACATATAAAATATTTGAACACTTATATGAGCATAAATGATGAATTTATATGATTAAATCATCATAAATTAATATGAGTGATAATTATTAAATATTTATATAATTAAAAATACAGAAATAAATTAATTTAAGGCCTTTAAAAATTATAGAAAAATTGTAAAAATACCTGTGCATGTTTGTAAATGCATGTACAATATTTTTGAAAGTATGTATGCATATTTAAAATATATGAGAAAAAATTGGGTATCAACAATACATGTGACACTCACACCCATCTAACTAGGCATGACGCCTTAGCTATACGAACAAAAAGAAAACATAAGAAAAACTAGACTACGTAGAAGGGCAATGACAACCGTAGTGAAAGATTTCCTACACATCACTGATAATACATGAGTTGTTGCGCAACAATATTCTGGAAACCACCATCATATATAGCTTGACTTGCCCCAGAAGCTATCACCATTGATGCTTGCTTCAAAGGATGTTGACCTGTCAGGCCAGGAAGACCACCTATCTTGCTCCTAGCTAGCTTCCTTTCATAAACCAAAAGGTCAATGACCAAAATACCTAGTGGCGCAGGAGCTGGTGGAGGAAGTGGGTTCGAGGTTGTCCCAGGCGGAGTTGGCTTGTTATCCCAAGAACACTGCAAGTATACAAATTAGAGCGGTTAATTGTGAAGATTAACACATTGATTAGTCTAAGAGAACACAACCAGAGTTAAGATGCAAATATCCCTTCTCTTGATAAGTGTCATCCTATACCATTGAAAAGAGAAAAAGAACAAACTCGAAATCTTCTTTCATAATGAGCATTCAAGATAACAACAAATAATTGAAACACAACACAAAAAAAAAATCAACTTCAATAGAAAAAATAGCTGTCAAGCACAATGATAAACCTTAATCTATCTTCCACCCGTATTTCCTATTTGAATTGCTAAGGCTGCCTCAGCATGAATATTGTATCATACAAAATTAATCATTTATCACGCTGAATTCGGACTTCCTCAATCACTCCTGCATCAAGGGCATGAAAGTGGCGATGAAGATCAGGTTGTGTTCCTATATTGGGGAAAATCGAGTTAACATTTGGAATTAATTATGTGTTGACATGTTAAGACACGTGGATCAATGAAAAAATGATTGTTAGTAAAGAGTATTCAAAGAGACGCGCGAGCCTTAATAGGTACGGGAAAGGGTTCAAGAAAGCAAGAAGGAACGGTTACTTGAATCTCTTGATAATTTGAAGAGATATCAGAGGAATGAACCTAGATAGCAAAAAGTACAGATACGTATTATCTGTAATTAATGAGCATCAATGATGGGAACGTTATAGAATCTTCACAAAACAGTTACGATTGTCAATTATAATGTTACATTAATGCCATTAATTGCTCATAATGGCTCTATTATGAGAGGAAAGAAACGTAGTACTTAGAAATAGCTATAAAAGGAGAGAAATAATATTTGTATGGGGAGACGGATTATTATTGAAATATATTGATTTATATTGCTTTATTTTAATTACTCAGCTACTTCTCAATTCAATTCTTCTTTTTCATTACATAGTTATTTCCTTATTTGATTATCGGTAACCCGAGTTCTTCTAAAATTAAGCTTTGACCGAAATTCCTATTTTCTGGTTAAACAAATTTATTCCGTTACCGGGAATCTGATAATCTTTTACTTTCTAAATCGACTCTTTTGTCAAACAATCATGTTGAATGTCAACAACAATAACCAACAAAATTTACAACACCAAGAAAATCAGCAACATCAGGAGAATCAACAAGATGAAGGAACTCCAGTTCCCTCACAACGAAACTCTCCACGACAATCCCGAGAGGGGACTCCTGACGGATCTGAATCAAATATGAATGAGCAGTTCAAAAATGATCAAGCTATTGATGAACCTTTGAAAAAATTAATCGCCCAACAGTTTAGTACTGCTCTTCAGGCTTTTGCTAACCAGCTGCCAGGTGTTGTACCACCAACACCAACTCCAAACAACAACACCGTGGAAAATCCTCGCTCAGGACTCGTTAACTCAGGCAGTGGAGGAACTTCTAGTGAATCTTGTGATGGAGGGTCAGGTATCCCAGTTAATTCTGATTTACAAAGTTTAGTACTAACTTTATAGAAATAGCTCAAGGAGCAGAGAGATCGCATAGAACAGATACCTGGAGTGCCGCCTGTAATCAAGAGAATAGATATGGACAAATACTCTCAATAACCTTGGAAGCCAAGTGCCTCTCCTTTACCAATTCCAAAGAAATTCAAAATGCTCGATATTCCGAAATACGATGGAACAACTGATCCATGGGATCACATAACTGCATTTACAACTGGTGTAAAGGGAAACGATTTGAACAAGAAAGAAATTGAATCAGTATTGGTCAAAAAATTCAGAGAAACACTCACGAAGGGAGCATTAACATGGTACTCTCTTTTACCTGAAAAATTCCATTGATTCTTTTGCTAAGCTTGCAGATTCATTTATCAAAGCACACTCGGGAGCTCAAAAAGTTGAAAAATGAATGGAGTACATTTTCAAAATAAAACAAGGGGATACGGAGCTGCTCAGGGAATTCGTAGACAGATTCCAGAGTGAAAGGATGATGTTGCCATGTGTACCTAATAACTGGGTGGCTATGGCCCTTGCCAGTAATCTAAATGAAAAAAGCTCGGAAGTCACAAGGAGACTCAAAGAAAGTTTACGAGAATTTCCAGCAATAATTTGGAATGATATTTATAATAGATACATCACAAAGTTACGGATAGAAAAAGATACAATCATTCAGTCTTGGAAAGATGAAAGAGTGAGTTTGAGACGAACTAAATCTGAAAAAAGTCTTGTAAAAACAAGTACGAACCTTACATGGGACCAGTAGGAAGGGATTCACGTTCAAAATAGGAAAACCCAAGGTATGATCCTAGATCAAGAGATAGAGAGTCAGGTTCATCATCAAGGTTCGAAAAAGAACGAAACATGCGAGATACGCGAGATGATAACAGAAGCTTGAAAGCAAAAATTGGCGGCTACAGTTTTAATGTTAGCACATCCAAGTTAGTGGCAGTTTTAAGAAGCATAGGAGACAAGGCACGGTGGCTGAAATAAATGAGATCAAACCCAAACAGGAAAAATCCCGATTTTTTGTGCGAGTTTCACAACGATCACGGTCATAAAACGGCGGATTGCAGATTGTTACAAGGTGAAGTAGAAGATTTATTAAAATAAGGGTACTTAACTAAATTGTTTAGTGAAAGGGGGAAGCAAACATATATGAAGAACAGACAAGAACTGCCAAAACTTCCTTCGCCGAAAAGGACGGTTAATGTCATAAGTGGAGGGGAAGAGATCAATGGCGTAATGTATACGGCGGCAAAGAAGGTGTCAAAAATTACAGTTACCCATGGGAAGCGAGTGCGACAGGTTTTGGAAGAAGACAGTATTACATTTGATGATGCAGATGCAGATGGCGTGCTGACCCCGCATAATGATACACTGGTAATATCTTTACTTGTACATGGCACTAATGTAAAACGAGTTTTGATTGACCTAGTTAGTTTCGTGAATATCATTCTGTTGAGAGTGGTAAATGAGATACAAGCCGATGATAAGTTGATACCCAAGGCACACACCTTGTCTGGTTTTGAAAACTCGAGTGTCATAACAAAAGCCAAGATAATACTCACCACATTCACAAAAGGAGTAGTCAAAGACACCAAATTTCAAGTAGTAGAAATGGATATGGCTTACAATTTGATTCTCGACAGACCATGGATTCACGAAATGGACATTGTTCCATCTACTTTACATCAAGTTATCAAGTTTCCATCACAATGGGGAATATGACAAATCTGTGGTGACCAACAAGCTTCTCGAAGCATTAACTCCGTGGCAGATTCAAGTGCAAAGAGTGACAAAAAATAGCAATCACAGAATTCAGTTGAGGATGCAGAAACACGAGCCTCAACTGAAGACGGACAAACAGATGTAGACTCAAGGCCCGATACTATTCAAGAACCAGAAGAAAATGAAAACATCAAAATAACAATTGAGGAACTGGAAGTTGTAGTACTATTTGTACATTGATCGGACAGAAAAGTCTATGTTGGAACCAACCTCAGCCTAGAGATAAAATGTAAGTTGATTGAATTTTTAAAGGCTAACACAGATTGTTTTGCTTGGTCCCATTCAGATATGACAGGTATACCATCAGAGGTAATGACCCACAAATTAAATGAAGATCCATCATACCTACCTATCAAATAAAAGAAAAAGAAGCAAGGTTCCTTCAAGAATCAGGTGATTCAAGATGAGGTGCAAAAGCTTTTAAAAATCGGGTACATCCGCGAGGTAAAGTATCCATATTGGTTGGCTAATATTGTAGTAGTTCCCAAAAAGAATGGTAAGTGGCGAGTTTGTGTAGATTATACTGATCTAAATAAAGCTTGCCCTAAAGATTCTTTTCCATTACCGCACATAGATCAACTAATTGATGCTACTGCAGGGCATGAATTATTAAGTTTTTTAGATGCCTATTCACGATATAATCAAATTAAAATGGATCCTCTAGATGAAGAAAAAACTTCCTTTATCACAGACAGGGAGACTTACTATTACAAAGTTATGTCGTTCGGCTTAAAGAATGCTGGGGCAACATACCAAAGGCTAGTGACCAAAATGTTTCAAGAACACCTAGGAAAAACCATGGAGGTACCATGGAGGTACATTTCAACACTTGACTGATACATTTCATATTTTTCGCAAATTTAACATGAAGTTAAATCCTGAGAAATGTGCATTTGGCGTGTCATTAGGTAAGTTCTTGGGTTTTCTTGTTTCTAACTGTGGCATTAAAGTAAAACCCGCGCATATTAAAGCTATTGAGGAAATTCCGGATATACTCACGAGCAAAAAAGAAATACAAAGGCTGACAGGAAGAATAGCAGCCTTGAAAAGATTTATTTTCAAGTTATCAGAAAAATGCTTCAAATTCTTTTCAGCCTTAAAAAAGCAAAATCAATTTGAATGGTCTGAAGAATGTCAACAAGCGCTTAAAAATTTAAAAGCGTACTTGTCAAATCTACTATTGCTAGCCAAACCAAAAGATGGGGAGAAATTACTTATCTACCTTGCTGTTTTCAGAAGTAGCAGTAAGTGTTGTATTAGTTCGAGAGGACTAAGGTAAACAATCTCCAATTTATTATGTTAGCAAGTCTTTATTAGATGTTGAGACTCGATATCCTTATTTAGAGAAACTTGCACTAGCATTAATTATGGCATCTAGGAAATTAAGGTCTTATTTTCAATGTCATCCTATCTTTGTAGTAACTGCCTACCCCTTACGTAATATATTGCATAAACAAGAGTTATCGAGTAGATTAGCCAAGTGGGATATAGAGCTAAGCGAATATGACATTACATATCAACCTAGAACTACAATAAAGTCATAAGTTTTAGCAGATTTTGTGGCAGATTTTAGCCAAGGGATACAATTGGAAACAGAAAAAGTACTGTGGGTATTTAACGAGTCTAATCCAGGTACTTGGACCTTATTTACTGACAGTTCATCAAATGTAAAAGGAGCAGGTCTAGGCATTGTCTTGGTACCACATGCGGGAGAAACCATACGACAAACCATAAAATGTCATCCAATCACTAATAATGAGGCAGAATATGAAGCTGTAATTGCAGGTTTAGAATTGGCACGAGAGCTCGGAATAGAGCAGGTCATAATCAAAAGCAATTCGCAGCTCGTAGTTAACCAAATATAGGGGACTTATACAGCTAGAGAGGCAAGGATGCAACAATACCTGGAAAAGGCACGAGATTTAGTTAGACAATTCCAAGCTTGGAAAGTCACGCAAATACCAAGGGAAGATAATGCCGAGGCAGACGCTTTAGCTTATCTTGCATCCTCTACAGAAGTACCAAATGAAGAAAATGCTTCTGTGATTCATTTGTTTCATTCAGTGCTTGATCAAGATAAAAACGAGGTAAATTACAATAATTTAACTTGGGATTGGAGAAATGAAATTGTCAATTTTTTGCAGTATGGAATACTACCTGAAGATAAAAAAAAGGCTCAGGCACTTCACCAAAAGGCTGCTCGTTACTGTTTAAATCAGGGCAATTTATATCGAAAAATGTTCGGTGGCCCTCTAGCAAGATGTCTCGGGCCTTCTCAAACGGAATCTGTGATGAAAGAAATACACGAGGGACATTGTGGAAATCACGCTGAAGGGAGATCTTTGGTAAAAACTATAATTAGAGTTGGCTATTACTGGCTAAAAATGGAAGAAGCAGCGGAAAATTTTGTGGCTAAATGTGACAAGTACCAAAGATATGGCAACAACATGCATCGACCGGCTGAATTATTACATCCAGTTGTGGCACCATGGCCTTTTATGAAGTGGGGGATAGGTATCGTAGGTCTACTACCACAAGCCAAAGGCAAAGTAAGATTTCTGTTAATACTCATTGACTATTTTACTAAGTGGGTAAAAGCAGGAGCCTTCAAACAGGTATGAGAAAAAGAGGTCAGAGACTTCATCTGGCGAAACATCATATGTCAGTTTGGGGTTCCAAAGGAGATCGTGTGTGATAACGGTCCGCAATTCATAGGTGCAAAAATCACAGAATTCTTCCAAAGTCGGCAAATTAAAAGGATTACCTCGACAACTTATCATCCGGTGGCCAATGGACAAGCTTAATCAACAAATAAAAATCAAAGGGCAATTGGCCATAAGTACTACCTGGAGTCTTGTGGGCTTACCAAACAATAACAAAAACAAGTACGAGAGAAACACCATTTTCACTTCTATACTGAGCTGAAGCCTTAATTCCAGTCGAAATAGGGGAATCAAGTACGAGATATACTCAAGCTACTGAAGAATCGAATGAAGAAAAGATGCGGGTAAATGTGGATTTACTTGAAGGAAGGAGGGAAACTACCTTAATAAGGATGGCAGCACAAAAACAAGTTATTGAGCGGTATTACAATCGGAAAGCTAGCCTCAGATAGTTTAAGATTAGGGACTACGTACTCAAGAAAGTTTTCCAATCCATGAGGGCAGCCAATTAAGAAAGTTAAGTCCAAATTGGGAGGGGCCTTACAAGATTCGAGGTATCGCAAGAAAAAGGTGCATATGAGCTTGAAACCTTGGATGGCAAGATTCTACCTTCAAGTTGGATTGTTGTTCATCTGAAGAAGTATTATTTCTAAGGGAAGGAAATACCAACGGTCAGGTATCCCCATTTACGATTTTTATTTTTGAATTGTTAAAGTTTTACTAACAATTTTAGATGATAGGCAAAAAGCCAGCTTACACTAAATGATGAATTTAGACTTGAAAGACACGCGGAAGGAACATAATTCCCGGTCTAGGGTTACAACTATTCTGATGAAAATGTAATGGGTTAAGCAGTCTTCATTTAAAATTATACCTCCGAGTCCCGTATGTTTTTCCTTTTCAGGAAAAGAACCGCATGGAAGGAATAATCAAGTGCTCGAGATTTCATACTTCAAAGCTCATACACTTGGGGGAGCATATAATATACATATAATATATGTATATGGAAGGAAAAGAAGGCTGAAACAATTAAATTTCAAGTCAATCCTAAAGTTTACTCAACAAATATCAAGTTCAGAGCAAAGTCACGAGCCAAAAACACAAGCCTGATCCAAAAACCTGTGATGAATACACTCGTGGATACTGTAACGATTTGGCCGATCGTTTTAAGAATTAATGCCCCGATCCCCTATTAACTGCATTCCCCGTATTTGTTTCTGCTATTGTGAGTTGCCGGGAGGATTTATTTTGAGTTTCGGAGAGTTTTGGGACACTTAGTCCCTAAATGAGAGTTTAAGTTTTGAAATTTGGACCGTAGTCGGAACATTGCGAAGACGGCCTCGGAATGGAATTCCGTTGGTTTCGTTAGCTCCGTTGGGTGATTTCGGGCTTAGGGGCGTATTCAGATTGTGTTTTGGAGGCCCGTAGCTTATTTAGGCTTGAAATGTCGAAAGTTGAATTTATGAAGTTTTCGGTCCGATAGTGAGATTTTGATCTAAGGGTCAGAATGGAGTTCCGGAAGTCGAAGTAGGTCCATTGTGTCATTTGGGATGTGTGTGCAAAGTTTGGTACCCGCGCTCACTGGGGGTTCACAGACTCCGGGAGGGGCCCTTTACGGCCCAAACGCAATAACAAGACATCTCGTGGCATAATCAAACAGGCTCTCGGCCTCATATCAAGCCACCTTGTGGCATAACAACTCAGGCCCTCGGTCTCATAATCATGAATCCGTACAATACCGCTGCGATGCGCAGCCCGATCCCATAATATCCTCACAACACAGGCCCTCGGCCTCACTCAGTCAGAAATCTCTCAAAGCTACTCGGGCATAGTAAAATATGATGATCAACCCAAAATATCATTTAAGATGTCAAAACAGAGTAAATATGGCTGAGTTGTGAAAACAGTAGAATACAACATGACTGAGTACAAATTTGAAGTCAAAACAGTGTGGAATAGTAGTAAAAATCCCCTAAGGGTCCAAAACAGTTGGCACGAGGCCCAATTATGGCATTCAGCCCAAAACATGATGATAGCATATAGTTTTCAATCAAACATGCAGTTAAACAGTCATACGGAATGAACTAAGTCACAATCCCCAACGGTGCATGACCCCACGCTCGTCATCTAGCGTGTGCGTCACCTCAAAGTAGCACAACGATGTGAAATCCGGGGTTTCATACCCTCAGGACAGCATTTACAATCATTACTTACCTCTATCCGGTCCAAACTCTAGCTCGCGATGCCTTTGCCTCTCGCCTCGGCCTCAACTCGCATCGAATCAATCCAAAATCAGAATCATTAAGTCAAAATATACTAAGGGAACGAAGCCCATGCGAAAATAATCATATTACAACACAAATCCCGAAATTAACCAAACCCGACCCCCGGGCCCACGTCTCGGAATCCGATAAAATTTACATCAATGGAATCCTTATCACTCCTCGAGTTCATTCATATCAAAAGTACCAAAATCCGACAACAAATGACCCCTCAAATCCTCAATCAAAAGTCTCCAATCTCAAGCCCTAGTTTCTTCAATATTTACCCACAAATTTCCAAAAATTTCAAACCTAATCAATGAAATAACACCATAGGAACAAGTTTTATGTTCAAAACTCTTACCTCAATGAAGTTCCCTTGGATTCCCTCTTCAAAATCCCCCGAAAAGCTCCAAAATCAATTTAAAAATGGTGAAGAAAGGCTGAAAATTGCGAAGGAGGGTTTATATACTTTTTGGCCCAGGAATGCCGCACCTGCAGTCCCAAACACGCACCTGCGTGACCGCATCTGATGCCAAAGCACCGCACCTGCGGTTTTCACTTAAAACCCCTCTTCCGCATCTGCGACCAAACACCGCACCTGTGCTATCGCAGGTGCACTCCAATAGCCACTTCTGCAATTCCAGCTGGCCTCCCTCTTGGCCGCTTCTGCGGCTTACCTTCTGCTTCTGCAGGCATCGCACCTGCGGCCTCCCAACCGCAGGTGCAGTTATGACAGCAACAATAAACTTCAACTGCCAAACTCAACTACAAATTCTCTCGTCAACCATCCAAAATCACCCCGAGGCCCCTGGGACCTTAACCAAAAGCACGAACAAGTCATATACAACTATCCAAACTTATACCAATCTTTAAAACACCTCAAACAATATCGAATCAACCAAATAACATCGGATTCAAGCCTAAGGTTCCAAAAATCTTCTGCATTCCACTTTAGAAACAAGATAATTTGTATAAGAGTAATATATAGTAGAAGGTTCTACTAACTAAATAAAATGGAAATAAGTATAATTTGATCAAAAAGTCTATCAAACCACGTCTGAATGACCTGAAATTTTGCACACATGTCAAAAATAATACAACGGACCTACTCCAACTTCCGGAATTCCATTCCAACCCCTATATCAAAATCTCACCTATCAACCAAAAAATGCAAAAATTTCAATTTCGCCAATTTAAGTCTAAATATACTACGGACCTCCAAAACATGTTCTGATCACACTCTTAAGTCCCAAATCACCTCCCAAAACTATCCGAACCATCAGAACTCACATCCGAGCCCTTTTCTACATAACTCAACATCCGATTGACTTTTTCAATTTAAGCTTACTCAAAAGAGACTAAGTGTCTCAAACCTTACCAAAACCTCTCCGAACCTGAGCCAACCAACCCGATAGTACATAATACAGCTAAACAAGACAATAAGAAGCAGGAACGGGGGAAAACATAGCGGTAACTCATGAAATGACCGGTCAGGTCGTTACATCCTCCCCCTCTTAAACAAACGTTCGTCCTCGAACGGGTCAAGAAACATACCTGAGGCCTCAAACAGGTGAGGATATCTGCTCTGTATCTCCTGCTCGGTCTCCCAGGTAGCCTCCTCCACGGGCTGACCTCTCCACTGCACTTTTACTGAAGCTATATCCTTTGACCTCAACTTTCGAACCTGACGCTCCAAAATAGCTATTGGCTCCACATCATAAGTCAAATCATCATCTAACTGAGTCGTGCTGAAGTTCAAAACATGAGACAGATCGCCAATATACTTCTGGAGCATAGAAACATGAAATACCGGATGCACACTCGACAAGCAGGGTGGCAAAGCAAGCTCATAAGCCACCTCCCCAATCCTCTGAAGCACCTCAAAAGACCCAATGAACTGAGGACTCAATTTACCCTTCTTCCCAAATCCCATAACACCCTTCATGGCTGAAACCTTCAATAGAACCTTTTCACCAACCATGTAGGACACATCCCGAACCTTCCTGTCAGCATAACTCTTTTGTCTCGTCTATGCTGTACGAAGCCTCTCCTGAATCGCCTTCACCTTGTCTAAAGCATCCTGCACCAAGTCTGTACCCAATAGCCTAGCCTCACCCGGCTCAAACCAATCAACTAGAGATCTACACTACCTCTCATACAAAGCCTCATATGTAGCCATCTGAATACTCGATTAGTAACTGTTGTTATAAGCAAACTCTACGAGTGGTAGAAATTGATCCCATGACCCTCCAAAATCAATGACACAAGCGCGCAACATGTCCTCCAATATCTGAATAGTATGCTCGGACTGCCCGTCCATCTGAGGATGAAAAGTTGTGCTCAACTCAACCTGAGTACCCAACTCTCGCTGCACAGACCTCCAAAACTGCGAAGTAAACTAAGTGCCCCTATTTGAAATGATGGAAATTGGGACACCATGCAAACGAACAAATCTCCCGGATATAGATCTCTGCCAATCGCTCTGAAGAATAGGTAGTACACACAGGAATGAAGTGCGCGGACTTGGTCAACCGATCCACAATCACCCAAATAGCATTGAACTTTCTTCAAAGCCCGTGGGAGCCCAACTACAAAGTCCATGGTGATCCACTCCCACTTCCACTCTGGAATATCCATCTGTTAAAGCAAGCCACCCTGTCTCTGATGCTCATATTTCACATGATGACAATTGAGACACCGAGATAGAAATCCCACAATGTCCTTCTTCATTCTCCTCCACTAATAATGTTGTCTCATATCCTGATACATCTTTGCAGCACTCGGATGAATGGAATACCGCGAGCTATGGGCCTTCTCCAGAATCAACTCCTGATGCCCATCTACATTGGGCACACATATCCGGCCCTGCATCCTCAACACCCCATCATCATTAATAGTCACATCTCTGGCATCATCGTGCTGAACGTTATCCTTAAGGACAAGCAAATGAGGATCATCATACTGGCGCTCTCTGATGCGATCAAATAAAGAAGACCGAGAAATCACACAAGCCAATACCCGACTAGGCTCCGAAAATATATAACCTCACGAACCAATTGTTCAAGGCCTGAACATCAACTACAAGAGGTCTCTCCCCAATTGGAATATATGCCAAACTCCCCATGCTCACTGTCTTCCTACTCAAGGCATCGGCCACCACATTGGCATTCCCCAAATGATACAAAATAGTAATATTATAGTCCTTTAGCAGCTCCAACCATCTCCCCTACCTCAAATTAAGATCTTTCTGCTTGAACAAGTACTGGAGGCTACGATGATCAGTAACCACCTCACAAGACACACCATACAAATAATGCCTCCAAATCTTCAACGTGTGAACAATAGCAGCCAACTCCAAATCATGAACAGGGTAGTTCTTCTCATGGGACTTCAACTGGCGAGAAGCATAAGCAATAACTCTACCCTCCTGCATCAACACACACCCAATACCAACTCTCGAAGCATCACAATACACGGTATATGAACCTGAAGCTGATGGTAAAACTAACATTGGAGCTGTGGTCGAGCTTCTAAAAGCTCTCCTTACACTCATCCGACCACCTGAATGGAGCACCCTTTTGAGTCAACTTGGTCAAGGGTGATGCGATAGATGAGAATCCCTAAACAAAATGGCGGTAATAACCCGCCAAACCAAGAAAACTGCAAATCTTTGTGGCTGAGGACGGTCTGGGCCAACTCTGAACCACCTCTATCTTCTTTGGATCAACCTGAATACCCTCGCTGGACACCACGTTCCCCAAGAAAGCCACTAAACTAAGCCAAAACTCACACTTGGAGAACTTTGCATAAAACTTCTCCCCCCTCAATCTCTACAATACAACTCTCAAATGCTCCACGTGCTCCTCCTGACTACGGGAGTACACCAGAATATCATCAATGAAAACTATGACAGAAGGTTTTTACGAAGCGGGATGAACATTTGGTTACTTACCAAAGTTCGGTGGCGAAGACTTAGATTGACTATCTCCTCCTCAGTAGATGCGGCAGAAGGTTGTGCGAGGACTGCAAGGTTATCCCAGGTGAGACCCTCTCAATGCGGCATAGGGTTTTGGTGATGGACATTTGTATTAGGATAAGGAGGAAGAAGAGGTCAGTACAAGGACGCCCTAGGATTAGGTGGGGCGCCTTAACTAAGGATAAAGCTAAGGAGTTGGAAGGAAGGTTATCGGCAATGGGAGCTTGGAGAAGTAGTGGGGAAGCAAACACAATGTGGTCGACGATGGCGGACTGTATAAGAAAGGCGGCGAGAGAGGTGTTAGGGATATCTACGGGCCACAATGGTGGCCACAAAGGAGATTGGTGGTGGAATGCAATTGTCCAAGGTAAAGTGAAAGCAAAGAAGGCGGCTTACCTGCGATTAGTAGGGAGCACTGACGAGGAGGGGAAGAGAGAGAACAATCAAAGGTATAAGGTAGCTAGGAAGGAGGCGAAGATGGCAGTGACGGAGGCTAAGACGACAGCTTTTGCTCGTCTGTATGAGGAACTAAGGAACAAAGGTGGGGAGAAGAAGTTATTCCGACTCGCTAAGGCGAGAGAGAGGACAACTCGGGATCTGGACCAAGTGAGGTGCATAAAAGATGATGACGACAAAGTTTTGATGGGAGATGACCAGATTAAGAGGAGGTGGCAGACCTACTTTCATAAACTTCTAAGTGAAGAAGGGGATCAGGATATTATACTTGGGGAATCGAGGAATGCCGACAGTCACCATGAAGTAAGTAATTGTAGGGACATTGAGATCGATGAAGTCATGGAGGCAATGCGTAAGATGAGAAGGGGCAGAGCTACCGGGCCAGACGAAATTCCGGTTGAACTGTGGAGGTGTGTGGGTAGAGCAGGCTTGGAATGGCTTACTGCATTGTTTAGTGTTATATTCAAGACTAATAGGATGCCTGAAGAGTGGAGGTGGAGTACAATGGTCCCGTTGTATAAGAACAAAGGTGATGTCCAGAGCTGTAACAACTATAGGGGCATCAAATTACTAAGTCATACCATGAAAGTTTGGGAGAGAGTGGTAGAAATGAGAGTGCGAAGGACGGTGTCTATTTCAGACAACCAGTTCGGGTTCATGCCGGGGCGATCTACCACAGAAGCTATCCACCTTATTAGGAGGATGGTGGAACAGTACAGGGATAGGAAGAAGGATCTCCACATGGTGTTTATTGATCTGGAGAAAGCGTACGATAGGGTTCCTAGGAAGGTCTTATGGAGCTGCTTAGAGGATAAAGGGGTCCCGGTTGACTATATTAGGGTGATTAAAGACATGTATGCTGGAGCTAAGACTCGGGTTAGGACAGTAGGAGGCGACTCTGAACACTTTCCAGTTATTACGGGGTTGCACCAAGGGTCTGCGCTCAGCCCATTCCTATTTGCCCTGGTGATGGATGCACTGACTCATCATATTCAAGGGGAGGTGCCATGGTGCATGCTATTTGCTGATGACATTATTCTAATTGACGAGACACGAGGCGGCGTCAACGAGAGGCTAGAGATTTGGAGACATGCTCTTGAGTCTAAAGGTTTCAAGTTGAGCAGGACGAAGACGGAATACCTCGAGTGCAAATTTGGAGTTGAGCCGACGGAAGCGGGAGTTGAAGTGAGGCTTGACTCTCAAGTCATTCCCAAGAGGGGTAGTTTCAAGTACCTTGGATCGGTTATTCAGGGGATCGGGGAGATTGACGAGGATGTCACACACCGTATAGGGGTGGGGTGGATGAAGTGGAGGTTAGCGTCGGGAGTCTTGTGTGACAAGAAAGTGCCACCGTTACTAAAAGGTAAGTTTTATAGAGCAGTGGTTAGGCCTGCCATGTTATATGGAACTGAATGTTGGCCGGTAAAGAACTCACACATCCAGAAGATGAAAGTAGCAGAGATGAGGATGTTGAGGTGGATGTGCGGGCATATAAGGATGGATAAGATTAGGAATGAAGATATTCGAGAGAAGGTGGGTGTGGCCCCCATGGAGGACAAGATGCGGGAAGTAAGACTCAGATGGTTCGGGCACATTCAGAGGAGAAGCACTGATGCACCAGTGAGGAGGTGTGAACGACTGGCTATAGTGGGCACGCGGAGAGGTAGACGGCGACCTAAGAAGTATTGGGGAGAGGTGATCAGACAGGATATGACGCGACTTAGGATTACTGAGGACATGACCCTTGACAGAGAATTATGGAGGTCGAGCATTAAGGTTGTAGGTTAGGGGAAAGTTGTGAATATTTCTACAGCACAATAGAGTGAGACTAGCTAGTTAGGAGTTAGACTAAGAATGTCATTGGTCGTCTATTGATGCAGGGCTTTACCTGCTAGTTTTACTATACCAGCAATTTATTTCGTATTTCGTATTCTGTATTTCATATCTCTTATATTGCTGTTATTGTATTATGCATTTTTATGGTACTACTATATCGGCTCCTCTTGCTTTTTTTGAGCTGAGGGTCTCCTGGAAACAGCCTCTCTACCCTTCGGGGTAGGGGTAAGGTCTGCGTACATATTACCCCCCCCCCAGACCCCACTTATGGGATTATACTGGGTCGTTGTTGTTGTTGTTGAAAACTATGACAAATGAGTCGAGATAAGGCCAAAACACGTTGTTCATCAAATGCATGAACATTTCTAGGACATTGGTCAGCCCAAAAGACATCACCAAGAACTCATAATGACCATATCGGGTCCTGAAAGCCATCTTAAGAATATCCAAGTCCCTGATCTTGAACCAGTGATAACCTGAACGAAGATCAACCTTGGAGAACATTCTCGCTCCCTGAAGCTGGTCAAATAAATCATCGATACGAGGCAAAGGATACTTGTTCTTGATTGTTACTTTCTGTAATCAATGCACATTCTCATCGTGCCATCCTTCTTCTTCACAAATAGAACAGGCGCACCCCAAGGCGACACACTAGGTCGAATAAACCCCTTATCAAGGAGTTCCTGAAGTTGTTTCTTCAATTCCTTTAACTCCGTTGGTGCCATACGATACAGTATAATAGAAATGGGCTGAGTTCCTGGCACCAGATCAATACCAAAATCAATATCCCTGTCCGGTGGCATGCCCGGCAGGTCTGCAGGAAACACATCGAGAAAATCCCTCACAACAGGAACAGAATCAATACTAGGAGTCTATGCACTGACATACCTCACAAAGGCTAAGTATTAAAGACAACCTTTCCCAACCATATGTTGCGCCTTCAAGAATGAAATCACCCTACTAGGAACATAATCGGTCGAACCTCGCCACTCAATCCGTGGCACACCCGATATAGCCAAAGTCACTGTCTTAGCATGACAGTCCAAAATAGCGCGACACAGAGATAGCCAATCCATGCCCAATATAACATCAAAGTCTACCATACATAACAACAAAAGATCCATTCGGGCCTCCAAACCCCCAATAGTTACCACACATGATCGGTACACATGGTCTATAACAACAGTATCACCCACCAGAGTCGATACACGAACGGATGATACAAGAGACTCACGGAGTGTATCCAAATAACGAGCAAAGTATGATGACACATAAGAATAAGTGGAACCAGGATCAAATAATATAGAGACATCTATGTGGCAGACTGAGACAACACCTGCGATCACAGCATCTGAAACAATATCATCGGGTCTAGCTGGGAGTGCATAGAAACGGGCTTGACCACCACCTGATCGACCTCCCCTTGTGGGGCAACCCCTAGCTGACTGACCTCCACCCCTAGCTGACTAAGTGGGTGGTGGTGAAGTAACTGGTGCTGAAGCCGATGGCTAACTCCTCTGCAGAGATGAACCTCCAAGATGACGAGGCACTGTCTCCACATATGACCCAACTCTCCACACTCATAGAAACTCCCTGGTACTGGAGACGGGGACTGAAGGGAACCCCTAGCATCAGAATGACTAGCAAATGCACCTGGCATAGAAGAGCCCTGAACTGATGGAACACGGGACGAACTCTGGGCTGGAAGGGCACTAAGTGATGACTGGCCCTAATGAGAACTATGAGAACCATAACCCGATGATGCCCCACGATAACTTGGGTGAGCTGACTGAGCATGCCTGAATGGACGGCCTCTGCCATGTTGTAACTGACCCCTCGAAGGAGCACTGCCATAACTACCAGATCCCCGAGGCCTCTTGGCCTCCCTCTGATCTCACTCCTAGCGACGAACTGAATCAATCTCGCGAGCAATGTCAACAACCTCCTCAAAAGTAGCACCAAACACCCTCTCCCTAGTCATGAGAATCCGAAGCTGATACGTAAGGCCATCAACGAACCTTCTAATCCTCTCTCTCTCTCTCCGTAGGAACCATCCAAACAACATGATGAGCTAACTCCGAGAACCTCATCTCATACTGCGTCACCGTCATATCTCCCTGACGCAACCACTCAAACTGCCTGTGCAGCTCTTCTCTGCGAGACTGTGGCACATACTTCTCCAAAAAGAGAACGGATAACTGTTGTCAGGTAAGGGGTGCTGGACCAACAAGCCTATGCCTCTCATAAGCCTCCCACCAAGTGAAGGCGGCTCTAGAAAACTGAAGTAGTAAATGCGACCTCGCTGGTCTCCAGAATACGCGCTGTACGAAGAATCCTCTGACACTTGTCCAAGAAATCTTGGGCATCCTCGCCCTCTACACTAATGAAAGTTGGAGGTTGAAGTCTACCAAACCTCTCCAACTTGCACTGCTTGTCCTGTGGCATAGCAGGAGCTACATAGTCCTGAACAACTGCAATCGGCTGGGCTGGAGGCGCCCCTGGTGTCTGAAGTCCCTGCATGACCTGCTCAGGTGTGCGAGCGGTGGGAGTCTGAGTGCCTCCCCCATCCTGAGAAGTAGCTACGGCTATAGTAACTGAGACCGCTTGAGCTAGGCCAGTGCATATTGATAGAATTTGGGCCAGAGCCTCCTAAAGATCTGGAATCATAATGGGCACAACTGGTGCCTGAGCTGGTGCTGCTGGAGCGTCCACAACTGGGACCTGATCATGAACTGGGGTGGCTGGTGGATCTACAGGTGCTGTCTTAGCTGCGGTGTGGGCTACACCCCTACCACTGCCTCGACCACGTTCTCGGCCTCTAGTGGCCCCAGCTGGTGGTATTGGTGGTCGTCCATCCTGACATGTAGCATGTGTCCTCACCATTTGTGAGAGAATAGAATAACAGAAGTTTGCTACTCGGATCAACAGATTCGCACGACAAGAATTTCAAGAATATGAAGTTTTTCCTAAAGGTTCCGCAGCCTCTCGAGGATAAATACAGACATCTCCGTACCGATCCGTGAGACTCTACTAAACCTGCTCATGACTCGTGAGACATATGTAACCTAGGCTCGGATACCAACTTGTCACAACCCCAAACCGGACCCGATCGTGATGGCGCCTATCGTGAAACAAGACCAGCCGACACAAACCCCCAAACTAATTAAACAATTATAATAATTCATTTGAAGTCATTAATAAGCCATAAATCCCAAAACATAGAGTAGAATAGAAAAATACGGAAACAAACACAGCCCAACATCGGAGTGTCACAAATCATGAGCATCTAAACATCCATCTAAGAGTATGAAAAAAGACTACACAGTCTATTACAGAACTAGCACAAAGTAAAGTAAAGATAGGAGGGAGAAGCACTAGGCTGCAAATGCCGAGCAGCTACCTAGTAAACTCCGAACAGCCTGCTGGAAGCAATCATCCCTCGCTAGCATGACCCGAGACTCCTGAATCTACACACAAGCTGCAGGGAGTAATGTGAGTATGTCGACTCACTAAGTAATAAAAGCAAAGGCAGCTGAGCGATAAGAAAACACGTAAAACACAACAAAATGCTACAAACAGGCAGTATAAAACCAGAACAAGGCAATAATCAGTAAAAACTCATAGAAACACCTTAGTTCAGTAAAAACCTCTTTAACACATCTTTTAGTAGTTAAACGAGTGAATGAAAAGTAGTGAGAAAAGATAGACACATAAAATCAGCCCCTCGGGCAAAATACTATTAGGATTAGCCCCTCGGGCAAAATACCAACAGAATCAGCCCCTCGGGCTATCTCACAATCACTCGTATCAACCTCTGGGCAATAACATGGAACAACATTAGCCCCTCGGGCTATATCACATCTCACACTAGGTACCCGTGCTCATTGGGGTGTACAAACTCCAGGAGAGGCCCCTTACGGCCCAAACGCAATAACAAGCCATCTCGTGGCATAATCGAACAGGCTCTCGGCCTCATATCAAGCCACCTTGTGGCATAACAACTCAGGCCCTCGGCCTTATAATCATGAATCCGTACAATACCATTGCGACGTACAACCCAATCCCATAATATCCTCACAACACAGGCCCTCGGCCTTACTCAGTCGGAAATCTCTCAAAGCCACTCGGGCATAGTAAAATATGATGCTCAACCCAAAATATCATTTAAGATGTCAAAACAGGGTAAATATGGTTGAGTTGTGAAAACAGTATAATACAGCATGACTGAGTACAAATATGAAGTCAAAATAGTGAGGAACAGTAGTAAAAATCCCCTAAGGGTGCAAAACAGTTGGCACGAGGCCCAAATATGGCATTCAGCCCAAAACATGATGATAACAAACAGTTTTCAATCAAATATGCAGTTAAACAGTCATGCGGGATGGACTAAGTCACAATCCCCAATGGTGCACGACTCCACGCTCGTCATCTAGCGTGTGCATTACCTCAAAGTAGCACAACGATGTGAAATCCGGGGTTTCATACCCTCAGGACAGTATTTACAATCATTACTTACCTCTATCCAATCAAAACTCTAGCCCGCGATGCCTTTGCCTCTCGCCTCGGCCTCAACTCGCGTCGAATCAATCCAAAATCAGAATCATGACGTCAAAATATGCTAAGGGAACGAAGCCCATGCGAAAATAATCATATTACAACACAAATCCCGAAATTAACCAAACCCGACCCCCGGGACCACGTCTTGAAATCCAACAAAATTTATATCAATGGAATCTTTATCACTCCACGAGTTCGTTCATATCAAAAGTACCAAAATCCAATAACAAATGACCCCCTAAATACTTAATCAAAGGTATCCAATCTCAAGCCCTAGTTTCTTCAATATTTACCCACAAATTTCTATAAATTTCAAGCCTAATCAATGAAATAACACCATAGGAACGAGTTTTGTGTTCAAAACTCTTACCTCAGTGAAGTTCCCTTGGATTCCCTCTTCAAAATCACCCAAAAAGCTCCAAAATCGATTTGAAAATGGTGAAGAAAGGCTGAAAATCACGAAGGAGGGTTTATATACTTTCTGGCCCAGGAATACCGCACCTGCAGTCCCAAACATGCACATGTGTGACCGCATCTACGGCCAAAGCACCGCACCCATGGTTTTCACTTAAAGGCCCTCTTCCGCATCTGCGACCAACGCCCGCACCTGCGCTATCGTAGGTGCACTCCAATAGCCGCTTCTGCAGTTCCCGCTGACCTCCCTCTTGGCCACTTCTGCGGCTTGCCTTCCACTTCTGCGGGCATCGCACCTACGGCCTCCCAACCGCAGGTGCGGTTATGACAGCAACGGTAAACTTCAGCTGCCAAACTCTACTCCAAATTCTCCCGCCAACCATCCGAAATCACCCCGAGGCCCTCGGGACCTCAACCAAAAGCACGAACAAGTCATATACCACTATCCAAACTTATACCAATCTTCAAAACACCTCAAAATACATCGAATCAACCAAATAACATCGGATTCAAGCCTAAGGTTCCAAAAATCCTTCGAATTCCGCTTTTAATCAAAAAGTCTATCAAACTAAGTCCGAATGACCTAAAATTTTGCACACACATCACAAATAACACAACGGACCTACTCCAACTTCCAAAATTCCATTCCGACCCCTATATCAAAATCTCACCTATCAACCGGAAAATGCCAAAATTCCAATTTCGCCAATTCAAGCCTAAATCCACTACGGACCTCCAAAACACATTCCGATAACACTCCTAAGTCCCAAATCACCTCCCAAAACTATTCGAACCATCAGAACTCACATCCGAGCCCTTTTCCACATAAGTCAATATTCGATTGACTTTTTCAATTTAAGCTTACTCAAAAGAGACTAAGTGACTCAAACCTTAACAAAACCTCTCCGAACCAGAGCCAACCAACTTGATAGCACATAATACAGCTAAACAAGACAATAAGAAGCAGGAATGGGGGAAACGGAGTGGTAATTCATGAAACGACTGGCCGAGTTGTTACATGAATTGAGCGAAAATAAACATTAGGGTTTGTTCTTGAACAAAGATGCCGGAGTTTGGGGCTGAGCAACTTGAATTTTCTGTTAATATATTTCGATGTATCTAGTTGTATTTTCATGTATTTCATTGTATTCATTTGTCTTTTTTTCATTGTATTTCAATGTATCTCACTGTATTCCATGTATTTTATTGTATTCACTATCTCGTTGTATTCCATGAATGCATTCATATATTTTTTAAATTAATATAATTTATGTATTCATATTTATATGTATTCAAATTGCTCTGTTTTTCTTGTATTTATCGGCTGGAAAAAATATTCAGCATATTTTCTCTGAAGATTGCTAGTTTTTGGGGTATTTTTTGATTGAGAATCTTTTTTATAACTAGAAATACAAATTTTGTGTGTTATAATTGAGTTTGTTGAGTTATATTAGGAGTCTAATGTTAATTGATTCACTTTCCGTTTAAAAACAGCTGAATAGACCATGAATTGCGCTATTTACGTTACTGTATTCGCAAATACATACCGTGAATACAGTCGAACACAATAATCTGTCTAGTTGTAATCCCCTATTTCACGCTGTGAATACAGTCGAATACAAAAATCTCTCTAGTTGTAATCCCCTGTTTCACGCCTAGAAATGCTACTGTATTCATGAATACAATAGATTAAATATATCGAATACACTCTAAAAAATCTGAAAATATAGCTATAGGAATTAAAATAGTAAATGCTACTATAACTAGCTAATAACCACTAAAACATAGTGGTTTCTGAAAGTTTCTTTTTAGAAAATGGATAACCATTGGATAACTAATGAATTTAACTTTTACATTTGTAAAGCCTCAAATTGGGGTTTCTCAAGTTTAAGCTAGCGTTTGGCCATAGATTCCCAAATTTATTTTGAAAAATCTGATTTAGGTGAAGTTTGGTTTGAAGATGAAAATGTGTTTGGACATACGTTTTCAAAACATATTTCCTAAATTTATTTTGGAAAAACATGTGTATTATTAAGGATTTGGCCCAAAACCAGCTATTGAGCTGGTTTTGAGATTTGGGATTTTGTCAAAATATAGGCAAAACCTATGACCAAACATGTGTTTGCCAAATAAAACTCAAGTTTATTTTGGTAAAATATATGGCGAAACGGGTCCTAAGAGACTAGGAATTCTCCCAAAAATGATCATATTCTATAAGCCATGGATAATATGGATATCTTATTATCCGCCGGTTAATCCGTTTTTTATCCATATCAAAAAAGAGTCAAGTCGGATAATCTATTCATTTTGCATTATCCGTTTTTGACCCGTCCATATCCGATCCAACCCGCTGCCCGTTTGCCACCCCTATCAAAGAGGATCAAAAGATGAATTATGAAGATACATACCTGCACAAATGTTACATTACTGTGTAGATAAATATAAAAAAAATTATGTATATATTATATGTTGAATCTCATTAATTAGTTGGAAAACTCTATTTCCATACTCCATATGGAAAATATGGATAAACAGAAATCGCAACAACAGGAACAACCCCAATTACAACATGGATGCTAATAAAACTATTCACCTTGCATGGGAATTTATCTTCTTCACAGAAAAAAACCCTTTCACTAATAAAAAAGTTATAACAGAAATTAAGTGGCATAAACCGCCTAAAAACATGATCAAATTAAATTGTGATGGTGCTTTTTCTACTAATAACAGTGCAGCAAGAATTGGAGGCACATTCCGAAACAACAACGAATATTGGATCATGGGATTTCTCAAGTAAATCAAGGCTTTATCACCCACACATGCAGAATTGATGACTCTACTAGAGGGACTAAAGATTGCAAAAGGATGTAACTTCATAAAACTGGAAATCGAAACTGATAGCACGGATATCATTAAGCTCACCCATGATGATTGTAATAACTTCTATAACATTGTCTCTGAATGCAGATGGTTAATGCACCAACTGAAGCTCCCAACCCTGAAGCATAACTTTAGGAAAGGTAATGAAGTGGCACACCCTGATGGCAAAGGAAGCAATCAAGCACCCCTCCTCTACCAAGTGTTTCTACCATGCTCGTCCACCTTATTTTGTTAACCAAGAAGTGTTGAGGAACAAGCATGAAATATGTAATAGTGTTAAGAACATCTCTACCAGTGTATGTACTTATTTAGCAAGTATAGGCAATAGCAATACACTAAAGATTATATCCGCATTTTATAATGTGTTTTAAGTAATATAAGTTTCGTGCCTTTTATGTTAAAAAAAAAAAGAATCTCATTAATTTCTTTGTGTATTTATTTTTTTATATATTCAATCTCTTTGATAAAAATCTTGGTTCTACTTAGTGGCGGAGCCAGAGGCGGCTCATTGATATTGGAGGCCCAAAGCCAAACCGTAATAAGAGGTCTTAATTTAACCAACCCATTTAACCTTTGTTGAAGCATTACTAACTTTTGATAAAATTTTATTAATTTTAATTATATTTTTTTTCACATGACCGTCAACATAACTCACTATATATTATTGCCTCCAAAGTAATAATCATGTGGGAATTTATATTACAAAAATGATAAACAAATCAACTATAGCTTTTTACGATTTAATTAGCTTGAAGCGTACCTACAGAGACCTTGAACGAAAGTATATTACAAAATTAAAGTTGTAAATTAAATTTATTCAAGTTGGAATGAAAATAACTAGAAAGTAAGTGCATACTTAATTGCCTTTCACTTTCATTAGAATTTTCTCAACCAACTACCACAAAAAAAAACACATAATAAGTACAATAAATATTTAAATTACATATAAAAAAAATAAATTTTGGGGCCTCTAATTTTGTGAGGCCTAAAGGAGTCGGTTTAGTGGCATGGGGGTTAAGCCGCCTTTGGGCGGAGCCACATTCAACCAAGGGGTGTCACATCGGAGAATTACATTGTATTGCTAGACAACTTTTTCTGTTTTATATATATTTATTATATTATATGTTGACTCCCCTAAACTTTTTGATGTATCTATTTTATTGTATTTTGACACTCTTTGATGAAATTCTGGCTCCACCGCGGGCTCTACCACTCTGAATGGCACTGCCAGATTTGTCCTCGTATATATTTAAAGTAATGTTAGATGATGGAAGCCTTTTCATTTCCAGTACTATCAACTAACAGCCAAGCAATACATTATTTTGAGCCTATATATTTGCCTCGTTCGAAATCCAATCATTTTTTTAGCCTCAAGGTCATCTTGAGTCAAATAATGATTATTAGGTGGAGAAAATGGAGAGCATCTATGATTTTTCTAATTTTCCTCTCTTCCCAAAAAATGCCACGTAAAATTTTCTCTGATATAAGGTACAATCATCAAATACTGTCCCATTTAAAACTCAAGTTAGCATGAGGAGAACGAAAACATTAATGTAGAAAATTCAGATAAGAGATGGAAACTTCAATTTAATTTGTGATTTTATAGGGTTAATTAGACAAGAGAGGTTGTTTTGATGGTAAGCAACCTTCACTTCCAACCAAGAGGTTGTGAGTTCGAGTCTACCCAAGAGCAAGGTGGGAAGTTCTTGGAGGGAAGGATGCCGAGGGTCTATTTGGAAACAGCCTCTCTACCCCAAGGTAGGGGTAAGGTCTGCGTACACACTACCCTTCCCAGACCCCACTAAGTGGGATTATACTGAGTTGTTGTTGTTGTATTCTATAGGGTTAATTAATTAAGATTATGCATTAGTCAACGGTGAGGTCACTGATGATTCGTGAAATTAGACAGTAGTAACAGCTGGAGATGGAAAAACTAAAGAGGCTCACAAACCTGTCAAACAACAACATCCCACCCTGATTGGAGATTGGAAAAAACACATTTTTAATTTGCATCTTAACAAATTTAATTCCTTTTATTTCTTTAATGTTTTATAAGCGAATATTGAGGTACCTTGAACCAAGACATGTCACTTGATATATAATAAAGGTAAAAAAATCTAAAATTATATTTTGTGATTTACCCTCCATTATAACTCTGGCTTATCCATGTCCTCGTCGTTATTATTTTAGCTCGAAATTGTCCTTAATCACTAACAGACCAATATTATATATAGGGAAATGATTTAAATTTGCCCTTGTGATTTGCAAACGGTCAAACTTTGCCCTTTGTCGAAATAGATGGTACAAAAAATTCACTTGTTTTTATTGTTTATTCCTTCTTCCGCTTTAATCACATCTGATGTTAGCGACCATATAAACATCTAATGTAATAATGTAGCAAAGCTAAAGTGCTAATCTGAATAATTAGGGACCAATTATTAATATATATGATAGGAAAAAGGTCAAAATTTATCCTTGTACCTTGCAAGAAGGACGCCTAGAAAGTTTGGCTCATTCATGTCCCCGCTGCAAGTGATTAGGGACAATTTTGAGCCAAAATTGTAACAGTAAGCACATGAATGAGCCAAATTTTGGAACGGAAGGCAAAGTCAAACTTTTTCGCAAAGTACAAAGGTAAAATTGGACCTAGGAAATAACAGTAAGAAAGAATCGACGTTAACAAGATAAGAAAGAATCGACGTTAACAAGAAGTGAAAATTAAATAACAATATGACATTTAGCTTTTTATTAATTTATGTATCTAATTGTAAAGCCCCCAAGGCCAATTATGGCTCTGAAAGGTTTAAAGACTTTAGACGGAACAACACAGAGAAAAAAAATCAATTAAATTAACTAAAGTAATGTAATTAATGACGAGACACGTCTTTGACAACAACAATAACATACCGGGTATATTTTCACATTATGAATCTGGAAAGAATAATGTATACACTGTTAAGTTAAGCTGGACAAAGGTAAGATCTGCTCGTTAATGGAGATACTATGTTATGCCATACAAGGCTGAGTACATTGCCCTAAAGCTATGAACATTGGAGATAAAGAAGAGAAGAAGAAATGTTTTTATTACCCAATCTGTTACAAGTGGAGCTGATTATATAGAAGAAGAAGAAGAAGAAGAAGAAGAAGAAGAAGAAGAAGAAGAAGACACACTAACTGAACTCTAACTACCTTCTTCTTTCAGCTCCCTCTAGTTTCACTAATTACAAATTGACCCCTCACTCATTTAATTGAGTTGTTCCTCTAGCTATGTTGACACTCCCCCTCAAGCTGGAGGGTGAAAGACATTCAACACTCCTAGCTTGGAGAGTAACAACTCATGTTGAGTTGCCCTCAGTCCTTTAGTCATCAGGTCTGCAAGTTGTTGTTTTGCGGGTATATACTTTGTCTTGATCAATCCTTGTTTGATTCTTTCCGTGACGAAATGACAATCCATCTCTATATGTTTGGTCCTCTCATGGAAGATTGGATTGACAACTATTTGTATAGCTGCTTTGCTATCACAATGTAAGTGTACATGTTCTTCCACATTGTTCCCTAGCTCCTTTAGTAAACTTGCCATCCATATTGCTTCTACCAAAGCTACTGCCATGCTTCTGTATTCTGCCTCTGCAGAGCTTCTACTCACTGTCTACTGCTTCTTTGACTTCCAAGATAACAATGAGTTTCTCAGTTTAACCACATAACTTGTGACAGATCTTCTTGTATTTGGGCATGCTGCCCAGTCTGAATCATAGTAAACTGTGAGAGTATTAGTTTGTCCACTGCTCAAAAGGATTCCTACTCTAGGGCTTCCTTTAATCTATCTAACCACCCTTAATGATGCTTCTATATGGGACAACTTAGGAGATTGAATAAACTGGCTCAATACTTGGACTGCAAAACATATATCAGGCCTTGTAGCAATTTATCAATCAGTTTCTGATAACCACATATATCTTCCAGTGGTGCATCTCCGGTATTACCAACATGCTTGTCATAGTCAACAGTAGTAAGTTTATGATTTTGCTCCATAGGTGTTGAGACTGGCTTGCAACCACTCAGTCCTACTTCTGAAATCAGCTCCAACACATACTTTCTTTGGTTTAGAAGAATGCCTTTTATCTGATCTTATCACTTCAATCCCTAAGAAGTATATGAGCTCACCTAGGTCCTTTATCTTGAAGTTCCTGTGTAATGTTGCCTTTGCCTCTTCAATAAGACTATTGTTGCTTCCTATTATTAGTAGATCACCAACATATATCAAAACAACCACAATGTCTTTGTTGCTTTTCTTTGTGAATAGGGAGTGATCATAGTTGCTTTGCATAAAACCAGCTTGAAGAAGTACATCTATCAACTTTATATTCCATTGTCTTAAGCTTGTTTCAAGCCATACAAGGATTTCAGTAGCCTGCATACTCTAGACTCCCCTGGCTATGAAATCCTTGTGGAAGCTACATATAGACTTCTTCAAATAAGTTACCTCGGAGGAAGGCATTGTTGACATCAATTTGGAAGAGAGGCCAACCTTTGGATGCTGCAACACCAATGACTGCCCTTACTGTTACCATTTTTTCCACATGTGAGAATGTCTCATGGTAGTTAAGCCACTCTTGTTGAGTGTAGCCTTTGGCCACTAATCTTGCTTTGTACTTGTCTATCTCATCATTAGCTTTATGTTTAACTTTGTAGACTTGTTTAGAGCCTATAACTTGTTTGCCAGTAGGTAAATTTACTATCTCCCACGTGTGATTATCTTCAAGAGCTTTGATTTCTTGTTCCATTGCATGAACCAAATTCTAATCAGTTGCAGCTTCCTTGTAGGTCTTTGGTTCAATAATAACCGAGAATGCCTTCAAGTAGGATTGATATGGTGGAGATAAGTGATCATAAGTAACATGATTTGAGATAGTATATTTGCTCTTTCCTGGTAGATTGCCTGCAGTGATGTAATCTTTGAGCCAAATAGGAGATCCTGCATTCTTTTGTAGTCTCAAGGCAACCACTGCTGATGGAGAAGATGGTTGAGGAGGTGCTGAATTAGTTGTATCAAGTTGTTGAGTTAATAAGAGATCAGGAATCTCTGCATTGTCTGGAGTTGAATCCTCTTCTATAGAGATTATGTTGGTATCTGTTGTAGAAGGTGCACGAGGTTCAGGGGAATTTGGATAAGGTTCAGGTGAGTTTGGATGAGGTTCAGGTGCAATGACTGGAGATGCTGGTGTATTTTGCTCACCAAAAGTTGGTGTAGAAGATGGTTCTGTGAATTGAGTGTTTTCTGAAAGTTGTAGAAATAGTTCTTTATCATCAAGAGGGTTGTGTTGGAAATACATATTCATGAAACTTTACATCTCTACTGACAAGAAAAAAGTATTGGTTTCAAGGTCATACAATCTATAGCCGTTCTGAGTTTCTGAATACCCAACAAACACTGCCCTTGATGCTCGAGCTGCAAATTTGTCCCTTCTGGTAATACACTAGCATAGCATTGACACCCAAACACCCTTAGATGATCTATGTTTGGTACATTCCCATACAATACAGTATAAGGAGTTTTTTCCTTCTAGCACTTGTGTGGGTAGCCTATTGATCAGGTAGACTATTGTTCTAACACATTCACCCCAAAACTTGATAGGCATATTGCTCTGAAATCTTAAAGTTCTAGCTACCTCCATAATGTGTCTATGTTTTCTTTCGATAGTACCATTCTGTTGAGGTGTATAGGAACAATTGCTTTGATGAATAATTCCATGTGAAGAAAGCAATTAATTACATTTAGAATTAAAAAACTCTGTACCATTATCACTTCTCAGAATCTTGATATTCACCTTAAATTGAGTTCTTATTACAGAAATGAAATTCTTCAGAACAACATAGACCTCACACTTTGACTGTATCAAACAAACCCATGTATATCTACTTAAGTCATCAATAATACTAACAAAATATTGCTTTCTATCATAGGTTGGTGTCTTATAAGGTCCCTAGATATCTAAATGAACAAGATGAAGTATACCAGTGGTCTTAGTATTGCTAGTAGGAAACTGTAATCTTCATTGTTTAGCAAGAGGACAAACAGTGCAGTCTTCTAATTCTTTTTCATTAATATAATTTTTAAGTAAAACTATATGTTGTATAGATATTATAGAGGCATGTCCTAGTCTGAGATGCCATAGTCTGGTACTCTCCTCCTTCATTACAGCACAGACTGTTATTCCTACTGCCTTTGCATATTCTCTCAATATGTAAAGACCTTTAGACTCCTTACCAATTCCCAAGACCTTACCACTGTAAAGACCCTGCAGCACACAAAAGTCAGGAAAGAATTTGACTGTTCAAGTGAGGTCTCTAATGAGTTTAGCCATAGATAAGAGATTGAACTTAAAATTTGGTACATGCAGTACATCTTTTATGCATAGATCTCCTAAAATTATTACATCTCCTGTTTGTGTTATCCTTGCCTTGTTACCAGTTGGAAATTTCACACTATTACATCCTTGTTTCCCACTTGTTTTAACATTGTTTAGTATTTCTTTATTATAAGTAATGTGATGAGTAGCTCCTGAGTCTACTACCCAACTGGTTATGGCAACACTGAACAACAAGGATATAATACCTGTCATATTAGTAAAACATTCACCTTCTGTAGGTTTTCTCAGCAATCCTACCAACTGTTTGTATTGTTCCTCTATAAGATAATATCCTTGTGGCTCATTAGTGCTCCCAACTGCATCATCTGCACTGGCAGTGTTGGCATAGGTTCTGTGTCCACTAAACTGAGGCTTCTTCTTACTTTTAAAATCGATTGGATATCCAACTATTTTACAGTTATATCCACAGTATTCACAGATCAACCCAGGTTTCCTTGGCTTAAACCCTTGAGGCTTCCCTGCTAATATAGTCAAGGGATCTCTGTTGGTATTAATCACACCTAGTGTCCTTTGACTTTCCTCCTGTGTAACAATGGCATATGCCTCATTCACAGACATCACTGGCCTTCTCATAAATACATTACTCCTCACATTGATGTAGCTCTCATTTAACCCCATGAGGAACAGAAGCAATCGTTGCTGCTACAAATAAACCAAAGAAGGCCTAGATTCCTCACAATCACAAGAAGGTTTAGAAACCAAGACATCCAATTCACTCCACAAATCTGACATCTTTGAGTAGTAAGAAGTCACTGAATTAGTGCCCTATCTTAGTGTGTCTATTTCAGTCCAGAGATGATAAATCCTTGTCAAGCTACATCTATCAATTTTTTCTTCGAATTCACTCCATACTTTTCTAGCACTAGATGCAAAAACTATGCTTGGCATTAACTCACTCGTAATTGTACTTCCAATCCAAGACAACAAAATCGCGTTACATTTCTCCCATTATTCTGCTAATTATCCCCTATACGTGCTCTTAACGCCACTTCCGTCCACAAATTCAGGCTTACTTTTACCCCTAAGAGCTAGTTTCATTGCCCTGTTTTATAGGGCATAATTTTCTGGCCCAGTCAATTTTATAGGAATCAAAACTAGTCCTGGAGCATCAGATGCTTGTAGAAAAAGTGGATGATTGTGTTCAAGTAGGGTTACCTCATTTCCTGCCATGCCTGAAGAATTAGGGTTTTGTTATGACTTCAATTCGCCAGAATTTCATCGTATCTTACATCAAAGCTTCTGTAAATCATGATTGCTGCTATGATACCATGTTAAATTGAGCTGGACAGAGGTAAGATCTGCTTGTTAATGGAGATACTATGTTATGCCATGCAAGGCAGAGTACATTGCCCTAAAGCTAAGAACATTCGAGAGAAAGAAGAGAAGCCATAAGAAATGTTTTCATTACCCAATCTGTTACAAGTGGAGCTGATTATATAGAAGAAGAAGAAGAAGAAGAAGACACACTAACTGAACTCTAACTACCTTCTTCTTTCAGCTCCCTCTAGTTTCACTAATTACAAATTGACCCCTCACTCATTTAATTGAGTTGTTCCTCTAGCTATGTTGACATACACATACCTTATTACTACCTTGTAAAGGTATACAAATTGTTTCCAATAGACTCTCGACTCAAGAAAAATAATTTACAACAGGTTAAAAAAGAAAACAATAGCGAAGAAGCCATATTGAAAATAATGAAGGCAAGAAAAGTAACAACAGCAAAATAACAAAGTAATAAAAAAAACCACATAAGGAAACAATATATATATATATATATATATATAGCGTCGATTATTTTTAGTTTAAAAAATTAGATGGGCGGCTATTTGTGTTAATGTTTCTTCTTTGTTTGGCAAATTAACAAACTTTTGTATTACTGAATGAGAAATATGTACAAAAAAATATAGAGAAATTTTCATAAAGCACTATCTTTTAGTGGTAATTAGCTACCTATAGATATCATTTGCTATATTACGGATTGTAGATATGTTTTCTGTTGTTATAAGATATATTTGATGTATTTAAGCTACTGTATTCATGAATACAGTAGCATTTCTAGGCATGAAACTGGGGATTACAGCTGGACAGATTTTTGTATTCGAGTATATTCGATTGTATTTATGGCGTGAAACATGGGATTACAACTGGACAGATTATTGTATTCGACTGTATTCACGGCGTGAAACAGGTGATTGCATTATTTTTTAACGGAAAATGAATCAATTAACATAATCGACTCCTAATATAACTCAACAAACTCAATTACAACATACAAAATTTGTATTTTCAGTTATAAAAAAGATTCTCAACCAAATAATACCCCAAAAACATAGTAATCTTCAGAGAAATTATATAATACATCTGAATACATAAATTATATTAATTAAAAAAATATATGAATACATTCGTGCATATAGCGAGACATTGAATACAATGAAATACATAGAATATAGCGGGATACGTTGAAATATAATAAAAAATTACCGTAAATACAATGAAATACATGGAATACCGCGAGATACATTGAAATTACAATGAAAAAATAGACAATGAATACAATGAAATACACAAAAATACAACGTGATACATTGAAATACATTAATAGAAAACCAAGTTGTTCAGCCCCAAATTGAATTTTTGGACATGCTCGATAACCTTCCCAGTTTTATCATCAACAAATTGAATCCTCGTATATTGCGGCAGCTTTCCTTGAAGATCAAGTTCAACCTTAACCCTAGTTGTGCTAGGTCTAGACCTTTCTTGCGTGGACTTATCAATAGCAATGGGCTTACCTGCTGCGGTGGAGATGAAACGTTGTAGGAGTGGGAATGTACTGGGACTACTCCTTCACCGTATGCTTCCATTTTTGTTTAGAGGAGAGAAGTTATTTGGAAAACTAAAAGGTCAAATACCCATTATTTTCTTCTTCTTCTTCCTTAGTTTCCTTGTTATTCTACTTCTCCTGAATCTCTCGAAAGAACACTCTGGTAATGGGCAAGTATATATAGGAAAGATGAAATGAGACGGTCTGATGTTAACTTGATGGAGAGGGTTGTGCATCCATGGCAGCCTATACTACACCATATCGCCCTAGAGAGAGAGGAGAGAGCGTGGGGTTTTTGATTAATGGTAGGTGATGTGGGTGAGAGGAATTTTGAGATTGAGCATCGTGTTTTCAGGGAATGGGGGAAGAGAATGACATGTATCAAAGTAGAGAGAGAAAGAAAATAATATAACTGAATAGCGTATTTAGTGGCTTAGGGGTAGGAGGTAACCAAAATTAAATATTTTACTGTAAATATTAAAAGGTATCAATAGAACATAATTTTTTTAAATGGTATTTATTTAAAATAAATAAGGTGTTAGCCTTTGCTATAGGAGGTAAAAATTCCAAAAATATAACTGAAAGATGACAAAAGGCCCAAGCATCATTTCTAACAACTATTTATTCATATTAAGGTGCATTATTATTATCATTACAAGAGAAAGATAATTTCTTCAAACTCAAACATCCCAAACTCCACACACTTCGATAATATTCCTCCTTTAACTTACACTTACACATCCACTAATACCTTGATATTCGAATTTTGCTAAGTACATATATCTGTAAATCCAACTTTTTATATTGTCTTATTCCCACAGTCCCACGCTGCCACATAGTATTCGTCTTTGGGTTGGTTTCCAACTTTCTGTTCCATGAATTGTTTAGAGATTGATTAATAACTTTTGGGTAGATCAGGCAGCACGTGCATGTAATTAAGACTAATTCTCCTTAACTTCAAGTTGACTTCATTAAATTCTTCATTACTTAATCTTCTTTGCACTAATTTACTTTCGTTGCACCTAACCTCATATACTTAGGTAATGCAATGTTACCGAAGTAATTAAAGATTGAAAGTGAGTCATTACGTAGTGAAGACCGATCGAAATCGACCCTTAAACGAGTTATAACTAGTGTAACTTTGAACCACTAGAAACTAGTTATACTTATCTCTTTTCTTGTGCCCTTCTCCAACATGCATCTAACAAAGAATGGATTTTTCAAGTTAAAACCCGAATTACACTTGTTTTTTTTCTTGTTTTCACATTAACCAATTCCTACCATTAAATAATTTGGCAACTCATGAGTTTTATGTACACATGCATGGTGTTATCTATGATTGTATACGGCTAAAATCGGAGAGTCCGATTTTATGATCATTATGACATTTCATAGCTCGTCTCCAGAAGGCTCGAGGTACAGCTCGAGGTTCGACCCCGAAGGTTCCTTATGCTCGATCTCGGAGCAGTGCAAATCGGTGGCTATCATGGACAAGCGAAAAATTCCCAAGGCACATGGTCAAAGCTGACAATGCCTGCAAGAATAGTACAAGTCCGTACCGAATCATTAAATAGTTGTACCAGCTACGTTTCTTTGTAATAATTATACATGTACCATGTTGGGATTCCCCCTCCTATATAAAGGGGACCCTTATTATTTCTTGCACACATGATATTCAATACAAGAACAAGAACATTCTCTGCTCTTCAACTTAAACATATTCTATTGTCGCTCCTTTGATTTTATTGCTTATATTTATTATGTTTTATTGATTATTGTAAGCACGTGATTTTTGACCCTCCCCGGGAATTTTTACATTCTTAGCTTAAATATTTAATTTAGGACTAATATAGCTATTTTGACTATTTTTACTTTATTTTTCTCGCAAAAGAAAAAATTACAAAAAAAGGTATATATATAAATTTTAGTTTATGTATCCCTCATAAACTTGAAAAAATCAAAAATTGCACTTTATTTTGGTACTTTATATAAATTCGAAAATTACAAAAAATATATATAATTCTATTAATATTTTGTAGTCGTTTTAATACAAAAAATATTATTTTATATTTTGTCTTTATTAAAAAACGAAAATTACAAAAAAATAGTTTTATTAATATTTTATAGTCATTTTAACTTTGAAAAAATACAAAAATATTACTTCATATTTTATCTTAATATTTACGAAAATTACAAAAATAGTTTTATTAATATTTTGTAGCTATTTTAAATCTTGAAAAATATTTTAAAAAAGATATAGTTTTGTTTAAATACTAGTCTTATTTTTGGTAGTTATTTTGTTTACGTAGGACTAGTTAAGCAACGTTTTCTATTTCTCGGGTCCGGGCAAAAGAATAATATTCGGGTTCAAACTACCCGGTTTTAGGCCTAATTTCGGACCTAACCCATAATAAACCGTGTCCAGGACACATGGGGAACCCCACCACGCGTGGGGGACATAAACCTTGAACCCCACCACGCGTGGGGCTCATTTTTCTTGGCAAAACATTACAAAACACGGACAAAGGCCAAAGCATGGGGGGACTTTGGAAATTTTGAAAGAGGACTTCCAGGATTTGTTTTTGGAAACAATGGTACTGTTCACGCTTCTTCTTCTTTAGAAGAAGAAGCAGAAACCCTAGAAAAACGACCCTTAAAAACTCCATTTCCGGACTGCCCCCCAGCACCGGACCAACTCCCCCATTGCCCATAACCACCGTCAACCCCAAACAGCTCCCCCCCTTTCCGTCAAACAACCACCCTCCTCCGCCCAGCTGATCCAAATAGCCCGGCGACCATAACCCCGTCACCTCCCCCCAGCACCACGACCAACAGCAACAACCTAACCACCCCGTAACCTTCCCCAGCTCCCTCTCTGCCTCACGACCACCACTAAACGTCACCTTCCCGGTCGAAACCCCTACTCCATCGTCGACCACGTCCAAACACCAAACAAAAACCAAACAGGCCCATCGACCTACTGTCACAAACGCCCACCTCCATTAACGCCGGCACCCCCACTGTCGAAAACCACCAGCCTCACGTCCAAAACCACCAACATCACCAAACGTCCGACTCCCTCACATCCAGCTTCCCCCCACGTTGCCACTGTCCCTCAGCCTACGTCCGAACGCCACCACAGACGACGCCCAGCTCCTGCTGCATCGTCACTGCCCAGTCGACCCACTGCCACCAACCGGCAACCTCTTTTAGGGTCTAAACGATCCCTTCTGCTCCATCTCCTTGTATCAGTCGGACGCGTCGAAAAATACAGCAGCAACCATCAATCTCTGGTCGTTGATAGCCTTGGGTCCGAGCTTGATGTTTCCATCAAGGTCGTCTCTGGTGCGTCGAGGTCCGGTACGTCGAGGTGTTTGTCCGAGGTTTCGTCATTGTTCCTCGACGAGTGAGGTCAGGTTCGAGCCCCGTCGGGGTCGTGTTTGTCGTTCTGAGGTTGTCAAGGTTCACAGGTTATAGTTCTTCATCCTTTGTTTCATTTCATGCGTTTTGCATATTATGGTTCAAGGCTAATGAGAATATTCGATATTGATGAATGTCAACAATGCAATTTTTGTTGTTGTGTTAAAAATGTTTATTCTATGTAGTTACCGCATGCTTAAAGTAAATGTGAGAATGTATGAACGGTTCGCGAGTCATCTTAGTTGAATCGCTTTTTCATTTTACCATGGATATTATTATTTATTAGAATCGTTGTTTTCGTTTAACCTCAGATGACGTCATGGGTAAAAAATCATAATTGCTTTTAGGCTTGCCTTTAATAAATAAAATGAGACGATCCTTGAAAAAATGCACAAGCTGCGGGGACCTCTAAATGTATATACTAAATACTTAGATTCCGGGACGGGCCGTTTAGCAAATTTCACGGCCCTACCCAAAATAATAATGCGCTAGTTGCTTTAGGCGCGCCTTTAATAATGTTATCTCCCTGAACTCGGGTGCACATTTATGTGACCCAAATCCAAATCTCAACGAAGTCGAAATATGTCTCTAGTCACGGGCACATTGATTGTGACGTGGCCCGAGATGCATGTCCATGACGTTGCAAATTCCTTTTAAAAAATAAGAATGAGATGAGCCTCGCCGAATAAAAACACAAATTGCGGGGCCCTCAGTAAATACTTGTTTAAAATTACTTAGAATTCAGGAGGGTCGTTTAGCGAATTTCACGGCCTCCGCAAAATAATAACGCGATAGTCTCTTTAGGCGCGTGTTTAATAATTTACTTTCTTAAACTCGGGTGTGCATTTCATGCGACCCAAATCCAAATCCTAAAACATCAAATAAAATATGTTTCGGATTGTGGGTGCATTTCATGTGACGCAGTCCAAAGACGTGTTTTAAGCGATGTTCACATTCTTGTAAAAACAATAATAATAAAGCGGTTAAAAGTTAAAATTTGCACATAAGTTCATACTTGTATAAAATCAGATAATCAAGCCGAATATAACAATTGAGCGACCGTGCTAGAACCACGGAACTCGGGAATGCCTAACACCTTCTCCCGGGTTAACAGAATTCCTTATCCGGATTTCTGGTACGCAGACTGTAATATAGAGTCATTCTTTTCCTCGATTCGGGATTAAATTTGGTGACTTGGGACACCCTAAATCTCCCAAGTGGCGACTCTGAAATAAATAAACCAATCCCGTTTCGATTGTCCTTTAATTGGAAAAAACTCCCCTGCGCCCCTCGGGTGCGGAAAAAGGAGGTGTGACAATTATTCTTCATTTATTACTTATCAACGATCATAAAGAGCCATCATCAGGGTCCTTAGAATTGTTAGTTCTTCGTCGACCATCCCTAGTCTGACCCTTTAGCTCGACCTCGAGGCCCAGCGTAGGCCAGCTCGAGACCTCGATTCACGGCCATTCGATTTGCATAACATACTGTCCTCAAGCTCTTATCTTATTTTCCTGACTCATACTTAGCATATATCGCTTAACAACTAACATTCAAATAAATCACATATTTTTAGAACCACAAAATCAAATTTAATTGTAATTACCATTTTCAAGGTAAACAGTTTGGCGCCCACCGTGGGGCTAAAAATAATAACGATTGTTTTAGTGCTGGTTTATTGAAAACACAAGTTATTCTTCAAACTTTTTCTTGTCCAAGAATCTTTGATTTCAGGTCAAAATGTCTAACTCAGTGAATGCACATGAAAACTACGGTCGTGAGGACCATAGAGAGAATGGTGTAGCTGTTTCAGGCGACGGTGCGCCACTGCGAAACCCTAAAGACGCACCAGAGCCGATCCCCGTGGGTGTGGTCTCACACAATGCCCAACACGTCGGTATAAGCTCCCACACTAACGAGAGTATACACCAAGAAAATCAATAGGAAGCTCGGAAAACTCCAGCCCGGGAGGGAAGAGAGGCAGACAGGAGGAACGGAATGGGAAAACCTCAACACATCGTTCATATGATTATTGGGGGGACTGACATTCCTCAAGGACCCATGATCAAGCGGACAAAAGTTTCCGCTGCAACATAAAAGCAAATTCGGGGATACATGCCAGAGGACATCCTTGCATTCAGTGAAGAGGACTTCGAGACCTTGTCTCATCCACATAACGATGTGGTGGTAATTTCATTTCTCTTGAATAACATTCAAATTAAATGTATACTCGTGGATCCAAGTAGCTCGGCTAACGTAATCAGGTCAAAGGTGGTACAACAGCTCGGGCTGCCCGATCAAATCATACCTACCTCTCGAGTCCTCAACAGTTTCAACATGGTTGGCGAAGCAATGAAGGGGGATATCACCCTCCCGGTCAACATGTCCAGTACATTTTGAAATACCAAATTTCATGTCATCAAAGGTGACATGAGGTACAATGCATGGCTTAGAAGGCCATGGATTCACAACATGAGGGCAGTACCATCAACTCTTCATCAGATGATGAAGTTTCCAACAAAATATGGTATAAAAATGGTATATGGAGAACAACATGTGGTAAAGGAGATGTTCGCGGTTCACGGGGAGGCACCAACTTCATACCCTCCACCCCGAAGGAGCTGGAGGGCAGACAGACCCCCAAGGACGATGAAGAAGACTTCCTCGCTCCCCGAACCTTCGTTGCCCCCGAAGAATCAGATGCAACAAAATTAACAATTGAAGAACTGGAGCAAGTTGTTTTGATCGAACATCTCCCAGATCAGAAGGTATACCTGGGAACAGAATTAACCCCAGAACTCCGGAAAAAACTCATTCAATTTCTTATTAATAATATCGATCACTTTACTTGGTCCCATTTAGATGTGACAGGGATCCCGCAGGAAATAACCACCGATCGATTAAGTGTAGACCCTAGGTTCAAATCGATGAAGCTAAAAAGAAGACCTTAGTCCGAGGTAAAACACGCGTTCATCAAGGACGAGGTAACAAAACTCCTTAAAATAGGGTCTATTGGGGAGGTAAAATATTCCGAATGGTTGGCCAATGTGGTGATAGTTCCCAAAAAAGGGAATAATTTAAGAATGTGCGTAGATTATAAATACTTAAATAGAGCGTGCCCCAAAGATTCATTCTCGTTGCCCAACATCGATTGCTTGATTGATGCCATGGCCGTCCACGAGATCCTCACCTTTCTTGACGCCTACTCGGGCTATAATCAAATTCAGATGAAACCCGAGGATAGGGAAAAGACTTCGTTCATCATGAAGTATGGTACGTACTGTTACAATGTGATGCCTTTCGGGCTAAAAATGCGGGAGCCACATACCAACGCCTAGTTAATACAATGTTCGAACATCAAATAAGAAAATCCATGGAAGTTTACACTAACGATATGCTAGTTATGTCCCTGCGCGCAGAGGACCATTTGACTCATTTGCAGGAGACATTTGACATCCTCAAAAGCTACAACATGAAATTCAATACCGAGAAATGTGCCTTCGAAGTGGGTTCGGGCAAATTCTTAGGCTTCATGGTGTCAAACAGGGGCGATTGAGATCAACCCCGACAAAATTAAAGCAATCGAAGAAATCATGGTGGTAAACAATGTGAAGGTCGTGCAACGACTGACCGGGCGGATATCAGCCTTGGGTCGATTCATATCGAGGTCATCAGATAGGATTCATCATTTCTTCTCCTTACTCAAAAAGAAAAACAGCTTCGAATGGACTCCGGAATGCCAACGTGTCTTAGAGGAGTTGAAGCGATATCTAACAAGCCCACCTTTACTCCACACCCCAAAGGAGGATAAAATATTATATTTATACCTGGCTGTATCTGACGTAGCGGTAAGTGGTGTGCTAGTTCGAGAAGAACAAGGTATGCAATTCCCTGTTTATTATGTAAGTCGGTCCCTAGAAGATGTCGAAACCAGGTATCCACACCTAGAAAAATTAGCTCTTGCATTGATAAGCGCATCTCGAAAGTTAAAGCCTTATTTTTAATGCCATCGTATTTGTGTTTTAACGACATATCCTCTTTGAAGCATATTGCATAAGCAAGAATTATCGTGCCGACTGGCCAAATAGGCCATCGAACTTGGGGGTATGATATCGAGTATCAACCCCGAATGGCTATCAAGTCCCAAATTCTAGCGGATTTCGTGGCCGACTTTACGCTTGCCTCGTGCTCGAGGTAGAGAAAGAACTTCTACTAAAAATGAGCACATCTTCGGGAGTATGGACCTTGTTCACTGACGGCACCTTGAACGTGAAAGGGTCGGGCTCAACATAGTATTGAAGCCACCTACGGGCGACATGGTTAGGCAATCTATAAAAACTGCAAGGTTGACTAACAATGAAGCCGAGTATGAGGCTATGATTGTAGGTTTGGAATTGGCCAAAGACCTAGGAGCAGAAGTCATCGAAGCAAAATATGATTCCCTTCTGGTGGTAAATCAGGTAAATGGGAACTTCGAGGTTCGAGAAGACAGGATGCAAAAATACTTAGATAAAATTCAAGTCACATTGCACCGCTTCAAAGAATGGACTCTGGTCCACATACCTCGAGAGCAGAATAGTGAGGCCGATGCCCTCGCAAACTTGGGATCATCTGTTGAGAAAGATGGCATAATCCCCGGGGCAGTTGTTCAGCTATCCAAATCAGTCATCGAAGAAGGGCATGCCGTGATCAACTCCACTAGCCTGACATAAGATTGGAGAAATAAATATATCGATTATTTGGAAAGTGGGAAGCTACCCGCGGACCCAAAAGAGTGGAAGGCCTTGCGAACCAAAGCAGCCCAATTCTCGCTCGACGAAAATGGAACTCTATACAGAAGAACCTTTGATGGGCCCCTAATAGTATGCTTGGGACTAGGGGACACGAATTATGTACTCCGAGAAATCCACGAGGGAACCTGTGGAAATCACTCTGGTGCCAATTCCTTAGTCCAAAAGATGATCAGAGCAGGCTACTATTGGGATAACATGGAGAAAGACACCAAAGAATTCGTCCGAAAATGCAACAAATTCCAGAGATTTGCACTAATGATTCACCAACCTGGTGAATAGCTACATTCAGTCTTGTCTCCATGGTCGTTCATGAAGTGAGGGATGGACATCGTCGGACCTCTACCAACGGCACTAGGTAAAGCTAGATTTATTTTATTTATGACTGACTACTTATCAAAATGGGTGGAAGCGTAGGCCTTCGAGAAGATAAGAGAAAAGAAGTCATTAACTTCATTTGGGACCATATTATGTGTCGATTCGGGATTCCCTCCGAGATAACATTTGATAACAGGAAGTAGTTCATCAGAAGCAAAGTAACAAAGTTCCTCGAGCACCACAAAATCAAAAGTCCTGTCAACACCCTACCACCCATGTTCAAACGGTCAGGACGAGTCCACAAACAAGACCATTATTCAAAACTTTGAAAAAGAAGTTAGAAAATGCGAAAGGAAAATGGAGAGAAATGTTGCCCGAGATGCTATGGGCATATCGAACAACTCCAAAATCGAGCACGGGAGAGACGCCGTTCTCTCTGGTGTATCGCTCCGAGGCTTTGATATCGGTCAAGGTCAGAGAGCCAAGTGCTAGATTTCGACATGCCACTGAGAGATCAAACAACGAGGCCATGACTGTAGCCCTCAAACTATCAGATGAAAAGCAAGAAGCTTCACTGGTCCGAATGGCCGCCCAAAAACAAAGAATCGAAAATTACTATAACAGGAGAACAAATCTCCGACATTTCGGAGTCGGGGACTTAGTCCTAAGGAAAGTCACCCTAAACACTCGAAACCCTAATAAAGGGAAGCTAGGTGTTACATCTCGCATTTTCGTACGTTAAAAGTTTCGTCTTTAGTTAATTGGCATAGACTCGGAGATGAGATCATCTTAACGTTAATGCATTTATGCTATTTATAACAAGCAATAAAGAAGTATCATAAAGGATAAAGGGGTACATGAATTTAGAAAGCGAGTTTGGTTGAAAGTAGCTAATTTGGGATAAAAATACGGGTCGAGCAATAATACCCGATAATTATGAACTAGTATCATGCAAGATACCATATGGCAATGGTAGTATAATGTATAAAGTATATATGAAATATGTTAAAAATAAGTAAAATTTTAAGTAATTTGTGGCAATTTTTAAATTAGCGGGTAATTGGTTCAAAAGAAACTTGGTAGCCCCCTTTTAGAGTAAGGTGACTCATTATCCATCTTTACATGTGTCAAGTGGCAAGAAAAGACATTTTATAAGTCTTATCAAAATAAAACTTGCTTATAATTAAGCATTATACATAAAGTCATTCCTTAAGAAGCATTCTGTATTTGGTTAAGCATTATCCATAAAGTCATTCCTTAAGAAGCATTCTTGGTTCAAACAAAGACGTGAGAAGCATAAACAATTTTGTTTCAAATTTCAAAGAATCCAAGCAAATTTCGTTCAAAATTCAAAGAAGCAGAAGCTTCATTCTTTTTGTTCAACATATTTCACAGAAGCGGAAGCTTCATTTCGTTCAAATAATTCAAGGAACAGATATGTTAAGGTCATCCCTTCTTTCTTTTGGCATGGTCCAAATTATACAGAAAAAACGAGCAAACGCATAGTTTCCATAAATTACTCTATTCATAAAATTACTAGGGGTGTCTATATTCTTGATTCCCCATGAGAATTATTATTATTATCTTCTGTTCATGTGTTTCAGAATAATATGCAGTTAAAAAAAAGTTTATCCCGAAGGAATATTGAGATTTTTACGTATTTTTCATGCATTTCACCCATTTATGCATGTGCATTGACCCATGACCAGATGTGTTATATACGCGTATTATATAAATATATGTATATGGGATATGGAAAATGGTTACGGCATTATATACGCACCACCACCTAATCAGCTGGTATATGTTGATGATGTTGCCTATAATGGCCGAGACGATATGATGGGATGCCCTCAATGGCTTGATGATATAATGTACACCCATACCTATGCATGGCACGACATTTATATGCACGTTCATGACATTATAAATGTTTTAGAATTTACAAAGTTATTCAGATTTAAAGTTATGTTTCTATATTCCATGTTTCATTTATGTCTTTTACGTACTAATTTTCATGCCTTATATACTCAGTACATTTTTCGTACTGACGCCCTATTTCACGAGGCCCATGTTTCATGCATGCAGGTGCAGGTAGGCAAGCTAATGGTCCCCCTTCTTAGGATCCCTGATCAACGAGAATTGGCGTGCTCCACTTGATCCGAAGCTACTTTTGATTTTGGTACGATACGTTTGTATATATATATATATATGGGTATGATGTGGCTTAGTCCTATCTTTGTACAGTTATGTTTCTATTAGAGGTCTATAGATAGTATGTCTAGTTAGGTTGTATGTGTCCATGTCGGCTTTCAGTTTTGGATTTATAGTTGTCTATAGTAGCCTTGCCGACTCGCCCACTGTATTCTGCATGTATATGTACATATGCCTTATTGGCAGGTCTCCTTCATGTATGTTATTTTCGTAATTCAGCAAATGTCATTCAGGTTCATATCTTAGACGCATGCTTAGGGGTATTTGACAGGTAGGACTCAGGCACCCATCGCGGCCCATCGGTTTGGGTCGTGACAAAAGTGGTATCAGAACAGTTCTATCCTAGGGTCGTCTACAGACCGTATCTAGTAGAGTCTTGTTTATGGTTGTGTTGTGCACCACACTTATAAACAGGAGGCTACATGACATATAGGATGTTATCCTCTCTTTTTATCTCAAATCGTGCGATACAAGAATTCATGTTCCTAACGATATGTTATATTTTCAGCGATGCCTCCAAAGAGTATGGCCGCCCAGAAAGGAAAGTCCGTGGATGGTAAGACTACTAGTCGAGCGCCATGAGTTACCAGGGCTCGGGGAGAGTCTCATGGTGAGGTTCCATCTCAAACTTCACATACCCTGCCCAAGAGCTCCGAGAGGCACCAGCTCCAGCGCCTACCCCTATACATTCAGCACCTCAGCTAGATACACCAGGTTAGGAGATGAGAGATGCTATTCAGTTATTGACCCGATTAGTAGCCGCACAGGCTCGGTGTCAGGAAGTAGGTATTGGTCATGCAGATAGGTACGTGAGAGCGAGGGTTCGTGACTTTATTAATTTAGACCCTCTGGTCTTTATTGGAGCATATCCAAATGAGGACCCTCATGTATTTATTGATAGAGTGCAGAGGACGTTACGGGTAATGAAGGCCACTACGACTGAGTCAGTTGAGCTAGCTTCCTATTAACTCTGATATGTTGCAGTTAATTAGTACGAGTCTTGGGAATTGTCCAAAGGTGAGGATGCCCCTCCAGCAGTATTGCAGGAGTTTATAGAAGCTTTTCTTCATTATTATCTACCACCGGAGCTTAGACGGGGCAGAGTTGATAGGTTCTTGACCCTTCTATAGGGTAACATGAGTGTTCAGGAGTACAGCCTTCAGTTTGATTCGTTGGCAAGGTATGTTCCCACTATTGTAACTAAGATGGAGGATCGGGTTCACCGATTTGTGATGGGATTAGAGCCTCACTTGCTTAATGATTGTATGTCGGTCTCACTTCAGCCAGACATAGATATTTCTCTTATTTAGGCATACGCTCAGGGTGTAGAGGAGCGTAAATAGAAACAGAGGGCCGATCGTGAGCATGATAGGGCCCAAAATAAGAGAGCGAGGTCTTCGAGTCCTTCTGGTGAGTTTCAAGGTGGTCAGAGGCAACAGTACCCGAGGTATCTATCCTAGCTATCGGCTAGCGCACCCCCTTAGTTTGGTGGTAAGAGATTCAATCGTTCCACATATTCAGGGTCTGGTGAGAATTTCAGGGCCTCAGGTTCTCAATATAGGGGTAAGTCAAATCAGATGAGGCTGCCCTTGCCACGATGTGCTCAATGTGGTAAGCATCATACTGGGCAGTGTCGTATGGGATTAGGTATTTGTTATACTTGTGGTTATCTGTGCCACGTTATAAAGGATTGTCCGATGAGAGGTGATACAAGCATAGCTCCACCATCGGGATTTGTAGCTAGTTCATCATCATCAGTACAGCCCCTGGGCAAGGTCCACAAACACCAATGAGTCATGGTAGAGGCAGAGGCGGAGCATCTAACTCAAGCAATCCTCAGAACCGCATTTATGAGTTGGCAGGATGACATGACCAGGAGTCATCGCCTGATGTTGTTAGAGGTATATTATCAGTCTCCTCATATGATGCATATGCACTGATTGACCCAGGTTCCACCTTATCATATGTTACTCCGTTGGTTGCTAGCAAATTTGAAATAAAACCTGAATTGGTTAAACCTTTTGAGGTGTATACACCTGTTGGGGACTCAGTGATAGTTGAGCAGGCATATAGGGTTGTATAATAGAAATTCATGGTCGACCTATCGTAGCAGACTTAATCGAGTTAGATATGGTAGAATTTGATGTTATAATGGGTATGGATTGGTTGACTTCTTGTCATGCCAACGTTGATTGTAGATCAAAGATAATCCGATTTCAATTTTCAGGAGAGTCTGTTTTGGAGTGGATAGGTAATACGGCATCGCCGAGAGGAAGATTCATTTCATATCTCAAGGCAAGGAAGATGATCAGAAAGAGTTGTATTTATCACTTAGTTCAGATTCAGGATGTGGAAATGGAGTCACCAACCATTCAGTCCATCCCAGTGGTTAATGAGTTTCCCGATATTTTTCCCGATGAACTTCTAGATCTTCTGTCAGAGCGAGAAATTGAGTTTGCCATTGACCTACTACAGATACTCATCCAATATCTATTCCTCCCTATAGAATGGCCCCCGCAGAGCTGAAAGAGTTGAAGGAACAGCTAAGGGACTTGCTTGAAAAAGGCTTTATCAGACCTAGTACATCACTGTTGGGAGCACCGATGTTATTTGTGAGGAATAAAGATGGTTCATTACGGATGTATATTGATTATAGACAGTTGAATAAGGTAACGATCAAGAATAAATACCCCGCTACCGAGGATTGACGATTTATTTGATCAGTTGCAAGGTGTCAATTATTTTTCAAAGATAGACTTGAGGTCCGGATACCATCAGGTAAGGGTTAAGGAGGAAGATATTCCGAAGACAGCATTCAGGACCAGATACGGGCACTTTGAGTTTCATGTTATGTCATTTCGTTTGACCAATGCCCCAGCAGTATTCATGGATTTGATGAACCGTGTGTTTAGGCCCTTTTTAGATCTGTTCGTAATTATATTTATTGACGATATATTGGTGTATTCTTGTTCAGAGGCTGAGCATGCAGATCATTTGCATACTGTGCTGAGAGTCCTACAAAAAGGGAAATTGTATGCAAAATTTTCTAAATGTGAATTCTGGTTGAACTCTGTAGCTTTCCTTGGGCATGTCATTTTGGGTGAAGGCATCCGGGTGGATACACAAAAGATTGAGGCAGTAAAGACTTGGCCTAAACCCATAACACCGACGGAGGTTCGTAGCTTTCTCGGTTTGGCAGATTATTATAGGAGATTTGTAGAGGGATTTTCTTCCCTTTTAGCACCTTTGACAAAGTTGACTCATAAGGGAGCAAAGTTTCAATGGACCAACGCTTGCGAACGGAGTTTCTAGGCATTAAAGGGCAGATTAACTTCACCACTGGTTCTAACGCTCCTAGAAGGGACTGATGTTTATGTAACCTATTGTGATGCTTCATGCATTGGATTGGGTTGTGTGCTGATGCAGCATGGTAAGGTTGTAGCTTATGCTTCTAGACAACTAAGAAAGCATGAGAAGAACTACCCGACCCACGATTTAGAGTTAACCGCAGTGATTCATGAACTAAATATGCGGAAGCACTACTTGTATGGCATTCATGTTGATATCTATATGGATCATAAGAGCCTCCAGTACATCTTCAAGCAAATGGAATTGAATCTACGTCAAAGGAGATGGTTGGAGCTACTTAAAGACTATGACATTGATATCTTATACCATCCCGGGAAGGCGAACGTAGTAGCCGATGCCCTCAGCCATAGGTCTATGGGTAGCCTATCGTATTTATAGCCAGGAAAGAGGGGAATAGCCCATGAGGTTCATCAATTAGCTAGTTTGGTTACTGGACTCAGGTGATATTGGAATTACTATTCAAGATACGACAACATCCTCTTTAGTAACTGAAGTAAAGGAATGCCAGTACAAGGATCCTGTGTTAGTTCATTATAGGGATACCAACCTTCAGAAGGAGAAGACACCGTTTGAAATTACAGAAGATGGGGTCCTCAGATATCGAGGACGATTGTGTGTCCCTAATGTTGCAGGGCTACGTTGGCAGGTTATGGCAGAAACTCACTATTCTCATTATTTTGTCCATCCATGAGCGACCAAGATGTATCATGATATCAGGAAGTGTATTGGTGGGATGGAATGAAAAAGGATATAGCGGAGTTTGTTGCTCAGTGTCCTAACTGTCAGCAGGTTAAGATTGAGCATCAGAAACCCGGTGGGTTATTGCAAGCTATGGAGATTCCGACTTGGAAATGGGAGGTAATTAATATGGATTTCATCATACGCTTACCTCGTACCTAGTGTAAGTTCGATTCGATATGGGTGATTGTTGATAGTCTTACAAAGTCAGCCCATTTTCTGCCTATTAGAACTGCATATTCCTTAGAGGATTATGCAAGGCTTTATATTAAGGAGGTAATACGATTGCATGGTGTCCCCGTAACTGTTATCTCGGATAGAGGAGCTCAATTTACAGCTAACTTCTAGAGGTCCTTCCAAAAAGGATTGGGGACTCAAGTAAGTCTTAGTACAGCATTTCATCCCCAAACAAACGAATAGGTTGAGCGTACTATTCAGACACTGGAGGATATGTTACGAGCTTGTGTAATAGACTTCAAAGGTAGTTGGGATGATCATCTTCCACTTATTGATTTCACATATAGTAATAGTTACTATTCCAGTATTTAGATGGCTCCATACGAAACTCTTTACGGACGGAAGTGTAGGTCGCCTATAGGGTAGTCGATGTTGGAGAATCTGGATTACATGGGCCAGACCTGGTTCAGCAAGCCATAGAAAAAGTAAAGCTTATCTAGGATCGACTATTGATAGCTCAAAGTCATTAGAAGTCATATTCTGACGTGCGACGTCGAGATTTAGAGTTCGGGGTTGATGACTGGGTATTTTTAAAGGTGTCACCTATGAAGGGTATGATGAGGTTTGGCCAGAAAGGCAAATTTAGCCCACAGTATATTGGGCCTTATAGGATCATTCAGAGAGTGGGCCAAGTAGCTTATGAGTTGGAATTGCCCTCGGAGTTAGAGTCTGTCCATCTGGTGCTTCACCTATCTATGTTACGAAAGTAAATTGGCGATCCTACCCGAGTGGTGCCCACGGATGATGTACATATTACAGAGGACTTGTCATACGAGGAAATTCCAGTTGCCATCCTAGACTGACAAATCTGCAAGCTACGGAATAAGGAGGTAGCCTCCGTAAAAGTACTTTGGCGGAATAACAATGTGGAAGAAATGACTTGGGAGGCTGAGGAAGACATGAAGTCGAGACATACTTACTTATTTCCTCCTCCGGAGAAGGTTCCGATTGAGGTATCATAACCATAAGGTACGTGTACAAATTCTTTTATTGGTTACTGTCATTGGTTGTCTGAGGCCATTGTCGTTATTGATAATTGTGGTCCTGTGTAGCGTTGGATTATTAAGCTTCTACAGGGAGAGTTGGTAGTAGTGTTGTTACAAAATCGATCCTGCCAAAGTTATATAGATCACGGGGAGTAGAACATTCGAGGACGAATGTTTCTAAGGGGGGAAGAATGTTACATCTCGCATTTTCGTACGTTAAAAGTTTTGTCTTCAGTTAATAGACGTAGACTCGGGGATGAGATCACTTGAATATACAAGCAATAAAGAAGTGTCATGAAGGATAAAGGGGTACACGAATTAAAAAAAGTGAGTTTCATTGAAAGTGGCCAATTTGGGATAAAAATACGGGTCGAGCAATAATATCCGATAATTATGAACTAGTACCATGCAAGATACCATATGGCAACGGTAGTATAATGTATAAAGTATATATGAAATATATTAAAAATAAGTAAAATTTTAAGTAATTTATGGCAATTTTTAAATTATGCGGGTAATTGATTAATTACCGGGTAACGGAATATTGCCAGTTAACTAATAAGTAGATAAAAATTTACTGAATTACACTTCAAAAGAAATGTGGCAGCCCCCATTTAGAGTAAGGTGACTCATTATCCATCTTTACATGTGTCAAGCGGCAAGAAAAGACATTTTATAAGTCTTATCAAGATAAGACTTGCTTATAATTAAGCATTATATATAAAGTCATTCCTTAAGAAGCATTTTGTCTTTGGTTAAGCATTATCTATAAAGTCATTCCTTAAGAATCATCTTGGTTCAAACAAAGACGTGAGAAGCAAAAACAATTTCGTTTCAAATTTCAAAGAATCCAAGCAAATTTCATTCAAAATTCATAGAAGCAGAAGCTTCATTCTTTTCATTCAACATATTTCACAGAAGCAGAAGCTTCATTTCATTCAAATAATTCAAGAAACATGTATGTTAAGGTCATCCCTTCTTTCTTTTGGCATGGTCCAAATTATACCGAAGAAACGAGCAAACGCACAGTTTTCATAAATTACTCTATTCATAGAAATACTAGGGGTGTCTATATTCTTGATTCCCCATGAGAATTATTATTATCTTTTGTTCATGGGTTTCAGAATAATATGCAGCCAAAAAAAAAGTTGACCCGGAAGGAATATTGAGATTTTTATGTATTTTTCATGCATTTCACCCATTTATGCATGTGCATTGACCCATGACCAGATGGTGTTATATACGTGTATATATGTAAATATATGTATATGGGATATGGGAAATGGTTACGGCGTTATATACGCACCACCACCTGATCAGCTGGTATATGTTGATGATGTTGCCCACAGTGGCTGAGACGATATGATGGGATGCCCTTAGTGGCTTGATGATATAATGTACACCCATACCTATGTGTGGCACGACATTTATACGCACGTGCATGACATTATAAATGTTTTAGAATTTACAAAGTTATTCAGATTTAAAGACGTGTTTCTATATTCCATGTTTCATCTATGTCTTTTATGTACTAATTTTCATGCCTTACATACTCAGTACAATTTTCGTACTGACGCCCTATTTCACGGGGCCTGCGTTTCATGCTTGTGGGTGCAAGTAGGCAAGCTGACGGTCCCCCTTCTTAGGATCCCTGATTAGTGAGAGTTGGCGTGCTCCACTTGATCTGGAGCTGCTTTTGATTTTGGTACGATACGTTTCTATTAGAGGTTTGCAGACAGTATGTCTAGTTGAGTTGTATGTGGCCATGTCAGCTTTCAATTTTTGATGTATAGTTGTCTATAGCAGCCTTGCCGGCTCGCCCACTATATTCTGCATGTATACTTACATATGCCTTATTGGCAGGTCTCCTTCATGTATGTTATTTTTGTAATTCAGCAAAAGTTATTCAGGTTCATATTTTAGACGCATGCTTAGGGGTGTTTGACAGGTAGGACTCAGGCACCCATCACGGCTCATCGGTTTGGGTCATGACACTAGGCTCGAGCTGGGAAGGACCGTACCGCATCCTCGGAGTGATCAGCAAAGGGTCCTACAAGCTTAGTACCATGGAAGGCGAACAACTTCCAAGCAATTGGAACATATCAATGCTCAAATGCTATTACTGTAAGGTGTCCGATGGAAGACACCGAAACATCCTCCGAGTAAAAGACCTTGGGTTTTAAATCATGTATTGTACTTTTTTTCCTTCGATCAAATTTTATCCCAAAAAGGGTTTTACCGGTAAGGTTTTTAACGGGGCTACATCTATATGCTACCTAAGAAAGACTCGACAAGTATTCAAGGTTCTCTCCAATCACCCTCAAATACTGGGGGGGCATCCCCCCGGGAGATCGCCCCATCGGAGAGATCAAAATAAGCCAAAATGGGTCCCAATAGGAAGATGATATATCGGGCCAAATGGTCAAATGAACCGTGTCTGCGTAGAATAATCGAACCCTCGACGGCGAAAACTATGTATACTTATGCCAAGTAATAAAGGAATATTTTTTTTACCATCAAAACACTTTGTGCTTCAAAAAAGTTTTCTATTTTCACAAGAAACGGCTCTAGGACCAGAAATTTCCCGAACACTCGGGAACTGACATCAAAAACTCAAAGCCATAAGATCTCCGGGCTGAAAACTTCGAGCTCATAAGCCTCAATGAGGCAACATCAAGTTTACAAGAAATGGCTCCAGAGCCAAAAACTTTCGATGTCTAGGGGACTGTCGTCGACTGTCACCCCGTCAAGCCATCAAAAACTCAAGGCCATAAGACCCCGAGTGGGCAACATCAAGCCCGAAAGCCCTCCATGTGGCAATGCTAGAAAATGTAAGACCTCCATGAGGCATTATCAATAGTGTAAACCTCCATAAGGCAACCTCGAGTTCATAAGACCTCTATAAGGAAATATCAAATCTGTAAGACCTCAAGTAAGGCATGAATTATACTTATGCCAAGTAACCAAGAATCTGTAAGACCTTAAGTAAGGCATGTTCAAATTTATAAGACCTTACAAAGGGCATAATCTCGATCTTAAAGTCAAGGCTATATATTTAAACTTGTAATACCCCTAAAAAGGTATACCCTCAATATAAACGCCAAGGGTACCTCACTCGGGGACTAAAAGGCTACGGCCAAATACAATGACTACGGTCATAAGGCTCTGACCAAACTAATGCGACTTGGGGATGCCCGACCATCGCCATAAAATCACAGGCCTCCAATCACTTTGAAAATACTTCGAAAATAACCAATTAATCAAGCCACACTCGGTATAAGCAAAAGAGTTTCGATCATGTCAGCTCCAAACAATGAAAAGGCTTCAAAACAATTCAGTCATCAAGCGAAACCTCCCGAGGGGCTCATTTATCATTACATAATAGCTCATAATCGAGGTTCTTATCGAACCATCGAAGAATCGGACGAACATAAAAACTTCAAAAAGTCTTTAACGAGGGAAAAATAAAGCCATATTAGAGGTCGTACCGACCTAACGCGTAAGAGCCTAAGTGTCAGCCTATATTAGAGGTCGTACCGACCCAACGTATAAGCACCTAAGGGCCAGCTTAAAAGAGCCTCAGGGCCAATTAGAGGTCGCACCGACCCAACACGTAAGATCCTAAGGGCGGGCTCAAATAGCCTCAGGGCCAATTTTTAGACCTAAAGGTCGATGAACTCAAATCGAAACTTGACTCGGGGGCTAAGCCCCAAACAGTTAACTTTCGACCATTACAAATCACTCAGCAGTAGCAAGAACCTAAGGGTTTAATTTGAGGTCCAAAATTTCAAACCAATTGTCAACAAGCATCATATATTATTCCTAAAAAGCAAAGGAAAGACGAGAAATGATGAAAAACGAAAGGCTTTTTATTGAAAGTTCACAAGGGTGCATTTACAAGGCCTATGCTTAAAGCCCTTACAAGAAGGAGAGCAAATAAAACCTTAATCTACCACCGGGGTTGTGCCTTCAACGTCTCCATGGAGGTTGTGCCTTCAACAGCTCCGGCCACGGCCCCCAGGTCTTCAACGGCCTCTTCCCCTTCGGGGATTTCACCTTCATCTTCATCATCTTCTGGGCCACTGCTCGACTCACCTTCAGAATTAAGCTGGGCCGTAGCCTCCTCTTCTAGGGTCTTCACCCTCTCGATCTCGGCAGACAAATCGATGCCCCCTGCATGTATATCCTCGAGAACCTGCTTCTGAGATTCTAATCGGGCATGTCCACAGTTCGGGTCAATTGCAGCTCGGTCTCTTCAGACACCTTCCTGGCCTGAGCATTTACAACAACAACATCCTCTTTGTACGAGGATACGAGCACCTCGGCTTTAGCCCTAGCCCCGGATAGCACAGCAAACAACTCAGTGTGAACATCTTTATATTTATTACTCTCCGTCCTCACATCATAAAGTTGGTGTCCGACTGAGATCACCTTCCCTTGGAAGGTATCTCTCTTAGAGTCTATCTCACCCACATGCCATTTGAGTTCAAGAATTTCAGTGTCTCTGGCCCGGAGCTCCTCCCTTATTAGGACATCTTTCTTCTCAAGCTGCAAAGATCAACCTAAAGGTGTTAAAACACTAAAGTTGAGTAAGCATGTAGACAAAAACAAATAGAAGCTATATAACCTGCTCAGTGAGATGAGTCCTCTCTCAGGATGCCGCCTCCAAACAATCCCGAAGGCCACGAAATTCCTCCTCCTTCTTGGTAAAAAGAGCTCTAAGCTCACCGGCTTTCGAGGTGAGCTTCCTGCACTCACCCTCGTAGTGAGTCAACTAGGCTTGAAACCTAGCAAAGGACGAAAATCAGGGTGCTGAGCAGAATTTGCAAAAAGTTACCTGCTCACAGAGCCTATCTATCTCACTAAAAATTAGTGAGACGTCGAGCTTAGGGTTTTTCTTGGGCGCGACAAAAAACCTTTCAAATGCATCTTTATCTCTGACGGCGCCCCCATATCGGAAGATTCTTTATTTTGGGCATCCTGCATCTCCCTCGGAGGTAAAGTCAGTTCCTAGGGGGAATTGCTCACTTTAATAACCCCGACTGGATCAGTCGGGGTCGTCTCTTGTTTCTGGAGAGCTTCAAAACTAGGCTCCCCCGGTCCGCCTACCGAATGCACCTCAGATCGAGGAATATTTTGGTGGTCAACTGGCTCGGGGACATTACCTGATACACCCTCGAAGGCTTCTTCAACCCGAGGTAGGATAACAATAGCATCAGGTTCTGATTTAGAAGCCACCAGCCCAGCAATATGTGGGACGGTTAGGTTTTCTCCTCCCTCGGGTGCTACCGAGGAGTCATCTTTCTCCTCGCCTTTAGCTTAGGGACTCCCCGATACTTCTGGAGTTAGGGCTGGTGAATCGGCCTTAGGTTCTTCCACTTTGGCCTTCTTGGATTTCGAAGGCTCAGTCGACGATTTCCTTCTTTTTTTTTCTTCTCTTTGTCAAGTTTCGGGGTATCCGCTTCCCCAGGCGGTGTTTCTATATTGGTAGCACTAATATATTCTTGTATTTCATATTCTTGAATTTCTAATATTACATGTCGTTTGTTTTGCCTCAATTATCTTATTTTTTTAGTTATGATTACTGCTTTTCTTTATATGAATTCTTTTCATTATATGCTTTTCTTGAGCCGAGAGTATTGAAAATAATATCTTTATCTTCACAAGCTAAGGATAAGGTTTCCTTAGATCCGATTTGTGAGATCGCACTAGGTAGGTATATTGTTGTTATGTGTAAAAAGTTTAGTAAGTTGAAGTCAAAAGATAACAATGCAAAGTGAAATTATGTACGTATATTTTCTTGGGAAATTTTCGTTCCTATACCATATAGGAAATTATATTACCAAATATGGTCATAGTTTGCATATTACCCTTCATGCTAATAGTATTTCTATATAATATATACAATGCATTAAATAAAGAATCATTGTAGTTGTAGGATTCCTTATTTAGGCGCGCTAAAAAGGGGGAATTTAATATTTTCCAGATCTTCCACAATGCAAATCACGCACAGTAATAACTATCGTCGACTTCATTACAAAATTTTCGTACTCTGTTTTAGCGATAGACTCTGTTTCAACATTTCTCTGATTTCACAAATCAAAATTGACAAAATCTTCTACAATTCTTTTGCAACAAAAGCAATTATGGCGAAAATACCAATTATGCTCCAATCGAATGGGAATTGGGATAGCTTTGGTCGATTTAGAGAATTCGAGGTCGATGGCATTGTAGTCGATGACGATGCAAGTTACAGTCTATTGATTTCTACAAGATCACATCAATTAATAATTGATACATCCGAAAAAATTATAGAAATCAAATACATTTTCAACGAGCATTGTCCTCCAATGGAAACTAGGAACAATATGGGTGTTCGTATATACATGGAGACGAAAAAGGAAAACAAAAACTTAGGATCATATCCGCTATGTATAACTGTTCGCGATTTCAATATGGAATTGAGTATCATAAATGAGAACATAGCTGCAGGTGTGTGATGTTATTTTTTCTATGAAATTATGGTAATTTGTAAATGAACTACAAATTATCTACATTTTATCTAAAAAATAAACTTTATATATATATATGGATTTCTGTAATATCTACAAAATTTCTACATTAAAACTACAAAAAAATTGAAATATTAATATGAAATACTGAATTTCATCCTTTCTACAAATTATCTACAAATTTTCTACAAACTGGTGATAACAATATTTATATCTATTTTCATGCAGGTTCGTATGGAATACTAAAGTTACTTGATATGCCAACATCTTCCGTTATAGAGGAATATGAAAGTATAATAATAACAGATAATACACCAAGTTCTATTGAAGTAGGACAAGTATATCAAGACAAGGAAACAATTGCAACTGCAATAAAGCACTATTCTGTTATGCACAAGTTCCAATTCAGGGTTAAAAGATCTGGTGCTAGAAGGTATGAACATATGAATAGTCAAAGATTATTATTTTTCTAATTTTGTAGTTTATTTGTAATTTTTTAGTTCTTTAGTTTTCCTTGTGATAATGTTTAACAGAATTGTAGTTGAATTGTAGTTATGTTGTATTTATATTGTATAATGTGATTATTTAAGCTACAACAGTTTTTTTTAAATCTAAATTTTAACCCATTGTTTAAAATGTATTTATTTTGTAGCTACTGGCTGATATGTGTTGGTGAAAACTGTACATGGCACTTCAAAGCAACTAGCATAAATGATTCTGCAATGTTCAAGGTCAGAAATTTCGACAACCAGCACACATGCTCTTTAATGGACAATACATTCATACAATGCAAACCTACTGGCATGGTAGTTGGTAGCATGGTTATTCTAAAATATTCTGATCCTAAGACAATTTACACCCCAAAAGACATTCAATTTGACATGTTGTCTGAACACGACGTGAATCTAACCTACATGCAAGCCTGGAGAGCAAAGGAAAAGGCTTTACAGTTTTTGAGAGGTCATCCTGCTGACTCCTACAGCAAATTGCCTAGTTATTTGTATATTCTAGAGAAGACTTATCTGGGGTCTGTAGTTAAATTGAAGAATACAGACGATGACTGCTTCTTGTTTGTATTTGTTACGATTTGTACGTCAATCAGTGGTTGGAAATATTGTAGGCCAGTTGTAGTAGTTGATGGGACCTTTTTAAAGTCAGCATACAGGGGAATAATGCTAACAGCCAGTACAATGGATGCAGCAGGTGCTGAAGTTTTGTTTGTAGAAATATTGTAGCTTGTATATTTTTTTGTAGTACTTGCAGATTAATTGTAGATATATTGTAGTTTGTATATATATATATATATATATATATATATATATATATATATATATATATATATATCTTCTTCTGCACTGCTGCCAATTAATTGCTTCTTGCCACATAATGTAGGTACCATATTACCATTGGCATATGCTATTGTTGATTCAAAGAATGACGCATCAGGGAAGTGGTTTTTTGAGCAATTCAAGCTCGCGTATGGTGAAAGACCAAATATGTGTGTTGTTTCGGATCGGAATGAGAGTATCTTGAAGGAAACATCTATTGTTTATCCCGGCATGCCACATTATTCTTACATGTGACATATTTGGACAAATATACGGGCAAAGTTCAAAAAGAGACATCTTAAGCTAAGTGAATTATACTTTGCCACGGCGCGGTGATACACACTTGATGAATTTAATGAAAGGATGTCAAAGATTGAGGAGATTGACCCCCGTGTTAAAGCATACTTATACGATATTGCATATCATAGATGGTCTCGAGTACATGCTACGGTGAACAGAACTTGGACTATGACATCAAACATTGCAGAGTCGTTGAATGATGTAACAAAATATGCAAGAGAGTTGCCGATAGTAGAACTATTAGAGTATATGAGGACCCTTCTTGAACGTTGGACGAAAGAAAAATTATTGAAAGTAAAGGGTACATTCACATACCTTGGATACAAATTCAACAAAGAGTTGGATGACAACAGAACATTGTCGCACAAGCTTATGGTAAGATCTGATTATTTATTGAATCAAATTCATAAACAACACAATATAGATATTTTGTATATAGCTTGATTTTAACCATATATGAATTATTTTTTTGTTTGTAATGTACTCGTAGGTGAGGGCTTCAACAAACTACATCCATACAGTAATAGATGGTGTGAGGCGCTATATTGTTTGTCTTGAAAATAAGAAATGTAGTTGTGGGCAATTCCAGCTTGATGAACTACCTTGTCCACATGCTTTGGCTACTTTAAGATAAAGGGATGAGTCTTTTGAAGAATATTGTTCTCTTTATTACACAAGGGCGAACCTCTTGCGTACGTATGAAATACCAGTAAATTCGTTGTCTGATGAGAGCAAATGAAATGTGCCATAACATATAACTGAAGAAGTAGTAAATCCACCTAAAGGAGGGAAAAGGCAGCTAGGAAGACCTCAAAAAGAAAGATACAAAACATATGATGAAATAAATTCAAAGAAGTACAAGGTTTCATGCGGCAACAGCGGAGGAGAAGGGCATAACAAAAGATCTTGCAAGAATGCACCCAAAATAAAATAAAATTTTATGTAGTTAACAGAATATTTCATATAATTTGTTGGTTAGTTCTGGACAACAGATTTTGATATGTAATCATTGGTTTTTTTTAAGATCATAATGTAGTTAGTTAGGATGTTTCTATACTGAGATAATACTTTCATAGATTGATTTGTTTATGAATGTTTTCTATATATATAATCTATAACTTTTTTACTATATATGGAATTATTTACATAGTTGTTAATGTATTTTTGCAGTTTATCTACAATAAAACTACAAAAAAATACATTATCTGGAATTTACAGAGTATATACATTATAAATCTGTAGGAAAGTAGTTAAAAACTTAAAATATTGTAGATGAAGTATTATTTATATTGAAAAAATGAATATAAAAGAAACAAAATACACTGTTAAAATATTCTACAAATTATCTACAAATACAACTACAAAAAACTACAATATCTGTAGCTGACATAATATATAGATTAAAATTCAGGTAGAAAGAAGCTTTATGGTGAAAATAATGTAGATCAGAATAACTGTATAAAATTTCAGTTGCAAAGGATTTAAATGCTAAAAATAATGAAGATCAAGTACTGTACATATTCAACAAGTGAATATAAACCCAACAAACTGTTACCATTTGTACTACTATACTGGATAAGAAAAAAGAAATAAAGGCTACTATAATTGTAGCACAAGTCTGCTATAATTAAAACATAATAAATTGTTCAAGAACTTGTCTACCATCTATCTTATAAACTAGCATCAACTACACAATTGTAATACATGTTTCATTCCAAACATTACAACTACTTCTTCTTCCTCTGGACTCTTGTTTTCTCATTCAAAGCTGGTGCACCTTTCCTCTTTGCCAATTTGCCTGTCACCTCACTATCACTAATTGCCCCAATCTCCTGCTTCTTTCTAGCATAGTCCCAAAGTAGCGCTCCATAGCATCTACGGTGTTGGTCAATATCAGAAAGGTCTTCTGTTAGAATTAATAATTCTCCAATACTAACATACTCTGCAAAGGCAACAACAAATACACCACAATTGCTGCAAAAGATTAAAAAATGTCAATATTTACCAAACCATAAGAAAAAAAAGGGTTAAATGTAAGGAAAGAAAGAAGATTTTTGTTATAGTGATCCTTCTTTTTGCTGTGGTATCTCTCCGATGATCCACTGAATGTTAAGAGGTCGGTAACAGGTTTCTCAATGTATGCTTTTGTATTCTTGAAGTTGATGTCTTTACGCTTCCCATAAAACCCGTTGCATGACAAATACAAAGGGATAATAATAGAAAACTTGTCGACACAAGATTCAACAATAGGGTGATTGTGTGAAGAGACCATGGAATCATACGCATAAAGACACCTTTCTGCAATGTCAAAAACAACCAACACCCAGTGAAATTTTTCTACAATGTTGACGGGCATGATGACATAATCAACTTTATTCCATGCAATATTTGCGAGTAGTCTATACCCCAATATATATTCTGCTACAACATCCTGGGGTTTGACAACAGAAAACTTCTTTTCTTGAGGAGAATTTTTGAACTTTTCATAAATCTGATCAATCCTAGTCTTGAACACACAATATGTTGTAGTAAATTTGGTATTGTTATGGGGGCCATACTTGCCTCTTTTTCTCAAGTAATACATTATAACATTAATGTGCTGCAACAAAAACAGATTGCATTTATTCTACATGTTATCTCAAAATATTCTACACAAAATTACAAATAACTACAATACATCTACAATCAGAAATACAAAGCATCTATCCATTCAGAATATAAATTATCTACAATTTATCTACAAAATATCTACAAATTAAATACATTAAATCTTACCGAATCATTAAGGACTTGTTCTAGGTGTGCAAGGGAAAAGAACCACTCCTTCTTGTCAACCTTTTCAACTCCAAGATCCAACCATGGCTTAATTTGGTTGTCCTTTATAGAATACGGAGCCTTCCTCCTATATAAACAAATAGAAATTAAAATATAATTGTTGAATGAAGTGGATGTGTAAAAGATGAATACTGGAATAAAAGTGTCAAATTGTGCAACCTAACCTCTTTGGACCTGTGTCGGTACCGTTGTATAACCACTTGTGGAATTAATCCAACAACTTAGGGTCTATATTTTGACCAATAACACTAGTAAATGGGCGCTTGAGGTGAATATTTGAGGTCCAATCGAGGTGTTGCCACCAGAACAGTATAAAGGGAGAAATGGTGATCAGGCGTTCTTTCCCGGCTGCCTTATTCTACCTTGATGCACGGGTATTGTTTCATCTTGTATAGGTTCACCGAACTTAACCAACTGGGAGAAATTATCAAGCATCTCGAAATCATCAAGCGTAACCTCCTTCTTCTCACCTCCGGATTCTTCTAAATCACCTACATTCACATACTCTGCCTCTTCACCTACATTGTCATCTTCCGGATTTTGCTGTTCTGTTTGAGCTGATACTGTCACTTTGTGAATTGGAGATTGTGCATGCATATCTTCCCTCTCTGAAACACCATGTATATATAACTTAATATAATGGTAAAAATATTGAAACAAAAAAGAAAATATCTCTAAAAACAATTTCAAACCTGCATTCTCTTCATCAACAGCCCCTTCAAAATGTGTATATAAATCAACACGTGTTGGATGATTTTATTCACCATGTACACATTCAACATGTTCTGTTTTTTTCATTAAAAATGTTAAATAATACTGGATAGTATTGGCTCGACAACTTATGAAGATATGAAGGTATGTCATAATATCTACATAAATCTGTATTGTTGTGTAAATAAGCTGGATTTAATTGTATATATTATGTATATATGATGTAGACAAATTATAGTTATGTTGTAGATAATTTGTCGTTATTTTGTAGATATTTTGTATGTAATTGTAGATATACTGAAGATATATTGTAGATACCTAACCTTCACTGTTTCACCACTATTGAATTGAAATTACTGATTGTTCTTGTCTTTTGGTTGGTCAGTATTTTTTGTTGAACTCTCAGCAAACTGTAAGTTTTATATTAGTTAGGATATATATTTTAGAGATGGCATAAATAGTTTTGTTAATATGATTAAGATTCAAATGTTACCTTTGCATCAACTTGATCATTTGGATTGTTTATCACCTGCAAAACAGTCTTGACTGAATCCTTTATTAGGTTTCGAAGGCTACCTAGTTCTTCAAATACATCTTTCCTAAATTTTTTAAGCTTTTTATCGGCCTACATAATAAAAAAAATACATAGTTACCTTCAGAAATATGTATTAAAAACAGATACACTATTATATAAAAATCAGAATGCGTTTTAGGACTACATGTTACCTTCTCAACACCTCTTTTTAACTTTTTATTTTACGAAGAATAGACTCTCTTTCCTCTTTTCCAATTGATTCATTGGGTTCCAATGGAGGAGCATCAACTTTTGGATTCTCAGAAACATGTTCAACCTCTTCAATTGTGTACTCAACTTTATCAGGCAAAGACATCACTGAAAGCTCTTCAGGCGATTCATTTATGTTGGTGAACTGAATGATGAAAAAAATAAATTAGCTTGTTTAAGGCAGAATATGCATACAAAATGTAGATATTTGTAGATAAATTGTATTATCATAAATAAAGATCATTTACCTTCATCCATTCAGGCTTGATCATTTTGTCTTCAATTGTAGCTAACCAAATCTGACTCTTAGCAGCTGACCAGTTTAGTATGCGAGGGATTGAATTAGAAATCTTTGTAGCTATATCAATGTTGACGGAGGAGCAACACTCATACAACCATACTTGCATGGCTAGTGAGAATCCTCAAATGAGATAAGAATGAACGAAAGGATTTAGCTTGTGCCTAACAAATTCAATCAACTGTCTGTAAGACTGAACACCCCATGGAAATGACTTGTACTGACCGGATTCAACCAAATAAAACCTAAAATGATCTACCAACCCAATATGGTCTCTCTCTGAAGGACAAATGAAGTATTCTATGAGATATAGAATACATAACTTGACTGCATCCTCATCATTGACCCAGCTTTTGGTGGTTACTATCTATTATAGGTATGTCTTCTCCACTTTTACCTTGTTTGGAAAGTAACTACTCATTATCTTACTGACATAACTAGGAGTGTAACCAAAGTCTGTCACCTCAGTATGACATCTAAGACCAGTTATTATTGCAAACTCTCTCAATCCAAAATTTAACCTCTCACTTTTTAACTCAGCTGAAAAATAGGAGGCATCAGATGATTTCAATTCATACTTCATAAGAAGATGAATAGCTTGATTTTGCATGCATAAATTGGGAAATGACAGTAAATAACCAAAGCATGTCTTCTTGAACAACTTCAAACTATTTGGAGACAAAAGCGCTTTAATTTGGCTAGGAATGCTAGAGTCACATAATGTCTGGAATCTAAGCACCCCATAATCAATATTATGGGATGCAAAAAAAATGTTCATTCTGCAAATTCAACAAATGTAATCTAACATTAATACAGTAATTAAAAAGCACTGATACATTTGTATGTTTCTACAAAATAACTTCAAAAATATACAATATAACAACAATGTTAAATAGATCAACAAATCTACAATTAAACTACAAAATTAAGACAAATAATCTCACATAATTTCATTGCTTAAAAATGTAGATACATAGGCAATTTATATACAACATTTCTACAAAAATCTACAAATCAAAAAAAAAAACCACAGATTATGTAGATTTTTAACAACTAAAACAAGCGAAATAAGTAGTGAAGAAATTAAAAAATTCTTACCTACACCAATGAGTGTTTTCGAACATTTTTAGGAGTTTTAACACTAAGGGCTTTTTTTGAATTTTTCTTCTTTTTGGGAGTTTTTGAACTGGGAGTCACCTTAGCTTTCTTTCCAGGTTTATTGATAGGCACATCTTCTACAAAATCATCATCTAGAACTATCCCTTTTTCGTTTCCTATCCGCTTATTTGATTGGTCTCGAAGATTCTCCAACATCGAAATCATGTTTTTGTTTAGTTCTAGCTTCAGTCCTGATTTGTCGCGGAGAAACACTACGCTTCATATCTACAATTGCATGTGCAGATTTTCCTTGCTTTTGGGGTGAATGTGGTGATAATACACCCAAATCGAAAGAAGGTACATCAGATTCTAGATCTTTTTTAGGGCTGTGTTTTGAAGCTTTGCTCTTCTTCATTGAGAAATTTTGAAGCTGAAGGTAAATGTGTTTATGAACGAAATTGAAGATTTGACTTCAATTTTGACTGGTTTTGTAGAAGAAAACCCTTGATTTTGGACGTTAATGGTAGATGATTACCTTTGTTTTTTTGGTTTTAGCAGAGAGAATAATGGCTAGAATCGTGTGTGTGTCCTGATATGTGGGTGAGATTGTGGGTTTAGGAGAGAGAAACGTGGGGGGTGGGGATATGGAGGAATATACGATACCATTAATTTAGGAGTGATATAAGGTATAATTAATGTACAGTTAAAATACCTTTAACTTATGATATAGAATTGATAATTAAGTATACCAAATATAGTTAAATCAAAACTTAAACAATAAGGATAATATAGTTTCATATATAGCATAGAGAATGTAGAAATTGCTATTTTCTTCTTGTTGTCAAGTAAACAGAGAGACGCATATATAGGACAAAGCCCCAATCCACATAACTTTTCTTTATCCTCTAAAGTCACTTGAATCGGCGATCGGAATATCCAAATGATTCCTTCGCCGGAGAAGTCATTATTTTTTTATGGCAGAAGTCTATTTTCAAACAGCAGAATAAATTATTATTTTAATTGAATAGTACAACTTATTTTTAATAATATCACTACAAATAAAAACTGACGAGAAGAAGAAAAAACTCTCAAATTCACCCTCGCCTCCATTTTTGAATTTTCATTATAATCATTCAGTCTTCATCCAAATTCTTCTCTAAGCTCACGAAATTTATTCAAGATTCCGAATTTCAAAGTTGGGATACTGATGGAACCACCGGAGAACGACGTCGTAGCATTCGAGTCAGCTGAGAAGATAATCCTCCGGTGGGATTCCACGGCGTCGGAAGACGCTCGAGAGAAAATGATCTTCGCCGGCGATCGCCACGAGATCGATCGGTACCTGCAAGCCGTCGATGAAATCCAACGATCAATGGAGTTCGCTACACTTTCCGACGACCAGAACAAAGCCAATAGTGCGATCCAGATCGCCATGGCTCGGCTTGAAGATGAGTTTCGCAACATACTCATTGCTCACACAACTCCGATGGAAGCTGAATCTCTTACTGACACCAGTAACGAAGATTACCACGACAACAACAGTGAGGTTGACTCGCCGTTGACCAAGGAGTTGGAGCATCAAGAGAGTAACAGCAGCGGCAGCTATCGATCTACAAATAGCATCCGTGAAATCGATCTCATGCCGTCCGATGCAATTTACGATCTTCGATGCATCGCCGAGCGAATGATTTCCGCCGGGTACCTCCGGGAGTGTATTCAGGTGTATGGCAGTGTACGCAAGTCTGCAGTGGACTCAAGTTTCCGGAAACTCGGAATAGAGAAGCTGAGCATTGGAGATATCCAGAGATTAGAATGGGAAACTCTAGAAACTAAGATCCGACGGTGGATACGAGCTGCAAAAGTATGCGTTCGGATACTTTTTGCTAGCGAAAAAAAGCTCTGTGAGCAAATCTTCGAAGGTTTAGGCACTGCAACGGACGATGCTTGTTTCACAGAGACAATCAAAGGTCCAGCTATTCAGCTCTTCAATTTTGCGGAAGCCATTAGTATTAGTCGGCGATCACCGGAGAAATTGTTTAAGATATTGGATCTTCATGATGCTTTATCGGATTTACTGCTGGATATTGAGATTGTTTTCGATTCAAAATCTTCGGAGTCAATTAGGGTTCAGGCTGTAGAGATATTATCTAGGTTAGCGGAAGCCGCGAGAGGGATATTATCGGAATTTGAAAATGCAGTGCTTCGAGAACCTTCTAAGGTTCCTGTCCCTGGAGGGACAATTCATCCCTTGACTAGGTATGTCATGAATTACATAAGTTTAATCTCGGACTACAAACAGACTATGCTTGAATTGATTGTCTCTAAGCCGTCAACAGGTTCAAGGTATTCTAGTGATCCTAACACCCCTGATATGGATTTTGGTGAGCTAGAATCACAGACCCCTTTGGCGCTTCATTTGATCTGGATTACTGTGATTTTGCAATTCAATCTTGAAGGTAAGTCTAAGTTCTATAAAGATACTTCTTTGGCACATTTATTTGTGATGAACAATGTACATTATATTGTTGAGAAGATTAAAGGCTCACCTGAGTTAAGGGAGATGATAGGGGATGATTATTTAAAGAAATTAACAGGGAAATTCAGGCAAGCAGCTATTAACTACCAGAGATCAACCTGGGTGAGGGTTTTGTATTGTTTGCGAGATGAGGGTTTACATGTTAAAGGCAGTTTTTCATCTGGGGTGTCTAAGAGTGCATTGAGAGAGCGGTTTAAGACATTCAATGCTATGTTTGAAGAGGTTCATAGGACTCAGTCCACATGGTTGATCCCAGATACTCAGCTCCGGGAGGAGCTGCGTATTTCTATATCCGAGAAATTGATCCCAGCTTATAGATCATTTCTCGGAAGGTTCAGGACTCATATTGAGAGCGGAAGGCATCCGGAAAACTACATCAAGTATTCTGGTGAAGACATTGAGACTGCTGTCTTGGATTTCTTTGAGGGGTATCAAGTTTCACAACACATAAGAAGAAGATCTCAGTGAAAGGATATATGTTTCACTAATTAAAATTTTAGGACATTCTTTGAATTTTTTTCGTGGAGTATTTAGGAGCTGAGGTTCTGGTATTCGGTTTTTTATGGAGTTTGTGTATTGTCCCACGGTGTTCCTGTATGATGTGCTGCGCGCAGCAGAAAATTTTCGGAAGATTAGCTGTATCTATGATAGTCTTGGCCTCTGCCTGAATGCTCCTGCCCTGTAAGCCACAGTGTTGTTGTATTTCTTCCATATTTTAGATTTTATTTCTATTTGTGCATATCTGAAATTGTTGTATTTGGTTTTACTCTGAAATTTTCAAGCCATTGAATCATTGAGTCCAGGGTTCCATTTATCCTTGTAGGTCACTCTCTTAAGCCCATGCCATTTTATCAGGTGCTTAAATAGTTTGAACATTGAAGGCAACATACTTGAGGACATTATCCCTAACAACTGAAGTCTTTGAAGCAAACTAGACTTCAGAATTCCATTAACAATGTCTTAATTTATGAGTAGTATTCCCTTTCTGTCTTCTTACTGTCTTAATTTGTCAGTGGAATGGAAAGAGTTCTTCCCAACTATAGCACGGAAGTTTTTGCAGCATGTCAATTTGCCTGTGACTGTGTGTTTGGTAAAGCACCATTCAAAGGGCGTCTCGGTGCACTAAACTCCCGCTATGCGCAGGGTCCGGGGAATAGCTGGACCACAAGGGTATATTGTAGGCAGCCTTACTCTGTATTTCGGCAAGAGGCTGTTTCCACGGCTCGAATCCGTGACCACCTGGTCACATGACAGCAACTTTACCAGTTACACCAAGACTCCACTTCGTAATGCACCGTTCAGAATGATTGTAGTTCTCTGTTTAATTTGTACCTTTTAGTTGATAGGATCACTGGTGCTTATACTTTATAGAAACAACAAAAATAAAAGAAGGAGAAGAGGTACTTATTTAGCTGTTGTTGAAGATCAAAAGAATCTATTAATCACTTTAGTTGTTTAATACTCTCAAACATGAAACCTTACCTTATCTCAAAGTGAAAAGAACATGAACCCTTGGTGCTATTTTTGGGTTATAACACCTATAGCATTATTACATTCGCTTTTTTAAAAATTTATTTTTCATTCCATGGTGTACCTTTTAGGCTAATAGCCCGTTTGACCAAAGTTCTAAAATCAACTTATTTTAAGAAGTATTTTTTTTCTCAAAAGCTCTTTTCTCAAAAGTGTTATTCGTCATAAGCAGTTTGATTTTGGTTACTTAATTTGAAAAACACTTTTGAGCAACAATTAGTGTTTGGCCAAGCTTTTAAAAAGTATTTTAAGTGTATTTTTCTTAAAAGTGCTTTTGGGGAGAAGCTATTTTTTTCTCCCTCTCCAAAACTGTTAATGTTTCTACTGAAAAACACCTTTTTTTGTTCTAAAAGCTTTGCAAAACACTTCACTCAGATGACTCACCAAACACCCACTAAGAATTGCGATGTGCATTCTAATATGGTAGGAAATTGAAGGAACAAGTCAGAATGGGTAACATAGAAGATTTTCACTAGCTTGTTTCTAGGTTTTGTGTATAAATAATAAAACAAACACTTCAAGGGATAAAGTATAGAGGACTTGGTTTGTCGACTCCAATTATGGAAAATTATTTATCTAATTGCTTATCCTTCTCTCTTTTATGAATGTTAATTTCCCACGTTATAATAAAATGTTCAAGAGTTGGTCGTCTTTAAGCTCTAAATGAAACAAGAAGAGTAACACCCACAAATTCAAGTACATTCTTTCTAAGTCAATGGTAGAAGCATTGACTAGTCAGTTAAGGAATACTTGACTTTCTTTGATCAATTAATGTTTTCGTTGAACTTTTTTACTGAGTCAAGGCTGACATTTAAGACTGCCTGCGTTTAACATGAACGAGGAAGTCTATGTCAACATAAAAGACTTGAAACTCTAGAATAGAATTGAAGGATGACCACGTCTTTGAAATATTCATTTATTTCATAGCCAAAATCACTGACCAGCAAGACCTGGGGACGACTAGTGCAACGAGTTCTATATGTCAACATGGATGACTTGTGTGATACTCATGACGGAGGGCGGGCTGATGAGAGCAGGTCAAGACTGGCAGGCTTAGCAGGTCAAATAGGACTGACAGGCTTCTAGGTCGACAAGTTTCTGAAGAAGGGATGCAATGAGAGCAGGTCAAGACTGGCAGGTTTAGCAGGTCAAATAGGACTGACAGGCTTCTAGGTCGACAAGTTTCTGAAGAAGGGATGCACATGTTATCTCAGACGAATCCCACTTCAGAATGGGAAAGGAAAGTGAAGTGCCTTATAAGGCATGACACAAGTTCAAATTATACGCGCGCTTTTTGGCTCAATGATGGCGTAGCAAACTCCAGAATATTAACATTTTCACCACATTTTATCACTTAACTATGACAAAGTTAATATTATTGTGTAAACATCAAACATGAACAAGATTTTCCAACTCGTAATTTCCAATTGGAAAGCAATCAAAGACGAGAATACTTTCTTAACCTTCTAGTTAATTTCCTTTACTTCATCAAATTAAACTAATCATTCCCTTTATTTATTTTCATTTTCTTTCTGCCGTAACGCACCGAAGACATGACCTTTGATAGGAGGGTGTGGATGTTGAGAATTAGGGGTAAAAGGTTAGTATATAGTTGAGTGTTTCCCTTTGTCTTCCTTAGTTCAAAAAAAATTAGTGTTAATATGGTATCCCTTTTACCCTTAGTTTGCTATTTCCACATATCTTGTATTGTTAGTACTTGCCTTCGGTATCTTCGGTATCCCTTTAGCTTGATATCATTATATATCTTGCACTGTTATTACTTGTGAAGAGTACTTCTTTCATCTTCCCCTTTTTTATCTTGGATTTAGTTTTCTAAATATCCTATATTGTTACTACTTGTTATCAGTGCTTCTTACATCTTCTCTTTAATCGAGGGTCTTCCCAAAACAATCTCTCTGCCCTTCCCGGATAGGGGTAAGGTTGCGTACATCCTACCTTTCCCAGACCCCGTTAGTGGGAATGCACTAGGATGTTGTTTTCCGCCGTAACGCCTCATATACAGAAGGGAAAACGAATCCTTTTGAGTTTTGACTAGAAAGAATAATACACATAAACGTCCAACCTATATGTACTTTTCCTTTGTTCTTTCAAAAACAAATTCACTAACCTATATGTACGTAAACTCCAGGTAATATCTATCAGTGACTTGCCAAAGTTTATATGCTAAATTGTTACATCAGAAAAGGAAACACGCCACCAATTATTCCGAAGCAATGCAACGAACACCAAGCACAGGAATATAAAAAAAATTAGCTGTTATTTCAACAGGATAAAACGACGAATGTCTATACAATACCATAGAAGTTTACGTTCTTCCAGACTAAAATAAGAAGACAATGGAAGAACTGTGGATAACGTACGTTTACCATCTTCATAGTCTAGCATTCTTCATATCATCCAACACAGGGACTCGTACTAACATAAGATGAGTGCACCAACCATAGTCAAAACATCTAAAGGAGAACAAATAAATAGATAATAGCATCAATTCCTGTTTACCCATCCGACCTGCAATCATTTACTGTAGATGTTACAATGAACTGCCAAATAGGGTACACCAGTGAGAAAAGACAAATCCATTTCTAGTTACGTTTTTGCCATCACCCAGCTACCGCGATAATATTTGCGGAAGGCATGGCATAATCCCAAGCAGAAACCGGTATCAGCAAGAAACTTCAGTCCATATCAAGGAATTCCATCCTCTTTCTCATTGAACCTTTAAGATCTGTCGCCTCCCTTTCTGCTTTTTGGGCCTGGTGGATATAGACAGACGCATTATTTATAAAGAGAGTTAGACAGAACCAAACAGAGTTAAAACTCGGATGATATCCAGATAATACAAATGTAAAGCAGATAAAAAAATAAAAGGAAATGGAGCAAACGTTATTATACTATACTATTCCTTTGATTTGGATAACAAGGTACTTTATTTAATTCATGAGTTTCAAGAAAAGAAGTTAATTATGGAATACAAGCTTTTTACTATATCTTGCTCCAATAGTGGGGTAGACCTATTCACTTCCTGGATAGTAGTGGTTCGTGGGCAGGGGAGGGGTGTGCGGAATTTTATGATATCAAATATCTGTGTGTTATCATTTAACAAGTGAAGACATGAAGGATTTGGCTTGAAATGGTACTTAAAGGAGATTGTAACCATTGCCGTATCTATCTACTTATTATGAGGAGTTGTAACTGCAATGGAACGTGAACTTTTGAGATTATTCTTTTTCTTAAGGGAGTCAATGTTGATGCAACTCTTTCGGGTGAGTTGTCAAATTAACTACGAGCATGAGAAGTTGTGTCATATCAGGAAGCTAATATGTTAGAGACCATAGTATTCCGGCCTTATTAGTTTCTTTCCCTTGTTTTTTATTTTTTTCAAAATGATATTTAGGTTATTTAGTTTTTAAAAAATATTTAGGTTATTTAGAAAGGTATTGTGGCAATTTAATTTTTAACTTTTGAAGTTCCACTTGTATAATAATCTAGATATAGATATAGATAAATAAAGTTAGTCCTAATAATATTTTTGAATTGAGGCGTAGTTATTATCGTTAAATCATTCCCAATTATGAATATTAGTAATATTACTGGGTAAATCATTTTAACTTACAGATTCAGAATCTACACATTTTGTGTGCAAAAACATATCTGAGTATGTAATTCAACAAGGCAAATATTTTTTGCTCGTGGTAAGCAGTTTCAACAAATTATAAACTGACTAAATTTCTATATAAATTCATCAAATTACATTGATACAGTAGTTATATGATTACGTATTTATTCGATAACTAAATCATAATATGCATATTTGGTAACACATTTCAAAGCACCCATGGCATCATCTACAGTCTCAGACAATACTGTTCCAATCAAAAAAAGGCCCCCTAAGGATAAAAAAGTTTGTAAATTTTCCTAAGGATAAAAAAGTTTGTAAATTTTCCTAACTTGGTTATCTGATGATACTATATAGGAAATGTTGGCAAAATGACTTTTTAATTTAAGTTTAGGATAATTAATTTAAAAAACTGGCAAAAAAACGTGAGATTCAATCTTGATATTAAATGAACAGGAAGGTTTAAATTTTTGAACTTGTTTTCTGTTTTAAATTATTTTTTGAATCTTCAAATTTGTAGGAGGCTTGTCCTAAAATTTGACACTTGTAGACTTTGGCTTTTACACTTGTCATGTTATCCTTGTTTTGCCTCTCCTATTATATATAGATAGATAGGTTCCATCATCCTATCAGTATAGCAAGTGTTTTTATTAAAAGAAGAAAGGATCAGGCAGACAGACAAGAAGTGCAATAAAAGAGTGTGGTCAACAACTTAAGCAACATGCAAATAAACCAGAGGCCAACAGATTTTTAACAGCCACTGTTCCCGTAGTAACAAGTTAAAAAGATTCATAGATGCAGAATTTATCAATTAAAAGATCAATCAAGCCAATTTTAGAGAAACTAAATAAAAGTTGGAGATCATTATAGAGTACTAAATACAAAGACCATCCTTCTTCAATAACCCTAAAAAGTTAGAAATATGTTCATACAAGAGGGACAACGTTAAAGTAAAACCACAGAATTAACTCTATTTAATTAGTCTTTTGGGTGGTGGCAGGGGGCTTTTCCAACTTCTAATTTAATAAAATTTACTTATATGACACTAACTTCTCGTAGACAATTTTTCAGAGGAATTGACAAAGGTAACACTAAAGAACCTGCAGAAACAGACCCTTCTAGTTCTGATATTTGCAAACCAACAATTATATGATGGATTTAACCAGACTGAACACGTGTAAAATGAAAGAAGGTAAGTGCTATTTAGTAAGACCAAAACCAACTTGAAGTCCAAAATGATTACACACGACGCTGTTCCACTTTACAGTAGGCTATATTCAAATCAATACTCAGATTAGGTGTTAAACAATGTTAGCAAAAATATAAACCTAAAAGTTGCAGCAGACACAAATGGTGGACCCAAGGCATTCTCATGTTCCAACATGACCATTAAGGATCTAATTAGTCAAACGAAGAGCAATGGGATCATACCCTTCTTATCTCTGCTTCAGGAACGCGAGTCATGTGGGGTGGAAGTTCCTCCTTATCTACGTCCTTGTCAATCAGAAGAAAATTTATGAGGCAAAAGGGTGCAGGAATACAAAATAAAAAACAATCTCGCTTTCAAAGAACTTGGGGGGGGGGGTGAGAGAGAGAGAGAGCTATCGTACCAGCTCCCCGATTAACACGACATTTTCCCCACGGATAATATAAAGACCTAATGGAATATCACAGTATAGATCACCAACAATAACACGATCACATGCCCCTTCTAGGACAGCATTAGCTACAAATGACAGATAGCATTTCCTTCAGCTGGTTAATTATTACTGTTAAACTGAAGTGATGAGAAGAGAAGCCTACCAAATTGGTCAAAAGAACGAAGTGTTCCCAAAAGCTTTCGCCCATCTCTCAGCAACACAAGAAGTTTTTCTGTGAAGGATATTCCGTCAAAACAAGAAAAGAAAGAAATAGAGCCTAGGGAGCTAAAAACAGGCTAAGTCATGTTATAAAACTATGACAACATTCATTTTTATGCTGTTTGTTTTATGTAACTAGTAATATGAATCGTCAGAGCCTAAAGCTTTAATAAGCAGCTTTCTCCACTTCACATTTTGCCCCCTATGAGAACATAGACGCTACCGCCTCGTTTACTGACTATTCTGTCAAGGATGTAAATAGCAAATTCTTAAGATTACAGGAATATATCTCCATGTAGATCAGTACTTGCAAACAGTCTATGATTCATAGCCTTATAACAACAACAACCCAGCAAAATCCCACTACTGGGGTCTGGGGATTCATAACCTTATAGAATATAAGAAATCAGTATGAAGAAACCACTTTTCTTAAGCAGATGTGAATGAGTTACGCTTGTGTCTGCTCCACTATCTTAATCACAGGTGTATGAGTTTTTTGAAGTAGTGTTCAACATTTTACTAGGAAATATCCTTTGAGGGGGGGGGGGGATAAAAAATAATGTCCACCAAGCTAGATCACTATGATATACAGTAGTACTTTAGACATCAACACTTCATATAGAAAGACTCAGTACCACATATAGCAATATCCTTCTATTGAGGATTTCCGTTACTGTCAGTTTTCTCTACCCTTATCAAATGCTAGCCACCATCGAAATTAACAGGATAATCATTTCTCCAACATTCAAGAACAAGCAAATGCTAGGATCTATGTTGCTCGGATCCTCTAAATGCACCGCTATACCCATGTCGGATACTCCAATAAATTAATAACTTCTGGAGGATCCGACACAGACCCAACAACATTCTTGTAGGAACCAAGCAAACTGAAATCTTTTTGAAGCTACATCCTTATACCTGTTTATGTTAAACTACACCTCACCCTCTCCAATAAAGAGTCTGACACTGAAATCCTGGAAGAGATATTTTCTACCTTCAAGAGGAGTTTCCACGGTATCTTTTTTATTTTTATTTTTATTTTTATTTTACTTTTGAGAAATAGAAGACCTTCAAGAGGAGTTTCCAGGTATCTCATCTCCCCTTTTGATTCTTTTAAGCAGACGAAAAATTTACTCTTCAAAACATCCTCCGTGTATTAAGTTTCTCCATGAAAGCAGGTATTTTTATCAGAATTCTAACATTTGATTATGAGCTAAGATAATGGAAACTGATAATAAATGTGTTATTCTAGTACAAGTAAATCACAATAATTCCGGTAAAGTTATTTCTTTCAATTGACGATATATAAACAGGTATTTATACCAGCAAATTTGACAAAAAATATGCCTTTCTCATCAGACAATCTCAACGGAGGTCTAATTCAGAAATCAGCGCTTGCATTAGGAGAATTATATCAGATTAAAGACCCATTAACAGATCCTCCAAAAATGCATCATCAACAACAACAACAACAACAACGACCCAATATAATCCCACAAATGGGGTCTGGGGAGGGTAATATGTACGCAGACCTTACCCAAAAATGCATCAAAACTATCACTAAAGATCCAATAACCAGTAGCACAACTAAGTAAGAACACACACATGCGGAACCTTAAACCAAGATCAAAAAAAAAAAATATTAAACAACTGACTGGAACATATTATTAGCCTGAAACTTCAATCAACTAATTCTCAACCCCAGTAGTTCGATTTTGCTATATGAATCATCTATATTCATTCTTATCTATTTGTGTCTGCTCCACTATCTTAATCACAGGTGTATGAGTTTTTTGAAGTAGTGTTCAACATTTTACTAGGAAATATCCTTTGAGGGGGGGGGGGGGATAAAAAATAATGTCCACCAAGCTAGATCACTATGATATACAGTAGTACTTTAGACATCAACACTTCATATAGAAAGACTCAGTACCACATATAGCAATATCCTTCTATTGAGGATTTCCGTTACTGTCAGTTTTCTCTACCCTTATCAAATGCTAGCCACCATCGAAATTAACAGGATAATCATTTCTCCAACATTCAAGAACAAGCAAATGCTAGGATCTATGTTGCTCGGATCCTCTAAATGCACCGCTATACCCATGTCGGATACTCCAATAAATTAATAACTTCTGGAGGATCCGACACAGACCCAACAACATTCTTGTAGGAACCAAGCAAACTGAAATCTTTTTGAAGCTACATCCTTATACCTGTTTATGTTAAACTACACCTCACCCTCTCCAATAAAGAGTCTGACACTGAAATCCTGGAAGAGATATTTTCTACCTTCAAGAGGAGTTTCCACGGTATCTTTTTTATTTTTATTTTTATTTTACTTTTGAGAAATAGAAGACCTTCAAGAGGAGTTTCCAGGTATCTCATCTCCCCTTTTGATTCTTTTAAGCAGACGAAAAATTTACTCTTCAAAACATCCTCCGTGTATTAAGTTTCTCCATGAAAGCAGGTATTTTTATCAGAATTCTAACATTTGATTATGAGCTAAGATAATGGAAACTGATAATAAATGTGTTATTCTAGTACAAGTAAATCACAATAATTCCGGTAAAGTTATTTCTTTCAATTGACGATATATAAACAGGTATTTATACCAGCAAATTTGACAAAAAATATGCCTTTCTCATCAGACAATCTCAACGGAGGTCTAATTCAGAAATCAGCGCTTGCATTAGGAGAATTATATCAGATTAAAGACCCATTAACAGATCCTCCAAAAATGCATCATCAACAACAACAACAACAACAACGACCCAATATAATCCCACAAATGGGGTCTGGGGAGGGTAATATGTACGCAGACCTTACCCAAAAATGCATCAAAACTATCACTAAAGATCCAATAACCAGTAGCACAACTAAGTAAGAACACACACATGCGGAACCTTAAACCAAGATCAAAAAAAAAAAATATTAAACAACTGACTGGAACATATTATTAGCCTGAAACTTCAATCAACTAATTCTCAACCCCAGTAGTTCGATTTTGCTATATGAATCATCTATATTCATTCTTATCTATTTGTGTCTGCTCCACTATCTTAATCACAGGTGTATGAGTTTTTTGAAGTAGTGTTCAACATTTTACTAGGAAATATCCTTTGAGGGGGGGGGGGGATAAAAAATAATGTCCACCAAGCTAGATCACTATGATATACAGTAGTACTTTAGACATCAACACTTCATATAGAAAGACTCAGTACCACATATAGCAATATCCTTCTATTGAGGATTTCCGTTACTGTCAGTTTTCTCTACCCTTATCAAATGCTAGCCACCATCGAAATTAACAGGATAATCATTTCTCCAACATTCAAGAACAAGCAAATGCTAGGATCTATGTTGCTCGGATCCTCTAAATGCACCGCTATACCCATGTCGGATACTCCAATAAATTAATAACTTCTGGAGGATCCGACACAGACCCAACAACATTCTTGTAGGAACCAAGCAAACTGAAATCTTTTTGAAGCTACATCCTTATACCTGTTTATGTTAAACTACACCTCACCCTCTCCAATAAAGAGTCTGACACTGAAATCCTGGAAGAGATATTTTCTACCTTCAAGAGGAGTTTCCACGGTATCTTTTTTATTTTTATTTTTATTTTACTTTTGAGAAATAGAAGACCTTCAAGAGGAGTTTCCAGGTATCTCATCTCCCCTTTTGATTCTTTTAAGCAGACGAAAAATTTACTCTTCAAAACATCCTCCGTGTATTAAGTTTCTCCATGAAAGCAGGTATTTTTATCAGAATTCTAACATTTGATTATGAGCTAAGATAATGGAAACTGATAATAAATGTGTTATTCTAGTACAAGTAAATCACAATAATTCCGGTAAAGTTATTTCTTTCAATTGACGATATATAAACAGGTATTTATACCAGCAAATTTGACAAAAAATATGCCTTTCTCATCAGACAATCTCAACGGAGGTCTAATTCAGAAATCAGCGCTTGCATTAGGAGAATTATATCAGATTAAAGACCCATTAACAGATCCTCCAAAAATGCATCATCAACAACAACAACAACAACAACGACCCAATATAATCCCACAAATGGGGTCTGGGGAGGGTAATATGTACGCAGACCTTACCCAAAAATGCATCAAAACTATCACTAAAGATCCAATAACCAGTAGCACAACTAAGTAAGAACACACACATGCGGAACCTTAAACCAAGATCAAAAAAAAAAAATATTAAACAACTGACTGGAACATATTATTAGCCTGAAACTTCAATCAACTAATTCTCAACCCCAGTAGTTCGATTTTGCTATATGAATCATCTATATTCATTCTTATCTATTTGGAACCCGTTTCACTCCAATTAAGGCCCAATTTTACTAGAGGAAAGAAAAAACCCAAGAATATAATGAAGTATGAGAAGAAAAAGGAACTCACTATCAAGATAGCTAGCAAGAGAAGTAGAGGTATAGATATCCTCTGGACTTGCCCAAGACATTGTTGTGCAGGTTTTTCGGTGGCCCAAAAATAACCAAAAAATCTCCCAATTTCAAATCAATTTGCATTGGCAGCTCAAAATTACCCTCTTGTACACCCCTAACAAGCACTTCACTCAAACACAAAATAAACCCTAATTCCAAAACCCTGACTCGTGAATATATATGGGGAACTTTGAAAGGAATGAACTTGTTGACTTTTGGTTGATTTCAGATCTGAAAATCCCTAACCCTAATTTCGGCCTATCCCCAAATATGGGCGGGTGAGCTACACTCAACGTGAGAAGTAAATAGTGTTTCTGCTTCTCTTATATTTTTTTAAATTAATTTTTGTAAGGCATTCTCTTAAAAAGTTATTCATTGACCCAATGAAATATTTTATTTTCTAACTAATATGGCTTTTACTTCATATAAATAATTCTAAATCCGAACACAAAAGTGAATGTTGGATACACAACCACTTATGAGATTAATAAGGTATAGTTGATCGATAACTAATATATTTAACATTAAAATGATGATTTCATGCTATAGTTATTCTTGAAATGTTTTATGTTATACTGAAATAGTTGTGCAATATGTTGTATAGTTTACAAACTTCCCGGTACACAATTGTTTTAAGTGAACTAGTCTTAGTATACGTGCATTGCACGTGTGCCTAGCGTCAATCAGTAAAATATGTGTATCGAAAAAACATGTAAATTAAGTTTTAAAATATGCGCCTAGCATCAATTAGTAAAGAACATGCAAAGTGTTTTAAAATGACTATATTAAGTTAATATTTTATTGTAAGTAACTTAATATATAGAAAAATATGGGGAGTTGCCATTTGTTGAAATGAATACCAAAAAAAAAAATGACGACTCACTTACTATCATTTTGATTAAATTAAGTTAATATTTTATAGTGAGTAACTTGATATATAGAAAAATATGGGAAGTTGCCATTTGTTGAAGTGAATCCCAAAAAAAAAAAATGACAACTCACTTACTATCGTTTTAATTTGTCCTATATTGTTTCATCTTTATTGCGTAAAGTTTGTATTTTCATCAATTTGACTTTAATACTATATTATAATGATTTATATGATAAATTTAAAAAAAAATGACCTTTTTTTTGCGTCAAATTAGTTAATTGAAAGACTTTTTTTTTGGGTAATATTGATTCAAGGACTTAATAGTTTGTTCTTATCATCAAAGAAAATAATTTGTTTTTGTTGATTTAAAACTTAATATTAGCTTATCTCAAGTTTTAATTATTTAATTGTAAGTCTTTAATTATAATTATTATTCAATAAGTATTCTATGTTCAAAGGAATAAAAAGATCAGTACGATGTTTCACTTTTGATTTTTTATGTGAGCAGAACCATTAGTGTTATTGACTTTTACCAAACATTGAAATACAAGAGGAAAATTTTCAGCCACAACAAAGATCTAAAGGAAAGCAAAAGATGAAGGTAAACAACAAAAAAGAACTGAGTGGAATTGAGATAGAAAAGTTGTTAATGACCAACAGATACAAGACATTGAGAATACAAGAAGATAGCAGCATTGCAAGAATGACTGAAGGATTGACCTCAATGAGGAAAATCCCCCGTGATAATAAGCTCCTGGAATATAAGAGGGTTGAATAAGTCCTATAAGCAGAGAGAACTCAAGGCCTATCTACTGAAAAATAAAATTACTCTACTAGGCTGCCTTGAGACAAAGATAAAGCCCAGGAGTGTTAGTAAAGTTAAAAAAAAAATTGAAAATGACTGACAGATATTTCCAGATGAGAAGATAAATCAAATTGGTAGACTATGGGTATTCTGGAAAGACAGTATGGTGCAAGTCAACATCCTGATGGTCACTACTCAAGTGATTCATTGTCAAGTGAAGGATAAGGGGTCCCAATTTGAATGTTGTATTACTTTTGTGTATGGCAAGAACAAGTTACATGAAAAGAAGGAGCTATGGGAACAACTAATGATGATTTATAGCACAATACAGGAGTCTTGGCTGGTGATAGGAGACTTTAACAGTGTTCTATCTGTCAATGATAGAATAAATGATCAACCTATTCATCAAACTGAGATAGTAGACTTTTAGAATTGTATAAAGGATATTGGAGTGGGGCAATTGAATAGAAAAGGGTGTCAGTGGTCATGGTGCAACAAAAGAGATGCTGGAGAAAGAATATATAGTAACATTGATTGGGTGTTTGGAAATGCCTTTGGTTTACTAAATACAGTAGTTTAGAAGCAGTGTATGAGTTACCAAGTATTTCTGATCACTCTCCTATTATGATAAATACTAAAGTGGTAAGAAGTCACTTGAAAAAACCTTTTAGGTTGTATAACGTATTGATGCACCAAAAGAAATTTCAAGAGAGTGTGCAAGAGATATGGAACCAAAGAATTGAAGGGCATACTATGTACTCCATATGTATCAAACTGCAAAGAATACATGATAGAACAAGGCTGATGAACAAAGAAATGAACTCATTAGAAAAGAAGATTGGGAAAATCATAATAGAGTTATAGAATATCCAACGAAAGATTGATATTGATCCTCTGAACCAGCAACTAATTGAACAGGAAAAGGAAATGTTAGTGCAGGCAGAGAAATAGGAAGGAATAAACGAACAAATTTTAAGACAAAAATCTAGAGCAGTGTGGATAAAAGCAAGGGACAGAAATTCAAAATTCTTTCATGCTCAGTTAAAGAATGGACAGGCTAGAAACAGAATTGCTTCCATTTGTAATGTGCAGGGAGGAAGAGTAAAAGAGCCAAAGCAGATTGCAGATGAATTCAAAAGCTTTCTTCAGAACTTATTGGGCAATGCAACAAATGAATTACCATGCATTGATCTGGACATAGCTAGGAATGGGCAAGTCTCACAAAGGAACAACAACAGATGCTGAGTTGCGAAGTAACAAGAAAAGATGTAGATAAAGCAGTGAAGGAGTTACAAAATGACAAAGCACCGGGGATAGATGGTTTTCTTGGAGAATTTTTCAAGGAGTATTGGTCTACAATTGGTGATGAGGTCGGAACAGCAGTATTAAAATTCTTTAGCAATAGGAAGATGTTGAAGAGTGTTAACTGTACAACTTTAACACTGATTCCAAAGGTGACAAGCCCAAATTGAGTCAAAGAGTTTAGACCTATTGTATGTTGCACAACTATATACAAGATCATATCAAAGGAAGGAACATGCTGGACAACGTGATCATAACACATGAGTTGGTAAAATGATACAATAAAGAGTGTTACCAAGATACTGTATCAAAATAGATATAAGGAAAGCCTATGACTTAGTTGAATGGCCTTTTCTTAGAATGATATTGATAGAGTATGGTATGCTTGTGAAGTTTGTGGAGCTGATTATGGTATGTGTATCTACTGTTAGCTATTCTCTGATCCTTAATAGAGGGTTAACAGACAGACTCCAAGGGAAGAAAGGCTAAGGCAAGGAGACCCAGTGTCTCCTTACCTTTTTGTGCTTGTGATGGAATATCTGAATAGAGCTCTAAAGAAGTTAAAAGACAACCCAGACTTCAATCATCATCCAAGGTGTGCCAGAAATAACATTACTCACATTTGCTTTGCAGATGATTTAATTCGTTGTTCCAAAGCAGATGAGGTGTCTATCAAATTGTTGCTTAAAAGTTCCAATCACTTCTCAGAGGTGTCATGGTTGAAAGCCAATCTGGAGAAAAGTGCTCTATATATTGCAGGAGTTACAAGGGAATTCAAGGAGATGATATTGGAAGAAATGCAGTTCACATTAGGGGAATTACTATTTCGATATCTTGGAGTTCCACTTTCTTCAAAGAAGTTGTCAGTGCAGCAGTGTATGCCCTTGATTGAAAAGATAACAGCTAGAATAAACTGCTGGACAACTAAGTTGTTATCATATAGTGGAAGACTCCAATTACTGAAAAGTGTGATATTCGAGATGCAAACTTACTGGGCACAAGTGTTTTTATTGCCAAAGAAGATACTCAAGATGATAGTTGCTGTGTGTAGAACCTTTTTGTGGACAGGAAAAAGTGATCTATCAAGGAGAGCATTGGTAGCATGGGACACAATATGTATGCCATTATTAGTTGGGGGTTAAATGTTCTAGACATTTACTCATGGAACAAAGTTGCATTGTGCAAACTGTTAGTTTACAAACTTCCCGGAACACAATTGTTTTAAGTGAACTAGTCTTAGTATACGTGCGTTGCACGTGTGCCTAGAGTCAATCAATAAAATATGTGTATCAAAAAAATATATAAATTAAGTTTTAAAATATGCGCCTAGCATCAATTAGTAAAGAACATGCAAAGTGTTTTAAAATGACTATATTAAGTTAATATTTTATTGTAAGTAGCTTAATATATAGAAAAATATGGGGAGTTGCCATTTGTTGAAATGAATACCCAAAAAAAATGACAACTCATTTACTATCATTTTGATTACATTAAGTTAATATTTTATAGTGAGTAACTTAATATATAGAAAAATATGGGAAGTTGCCATTTGTTGAAGTGAATACCCCAAAAAAAATGACAACTCACTTACTATCGTTTTAATTTGTCCTATATTGTTTCATCTTTATTGCGTAAAGTTTGTATTTTCATCAATTTGACTTTTAATACTATATTATAATGATTTATATGATAAATTTAAAAAAAAAATATGACTTTTTTTGGGTCAAATTAGTTAATTGAAGACTCTTTTTTTCGGGTAATATTGATTCAAGGACTTAATAGTTTGCTCTTATCATTAAAGAAAATAATTTATTTTTGTTGATTTAAAACTTAATATTAGCTCATCTCAAGTTTTAATTATTTAATTGTAAGTCTTTAATTATAATTATTATTCAATAAGTATTCTATGTTTAAAGGAATAAAAAAATCAGTACGACATTTCACTTTTGATTTTTTATGTGATCGGAACCATTAGTGTTATTGACTTTTACCAGCCATTCTCTTTATTTTATACTCTTTAAATTACAATATTTTCTTAGTTAAGCTTGATATTTAAATTTTAGAAATTTTGGAATCAATGAATTTTGAGATTAATCTCAACCATGGTGTACTAACCAAAACTTTAGTTGATTTTAATTTTCTAAAATATTAGAAAAATAATTAAATGATTATTTTATTATTTACAAAATTACTCATAAACCTTAGAAAGGAACTCCTGAAATTGGGAAAAAGAAAAGAAAATTAGGACTCCTAAACAACGAAAATAAAACAAGGACTACTACACTAATACTCGTAAACATTTAAAGAAGATACCTAAAAATGCTAAATCTAAATGTAGTTGATAACTTGATATGAAGGACCCCAAAAATTGGAAGGATATTGAAAGTGCTGGAATTAAATGATATGATTTTTCATATCGAAAGTCTAGAAATAATTAAATAATTATTCTAAATATTAGAGAAATAATTAATTGACTATTCCTACATATTAAAAAAATAACTTAAAGTACTATTTTGTCTAATGTAAAAACTATTTTAACAAGATAAAAAAGACGAATTTTATCTCAACGCATAATAGATAGGAATATGTAACTCATAAACTTCTTCAGAAATCGTATTCTTTCTTCGTAGAAATCTTTGGCATGTCATAAACGATTAATATTTAGTACGTCAGAATAAGCAAAAAAAAAAGTAATAAATATCGTACAATATAAAAAACACCGAATTACTTAGTTTTCTTACTTTTGCTCCATATACCTGAGAAGGACTACTCTCAGATTCATCAGCGACGAGCACATAACAAATAAATCACTTGATGATAGGTACATGCGATATGTATCTTTAGCCAGAACCCTGAAATAATTCTAATATTCGATATTGTTTCACCTCCTCCTTATTCTTAAATTTAAATTAGGTTGATGAATGCATTAACAACCATAATATAAACCCTAGTGTTCACAGGAGAATAAAGAGTACTTAACCTCTTAAATAGGAACTAGTATTAGTACCCGCGCGATGCGCGGCGCGATGCGCGGCGCGATGCGCGGATACAAATTATGTCAAATTGTAATCTATGTTATTTGAATTATGTGCAAATAACCTTAAAATATAAACCTTTCATATAAAAATTATATAACATTAGATATTAATTTTGAAGCAAGATATGACATTATTATTCAAATCTCGTAGTAGACAACTTTTATTTTATTTGTAGCAACCTAATCCCTTGATTTTAGTACTTGTATTTCGTTTCGGTGTCAATATTAAAAAATACTAAATATGTCATGTTGTGATATGTGTTGTTTGAGCACATTATATCATATTATTTTAAGAAAATTCTTATTATCACTTTGTTTTTGACTGAAAGTCAAATATGTCTTATTCATCACATCATTTTACGCAAATTCTTTTTTATTTTTGTTCTTTTCTTATAGTTATTGTATTATTTATTAATTAATATTATTATACTGTCATATAATTTTTTATTAGCTTCAGAATTTAATTAATATCTTGCTTATTATCTTTTTAATAGTCTTTAATAAATATAAATATTTTATTCTTGAAATTTGGTATATTTTTATGCTTGTATCGTCTTATTCGGAATTTTTTAATCATTTACATTTATCAGTAATATTTTTAAATATAATTTAATTATTTAATTTATTTATTTTTCAATCAATTAAAAGTATAAATCACACTATCTTTATTTTTTATACATATCTTCCCTACTATATTTTAAATAGTTTTTATATTAATATTTTACCTATAACCAAAATAATATCATATTTTATTTTAAATTGTAATTTTGAATTAGTCTAAAATATTAATACATATGTTATTTGATTATTACGTTCCAAATATATTGAGTTCTCTTATAATTATTTTTGTATTAGATGCAGTTAAATTTTCTTTTTTTTTTTAGCTTTAAGATACAAATTTAATTTTTAATTATCATTAGTAAAATTACCTATATTAGAAATTAATTTATATTTTTAAAATTTTAATTTAATCATAGAAAAATATTTCTTAATTGTTTGAACACATTATATCTAAATATTATAGTAATATTTTTACTGTTTTATTTCTTTACATGATATTTTCAAAAATAAAAAAAATTATGAAAAAAAAAATCCCATCTTAAAAATTTAAATAATTCTTATCATTCTATGTTGTAAATTGGATCGCAATTTCAAAATATTATGCTATGCTTTCAAATTTAAACTAACTGCACTCAATTCATACATTAATCATAGGAAAATATTTTCTTAATTGTTTGAACACATTATATCTAAATGTTGTAGTAATATTTTCACTGTCATTTTATTTCTTTACGTAATTTTTTTTTCTTTTTTAGTTTTAAGATTCAAATTTAATTTCTAATTTTCATTAGTACCGGTATTATGTATTTTTAAATATGTATTTGTTTTTTTTATTTTTCATAAATAAGACTTCAATTTCGTGGTATTCTCCATAGTTTGAGCATTCTCAACATAGTTTTAAGAACTTTCTAATCTCAAATTCAAATAGTCTTTCCCTTTCTTTCTAATAGTAAATTTTTAATAATTTAATATAATTTTGCTATTTTTTAATCTAATATATAATTTTATTACGTTTTATGTGGCTTTTCATTAATTTGTAACTTTATTTAATATCATTATCACTACTATTCTTTATAATATAGATAAATATATATAAATTTTTGTAATCATAAAATAAATATTTATTTTGTTTTAAAAATATTTCTCTAAAATTTTAAATTTTTTAAGTTTTAATAATATTTTTAAGTATTGTATATTTAAATTTATTTTATTTTCTAAACTTATGATTTACAAATTTCCTCACATTATCTCTAATTTATTTTTATTATTCAATATTTTAATTTTTGATTTTATCTATTAGACTTGAGTTATGTGGACTTATCCATATTATTATTTTTCTTATCATAATATAAAAAACTTTCTCAACTCAAATTTAAATAAATTTTACCCTTTTCTCTATAATAAAAAATTTGAATTTTTATTTTTTCTCTATTTATTAATATAATATAGATAAATATATATAAATTTTTGTAATCATAAAATAAATATTTATTTTGTTTTAAAAATATTTCTCTAAAATTTTAAATTTTTTAAGTTTTAATAATATTTTTAAGTATTGTATATTTACATTTATTTTATTTTCTAAACTTATGATTTACAAATTTCCTCACATTATCTCTAATTTATTTTTATTATTCAATATTTTAGTTTTTGAATTTATCTATTAGACTTGAGTTATGTGGACTTATCCATATTATGACTTTTCTTATCATAATATAAAAAACTTTCTCATCTCAAATTTAAATAAATTTCACCCTTTTCTCTATGATAAAAAATCTGAATTTTTCTTCTTCTTTTTTTCTATTTATTAATATATATAAATTTTTGTAATCATAAATAAATATTTGTTTTGTTTTTAAAATATTTATCAACAATTTTAAATTTTTTAAGTATTGTATATTTAATTTATTTTATTTTCTAAACTTATGATTTACAAATTTCCTCACATTATCTCTAATTTATTTTTATTTTTTCAATATTTTAGTTTTTGATTTTATCTATTAGACTTGAGTTATGTGGACTTATCCATATTATGACTTTTCTTATCATAATATAAAAAAATTTCTCATCTCAAATTTAAATAAGTTTTAACCTTTTCTCTATGATAAAAAATCTGAATTTTCATTTTTTTTTCTCTATTTATTCTTTATTTTTAATATTATATTATTCAATAACTAATATTATTACATTGTCATGTGAATTTTATTAGCTTGTTTGAATTTAATATCTATTTATACCACACTCATTCTAATATAATATTGATAAAAATTTAAAAACTTTCTCATCTCAAATTCAAATAATTTTTATCATTCTATTTTTTAATTTGGACCGCATTTTAAAAAAGTATGTTATGCTTTCAAATTTAAACTAACTGCACTCAATTCAAATATTAATCATAGAAAAATATTTTCTTAATTATTTGAACACATTATATCTAAATGTTGCAGTAATATTTAAGTATAAAATATCCGTTTGCATGATTTATCAATATTAATATGACTTTGTTATTCTTGTTATTAAAATATTTTTTCTTGATTATTTAATTTTTTTTACCTTATAAATAATTTGTATACTTTATGTAAGATCTTAATTTGCTGCTTGAATTTATTTAATTTTTAAACTCAATAAATTTTTAATGTCATAAGTAAATTTTAGTTTTATCTTATTGCTCCAAAGTACAAATAGTCATAGCTTATCTCAATTTATGTCTTTCTATATTTTTTATTTTTTTATTCTAATTTTTTAATTAATTTTTTACCTCCATATTTCTAGCTAATATAGAAGAAAATCTATGAGTGAATCAATATATATATACACACACAAATATACATATAAATATAAATATAGATATAAAGATTGGATTCGTCTAAGATCTATTTGGATTATGTATAAGATTTATTAAACTACTTTCATTAATTATGTTTCATTTATAATTTTTAACTATTAATGTTGTCCTAAAATTGCTTTATTTTAGCTTGCCACTTGGCTTAACCACAATGCATACTACTCTCTTTTTAATATAAAATAAATATAGATATAGATATTAAATTAAATAGTAATATTTTTCATACCTATATTCTCGTATTATTTTTTCCTTTTTAACCTATACCGTTTTGACTTCTCTTTAGTAGGGACATTATATAATAAGTTTCCTGTTATAATATCCTATATTTGTTTTCCTTTTCTTAACCTTAGGACATGCACTCTTCGTGTGGGATATTCTTTTTTTAAGGAAAGTTTTCCATTTATTCTCTTCTTCTTTTCCTTTTATCTTAGGACATTTTTTTTTTGCTATAAATTTTTTTCACTTTGTATTTACAATTTTATCCCTCTTAGAGGGCACTTAACGAAAGGTAAAAATGACGAACGACATTTCGCTAAGGGCCTTCGTGCTTTTAATATAATATAGATACAAAAGTAATTAAAGTTGGATAATGGTAATTAGTTTATATTGGTTATATATTCAGACATCTCTATAATAGTATTGTTATATAATGGCAAAATACATACTTTACCCATCGACTTTGTCCCCAAATTCCTTACACACCTTTTCAATACGGGAATAATATTACACATCAAAACTTTTAAAGGTGTGTCAATTACACACCACTTCGGTGTTTGATCACATCTGCTCAAAGATTGCTCTTACACGCACTAATCAACATCTAACACGTGTCAAATCGAGGAAAAAAAAATTGAAAAAAAAACCTCTGCAACCCTCCCCCCTCCCTCCAAAACCCCTCTTCTCATCTTCTCAAAGAAAAAAAATACAGAAAAGAACCCCTCCCCCCCCTCTTCATCTTCCTAATACCATCATCTTCTCCATCAACACCATGCTATCACCAATCCTTCCACCACAAGAACTTTCTTCCATAACTAGAGATTCAATTCTTTGCCGATTTTTAACAACATCCATCACAAATCCTTATACAAATTTCAAATTCAAGCTCAAACCCAAAGCTTCAAACTTGTTAATGGTATTTTTTAAATTTTATCAAAATTAATTACCTAAGTTAAGTTTTACTCAACAATAATCACGAATTCAAACTAATTTTTTAGGTCATGGAACACCAAAATCAACAAGACCCGATTAAATTTTCAAGCCTTTTCAAAAAGTCAATAATGATGATTTTTACAATACCCAATAGCTCCTATATTCTTCTTTTTTTCTTCTTCTTAGTCATGGGGTTGGAGAGACGAAATATGAGGTGGTAGATAAAACTAGGATGGGGATTGGGGACAAAGACGAACCGGGAGGGGGGGGGAGAGAAAACGCTGGGTTTTGGGGTTGGGGAAGAAGACATAGGTTATTTTTTTTCCTTTAATTTAAAGGAAATAGTTAAAAGGGGAAAAATTAAAAAACAACTTAATTTCAGGTGAATTTTTTAGTTTTCACGCGCCTCTTTTATGTGTAATATACGCATGTGACACATGGCAAAAAAGGTGTGTAATTGACACAGTTTTAAAAGTTTTGGTATGTAATACTATTACCGTGTTTAACAAGCGTGTAAGAGGAATTTGAGTACAAGGTTAATGGGTAAAATATGTATTTTGCCTTATATAATAACCATTCACTATAAGAATCACTTTTTTATGAAATTAATTTTCACACTATATTATAATATATATGCTCTAAGAGTAGCTTTGATATATTTCTTTTATTTATACTTGAAATAAATATAAAAAATGGGAACAATAGAAAAAAAATTGCATCATGTGGAGGGCCTATACATCATGTCATGTAATTAAGAGACAAAAAAAGGTATTCAAATAATCAATGTCGTTAAAGATTTTATATTAACTTTATTCTTATTATTCTCGAGGTTGGGATACACAATACGGAGTATATCCTTTAACTCCAATTTTCTCTTTTCTTGTTAAACATGAAAAACAATTGCTACTGTGGGCAGAGGAGAGAAAAGTAATCATTAATCAAAGGTAGAAAAAACCTCTCCTTTTACGAGCATATAAAGCATACAACGAATTCAAAATATTATATATAGAGGTACAAATCGAATTTTATTTTTCGACGAAAGGTTTCAGATAAACGCTCTTCCGCCGTTAAAACTGCCCCTATATCATGTCATATAATTAAGAGACAAATAAAAAAAGGTATTTGAATAATCAATGTCATTCAAAAATTTATATGAACTTTATCCTTACTATTCTCGAGGTTGGGATACATAATACGGAGTATATCTTTGTATATGGTCAAAATCGGGCTCGTCCCTTGTGTGATTAATCGAGACTGGAATATGATAGGTTAAAGTTTGACCTCGTATTATATCGAATCATGATGCAAAATTAGATCGTCGAGCTCGTGACCCAAAGACCGATCAAGATCGAGATCGAGCAAGATCGATGAAAACTTACCAAACCAAATAACAAAAAACCAAAATATCTGCGATCGGTCGAGGATCACAGCGGAAATTTCAAGCACATATCAAGGAGAGGCCGAGTAATTAGCAAATCGTGAGATTTTTACCCTATATAGAAATGTACCAAGAGTAGAACACCCCTACTATATAAAGGGGGATCTGATCATTTGTAATACACATTATTTTATGCAACATAAAAGCAATAGACTGTCAGCTTTTATTATCTCGTTGCTTTGTTCATACGTCAGTTAAAACATCTTTGGTTCAAGGGTGACTGAACTTGAGGCTAAAGCTATTCGATTCGTGTGGTTTGCATTTATTCTTTTATCGTCAATTCCAATATTAATCTATTCTCTAAATTTGTACCAACTAATATCATGTATCCTTAAAATTACGTATAAATTTAATTGTTATCCAATTTTAAGGTTAAACAGTTTGACGCCCACTGTAGGGATAAGGATAATAGTGATTACCTGGCACAAACTTTCGTAACACATACTATTTTACACTTGTTCTTTGAAGTATCTTTGATTACAGGACTAAGATGTCAAATTCTCAGTCACCACCTCTACACATTGACAATGATTTCGGCCACCGTGGCAAAAATGATAACATAGCACCAGGGAATGATGTACCTCCGGTTGGCCTCGATGGAGTTACGGTTGTAGATCCAATTGATGTCAGCTCACACGTAGCCATCAACGGAAATTTGGTCGTTGATCCCGAAGGCAGCGTCCGTGGAGATGTTTGATTAGCCGCTCAAAACATCGGTGAAGATGGTGGGATTAGCATGCAGCAATAGCCTAGCTCCAAAACCAGAATCACCTACCGAGCAGGGTCGAGCTCGAGCCATCCTAGGAAGTTGTACATAGGGTCGAATCGGTTTCAAGAAAATCGAACGAGAAAGAATCAAAGACCAATCCTGTAATCATGGAGATGCTTGAATAACTGACAAAGCGAATTGAGTCGGGGGAAAAGAAGATTGAGGAAAACGACAAAAAGGTGAAAACTTACAACACTAGGATCGACCAAATCCCGGGGCACCGCCAATATTGAAGGTACTGGATTCCGAAAAGTTCGTACAAAAACCTTCCCCCCCCCCCGAGCGCGGCTCTAAGGCCAATCCCCAAGAAGTTCTGCATGCCCGAGATTCCTAAGTATAATGGAATGACCGATCCGAATGAGCATGTCATCTTTTACACGTGTGCTATCAAAGGGAACGATCTAGAGGATGATGAGACCGAATCTGTCTTGCTAAAGAAATTTGGGGAAACCCTGTCAAAGGGAGCTATGATATGGTACTATAATTTACCATATAATTCTATTGACTCATTTGCTATGCTTGCAGATTCCTTCATAAAGGCACACGCCGGGGCCATCAAGGTCGAAACCAGGAAGTCAGACCTTTTCAAGGTAAGGCAGAAGGACAACGAAATGCTCAGAGAATTCGTGTCTCGATTACAAATAAAACGGATGGACTTGCCACCGGTCGCTAATGATTGGGTTGTTCAAGCTTTCACTCAAGGACTCAATGTAGCTCAGTGGCTTCAAAACAGTTGAAGAAGAATTTGATAGAATAACCGGCTGTTACTTGGGGCCGATGTGCATAATCGGTATCAATCAAAGATCAGGATCGAGGATGATCAACTTGGAGCTCCTTCTGGATCCGTTTATCTTATCAGACCCGTCGATAGAATCAAGAGGGATATTGATCGAGAACCAAAGTCGAATAGAGATCAATATCAGCCGTATAATGGAGATCGTAGGAGCAACGATCCTAGGCAAAACACTGCTCTAAATGAAAGGAGAAGTGATCGAGGTCAAAGCTCTCGAGGACTCATGAGCAAGAACGACTTCGATAGACCTATCGGACCCAAAAAGGCACCACGATTATCAGAGTATAACTTTAATGTTGATGTGGCAACTATTGTATCAGCTATCGGACGCATCAAAGATACCAAATGGCCTCGACCTTTACAAACTGATCCAACACAAAGGGTTCCCAACCAAATATCCAAATATCATGGCACACATGGCCACAGAACGAAGGATTGAAGACAATTGAGAGAAGAAGTAGCCCGATTATTCAATAACGGGCACCTTCGAGAATTTCTGAGTAACCGAGCTAAGAATCATTTCACAAATAGGGATTCCAATAAACAAAATGAACAAGACGAGCCCCAACACGTCATTCAAATGATCATTAGAGGGGTCGATATTCCTCAAGGTCCGATGATAAAGTGCACCGAAGTATCAATCGCAAGGGAAAAACGGACTCGAGATTACATACCAGAAGGAACTTTATCTTTCAATGACGAGGATGCACTCATGAATAAAACTCGAGTTAAACGTGTGCTAATTGATCCAGGTAGCTCGTCTAACATCATTCGATTGAGGGTCGTAGAGCAACTTGGCCTATAGGACCATATCGTACCTGGCCAGTGCTAAACAGATTCAACATAGCTTGCGAAACTACTAAGGGAGAAATAATGTTGCCGATAAACGTAGTCGGTACCACCCAGGAGACCAAGTTTTATATAATCGAAGGGTACATGAGGTACAACGCCCTATTCGGGAGGTCATGGATCCACAACATGAGGGTCGTGCCCTCGACCCTTTACCAGGTATTTAAGTTTCCAACACCGGAAAGGATCAAGACAGTCTACGGGGAACAACTACCCGCAAAGGATATGCTTGTCATCGATGAAGTAATTCCGATATCAACGCTCTCGTCCTCAAAAAAGTCAGCTTCGAAAGCAAAGCAGGAAGCCAAATAGCAATCACCAGTGCCAGCCTCGACCCAACCAACATGAAGAGGACTGACGAAGATCACGATTACGGGGTACCTCGATCCTTTATGATCCCCGATGATTCCAATGCTAAAAAATCAATGGTCGAAGAGCTGGAGCAGGTCTTACTGATCGAGCATCTATACGATCGAAAGGTATACCTGGGTATGGGGTTAACTCCCGAGCTCAGGAACAAACTCATTCAATTTCTTATCGCTAACATGGATTGTTTTGCTTGGTCCTATCTCGATATGATTGGGATCCTACCGGAGATCACTACTCACAAGCTCAACCTGGACCCGAAATTCCATCAGGTAAAGCAGAAAAGGAGACCCCAGTCCGAGGTCACGCATGCCTTCATCAAGGACGAGATAACTAAACTCCTTAAAATAGGATCATTTGGGAGGTCAAATACCCGGAATAGTTATCAAATGTAGTAATAGTCCCTAAAAAGGGGAACAAACTAAGAATGTGTGTGGATTATAAAGATTTAAATAAGGCATGCCCCAAAGATTCTTTCCTTTTGCCTAACATCGATTGCATGGTCGATGCCATGGCCGACCACGAGATCCTCAGTTTTCTCGATGCCTACTCTGGGTACAACCAAATACGGATGAACCTGGATAATCAAGAAAAGACCTCTTTCATCACTAAGTATGGCACATACTGCTATAACGTAATGCCATTTGGAATAAAAAATGTCGGTGCCACTTACCAACGACTAGTAAACCGAATGTTTGAAGAGCAGATAGGAAAATCCATGGAAGTTTACATTGACGATATGTTAGTTAAGTCCCTGCGCACAGAGGACCATTTAAAGTATTTGCAGAAAACCTTCAGTATATTGAAGAAGCACAACATAAAGCTGAATCCAGAAAAGTGCGCGTTCGGAGTCGGATCAGATAAATTCCTAGGGTTCATGGTGTCCAACTGAGGAATCGAGATCAACCTCGACAAGATCAAAACTATTGAGGATAACACGGTAGTGGATAATGTCAAGGCCGTACAAAGGCTAACCGGGCGCATTGCAGCACTGGGGCAATTTATCTCGAGGTCTTTGATAAAAGCCATCGATTTTTCTCATTGATGAAGAAGAAAAACAACTTCATATGGACCTCGGAATGCCAACGGGATTTAGAAGAACTTAAACGATATTTATCGAGCCCGCCATTGCTTCACACGCCGAGGGCAGACGAACGACTATACTTGTATCTAGCAGTATCGGAAATAGCGGTAACTGGACTCCTAGTCTGGAAGAACAAGGTACGTAATTTCCAATTTATTATGTTAGCAGGACCATAGGTGAGGCCGAAACTAGATATCCTTACCTAGAAAAATTAGCACTCGCTTTGCTAAGTGCCTCTAGAAAACTGAAACCATATTTTTAGTGCCATCCTATATGTGTTGTGGCAACCTACCCTTTATGAAATATAATGCATAAACTCGAACTCTCGGGACGTTGGCCAAATGGGTCGTAGAAATCAACGGGTACGATATCAAATATCAACCCCGAACAACCATTAAATCTCAAATTTTGGCAGATTTCGTGACCAACTTTACGCTGGCCCTGATACCCGAAGTTGAAAGATAGTTGTTGGTAAACTCGGGAATGTCTTCGGGAATCTGGACCCTCTTTACGGACGGTGCCTCGAAAATAAAAGGGTCCGGACTTGGCATCGTACTAAAGCCACCCACAGGCAATATAGTTAGACAATCTATTAGAACTGTAAAATTGACTAATAACGAGGCAGAATATGAGGCCATGATTGCAGGTCTCTAACTAGCCAAAGGCTTGGGGGAGGAGGTGATCGAAGCTAAGTGTGACTCCATCGTTGTAGTAAACCAAGTTAATAGAACATTTAAAGTCAGAGAAGAACGAATGCAAAGGTACATAGACAAATTACAGGTAAAGTTACATCGGTTCAAAGAGTGGACTTTATAGCACGTGCCCCGAGATTAAAATAGTGAGGCCGATGCCCTTGCAAACTTAGGGTCATCGGTTGAAGATGACGAGCGGTCGTACAACTCATGAGGTCGATAATAAAGGAATGTCACGCCGAAATAAGCTCCATAATCTTAACCTGAGATTGGAGAAATAAATACGTAGAGTATTTAAAGATCGGGAAACTTTTCTCAGATCCAAAGGAATCGAGGGCCCTGCGCACAAAAGCAGCCCGATTCGGCTTGTCAGAGAATGGAAGCTTGTTCAGGAGAATGTTCGATGGCCCACTAGCAATATGTTTGGGACCGGGAGATACCGAATACATTCTAAGGGAAGTTCACGAGGTCACTTGCGAAAATCCTTCAGGCGCTGAATCATTGGTTCAAAAGATGATCAGAGCCGCTTATTACTGGATCGATATAGAAAAGAATGCAAAAGAGTTCGTACAAAAATGTGATAAGTGCCAAAGTATACTCCAATGATTTACTAACCCAGGGAGCTGTTGCATTCAGTCTTATCGCCATGGCCATTCATAAAGTGGGGGATGAACATTGTCGGCCCTCTTCCATGGGCACCAGGTAAGGCTCAATTTGTCGTATTTACGACTGACTTTTTTTCTAAGTGGGTTAAAGCACAGGCATACGAGAAGGTCAAGGAGAAGGAAGTCATCGACTTCATTTGGTACCACATCATATGTCGATTTGGGATACCATTCGAAATATATGTGACAACAGAAAACAGTTTATCAGCAGTAAAGTGACCAAATTTCTCGAAGAGCATAAGATAAAAAGGATCTTATCGGCACCTTATCACCTTAGTCGGAACGGACAAGCCGAATCGACCAGTAAAACCATAATCCAAAGCCTTAAGAAAAGGTTGACTGATGCTAAGGGAAAATGGAAAGAGATCCTACCCGAAGTTCTTTGGGCATATCGCATAACTTCAAAGTCCAGTATTGGGGCTACCCCGTTCTTATTGGTTTATGGCACCAAAGCTCTAATATCGATCAAAGTCGGGGAGCCAAGTATTATATTTCGATACACAACAAAGGAATCAAAAGACGAGGCCATGAATACGAGCCTGAAACTGTTGGATGAAAGTTGTGAAGCCGCCCTTGTTCGATTGGCCGCCCAAAAGCAATAGATCGCGAGGTATTACAATCGAAGGGCCTACCTTCGATACTTCAATGTCAGGGACTTAGTATTAAGGAAGGTCACACTAAGCATCTCGAATCCGAACGAAGGGAAATTGGGTCTAAACTGGGAAGAGCCATACCAGATTCTCGAGGTCACAGGAAAAGGATCCTATAAGACTCAGAATGACAAATGGAGAACAACTATCGAACAATTGGAACGTAACTCACCTAAACGATATTACTACTAAGGTACGACCCTGTTTCATTTCTTTTTATTTTCGGACTAACACTTGCAGGTGGTCGACAAGGAGAGGCACAAAGTCTTTAGGTCTGAAAGCACGCGTTGCACTCTTTTTCCCTTGAAATATTTTTGTCCCAATTGGGTTTTGCAAGGAAATTACTTCATAATAGAAGGGTCTCGATAGGTAAGATTTGTTGTAAGGGCCAAACGGTCAAATGAACCGTGCCCACATAGGTTGCTCGAGCCCTGGCATAAAACATAAACGCATGTATAACTGTTTTCACAAGAATAAAGAGAATTACTTTCCTTGCAATTATCTTATATCTTAGAAAAAATTCCTCTTTACAATTTTGTACTTTTTATCTCTTAAGGAAACGAGAGATTGGATGATCACTTCCTCACTCGAGGACTACCGTCCGGAAAATAAACTCGAACAGACTGAACTATTAAACATCGGGGCCATACAACCTCTAAGGAAACCCCCAATTTTTAAAGGCCACGGCCATACCCACTAGGGGACTGTTATCTTAGGAAAGCCTGGATAACTCGGGAAAGCAAGCTCACCGGGCTACACCCGAATTAAAAGTCTACGACCGTATTAACACAGCTCGGAGACGTTCAAGAACCGGAACAAAATATAGGCCTTCAAATTTTTTATAATCGGTTTTAAAGGCTACCATCGGCAAACTATAATCTGAGTTACTTAATTTAGGGGAAGGTTCCCGATAACACCAAACCTCCAAGATGACTCAAAAATAAAAATAATATAAAGGCAGGGTTTGTTCGAACATACACAACCTAGGCTAATTGATGCTAAGGCATTTCGACCTTTGTGAATACAAGTAATAAAGCAAAGGAAAAACTTGAAAGCCAAAAGGAAAAAGAAAGCATTGTATATATTTACCCAATAATCTTTTTACAGAGGCCAGAATGGCTTAATTCAGAAATTTACAATGATCGAAACAACCTCAAAAAGATGCAAAAGAAAGAAAAAAATATAAAGGCCTAAGTGGCATGGTCTTCATCGGAGGAAGCATATCTGCCCTCAGGATCTTCCCTGCCTCCAGACTCGCTTAAACTCTCGGAATGTTCCTCGGGAAAGGCCAGCTTTCGGTCCATGGCTTCTTCTGCTTTGGCGTTCTCGATTTCAGCCAGTATATCGAAGTCCTGAGCATGGAATTCCTTGAGGGCTTCCCTTAGAGCTTGCCACCTTACATGATCCACCATGTTTTTGGCCTGCACCTGGATGGTCTCGACGTTGACCTTGAATTGAGCTACTTTATCATCGGCTTTGGTATTAGCCACGACCACCTTAGATTTGGCCGCTTCGAGTTCACTAGCCAAGTTCGCCTTATCAAAAATAGCCAAGTCCAATTGGGATTGAAGTTCATCAATTTTCTTGACCTGTACCGAGGACTTCTCTTTTGCAGCTTGGAGTTGGGTCTCAGCCGATTGTAGTTGTGTAACGACCCGATGGGTCATTTTGATCTATAGTGCATGGGTCAGTAGTTTGGGGCCATGAGCAGCTTCACTTCAGGTATTATGACTTGTTCGCATGGTCAAAATTAAATTCCGGGAAGTTCAAAATTGATCTGGAAAGTGAATTCGCATCTCGGAAGCTTTAAGTTGGAAGAATTGACAAGGATTAGATTTTTGAGTAAACAACCTCGGAATCGGTATTTGAAGGTTCCAATAGGTTCGTGTGATGATTTTGGACTTGGACGTATGTTCGGATCATGTTTTGGATGACTCGGGAGCGTTCCGACGCCTGTTGTGGAAGTTAACATTTTGGAAGAATTTCATAAGTTTGGGTTGTAGTACATTTCAGTGTTATCGATGTCTGTTTGGGATTCCGAGTCTGAGAATAGCTCCGTATGGTAATTCTGGTATTGGGGGCGTATCCAGAAGTGGATTCGGAGGTCTGTAAGTCATTTTGGAGTCATTTGGCTAAAGTTAGAAATTTGAAGGTTTTTGAGAAGTTTGACTGGAAGTGAACTATTTGATATCGGGATCGGAATCCGATTCTAAAAGTTGGAGTAGGTTCGTAATATCAAATACGACTTGTGTGCAAAATTTGAGGTCAATCGGATATGATTCAATAGGTTTCGGCATCGAATGAAGAAGTTCGAAGTTCTAAAGTTCATCAAGTTTGAAATGGAGTGTGATTCGCGATTTCAACATTGTTGGATGTGATTTGAGGCCTCGAGTAGGTCCGCATTATGTTTTAGGACTGGTCGGTATGATTGGTCGGGGTCCCGGGGGCCTTGGGTGGATTCCGGATGACTAACAGATCAAATTTGGAATTTAAAGAAGGAATAAAGCAGCTGCCTTCTAGTGTAACCGCACCTGCGAGGCTTGGGCCACAGGTGCGGAGCCGCAAAAGCGGCCTAGAAGTCGCAGAAGTGGAGCAGGGCCGCCCAGGTGAAGGACCGCAGGTGCGAAGCCTTGACCGCATCTACGTGAGCGCAGAAGTGAAAAGGAAGGCTGCAAAAGCGGCAAAGGGCGCATGTGCGAAGGAGCATCCGCAGAAGCGGCATGTGGACCGCAGGTGCAGAAGTCGCTGAGCAGAACACATTAAATACTGGGGTTTGGTCATTTTTGATCATTTTCTCCATTCTTTGGCGGTTTTTGGAGCTTCTTGAGAGGGGCTTCCACCTAGCAACTTAGAAGTAAGTTAATCCTACCTATTATGAGTTAAATACATTGATTGTGTGTAGATTTTAACATGGAAATTAGTGGGAAATGGGATTTTGAGGAAAAACCTAGAAAAATGTATTTACGGATTTTGACCATGATTTTGAACATGAAATTTGGGATCAGTTATATATTTGAGTTCGTGGTGTTATGGGTAAACTTTATCTTCAAAATTTTTTGGAATCCGGGCACGTGGGCCCGATGGCGATTTTGTCTACTTTTCAATTGGGGTTAAAAATTGTTATAAATTGGATTATTATGAGTAATGGAGCATATATTAATGTGTTTGCATAATTATTGGTTAGTTTTGGAGCGTTGTGCATCGATTTGAGTCTTCGAAAGGGGGTGGAATGACGGTTATGGAACTTCAGAGCGAGGTGAGTCTCCTTTCTAACCTTGTAAGAGAGAATTATCCCCATTGGTGAATTAATTGGATATGTGCTTCTATTTGTGGGGGCTACGTATGCACGAGGTGACGAGAGTCCGTGCATAGCTACTATTATGCTTATGTCCGGGTAGTCTAGAACCCAAAAGCATGCTTTACTTGTAACATTTGCAACTTTGTTGTCAATTTAAAAATGTTTAAACCATACTGAACGCGTAAATAAATTTCTAAAAGGCTAGACATCATTTCTTGACTTTTAAAAGAGAAATTTACCTTTTGCTGAATAACTGCTCCTTGATAAATTCTTGATTTGACTGTTTGAATGTGTTTATTTATTGTGGAACGAGTCGAACTCCTCAGTAGATTAAATAGATGCATCTATGGTTCGCGCCATTCGACCCACTGGCAGTGTACAGTTTAAATATTTGTTGCATCGCGCCGTACGACCTCGACATGATTTGTGCATGCTTGTATTATTGGCCTTGACATTTATGAATAATGATATTTCCTCTCTGGCCTGAGAATAATTTACAAATGATGAAATACAAATTTTGGAAATATCTCATTATAAAAAGAATTGCTTACCTGTTTCATGCTTTGAGTTTGAAATCACCTTATAAAATCCATGCTTCTATATTATTTGTATATTATTATTGGACTACTAGTAAGTGTCGAAGTCGACCCCTCGTCTCTACTTCTTCGAGATTAGACGGGATACTTACTAGGTACACGTTGTTTTCGTCCTCATGCTACACTTGCTCTGCATTTTTATTGCACAGACTCATGTATGTCTAGTGTCCTAGTTTGGCGCAGCGGCATGGTCGATATGGAGACTTAGGTGAGCTGCACTCCCCGAGACGAGCCACAGCCAACAGAGTCTCCTTCAGAGTACTGTATTGTATTTGCTTTTCTGTCCAATTGTATTTCGGACAGTTATCATGTTGTATTTTATTTTAAATCATAGAAATTGCTCATGCATTTGTGACACCGGGTTCTGGGATGATTATGGGATTATTCAATATTAAGTTTGTTAAAGACATCTTTTTATTTCATTGAATTTCATTATTTATTGGTTACTGTATAAAAGAAATAATTTCAATAAATACTAAAATGGGAATTTAATTAACTTCTTGGTGTTGGCTTGCCTGATAGTGGTGTCCGGTGCCATCACGATCCTTAGAGGATTTTGGGTCATGACAATATGGTATCAAAGCACTAGGTTCCCTTAGGCCTCATCAGTCATGAGCGAGTCTAGTAGAGTCTTGTGGATCGATACGAAGACGTCTGTACTTATCTTCAAGAGGCTATGGGGCTGTTAGGAGTACTTCCCTTTTTGGTTCCTCATCGTGCAATTTGATTCCTTTGAGTCTTATGCCTTTGTTTCCTTCCTACTCGATCTTACGCGACGCGAAGCGCTTGTTATAAATCAGGAATTGTGGAATTTTAATGGTACTACAGATGTGGTGCGGGATGTTTCTCCCTATGTAGTTGATTGGACTATTGGAGTCGCCTTGCAGAAGGATATTCTGTCATTCTAGCTCCATAACTATATTTCTAAGAGCTTTGAGGCAATGCACAGGTTGCTATGATGCTCATGAATGGTTATCGCGCGGTATCGATGTAATGGTGGGATGCTTGTCCATGCGTGGAAGTAGTGTATGACTTGGAAGGAGGTTTTCTCAGTGCATGATTCAAGTATTCGGTATTGTATTTTCGGCGGAGGAAAGTCAATCGGATTATAGACATTCAGGTTTGGGTTGATAGAGTAACAAGACTTGGTGTTTTCAAGTGTAGTGGAATTTTCATCTGCGACATGGTGTCGTCGTCCTCAATTGAATATGTTAAGTTCGCCGATGTTATAATCTTCTACAAATATCTTGTGGGGCGGGATATTGTGAGATAGTATTGAAGAAGCGGCTGCAAGAGATCGTGGGGTGCGGTAGTTCAGGATTGAGTCGAAGTTCTAATGTCGAAAAATCGAGAAAGGATGATCTTTTAAAAAGTTTAAAGTTAGTAGCAGTCTATTGGTTCAAGAACTACTGAGATAGATTTTGATCTAAGGCATCAGCTGAGCAACAAAGGATAAGGAAGAACATGTGGGAAGTATCATACGGTGGTTAAACTTCTAGAAGGCCAGGTGTAAGAAGTGGAAGTCGAGTAGTTTCTTAAAGAGGTGAGTTTGCCCAAAGTGGGAGAGTGGCAGAGTAACATATGGGGTAAGTTGCAGGATAACTACACACCTTGAGGAAAAGTTTAGAGTGATTTGGGATTTAGGTGGATAATGATTGAGTCCCCGGGCCTAATTTGAAATATTGACTATTATACGGTGGGAGATCAGATACAACAGAAAAGGGAGTCGTTTGATACGAAGAAGGATGCGCCATAAATTTGAATTGGAAGATATTGTCGCACATTTAGTTGATGTCCATAAGAAGTGAACGGACTAATGCAGTTGGTGAATGAGCACGTGCTCAGGATGGGTTATTGATGTCATAGTAATTGTACCCCGTGCAGCGGTATTGGAAGATGTCGGCGTGTAATTTACATAGGTAGGTTATCGCCTGTGAGCAGGTCAGCGGTTGCGTGGTTGGAAAAGCTTCTACGAAGGATTTTAGTGATTACCCAGTAAGAGGTTGAATATGTGAATGTTGCTAGAGATGCGGAGTGTTCAAGAAATGCTAACGGAAGGATTTCGAGGAATTTGGCAATTTGATTGCGCAAGGTTATATCAGTAAGGAATAAAGAATCTTGGTGGGTTCCAGAGTAATGTAACATGTGGCTCCAGAGTCCCACCACCTACGATTGGGTTGTATGGTTATCTACTTAAAAGGTTTCGGGTTATCGGCGAATTGGTGAGTTAATACAGCTAAGGGAAAATAACCTAAGTGGTAACTTGAGAGAAGTAATTGATAAAGGTGTGCTGTAGTTGGTCTTATTGACTCATGTTTGGGCTTTGGGAAGATTCAGAATTTATGCTTCGTACAGAGGTGATTTACAAGGAAGTGATTCAATGGGGTGCTCCATGGAGATGGGTGTTCATGTGCCAGTGGAGCCTTGAAGTTGATTATATTCGGGACCAAGCCAGAGTGGGTGACTCTCAACAACGGTCCTAGTAAATTCAAAGGTTAAAATGCGGTGCTTAAGGATTTCAAGCCCGCGGTGTGGTTAAGAACCGAGTTTTTGCAGCAGATCGTGATAGGAGGCTCCGAATGTTCTATGATATTTTCGGCTTGTAGTGTAGCATTTGGGAGAATAAGATAAACAAACTTTGGATTTGTAGAGGGATTGTCAGAATGGGTGTATCAGTTGAGGATGTGAATATGCGCCCAAGGAAGGTATGAGATGGTTCATGGGATTTGAGACAACATGGCCTCGTGATACAAGACCATTCGAGATAAGTGCAGATTGAGTGCTTGATGTGTTGAATGAAGTTATTATTATTTCTAAGGCGATCAAGGATCAATGGGAAGAAGTTAGATTGGTTAGCCATAGTGGAATTGGCATATTGGTGGTAGTGATCAGCTCCTTCAGCGTGATTAAATTATGCATGTGATTCGTGACGGTATGTGTGAGGCTTGTTGACTGCCGTAATTGATTTTGTTTGGAGGTATTCAAGTATTCTGGCCTGTTGTGTGTAGGCGAATCCCGGAAGGGTTATGGTGGTTCAGACCACTACTTGAGGACTGGAATGCCCTACGGTTATGAGAAGTTACTCGCGTGTTGCCATGGTTCTCTTGGAACGAGTTAAGTAAAAGGTTTCTAGGTGATGAAGTGTTTACCATGTTAGTGGTTCAGGAGTTATGATGAAATTGTTGTACTATCACATATTGGCTTGTTAGGTGCGGTGAGTGGTAGGAAATTTGAAAGTGAGGATCAAGGTTGCGGTTCGGTGTTTGACGAGGATGTCACGAGCTCGGATGAGCAGGAAAAGGATTTGGATGTTTAGAGTAAGCTGGTATTGTCTCCAGCGTTAGCTGAGATTGGTGTTTTTGTAGGAGGCTTTGCATCTTGGTTACAAATTCTTGATATGCTTTACAACATTAGTGTGACCGGTGGTATGGATGTGCAGACTCGTTATCTAGTACGGTAGGTCGTGGGAGTGTACCTCACGGGAAGATTGTATAAGTATGACATGTAGTCACTTGATTGATTGAAGATTTAAACCAAGTGTGAAGATTGTGGTAATACCACTAATTTGAGAATTTATGCCTGGAGGGCACTTAGTTTAATGGGTTGTGTACTGAGGAGGTTTGCTCCGGATATGAGGGTTATTCTTGTGAGTCATGGGAAAAAAAGGGTTGTTATGGACCCTTGAAAGGTTATTTTGCTAGTATGGTGCGATCAATATGGGCCTTTGATCTATGAGTGGATTTAAATATGGGTATGAGCTCTCTAGCAGGCCAGATGAGTTCATTTCAGCATAGTACTCCTCATGGAGGAGTATTCGGATGTTAGATGCTATTTCATCATTGACTATTTCATGTAATACTATATGGTGCCGTGTGAGTTGTGAAGCGGTTTGATAAATTTCTTATGTGTGAGGTTCCGTGTAGCGATGGTGTTATGTGAGCAGGATGGCTCTTGTGCTCAGGTTATATATCACACCTTAGTTGTGCTTGAGTTTTGTAGCTTATGGCGCTATCTGTCTCCCAGGGATGGTATTATGCACTTAGCGTGCTTGTGACCGATATTCGATATTTAGTAGTAGTGAGCAATTTAGCTCGGTGTGTATCTCCTTATGTGAGTTCTATGTGTGGATCGGGTGGTATGCCGCCACGGGTATGTTGTTTGGATCGGGTTGCATGCCGCAACAGTATGATGTTGAGTACATTTTTCTATATTCTAATTTTTGTGGGCCTTGTTTTCCATTTTCTGAGAAAAGTTCATATTAGTTGCGTGAGTTGGGTAGTCCCTTCCAGATTTCATTTTCCTTATGTATCACGTTCGAGTTGGTAGCCTATTGACACATTGTGGCATCATATGAGACTTTTGGTCATGTCTAGGGTAGCTTGTGGCCTGAGTAGTTCGTATTGGGTGAGACAAGATTATTGGATCTAGGATTAGTGCGATCGGGTTATATGAAGTATATTAAAGAGCAAATACCATTATTTGGTTCAAAATGAGGTGATGATCCTTGTCAGGAGTATAAACTCAATGATTTGTTGACTTGGCAGTTGGTTATGAATTTCCACATGTCTCTTCTGTCGTGACGGTATTGCAAGGGTTAGAACAAGACGTATATATATATATATATATCATGAGGTGCATTTGGGGCATCAGATTCGTGAAATTTCAGCTATTGTTATCAGAGAATGCTTTTATGGTCATGTGAATTATGCAGTGCATAGTATGGATTCAACAAAGGTATAATCATGTATCGGTGCATCGTGTGGTGATTGATACGGTATTTGTAGGTTGGCAGCAGGCCTAGCAGAGAACTTCGGGTGTTGAAATTTGGGTTCTAAGCTTATTTGCTTGAATAAAAGAGAATATCTTCAGATTTGATCGAGCTAATGTGCTCAACTGGGTTGTGGTAGCATGGGTAGGTGCACGAAGTGTTAAACAGTGATTTCGAACAACTCCAGAGCACGTCTCAACACGTTTGAGGACAAACGTATGTTTAAGTTGGAGAGAATGTAATGACCCGACCGGTCGTTTTGATCTCTAACACATTGTTCAGTAGTTTGAGGTCATGAGCAGCTTCACTTCAGGTATTATGACTTGTGCGCATGGTCGGAATTCAATTTCGGGGAGTTCAGAGTTGATCTGGAAAGAGAATTCGCATCTCGGAAGCTTTAAGTTGGAAGAATTGACAAAGATTGAATTTTTGAGTAAACGACCTCGAAATCGAGTTTGAAGGTTCCAACAGGTTCATGTGATGATTTTGGACTTGGGCGTATGTACGGATCGGGTTTAGGATGACCCGGGAGCGTTACGGCTCCTATTGTGGAAGTTAGCATTTTGGAAGAATTTTATAAGTTTGGGTTGAAGTACATTTCAGTGTTATCGATGTCCTTTTAGGATTCCGAGTCTGGAAATAGTTCCGTATGATAATTCTGGTATTGGAGGCGAGTCTGGAAGTGGATTCGGAGGTCCGTAAGTCATTTTGGAGTCATTTGGCTAAAGTTAGAAATTTGAAGGCTTTTGAGAAGTTTGACCCGAAGTGTATTTTTTGATATCTGGGTCGAAATCCGATTTCAGAAGTTGGAGTAGGTCCGTAATTTCAAATACGACTTGTGTGCAAAATTTGAGGTCAATCGGATATGATTTGATAGGTGTCGGCATCGAATGAAGAAGTTCGAAGTTCTAAAGTTCATCAAGTTTGAAATGGAGTGTGATTCGTGATTTCGACGTTGTTGGATGTGATTTGAGGCCTCAAGCAGGTCCGTATTATATTTTGGGACTGGTTGGTATGATTGGTCGGGGTACCGGGGGCCTCGGATGGATTCCGGATGGCTAACAGATCAAATTTGGAATTTGAAGAAGGAATAAAGCAGCTGCCTTCTGGTGTAACCGCACCTGCGAGGCTTGGGCCACAGGTGCGGAGCCGCAGAAGCGGCCTAGAAGTCGCAAAAGAGGAGTAGGGCCGCCCAGGTGAAGGACCGCCGGTACGGAGCCTTGACCGCATCTGCGTGAGCGCAGAAGCGAAAAGGAAGGCTGCGGAAGCGGCAAAGGGCGCAGGTGCGAAGGAGCATCCGCAGAAGCGGAGCCGCAGAAGCGGCATGTAGACCGCATGTGCGGAAGTCGCTGGGCAGAACACATTAAATAGCGGGGTTTGGCATTTTTGCTCATTTTCTCCATTCTTGGGCGGGTTTTGGAGCTTCTTGAGAGGGGCTTCCTCCTATCAACTTGGAGGTAAGTTAATCCCACCTATTATGAGTTAAATACATTGATTATATGTAGATTTTAACATGAAAATTAGTGGGAATTGGGATTTTGAGGAAAATGCTAGAAAATTGTATTTACGAATTTTGACCACGATTTTGGACATGGAATTTGGGATAAGTTATATATTTGAGTTCATGGTGTTATGAGTAAGCTTTATCTTCGAAAATTTTCGGAATCCGGGCACGTGGGCCCGAGGGAGATTTTGTCTACTTTTCGATTGGGGGTTAGGAATTGTTATAAATTGGATTATTATGAGTAATGGAGTATATATTAATGAGTTTGCATAATTATTGGATAGTTTTGGAGAATTGTGCAGCGATTTGAGTCTTCGGAAGGGCGTGGAATGTCGGTTATGGAACTTCGGAGCGAGGTGAGTCTCTTTTCTAACCTTGCAAGAGAGAATTGTCCCCTTATGTGAATTAATTGGATATGTGGTTCTATTTGTGGGGGCTACGTACGCATGAGGTGATGAGAGTCCGTACATAACTACTATTATGCTTATGTCTGGTAGTCTAGGACCTAAAAGTATGCTTTACTTGTAATATTTGCAACCTTGTTGTCAATTTAAAAATGCTTAAACCATATTGAATGTGTAAATAAATTTCTAAAAGGCTAGACGTCATTTCTTGACTTTTAAAAGAGAAATTTGCCTTTTCCTGAATAATTGCTCCTTGATTAATTCTTGATTTGACCGTTTGAATGTGTTTATCTATTGTGGAGCGGGCCGAACGCCTCGGTAGATTAAATAGATGCATATATGGTTCGCGTCATTCGATCCTCAGGCAGTGCACAGTTTAATTATTTGTTAGATCGGGCCGTACGACCTCGTCATGATTTGCGCATGCTTGTATTGCTGGCTTTGACATTTACGAATAATGATATTTCCTCTCTGGCCTGAAAATAATTGACAAATGATGAAATACAAATTTTGGAAAACTCTCATTATAAAAAGAATTGCTTACCTGCTTCATGCTTTGAGCTTGAAGTCACCTTATAAAATCCATGTTCTATATTATTGATATATTATTATTGGACCACTAGTAAGTGTCGAAGCCGACTCTTAGTCTCTAATTCTTCGAGATTAGACGGGATATTTACTGGGTACACGTTGTTTTTGTACTCATGCTACACTTGTTGTGCATTTTTGTTGCATAGGCTCATGTATGCCTAGTGGCCTAGTTTAGCGCAGCAGCATGGTCGATATGGAGACTTAGGTGAGCTACACTCCTCGAGACGACCCGCAACCAGCAGAGTCTCCTTCAGAGTACTATATTGTATTTCTTTTCTGTCCAATTGTATTTCGGACAGTTATCGTGTTGTATTTTATTTTAAATCCTATAAATTGCTCATGCACTTGTGACACCGGGTTCTGGGATAATTATGAGATTATTCAATATTAAGTTTGTTAAAAACATCTTTTTATTTAAGTGAATTTCATTATTTATTGGTTAATGTATAAAAGAAATGATTTCAATAAATACTAAAATGGGAATTTAATTAACTTCTTGGTGTTGGCTTTTCTGACAGTGATGTCCAGCGCCATCACGACCCTTAGAGGATTTTGGGTCGTGACAAGTTATGCTTGGGCAACTTCCCTTTTCGAGAATAAGAAGTCTATATTTTTCTTGAACTCCTCAGCCTCGGCTTGAATCATATCTACCTGTGACTGAAGCTCCCCGATCTGTTCAAGCCTTTGCCAGACCTGCAAGATTGGATCGTTAGTCACTGTCTTCAATTCGTCTTCACTATCATGAAGCACTCAAATACCTCCTCGGCCATCTCGACAGGCTCATTCCGAGCCGTTTCTAACTAGGCCTGAAGCTTCTCACTGAGAAGCTTGTAGGTGTCCCTCTTCTCAATGAGGTCCCGAACCTCGGCCTCATGGTGAGTTAATTCCTCTCGGTATCGGAGGAAAGCCTCATGATGCAATACCGAGGCCTGCAAGCACAAAGAAAGGTGTTAGGATTATTTACAATTTCAAATTTAAAATAAGTAATGAAGTGACACTCAAAGTTACTCGATTAAAAGCATGTTGGGCCTCGTTGAATAGGCAAGGAACTTCCACCGCGTCCATCACGGCCTGGTCCTCCTCGGTCTATAGGAAACCGAGGTAGCTAGCAACCCTCATGGGAGCCGAGAAAATTCGAGCATCCTTCGGGACAGAAAAAATTATCGACCGCCTGCGGTCAGGGTTAACACTTGGGGTCGGGAATTGATCCACCAGTTTTGGGCTCGATAAAGACCCTGTGGAAGACAGTACCTTCCTTGGCACCGGCAAGTCACCTATCCCGATGACATCTTTTGAAGCAGTGGGCTCGAATCCGTCCAAGAAGTGGTGGATGTCAGTCTCCCTCTGAGGCCCCTAGTAGGAACGACTTTCTAAAATACTAGCCTTAAAAATCATGGCGTCTGAAATCTGAAGGGACCCGGTAATGTCGATCGCCCCAAGCTCGTCTCTCGGGATACCTTCCTCTACTTGAGAAACATCGCCCTCGGTCTCTCTCTCAACCCCCTTAGCTTGGGGCGGAGTGGCCTCAACCCCTTCTAGTTCGGGAGCTTAGTCTAAGACTCTATCATCGACCTCCTAATGTTAGGACAGTTCGATTTTGGCATCCGCCGGTTCAGAGGACCCTTGCATTACAACACCTGTCTGCACACGGTCCACCAAATGGGATTTCTCTTTTTCTTATTATTCTTCTTCTTCTTCTTTTGACTCGTCCCTTAATCGGTGGATTGACTCCGAGGATAGAGCGCCGGTGCTTCCTTTGGGCTTGCGCGACCTCTTCTTCGGTTTCTTCTTTTCCGAGTTCGGAGAACTCGGGGCTCTTTTCCTATTCTTTTCATCATTAAGGGGACTTGAGATGCACATACTCCTTACCAGATGGAGGCCTCATGGCAACATCTTTGGGGAGACCTACAAAAGAAAACAAAACGATAAGAATTCAACGGCACGAGGAGGGAACTAAACATTATTACATCAAAAGAGAAAACTTACCATTATTACGGGCCTCCCATTGACCCTTCGATAATTCCATCCAAGCACGCTCGGAATATGGTCTCTGTGACACAAAGCCCTCGACCCATTCTTTGAGTTCAGGAATTACGTCCAGCACCTAGGCCACAGCTGCAACACCAAAAACATCGATAAGGATGGAGATAAGAGGTAAAACAACAAGATTGAACATTCAAGGCGAAGTATTACTTACAATTCGTGTTCTATTTCTCAGGAAATGGCATGTCTTCGCCAGGGATCAGGTCTGAAGTCTTTATTCGAACAAATCAGCCCATCCAACCTTAGTCTCGAGCCTCGTCTATACTCGAGAACGGGGCCTTTCTGGCCCGACGATCAAGCTTGATCAGCCCTCCTCAATAAAGTCGGGGACTGTAGAGGCGCATAAGGTGATCGAGGGTAAAAGGGACATCCTTCAATTTTGCTTACGAAGAATCGGAGGAGAATCGCTATCCTCCAAAAGGAAGGGTGGATCTGTCCAACAGTCATGTCGTACCTCTTGCAGAAAGCAATGATGATAGGGTCTAAGGGGCCCAACTTGAAGGGATAAGTGTAAACACTTAGAAAACCCTCCACGTGGGTAGTGATCGATTCCTCGAGCGAAGGTACTACCACATGCTTATCGATCCAGTTGCAATCCTCTTTAACCTTGGTGAGGAGATCATCGGTAATTGTACATATGTACCTCGAGACCCGCTCACATCAACCCGGTACCGAGGAGGTCTTTTCAATCTTAAAATCGGCAACAGTAGGGCACCCTGCCGGAATGAATTCCTCAGGATGAGGTTCTGCCGCAGCCCCGTCACCGGCGGGTCATGATGAAAAGACGACCTCCTTTTACGGTACAGTCTTAGAAGTTTTCGCCATTGTAGAACAAAAGAAAAGGGAATTAGGATGGTATGCAGTTTGTTAAAAGTTCAAGAAATTTGGGTGTAAGAGTTACAAAACAAAGGGATTTTTGAAAAGAAACAAGAATAACGTAAAGTTTGAATAGAGGAAAGTTAAAGTACTTATAGCTTGCTGGTGACGGTTCAGAACCCATAGTGGCTGACCAACAAGTAACAGGCATTTAATACCTTGGTAACTGGACCGACAGGGCGTTTCAATATCCATTTGTTGCTTACGTCATAGTCGGATGCATTAGTGACGTTCGTCATTTATGTCATGGCCCATCGAGACAGGATTCGGAAGTTCATATCATTTCTCGTCATCTTCTCTCTGAGAAACGAGGGGACTATCTATATACGGCCAAAACCGGGCTCATCCCTTGTATGATTAATCGATACTGGAATATGATAGGTTAAGGTTCAACCTCGTATTATATCGAACCATGATGCGAAATTATATCGTCGAGCTCGTGGCCCAAAGACCGATTAAGATCGAGATTAAGCAAGATCGAGACCGAGCAATATCAAAACCGAGCAAGATCGAGGGAAACTTACCGAGCCAAATAACAGAAAGCCAAAATACCCGCGATCGGTCGAGGATCACGGCGGAAATCTCGGTACATATCAAGGAAGGGCCGAGTAATTAGCAAATCATAAGATTTTTTACCCTGTATAGAATTTTACCAAGAGTAGGACACCCCTACTATATAAAGGAGGGTCTGATCATTTGTAATACACATCATTTTTATGCAATATAAAGCAATATACTATCATTTTCTAGCTTTTATTATCTTGTTACTTTGTTCATACTGTATGGGTCTAAATTTGGACGTCTTGGTAAGTGCAGACAAATATGGTCGAGGAAAGAGTCGACCACGACACAAAGGCGAGGAGTCATCTCAAGAAGGACTATTGACGAGGCTAAGTAAATGAAGCAAGGAGGCCGGGGTAGGATAACTTAACAATAGACAACAGGAATATTCCATTGGATATTCCTTATGTTGTACTTTTTAGGGTTTCTTGGAATTATCCATTATAAATAGAATAAGATAAAGAACAAAAGGGGGATCTTCACTTTTTGATAAAAGTACTTTGTAAAGAGTTGTATAAGAAGAATATACAAATATTGTCTCGTTTACTGACTACTTGGCCCCAACATACGTTATTCAATAAATATTGTCTCGTTTACTGACTACTTGGCCCCAACATACGTTATTCAATCTTTGTTTGCTAGATCCAAAGATTCCTTATCCATCCTCACCTTCCATCATTCCACGTTGCTATCAGAAGAAAGAATCACCCAAGTCATCTAACATTTAGGTGATAGATTCCTTCTTATCACATTTATTTCCATCATCCACATTTGTTGCATGTTCATGTTATAATATTTGTTGATAATCATTGAGTATACATTCGCAATTCAATATTCTCAAACGCTATTCATCCCGCCAATATCCTCTAATATTAGATCTATAATTTATTATATTTAACTAGGATTCACCCTCTATTTCATCATTAGTTAGTTTAACAAAAAGCTTAACACTTTTTGGTCAAACACATACGTCAGTTGAAACATCTTTGGTTCAAGGGTGACTGAACTTGAGGGCCAAAGCTATTCGATTCATGTAGTTTGCATTTATTCTTTTATCGTCAATTTCAATATTAATCTATTCTCCAAATTTATATCGAGATATATTACGTATCCGTAAAACCACGTATAAATTCAATTGTTATCCAATTTTAAGGGCAAACAATCTTTTAACTCGATTTTTCTCTTTTCTTGTTAAACATGAAAAACAATTGCTACTGTGGGCAGAGGAGAGAAAAGTAATCAAAGTCGAAAAAACCTCTCCTTTTACAAGCATATAAAGCATATAATGATTAAATCTCATAGGAATATTTATGGAAGTATGAAATAGATACTAACCAATTGAAAAACAATGTCAATACCAAAAATTAAAAGACTGAAAAAAGATTATTTTTGCAGTAGACACCTGAAAAAAAAACCCCCAAAAACGTACAATTCAAATCGCAAGAGTAATTCTTCCATAACACAACATGTGATGTATCCATCGGGGGATACAACCATGGAAAAATATGAGTAAATTAAGAAGAATTATCCTGCAAAAATAAACAAGTTGCCATCTTTGTACACATTCATTTGCCTGTGAAATCATCTCCATCTTTGAAAGCCAACGAGCCTCGAAATTAGGCATATATGGTTTGTTAATTATGTCTTATTTTCTTTATCTTCAGAAGAAGAAAAAAAAGAGTTTTTTTTTAACATCCCAGGCCTATTATATTTCCAGAACAATAACTGCAAAAAAAAAAAAAAAAAAAAAAACTCTTGTCAACTTGTGATTAATCTGAAAATAATAATAATTGAAGCTTGTTTTAATCTAAAGCTAGTAATTAAGTAAACTTTTACTCACAATCAGAATCAGTCTTCACCCACTTAGATCCATCACAAGTTTTCTCTCGTTTTTTCTCCTCTTCCTCTTCCTTTGGTACACATCGATCCTCTAAATATCTCTTTGTTGATACTCGAGCTGCATTTTGAGGGTTTATTATTTTCTTGGAAAGTATTGTCCTTAAAAGCTGCAACGACAAAATTTCATTAAGAAAATGAGTTTTCAAAGAAGAAAAAAAATGTAAATTTCAAAATTGCAAATATTGACATAAATAACCAGATACATACTCATGCATATTAAATGTGGAAATATATTGAGTCTATGTTTTGTGCACTGACAATATAAATAATTTTTATATTATCAGGTTAAGTTGACCTACAATAACATGTAATTATCTCTCCATATATTAAGTCTGATATGATAATATGAGAAAGAGAGCAATGAACTACTATAACATGTACTTAAAATAAGTGTTAGTATAGTACAGTTAGACCTCTCTATAACAGCATCCTCATATAACAACCATTCATTATATATAAAAGTCATGTTTTTCTTTGGAAACAATTTTTATATTATGTTATAATATATGTTTTTTATAACAACACTTCACTATAGATGCCAAAAACTATCGGAACAAACGAGGCTGTTATAGAGAGGTTTGATTGTACATAACAACAACAAATCCAATAAAAGCGCACAAGTGGATCTGTGTATGCAAATCTTATTCCTATTCTGGAAAATTAAAGAGGTTGTTTCCGATAGATCTTCGGATCAAGAAAAGATGAAAAGAAGCAGTGACAACAAGCAGTTACTATAGTGCATAACTAAAACTTAAATTTATTTACCTTCTCCATTCTTGATTCTGGAAATGTATCTCGTAAACTAGGAGTAGGAGCAAAACCACTTGAGCAAACAAACATTTTCTTGAGAAGGAAAGAAATGGATTTCATTCCATTTACTTTCTTTTTATTTGTCTTGCAAACATGATCCTTGCATCTTCCAATAATAGCTCTAATGGTCCTATCAATTTCTTCCTCATCATAATTATCATAATTTTCTGAGTAATTAGTACTGCTAAATCTGCTGGAAGAAGCCCTACGATCAACTTCTAAACTTGAAGGGCAATTAAGGAATCTATCCAATGGAAGATCACCATCTTGTCGTCCTTGATCAATTAATTTAGCAGCTGGTTTTTTTGATAATAACTTTGTTAATTCTTTCTGTAATTTACCAACTTCTTCAGGTGTAAATTCTGCTAAATCTGGAGAAGAACTTTGCTCATTAATATTATCATCTAAGATTATTTCATCCCGTTCTTGATTTTGCACGTTTTGGGCACTCTCTGATTTTGCTTTGAGATTACTGCTGTTGGTGCCAAATGTTCCAATGGCCAATAACGAATCCGGCCAACCGTTGAATTCTTCATTCCGAGGACGTTCTTGATTTGTCTGATCTGTAATAAATAGCAGTTAAACAAACGAGTTAGCAAGAAGCAAATTAACCAATATAATTTTGGGATCGTTACACAAATAGCCGGCCAGATTCACTATTTATTTATTTTAGTCGATATACATAGATTATACATAGTTATACACATATTATACATAAATTTTACATATATTATATTTTACGGTTATTTTCAGTTTAAAAAATTAGGTGAGAAACTATTTGGGTTAATTCTTCTATAATTAATTTTCTAGTTAAGGCAAAGTTTAATCAAGAACTAAAAAGGACCCCTTAGACCAAGAAGTTAGTAAATTAAAGAAATATTGAGGGAACTTAATTTCTTGTGTATCAAGGGAGACATTCCAGCATATTCTCCCAATTCGAAAATAATTGTCTTCTTGGTCGGAAAATACACATATGATTATATCAGCCATTGTGTTTGACGAGAGAATGCATGTCATGTGAACAAACCCCTACTTGTATGCCGTTGTCTAAGCAAGCTCACCCATATTCATTTTAGGACTTGGGATTTACTAGGAATCCCTGAACTCCTGTTCTAAAATTTGTCGCAAATTTTACAAATATAATTACAAACTATTTTCTTGTTATAGGGAGTAGATCAAGTGAGATTAGTGCTAGCTTAAAGTTTAATTTAAGCATGAATTTAGGGTTGAATCGTAGTCCGTACATATATCACAGTGACATCCCCACTCGAACCCAGAGCTAGCTGGTTCTCCCCGAAATACGTTGAGGCGCAGCAGTTGACTGGACATCTAGGGGTAAAGCACTGTTTCGGTGCGGGTCGCGAGAGCGGTACCAAATCGAGGCAAACTCCCCATGCACTATTATTGTGGTTTCTTACGCACGTTGTTTCAATCCCTTTATCTCTCGCCCATCCAAAGACTATACAACCAGTCATATCCAACATTTAAATGATGAGTTTAATTTTTCAATTCATTTTACTATTGAAATTACAATAAATAGGAGTATATATTTTACGCTTCGTGTCAAGCTTCTGACAACAATTTCCCATTTCTTGAGAGAAAATCTTATTTCTAACCTATGTTAATTATGTGTGACAACTAACACAATAAGTTAATATCGCATGCATGTCTGTTTTAGCCCTTACGAAAAGCAGCCGAAGATAATGTTACATTCTTCTTATAAAGAGATGTGGAAGAAGGCTTACTCTTGGTTTGAACTGCATTAGGCATTGATCTGTTCCCTTGTCCAGCATTGAACTTATTTTGCATCCAGCTAAAGAACTGCAAACACAAAACAACCAAATTATAAACAACCTCTAAAAGCTTTTACTTTAGACCTTGCATTACCATAAATTAAAGATCCATACTTAGATTATACCAACCTTCATATTTGTAGGAAGCTCTTTGATGATCAACTATGAAGTTGGTGATCTATGGAACAATAGAGAGAGAGAAAGAGAGAGAGAGAGATCTTAGCTAGCTACTAGTAGTAGTAATAAATAAAGAAGAGAGTGTTAGGAAAACCATGGCTAAATAGAGCAATTCTATTGGTTCAAGTTCCTAAATACAACAACAACAACAACAACAACCCAGTATAATCCCACTTAGTGAGGTCTGGGGAGGGTAGTGTGTACGCAGATCTTACCCCTACCCTAGGGTAGAGAGACTGTTTCCAAATAGACCCCCGACATCCTTCCCTCCAAGAACATCCCACCTTGCTCTTGGGGAGACTCGAACTCACAACCTTTCGGTTGGAAGTGGGGGTTGCTTCCCTTCAAGTTCCTAAATACGGCTCTTGAAAAACCCTAGTTTCATCCAACTTGATAGTACTATATGCGTCTATATTCATCAATTTAAAGCTGTCAAAACATTAGAGGCTATATATGTTTGTTAGTCTCGATAGTCAAGAGTCCCAAATATCAAGAGATCGATGTACCATCTAAAAGTCAAGAAACATTCTACTATCTTCTTATATGGACAAAAATGAAACCACGCATTTTTACCTTTTTAGTAAAAAGATATACACATTGGAGAGTGTGTGACCAAAATGTTAGAAAAGGAAGGCGGTGGAAGTGCTGAGATTCAAGCTTAATGCTAATCTTGAGGCAATCATTTTAGCTCAATGAAACCATTTGCTATCCAACGGTTATGGCCACGACACGAGTTTAACTTTTTTTACTATCCTTTTATTCCTAGTTAAATCACACAAATATCTAGCTCTAATTTAAGTACAATTAGTAGTTGCTAATTACGTATCACATTCCAGTGTGGAACTTTCTTTTCTTGATTGTGTTGAGAGGGTCATTCCTTATAAGTGCTAAAGATTAACAAAGCAATAGACAAGATCTTATTTTAAGCATTGAATTATGTCTCTTGGTGAAGGGAATAGACTTTTGTCTTACTACGTGTATATGATTTTTGAATAATTTTTACCTCATAAGTTAATTTTTGAGATTGGACGAGGTCCACGACCATTTACATAAGATTCCTTATCTTTTTCTTTAATTGCTCAATAGTGGTAAGAATATCAGAGAAATGATAATTGAACATAATTTTTTTATATATTTAAAATAGCTCTAGTAACATTAAACACTAATGAAAATTATTAGTGTCACTTATTTTGCTTGGTCATAATACTCGTAAACAAAGAAAGATAATGCTTTTTTCTTTTTATCATATATCTTTTGGTGAATTTTTAAATTTCTTTTCATATATTGTTAGATGACAGCAATGGAGTTCTACAAGGGAATGATTACAAAAAAAAATTCAAGAAAGCATAGGTTTACTATTCTGACTAGTGACTAGCTATGAGACTAACATGTCAATTTGTTTATATTCATTAATATATAGTACAGTTGCTTTTATTCATGGAGATTTGGTTATATATATGAAGTATTCTAAAAATGGAATATATGTATATGTAGCAGGCCAGGGACAAGAAGACAGCCATAGTATAGTTTGCCCAGCAATTCATATCCAATGCCCAGAAGCAGCGCCCCATCACTTGGGGTCTGGTGCTCCAAACTCATTTACAATTAATTAAGGAGGTTAAATTTCCAGGTTTTTAGAAAAATCCTAGAGTACTATATTTGTCCCCCCAAAAATAAAATTTAGACGTTTGCCATGATCAATCGTCAAATTTTTCTTGTGTTTGTATTTGTACAGTAAACATGCACAAATAACACGGAATAGGTAAATTTACAACAACAAAAAAATAAATTAAAAAAAAAAAGGAGAAGAACACCAGGTGTCGGGACATCAAAAGCCCATCAAATGATTTTGGACCAACACGTGCACCAAAGAGGTCGGGTTGACTTATAAGTCAGATTATGATAACAAATATCACCAAAAAAATAATATAAATCTCTTTAAACTGTGGTTAGACTGTGATTAAAGAAATTGCTAATACAAGGACCTGCAGACTTCCACGATCTTTCCTCTTTGCGCGGTGCGAGGCTTAGCTCTTAAGAATGAAATGATAAGTTCTCACTGTTATGTACAACAACTCTCTTTTAAAGAATTGCTAATATGATTAAAATAACAATGGGCTTATGTAGTCTTATAGTTTTCAACTCTCGTGATATTCTCCCATTTCTTACCCTTCACACAAATATTAAGGTAAAATCACATTTTTGGTACCTATTTTTGTACCCTTTTCCCCCATAATTTCTTCACTTGTGCGCATAATAATGTCACGATCAAAGTCTATGTTATAATACTTGTTCTGTTATATAGGGAGATAATGCATGCTTATACTAGGTGACAGTAGAGGATTTAGGAATTGAAGTTCGTGGTGCTTAACTTTTTCTGACATAAAATTATAATCAATCACATTATATAAACGCATAACTATTTGAACACGATCGATGGTGAAAAAAGTTAATGAGAAAACTTATAGTATTATATTATGGATGCCTTAAAATTGTGATGGATAACGCAACTGACGACAAAAGAGATTGATGAGTTTGTCTTTTCAGGAGGAATTGCTCGTCTACGGAAGGGTCAACCTCTAGAGTCCTTTTTCTTTTTCTTTCTTTATAGTGAATTAGATTTTGTAAAGTAAGAAGAGATAAAACAAAGTCAGCAAAAAGGAATCTTAAAAAGTAGTATTGGGTAAAAAAGTGGCTGGTGAAAACTAAAAAATAGCTTGATAATATGAGGAAAAAAAAAGAAATAATTTAATTGTCTGTTTTAAAAGCTTGCTAGGAGAAGGATTCGAACCCTCGCCCTTTCAATTTTCGTAAACTTCCAACCCCCCTCCCTTAACTAAAGCACCTATTAGACCTTTTGTCTTTTGGGTGCTTTCTGCCTTTTTATATTAGTTTCCTCAAATTTTCTATACAACTATATGTACTCGGAACAGATATTAATGGGTGCTCGAGCATCCAAAATTAGTGTGTAGATCCGCCCCTGCTAGGTGGCGGCCTAGCTCGACTTGGAACGTTGTTATGAATGAAAATTGCCAAGAGGCAGGGGTGAAGGGCACCATCGGACTTTGTCTCTCTAGAATGAAGTTTCTCCTTAGCGAAAGTTGAACGTAGGCAGGAAATCGAAAGTTGCGGGGGGAGAGCAACAAGGACAAGCCACTATCACAAATGGTGAGGTACCGCAATCAGCATATGCTAAGAAAAACACGAAGCATCAATGTACTTCAAGGTATCATACCACTAGAATTGTCACAAGCAGTATGGATCACACGCCAATTCTTCGTAATTCGATCAGTAGAGATGAGGATTGCTCGACGCAGAGTAGTGAAAAAGCTCATTGACAGATATGGTAGAATAAGAGGCAGCGGAGGAAGTAGGGTTGGGGAAATCACAAAATGCTATAAATTCATGAGTAAAGTAGTAGGGCCAATACCTACGACTGAAGGATTCAATTTATGTAGTGAGGAAGTGACCGGACAAAATGTCAAAATTACAATTGATGATATTAAGGAAAAAGTTAAGTATCGGAGTTCAGTAGTGATTTGCTATGTGTTGGGATCTAGCCCTCCATTGACAGTAATGGATGGGTATTTCCATAGAATTTGGGAAAACAAGGGAATTGACAAAGTGTCACTAGTCAATAAGGGAGTGTTCCTAGTGCGATTTCAGACTGGGAAAAGTAAAATCAAAACTATCGAAGAAGGAGTCCATATGTTTGACAAAAATTCAGTTATTGTTAAACCATGAAAACAGGACATTGACATGAAGAAAGAGACCATTGATAAAATTCCCATATGGGTTAGGCTCATGGGATTGGGTCAAGTATTGGAGAAAGAGTGCACTAACAAAAATTGTAGGCATGGTGGGAAATCCATTGAAGGCTGACATAGCTACAACACATAAGGAGCGACTTACCTACGCTAGAATACTTGTTGAGGTATCAGTTAAATAAAGGGTCATGTTTGGAAATGAATATGGAAATATTATAGAGCAAAGGGTTGTCTATGAGTGGAAGTCATTGCTTTGTGCCACATGCAACAATTTTGGGCATGAGCAACAAGAATGCTAGCAATATATGAGGAGGGAAGAGGTCAAGGAACAACAAGGCCAAAATAAAGAAAAAAATGGTCAACAAAAAGCAGACAAATGTAGGCAGGAAATATCCAAAAGTACTACTAGTACTGTAGGGAATGAAGGAGGAAAGACAAGAAAGTCATACCAGGGACACAATAGAAGAAGAATGGACCAGAGGAAGGGAATAACCATGTTACAATTGCTAGAGGAACTGGGAAAAATACTAAGACTGCATCACCAAAAGAGGTGACTCTGAAACTAGGGAACTCCAATGCAGCACTAGCATAAAGGAATGGGGAGAATACAAAGTCTGATGGAAACATTGCGAGATCATCTAGCCCTGCAGATAAACAAGATATAGTGGGACCAAACCATGGGAATGGTGGGGGATACCTCATTCCTAATAGATAGCATTGGCTGTTGGAATGTCAGGGGCCTAAATAAGCTAGCAAAGCAAAGGGAGATGAACATATTTCTGCATAATGTAAAAGCTGGGTTATTTGGGCTCCTGAAAACAAAGATTAAGAGGGCAAATGCTCAACAATCATCTCTTAATCTTTGTAATGGTTGGTCATTTAACATAAATTTGCTGAAACATCCGGAGGGGGGGGGTCGTATATGGCTACTATGTAAACCTCAGATATATGAGTTTGATCTGCTCAAAGTTACTGCATAATTAATGCATTGTGGAGTAAAGCATAGAGGTACTGGAGAGCAAATGTACATTACCATAGTCTATGATTTCAATGATCAAGCTCTTAGAAGAGAGTTATGAGAGAATATAAGTAGGTTGTATACTCAGACACATGGACCATGGGGAGTAATGTGGGATTTCAATTGTGTCATATATAGAGAGGATGGGATTGGAAGTCCAGTCACTGTGGTAGAAACTAAAGATTTTAGGAATTGTGTAGACTTAAGATCCAAATGGTCCTATTTCACTTAGAATAATAAACAAAAAGGGGTTGACAAAGTAATGAGCAAGATAGATAGAGTATTAGTTAATAGTGACTGATTGTCTCAACTTCCTTCTTCCACGTTTCATTACATAGAGGGGGGGTTATATGATCATAGTCCAGCTATTATCAGATGGGAAAGAGAAGGAAACAGAATGAAGAAACAATTCAAGTACTTTAATATGTGGAGCTTGGCACCAGACTTCATGACAAAATTGGAGGAAAGCTGCCAGCTGGAGATCAAAGGGACTAAGCAGCATCAACTGGTTGGAAATTTGAATAGACTGAAAAGAGTATTAATGAACATTAGCAAAAATAGGTTCATTGAGGTGGAAAAGAAAGCAGACCAGGCAAAAGAGGAACTTCTATCATGCCAAGTTAGAATTCAGGCAAACCCAATGGATTATGAACTATGAACTGCATAAGCTGGAGAGAAGGCTAGCACATAAGTGTAGTAACTGAGAAGAAGCTAGATGTCAATTCTTGAGGCAAAAAAGTAAAGTGCAATAGGTAATACAAGGTGACCAAAATACTAGGCTCTTTCATAGCTTTATGAAGGCTAGAAGGAACACAAACAAAATATTTTCAATTAGAGATGATAATGGAGATAACAAAACAGAGGTGGAGGGGATTACAAAAGCATTCACTGATTTCTACACTACTTTACTGGGTACAAGCAGGGGGGTAGAGATCATTTGTAGTAGTCTAGTAAAAAGGGGGACCTATGGTGACTGAAGAGAAAAGGAAGTTACTGGAGGCTACATACTCAAAAAAAAGTGAAACCGGCCGTATTGGCAATAACATGGGATAAAGCCCTGGTCCGGATGGCTATGGGGAGCCAATTCTTCAAAGACAGTTGGAGAATAACACGGAAGGACCTAATTGCAGGAGTACTAGAGTTTTTCAATGCTGAGAACTACTACGTGTGATGAATAATATAGTAATTACCCTTGTTCCAAAAGGAACACATGCAGACTCTGTAGGTGATTACAGGCCCATAACATGCTGCAATACTGTATACAAGGTTATATCAAAGATGTTATGCCAAAGGAACGTTCCGCCTGATATAATTTCTATAAATCAAAGTGCCTTTGTAGAAGGAAGATCTATTGCTCAAAATATCTTAATTTGTCAGGACTTAGTGCGACTCTACAACAGGAAGAACACTACAAAAAGCTGGCTTATAAAAATTGATCTCAGAAAGCCTATGACTTGGTGGAATGGGGATTTGTAGAAGAAATGCTACACGTACTGTACTTTCCTTACAAATTCATTCGATGGGTAATAACTTGCATCACAACTATACAATGTACAATTGCTATCAATGATGGCGTATATGGAAGCATTAAAGGGAAGCGAGGACTAAGACTAAGGGATGCAATATCCCCATTATTATTTATAAAATATATAGAGTACTTTACAAGAATAATGGAGCTGGTGGCTGAACAAGAAGGATATTTCTAATGCATCTGGACTCACTAAAAATGTTGTCAAATTGAATATTTTCAGTGCCAATAAGGATGGACAATGCTTGAATGATTTGTGTGAGCTGACAGGGTACAGGGGGGGGGGGGGTCCTATTCAGATATCTTGGGGTGCCCATCTCACTAAGGAAACTATTAGCAATGGACTGTGAAACATTGGTGGATAAGCTGAATGCGAAGGTGAAATGTTGGGGGGGTCAAGGAACCTATCATAGGTAGGTAGAGTGTTGCTGGTAAATGCTGCATTATTGCACATACATTCTTACTGGTCGACCATTTTTTGTTGCCAAAGAAATTACTCAAGAGCATTATAGCAATATATAGAAATTTCTTATGGGATGAGATAGCTTAAATAAATAAACCTCCACTGGTTGCATGAGATCTAGTGTGTAGAACAAAGAAGCAAGGTGGATTGGGGATACATGATACTGCTGTATGGAATGAAGCAACAATAGCAAAGTATGTTTGGAACATAACAGTAAAAATAGACAACTTATGGGTACGATGTGTGGATCACATATACTTAAAGGGGAGTACATGGTGGCACTACAAACCTCCTCAAGATTGATGTTGGTATTGGAGGAAAATTTATACAATTAGGGACAAATTTGCAGCAGGTATATATACAACAACTGGCTAACTGCTACTAGAGAATACACACTGAGTAGTGGCTATAGTTGAAAAAAAGAGGTTATAAAGGATTGGCTTTGGAGATGGTGAGTATGGAATGGGATGAACATGCCTAAGCACAACTTCATCTGCTGGCTAGCTGCACATAATCGATTACTGACAAAGGATAGATTGAAGCATATGCGAATTAGCCAAGACAACCTATGTGTGATGTGTGCTAATGAAGAAGAGACAATTAAACATCTATTTTTTTAATAATCAGCTATCGAAAGAATGCTTGGGAAGTATTCTGAGATGGATGAACATTAGTAGAACTAACACAGAATTTCGGGGTATAAACAGAAGGACGACAAGGCAAGTTAAAGGGAAAATATGCAGGGCATTTGTGCTAGCAACATTAGCAGCTGTGGTGTACTACAACTAGAAAGCAAGAAATGCAACACTCTGGGACCAGAAAGTACCAAGGCTTGGGGACCTATGCAGCCAGATAAAGCAGCAATGCAAGCTCAAAGTTTATGAAGTACTGAGAAGGAGGCACTCAATAGGCGCGAGATCTGAATTAGTGGGCTTAAGCAATGTACTCCTAATTGAGGAATTGACTAAAAAGGGTAGGGTGTAGCAAATATAGTACTAATATCGAAGGCGGACCAATGTATAGCCTTAAAGGGTAATCGAACCATGTAAACTTCAACAAAAATATTGTGTGTTAATATGTATATACCTTGAAAATGGTTAATTTAAAAACTCAGCAACCTAAACCCTAAAAGTCTTTAAAAGACATTGGTTGAATGGAATATTAGTACCCCATCGCGTGCGCTGAAATTGTTAGAATCTCCTCTCTTTTTCCCTTTTTTTTGGGGTTCTTTTTTAATGAAAGCGGTAAACAGAAAAAATAAGAAGATTTTAGCATCACCAATTCTACTACGAAAACTTATAGACCTCAAAATGGTTAAAAAGGTACTAATTGCAGAAACTTGAGGATCATACAAAGAAGGAAAATAAGATTAATCGTCACTGATCCCGTCATGAACTTGCTTAGAAGTTTTGTTAATTAATTTAAGATCTCCATCACTCCACCTTGACCTTGAGATATGCATATATACAGGGAAAAGATAATGAATAGTACAAAGAAGTCACTCCCACCAATAAGGTTAAAAAGCATATAAAGGCACATGTGGGTTAATTTCTAGATTTCGATATGGTGAAATTGCAAAAAAAAAATCCAACCTTATTTCTCGCAATGGGTATATGTGACTTTCCAAATATGGAAAGTTTTTCCACCTCGCTTTTATTAAACTAAGGCTCTGAATTATGTGGACCTCTACTCCATAAACATAACGTGCCCCTACGATTTCACTTTGACTGGCTATATATCTCGTATCTCATTGGATTTTCTTCTACTTTTTTTTCTTCTCTTTTTTCGTAATTTATTTGACACAAACCAACTTGAGTTAATTTGCAGTATATAATTTATAAGTGTGTAATTGGCACATTTTTCAGGCTAATCAAGTCAACAGTAATTTGACTTAAAGCTACTTAATTTGGGCTAAGAAGCACGAAGCTACTCTAAAGGGTCGCTATTTAAGAATTAGCCGGTTTGTCCTGAATTTCAGTTTTTCAATTCAAATTTTTGGAACAAAAATATCCTGAAGTTAAGATTTTTAGTTTAAACTTCATGATAAAATAAATAATGATTAATCTCTAAATTGCATACCTAAAAATAGCTATCTGTGCACTTACAGATACTGACTAATTCTTAAATAGTAGCCCTTTAGAGTGGCTACGTGTTGTCATTTCTACCACGAACTCAGCCTACCACAGCTTAGGCATAAGTAAATTGGAGCCCAATGCTACATAGCCCATACCCGCACAAGACCAAATATGCATACTTAGCAACTCTTCATAATCCAAACCCACATAGGATTCGGTACTTTTTTGGGATTTTACACAAATAGCCGCACGATTTTATTATTATTTTTTTAGCAGATATACATAGATTATACATTGATTATACATGGTTATACATATATTATACATATATTATACATAAATTAGACATTTACCGGCTAATTTTAATTTAAGTAATTGAGTGGGCTGCTATTTAAGTTAATTCTTCTACTTTTGCTTCCTTAGAATTACCGCTTACGTTCGGTTTGAATTTGTTTCTTCAGACAAACACATGAAAATGTGGTACAATCGAACAACAATTGAGCTTATCTATATAAATCAAGACCTACTAAAAACACGTTAATATCCCTATGATTAAAAATTTATTTAGATAACAAATATCATGCATTTATCTGTTTAGTACGATCACTGAATACAAGTAAGTATTTTTTGGATCCCCGTATATTTCATTCGTCTGCTATATATACTTGTTTAGGACAGATAATAAGAGAGATAATAGATATAAATTGAGAATTCAAAATTTTCGCTCTTAAACATAGGGGCGGATTTAGGCGCAAATGATGGTGCACATGAACCCATGATCTTTTTATGATGTTATTTTTCCTATATTTTCTATTGGTGGTACTGATATTGTCTCTTTTCATCTTCTTGAGCCGAAGTTCTTTCGGAAACAACCTCTTTACTCCCTCAGGGTAGGGGTAAGGTCTGCGCACACACTATCCTTCCCAGACCCCACTAATGAGAATTTACTGGATCGTTGTTGTTGTTGTTGTTGTTGTTGTTGTTGTTGTTGTATTATTTGCTTGCCCTTATTTCAAAAAAAAAATGAATGATGCACATGCTGGTTGAATATCGAGTTATTTACTAAAGGATGAGGGATCAATTCCCACTAAATATACTTTCTTTTTGCTCTCTTTTTAGTGGTACCCCATGTTCCAGAAATCCTATATCCACCACTGCTTAATTATTTTACGTTTGATTAGAGAAGCTAAGATTGCCTATTATCTATTTGACTTAAAACCTTCATTAAGCCTCTAATGAAAGATGTTTTAGGTAATGAGGGTGACTAGTGCAAGTCACTTAGTTTTCATTGTAAAGATATCTTCTTTTATTCATTTCTTATTATTACTATTGCTTTCTCCACCTTTTGCCACATAAGAAATGTACTTTGGACTCATAAGCAAATCGAAAAAAGTAATTATTCACCTTTAAAAGTAACATAATTCAATCATCTCTAAACAACTCACTTGCTTTAATTATTGGATTTTTTATAATATTAAAAAGTGCTCCACACCTGATAATGACTTATGGCAACATACACTCATCCTTAGCTATTATTGCTATGAATTATACATTAAATTATCAAATAAGTATATCAAATAACTCTACGTACTACAACTACTAGGAGTAGGGCGGTTCATTCGGATCAGATATCCGAAATCCGAACCGATTCATTCAATTTTGAATTTCGGATTTCGGATTGAATCGGATTTCGGATTATGTTTATTAAAATTTCGGATTTCGGATCGGATTTCGGATTGGTATATTTTAATCCAATCCAATCCGAAATCCGAAATTATTAGGACATGTATAAATACTACACTTTAATTTACATCAACCTCCAAGTTATTACCTTTACAATTGCTAGATTTAGCTATATTGGCACCATAGTACTCTCATAATTGCATAAACATGAATTTTTCTTAATGTATTGCCTCTTTTACAAAGAAAATATACATATTAGTTTAACTTTGAGGCATCATAATACGATCCGATATCCGATCCAATCCAAACTTTAAAATCCGATCCGATCCGATATAATTCGGATCAGATTCGGATTGCATTTTCTAGAATCCGAAATCCGAAATATACTAAATTCGATCCGATCTGATCCGTGCACAGCCTAACTAGGAGTAATAACTCCAATTAGAATAGGCTTCAGGGTTTAAGGTTGGTTGACCCACCCAATCATTAACAATAAACTAATATTAAAATGTGAATCTAGAATTTTTAAAAGGCGAATCTAGAATTTAATTTAAATTACAGATAAAAAGAAAGATTGTTCAATTAGATATGATTCAAGGCAAGGACAGTGCTACTCTTGAGATAAAGTTTCAATGGTAGATATATGCTTCATGCAACTTGCTTGAGATGTATATATCTCGTATCTTCTATATTCATTAATTTTAAATCCTCTATATTTTATTGCATTATTTTGGATATATTAATTATTAATATATTGGATTGCCGCCAGCACCATGTAGAATATCCCAGATGCTAAACTGCAGATATGATAACTCATTCATTACCTTATGTTGAATGTAATATTAGCACACTTATACGCCTTTATATAATTGCTACTAAACGCTACTTAGGGTCTGTTTGAAAAGCCACCATGTATAATTACACAGCCTAGTAATTACACAGTTGTGTAATTATGACGACCTGCTTGTTTGTCATAGTATAATTACAGTATAATTACAAGTTTACTGTTTGGTTGAACAAGTGTAATTGCACAGTTAGATTAAATTTTAAAAATAATTATCAAAACTTAAAAGTTAATATAATAAATATATGCTATAAATTTTTATAAGTATAAATGATATTATATTTGGTATTTAAGATATATATTTTTTCATGAATATATATTAATTAGTAATCATATATTTATAACTAATATTATAAAAATAATTTATGTATATATATTTTTTAAAATTGATAATATTTAGTTTAGATACTTACAAAACTAAAAATATATATCTTGTAAGAACATCATGGAATTCATGTTTGATAAAATAAATTAATATTTATAAATATAATATCATAAAATTATTCAAATGTTTGACAAAACTAATCTATCAATTCTAACTAAAAAATGACCAACATGCAATGTGAGCCAATACTACTAAAACAAGCAAATTGGAACCATGAATATAACACAATGTTAAAATTCAAAAAAAAAAAAAAAAAGTTTAATATATGTCAAATTCCAACATGATAATAGTAAGTTCCACTACAACTTAAGATTAGGAAACATAATAAGTTTATAACCACATTCAACAACGAAATTCCACTTTAATTGCATCACTCATTATATGCCACGTTTGTTAATGACTCATTATTTCTAATATTAGGAGGTGTAATTTCAAAAAATAGAATAATAAAATAAATAAAAACAAAATATAAGCAATTACATTGAATCACAAGAAGTAAAGGTAGAGAAATAAAAGATAAATAATGTACAAAGAAAACTCTATTTTAAAATTTAAAAAGAAATTAAAAAGTAAAAATAAATTAAAAAATAAAAATAATATAAAGAAAAATTTATAAAGAAAATAAATTAAAATAAAAACAAAAAAGAAAGAAACTAAAAAGCAACTTTGTAATTACACAATGTAATTACCACCAATTCTCACCTCCCCCTTGAGAATTGGAGGGTGTAATTACACCCCTTCAATTACACTCAATTCCATGCTGGTCAAGTAATTACTTGGCCAAACAAACATGTCAAACTGTATAATTACATTCAATTACACCCAAATCCATTTCTAAGGTGGCTTTCCAAACAAACTCTTAATTTTTTTTTGTTTTGTTTGTATTGCATGTATTTGCTACATTAATCGACCAGGACAAGGTGGAACATATGTAGTGAAACTTGATGGAGGATTCTGTATGAAAAATGTGGAAATGACAGAAATAGAAATATCAAACATGCATGTGTGGAAGAAGTTTGATAAATTAATCAAAGAATGAGGCAGCCAGAGCAAGCAAAGTATGAAAATGTCTTGTCTTTTTTTGTCATTAATCCTCTACTCATATAACACCATGAAACAATAAATTAGCATAACATGCATTGGACATAAATGTCTAATCTTTGTACCAAGATATAGACTACTTGAAAGAGGTATGGCTCCTACTCCCTGATGTTGATCATTCTATGATGGTTTTTTCTTATTCATTTTATTTGTATTTTAAGTCCAGCACAATTAATTCGGATTCATGTCAGACAAGGTTTCACAAAGGAAAATAAAACGTTTCCTACTAAAGCAATAATATTCATTCCCAAGTCTCGAACACAAGATCTCTACTAAGGATGATTTTAAGTATATCAATTGATCAGATCATGACTAGAAGTTGGCATGAAAAATTTGTTATGTTACGTGCCTTAGCTTTGTGTATTTTGATGATCTAACAACAATCTTCTTAATAAGAACCGATTGAAAATCTGTTACACATCCTCAAAGTGCTCAAGAATAACAAGTCTCAAGTTTGGCATAAGTCTCAACAACTTGAGCCAAAGAAACGGGAGAGGGAACAGATGTCTATCAGTTCCTCTGATGACAGTACACGTCAAACTCTCTAAAGTTGCTGCACTGTTTTCTGCACACGCAATAGTGCAACACTCACTTTATGGAGCATGCTTTGTAACGGATAATTACATACATCATCACAATGACCTCACTTGTATATTACCAACATGAGGCAAGAGAAATGCACACACTTGCAAAACCCTAAATCATCAATTCTCTCTCAAGTGTGCTGCCGACTTTCAAGTGATTGAAGAACAAAGCAACAACAAAACTGAGGACCAGATCTCAGTACTAAGTCTATCATATGTCCTTAGTATTGTTGTATCTTTGTTAGTGTTATCTATTTGTAACTCTTACCTAGCTTACTTAGAAGAATTTTTGTAGGAGATCATTTATAAAATCATAAACCCTGTGTCTGTGTTTTGGCTAGAAGTAACCAAAGTGTGTGCTTTCTAATAGAGTTATTACAAGTAGGTGAGGGAATAAAAGGTTAATTCCTAGGTTACAATAGGTTGTAATCTAAAGTTTGCTCAGTTAGCGAAGTTGAAATCCTACGAAGGTAAGTCGTGGTTTTTAATTCTGTGAGTTGAGAGTTTTCCACGTAAAACTTTGGTGTGTCTTTTACTTATTATTTTGTGTGTGTTATGTAGAAATTGATAGAGAACCAGGTTCTCTACACAGTTTGGTGGACTTTAGTTTACATCAAAATGGTTAAATGAATATAAAAGCCAACTAACAAGAAGCTTGATCCAGATCAGACTTTTAACATTGATGGTCATATTGGGACGTGACTTCCTCTTTATTTTCCCTTCTTTTTTGGTAGCATGTGCCGGTTTTGCGTAAAGCAGTTTCAGAGAAATTAAATTCACACTATCAAATAAAGCTAGAGTTGAAGAAATTAGTCAGATTGTATATATCAAGTAATTTGGTTTCGTTTTCTTTTGGTTTTCGCTCAGGCTTGATTGGGATCAAAGTCGTATAGAGTAAAAAGCAAAATTCATTTTACTGCACAACATGCCGGAAAAGCAACTGTCCTATTTTTTAAATATAATGTTACTATGATACTGTGGCGAAATGCATGCAAAATATTTAAAGAATATATATATATTTCGTGTTCAATTTATGTGAAACTATTTGAAAATATAGAGCTTAAACAAGAAAGTATAACTTTTGAAACTTATGATCTCAAACATATTATAATATTATTGTGTGACTATAAGTCTTTTGAAACTTATGGTTTTAAATATGTTATGATATATGTGTGGTTATAAAAGTATCTCATTAAGAATTAAATAAAAAATTTATGTTAAATCTCTTTTAAATTTATAAAATTATTATATTATTTTGGAATGAACTAATAAAGAAATCCAGTAGAATCAGAAATGGAAGGAGTAGTATGTAGAAACTACTGGATATGGAATGGTAACTGTTAGGGGAGAAGATATTTTTATCTTGGTTCTAACTTATTTAAAAGATTAATACCATAGACGTATCTTTCGCAAGAGTTATCTATAGAATTGACAAAACAAGCATAAAGCATGAGATACGTGCTAATGTGTCGATATTTAATACATTGTCATGTGAACAGATGATCCTTAATGTCTTCCATGACAATAACTTCAACTTTTCTTTTTGAATGGATTAGAATTTCAATTGTTTTTTTACCCAAATTCATTTCCAGGAGTGGGTCGTGCCCAAAGGAGGCGGGAGGGAGGTGAAAAAGAATAAAAAAAAGCTCTTTCTGAAATTTGAACTATAGATCTGATTAATGTAAGGGGAATTGTAACTCTTTTTTCTTTAAAACATCCTTTACATATTGTGTACTAGTCCAATTAATCCAACTTCTTTTCTTGGTAGGACGCACAATCAAAGGGTCTTCATTCTCGTGGCTAAAATTGAAACATCTAATTGAGGGTGGAGTGTAACAGTACAGCCCACTAAGTGATATTGTTCATTGAAGAGTAAAGTTGTCAGTTAGGAAGTTAGTAGTTAGTTAGTTAGTTAGTTAGTAGTGACAATTGTACACAGCTGTTAAGTTAAAGTAGCAGTAGTAGTTAGTGGTAGTTGTATATATATGAGTTGTGTGGTGTATTTGTAGTTAGATCAATTCAATGAAAAGAAGCCGATTTCATTCTGCTCATTTCCCTCTCTATTCTCCTTCGTGTTCTTCATTTGATCCATGAGAACATGCTCTAGATTTGATCATGGTATTAGAGCTTGATATGTAGATGCCTTAATGCCTTGTCCTGGGTGTGGTTGTGAGGAGTCGAAAAAATATGTTGAACACTTTGAATCTTAGACTTTTGCAGTTTCTTATGGGACTAAACGAGTCATATGCCCAATCCAATAATCAGATTATGATGATGTCTCCCACTCCTAACATAAACAAAGTCTATACTATGATTATCTCTGAGGAGAGTAGACGATCATTAACAATCTCTTCACATACTGTTGACAACCAAGAGAACACAACCTTGTTCAGTAGTGGCAACAATGGAGCTTACAATCCTAAAAACATAGCCTTGTTTACCAGTAAAGGAGGTCCTAATTCAATGAACAAATTTAGGACAAGAAAGAAAACTTCGTACTGTAACTATTGTAATTACAAAGGTCACACCAGAGAAACTTGCTACAAGCTAAATGGTTATCCATCAGACTTCAAGTCAAAGAAGAAGTACAATCTTGCAGGGAACTTTGCAAAAGACAGTCAAGGTATGCATACATGGAGCACGGTTAAAGCTTCAAACCTTGGGTCAACAGGAGGAAACTTTTGGGGTACCATAACTAATTTTGCAGGAAGTACTTCAGCTAATGGAGCGACATCTCATAGTCAGAATCAGAGTAGCTCAGTGGGAGTGCCTCACTTCACTCCAGAACTATACTCACAGATTCTGCAGCTTCTAGGAAAGGGAAGTGAAAACAATGAAGCAACTATGGCAGCAGGTATGGACAATAATGTTACTGATGTCACTGATGAGGCAGTTAGATTCATTAAATCGATAGTAGACTCAGGAGCCACTAATCATATGGTTAGAAGTTTGAATTTCTTGACTGATTCCACACCTTGTGATAAGTTTAGAAAAGGAAAAGTACTCCTACCAACTGAAAATCTAGCTACAGTTAAACACATAGGAACTGCCTATATCTTCCAGGACAGATGAACTAATGTCATGCATATCCCAAAGTTCAAGTACAACTTACTATCCATATCAAAGATAACAAAATAGTTAAAGTGTTTAGTCTATTTCTTTCCTGATTTCCGCATTTTTCAGGATCTATTCAGTGGAAAGGTGAAGGAGATTGGTAAGGAAGATAGTAGACTATATGTTCTTACTTCTAACAGTAGATTGCAGGCTGTGGACAGTTCAGGAAAGGACACTTCAACATCACTTGTTGTAAATACAATAAAGGAGAAGGATGGTAGAATAAATGTAGCCTTGTGGCATAAGAGACTAGGACATTGCCAATTGATGTTCTAAAGAAATTACCTGTGTTTCAGACCATTGATAGTGCAAATTCTGATAACCAGTACAGTATGCCCTTTGGCTAAACAAACAAGGCTACCATTTTCTTTGAGTACTACTATTTCTACTAGTTGCTTTCATACAGTTCATGGTGATGTTTGGGGGCCATATAGAGTGCCCACTCATGATGGAAAAAGGTACTTTCTAACTCTAGTAGATTATCACTCCAGGTATTCCTAGATTTTCCTCTTACCTTCTAAAGCTGAAGTCATTGTTGCACTCAGAAATTTCATGCTTATGATTAAGAATATATATTCCTCCACAATAAAAGTTCTTAGAACTAACAATAGGTGTGAGTTTTTTAACTCTCAGATGACAAACCTCCAACAGAATCTAGGCATAGTTCATCAGATTTCATGCACCTACACTCCACAACAAAATGGAGTTGCAGAAAGAAGGCACAAACACATTTATAATGTAGCTAGAGCATTGAGATTTAAGGAGCTATTCCACTCAGATTTTGGGAAGAGTGTGTGCTCATTGCAGTATATCTTATCAATATGTTGCCTACGTCAGCTCTCAAGGACAAATCTAAGACTCTTTTTAAACTGTTGCATGGTAAACCTCCCAGCTTAGATCATCTACGAGTGTTTGGATGCCTAGGCTATGTTACTGATCTGAGGAAGGAAGATAAATTCTCTCCTAGAGCAGTCCCTGCTATTTTCCTTGGCTACTCAATAACACAGAAGGGGTATAAGATATATACTACTTACTCTAGAAACTTCTTAGTCAGTAGAGATGTGGTATTTAAGGAAGAGGTTTTTCCTTTTCAATACCTAGATACTCCAGTTACATCCTTGTTTCTTGTACTAGATCTATCTACTCTTTCTAGTTCAAATTATAGGCAAGATATCCCTAATCCAGCTACATCTTCTGCATATCCTACCATAACAACTAATGAAGAGACCATAATACCCTCAGATATACATGTTTCTTCTGATAGAAGTTCATAAGTTCCTTCTATGAATGCAATGCCTAATGGAACTGAGCACAATGCTCCCACACAGCCTGCACCTGACATAGGAAGAAAGCCAGTCAGTGTAAGCATGCCACTTATTTGGCTGAAAAATTATGTTACTCAAGGCAAATGGAGTGTCAACTATTGTTATCCTATGACCAACTATGTGAGCTATGACCATCTCTCTACTTCATTCAGTACTGCTCTAGCACCTTATTCCTCTATTGAGGAACCTAAAACCTATCTTGAAGCAGTCAAAAATCTCAACTGGATTGCAGCCATGAAATCTGAGATTGCAGTCTTGGAAGAAAACAAGACATGAAGTATTTTTAATCTACCTGCTGGAAAGGTACCAATTGGATATAAATGGGTATTCAAGGTCAAGAACACAGCCTCAGAAGCAGTAGAGAGATACAAAGCCAGACTTGTGTCTAAGGGGTACAGTTAACAAGAAGGCCTAGATTACACTGAAACATTTTCACATGTGGCAAAAATAGTGAATGTTAGGTCTGTGGTTGCTGTTGCTGCTGCTAAAAACTAGCCAATATTCTAAATGGGTGTACACAATGAATTTCTACAAGGAGATCTTGTAGAAATGTCTACATGGATATCCCTCAGAGGTTTGCTAGCCAGGGAGGGTATCATAGAGTCTGCAAACTACATAAGTCTCCATATGGACTTAAGCAGGCTCCAAGACAATGGAATAAGAACCTGACTGATGCACTACTACAACTAGGCTTTACTCAAAGTCATTTTGACTATTCCTTGTTCACAAAGCACATACATAAGGAGTTGGTTGTGATGTTAGTGTATGTAGATGATCTCCTTGTAATTGGAAGCTATAATAAGTTGATTTTGAAGACAAGGAATGACCTAAAGCTAAAGTTCAAAATGAAGGACTTGGAAGAGCTTAAATTCTTCCTTGGCATAGAATTTGCCAGATCAGACAAAGGGATTATCATAAGTCAAAGAAAGTATGCTCTAGAACTAATTTCATAAATGGGACTTGGAGGTGCTAAGCCTGCTGGTGCATCACTGGAAACTAATGTGAAGTTGACCTCTACTGAGTATGAATCATTTGTCAAAAATAATGAAGCTACTGAGGATAAGCTACTCACTGATGTAGGTTCATACCAAAGGCTTATTGGTAGATTGCTGTATTTGACAATGACTCGAGTTGATATTGCCTTTGTAGTGCAAGTGCTTAGTCAGTTTATGCACAAGTCCAAGCACTCACACATGGAAGCTGTTATAAGGGTAGTAAGGTATATTAAAGTTGCACATGGACTTGGCCTGCTAATGTCAGCTCAAGGATCAAATAAATTACAAGCTTTCTGTGACTCAGACTGGGGATAATATCTACAAACTAGGAGGTCTGTTACTGGCTATCTAGTGAAATTTGGCAATGCTCTAGTGTCCTGAAAATTCAAGAAGTAAGACATTGTTGCTAGAAGTTCAGTTGAAGCAGATTTTAGAAGTATGGCTTCAACTGTTGCAGAACTAACCTGGCTAACCGGTTTGTATAAGGAATTAGGAGTAACTATGTAGTGGCCTATAGATCTCTACCGTGACAGCAAAACAGCCATTCAGATTGCATCCAATCTTATATTCCATGAAAGGACAAAACACATCGACATTGACTGTTTTTTTGTCCGGGAGAAAATAGTTGAAGGAATGATCAAAACACATTATGTGTCTACCAAAGAGCAGCAGGATGATCTTCTGAATAAAAGCCGAGGGAAGCTACAACATGACTACCTTGTATCCAAGCTGGAGTTGAAAAACATATTTCAACCATCAGCTTGAGGGAAGGTGTTGAAGAGTAAAGCTGTCAATTAGGAAATTAATAGTTAGTTAGTTAGTTAGCAGTGACAGTTGTACACAACTGTTAAGTTAAAGTAGCAGTAGCAATTAGTGGTAGTTGTATACATATGAGTTATGTGATGTATTTGTAGTTAGATCAATTCAATAAAAAGAAGCTGATTTCCTTATGCTCATTACCCTCTCTGTTCTCCTTCGTGTTCTTCATTTGATCCATGAGAACTTGCCCTAGATTTGATCAATTTCTTTTGGGCCTAGGTCCACACGGCTATAAAATACATTATTAGGGTTTAAAACTTATTTACTTATATACTCAGCATCTTTCCCCTATTTTGTTGATGTGAGATTTGTCTAGGATATATTTTTTACCATCTTGCCACACTCTTCCACAAATATAGAATTTCAAACTTCTCTCCCTTGTCTTATATCTTTTTTTGGCCAAAAGCACTTTTGGCCAAAAATTGAGGTGTTTGACCAAGCTTTTGGAAGGAAAAAAGTGCTTTTGAGGAGAAGCAGAAGCAGTTTTGGAGAAGCAGAAAAAAATAGCTTCTTTCCAAAAGCATTTTTTGAGAAGCACTTTTGAGAAAAATACACTTAGAAGCAATTTTTTAAAGCTTGGCTAAACACTAATTACTGCTCAAAAGTGCTTTTCAAAATAATTAGCCAAACACAAATTGTTTCTCATCAGAAATACTTTTGAAAAAAAACACTTCCCAAAATAAACTGATTTTTACTGCTCGGCCAAAACACTTCCCATGCAGTACTATCTAGTATAATCAAAGAAGAGAAGCAAGACATGATATGTCACGTGAGGGAAGGTAATTACTCGTAACATTTGTTTCTTTAAAGCTAGCCCCTAGTCCCTACGTACAACAAATAATTATGGGTAAGTGGCCAACTTTGGGTAGCGTGGACTTCACTCTTGGAATCCAATAATTTAGCCTCCTCAAACATGGAAAATCAGAAATGACATTTCTATTATCTTGTACAAAGTCAGCCGCAAATGTTCGTTTCCGGCAACGACTTGGCGCTTGACATAGAAATTGGCGGCTTCCTTTACAAAGTAACTTTAATATGTCTAGGAAACAATTTTCCACTTTCAATATATTAGTGTTTCGTCTAGAAAGCACTAGCACTAGCACTAGCATATATGAAAAATACTTTAACCGTTTTCTTGAAAATATTTTAAAGAAAAATTAATCTAAATAGCCGTTCATCTAAATTAAAAATAGCCGATAGATGTATTATATATGTATAATGCATGTGCAGTATGTGTATAACTAACTGTATATAATCAATGTATAATCTACGCATACCAATTAGAAAAAGTAAACATTGAATCTGTCCGGCTATTTATGTAACAATCCCTATTTTAAATGATAATTTTGTTAGTCTTATAATATTTTATATATGTTAAAATTCATATCGAAAATTAGTTAGCTTAGCTTGATCTACTTAGAACTATCTCACATAAAATTAGTAAACTTAACTTTCATACTTCAAATTATGTCACATAAAATGAAACTTTGGGAGTGATATATATATAGGGCTGGCTGGTTATTTTCAAATATCTATGTTGTTTTCACATAGTATGAATTACCGCAATTTAGACACATTTTATATAGTTTTTTCCTCCTCTTCTTAGGGGAGTACTTTTGAGTTTTGACACCTTTTGACCGAAGAGGTTACAATTGGCGGAACGCATATTGTCGACTTGCCATTGAAGCATTTGCTAGGCAATTAAGGTTAGAATTCTAGTCCCACATCAATAGCCAAAAATTTGGGGCCTATATAAGATATAATGATCTTTTAATATGGTGTGAGGCCTTTTGAGGAAATTGTATGGACTTGACCCAAAATGGACAATATCACACCATGTTAAGAGTATTTTTGGGCCGTTTTATTTCAACAACTGTTATCAGAGGCTAGGTTCGACGGGACGAGTATGAAGATGGTAAAGTGATGATGCGGGATGGTGCACACATAAAAAGAAGCTAGTTGGGGGCTTCGTTTGCCATAATATTCTAACAATGTGGATAAATCTCGAAAATAGACCCGTGGATCGTGGTGATGGGCCACGTGGAATTTAGTTCGAGGGGGAGATTGTTGATGTGCGAGTAAAGTTTCACATTGGTAGCTAAAAAGATGGAGCCCTGCATATAAGATGTAAGGATCTCTTTATGATGTGAGATCTATTGGGGGAAATCGTGCGGGCTTGACCCAATTCGGACAATATTAGGTCATATTAAGAATATCTTTGGCCATGTTATCCCAACAAAGCTAACATAAAACTTGAGTTCAATTTAATTATGAAAAATTCCCTTTAATTTTCTGTAAAAAACAGTAATAAATAATTTTAACAAAAAAAAGATGTAAAATATTTAGAAGAGATTCTTCTAGGACAGCAATACTAATAATTTGCCAAGTTTCTTTGCGACTCGATCAGAAACTTTGCTTGCAACAACAAGAGATACTTTTCTCTTTCGATCTGACTAAATCGTAAACTATAAATAATTATTAATTAGGACCTTATTATTTTCACATGTGATGTTTTATTATTAATATTCTTTCCTTAGGTAGTGAGGAGTAATATATTGGACATAAATGTCGGTGATCCATCATTACACGTGCTTCTTTGGCATTAGGTATCTCCTAAAAGAATAAAGGCAAGAAAATTTTGTTCAAATAGAAGAAAATAATCAATGTAATTTTGGCCCTTTAGTTATAGAACGTTGATTTTAGTTCTCATGGTACGTGACAAAACGTAAAAATAGCACGGGTTAGTCAGTTTTCGGACTAGTCATTCAAAAATAGCCATCATTTATAAAGTTATTGAAAAATAGCCACTACTTTACTGCAACATGAAAAGTTCCTGCACAATATATTGGAGATCGGTGCACCTGTATATGAACTTCCAACATATTATGCTGGAACTCCAACACGAGAAAAGTTCTAGTATAATATACTGCAATATTTTTCCGGATTTTGAACAGTATTTTCATTCAGATTTATCTTTACATGAAAAGTGGCTAAAATTCGATTACTTTTAAAAATTGTGACTATTTTTTAATGACCACTTATAAATCTGGCTATTTTTGAATTTCTCCCTGACAAAACACATACTTAGAGCTGTGCTTTTTTAGTCGTTTACTTAACAATCTTTTTAAAAGTTAAACCTTCAATCTTTAACCTAAAAAGAGTAAAATTAAAGTTTAAAAAAAAAGAAGATCAAAATGACTTTCTCTTGTAAGAAAAATTATTAGTCACCTCGTCCCACACTGTCACTATAAGGAGTTAATTAATTTTAAGAATTTGAAATACTTTCATTCATAAAAATTTATCTATGACTTAAGATATATTTTACGTAATTATAAATATATAATTTTATTTTTGTTATGAAACAATAAAAGAAGAAGAAGAGTATTACAGAGAAAAGTAGGGAGAGAGAATTCTTATTGATTTTGGGATGATTTACAATGGGGTAAGACCCCTCTATTTATAGGGGAAAAATGACTTAGCCACAAAGTAAAACTCTCTACAAGATAGACATTCACTCTAAATAGAATTCTATTCATAACACTCCCCCTTGAATGTCTACTCAATAAGTAATGTGTCTCCTTAAAACCTTAACTAAAATAAAACCCAATAGGAAAAAAAATTCTAGAAAAGGAAAAAGAGTACACATATCTAACAATATGCCTTTTGGTTGTCTCGTTAAAAATCTTGCAAGGAAAATCCAGTGGGACAAAATCTTGTAAGGGAAAAAGAGTGCAACTCGCATTAACTTCCCCTGATGAGAGCATCAATTCACATCTTTAAGCATTTGCATTCCAATCTTGTGCACCAGCTTCAAAAGATCGTTGGTAGAGATTTGATAAACAAATCAACCATATTAACTTGAATGAATATGTTGAACCTTGAAATCATCATTCTTGATAGAGATGAATTGTCTTCATATGATCTTGTTCGAATCGTCAGTTCAATATCTTCACATAGAGGTGAAAACCTTACTATCATATTATCATGCTTATAGTTATAGCAAGATACATATGTGCACAAATTGCACCGAGGAAGCGGTACTTCAAGATCAAGAATTGTATATGCTTTAAGCAACTTAAATCCTTCATGGATTATCATATAAGTTAAGTCATATAAGCCATATAATAGACTTTAGATGCATATCAAGTTTTCATGTCATGCTAGACAAATAAGATATCGAAAACTGATTGCACAACCATTAACTTTATACTTTCAAATATTTGAACTACATGTCCAAAACTACATGTCTTTCATATTAAACCAATTCTATTTGAATTGTGTATCGTCTATTTGGCCAATATTTTTGTATCTGTCTCGACAGCCTTAAGATCCCCATCTATACTTAGCGCTATGATAGATGTCGTCGACGAACATTTTATATCGGTTCCAATAAATTTTCATAAAGACATAACATAGAGTTCTCTTTATTCATATATTCAGGTACCTGAATCTCTCATGAGATTTTATGAAGTGTTATGTCATGTGATCTTCTAGATCACTTGCCTCCTTATTATGATCAATTTGATTATTTGCTCATCTTCTTTATCAAGAAGTTTATTTGAAACCGATTTGTCTATATGGTTTAAGTGTACCATAGAAACTTTGTCCTTCTAGGACTTAATATGAGCATTTCCAATGAGAATATAGTTACTTTCTTTGAGTCAGCAAATGCGTCTGGTATGCTTTGCAATATATTGCAAGTGGATTATCTTTTTATGAACTTCAAGGTCATATTATCGTATTCGAGGATCTAGATATACAAATGATAATTCATTCCACGTAACTTTTTCTCAACTGTTTATCTTATCTCCCTCTCATGTTAGAAAACTAACTTTCTTCCTCAATTTTGGGAACCCATCTTTGTGCATTGTCGTGTTAATAAAAATATACCCCGCACATCAATAATAATAAGATGAAATTATTTGATTCCTGACCCTAAACCACTTGTGAGGGGAGAAAATAATATACTTTCGTATATCAAACTGATATATATATAACTTTGTTCTCATAAGCAATTGTTTAGCTATTAAGTGGAGGCACTCAATAAATCATTTTGCTAAACCAATTGTGATATAAACCAACTTATCAAGATGAACTATCTTGAATAAAAAATCTGAAAATTATGCTCGAAATTAAATTATTGAGCAAGTTACCTCACAAAATACTATGTTGCGGGTTAATAATAATCGCACATGTAACCATCTCATAGATGCATCTTGCGTGGTATACATGGCAGGTGAATGAAGCCATATTCACCTTTGATATTTCCAGCATTCATGGGATTCAATTCCAATTTTAGTTGGTCAATTAATTAATGAGAACAAGCAATATAAGAGAATTCGTAAAGAGCTTTCTAGTTCTTTAATATTTACCCATGTGAATTCTCTATTATTTTTGCACATCATACTTAGATTGATATGGCTAAACTAATTATGCCAATTGAATAAATTATCAATATTGATAAACTTCAGATTTACACATGACATGTGCATTATCAATAAACTCCAAGTTTATTATGATATGAGTTTTTATATCAATAAACTTCTACTTTATTGTGGCATTCTTTTGTTTCTGTAGTACAAATTGGAGAATAAAGCGGGTAACTTTTCACATATATATTATTCCGCTACAAGTTGTAGTAATAGAAGATATCAAATCTTTCCTTTATTTATAGTCTCAATATAATCAACCGCTTTCGCGTATACTTTGGAAACTGAATAAGTTTCTTTGAGACTTACTACAACATAATACATTATTGGTAATCAATTGTGTTTCTCCAAAATAGTATAATTGGCTCTTGCAGAGTTCCCAATTAATTTTGTAATACCCCATAATCATCAATATCCATATGGTGAATATCTCTTTTAAGAAGGAAGTTATACCATTATGGTTATGGTCAAAATTATAAGCAAGATCTGTTTCTTGCATTACCGTTGTCTTTAAATAATCGCATTGCCAAAATATTTTGGCGTACAATAAGTACGTGACCAATGACCATTTATGCCATAATAATGACATTATTTTCTTATTTCCTCTCAAACCTCCTTCTAGAGGTGAGTGTGGTATATATCACTAGCACGTTCATATTCTTCCAAAAATGAATATGTATTCATAAATCACATGTTGTCACATTCACATCATGAATGGATCATAATCATCTATATGTACTTTACAAAATCTCATGTCAAATCGATGACAAATATTACTTTCACAGAGTGAAGGATTATTTTGAGAATCCTTATTATTCTCATTACCACAATGAGACGATTATAATTTCGTCTATTGTCACGTCCACATCCATTAATACATTCATAGTAATAATTTTGTCTTCTTTCAGACTTATTACATACTGCTATCACATTCTCTTAAGGGAATGAGAATGGAGCAAATTCAATGGGACGAGTTTTTAATTCTTTGTCCACAATCATACATGAATTTAATCATGGCAAGACATAGAAATTTTACCACTTTGGGTGGTTATAATTTTTTTCAAATTCCATTAGAGTTACAATCACAATTTATCGTCTTTGCTTGTATTTAAAATCAAATTATAGAATGTCAAGAATTTGAAAGAGAAAAGTAAAATACTTACCTTAAATCCAGAATTTAATCACGAAGGAAGTTCATGGAACAATTGACAATCATTATGCTCAATCCCAAAGCTTCTACTCAATTGATTAGAGTCTCGTGCTGATAACATGTTATGAAACAATAAAAGAAAGAAGAATATTACAGAGAAAAGTAGGGAGAGAGAATTCTTATTAATTTTGGAATAATTTACAATGGAGTAAGACCCCTCTATTTATAGGTAAAAAATAACTTAGTCACAAAGTAAAACTCTCTACAAAATAGATATTCACTCTAAATAGAATTTTATTCGCAACAAATTTAGAGATTTTAAATAATTAATGACCAAACTCACACTAATAAAAAGAATGATAATTTAACCATTGATACCAGATTTTATCATTATTTGTTTGATCGAGGGACAAAGATTAAAATAGTACTAGTAAATTTGTAAAAGTATTGTTAGTGGAGGAATCAAAATGCAATAATTGAACCTTAATTGTACTAGTTAGGTTACATTAGATTCGTTAATAAATGGCAACTGGACTAGAATCTTAACTCTTTTTTTTTCCTCTAAAGTAAATGGAAATATATAGAGAAAGAACAGCTGGCAATGTACAAGTATACAGCCGGCAATTTTTAATTGACAGCAATAGCTGACGAGGATTCTCCAAACCGCCAATCAATCATTGAGGCTTCTCTTTTTGTCTCCAAACAATCCGTTGGATTTTCGAAATTGTAATCCATTTAAGTTAATTAACTTCTAGATTAATAATTTATATATATTTAATAATTTTTTTAAGAGCTATATATTTCGACCGAATACATATCCCACATGCTAGCTCCGCCATGCCCCCACCCCTTGCTAACACCCACCCTTTACTATTTTTTGGTTTTCCATTCGGTGTCCAATATCCGCATTGGAATTCGACTATATTCGGATTTGCTGCTCCACCTTGCCTCCACCCCATGCTAACCCCCACCCCCTTCCTTTCTTTTTTTTTTTTTGATTTTCCACCACGTATTCGATATCCGCATTGGAGTCCGACTATATCCGGATTCGCGCTGCGCAATGGCGGACGCACGTAGTGGCAAGTGAGTTCAACTGAACCTGCTTCATCAAAAAATAATACTGTTTATATGTATAAATTACAATTAAAGCTGCCTAATTTTGTATAAATATTTTATTTGAACCAACTTGACAACTATATTTTACCACTAAAGTTATATACTTCTGATATTGAACCCACTTGCAAAAAATTCTGGGTCCACCACGGACTCTACATAGGGCCTCATGCGAGGGAAGCGTTCCCTACCAAATATTTTTTTCATACCCAAAGCTCGAAGCCGAGACCTTTGGCCAGGGAAGAGCAATCCCATATAGGGCACCACGTTCTTTGGTGTCCACCCCTTCCTACTTGTTGCATATATACTTCCAATCTCTCTCAAAAAGCCTAAAAAAGAAAGAATTTTTTCCTTTTGTGTGGAGCAGAACAAAAAAATTTATCACTTTGTCTCTTTCTCTCCACTTTGATCTCATCTCTTGCATTAAATTCGTTGTTCTTCTCTGTTCTCTCTGAGTCCACAAACTGATTGAGGAATCAGCTTTTGAAGTTCTCTCTCTCTTTTTTTCTCCCTTTTTTATGGATACCTTTTCTGTTCATGAGGAAATTAAGGAGGAGGGCGAGCATGAGAAAAAAAGATAGAAAAGTATTCTTTTAAGTTCTGTATATCCCGATAAGCAGAATTGAAGGAAATAATTGTATATTCCATTGTTTTCTGCATATATATGTTATCTCTGTTCCGATATCTGCTTCTGCCGGTAAGTCATGTATTAATCTTCGAGATACAATCAAACCTCTTAATAACAAACTCGTTTGTTCAGAATATTTTTGCTGTTATATAGAACACATATTATAACATAACATGAAAATTGGTTCCGGAAAAACTTGATTTTTATAGTGAAATATTGTTATATAGCGATTTTATTATAAAGAGGTCTGATCGTTGTTCCGTAGGAACATATATGTCGAGCTCAGACTATATATGAATATATAGAATTTAATGAAAACTCATATGAGCGTGTCCTAGTGAGAGCTTAGTGAACCAGGCTGCCTTTGTGACATAGTTTGTGTCTATTGTAGTAGTGTCTTTGGCAGAGGCCGATCCACTGAACAGGGTCGGAGCCAGCCCTTTGGTTATGAGTTCAGCCTAACCCAGTAACTTTGATCCAAATCTTATATTTATCTTCAAAAATTCATCGAATAAGCTCAAATTATTAAGTTAGAATCCAGTAACTTACTATAATCCTGAACCCATAAGCTTCAAATCCTGGCTCGGCCTCTCTGAACCTATGCACTTTTTAATTACGAGTTCGAAGTTTAATAATTTTAGATAATTTGTTTCGAAAATACTGGTTCATTTAACAATTAGGAAACGTGCTACATATTACTCTGGCATTTGAGTTTTGAATCACCTCTGTTTTGGAGTATTTTCTTGTTTTTTAGAATAAAAAGTTTTGATTTCCTTTAACATGTTCTGCTTTGACGTTGAAATTCCTTTCCAGTTTTGAAGAATAATTACGATGTCGATAATCAGCGAGTCAATGACGATGAAATCGGCAGAAATACAAACAGTGAAAGCAAAACTTACAGCGGCAATCGAGGTTGATTTCGCCAAATGCGACTGTTGCGGATTGACAGAGGAATGCACTCTTTCCTATATTGAAACAATCCGGCAACGGTACCAAGGGAAATGGATTTGCGGATTGTGTGCGGAAGCAATCAAGGATGAGATCCTGCGATGCGAGAGGCTGATCAGCGCGGAAGAAGCGTTGAATCGTCACCTCAACTTTTGTAAGAAGTTCAGTTCATCTACTCCGCCTTTGAATTCAACTGTTCACTTAATCGCTGCGATGAGACAGATTCTAAAGAGGAGTTTGGAGTCTCCGAAATTGCTTAGGTCGATGTCCAGTAGTCCGGCTGAAAACACCAGTGAGATGAAGCACGCGGTGTTACCTCGATCTGGAAGTTGTATTCCTACAATTTCTTTGGTTGATTCTAGTTCGTTTCATGCTATGGGATTAGACGGAGGTTGTGAATGAAAAGTAGAATTCGAGGTGAAAATGGAAAAATTGAAGGTTTGATGAAAACTCAGGCCATGGGAAAAAATTACTCAAGTAACGCTTAATTATGCTCACAAATGTAAACACAACAGAACAGTTTGTTGTTTTATTACGGAAATGAAATAGTACTTGCTCTAAATTTGCTGTTGGTTGTGCGTTCAATTGTAACCTTTATTCACCCAGCAGATGTTACTACAATTTTGATTGATTAGCTCTTAGTTTATCTTGTAAATATGCATACGCGAAAGCCATCTTTTAGCTGAAAAGCTGTAATATTCCCTTTCTTCAAATTTGTGTACCTCTGCAATTTTGCAATTTTGCAGTAGAAAACTTGGTTCTACTAGAACACGTTGATCGGTGAATTACTCTCTCTGTTCCAATTTACGTGAATTTGTTTGACTGAGCACGAAGTTTAAGGAAAAATGACTTTTGTAATTTGTGGTCCTAAACAAGTTAAAAAGGGCCCCAGAGTATTTGTTTGGTTATAAAAGCTTCTCATTAAGGATCGAATTGTAAGTTTAAGCTAAATTGTTACCAAATTTAGAAGGGGTCATTCTTTTTGGAACGGACCAAAAAACAAATAGATTCACATAATCTGGAACGGAGGGAGTATGTGATAAGGAGTAGTTTCGGGAGCCAGTGAACTGTGAATTGTGGTTTATTCAGAAACTTTGAGCAGAGAAGCAGTCATTGTCCGTGCATGGCTAACAGAGGTAGACCCAAGATATAAAGGTGGTGAGGTCGCGGGGCACATGAGCGAACTACTTAACCAGTGCCGCATGTAACTTTTGAGCTTAAGGGTTCCACATAAATATATTGATAATATCTAGAACTTTTGCTGAAGTAAATGGGGTCTAGTGAACCTCTACTCCGAACATAGGTCCGCCTATGATGGGTAGCCTGAAGGAAAAAAATAAGATGATAGTGAATTGTGCTCATCTTGCTCTGGCCTAAGTTATTTTTTTTTCCTCTTTGAAGGAGATATGTAGTCTAGTTTCTCCCAAGTCCGATAGTACTCGAGGTTAGATCCTGGTATGTTGCCTCTCTCGTCGTTGGACGTTGTCACTGATGTCTTATTATCTCAGAACACAGCAATTGGTGGCCGTGGAGGTTCGGAGAAGGAGTGCGGAACCAAAATATGGTTTATTTTTACTAAAAATACTCAAATAAGTGTAAAAAAAAGTTACCAAAGTATATATAACGCCACTAATAGTGGCGCTATACAGTAACGTTAACTGTACCGTTACTGTATAGCGCCACTATTAGTGGCGTTATATTGACAAACTTATATAGCGCCATTAATAATGGCGCTATATGCCTTATACCCTGACCCCACCAATACTGTCTGGTTTCAATAATTTAAATGTGTATAAAGCCACTTTTTGTGGCGCTATATACAAAAAAAAAAAAATAACCCGGCTAGCCATTTTCTATATAATCATCGTAGAATCGCCCCAACTTCATTCAAATTTTTTTTTAACTCTTGTTGGTTTCTATTGTTGTTAAATTCTCCAGCATTTTTTCATTATGTCTGAAGAACGTAGAATAAGAGTATCATTATATTGGGGGGTGAGGTTGTGATGGAGAATAACTCTGTGGGCTACAGTTTACCTGCTAAGTGTAATGTTAAATTGCCACTTTCAATGGAGTACGAAACATTAATATCGTTGTTATGCAAAAAAATGAGTGTGAGAAAACGTTCAGTGATACTCAAAGTAACTGGAAGATATCCGTATTCCGTTACGCCGCAAGGGGTTGCTTTTTTACTCAGAGTTTAACATCGACGATGATGACACTTTGAGTGATTTCTTGAGGATTCCGGACGAATGCCGGGAATTTCTTGTAATCACAATGTTGGAGATGTACGCGAAGGTCGAAGACGTTCCAAAAAATAAGGTTGTGCGTAGTAGAGATAATCCTCAGTCATCGGGTGGTTATTCTGGATCAGTTTTTGCCGGACATGTTCCAGATGAAAGAATTTTTCTTGATTTAAATTTATCACCGTCGGCGAATGATCAGCGAGAAAATAATTTATACCCTGTTTTCCATAATTCACAAGAAAAGTGGTAAACTTCAATTTTCATTTGTGTTAATTATGTATATTTTTGCGTATTGAATAAATTTTAACGCCCATTTATGTAATAGGGGGTACCGGCCGGATATGAATTTTACAAGTGACCCATCCGGTAGTCATCACCTAACTGAAAACGTCCATCATGGAATGTCATCACATTACAACTTGTAAGTGAAAAGCTACAGCCATATATAAAGCATTTATTAATTTAGCACCTTATATTTTTGTTGAAATGTGCAGTGAAAACGAGCAAGTTGAACTACCCGTACTCACTTAATTGCCCGAAAATGACGTATTACATCAGGATCTGGCAGATGAACAGAGTGAGGAAGAGAACAGCGATTACGATAACAATGACGATGAATCGGGAGATAAGACACCATTTGCTCGTGAGGATGGTGATGAATAGGACAAGGAGGAAGGACCGGATTTGAAGAGAGCCCCCCATAGACGAAAAGTGAACGAGTCTGAAGTGCCGCTTCATTCAAGGGAGATTCCTTATATTGATAACTTGCCAGCCGTGCCGGATGTGGAAGCTCTCACACGGGATTTTGATGAAATCCGGACAGCAATGTGGGATGAGTCTAGACCAACGGTGCTTGCAAAGGGGATGCTTTTTCCTGATAAAGCACGCGTAAGCAGGGCTTGTAAAATGCACAATGTTAAAGAGTGTCGTGAGATGCAGGTATCGGAGTCAAGTCCGACGGTATACAAGGCTATTTGCCGCAGGTGGTTTTGGCCATGTAATTGGATGTTGCGTGCGTCGAAGAAGAAAACAGGTATGTGGAAAGTGGGTAAATACATTCCCACCCACACATGCGAAATGGACACTTTCAACGGGAATCACTTCAACTTGGATATTGACTTGATATCTCTTGTACTTATTCCGCACATCGAAGCGTCCATAAGGTATAAAATCAAAGAGTGCATTACAGCAGTCTACCAGGAATATGGCCACACAATTACTAAAAGAAAGGCATATCTTGGGCGCAAAAGAGCGTTTGAAATAGTCTATGGTAACTGGGATAAGTCATTTGCAGATCTGCCTAGCTACATGGCTGCACTGCAGCACTTTAACCCCGGAACAGTTATTGAATGGAAGCTTGAGCGGAGTCCGGGTAAACTAGAATATATATTCAATTACGTATTTTGGGCGTTTAAGCCAGCAATTGATGATTTTCCGTATTGCCAGCCCGTAATATCCATAGACAGAACTCATGTCTATGGAAAGTACGATATCAAGCTATTAATAGCCGTGGCTGTAGATGCAAATGGACAGATATTTCCTCTAGCCTTTGCTATTTGTGCAAATAAAAGCACAGAGACGTGGACAATGATTTTGAACCACTTGAAAGAGCACGTTGTCAAACATCGTTCAGGTATTTGTCTAATATCTGATCGGCACGGGGTATATTAAGTTCTGTGGAGAACCTTCCTGCCTGGCAAGAACCTTATGCATACCACCGTTACTGTGTGAGGCACTTTAAGGCCAATTTCAAGAAGGCACCTCCCAAAAAAGATCTACATGATTTGATGTGGATGGCAGCAACAGACCACCAACAACATAAATTTCGGAGGCATATGGATTCTATCAGGCAAGAAGACGATGCAACATATCGTTGGTTAATGCGACATGATCCTAAAAAGTGGACGTTGCATGAAGATGGTGGCAGACGCTGGGGAATTCTTACTACAAACGTGTCAGAATCCTTCAACGGGTTATTAAAGTCGGCAAGAAGATTGCCCGTCACAGCCATGGTGCGTATGTCGTTCAAGCAGATGGCAGAGACGTTTGTACAATGATCTGCAGCTGCAACGGAATTGATGGAAAAGGGTGTTTAATTTATGCCAGTGCCTATGAAGAGATTAGAGAAATACAGACGGCGAGCACATTGGCATTCCTTTTTGCAATATGATAACGAACGAGGTATTTTTGAAGTTCGTACCGCTATCCATAATAATCGTGGTAATAATGTACATACTGTAAATGAATCCACAAGGTTATGCTCATGTGGGAAATGGTCAATCTACCACATGCCTTGTTCACATGCCATCAAGTGTTTTCAACGTGTTGGTTATGCGGAGACCAACTATATTGATCAACAATATAGTGTTTCCAAATACCTAAACACATATAGTGGTCAGCTGCAACCAGTGGGTTCTGAGCATTACTGGCCCCCAGAACCATTTAAAATGGTGTGTAACAAGTCCTATTTGCGTAAAAGACAAGTGCAGAAGAGAACGCGTATACGGAACCAAATGGATGTTAGTGATATCGTATATGCACGCAAATGTGGTATATGCTCGCAAACAGGCCACGACCGTAGAAAATGTCCTTTGGGTGGCAACAATAATCAAGCTCAGGGCGGGTGTTCTTCTATTGTACCTAACTACCCATGAGTTCATGTTGTAATAATTAGTTGTTATGTATACGATTTAAGTATTTATGAAATAATATTTTCTTGTTTGTTAATTATGATTTGTACTTTCCCTTTTTACCTATTTAAATAATAATTTAATATAATTATCGGTATATTTATTATGTGTGTTGTCTTGTCGCTATCACGATATTTAATACACAAAATATACATATGGCGCTATGTGTGTCTTGTCTTGTCGAACTGAAAAAGCTGAAAACATCATGATATGGCGCCATTAGATATGTGTGACCGGCTGACATAAAGTCGTCTCGTCAACATCATGATATGGCGCCATTAGATATGGCGCTATCTAATATAGCGCCATTAGATATGGCGTTATATGTGTATTGTTTAGCCTATAAATAATGGGGTCATTGTAGTTATTTTGTGTGCTAAAAATTTCCCCCAAGAAATATTTCATTAAAAGTAAGTAAGGTTTTTATTATAAGCAAATAGTTCACAAATGGCTCAACCTGGTCGTCCACCAATTTGCTTATGTGGAAAACCATGCATGATGGATTGTGGGTGGGAAGGTGCTAACGTTGGACGCCGCTATTGGTGCTGTATGAACAAGTTGTACAAGCAACCCGACGAACCTACTTGTGAATTTGATGAATGGGCTGAGGAACCATGTTATCAGGAAAGCTACAGGGATAGATTACAGGAATTTCATAATATGTTGTTATACCAGCATAGAATACAAAAGGAGGGAGATAGAATTATTACAGAAATGAGGGAGAAACTGAAGGAGGTGGAAGATAAAAAATGGAGAGCAGAATGGAATTGTGAAGCACACAAGGAACGCAACGAAAAATATAAACGGGAACTTGCGGAGGTGAAGGCGAGAGTGAAAGAGTTAGAAGAAGAAAAAGAACAAATGGAAGAACGATTTAAGTGGTTGGAGCGAAGAATAAATGACAACTGAGGATGGAGCATTGACGTGTATGTGTTTAGTGTCATTTTCATATGTCATGTATTTTTATTATGTTGGCCTGTTATGTTTGTGTTTGTGTTGTAGTAATGTTTTCCTTGTTTGTTGTACTAAATTTTATTTTAATTTAAGTGGAAGTTAAGTTTAAGTTGTTGTGTTACTATACCAAAAACTATAAAACGAAATGAGAACTAAAAAAAAGTAACTGTCATATTCGACTAAATATTGTTGTTAATGTACAAAAAAATATTATTTACACCAAAAAAACAAAAATATGGAAGACCGAATCAATGTGTCCCGCATCCGGTGTGTCTCAAAGTAGCCGTTGGCCTGAGGCGCATCCCCTGCCGCCCGGATACGCTATCAGGATCATTATCATCAAGTCATCTCCTTATGGCCGGATGCGGCACAGGATGACATGTATTAGTGGTGCTGTCAGGTCCAGTAGAAGGCTACATAATAATATCAAACTTAGTATAGAAAACTACATAACAATTCACAAAAATTTATATTGTCTTACCATAATCGTGTCTGGATCCTGAATGTAGTCATCTGTCGCAGCATCGCATGAAGCCTAAAAAAGTAAATTAATAAAGTTAAAACAAAATAAATAAGTTATAGTAAAAACAGTAATAAAATTAATACTAATAAACTCATACCTGCGCATGTGATGAGCTGCCATAACTCAGTCGGTGCCCACTATCAAAATCTCGGATCGGTCGAGACTCATCAGTGGTAGACGGGCCAGGGAAATATCTACCCAACTCCACTCCTTGAAAATCCGAGCCCATGATCAAGAATTGACCCGATGGGGTCACCTGCGACGTCCCTGGAGTGTCATAAATGCCAAGGCTGTAAGACGGCATGTCGGTCTCATGCATGCCACCTCCCATATCAGCAGCAACATCATCAGTAGGAGCCTCAAAGCCCCCTTGCTGGGGACCTCCTCTCCGCCCACGACCGCGTCGTCCAACACCAGCAGGTCGTCATGGAGCAGCAGCAGCTCGTCGACCATCACCCCGTGGCATACCACGACCTCGCTGGTATGTGGCTGGGTCAACATAATCTGGCTGGTGTGCCAAATGCTGATCCGATCGGCCTCGCTGCAGTGTCTGGGCAGCCACATCCATTAAGCGACGACTATAGTCCTGCATGATCACAGGGTCGTGGACATAACTCTGCATCTGCTGCCCCATACGATATACGGTATGCAATCCAATCGCCTGCACAAAAGTTTTTAATATAAACTACGTATTTGACTAGAAATTACTATTAAAGTAATTGATAATAACAGAAAACATACCAGAGCCTCATGTCTCCCGGCGTATGAGACGTATCGACCATCTACCTGATGAACTGGGTTCCCGATAAAAAGTCGGGAAACAGTGCGGTACCATGCCATATAAACTTCGATAGGAAAGTGTTGCGGAGCTGGGGTCAAGTCCCCTCGGCTGTCCCAAATACCCAACTGCGCTGTCAGCCACTCAATAAATGTGTCGTCCACTCTCATCCTATCATCCCTCTCATAATGTAAAGGATCCCATGCAGGCTGAGTCGGTATAGACTGCGGAAATCCAAACTGACGAAATACTCGCTCTGAGGCATGATGCTCAACAATATCGAGGCACGTGAGAGGGATGGAAGCCCTCCAAATCTGGCGACCGTGCGTGCAATACGCTGGCAGGGTACCTATCAGCTCTTCGCTGTACGGCGTCCAGATGAACTATCAAATAATAACACAAACCGTTAGTTTGCGCAACACCTAGTTAAAAATTAATTGGTAAGTTTAGTTAGATATTCACTTGTGCATACTCTAGAAAATCCAACACATCCCTACAGAAGGGGAGATTATGATGGCCATGATACTCTCGTGCAAGTCTACGACGCAATACCCACCTACAAGCTAGAGGGAGATCAGGAATATGTACATTAGCCGGTAGCTGTGGTAGAGGTGGCCGAAGTTGCAGAAATCGCTCCCACACCCAAACCTAAAACAGAAAGTTGACGTAAAGATTAACTCTAACTAGGTAAAATTGGAACTAAACGACAAATTATTTGAATAAGTTGTCACCTGTAGAAGTGGCAGAAAGCCAGAAACGTCTCTCTGTGTGCCCATGGATGCCCGACACATCTGCTTGTACAAAAAAGATAGGACAGCACCACCCCAGCTGTAGCTGACTGTATCATCAAAGTCCGCAATATGATGCAGAAAATGAAGGCTCACTAGGTTCCCCGAAGTGTTCGGGAACAAAACCCCTCCAAATAGAAGGAGCAACAACAACCTCGTATATTGCTCCACATCCACCTCCGCTAAGTCGTCGGTGATAGTATCGTGGATCTGCACCAAGTGGTCTCTAATGGGGACCAACTGCATACGACTATTCCCAATTGCTACATTTGGGTCCTCGGACCTGAAGCCCGTGAGCCTGTGCAGCATATCCATATATGAAGCCCGGTTAAAATATCTCATGTTCCCAGGCAGTAAAACTGGCAAGCCATCGGTGGACAGGCCATATAAAATCTCGACGTCCTGGAGTGTGATGGTGGCTTCGCCGATGGGCAGATGGAAAGTGTGCGTCTCCGGTCGCCACCGCTCAATCAACGCCGTGATCAAAGCATAGTCGAGCTGTATCCGGCCAATGCTAATGATCCTATATAATCCCATATCCTCCAGGTGATGGACCACACAGGGATGTAGAACGCGGGGAGGAGTCAAAAACTTCCACAATAAATCCACTCTCCTGCCCCGAAAAGTTTGCGTAAGCAACTCTCCCCCCATATATGCTCGGATCTATGCTGGGGCTATAGGGGTAGTAGCTCCGACGTCCGAGGGCCGGGATGTATAGGTGCATCCATGTCGTCAACTGAAAATTCATAATTTTTAATAACTATCATTAAAATTTATGTGTGTTTTTTATAATTTAAATTCATATTTTTTAACAACTTAATTGTAAAAATTATATATATACTTATGGGTTTAGTGCTAGATTTTCTGAAGCTCAGTGGTACCAAACTATCATTAATAATTTTATATTTTTTTAATAATTTTTATTCATATTTATTTAATAACTAAATTGTAAAAATAATATATATATATATATATATATATATATATATATATATATATATATATATATATATAATTTTTATAATTATGGGTTTCGTGCTAGATTTTCTGAGGCCCAGTGGTACCAAACTATCATTAATAATTTTATATTTTTTTAATAATTTTTATTCATATTTTTTAATAACTAAATTGTAAAAATAATATATATATATATATATATATATATATATATATATATATATATTTATAATTATGGGTTTCGTGCTAGATTTTCTGAGGCCCAGTGGTACCAAACTATCATTAATAATTTTATGTTTTTTTAATAATTTTTATTCATATTTATTTAATAACTAAATTGTAAAAATAATATATATATATATATATATATATATATATATATATATATATATATATATATATATATATATATATATATGGGTTTCGTGCTAGAATATAAGATAATTAAACAATTACTACACAATACTACGCTACAAGGCTCTACATTTTACTACGCTAAAGGGGTCTACGTTTTACTACGCTAAAAAGGTCTACCTTTTACTACGCTAATAAAGTATACATTTTACTACGCTAAAAAATAATCTAAACTAAACAGCATAAAAACACATAAATATACTTGAGGATATTAACAAACACATTTTTAGACTAATTTACATATTTTTATACAACACTAAAATTAAATCCGGATAAAATTTAACATGCTAGTTTCGAAAAAAATAAACACAAACCGAATAGAACTCATACAAATCAAGTAATATGCATTGTTATAAAAGTTTCAACTTAAAATAAATCGAAATAGCTCGATTTAGAATTTTTGAAATGTAGATAGATCAAAATTTTTGACTCCGGAAGAGTGAATCCACAATAACACGAAGCTCTACTCGACAGTGGGACCACAAATATTAAACTTTTATGTGACGGGGGACCCAAAAATTTTTTTTTTTTTTAAAATGGAAAAAATGGGGGCAGAATCGGTGTGGGGGGGGACCAGAAGTGAAAATGAGGGAGATGGAAGTCGGAGATGGAACGAAGAAGAAGAAGAGGGAGGATTTGTATTAAGGGATATAGCGCCACTATTAATGGCGCTATGTCTTCAGGTATAAGGCATATAGCGCCACTATTAATGGCGCTATGTAAGTTTGTCAGTATAACGCCACTAATAGTGGCGCTATACAGTAACGGTACAGTTAACGTTACTGTATAGCGCCACTATTAGTGGCGTTATATATACTTTGATAACTTTTTTTTTTACACTTATTTGAATATTTTTAGTAAAAATAAACCATATTTTGGTTCCGCACTCTTCGGAGAAGTGGGTGACACTTTCGTTTTCTAGAAGTGGGTGACTACGATAGCTTTATAGGTGTCTGAATTCTGATGGTGAGTACAAAAGTAGGGCTAGGACACTGTTGTTTGTCATGCTTTCATTCTCTGGGACCAAAGCTGACCATTCTTGTGCTCCAGGCCTCAGATAAGGACATTCTGCCCTAATTTCTGGGAAACAAGCATTGGTCAATGAGGATATAGTACATACAACAAGTTACCTACACATCACCTAAACTGCTTTTAGGCCCATCCTCTTTTATTCTGTTAGGATGGTCACCAAACTTCAATAATTTTCTTCTACTTATTGTCACCACACATGATCAACCAACTCAATCATGTTCTTGTCCTGTTCCAAATACAAGGGAAGTTGTAACAAAGAATCCTCATTATTTCAGATAATCAATGTCCGTCAAACAAGCTTCCTGAGCCGAGGGTCTATTGGAACCAGTCTCTCTACCCTCACTAGGTACGGGTAAGGTCTACATACATACTACCATCCTAGACGTCACCTGTGGGAATATACTAGGTTTGTTGTTGTTGTTGTAATGTCCGTCAAACTAGCCTGTAATGACACACAGTTCATGGCTTTATTTGGTTGATTATGTGACAGACGATCCAGTCTGGTCCTGGATTTGGTACTCTATAAGACCGGGATAATAATAATACTATAGTATACTTAAAAACAAACACTACAACTCAATCACAAGTTCATTGAAATTGATTTAATGGATTTTCAATATTCATTTTGCTTCAATGGATTCTTTTAAGTCCAAATGACTAACATTCTAAAACTACTGCATCGCTGTTCTTATGCAGAGGTTCAAACAGAACTCTCTTTTTGAGCAAAATAATATGCTAGGATTAGCAGGGTTACACCTTGTTTCGTATGTTGTAACACTGCACTATCAGACTCCAAAAACTCATTCTAATAACAATGTCTAAATGATTCCATTGTTTAGTTGGGAAGCACTGTATGATAACATAACAACAACAACAACAACAACCCATTGTAATCCCACAGGTGGGGTCTGGGGAGGGTAATATGTACGCAGACCTTACCTCTACCCCGAGGGGTAGAGAGACTGTTTCCAGGAGACCCTCGGCTCAAGAAGGCAACAAGAGACACTATATTAGTACTATCAATAGACTCATAATAAAATAACATACAATACCATAAAATCCATAACATAACATAAATACCATAAAATAACAAAATAACAGCAATATAAGAGATATAGGAAATACGAGGAAGATGTAAGGTATACTAATACACAACAGATAAAGCCCATCATCAGTAGCTGATCAATAGCATCCTAAGACTAATTCCTAACTGGCTAATCTCACTCTAGTGCGCTGTAAAAAGAAATCACAATTTCCCCTAACCTACAAATTTAATGCTCGATCTCCATAATTCCCTGTTAAGGGCCATGTCCTCAGTAATCCTAAGTCGCGCCATATCCTACTTGATCACCTCTCCCCAATACTTCTTAGGTCTCCCTCTACCTCTCCTCGTACCCACCACAGCCAGTCGCTCACACCTTCTCACCGGTGCATCAGTGCTCCTCCTTTGAATGTGCCCGAACCATCTGAGTCTTGCTTCCCGCATCTTGTCCTCCATGGGGCCACACCCACCTTCTCTCGAATATCTATATTTCTAATCTTATCCTTCCTTGTATGCCCACACATCCACCTCAACATCCTCATCTCTGCAACTTTCATCCTCTGGATGTACGATGACATAAAAGGAGAAGAAAAACTGTGAAATCGGGTTTCCATGTTCATCCCTTGAGTGAGAACAAGAGGATTTGAGGTCTTAGTACTAAAGGGTAAAGGGCATGCCGGCGCACTAAGCTCACGTTATGCGCAGGGTCCGGGGAATTAAGGGCCGGACCACAAGGGTCTATTGTATGCAGCCTTATCCTGCATTTCTGCAAGAGGCTGTTTCCACGGTTCGAACCCGTGACCTCCTAGTCACATAGCAACAACTTTACCAATTACGTCAAGTTCCCTTCCTTAGTACCAAAAGGTATCCATAGGAATTACTTGTTTTCTTATTCAGTGTGCTATATAATTGAAAGTGAAAGAAGGAACTTAGAAGGGTTGCCATTATCTGTCACCAAGCTGTAGTAAGAATTATTTGAAACCGGGTTTAGCAAATACTGAACCAAAGGATTACCAAATGAATGACAAACAGGTTGGTAAGTTAGCTAATCAACATCTAATCTTGTACAGCTCCAAATGATTTAGTTTTTCTGTCATCATTACCATAAAAATTCAATTGATTGTAAAACTGTTGTACCATGTATTATATACTAGACATTATGTGATTAACATGTTAGTTCGGATATTACATACTTGAACATACATTTCCTTAAGCATCTTCCCCGTTCAAAGGGAAACAAGCTGACCGAGTTGCTGAAGTTTTGCTCGGAGTGCATCTCCTATTTGCTTTACAATCTGACCTCTTTTTGGTACATGAAGAACAGCAATAACAACAACCCAGTTGTTTGACCAAAAAGTATGAAACTTTTTGTTAAACTAATAAAATAAAAGGATAAGGGGGTTAATCCTAGTTAATGATAATATCCCTAGATCTAAAATCAATTTATATGGATAATGTGGGACCACTTCGAAATAGATTAAATGGAAACTGTAATAAATGTAGCTGTAGTTGATGTGATGAAAGTAAGTAATAACAAAAAATGACACTAAATGTAGATAAGGAGGAAAAATCACTCAATAATGAAAGGGGCAAATGATTCTTTCTTTTAACAATGATGAATGACAAGAATATGAGAGCATATTACACACTTTCTCGGATCTGGTGGAAATGACAATAGGTTGAATATCAAGATCGAATCTCCTTCAGAAAGTTGTTCTTTATATTTATCTAGAGAGCTTGCCTTTCAAAAGTGTTCTTATCAAAATAGAATATTAACCCCCCCAACCTTATCTCTCCTACTATTATATGAGATATTCCCGAAAAAACTCTAAAAAGAAGGAATATTCAATAGAATATTTCATTTGTTAGTTCCAAAGTTATACTAGCCGTTGCTTCTGTCCCTTGCTGCTCGACCTCGACTCTGACGAGCCCTTCAACGGCTCGTTTTGTTCTCTATTGATCGACCTCGGCCAAACTGCTCAAAAGTTACAATTTTCACGATAATTATCTCCTCGTGGTGAATCTCCTCGGTCGGATTTTGACCCATACAGTTAGTCCAACCGCTTATCGAGGTCGCCTTTTGGTCGACCTCAATGAATGGACTTTGCCGGTCACAGCTCGAGAGATTTGAATGGGGAAGTCGAGTAGTGAGAATTGTGGCCAAGCTGATGATGTGGCGTTTTGAGAGCCACGCTTAATGATGTCGGTTCAGAAATGACATCACAGCCCCATGCATCATCATTATGCCTCTTCCCGATGCGTTGCATCGTTTTCTGTGTCCCTGTCATTTTGATCCCAGTGCATTTGACAGTTATTTTTCTCGATCCGTACGCCGGTGTTCTCTATAAATAAAGGGGGAAGCCTTTTGAAGGAAACTTTACGTTTTCTAGCCTCTTGAACCTACATATCTTCTTTCCTTCTTCTTCTTCTTCTTCTTCTTCTTCTTTTTGCATTCCTTTTTTCAGCAACTCTTACCATCATCACTTCTGCACTTACAATTCCTTCATATATGTATAACAAAGGATGGCTAGTGCATCTTCCACCCCGAGGGGACTTCTGACCCAGTTCCGTTATTAGTGGTCATGCCTTCTCGTGATGAAGGGGAAGCCATTGTTGTAGAGGATGAGAGCTTCCCCACTATGGAGGAAATCATTGCTCGTTATTCAGGCTCCAGGTCGGACTTCTCGAAGTCATCTGTGGATGAACCCCAGCCTGTGAAAACCAAGATGGAGTCAACCCATCTTGTTGTGCTTAGGCCCAAGTACAACATTCCCGCTCTCATCGATCCGCTCACTCTGGGTATTGCACATTTTACGCGTACCCATTCCAAGTGGGATATTCTCTACCCCTTCCCCTATTGGCAAAGGAGTTCTGTCGCTATTACAGCATCTGTCCGACCCAACTCTCCCCCTATATTTACAAACTCTTTCTCGTGATGATAAAGTATGCGGAACTGGCTGATCATGGAATTTCCATCCGCTATCTACTGCATCTTTTTGTGTCAAGCTTCCACGGGGGACAATGATACATCTCTGCCACCATGGGACCAAGGGGCTGGTGGTGAAAATGGACGATAAGATGAATCGTCAATTTTGGGTCAACTTTTTCTACATCAAAATCGAGCACGTGGTAGCGAACCCTAGTGGATTCCCTAAGGAGTGGAACATCATCCGTAAGTGTTTTTGTTAACTGATTGTTTGTTCTTTCTTTGGTGACTTGATTGTTTTTATTTCTTTTTGTGTAGACGAGAAAGATCCCCTACGTTGGTCGCCGATATTCGCGACTGGGTGGCTCAGATTTTGCCCCACACGGTGGGAATCCGTGAATGGTCGTCGTTCAACAAGAAGTTTGGGCGTAAACCTTCTTCAACCAGTAAGTCAAAGTTTCGATCTTTAGTCACTTCGACCTTAATACCGTCCTCTTTTTTACTTAATGTGGTTTTTCTTTGTTGTTAGGTCGGAGAGCTCCGAGGAAAGCGAAGGCTCTGACCCCCTATTTTTGTCAATCGGGTACATCGACCGGATCTCTACTCGCCGTGACTGTAGGCGAGTCCGCACAGACTGTTGCTACTTCTTAGGCTTTGGCCTTGCGTAGGCCTGGTCATCGAGCGACTGCCTCTTCAACAGAGACTCTGAGTTCTCCTTTACTGCATTTTGTGGATTAGTCATTGTTGAGTGAGGGTAAAATAGTTCTGTTAAAAAGGCGAAGAGTAGAGGTAGTGGGGAATGAAGAGCCAGTGAGGGGCGATCCCGAGCGGTTGCGGTTGCACTCGAGGGTGGCATGGTTTTGGATGCAAAGACTGTGTCCCCTTCAAATGTGGAGATTGCTTCTTTGTCAGAGGTCGCCGTGGAAGGAGGAGGGCGACCAGAGGTAGCCAAGATCATTACGGGGAGTGAACCGTCATCATCAGAGCGAGCTGAAATTCTTTCCCCTACCGAGGAGAGGGAGAAAGGTGTGTCCATAGATGACTATAAATTTGGCTCCGACGTCGACCCCAAGAGGAGAGGATGTTTGATGAGGGGTTTACCCGGGTCGAGGTGAGAACTGATGGATCTTCTCGTTCTATAGTCATCCCTTTGTAAAATGAACTATTGGCTAACACAGAGAGTGTGGTCCCTTCTTTGGCCCCTCTTTGCTCTAGCGCCGAGAACATAACTCTACGGTCATTTAAGGATGCTGATCTGTCGTTAGGCATATCTAGAATGGCTCTGAGGGTGAGTTTGTGTTTTCCTTTTTGTTGTTTTTTTACTTTACATCCTTCTCCTTTTCTATTTTTACCGACTCTGTTTGGATTTTCCTTTTTTTCTTAGACTCTCATTTTGGAGATCGATAGCACCCGCCGAGAGGAGAAGCAGAAGACTATTTTCAAGAAAATGGTTTTAAAGTATCGCAAGTATCGTGACAAGTACTGTGAGATGCGTGCCCGATTCAATGCGGACGGTAATTTCCAATCCCTTAGAAATGAGTTGGGGCAGAAGGACGATGAACTCGTGAGGGTCATTGGCAGATGTAGCGAGCTCAAAGGGGCGCTTAAAGCCAAGGAGGACAAGCTCGAGGTGAGCAAGGGGGTCGCGACCGAGTGTATCGACTTTCAAGCTCAAGTAGAGTCCCTGCGAGCCGAGCTTGAGGAGAGTTCGATCACAGCTAACGGCTTAAGTGATGGGTTGATTGAGAAAGTGGAAGAGTTGGAGAGGGTCGAGGAGGCTAGGATGACGGCTTTGGCGACGGTGCCGACATTGGAAGAGGTCATCCGCGTCCTTAGATCTGAACGGGCGAGTGAAGCGTAAACGTCTGTGCTTAGGGAGGCACGACTTGATGAGCAAATTGGTGGGCTTGAGAGAGAGCTTTTGAGCCTTAGTGATCAAGTTGCTGCTCTTGAGGCCAAGAAGGCGCAACTGTTGGCCCAACATTCCTCTCATACTTTTGCTTTTCCTGACGTTCCACGGCACTTATACGAGATATGGATCCACGGCGAGGCTCAACTGGACATTCTCAAAGAATTTGATGACGGCGGGGAAGGTTTCTGAGGCCGATTTTGAAGATGTTTGTGTCAAGGCGTGTGCGACTTGAATTGCTTATCGTTATGACCCAACTACTTCGGGGGCCAGCAATAACGAGGAGGAGGAAGAATTGGACGAGCATGTGCAGGATGCCTGGTACGAAGATGAATATCCTCAAGGTGATGGCGGAGACGACGCTGCTGGGCCGGGTGATAAAGGCGACGGTGATGAAGGTGGGGACGACATGGAGTAGTACTTTGTACTTAGTTTTTGTCTTCTCTTTTTTTGTGGGGGTCTTTCTAGCCCTTTGTAAGATACTTTTTGGAATGGAATGATCATAACACTTTGTTTTACGTTATTGGGTCTTTTATTTTTCTTCAAATGTTTTTCTTCAAATAGTTGCTTTTAGAAGAATTGTATCGATATGTGCTATCTCGAACATGGTCAAGTATATCTTTGATTGAATCTGGGTGAAGTCTCATATCGTCGTAATTAACTTAGACGAAGTTAACTTGAAAATCGAACTCAAGTCAGGTTGAATATGAGTTGAATTCGAGTGTGGTCGAATATAATTCTTTACTAATTCGAACGAGGTCGAACATATTAATTCGAGCGAGGTCGAATGTTATATTAATTCTAACAAGGTCAAATGCGAGTTAATTCGAATGAGTTAGAATGTGAGTTACTTCAAGCGAAGTCGAATGTTACATTAATTCGAACAAGGTCGAATGTGAGTTAATTCCAGCAAGGTCTAATATAACTTTAATTAATTCGAACAAGTTCGAACGTGTTAATTCGAGCGAGGTCGAATGTTACATTAATTCGAACAAGGTCGAATGTGAGTTATTGTTGCTTTAGTGAACGTAAGCGGATTCCATTGTACGCTTGTTTTGCTTCTATAAACTTGGAGAAATTTAATGATTTTCAGACCGGCATTCCAGTCCTAGTCTATCTAGTCCCTTCATTGGGCGACCTAGAGAAGTATTGAGAGGTCGAGCAATAAATATATCAGTCTGCGCCTTCGACATACTTTAACTTGAAACGTTCTCTTTGTCGCCTCGTTAAAAACCTTTATGAGAAAACCCAATAGGATAAAACTCAGATGAGGGAAAAAGAGGCGGCCCAGTTGAGGACAAAACTCAGATTAGGAGTTAAAGTAATTGAGGTGAGTGATGCTCCAGTTGTTTGGCAGTAGTTTTCCTTCCATCGTTTCCAGTTGGAACGACCCTTTGCTTGCTGCCGCCGTGATTTTGTATGGGTCGTCACAATTAGTCCCTAGATTTCCATCTCGTGGGTCTTTGCTCGCCTGTGTTTTGGCTTTGAGTACGTAGTCCCCAACTTTGAGCGGTCTGGCCTTGGCCTTTTTGTTGTAGTATCATTCTGCCTGTTATTTCTGAGCGACCATTTAGTAAGCCATGTCTCTTCGTTCTTTGACCTCATCGAGGTCTTTCCTCCTGCTCACGTCGTTAGTCGGCCCGCTCTTATGTGAGTAACTCAGACTTGGCTCTTTGACCTTGATTGGTATCACTACGTCAGTCCCATAGACTAGCAAGTATGGTGTTTCTCCTATACTTATTTTTGGCATTGTGCGGTATGCCCATAACACTTTCGGCAGCAGCTCCGACCACAGTCCCTTGGCATTCTCGAGTTTCTTCTTCATGATGTTTAAAATTGATTTGTTGGAAGACTCTGTCTGCTATTGCCAGCGGGATGATATGGCGTGGAGAGTATTTTTTTGATGTGCCACTTTTCGAAAAACTCGGCCATCTATTTTTTGGTGAATTGGTACCCGTTGTCATAACTGATTTCTTTGGGAAGCCGAAGCGACATACGATATCCCTCCATATGAATGTGATCACTTCTTGCTCGCGTATTTGGGCGAATGCACCAGCTTCCACCCATTTCGAAAAATAGTCAGTTAAAACTAAAAGAAATCGTACATTACCTCGTCCTGCTGGGAGGGGTCCGACGATGTCCATTCCCTATTTGATGAAAGGACATGGCGAGGTGACTGAGTGGAGGAACTCACCCACTTGGTAGATCATGGGGGCGTATTTCTGGCATTGCTCGTATTTTTTTACGAAGTCGGCGGCCTCTTTTTTCATTATAGGCCAGTAGTAGCCTGCTCGTATGAGGCATTTGACGAGAGCTCGATTCCCGGTATAAGCTCCGCTGTGTCCTTCGTGAATTTCCTCGAGGACACGCTGCATTTGGTTAGGGCCTAAGCATTTCGCTAGGGGGCCGCCATATGTTCTTTTGTACAAGTCGTTGTTGATGACGTTATACCTGGATGCCTACATTCGAAGCTTTTTGACTTCTTTTTATCGCCTGGAAGCACTCCACCTGCAAATATATGATAATATGATTGCGCCAGTCCCAAGTTAAGTTTATGGTTCGTACCTCGATTTGATCGATTGACGAGTAGAGGAGAGTGACCACGTTTCCTTCTCCGATTAGGCTTTTGAGGTCGCTGCCAGTTTGGCAAGGCCGTCTGCTTCAATATTTTGTGCTCGAGGGATTCGATCGAGTTGGCATTCATCGAACTCGGGTAATAGCTTGCAGATCTCGGCCTGTTATTTTTGGAGTCTTTGTTCCTTGATTTGGAAAATCCTTGTGACTTGATTGACTACGAGCTGAGAGTCGCACCGTAGGATGACTCGCTTTGCTCCGTACTTGAGTGCTAGCTTTAAACCTGCAATCACGGCCTCGTACTCGGCCTCGTTGTTAGTCATATCTGGGCATCTTATGGACTGGCGAATTACTTTGCCTGTTGGGACCTCGAGTACGAGTCCCAGTCCCGATCCCGACACATTAGAGGCACCATCAGTATACAACACCCATAGGTCGTGTATTTTGGGGGAAGTATGGGCGGTTTCCTTTTCGACTTCATGCATTATTTTTGTGCTGAAGTCGGCGAGCACTTGCGACTTTATCGTCGTTCGTGGCTGATGGGTTATGTCATGCTCGCTTAATTCTATGGCCCATTTGGCCAATCTGCCTGATAGCTCGGGCTTGTGCAGAATACTCCTTTGGGTAAAGGTCATTACTACCGAGATGGGATGGCACTGGAAATATGGTCTAAGCTTTTGTGAAGCTATGACCATAGACAGGGCCACCCTTTCGAGGTGTGGATACCTTGTCTTGGCGTCACCCAGAGTTTTACTAATATAATAATTGGGAGATTGTGTACCTTTGTTTTCTTGGACCAGGATCGTGCTCACGGCCACGTCTGACATGATCAGATAGACGAGGAGATGCTCACCAGGTTCCGCCTTGGCGAGTAGTGGAGGAGAAGATAAGTAAGCCTTTAATTCCTTCAATGCTTCGACGCACTCAGAGTTCCATTGGAGTCCATTGTCCTTCTTGAGTACGCCGAAGAATTTAGGGAATCTATTAGAGGATCGTGAGATGAACCTTGATAGGGCGGCTATGCGACTAGTTAGCTTTTGTATTTGTTTCTTACTGGTTAGGTTCTCCGGTATTCCTTCTATAACTTTGATTTGGCCGGGGTTAACCTCGATGTCTCATTGTGATACTAAGAAGCCGAGGAACTTTCCCGAGGTTACTCCGAAGGCACACTTCTCGGGGTTTAATTTCATACCATATCGCCTGAGTATGTCGAAGGCCTCTTTTAAGTGGTCGATGTGGTCCTCCTTCCTTTTTGATTTGACCAACATGTCATCGATGTAGACTTTCATGGTTTTACTGAGATGGTCTTTGAACATTTTTGTCACCAACCTCTGGTACGCCGCCCCCGCATTTTTCAGTCCAAAAGGCATCACTCTGTAGCAGTACGATCCTTGATAAATGATGAAGGTGGTCTTCTCCTGGTCTTCCTCTTCCATGAGGATCTAATTATAGCCCGAGTATGCGTCTAGGAAGCTAAGCAGCTTGTGCCCGGCCGTTGCATCAATGAGTTGGTCGATATGAGGAACTGGAAACGAGTCTTTCGGGCAGACTTTGTTTAAGTCTGTGAAGTCCATGCACATCCGCCACTTTCCGTTCTTCTTTTTCACCATGACCACATTGGCGACCCATTGAGGATATCTCGACTCCCTGATGGAGCCGTTTTCTAACAACTTCTCTACCTCTTCGCGGACCACATCATTTATCTCCTCGTTCTGAATCTCATGGGTCGGATTTTGACTCATACACCAGTAAAATCTCACAAGTGGGGTTTGGGGAGGGTAGAGCATACACAGATCTTACCCCTATCCCGGATGGATAGAGAAGCTGTTTTCGAAAGACCCTCGGCTCAAGAAGAAGAAAATAAACAATAGACAATAGATCAGTGACAGTAACAGAAGCCAGAAAAATAGTATCAACATCGTAAGAAATAGAAAATAAATATAAAAGCAATAACAATAACTAGTAATAATGCCATAGAAAATTGAAGGATGCTGAATGGAACTCATACAAGTTTCTGCAGAAATATGGATACTGGTAGAAGGAGTGCCCTTTAGTTAAAACTGTCAAAATTAACCCCACAGCCATAAAATAAAGGCAGTTTTTAAGCCCAAATTCCCTGAGCCGAGGGTCTACGAAAACAGTCTCTCTGCCTTCTTAAATGTAAGGGTAAAGTTTGCGTTCATGTTGACAAATATGTACAAACTTATTTTACAATTAGAAAAGTAAATTAAGAAAAAAGAGATAGATTAAAGTAAATTGTACATGTATCAAACCGTGTTAGTTTACCATAATAAAGTGATAAATTAAAGTAAAAGATGCATTTGCATTAACCATGTTTTAGGTGATTAAGCTTATATACATGTAAAAAAACACATGTCATGCACTTATTTATTTGTGTTACGCATTGATGCGACTCATGCGAAATGACCTTTATGTCTTCTATCGATAATAGAAATATTTGTTGTCATTTTTCAAGCCCAAGTTCAGCTCCCAATCAGACCTTATCCCACTCCGAGAGGGATCAACAGTAAATACTTATTGTTTCCCCCCGTAGTGACTCGAACCCAGACCAAATGATTGGAGCTGGAGGAGCTCTATCACAAAATTAGCAAATTCAACAAGAAATACAAGCATCTGACTTTAGCAACTGATGATAACACAAAGAGAACATTAAGATGGAAAAAAATGTGTTTTTTAAAACAAGCGATTAGCAAACCTTAGACCATGTCTTTACTGCTTCAGAGCAAGCTGCATGCCTTCCTTGTAATCTTAGGCAAACCAAGCTGCATGCCTTCCTTGTAATCTTAGGCAAACCAAGCTGCATGCCTTCCTTGTAATCTTAGGCAAAAGACTCAACAACTTCAGCTATAGTTTGAATTAACAAAACTAGCTTAAATTTAGTACTTTTCCTAGTATCACTGTAGCTAGACCGTCTCTGTTTTATGGAGCAGAGTGTTGGCCGGTCAAGAGCACTCATACCCAGAAGCTAAAAGTAGTTGAGATGAGGATGTTGAGGTGGATGTGTAGGCATACCCGATTGGATAAGATTGGGAATGAAGTCATTTGGGAAAAGGTAGGAGTAGTCCCTGTGGAGGATAAGATGCGGGAGGCGAGGTTGAGATGGTTCGGGCATGTTAAGAGTAGAAGTATAGAAGCCCCGGTTAGAAGGTGCGAGCAGTTAGTCTCGGTGGGTAGCAGGAAGGTAGAGGTAGACTTAAGAAGTCTTGGGGAAAGGTTATTAGGCGGGACATAGCGTAGATGGAGCTGACTGAGGACATGGCCCTAGACAGGAGGGTGTGGAGGTCAAAAATTAGGGTAGTAGGTTCGTAGGTAATCGAGCGTTTCTCTTTGTCTTACTCAATTCGCTAGCATTAGTGTTAGTATGATATCTTTTATCCATATATGGCTATCACTACCTAGAGTTTGACTGCATTCTTGGATTCAGTCTTATTTCATCCTGCTGTTATTCCTACTTGTTGAATTACCTTTTCTTTTTCGGTCGTTCTCTAGCCGATGATCTATCTGTATTTGTAAGAAAGTAGTTTCTCAACTTCGATAGCTCCACACATGTAAAGTTTTGCAATTTAACTTTCTTTAACTCGTGCCTCCAAAATTTCCAATGTATAGATGCACAACAAGGTTTCTCATCAGCTGCATCTCTGTATGTAAACTACAAAACCAGCAAAACCAGTCACAATTATATATGCATGATACAAATAAAGGTATTAAATGTCACCATGAAACCAATATAAGACTGCTAGTTAAGCAAACGATTTTAAACCAAGCATGAGGGCTTTGCTACTAAAATAAACTATCAAAAGGCAAACCAAAAAAGGAACTAATTGTAGGAAAACCATGTATAAAGAGTAAAGGTGCAAGAAACCTTAGTGATCACTGCGACTCAATAAGTTTGGTGGCTTAAAGCCAAACTTTAATGTGAGGCCCTTTTTAAAAAATTATATATATTTTTAGTTGAAGTAAATTTTTCTAGTCTTTTGAGAATAAAATTACTTAAAATTTTTCGCATAAACCATTTAATATCTCATGTGTAGTATGATCTTAAGTAATAGAGCATGATTCAAGAAGTTGATAACTTTGTATTAAAAGAATTTTTTGATGTTTCAATATACTTGTTGCAATGATGAAAACCCGAGAAAAAAATAGAGTTTAAAAATGTATTACATATTTTCTAATGACTAATGTAATCCTTTTTTATATAAATATTTTACTTTTCTACTTTGAAATACTTAATCTTTTCTTCAAAAGATTTGAGGGCCTCACGAGAAGAGTTGTGGTGGGATCGATAGCATATCTCCTTGTTTAATCGGAAGTATTCAATTTCAGTATTTGGAACGAAAAATCCCTTATAAGGAACAGTTGTCACTTTAACGGATTTTACACGGTACAAATTTAAATTAATTAATATCCCAAATTAAATATCGGACATTAAATAAGAATTGGAAAACAAAAATTGGACCCCTAAAATTTCGGGGCCTAAAGCCACCACTTTAGTGGCTTTACCCTATGACCGCCCTTGTCTTTTTGTACATACAACAAAGTTAGTGCCTTTGATCAAAGATAAACATATTACCTTCAGGGTCTTTATGTCTAGAGCCCTATCAAAAGATAGGGTGTCCAATTGAGGAGAAATCCAAAGCAAACTATCAACATGATCCACAACTGAATGATTCCTCCGGTTCATAATTTACGTCCAAATGCTTAGTACAATACAGTGGAGGAATCAAGTTTTCTCTCATGTATTTTGGTATAACTGTTGCGACCAAAACACTCACGCAAGTGTACGCGATCGACAAGTAATATAATAGTAAGTAGAGTATCGTTCCCACGAGGAATTGTGATCAATTTCTCGACTGATGAAGACTCAAACAATTATCAATTCAAGCTAAATTATCACAAACTATATAAAGAACCATTTTATAATTTACCTAGTAATTAAACAATAATTCAACACAAAATTACTACACCAATTTCACAATATTTTAATAATAATTTGGGTAAATATATTCCCGGGTCATGGACTTGCTAGAGATCATGCTACTATTTTAGCTTAAGATTGATTTACTGAATTATCCGGGTTATTGATTATAGCGTTAATAATATTCATAAGAATCTTTCGAGTTCTTATGCATCTATTCAAGTTAAATTAATACCTATATGTCTATGGTATTAATATTAACTCAAATGCATTTACAAATTCTATTTCTCAACCAAGCAAGGCAATTAAGTATAGTTCTATCTTAATTGCGAATCTTTCACCCGATGACCAGGATCCAGATCTTGCTCTATTTGATTCTATATGCAATCAAGAATTTCCTTTTTCAAGTTTAACTCAAGATCCGTAAATAATATTTCACTGTTAGCTACGCAGTAAAATAATTAGAAGCAGAATCAAATAAACAACCCATAACGATAGATTCAAGATCTTCAATCTAAGCTTCAAACAACAAGATCATCTAACATCCATGACCCAAGAATACTAGAGTATTTAGCTACTCATAATCATACAAAAATCAACAATAAAAGTTTTAAACATAATATTAACAATCAACTAGAAGAAAGTTTAGAAGAACTCTTTGAATCCTTGCTCCAAGATGTTGTTCTTCTTCTCCTTTCTTAGCTCCAAGATGAAGCTCCTCAAAAAGTTCCTCTCTCTAAAACTCTTTCTCTAAAATCTGATCTTCTCTCAATAATGGAGCTTTTGCTTTATGTATATTGAGTGGGATTAAGAAGGAATTCCAATTTTACCCCTAAATAATGTTTTTCCAGGTTGGTAGCGCGCGAACTACATAGTTCGCGCAATATTCTGCCTCTGTTCCTTATACGCGCGAACTACCGCGCGAACTTTGTAGTTCGCGCGTTTTCACCCTGTTCCGTTTCGAATTTGGAAAACTGTAAACATAAAAGTTGTATCTCTTTGAGTTAGCTTTCCAACCATATATTGTGAAGCCCAAATGGATTCCTGAGCAAAAAGTTATGTGTATTTTACTAGACAGTGCGCAGTATGCCTGCTCGATTCTTCGTTTGCTCTAACTATCATCCGTTGACCCCCAAACGCGATCCCGACTTAATTTCTTGAGCTTTTACACAGATTTAAAAGCTCCAAATCACTTGAATTCATTCCATAACATCTATATAGCTCGGAATCACTCCTACAAGGCATAAAACACACAGTTAGTGCAAGACACTAGCGATTAAAGCGCAAACTCAACTAAAGTACAGTAAATTAGAGTGTAATAATCGACTAAAATACGCAATTATAGCCTATCATCAACTCCCCACACTTAAACCATTGCTCGTCCTCGAGCAATCAAAAATTTACTCTATCTATGAGAATCCTTCACTCAACCATTTCCCTTAACGCATTACACCTAGAACAATGTACATATATTACGCCTAGCAGTGAACAATCCTAACCTCAAAGTCAACTCTCAAGTGCCATGAAATATTTACACTTCCTCATAGTACTCTACACAGAAATCAAGACTTGCTTCTCTATCACGATTCATATGCCCTCACAATTACATCAACAAAGACTGAGTTCAATCCCCCACATTCAATTCATATATTCACATATATCAAGGAAATCACTCACTCTCACAAAAGAGGTCACATGCATGCAATTGGTACCATAAGCTTGCCCTTAATGTAAATCTCTACTAATGTAGGCTAGCTCAATCCAAAATCAATTAGGACTTTTTCATGGTTGTAATGTGGGCTAAGGGACGGGTAGGATGTATTTAGGAATAGTGACTCAACCCCTAAGCACTTTAACACATCACACGAGCAATTTTCAGCATAAATTCTTCAACCCACTTCTCATTTATACACAATATCATCCCAAAAATACGCCCTTCTTCTTTAAGCACTCTATTAATTCATTCTCACTAGCTGGAGCAAAACACAATGTAATTTTTCTTGTCACTCAATTTCTACTAGTGGTGTATTCGTTTACAACATAAATGCCCCTTTCATCCTTTTATTGGTTCCACTCAAAAGCCACCCCACACTTATTTCCTTCTTACTTCTTTTAGCTCTCCTCTCATAATTAACGTGCTTTAAGAGGTAAAAGGAACAAGACAATGTCAATTAAGAACAAAAGGGTATAGACTTGTAATGCGGGTGCCAAACAAAAGTCTAAAGGCTCAAAAAGGTTAACTAGGGACAAATTTTATATGTGATAAGCAATTAAGCTAAAAAAAAGTCAAAGAAAGCCTAACATCATTTTTCAAACCAAGCATCACCTCAAATTTCGCTTCAACTCACATACCGGGCAAGTTCTAGACACAAGTACAATACATGGACTACACAAATACTCACCACACATGGCATATGACTCATTCCAGATCAGCTCATCAAGACACTCCATTACGAGCATTCAATTCAGTACAAACATACAAATTAAGGCACTTTCAGTGAGATTCAACAATTAAGACTAAGCGCGTTACACTCTAGGGTCTATTGTGTTCAGGTGTGTCAACGCTATGGGTTCACTTTTCTATAGCTTATAACTCCTTATTTTAGTCTACCTATCAAAAAAAAAATGAAAACGGAAATTAAAAACTACATATGCCCGGTTCAAGATAAGCCCTTGGAAAAGGACCGCAGCTTAAAGAAAAACCAAGGGGGAATTGCTACACTACCTAAAAAAAAAAAATCTTTTTGTCGTTTTCTTTAGACTCACTTCCCTCAAGAAAATTCGTCTAAAAGATCCGTCGTAGGGAAAAGTCTAATTTTTCTACCATTTTTTTTTCACATAAAAAAAAATTAATCTTCTAAAATACTACACAACTACGAAGAAAAGAAATAAGAAGCTAAAATACTAAAAAGCTAATTATCAAAAGGAATTCTCCCACCCCACACTTAAAAGAGTGCAATGTCCCTAATGCACAAATAAAGCAAAAATAACAAGGGTGGACAAGAAACTCCCTGAAAGGCCAAAGACCGAAGCACTGACAGCTCACAGGGTACTCAGACTTCTCCCAAGGATGGTCCTTTGTGCGGTTACCTCACACTAGTTCCAACCAGCTGCCTCGCATTTGCACACTTTCAGTGGCTTTTCTTCTATGCTCATAATCCTACAACAAATGCTACAAAGGTAGAAAACTAAAATAAACAAAAATAAATAAAAATAAAAGAAAGCAGTAAAGCTGGGGTGCCTCCCAACAAGCACCTTATTTTACGTCGCGGCACGACGTGAACCACTTTTTTGCCTCCACCTTGAACTTATAAATTGAGCCCCCAATTTGGCTTCAAGTCTGCGGCTATGCTCAAGTGGTGGGGCTACAATGATAACCAGGCCAAGTAATAATTTTTTTCATTCTGCACTTCTTGGCCTTTAAATGGGGAATGTAATTTTTGCTTTTCGACACAACAAATTCAAGAATATAGGCACTTTCATCCTCACTCTTTGACTTCCCCATAGGGTCAGATGGCTCGATTACTATCTTACTATCTAAACACAATGTGGAAAAATGATTGGAATGAGGTCTAATGCGCCATAACTCATGAATTTTACTACTATTTACATCCCCATTTATACAAACACTCAATTTTTCTAAAGTAGTGTTATCTACTCCCTCACATGACTCTAGAGCACTCTTCTTAATATGGACATCCTCAAGAAAAATATGATCTAATGATTGGTATTCTTGTTTTAGCTCCTCTATTTGGTCTAGAAGATTTTTTTCAGCTTCATATAACTCATCATTAAATTATTGGGCGTTACACGCATCAACCTTTGCACTCAATTCTGAATCCAAGTTATGCACAACCAAGCCAAAATTATCACTTTTTTGTGCAAGCTCATCTCTCTCCTTAGACCAATCTTTCATCACCGTTGTTAGTAAACAACGTCGTTTTGCAGAATCCACTAATCGAGAATATCCATCCCAATACCAACCCTTACTCCCATATTCAAATTCAGATGTCCAAGAGGTGAGGTCATGACTAGCCCAAAAATACGGGCCATAAACCTTACCTCTGTATATTTCATCTTCAGATGTCATCCTGAGAGAACTAGAAACATACTAAGAGAAAAATCAAATAGTTATAAAAATAACATATTTACAAAAAGAAAAGAAAATAAACTTGTAAAGATAATCATAAAAGTCTAACCCAGAAGAATAGTTAATGTCTAATTCCCCGGCAACGGCGCCAAAAACTTGTTGCGACCAAAACACTCACGCAAGTGTACGCGATCGACAAGTAATATAATAGTAAGTAGAGTATCGTTCCCACGAGGAATTGTGATCAACTTCTCGACTGATGAAGACTCAAACAATTATCAATTCAAGCTAAATTATCACAAACTATATAAAGAACCATTTTATAATTTACCTAGTAATTAAACAATAATTCAACACAAAATTACTACACCAATTTCACAATATTTTAATAACAATTTGGGTAAATATATTCCCGGGTCATGGACTTGCTAGAGATCATGCTACTATTTTAGCTTAAGATTGATTTATTGAATTATCCGGGTTATTGATTATAGGGTTAATAATATTCATAAGAATCTTTCGAGTTCTTATGCATCTATTCAAGTTAAATTAATACCTATATGTCTATGGTATTAATATTAACTCAAATGCATTTACAAATTCTATTTCTCAACCAAGCAAGGCAATTAAGTATAGTTCTATCTTAATTGCGAATCTTTCACCCGATGACCAGGATCCAGATCTTGCTCTATTTGATTCTATATGCAATCAAAAATTTCCTTTTTCAAGTTTAACTCAAGATCCGTAAATAATATTTCACTGTTAGCTACGCAGTAAAATAATTAGAAGCAGAATCAAATAAACAACCCATAACGATAGATTCAAGATCTTCAATCTAAGCTTCAAACAACAAGATCATCTAACATCCATGACCCAAGAATACTAGAGTATTTAGCTACTCATAATTATACAAAAATCAACAATAAAAGTTTTAAACATAATATTAACAATCAACTAGAAGAAAGTTTAGAAGAACTCTTTGAATCCTTGCTCCAAGATGTTGTTCTTCTTCTCCTTTCTTAGCTCCAAGATGAAGCTCCTCAAAAAGTTCCTCTCTCTAAAACTCTTTCTCTAAAATCTGATCTTCTCTCAATAATGGAGCTTTTGCTTTATGTATATTGAGTGGGATTAAGAAGGAATTCCAATTTTACCCCTAAATAATATTTTTCCGGGTTGGTAGCGCGCGAACTATTGCGCGAACTACATAGTTCGCGCACTACTTCGCGCAGTATTCTGCCTCTGTTCCTTATACGCGCGAACTACCGCACGAACTTTGTAGTTCGCGCGTTTTCACCCTGTTCCTTTTCGAATTTGGAAAAACGTAAAACATGAAAGTTGTATCCCTTTGAGTTAGCTTTCCAACCATATATTATGAAGCCCAAGTGGATTCCTGATCAAAACGTTATGTGTATTTTACTAGACAGTGCGCAGTATGCCTGCTCGATTCTTCGTTTGCTCTAACTATCATCCGTTGACCCCCAAACGCGATCCCGGCTTAATTCCTTGAGCTTTTACACAGATTTCAAAGCTCCAAATCACTTGAATTCATTCCATAACATCTATATAGCTCGGAATCACTCCTACAAGGCATAAAACACACAGTTAATGCAAGACAGTAGCGATTAAAGCGCAAACTCAACTAAAGTGCAGTAAATTAGAGTGTAATAATCGACTAAAATACGCAATTATAGCCAATCATCAATAACTATTTCCTGCACAAGAAAAAGAAGACTTTCTAGATCAATTTCAAGGTTGGGTAGATTTGGTAAAAGGTTGTCTAACCTTTGGTCAGTCACATCCACATCTATGAGCTTCAAACGTTGTAGGGTTTTTGAAGCAGTTATTTTAATTAATACACTTAGGTCCCCTCTGTCGGAAACAATCTCTCTGCCTTTTTAGGATAGAGGTAAGCCTAGGTACATACTATCCTTCCCAAACCCCACTTGTAGGAATCTCTGTACGGGCTAATGTAAAGGTCTTTAAGATTAGGTGCTACAATATCAACCATCTGGAATTGAGAAGGAAAATCTTCCAAATATACCGACCTTAGTTTAGGTAAAGTTCCTACAACTTGAAAACTGATTAATCCATAAAGCTCTTGAAAGACAAAACTTCTAAAATCTCTACAACGTGCGCATAGAGCTTGAAGTAATTGCTCGTCCAAAAACAGGTCAACAAGGTGTAACTCTCGCAAAGATGAAAATTTTATGCCATTTGAGGGTAAATCAAGCTTAAATCCAGATAAACGAAGTACATTTAGAGCTTTAGCAGCAAAAATTGCTTCAGGCAACTTGATGTAAGTGTCCATGCCAACCTCTAAAAACAACTCTTTGACATTACAAGCTATCATTCACATAATCAGAGGTTAACGAAGAATACGATAACTTTACAATGAACCTTTGTATAGAGATGTTCTGCCTTTGACGATTTGCTAGAATTTGATCCATAATAGTAAGAAAAGACAAAATGTGCTCCAAAATTTGCACTGGCAGTTCAGGAATTTAAGCTGTCCTTACCATTGTTTGACCAAAAAGTGCTAAGTTTTTTGCTAAATTAATTAATGAAGAAAATGGAGGATAAATCTTAGCCAAACATAATTAACTCTAGATCTAAGTATATTGAATACGAGAATCGAATGAGGCCGAGCTTACATAATACTTCTTAAGATTATTAAAAGACATCAAACATAAATGATAAGCTTACACCTTTGATATATTGTTCCGTACTTGTACGAGCAACGAAGGAAAGGAAGCAATATCATTGATAACTATGAGATCTATCTTTATTGATTCAACAATGACAATTTCAAAAGTTTGCAACCAAAATCTAGGCTTTTGCTTTGTACTTGGAGGTTTCCTTTTCCTCTCTGGGGACCCTCCTTTTCTTGCTTTCTTACCTCATATATATATATATATATATATATATATTACAAGTGTGACGACCCGGCCAGTCGTCTCATGAGTTATCGCTCCGTTTCTCCCATTTTTGCTTCTTATTGCTTTGTCTATCGATTCTTTATGTGATCGGGTTGGTTGGCTCGGGTTCGAAAAGGATTTGATAAGGTTTGAGACACTTAGTCTCTTTTGAGGAAGCTTAGGCTGGAAAAGTCAACCGGATGTTGACTTATGTGTTAGAGGGCTTGTGTGTGAATTCCAATGGTTCGAATAGCTTCGGGAGGTGATTTAGAACTTAGGAGCGTGATCAGAATGAGTTTTGGAGGCCCAGAGTAGATTTAGGCTTGAATTGGCGAAATTAGATTTTTGGCGATTTCTGATTGATAGGTGAGATTTTGATATAGGGGTCGGAATGGAATTTCGAGAGTTTCAGTAGTTCTGTTGTGTCATTTGGGATGTATGTGCAAAATTTCAGGTTATTCGGATGTGGTTTGGTTGGGTTTTTTTTTTTATCAAAATCGTAATTTAGAAGATTTTGGAATTCTTAGGCTTGAATCCGATGTGAATTGGGTGTTTGGATGTTGTTTTGAGCGTTCCGAAGGTTGGAATAAGTTTGAATGAGGTTATGGGATATGTTGGCATGTTTTGTTGAGGTTCGGGGGGCCTCAGGTGAGTTTTAGGTGGTCAATCGGACCATTTCATGTTGTTTGAAAATTGCAGAAAAACTGCTGAAGTGTTGCAGAAAATTTGACCTTCGCGTTCGCGAAGGGTTAGTTGAGGGGCTGAGATTTTAGCCTTCGCGTTCGCGAGGAAAGCTCCGCGTTCGCGAAGGGGCTGGGAGGTGATTCATCGCGTTCGCGAGGTGGAGTCACATTCGCGTAGAGGAAATTGGTGAGCTGGGTTTGAGGTCATGTTGTTCATCGCGTTCGCGAGAGAGGGAGTGTGTTCGCGAAGAGTTAGTTTGAGGAACCATCGCGTTCGCGATGGGCATGTCGCGTTCGTGTAAGAGGATTTTTGGCCAAAGCTGGTTTGTGCTTCGCGAACGCGAGGCGTTGACCGTGTTCGCGAAGAAGGAATTGAGGGCTGGGCAGAATGTTTAAATAGTTGTCTTGTCCGCGATTTTGGGGTTTATTTCCACCATTTTTGAGCGATTTTGGAGCTTTTTGAAGAGGATTGAAGAGGGATTCAAGGGGAAACACTTGGAGATAAGATTCATGGACTTAATACTCGATTCTAAGGTGAAATCTACCTAATTAATCATGAAAATTAAGCCTAAAATTGAAGAACTAGGGATTGAAGTGGGAAACCTAAAATTGGAATTTGAAGGGTCATTTGTGGTTAGATTTTGATGCTTTTGGTATGAATGAACTCGGGGAGTGATAAGGAATCCATTGATGTGAATTTTATCATAATACGAGACGTGGGCTCGGGGGTCAGGTTTTGGTAATTTCGGGATTTATGTTGTAAATTGATTATTTTTGCTTGGGCTTCATTCTCTTAGCATATTTTAACGCCGTGATTCTGATTTTGGATAGATTCGACGTGAGTGGAGGCCGATTTGAGGGGCAAAGGCGTCGTAGGCTAGAGTTTGGACCGGATTGAGGTGAGTAATGATTGTAGATGATGTCCTGTGGGTATGAAACCTCGGATTGCACATCGTTGTGCTATATTGAGGCGACGCACAGCTTGATGACGAGCATTGGGTCGTACACTGTTGGGGATTGTGACTTAATCCGTCCTAAATGACTATTTTACTGCGTATTTGACTGAAATCTATTTGTGAACATCATGTTTTGGGCTGAACGCCATATTTGGGCCTCGTGCAATCTATTTGAACCCTTAGGGAATTTTTATTGATATTTCCTCACTATTTTTACTTTATACTTGAACTCAATCATGCTATGTTCCACTATTTTTATAACTCAGTCATGTTTACTCTGTTTAACACTTAAATGATCTTTTGAATGATATTTTGGGCTGAGAATTATGTTTTACTATTGCCCGAGTGGCTTGTGAGGATTTTGACTGAGTAAGGTCGAGGGCCTATTTGTGAGGAAACACTGATTATGATTATGAGGCCGAGGGCCTGAAATATGTACGCCACGAGGTGGCTTGTTAATATGAGGCCGAGAGCATAATGATGATGCCACGAGATGGCTTGATATTGCGCTTGGGCCGTAAGGGGCCCCTTCAGGAGTCTGCACACCCCCAGTGAGCGCGGGTACCTATTGTGATGTGAGATATAGCCCGAGGGCCTGGTATTGTTTCTGAGATATTGCCCGAGGGGCGGATTTTTTGATACTGTGCCCGAGGGGCGATCCTTTATGTGTTTACTTTTCCTAATTGCCTGTCATTTACTTGTTTAATTGTTAAAAAGGCATTTTATGAAGTTTAAACTGAACTAAAGTGACTTGCATATTTTCACTATTTCAATATTTTACTTGCTTTTACTGTTTCATTATAGCCTGTAATGTGCCTTACGTGATTTCATATTTCTCAGTATTTATTTATGATTATTACTCAATGAGTTGGAGTACTTACTTAACTCCCTGCACCCCGAGTGCAAATTCAGGCGCATCTGGTCCCGCTACCGAGTATTGATCTTTCCAGCTCAAGCGGATTCGAAGATTCTCTAGGTAGCTGCCGGCGTTCGCAGCCCAGAGCTTCTTCCCTTATCTTACTTTTCTCTATATTAGATTTGTATTTGACTATGTAGACCTTTCATTTATCATCCGGATTGTAGATGCTCATGACTGCTGACACCCCGGTATCGGGCTGTGTTGGGTTTTACTTCCGCATTGTATTATTCACTGCTTACTTTGGGATTATTTATTATGTTTTAGACTTAATTCTTATTGTTTAATTGATTAAAAACTGAAATGGGAAAGTGTCGGCTGGCCTTGTCCTCACGAGAGGCGCCATCACGATCGGGTCCGGGTTTAGGGTCATGACAAGATGGTATCAGAGCCTAGGTTACATAGGTCTCACGAGTCATGAGCAAGTTTAGTAGAGTCTCGCGGATCGGTACTGAGACGTCTGTATTTATCCTTGAGAGGTTGAAGAACCTTTAGGAAAAACTTCATATTCTTGAAATTTTTGTTGTGCGAATTTATTGATCCGAGTACTAAATTTATGCTATTCTATTCTCTCACAGATGGTGAGGACACGCGCTACCGGTTAGGATGGACGACCACCAGTACCATCAGCTGTGGCCACTAAAGGTCGAGGACACGGTTGTGGTCGCGGTAGGGGCAGAGGTGTGGCCCGTACAACAGCTAGGGCAACACCTGCAGATCCACCAGCCGTCTCAGTTCAGGATTAGGTCCTAGTTGTGGACGCTCCAGCAGCACCAGCTCAGGCACCAGCTGTGCCCATTGTGATTCCGAGTCTTCAGGAGGCCTTGGCTCAGATTCTATCAGTATGCACTGACCTAGCTCAGGCGGTCTCAGTTACCATAGCCGCAGCTACTTCTCAGGCTGGGGGAGGCACTTAGACTCCCGCCGCTCGCACACCTGAGCAGGTCGTGCAGGGACTTAAGACACCGGGGGAACTAATCGCTTCAAACTCCACACTACTAAAAAGTAGGAAGAAAAGGTCATAATAGCTTTTATCCGATATGAGGGTCGGGATCGATTTCCACAGTGAGCTAGGAATAGAGTCGAGTATCTATCTAGACTAGGAGTGTGTATTTGTTCCAAATGTCACTTCCATACATTTTTGGGTTTTTAGATTATAAACTACTATTACCAAACTATTAATTGAAACTGGATTATGCTACGAGATAATTGTTAAGTTGTATCTAATGGGAAGAAGGGTACTAGGGTCGTGACATTACCTAGGTGACTAATTGACGGGTAGAAGTTACTAAAGTTTGATTGACATAATTGGGACTTATGCTATAACTGTTGCACAATTTTACCCACTCTCACACCTCTCGGTAGAGAGAGTGATTTTGCCCAATTGACTCTCTCGAGACCAAACGGGTAGGCAAATTAGCTCAAGCAATTAGGGTTCAAGTGGGTAATTACTCTCTCGAGGTTTAACCCTTTAATTGGGACTATCAATTCTCTTGAGTCCATCCCAATTCCTTGTTGGGTCAATTTTGGAGACTTGAGCTCTCTTTCTCAAGAAGAGCCAAGTCAACTTAGCACAAACCAGTATTTGCAACCACCAATTCATAGATTAAACCATAAAATTGACTCAAATAACAAACACCCATAGTCAATCTAACAATAGATGGCAACACCCATCAATTACCCACACTAGGGTTGAGCCACAACCCTTGCTAAGGGGTTTAGCTACTCATGCTTGAAGAAGAAATAGAAAAATAGATGAAGAACAAGGCATATTAATTAAATGCTAAATGAAAATACAAAAATCTATCGTTAACTTGAAGCTAAGATGCAAAAAATGGCTACAGATGAAGTACCCACGAGCGCAGCTAAGTTCTGGATATATCTGATAACCTAAAAATGAAAAATTGTTCTATTTTTACTAGGCTGGAAAAATTGGAGAAAATACCCCAACGGGGTCAGCGCGGGCCGCGTAAAATGGATTGCCGCCGCGCTAGGCTCTTGGACTTTAATTCTGGGTGCTTTGACTTGGGCTCCGCGGATCGCGTAAAATGGACTGCTACCACGGAGGCAGCTGTCGCGGTCTGCACAACAATGACCGCGGACCGCGTTAGCTTTTTCCATCTCTCTGAATATCTCTTTCGCGGACCGCACAAGAAGGCAGTGCAGTCGCGGAACCTTCACCGCGGACCGCGCATTGTGGACTGCGGCCGCGTTACCTGAGGCCTGGTTTTTGTCATCTCTCTGAATACATCTTTCGCGGACCGCACAAAAAGGTAGTGCAGCCGCGGAACTTTCACTGCGGGCTGCGCAGTGTGGACTGCGGCCGCGTTGCTTGAAGCCTGATCTTTCCATCTCTCTGAATCACCTAGTACGGCTGCATTCCATTTTGTGCGGTCCGCACTAGGCTTGTTTGCCCTCAGTTTACTTTGTCTTTGATACTTGAGTAGGTTTCACTCCGTTTGAGCTGATCTTTGACATTTCGTCACTTTGTCGATCAAACCTGAAATCAAGCACAACTTATGAGCCTTTTGAGACTATTTTGTAATGATTTATAATCAAAGCATAAGCAAGAAAGAGCATAAAACTCGTTAAAATCTCTACTTATCAACTCCCCCAAACTTAAGCCTTTGCTTGTCCTCAAGCAAACAAAATAAGACCCACCCCCTAAAGGAAAATCCAAGTATTTCTAACTATCCTAAAATAACATCAACAAGTATCAATTGGGACTAACAACTTCCCTCAATACGAATGAATCATTAACAACATTTAAACTTTGAAAAACTATAGATCAAGTGTGACACAAGAGCATCAAGAGTTGACTCATTACATCAAAGAACTCTCTCCATTTACTTTGGCCATTGTGGAACCCAAACTCATACATCATCAACTCTCCCTAAGTAAACCTCACATTTTAGAGTATTAGCACACTAACCGAGGTAAATGGGAATTTACTAATCTCTCTCAAGTAAAAGTCACAAGTCCGTCTCTAAGTACCATATGCTTTCCCCTCATATAAGTATCCACTAATGTAAGCGTCCTTCAACTCAAGATCATATAAGGCTTTTGATGAGTCAATGTGAAGGCTTTTGGTTCAGGGTAGGAAAAGTTTTGTCTAAATGGGTTTCATCTTCCCTTAAGCACTTCTTTTGATTCATTTGGCACAATTCTCTTGACTCTTTGAGTATCTCACTTCTTTTTAAGAGGTTAGAGAGACGTAGTGTCACTCTTTTTATTGAACTTCAAAGCGTTTCTCCTTTTTCAACTTTTTCCACACCATTTTCTCTTTCTTTTTTTCTTGAATCCCTTTTTATTCTTTTCCACATTGGGCTTTCTTTTTGTCTTTTTCTTTTCTTTTTCATTGTCTTTCTTTTCTTCGCTTTAGTACCTTCTACCACTTGTTCCTTCTCTCGTCTCTCCGCCCAAACTTAGACTTTTGCCATTGCTCAAGGGAAGATCGGGTGCCGAAAGAGGGGGGAAGATCGGGTGCCGAAAGAGGGTATATTTTAGAGACTGATAGTATTAGTTCTTGAAAGAAAAAGGTTTAAGGCTCAAAAGGGTTAACTAGGGAGTGTATCATTGGTGGGCTATGGAATTGTTCAACTATCATTTGGATCAAGGAGAGCCTATAATCACTTCTCAAGCCAAATTTCACTTAAGATTTCGCCTCAACAGACATTCAGGGCAAGTTCTAGACCATTGGCTCGGAACTTGGACTCATAATTCAATTTCTCACCACACAAGCTCAAGGATTGTTAAAGACATAGAGATGGGGACCCACAACAACCTTAGACACGATTTGAGCACACAATGGTCCCGAAAGACCACATGGTGATTGGTTGGTCAACACAAGAGTCTCAAGGTCACGACTTTCACCATCCTAAATACAACGACTTGTCTTTGACCATGGGATCAAAGGCAACTGTGTTAGGCCCAAGTGAAACTTTGCTTGAGGAAACCTTAACTACAAGCTACCAAAAATAGAAACAAAAACGGACTCAAACCCTTAAGAAGGTTGTCACACCATCCATCATTGGGAAGAGCCACCCGGTTCACACAATACTCCACCTTTGGAAAGAACCGTGGCATTAAGAAAACCAAAGGCTTATTGAAAGCGCCAAAAACAAAACAAAAAGCTACGAGCCTATCTAAGGAACTGAAAACGAAATTTTTTTACGAAAATAGAAAATAGAATGAATGTGTACAATAGGGGATTTGAATATACATCGTGGATGAATATATACAATAATGTAACTTTATATACAGACCAAATGAAAGATAAAAAGTGCGATAAAAGTAACTAAACGTAAAATTATATACAGACCAAAGATAAAAATCAAAAACACATGAAATGTAACAATATATACAGTCAACCAAAAATGTAGGGCGCACCCCTCTAATAAAAATTGGCATTGTCCCCAATACCAACTAAACAAATAAGCACCAAAAAGTATAAGGAAAGGATATGGGAACTCCCTAAGTTGTGTCCGTCTGCATGGGATCATCAGTGGTCCCTGGGTCCTCTGTATGCGCGGGAACCTCAGACTGGTTCCCGGTCTCCTGCTGCTCAGATGCTGGGACTGGGGCCTGGACATGGACGGGCTGAATATCAGGAACATCCTGTGGCTGACTGGAGGGAGACTCCGGTGGGTTTGCCAACTGGATGATTGCCTCATCTGCACTAGGGAGCTTCCTCTTCTTCTTTGGAAGCCTCTATGTCTGCTCCTGCTGTGGCTCTGCTGCTGGTACTGCTGCTAGAGCTGGATCCTCAAATAGCAAGTCTAAAGGCAGCTGGTCTACCTTCAGTTTGTCCACATCCGCTCTAAGCTCCTTCACAGACTCCTTAGAAGCCCGTGTTTTGCGAAGCTTCTTGTGCTCCTTGGCAAGCTCCTTTAGGGACTTGCCATGTGAATCTACTGCCTTAGCCAAGGCACCCTGAGTACTGATGATCTTTTCCTGGTTCTTTAGGATCTTCTTCAATGTATCCTCAATGGCTTGTGGAAGCTGTGCTGGCTGCGGTGCCGACTGAGCCGCAATGGTAGAAGTCAAGGTGGACAACTTGGATGACGCAACTGACATCTAATTGTTCAAGCTATGAAGTGTCTGGCTCAGCTGGTAGGCAGTGATAGGATGGGCCCGAGAAGATGGAATCCCCGGGCCAGCTGAAGTAGAGGGACCAGCAGTAATGGAAGGTCCGGGAGGCATGTTAGCAACTGTGGAAGCAGGCTCAGTGGAGGGCTCTACCGCAACCGGCTCTTCAGAGTGGTCGGTTGGGGCAGAAGTAGGCGGCTTGTAATTTTTGTTCTTGGGGTTGTCTGACCCCTTCAGACTGTACCATGAAAACAGAGCCACAAGTTTGACCTTGATGTAAAAAGGTCTCTTCTCCACCTCCAGGTCCCTGAAATATATAGTGAGGGTGCTGGGAAAAGGGTAGTTTCGGTCATGCTTAGCTCCCACTGCAGAAATGACGCGAGACATCACATTTCCCACATTGATAGGGTATCCCACCATAATAGCTACAACAAGAACAGCCCGGGCAAGCGGAATAGTCTGATCATGGGTAGTGGGGTCGAGCCGACTGCACACAAAAGTCAACCACCCCCTAGCCTCAAAGTTAAAAGTCCTCCGAATTATTTTGACCCCTGCTTGCAACCACTCTGGAACCTTATCCAGGACTGCCAGGTATGAGGCTAACCACAGACGAACCTCCTCGCCCATTGCCAACATTTCATTGTAAAGGGACTCATCTTCTTCGTTAAACCCCAGGTATTCATTTAGTGCCTTCCCGGTAAAGACCACATTTTTGTTTCGCACTTTGGTCACTTTAGTGCCCTTCAAGATATGGGCCACATTGCTATAAAACGCTTTGACCATGTGGTCATTTGCTTTCACACAATTATCTTTGAAGTGCTCCCAACCCACTCGAGTACTGTCTATGTACATTGGGGTGTAGGGGTAGAAGGCCTCTGTCATTGAAGCTCCTCTCAAGAATCAACTTTCGTGCCGGCCACCATTCCCTAAACTTGTGGAACGCCACCTGGCTGATGAATCTATCTTCCCAGACAGCGAGATTTCTAGTCCGGTCAACATCCCCAACCTGAGGCACACCACCCCCCAGGTAACTCCCCATCTCCCTCATCACCTCTAGTACCCTCTCCAGATATTGACGTTGTGGGAGAGGTAGAGTATTCATCCCCACTACCTGTCGCTGAGCCCTCAGACGACCCAGAAGAAATGTTGATTGAAGCTCGAGCATCGAGGGAAGAGGGATGAGTGTCTCTATGTATGGCGTTCTTTGGATACGGGATGTATAGTGGGACTGAATCTGAAGAGATCTCCTGGGAAGGCTCGTACTCACTCCCCGGGTTGTCAATGGTTCTGTCAGCCGCTTTGATTGCTTTCCTCATGTCCTTTATGTTTTCTCTAGCCTGAGGAGTGAGTTTTACCATCCTTTACTTCCCTCCCGGGGAGGAATTACCTCGGCTAGGTTGTTTCGAGCCTTTGCCTCTTTGTTTGATCATTACATGCAAGCATAAACATCTAGCTTTGTTAGTATCAACACAAACAGTGAAAGAGATGTGGAAAATGAATTTGCATAATAGAAGCCACAAGCTGCAGAACATGTTGCAGAAACAGTGCACCGCGACCCGCAAAAAAAGAAGTGCGACCGCACTGGGGGCACCGTGGACCGCATAAAGGCGATCGCGGTCCGCACTCAGGCAAGGTCTATAACACTACCTCTTTGAATCCAACCACCGTGGCCCGCACAAGGTAGCACCGCGACCGCGGTGGGCCAGCGCGGACCACACAAAATGCAATGCGGCCGCGATGGGCAAGAGCTCAATTCTTGAAAAATATTCACCGCGGTCCGCACAAAATGGCACCGCGGACCGCGTCGAAGCACTACGGACCACATAAAACAACCGCGGTTCGCGGTGGGTGCTTGGTCAAGGCACCGAGTTAGGGTTCTTGTTCTTGCATTTTTGTTCAAATTTTCACCTAACTTTGTCCCTACTCAATTTACCTAGTTAATAATACTCCTCAAGCATGCAAAACTTAAAAGTTAAACTAAACTAACATCAAAATTGAAGAATTACGGGGGAAACAAGCGTACACAGTTAATAGAAAATGACATAAAATGAAATTAACTAATTAAAATAACAAGAAGTGGTTGAATTGTTACCAGATATTGAGAAGAAGTGAAGAAACACAATGCAAACAAGCTAGTATAAAGAAGAGGGAAGATGAACAGTGATTTTTAGGTCTCTGAGAATCAATTTTTCAAAAAGGGTAACCGGTAACCTCAGAGGTCGATTTATAGAAAAGCACGTGGGACCTAGCCTCACCTACTAGCGCGGCCGTACAAAATGGACCGCGGACCGCACTGGGTTTGTTCAGAAGAAGCTTGAGAAGACAACCTCCGCGGTCCGCACAAAACCGACCATGGTCCGCACTAAATGGAATGCGGCCGCGGTGGCAATCATTAGAGAGCACCTCACTTGTCCTTCACCAGTGCGTACCACACAAAGTGCAATGCGGCCGCACTGGCAACTTCAAAGACTGTTCAATTTTTCCCAAAATGTTTTGCACTGTATCAACATAGTCCCTGCAACATCTCATAACAAATTAGCTCAAAAATCAAACCTACACTACAAAGAAAATGAAAGAAAACAATAAGAAAAAGGCATGGGTTGCCTCCCAAGAAGTGCCTGATTTAACGTCACGGCACGACGCATGTTATCATCATATCACTTTAGATAAAGAAGTGCCACCACGTGGCTGTCATCAAATTTTCTAAGATAATGCTTGACCTAGTGCCCATTAACTCTGAAAACTTCACCATTTTTGTTCCTTAGATCAAGAGCACCAAATGGGATCACAAACACAACTTCAAATGGCCCACTCCACTTTGACTTGAGCTTACCTGGAAACAGGCGCAACCGAGAATTGAACAAGAGAACCATATCTCCAACCTTGAACTCCTTACCCCGAGCATATTTATCATGAAGGTACTTCATTTTGTCTTTATACAAGGATGAACTTGAGTAGTCATGGAATCTAAACTCATCGAGCTCATTGGGTTGTTCAACACGAAGATTTGTCGCAACATCCCATTCCAAATTCAACTTCCGCAAAGCCCACATGGCCTTGTGCTCTAACTCAACTGGAAGATGACAAGCTTTTCCAAACACCAACCGATACGGAGACATACCAATCGGAGTTTTGTAAGCTGTCTGATAAGCCCATAGAGCATCATTCAACTTTTTCGACCAATCGGTCCTATTAGCATTGACAGTTTTTGACAAGATGCTCTTAATTTCTCTGTTGGAGACTTCCACTTGACCACTAGCTTTAGGATGATAGGGGTAGAAACCTTATGATTGACACCGTACTTGGAAAGCAACGTGTCGAAAGCCTTGTTGCAAAAGTGAGACCCCCCATCACTAATAATTGCACGAGGAGTGCCAAACCTTGTGAAAATGCTCTTTTTAAGAAACACAACAACACTCCGGGCTTCATTATTAGGCAAAGCCGCGGCTTCAACCCATTTTGAGACATAATCAACTGCCACGAGAATGTAAGTATTCCCACAAGAACTAACAAATGGACCCATGAAATCGATGCCCCAAACATCAAAGATATCCACTTCAAGAACTGTATTGAGAGGCATCTCATCCCTTTTTGAAATTCCGCCCGCTCTTTGGCACTCATCACATCTCTTCACCAAATCACCCGCATATTTGAACAAGGTAGGCTAGTAGAATCCACAACTAAGAACTTTGGAGGCGGTCCTCACCCCACCATGATAGCCACCATAGGGTGAAGAATGACAAGCCTCTAAGATACTCAATTGCTCTTCCTTCAGGACGCATCTACGAATCACACCATCCATGAAAATCTTGAACAAGTATGGCTCATCCCAATAGAAATCCAAACTATCCCGCTTGAGCTTCTTCCTTTGGTTAGAAGAGAGCTCACACGGCATTATTCCAGTCACAAGGTAATTGGCAACATCCGCAAATCAAAGCATATCCTTCATTGACACCGCAAGGAGTTGTTTGTCGGGAAATGAATCATTGATCTCAAGGCCATCACAAGGCCTCCCCTCCTCCTCCAAATGGGACAAGCGGTCCGCCACTTGATTCTCACTACCTTTCCGGTCAATAATTTCTAGATCAAACTCTTGAAGAGGTAACACCCATCTCATCAATCTCGCCTTGGAGTCTTTCTTGGTCATCAAATACCTAAGGGCGGCATGATCGGTGTGCACTATAACTTTGTCCCCCATAAGGTAAGGTCGAAACTTTTACATAGGAAACACAATAGCCAACAACTCTTTCTCGGTGACTGTATAGTTCCTTTGAGCCTCATTCATGGTCTTGCTTGCGTAGTACACTGGATAAAACATCTTGTTGATTCTTTGGCCCAAAATAGCCCCAACCGCAACGTCACTAGCATTACACATGAGCTCTAAAGGAAAGCTCCAATTTGGTGTTGTAATGATGGGGGTAGAAGTCAACTTGAGCTTGAGAAGCTCGAATGCTTGCATACAACTCTCGTCAAACTAGAACTTTGCATCTTTCTCTAGCAACTTGCACAAAGGGTGTACCACTTTAGAAAAATCCTTTATGAACCTCATGTAAAAACCCGCGTGCCCAAGAAAACTCCTCACCCCTTTGACAGAATTAGGGGGAGGAAGCCTTGAAATCACCTCTATCTTGGCTTTGTCACCCTTAATTCCTCGCTTCAAGATTTTGTGACCCAACACTATACCCTCTTCAACCATGAAATGGCATTTTTCCCAATTGAGTACGAGGTTTGTGTCTTCACACCGGGACAATACTCTATCCAAATTTTTTAGACACTCATATGAATCCCCAACCACACTAAAATCATCCATGAAAACCTCCAAGATATCCTCCCCCATGTCGGTGAAAATAGCCATCATGCAACGTTGGAAGGTTGCCGGAGCATTACACAATCCGAATGGCATTCGAGAGAAGGCGAATGTTCCATAGGGACATGTAAAAGTTGTCTTCTCTTGGTCCTCCGGGGCAATTAAAATTTGATTGTACCCCGAGTAACCATCCAAGAAGCAATAGAAAGCACGCTCCGCAAGATGATCTAGCATTTGGTCAAGGAATGGCAATGCGAAATGATCTTTTCGGGTCAACTTGTTTAGCTTCCGGTAGTCCATACATACTCTCCACCCGGTGACCGTGCGAGTAGGAATGAGTTCATTGTTGTCATTGGCCACCACAGTCATACCACTCTTCTTCAGCACACATCGCACCAGAGAAGTCCAAGAACTGTCAGAAATAGGATAAACCACACCGGCGTTCAACCACTTGATAACCTCTTTCTTCACCACTTCTTGCATCGCCTCATTTAATCTTCTTTGATGCTCCAAGGAAGGCTTTGCATCCTCCTCCAAGATGATTTTGTGCATGCAAAATGCGGGGCTTATACCCCGAATGTCAGCTAGATTCCATCCAATTGCCCTTTTTCACTTTTGAAGCACCGCCAAAGTGGCCTCAACCTGCATGTTAGTAAGGCAAGAAGAAAAAATAACTGGTAAAGTAGAATTTGAACCCAAGAATTCATACCTGAGGTGTGGAGGAAGTGACTTCAACTCCAACATTAGTGGCTCCTCAATGGATGGCTTTGTTGGTGGAATTTTCCGGTTTTCAATATCTAAAGATAGCTTCCTCAGCTCATAAGAATAAGAGCCCATCCCATGTAGGGCATTGACACTTTCCACTCTACTAGCATCATCATTGACATCCATGTTCAAGAGCACTGCTTGAAGAGGATCTTCCACATTGATCATAGCACTGGTATCATCCACAATCACTGCTGTGACAAGGTCTACAAATGAGCACACCTCGGTGCTATTGGGCTACTTCATAGATTTGCAAACGTGGAAAACGACCTTTTCGTCTCCCACTCGGAAAGTGAGCTCACCCGCTTCAACATCAACCAATGCCTTCCCCGTTGCAAGGAAAGGTCTGCCCAAGATAATAGGAACCTCATAGTCCACCTCACAATCCAAAATCACAAAGTCAACCGGCAATATGAATTTGTCCACCTGGACAAGCACATAATCAATAATGCCCAAAGGTTGCTTTATCGATCGATCCGCCATTTGAAGTCTCATTGAAGTTGGCCTATGTTGCCCAATACCCAAAGTTTTGAAAACCGAGTAGGGCATCAAATTGATACTAGCTCCCAAGTCACAAAGAGCTTTAGCAAAATCCGCACTCCCAATGGTGCAAGGAATGGTGAAAGAACCAGGATCTTCAAGCTTCGAGGCCATTGAATGCACTATAGCACTAACCTGGTGAGTCATATTTATAGTTTCACAGTCCATAGAACACTTCTTTGTAACCAAATCTTTCATGAATTTTGCATAGCCCGACATTTGTTCAAGTGCCTCCACCAGAGGCATATTAATAGATAAGCTCTCCATCATGTCAATGAACTTTTTAACTGATTATCAATCTTCTGCTTTGCGAGCCTTTGAGGATAAGGTGGAGGTGGCCTTGGCAATGGAACCTTGGCTTTTGGCACCACCGGCTCGGGCATGTCAATCACATGTTCCCTATACGGGTTCATGACATCATGGGTTTCTACCTCGGCCTCACCAGTATCAATCCTTACATCATTGTTCATATTCTTTTCTATCCATATAATTACCAGAAGAACTAGGACCCTAAGAAGAGAAAGAGGTGGATTGTTCGGTTGTTGGTACATTGGGGGCCTTTGAAAGCCTTGCCCCCTGTTGCCTTGGTTTCCATTGTTATTCCACTCGCCTTGATTGTTTTTGTTGCCCTAGTTGTTGTTATTTCCATTCTAGTTTCCTTGGTTGTTGTTCTGATTACCCCAATTGTTGTTTTGGTTGTTGTTCCAATTGCCACCATTTTGTTGTTGATTGCCCCAATTTCCTTGGGGTCGCCATTGTTGGTTTGAAGAGTTTCCCCTATTGCCTTGATAGTTGTTGACATATTGTACCTATTCACTTTGGTCATCATAACCATCATTTTGACACCCATCATATTCATCAACAAATTGCTCAGAATTTCCTTGATTTTGTTGCCTTCTTTGCCTTCTCTTGTTGACAAGCATACTAACACCGTCCATGGCATTCACTTGGCAAGGATTCTGAACTTCTTGCAACTGTGCCTTAGCCAATTGATTCATCGTGGTGGTAAGCTCAGCTATTGCTTGACGATGATCATGTAATTCCTTGTGCAAATGAATAACCATAGGGTCACCTTGAGGCATATTTGCTCTACTCTGCCATGCTGAAGATGTGTCCACCATTTCATCAAGTACATCATATGCCTCCTCATAAGAAAGTTTCATAAAATTGCCCTCAGCCAATTGGTTAACAATGATTGATTTGTAGTATTTATGTCTCGGTAAAAGGTTTGTTGGATCATGGACTCGGTCATATCATTATTTGGGCACTCCTTCACCATCGTTCTATATCGCTCCCAAATCTCATGCAAAGGTTCCGTTGGATCTTGCTTGAAGGCTAATATTTCATCTCGAAGCACCGCCATATGACTAGGAGAGAAGAATTTCGAAATAAACTTATCCGCTAACTCATCCCAAGTTATGATGGAATGGTTGGGGAGTCTCTCGAGCCAATCCAATGACTTTCCCCGAAGTGAGAACGGGAAAAGTCTCAATCTCAACGCATACTCTGACACATTCGTCTGTTTGCTCCCCCAGCATGTATCTACGAACCCCTTGAGATGTTTGTAGGCATTTTGATTTGCAACGCCCGTGAAGTACCCATGCTGCTCAAGTAAGGTCAACATCACATTGGTTATCTAAAATTTGCCCGCCCAGATTCGGGGTGGGACAATAGCACTTGCGTAGCCCTAGTTCAGTAATACTCTGGGAGCCACTCTTGGGGAAACCGGGGGAGGGTCTGGAATATAGTTATTTGGAATAGCATTTGCATTCCAGCCTCTCCGTTGACCTTGAGGCGCAAGAGGCACCTCATCTTGTTCAAGATCATCTACCTCCTCCCCTGCTATCATGTTTCCAAGAGGATCATTAGCGTTGTTTAAAGCCATGTTGGTACCTAAGTAATGACACAAACAAGTAAGTAACAAGGAAGGAAAGAAGAACAATACACAAAACTAACTAAATAGATAGCCAAAACCGTTAGCTCTCCGGCAACGGTGCCAAAAAGTGATCGCTTCAAACTCCATACTACTAAAAAGTAGGAAGAGAGGGTCGTAATAGCTTTTACCCGATATGAGGGTCGGGATCGATTTCCACAGTGAGCTAGGAATGGAGTCGAGTATCTATCTAGACTAGGAGTGTGCATTTGTTCAAAATGTCACTTCCATACATTTTTGGGTTTTTAGATTATAAACTACTATTACCAAACTATTAATTGAAACTGGATTATGCTACGAGATAGTTGTTAAGTTGTATCTAATGGGAAGAAGGGCACTAGGGTCGTGACATTACCTAGGTGACTAATTGACGGGTAGAAGTTACTAAAGTTTGATTGATATAATTGGGACTTATGTTATAACCGTTGCACAATTTTACCCACTCTCACACCTCTCGATAGAGAGAGTGATTTTGCCCAATTGACTCTCTCTCGAGACCAAACGGGTAAGCAAATTAGCTCAAGCAACTAGGGTTCAAGTGGGTAATTACTCTCTCGAGGTTTAACCCTTTAATTGGGACTATCAATTCTCTTGAGTCCATCCCAATTCCTTGTTGGGTCAATTTTGGAGACTTGAGCTCTCTTTCTCAAGAAGAGCCAAATCAACTTAGCACAAACCAGTATTTGCAACCACCAATTCATAGATTAAACCATAAAATTGACCCAAATAACAAACACCCATAGTCAATCTAACAATAGATGGCAACACCCATCAATTACCCATACTAGGGTTGAGCCACAACCCTAGATAATGGGTTTAGCTACTCATGCTTGAAGAAGAAAATAGATAAATAGATGAAGAACAAGGCATATTAATTAAATGCTAAATGAAAATACAAGAATCTATCGTTAACTTGAAGCTAAGATGCCTAAAATGGCTACAGATGAAGTTCCCACGAGCGCATCTAAGTTCTGGATATATCTGATAACCTAAAAATGATAAATTATTCTATTTCTACTAGGCTAAAAAAACTGGACAAAAATACCCCTGCGGGGTCAGTGCGGGCCGCATAAAATGGACCGCGGCCGCGCTAGGCTCTTGGATAATTCTGGGTTCTCTGACTTGGGCTCCGCAGATCACGTAAAATGGATCGCGGCCGCGGAGGCAGCTGTTGCGGTCCGCACAACAATGCCTGTGGACCACGTTAGCATTTTCCATCTGTCTGAATATCTCTTCCGCAGATCGCACAAGAAGGCAATGCGGCCGCAAAACCTTCACAGCAGACCGCGCACTATGGACTGTGGCCGCATTGCTTGAGGCCTGGTTTTTGTCATCTCTTTGAATACCTTTTCCGCGGACCGCACAAAAAGGCAGTGTGGCCGCAGAACTTTCATCGCAGGCCGCGCAGTGTGGATTGTGGCCGCGTTGCTTGAAGCCTGATCTTGCCATCTCTCTGAATCACCTAGTGCGGCCGCATTCCATTTTGTGCGGTCTACACTAGGCTTGTTTCCCCTCAGTTTATTTTCTCTTTGATACTTGAGTAGGTTTCACTCCGTTTGATCCGATCTTTGACATTTTGTCACTTTGTTGATCAAACCTGCAATCAAGCATAACTTATGAGCCTTTTGGGACTATTTTGTAATGATTTATAATCAAAGCATAAGCAAGAAAGAGCATAAAACTCGTTAAAATCTCTACTTATCAGGCACATCCAGCCCAGTCGATTGCAGCTGCTCAGGGCTATGTAGCTCCTGCCATGTTAGAGGATGAGAAGCGCAGGTTGGAGAGGTTTGGTAGACTTCAGCCTCCAGCTTTCAGTGGTGTAGAGGGCGAGGATGCCTAGGGTTTCTTGGATAAATGTCAAAGGATTCTTCGTACAATGGGTATTCTCGAGACCAGCAAGGTCGCTTTCCCTACTTTTCAGTTATTTGGAGCTGCCTTCACTTGGTGGGAGGCTTTAGAGAGGCGTAGGCCTGTTGGTGCAGCACCCCTTACCGGGCATCAGTTCTCCATTCTCTTTTTGGAGAAATATGTGCCACAGTCTCGTAGAGAGGAGCTGCGCAGGTAGTTCGAGTGGTTGCGTCAGGGAGATTTGACTGTGATGCAGTATGAGATGAGGTTTTCGGAGTTAGCTCGTCATGCTGTCTGGTTGGTTCCTACAGAGAGAGAGAGAGAGAGAGAAAGAGAGGGAGAGAGAGAGAGAGAAAGAGAGGGAGAGAGAGAGAGAGAGAGTATTAGGAGGTTCGTTGATAGCCTCACTTATCAGCTTCGTATTCTCATGACTAGGGAGAGGGTGTCTGGTGCTACATTGAAGGAGGTTGTGGATATTTCCCGTGAGATTGAGTTTGTTTGTCTCCACGAGTTAGAGGAGAGGGAGGCCTCGAGGATCTAATAGCTATAGTGGTACTCCTTTGAGAGGTTAGTTTCAGCACGACAGAAGCCGTCCACTTAGGTATGCTCAGCCAGCTCGCCCAAGTTATCGTGGGGCATCATGGTTCTCATAGTTCTCATTAGGGTCAGTCATCACTTATTGCTCTTCCAGCTCAGAGTTCGTCCCGTGCTCCATCAATTTAGGGCTCTTCTATGCCAGGTGCATCTGCTAGTCATTTCGGTGCTAGGGGTTCCCTTCAGTCCCCTTCTCCAACACCCGGGAGTTGCTATGAGTGTAGAGAGATGGGTCATATGTGGAGGCATTGTACTCGTCATCTTGCGGGTTCATCTTAGTAGAGGAGACATCCATCGGCTTCAGCACTAGTTACTTTGCCACCACCCGCTCAGCCAGATAGGGGTGAAGGTCAGTCAGCTAGGGGTCGCCCTAGAGGGGGAGGTCGCGGTCAGGCCCATTTTTATGCACTTCCAGCTAGACTCGATGTTATTGCTTCCGATGTTGTCATTACATGTATTGTTTCAATCTGCCACAAAGATGCCTCTGTATTATTTGATCCCAGTTCCACCATTTCTTATGTGTCATCATACTTTGCTCATTATTTGGATACGCCTTGTGAGTCTCTTGCTTCACCTATTCATGTATCTACCCCGGTGGGTGATACTATTATTGTTGACCATGTGTACTGGCCGTGTGTGGTGACTATTGGGGGTCTAGAGACCCGAGTGAATCTTTTACTATTATGTATGGTGGATTTCGGTATCATTTTGGGCATGGATTGACTATCTCCATGTCGTGCTATTCTGGACTGTCACGCCAAGACAATTACATTGGATATACCGGGTGTGCCACGGATTGAGTGGTGAGGTGTGACTGATTATGTTCCTAGTAAAGTGATATCATTCGTGAAAACCCAGCATATGGTTGGGAAGAGTTGTCTTTCATATCTAGCCTGTGTCAGGGATGTTGGTGCAGAGACTCCTAGTATTGATTCTGTTCCAGTTGTGAGGGATTTTCCCAACGTGTTTCTTGCAGACCTATCGGGCATGCCACCGGACAGGGACATTGACTTTGGTATTTACCTGGTGCCGGGCACTAAACCCATTTCTATTCTGACGTATCGTGTGGCACCAGCGGAGCTGAAGGAGTTAAAGGAGTAGTTTCAGGAACTCCTTGATAAGGGGTTTATTCGGCCTAGTGTGTCACCTTAGGGTGCACCAGTTCTATTTATGAAGAAGAATGATGGCACTATGAGGATGTGCATTGATTATAGGCAATTGAATAAAGTAACAGTTAAGAACAAGTATTATTTGCCTCGCATTGATGATTTATTCGACCAGCTTCAGGGAGCGAGAGTGTTCTCCAAGATTGATCTCCGGTCAGGTTATCACCAGTTGAAGATCAGGGACTCGGATATTCTTAAGACGGCTTTCAGGACCCGATATAGTCATTATGAGTTCTTGGTGATGTCTTTTGGGCTGACCAATTCCCCAGCAGCGTTCATGCATTTGATGAACAACGTATACCAGCCTTATCTCGACTCGTTCATCATAGTATTCATTGATGATATTCTAGTGTATTCGCATAGCCAGGAGGATCACGCAGAGCATTTGAGAGTTGTGTTGCAAAGATTGAGGGATGAGAAGCTTTATGCAAAATTCTCCAAGTGTGAGTTTTGGATCAGTTCAATGGCTTTATTGAGGCACGTGGTGTCCAGCGAGGGTATTTAGGTTGATCCGAAGAAGATAGAGGTGGTTCAAAGTTGGCCCAAACCATCCTCTGCCACAGATATTCGCAGCTTCCTTCGTTTGGCAGGTTATTATCATCGGTTTGTTTAGGGGTTCTCATCTATCGCATCGCCCTTGACCAAGTTGACTCAAAAGGGTGCTCTTTTCAGGTGGTCGGATGAGTGTGAGGAGAGCTTTTAGAAGTTCAAGACTGCCTTGACCATAGCTCTAGTGTTAGTTTTGCCATCAGCTTCAGGTTCATATACCGTGTATTGTGATGCTTCGAGAGTTGGTATTGGTTGTGTTTTGATGCAGGAGGGTAGAGTTATTGCTTATGCTTTTTGTCAGTTGAAGCCGCATGAGAAGAACTACCCCATTCATGATCTGGAGTTAGCTGCCATAGTTCACGCATTGAAGATTTAGAGGCATTACTTGTATGGTGTGTCTTGTAAGGTATTTACTGATCATCGTAGTCTCCAGCACTTGTTCACGTAGAAGGATCTTAATTTGAGGCAGCAAAGATGGTTGGAGTTGCTAAAGGATTATGATATTACTATATTGTACCATCCGGGAAAGGCCAATGTGGTGGCCGATGCTTTGAGCCGAAAGGCGGTGAGTATGGGGAGTTGGCATATATTCCAGTTGGGGAGAGACCTCTTGCAGTTGATGTTCAGGCCTTGGCCAATCGGTTCGTGAGGTAAGATATTTCGGAGCCCAATCGGGTATTGGCGTGTGTGGTATCTCGGTCTTCCTTATATGATCACATCAGAGAGCGCCAGATGATGATCCACATTTGCTTGTCCTTAAGGACAAGGTTTAGCATGATAATGCCAGAGATGTGACCATTGGTGATGATGGGGTGTTGAGGATACAGGGCCGGATATGTGTGTCCAATGTAGATGGGCTTCAGGAGCTGATTTTGGAGGAGGCCCATAGCTCGCGGTATTCCATTCATCCGGGTGCCACGAAGATGTATGAGGATTTGAGGCAACATTATTGGTGAAGGAGAATGAAGAAAGACATTGTGAGATTTGTAGCTCGGTGTCTCAATTGTCAGCAGGTGAAATATGAGCATTAGAGACCTGGTGGCTTGCTTCAGCAGATGGGTGTTCCATAGTAGAAATGGGAGCGGATCACCATGGACTTTGTAGTTGGGCTTCCACAAACTTTGAAGAAGTTTGATGCTATTTGGGTGATTGTGGATCGGCTGACCAAGTCCGCACACTTCATTCCTGTGTGTACTACCTATTCTTTAGAGCGGTTGGCAGAGATCTATATCTGGGAGATTGTTCATTTGCATGGTGTCCCAGTTTCCATCATCTCGGATAGGGGCACTCAGTTTACTTTGCAGGTTTGGAGGTCTGTGCAGCGAGAGTTGGGTACTCAGGTTGAGTTGAGCACAGCTTTTCATCCTCAGACGGACGGGTAGTCTGAGCGCACTATTCAGATATTGTAGGACATGTTGCGTGCTTGTGGCATTGATTTCGGAGGGTCATGGGATCAGTTTCTACCACTTGCAGAGTTTGCTTATAACAACAGCTACCAGTCGATTAATCAGACGGCTCCATATGAGGCTTTGCATGAGAGGCGGTGTAGATCTCCAGTTGGTTGGTTCGAGCCGGGTGAGGCGAGGCTATTAGGGACAGACTTGGTGCAGGATGCTTTAGAAAAGGTGAAGGTAATTCAGCAGAGGCTTCGTACAGTGCAGTTGAGGCAAAAAAGTTATGCTGACAGGAAGGTTCGAGATGTGTCCCACATGGTTGGCGAGAAGGTTCTGTTGAAGGTTTCGCCCATAAAGGGTGTTATGAGATTTGGGAAGAAAGGTAAGTTGAGTCCTAGGTTCATTGGGCCTTTTGAGGTGTTTCGGCGGATTGGGGAGGTGGCTTATGAGCTTGCTTTGCCACCTAGCTTGTCGAGTGTGCATCCGGTATTTCATGTTTCTATGCTCCGGAAGTATGTTGGGGATTCGTCTCATGTTCTGGATTTCAGCATAGTTCAGTTAGATGGTGATTTGACCTATGATGTGGAGCTAGTAGCTATTTTGGGTCGCTAGGTTCGAAAGTTGAGGTCAAAGGATATAGCTTCAGTGAAAGTGCAGTGGAGAGGTCGGCCCATAGAGGAGGCTACCTGGGAGACCGAGCGGGAGATGCGGAGCATATATCCTCACCTGTTTGAGGCTTCAGGTATGTTTCTTGACTCGTTCGAGGACGAACGTTTGTTTAAGAGGGGGAGGATGTGACGACCTGGCCAGTCGTCTCATGAGTTACCGCTCTGTTTCCCCCATTTCTGCTTCCTATTGCTTTGTCTATCGGTTCTTATGCGATCGGGTTGGTTGGCTCGGGTTCAGAAAGGATTTGGTAAGGTTTGAGACACTTAGTCTCTTTTGAAGAAACTTAGGTTGGAAAAGTCAACCGGATGTTGACTTATGTGTTATAGGGCTCGGGTGTGAGTTTCGATGGTTAGGATAGCTTCGGGAGGTGATTAGGGACTTATGAGTATGATCGGAATGAGTTTTGGAGTTCCGGAGTAGATTTAGGCTTGAATTGGCAAAATTGGATTTTTAGCGATTTCCGGTTGATAGGTGAGATTTTTATATAGGGGACGGATTGGAATTCCGAGAGTTGCAGTAGTTCTGTTGTGTCATTTGGGATGTGTGCGCAAAATTTCAGGTCATTCGGATGTGGTTTGGTTGGGTTTTCTTATCAAAAGCATAATTTAGAAGATTTTGGAATTCTTAGGCTTGAATCCGAAGCGAATTGGGTGTTTGGAGGTTGTTTTGAGCGTTCCGAAGGTTGGAACAGGTTTGAATGAGGTTATGGGATATGTTGGCATGTTTGGTTGAGGTCCCGGGGGCCTCGGGTGACTTTCAGGTGGTCAATCAGACCATTTTATATTGTTTGGAATTGCAGAAAAACTGCTGAAGTGTTGCAGAGAATTTGACCTTCGCGTTCGCGAAAGGTTAGTTGAGGAGGCTGAGATTTTAGCCTTCGCATTCACGAAGGGGTTGGGAGGTGATTCATCACATTCGCGAGGTGGAATCGCATTAGCGTAGAGGAAATTGGTCAGCTGGGTTTGAGGTCGGCTTGTTCATCGCTTTCGCAAGAGAGGGAGTGCGTTCGCGAAGAGTTAGTCTGAAGAACCATCGCGTTCGCGTAAGAGGATTTTTGGTCAAAGCTGGTTTGCGCTTCGTGAACGCGAGGCGTTGACCGCGTTCGCGAAGAAGGAATTGAGGCTTGGGCAGAATGTTTAAATAGTCGTTTTGTCCTCGATTTTGGGGTTTATTTCCACCATTTTTCAGCAATTTTGGAGCTTTTTGAAGTGGATTGAAGAGGGATTCAAGGGGAAACACTTGGAGGTAAGATTCATGGACTTAATACTCGTTTCTAATGTGAAATCTACCTAATTAATCATGGAAATTAAGCCTAAAATTGAAGAACTAGGGCTTGAAATTGGAGATCTAGAATTTGGAATTTGAGGGGTCATTTGTGGTTGAATTTTGATGCTTTTGGTATGAATGAACTCGCGGAGTGATAAGGAATCCATTGATGTGAATTTTATCGGAATTCGAGACGTGGGCATGGGAGTCGGGTTTTGGTAATTTCGGGATTTATGTTGTAAATTGATTATTTTTGCTTGGGCTTCGTTCCCTTAGCATATTTTGACATCGTGATTCTAATTTTGGATAGATTTGATGTGAGTGGAGGCCAATTCGAGGGGCAAAGGCGTCGCGGGCTAGAGTTTGGACCAGATTGAGGTGAGTAATGATTGTAAATGATGTCCAGAGGGTATGAAACCCCGGATTTCACATCGTTGTGCTATATTGATGTGACGCACATGTTTGATGATGAGCGTGCGGTCGTGCACTGTTGGGGATTGTGACTTAGTCCGTCCTGAATGACTATTTTACCGCGTATTTGACTGAAATCTATTTGTGAACATCATGTTTTGGGCTGAACGCCATATTTGGGCCGCGTTCCATCTATTTGAACCCTTAGGGAATTTTTATTGATATTTCCTCACTGTTTTGACTTTATACTTGAACTCAGTCATGTTATGTTCCACTGTTTTCATAACTCAGCCATGTTTACTCTGTTTTAACACTTAAATGATCTTTTGAATGATATTTTGGGCTGAGAGTCATGTTTTACTATTGCTCAAGCAGCTTGTGAGGATTTTGACTAAGTAAGGCCGAGGGCCTATTTGTGAGGAAACACTGATTATGATTATGAGGCCGAGGGCCTGATATATGTACGCCACGAGGTGGCTTGTTGATATGAGGCCGAGAGCCTAGTGATGATGCCACGAGATGGCTTAATATTGCGCTTGGGCCATAAGGGGCCCCTCCAGGAGTCTGCACACCCCCAGTGAGCGCGGGTACCCATTGTGATGTGAGATATAGCCCGAAGGGCTGGTATTATTTCTGAGATATTGCCCGAGGGGCGGATTTGTTGATACTGTGCCCGATGGGCGATCCTTTATGTGTTTATTTTTCCTAATTACCGGTCATTTACTTAATTAATTGTTAAAAAGGCATTGTATGAAGTTTTAATTGAACTAAAGTGACTTGCATATTTTCATTGTTTCAATATTTTGCTGGTTTTTACTGCTTCATTACAGCCTGTAATGTGCCTTACGTGATTTCATATTTCTCAGTCTTTATTTATGATTATTACTCACTGAGTTGGAGTACTCACTTTACTCCCTGCACCCCGTGTGCAGATTCAAGCGCATCTGATCCCGCTACCGAGTGTTGATCTTTTCAGCTCAGGCGGATTCGAAGATTCTCTAGGTAGGTGTCGGCGTTCGTAGCCCAGAACTTCTTCCCTTATCTTACTTTTTTTTGCTTTAGATTTGTATTAGACTATGTAGACCTTTCTTGTATCATCCGAATTGTAGATGCTCATGATTGGTGACACCCCGGTATCGGGATGTGTTGGGTTTTACTTCTGCATTGTACTATTCACTACTTACTTTGGGATTATTTATTACGTTTTAGACTTAATTCTTATTGTTTAGTTGCTTAAAAACCAAAATGGGAAAGTGTCGGCTGGCCTTATCCTCACGAGAGGCGCCATCACGACTGGGTTCGGGTTTAGGGTTGTGACAACAAATCTTCCCCTTTGTCCAATAGTCTTTAACCAGCATATCCCCTCTCTTGAATATACTCTTCCTTACTCGCTCAAGTATTACAACATATACTCTGCCGTGCAAGATTTCAGATGGCTCGATCTCGGCAGTGCCCGAGATATTCATCGCTATTACACCTTGTAGGTACGACCATGGCTTGGTCGACCCCTTACCACTCCTTTTAGTGATAATCCACTTGCGGTCAGTTTTTGACCCATACAGTTATCCCTCTGCCCGTTGGGGTAGCCTCTTGGCGAGCTCGATGGGCGGACTTTGTTGATTCAAAAATTAGGAGAAATCTGAACATGTTATGCGAGGAGCGAGGTTCTTATGGAAAGATAGAGACACGACTCTTCAAGAATTTCATTGGATCGTTTCGTCAATTCAGAATTGGATCATCACGTCAATTCAGGATATCATGAATGCTTCTGATGCGTCATTATGGAGCACGTTTCCCAAACACCATGTCGTTTCCTGTGCCCTTTTCGTTTTCTAATTGGCGGCTCTTGGTTTTCCCGCTTAGGGCATTTATGCCTCTATAAATCGGGGGAAGCCTCTCATTTGATTGTTGCGCTTTTCAATTGTCTAAGAAAGAACTTTGCAAACTTCCTCCTCCACTAGTCTTTCATACTTCTGCTTTTGCTAGATTTCGCTGTGACTATTACCTTTTTTCCTTCACCATTCTCGTTTATTTCGATCAAGGAAGACAAATGGCTAGTGCTCCTTCCTAGTGTGATAAATCTGTTGGCGCTCCAGTGCCGGGAAGTGATGTATCCCTACTCGAAGAGGGAGTGTAGGTGGTGGAAGACGAGGGGTTTCCGACGGTGGATGAGGTAGTTCCCCATCCGGGGAAGACAAGGACTGATTTTAACATCCCTGCCAGAGATGAACTGAAGCCCATTCCTTCCATGATGGATGCTGAGGCAATCACGATGTTTCAAGCCAAATGGGGGATTCTCGGTCATATTGAAATGGTGTTGGTAGGTAAGGATATAGTGCATTTCCACTGCCCGGGCTACTATGCGTTTTACGCATATCCCTTTGTTATTGGGTACACTCTTCCCTTTCCTTCCTTGGTGGTGAATTTTTGCCGTTACTATAAAGTGTGCCCGACCGAACTCTCTCCGTACATGTACAAGCTCTTTCTCATACTCATCAAGTACGCAGAGCTGGCTGGCCGAGGAATCTCCCTAAGACACATGCTCCACCTCTTCGCCCCCCATTTTCTTTGAGGTACGATGATCCATATGTGTCATCGAGGGACCAAGAATTTGGTGTTGAAGATGGACGATAAGGCCAACTGCCGCTTTTAGGAGAGCTACTTCTATGCCCGAACAGGGAAAATCGTGTCGAACCCAACAGGGTTTCTTGAGATGTGGAACTTTGCTCGTTAGTTTTCCTGTTTATGCATTTTTTCTTAAGATGCTCATCAGTCATCTCATATTCACGACCACTAAGGATTTGCTTTTGTTTTTGAAGCCAGAGACTACATACCCTGCTGGTTGCCAAAATCCACGAGTGGGTGAGCGCAATTCTCCCCCACACTATAGGGATTCGTGAGTAGGTGTCTTTCCATGAGAAGTTTGGGTGCAAGCCTCTTACTGGTGAGTTGGCTTGTCACAGTTTTGCTTTGTTCCTTGTTTTTCAGTTTATACATCTTTGTCGTTATTTGATTTAATTCCTCCTTATTGACATATCAGAGAGGAGTGAGAAGGATAAAGGCTCCTTCGCTCGCATTCCAACAACCGGTGCCCTCTGCCGGCCTGCGCCGATGTTGCTGCCCGACCTGTACCAAGAGCTACTGCCCGACTTGTGCCCGTGGTTGAAGCCGTGCGCTTGGAGAATACTCCTCAGCCGGAGACTCTAATTCCCGCAGTCCATTCAATGGGCGAATCTTCCCGTGTTGTTAGTGGAGAGGCCCCGTCGAAAAGATGAAGAGTAGTGTTGGAAGAGGCTTCTCTAGCAGAAACATCTTCGAGGGGTGACCTTGCCTCGGCGGTACCCAAAACCGGTGGTGCTGCCAACCCGGCCGTAGAGACAACGCCCATTGAGAGCATTCAAGGGGCTAATGTGGCGGAGAGATGGGTTTCCGAGACTGTCGTTGTTTTGGGTGGCCCTTCGACATCTCGGCATAACCGTGCCACCTCTTCAGCAAATAAGAGTGGGAAGGCCGTCATGGTGAGGATTATGAACTCGATTCCGACATTGAACCTAAGGACATGAGGATGTTCGAGTGGAGCTTTACCAAGACTGAAGTAAGAGCAGAAGGCCCTTCCCGCATACTTGAAATTTTGTCGGATTTCAACCTGCTGCAGGACACGATGGATTTGGTGCCACAGTTCGATCTTCTATGCTCCGCCACTAAAAGTGGAGCTCTTTAGGATGTCAACGACTCCGAGTTTTCTTGCGGTATGGTCGCGATGGGCCTAAGGGTGAGTTCCCTTTTTTTTCTCTGTGTTGTGACCTTTGTCTTTACTAACTCCTTTCTTCCCTCTTTTTTTTCTTTTTTTAGACTTACATGCTGGAGGTTGAGAGTGCTCGTAGGGCTGAGATGGCCGAGAAGTATCGGTGGTGTCGCAACAAGTGCCATTAGATGCGTGAGCGACTTTGAGTTGGCGCTAGTACCCAGTCCGCTAGGGAGGATTTGGAGAAAAGAGATGAGGAACTGATGCGGACCATCCACAGATGTAGTGAGCTCGAGGAGCTACTTCATGTCAAGGACAAGGAACTTGAGGTGGGCAAAGGGGTTGTCGCGGAGTGCGAGGACCTTCAGGCAAAGGTGTTGTCTTTACGAGCTCAGCTTGAGCAGAATGCTGCTAAAGTCGATGCTCTTGGTACAGAATAGGCAGAGAAGGTGGCCGAGCTGGAAAAGAAAATGGCCGAGTTTGAGAGAGCCGAGGGTGCTCGAGTGTCAGCTTTAGCGAGGGCGGCGACACTAGAAGATACTATCCATGTCCTCAAGTCTGAGCAGGAGTCTAAGAGAGCGACGACCACGCTGAGGGAGGCACGGCTCGAGGAGCGAATTGGTGAACTTGATCGGGTTGCTTCGATCTTGAGAGACCGAGTTGCGGCTTTTAAAGCTGAGAAGGCGCAGTTATTGGCTCAAGCTCCCCTCAAGAGTCTACTTCGGCCTCTGGTCCTCACCGCCTGTATGAGCTATGGGTCCATGCTGAGGCCCAACGTGATATATACAAGGGTTTGTGGGAGGCGGGGAATGTTCTAGAGGCTATCTTTGAAGATGCTGGGGCGAAGTCACGTGAAGCTCGTATTACCTGCGGTTACGAACCTGTGACACCGGAAGCTGGTAAGGGCGTTGATGTTAAGGATGGGCTCCCTTCTGATTATGACGTTGGGGAGAACGGCGGTGGGGATGACGCTGAGTGAAACTTTATTGCAGCTTTTGTGCTTAGTTTTTTTTGTTCTTTTGTTGTTTGTTTTCACTCACTTTTTTTGAGGGCCCGTTTCGGCCTTTCTGTAGGGAGCGGCTATTGCGCATGTATATTTGAATAAAATAGTTGCTTCGGCTTTCTTGGTGTACCTTTTGACTTTCTTACTCCTCTCCCATTTTTTTGTTTTTTCTCTCTTGGGGAGAAGATCTTCGGATTTCTCCATGATGAGTCCCTGATCTATTTAATTGGGAATCCGACCTTGTCCAGATCGAGTAGGCTCTCGTCGTATGAGTTCGAATGAAGTCACTTTGGATCTGCAAGTTCGGACGAGGTTGACTTCTGATTTGCCAACTTGGAAAAAATCAACCTTTATTCAAATGAGGTCGAATTCAGAGTTGCCATCTTGGGTGATGTCGGTTTTTCCATATATATTCGAGCGAGGTCAAACTTGGGGTCTCTATCTTGGGCGAAGTCAATTTCTAACATATATTCGAACGAGGTCGAATTTGGAGTCGCCATCTTGGGTGAATTTATGACATATATTCGAACGAGGTCGAATTTGGAGTCGCCATCTTGGGCGAAGTCAATTTCTGACTTATATATCCGAACGAGGTCGAACTTGGATTCACCATCTTGGGCGAAGTCAGTTTCTGACTTATATATTTGAACGAAGTCGAACTTTCCTTTTATTTTGGCGGTGGCAGATGACCGTAAGTTGTTAACTCGAGCGAGTTTGAATTCTAACCCATTTGACGATGGCCAATGACCGTAAAGGTGTTAATTCGAGCGAGGTCGAATGGTAACCCATTCAACGATGGCCGATGACCGTAAAGGTTTTAATTCGAGCGAGGTCAAATTGTAATCCGTTTGATGATGGCCGATGACCGTAAAGGTGTTAATTCGAGCGAGGTCGAATTGTAACCCATTTGACGATGGTCGATGACCATAAAGGTGTTAATTCGAGCGAGGTCGAATTGTAACTCATTTGACGATGTGCGAGTTTGGAGGGATGGTGAGATTTGTCTATTGCATTGCTTTTATTGGAGATCATTACTCGTTACCATGTTGTTTGTGTGTGCATCGAGGTGAGTACCGATTTGCTTAATTTTGCCTTCATTGGAGAGTAATGTGCGTCGTTGCATAGTTTGTACGTGTTGGTGGAGTTTTGATTTATCCGATCCCTTTGTTGCTCGACCCGGAAAAGGCCGTTGTTGAGACGGATGATGAACTTTCTATTCGGGTTTCTGGGCACTAGGCTTTTCTAGCCCATGCTTTGTTGGTCGGGGAGACTATACGTTTAGTGGACCCGTTGCTCTGTCCCTGGTTCCGGAGATTGTTTCTTAGTAATGTTGGCTTGTTCTGTGTCAAATACGTTATTTATGATATGACATAGCGCAGAAGGCTTTGCTCGATCGTTGCTTGTGAGATGATACGATATGGAACATTTTCCCGGTGTGTCTGGTGGTGTTCATTCCTTGTTCGCATACTTGTGAGAATGTTCGCATACTTGTGTGAATGTTCGTATTCCTGTTCTAAGCCAAAGAGAGTATGATAAGTTAAATTCAACGGAATTTCCTGTTACCTTGACCTGGAAAGTCGGTGAAGGGGGAGAGGCACCGTAGGGTTACTTGCTTCGTCCCGTGCTCGAATGGCGGTTTCAGATTGGGTAGTCGCATTTGACTTCATCATTGGACACATCTAGGCTTCTCGCGGGCTGGATTTAGTTCGCCCATTGGGGTCTCGAGTCCGAGTCCCAATCCGATATGCGTAAACAACAAGGGAAAAATGTCATACTCGTTCATAGATCACATGGCGCGTGTGGGTAAAAAAATAAAACAGGATACGCATCTTATTTCAGAGAATCATTCAGTAGGTCATTATCCCTTCCTATGAGGCGGAGTACAGATTGGAATATAGAGTAACTACATTAAATAGGATTGCGGTCATGCTAAGTGCGTGGTGACTGATCCTACTTTGAATGCGCACATGACGTGCCAAACCCATCGCTACAGATGAGGTGTGGGTTTTGCATAGACGTCGTGTCACGACCCTACGTCCGTACCTATTCGTGATGGCGCCTATCGTGAGACAAGGCCAGCCAACACAACACCCAACTCATTTTAACAGTTATAATAGTTCAATTTAAATCATTAAAAGGTGATAAATCCCAAAATAAGTGTAATAACACAAACGCAGAAATAAACACAGCCCGACATCGGGGTGTCACTAGTCATGAGCAACTAACATAAGTCCAGGAGAATGAAAACAGACTACACAGTCTATTACAGAAACTAATAGGGAAAATAAGATAAGAGGGAGAAGCACCGGGCTGCGAATACCGAGTAGCTACCTAGTGATCTCTGAACCGCCTGTTGGAAGCAATCAACACTCGCTAGCGGGACCCGAAGCTCCTGAATCTGTACACATGGTGCAGAGAGTAATGTGAGTACACCAACTTAGTGAGTAATAAAAATAAATGAAGGGTGAGCGATAAGAAAATATGTAAAACACAGCAAAATGCTACAAAGAGACAGTGAAAAACCTTTGCAAAGCAATAAAATAGTGAAATCTCATAAAACACCTTAGTTCAATAGAAACTTCTTTAAAACATCTTTTTAACAATTAAACAAGTGAATGAAAAGCAGCGAGAAAAGGTAAACACATAAAATCAGCTCTTCGGGCACAATATCAACAGAATCAGCCCCTCGGGCAATAATCATGGAACAACACCAGCCCCTCGGGCTATATCACATATCATACTAGGTACCCGCGCTCACTGCGGTTGTACAGACTCCGGGAAGGGCCCCTTACGGCCTAAGTGCAATATCAAGTCATCACGTGACATAATAAAACAGGCTCTCGGCCTCATATCAAGCCACCTTGTGGCATACAACTCAGGCACTCGACCTCATAATCATGAATCAGCTCAATACCGCTGCGGCGCGTAGCCCAATCCCATGATAACCTCACAATACAGGCCCCCGACCCTACTCAGTTAGAAATCTCTAAAAGCCACTTGGGCACAGAAAAATATGATGCTCAGCTCAAAATATAATTTAAGATGTCAAAAACAGAGTAAACATGGCTGAGTTATGAAAACAGTTGAATATAGCATGACTGAGTACAAGTATAAAGTCAAAATAGTGAGGAAATAGTAGTAAAATCCCCTAAGGGTCCAAAACAGTTGGCACGAGGCCCAAATATGGCATTCAGCCCAAAACATGATGATAGCAAACAGTTTTCAATCGAATACGTAGTGAAACAGTCATTCGGGATGGACTAAGTCACAATCCCCAATAGTGCACGACCCCACGCTCGTTATCTAGCGTGTGCGTCACCTCAAAATAGCACAACGATGTGAAATCCGGGGTTTCATACCTTCAGGACAACATTTACAATTATTACTCACCTCTATCTGGTCCAAACTCTAGCCCGCGATGCCTTTGCCTGTTGAATCGGCCTCCGGATGCTCCAAATCTAACCAAAATCAGTGCAAAACCATCAAAATATGCTAAGGGAACAAAGCCCACTCGAAAGAAACCAAATTATAACACAAATCCCGAAATTGGCGAAACTCGACTCGCAAATCTAACCAAAATCAGTGCAAAACCATCAAAATATGCTAAGGGAACGCGAGGGCCCACTCGCGAACGCGAAGGCCAAAAGTTTGTAACACTCACAATAGATTTTCTACAATTTTTCTCAACTTGAAATGATCCGTTTAACCACCTGAAACTCACCCGAGTCCCTCCGGACCTCAACCAAACATGCCAACAAATCCCATAACATCATTCAAACGTGTTCCAACCTTCGGAACACTGAAGACAACATCAAAACACCAAATTTGCATTGCATTCAAGCTTAAATATTCCAAAATCTTCCAAATTCCGCTTTCGATCAAAAAGTCTATCAAACCACGTCCGAATGACCTGAAATTTTGCACACGCATCCCAAATGACACAGCGAACCTACTGCAAATCCCATAATTCCATTCCAACCTCTATATCAAAATCTCACGTATCAACCGAAAAACGGCAAAATTTCAATTTCGCCAATTCAAGCCTAAATCTACTCCGTACCTCCACAACACATTCCGATCATGCTCCTAAGTCCCAAATCACCTCTCGAAGCTATCCAAACCATCAGAACTCACATCTAAGCCCGTTAACATATAAGTCAACATCCGGTTGACTTTTCCAACTTAAGCTTATTCAAAAGAAACTAAGCGTCTCAAACCTTACCAAAACCTCTCCGAACCTGAGCCAACCAACCCGATAAAATAAAATACAACTGAACAAGGAAATAATAAGCAGAAATGGAGGAAACGGAGTGGTAACTCATGAAACGACCGACCGGGTCGTTACACGCCGGATATAATCTCGATTTCATATGGAGATCTGGCCTAGATTGATTTGGTTATCTCAACCACTTATCTGCCACTTTTTCGAGTTGGTGTTTGCACTGAGATGGTGAAGCTATGACAGATGGGAGTGATACTTTGGCTAGTTTTAGATCTAAAGGAAACTAAAGTTTTGACCAAAAAAATTCCCCACAGACAGCGCCAAATTATTTGACCAAAAAGTGCTAAGTTTTTTGCTAAACTAATTAATGAAGAAAATGGAGGATAAATCTTAGCCAAACATAATTAACTCTAGATCTAAGCATATTGAATATGAGAATCGAATGAGGCCGAGCTTACATAATACTTCTTAAGATTATTAAAAGACATCAAACATAAATGATAAGCTTACACCTTTGATATATCGTTCCGTACTTGTAAGAGCAAAGAAGGAAAGGAAGGAATGTCATTGATAACTATGAGATCTATCTTTATTGATTCAACAATGACGATTACAAAAGTTTGCAACCAAAATCTAGGCTTTTGCTTTGTTGTTGGAGGTATCCTTCCGTTCTTCTGTTCCTTTTTCTCTCCAGGGACCCCCCTTTTCTTGCCTTCTTATCTTATATATATATATATATTACAAGTCTTCCCCTTTGTCCAACAGTCTTTAACCAGCATACCCCCTCTCTTGACTATACTCTTCCTTACTCGCTCAAGTATTACGACATATATTCTGCCGTGCAAGCTTTATGATGGCTCGATCTCAGCAGTGGCCGAGATACTCATCGCTATTATGCCTTGTGGGTACGACCATGGCTTGGTCGACCCCTTACCACTCCTTTTAGTGATAATCCACTTGTGGTTAGATTTTGACCCGTACAACCTTCATTGCCAAAATATTTTCTATAACATATATATATATATATATATATATATTATTTCATTGAAATGATGTTCAAGTATTATTAGGGAGTTAGTAGATAGGAATATATATATATATATATATATATATATATATATATATAAAAGTGACACGTGCATCCAAAACCAATTAGTGAAAGGATTCACACTGTGTAAGGAAAGGGAGCCTTCTCTTCAAAAACCAAACCCTACATAAAAGAAAAGGAAAAAGCAAGAGGAACAAAAACAAATATAAACAGGTGAGAACTGGTTTTACACTATGGGTGTCAATGGGGCGGGGTCAGACCAAGCTGGGCGATTGGAAAAGGAGACCGGACGGTCTCCGCACCGGTCTGATTACCAGTTTTAAAATATTGATTTTACCGATTCTGTGCCTCACTGGTGAAAAATTGAAACGGGGACGGTTCCGGGCCTAAGGGGCCGGGCCATTTTTTGTGTGTATTTTGTATAACTATCGTAATTTTTATTAAGATAAAGTAAAAATGTAAAACATAAAAAACAATCTTATAAAAAGAGTGTTTGAATAAATTTCAAAGGCTTTAAAAGTCTTATATTTGAATATTTCATTAAGAATTTAAGATAATACAATGAAGATGGAAAAAAAATTTAACTTATAATTTGCAAGTTCTTTTTTTAATTCAAACTTGCAAATTAAAGTTTATACTTACAACAACTAAATTAAAAAAAAAGGAGTAAATTCAAATTTGAATTATTAAATATAAATCAAGAACTTCAAAGGTTTTGCATTGCCTTGGTAAGTTCTTCATAATCAATATGAACTTCTTGGCTATCTTCTGGAGTGTTAAATTCAGATGGGTTACCATGCATTAATATATCTCCAAGTTCCTCATATTCTGGTTTATCAACATCTTCACGTCCCTGATTTCCTCGTTCTGATCTGTCACGACCCGGATTTTCCACCCTCGGGAGTCGTGATAGCACCTACTCGTAGAAGCTAGGCAAGCCAAATATTGTAAAATCATTGCCTTCCTTTTATTAAACATGTTCAATAATTAAAAATAATAAGTGATTAAACAACGGAATAAATTAAATAACCAGAAATGCGGAAGACGAAAAACTTAATAATTCAACCAAACACTGCTACATAATCTGAAGTACAATACTACCCAGAATTTGGTGTCACAAGTCACGGACTATCTAAGAATACTACAAATAAGGTCTGAATGGAAATACATAAGTCTGTATCTGAATAAGTAAAAACAGAAAAAGAAAAGATAGGAGGAGATGCCAAGCCCGCAGACATCTGCAGGACTACCTCGGGTCTCCTGAATGGACTGAAGACAGCACCCTCACTGCGGTCCAAATGCTCCGGTATCAGTATCTGCACACAGTGCAGAGTGTAGTATCAACACAACCGACCTCATGTGCTGGTAAGTGCCTAGCCTAACCTCGGTGAAGTAGTGACAAGGCTAGGACCAGACTACCAAATAAACATGTGTAGTTAAATCATATACAACGGAAATAGAAGCAGATAATTACAACTAAAGATGGGAGAGGGAAACATGTTGCAGGGAGTAACAGGTAACAATAGAATAACAGTAGAGAAATTTTACGGAATGCCATAAATCAAATACCAGCAAAAGATAAGGAAATAAGAAACAAGTACACATGTAATACCGTTGCAGGCGTACAACCCGATCCCATTTCATAAAATATCGTTGCAGGTGTGCAACCCGCTCCCATTTCATATAGTACCATTATAGGCGTGCAACCCGCTCCCATTTCATATAGTACCGTTGCAGGCGTGCAACTCGCTCCCATTTTATATAGTACCATTGCAGGCGTGCAACCAGCTCCCTTTTCATTTATCAACACCAATCATAAAAGAATTTCGATAAGGGAACAATAATATAACAACAACATTCCGACAAGGGAACAATAATATAACAACAACATTCCGGCAAGGGAACAATAATATGACAAAAACATCCCGGCAAGGGAACAATAATGATAATCCTCATATGAAGCACAATAAATCACAACGGAGTCACAACAATTACTATATAAGGTTCACGGGCATGCTTGACACCAATGTATAGATACTCGTCATCATGCCTATATGTCGTACTCCACAATTAGCACATAGCAAATAAGACACAACTCCTAATCCCTCAAGCTAAGGTTAGACCAAACACTTACCTCAAACTTTCACGGCCAACTCAAGCCTCAAACACTGCTTTTCCTTTAAAATTCGCCTCCAAATTACTCGTATCTAGTCCAAATTAATTTAATAACATCATTAAATGCTAAATAATTCAATCCCAATGCTAAATTATAGGTTTCTATCATTTTTCCCCAAAAAGTCAAAAATCGACCGCGGGCCCGCTTGATCAAAACATGAGGTTCGGACCAAAACCCGATCACCCATTCACCCACGAGCCCGAATATGTAATTAGTTTCGGGATCCGACCCCAAAACGAGGTTTAAATTCCAATTATTCAAAAAGCCCTAACTCTACCCAAATTCCCAATTTTCTACCCTTAAGAATATGATTTAGGCCTAGAAATCTAATGGGTGTTAATGGAAATTGAAGAAAACAAGTCTAAGAATACATACATATGGTTTTGTGGTGAAATCTCCCTTCAAAAATCGCCCAAGTTCGAGTTTAAGTGAAAAGGTTATGAAGTTTTGAAGAAATCCCGTTTTGCTACTGTTTTAAAATAGCTGGACAGGGAACCTATGCGTTCGCATCGCATAGAACAAATGGTGACCCCCAGAATTAACTTTATGATATCGCGGACCTACCTATGCAATCGCATAGAACAAATGATGACACCCAGAATTAACTCTATGCTATCGCGGACCTACCTATGCGATCGCATAGAACAAAAACCTGGACACCAGCAAACAGCAAAAACACCATATTTTCTAAGTTCGAATCACCCCGACGCCTATCCGAAACTCACCCGAGCCCTCGGGGATCTAAACCAAATATGCACACAAGTATAAAAACATCATACGGACTTGCTCGTGCGATCAAATCGCCAAAATAACATCTTAAACAACGAATTTAGCATAGAAATCTAAGAAAAATCTCAAAACTTTCAAAGTATCAAACTTTACAACTACGGGTCCGAATCACATCAAATGACGTCCGTTTCTTATCAAATTTCACAGACGTATCTTAAATGTCATATTGAACCTGTACCGGACTCCGAAATCAAAATGTGGGCCCGATACTGTAAATTTCAAATATAATCAAATTTCCAAAAACTCTTATATTTTCAGTAAAATATTTCTTTCAAAAATTCATTTCTCGGGCTTGGGACCTCGGAATTCGATTCCGGGCATATTCCTAAGTCCCATATTTTCCTACGGACTCTCTGGGATAGTCAAATCATAGGTCCGGGTTCGTTTACCCAAAATATTGACCGAAGTCAACTTAAATTCAATTTTAAAGGCCAAATTAACATTTTCATCACATTTCCATATAAAAGCATTCCGGATATGCGCCCAGACCATGCACGCAAATAGAGGTAAGAAAAAAAGAGCCTTCTAAGGCCCCAAAACACATAATTTACTCATAAATCAAGTGATGACCTTTTGGGTCATCAGACAATCTAATCCAATCTCTGAAACATACTAAAACTTCTAAAGCATTGCTTCCCAATGAGTGACGGGTGTCTTCTAGTTGTTGTCTTGCTTGACTAAATGCACTCTCTGATGCAACATATGAAATTGGCACATTTAGCACATCCCGAGCCAAAGCGAAAAGAACATGAATTTTTTTTTCATTCTCATGCCATCATCCCAACGGTGAAAATTCTTTTGTGCAAGGCTCTGTTTGCTTTTGCAAGTAGAATTGAAGTTCATCAATATTCCTGCTACTGGTTTGAGTGGAAGAAAATGTAGACCAAATATTATAACCATCAAGACCTTCATTTTCATCCATAGTACCAGATGTAGTAAAAGTAGTACAATGCATAGCGGGATTAACATTACCTACATTAGTAGCAGCAGCATCAATTATCCTTGTACAATAATTATATAATTATTGTAAATAATCATTTAGCTTGTTCATACAATAATATATATATTTAGGGTTTCAGTTGGTCCAATCTCCATATAAGTATATAAATCATTGATTAATTAGTCACAATTAGACATCTTAATAGAAGAACTTAAAACAACACTAATTAAGTAAATAGGAGGAATTGAAAAGAAATATTTTTTGAATTTTGCTTGCATTTTTTCAACAGCATTATTTTATTTTTCTTTCTTCTTAAATTCAGAGAGTAGAAAAGATATTTCAGCTATATATACTAAAGCCGTAGTAATAGTAGGGTAATATGCTCCAGAAAACTCAACAGTAGATGTATAAAATTTATGTAAAAATTTAACAGCATCATTAATGGCCCCCAAGTATTAGTTGTTGACATACAGTTTGAATCAGTACAATGCACATTAGCAACTTCAGTTATCGACAATCTATATTTGCAGCAACATTTTAAAATAAGTATGTATAACTCCATCTAGTAACAATTTCATCTGGCATGAATCTAGGGTTAAGGTTATGTTCGGTACACTTAGCCTTAAATTTCTCAATTCTAGATTGTCTATTATTTCCTTGAATAACACCAACTACTCTTCTTACATGAGTAATCTCAGTCGAAAATAAATCAAGGTCACTTTTAACAATTAAATTATAAACATGACATGCACACCTAATAAGAATTTTTTTGTCAAGTGGTGGTTGCAAATGCAGTCTTAATATTGAAATAATGGCATTATTGTTAGAAGCATTATCAGAAGACATACACAATACTTTTTTTTATTAAGATTTGAAAACGCACGAACTTCGCAAATAGGTGTAACGACCCGACTCGTTGTATTGCTTTTTAGAAACCCGTCCCCCTAAATAAAACTTCTCGTGCTTGCTTTAACTAATTTACAACCCACGGGGATGGTTGGTTTGTGATTTGGAGGAATTTGGGTTGAAATATGCTCACTTGATTCCTTAAGATTTTCTTAAAAAGCTAAGTTTGACTTTGGTCAACATTTTTAGCAAACGGAGTAGGATTTGTATTTTGAAGGTCCCAGAGGGTTCGTGGGAAAATAGGAGACTTGGGCGTATGCCCGGATCGAATTCCGAGGTCCCTAGCCCGAGTAGTGAATTTTTATTAGAAATTGTTAAATTGAAATTCTAAGGATTTAATGAAAATGAATAATTTTTGATCATGTTGGTATCGGGCCCGTATATTGGTTTCGGAGCCCGGTACAGGTCCAATATAATATTTTAGTCTTGTTTGTGAATTTTGGTGAGAAACATGACTGATTTGACATGATTCGGACATCCGGTTGCAAAGATAGGAAATTTGAATGTTCTTAAGGATTTCATGCATTTTGGTGTTGAATCCGAGGTTTTAGGTGTTATTTCAATGATTTGATCACTTGAGCAAGTTTGTACAATGTTGTTGGACTTGTGTGAGTGTTCGGAGTGGAGCCCCGAGGGCTCGGGTGAGTTTCGGGCATAGGTTGGGAGTAGAAAAGCACACCAGATTTCTGGTGTTTTTGTTGTTGCTGCAGATCTTGCAATTGCGAGATATTGATTGCAATTGCAAACTCCCAATAGCAAGGTGAACATCGCATTTGCGATGAAGCTGGCTGGGGGCAGTGGTCGCATTTGCGACATATTCTTCGCATTTGCGAACCCAGCAGGGTCCGCATTTGCGACCCCTCCATCGCAATTGCGATCAAGGTAGAGGGAGGCCCAGTTCGCATTTGCGAAAATTTCGTCGCAATTGCGACTTTGCATTTGCGAGCCTGATGTCGCAAATGCAACATCAGAGGCATGGTCACAACTTTTAAAAACGGGATTTAGGCCATTTATTTCATTTCACTTCTACACTTGGGCGATTTGGGAGCTTTCAAAGAGAGGATTTCAACCTAGCAATGTGAGGTAAGTTATTCCTACTTAATATGAGTTTAATACTTGGGTTTTGGGTAGATTAACACACTAAAATTAGTGAAATCATGGGATTTGATTGAAAACCTAGGGTTTTGATAAAAGTTAGATTTAACCATGAAATTTGTAATGGAATGAAGTAGAAATCATATATTATTGATCCTTAGGCTATAAAGAACAACTTTCTTCGAAAAATTTCGGAATCCGGGCACGTGGGCCCGGGGTCGGATTTTAGGAAACTTGTGTTTAAGGTTGGGAAATCACTTTAGCAACTAAAATGCGAACTCTTGAGCTTGTATTGACTAGTTCCTACCTCATTTAATTAGTTCCGGATCGTTCGGCTCCAAATTGAGAGTTTGAGCTCGTTCTTGGTATTGGAAGTACGCTTTGGAGCGAGGTAAGTCTCTTTTCTAACCTTGTAAGAGGGAATTGTCCCCATAGGTATAATAATTGAATAAATTGCTACTATATGTGGGGGCTACGTACGAACTAGGTGACGAGAATCCGTGCGTAGCTACTATTATGCTAAGTCCGGGTACTCTAGGACCCAAAATCATGCTCTATGTAATATTCTTGTAACTTTATGTTTAATTCGGATTTGTATAAATCATGTTGATTAGGGTAAATGAGACTAGTAAGAGGAACATTATCTTTCTTGGCCTTTTAAAGAGACATTGATTATTTCTGTGCGTAACTGTTTCCCCAGATATACACTATTGTCTGCTTGTTGTTGTGTTATTTATATTTGACCGCGTCGCATGTTTGACCGCGTTGCATGTTTGATGTGTGAGCAGGGTAATAGATGCATCTATGGTTCACGTCGTTCGACCCTCGGCAGTGCACAATTTACTTATATATTGGATCGGGCCGTACGACCCTCGACATTACTTGTGCATGTTTCACTTAGTATTTTTCTATGGATTGAACTTCGTATATGCCTTGAAATGTAAAAGGTTAACTATGATATTATCTGGAAAAGGGAACTGTTATTTCTTGCCATGAAATGCTAATTAATTGTACTATCCATGCTTAGTATAAATTATTTTTCATATTAATTGACCCTAGTAAGTATCAAGTCGACCTTTCGTCTTTACTTTTTCGAGATTAGATGGGATACTTACTAGGTACATGTTGTTTATGTACTCATACTACACTTCTGTACTTAATTCTACAGGATCTGAGGCAGGTACCTCTGGTTATCAGTCTGGTGCGCATTCCTAAGCAAATTTCGAGACTTCTACAGTGAGCTTCTTCCCTTCCTGTGTCGTTCAGCAACTAGATGGAGTCTCTCTTATTTATTTGTGTTGTCTATTCTATTTCGGACAGTATGATAGATTGATTCTTTTGTATATTCTACTAGTTTCCCACAACTTGTAACACCAGGTCTTAGCACACACATTAGTAGACTATTCTTCTGGGGATTGTATAATTATTTTGGTACATTACTGGTTATTACTCGTTCTAATCTTAACTTAAGGAATTATTGCAAGTAGGTTGGTAAAAGTAAAATTAGAGCTTATTTGGTATTTTCGCGCGTTGGCTTACCCGACAATGGTGTTGGGCTCCATCATGACCTATTATGGAAATGTTTCGTGACAACATGGTATTAGAGCACTAGATACACGTAGGTCTCACAAGTCATGGGCAAACCTAATAGAGTTTTGTGGATCGGTACGGAGACGTCTGTATTTATCTTCGAGAGGCTATAGGATGTTAAGAAACTACTATTCGTTCATTTCCTGTCGTGCAGTGGTTGGTTTACTAAATTTCCCTCTTCTATTCTCTCACAAATGATGAGGACATGCATAACTGATGTTCCAGACCCAGGAGGAGCTGCTCCCCTTGTTGCTAGAGGCCGGGGGAGGGCACCGACCCGAGGTAGGGGACAAGTGCATCCCAGAGCTGTCCCAGTATCACCACCAGCAGATCCTGCGGGAGATCCTATCGTTGAGGAGCAGGGCGAGGTGCCCGCAGCTGAGCCTACCCCGACAGACTTTATGATAGCACCGGGTTTCTAGGAGGTAATGGGTCGTATGCTGAGGTTCATGGACACCATGACTCAAGCTGGTTTATTTCCAGCAGATCGAGCTACATCACAAGCAGGAGGGGGAGCACAGACCCCTACTGTCACGACCCTAACCCGAACCCGGTCGTGATGGTGCCTATCGTGAAGACAAGGCCAGCCGACACTTCCCATTTTCCAATTATTAACAGTTAAACATTTAAGAAATGGTCTAAACATGATAAAATAAATCCAAAAATAATAACGATAACATAAATATGCGGAAGAACACCCATACACAGCCCTAACCGAGGTGTCATTAGTCATGAGCATCTATAAGTCTTAATACAATTTTGTTGAATCCATAACTAGTACAATTGTCTAAAAGGAAATAGAAGTGATAAAGGAGTAGAGGCACGGGGCTGCGGACGACAACAACTACCTCATAATCTCTGAAAGCCTGCCTGAAGCTAGAGGAATCAACACTCGGAAGCAGAACCAGCTACGCCTTAATCTGCACACAAGGTGCATGGAGTAAAGTGAGTACTCTAACTCAGTGAGTAATAAATGTAAATAGCGACTGAAAGTAAGAAAACACGTAAGGCACAAGGCACTATAATGAAGCAGTAAAATAATTTATAAGTAGTAAACCAGTCAAAGGTTAAGTAACAATCCTTTTTCAACAAGTAAATAGGTAATTGATAGGCAATTAAGGTAAAGTGAACAAATAGAAGTTCGCCCCTCGGGAACAGTATCAACAAATCCGCCCCTCGGGAAACATCTCAGAATAATACCAGCCCCTCGGGCTCAATCTTACATCACAATGGGTACTTGCGCTTACTAAGGGTGTGAAGACTCCTGGAAGGGCCCTTTACGGCCCAAGCGCAATATCAAGCCACCTCATAGCATCATCACTAGGCCCTCGACCTCATATCAAACAATCCACCCCGTGGCATACATATCTCAGGCCCTCGACCTCATAATCAGTGTCAAATCCTCACAACATAGGCCATCGGCCTTACTCAGTCAAAATCCTTACAAGCCCCTCGAGCAATAGTAAAACAGTGTTTCTCAGCCCAAACATCATTTAAAATGTCATTTAAGTATTAAAACTGAGTAAACATGTCTGAGTAGTAAAACAGTGAAAAATAACATGGCTGGGCTTAAATATAAAGTCAAAACAGTGAGGAAATATCAATAAAAATCCCCGAAGGGTTCAAATAGTTGGCACTAGGCCCAAATATGGCATTCAGCCCAAATAATGATGATAGCAAATAGTTTTCAATCAAATACGCGGTAAAATAGTCATTCTGGATGGACCAAGTCACAATCCCCAATAGTGCATGACCACACACTCGTCATCAAGCATGTGCCTCACCTCAATATAGCACTACGATGTGCAATCCGGGGTTTCAAACCCTCAGAACATCATTTACAATCATTACTCACCTCGAACCGGCTAAATCTCTAGCTCGCGATGAGTTTGCCCCTCGAATCAGCCTCCACGCGCATCGAATCTATCCAAAATCAGAATAAGGACGTCAAAATATGCTAAGGAAACGAAGCCCAAGCAAAAACAATTAATAAAGGGCGCAAATCCTGAAATTACCAAAACCCGACCCCCGGGACCCACGTCTCGAAATTCAAAAATTTTTATACCAATAGATTCATTATCTTCCCACGAGTTCATACATATCAAAAGTTCTCAAATCCGACCCAAAATGGTCCTCCAAATCCCCAATCAAAAGTCCAAATTTCCAAGCGCTAGTTCTTCAATTTTTAGCTTAATTTCCATAATCTTCTAGGTGGAATTCATATAATAATCGAGTTTTAAGTCCAAGAATCTTACCTCCCAACGATTCCCCTTGAATCCCTTTTAAATCTCCCTCAAAAATCTCCCAAAATGACCAACTATGGAGGAAATAAACCCAATCCTCGCGGACAAAACGAATTTTAAAACCTTCTGCCCAGGCATAAATTCCTTCTACACGAACGCGGTCAAAGCCTCGCGTTCGCGAAGTACAAAATAACTTTGACCAAAATCCTCTTTTGTGAACACTACACGACCATCGCGAATGCGATGCTTTACCCAGGCAAACCTCCCCGAACCCGTTCAGCCCATCGCAAACACGATGAGTTAAATCCACTGGAGCTCAGCCTCACCATTACTTCTATGCGAACACGACACTTATCCTGCGAATGCGATGCACCAATCCTCAGCCCTTCGCGAACGCGGATCTCCCTTCGCGAACGCGGATCTCCCTTCGTGAACGCGAAGGCTTAATCTTTGCCTTCCCTAATTGACTCTTCATGAACGCGAGGGTCCACTCACGAACGCGAAGGGTAAAATCCCGGCAATAGCTGAACAGATTTTCTGCAATTTTCTTAACTCCAAAATGATCCGTTCAACCCCTCGAAACTCACCCAAGGCCCCCGAGACCTCAACCAAAGGAACTACCGCATCGTAATACCTTATTCAAACTTGTTCCAATCACCAAAACACCTCAAACAACATCAATTCACTCAAAACACATCAGATTCAAGCCAAGCTTTCTAAAATCTTCTGAATTACGCTTTTGATCAAAAACCCAACCAAACCACGCCCGAAAGATCTGAAAATTTGCACACACATCCCAAATGACCCAACGAAGCTACTACATCTCTCGGAATTCTATTCTGATCCCTATATCAAAATCTCGCCTACCATCCGGAAATCTCCAAAATAACAACTTCGCCAATTCAAGCCTAAATCTACTCCACACCTCCAAACCCCATTCTGATCATACTCCTAAGTCATAAATCACCTCCCGAAGCTAACCAAACCATCCAAACTCATATCCGATCCCTCTAACACATAAGTCAACATCCGGTTGGCTTTTCCAACTCAAGCTTCCTCAAAAGAGACTAAGTGTCTCAAACCTTACCAAAATCATTCCGGATTCGATCCGACCAACCCGACATCACATAACATGGATAAACAAAGTATAAAGAAGTAGAAATGGGGAAAACGGAGCGGTACCTCATGAGACGACTAGCCGAGTCATCACATCTACTGCTCAGGCTCCTAATCATGCAGCTGCAATGTATTAGACTCCGGGTGCACTACCCACAGATGGGGCTTAGCCAGTCACTGTAGTGGTGTCTCGCTATGCACTCATGATACTTCCCGCATATACAGAGAGAGTGCAGAGATTTGTTGCAGGGTTGCACCCCAGTATTCGAGCTAGCATGGCCCGAGAGGTAGAGATTGGTACTGAGTATCAGCTAGTAGTGGAGATTGCTCGCATGATTGGGGGTTATCTCCAGAGGGGTAGAGAGCAGTTTCAGCAGGACAAGAGGGCTCGGTTTTCTAGAGAGTTTAGAGGTGCCCCAACCAGGGGTAGGGGCACACAAGGAGGGGTCAGCCTAGTAGGCCCCGGTATTCAGCAACACCTCCCCGAGGTGCTCCAGTGAGACCTTATTTTAGTACGATGCCGGAGAGTTCTTACTGCCCACCAGATATTTAGGGTTCCTCCGGCGGGTATTCTGGTCATCAGGGTTCTCCTAGTGCTTACTTCAGTGCCATGCTAGAGAGTTCATATCGCCCACCATCCATTCAAGGTTCTTCCGGTGGATATTCGGTCAGTAGGCTCAGACTTCAGGGCAGCAAGCTATGGTGCCGAGGGGTTTCTAAGAGTGTGGATATTCGAGTCACATGAAGAGGACCTGCCCCAGACTTCGGGGCAAGGCAGTACAGTAGGGTCAGTAGCCTATGATTTCAGCACCGGTTGCTTAGCCTCTTAGAGGGGGGACAGATGGGTAGAGGTCGTCCTAGAGGTGGAGGCCAGGCAGGGAGAGGTTAGTCAGCTACTGCTCAGTCTGGTGGAGGCCATCCAGATTCTATGCCCTTCCGGCTAGGCTAGATGCATTGGCCTCAAATGCCGTCATCACAGGAATTATTTCCGTCGGCGATAGAGATGTTTCGGTATTATTTGATCCAGGGTCTACTTATTCATATGTATCATCTCTATTTGCTCATTTTCTGGTTATTTCTCCTGAACCTTTGGGCACTCCTATTTATGTGTCCACTCCTGTGGGTGATTCTATGGTTGTGGATCGGATCTACCGATCCTGTGTGGTCACATTTTGTGGTTTCAAGACTAGAGTGGATATCCTATTGCTTGATATGATCGACTTTGAGGTCATCTTGGGCATGGATTGGTTATCTCCATATCACGCCGTCCTAGATTGACATGCCAAGACTGTTTCATTAGCAATGCTAGGGTTATCAAGGTTGGAGTGGTAGGGTTCCACAGTTGATATATCTGGTCGGGTTATCTCTTTCCTAAAGGCTCGGTATATGGTCGAGAAGGGGTGTTTGGCTTATCTAGCTTATGTTCGGGACACCATTGCAGAGTTTCAGATGATTGATTCAGTCCCAGTAGTTCGGGAGTTCGCCGATGTGTTTCCTTCTCATCTTCCTGGTATGCTACCGAATCGCGATATTGATTTCTATATTGATTTGGCTCCGGACACCCAGCCAATATCTATCCCACGGTACCATATGGCTCCGAAGGAGTTGAAAGAGTTGAAGGAGTAGCTTGAGGAGTTGTTAGCAAAAGGGTTTGTTAGACCCAGTGTGTCGCCTTGGGGTGCACCAATGTTATTTATGAAGAAGAAGGATGAGACTATGCGGATGTATTGATTACCGCCAGTTGAACAAAGTCACCATCAAGAACAAGTATTCATTGCCTCGTATTGATGATTTGTTTGACCGGTTCAGGGTGCTAGGGTGTTCTCTAAGATTGACTTGAGGTCAGGGTATCATCAACTGAAGATTCGAGACTCGAATGTTCCGAAGACTGCATTTCGGACTAGATATGGCCATTATGAGTTCCTGGTAATGTCCTTTGGCTTGACTAATGCCCCAGCATCATTCATGGACTTGATGAATAGGGTATTCAGGCCTTATATTGATTCATTTTTCATCATCTTCATTAACGACATCTTGATATACTCATGTAGTCTTGGGAAGCACGAGCAGCATTTGAGAGTAGTGCTTCAGACCTTGCGAGAGCAGAAGCTATATGCTAAGTTCTCCAAGTGTGAGTTTTGGCTAGAATCAGTGGCATTCTTGGGGCATGTTGTGTCAGGAGAGGGTATTGAGATGGATCCCAAAAAGATTGAGGCAATTCAGAGTTGGCCACGTCCTACTTCAGTGACCGAGATCAAGAGTTTCCTGGGGTTAGCAGGTTATTACAGACGATTTGTGAAGGGCGTTTCATCTATTGCATCACCTCTGACTAGATTGACCTTGAAGGGTGCTCCTTTTTGTTGGTCCGATGATTGTGAGGCGAGCTTTCAGAAGCTCAAGACAGCTTTAACTACAGCACCAGTTCTTGTGTTGCCTTCCGGTTCGGGGATGTATATGGTATATTGCAATGCTTCACGCGTTGGCTTGGAATGTGTATTAATGCAGGAGGGGCGAGTTATTGCATATGCTTCGCGTTAGCTGAAGGTTCATGAGAAGAATTATCTTGTGCATGATCTAGAGTTGATCGCGATTGTTCATGCTCTTAAGATATGGAGGCATTATCTGTATTGGGTGTCATATGAGGTTTATACTGATCATCGCAGCTTACAGAATTTATTTAAGTAGAGGGATCTTAATTTCAGGCAGCGCAGATGGCTTGAGTTACTGAAGGATTATGACATCACTATTCTTTACCATCCGGGCAAAGCAAATGTAGTCGCGGATGCCTTAAGCAGGAAAGTAGAGAGTACGGGTAGCTTGGCATTCATTCCAGCAGAGGAGAGACCACTAGCTTTGGGCATTCAGTCCTTGGCTAACAGACTTGTGAGGTTGGATATTTCTGAGCCCAGCCAGGTTCTTGTGTGTGTGGTTGCTCAGTCTTTACTATTGGGGCAGATCAAGGCCCGACAATTCGAGGATCCAAATTTGGTGGTTCTCAGAGAGATGGTGCTATAGGGTAGTGCCAAGGAGGTTTCTATTGGCGAGGATAGTGTTTTGCGACTCCAGGTCGCCTATGTGTTCCTAATGTTGATGGTCTGAGGGAGAAGATTCTAGAGGAGGCACACAGTTCACGGTATTCCATTCATCCGGGTGCTACGAAGATATATCGTGATTTGAAGCAGCATTATTGGTGGTGGAGGATGAAGAAAGACATAGTGGAGTATGTAGCGAGGTGTTTGAATTTCCAGCAGGTCAAGTATGAACACCAAAGTCCGGGTGGCCTACTTCAGCAGATGCCTATACCAGAGTGGAAGTGGGAGCGCATTACTATGGACTTCGTGGTTGGGTTGCCCCGGACTTTGCAGAAGTTTGATTCAGTATGGGTCATTGTTGACAGGTTGACCAAGTCGGTGTGAGCACGTGATTTTTGCCCTATATATGAATAATTCCCAAAATCCCAAACAAAATAATTTTTCTTTATTTTTACAATTTTTGTGCGTTTTGGTGTCATCTTCCGATAATTGTTGCATTTTTATTTTGTGCGTGTTAATTTTTACAAAATACAAAAATACGTATTTATTGTGCATTTAGGATTTAATTTTATACTTTAGTATTAATTAGGCATTAACTTGTTTTAGAATAGGATGTGAAGAAAATGACAAAAATAGTTTACTTTAGCGTTTTATTATTTTAATTGAGAAACAATCGCAAATAGTTATTAAGTTAATTTTAGACATTAATTGGTTTTAGCTTAATTGTTAGTTTAATTTCACATCTTTGAAAAAATCAGAAAATAAATACAAAAAAATACAAGATTGCAAAAAAGAAAAATGAAAAAATATATAATGCAAGTGAGCTTGTTTGAGACTTAAAATTTGGGCCATTTCTGCATGCATCCCGTCGGCCCAAATGCCTTAGCTTTTAAATTAAATCCAGCCCAAAATTCCCAACCCAGTCCGGTTCATAACAATGTCCAAACGACGTCGTCTCGGGGTCCTTGGATCAGGACCGTTGGATCTCATCAATCCAACGGTCCGGAACTAACGGGGTTTCCAGTATATAAGTGTCCAAACCATTCCCCCCCCCCACCCACCCCTCATTTCCATTGTCTTCTTTACCCTACCCCTTCTCCCCAAACCCTAATCCGCGCCGCCCTAAAATTCCTTGTCGGCGGTGAACGCGAACTACGCCGTTCACCCTGAAATTAACACCATGGGTTCCCCTCACCCTCCTCTTTCTATTACACCCGATGGTTTGCCTCGAATAAGGCCAGAACTCTTCGAATCTTGATTTGAAGTTTTCCGGCCAAGTGACAGGTTGTCCGAATCAGCCCAAAATCACACCCTACAACCCCTAGCCCTTCCTCAACATTAATCTGTGTTTATTTTCTTTCAAATCACCTTGAAACGACCCAAATCTTAGATCTAAGAATCGTGGACCAAACCCTAAAATCAAATCCTTTTGATTTCGAACCGTAGCACCCTTAACCATGTGTTCTCGTGTAAGAACACATGGTTAGGGATGTTACGCGTCAAAAATCTGAAAGGATTCAGATGTTATGACTGGTCGGAACCCCCCTTTTTGCCTTGGTGAGTTTTTCTTTTTTCTTTTACTGCTTCTTTTTACTTGCATAATTGAATGTTATTTACAGCCGTTATTTCATTATTGTTCCGTTAAGTTTATGGTTTAATTGTGTTAGTTTAGGTTCTGTTAATTACTGTTGATTCTGAGTTCGTTAGTTGGTTGAATGATGATTAGTTGGTTTAATAATTAGTTTTAAGTTCATTCAATGTTAATAGTGGTAACTTAAGCTCAGTTTATTTTCGCTTAGCTTATGTGAGTTGGTTAATTGAACATAATTGGGTCAGTCAGTCTGGTTAATTGGTTTCTGATTGTTAGTTGATTAATTTTAGTTGGTTTCTGATTGTTAGTTAATTGATTTTAGTTAGTTTCAGACTGGGTTAGGGTATTGGGTATAGTTGTTAAGGATAAGGGTAGGTTCAGTGATTCTGGAAGGCTTTCAGGGGTAATCTGGGTATGGAAAAGGGCAGTTCTGATAGGAATAGTAATATCAAGGTATAGGGAAGGGTAGTATGGGTATTGTATGGGTAGAGGAATGCTTTAGTGCCTTCTAGAATGGGTGTCAAGTGTGAATTTTAATAAGTGTACTGCAGTTACTTGTTTAGCAAGATAAAAATAGAGGGACCAAAGTGAAAATGGAGAGGGACTAATTAGAAAATCAGAACTTAGTTTATTCTCTTTGGGGTTGCCTATAAAAGGGCATAAGATGCCTTGGGAAAGGGGGTCTGCTCTCAGTTTTTCTGCCTTGAGCCCTAAGTCTTAATTTGAGCATTCATTCCTTTTTTTAGCTAGCATTTCAATTCTGAGGTTATTCAAAAAATAAAACATCAAAATATGGAAATCTGAAACAGTTTCAGAGTCTCATTACTAGTTTTGGACTTCAGTTGTGAGGGACAGGGGTATGTTAGACTGATCTGTGGGAATTGGCTTACATTTCTGATTTTCGAAGTAATCTGTCTGTGTTTCTGTGATATCACATTGCTGGGTTTGTTGCTGTTGTTGTTCAAAGTACTTGAATCCTCACCTTTTCTCTATTTCACATTCCAATTTCCAGGTACATTTCCCTGAATCTCAATGATGTATGTTCGTTGAAGTTGAAATGAAGTGTTCCAAGGCATGTTATTCAACTAAAAGTAGCATGTATCTTTAAATGATAGTAGTAGTGTAGTCTCCTGTTATATAATTGGCAGAATATGTATAATTAAATTTGTTCAGTAGGGTAGATTATATGTTGAACGATGCATAGTTTAGAACTATTGAATTGGACATTTGAATAAGCTTTGAGCATGGGCCTAGGCTGATTTGAAAATTCGTGTGAGTTCCATTAGTCATTAGAAGCAATTAGACCTGTGCACATAACATGAAAATTCATGAGCAAGTTTGATGACATTTAGCTCAGTCATTGGTATTTTGTCATTGTAGTGTAATAGATGGTTGCTTTTGTTTTAAGATTCTGAAATCGTTTAGAAGATCATAATTATGGTAAGTGAATTGGTGTAGAAATCAGTTGGAAATCATGAAGCGAACTCATTCATAATTGACTTAGCAGGTCGTGATAGATAATGTGTGGGATAGATCGTTTAGGGAGTCTGAGAATTCACGTTTTTTTCAGTATAAGGATTCATGGACATTCTATTAATTGTTACAATAGAAATAATTCTATCCTCGTTGGGCCGTTCGGATCATTAAGGCCAGGGGCAGGCCCAATGCTCCTTTAAATTTGGTCTTTATTTTATTTCATTGCAATCCATTTCCAAATTAACTAGCCTTTTAGAGGCATACAAATAAGTAGAAAATCGTAGCTATTTCAAAATTGCTACTAGCCTCGCCGGAATAACTCACACGCGCGGATTGTCAACAATGGGCTACTAAAATAATTAGAAATTGGGAGGGCCATTTAGCAAACTCCACGGTCCTCTTTAAGATCATATTACATTAGAATCTTTGAGTTCGATTTAATTGAATAAACATTCTTAAACTCGGGTGCGCATTGATGCGACCCAAATCCAAATCTCGATGAAGTCGAAATGTGTCAATAACCGCGGGTGCATTGATTGCGACGTGGTTTGAAACGCATTCTCGCGACATCGTAATCTTCGTAAATAAATAATGATAGAAAAGAGGTTTACAAATCGAGACGGGCCTTACCACACAAAATAAATAAATGTGGGGCCCTCAATAATTAGTTATTAAAAATGATTAGAATTTGGGATGGCCATTTAGAGAACTCCACGGTCTTCCCCAGAATAATATTACGTGAGAACCTTTAGGCGCGATTTAATTAAATTACTTCCTTAAACTCGGGTGCGCATTGATGCGACCCAAATTCAAATCTCGACGAAGTTGAAATGTGTTGACGACCATGGGTGCATTGATTGTGACGTGGTTTGAAACATGTTTTCACGACGTCGCAATTCTTTTAAAATAAATAATGATAAAAACGGTTTACGAATAGAAGGCACATAAGCTAGCATGTATTGAAATCAGATAAAATCAAATACAACAGTTAAGCGACCGTGCTAAAACCACGGAATCCGGGAATGCCTAACACCTTCTCCCGGGTTAACAGAATTCCTTACCCGGATTTTTGGTTCGCAGACTGTTAACAGAGTCATATTTTTCCTCGGTTCGGGATTCAATCGGTGACTTGGGACACCATTAATCTCTCAAGTGGCGACTCTGAATAATTAATAATTAAATCCCGTTCCGATTGTCCTTTAAATGGAAAAACTCCTTTACGCCCTTCCGGGGGTGTAGGTGAAAAAGGAGGTGTGACAGTCGGCCCACTTCATTCCAGTGGCGACTACTTATACAGTAGAGAGGTATGCTCAGATCTACATTCGAGAGATAGTCCGGTTGCACGGTGTATCTATTTCCATCATATCAGATAGAGGCCATCATTTCACTTCCCATTTCTGGAGAGCCGTTCAGAATGAGTTAGGGACCCGTGTAGAGCTTAGCACAGCATTTCAGCCTCACACCGACGGGCAATCAGAGCGGACAGTTTAGATTTTGGAAGATATTCTTAGGGGATGTGTGATTGACTTTGGAGGGCAGTGAGATCAGTTCTTGCCCTTGGCGGAGTTTGCGTACAACAACAGCTACCAGACCAGCATAGAGATGGCTCCATACAAGGCTTTATATGGTCGACGGTGTCGTTCTCCTCTCGGGTGGTTTGAGTCTGGTGAGGCTAAGTTATACGATACAGATTTGGTGCATTATGCCTTGGACAAGGTAAAGTTGATCCAGGAGAGACTTCGCACAGCTTAGTCCAAACAGAAGAGTTACGCAGATCAGAAAGCGCGTGATGTATCATTTATGGTTGGCGAGAAGGTCCTCTTGAAAGTCTCGCCAATGAAGGGTGTTATGAGATTCGGGAAGAAGGGAAAGCTGAGCCTAAGGTTTATTGGTCCATTTGAGGTGTTGAGGCGAGTTGGGGAGGTTTCTTACGAGCTTGCTTTACCCCCCAGTTTATCGGGAGTTCACCCAGTTTTTCACGTGTCTATGCTTCGGAGGTATCATACTGACTTGTCCCATGTGTTAGATTTCAGTACTATTTAGCTGGATGAGAGTTTGAGTTATGAGGAGGAGCCAGTTGCCATTGTTGATAGACAAGATCGCCGGTTAAGATCAAAGAGAATTACAGCAGTAAAGCTCCAATGGAGGGGCAAACCAGTCAAGGGGGTGACCTGGGAGTACGAGGAGGACATGCGGAGCAGATACCCACATTTATTCAGCACCTCAGGTACTTTTCTATGTCCGTTCGAGGACGAACGTTTGTTTAAGAGGTGGAGAATGTAATGCCCCGACTGGTCGTTTTGCTTTTTAGAACTTCGTCCCCCTAAATAAAACTTCTCGCGCTTGCTTTAACTAATTTACAACATGCGGGGATGGTTGGTTTAGGATTTGGAAGAATTTTGGTTGAAATATGCTCACTTGATTCCTTAAGATTTCTTAAAAAGCTAAGTTTGACTTTGGTTAACCTTTTTAGCAAACGGACCCAGATTTGTATTTTGACGGTCCCAAAGGGTACGTGTAAAAATAGAGGACCTGGGCGTATGCCCGGTATCGAATTCCGAGGTCCCTAACCCGAGTAGTGAATTTTTGTTACAAATTGTTAAATTGAAATTCTAAGGATTTAATGAAAATGAATAATTCTTGATCATGTTGGTATCAGGCCCGTATGTTGGTTTCAGAGCCCAGTATAGGTCCAATATAATATTTTAGTCTTGTCTGTGAAATTTGGTGAGAAACACGACTGATTTGACATGATTCGGACATCCGGTTGCAAAGATAGGAAATTTGAATGTTCTTAAGGATTTCATGCATTTTGGTGTTGAATCCGAGGTTTTAGGTGTTATTTCGATGATTTGATCACTCAAGAAAGTTTGTACGATGTTGTTGGACTTGTGTGAGTGTTCGGAGTGGAGCCCCGAGGGCTCGGGTGAGGTTCGGGCATAGATTGGGAGTAGAAAAGCACACCAGATTTCTGGTGTTTTTGTTGCTGCTGCAGATCTCGCAATTGCGAGATATTGATTGCAATTGCAAACTCGCAATAGCGAGGTGAACATCGCATTTGCGATGAAGCCGGCTGGGGACAGTGGTCGCATTTGCGAAATATTCTTCGCATTTGCGAACCCAGCAGGGTCCGCATTTGCGACCCCTCCATCGCAATTGCGATCAAGGCAGAGGGAGGCCCAGTTCGCATTTGCGAAAATTTCGTCGCAATTGCGACTTTGCATTTGCGAGCCTGAAGTCGCAAATGCAACATCAGAGGCCTGGTCACAGCTTTTAAAAAGGGGATTTAGGCCATTTATTTCATTTCACTTCTACACTTAGGCGATTTGTGAGTTTTCAAATAGAGGATTTCAACCTAGCATTGTGAGGTAAGTTATTCCTACTTAATGTGAGTTTATTACTTGGGTTTGGGTAGATTAACACACTAATATTAGTGAAAATTATGGGATCTGAGTGAAAACCTAGGGTTTTGATAAAAGTTAGATTTAACCACGAAATTTGTTATGGAATGAAGTATAAATCATATATTATTGATCCTTAGACTATAAAGAATAACTTTTTTGAAAAAATTTCAGAATCCAGGCACGTGGTCCCGGGGTCGGATTTTAGGAAACTTGTGTTTAAGGTTGGGAAATCACTTTAGCAACTAAAATGCGAACTCTTGAGCTTGTATTGACTAGTTCCTACCTCATTTAATTAGTTCCGAATCGTTCGGCTCCAGATTGAGAGTTTGAGCTCATTCTTGGTATTGGAAGTACGCTTTGGAACGAGGTAAGTCTCCTTTCTAACCTTGTAAGAGGGAATTATCCTCATAGGTATAATAATTGAATAAATTGCTATTATATGCGAGGGCTACGTATGCACTAGGTGACGAGAGTCCGTGCGTAGCTACTATTATGCTAAGTCCGGGTAGTCTAGGACCCAAAAGCATGCTCTATATGATATTCTTGTAACTTTATGTTTAATTCGGATTTGTATAAATCATGTTGATTAGGGTAAACGAGACTAGTAAGAGGAACATTATCTTTCTTGACCTTTTAAAGAGAAATTGATTATTTTTGTGAGCAACTGCTTTCCCAGATATACATTATTGTCTGCTTGTTGTTGTGTTATTTATATTTGATCGCGTCGCATGTTTGATTCGTAATCGGGGTAATAGATGCATTTATGGTTCGCGTCGTTCGACCCTTGGCAGTGCACAATTTACTTTTATGTTGGATCGGGCTGTACGACCCTCTGTATTACTTGCGCATGTTTCACTTAGTATTTTTCTGTGGACTGAACTTTGTATATGCCTTGAAATGTAAAAGGTTAACTATGAAATTATCTGAAAAAAGGAACTATTATTTCTTGCCATGAAATGCTAATTAATTGTACTATCCATGCTTAGTATAAATTCTTTCTCATATTAATTGACCCTAGTAACTATCAAGTCGACCTCTCGTCTCTACTTCTTTGAGATTAGACGGGATACTTACTGGGTACATATTGTTTATGTACTTATACTATACTTCTGTACTTAATTGTCCAGGATCTGAGGCAGGTACCTCTGGCTATCAGTCTGGTGCATATTCCTGAGCAGATTTCAAGACTTCCATGGTGAGCTTCTTCCCTTCCTGTGTCGTTCAACAGCTAGATGGAGTCTCTCTTATTTCTTTTTGTTGTCTATTCTATTTCGGACAGTATGATAGATTGATTCTTTTTTATATTCTACTGGTTGCCCACAACTTGTGACATCAGGTCTTGGCACACACATTAGTAGACTATTCTTCTAGGGATTGTATAATTATTTTGGTACATTACTGGTTATTACTCGTTCTAATCTTAACTTAAGGAATTATTGCAAGTAGGTTGGTAAAAGTAAAATGAGAGCTTATTTGGTATTTTCGAGAGTTGGCTTGCCCGACAATGGTGTTGGGCGCCATCATGACCTATTATGGAAATGGGTCGTGACAATAGCAGTACTTATAAAAATACTGGTATGACTTTGATCTTCATCATATTTAAAAGCGATAATATGTTTTTGCATGCAATAATTATCATCTATCCAATAATATGTAATTGTCAAATAATCATTTCTATTAACAATATGGCTAATATCAGAAGTTAGAGAAACTCTACAAGGAAGGTGGTCAAACAAATAACATATGTATGTTTGATATTGTCCATGAAGTCTAAAATAAGAGAACGAGTTGGACCGAGTGCACCAAAGTTCGAAATAAATTGAACACTTAATAATTTTTGAAGTCTTGAAATTGAACTTTGCAACTCCGATGTTACCACGAAGAAACGTCAAAGTTTAAACTTCAAATAATACCATAAATAAAATTTCAAAAAAAATGAGAGCCAAATAGTTGGTTGCAATTTAGGTGAATAATGAGAGAATGACATGAGAATTATGGTTTGAGAATTGAGAGATGAGTGAAAAATGAAGAAGAGGGGGATATATTTATAGTTTTTTAAAGGGCCAAATTAGTAAATACTAAAAGTGTTATTTTTTAAAAAAATGCTGAAAAAGGGATATTCTAGCAAAATATCTGTTGGGCAACGGTCAAAATAGTAGCTGACCATTGCCAATGGGCAACTATATTTAAAAAAAATAAAAAATAAAAATAGTCGTTGAATCGGTCCGGATCGATCCAGTTAACTGGTTCGAACTTGACTTAACAATACCGGTTCTGACCTGTTCGGTTAACCGATACCTCTATCCTACCCGGCACAATCCGTTCCCCATCCTAACCCATCCCTGTCTGGCCCCCTACCTACTGGTCTGATCCGGTCTAAAATCGGTCTGGGACGGTCTAGAACCGGATCAACTCGGCCCATTTGACACCTTTATTTTACACCAAGCCCATTCAAAGTTTTCATCGGTTGTCTAATCAGTTAGTCATATCAATACCAAACAGAACCAAATTACTGATTTTATTATATGGAAAAAGGTCAAAAGTATCCCTTTAGTATCGAAATTGGTACAAAAATATCCTTCGTCCATCCATTTGAATAAAATGCACCTATAGTTATTTCTTTTGGCTCAACATTACCGTTGCATTGGTATAACTTAAACGTCAATCAAAATATAATTAAACTTACCCATAACCCGTCAAAATATTGACCTGCTCCTTTAGAATCCAACTCTCTCTCTAGTAAAAAATTTCTAGGTATTATTAGTATATCATATGAACCCCGTGTGTATGAAATTGCACAATAGGTGTCACACGGAGCAGAAAAGCTACATATTAATAGGAGAAATAGCAAAATAAATTAAAAATAAAAATACACATTGCATAAATAGTAAAAAATGAAGAAAAAAAATCATTAGATTTTCACAGAGGAATAACAAAAAGTAGTGAAGAAAACCCCTAGAAATTTTAAATAAAAAAAAATTATACAATAAAGAATACCCATTACATAAACAAAAAGAATCTAAACTTTTTTCATTAAGAAGAATATGACAATTCCTTCTGTTTTCCATAAAATTTATTCTAAAAGAGAACTCAATTTTGAGTTTGCCTCATGAATAATCATAGACATACACTCGTCAAAAAATGCTCACTAAAATAAAATGGGGAAGAGGCAGAGGGGTCAATATCCGAGCGGATTACGAGTGGGTTTAATTATAATTTGGCTTAGGGTTTACGTTAGGCCAATAGGAATGGGACGATGACACATGGATATTAATTTATTTATTTTTTTGAATTTTTTGTTAATAATAAAAGTAATGTTGAGCCAAAAAAAATACGGTTGGGACATTTTTATTCAGATAAGTGGACAAAGGACATTATTGTACCAATTTCAATACTTTAGGTGCAGTGCTGATCCTTTTCTGTTTTTTATATTGTACTTGCACCTCAAATTGGTTTGGATTGATTCCATTTTGTGGGTCTTTTTGGGTTTTTTGTTATATGAATATTATTTCATTTTTACTTTGTTAAAGTTGTAGATAAAGTTTTGATAATTGAATATATGTTTAGTAAAAATTGAAAAAAACTGAAAAACATATGATCCATTAAAATAATCTTATCAAAGAATCTTTTTAGTAACGGAAAAGGTCCAAAAATAGCCCTAAACTATCTTAAGCTCACTTTTGTCCTCCGTTAGTAAACTGGGCAAAAAATATCCTCCCCGTTAGCACAATGGGCGTCCTCCAACCTAACGTCCCTCCACACAAGCCATTTTAATCCTACATGGCATCCACGTAGCTGTGACATGGCAGCCCCATAAACGGGCAACCTTCTAAACTCGCTCCGAAACCCATTTCCAAACAAAAACCCCATTTCATAACAAAAAACCCAATTTCTTCCTAGACCCTTCTTCCATGGAGATTTGAGAGTTGAGGTGATGATAAGATCGAGCAAGGTTTAACAACACAAATTGAAGATCATCTAAAGATATTCAAGTAATTTTCCCTTCTATTCCCCAACATCTTTGTCTCGAACTTCAATTTTTATTTTTTTTTGTAATTTTCTAGGGTTTTGTCTTGTACTAGTATTTCTGACCAGATTTCTTAGTGTATAGTGTTTGCATATGGGTCTGGTACTCTTTTTGTTTGTTATCTTTGTTGTTTCCTTATATGGTGTCACTTTGTGCCCTAGGTGTACATTGTCTTTGGCTGCAAATGTCCTTTTCACATATTTTATCATAGTCTGGTAGGGTTGGGTTGTTGAAATCGACAGAACCATGTGCATTTCTTCTTAAAGACTTTTTTTTCTTTCCATGGTAATCGACAGAAAAATTGTATCATAGACTGTGTGTGCTTCTCTTAAAGTGTGTGCTGACTATTTTTCTTCTCTTAAAGTATGTGCTTTATTCTTTCCACTATATTATATGCAGTAATTTATTGTATGTTCAATATTTTATTATCAAAGGTGTTAAATTATTCATGTGGTCCCTCTATGTTTGCTTCTATGTCTATATTATAGATATTTCAATATGGGGGACTATGAAGAGCCAATTTCAGGTCAATATTAGTGTGAATTAGGTACTGATTGTGAATCGGATAATGATAAAAGTTCAGATTATGGTTCAGATACTAGTAAATATGATTTTGAAGAATTAGAGTCACTTAGGATACAAAAGGGTAAAGAAGTTAATGATAAGCTTAGTCACTACAAAGAGCTTGATAAGTCTATGAGATTTAAGGACTTGGAAGAGGCCAAAAAAGTCATGAACTTCTATGCTATTGCAAATTCCAAATCTTTGAAGCTTAGAAAAAGTGATAAAATAAGAGTAAGGTATAGATGTGTAGTAGACTGCCCTTTTGTGTGCCTCATATCTGAAGATAAGAAGGGTCTTGGCTTTAAGATTAAAACATTGAAGACAAGGCACAACTGTGAAGATGCATTTGAGAATCCTAGAGCCAAAACAAAAACTTTAGCTAAATATTTCAGGAGTAAGGTGCAGAATAACCCTAAGTACAAGATAAAGGATATGAAACTAGATTTGAAAAATCAATTTTTATTGAATGTACATAACTCCACATTGAAAAGGGCTAAGAGGATGGCACTTCAGCAATTGCAAGGAATCTTTTTAGATGACTATAACATATTAAAAGCATATACAAATGAGATTAGGGAGAGAAATCATGGTAGTAATATGGTTATCAATTTATCAAAAGATGCTATGGCTAAAGGTAAAAGAAGATTTCTTAGAATGTACATATGCTTCAATGCAATGAAGTTGGGGTTTAAAGAAGGGTTGAGACCAGTCATTGGACTAGATAGGACTTTCTTAAAGGGTTATTGCAATGGGCAATTATTGGTGGTTGTTGCACAAGATTGTCAGAATCATTTCTATCCTTGGCTTGGGCTGTAGTTGACAAGGAAAACACCTTGACATGGACATGGTTTCTCGAGCTGCTGAAACACTCATTAAATCTGAAAAATGGAACTAGTATTATCTTTATGTCTGATATGCAAAGGTACAACTTATGATTTTGCTTAACTGATTATTTCTAATTATATATTTAAATTTACATATGCAGGGTCTATTGGAAGCAGTAAAAACTGTCCTCCTCTCTCAAATCATAGGTTTTGTGTGAGGCATATTGAAGCCAACCGGAGTAAGAGGATCAGAATTTCAGGAGAGATAAATAAATACCTATGACGGTCTGCTTGGAGAACTTATGAGGAGGACTTTAAAGATCAACTAAAGAGTCTTGGTGAATTGTCTGTTGATGCTTCCAAGGAGTTGCTTAGGTATCCACCACAGAATTGGTGTATGTCATACTTTGATACATTGTGCAAATATCAGATGATGGACAATAATTTTACAAAGTCCTTCAACTCTTGGATCTTAGAAGCAAGAGGCAAGCTTATCCTGAAGATGCTTGAGGATATTAGAATCAAGGTCATGAACAGGTTGAGAGAGAAGGAAGAAGAAGCTAGAACATGGGGAGATGAGTTTAGTCCTAACTGCATGAAGTTGTATGCTGCTTATTTGAAGGTAGTCAACTTATGTACTGTTCATTTCAATGGTAAAACTGGCTATGAGGTTTCTGAGGGTGATGATAGACATAGAGTGAACCTAGTGGAGAAAAAATGCACTTGTAGATCCTGGCAGTTGACTGGCATCCCATGCCCGCATGCCATCAGGGCACTAAAATACAAGATAGAGGATCCAATGACTGAAATTAGTTGGTGGCACAACAAGGAAGCTTATTTGGTGACATATAGGGCCAAGTTGATGCTTGTTAAAGGTGAAAAGTTCTGGAAAGTATTACCAGAACATGCTATGGACCCTCCTCCACTTGCCAAAACTGTTGGAAGGCCAAAAGTCAAAAGAAATAGGGAGAATGATGAGGCTAACAAGAGACAACGAGATTGGACTGCATCAAGAAGGGGAACTAGAATGGCATGCAGCATTTGTGGTGAATTGGACCACAATTCAAGGACATGCAAGGTACTTGCTTCTTAACTTATCTTTGTTCTTATAGCAGATTGCAGTTATTTAATAGAAAGTTTTTCATTTTAATAGGTTGGTGTTGAAGGAAATATTGAGGATGTTAGTTGTTCAGCCCCTCAACCAACTCAACCAACACAAGAAGGTGAACATGAAAGTGAATTTGTATTCATGCCTACACCAAGAGTTCCAAGACACAAAACAGAACCCTTTGGTGATGGTAGTGAGCATGAAAGTGGCTCTGCTTTAATGCCTAAGATTATTTCTGAAGATCAAACACGACTACTGATGAGGCAGCAACAATGGACCTCAGAAGAAACAAGAGTCATCTCTTTCGGAGGAGATCATACCGGTGTGAGTTATCCCACTGATCTTCCTTACTCACCTACTAAGCTCACTTGGAAAGGCAAAGAAGTTGTGACTGGAAATCAATTGGAAGTAGCAAAACAAAAGAAAGTTGGGAAGTTGAAGTGTAGGAAACTCAATGGGAACGCACAAATCTAGGAATCTTGGTTATTGTATGTAGTTGCAAATTTGGGAACTCAGAGAACCCTTTTTTTTTATGTTTTGGTTTGTACTGTAATATTACAGCAGTGCTGTTTGGTTTAGTAGTAGTTTTGTAAACATGTTTTGATGGTTGGACATTGTTGTTTTGTAGCAGCAGTACTGATATTTTAATATTACAGCAGTACTGATATTTTACAACAGTTTAGTTATTTTGTTTCAACTATTTTGACAGTGTTTTTTTCTGCAAATTTGGACAGTGTTTTGTTTACAGTAGTGTTTTGCAAATCTGGACAGTTTGGACAGTTTTTTATTTACAACAGTATTTTGCAAATCTGGACAGTAATTTTTTTTGCAAATCTGGACAGTTTTTGACAATTTAATCGTACAATTATTTTTTTTTTTGCAAAACTGGACAGTTTAATATTACAGCAGTATTTTTTTTTTTTTTGCAAAATTGGATAGTTTTGGACAGTTCAATATTACAGCAGTGTTTTTTTTTTTCAAAACTGGACAGTTTTGGACAATTCAATATTACAGCAGTTTTTTTTTTTTTTTGCAAATCTGGACAATTTAATATTACAGCAACATTTTTTTACAAATCTGGACAGTGTAGTGGTCTTGGCAGTGAAATAGATTCATATGCAGAGTCAACAACAATCAATTATCATTGTCCAAATAAAACAACAACAAGAAGCCTCCTTGTTCAACTGTAATTGCAGTATGCTAGTTATCTCTTAAGTTATTTTTACCATAATGCTCTTGCAGTCATGCTTACTATCCGTCACTTTGAAGAGTTGGAAACATACTACAACATACTAAACATATATAGATTCATTTCATTACCCCTATAACTAAACCAAAATACTACTACAGCATATTAAAACAACATACATTCACTTCATCATCCCTAAGACAACCAAAGCAAATAATAAATCCCATGAAACCAAAATGATATTTCTCATCTTCTTCACTTTGACCTCTAACTTACTAGCTTTTTAAGCTTCCACAAGTTAAAATTGCTCCATTTCGTCAAGTTTCATCTTCAAAGTATGCCTTTTAACCTTCATAACATCTTCCATTTCATCAAACAAGTTCTTAGAGCCCCTTTGAACCATCGTAGCTTATTCCATGAGGTAAACTTTATTCCTCAAATTGTTCCTCTCGACCTTAGCAGTATCAAGTTTAATTTTTAAATTTTTTATCACCATCACCGCTCGACGGGATACATTGACAATGAAAAAAAAGACAGTGAATACAATGAAATACATAAAATACAACGAAATACATTGAATTACAATGAATAAAAAGACAATGAATACAATGAAATACATGAAAATACATTGAAATATATTAACAGAAAATCAAGTTGCTCAGCCCCAAACTCCGTCGTCTTTGTTCAAGAATAAACCCTAATTTCCAGCGAATCCGCCGTTCACCGGAAGCCCGTAGTGAAAACGCACCTCCTTGGTCCGGCGATGGTGCCTTCAATGGCAAAAAACAACGTCAAAGCCTTCAATGCCATATCTCAAAAGATGTAGAAATCACAGAAACTTATATCCTTAAATAACGAATTGATTGATAAAGACGAATTAAGGATATCATAGAAACTTATATCCTTCAAAGCCTTCAAGACTTCAATGACGAATTGAGGAAGGAAGAGGAACAGTGAATTCAATGGGTGGTTTTGCCCCTCTCTGTCATTCTCCGTCGTCGATGATCACTCAAATGAAAATTTTCCGAGACAATGGAGATGAATCAGTGGAGAATTGTGGTTGTATTCATGGAGAAAGACTGGCGTTGCAAGAGAGGGTGGAGAAAATCTGAAAGAATGAGAGAGAAAAATAATACAAAGCGTATTTTATGGTTTAAGGGTAGGAGATGACCATAAATAGATATTTGACTATAAAAATCAAAAAGTATCTATGAAATATAATTTTTTTGAAAAGATATTTATTTAAAATAAATAAAGTATCAACTTTTGCTATAGGAGGTAAAAATTCCTTATTATTTTTAACATTTTCAAACTATGATCAATCACGAGGAAAAAACACTAGTGGGAGTAGTTGGAGAATGGGTAACGAGGGATCTGCAACTATGTATGTGGACTAAATTAGGAATATGTTCATTCTACAAACATCAAATGGAATTATCGAGTAATTTAAGATTCAAATTTCACCAAAAGTCTTCCATGTTCTCTTTATTTACCACATGCTATTTTTTTAGGCCTGAATTAATTATTACTAAAAGTCAATATGTAAATGCAACGAGTTAATTGAAAGTTACTACACTCATACTTCTATTCTATATAACATATCCCTATATAACAACACGTCACTATAAAAGCCAAGCTTTTTCGGAATCAATATTTATGTTATGTTATAATATATATTCTCTATAACAGCATTTGTTATAACATCCAAAAGTATTCGAAACAAACGAGGCTTTATAGAGAGGTTTGACTATACTCCTTCCGTTTCAGTTTATAAAAACTTATTTTCTTTTTGGTTCGCTAAAAAAGGATGATTTTTTTCTAAATTTGTAAATACTTTAACTTAAATATAATAGTCTACTATCAATTAAAAGTTTTTATAGCCTTACAAATCTTCTGAGATGTTTAACATTACAAGTTTCAAAATAATTGTAGCCACACAAATATTATGATTTATTTAATATCATAAGTTTTAAAAGATAAGTATTACTTTCTTAAACTTGGTGTCCAATCAAAAAAGTTTATACAAATTTAAATGGAGAAAGTAATGTTTTTGTATTACGTCCTTAGAGACCAAATGTTATTATGTGAACCACAATGACGAGATTTAACTCTTTTAAAAAAAAACTAATTATACTGTCAAAGTCACAAAAATTATGTTTTTTTCTCTAATTTCCTCAAAAGTTAACATGAAGAGATAAAAAGAAAAACAGTTACTAGTAACACTTAAAACAATCATTTTCTACTTATCACAATAATATCACACTCAACAGTCAACACTCTTCATGGGCATGGAAATTTCTTCTTTCTGGTTGCGTGTATTATTTGTAGGATAGAAGCAACTTGCAAGAAACATATACTCCTTGTGTAAACAATAATGTTAGGGCTAGTTTGGTACAAGAGACGGAGGATAATTAATTCTGTAATTAAATTTAGATAAATTTATCTCATATTTGGTTGAATAAAATCGCCATATAATTAATCCCATGATTGTAAAATTATTTTTATTCTTATGAAAATGTGGGAATAATCTTGGGATAACTATTCTCGGAATAACTCGTTCCCCAGCAAAACAACCCCTTAGAGAGGTCTGAGTCTCTAAGCATATTCAACAACAATAATAATAATAACAACAAAAAACCTAGTATATTTTTACAAGTGAAATTTGGAGAAGGTGTACGTACACCTTTAAAAAGACAGAAAGATTATTTCCAATAGAACCTCGGTTAGATTTCACCATATTCCAATTAAGCAATTATCCAAACCAACCCATATTTTGTTTCTTATTACTGTTGTAGTCTGTACCACATCATTTATCCATTACTATAAAAATATCTGGCTGGATATCCAAATTGAATGGAAAGTGAATTAATCAGTATTTTCAACGTGGCCCAATAAGGCCCACCCAATTGGTTTCTTCTTCTTCTTTCTTATATGAACCAGAAAATTGGTTTCCTCCGGCCGGCAGACTGTCTATAATGGCGTCAATTTCCGTTCTTTCATTCTTTTTCATTGTTATCTCTTTCTGCCTCACTCCGGTGACCATTTCCGTCCAATCCGACGGTCATGAAACTTTCATCATTCACGTTTCCAAATCCGATAAGCCCCGTGTTTTCACCACCCACCACCATTGGTACTCCTCCATCATCCGATCCGTTTCTCAACACCCTTCTAAAATCCTCTACACCTATAAACGTGCCGCCGTGGGCTTCTCCGCGCACCTCACAGCCGCTCAGGCTGATCAGCTCCGCCGTATTCCAGGTGTAATCTCCGTCCTTCCCGACGAAGTACGCCACCTCCACACCACCCATACCCCTACCTTCTTGGGACTTGCTGACTCTTTCGGTCTTTGGCCCAACTCCGATTACGCTGATGATGTCATCGTCGGAGTTCTGGATACGGGTATATGGCCGGAAAGACCGAGTTTCTCCGACGAGGGTCTCTCTCCGGTTCCTTCAAGTTGGAAAGGGAAATGCGTTACTGGACCGGATTTTCCTGAAACCTCATGTAATAAAAAAATCATAGGCGCTCAAATGTTTTACAAAGGGTATGAAGCTAAACATGGCCCAATGGATGAATCAAAAGAATCAAAATCGCCAAGAGATACTGAAGGACATGGAACACATACAGCATCAACAGCAGCTGGTTCTGTAGTGGCAAATGCTAGCTTTTACCAATATGCCAAAGGTGAAGCTAGAGGTATGGCTATAAAAGCAAGAATAGCTGCTTACAAGATTTGCTGGAAAAATGGTTGTTTTAATTCTGATATATTGGCTGCCATGGATCAAGCTGTTGATGATGGTGTCCATGTGATTTCACTTTCCGTTGGGGCTAACGGTTATGCTCCACATTATCTCTATGATTCTATTGCAATTGGAGCTTTTGGAGCATCCGAACATGGTGTTCTCGTCTCATGTTCAGCTGGAAATTCTGGTCCCGGAGCTTATACGGCAGTGAACATTGCCCCGTGGATGCTCACTGTTGGTGCTTCAACTATAGATCGTGAGTTCCCTGCAGATGTTATTTTAGGAGATAATAGAATATTTGGTGGTGTTTCATTGTACTCCGGCAATCCTTTGGCCGATGCCAAATTGCCGGTTGTTTATTCCGGCGACTGTGGTAGCAAATACTGTTATCCAGGAAAGCTAGACCCTAAAAAAGTCGCAGGAAAAATTGTTTTGTGCGATAGGGGAGGCAACGCTAGGGTTGAAAAAGGGAGTGCAGTGAAGCAGGCAGGCGGAGTAGGGATGATACTCGCTAATTTGGCTGACTCCGGCGAAGAACTCGTCGCCGATTCACATCTTCTCCCGGCGACGATGGTCGGTCAAAAAGCTGGAGACAAAATAAGACACTACGTAAAGTCTGATCCTGCACCGACGGCGACAATCGTGTTCAGAGGAACCGTGATAGGAAAATCACCGGCGGCGCCACGTGTAGCGGCGTTCTCGAGCCGAGGACCTAATCATTTGACGCCGGAGATTCTTAAACCGGATGTTATTGCACCTGGAGTTAACATTTTGGCCGGTTGGACCGGATCTGTTGGACCGACCGATTTGGATATTGACACGAGAAGAGTAGAATTTAATATTATTTCTGGAACTTCAATGTCGTGCCCTCACGTTAGTGGATTGGCTGCTTTACTTAGACGGGCCCACCCAAAGTGGACCCCAGCAGCGGTAAAGTCAGCACTTATGACAACAGCTTACAATTTGGACAATTCTGGTAAAGTATTTACAGATCTTGCCACTGGCCAAGAATCTACTCCATTCGTTCATGGATCAGGTCATGTAGATCCGAACCGAGCATTGGATCCGGGTTTGGTTTACGATATCGAGACTAGCGATTACGTGAATTTCCTATGCTCCATTGGCTATGACGGCACCGATGTCGCCGTGTTCGCGAGAGATTCTTCTCGAGTGAATTGCAGTGAACGAAGTTTGGCTACTCCGGGAGACCTGAATTACCCGTCGTTCTCCGTTGTTTTTACCGGTGAGACTAACGGTGTGGTAAAATACAAGCGGGTGGTGAAGAATGTAGGGAAAAACACAGATGCTGTGTATGAAGTGAAGGTGAACGCGCCGTCGTCGGTGGAGGTGAGTGTATCACCGGCGAAGCTTGTATTCAGTGAGGAAAAGCAAAGTTTGTCGTATGAGATTAGCTTAAAGGGTAAAAGCAGTGGTGATTTGGAGATGGTGAAGGGGATTGAATCTGCATTTGGGTCGATTGAGTGGAGTGATGGTATTCACAATGTGAGAAGCCCAATTGCAGTGCGTTGGCGTCACTATTCTGCGGCATCCATTTGAGACTCAAATTTTGAGTATTGGAGCTTGACAATGTAGCCGATGATTGTTCTTTACTGCATGGACCAATAAACTGGGATGATGATAAATTGAAAGAGGAAATGCTGCTATAGAATGTTGTCTTTAATTTCACTTTCTTTACCTTTTTCTCGTTTCGGATGTTGTTCAGATTGATGTACATATGAATGAAGCATACCCAGTTGTTTCACAGTAATTGACAAGAAGCCTGGTGGTTCAAATAAGTATATCAGCTATATGTAACTTTGTTTTTGACAAATTACCAAATCCGTAGTCTAGCATCTATCATAGCCAATAGCGACATACAATAGAAGCGCAGCGAGGTATATAGGAGGGGAAGAAAGAGAAGAGGGACGGGTTGGGCTATGACCCAAATTTTACGTGGTGGCAGATATCCTTTGGCTTGGGAAGTGCTCTTTTTCTTCAAATCCAAATATGTTTAAAAATAAAACTTGGATCCAGTGATAAGGCTGAAACATTACAGCTTTTAAGTTTTACAACAACGACCCAGTATAATCCCACAAGTGGGATCTGGGAAGGGTAATATGTACGCAGACCTTACCCCTACCCCGAAGGGTAGAGAGACTGTTTCCAGGAGACCCTCGGCTCAAAAAAGCAATAGGAGATGATATATTAGTACCATAAAAATGCGTAATAAAAATAACAACAATAACAACAATATATAAGAGATATGAAATATGAAATACAGGATACAAAATACGAATATATAAGAGATATGAAATATGAAATACAGGATACAAAATACGAAATACGAAATAGATGGCTGGTATAGTACAACTAGAAGGGAAAGCCCTGCATCAATAGACGACCAATGACCTTCCTAGTCTAACTCCTAACTGGATAGTCTCTCTCTATTGTGCTGTAGAAATATTCACACTCTCCCCTAACCTACAACCTTAATGCTCGACCTCCATAATTCCCTATCAAGGGTCATGTCCTCAGTAATCCTAAGTCGCGCCATGTCCTGTCTGATCACCTCTCCCCAATACTTCTTAGGTCTTCCTCTACCTCTCCGCGTGCCCACTACAGCCAGTCGCTCACACCTCCTCACCGGTGCATCAGTGCTCCTCCTCTGAATGTGCCCGAACCATCTGAGTCTTACTTCCCGCATCTTGTCCTCCATGGGGGCCACACCCACCTTCTCTCGAATATCTTCATTCCTAATCTTATCCATCCTTGTATGCCCGCACATCCACCTCAACATCCTCATCTCTGCTACTTTCATCTTCTGGATGTGTGAGTTCTTTACCGGCCAACATTCAGTTCCATACAACATGGCAGGCCTAACCACTGCTCTATAAAACTTACCTTTTAGTAACGGTGGCACTTTCTTGTCACACAAGAGCTTAAAAGTTTGGTAACTTTGTGCTAGAGTTTAGTATTAAGTATTTGTCAGCAATGTTAGGCTTTCCAAATAACATAATCAACAGCAACACAGGCTTAACTTTTGCAATAGAACAATGAAAGATTCCACAACTCACATGATATGTGCAATTGAATACCAGTTCCAATAAATCCTATCCCCAATAGAAAGCAGTCTCATTTGTGGCGTCACAAACGAAAAGCACTTGAAAAAAGAGTTTCCGGGTCGCACTACATTAGGAGTCATGTAATATAGATGCAACAGCATGATCAGATGATCCCCCCTTGCTGCAATTTTTTTTTCTTTTTGCCTTTCCCCTTGCTGCAATTTAATGAATCCTACTAGTGACCATACTTCTGAAACTCCCACTCACTGTTATCTGTGCAGAGTAATAAAAAAAATTCCAAACATTACGAAAAGTTTACAACCCCACTAGAAACGAAAAGGCCGATGATAATACCTAATGGGCACACTTGACGGGTTTTGAGCCATCGACTGATGCAGTGGAAATGAAAGGCATGGTTACATACACCTGCGAGAATCTCAATCAAGAAACTTCTATTGCACAGCAATATAATTAAGAAAGAAACATTGATCAGTAGAAAGAACAAATACTACTAGTAGTTAAGGAAATATACCTAAAGACCCCCTTACCCCTCAATAAAACATCAGGCAGGTAAAAGGAAAAACGAAAAACAAAATGCATAGAGAGTTAACGTGGGTGCATAAAAGAGGGAGAAGCAGATGACAAGATGCAGTAAACTAGATTTACATCTAACTTAATATAAAAGATTGACATGCTAGAATTACTGCATGTTAAGGACTTACATACCAAGCCAACTAGGGCAAAGTTTATCAAACCAATAAACATGGTTTGAGGAGGCACATGTAATAATAAACACACAAGTAAAACCAAGAGAGTTTGTAGAACCAATAAACATGATTTGAAGAGGCGAATGTAATAATAATCATGAAAGTTAAACCAAGATGAACTTCACATACTTGATCAAAATGAGGAAAGGGAGCTTATTCACTTAACCTATATCACAGTGCTGTACATCATAGATGATTCACATGTTCCGATGTCTTGTGATGCTTCAGCAATGCTCTAACATGTTCTTTTATTTCAAAAGGTAACAGGATAATATACAAAAACACACATTGTTCTATTTAAGAAATGGTTCCAACGTTGTGGTTTTGCTTGAAGTATGCTCTACTATAAACATGGAATCTATTTAGAGAAACAGGACAATAAAAAAGACGAAGCACTTCAACAAGAAATAGAACCAGTTGCTCCTTCAGTTTCAAGTTTTGACTTAACAACTAGTAGCATTCTTGTTGGAGAACCTCTCACTAGATCAAAATCACCCCATCAGCTCCCTACCTCACAATCCTTGCAAGCAACAGGCCAAATACTAGTCATCTCTTGTACAAAATGTTTACTTTCATGGAACAAAATCCCCGAAATTAACTGTTGGATTTCAATTGCAGACCTAAATGCTAAATTTGCACTACATTTTGAAGAGAAAATTCAAAGTGAAGAAGAAATTTTGTGAGAATAAGCTATAGATAAATGCAGATACATAAAAAGTCGAGCATGATCCCCCTCCCCCTCCCCCTCCTCCCCCCCCCCCAAAGATTTACAAAGTACGTTAGGCGGTCATGATGCTCCACTCCTGGAGAAAGAACTAACAAGAACGAATGATATGTTCTTTATATTTTTCCATGCAATTGTGAAAACATCCAAAGTCTGGGAAAGCAAATCATGAGTGCGTGCTCTGAATATGCAAAATAGTGCAAGTTTCATACATTGTGTTTTATTCTCCATGCAGTTTATGCATCCAAATTGGAGCTAGTCGTTTAGCTGCTCATGAGTCTCCATAGTGAGTTCAAGGTAAAAAGGTAATATGGGAACAAAGGTTATTGGCTTATATCCCCAAAAAGATGAAGGGGAAAAGAAAAGAGAGAAATGCTTAACGAAAAGAAGCATGGTAGAGCAAAAAGCTAATTGAAATTCACCCGAAATTGGGACAAAAGCCACCCTCAACCTGGCACAGTCCATCCAACCTCCAATATACAGTTCTCTTCTCTCCACCTTGTCTTCGGAAAAACAACTCCATACCAACATACACCACCCAAAGAAAAAAAAAAGGCTTTCCACTTTTCTGGCTACTTTTATTAATTATCTTAGCATAATATTGGGGTTAGAGGTTTGATTTGCCCTGGTGATGGATGCACTGACTCATCATATTCAAGGGGAGGTGCCATGGTGCATGCTATTTGCTGATGACATTATTCTAATTGACGAGACACGAGGCGGCGTCAACGAGAGGCTAGAGATTTGGAGACATGCTCTTGAGTCTAAAGGTTTCAAGTTGAGCAGGACGAAGACGGAATACCTCGAGTGCAAATTTGGAGTTGAGCCGACGGAAGCGGGAGTTGAAGTGAGGCTTGACTCTCAAGTCATTCCCAAGAGGGGTAGTTTCAAGTACCTTGGATCGGTTATTCAGGGGATCGGGGAGATTGACGAGGATGTCACACACCGTATAGGGGTGGGGTGGATGAAGTGGAGGTTAGCGTCGGGAGTCTTGTGTGACAAGAAAGTGTCACCGTTACTAAAAGGTAAGTTTTATAGAGCAGTGGTTAGGCCTGCCATGTTATATGGAACTGAATGTTGGCCGGTAAAGAACTCACACATCCAGAAGATGAAAGTAGCAGAGATGAGGATGTTGAGGTGGATGTGCGGGCATACAAGGATGGATAAGATTAGGAATGAAGATATTCGAGAGAAGGTGGGCGTGGCCCCCATGGAGGACAAGATGCGGGAAGTAAGACTCAGATGGTTCGGGCACATTCAGAGGAGGAGCACTGATGCACCGGTGAGGAGGTGTGAGCGACTGGCTGTAGTGGGCACGCGGAGAGGTAGAGGGCGACCTAAGAAGTATTGGGGAGAGGTGATCAGACAGGACATGGCGCGACTTAGGATTACTGAGGACATGGCCCTTGACAGGGAATTATGGAGGTCGAGCATTAAGGTTGTAGGTTAGGGGGAAGTTGTGAATATTTCTACAGCACAATAGAGTGAGACTAGCCAGTTAGGAATTAGACTAAGAATGTCATTGGTCGTCTATTGATGCAGGGCTTTACGTGCTAGTTTTTACTATACCAACCATCTATTTCGTATTTCGTATTCTGTATTTCATATCTCTTATATTGCTGTTATTTTATTATGCGTTTTTATGGTACTAATATATCGTCTCTTGTTGCTTTCTTGAGCCGAGGGTCTCCTGGAAACAGCCTCTCTACCCTTCGGGGTAGGGGTAAGGTCTGCGTACATATTACCCTCCCCAGACCCCACTTGTGGGATTATACTGGGTCGTTGTTGTTTGAAGCTTTCATCTATAAAGGGAGGGGAAGAGTAATGTTTGCTTAAGAAATGGTAGAAGATAGGAAGAGAGTTACAGGATACAACAATTCTCATCAAAAGATGCGTTGTCAGGATATAGGGAGGGTTAAAAGAAAAAAAGACCAGAGACAAGGAAAAAAGGGAAAAATTATGTCTGGTCTAGCAGCAAAAGGTGATAAGGTGCTAAATCTTCATTGAATAAAATCAAAGTAGGGAGAGAAGCAGGTTCACTCCTCTGGTTGAAACAGGGAGAAGGCCGATGGATCGAGGAGGAATATAAAGAGTTTTGCATAGACCTTCTTCCTCATTGGCTTTTTAAAACTCTCACACAAGTCGCACTTGCCTCTCACATGACATCTGGAATTCTACTCCGTGTGACTGGACACAGCTTCAACAAAAATGTCATAGTGTAGGACAAAAAATTACACTAAATGACCTTGGTCACAACTGAAAAACTTGGCCAAAGGCTTTGAGGACTATGGAGACATCACTCTATTACAATATATGCGATGGTTGAAACGATATGCCTAATGCAATGATATCAAGTGTGTTATATGCCATTAACATATACTCATCTAATCATGTGTTCTGACACACGCACAAAATAGATACATTAGGACACCAAATTCATAAAACATAAGTTATAAGCATCTTTCATCATGGCATATATATGTTCATCCCTATTCCCTTGGCAATGATTACCAATATGGAATAGATGTATATTGTCTCAAGGCACAAAGGTAACATATACACGCCCCTGTATGGTATGGAATTGGAATGCGGAACATTAAACCTCATTCATATATAAACTCATCAATAATTGATTCAGTTAACCAGGAAACTGCTAAAACACATAGTGGAAACATCAAATATTAACTGCAAGAGATATTTTACGCAAGGGAAAAATAGATGAAGTGAATACTAAAGGGAGAAAGCACCTAATTCCACTAGCAAGCAAACAATCATCTACATCTTACAAGTCCCCATTTATAAGAACTTGCAGAATGAGAAAAAAAAACATCTTTTAGCGAGATGAATTCAGCTTGTTATCACCAAGTGTCATATTTGCAATTATTCCTGAGAAATATATTTTAAAAAAAGAAAATTGAGAACAGCGTACCCCAAGCAACAGTGCACTCCTCGCTAGTGGCTCTAGCTTGATTAGCTTGACATTCGATGCCTGATAGCAATTTTCACACAATGGAACAAATAAATAGAGGATAAAGTATCCATCTTTTTCGTTTTTAGGTAAAAAGAGAAGCTAAAGAAAATCTTCAAAATACTCACAGAGGTCCATAATATGGTTCCTGCAAATAGCACAGTTGTCTACAACAATATCTGCATCAGCAATTTCACGAATCACGTTAGCTAAACACTAATTTCATACCGGTTGATCGGGAACAGCGACTACAAACTATTCCAACAAAAAAATTCAAAACACAAGAGAGAAAGAAGGGATGCAGTGAGTTAGAAAAAAGCGAACCCCAATTCCCCTTTAACTTTGACTAATGTCATTTTTCCTCCTTTATCCTACACAATACCCTTTTTGCCCTTGAATTTTCAATTCCCTATATAGTATACTTTTTTATTCTATAATATTTTTATGGTTTTATCTTTAATTTAAATTATGTTATATAACAACAACAACAACAATAACCACCTAGTGTGGTTCCACAAGTGAGGTCTGGGGAGAGTAGGATGTACGCAGCCTTACCCCTACCCTGGAAGGGCAGAGAGACTGTTTCCGATAGACCCTCGGTTAAAGAAGGTGAGAGAAGCCCTGGTAGCAAGTAATAGCAAAACAATAATTAGAAAACTAAATCGGAGATAGCAACAGATAATATGAAAGGGATACTGATAACAAGTAGTAGCAAGATAACATATTTAGAAAACTAATTCCAAGGCAACAGACAAGAATATGAACGAAGTACTGCTAGCAAACTACGGAATTACCAATGGCAAGTAACAACGAAACGAGACATGCGAATATAGCAAACTAAGGAAAAAGGGGTATTGTACTAGCGCTAATACTATCGAGCTAGGAAGACAAAGGGAAATGCACGACTACCTACTACCCTAATCTTCAACCTCCACACCCTTCTATCTAGAGTCATGTCCTCGGTTAGCTCAAGTAGCTCCATATCCCGCATGATCACCTCTCCCCAAGACTTCTTTCTACCCCTCCTCTCACCTCATAAGGCCAACCTCTCACATTTCCTGACAGGGGCATCTGCGCTTTTCCTCTTAACATCCCGAACCATCTCAACCTTGTCTCACGCATCTTTGCCTCCACAGGGCCACTCCCACCTTGTCTCGAATAACTTTATTCCTAATTCTATCCAACTTAGTATGCCCACACATCCATCTCAACATCCTCATTTCTGCTACCTTCATCTGTTGGACATGAGAGTTTTTGACTGGCCAACACTCTGCCCCATACAACATAGTCGGTCTAACTACTACCTTGTAGAAATTACCCTTAAGTCTCAATGGCACATTCTTATCACACAAGACATCGGAAGGGAGCCTCCACTTCATCCACCTTTCTCCGATACGGTGTGTGACATCCCTATCTATCTCCCCATCCTTCTGAATTATAGATTCCAGATACTTGAAACTCTCTCTCCTGGAAATGACTTGCGTATCAAGTTTCACATCCTCGTCCGCCTCCTGGGTAACACCGCTGAACTTCCAAGTATTTTGTCTTAGTCCTGCTCAACTTGAAATCCTTAGACTCCAGGGTATGTCTCCAGGCCTCCAGCCTCTCGTTAATGCCACTTCACGTCTCATCAATCAGGACTATGTCATCCGCAAATAACAAGCACCAAGGCACCTCCCCTTGAATGTGACTTGTCAAAGAATCCATCGCCAGGGAAAATAAAAACGGGCTAAGTGCTGATCCCTGATGCAACCCATCTCAACCGGAAAGTAATCCGAGTCTCCACCTGCTGTCTTAACCCGTGTCTTAGCTCCATCATATATGTCCTGAATCACTCTAATATACGCTACAGGCACTCCTCTAGCCTCCAAACATCTCCATAGAACCTCTCTGGGGACTCCAGGTCAATGAATACCATGTGCAAATCCTTCTTCACCGCCCTAAACTACTCCACCAATCTCCTCACAATATGAATAGCCTCAGTGGTTGACCGTCTTGGCATGAAACCAAACTGGTTCTCGAAAATGGACACACACCTCCTCAACCTCCCTTCAATCACCCTCTTCCACACCTTCATCGTATGGCTTAACAACTTGATACCCCTATAGTTATTGCAGTTTTGGACATCCCCCTTATTCTTGTACAACAGGATCATCGTACTCCGCCTCTACTCTTCGGGCATCTTTTTCGTCTTAAAAATGACGTTAAACAACCCAGCAAGCTATTCCAAGCCCTCCTTACCTACGCTCTTCCAGAATTCCACTGGGATTTCGTCCGGCCCCGTCGCTCTACCCCCACTCATCCTGCGAATAGCCCCTACAACCTCCCCAACTCGTATACGTCTACAGTACCCGAAATCTTGTTGTCGCTCTGAGTACTCCAACTCCTCCAACACAATGCCCCTATCTCCCTCTTCATTCAAGAGCCTATGGAAGTAAGACTGCCATCTCTGCCTAATATGTGCCCCCTCCAATAAAACTCTTCCCTCCTCATCTTTTATGCATCTCACTTGGCCCAGATCTCGGGCCTTCCGCTCCCTCACCTTCGCTAGCCTGTACAACTTCCTGTCCCCACCTTTATCCCCAATTTCTTCGTATAGACGACTAAACGCGGTGGTCTTAGCTGCAGTAACCGTCAACTTCGCCTCCTTTCTAGCCTTCTTATACCCCTCCCTATTAGCACTTCTGCCTCTCGTCTATACTCTCTACTAGCTTCAAATATACCGCTTTCTTGGCTTACATGTAGTTAATATGCATTAGATTAAAATACCAATCATAAAGACAATGGTAAATTTATAATATTTATAAAAGTATTATTCTACTTATAATTTTAATGAACTTCAATTATAATTTATAATAGGTATTACATAATCTATATATATATATATATATATATATATATATATATTAAAGCAAGAAAGTTTGTATTATGGTTAAGCCAAGTGGCAAGCTACAATAAAGCCACTTGACAATCTTAAAGAGCTTGTAGGAGATTGTCATGAAATAAGGAAATATCACATAAGAACTATATATGGAATTCCATTTATTGAAATTAAATTGAAATAAGAATTTAAAAAAAAAATTAAGTTCAATCACTGTACTAATATTTTGTAACTGAAATTTTTTATTTGGAAAGTAAAGAATTTTGATATCAATAGTATTTGGATTCCTTTTCTAATATCGAGTGAGAAGAATATATCCTACTGTAATCTAATGTGCAATTTTATTTTATTTTCAAAATTCAATACTTTTTAATGAGTTGAAGAATATATTTTAAGATTTTAACCTAAAGTTCAAAATGTGGATATATTCAATAATTTATTTATTTCATAATGGATAATCCAAAGTATCTATTTTAGACTAAATTTTCTGTATTTTAAACAAGTATACAATAAAAATAATTTTTTTAAAGGCTACAAGCTTCAACAAAAATAATAATTAGTAGAAGTTTAATAATAAAAATATCGTAATATTTTGGTGAAGTACTATATAGTTTGATCATATGCACTTTTATTTTTGTCTATTATTGAATAAAATACTAAATGAAAAAATTAAATAAAATATCATACTTACTATGGAAAATAATTTAGAAAGAGGGGGATAAAGATAATGTGAGAGAATTTATACTTTAAATTAATTTAAATGATAAAATAAAACAAATAAATAATTAATACTCAAAAATGTTATTGATAAATTCAAATATTATATAGCGAAAGATTAAAAATAAATAAAAAGATTATTTTAAGAGAAAGAAAAATCATATTGATTATAGTATATTATAATAGAAGTAGCATGTAGGGATATCAAGTAGATGACAAGCTAATAAAAAGTTAAGTAATAATGTAACCATATTAAGTAACGGGTAACACACTAATAATAGACAAAGAAACAAAAAATCTATATATATATATATACGTTAAAGCAAAAAAGTTTGCATTGTGGTTAAGCCAAGTGACAAGCTACAATAAAGTCACTTGGTAATCTTAAAGAGTTTGTAGGAGATTGTCATGAAATAAGAAAATATCACATAAGAACTATATATAAAATTTCATTTATTGAAATTAAATTGAAATAAGATTTTTTTTTTAAAATAAAGTTCAATCACTATACTAATATTTTCTAACTGAATTTTTTTATTTGGAAAGTAAAGAATTTTGGTATCAATAGTATTTGGATTCCTTTTCTAATATCGAGTGAGAAGAATATATCCTACCGTAATCTAATGTACAATTTTATTTTATTTTAAAAATTCAATACTTTTTAATGAGTTGAAGAATATATTTTAAGATTTTAACCTAAAGTTCAGAATGTAGATATATTCAATAATTTATTTATTTTATAATGGATAATCCAAAGTATCTATTTTAGACTAAGTTTTCTGAATTTTAAACAAGTATACAATAAAAATAATTTTTTAAAAGGCTACAAGCTTCAACAAAAATAATAATTAGTAGAAGTTCAATAATAAAAAGACCGTAATATTTTGGTGAAGTACTATATAGTTTGATCATATGCACTTTTATTTTTGTCTATTATTGAATAAAATACTAAATGATAAAATTAAATAAAATATCATACTTACTAGGGGAAATAATTTAGAAAGAGGGGGATAAAGATAGTGTGAGAGAATTTATACTTTGAATTAATTTAAATGATACAATAAAACAAATAAATAATTAATACTCAAAAATATTATTGATAAATTCAATTATTATATAGCGAAAGATTAAAAATAAATAAAAAGATTATTTTAAGATAAAGAAAAACCATATTGATTATAGTATATTATAATAGAAGTAACCGGTAGGGATATAAAATAGATGACAAGCTAATAAAAAGTTAAGTAATAATGTAACCATATTGAGTAATGGGTAACACACTAATAATAGACAAAGAAATAAAAATAGAGAATTTTTTTTTGTAAACAAATAATATAATTGTAGATATATAGAAGGATTAGACATTTAAATTTTATATAAACTTTTTTGAATTATTACGAAAAAATATATTATATGGATAATATCACGCAATTGAAAACATAATTTATAAACCTAAAATTTAAAATATTTACAATGAAATAACGCCAAGCAGCAAATTAACAATATAAAGATATAATTAAAATTGTCATGTAGTTAAGTTATAAAAAAAAATTAAAGTCAAAATTCTATACGAAAATAAAAGAAAAAATTAATTGCTTATTGCACATAATACTAAATAATAATTACTATAAATGTAGATTTATAGAAAATAATAAAAGAACTTCGTCGTTTAAACTTTGGCATATTTTCAAAAGAATTAGAAAAATAATACGATATTGTTTATATTATAGATACAACACGAAATGTAAAAAATAATTAAAATATTATATGATAGAAAATAATGTATATAGAGGAGAATAGAAGTAATGTGAAAGAGTCTACACTTTAAATTTATTTAATAAAATAATAAAATAGGAAAAATAATATTATTGATAAATTTAATCAAAACAATTGGAGCTACGAAATAATAGAACAAAGTTAAATTAAATTTTAGGGTAATACAAAACTATATTAATTGTATTATACTAAAAGTAGAGCAATGAGTAACGACATTAAGTAACGCGATAAGCTAATAAAAAGTCACATGGCAATATAGCAAGTGTGCATTATGATTAAGCCAAGTGGCAAGGTAATATAAAGTTACTTGGCAAATTATGACAATATTTGTTGTAGTATTTAATTTAAATTGAAAAATAAGATATTTATTTAAATTTAAATAAAAAGATATTAAATAAGATTCTTTTGAATCTGAATGGAAAGAAAGTTAAATTTGAATTGATTGATTAATTAATTAGGAAAGCTAATCAACACATAAATGCTCTAATTCAAATGGGTGGCTCACCGATTGAGGCGAATTGTTCCAAATAATGAGAAAGAGTTTTTTGAAATTTGAGTTCACAACAAAAATATCAGAAAAATAAAAACGCATTTGTTACTAGAAATAAGACTAAAAAATCTAGGTTCGAATCCATAATCATAATTACCGAGTTATTGGATCAAAACTTAACTTTCGTAACTACCTTAGGGATAATGTTTAACTATGAATCGACTCAGACATTGACTAAACAAATGTCAATTTTATTCCCTTACGGTAAAATTACTTATCCAATATTTTATAATTTATTTTATATCTCAATTATTTGGAAGAAATACATACATTTTTTTGTTTTTATTTTTATTTTCTTATTAGTGCTAGTAGTTGCTATGCTAAAATATATAAGAAGGGAGAATAGATTCTTCTCTAATGGCTCAGGTATGTACAATGACTTTTTAGCGTGTTGTTGATATTTATGTTCTCTCAAATTGTATGAGCCAATTGATCGAGCAACTGATGGGGTCAAATATTGTCACGACCCAAAATCTCAACCCGGTCGTGATGGCGCCTCTCGTGAGGACAAGGCCAGCCAATCAACAAAACATTACATCTCTTTATAATTACTTAGCAGGAATAAGTCTAAATCATGGGCAATATAATCTAAAATGCGAAATAAACGTAATAGAACAAGGAAAACTCTCCCAACTCAGCCCAAAATTGGGGTGTCACAAGCCATGAGCTACTACAGAGTTTACTAATATTTTACAAAGCCTGAAATTATCATAAATAACAAAGATAAGGGAGAAAACGGGTCTGCGGACGTCAACAGCTACCTCGTTACTCCTAGTCACCGCCTGGTCTGGAAAGAATCAGCGCTCAGGAGCGAACTCAGCTCTGCCTGTATCTGCACATATGGTGCAGGGAGTAATGTGAGTACTCCAACCCAGTGAGTAATAAAAATAAATAACGACTGAAAATATGAAATCTCATAACGGCACAATATAGCGCTATCTCAAGCAGTAAAATCAGTTATACAGTAAAATAGTGAGTATCAGATAATTCTTCTTTTAAAACAGTAAAGACAAATAATTTTCACAGTAAGGATAAATCAAAAGCTTGCCCCTCGGGCTCAATATGTAAATCTCAGTATAGTATCAGCCCCTCGGGCTCACTCCCAACTCACCAGCACACAACATCAGCCCCTCGGGCTCACTCCCAACTCACCACACACAAGCAACGGCCTCTCGGGCCCACTCCCAACTCACCTGGGTACCCTGCGCTCACTGGGGGTGTGTACAGACTCCGGAGGGGCTCCTACAGCCCAAGCGCAATATCAATAGGCCTGAAAGCCTTCACACATCACACACGAGGCCTGAAAGCCTCCTCATATAACACTCGAGGCCTGAAAGCCTCCTCACATCACTCAACATATCCTCACGTATGGCCCTCGGCCTCAATCAGTCCAGAAAATAATCATAAGCCTCTTGGGCATCAGTAAAACAATAGTGCTCAGCTCAACAGCATTATAAATATCATTAAATCTCGAGTTGAGTATAAATGTAGCTGAGTTCACAAAATAATATAATTCAATTGGACTGAGTTCAAATAATATTTCAATTCGTGAGGAAAATAGTGATGTAAATTCACAAAAGATTTCAGATAATTGGCACGAAGCCCAAATATGGCAATAAGCCCAATCATAGTGAAAAACAATAAATCTTTATCAATTACGCGGTAAAAATATCAACTGGGATGGACCAAGTCACAATCCCCAATAGTAAATGACCCCGCGCTCGTCATACAACGCGTGTCTCATCTCAACATAGCAGTATGTTGTGCAATCCGGGGTTTCAAACCCTCAGTGCATCATTTAAAATCATTACTCACCTCAAGACGGTCCAATGTCTACTCCGCTATGCCCTTGCCTCTCGAATTTACCTCTTCGCGCGTCGAATCTGGTCAAAACCACAGCGAATACATTACAATAGGCTAAGGGAATATAACGGAATCAAAAAGACTCGAAAAATATCGAAATTCACGAAATTCGCAAACCCGAGCCCCGGGCCCACTTCTCGAAAAATTACAAAAGTCATATAACCGGATTCCTCGTCTCTCCACGAGTCCGTACATATAAAATTTATCAAAATCGAAGTTCAAATGACCTCTCAAATCTTCAAATCTTATTTTCAAATCCCTAGGCTTAAATCTTCAATTTACTCCTCAAAAACATGTAATCTAGTCGGATTATTCGATGATAATTCAATATTATGGAGTAGAAATAATCACAAGTGACTTACCTCAAGATTTCCCAAGATTTCTTGCTAAAAATCGCCCAAAATCCGAGCTTGAAAGTAAAAAAAAAAAAGACCAAACTCGGACTGCTGGACATTAAATCTGTCCAGAAATTTTCGGTACTATTCACGGGGGCACTGTTCATGCGCGTGAGGTCACTGTTCACCCGCGCGGTTACTGTTCACTGCTGCAGAAAATACAGCAGCTTTTAAGAAATTTGCAGCACAACCATTTTTCACTAAATTGGCTTTAACTCCATCATACGAACTCGAATTTAGACGATTCTTGTTCCTATGAGTCACAAATAATAATACGAACACAACCCTTCAATCAAAAATCAATTCGGAGATCGTTTGCCCAGTTCAATACCTATTTCGCTCGTTAAACAATTAACTTACATTTCACGTCAAAAACCCAATCGCGACTTGATAAAATTAAACCAAAATTTCTAGATCAGTCCTATAATTTATGATTTAAATTTTGGAAGTCTCGAAATCAAATTTGGATCTCTAGAACTAAACATGAACTTTTAGATCATTACATTTATGCTCAAAACGGCAAAAATCTTCCAAAAATGACCCGTTGGGCATCTGAAACACACTCGAGGCCCCCGGGACCCCGACCAATAATACCAACCAGTTCCAATATACATTACGGACTTGCTCGAGGCCTCAAATCACATCAAACAACGCTAAAATCATGAATCAACCTCCAATCCAAGTTTTATGAACTTTAGAATTTCCAACTTCTATTTCTGATGCCGAAACTTATCAAATCACGTCCGATTGACTTCAAATTTTGCACACAAGTCCAAAATGAAATAACAAAGCTATAGAAATTCTCGGAATTCCATTCCGACCGTCGGATCAAAATTTTACCTATCAACCGGAAATCGCCAAAATACTAACTTCGCCAAAATGAGCTAATTTCTTCACCGGACCTCCAAAATTAATTCCGATTGCGCTCCTAGGCCTTAAATCATCCCCCGAAACTAACTGAATCATCGGAATTCAATTCTGAGCCCTCTAACTCACAAGTCAACGTCCGGTTGACTTTTCCAAACTAATTCTTCCTTAAAGAGACTAATTGTCCCATTTCATACCAAACTCGATCCGAATTGACTCAAATTCACCAAGTACGCATATTGAAACATGAATAAGCATTTAACGGGGAATACAGGACGAAAATGCAGGAAACAACGGTTCGGATCGTTACATTCTCCCCAACTAAAACAAACGCTCGTCCTCGAGCGAGTTAAGAAACGTACCTGGAGTTTCAAATAGGTGCGGGTACCTGCTCCGCATCTCCTGCTCGGTCTCCCAAGTAGCCTCCTTCACGGGCCGACCTCTCCACTGTACTTTCACTGATGCTATATCTTTTGATCTCAATTTTTGAACCTGTCGACTCAAAATAGCCACTGGCTCCACATTATAAGTCAAATTTTCATCTAACTGTACTGTACTGAAATCTAAAATATGAGACGGGTCCCCAATGTACTTCCGAAGCATGGACACATGGAATACCGGATGAACACCCGACAATCCAAGCGGCAAAGCAAGCTCGTAAGCCACCTCTCCAATCCTCCTAAGTACCTCAAATGGTCCAATAAACCGCGAACTCAACTTCCCTTTCTTTTCGAACCTCATAACACCCTTCATCGGCGAAACCTTCAGCAAAACCTTATCGCCCTCCATAAATGACACATCTCGGACCTTCCGGTCTGCATAACTCTTCTGACGCGACTGAGCTGTGCGAAGTCTTTCCTGAATCACCTTCACCTTTTCTAAGGCTTCTTGGACCAAATTTGTCCCCAACAACCTAGCCTCACCGGGCTCAAACCAACCCACTGGAGTTCTACACTGCCTCCCATATAAGGCCTCATACGGTGTCATCTGAATACTGGACTGATAGCTGTTGTTGTAGGCAAACTCTGCAAGTGGTAAAAATTCAACCCAAGAACATCCAAAATCAATCACGCATGCACGCAACATATCCTCCAATATCTGAATAGTACGCTTGGACTGTCCGTCCGTCTGAGGATGAAATGTTGAACTCAACTCCACCTGAGTGCCCAACTCGTGCTGAAAAGTCCTCCAAAACTGAGAAGTGAACTGAGTACCTCTGTCCGAAATAATAGTAACTGGAATACCATGCAACCGCATAATCTTCTGAATAAAGATCCTAGCCAGCCGCTCCGCAGAATATGTGGTACACACCGGAATGAAATACGCTGACTTGGTCAGCCTATCCACAACGACCCAAATCGAATCAAAATTCTTCAAAGCCCAAGGAAGGCCACTCACGAAATCTATAGTAACTCTCTCCCATTTCCACTCAGGAATAATCATCTGCTGAATCAAACCGCCCGGTCTCTGATGCTCATATTTCACCTGCTGACAGTTGAGACACCGAGCCACATATCCCACAATGTCTTTCCTCATTCTCCTCCACCAGTAATGATGTCTCAAGTCCTGATACATCTTCGCAGCACCCGGATGGATGGAATACCGCGAACTGCGGGCCTCCTCAAGAATCAAATCTCTAATCCCATCAACATCGGGCACACAAATACAGCCCTGCATCCTCAATACACCATCATCACCTATAGTCACATCTTTGGCATTATCATGCTGAACTCTGTCCTTAAGGACAATCAAATGCGGATCATCATACTGGTGCTCTCTGATGCGATCATATAAGGAAGATCGAGAAACCACACTAGCCAATACCCGGTTAGGCTCAGAAATATCTAACTGCACCAACTGATTGGCCAAGGTCTGAACATTAACCGCAAGAGGCCTCTCCCCAACTGGGATGTAAGCCAAACTCCCCATACTGACTGCCTTTCGGCTCAACGCATCGGCCACTATATTGGCCTTTCCCGGATGATATAGAATGGTAATATCATAGTCTTTAAGTAACTCAAGCCATCTCCGCTGTCTCAAATTAAGATCTTTTTGTTTAAATAAATGCTGAAGACTGCGATGATCAATGAATACCTCACAAGATACGCCATATAAATAGTGCCTCCAAATTTTTAAGGCATGAACTATAGCAGCCAACTCCAAATCATGAACAGGGTAGTTCTTCTCATGGGGCTTCAACTGACGAGAAACATAAGCAATAACTCTACCCTCCTGCATTAGCACACAACCAATCTCAACTCTGGAAGCATCACAATATACCGTGTATGAACCTGTAGCTGATGGTAACACCAACACTGGAGCTGTGGTCAGAAGTGCCCTGAGCTTCTGAAAGCTCTCCTCGCACTCGCCGGACCATACAAATGGGGCACCTTTCTGAGTCAACTTGGTCAAAGGCGATGCAATAAAAGAAAACCCCTGAACAAATCGGCGATAATAGCCTGCTAGCCCAAGAAAAATCCGAATCTCTGTGACTGAGGACGGTCCAGACCAACTCTGCACTGCTTCTATCTTCCTTGGATCAACCTGTATACCCTCTCCGGACACTATGTGTCCCAAAAATGCCACAGAACTTAGCCAAAATTCACATTTGGAGAATTTTGCATAAAGCTTTTCCTCTCTCAATCTCTGCAACACTACACACAAATGTTGGGCATGTTCCTCCTGGCTACGGGAGTACACCAGGATATCATCAATGAATACAATAACAAATGCATCCAGATAAGGCTGAAATACATTGTTCATCAAATGCATGAACGCTACTAGGGCATTGGTCAGCCCTAAAGACATAACCAAAAATTCATAGTGACCATATCTAGTCCTGAAGGCAGTCTTGGGAATATCCGACTCCCTGATTTTCAACTGGTGATAGCCCGAACGGAGATCAATCTTAGAAAATAGCCTCGCTCCCTGAAGCTGATCAAATAAGTCATCAATGCGAGGCAAAGGATACTTGTTCTTCACCGTTACCTTATTCAACTGCCTATAATCAATGCACATTCTCATTGTGCCATCTTTCTTCTTCACAAATAAAATAGGTGCACCCCACGGGGACACGCTAGGACGAATGAACCTCTTATCTATGAGTTCCTGAAGCTGCTCCTTCAATTCTTTCAGCTCTGCTAGTGCCATACGATATGGCAGAATAAAAATGGGCTGAGTGCCCGGCACTAAGTCAATGCCAAAATCAATATCCCTGTCCGGCGGCATGCCCGACAGGTCTGCAGGAAATACATCAGGAAGTCCCTCACAACTGGGACAGAATCAATACTAGGAGTCTCAGCTCCAACATCCCGCACAAAAGCCAGATATGATAAATAACCCTTCCCAACCATACGTTGGTCTTTCAAGAAAGAAATTACTCTGCTAGAGACATAATCAGTCATGCCACGCCACTCGATCCTCGGAACACCCGGAATAGCCAAAGTAACTGTCTTAGCATGACAGTCTAGAATAGCATGATATGTAGATAACCAATCCATGCCTAGAATAATATCAAAATCTACCATGCTCAACAACAATAGATCAACTCGGGTCTCCAGACCCTCAATAATCACAACACATGACCGGTACACACGGTCCACAACAACAGTATCGCCCACCTGGGTAGATACATGAACAGGTAAAGTAAGAGACTCCCGGGGCATACTCAAATGACAGGCAAAATATAAAGACACATAAGAATAGGTGGATCTCGGATCGAATAATACAGAGGCATATCTGTGGCAGACTGGACAATTCCTGTAATGACATCATTTGAAACAATAACATAATAAAAAAAAACAGGCCCGTCCACCGCCTGATCGACCTTAATCCCCGTAAACAATAACCGACTCACCAACACGCCTCAAACTGGAACCAATATAGCACAAAATCGTGCAATCAACTTATTTAATAGCAAACTCCCCAACTTGGCTCAAAGACATAGATCAAAACGCACTCAATAAATCATAACACACATACTCTATTATTGTCGTAATACCATAGTGAGATTGAACTCACTCCTTCATAAGCTTGTGGAAACACAAATCATCTAGAATTTTAACTCTTCTGCAATTCTTGCATTCACTCACATAACAGTTAAGCCCACTCTCTAGGCGACCAAATTTAGATTTCAACGCATATTCTTTACTTGTAAATGAGATCTTCTAATAGACAGTATAAGAATCGCACCACCTTAGAACACTCCGCAGGAGATAACCCACATGTTTCACTTCTAATTAATATTTTTGTATACCTTCCACCGTTATTCACATTACACAATCATTTAGTCTTCCTGAGTCTAAACTCATACCGTAACATGAAATTTACTTCACTCCAAACAGGAGACATGAAAAGATTCTTCACGCACCCATAACTCGGGGCTACACATCAGATCACAATGAAAATCAAACACTTAATAGTTCATCTATTATCCTGACGCCCTTCCTCGTCACCTCCAAGTCATATAGATATATCTCGCAGTACTAACATACTCCTCACGTGGCTATCCAACCATCATTCCCACTAATAGGGACAATACCGGACATATAATTTCAAAACTCTTGCTCGCACAATCAGCACTTCGGTGCTCAAGCCATAGGCAAGGATCCAGCCTCAAGTCCTCCAGACTGGCCTAACATCAAACTCATAGCGATTACGTCTCGCCCTTCGTCCGGGGAATTACAAGCCATCAAGGCACATCTAATACTGAGCGCTCGTTCGCACATACGAACACGTGGAAGGAATTTCAAGAGTTACTTTACAAGCTGAATCAAGGACGCACGATAAGAATTCAAGAATGTGAAGTTTTTTCCTAAAGGTTCTGCAGCCTCTCGAGGATAAATACAGATGTCTCCATACCGATCCGCGAGAATCTACTAAACCTGCTCATGACTCGTGAGACCTAAGTAACCTAGGCTCTGATACCAACTTGTCACGACCCAAAATCCCAACCCGGTCGTGATGGCGCCTCTCGTGAGGATAAGGCCAGCCAATCAACAAAACAGTACATCTCTTTATAATTACTTAGCAGGAATAAGTCTAAATCATGGGCAATATAATCTTAAATGCGAAATAAAACGTGATAGAACAAGGAAAACCCTCCCAACTCAACCCAAAATCGGGGTGTCACAAGTCATGAGCTACTACAGAGTTTACTAATATTTTACAAAGTCTAGAATTATCATAAATAACAAAGATAAGGGAGAAAACGGGGTTGCGGACGTCAACAGCTACCTCGTTACTCCTAGTCACCGCCTGGTCTGGAAAGAATCAGCGCTCAGGAGCGAACTCAGCTCTGCCTGTATCTGCACACATGGTGCAGGGAGTAATGTGAGTACTCCGACCCAGTGAGTAATAAAAATAAATAACGACTGAAAACATGAAATCTCATAACGGCACAATATAGCGCTATCCCAAGCAGTAAAATCAGTTATACAGTAAAATAGTGAGTATCAGATAATTCTTCTTTTAAAACAGTAAAGACAAATAATTTCCACAGTAAGGATAAATCAAAAGCTTGCCCCTCGGGCTCAATATGTAAATCTCAGTATAGTATCAGCCCCTCGGGCTCACTCCCAACTCACCAGCACACAACATCAGCCCCTCGGGCTCACTCCCAACTCACCACACACAAGCAACGGCCTCTCGGGCCCACTCCCAACTCACCTGGGTACCCTGCGCTCACTGGGGGTGTGTACAGACTCCGGAGGGGCTCCTACAGCCCAAGCGCAATATCAATAGGCCTGAAAGCCTTCACACATCACACACGAGGCCTGAAAGCCTCCTCATATAACACTCGAGGCCTGAAAGCCTCCTCACATCACTCAACATATCCTCACGTATGGCCCTCGGCCTCAATCAGTCCAGAAAATAATCATAAGCCTCTTGGGCATCAGTAAAACAATAGTGCTCAGCTCAACAACATTATAAATATCATTAAATCTCGAGTTGAGTATAAATGTAGCTGAGTTCACAAAATAATATAATTCAATTGGACTGAGTTCAAATAATATTTCAATTCGTGAGGAAAATAGTGATGTAAATTCACAAAAGATTTCAGATAATTGGCACGAAGCCCAAATATGGCAATAAGCCCAATCATAGTGAAAAACAATAAATCTTTATCAATTACGCGGTAAAAATATCAACTTGGATGGACCAAGTCACTATCCCTAATAGTAAATGACCCCGCGCTCGTCATACAACGCGTGTCTCATCTCAACATAGCAGTATGTTGTGCAATCCAGGGTTTCAAACCCTCAGTGCATCATTTAAAATCATTACTCACCTCAAGACGGTCCAATGTCTACTCCGCTATGCCCTTGCCTCTCGAATTTACCTCTTCGCGCATCGAATCTAGTCAAAACTACAACGAATACTTTACAATAGGCTAAGGGAATATAACCCAATCAAAAAGACTCGAAAAATATCGAAATTCACGAAATTCGCAATACCCGAGCCCCAGGCCCACTTCTCGAAAAATTACAAAAGTCATATAACCAGATTCCTCGTCTCGCCACGAGTCCGTACATATAAAATTTACCAAAATCGGGGTTCAAATGACCCCTCAAATCTTCAAATCTTATTTTCAAATCCCTAGGCCTAAATCTTCAATTTACTCCTAAAAAACATGTAATCTAGTCGGATTATTCGATGATAATTAAATATTATGGAGTAGAAATAATCACAAGTGACTTACCTCAAGATTTTCCAATATTTCTTGCTAAAAATCGCCCAAAATCCTAGCTTGGAAGTCAAAAAAAAAAGACCAAACTCGGACTGCTGGACATTAAATCTGTCCAGAAATTTTCGGTACGGTTCACGCGGGGCACTGTTCATGCATGTGAGGTCACTATTCACTGTTTACCCAAGCGGTTACTGTTCACGCGCAGGTACTGTTCACTACTGCAGAAAATACAGCAGCTTTTAAGAAATTTGCAGCACAACATATTTCACTAAAATGGTTCTAACTCCATCATAAAAACTCAGAATTAGATGATTCTTATTTGTATGAGTCACAAATAATAATACGAATACAACCCTTCAATCGAAACTTAATTCGGAGCTCGTTTGCCCAGTTCAATACCCATTTCGCTCGTTAAACAATTAACTCACATTTCACGTCAAAACCCAATCGCGACTTGATGAAATTAAACCAAAATTTTCAGATCAGTCCTATAATTCATGATTTAAATTCTGGAAGTCTCGAAATCAAATTTGGATCTCTAGAACTAAAAATAAACCTTTAGATCATTACATTTATGCTCAAAACGACAAAAATCTTCAAAAAATGACCCGTTGGGCATCCGAAACACACCCGAGGCCCCCGAGACCCCGACCAATAATACCAACCAATCCCAAAATACATTACGGACTTGCTCGAGGCCTCAAATCACATCAAACAATGCTAAAATCATGAATCAACCTCCAATCCAAGTTTTATGAACTTTAGAATTTCCAACTTCTATTTCCGATGCCGAAACCTATCAAATCACGTCCGATTGACTTCAAATTTTGCACACAAGTCCAAAATGAAATAACAAAGCTATAGAAATTCTCGGAATTCCATTCCGACCGTCGGATCAAAATTTCACCTATCAACCGGAAATCGCCAAAATACTAACTTCGCCAAAATGAGCTAATTTCTTCACCGGACCTCCAAAATTAATTCCGATTGCGCTCCTAGGCCTTAAATCATCCCCCGAAACTAACCGAATCATCGGAATTCAATTCCGAGCCCTCTAACTCACAAGTCAACGTCCGGTTGACTTTTCCAAACTAATTCTTCCTTAAAGAGACTAATTGTCCCATTTCATACCAAACTCGATCCGAATTGACTCAAATTCACCAAGTACACATATTGAAACATGAATAAGCATTTAACGGGGAATACGAGACGAAAATACAGTAAACGACGGTTCGGATCGTTACAAATACACACACATACACACACATATATATATTGCATGTGTGTGTGTGTCAATTAGAATGAACTAGATTTGGATAGGGTAAACACATAGATGAATATAATTGCACTATTTGGAATTGTTATTTACACAAAATAAAATGAATCATAAAATCATAAGTTAAAATTCATTTAATTAAGAATTACATGTAAGAACTCGTCTTCTTTTAGTACATGTGCATCGTAGAAGAAAAATATTTAAAGTAGGTTAATATTTATTTAATTATAATATATTAATCTTAATCCCAAATGTATCATTTAAATTATTAAAAATAATGTGACTTTAATTGTGTGGTTAAAATTTAAGTAACTAGCAATATTGAGCAAATTACCATCCAACTGTTTTATAAGTTGGTAACACCCAAAAGTTAGAATATTTTGGTTGCTAATAAATTATCATGTATGTATATATTAATTTATCACTGTATAATTTTAGGTTGGTAGAAGTTGATGTTGATGTGACAATTTATTATGTTGAGATAATAATATAATATATTTTATAATTTAAATTAAGATATTACTAAATGTATTTTTATTTGTTATTACTCTATATAGTATGACTTCACTCAATTTCAATATAGATGAGATAGTTTGACTTGACATGAAATTTAAGAACGAAAAAGAAAACTTTTGAAACTTATGATCATTTAAGTTTTGTGGGGTGTAAAAACCTCTCATTATATGTAAAATGGGTAAAATAAAAAATTTAAAGTTAAATTATTTCCAAATACAGAAATGTGTCATTCTTTTGGAACAAACTAATAAGAAAAATATTTTATGTAAATTGAAAAGGAAGGAATATTTATTTTTGAATCATATTGTATTTTTATTTGTTTGTATCACCGGCTATATATGAGGTTATAATATTTAAGTTTATGTCAATAGTTATTCATATAATTTATTCTTTTTCATTTATAGAATTTAGTAGGATCATAATATTATTCGCACGTGCGGGTACTAATACTAGTTTAACTTATATCTAAAACCATAAAAAAATCATATAATAAAAAGGTATTAAATAGAGGCGGAAATTGAAAATTCAAGGGTAAAAAAGGTATTGTGTAGGATAAAGGGGGAGAATGTCTATTGTTCAAATTTGGGGGTGGGGGAGGGGGTTTAATTTTTAATGCAAAATTTGGGAGTGTAAATGATTTTCACCCCGTGAAAATATGACGAAAATTGCAAACTGCTACTTTAGAAAATTATGTTAACAGTTTAATATTTGAGATAATTATAATTCTTCCCACATATTTTTTTAGTGGAATTGTCCAGTTACTATTCCAAATGGTTCAATTTAGTTCCATACACTTTTTATCCACTCGTACTCTTATGATTAATAAATTATCTAGTATTTGTTCTTGTCATTAATGAAGCTACAATGCAAGATGGATTGACTCCGTGTGTCCAAATTTTTCAAGAAGAAAAGGTTTGAATTTATTTCTCAACCTTTGACTATGATTTAAAATAATTCTCAGATTGAAGTTCTATTAGAAGGCAACGGAAAAAATAGACACTATTTTTAATGGAGAATTAATATTAGAAGTATAGTGTAACGAAGATAAAGTTGCACAATTTCAAATAATATAAACGCAATATTTGATATTAACAGAAAATATTCTCTTAAGCTGTCCAGATTTAGTGTCTATGGGTAGAGGCAGATGTAGTATATACTCAACGGATTCAATTGAACCCATAATTTTCGATACGGAGTAAAAATTTATATGTAAAAAATCATTAAAATTATAAAAGTAGTAGATATGAATCTATAACTTTAAAAATATAAAGAGTTCAATAATAAAAAATAATTTAAAAATTGAACCCATAGAATTTAAATTTTGGATCCGCCTCTTGCTACTTTGTCCCATGCAATTATTTTGTACTACGTTGCTATTGAATATAATTCTTAGGATAATTGAATCCGCTATAATACAATAGCCCTTGGCGTAATGTTTTCTTTATTAACACAAGAATATAGCTAAGTAGCAACTAGCGTATGGTCCTTTTGCGCTTGCACCTATCTTGTAAGATCTAACGAATTGGTTACTTAATTTCGTTTTTTGTTGTTTCTCAGCACATACAACAATTAATATTATAGGTTGGTCACTAAGGTGGGATTTGCGCACACAGCAACGTTATGAATCACAACAAAAGACCTATGATTTACCCGTAAAACGCTACAATTGAATTTATAACATATTTATATATGTGTGGATTAAGTTGATTCAGAAAATAAAATAGTAAAGAGCAAAAGCAAGTAAAATAACATTAATTAAAGAAAGAACTAGCCTGAGCGTCAGAATATTCCCACCGGGATCAAGAATAATTGAAAAATCTCGACAAAACTTGTATAAAGCTTAAAAGAGCGAGGGAAAGAATACTCATTTTTTATTAGTATTTCTTGATGTCTTACAATAGAGTGAAAACCTCTATTTATATTTGTATATGGGGTAAAACCGGGGATAAAAGTTACCCCCGATTTCCCGGTAAAGAAACGAGAGGACAATGTGACCCAATATGATTTGGGGTAGTGCCGAGGGCTTCCACAGACCGAAACCTCAGGAGGACGAACGTGTCATGACCCAAACGGATGAGCCATGGCGAGTGCCCGAGTCCTACCTGTCGAACACCCTTAAGCATGCGTCTAAGATATAAACATGAATAACATATGTCAATAACCTACTGAATTACGAGAATAACATACGTGAGGGAAACATGTCCAAAAGACATTACATATACATGCGGAATATAGTAGGGCGAGCCGACAAGGCTGCTATAGACAATTGTTTATTCAAAACTGGAAGCCGACAAGGCCACATACTATCCAACTATACATAACTGTCTACAGATCTTTAATAGAATGTACAACTGTACAAGGACAGGATTGGGCCCCGTCATACCCATATATGTATACAAACACATCACACCAAAACTCAAAGCAGCTCCGAATCAAATGGAGCACACCAACTCTCGTTGATTAATGATCCTAAAAATGGGGACCGTTAACCTGTCTACCTGCACCTACAAGCATGAAATGCAGGCCCCAGAAAATAGGGGGCGTCAGTACGAATAATGTACTGAGTATATAAGGCATGAAAATCAGTACTTAAAAGACATAGATGAAACATGGAATAAAGAATTTCGCCTGTAAGTCTAAATAACTTTGTAAATCCTGAAACATTTATGATATCATGCACGTTCATATAAATGTTGTATCATGCATAGGTATAGGTGTACATAACATCATCAAGCCTCTGGGGGCATCCCATCATATTATCTCGACCACTGTGGGCAAAATCATCAACATATACCAGCTAATCAGGTGGTGGTGCGTATATAACGCCATAACCTTTTCCTATATCCCATATATATATATATATATATATATATATATAATATACGCGTATATAACACCATTTGGCCATGAGTCAATGTACATGTATAAATAAATGAAATGCGTAAAAAATACGTTAATAAGATTTCTCGGAATGTTATAAGATCAATATGTCTTTCGGATAAATTTTATCAACTACGTATTTTTCTAAGACCCATGAACAGAAGATATAATAATAAGTCACATAGGGAATCAAGAAGATAGATACCCCTAGTACTTCTATGAATAGAGTCATTTATGAAAGATGTGCGTTTGCTCATTTCGTTTGTATCGTATGAATCGTGCCAAGAAGAAAGAAGGGATAGTCTTAACATACCTGAACCGATTCTCTTGACAATCCCTCTAACACACGTTAATTGCGACAAAACGCGTAATGACAGATCGAAATAGAGGAAAATCTGTATGATATTTTTGAGAAAGATTACACTGTACTCCCTTAGAATCGCAAATCTCACACTTTATCGTATTATGAAGTTTCAAACGAGCTATTTGAGCTCCATTCGTTAGCAAGCTTAGCATCCAACCTAAATGATGTAGGGAGATTTTTCAAAATTGTTAGTTTGTGGGCCCCACTTTTGTGGCTAAGCTTTGCCTAAAGGCCCCTAATTATGCCACCTATTTTGATGAACTAAGAATCATTACTTGGGCCTGATCAAGACCTTCTTGGGTTGCCACGTTGAGGGGGGTTAAGCTTATCCAAAAATTATAATTAATTAGCTAATCACTCACAAAAAGAATTATTAATTATCCACATAATTAAGAATTTCAAATTACTTAAAATACTATTCACTTTTAACACACTTTATGTACCCTACTATTATAGTCATGTGGTACCTTGTATGACACTAGTCCATAAATACCGGGTATTATAGCTCGGATTATATTTTATCTTATATTGACAACCTTCAACGGAACTCATTTTCTTTGATTCGTTTACCCTTTAACCTTCACGGCACTTACTTATTGCCTGCTATAAATAGCATAAATGCTTACAACCTCTAAAATAATCTCATCCCCGAGTCTACGTCAATTAACTTATGGCAAAACTTTAACGTACGAAAACGCGAGATGTAACTGAACGATGTGCGCAAGACCAGATACGGCCAAGTGTTGAGCTCGGGAAAAGTGAAGAACATGGGCTAAATGAACGGAGATTAAATAGAACAAACGAGGGGCCGAAATATCTGCCTATCACCGGTTATTATGGCGCAAATCTCACCCGGTATCAGATGCATATCAATATTTACTGGGAGGAGAAGATTTTTACCTTATTTAGACTTGTACTAGAATTAAAACTCCCCTACTATATTAAGGGGATAATCTTTTCATAAAAAGGCCATTGTTGGCATGCATATCCAAGAAATAAAGTTAATTTTTGTTCTTTAGCTATTGTTAAAAGTGTTCTTCAGCATCTTGTTTATTAAGTTGTAACCGATCCCGTTCCGAAGGTTAGATCGAAACTAATCTCTAAACATCCATTACAAAGATAGACTTAATCAGCCATTACATTTGATTTGATCACTTTGATTTTATCTAATTCAATTATTTATTGTTCATAGTCCATTTGTGTTAAATTAAATTACATATCCTTTAACCGCGTATAAATTCAATTATTACTCATTTTAAAGGTAATAAGTTTGGCACCCACCATTGGGGCCAAGGATAATAGTAGTGATTTAATACGAATCTCCATACCATACCCTATTTTACACTTGCTCTTTGAAGTTTGATTTCAAGTTAATCTAAAAATGTTGAATTCTTAGTCTGCTCATTTGAACGTCGACGCTTAGTCGGGCCACCACGATAAGAACAACAATGTGGTAACAAGAAATGACGTACCCTTTGCTGATCCTAACGATGTCCCAATTGCTGACCCGATCAACTCTAACTCACAAGTTGACATCAACATCAACCTGCCAGCTGATCCCGAAAATATAATTCGTGGGGCACCCCGACCATCTGTTTGAGAAGAACCGGAAAGGAAAGTTGATGGAGTTAGCTTACAATTGATTTTTGAAATGCTACAAGCTTAGCAAATGGCAATAGCACAACTACAGAATCAAAATCATGCTCAGAACAGAACAAAACCCGAATGGGCTAGAGAGGACGCTCGAAGGGATGAACATGTTATCGCAGAACTAGATGATTTGGGGCCCAGAGAAACTTCCGAATTGATAAAATGCACGAAGCGCTAACAAAGCGAGTAGAGTCTGGTGAGAAAAAGATAGAGGCAAATGACAAAAAGATGGAAACTTACAATTCGAGGGTCGATAAGATCCCGAGAGTGCCTCCGATATTGAAAGGGCCGGATTCCAAAAAATTCATTCAGAAACCTTTCCCCCCAAGTGCAGCACCGAAGCCAATTTCAAAGAGATTTAGGATGCCCAATATTCCCAAATATAATGGAACCACAGATTCAAACGATAATGTAACCGCCTACACGTGCACAACAAAAGGCAAAAACTTAGAAGATGACGAGATTGAGTCAGTATTGTTGAAGAAGTTTGGGGAAACCTTATCCAAATGGGCAATGATATGGTACCATGACTTACCCCTGAGTTCTATTGATTCATTCGCTATGCTTGCATATACCTTTGTTAAAGCCCATGCCGGCGCTATCAAGGTCGAGATGAGGAGATCAAACCTCTTCAAAGTCGAGCAAAGGGAACGAGATGCTTAGAGAGTTTGTGTTGAGGTTCCAGATGGAGCAAATAGACCTGCCCGGGTCGTAGATGATTGGGCTGTTCAGGCGTTCACTCAAGGTGTTCCATTGCTTCTCAACAATTGAAGAGAAACCTGGTGGAGTACCCGGCGATTACATGGGCTGATGTTCATAACAGGTATCAGTACCAGCTAGGGCCCCCCTCGAGGTCTGTTTACCCCAATAGAGCGAGTGATAGATCAAGAAGAATAATGGACCAAGAGCCAAGGCCAGTCCGTGATCGGTATTAGTTAAATAAAATCAGACTGACGGGGAAATGGGCCCGATCGCCACCCAACTAGGAACGACCGGAGAAGTGATCAAGGACCTAACAACCGGGGTCTAAATACAACTTTAACGTGGATGCTGCGAGTATAGTGTCGGCCATTAGTCGCATCAAGAAGACCAAGTGGCCTAGACCGCTTCAATCCGATCTCACATAAAGGGATCACAACTTATTAATCATGATCACAAGACCGAAGATTGTTGATAGCTAAGGGAAGAAGTGGCTCGTTATTCAACAATGGGCACCTTCAAGAATTTCTAAGTGAGCGGGCCAAAAATCATTTCAAATATAGGGATGCCAACAAACAAATTAAGCAGGAAAAGCCTCAGCACGTGATCAACACGATCATTGGGGGGAGTGGATGTCCCATAAGGACCAATGATAAAATGCACCAAAGTTTCTATCAAGAGAGAAAAATGCACCATGAGATTACTTCCCTGAGGGGTCTCGTTCAGCGACGAGGATGCCGAGGGCATCATTCATCCTCATAACGATGCACTAGTAATATCCGTACTTATCAATAAATCTCAAGTTAAATGTGTGTTAATTGATCCAGGTAGCTCAAACAATATCATCCGATGGAGGGTCGTAGAGCAATTGGGGTTATTGGACAAAATCGTACCGGCAATACGGGTATTGAAGGGGTTCAACATGGCATGCGAGACGACGAAGGGTGAAATTACCCTATTGGTAAACACTGTTAGGACCATCCAGGAAACGAAATTCTATGTGATTGAGGGGGTGTGAGATACAATGCCTTCTTTGGGAGGCCATGGGTTCACAACATGAGTGCGGTGCCTTCGACCCTAAATCAAGCATTAAAGTCTTACACTCCGAGCGGAACCAAAATGGTCTACGGGGAACAATTGACCGCAAAGAAGGTATTCGCAATCGAGGAAGTGACCCCGGTACCCGCGATCACGACATCAAAAAGTAAAGCACTAGTCAAAGAGAAATGAACCAAATAGCAATCAGCGGCCCCAACCCTGGCCGGGCCGGAGTAATAGAAGGAACACACGGAAAACAAGGAGGAGGATTTTGGTGTCCCGAGAACCTTTAAAACACCCAATTATACCGATGCCACAAAATTGACGATCGAGGAATTGGAGCATGTCATACTGATCGAGTACCTACTGGATAGAAAGGTATACCTGGTACGGGGTTAACTCCCGAGCTCAAGAAAAAACTTATTGATTTCATTAAATCTAATACCGACTGTTTTACCTGTTCTCCCTTAGATATGACAGGGATCCCAACGGAGGTGACAACTCACAAATTAAGCTTGGATCCAAAATTTTACCCAGTCAAACAAAAGAGGAGGCAGCAGTCCGAGATCAAGCACACATTCATCGAAGACAAGGTATCTTAACTTTTGAATTCGAGAAGTTAAATACTCGGATTGGCTAGAGAATGTAGTGGTCATGCCCAAAAAAGGAAACAAGCTTAGAATATGTGTAGATTATAAGGACCTAAACAAGGCATGTACGAAAGATTCATTTCCTTTGCTCAACATCGACTAAATGATCGATGCGACGGTCAGGCACGAGATACTGAGTTTTATCGATGCCTATTCCGGGTACAATCAAATTTAGATGGACCCAAGCAACCAAGAAAAGACTTCTTTTCTAGCTAAATTCGGCACCTACTATTATAACGTAATGCTGTTTGGTCTAAGTGCCGGGGCCACATATCAATGCCTAGTTAACTAGATATTCGAAGAACAAATAGAAAAATCAATGGAGGTTTATATTAACGATATGTTAGTTAAGTCCCTACGAGTAGAGGACCATTTGAAACATTTACAGGAAACCTTTGATATACGAAGGAAATACAACATGAAGTTGAATCCGGAGAAATGTGCCTTCCGGGTCTCCTAGGGAAAGTTCATCAATTTCATGGTATCCAATAAAGAAATAGAGATCAACCTGGACAAGATAAAAACCATTGAATACATCACCATAGTTGACAATGTCAAGGCGGTACAGAGGTTGATCGGGCGGATAACCGCCTTGGGCCGATTTATTTCAAGCTCATTGGACAAAATTCACTGATTTTCTCACTGCCGAAGAAGAACAACTTATTTTGGACCCTAGAATGTCAGCGGGATTTAGAAGAACTCAAATGATACCTATCAAGCCCTTTTTTTACACACCCCGAAGGCAAACGAGTAGTTATACCTCTACTTGGCAATTTCAAAGGTAGTGGTAAGTGGTGTCCTGGTTTAGAAAGAAGAAAAAGGTACACAGTTTCCTATTTAATATGTTAGTAGAACCCTAGGCGATGCCGATATAAGGTATCCACACTTAAAAATATAAGCACTCGCCTTACTAAGCGCATCTAGGAAATTAAAATCGTACTTTCAGTGTCCCCTCATATGTGTCGTGACCTCGTACCTGCTGAGGAATGTTATGCATATACCCAAGCTCTCGGGCCGGCTGGCCAAATGGGTCGTAGAGATTAGCAGGTACAATACTGAGTACAAACCTCGAACTGCTATAAAATCTTAGATTTTGGTAGACTTCGTGGCCGACTTCACGCCGACCTTGATTCCCGAGGTTAAGAAAGAACTATTGCTCGTCTTAGGGACTACTTCGGGATTTGGACCGATAGTGCTTCCAATGCGAAAGGGTTCGGGTTGGGGATTGTGCTAAAATTACTTACGGGTAACGTAATAAGGCAATCTATTAGCACTGTGAAATTGACTAACAATGAAGCCGAATATGAGGCCATGATTGCATGATTAGAACTAGCTAAGAGCCTGGGGGCTGAGGTGATCGAAGACAAGTGCGATTCCCTCCTCGTCATTAGCCAAGTCAACGGAACATTCGAACTAAAAGGATGTAGAGATACTTGGACAAGTTACAAGTGACCTTACACCAATTCAAGGAATGGACCCTACAACATGTACCTCGGGATCAAAATAACGAGGCTGATGCATTGGCTAACCTAGGGCCATCTGTCTACTCCATTGAATTCAATTCTGAGAAGTGGTGAAATTGATGAACTCAGTGATATATGAAGTTCACACCGAGGTAAACTCAACAATATTTACTTGGTATTAGAGAAACAAATACATAGACTACCTTCAAAAAGGGAAATTATCATCAGATCCCGAGGAATCGAGGGGCCCTACGTATTAAGGCTGCAAGGTTCGGCTTGGTTGGTGGAAAATTATATCGAAGATCACTTTACGGGCCATCAACAAGGTGTTTGGGACCTGGGGAGAATGACTACATGATTAGGGAACTTGTGGATACCATTCGGGAGCCGAGTCCTTAGTTTAGAAATTGATCAGAGTCGGGTATTACTAGAACAAGATGGAAAAAGATGCAAAAGACTTCGTTCAAAGGTGTAACCATTGCCAAAGGCACACCCTGATGATTTACCAACCGGGGGAAATGCTTCACCTGGTCCTCTCCCCCTGTTCGTTCATGAAATAAGGGATGGACGTCATCGGTCCCTTGCCATGGGTGCCAAGCAAGGCACACTACATATTTATTACTTATGACTGATTATTTCTGCAAGTGAGTTGAAGCACAGGCGTTCGAGAAGGTTCGGTAAAAAGAGGTCATTGACTTCATCTAGGATCATATAATATTTCGGTTCAGAATACCGTCTGAGATCACTTGTGATAACGGGAGGCAGTTCATCGGCGGAAAAGTTAGTATGTTTTTTGAAGACCACAAAATAAAAAAGATCTTTTCAATTCCCTATTACCCAAGTGGAAACGGTCAAGTAGAATCAACGAACAAAACTATACTCTAGAACATGAATAAGAGATTGACCAACTTAAAAGGAAAGTGGAAGGAAATTTTTTCCGAGGTCTTGTGGGCGTACCGAACGACTTCAAAGTCAAGCATCGGTGAAACACTGTTCTCTTTAGTATATAACACAGAAGTCATTATTCCGGTTGAAGTAGGAGAACCGAGTTTGAGGTTCCAATAAGCTAAAGAAATGTTAAATGATGAGGCCATGCCACGAGCTTAGACTTATCGGACGAAAGGTGAGAATCCACCCTAGTCCGGTTAGCAGCCCAAAATCAATGCATAGGGAGATATTACAACCAAAGGGCAAACCTTTGACACTTCCAAATCAGGGACTTTGTACTAAGGGGAGTTACACTACATACTAAGAACCCGAATGATGAGAAACTAGGATCGAACCAGGAGGGATTGTATAGAGTAACTAGTGTCACGCCCTAAACCTGGGGAGGCGTGGCTGGCACCAGGTGCCGCACTGGCCCGAGCAAACCACTCTGTAACTCCTTTTTTATGTAACTATCGTGGGCCAACATGGCCAAAACTTGTAATGTATAACTATAAGTAGGCAAACACTGTATCAATGAACCATCTTTCTTAAAACATGAATACATATGAGCCGTCAAGGCCTTTGACATACTGTACAAAATGAACCTCTGTTTACAAATTTTCTAAGATTATGTGACATCAAATGGGACGGGGTACCGTCCTACCTATAAGTCTGTAGCAAAACTCTAACACGATGACTCATAGACTTGGCTGCACTCCAAATAAGGTGGAGTCTTACCGATCCTTTGCTGAATGCCAATCTCGTCTACTATGAGGGCTTGTCAAACTGATTGTCTATACCTGCAGGCATGAATGCAGTGTCCCCAACAAAAAGACGTCAGTACGAATAATGTACCAAGTATGTAAGGCGAAACTAAAACATAACAATAAGTCAATATTAATTTAAAACATATAAGAATCAACCTGAATCTCTAAAGTGCCACCGCATATGCATACTTATTATAATTATACATATAATGCTTCCTTTTGACACTATTATCCATATCATATAATGCATGACTGTCCAACTGATCAGTGATAACTGTCCGACTAGTCGTAGTACATTGGTAAATGCATGACTATCTCGACCAGCCGTAGCTCGGTGCTAAATGCATGACTGCCCCACCGGCCGTAGCTCGGTGGTAAATGAATATGCATGACTTTCCAACTGGTGGTAAATAATGATACATAATTGCCCAACTAGTGGTAACTGGCCGACCGGCCGTAGCACGATGGTAAATGCATGAAGATACATGTATCACTATATTATAAACATTAATATCTCTATCATATACCTCAATAGGGACTTAGGGACATACTTAGACATGCTTGAATATCATTTTACAGGAATAAATAACAAAGACATCCTTAACTGCTAAGAGTAGAAACACTTATGAAATAACATTATTGTCGTGCCCCCTTTTTCTCGCGAAATCTGGTTTATGACATTTGGGAGGACAACTCGTTCTCTTTTGGGAATTGGGTTTGAATAGAAGAGTCGTCACCTAATGATTTAAGTGCATTAGGACACTAAGAAAGGTTTGATTTGAACAACCAGAGATTGGGTAAGGGCTTGAAATTATCCCGAGGGAAAGGTGTTAGGCACCCCTCAAGATTCACTAGTGTGGTTCCCGGCCAGGCAATTATTGTGACTTTAGTGCAAATAACACATAGGCAAATAAAGGCTTCAAATAAGAGGGGGTTTTCACGTAATGGTTACAAATAACAAAAGTAAGAAAAAAAAGGAACTAAAAGGAGTTGATTTTCTTAAAAGAAATGGTTTAAAAAAGATTTAAAAAAAACAAAAAAAAACAAAGGAAAGGGGGGTCCTAGGTTTATTAATAATATAGATCACCCCACACAATATCCGGTAATCACTCCTCAGTGAGGGGCTACACGTGATGTTATTGCGTGGTCATCATATCCATATCTACCCTTTCCCACCCTGTTAAGGTATTAAAGCATGGAATGGTCTCGTTTACTTATTGCATGCTATTACCCGCCCCAATCCTATCAGCCCCAGAGGCACTTGGGACTACTAATCTTAGAGGGAGGAGGTATTGGGCTTATTTGTGGTTTCAAAAGGTAAGATATTAAGGCGACAAAAAAAACACATATAACAAGTTTGGGGAAGCATGTAAACAAATAAAAGGGCTCAAACAGACCTCCTTTAAACCAAAGAAAACACATAATGTAGCATGACTTATATGTACTGTTTAAGGTCTGATTAAAACTTAAAGGTTGAGGCAGACTGATTTATTACATAATTCAGATAAGAAGCCCTAATCAAGTCTGCCTGCTGGTTGTAACATATAGAATCTGATTCAGTTTATAAACTTTCACCCTATAGCTTGCCTAAGTGTTGGACGAAGATCTATAGGCATGATATCTACTGGTTCCAGAAACAATGAAGTAAACATGAATACATATTGATTTAAAAAAAATCGTCTGTTATTAAAGAAAGGCGAGTTTTAGCAAAAGGGAATGCGTCATTGTTACTGGTTTTAGACTTATAAGTGAGTGAAGCGATTCAGACTTGATTAATAGCTCCTATAGGCATGTTTTTTATGCGTTGCTGATTTTAAACCCTTTTTAACAGACATAGTAAAATGCGGAAACCCTATAAATATGATTGCCTAATGAAGAATGTATATGCAAGATTCAGAAAGACCTATAGGCATATCTTCTATATGCAAATGCAGGATTCAGATTTCCAGGTAATTATAGACATGGTATCTATATGAGAAATGCAGAATTCAAGAAGTAACCTATAGGCAGGATATCTATATGAGAGTGCAGAAATTCAGAAATAACTTATAGGCAGGATATCTATATGAGAGTGCAGAAATTCAGAAATAACCTATAGGCAGGATATCTATATGAGAGTGCAGAAATTCAGAAATAACCTATAGATAGGATATCTACCCTTCACATAGTTATCCCTCCCTTTTCACTAGCCATCCCCAAGAGTTTATTACCAAAATTATTACAGCCTAGAAAAAAGAAAATACATCAGAAATTAAAAGGTACAATCAAGGAGAGCCTGATTCAGACTTCCTGTTTGAAATATGAAGTAAACCCAACTCCAAGGGATAATATTTCAAAGCCTTTCTCCCATTTGGATGTGTCAGAGTCCCCTAAGAATTTCATAAGAACTCTGGGCAGTGCTTACACCCAAATGTATCACTAGATTAGAACATAGTGCAGTGTGGAAGGGCCAGCCCTCTGGTGTACAAGTTCAGAGGGACCTTAAGGTCCCAAGGCAAGGCTCACCAGAGGGGGGAAGAACCTAGGGACTTAAAAGAGAGTGCAAGTGCAGAAGTAAGATTCTGAAAGGGGAAAGGGAAAAGGGAAGCTGCTTAAATTAGTACACATAAGGGTATAGGGGAATGGGGAAGTTGCAAGAGGCAAAAGAAAAGCAGGCTGATGGGCACACCCAACAATGGGAGATGCTGGCACATCTTCCATCCTGTTTACTTAGAGGTTAAGACCCCATTGGTTCAAACTTAATTCATGGGAAACAACTCACATTGCCATGCCTTAAGTTACAACTCTCAAATACGTAGGGGTAATGGGTATAGGGAGCAAGGATTCACAGCAGAAACATGCAGAAAGATATGAGCATACTAACTTAAATATTGAACTTTACAGAACAGTACAGTAGACATGGATATAAAAGTTGTAAATGAACATATTGTGATGATGCTAAGAATTAAATCCGGACATACCAGTTTTCAGGGAAACAAGTAAAGAAAAGCAATAGATCTTGTAAAACAGGCCACAAGGCAAACAAGAAGAGAATATTATTATGAGAGAGTATGAGTTCATAAGGATTCTGAAGGAGTCCCTGTTTGTGAAGAGGGTCGTGCCTTTTATAGTGCAAAATCAGGCAGAAATAAGGTAAGAAAATAGTTGAGGAATTGATTGTCAATTAAGAATCAATTACACAAGACTTCCCTTAATTAAGGGATTCAGATTCAAACGGGTAAAAACCATTTAAGGAAAGATATTGAGTAAGCACTTGCTGCACAGCATGCAATTAGGGGCAAATAGATAAAGGGTTATTTTAAGGACACGGTTTTTGAAGTACACGGTTGTACAAATAAGGTAAGAAAATCAATTAGTAGCCAGTAAATCAAATGGTCAGGGATCTTGTAATTACTGATCCATGAATGAACCAAGTCATAAAAGCTGAGAAGGGTTTTACAATTAAGTCGAGTCATGAGGAAATCAGCAAACAAGAAAGGAAAATCAATTAGTCCTATTCAAAAGGAAGTCTGAACTAATCATAAATTTGAAAACCCCTTTAGAGAGAGGTTCATCACATATAAAGAGCATACAAACATGCTGAGTTAAAAGAAGATGTTGTTCCATTGCAAAATCAGTAGGAAAATCCAGTGTAGAAGAGTTTAGTAAAAAGCCAGAATTGTATGAAAACAAAGATGTCCAAAGCAGAGATGAGAGGGAAAGCAATTGAATCGAAACATGTTTAGAGGTTTTAGAAAAGAACTGAAACTTCCAACATGCCTCTTTCAGCAACAGAACTCCTGAGTAACATGCAAACACAGCAAAAGGGTTCAAGGCAAACAAAGTGAAGAAACTAATTCGAAGCATGATGAGAAGAGACTAATAAGAACAGCAGAACAAGCATGCTTAAGAAGATCCTTTAGAAGAAACTTAAACAGAGTTCAGCGTAAAGAACTTAATAAGGAGACTTAAGAACTAAAAAAAATACAGTAGAAGAAACACAAGAACACGGTAGAGGAAAATACAATAGAAGAAGAATACAAGAACACAGTAGAAGAAGCATACAAGATCATAATAGAAGAAAATACAAGATCACAGTAGAGGCAAATACACACAAAAAGAAAAAGAAAGCCAATGAAACATTTAAATACTTTTCAGAAAAACCCTAGATTGGAAAAGAAATGGTTTTGAAAGTAGTTTTTTGAAAGAAAAGTCAGGAAAATCGTTTGAAAACTCAGGGAAAGCATGGATACACAACAAATCTAAAGGAATCGGAGAAAACCTCGAAGGGTTAGGGTTTCAAAGGAACCCTAGAAATGAGAAAGGCTTTAAAAAGTCACCGATCTGAGTCGGAGAGGTCAGAATCAGGCTCAAACAATCATGGTACGCTGGAGCAAAACCGGAGATGACTATGAAACTTCGAATCGACAGAGGTCTGGATACGAACCTTCATGGTCAGGCCTTGAATCTTTAGAAATCAGGTGCATAGGAGCCGTAGGAGGCCGGTGTAGGGTTTCCATAGCCTTGGAAGCCATGGATTCCGGTGGTTTTCAAGGTGGAAGTGGTGGGAGGTGGCTAGGGTTCGAGAAGTTTCGAGAGGATTTGAGAGAATGGGGAGGGTTCAGAGGCGGCTTGGTAGGTGGAAAATGATTTAGGTTTAGGGGGGGGGGGGTTGGGTAATTAAAAATGGTAAGGAAGAAATGTGGCCGTTGATCATTTCGATCAACGACCTGGATTAAAAGGAGGGCCAAGCGAGTCATTTAAACGGGTTGTGGGTCGGGTAATTTTAGGAATTGGGCTGGGTGATTTGGAATTGAAATTGGATTGGATTAGGGGTGCAAATTAGGCTGAAATTGAAATGAAATCTGGTTAGATTTTAAATAGCCACGTTTCCCCATTTATTTTATAAAAAATACCAAATAAAAAGCTGGAAATAAATTGCAAGTACTAAAATAATTTATAACATATAATTATCAATTTAAAAATACTGGACTTAATTTTTTATAAGTATAAATACAATCAAATCATAAATGAGGCTAATATTGCAATTACATGCAGTTGAGCTTCAAAAAATGCTAAATAAATTTGTAAAAATATGCAAAAATTATCTGGGCTATAGTTTGGCATAAATATGAGAATTCAACAAGTGAATCACCAAAAAATGATAATTTTGGATATTTATTGGATTTTTCTTAATAAAATAAGGTAATAAAATTGATTTTAAAAGCCTTTAAAATTAAGGAAAAATAATAAAAATATTTGTAAATACTTATATATGCATACATATGCTATTTTGAAAGGATTTTGCATACAGAAATATACAAGAAAAAATTGGATATCAACAATTATGTTTACGTATCGTTACTTGGATCATGCCAAAAGAAAGAAGGGATAGCCTTAATGTACCTGAGCCAATTCTCTTGACAATCCCTCTAACACACGTCTTTGCGAAAAAACGTGTAACGGCGGATCGAAGAAGGAAAAAATCCGTATGATATTATTGAGAAAGATTGTATTGTACTCCCTTATAATTGCAAAATCTCACGTTACTTTAAATTTGTTGAAGACCTTACGTTGCTTATGTGATATATGCAGATGCATATTAGAATGGATCATGTTACTTACGTTGCTATTGATGACTCTTTAAGTTGGAGATATTTTATATATGAATGTGGGCCCCACTTTATGTGGTGCCTTAACCACATTCCTTTACTTTGCCACCTTTCCTAATGACTTAAGAGTCATTGATCTTGGGGAGGCTTTCTGCCATGTGAGGCTCTTAATTTATCCAAAGATTTTAATCAATCTTCTATTAAAAATTATTAATTATCCAATTATTTACATAATTAAGAATTATTTTAACTTACTTAAAATACTACTCACTTTTAACATACTTTATACACCTTACTATAATATACTTTACTATCATGGTCATGTGGTACCTTGTATGGAACTAATCCATAAATATGGGGTATTATAACTTGGACCGTATTTTATCCCAAAATATCAAACTTTGACAAAACTCATTTTCTTCGATTCGCTTACCCTCTCACCTTCACGAATTTACTTATCACTTATATATATATATATATATATATATATATATATATATATATATATATATATACCAAAAGGTATTTACAGGGGCACTGTGAAGCGGCCTCAAAATAAATAAAAATGTACAAGGGAAAAAAACAAACTAAGGCATTTTTCGCCTAGTCCTCACCGGAGCCCGACTTGCTGCCCAAACCCTCGGGATCATATCTCTTTTTTGCCTCGGCCTCTTTGACTTTTCGCCTCTTTGATCTTGGCTGCTTGATCAAACCCCTAGGCATGAACCTCCTCGAGGGCCTCCCTCTATGATGGCCACTTCACATACTCGTCCATTGTTATTATACGGGCCTCGGACACCTCCACATCATTCTTATATTGGGCCTACATATCCTGAACTTCGGAGGACTCATTCGAAGCCGACTCCAACTTGGACTTTAGTGCGATGTACTCTTAGCCAAGGCATACCATTCCATGACGATTGAGTCCAGCTGTGCTCGGAGCTCATCGTTCATCCGAGACCATTTGTCGGCTTTATCTATCATCACCCGGAGGTGATCCTTGGATGATGCCAAATCCTCGTTGGTGCCATCCTATTCCGAGGCCAGGAGATCCATAGCGCTCCTTAGATTCTCCGTCGTGGCTTTGACCTCATTCATTTTGACCCTAAGCTAGTCGATCAGGTCTATATTCTCTTGGACCTGCGATGTTATGGTGTTAGCAGTTGCGCTTAACCTCTTGTTATTAATCTTAAAAAACCTTACCGTTTCGACTAGAATGACATGTTCCCATTTCATCATCGAGTCCTCCTTTTGAGCTCTTTCCAGCTCGGCTTGGAGGGCGGGGAGGTCCTTGAGGGCCTCATCGTTTTGCTCACTAAGAGCTTTGTACATGGCCTTCTATCAGCCTGATCCTTGACCTCAAACTCGAGATGACTCACCTTCATCCGAGACCGGTGGAAGCTCTCATGATGAAACATCGAATCTTAAGGAATAAAAATGATGAAATCAATAAAGTATGCTAAGGTTAAATGTACCCTTTAAGGGTATAAGAAAAAAAGAAACATACCTTGTTTAGCGCCTGTTCTGCCATGTTGAAAAGGCTCGGCGCATCCACTTCATTCATCTTCGCTTGGTCCTCTTCGGTTACCAAGACACGAAGGTAGTTGGCCATGCCAACCAGTACGGATAACATTTTGGTATCTTCCGGAACCATAAACATGATCGTTCTCTTAGGGTCAGGATCTGCGCTTGGAGAAGGGAATTGCTTCACAAGTTTCGGGCTTGAGCTCGGCCCACCTGACCCCGGTAGTACGACCTTTCTCGGGATCTCCAAGTGTCTAAATCGAGAGTAGTCCTCCAATGCACCAACATCCATGCCTTCAAAAAATAGGTTACATGCCTCATCTGCGGCCCGTGATACCACGGTTGGCTTCTCTATAATGGCCCGGGCCTCATAAAAAAGAGACTCCATGTAGGACGGTGACTCTAGAACGCCTATGATGTTTATGGCTTCTCTCGAAACTACAGTATCTTCTCGAGAGGCAGTAGCCACAGGTTTCACTTCGGGCTCCCGAATGGAAGAAGCTTCCTCCTTACGGTAGCCTCCCTCCAGTGTTGCCCGCTCTTTTGCGGCGATGGCTGGCTTATAGGCGATAAACTCCATGTCATCATCTTCAGGGTAATCCTTGAGCTGGTAAAGAGAACCAGGATATAGTATCCTGGCCCGAGTACTGTCCTTGGTGCTCTTCCGGACCTTGACCATGATCCTCTTTTTCTTGGTCTCGAATAGAGCATCTGAGAAGCAAGAATATCCCCTCTTCCTTCTCTTTTTCTCCTCCTTCTTCACAGCGAATTCAGTGATAGACTGTCCCGAAGTTAAGGGTTTTTCAAATGAGGATGGGGCCTCGTCGTTGCCTACTGCTCGAAGCTCGGTGGTCTTGGGCAAACTTGTGGAAGGAAGAAAGAGGCTTAGGCGAAATAATATTGGAATGAAAGGAAATTTAATAAGGAGAAGAAAGGTACTCACCATGGGAACGGGCTTTCCATTTGCCTTTTGAGAGTTTATTCCACTCGCGCTCGGAGTATGTGAATTGTTTGCAAATCTCTTTGACCCACTCCTTGAATCCGGGGACTGCATTAGGGACTCGGGCGACCGCTGGTCGATGAGAAAAAAGAGTGAATTCAAATAATTATTTTAACAACTTAAGTAGGGATGGACTTACGTCTTACGTTCCACTTCTCGGGGAATGACATGTACTCATAGGGAATGAGATCCTCGGTCTTCACCAGAACGAATTTCCCCTGCCAGCTTGATTAACCCCCCTCGAAAAATTTGGGGGCTGTAGATGCGAAGCAGGTAGTCGATAGTGAACCGGTGTTCCTCCGTGTTATTAACAAAGTGACGAAAGAGAATCACGATCCTCAAAAAGATGGATGGATCTTACCAAGGCAAACCTCGTACTTTTTGCAAAAGTCAAGGACCACCGGGTCCACTGGGCCAAGTGTGAAGAGGTATGTATAAACACTTAAGTACCTCTCCACGTGAGTTGTAATGTCCTCATCAGGATCGGAGATGACTATTTCCTTTCCTTCCCACTTGATATTCTCCCGGACCGTTGGGATCATGTCTTCGGTGATGGAGTAGTATACCTCCTCACGGCGGTCCCCTTGTATAGAGGCCTTCACGACCTTAAAATCATTATCTTTGTAACATCCTCCGGGAATAAAGTCCTTAAGGGGAGGTTTCGCGGCCTCTGCCGGCAGGGTCGCTTGGATGTCAGTTGAAGGAGCGGTATTTTAGGGCACAAACTTCAAGGTTTTTGCCATCGATATCTAGGAATATGAAGGTTTGAAGGCGGATATGAAGGTTTGAAGGCGGATATGAAGGTTTGAAGGTCAAACTTGAATATTCAAAGACAGAATATGAACATTTGAAGATTGGAGATGGAGGAATGAAGATGTGAAGAACAATATATGAAGATTTGAAGGAATTATGAGCAAGTAAAAAGTTCAAGGGTAACTGAAGAAGGTTTGAAATCGGAAGCAAAAAAGTACAAAAAAAGGGGGAACTGAAGCTTTTATAGGAAGGAGATAATTAATGCGTGGCGTTTCGCATTTGAGGACGGTCAACCGGCGGTTGACACATGTCCGAAGTCAGAACGACATGACTGATAGGACGCTCCATTGACTCGTCGACCCGATCATAGAGTACGGAGGAGGGAATCAGGGTCAACTAATCACTTCTCGTCATTTTGATAAATCCATCCTCCGAAAAGTGAGGAGACTATCTGTGTACGGGTAAAATTGGGGATAAAAGTTACCCCCGATTTTCCGATAAAAAAACAAGAGGACAATGTGGCCCGATATGATTTGGGGTAGTGCCGAGGGCTTTCACAGACCAGAACCAGGGGAGGACGAACGGTGTGCCCGAGACTAGATATGATCAAGCGTCGAGCTCCAGCAAAGTGAAGAATCGGGGATAAGTGAAAGGCAGCTAAACAGAACAAACGAGGGGCCGAAATATCCGCCCACCACCGGATATTATGGCGTAAATCTCGCCCCGTGTCAATTGTATATTAAAATTTACTGGGAGGAAATGGTCTTTTACCTTATTTAGACTTATACTAGGATTGAAACTCCCATACTATAACTTTTTCATAAAAAGCTCATTATTGGCACGCATATCCAAGCAATAAAGTTGATTTTATTCTTTAGTTGTTGTTAAAAGTATTCTTTAGTTGCTTGTTTATTAAGTTGTTATAGAGCCGTTCCGAAGGCTAGATCGAAACCAATCTCTAAACGTCCATTACAAAGTTAGACTTAATGAGACATTATATTTGGTTTGATCGCCCTGACTTCCTTTAAATCAATTATTTATTATACATAGTTCGTTTGTGTTAAATTAAATCACATATTCTTTAACTGTGTATAAATTTAATTGTTACTTATTTGAAGGATAAACAATACTAGAGCTATGGGGTGCATGATTACAAATTATGCTCCCCTAAATTATCAATATTAATGCTATAATAAAGGTAATTAAGCCTCATAAAGGCCAGAGGAATCTTAGAATCTTCTATAACGTTTCTATAATAGTCATATGTTGAATTTTCTCTCATCTGGCCATAGATTTGTATTCTGTGTCACCATAGTAGAGACACTACTAACTGGCCATCCTTGACACGTGCCGCTTCCTAATTAACCCAACTCTTAAAACTGTTTTTTCCCTATACACCTATGACTAAAACTATTGATTTATTTCTCATGTGATCGGGGTTTGAGTTCTCCTTCTTAGTTAAGTGCATGACAAGTATCTTTATTGAAGAGATTCGCACTTTTAAAGTATCTACAAGCATAAACTGGTTAGAAAAAGTTAATATACGTCCACTTAATCATATACTATATTGATAGTATAAAAAAATTTCACATTATTAATACAATTTAATGAGTATACTATGACGTTAATCTACTTTATCCAGGAGACTGATATCATGCTTGATAAAGTACAACAACAATAACAACCCAATATAATCCCACTTAGTGGGGTCTGGGGAGGATAGTGTGTACGCAGACCTTACCCCTACCCTAGGATAGAGAGACTGTTTCCATAGGGTAGAGAGACTGTTTCCAAATAGACCCCCGGCATCCTTCCCTCCAAGAACTTCTCAACTTGCTCTTGAGGAGATTCGAACTCACAACCTCTCGGTTGTCTGCATAAATTATTTTTATGTAGATCAACTTAATTTTGAGTGAGTAAAAAGATTTTCCATGCTCTGTCAGTAGGTAATATAATACAAGAAACCTAATTAAAACGCAGGAGATGTGAACCTTAATTTAAGCAGAAGCACATGTCCATTTGCATTTCTGTGCAGCTCATCATCTCATCAACTTAACTTCTCTCTAACTCCATATATTAATATCTCTAATTCATTGCCCATTCTCCCCATTCCATTTTCAATAATCATGGCTACAAATCCTAACAGTACTGTCCCAAAAAATATCAGCCATGCCCATCCAACGACCGTATTCCGGTGGGTCCCATCCCGCCGGAAAATTACATTCAGGAAGAAGAGGTTGCCGACGGTGCGACTAGGAGGTGAGAAGAATCCTCGCCGGGGATTCTCCGTCGTGAAGCTTTTCCGGCGAGTTCGACTAAAGTGGCTGAAATTGCACTACACGTGTATGCTGAAAAGACTGAAAGAATATTATCAGTCTGCGGTGAAAGATATAATGGAAAGTGGCGGAGCATTAGACGCCTTTCAACAACGTCTACTATTGGAAACCTCTTTCGCTGTTCCTGTAATGGGCCTTTCCTTCAATACTTTTCCAAATCACCATGGCACTTGAAATTGCAGCACCTTAACAAAATCTTTTTGGTAAATATTTACATTTTCTAGCTATGTTTTCAAGCTTATTAAATAAAGTCCCCTTCCTAGAAATGTAAGATTTTTTTCTTTCTTTTTTGAAAAAATAATTCCTCTTATATTGAGAATCATAAACACTTATTGTGTGCTGTAGTGAAGCCAAGATTATACAACAACAACAACCCAATATAATCCCACTTAGTGGGGTCTGGGAAGGGTAGTGTGTACCCCTACCCTAGGGTAGAGAGACTGACTCCAAATAGACCCCCGACATCTTTCCCTCCAAGAACTTCTCACCTTGCTCTTGGGAATACTCGAACTCACAACCTCTCGGTTGAAAGTGGGGATTGCTTACCATTACCCCACTTAAATATGTGATCTAAAGCCACTTTTGTAGTACCTCTTTACTACGACTAGCTAGAATTGGATTCAAACATTAATATACAACCAAAACAAATTCGTCTTTGCCCAATTTGGAAAGTAAAATTTTTCAACGAGGGGATTCAATTGAAACACATTACCTATAAAATTTGGTGTAAGACGTGATTAAATTGGTAGAAGATGCAAATTTCTTTTACCTTGGATTAGGAAATTGTATAGAGCAATTATTAGCAACAACAACAACCCAGTATAATCTCACTTAGTGGGGTATGGGGAGGGTAGTGTGTACGCAGACCTTACCCCTACCCTAGGGTAGAGAGACTGTTTCCAAATAGACTCCCGACATCCTTCCCTCCAAGAACATCTCATCTTGCTCTTGGGGAGACTCAAACTCACAACCTCTCGGTTGGAAGTAGAGCAACCCCTCTTGTCTTCAATTATTAGCAATTATGTTATTTATTTATTTTTACAACACTAGCTACTTGAAATTTAAATTATTTGAAAGGGTCATACCATGCATGTGTGCTTGTGCACTTTTATACTTTATTTTTGGGGAGTTTAATCTAAGTATCACCTATAACTCCAAGAAGGTCAAAGTGTCTCTTGGTGTGAGAGCTAAATTAGAGTACAAGTTACGAGAAGGGATTATATAATCATAATGGCTATGAAAAATAGAAAAATGCTAAATTAGGGTAAATTATGCACATGACATGAGAGGTGAAAATACAAAAGTTGTAGCACCCCAGGATATGCAATCAATCTTAATATTTAAGTCTAACGTTTTAGTGAAATGCAAATGAAAGTGAAAATTGATATTTCAAATGATATAATGTTGGTTTTAGACTTTTCGTTTTCAGTTTTATAGCTTTTTTTGCTGTCCTTTTATTTGGCCAAAAGTAAAAAAAAAAAAAAAAAAATCAAAGTCAAGGTATTTGGCTAAGGACTTTTGAAAAAAACTATATTAAAAGCACTTTTCAAAAGTTTGATCAAATAATAATTACTGTTCAAAAGTATTTTCAAATTAATTAGTCAAACATTAATTAATAGATCTAAAAATTACTTTTCAAAATAAGTTAATTTTAGAAGCACGACCAAACATGATTTGGAGTTCCCTTAAATTTCAAGAAAAATTAATGAAGATTTTCCTTTTTCTTATCTGTCTGTGACAGATATGAATCCTTTTTCTAAGACTAGACCAAGCTCATAGTGCCAACTACTGAAAGTTGTCGACAGTATCTCTATTTTCTATAAATTAATGACAAGATTTTGTATTTTTAAAGACAGCGGAATCATAGAAAATCATTCGAGCATAAAATATGTTAAAACGGGGAAGCAAAACGAATAATTCCTTGGAGAGAAACAATGAAGAGTAAAGATAATTTGTTATTGAAGCTAGTATTGCTTAGAGCTTAGAGAGATCACATGACCTTGTCTCTCAATTTTTTTTGGAATTTTAAGAAAATTAAATAAATGAAAAGGTGATTTTAAGATGGACGAATGTGAGTTACGATCCTCTGTTCAATTTAGGAATTTTTACTGTGAGTTACGATCCTCTGTTCAATTTAGGAATTTTTACCTTCCTATGCCACATATGAAACCTTATTACCCTCAATGTTTAAGGTTAGAGATAATTATATTTAGTATACTAAATTATTATTTATATACCATAATTTAAAATAGGGATATAATTAATGGGGCATTTATATGAGGCATAATTATAGGACCGTATATTCCCACGTTTTTCTTTCCTTTCAGCTCAACCCTCCCTCCCCACGTTTTACCTTTACCCGTAACTCCCCCCCCCCCACGTTTTACCTTTACCCTTCACTCTCCCACGTTTAGCGTCTGTTTTCTTCTTTATAGAACAAAAGCTACCCACATTCTTCATTATTCTCCATTTAAATTCACCAAATATTGAAGTTATCATTCTACAAAATTCGTTCCCATCTTTAGTCAAGTTGAAGTTAAACCATGAAGAACATCAAATCTCCCAAAAAAAATACCTAAAAAATCTACAGTAGGTGATATCCCCTCTTTCGATTTGGGTGTTCTACACCAAAATCACCACAAAAACAAGTAAAATCTACACATGCAATGGAACCTACTACTCACAGTTCATCTCCTAGACAAATCCGTGTCGAGATGAGAACAAAGCAAATGCACGATGTAGATGCTGGAGGAAGTGCTACACCAGGCGGCAAACAACTCAAAAGAAAGGGGAAAGAGGTATGTGTAGATGACGACTTTGCTGAAGATGTCCCTAAAATTCCACTGTAAAAAAAACTATTCTCTCTTTCTAGATGTTTAATTTTTTTTTATAATAATTTGTTAAATAATTAAATTTTTTTTGTCTTATGCAGCGATTGTGGTGTATTTGTGGTTGCTTTTGCGGAGTATTTAGCCTTGGAGATTTGTCAATCCCTTCAGAAGACCTTTCAGATATCGACCAACACCGTAGACGCTATGGAGCTCTCATATGGGATTATGCTACAAAGAAGCAAGAAGATGGGTCAATCAGTGAAAGTGAGGTTATAGGCAGGCTAGCAAGGAGGAAGGGTGCTCCTGCGTTGAATGAGAAGACTAGAGTCCACAGAAAGACGAAATAGTGTCATGTTTTCCTAGTTTAGTTGATGTCAATTTGTAGTTGAAGGAAAATACACTACTTTATGAACAAAATTTTTATTTTTTTTTATTGCGGCATCCCTTTTTGTTTTGTTATTTTATCTTTCATTATTAGTTGTTCACTTGAATATAAATTGGTTGTTTACATCATTGTATCTTCATTATATTAAACATGAGTATTTTGATGTTAGAATACAATTTGCCTACAAATAATCTTCACAATATGTACTTTTTGGAAACACTCAATGTAGTTATTCTATATAATTTTGTAGTTGTATATGTTCATAATTTTTATGAAATACCTTCAAGTTCTAGGTAATATCTGTATATAACTGTCAGTTGAAGTTAAATTATACAATAAATAGAAGAAATAAATACTCCAATCATAGAAATATATTATCCACAATTTATCTACAAATCATCTACAAATTATTACCAAGGCTACAATTTAACTACATTTAACCTATATTTTACCTACAATCTGGAAACACTTTACATTAAAGTTACTTTTTTAATATCAGTTGTATTGTAGATAATAAATATTAAAATTTAATTACACTATATCAAAGATAAATTTACAGCTTGTTTGGATGGTTATTACCCATTGTATCGTATCGTATTGTTACTTTAAATACAATGTTTATTTTGATTGTTACTTAAATTTTATTGTATCGTATTGTTAAATCCGTCGTTATATAACGACGAAATGTGCCACTTTATGTAACGACCGATTTGGTGTGGTCGCGTCGTTATCTTGTCTTTTTCTCTCAATCTCACCTTTTGTTATTATTAAATTATTTTATTTTATCATTTACTCTACTTTTTTATATAGTAAATTTACCTTGTATCATAATTTTTCTTTATAATATTGCAAGTTTATTCTTCATATTGCTGGTGCGTGATATCATGGAATGATGGCAAACGACACAATCTATCCAAACATTGTATTTATCAAACGATACAGTACAATACAATATAGTACGATAAGATACATTGTGAAACGATGCGTAATAACCATCCAAACAAGTTGTTAGATGCCTGACACAATACATAAAAGCATATTAAACACACATAAAAAAATTGTAGTCTAATTCATAATGATCTTTAAAAACTTAAACGATTACACAAAAAATCTGCTAACTTTAACTCACTAACAATTAGTTTGAATAACTATTCTAACTACATGATATTCATTTCTTCTTGGGCGCATTCTTGCAAGATCTTTTGTTATGCCCTTCACCTTCACAATTTCCACATGATACCTTGTACTTCTTTGACTTTATTTCATCATATGTTTTATATTTTTCCTTTTGAGGTTTCCCTGGCTGCCTTTTATCTCCCGGTGGATTTACTACCTCATCCAAAATATGTTGTGGCACATTCCATTTGCTTTCATCAGGAAGATGATTTACTGGTATTTCATACGTACGCAGAAGGCTCTCCCTTTTGTAATACGGAGAGCAATAGTTTTCATATGTTTCATTCATGTGCCTTAATGCTGCCAAAGCATGCACACATGGAAGTTCTTCAAGTTGGAATTGGCCACAGCTATATTTCTTGTTTTCTAGACACACACAATGTACCGCTTCACACCATCTAACACAATATGTATATGATCTGTTGAAGCCCTCACCTACAATTGCAGAACAAACAAAAAAAATATTATCTCAATCATAAAAATAGATTATCTACAACTTATCTACAAATCATCTACAAATATTCTATACCTTATCTACAACCTACAATTATTTACAATTTATCTACAATCTGGAAACACTGCATATTAAGTAATCTGGAAACAGATTTTTTCTGTTTTTCTGCATACAATTGTAGTTTATTTTGTCGTATAAATGTAGTAACTTCGTGGATAATTTTGAAAACTACATTGCTTTATTCTTTCATTAAACTGATATGTAGTTTAATTGTAGGTAAATGTAGTAATTTTGTAGATAATATCGTAAAACCATAATTCTATGCAATTTCGAACTATACAAACTTGCACTTGTGTTATCGTTGGTGATTGCCAATTCCATATTGAAATCTCATACACTTATACATAACGAATATGAACCTAAGTTTTTATTCTCCTTTTTGGTCTCCATATACACACGAAACCCCATATCAATCCTAATCTCCATTGGGGGACAATTGTCGTTCACCATGTATTTGATTTCTACAATTTTTTCTAAAGTATCAATCGATAGTTGTTCTGCAATTGTAGAAATCAGAATATTGTAGCTTGCATTCTCATCTACCACAATGGCATCAACTTCAAAATCTCTAAATCTGCCATAGTTATCCCAATTCTCATTCAATTGTAGCATGATTGCGATTTTGGACATGATTGCGTGTTGTTGCTGATGTATTATTCTAAATTTTTTCGTTTTTTTGGATTTCTAGATTGAGAGAAAAAAAGATGAAGAACAGATATATGATCGCCAATTTGATTTCTGAAAACGATGAAGAACAGAATATAGCAATGTTGAGTTGTTGAATCTCGAAGATTTGAATTCTACAATTTGAATTCAGTTTGTTGAAGTTGTTCGTAGTTTGTTGAAGTTGTTCGTACTTCTTTTTTTAAAAAAAAAATTTGAATTGTAGTTTAAGAGTAAATTACGCAGATGCGAAATCTCCTTTCCGTTTCAAAACTTGAATTTAATGTAGAATCAATAAATCCCAAGATTCTTTCTTGATTTTTCGCGCGTTATTAAGGGAAGATTCTGCCCTATTAATTTCTAATAAACGAATGGTACAGAAATTGTAGGAAAAATGTGGACTAGGCGGGTAATTTAGATACTATGCACATATTTGATAATAAAGTTTCATATATGGTATAGGAAGGAAAAAATCTCTTCAACTTATCTCGATCCCAAAAACAACAAAGGTTCATATAAGTCACAATTTAATTTTAGCTCAACTGGATTTAATTTGTCAAAATTTGAAGAAATCAGCCCATTGACACGTATTCTCTCTTACGCAATTAGTAATACTGTGTATTTTAAGTACATTCTTAGTGCTTACATTACATAATCTAAAGGTAATTTTGTTATTCCTTTAAAAAAAAATTAAATCAAACAGTACTACGTAAGATTAAGAGTGAGAGTGAAGATAACATAATAACACTACTAGAAATTCGCTAAAAATCGACCAAAAACCGACCAAAGTTGATTGATTATGGCCAATTACTGACCAAAACGCGGCCAAATACGCTTGGACGGTATTTTCGTGGTTGTTTTAATATACCGACCAACATTGGTCGATATATTAAATTCAAAAAAAAAAATATTGCAAAAAATTCGAGCAAAGTTGGTCGGTATTTTAATTATGTAATCAAAAGATTCACTATCTGGGAATCGAACCGGGGTGTGTACTGTGGCAGGATACTATTCTCCTACTAGACTATTGGTGCATTTTGTTTTAAGATTGTCTTAGTTTATTAATTTATACTCTTTAATTATATTTTCGCACGAAAATAACCGACCAAAGTTGGTCAGTTTTTTAAAATGACCGGCCGAATTAACCGACCAATTTTGGTCGTTTTTTAATATTAATTTTATTTATTTTAATTGAAAAACCAACCAAAGTTGGTCGGTTTCTTGAAAAATAAATTTTGCGGGACTCAAAAATAGTTCCCCGTATTTTTGCGCCAAAGAAAACCTATCAAGGTTGGTTGGTTTCGTAAAAAAAAATTAAAAAATAAAACATTTTGAAAAACGATCAACTTTAGTCGATTTTTTAGCCGGTTTTTTGTGGATTTTTCTTGGTCGGTTTTTGGCGAATTTCTAGTAGTGTAAACATTTTCGTCTCTTTCGGATTCATCTCATTCGAATTTTGTTATTTCCATCTGTTTTGTCATTTGTAAGCACAAATGAACAATTGTAAATCTGTAACCTGTTATAGTCTTATGGAACTTTCAAATTGACAGGTTACATCATATCTTTACCTGCTCCTCTTTAGATTATTACTTTATATATATATATAGTAGTAGTATTTTGGATAGAAAAAATTAAATATCATTACTGATTATAAATAGGAAGGAATCAGAAACCAGGAACGTAAACATATAATATATAGAGCCATGATATGTCTAACTGGTTTTTGTCCCTTTTAATGGTCTGAAGACGAGATTCTTGAATTTTAGCCATGATACAAGACAGGTCGATCAAACCATATATAATATAAAAAACTAATTCTAATAAGATAAGCATTAAAATGAGTTGGAAAGGAGTGGAACGAAAGCAGACAAGTGAAGACCAAAAGAGACAGGCTTATGACTAAACACTACCCGGAACGAAGCCCAATCGATTCGAATCGGTCAGTCGAACAAACAAAGACTATAGTTCGCGATCAAGTCGTTCGCTTCTATAGCGGTTCGGAATTCCATTTTGATCTGTAAAGTTCTTCAATTGATCCATCAAGGATAGAAGGGAGCAGGGGTATAAGTAGGGGCTTCTTGAATGGGATGGCTTTTCTGGATGTCCCATAAATAAGGCCTCCAACTCTATGTTATAGCCTTCATGCCCTCGATCCGACGGTCCTCATTCTCCCACTTGGCAAGCTGCTACTGTGAACAACAAAGTAAAGGATGCTTCCAGAAACCGTCGAGGTTCTTCCTAGGAAGATTCCTTCTTTCTGTCCTATTGAGAGGATGATCCCTGGCCATCGCCTGTGGTGTTAGATCAGAAAGGTGACCACATCTAGTTCCGAGGTTGGCCTAACCTAACTTGATGACACGCTTATAGAGTTTTCCGACCTGAAATGCTGCGTAAAGCGTCTTTCTTGCTCGGTGATCAGTCAATGAAGTCATTCTGGATCCCTGACTCGTCTCATTCTGAGCCTTTGGCCTGTTTGACATTGGGTCAAATCTGTCGTCTGGGCATCGTCCCTTCTCTTGATCTACTTCGGTTACAACTCGTTCACACCTATTCAACTCAGATTGTTTGGCTATAAATTCATAGGCTTTACCTCACTTTTTCACCATGGCTCCCCTCTCTCTTCTGCATTTCTGCATTGTTTTTCCATAGCAAAACGTAAGCATCAGAGTGGTTTACTGCCATTTGTTGAGTTCGACGAAATTCTATAATTTCCATTGCCGGTACTATATAATAGTTGTTTCATTCTATTCTGGGAGGAATTAATCCAATAATCTTGGGCAATAGTGAGGGGATTAAATTCCTTAAGGAAACATAGTGTTGGACTCGAAACTTTTATTCTTTTGATTCTGTTTCTGGTTTCGTTTTATTTTGAAGAAATTATTTTTCGAACACAGTTTAATAACAACCGACACATAACTATGTTATACCTTCATAATTATTTCTTAATTAAACGCAAATCTTTACATTTCTAAAATTAGCTAAGTCAATGACGGTAGATTTAACTGGTTAGCAAAATTCATGGAACTCAAATTGAAGTGAAGAGGTTGATCAAATTGCTAGTTCTCTCTTCTCAGAATCTTTGTAGGTAGACCTTTTCTAGTGATACTGCACTGGTGTTATTGTTGTCGGTAACTAGTGGTTGCAAAATTGATTAAAAATAGTTATTTTATCCATATTATCCACCGAAAAATTGATTTAATAATGAACGTCTTAAAAACGCGTTAAATATGGATAAAATTCATATTATCCACTTAAAATATGGATAATCAATGGGTTTAATTTTTATATTTGCAGTGACTCAAATTTGGGAGACTAGAAATTCTCCCGAAAGCGATTATATTCAAGAAGCCCGATGGTAGGCTATAATTGTGTATTTTAGCCATTAAGTACACTCTAATTCGCTGCACTTTACTAGTGTTTGATCTATAAATGGTATTATTTTACACTGAGTGTGTGTTTATGCCTTGTAGGAGGGATTCCGAGTTACAATGAGATTTTGGGGCTAATTCGAGCTAGTTTAGAGCTTTAATGTTTGAGGAAAAGCCCAAGGCTTAAGTTGGGATAGTGTTCGGAATCAACGGACAATAGTGCACTCAACGGGAGAAACAAGAGTTGAGCAGGAGGCTCACCCAGGTGCGCGACCGCGCACGAGACCCCTCAAGTGCGCACCTGAGTGTGCATGTAAAGCAGAATCTGCCAGATGTGCGCGGTCCTATGTGCGATCACACCTCCAGGTGCGCGGCCATGCATGTCCTGTTCTGGAAACTTTTCCCAAGCTTATTTTCGTAATTTTGGAGGCGACTTCTTTTGACCTATATGAAGCCTAGCTCGTCTAAAAATAGGGTATCTTGGATTTTTGAGCAACTTTTGGAGAGAAGAAGGCAAGGAAACAACGGAGACGGGAAACACTTTATCTAATTCATACAAAACAGAAGTTTGTTGGATTTTTGAGAATTGTAATGTCTTTCTTGTTCTTCTAATACTTTTGTGATAGATTAATTTCTCCAATATGGAGTAATCGTTTTTAGGGTTATTGATGGATGTTGTGAATTGACTATTGTTTTGGGTTTTACTCTACGTTAATTGCCTGAATGCATTAAATGAGTGATAAATTGAATTGCAAGGCTAATTGTGTTTTTACTTTAATCGAAAGAGAAGTGTTGCTGCAATTTACATTGTGCCATATTGTTTGGGGGTGATTTTACACCTCTCATAGGTAATCAAATTAGCTTAGAGAGTTATCAATTAGCCCAGTTTAAAAAAATATCCGAGAAGCGTTCTTCAAAAGATCATTCATTCACTGTATTTGTGCATATGTTCATAGGACCTGTTATTAGGTTGAGTAAGGGAACTCTCATTCATTCGAAAGAAGAATTTGAACCCATAAAGTAGCCTAATCATCTGTTGAAGGAGTCAATAGAAGTTAAGAGTGAACTTAACATAACGTTACCCAGAATAATAGTTGATCACATATCCTGTCATAACCCTTACTTCTCACTTTGATATTCAATCGTTGTTATACAGTCATTAAATTGTCATTAGTTTCTTACGATCAATAATTTTAGTTTTATTAGTAGTTGATAATAACATAAATCAAAGGTTTATTATCCTGGATAGTACTGAGCTGAAGATTTATTAGAACATTATTTAAACCAATCCCTGTGGAGACGATTTAATACTATATTATCTTTGACTAGCGAGCCTATGTTTTATACACTGGTTTTGCGCTTGTCCAATTTTGGCGTTGTTGCAGGGTATTGGCGATTAATAGTGTTTGAATTAATTTTCAGTGCTACTTCAGGAACAACTTTATTTTATTTTACCTTTTTACGCTCTTCTCATTTGTGTGCAGGCAACAAGTTAAGTTCAACGGTATATGACTCGATCCTATTCAAAGGACTTAGTGTCATACGACCTAGAATTAGACAAGCACCTAAGGCAGTTGAGAAGAGAGAAAGAATCGAGTAGATTGCTGTTGGATCAGCCTTCAACTCAAAATACAATGGTGAACAACGAAGAGGTTGTGGACCTAGTTGCGAGAGAGGCGGCTTACCAACACGAAGCACGGTTAGCAGCTGAAGTGGCCCGCAGAATTGCGGATGAAATGCTCGACGATGAGCGAAGGTTAAATCCTAACCGAAACATGATCGAAGATGAATTTGAAAATGCAGCTCCTAGGCCTGGGAGGTCTCTAGGAGATTATGCCAGACCAGTATACAACCAACAACAATATAGTGTGATCCCCCTACCCATTGATACCAATAATTTTGAACTCAAATAGGTAGTCATCCAGACCATTCAGAACAATTGCATATTAAGGGGAAAATCCAATGAAGATACCAACAATCATATGATGGACTTCGACAAAATTGTGAACATATTTCGATACAATGGAGCATCACATGATTCCATCTACCTCAGAGCATTCCCGTTCTCACTCAAGGATGATGAAAAGCAGTAGCTGAGAAGTCTACCCACAGGTTCAATCCGTACTTGGGAGGAGATGACTACCAAGTTGTTAGAAAAATATTTCTCTGCCGCTAAGACTAGACGAATGAGGAAAGAGGTTCACAATTTCAGTCAAGGTGAAGGGGAGACAGTGTTCGAGGCATGGGAAAGATTTAAGGAGTTAGGGATGATAAGCGGTGTGAGGCGGTGCGGGGCGGGTTGTGTCTTAACCCGCAAAATTTCAATCCGCACCGCATAGCATTTCCACCCGCATCAACCCGCCCTACACTCACACTCGCGTCCACACGCCCGTCCCACCCCGCTTAGATTCCTTTTTTTTGCTGGAATTCTGTATGTCTAACCTAGTTGGGTTTACTTAATAATTGCAGCTGTTATGGCTGAAAAAGCTTGCTTAATCCATAGTGAGCAACTACCGTCACACATTATAAACGAAATAATTTTTTTATTTCATGGGTGGTGTCGAAGTCAAAAGAAAATGTTTATTACAAATTTAATATTGTGTATTATAATTAAATCACAAGAAGAAGGATAGTTGTTGAGTTTTTATACTAGACATTTCTGTTTGTCCAATATACTGTAATTATTTTGAGAACGAGAAAAGCAATTCGAAAAGATAAAGAAGGAAAAAACTATAATATACGGGTAGTTTGTTGCTTTCTTTTGCTGTCTCATATTATGAAGAAGCTTACTCCATATCTTTATCGTTTGTGCTTGCTTTATGTCAATTGTAGTGATTATATGTGTCCGGGAGAATACATTAACAGTTAATAAATCGATGATTGAGAGTGAAGACCCGCAACCGCCCCGCAACCCGCAAGAATATTTTTTTTAAAAATTAAACCGCCCCGCCCCGCATAGGTTCAAACCCGTACCGCCTCGCACCCGCACCGACCCATTGTCATCCCTATAAGGAGCTATTGAGGAGGTTGCATCATAACAGAATGGAGCAATGGATGCAACTCTAGGAGGAGATTGCTGAATAGTGTAGTTGCAGGTCCTTTGATGAAGAAAACTCCTGAAGAGATTGTCACTCTTCTGAATGAACTATCTAAAGACGCAGAACAATTGTCCACTGACCAAGGGGACCAAAGAAGGTCAGCGGGGGTGTACCAAGTAGAATCGTCGGTAGCAATACAGGCCCAAATTGCAGCTACGGCTCAGGACATTAGGCAACTAACGCTAGCTCAGGTGCAAAATCAACCACAGGTGGGATGTGACATATGTGGATTGGGATACCCGACACATGAATGTGAAGCTACAGCTGAGAAAGTCAACATTGTGGGGAACTTCAACAGAGGCAACTACCATGGAGGTGGTAATTTCAATTATATGGGACAAAGACATCCACGGTTCTCATGGATTTCTTCAACTGGTAGTTTGAACTCATGGCAACAACAAAATCTCAGAGCACCAGTGCAAGGACCTCCTAGTTTTCAAACTCAACAGAGACAACCATACCAACCCCCACATCCCAACAACTCAAGTTTAGAAGATCTAATGAAGGCATTTATAAATAAATTCAATGAGAAACTTGAGACTCAAGGGACCGCTATCAGGAAGTAAGGCACAGCCATCCGGAATCTAGAAAGACAAATGGGGCAGCTTGCAACATTGTTGTTAAAAGGGACGCTGGGGACTTTTCCGGCAGACACTAAAAAGAATCCATAAGAGCCAATCAAATGTCTCTTAGGAGTGGGAAAACATTAGCAGAGACCAAGGCTAAACCAAGGGATGAAAAGGAAATCAGCTCAACTAAGATAGCTGAAGAACAGAAAATTGGAGAATCTATACCTAAGGAGAATGTTAGCAACAAAGAGGTTGATAAGAAGAAGGTGAGCAGTGTAGTTGAGGAAAGCAAGCACATGCCATGATTATCTTTTCCTCAAAAGATGAAGCGGGAGAAATTGGACAAATGTTTTGAGAAATTCTTGGAGACGCTGAAACAGTTGTATGTGAACATCCCTTTCATGGAGGTGCTCACACAGATGCCTGCCTATGCAAAATTTCTGAAGGAAATCCTTTCAAGCAAAAGGAAGCTCGAGGAAATGAAAGTGGTCAAACTCAATGCCCACTGCAGTGCCATTCTACAAAATAAAATTCCTAAGAAGTGTGGGGATCCTGGCAGTTTCACTATACCCTACTCGTTGGGTAGCAAAAATTTGTGCGATTCAGGTGCATCCATTAACTTGATGCCATTATCAGTGTTCAAGAAATTGGAAGGAGAGCTAGGAGTGATCAAATCTGTCCCAGTATTCTTGCAACTGAAAGATTAAACCACGATCATATCGGAGGGCATAATTGAGGATATTCTGATAAGGGTAGACAAATTTGTTTTCCCAATAGACTTCATCATAGTAGATATGGAAATAAATAAGGAGGTACCTCTAACTCTGGGGAGATCATTCCTTTGCACTGGCCGGGCTATTCTTGATATATATATATGAGGGGCAACTCATGTTATGAGTGGAAAACAAAAAGTGGTGTTTCAAATAAAGAGAATGATGAAATATCCATGTGATGAGGCATTTGCCTATGCTTGTCTCAAAGTAGATGTGGTGGAGAGTTATCTAAACAACACAAGCTGGATAAGCTGGTAGGTGACTCACTAGAGAGATGCATTAGTCAATCAAGCACAACAGAGGATGAAGATCCTGAAATCAAGATGGAAGTATTGAAAGTACTCCCGACACATTTGAAATAAACTTTTTTGGAGACTAACAATTTCCAGTGATTGTTGCTGCTGATTTGACAAGTGAATAGGAACACATGTTTGTGGAGTTATTGCGGAAGCATAAAAAGGTAATTGGTTGGAGTATAGCCATTATTCAGGGGATCAGCCCCGCAATCTGCATGCATAAGATCCTGTTAGAAGATAGGAGTAAACTAGTGGTGCAGCCCCAGCATAAATTGAAAAAAACAATTAAGGAGGTAGTGCAAAAAGAGATACTCAAATTGTTGGATGGAAGTATAATATTTTCCATATCTGACAGTCAATGGATTAGACCCATACAGGTTGTGCCATAAAAAGGGGGCATGACGGTGGTAAAAAACGATGACAACGAGCTAATTTCTACCAAAACAATTACTGGGTGAAGTATGTGCATAGATTACCGGAGATTAAATGATGCAACAAGGAAGGATCACTTCCATCTTCCTTTTATTGATCAGATGTTGGAGAAGGTGGCGGGGCGTGGATGTTACTGCTTCTTAGATGAATATTCAGGGTACAATCAAATATCCATTGCACCCGAGGATGTTGAGAAAACTACCTTTACATGCCCGTCCGGAATCTTTGCATACCAGAGAATGCCTTTTGGACTATGCAATGCACCAACTACTTTCCAGAGATGCATGATATCAATATTTTCAGATTTGAATGGGAAGTGTCTGGAGGTGTTCATGGATGACTTTACTCTATTTGGAGATGACTTTGAAAATTACTTGAGGAACCTCGAACTTGTTCTGAAACGATATGAGGACACTCACCTAGTACTCAACTGGGAAAAGTGTCACTTCAAGGTTAAGAAGGGAAGGGTCATAAAGTCACAGCTGAAGGTATTGAGGTTGACAGAACTAAAGTAGATGTGATATCCAAGCTCCCACCACCGAGTTCAGTGAAGAGCATCAGAAGTTTTTCAGGCTATGTTAGTTTCTATAAAACGGTTCATTAAGAATTTTTCCAGCATTACCAAGCCCTTAACTGCTTACTTGCCAAGGATGTGAAATTTGTATTTGATGTGGAGTGTCACAGAGCAATCGAACTGATCAAGGAAAATCTAGTGAGTGCCCCTATAACGGTGACTCCTAACTGGAGTGAGCCCTTTGAGATAATGTACGACGCCAATTATGTGGCAGTAGAAGCAGTGATGGGGCAGAGGAGAGATAAACTATTCCAACCCATTTACTATGTAAGCCGGATCTTGAATAACGCCCAGGTGAACTATGCTACCACGGAGAAGGAGTTCTTTGTAGTAGTCTTTGCTTTTGACAAGTTCAGATCATATTTGGTGGGAAGCAAGTTAATAATGCATGTTGATCACTCAGCACTGAAATATTTGCTGAGTAAGAGTGAGTCCGAACCTCGTCTCAAATGGTGGGTCTTGTTGCTGCAAGAATTTGATCTAGAAATCAAGGACAGGAAATGCACAAAAATTAAGTGGCTGACCACATGTCGTGATTGGAGAAACCACCTGTTGAAGCGGTGGACATTCGGAAGAGTTCCTAGATGAGTAGATTTTTTCTGTTGCAGCAATCTCCAATAGACCACCATAGTTTGCCGACATAGCCAACTTCTTGGCTAGTGGGTGTCTTCCACACGACTTGACCTCCGATCAGAAAAAGAAGCTGCAAAGTGAGGTAAAATGTTATTTTTGGAATGACCCTTTCGTGGTTAAGTTCTGCACAGATGTTGTGATTCGAAGATGTGTTCCTGATGGAGAGATGACAAGCATTTTGTCTCACTACCATGATGGAGCAGCTGAAGGAAACTATGGTGGAAATTGCACGGCAGCAAAGGTCATGGAAGCCAGTTTCTTTTGACCTACTTTGTACAAAGACGCACGAGCATATGTAGTTGCATGTGACAAGTGTCAAAGGGCAGGTAATATTAGTAAGAGGGACGAAATGCCTCTCAACTCCATTCTGGTATGTGAAATTTTGACGTTTGGGGCATCGACTTCATAGGTATGTTCCCACCATCACATTCTTATGAGTGTGTCCTAATAGCCATTGACTACATCTCTAAGTGGGTCGAAGCAATCTCTACTAGGACCAATGATGCTCGGGTGGTGTGTGAGTTCTCGCGGAAGAACATCGTTACCCGCTTTGGGACGCCTCGAGTGATTATCAGTGACAATGGGTCACACTTTGTGAACAAGTTATTTGCTGCACTACTATCCAAGTATGAAGTCACACACAAAACAAGAACCACATACCATGCCCAAACTAGTGGGAAAGTTAAAGTGGATAATCGTGAACTTAAACGAATTCTTGAAAAGACGGTTAGTTCTTCTCATAAGGATTGGTCTGTAAAGTTGGAGGAAGCTCTATGGGCGTACAGAACTATGTTCAAAACAACCATAGGGACTTCGCCATTCAAATTAGTGTATGGAAAGTTGTTTCACCTCCATGTTGAGATAGAACATAAAGCTTATTGGGCAATTAAGATGCTTAATCTTGATCTTACTCTTGTAGTTGAACACAGGTTGGCGTAGATGAATGCATTGGAGGAGTTTAGACTAGTGGCATATGAAGACGTGCGGATTTTCAAAGAAAAGACTAAAAGGTGGCATGATCGTCTGATTAAGCCAAAAGAGTTTCATGAAGGGGACAAAGTCTTACTGTATAAAAGTAGACTCATATTGTTCCCCAAAAAATTTAAGTCTAGATGGACGGGACCGTATGTGGTGAAACATGTATCACCATATGGGGCAATTGAGATTCAGAACATGGACGGAACGGAGAGTTTCAAAGTGAATGGGCACAGGCTAAAACCATATCTTGCTGGAGGAGTTGCTCAACAATCCTCGAGCATCAAAATCAATTGAGGAAGCCCGATTGAGTCAAGCTGACGACTATAACTCAAAACTACCTCTAACTCTTCTACTAGTTAGTGTCACACTTCCTTTTCCCGGGGAATATGGAGTTTTTCCAATTAAAGTGACATTATTCAAAATGAAATTATTTATTTAATTAGATTCGCCACATGGGATAATTATTATGGTATCCCAAGTCCTCGGTTTATTTTAAAATCCTAAATCGAGGAAATTGACTCTTATTTATGGTCCGCAAATATAGAAGACCGGGTAAGAAATTATGTTAACTCGGGAGAAGGTGTGAGGCACTCCCGAGTTCCGTGGTTTTACTATTAATAATTGGCCTAATTATTTGATTTATTACATGTTTAAAATTTGTCGTGCATTTTTACTTTCCAACCGCGGGTGAGATCTCCATGTCGTGTGTGTGTATGTGAGGTCTTAATTCTTTGGGAGAGGGTCCGTTCGTTCCCCTGAGAGAATGAGAGAGATGAGAGCTTGTGTGAAAGGGAGTGAATTATAGGTGGCTAGGATTTTTTACTAGGGAAGGGGGAGGTTTATTCTCCCTTTTAGGATTTGGGGAGAGGGGGGTTTTAGTAAGCGAGGGAGGCAAAACGACGTAGTTTCTATCCTAAATTATGCTGTTTTGTATCCTTGAGGCCACTGATTTGGACTGGGTGCAGCTATGGATTGGGCGGGTATTTGTCGGTATTGGGCCGCTGAATATTTGCCCAAATCACTGAAAACTTGGCAGCCCCTCTCCTTGACTTTGTTAAAAATTCATATTTTGGCCAATTAATTAAATGACTTTTATTTTAGTCATGTTTTCAACCTATGATTAATTTCTAAATGCAATTAACACACTAAATGAGAGATAAAATATTTTTTGATAATTTTTATGATTTAAAACATTTTTAAATATGCATGAACAATGCAAAAATAAAAGAAAAACTCCTAAAATTTCATAAAAACAATTAAATTATTTTTGGATTATTTTTAGGAGTAATTTTCTATGTCGGGCAAAATTAGGTGCTCACAGTTAGATTTTTCACTTTTGTTTATAGTATAGAATAGATAGAAATTAATGTATATTATGATGTGTTTAGGTGCACGAAGGTATATGTCGCAAAAGGTAAGGACTAAGGCATCTAAAAGGGTGTTTTTCAATGTATTCGTGCGCGACCGCGCACCTGAGGAGGCACCTCACGCATATGGTCGCGCAAAAAGCAACGTCATCCAATACGGAACGTGCATGGCTGCGCACCCCGCCACGCACATTCACCAAGTACTGCCAAACATGCGTGGTCGCGCACGGTGTGACCCGACCGCGCATCAGGTAAGTTTTTGTTTTTCCTTTTAATTTCGGATCTCTCCCCCCCCCCCCTCTCTCATCGCCTTAAAAAGTTTTTCCTTTTAAGGCATCATCAAGTTTTTGTAAGAAAAACACCACCACATCACCACCCTACTCATCTCCCTTCACCCATCATCACGCGTTTTCTCTCCAGATTCCCCTCAAGTATGTGAGATACTTTCTCTCTCTCTTTTCTTAGCTTTTATTTTGTTTTATTTTGCTTGTGTTGTAGCAGATTTTTGTTTTTGTTTTCTTTCTTTTTATGCTCCTTTTCTTGTGGGTAGAAGTCGAGTTTCACCATGGAGACGACCATATAGTGGCTATGTATGACATTGGTGTATCCTTTGTCTAATTAGGGATAAAATTGCTTTGTGGGAGGTTAGAACCTAATGTGCCTACTAAATGCTTGTGAAAATGCCACAATGAGATTGAGGGTGTAATTTTGTGACCAAGTGTGTGGGTGAAGTCTGAGTATCCTCTCTTGGTTCGCCATGTGATTCATTAGCTAATAGTTGGCAGTTTGTTACATGTACTATGGCGCCATCCAAGAAAAGAAAAACTGGAGGTGCCTCCACAAGTGGTCAAGCGAGCACATCCCAGTCACGGGCTTCAACATCTTCTCGCCCATATGATCAAAACAAGTTCGTCTCCTAGGAAGTCCAGGAATGATTTCAAAACAAGGCAAGCAAGAAGCCCATACCGGAGAGGGGAATTGATATTGGGTCTCTCCAAAGTGACTGTCATAGAGTGTATAATGAATTGGTCAGACGGTGCTTGGGGGTATTCTTTGAAGAACCGGATGAGGCAAACTTACTGGTTGTTCGAGAGTTTTATGCAAACTGCCTGGAACATGAGGATCATCTCTGTACAGTCAAGAGGAAGAGAGTGGACTTCTCTAAAGAGGCCATCTGAAGGGCCTATCATTTATCTGAATATGTGGAGGACCCTGATACAGGTGACTACTACGCCACGTACAGCAGAAAACCATACATGTGGAGTTTGTTCTTTGCAACCATTTGTGTACCTGACAAGGAGGTAGTGTGGCTAAAGGAGGGGCACAAATTTCACTCGGCCTCGCTTACATTTGAAGGGAAGTACTGGCTCTACATTATTAATAACTGCATGTTGCCTTCATGAAACACCACTAAGGTGAATGGTCCCCGGGTTGCTCTGATTTGGTGCTTCATCAATGACCACGATTTTGTTGTGGCTCAGGTCATTCAAGACGAGATGACCATTCGTTGTCTTGTGCAAAGGTATGGGTTCTTCTTCCCCTCAATTAATCACTCGATTATGCAGTGAGGTACGAGTGCCGGAAAACAGGGCCACGGACGGGAAAGTCAAGCGCGAACAAAAGTTCTGGGCTAATAAAATTGTAATTGGGAAGGAACTTGCTGGGCCTGCTGAGGCGGATAGTGAAGAATCCTATGCGCCTGACGAGGGCAATAAGGTGCACAGTGAGGATGTCGATGCTTCTCCACCGCATGAGCAGGGTGTTGGGGAACCTTTAGGCGGTGGATGGGATACAAGAATGAGCACTTTAGAGCAAGAGATGATGAGGACGTGTACTTCCGTCACTGATTTGGGAGCTCGAGTGGACGCCCTTGCTACATAGAATTCCAAATCAGAGAAAAAGATCATGGCATGGCTGCGTGCAGTTGGCCGGGCTTGACATCTGGACCCCGGCACCATCTCGGACACAGACTGACTTGTTCAGGGGAGTTTCTTTTCACCTTTGCATTTTTCTTTGTGTGTCATGGGGACATGCCACCATTTAAAGTGTGGAGCGAGAGATATTTGTATGTTAGTGTATTAGTTTTAGTTTTACTTTTGATTAGTTTAGTTTCTTTAAGTTCATGTTGGTAGTTAGATATATAATATTTAAAAAAAACCATAAAAAATTTAAATTTTTCGATTTGTCCCGACGATAAATATTATTTGACAGGTTTATTGAGGGATTAATGTCGACAAAAAAGATAAAATATTTTCTTTTGTTAGGTAGTGTATTAATTTTCCCTTGGTTTTTCTTTGTGCCGCGGTTCTTTTTCAAAGGTTTTGATTGAACCGGGTGTTGTTAGTTTTTATTTTGGTTAGGAGTAGGAACCTCAAGCTATGATTCGAATGGTAGGCAATATCTCTTGACTCTATTATGCTTTGAGAATAGTGAGTGCTTTAGTTGTGACGCTTAGGCTCAGTTTTTGACTCGTGTATAAGTAACTTAAATTGTATGATCTTAACTTTTCTTAACTTCTTTGACAAGAGTATTCTAATGAGTCAGATCATGAGTAAGTTATGTGACATGTGTGAGAGAGGTTTTGTGTTATTCTGTGCATTGTATTTGATGTCTAGAACTTGCCCCATGTGTGTGCAAAGTAAAATAGTAGTTTTATTCAGTCTTGGAAATGATATAGGCATTTCTATGTTGAGCCAATGATATATGTTTACCCGCCTAATTGTTATGAATCTTAGTTAACCCATTTGAGCCTGTAATCATGTTTATTTGGCAACCACAGTACAAGCCTTACCCGTTTGTTTGACTTGACCATATATTTGAACCTTTTCACCTCTTGTGAGAACTTGAATAGTTGTGAACTTATAAAAAATGAAGTGTAGGGTGGTTGGTTTGGCGTTTGAGTGGAACTATTAAAATAAGGAGAAAGGTGCAATGTTTTGAAAAAGTAAGAGTCACTTGACTTGAAAAAAAAAGAGAAAGGAGAAAAAAATATATAGTTGTATTGTGTGCAAATATTCAATGATAAGTGATAACTCTTGTTGTAATTGTGCTTTAAAAAGTAGGGTTTAATGTATATTGATGTGAAGGTGGAGTAATGGTTTGACATAAGTGTGGAATTTTGAAAGGTAAATTGTATGTGTTAAAGTGCTTAGGGAGATGTAGTTACTCTTATATCTAAATGTATCCTACCTATCCCGCAGCCTACATTATAAACCAATTAAAGTCCTACTTGATCCTTGACTGAATGAACTCAATTAGTAGAGTAGTACACTAAGGACAAGCCTATGGTTCATCTTTTATGGCATATGAATGTTGTTTCTAAGAGCGAGTGAATTCTTTCTATCTTGAGTTCCTAATTGTTCTTAATGTCTATTGTGTATGGAACTACTCTCTACTTTTGTGTGAAGACACTGGATTCACGAAGGAAAGCTAATGCTTGACCTTTGCGTTAGAGTAAGTGAGCGGGTTATAAATAAGGCATGGTGCTTTGGAGTTAAATCTTGAGGTTAAGATGTTATGATATTGTGCTTAATCTATTTTAAAGATTCTTGGTGTTATAAGTCATGAGAATTGTTGAAAAAGGCCATATTTTAGGTGAAGTGTAGTTTAATTGCTCATCCTCGAGCAATGGTTTAAGTGTGGGGTGTTGATGGTAGGCTATAATTGTGTATTTTGGCTATTAATTGCACTCTGATTCACTACACTTTACTAGTTTTTGAGCTTCAAGTGGTATTATTTTGCACTGAGTGTGTGTTTATGCCTTGTAAGAGCGATTCCGAGTTACGATGAGATTTTGGAGCTAATTTGAGCTAGTTTGAAGCTTTGAAGTCTGAGTAAAAGCCCAAGGCTTAAGTTGGGATAGTGTTCGGGGATCAACGGATAATAGTGCACTCAACGGGTGAAACAAGAGTTGAGCAGGAGGCTTACCCAGGTGTGCGACTGCGCACCCGAGACCCCTCCAGCGCGCACCTGAGCGCGCATGTAAAGCAGAATATGCCAGATGTGCACGACCCTATTCGCGATCACACCTCTAGGTGCACGGCCACGCACGTCCAGTTCCGAAAACTTTTTCCAAACCTATTTTTGTAATTTCGGAGGCAACTTCTTTTGACCTACATGAAGCCTAGCTCGTCTAAAAACATGGCATCTTGAATTTTTGCGCAACTTTTGGAGAAACGAAGGCAAAGAAACAACGGAGACGAGAAATAGTTGATCTAATTCATACAAAACAGAAGTTTATTAGATTTCTTAGAATTGTAATGTCTTCTTGTTCTTCTAATACTCTTGTGATCAATAATTTCTCCAATATTGAGAAATCCTTTTTAGGGTTATCGACACATGTTGTGAATTGACTATTACTTTTGGTTTTACTCCATGTTAATTGCCCCAATTCATTGAATGAGTTATTAATTAAATTGCAAGGCTAATTGTGGTTTTACTTTAATCGAAAGAGAAATGTTACTGCAATTTGCATTATGCCATATTGTTTGGGTTGATTTTACGCCTCTCATAGGTAATCGAAAGAGCTTATAGCATTATTAATTAACCCAGTTTAGAAGAATAGTCGAGAGGCGTTCTTCAAAAGATCATTCATTCACTGTATTTCTGCATATGTTCATAGGACATGTTATTAGGTTGATTAAGGAACTCTCATTCATTCGAAAAAAGAATTTGAATCCCTAAGGTAGCCTAATCATATGTTGAAATCGAATGATTCAATAGAAGTTAAGAGTGAACTTTACATAACGTTACCCAGAATAATAGTTGATCACATATCTTATCACGTCCCTTACTTCTCACTTTGATATTCAATCGTTGTTATTCAGTCATTAAATTGCCATAGTTTCTTACGATCAATAATTTTAGTTTTATTAGTAGTTGATAATAACATAAATCAAAGGTTTATTATCCTGGATAGTATTGAGCTGAAGATTATTAGAACATTGTTTAAACCAATCCCTGTGGAGACGATTTAATACTATACTATCTTTGACTAGCGAGCCTAAGTTTTATATACCGGTTTTGCGCTCGTTAAAGCCACGAATAATATAAATATCCATATTATTCGTCAGTTAACTCATTTTCTATCCGTATAATATATGGGTCGAATCGGATATTTTATCCGTTTTTGTATTACGTTTTTTATTTGCCTATATCTGATCCGACTTTGCCACACCTTTGTAATTATCAAGTCAATGCATTAGTGGACCCTCTGTTTCAATTTAGATGACACACTTTCCTTATAATCTGTTACAATAAGAATGCCACATTTCTGCAATTGAAAATAATTCAGCTTTAACTCTTCATTTTACTCATTTTACCTTAATGAGAAGTTTTTATAACCACACAAATGTCATGGCCCCATAATGCTTTTACCCCTTAAGCTTTTAAAACCACAAATTTTAAAAGTTTTCTTTCTTTTTTTAAATTCCGTACCAAGTCAAACTATCTAAATTGAAACGGAGGAGTACGTTATTTGTAGGGGTGTTCAAAACCGATCCGAAACCGAAAATCGAACCGAAACCGAAGCTTAATGGCTTATTGGTATCGGGTTAACGGTTTAACGGACGGGAAACAGATTGAATTTTTTTTATTAACGGCTTATCGGTTTGAGGGCGGATTATTCAATTTTCTTAACGGATAATCCGTTAACCCGTTAAGAAATTTTTATCCATATAAATTTTTCTTTCATTCTCCATTCTTCTAATCTTCTTTTATCTTTAATTTTTTCTTTGAGAAAACTATTTGTATCACATGATTTTCTAGGGATGCTGAAGTGTTGTATTTATACATATCTAGAAGGCCTTGATTGCTAACAAAATAAAGACATAAATCTTAGTGGGAGATTAAGGTTGGACTTGCAAAACACACACTGGCCATTTATTCAACACGACTTCAATGAGATTGTGGTTGAGTTATGGTGAGGTTACTTTATTATTAATATTCTTTCATCACTGAAATTATTGATATGGTAGATTAAACATAAACTAATAGTTGTCTCAGGTATGTCATGGCTTACAACCTCATGGCTTACAATCTCAGCCAATAGATAAGAAGGAGAGTGTTGAACACACTTAAAGAGAGAGAAGGCATGAAGTAGCACCAAGTGTGTGTCCTAGAATAATATATGAATTAGGCCGATAAATCGTCCGATAACCGTCCGATAAGAACTAAACCGATACCAATCCGTCCGATATCTTATCGGGTGGCTAGCGGATTAATATATTTAAAAGCCGATAACCGATAAGTCAAACCGTTAAGAGTAAATAACCGCTCAATTCGCCCGATAAGCAACCCTAGTTATTTGAGTTGTTGATGAGTGATTGTCTACACTTCATAATATGTTACCAAGAAAATATGATAAGTAACATATATAACAAATCAAATTACATTATCAATGTTATAGTTATTAACAAATAATCAAAAAACACATACTATTTCAGTATACAGTCTCCATTCACATATCTTTACACTTTCTTCTTTCCTTTCTTCTTTACATTTTGATTACTTAAGTATGTTTTTTATTTGTTCTTTCGTGCCTCAAAGCATGATTTTGCAAATGCTTATCTGAGTAAACAGCAGCAGCAGCAGCAGCAGACTTTGGTCTATGCTTATGCCTGTGGCCGTGTCTGCGCGCTCCTTTTTGTTCATCTTCGTTTATGTTCACCTTTTTCTCTTCGTCCAGTTTAGATTTCAACGCACCAATTTCCAACTCCTTGTCACATTCTGAGGAAGGAACAACATAAACGAACGGGCCAATCGGTATATCCTTCAACTCCGAGACAGGTTCCAATGACTTAACCACGTTGCTCATAGTAGGCCTGGACCTGGGCTGGTGGCTCAAGCATTGATAAGCCAATGCAGCTACTTTTTTCGCTCCTTCTGTCGAGTACAGACCTTCAAGTCTCGGGTCCATTATTCTGTCAAGCTTATGTGAATCTCTCAGCATTGGTCTTGCCCAGTCCACCAAATTTCGTTCTCTAATAGGGCGATTCTTGTCCATGGCTGGTCGTCCTGTTATTAGTTCTAACAAAACTACTCCAAAACTATACACATCGCTCTTACTTGTCAAATGTCCTGTTAAAAGAATAGGAAAATCACGTTACAACACGTTAAATTATACTGATAGTGTAAAAATTCTAACGAAGAAAATGACGTTGAACTCGAGTAAATTTACCAGTCATGATATACTCTGGAGCAGCATAGCCATGAGTGCCCATAACACGAGTCGATACATGTGTATCATCACCTTCTGGTCCATCCTTTGCTAGCCCAAAATCAGATAACTTGGCTTTATAATCCTAATAATTGATCACATTATAAGTTTCTAAATTTTACTAATTGTCTCAAGAAACATATAAAAATAGAAATAACTATTCAATTAGGATAAATTAATAAGTAGGTAAATTACCGAGTCTAATAGGATGTTAGAAGCCTTGAAATCTCTGTAGATTACTGGTTTTTCTTCCCCGTGAAGAAAAGCTAGTCCTTTTGCAGCACCAACCGCAATTTTTATTCTGGTTGACCATGGCAAGCAACTTGAATATCCTGTATTAATACATCACATATTCAAGTATAAATAATCGGGGTCAAAAGTACTTTTTTGTATTTTACTATTGATAAAAGTAATCATATGAACAAATTAAAGAGAAGCCCGATGCACAAGGCATCCTGTGTTCAAGTATGGTCCGGAGAAGGGCGCACCCCAAGGAGTGTGATATAGACAACCTATCCTAATGCAACCATTAGTGGCTGCTTCCACGGTTCGTATCTGTGACCAATAAGTCGCACGAATGCAACTTTACCGTTGCTCCAAGGTTTCCCTCCGAGCTTCTTTTCTTTCTTTTTTTTTTAAAAAAAAAGAATCCAATACTTACTTGAAAATAGATGGTTCTCTAGGTTTCCCCTTGCCATGTATTCATACACAAGAAGTCTCTGCTCTTCCTCCCAACAATAACCAATCAATTTCACCAGATGGGGATGCCTTAATTGTCCCAAAAAGACCACTTCAGTCTGAAAATTCAACAACAAGAAACTATTAATAGTAAGAACATGAAAAGAATTATAAGGTCAATCTTGAAAATAAATAAATAGTAAAAAGTTGCAGCAGCATTTTAAGTGAAAAGTTAATTAATTACTGCCTCCGTCTCAAATTATCTTACACGCCCCCTAAGAAAATATTAATTAGAAGGGGTTTTTGATTATTTTACTCTTATTTATAATTCCATTGAATATTTACTCCATAATTAAGGAACGGTCTTCAAGAACAATTATTACTATTAAAGGTAAAATGAGGGAAAAATAAGTACTTTTGCCTTGAAATTCTAAAACGACAAATGATTTGAAACAACTATTTTGAGAAAACACGACAGATAATTTGAGTTGGAAGGAGTACTTACCAGCCATTCTTGGTGGCCTTGATTACCATCCAAATCCAGCAACTTAACAGCAACAGGTTGAGCTTTTAAACCAGGTTTAATCTTATCATCAATAAACCCCTTATGAACAGGTCCAAATCCACCTTTTCCAAGAAAATTAGCAGATGAGAAATTACTGGTAATTATTTTGAGCTCAGCATATGTAAAAATATGAAGATTTGAACCGATGATCGCGTTCGACGAAAGATCATCCAACGATATAAATACTGATCTTGAATCAGTACTTATATCTGAAATAGCTAGCCTACTATGATGATCAGAATTAATCTGTTTACATATTTGTATAATCTTTGTCTCTGAAGGAAGAATATGAGTAGTATCATTCTTGGCTTTGAAACAATTTGGTAAAATAAATTTCCAGGCAATTTTGCAAGCCACCATATTGTAAAATCAGAGTTTGGTGTAAAATTTGGATATAAAGGGTTAAATAAATAGCTTAATAATGAAGGGAAAGAAGGTTTTATGTGGAAATTATTTACAGCTCTCTACTTTTGACAAAATGTATAAAGTTTAGCTAAATAGGGAAATGTTTATAAGTCTAAAAGAGTGACGGCTAAAATTTGTTCTATAGTTTTCCTACTACTACGTACTCATTTTGTTCATGCATAATATATAAGGTTATATATATATATATATATATTTAAAACCGAGTAATTACCAAATTATAAAATGGAAGGAAATATAATGTTATAACTAAGTCCTCGTCTTTAATTTGACTTCAAAAAGGAGCGTGTGGGGGAATATATAATATTATATCACTAGAAGCTTTCATTTTCTTAACCAAGCTTCTATGTTATTTCATTCAGTTTTGGATTTTGGGACAGAAACAATGCATGTGTGTAAACTTCATTAATCATGAATAGGGGTATCAAAGAAATAATAGAAATTAAAAAAGAGACAATATATTGACGGGAAAAGTATAAGGTAAAAATTAGTGGAGAAACTTTTTAGAAATTAAGCTTTATCAAAAATTAAGTTACACAGATTGTTTACATTATCGAGTCATATTTACATGTTGTGGCAGATACTATGTCTTAGTTTCAAGAGTTCGGCATACATGTATAATTTTTTGGATAATTTGATAGTGTAAAAAAATATTTTTGTACGTCCTTGGTGTATATAATTAAATTAATACTTAAGTTAATTGCAAGTTATAAGTGTCTGAACTATTGGTATTAAATTTGTTTGACTATATATCAAGAAAAGAAGATGGTTAACCTGTTGAAGTGGTTTAATTTAAACAGACAATGTAAAATAAAGCTTTAAACTATTCTTAGCTATAAAACTATAATTTTGTCTAACTTTAATCAAAACGTCATTATTGTATTAAATTTATGTATGGACAACCTTGCAATTTAAAAAATCCATCTAGCTTGCTTCTTGTTGCATGTGTATAAACAGAAAATAAATTTATAATCACATATTTGTTTATTTATTTGCCAGATTTCATGATTTTAATTGGTCAAATAATTCTCCCACATTCAAAGATTCCTTATTATATATTCATAGTATAAACAAATGTCTCTGTGATTGTTGACTGAGTTTATCTATAATTATAGCAGGAAACTTTTTCAATAAGCAATAAATGTAAGATTGAAGTCGTGTACTACTCCCTGTTCCGGTTTACGTGAACCTATTTTCTTTTTGATCCGTTCAAAAAAAAATAATATTTTTTTAAATTTGAAAACAATTTAGCTTAAACTTACACTTCTACCCTTAATGAGAAGCTTTTATAATCACACAAATACTCTGGGCCCCTTTTTAACTTGTTTAGGACTACAAATTCCAAAAGCCTTCATTGTTTCTTAAACTCTGTGTTCAATCAAATAGATTCACATAAATTAAAACGGAGGGAGTAATTAATTGCATAGTTGAGATATTTGGAAACTGACTTAATAAAATATCCTTCCCCTTCCCAATATCTCAAAGAATTAAGTAAACAAAATGTATTACAAGTATTTATTTTATTTATCTCTGCTCTCACTCCATGAAAATGCAATTCCAATCAAATACCCAATTCTTAATTTTAAATTCTTTTCTATTACATAGAGAACTAGGCTGGAGAAAGGAACAAAGGAGGGAGGAAGAACAAAATCGAACCCTAATGTATAGGAAATTCACACTGTAAGTAATAAACTTTTATGATACATGCAATTACGTATAATTGCTTTATATATCATTATAATATACTCCCTCCGTTTTAATTTAAATGACACACTTTTTTTATTAGTCTTTTCCAAGAAGAATGACACATTTTTATATTTAAAAATAATTTAACTTTAAACTTTTCATTTTACCCACTTTACCCTTAATGAAAGTTTTTATAATCACAAAAATATCAAAACTTTTGCCCCTTAAGCTTTTAAGACCATATATTTCAAAAAAAAAAAAATCTTCTTAAAAAATCTTTCTGTGTTGTTATTGATATTGTCTTTTTTTATCTTTTTGTCTTTTTGAGCCGAGAGTCTTTCGGAAACAGTCTCTCTACTCCTTCGGGGTAGGGGTAAGGTCTGTGTATACGTAGCCAGACCCCACTAGTGAAATTTTACTAGATTGTTGTTCTCTATAACAGTACTTTCCTATAATATTTAAAATTATTCGAAACAAATCGGACTGTTATAGAGAGATTTGACCGTAAATAGAAATTCCGGGTGGTAGGTAAAGGAGAGTGAGAAGATTGGCCATTAAGGTACGAAAAAGAGGTGCTTATAATAGAAACAGAAATATCGGCGTCAACGCGTTCTTCTCTCTTAAGTACTACATATCTAAGTTTTCTTTTCCCTTTTTCTTTTGCAATCTTTTACTTGATCAAATATAAAATCCTAATATTGTATTATATTATCTAATAAATCAGAGAACATTCAAATTTATTGGCTGAAATCTATAAAATATTAAGGAAGTATTCAACTTCTAATTTGGTAGGTAGGCAGGAAGTTAGGTTTAAATTTGGACCTAAATGATGTATTATGGAATTATTGTGATTTAGCGTTTCAAATCCTCCGTTGTTTATTGTACCAAAAATTTCAAAGAGTCTTTCAGTCTATTTTTATTCTCAGAAAAAGCAAACACATTGATAGATAAATTTTTAATATTTTCCCTAATAGTTTGTACGTATCTCAATTATTCTATTGAATACTTGCTACTTCAATTAGTATATGTACCGAGAATTATGTGTATCAAAGTTTGGACAAATGAGACGAAATCGTTTAGTATTTTTTGTTTAATTCGAAGAGTGGTCTCCAAGATTTGGACTTACTTAATTGGCCACTAAGAGGATATTTGGATTAGTTTAAAAGTTGGTCAAATTAGCTTAAAAGTACTTTTGGACTTATTTGAGTGTTTGGATAGACCATAAAATTATTTTTAAGCCAAATGTTTATAAATTAAAATACTCAAACCAAGCTAAAAGCAGTAAGTTGGGGTTGTCCAACTTATTACTTTTTGGCTTATAGGAGTCTTTCAGTTTATTTTATTCTCAGAAAACAGATATTTTTTTAATAACTGGTACGTACCTCGATCATTCCATTGAATACTTGATATTCCAATCAGCCCATATATCGAATAACTGCGTTTACCAAAGCTTGGACAAATGAAAAGAAATTATCTACTATTTTTTTGTTTCAGCTAGAATTTGAACAGTAATCTCCAAGATTTGGACTTACTTGATTGGCCACTGAACCACACCATAAGGTGGCAGGTTTTTTAAAACAGTTTTTCTTTTAAGAATAAAACAATGGGTTGTATACTTTGACTTTAAAAAAAACTTTCTTATTCATAATTCTCCATTGGATTCATTTCTTCAACGTGCATTATAATGTATTTATGCTGAAGAGCAAATCAGTCAATTAATAGGATAATTTGTCTCCATACAGAAAACTTAACTGAAAAGAGACAGTATGCATGTAACTCTAAATAATTTGTAGGTAGGCTTTTATTGAAAAGAGCAGAATAAAGGAAGACTTGAGATGGATGCAAAAGAATGGAGTTGGCTAAACTTAGAGTAATGAGTCTTGACAAGAAAATTGGGGCCGAGGATTAACAAGTCCTAAACCTCAAAAATGAATTTAAAATTTAAAAAATAACACTGTATAGTTTCTCTCAAAATAATAGTCAAAAAAAAAATTATTATATTATATATATATATACATTTCTGTATGCTATATACAAAAAAATATACAAATTTTATACACTTTTGCGCTTATAGGACGTAGATAATTTTAACCACGAGCTAAAAGTGATTTTTGCCTTAAGATTTTTAGTTAATAAGTGTAAAATACTGTTGCGCTTATCACTACTTTGTGATCATGAGTGCAACTTACCATAAAAATAAACATTTTTAGAACTTTATATATATATATATATATAACACTATATTAAAAGCACGAAGCCCCTTAACGAAATGTCGTTTGCCTTTTCTACCCTTTAAAAATAAAGTTCACATTAGACAAAATAGTTATTTAATTATTTCCCTAATATTTAGGAATAATTGTTTAATTATTTTCCTAACATTTAGGACTTCGAAATAAATTCTATATATATATATATATATTATATACTATAGTAAAAGCACGAAGGCTCTTAGCGAAATGTCGTTCGCCTTTTTTGCCCTTTAAAAATAGTGTTCACACTAAATAAAATAGTCATTTGACTATTTTCCTAATATTTGAAAATATTTATTTAAATAATTTCCTAATATTTAGAAGTAGTCAATTAATTATTTTCCTAATATTTAGAGCTTTGATATTTGAATTTCCTTACATTCTAGGAGTTCAACGACGGCATTCTAAAAATAGTCAAAAATAATATGCACACTATTTTTCCGGTCATAATTTTATCATTCTAGGAAAGCTTAAATCTTAGAGAATTCATTTAATTTTTTAATTCCTTCGTTAGGAAAGTTTAGTTCAATTCAGTTTCTTCACTAACAAAGCTTCGTTTGATTTTCAATCCCTTCGGTTAGAAGTTTCATTCTTTTCCAAACCTTTAAAAATATATTATATATTAAGGACGTTAAAATTATCTAAGTTTTTATTATTAAATCTTTTTTTATTTAAAATATATATCTCTTTGTATAGCAATATTAAATGCACTAAATCTCCTTTTATTAAGAAAAAATACTTATATTTAGGAGTTTGAGATCATTAATGAATTTGCCACTTTTATTCTCAAACAAAGTTCAACGTTAAAATCTTTATAAATGGAAATAAGTGTAAAGCCTACGAACATCCAATTATGTCTTCTAAAAATCCTACCAAATCTCATGGCTTTGTGTTCACCTACATACAAAATTCACCAAAGGCAATTTTTTTCTTTTTCCATTGATTCCACCAAATGACTTAATGTAATTTTTCAAATAGTAAGTTATTTGAATTAATTTATAAATCTTTGAAAAATTGTGATAAAAGCATATGGAGTAACAAAATATCTATAATGTTAGATTTAATATCAGGTCATACAAATAATAATATATTTCAAAAGATATAGTTAAAGGATATTCTTTTTAAATTCATGCAAAATCGATAGATCAAATCCTTGTTTAAATTGAACGATCTTTTAACCTTAAAAACAAACACTCATTCTTTAACATTTATGGAAAAAAAATATAAGTACATACTATACTCTTTAATTTAATATCAAATTCTAGAAATACTTAATTAATAAAAGGATACTTGACAATTGCATGTCAAGTTCAAATGATACATCTAATTTTAGAGGAGATAAAGGTATTATTATTACATCCCTATCATTTAATTTATGTATATCAAGTATACTCATTATCATTATTTGACTTTTTCCTTATATTTCGATGTTTTAATTAATTAAATTTTATGCATTAAATCCTTCACTATTTGAATTGTATTTAAATTTTTAATATTGTACATATTATACGAATTCTTTTTTTATTTTATGTTAATTTTTATTTTATAACTCAAACATAATTTTAATATAACATGTATATAATTATTTTAAATATATTTACACGTCGAGATAGGGTACACGCGCAAAGCACGTATCCTAATATTAGTGTGTGTGTAGGGAAAATAATATATGTATTAGCTTTAGTATTATTAATCTCTTATTTAATAGTATTTCCCAACATATATATAACTAATACATGTATTAGTTGTATATTTTATCCATTATTATACTCATACATAGACATAATAAATCATGGCATTAGTAATACCATATTTTTTAATACATAAATAAGTATGTATAAAGATGTAATTGTCCTTTCAAAACCTTTAATACAACAAACTAAACAGTCGATAAGAAATAATCACAGCACAAGCAATTCCAATATTACTAATATATCATATTCAGTACTATTCTTATACATCCTACCAAACGACCCCTAACTTCCATTGTTTTCTATTCCAGAAGCTAGAGGAGCATGTTTAGACTTCCTTGTCAAAATGCAAAACCATTGAAAATCACTCAACAAACAGGGAAAAGAAAAAAGAGAGAGAGAATTCCCGAGCCACTTGTGCAGCTCAGGAAAAAGTCTAAATTTGAACTTCATGAATGGTGACGTATGAGTTGATTTTCAAGTGACAATTATCCATTTTCCGCGAGATGTCATTAATGTAACATTGAACCTAATAAATTAAATCAATCTGCTAAATTCTGTATTAAGGTTTGTATACGGATAAAATCGAGGTTAATGAGCACCCCAATTTTCTAATGGGTCAAACGAAAGCAAGGACATAACTACATGTAATCGGTATCGAAGCGGGGAACTTCTTGTACTAAGGCCCGGACGGAGTGCTCGCCACCGGGCCCAACAAAACAATGCCCCCCCCCAATCCGGTACGAGCTCCAAGACCTCGGAAAGCACTACAAACAGAGGCGAATCCAGGATTTAAATCTAATGGGTTCAGCTTTTAAAGTTTTTAGTATTGAACTCATTATACTTGTAAAGTTATGGGTTCATATCTACTATTTTTGCAAGCTTAATAAATTTCTACAGGTAGATTTTTACTCCGCGTCAAAAGTTATTGGTTCAATTGAACCTGTCGGTAATACGCTAGGTTCGCCCCTGACTACATACGGTAGCACACGACTAACAGAGGGCCGTGATATCCGCACCCAACCGGGTATCACGGAGGTGGTCTCGCCCGATGTCGGTAGTGTATCAGTAATTAATAAACAAGGAAGATTTTTACCTTTTTTAGAATTGTACTTGGGGTAAAAATTCCCCTATTATATAAAGGAGAAGTTTCTTATTCAACGGACACAGTGTAACACGCATATCAAAGCAATACAAACTTGTTTCTGTGCTTTCTATTTATTGAAAGGTTATTATTTTAATTATAGTTCTTCACACGCATTTAGCTTTGAGTCGAGGGTCTGGTCGAATGCAGAACTATTGTTAAGCCTGAATTCGAGCCAGATTCAACGTCACCTGATCCGATTATCCACATTACCTTTAATTCATTTATCTTATATTTTTGAGCATTTGTGTTGAATTAATCTATATATCTTTAAAATCGCTTAATTTTAAGGGTAAACGAGGTTAAAGAAACGTAAAGAGTCAGTAAACTCTCTCGTTTCAAGGGAAATTGAACTCCAATAGGGTCAGATAATAAGAGGTCGGAACCTTTTAGTTGTCTTTTTTAACAAAAGATACGTAAATAAGTGTAAAAAAAAGTTACATTTATATATATAACGCTAAAACACACCACGCTATACCTTAACGGTAACTTTTGCCGTTAAGGTATAGCGTGGTGTATTTTCGCGTTATATGTGCTGATATTTACTAACACAGGTATAGCGTGCTGTATTTTCATGCTATATATAGCGTACAAATACAGCGCGATATACCCATTATTATGGGCCCACCAATCAGTGAATGTATCAACCCCGGGCTCGCACATTTCCTATATAAACGAGTTAGAATTTTAGGAAAATCCATTCCCAAAAAGTTCTAACTCTCATTCAATCTTTTCTTCTTGTTAAATTCTCAAGCATTTTTCCATAATGTCTGAAGAACGTAGAATAAGAGTTTCATTATATTGGGAGGTGAGGTTGTGATGGACAATAACTCAGTGAGGTATAGTATATCTCCACTAGGACATATTAAATTACCACTTACAATGGAGTACGATAAATTGATATCGTTGTTATGCAAAAAAATGAGTGTGAGGAAACACCGAGTGATACTTAAAGTAACCGGAAGATATCCGTATTCCGTCACTCCGCAAGGGGCTGCTTTTTACTCGGAGTTAAACATCTACAATGATGAAACTTTGAGGGATTTTTTGAGGACTCCGAATGAATACCGGGAATTTCTTGTAATCAAAATGTTGGATATGTACGTCAAGTTTGAGGACGTTCCCAACAATGAGGTTGCCGGACAGGTTCTGGATAACCCCCAGTCATCGGGTAGTTATTCAGGAGCAGTTTTTGCCGGACAAGTTCCGGATAAAAGAGTTTTCCTTGATTTAAACTTATCATCGCCTGCTTTTCCTAATTCACAAGACGAGTGGTAAACTTTAATTTTCCTTTGTGTTACGATTCTACATTTTTGTTGTATTGAATTTGTATTAACGCTCATACATTTAACAGGGGGTACCGACCGAATATAAGTTTTACAAATTATGAACCCAAGTATAATTTTGGTGTGTTGGATCATGGTGGTCCATCCAGTAGTCTCACCTAAATGAAAATATCCATCATGGAATTTCATCACATTACGACATGTAAGTGAAGTGATACTGTCACGACCCAAACTGAAGGGCCATGACTAGCACCCGACCACACTTGCCGAGCACCAACGCACATTTCATCTAACCTTCATTATTATCTTTTAGGGCTGACGAGATCAATATAAATGGTAGACCTAGATCATGGACAACCAGCAATAAAATATGACGGCATGAACATACATAGCAGGGGATGACCAGACAATCAAGAAACTACATATAAGGTATGAGCTACCACGCTACTATGAAAGACTATACAACAAAAACTAGCCGACAAGGCATACCAAACTATACATGAGCCGACACCTGTCTATGAGCCTCTAAAAGAACATAAGTGTTGCAACATAGCCGGAACAGGGCCCCGACATACCCATAATGTCTATAACAAAAATTGCATACCAAGACCAAGGCAAGTCCGGAGAAGGGATCTCGCCAATCACCGCTGAACTGGACAGTCTACTGTGGTGGGGGAGCTGCACCTGCCTGTCTATCAGGACCTGCAGCACGACATGCAGCGTCCACAAATAAAAGGACGTCAGTACGAATAAAGTACTGAGTATGTAAGGCAAGGAACCATAAATACGATCAGTAATGTAAGCAAGGATAGAGAATATACAACCTGTAACATCTTAGTACCTCTGAGGGCTACTTACATGAAATGCATGATACATATGTATAAATACATAAACCTTTAAAGCATTCGCCTCTATGGGCATCATCATCATCATATCGTACCCGGCCATAATAGGCTCGGTAGAATCGTACCCGGCCACGTGGAGCTCGGTAAAACCCAACTGATCAGTGGTTGCACAATAGGTGTCGTACCCGGCCAACTATAGCGTGGCTCGGTAGAGTAAAATAGATACATATATATAATGCATGCTCGACTCATGGAATCACATTCTAAACCTTTCGGAGTGACGTAAGGTCGGTATCCTCTGTACACGTTATTAGGACTAACTCTTCACTATGAACCTTATAAGAATCAGGAAGTACCAACAACATTGATAACATAAGACTAAGAGAAGCAACATTAACATCAATCGTTCCATAAGAGGGAAAACAATGTAAGTACTGCTAGCTTCTAAGAGTAGAGTATCTTGGAAGATCGTTCATTACATTATGTACAATCGGAGTCGTGCAAAAGAAGGAAAGGGATAGCCTCACATACCTTGTATATACTGCCCCAATCTCAAGCTATGCAATTGTCAAAACTCCTTAGTCTACAATAAGAGAAACGATACTATCGTTATCATTTAAGCGTCATAACTATTATGTATCGACCACAACCTATTTTACGATGAAACGGACAGCACCTCCCCTATATATATGACCTCACACCATTCAAAACAGTCACCAAACAGCCCAAACAACATCAATAATAAACATATTGAGCCTCCCAAAATAGTCCACACACAGCCTAATCACTCCATACATACGACGACCACCGTAGTCGTGTCAAACAACCTGGAAATGTTACGAATAACTATCAGCCCATAACCCTACATATATATGGTGTTTCTCCACACCCTTCCTCCTCCAAAACTCCACAAGATAGTAGTAAAATACGCAGCCCAACAACAACGCAAAACAGTCCACAAAACAATAACATTACTTCCAAGCCTTTCGATATATATTTCACAAGTTCTAGCTTCAATGGCTTAGCTGCAACTTGGATAATCTTAAATACATATAGAGTAAGAGGTTCCTTACCTTTATACAGAAAGAACAACTCCAATTTGACCTTAAATTTCCATGAAATATCCCTCCAATGCTGCCACAACAACAAAAAAGTGAAACTAGCGATCAATTAGTGTTTTTCGGCACTAGAATCACTTTAGAAGGCTTGAAATCACCTAGGATTGATATTAAGAACATGAGGGAGTATTTACAGAACATAAACCCTTTAAAACAACCTCCCACACGAGCTGGAACGACACAAAAATGAGCAACAACAAGAAGAACAAGAGACTTACTAGCGCCACGGAATTCCCGACACTTGATTTGTGTTGTTTGCCCTTTTTTTTGGGTCTTGAATCTTGAGAGAACCTTGAGAGGATGTTCCTAGGGTTCTAAGGTCTGAAAATAGTGAGAAGAAATGACTTAAAACGAGTTGGAGGCATCTTATATAGGTCCAAATATCTTAAACCGCCTTAGTGGGCCCCATAGAGAGGTGCTTGGCGCAGTCTCGCGAAAACGTGAATATCTCTCTACTCCGAGATCGTATCGATGAACGGTTTAATGCGTTGGAAACTAGACTCATAGATATTTAATTTGGTTGGTTGATCACCCCGTAATTCCTTGTAAATTATGAGAAAAGATTAGAAACATTTGACCTAATATTTAAGTAAAATTATGAACCTAAGTTGCGACAACTTTTGTCGACTTTTGTTTCATAACTCGTTTGACTTCAAGACTTATGATACGGATATTATATGATTAAAATACCTTAATAAATGACCTCTTGAGTGTATTAAGCACCGCTAGATTACCTAAAAATACGAGTTACAACATCCTTGATTCGTTTAACTTCTAATACTGGTTAATCACCCTTATACACTCTTGTATCACTTAAGACCAATAGGATTGACTTCTTATCATCTCAAAGATAATTCCTTCTTGGATTTATGTTAACTAATATATGGCATGAACTAACACATGTGGATATGGGTTGTAACACCCTCCCCCCCTTAGGAACATTCGTCCTCGAATGTAAGGGTTTATGGGGAGTTTAAATCATCGTGGATTCCAATGGAAATTTCCGATCAATTTTCCCCTATAAAATGGTCACTAGCAAAACTTGCAAGTAATTAAGCCCAACATATGGCTTCACAAGGCTACACAAAGCATTATGCGTATTTACATTATCTACATATCACCATTTTGTATTAAGGAGGAGTATTCTCAAATTATTGCTTACCTCATAGAGCCGTTTCACCTTCCAATGTATCCTGTCTTCCACCAGCATCCTTGTTATCTTCATTCTGGAATAAGTAAGGGTATTTAGACTTCATCTCCTCTTCTGCTTCCCATGTCATTTCTTCCATATTTTTGTTCCTCCACAATACTTTGACGGAAGCTACATCTTTTGTTCTCAGCTTGCGGACTTGCCGATCTAATATCGCCACTGGCACTTCTTCATATGATAGGTCCTCTGTAACTTGTACATCTTTGATAGGGACGACTCGAGAAGGGTCTCCAATACATTTTCTCAACATAGATACATGGAATACCGGGTGGACAAATTCCAATTCGGATGGCAATTCTAACTCATAAGCAACCTGTCCAATCCGTCGAAGAATTTTATACGGCCCGATATACCTTGGACTCAGCTTACCTTTCTTCCCAAAATGCATAATACCCTTCATTGGTGAGATCCTCAGGAAAACCCAATCACCAACCTCAAACTCTAGATCACGACGTCGGACATCAGAATAAGATTTTTGCCTGCTTTGTGCCGTCCTCAATCGCTCCTGTATCACTTTCACCTTCTCAATAGCTTGGTGAATCAAATCTGGCCCATATAATTCTGTTTCACCGACTTCGAACCATCCAACTGGTGATCTACATCTCCTCCCGTATAGTGCCTCGTATGGGGCCATTTTAATACTGGAATGGTAGCTATTGTTATAGGCGAATTCTATGAGTGGAAGATGATCATCCCAATTCCCCTTAAAATCTAGAACACATGCTCGTAGCATATCTTCCAGTGTCTGAATGGTACGTTCAGCCTGTCCGTCAGTCTGCGGATGAAATGCAGTGCTGAGATTTACCTGTGTGCCTAAACCCTTCTGGAAAGACCTCCAAAAGTTAGCCGTAAATTGAGCTCCTCGGTCTGATATAATAGATATGGGCACACCATGAAGCCTAACAATCTCCTTGATATACAACTTTGCATAATCTTCAGCCGTGTAAGTTGTCTTCACTGGCAGAAAATGGGCACATTTTGTAAGTCGATCAATTATCACCCAGATGGAGTCAAACTTATGATAAGAGCGAGGTAATCCAATAATGAAGTCCATATTAATCACCTCCCACTTCCAGGTCGGAATCTCTATATTTTGAAGCAATCCACCGGGTTTCTGATGTTCTATCTTTACTTGTTGACAATTGGGACACTGGGCTACAAATTCTGCAATAGACTTCTTCATATTATCCCACCAATACTGCTCCTTGACATCATGATACATCTTTGTCGAGCCGGGATGGATGGAATATCGGGATTGATGAATCTCATTCATAATCTTCTCTCGCAACCCTGCCACATTAGGCACACACAATCGGCTCTGGTATCTCAGTGCCCCGTCTTTTCCGATCCCAAAAGCCATACTTTTACACTGTTGAATGCTTTCTCTTAATCGTACTAAGATAGGATCTTCATATTGTCGTGCTTTTACCTCGGCTACCAAAGATGATTCTGATGTATTCTGTACAGTAACACCTCCATCATCAGAGTCTAACAATCTGATTCTCATATTGGCTAGCTGATGAAGCTCTTTAATCAACCCCCATCTACCTGCCTCAATATGTACTAAGCTTCCCATTGATTTACGGCTGAGAGCGTCTGCCACAACATTGGCTTTACCGGGATGATACAATATCTCGACGTCGTAGTCTTTCAATAATTCAAGCCACCTACGCTGCCTCAAATTCAACTCTTTCTGCTTGAAGATGTATTGTAAACTCTTGTGATCTGTGTAGATGTCAACATGGACGCCGTATAAGTAGTGCCGCCATATCTTCAAAGCATATATTACTGCAGCCAATTCCAAATCATGGGTTGGATAATTCTTTTCATGCTTCTTCAATTGTCTTGATGCATAAGCAATCACATTCCCACGCTGCATCAATACGCACCCCAAACTTATACCTGAGGCATCACAATATACCACATAACCTTCTGTTCCTTCAGGAAGAGTGAGCACTGGTGCAGATGTCAATCGATTCTTCAGCTCCTGAAAACTACGTTCACAAGTGTCAGACCACTGGAATTTGGTAGCTTTTTGTGTTAACTTAGTCAATGGTGATGATATAGAGGAAAATCCTTCTACAAACCGCCTATAATATCCTGCTAGCCCTAGGAAGCTGCGGACTTCTGATGGTGTTGTAGGTCTCGGCCAATTCTTTACTGCATCGATCTTCTGAGTGTCGACACTAATACCCTCATCAGATATCACATGGCCAAGGAATGCTACTGAGTTCAGCCAGAATTCACATTTGGAGAGCTTAGCATATAACTTACGATCCTGAAGCGTCTGTAATACTATCCGCAAGTGGCCCGCATGTTCCGCCTCCGAACGAGAATACACTAGAATGTCATCAATGAATACAATCACGAACACATCAAGATAGGGCCTGAATATAGTATTCATGAGATCCATAAAAGCTGCTGGGGCATTTGTTAGCCCGAACGACATCACCAAGAACTCAAAGTGCCCATATCTTGTCCGGAAGGCCGTCTTTGGAATATCCTTCTCCCTAACCCTCACCTGATGATACCCTGAACGTAAATCAATCTTAGAGAAATACTTGGCACCCTGGAGTTGGTCAAACAGGTCATCAATTCTTGGAAGTGGATACTTGTTCTTTATAGTAGACTTATTCAACTGTCGATAGTCGATACACATCCGTAACGACCCGTCTTTCTTCCGCACGAATAGGACTGGTGCACCCCAAGGTGAAGTGCTAGGCCTAATAAAGCCCTTATCCAGCAAGTCCTTCAACTGCACCTTCAACTCTCGCAACTCTGCCGGGGCCATTCTGTATGGAGGAATAGAGATCGGTTGAGTGTCAGGCAACACATCAATGCTAAACTCAATCTCCCTTTCAGGAGGAAGGCCTGGGAGTTCATCTGGGAAAACATCTGGGAATTCGTTGACCACAGGGATTGATTGTAAAGTAGGCGGTTTCGCCTCCGCATCCCTAACGCGAACGAGATGATAAATGTAACCTTTTGAGATCATTTTCCTTGCCTTAAGATAGGAAATAAACCTACCTTTCGGTGTAGCAATGTTCCCTTTCCATTCAATGACGGGTTCACCCGGAAATTGGAACCTAACCATCTTCGTACGACAGTCAACATTTGCATAGCATGAGGCCAACCAGTCCATTCCCATTATCACATCAAAATCAACCATTTCTAACTCAAATAAATTTGCCGAGGTTTGACGACTACAAATCATCACAGTGCAACCTCTATATACCCTTCTAGCAATCACAGAATCTCCTATCGGAGTAGATACCGCGAGGGGTTTACTTATCAATTCAGGTTCAATGCCAAACTTATTAGCCACAAAGGGTGTAACATATGATAATGTAGATCCCGGATCAATCAACGCATATACATCATAAGAAAACACAGATATAATACCTGTAACAACATCTGGAGACGACTCGAGATCCTGTCGACCTACTAGAGCATAGGTTCGATTTTGAGCACCACTCGAACTCGGCACTGCACCTCTACCCCTACCACGACCTGTCGACTGCTGAAAACCCCGTGCTGGAGGTCGAACTGATGAGGAAGAACCAGACACAGATCCAGTCGGCTGAGCCATACCATCACCTCCTCTATTAGGACAATCCCGCATCATATGGCCAGGCTGCCCGCACGAATAGCATGCATCAGAACCTCGACGACACAGTCCAAAGTGGGCCTTGCCGCACTGATCACAATGTGGTGTTGGGGGTCTCATCTGACTAGTATCCCTGTGATGTTGCGAGCCAGATGCCCGCGAACTCTGACCTGGACCAGAATAGGATCGATCATATCGAGGCCTCTGAAACTGTGGAGGAGCACTAGCTACAGGTGGCGCCGAACTCCTCGAAAACTGTGGCCTGATGCGGCCTCTGAAGTCATCAGAATACCCTGCAAATCTCGCCCTCTTATGCTGGCCCCTATCCTGCTCCCTAACTGCCCTCTGCTGGCGCTTACGATCCTCTAGGGTCTGGGCATAAGCTTGAATACGGGAAATATCCATGCCCTCCACCAAGGAGGCTGTCGTACACTCATTTATCAGATGTGGTCCCAACCCATTCACGAACATATGCACCCTATCACTCATCTCGGCCACCATATGGGGAGCATACCTTGCCAAAGAATCAAACTGCATACTGTACTCTCGCACACTCATATTACCTTGTCTAAGGTTCAAGAACTTATCAGCTCTAGCTCGTCGTATCTCAACTGGCAAGTAGTGACGAAGAAAGGCCTCAGAAAATTCCTTCCACACAGCTGGAGGAGGGTTCGGACCCCTGGATCTCTCCCAACTATCATACCAGAGAACTGCTAAATCCCGTAGCCGATAAGAAGCCAACTCTACTGCCTCTGTATCACTAACATGCATAACCCGAAGTGTACGATGAACCTGGTCAATAAAAGTCTGTGGGTCCTCCTTGGGGTCTGATCCGGTAAACACTGGAGGGTCTAAATTAATAAAATCACGAACTCTTGTACTAACTGGTTTCTCAGCAGCACCTGTATTCTGCCTCTGAGCCTGAGCAGCTACCAAGCTAGTCAATAACTGCAAAGCACTCCGCATATCCTGGTCTGGAGTGCCAGACGGAGGAACTGGAGGTGCTGGGTGCCTTCTAATATCCTCTGGAGGAGATGGAGTAGATGAGGTATGAGAGGGCATCTCACTTTGAGCCTCACTTTGTCCTGCTCTAACTTGGGGCACCTGACTGGTACCCTCTCCCGCTGTTGTATCAAGCCGTCTACTAATCGTTTGCTTCCTAGTCGAAGGCATCACTGAAAAAAATAAGGTGAATATTAGAGACGAACACTTACGACTCAACTCTATGCACGATCTAGATTCAGGAAGAAGGTAACAACCCTAGATGTCATGTAGCCTCCTGATTATAAAATATGGCGCGCTACACATCCATAATCAAGACTCTACTAGACACGGCTCATAGACAACCCCTAGGACAGACTTGCTCTGATACCAAGTTTGTCACGACCCAAACTGAAGAGCCATGACTAGCACCCGACCACACTTGCCGAGCACCAACGCACATTTCATCTAACCTTCATTATTATATTTTAGGGCTGACGAGATCAATATAAATGGTAGACCTAGATCATGGACAACCAGCAATAAAATATGACGGCATGAACATACATAGCAGGGGATGACCAGACAATCAAGAAACTACATATAAGGTATGAGCTACCACGCTACTATGAAAGACTATACAACAAAAACTAGCCGACAAGGCATACCAAACTATACATGAGCCGACACCTGTCTATGAGCCTCTAAAAGAACATAAGTGTTGCAACATAGCCGGAACAGGGCCCCGACATACCCATAATGTCTATAACAAAAATTGCATACCAAGACCAAGGCAAGTCCGGAGAAGGGATCTCGCCAATCACCGCTGAACTGGACAGTCTACTGTGGTGGGGGAGCTGCACCTGCCTGTCTATCAGGACCTGCAGCACGACATGCAGCGTCCACAAATAAAAGGACGTCAGTACGAATAAAGTACTGAGTATGTAAGGCAAGGAACCATAAATACGATCAGTAATGTAAGCAAGGATAGAGAATATACAACCTGTAACATCTTAGTACCTCTGAGGGCTACTTACATGAAATGCATGATACATATGTATAAATACATAAACCTTTAAAGCATTCGCCTCTATGGGCATCATCATCATCATATCGTACCCGGCCATAATAGGCTCGGTAGAATCGTACCCGGCCACGTGGAGCTCGGTAAAACCCAACTGATCAGTGGTTGCACAATAGGTGTCGTACCCGGCCAACTATAGCGTGGCTCGGTAGAGTAAAATAGATACATATATATAATGCATGCTCGACTCATGGAATCACATTCTAAACCTTTCGGAGTGACGTAAGGTCGGTATCCTCTGTACACGTTATTAGGACTAACTCTTCACTATGAACCTTATAAGAATCAGGAAGTACCAACAACATTGATAACATAAGACTAAGAGAAGCAACATTAACATCAATCGTTCCATAAGAGGGAAAACAATGTAAGTACTGCTAGCTTCTAAGAGTAGAGTATCTTGGAAGATCGTTCATTACATTATGTACAATCGGAGTCGTGCAAAAGAAGGAAAGGGATAGCCTCACATACCTTGTATATACTGCCCCAATCTCAAGCTATGCAATTGTCAAAACTCCTTAGTCTACAATAAGAGAAACGATACTATCGTTATCATTTAAGCGTCATAACTATTATGTATCGACCACAACCTATTTTACGATGAAACGGACAGCACCTCCCCTATATATATGACCTCACACCATTCAAAACAGTCACCAAACAGCCCAAACAACATCAATAATAAACATATTGAGCCTCCCAAAATAGTCCACACACAGCCTAATCACTCCATACATACGACGACCACCGTAGTCGTGTCAAACAACCTGGAAATGTTACGAATAACTATCAGCCCATAACCCTACATATATATGGTGTTTCTCCACACCCTTCCTCCTCCAAAACTCCACAAGATAGTAGTAAAATACGCAGCCCAACAACAACGCAAAACAGTCCACAAAACAATAACATTACTTCCAAGCCTTTCGATATATATTTCACAAGTTCTAGCTTCAATGGCTTAGCTGCAACTTGGATAATCTTAAATACATATAGAGTAAGAGGTTCCTTACCTTTATACAGAAAGAACAACTCCAATTTGACCTTAAATTTCCATGAAATATCCCTCCAATGCTGCCACAACAACAAAAAAGCGAAACTAGCGATCAATTAGTGTTTTTCGGCACTAGAATCACTTTAGAAGGCTTGAAATCACCTAGGATTGATATTAAGAACATGAGGGAGTATTTACAGAACATAAACCCTTTAAAACAACCTCCCACACGAGCTGGAATGACACAAAAATGAGCAACAACAAGAAGAACAAGAGACTTACTAGCGCCACGGAATTCCCGACACTTGATTTGTGTTGTTTGCCCTTTTTTGGGTCTTGAATCTTGAGAGAACCTTGAGAGGATGTTCCTAGGGTTCTAAGGTCTGAAAATAGTGAGAAGAAATGACTTAAAACGGGTTGGAGGCATCCTATATAGGTCCAAATATCTTAAACCGCCTTAGTGGGCCCCATAGAGAGGTGCTTGGCGCAGTCTCGCGAAAACGCGAATATCTCTCTACTCCGAGATCGTATCGATGAACGGTTTAATGCGTTGGAAACTAGACTCATAGATATTTAATTTGGTTGGTTGATCACCCCGTAATTCCTTGTAAATTATGAGAAAAGATTAGAAACATTTGACCTAATGTTTAAGTAAAATTATGAACCTAAGTTGCGACAACTTTTGTCGACTTTTGTTTCATAACTCGTTTGACTTCAAGACTTATGATACGGATATTATATGATTAAAATACCTTAATAAATGACCTCTTGAGTGTATTAAGCACCGCTAGATTACCTGAAAATACGAGTTACAACATCCTTGATTCGTTTAACTTCTAATACTGGTTAATCACCCTTATACACTCTTGTATCACTTAAGACCAATAGGATTGACTTCTTATCATCTCAAAGATAATTCCTTCTTGGATTTATGTTAACTAATATATGGCATGAACTAACACATGTGGATATGGGTTGTCACAGATACAGTTATATGGAAAGTATTTATTAATTTCAGTAGCTTATTATTTTGTTGGTTGTGCAGTAAAAATGAGCAAGTTGAACCACATGTACTCACTCAATTTCCCGAAGACAACATATTAAATCAGGATCTGGCAGATGCACAGAGTGAGGAAGAGAACAGTGATTACGACAACAATGCTGATGAATTTGGAGACGAGACACCATTTGCTCGTGAGGATGGTGATGAGGAGGATGAGATGAAGGACCTGATTCGGCCAAAGAGTATGCTCCACCCCCACCCCCCAGACAAAGTGTGTACGAGTCCCAAATGTCGTTTCATTCAAGGGAGATTCCTTACCTTGATAACTACCAAGCATACCGGATGTGGAAGCTCTCACAAGGTATTTTTATGAAATTCGGACAACAATGTGGGATGAGTCTAGACCAACGGTGCTGGCAAAGGGCATGCTTTTTCCTGATAAAGAGCGCGTAAGTAGGGCTTGTTAAATGTACAACGTAAAAGAGTGTCGTGAGATAACGGTATGGGAGTCAAGTCCGGTTATATACAAGGTTGTTTGTCGCAAGTGATTTTGGCCATGTCATTGGATGTTACGTGCGAGCAAGAAGAAGACAGGTCTGTGGAAAGTGGGTAAATACATTCCTACCCACACATGCGAAATGGACACATTCAATGGGAATCACTTCAACTTGGATATTGACTTGATTTCACTTGTCCTTATTCCACACATCAAAGCGTCCATAAGGTATAAAATCACATAGTGCATTACATCAGTCCACCAGGAATATAGCCATACCATTACCAAAATAAAGGCATATCTCAGGCGCAAACGAGCGTTTTAAATAGTCTATGGTAACTGGGATAAGTCATTTGTAGCTTTGCCCAGGTACATGGCCGCACTGCAGCACTTTAACCCCGGGATGGTTGTTGAGTGGAAGCTTGAACGGAGTTCGGGTAAACTAGAATATATATTCAATTACGTGTTCTGGGTATTTAAACCAACAATTGATGGTTTTTCGCATTGTCGGCCCGTAATATCCATAGACAACACTCATGTCTATGGAAAGTACGATATCAAGCTATTGATAGTCGTGGCAGTAGATGCTAATGGACAGATATTTCCTCTAGCTTTTGCTATTTGTTCCAATAAAAGCCAAGAGACGTGGACACTATTTTTGATCCACTTGAAAGAGCACGTTGTCAAACAGCGTTCCGGTATTTGTCTAAAATCTGATCGGCACGGTGGTATCTTAAGTTTTGTGGAAAACTTGCCTGCATGGCAAGAACCTTATGCCTACCACCGTTACTATGTGAGGCACTTTAAAGCCAATTTCCAGAAGGCATATCCCAACAAGGATCTGCATGATTTGATGTGGATGGCAGCAACAGACTACCAACAGTATAAATTTCGGAGGGACATGGAATTATTAGGCAAGAAGACGAGGCAGCCTATCGTTGGTTAATGCGACATGACCCTAAAAAGTGAACTTTGCATGCGGATGGTGGCAGACGTTGGGGAACTCTGACTACAAATGTGTCAGAGTCTTTCAACGGGTTATTGAAGTCAGCAAGAGGATTGCCTGTCACGGCCATGGTGTGGATGTCGTTCAAGCAGATAGCGGAGAGGTTTGTTGAGAGGTCTGCAGCTGCAACATCATTGATGGAAAGGGGTATTGAATTTATGCCAGTGCCGATGAAGAGATTTGATAAATACAGACGGCGAGCACATTAGCATTCATTTTTGCAGTATGATAACAAAAGAAATGTTTTTGAAGTTCGCACCGCTATCCATCGAAATCGGGGGAATAATGTACATACTGTAAATGAATCTACAAAGTTATGCTCTTGTGGGAAATGGTCCATCTACCACATGCCTTGCTCACATGCCATCAAGTGTTTTCAAAAAGTTGGTTTAGGTATAACCAACTATGTTGATCAACAATATAGTGTTGCGAAGTACCTAAACACATATAGTGGGCAGTTGCAGCCAGTGGGTACTGAGCATTATTGGCCGCCTGAGCCATTTAAAATGGTGTGTAACAAGTCCTATTTGCGTCGAATACAAGTACAGAAGAGAACGCGTATACGGAACCAAATGGATGTTAGTGATACCATTTATGCGCGCAGATGTGGTATATGCTCGCAAAGAGGACACGACCATCGAAAATGTTCTTTGGGTGGTAATAGTAATCAAGCTCGTGGTGAGAGTTCTTCTATTGTGCCTAAATATCAATGAGTTTATGTTGTAATATTTAGTTGTTTTGTTTATGTTGCAAGATTTATAAAATAAAATTATGTTTGTTAATTATGAGTTGAACTTTTCCATTTCAGTTTTGTTAATGATAATTAAAAAAAATTATATATTCGGAAGAACTTGAAACAACATTGAAATTTCATAAAGCTGATTATTTAATGTTAATTATGTTTGTTATTTTATTTATATGTGTTTGTCTTGTCGAACTGAAAAAGCTGCCAAACTAACATAAAGTTGTCTCGTACCCGTCAGAACCTTTAACACGCAAAGCATAACGCGGTCAAATACTATGTTATGTGTATATATAGAGCGGTGAAATAATATGTTATATGTGTTGACTTGTCAAATTGAAAAAGCTTCCCAACTGACATAAAATTGTTTCGTACTCGTCAGAACCTTTAACACGCAAGGCATAGGCGGTCAAATACTATGTTATGCGTATATATAGAACTGTGAAATAATACGTTATATGTGTTGTCTTGTCAAACTGAAAAAGCTACCCAACTGACATAAAGTTGTTTCGTACCGTCAGAACCTTTAACACGCAAAGCATAGCGTGATCAAATACTATGTTATGTGTATATATATAAAGCGGTGAAATAATACGTTATATGTGTTGTCTTGCCTATAAATAGTGGGCTCATTCTAGTTATTTTATGCACTCAAAAATAACTAAAAGCAAGTTTTTTTTAACGCACAAATGTCTCAACCTCTTTATGTACCAAGGTGCAAGTGTGGAAAAATGCCAGATTTGAAGTTGTTGGGATAATGGTGAAGCTGGACGCCGCTACTGGGAATGTTTGAACAAGTTTTATAAGGTTCCCGGCGAACCTATTTGCGATTTTGAGGTATGGATTGATGAACCATATTATCAGGAATACTACAAAGAATTATTGAACGATCTTAATGATTTGTGTTTAAAACAGTGGGAACGTGAAAAAGAACATAAAAGAGAGGTTGTGAAGTTGAAAGCGAAACTTAAAGAGGTAGAAGAAGAAAAAAAGAAGCTGGAAGAACAATTTAAGTGGTTGGAGCAGAAAATAATGGGCGGCAGTGACTAAATATTGACATGTGTGTGTTTAGTGTATCACTTTATCTTTATGTTTCTTGTGTCGTGTATTTTTATTAGTTATATTGAATTTTAATTATGTTAAGTTGCTATGTTTGTGTTTGTATTGTAGTATTAGACTAAATTAGTTGTAATGAACTTTATTTTTATTAATTGTAGTGGAATTTAAGTGTTTGTGTTGTAGTACGAAACTAACTAATGAACGGAGAATTATAAAAGTAATGCGCATATTATATAAAAATTGTTGTTAATGTATATACAAAAATATTATTTATATCAAAAAGATAAAACAAGGAAAGAAAAGCAATGTGTCCCGCATCCAGTGTGCTCCAACGCAGCCACTGGCCTGAGGTGCATCCCATCCCGCCTGGGTACGCTATCGGGATCGTCATCATCAAGTCGCCTCCTAATAGCCGGATGCGCCGCATCATGACCATCAGTGGTGTTGACAGGATCAGTAAAAGGGGCTGCCAGTCTAGTAGAAACCTACATAAGAATAGAAAGCGCGGGATAGCAAAGTATAAAATAAGTCACAACAATTTAAATTGTCTTACCACTATATCGTTGGGCTCCTGAATGTAATCATCTATCGCAGTCATATCAGCATCGCGTTCAACCTTAAAAAGGAAATTAATAATTTTATGAAAAATAAAGACAAATTATAATTCAATACTAAGAAAATCATACATGCGCCTGTGATGATGAACCATAACTCAACCGGCGCCCACTATGTAAATCTCGGGTCTGCCGGTCCTCAGCAACAGTAGACGGGCCTGGAAAGTATGTATCCCTATCGACTCTAGAAAGGTCCGTGCCCGTGATCAATAATTGACTTGACGGGGTCACCTGCGAAGTCCCTAGAGTGAGATCCATCCCAAGGTTATATGACGGCATGTTCGTCTCATGTAGGCTACCGGCAGATCGGCAGCAACATCATTAGCAAGGGCCTCAACGCCCCCTTGCTGGGGACCACCTCCTCTCCGCCCACCGCCACGTCGTCCGGCACCCCCGCCTCGTCGGAAACCACCACCTCGTCGGGCACCACCACCTCGTGCCACACCAAGGCCTCGCTCGTACTGCTCTAGCTCCACATAATCAGGCATGTGTGTCAAGTGCTGATCCTCCCGGGCTTGCTGCAGTGTCCGGGAAGCCAACTCTACAAATCGACGGTTGTAAGTGCAAAGCGGCCGCAGGATAGCCTACATAATCCTGTATCTGCAGTCCCATCTGATAGACTATGTATGGTCCAATAGCCTGCACAACGTATAAAATATAAACTACATACATTGCACTAAGTTACAGTTATATAATTAATAATAACAGAAAATATACCAGGGTCTCGTGTCGCCCGGCATATGGAACGTACCGACCGCCAGCCTGATGAATAGGGTTCCCGATAAAAAGTCGGGTAACCTGGCGGTACCAGGACAGATACCCCTCATTAGCCACCTCCTGGATCTGTGTAGGTGGGGGCGGAATCATCCGATCCCACTGGTCCCAAATATGGATCTGCCCCGCTAACAATGCCATAAATGCGTCGTCCGCCCTGCAACGATCATCCCTCTGATAATGTCTGGGGTCCCATAGGCCCCCTCGATATATACTGCGGGCGGCCAAACTGGCGAAGTACCCGCTTCGAGGCATGATGCTCCATAATATCGAGGCATATGAGCGGGGCAGAAGTGCTTCAAATCAATCGGTCAGCCCAGCAATAAGCTGGCAAGCCATCAATCAAATCATCATTGTATGTCGTCTAGATGAACTAATCAAATAAGAACACAAAACGTGAGTATGCCCAACACTAAGTTAATCTATACCAGGTAAGTTTAGGCACATATTTACCTGTGTGCCCTCCAGCAGATCCAACACATCCCTGCAGAGGGGGAGATTATGATGAGCATCATACTCTCGAGTGTACGGCGGAGAACCCACCTCTTGGCTAGAGGGAGTTCCGAAAGTGCTATATTTGGAGGTAATTGTGGTAGAGGTGGCTGAAACTGCAAGAACCGCTCCCAGGCCCAAACCTAACATAGAAAATTAACGTTAGGTTTAAGATAAATTCTAACTAGGTAGAGTTGGAACTGATGAACAGATTATTCGAATATGTTGTCACATGTAGAAGCGGCAGACAACCACAAACATCTCTCTGAGTGCCCATGCTCGCCCGGCACATACTCCTGTACATGTAGGCGAGAACAGCAGCACCCCAACTATAATAGGGTAATTCATCTAGCAGCTGAATATGATGAAGAAATCTCAGGCTGACTAGGTTCCCCAAAGTGTTCGGGAACAAAACCCCTCCAAATAGAAGAAGCAACAACAACCTCGTATACCGGGTAATATGTACCTCCTATGTATCGTCGGTGATAATGGGGTGGAGTACCTCCAGATACTGTCTAATAGGGGTCAAAGACAACCGACTAGCACCCGACGAAAATGTCTCGTCCTGTGGCCTGAAACCCGTGAGCTCCTGCAGCATGTCTCAATAATCATTGCGTGACATAGATCTCATAGCAATAGGCAGTGAAACGGGCATGCCATCAACGGGCAGGCCATATAAAACCTCCATGTTCTGCAGCGTAATGGTGGCCTCGCCAATGGGCAGGTGAAAGGTGTGTGTCTCCGGTCGCTACCGCTTAATCAACGCCGTGATCAAAGCACAGTCGAGCTGCATCAGTCCGATCTCAATAATCCTATAAAACCCCGTATCCTGTAGGCGCTGGACTACACGTTCGTGGAGATCTCTGGGCCTCAAAAAATCCCACAGGTCGTCAACTCTCCTAGCGCGGAGAGTCTGGGACAGTAACTCCTCGTCCCATATATGGGCGGACCTATGATCGCCCTGTAGAACTAATATCTCACGAGAGTAAGGGCCAGGATGTATAGGCGGTGCGTCCATGTCGTCAACTATAAATTAAATAACATTAATTGTATGTTTAATTATTTAATTGTACAAAGTATATATACCTATTGGGTTCCATGCTCGATATTTGAGGCCCAGTAGCACCAAACTATCATTAATAATTATGTGTGTCAAATTCAATATTTTGATTATTTTGTGTGTGTTTGTTTTAAAAATTTAAATTCTTAATTTTTAATTATTTAATTGTACAAAGCATATATTTTCATCTACCAATATAAGCAATACTTAAAATAGGGATTCTATGCTAAAATACTCTACAATTTACTATGCTAACAGGTTCTACAATTTACTACGCTAATAAATAATCTAAACTAAATATAAACAACAAATACATTTTAATCACATAACATTCACAAAAATACATATAACATACTAGTTTCGCAAAAATAAAACACAAACCGGCATGGAAACAGTAATATCTAAATCCTTATATTAATAGAAAAAATTATTTCTCAATTTTACATTTTTTAGAACACTAATATTTAAGTCCGGATAAATATGACATACTAGTTTCGCAAATAAAACACAAAACGGCATGGAAACACATTCAATCAACTAATAAATATGCATTATTATATAAGTTTCAACATAAAATAAATCGAAATACCTCGATGTAGTGTTTTGTGTGAAAATTTGAGTCCAAAAGAGTGAAACCACAACAATACGATGCTCTACTACGATGTGGGACCCACGTTCTTAACATTTTCTATGACGGGTGGGGCCCACATTTTTTTTAAAGAAGACGCTAGGAGGAGGGACCAGAAATTACTTCAAAGTAAAAAAATGGGGGAGGGATCGTTTCTGGTCGGGGAAGAAGACGAAGGGGATTATTTAATTAGGGGTATAGCGTGTTGTATTTTCACGCTATATATAGCGTGAAAATACAGCACGCTATATCTGTGTCAGTAAATGTCAGTACATATAACGCAAAAATACATCACGTTATACCTTAACGGTAAAAGTTACCGTTAAAGTATAGCGTGATGTGTTTTGACGTTAGATATATAAATGTAACTTCTTCTTTATTACACTTATTTACGTATCTTTTGCCAAAAAAAGACAACAAAAAGGTTCTAGACTCCAAATAATAATACACTGACAAGACAAAGCACTTAGTGGCAGATTCTCAAAAATGTCATATCTGAAATTTGGAGACGTGACCTAAAATTACTTTTGAACTCCATTTCCACGTTATTACTAGAACTTTTCCTCTTTATAAGGGAGTTCAATGGTTTATAACAAAAAATTCTTTAAATGAGTTTGAGTTACAACGCAAAAGATAATTACATAACATTGTTTTGCAATGCGAAATATATTTACATAATCATGTTTACGCAATAAACATAAAAAGAAGTTGAATGGTTGATCAAATACATTAAATATTTAAAAAAATACTATTGTATATATAACTTAGTACATATTTTTTTTTCCTAAGATCGGATAAGAGCCAAAATCCTGGGATGAATTTCCAAGTGGTTGAACCATGGGGTCCACTTGGTTTTAAAACCGATCTCACTAACATAAAAGCCGAAATTTTCCTGATATTTTTCAACATGATTATTTGCTTTACCTCCTTAAATTATAATTACTCCGGTCCACAATAAGGGACTAATTTGCTTTTTTATTTTGATCCAAAATAAATGTCCATTTATATAATTTATTTTTCCAAAATTACATTTATGTACGTATCCCTAAAACGTCATTTACTCCTCACATTTGAGAATAGAAGTAAGTGCTACTATAACTACGCTGCAATATTTAATCAAGGATAATTTAGTCACACTAATTATTTTTATCTAGAATTTAGTATTTTCTTAATGCGTGTGCCCAAGGTAAATTGGTCACTTATTGTAGACCGGAGGGAATAACATCAACATATATGAACAATTTTAACCATATAGCTGTGGAAATAAATGCAAACATCTAAAATTGAGCGCGCCCTGGATAATTGTATTGTTATAACTTCATTGTAATTCTCTTAGTTCCATAATATTATAAGCCTCCAATTGATGATATACCACTAGACAGTCCACACCCTTGGATACATTGATGATATCTGCATTTTATAATGAGTTGATGACCCTTTGTTATCTTAAGAAGGCTCGGGTTAGCAATGGAGTTATTTAACTTAAAAGAAAGTTATCTTATAGGATTGTGGTGGAGTGGTTAGTACTCCTTCATCCTTAATTAGAGGTTTCGGGTTCAAGTCCCTATCTCCCTGGATATGAAATCGATTTGTTAGGAAGCGCTTTAACACCCAACGTGAGGCTTCCCGACACGAAATTTATGTGACTTAGTTCAACCTATGTGTTTAAGTGGCAGAATTTGACTTTTTGAAGTTGAAATATAAAGTTTGGATCATATGGTAAAATAATTCCAAGTAAAGAATAAATTGTATATAAAACTCGTTTACAGTTACCAAAAAAAAAAATTAAAAAAATTATCAGATGCTCCCATTAACCTCCATGCTCAAAAGGAAAGAGGGAAAATGACAATGTCCTGGTATTATCATGCCCAAAAGAAACATGCTCAGACCAAATATAAAATATGTATCATATCAAATAGAAACATTTTTCAGACTAAAGAGAACATCTTTTTTGTGGTCCTAGCTAGCAATTCATGTTTTTGCACATTCCATGTTATCTGTTTTTAGGTCTATATGTTATAACACATTAAAGCATATTAAGATAGAGATTACATTTTGCCCGTGTTTAAGTTTTCATATCATGTACAACAGTTAGATTATACCAACAATTAAATAGTTTTGTGGTGTTTAACCTATACATTAGAAATCATATTTCACCTTTGTTGATGACCGGTCATGCCTCCATCAACAGTATGCTCGTTTCCCTACAGCATTCTTTTCTCACCAGACAACATTATGTTCTCCAAAACAAATCCGCGCCAATTCCTTAAAATTGACAACAACAATCGACAAAGGAGGCAATATATCATCTTAATCCTTTCATTTGAGACCTATAATACCAAAAACGACAGTCATGAGTTAGCATTTCTAGAGAAACACAACAAGAAGCACAAGTAACTACGATATTTTTGTTGTTAGACAGAACTTCAAATCATATATTACCAGCAGCCAACAGCAAATTAATTCTAGGAAAAACCAAGCAACTCCCATTGTCAAGAAATTAGTTTTACATCAATTGAGGTTTAAGGGGTATCCATTAAGGCCCCATTCTCTGGGATGTAGAAGGTTGTTAGGTGGATTAGTCGAGATATGTGCAAGAAAACTCGGTTGGACAAATCATATTAAATAGGAGTAATTGTTTTAAGAAAGTCTCCACTATTTACATTAACCCTTACTTCGATTTATTAGTTTCTTCTAAACTAGAAAAGGTGGAACTGTTTTGACATGAAAGACAGTTAATTCAAGTTGTACCATGAATTTTCACCTCGGATCCTTTCTATCTCTTAATTAAATTACGCTGGGTATAGGATACTTGAAATCATGTTTGAAAGATATAAAGTAACTAATAGATTATCCTAGTTGATAACTTCAAACTGATTCTTTCACATTCCTGCAACTAGAAATAAAGGCTCTCCTAATCTTCACGTAGATCTCTATTTCTCAAAGGTACACTAGTCCACCTAAGCATGCACTGCAAAAGCTTCATTTTTCTAGTTCACTATCATGTATAATGGTCCTTGAGCCGAGGATCTATCGAAAACAACATTTCTATCTTCTTACAGTAGGGATAAGGTCGGCGTTGGGATTACACTGAGTTTGTTGTTGTCATTGTACTGTCATGGATAATGGATACAACTTTGCAGCAGTACAGTACATTTCTGCTAAAGATGAGACCAACACTCATAACAAACATATGCAGAATATTCCAGCAAAAAAGGACTCATCAAAGATGACTTTTGACAAAAGCTGTTTGCAGTTTCAGACTACTGGAATATTCAATTATCCTCCTACTCTCCCATTGCATAAAAGCTCATCAAAAGCAACAGCATAATTACAGAGAAATTAGATATTTCAAAATCATGTTATATATAAGAATCTCAATGAGTTCTAAATCATTCATAGGAGTCATACATGCTACTAAATGGCAGTCTGGTGCACTAAGCTCCCGCTATACGAGGGGTTCGGGAAAGTCCCGGACCACAAGGGTCTACTGTACACAGTCTTACCCTGCATTTCTGCAATAGACTGTTTTCACGACTCGAATTGTGACCTCCCGATCACGTGGCAGCAACTCCCCTTCAAGAGTCATACATGCTACTCATTCATTTAAAAGAAAAACGTAATATTAAAAACAGAAATTGAAAAACATTGAGAAAATCTTGGGGGAAAAAAGAAAATTTGATAATGAATGCCGATAAAAAATTACCAATTTACAGGAGCAGACCAATGCAAATGCAGAAACCAACATTTCAGCTGAATCCTTAATCCTTTTACTCCGTTTAATGCCATGTTAAAAATCGGAATCAATAAGGCTAACTGCAATTAACATGCTCCGCCGCCAAAAGAGAATCATATACTAAAAGAGAATGGGAGCTGATATACACATCATATACAAATATCCCTTCAAAATCTACTACTATGAGCCTTTAACAACTGCCTTCTCTTGATTATCAAGAACGCCAGCACACACACTTGCAATATCACAGCAACACCCGCAAACATTAACCCCAATTTCTTCCCCAAATTTAACTTTTTTTGCCTTATAGGTGGAGGCAATTTCCCGCTAGATTAATGGTGGTGGTTTTTACCGTGGTTAGAGTTTTTACCGTCGGAGGTAGTCTTTTTTGGAGGTGGTGGAGGACGGCGACTTTGGTGGGGTGGTGGAGGAGGCCGTGGTGATAAAGGAGAAGGCGGCGGCGGCGGCGGTGGAGATTGGTGAGACGGCGGAGGAGGAGGCGGAGGACTTGATTGTACGGCAAGAATAAGGAAACAAATACAGAAACCCAACGTTAAAATCAACAAAGAGGGATCCATTTAAAGCTAATTCGGGTCAACTATATGAATATTCAATACCCACTTTGCTTCATTTGAACCCGTTTCATCCCAATCAACTCTTTTACCAAAAAATCGGAGCTTTAACAATTGGGCATAACGAATTAGGGTCCGGAAAATTTCAAAGACTTTCAGTAGTAGAGGCGCCCAGCTATTGTTTCTGATATTGAAGAATCAACGAAATGGGCCCCAAAATGGAATGGTCCCAAAATGTTGAAATCAAAAGGAACTGTACAGATGATGATGCCCCCAAGAACTAGGGCATCATGTAACGGAGACCGGGTGATGTTGCAGAGAAACGGGTCGGATAGGGGTTAAAATCGGGTCTTCAAAGAGAGGGAGAGAGAGAGAGAGAGGTTCATGTTAATTTTGGAAATTAATAAAGATCATTTCGGACCCAAAAAGAAAAAAGGAAAAATCCATGATGTCCATAATTTTTTTCCTTTTTTTTTTTCAAAAGTGTACTTTGTAAGTTTTTGAAAAAATATCGAAAATAAATTTTTAAAAACCAAAAAATAAGTTTTGATCATTTTTTAAAATTTTCAGAAAAAAAAAATTTCCAACTCACAAAACTACCAAAAAAAATATGTTTAAACATCGTTCAAATTCCAAATATTATTTTTCAACTTAACTTCAAATACTTCTTCTTTTTTTTTTCAAAAATTATAATTTTTATGTTCCAAACGCCTTCTTAATGTACCAAACCTTAATGGTTTAACTAATTTATTTTTGTGCTGCTACTATTAAGTTTTAGCGAGACGCAGAATCTCATTCATCCCACTACATACCTTACTGTAATATTGGTAAGATTTATTTTCTTTGGTCTTGCTGTTGAATGTGATTTTCGTATTAGCTTTTCAAGATTTCGAAAGAAACAATTCAATTGTCGTTTAGAGCCCGTTTGGATTGGCTTAAAAAAAGTGACTTTTAAGCACAAACGACTTTTAAGTGCGGAAGCTTATTTTATAAATAAACAGTTAAATGTTTGGATAAAAGTGTTGAAGCTTAAAAAAAGTCGTTGAAGTGTTTGGCAAACAAGTATTGATAAGCACTTTTCTTATTAAAAAGACAAAAATATCCTTAAAGATGTTAACATTATAAAGGAGCTTATTACTACAATATATTTAATTATAAATTAATGCAAATAAAAAATAATTTATATTTTAATTTAATTTCAATTTAATTGTATTACTTTAGATAATTTTTATAAATATAATTCTTGAATGCTCATTTTTCACCATTTTCAATCAAGTAAACTTCCATAAAAATTTCAACCTATTTAAAATACCAAATTATTTTGTATAGGAAAAAACAGGAACTTAAAAGAACAAAAATATGTATAAACACTATTCTTTTCATTCAAGTTTATGAGCCTATTTTTGTTGATGGCGTTAAGGAAAAAAGGGATGAGCCTTTGAGCTATATCGTAGAAATTGATGGGAGCAATTATCTTGATATATACATGGAAAGTGTTGAACTGGGCATGGTTTTGTTGAATTCCTCTTCCCTTTTTGTCCATTTACTCTCGACAAATTAAAGATGCAGTTACATCCATTGTATTTTTCTTCCTCTTTTTGTCCATTTCCACTGAATTGCTTGAAGAAAAGTGCAGAAAAAATGAAGATGACTTAAAGATGAAGAGGAAAGAAGGGGAACGGCAGAGTGAAGGAAATAGGAGGAGTACAATATTTTAGGATTTCTTTAACGGAGGGTAATTTTGGTATTATAAAAACTTATAAGGGACGAGAGAGTAATTTTATTGGTCAAACCAAAATGGTTTTTGAGCCAAAATCGAAAAAGTTGGGGTCAGCCAACTTGTTGCTTTTGGCTTTTTCTAAAGCATTTTTTAAACTTTTTTTAGGCAACTTTTTTTTGCCAAACACTCCAAAAAATAAAAAAAATACTTAAAAGCTGGTTTGCACATCCAAACACCCTCTTAATTGTGTCAATTAAACTATCGAGTTCCTGCTAAGCCACCTCTTGTCCTCATCCTAAACCACTCTAAATAAGGCTGCTTAATTATTGCTGAATATATAATTATATAAATAAAGCATACTTTATTTTTAAATTAAATTTTAAATGAGATAATCATACATTTTAATTGATGCCCGCAACCACTTACTTTTAAGAGCTACAAGAAATTCTTAATCCCTCCGGTCCACTTTAAGTGATTTTTTTGTTTTTTTCGCACAACTTTTAACATTAACTAACAATGAAATTGATCATATTAATCTTAATTTGCTTATTGAAAATATAACAAACTGCTCCTAGACTCTTTACTCCAAGGACAACTTTGGAAAAAAAAAGTTAACTCTTTTTTTATCTTTAAAAAAATTAAATATTATGGACCACAAAAAAGATTAAAAAAATCACATAAAATGGATCAAAGGGAGGGAGTATTTGATAAGTGATAACGTTTTAGGGGTTCTACATTTAAATTGATACCCGCAACCACTTACTTTTAAGAGTCCACTTTAAGTGATTTTTTGGCTCTTTTCGCACATATTAAGGAATTCACCTTTTAATATTAACTAACAATAAAATTGATTCATGCATATGCAATGTTAGAGTAGCTACCCGAGCTAAGAGTTACATACAACATTTTTGGCTAGGAACAGAGTAGATCCATTAGTTTTATTTGTAAATAGGTATGCTTTGTTTGTTTTTTCAGCTTTGAGATAGTTAGCTGAGTTAGCTTGGCTATGGTGATTAATACAAAAGAAAGTTAATTACCAAAAAAAACAATAAAATTGATTATATTAACCTTAATTTTCTCAATGAAAATATAACAAACTACACCTAGACATTTTATTCTAATGACAACTTTGGAAAGAAGAAGTTAATTCCTTAATATCTAAAAAAAATTAAATATTGTGAATGTCACACCTTCTTTTTTACCACCCGAGGGGGATATAAGGGAGTTTTTCCAATTAAAGTAACACAAACCGAAATGAGATTATTTTATTTATTTTTCAGAGTCGCCACTTGATTTAGTTTATTTGGTGTCCCAAGTCAACGGTTTATTTTACAATCCCAAATCGAGGAAATTTCGACTTTATTTTTTAAAAGTCTGCGAACCAGAAATTCTAGATAAGGAATTATGTTAACCCTGGAAAAGGTGTTAGGCATTCCCGGATTTCGTGGTTCTAGCACGGTCGCTTAAACTATTATTAATTGGCCTAATTATCTGATTTATTACGTGTTTAAAGCCTATTGTGCATTTTTAAACTTTTTAAACCGTTTTTAATTAATTATTGCTTTAAGGATTTATAGAATTATTTCTTAAGTTGTACACTTGTCCTTTCGGTACACATTACAAACTGCGTCACGTGAAACGCACCCGCGATTTACAACATGTTTATTTTTAATCATTATTTGAAGTTATGGTCGATTCACGTGAAACGCACATTCGAATTCGGGATTATGTATCACGACTATGCTACGGGAACTATACTCATAGTCACGATAATTATTATTAATCGCACCTAAAGCGACTAGCGCATTTGTAATTATTCTTACTAAATTTGAGATTATCAAGAGACCAAAGTTATAGGTAAGAAATAATTGTAATGAAATAATGTGGTTTAATTATTAAAGTTATTAAAAAAAAGCATGTGGTAGATGACAATTATTGAATTATTCAACTAATTTAACATATGATTTTTTTAAAAAAAAATACATATTCAACCCCTAAATCTTTCTATCTTTGACCAATCTAATATTATAAATTTAAGATAATAAATATGTGAAAAACACAAGCAATAGTATAAATAAAAAATAAACTTCATGAATCATATAAGATCTAAAACACAAATAAACTCGTAACCCTACCAAAAAAATGTCCCCACCAAATTAACACAAATTTTTTTAAATATAGCTACAATATATATATATATATATATATATATATATATATATTAAGGCTTCAAAATCAATTACTAAGTAGTATAATATGAAAATATTCAAAGAATAATACAACTTAACTTATAACTTGCAAAACACAATTTAAATAGAACAATATTCATTAAAGAAGTGTGAATTTATTCATGCAAGTACACAAAAATGACAAAGTTTAGAACATACCTTTGCTCAATATTTTTCAAATGTAAAAATCCAAATCGAGTTGATCACAACAAGCTATTGACTGATCTTTGAACCGGTAACCTTGACGGATTGAATTTTATTACTCGACTGCAACTAAACCCGAAGGAAAAGGGGTTCATGCCACTAAATCTCATGGTTATTTTGGGGCTAATTTTGAGGTGTTTAAAGAGCTAATTTTTGGTTGGTTTTTGGTTTTAAAAAGGTAATGAATTGCCATATTTTATTTTATTTTGAAATAAATAGGAAGAAAGAATGAAACTAGTAGAAATTCTCTTTAGCATAGAAGAAGAAAATTTGTTTTCTCTCAATTTCCTCCCCTAATTTTCTCCTCTCTTTCTTCTCAAATTTTCTCTGCTATTTATAGCAACAAAAAAAATTCGAAATGTTTCAGATTTGTTTTTAAAAATAATATTTTATTATTTTTTAATTAAAAGAAATCCCACTTACAATTTACTTTTATTTTTTTTATAAAATAAATTCCCACCTTTATTTACTTTACTTTTTTTAAATTCCAACTTTAATTACTTTTATCTTATTTAAAATCCCACTTTTATACTTTTCTTTTTTATTTTTCCACTTATTTTACTTTTCTTTAAAATAAATCCACTTTCTTTTACTTTTCTTTTAAAAATTCTAATTTCTTTTACTTTTGTTTTTTTTGAATTTTCAGCCATCTTTACTTTTATTTTTAATTCCAACTTTCTTTTACTTTTAATTTTTAAATTTCCACAAAACTTTACTTTTATTTTTTTCCACTTTTTTTTTTACTTTTTTAAAAGAGAATTCCACCTACTTTACTTTTGTTTTATTTTTTTAATTCCCTACTTCCCTTTTTTCCTATTTTTTAATCTCTCCCGAAATAAAAAAATAATTAATATTTTCGGATTTTTTAATTTTTTTTATTTTAAAATAAAAATAAAATAATATTAATAGTATTAACACCTTTTATACTTTCGTATTTTTACCCTATAATAAAAATTGTAACAAAGCTAAAAACTGTAGGTTAAAACTCCTAAAAATATTTACATAGAAGAAGTGACAAAAATTAAATATTGTCAAAAATTAGGTGCTCGCAGCTGCCCCTCTTTGCTTGGAAACATAAAGAGTTTTCAAGCAAAGATAAGGTGAGCCATGTGACTAAATTTTGAACATATCTTTATTCAAAAGGAAAGAAATAAGGATAAGAGAAAAGAGAAATGGTGCAACCGAGTCTTGATTTTGGATAGCCTACATATCCCGGGTTATAGGGGAATCAGATCGCGTGTAGTTCAAAAAAAATGATGGAACGATGAGTTGAGGAGTCGAGTGAGGTTCCGTCAAGGCTCCGGTCCGTGATCCTCTTATTATATCAAAAATAAAAAAAGAAACTAAACAAGCATATCAACTATGAGTTACAAGATTCCTATCTATGAGCCTTCTGAAGATTGATCTTGAGTCTTGGATGGTTCTTCCTGCAGACTCTGATATGAATCTTGATGCTTGTTAGCTGCAACCACTGGTTCATTCTTTTTCAGCTTTTCGGATCAAGGCGGGACATGCAAAACTTGTGACTTCAATCATATCTTGGGTAGTCTGCATCTTTTCACTGCTTCTACACTTAGAGTTCAACTTCTTTTCTTGTTCTTCTTTTCTTTTATTAGGATTGAGACTTCTTCTTTCGATCGCCTCAAAACTTGTGCCTTAAGGTAAAAAAAACCTATTCAAGCACCAAAACAAACAACGAACGAAATTTTTCTGCCCCAGTTTTCACTGAAAAAATTTCGCGAGTTATTGTAACTACCACTTTATTGAAAATAATAAAAACAAGATTGTGCATCCTTGGGAAAAGAGATTAGAGAGTGGAGCCCTATATCTATAATGAAATCAACTAGGGATCGGGGGCCCTTACTTGGAAAGATTACCAGGTTATGCTAGAAAAATAACCGGGTTATGCCGGGGAAGGTCATTGGGTTATGCCGAAAAAGAAAAAGGTACTCGGGTTATGCTGGGGAGGTCCACGGGGTATGCCGGGAAAGTCATCAAGTTATGCCGGAAAGAGGTCCTCGGGTTATGTCGGGGAAGTCCACGGGTTATGCCAGAAAAGTCATTGGGTTATTCCGAAAAAAGAAAAAAGGTCCTCGGGTTATGCCAGGGAGGTCCACGGGTTATGCCGAGAAAGTCATCGGGTTATACCGAAAAAAGAAAAAGGTCATCGGGTTATGCCGGGGAGGTCCACGGGTTATGCTAGGAAAGTCATCGGGTTATGCCGGAAAAGATCCTCGGGTTATGCCGGGAGGTCCACGAGTTATGTCAAAAAAGGCATCGGGTTATGCCTGAAAGAGAAAAAGGTCCTCAAGTTATGCCGGGGCGGTCCACGGGTTATGCCGGGAAAGTCATCGGGTTATGTCGGAAAAAGGTCCTCGGGTTATGCTGGGGAGGTCCACGGGTTATGCCAGGAAAGCCATCGGGTTATGCCCAAAAGAGAAAAAGGTCCTCCGATTATGCCGGGGAGGTCCATGGGTTATGCCAGAAAGAGGTCCTCGGGTTATGCCAGGATGGTCTACGGGTTATGCCGGGAAAGACATCGGGTTATGCCCAAAAGAGAAAAAGGTCCTCGGGTTATGCCGAGGAAGGTCATCGGGTTATGCTGGAAAAGAAAAAGGTCATCGGGTTATGCCGGGGAAGTCCACGAGTTATGCCGGAAAGAGGTCCTCGGGTTATGCCGGGAAGGTCCACGGGTTATGCCAGGAAAGTCATCGGGTTATGCCCGAAAGAGAAAAAGGTCCTCGGGTTATGCTGGAGAGGTCCACGGGTTATGCCGGAAAGAACTCCTCGGGTTATGCTGGGTGGTCCACGGGTTATGCCAGAAAAGTCATCGAGTTATACCCGAAAGAGATAAAGGTCCTCGGGTTATGCCGGGGAGGTCCACGGGTTATGCCGGGAAAGTCATTGGATTATGCCGGAAAAAGGTCCTCGGGTTATGCTGGGGTGGTCTACGGGTTATGCCAGAAAAGTCATCGGGTTATGCCGGAAAAGAAAAAGGTCCTCGGATTATGCCGGAGAGGTCCACGGGTTATGCCGAAAAAGTCATCGGGATATGCCGGAAAAGAAAAAGGTCCTCGGGTTATGCCGGAAAATAAAAAGGTCCTCGGGTTATGCCGGGGAGGTCCACGGGTTATGCAGGAAAAGTCATCGAGTTATGCTGGAAAAGAAAAGAGTCCTCGGGTTATGCCGGGGAGGTCCATGGTTATGCTGGGAAAGTCATTGGGTTATGCCGGAAAAGAAAAGGGTCCTCGTGTTATGCCGGAAAAGTCATCGGGTTATGCTGGAAAAGAAAAAGGTTCTCGGGTTATGCCGGAAAAAAAAAAAGATCATCGGGTTATGCCGGGGAGGTCCACGGGTTATGCCAGGAATTAACTAGAGAGTGGAAACCTATAATGGAAAAGACTACCAGGTTATGGTGGGAGCGACTAGGGAATGGGACTCTGTAATGGAAAAGACTACCAGGTTATGCTGGGAGCGACTAGGGAATGAGATCTTATGTTGGAAAAGACGCAGCTAGGGATTGGAGACCCTATACTACCATGATTTTGAACTTTTCTTCTTCTCTTTTTTCATTTTCATCATTTTTCTTCTTCTTCTTTTTTCATTTTTATCATAGAATGAGTAAATGTGGGGAGACTTCCCTTTTTTGGGTTGTTACTGCAACGTTGTTTCTAGCCCTTGCGTAGTTTCTTCTTGGCAGCACCTGCTTCTTGTAAGGTTGCTTCTGGATTGCACCTGTTTTCTCTTCTTCTTTTTTTCAATAAAGAAAAATTTGTCAGTTTGAAATGGTGGTTGGTTTTGTGGCCATGATTAGTTCAACCACTTGATCTCGGCCTCTTTCATCTGCAACTGGTTATTTCTTGAATACCGATTGCATATCTGACCCTGAAGAAAACTCTGGCTTTTCCAGACTTTGCCATTGTGGTTGGTCACGTGGGACTTCAGCTTTCAACTTTATTTCGCCTTTGTGGGCCTTTCCTTTCTCACTTGTTGCCTTTTCTTTCTTTTTTCTTTTTTTTCTTTTTCTCCTTCTTCTTTTCTTTTTTAACTTCGGAGCATTGGGGAACTTTTTGCTCCTCATACTTTGTCGCAACGGTTAGTCGCATGGAACTTAACCTTTTCCAACTTTATTTCGCCTTCGTAGGCCTTTTATTTTTGGCTTCTTTCTTCCAACTTTAATTTCAGAGCATTTGGGGTATCTTGGCTTTTCAAACCTTGCCGAGACGGTTAGCCACATGGGACTCAACCTTTTCAACTTCATTTGCCTTTATAGGCGCTTCAATTTGATTTTCTCCTTCCAAGAGTTTTGATTTCGAAGCATCGCCGCCATGGCCAATCGGGGTCGATTTGATGCCCCTAATGAGGCTGGGTGCCCTTTTTGCATATTAGCTTGTATCAAATGAGAACCCTGTAAATCAGTCTTGTCATCCCTTCTATGTCTCAATTTCGGAATAGAGTTAGACCGAAAGAGATTCAAAGAAAAACAAATAATAGAATGGACAATAAATTTAAACAAAAGGTATCCCTTTCGGAGAAAGAACAGAAGGAATTATCTGGAGTACATGCGGACTTCAATGAACATGACATGCTTTTTGGACTGGATGCCTGATCTATGCAAACCGTCCGATTCTCAGAAATTCATCACAACTTTTGCCTCGAAACTGAGAAACCTTGCCCAGGATTGTGTCAATGCCAGTGACTGAAGATCCTTTTTTTTTTATCAATGGTGCCCTTTGCGGGTTTTCACGAGCTAACCTCTCTTATTTCTTTTCTCACCATCACCTTGTAGTGCTCTTGCGAGTTTCACTAACAAGACTTTCTTATTTTAGTTTCTCTATTTACTGTCGCCTCACGTTGCCCGTGTGGGTTTTCACCAATAAGACTCGCTCATTTTATTTTATTTTCACTTTGATTGTAACAGATCCAAGTAGTTGTATTCTCTGATCCTTGAACATTCTCACCGATTGATCGGAAGGACTTGAAAGGATTTGGGTAAAAATAATTTGGACTAAATTACCACTTTGGAACCATTCAGGCGGGATCATCGCCGAACCATTATAACATCTGCCCAGTTTCACTTTTGGGGGAATTTGAATTTTTATTTTGGTGTGACTGAACCCCAGAGAGGGGCCGCCTACGTATCCTTTCTAAATCAAGTCGAACGTAGTTCAGACAAACTTTGTTTTTGATTTTCTTTTGTTTTTCTGTTTTGTTTTGTTTTCTTTTCTCTTTCCTTTCCTTTTCCACTTCTCTTCTTTTTTGTGTTTTTCATTCATTTTTTCATTTTCTTTGTCTTTTCTTCCCCCCTTTTTTTGTATCTTTCTTTTTCTTCTCTTTCATCAATTTTTTTTTCATTTCGTTTTTTTTCGATTTTTATTTTTTCAATAACACTTTCATGTTCCAAAGAGGGTAATCAAAGAAGAGTAACCGGCTCAAATAGTTTACAAAAGGGTTAATGGTGTTTGAATAGCGAGAATGAAAGTCTTCATCATCCCAACCGGAGAATATTAATACTATATGGAGGATCAAATATATTACCATTTGACTGTACCTGCATTGACAGTTGTTTCATGGACATTTCCTTTGATGTTTCTTAGGTACAACGCCCTCTTTTGGCAGTACTCTTGTTACCATGTATGGATCTTTCAAATCTGGAGCCAATTTTCCTTTAGTTGTTCCAATTCTTTGTTTTATTTCCTTAAACTTATTGTCAATGCAATCTAATTCTTGATTCATTATTTCGAGGTCTGACAGTGTTTCAGGATTTGGGCATGAAGTCCGCAAGCATGTCATATTATTGAAATCTGCATTTAATAGAACTGAAAAAAGAATAAGAAAAATGACAAGATTAAGAAAAGAGATATTCCTGGGCAATAAAATATTAATTTCATTTAATTTTTTGATTTTTTTTTTCAATTTTGAAGATAGAAGGGTTTACATCGAAAAGTAAGACAATAAAGTAAAACATCTGGATCACACCCTGAGATAATACGGATGCAGAAAGGATAGCAAGACTGGCTATTAAGACTCCCGTCTGATGGGGAACTTTCATGCTTGGCGACCGTCTTTCGGCTTTTCTTCTGTTTCGGCAATGGCTGTAATAGCCTTCAGTGCCAGATCAAATTTCTCATCTTCACAAATCATTCCGACTATTGGCCCGGCATTGTGAGCAGGTAACAGATTGTTCATCACACCAGGAACTTCTTCGTCCTGAAAAATAATTCTTTTAGCTTCAATCAAATCTCCAGCTGCCTTTTTGAGGGTCCACAGTCCTCTGTACTGTGTCTCACTGCTCCAGAGTGGTATTCACATCCAGTATCAGCTCGGTGCAAGGGGGACTCGGGGTTTGGCCGGTTTGGGGCCCCTGGCTGCAGCAGACCTCGCCTGACTAGCTTTTGAAACAAGCCTGAGTATAATTCACCAATAGGAGTGAACAGATTCCTTTTGAAAGACTCTCTTAGGCGAAGATTGTACTGGGGAACATTTGATTGGGGATTATATGGAGTTTGGTAAGGATGAGCATTTTTGGGAGGTGGAGTTCGGTTTTGTGTTAATGTTGTGGCCGCGTGCAAGGTTGCGCTTCATCACCGCATACCAACAAAACCAACCACCTAAACGGAACCTGGCTAATTTGCTCACACCACAACCTTGTTAGTTTTGAGACATTTAACATATAGGAAATTACATGTTGGGATGCAATGCACCTAACAGTTAAATGCTTCTACCATGTGTCTGAACGGTTGCATGTTTCATCCCGGCCTTAACTAACTCTATCAGTATGTACCTCTTTTCTTTTATTTCTACCTCTCTTGAATCACTCTTGATTTTTTTTCATTCAATTTTTGCCGCTCTTTTATTTTTTGGCACTCTCTTTTCTTTCTTTTTTGTTTTTGTTTTTGTCACTCTCTTTTTTTTTTCTTTTTTTTCCACTCAATTTTTCTTTTCTTTTTTCAGTTTATTTTCTACTTAGTTAATTTTATGGCTATGATCGAATCCGATGGGGATTGCCTACCTATCATGATGTCGCATTAATCAAATCTTGCGTAGTTCAGAAAGATTGAGAATTAAGTAAATAAGCTAAAAAAATTACTTTTTATAAAATTCAGATCATGAAAGCTTTAAGGCAAAAGAAAAATATTTTTTTTCAATTTTTTTTGTTTTGCCTTTTTTTTTTAATTTTCGAAAAAAATGCTTTAAAAGAAGAAAGGAAATATTTTTTTTTTGGATTTTTTATTTTGATTTTTTTTGAAAGAAAGACTTCTAAATTTTTTTTTCTTTTGATTTGAATTTTGGGAATTTCAAAAGTAAAAAAAAATATTTTTTTTTGATTTTTTATTTGTTTTCACTTTTTCTAAAGAAGAAAGAAAGTATTTTTGGACTTTGGATGTTGCCTCTTAATTTTCGAAAGAGGAACTTTTAAGAAAATATTTTGTATTTCTGAGTTTTTATTTATTTACAAAAGTATTTCTAAAGAAAAGCGAAAATATTTTTGGACTTTAATTTTTTATTTTTTTTTGACATTTACGAAAGAAAGACTTTTAAACAAGGAAAAGAATTTTTTTTTAATTCTTTTTTTTTTTGGAAAAAATACTTCAAAATAAAGGAAACACGTATTTTGGATTTTGATTTTGTTTATTGATTTTTCTTTTTATTTCTTTTTTTCGTATGAAAGACTTCAAAAAGAAGGAAACTACTTTTTTTCTTTATCTTTTTGTTTTTGAATTTTCTAAGGAATGATTTCTAAAGAAGGAACTAAAGGAAAATATTTTTCTAGATTTTTGAAAATTGGGGTCGAAACTGATGAGTTTTGCCTACATATCTCACATCCGGTGAGAAACAAACCCGCATAGTTCGGTCTGTTTTGACGGAACAAAGGAAACATGGCACTTGAAAATTTTAGCCCATTTTGAAATGACTTTTCTTTTTTCAAAATTTCGGTAGAGTTTCAGAATTTTCTAAATACCTACCTCTCACTTTTTTTTTTTGATTTTTTTTTCTTTCCCTATTCTAGAAGCCGGTCAACATGCAAGCCGAAATAAACAGGTACGCAAGTAGCACGCAAGATGTATCATGAAAGTCTTTTGATTTCGGGTGCACCTGTCCTAGACGGACTCAACCCCTGTGTTGAGTCCCCAAAGTCAAATGCACGTGATGCAAACAAGCGTTCCTACTAGGGATCCGACATGAGGCTATGTTATTCAAGGTTTAAAGACCTGGGTGTATTGTTCTAGACCTGGCTTACCCGAGTGAACAACTCGAGCCGGGGGAGGGGGGAGGAGGCAGCGTACCGGGAATACAGAAGCTTCACCGGCTTTGCAACTTGTCCGAATCTCGTTCAACAATTAGGATATGACTCTAATAGAAAAGAAGTCACACGAAGTGCACACTTCCCAGATGATTTAGAAGACTCAGAGAAAAGAAGGGTTTCGTAACAGATTATATACAGTTCACACAATATCAAAGCGGTAAAAAGCGGCATTTAGCACATTAGGCTTGAACACGTAAAAATCAGATAATAAATAAAAGCCAACTATAACAGTTATTCTAAGCTCGAATTCTGAATTCTGAACCAGAAGTTCTAGGTTCTTGTCCCCAGCAGAGTCGCCAGAGTTGTCACACCTCCTTTTTACCACCCGAGGGGGATATAAGGGAGTTTTTCAAATTAAAGTAACATAAATCGAAATGGGATTATTTTATTTATTTTTTAGAGTCGCCACTTAGAATAGTTTATTTGGTGTCCCAAGTCACTGGTTTATTTTACAATCCCAAATCGAGGAAATTTCGACTTTATTTTTTAAAAGTCTACGAACCAGAAATTCTAGATAAGGAATTCTGTTAACCCGAGAGAAGGTGTTAGGCATTTCCGGATTCGGTGGTTCTAGCACGGTCAGTTAAACTATTATTAATTGGCCTAATTATCTGATTTATTACGCGTTTAAAGCCTATTGTGCATTTTTAAACTTTTTAAACCGCTTTTAATTAATTATTGCTTTAAGGATTTATAGAATTATTTCTTAAGTCATACACTTATCGTTTCGGTACACATTGCAAACTGCGTCACATAAAAACGCACCCGCGATTTACAACATATTTATTTTTAATTATTATTTGAAGTTATGGTCTAGTCACGTGAAACGCACACTCGAATTCGGGAGTATGTATCACGAATATGCCACGAAAATCGTACCCATAATCACGATAATTATTATTAATCGCGCCTAAAGCGACTAGCGCATTTGTGATTATTCTTACTAGATTTGAGATTATCAAGAGACTAAAGTTATAGGTAAGAAATAATTGTAATGAAATAATGTGGTTTAATTATTAAACTTATTAAAAAAAAGCATGTGGTAGATGACAATTATTGAATTATTCAACTAATTTAGCATATGATTTAATATATATATATATATATATATATATATATATATATATATATATATTCAACCCCTAAATCTTTCTATCTTTGACCAATCTAATATTATAAATTTAAGATAATAAATATGTGAAAAACACAAGCAATAGTATAAATAAAAAATAAACTTCATGAATCATATAAGATCTAAAACACAAATAAACTCGTAACCCTACCAAAAAAATGTCCCCACCAAATTAACACAAATTTATATATATATATATATATATATATATATATAGCTTCAAAATCAATTACTAAGTAGGATAACATGAAAATATTCAAAGATAATACAACTTAACATATAACTTGAAAAACACAATTTTAATAGAATAATATTCATTAAAGAAGTGTGAATTTATTCATGTACACAAAAATGACAAAGTTTAGAACATACCTTTGCTCAATATTTTTAAAATGTAAAAATTCAAATAGAGTTGATCACAACAAGCTATTGACTGATCTTTGAACTGGTAATCTTGACAGATTGAATTTCGTTACTCGACTGCAACTAAAACCCAAAGGAAAAGGGGTTCATGCCACAAAATCTCATGGTTATTTTGGAGCTAATTTTGAGGTGTTTAAAGAGCTAATTTTTGGTTTCTTTTTGGTCTTAAACAAGGTAATGAATTTCTATTTTTTTTTGAAAGAAATAGAAAGAAAGAATGAAACTAGTACAAATTCTTTTTAGCATAGAAAAAGAAAATTTGTTTTCTCTCAATTTCCTCTCTATTTTTTCTCTCCTTTCTCATCTCTTTCATCTCAAATTTTCTCTTCTATTTATAGCAAAAAATAAAATTCAAAATTTTTCAGGTTTTGTTTCTAAAAAATATTTTATTATTTTATTATTTTTTTTAATTAAAAGAAATCTCACTTAAAATTTGCTTTTCTTTTTAAAAAAAAAAAAATAAATTCCCACCTTTCTTTACTTTTATTTTTTAAATTTCCAACTTTAATTACTTTTATCTTATTAAAAATCCCTCTCTTTTACTTTTCTTTTTTTCTTTTTCCACTTATTTTACTTTTCTTAAAAATAAATCCACTTTCTTTAACTTTTCTTTTAAAATTTCTAGTTTCTTTTACTTTTGTTTTTTTATAATTTTCAGCCATCTTTACTTTTATTTTTTAATTCCAACTTTCTTTTATTTTTTATTTTTAAAATTTCCAGAAAACTTTACTTTTATTTTTTTCCACTTTTTTTTTACTTTTTCAAAAGAGAATTCCACCTACTTTTAATTTTATTTTTCTTAATTCCCTGCTTCCCTTTTTCTTATTTTTTCAATCTCCCCCGAAATAAAAAAAATTAATTAATATTTACGGATTTTGTTTTATTTCGGGAGAGATTAAAAAAATAAGAAAAAGGGAAGTAGGGAATTAAAAAAAATAAAAGTAAAAGTAGTTGAAATTATCATTTTAAAAAAGTAAAAAAAAAGTGGAAAATTAAAAAAAAATAAAAGCAAAGTTTTGCGGAAATTTAAAAAATAAAAAGTAAAAGAAAGTTGCAATTAAAAAATAAAAGTAAAGAAGGCTGAAAATTTAAAAAAACAACAGTAAAAGAAATTAGAATTTTTAAAAGAAAAGTAAAAGAAAGTGGATTTATTTTAACGAAAAGTAAAATAAGTGGAAAAATAAAAAAGAAAAGTTTAAAAAGTGAGATTTTAAATAAGATAAAAGTAATTAAAGTTGAAATTTAAAATATACAAGTAAATAAAGGTGGGAATTTATTTTAAAAAAAAAAGAAAAGAAAAGTAAATTGTAAAAGGGATTTTTTTAATTAAAAAATAATAAAATAATGTAATGTTTTTAAAAAAAAATCTGAAAATTTTCGATTTTTTTGCTATAAATAGAAAGGGGAGGAAATTGAGAGAAAACAAATTTTCTTCTTCTATTCTAAAGAGAATTTCTACTAGTTTCATTCTTTCTTCCTATTTTTTTCAAAAAGAAAATATATAGTAATTCATTACCTTGTTTAAGACCGAAAAGCAACCAAAAATTAGCCCCAAAATAACCATGAAATTGTGTGGCATGAACCCCTTTTCCTTCGGGTTTTAGTTGCAGTCGAGTAACGAAATTCAATCCGTCAAGGTTACCGGTTCAAAGATCAGTCAATAGCTTGTTGTGATCAACTCGATTTGGATTTTTACATTTGAAAAAATATTGAGCAAATGTATGTTCTAAACTTTGTCATTTTTGTGTACTTGCATGAATAAGTTCACACTTCTTTAATGAATATTGTTCTATTTAAATTGTGTTTTTCAAGTTATATGTTAAGTTGTATTATTCTTTGAATATTTTCATGTTATCCTACTTAGTAATTGGTTTTGAAGCCTATATATATATAATCTTAAATTTATAATATTAGATTGGTCCAAGATAGAAAGATTTAGGGGTTGAATATGTATTTTTTTTTTAAAAAAAATCATATGTTAAATTAGTCTAATAATTCAATAATTGTCATCTACCACATATTTTTTTTAATATCTTTAATAATTAAACCACATTATCTCATTATAATTATTTCTTACCTATAACTTCGGTCTCTTTATAATCTCAAATCTAGTAAGAATAATCACAAATGTGCTAGTCGTTTTAGGCGCGATTAATAATAATTATCGTGACTATGGGTACGGTTCCCGTAGTATAGTCGTGATACATAATCCCAAATTCGAGTGTGTGTTTCACGTGACTCGACCATAACTTCAAATAATGATTAAAATAAACATGTTGTAAATTACGGGTGCGTTTCACGTGACGCAGTTTGCAATGTGTACCGAAACGGCAAGTGTACGACAATCGTAACTTGTTCAAAGAAATAATTTTATAAATCCTAAAAAGCAGTTAAAATGATTAAAAAGTGGTTATAAAGCTAAAAATGCACAATAGGTTTAAAACATGTAGTAAATCAGATAATAGGCCAATTATTAATAGTTTGAGTGACCGTGCTAAGACCACGGAACCCGGGAATGCCTAACACCTTCTCCCGAGTTAACAGAATTCCTTATCTAGAATTTATGGTTCACGGACTTATAAAGTAAAGTCGAAATTTCCTCGATTTGGGATTTTAAAATAAACCGGTGACTTGGGACATCATAATAAACTATTCCAAGTGGCGACTCTGAAAAATAAATAAAATAATCACATTTCGATTTATGTCACTTTAATTGGAAAAATACCCATATACCCTCGGGTGTGTAAAAAGGAGGTGTGACAACTCCTTTTTGGGTTCGGTCCCCAGTAGAGTTGCTAAAGCTATCACACCTCATTTTTTACCACCCAAGTGGGATATCCCAAATCGAGGAAATTTCGACTTTATTTTTTAAAAGTCTGCGAACCAGAAATTCTAGATAAGGAATTTTGTTAACCCGGGAGAAGATGTTATGCATTCCCGGATTCCGTAGTTCTAGAACGGTCGCTTAAACTATTATTAATTGGCCATATTATCTGATTTATTACGTGTTTAAAGCCTATTGTGCATTTTTAAACTTTATATACCGCTTTTAATTAATTATTGCTTTAAGAATTTACAGAATTATTTCTTAAGTCATACACTTATCGTTTCGGTACACATTGCAAACTGCGTCACGTGAAACGCACCCGCGATTTACAACATATTTTTTTTAATCATTATTTGAAGTTATGGTCGAGTCATGTGAAACGCACACTCAAATTCGAGATTATGTATCACGACTATGCCACAGAAACCGTACTCATAGTCACGATGATTATTATTAATCGCGCCTAAAGCGACTAGCGCATTGGTGATTATTCTTACTAGATTTTAGATTATCGAGAGACCAAAGTTATAGGTAAGAAATAATTGTAATGAAATAATGTGGTTTAATTATTAAAGTTATTAAAAAAAGCATGTGGTAGATGACAATTATTGAATTATTCAACTAATTTAACATATGATTTTTAAAAAAAAATACATATTCAACCCCTAAATCTTTCTATCTTTGATCAATCTAATACTAAAACTTTAAGATAATAAATATGTGAAAAACACAAGCAATAGTATACATAAAAAATAATCTTCATGAATCATATAAGATCTAAAACACAAATAAACTCGTAACCCTACAAAAAAAAATGTCCCCACCAAATTAACACAATATATATATATATATATATATTAGGCTTCAAAATCAATTACTAAGTAGGATAACATGAAAATATTCAAAGAATAATACAACTTAACATATAACTTGCAAAACACAATTTAAATAGAACAATATTCATTAAATAAGTGTGAATTTATTCATGCAAGTACACAAAAATGACAAAGTTTAGAACTTACCTTTTCTCAATATTTTTCAAATGTAAAAATCCAAATCGAGTTGATCACAACAAGCTATTGACTGATCTTTGAACCGGTAACCTTGACGGATCGAATTTCGTTACTCGACTGCAACTAAAACCCGAAGGAAAAGGGGTTCATGCCACAAAATCTCATGATTATTTTAGGGCTAATTTTGAGGTGTTTAAAGAGCTAATTTTGGTTGCTTTTTGGTCTTAAATAAGGTAACGAATTGCTATATTTTTTTTTGAAAGAAATAGGAAGAAAGAATGAAACTAGTAGAAATTCTCTTTAGCATAGAAAAAGAAAATTTGTTTTCTCTCAATTTCCTCCTTTATTTTTTCTCTCCGTTCTCCTCTCTTTCTTCTCAAATTTTCTCTTCTATATATAGCAAAAAAAAAAATCGAAAATTTTCAGATTTTTTTAAAAATATTTATTATTTTATTATTTGTTAATTAAAAGAAATCCCACTTACAATTTGCTTTTCTGTTGTTTATAAAATAAATTCCCACCTTTCTTTCCTTTTATTTTTTTAAATTCCAACTTTAATTAGTTTTATCTTATTTAAAATCCCACTTTTTTTACTTTTCTTTTTTTATTTTTCCACTTTTTTTACTTTTCTTTAAAATAAATTCACTTTCTTTTATTTTTCTTTTAAAAATTCTACTTTCTTTTACTTTTGTTTTTTTTAATTTTCAGCCATCTTTACTTTCATTTTTTAGTTCCAACTTTCTTTTACTTTTTATTTTTTAAATTTCCACAAAACTTTACTATTATTTTTTTCACTTTTTTTTTACCCTTTTAAAAGAGAATTCCACCTACTTTTACTTTTATTTTTTTAATTCCCTACTTCCCTTTTTCTTATTTTTTTAATCTCTCCTGAAATAAAAAAATATAATTAATATTTTCGGATTTTTTATTTAAAAATAAAAATAAAAATAAAATAATATTAATAGTAATAATTCACCTTTTAAAATTTTGTATTTTTACCCTATAATAAAAAGTGTAACAAAGCTAAAAATTGTAGGTTAAGACCCCTAAAAATATTTACATAAAAGAAGTTACAAAAATTAAATATTATCAAAAATTAGGTGTCAATAAATCACTTGGTGGTCTACTATATGATGGTTGACAGCATTGTAAAAAGGATTTTAATGTTGGAGAATTTTGGACCTCGTAGATCAATGATGCCCCACGGTGGCGGATGCAGCTTATAACCTACGGGTTCAACTGAACCCATAACTTTCGACGCGAAGTAAAAATTTGTATGTAAATATTTATTAAAATTGTAAAAATAGTAGATATGAACCCATAAATTTAAAAAATACAATGGGTTCAATGTTAAAAGCCTTAAAATTGAACCCATAAGATTTAAATCCTGGATCCGCCTCTGATCTTTATTACGTACTATGATACAATTGTTGACGTTTGAGAATCTGCCCATAGATCTTATGAATTAAAGTAGTTCTATGAATTTAACTCCAAAACAAAGTCAAAACACTCTCCGTGGTATTTGCCTGGGAATCCAAGGTTTCCACCTACATACTATACAACAACAACAACAATCCAGTGTAATTTCACAAATGGGGTCTGGGAAGGATAATATGTACGCAGACCTTACCTCTACCCCGAGGGGCAGAGAGGCTGTTTCCACGTTCCACCTACATACTATGGCATATTTAATTCTCATAGTTTACATCTATTTCTTTCTTTTTAGCCCTTTGATTAAATTGTAGTTCTCTGTTGGAAATAATAATCCTTGTATTTCCATTTTTGGTGAATTCAGAAATTGAAGGCACTGAACATGAAATGTGTCCGATTTCTACGTCTTCAAATGTGCAAAATTAAAACCCCTTCAAATTAAAGAGCTCTGATATTCTCCACAAATGTGCAACAAATAAAATAAAAATACCCAACCAAAGTCTGCAATCAGAGTTGAAAGCTCGCTCAGTTGGTGAGCTTCCTGCCTTTCATGGTTGAGGTGAAGGGCACAGACTCCAACGCAGCGTATCATGTCCTCATAGGGTTGCTTCTCGGGCAGAAAATTACGCTGAACGGTTCGACTTATCAATTATCGACTTTTAAATATACTAATATGTTAGCCAATCGATAAGATGTGGGTCGGTTCGGTATCATATTAGCAATTATCGAGCAATGTATCAGCTAAATCTAAGATTAAGGGATTGTTTGGTACATGAAATAAGGATAATAATCCCGAAATAAAGTTTGGGATTAAATTTATTCCATATTTGGTTTGGGGTATTAGTAAATTTCGGGATAAACTTAACACTAAAATGGTGGGATTAGTTATCCCATATAGAAGGAAGGTGGGATACTAATCCCGTGGGATATCCCACCATGTACCAAACGACCCCCGAGAGACAATGAAAATTAAAAGCACATGTAGTCCAAGTCCAACTTCTACCGGCGAAATTAAAATAACTCAGGGCTCGTTTGGTATGAGGGATGATGGATAATCGATCTCGGGATTAAATATAAGAAGAGTTTATCCCATATTTGATTGAGATAAAATTGCGAGATAATTAATTATCCGTGGATTGTAGTTTTTTTTTTAATTCTCATGAAAGGGTGAAATAACTAATCCGGAGATAACTAATCTCGGAAAAACTAATCCCGGAATAACTTCTTTCCAACCATACGACCCCTTACAATTCTTTTGTACAACTGCTTTTGCAAAGATTTGGGTTAAATCAACTTAATTTTGTTTATTCATGTTTTTGGATTACCAGAAAAGTGAAGCGCATTAAGCACATCCAGAAAGCACAACATAGGCGAAAGGAGTTGTGCACTATCAACTATGCAAAAGGAAATCAAGAGATTTAAAGTTTTTTTTCAGAAAAAAAAAAAAAAAAGAAGCCAAATACCAAGATTAAGAGATTAAGACAAGTGAGGTCTGCTCAGTTGGTAAAAGCACCTCCACCTATGACCGTTAGGTCTTGGGTTCGAGTCACCATGGAGGGGAAGTGTGGAAACACTATAGATCCTCCTAATTTGGGAGGGGTTTAAAAAAAAAAAAAAAAGAGATACGAACAAAATAGTCTAAGATCCTTTTAAATTTTTATGTAACAATAATTTGGTGCAACGGTCTAATCTAACTATTACCGTATTTCAAAGAAATATTTAGATACTTTATACACATAGGGGTAAAAATTTTAGATATAAATTTTTTTAACGGATTAACAATTAATCCGATAAGGAAATTGATTATTCCGTCCCCAAACCGATAAGTCGTTAATCCATTCACCAACCATTACTCCGATAACCTGATACCAATAAGTCAATAAGCCAATTTTGCGATTCAATTAACGATTACAGTTCAGTTTTGAACAACCTTATCCCCTCCCCCTACCCTAATGTAATAAAACCTTTTTTCTAGAATTATTAATAATAAAAAATCCGCAATCCCACATCAATCCAATAGGGATTCAGGTTTTTCTTTTTGCACACTTCATGTTGTATTCAGCTATAGTATGATGTTGACTTAAGGAGGTGGCAAAAGGAATGAAAAAAAAAAGGCATAATGGGAGAACAACCATTCAAATAACATAAACGGGCATGCAAATTCAAAACAGGCTATGTTTAAGTTCTTCAGTCAGACAAGCAAAACTAAAGTTGACCTCATTCTAGAAGAAGTATTTATTACAGTGAAGTGAGGGGTATACCAAATTCCAGGGACATCAGAACCTCATTTACTGTCGCATTATATCTGACCATTTGACTGTGAAACCGATTGCTCCGCACTTTGTGGTCCGACTATGTCACTCGAACCAACATGGTCATCCAGCCCCGGACTGATGGTTTCGTCACTGCTACTACTTGTACTTGCTTCAGCTGGTGAGGCCTCCATCATGGTGTATATCTGAGTCAAGTATCAAGATTACGATATTATACACTTAGAACAAAGGCACATCGTGTTATCACAAAAGAACTCCAACTCACCATTTCCGAACGCTCTTTGTGGAGATCACTTGGTGACTGCACAAAAGTTAGAAACATGATGTCATAGAAACAGACTGAATTTTTACTCAGCTTAAAGTTACTACAGTCATTGGCCCAGAAAGAGATCAATAAGTACATATAATACTATGAGTGGACTGGAATCAGAAGCTAAAATTACAATAAACAAAACTAAGGCCAAAAAAAAATAATTGAGGTTTTATTTTCTCTTTAAATAATAAATAGGTTATCGGGTACTTTAGAGAGTCATAGATCATGTGTCATGTTTAGCTATGCATCATAACTCCAAAAAGCCAGTATAAAACCCAAGTTAAGAGAGGAAGAGGAGCTTACATATTCTGAATCGTGTATCTTATCCTCAGTTGAATAGCCAGGAACAGTCAAATGCCAATTTTTCTCTGTAAATCATCACATGTAAATTAGGCCAATACCTCAATTTTTCCTTTCTTAATCAAATTATGTTAAAACATCATAAGCAATGATGAACCGTAGGAAAACATTCTTAACAGACTACTGAGTTGATGAGAATTGAGATCATGAAGAAGCCTTTCCTTCAAAATTAGCCTTTTCCCCAAAGCAAAATGTATTTTTGAAGGAAAAGCATCTTCATGATCTGTGTTCAAACTGTGTTTATCAAAGTATTGGCCAGTAACTCCTGATGCATACTTATGAGGTGGTGGAATACAAATTCTAGTATTTGGCTGTGTGTAGCTTGAAAGCTTAAGAGCAAAAGAAAGTTAAGTAGATAGTAATGGTAAAAGTTGGTGTCGAGGAGAAAAAAACTAGTGCTAATCCAACAATTAAATCATTAGAAAAGAGCAGCTATTAGCAAAAGATTAACTGCCGACTGAAAGGAACAACCATGAAAACTAAGTTTGGTCCCAATTTGTGTCAATTGGAATATGGGCTCAAATTTTGTGACTCTAATTAGATCCAGAGAGAAAAGATGTTAGCATACTAAATGCAGACGATCTCACCATATAATCTTGTAAAGAACGCACTCATAAATAGAAAGCAATAAAATTATCTAGTTACAAACAACTGTGATCATTAATTTATACAATTTTATTAACTTTGATAAAGTCTATAATGATTTATCTTACGGTCGCCAATTCTAACAAGTCAATAATTGCATGTTTTTTTTAAAAAAAACAAAACAAACTAAACAAAACTGCCTCTTTTGCAGTTGTTGGCACAAACCTAAATGTAGCAATACATCCTTGGACTCCAGAGTTGAAGATTTCCGATGTTTTGCCAAATTGCAAGCAAACGTAGTAACCTACAGAGAGGAATGAAACATGAGACGTCACAAAGAAAATGACAAATTATCCATCCTAAGTACGTCTATCACATATGTTGACTTTCATGAATGATTTTCGCAGAAAGTATTTCAAAAGGAAGCTATTCATTGACTGATTCATGCATCAAAGTAAATTGATAACCTTAAATTGACTTCCCAGCAACATTTATTTATTTTTATTTATCCAACTCTTCTAAAAAATGTTCCTCGCCTCGCCTTCTAACTTTTTTTAGCATCACAACCCAAAATGCCCCCCCCCCCCACTAAAAAAAAGGGATTCTCGGGTTCTTCTTTTAATATTTTTTAAAACTTTTTGGTTTTTATTATTTGTTTTAATTAGAGTGAGGGGGGAGGTGGGTGAGGACAATAGCAGAATCAGCGGATGATGACCCTTAAAGAAAAAGTCCCCTTTAACTGGCTTTGTCAATGTGTTCAACCACGGAGTGTGAGAAGCTAAATTGAACCCAAAAGAATGAGAAAGGCAGACATGAAAAACATGATGAAAGATAATGATAACAAGGAATAAATCATTCTTATGCCTCACCGAATCAATAAAGTCATCAGCAATCTCTAAAAGAAGATCTTCAACTTCAGGATCAAGCTTGCCCCGCGAATCCACCTGAAACATTAACACAGTATGTGGAAAGCCATTAAAAAGTTGCAAAGTTAAAAAAGTTGAAACTGAAAAGACAACTCTATGCTGTGATTTGAAATAAATTGTAAGCTTCTATTGGAACTTGGGGTTAGTGTGAAAGGAGTGTAAGGGAAGCTCACTTTATATGTTTTCCACCCAAATAAAATTAAAGTTGATTGTGAGGGGAAAAAAAACAGAACTTAAAATGGATAACCGGCAGTTTGCTTGACTAACCAACAAGGACAACAGAAAAGTTTTGGAGATTAACAAGGTGAAGGGAAAACCTGTAAAACTAAATCATGTATCTTTCTCTTCCCAAGAAGCTGATTGCTTGCCTCATTCCCCTGGCTTGAGCTACCCCCAGAAGTCGTCATTCCAGATCCAGTGTCGGGTTCTGATCCAGTCAAACTCAGAGACTTCAAGCCAGTAGTGATAGCCATTGTTGGAGAAGACTGCTGCTGATGCAAAAACTGCTGAGGCTGTTGGTGCTGCTGCTGATGCATCTCAGGATGCCTCAGTTGCTGCTGCTGCTGTACACTTTGGGATAACTGTAGTGGGTTCAAACCCATTGAATTATGACGCAATTGTTGGATGAAGCTAATTATTGCTGCCCAAGCATTTGGTGCTGCCTCTGCTGTTGAAGATGATAGGAGGAGGTATTTGGAGAAGAAATTCTAGGCGTTTTCTTCAACCACTGCAGCTGTTGTGATGAAGCATTCTGAATTAAAGCAAATTGCCCATTCTAGTTCAACCCGGGTAACCAAGTGTTCACGAATGATGTCCTTCTACAGAAAGTTACAACGTTAAAGTTAGCAGAAAAGAACAAATTGCCACAACGGAATAGAGAAGGCGACATGAACTACCGATAAGACATTAAATTCAACAAGATTATACATGATCTGCCCAAAAGGAGAAAGCAAATTTGAACAAGTGAAGATAACCACGTAATAAAGACAGCCCTTAATGGCTCTCAGTTTCACCGCCCATGCAAAAGCGTGTCAAACATAACTTTAATTACAATCACATACGGACATTTTTGTTCCAGAACTACATTTCAATGTTAGCAAGATGCAAGCATGACGCAAACTTTGAGAATTAACAAGAAAGCCCAAAAGTATACAAACGAACCTAAGTACAACACTTGAAATGACCTTTAATTGACATCATTTTTCTTAATAAAGGATTTACAGCTCTGAGGCATCTTTATTTCCAAGGACGACTAGTAGTAACCGTCATCCTATATACAAAGCAAGTCTAAGATATAGGGAGAAGTAATTGCACTTGATTTTATCTTAAGTAGACCTACTAAAGGAGCAAATGGGCTCCATAGCAAAATGCTTAGCCTCCTTTAGCTTGTCGCACTAAATAATAGGCATTATGCATCCTAAGCCGATAGGAGGCAAGCAAATTATCGCAGGCATTACAAGCCAATTGTAAAATATATTCCTGCAGCAACCTTGTCCAGTTTGGAAATTACCAAAAGAACAAAAAATCAAAGGATTCTCTTTAGCTTGATGGCTTTAACTACTAATTAAATTTATGCCCTAATTGAGTTGTAAAACAAAGCTATGACAACCTTTTTGGAGGACACCACCTAAGCTCAAATAACAACAATAACAACAACATACCCAGTATATTTCCACATTGTGGATCTGGGAGGGTAATGTGTATGCAGACCTTACCCCTCCCTTGTGGAGGTAGAGAGGTTATTTCTGATAGATCCTCGGCTCAAGTCTCAAGAAAAAAGGCACCACCTCAGCTCAAATGTAAGAATAAATACACTTAAGGGTCATTTGGTTCACTTACTAGTTATGCGGGGATTATAATGCAAGAATTGTTTAAGCGGTCATTAATAATGGAAATATTGTTAAACAGTAATTAATGATGAAGGAATCGCAATACATGAATTACTTACTTTAAAAGAGCATTTTTGTTTTAAAATAGTTTAATCCCCGCATTGATAATACATATATTCTTATTCCACATTCTATCTCGCATAAAATAATATATAGGCTCCCCGCTCCCGCATAATTTAATACAAATCATATTTAATACTGCCAACCAAATGTTGTATTAGTTATGCGACGGTTCTTTTTCTTATACATCCAGCTAAGTATTGCATTATAGTTTGTGGGGTTTTATGCTTGATTCATTGCTCCAGTACCACAACAAAACGACCCCTAAATAATCTAAGGAGGTCATATCCATGGAAACTACAGTGTCAAGTGAAAAAATCAGCAGAAAAAATGGACAGGGTTCGATTTACAGTCGAATATATATTGCTGGAGCTATCAAAAATTGTCACCTGACTGTTGGCGAATGAAGTTTGCCAGACAACTTCTGCCTTAGTTGACCTTGGTTCATCCTTTGTTGGGCATATGCAAGGGCCCCATTTGCTCTCAGTTAGGACTTAGGAGCTCAAATTGAGAGATTCCATTATTCCCATTGCCTGCATTCCCTGAAAAGGCTGTCAATGGGAATTCCCACGATGAAACTGAGAACCCGGGATTAGTCCTGTCTTCTACTTGGCTGTGCCCCGCTACAACAAAATTTCATTTACTTACTCTCTCAGTTGCAATTTATATGACAATTCCTATTTCGGGCAATTGCGAAATGTACTGTTCTATTTCAAACAACTTTCACATCTTCAAGAGTTCTAGTTCATTCAACTATTCAAATTTCAAATTTTGATGTCATGTTTTCCCTATTAAACTAACTTTTCAACAATGATGTTAGTGTTTTCTTCCATTGCCACAAAAATAATTTTTAAGTCATATTAACATATTAAACTCAGTTCCTAACCAAATATTGTCATATGAAAAGTGTTTGACCAAAAAGTGATAAACCTTTTAGTTAAACTAATTAATGAAGAAATGGAGGGTAAATCTTAGTCAAACTAATTAACTCTAGCATATTGAATATGAGAATCGAAAGAGACTGAGCTTATATAGCATTCCTTAAGATGATTAACAGACATCAAATGTAAATGATAAACTTACATCTTTGATATATTGTTTCGTACTTGTAAGAGCAAATAAGGAAAAGAGGGAAAGTTGTTGATAACTATGAAATCTATCTTTATTGATTCAACAATGATGATTACAAAGGGTTGTAACAAAAATCTGGGCTTTTGGTTTGTTGTTGGAGGTCCCCTCCTGTTGAGGACCAAAATCTGAGAATTATGAAATCTCGGATTGGAAAAAAAAACCCTTTCTTGCTCTCTTCTCTCACATATCTATTACCAATTTTCCCCTTTATCCAACAGTCTTTAACCAGCGTAATCTCTCATGACTGTACTCTTCCTTACTCGCCCAAGTATTACGACATATGTTCTGCTGTGTAAGCCTTCTGATGGCTTGATCTCGGCAGTGGCCGAGATACTCGTTACTATTATGCCTCGTGGGCACGACTATGGCTTGGTCGACCTCTTACCATTCCTCATTTTGTGATAACCATCTTGCGGTCAGATTTTGACCCATACAAAAAGGAATAGGGATATATATATATATTTTTCTTTAAAGATATACTTTATCCAAACAGTGCATTAAATCATCAGGAATGAATATGAGAAAAGATATTAGTATTCAAATTTTAATCTGTTATAGAACACCTTATGTTAGCAATCCTAGGAGTTGCTGAAGTGAAACTAAGTAGACATTACCGAAGCCAAAAGTTGAGATTGCAAATTAAAATTGGCAGTGGCTGTAATAGCTTGAGCATACAACATAGGCAGCTGGCCAATCTGTCCCATTAACTGACTAGTTGTTACTGCTGCTATTGAATCTGCATTTGGGTGCTGTTGCTGCTGAATTTCCTGCTGTTGTAGAGATAAGGTAAATGGGATGTCAAATTCTTCGGCATTGTTATTAGAATGGTGATTCCAGTGTTGGAAAATGAAGCGGTGGCAGCTGATTGTAGCTGTTGGTTTGTAGGTTCGATTATAGGGTTGGTTGATTGGATTGTTTGGGATGAAAATGATGATTTTCCCCCGTTTTCGTTAGCTATTTATTCACTGTGATTGAACAAATTCACTGGAGACTTAAATTTTTGTCGGAGTTGGGATTCTGAAACTCCGTAAAGAGAAAACACGCAGAGCTCTCGCGGTTATGGAGGTCCGACATTGACACAACCCTATTCAGCTGACATCGCTGGGAAATGAAAAGGGGGGAAATTTCTTCCAAAAAACAGGTGAAAGATTTCTCTGAAAAAACAATTTACAAAAGAAATGTTGTAAATATTTAAAGAAATTCAAAATGTTTCTCAATCAAATGCCCCTATATAAAAAAGTTGGAATAGTTAGTAGTTACACAAATAGCCTATCCGATTAATTGTTTATTTTTTAGCTGGTATATATAAATTAGTTAATAAATATATTATATATGAATTATACGTATATTATATATTTATTAGCTATTATTAATTTAAAGTGATTGGATGAATGATTATTTCAATTAATTCTTCCTTGATTTTTTTTTTTTTGGGGGGGGGGGGGGCAAGTGTTGAACAACTTTCTTTAGTGGTATTTGGTTGAAATATTTTTTGGTAAAGTTGAAGAAGCTGTTCAACAAAAAAAAAACATTTTGAAAACAAATTCCTCATATGCCCAATTAGATTTATGGACATAGATATTCATGGGTTGTGATAAGATTAGTTATCCTACCTTTCGAGATAGCTATTTTTACTATCTTAGTACAAAATAATTTTCAGAACTAATTGATAATTGATATTCATAACCAAATGCTGGATAAAATAATTGATATTCCCTCGCTCTACAATAAGTAATCAATTTGCCTTAGGCACACCTATTAATGAAATACTAAATTCTAGACAAAAATAGTTAGTGCGACTAAATTACCCTTAATTAAATGTTGCTGCATAATTCAATGTGAGGAGTAAAAGACTTTTTTTTGGAATACATACATAAGGGTAATTTTGAAAAAATAAATTGAATTTTTTTTATTATATAAATGAATACTTATTTTGAACCAAAATAAAAAGATAAATTGGTCATTTATTGTGGACCGGAGTGAAATTGATACCCATAACCATACCATGGATAACATAACCTCGCATTATATCCCGCCAACCAAACCCCGAGGTCAAGTGTATACAGTCAATACCCGTCTATCAATTGTATTTTATTCAGGTCAAGAATTATCATTAAATTATTTACGTTGATCAAGATAGTAGTGTACCAACAAGTGGAGTAGATGAATTTTGCTACTTCTAAAACTAGGCTAAAAAGTTGATAAGCATATTACAATCCAAAATAACCACTCCAAAATTAACAGGGTAGACACAAACATGGTGGATATTATTGTCCTTATAATCCTTCGCAATCAACACAAATATGAAAATGCAGTTTCATAAATTAAATTAAAGTAGGTAGATATATTAACATGAGCTACGTTTCATGTGATTCGCAATTTTCTTCATTAACAATATCATTGCACTCTCAAACAACCCTCGTTTCTAAAAAAAAATTCACCCACGTAAAATCCTAAAAGCACTAGTTAAAAGAGAAAGAAAACAAGTCAGAGGAACACTAGGATTGATGTCAAAGAAAGGAGCATAGAGACACCAATTATGGTTATGGATGAATTTAAATTTGAACTCCAAATTATGTCCTAAATCACAAGTACTGTTCTTGGATCCTTGATCTGTTCTCTTCCCACCACAACCTGGCATGCATTTCTCCGAATTTTTCACGACTGCATAAAAAGCTCATTCCGTGTCAGAAAAGAGCGTAGAGTGTACTTAATCTTTCAATCATGATATACAGCTATAAACAAGATGTTATTTAATCAGAAGTATATCTCTTTTTCTTGAATTTTTAATGGAGCGCAAAGATAAGGAGAAGATTCACTTTCAGGGTTCATTGAAGCAGTACACAGCTTTACAGATTAATGTATCCCAAGTTCAAAAGGATCTCAATTCTCAATCAAAAGCATGGAAAGCACCAGAAAACATTCCAAATATAGACATCCAGATGGATGCTAGCATGACAAAGAATACAGTAATTCAGCCGTCAGATGGTTTTGAGTAAAAAACGAGTGTCTTTCTGAATCAGGGAACAGTGAGACACAAATTTCATTCTTGTATCGACCATAAATGATTCAGTTGAGAGGATAACAACATTAACGATTCATTACCCTCCATCCCCACTGAAATTCCTTGGAGCAGAACTCATGCACACAAGAGTAGAGGTTGGTGCAGAAGAAGATACACAAGAGTAGAGGTTGGTGCAGAAGAAGATGGATTAGTTTGTCAAGTACTGCTTTCACTATTCTATTCATCAGATTTATTTAGTGAGAATCTTTTGCTTATTCCATTTTAATCAGTTCGAGAATATGAAGAGAGAGCAAGAGGTTTGTTGTAGAATTCCAGATAAAAAGTTATAGTAGATGCCAGTAAAATGCAAGACGAATCTAAATAGATTAAAGACAGATTTAACTCTTCTGATATTGCCCTCTGTTATAACGTAGGAGCTGATATATGCATAAAAAAATTACTAACCTGAACCTGACTCTTCTAAGCTCTCGAGTACCACCAGGCAATGCTCGAATCGTGATATAGACTCCAGGCTCATCTTCTTCCACCCATTCAGTCTCAACATCGCTGGCATTGCTAACGGACAGCTCTCCGGAGCGATCAGCCTCCCTTGAAGAACTAGACCGTGCAGAAGCGTCCATTGATGGTCTCTCACTTTTTGACGCACTGATGCTAGAGAGCTTAGGGGTCGAAGTGAGACCACCTGCATCATAATAATGATGAGATTGCAATGGATCTCCTTCAATAGAGCCTGACGACAAGTGGCCCACCCCTGTTGAACGATGAAAGTGGCTAGGGAGACGTTCTTTGGTTAGTGGAGGTGTTACGGGGCTACTCTCAGCATATTCAAGCTTTAAGTTCTGAAAGAAAAGAGTACATATAATGAATAAACATACAACACATACATGCACTTGTAAAAACAAAAGAGCAAGGCCGCACAAAAGAATGCTGCTCCAAGCAATTTAATAGGATTGGTAGCAACAGTTTTATAAAAAGAGGATAAAACAAAGGCTCACCTCATCTTCAGACTTCGGAGGAGTTGGCAAGGGTACTGCTTGTTGATTGAACCTACGGACATTGTATAGTTCCATGACCTTGTCATAATTCTCAGCCCACCACCGTTGGGCTTGCCACTTGTTAAATATCTCACGGCTGACAAAAACATCAGTAAGATTTTAAAACTCCCAACCAGTTTACCAACTATGACCAAGATGGGGGGAAGGTGGAAGATGTATTCAATCATAAAAGATGCATAAAAATATGCTCATGAAAAAGCTGGGACAATCGCTATTCATATAGAAAGGCCAAGTGTTGCATCACTGCTTCTCCATCAGTTAGTAATGATCGTCAGAAGAAGTAGTGACATAATGGAGTTGACAGCTCAAAAAGACGATCAATCATGTCTGCAACTTCAACCAGGTTTTATTCTAAACGAAAGAAGCATCTTATCGAGATGATCTTCCAATTGAAGATTCCAAAACTCAGAACTTGACTGGCTATTCGTGATTACAGCAGTCCAGAGTAGCATAGATTCTAATTTTGGAGCTATAACAGAGTAAGCAAAAAGTGCTGGAACACGAGGAGCAAGATTCCAATTCTTTTAATTCATCACAGACAATTTGTTAGACACAATTTGGTGCAGTTCATTTCAGTTGCTGCTCACGCACGATGCAGAAGCTAATTAGTAAACTTTGTATAATACTATAATTACTGGTAGAAGAAGGAAGCACTCTATGATAGGAAGATGGAAAAGCACAATAACATACTCAAAAATTGCAATTTGACCTAGGAAGGAAAATATATGTTATAGTTTTATTGAGAAGAAAAGAAACAAGATCAAATGTTGTCAGCAAGAAACATTAATTTATTTTTTCCGCAACATTGTTAAAGACACATGCATAATAGAAACGAGACAGCGGGAATATGATATGTCCATGGAGAATTTTTCTGCTTATGCCAGATGGTAGCTTTCATTAAGATCATCAGATATTAGATTTGAGAACAAGTGACTCGTATGCAGCCATGTGGAACAGACAACTGGTCCGCTCAACCCTGTTATATATGTACAAGTCTTCAATAATTTGCTATGTAAGAGGGGACACCCAGTCACCCTGCCAGTAGAACATGAGACCCTCCAAAAACTTGATCCATATGATACTGACAAGAGTGGAACTCTCCAACTATGTCACGCTTAAATAAGCCGATCATTATGTATACCAAAATCATAACTTCATCCCAGTCAACTAAATCATCCCTTTAACCCTGCCAGTCAACATGAAAACTGAAGCCCAAAGCTCGACGACATAACAAGAATGGTTAAGCTTGTTTTACCTATAAGTAAAGCAAGATATATCCATCAAGAATGGCAAGGCATGTTAATTTTTAAGGCTTACTAATAGGATTTGGAAGCCTGAATATTGTTATGCTTCTTTTGTACCTTTTTAATATTCAATTTGTAAGGTCGCCAAGCCAATATTTTATGTCTTGGCAAAAAAGACCCACTATTGGGCCACTCCATAATTTCGGGCATAGTGCAGCACAATTAGATACACAAAAGTCCATTCAGTCCAACTACATTACTGTACAATTAAAAATCACATTCTAGAAAACGACCCATCAAAAAGTCATTCGGCCACGCACAGAAAAAAGCAGAAAAAATTGTAACAGTAACCACTCCCAAACAAACAAGAACTTTCGAAGAACAGATCAAAGCAGAGAGAAGAGAAGCAAATGGAACAGATCAATACCTGAATCGAATTCGTTTCAGATCATTTCCACCCTCAGGCAGGGAAACAAACGTTATTAGAACACCGGGTTCCACTTGAGCAACCCACTCTTTTGACTCATCATCATCTTCCATACCGACAACTGATTCGCTCCGGCCACTTACTGAGACCGGCGTACTTTCGCCACTAGATAGCACTTTCAATCTCCCTTTCATTTTTGGCGTCGAATTTGAACTCCCAGCCCTTTTATAAGAGTAATGAAATCTTTCGGACACAGACCCAGTTTCAGAATCAGCATAGTTAGGGTTCTGGTTGTGATTTGAACCCCCTGAACATGGCTTACAGTTCTTATATGCACCTGAAGCTTTAGCAGCCATATCCTTGATCTAAAAAATCATCAAAATAACATATAAACAAACAGACATTTGAACTTAATAACATATATTGCAACGTAATTAAGACTTATTTTTTAAGAGAATAAGGAGAATGAACCTGAGCAGTAAGGGCTTTAATGGCTTGCTTTTTGCTGGGTGTAGCAGCCGTGTCATCTTCTTCTGGTTCACGTAGAGATCCAGTGTTGAGCTGCTTTGAACATGCTATACAAGTCAACATTCTCGAATTATCAACTTCAATCTCCGAGCAAGATACCCACTGAGAACAAATATCCAATTAGCAATAGAATGACAAAATTAAAGTTAATTACTATCAGTTAGTTAAGAACTAAGCACTTATCACTTTAAGAAGAGTAATTTTTACCTACGATTAATTAATCCAGCAAACAAGCCCGTGTTCGAAAATAAGGCTTTTCAGCATTGAAGACAGATGTATATCTGAAACCAAACAAACAAATCCTAGTCTTCGGATCAATCAATCTCTTAGTGTTCAAAAAATACCAATGACAACTCAATTAAAATCCTACAATGACAGAGATGGAGAATAAAAAGGAGAAAAAGAGTAGAATAGTAAGTTGGTTGGAGTAACCGAGGCGTTAAAGACGGAAATAGCGCTTAGGTTGGGTCGATTAGATGAGATCACGAGAAGGAGCTGGATCTCACTCACTTGCTTTCATTACTCAAATACTACATTATTCAACTACTATTACTCATTTTCCATTCTCGTTACTCAGTAATCTCTCTCTCAAACTTGCTCAGTTACAGGTAGAAAGTGAAACAGAGAGAGAGAGAAGCTCTGCCATGTAAACTGGTGGAGTAATAACAGAGAGAGAGAGAGAGAAGGGAGGGATACGATCAGAAAAGGCTGTTGAGATTTGTGGGGTTTTCGATGCAATAGCTAGGGCCAAGTATGACAAGACGGGTTGCTCTAATGGTAAGCAACCCCACTTCCAACCGAGAGGTTGTGATTTCGAGTGCAACAACAGTAACATTGCAGTCCAACGGTAGTCCCAGCTACCAAAATTTCTCGAACTACATTGACCTGATTCCTGTTTAGCCCAGGATATGTAGGAAACCTTTGAAGCAAAGGTTCGGTCAAATCTTTTTCAAAAAATGCTTCAACGGAGTACTCGGATGGGCAAAAATCGCTCGCTTTATCTTTGCACGAAAACCCTTCGTGTCTTCGGGCAAAGAGGGGCAGCTGTAAGCACGTGATTTTTGCCCTATATGAGAATTACTCCCAAAAAATTCAAAAATAAAATGATTTTTCTTTGGTGTGTAATTTTGTGATATTTTGTGATATTTTGAAGAATTATTTGTATTTTTCTGTGCGTGTTTATTCGCTAAATTAATAAAAAAATACAAAAATATGTCGCATTTTGCATGTAGTATTTAATTCTACAATTGTTAGTAATTAAAATTGTTTTACAAAAATTAAAAATTACAAAAATAGGCATCGTTTGCATTTTTAGCATTTAATGTCCAAATATACAATTTTATGCTTAATTAATACTTAATTGTGCGTTAATTGTTATTGGGAGTTAATTTGCGCTTTTATAACTTAATTTAGTTTTAATAATAGTTTAAGTATTTTTATAATTTAGTTTTAGAAAAAATAAAAGAAGAAAAGAGAGCGAAAATATAAAGAAAGTCGGAATTAGGCCTCTTCTTCAATTTCAAGACATAGGCCCAAAAAATGGCCCAATCTTCCCTACGACCCAGTCCATTTCGAACTGGGTCGACCCAGTCCATAACCCAAAAGACCCAATACCCCTATCTTGCATTTCAAAGACACAAAACAAAACAAAAAAAAAAAAATCCTAAAAATGACCTAAGTCATCCGCCCCCCCTATCATTCTTCTTCTTCTTTTCTTCTTTCTTCTCCAAACTCTAAAACACACATCCATGGCTGCCATGGCTAAGCTCCAGCAGCTTAATCTCCTTCGACACAAGCGCACACACCACCAAGAAGCCCATCTTCTCCATGTCAAGCTCAAAAGGCTCGTCCATGGCTGCGTCTTCGTCGTCAACCCATCGCCATGTTTGTTGCTTTTTCTTGCTGCCTCTGCGTCGTCCATGGCTTCCCGAACTGCTGCTCCATTTTCTCCATAAGCTGCTGAACGCAGCAGCAGTAGACGACCAGCTGCTGCCCGTGTCCAGCTGCGACGAGCAGCCATGGCTGTCCGCGACGCTGCCGCTGCTCCTCCTTCCTCCGCCGCTGCTTCTACTTCTTCTTCGTCTTCGTCGTCCTTCGTTCGAGCTTTGGTCGAGGCTTGGACAGATTTGTTTACAATCAAAGTTCGTCGTTGATTCATCTCCGGTTAGTTGTTTTTGAGTTTTATTTTTGTTCATATTTTGTTTGATATTTTCCGGATCCAAAATCGTTAAATGATTTAATCCTTGTTTTGTTCGTTGTTCATCTTTGAAATAATTTTCTATTGTGTTCATGTTGTTTGTTAAATTAATTTTCAGATTTCAAAATAGAAGTTTAATTAGTTGTTTTCATGTTTATTTCATGTTTGTATTATTGTTTAAGTAAGTATTTGTTAGTTTGATGTTTGTTAGATTCAAATTGAAATTTAATCAACTATTTCTTCAATTTGTTTCATGTGTTTATGTATTGTTAGAAATTGTTAATATTGTTAAGTTCAAGTTTAAGTTCATAATTGTTTCTTCGTCGATCTTGTTATTTGTTTAAAGAATTTAGTTGTATTAAAGGAATATATTGTTTTAATCGTTTAATCCGTCATGTTTGTTGTCTTAAAATAGATTCATTCATGTTCATACTTTGTTTGGATGATCTTGAATCCGAATTTTATATAGTTTGATTTCTTATTTACCATTTATGATTATTGCTTGAATTGTTCTCATAATCTTGTTTTAAGTTTAATATAAGAATTGTTTGTTGTAATGTTGTTAGAGTTGATTTTAAGTTCAATATGATTGAATTTAGAAATCTTCATACTTTGATTGTTGTTGTTGTTGAATCCGAAAATAGGATTGTTTGTTGCTAAAATATTGTTCAATCAAATTTTAGTTGTTCTTTGTTGTTCAATTCGTGTTCATGTGATTTGTTGTTGAAATGTTGTTAAAATCGTGTTCATGTGATATTGTTGTTATGATGTTCATCCATGTTCATATTGTTGTTTGAACATTGTTAGAAATTGATCATATTGTCTATATTTTGGTTAAGTTTGATTAATTGATGTGTTATAGCTGATGGGTAGTTTGGTAAATTTGTAGTACGTTTAGGGGTAGTTTGGTAATTTCAGTAAGGTCGGAAGGGGTAGTTTAGGAATTGTACATTTTGAAATTGTTTATTTGAAGCATGGGGGACAAAATGAAATGGGGTGGGTTGTGATATGATTATTTAATATAAAGGGGGGACAAGATTTAAATTAAAGGGAATCTTGCATTATTTTAAATAAAGCATGGAGGACAAAATATAATGGGGTGGTGTGATATGTTTATTTAATGTAATGGGGATGAGTGGAAAGATAATGGGTTAGGTAGAGAAAAAGTATTGATTTAATTGATTAAAAGGTTTATGAGATGTGTTATATATGTGAAGTCTTGAAGAAGAAAGAACAAGAATACAGATAGAGAAATACACAGACAGAAAAAAAAACGGGAGAGAGAAACAAATCTGAAAATAAGAGAGAGAAAAGGGCTGAACATTTAAGAGATAGAAAATTCCGAAAAATATTTAAGCTTTCAAATATAAAAAAAAAACTAAAAAAAAAATATTCTGTTTTCTTTTGTTGTTTCATAAAAGCTGGAAGCTTTTGTTTTTTTTTGGATTACTACTCCACCGGTCTGTTACTGGGTTGTTACTGTTGCTGGGCTATTGTTGCTGTGTTGTACTGATTTTACTGCTGTTGCTGATTCTCATATTCATTTTCTTTTGCTTCCAATATCAGGTACACAACTGAAAAGCTGTTTATTGTAATCCGAAATATGAAGCGTGAATACATATGAAGAATGAAAATTTGAAGTTTTAATTTCGTTTTTATTTCTTTGTTCCTTTTGTTGATTGTATTTAAGCTATTTCATGAATTACTAAATAATAACTGGAATAAGAAAATAATATCATAAGTTAGTCTGTAATAAATCAGTTCGGCAAAATAGGTTAATTCACTAGTTATGAAGGCTTCAAGATTATAGGTTGATCATGAACAAGTAGCTAAATTTAGCTAAGACACGAATTTAAATTAAACATCGTAAATTAGGCATTAAGGCATGACTTGAGCTTAAGCAAGATTAAGAGAACGTTTAAGTCTAATAAACTTTCTAATAAGCTTTAGTAATTATGGTTAAATCTAGTTTCAAATGATTGTGAATAATTAATCTCAATAATTTTTTTTAAAAAAAATAACAATGCTGAGTTTTAATCTAGCTATATTTGTTTATTTTGAATATTAGTTGTTGAATTTTTATTTTATTTATAATTTCGAAATTAAGAGTGAAATTCCTTTTTCATCAATATTTGTATTAATCAAGCAATTAGCATGTCATGTCTTCTTAAAATAATAAAAGCTAGTAATAAATTAGGATTTTCTTTCTTTATTTTAGAGACTCATTTTTATAGAAAAATGTAGTCGTTTTAAGATTTGTCCAAATAAATGAGATGAGCCTCGCTTAATGAAATGTATAGATTGCGGGGCCCTCAATAAATGTACATTTAATCGCTTAGAATTAGGGAGGAGCTGTTTTAGCAAATTTCACGGCCCTACCCAAAATAATGATACGCTAGACTCTTTAGGCGCGATTTAATTAATTTTACCTTCTTAAACTCGGATGCGCATTTCATGCGACCCAAATCTAAATCCTAAAACATTGAATAAAAATGTGTTCTGGATTGCGGGTGCATTTCATGTGACGTAATCCAAAGACATGTTTTAAACGATGTTCACAATTTTAATTTTTTATTTTTTATTTTTTTTTAAAAAAAATATTAATAATAATAAAGTGATAAAAAGTTAAGATTGACACACCGGTTCATAATTGTATTAAAATCAGATAAATAAGCTAAATATGACAATTGAGCGACCGTGCTAGAACCACGGAACTCGGGAATGCCTAACACCTTCTCCCGGGTTAACAGAATTCCTTATCCGGATTTCTGGTACGCATACTGTAATATGGAGTCATTCTTTTCCTCGATTCGGGATTAAAATTGGTGACTTGGGACACCCTAAATCTCCCAAGTGGCGACTCTGAAATAAATAAATAAATCCCGTTTTGATTGTCCTTTAATTGGAAAAAACTCCTACGCCCTCGCGGGGTCGGAAAAAGGAGGTGTGACAGCTCTGGCGACTCTGCTGGGGACTTAACCCAGAACCAGTGGTTCAGGGTTAGAAATTCGAGCTCATATAAATTGTTATATTTGGTTTTATCTGATTTTTACATGTTTGAGCCTAATGTGCTAAATGCTGCTTTTACCGCTTTGATATTACGTGAACTGTGTATAAACTGTGCCGAAACCCATCTCCTCTCTGAGTCTTCTAAATCATGAAGAAGGGTGTACTTCGTACGACTTCTTTTCTGTATAGTGTAAAATCCCAATTTAGAACGAGGTTCGGACAAGTTGCTAAGCCGGTGAAGCTTCTGTATTCCCGGTACGCTACCCCCCCTCGGCTCGAGCTGTCCGCTTGGGTAAGCCAGGTCTAGAACAAACACCCAGGTTCTGAACCTAGTATAACAAAGCCACATGCCGGATCCCTAGTAGGAACGTTTGTTTGCATCACGTGCATCTGACTTTGGAGGCTCAACACAGGGGTTGGGTCTGTCTAGGACAGGTGCACCAAAAATGAAAATGACCATCCTGATGCATCTTACTTGTTACTACTTGCGCATTAATTTGATACGGACTTGTGTGTTGACTGACTTGTGAATATCAGGAATAATATTTTGAAAAAAAAAAGAAATAGCGGTTAGGGAATTGATTGTTTATTTTGAAAAGAAAACAAATGCCCAAATACTGTCAAAACTCTGCCGAAATTTTGAGAAAATGAAAAAAAAATGTCTTATTAGTTTGTTTTATTAAAAGCTAAGAAAAGAAAAAAAAAGAGTCGTTGTTCTGTTTTGTTTTTCAAAAAATAAAAATAGAAAAAAATATATAGTTTGTCTTGCCATGAAAATGAAAATGAAAATGAAAAAGAGTCTTATTTTTAAAATGGTTTTTTTATTATTTATTTGCTTATGAAAATGCAAAAAAATAAAAAAAATAAAAAAAAAACTTTCATTATTTGTCGCAAATATATATATATATAAATCTGAAAAGTTTTTTTTTATTTCCAAAAAATATATATATCTTTATTTGTTGCAAAGAGTATTTGTCTTGCCAAGAAAATTCAAAGTAAAATTCCAAAAAAGATATGTCTTGCAAAAAATAATATAAATATCTTTATTTTCCATTGTTGATAAAACAAAAATAATAAAAATGTTTTTTTATAAAAAAAAAAATCCGAAAATATTTTGATACTTCTTTTAAAATTGAAAAGAAAATTCAAAATTCAAAAAATATTTTTTAGAAGCATTTCTTTTATCAAAAGTAAAATTCCAAAAATATTTTCTTTTTTTTTCTTTAGAATAAGAAAAAAAAACAAATGGAAATTCAAAAAAAAAAAAAACTTCCTTTTACTTTTGAAATTCTCAAAGTTCAAATCAAAAGAAAAGGAATTTTTACAAGTCTTTCTTTCAAAAAGAAATCAATCAAAATATATATATATATATATATATATATATATATATACTTCCTTTATTCTTTTGAAGCAGTTCTTTCACAGTTCTAATTAAACAAAATATATTAGTTCATTTACTTATTCGCGAGGCCCGAACTACGCGGGTTTGATTCTCACCGGATGTGAGATACGTAGGCAACCCTCATCGGGTCCAACCCCCTTTTTGCTAAAATAGTCAAAAACCAAAAAAATAAATAAAAAACGTATCAAAATTTTTTATTTTGTCATAAATAAGTCTAGTGGTGTCCAACCTTCCCTTTTGCTAAAATAGCCAAAAAAAAAAACATGTCAAAATTTTAATTTTGTCATAGAGAAGTCAGGTGACGCTGTTTTATGAAGACATAGCCGAATGTTCCCGAAAGGGACGCCGGGAGGCTGACTTTGCATAAACAGCCACCTTTGGGTCATTTTTAAGATTTTGACCAGTTGACCCACACAGCCTTAAAAATCTTCGTCCCCGAGGCGTTGAAAGGCCGTGTTTGCAATATTGACTTTTCTAATTCGAAAAATGATAAAAAGAGTCATAAATAAGTCGGGTGATGATGTTTTGTCAAAAATAGCCGAATGTTCCCGAGAGAGACGCCGGAAGGCTGACTTTGCATAAACAACCACTTTTTTTTTTTTGGGTCCTGTTTAGGATTTTGGTCTAGTTGACCCACACAGCCCTATAAATCTTCGTCCCCAGGCGCTGAAGGGCCGTGTTTGCAACATCAGGTTTTTAGTATAATTTGAAAAGAAAAAAAAAGAGTCAGCGGTCAGGTGAATACCGTTTGGATTTTTTTTAGTCAAAATAACCCGAGCCAACTTCGGCCGCGTCTTGAACCGTTCTTGCCGAAATAACCTTAGAGTATCTGTCAGTTGTCGAAAGGTTATTTTCGTAAAAGAATGGACAAGTGTGTAAAGTGTCATAAAATAATCCTCCTCAGCCTCAAATTCATGAAAGTTGGAAGGGGCCACATTTGCAAAAATAACCGTTTGGTTGCATTTGTCAAACAGGGAAAGAAATTGGCCATTTGTAAATCTTTTAATTAGAATATGTGGGTTGTTTGATTTTCCAGCTTGTAGGTCATCTTCAAACCTTTGAAACTCAGTTTGTTTTAACATGAAAATTGAAAAAAAAATGTTTAGCATTGTTTATCTTTTATTGGGTCCGAACTACGCTCGGTCTGATTCATGCGGGGTCATGATACGTAGGCAATCTCCATAAGATTCGACCACCACCAAAATAAAAAAAATATAAAAAAATATAATAATAAATAAATAAAAGAGAGTGTGGAAGATTTTCAGGGGGCACAATTGTCTAACTGCTTAGGTACATTGTATCTCTGATACATGATTGTCTGTCTAATGCCCTAACACTAACGTGATGGCTTCCCTTTGATGTGTCCATATATAGAAAGTGGTTGGTTGTGGTAACTCCTCCCTGCAAAGCAAAATCAAAGGACAATGGCTCAGAACCGCAGAACCGAGTGGATCGGTACTGATGACCGACAACAATTGGTCGAACAGAACAACAGGTTGGTAGAAGAAGTGAAAAATGCTGAGACAGCATGTGGCAGACATGTATCAGGCATGGATAACGGGAAAAGCACCACCCCCTCCACCGCCAAGCCTCTTGAACTCGGTCATTTCCCAAGCACCCAACACCATAATGGAAGATTCTCCATACTCTCCATCCCAACCCATTTATGGCAGCTTTCCCAGCTATCCGAGTAGCTCCATCACTCTTCAATGTTTCTCCGCTCCCCAACACCACTTCTTTCCCCGTGACCTCAAAAGCCATACCTCACTTCCCAGGTACCCGACTCCACGAAATGCTTACCCACCCATACAAGCCTACCAAAAGCCATCTGGATCAGGTTTCCGGCCCTGTCAACATGCAAGAATGAAGAGGTTGCTGAAACGAGAAAAGGCTCTCACCCCTATCGGGGTATCTTATGCCAGTCTGTTTGAAAGGCTAAGGCATGCTGGCTCGATTGAACCACTCCCCGCATGTACTCCAAATCCACTTGCAAGGAGCTTTGATCCGGCAGCGCGATGCGCCTACCACTCCAATGTCATAGGGCACAACATTGAGAGCTGTCATAGTTGGAGAAGGGAAGTAGAGAAAATGATCCGAGAAGGGCGGGTTGTGATTAATAACAGTGACATGGAGCACTCGAACCCCCTCGAGAACTTGCCGACGGAGGTTGATGAGATTGAAGCTGGTAATGGTCTCGGCAGTATTGATGCAAAGCTCAGTGGCTAAAATGCCAATTTTGATAAAGTGGGAGGACGTTTCGTTCCTTGGTCAGCAAGAGAGAAGCTTGTGGTGGCTCATTTTGTTGTCATTTCTGTTGTTCGGATTATTAGGGTTATAAGTCGGATGTTGTCTTGTCCAGTTTGTTTTAGGATTTTGTTCTGGATTATTTTGTTTGTTTTGTTATTTAAACCATTTCACCGGTAGTCTAATACAAAATCCGGTCTTTTATTATTTCCAGTCATCTTTTTGTTTAGTCCTTTTATCATTTTTGTTCAATGCCGATTCTAGGGACATGACATGCGCACCCAGTTTGGGCCTAGTCTTAAAAGTTAATCATAAAACCCTGAGAAGGTGATCAAAGCATTTAAAGGAAATAAGAATGGTTTGAGATTATTTGGAGCCCGAGTCATGTGGAACTGGGGCAAACACAAAGAAAACCGTTAAATAAAGATTCGCCTAAATTGGCATGAGGGTCGTTCATAATAAAAGAGAATGAGAGTGTCGCCCAACGGTGCTTTAGAAGTGACAAATGAACAAACATATGTTTAACATAATTGTCAAGCCCAGCACCGTCGGAAGAGACTATAAATCTATTGTTTGTTGTGTTGTTTGCATTTGGCATGTTTTGAAGACTGGAATGACGAAGGCATTTTGTTCTACTACCTAAACACTTTATCCTTCGTTACCCCTTTTTGAGCCTTACTTATTTTTCTTTCATACCCCTCGTTCGGAATCAGTAAAAACGACTAGAAAACGCGAGCATGGCATGAAAACATGAAAAAAAAAAACAACAAAACGAAAAAGAAAAGAAAAGAAAAGAAAAATGGTAACAAAAAAAAAATGTCAAATGAAAAAAGAGGAATTGGGAACTACGTTTGACCTGATTCCTCAAAGAGGATACGTAGGCGCTTCACGGCTCGGTCATAGTTTTGAAAATATATAAATCAATCAAGTAAAATATCCCCAAGCAAGAAACTGGGGCAAAAGTTGCGTTTGTGGTAAATAAATCTAGTTCCGAAAGTTGTAACTAATAACCCAGAATTAATGCTTTTTTGAGCCTTTAATACCTTTTTTTTCTAGCCCTATCCAAAACCCACATTACGGTCCAAAGAAAGACCTTCTGACCAGTCTTCAAAAGATGCCAAGTCAGACAAATGAGAGTCTTACCGGCGAACATAACATTCTGTTCCACAGCAGAAAGGACTCTAATCTCCAGCAGAGAGAGTCATACCGGCAACACTCCAAATCCCCAGCTGGAAAGTGATACAAATGAGAGAGTCATATCGGTGAAAACCTTCACAGGCACCATAAGGCGATGAAAGCTGAGAGAAGAACAAAAAATGAGAGAGACTTGATAGTGAAAACCCTTTGGGCACTACAAGTCGAATAAGATTAAGAATCCAATGGGGAATCGCCAATTGAAGATCTTGAAAAATGATTGACGGTAGAGGATAGGCCACATACGCATGTCATGGCCATTAGAGTCGGTATCTGCGTTTGATAGGTTTTTATTTATAGTTTCTTTTGTAAAAGAGTCATCATTTCCTTTGTCTTTTATTTTGTTTCTTTTATCTTTCTCCTTTCATAGAAAAACTCCCCAATAGAGTCTGTCTGGTCATAACAAGTGTGAATTGACTTCAAAATATGTCATCAGCTTCCCAATTATACAAAATGAGATCTGACTAGTGCATCCAAATGGTGTAGTCAGCGAGGAACAAGCGCGAGGCCAGTGTCAAGAAAATATCCCCAGCAAAAGGGAATTGACAAAAGGATTGACGAGTGTCAAAAGGGATATCCTTGCCAAAACCAAAGTTATAAACCTCAAGGCCAAAGCCAGTGGGCAAATCAAGGAGAGCAATGAGCATGATTTGGGAAATTCATACTAGGACTAAAAGGTCGGGGAAATGTCAGCTTCCGAGTTATGTCACAAAAGAAGACGGATATCCCCAGCAGGAAGGGATTATCCCCAGCACATAATATCATCCCCAACAAGCTGTGGAACGCAGAGCAAGGAAGGAGAAAGGGAAAAGCCATCCCAGTAGGGGTATCACAACCAACCACCATGTTTTAAACTAACAAATTTTGTTTGATTTGAAACAGGTAAAGGAAATGGCATTGATGCCAGAAATGCATGCCGCAAGGGATATTATCAAACTGGGGCAGAAAATTTTCCTTCCGCTTAGAAAATTTTCTGGAAGTCAGGTACCCATGCGGGAAAGAATAAAGATAACGCCAGTCTCAAGGGAAGTGGTCTTAGAACCAGTGTTGCCCCCAACATAATAAGTTCTATGGAGGAAGTTGTTCCCCAGCAAAGGGATGAAACTTGAGCTCAGTGAAGCACTAGTTCTGAAAGAATCAGAATCCCCCAACAGTGTTATCCTCGACAGCGTTATCCCCAGCTGATAACATTTTACCCCCCAACAGGTAAGTAAATAATTCCCCAACAGTGTTATCCCCAGCAAGTATTCGAGGTAAGACATTTTCAAGTCTTAAGGATATTTTGGGTTCATCCGCCCTCAAATAGGATATTTTGGGTTCATCCGCCCTCGAACAGGATATTTTGGGTTCATCCGCCCTCGAACAGGATATTTTGGGTTCATCCGCCCTCGAATAGGATATTTTGGGTTCATCCGCCCTTGAATAGGATATTTTGGGTTCATCCGCCCTCGAATAGGATATTTTGGGTTCATCCGCCCTCGAATAGGATATTGTGGGTTCATCCGCCCTCGAATAGGATATTGTGGGTTCATCCGCCCTCGAATAGGATATTTTGGGTTCATCCGCCCTCGAATAGGATATTTTGGGTTCATCCGCCCTCGAACAGGATATTTTGGGTTCATCCGCCCTCGAATAGGATATTTTGGGTTCATCCGCCCTCGAATAGGATATTTTGGGTTCATCCGCCCTCGAATAGGATATTTTGGGTTCATCCGCCCTCGAACAGGATATTTTGGGTTCATCCGCCCTCGAATAGGATATTTTGGGTTCATCCGCCCTCGAATAGGATTTTATTTTCAAAGTTGTTGTTGAAGCCAGGCGCCCACCTGAATAACGAAAGGAATACTTTTCTTGTCTGTCCATTGCATATTTTAGGTGCCCACCTGTATAACAAGGGAATACATTCCACACCTTTGCCAATAGGAGACGCACTTCCTAAGTCTAGTTCTGCCAATAGGAGACGCACTTCCTAAGTTAGTTTCACCCATAGGAGACGCATTTCCTCCTAAGTTTAGTTTTACCCATAGGAGACGCATTTCCTCCTAAGTTTAGTTTTACCCACAGGAGACGCATTTCCTCCTAAGTTTAGTTTTACCCATAGGAGACGCATTTCCTCCTAAATTTAGTTTACCCATAGGAGACGCATTTCCTCCTAAGTTTAGTTTACCCATAGGAGACGTATTTCCTCCTAAATTTACTTTTACCCATAGGAGACGCATTTCCTCCTAAGTTTAGTTTACCCATAGGAGACGCATTTCCTCCTAAGTTAGCATTGAAGTTGGGAGCCCGCCCATATAATAGAGGCATACATTTCTGTCATTTTACTTTCAGTTCTAGGTCGCCCACCAGTAAAATGCGGGAATACATTTCAGTTCTAGGTCGCCCACCAGTAAAATGCGGGAATACATTTCAGTTCTAGGTCGCCCACCAGTAAAATGCGGGAATACTTTCTGTTCTAGGTCGCCCACCAGTAAAATGCGGGAATACATTTCAGTTCTAGGTCGCCCACCAGTAGAATGCGGGAATACATTTCAGTTCTAGGTCGCCCACCAGTAAAATGCGGGAATACATTTCAGTTCTAGGTCGCCCACCAGTAGAATGCGGGAATACATTTCAGTTCTAGGTCGCCCACCAGTAAAATGCGGGAATACATTTCAGTTCTAGGTCGCCCACCAGTAGAATGCGGGAATACTTTCTGTTCTAGGTCGCCCACCAGTAAAATGCGGGAATACATTTCAGTTCTAGGTCGCCCACCAGTAAAATGCGGGAATACTTTCTGTTCTAGGTCGCCCACCAGTAAAATGCGGGAATACATTTCAGTTCTAGGTCGCCCACCAGTAGAATGCGGGAATACTTTTAAGTTCTAGGTTGCCCACCAGTATAATGCGGGAATACTTTCTGTTCTAGGTCGCCCACCAGTAAAATGCGGGAATACATTTCAGTTCTAGGTCGCCCACCAGTAAAATGCGGGAATACTTTCTGTTCTAGGTCGCCCACCAGTAAAATGCGGGAATACATTTCAGTTCTAGGTCGCCCACTAGTAAAATGCGGGAATACATTTCAGTTCTAGGTCGCCCACCAGTAGAATGCGGGAATACTTTTAAGTTCTAGGTCGCCCACCAGTATAATGCGGGAATACATTTCAGTTCTAGGTCGCCCACCAGTAAAATGCGGGAATACTTTCTGTTCTAGGTCGCCCACCAGTAAAATGCGGGAATACATTTCAGTTCTAGGTCGCCCACCAGTAAAATGCGGGAATACATTTCAGTTCTAGGTCGCCCACCAGTAAAATGCGGGAATACTTTCTGTTCTAGGTCGCCCACCAGTAAAATGCGGGAATACATTTCAGTTCTAGGTCGCCCACCAGTAGAATGCGGGAATACATTTCAGTTCTAGGTCGCCCACCAGTAAAATGCGGGAATACATTTCAGTTCTAGGTCGCCCACCAGTAGAATGCGGGAATACATTTCAGTTCTAGGTCGCCCACCAGTAAAATGCGGGAATACATTTCAGTTCTAGGTCGCCCACCAGTAGAATGCGGGAATACTTTTATGTTCTAGGTCGCCCACCAGTATAATGCGGGAATACATTTCAGTTCTAGGTCACCCACCAGTAAAATGTGGGAATACTTTCTGTTCTAGGTCGCCCACCAGTAAAATGCGGGAATACATTTCAGTTCTAGGTCGCCCACCAGTAAAATGCGGGAATACATTTCAGTTCTAGGTCGCCCACCAGTAGAATGCGGGAATACATTTCAGTTCTAGGTCGCCCACCAGTAAAATGCGGGAATACATTTCAGTTCTAGGTCGCCCACCAGTAAAATGCGGGAATACATTTCAGTTCTAGGTCGCCCACCAGTAGAATGCGGGAATACTTTTAAGTTCTAGGTCGCCCACCAGTATAATGCGGGAATACTTTCTGTTCTAGGTCGCCCACCAGTAGAATGCGGGAATACATTTCAGTTCTAGGTCGCCCACCAGTAAAATGCGGGAATACATTTCAGTTCTAGGTCGCCCACCAGTAAAATGCGGGAATACATTTCAGTTCTAGGTCGCCCACCAGTAGAATGCGGGAATACTTTTAAGTTCTAGGTCGCCCACCAGTATAATGCGGGAATACTTTCTGTTCTAGGTCGCCCACCAGTAAAATGCGGGAATACATTTCAGTTCTAGGTCGCCCACCAGTAAAATGCGGGAATACTTTCTGTTCTAGGTCGCCCACCAGTAAAATGCGGGAATACATTTCAGTTCTAGGTCGCCCACCAGTAGAATGCGGGAATACTTTTAAGTTCTAGGTTGCCCACCAGTATAATGCGGGAATACTTTCTGTTCTAGGTCGCCCACCAGTAAAATGCGGGAATACATTTCAGTTCTAGGTCGCCCACCAGTAAAATGCGGGAATACTTTCTGTTCTAGGTCGCCCACTAGTAAAATGCGGGAATACATTTCAGTTCTAGGTCGCCCACTAGTAAAATGCGGGAATACATTTCAGTTCTAGGTCGCCCACCAGTAGAATGCGGGAATACTTTTAAGTTCTAGGTCGCCCACCAGTATAATGCGGGAATACATTTCAGTTCTAGGTCGCCCACCAGTAAAATGCGGGAATACTTTCTGTTCTAGGTCGCCCACCAGTAAAATGCGGGAATACATTTCAGTTCTAGGTCGCCCACCAGTAAAATGTGGGAATACATTTCAGTTCTAGGTCGCCCACCAGTAAAATGCGGGAATACATTCATGTTCTAGGTCGCCCACCAGTAAAATGCGGGAATACTTTCAGCTCTAGGTCGCCCACCAGTATAATGCGGGCATACATTTCATAATTTTGCATTGAAGCAACTTTTTAGTCTTGTATTACAGAGTTTGGAATCAGTAACCCCACCGGAAGGCGGAAGGTTACAACAGGAATCCCCAGCAGTAAACAATAAAATCCCCAGCACCGGGAAGCAGAAGGTTGCAACAAGAGGTCCCAGCATAAACTCAAGTCCATGTGTCAAAAGGAAGAAAAGTATCGGAAGAAAAGCACCGGAGGAAACACAAGCCGACAAGAAAGCAAGGCAACAAGAACAAATTTTAGTCTAGCCTAGCTTCTTGTTTTCTTTTAAGCACGGTGTAACAAGGAGATCGGTAAGCAGTAGTAATAGCATGCAACAACAGTAACAGTGCAGTCCAACGGTAGTCCCAGCTACCAAAGTTTTCCGAACTACATTGACCTGATTCCTATTTAGCCCAGGATATGTAGGAAACCTTTGAAGCAAAGGTTCGGTCAAATCTTTTTCAAAAAATGCTTCAACGGAGTACTCGAATGGGCAAAAAATCGCTCGCTTTATCTTTGCACGAAAACCCTTCGTGTCTTCGGGCAAAGAGGGGCAGCTGTAAGCACGTGATTTTTGCCCTATATGAGAATTACTCCCAAAAAATTCAAAAATAAAATGATTTTTCTTTGGTGTGTAATTTTGTGATATTTTGTGATATTTTGAAGAATTATTTGTATTTTTCTGTGCGTGTTTATTCGCTAAATTAATAAAAAAATACAAAAATATGTCGCATTTTGCATGTAGTATTTAATTCTACAATTGTTAGTAATTAAAATTGTTTTACAAAAATTAAAAATTACAAAAATAGGCATCGTTTGCATTTTTAGCATTTAATGTCCAAATATACAATTTTATGCTTAATTAATACTTAATTGTGCGTTAATTGTTATTGGGAGTTAATTTGCGCTTTTATAACTTAATTTAGTTTTAATAATAGTTTAAGTATTTTTATAATTTAGTTTTAGAAAAAATAAAAGAAGAAAAGAGAGCGAAAATATAAAGAAAGTCGGAATTAGGCCTCTTCTTCAATTTCAAGACATAGGCCCAAAAAATGGCCCAATCTTCCCTACGACCCAGTCCATTTCGAACTGGGTCGACCCAGTCCATAACCCAAAAGACCCAATACCCCTATCTTGCATTTCAAAGACACAAAACAAAACAAAAAATAAAAGGAAAACCCTAAAAATGACCTAAGTCATCCGCCCCCCCTATCATTCTTCTTCTTCTTTTCTTCTTTCTTCTCCAAACTCTAAAACACACATCCATGGCTGCCATGGCTAAGCTCCAGCAGCTTAATCTCCTTCGACACAAGCGCACACACCACCAAGAAGCCCATCTTCTCCATGTCAAGCTCAAAAGGCTCGTCCATGGCTGCGTCTTCGTCGTCAACCCATCGCCATGTTTGTTGCTTTTTCTTGCTGCCTCTGCGTCGTCCATGGCTTCCCGAACTGCTGCTCCATTTTCTCCATAAGCTGCTGAACGCAGCAGCAGTAGACGACCAGCTGCTGCCCGTGTCCAGCTGCGACGAGCAGCCATGGCTGTCCGCGACGCTGCCGCTGCTCCTCCTTCCTCCGCCGCTGCTTCTACTTCTTCTTCGTCTTCGTCGTCCTTCGTTCGAGCTTTGGTCGAGGCTTGGACAGATTTGTTTACAATCAAAGTTCGTCGTTGATTCATCTCCGGTTAGTTGTTTTTGAGTTTTATTTTTGTTCATATTTTGTTTGATATTTTCCGGATCCAAAATCGTTAAATGATTTAATCCTTGTTTTGTTCGTTGTTCATCTTTGAAATAATTTTCTATTGTGTTCATGTTGTTTGTTAAATTAATTTTCAGATTTCAAAATAGAAGTTTAATTAGTTGTTTTCATGTTTATTTCATGTTTGTATTATTGTTTAAGTAAGTATTTGTTAGTTTGATGTTTGTTAGATTCAAATTGAAATTTAATCAACTATTTCTTCAATTTGTTTCATGTGTTTATGTATTGTTAGAAATTGTTAATATTGTTAAGTTCAAGTTTAAGTTCATAATTGTTTCTTCGTCGATCTTGTTATTTGTTTAAAGAATTTAGTTGTATTAAAGGAATATATTGTTTTAATCGTTTAATCCGTCATGTTTGTTGTCTTAAAATAGATTCATTCATGTTCATACTTTGTTTGGATGATCTTGAATCCGAATTTTATATAGTTTGATTTCTTATTTACCATTTATGATTATTGCTTGAATTGTTCTCATAATCTTGTTTTAAGTTTAATATAAGAATTGTTTGTTGTAATGTTGTTAGAGTTGATTTTAAGTTCAATATGATTGAATTTAGAAATCTTCATACTTTGATTGTTGTTGTTGTTGAATCCGAAAATAGGATTGTTTGTTGCTAAAATATTGTTCAATCAAATTTTAGTTGTTCTTTGTTGTTCAATTCGTGTTCATGTGATTTGTTGTTGAAATGTTGTTAAAATCGTGTTCATGTGATATTGTTGTTATGATGTTCATCCATGTTCATATTGTTGTTTGAACATTGTTAGAAATTGATCATATTGTCTATATTTTGGTTAAGTTTGATTAATTGATGTGTTATAGCTGATGGGTAGTTTGGTAAATTTGTAGTACGTTTAGGGGTAGTTTGGTAATTTCAGTAAGGTCGGAAGGGGTAGTTTAGGAATTGTACATTTTGAAATTGTTTATTTGAAGCATGGGGGACAAAATGAAATGGGGTGGGTTGTGATATGATTATTTAATATAAAGGGGGGACAAGATTTAAATTAAAGGGAATCTTGCATTATTTTAAATAAAGCATGGAGGACAAAATATAATGGGGTGGTGTGATATGTTTATTTAATGTAATGGGGATGAGTGGAAAGATAATGGGTTAGGTAGAGAAAAAGTATTGATTTAATTGATTAAAAGGTTTATGAGATGTGTTATATATGTGAAGTCTTGAAGAAGAAAGAACAAGAATACAGATAGAGAAATACACAGACAGAAAAAAAACGGGAGAGAGAAACAAATCTGAAAATAAGAGAGAGAAAAGGGCTGAACATTTAAGAGATAGAAAATTCCGAAAAATATTTAAGCTTTCAAATATAAAAAAAAAAACTAAATAAAAATATTCTGTTTTCTTTTGTTGTTTCATAAAAGCTGGAAGCTTTTGTTTTTTTTTGGATTACTACTCCACCGGTCTGTTACTGGGTTGTTACTGTTGCTGGGCTATTGTTGCTGTGTTGTACTGATTTTACTGCTGTTGCTGATTCTCATATTCATTTTCTTTTGCTTCCAATATCAGGTACACAACTGAAAAGCTGTTTATTGTAATCCGAAATATGAAGCGTGAATACATATGAAGAATGAAAATTTGAAGTTTTAATTTCGTTTTTATTTCTTTGTTCCTTTTGTTGATTGTATTTAAGCTATTTCATGAATTACTAAATAATAACTGGAATAAGAAAATAATATCATAAGTTAGTCTGTAATAAATCAGTTCGGCAAAATAGGTTAATTCACTAGTTATGAAGGCTTCAAGATTATAGGTTGATCATGAACAAGTAGCTAAATTTAGCTAAGACACGAATTTAAATTAAACATCGTAAATTAGGCATTAAGGCATGACTTGAGCTTAAGCAAGATTAAGAGAACGTTTAAGTCTAATAAACTTTCTAATAAGCTTTAGTAATTATGGTTAAATCTAGTTTCAAATGATTGTGAATAATTAATCTCAATAATTTTTTTTTAAAAAAAAATAACAATGCTGAGTTTTAATCTAGCTATATTTGTTTATTTTGAATATTAGTTGTTGAATTTTTATTTTATTTATAATTTCGAAATTAAGAGTGAAATTCCTTTTTCATCAATATTTGTATTAATCAAGCAATTAGCATGTCATGTCTTCTTAAAATAATAAAAGCTAGTAATAAATTAGGATTTTCTTTCTTTATTTTAGAGACTCATTTTTATAGAAAAATGTAGTCGTTTTAAGATTTGTCCAAATAAATGAGATGAGCCTCGCTTAATGAAATGTATAGATTGCGGGGCCCTCAATAAATGTACATTTAATCGCTTAGAATTAGGGAGGAGCTGTTTTAGCAAATTTCACGGCCCTACCCAAAATAATGATACGCTAGACTCTTTAGGCGCGATTTAATTAATTTTACCTTCTTAAACTCGGATGCGCATTTCATGCGACCCAAATCTAAATCCTAAAACATTGAATAAAAATGTGTTCTGGATTGCGGGTGCATTTCATGTGACGTAATCCAAAGACATGTTTTAAACGATGTTCACAATTTTAATTTTTTATTTTTTATTTTTTTTTTAAAAAAAATATTAATAATAATAAAGTGATAAAAAGTTAAGATTGACACACCGGTTCATAATTGTATTAAAATCAGATAAATAAGCTAAATATGACAATTGAGCGACCGTGCTAGAACCACGGAACTCGGGAATGCCTAACACCTTCTCCCGGGTTAACAGAATTCCTTATCCGGATTTCTGGTACGCATACTGTAATATGGAGTCATTCTTTTCCTCGATTCGGGATTAAAATTGGTGACTTGGGACACCCTAAATCTCCCAAGTGGCGACTCTGAAATAAATAAATAAATCCCGTTTTGATTGTCCTTTAATTGGAAAAAACTCCTTGTACCCTCGCGGGGTCGGAAAAAGGAGGTGTGACACCTTCAAATTTTTCCAGATTTCAAGAATGGATTAATTTTTTCAGATTTCAAGAATGGATTAATTATTTTTTTTCTACATCGTCCTTAGAGTAAATAGCGTTGGAATATATATTAGGAGCGTTTATGTGAGTAGTAAAGGTTAATATGATCAATTCCATTGTTAATTAATGTTAAAAGATGGATTTATTAATCTGTGGGACAACATCCAAAAAATCACTTATTTTGGACCGGAGGGAGTAATTTTTTTTGATTGTTTTCACACATATTAAGAAATACACCTTTTAACATTAATTATTAATGAAATTGATCATATTAATCTTTATTATCTCTTTACATAAATACTCCTAACGCATACTTTAACATTAATTACTCCAAGGCTAATGTGGGAAAAAAATAATTAATTCATTCTTGCAATCTAAAAAATCACTAATTTTGGACCACAAGAAAAAAAAAAACAAATCACGTATTTTGGACCGGAGGAAGTATATGTTTAGTCTATACTTTTTTTAATCATTTTTAATGTGAATTCAATTTGGTGACTAGTAGCCTATTGGAATATAGCCCGTTTTGGACATAAGAATTTTTAATTTTTTTCAAATCTTTCTTATACTTTTTATCGAAATCAACGCTTGTTCCTAATACACAAAACTTCAAAAACAGTCCAAAATTATATTCATATCCAAACACAATTCTAAATTTCAAATATCATTTTCATTTGAAAAAGAAATCCCCCTATTTTAAAATTTTACGATTCTTATGTCCAAACGCCCACTAAACTTCTCAAATCATCTTATTTTAAACTATTTTTTTCATAAAATACTGTTAAAAAGGTTTTTTCTTGAGAAACAATTTGTGTTTGACCAATTAATTTTAAAAATACTTTAAACAGTATTAATTAGTAATTGGTCAAATTTTTGAAAAGTGTTTCCAAGTAGATTTTTCTCAAAAAGTATTATTTTTGGGTGAATTTTTTTTTGTTTCTCAAAACTGCTTCTGCTTTTACTCAAAAATATTTTTTTTCTTTCTAAAATCTTGGTCAAATACTTTAACTTTGGAATAAAGTGCTTTTGGAAGAAAGAAAAAAACTTAGCAAAATAGACTATAATTCAGATTCATTCAGCATAAAATACACTAGTTTTTTTATTTTAGGGATCAAATATGAGATCTCTAATAAGAGTGAAAAAGTATCATTGATCCCATCACGTTCAAGTTGGTACGTTCCATTTTGCCATTTATCCCATCACGTTCAAGTTGGTACGTTCCATTTTGTTTTAAAGTAAGTAGTATTACTTATACCATGTGGTTCGGCCCTTTACCGGATCCCGCACATAGCGAGAACTTAGTGTAGTGGGCTGAACTTTTTTAGTACTTACTTAGATGATTTTATATTTTTATTCTTTTTATTTTTTATTTCCCCAAATTTTATCAATTGTTATATTTTATTTTATCTTAAAATACTTGTACGTATTCGATATTTAAGGGCAGCTCGGTGCACTAAGCTTCCGCTATATGCGGGGTCCCATTTCTGCAATAGGTTGTTTCCACAGCTTGAACCCGTGACCTCCTGGTCACATGTCAGCAACTTTACCAGTTACTCCAAGACTCCTCTTACGTATTCGATATTTGTATCAAATTATTCAAATTAATTTGTAAGAGTCATAATCAGGGGCGGATTTAGGGGGACGCAAGGGGGTTCACACGAATCCCCTTCGTCGAAAAATTACACTGTATATATAAGGCAAAATCTATTTTTACCTCTATTATTAAGTTTTGAACCCCCTTAACACAATCCAAAAGTGTAGTTTAGTGGTCAAGTGGATTCAAAATCTACATAAGGTCATGGGTTCAATTTCCACTAGCTACAAAAAAAAAATTGAACGCCCTTCGTGGAGATTCTGCCTCCGCCACTGGTCATAAGTGAGAAAAATTCATATACTGAATGAGTAGTGGTGATTTGCTGATCCTGATCAGAAATAGGCGTTATGTGCACGGGTATTTGTCCTTAGGAGCATCGCATTTGAGCGTGCGGGCGCAGCAGTGCATGCGCCATCCTATTCCTATAGTTTGTCGCTCTCAGAACTCAAAAGCAAAAAAGGCCTATTTGGCTATTTGCTTGCTATATGTAATCGGTCATCGTCCCTCTTTGAACAGTAAATTCTTTGCTTGCGGATTTGTGATGTCTTTTGTCATCTCGCTCTTCTCTACAATTAAGAAAAGTCCCATTGGTTTTGCCTTTTCCGTTTTTCCACGATATGAACTAACTTTGTGAAAGTTTGTGGTCCTCCTCCCTATTTTTTTTAGAGTCCAAAACGCTTTTGATGTTTTTTTGGACAAAAATCACTTTTGTACTGCTTAAAAAAAAAGTTACATAAATGAGTAAAACGCAGTACTATATTGCGAACTACTTTAACGGAATTAGTCCGTTAAAGTAAAACGCAATACCATACTGCATTTTACTTTAATTATTTTTTTTGTAATTCACAGTATTGTACTGCGTTTTACTTCAATTTTTTTTTTGTAATTCGCAGTATAATACTGCGTTTTATAAAGTTGTTCGCAGTATTATACTGCGTTTTACCTAAAACGCAGCCCCTTCTTCTTCCTTGGACCACTGAACGCAACCCCTTCTCCTTTAAAAATTTCGATTGTTCTGGTCCCCCCCTCCCCCACCCCGCGACAAACTTAAAAAAAAATAAAAATTCGGCCCCACCCGTCACCTAAAGAGCAAGGAGTGTAGGTCCCACATACAAGATAAGCTTTGGATTCCTTCTTTCGGGTGCAAAAATTCGATTTCAATCAAATTCAAAAAACTTAAACCAAGGTATTTCGATTTTGTTTATGTTGAAACTCGTATAGTACATGCATATTTGTATTGTTTAATGTGTTTCCATGTTAATTTGTGTTATGTTTGTGTTTAAATTTGTATCTTATTTATACCCGGACTGATTTATTAGCTTTGGTACAAAAAATTGTTAAAATTTGATAAATTATTTGTATTGTTAATAAATTAATATTATTTATTTTGTTTGTTGTTCATATTTGTATTTTATGTTAGTTGTTTTTATATGTAATATTGACCTTTTAGCGTAGTAAAATATGGAGTTTTTTAGTGTAATAAAATATAGAGCTTTTTAGTGTAGTAAAATATAGAGTCTTTTAGTGTTGTAAAATATAGAGTCTTTTAGCGTAGTAAAATATAGAGTCTTTTAGCGTAGAGTCTATGTAGTTTAAGTATGTAGTAACTCCAATTACACTTTACGAAATTAATTATTTAATTTATAACAATAAACTTACAAAAGTAACAAATTAATATGTGTTGTAAAATTAATTCAAATATCGAGCCTGGAACTCATACATAATTAATCAGTCCAATTTTAAACATAATTAATTATTTAATTTATTAAGCTAACAGACACAATTCTAAAAATGTTGAAATTAACACGCATAATAATTAAGGATAACTCGGTGCTACCGGGCCTCAAATATCGATCCTGGAACCTATACATAATTATTCAGTCTAATTTTAAACATAATTAATTATTTAATCTATTAAGCTAACAGCACAATTCTAAAAATGTTGAAATTAACACGCATAATAATTAAGGATAACTCGGTGCTACCGGGCCTCAACTATCAAGCCTGGAACCCGTACATAATTATTCAATCCAATTTTAAATATAATTAATTATTTAATTTATTAGGCTAATACACACAATTCTAAAAATGTTGAAATTAACACGCATAATAATTAAGGATAACTCGGTGCTACCGGGCCTCAAATATCGAGCCTGGAACTCATACATAATTATTCAGTCCAATTTTAAACATAATTAATTATTTAATTTATTAAGCTAACACACACAATTAATTTTGTTTAAATTATAGTAGACGACATGGACTTTCCTCTGCCTGCGCATCATGGACCTGCCGAGGATCAACTACTAGTGTTGCAGGGCGACCATAGGTCCTCATTTGTATGGGAGGGACAGCTATCGATGCAACCTCTCCGCCCCAGGAGACCTGATGATTTGTGGGAGTTCATCGGGGAGCATCCTTTCCATGCCCGCGTAGTCGAGCGTCTACAGGCTACGGGCTTCTATACGATTTTTGAGCTTGGACGGATGCAGCTTGATTGGTCTTTCATCACGGCCTTGGTAGAGCGGTGGCGACCGGAGACGCACACTTTTCACTTGCCCACTGGAGAGGTCATCATCACGCTGGAGGATGTTCAAGTTTTGTACGGGCTGCGCGTAGATGGACGGGCCGTAGCACTGCCCCAGTACATTAGATCCATGACGCGTGCACAATTTTTGGATATGATGATGCATTTTACTGGTTATAGACCTCAGGGTGACGTTGGGGGCAGTCGTGTTGCTTTGTCAGCCATCAGAGATCATATGGCGTTTTTGCATCCAGACATTACCGGCAAGACAGAGGATCTCCATATTGAGAGGTACACGCGGTTGGCGCTACTCCTGCTTTTCGGGTGTGTCTTATTCCCGAACACTTCGGGGAGTAAAGTGAGTATGCGCTTTCTCCATCATTTTCAGGAGTTGGATGGTTTACCCCAGTACAGTTGGGGTGTTGTTGTTCTCGCATACCTATATAGGAGCATGCGCCGGGCGAGCATGGGTCCAATGGTGGACATATGTGATTTTCTGCCTCTTCTACAGGTGTCAACATTTTCGAATACTCTGTTCATTTCTCCGAATTCTATATGGTCGAAATGACTTATAAATTTTACATCAACCTTTTATCTTAGGTTTGGGCCTGGCAGCGGATCATGGCGTTGTAGCCACCTCTACCAGCACTTGCGCCTGGTGAGGCTTATCCGTTTCTCCCTCTAGCTTCTAGGTGGATTCTCCGGCGTGGGAACTACCGAGGGACCGATGCTCATCATAATCTCCCCCTTATCAGGGATGTGCTAGATGTCACACCTCCTTTTTGCGCGCCCGTCCCCGAAGGGTTAAATGCGCGAGGTTTTTTTTTCAATTTAAGTGACAATATTCGAAATGAGATTATTTATTTAATTCAGAGTCGCCACTTGGGAAAGGTTTGGCTTTTGGTGTCCCAAGTCACCGGTTTATCTTGAATCCCAAATCGAGGAAATTTTCGACTTTTCCAAATGAAGTCTGCGAACCAGAAATTCTAAGTAAGGAATTCTGTTAACCCGAGGGAAGGTGTTAGGCACCCTCGAATCCCGTGGTTCTAGCACGGTCGCTTAAATTGTTATAATGACTAAATATCTGATTTAAATACATGTTATGACTTACGTGCTTATGTTGAGTTTAAACCGCTTTTATTATTGTCATTTATTTTTATAGAATTGCAACGTCGTGAAAATGCATCTCGAACCACGTCACAGTCAATGCACCCGTAATTGTTAACACATTTCGGCTCCGTTGAGATTGGGATTTGGGTCACATCAATGCGCACCCGAATTTAAGGATGTAATTTAATTAAACCGCTCCTAAAGAGTCTAACGCGTTATTGTCTTTGGAGAAGGCGGGGAAATTCACTAGACAGCCCATCCCAAATTCTAAATATTTATTATAATTAATTATTAAGGGCCCCGCAATGTGTATCTTTATTTGCACGAGGCTCATCTCATTATTTTTAAAAGGGATATCCTAAAGTGGCTACATTTCTATTATATTTGTCTCTAAAAAATAGAAAGGAAAAGGTACGTGCTAATTCAATTGCATGCTTTTTAGCCAAATCCAGATTTCCTGTTAATCATCTGGTTAGTTGTCTACAAGATGAAGAATGTCATACCTCGTGGAGCCTGCTTTTAATTTGGTAAAAATTTACATACAAGCTGATGAAACGCTACACTTACATCCAAACATTTTTTGAATTGAATTTAACTAAACTTATTTAGGCTAGATTAAAGGAATTGACTACTAGGCATTGTTACTAATGGGGATTCGAACGTGATCCTATATACTGCTTAACGAAATCCGATAAAAGAACTATAATAAAACAGAACAGCATTGTATAAAGTTGAAGTGTTCTCTACTTTGCATATCATTATAGCTGAAAAGGAATTTGGTCAGTCATTATGTCAATTATCCGTGCATTCTGTGTACTGTACAATTACATACCTTGTACCAATGAACAACTATAAACTAAAACACAAGAGACTAAAACTCAGTTAAGTATCAATTAACTATCCTTTCATGCTATTGGATTACAAACCAAATCAATTATACGAGCCCATCAATATACCATGAGTATTACAACAAATACTTAAACTTCTTCAACATCTTTCATTTCATGCTTTCAACTGTTTCAGTTACACCAATATGGGACTCGAAATGTGTACCTGGAATGTTGAAAAATGCAGAGGAGAAGAAGAAAGAGATAAGGAAAATCAGCAGCAGCAGGGCACAAAGTAACAGCAGCAAACAGAACAACACAGCAGAACAGGCTTGAGTGCAGGAATGCAACTATGGCCGATAGAAAAGGTAGCCAAATGACAGCAGCCCACAGTGGAATAGAATTAAAACTCTAGGCAGATCAGAACCAGCAATAAACCAATGAAAACACTCAACCAGTAGACTCAATTGGAACTTCAAAGAATCAGAATTGTTTGAACAAGTTGAAAAACAAATGAAACCCAGACAACAATAGGAAGAAACAGTTTCTGATTGTTGACTGTATGCTTTCTATCTCTTAACCTCTCTCTCTATCTGTGTTTTCCTAAAATCAGTTCTATCCTTTTTCAATCCTCTCTGTATGTATATCCAATCCCCCAATGTGTATGCCTTCCTTCCTTTATCTTTCTGTCTATCTATTCTCCTAAAATCCCTCAAAAATCCAGTCTCATCCCCCTCTTTTCTCCTAAGTCAGTCTCTCTTTTTATAGCCTAACATCAGCTATTCACAGCCTGTTAAAATACATCAGAACCCCCTATCTTTCTTGCTGTTTTTCCACTCAAAATTTTAAAATATGAAACCCCTCTCATGAGATTCCTGACAACCCTTTTAATTAGCTTATTAAACTAAAAGCAAACAATGGGCAGCAAGAATATAATCTGACAGCATATGCCGTCAAACTATTTTAATCTTAACAAAGGCCTTTATGCACATGTTATGCACAAGTGCACATGCCCTCAATTCAGACTGCAGTTACAGACCAAGACCCTTAAATTTCTGATTCAAGTACAACAACTATAAGTAGTTAAACTCAATTCCTAATTTGATTTAAGTAGGATTTCAACAGAAAAACCAATCAAATTATTATCATTCAAAGCTTTGAACTTATTGACGATGTGTATCGACTCGACTATACTAATTACAACATATACAATCGAAAGCCATGATCAGAACTCTAACAGTATCAACATACAATTCAAATTGTACTGACTAAGCAAAAGTTGTACTGGTGAATCAATTAATCAGTCAATTTCAAAGTTCAATTGATTGCACAGCTCATACACATATACACATTATCAGTGAATAGAAGACAGACTCGATCAAACACAGAGGTGGACAACAACAGTTGATAAAATTTAAAAGACACAAATTAAACAAAACATTTGGCCATACGAACAGACCTTTAACAACACATGTACTGAATCGAGGAAAGAAAAACACACCTACCTTAAAGTCCTTGAAAAAATCAGAAAACCAGCTCGTGTTTGAAATGAACCTTCTTGGGGTTGAACGGACTTTAATCGAAGTGTTCTCAACTGAGAACACTTCGATTAAGGTCCATTAGACCCTAATCACTTGGCTTAAACGGACACAAACCAGGCATGAGAACTTCTAGGGTTCCTAAGGGTAGATTTGGGTTTTGGGTTTCCTTGGTTAGATTCGGACCAAACCAAGCATGGTTTGGTCACGAGGAGGTCCGGGGACTGTCTGGTATGAATCTAGGGTAGATCGGTGTAAGTCGAGGTCCGACTCGAATCTTTAAATGAAGATTCGAGAAGGTGGGATGGGATTCGAGCTAAGTGGTTGATGGATTCATGTTCAGGGTGTCAAGGTGGTCCTGGGGTGTTAAGGTGGGGGTCACCGGCATTCATGCCGCCGGGGTTAATGGTGAGGGGAAAGGGGGCGGCTAGGGTTCAAAGGGGTTGGTCTGTGAAGGGGACGACCTAAGGCAGGGGGGTTTGGTTTAGGCGCGGGGTGAAGGGGGAAGGGTTTATATACGGGGTAGATGGTTGGGTCTTGGCCGTTATATCACTCGAGATCAACGGCATGGATCTAAAGATTAATCCAAACGGTGCCATTTGGTTTAGTACTAGGGTCGGGTTGGTCCGGGTGGAATGGGTCGGTTTTGTTCGTGGGTACGGGGGATGTAATCTCGGCCGTTGATCATTCTGAGATCAACGGCCCAGATCAAGCATGACCCAAACGACGTCGTTTGAGATACTCCTAGGGCTGAACTGATCCGGACCAGATGATTTGGGTTTGGGCTCGTTGTTTTGCTTTGGGCCTGGACCAATTCGAAAAATCCTTCTTCTTTTATTTTTCCTAATTTTAAAAACACAAAACCTAATTAAATAAAATTAAACACCAATAATTAACACTTAATGTAATTATTACACACATATTAAAATATTTAAAGTAGGTAAAATCAACCAAGGCAACAATCAGGACAAAAATGCATATTTTATGATTTTCCATTTAATAACCGGATTACGGTTCAAACTGCACATGACACACACATTTTTTGTATTTTGTTTTAATAATAATAAAAAAATAAAAATGGGCAAAAATCATAGATAATTAACAAAATGCCACGTAAAAATCCAAAAATTGTACAGCAAGACCAATTGCTATTATTTTCGTTTCGTTTGGAGTGATTGTCGCGAAAACAAAAATCACGTGCTCACACTAGATATGCTAGTGGACGGACATGTAGATATGTACCTACACTTACTTGTTTAAATTGAGTTGTGTTGCGCATACTCACTTTTATGTTATTATTTGGCAGTTCATCTGGACGCCATACAACGACGAGTTGGTAGCTCAGCTGCCCTTTTATTGCTCAGTTAATCGAATATTTTGGAGCACCTCCATCCCGATGATCTTCTTCGATATGGTTGAGTATCATGCCACAGAGCGTGTGCTTCGCCAGTTTCATCGTCCCCAGCCTATACCGAGGGATCCTGAATGGGTGGCTATACACTATCAGCGGGATGACCGTGCTAGGCTGGACGATATATATATGGATGGCTAGAGCAGCAGGTCCTTATTTGGGAGGAGCACCGAGCTGACCGTATTCCGCCAGCACCTACATTTACCCAAGAGGCCACTATTCATATGTATGCGTCATGGTACCGCCGTCACACCTGACTGATTATCGGGAACCCCATTCATGTACTTGGCGAGCGCTACAGACCATACGCCGAGAAACATGAGGCACTGGTGTGTTTTTTGGCTTATTAATATCGTATAATTGTGATATAGCATTATTTAATTAATATTTTAAATATTTCACAGGCTATTGGCCATCATCACCTCTACCAATTGGGACAGGAGATGCAACAACATACCGACATCCCTGCAGTCATTGACTATGGCCGGCGGGTGGCATAGTTGGCTCGTCGGACCCTCTTTCAGGCGAGAGATGCCGCGAGGTTGGACCACGAGGCTCAGTATGCGGCGCCATAGGAATACCATCGGGGTAGGGGTGTCCTACGAGGCAGAGGTAGGGCATGAGAGAGGGGTGCCCCACGAGGTAGGGGTGCCCCACGGGATCGCGGGGGTCACGGGGGACAGCGAAGAGGTGGTCCCCAGCAAGGGGGCGTTGAGGCACCTGTCGACCCACTTGTTGAGGGACATGATGAGGACTTTGGAGTTTTGGCGCTTGGAGATGATCAGCCGGGTTATATACCTCGGGAATATGAGCCTTCCAGCAGCATGCCTTCGTACAACCTTCAGCTATCTCTGCCAGCATCGCAGGTCACCCCGTCAGGAACATTGTCGATCATGGGTACATTCGATGGGGATGTATACCAGTACATTGCATGCCTATCTACCGCAGCTGAGGATCGGCCCACCCGGGACATGGATGGCGGGCGCAGGTTGAGTTATGCCTCATCCCCGGCGGTTGATGCGGATCTACCACAGGCGCAGGTATGTTTGTATTACTTTAAAATTTCAATTTGTTTTCTTTTCCTTAATGAGATGCCATTAATTAATTTATAAGGTTTTTATCAAGGCTTCGTCCCAGCCCATCTTTGAGGCCACTACATGCTTTGATGAGGACACCACGGATGCAGATATTCAGGAGGCCGACGAGACCACGGTGGGAATATATTTTTTGACTTAACACGTACAATACAAATATACTTTGTCACATGCTAAGTTTAGTACTTGTTTTGTAGGTTGCTGACGGCCCGACGGCCTATTCTTCTGATCCTGCCAGCTGTGGTGTCGATGATGCTGCACATCCTCACATAAAGAGGCGGCTTGATGATGATGATCCAGATAGTGTACCCGGGCGACAGGGGATGCAACTCAGGCCAGCAGCAACACTGAAGGACACAGGCTGCGGGACTCACTGATTTACTTAGGTTTTTAGTTTGTGTAAATAGTGCATTATGTAAATAATGATAACAATTATCTTTTAACAACATTTTTATTTTAATTGCGTTTGAACAACAGTTTTACTTAAACAGTACACAAGAAATACAAACATTGCAAACGTAACACAAAAACAAACAGTAGAACTAAAACCATCACTGCACAAAGGATAACTAAAACCAGCTTTTTCACATGGTTTTCATCTTTTTCAGAACGACAAGACAATTCCATAAAACGCAGTATTATACCACGCTTTATGTATTAAATTTTTCTGCAATAAACCAGTTTTTTTCACATGGTTTTCATCTTTTTCAGAACGACAAGACAACTCCATAAAACGCAGTACTATACCACGCTTTATGTATTAAATTTTTCTACAATAAAACAGCTTTTTCACATGGTTTTCATCTTTTTCAGAACGACAAGACAACTCCATAAAACGCAGTACTATACCACGCTTTATGTATTAAATTTTTCTGCAATAAAACAGCTTTTTTCACATGGTTTTCATCCTTTTCAGAACGACAAGACAACTCCATAAAACGCAGTACTATACCACGCTTTATGTATTAAATTTTTCTGCAATAAAACAGCTTTTTCACATGGTTTTCATCTTTTTCAGAACGACAAGACAACTCCATAAAACGCAGTACTATACCAAGCTTTATGTATTAAATTTTTCTCCTATAAATAACGACATCATTGTAGTTATTTTGTGTGCTAAAGAATTAGTAAAAGCAAATATTTCATTAAAAGTAAGGTTTTTCAGTAAAAGCAAATTTTATGTGTTGTATGAACCAGTTATACAAGGTTCCCGGCGAACCTATTTGTGAGTTTGAGGAATGGGTTGATGAACCATGTTATTAGGAATGCTACAGAGAACAACTGCAGTTTCTTCATAATATGTGTTTATGCCAACGGGAAACACAAAGAGAAAGCGATAGAATTATTATAGAAATGAGGGCGAAACTGAAGGAGGTGGGAGAAGAAAAATGGAAAGCACAATGGAATTGTGAAACACAAAAGGAACGAAAAGAAAAATATAAACGGAAACTTACGGAGGTGAAGGCAAAACTGAAAGAGGTAGAAGAAAAAAAAGAACGAATGGAAGAACGATTTAAGTGGTTGGAGCGGAGAATAAATAGCAACCGGGACTAAACATTGGCATGTATGTGTTTAGTGTATTTTTCATATTTCATGTATTTTTATTATGTTGTCCTGTTATATTTGTGTTTGTGCTGTAGTAATGTTTTATTTACATTTTCCTACAATTAAACAGCTTTTTCTTCACTTATTCCAAATTGTGGAACATAATTTTATTTGATATATATTGCAACATACACAAGTACAAACACGTATTACAAAAAAAAAAGACTGGGGTATCCTTGATAGTTGGGTACATTCGACGAACTTACACCAGGAGCCGGATTACCACCGCCACGCACACCACCTGAAGGACATTTACGACGGTCGTGTCCTGTTTGCGAGCATTTGCCACATTTACGCGCATAAACGGTGTCACCAAAATCCATTTGGTTCCGTATACGCGTTCTCTTTTGCACTTGCAGCTTGCGCAAATAGTCCTTGTTACATACCATCTTAAAAGGTTCCGGCGGCCAATAATGCTCAGCACCTAATGGTTGCAACTTCCCACTATACGTGTCTACGTATGCAGCAACACTGTATTGCCTATCAATATAGTTTGTTGCCCCATATCCAACTTGTTGAAAGCACTTCAACGCATGTGCGCACGACATATGGTAGATGGTCCATTTCCCACATGAACATAACCTTCTATTTTCATTCACTGTCTGTAGATTATTCCCACGGTGTCCGCGGATAGTGGTCTTAACTTCAAAAACACCCCGTTCACGATCGTACTGAATAAATGAATGTCACTGTGCTCGCCTCCTCGACCTTTCAAATCTTCTCATGGGTATTGGCATAAATTGAACACCCTTGTCCATCAATGCTGATGCAGCTGCATGCCTTTCAAAAAACCTCTCCGCACTCTGTTTGAATGTCATGCAGACCATGGCAGTGACAGGCAGTCCACGGGCATACTTCAACACGCCGTTGAATGACTCCGACACGTTTGTAGTGAGGGCTCCCCATCGTCTTCCGCCATCAGCATGTAATGTCCACATGTGAAGCTCATGCCCCATCAACCAAGTATAGGCTCGTGGTTCTAATTGCCGGATCGCTTCCATGCACCTCATGAATTTGCACTGCTGGTGCTTAGTTGCAACCATCCACATTAAGTCATGCAATGTCTTGTCAGGATATTTCTTTTGGAAATTGGCCTTCAGGTGACGCACGCAGTAACGGTAGTATGCATATGGTTCCTGCCATTCAGGCAAGTGACGTACAGAACTTAAAATACCACCATGCCGATCTGATATTAGACAAATACCTGAACGTTGTTTGACAACGTGCTGCTTCAAGCGGTTCTAAAAAAGCGTCCATGTCTCTTCACTTTCGTTGGCACATATGGCAAAAGCTAGTGGAAATATTTGCCCATTGGCATCTGCTGCAACTGCAATCAAAAGTTTAATATCATACTTTCCATAGACATGAGTACCGTCTATGGAAATAACAGGACGACAATGCACAAAACCATCAATTGCTGGTTTAAATGACCAGAACACATAGTTGAAAATATATTCGGGTCTGTCGGACTCCGCTCACGCCTCCATTCAACAACAGTCTCGGGGTTAAAGTGTTGTAGTGCGGCCATGTACCTGGGCAGATTTGAAAAAGACTTATCCCAGTCACCATAAATAAGTTTAAAGGCATGTTTGCGACCGAGATATGCCTTTCTTTTGGTTATAGTACAACCATACTCCTGGTGGACGACTGTAATACACTCTTTAATCTTGAACCTAATGGACACTTCCAAATATGGAATCAAGACAAGAGAAATCAAGTCCACATCCAAGTTGAAGTGATTCTCATTGTATGTGTCCATTTCACATCTGTGCTCGCTAATAAATTTACCCACTTTCCACAAACCTGATTTCTTCTTGGTGGCACGCAACATCCAGTGACAACCCATAAAGTCTCTACGGCATACAACCTTGTATTTCTCCGTAGTTGACTCACTTACTGTCATCTCACGGCACTCTCTTATACTGTAGATTTTTACAGCCTTAATTAAGTGAGCTTTATTAGGGAAATACATGCCCTTTGTCAGAATAGCTGGTCTAGACTCATCCCACATCGCTGACCGAAATTCATCATCATCCCTTGTGAGGGCATCCACGTTCGGCATGCTTGGCAAATTATCAAGGTAGAGAATATTCCGCTCATGAAATGGCACGTGGGACTCGTACACTCTTGGTCTAGCGGGAGGTGGAGGAACATGCTCCCTCGTCAGCTCAGGTTCAACATTCACTTCCTCCTCATCATCACCCTCATCATGGAAGGGTGTGTCATCCCCAGACTCATCCGCATTGTTGTCATAATCACTATCATCTTCCTGAATCTGCGCATCTGCCAAATCACGAGTAAATACATCGTCTATGAGCAACTGTGTGAGGTTAGGAGCTTCAAGAATCTCGTTTTCACTGCACAAAAATAACAAAATGATAATATACCCAACTAGATAAATACTTTAGATATAGCTATATCATTTTACTTACAAGTCGTACTGTCTTGACGTTTCATGATGGATATTTGCTTGCTGGTGATGACTCCCGGATGGACCACCGTGGTCCAATACTCCAGAAATACACATATTCCAACTAGGGGCGGGGTCATAACTTGTAAAACTCGTATCCGGACGGTACCCCCTATGAAAAATATGAGTGTTAATACAAATCCAATTAAAACATAAAATAAACATCGCTAAAGCACCCACGGAATTGAAGTTTACCAGTCGTCTTATTGATTATATAAAGTCGAAAAATTATTTTGCAGCTGCTCATTCGCTGGTGGTGACAAGTTTAAATCAAGGCAAGTTCTTTCATCAGCAATCTGTCCGGCAAAAACTGCTCCAGAATAACCACCCGATGACTGGGGGTTATCCCTACTATGCACGCCCTCATTATTGGGAACGTCTTCCACTTTGACGTACATTTCCAATAATTTCATTACAATAAATTCCCTATATTCATCCGGAATCCGCAAAAAATCTCTAAGAGTTTCATCATCCTCGATGTTAAACTCAGAATAATAAGCAAACCCCTGCGGAGTCACTGAATATGGAAATCTACCGGTTATTTTAGGGTTAACCGAACGCCACCTCTCATTCATTTTTTACGTAACAACGATACCAATTTATCGTACTCCATAGTAAGCGGCAATTTAACATGACATTGTGGAGGTGAGCTATACCTCACAGAGTTATTCTCCAACACAACCTCACCCCCCAATATAGTGAAACCCTTATTTTTGCCACTTCAAACATTGTAAAAAAATGATTTGATAAGAAGAAGAGAGAAGTATGAACGTAAGTTTGAAGATTGAATGAATTTTCATAAAATTAAAACGCCTTTAAATAAGGCAAGTCCGAATGTAAAATGCAGTACAATACTAAGTTTTATGTATTGAATTATTGTTATGTCAGTTCATTATTGGTGGGCCAAAAATCAGAGTAAAACGCAGTATAATACTGCGAACAGCTTTATAAAATACAGTATTATACTGCGAATTACAAAAAAAACAATTAAAGTAAAAGACAGTATGGTACTGCATTTTACTTTAACAGACTAATTTCCATTAACGTAGTTCGCAGTATAGTACTGCGTTTTACTCATTTATGTAACTTTTTTTAAGCAGTATAAAAGTGATTTTTGTCAACAAAAAAAAACATCAAAAGCGTTTTGCACTTTTTTTTTTTAGATCCTACTACATACTGTCCCAATTTCACTTTGAAACGACCGCTACCGCTTCATGTATGTGATGGGTCTAATTTAAATGTGTGTCAACTTTTAAATAGTTGTTACTATATGTTATATTGTATACTATTTTTATTTTCGATAAAATATTTTTTTTGAGTGCTATTTAAATATTTAAATTTTATTATATCGTATTATTAAATTTGTTGTTACATAACGATAAAAAGTTTCACTTTATGTAACAATCGACTTGGTGTGATCGTGCCGTTACCTTGTTCTGTTCTCTCATCTTGCCGTTCTTTATTTTTAAATAATTTTATTTTATCATTTATTCTACCTTTTTATATAATAAGTATGCCTCGTAGCTTACTTTATCTTTGTAATAATATGCAAGTTTATTTTTTATATTGTTGATGCACGATATCATGAAACGATAACAAACAATACAACCTATTCAAATATTGTATAAATCAAAACGATATAGTATAATATTATATAATAGAATACAATACGTTATGAAACGATAAATAAGTTGTTAATATTAAGAAAAAATTTCAACTTCTTAAAAATGGGTCCAAGTTTTGGGAAATTCTTTTAACATAAGAATTGGTTTACTCTTGTGATTGCCCCATTCTTACCCGTTAAGTAAGAGAAAATTAACACTTTTTTGTCAAAAATTTGAAAGAACAAATAAAGGCGAGTTTGAGGCTTTAAGCTACATGAAACTTTAATCTATCTTTAAGAAAGAAGCTTCACCCATGGCTTCTTTTGCCTTTTCCTTTTCCTTTCTCTTTGGCGTATGGACATTATTATTGTGTAATAATTAGCCACGAAAAGTTGGGAGTTATGGAATTTCTCCTTAAATGCTCGCAAGTGCTACGGAAAAAGCAAGAAAGGTACAAAATACAGTTAGTACAGAGTCTTGGCAATTTCATACTCCTTAGTTGTGACCAATTTATTTTTGGTACACTCATTAAAGAAATACTAAATTTTAGACGAAAATAGTTAGTATGACTAAACTACCCTTCATTAAATATTGCACTATAGTGATAGTAGCACTTACTTCTCTTCTAAAATGTGAGAAGTAAATGACTTTTTAGGGATACGTACGTAAGGGTAATTTTGAAAAAATAGATTGAGTTTTTTCTTGATTATATAAATAAACACTTATTTTGGACCAAAATAAAAAAATAAATTAATCACTTATTGTGGACAGGTGTCCCGACCCGGATTTCCCACCCTCGGGAGTCGTGATGGCGCCTACTAATGTGAACTAGGCAAGACAAACCTTTAATCTAATTACTTCATTAACCAAATATTTCTTTTTAACAAATATAAGACGTTAACATGGTAATAGCGGAAATTCAAATTTAAAGCGGAAAACAACAATAAGATTTATGAAAACTGCATCTATTACGAATGCTTAAGCCTTAACCACCCAAAACTTGGTGTCACAGTGGCACAGACTGTCTAAGATTGCTACATACAAAGTCTAAAGAAATAACAATACACTGTTTCTGAATAAAAGGAAAATGAAACAGGAAATAGGGACAGAGGGAGACGCCAGGGCCTGCGGACGCCTGTAGGTCTACCTTGGGTCTCCGGATGGACTGAAGGAAGCCTCCAAGCTACTGTCCAAAAGTTGTCCCGGGATCTGCACATAGTGCAAAGTGTAGTATCAGCACAACCGACCCCATGTGCTGGTAAGTGTCCAGCCTAACCCCGGCGAAGTAGTGACGAGGCTAGGACCATACTACTGAATAAACCTGTGCAGTTCAAATATATATACAACGGAAAAGAAATACATAAATAAACAAATAAAGATAGGCAGGGGAAACATACTTCGGGGAATAACAGGTAAAACAGAATATCAAGAGAATTATAAAGGAATCAAAATCAACCAGTAACAAGAATAAGGACAACAAATGCAGATTTCACTTTCTTTTCACATCTTGTTGCAGGCGTGCAACCCGATCCCATTTCCTGTATCTCGTGGCAGGCGTGTCACCCGCTCCCATTTCATGTAACTTGTGGTAGGCGTACCACCCGCTCCCATTTCATTATATCTTGTGGTAGGCATACCACCCGCTCCCATTTCATTATATCTTGTGGTAGGCGTATCACTCGCTCCCATTTCATTATATCTTGTGGTAGGCGTACCACCCGCTCCTATTTCATTTATCTTGTGGTAGGCGTACCACCCGCTCCCATTTCATTTATCTTGTGGTAGGCATACCACCCACTCCCATTTTATTATATCTTGTGGTAGGCGTACCACCCGCTCTCATTTACAAGCCAATAATAATCACAAGGAATCCCGGCAAGGGAACAAGAGCAATATAACAACTTTCCGGCAAGGGAACAATGGTGATAATAACATATGAAGCGCAATAAACTACAACGGAGTCATAACAATTATAATACAAGACTCACGGGCATGCTTGACACCAACGTATAAATACTCGTCACCATGCCTATACGTCGTACTCCACAATTAACATGTAGTAAATAAGACACAACTCTTAATCCCTCAAGCTAAGGTTAGACCAAACACTTACTTCGATGTCACGAACAATTCACGATTCAATTATAGCTTTACCCCTTAGTTCCACCACCAATTCGCTCGTATCTAGTCACAAGTTACTTAATTACATCAATAAACGTTAAATGAATCAACCCCAATGCATGAAAATGAATTTTCTAAAGTTTTACCCAAAAAGTCAAAAATGGCCCCCGGGCCCACATGGTCAAAACCCGAGGTTCGAACCAAAAACCGATTACCCATTCCCCCACGAACCTAAATATATAATTTATTTTGAAATCGGACCTCATATCGAGGTCCAAATCCCCGATTTTTGAAAAATCTAGGTTCTACCCAAAATACCCAATTTTCCCCATGAAAATCATTGATTTTGAGTTGAAATCATGTTAAAAGATGTTAATGATTGAAGAAAATGAGTTAAAATTAACTTACAATCGATTTGGAAGAAGAGTTATTCTTGAAAAATCGTCCAAAGGAGTCTGTGTTTTGAAAAGATATGAAAAATGAGTTTAAAATCGTCTAAGTATCAAAGTTGCAGGTCGCAGGTATAGGAAATGCGAACAGGAGTTCGCAATTTCGAACCCCGACCTCTGCTAAGTTGGAAAATGCGAAACAGGGTTCGCATTTACAAACCCTTTAGGGAAGTTGAACTTTCACATTTGCGAAAGGGACCCTCGCATTTGCGAGTTGGAAATTGCGAGAGGGGAGTCGCATTTGCGATTCAAGGCTGAAACAGGACTAATCGCATTTGCGATCAAAGCCTCGCATTTGCGAGCAAGAAATGCGAAGCCTGCAGGCCTGATCATACCAACATAAATTTCTGCAACTTTCTAAGTCTAAAAATCCACCCCGTGACCTATCCAAAACTCACTCGAACCCTCGGGGCTCCAAACTAAATATATACACACAACCTCAAAAATATCTTTCGGACTTATTCGTGTACTCAAATCACCAAAATAACATCATGAACATCGAATTAGACCTCAAGATCAATGAAATTTTCTCAAAACTCCTTTAAACATCAAATTTGCATTTAAGGTCCGAATCACGTCAAACGGATTCCGTTTCTTACCAAACTTCATAGAATTATCTTAAATTATATATAAAACCTGTACCGGAAATCGGAACCAAAATACGGGCTCGATACCAACACGTTCTAATCAAAATTAATTTCCAAACCTTATAAACAATTTCAGAAAATAATTTTCTTCAAAAATTCATTTCTCGGGCTTGAGACCTCGGAATTCAATTCCGGGGATACGCCCAAGTCCCATATTTTCCTACGGACCCTTCGGGACCATCAAATTACGGGTCCGAATTCGTTTATCCAAAATATTGACGGAAATCAAATTAACTCATTTTATAGCCAAAATTTATCATTTTTCACAGATTTTCATATTTATGCTTTCCGATTACGTGTCCGGACTGCACACGCAAATTGAGATGATGCTAGAAGAGGTTTTTAAGGCCTCGAAACCTAAAATTTTATTTTCAAACAAGTAATGATCTTTTGGGTCATCACAACAAGAGGGATCAGTGAGAAGAGTAAGAAGAAAATGACTTTCGTGCTTAGCAACTCCTTGGCGTTGCCTTTCTTTTTTATTTCACATTTTGTCCGGTAATCACTTTATGCCTTTATGGGTAGACTAATTCGAATTCAAACTAAAAAATCCCACTTTGGCATAAAACGCTCTCTTTCAAATGTAATGTTATACTCAAGGCTCGAAGTTGAGATAATTAATAATGAAAGGGTATGTATAACTCCACAAATAAATTCTATTATCAGTTGCAATACTTTTACGAGTCATGACAACAAATAACGCGGTCGAAACTCGAAAGGGATGTTGAGAAAAATCAGTTCAGATTACTAATTTTCAACGACTATTATTTATATGAGTTATCTCATCACATGTAATCAAACTCTCCAATGTCAGTAATGGATCTAGTATATAATTTATGAATTTATTTGAACTCGATAACTTTAGCTCAAACTTTATATATGTGTTATAATTCACTAAATATATCAAAGACTATTAGGTTCACAAATTCTTAAAAATTGGAATAACAAGATATATGAATTTCAAAAAGTAATTAAAAAAAAAAAACGAGTAGTCTTTCTTGCCACATGGCAATGAAGAGGAGGAGGGTACCTATATACAAAAGTAAATAAATGATGGTAAAACAAAGAACCGTTTCAACGTTTAATTGTCTTTGATCAAAGCCACGTGAATTAACTATTTATTTAATGTATCAGAGGACCCACCGCAAAATACATGTTCTTTTTCATTTCATAATTAATTCCTATAACGTCTATATTCTCTCCTCCTTTTCACTTGTAGTCTTGAAATAGAGTGAAAAATATAGTAGGAATTTTGCTACATACTGTATGAAATAATTATTGCTACTAGGGTTAAACAGATTTTTCTGTAAATTACTAGTACTTATTTTTATTGAATTCAATTTTGGAGAATTTTGGAAAAGCAATACTCCCTCCGGTTCACAATAAGTGATCAATTTGCTTTTAGCACGCATATTAAGAAAATACTTATTTATTCGCGTTATATAATCAGAGGCGGATCTGGGATTTGATGTTTGCGGGTGCTATTATCTTTAATGTAAACTTGCCTCTAGTCAAGGAGGTCGAATTAAGGTATACATTTGGCTAGTTCGCTCAGTTTAGGTTCTGTTCGATTCGATTCGGTTCACTTTATAAGATTTTTTGGTGCATAAATACACACATGATAACCAAATTAAAAACTTCTGGTCCTTCAAGGAAAAATAACATTAACTAGATCAAAAGAAAAATGATTAAAAGCATATTGAAATTTTAAAATTTGAGATTTAGAAAAGGAAAACAGAAATAAATATACTTTTATAATTTAAATAATTAATAAAAATAGAAATGTACAGAGAGAATACAAAGATGAAAATAAGAAATTAAAAAATTAAGAGAGAGAAGTAAAGAAAAATCTGGAAAAGAGGTAACATGGAAAAAGTAAATAGGCATTGTTAAGAAACAGCGAGAGGGGGAGAAATTCAAAAATAGCTAGATTTTCAAGTGGTCGTTCAAAAATAGCTTATTTTCAAAAGTAATCGAAATTTAGCCAATTTTTATGTAAAGATAAATCTAAACAAAAACACTGTTCAAAATTCGAAAAAATACTCTAGCATAATATACAGGTCCAGCATAGCTATTTTTGAATGACCAATCGAAAGACTAGTTGGACCGTTGCACCTACCTTATCTTTGGTACTCAGGGTGCCACGCTTAATTATATAGCTTTTTAACATGAAATATCAGTATAATGCCAATACAAATCTGAAATTCTACCGGAGCGACCGGGTGACATACCACCCCTTCCCTCTACATAGATCCGCCCCTGGTTATATTGTTATAAGAAAAATACACCTATATATTTGAAGATTTTTGTCTTAATTATACCACTTGCTAAATTTTAAGGTTCTATATTGGCTCGGATCGACATAATCAAGACGTAATTAAATGAAGTGACTGTAACGTTTGGTCAATCTCTAGATAAATATTGATAAAAGCGATCATAAATATAACAACACTAGTAATATAAAAAATATTTTTAAAGTGTCAATGTATATAACTTAAATCATTTATATAAGGCACAAGTTAGTGGAAAGAGCCACATTGTGGTTTGTTTCTAGCATTGTACATTTTGTGACCAAACAAAGGAATTCTTGTAGTAATACATTTTGTAATCGGTTCACTAAATTCCTACTATGCGCGGAACGTAAAAAAGGATCGGACCAAACAACAGAATTGCCTGATATGAGTAGAGTTAAATAATATCGTAGAAATCAGTGTCATATCCATTAATCATTACTACTTTTCTATCCGTTGTAGATTTTTCATTTGATCAGGATCCAATTTGGTATATATCAAGATTCAACTGAACATCAAATAAATGATGATATGCTCTTGTATTAAATAGTAGTAGTGACAATTGACAAATGGTCCAGCCCTTTGTATTATATATCCTAGGTCTGCTGCTGCTGTCTTTGCCTAAAGTTATGGCTTTCTTTATTGGCTTCTTGTTGGTTAAAGCACTTCCCACTTATTATTATGACATCTCACATATTATTTCCATACTCTTTTTTAGACCTCAGCTCCGGGATATGGGGAAGAAAATTCTGAAAAAAATAACAAAAAGTATGGTAAAGTGTGAGTTCCAACCGAGTGGTCGTGAGTTCGAGTCTCCCCAAGAGCAAGGTGGGAAGTTCTTGGAGGGAAGGATGCCGGGGTCTATTTGGAAACAGTCTCTCTACCCTAGGATAGGGGTAAGGTCTGCGTACACACTACCCTCCCAGACCCCACTAAGTGGGATTATGCTGGGTTGTTGTTGTTGTTGTTGTATGGTAAGGTGTATAAGAGTTGAGGGACCACCTAATTCACACTCCATGTATTTATGTATTGGTTATTGATTTTAAATTTCATAAATCATAAGCTAATTGTATGTGTTTAGAATTTTTACACTATCAATTTAGGTTGATCAACAATATGTAATTTTTCATAATCTTGCTATAGCCCGTCTAATTGCGTTGATAATATAATTTTTTTTTAAATCTATCGGTATATACAACTTAAATGACTAATTATGCACCATGAATTTGAATTCAACTTTCGATCGAAGCAACTTCTTTTGTACTTTTTTTCGTAGGGGAGGTAGAAAAAAGAAAGAGATTAGATAACCATCGAGCTAAGCTAAAAACACAGTGTTGCTCGGTTGGTTTCTCTGTTGTGTGCCTGTGTGTGCACGTATATAGACAAACGCAAATACAGACTGATACATCCATACACTACTAGAAATTCGGTAAAAAATTATCCGCAACCAACTGACCGACTTCAGTCGGTGAAAAAACACGAACAAAAAACCGACTGAAGTAGCGTGATTTTTGAAAATATTTTTTTTATTAAAACCGACCAAATTCGATCATTTTTCTTTGGCGTCAAAATGCAGTAAACGACTGTAAATTATTTTTGCATTCCGAGACGTTTATTTTTCAGGAAACCGACAAACTTTTACTAACATTTTATTTAAAATAAATTAAAATTAAAATTTAGAAAATCGACTAAAATCGATCGATTATTTTAAAAACCGACAACATTCGATTTTGTTAGTCGGTTTTGACCGAATTTCTAATAATGGGGTAAGGAGAACAAAATTGAATTTCCTTTATGGGATAGTATACTTTTTGTCCCCTAAAGTAGAGCTATGCCAAGAGTTGGCCTGTAATGTAAATGCTTTACTTTTGCCCACAGCACACCAAAAAGGTATTACTTGTTTGTTTAGTTCTTATTAAAGCCATCATAAACAAATGCTATTGGCCTCATTTGTCAAATAAACAGAAACCAAACATAATACTCCATGCTTATATGATATCTCTCAACAACAAACGGGCAACTCCTACCAATTCTTATTTCTTCGGCCCATGACATTATGGGCCTTGGTTGTTGTATAGCAAACCCCTCGATGAAATTTTGGGTGAAATTAAAAAAAGGAATTTTTACGCCTTATAGAAAACCTTAGTACCCTATTTATTTTAAATAAATACCATTTTAAAATATTACATCCTATAAATACCTTTTATCCTTTATAGCAAAAAATCTAAATATAGTTACATCCTATAATTAAGGCACCATATATGCTAAATATTATTTTTCTCTCTCCCTTTTTTGTATCTTCTCTCACATAATTACCGCGTAGTTGCAAACCTCAATACAATCTCTCTGTTTGCATACAACCAGACTCTCTTCTCCCACAAACCCTAGTTTCTTGACTCTTCTCCCACCCAAAATCTCAATTTTCAATCCTTACACTATTAGAATCATCAATTACATCAACAACCTGGTTGATTACCACTACTGCCAACCCAAAACGCCTAGCTTGCTCTTTCAATTTGCTTGAAATCTTGAAGAATAAACCCGATCTTTGCTTAAGATCACGCGCGTTGTTCTCAAATTCAAAGCGAAATAAAGCAGCAATGGAGTCAATTACAATTAGCTTAATAGGAGGGAAGGAAAGAGGACGGGATAAACAGCCCACGCCATACACGAACACCTTGCCGTTGCGGGTAGCAGCGGCTGCGATTTCTTGCACCAGAACTTCCAAGGCTGGGGTTTTTGTAGATGTGTTAGGGAGCTGACCAGCCGGAATTAATGGCTGGCCGCCGGCCGTCGAAGCCCTAGGGCTGTTTCTCTCTCTAGATCGCCCAAATCGCCTATTTGTATTCAGTTGTATTCGAATGTATTCTTCTGCTGTATTCACTTGTATTCAGGTTTAATTAGTTGTATTTAACTATTTTATTCAGCAGTAGTTAGTTGTATTCAAGTATTTTATACAACTGTATTCGGTTGTATTCAGTTGTAGTTAGTTATATTCAACTATTTTATTCAGCAAAAGTTAGTTGTATTTTGTTGCATTCAAGAGTTTATTCAGCTGTATTCAGTTGTATTTTTGTTGTATTTAAGTGTTTTATTAAGATGAATTAAGGTGTATTTTGTTGTATTCAACTGTATTATTCATATGTATTTCTCTTTATTCAGCTATAATCTTATTATGTATCTTTCAAATACAGATTAATGAGGGATCATTTTAGTTCGTTGAGTTAAATTAGGAGAATATCATGTGATTTTATTTTCTTCCGTTTTTAGCGCAGATACGTTATTGTATTTAATGTTAATGTCGCTTGAATACAGCTAAATACATGTCAAACTTAGCTGGAATTCCAAATTTTACGCGTATATTTTTTGTTGTATTAATGAATACAACAGCTTAAATACATGAAATATATTGTATAAAAACATAAAAGGTATCTATAACACGTAATATAGCAAAAGGTATCTATAAATGACTAATTAGACCAAAAAGATGGTACTTTATGAAAAATTCCCATTAAAAAATAGTTTGATTTACAACTGGTCGTTCAAAAATAGCACAGTTTCAAAAGTAATCGAAATTTAGCCACTTTTCATGTAAAGATAAATTTGAACGAAAACACTGTTCAAAGCCCGAAAAATACGCCAGTATATTATGCGGGAGTTCATCTGGGATAGCTGAAGATTTGGATGATCCAAAGTTTCCACACTACAAATACTGGTCAAATCCATTGGAAACTAAGTGAGCTCTTCCTCTTGCACTTCTGTCTCCATATTATTTTAGTTCATAGTCTTTGTACGGATGCTCTCTATCTCCCCAGGTAGGGGTAAGGTCTGCATACACTTTACCATCTTCAGAGCCCATTATTTTAGTTCATAGATTTCACCGAGTTGTTGTTGTAGCTGTACAGATGATGCCTCTTGTTACTTGATATTTCACAGGTAGAAAATGGTTCTTCGTTTTTCTTTACTTGGTGTAAAAGAGATCTTTCCTCGTCTAAAAACACTTGAGTTGAATGTATGTCGATCATATTATGCGCACTTTTTTCCCACCACTTTTGCTAATCAGTTTCAGCTGCAGTTGCATAGGCCTCACATTTCTTCAGATGAATGTAATAATTAAAGTTATATGCCAACATAATTATAGACCTCAAAGTATTCATCACTCTTTAAGTTCAACTCGTCAATACAAACTAAATTGCTCTCAATTGGGCGTCTTAACAAAATACTTCAGCACATCAAAATGCAAAGACATATGAGGACTGCACAATTAATTGAAACTAAAACAGACAGAGTTACCTTGAAAAGATGCAAACTTTTCGTGGGGGCATAATGAGAAGAGTAGGCAACGTGAAAAGATGCAAACTTTTGTCCCGTGAGCTAATTAGTAGCTTTGATGGGCAGATGAGAGTATATATGTGCGGGTTGAAGGAAGAGGAAATTTTATGTGGAAAAACACAAATGAAATTTGATTTCTCTGATCCAGAAAAGCAGGGAAATTTGCAATGCAACAACAACAACAACAACAACAACGACCCAGTATAATCCCACAAGTGGGGTCTGGGGAGGGTAATATGTACGCAGACCTTACCCCTACCCGAAGGGTAGAGAGGCTGTTTCCAGGAGACCCTCGGAAATTTGCAATGCAAATCCATTAAAAAAAACCTAATTAACCAAAATGACCACAAGGAAGTTGAAACTCGAACTAGTGCATTACAATTCAAATTGATCCTTGTTTTTGAAATATGCTGTTCCAAAAAACATAATCGAGGTATGAATTCTCAGAAATGCTTTTTTTTTTTTGGTAATTAAATTTCTTATTACCAGAGAAAATATTTACAAGTATAGCAAGAACCCTCAAAACTTACATAGATTTGGACATGTAGCCCCAAATCTAGTGCCCTCATCTCTACATAACTACTCAACTACAAACTATGGATAAAAATTGAAATTCTGTAAATGTCTCGCTATCTTAGAATTCAACATTCCACGACAGTGCACTTCCTGAATTGTCAGTTTGATCATCTCCTCACTGCTTCTTTGTGTTCCTCTGAAGGTTCTCCAGTTTCGTTCCTGCCAAATATAATATACAGCACAGGCGAGTAACATTCTGTATGTTGCACACATTTGCTTCTTTCCTAATGCATGCCTTATTGCCCACTGTTTTTCAGCATCCCAACCTTGTACATTCCTTTGTATCCCCATCCATTGTAGCAACTTACTCCATATACTTGTTGAGTAGTTGCATTGAAAAAACAAGTGTTCATGGCTTTCTGCTACCTTTTCACATAATGAGCATGCTGAACTTATTGCTATGCCCCATCCTAGTAATCTGTCTCTCGTATACAACCTTTCCAGAATTGCCAAGTACAAAATGAATCTCCATTTAGGACTGCTCTAGTTATTACACAATAATCTCCTACACTCCACTTTAGGTAGATCACCTCTCAACTTGTTATATATCAATCTGATGGAGTATTCTTCCATGCTCAACACTTCTTCAGTAGCTATGTTGACCTCAGTTAGGTATTTACCAGCTCCCAGAATTTTTTGCACTAACCATGAGGCTTGCTTAGCTTTCACTTGCCATATTACTTGTTGCTTGATATAGTAAGTATGAATCCACAATCTATCCTTCTTCTTGTTTAGATTCTACAGTTGCTTGATTAGTGCAGCTCTATTATATAACCATATCTGTGATATTCAAACCCCCTGCAGATTTTGGCCAACATAGTTGTCTCCAAGCTAGTAAAGCTTTAGCTTTGGTTTCTGTTTCACATGTCCACAGAAATCTCTTGCAAATTGTCTCAATTCCTTGTAGGATCTTCTTAGGTAAAGGAAATATCTGTGACCAAAATGATTGAATAGCAAATAAAACACTCTTGATCAGCTGCAAGCTGCCTGCATAAGACAGAAACTTAGCTGTCCAGTTTTGATTCTGCCTAACATCTTATCCGGTAAAGGTTGACATTGAGTAATAGATAACCTTTTACTACTCAATGGGACTCCCAAGTATCTGAAAGGCAAAGAGCCTTTAGAAAAACCTAAGCACTGGATACTATTTTGTTGAATATCTTCAGTGACCCCTCCAAAATAGATACAGATTTTTTCCTGATTAGCAATCAGACTTGAAGCCTTTGGAAATTGTTGAAAACATTCATACAATAGCTGTATAGACACCACATCTCCCCTGCAAAACAGCAATAAGTCATCTGCAAAATTGAGTTGGATAATATTCAAGTTCTCACACCTAGGATGGTAGTTAAAGTCAGGCTTCTCTTTAAGAGTCTTCAAGATCCTTGTAAGATACTCCATAGCTAGAACAAACAAATATGATGATAATGGATCACCTTGTCTAATTCCTCTCTTTTCATCAAAAGGAGTTGTTGGCTTTCTATTAACCACAATAGCATAAGACACTGTAGTAACACATGTCATAATCCAAAAAAGAAATTTCCCTGGGATATTCATTTCTGCAAGTACTTGTTCAAGGAAACACCATTCTACAGAATCATACGCCTTTTGCATATCAATTTTAACCATACATCTTGGTGACACACCTTTTCTCCCATATCCTTTAACAAGTTCATGCCCCAGTAGAACATTGTCACTTAGTATTCTCCCTGGTACAAATGCTGCCTGACTCAGATCAACTAAGTCTCCCATTACTGATTTCAGCCTATTTGTGAGCATTTTGGAAATAATTTTGTAAACAATAGTGCAATAGGATATTGGCCTAAACTGCTTTATAGAAGAAGGATTTTTCACTTTTGGGATCCGAGTAACTGTTGTCCTATTTACTGGTTTATACATTATACCTTCATCAAAGAATATCAGAACAGCTTCTGTGATGTCCTTGCCAATTATATGCCAAGTCTTCTTGTAGAAGTAGGCACTGAAACCATCTCCACTTGGTGCCTTTGAGTCACCAATCCCTGCAAGGTTGTTTTCACATCTTCCTTAGTAAAGGGGGCTATAAGCTGAATCTGCTGTGACCTTGTAAGTCTTGGACCATTCTTCATTATGCTAGGATTAATAGTAGGCATGTTGTTAGTTGATCTCCCTAATAATCCTCTATAGAACCCTACTATCTCCTGTTCACTGCCCTCTGGATTGTTGATCAATCTTCCATTGCTATCTGTTAAACTCTTTATTTGATTCTGTGCTACTCTCCCTTTGTTGGAATCACCTAGCTGAAGCCATTGTATTCGAGACCTTTGCTTATAGATGCTCTATTCTATATTACTCCACTTCTCTAGCTGATGCTTTGTGTTTCTCTCCACATCAAACATATCAGCTGCTGTGTTAGTTGTACTCATCTGTGCTTGAATGTTTGCTAATTCTTCCCTTAACTGCTGCACCTTCTTTGTTGTATTGGAAAACTCTCTCTTGTTTAAACTTTTCATCTCTTCTTTGATCTACTTCAAATTACACCATATATCCTTCATATTTCTATTCTCCTTTTCCCATCTGCTTCTTATTATTTCTTCAAACTCTGGATGCTTAGTGAGACAGTTAAAAAACTTGAAAGGTCTCTCTTTATACTCCATTCCTGCCTCCACCTCTATACATAAAGGAGAGTGATCAGAGAAATGAGGATCCATCACACAAACTTGCAATGGTGGCATATTCATCATCCAGTGTGCATTTACAATAGCTCTATCAATTCTACTAAACACATGGTTGTTTGTCCATGTGTATGTTCTTCCCACAGTTCTTAGTTCATTTAACCTGCAATCTTCCATTAGAGCTCTAAAGTCCTTGATTTCATTATTCTGTATTTCCGTACCATTTACCCTGTCTTCTTTGTCCAGCACTGCATTAAAGTCCCCCATGAGCAGCCAAGTACTATCCATCTGTGAATCAATTTTCTTTAATTCTTCCCACATATCACACCTATGAGCAACAGTATGTTATCGTCACTGAGTTGAAACAAAAATCAGAAAAATGTTAGAAGAATAAAGAAATATATAAAATAGTAAAGAATCAGAAATATTCTGAGTCCACAATTTTCTTGTGCGTTCTTAAGGAATTTTAACCCCCTCACACGTTGCCAAGGTAATGGATTAAATCCTCCCAGGATAAAACGGAATAAACCTTCCTGCAACAGTGGCAATACAAACTGCAGGATACCAACGAACTCAAAGAACGGAGCAAAAACACACTTACGAATTTGAGAGAGAGAGACTGCACTAGCAATTCTACTCATAAGCATTCATAAGCATACAAAAGTGTTCCTAGTCCACTAGCAATTCTACTCAATGTCAATCGTCCCCAACAGTTCAAAGGCAAGTTAGGGAACCTTATCCATAATGGAATAGTTTTAAAGACTTCATTGTACAAATCGAAGTCCTCTGTCCATGACTTCAGAATCAATGGCTTCACTCCCATTGTATATGGTCCTGAGTATAGTACAACATTTTTATCATCCATACTATTGAATAGTATCACAAAATAGTCTTCATTATGATAATACACTGTAGGTTTGGCAGCAAAGTTCCATTGCATAGCTATGAGTCTCTTCATGGCTCCTATTGACGGTGATTCTCCAATGATATATACAATCATAGCTTTCTGCCACTTTGTAGTTTCCAATTCTATTTTCTCCTGCTGTAATTGTACCTTTTTAATCCCATCCTGAATAGTAGGGGGTGTGAACACTAGATCCATACCTCTTGCAGCCATTTTATTCCCTGTGAACGGATTTGACCATTTCTGTTGATTTTCTCCCGCTACTACTTTTGATTTCTCCTGTTCTACCTCCTTTGTCGCTTTTTGATTCAGTAATTGCTGGTCTTTCAAAGTAATTTCTCTGTTCACACTGTCGATTACCTTATTCTCCATGATGTTCAGCTCCTTTTCCTTGTGACTACACACTGTTTCCATTGGTGAAACAGTAACCAATGGAACAGTGTTCATATTCAAAATTTCCTTACCTAGCTTCCCATCAGCTGCCTGAGGTATCAAATCCCTCATATTTGGACTCAAATTCTCCGGATCTTGTGTTAATTTCAGCTGCATGTTACTCGATCCTCGAGATTTAGCCATACTTGTTGAAATTCCCTTATCACAGCTTTGAGTTTTCTCTTGTGCATCTGTTTCAGTACTACGTCCCAGATTCCCATTCCTACTTCCTGAAGCAATGAAATCAGCTAATTGTATCTTTGTCACCAGCTTCCTAGGTCGTCCTCTCCCCATTTCCGATCAGCGCACGTTAGCAAATCACGCAGTCATGCGCCGAGAGAGAAAGTAGTTGTGTAAGAAATGTTCTTCTTAGAAATACTTAGAATGGAAAACGCAAACATTCTTTTTCCTGTTTGAAAATTTAAAATTTTCTCCTCTTATCCTAGGCAATGGTCGCCATTGATACTTTCAATCCTCCTCTGTAGTAACATTTTATATATTATTTTTCATTTTTAACCTATGTATTTTACCTATAGTTTAAATAATTTTATATTTTACTAGTTTTGGGTACACGCGTTGCGCGTGTATTATGTGTCAATAAAAACAATTTTTTAGAATTATATGAATGATATCCAAAATATGTGAAAGAGCTGCCTGGTGATCCCTAGGTTGCAGCACGTCCGGTCGTTAACTCCTCGCGCCGCTGCCGCCGTTTCTAGGATCGACCGACGCCTCACCTGCACAGGTACCTACGTAGTGTAGTCGCGGTCGCACATTCAACATAGCGTTCGGACTCATGTGCCTTCCAGAACCAGGGGTATTGCGTTATAAAATAAAATTTATTGAAAAATTGTGTCTTCCTAAAACTGATAAACATTAATCATTTTTAGGAATTCGGGTAGAGTGGTTCTTACTTCAGTTTATTTCAGTATGTGCTTCATCGTACAAATATATTATAGTATAATAACTATACCATATATTTCATCGTTACGTAACGACGGATTTAACGATATGATACTATAAAATTTAAATTACAATTAAAACAAACATCGTATTTAAAGTAACAGTACGATACAATACAATATGTAACAACCATCCAAACAAGTTGTTAGTCTCGTCTAGCAACATGTTCTGTATAAAGTGATATTATACAGAAATTTTAGTAAAAGAATCCTAGTTCTAGAGCATTAATTGCTGCGCAAATTTTGGAAGAAGAATCCTAAAGGCAGAATACATAACTGGACCCTTAAACTTGGCCTTTTTTGTCATTTAGATACCTAAACATAGAGTTGTTCCTATCAGGCCCTTCAACTAAACCACATCTGTGCCAATTAGACACTTTGTAGTGACATAAATGAGTGCATGGGGAAGGGCGCGTGAACATGAGAAAAAAGTTGATCATTATTATTATATTATTATTATATTCTAATATATTATTCCAATTAAAACTAACTTTTAACCTACATTCTATTTCTCTTATTCTTCTTGTGAACCCATCATTTTTCCTTTTAGTTTTTTTTTAAAAGAAAGTTTAGTGTAAATGGATTTGACTATTCTCATTTGGCATACTTGTTCTCTTTATATGGCACTCGTAAGCTACACCAACTTAGACGAGGAATAGAGAGAATAGTGTGATATTTCAGTGAAATCGAAACAAGAAGAAGTGAGATGAAGTTGAACAGAGGAAATTTTCAGTGAGCTTTTTAGGGCACTAAGTCGCTAGAGCCGACGGTCAGGTTTTTCATTTTCTGAAAATGAGTTTCAATTTGTGTTGGGGGTTAATTCTATAAGGTAGAATGTTTTAAGGTGTTAGAGGCAACTGCAGTATACGCATTTAATGTTTATAAAAGTTTTTCTCGGATGGTCTACAAAGTGTCTAATTGGCACATATATGGTTTAGTTGAAGAGTCTGATAGGAACAACTTTATGTTTAAGCGTCCAAGTGATAAAAAAGGACAAGTTTAAGGATTTAGTTATATATTCTGCCCATCCTAAATCTAAAGTGAGCGTAATATACTATTTGTTAGACATATTGATTAAAGTTACCCACTTATTACGTGTTTGACACAATTTTGGTAAAAGAATCATCCTAAGTTAGAATTGACATTAATTCCTGATTCAATTTTGAAAAATTGATTTATTATATTTACATATTACAATTTTATCCAACATAAAATATACTTATGAAGGACAAAAAAAGCGAACAATATTTTGCTAAGGGCCTACGTGTTGTTAATATAGTACTAGTCTCAAGGTACGCGCTTTGTGCGTGTATCCTATATTCATAAGTAGATAACTTTCAAATATTTCAAATTCATATTAACTAATGTTTATGAGTTATTAAAAATATTACAGGAAAGAAATGTAAGATTCTAAAAAGGATAAATATTAATCCTGTTTAGCAAGCTTAAAAGAAGAAATTATGTGCTACATAAATGCTCATATGCATTATCTTTTTTATTTTTGAATTAATTAGCATATGCTTGATACAAATATAATATATCTCTTTATCTCCTCGTAAATTAGATTATTTGAACACGAAGACACTTATTAAATTTTCTTTCAAAAGTTATCTGTCAGCTTAAAAATTAAATTTACTTATATGATAAAGTTGAAAAAGAATTGAATTGAATATTTTCTCTAATCAGTTAATTAAGAGCTCAATTATTTATTCATTTTAATATCAAAATTTTGCTGCCTTTGTAAACTTTCAAATTATGGTCAAGCTATTCTATTGTAATTTTGACCGTTTCCTTCCATTACATTATATGCAAATCTTAGGAAATATAGTACGTAACATTTATATTTTTGATATTACAATATCATAGTAATATATAAGGTAAACTTAATTGATTTTGATGTTCTAATTCCATTACATTATATGCAAAACTTAGGAAATATAGTACGTAACATTCATATTTTTGATATTACAATATCATAGTAATATATAAGGTAAATTTAATTAATTTTGATGTCTTAAATAATAGGATTTCCTATGTAGTCATTCAAATAAGGAAACTTTGGTAAGTAAAGTTTTAGTTGACTTCAAAATATTAAATATTAGGAAAATAATTAAATGACTATTTTGTCTAGTGTAAACTCTATTTTAAAAGGGTAAAAAAGACGAACGACATCTTGCTAAGGGCCTTCGTGCTTTTAATATTATAGTTTCCAGGTACACCTAATTTACCTATATCACGTTCTAGAGCATTAATTGCTGCGCAAATTTTGGAAGAAGAATCCTAAAGGCAGAATACATAACTGGACCCTTAAACTTGGCCTTTTTTGTCATTTAGATACCTAAACATAGAGTTGTTCCTATCAGGCCCTTCAACTAAACCACATCTGTGCCAATTAGACACTTTGTAGTGACATAAATGAGTGCATGGGGAAGGGCGCGTGAACATGAGAAAAAAGTTGATCATTATTATTATATTATTATTATATTCTAATATATTATTCCAATTAAAACTAACTTTTAACCTACATTCTATTTCTCTTATTCTTCTTGTGAACCCATCATTTTTCCTTTTAGTTTTTTTTTAAAAGAAAGTTTAGTGTAAATGGATTTGACTATTCTCATTTGGCATACTTGTTCTCTTTATATGGCACTCGTAAGCTACACCAACTTAGACGAGGAATAGAGAGAATAGCGTGATATTTCAGTGAAATCGAAACAAGAAGAAGTGAGATGAAGTTGAATGGAGGAAATTTTCAGTGAGCTTTTTAAGGCACTAAGTCGTTAGAGCCGACGGTCAGGTTTTTCATTTTCTGAAAATGAGTTTCAATTTGTGTTGGGGGTTAATTCTATAAGGTAGAATGTTTTAAGGTGTTAGAGGCAACTGCAGTATACACATTTAGTGTTTATAAAAGTTTTTCTCGGATGGTCTACAAAGTGTCTAATTGGCACATATATGGTTTAGTTGAAGGGTCTGATAGGAACAACTTTATGTTTAAGTGTCCAAGTGATAAAAAAGGACAAGTTTAAGGGTTTAGTTATGTATTCTGCCCATCCTAAATCTAAAGTGAGCGTAATATACTATTTGTTAGACATATTGATTAAAGTTACCCACTTATTACGTGTTTGACACAATTTTGGTAAAAGAATCCTAAGTTAGAATTGACATTAATTCCTGATTCAATTTTGAAAATTTGATTTATTATATTTACATATAACAATTTTATCCAACATAAAATATACTTATAAAGGGCAAAAAAGGCGAACGATATTTTGCTAAGGGCCTTCGTACTGTTAATATAGTACTAGTCTCAAGGTACGCGCTTTGTGCGTGTATCCTATATTCATAAGTAAATAACTTTCAAATATTTCAAATTCATATTAACTAATGTTTATGAGTTATTAAAAATATTACAGGAAAAAAATGTAAGATTCTAAAAAGGATAAATATTAATCCTGTTTAGCAAGCTTAAAAGAAGAAATTATGTGCTACATAAATGCTCATATGCATTATCTTTTTTATTTTTGAATTAATTAGCATATGCTTGATACAAATATGATATATCTCTTTATCTCCTCGTAAATTAGATTATTTGAACACGAAGACACTTATTAAATTTTCTTTCAAAAGTTATCTGTCAACTTAAAAATTAAATTTACTTATATGATAAAGTTGAAAAAGAATTGAATTGAATATTTTCTCTAATCAGTTAATTAAGAGCTCAATTATTTATTCATTTTAATATCAAAATTTTGCTGCCTTTGTAAACTTTCAAATTATGGTCAAGCTATTCTATTGTAATTTTGACCGTTTCCTTCCATTACATTATATGCAAATCTTAGGAAATATAGTACGTAACATTTATATTTTTGATATTACAATATCATAGTAATATATAAGGTAAACTTAATTAATTTTGATGTTCTAATTCCATTAAATTATATGCAAAACTTAGGAAATATAGTACGTAACATTCATATTTTTGATATTACAATATCATAGTAATATATAAGGTAAATTTAATTAATTTTGATGTCCTAAATAATAGGATTTCCTATGTAGTCATTCAAATAAGGAAACTTTGGTAAGTAAAGTTTTAGTTGACTTCAAAATATTAAATATTAGGAAAATAATTAAATGACTATTTTGTCTAGTGTGAACTCTATTTTAAAAGGGTAAAAAAGACGAACGATATCTCGCTAAGGGCCTTCGTCTTTTAATATTATAGTCTCCAGGTACACGCTTTGCGCGTGTACCTATATCAATAAACACCTAATTTAAAAAATCACGTGAATATTATTAGATAGCGTGTTTGACTTATACATAATTATGAAATAAAAATTAAAGAAAAATTCTTGAAAATGATTAATGCCATCCCCATTTAGCCAGCTCAATAAATGAAAAAATCTTATCACGTAGAAGTTTTCAAATGTCTTATTATGATTTATGCGGACTTATATATTTCAAAGATACAATAAAATAATGACAATTCATTTAGAATACATTCATACTCCAAATCAATGAGCGCAAATTTAAAAATTTACTTAATATTATTTTTAAATATACTATGAGTTATAAAATAAGTACTTAAGAAAAATAGTTTAAATTCCTTAAGAAGATAATATTGATCCTATTTTGCTAACTTGGTAAAGAACGAATGCCACCTTTTCAATGAATCGATTTGCAGGCTTTTAGCTAATAGAAATATCACCTAATAATTAAAAATTTCTTTGTTACTACCTTCCTGGCAAAATCACAATTTAGGGCTTTCAACATCTTATTTTTCCTTTTATGCTCCCTACATTATTATTATTATCATTAGTATTATTATTTTATTTAAAATAAAAAGGAGAAGAATATTATCAACTGTAAGGGGAAAACAATTGCTAAGTAAATTTTTTATTTACCACTTGGAAAATTAAATAATTGTTATCTTTCACCGGTTGATCCATCACAACATCGTTGACACCGTACATATATAAGGAGATGTTATTTCGAATAGCTAAAAAGTTGAAATTTTTTGGGTAGATTTTAATTAATTTCAACTTAAATAGTAGGATTCTTACCTAGTTTAATAAGAAATATTTTAATAGTTAAAATTTAGTTGATTTTAAAGTCGTAAGCACTAGGAAAGTAACTAAAATTACGAATTTGACAAATGCAAAAATCTTTTCTAAAGGGTAAAAAAAGCGAAAAATATTTTACTAACGACGTTCGTGCTTTTAATATGGTACTATTATTTGGGTATTATATAATTGAGTATAAGTTTTTTAAATCACATTGTTAGATATTAAATTTTTTTAAAAAAAGGGTATAAGCTTTCATGTGACAATCTAAGAATTATCAACTGTGTTATCTAAAAAACTATAGACATATGAATTCAAGCAAATTTAAATTGGAAAACAAAAGGCATGATCTAGAGTTCAACAAAAACTATATATATTTCACCAGAGTTAATTTAAATCGGATTCCTTATGATGATTTTTACCTTTTCGAACTAATATCTCGCAATTTGTAGTCAAGTTTAGTGTCCTTAGACATTTGGGAAAATCTTAAATATTTAGTAGCCAAAATTTTAGCTAATTTAGAAATTCTAAATATTAGGCAAATAGTTAAATTTACAATTTTGTCCTACATAAAATTTATTTTGAAAGGGTAAAAAAGGCGAACGACATTTCGATAGGGGCTTCGTGCTTTTAATATAGTATATAGATTGTAATGTTTTTTTTAAGTTCACCAATATTATAAATAGAATATTATTTATAAATTTGTCAAAGAATCTAACGCTATTTAGCTACAGATAAAATAAATTTTTATTCTGCTCATTTATTTTATTATAGAACATCATAAATTTATATGATTAATTGCTTTTTCTCACTTCTATTTTTTCGTGTCGAAAATAATTTTTGGTTTTCTATAAATAAGTCTATTAAATAGATTTTTTTTTAAGAAAAATGATACTTCTATTTTTTCGTGTCGAAAATAATTTTTGGTTTTCTATAAATAAGTCTATTAAATAGATTTTTTTTTAAGAAAAATGATTTATAAAGAAGCGAAAAAAAAAAAGGATTATACTGTAAGGGTAAAATAAACATTTTAGAAAGTCAGTTAACATATAAGGGAGAGAATTTTTATTGTTCAAAGTTAAAGAAGGAATTATGACTTTTAAGGCAATTTGGAGATGTAAATGATTTTTAGCCCACACAAGGAAAATACTAAAATACATCCAACTCCGCCTCATTTTGTGAGCTTACAACTGTCAAAGGATGTTAGTCGAGTCTACTACAACAAGAAGTCATTAGATATATACATATGACAGGGCTTTAGTTCATTTTCTCCTATTCTTTCTCGGTCGCACTTTTCAATTGCTTTATCTTCACTCTTCATAGACCTTACTAGTTACTTATAGCGTAAGTCTTTAGTCTTATACATTAGACTTTTAATTTCTATAATAAAATTCATCTTCATATTGGTATTTTTGACTGTTAATGATTCTTTATTTTTTATTTTTGTTTCTTAATTTTGTGAGCTCACATTATGCAGCCTATACCTACTACTAATTTCTCTTCGCACTTATCAATTCTCAATCGACAATCTTTATCAGTTTCAGGTAATTTTTTTAACATTATTTTTCTGTACGCTGAGCTTTGACAACATGACAATATTTTCTTGACTTCTAGGTATTTTTCATTTCTGTTTTAGTATTGCCCATGCACAGATCAAGGTTTTGCTCTATAATTTCTTTTTTCAGGTTAGGCATTTGACAAACAACATCCAGTTTATCTTAGATTGTTAGTACTATATGTTTGGACTTGTTAATTTTAAGGTGAAATTGCTACTACTTTGTACTATTAATGTATTTGGACAATTGTTGTTAAAGAATTAGTACTATTCCAGTTGTGGCCACGAGAAATGAGTAGTATATTATATGTGAATTCTTCTCTTTTTTGCTTAACTCCAGCGAATTATCTTCTCTTTTTTTGCTTAACTCTAGATTGAGTTATCTTATCGGGTAAACCGATAACCGAACCGATAATCGATATCTTATCAGTTTATCAAATTTGTAAACCGATAATATTCATAACCGAATCGAACCGACCGATGTCCACCCCTAGTTTATAATATTTTAATGACATGCTCATACATAATTAACTTTATTTCTTTTTTACTGATGACATGAAAGAAATGTATAACTATTTCGAATAAAATTGCTCTCTTGTCTTTTTTGAACTTGTGCGCGATTTTCATCAATATAGCAATATAATTTTTTTTGCATCATATATATATTAAAAATTCTTTCTTATTTTTCGTAAGTGCAGTCCATATCACAAAAAAAACGTGTATATCATAACTTTATTTTACTTCTTTGTGTATATCACAATGTATATTAAAATTTTATTTTCATTATTTGTTTATTTAAAATATAAAATTATAATATAATTGTTTAAATTTATTGTTGTCTCTATCATGTAGATCACAATAAAAATAGTTGTATTATTTATATATCGCAATGTATAACATATTGAATATGTGTATACCAAAATGTATATCATAAATTTATTTTCCTTGTTTGTGTATATCAAAAATTTATTTTTCTTCTTTGTATATCAAAATATATATCAAAAAATTATTTACTCGCACAACTTGCTCTAAACATATTATATCAAAAATTTATTTTCTTTCTTTGATAAAGAACAAAATTGAATTAAGTTTATTCAGAATGAATTTCTCCCTCTTAAAATCAAATTGGACGATTTGATTTCGATTTAACCTTATAGTGCCAAATCTAATAATGTATATCACGATATAAAATATAATATACACATAGGTATACATGGTTATATACATAGATGTGCGTCTACTAATGCTATTTTTGTTTTACTCGATCCAGATTATAATGGTGCAGTACAACTTTAAGAAGATTATGGGGAGAGAAAAGAAGAAGAAGATTAAAGAAGAAATATGGGGGGGAGAGAGAATAATAAAGAACTAGGGTTTTTAAGGATTTGACTATATAACGCCAATTTGGGATTATCTTTGCCAGATGAAAAAAAATGATAAAATTGTCAATTCTCTTTATGCGTTGTCATACCATACCATTTTCTCAAGTATCTTCAAGCTGGTTAAGCCCAACTTAAGTAATTTCTTGTGATTAATAATTTCTTTTTTTAAATCTTAATTTTAATTTCAGGCAAAAGTGGCTAAAGATCATTATAAATTCCTTGAAAAACTCCTATACAGCAGACAACGAACAAATGTGCATTATTCTCTAAACATTAAGAAAGTAGTACCGTGTTTGAATTAACATAACCATTACATCTTTGATTTGTAGCGATATTCTTTGAAATGAACTCTTGCTTTTACTTTTCTCTCTTCTCTCTTTTTGGAATGTAAAAACAAGTGAGCAAGCACTTACTTTTCAATAAAGTCTCCTAAATAAGAGTGTACATGGACCGGGTTGGTTCGATTTTGTCGGGTTTTTCGGGTTTTTTTTTATATTTATTATATGAATATTACTTCAATCTTACTTTGTTAAAATTATAGATAAAACTTTGATAAGTGAATATATGTTTAGTAAACATGGAAAAAATTGACAAACATATGGTCTATTAAAATATTCTAATGGGAGAATTTTTTTAGTAACACATGACAGTTATTTTCTTAGCCGTCTAACAATAATTTTTCGTTAATTTACGCTTTCAGGGTTAATACATGATAGGATCCCAAATATTTCTACATTTTCTAAAGAAAAATCACTATAAACTCTTAAAAATATAAATAAAATTTATATATTTATATGTCGGTTTGGTTCGGATTTTTTTATTCAATACCAAACCAAGAACCTAGTCGGGTTTTTAAATCGATTTGATTTGATTTTTCGGTTTGGTGCGATTTTCCGATTCGATTTGAACACCCTACTCCTAAATATGCTTGAATTTTGAACAAAACAACTGCAAAGAGTATATATTCTTTCGAAGATATGCCACTTAAGGTTAGGTTACTGTTGTGGACAATGACAGAAACCAAACTTGTACTTATTAAACAAATTAAAAGAGCATATTAATAAGGGCAAATATAATTTTAGCTCGAGGCCGAAACTATTAACATTCGGTAGCTGTAAAAGTGTATAATATTTTTATATTTTTTATATAAAAATATACAACTACACACACACACACACACACACACACACATATATATATATATATATATATATATATATATATACACACACACATACATATATACATTTTTCGATTATTATTCTGAAAGTAAATATATATACATACATACATACATACATTTTTCGAATATTATTTTAAAAGCAGTTATATAATGCCATTTTCCCTATTAATAAGGGTAGATTAGTCAAAGGAGGCGGTGTAATATTGAAAACCACGAGGGAGGTTAGTATTACGAAGCAAAATCTAACAGCTTGTTTGGATGGTTGTTACATATCGTTTCATAATATATCGTATCGTAATGCATTGTATTGTACTGTATCTTTTGATGAATACAATGTTTGGATGGATTGTGTCGTTTTGCCGTCTTTTCATGGTATCGGACACTAGTAATATGATTAATAAACTTGCAATATTATAAAGAAAGATTATCATGCGGTATATAAAAAGGTAAGGTAAATGATAAAATAAAATTATTTAATAATAATGAAGGGTGAGATTGAGAGAAAAATACAAGGTAACGACGCGACCACATCAAATCGATCGTTACATAAAGTGGCACATTACATCGTTATGTTACAACGAATTTAACGATACGATACAATAAAATTTAAGTAAAAATCAAAACAAACATGTATTAAAGTAACAATACGATACAATATAATAGGTAACAACCATCCAAACAAGTTGTAAGGGAAGATCTCTGTATTTTATTTAAACCAGACACGATTTATGTAAGGCAAAAAGCAGATGATAATTATAGCTTTGATATTTGGCATACGTATTTATTCTAAAATTTGCGATGTCTCATGTGATATCGTTTCTTGATTACAGGTAAAGGACTACATAAACACGAAAAAACACTGGTAGGCATTTAGACATAACTTCAAAAGCTAATCGAAATAATGGTTGTACGTAATTCAATGTTAATTTTACTATTTTAGTGATTATTTCATCTTTAATTGGAAATAAGAATTTGAATTTTAAAAACTTTGTTTGAGGATTATTTTAATTGAAATAATGAACAATGTTTAATCTGATTCATGTGGTGCTAATATATGAACATTAATCCACTTGTCCCCTACACTCCTCCTACTTTCATGAACATAACGTGACAAAATCTGTAAGGATTGTCTTTAAAATCCAACTGGGATTATGCTCGAATATCTCTAATATAATCTAGAAGCTGCCAAATTTTCAATATTTTCTGTTTAATATGATGGAATATTTTTTTTCGAGAAAATATTATACATGAAAAAGTTATTTTCTATTTTTTGACAATCGAAAAAATAATTTCACTAAAATAAGGAAAGTTCTCTTCACTTATAGACAAGAGCCATTTTCTTTATAATTATCAACATTTAACACCAAAAGTTTATTATTAATATTTAATAAATATTTTTGTAACATATTAAAATTTGAAACAATTAATCGAAATATGTTCCATCCTAATTTGTGGTTTGGTGGCTGCGTAGTATAGTTGGAAGAGGGAATTGAAGTCTCCTGCATGGAATATTCTGTCATATTCCTGTGTACATAAAACCTTTTCCCATACTAACAATAAATGAATTATTATTTATACCATAAAGTGAAACTCCATATTTACCGTACGATGATCCTTGAAAATCAAGTATAGCAAAATCCAATGGCTAATATTCGAAATAAGCTGACGATAATAACTTTTCCAGAAAGAAAATAAACCAACTGACAGTAGGATTTTGAGTGGCTTTGCTTTAATTTACCACAAACTTATGTCAAATCCGCGTAATATTCCCTTAGCATCTTATTTTTTTGTACCTATTTCAAATTTATCCTTTTCTTTTTCTTCCCTATATATAGGGCTGCCTCTTTTAAGATTTTTTTCTCAATTCAGTCTAAACAACAGTTTGTTTTCTGAAGCCAAATAAATCCCTGAAAAACAAGAATCAGAGGTTTTCTATATTCATTCTTTTCTTGTCACTAAACCCTGAAAAATAATACTCAGAAATGGCTGGAATTGTGGTGATTTTCGACTTCGACAAGACGATCATCGACATGGATAGTGATAATTGGGTGGTGGATGAGTTAGGTGCCAATGACTTGTTCAATCAACTTCTCTCTACCATGCCCTGGAACTCTCTCATGGTTAGTTTTCGTTTCTATAATATTTTTTCCGTCAGCATATATAACTTAAATCCTGGAAAAATTATATGTAACAAAAAAAAATAGACCTTTTCAATTTCCCTATATAGTCTAAGGTTTTTGTCTAATTTTTAAAAGTTGTCTCTATGTGACGTTATAGGTCACGGATTTGAGTCATATAAGCCACCACTAAATCTTTCATTAGGGTGCGGCCCTTTTCTGGACCCGCGAACGTAGGATGTTACATGCACCGTGCTGTCCTTTTTTTCTCTTATTAGAGGCTGAATATTCTGTTTCAAATTACAGGATAGGATGATGAAGGAGCTTCATGCACAAGGCAAAACTATTGAAGATATTGAAGAGGTACTAAAACGGGTACCAATACACCCCAGGATTGTCCCAGCCATTAAATCAGCTTATGCATTAGGGTATGTATCTTTCTATTTCAGTCTTTAGTACCGTTTATTGTTACTTTTGTTTTATTTCCTATGTTTTTATTTTAATCTGCTTAATAAATAATCAGAAATTTTTGTGGGTTTAAACTAATTGAATGTTTATTAATTCAGGTGTGATTTGAGAGTAGTAAGCGATGCAAACGTGTTCTTTATAGAGACAATCTTGAAACATCTGGAAATAAGAGATTGTTTCTCAGAAATCAACACAAACCCAGGCTATGTTGATGAGGAAGGAAGACTCCAAATCCTACCTTATGTTGATTTTCAAACATCTCCTCATGGCTGCAGTCTTTGCCCTCCCAACATGTGTAAGGTAAATAATCAGCAATTTAAAAAAAATGTAATATGAAATTAAATTAGTTATTCTAACAGAGTTTCTGGAAGGGGAGCCTTGGAGCAACGGTAAAGTTGTCTCTGTGTGACCTATAGGTCACGGGTTCAAGTCGTGGAATCAGCCACTAATGCTTGCATTATGGTAGGCTGCCTACTTTACACCCTCTTGGGTGCGGCCTTTCCTCGAATCATGTGTGAACGTGGGATGCTTTGTGCACCTGACCACCCTTTATTCTAATAGAGTTTCTCTGTTATAAATGTTACAGGGTCTGATAGTAGAAAGAATACAAGCCTCCATGGCTAAGGAAGGGAAGAAAAGAATAATATACCTTGGTGATGGAATCGGCGATTTCTGCCCCAGTTTGAAGCTCAGAGAAGGAGATTTCGTCATGCCAAGAAAAGATTTCCCAGCCTGGAATTTGATAAAAGAAAACAAGACACTAGTAAAAGCAGACGTTCACGAGTGGACTGATGGGGAAGAACTTGAGCACATTCTGCTACAACTCATTAACGCAATCACCATTGAAGAGAGCCAATTGTTATCAGTCGAATGCAAATTCCACACAATGTCAAAAGCATCTCACGGACCCTTTCCACGACCTCTTCCAGTACCTTATTAATGGCAAGATTGCCCAAGTCATTACAATGAAGATTCTGACTTTGAATTTGATTTTTATTTTAGGTAGTTGTGTGTGGTTTCTCTCTTGATCAACATCAAGAAAGAGATCAACTTAAAGTGTGTTACAAGTTTGTTGTAACCTGTTTTGTATCTATGGCTTTTTTTGGTTCAAAATTTTAAGAAATGGTCACTGGATTTGAACCTGTGGTTCGAGTTCTGAAGATTTTAATGTATTTCTTAGGAAAAGGAGGCTATGTAGGATGGTTCTTATCTCTTCTTTGTAAGCCAGTTCCTTTTCACAATACCATTCAATATAGATCTATATTCAGTAATGGAAACTTCAAGTTTTACCTTCACATAATTTTAAGCTTAATGGTTCAAGTAGAAGATTTTTTCCCAACTCTTCCAAGCTCCACTGTAGTTGTTTTACTCTACAAACAAGAAGGGCAACGTTTAATAATCAATAAAACAGCTGCCTATTGTAACTGGATAGATGGTATAATACAGAATTAACATAAATATATCCAAACAGCACTTACACAGGAGGAGGCCATTTAATTTTGCATTTGTTGATTAGTGACAAAGATACAACTAGAAGTATTGCCAAGACGGACAAAAAAAGGATAGTACCACTGGGGCTGAACACCCGGCCCCCATAGACGTCACTTTGGGTTGGCGTATAGAAGCTTCTTCTGCAACTGAATGCTCCACAAACGAATGACCAGTTTCTTGAGGGAAGAAAAGAAGTCCCAACTTTAAGAGAAAGAGACTGAGGTATATCAGAATGTTTCCTGATCAAAGAGCCCCTTTTTAAAAAAGTAGAGACCAAGATAAATCTTTTCTGATGTGGAAGATCAGACTATGCTGCAACCACAGAGCATACTTAGACAGTACCTTGGCTCTGATACCAATTGTTGCGGAAGCCAAATGTATATAGTGTGAATAAGTCACAACTACTATACCAAAAATTATGACAGCCACCAAATAATAAATAAGACAATAAAGCAACAATAAAGGGAACACCAGAATTTACGAGGTTCGGCTAATTTTGCCTACTCCTCGGACACAACCAATATTTTATTCCACTCCAAAAATACAAGTGAAATAATACTAAAGAGAGAAGATACAAATGCCTTAAACAGATGAGAAGGCAAATGAGAGGTGTGTTTCAATCCTAAACATTAGGCCTTCTTTTATAGGGGAAAAATCCCCCCCAAACTTAACTCCCAACCGATGTGGGACTTTGGCATTTTGCCAAACTTCAACAAATCTCCACCTTGGCAAAATTCCACATTTTCAATTCTCTCTCAATAACAAATTTTGGTTGTGTCTTCATCTTCAATCTTCAGTGTTCAACAATGTTGATCAAATCCAAACAATGTTGAAACTTGATCGCAGTCACCACCTTAGTTAGCATATCAGCAGGATTCTCCGTAGTATGAATTTTCTTCACTGTGACTCCTCCTTCTTCTATGATTTCTCGTACGAAATGATACCGAACATCAATATGCTTCGTCCTTGCATGATAAACTTGGTTCTTCGCTAATTGAATAGCACTTTGACTATCACAAAAAATTGTGATACCTTTTTGTTCAACACCAAGCTCCTTTAGCAATCCTTGAAGCCAAATTGCCTCCTTCACAGCCTCTGTAATAGCCATGTACTCTGCCTCTGTTGTAGACAAAGCAACTGTTGACTGCAAAGTAGACTTCCAACTAACTGGTGCTTTTGCAAAAGTAGACACATAACCAGTAGTTGATCTTCGCTTGTCCAGATCACCCGCAAAATCTGAGTCACAATATCCAACTACAAACTGATTGTCTTCCTGCTCAAAAACTAACCCGACATCTACAGTATTATGAATATACCGTAGAATCCACTTCACAGCTTGCCAATGCTCCTTCCCTGGATTGTGCATATATCTGCTAATAACTCCAACAGCTTGTGAAATGTCAGGCCTTGTGCAAACCATTGCATACATCAAGCTACCAACAACATTTGCGTATGGTACCTTTGACATATACTCTCGTTCAGCTTCATCCATTGGCGACATAGTAGTACTTAGCTTAAAATGGGGAGCAAGTGGAGTACTAACTGGCTTAGTCTTGTCATCTATGCCAAAACGTTGTAGTACTCTCTTCAAATATTCTTTCTGAGATAAACAGAGTTTCTTTGAACGTCTATCTCTAATTATCTCCATGCCAAGAATTTTCTTTGCCTCACCCAGATCCTTCATCTCGAACTCCTTCTTCAGTTGATTCTTCAATTTATCAATTTCTTCCGAATTCTTGGAAGCTATCAACATATCATCAACGTATAGAAGAAGATATACAAATGAACCATCTTTAAGCTTGCGCAAATACACACAATGATCGTATTTGCTTCTCTTGTACCCTTGCCGCAACATAAACTCGTCAAATCGCTTGTACCATTGTCTAGAAGATTGTTTCAATCCGTACAACGATTTTTCAAGTTTGCACACCATATTTTCTTTTCCAGCAACTTTGAATCCTTCTGGCTGAGTCATGTAGATTTCCTCCTCCAAGTTTCCATGTAAAAACGCAGTTTTTACATCCATCTGAACTAGTTCCAAATCCAATTGTGCTACCAAAGCCAACATAATTCTAATGGAGGAATGTTTTACAACTGGAGAAAACACTTCATTGTAATCAATTCCCTCCTTTTGAGCATATCCTTTGGCCACCAATCTTGCTTTGTAGCGAACATCTACTTGGTTAGGAAATCCTTCCTTCTTTGCAAATACCCATTTGCACCCAATTGCTTTCTTTCCCTTCGGGAGATTGGCCAATCTCCATGTATGATTCTGATGAAGGGACTGTATTTCATCATTCATGGAAATCCTCCACTTATCTTCTTCTGAACTTTGGACAGCGTCTTTATAAGTAGTAGGAACATCATCAGCTACAATTGAGGTTGCACAAGCAACCGTCTCTATGAGACGAACAGGTTTCGTTATTGTTCTTTTTGGCCTGCTGGTTGCTATTGATTCAAGTTGTTGTTGAGGTTCCTGAGTTGGAATCTCCTCTACTGGCTCTCCTTCCAGAGGGTAATCTTCATTTGTTTCCTCCTCTGCTTCTTGTGTAGGAAAAATAAATTTTCCCTCAAACTCCACCTGCTTAGAAGCACCTTTATTTTGTTTGGTGTCTTCTGTTACCTTATTTACCATAGCAGATTCATCAAAGGTAACATCTCTGCTGAATATTACTTTCTTTGTCATAGGACACCATAAGCGATATCCTTTGACTCCAGAAGTAATTCCCATAAAAATAGCCTTCTTTGCCCTTGGATCCAATTTTGACTCCGTCACATGATAATATGCAGTTGAGCCAAACACGTGCAAAGAGTTATAATCTACAGCAGGTTTTCCATACCATTTTTCAAATGGTGTCTTGCCATCAATAGCAGCAGATGGTAGACGATTAATGAGGTGGCATGCATATGTAATTGCCTCAGCCCAAAATTCTTTGCCCAAGCCAGCATTGGACAACATACACCGTACCTTCTCCAGCAAGGTCCGGTTCATACGTTCTGCCACTCCATTCTGTTGTGGTGTATGTCTAACAGTGAAGTGTCGGACGATGCCATCATTTTCACAGACCTTATTGAAATGATCATTTTTGTATTCACCTCCATTGTCTGTGCGAATACACTTGATCCTCCTGCCTGTTTGATTCTCCACCATCGTCTTCCATTTGAGAAAAATTCCCAACACTTCATCTTTGTTTTTCATTGTATACACCCACACTCTTCGAGAAAAATCATCAACAAAGGTTACAAAATAGTGCTTCCCACCCAATGAAGGTGTTTTGGAAGGACCCCAAACATCAGAGTGTACATAATCCAAAATGCCTTTAGTATTATGGATCGCTGTACCAAATTTAACCCTTGTCTGTTTCCCTTTGACACAATGCTCACAAAACTCCAAGTTGCAAGCCTTTACTCCTTTTAACAATCCTTGATCTGATAGAGTTTTCAAGGATTTTCCTCCAGCATGTCCCAAGCGCATGTGCCATAGCTTGGTTGCTTCTGCCTCTTTGTCGTCACTGGATGTCACTGTCGCTGTCCCAATAACTGTACTGCCACGATAGCGGTACATATTATTATTCTTCCGATTAGCCTTCATTACCACTAGTGCACCGGAGCATACTCTCATCACTCCATTTTCTGCAATGATTTTGAACCCTTTTGATTCTAGGGCTCCCACAGAGATGAGATTCTTCTTCAAATCCGGTACATATCGAACATCTGTTAATGTTCTGATCATTCCATCATGGTTCCTTAATCGTATTGAACCAATGCCATATGAGGTAAGAGGGCTGTTATCCGCTGTGTGGACGACTCCATATTCTCCTTCTTGAAATTCCACGAACCAGTCCCTGTTGGGACACATATGATAGCTACAAGCCGAGTCCATCAACCATATGTCTGATGATGTTGATGACTCTGTTGTAACTAATGAGAAGTCTGAATCATCACAATCAGCTACATTTGAATCCATAATGGCCTTTCCATTATTATATTTGGCCTTATTCTTCAACTTCGGACAGTCTTTCTTCCAGTGCCCTTTTTCTCGACAAAAGGCACATTCATCTTTGCTGGGTCTGGATCTTGACTTGGATCTTCCCTTCTTTGTCCTCGTTTGATTTTGAGGACGACCCCTCACAAATAGTGCTTCTCCTTCTCCGCCCTTCTGTTTTTCTCGCTTTCTTTGTTCATAGCTGTACAAAGCCGAACAAACTTCTCTGAGAGAAACTTCGTCATTTCCATGGAGTAGAGTAGTTTCAAGGTGCTCGTACTCATCAGGAAGTGACGCCAACAACATCAAGGCCAAGTCACCATCATCATAAGTTGTATCCATATTTTGCAAATCTGTGACCAACTTATTGAAACTGGTGATATGTTCATTCATCGTGGTACCAGGAACATAGGTGAAGTGAAACAGTCTCTTCTTCATGTACAATTTATTTTGACTATTTTTCTTAAAAAATTTATCCTCCAGTGCTTTCCATAATTTACTTGCAGAAGTTTCCTTTGTGTATGGATATTTCTGCTCTCTAGCAAGGAAGGATCGAATGGTACCGCAAGCAACACGGTTGAGAATCTTCCAATCTTCTTCTCCAATAACATCTGGTTTCTTTTCTTCAATGGCCAGATCTAGCCCTTGTTGAAAAAGGACATCTAGAACCTCGCCTTGCCACATCCCAAAATGCCCGGACCCGTCAAAAATTTCTACCGCAAATTTCGCATTTGACACAATTCTTGTCATAAGCGAAGATGCCAATGATGACGTATTGTTGACACTTGATGTAGATTCTTCTTGTTTATTGTCTCCCATATTTGACACAAATATTATTTAATAGCTGACGACACAAATCAAGATTATTTCCTTTCTGATGTAGAAGATCAGACTAAGCTGCAACCACAGAGCATACTCAGACAGAACCTTGACTCAGTTACCAAGATAAATCTTTTCTGATGTGGAAGATCAGACTATGCTGCAACCACAGAGCATACTTAGACAGTACCTTGGCTCTGATACCAATTGTTGCGGAAGCCAAATGTATATAGTGTGAATAAGTCACAACTACTATACCAAAAATTATGACAGCCACCAAATAATAAATAAGACAATAAAGCAACAATAAAGGGAACACCAGAATTTACGAGGTTCGGCTAATTTTGCCTACTCCTCGGACACAACCAATATTTTATTTCACTCCAAAAATACAAGTGAAATAATACTAAAGAGAGAAGATACAAATGCCTTAAACAGATGAGAAGGCAAATGAGAGGTGTGTTTCAATCCTAAACATTAGGCCTTCTTTTATAGGGGGAAAATCCCCCCAAACTTAACTCCCAACCGATGTGGGACTTTGGCATTTTGCCAAACTTCAACACACGTCAACAAAAACAAACAGGTTTCCTGAAGTACAGGTGGGTTCTGAAGGATTTCTAACAAAACAGGAAGAAAAAGCTTTACTTAGCGTATTAAATACGAAAACACAAACTCACAGGAAAAAAATGCAGCAATAATAACAACAGAAGGAGGGTGAACTATAAAAGGAAGTTCCACTCAACCTAGATCTTCCGATGTGATGTCCTTGGAAACCAAAACACACATACACACACAAAACAACTTACAAGGACAAACCAGAGAGATAAGCAATCATCCAACATGGCCATGCCACATAGCAAGATGGGAGAATGAGATAGCTTAAACTTATACTGGCAAGGTTGGTTTTGTTTTCACAACTTAATTTAGGCATGTTATTCACAATATGGTTAGCTATATCACCCTTCATTCTTCCACAAATAGGAGGCAGCATATGCAACTACTGGAGTCATATAACAGTTAGTTTTTCCAATGGCAGTGTTTTTCCATGCCCCAATCATGAAAGAAGCCAATTGTAAAAATTAAAATACAATTATAACATTTTTAATATGTCAGCATGAAAAGGATTACAGCAGTGGCAAAAGGTGAATTCTTTGTACAAACAAATTGATGCAGCTTTGTAGCATCCCAGAAGTGGAGAGCAGTAACATAACCAATGGCACATTGCCACAATTTCTGAAACAAAATAATAGTGCAGACAAATTAGTTCACTTCTACCTTGAAAATGTTCTGAAATGCGTGTCTTCTGGAGATGCAGAAATTTCACAGAAGCTGAGACTCCCCATCACCAGTGCCTATTGGTGAAGTCCCTTTCATGACATTGCTTAGAAATTTCACAGAAACTGGGTTATGGCTTGCAATTGCATCCTTTAATTTCTGGAGCTGCGTGACATTTTTCAAACTAAAGAGTGAAAACATGAAGAATGGGAGAATACATCTTACATAGACCTACCTTCCCATCAAATAAGCAGAAAAGTTCAGGACAAGTTGAGAATTTTCATTTTTGATATATCTATGGACAGGTATAAGCTCAACAATTGGATAAATCTTGCCAATACAGGCGACTACAAGCTCACCAGGACAAAAAAAAATCACTATTCTTAGGGTATCTGAATAGTGACCATGACCATTATCCTCAAAGTTACAATTATCTATGTCCTACTTTCAGTAGTACCAAGGAGCCTAGAGTGAGATAGAGAAATACCCAGTATGATTTGACCAGATTATTATCAAACCAATGACATTAAGGAAAAGAAATCTCAGTCAGCAAAAAACTTGATTGATGGTGGTGCTTCAGGTGGCCAGTCTAGCTATTGGTGTTCTCATTCATTTCATTTCAAATTTTACTTAGAGAGATACATATCTTCAATAGCTTCATAATGTTTTTGAACACGTCTTCACAACCCAACCAAAAGAGTACATTTAATTTGCTTTTTGCCGTTAGTGGAACAGTAAAAGATATCATACAAAATGAAAATAAAATTACAACGATTGTACCATCCTCTTTGTCAGCCTACTTCTTTCTGACCACCCTTCTATCTCACTTTATTCATTTCTTTCTTTTCCCTTGGACCTAGTGCCCACAGAGAGGGGAAGAATGGATAGTCGAGAGGATTACATTGCAGTAGGTTATAATGGTAATGACAAATGAAATAGCACAAAAATGGTGTTCATGTCCTACCTTTGCAAGAGAACAAGAAAAGGAATCCAACAAGCCATCAGCTCCTCCGTAGAAGTGGAAATAAGGAAGGATTCTTACATTTAAGGTTTTGCACAAGGACTTGTTCTCGTCAAAGTTCATTTTAATGAACAAAAGAAACGGACTATTACTCAGGGAAACACAGAAAATAGTACCTAATGAGATTACTCACCTTAGGGAATAATGCCCGACATGAGGCACACCATGTGCCACAGAATTTAACAATCACTAATCTATCTCCAGCTTGACTTAATGCATCTAAAAAATCTTGAGTTGAGTGTATGTTAATCAAACTAGGCGCACTCTTTTCTCACCACTTTGGCTGATCAGTTTCAGCAGCAGTTGCATAAACCTGATATCCAGAAAAATCAAAAAATCAATTGAATTTTTCTAAGAGGTGGATGGAGCGGTATTTTTAGGCCAATAGGTGAGTGGAGTATTTTAAAACCTTTTTAAACAGTTCAGGGCATTTTTTACTTTTTTCCGCTTTTTAAATAGTGACCAGGATCTCAAACGCGCAGGATATGTAAGGCACGTATTAAGGTTTTGCTCTATGGTTTCTTTTTTCAGGTTAGACATTTGACAAACAACATCTAGTTTATCTTAGATTGTTAGTACTATATGTTTGGACTTGTTAATTTTAAGGTGAAATTGCTACTCCTTTGTACTATTAATGTATTTGGACAACTGTTGTTAAAGAATTAGTATTATTCCAGTTGTGGCCACGGGACAGAATGCAGAAATGTGTAGTATACTATATGTGAATTCTTTTTTTTTTTTGCTTAACTCCACTGAATTGTCTTCTCTTTTTTTGCTTAACTCTAGATTGAGTTATCTTATCGGGTAAACCGATAACCGAACCGATAATGATGGATAACCGATTAACCGATAACCGATAATCGATATCTTATCGGTTTATCAAATTTATAAACCGATAATCGATATCTTATCGGTTCGGTTATCGGTTTAAATTTGTAAACCGATAATATTCATAACCAAACCGACCGATGCCCACCCCTAATTTATAATATTTTAGTGACATGCTCATACATAATTAACTTTATTTCTTTTTACTGATCACATGAAAGAAATGTATAACTATTTCGAATAAAATTGCTCTCTTGTCTTTTTTGAACTTGTGCACGATTTTCATCGATATAGCAATATAATTTTTTTTGCATCATATATATATATATATATATATATATATATATATATACTATGTTAAAAGCACGAAAGCTCTTAGCGAAATATCATTCGCCTTTTTTACCCTTTAAAAATAAATTTTATACTAGGCAAAATAGTAATTTAATTATTTTTCTTATATTTAAGAATTTGAAATCAACTAAATATTGACTACTAAATATTTTCCTATTTTAGCTATGTACGAGTCCTATTTTGTACATACATTGTATCTTTAATTTGTAAAAGCTTTATTATTATTTTCTTATATTCTTTAATTAATTAATACCTCTAAGTTTTATACAAGGAAATTAATTAATTTTTACGCAAGTCAAGATCTATTGCTCCTAATAATTTTCTGACAAAATAAAAACAAGTTATATATTAAAAAAAATATTTCTGCGAGACTAACTGTTTTGGTGGTTTTTGATCTAGTTGCGGTGATCTATAGTGATATATGCTCTTTTGCACATCTCAACGAGTGAACTCAATGCTAGAAATTTGTTCACATGAGATGATCTATGTGGTATTCATAATCTATAAACTGAGAAATACTTTTGTTCAATAGATTAGGTACTAAATTTGTTGCTCCATTTTTTGTTATCCAACTTATGAGAATATTTTTTTAATTGATATGCGGTTTTACTAGCTTGTGGTTGCAAACGGCAGGTCTTTCAGTTGCTTTGCAATGCTGTAGTAGAATTCATGCACTTACGGTCAAGATATAATTCAGTTGCTTTACAATGCTACAGTAGAATTCACGCACCTACAGTCAAGATATAAGACTTGCAAATTAAATTTACTTGATTTCCTATTTATTTTGCAATTTTATTTCGTTTATTGGTTCCAAAATAGAATTGTAATCTGCAAGTATGACTCTGGATCTATTTAGGTTTTGATCTATATATTTTCCAATCTAAATTTGAACTTTATATATATATATATATATATATATATATAAAGTTAATTTTTCTTAAAATTATATATATATATATAAAGTTAATTTTTCTTAAAAATATTTCTTTAGATTGATTCTTAATACTACTATATTATTTTGTTGTGGTGACATTTCTTCTGGTACAATTCTGCACTAAGTTATTTTTATGTTATTTTTCTAGATATTGCCATCCCATTTTTCCAAACTCTCTAATTAATGTAGAAAATTCATTTCTGCCAAGTGCCAAATTATGAGTTTGCTTATACTAATTAGAACTTTGTTTCCGATGTTAAGTAAACTAAAATCCGTACGTATAAATATCATAATGGGATTCTACTTTTGCAATAGAAAGCTTTTCCTTACTAATTTATTGAAAATAATCCCTAAAGTATATTTTATTGATTAAAGAAATTCGAATAATGTGCATCTTGCTCATAAGAAAAAAAAAAGATTGCTTCTGTTATTAATTAACATTGTTTAAGTGTTTATGCCTTTTAGAATAACTGTGACCATAAACTCAACGTGATGTGGGTATTTTCTTGAGAATATGCTTTTCCGATAAATAGAAGAAAAAAACTCTTAAATATTCAAGGGCTATGCGTTTTTTGCGCATGATTATTTTTGAAGTTGAAGTAATGCAATTATAAAACTGAAATAATTTTAAATTAAATAGATTGACTGAGGACTTTTATGGGGCTTTCTTTAGTAAGTTAACTAAATAGAATCAGTAGTCATATTCTTTGATAACATACACTTTTTTAAAACTTTTATTTTATAACTTAACATATTTTAATGTATTTGTTAAAAGTTTGTACACATCGAGAGGGGTACACGCGCAACTCGCGCATTCTAAGACTATCAAAAGAGAACTTGAAGCTCCTATCAAAATATCGTTTGCCTTTTTACCCTTTAAAAATTAATTTCGCACTAGACAAAATAGTCATTTAATTATTTTTCTAATATTTAAAACTTCAAATTCAACTAAAATTTTACTTAAGAATATCCTAATATTTAGGACTTCAAATTCAATTAATTACCTTATTTGATTAATTTTTATAAAATATCCTTTTAGAGTTTAGTACATGGCCAATATTATTTTTAATTCTTAGTCTATGAGGTATGTAATATTATATTTTCTCTAAATTGCCAATAATTGATTACCTAAAAATATGAAGCATTTATGAGCAATGCATGTTCGCTTTTTTCCTGTTAATTTTTTAAGAGTTTTGATTTAATTTTAACTTTAAATTTTTAAAAGTCTGAAGTAATATGGTGTAAATTTAGAATAAATTAAGCGACGACCATACTATGTGAAATTGTAACTACAATTAATTTTTTAAACTTACGATAAACAAATGTATTTGGAGCTTTTGAAATAGCTATAAATTTAATAGTATTAACTTTTCTTTGGCATTTGATGAACGTCAAGAGAAGGGAATTTAGATTTAGATCAATAAGAATCCAGACAACTTTTTTACACACGAAGAGGTCCATTTGGCTTATCTATAATTTTGATTAACTTTGAATGAACATTTTTTTTTGTATAGTGACATTATGAGCGTAAAGTTTACAAAGAGATGCAAGATGCGATACAACAACATAGCATATTTTTATTTTATATAATATAGTATTTATAACTATAAATACTATAGAACTAATTACACTAGATTCATTCAGAAAATGTGAAATTCAACCATATATTGTATCAATTCACTAATATTTATTTTCATCATTAAACATATATTGAGTTTAGTTTAACCTCCATTGCTATTTTTTCAAGAATTTGCGTATATGTTTTATATTGATAAACGTGATGCACACGTGCAACGCACGTACGCTAAAACTAGTATATTAAAAAACACGAAATAGTTATCATTCTTTCTTATTTTTCGTAAGTGCAATCCATATTGGATGAAGTTATAATTGCAAGTAATTTTTAAAATATAATTGTTAAACATTCGTTTGCAATTTATATGTCCTACTTTCCTTTTTAACATGTTTTAAAGAGAATTTTTTTTCTATATTTAGTAACTTTTTAACTCCAAAATTCCACATAATATATTTTAAGTTCAACGGCATTTTGGTATATTACACATATTTTATGTTTAAGACCACAATATTAAAAAAACTTTCTTACTTGTCTTAAACTTCGTACCTAGTCAAACTAAGACGCATATAAATTGAAATGGAGGAAGTAATTTTTACTTGCTGTTTGAACCTTTTTAATTATTTAAGAATTCCATAAATTCCCTTTGTATTAATGTTAAGAATACAACAGCATTTCCATTAACAAAAATCTCTTTTTATTAGAATAATTTATCAATCAAGTATTTCCTTGTATGACGATACAACGAAGTAAATAATCTCTATTCATTGTTTCTTTTTATTTCATTATTTACCCTTTTTAAATTAATTGGAGAATTTCATTATTTCATTTGTATAGTGATGTTAGTGTCTTACCAAAAAAATGCTAATCCTTTTTGTAAACTAATTAAATAAGAAAATGGAGGATAAATCATAACCAAGGATAATTAACTCTAGATAAAAAAACATTAAGCAAGAAGATGGGATATAGCTAAGCTCATAAACTCTTTAAGATTATAAAAGGTATCAAACGTGAATAGCAGGCTTACATTCTTGATGTACTGTTTCGTAACGTACGAGTAAAGAAGAAAGAGAAGGAATGCCATTAAGGATCTATCTTCATTGATTCAATAACGAGGATTGCAAGGATCTATTCTGTGTCAGGCGTGAATAAAATTGGTTGGGATCGATGGAAGGGAGAAGCGATGTGGATGCAGCACCGGACCGAATTTCCAAATTGCCAGAGCCAATTTTGCAGCATATCCTGTCTTTTCTTCTAGCTAAAGATGCCGCTCGAATGAGTACAATGTCCAAGGTATGGGATAGTGCTTGGAATTCACTCTCCTACTTAAATTTTGGTGATAAATTCCTTAAGTCAGAAGACATGCCATGGCTCGTCAATGTTGTGAATCAATCTCTACCAAACAGGCAAAAGCACAAGCTTTCCATGCAAAAGTTCTCTCTAGGATTACCACATTGGCTTTCTTACGTCGATGATTGGATTAGGATACTCATAGCTTGTAATATCAAAGAGTAAGCAGACCTATTTATGAAGGCAAACTCGAATACAACAGCTTGCCCGTCGCAATCTTTGCTGCTAAAGCACTAAATGTGCTGCGTTTGGATGGATTTAATATTGAATTGCCTTGTGATGGTATAAAGTTTTCATCTTTGCGAGAGTTACGCCTCTCTGGCGTATTCTTGAACGAGGAATTTATTCAGGCTCTGTGCACAAACTGCTGCAATTTAGAGGATTTGTAATTGCAGAACTTTGACGGACTTACCAGTTTTCGAGTTGGTAATACTTCTTTACCTAAACTGAAAAAGGTAAACTTGGAATTTTGCCCTTTTGTATTCCAATTGGTTGATATTGCAGCTATTAATCTCGAACATCTTAAGATCCACGGCCGCCTTCATGGGAATCTAAAGGTAGTTAAAATAACTGCTTGCAAGGCCTTCAAGACGTTGTACCTCAATCGCGTTGCTGTCACTGATGAATGGTTAGAGAGCCTTTTTTCCAGTCTACCCAACCTTGAAATCTTTAAATTATTCAGTTGCGAGACATTGAAAAACATGAAGATCACGAGTGATAGGCTCAAATGGCCTTACGGTGTGATAATCTGATTGCTGTTGAATTGGACACTCCTAATTTAATAAAGTTCCAATACCATTGTCATCCACTGTCAACATTCAAATTGAAAGATTCAGGTTTGCTGGAAGCCAGTTTTGGCTTGTTCCCAGAAACTGACGACAACCGTTGGCACTCTAAGCTCATGAAATTTCTTGCTAACTTCAATCATTCCAAGGCTATTGAATTGTCGTGCCACTGCGACAGGGTAATGCGTCCCAGAAATTCTCTAGCTAGCTACACTGCTTGAAGATGCAGTTTGTTGTGTGTTTCTTATAAATTGTTTTTTGTTTGTTTTGGATGCAGGCAATCGTTATACCAAAAAACCTGAGAGAAAACTTCCTTCCTCCCCTTTATGGTACTAATATTTTGCAAGTAAACCTTCAGAATCAATCGAATTATTCAGTTGTCGACATTATTGTGGAGTTCATACCTACTACATTGAATAAAAGAAAAAGAAAGAGGAGTGATTGACTCACCTACTACATTGAATAAAAGGAAGAGGAGTGATGGACGGAAGAAAAAAAACTTCAGATTTTTCAAGATTGGGTTGCTGGAATTTGCACATTGATTAACCAATTTGATTGGTTTGGTTGGTGAAAATGTGCCTATAAATAGCAGACTTCATTTCTCCTTTAAGATACACCAAAATAAGAGAGAAACAATAGAAGTTAGAGAGAGTAATCCACAGATTGTTGTCTGTGAGATAACTAGTGAGTGGTAGTAATATTATAGTGAAGTGTGTTAAATAAAGAGTATTATTTCTTTCAAAGTTGTAGTAGTCTCTTGACACTACTGAGTTGTAATATTATAGTGGTAATATTGCTACACTCGGATATTGTATTTTATCCCGCTAAAATATTTGGTGTCATTGTTACTCTCTTGTGTTATTATTATTTGTTGTGGATATTATTCCCGGGTGGGATTATTTATTTTATCCCAACAACGTGGTATCAGAGCCATGACAAATAATGGTCCGCTATCTTTTCAGTACTCCCGTCTGACAAAAGATAATTATGAGAAATGGTGTCTACGTATGAAAGCCATCATGGGCTCTCAGGATGTATGGGAAATCGTAGACAAAGGGTATGCAAAACCCGATAATGAGGAAGCTCTGCCCAAAAATGAAAAAGAGGTCTTGGCAAAAATAAGGAAGAAGGATCAACAAGCCCTCACGCTCATCCACCAATGTTTGGATGATGCCATGTTTGAGAAGGTGGCAGATGCTACCACCTCAAAGGAAGCTTGAGAGATTTTACAAAATTCTCTTCAAGGAGTTGACAAAGTGAAAAAGGTAAAACTTCAAACTCTAAGGGCTGATTTTGAAGTTTTAAAAATGAAAGAATCCGAATGCATCTAGGATTATTTTTCAAAAGTGAAGGCTGTTGTTAATCAACTAAGAAGATACGGGGAGAACATAGAAGATGTCAGTGTGGTAGAAAAGATCCTTCGCACTTTAACACCTAAATTTGATTTTGTGTTGTGTGATATTGAGGAGTCTAAAGATTTAGACTCTATGATGGTGGAGCAATTGGAAGGTTCTTTACATGCCCACGAAGAAAAGATCAAAAGGAGACAAGAAGTTTCATTGGAGCAACTTCTTAAAACTCAGGCATCCTTCAAGGATTATGGAGGTGAAACAAGCTATCAAGGAAATGGACGAGGACGAGGCCGAGGTCGAGGAGGTCATGGAAGAGAAAGACGTAATGGTAACAACTTCAACAATGAAGTTAAAATCCACCAAACATTCAGAGGTCGTGGTCGTGGACAAAGAGGAGGAAGATGACGTGGATACTACCAAGAAAATAATGGACAAAGGTGTGACAAATCAAAAATTAAATGTTATAATTGTCATAAATTTGGCCATTACTCTTGGGAATGTCATAGCAATGTTGAAGAAAAGTCTAACCTTGTTGACGACAAGAAAGAAGAAAATGGGTCAACGTTGTTGATGACACTCAAGGAAGAAGACAGAGATGATTGCAGCTCGTGGTATTTGGACAATGGAGCAAGCAATCATATGTGTAGATGCAAAAAGATGTTTGTGGAGATCAATAAAACAGTGAGAGGTAATGTGTCCTTTGGAGATACCTCAAATGTTCAAATCGAAGGGATAGGTACGATTCTGATCTCCTGTAAAGATGATAGTCACAAGTTAATTCAAGATGTTTATTATGTGCCAAAATTAAAAAGTAATATTTTAAGTTTGGACCAACTTTTTGAAAAGGAATATGACATCCACATGAAAAATACGCATCTTTGGCTTAGAGATTCAAGTGGAATTCTAATTGCTAAAGTGCATATGGCAAAGAATAGATTGTTTTCTCTGAATCTTAAAACAATTGATGCAAAGTGTTTGAAGGCTAATGTGCAAGATGAATCATGGTGTTGGCACATGCGATTTGGGCACTTAAATTTTGAAGCGCTCAAATCAATGGGAGAAAAGAACATGGTGCATGGGATACCATCAATTAGCCATCCCAATCAATTGTGTGAAGCTTGTCTTCTTGGAAATCATGCAAGGAGGAGTTTTCCAAAGGAGGCCATGTCAAATCAACCAAGCCACTCCAGCTTGTCCACACTGATGTGTGTGGACCAATCAATCCACCTTCTTTTGGTAAAAGAAAATACTTTCTGCTTTTCATTGATGACTTCAGTAGAAAGACTTGGGTTTATTTCTTGAACCAAAAATCTGAAGCTTTTGTTGTTTTTAAAAATTTCAAAGTACTTGTGGAGAAAGAAAGTGGCTATGAAATTAAAGCTCTAAGGTCTGATAGAGGAGGCGAATTCACCTCAAACGAATTTAATGACTTCTGTCAACTTCATGGAATTCGTCGCCCTCTAACGGTACCTTATTCACCTCAACAAAATGGTGTTGCAGAAAGAAAGAATCGAACGATTCTTAATATAGCTAGATGTATGTTGAAAGCTAAAAGTATGCCTAAAGAATTTTGGGCCGAAGCTGTTTCTTGTGCAGTTTATTTGAATAACAGGTCTCCAACAAGAAATGTTAGAGATCAAACCCCTCAAGAAGCATGGAGTGGAAGAAATCCAAGTGTCAAGCACTTAAGAATCTTTGGGAGCATAGCCTATGCTCATGTGCCACATCAAGGGAGAGCAAATCTTGACGATCGAAGTGTCAAACATGTGTTTGTTGGCTATGATACGAGTTTAAAAGGCTACAAGCTATACAACCCAAGCAGCGGTAAGGTGGTGGTAAGTCGTGATGTTGAATTTGATGAAGAACTGGCATGGAATTGGGAAGCTGAGGAAGAAACTTCATATGATTTTCTTCCATACTTTGGTGATGAAGAAGAACCGGAGACCGTGGAACCTGTGCAGGACACAACTCCACCTTCTTCTCCAACAAATGTTGCATCTCCCTCTTCTCAAGAAAGTTCAAATGAACAGCCGCAAAGGACAATGAGCATTCAAGAGATCTATGATGACACTGAAGAAGTTACTAATTTTGATTTTTTATATTGTCTCTTTGCTGACAGTGAACCAATGAACTTTGATGAAACTGTTACAGACAAAAGGTAGAGACAAGCCATGGAGGAGGAGATCAAGTCAATAGAGAAGAACAACACTTGGGAGTTAACAACTCTTCCCAAGGGTCATCGAGCAATTGGAGTGAAATGGGTATACAAAATAAAGAAGAATGCTGATGGAGATGTGGAGAAATACAAGGCACGACTTGTGGCTAAAGGCTACAAGCAAAGGCAAGGCATTGACTATGAAGAAGTCTATGCACCTGTTGCCCGCATGGAGACGATTCGTTTGCTGATCTCTTTGGCGACACAAATGAAGTGGAAGATATATCAACTAGATGTCAAGTCAGCCTTCTTGAATGACTATCTTGAAGAAGAAGTCTATGTTGAACAACCATTGGGCTTCGTGGTCAAAAACCATGAAGATAAAGTGTTGCGGTTGAAAAAAGCTTTATATGGATTAAAGCAAGCTCCGCGAGCATGGAATAGTTGCATCGACAAATATTTTCAAGACAATGAGTTTACTCGTTGTCTCCATGAATATGCTCTTTACCTTAAAGTTCATACTAATGGAGATATCTTACTTGTTTGTCTTTATGTTGATGATCTTATTTTCACGGGTAATAACCCAAGTTTGCTTGAAGCTTTCAAGAAAGATATGTTCCGTGTGTTTGAGATGACAGACGTAGGGCTCATGTCATATTACCTGGGCCTAGAAGTGAAGCAGATGGAGGATGGAATTTTTATCTCTCAAGAAAGCTATACAAATAAGATATTGAAGAATTTCAACATGCTCGATTGCAACCCCGTGAACACACCGATGAACAGTGGGACAAAATTGTCCAAGTTTGATGAAGGAGAAAAAGTGGATCCCACATTCTTCAAAAGTCTTGTGGGAAGTTTGAGGTACTTGACTTGTACCAGGCCAGATATACTCTTTGCAGTTGGAGTAGTTAGCCGGTTCATGGAGGCTCCTACCTCTACTCACTTGAAAGTCACTAGAAGAATTCTTCGCTACCTAAAAGGTACAATTGACTTTGGGCTATTTTATTCTTCTTCTAGTGATTTCAGTCTTATGGGATTTTGTGATAGTGATTATGCGGGAGATATTGATGATAGAAAAAGTACAACTGGTTTTGTATTTTCTTGGGTGATTGTGTTATTTCTTGGAGTTCAAAGAAACAGTCCATTGTTACTCTCTCGACTTGTGAAGCCGAATATATAGCAGCAACATCATGTACCTGTCATGCTTTTTGGCTAAGCAGATTATTGAAGGAGCTCAATTTGCCACAAATGGAAGCTACAGAGATTTGTATTGATAACAAATCAGCACAGGCACTCGCGAAGAATCCGGTGTATCATGATCGAAGCAAGCATATAGATACAAGGTATCATTTCATCAGAGAGTCCATTGCGAAGAAGGAAGTCAAGCTCAAATATGTGAAGTCTCATGGTCAAGTTGCAGATATCTTCACAAAGGCTCTCAAGTTTGAAGATTTTCAAAGATTGATATCAAGACTTAGAATGAAGAAGAAAAATCAAAATTAATGGAGAGATTTGTGGAGTCCATACCTACTACATTGAATAAAAGAAAAAGAAAGAGGAGTGATTGACTCACCTACTACATTGAATAAAAGGAAGAGGAGTGATGGACGGAAGAAAAAAAACTTCAGATTTTTCAAGATTGGGTTGCTGGAATTTGCACATTGATTAACCAATCAAATTGGTTTGGTTGGTGAAAATGTGCCTATAAATAGCAGGCTTCATTTCTCCTTTAAGATATACCAAAATAAGAGAGAAACAATAGAAGTTAGAGAGAGTAATCCACAGATTGTTGTATGTGAGATAACTAGTGAGTGGTAGTAATATTGTAGTGAGGTGTGTTAAATAAAGAGTGTTATTTCTTTCAAAGTTGTAGTAGTCTCTTGACACTACTGAGTTGTAATATTATAGTGGTAATATTGCTACACTCGGATATTGTATTTTATCCCGCTAAAATATTTGGTGTCATTGTTACTCTCTTGTGTTATTATTATTTGTTGTGGATATTATTCCTGGGCGGGATTATTTATTTTATCCCAACAATTATTGATAGCATGCTTTGGATTTCTCCTCACCTGGGCACCCTATCTTTTATTACCCGAGCTCCCGGCTTGAAGATCCTCAAGGTAACAACTTATCCTTTAAAGGCACTGAGTTAATAAAAGATTGAAAATAGTTAGTTGTTACTCCAATAAGGTTTTCTTGCACCTTTATTATTATGTACTTTTTTGTAACTTTTTTCAGTCTTTACATGCCTTTTGATTCTTTGTTTAATGACGATGCCCCTAGTAATTGGTACTACCAACCAATGCAAAACTGTAACTTCCTGCAAAGTCATTTAAAGCCCTGTATAAAAACGAGGTGAGGTTCAAAATTGTTATTAGCCCATTAAAAGTTGTTCTGATAGATATTTTCTGCCCCAAACTACTTGGAAACATTGTTTTATTGACTGGCTATAGGTTTTTGGTTCTCTTGCTTATATGTGATTATTAAGACAAAATGTTGCCACTGGATAAATCAATAGTTATATGCAGTCAGTCAACTTCAACAGGAATAGTGTAAAACCAAGGAATTCAGGCATCTATATACTTGACATTTGCTCCTCTTACCTTCTCAAACTGAGCATTGTTTTGATCTTACCAGATTGGTGCGACTGTTTCCTCCTTTTCTCCGCCCTTAGGGCCAGGGTGGTTTAATCTGGCTCCAGCCGTGCATGTACAAATTGCAGCAGAACTCTATTTTACTATTTGACTGGTCGACTTGCTTATAGTTCTAAGAAAAAAGAAATTGCAGCAAAACTCCATTATTACTTTGTTCATTTTATTCTTTGCTATTAGAAAGCACCCCATTCATTGTACTCATCTTAGGACACCTGCGTTATCTTTTAACAGATGTGCCGCCCCAGCCAAACCCCCCACCTGACAATGTCTTCCGCCCGGATCGGCCTGCAAGCAAGCCTTGGGTCCAAAAAGAGGGGCAGTGCCCCGCTTCCGATTCACGGAATAAGTAAAATAATGTCAAAAGTAGGGGTATTTCACTTTCGCCTTTCAGCTCCCACTTCTACTATACCTTTCAAGTCATTTCATAAAGTCGGACTAGAGTCAAGCTCAACAGGGTCTTCTTTCCCTGCTGATTCTGCCAAGCCCGTTCCCTTGGCTGTGGTTTCGCTGTATAGTAGACAGGGACAGTGGGAATCTCGTTAATCCATTCATGCGCGTCACTAATTAGATGACGACGCATTTGGCTACCTTTATTAAGTTAATGCTTAAGATTGATTTCGAGCAGCTCATAGGCTAACATCAATGGAGTTTTAAACCTTTCTAGTGCTGCTTTCATGATTGATTCTTTATGAAGTTAGTTTCTTTACCTTTGTTCTTGTCGTTCATTTGCCTCGTTTGACAGTTCATATATGAAGATGCGTTGGATAATGATGAGAAGCCTTGTTGTGCATCTCTACCATGGAAATGTTGGAGGCATATGTTAAAGAAAGTCAAATTGCAAAACTTTACAAGTATAGAGCAACAGGAGTTGAGAAACTATTTTTTCGCAAATGCAGATATCTCGGAGATGGTTGTGATTCCCTCAGACTGCAGCCTTTGAGTCAAATATTTCTTCACTTATTGTTACCGAAAAGATTTATATCTTCTGCAAGTACTAACTTTGGGCACTAACCTCAACATAGAGGTGGCATGCGCAGCAGAAGTGAACCTTGCTTCTTTCTGCTCTCCACGCTCTTCTTCCTCCTCCTCTTTCTCCTCCCTTAATATGTTATTTTACAGCAGAAACCGACATTTTAGATAGTAAATAAAATCAAATATAAGACTATAATCAAATAATCTTGCAAGGTTTAGGCTGCAAAAGCAGTTAGCCATAGACTCCGTGAGCTCCTCATAGCTAATGTGCTCCTTTGTTACAGAAACTGCGGAAGATGATGGCAAGGCCATGACGGAAATTTTGCACTGTATGGCTTTTTCTTATGCCACTCTTTAAATTGTGTATGCTATTTAAAACATAGGTAGCATTTACAGTGTATTCAAAATATAGCCACAACTTAAAACGAGCTGCAGTGACCCACTTATTGAACTTAGTAGCCTGAAGTTCAGTTCTTGTAATTCAAACTTAAAGTGACTAACCTGAAGTTCAATTCTAGTAGTTCTAAAGTTTGAACGGTGGCAATTCGAACTTTAGGCCAGTGGCTGGACCCCTACCTCACTCAAAACTTCTTTTACGTAAAGTAGATGTTAAAAATTTCTGATTGCGAACAATTAATTTACTGGAAATATTTCTCAAATAAGTTCTTTTAACATTCTACTGGCATTTGGAAATACTAAAATTCAAATCGCCAAACCAACAATTCGCAGATACTAAAACATTGTTTATGACCAAATGAGTACTCTAACAACAATGTTATCAACAATATTATGAATAAACAAAAAGTGAAAAATCCACGTTATCAAAGTAACATAAATTATCACTGAATGAGATTCAACAAAGCGACGATTCTGGTCAGCATGCCTCTTCATCCGCTTTTGAGCCTTGACAAGATAGCTCCGCACTATCTCCAAATTTCGCTTCCACTCTTTTGAGAAGCTAGCAGCTTGAGGAGATTTAGACATATTTGGTGCATTGACTGTGTGTGGGAGTAGCGGTTGCTGTCCGGTAACAATTTCAAAAGCACTTTTGTTTGTACTAGAGCTCTTTTGTGAATTGAAACACAGTTGAGCAGCATCCAGAAGCTTCACCCAATTCTTCTGCGATCCGGTTACAAAATGACGGAGATATTCCTCCAACATACCATTGAACCGCTCCGTCTGGCCATCAGATTGCGGATGAAAACATGAGCTGTGACTCAGCTTCGACCCAAGGCACTTAAAGAGGTGGGTCCAAAAGTTACTAGTGAAGCGTTAGTCGCGATCACTAACAATGTCTTTGGGCAGGCCCCAATATTTGACGACATGAGAGAAGAAGAGTCGAGCTGTATCTTTTGCTGATATATATTGTGGGGCAACAATAAAGGTAGCATACTTGGAAAACCGATCTACCACAACCAAGATAGTTGTTAGATCTCCGACCTTGGGCAATCCGGTGATGAAATCCAGGGAACTTTCCCAAGGTCTCTTTGGGATAGCTAGTGGTTCCAAGAGTCCCGCTTGTGTTAAGTGTTGATACCCAATTTTTTTCTATATATTTTTATACTCAAAATACTTTCAAAATAGCATGTGTATGCATATATAAGCATGCCCAAGTATTTTGGTATTTTTCCCAAATTTTTAAAGATTTTTAAAACCAATTTACTGTCTATTTTAACGGTACAAAATCCAATAATTATTTCTAAAATTATCATTTTGGTGAATAATTTATTTCCATCCTCATATTTACACCAAAATATAATTAATGTGATTTTTTCATATTTTTACAAATTCATTTGATATTTTTTAAGCTAAATTACATAAAATTGCAATTATGGCCCATATTACGATTAATAGCGTTTTGCAATCATAAAATTATTTTCAGTATTTTTAGATTAATGTTTATATATTATCAATTGGCTCAGTGCTTTTAATTTATTTTTAAAATTATTTTACTATGTTTTATAAATAAAAAGGGTAAAACTGACTATTTAACATGTAGCCTCAGTTCATTTCAATTATAGCCCCATTACATTTCAATTCTGGCCTAAAAGTGACCCAATCTCAAACCCAAATTCGGACGACCCAATTCTTATTTTACCCGACCCCTTAACCCGTTTTCAAACCCGTCCGGATTTTCTTTAAATCCTGGCCGTTGATCATTTTGATCAACGACCCTGATTCACCCTTTCCTTTTTTAATCCCCTAACCCCTCTAACCCTAACCCCATTTGCACAATGCCGCCTCCTCTGAATCCCAAAACTCTCTCAAGTTCCTTCGGAACCCTAGCCTCCTCCTACCTTGTTCCACCGTGTTTTCACCGGAGTCCATGGCTTCTCAGGCCATGGACAGCCTATACTCACCTCCTTCGGCTCTTGCATACCTGATGCTCGAAGTTTCGAGGCCAGACTTCAAAGGTCTTCACTCAGACCTTCACCGATTCGAAGATTCCGGCCATCTCCGACCTTGCTCCGGCATACCATGGTGTTTTGAGCCTGATTCTGACCTCTCCGACTCAGATCGGTGGCCTTTTCAAAGCTTTTTCTAGGGTTCTTCTGAAACCCTAACCCGTTGAGGTTTTCCCCGATTTTTCTTTTAGATCTGTTGTGTATCTATGCTCTACTTGAGTGTTCAAACGATTTTCCTAACTTTTCTTTCAAAAATTACTTTCCGAAGCCTCTTTTACCATCTAGGGTTTTCTGAAAATGTGTAAGTTTTTATCCGACTGTCTTCTCCTTTTCTTTTGTATGTATTTGCCTCTACTGTGTTCTTATGTTTTCCTTCTACCACGTATGTTCCTATACCGTTCTTTCTGTATTCCGTTTTTGTATGATCTGCTATTGTGTTTTCTACACTATGTCCTTGTATGCTTTTCTACTATGTTCTACTATTTTCTTCTACCATGTTCTGGTATGTTCACCTACTGTATTCTCCTATTGTGTTCTTAAGTACTCTTACTATTTTTTCCTTCTACTGAACTTTGTTTAAGCCTCTTCTAAAAGGATCTTCTTAAGCATGCTTCCTTCTACTGTTCCTATCAGTTTTTTTTTCTCATCATGCTTCGAATTAGTTTCTTTACTCTGTTGCTTTGAACTCTTCTATTGTATTTACATGCTATTCATGAGTTCTGTTGCTGCGAGAAACATGTTAGAAGTTTCAGTTCTTTTTAGAAACCTCTGAACATGTTTCGATTCAGCTGCTGGCCCCCTCATCTTTGCTTTATGGTTTGCCCAAACTGGGGTTCTTATTTCAAAACCCCCAACTCTTTTAGATCAATTTCGAAGTTTCATATGATTCTGACCTTTTGATAAACTCTTCCAAACTCTGTTACTGGTTTTTCCACCGATTTTACGATGGCATGATAATTTTTTCTTTCATACTTAACGTGTCTGTATGCTCTTTATATGTGATGAACCTTTCTGTAAAAGGGCTTTCCAACTCGTGATTGATTCAGAATCCCTTTTAATAGTTCTAATTGATTGCTACTGATTTTCCTTAAGTTAAAATCTTTCCTCTCTTTCTGACTTGGTTCATTGGTAGTGTCGAATCCCTAATTCCTTGATTCACTAGGTACTAGTTGATTTACTGTGTTCTTGCCTTATTTGGGCTAACCGTATATTTTAAAAAAATTCTTTCCTTAGTTAAACCCCTATTTATTTACCCCTAATTTCCTACTTTACACAAGATGTTTACTTGATTCTCTTTCCTTAACTGATTACTGTCCATTACCGTTTGAGGAAGTTCTTATGTTGATTGATTATAATTGATACATAGTTCTATAATTACTATGATTCTTCCCTTACTCTCTACCTGTTTTCCAAGCTATAAATACTCGACTCTTTTTCTTTTCACAAAACGGAATACACTTCATAGCTCCACTTAATTCTCACAACCCCTTCTAAAACTTTCTACACTTTGGCTTTTCTCAAGACTTCTGCTTTCATTTGTTTTCCTGAAACTGGTATGTCCTAGTTTTGATTCCAGCATCAACCCCAATGTGTTTACTTACAAGCTTTTGTGTCCATGCCTACTTTACTACTTTGTAGAGTTCAACTTTTATGATAGTATGCTTATGTCTTGCTATCTGTTACTGCAATGAATCCCATTCACCATACCACTTTATGTGCTTGAGTTGTGGTTTAAGACATGGCAATACACAAAATTGTTGTCCATGGATTAAAACTGGATCCTTTGGATCCTAGGCTCTTTCAATTTCCCATACCTCATTCCCTTAGGTGTGTTGAGTTGAGGTATAGCCTGACAACATCCAAATTGTTGTCCAGGGCTAAACCTGACCTTTAATAGGTCCTAACTCTCTATTTTTTAGCTGACAGGCTGGTCAGGGGTGTGCCAGCACTCCCAGTTGCTGGGCATGACCACCACCCTGCCTTGGCATTCCCTAATTCCCATTGTGCACTTACACCTATTCCTAGAACCTTAAGTTCTGCCCCTCTCTTTTGAGCCTTGCTTTGGGACCTTGAGTTCCCTCTGAACTTCGACATTTGAGGGCTGGCCCTTCCACACTACACTATAATCTAATTCTGCAATATATTTGGGGTGTAAGCACTGCCTGGAGTTCCTGAAACTCCCTGGATCTCTGAAACACCCTAGATGAGAGAAGGCTTTAGGAATCTGATCTTTGGAAGTTGGTTTATTTCATATTTCAGACCTGGGGTATGAATTAGGCTCTCCTTGGTTGGAATCTTTAATTTCTGATATATTCTTTCTTATTCATTTTGGCTTGTAATAATCTTGTAATAAACATTTGGGGTCGGCTAGTGGAAAAGGGTATGGGACTATGCATGCAAGGGGTAGATACCATGTTCATAGGGAATTACTATACTTTTGAAATTCTGCACTCATGTAGATACCATGTTCATAGGGATTACTATTTTTCTAAAGTTCTGCATTTTATAAATCACTGAAATTCTGCACTCATGTAGATACCATGTTCATAGGGATTACTATTTTTCTAAAGTTCTGCAAATCACTGAAACTCTGCATTCTCATATAGATACCATGTTTATAGGATTTTCTGCATTCTCATATAGATGCTATGTCTATAGGGTTTTTTGCAATTTCATAACAGATGCCATGCCATTAAGCCGATTCTAAAATTCTGCATCTTCATTTAGACACCATGCCTATAGGACTTTCTACATTCTACATCTATCATTAGGCAAACCTATTATAGGATTTAAATACCTAATCAATTGCATGTAGACAACCTGCCTATAGGATTCCTGCATAAGCAATAACAATGCTCAAATCGGTAACACCTAGAAAGCATGTCTATAAGAGCTGTTAACTAAACCTGAATTGTCAACTCGCTTATAAGCCTAAAATTAGTAGCAATAATGTTTAACGCCTACAGATCTTATGTCCCTGTAATTGACAATTCTTTTTCTGCAATCAGTTTACTTCTTTATTTCTGAAACTAATAGATATCATGCCTATAGGTTCTGTTTAATGCCTAGGCAAGTCTTAGGATAAAATTTTATAATCGCATCAGTTTTGATAATTACAACCAGCAGACAGGCCTAATTTGGACTTCTTATCTGAAAATATGTGATAAATTAGCCGCCCTTCCTACGTTAAGTTTAATACAGACCAAACCAGTATTTGTAAGTCATGCTAAATAATCTGATACTTTTAATGAGGAGGCCGACTTGAGCCTTAACTGCTATTTGTTTCCCTTTTAACTGCTATCTGTTATTGCTTGTCGCCTAGATTTTTATCCTTTTGAAAACTCTGCAAAATCCCCAACTCCCTCCCCTTTAGGATTAGTAGTCCCATATGCCTTCGGGACTGATAGGATTGGGACAGGTAATAGCATGCAATAAGTAACGATACCATTTCGCTCTTTAACACTTTAATGGGGTGGGAAGGGTAGATATGGATATGATGACCGATGCGCTAATATCACGTGCGACCCCTCTTCTGAGGAGTGATCGCTGGGTATTGCATTAAAGTGATCCATATTAATTATAAACTTAGGACCCCCCTCCCTTTATTTGCTTTCATCTCTTCTTGTAAAACTGTTCAAATCCTTTTTTTCATAAATTTCTGCCCTCTCTACTTACCTTCGAAAATTTTCAACCTGATTGCAATGTTATATGTGAATCCTTATTTGTGTCTTGATTGTTTACTTGTAAAGTCACAATTGTAACATGGTCGGGAACCATACTAGTGGATCTTGAGGGGTGCCTAACACCTTCCCCTCGAGATAATTTCTATCCCTTACCCGAACTCTTGTTTTCCAACTTAAACTCTTTTAAAAAGTGTCCTAATGCACTATAATCATTAGGTGGTGACTCTTCAACTTCTAAACCCAATTCTCGAAAAGGAATAGAGTTGTATTCCCAATGTCGTATACCCGATTTCTAACTCCCCACGGTTAGAGAAAAAGGGGGCGTCGACAGCATGGCGACTCTGCCGGGGATCTTCTGTAGGCTTTTACCATTGCATGTTGCTTGTGACTTTACTATCTCATTAATTGCTTTATTTACTGTCTTTTATTCTTTCACTACAAAACTGACTTGGCTCTTCATGTCTTTTCTTCCTTTACTGCTGCTTCCCTTTACTGCTTTATTTCAATACTGTTGTAATTACTGCAATTATTATAATCATTTATCTTATGAACGTGAAAATACATGTCAATTTGTTTCATTCTTGTAAACTGCATCTTCAACATCATATTCCACTCGTGCCAAACAAATACCATAGCAACGCTTATAATGAGTGGTTGCGCTCTTCCAATATTATCACCCTTTAAATTCGGCAAAGGCGTATTTGCTGTAAAACCAGTCGATCAACGGTGTAGTCGATGGTTTCGTGCCTTTCCCTCTTGAGTTGTCCACTCAAGGGTACCTGTCTAATACCCCAATAGAAACCTTACTCTGTCTAACTGTGCATGCATCATGGTCAAACCTAGCCGAGTCAGTTATGTTGTCCACATAATGACTCATTAAGATAGCCTTGTCCAAAGTCCATCGGGTTTCCCTGAAACCCAAATGGACACCTACATGTTCTGTGCATTTATTTGGAGAACTAAATGCTTTTTATGCTAATTATTGGTTTAAATAGTCGAGTCTAGCGGGGTAAGGGTCTAACACTCTGTTTTGCAGAAAATGAGGCACGAAGTCCCCAGATTTGGCATGGTAACCAACATTCATCCAAGGCTTCTAAATTGGTGGGAAGATCTCCACTCCAGTGATCAGACACTCGTCCGCAAATACTTAGGGAATCTGCCTTCTCTTCTAGAAATTCAGCTTGACAACAAAATCATAGAGGCTGCAACTCTGTTCCGGGATAGTGACAAGTCCGTGTTCCGCTTCGAGGACCTTGAAATGACTCCTTTGCTCGAAGAAATATGAGGCTTAGCTGGTATTCCTTGGGAGACTCCGGGTTTGCTTATGCCAGAGAACCGCAGGGGTAGGGGTTTCCTTAAGATGATGGGGCTGAAGAAGAACCCAGACTTGACCTATTTGAAAGGCTTTTACATCCCATTTGACTATCTGTACGAGAGGTACGACCATAGCAAGTCATACCGCACCTACTCAGATGAATTTGCCCTCACCTTACTGGGGCATATTCACAGAAGGGTCTTCGTATTCATGTTTTGTTTCCTGGGGATGATAGTGTTCCCTATGAAGAAGGCTAGGATCCACACCAGACTGGCCATGGTAACCAAGACTCTGATGGAAGGAATTGGCGGACAACCTTTCAGTATAATGCCCATGATTGTTGCTGAGATATACCAGGCTCTGGACAACTGTCAGCGAAAGGCCAGTCATTTTGAGGGATGCAATTTATTACTTTAGCTCTAGCTCATGGAGCACCTCCAGAAAGGAGAATACCGACAGGAGATCTTACGCAGAGACTGGGATGATCACATTGTCTTCCACCAACCAAGGCGTATGAATTATATGCCTAACATGTTCGCTCAGCCAGAGGACGCTAGAAGATGGGTGGAGTTATTTGAGAATCTAAAAGAAGACTAGGTACAGTGGATGGTCGAATGGTTCCCTACGGAAGAATTCATTGTTCGATCCCGAAACGCACCATTTCTCATACTCATTGGTCTAAGAGGATCTTATCCCTACGTTCCCCTCTGAGCCATGAGGTAGGCAAGAAGAAAGCAATTCATACCAAAGGTCGACAAAATGAGTCGCTTTAAGGCTGATTTCTAGGATGATGATAGCCCTCACAAATGCCAAGCTCAACACATGTGGCATTGCAAGCTCGTTTTGGGGAAAGAATCTATTGAGCCAGATAGGTATCACGCTGGTTGCATGCCACACTATTCGGGTTGGTTGGAAGATAACCACAATAGTATGGGTCAGCCCGGGTTCATTCACGGACACAGAATCATCGACGAGAAAGCTGAAGCACGGGTTAAGTACAATCAACTGCGTAAGAGGATTCGAGAGTGTGAAAGTGAACATCAGGAAATACAAGAAGCCCATCAAAAGTTGATCGAAGAATGGAAGGATATGGCTGTCAGCGCCAACAAGCGACTAGGGTATTTGGAGCGGGGTCTAGTGGAGCTAGAAGGAAAGTTCCTCAAGAGGATTGAAGATTGTCGAAATGCTGAAGGGAATGCAGGCGGACATTTGGCCCAAGCTTATCTGCTGCTAGGACTGCACGAGCTGGTGAAGCTGTTCGAGGGGATAAAGATGCCGAATCTGGGGAAGGTCCTTCTGGGACCAAGTAGTTAGGAGTCTTTTATTTTGCTTTTAATGATGTAATAAGGTCGATGGCCACTAGTGACATTTTATTTAGCATCGTTTTAGATTCATCTTATTTTTTATCAATAAAATGAGTCATTTAGCATTATAAGTTCTCCAAATTAATTTGTCGCTAGGCCTACCTCAGGCACAACGATGCACCCAAATTAGGACATGATTTATATTCCTGCACAATGTGTTTAAATATTGCAACATTTTCTTCTCATAACCCGCACTAAGTTATTACCTTTTTGTTTTTCTTTATTTTTTATTCCCCTCCCCAGAGGTTAGTTCGTGCATTCTGGCACTATCATCATACAATACGAGATCCAAGGGCCCTCCACCTCCTCCTCCTTCGAGTCCTATCCGGAACAAGAACAAAGGTAGAATGAGAGATTCAGGCGCCAGAAAGGAAATTGAAAGAATTGAGATTCCTTAGGGTACCCCGGTTGCTAAGGAAACTGCTGCCCAACTTGAGCAGAAACTGTTGAAGTTCCAAAAAGAACTGGATCAAGTTTAGAACTTGGCAAATTTATCATTCACTCTCACCGCTCCTGATGTCAACTTTCCAAATGCTCGAAATCCCGCACCTCCACAAAACACCCCACAACCACAGATGCAACACACTCATGCTCAACACTGCAACACATGCCACACTCTACTACTCATTCCTGAACCACTGAACACCATAAACGACCACCCCCACAACACTCCCATCTACGTAGATACCATACCCCACTACACTCAACCAATCTCAAGTGCACCTGAGTCTGATGACAAGGACTCTCTTATCAGAAACTTGGCAGCAGAACTCAAGAAGTTGACCAGCTGAGTCCAGGGCATGGAAGGAAACAAAGGCATAGAGGGGCTGAATTATGAGGACCTCTACATTCAGCCAGATGTTGAACTTCCAGAGGGATACAAACCTCCCAAGTTCGAAATGTTCGATGGCACGGGAGATCCCAGAGTCCATTCGAGGACATATTGTGATAAGCTGGTTGGAGCCGGAAGGAATGAGAAAATCTGTACGAAACTCTTCATAAGAAGCCTGAAGGGGGATGCTTTATCCTGGTACATCAGTCAAGACCTCAAGAAATGGACAAGTTGGGTAGGTATGGCATCGGATTTCATGGATAGGTTTCGATTCAATACAGAGAATGCACCGGATGTATTCTACATCCAGAATCTGAAGAAGAAGCCTACCGAGACATTCTGTGAGTATGCTACTCGTTGGAGATCAGAGGCTGCTAAGGTCAGGTCGGCCTTAGAAGAGGAACAGATGAACAGATTCTTCGTCCGGGCTCAGGACCCATAATATTATGAGAGGTTGATGCTGATCGAGGGCCAAAAATTCTCCGATATCATCAAGCTAGGAGAAAGAATTGAGGAAGGCATTAAGAATGGTATGGTTAGTAATCTTGAAGCATTGCAGGCCACCAACAAGGCTTTACAGTCTGGTGGCACGACTAAAAAGAAGGATGTCAATGCCGTGATGGTCGCACAGGGAGCCAAATCACCACTAAAATACCACACTTACCCATCACCTCCACTTACATATCAGACTATCCCGAATTACCAAGCACCCGCACCCTCTTACCAAAATCCACCACCCGTTTACCAATCATCTCCACCTCCCGCATATCAACCCACTTTACCTAGATACTCTCAACCTGCACCTATTTACCAAGCTTATAATGCCCAACCCTCTACTACCAATCACCTCCCCCTCGCCAAAATTTCCCTAGACCCAAACCAAATTTTGACCGCAGACCTCCCGGACAATATACAACCATCGCTGAGCCAATTGACCAGCTGTATGAGAAACTTAAAGCTGCTGGTTACGTCTCCCCTATCCCTGCCATAACTCCAGAAAATCCTTCCCAGTGGGTCAACCCTAATAAGACCTGTGCGTACCACTCCGGCATGAAAGGTCACACCATTGACGAATGTCGCTCGTTGAAGGACAAGATTCAAACTCTAATCGACAATAAGGTTATCATAGCAAAGGAGCCTGCTCCTAATGTCCTCAACAACCCTCTTCCTGATCATAGAGGTGGGGACATTCACATGATCGAGATCGAAGATGACTGGGACCCCAAGGGATCAATAGGACTGATTGCTGAGGATGATGAGCCAAAGAAACCAGCAGTCACACTTAACCCGATTGTTGTGCAGAACCAGCCCTCCAGGGGCGATGAAGTAAACATGTCTATACCTCTCGAATTTGAAGCACCTTCTTCTGTGAAGGTGGCCGGGCCAATTGAGGTTGAGTTTGGGGCTCCAAAGGCACCTGTACTCTTTGAAGTTGCTGTGTTACCACCGAGGGTACCCATTCTTGTATCAATGTCAGACGTAACACCGTTCCACTCAAATGCCATACCATGGGATTACACAGCTGAAGCAAGGAGGAAAGGAAAGACCAAGACGGGAGAAGCAATTGCTGCGCAGGGTATGACCAGAACAGGCAGGGTTTACACTCCAGAGCACCCAGCTGAGTAGTAAGCAAGCATCGGGACGGACTACTGAAACTGGTCCCGATGATCTTTGGAGGAAAATACAAGCTAAGGAGTATTCGGTCGTTGAGCAGTTGAACAAAACACCAGCACAGATCTCCATCCTAGCTCTTCTACAAAGCTCTGGCGCACACAAAAATGCCTTGATGAAGATATTGAGCGAAGCTTATGTGCCCAGCAATATAACTAGGGGCGAAATGGAAAATATGGTAGGACAATACTGGAAAGCCACAAAATCGCCTTCCACGAAGATGAACTGCCGCCGGAAGGACTGAGTCACAACATGGCCCTACACATCACCGTGCAATGCGAGGATTACTTCGTCACTAGAGTCTTGATCGATGGAGGCTCCAGCCTCAACATCTGTCCGTTGGTAACTCTCAGAACATTGGGAAAGAGCCTGCACGAGATCAAAGCCTTCGATGGGTCCCAAAGGTCTACTATCAGAGAGATCAACCTATGCTTGCAAATGTGGCCAACCTGGTTCGACGTTGACTTTCAAGTGATAGATGTCCCAGCATCCTACAATTTGTTGTTGGGATGACTATGGATCCATGCCGCTGGAGCTGTAGCATCGACCCTGCATCAGGCAGTGAAGTTCGAATGGAATCACCAAGAGGTGATCATTCATGGCGATGGTAGCAACCCCATATATAGTCGCCAGACCATCCCGATGATTGGAGGCAGAAGGAGAATAGGCGGAGAAATATACCACCATATTGAAAGAGTCAACGCTGTAGACAAAGATAAATAGTGGGATAATAAGATTGAAAGTATCCTGAATTGGTGTGGGTACGAACCTGGAAAGGGACTCGGCAAAAACCTCCAGGGAATCGCCAAACCCATCAAGCTGAAGAAACATGGCACTACATTTGGTTTGGGGTATGAGTATACTTGGGAGGAGTTCAATCACTGGTCGCCACCATGGCGCGGTCCCTACTACCCACTGGAGCATCCGATACCTCACCTGGAGCAGACTTTCCAGCTGACAGATACTATATATGGGTCGGAGGAAGATGAAGCATTAGCAGCCGTGAAGAATCTGTTCCTGGAGGATGATGATATGGACTGCTGTGTTATTTTCGAGGAGGAAGGGAAGGAAGGCCCTTCTATACAAGTTGTGAACCGAGGAGAGCGCCTCAGCAATTGGTTAATCAGAACCACCAGGGTCCGAAAAGCTTCGGGGTAGCAAGGCTAAACAAAAGCACCATGCATCACACTTTACTTTTTACTAGTTGATTTTATTTCCGCATTGTCTTTAATTTTGAAAAGAGCTCTGATACTCAAAACAATTATGAATTTAATCGAAGCATTTCAGTTTATTATATATCTCGCTCTTATTATTTTTCTATCATTCACTTTATTTTACACAACATTACTATTACTTGCCTTGATGATGAACCAACGATTGTGACTTGCAATGAGACAATGCAACAAACGGATATGGACTCAGAAGAGGATGATATACCAGAAGAGGTCGTCAGAGGAGTTGAGAATTTTGAAAATAGGCCTAATTCTAACTTGGACGAAACTGAGGTCGTTAATCTGGGAGATACAGAGAATGTCAAAGAAACGTGCGTCAGTGTTCACCTGTCACCATTAGAAAAGAGAGAGTACACGGAGTTCCTAAAGGAATATGAAAACATATTCGCCTGGTCATATGATGATATGACTGGTCTCAGCACATCCATTGTAGCTCACAAACTACCAACAGATCCAACATGCCCGCCGGTAAAGTAGAAGCTCGGGAAATTCAAACCTGACATGAGTTTGAAAATCAAAGAAGAGGTTACCAAGCAAGTCAAAGCCAAGGTTCTCAGGGTAGTAGAGTATCCGACATGGTTAGCCAACATCGTGCCAATGCCAAAAAAGATGGGAAAGTTAGAGTCTGTGTTGACTACCGAGATCTTAATCGGGCCAGTGCCAAAGACGACTTCCCTTTGCCTAACATACACATTCTTATCAACAACTGCGCCAAGCATGAGTTGCAGTCTTTTGTTAATTGTTTCGCTGGGTATCATCAGATATGGATGGATAAGGAAGATGCAGAGAAAATGGCTTTCATCACGCCGTGGGGAATGTGCTGTTACAAAATGATGCCATTCGGTTTGAAGAACGCTGGTGCCACCTACATGAGAGCCATGACTACCATCTTTCATGACATGATACACAAGGAGATCGAGGTATATATGGATGACGTCATCATCAAATCCAAGAAAGTCAGGGATCACTTGGCAGATCTAAGAAAGTTCTTCAACAGACTGAGGAGGTACAATCTGAAACTGAATCCTGCCAAGTGTGCATTCGGGGTTCCTGTTGGAAAATTATTGGGTTTCATCGTGAGTCGTCGAGGAATAGAATTGGATCCATCAAAGGTCAAAGCTATCCAAGAATTGTCGCCGCCAAAGAACAAGAAGGGCGTGATGAGTTTCCTGGGAAGACTCAACTATATCAGCCGGTTCATAGCTCAATCCACGGTCATTTGTGAACCTATCTTCAAAATGTTGAAGAAGGACATTGCTACCAAATGGACTGATGATTGTCAGAAAGCTTTTGACAGAATTAAGGAATACCTATCAACGCCGCAGGTCTTGGTTCCGCCTAAGCCAGGAAGACCCCTATTGCTTTACCTTGCGGTATCGGATAGAGCATTCGGTTGTGTTCTAGGACAACATGATGAAACATGGAGAAAAGAGCAAGCCATCTACTATCTCAGTAAGAAGTTCATACCGTACGAGGTCCGATATTATCTCTTAGAACGCACTTGTTGTGCTCTGACTTGGGTCGCGCAGAAGTTGAGGCATTACTTTTGTGCTTACACTACTTATCTCATATCCAGAATGGACCCTCTGAAGTATATCTTCTAGAAGCCCATGCCCACTGGCAAGCTCGCCAAGTGGCAGATCCTGCTAAGTGAATTCGACATTGTTTACGTGACCCAGAAAGCAATCAAAGGGCAAGCCTTGGTGGACCATCTCACCGAGAATCCCGTGGATAGAGAATACGAGCCCCTAAAAACCGTAGTTTCTCGATGAAGAGGTATCTTTAATAGGAGAAGATATTGTAGAATCCTATGATGGTTGGAGGTTGCTTTTCGACGGAGTTGCAAATTTCAAAGGAGCTGGCATAGGGGCAGTCCTAGTATCATAAACCGGCCAGCACTACTCGGTATCCGCCAAGCTCAGGTTCCCTTGCACCAATAATATGGCCAAATATGAAGCCTGCATCTTGGGGCTCAAAATGGCCATTGACATGAACGTTCAGGAGTTACTAGTGATCGGAGATTCAGACTTGCTCATGCATCAGGTTCGAGGAGAGTGGGCAACCAAGAACTCTAAGATACTTCCCTACTTGCATCATATACAGGAATTGAGGAAAAGGTTCACAAAGACAGAATTTCAGAACGTCCCTAGAGTCTAGAACGAGTTTGCTGATGCATTAGCTACTTTGTCGTCCATGATCCAACATCCAAATACAACTTTCATTGATCCCATCCCAGTAAAGATTCATGATCAACCAGCTTATTGTGCCCACGTTGAGGAAGAAGCGGATGGAAAACCATGGTTCCATGACATCAAAGAGTACTTGACAATAGGGGAATATCCAGGACTTGCCAACACTACTCAGAAGCGCACACTTCGTAGGTTATCCAACAACTTTTTTCACAGTAGAGGAATCCTATACAGAAGGACTCCCGATTTGGGTCTACTAAGGTGTGTCGAAGCAAAAGAATCATCCAGGCTATTGGACGAGGTGCATGCAGGGACCTGCGGGCCGCACATAAATGGTTTTCTCTTAGCAAAGAAGATACTCTGAGCAGGGTATTTTTGGATGACTATGGAAACAGACTGTATCCAGTATGTTCGCAAATGCCATCACTATCAGATACATGCAAATATGATGGCCATTCGCCGCTTGGGGAATGGATATTATCGGACCTACCGAGCCTGCCGCATCAAATGGGCATAGGTTCATCTTAGTGGCAATCGATTATTTTACCAAATGGGTCGAAGCAGCATCATACAAGGCGGTCACTAAGAAGGTTGTGGCGGGTTTCGTCCGCGACCGCATTGTTTGTCGGTTCGGAGTTCCAGAATCAATCATCACCGATAATGGTTCCAATCTCAACAGCGACTTGATGAAAGAAATGTGTGAAACTTTCAAGATCAAACACAAGAACTCTACAGCCTATAGGCCTCAGATGAATGGAGCTGTGGAAGCAGCCAACAAGAATATCAAGAAGATACTAAGGAAGATGGTCTAAAGGCACAAACAATGGCATGAGAAGTTATCATTCGCCTTATTGGGATACCGCACTACAGTCCGCACATCGACCGAAGCAACTCCCTACATGCTGGTTTATGGTACAGAGGCAGTCATCCCCGTCGAGGTAGAAATTCCCTCCTTAAGGATCATACAAGAAGTAGAATTGGATGATGCAGAATGGGTAAAAGGTCGCTACGAGCAGTTAGCCCTTATAGATGGGAAAAGGATGAATGCGGTTTGCCATGGTTAGTTGTATCAGAAAAGAATGTACAGAGCCTTCAATAAAAGGGGAAGCCAAGGGGAAGTTCTCTCCCAATTGGCAGGGTCCCGTAAATGGTTCACCGGGTTCTAACTGGAGGAGCCTTTATTCTTGCAGAGATGGATGGAGAAGTCTAGCCGAAGCCAATCAATTCAGATGCAGTGAAACGATATTATGTGTAACCACTTATGATTCCCTTAACAATGTAATTTGAACTACGCCTGACCTGATTCCCATTTAAGAGGGGATACGTAGGCAGCCCTATGGGTTCGGTCATAATTTAATAAAAATTCCATTCTCCCCCGCTATTGGAACTGGGGAAGAATTTTGAGGAGGACCCTCAAAATTCCAAAGATGATTTTTTTAGTCATTCAGCACAACCGTCAGAAATGTCTGCTCAGCAAACTGGGGCAGAATTTTGAGGAGAACCCTCAAAATTCCGAAGATGATTTTTTAGTCATTCAGCACAACCGTCAGAAATGTCCGCTCAGCAAACTGGGGCAGAATTTTGAGGAGGACCCTCAAAATTCCAGGAGCGAAAGAGGTTGCAATGTCTGGAACCACGTCGCAGTCGTTGGTTTATCTAAAGAAAACTATTTTCGATCATATACGTTATATTTACTAAATCATGCATAACTATTATCCGAATTGCTGTTGTTTAGCGACGATACCCCAATGACACACAACATCAAGAGCCCGGGGAAGACGAACTAACCTTTCCCCTTACAGAACTCACGATTTTCTTTGAATGCAGGCACTCGACTTGCAATATCGTTAGGTATATTTATGTACGCATACTTTCCCAAGAATGAAACTTCTCAGAATCATCACTTGCCCGCAATTGCTATCCGTACACAATCTCCCCAGCAGTCATATTGTCGTAATCGGCTATCAGCTAAGAGATCTTACTACTAATCATCCTTTTACATTCTTGCACTGCATAAGGCTACCTTTCTGCCTTCCGAGGTTAAGCTCTACCTCCATCTGCATTTCCTGTGTTGCATAAGGCTACCTTTCTGCCTTTCGAGACTAAGCTCTGTCTCCATCTGCATTTTGTATAGGCTACCTTTCTGCCTTCCGAGGTTAAGCTCTACCTCCATCTACATTTTGCATAAGGCTACCTTTCTGCCTTTCGAGACTAAGCTTTGTCTCCATCTGCATTCTGCATAAGGCTACCTTTCTGCCTTCCGAGGTTAAGCTCTACCTACATCTGCATTTCTCTACATTGCATAAGGCTACCTTTTTGCCTTCCGAGACTAAGCTCTGTCTCCATCTGCATTTCCTGCATTGCATAAGGCTACCTTTCTGCCTTTCGAGACTAAGCTCTGTCTCCATTTGTATTTTGCATAAGGCTACCTTTCTGCCTTCCGAGGTTAAGCTCTACCTCCATCTACATTTTGCATAAGGCTACCTTTTTGCCTTTCGAGACTAAGCTCTGTCTCCATCTGCATTCTGCATAAGGCTACCTTTCTGCCTTCGGAGACTAAGCATTGTCTCCATCTGTATTTTTTGCTTTGCATAAGGCTACTTTTCTGCCTTTCGAGGTTAAGCTCTACCTCCATCATCATCTGCATAGGGCTGCCTTTCTGCCTTCCGAGACTAAGCTTTGTCTCCATCCTGCATGGCTGAAATATCGCCACTTTATTTTCTTGCATGGCTAAAATATCGCCACTTTATTTTCTTGCATGGCTAAAATATCGCCACTTTATTTTTCTTGCATCGGCTGAAAGATCGCCACCTTATCTTTCTTGCATCGGCTGAAATATCGCCACCTTTTATTCACATCTTGCATCGGTTGAAAGATCGCCACCTTTTGCATTTCATGGGCTAAAAGATCGCCAAATTGTCCAAAGGCGTCATTGTTCGGAGGTACCATTTGCATAGCCCAAGAACGCCATGCCATAGCCTGAGGACCCCTATTTTACCTTTTGCATATCATTATTCAAAGGCATCATGGTTCGGAGGCATCATTCTCATAGTCCGAGAACATCATTTCATAGCCTGTGAATCCTTTATTATACGCTTCATGGCCCAGGACGTCATGGTCTGAGGACGTCATCCTAACCGTCCAAAGATAACATTCATGGTCCGATGGGAACTTGCATCACGTTTAAATTTATGCACAATGTATGTTGGTATTATTCATTTGCAGGTACACTGGCTATCAACAGCAGTCTCAGCTGGAGCGATCCCGCTCCGGTTCCCGCGGCCTATCGATTTTTCAGAAAACCTCTCTCAATCTAAACATCGCATTGGCATATTCCGTCAATGGTTCCGGAACTACACATGGCCTGATTCCTGTAATACTAGGGATATGTAGGCGGCTCAAAAACCAGAGCTCGGTCAAAACTCCTTTCAAATCGCCACTTCCGGTCAAAATTGGCCATCTTATCTTTACCCGACAACTCTTTCATCCTTCCCGGGTAAAGAGGGGCAACTGTTGATACCCAATTTTTCCTTATATATTTGTATACTCAAAATACTTTCAAAATAGCATGTGTATGCATATATAAGCATGCCCAAGTATTTTGGTATTTTTTCCAAATTTTTAAAGATTTTTTAAAACTAATTTACTGTCTATTTTAACGGTACAAAATCCAATCATTATTTCCAAAATTATCATTTTAGTGAATAATTTATTTTCATCCTCATATTTACACCAAAATATAATTAACGTGATTTTGCATATTTTTACAAATTCATTTGATATTTTTTAAGCTAAATTACATAAAATTGCAATTATGGCCCATATTACGATTAATAGCGTTTTGCAATCATAAAATCATTTTCAGCATTTTTAGATTAATGTTTATATATTATCAATTGGCTCAGTGCTTTTAATTTGTTTTTAAAATCATTTTACTATTTTTTATAATAAAAAGGGTAAAACTGGCTATTTAACATGTAGCCTCAGTTCATTTCAATTATAGCCCCATTACATTTCAATTCTAGCCTAAAAGTGACCCAATTTCAAACCCAAATTCGGACGATCCAATTCTTATTTTTACCCGACCCCTTAACCCATTTTCAAACCCGTCTGGATTTTCTTTAAATCCTGGTCGTTGATCATTTTGATCAACGACCCTAATTCGCCCTTTCCTTTTTTAATCCCCTAACCCCTCTAACCCTAACCCCATTTGCATAACGCCACCACCTCTAAATCCCAAAACTCTCTCAAGTTCCTTCAGAACCCTAGCCTCCTCCTACCTTGTTCCACCGTGTTTTCACCGGAGTCCATGGCTTCTCAGGCCATGGACAGCCTATACTCACCTCTTCCGGCTCTTGCATTCCTGATGCTCGAAGGTTCGAGGTCAGACCTCGAAGGTCTTTACTCAGGCCTTCACCGATTCGAAGATTCCGGCCATCTCCGGCCTTGCTCCGGCATACCATGGTGTTTTGAGCCTGATTCTGACCTCTCCAACTCAGATCGATGGCCTTTTCAAAGCTTTTTCTAGGGCTCTTATGAAACCCTAACCCGTCGAGGTTTTCCCCGATTTTTCTTTTAGATCAGTTGTGTATCTATGCTCTACTTGAGTGTTCAAATGATTTCCCTAACTTTTCTTTCAAAAATTACTTTTCGAAGCCTCTTTTACCATCTAGGGTTTTCTGAAAATGCGTAAGTGTTTATTTGACTGTCTTCTCCTTTTCTTTTGTATGTATTTGCCTCTACTATGTTCTTATGTTTTCCTTCTACCACGTATGTTCCTATATCGTGCTTTCTGTATTCCGTTTTTGTATGATCTGCTATTGTGTTTTCTACACTATGTCCTTGTATGCTTTTCTACTATGTTCTACTATTTTCTTCTACCATGTTCTGGTATGTTTCACCTACTGTATTCTCCTATTGTGTTCTTAAGTGCTCTTACTATTTTTTCCTTCTACTGAACTTTGTTTAAGCCTCTTCTAAAAGGATCTTCTTAAGCATGCTTCCCTCTACTGTTCTTATCAGTTTTTTTCTCATCATGCTTCGAATTAGTTTCTTTACTCTGTTGCTTTGAACTCTTCTATTGTATTTACATGCTACTCATGAGTTCTGTTGCTGCGAGAAGCATGTTAGAAGTTTCAGTTCTTTATAGAAACCTCTGAACATGTTTCGATTCAGCTGCTGGCCCCCTCATTTTTGCTTTATGGTTTGCCCAAACTGGGGTTCTTATTTCAAAACCCCCAACTCTTTTAGATCAATTTCGAAGTTTCATATGATTCTGACCTTTTGATAAACTCTTCTAAACTCTGTTACTGGATTTTCCACTGATTTTACGATGGCATGACAATTTTTTCTTTCATACTTAACGTGTCTGTATGCTTTTTATATGTGATGAACCTTTCTGTAAAAGGGCTTTCCAACTCGTGATTGATTCAGAATCCCTTTTAATAGGTCTAATTGATTGCTACTGATTTTCCTTAAGTTAAAATCTTTCCCCTCTTTCTGACTTGGTTCATTGGTAGTGTCGATTCCCTGATTCCTTGATTCACTAGGTACTAATTGATTTACTGTGTTCTTGCCTTATTTGGGCTAACCGTATATTTTTAAAAAAAATTCCTTAGTTAAACCCCTATGTATTTACCCCTAATTTCCTACTTTACACAAGATGTTTACTTGATTCTCTTTCCTTAACTGATTACTGTCCATTATCGTTTGAGGAAGTTCTTATGTTGATTGATTATAATTGATACATAGTTCCATAATTACTATGATTCTTCCCTTACTCTCTACCTATTTTCCAAGATATAAATACTCGACTCTTTTTCTTTTCACAAAACGGAATACACTTCAGAGCTTCACTTAATTCTCATAACTCCTTCTAAAACTTTCTGCACTTTGGCTTTTCTCAAGACTTCTGCTTTCATTTGTTTTCCTGAAACTGGTATGTCCTAGTTTTGATTCCACCATCAACCCCAATGTGTTTACTTACAAGCTTTTATGTCCATGCCTACTTTACTGCTTTGTAGAGTTTAACTTCTATGATAGTATGCTTATGTCTTGCTATCTGTTACTGCAATGAATCCCATTCACCATACCCCTTTATGTGCTTGAGTTGTGGTTTAAGACATGGCAATACACAAAATTATTGTCCATAGATTAAAACTGGATCCTTTGGATCCTAGGCTCTTTCAATTTCCCATACCACATTCCCTTAGGTGTGTTGAGTTGAGGTATAGCCTAGCAGCATCCAAATTGTTGTCCAGGGCTAAACCTGACCTTCAATAGGTCCTAACTCTCTAATTTTTAGCTGACGGGCTGGTCAGGGGTGTGCCAGCACTCCCAATTACTGGGCATGACCACCAGCCTGCCTTGGCATTCCCTAATTCCCCTTGTGCACTTACACCTATTCCTAGAACCTTAAGTTCTGCCCCTCTCTTTTGAGCCTTGCTTTGGGACCTTGAGTTCCCTCTGAACTTGGACATTTGAGGGCTGGCCCTTCCACACTGCACTATAATCTAATTCTGCAATATATTTGGGGTGTAAGCACTGCCTGGAGTTCCTGAAACTCCTTGGATCTCTAAAACACCCCAGATGAGAGAAGGCTTTAGGAATTTGATCTTTGGAAGTTGGTTTATTTCATATTTCAGACCTGGGGTCTGAATTAGGCTCTCCTTAGTTGGAATCTTTAATTTCTGATATATTCTTTCTTATTCATTCTGGTCTGTAATAATCTTGTAATAAACATTTGGGGTCGGCTAGTGGAAAAGGGTATGGGACTATGCATGTAAGGGGTAGATACCATGTTCATAGGGAATTACTATACTTCTGAAATTATGCACTCATGTAGATACCATGTTCATAGGGAATTACTATACTTTTGAAATTTTGCACTCATGTAGATACCATGTTCATAGGGATTACTATTTTTCTAAAGTTCTGCATTTTATAAATCACTGAAATTTTGCACTCATGTAGATACCATGTTCATAGGGATTACTATTTTTCTAAAGTTCTGCAAATTACTGAAACTCTTCATTCACATATAGATACCATGTTTATAGGATTTTCTGCATTCTCATATAGATGTTATGTTATAGGGTTTTCTGCAATTTCATAACAGATGCCATGCCTGTAAGCCGATTCTAAAATTCTGCATCTTCATATAGACACCATACCTATAGGATTTTCTGCATTCTGCATATGTCATTAGGCAAACCTATTATAGGATTTAAATACCTAATCAATTGCATGTAGACAACCTGCCTATAAGATTCCTGCATAAGCAATAACAATGCTTAAATCAATAACACCTAGAAAGCATGTCTATAGGAGCTGTTAACTAAACCTGAATTGTCAACTCGCTTATAAGCCTAAAATCAGTAGCAATAATGTTTAACGCTTGCAGATCTTATGTCCCTGTAATTGACAATTCTTTTTCTGCAATCAGTTTACTTCTTTATTTCTGAAACTAATAGATATCATGCCTATAGGTTCTATTTAATGCCTAGGCAAGCCTTAGGGTAAAATTTTATAATCGCATCAGTTTTGATAATTACAACCAGCAGGCAGGCCTAATTCGGACTTCTTATCTGAAAATATGTGATAAATTAGCCACCCTTCCTACGTTAAGTTTAATACATACCAAACCAATATTTGTAAGTCATGCTAAATAATCTGCTGCTTTGAATGAGGAGGCCGACTTGAGCCTTAACTGCTATTTGTTTCCCTTTTAACTGCTATCTATTATTGCTTGTCGCCTAGATTTTTATCCTTTTGAAAACTCCGCAAAAGCCCTAACTCCCTCCCCTTTAGGATTAGTAGTCTCATATGCCTCCGGGACTGATAGGATTGGGATGGGTAATAGCATACAATAAGTAACGATACCATTTCGCGCTTTAACACCTTAACGGGGTGGGAAGGGTAGATATGGATATGATGACCGATGCGCTAATATCACGTGCGACCCCTCTTCTAAGGAGTGATCGCTGTGTATTGCATTGAAGTGATCCATATTAATTATAAACTTAGGACCCCCTCCCTTTATTTTCTTTCATCTCTTCTTGTAAAACTGTTCGAATCCTTTTTTTCATAAATTTCTGCCCTCTCTACTTACCTTCGAAAATTTTCAACCTGATTGCAATGTTATATGCGAATCCTTATTTGAGCCTTGATTGTTTACTTGTAAAGTCACAGTTGTAACATGGCCGGGAACCACACTAGTGGATCTTGAGGGGTGCCTAACACCTTCCCCTTGAGATAATTTCTAGCCCTTACCCGAACTCTGGTTTTCCAACTTAAACTCTTCTAAAAAGTGTCCTAATGCACTATAATCATTAGGTGGCGACTCTTCAACTTCTAAACCCAATTCTCGAAAGGGAATAGAGTTGTCTTCCCAATGTCGTATACCCGATTTCTAACTCCCCACGGTTAGAGAAAAAGGGGGCATCGACATTAAGCGGTCTGACTTGTCCTTCTGGCATACTAGACAAGTCTTCACATACTGAGCAACGTCATCGGCCATTTGAGGCCAATAATATGCACAGCGAAGTAACGCCATGGTGCGTTCCTCACTGGGATTGTCGGCCCACAGAGTATCATGACATTCAGCCAGAAGAATCTTTCACAGATCTCCTCCTTTAGGAACATAAAGTCGGTTCCCTTTCACTTTCAGAAAACTATCTTCCATGTAGAACTGGCGAGTCTTGCCCTGTCCTACCAAATCAACCAAATATTGTGCAGCAGGATCCTTGATGAGTAAATCATGTATTTGGTCCTTGATGGAGGTTTCTACTTCGCTCCCCCTTAGGGTGGCGAGTAGGCACACCGATGCTAGATCAGCTCTCCGAATGAGCGCATCAGCAACATTATTGGTCTTCCCACTTCGGTACTCGAGGTTGAAGTGGAATTCAGCTAGGAGTTCCTACCACCTGGCCTGTCGACCATTCAACTTCGGCTGGGTCATGAAATGGCTAACAGCTGTGTTGTCTATCTTGACCACGAACGGGGTCCCCAGCAGATAGTGCCTCCAGAGGCGCAAGGAGTGGACGAGAACCAATAATTCTTTCTCATGGGCGGCATAGCTCTGCTATGCATCTTTCAGCTTCCGACTCTCGTAAGCTACGGGATGCCCTTCTTGTAGCAAGACTCCACCGAAGGCATAGTCAGATGTATCTGTTTGTACTTTGAATGGCTTGGCCAAATCAGGAAGGGCCAAGACGGGGCTACTAGACATAGCCGCTTTCAATGCGTTGAAGGCCTCCACTCGCTTGGGTCCCCATTCCCAAGGCGTGACCTTCTTGAGGAGTTCTGTCAATGGTACTGCAATGAGGGAGTAGTTTTTCACAAATCGCCAATAGAAATTGCATAGACCAAGGAATGCCCTCAAGGCGTGGATATCCTTGGGCGGCGGCCAATCTGTGATTACCTGAATCTTCTTATGGTCCATCTTGATCTGCCCTTCCTCAATGACATGTCGAGGAAGTCAATTTGCTTTTGAGCAAAGGAGCACTTAGATAGCTTCGCATAGAGTTCATGCTCCCGCAATCGAGCTAGGACCTTCCGCAAGTGCATCAGGTGTTCCTCCAATGTTTGGATATATACCACAATGTCATCCAAGTAGACCACCACGAATTCATCAATGTACTCTCGGAAGACTTAGTTCATCAAAGTGCAAAATGTAGTTGGGGTGTTAGTCAAGCCGAATGGCATAACTAGGAAATTGTACGACCCATATCTTGTCACACAGGTCGTCTTGTGCTTATCACCCTCTGCAATCCGAACTTGCCAATAACCTGTCTTCAGGTCTATTTTGGTGAACACCGTCGCACCACCCAGTCTATCGAACAAGTCTGCCATTAGTGGAATATGGTACTTGTTCTTTACAGTAATATTGTTTAGAGTCGTAAACTACCATCATGTTTCTTTTGGAATAGCACAGAGGACCCGTATGGGGATTTGGAGGGCACGATAATCCCTGTGTCTAGCATTTCCGTCAATTGTCTCCGAAGCTCGGTGAGTTCGGGTTGTGACATTCTGTAAGGCGCCCGGGAAGGTGGCTTCGCGCCCGGCACCAGCTCAATCTTATGGTCCACAGTGCGCCAAGGAGGTAGTTGCTTTGGCATGTCTTGTGGCATGACATCTTCAAACTCTAGTAGTAGCTCCTTCACGGCCTCAGGAATGGGACCCGAGGAGCGTTCTACATCTTCAATGCAGAGAGTTGCCAGGAATGTGGGTTCATGTCTTTTGACCCCCTTCTTCAACTGCAAGGTCGAGATGTTTTCAACGGCCATCTTCATGGGCATGCACGGGATAATGCAGGGCTTGGTCCCATTTTCTCCCATCATTAGTAACATGTCAGCATACGGTACATGCATGGTGTTGGTTTGCCTCAGGAATTCCAATCCAACTATCAACTCGAAGTCATCTATGATCACCACGTGCAGGTTGAATTTTCCTTCGTAAGGGCCAAGCTTCACTGGTACTTCTTTGGCTAATCCACCCACTGGCTAGGGAGGTGAGTTGATAGCCTTGACACTGCCTCTACCTTTCCCTACAACTAGACCAAAGCGCTCCACCTGAGTCGAGGCTAAGTAGTTGTGGGTAGCACCCGTTTTTACCATGGCCCGAATGGGCTTGCCATTCACCTTCATCTCAACGAACATTAAGGTCCTCTCGTGCTTAAGAGGAGTCTCCTCATCCACATTCTTTTTCCCTTTCTTGGTGACTGGACATAGGTCCTTCTTCATACAGACACCAACACTAGTCTCTGCTAATGCCTTAGAAATGGAGCCAACAATTGCATTGAAGACACCTACTGGTTCAGTATGATCCGCATCATCTGAGTCGTCATCAGTCCTATCATCAAAAGTCTGATGGACGTTCATCTGTGCTTGTGGGAACTCATTGTTCCAATGTGGTCTGCCGCAAAGACGACATCCAGAAGGAGGCTTCCTCCTCCGATCATTGTTGCTAGATGCAACACTGTTGCTGCTTGTGGAGGGAGCTTTAGGTTTAGTTGAGCCCCGATCTCCCCCACTTCTGCTAGGGCCACCATTGCTCGACTGGCCCCCTTTGAATCCCGCTCGGGCAGGCGGCTGAGGCCTATCCTTCCGAGCTTCCATTTGATAGTCCCCAAGGCATTCAGCTGCTTGGATCGCCTTGGGCAGGGTATCTACCCGTTGTCTTTGTAGCTCCATACGGGCATAAGGTTTCAGCCCTTCTAGGAAAGTGAAGAGCTTGTCTTTGTCCCCCATGTCACGTATGCTTAGCATGAGTGCGGAGAATTCCCGCACGTAGTCCCGCACGGATTTGGTCTAGCGGAGCTCCCGTAGCTTTCTCCTTGAATTGTATTCAACATTTTTGGGGAAGAACTGTAGGCGTATGGCTGCCTTCAGTTCTGCCCATGTCTCGAGAGCATCTTCACCGGCCTTGATGGCTTCGTATTTCACCCACCACCAGAGTTTAGCATCACCCTAAAGATACATGGCAGCAGTTGCCACCTTCTTAGCTTCTTCTAGGCCCCCAACAACATCGAAATATTGTTCTACGTAAAAGATGAAGTTCTCCACTTCCTTGGCATTCCTAGCTCTACTGTATGGCTTTGGCTTAGGAATTTTCAGTTTTTGTGTCGCGGAAGTGGGGTTTGCAGCGCCCCCGATTTGGTTTCCACCGCCTCGCAGCAGACCTTGTAAAGCAGCATTGACGATATTGGGCTTGTCTGTCAAGTCGTCAATAGTTTGTTGCATGGCAGTCACTCTGTCTGCCTCTTGTGCCCTATAAGCTAAATCCTCGGCACACTCCTGTTGGAGTCCCTCGAATTTGCCAAAATTTCGGCTACCTCTATGGCTGCCATTTGCCGATCTCCCTCGGAGTCACGACTAATGTTTTCTATGTCAGCTTCGGCCTGGAGCACCCTGCGATTCAGGTCGTCCAACCTTTGCCCTAGGCTGGTTCTTAGTTCAGGCACCGTATCCATGATGGGCAGTAATCCGTCAACCGTCTGTTCAAGGGCCGCAATGCGGTCCCCATGATTCACCATGGTCAGAAATGGTGGTAATGGCAATGCGTTCCCTCGTCCGATGTCGAGCCTAGGCTCTGATACCAACTGTTACGCGGCGCCTTCCTGAGATTCCTTGGAAGGGCGACGTAAGGCTAAGCAACTGATGTCAGTGCAGTTGCTGTCCGCCAACTGAGGTCCCCTCCGTACGCTAGACTAGATTGTCAGTGCCGTACGGGAAAACCAATGTCAAGAGAAATTGAGAGAACAGGAATGAGAATTGAGAATGAAAGAAAGCTTGATTGCATTAATGAAAGCTATTACAGAAAGGAAATGCGGTGTCGAGGGGGAGAGACACCAGTACAGAGAATTGTTTGCTTGCTAGAAAGTTTTGATTGTTTGGTCCCCCTTAATAATGCTTAAAAAAAATAATCCAAAGCTACAAGACTAGACTTGATTAAGCTAGAGAAACATAATGAAATTACATGGAATAAAACTACTCTATATTTACAATGAAAAAGACTTAGTTTGCTATAAGGCAGAAAACATGGCCGTTGTCGGCAGCATAGTCTTTGGCATCAGGATCTGCGCGCGCGGCATTGTCTGCGCGCGCGGCGCTGTTGGCATCTGCCTGCGGTTGGGCGCTGGCGAGGGATATCGGTGGGGCGACAGAGGCACATGCGCGCTTGTCACTTGGCGCGACCAAGACCACGGGGCCGTCCGTGGCGCTAGGCATTGGAAGGCTTGCTAGGACGCCACGGGGCGCGCCCAAGGGGTCATGGGGCACGGCTGGAAAGCCGCCCATGACATTCTCCCCCACCTGAGTTGGCGACGTCCTCGGCGCCTTACTTGCAAGATAATCTTCAATTAGGCTCTTGTAGGCTTTGAGGTTTGTTCCCCTCTCCCAAGTGTTCTCCTCTGTATCACAGCCCTGCCATTTCACCAAGAACTCCTGGTGATCTTTCCTTGAGGCATGAATCACTCTATCATCAAGGATAGCTTCAACACGCCTCTTCCCGGTTGAATTGGGCCCTCGAATACTGGGTATTGTGAGCTGGCTCCTTGAAGGATCCTCTGTATCTTCCCGAAAAGGTTTCAGGAGGCTGACATGAAAAACAGGATGAATTTTCCACCAAGCTGGGGTATCCACCCGGTATGCAACTTTCCCAATACGCCTTTCAATGGACAAGGGTCCAATATATTTTTGCAATAAGCGAGGGTCATGGACCCCTGCAAATAAGTAACGTTTTGGAATTTTGACCATCACTTTGTCTCCTACTTGGTATTCAACAAAGCGACGATTCTGATCAGCATGCCTCTTCATCCGCTTTTGAGCCTTGACAAGATAGCTCCGCACTATCTCCAAATTTTGCTTCCACTCTTTAGAGAAGCTAGCAGCTCGAGGAGATTTAGACATATTTGGTGCATTGACGGTGTGTGGGAGTAGCGGTTGTGGATTAGATGGTTAGGATAGGGGTGAGGAAAATAAATAGAATTTTGAAAAATATTTTTTCCCCTCTATGTTAGGAGGTAATTTTCCTCCATTTGGAGAAAAAAGAGTTCATATCGAACACACCCTTAGATTAATAATATTATAGTCACGTTCGACTAAGAAAGTAAAAAGTATTTTTATTTGTTTACATTATATTAGGGGGGGCGGGGGCAAAAGCAAGTATATTAAGTTAAGTCGTTAAAATACTAAAAAGTCACATGCAATGTAACTATGCGAAGTATTACATAATGCAATAACAATACGCAATGACAAAAATAAACTAGACCCTCTTTTAATACAATCTGGTATTCTTTTGTTATGAACATGCCCTTTATCAATTATACTATTTTGAATAGCATAAACAATTGTCACTTACTAGACCTTAGTTATAAAGGACCCAAATACACTTGGTCTAATCATAGGAAGAAATCTATGGGTTTAATTATGGAAAGACAAGATAGAGTTTTTGTTAACAAGGATTGGTTATTTCTATATCCTAAGGATTGGTTAACAAGGATTGGTTATTTCTATATCCTAAAGCAGTGGTCATCCATCTTCTTAAGACCTGTTCCGATCATAACCCCTTGTTACTCACTCTACACAAGGATACACATGAAAATTACCATCTAATAGCAATACGAATACTAGATCTACAAATATAGATAAAAAATAGTCTCTAATCTCAGGTCCTTTTAACAAATAAAACAAATAGTTTCTAATCTAGAGAAGAAGAGAAGAAGAACAGTTACTGATACACCGAAATACGAACAAAAATGGTAGGAAATTTGGAGAAGAAATTATACCGTGAGAGACTTCTTTCGAAAAGATGAAAAATCAAGAGAAACCCCAAATTCTAGAACTATCCAGGAGTCCAAAGAGATGAAGAGAGAGGAAAGGTCCGAGAGTCTTTTAAGATGCCTGCATATTGAGCCTACAAATATTTGGAATTACCTAATTACCCCCTGACTGATTATTCTTTGACATGGTTTTTTTGGCAATTCACTTGAACCTCTCGCTTCCCATTTCTAAGGAGTAAAGTAAAAAAGAAAAAAGATAAACGCCTTTTTAGATTTACAACATAAAACAATAATAACTATTACGCGGCGCCTTCCTGAGATTCCTTGGAAGGGCGACGTAAGGCTAAGCAACTGATGTCAGTGCAGTTGTTGTCCGCCAACTGAGGTCCCCTCCGTACGCTAGACTAGATTGTCAGTGCCGTACGGAAAAACCAATGCCAAGGGCAATTTAGAGAACAAGAATGAGAATTGAGAATGAAAGAAAGCTTGATTGCATTAATGAAAGCTATTACAGAAAGGCAACGCGGTGTCGAGGGGGAGAGACACCAGTACAGAGAATTGTTTGCTTGCTAGAAAGTTTGATTGCTTGATCCCCCTAATAATGCTTAAAAAAATAATCCAAAGCTACAAGACTAGACTTGATTAAGTTATAGAAACATAATGGAAGTACATGGAATAAAACTACTTTATATTTACAATAAAAAAGACTAAGTTTGCTATAAGGTAGAAATAGGTCCGTTGTCAGCAGCCTAGTCTTTGGCATCAGGGTCTGCGCGCGCGGCGTTGTTTGCGCGCGCGGCGCTGTTGGCATCTGCCTGCGGTTGGGCGCTGGCGAGGGATATCGGTGGGGCAACAAAGGCACATGCGCGCTTGTCACTTGGCGTGGCCAAGACCACGGGGCCATCCGTGGTGCTAGGTATTGGAAAGCTTGCTAGGACGCCATGGGGCCCGCCCAAGGGGTCATGAGGCACGGCTGAAAAGCCGCCCATGACATTCTGCCCCACCTGAGTTGGCGACGTCCTCGACGCCTTACTTGCAAGATAATCTTCAATTAGGCTCTTGTAGGCTTTGAGGTTTGTTCCCCTCTCCCAAGTGTTCTCCTCTGTATCACAGCCCTGCCATTTCACCAAGAAATCTTGATGATCTTTCCTTGAGGCATGAATCACTCTATCATCAAGGATAGCTTCAACACACCTTTTCCCGGTTGAATTGGGCCCTCGAATACTGGGTATTGTGAGCTGGCTCCTTGAAGGATCCTCTGTGTCTTCCCGAAAAGGTTTCAGAAGGCTAACATGGAAGACAAGATGAATTTTCCACCAAGCTGGGGTATCCACCCGGTATGCAACTTTTCCAATGCGCCTTTCAATGGACAAAGGTCAAATGTATTTTTGCAATAGGCGAGGGTCATGGACCCCCGCAAATAAGTAACGCTTTGGAATTTTGACCATCACTTTGTCTCCTACTTGGTATTCAACAAAGCGACGATTCTGATCAGCATGCCTCTTCATCCGCTTTTGAGCCTTGACAAGATAGCTCCGCACTATCTCCAAATTTTGCTTCCACTCTTTAGAGAAGCTAGCAGCTCGAGGAGATTTAGACATATTTGGTGCATTGACTGTGTGTGGGAGTAGCGGTTGCTGTCCGGTAACAATTTCAAAAGCGCTTTTGTTTGTACTAGAGCTCTTTTGTGAATTGAAACACAGTTGAGCAGCATCCAGAAGCTTCACCCAATTCTTCTGCGATCCGGTTACAAAATGACGGAGATATTCCTCCAACATACCATTGAACCGCTCCGTTTGGCCATCAGATTGCGGATGAAAACTTGAGATGTGACTCAGCTTCGACCCAAGGCACTTAAAGAGTTGGGTCCAAAAGTTACTAGTGAAGCGTGAGTCACGATCACTAACAATGTCTTTGGGCAGGCCCCAATATTTGACGACATGAGAGAAGAAGAGTCGAGCTGTATCTTCTGCTGATATATATTGTGGGGCAGCAATAAAGGTAGCATACTTGGAAAACCAATCTACCACAACCAAGATAGTTGTTAGATCTCCGACCTTGGGCAATCCGGTGATGAAATCCAGAGAAACACTTTCCCAAGGTCTCTTTGGGACAGCTAGTGGTTCCAAGAGTCCCGCATGTGTTAAGCGGTCTGACTTGTCCTTCTGGCATACTAGACAAGTCTTCATATACTGAGCAACGTCATCGGCCATTTGAGGCCAATAATATGCACGGTGAAGTAACGCCATGGTGCGTTCTTCACCGGGATGGCTGCCCACAAAGTATCATGACATTCCGCCAGAAGAGTCCTTCGTAGATCTCCTCCTTTAGGAACATAAAGTCAGTTCCCTTTCACTTTCAGAAAACCATCTTCCATGTAGAACTGGCGAGTCTTGCCCTGTCCTACCAAATCAACCAAATATTGTGCAGCAGGATCCTTGATGAGTAAATCCTGTATTTGGTCCTTGATGGAGGTTTCTACTTCGCTCCCCCTTAGGGTGGCGAGTAGGCATACCGATGCTAGATCAGCTCTCTGACTGAGCGCATCAGCAACATTATTGGTCTTCCCACTTCGGTACTCGAGGTTGAAGTGGAATTCAGCTAGGAGTTCCTGCCACCTGGCCTGTCGACCATTCAACTTTGGCTGGGTCATGAAATGGCTAACAACTGTGTTGTCTGTCTTGATCACGAACGGGGTCCCCAACAGATAGTGCCTCCAGAGGCGCAAGCAGTGGACGACAACCAATAATTCTTTCTCATGGGCGACATAGTGCCCCTCTGCATCTTTCAGCTTCCGACTCTCGTATGCTACAGGATGCCCTTCTTGTAGCAGGACTCCACCGAGGGCATAGTCAGATGCATCTGTTTGTACTTCGAATGGCTTGGCCAGATCAGGAAGGGCCAAGACGGGGCTACTAGACATAGCCGCTTTCAATGCGTTGAAGGCCTCCGCTCGCTTGGGTCCCCATTCCCAAGGCGTGACCTTATTAAGGAGTTTTGTCAATGTTACTACAATGAGGGAGTAGTTTTTCACAAATCATCGATAGAAATTGCATAGACCAAGGAACGCCCTCAAGGCGTGGATATCCTTAGGCGGCGGCCAATCTATGATTGCGTGAATCTTCTGCTGGTCCATCTTGATCCGCCCTTCCTCGATGACATGTTCGAGGAAGTCAATTTGCTTTTGAGCAAAGGAGCACTTAGATAGCTTCTCATATAGTTCATGCTCCCTCAATCGAGCTAGGACCTTCCGCAAGTGCATCAGGTGTTCCTCAAATGTTTGGCTATATACCACAATGTCATCCAAGTAGACCACCACGAATTCATCAATGTACTCTCGGAAGACTTGGTTTATCAAAGTGCAAAACATAGCTGGGGCGTTAGTCAAGCCGAATGGCATAACCAGAAAATCGTACGACCCATATCTTGTCACACAGGTCGTCTTGTGCTCATCACCCTCTGCAATCCGAACTTGCCAATAACCTGTCTTCAGGTCTATTTTGGTGAACACCGTCGCACCACCCAATCTATCGAACAAGTCTGCCATTAGCAGAATAGGGTACTTGTTCTTCACAGTAATTTTGTTTAGAGACTGATAGTCCACACAGAGTCGTAGACTACCATCATGTTTCTTTTGGAATAGCGCAGGGGACCCGTATGGGGATTTGGAGAGCACAATAATCCTTGTGTCTAGCATTTTCGTCAATTGTCTCCGAAGCTCGGTGAGTTCGGGGTGTGACATTCTGTAAGGTGCCCGGGCGGGTGGCTTCGCGCCAGGCACCAGCTCAATTTCATGGTCCACAGTGCGCCTAGGCGGTAGTCGCTTTGGCATGTCTTATGGCATGACATCTTCAAACTCTATTAGTAGCTCCTTCACGGGTTCAGGAATGGGACCTGAGGAGCGTTCTACATCTTCGATGCAGAGGGTTGCCAGGAACGTGGGTTCATTTCTTTTGACCCCCTTCTTCAACTGCAAGGCCGAGATGTTTTCAACGGCCATCTTCATGGGCATGCACGGGATAATATAGGGCTTGGTCCCATTTGCTCCCATCATCAGTAACATGTCAGCATACGGTACAGGCATGGTGTTGGTTTGCCTCAGGAATTCCAATCCAACTATCAACTCGAAGTCATCTATGATCACCACGCGCAGGTTGAATTTTCCTTCGTAAGGGCCAAGCTTCACCGGTACTTCTTTGGCTATTCCACCCACTGGCTGGGGAGGTGAGTTGATAGCCTTGACATGACCTCTACCTTTCCCTACAACTAGACCAAGGCGCTCCACCTGAGTCGAGGCTAAGTAGTTATGGGTAGCACCCATGTCTACCATGGCCCGAATAGGCTTGCCATTCACCTTCATCTCAACGAACATTAAGGTCCTCTCGTGCTTAAGAGAAGTCTCATCATCCGCCTTCTTTTTCCCTTTTTTAGTGACTGAACATGGGTCCTTCTTCTTACGGATACCAACACTAGTCTCTACTAATGCCTCAGAAATGGAGCCAACAATTTCATTGAAGGCACCTATTGGTTCAGTCTGATCCGCATCGTCTGAGTCGTCATCAGTCCCATCATCAAAAGTCTGATGGGTGTTCATCTGTGCATGTGGGTACTCATTGTTCCAATGTGGTCCGCCGCAATGATGGCATCCTGAAGGAGGCTTCCTCCCCCGATTTTGTTGTTAGACGCAACACTGTTGCTACCTATGAAGGGAGCCTTAGGTTTGGTTGAGCCCCGATCTCCCCCACTTCTGCTAGGGCCACCATTGCTAAAATGGCCCCCTTTGAATCCCGCTCGGGCAGGCGGCTGAGGCCTATCCTTCCGAGTTTCCATTTGATAGTCCCCAAGGCATTCAACTGCTTGGATCGCCTTGGGCAGGGTATCTACCCGTTGTATTTGTAGCTCCATACGTGCATAAGGTTTCAGCCCTTCTAGGAAAGTAAAGAGCTTGTCTTTGTCCCCCATGTCGCGTATGCTTAGCATGAGCGTGGATAATTCCCGCACGTAGTCCCGCACGGATTTGGTCTGGTGGAGCTCCCGTAGCTTTCTCCTTGAATTGTATTCACCATTTTCGGGGAAGAATTGTAGGCGTATGGCTGCCTTCAGTTCTGCCCAAGTTTCGAGAGCATCTTCACCGGCCTTGATGGCTTTGTATTTCACCCGCCACCAGAGTTTAGCATCACCCTAAAGATACATGGCAGCAGTTGCTACCTTCTTAGCTTTTTCTAGGCCCCCAATAGCATCAAAATATTGTTCGACATCAAAGATGAAGTTCTCCACTTCCTTGGCATTCCTAGCTCCACTGTATGGCTTTGGCTCGGGAATTTTCAGCTTTTATGTCGAGGAGGTGGGGTTTGTAGCGCCCCCGATCTGGTTTCCACCGCCTCGCAGCAGGCCCTGTAAAGCAGCATTGACGACATTGAGCTTGTTTGTCAAGTCGTCAATAGTTTGTTGCATGGCAGTCACCATGTCTGCCTCTTGTGCCCTGTAAGCTAAATCCTCGGCATGCTCCTGTTGGAGTCCCTTGAATTTGCCAAAAATTTCGGCTGCCTCTGTGGCTGCCGTTTGCCGGTCTCCCTCGAAGTTACGACTGATGTTTTCTATGTCAACTTCGGCCTGGAGCACCTTGTAGTCCAGGTCGTCCAACCTTTTCCCTAGGCTGGTTCGTAGTTCAGGCACCGTATCCATGATGGGCAGTAATCCGTCAACCGACTGTTCAAAGGCCGCAATGCGGTCCCCAAGATTCACCATGGTCAGAAATGGTGGTAATGGCAATGCGTTCCCTCGTCCGATGTCGAGCCTAGGCTCTGATACCAACTGTTACACGGCGCCTTCCTGAGATTCCTTGAAAGGGCGACGTAAGGCTAAGCAACTGATGTTAGTGCAGTTGATGTCCGCCAACTGAGGTCCCCTACGTGCGCTAGACTAGATTGTCAGTGTCGTACCGGAAAACCAATGCCAAGGGCAATTGAGAGAACATGAATGAGAATTGAGAATGAAAGAAAGCTTGATTGCATTAATGAAAGCTATTACAGAAAGGCAACGCGGTGTCGAGGGGGAGAGACACCAGTACAGAGAATTGTTTGCTTGCTAGAAAGTTTGATTGCTTGATCCCCCCTAATAATGCTTAAAAAAAAATAATCCAAAGCTACAAGACTAGACTTTATTAAGCTAGAGAAACATAATGGAAGTACATGGAATAAAACTACTCTATATTTACAATGAAAAAGACTTAGTTTGCTATAAGGCAGAAACAGGTCCGTTGTCAGCAGCCTAGTCTTTGGCATCAAGGTCTGCGCACACAGCGTTGTCTGCGCGCGTGGAGCTGTTGGCATCTGCCTGCGGTTGGGCGCTGGCGAGAGATATCGGTAGGGAGACAGAGGCACATGTGCGCTTGTCACTTGGCGCGACCAAGACCACGAGGCTTTCCATGGCGCTAGGCATTGGAAGGCTTGCTAGGATGCCACGGGGCGCGCCCAAGGGGTCATGGGGCACGGCTGAAAAGCCGCCCATGACATAACATATAAACAGACGAAAATTGGAAAAGCTCTTTTATTTTTAGGGTGTGTTTGACACAAAGGAAAATGTTTCCTCAAAATATTTTATTAGAAATAAATAGTGTTTCTGGTTAGGAAGGGGAAAGTTAGTGGGGCCGGGGGTTGGAGGGTAGGCGGAGGGTGTCGTGGCGGTGGTGCGAGGCGAATATAATATTCTGCTGACGGGTTCAATTGAACCCATAACTTTAGACGCGGAGTGTAAATTTATATGTAAAAATTTGTTAAAAATTACAACAACAAAAAAAGTAGTTATAAACTAATAATTATACAAATATAATGCGTCAAATGCTAAAACCCTTAAAAGTTGAACTCATAGAGTTAAAATTCTGGATCCGCCAATGTGATTGTTGGTTAGGGTACTGAGGGTCTGGGGTGGCGAGCGTGTGGATTAGATGGTTAGGATAGGGGTGAGGAAATTAAATAGAATTTTGAAAAATATTTTTTCTCCTCTATGTTGGGAGGCAATTTTCCTCCATTTGGAGAAAAAAGGGTTCATACCGAACACACCCTTAGATTAATAATAATATAGTAACATTCGACTAAGAGAGTAAAAAGTATTTTCATTTGTTTACATTATATTGGGGGGGGGGAAGCAAATATATTAAGTTAAGTCGTTAAAATACTAAAAAGTCGCATGTAATGTAACTATGCGAAGTATTACATAATGCAATAACAATACGCAATAACAAAAATAAATTAGGCCCTCTTTTAATACAATCTGGTATTCTTTTGTTATGAACATGCCCTTTACCAATTATACTATTTTGAATAGCATAAACAATTGTCACTTACTAGACCTTAGTTATAAAGGACCCAAATACACTTGGTCTAATCATAGGAAGAAATCTATGGGTTTAATTATGGAAAAACTAGATAGAGTTTTTGTTAACAAGGATTGGTTATCTTTATATCCTAAAGCAGTGGTCATCCATCTTCTTAAGACCTATTCCGATCATAACCCCTTGTTACTCAATCTCTCACCTAAAAATGTGAATCATTTTAGTAAGCCATTCCGTTTAGAAACCATTTGGTGTAGACATTCCAACTTTATTAACTTAGTTAAATACTGTTGGTCAAATAATAACCTTATTAGTGCCCAAGAAATCTTTAGAAATGAGGTTATCATTTGGAAATATTAAACTTTTGGTGACATTTTTAAAAAGGAAAAAAGGATTCTTGGTAGACTCAGTGGAATCCAATCTTCTCCTAATTACCCAATAAGTTATTTCTTACAAGATCTTGAGTCAAAATTTCAACAAGAATATAACTCTATTTTAAAAATGGAGCATGAATTATGGAAACTACGATCTAGAATAAATCGGCTTAATGAGGGTGAGGTAAATACCAAGTACTATCATATTATGGCCTCTAATCGTAAACGTCGTAATGCAATTATGTACTTCACTAATAAAAATTGGAACTGGATCTCTGAACCTCAAATTCTAGATCCTGCTCTCTCCTTCTTTAGGGATGCCTTTAAGACTTCCAAAACTTCCTCCCCTAACAGCATTAACATATGTGATGCCTCTTTTTTTTTAATAAGGTTGACCTAAGTAGCCTTGATAACCCACTAAATAATATGGAAATCACCAAGGCTGTATTTTCTTCTATGCCTTTTAAGGCTCCAGGCCCTGATGACATTCATCCTTTTTTTTATCAGAAGTATTGGCATATCATTGGTAACTCTGTAATTAACTTCTGTCACAAAGTCTTCAAAACCCAATCTCTACCAAGTGGTATCAATGATACATTTATTTGTCTCATTCCTAAGTTTTCCAATGCAAACAACCTTAAAAAAATTTGACCTATTGGTCTTTGTAATACCTCCTATAAGATAATCACTAAAGTTATTGCTAGTAGGATAAAATCCTTTATTCCTTACCTTATTAGTCCTATACAATCTAGCTTTATTAAGAATAGAAGAGCCTGTGCTAATATCATTATCATCCAGGAAATTATGAATAATCTTCGTAGAACAAAAAGATCCAACTTTGATATAATAATCAAATTAGATTTGGAAAAGGCCTTTGATAGACTTGAATGGTCTTTTGTGTATAAGACCCTTAAATATTTCCAATTTCCTCCCAATTTATCTCGTCTTATTATGCATTGCATAAGTACTAGTTCTATGGGAATCCTAGTGAATGGTGCTAGAACAAATTTTTTCCAGTTCAGTCGAGGCATTTGTCCGGGTGATCCCATATCTCCCTATATATTCATACTTTGCCTTGAACTACTTTTTAGATTAATAAATCACCAAGTAGACACATTAAGATGGGATCCAATCTATATTAGACAAAGACCCCTCCTTTTTCTCATATTCTTTTTGCTGACGATATAACCCTAATGGGAAAAGCAAACAAAAAGACAGGTCATTGCATAAAATCATGTATGATTTTTTTGTGTGATGAATATGGGATAGACATTAACACTTGTAAATCAAGGATTGTCCTACCTAAGTATTGCCCCCGTGACTTTAAAATATTTCTAACAAGCCTCTTTGGTATAAAATCCACCAATGAATTTGATAAGTACCTTGGCTTTCCAATCCTCAATCACTCTCCCATCACCAAGGACTTCCGATTTATCATAGATAAAATGCAAACCAAGCTGTCCCACTAGAAATGCGCTTTCCTAAACATGGCAGGAAAGACTACTCTAGCTTCTAGTACTTTAAGTGCAATTCCTACTCACTCTATGCAATACACCCTTTTCTCCCTAAAATCGATAAAATCCAAAGGGACTTTATTTGGGGATCCACTAGCACAGCTAAAAATCTTCACCTAATTAGCTGACATAATGTTACAAAGGATAAAAATGAGGGAGGGTTGGGTATTCGTCCTGCTAAAGCTAAAAATTTAGTTCTACTCTCTAGTCTTGCATGGAGACTATTAAAAAATCCTACCGTTCCCCGGGGCCACATGATTATGGCCAAATATGCCACACAAAAAAACCATCACTAGCACATCCTTCATCTGGAAATCTATCCTAAAAGGATGGAAAGCGTACAACAAGGGCATTCTTTGGCATCCATCTATTAACTCCAGGATTAATATTTGGTATACCAATTGGATTTACAACTCAAATTCCCTTAGAAGCTCAATAGAAGGGCCTCTAAGTAGGAACGACCAAATTCTTACTATATGAGCCTCATCCATAACAAGGAATGGGATACAAAAGTTATTTCCTTTGAATTGCCTGGTGATATCCTTAACAATCTTAACATTGCCCTGGTCCATAGTGAGAGATCATATATTGATAAAACACGCTGGTGTCTCAACTCAAATGATCTGTTTTCCACCAAATCTTGCTATAAACTCCTTTCTGAAGACAACCCTACTTCCAAGCCTTTTGAGTGGATTTGGAACTCCCATTGCCTAAATAAAATAAAGTTCTAACTTTGGCAATGCATGCACAATCGTATTTCTTGCCAAGCCTACCTAGCCAAAATAGGTATCAATATTGATGTTACCTGTACCATTTGCAAATCTGGGGTAGAGGACATTCAACACATTTTTGTTAATTATCCAGTCTCTAACCGTCTCTGACGAAAAATGGGTCTTCCCTCTATAAACATTATTACTGACACAAATTGGCTAGTAAAGTTGAGAGATATCTTTATTCAAAACTGTAAACTACAGATAAAGTGGACTTACCTATTTCCCTTCTCCATATGGGAGTTATGGAAGAACAGAAATCATAATAATATCAACAATCTTAATAACTACATGGAAATAAGGAAACTTATCCATCCATCCTAGGAATTCATTTTCTTCACTGAAAAAAATCCGTTATTGGAAAAAATAGTCAAAATTGAACAGTTGTAACAAACATCCTAAATATATGATCAAATTAAATTATGATGGTGTTTTTTTAGTAACAATAATGCAGCTGGGCTTGGGGAGCATTCCGAACTAGTAAAGGAGATTGGATTATGGGATACCACAAAACAAGCCAAACAATTTCTTCTACTCAAGCAGAGCTGTTGGCATTGCTAGAAGGACTAAAAATTGCAAAAGAAATGAACTTCCTAAATCTGGAAATTGAAAATGATTGTACGGATATCATCAAACTTATTTACGAGGATAGCTCTAACTTCTCTAATATTGTTTCTGAATGCAGATGGTTAATGCAACAATTGAAGCTCCCACATTTGAAGCATCATTTCAGGGAAGGAAATGAGGTGACACATTTACTGGCCAAGTAAGCTATCAAGAACCCACCATCATCAACGTGTTTTTACCATGCCTGTCCACCCTTTTTTGTCGAACAAGAAGTGATCAAGAACAAGCATGGAGTTTGTAATAGTGCTAGGAGTATTTCTACAAATATTTGTAACTATTTGGCCACTGTGGGCAACAGTAATGCCCTAAAACATCTATTATGCCTATATAGTTTTTTATTCTATTATAACTAATATAATATATTCATGTGTTGCGTTAAAAAAAAAAACGTGAATGAAGTAGCTAGCTCAGTTTCCAGCCATATGGTATTATTATGTTTAAATATCTTTGATGAATCCAAAGTTCTGAAATAAGACTAAAATTGCACGGGACAACGGGGTAAGGAGAACAAAGTTGAGTTTCCTTTATGGGATATATTATACTTTTTGTCCCCTAAAGTAGAGCTATGCCAAGAGTTGGCCTGTAATCTAAATGCTTTACTTTTGCCCACCACCAAAAAGTATTACATAAATAGCCGGCTAGATTCAATATTTATTTTTTGTAGCTGGTATACATAGATTATATATTGATTATACACATATTATTCATGAATTATACATCCGTCAAATATTTTTAGTTTAAGAGATTAGATGACAGCTATTTAGGTTAATTCTTTGTAAAATTTTCCCTGGTTGTCCTTTTTTGTATGGTGATTTACAAGAATGACCATGGAAGTAGGCGATCTTGAATATTAGACCCTGCTTGCTCTAATAGTAAACCTTAAGTTTAACAAGTTTTGCCCCATGACCAAAAAAATTCTTTTTTAACCTTGAAGGCTTGCCCATGGGACAGGCGGGAGACTAAAATTCAAGATCACCGCTTTATGGTGTCATGTTTTTATAATTTTTTTTCCTTTTGTATCAACTTGTTTAACAAAATGACTCTAATTTTATTTCTTTTACAATTGATGGACCTTTAAGCCCTCCGTCTAAAGGTCCATTTTGAGCAAACTAAAAATCTAATAAGAAAATAATAGACCATGGTCTAAAATTTTGTAAGTTGTTGCATATATTAAACCAAGTCTAATATTGTGTGAGCAAACTGAAAAAGTGTAAAAAAATTTAAATTATTATAGGTGTTAGACCATAGTTTAATATTTTGTGAGCAAACTAAAAATTGTATGAGCAAATATTCGATCCGAGCCTAGCATTGTCGAGATGGAGGTAATTTTTCAAGGGTTATATTTGCACAACTTTATGAAATAGGGGGAAAAATATCTAAACAATGACTTTAAAAATGGACATTTGCATAAATAAAAAAAATTCACTGGTTGTCCATTTTTTGTATAAATTGTTTAATAAATGGCCTTTTTTTCTCTTGCAAATTATGTACCTTTTGGACCACAATCTTAAGATTAATTTGAGCAAACGAAGAATCTTATAAGACAAAACATAAGACTCAATTTTAAATTTTTGTAGATTATCGAAAATGTTAGACCACAATCTTAAATTTCGTCTTTAAGGTGGATCAAATTGAAAATTAAATGAACAAATATTAGACCTGAGCCTAATGTTTATTCGGAAATAGAATTTTCTAAGAGCTATAGCCTATATTTGCACTAACCTTCTAAAATAGAAACAAAATCTAAGCGTTTGCCGAAAAAAAAAGGGCAGCCTAGTGTATAAGTCGTTCCGTTCCGTGCTGCAAGATTCGGAAAGAGCCATACTGCAAGGGACGTGATGCAAATAACCTATTCTAATGCAAGTACTGGTTGATTCTACGATTTTAACCTGTGACCTATAAGTCAAACAAAAATAATTTTATCATTGCTCCAAGGATTTCCGGACCTAAAAAGGGACTTTTGCATAAATCAGCCATGTGGTGGGACAAATTGGGCTGACGCTAGAACTAACATCTATTCGGGTCAATGATTTTGCTCTTTGCATATTTATTTTTAGTTTTATGACCCAACTAACTATATGCGGAAGATTTACTTTTACACATAAAAGATCTAAAACGATCATTTTCTTAATTTTAAAATTGTAAAGAAGTATAATGTATAAATAGCACCATCCTCTTCTGTAAATACGCAAAAGATAAGAACGAAGCTCAAATAATAGATGGAACCGATTATTATTATTATTATTATTATTATTATTATTATTATTATTATTATTATTATTATTATTATTATTATTATTATTATTATTATTATACGAATGCTCTACCAAGCTCATAGGAAGCCATGTGAGTGCCGACTTGCTGTCTTCAAATTGCGTTATTTGAATTGTTTTACAAAGATATTATTTATTTAGCATAAACATATTTATTTACGATAAAGTAGAAGTAGCGAGTACAAATGTTGTATTTATATCCACTAATTAGAAATCTTGATCCGCCATTATGGGAAGGTACACTGCTAATCTGCTATACACATAAAATATTTGCATCCATCAACACTAACTTTAATTACGTATAAAAAAAATTAACGCTAATTAGAGAGATAAATGGAGTTAATTAGAAGAAGAAAAGCACCCGAAAATGAAATTCATCAGCATGACATAACAGACGATGAAGATGATAAGAAAATTAAGAATAGTAACGTTAGAACCAAGCAGAAATGGTCATGTATTGATAGTTGTTGTTGGTTTGTAGGATGCATATGCACTGTGTGGTGGATTTTGTTATTTTCATACAATGCAATGCCAGCGTCTTTTCCTCAGTACGTAACAGAGGCGATTAATGGGCCAGTAGCTGATCCCCCTGGTGTTAAGTTACGAAAAGAAGGATTAATGGCTAAACATCCAGTAGTTTTTGTTCCTGGAATTGTTACTTGTGGCCTTGAGTTATGGGAAGGACATCAATGTGCTGACGGATTGTTTCGAAAACGGCTCTGGGGTGGCACTTTTGGAGAAGTATACAAAAGGTATGATACTTTAATTTTGTTAAATTGCGCGATAATGTGATCATTGTTAGTGAGAGTACACTTTTAATTACTTGATTATGTCATCAACACGCCCCTCACGTGAGGGTTAATTCTTTTTCATGGGCGAATTAGGTGGCGGTTAGATACAAATCCAGGACCTCTTGTCGGCTTTGATAACATATTGAATTGTGTGACTATCTCGTTTAAAAGCTTAAGTTGTTAGAGAGAGTACACTTTAGTTACTTAATTATGTCATCAACACACCCTTACGTGCTGTTTTGTTTTCCTTTCCTTTATATATAGGGGTAGGAGAAGGGAAAATGGGGAGGAGATTACAAGGTGGGAATCGAGTCGTTACCAACTAGGTGAAAGTTCAGGTAACCAACCAACTGAGCTACTAAGATTCCTCTCTCACGTGCGGGCTTAATACTTTTTAATAGGTGGTGGTGAGACACAAGTCTAAGACCTCTTGCCAGCTCTGATAATATGTTGAACTGTGTGACTATCTTATTTAAAAGCTTAAACTGTTTGAGAGAGTATACTTTTAATTATTTAATTATGTCTTCAACAACGTCGCAAAAAAGTTACTTTTGATTTTCATTTATTGTGTATGATGGTTACAGACCATTGTGCTGGGTGGAACACATGTCATTGGACAATGAATCTGGATTGGATCCTCCAGGTATTAGGATTAGGCCAGTTGCTGGACTTGTTGCTGCTGATTACTTTGCACCTGGATATTTTGTCTGGGCAGTTTTGATTGCTAATTTGGCGCAAATAGGATATGAGGAGAAAACAATGTATATGGCTGCATATGACTGGAGGCTTTCATTTCAGAATACTGAGGTATAAATGTCACTTTGTTCGGGGTTGTCCTTGCGCTTGAACTTTGTTGTTTTCTTAATCAATTGTAATGATAATGCTCAATTCATTTCATCAGGTGCGCGACCAGACGCTAAGTCATATAAAAAGCAAAATAGAACTGATGGTTGCAGCTAATAAAGGCAATAAGGCAGTCATTGTTCCACATTCTATGGGGGCTATATACTTTCTGCATTTTATGAAATGGGTGGAGACACCGGCTCCGATGGGTGGTGGGGGTGGTCCTGATTGGTGTGCCAAGCATATTAAAGCAGTGATGAATATTGGCGGGCCATTTCTTGGTGTTCCTAAAGCACTAGCTTCGCTTTTCTCAGCAGAAGCGCGGGATATTGCTGTTGCCAGGTAAACCTGGTTCATAGTGTTGAAGTTTGGCAAAATGCCAAAGTCCCACATTGGTTGGGAGTTAAGTTTGAAGGGGATTTTTCCCCTATAAAAGAAGGCCTAATGTTTAGGATTGAGACACACCTCTCATTTGCCTTCTCATCTGTTTAAGGCATTTGTATCTTCTCTCTTTAGTATTATTTCACTTGTATTTTGGAGTGGAATAAAATATTTGGTTGTGTCCGAGGAGTAGGCAGAATTAGCCGAACCTCGTAAATTCTGGTGTTCCCTTTATTATTGCTTTATTGTCTTATTTATTATTTGGTGGCTGTCATAATTTTTGGTATAGTAGTTGTGACTTATTCACACTCTATACATTTGGCTTCCGCAACAATTGGTATCAGAGCCAAGGTACTGTCTAAGTATGCTCTGTGGTTGCAGCATAGTCTGATCTTCCACATCAGAAAAGATTTATCTTGGTAACTGAGTCAAGGTTCTGTCTGAGTATGCTCTGTGGTTGCAGCTTAGTCTGATCTTCCACACCAGAAAGGAAATAATCTTGATTTGTGTCGTCAGCTATTAAATAATATTTGTGTCAAAGATGGGAGACAATAAACAAGAAGAATCTACATCAAGTGTCAACAATACGTCATCATTGGCATCTTCGCTTATGACAAGAATTGTGTCAAATGCGAAATTTGCGGTCGAAATATTTGACGGGTCCGGACATTTTGGGATGTGGCAAGGCGAGGTTCTAGATGTCCTTTTTCAACAAGGGCTAGATCTGGCCATTGAAGAAAAGAAACCAGATGTTATTGGAGAAGAAGATTGGAGAATTATCAACCGTGTTGCTTGCGGTACCATTCGATCCTACCTTGCTAGAGAGCAGAAATATCCATACACAAAGGAAACTTCTGCAAGTAAATTATGGAAAGCACTGGAGGATAAATTTTTGAAGAAAAACAGTCAAAATAAATTGTACATGAAGAAGAGACTGTTTCACTTCACCTATGTTCCTGGTACCACGATGAATGAACATATCACCAGTTTCAATAAGTTGGTTACAGATTTGCAAAATATGGATACAACTTATGATGATGGTGACTTGGCCTTGATGTTGTTGGCGTCACTTCCTGATGAGTACGAGCACCTTGAAACTACTCTACTCCATGGAAATGACGAAGTTTCTCTCAGAGAAGTTTGTTCGGCTTTGTACAGCTATGAACAAAGAAAGCGAGAAAAACAGAAGGGCGGAGAAGGAGAAGCACTATTTGTGAGGGGTCGTCCTCAAAATCAAACGAGGACAAAGAAGGGAAGATCCAAGTCAAGATCCAGACCCAGCAAAGATGAATGTGCCTTTTGTCGAGAAAAAGGGCACTGGAAGAAAGACTGTCCGAAGTTGAAGAATAAGGCCAAACATAACAATGGAAAGGCCATTATGGATTCAAATGTAGCTGATTGTGATGATTCAGACTTCTCATTAGTTACAACAGAGTCATCAACATCTTCAGACATATGGTTGATGGACTCGGCTTGTAGCTATCATATGTGTCCCAACAGGGACTGGTTCGTGGAATTTCAAGAAGGAGAATATGGAGTCGTCCACACAGCGGATAACAGCCCTCTTACCTCATATGGCATTGGTTCAATACGATTAAGGAACCATGATGGAATGATCAGAACATTGATAGATGTTCGATATGTACCGGATTTGAAGAAGAATCTCATCTCTGTGGGAGCCCTAGAATCAAAAGGGTTCAAAATCATTGCAGAAAATGGAGTGATGAGAGTATGCTCCGGTGCACTAGTGGTAATGAAGGCTAATCGGAAGAATAATAATATGTACCGCTATCGTGGCAGTACAGTTATTGGGACAGCGACAGTGACATCCAGTGACGACAAAGAGGCAGAAGCAACCAAGCTATGGCACATGCGCTTGGGACATGCTGGAGGAAAATCCTTGAAAACTCTATCAGATCAAGGATTGTTAAAAGGAGTAAAGGCTTGCAACTTGGAGTTTTGTGAGCATTGTGTCAAAGGGAAACAGACAAGGGTTAAATTTGGTACAGCGATCCATAATACTAAAGGCATTTTGGATTATGTACACTCTGATGTTTGGGGTCCTTCCAAAACACCTTCATTGGGTGGGAAGCACTATTTTGTAACCTTTGTTGATGATTTTTCTCGAAGAGTGTGGGTGTATACAATGAAAAACAAAGATGAAGTGCTGGGAATTTTTCTCAAATGGAAGACGATGGTGGAGAATCAAACAGGCAGGAGGATCAAGTGTATTCGCACAGACAATGGAGGTGAATACAAAAATGATCATTTCAATAAGGTCTGTGAAAATGATGGCATCGTCCGACACTTCACTGTTAGACATACACCACAACAGAATGGAGTGGCAGAACGTATGAACCGGACCTTGCTGGAGAAGGTACGGTGTATGTTGTCCAATGCTGGCTTGGGCAAAGAATTTTGGGCTGAGGCAATTACATATGCATGCCACCTCATTAATCGTCTACCATCTGCTGCTATTGATGGCAAAACACCATTTGAAAAATGGTACGGAAAACCTGCTGTAGATTATAACTCTTTGCACGTGTTTGGCTCAACTGCATATTATCATGTGACGGAGTCAAAATTGGATCCAAGGGCAAAGAAGGCTATTTTTATGGGAATTACTTCTGGAGTCAAAGGATATCGCTTATGGTGCCCTATGACAAAGAAAGTAATATTCAGCAGAGATGTTACCTTTGATGAATTTGCTATGGTAAATAAGGTAACAGAAGATACCAAACAAAATGAAGGTGCTTCTAAGCAGGTGGAGTTTGAGGGAAAATTTATTTTTCCTACACAAGAAGCAGAGGAGGAAACAAATGAAGATTACCCTCTGGAAGGAGAGCCAGTAGAGGAGATTCCAACTCAGGAATCTCAACAACAACTTGAATCAATAGCAACCAGCAGGCCAAAAAGAACAATAACGAAACTTGTTCGTCTCATAGAGACGGTTGCTTGTGCAACCTCAATTGTAGCTGATGATGTTCCTACTACTTATAAAGACGCTGTTCAAAGTTCAGAAGAAGATAAGTGGAGGATTGCCATGAATGATGAGATACAGTCCCTTCATCAGAATCATACATGGAGATTGGCCAATCTCCCGAAGGGAAAGAAAGCAATTGGGTGCAAATGGGTATTTGCAAAGAAGGAAGGATTTCCTAACCAAGTAGATGTTCGCTACAAAGCAAGATTGGTGGCCAAAGGATATGCTCAAAAGGAGGGAATTGATTACAATGAAGTGTTTTCTCCAGTTGTAAAACATTCCTCCATTAGAATTATGTTGGCTTTGGTAGCACAATTGGATTTGGAACTAGTTCAGATGGATGTAAAAACTGCGTTTTTACATGGAAACTTGGAGGAGGAAATCTACATGACTCAGCCAGAAGGATTCAAAGTTGCTGGAAAAGAAAATATGGTGTGCAAACTTGAAAAATCGTTGTACGGATTGAAACAATCTTCTAGACAATGGTACAAGCGATTTGACGAGTTTATGTTGCGGCAAGGGTACAAGAGAAGCAAATACGATCATTGTGTGTATTTGCACAAGCTTAAAGATGGTTCCTTTGTATATCTTCTCCTATATGTTGATGATATGTTGATAGCTTCCAAGAATTCGGAAGAAATTGATAAGTTGAAGATTCAACTGAAGAAGGAGTTCGAGATGAAGGATTTGGGTGAGGCAAAGAAAATTCTTGGCATGGAGATAATTAGAGATAGACGTTCAAAGAAACTCTGTTTATCTCAAAAGGAATATTTGAAGAGAGTACTTCAACGTTTTGGCATAGATGACAAGACTAAGCCAGTTAGTACTCCACTTGCTTCCCATTTTAAGCTAAGTACTACTATGTCGCCAATGGATGAAGCTGAACGAGAGTATATGTCAAAGGTACCATACGCAAATGTTGTTGGTAGCTTGATGTATGCAATGGTTTGCACAAGGCCTGACATTTCACAAGCTGTTGGAGTTATTAGCAGATATATGCACAATCCAGGGAAGGAGCATTGGCAAGCTGTGAAGTGGATTCTACGGTATATTCATAATACTGTAGATGTCGGGTTAGTTTTTGAGCAGGAAGACAATCAGTCTGTAGTTGGATATTGTGACTCAGATTTTGCGGGTGATATGGACAAACGAAGATCAACTACTGGTTATGTGTTTACTTTTGCAAAGGCACCAGTTAGTTGGAAGTCTACTTTGCAGTCAACAGTTGCTTTGTCTACAACAGAGGCAGAGTACATGGCTATTACAGATGCTGTGAAAGAGGCAATTTGGCTTCAAGGATTGCTAAAGGAGCTTGGTGTTGAACAAAAAGGTATCACAATTTTTTGTGATAGTCAAAGTGCTATTCAATTAGCGAAGAACCAAGTTTATCATGCAAGGACGAAGCACATTGATGTTCGGTATCATTTCGTACGAGAAATCATAGAAGAAGGTGGAGTCACGGTGAAGAAAATTCATACTACAGAGAATCCTGCTGAGCCAAATGTATAGAGTGTGAATAAGTCACAACTACTATACCAAAAATTATGACAGCCACCAAATAATAAATAAGACAATAAAGCAATAATAAAGGGAACACCAGAATTTACGAGGTTCGGCTAATTCTGCCTACTCCTCGGACACAACCAAATATTTTATTCCACTCCAAAATACAAGTGAAATAATACTAAAGAGAGAAGATACAAATGCCTTAAACAGATGAGAAGGCAAATGAGAGGTGTGTCTCAATCCTAAACATTAGGCCTTCTTTTATAGGGGAAAAATCCCCTCCAAACTTAACTCCCAACCAATGTGGGACTTTGGCATTTTGCCAAACTTCAACAAATCTCCACCTTGGCAAAATTCCACATTTTCAATTCTCTCTCAATAACAAATTTTGGTTGTGTCTTCATCTTCAATCTTCAGTGTTCAACAATGTTGATCAAATCCAAACAATGTTGAAACTTGACCGCAGTCACCACCTTTGTCAGCATATCAGCAGGATTCTCTGTAGTATGAATTTTCTTCACCGTGACTCCACCTTCTTCTATGATTTCTCGTACGAAATGATACCGAACATCAATGTGCTTCGTCCTTGCATGATAAACTTGGTTCTTCGCTAATTGAATAGCACTTTGACTATCACAAAAAATTGTGATACCTTTTTGTTCAACACCAAGCTCCTTTAGCAATCCTTGAAGCCAAATTGCCTCTTTCACAGCATCTGTAATAGCCATGTACTCTGCCTCTGTTGTAGACAAAGCAACTGTTGACTGCAAAGTAGACTTCCAACTAACTGGTGCCTTTGCAAAAGTAAACACATAACCAGTAGTTGATCTTCGTTTGTCCATATCACCCGCAAAATCTGAGTCACAATATCCAACTACAGACTGATTGTCTTCCTGCTCAAAAACTAACCCGACATCTACAGTATTATGAATATACCGTAGAATCCACTTCACAGCTTGCCAATGCTCCTTCCCTGGATTGTGCATATATCTGCTAATAACTCCAACAGCTTGTGAAATGTCAGGCCTTGTGCAAACCATTGCATACATCAAGCTACCAACAACATTTGCGTATGGTACCTTTGACATATACTCTCGTTCAGCTTCATCCATTGGCGACATAGTAGTACTTAGCTTAAAATGGGAAGCAAGTGGAGTACTAACTGGCTTAGTCTTGTCATCTATGCCAAAACGTTGAAGTACTCTCTTCAAATATTCCTTTTGAGATAAACAGAGTTTCTTTGAACGTCTATCTCTAATTATCTCCATGCCAAGAATTTTCTTTGCCTCACCCAAATCCTTCATCTCGAACTCCTTCTTCAGTTGAATCTTCAACTTATCAATTTCTTCCGAATTCTTGGAAGCTATCAACATATCATCAACATATAGGAGAAGATATACAAAGGAACCATCTTTAAGCTTGTGCAAATACACACAATGATCGTATTTGCTTCTCTTGTACCCTTGCCGCAACATAAACTCGTCAAATCGCTTGTACCATTGTCTAGAAGATTGTTTCAATCCGTACAACGATTTTTCAAGTTTGCACACCATATTTTCTTTTCCAGCAACTTTGAATCCTTCTGGCTGAGTCATGTAGATTTCCTCCTCCAAGTTTCCATGTAAAAACGCAGTTTTTACATCCATCTGAACTAGTTCCAAATCCAATTGTGCTACCAAAGCCAACATAATTCTAATGGAGGAATGTTTTACAACTGGAGAAAACACTTCATTGTAATCAATTCCCTCCTTTTGAGCATATCCTTTGGCCACCAATCTTGCTTTGTAGCGAACATCTACTTGGTTAGGAAATCCTTCCTTCTTTGCAAATACCCATTTGCACCCAATTGCTTTCTTTCCCTTCGGGAGATTGGCCAATCTCCATGTATGATTCTGATGAAGGGACTGTATCTCATCATTCATGGCAATCCTCCACTTATCTTCTTCTGAACTTTGAACAGCGTCTTTATAAGTAGTAGGAACATCATCAGCTACAATTGAGGTTGCACAAGCAACCGTCTCTATGAGACGAACAGGTTTCGTTATTGTTCTTTTTGGCCTGCTGGTTGCTATTGATTCAAGTTGTTGTTGAGATTCCTGAGTTGGAATCTCCTCTACTGGCTCTCCTTCCAGAGGGTAATCTTCATTTGTTTCCTCCTCTGCTTCTTGTGTAGGAAAAATAAATTTTCCCTCAAACTCCACCTGCTTAGAAGCACCTTCATTTTGTTTGGTATCTTCTGTTACCTTATTTACCATAGCAAATTCATCAAAGGTAACATCTCTGCTGAATATTACTTTCTTTGTCATAGGGCACCATAAGCGATATCCTTTGACTCCAGAAGTAATTCCCATAAAAATAGCCTTCTTTGCCCTTGGATCCAATTTTGACTCCGTCACATGATAATATGCAGTTGAGCCAAACACGTGCAAAGAGTTATAATCTACAGCAGGTTTTCCGTACCATTTTTCAAATGGTGTTTTGCCATCAATAGCAGCAGATGGTAGACGATTAATGAGGTGGCATGCATATGTAATTGCCTCAGCCCAAAATTCTTTGCCCAAGCCAGCATTGGACAACATACACCGTACCTTCTCCAGCAAGGTCCGGTTCATACGTTCTGCCACTCCATTCTGTTGTGGTGTATGTCTAACAGTGAAGTGTCGGACGATGCCATCATTTTCACAGACCTTATTGAAATGATCATTTTTGTATTCACCTCCATTGTCTGTGCGAATACACTTGATCCTCCTGCCTGTTTGATTCTCCACCATCGTCTTCCATTTGAGAAAAATTCCCAGCACTTCATCTTTGTTTTTCATTGTATACACCCACACTCTTCGAGAAAAATCATCAACAAAGGTTACAAAATAGTGCTTCCCACCCAATGAAGGTGTTTTGGAAGGACCCCAAACATCAGAGTGTACATAATCCAAAATGCCTTTAGTATTATGGATCGCTGTACCAAATTTAACCCTTGTCTGTTTCCCTTTGACACAATGCTCACAAAACTCCAAGTTGCAAGCCTTTACTCCTTTTAACAATCCTTGATCTGATAGAGTTTTCAAGGATTTTCCTCCAGCATGTCCCAAGCGCATGTGCCATAGCTTGGTTGCTTCTGCCTCTTTGTCGTCACTGGATGTCACTGTCGCTGTCCCAATAACTGTACTGCCACGATAGCGGTACATATTATTATTCTTCCGATTAGCCTTCATTACCACTAGTGCACCGGAGCATACTCTCATCACTCCATTTTCTGCAATGATTTTGAACCCTTTTGATTCTAGGGCTCCCACAGAGATGAGATTCTTCTTCAAATCCGGTACATATCGAACATCTATCAATGTTCTGATCATTCCATCATGGTTCCTTAATCGTATTGAACCAATGCCATATGAGGTAAGAGGGCTGTTATCCGCTGTGTGGACGACTCCATATTCTCCTTCTTGAAATTCCACGAACCAGTCCCTGTTGGGACACATATGATAGCTACAAGCCGAGTCCATCAACCATATGTCTGAAGATGTTGATGACTCTGTTGTAACTAATGAGAAGTCTGAATCATCACAATCAGCTACATTTGAATCCATAATGGCCTTTCCATTGTTATGTTTGGCCTTATTCTTCAACTTCGGACAGTCTTTCTTCCAGTGCCCTTTTTCTCGACAAAAGGCACATTCATCTTTGCTGGGTCTGGATCTTGACTTGGATCTTCCCTTCTTTGTCCTCGTTTGATTTTGAGGACGACCCCTCACAAATAGTGCTTCTCCTTCTCCGCCCTTCTGTTTTTCTCGCTTTCTTTGTTCATAGCTGTACAAAGCCGAACAAACTTCTCTGAGAGAAACTTCGTCATTTCCATGGAGTAGAGTAGTTTCAAGGTGCTCGTACTCATCAGGAAGTGACGCCAACAACATCAAGGCCAAGTCACCATCATCATAAGTTGTATCCATATTTTGCAAATCTGTAACCAACTTATTGAAACTGGTGATATGTTCATTCATCGTGGTACCAGGAACATAGGTGAAGTGAAACAGTCTCTTCTTCATGTACAATTTATTTTGACTGTTTTTCTTCAAAAATTTATCCTCCAGTGCTTTCCATAATTTACATGCAGAAGTTTCCTTTGTGTATGGATATTTCTGCTCTCTAGCAAGGTAGGATCGAATGGTACCGCAAGCAACACGGTTGATAATTCTCCAATCTTCTTCTCCAATAACATCTGGTTTCTTTTCTTCAATGGCCAGATCTAGCCCTTGTTGAAAAAGGACATCTAGAACCTCGCCTTGCCACATCCCAAAATGTCCGGACCCGTCAAATATTTCGACCGCAAATTTCGCATTTGACACAATTCTTGTCATAAGCGAAGATGCCAATGATGACGTATTGTTGACACTTGATGTAGATTCTTCTTGTTTATTGTCTCCCATCTTTGACACAAATATTATTTAATAGCTGACGACACAAATCAAGATTATTTCCTTTCTGGTGTGGAAGATCAGACTAAGCTGCAACCACAGAGCATACTCAGACAGAACCTTGACTCAGTTACCAAGATAAATCTTTTCTGATGTGGAAGATCAGACTATGCTGCAACCACAGAGCATACTTAGACAGTACCTTGGCTCTGATACCAATTGTTGCGGAAGCCAAATGTATAGAGTGTGAATAAGTCACAACTACTATACCAAAAATTATGACAGCCACCAAATAATAAATAAGACAATAAAGCAATAATAAAGGGAACACCAGAATTTACGAGGTTCGGCTAATTCTGCCTACTCCTCGGACACAACCAAATATTTTATTCCACTCCAAAATACAAGTGAAATAATACTAAAGAGAGAAGATACAAATGCCTTAAACAGATGAGAAGGCAAATGAGAGGTGTGTCTCAATCCTAAACATTAGGCCTTCTTTTATAGGGGAAAAATCCCCTCCAAACTTCAACTTAAATCATTTCTTCGTTTCTAGAAGTAGTGTAATGCATCAAATTTCTGTTGATGTTGGGAGTTTTTCTTTTTTTTTGTGCTTTCGTCTTATGTTTTTGAAATGAGCTGAGAGTCTATCGGAAACAGCCTCTCTACCTTCACAAGGTACAGTCTGCGTACACATCACCCTCCCCATACTCCACCTGTGGGATTACATTGGGTTTGTTTTTTGTTGTTGTTTTTGTCTTGTGTTCTGAAACCTTACCAGCTCTTCTTAGCTAATACTAGTCGGTTGAGTAGTAACTGCAGTTGAACATGTGACATACATCCTTATTTCCTTTTCCCTCAACTTTCCAGTATGAATCCCTGATGTTCCGCAAGATACTATTTGATAGCTTTTTATGCTTTAAAACTAAATGCTATATGTAAATGATTTTAAGTAATATGTTCTGAATTACTTTTGCGTGTAATATGTTCCTTCTTCCTTTGTAGTTCTCCTTGTTTGTTAGTAATTCACCTTATATTTCAGGGCTATAGCACCGGCTGTTATGGACAAGGATTTATTTCGTATTCAAACACTACCGCACTTAATGAAGATGCTGCGAACATGGGATTCAACCATGTCTATGATACCAAAAGGAGGAGAGACGATTTGGGGTGGTATTGACTGGTCACCTGAAGAAGGCTATTCTCCTTGCAAAAGAAAGCTACGAGACAACAATAATCAGATATCAAGTCGTAATGACAATCAAACGATAGAATCTAAAGGAAAATATATTAATTATGGAAGGATGATAGCATTTGGAAAGGATGCACCACAGAGACATTCCTCAGATCTTAAGAGGATCGACTTCAGAGTAATGCTAATCAGAACTCTAACTGCTCCTTGTTTTTCGTTCTATACGTATTTCCATTCTTTCTTCTATTTGTTTCAACTTTGAGTCTATTGTGGGTCATTTGAAGATTATGGATGACAGTTTTAAGGACACTTTGCAAATTAGAACTTTTAAGACTCAAGATAAACATGAAAGAGCACCAATAGATTTATTATCTGTAAAAGAATTAGTGCTTTGACAGAAAGTTCTTATTCTGGTTCATTTAAGGTTTCTGCTTTTTTTTGCTTGAGAAAAACACTTGTGAGGCATAGCATTGGTAGATCTGTCACTTAACATTACATTTCTGATTTGAGAATTGCCAAAGATGAATCGTATATGCATATGGGATGCATCATACATGGTTTCCTATCTTAAAACCCGAGCAGATGTGCTTGGTGTTATGTAGGTATAGGATATGATAGTTTCCACCTTCATCCTTTATATTCTATGATGACTTTTCTAGAAATGTTTTAAGTCTGCAAACATCAAGGGAAATGCTAGACATTTTGATCCTTGTACAGCAAAGAAAAACAAATAAAAATAATAACTACATAGCGGTTCAACAGAAACACATATAAGATGAACATAATTCAGCAGTCCCACAGGATTTAACTGAATGGCAACTAAGGTGAATAATATGTGATGTCTAAATCTATGTCTTTCTGTGGTTCGTGTTCATAAGCTTATTATACTAAGTTCCAATATTTTGACATATCAATTTATGCCTTAATATCTGGTACTTACAAGCTTTGCGAAATTATATCTTTCCCACTCACTTGTTGTTACCTGGAAGTAGCTAGCGTTTTTTTACATGCAGGGTGCAGTGAAGGGCACAAACGTTGCAAATAACACATGCGATGTGTGGACCGAATACTATGACATGGGTGTTGCTGGTATCAAAGCAGTGGAAGAATACAAGGTTTATACAGCTGGTGATATTTTGGATTTGCTCAACTTTGTTGCCCCAAAAATGATGGCTCGCGGAGATGCTCAATTTTCATATGGGATAGCTCAAGATTTGGATGATCCAAAGTTTTCACACAACAAATACTGGTCAAATCCATTGGAAACAAAGTGAGCTCTTCCTCTTGCACTTCTGTCTCCATATTATTTTAGTTCATAGTCTTTGTACGGATGCTCTCTAGCTCCCCAGGGTAGGGGTAAGGTCTGCGTACATTTTACCATCTCCAGAGCCCACTTGTGAGATTTCACTGAGTTGTTGTTGTAGTTGTACAGATGATGCCTCTTATTACTTGATATTTCACAGGTAGAAAATGGCTCTTCGTTTTTCTTTTACTTGGTGGAAAAGAGATCTTTTCTCGTCTAGTCTCTTTTCCCTCGACATTTATGTTATAAAAGGAAGTAGCCTCGACATTTCATGTTTACCTTACTAACCCTGCAGGTTACCAAATGCTCCTGACATGGAGATTTATTCAATGTATGGAGTCGGCATTCCAACTGAAAGAGCATATGTTTACAAGCAGACACCAATAGCACAATGTCATATTCCATTCCAGATTGATACTTCAGCTGATGAAGGAAATGAAGGTTGCTTGAAGAATGGTGTTTTCACTGTTGATGGCGATGAGACGGTACCTATTTTAAGTGCTGGCTTTATGTGTGCAAAAGGATGGCGCGGGAAAACTAGGTTTAATCCTTCAGGGATCAAGACTTATTTAAGAGAGTATGATCATGCTCCACCTGCTAATCTTCTTGAGGGCCGTGGTACTCAGAGCGGTGCACATGTTGATATAATGGGAAATTTTGCTTTGATTGAAGATATTATGAGAGTTGCAGCTGGTGCTACTGGCAAAGATTTGGGAGGTGATCAAGTTCACTCAGATATATTTAAATGGTCTGAGAAGATCAATTTACGTCTTTAGGGAACTTTGGTTACGCTGCTTTCTCTTATATGGTGACTTAACGACTAGAGTATCACGTTCATATCTAAGTCATAGTAATGGTGATCATTCTTTTGTTTTGAGGTTCGTCGTGTCAAAATGCCTGCTTCATGTATAATCATGAATTGATTGATGCGCGTTCATCCGGAGGCCACAGAACCTCTCCTGTCAATTATATCACTTGAAAAGATACTCTATGCTTTATAGAATCATTGGAGACTCTGGATCTATTGCTGACGATTGGAGAACCTAGCAATTGCTTTCGTTTATTTGATTAAGTAGATTAAATTGTTCCCAGATAGAATGCAGGATGCGTTATGTATCGCGCAGTGTAATTTATCAAAGTTGAAACTTGTTACCCTAATCAGGAACAAGGAAGTAGACCACCAGCAGGGATAGAGTTGATATTGTACCATCATAGCTTTTCAAAAGTTTGGCATTTTAATTTTGTTGTAACATGAACTTGTGGAATACCTGCTCCAGTGCTCAGTGAATGAGCAGCTTTTTAGTGATGGCTTTTGTTCCTTATTTTCGATAGTGATCAATTTCTTGGCTTGTGTAGTTTAGTTAAAAAATGAAAAAGTAACAATTGTCGGGAGCCTTCACATAACTAGTAAAGTTGCTGTCATATGATCAGGAAGTCACGGATTTGAGCCGCGAAAACAGTCTCGTGTAGAAATATAGGGAAATGCTGCATATAATAGACCCTTGTGGTCCGGCCCTTCTCCGGACCCAACGTATAGCGGGAGCTTAGTGTCACAGACTGCTTTTCTTTTTTTTTTGGTCAGGGAGATGAGAACCTCGGTGTGGCATCAGCATTAATCTAGTTATCGCACATTTGCAATAATGGTACTGATCATGTAGTAGTAATTCGTTTGCTTGGTCTTATTTATGTGGTTTATTTACATTTTAGTATAAAGAAATTACAAGTAAAAAGCTGGAAGGAAAGAAATGAAAAAGAAAATGCCCTGTAAAAGATAATTGGAAGGAAGGATGGAGGTCTGACATATAGGTGTGGGAATCAAATGGTTATGTTTGACTTCTAAAAAGCTGGATTCTTTGCCAAATAGGCATTAAAAGTATACTCTATTAGATAATGTTTGACTTTTATACTTGATAGTTTAATGCAGTTTTTAATACGGAAAATGGTCAAATATATCCTTATATTATGAGAAATGGTTTAAATATAGCATTCGTTATATTTTGGGTCCAAATATATCCCTGCCGTAATACTATTGGTTCAAATATACCCTTCTTCCGTTAGGTTTGTCCAAGATGGACATCCAATCCTACGTGACACTGACATTTGATGAGGTGAATGTCACCGGGAATACCACCTTAATGCCCCTAACTCATTTTATCCCTCCCTTCTATTTTTTTCCCACCATTTAATGGATTAGGGGAGCTGAGTTGACATGTCTCATGACATCCACCTTATCAAATATCAGTACCACGTAGGATTGAATGTCCACTTTAACAAATTTAACGGAATAGGGGTATATTTGAACTAATACTATTACGGTAGGCCTATATTTGGACCCAAAGTATAACGAAAGCTATATTTAAATCTTTTTTATAGTATAAGGATATATTTGTCCCTTTTTCGTTTTTAATATATCATGCCATTTAAAAAATAATTAGAAGTAACTAGCTAAACATAATAAGTGAATTAGTAATCTAAAAAATAAATTAAATAACCTTCTATAACAAATTAAACTTTAATGATTAATGTAAAAGTTTCATTACACTGTCTAGCTTATACTTATAATAAAATAAAATAAAATAAAAAGGAATATTGTTACACTTATATTATCGTTTTTAGTAAAATCTTTATTAGAAAAGTTATTATAGTTTACTTATTACTAATGCTTATATTGCTCATACAAATATTGTTGCACAACATAAAAATAGAATCCAAATAATGTATTAACAATAGTAAATTTTATGTTGATATTAGTCCTGTCAGTCAATCTTTATTGTATTTTATTAATACATTGTAAATTGTAAATTGTAAATTGTAAATTAGTAAAATACAGACAAGATCTTTATAGGGAGGGCATCATAATGGACTCCGTGTAATGTAAGAGAAAGAACCCATTTTTGCAATTCGGGCAATTTCAGTTTTCTCGGTGGCGGTAGACGCGCTGTGACTTCTTCACCCTTTCCAATTCCGTTGACATAAAACGGTGTCGTTTCTGGTCAAATTCAATTCTCTTCGCTACGATCGCTACATTCTCTCTTTCCCCGTCTCTCTTTGTAAGTCTCGTCTTACTTGTCTACATCTGTATTGACGGATCACCTAGTTTGGATCGCACAAGAAAATGGGTCTAGGGTTTTGAATTAAGCTCTGAAAACAATTTTTTATTTTAAAATCCCTTTAAAGTTGGGATTTCTATTGATTACTTAAGATTTTGTAAAGTAGCTACAAAAGCTATTATTGTCAATCGAGTAGGTGATTTTGGATCGTTGTAGAGAAACTTTTTTATGGATTATGCTGTTTATTCTTTGCCAATTTAGCTCTTATTGTTGTTGTATGTTAACTAGCAATTGTGAGCCTGTAGACTCCAGTTATCACTTGGTATGATTATGTATACCACAGAAAAAGAAAGAAAGAAAGAAATAAAGAGCTAAAAGATACTGAATGCAGGTTGGATAGAAGACTTAGCTCAAGTTTTCACTGAATAGAAAATAGATTCTTTGGCAAGTTGTTGCTTCCCTTTTCCGGGAAGTGTTCTATGTTCCCATCCGTATTGCACGTTCATCATTGTTCCTTTCTACACGTTATAACCTTCTATTAGTTCAATATTTGACTGGAAAAGCTCATCATTTAAAAGCTTAAGAGCAATTGAGGTTTTAGTTAGGTTCATAATTGTTCTTCACCAAGTCTCTGATCTAATGATCTTGAGCTTATCAATGAAACCCCTACTTAATTATAGGAAGAAAGCACTCTGACCTTGAGCTTAAGGTCATTCCCTCCTTTAAATCAAGTATAGAAATGCTAATAAAGTACTGTTTCGAAAAGAAAGTATATAGATGATAGAGGTGATGTTTTTCACAAATTTCTTAGAACAATCTGCTACGGTTTTAGTGAGTTGAACATTTATTTCCTTGTTAATTTGAATCCCTTTGGAACATACAAGTCATTTTTTTAAAGATGGAAAATATAAGTCATTTTAGCTTAGTGTCAAGCAAAGATTGATATTTTATTCCTTTTTTTCTTTTGATCAAGTAAGGAGTAATTCTATTAATACTGGGGAAAACTCCCGTACACAAGAAATATACAAAAGATGGAGAACCTATAAAAATAAATGGTTCTCTACATAAGACACTCATCCTTCAATACATATAGGAACATCACCGGTGCACTAAAAAGATATTAATGATAAACGACTATTCTTCAAATGTTCAAAATCATGCTCAATTCCTTTAAAAGATCTCCTATTTCTCTCTATCCACACTATCCACCTTAAAGCTGACCGACATGGTCCATACTAACCAGACCATCTCAGAATCTCCTAACACAGGAGATCCCCCTCTTCTTTGAGTTTTTGGTAGTCAAAATCATTCCTCTAGCCGCCAACTATACAAAAACACACACCTTTCCTGGCGCTTTGAGAATCCAAACTGATAATATATTCTATTTATGATAATTGAAGTACACAAAGCCTTAGCCTTGCCACCCATCCTTGAATATGAATTATCTAAATCTTGATATATCAAGTTAGAAAGATGCACCCAAATATTTACCAATCCTGTTATTCTAAAGCTACTTATACATACATACATAGACGTGTGTGTATATTTATTTTATTCTAGCAATTTGGTCTATCTTAAGCATCAGAAGTGAGGCTGGGTTTGCTTCTGCACCCAAGGGTACCCAATGGTCAATGAGATGAAAACATTGGAGAGGGTGATTTCTTCCCATCTGGCTAAGTCTTGGGTGGTAGAGTTACCCTGTGTTTGTGCTGGTGGGAGATAGCAGGCATTTGTGGAAATATCAATCTAAGCCGGACACCACCATTTAAAAAAGAAGGGGGGGGGGGGGTTACACCATTACAGTCCGGAACTAACACTTCTTTTGTGCTATTTTATGTGACATAATTTGGCTTTCAGGTCAAGCCAATCAAATGTTGAATTTAATTTACTGTCGGTTGAAACTTGAATAATGGAAAATTACAGTAAAAATTATTATGAAGGTGATGATTATATTGTAAGCATTTTTGTCAAATATGGAAAGATAGTGATGAAATAAAAAGGTTTGACTGTCACAAGTCGAACTCTGCCAAATAAGTTACCCCTTGATGCACTTACATTAACTCTCAGAGCTATTACAGGGACATAATAGTCCTTTTCCAGATTCGTTGGACCTTTTATTTCTTGTGTATTTTGGAGTACAAATTGCATATTAGATGTAATTTGTGGAAAACCATCTTCTTGTTTAAAGCTTTCTCTTCCAGTACATTTCTTGTACAAGAGCTCTCCTTTTCTTTGGAAATAAATACTTAAAAAGGGGGGGGGGTAACTGTTGTGTTTCTTTTCATCTATGAATCTACAGTTTTTCTGCAATCTACTTGTGTTAGTGGGGTTTTCGTAGTTAGTTACTTAGCCCCTGGATCATATTTTTTGACATATGCAACTTCTGCTGTAATTGGTAATTGTAATCTTGATCGCGTAAAACAAGGAAAAGGATAATCCTGTTGGTGTTTCTTTAGGATAATATACTTCTGTCAGTATCATAAGGATGCTTTGGGTGATTTCTATTAGTAGGTCAAAATTGTGCTAGTTAGTATTGAACAGTTAATTCCTTGCCATTCATATGGTCTCTGTGTGTATGTATGTTTAGGATGTTTCTTTGCTCACTTCTATGTCTCAATTGGATGTGACTACTTCAAGATGTAAAAAGTTTTGGTCATTGTTTGGAATCAAAATGAAGCAACACCCAAATCTAGGTTATAGAAATGCCAAGTATTTTTGGAAGTGATTAGAACATTGGCTTTACTTTGGTTCTCATCCAATACATCTTGTGATGAACCTATACAATGTGGTTTAAGTACTCCGAATAACATTATGTGTAGAATCCAGCAAGATTAACCTATACTTTGCTATCCATTTCTAACAATGCATAGTGGTCATTTTTCGTTGAGGTTTTGTCTTATCGTAAATATTACATATCTCCTTAACATTTAATTCCGATACTATTAGTTATCTCTCTAAGCAGTATATGTTAGGCTGGTTGAAGATCTCCATCTGTGATGTTATATGAATTCATTTCAAAAACTCTCTATTAGTCGTAAGAGAAATTAAGGGTCTGCATCTATTAACATGTAATTCTCACCTTGCATTGCAGAGGACATTGCCTTCTATTTTACTTTGAATCTTGTTAATCTCAGTTCAACAAAGTGCATTTATGCCTAGCTATTGTTCAAAAGATGCAATATTTTCGCATTCTATACTTCTTGTTTCTGGTTTGTTGGTAACAGCTACTGGAAGATTCAGGTCTTGATTGTCGCCTTGGTGTGTACTGTGCAGTTATGTACTTTGCTAAGATTACAAAAAAAGATGCGTCTTTTACATTTCCATCTTTGCAGTAAGGGTTATTTGTTTATAGGAGTGTTGTCTTCTGCAGTGTACATACTGAACCCAAGCTGAACTGCATCTCGCCTATAAACACATTTTTGAGGACGATGCAGCAGCCTGTGCAGCCAAGGCCTTATGCCAATGGATATGGCCGTCGTAAAGTTGAAAAAGAAGTGGGTACTAGGTTGGAGAGTAAAGTTCAATCTGGAAAAGCTACTTACCTTCAATTTGCTGGTGTAGGTGAGAACCGCTGACTTAGAATTATCCATGATTTCTTCCCTAGGTCTAACTCCAAGTGTTCCAGGTAAAGGGGGAGCATATCAAAGCCCGTCACGTGATCGACTAGTTTATTTAACTTCTTGTCTTGTTGGACATCAAGTGGAAGTACAAGTGCTGGACGGATCTGTGTTTTCAGGGATACTTCATGCAGCAAACACTGAAAAAGATTCTGGTATGTTAGAATTAGAAAAATTAAATTAGACTGCAGTATCTTTTTTGGGGTATCAATTAAAGACTCAACATTGTTTGACATATTTTTAACTATTTTATATTAAACATCAGCTTTTTTACCTTCGCCTGGCACAGGTATTATTCTGAAAATGGCCCACTTGATAAAAGATAGTACAGAGGGAATGAAAAATACTTCTGAAACTTTTAGCAAGCCTCCATCAAAGACTTTAATAATCCCGGGTAAAGAGTTTGTGCAAGTTATAGCAAAGGTTTGTGTGCAACTACTATAATTCTTTATGGCAATTACTTTATGCACCGTCAACAAAAACATATCTTTAAATAATCAACCAAACAAATCAGGCCACAGTATATGATAGTGATGGTCTTTTCATGAAAGACCTGTATATATCATTTCTAATTGAATTTCTTGACTCATATTGTTGTCACTTTCTATCATCTCTTTTTAAACTGGTAAAGTAGATTTAATGATACTGATGATGCTCTATTGCTTTGGAGTAGGGTGTGCCTGTAACTTTAGATGGCTTCAGAACAGAATTCATGCTGGAAAAGCAGCAGGAACTTTTGACAGATTCATGCATTTCACAATCTCAGCATAATGAGGTAGAGCGGCAGTTGGAACGCTGGGTACCTGATGATGATGCTCCTGAATGTCCTGAACTAGAAAATATATTTGATGGCCATTGGAATAGGTTGTTAGCTCACATCATTTCCTTTGATTGTTCGTGGATTTATTAGCTATTTGTAGTTCTCTATACAATAGTTAATTTGATAGTGTCTCAAAGTAGTTAACCTGCGACTTATGAGCTATGATGAAATTAATAGCAAAAAATTGAGCATGTATTATCAACTTCTTATAGAATTATCCTATGCTCTTGTGGAAACTGATTATTAGTGTGGTTAAAAGAAAAGAACTCTCTGCATACTTCTAGTGGGATGGTTATGTTGGTTGTTCTTGAGCATCATATTCATATAGGCCTACAATCTCTGGTATCCATGCAGATTTAGTCGAAAATTGGACAGAATGGAACGGAAAGATCCGTATAGGTGACACACGCTAGCAGGATTAAGGCTTGGTCTTGGTGTTATGCTTACATTAGGTCCAGTGCTTTTAAGAGTCTTTTTAGTGATTTAGTCCACTTAGATATGCATGTTCTTAGGAACTACAAATTCTAGCATAGAGAACCCCAAATTTTTGAATGTTCGAATGAAATGGGTCTAAATAGAGCAAATGGATAGTGAGAATTCATATGCCAACTATTCCATTTGTGGGATTGGGGCGTCATTGTATTTTCTTGGTCCCGTCCCTCATGCATACTTCCTACATCATTTGTCTCAGTGCTTCTCTTTCTATCTGGCTCTATGTCATTTTCCTATCCAGAACATACTCCTCCTTTGTCGTCGAAGTGTTGTTTGTGCAATTCTTCCTTATAGACATCCCTTTTTCTCTAAAGCTAAGTAAATATGAATTCAATTATGCTGAAGTAAGACATTGAGTTGGACTGCGCCAGATGTTAGCACTGGAAAAGTTCTTATGGTTTAATTGTTATTTTATTTCTGAATCATATTTCAAGTCACTTCAAGTCTTCAACTGTCTTTGGAGCAGAGTATTTCTTGGTGGAAAGGGTTAATCCCTCCTGTAGCTTTTTTTTTTGTTTTATATCCCTCCTATGCGGCCCTTCCTCGGACCCTGCGTGTATGCGGGATGCTTTGTGCACCGTGCTGCCCTTGTGTGGGTAATTAGTAATCGCCAAAAGGATTAAAAAGATGTCTTTCCCTGGTGTAAAGATCTTGCGTACTTGTTGTAGCAGATTATTGCATGTTAATTCAGGAGGAGTGCCCCTTTCTCGTACGATATAAAATAAATTTCACTCAATTACATTACCAGAGTGCCCCTTTGTGCTCTATATGATGAAAGATGCATGCATAAAATGGTCTGCTTGATTATTCTGTCTCCAATTTATTAGTAACACATGGTCTATTAGACTCTCTTTGTCCAATGTTATTATCTAATTGTAAAATTTGCATGTCTGGACAAGCCATCTTCCGATGATTTTGTAGTTGCTTCAACTCTTACACATTTACAATGTGTGTGTTTGTTAGGGGCTGGGATCAATTTGAAGCCAATGAAACACTGTTTGGAGTAAAAAGCACATTTAATGAGGAACTTTATACGACAAAACTTGAGAAAGGTCCTCAGATGAGTGAGTTGGAAAAAGAAGCTCTAAGAATAGCTAGAGAAATTGAGGGTGAGGATACACGTGATCTTCATCTAGCAGAGGTGGGATAATTGTTTATTTGGAACCCTTGGTTTCTTAGAGATCTTTCCCTGCTTCTTCCATTCTAATTGAGTTGCATTTTTTGGAATTTCCTCTTCGTAGGAGAGAGGGATTCAACTTCATGGGAACCTAGAAGTTGATGAGGAAACCAGGTTTTCAGCAGTTGTTAGAGAGATTGATGATAGCGGTTATGACGACTGTGAGGACATATTATTGGATTCACGTAATGACGAAACATTTCAAGGTGTATCTAGTACTATGGGCAAGTTATCTACTGACAAGAGCAGCAGGAAAATTAGTGATGGTGCACAAGTGTCATCAGGACCTTCCTCCATGGTATAAGTTTGTTCAAATACATTCATTATTCTATGGGAAAATTGTTCATATGTGGTACTGGGGCTTTTTTCCTTCTATGGGTGTATTTTGGGTTCTGTTCGTGTAACTTGTAATTTCTTATTACGAAATCCAAGGCACTTAGGATATGGATGACAAAAGAAGTGTATCGTCATACTCATGCTAGTCAAATATCTCAAGCTAGTTAGAAAATATTCATTGGCTAGTTAAAGTCTACTAGTTTTGGCGAATATGAGATTGTCCATGTATTCGACCAAGCACTTTCAGAGTGAGTTATGTGGTTTAAGAGCGTATAAATAATACCTTAGCTTCTATGTACTTGATTACAGTTTGACATAAGTCTAATTATATGACGTCTTCTAGTATTTCTGTGCCTTTCTTGTCTGAAGGATGAAGTGCAATCTTCCCAGTTAAGTACCAGCAGGGATCTCTATCAGACTTGTTATGATGATCATGCTAAACAGTCACCGGCTGAAATTGTTCCTAAAGGTGCCTCTATCTTAAACAGGTTTGCTATTAATCATTCCTTTCTGCCATGGTGATTCTTTTTATCTCCTTAGGCTGGGAAGTCTATATTCTGGTATCATGAATGCTATTGTTTTAATTGATAAATAGCCTTGTTAAAGATCTCATTTATCATCTCTCTAACTGAAATTATCTTTTTAGGGGACTCAAAGGTCTGTATAGTGAGCATGCTGGGGCAAATTGCAATAATGAGAATAGAAGAAATCAAATGGTTAGCTAATCTCTGACTTGCATAATGCTTATTGCTTTCATTTTACTTATTAATGTTTGTCTTCTTTCGCTTGGAATTTTTTTCTTATGGTTGGTGTTCGTTGTTTCATGCAGATAGCTGAAGAAGCTCAAACGTCATTACCGGAAGGTGAGCATGTCTTCTGCTGCTGGAGTAGTATCATTTTTCATGCCAACTCATGTGAATGGAATTTTTTAATTATCTCCCTTACATTGAATAGTGGAATCTTCTCCAACAATATTTGCATTTTTCATTTATTTTGGCTAATTTATCTCTGTAATATGTGGGGCTTTTGCCTTGTTTCATGTATTATTTGCATTATCATCAGTACTATAGAGAGCAAAAAATATTAGGAATAACTTTTTTTTTTTGGGGGGGGGGGGAGGGGGTTATAAAGATGTTATTTTCTTTTGCATCTGGATGTGTAAATTCATCTTTGTGTACTTCTAATTCAGGGCTGGATTGAATACTCCAATGGCCTCTTTAACTCCCTCATACTAGAATTTCTAAAAATATTGATGTGTCAACAGGTGACGGCACAATTAGTTCCTCGTCAAGTGACCTCCAATAACTTTTTAGATATTAACATATGGTTTTCCAAGATGCTAAAGTATACTCAGGCGTAAATTGCAAGCAGCTACGTAATTGCAAATGAAGGAACCAGAACTTTTAGCTTTTAAAAGAAATGGATTAGAAAATTTTACGATAAAGCTTTCTCAAAATGGTAATCTGTGGCAAAGTGAAAATGGAGGCTTTTTTATTAAGGGAAAAATGGAGGTTATCTTCTGCAATTAAAATGCAAGTTTTGCAACAGAAGTAGTGAAGTTACCTCTAATCATGATACATACCTTAAGATGTTAAAGGTACTTTTAGGTGTAAAAGAGAGTAACCAGTTGTACCCAAAGAACAGAGAAATTTTGACCTGTTAAAAGAAAGAACAGAGATCTTTAATAATTGAACTTTCTTGAAATGGTAACTTGTGCAAGGAAACAGGTTATTTGTGCGTTTGGAATTCTATAGAAGTGGTGAAATACCAGTAAAACATGATGCATATTGCATACCTTGCTCTTGTAAAACTGTAAGCTTTTGGATCCACCTGATAAATTCTGGCTGTCAATGGCTCATTAAGTTTCAAGCCCCTAATGCAAAATCTACACTATATATAGGTGGATGTTACTGTATGACTACAAAATCTTTCTTGTTTTTTTTTTTTTTTGTGTGTGTGGGGGGGGGGTTGATAAAGTAGCATTGTTATGGACTTCCATATTTTTGATTTACTATCTACAATTTATCTAGTTTGTTAATTTCAAGTTTTGACCTTTTGTGTGCTGATGGTTAAATTGCTTCATCGAACTTGATCTATTGCTCTCTCTATGCAGTTGACCAAGAATAATTAGGTTATCCTATTAATGTGCTTTTTACTGGATAATGTTAAAGTGGTAACACCGAATTAGCTTTTTGTTATTTTGTTTTGAGTAACACATGCTTCATTGTAGCTTGCTAATTTATCTCTCCAGTCTCTTGTAATTTATGTTCTTAAAACTTAGTAGGATAATAGTTGTTATCTTGAAGAACGAACTGTATCTGCCCTAAGACTGTTGAGGATGTGCCTTGATGCTTCACTTAGAACAAAATAGCTGCCTATGCTATGAAGCACGGTTCTAGGTAGCCTTTTCACAGATCTGATCTTCCACGTAGATGAAATGCTAATTTAGCATCAAAGCACGCCCGAAGATACAATCTAGGTTTAATTTTGGTAACATTCACATATATTGGTGTTCGTGCAATCAAATGATATAGGGTCTCTCAGAGATCCCTGTTTATGGTAAAATTTTAGGTCGATTACATTTTGCCTCCAACTCTCTAGTTTTGAAAATTGAGATTGAATTTGTGACTGAGGAACAAGCTCTCTCATGCTTGTGCAAGAACAGTTACTTCATGTTGGTAATTTCTGTCTGCTGGTCTGTGACACACTTGTGCCTTTGATAGTGCAAATTCAGCTCTGTCAAAATGTCTGTTTCCCAACTTCCCTTCTTGTTGATGTTAGGTTAAACTCGTGCAGATTCAAAGTTTTCTTCAAGAATAAAGATGGATACCTCTGATAGGGGTAGATTGTCTTCAGACATCTCCGCATCGTGTGTCCATCCAGAGCACCAGGATAAGATCACAAGTTCTTCTAGAGAGAAATTGGAGGGTGTGGTGTCTTCCAAGATTCAGGGGACTGCACAATCTGCTAATTCTCGTGTGCGACCTAGTAGTTCTGCTCTATCCGCTTCTGATGGAACAGGTGTTGCCTCAACATCAGCTGACAATGGATTATCACGAACCTCTTCTATAAATTCATTTTCGTCAGAAAAATCCACATTGAATCCACATGCTAAGGTAAGGACTTTTTCTTAATATTTCTTTGTTCAACAAAATGACAACAAAATTTCCATAGTTCAATTGGAGTTATGTTGTTTAGTTTTTGTCCCTTCCTTTGGCTAAACATCTACATGTTTATCTATTCTGCTTCTGTTGTATATTTTGTCAGGAATTTAAACTAAATCCTAATGCAAAGAGTTTCACCCCATCTCAATCACCTTTGCGACCTGCTTCGCCTGTGTCTGATAATTCCTTCTACTATCCAGCTGGTGTGACTACTGTCCCGCACATGCATGGCATGCCTGTTGGCATTGGGGTAAGTGATGCTTGTATTGTTTACCGTCAAATGTTAATATAATGCTAAATTTTTTGAGACACAATTTTTTTGTATGAATCTTATCTGGTATGTCTTTGGAAGTTAAAGCATGGTCGACTCTGTAGAGTCCGTATTACCATGTTATGTCTAGATATGTACTTATGTAGTGTTCATCAGCGCTAATTTGACTCGGTTATTTGGCTTATGCTGGTGGAAATATTATATATTTGGTCTAGTAACCTATTATGTAATATCTGCTTGTGAGTTTTCCTAAGAATGGTCATTTACATGAGTGGAGTAAATTAAGGATTCTTTGTCATTCGTAAAATAACACTTCTGTGATTGTTTACCCTTTGTTCTCATCTTTACGGTGTAACTGGAACTCCATTTGCTCTTGTAGTCAATTCTGGTAAAATATTGTGCTTCTCTTGTCGGTTATAACTAGTGCTGTGTGTTCTTCGAGAATATTCATGCTTTTGACTTTGTGTCATCCTCTATCTTCTGGTATTACCGTTAAGCTCGGTTTGCCTTATGATCTGCCTATAGTTTAAAGAAATAAATAAGCAGGGAACTTGTTCTGTGTGTGTCGTTACTTTATTCTTTTCCATTTTCCTCCAAAGTACTCCTAATGTTCCTGTGGCAATAAGAGATGCAATGCTATATAAGTTTAATCTTCATGTTCTTATGCTCCTCTTTGAACTACAACTTATGGAGTAATTTTAAGAAGCTGAAATTGCTTGCAACTGCTCTACTATTTCATATTGTTAGAAGATAGCCGGTGAAGTTCACTAATCTTTTGAAACTGCTGTCACGTTTTTGTGAAATATTTTCCCCATCCTTTTTGGTGTTTCAACTAAAGATATGTTATTACTTGTTTTCCCCTTTCCACATTTTAATGCATTACTGAAAGTTTGTTAATCATGTATGCGTGGCAGGTTGGTGCATCATTTTCTGCACATCAGCCTGTTATATTTAATCCTCAGGCGACTCCTGTACCACAACCGTATTTTCATCCAAATGGACCGCAGGTTCGTTAGTTTTTGGGTTATTATCCTATATGCTTACTGATTCTTCTGCCATTATATTTGAAGTGCGTTTGAGAATGTGTCAACATTCTAATCTTTTTGATGCAATATGGACAGCAGATGATGATTGGTCACCCTCGGCAAGTTGTCTATATGCCGAATTACCCCCCTGTAAGAATTATTTTTGACATTTTACATTTATCTTTGTTGATCTTTTCCAGTTTTGCTATTCTTCCCATTATCATAGTTCAGCATTGATAAAAGTTCAAGTTGTGGGGAAAGCTTTCTGGATAAAGACCAATAATTGTCCGGTAACACCAAAATAATGATTATTTTACATGACAGCCCAAAGCTGTGCTCCGGTCTGTTGGCTGCTTCCTACATCAATCACACTTCATTTCTGATTAATGTGCTTGATCTTATATTTGGCCAAATAACTCCTTTTGTGCATAATTAGATCTAGTACTTGAGAGATGAGTTTTCTAATTCTATGAGAAATCTCTCTTGTTTCTAGCGAGAGCCAAATCTCAATGTTTATTCATCCTATCATGCATGCTCTCTTTCTGTATCAAGTCTCGTAGGTCATATAACAAACTAGTGGAGGCTTCAACCCCCCCCCCCCCTCTAGTGAGTAAGAAAACCAACGGACAGTGGCTCAAACTGACTGTTGCTTTATTCATACATGACAGGAAATGCCGTTTAAGGGAAGAGAGTATTAACCAGTTTGCTAACAATATCGCGTGGTGGGTTGACCCAATTTGCTGATATAGAAAATAATTTCTGACGCTAGAGATTGTGGAACATTTATTGGTGAACGAGGTTCAGCTGGTTGATCTCCAAATGGTTTTGATTAGAGCTCTTCCTTGTAGTGGAATTTCACTGATTCGAATTGTCATAATCATAGATTTGTAAGCTTTCAGATTTACAGTCTCTCATGGAGTTTATTTACTGAGGTGTTACTTTGGTATACTTCATATTTCTTCTCTTTGATCTGTATTCCTGATAATGTTTGTTGTTCTATTTTTTCAATACTATTTTAGTGGACTTTTAGCTACTTATTGGTGGAAAAATAAACCAAAAAAGATGTGAACAAGAGTCGAGTTACACTGTGTTAAAGTTTAGTTTCGTTTACGTGGAAATTATACTCAAAGAAGATAATGCAAACTTAATGAGAAATGAAAAACAAAAGGAACACATTATCAGTTATTATGGTGAGACAAACCGATTTTATGGCGCAACTAAAAATTAGGTACTGCTTACATGTAACAGTAGAATACAACGCAATGTTCTACAAGATTAGAACGTTGATTGCCTTAAGTTACAATGGCTTTTCAATTTCAGGAAAGTCGACAGTAGTATAAATGCAAGATATTTCTTACGTCCTTATATAAAAGGTAGAATAGCCTAAATGACACGTATACTTGTGCTACTTTGTCATCTCGGTCCCTATATTCAATGAAGTTTCATCTAAACACCTGACTTAACATCGACCGTTGACTGAGCTTATATGTCATTCATTTTGCTGACTTTTGCTGAGTCAGAAAAATGAATGGTTACGCACTCTGAAAAGGAGAGTGGATACATTTATTTTGATTTAAAAATATTAAAATAATAAAGAATTACCATAAAAAGAAAAGGAGTAAATTAATTTCCCAACCCAAGTATCTCTACCCGTTTCCTAACCCTTCGGCCTTATTTCCCCACGTTTCTCCCCATCTTCTTCTCCCCCTCTTTCCTATCGTAACCCTCCACCCCCCCACATCCCCAACCCCAACCCCACCCCTCTACCCCTTGTGGGTAGTTAGCAACGAAATTAATAGTATAAAAAGGAAAAGAATTTTCTTTTAGGGAAGCTAAATAAACAGATCTGTTAATGGAGTTAAAGTTTTTAAAGATATTAAGAAGCTATGGGCAAGTAATTTTCGTGTTCATCAGTCCATTGTGGTCATGGGTTTTGCAAAGGAATCCGGTGAGTGGAGAACTAGGTGGTGGAGTCCGCTAGTGATTATTTTTCAGTGATTTTGTCACACCTCCTTTTTGCGCCCCCGCGAGGGTACAAGGAGTTTTTTCTAATTAAAGGACAATCGAAACGAGATTGGTTTATTTATTTCAGAGTCGCCACTTGGGAGATTTAGGGTGTCCCAAGTCACCAATTTTAATCCCGAATCGAGGAAAAGAATGACTCCATATTATAGTCTGCGTACCAGAAATCCGGATAAGGAATTCTGTTAACCCGGGAGAAGGTGTTAGGCATTCCCGAGTTCCGTGGTTCTAGCACGGTCGCTCAACTGTTATATTCGGCTTGATTATCTGATTTTATACAAATATGAACTTATGTGCAAATTTTATCTTTTAACCGCTTTATTATTATTATTTTTAAAAGAATGTGAACATCGCTTAAAACATGTCTTTGGATTGCGTCACATGAAATGCACCCACAATCCGGAACACATTTTATTTGATGTTTTGGGATTTGGATTTGGGTCGCATGAAATGCACACCCAAGCTTAAGAAAGTAAACTATTAAACACGCGCCTAAAGAGACTATCGCGTTATTATTTTGGGAAGGCCGTGAAATTCACTAAACGGTCCTTCCGAATTCTAATTAAACCATACGTTTCGTGAGGGCCCCGCAATCTATACGTTTTATTTGGCGAGGCTCGGCTCGTTTTTATTTAAAAGGATGAACCTATAGTGACTACATTTTTCTATTAGGTTCGTCTCTAAAATAAAAGAAAATCCCTCAATTAATTACATGCTAAAAAAAGACGTAACTTATTAGTTATTAGTTTACGGCTAATGCAAATGGAAAATTGCAATCGAGTTTGTACCAAGAAAGATTGCTTTTATTCAATATTCTACCATTTACTAATACTAGAACATGAGATAGATACACAATAATATCAAAACAGATTAACTATTCTTCGATTAATTTAAACTAACATTATTAGATGAAGAAATTATACATATGCAACCTCATTACTCATTAATCATTCAACTACATCTTTAAACAAAGAAAGGAAAATTATATTCAAACACAAGTCTAAACAGGAGGAATTCAACAGGAACAAAGCCTGATTAATATTTCATTTCGCTTCAAGCCGAGAGTGTACAAATGTGTACCTGGAAATAGCAGTACAAGAACAAAAGAAGGAGAAGTCAGCAGCAGTAATAACACAGCAACAGCAGGTTCAGCAACACCGCAAAACCAGTAACAACCAATAGAATAACCCAGCAACGGATTGAAAAATCAGCAATGCCAAAGTACAATCGCAGTCAAAGCAGAAGAGAGAAAAGATACAAGATGCAGTAGTTTCTGATTTTTGAATAACACTCGCAGAAAAGCAAACGGAATTGTTCAAGTGAAAATTCAAATTGTCTTTCTCTTTTACCCTCAAAAACTCTCTCTCGAGTGTAAAAGTCTGTCAATAATCTCTCTAGAAAATAATCCTCCTAATAATGATCTTCTCGTCCCCTTCTATGTCAAGAATGACTCTTATTTATAGCAAGACTCTTGTCTTGAATTCCCAACCCCAAATATTCCCCCAATGGCATGCTTTGTCCCCACTAATTAATGTTTTCTTTATTTTAAACTTTGTCCCCCATGCCTACATTAAATAAATGCAACAAACCCAACCCATTACAATTTGTCCCTCATGCCTAACATAAACAAATACAATATTCCCCTCCACTACATTATGATTTGTCCCCCATTATGTTAAATAATTATATCAAAACCATCCCATTATATTTTGTCCCTCATGCTTAACATAAAGAATTAAAATAATGTTCAATTACCAAACTACCCCTCCGACCTTATTGCAATTACCATTTCACCCCTGAACGTACTGCAATTTACCAAACTACCCCCATCAGCTCTAAACAATCAATTAATCATAACTTAACCAAAATATAGCCAAGATGACCAATTTCTCAACAATCTTCAATAACAAATCACATGAACATGATGAACAACACAACTCAAAATTAATGGAATGAATTAACCATATTGGGAACCAATCCTGGTTAATTTAGACCATCAATGGATGAGCAAGGATACAACAATACAAACAACAAAATACATGATTCAAACTAAATCAACAAATCAAAAACAAATTCACATTAAATTACCGGATTAAAAATGAACTTCAAACAAAGATGAACATGAACTAAATCTATTTTTAAACAATAAACATGACGGATTAAATGACTCAAACAACATTAATAATTTTCTGGAAAATATAACAACATGAAACAAATTGAAGAGATAATCAATTAAATTTCAATTTGAATCTAACAAACATTAAACTAACAAATTTTTACCTAAACAATAAAATAAACATGAAATAAACATGAAAAACAACTAATTAAATTTCCATTTGAAATCTGAAAATTAATTCAACAAAACACATGAACATGAACAAAACAAAAAATCAAATATCTACCGATTTTAGATTCGAGAAATATCAGAACGAAATACGGACAAACATAAAACTCAAAATCTACTAACCGGATCGAAACGAAATATGTACGGATATTTTGACGAGCCTCGACCAAAGCTCGAACAAATGACGACGAACACAAATTTAAGAAATTGATGCCGAAGCAGTGGTGATGAAACAGAAGCAGCTGGGGGGTGCGTCTGGTTTGCTTGAAGCTGAAAGCAGAAGAAGCAGCTACGAAACAACTTGGCCATGGTGAGCTCAAGCTCGAAGAAGATGAAGTGAAGCAGCAGCGCGGCAGCAGCAGCGCGGCTTGAACATCAGCAAACGTAGATGAAGCAGCTACGTTCAGTTGGAGCTCGACGAAGACGCAGCAATGGCAGCGCTGGAAGCACTAGCCATGGCCGACGAACGCAGCGGTGGGGGTTGACGCAGCAACGATGGTTGCTCATCAATGGCGGACGTGAGGAGGAGGCTGGTTTTCCGGCGATTGGAGGGGTCACTTAGAGGTGGAGGGTGACGAAGAAGACGCGGAGGGCAGCCATGAACGTTGGTGTTTGGAAGGTTTGGAGAAGAAGAAGGAAAGGGAAGGGGGCGGATGTTTTTTAGTTTTTAGGGTTTTTGTGTTCTTTTTTTTGTTTTTGTTTTGTGTTTTGAAAAAAAATGAAGAAGGGTGTTGGGTATTTGGGTTAATGGGGCGGACCGAGTCGATCCGGTTTGAAGTGGATCGGGTCATGGGGAAGGTTGGGCAATTATTTGGGCCTGTGGTTTGAAATTGAAGAAGTGGCCCAATCCGATTTTTCTTTGTATTTTTGTTCTCTTTTCTTCTTTTATTTTTCTAAAACTAAATTCTAAAAATACTTAAATTATTATTAAGAACTAAATTAAGTTATAAAAATGCAAATTAACTCCCAATAACAATTAACGCACAATTAAGTAATAATTAAGCATAAAATTATTCATTTGGACATTAAATGCTAAAAATGCAAAAGATGCCTATTTTTGTAATTTTTAATTTTTGTAAAACAAATTTAATTACTAACAATTGTGGAATTAAATCCTACATGCAAAATGTGACATATTTTTGTATTTTTTATTAATTTAACAAATAAACAAGCACAGACAAATACAAATAATTATCAAAAAATATCACAAAATCTCACAAAATTGCACACCAAGGAAAATCATTTTATTTTGAATTTTTTGGGAGTAATTCTCATATAGGGTAAAAATCACGTGCTTACAGCTGCCCCTCTTTGCCCGAAGACACGAAGGGTTTTCGCGGCAAAGATAAAGCGAGCGATTTTTGCCCATCCGAGTACTCCGTGTGAAGCATTTTTTTTTGAAAAAGATTTAACCGAACCTTTGCTTCAAAGGTTTCCTACATATCTCTGGCTAAAGGGGAATCAGGTTAATGTAGTTCGGGAAGTTTTGGTAGCTGGGACTACCGTGGGACTGCAATGTTACTGCTGTTGCATGTTGTTATCATTGCTTACCGATCTCCTTATTACAGCGTGCTTAAAAGAAAAACAGAAGCTAGGCTAGACTGAAATTTGTTCTTGTTGCCTTGCTTTCTTGTCGGCTTGTGTTTCCTTCGGTGCTTTTCTTCCGTGAATCTGGGAATGATACTGGCCCTTTGCTTTTCTGAATACCAGTTTTCATCATTTTGCTTGGTCCGCTGGGGACATGGCTTTCTTCATTAAGCTTTTCGGCGGTTCCTCTGGGGGGTACGGCTCTCTTCATCAGATTTGTTATGGTGGGAATGATTTAATGTTCACAAGTCGCTTCTTTCAAGACGCGTCTTTTCTTCCTTTTGACTCATGCGCCTGAATTTGTGCTGGGACCTCTCGTTGCAACCTTTTGCTTCCCGGTGCTGGGGATTTTTATTGTTTCCTGCTGGGGATTCCTGTTGTAACCTTCTACCTTCCGATGGGGTTACTGATTTCAAAATCTGCAGTATAAGACTAAAAAGTATTCCTCTTGTTATACAGGTGGGCGCCTGAAACATGCAATGTAAAGACTGAAATGTATTCCTCTCGTTATGTAGGTGGGCGTCTGACATGAAATGTAAAGACTGAAAAGTATTCCTCTCGTTATGTAGGTGGGCGCCTGACATGAAATGTAAAGACTGAAAAGTATTCCTCTAGTTATGTAGGTGGGCGCCTGACATGAAATGTAAAGGCTGAAATGTATTCCTCTCGTTATGCAGGTGGGCGCCTGACATGAAATTTAAAGACTGAAATGTATTCCTCTCGTTATGTAGGTGGGCGCCTGACATGAAATTTAAAGACTGAAAAGTATTCCTCTCGTTATGTAGGTGAGCGCCTGACATGAAATGTAAAGACTGAAATAAATTCCTCTCGTTATGTAGGTGGGCGCCTGACATGAAATTTAAAGACTGAAATGTATTCCTCTCGTTATGTAGGTGGGCGCCTGACATGAAATTTAAAGACTGAAATGTATTCCTCTCATTATGTAGGTGGACGCCTATTTAAACTAAGACTGAAAATATTCCTCTCATTATTACATGTGGGCGCCTATTTAAACAAAGACTGAAAATATTCCTCTCATTATTACAGGTGGGCGCCTATTTAAACTAAGACTGAAAATATTCCTCTCATTATTACAGGTGGGCGCCTATTTAAACTAAGACATGAAAATTATTCCTCTCATTATTACAGGTGGGCCCCTATTTAAACTAAGACTGAAAATATTCCTCTCATTATTACAGATGGGTGCCTATTTAAACTAAGACATGAAAATTATTCCTCTCATTATTACAGGTGGGCGCCTATTTAAACTAAGACATGAAAATTATTCCTCTCATTATTACTGGTGGACTCCTATTTAAACTAAGACATGAAAATTATTCCTCTCATTATTACAGGTGGGCGCCTATTTAAGCTAAGACATGAAAATTATTCCTCTCATTATTACAGGTGGGCGCCTATTTAAACTAAGATTGAAAATATTCCTCTCATTATTACAGGTAGGTGCCTATTTAAACTAAGACTGAAAATATTCCTCTCATTATTACAGGTGGGCGCCTATGAAAATTATTCATCTCATTATTACAGGTGGGCGCCTATTTAAACTAAGACATGAAAATTATTCCTCTCATTATTACAGGTGAGCGCCTATTTAAACTAAGACATGAAAATTATTCCTCTCATTATTATAGGTGGGCGCCTATTTAAACTAAGACTGAAAATATTCCTCTCATTATTACAGGTGGGCGCCTATTTAAACTAAGACTGAAAAATATTCCTCTCATTATTACAGGTGGGCGCCTATTTAAACTAAGACATGAAAATTATTCCTCTCATTATTAAAGGTGGGCGCCTATTTAAACTAAGACTGAAAATATTCCTCTCATTATTACAGGTGGATGCCTATTTAAACTAAGACATGAAAATTATTCCTCTCATTATTACAGGTGGGAGCCTATTTAAACTAAGACATGAAAATTATTCCTCTCATTATTACAGGTGGGCGCCTATTTAAACTAAGACATGAAAATTATTCCTCTCATTATTACAGGTGGGCGCCTATTTAAGCTAAGACTGAAAATATTCCTCTCATTATTACAGGTGGGAGCCTATTTAAACTAAGACTGAAAATATTCCTCTCATTATTACAGGTGGGCTCCTATTTAAACTAAGACTGAAAATATTCCTCTCATTATTACAGGTGGGCGCCTATGAAAATTATTCCTCTCATTATTACAGGTGGGCGCCTATTTAAACTAAGACATGAAAATTATTCCTCTCATTATTACAGGCGGGCGCCTATTTAAACTAAGACATGAAAATTAATCCTCTCATTATTACAGGTGGGCGCCTATTTAAACTAAAACATGAAAATTATTCCTCTCATTATTACATGTGGGCGCCTATTTAAACTAAGACTGAAAATATTCCTCTCATTATTACAGGTGGGCGCCTATTTAAACTAAGACTGAAAAATATTCCTCTAACTATTACAGGTGGGCGCCTATTTAAACTAAGACATGAAAATTATTCCTCTCATTATTACAGGTGGGCGCCTATTTAAACTAAGACTGAAAATATTCCTCTCATTATTACAGGTGGGCGCCTATTTAAACTAAGACTGAAAAATATTCCTCTCATTATTACAGGTGGGTGCCTATTTAAACTAAGACTGAAAATATTCCTCTCATTATTACAGGTGGGCGCCTATTTAAACTAAGACTGAAAATATTCCTCTCATTATTACAGGTGGGCGCCTATTTAAACTAAGACTGAAAATATTCCTATCATTATTACAGGTGGGCGCCTATTTAAACTACAACTTAGGAGGAAATGCGTCTCCTATAGGTAAAAACAGACTTAGGAGGAAATGCATCTCCTATGGGTGAAACTAAACTTAGGAGGAAATGCCTCTTCTATGGGTAAAACTAAACCTAGGAGGGAATGCCTCTCCTATGGGTAAAAACAAACTTAGGAGGTGCGTTTCCTATGGGTAAGACTTTAATGATTTCAAACTAGGAAGTGCATCTCCTATTAATGAAATCTTCACTTAGGAAGTGTGTCTCATATGCGTGAACCATTTCCTTCTTCCTGAATTATTTACTTACATGTGTTGTCTTCCCTCGAAACTGCTGGGGATTATTTTGATGGGGATGACTTTTCCCCCTTTTTTTCCTTACTCACTCTGGGTTGTCTGAAACTCTGTCGAGGATGCTTCTACATCTCGATGATCCGCTGGGGATAACACTGTTGAGGATAACTCTGCTGAGTAAATATGTTATCTTACTCCTTCCAAAATTACTTCCTTTTAAGTAGGATGTTTCATTCCTCTGCAACCTGCTTCCCTTTTTTTCTCTTTTTTTTAATTCTTTTTTTATTCTTTTTTTTTTTGCATAGCTTCTTCCTTCGAAGACTACCTCCCTTAAGACTCGTTTTGCCTTTCCCCGAAAGGAACCGCTGAGGATACCGATTTTCACCAAACTTGTGTTGGACTCCTCGAAACTGCTGGGGATAACACTGTTGGGGAATTATTTACTTACCTGTTGGGGGGTAAAATGTTATCAGCTGGGGATAACACTGTCGAGGATAACACTGCTGAGGGATTCTGATTCCTTCAGAACTAGTGCTTCACTCTTCGGAAGGCTGTTGGGAATGATGTTGGCCTCTTGCTTTTTCTGAGCTCAAGTTTCATCCCTTTGCTGGGGAACAACTTCCTCCATTGAAACTTATTATGTTGGGGGCAACACTGGTTCTAAGACCACTTCCCTTGAGACTGGCGTTATCTTTATTCTTCCCCGAATGGGTACCTGACTTCCAGAAAATTTTCTAAATTGAAGGAAAATTTTCTGCCCCAGTTTGATAATATCCCTTGTGGCATGCATTTCTGTCATCAATGCCATTTCCTTTACCTGTTTCAAATCAAACAAAATTTGTTAGTTTAAAACGCGGTGGTTGGTTGTGATACTCCTACTGGGATGGCTTTTCCCTTTTTCCTTCCTTGCTCTGCGTTCAACAACTTGTTGGGGATGATATTATTTGCTGGGGATAATCCCTTTCTGCTGGGGATATCCCTCTTCTCTTGTGGCATAGTTCAGAAGCTGGCATTTCCCCGACCTTTTAGTCTCGTATGAATTTCCCCAAATCATGTTCATTGCTCTCCTTGATTGTCCTCGTGCCTTGGCCTTGAGGTTTATAACCTTTGGTTTTGGCAAGGATATCCCTCTTGACACTCGTCAATCCTTTTGTCAATTCCCTTTTGCTGGGGATATTTTATTTTTTTGAAACTGACCTCGCGCTTGTTCCTTGCTGACTATACCACTTGGATGTACTAGTCAGATCTCATCTTGCATAATTGGAAAGCTGATGGCATATTTTGAAGTCAATTCACACTTGTTCTGACCAAACGGACTCTATTGGGGAATTTTTCTATGAAAGGAAAAAGATAAAAGGGAACAGAATAAAAAGACAAAGGAAAAAGATGACTCTTTAACAAAAGAAACTATAAATAAAAAAACCTATCAAACGCAAATACCGACTCTAATGGTCATGACATGCATATGTGGCCTATCCTCCGCCGTCAATCATCTTTCAAGACCTTCAATTGACAATTCTCCATCTGGTTCTCAATCTTATTCGACTTGTAGTGCCCGAAGGTTTTCACTATCAAGTCTATCTCATTTTGGTTTTCTCTCAGCTTTCATCGACTTATGGTGTCCGTGAAGATTTTCACCGACAAGACTCTCTCTCATTTATATCACTTTCCAGCTGGGGATTCGGAGTGTTGCCGGTATGACTCTCTCTGCTGGAGTTTAGAGTCCTTTCTGCTGGGGAACAAAATATTATGTTCGCCGGTAAGAATCTCATTTGTCTGACCTGGCATCTTTTGAAGACTGATCATAAGGTCTTTCTTTGGACCGTAATGTGGGTTTTGGATAGGGCTAGAAATAAAGGGTATTAAAGGCTCAAAAATGCATCGATTTTGGGTTATTAATTACAACCTTCGGAACTAGATTTATTTACAACAAATGCAACCTTTGCCCCAGTTCTTTGCTTGGGGATATTTTAATTGATGATTTTTTTTTCATTTTTCAAAACTATGACTGAGCCGTGAAGCGCCTACGTATCCTCTTTGAGGAATCAGGTCAAACGTAGTTCCCAATTTCTTTGTTTTGTTTTTTTTGTTATCATTTTTCTTTTCTTTTCTTTTCTTTTTTCTTTCTCTTTTTTTCGTTTTGTTGTTTTTTTTTTCGTTGATTCCGAACGAGGGGTATGAAAGAAAATAAATAAGGCTCAAAAGGGGTAACAAAGGATAAAGTGTTTAGGTAGCAGAATAAAATGCCTTCGTCATTCCAGTCTTCAAAACATGCCAAGTGCAAACAACACAATTGAACATAGATTTATAGTCTCTTCCGATGGTGCTGGACTTGACAATTATGTTAAACACTTGCTTTTTCATTTGTCATTTCTAAAGCACTGCTGGGCGACACTCTCACTCTCATGCACGACCCTCATGCCAATTTGGCGAATCTTGCATTTAACGGTTTTCTTTATGTTTTACTTGCCCCAGTTCCACATGACTCGGGCTTCAAATAATCTCAAACCGTTCTTATTTCCTTTAAATGCTTTGATCACCTTCCCAGGGTTTTATGATTAACTTTATAGACTAGGCCCAAACTGTGTGCGCATGTCATGTCCCTAGAATCGGCATTGAACGAAAATGACAAAAGGACTAAATAAAAAGATGACTGGAAATAATAAAAGACCGGCTTTTGTATTAAACTTCCGGCGAAATGGTTAGAAAAACAAACAAAACAACCAGAATAAAATCTTAACACAACATCAACGAGACTTAAACAAACTGATACGACAAAAATGGAAAGATAAGAAGGTTTGACACAAGACAATATTCGGATTACAACCCTAAGAATAATCCGGATAACAGAAATGACAACAAAATAAACCACCAACAGCTTCTCTCTTGCTAACCAAGGAACGGAGCGTCCTCCCATTTTATCAAAATTGGCATCTTAGCCACTAAGCTTTGCATTAGTATTGCCAAGACCATTATCAGCTTCCATATCATCAACCTCCGTCAACAAGTTCTCGATAGGGTTCGAGTGCTCCATGTTACTGTTATCGATCACAATCCGCCCTTCTTGGATCATTTTCTCTACTTCCCTTTTCAAATTACGACAACTCTCAATGTTGTGCCCTATGACATTGGAGTGGTACGCGCATTGCGCTGCCGGATCAAAGTTTCTTGCATGTGGATCTGGAGTATATGCGGGGAGCGGCTCAATCAAGCCAGCATGCTTTAGCCTTTCAAACAGACTTGCATAAGATACTCCGATAGGGGTGAGAGCCTTTCCTCGTTTCAGCAACCTTTCGTTCTTGATCCAGATGGCTTTTGGTAGGCTTGTGTGGGTGGGTAGGCATTTCGTGGAGCCGAGTACCTGGAAAGTGAAGTATGGCGGGGAAAGAAGTGGTGTTGGGGAGAGGAGAAGCATTGGGGAGTGATGGAGCTACTCGGGTAGCTGGGAAAGCTGCCATAAGTGGGATGGGATGGAGAGTATGGGGGATCTTCCATTATGGTGTTGGGTGCTTGGGTAATGACAGAGTTCAAAAGGCTTGGCGGTGGAGGGGGTGGTGCTTTTCCAGTTATCCATGCCTGATACATGTCTACCACATGTTGTCTCAACATTTTCACTTCTTCTACCAACCCGTTGTTCCGTTCGACCAATTGTTGTTGGTCATCAGTACCGACCCACTCGGTTCTGCGGTTCTGAGCCATTGTCTTTTGACTTTGCTTTGCAGGGAGGAGAAACCACAACCAACCACTTTTCTATATATGAACACAGCAAAGGGAAGCCATCACGTTAGTGTTAGGGCATTTGACAAACAATCATATATCAGAGATACAATGCACCTAAGCAGTTAGACAATTGTGCCCCTCTGAAAATTTATCACACTTTCCTTTATTTAATTTTTTTTTTAGTGGTGGTCGAATCTTATGGAGATTGCCTACGTATCATGACCCCGCATGAATCAGACCTTGCGTAGTTCGGACCAAATGAAAGGTAAAAGCAATGAAACATTTTTCTTTATCAATTTTCATAATAAAACAAATTGGGTTTCAAGGGTTTGAAAGATGACCAACAAACTCAAAAGTCAAACAGCCCACATATTCTAGTCAAAATATTTACAAACTCAAAAACAAACGACCAGTTGCTTTTCCCATTTGACAAATGCAACCAAATGGTTATTTTTTGCCAATGTGGCCTCTTCCAAATTTCACATGAATTTGAGGCCGGGAGTGTAAACACGTGATTTTTGCCCTATATGAGAATTACTCCCAAAAAATTCAAAAATAAAATGATTTTTCTTTGGTGTGCAATTTTGTGATATTTTGAATAATTATTTGTATTTGTCTGTGCGTGTTTATTTGCTAAATTAATAAAAAATACAAAAATATGTCGCATTTTTGCATGTAGGATTTAATTCTACAATTATTAGTAATTAAAATTGTTTTACAAAAATTAAAAATTACAAAATAGGCATCGTTTGCATTTTTAGCATTTAATGTCCAAATATACAATTTTATGCTTAATTAATACTTAATTGTGCGTTAATTGTTATTGGGAGTTAATTTGCGCTTTTATAACTTAATTTAGTTCTTAATAATAGTTTAAGTATTTTTATAATTTAGTTTTAGAAAAATAAAAGAAGAAAAGAGAGCGAAAATATAAAGAAAGTCGGAATTGGGCCTCTTCTTCAATTTCAAGCCACATGCCCAAAAAATGGCCCAATCTTCCCTACGACCCAGTCCATTTCGAACTGGGTCGACCCAGTCCATAACCCAAAAGACCCAAAACCCTTTTTCTTACATTTTACAACACAAAACAAAAGAAAAAAGAAGAAAAAACCCTAAAAAGACTAAGAAGTCATACGCCCCCCCTCCTATCTTCTTCTTCTTCCTCAAGTTTCTCCAAGGTCATCCATGGATTCCCCCTCAAAGCTCAACCATGGCTTCCCAACGTCACACTCACACACACACACGCACGCCACCCTCACGACCCCGGCTCAACCAAACGACCTCCGAACGCGACCGAACCAACAACCTTCTCCAACCCCGTCGTTGCTTCGTCTTCGACAACCAACAACCAGTCCGTCGAGCTCCACCATGAAAACCCACAGTTGATATTTCCGCGACTGCTTCTGTCTCCGAGCTACTGCATCACGCTCATCATCTTCAACACCAAGCTCCCCGCGACTGCCCGTCACAGCTTCTGCCATCGTCGTCCATGGTGATTGCTTTCATCTTCTCCGTTCTTCGTCAAAGCTCGAGCTTCGACCTCCATCCATGGCTGTCGTAGCTGCTTCTTCTGCTTTCAGCTTCAAGCAAACCAAACAGACCCATCATGTGAGTTGCTACTTCGCTTCATCTTTTCCCCGTCGTCCTCCTCGACGAACAGCTGCTGCCATCCGCCATAGCTGCTGCCGTGATGTTGTTGCTGCTCGTCGCAGCTTCCCTACTGCTTCGGCATTGTTTCATCCATTCTTTGAGTTCGAGTTCGTCGTTGGTTAGTCATTCGTCGTTTCAATCCGGTTAGTAGTTTTTGAATTTTATTTTGTCCGTTATTTTGTTTTGATATTTTTCGAATCTAAAATCGGCGAGTGTTTGCTTTGTTCATGTCTATGGTTAGATATTTGATTTTTTGGTTTTGTTCATGTTCATGTTGTTTGTTAAATTAATTTTCAGATTTCAAAATAGAAGTTTAATTAGTTGTTTTCATATTCATTTCATGTTTGTATTATTGTTTAAGTGAATATTTGTTAGTTTGATGTTTGTTAGATTCAAATTGAAATTTAATTAACTATTTCTTCAATTTGTTTCATGTGTTTATGTATTGTTAGAAATTGTTAATATTGTTAAGTTCAAGCTTAAGTTCATAATTGTTTATTCGTCGATCTTGTTATTTGTCTAAAAAGAATTTAGTTGTGTTAAAGGAAATATATTGATTTAATCGTTTGAATCCGTCATGCTTGTTGTTTAATATAGATTTAATTCATGTTCATACTTTGTTTGATTGTTCTTGAATCCGAAATTTGTATAGTTTGATTTCTTGTTTACCATTTATGATTATTGCTTGAATTGTTCTCATAATCTTGTTTAAAGTTTAATATAAGAATTGTTTGTTGTAATGTTGTTAGAGTTGATTTTAAGTTCAATATGATTGAATTTAGAAATCTTCATACTTTGTTTGTTGTTGTTGTTGAATCCGAAAATAGGATTGTTTGTTGCTAAAATATTGTTCAATCAAATTTTAGTTGTTCTTTGTTGTTCAATTTGTGTTCATGTGATTTGTTGTTGAAATGTTGTTGAAATCATGTTCATGTGCTTTGTTGTTGAAATGTTGTTAAAATCGTGTTCATGTGATATTGTTGTTATGATGTTCATCCGTGTTCATATTGTTGTTTGAACATTGTTAGAAATTGATCATATTGTCTATATTTTGGTTAAGTTTGATTAATTGATGTGTTATAGCTGATGGGTAGTTTGGTAAATTTGTAATACGTTCAGGGGTAGTTTGGTAATTTCAGTAAGGTCGGAAGGGGTAGTTTAGGAATTGTACATTTTGTAATTGTTTATTTGAAGCATGGGGGACAAAATGAAATGGGGTGGGTTGTGATATGATTATTTAATATAAAGGGGGGACAAGATTTAATTTAAAGGGGTTATTTTATGTTAGGCATGGGGGACAAAATATAATGGGGTGGTGTGATATGTTTATTTAATGTAATGGGGATGAGTGGGAAGATAATGTGTTGGGTAGAGAAAAAGTATTGATTTTAATTAATGAAAAGATTTATGGGATGGGTTATAAGAAGTCTTGAAATCAGAATAGAGATACGAGAAAAAAAATACACAGAGACAGATAGAGAGAAAAAAAAACGGACAGAGAATAGAAGAGAGAAAAAAAAAAGGCTGAACATTTAAGAGAAAAAAAAATTCCGAAAAATATTTAAGCTTTCAAAATAAAAAATAAAAACTAAAAAATCTTCTGCTTTCTTTCTTTGTTTGAAATTAGTATCAATGGTTGTTGTTTCATTCAAAGCTTAAAGCTTTTGTTTTTGAGATTACTACTCCACCGGTCTGTTACTGGGTTGTTACTGTTGCTGGGCAGTTGTTGTTGTTGTACTGTTATTACTGCTGCTGATTCTCATCTTCATTTTCTTTTGCTTCCAATATCAGGTACATATCTGTAAATTCATGTCAGAAAAGCTTCAACATGACAAATTAATGAAGTTCGGGAATTATAATTCTGTTTTCCATTCGTTCAAGTTCATTAGTTTAAAATTTGGTTTTGTTTCAGTTGATTAATATAGTAGTACGTTTGTCGTGATGAATATAAGATAATTGTTACCTCTTAAAGTTCGTATAAGTGTTGTAATAATATCACCTATTTCGGAATTTTCATTAAGTGAAGTCATGATTGAATTATCAAGGTAGGGAACATGGCATAAAATGGGCCATTAATTACATCCCGTAATATTGTTAGCTAAATGTAAAGTAGAATGAAAGTATCAAGAAATTACATTATTAGTATATCTTGTAAAAAATCTGATTTTGGTTTAGATTGATATAAGTTGTATGTTCATATATGGCATGATGATGAGTATATATATAATCATATGTGGAAGGTGAGTTGATATAGCTCGTTACGATGTTAGAATGTTATGAACGGTTCAGACGTACAACTATGTTGCATGTAATGCAATTTTATTGAATCGATTTGTATAATAATTTTTTTTATCAACTTGATGCATATCTACCATCGTAAACAAATTAACCAAACGATTACAACTTTGGATTAAAAACAAGTAATGTAGAAGGTGATTAGGTTTATAGATTATAACATTTTAAAAAATATAAAAAATAGTATTCGCCTCAAATAGAATAATGAAAATTCTTGGAAAATATCATTTCCTTTCTTACATCAATTCTTTCCCAATGTTTATACGTAATTCGCACGTTGTTTATTTGGGTAGGCAAATAATGTATTCACTACAAATGGTAGTATTAATCACGCGTTGTTTATTTTTTACTCTTTAAACTCGAATGGTTTTTGAGGAATATAATTCCCACGCAAAAATATAATTTGCGGTCAACACTTAATGAATTGTGAATTCTTTTCAAGGAATTTAGAGGCATCTCAAATAGTGATTTCTCATGACTTTCACATAAAAATGTATGGATGTAATAAACAATTTGTGGAAAATTTATACTACCATCAAGAATATCTTGTGTGATTAGGGATACGTTCGCGTGACCTGATTATATTTCTAAAGGCGATTCGGATTATGCGTTCGCGCAACTTCGAGCAAACATTTAATAAAAAAGGGGGCTCTTCGAAGAATATCAAATTAATTTCATATAACCCGAGATGTGCAGTTCACTATTTAATCATACAAGAGCGACAGACGTTCTTAATTTTATTTTAAGCACAATTTCGAACTTAAGTCTAATTTTATAATAAAAAAAAATTTCGAAAAAAAATTATTATATTATCAATATCGTTGTGTATACGTACGCGTGACACGATTTTCACGTTTAAAAATATATAATATATAAAACGGATACACGTATGCGTGATTCGATTCGAAGAAGGGTCTTTAATTATAAACAATCGAAACAGAAGCGATAAATAAAAAATGTAAAATCGAGATAATTAAGCCAAGAATAAAAACAGTTAAGCGACCGTGCTAGAACCACGGAATTTGGAAATGCCTAACACCTTCTTCCGGATTAACAGAATTCCTTACTCAGGATTTCTGGTACGCAGAATAATAAACAGAGTCATATTCTCCTTGATTCAGGGATTAAAATTGGTGACTTGGGACGCCTTAAAATTCCCAAGTGGCGACTCTGAAATAAACAAACAAATCTCGTTTCGACTGTCCTTTAATTGGAGAAAACTCTCCACGCACCCTCGCGGGCGCGGAAAAAGGAGGTGTGACAGGGAGGATTATTTTATGACACTTTACAAACTTGTCCATTCTTTTACGAAAATAGCCTTTTGACAATTGAAAGATACTCTAAGGCTATTTCGGCAAGAACGGTTTAAGACACTGCCGAAGCTGGCTCGGCTTATTTTTGACTAAAATCCAAACGGTATTCACCTGACCGCTGACTCTTTGTTTTTTTTCCCAATTACAATAAAAACTTGGTGTTGCAAACACGGCCCTTAAGCGCCTCGGGGACGAAGATTTTTAAGGCCGTGTGGGCCAACTGGACCAAATCTTAAACATGACCCGAAAAGTGGCTGTTTATGCAAAGTCAGTCCTCCGGCGTCCCTTTCGGGAACATTCGGCTATTTTTGACAAAACATCATCACCCGACTTCTTTATGACAAAATTAAAATTTGACATATTTTTTATTATTATTATTATTATTATTATTTATTTATTTATGGCTTTTTAGCAAAAGGTGGGGTTGGACCCGATGAGGGTTGCCTACGTATCTCACACCCGGTGAGAATCAAACCCGCGTAGTTCGGGCAAATCATGCATAAGTAAATGAACTAACTCCTTTTTTTTATTTTATATTATTTTATTTTTTGAAGGAAAGACTTATAAAGAAGAGAAGGGGCATTTTTGCAAAGAAGGATTTCTAAGATTTTTTTTTTTTTGGAATTTTACCTTCAATGAAAGAAAGGCTTCTAAAAGTATTTTTTGAATTTTGAATTTTCATTTCAATTTTGAAAGAACACGGAAAATATTTTCGGATTTTTTATTTTTATTATATATATATATATATATATTTTAAATAATTCAAAAAAAACTTACTAAAGAAGTCAATAATGAAAAATATTTTTGGATTTTTTGTTTTGAAAATTGGGGGTCTAAAAAAACTTTTCTAGATTTTTTTTTTGGCAAGATAAATATTTTTGCAACAAATACATATATATATATATATATATATATATATGTATGTATATGCAACAAATAATAAAACCACTTTCAACGCCCGACTCTTTTTTTTTATTTTTTGGCATTTTCATAAACAAATAAATAAAAAAACATTTTAAAAACAGGACTTTTTTTTTCATTTTCATGGCAATACCAACTATTTTTTCTATATTTTTTGAAAAAACAAGACAGAACAACGACTTTTTTTTTCTTCTATTGTTCCTTTGCTTTTAATAAACAAACTAATAAGACATTTTTTTTTTCATTTTCTCAAAATTTCGGCAGAGTTTTGATAGTATTTGTGTATTGTTTTTTTTTTCAAAAATAAACAATCAATTCCCTAACCGCTATTTCTTTTTTTCTTTTTTTTCCCCTCAATTTCACAATATTCCTGATATTCAAAAATCTGTCAACACCCAAGTCCGAATCGTATAAATGCGCAAGTAGTAGCAAGTAAGATGCATCAGGATGGTCATTTTCATTTTTGATGCACCTGTCCTAGACAGACCCAACCCCTGTGTTGATCCTCCAAAGTCAGATGCATGTAATGCAAACAAACGTTCCTACTAGGGATCCGACATGTGGCTTTGTTATACTACGTTCAGAACCTGGGTGTTTGTTCTAGACCTGGCTTACCCGAGCGGACAGCTCGAGCCGAGGAGGAGGCGGCAGTCCGGGAATACAGAAGCTTCACCGGCTTTGCGACTTATCCAAACCTCGTTCTAAATTGGGACTTGACACTATACAGAAAAGAAGTCGTACGAAGTACACCCTTCTTCATGATTCAGAAGACTCAGAGAGAAGATGGGTTTCGGCACAATTTATATACAGTTCACATAATATCAAAGCGGTAAAAGCAACATTTAGCACATTAGGCTCAAACATGTAAAAATTCAGATAAAGCTGAACATAACATTTTATTCTAAGCTCGATTTCTAACCCTGAACTAGTGGTTCTGGGTTGCATCCCCAGCAGAGTCGCCAGAGCTGTCACACCTCCTTTTTGCGCCCCCGCGAGGGTACAAGGAGTTTTTTCCAATTAAAGGACAATTGAAACGGGATTGGTTTATTTATTTCAGAGTCGCCACTTGGGAGATTTAGGGTGTCCCAAGTCACCAATTTTAATCCCGAATCGAGGAAAAGAATGACTCCATATTACAGTATGCGTACTAGAAATCCGGATAAGAAATTCTGTTAACCCGGGAGGAGGTGTTAGGCATTCCCTAATTCCGTGGTTCTAGCACGGTCGCTCAACTGTCATATTCGGCTTATTTATCTGATTTTTATACAATTATGAACCGGTGTGCCAATTTTAACTTTTTACCACTTTATTATTATTATTTTTAAAAGAATGTGAACATCGCTTAAAACATGTCTTTGGATTGCGTCACATGAAATGCACCCACAATCCGGAACACATTTTATTTGATGTTTTGGGATTTGGATTTGGGTCGCATGAAATGCACACCCAAGCTTAAGAAAGTAAACTATTAAACACGCGCCTAAAGAGACTATCGCGTTATTATTTTGGGAAGGCCGTGAAATTCACTAAACGGTCCTTCCGAAATCTAATTAAACCATACGTTTTGTGAGGGCTCCGCAATCTATACGTTTTATTTGGCGAGGCTCGTCTCGTTTATTTTTAAAAGGATGAACCTATAGTGACTACATTTTTCTATTAGGTTCGTCTCTAAAATAAAAGAAAATTCCTTAATTAATTACATGCTAAAAAAAGACGTAACTTATTAGTTATTAGTTTACGGCTAATGCAAATGGAAAATTGCAATCGAGTTTGTACCAAGAAAGATTGCTTTTATTCAATATTCTACCATTTACTAATACTAGAACATGAGATAGATACACAATAATATCAAAACAGATTAACTATTCTTCGATTAATTTAAACTAACATTATTAGATGAAGAAATTATACATATGCAACCTCATTACTCATTAATCATTCAACTACATCTTTATACAAAGAAAGGAAAATTATATTCAAACACAAGTCTAAACAGGAGGAATTCAACAGGAACAAAGCCTGATTAATATTTCATTTCGCTTCAAGTCGAGAGTGTACAAATGTGTACCTGGAAATAACAGTACAAGAACAAAAGAAGGAGAAGTCAGCAGCAGTAATAACACAGCAAAAGCAGGTTCAGCAACACCGCAAAACCAGTAACAACCAATAGAATAACCCAGCAACGGATTGAAAAATCAGCAATGCCAAAGTACAATCGCAGTCAAAGCAGAAGAGAGAAAAGATACAAGATGCAGTAGTTTCTGATTTTTGAATAACACTCGCAGAAAAGCAAACGGAATTGTTCAAGTGAAAATTCAAATTGTCTTTCTCTTTTACCCTCAAAAACTCTCTCTCGAGTGTAAAAGTCTGTCAATAATCTCTCTAGAAAATAATCCTCCTAATAATGATCTTCTCGTCCCCTTCTATGTCAAGAATGACTCTTATTTATAACAAGACTCTTGTCTTGAATTCCCAACCCCAAATATTCCCTCAATGGCATGCTTTGTCCCCACTAATTAATGTTTTCTTTATTTTAAACTTTGTCCCCCATGCCTACATTAAATAAATGCAACAAACCCAACCCATTACAATTTGTCCCCCATGCCTAACATAAACAAATACAATATTCCCCTCCACTATATTATGTTTTGTCCCCCATTATGTTAAACAATTATATCAAAATCACCCCATTATATTTTGTCCCCCATGGTTAACATAAAGAATTAAAATAATGTTCAATTACCAAACTACCCCTCCGACCTTATTGCAATTACCATTTAACCCCTGAACGTACTGCAATTTACCAAACTACCCCCATCAGCTATAAACAATCAATTAATCATAACTTAACCAAAATATAGCCAAGATGACCAATTTCTCAACAATCTTCAACAACAAATCACATGAACATGATGAACAACACAACTCAAAATTAATGGAATGAATTAACCATATTGGGAACCAATCCTGGTTAATTTAGACCATCGATGGATGAGCAAGGATACAACAATACAAACAACAAAATACATGATTCAAGCTAAATCAACAAATCAAAAACAAATTCACATTAAATTACCGGATTAAAAATGAACTTCAAACAAAGATGAACATGAACTAAATCTATTTTTAAACAATAAACATGACGGATTAAATGACTCAAACAACATTAATAATTTTCTGGAAAATATAACAACATGAAACAAATTGAAGAGATAATCAATTAAATTTCAATTTGAATCTAACAAACATTAAACAAACAAATTTTTACCTAAACAATAGAACAAACATGAAATAAACATGAAAAACAACTAATTAAATTTCCATTTGAAATCTGAAAATTAATTCAACAAAACACATGAACATGAACAAAACAAAAAATCAAATATCTACCGATTTTAGATTCGAGAAATATCAGAACGAAATACGGACAAACATAAAACTCAAAATCTACTAACCGGATCGAAACGAAATATGTACGGACTGTTTTGACGAGCCTCGACCAAAGCTCGAAGAAACGACGACGAACACGAATTTAAGAAATTGATGCCGAAGCAGTAGTGATGAAACAGAAGCAGTTGGGGGGTGCGTCTGGTTTGCTTGAAGCTGAAAGCAGAAGAAGAAGCTACGGAACAACTTGGCCATGGTGAGCTCAAGCTCGAAGAAGATTAAGTGAAGCAGCAGCGCGGCAGCAACAGCTCGGCTTGAACATCAGCAGACGCAGATGAAGCAGCTACGTTCAGTTGGAGCTCGACGAAGACGCAGCAGTGGCAGCACTGGAAGCACTAGCCATGGCCGACGAACGCAGCAGTGGGGGTTGACGCAGCAACGATGGTTGCTCGTCAATGGCGGACGTGAGGAGGAGGCTGGTTTTCCAGCGATTGGAGGGGTCACTTGGAGGTGGAGGGTGACGAAGAAGACGCGGAGGGCAGCCATGAACGTTGGTGTTTGGAAGGTTTGGAGAAGAAGAAGCAAAGGGAAAGGGGCGGATGTTTTTTTAGTTTTTAGGGTTTTTGTGTTCTTTTTTTTTTGTTTTTGTTTTGTGTTTTGAAAAAAAATGAAGAAGGGTGTTGGGTATTTGGGTTAATGGGGCGGACCGGGTCGATCCGGTTTGAAGTGGACCGGGTCATGGGGAAGGTTGGGCAATTATTTGGGCCTGTGGTTTGAAATTGAAGAAGTGGCCCAATCCGATTTTTCTTTGTATTTTTGTTCTCTTTTCTTCTTTTATTTTTCTAAAACTAAATTCTAAAAATACTTAAATTATTATTAAGAACTAAATTAAGTTATAAAAACGCAAATTAACTCCCAATAACAATTAACGCACAATTAAGTAATAATTAAGCATAAAATTGTTCATTTGGACATTAAATGCTAAAAATGCAAAAGATGCCTATTTTTGTAATTTTTAATTTTTGTAAAACAAATTTAATTACTAACAATTGTAGAATTAAATCCTACATGCAAAATGCGACATATTTTTGTATTTTTTTATTAATTTAACAAATAAACAAACACAGATAAATACAAATAATTATCCAAAAATATCACAAAATCTCACAAAATTGCACACCAAGGAAAATCATTTTATTTTGATTTTTTTGGGAGTAATTCTCATATAGGGTAAAAATCACGTGCTTACAGTGATCTGATTTTGCTTTGTCGTGGTCGGTAGTAAAATACTTCCAGCGATGTAGTCCTTTGTTTTCTAGTGATGGTACACTGCTCGTTGGTTGCCCTTTTTGTGTCTCTGTAAATTCTAAGATTACACTGGTAATCTGAATTTTACCTAAAATAGTGAGAGTAAGTAGATGAAGCAAGATAATTTTTTTTAAATCAAAATTGAAGAGTTTTATGTAAATGAATTGGGGTTTAAGATTGTGCTTAGAAAGGGGGAAAGAGGGCAGAACGGTGGAGGCGACTCCGATTTTCCGGTTGTTTTCCGGTGATAAGGGTCACCAATAGCATAAGAAGCTGGTAATGGATTTGAAACATTAACATTATTAAAAAATAATTTTTAAATAAATAAAGATGTGGCATTGATTTATTTGATGTGGACATGATATTTTTCTCCACGTTAGGCAAGTGACCTACACGTAATGCCAGGGGGGGGGGGTTAAAATACATGTTTTGACTGAGTTCATGTGTTTGGCTGAAATTTCATTGAATACAGGGATCGGGATGACAAAGTGACACAAGTATAGGTGCCATTTAGGCTATTCTGCCTGTATAAAATTTTAAGAATTTACCATCATGTATTCCTAATTCATATATTACTATTTCTTACATTATTAATTCATGTATTAATTTTTACATTACTAATTCTTATATTATACTATATCATTAATCCATATATGATATAACTTGCTTCTAATTTAAACGACCACTAACTTCACAAGAATGGCTCATTGTTTAGCAAAAAAGAATAAAATAAGTGAATATCAAATAGTGACCAATAAAGATAGAATGTTAAAACCAAGACAATACACAATAAATGAAAACTGTTATAAATATGTTATATTATGGATGTTCATTTAGTACTCTGTTGTAAATAAGCTTTCTGAAGAGTTTATCCATATTAAACTCCATCGTAATATGTTTATCTATTTTGTAATCTATTGGAAACAAGTATCCTAAAGAAACTTATTATTTCGGCACTCTGTTGTGGATAAATATTATTCATGTATAAGATTATTTATAGCTAGTAACAATAACAACTTACAAGAAACTTACACAGCAGCTTGCAGTAGGAGCTTGCATGCAGCTTACACAATAAATTAAAGTAGTAGCTTGCACGCAGCTTACACAACAACTTACAGTAGCAACTTACACAATAGCTTCATTTCTTATTTCAGTTCATTATGTACACATTATATCAATATCTCTCTAAACTTGTCTTCAATTTATTTACTTTACAATTTTTATTTTATAACAAAAATTTAATTCTTTTTTTTCCCTAATAAATAAAAAAAGAGTTTAATTTGTTACATTACTTAAAATAAATTTTAACTTTTCATAGATGTACTGTACTCGGAGGGAAGGATGCCGGGGGTCTATTTGGAAACAGTGAGATTATACCGGGTTGTTGTTGTTGTTGTTGTTGTTGTTCTACTTGGAACTCCTAGTCAACTGCTACTAATATTAACGTTATCCACTGACTAGGTTTTCCTCCTCGGACTCATCATCTCCCCTTTCAATTCTACTTTAACACATTCAAATCCGTTCCACGTTGTCGTCCTCCCTCCTTTTTTCCCCACAGTGAACCGTACGTACTATACTTCCTTCTACTATTAATTTCTAAATTATTGCTGTAATTCATAATAATGGAGGGTGGAGGAGTAGGAGTAGGAGGAGAAGAGTATAATCCCCGGAGTGTGGACGATGTATTTAGGGATTTCAAGGCTCGTCGTGCTGCCTTGATTAAGGCCCTTACCACAGGTTTCTCTTGCTTTTTTTTCAAAGTTTAATGACTACTCCTTCCGTATTAAAGCCTTTATAATTTTTTTGGGGGTTGAAATTAGGGTAAGATTTATATATTTGGAAATTATATTTAAAAAGTTACAATTTTTATTTTTTCTTTGAAAATTGTAGACCTCCCCTTTTTGTTGAACAAAATCATATATTTTTGACTTCTCATATAGTAGTAATTGTGTCTTCAGATTTTTGTCTATTTGTCTTCATAAAAAATATATTTTTATCTAATTGTGGTTTTTTTTTCTTGTAAAATTCCAGATGTGGAAGAATTTTATCAGCAATGCGATCCTGGTAAGTTTTTTCTTCTAGTTGGAGCTTCCGTGCGAAGTTTGGAAAATTTTCACTTGCATGACCTGTAATTATAGTAACTGAAATTTTGATTGTTGTTTCATTTTTGTTTTGTGTGCTTATTAGAGAATATGATTGCACTAGATAAAGATGCTGTCATTGTGCGTTGGCCGTGAATGTTATCTGCCATTGATGCAGGAATTTATTTGTTCATGAGCAACTTTTTTGTCCATGTTGTTATGTGTATATGTGTATTTTTCTTTTTCCTGAAAAGATTTTGAAGGAAACAGAATCAATTCACTATGAGCAAGTTACACAGATTTGTGCTAGTTGTCAACTTGTCATATGGTGATAACTATGTCTAAAAAAATCTAGAATTGACCCACAGTAACCGTTTTATCTGATTCCCAGCCGTTTACTTGACTTAGAAGTCAATGTGATGTCTGATGCAATCACATGCGGGAAGGAAGCTATGTTGAAGGAGTCAAGGAACATATTATGCCTTGTGAATACAACTTTATTGTTTGATTAGATTAGACACTAGCCACACATCTGCTCCATTTTTCGTTTTTTGCCCCCTCTTTCTTCTTTCCCTTGAACTGGCTTCCTTTTCATTCTATGGGTAATAAGGTGGTGGTGATATGTGATTTTGCTTATATAAGTGCTCAGAGTTGGAAGAAAGGATTAGGGTGTGTTTTGGTCCTAGGAATTTATGGAGCAGCCAATTGATTAGCTCGTTTTTGTTATAATCAATTCGGCCTTTTTCTTTTCTAATTGCTCAATCATTTGTCTTTATTTGTACCACACACAATGAGATCCCTTTGGAGAAAATTAGACTGCATTGGGTTTTTGAATCAGCAATAATGTTAAAATATTTGTATAAATGGTTGTTTAAACATTTTATTCCATCTATTCAAGCCTCTGTAGACAGAGTTATTGGTGCTTATTGCTGGTGGGAGGTAGCATGTATCCTCCGGATGCCATGGTTATAAAAAAAAAGGTTGTTTAAACAGCTCAATGGTTAACAAACATCACTGTTATACATGTTACTTTTATAAATCTGGCGTTGTCACGTTTCAGCGGCCAGCCTGCGTAAAAGAACTGCCATCATACATGTGACTTTCTGCAGCTTACTATGTTTGGCACGTCAAGTTCTTTGCAGCCCCCTCTATTTTGTTCCATTAGCCAAGGACAAAAGAAAAAAAATGATTGAAGAAGTGTAAACGCTCTTGCATATCAATTATTGCCATACTTGTAATAAGTGTTTATCCTCCATAGAAGCAGAAGAACACTTATAAATTACAGGGCATTGATCTTAAAATATTGTTTATCCTGAGTCCTTGCTCCTGATTTTTGCTTTTACTCCCTTGTTTCTGTAGCTCTGCTAAATGAGTGTACCAATATATTGTCCGACATAGTGGTGATTTACGGATGAAAATATTTGCTTAAACTTTTCAAAAGTTAACTTGCTTTGCTGTTAGAGTGTCATATGTATTGTCACTAACTTATATTCTGCTACCGGATGTGTCATATCTTTCTCTTTTTATTGAGTCTCAGTTTGTGGTGATATTTACTAATGCTCCTTTTTCATGCTATGGACCCCCTTCTTAACGGAATGAAAAGCTTTTGTTAACATTAATGTGGTATCCTTTAATTTGGTAATTTAATTCATCTATTATGATGTGTATAGTTTCGGGTTCAAGCTGTCAAACCTGTCCATTGTGTGTTATGCAGAGAAGGAAAACTTGTGCTTATACGGACTTCCGAATGAAGAATGGGAGGTCAATCTGCCTGCTGAAGAGGTACCACCAGAGCTTCCCGAGCCTGCTCTTGGTATTAACTTTGCTAGGGATGGGATGCAAGAAAAGGACTGGCTATCCTTAGTCGCAGTCCACAGTGATTCTTGGTTGCTTTCTGTTGCCTTCTATTTCGGTGCTAGATTTGGGTTTGATAAATCCCACAGGTACTCCTCGTCCAAACATTTTTTATTGTTGCCAGTAATATTTCGATGCTTAAAGACTGTTAAGAGCATTGGTTGATAGAAAAGTATCAGTAGATAACTGAAACTCTGTTTTTGATGTGATCAACCTAGGATATTTTCCATTCCAGTTATTCATTTGATATTTGTTCATATGAATTTTTAAAGTAATCTCTTCTTGTTAATTCTGATTCTCAGTGCTACAATCTGTTGATCTATTTTCCCTGGTTTGTTTTCTTTATCAAATCCATACCTCTATTAGAATTGGGATTGTTGCATTGAGTTTTTATTGAGGTCGGTAATATAGTTCAGACACTCTTGGCATCTAGCTGCTGCTAATAGACTGTGCTACTTTGCCAGAGAAGGTGCAAATATTAAGCCTGTTTAATACTAAGTTGTACGCATGGGTAGAACTGAGCTGATTCGATCAGACCACTAGGTGTTCCAGTTACATGCCAAAAAGATTCTTCCTCAAACTTGGTTACTATTTATTATATGGGCAAATCCCGAATCAGTGTTAAAAAACAATAGACGGTTGACCTCTCGTTACTCGGATTTCTGTATGATTAACATACCTAGTGTTATTCAAGCCTATGTTGGGCTAAATCTAGTCAATCAACCAACATCGAATGGTACTCAAGCTCAAGTATGTTCTTTGAAATTGTGAAAGAGCTCTTATTGAGGCAAGGTTCAATTACTTGATTTAATTTGAATTCATTTCCACATTTTGCGTTTGCTACATGTAGGTTCCTTTTGTCAGAGGGTTTGATAAATTGAAAATGCTCCAACTTTTTCGTTAGAAAAGTAAATCTGATGTTAATGGGAAGTCATGTTCTGGTTATTTTCTCATAAGCCCTACTGTGTAGAGGATATAGTCCATTAGGTCCATTCCTATTAATCTACCCAAGGTTGTGCCTTCTTTTGAGACACACATCAGAATATACATAGTCAATATGTGCCTCGGTGGCGACAGAAGTCATCAGCCTTCCACACATCATGAAGTTTACTGCATTAATTTTCTCCCTTGCTCATAGTTTCCTACTTTTTTTCTCTCAGGAAGAGGCTTTTCAACATGATAAATGATCTGCCTACAATATATGAAGTAGTGACTGGTGCTGCCAAGAAACAACAGAGAGAAAAATCTTCCATCTCCAGCCACAGTGGCAAAAAATCCAAGTCAAATTCCAAAGTGGTAAGGACTATTATTGCACAATATGTTGGTTCCAAGTTAGATGCATCATGATTTTAAATTATTATGAGGCAACTTTGCATTGGATGCATTGCTTGCATGATTTGGGAGATTTTAATTTTTAACTGTCTCTTTCCTCTCCTATGCTTTTAGTAGACTAAACTAGTGAAATATATTTGCACTGCAAGGGTAAGAATATTTGTAATCACTAATTGTTGTAATACTAATACGGGTTTTAGTTTATAAAATACTTAAAGAGTATAATAAACTTTACAACAAAGCTGCCTTGCAACTAATTAAGTTAGTAAAGTTTTTGACTATGAATTCGCACATCACTTGTGCGCAGGACATTTCCTTATTCCTTGCTCGGAGAGCTTGTCTTGAACTAGCTGATTTGGTCTAACCTTGTGATGATACCTATCATTTCTGCACATGATCTTGACTTCTTTGATTTATCATTGTTTTTTTTGGGTGGCAAAAGCAGAGGGCACCAGATTATCAGGAGAAGCTTACAAAGTTGCAGCCTAAAGATGAAGAGGAGGGCTTGGATGAGCAGGATGAGGAGGAGCATGGCGAGACACTGTGTGGTGCCTGTGGAGAAAATTATGCGTCGGACGAATTCTGGATATGCTGTGACTTATGTGAAAAGTGGTTCCACGGCAAGTGTGTGAAGATTACCCCTGCCAGAGCTGAGCATATTAAGCAATACAAGTGTCCAGCTTGTAGCAACAAGAGGGCTCGAGTTGACATATAAAATCGGATAATGTAGCATCTTACTGCCTTTGTTGGATAGGTTATTCAGCTTGTTTGGCTCTAACGTATGGATTTGTAATGGTTAAGCTTCATCTTTGTATACATTTGGCTCTAACATGCGGATGAATTAGGGTTCTAATTGTTGGTTTAGTGATAAATTGTCTTAATTCAGCCAAACAGGTCCACATTGTGATTTTAGATATTTAATTTCTTTCTGTTTTAGTGGGATTGAGTCTCTTTATTGTGATCTATTGAGCTCCCACCTCCTTTCTCTTTTTTCGCAATATTCACTTATATGCAATTAGTCAGTCGGAAACAGTCTCTCTACCTTCACAAGGTAGGGGTAAGGTTTGCGTACACACTATCCTTTCCAGATCTCACTTGTGGGATTATACTGGATTTGTTATTGTTGTGTCACTTATGTGCAATTGTGTTGCCTAGCATTGTAAATAATGGTCATGTTTATTATTCAAAAGATGGTATACTTGCATCGTATATTTCCTTGTCGCCCTCCTCCAAAGGAATCGAATAGGCTCATTAAGGCGTAAAGCTCTAATAAGATATTTTTATATTTAGAGTTCAAATCCGAAAGCTCTAGTTGTGAAGAACAAGTTTTATTGGTTTCTATCTTTATTTTGGAAGTTTTTTGTTGAATTTTTAAAATTGATCACACATCTTAATCTAAAGTGAATCATTTGCATTTGTTTATATAAAAAAGTAATTCTTAATAATCTACTATGTCCACATTTTCTTTTTTTGTATTTGAAATTTTAACTTATATTCGAGGTAAGATACTCTATATTTGTTGGTCAGTAGAAATACTTTTAGGTCTGGGTATGAAAAAATTCTTGGTAGGGAGCACTTCTCCCAAATGGGGCCCCACACCCGATAAAAATTTACACGTGCTGGATATTTATTTTGCGAGTAAGGGATCGTTTGGTTGGAAAATAAGTTATCCCAGAATTACTTATTTCGGAATTAATTATTCCGATATTGTTATCCGACACTATGGGATAAAAATAAGCTACAATCTTGAAATAACTAATCCTAAAATTAATTATATTATAATTTTATTCCAATCAAATATGAAATAATCTCATTCCAAATTTAATTTTGAAATTAATTATCTCTTATTCCTATTGCCAACTCTATACGTGCATTTTCTTATTTAACCACTTGAGCGTACATTTCTCAGCCCTCCTTTATACAATCTCCACTGTCACTGCTTCGACAATGGCGGCTTCTTCAACTTGCATGTTCAGATCCTCTTTCTTCTCTCCCAATCCCTATTCAAAGCAACAATCTCCTGCTAAATCTAACGGCATTCACTTCTTCACTCCTATTAAAGCCACAGCTTCTTCTACGGATGATGCAATCTCCGCATCTACACAACCTCAAAAACACCGACGCCCTGCTGACGAGAACATCCGTGAGGAAGCCCGCCGCCACATCTCTTCCCACAATTTCTCTGCCAGGTATCACCTACCCATTGCCCTTCCACTTCGACGGTGTATTTTAGTTCATGGGTTATTGCTTTATTCCTGTTTTGGTTTCTGTATTATTCGATTGAGTTCATTTAATCTTCAATACATTCAAATGTGTGGTTTTCAGTTCCTGAAACTAACAGACAGTGAAAAAACTTTAACGGGATTGTTATGTTAAATGAAAAAAAGAAAAAAAAATAGCAGAAATAGTGTGGCAATCAAAAAGCGCTCTTTCCAAGGTATTCTTGATTAATCATCCTTCAAGATTCCTTTTTTTTCCATTGTTTTTCAGCTTAATTTGTATCCTATGCGAGAAAATAATTGGGTTCTAAATTATGGGTCGTCCTTGGAATTTTGAGTATTGGTAATGTTAATGATGTGAGAGAGCTTGATAGTTGATTGAGGCAAATGAAGAATGATTCAGAAAGGATCAAACTCCTCACGAGATTTGAAGTAATATAGCTGCATACTCTTAATTTGATGCGCATCTACTATCGGTGCAGGAGCATCAAAGATGATCTGTTGCAGGCAGAGTTTACACCTTATTCACCTTTTATCTTATGTTTGTTTTTAATAATGATTCTGTTAAGTTTTTATACAACGTTAACTCAGGGATCAAAATTGCACATTTGTTTTAATTAAAGGCTGAGTATACTCAGCTGAATAATACGGGAATCAAAACTGGAATAATGGAATAGCAGATCGACTAAATTGCTTTTTCCCCAGCTGATTAACAAATCATATGAATGTATATTTATGTAAAGTTCCTGTCTACTTCACCACTAAGTGGTTGTAATTGTACTAGGCACCTACTTAAAATTTTGCATCTACTTCTACAGGTATGTGCCTTTTAATGCTGATCCTAACTCCAGTGAGTGGTATTCTCTCGACGAGATCATTTACCGCAGCCGCTCCGGTGGCCTACTTGATGTCCAACATGATATGGATGCTCTCAAGAAGTTTGATGGCCAGTACTGGCGCTCCCTGTTTGATTCCCGGGTGGGCAAGACCACTTGGCCTTATGGTTCTGGTGTTTGGTCCAAGAAGGAATGGGTCCTACCTGAAATTGACAGTGATGATATTGTCAGTGCTTTTGAAGGAAATTCCAATCTTTTTTGGGCTGAACGTTTCGGCAAACAGTTCCTGGGCATGAGTGATTTGTGGGTCAAACATTGTGGAATCAGCCACACTGGTAGCTTTAAGGATCTTGGCATGACTGTACTGGTGAGTCAAGTAAATCGGTTGCGGAAAATGCATAAACCAGTCGTGGGTGTCGGCTGTGCTTCCACTGGAGACACGTCAGCTGCACTGTCGGCTTACTGCGCATCTGCAGGCATCCCATCAATTGTATTCTTACCAGCAAATAAGATTTCTATGGCGCAACTTGTTCAACCAATAGCCAATGGGGCTTTTGTGTTGAGTCTTGACACTGATTTTGATGGATGCATGCAGTTGATTCGCGAAGTCACAGCTGAGTTGCCCATTTACTTGGCAAATTCCTTGAATAGTTTGAGGCTAGAAGGGCAAAAGACGGCAGCTATAGAGATTCTGCAGCAGTTTGACTGGGAAGTTCCTGATTGGGTGATAATTCCTGGTGGAAACCTGGGCAATATATATGCATTTTATAAAGGTTTTCAAATGTGCAAGGAGTTGGGACTTGTTGATCGTATCCCGAGACTTGTTTGTGCTCAAGCAGCCAATGCAAATCCACTTTACTTGCATTATAAATCTGGCTGGAAAGAATTCAAATCTGTCAAGGCAAATACAACATTTGCATCTGCTATACAGATTGGTGACCCTGTATCTATCGATAGGGCTGTTTATGCTCTGAAGAACTCCAATGGGATAGTGGAGGAGGCAACTGAGGAAGAGTTGATGGATGCAATGGCTCAGGCGGATTCAACTGGGATGTTCATATGCCCCCACACTGGTGTGGCATTGACAGCTCTATCCAAGCTGAGAAAGACGGGGGTTATTAGGCCAACTGATAGGACCGTGGTTGTGAGTACAGCTCATGGGTTGAAGTTTACTCAATCCAAGGTTGATTATCATTCAAAAGAAATAAAGAACATGGAGTGCCGGTTTGCTAATCCACCAGTGCAGGTGAAAGCAGACTTCGGATCAGTCATGGATGTTCTCAAGAAATATCTATTGAGCAAAAATTCCAAGTTCTAATTTGTTGGCAGAGTAAGTTCTGCTTATATACCAAATCATCATCTTTTGGTTCATCTCGTTCACTTCATGGTGTAGAATTTGGTTAGATGCTGATCCATCTGCTGGTAGAATTAGGCAGTCATGAAAGGCTCAGAGTTTCTTATGAGCGAAATAAACTTTTAAGTAATTCAATGGAACATTTTGGCGGTTGTAACTTTCTGCTATTTATATGCTCCTTTGATTATGTTGGCAAGTACCAGAATTGTTACTGAAAATTTTGTAGCATAGCATCTGCCTAATTTGAGTGGTTTTTTCCAGTACTTTGAGGGGATATTACCCTTGTTCATTTATATCCTACACAGAACATGAAAACAGAGGAAAAAGCCCCTCAAATGGGATTGTTTATCGTCTGGAATTTCTATGTTACCCCAAAGTGCTTTGATAGCTAAAAGTGAAAATCCAACCTTTTCTTGGAAGGGGAAACAAGTTTATTTTACATGTCGATGATCACCTCAGTAGGGTCATCGATATCTTAAAGAGGATTCATTTTTAACACTGTTTTGATTAGTTTCTCTTTGAGCCGAGGGTCTATTGGAAACAACCTATCTTATGTCTATTCTCACAAGGTAGGGGTAAGATCTGCGTACACACTATCCTCCCAGACCCCACGGATTTGATTAGTTTCTCTTTGCATGTAACTCTCTTGCTTTCCCAGAAAGGCTCTCAGTTGGTAACTTATTAGAATTTCTCACCAAAATCTCTAATCTTGAACCACACAACAATGTTCTTTTGCATGCTTTCTGTTACATTGTTCTAAATGGGGAGAACGCTGCATTACTCAAGTATGCTCTCTTTGGCAACTGGAAGAACGGACATACTATTGGTCCCTGTGCTCTATTTAGTTCTGCGTCAACTGCTTTCTACATTTAGTTTAGTTGTTCTCAATCACTGGTTTTAAACTCTGCTTCACCGGAGTCCCTAACTTTAGTGCTGAAATAAGAATTAGTATTTGATTTGCGCATATGATTTGGGTGGACTGGAATTGTGGTTAATGCTGCTCGATGTGCTGAGAGAGTACTCAGACTGGGGGTGTTCATGGTTCGGTTTGGATCGATTTTCCCTAAAAAAAAACCAAACCAAGTAAGTCGGTTCTTAAATTATTGGAACCAAACCAAATCAATTGAGTCGGTTTTTTAGCGATTCGGTTTTTGTCGGTTTTTATCACGGGTTTTTCGATTATTTATCGTTTTTTTTCTTCTTATTATGAGATATACACTACCAAACACATATTTCGGCGACTACATTTTCAACGTAACACTATCAAACCAATTGCTCTTTGAGAAATCTATCATTTGCCATGATATTTTGATAATTGAATCAAATAGTGATGAATAATTTAAGTACTCAATTAAAAATCAATTATTTTTAACATGAAATAATTCTTGTACTTGGCAAAAGCAAATTGCCAATCAAGCTAGAATGTAAAAGCAAAGAATTAGATTATTGTAATAGCAAATAACTAGACTTAAAATACAAACGACTAATTAATATGTACCATAATATTTCAAAAACTTTATATAAAAATATACATATATATATATAGGTGTAATAATAAATTTAAATAGCTACTTCTATAGTCGGTTTGGTTCAATTTTTCTAGTTATTTTTTAATTAAAACCAAAATCAAACCAAACTTGATCGGTTTTTAAAATTCAAAACCAAAATCAAACCTAAAAAATATCGATTTTTTTGGTCGGCTTGGTTCAGTTTTCGATTTTTCGAATTTCCGTGAACACCCCTACCTCAGACGTTCTTGCATATCTATGACTTGACAAATTGGCGTTTCCCACTGGCATTGCTGCTGAAACTGTTGCCTGATTTTTGAGGTTAAATATTATTAACGGCACTAATAAGTAATCTGCTGTATTCTGGAGATAGATCGAGTTTATTCTTATAAAAGGGCATATGTAAAATATTCCTTTTTTTTTTTTTGGATAACTGGGAAATTCATTGTTTCAGCCTCAAAACTCTATAAACAATAGGCCTGCCTCTTTCACCTTCTCAACCTAAATATCAGACTTGCTTCCCCAAAATAACTTAATGGATTTAGAACAACATAATACTGATGGACACACAACTCCTCGGTAGCACCATGAAAGAAGTTAGTAGTGAAAATTAGTACACATTATATTTCAAGGAGCAACTGAAAACATTTTTTTTTTGGTTCCTCTAGCAGAAGATTGATCGATGACCAACATATTACAGGACTAAGCCATATTCTCATGTAATAGACAGCACAACAAATGGATACTAGTACAACATATATTTACATATTCATAGCCTGTGTAATGGCCTCTTTTTCTCTCATTTTCCATGTGGTCTGCACTGTTCCAGTAGACATCACCTTTCTGTATGTGTGCTCAGGTGAAGCTACTTTCTCCATAGGAGAGTCATCTCTAAGTTCTCTGATTGTGGATATCAGCTAATATACTAGAGCATTGCAGATGACGACTAAAGTAGAACAACGGCAACTGCAACTAGCACTGCTACAGTAAATATCAGAGCCTGCAGTAGTGATCTTATTTGAGATAAATGTACAAAGGTAAATAGATTGAGAACTTTTAGGACAAAAATGCTGCCGATCCTACAAATAACCGACGATTAGATTTCCTTGTTTTTTTTTTTACTTAGGAAGGTGAGAAAAAAGTGCAATAAAGAAATGGCACTAAGCTTGTGCTGAGAGAAACTAGATTTCCTTGAAATTATCAGGAGTTTTAGGTGATCAAGCTGAAATCAGAATCGATGTAACTTGCACTTAAGGATGGTAACTCACAGCTATCGCATTGGCAGCAAGCCCTGCTCGCTCCCTTGGATCTTTGTGGTAGTAATTCCCAAAGTAAAGAATTGTTGCATAATACCACATGAATGGGAATACAAAACCAAGCAGCAGACTGCAATTATAATAGATAAGAGGAGAAGAACGCAAGTTAGAGCATGGTAACATACTGATAGAAAAAGAAGCCTAGATTAGGATACAAATGATACAATGATAGAAGAGAGAGGATGCGAACGAGAAAAGGAGCAACAAGCACGACACTCACGAAAACCATCCTATTCCACAACCAAAGCAAGGAAGAGGTCTGTCAAAGATTCCCAACCGATTGTCTTCCACATCTTTGAGGAGCATATAGTTGTCTCTGGGATGCTCTTTGGCATCTTGCAGAAGATCTGTATGCATAAAATGACTAAGCAACCACTACTGATATAACCAATAATACAAAGTAGGTCGACAGTGGTCAGATGGAGTAGACTGCAGCAACAGAATATATTAAGATCCAAGCTACCAAGTAAGTATCTCCATTTATTTACTTAAAAAATTTATTTTGAAAAGTAGTATCTCTCTCCATTTAATATCAAAAGGTAAATCTTCAAGTTTGATTAGTAACAAATATATGAACGTCAAAATACTTCTTCAGTAAATACTTTTCTGAAGTCCTAATTCATGCTTGACCTTGTATTCTGAATCTTATAGAGAGGTTAAACTTTAGTATATTGAATCCAACCCTGAAACATATGTATCCTTCAAGGGCTAACAAAGCTCAACATATGATGCCTAAAAGGCTATTGGGTCTTCTCATTACCTTTGAGGTAAGAGTACAAAAGAAACAAATAATTGATCATGAGCTTACTATAAGCTTAAAAAGCAGAAGTACAGAATTCTATTTTCTTGAATTTAATGCTAATTAACGATAGACACTTATGGTCCGGCCCTTCCCCGGACCCCCCGCATAGCAGGAGCTTAGTGCACCGGGCTGCCCTTTTAACCATATAGGAGATAAGAAAGTCAGATGGCTTTACTCTGTCAAAAATGCAATAATTTTGTGACGCTTTAGCAAAGAGCTAAAAGGACAGTGTTCATGTTAATACTGTATACCATCACTGATACTAAAGCATGAATGCACGATAGCATTCAAGTCATCATCTAACTTATTCTGACCAATGTGTCCTCTGAACATGAAACAACGAGAAAAATGGACGGGTTTATCCTGAAGGACATATTAAACCAGAAAATTCAGTCCTTGTTTTTCTTTGTACAAAGACGAGGTCAATCACTAGTGCAACCGGATTACATCTTAAATCAATAACCACAGCATCTAACAATGCATCGCAGTACCAGATAGTCAAAATAGAGAATACACCTTATTGACATATTACAATCCCAGTCATTGTAGTCAAATGTTTTCAAAATAATGCAATTCCAAGATAGAGTGATTACTACCATTACCCATCTCCACAATATAATCCAACTTATCAAATTTCAAACAAAGAACATACATTGGATTTTGTATCATCCATGCTTGTAGAAGAATTGTATAAAAGGCCAGACTCATAATGTTACCCAAAGGCAAAAACATCAGATTTAAGAAATTGTTTTACGAGATTCATTAAGAAAACAAAGTATGGATCTGGCTACTAATATCAAAGACGGTTACATACTCTGATCCATTTGCTATTCTGGGTTCTGATCCTCAATTCCTCCTCCACGACTCCTGCAACAAGTGATATTTGCAACTTTAACAGCCGTTGCTCTGGTCTAATTGTGCTAAAACTCAATAGCAAATGAAGTGTTGGACAAGGAAATAATACCATCTTTGAAACAAAAATACCATCTTTTGGAAGAAAATTCAACAGAACCTTCATCAAGTGGAGTCAAATAAGCATCTAACTTATAATTGGTCCATCTAAATGGATAAAAGAGGTTGGGTTTAACTTCAACCAAACATGATATTAGTAACCACTCAAATTCCCAGGTAAGGTTGAAATGGAAGACCTCTAATATTCCTCGAAAACATGACTTCAACACCGATTGCAATTCTGCTATCTTATAACAAAAAAAAAAACTCAAGTTTTAGGCCACAGTTGAAGTTTTTGAAATTGCTAACAACTCTCTAAACTCACAAGACTACACTCAACTCTTAGTCAAACACCATTAAGAAACTACTTAACCCATAAGACCTCACTATCAAATGTCTAGCCTCTTGCCTAGTTTATCTTCAGGCATGTGTGCATGAAACAAAAACCAAACAAAGACAGAAGCAGAAAGCAGAAGCACATTGTTTCAAACCTCCACAGCTTTTATAATTCTCACTCCATAAGTCCTAGCCAAACGAGACCACGAGTAGAGCTACAGTAGAACCAATAACAACTCATAATTAATGAGATATCTCTTTCGGACAATAAAGCACAATCCAGATAAGTCCCTCTATTCCACTATTGCTCATACTTGGAAACAATTCACTGTCTTCTCTAGTAATTTTTCTTTTAAACCCAAAAGCATAAGGATACACAAAAGAGAACTGCAACGGGTTCAATTACATCGTATATGAAAATTACAACATAATTTACCACTCTTTGAAACCTTTCAAATGCAGCTCCAATAGATGACCAGGGCATATGCAAGAAGACCAAGAATGAAGGAAATATTCCCTAATGTTCTATATACCTAGTCTTATAGAACCCTAATTTATCTTAAAAACAATTTACTTATCAGTATTAGAATGAAATGAACCTGATTAGAGCAAAAAGTATATACATATATACACATAGTTGAGAGAGAAAATATAGAGGATTCATATCAAAGACTTCAACTAATTAGGAATTTAAGCTTAATTAATTGATTGACTGATTGGCATATATACCGAACCCAAAACCAAAGATAAAGAAGAGAATAAATGAAATACAAAAATGTCTTACCCCAAACTGAAGAGCCGGAGAGGATTGCGAGAAAGTCTCAAAAATGCGAATGGAAAAAAGGAAGAATCAAATTTGGTCACTGAAAGCAGCGACGACCGCTTTCTCCTCCGTAATCAGTATGCTCCGCTCTGGAGTTCGTGCACTGAACCGGTGGTTTTGGACCGGCCAGTTAAAGACTGGTTGTTCACAAAAAAGCAGCGTTCAATTACGAGTTTTATTGAGTAATTACTTTTCGAACCCCTAAGGTTTAATAAAATACACACACTATCCCAGTCCCCGGGTAAGTTTTTTTTTTTTCTTTTCCCAAACTAGGAGGATCTATAGTGTATCCATACTTCCTCTCCATGGTGACTCGAACCCAGGACCTAACGATCGTAGGTGGAGGTGCTTTTACCAACTGAGCAAGCCTCACTTGTCTCCCCGGGTAGGTACAAATGGCCGAATTGACATTATTTTTTGGGTGCAAAGGATAACTATTTATATTATGTTAAGGTGGAATAGTACAAGGAGCATAAGGAAACATAATTATAGTCCTAGGGGGCGGCCTCATGTTGGATCGTGACAATAGGGGAAGAGGTTGGGCAGAAGGAAAAACTATCAGACAGATTTTTCTATCGATTGAAGTTATTACGCTGACTGATTAAATCTCTTCCTAACGCCTTTAGGAAGGGGGGACCGGGGAGAAACTACTACTAGTGGATCCCAAATCTTGAGGAATATAAAAAGATTGTCCAAAAGGACTTTGCAAACAGTTGGAGGGCGGAAGAGCTAGTGGTGCCACTCTTCTAACAAAAAGTTTGTCTGATTGGCAGTCCTCCAAAGCTTTGCAAATAAAAGGTGGTAGTTGTCCAAAGCCAGTGATACCTGTTGAACTATTTATATGACTGCCAGTTTTTGCTAGTAAATCAGCTACTTGGTTTTGCTCCCTATAATTGTAATGTATGAGTGGATCATCTAGTTGTACGAATAGAAACCTGCAATCATGTATAAGATTAGCATATAGAAGATGCGATGCCTGTAATATAGTAATGACTGCCTGTGCATCCAGGTTAACTTCGGATGGTTTGTATCCATGAATAAAAGCCAATTGCAAACCGTGATATAGTGCAAGTAATTCAGTTTCAACACTCCCATGCGAGATATGGTGTCCCAAACTATGAGCCAGGTACCTGACGAGTCACGTATTACCCTGCCAATTCTGCCCTGACCTGTATTCAATCTAGTTGAACCATCACTGTTTAGTTTAAAAGTTGCAATATTAGGGGGTGCCATTTGAGAGGTAGAGGTATACGATTATGTAGAAAGGGTGGTCGTACGACAATGTAATAGTACTCTGCTTCCATGTTAAGTATATGAGTCGAGGAGAGTGATGTTGTATGTGCACGAAAGACTTTTTTATTTCTAGCTAGCCATATATGCCAGAAGCAGAAAGGTATGAGTATGAATTTTGGGATATTGAAGGAGTTGGGAACGTCGTTGTGTAACATGATTCGTTTCAGCCACTGGATTGGGGGGTTCGCAAGAGTAATCAGTCTAGCGGTTTCTCGGAGCATATTAAGGTTAGACCAGAGTTGTGTGGATATTGGGCATTCTAGGAGGAGATGGGTAATATTTTCGGTATTACTGAGGCAGTGGACAAGTATCAGTGGTAAGTATGCCTAAGTGATGATAATGCGCTGTCGTGGGTAGTCCATGCCACAGAAAATATTTTATTTTCGGAGGTATTTGGAGTTTTCAAATCTACTCGAAGCAGGGGTGGATTTAGGGGGGCGCAAGGGGGGCGCAACCCCTTCGTCGAAAAAATACACTGTATATATAAGGCAAAATCTGTTTTTTACCTCTATATATTAAGTTTTGAACCCCCTTAACACAATCCAAAAGTGTAGTTTATTGGTCAAGGGGGTTCAAAATCTACATAAGGTCATGAGTTCAATTCCCACTAGATACAAAAAAAACTTTTTGAACCCCCTTCATGAAGATCCTGCCTCCGCCGCTGACTTGAAGGAGTGAGTAGGGGCTGGAGGGAGTAGATGGCAGTAGAGTGACCATGGGAGAGATCGGTTGAGATAGTAGTTGTACAGGATATGTTGAGACAGTAGTTGTATAGGCTTGACGTGGTAGTGGCCCAATGACAGAATTGCGAAGTGGTGTATTGTAGTTTAACCAGGAGTCTGTCCAAAAACTAGTAAGAGAACCATTACCAACAATTCATTTTATTCTTTTTTGGCATAGTTGCCATCCAGTGACAAGGATATGAGAAATTTACGATCAAAGAATAATTCTTTTGACTCTCGAAATTCAAACACAGTAATATGAATTGGGACAAATGAAATAGTTTATTAGTTTAAGTATATGTTTGAGAAGTATTCTTATCCATTGGAACTGTTTTTTTAGTTTAACTTCTATTTACTAATATTGTAAATAAGTTACTCCTATATTATTCCGTTAATTAAAATTTAAAATAATATAATCTAATAAGTGAAATATATAGTAAAATGAAAAATAAGACATAATTTACTGCAATGTATATGGGCTAAATCTTTCCATAATTGGCTTTGTTCTAGTGGAAGTCAAATCAAGTGGCATTATGATTTGAATTAAACTCACAAAAGGACTAACCAATATTGAGAGGTGGAGATTTGAAGTAGCCTCCTAAAACTTAGAGCATGCATAAGTAAAGGGAAGGATCTGAATAAAACAACAAGAACGATGTCCCAATCACAAACAACGTTGTTGTTCCATATATCATTTTTCATAAATATTTTTTCAAAAACATTCACATATATTCATAACAAGAAATTTTCTGTTTTTTTGGTAGTGGTGGTGGTGGTGGCACATGCATGCATGGATGTGTTCCGCCCTGTAATGGCCAAACCAAACGGGTGCAAGTGGTGCTCGTGTTGGTTTGGTAGCGACCAGAGGCGGATATAGAGCGGATCAATGGATTCAACATCCATTGCTTCGCTCGATCCATGAGTACACAAGCAAAAAATTAACATATTCTGAACTCACGGGTTATAAATCCTAGATTCACCCTCTGCCAACCATATATTTAAATAGCATGGTAAAGAGTGGAAGTTCCCGAGATGAAACCACCGTAGCTGTGGCCATAGACAGAGACAAGAACAGCCAATATGCTGTCCGATGGGCGGTTGATAACCTCAATATAAAGAATGGCCAAATCATCCTTATCCACGTTCATGTCCAAGAAAACCTGCATTCCCATTCTCGTATATATCAGAATTAATCCTCTAGAAACTGATTTCAATCAACTTAATTTTTGTGTAATAATTTGATTGTTTTTTACGCTGGTTGTCACTTTGTATTATGTTGTTCATTGTGTCATATACATTGCAGATAGCATGATTCCTAAAGAAGGCCATTCTCCAACGCTGGCTGAAATGAATCAGTTCTTTCTTCCTTATCGTGGAATTTGTGCTCGAAAGGGGGTAATAACCTTGTTCTCATCCAATTTTTTCCCTGCTTGATCTCTTTAAATCAACCTTGTTAGTATTCTAATCCACTTTGTGGAGATTATGAAGGAACACGAAAAGGGCTAATCGATGATTTGATGCTTTAACAACTTATTTGGATGGTTGTTATGTATCGTTTCATAATGTATCGTATAATATGTATTGTATTGTACTGTATCATCTTGGTATATACAATGTTTGCATAGATTGTATTGTTTTCCGTCATTTCATGATGTCATGTACCAACAATATGAAGAATAAACTTGCAATATTATTAAAAAAAAAGTAAGATAAGAGGTAATATTATTATATAAAAAGGTAGGGTAAATGATAAAATATGATTTTTTTTAATAATAAAAAAGGGCAAGATGAGAGAAAAAAAATAATAAAACGACGCGACCACACCAAATCGGTTGTTCTATAAAGTGACATTTTTTGTCGTTACGTAATGACGGATTTAACGATACAATACAATAAAATTTAAGTAACAATAAAATAATACGATACAATACAACAGGTAACAACCAGAGGGGGACCTATGATTTGAAGGTCAGGAGTGCATTTCTGGATTCAATCAAAATTTACTTTGTATATAGGGTGCCCACTACTAATATATTACTACTAATTTCTAAAGACATATACATGAATACATGGAATTTTTGCCGAATTCTACGGGTTCCGGTGACCCCTCTCGGTATAGCATCGGTCTGCCTCTGGTAACAACCATCCAAACAAGCTGTAAGTTAAACATTATTTGGTGTTTGGTTTAATTTTGGGTTTTTTCTAGCAATTAGCATGATATTCTGGCCTTATCAGTTGTATATTAAGTTAAAAACTGTGAGGAAGACAAAGCATTAAATGGTATTATAGCAAAGTGGCTACAAACAGTTTTCTTCATATTTTAAGGTGAGAAGATCCAAACATGTTGGAAATCACTTATATATGCAGTTGTGAAATATGAAGAAGATCCAAATATCTTGGAAATCACTTATACATGTAGTTGTGAGCATTCTGTAAATGTAATTACTTTGATCATTGCAGATTCAAGCAAAGGAAGTAATTCTCCAGGACGACGACGTTGCACATGCATTAGCTGAGTATATCACTCAGACCTTCATCACCACCATTGTCGTTGGCGCTTCAACCCGGAATGCCCTAGCAAGGTATAACTTCTATTAGTTTCCATGTCCTTAGTTGTGCTTTTGGGAGTCCACAGTATGTTAAGCAGGAAACTTAAGCTCCTTTTTTCCCTGTTTTTGAGCACTTGTTGAGTCATGGAACTCTTAGAAACTTGTCTCTCATAGGTTTTTTAAGCAGGGTCTCGGGGGTTCGAGCTGTGGAATCAGCCACTGATGCTTGCATTAGGGTAGACTTTCTACATCACACCCCCTTAGGGTGCGGAAGGACCCTGTGTGAATATGGGATGTTTTGTGCACATCAATTGCTTCCTTGGTTTTTCTTTGTATTTAAAGGAGTTCTAATATGCTTTCATGAGCCGAGGGTCTATTAGAAACAACCTCTCTATACTCAGAAGAAAGGGGTAAGGTCTCCATATGCACCACCCTCCCCAGACCCCACGGTGTGGGATAATACTGGGTAGTTGTGGCAAAATAGTTAAAAGAAAACAGTTAACCACCCATATTATCCACTAAAAAATGGATTGGATAATGAACTATTTTTAAAAAACGGGTCAAATATGGATAAGAACCATATTATCCATTTAGAAAATGGATAACCAACAGGTAACCAATGTATAACCAATGGGTCTAACTTTTAGATTTATAAAACATCAAATTGGGGGTTCCTCAAGATAGGAAGACTAGCAATTCTTCCAAAAGTGATTATATGCAAGAAGTCATGTATAATATGGGTAATCATATTATCCGCCGGTTAATCTGTTTTTTATCCGTATTAAAGATGGGTTGGATCGGAGAATTTATCCATTTTTCATTACCCGTTTTCGGCTCGAACCATATCCGACCCGACCCGACTGTTTGCCACTATACTGGGTATGTTGTTGTTGTTGTTAAAGGAGTTCTAATTTGCTTCCTTGGTTTTTCCTTGTATTTAAAGGAGTTATAATTCTTGGCTTTCTATGTCAGAGCATTTAAAAACCAAGATGTGCCAAGCTCTTTAACCAGATCAGTGCCTGAATTCTGCTCAATATATGCAATATCAAGAGGAAAAGTTCTAAAACTTAAGTCAGCAAGTCAACCTGCCACACCTAGCAGTAAAGCAAGCTCCGGCCAATCATCTCAAACAGGATCTACACAAGATTCCCCAGTTTCTCAAGCACTTACCGCGTAAGTATATTCACAAAATCTTCCATATGATCAGAGGCGGATTCAGAATTTAAACTCTATGGGTTCAACCTTTAAGGTTCTTAGTATTAAACTCATTATATCCTTAAAGTTATGGGTTCATATCTATAATTTATTGCAATTTCAGTGAATTTTTACGCATAAATCTATGCTTTGTATCGAAAGTTATGGGTTCAATTGAATCGTTGCTATAGGGCTACATTCGCCCCTGAACATGGTCGATGAAAGTACGATTCTTCATGGTTTAAAGCGACTGTATAGACTATAGAGTCTAGACTCTTTTTAGCTTATTACTCCAAAAGATTTTTTCTTCTCATGATTAGTTTCTAAATTTGATAATGCTGGATCAAACAAAGAAGTATAAAAGGGGCTAAGTCTCAAACATGAGGCATGTATGTCTTGACATCTTATTTCATGATTTTAATACACAAATTTTCAGCCAGGGGAGTTGGAGAAGTACAGGATCTTCTGAGTTTATCGGTGCAGGTAGCCAGAGCATATCATTTGATAGCAGCAGTGCGTCGGATAGGCTTCCTGTGAGCCAGAATGCTTCACCAAACTACAGCAGTGCCAGTGAGGGTACGCCACAGGCATTCTCGGACAGCCAACACAGCAGCACAGCTCCTTCACCAAATCATCAATCTGTTAACAATATCGATGAACTTATCAAGAAAACTCAACTAGTGAGACAGCCTGGCAGCAAGAATCTTACTCCTGCACAATCATTGGATCATAGTGGTGAATTGGGTGAAGGGATGCCAAAACCAGAACTGCCCGGAAGCAGTGAAAATTCCTCTCAGAATTCAAATACGGATTTTATTCAAATACTACATGACAGACACCTTGATCATGACCTAATACCTTCATCCCAGCGCCCAGTCAATAACCTAAATCTTCGTATCCACACTAAAGAGAATTCATCCTACTCTACATCTGGTTCAAGTAATCTTTCTGGCTCCTCAAATTTCCGGTCCTCTGATATGTCCTTTGAGCATTTGGACTCTTGTCACATTTCAGATGCTTCTAGGTGCTCCGTCTCCCCCCAAAATGCAGTAAGTTCAAATATGTTCCATTGATCTGGCAAAAATGAATAAACCTTGGATTCACTAACCATTTTAGCTGTTTGCAACACTTGTTATTACACTAATTGAAAATGTGGAATTTTGCCAAGGTGGAGATTTGTTGAAGTTTGGCAAAATGCCAAAGTCCCACATTGGTTGGGAGTTAAGTTTGGGGGGGATTTTTCCCCTATAAAAGAAGGCCTAATGTTTAGGATTGAAACACACCTCTCATTTGCCTTCTCATCTGTTTAAGGCATTTGTATCTTCTCTCTTTAGTATTATTTCACTTGTATTTTTGGAGTGGAATAAAATATTTGGTTGTGTCCGAGGAGTAGGCAAAATTAGCCGAACCTCGTAAATTCTGGTGTTCCCTTTATTATTGCTTTATTGTCTTATTTATTATTTGGTGGTTGTCATAATTTTTGGTATAGTAGTTGTGACTTATTCACACTCTATACATTTGGCTTCCGCAACAATTGGTATCAGAGCCAAGGTACTGTCTAAGTATGCTCTGTGGTTGCAGCATAGTCTGATCTTCCACATCAGAAAAGATTTATCTTGGTAACTGAGTCAAGGTTCTGTCTGAGTATGCTCTGTGGTTGCAGCTTAGTCTGATCTTCCACACCAGAAAGGAAATAATCTTGATTTGTGTCGTCAGCTATTAAATAATATTTGTGTCAAAGATGGGAGACAATAAACAAGAAGAATCTACATCAAGTGTCAACAATACGTCATCATTGGCATCTTCGCTTATGACAAGAATTGTGTCAAATGCGAAATTTGCGGTCGAAATATTTGACGGGTCCGGACATTTTGGGATGTGGCAAGGCGAGGTTCTAGATGTCCTTTTTCAACAAGGGCTAGATCTGGCCATTGAAGAAAAGAAACCAGATGTTATTGGAGAAGAAGATTGGAGAATTATCAACCGTGTTGCTTGCGGTACCATTCGATCCTACCTTGCTAGAGAGCAGAAATATCCATACACAAAGGAAACTTCTGCAAGTAAATTATGGAAAGCACTGGAGGATAAATTTTTGAAGAAAAACAGTCAAAATAAATTGTACATGAAGAAGAGACTGTTTCACTTCACCTATGTTCCTGGTACCACGATGAATGAACATATCACCAGTTTCAATAAGTTGGTTACAGATTTGCAAAATATGGATACAACTTATGATGATGGTGACTTGGCCTTGATGTTGTTGGCGTCACTTCCTGATGAGTACGAGCACCTTGAAACTACTCTACTCCATGGAAATGACGAAGTTTCTCTCAGAGAAGTTTGTTCGGCTTTGTACAGCTATGAACAAAGAAAGCGAGAAAAACAGAAGGGCGGAGAAGGAGAAACACTATTTGTGAGGGGTCGTCCTCAAAATCAAACGAGGACAAAGAAGGGAAGATCCAAGTCAAGATCCAGACCCAGCAAAGATGAATGTGCCTTTTGTCGAGAAAAAGGGCACTGGAAGAAAGACTGTCCGAAGTTGAAGAATAAGGCCAAACATAACAATGGAAAGGCCATTATGGATTCAAATGTAGCTGATTGTGATGATTCAGACTTCTCATTAGTTACAACAGAGTCATCAACATCATCAGACATATGGTTGATGGACTCGGCTTGTAGCTATCATATGTGTCCCAACAGGGACTGGTTCATGGAATTTCAAGAAGGAGAATATGGAGTCATCCACACAGCGGATAACAGCCCTCTTACCTCATATGGCATTGGTTCAATACGATTAAGGAACCATGATGGAATGATCAGAACATTGATAGATGTTCGATATGTACCGGATTTGAAGAAGAATCTCATCTCTGTGGGAGCCCTAGAATCAAAAGGGTTCAAAATCATTGCAGAAAATGGAGTGATGAGAGTATGCTCCGGTGCACTAGTGGTAATGAAGGCTAATCGGAAGAATAATAATATGTACCGCTATCGTGGCAGTACAGTTATTGGGACAGCGACAGTAACATCCAGTGACGACAAAGAGGCAGAAGCAACCAAGCTATGGCACATGCGCTTGGGACATGCTGGAGGAAAATCCTTGAAAACTCTATCAGATCAAGGATTGTTAAAAGGAGTAAAGGCTTGCAACTTGGAGTTTTGTGAGCATTGTGTCAAAGGGAAACAGACAAGGGTTAAATTTGGTACAACGATCCATAATACTAAAGGCATTTTGGATTATGTACACTCTGATGTTTGGGGTCCTTCCAAAACACCTTCATTGGGTGGGAAACACTATTTTGTAACCTTTGTTGATGATTTTTCTCGAAGAGTGTGGGTGTATACAATGAAAAACAAAGATGAAGTGCTGGGAATTTTTCTCAAATGGAAGACGATGGTGGAGAATCAAACAGGCAGGAGGATCAAGTGTATTCGCACAGACAATGGAGGTGAATACAAAAATGATCATTTCAATAAGGTCTGTGAAAATGATGGCATCGTCCGACACTTCACTGTTAGACATACACCACAACAGAATGGAGTGGCAGAACGTATGAACCGGACCTTGCTGGAGAAGGTACGGTGTATGTTGTCCAATGCTGGCTTGGGCAAAGAATTTTGGGCTGAGGCAATTACATATGCATGTCACCTCATTAATCGTCTACCATCTGCTGCTATTGATGGCAAAACACCATTTGAAAAATGGTACGGAAAACCTGCTGTAGATTATAACTCTTTGCACGTGTTTGGCTCAACTGCATATTATCATGTGACGGAGTCAAAATTGGATCCAAGGGCAAAGAAGGCTATTTTTATGGGAATTACTTCTGGAGTCAAAGGATATCGCTTATGGTGCCCTATGACAAAGAAAGTAATATTCAGCAGAGATGTTACCTTTGATGAATTTGCTATGGTAAATAAGGTAACAGAAGATACCAAACAAAATGAAGGTGCTTCTAAGCAGGTGGAGTTTGAGGGAAAATTTATTTTTCCTACACAAGAAGCAGAGGAGGAAACAAATGAAGATTACCCTCTGGAAGGAGAGCCAGTAGAGGAGATTCCAACTCAGGAATCTCAACAACAACTTGAATCAATAGCAACCAGCAGGCCAAAAAGAACAATAACGAAACCTGTTCGTCTCATAGAGACGGTTGCTTGTGCAACCTCAATTGTAGCTGATGATGTTCCTACTACTTATAAAGACGCTGTCCAAAGTTCAGAAGAAGATAAGTGGAGGATTGCCATGAATGATGAAATACAGTCCCTTCATCAGAATCATACATGGAGATTGGCCAATCTCCCGAAGGGAAAGAAAGCAATTGGGTGCAAATGGGTATTTGCAAAGAAGGAAGGATTTCCTAACCAAGTAGATGTTCGCTACAAAGCAAGATTGGTGGCCAAAGGATATGCTCAAAAGGAGGGAATTGATTACAATGAAGTGTTTTCTCCAGTTGTAAAACATTCCTCCATTAGAATTATGTTGGCTTTGGTAGCACAATTGGATTTGGAACTAGTTCAGATGGATGTAAAAACTGCGTTTTTACATGGAAACTTGGAGGAGGAAATCTACATGACTCAGCCAGAAGGATTCAAAGTTGCTGGAAAAGAAAATATGGTGTGCAAACTTGAAAAATCGTTGTACGGATTGAAACAATCTTCTAGACAATGGTACAAGCGATTTGACGAGTTTATGTTGCGGCAAGGGTACAAGAGAAGCAAATACGATCATTGTGTGTATTTGCACAAGCTTAAAGATGGTTCCTTTGTATATCTTCTCCTATATGTTGATGATATGTTGATAGCTTCCAAGAATTCGGAAGAAATTGATAAGTTGAAGATTCAACTGAAGAAGGAGTTCGAGATGAAGGATTTGGGTGAGGCAAAGAAAATTCTTGGCATGGAGATAATTAGAGATAGACGTTCAAAGAAACTCTGTTTATCTCAAAAGGAATATTTGAAGAGAGTACTTCAACGTTTTGGCATAGATGACAAGACTAAGCCAGTTAGTACTCCACTTGCTTCCCATTTTAAGCTAAGTACTACTATGTCGCCAATGGATGAAGCTGAACGAGAGTATATGTCAAAGGTACCATACGCAAATGTTGTTGGTAGCTTGATGTATGCAATGGTTTGCACAAGGCCTGACATTTCACAAGCTGTTGGAGTTATTAGCAGATATATGCACAATCCAGGGAAGGAGCATTGGCAAGCTGTGAAGTGGATTCTACGGTATATTCATAATACTGTAGATGTCGGGTTAGTTTTTGAGCAGGAAGACAATCAGTTTGTAGTTGGATATTGTGACTCAGATTTTGCGGGTGATATGGACAAACGAAGATCAACTACTGGTTATGTGTTTACTTTTGCAAAGGCACCAGTTAGTTGGAAGTCTACTTTGCAGTCAACAGTTGCTTTGTCTACAACAGAGGCAGAGTACATGGCTATTACAGATGCTGTGAAAGAGGCAATTTGGCTTCAAGGATTGCTAAAGGAGCTTGGTGTTGAACAAAAAGGTATCACAATTTTTTGTGATAGTCAAAGTGCTATTCAATTAGCGAAGAACCAAGTTTATCATGCAAGGACGAAACACATTGATGTTCGGTATCATTTCGTACGAGAAATCATAGAAGAAGGTGGAGTCACGGTGAAGAAAATTCATACTACAGAGAATCCTGCTGATATGCTGACAAAGGTGGTGACTGCGGTCAAGTTTCAACATTGTTTGGATTTGATCAACATTGTTGAACACTGAAGATTGAAGATGAAGACACAACCAAAATTTGTTATTGAGAGAGAATTGAAAATGTGGAATTTTGCCAAGGTGGAGATTTGTTGAAGTTTGGCAAAATGCCAAAGTCCCACATTGGTTGGGAGTTAAGTTTGGGGGGATTTTTCCCCTATAAAAGAAGGCCTAATGTTTAGGATTGAAACACACCTCTCATTTGCCTTCTCATCTGTTTAAGGCATTTGTATCTTCTCTCTTTAGTATTATTTCACTTGTATTTTTGGAGTGGAATAAAATATTTGGTTGTGTCCGAGGAGTAGGCAAAATTAGCCGAACCTCGTAAATTCTGGTGTTCCCTTTATTATTGCTTTATTGTCTTATTTATTATTTGGTGGTTGTCATAATTTTTGGTATAGTAGTTGTAACTTATTCACACTCTATACATTTGGCTTCCGCAACAATGTTGTCGTCTACTCTTTGCTTTTTAGGAAATCCGCAGCAGCTATTCTGCTAGAAATCTGTCCAAATGGACATGTATAGCTAGGAGATAGTTGTGCATTGGACAAAAGAATCACAATACCAATTAAATTTGAACTTCTTTTCTGTTTTCCTTGGTAATGACTATCCCATGCAGCGGCGAAGCTACATAGCCGAAAAATTACACTGTATATATAGATAAAATATTATATTTTAGAAGTATATAATATATATTGAATACCCTTTATCGAATTTTTTTTAACTTCTTTCAAGTTTGAACCCCCTAGATGAAATTCCTGGCTTCACCACGGATCCCATGAGTAGATAATAGCATCAGTACTCAGTTTATTTTACGATAGTAAAACTTCATAGTGTTCCTAAAAACTATACTAAATACCCATATGGCCGATCTGTTTTACGGTTTTGCCCATGTCATAAGATAATTAAGTTTTAAGTGTCCTTGAACTTACAAAAAACTGCCCATTACGTGACGTGAAAGATTGCAGCTAACATAGATCAACTGACTAGTCTTTGCTCATATTTGCATGCATTGCAGGCAGAGTTGGAGGAGGAAATGAAAAGGCTAAAACTTGAACTGAAGCAAACCCTGGATATGTACAATGAAACTTGCAGAAAACAGGTCAGAATTTGGCAGTCACATATTTTTATCAGCACATGAAGTATTTATCTTCATTATTCATAATAAATACTTTAGACCATATCGATGAAACTTATTTTTCATTTTTAAAGGCAAGAGAGATTGATCATTTGAAGTCAGAAGAGGCATGCAAATTAGAAGAAGCCAAGGAGGCTCAAGTGGCTGCACATGCTATGGTGGAAAAGGAGAAGCAGAAGTGCAAGGCTGCTTTAGAAGTAGCACGGATGGCGCAGCAAATAGCAGAATTGGAATCTCAGAAGCGAAAGCGTGTAGAACAGAAATTTCTGCATGAAGCAGAAGAGATGAAGAAAGCACAAGATGCATTTGCCTGCAGTACAATTCCCTATAGGAGATACTCAATTGACGAAATTGAAGCTGCAACAAATTACTTCTCCAATTCAAAGAAGATTGGTGAAGGTGGATATGGTCCAGTGTACAAAGCCTATCTGGATCACACTGCAGTTGCTATTAAAGTTTTAAGGTCAGACATGTCACAGGGACAAACACAGTTTCAGCAAGAGGTACTTTTCCATGTTTTTCGTTACAGATAAAGCAGACGATTTGGAAATCCATTACGATTAGGTCCCTTTTATTGCAGCTTGATGTTCTAAACCGTTTGAGACATCCAAATGTGGTTCTCCTCTTGGGAGCTTGTCCGGAGTATGGTTGCCTTGTCTATGAATATATGGAAAATGGCAGCTTAGAGGACAGGTTGTTCTGTAAAAACAGAAGTCCTCCTATACCATGGCCTGCTCGTTTCAGGATAGCTGCGGAGATTGCTGCTGCCCTTCACTTCTTTCACCGATCAAGACCAGAACCCATCGTGCATCGAGACCTCAAACCTGCTAATATTCTCTTGGATACTAACTACAAAAGTAAGATTAGCGATGTTGGCTTAGCCAGATTGGTTCCAGCGTCTGTCTCCGATAGTGTCACTCAGTTTATCATGACATCAGCTGCTGGGACATTTTGCTATATTGACCCAGAATACCAACAGACTGGGATGCTGAATCCAAAATCAGATATTTACTCTTTGGGTATCATGTTATTACAAATAATTACAGCAAGGCCTCCAATGGGATTGACACACCACGTCGAGAGGTCAATTGAAAAGGGAAATTTTGATGATATACTAGATCCATCAGTAAATGATTGGCCCTTGGAGGAGGCTCTATCCTTCGCTAAATTGGCTTTGAAATGTTGCGAACTCAGGAGGAAGGACAGGCCAGACCTCGGTTCAGACATATTGCCTGAATTGGAACGACTAAAAGATTTTGCATTAGACTATAGACGCAGAGGTCGGTTTACTTCACGTCCCACAAGTTCACAAGAAAGCTTAGCAGTGACTGAGGTTGGCTATCTACGCTAAGCTTCCTTTTATGTTCAAGGATATTTATGTTTATGCATTCATATAGAAATTACATGTACTTAAGCTGTTCTATGTCCTTTTATCTCTCAGGAAGTAAGACGCGGCATTTCTGACAACCAATCAGATAAAGTACCATAACCGCACGATGGCTGTAAGGGGTAAAACGCCTGAATTACTTTCAACAAGCACTGGTTTACTAGTACCTATTGGCAAGGTAATGATTTCCAGAAGCATTCACTAAGGTTACTTTCAAATAGTTTCTGAAATTTTTATGCCAAGATAAACTCATACTACTATTTTCGGAAACAGATGATGCCATTCAGCTGTGGTTTCCACCTCAATATTCAAGCATATTTTGGCCTCTACTATCCAGCAAGAATGTGAATACTAAATGTACAGAGATACAATCTATAGTCACCACCACAACGCCCGTTGTAATTTTGGAAACAGGAAAGATACAATACTTTTTATTGACATTAATACAATATTTTTGACCAGTGAATGTCAAAGTAAATGGAAATCTTGTACACCAACTGATATTCTAATGAAATCTTGTCATTTTTTGTGAATCCTGTAAATGAGCCTATGCAAAGAGCACAAGAACAGACATACTTTTGGTTTCTCCAGAACATTAATTAAGTTTATGACAAACATGGCAAAAGTAAATCAAGCAGTTGAGGCAATAAGGTAAAGAAACAGCATTGCAGATTTGTATATGTCAGTGCATACATATGAGGACTTGCTTCATGTAACTTGACTTCAGGTGCAAAAACAAAGTATATCCATCTGTTTGACCTAAAATTTAGATCTAGGTTTAAACAATTAGATTTTCTAATAGAATAGGGTTAATTTTAGCTAATATTAATATCCAAAAGGCCGTTTGACTGATTTCGTGGCAAAATGGCTCAAGTGCCGCCGGATAATAATAAATATGCAGCAAAGACAGTATTTAATGACCCAAGAACAAAAAGACAACATTCAATAGTAATAAATGAAATATAATGGTATTTATGTAAATAAATGCGAGTGAGATAACCGAAAAAGGGTTGGATTCGCTGATATCTCTCCTGACAATGATAAGTGATTGATGAACCTTTGAATATTAATATTCTTCTTGGATCGTGGAAGAAAAGTTAGAATCAAATCTGGAAAAATGTATATTGTGTATGTATATCAAATAAGAACCTTCAGAGAATATCAAAGTGTTGTTCTTTTACAACAAGTGTCCCATCCCCTTCTATAACTACTTATAAGGGAACATGAGCCATAAAACCCTAATAGTATAGATTCTAGAATATTCATTGGAATATTCTCTTTAAAGTTTTATCCCTAAAACTAGCTGTTATTGTTCTGTTAAGGACCTCGATATGACTCCTCGATCTAGCATTCGTCCTTTGTCAGGTCACTTCGACCTTATCTTCGTCTTTTGTTGAAATCATATTGATGACGCGTGGCAGCCTTCGAAGGTCTTTTAATGTCGACGTGGCCCAAATATAACTAGGATAATTTTTGGCCCATACACCTTCCTCATTGATGTTTAGATTGCCCTCTCGAATCTGCAAATGGAGAGTAAAAAGGAACCTGAGAACAAGAATTGTCAAAATAGGCATGTATCCAGTACATAACCACATTGAGCTAATCTTTATGGGGTAAGTCCAAGAGAATTGATCTAGTGGATTAGTTAAGTGACTAGGCCCGTGCTCAATATGAGGTGAGCAAAGTGCACAGTGGTTCACCAGGTTCTATCATTCACTTTATCCAATGACTAGATTTTATTAGAAAAAAATTCTATAATTTTAGACTTAAATTTAATACTTCATCTGCTACGGTTTAATAACATGTAGATTAAAAATTTGTAAAAATAGCACGGACTAGCCAGTTTTTGGACTGGTAATTGAAAAATAGCCAGCATTTACAAAGTCATTGAAAAATAGCCAGTATTTTGCTGCAATACAGAAAGTTCCAGCATAATATATTGGAGATTGGTGCACATGTGTATGACCTTTCAGCATATTATGTTGGAACTCCAACACACGAAAAGTTCCAGCATAATATACTGGAGATTGGAGCACTTATGTATGAACTTCCAGCATATTATGCTGAACCGGTATATTTCCAGCATAATATACCATTGGAGTTCCAGTATATTATGCTGGAATATTTTTCAAATCTTGAACGGTGTTTTCATTTAGATTTATCTTTACATAAAAAGTGGCTAAATTTCGATTACTTTTGAAATTGTGCCTATTTTTTTGGTGACCACTTGTAAATCTGACTATTTTTTAATTCTCCCTAAAAAATTAATGCCACATGGTAATTTTTTTTGATAAGGTAAATTGTATTAATCAAAAGGGAGAGAACTCCCGTATACAAGAAGTATACCAAAAAGTAGAGAATTTATATCAGAACATGATTCTCTACAAAAGATGCCCAATCTTCCATACAAATAGGGGCTATATGAGTGCACCAAAAAGCGATCAAAGACAAAAGACTATTCTTAAGATGTGAAAAAGGAGACTCAATCCCCTCAAAAGCTCTCCTATTTCTCTCCCCCCAAACTATCCACATTAGAGTTAACGGGGCGAACTTCCACGCCTTTTTCTTTCTTCTTCTACGAAAACCAGCCCAGCTATATAGCATTTCCTTTACAGTGCTTGGCATCACCCATTGAACACTGAAAAGGTTCATGATCGCCTTCCACAAAGCTGAGGACACATGGCAATGCAACAAAAGATGATCAACTTTTTCCCCTGAGCTTTTATACATATAGTACCAACTAACAAGTGTAATTCCCCTCTTTCACAGATTCTCAGCAGTCAAAATCACTCCTCTCGCCATTAGCCATGCAAAAAACACACCTTCGTAGGCGCCTTAGGAATACAGATCGAGGAGTACGGAAACGAGGCCTCCTCTCTCACTAACATACTCTGGTAAAAGGACTTTATGGTGAACAGACAATCGCCACACAAACCCCATCTCCAAGAATCACATGATGGCTGAGGCCTGTCTTGCCCATATAGTGTCAATAAATCTTGGAGCTCCGCAATCTCCCAATCTTGCATGTTACTTCTAAATGAAAGGTCCTATACTACCCCCCTCCCCCTACATGCTCCTTACGAATCTGTTGGACCATCAATTCCTTCTGGTTTGAAACTCTGAAGACGTGGGGGAAAAAGACCCTCAGAATATCCTCTCCACACCACCTATGATTCCAAAAGCTGATTATCTTCCATCACCCACCCTGTAAGAGATGTTGCCACTGAAGGATTCTCAATTCTTCATGATGCTCCTCCACATGCCACACCCGAAAAGTGTTGTGATTGCCTTGGTCCTCCAACCCCCTCCCATGGAATCGTACTTTTCTACTATGACCTCCCTCCATAGAGCATGCTCTTCTACCCCGAATCTCCACAGCCATTTCCCCAACAAAGCTCTGTTGAATACCCTAAGATCTTTTACTCCAAGTCCACCCTACTTCTTTGGGGAAGTGGCTGTCTGCCAATTCACTAGATAGTGATTGTCTGCCAATTCACTAGATGATACTTTCTAGTTCCATCTGCTGCATCCCAAAGAAAATTCCTTTGAAGCCGCTCTAGTTTTTCTGTGATGCTCATATGAGCTTGCAACAGGGACAAGTAATAGGTGGGCATACTCGATAAAGTGCTTTTAATGAGCACTTCCTTTCCGTCTTGGTACTTTTACCGTTTCTGCCAGCCTGCTAATCTTTTTTCAACCATTTCGATCACTGGATTCCAAAACGTAATATCCTTATGTGAAGCGCCCAATGGGAGACCCAGGTAAGTAGTGGGAAGGGAACCCACCTTACATCTGAGAGCATAAGACAAAGCATCGATGTTAGCAACCTCACCTACTGGGAAAATCTCACACTTGCCGAGGTTGATCTTGAGACCTGATACTATCTGAAACCACTGTAGGACCTGCTTCAGGTAGGTCAACTGATCCATATCGGCATCACAGAAAATCAGGGTGTCATCCACAAAGAGAAAATGAGAGACTCTTCGGGCACTGGGCACCCCGATCGGGGCTGAGAATCCTCTCAAAAAGCCTCCGCCCGCCGCTCGATCCATCATTTTACTCAAAGCATCCATCACTAGAATGAATAGCATGGGGGATAGGGGGTCTCCTTGCATGAGACCCCTGGAGCTGCTAAAGAAACCACATGGGCTACCATTAACCAGGACAGAGAATCTGACTAAGAAAAATGCAGAACTTGATCCATCCCCTCCATCTTGCCCCAAACCCCATCCGCATCATAATGAAATCCAGGAACTCCCAATTGACATGGTCGAAAGCCTTCTCAAGGTCCAACTTGCATAGTAAGTCGCGATCTCTATTTTTCCTTCTGGAGTCTACAGGTTCATTTGTCACCAAAGCGGCATCCAGGATCTGCCTACCTTCCACAAACGCATTCTGGGAAATTGAACCAGACACGTCAAAAACCTTCTTGAGTCTATTGGAAAGCACTTTAGAAATAATCTTGTAAATGCTCCCCACGAGACTAATAGGCCTGTAGTCACTGATAGAAGATGCATCTTCTTTCTTAGGCACAATAGTAATAAAAGAAGCATTGATACTTCTCTCAAAAACACCATTCACATGGAAGTATTCAATGGATTCCATCAACTCCCCCTTGATGGTGTCCCAACAGAGCTGGAAGAAGGCCAAGGAGAAACCATCAGGGTCGGGGGCCTTATCACCAGCACAACTCGACATAGCCTCGTGCACCTCCTCCTCCTCGAAAGCCCTTTTTAGCCACTCACTGTCTTCCTCCCCTATATGGTTGAACTCTATTCCCCCTAAAGTCGGCCTCCAACTAACTTCCTCTTTGTATAAGTTCTCATAAAACCCCACTATCGCTCCTTTTACCTCCTCCTCTCCCTCAATCCTCACCCCATCCACAACTAAGGACTCTATGAAGTTTCTCCTTCGATTTGAAACTGCCTCCCTGTGGAAAAATTTGGTATTCGAATCCCCTTTCTTTAACCATAGCGCCCTTGATTTTTTCCGCCAACTAGTCTCCTGAGCTATTGCTAACTCGACTATTTCCCTTTTTACCTCCCCCAATCTCTCTTTCTCAGATTCATCTAACTCCCTCGCCCCTTCCCCTCTCTCTAGATCCCCCATTTCATGCATAAACTCCCTCATTTTAACCTCTACCCTACCAAAAACTTCCTTATTCCACCTAATAATATCACCCTCGAGCAATTTAAGTTTCTTCAAAGGACGGAATGAAGGTGTCCCTGATACTCCATAGCTTGTCCACCATTCTTTCACCTTGTCACCAAATCCTGGCACCTTCAACCACATGTTCTCGAATCGGAATGGAGCACGCACCCCCTCCCTCTGCATCCATCTAGCAAGATAGGCAAATGATCCATAGTCAGCCTAGGTAAAGGAATCTGCAACACATTCGGCACCAGCTCATCCTAGGAAGGCGATATTAGAAATCTATCAAGTCTAGACCTTGAGTTGGAATCCTTCGCCCTGGCCCAAGTAAACCTTTCCCCTGACAGAGGAAGATCAATGAGAAAGTGATCATTGATGAAGTCAAAAAACTCCTCCATGGCCCTCGAAAACATACTACACCTTAATCTCTCCTCCGGGAATCTAATAGTGTTAAAGTCTCCCCCCATAACCTATGGAAAGCCGCATTCCCCCATCATATTGGCCAGTTCCTCCCAGAAAAATACCTTGGACCCTTCTCCTACCGGTCCGTACACTCTCCCAAATCCCCACTCCACCCCACGCACTCTATCTTTGACAAGAGCTGCTAAAGAAAAAACTCCCTTCTTAATCTCCTTTACCTCCAAGCTTATATCATCCCACATTAGAAGAATGCCCCCGGCACTTCCCACTGCTGGAACCCAGTCATATTTTACCTAACTACCTCCCCAGACACTCCTCACAATCACATCCGACAAAACTTCCATTCCTGAAAGCAAACTAGGTTAGCACCCCACTTTCTAACTCCCACTTTGATGATGACCCTTTTGTTTGGGTCATTCATCCCCCTCACATCCCATGAAAGAATCTTAACTTCCATAATAAATAATATCCCCCTTCTCCCCACCCCCTCTAACCGAGCTCCCTTCCTCCCTGTCACACACTCGGCCCCTTCTCTGGTACACCACTACATCTCTTAAATTATTTAGCTTAACACCTTGACCCAACTCCTTCCCTGCACCATCATAACAAGATTGTTGCTCAATCTCCCTAAACAGTTCTAACACCCTATCTTCCTTCCCTTCAAAAGAAACACCAAGAAACTTCCTAAAGTTTAATAGTTTATCCTTCATCCAGAAAGACATATCCCCTCCTTCAATCTGTGACGAAATTGGACATGCGTCTTCTATATGTATCCTTTCCTTGCCCCTACCGGAGGAATACAAGACCATAGCATTGCTAGCAATAGGAACTTTAGGTGCCGAAAGGATCTCGCCATTTCCTTGAGGGGTATCAGTCTCTGAAATTAGCACCCTACTGCTATATGAATGACCAGGAACACCAGTAGGGTAGCAGGAAAGAGGAGAGCATGGAGCCCTTGGCGGCATCTTAACTGGAAATACTGGTCCGACACTAACATCAGATGGGGCATGCTCAACGATCTTCCCAGAAGAAGAAGAAGCTTGAAGTGTAGTCTCAACACAACTAAGCCCAGGAGCATATGAGGGGGCGATAGAGCTGGGTCCATCTGAGGCGGGAGGCCATGAAATATCAGCACCATCTATAGCCAGTGCCGCCCCTGAAGCCGCGGCCATCGAAGAAGGGCGAAGGTCACTAGAGCTCGGTGCATAAATGCCATTGCGTGTAGCACCATTGGCAGAAGAAGTAAGAACAACTGTTTCCACATGCTTAGTGTAAGCACGTGATTTTTGCCCTATATGAGAATTACTCCCAAAAAATTCAAAATAAAATGATTTTCCTTGGTGTGCAATTTTGAGAATTTTTGTGACATTTTTGGATAATTATTTGTATTTGTCTATGCATGTTTATTTGTTAAATTAATAAAAAATACAAAAATATGTCGCATTTTGCATGTAGGATTTAATTCTACAATTGTTAGTAATTAAGTTTGTTTTACAAAAAATAAAAATTACAAAAATAGGCATCTTTTGCATTTTTAGCATTTAATGTCCAAATATACAATTTTATGCTTAATTGTGCGTTAATTGTTATTGGGAGTTAATTTGCGCTTTTATAACTTATTTTAGTTCTTAATAATAATTTAATAATTTTTAGAATTTAGTTTTAGAAAAATAAAAGAAGAAAAAAGAGCAAAAATACAAAAAAAAAATCGGATTGGGCCACTTCTTCAAATTTCAACTCCAGGCCCAAATAATTGTCCAACCTTCCCCACGACCTGGTCCATTTCAAACCGGGTCGACCCAATCCATAACCCAACACCCCCTATCTTGCATTTCAAAAACAAAACAAAACAAAACAAAACAAAAAGAAAACCCTAAAAAACCCTAAACTCATCCCCCCCCCCTTCTTTTTCTCTCTTCTCCTTCACCATCTTCAAGCTCCACCATCACCTCCCATGGCAGCTGCCCTTCCCCCTTACGCCTAACCTTCACACATACACCTTCGAGCTCCATTTTCGTCCAGCTTCCCCCTCCCCACGTTGAACGATCCCCGGAAGCAACCAAACGACCACCTTACTGCTTCACCACCTCCTTCGCCATGGCTGCGTCGTCTTCTTCTTCATGCTGCTGCTACAGCTTTGCCATGGCTGTGTCGTCTTCCCTTCGTGCTGCTGCTAATTGTTGCTGCTTCTGCTACGACTAAGCCAAGGCATCGAGCAGCTCCCCCTTCACCTCCCCAACTGCTCGTCGAACACTAACAACCCCTCCACGACTGCCCTTCAAGTCTGCTATTGCTGCGTCCACTGCTGCTTCTGCTTCTTGCTGCTACCGCTGCTCAACCAGCTGCTTCTTGCTGCCTCTGTCATCGTCTTATACAACCTCGACTCCAAGCTCTGTTACGTCCAAACGCACCTCACTTCTGCTGCGTTGTCACTGCTCGACAAGCAGCTATCTTGTTTCAGCTATGCCTCTGCCGCCATTTCGTTTATTCGAAGTTTTGTCGAGTTCGTCGATCGTCGTTTTAAGTTTGTCAAGGTTAAAAGGAAGGTGAGTTCGTCGTTGAATTCAAGATCCGTTAGGACGTTGGCAGTCTTGGCATGATAATCGTGTCCGGACAGATTTGTTCTCATTCAAGTTTATCGTCGTTCCGTTCCGGTTAGTTGTTTAACCAAATCGTATTTATCGTTTTCTTATTTTTCTTCAGTTTGTTTCATGTTTGGTTTATTGTTCTTGTTTATTTTTTTAGGGTAGAAATTGTTAGTTTAATGTTTGTTAGATTCAAATTGAAATTTAATTAATTATTTCTTCAATTTATTTCATGTGTTTTATGTATTTTTCAGAAATTGTTAATGTTGTTAGATTCAAGTTTAAATTCATAATTGTTTCTTCTTCGATCTTGTTATTTGTCTAAAAGAATTTAGTTGTAATAGGGAAATATGTTGGTTTAATCATGTGAATCCGTCATATTTTGTTGTTTAAAATGGATTTAATTCATGTTCATCTTGGTTTGAAGTTCATTTTAATCCAGTGATTTAATGTGAGTTTATGTTTTGGTTTTTAATTCGTTGATGAATCATGTATTGTGTTGTTAATATTGTTGTTTCATTGCTCATCCATTTTTTGTCTAAGTTAACCAGGATTGGTTCCCAATATGGTTGATTTATGCACATTAATTTGATGTTGTTCAATTTGTGTTCATGTGATTTGTTGTTGAATTGGTTCAGAAATCGTGTTCATGTGATTTGTTGTTTGAATTTGTGTAGAAATTGGTAATATTGGCTATATTTTGGTTGAGTTTGATTAATTGATTGGTTATAGCTGATGAGGGTAGTTTGGTAAATTGCAGTACGTTCAGGGGTAAAATGGTAATTGCAATAAGGTCGGAGGGGTAGTTTGGGAATTGAACATTTTGAATAATTCTTTATGTTAAGCATGGGTGACAAAATGTAATGGGTGTGGGTGATATAATTGTTTAATATAATGGGGGACAAGACATAATGTAGTGGAGGGGAATATTGTATTTGTTTATGTTAGGCATGAGGGACAAGATGTAATGGGGTGAGGTTGATATATTTGTTTAATGTAGTGGGGGATGAGTGGGAAGATAATGGGTTTGGTAGGAGAAAGTGGTTGGTTTATTAATTGATTAAAGGGTTTTGGGATGGGATATAAATAAAAGAACTTGATCAGATTTTTTTTGAGGAGACACAAGAAAAAGAGGAGAATACAGAAAAAGATTTTAACAGAAAAAAGGACAGAAAATAAAAACAGATACAGAGAATAAAAAGGAAGGAGAATACAGAACAGAAAAAGAAGAGAAAAATTGAAGAAATTTCAAAACTAAAGGAGAGAACAAAAAATGAAAAAATAATCTTCTACTTTCTTTCATTGTTTGAAATCATCATTAATTGTTATTGTTTCATCGAAGCTTGAAGTTTTTTTTTTTGGGATTACTACTCCACCGATTTGCAAACTCTGTTCCTGGGTTGTTACTGTTGCTGGGCTGTTGTTGTTGTGCTGTATTGTTATTACTGCTGCTGATTCTCATCTTCATCTTCTTTTGTTTCCAATACCAGGTACACGACTGTAATACTAGCTATTGCAAGCTAATAATGTGGAAGCATGAATACATATGAAGAATGAAATTTTGAAGTTATAATTTTGTTTTTTTTGTTCCTTTTATTGATTGTATTTAAGCTATTTCATGTATTACTGAATAATAATTGGAATAAGAAAAATAACATAAGTTAGTCTTTAATGAATTGGTTTGGCAAAACGGGTTACTTCACTAGTTATGGAAGTTTCAAGGTTATCAACAGTAGGTTAATCATGAACAAGTAGCTAAATTTAGCTAAGGCATGAATTTAAATTAAGTTTCGTAAATTAGGCATTAAGGCATGATTTGAGTTCAAGCAAGATTAGAAGAACTAATAATTTTTAGTAATTATGGTTAAATTTAGTTTCAAATGGTTGTGAATAATTAATCTCAATAGTTTTTTTATAACAATGCTGAGTTTTGATCTAGCTATATTTGATTCTTTTGAATATTAGTTGTCGAATTTTTATTTTTATTTATAATTTCGAATTTTTTGAGTAAAATTCATTTTCATCAATATTTGTATTAATCTAGCAATAGAATCCATGTTTTCTTAAAATAATAATAAAAAAACGTAATTAATTAGGATTTTCTTTCTTCATTTTAGAGACTAATTTTAATAGAAAAATGTAGTCACTTTAAGATTTGTCCATTTAAAATAAATGAGATGAGCCTCGCTTAGTAAAATGTATAGATTGTAGGGCCCTCACAAATGTATGTATTAATTATTTAGAACATCGGAGTTGGCCCTCTAGTGAAATTTTACGGCCTTTCCCAAATCAACAATACGCTAGTCGCTCTAGGCGCGTCTTTAACAAATTATTTTCTTAAATATGTGTGTGCATTTATGTAACCCAAATCCAAATCTCAACGGAGTCGAAATGTGTCAATAACCACGGGTGTATTGATTGCGACGTGGTTTGAAATAAGTTTTCATAATGTTGCAATTCTCCGTAAAATAATAACAATAAATAAAAAATAATAAAAGCGGCTAAAGGATAAAATCTGCACATAAGTTTATAATGTGTATTATATCAGATAATCAAGCCGAATATAACAGTTGAGCGACCGTGCTAGAACCACGGAACTCGGGAATGTCTAACACCTTCTCTCGGGTTAATAGAATTCCTTATCCGGATATCTGGTTGGCGGACTGTAATACAGAGTCATGCTTTTCCTCGATTCAGGATTAAAATTGGTGACTTGGGACACCCTAAATCTCCCAAGTGGCGACTCTGAAATAAATAAATAAATCCCGTTTCGATTGTCCTTTAATTGGAAAAAACTCCTTGTACCCTCGCGGGGGCGGAAAAAGGAGGTGTGACAGCTCTGGCGACTCTGCTGGGGATGATACTCAGAACCACTGGTCCAGGGTTAGAAATTCGAGCTTTAGATGAATTGTTATATTTGGTTTTATCTGATTTTGTTACATGTTTGGGCTCAATGTGCTAAATGATGTTTTTACCGCTTTGATATTATTTGACTGTATATATAAATTGTGCCGAAACCCTTCTCTTCTTACCTCCGGGGAGAAGCTCGCTGGTCGAGACTCCCTATTCTATTAGTTTCATACCTTGAAATAAGAAAGAGGCCGGACAAGTTACAAAGCCGGACGATCCCGCGGGTCCCCGGTACGTAGCCCCCTCCTCGACTCGAGTTGTCCGCTCGGGTACACAGTCTAGAACAAATACCTAGGTTATGAACCTAGAATAACTCAGCTTCATGCCGGATCCCTAGTATGAACGTTTGTTTGCATCACGTGCATTTGACTTTGGAGGCTCAACACAGGGGTTGGGTCTGTCTAGGACATGTATACCAAAAAAAAAATGAAAATGACCATCCTGATGCATCTTACTTGCTGCTACTTGCGCATTTATTTGATTCAGACTTGTGTGTCGACCGATTTTTGAATATCAGGAATATTGTGAAATTGAAAAAAAAAAGAAAAAGAAAAAGAAATAGCGGCTAGGAAATTGATTGTTTATTTTTGAAAAAAACCCAATGCCCAAATACTGTCAAAACTCTGCCGAAATTTTGAGAAAATGAGAAAAAAATATCTTATTAGTTTGTTTTATTAAAAGCAAAGGAAAAATAGGAAAAAAAGAGTCGTTGTTCTGTCTTGTTTTTCAACAAAAAAAAATAGAAAAGGAAAATAGTTTGTCTTGCCATGAAAATAAAAATGAAAAAGAGTCTTGTTTTTAAAATGTTTTTTTTATTTATTTGTTTATGAAAATGCCAAAAATAAAAATAAAAAGAGTCGTGCGTTGAACGTGGTTTTATTATTTGTTGCAATATATATATATATATATATATATATATATATATATATATATATATATATATATATATATAAATCCAAAAAGTATTTTTCTTTATTTCCAAAATATATATATATATATCTTTATTTGTTGCAAAAAGTATTTGTCTTGCCAAGAAAATTCAAAGTAAAATTCCAAAAAAAAATATGTCTTGCAAAATATATATATTTATATATATATCTTTATTTTCCATTGAAAAGAAAATTCAAAATTCAAAAAATATTTTCGTAAGCATATCTTTCATTAAAAGTAAAATTCCAAAAATATTTTCTTTCTTCTTTATAAGTCTTTCCTTCAAAAAATAAAATTAAAAAAAAGGTTAGTTTATTTACTTTATTCGGGATTGCCCGAACTACGCGGGTTTGATTCTCACCGGATGTGAGATACGTAGGCAACCCTCATCGGGTCCAACCCCCCTTTTTGCTAAAATAGCCAAAAACCAATAAATAAATAAAAAACGTGTCAAAATTTTAATTTTGTCAAAAAGTCGGACGGTGTCCAACCTCCCCTTTTGCTAAAAAAATAGCCAAAAAAAATATGTCAAATTTTAATTTTGTCATAACGAAGTCGGGTGACGCTGTTTTATCAAGACATAGCCGAATGTTCCCGAAAGGGACGCCGGAAGGCTGACTTTGCATAAACAGCCACCTTTGGGTCATTTTTTAAGATTTGGTCCGGTTAACCCACACAGCCTTAAAAATCTTCGTCCCCGAGACGTTGAAAGACCGTGTTTGCAATATTGAGTTTTCTAATTTGAAAAACGATAAAAAGAGTGATAAATAAGTCAGGTGATGCTGTTTTGTCATAAATAGCCGAATGTTCCCGAAAGGAATGCCGGAAGGCTGACTTTGCATAAACAGCCACCTTTTGGGTCATGTTTAGGATTTTTGGTCCAGTTGACCCACACAGCCTTAAAACTTTTCGCCCCTGAGGCGCTGAAGGGCCGTGTTTGCAACACCAGGTTTTTATTGTAATTTGAAAAAAAAAGAAAAACAAAGAGTCAGCGGTCAGGTGAATACCGTTTGGATTTTTAGTCAAAAATAAGCCGAGCCAGTTTTGGCCGCGTCTTAAACTGTTCTTGCCGAAATAGCCTTAGAGTATCTTTCAGTTGTCGAAAGGCTATTTTCGTAAAAGAACGGACAAGTTTGTAAAGTGTCATAAAATAATCCTCCCCGACCTCAAAATTCATGTGAAATTTGGAAGGGGCCACATTTGCAAAAATAACCGTTTGGTTGCATTTGTCGAACAGAGAAAGGGAGCTGGCCGTTTGTTTTTGAGTTTGTAAAACTTTTGATTAGAATATGTGGGTCGTTTGATTTTCAAGTTTGTAGGTCATCTTTAAACCTTTGAAACCCAGTTTGTTTTAATATGAAAATTGATGATTCAAAAAAAAATCATTGTTGTTACCTTTCATTGGTCCGAACTACGCAAGATCTGATTCATGCGGGGTCATGATACGTAGGCAATCTCCATAAGATTCGACCACAACAAAAAATGAAAAAAAAATGAAAAAAAAATGAAAAAAAAAAAGAAAAAGAAAGAAAAAGATGTTGTTAATAATGGGGACTGACGGAGTCCATTCTAACCTGTTTTGCTTTGAATCACAAAGAAAGTTAAGGTGGTTGGTTTGTGGTAAGCTGGACAATGACACCCAGAATGTCGCGCAGAATCCATTACCTGCACATCATGATACACACTTTGCGGGGATCAGGCCTGATGACAGAAGCACTCGAATTCTATTGGGGAATTGTTGACTAGGGTTGATGATATTGAAGTTGGCAATGGTCTGGGCAACCCTGATGCGAAGCTCAGTGACTGAGATGCCATTTTTGATAAAATGGGAGGACGCTTTGTTCCTTGGTTAGCAAGAAAGAAGCTTTTGGTGGCTTATTTTGTTGTCATTTCTGTTGTCCGGATTATTCTTAGGGTTGTAATCCGGATATTGTCTTGTGGTCAAACCCCCTTATCCTTTTATTTGTCTAGTACCTAATGTGGTGTTATCTGGTTTGGTTTTAGGGTTGTAACTGTTTATTTTGTTGTTTAAACAGTTCTACCGATTGTCTAAATGCAAATTCCGATCTTTTAATATCTCCAGTCATCTTCTTTGTTTAGTTTTCTTTACCCTTTTGTTTTGCTTTTGTTCGACGCCGATTCTAGTGACATGACATGCGCTCACAGTTTAGGCCTAATCTTAAAAGTTGATCTTAAAGCAATTTGGGGATGATCGGGACCCCTTTGAAAATAAGAATAGTTTGAGATCATTTGAATCCCGAACCGTGTGAAACTGGGGCAAGTAAAGCACAAAGAAACCCGTTTAAAAGCAAGATTCGCCAAATTGGCATGAGGGTCGTTCATGATAATAAGAGTGAGAGTGTCGTCCAACGGTGCTTTAGAAATGACAAATCAAAAGCAAATGTTGAATATAATTGTCAAGTCCAACACCATCAGAAGATACTATAAATCTATGTTCAATTGTGTTGTTTTCACTTGGCATGTTTTGAAGGCAGGAATGACGAAGGCATTTTGTTCTGCTACCTAAACGCTTTATCCTTTGTTACCCCTTTTGAGCCTTATTTGTTTTTCTTTCGTACCCCTCGTTCGGAATCAATAGCAACGACTAGGAAATACGAGCCTGGAAGGTAAAGAAGAAGAAAAATAATCAACAAAAATGAAAAAAAAAGAAGAAGAAACGAAAAATGATAACAAAAAAAAACAAAAGAAAGTGAGAAGAAAACAGAGGAATTGGGAACTACGTTTGACCTGATTCCTCAAAAAGGATACGTAGGCGCTTTACGGCTCGGTCATGGTGTAATAAGAATTAAAAAAAATTAAATAAATAAATAATCCCCAAGCAAGAAACTGGGGCAAGAGTTGCGCTTGTTGTAAACAAATATGTTCCGAAGGTTGTAATTTTGAACCCCAAATTGATTTGTTTTTTGTCGAGCCTTTAATACCCTTTCTTTCTAGCCTATCCAAAACCCACATTACGGTCCAAATAAAGACTTTCTGATCAGTCTTCAAAAGATGCCAAGTCAGACAAATGAGAGTCTTACCGGTGAACATAACATTCTGTTTCACAACAGAAAAGACTCTAATCTCCAGCAGAGAGAGTCATACCGACAACACTCCAAATCCCCAGCTGGAAAGTGATATAAATGAGAAAGTCTTATCGGTAAAAATCTTCACGGACACCATAAGGCGATGAAAACTGAGAGAAAAACCAAAATGAGAGAGGCTTGATAGTGAAAACCCTTCGGGCACTACAAGTCGAATAAGATTGGGAATTAGATGGGGAATTGCCAATTGAAGGTCTTGAAAGACGATTGACGGCAGAGGATAGGCCACATGTGTATGTCATGACCATTAGAGTCGTTATCTGCGTTTGATAGGCTTTTATTTATAGTTTCTTTTGTTAAAGAGTCATCTTTTTCCTTTGTTTTTTTATTCTGTTCCCTTTTATCTTTTCCTTTCATAGAAAAATTCCCCAATAGAGTCTGTCTGGTCAGAACAAGTGAGAATTGACTTCAAAATATGCCATCAGCTTTACAATTATGCAAGATGAGATCTGACTAGTACATCCAAGTGGTATAGTCAGCAAGGAACAAACGCGAGGCCAGTGTCAAGAAAGATATCCCCAGCAAAAGGGAATTGACAAAAGGATTGACGAGTGTCAAGAGGGATATCCTTGCCAAAACCAAAGTTTATAAACCTCAAGGCCAAGGCCCGTGAACAAAGTAAGGAGAGCAGTGAGTATGATTTGGGAAATTCATACTAGACTAAAAGGTCGGGGAAAGGCCAATTTCCGAGCTATGCCACAAAAGAAGAGGGATATCCCCAGCAGAAAGGGATTATCCCCAGCAAATAATATCATCCCCAACAAGTTTTGGAACGCAGAGCAGGGAAGGAGAAAGGGAAAAGCCATCCCCAGTAGGAGTATCATGACCAATCACCGTGTTTTAAACTAACAAATTTTGTTTGATTTGAAACAGATAAAGGAAATGGCATTGATTACAGAAATGCATGCCACAAGAAAGATTATCAAACTGGGGCAGAAAATTTTCCTTCCATTTAGAAAATTTTCTGGAAGTCAGGTACCCATTCGGGGAAGAATAAAGATAACACCAGTCTCAAGGGAAGTGGTCTTAGAACCAGTGTTGCCCCCAACATAATAAGTTTCAATGGAGGAAGTTGTTCCCCAGCGGACAGAACAAAGGGATGAAACTTGAGCTCAGAAAAGCAAAAGGCCAGTATCATTCCCAACAGCCTCCCGAAGAGTGAAGCACTAGTTCTGAAGGAATCAGAATCTCCCAGCAGTGTTATCCTCGACAGCGTTATCTCCAGCTGATAACATTCTATCCCCCAACAGGTAAGTAAATAATTCCCCAACAGGGTTATCCCCAGCAGTTTCGAGGAGTCCAACACAAGTTTGGTGAAAATCGGTATCCTCAGCGGTTCCTTTTGGAGAAAGGCAAAACGAGTTTTAAGGGAGGTAATCTTCGAAGGAAGAAGCACAAATAAATAAATAAATAAATAAATAAATAAAAAGGGAAGTAGTTTGTAGAGGAATGAAACATCCTACTTAAAAGGAAGTAGTTTTGGAAGGAGTAAGATAACATATTTACTCAGCAGAGTTATCCTCAGCAGTGTTGAAAGAAAGAAAATAATGAGTTTTAATAAAAGGAGTTGTATCCCTAGCGGACAGAACAAAGGGATGAAACTTGAGCTCAGAAAAAGCAAAAGGCCATTATCATCCCCAGCAGCTTCCAGAAGAATGAAGCATCGATTTGAAGGGATAAAATTCCCCAGCAGCATTATCCTCAACAACGTTATCCCAAGAAGATAACACTTTTATCCCCAGCAGTATTGAGAGAAAATAAAAAAAAATGAATGAGGGGAAGAAAGGAGACTCCCCCAGTGGTATTATCCCCAACAAGCAAGAACAAAGCAGCGCAAAGGAAAAAGAAAAGAAAAGAAGAAATTACAAAGGTAAGTTTCTCAAATCATTGATCTTTACATTTTCCTCCTAGGATAAAAAGTCCTAATCTGATGAATTTCCCTCCCGATACAATCTTAGTCCGATGAAATTTTCTCCTAAGATATCAAATCTTAGTCCGATGAATTTTTCTCCTAAGATATCAAATCTTGGTCCGATGGAATTTTTCCTCCCAAGATAAGAAATCAAATCTTAGTCCGATGAAATTTTCTCCTAAGATACCAAATCTTAGTCTGATGAATTTTTCTCCTAAGATAGAAATCTTAGTCCGATGAAATTTTCTCCTAAGATATCAAATCTTAGTCCGATGAATCATTCTCCTAAGATCATAACAAAATGGACCTAGTTTGACGATTTATCTCTTAGAGTCAAAATCTTGGTCCGATGGAATTTTTCCTCCCAAGATAAGAAATTAAATCTTAGTCCGATGAAATTTTCTCCTAAGATATCAAATCTTTGTCCGATGAATCGTTCTCCTAAGATCACAACAAAATGGACCTAGTTTGACGATTTATCTCCTAGAGTCAAAATCTTGGTCCGATGGAATTTTTCCTCCCAAGATAAGAAATTAAATCTTAGTCCGATGAAATTTTCTCCTAAGATATCAAATCTTAGTCCGATGAATATTTCTCCTAAGATCACAACAAAATGGACCTAGTTTGACGATTTATCTCCTAGAGTCAAAATCTTGGTCCGATGGAATTTTTCTCCCAAGATAATATAATAAAATCTTAGTCGGATAATTTGAAAAAAAGAAGAAGTTTGAATTTGAAAAAAAGGGGAGTCATTTTTTTGTTTTCTTAAGATTATCAATGTTCAACTGTTGTTGAAGTCAGGAGCCCGCCTGAAGAGAGGAATGACGTTTATTTTAAAAGTTGTTTGTTTGAAATCAGGAGCCCGCCTGAAGAGAGGAATGACGTTTTATTTTTAAAAGTTGTTGAAATCAAGAGCCCGCCTGAAGAGAGGAAAGGCGTTTTATTTTTAAAAAAGGTTGTTGAAATCTCGCCGACCTAAAGAAAAGAATGAAATTTTATTTTTAAAGTTGTTGTTGAAATCAGGAGTCCGCCTGAAGAGAGGATGACGTTTTATTTTTAAAAGTTGTTGAAATCAAGAGCCCGCCTGAAGAGAGGAAAGGCGTTTTATTTTTAAAAAAGGTTGTTGAAATCTCGCCGACCTAAAGAAAGGAATGACATTTTATTTTTAAAGTTGTTGTTGAAGTCAGGAGCCCGCCTGAAGAGAGGAATGGCGTTTATTTTAAAAGATGTTTGTTTGAAGTCAGGAGCCTGCCTGAAGAGAGGAAAGGCGTTTTATTTTTAAAAGTTGTTGAAATCTCGCCAACCTAAAGAAAGGAATGGCATTTTATTTTTAAAGTTGTTGTTGAAGTCAGGAGCCCGCCTGAAGAGAGGAATGGCGTTTATTTTAAAAGATGTTTGTTTGAAGTCAGGAGCCCGCCTGAAGAGAGGAAAGGCGTTTTATTTTTAAAAGTTGTTGAAATCTCGCTAACCTAAAGAAAGGAATGACATTTTATTTTTAAAGTTGTTGTTGAAGTCAGGAGCCCACCTGAAGAGAGGAATGACGTTTATTTTAAAAGTTGTTTGTTTGAAGTCAGGAGCCCGCCTGAAGAGAGGAATGACGTTTATTTTTAAAAGTTGTTTTTGAAATCAGGAGCCCGCCTGAAGAGAGGAATGGCGTTTTATTTTTCAAAGTTGTTTGTTGAAGTCAGGCGCCCACCTGTATAACGAGAGGAATACTTTTTAGTCTTGTACTTCAGATTTTGAAATCAATTACCCCGCCGGGAGGTAGAAGGTTACAACAGGAATCCACAGCAGGAAACGATAAAAATCCCCAGCACCGGGTGTAAGCACGTGATTTTTGACCCTCCCCGAGAATTTTCACATTTTTAGTGTGAATATGTGAAACTGGGTCTAGTATAGCTATTTTAACTATTTTTACTTTATTTCATTGCAAAAAGAAAAATTACAAAAAAAAATATATATATATAAATTTTAGTTTATGTATCCCTCATAAACTTGAAAAAAATCAAAAAATTGCACTTTATTTTGGTACTTTATATAAATTCGGAAATTAACAAAAAATATATATATAATTCTATTAATGTTTTGAAGTCATTTTAATACAAAAAATATTATTTCATATTTTTGTCTTTATTAAAAAAACGAAAATTACAAAAAATAGTTTTATTAATATGTTATAGTTATTTTAACTTTGAAAAATACAAAAAATATTACTTCATATTTTATCTTAATATTTACGAAAATTACAAAAAATGGTTTTATTAATATTTTATAGTCGTTTTAACTTTGAAAAAATACAAAAATAGTACTTCATATTTTATCTTAATATTTACGAAAATTACAAAAAATGGTTTTATTAATATTTTATAGTCGTTTTAACTTTGAAAAAATACAAAAATAGTACTTCATATTTTATCTTAATATTTACGAAAATTACAAAAAAATAGTTTTATTAATATTTTTGTAGCTATTTTAAAATCTTGAAAAATATTTAAGAATATATAGTTTCGTTTAAATACTAGTCTTATTTTTGGTAGTTATTTTGCTTACATAGGACTAGTTAAGCAACGTATTCCTATTTCTCGGGTCCGGGCAAAAGAATAATATTCGGGTTCAAACTACCCGGTTTTAGGCCTAATTTTCGGACCTAGCCCATAATAAACCGTGTCCAGGACACGTGGGGAACCCCACCACGCGTGGGGAACATATGCCTTGAACCCCACCACGCGTGGGCTCATTTTTCGGGGCAAACCATGCCAAATACACGGACTACACATTTGACAAAGGGAGGGATTTTGAAAATTTGAAAAAAAAAAAGAGAAAACATGTACTGTTTATCTTCTTCTTAAGAAGAAGAAGAAGAGGAAACGAAAAAAAGAAAGAACGAGAGGAGCCCCCCTCCATCAACGAACAGCCCCCCAGCACCGGCAACCTCCTCCTCCTGTCCAAACAACCAACCTCCTCCTCCTGTCCAAACAGACCACCGCTCTTCAACCCACGACGACCCTCCTCCTCCTCGCAACGTCCAAACACCTACTGTAAACGACCCTACTGACCGGACTTTCCCCCCGAGGACCGGACCAACATAACCAACGACCAAACACCACCCCATCACCACCGTCCGACACCACCAACGAACACACCCAAACGACACCGACCAAAACCACCATTGACGCCTCAAAACCACTTCCAAAACCTACCCAGCTGACCCCCCGTCACTGTCACCCCAGCACCACGACCAACGTCAACAACCTACCCCGTCGCAGCCCCAGTCCCTTCGACCACCAAACACCGGCAACCACCCCTCCTCCTCCTAGCTCTAACGAACCAGTCCACCATTTTCAGTCCGACGAGCAGCTATCGCTGCATGCCAGGCAGTCGTAGCTGCGTTTCCGAGCAGCGGTGGGTTGCTGCGATCTTGCTTGGCCGAGTTTTCTGTTTTTCCGTCGAGGTCGACTTTGGTTCGTCGAGGCGCTGTCCGAGGTTCCGTCGTTGTTCTTCATTCAGAGAGGTCCGGCTTGAGTTCCGTCGGAATCGTGTTTGTCGTCCTAAGTTTGCCGAGGTTCAAAGGTTAGTAAACCTCGAGCATTAAATAAGGAAATGTTATGTCAAAAGTTCAAAAAATGCAATATAGAAATTGGTATGATAATTTTCTGCTTATGTTTTCATCGTATGCATTTTTGCTCATTTTGCGTTATGTGATTCTTGTTTATTTGATGTCATTTAATTAAGTTTGACTAGTTGTTCTATGACACAAGTTTGCCGTTAATTTGTTCGTCCTTTCCTTCGCTTAGTTCATTCAAAAAATTATTATTAGTACATGTTATTACTACTCCCGAAATACTCATTCGCTAAAAATCTTTTTATTAAACTTCTAACAAGTTATGAGATTTTAGTTGTAAAGAAGTTGTAAGGTTTAGTATGGTTAAAAGCGTAAAAATGGCATCCCTTTAAAATATAAAAAAAAATAATAAAATAATAAAAAAAATAAGAATGAGATGAGCCTCGCCGAATAAAAATACAAATTGCGGGGCCCTCAGTAAATACTTGTTTAAAATTACTTAGAATTCAGGAGGGTCGTTTAGCGAATTTCACGGCCTCCGCAAAATAATAACGCGATAGTCTCTTTAGGCGCACCTTTAATAATTTAATTTTCTTAAACTCGGGTGTGCATTTCATGCGACCCAAATCCAAATCCTAAAACATCAAATAAAATATGTTTCGGATTGTGGGTGCATTTCATATGACACAGTCCAAAGATATATTTTAAGCGATGTTCACATTCTTGTAAAATTCAATAATAATAAAGTGGTTAAAATATAAATTTGCACATAAGTTCATATTGTATTAAAAATCAGATAAATAAGCCAAATATAACAGTTGAGCGACCGTGCTAAAACCACGGAACTCGGGAATGCCTAACACCTTCTCCCGGGTTAACAGAATTCCTTATCTAGATTTCTGGTACGCAGACTGTAATATAGAGTCATTATTTTCCTCGATTCGGGATTAAAATTGGTGACTTGGGACACCCTAAATCTCCCAAGTGGCGACTCTGAAATAAATGAACAAATCCCGTTTCGGTTGTCCTTTAATTGGAAAAAACTCCCTCGCGCCCCGCGGGCGCGGAAAAAGGAGGTGTGACAGCTCTGGCGACTCTGCTGGGGACTGGGACCCAGAACCACTGGTTCAGGGTTAAGAATTCGAGCTTGAAATAATTGTTATTATTTGGCTTTATTTTTTACCGCTTTGATATTATTTGAACTGTATATAAACTGTGCCGAAACCCATATCCTTTCTGAGTCTTCTAAATCATGAAGAAGGGTGTACTTCGTACGACTTCTTTTCTGTATAGTGTCAAATCCCAATTTAGAACGAGGTTCGGACAAGTTGCTAAGCCGGTGAAGCTTCTGTATTCCCGGTACGCTGCCCCCCCTCGGCTCGAGCTGTCCGCTCGGGTAAGCCAGGTCTAGAACAAACACCCAGGTTCTGAACCTAGTATAACAAAGCCACATGCCGGATCCCTAGTAGGAACGTTTATTTGCATCATGTGCATTTGACTTAGGGGACTCAACACAGGGGTTGGGTCCGTCTAGGACAAGCAACCTGAAAATAATAGACCAGCTTATGGCATCCTATGTGCTACATGTTGTATTCAGTCAAGGGCGAATGGGTCATTTGGTCATTTCCAGCACGCTTGCTTTTTGGGAAAACACATGGGGAACATTTGTGGAATCCAAGAAGTCTTGGAATTCCCATATGTCCCCCACGCTTCATATGTTGGAAAAAGCGCATGGGGAACATTTGCGAAATCCAAGATGTCTTGGAAATCCTTATGTTTCCCATGCCACATTTTGAAAATAACAATAAACATAAAAAAATAAAAATGCATATAAAAACAAGGCATGAAAATTCAAAAGATTTTGTATGTTGTCATCATTTTCTACAAATTAGAAAATCGTGAAAAGATGAGGAAATGGCAGTGTAGAGATATAACTACTTATTTTTAGAAAGACAAAGGAAACAAATGTCCAAGTAGTGTCGAAACTCTGCCGAAATTTTGAGAATATAAAATAAAAAACATGTCTTATTAGTTTGTTTTATTAAAAAAAAAAGCATTAATAGAAAAGAAAATTGTTTGTCTTGCCATAAAAATGAAAAAAGAGTCTTGTTTTTAAAATATGTGTTATTTATTTGTTTATGAAAGTGACAAAATTAAAATAATCCAAAAATATTTTCTCCATTATTGGCTTCTCTAGGAAGTTTTTCTAATTGTTTTCAAAAAAATAATATAATATAAAATAAAAAAAAACAAAAAAACAAATCCAAAAATAGTTTGATTCTTTTTTCAAAATTGAAAAGAAAATTCAAAATTCAAAAAAAAAAACATTTTGAGAAGCATTTCTTTTATTAAAAGCAAAATTCCGAAAAATATTTTCTTCTTCTTCTCTAGAATAAAGAAAAAAAAGAGCAAATGAAAATTCAAAAAATATATCTTATAAGTGTTTCTTTTAAAAAGAAAATCAATCAAATTTCCTTTCTTCTTCTAAAGTAGTTCTTTTGCCCGAACTACGCGGGTTTGATTCTCACCGGATGTGAGATACGTAGGCAACCCTCATCGGGTCCAACCCCACCGTTTTGCTAAAAAGCCAAAAACAAACAAATAATAATCATAAAAAAAATATATATGTCAAATTTCAATTTTTGTCATAAAGAAGTCGGGTGACGCTGTTTTATCAAGACATAGCCGAATGTTCCCGAAAGGGACGCCGGAAGGCTGACTTTGCATAAAACAGCCACCTTTGGATCATTTTTTAAGATTTGGTCCAGTTGACCCACAGCCTTAAAAATCCTCGTCCCGGAGACGTTGAAAGGCCGTGTTTGCAATATTGAGTTTTCTAATTTGAAAAACGAAAAAAAAGTCATAAATAAGTCAGGTGATGTTTTATCATAAATAGCCGAATGTTCCCGAAAGGGACGCCGGAAGGCTAACTTTGCATAAACAGCCACCTTTGGGTCATTGTTTTAGATTTGGTCCAATTGACCCACACAGCCTTAAAAGATCTTCGTCCCCGAGGCGCTGAAGGGCCGTGTTTTGCAATACCAAGTTTTATTATAATTTGAAAAAGAGTCGACGGTCAGGTGAATACCGTCTTTTGTCATAATAAGCCGAGCCAGCTTCGGCCGCGTCTTAAACCGTTCTTGCCGAAATAGCCTTAGAGTATCTTCGGTTGTCGAAAGGTTATTTTCGTAAAAGAATGGACAAATTTGTAAAGTGTCATAAAATAATCCTCCCCGGCCTCAAAATTTATATGAAATTTGGAAGGGGCCACATTTGCAAAAAATAACCGTCCGGTTGCATTTAGCAAACGGGGAAAGGAACTATCCGTTTGTTTTTGAGTTTGTAATTGTTGATTAGAGTATGCGAATTATTTTGATTTTCGGGTCCGTTTGTTGTCTCTTGTCAAAAGTCTGTTTTTGCAATCAAGTTTGTTTTAATTTGAAAATTGGAAATTCCAAAAATAAAATGTGTGCGTTTATTATTGTTTATCATTTATTGGTTCGAATTACGCAAGGTCTGATTCACGCAGGGACGTGATACGTAGGCAATCTCCATAAGATTCGACCACCACTAAAATAAAAAATAAAAAAATATAATAATAAATAAATAAAAGAGAGTGTGGAAGATTTTCAGGGGGCACAATTGTCTAACTGCTTAGGTACATTGTATCTCTGATATATGATTGTCTGTCCAATGCCCTAACACTAACGTGATGACTTCCCTTTGATGTGTCCATATAAAGAGAGTGGTTGGTTGTGGTAACTCCTCCTTGCAAAGCAAAATCAAAGGACAATGGCTCAGAACCGCAGAACCGAGTGGGTCAGTACTGATGACCGACAACAATTGGTCGAACTGAACAACGGGTTGGTAGAAGAAGTGAAAATGCTGAGACAGCATGTGGCAGACATGTATCAGGCATGGATAACAGGAAAAGCACCACCCCCTCCACCGCCAAGTCTCTTGAACTCGGTCAATTCCCAAGCACCCAACACCATAATGGAAGATCCCCCATACTCTCCATCCCAACCCACTTATGGCAGCCTTCCCAGCTACCCGAGTAGCTCCATCACTCCTCAATGCTTCTCCGCTCCCCAACACCACTTCTTTCCCCGCCATACTTCACTTTCCAGGCACCCGGCTCCACAAAATGCCTACCCACCTACACAAGCCTACCAAAAGCCATCTGGATCAGGTTTCCGGCCCTGTCAACATGCAAGAATGAAGAGGTTGCTGAAACGAGGAGAGGCTCTCACCCCCATCGGGGTATCTTATGCCAGTCTGTTTGAAAGGCTAAGGCATGCTGGTTCGATTGAGCCACTCCCCGCATGTACTATAAATCCGCTTGCAAGGAGCTTTGATCCGGCAGCACGATGCGCCTACCACTCCAATGTCGTAGGGCACAACATTGAGAGCTGTCATAGCTGGAGAAGGGAAGTAGAGAAAATGATCCGAGAAGGGCGGGTTGCGATTAATAACAGCGATATGGAGCACTCGAACCTCCTCGAGAATTTGCCGACGGAGGTTGATGAGGTTGAAGCTGGTAATGGTCTCGGCAGTATTGATGCAAAGCTCAGCGGCTAAAATGCCAATTTGATAAAGTGGGAGGACGCTCCGTTCCTTGGTCAGCAAGAGAGAAGCTTGTGGTGGCTTATTTTGTGGTCATTTCTGTTGTTCGGATTATTAAGGTTGTAATTGGGATTTTGTCATGTGTCAAACCTTCTTATCTTTCCATTTTTGTCATAGCAGTTTGTTTAAATTTTGTCCAGTTTATGTTAGCATTTTATTCTGGTTGTTTTGTTTGTTTTATTATTCAAACCATTTCGCCGGTAGTCTAATACAAAGTCGGTCTTTTGTTAGTTCCAGTCGTCTTTTGTTTAGTCCTTTTATCATTTCATTCGATGCTGATTCTAGGAACATGACATGCGCACACACTTTGGGCCTAGTCTTTAAAGTTAATCATAAAACCCTGGAAAGGCGATCCGACCATTTAAAGAAAATAAGGACGGTTCGAGATTATTCAGAGCCCGAGTCATGTGGAACTGGGGCAAGTTAAGCACAAAGAAAACCGTTAAAAGCAAGGTTCGCCAAATTGGCATGAGGGTCGGTCATGATAATGAGAGTGTCGCCCAACGGTGCTTAGAAATGACAAAGGAAAAATAAAATGTTTAACATAATTGTCAAGTCCAGCACCATCAGAAGAGACTACAAATTTAAAGTGTGTTGTTTGCACTTGGCATGTTTTGAAGACTGGAATGACGAAGGCATTTTGTTCTGCTACCCAAGCACTTTATCCTTCGTTAACCCCTTTTGAGCCTTATTTATTTTCTTTCGTACCCCTCGTTCGGAATTAGTAGCAACGAATAAAATACGCAAGCATGGCGGGTAAGAGAAAAGAAAGAAAAGAAAACAACAAAATGGGAAAAGAAGAATGAAAGAAAAAGAGAGAAAAAAAACGACAATAGAAAATGAGAAAAGAAAAAGAGAAAAGAAAAATGATAACAAAAAGCAAAAAAAGGGAAAGAGGAATTGGGAACTACGTTTGACCTGATTCCTCAAAGAGGATACGTAGGCGCTTCACGGCTCGGTCATAGTTTTGAAAAAAAAATGAAAAAAAAAACAATTAAGATATCCCCAAGCAAGAAACTGGGGCAGAGGTTGCGGTCGTTGTAAATAAATCTAATTCCGAAGGTTGTAATTAATAACACAGAATCAATGCACTTTGGAGCCTTTAATACCCTTTCTTTCTAGCCCTATCCAAAACCCACATTACGGTCCAAGAAAGACCTTCTGATCAGTCTTCAAAAGATGCCAAGTCAGACAAATGAAGAGTCTTACCGGCGAACATAACATTCTGTTCCACAGCAGAAATGACTCTAATCTCCAACAGAAAGAGTCATACCAGAAACACTCCAAAATCCCCAGCTGGAGAGAGATATAAAACGAGAGAGTCTTATTGGTGAAAACCTGCACAGGCACCATAAGGCGATGAAAGCTGAGAGAAGAACCAAAAATAAGAGAGACTTGATAGTGAAAACCCTTCGGGCACTACAAGTCGAATAAGATTGAGAATCAGATGGGGAATCGCCAATTGAAGATCTTGAAAGATGATTGACGGTAGAGGATAGGCCCCATATGCATGTCATGGCCATTAGAGTCGGTATCTGCGTTTGATAGGTTTTTATTTATAGTTTCTTTTGTAAAAGAGTCATCGTTTCCTTTGTCTTTTATTTTGTTTCTGTTATCTTTCTCCTTTCATAAAAAATTTCCCCAATAGAGTCTGTCCGGTCAGAACAAGTATGAAATGACTTCAAAATATGCCATCATCTTTCCAAGATGAGATCTGACTAGTATATCCAAATGGTATAGTCAGCAAGGAACAAGCGCGAGGCCAGTGTCAAAAAGATATCCCCAGCAAAGGGAATTGACAGAAGGATTGACGAGCGTCAAGAGAGATATCCTTGCCAAAACCAAGGTTATAAACCTCAAAGGCCAAGGCCCATGAACAGAGCAAGGAGAGCAGTGAGCATGATTGGGCGAAATCCATACTAGACTAAAAGGTCGGGAAAATGCCAGTTTCCGAGCTATGCCACAAAAGAAGAGGGATATCCCCAGCAGGAAGGGATTATCCCCAGCACACGATATCATCCCCAACAAGTTGTGGAGCACAGAGAAAGGAAGGAGAAAGGGAAAGCCATCCCAGTAGGAGTATCACAGCCAACCACCATGTTTTAAACTAACAAATTTTGTTTGATTTGAAACAGGTAAAGGAAATGGCATTGATGCAGAAACGCATGCCACAAGGGATATTATCAAACTGGGGCAGAAAATTTTCCTTTCATTTAGAAAATTTTCTGGAAGTCAGGTACCCTCAGCTGATAACATTTTACCCCCAACAGGTAAGTAAATCAAGGGAGGTAGTCTTCGAAGGAAGAAGCTATGCAAAAACAAAAAAAAAAGAATAAAAAAGATAATAATGAAAAAAAGGGGGAAAATTCATCCCAATCCCCAGCAAGTATTCGAGGTAAGACATTTCAAGTCTTAAGGATATTTTCGGGTTCATCCGCCCTCAAATAGGATCTGTTGGGTTCATCCGCCCTCAAATAGGATCTGTTGGGTTCATCCGCCCTCAAATAGGATATGTTGGGTTCATCCGCCCTCAAATAGGATCTGTCGGGTTCATCCGCCCTCAAATAGGATCTGTTGGGTTCATCCGCCCTCAAATAGGATCTGTTGGGTTCATCCGCCCTCAAATAGGATATGTTGGGTTCATCCGCCCTCAAATAGGATCTGTTGGGTTCATCCACCCTCAAATAGGATCTGTTGGGTTCATCCGCCCTCAAATAGGATATGTTGGGTTCATCCGCCCTCAAATAGGATCTGTCGGGTTAATCCGCCCTCAAATAGGATCTGTCGGGTTCATCCGCCCTCAAATAGGATCTGTCGGGTTCATCCGCCCTCAAATAGGATCTGTTGGGTTCATCCGCCCTCAAATAGGATATGTTGGGTTCATCCGCCCTCAAATAGGATATGTTGGTTTCAGTCTTTACTTTTAAGTGTTGAAATTGGGAGCCCGCCCAGATAACAGAGGCATAAATTCAGTCTTTTTATTTTCAAGTGTCGAAGTTGGGAGCCCGCCCAGATAATAGAGGCATACATTCAGTCTTTTATTTTAAGTGTTGAAATTGGGAGCCCGCCCAGATAACAGAGGCATACATTCAGTCTTTTTATTTCAAGTGTTGAAATTGGGAGCCCGCCCAGATAATAGAGGCATACATTCCACGTCTTTACCCATAGGAGACGCACTTTCTCCTAAGTTTTAGTTTTACCCATAGGAGACGCACTTCCTAAAGTTTATATGTTTCACCATAGGAGACGCACTTCCTAAGTTTCAGTTTTACCAATAGGAGACGCACTTCCTAAGTCAGTTTCACCATAGGAGACGCACTTCCTAAAGTTCAGTTTCACCATAGGAGACGCACTTCCTAAAGCAAGTTTCACCAATAGGAGACGCACTTCCTAAGTCAGTTTCACCATAGGAGACGCACTTCCTAAAGTTCAGTTTCACCATAGGAGACGCACTTCCTAAAGCAAGTTTCACCAATAGGAGACGCACTTCCTAAGCGAGTTTCACCATAGGAGACGCACTTCCTAAGTTCATTTCACCCATAGGAGACGCACTTCCTAAGTTCAGTTCTACCAATAGGAGACGCACTTCCTAAGTTTATTGCACCCAATAGGAGACGCACGTCCTAAAGCAAGTTTCACCAATAGGAGACGCACTTCCTAAGCGAGTTTCACCATAGGAGACGCACTTCCTAAAGTTTAGTTTCACCCAGTAGGAGACGCACTTCCTAAGAACAGTTATCCCCAATAGGAGACGCACTTCCTAAGTTTATTGTACCCACAGGAGACGCACTTCCTCAAAGTTAAGTTTACCCATAGGAGATGCATTTCCTCCTAAGTTGTTTTTGAAGAAAAAAAAAAAAAAAAAAAAAAAAAAAAAAAGAATGACCTAGTCTGATGAACTTTCTCCTAGGATCAAAATCTTAGTCCGATGAATTTTTCTCCTAAGATAGAGACCTAGTCTGATGAACTTTCTCCTAGGATTAAAATCTTAGTCCGATGAATTTTTCTCCTAAGATAGAGACCTAGTCTGACGAACCTTCTCCTAGGATCAAAATCTTAGTCCGATGAATTTTTCTCCTAAGATAGAGACCTAGTATGACGAACCTTCTCCTAGGATCAAAATCTTAGTCTGATGAATCTTTCTCCTAAGATACCAAAAACAAAAATGACCTAGTCTGATGAACCTTCTCCTAGGATCAAAATCTTAGTCTGATGAATCTTTCTCCTAAGATAACCAAAAAAGAAAAATGACCTAGTCTGATGAACCTTCTCCTAGGATCAAAATCTTAGTCTGATGAATCTTTCTCCTAAGATAACCAAAAAACAAAAAATGACCTAGTCTGATGAACCTTCTCCTAGGATCAAAATCTTAGTCTGATGAATCTTTCTCCTAAGATACCAAATAAATGACCTAGTCTGATGAACCTTCTCCTAGGATCAAAATCTTAGTCCGATGAATTTTTCTCCTGAGATAGAGACCTAGTCTGACGAACCTTCTCCTAGGATCAAAATCTTAGTCTGATGAATCTTTCTCCTAAGATACCAAAAAAAAAATGACCTAGTCTAATGAACCTTCTCCTAGGATCAAAATCTTAGTCCGATGAATTTTTCTCCTGAGATAGAGACCTAGTCTGACGAACCTTCTCCTAGGATCAAAATCTTAGTCTGATGAATCTTTCTCCTAAGATAACCAAAAAAAAATGACCTAGTCTGATGAACCTTCTCCTAGGATCAAAATCTTAGTCCGATGAATTTTTCTCCTGAGATAGAGACCTAGTCTGACGAACCTTCTCCTAGGATCAAAATCTTAGTCTGATGAATCTTTCTCCTAAGATAACCAAAAAACAAAAATGACCTAGTCTGACGAACCTTCTCCTAGGATCAAAATCTTAGTCCGATGAATCTTTCTCCTAAGATGCTAAAAAAAAAACATTTTGAAAAAAAAAAGAGTCATTTTCCTAAAGCCAGGCGCCCGCCCATAGAACGGAGGAATACATTTCAGTCCTTACATTTCAAGCATTGGAGTTAGGCGCCCACCTGCATAACAAGGGAATACATCCTAATCTAGTGTTTAGTTCACTCTCAGCACTGCACCAGTAGTATCAGTGGGCTACGATTTTGCTAACGACTCACAAACCTTCCCAGTGCAAACTGGGTTAGGAAATTTTGTTTGTTTTGTTTGTTTTGATTGTCAGGGGCCTGCCTGTAGAGCAGAAGATTGTTATATGTCAAAGATTGAAGAAGTTAGGGGTCCGCCTGTAGAACAGCGGGATCGTTCAAAGTCAAGCCGTAACCCATTGGAAGGCAGGAAGTCACAACAAAAATCCCAGCACTCAATCCAAGATAGAAGCAACAAGAAGCTCGCCCCAAGAACGCAAGTCAACAGTCTGGGATGGTCAACAAAAGCTAGTCACAAAAAGAAAAAAAAAAGAGAAAAAAAAGAAGAAAAAAAAGAAAAAATGAATGAATCCGAAGCACGGAAGTGGAGAACGGATGTGATCTGCTCAAGAACTAGCGCCTACAACTAGCAAGTATCAAGGTTCAAATCCAAAGTCTGTATGAAGCACCATTCAAGACTCAAGACCAAGTTTCAGAAGACTTAAGAGATAGGAATCCTTGTAACTAGTAGCTGATAGGCTTAGTTAGTCTTTTTCAGTTTTCATTTTTGTTGTAACGACAGGACCGCGGACCGGAACCTCAACGGAACGGCACCTCGATCGGCTCTTCACCTCGGTACACTTCACTATCTCTCTCATTTCCGAACTACACGTGGCCTGATTCCTGTATAACCAAGGATATGTAGGCAGCTCGGATACCAGGGCTCGGTCACATTCCCTCCCTTTCCTGAAGTGTAGTCCGTCCAAGTAATGGTCGGGTCAAAAACACGGCTAGTCGTTCTTTGTCGGAAAACTCTTCGTGTTTCCAGTCAAAGAGGGGCAGCTGTAAGCACGTGATTTTTGACCCTCCCCGAGAATTTTCACATTTTTAGTGTGAATATGTGAAATTGGGTCTAGTATAGCTATTTTAACTATTTTTACTTTATTTCATTGCAAAAAGAAAAATTACAAAAAAAAAGTATATATATAAATTTTAGTTTATGTATCCCTCATAAACTTGAAAAAAATCCAAAAAATTGCACTTTATTTTGGTACTTTATATAAATTCGGAAATTAACAAAAAATATATATATAATTCTATTAATGTTTTGAAGTCATTTTAATACAAAAAATATTATTTCATATTTTTGTCTTTATTAAAAAAAACGAAAATTACAAAAAATAGTTTTATTAATATGTTATAGTTATTTTAACTTTGAAAAATACAAAAAATATTACTTCATATTTTATCTTAATATTTACGAAAATTACAAAAAATGGTTTTATTAATATTTTATAGTCGTTTTAACTTTGAAAAAATACAAAAATAGTACTTCATATTTTATCTTAATATTTACGAAAATTACAAAAAAATAGTTTTATTAATATTTTTGTAGCTATTTTAAAATCTTGAAAAATATTTAAGAATATATAGTTTCGTTTAAATACTAGTCTTATTTTTGGTAGTTATTTTGCTTACATAGGACTAGTTAAGCAACGTATTCCTATTTCTCGGGTCCGGGCAAAAGAATAATATTCGGGTTCAAACTACCCGGTTTTAGGCCTAATTTTCGGACCTAGCCCATAATAAACCGTGTCCAGGACACGTGGGGAACCCCACCACGCGTGGGGGACATATGCCTTGAACCCCACCACGCGTGGGCTCATTTTTCGGGGCAAACCATGTCAAATACACGGACTACACATTTGACAAAGGGGGGGATTTTGAAAATTTGAAAAAAAAAAAAAAAAGAGAAAACATGTACTGTTTATCTTCTTCTTAAGAAGAAGAAGAAGAGGAAACGAAAAAAAGAAAGAACGAGAGGAGCCCCCCTCCATCAACGAACAGCCCCCTCAGCACCGGCAACCTCCTCCTCCTGTCCAAACAACCAACCTCCTCCTCCTGTCCAAACAGACCACCGCTCTTCAACCCACGACGACCCTCCTCCTCCTCGCAACGTCCAAACACCTACTGTAAACGACCCTACTGACCGGACTTTCCCCCCGAGGACCGGACCAACATAACCAACGACCAAACACCACCCCATCACCACCGTCCGACACCACCAACGAACACATCCAAACGACACCGACCAAAACCACCATTGACGCCTCAAAACCACTTCCAAAACCTACCCAGCTGACCCCCCGTCACTGTCACCCCAGCACCACGACCAACGTCAACAACCCACCCCGTCGCAGCCCCAGTCCCTTCGACCACCAAACACCGGCAACCACCCCTCCTCCTCCTAGCTCTAACGAACCAGTCCGCCATTTTCAGTCCGACGAGCAGCTATCGCTGCATGCCAGGCAGTCGTAGCTGCGTTTCCGAGCAGCGGTGGGTTGCTGCGATCTTGCTTGGCCGAGTTTTCTGTTTTTCCGTCGAGGTCGACTTTGGTTCGTCGAGGCGCTGTCCGAGGTTCCGTCGTTGTTCTTCATTCAGAGAGGTCCGGCTTGAGTTCCGTCGGAATCGTGTTTGTCGTCCTAAGTTTGCTGAGGTTCAAAGGTTAGTAAACCTCGAGCATTAAATAAGGAAATGTTATGTCAAAAGTTCAAAAAATGCAATATAGAAATTGGTATGATAATTTTCTGCTTATGTTTTCATCGTATGCATTTTTGCTCATTTTGCGTTATGTGATTCTTGTTTATTTGATGTCATTTAATTAAGTTTGACTAGTTGTTCTATGACACAAGTTTGCCGTTAATTTGTTCGTCCTTTCCTTCGCTTAGTTCATTCAAAAAATTATTATTAGTACATGTTATTACTACTCCCGAAATACTCATTCGCTAAAAATCTTTTTATTAAACTTCTAACAAGTTATGAGATTTTAGTTGTAAAGAAGTTGTAAGGTTTAGTATGGTTAAAAGCGTAAAAATGGCATCCCTTTAAAATATAAAAAAAATAATAAAATAATAATAAAAAAATAAGAATGAGATGAGCCTCGCCGAATAAAAATACAAATTGCGGGGCCCTCAGTAAATACTTGTTTAAAATTACTTAGAATTCAGGAGGGTCGTTTAGCGAATTTCACGGCCTCCGCAAAATAATAACGCGATAGTCTCTTTAGGCGCACCTTTAATAATTTAATTTTCTTAAACTCGGGTGTGCATTTCATGCGACCCAAATCCAAATCCTAAAACATCAAATAAAATATGTTTCGGATTGTGGGTGCATTTCATATGACACAGTCCAAAGATATATTTTAAGCGATGTTCACATTCTTGTAAAAACAATAATAATAAAGCGGTTAAAAGATAAATTTGCACATAAGTTCATATTGTATTAAAAATCAGATAAATAAGCCAAATATAACAGTTGAGCGACCGTGCTAAAACCACGGAACTCGGGAATGCCTAACACCTTCTCCCGGGTTAACAGAATTCCTTATCTAGATTTCTGGTACGCAGACTGTAATATAGAGTCATTATTTTCCTCGATTCGGGATTAAAATTGGTGACTTGGGACACCCTAAATCTCCCAAGTGGCGACTCTGAAATAAATGAACAAATCCCGTTTCGGTTGTCCTTTAATTGGAAAAAACTCTCTCGCGCCCCGCGGGCGCGGAAAAAGGAGGTGTGACACCGGGAAGCAGAAGGTTGCAACAAGAGGTCCCAGCACAAACTCAAGTGCATGTGTCAAAAGGAAGAAAAAACATTTTGAAAGAAAGGGCATATGAACATCAAATTATGCCCATCATATCAAATCTGATGAAGAAAGCCGTATCCCCAGAGGAACCGCCGAAAAGCTTAATGAAGAAAGCCATGTCCCCATCGGACCGAACAAAATGATGAAAACTGGTATAGGGCTAGAAGTCTCGGAAGAAAAGCACCGGAAGAAACGCAAGCAGACAAGAAAGCAAGGCAACAAGAACAAATTGCAGTCTAGCCTAGCGTCTTGTTTTCTTTTAAGCACGGTGTAACAAGGAGATCGGTAAGCAGTGATAATAGCATGCAACAACAGTAACCTTGCAGTCCCACGGTAGTCCCAGCTACCAAAACTTCCCGAACTACATTGACCTAATTCCTGTTCAGCCCAGGATATGTAGGAAACCTCTGTAGCAAAGGTTCGGTCAAATCTTTTTCAAAAAATGTTTCACACGGAGTACTCGGATGGGCAAAACTCGCTCACTTTATCTTTGCACGAAAACCCTTCGTGTCTTCGGGCAAAGAGGGGCAGCTGTAAGCACGTGATTTTTTCCCTATATGAGAATTACTCCCAAAAAATTCAAAATAAAATGATTTTCCTTGGTATGCAATTTTGAGAATTTTTGTGACATTTTTGGATAATTATTTGTATTTGTTTGTGCATGTTTATTTGTTAAATTAATAAAAAAATACAAAAATATGTCGCATTTTGCATGTAGGATTTAATTCTACAATTGTTAGTAATTAAGTTTGTTTTACAAAAAATGAAAATTACAAAAATAGGCATCTTTTGCATTTTTAGCATTTAATGTTCAAATATACAATTTTATGCTTAATTATTACTTAATTGTGCGTTAATTGTTATTGGGAGTTAATTTGCACTTTTATAATTTATTTTAGTTCTTAATAATAATTTAAGGATTTTTAGAATTTAGTTTTAGAAAAATAAAAGAAGAAAAGAGAGCAAAAATACAAAGAAAAATCGGATTGGGCCACTTCTTCAAATTCCAATCCCAGGCCCAAACAATTGTCCAACCTTCCCCACGACCCGGTCCATTTCAAACCGGGTCGACCCAATCCATAACCCAACACCCCCTATCTTGCATTTCAAAAAAAATAAAAAAAAAAACAAAAAAAGAAAACCCTAAACTCATCCCCCCTTCTCTTTCTCTCTTCTCCTTCACCATCTTCAAGCTCCACCATCACCTCCCATGGCAGCTGCCCTTCCCCCTCACGCCTCACCTTCACACACACACCTTCGAGCTCCATTTTCGTCCAGCTTCCCCCCCCCCACGTTGTATGATCCCCGGTAGCAACCAAACGACCACCTTACTGCTTCATCACCTCCTTCGCCATGGCTGCGTCGTCTTCTTCTTCATGCTGCTGCTACAGCTTCGCCATGGCTGTGTCGTCTTCCCTTCGTGTTGCTGCTAATTCCTGCTGCTTCTGCTACAACTAAGCCAAGGCGTCGAGCAGCTCCCCCTTCACCCCCCCAGCTGCTCGTCGAACACTAACAACCCCTCCACGGCTGCCCTTCACGTCTGCTATTGCTGCGTCCACTGCTGCTTCTGCTTCTTGCTGCTGCCGCTGCTCAACCAGCTGCTTCTTGCTGCCTCTTTCATCGTCTTCTACAACGTCGACTCCAAGCTCTGTGACGTCCAAACGCACCTCGCTTTTGCTGCGTTGTCACTGCTCGACAAGCAGCTATCTTGTTTCAGCTGTGCCGCTGCCACCATTTCGTTTATTCGAAGTTTTGTCAAGGTCGTCGATCGTCGTTTTAAGTTCGTCAAGGTTAAAAGGAAGGTGAGTTCGTCGTTGAATTCAAGATCCGTTAGGACGTTGGCAGTCTTGGCGCGATAATCGTGTCCGGACAGATTTGTTCTCATCAAGTTTATCGTCGTTCCGTTCCGGTTAGTTGTTTAACCAAATCGTATTTATCGTTTTATTATTTTTCTTCAGTTTGTTTCATGTTTGTTTTATTGTTCTTCTTTATTTTTTTAGGGTAGAAATTGTTAGTTTAATGTTTGTTAGATTCAAATTGAAATTTAATTAATTATTTCTTCAATTTATTTCATGTGTTTTATGTATTTTTCAGAAATTGTTAATGTTGTTAGATTCAAGTTTAAATTCATAATTGTTTCTTCTTCGATCTTGTTATTTGTCTAAAAGAATTTAGTTGTAATAGGGAAATATGTTGGTTTAATCATGTGAATCCGTCATATTTTGTTGTTTAAAATGGATTTAATTCATGTTCATCTGGTTTGAAGTTCATTTTAATCTAGTGATTTAATGTGAGTTTATATTTTGGTTTTTAATTCGTTGATGAATCATGTATTGTGTTGTTAATATTGTTGTTTCCTTGCTCATCAATTTTTGGTCTAAGTTAACCAGGATTGGTTCCCAATATGGTTAATTTATGCACATTAATTTGATGTTGTTCAATTTGTGTTCATGTGATTTGTTGTTGAATTGGTTCAGAAATCGTGTTCATGTGATTTGTTGTTTGAATTTGTGTAGAAATTGGTCATATTGGCTATATTTTGGTTGAGTTTGATTAATTTATTGGTTATAGCTGATGGGGGTAGTTTGGTAAATTGCAGTACGTTCAGGGGTAAAATGGTAATTGCAATAAGATCGGAGGGGTAGTTTGGGAATTGAACATTTTGAATAATTCTTTATGTTAAGCATGGGGGACAAAATGTAATGGGGTGTGGGTGATATAATTGTTTAATATAATGGGGGACAAGACATAATGTAGTGGAGGGGAATATTGTATTTGTTTATGTTAGGCATGAGGGACAAGATGTAATTGGGTGGGGTTGATATATTTGTTTAATGTAGTGAGGGATGAGTGGGAAGATAATGGGTTTGGTAGGAGAAAGTGGTTGGTTTATTAATTGATTAAAGGGTTTTGGGATGGGATATAAATAAAAGAACTTGATCAGATTTTTTGGAGGAGACACAAGAAAAAGAGGAGAATACAGAAAAAGATTTTAACAGAAAAAAGAGGACAGAGAATAAAAACAGATACAGAGAATAAAAAGGAAGGAGAATACAGAACAGAAAAAGAAGAGAAAAATTGAAGAAATTTCAAAACTAAAGGAGAGAACAAAAACTGAAAAAAAAAATCTTCTACTTTCTTTCATTGTTTGAAATCAGCATTAATTGTTGTTGTTTCATCGAAGCTTGAAGTTTTTTTTTTTTTTGGATTACTACTCCACCGGTTTGCAAACTCTGTTCCTGGGTTGTTACTGTTGCTGGGCTGTTGTTGCTGTGCTGTATTGTTATTACTGCTGCTGATTCTCATCTTCATCTTCTTTTGTTTCCAATACCAGGTACACGACTGTAATACTGGCTATTGCAAGCTAATAATGTGGAAGCATGAATACATATGAAGAATGAAATTTTGAAGTTATAATTTCGTTTTTTTTTTTTTGTTCCTTTTATTGATTGTATTTAAGCTATTTCATGTATTACTGAATAATAATTGGAATAAGAAAAATAACATAAGTTAGTCTTTAATAAATCGGTTTGGCAAAACGGGTTAATTCACTAGTTATGGAAGTTTCAAGGTTATCAACAGTAGGTTAATCATGAACAAGTAGCTAAATTTAGCTAAGGCATAAATTTAAATTAAGTTTCGTAAATTAGGCATTAAGGCATGATTTGAGTTCAAGCAAGATTAGAAGAACTAATAAGTTTTAGTAATTATGGTTAAATCTAGTTTCAAATGGTTGTGAATAATTAATCTCAATAGTTTTTTTTTTATAATAATGCTGAGTTTTGATCTAGCTATATTTGATTCTTTTGAATATTAGTTGTCGAATTTTTATTTTTATTTATAATTTCGAATTTTTTGAGTAAAATTCCTTTTCATCAATATTTGTATTAATCTAGCAATAGAATCCATATTTTCTTAAAATAATAATATAAAAAAAACGTAATTAATTAGAATTTTCTTTCTTCATTTTAGAGACTAATTTTAATAGAAAAATGTAGTCACTTTAAGATTTGTCCATTTAAAATAAATGAGATGAGCCTCGCTTAGTAAAATGTATAGATTGCGGGGCCCTCACAAATGTATGTATTAATTATTTAGAACATCGGAGTTGGCCGTCTAGTGAAATTTTACGGCCTTTCCCAAATCAACAATACGCTAGTCGCTCTAGGCGCGTCTTTAACAAATTATTTTCTTAAATATGGGTGTGCATTTATGTAACCTAAATCCAAATCACAACGAAGTCGAAATGTGTCGATAACCACGAGTGCATTGATTGCGACGTGGTTTGAAATACGTTTTCACAATGTTGCAATTCTCCGTAAAATAATAACAATAAATAAAAAATAATAAAAGCGGCTAAAGGATAAAATCTGCACATAAGTTTATAATGCGTATTATATCAGATAATCAAGCCGAATATAACAGTTGAGCGACCGTGCTAGAACTACGGAACTCGGGAATGCCTAACACCTTCTCCTGGGTTAACAGAATTCCTTATCCGGATTTCTGGTTCACGGACTGTAATACAGAGTCATGCTTTTCCTCGATTCGGGATTAAAATTGGTGACTTGGGACACCCTAAATCTCCCAAGTGGCGACTCTGAAATAAATAAATAAATCCCGTTTCGATTGTCCTTTAATTGGAAAAAACTCTTTGTACCCTTGCGGGGGCGGAAAAAGGAGGTGTGACACTTAGGAGCCTTAACAGACGCAGCTTGAAATAATCTGGGCCCCTTAGGATCAATTCTAATGGAATTGGGAAAAGTTGTTGGGCCCATGTGAGGAGGCCCAACCTATACTTGCTAAAAACTTGCCTGTCCCTAGGATAATTAGAAGATGACCGGCCCATTCTACCTTTCCAGCCCGCATCACTAACTCATTCACGTCTTTCCCTCCTGTTGAAATTTTGTCTTCTTCTCCCAAATTCAAACCTCTCGTCTCTTCTCGATCTAACATCTGGTTCTGGCTTAGACCACTGATCCGGTGAGCCCTCCCCTCCCTTCTATTTGACCTTCCCTTTTCTTCCGCCACTATCACAAGCACAAACTTAGGGCGAAATTCAGGGCTTAATCACACCCTATAACTCAGGTAGTCATCTTCCACCACAGTGGAGACTGACAGGGATTCTGCCCCCTTTCCTCACCACAATCCTCACTCGCGATAGATCATGTAGGCTGCAAGTGACATCAATGAAGCCCCCACAGATTTCCCCAATCTTCTTGAAGAGGTCAAGGCACCAAAGATGCACCGGGAGACCCACCATGTTGACCACCAATGTTTCGCTAGTGAAACGATGGTCGAGACACCCATCGTGCTCCACCCATCTGTCTAGATGTAAAAAGTTCCCATCAAACCATATATTTCCTCTAACAAGAATTTCTGAAGCTTAAGAGTCGTCGAGAAATTGAAAGAGATATTGCGTATCCCCCAGTTGTGTTATTTTCAGCCCGTCATTAACGTTCCATGCATCTGCTGCCCAATTCCTAACAGCCTCTGAGAACCAACCCATTTGGAGAAAGATCCAATCAGACAAGATTTCAAGAAACCCTTGCACCTGAGAGTGTGCTCCTCAGACAGTGAGAAGTGTGGCTTCTGCCCTACGTCGAGCTTTCGATGACATCTTCCCTCAAGTTCTAGGGTTGGCCAAGAGGCAGCTTTGATAAAAGATATTTTTCCAATTTTCTAGATTCTAAAGAGAAGTAGGAGTTTCTCTCAGTAGAGTCCATCATTTCTAAAAGGGATCGTCCCGAAGACCTCGCGTTGAGGCTGACTGAAGAAGAAAATTTGAAATCTGGTCGGAGAAAACCTCCCCGTCGCCGAAAAATAGTGAAAGTCGTCGGATTTTGTTAAAAGTTCGATGGGTAGGCTCGGAATAGCCTCTTGAACAGGTTGTCTGAAGGCTGCTGGTCGAGATCTGGCTGGAATGTTCCTCACGCGTCGACGCGTGGCGGAGAGGTCGCCAGAAGAGGGCTGCGCGTGAGGGCGCATGGGTGGCCCTTGGTCGGAGGTTTTTGCTGGGTTTTGGTCGCGATGGGGGTGGTTATCTGTGGGTGGTGGTAGAATCCTAAGATTCATGGTACAAAGATGCCTCGGGAGTTGTGTCTGGGAGCATCTCTGTCAACAGTTCTTCCTATACAGAGAAGGGAATAAAATTTATGTAGCAGGTGTCACATTGTAATTAAAGTTCACGTATTTCACATCTTCAACTTCTATTAAAATAGGGATAATTTCAGGTTTAAATTTAACGTTAAGGGCAATTAGGGTCTAATAGGTTGAAGGAGACATAACCATTGTTGTTCCTGGCCCCTCTTTCCAATGCAAAATCTTTTAGTCATTCCAATTCAGGCATAACCATACAAGCTGTCTTGTTCTTGTTCATAGAGTTTCAAATGACCTTTTTCTTTGCCCCTTAAGTGGTGAGGAACAATATTGTTGAATAGAAACATTTGCTGGCATACTGAATCAGCCAGCTCTGTATATTTTTTTCTCCGTTAAACAACAAGCATGATTACTTGTAATAAAACATTGTACATGATTAGGTACAAGCCCAAAAGACTAACCTACGCATTTTGTTTTTCTAAGGGTGCGTTTAGATAGTCCTTTGGTTTGTTTCTCGAAAAATATTTTTGGGAGAAAGTTTAACAAAATAAATTGTGTTTGAATTGTTCGCTTGATAATTATGTTGTATTGAAAGCAAATGAGAAACAACCAAATCTACATCGATTTTGTACGAATCCTTTCAAGTTTTCAAACTAATATAGGTTGTTTGGCCAAGTTCCATCAAGTCAAAAAGCATTTATTTTTTCAAAGTACGAATTGTTTGACCAAGCTTTCGGAACAAAAAAAACTGTTTTTGAGTAGAAGCAGAAGCAGCTTTGGAAAAGAAGAATTAGTACTTTTGAGAAAAATACACTTATAGCCCGTATGACCAAGCTACAAAAATCACCTTATTTTGAGAAGTGCTTTTTCTCAAAAGTACTTTTGGTGAAAAGCAGTTTGTGTTTGACTAATTAATTTGAAAAACACTTCTGAACAACAATTAGTGTTTGGCCAAGCTTTAAAAAACCGCTTCTAAATGTGTTTTTCTCAAAAGTGCTTTTCAGAAAAGTGCACTGAAGAGAAGCTACTTTTTTTCTGTTTCTCCAAAACTGCTTCTATTTCTCCTCAAAAGCACTTTTTTCTTTTCAAAAGCTTGGCCAAACACCTTAATTTTAGAAAAAAAAGCACTTTTGACAACAACAAAAAATGTTTTTGCCTTAAAAGAAGCTTAGCCAAACAGGCTATTAGAAACACTTTTTAAAAGTTTGGCCAAACACAAATTTCTGCTTAGAAGTACTTTTCAAATTATTTAGCAAATTGTTTCTTACCAGAAGTACTTTTGAGAAAAACACTTATCAAAATAAGCTAATTTTAGAAGCTTGGCCAACCAGGCTATTAGTAGGGTTTAGAAACCACAACAAGATTTCTATTTTGACTTAGTTTCTTAAGTAGTATTTCCAATCCAATCAAAATATGACAACCCAAACCCTATATCCTTATATATCAACAGCACTGTAAGTTAAGATTGCCTTGTTAACAGAGTATCAGCTTGTTATCCCCACAAATGCATTGTTTCTTCCAATGGGAAGGGGGAATAACTTGGAGGGAACTTATTTTCTAATCAAAGTAGATAAATTATTCTCTTTTTTCTTGGGTCCATATTTCACGGTATAGAAAAGCCTACTAGAATTCTTCATATATGCAATCCAAGCATATGCAAAAGAAAATTAGACCAGTCATTAGTCTAGCAATCTTTGAATATGATACTCCATATAATTGCTTTCAAAATTCCCAAGGGAAATCAAGAAAAGAAAAGATTCTGGAATTGTGCAAAAGATGACAATTAACAAGAGATAAGAAAGAAATTATTTCTCCATAGTTAAGAATGCTTATGATCTTGGGAGCAAAAATGGATGAACCATGGAAGATCAGACATCATAAAGTACAATTAAATTAAGAGGAAAAAAGAAATTATATTCAGAAGTTTCACACTGGCGCCTAAATCTAGACATGGATGCAAACAAAGTTTAACAGGGCAATTAAGGGGGCGCTAAAGCGAGAACTGAACACATATTACCAAAAATGCTTCCCAGGCAGCCAACAATCTTCAGTGCACAAACTACAACAGTACAAGCCCAAGTTCTGATGATCTTAAAACATGCTTTAGTCGATAGTTGTAGAGATAGTAGTGGAGTTTCCCATCACCAGGGCCAAACTTAAGTTCCTTCAAGAAAGTTTCGTTATGCATAACATCTAGGGCGTTGAAAACGTCAAAATCCTTTTGCTTTGCCACAATGAGGGCATCATTCATCAACTGAATCCATGGAGTCTTAGTGGAAACGTTGTAATAAGAATAAGCAGCCTTCAGAGTGGAATAATTCTGATTACCAAGAATCGATGAAGGAAGTGTGTAAAAACTACAGAAGTCCGTGATTTCATGAGTCTCGGGGCTTTCAACCAGATAGCTGTCAACAACATCCTCCTTTGGCAGAAGCCAGTGTTCCACGTCATTTTCATCAAAATCAGGTGCAACTGCAAACTGCTTCAAGTAATTCCTAAGCAACCGAGTAACGGCGGGAACATCATGGGGCTCCATCTTTCTGAACCCAGGTGTGACAGTCTGATCAGGTAACTTATAAAGCTTTATTGTGCGGCTCATTGTCATTCTCGGGCCAAGCCTAGAAAACCCAACATCGATAAGCTTCTTTGGATTCAAAGATCTATGCCAATATTGACATGTTGATATAGGTGTCGGAAGGACCACCCCAGCTGTATAAGCAGCTTGCCAAATATTCTCCAAGTGAACTCTCCTCGTGACCTCCTTTATCATGACAGGAGCAAGTCTTTTTGATCTAAGCTTCTTATGAACACACAGAAAGTTTATCTCTGCCATGACCACAACAGTATCTCTAGCGCGTATCTTTGCCGGTACCCCTGTAATAAAAGCAACCAATTTCTTCGAGGTCTTCACTCTGACTCCAATGTGCCAGCTCTTGTAGTAACCCGGAGGATGAAGTGCCCATCGAAGAAATTCCTTTGAGTAATTGAACCTAAACATGTTCTCATCATCTTCGACATAATTGTTTGTTAGAAGAACATAGACCTCATTACACATATCTTCGGAGTCCAAATCACAGGTGGTCCACTCATATGGACTAGGAAGATTGTAAGGCTCCTGCTTAACTTCAGATAAGGGTGTTGGAGGTTCAATAGGACCTTCGGGCAAGCTTGTATCTCCAAGATCCTTAAACTGGCCCACTGGTTGAGTCTCCCAAAACTTATGCTTCTTCGCCAGTGAGAGAGATTCTTGCACCTGTCGTGCTAAGGAATCAATTGATACCTCATTACAGCTCTCTGGAGATAAGTTATTATCAGAAGTGACGCTATGGTTCTCAGTTGCCTTACTGTCGTCAGCCATTTTCCCAACTTCAATATATTATTCTCTGCCATAACGTCATAAATTAAAATCCAGCACTAAGTATAAAACGCATAAGCAACATGGAGAACATATTAGCAAATACATACGAGATTTACGGCATACATGCGGGTAGAGTCCATGAGCTCTAATAAAGGTACTACAGCAGAAGGTGTATAATGGACATTAAGTCAGTAAAATGCAGAGTACTGCTGCACCCACTACTTCCTTGAGAAATGGGTTCGGACCTATATGCATGTACGTAATAATCACAACTATATATGCACAGAGACCGAGCTGAACACAATACCACAGAAAGATACCATTATTCCAACAGCTAGAACCTTCTTTGATCTAAAGATATAGATTCTTGATTCCTAATTGCTGTGACGCGTAAAATACTAAAAAAGAAATCATAATCAAAATACTGGAAAGAAAAGAGTAAACAAGGAATCTTGTATTTGCTACTCGAGATGAATAGAAAACGTCCTGACAAACAATAAAAGGGCAGCCCGGTGCATTAAGCTCCCGCTATGCGCGGAGTCCGGGGAAGGACCGGACCACAAGGGCCTATCGTACGCATCATTACCCTACATTTCTGCAAGATGCTTTTTACTCGGCTCGAACCTGTGGCCTCCTGGTCACATGGAAGCAACTTTACCAGTTACGCCAAGGCTCCCCTTCAAACACTATTTGAGTTATATGTGTTCCCGTGTGAGTTTGCACATCAATTAATGCATGATTTAACTATAATTTCAAATCATATTCAAGTTTCCCTATCTGAGAATAAAATAAGCTCAATTGTAACTGTTGACGAGGATAGCAAAGCTGTTTTCCAAGCTGAATTCCACATTATCAACGTAAGCCTGATCAAGCATCAACTTTTCATTACTGTTCTAAAATCAGTTTTACATAATCTAATAGTAGTGAAATATTGGAAACCAAAAAAAAAAATCAAAATTTCACCATTGAATTACGATATTCACCCTAACAAACAGTAAGTCAAACTTAAGCAGTGTCTACTGGTAGCATAAAGGTGCAAAATATAGCAAAAATTCAGTTCCGTAAGATCTAAATCATAATAAATAAATTTCTCCCTAAAAACGCAAAAAGAAAGATAAAGTATCAATGCGAATATACAGAAAAAAATTGGAAATCGAACCTTGTCAATGTTTAGTGATACAGTAGGGTGACCGAGATCTATCGTTTCAGAAAGTGATTGATTGAGAGCATCTGAGACTGAGAGGGCAAAAAATATCGAATAGATTTACTTTAGAGAGAGAGAGCACCTAGCATAGGAACCAACGATTATGAACTGGATCTGGAAACTGTAAATGGGCCTTTGTCCAGTATTCTACTTTTGGGCCGGATGAACTTGGATCCATTATGTTGTGTAAAAATAGCACGGTATAGCCAGTTTTCGGACTGGTCATTCAAAAATAGCCAGCGTTTACGAAGTCAATAAAAAATAACCACTATTTTTCTGCAACAGAGACCAGTCCAGCATAATATACTGGAGTTCGGTGCACCTGTGTATCAACTCCAGCATATTATGCTGGACCGGTATACTTTGCTGACTCCAGTATAATATACTGAAGACTGGAGCACCGGTGCTCCAAACTCCAGTATATTATACTGGACAATTATACTTGCTGGAACTCCAGTATATTATGTTGGAGTTCTAGTGTACTTATGCTGGAACTCCATCATATTATGCTGGAACTCCAGTATAATATGCTGGAGTTCAAGCATACTTATACTGGAATTCCAGTATAATGTACTGGCGTATTTTCCGGGTTTTAAACAATTTTTTCGCTCAGATTTATCTTTACATGAAAAGTGGCTAAATTTCGATTACTTTTGAAACTGGCCTATTTTTGAATAACCAGTTATAAATCTGGCTATTTTTGAATTTCTCCCTTATGTTGTACTTCATTCATTCATTTCATTAAGTTCGGGCATATATAATACCAAATCATTTCATTTTAGTGATTCTTTAATTTACTTAAAATAAATTTACGTATTTAAAACTCACATAAAACTAATATAACTCATAATTTTGTATAATTTAAAATGTTTCACAAAGTAAGAAATCTTCTTGTCAAAGAAAAAACTATCGACTCACTAAAACAATAAGAGTGTCGCATAAAATGCAAGAATTACATACATTTTCATGCCATTCAAATCTGAGAGTATATCAAATACTTCTGACTAATTTGATTTAGAACTTTAGATTATGAGAATCATTTCCAATTATCCAAATTAAGAGAAAACTTATTGATGTAATATTTAGTAATTAATGGGAAGAACTTCTTAATTCGATACATAATCACTAATTATGATTAATAACTAGTTAATAGGAAAAAATAATAAAATAAATTGAAATAATTATTCAGCTCAAACAAGCTTTCTAAATCCTGGTAATAAAGCGGTAGGTAATGATAAAAACCAGTAAGGAAATGTAAATCATTGAATTACTTGATCCAGCTGTAGGCTGTAGTAATAGAAGGATTTGCTGTAGCTTTTCAGAAAGTAACTCCTCATTTTGTGATATTATCTTCCTTTCTGCCGTCGAGACCTCTCTATAACAGTTATCATTTATAACGACAATTCATTATAATGATTAAATTTTCTTTGGAACAATTTTTTATGTTAGGTTATAATATATATTCTTTATAACAGCACTTCACTATAATATCCAAAAAATATAAGAACAAACGAGACTGAGAGATTTGATTGTACCGTGTATTATTAATTAGAAAGTCTTTAATTATTGTTTTTTACCATACTTTTAGAGTTCCTTATGTAAATGCTAAAGTACGGTATATGCATATTTCATGACCTGTCGTTTATTTTCTTTTTTTAGTGGGAATGGATTTCTAATATTTTCCTTTATCTCTTTAGTTCAAGTGTTCTCTTGGAAAACTCTCGTGGATTGTTAGTAAATTTGTTATTATCTTAGCGCCGAAGGCCAAATATACTCTTTTACTATGAGAAAATATTAAATATATATTTCGTTATATTTTGGGTTCAAATATACTTCGGCCGTAATACTATTAGTTCAAATATACCTTCTTCTGTTAAGTTTGTCTAAGTTGAACATCGAATCATACGTGGCACTGATATTTGATGAGGTGGATGCCACATGCATGAATTGCCACCTCAACGCCTCTAATCCATTTTACCCACATGGGGCGAGAGGTGGCAATCCATGTGACATCCACATCATCAAATATCAGTGCCACGAAGGATTGGATGTCCACTTTGGACAAACTTAACGGGAAAAGAATATATTCGAACCAATATTATAACAACAGGGGTATATATAAACTTAAAATATAACGAATGGTACATTTAAGTCTTTTTTGATAGTACGGGATATATTTGGCCATTTTCCGTTATCTTAATGATGTAATTATGGGTTTAAATTATAATACAATATGAGCAATGTCAAGAAATTTTACTCTAATCAAACTTATACGCTAGTGTAAAACTTTACTAATACACTATTTACGTGGGGGGGAAAAACAGCAAACGAATTGCATGAAATGTTGTGTTGACACCTGTCTTCAGACCCGTTTTATATGCTTTTAGAAAGACTTTTGCCTCGTTTCTTCAGCTCCTCACTCAGACCCCATCTTGATAGCTCTATCAAACAGAAAATTTTCTGTTTAATTCTCAGTTTTGCTAAAGTTATTATCATCGTCATTCCGAGGTTTGAACTCATTAAATCTTGTCTTTTTCTTCATTTTTGCATGTTAATTACATCTCATTTGTTTGTTAATTAACGTTGCCTTCTGGATTATATCTGTTTGTTGTCGAATGTTTTGTCTTCTGATCGCTGAGAAAATCATGGAGAAATTTGCTACAAACTCTTTAATTCTTTCATTTACATTGTTTTGGGATGTATTTCTTGTCGATCTTATTTTGTTGGCTTTGGAACATCGGAGAGTGGAGAAGATCAACCTTTTCATTAGGTGCAGACAGTGGCGAAACCAGGCATTTCGTTAAGTGTGTTCAAGATTTAATTTAGATGTATAAAAAATTGTAATTTTTAATTCATATACATGCACTATAATTTTTTGTAAATATACAGTACAATTTTACGATGAAGGGTGTTCAACTGATTATCCTTCATTATATGTGGCTACACCATTGGGTGCAGAGAAAGCACTTAGTTGTGGTAATGCAGAGTGTTGTATGTTCTGTTCGCGACAGATACTATTAGAGGAAATGTTTCCTCTTTTTGATCATGTTGATTGTTGTGTTTGTGAGATTCTGATAAGTTTCAGAAGATATATAGTTATTGAAATGAATGAGATCTGTAGTTTAAGGTTCGCAAAAAGTATCCATTTTGTGTAGTTTGTGAGATCCATTAAAATAGGAGCGATGTAACAAAAATTCTTTTTGTCTGTTAAGGTTTACAGAATCATATTTGTTTTGGGAGGGTTGACAAGAATCAATCATTTTGAGATTCTATTTCACTTATTGGTTCAACATTTTGATCTATGGGCGATACTAGTATTTACTGATGCATAAAGTACGTACATTACAGTCATGGCACGTTTGGCACCAGATGGAGCTCAATTTGATGCCCGTCAATATGATTCTAAGATGAACGATTTGTAAGTTATCATGAGATTCATTGCACAATACTAACATTAGCTTTTTCCTTGAATCATTACCATTTTTATATATATTTGTTTGCTTGCTCAGTGAACGGCTGAAACTTGCACTTGTCTCTATTATTACTTATATGGTGCAGACTTGCCGCTGATGGAAAAGATTTCTTTACATCATATGACGAAGTTTATGACAGTTTTGATGCTATGGGTCTGCAAGAGAACCTTCTCAGGGGCATTTATGCCTATGGTACTGTGTGTAGACCTTTTAATTTTCTCTAGTACGGAAATTCTTTCGATTTTGCTTTTTATTCTGATAAGCAGTCCATTATTCACAAAAAGTCGATGCGTCCAGCTGATTTTTAGTAGGTTCTTGTTCAGAAGTACCATTTAATTTAATTCGCTTAAACTTATTAATTTTGTTTCTTCAAAGTGGTGCTGAAACTCAAAAATTATCCTTCTCCTCTTTTCCCTTTTCCCACTCCGTGCTTCTAATGTTGGAAAAATAATTTTGAATAATACGTGTATGATTTTATCCATATGGCTCCAAGGATAAGATTTTTGTTCTATTAGATGCATGCTTTTGTGTTTTCAAGATGGCCAAGTTCATGGTGCGTGTGTGCGATAGCATTTAGTAGTGCCGAGAGAATTGTCTTTTAGCACCTATAAAAACTCATTTTGTTATGTTGTTACACAAGAGTGGAGTTCTCTGTATATTAGTTGTGCTTCATATTTATCTCCCACTTCCATCCTCTTTGTGCCTTATGATATTATGAAGAGGCGACCTTATATTCCAACATCTTAATGGTCTTTTCTGCTGCATGCAATCTTTGATGCTTTTTTTGAAGGTTTTGAGAAACCTTCTGCAATTCAACAAAGAGGTATAGTTCCATTTTGCAAGGGACTTGATGTAATTCAGCAGGCTCAGTCTGGCACAGGAAAAACAGCTACTTTTTGTTCTGGAATTTTGCAGCAGCTTGATTATGGTTTAGTTCAATGTCAAGCGTTGGTGTTAGCACCTACTCGTGAACTTGCTCAACAGATTGAGAAGGTGATGCGAGCACTTGGTGACTACCTTGGGGTTAAGGTCCATGCTTGTGTAGGTGGGACTAGTGTCAGGGAGGATCAACGTATTCTCGCAGCTGGTGTTCATGTTATTGTTGGCACCCCTGGACGTGTGTTTGACATGCTGCGAAGACAGTCTCTCCGTCCTGATTACCTCAGAATGTTTGTGCTAGACGAGGCTGATGAAATGCTGTCACGTGGTTTTAAGGATCAGGTACTTCAACCTCTGTAGTAATGCATTTTACACCTTATAACTATAACTGTGTTTGAACAAGTTCAGGTCCGAGGTCTACTAGGTTTGCCAATTTGAGAATATCTGGAATTAGTTCTTTGGAGCAACCAATATAGAAATCCAAATTTAGATCATGTTAGATGTTCTTGTACTCTGTCGACCAGTCATTTTAATCATTGTTGGGAATTAGAAATTGAAGTTTTTTTTACCATTTGTGTCATTGGGGCGGCACTGAGTACCCCTCCCATTTATTTAGTTCCGAAGGCCATTATATAAAGAGTAAATATACAGAGTTGATCATAGTTTCCCTCTTATTTGATTTTATGCGGACTTTGAGAAACTGCTAATTTTGATTCTTTTTTCATGTGTCTATACTGGTAGATATATGATATTTTTCAGATGCTGCCTACAAAAGTCCAAGTCGGAGTGTTTTCTGCGACCATGCCACCAGAAGCCCTTGACATCACAAGAAAGTTCATGAATAAGCCCGTGAGAATCTTGGTTAAACGCGATGAATTGACACTTGAGGGTATCAAACAGTTTTATGTCAATGTTGATAAGGAGGAATGGAAGCTCGAGACACTCTGCGATCTATACGAGACGCTAGCAATTACACAGAGTGTCATATTTGTGAACACCAGGCGCAAGGTTGATTGGTTAACAGACAAAATGCGAAGCCGTGATCACACAGTCTCAGCTACACATGGAGATATGGACCAGAACACTAGGGACATAATCATGCGCGAGTTTCGCTCTGGTTCTTCTCGTGTCCTTATCACAACCGATCTGTTGGCTCGTGGTATAGATGTACAACAAGTATCACTTGTGATCAACTATGATCTCCCGACTCAGCCAGAGAATTATCTCCATCGTATTGGAAGAAGTGGAAGGTTTGGAAGGAAAGGAGTTGCTATCAACTTTGTGACAACAGACGACGAAAGAATGTTGTTCGATATTCAGAAGTTTTACAACGTGATAATCGAAGAACTCCCCTCAAATGTTGCTGATCTCCTCTGAAAAACTTATGTTTGTGGCTGGAGCTTTAAGCAGAAAGAGTAACCATGTTATAGTGTCCACACCATTCCATAGAAATTAGTCTTTTAACTACCATTATCATCTAGTGTCTAAGACAGACCTGAGGCAGTAATGCTGCTCCAAATTTTGCAGTAGCCTTTTGTTTTTCATTTCCTAATTCTTAAACTTCTTTGGCATTTTGTAGTTTATTTGAGTTCTTAATTTTGTGTTCTTGCTTTTTTTTCTTTTCTTTTTTTGCATGGAAACATGAATTATAAACTGGGAAGTCTTGAAATCTTTTTCTTTATGAGAGTGTTGTGACCAGAAGGTCACGCGGGTTCAAGCTGTGAAAATAGTCTCTTGCGGAAATACAGGGTAAGACTGCGTACAATAGATCTTTGTGGTCCGGACTTTTCTCGGACTCCGCGCATGTAAGTTTGTGTAGCCTTATTTTTTAGCTAAGAAAAAGAAAAAAAATGATTTCAAGTTGTCAGTTACACAATTTGATTGACAGTTGATACACTTGAAATGCATTGCATACAACAAATAAATAAACATGACATTAAATCCAAGTTGTTGGGTGGTTGTGGTATATTGTTCAATGTACATGAGTTATTAATTCGTTGTTTGTACAACAAAAGTTGAGGTTCTGACGATGCAAGGAGTCATCATTGAATACTCTATGTTTCTGGTTTATATTTTAGTGTGGCACTGCTGAAGTACTCTTTACTTAATTGCATAAAACAATGTGAAGTCACATATAACATTAATTTAGTTGGTACAACTTACATGTGAAAACAAGTAAGGGAATCTTGGAACAACGATAAAGTTATTTTCGTGTGACCTATAGTTTACGGATTCAAGCTGTGGAAGCATCCATTAGTGAAAAGGGTAGGCTGTCTACATCACACTCCTTGAGGTGCGGTCCCTCCCAGACCCTGCGTGAATATGGAATACTTTCTGTATCGAAGTTGTTTTCGTGTGACCTATAGGTCACAGATTCAAGCTGTGGAAGCAGCCGCTAGTGTAAAGGGTAGGTTGTCTACATCACACCTCTTGAGGTGCGGCCCTTCCCTAGACCTGCGTGAATATGGAATACTTCATGCACTACAGTAGTTTTTGTGTGACCTATAGGTCACGGATTCGAATTGTGGAAGCAACTGCTAGTGTAAAGGGTAGGCTGTCTACATCACACCCCTTGAAGTGCAACCCTTCCCCAGATCCCTGCGTGAATATAAAATACTTTATGCATCGAAGTTGTTTTCATGTGACCTATAGGTCATGGATTCGAGCTGTGGAAGTAGCCATTAGTGAAAAGGGAAGACTGTCTACATCACACCCCTTGAGGTGCAGCCCTTCCCCAGACCCTGCGTAAATATGAAATACTTTATGCACCGAAGTTATTTTCGTATGACCTATAGGTCACGGATTCGAGCTGTGGAAGCAACCGCTAGTGCAAAGGGTAGGATGTATACATCACACCTCTTGAGGTACGACCCTTCCCCGGACCCTACGTGAATACTTTACGCACCGAAGTTGTTTTCGTATGACCTATAGGTTAAGGATTCGAGCTCTGGAAGCAGCCGCTAGTGTAAATGGTAGGATGTCTACATCATACCTTTGAGGTGCAGCCCTTCTCCTGACTCTGTGTGGATATGAAATACTTTATGCAACGGAGTGCGCTTTTAACTTACATATGAAAACAAACTATCACGTTAATGCCAAGGCTTGGTCAAATAAACTTCTATTTGTCAACTGCTTGTTCAATTGGGAGTTTTTGCATTCCCTTCAAATTAGACTGCTAAAATATTTAACTTATATGAACACATATTCCTTCTCAATTCTCCCCATATATAAAGTCTAAGCATGGAATTTTTCCTTCTACTTTCTTGAACCTCATATAACAAGTCAATGGATAAACCAAATATGTATCAAATTTTCTTTGGATTGACATAAAAATACAGGAAATCTTAAAATATCACATCCCCAAGTCATTTTTAGAGGCTTATTTCTCATATGTCATTTGCTTTATGTAAACTACCTAGAAAAGACGAAAAGAAACAAAAAAGAAAAAGATAATAGTTTCTCATTCTCCTAAGAGTTAAAAAAAGGAATTTAAAAAGATAACTAGATAGACCAAGTCTTTTTTTAAATCTACACGTATCTTACAAGTATTACCATAAGTCGTGGTGGTATACTGGTTGAATTGTAGCCTCATGAATCATGACCAAAATAGTCGCACTGGGGTACGATTACATTCGGATACACATTGAGAAATTTCATATTAGGGTTAAAGCGATCCCTATTAAAAAACGATTATATACCAAAAGTCGAAGCTGAGGCTTCACAATGAAAAATTTGGGTTCCCTATCGATGCGTGTATGCCTTCGTCGAAGAAAGAAGGGAAATCACAAGAAATTTTCATAGACCTAAGCCTAATTCCATCGATGAATCATTCGACAACGAATTTAGGGAGACTAATCTAATCTTATTCAACCATCAACCATTGAGAGTATGTTATTGACAACTATATTTGATAATATTCAAAGAAAGGAACTCCAATGTGGTTCAACGGTCAACATTGACTAATAATAATACACACGCCATGTGATCAGAGGCTGCTGAATCAGGATTTCAAGCTTATAGGTTCGGAATTCTAATCATTTTAAGTTACTGGGTTTTAAATTAATAATTTATATATATTTAATGAATTTTTTAAGACAAATACATATTTCGACCAAAGCTACTGGATTCGGCCGAACCCGCTTCTGGCACTGTAGCCCCGCCCTGCATGTGATTATGAAAGAACTAGTCTTTGATCACGTGCGTTGCACGTGTGTATCATGTGTTAAAAGTATAAAGTTCTAATATGGGACGATACTTTTTTAGTATAAAGTTCTAATATAACGTGTGTATTATTTTAATTATAATATCTTTTCATAAAATATCTGTTAAAATAATATAGGACATCTATAAAATTAATATAGGAGATCGTTAGGGTCATTTTCTTCTACTCAAACAAGTTAGTTAAGAAAGACAAAAACTCTCTATCTCTCAGCCTGATTTAGAGCCCGTTTGGATTGACTTAAAAAGTGGCTTTTCAGTAGAAATAGCTTTTAAGCCAAAAACAATAAGCTGGGCATTGCTTTTTAATTTTAAGCAATTTTTAACTGTCAAACACTGAGAAAAGCTAAAAACAGCTTAAAAGTTGATTTGACCATCTTAAAAGCCAATTCAAATACCCTAATTGACTGGCTAAATTAAGCGTGCACACACAAAAAAAAAAGAGAGATGATATATAGATGGCTAAAAATTGTGGCAACCACATTGCATTTATAAATGGTCTCAAACTTTGTTTCTTTTTTGTCCATTTTCATCTTCTTTTCCTAAATGTAGATTATTCTGTACTATTAGTAATATAATTATTTGTGCAGTCAAATTATTCATATTAATAAAGAATATGCAATAATACGACCTATATGAGCAACACACATAGGGAGAAAGAATCTTGACTTGCGATAAAAACATACCAAGTCGTGAATAACTAAAAAAGAATGAGTAGATATCCAATAGTTCATTCTTAATTATGGTTTAGTATGACAGAGGCTAAATTCTTCCACAAGAACATTTGTTTGGATGTCATCAGTTAATTAGTTCTACGTCATATCATTATATACTACATTTCTTCTGGCAAATTAAATAAATTGGCTAAACTATTTGTTATCGACTCCATACAAGGCTCGAGAGCTATAGTTAAGGACGAATAAATTATTAATTCCCCACAACCCTTGTTGATATAAACTATTTGTTATCAAACACATTACTACCTCTACTTTTCAATTTCAAGTTTTGTCCTCAACCAAATTATTCCAAATTTCAAAAGAACTTTCGTCGAGTAAAACTTAAAGAATTCTGATAACAAATAAAAAACCTGAGCTCTGAATTCATTCCCATCTGAAAACCCCACATTACTCTTATAAACACGGATTGTGCACTTATTCTTAAAAAAAAGAACTGGAAAATATTTCCTGACTTAGCAAGCATAAATATCAAAACTTCTTTGAGCCCATAGCTTATAGTATATTATCATCTCCGCGCACGTCTTGGATGATACACAACTTTCAGCTCCTTGATGCATTATACTGGTATCATCTGATGTCTCTCTATCAAGAGGACGAAGACGCAACCACAACAAAAGTAGTAATATATTCAGGGAGAGCTTTGATGTCTCTCTATCAAGAGGACGGAGACGCAACTGCAACAAAAGTAGCAATATATTCAGGGAGAGCTTTGTGACCATTTGTATTTCGATTTGTATTTTCTCTTCTCAAAAGTTTCATGAATTGAGTTCATAATGTATAAGTGGCATAATTAATTAATTAATTAATTAAGAATACTAAAAGTTTTACAAACTCCAAAGGTGCCAGATACATTTATATTATTTAGTGCTTTTACGGTAGCAAGCAAAAGAGACTCTAGTAACTTGAATGTCAGTTACCACGAAATGCTTATATTTATATAATAGAACTAGGCTCACGGTCATCGGTAATGAATTGAGCAACAATAGTTTTTTTAATATAATTGCTATACAATTTTGAATGTAGAATAATAAATAAAATACTCAAGTTTGCATAGACAATTTCGAAGAAGTCCTTATTAATGGATCCCCATTAATAAGGCCTTATTAAAAGTTGGTCATCTTAATGGATCCCCATTCTAATTTAAATTTTTATTTATTTTTTATTTTCATTGGAATGTATATTTACCTTTTTGTACATAAATATTGTTTGAATATTTTTTTAATTTAAGGGTAAAATCGTCATTCAATCTTTGATGGGTAAATTTGTAAATTAACTTTGACGTAAAGTGTTCATATTTATAATATAGTATGAATGAATGAATATGATGATACACTCAGCAGCTTTCATGAGTCATACCCCATGCGCTATAAGCATGCAATTTGTGGGGAACAGCATTAATTTTACAGCCATTTCGCATCATTGGAAAAGTCATAGCACACCTCTAAAAGAACATAAAAAACCTACTCATCAAAGTTTAGAATAAAAAGGCCTGCATTAAGCTCTCGTTATATACGGAGTCCGAGGAAGTGTCGGAACACACGGGTCTATTATACGCAGTTTTACTTTATATATCTGCAAAAAATTATTTCTACGACTCGAACCTGCGACTTCTTGGTCACATGACATCAACTTTACCAATTACGCCAGCCAAGATTCCCCTTCAAAGTTTAGAATAAAGATATTAAAGCCACCACATTGAACTGATCAATCCATTATATATTCCAAGCTGAAACTTGAAGCAAAGCCTAATAACTCTTTTCTTTCCTTTGTGTACAAATGGAGAATTTTAGATCCAAATCAACTAGAGAAAGAAGAAGTATGCCAATAGAAAACTATTACAGCAGTGACAGTGGTAGAGCAAGTCCAAAAAACATGCAAGATTTAAGGAGTTATAGTACTTCACACACTTCTTGTAATTATTCATCAGTAGAGCAAAACCCTAATTATGATAAGGAAATGAAGATCAAGAGGAGCAAGAGCAAAGCAATGTCATCTTCTTCTTTAAAGAATTGGTGTTTTAATGATCCTGAATTGCAGAGGAAGAAAAGAGTAGTTGGATATAAGGCTTATGCTGTGGAAGGTAAAATGAAAGGTTCATTTAGAAAAAGTTTTAGATGGATCAAAAATACTTGCAACCATGTTATCAATGGATTGTGGTAATTAATTTCTTTGGCTGTTTTCATAATATTTTTTTTTTAGAATTAATTAAGCATTTATTAATCTTCTGTTAATGAGAGAGCTAGAAAAAGAGAGTTTTCATCTTATAAAAATTGATCTGATCAATGTTCGGAGTGTTTTGACCTTGCAAAATCATCACTGTAATGTAACAGAGCGTTCTCCTCTTGCAGATCTTTTATTATTTGACACCCTTACGGTTGTAGGGTTGTGAACTTAGTCTGGTAGGGTTTTTGTCTAAGATAGCTAGTGGCAATGTCGTATCTTCTTATTTTTTCTTTTCAGTGCAGGACCTATTACTAGCCATCGTTTATGTTCCTATTTTCCCTATGATTTCTATAGTGAAACTAATATTGTCTCCTTTTGTCTTTTTATTCTCTTGAGCCGAGGGTCTTTCGAAAACAGTCTCTCTACTCCTTCAGGTAGGGGTAAGATCTGTGTACACACTACCCTCTCCAAACCCCACTAATAAAATTTTACTGGATTATTGTTGTTTTGTTACATATATATATATATATATATATATATATATATATATATATATTGTCATTTTCCCAAAAAGAATTCCACAAAGGAAAGAATGGTATCTGGCCAGGTGGAACTGATTCAAGAAGGCTGCCTTCAATTAGTACAGTAGAATATTTTAGGGTGAGCATTCGTTTGATTTATTTAGCTTTTTGTTGGTAGATGGAAACATTAATTCAAAACATTAGGTTCGGTTCAGTATTATATTGGCTACTAATTAACTACTCCGATTGCAATAGTTATCGCCTTCAATTACAAAATTTAATTGACTAATTGTAGATTGTACAGTATTATGAAATGTTAAATTGGGAATTTGCCTTTTGCTCAGAAAGATAGAACAGAGCCAGAAGAGAGATTTTTTGAGTCCCTCAAAGCATATGCATTTAATACTAGGAAACTTCATTGAATTCCACAACCTCGTTTATTGGTTCTTCATAATTGTATATAAGCTCGATATGGATGATTGGCGTTTGAGGGGGCATATTCCTTTTTCTTAACATGTGCAGGTTTCACCATACTTGCTACTAATTACTAGTAATTGGTAGGATAGCTACGTGAACATATACGTAATTAGTCCTAATTCTGTATGTAATAGTAGTAGGTTATATATTATGTGTACTTATAAATAGGATTTATTGTATTACAATTAATATCAATAATATTTTTTCCTCGTACTTTCTCACATGTTATCAGAGCAATCGTGAGAGATGTATTGTTGTGCATAAATTCCAGCGACTCCGGAAAGAGAAAACAGTCAATCAGACGTCTTTTTCCGGCAAACAAGGGTCTGCCGCAAGTAAAAAGCTATTATTCGTCAGTGTTATATAAAAACCAACACCACCACGAAGTAGATCGGCCTCCGATGACCAACCCATAAAAAAATTTCCGTCAGAATACCCTCTAAAGTCATGTGCCGCTGCGTGGGCCACCTTCCGGCCAGTTTTTGGCGACGACTCTTCAGGACAGCTTGTTTCTATTGCAATTCCGAGCCTACCCATCTAATTTAAACTAAATTCCGATTCTCTTTATATTTTTCCATCGTGAAGAGTGATTTCCGACATGAACAATAACTTCCAAAAAAATTATGATTTTTCCGGCGTAAACATTATAATGTCATTCGTATCAAAAGCCTTTGACTCACAATTCGTTGGATTCAATGCATTGAATCCAATCCAGATATTTTCTTTATCGGAATACATAGAGTTCCTTTAGTACAAAGCATGTAAACAAACATCTTCTAAGGTTGCTACTATTGTTCAAATAGGTAATAGCGTGACTTGTGTCTCCTAATCTTCATCCTCCGAGTCTTGGGTCATTGATTCAGGTGCATATGATCACATTTCTGGTAATAAATCTCTTTTCACTACTATTTCGTATTCTCAAGCTCTTCCAACAATTATAATGGCCAACAGGTCTTAAACCATGGCAACTGGAATAGGTCAAGCAAGCCCACTTCCTTCCTTATATTTAGATTTAGTTCTTTATGTTCTCGATAGTCTTTTTAATCTCATAGTCGTTAGTCGTTAGTCGCTAGTCGCTTAGAAAAATCACTCAAATGCTCGATTTTATTTCTTGATGACCTTGTTTTTATACAGGAGCGCAGTACGGAGCGGATCATTGGAACCAGATGTGAATCAAATGGATTTTAATACCTTATCCTTACAAAATCACATGGACTCACATCTTATCTTCCTTCAACAACTCGTCTAGTTACTGATTCACCAGATTTATTAAATAAACGCTTGGGACATCCTAATTTGTCAAAACTTCAGAAAATAGCACTTGGTTTATCTCACTTGTCCACTCTAGAGTGTGAGTCATGCCAGCTCGGTAAGCATACTCACTGTCATTTCCCTCCGCTTCTTGATAATCTAGCAGAGTTATCTTTTACTTTAGTCCATTCAGTTGTTTGGGGTCCTAGTCGGGTCAGTTCTACCTTGGGATTCTGCTACTTTGTCAGTTTCATTGATGATTACTTCAGGTGCACTTGGATATTTTTGATGAAAAATCTATCTGAGTTATTTTTTATTTTTTCCAAACCTTCCACGCTGAAATTCAAAATCAATTTGGGATTTTAATTTGCATATTTCATAGTGATAATGTCATAGAGTATTTGTCTTTCCTATTTCAACAGTTTATAAACTCTCATAGGATTATAAATCAGACATCTTGTCCATGCACATCTCAATAAAATATGGTAGCTGAAAGAAAAAATAGACATCTTATTGAAACTGCTCATACCCTAATCATACAATCTCATGTTCCGTCGCATTTTTGGGGGGATGCAGTTCTTACATGTTGTTATCTAATTAATTGTATGTCATCCTCAGCTATCCAGAATCAAGTTCCATTCTTTATTTTGTTTCCTCACTCACCTTTGTTCTCTCTTCCACCTTGTGTCTTTTGGAGCACATGATTTGTTCATAACCTTACTCCAGAAAAAGATAAGTTAGCTCCTCGTGTTCTTAAGTGTGTATTTTTGGATTACTCGAGAACGTAAAAGGGATATCTATGATATTCACCTGACCTTCATCGGTACCTTATGTCTGTTGATGTTACCTTTTTTGAAACCCAATCATACTTCACAAGTTCAGGTAGTCACTTAGATATTTCTAAGGTGCTATCGGTTCCATCTTTTGGAGATTCAGTCACTATCTCCCGTTCATCTTCCTCTACAGCTCCAGCTCTACCATCTACAGCTTCAGTTCTAACTCCACCACCTATAGCTCTAATTCCATCACCTAGTCCAGTTCAACCTTCTACAACTTCACCACTTCTGACTTATCATCGTCGTTTGCACCCAACATCAGGCCAGGCTGATTCACATCCTGCATCTGACCCTACTTCTACTGTGGACTTGTCTCCTTCTAGTCAACAAATTGCACTTCGAAAAGGTATGCGGCCCACACTTAATCCTAATCTTCATTATGTCGGTTTAAGTTACCATCGTTTGTCATCACCTCATTATGTGTTTGTATCATCTTTGTCCTCTGTCTTCATCCCTAAGTCTATAGGTGAAGCACTGTCTCATCTAGGATGGCGACAGGATATGATTAATGAGATGTCTTCTTTACATACGAGTGGTACTTGGGAGTTTGTTCCTCTCCCGTTGGATAAATCTATTGTTGGTTGTCGTTGGGCGTATGCAATCAAAGTTGGTCCAGATGGCCAGGTTGATCGATTTAAGGCTCGTCTTGTTGCCAAAGGGTATACTCAGATATTTGGGGTCGATTACAGTGATACTTTCTCTCCCGTGGCCATGGTTTTTGTTCGCCATTGGACTCTCTATAAGTTGAACATTAAGAATATTTTTCTTCACGATGACCTTGAGGATGAGGTTTATATAGAGCAACCACCTGGTTTTGTTGCTCATGGGGAGTCTAATGGCCTTGTATGTCGGTTGTGTCGGTCCATCATGGTCTAAAGTAATCTCCTCGAGCCTGGTTTGGTAAGTTCATCACAGTTATTCAGGACTTTGGCATGAATCGTAGTGAAACTGATCACTATATGTTTTATCGGCATTCTGCTTCAAATCTCTGTATTTATTCGATAGTTTATGTTGATGATATTGTTATTACCCGCAATGATCAGGATGGTATTACTCAGTTAAAGTAATATCTCTTTCAGCACTTTCAGACTAAGGATCTAGACAGATTAAAGTATTTTTTAGGCATTGAGATCGCTCAGTCTAGCTCAGGTATTGTGATCTCGCAACGGAAATATGCCTTAGAAATTCTTAAGGAGACATGAGTGACAGGTTGTAGACCTGTTGACACTCATATGGATCCGAATTCTAAATTTCTGCCAGGACAAGGGGAGCCGCTTAGCAATCCTGCAAGATATAGGTGGTTGGTTGGTAAATTAAATTTTCTCACAGTGACTAGATATGATATTTCCTTTCCTGTGAGTGTGGTGAGTCAATTTATGAGTTTTCCCTATGATAGTCATTGGGATGCAGTTGTCTGCATTCTTCGATATATAAAATCAACTCCAGGCAAAGGATTATTGTTGATAGAGGCCATGAGCAAATTGTTGGATACTCAGATGCTGATTGGGCAAAATCACCTTCTGATAGACATTTTACGTCTGGATATTGTGTTTTAGTAGGAGGTAACTTGGTATATTGGAAGAGCAAGAAACAGAATGTCATTGCTCGGTCTAGTGCAGAAACAGAATATCAAGCAATATTTATGGCAACACTCACGACCGAGCAATGACATTAAATGAAACTTGTGTGTGATAATCAAGCTGCCCTTCATATTGCATCGAATGCGGTGTTCCATGAGAGAACTAAATACATTGAAATTGATTATCAATTCGTCAAAGAAAGATACTCTGAGGAGATATTACTACAAAGTTTGTGAAGTCAGATATTTTCACCAAATCCCTCACCAGTCCTCGTATTAGTTATATATGTAACAAGTTCGGTACATATGGTTTGTATGCACCAGTTTGAGGGGGAGTGTTAATAGCAATGTGAATATATGTAATTAGTCCTAGTCTCGTGTGTAATAGGAGTAGGTTATATATTATTAAAAGCAAAAAAAAAAAAAAGCACCACATTAAGCCAAGTGAAAGCCTAGTAAAAAGTCACATGGCATAATTAGTTAATAATTAGTTATTTATCTATATCTATATATCATTAAATGCCAAAGAAAAAGGCATCACATAAGCCAAGTGGAAGCCTAAGAAAAAGTGACATGGCATAATTAGTTATTTATCTATATCTATATTTTATTAAAAGCCAAAGAAAAGGCGTCATATTAAGCCAAGTGGAAGCTTAGGAAAAAACCACATGGCATAATTAGTTATTTAGTTAAAAATTATTATTTTTAAATGTAAATGTCTATAAAATTTGAAACTTAAAAAAAAATAACAAACTACCAGTTCAAATTAGGGAGTAGTTTTTCTTCATATATAAAAGAGAAGTAAAAGGCACCACATTAAGCCAAGTGGAAGTCTAGGAAAAAAGCCACATTATTATTTTTGAATTTAAATATTTATAAAATTCGAAAATTAAAAAAATAATAACAAACTACCAAGTGGCAGTCCTACAATATGCTACTTGGCAATTTTGGACAAAATTAATTAGGCTAGATAATAATTAGTTTTTTGAATTTAAATTTTAAAAATAAATAAATTATGCACTATGTGTTGTTAATAGTTAGTTACTCTTTTAGAATTTGAATTTAAACATATTTAAATTTTAAATATGAATTTATTTTTTAGATTTTATCTAAAAGAAAGGACACTGTATAGCCACTGTAAAAATAATAACCGAGAAAATGTATAAAATGTATATATTTTTTGTATATATATGCATTTTGTATCTTATATACAAAAATTATATAATTTTATACACTTTTTCGGTAAGCAGATATAAATAATTGATGGCGCGAGCTAAAAGTGATAATACCTCTTTAATCTATATACTAGTTTGTACTTATAAATAGGGTTCATTATATTATAATTAATATCAATAATATATTTTGCTCCCGCGCTTTCTCACACTAATAACAATGGCTGCAAACATACTAAAAATATTTGTATACATAAAGGTGGACTGGATATTTCGAATAAATTAGGGAATTTTTTGATAAAGCACCATCTTTTAAGTCTAATTAGTCATTTATAGATACCCTTTGCTATATTACGTGTTATAGATACCTTTTATGTTTTTATACAATGTATTTTATGTATTTAAGTTGTTGTATTCATTAATACAACCAAAAAAATAGGCGTAAAAACTGGAATTCCAGCTAAGTTTGACTTGTATTTAGCAATTTTTAGCTGTATTCAAGCGGCATTAACGTTAAATACAGAAGGTTAAACTGGTTAAAAACGAAAGGAAATCAAATCATATGATATTCTCCTAATTTAACTCCACGAATTAAGGAAATCAAATCACATGATATTCTCCTAATTTAACTCCACGAACTAAGGAAATCAAATCACATGATATTCTCCTAATTTAACTCAACGAACTAAAACGATCCCTCATTAATCTGTATTTGAAAGATACACAATAAAGATTATAGCTGAATAAAGAGAAATACATATGAATAATACAATTGAGTAAAACTGTATACAGTTGAATACAACAAAATACAACTTAATTCATCTGAATAAAACACTTGAATACAACAAAATACAACTGAATACAGCTGAATAAAACTCTTGAATGCAACAAAATACAACTAACTTCAGCTGAATAAAATAGTTAAATACAACTAATTAAAACTGAATACAAGAGAATACGCATAACTTTTTAATACATCTAAAATATATAAATTAATGCTACTGAATACATGTGAATACAGCTGAAAAATATATTCGAATACAACTGAATACAAATAGGCGATTTGGGCGATCTAGAGAGAGAAGCAGCCTGATGGCTTCGCCGGCCGGCGGCCAGCCATTAATCTGGCTGGTCAGCCCCTTAACACATCTGCCCAACCTCCTACAACTACAAACAATCCTCAGCCCTCAAATCACACAAACGAAGCCATGAATTACGCAAAAGCTGTGAACCCTACTTCAACGACCACTGCCAAGCAGAATCGAGCCGCTACAGTTGAACCAATTGCTCTTCGTCTATCAAAATCAACGAATTAAACTTACCCTAGGCTATTGTAATTGAGTGATAATGGAGGAGAACTAGAGAATTTTGGGTGGGAGGAGATGTATGAATCGTGGGTTGAGGGAGAAAGAGTAAAGTGTATGCAAAAAGAGAGAGAACGTGGTTAGTCAATTTTACTGTGATTATGTAAGAGAAATATTATTTAGCATATATGGTGCCTTAAATGTAGGATGTAACTATAATTAGATATTTGGCTATAAAGTATAAAAGGTATCTATAGGATGCAATATTTTAAAATGGTATTTATTTAAAATAAATAGGGTACTAAGGTTTTCTATAAGGGGTAAAAATTCCAATAAATTACTGTCTCAGATATGACACAAATAACATAGGCCAATATCAACCAAATACCAATATGACAATTCTTCGTCGAGAGGGAAACGGCCCGAATCACCGGCTAAGACCCCTAAATTGACCACGCAGTGATCGACTGACATTAAAGTAGCTTGAACAAAGAACAGTTTGCTCATGTTTAAAACAAAGAAATACATCATTTGGAGGCAATTATACATGACCATCTTCATAATTCACAACATGACATCAACAAGAATACCACGGCAGAACAAGAACAAGCAAGAGATAGAGATGAAAAAGAATATGGAAAGTGCATACAACTGTATGGACAAGCATAAACTGGGATCTGTGAGTTTGGCTCTGCAACCCCATCATATCCTTAACTGTGCCTTTGCAAATGCATCCCAAATTTTAATTGTATAATTCAGCTTTATGGTACTTCCTGGCAGCAACTAATATCAGCACTCTTCCTTCCCCAAGTTGGTGTGCCAAAATTTACAGTGAACAGAGAACTGAGACAAAGCGCAGCTACTAATGCAGTCCCTCATCATCGAAAACTTAAACCCTCTATTCCCTTGACGGTGGACTCTAAATTCTTTATATTGGCGTTTTTGATAGAGGAGCTGCGCTTGTGATCTGAGGACACAACTGGTGAACTCCTCCGTGCAGCACTGGATACTTTACGCAATGGTCCCGGACTTGCATCTTTTGTCCGAGTGCCGGAGAGGTCAGGTTCACCCCCAGCAATCACTGGGTCTCGGATGCTTGAGACAACTGGACGCCTTGATGGTCCACTTGACCGGAAAAAATTAGAACTGGATAACTGCAAACAAAAACTCAGTCAAATTCTGTTACGTTTACCGGTAGCTACAGATCATAAAACATGCGTAGGTTTTGAGCGTATTCCCCAAAGTGTAAGCTGTGAATCCGTATTTGTACTAAATTCCGATTCTTAATGTATGCCACCTATTTGATCTCCCGTTGGCAGTTATATTGAAGAAATATCAAATGAATACAGGATTTCTCTCATGTTCCACGATGACCAAGCACACGTGTAGAAGAAATAGAAATAAAGGTAACATAATGCCAACCCCTAACTGTGCACCCATCTTTTCTTTGTCATACAGACAAACCACACCACCCTTTTGGCCGTCTAACCTATAGCCAATCATCAATCACTCCGTGAAGGAGATCCAGAAAACAATATCCATAGAGAAGGGTGAATATCTGAAGAGGAGGGCCAATTTTTATCACCTCATTTCCTGTGTTTTCTGGGACGGGGGGGGGGGGGGGGTATGGTTGTTCAATGCCCTTGTGCCACTTCTTTCTTTTTATTCTTCGTAACTAAAGCACTACATCCGCCTGTCTCTTCATGATTGCCAAGGGAGACTTTAATCTTATTCCACTTCACCATTTTCTTAATGGAAGTAATAATTTACTGGTGTTGTTGGGGAAACCCAAATATATAAAAGGTATACGAAGCAGAAAGCCTACACAAAAATATGGTTCTCTATAAAGACACCCAATCCTCTATCCCTATAGGAACTTCGCGGGAACTCCAAAAGTTGAGCAAAATATAGATAAGCCCTAAGCTTTACAAAGTCATGTTCCTTTGCTTTAAAAGCTCTCCTGCTCCTTTACCTCCAAAAAACCCACATGAGCTTTAGAGGCACAACATTTCATGCTCTAATTATTCCATATCTACTTTGCAACCCCCCCCCCCCAAAACCCACAAACTTAAAAGAAAAACCTAGAGACCAAAAAGAGTTGCACCCATCAAATGATTTTTCAGGATGAAATAATTGAGGAAGTGATTTAGGAATTTTAATCCTTCGGGAACTGCAGGATTTATCCTCTACTTGGTGAAGCACTCGGTTAATTAAAATTGCCCCACAAACTTCAGGATTTTTGCTTATACTTTGGGAACTGCATGCATCCATCCTCGTGCCGAAGTACTCGATAGATTAGGATTGCTACAGAAACTAGCTTTATACAGCCAGATAAAGCTAAATGCAGTCACATCAACTTATAATAAGTAAAAATTGCCACAGAATTTATTTGCAATAGTATTACGCTTTTCCAACCCCATCCGAAACAGGACAAAGGGTTCAAAATAGGGAGAGAGGAGGACGGACCTCTTTACCCATGGATAAATCATTAGCAACTGTGCCTTTTTGCTTCAATAAGCTTCCAGAATTGAAATGCAGCCCTGTGCTCTTATTACGTGTAAGATTTGACGAAGACCAACCAGTTGGTCGACCTTCATCTCCACCTGCATAATAAGTGTCGCATGTATATATAGCTCCCAGGGAATAAGAAACAAGCAGATTTAGAGGTAGTATACTTCCATAAACAGGATAGGCATGCCATCCAAAATAAATGATATGATGGACTAATCCAAACTGATTCTAGTTTTATCTTTGCATTATGTTTATGAAACAAGAGATACATACTAATAGAGAAGGGGAACCTTGGAGCAACGGTAAAGTTGTCTCCCCGTGACCTATAAGTCAAGGGTTCGAGCCGTGGAAGCAACCACTAATGCTTGCATTAGGTTAGGCTGTCTGCATCACACCCCTTGGGTGCAGTTCTTCCCCGGACCCTACGTGAATGCGGGATGCTTTGTACACCAGGCTGTCCTTTTTTATACATACTAATAGAAGAGCTTGAACAGAGCTGAGGATGACATGTTCCATAAAGTAGGAAAGAGAAAAAATAGATCAATTACCAGCTCCCTGTTAAAAGTATTCCTGACCACTTTATGCCACAGCACTACAGCAGTTAGCACAGAATGATTGCTTAGTTTTCCTTCCCTTTTTTTCGTGAGGAGGGATAATTTTTTTCTTATTTTTAGGTAGGGGAGGGGAGGGGGTGTTGGGGGGAGAGGGGTGCCTTGTACCGGAGCATACCTGATTGCCTCTCAACATTAACAAGAGCATGAGGCATCCCTGAGCTTGGCCCAGCAGTACCACCCTGTCCCAAAAATATCATTTCATTTTCGTATTTTGATGCCAATTCAACATAAACTAATTTATTTAAGCCACTCACAAGAGCACGAGATGGAGGATTGGCAAGCTGTGATTGCTGATATTTCAAAATGGTCCAGTCAAATATATAATCAAATTGAAACCCTGAAATAGAAGAGAGAAAGGAAAAGGAAGAGAGGGGAAGAAAAATGGAAGAACAAATTCTGAGAACATTGAAATTGAAGTACTAGTTGTAGTATCTTCTGTGTAGATGAAATAGTAAGGCATGGAGAGCAGAAATGATCATACCTTCACGAATGAAAAGATCACGGAAAATTCTCTTCAAATAAGCATAATCTGGTTTATCATCAAATCTCAGTGATCGACAGTAATGAAAATATGATGCAAACTCTGCAGGATATCCCCTACACAAGGTCTATAAAGGAAAATTTGCACTACTATCATTTTATTGAATAAAAAAATAAATAGCTACCATATGAAAATTGATGGAGCATAAATTACCTCTATTGATGTTGATACTTTCTTCTCACTGATTTTCTCATACTTCTGTTTCTTAGTGCCTGCTTTCAGCCCCTGCCAAGGGAGACTACATGTTTTTGAAAGCATAATGTAAGACTGTCATGAAAGGAGCAAAAGACCAAACATATAAGAAAATCTGGAGGGAGAAACATTTACCTTCCTCTTAAGAAGTACATTAGAACATAACCCAGCGATTCCAAATCATCCCTTCGACTTTGTTCTATATGGTTCAGAGGCAACTCAGAGAAGGCAAGCATGCTTAATAGAGTAAAAACAATCCATATAAACAAACGGGTACAAGTAGGTAAGAGAAAACAAAAGCTTACCAATGCCAAGATGAGTATTCATGCTTGCGTATCTAGCAGTTCCTGTCAAATTTTTGTTTTCTCTGTATCACATTAAAAGATAAATTAAAATCATGCATCCACGCCCTGGAGGAAGATCTCTCTTTAAGCTAATTCACTAATTAAGAATACAAGCATCCAATGAAATTAATTATATTATTCAATATATAAATATATACTTCTTCACGAGCTAAGAATAAGAATGATCAATCCTAATTCAAAACATTCACTGTTAAGAGTTTCTGTGAATTGCACATGTTTTATAAACAAAGAGATGACTTCCTCTACAGTAAGTACGATGGTACCCTCTATAGTAAGCACGACAATACCAGATTGTTGATGCCATCAATTCTTTCTATTAGCAGCCCGGTGCACAAACAATTCCGCGTTCACGCAGGGTCCGGGTAAGGCCTCACCCCAATGGAGAATAATGTACGCAGCCTACCCTGACGCAAATATGGGTGGTTGATTCACGGCTCGAACCCGTGACCTATAGGTCACACAGAGACAACTTGACCGAGCTCTCCACTCCAATTCAACGAAATAATGAATGACCAAAAAAAAAAAAAAAAAAAACTGGGAAAGATCAAGAAAATCCGGTTCCATATCATTTTTTTATAAGGTAAAGTGTTGCATTGATAAAGCAGTACCAAGAGGGTACTGCAAAAGGTTACAAAGTTCAAGATTACATCATATCATATACCATATTCAACCATTCCCAGTCAATGGAAACTAGAATGACAAATCTTTTATCAACACATAATCAAAGTAAAAAAAGAGGACAAGCACTTTAACTGAAGAGAAACTTAAAAGGAAGTCAGCACCGTTTCCCTATCAGCAAATTTGTTAACAAAATCAGTTAATCCCTCTATCCCAATTTATTTATGTGAAGGGGTTCAGAGTACGAGGGTCAAAGCACCTCATTTTCGGTGTGAATTCAGGCATAGAGTCATCAAGTTTAAAAAATAAAATCTATATATTTGAAAACTGCATGAAAGTATTAAAAGTCAAACATAGTTAATAATAAAGAAAGCTTGACAAAATCATAGTCAAAGAAAAACAGTTGGACTCCCAAGTAGTAATACCTTCACATAAGATGGGATGGAGGGAATACAAAGTGCAAACAAGTTCTTGTTTAAACTACTTCATTCCCATTCAAGAAGTTCTAGTGGCTTCGTGCCTCTTAAAAGGTAGTGGCAGGCAGACCAAGAAGCAGTTTGATCATATTAAAAGGATAGTTAAAAGAATGACTAGAAGTAAGCTTAAAATATAAGTACTAATAGAAGAAAAAAATAGAAAGGTGATATAGCTATTCTCAAAATGAGATTATAGTAAGTAAACCTAAATTTGCTTTTGGGACAGCCGCATTTAGATATGATGGATTCTACAGAGAGAAGCCCCTACTTCTCTCTAGAATCTAGAAAAACTGGAAAACATGTCTTTCATCAAAGCTGCCTCTTGGCCAGCCTTAAAACTTGGGGGAAGATGCCATCGAAAGCTCGACGTAGGTCAGGAGCCGCACTTCTTGCTGTCTGAGGAGCACACTCTCAGGCGCAAGGGTTTCTTGGAATCTTGTCTGATTGGGTCTTTCTCCAAATAGGTTGGTTCTCTAGAGGTTGTTAGGAACTGGACAGCAGAGGCATAGAATGTCAAGGACGGGCTGAAAATATCGCAATTGGGGGACACGCAATATCTCTTTCGATTTGTCGACGAGCCTCAAGCTTCAGAAATTCTTGTCAAAGGAAACAGGTGGTTCGATGGGTCTTAAAGCTAGACAAATGGGTGGAACATGATGGGTGTCTCGACCCTCGTTTCACCGGCGAAACATTTGTGGTCAACATGATGGGTCTCCCGGTGCATCTTTGGTGTCTTGACCTATTCAAGGAGATTGGGGAAATCTATGGGGGTTTTATTGATGTCACTTGCAGCCTACACGATCTCTCGCGAGTGAGGATTGTGGTGAGGAAAGGGGGCAGAGTCTCTGTCTCCACTATGGTGGAAGATGGCTACTTGAGTTATAGGGTTTGGTTGAGCCCTGAATTTAGCCCTATCTTTATGCATGTGATAGTGGCAGAAGAAAAGGGAAGGTCAAATAGAATGGAGGGGAGGGGAAGTCAGTATTTGAGGGGAGGGGAGGCCTCACCGGATCAGTGGGCTAAGCCGGAACCAAAAGTTAGATCGAGAAGAGACGGGGGGTTTGAATTTGGGAGAAGAAGACAAAATTTTATTAGCAGGAAAAGACGTGAGTGCCCCTGGGTTAGTGATGGGGGCTGGAAAGGCAGAATGGGCCAGTCCTCTTTTAATTATCATAGGGTCGGGCAAGTTTTCAGCAAGTATAGGCCTGGGCCTCAACACATGGGCCAGCAACTATTCCCAATTCTATTAGAATTGATCCTAAGGGGCACAGATTATTTCAAGCGGCGTCTGATAACGCTCCTAAGCATATGGGAATAGTCGCTCCTCTTCTTCTACCAATGGTGCTTCACACAGTAGTATTTCTTCACCGAGCTCTAGTGATCTGTGCCCCTCTTTGATGGCCGCTGCTTCAGAGGCAGCACTGGCTAAAGCTGGTGATGTTATTCCACGGCCTCCCGCCTCTGATGGACCCAACTCCATCGCCCCCTCATCTTCTCATGTGCTTAGCTGTGCTGAGGTTACACTTCAAGCTCCTTCTTCTTCTAGGGAGATTGTTGTGCATGCCCCAATTGATGTTAGTGTCGGACCAGCAATTCCATTTAATATGCCGCCAAAGGTTCCATGATGTCTTCCTTCCCGCTATCCTGCTGACGTTTCTGGACATTCCTATAGTAGCGGGGTGTTAATTTCAGAGATTGGTGCCTCTCAAGGAAATGGTGAGATCCTTCCGGCACCTAAAGTTCCTATTGCTAGCAATACTATAGTCTTGTATTCCTCCGGTAGGAGCAAGGAAAGAGTACATATAGAAGATGCTTGTCCAATTTCCTCACGGATTGAAGGAGGGGATTTGTCCTTCTGGATAGAGGATAAACCATTAAACTTTGGGAAGTTTTAGGTGTTTATTTTGAAAGGAAAGAAGATAGGGTGTTAGAACTGTTAAGGGAGACTGAGCAACAATCTTTTTATGATGGTGCAAGGAGGGAGTTGGGTCAAGGTGTTAAGCAAAATAATTTAGGAGATGTAATGGTATACCAAAGAAGGGGTTGGGTGTGTGACAGGGAGGAAGGGAGCTCGGCTAGGGGGGTGGGGAAAAGAGCGATATTGTTACTTATGGAAGTTAAAGATTCTTTCATGGAATGTGAGGGGGATGAATGACCCAAACAAAAGGGTCATCATCAAAGTGGGAGTTAGAGAGTGGAGTGCCAACCTAGTTTGTTTTCAGGAGACTAAAATGGAAGTTTTGTCGGATGCGATTGTGAGGAGTGTCTGAGGAGGTAGTTGGGTACAATATAACAGGGTCCCAGCAGCGGGAAGTGCCGGGGGCATTCCTCTTATATGGGATGATAGAAGCTTGGAGGTAAAGGAGATTAAGAAGGGAGTTTTTTCTTTAGCAGCTCTTGTCAAAGATAGAGTGAGTAGGATGGAGTGGGGATTTGGGGGAGTGCACGGACGGGTAGGAGAAGGGTCCAAGGTGTCTTTCTGGGAGGGACTGGCCAATGTTATGGGGGAATGGGACATTCCATGGGTTCTAGGGGGAGACTTTAACACTATTAGATTCCCGAATAAGAGATTAGGGTGTAGTCTGATTTAGAGGGCCATGGAGGAGTTTTCTGACTTCATCAATGATCAATTTCTCATTGATCTTCCTCTGTCAGGGGAAAGGTTTACTTAGGCCAGGGCGGAGGATTCCAACTCAAGGTCTAGACTTGATAGATTTCTAATATCGCCCTCCTGGGATAAGCCCATGCCGAATGTGCTGCAGATTCCTTTACCTAGGCTGACTTCGAATCATTTACCTTATCTTGCTAGATGGATGCAGAGGGAGGAGGGGTGCATGCTCTTTTCCGATTAGAGAACATATGGTTGAAAGTTCCAAAAAATTGGTGATAAAGTGAAAGAATGGTGGACAAGCTATGAGGTATCAGGGACACCTTCATTCCGTCTTTCGAAGAAACTTAAATAGCTCAAGGGAGAGATTATTTGGTGAAATAAGGAGGTTTTTGAGAGGGTAGAGATTAAAATGAGGAAGCCTATGCATGAATTGGGGAAATTAGAGAGAGGGGAAGGGGCGAGGGAGTTAGATGAATCTGAGAAAGCGAGATTGGGGGAGGTTAAGAGGGAAATAGTCGAGTTAGCAATAACTCAGGAGACTAGTTGGCGACAAAAATCGAGGGCGCTCTGGTTAAAGGAGGGGGATTCGAATACCAAGTTTTTCCACAGGGTTGCGGTTGCAAATCGAAGGAGAAACTTCATAGAGTCTTTAGTTGTGGATAGGGTGAGGATTGAGGGAGAGGAGGAGGTAAAAGGGGGCGATAGTAGGGTTGTATGAGAAATTATACAAAGAGGAAGTTAGTTGGAGGTCTACTTTGGGGGAAATAGAGTTCAACCACATAGGAGAGGGAGACAAGGAATGGCTAGAAAGGGCTTTCGAGGAGGAGGAGGTGCACGAGGCTGTGTCGAGTTGTGCTAGTGATAAGGCCCCCGGACCTGATGGTTTCTCATTGGCCTTCTTCCAGCTCTGTTGGGATACCATTAAGGGGGAGTTGATGGAAGCCATTGAATACTTTCACGTGAATGGTGTTTTCGAGAGAAGTATCAATGCTTCTTTTATTACCATTGCGCCTAAGAAAGAAGGTGCATCTTGTATCAGAGACTACAGGCCTATTAGTCTCATGGGGAGCATTTACAAGATTATTTTTAAAGTGCTATCCAATAGACTCAGAAGGTTCTTGACGTGTCTGTTTCGTCCTTCCAGAATGCGTTTGTGGAAGGTAGGCAGATCCTGGATGCTGTTTTGGTGGCAAATGAACTTGTAGACTTCAGAAGGAAAAATAAAGAACCTGGCTTACTATGCAAGTTAGACCTTGAGAAGGCTTTCGACCATGTCAATTGGGAGTTCCTGGATTTTATTATGATGCGGATGGGGTTTGGGGTAAGATGGAGGGGATGGATCAAGTTCTGCATTTCCTCAATCAGATTCTTTGTCCTGGTTAATGGTAGTCAGTGTGGTTTCTTTGGCAACTCCAGGGGTCTCGGGCAAGGTGACCCCCTATCCCCCATGCTATTCATTCTAGTGATGGATGCTCTGAGTAAAATGATGGATCGTGCGGCGGGCGAAGGCTTCTTGAGAGGATTCTCAGCTTCGATCGGGGTGCTCAGTGCCCGAAGAGTCTCTCATTTGCTTTTTGCGGATGACACCAAGGTTTTCTGTGATGCCGATATGGATCAGTTGACCTACCTGAAGCAGGTCCTGCAGTGGTTTCAGATAGTATTAGGACTCAAAGTCAACCTCGGCAAGTGTGAGATTTTCCCGGTGGGTGAGGTTGCCAACATCGATGCTATCTTATGTTCTCAGATGTAAGGTAGGCTCTCTTCCCACTACTTACCTGGGTCTCCCATTGGGCGCTTCGCATAAGGATACTACGGTTTGGAATTCAGTGATCGAAAGGGTAGAACAAAGATTAGCAGGTTGGCAGAAATTGTACTTGTCAAAAGGTGGTAAGGAAGTGCTTATTAAAAGCACTTTATCGAGTATGCCCACCTATTACTTGTCCCTATTGCAAGCTCCTGTGAGCATCACAGAAAAATTGGAGCGGCTTCAAAGGAATTTTCTTTGGGATACGGCGGATGGAACTAGAAAGTTTATCTAGTGAATTGGCAGACAGTCACTTCCCCAAAGAAGTGGGGTGGACTTGGAGTAAAAGATCTTAGGGTATTCAATAGAGCTTTGTTGGGGAAGTGGCTGTGGAGATTCGGGGTAGAAGAGCATGCTATGGAGGGAGGTCATAGTAAAAAAGTACGATTCCACGGGCAGGGGCGGATCTATTAAGGCCCGAGGGGGTGGTACGCCACCCGCAAGCTTCGGTAGAAATTATATGTATATATGTATTTATATGCCCGAAATCGGTTAAATAAAAGGGTTGCCACCCGAAGCAACAAAAGTCACTAAGGTGCCAGTGGTAGAAGATCACCATGTCATCCTTAAGGCGAGGGATCGAACTGACCTTGTGACAATTTTGTGATGTTTTGACAATTTTGGCTTTGTGACAATTTAGAGTATCACGGTAGTTCATGATCGTTATTATCAATTTATATTATATTCTCTTGGAATTAATATAAATATTAGGAAAATTACCATAAAAGGTACTATAATTATGTTACATAGTTTAAATAAGAAAATTATTTATATAAGCTTATTGGAACTTAAAGTTTAGGACTTTCTACTCAAATAAAAAAAAAGATTTAATAACTATACTTTTAGTTAATCTTAAAGTTCTAAATATTAAAAAAATTGATGATAATTTTATCAATATAAAATTTATTTTAAACGATAAAAAATTCCACCAACATTTTATATATATATATATATATATATATATATATATATATATATATATAAAATTCTTCTCCCGAGAATCTTCTCTCCATTAGAACGAAACCCCTTGTTGCGTCAAGCTGTCATAATTAGTACATTTTTTTTTGTTTAATTAATTTGTCCGTATAAATTGAAAGACAAATAATTCGAGCAGAAGCACATAAGTAATCAAACAGACTAAATATTTACTCTATTTGGACCATATAAATATACTATATTTAGACTGTATAAATAAGAACATGTATATGTTCAAAGTAATACTCTATTTGGACCATATAGGAATCGCATGGGCATGAAGATCATATTTCAAGGACTATATCTTCTTAAGCAAACCAAAGTCAGCCGCATAGAATGTTCCAAGGGATCTGACCTATATGGAATATGCTGATGAGTTGATGAGTCTCTATACTTCTTAGCCAGCCCAAAATCAATCATATAGACCTATATTAATCCATGGCAATTAGGAGTCAACAGATACCATACCTGCAATAGGTGAAATAAGCAGCAAAATAAGAAATTTTATCCCAGTACCTGATTTGCACGTCTTCCTAATCCCATAAGAAAGTTGTCAGGTTTTATATCTCGATGAAGAAAAGATTTGGCATGAACAAATTCAACCCGATTAATCTGTAAATCGACAAGGATGAGAAGAGTTCTTTATATCGTCAATGGAATAAATAAAGAAATGCAAAACTTCTTACCATCTGATCTGCGAGCATGAGAACGGTCTTTAAAGACAGCTTCCTACTGCAGAAGTTGAAGAGATCTTCAAGACTAGGCCCCAGCAAATCCATCACAAGGGCATTATAATCTCCTTCAACTCCAAACCATTTTAAATTGGGGATTCCAGCTACCAATATCAAAAAAGAAATCCAACTGATAAGGACAAGAAATAAGCATCGAGTATTGAGAAAAGAAAAAGCAGGCAACATGAATATGAGAAATTACTTCCTCCTTGTAGTATTTTATACAACTTTGCTTCGTATAATAGTTGAGGATGCTTTGTTTTCACATTTTCCTGAGTATAAGAAATAAGAAATCAGCAACTTAGCCATGCAAATCAAAGAACATTTCCTCAGTGAAGCAATCGAAGGAAAGTCGCGAATGACCGAGCATTAGCAGAACTGCTCTGTACAATATTATCATGAGTATCAACAAGTTACAGGCACAACTTCAATTTAAAATCTAATATGCAATATCTATCAAGTTTTATATCAAAAACTCCAGAAAGACCATTGTGAAGCAGTGAAACTGTTTTCATTTCTTCAAAACCACGGAACTTGCTTAGTTCATGCAAATTCACCACTCAGTCTCATATTGCAGGCTAAGTAACAAAGGTGTAGATAGTAACCAGAGAATAAATCAGAACCGGACTATGTATAACAAATTCTTCACAAATTTATACATTTCCCGAAACTTGGTGGTTATTTCATTACTTCATAACACAAAAATGTTTATTCCACACAGAGCTTCTTGAACCCAGCCCATTAAACCAAACTCTGATCATACGACCAAACGATCAAATGGTCAACATTGTTTGCTGAGTGTGTGAGTATTTATTTAATCTAAACACTTAAGCGATTAAAGATGGCACAACTTTATTTGCTTAATGACATCTTTAACACGCAACTCAAAAGTGGGCTTGATTCATGCCATGCGCGTAGAAATTGAGCCGGCCACACAATTTAACATGGTACTAGAGCCAATCATTAGTAAACCTATTCTCCCACCCCAAAAGCACACATTAAGGTTCACAAGTGAAACCCAAATGAAGCTAAGCGCGCGGGAGGTGTTGAGTTATAAAATTGTCCCACACGGTTATGTAAGGGCTTGCAAGGGGTTTATAATGGTCTTGAGTCACTCCACTCATTATCTTAAGGTTTTGGGTTGCTTACTCAAATCATTTACTAATACGTTACTAGAACAAGCAAAGGTCATGGGTCTGAGCCTCACTATCACTCTTCATCAAGAAAAGATTTCCATGTGCTTGGCAAAATCACATCCGCACATAAGTAGGGATGTTAAAGTATACCTAAATGCATTCTCTTTAACAGCTTAAGCTTAATACCCCTACCCCTACCCCCACCCCCACCCCCAAAAAAAAATTAGCAATTGAACACAAACCGTGCATCCACATAATTGTTTGTTTTAGTGGCTAACCATAACCTACCATCATCGAATAACAGCTAATTCGCAGGCTTTTAGTAGCAAAACATATTCTTTACATTTTCAATTACCAAAGCAGAGACTACACACTACAGAACTATACTTCTGTAACAACTTTGAACTAATAGATTATGAATTGGGAAATAAAAAAGATCAAATTTTGAACTTACCAGCTTAATTGCAACCTCTTCATTAGTTTGAACATTAGCCCCTGAAAAGCATACAAAATCACCAATTAAACTAACCCCAAAAAGAAAATGAAACCTGAAAATGAATGAAAGGTGTTCATATTACCGAGATAGATCTCTCCAAAAGAACCGCTACCGATTTTCCGGCCAAGCCGGAACTTATTACCAACACGAGGCTCCATTGGAGACTAGAAATTGGGAATTATTAACCGCAAAACTTAATCCAACATAGGACGAATTAAATAATTAAAAAAACTGCAAGATTTCAGCTTTTTGTAATTTTTTTATTTTTGACCTTCATGAGTTTGGGCTCAAGAAGGGAAAATGGAATAAGTAGCATCACCAAGATTACATCACGGCTTCAACGATGCTTATCATCCCATTGGAATTGAATAGTCCGTGATTTTATCCTCTTTACCCCATTTTATTTGCTGCTATTATTATACGTTTTTTATTTGTCTTTTTGCTTTCTGTAATATCTTCTTGTTCCCCATCAGTCCGAAAATACGATGTCGTACTCTTGTCTTGCGAGATCTTCGGGTCTGCTATATCTACACGTATAGATATTTCAATGACGATTCTTTGGAAATTTGTCAGAAAACACTGCATATATACAGTGTATTTCTTAGAATGTCCATACAGCAATATACATTCACTTAAATACAATTTTATTTATAACAATTCCCCTTGAATGTTTTAGTGAAGGAAAAAGAATACACGTGTTTAGAAATAAGCCTTTTGTTGTCTCGTTACAAAAGTTTGCAAGGAAAATTCAGTGGGACAAAACCTTATAAGGGAAAAAGAATACATCGCATATCAACTCTCCATGATGAGAGCATCAATTCACATCTTTAAGCATTCGCATCCTGATCTTGTACACTAGCTTCTTGAAGATTGACGTCGGCAGAGATTTGGTGAATAAATCATCCATATTAACTCCAGTGAATATATTGCACCCTGAAAAAATCATTCTTGATGGATATATAATGCCTTTGTAATGTCGTGGAATGGCCTTCTCAATATCTCTATAGAGGTAAAAAAAATCTCGTTATCATATTATCATGCTTATAGTTACAGCAAAATACAAATGTGCACAGATTGCATTTAGAATGTAGTACTTTATGACCAAGAATTCTATATGCTTTACGCGATTTAAATCATTCAAGGATTGTCATAAATTAAGTCATATCAGTCATCTAACGACTTTAGATTTACGTCAAGTTTTCATGTCATGCTAGACATATAAGATAGATAAAGGTGATTGCACACACCATTGACTTTATACTTTCAAGTGTTTGAACAGCAGGTCCAAAACTACACATCTTTCATCTGACACTAGTTCTACTTGAATTGTTTCACAAGACCTAATATCCTCATATATATTTAGCGTTATCATAGATGTAATCGACGAACAATTTATATCAGTTCCAACCACCTTTTTCATAAAGACATGAAATAGAAATCTTCTCATTCATATTTTCAGGTGCCTGAACCTCTCTGAGATTTTATGAAGTACTATGTCATGTGATCTTCTAAATTTTTTGCCTCCTTATTATGATCAGTTGCCCATCTTCTTAATCAAGAATTTTATTTGAAAGCAATTTGTCTATATAAGTGTATCATAGACTTTGTCCTTCTAGGACTTATTTTAATATGAGCATTTGTAGTGAGAATACTGTTACTTTCTATGGGTCAGCAAATCCATCTGGAATGCCTTGCAATATATTGCAGATGCACTATCTTTTATGAACTTCAAGTTCACATTATCTTATTCGAGGATCCAGATGTACAAATGATAATTCATTCTACATAACTTTTTCTCAACAGTTATGATGTCTCCCCCTCATGTTAGAAAAACTAACTTGCTTCCTCAACTTTGAAAACTCACCTTTGTGTGTTATGGTATTAATCAAAATATACGCCGCCCATTAATAATAATAAGAAAAAGATGAAATTATTTGGATCCTAACCCTAAACAACTTGTAAATGAAGAATGTAATATACTTTCGGATATAACTTATATCAAACTGATATAGATAACTTTGTTCTCATAAGAAATAGTTTAGCTATTAAGTGGAGGCACTCAATAAATCATTTTGCTAAACTAGTTGTGATGTAAACCAACTTGTCAAGATGAAATGTCTTGAATAAAAAAAATATGAAAATTATGCTTGAAATTAAATTATTGAGCAAATTACCTCGCAAACATCAGGTTGCGGATTAATAATAATTACGCATGTAACCATTTCATAGATGTATCTTATGAGGTATACATGGCAGGTGAATTGGCCCATATTTACTTTTGATATTTCCAGCATTCATGGGATTCAATCCCAATTTTAGTTGATCTATTAATTAATGAGAACAAGCAATATAAGAGAAGTCGTAAAGAACTTTTTAGTTCTTCAATATTTAATTCTCTTTTATTTTTGCACATCATACTTAGATTGATATGGCTAAAGTAGTTATACCAACTGCATAAATTAACAACATTGATAAACTTCAGGTTTACACCATGACGTGTACAATTACCAATAATCTCCAAGTTTATTACGATATAGGTTTTTATATCAATAAACTTCTATTTTATTGTGGCATTCTTTTATTTGTGCAGTACAAATTAATCTTATGTGATATACATGGCATGTGAATGAGACCATTTTTATAGTCTCAATATAACCAATCGCTTTCGCGAATACTTTAGAAACTAAATAAGTTTTTTTGAGACTTACTACGACACAATACCTTGTTGATAATCAATTTTATTTCTCCAAAATAGTATGATTGGCTCTTCCAGAGCTCTCAATTAATTTTGTACTATCACATATTCATCAACACCTATCAGATATGGTGAATATCTCTTTCAAGGAGAAAGTTATACCTCTATGATCATGGTCAAAATCATTATAGTCAAGATATGTTACTTGCATTACTTTTGTCCTGTAATAATCACATTGCTATAATATTTTGGCATAATTACAATATGTATATGATCAATGATAATTCATGCCATAATAATGAAATTATTTTCTTATTTCATCTCAAACATTCATCTAAAGGTGAGTGTGGTATATTCACTACCGCTAGCACGTTCATATTCTTCCAAGAATGAATATGTACTCATAAATCACATGTTATCACATTCACATTATGACCATAGACATCTATATGTACTTTACGATATCTCATATCAAATTGATGACAAATATTAATTTCACAGAGTGAAGGATTATTTTGAGAATCCTTATTGTTCTCATTACCACAATGATGACGATTATAATTTTGTCTATTGCCACGTCCACATCCATTGATACCTTCATGATAATATCTTGTCTTCTTTCAAACTTATCATATTCTCTTAAGGAAACGAGAATGAAGCAAATTCAATGGGACGGGTTTGCACTTTTTATGCTCACAATCATACATGAATTTGATCATGGCAAGACATAGAAATTTTACCACTTCGGGCGGTCATAATTTCCTACAACTCTATTAGAGTTATAACCAAAATTTATTATCTTTGCTTGTATTTAAAATCAAATTATAGAATATCAAGAATTTAAAAGAGAAAAATAAGGTAAAATACTTAACTTATATCCAGAATTTATTCCTGAGGGAGGTTCATAGAATAATTGACAATCATTGTGCTCAATATAATGTATACGTTGAGGACCATGCACGTATCCCAAAGCCTCTACTCAATTGGTTGGAGTCGTGTACTGATAACGTGTTATAAAATAATAAAAGAAGAAGAAGAGTATTGCAAAGAAAAGTAGGGAGAGGGAATTCTTATTGATTTGGGATGAATTACAATGGAATAGAACCCCTCCATTTATAAGAAAAAGTGACTTAGCCGCCAAGTAACAAACCTTAAAATCTCTCTAAATTATAGATATTTACCTTAAATACAATTATATATATATATATATATATATATATATATATATATATATATATATATATATATATATATATATATATATATATTAGTGTGTTTACTGAAGGGAGAATGACAATATAGGATTACTTGGTGCTACCGTTTAAATTTTAACCTCGATAAACAAAATCTTGAGAAAATAGTCTCGATTAGTATTTTAAAGCATGCTAATCAAAAATTCTTGAGCAAATTTTATGGTAATTTGCCAATATTCTGATAGTTGCATTAATTTTGCACAAAAAATCTAACGATTGCCATATTTTTTGCAACTGACCACAAAATTCTAACCGATCATCAGAATTTTTCCCATTATAGCTGAATATTCTGGTGCTTCAAAATTCTGACCAGCGTGCTTTAAAATTCTAACTAGCGTGGATTAAAATTCTAACACGGGGCCATTATCCCAAAACTTTCATAATAGGATTCAAATAAAAATAGTGGTTTGAAAAGATCTATCCAGTATCATTTCCAGTTTATTATAAGGTATGGCTTAATGATCAAAAAAATAGGTGAAGATAAGTTCTAAGGTTCATATCTAAGCCGAAAAAAGTTAGTTTATGTATATAGTATCAATGTTTTTTTCTCTTTAGTCATTAAGTACCGAGACCTCTTGCCGGAATAATGTAGACAAATGGTGAATTAAAAAGGGAAAATGACAATGTATAGTCGCTCTCAAAATAGTAGTCGAAAAATATTTTTTTTTCATATGTATACATTTTGTATGTTTTGTACAAAAATTATATAATTTTTATACACCTTTTTGGCTACAGAATATAAATAATTTCTGGTGTGTGCTAAAAGTGATAATACCCCAATTAATAAAAGGATGTTATTTTATGTATATTAGAAGAAAGGGTTATGTAGAAAAAATAGCAGAAATTGCACGGGGCGCCCTATTTGGTCGCCCCCATTTAACCTATACCCATTTTTTAAAAAGTTTTAACTTGTACCCACTTTTTAAACAACTTTAGCCCCCTTTCTCCTCCTCGTTTTCTTCTTCTTCTTCTTTCTTCTGCTGATGTTGGTGTTGCTATGAAACTTCAATTCATTGGATGATTGTCATAAGTATGTTTATCAGATTATTTAAAAACAAATTATAAATAATTACGTAAGTTAGTAGACAATAATTTGTGAATATTTTCACTACGGGAAGTTTAAGATCACACTTAGTGATTCTTTTCATGGTAATTCTGTTCTTTTCACGTTTATTGTTTCCAAAATGTATGGTTTAGATACTATTGGCAATCTGATTATTTATCTAGCATGTTAGAAAGCTTTTTCAAAAATTTCAACTTATATTGTTCTGGAGTTTTTACAAATGAACTAAATAACTTCAACATCTTCTGCTGAAGTTTTTGAAAAAGCTTTATGACAAAACTAATGAATCCAGGACAAAAAAAAAACTTCAGTTTATTTAGTGCTGAAGTTTTTACAAATGAACTAAATAACTTTAGCATCTTCTGCTGAAGTTTTTGAAAAAGTTTTATGACAAAACTAATGAATCCAGGACAAAAAAACTTCAGCTTATTTAGTGCTGAAGTTTTTATAAATGAACTAAATAACTTCAGCATCTTCTACTGAAGATTTTGAAAAAGCTTAATGACAAAACTAATGAATCCAAGACAAAAAAACTTCAGTTTATTTAGTGCAATTACAAACAAAAACTTCAGCAAATAGAGAACAAAACTTCAGCTGCTATGCTTAAGTTCAGCAATTACAAACAAAAACTTCAACACACTTGGTTCAACAATTTTTGCTACTTCAGGCCCGTCTACTAGAATGCTGAAGTTTTGCGTGATTGTCTTTGCTACTTCAGCCCCGTATGCTGAAGTTACGCGAAAAAATGGATACGTTTGCAATTTTTTTTGCAAAGCGGGCACAAGTTAAAACGTGATCCAAAAAGCGGGTATAAATGCAAATGGGGAGAAATTAAAAAAAGCTAAATTTACAACTGGTCGTTCAAAAATAGCCGAGTTTCAAAAGTAATTGAAATTTAGCCACTTTTCATGTAAAGATAAATTTGATCGAAAACACTGTTCAAAACCCGGAAAATACGCCAGTATATTATGTTGGAGTTCTAGCATAAGTATACTTGAACTCCAGCATATTATACTGGAGTTCCAGGATAAGTATGCTAGAACTCCAGCATAATATGATGGAGTTGCAGCATAAATACACTAGAACTCCAGCATAATATACTGGAGTTCCAGCAAGTATACCGGTCCAGCATAATATACTGGAGTTTGGAGCACCAGTGCTCAAGTCTCCAGTATATTATATTGGAGCCAGCAAAGTATACCGGTCCAACATAATATGCTGGAGTTCATACACAGGTGCACTGAACTCCAATATATTATGCTGGACCGGTCTCTGTTGCAGTAAAATAGTGGCTATTTTTCATTGACTTGGTAAACACTGACTATTTTTGAATGACCAGTCCGAAAACTGGCTATACCGTGCTATTTTTACGAAATGCCCCGAAAAAATAAGAGTGGTTGGGTAGTTTGGTTCAACCTAAAATAATGGCCCATTGGCTCAATCTCTAGGTCTGATATGAAATATTGATAAGATTGTTAGCTAAAGATTACCCAACAGAACCAAATTCCAGAGTCGCAATCGCACTGCAAGCTTAGTCAATGAGGTAGGCTGTAAGCTCAACAACTTTTTAAATTGCCACTTTAAGGTATTTCAGGTTGACTAAACTGTAATATATATCTTAGGAGCTGATTATATATGTTTAATCTAACTAAAAGGACGAAATATAATTATGACCACAATAAGCAAAGAATAAGGTTGCTCCAACGAAAGAGGAGAATATTACTATGATCAGAAGAACAGATCGAACTTGACTGGTAATGTATATGATCATCTGTTATTTCAGGTAAAATAAAGAAACAATGAACTATAGCCAGATCTGAATATAGCACTATCTTTCAAGGGAATCAACATCCAGAAGTTGTTTGAAAAAAGAGTATACAAACCATATGAGAATAATAAAAAAACTATGTATTGGCTACTTTCCCAAACTGTACTTGAATACAGTACAATACAATGTGCACACTAACTTGGAACTAACGAATGACCTCAACTGAGGCTCCCTATACTGCACAAATAATTTTACAAATCAAGTCAAAAAGGGCCAGCAAAAGAATTGCAAATGGCAAAAACCCTAAATTCTGCTTTGTCAAGGGGGAGAATCCCAAAAAAATAAAAGAAAATCAGTAACGCACAGCTATGCACGCGGTGACTCAATTTGGGGACCCATTGAGGAATACTTTTTGTGCAGCCTCCCCCTCAACTGCCTAATTTTTGCATCTACTCTAGCTGTGAACCCGATATTGGTCTTCTGTCTTGCTTTAGACCGCTCTGTCTTCCACATATGATGATCTTCAACGTCTTTCTTATAATATTTGATTTCTTGAATAATGTGATGATCCATCGGATTGAATGATCTTTGGAAAGATATGTGCGCAAGGTAGGGCAGAGTGCTGACAACAGTTACTAAAAGGGTGGTACACCAGTACACTGGAGCAGGAGCTAGAGCTTCGACAAGGATTTTGAAGGCATATTTAGAATAATCTGGTGCTAGCATACCATAGATCAAAAGAAATAGGTACCAAGTAGCAATACTTCCCCAGATAAGAAAATGTTGTATCCATGTGAAATGACTCATCGTGAGTGCAATCTGGCAGTTGACAGCCCAGATAATGCAGGTGAACATCGTAGTACCAACAGCAGTCAGGTCAGCAGTCTGGCCTTCAGCACGGAAGGCTTGATCATAGAAGATGATAATGTTGAGGAAGAAAACAATGAGGGAGGTATAGACACCATTGCCAAGCCAACCAAATATTCTATACCAGTCAAAGAACAAGTTTTTGGGCCCTTGCTGGTACAGTGCTGGAAACTGCACAGGGCATTACGGTTTAAATTACTATTGTTCAGTGGAGGTTACCTTGCAATCTTATAAAAGAGGGTATTGAGAATAGTCTCACCTGTAAGCAAACTTCAGAAGGCACATCTTGCTCAAATACTCCAAGCGCGATCACAGGCAGTGAGGTAAGAATCACATTGAACAGAATCATGTATGAATCATCATAGACAGACTGTCCCGAAAAGCCCGCAAAAGCCTCAAAGTAAAAGAGTGTGAGGCCAAATGCTATATTTTTGTAGAAGAAATAGCATATCTGCATGCAGAATGCACAGCAAGTTAGATGAAACATGACAAGTATGGGAATTATGTCAAGAATCCAAATTTCGATAATTTTCAATCAATAAAATGAAAAAGAATCCTAGTTATTACCATCTGAGCAATTCGTTTGTAGCACCAATGCCCATGTACAACAAGAAGCCTCTCCAAGAACCGAAACTGTGCTATAGCAAAGTCGCTAGCCATCACAGCCTGCAAGAAGTGATAATCAAGTAAGCCGAATTACAGCATCCAAGAGCAAAATATGCTTGCAGAGGATAGTAGCCTTGTTTTATTCCTCAATCATTGTAATCTGGCATCCCAAACTTTAAAAATGGGTGAGTTAATGTATAAAAAACTGGAAAGCAAATATGAGTTGTTATTGATCCTTTTAACTTATAAATGCAGCAATGATCTACTTGGGACATTGGATTTAAGGTTATCTTTCCAAATTAGAAAATATTCTCCAGATCCTACTTAGGCTAATCAATCTATGCAGACAACAGGTAGCAAGTTAAACCAGGGAAACCTCATCCAAGGCCATAGGGAATAGAACATAAAAGCTTTTGTTACTTTGTAGTTTGAACTTACATAGATCAAGGAAATGCAAGACTTAATTTATTACATGGAGATAATACATTACTCGTACTTGTTTTCCAGAAGTAACATGAAATCTACAGTTGTATAATTATTTGAAAAACATCGTGAAAAAGTGTTTATTCTACCATTTGAGTTAAATATGTTAGCTCTCTCACCAATCAACCGGAGATCTAAAATGACCAGAGCTAATTTGACAAAGACAGGTGATTTAGGGTGTGTTTGGTATGACATAACATATCTTCCGATGAGATCACTTACTATTTTTCAGTGAATTTCAATGTGCAGCAATCTACTAAGCAAATAGATTTATGATCATCTTCCTCAATTAGGAAAGATTCTCCATCCCAGCTGCTACTGTTCCTTGGATCAGACGGCTTATGTTAATCTGGCTAGCTTTTACGAAAGATGATACTAGGTTATCCCTGGGAGATATATATTCAGTAGAAGCGTACAAAAAATATCTCAGAAATGCACTCTGCTTTTCTTGTCAGATCATTCTGGCAAGAAATTCAAACAGGCGAAAGGTTCTCGACATACTGTTTTTCTACAGTTCAACAGGAAGAGTAGTGATTCCAGAAGTCTCCAGAAAAATCATTTTTTTGGGCTAATTAGGCCTGAGGTTTTGTTACTGCTTAAGATTTTAAGTGGTCTTTTGACACATTATCAAATGGTCAGCTATAGGCCCTGGTTTTCATAGTTAATCTATACGCCTTAGACATATATAGAGATTCCATAAAAATGAATACAGATGCATTATGGTCCTATGATAAGGAAATTGTATGGGTCGAAATCTGACCAAGGGAATCTTGCTCACAGATAGATTACTAAGAGACGATTAGGCCGAGGTCGTACTCAAGATGGAAGGAACCTATTGGCGAGCTGAGTAACCGGGGCGAGGTCGAACACTCAGGCCGGCCATAACGGCTAGTTTTGTAGCAAGACATTTCAGGGGAATATTCTATGCACTTGTACTTTATGTTAGGTAAGAAATATGTCTCATATAAATAGAAAGGTAGAGAGAAGAAAAGGGGCATGTAATATTCTATATGATAAGAACTCTTATGAAAAGTTGACTCTCTAGTAAAATACAAATATTGCCTTTCCATAGAGATTCGATTTGCTGTTTATCCCATATTTCTCGCATCAGATTCGAGAAAGTTCCCGATATTCTCATATCCATTTGTCTTGCATCATTGTCAGAAAGAGGAATCATCCACCTTATTCAATATTGGCTGAATCGTTCTCTCTATTTACATTTATTGCTATTTAATGTATTTATTGCTTATCATTTAATGTATTGTATTAAATTGGTTTTAACGCAATCTCACGTTATTTGTACAAATACGTTTCAGATCTAGAATTTATTATGTTTAGCTAGGATTTACCCAGTATCTTCCTATTTAATTAGTTTAACAAAAGGTTTAATACTTTTGGTCAAACAGAAATAAACCGAAAAATTTTGGAGTATGGGAACAAAATTGCACTAAGGAATTGACTTTGGTAATCCTGGAACCCAGTATCATGTTGTTTCAAATCAGCTTGTATACTATAAAATGTATATGTGTCGCACCCCTTTGATCTTATTTCTCTAACAAATTTTTAAATGCAGTATTAAAAAAAAATTGTCCAAAGGAAAATGTAAAAATCTTTTAGTATATTAAGAACACCAAATCGCCAAGCTAGATTTATCACCAACCTGCATTCCTTCTGCACCGCTAATGCCAACTCCAATATCTGCTTCTTGGATCATCCCAACATCATTTGCACCATCACCAATTGCTAAGGTGGTTTTTCCAGTTCCCTCCTTTACTAATCTAGTAACCTGAGATCCAAATTGATACAAATAAATGTACATATGACCAATTTCATGGATGAACAGTTGGACTAGAATTGAAAAGGCTAATTTGATTTCACATATCTTACCAAGGCCTTCTGCTTAGGAGAGACTCGGCAGCAAATGACAGATGCACAATCGACTGCTAAATTCAAAAATTGATGCTTCATATCAAACTCCAAAGCATATGTTAGAGTTTTCCCATCGATAATCAAGGCGAATGCAGCATGTGGATCCTTTTCAAGCTTGATCATTTGAGAAGCATTTGTGATTTGCATCAAAATGTTCTCCTTTATAGCCTGATCAGTGAAAGAGCAATTGAGATGGCCGTGAATAATTCTAATAAATAAAGAGATGGACATGAATCATAATAAAAGTAACAACTTAATAAACTTGTTTTATAATGACCAACCCGTTCCAAGCTTCGTTCCACCGAGTCTGCGTTCATAGTCGCTATACATATTTGTCTCATCCCTTGCCGAAGTAGACTACATGCATACCTACATGGAAACAAGAATTGTATTTTATCAGCTCAAATCCAATAACTAAACAAGTAAGAAAGAGATGGCAGACGATATATCTCTGAGCGGGAGACAGACCCTATGTTGATGGCTGTTTCCATCTTGTCACCTGTCAGAACCCATATCTTGAGACCAGCTTGGGCCAGCTTATCTATACACTGAGGAACCTGATGAAAAGGATAGATGTGAAATAGTCAAAAAAGGCTACTATGTCAGAATAGATATACTTCAGATTCTTGAGGAGCATAAAGTACATACTCCCTTCTGTAGTTTATCCTCCACAGCTGTAGCACCAACAAGGATCAAATCCTTTTCCATCATATCAGATAGACGTTCAAGCATGGCATCTCTATCACCACTGATTGAAGCTTTTGCTTTAGTAAACTCTTCATTCCATGCAGAGTATTCTGTTGCATCCAGCTTTTTGTAGGCAAGCACAAGAGTACGCAACCCTGCTTCCCCATAATCATTTAAATGCTTTGTGGTAGCTTCCTCAAATCTCCTTCCATTTTTTGCTAATCTATCATAGATGATGCTGCATAATCCAAAAAACAGCATATCATCCAAAATTTTACATCAGAAAGGTCATCATACGCCACATCTATGACTAAACAATTAGCCAAGGCAAGATGATAATAAGAACTTAGAATTTCCTTTTTCATGCATTCAACAATCACAAAACTTATCAAAGCCCTGTCCCAGGTCTCATCACAAAGAGATGGTCTAGGAAATAAAAAATTCGGGAACAGAAACTATTAAAAGGAATGAACTTCACCCGATACAAGGGAGAGGGCGGGGAAGCAGTAATGGAGAGTAATAACTAGACGATCTGACTGGAATTTACAGGCATGTTAACAGCATATTTTATTGCACAATAGCCTCTTCAGTGACCTACTACTGGATACCCAAGTAGATACAAAATAGAGACTAACTTTAAAAAATGTCAAAAGAAAAAAGACCTGTCTGCTCCTTTACACAAGAGAAGAATCTGGCCCCGCTCATCCCGAATAATAACAGACATTCTCTTCCGCTGGCTGGTGAAGTCCAGTAGATTGAGAACTTTGAATTCCCTAAAGATAGCAGATCAAGAGTAAGTGGTAATATACTACAAGGGTAGTGTCATTCTTGAAACAACTGGCAACAATTTAGGCAGTCTCACCTTTCATTGGGATCTTCAAAAGAAGGATATCTCTCCCGTACAAAAACACTTGCTTGAGTTCTTTTACAGAACTCAAAGCCAAATTCCCTAGCTGCAATAAGGAATGCTGCTTCATCAGGAGATTCTGCTTCGTAATTATAGCTGCCAGTATCCTGATTTAACTCAGGAATCGCAGTATGACACAGTGAAAGTATCCTAAAGAATAGCATGATCACATCTGCATTTGGCTCCTTTGTCCAATTCCCCTTCATAAGTCGGCTATCCTCAAAGCTGAACCCCTTTATTGCAGGCCTGATCTCATTTTTAGGAGTGACAACCGTCTCTAATTCAATTTCTGATGACCGTCTCTGTGAAATTTCAAGATCTTGCCCACCAAGGTCCTCTGCCATCTGCTTTGCAGCTGCAAGTTCTACATCACTGGCTCGTGTGCCATATGCAATACCAGCAATGGAGCATTTTAGGAAGTCCATTTGGTTGCATGTCAAAGTGCCAGTTTTATCCGAGAGGATGGTATCAACCTGTCCCAACTCCTCATTTAAGTTTGATGTTCGTGCTTGAGCAGGAGTTCCTGTCTCGTCATCGTACATATTAATATCCTGGTTTATGAACAATGCCTGTAGGACCTTCACTACTTCAATAGAAACATAGAGGGAAATAGGAATTAAATAACCATATAATATTAGTGCAGTGATCAGATGGAAAATGCCTGACAACTCAGGCCTGTCTGGATCAGTTGTATTCTTGTTCTTGTCCTTAGGCTGCATATACCACCAGTTCGGCATGTCGAATTTTGTTTTTACGGCAAAGCCGATGGAACTGATAAATGATATCATGACAAGGAGGCTGAAGAGGATGTAAATTATCTTGTCCATCTGTAGTTCGATCCTGCTCCTTTTCGAAGGAGATTCCGTAGAATTTTGCATAACTTTGCTGTCATGACCAGTGAATATAACAACTCCATAGACATACGCCGTGTTCCTAAGCTTTGAATCCCTGAGGAGAATCTGAGTAGGATCAAGAGGATAAATCTGACGATCATATTCAAGGTTGCCCACAAAAGTGTAAAGGTTAGGATTGGGATCCTCACATTTTATGGTAGCCCTGAATTCCTTGAAAGCCTCATCATCATCCAATGGTAGGGTAACCTCCAAAGCTCTTTTTACCTTCAAGTTTGTCTCTCCATCCAAGTTCATAGTTTCCACATAACAAATTCCATCTTCATAACTGGATGATAAAAGAAGTAAATCAGCCGGAAAAAATTGATCCTTTTCCACCTTCACAATGTCTCCCACACGAATCTTCATCCATGGCCTGGGACCAAATGCACCACCTTCCTTATGTAGACTAGCTTTTCGCAGATTGACCTTCATATCTTGTATGAACCGTCGTGAGTCTTCCAATGCTTCCTTCGCCATGCTCAACCCAACAACAAAGACCAAAGGAGCTATCATACTGATAGGTGAGAATGGAGAAAGATCCGTCGTGGCTGACAGAATAGCAGCCATGAGGAAATACAAGTTAGCAACACGTCTAAATTGCTCAAATATGGCCTTGGGTAGGAATGTGATGAAATTATACTTTGTGGTAGATATGTAGTTTGTGCAATACTTAAGAGGTTTCTTTTCATGGAGATAGGGCTGATTGCAATGGACAACTCGTGAAAAACCGGCACCTAGCTGATGAGGACCCTCTTCCTCATCAGTTCGTGGCCTATAGCAACCAAATGTATACAGATTGCTCCATTGGATCTTTGCCCTTTTGCTGCCTCGTGCCATTCTTTTCCTCCCAGTGAAAGCCAAAATCAGTCGCACACCCACATAATACGTTTAAAAAAGAATTATCGCTTGCTTTCACCAGGACAATTGAAGGGTTGATCCTCGTGCACAGAACCGTGCTCGACTGAATATGGGATCAGCCCCTCTTCAACTCCCCCTGAGGTTTGAGCTGTCAATCGAAAAACTTGATTCTCATATAATATACAATACACAAGTGCAAACAAGTAATAGACAGGCCAAGCCCATAACTCAAAAGCTGAAAAATTCCAGCAAACAACATTCCTGATGATACATTAACCTCAAAAGCACAAATTAAAATCAGCAGAATGTAAGTGACCCCAAGATTTAACAAAATAACATCCCTATACAGAGTACTAATTATTGTTTAGACCCATCCAATTGCATAGAAAAATTTTAATTAACATTTTAGTCAACTTAGGAAGTAAATTGGGGAAAAAGACCTCCAAGAGCATATCTAGGGAAAATTAAAATTACCGCAGATTTAGCTTCTTATCCAAATCACAAACAAATTTAAAGTTGACCAACCCCAAAAAAAAATCAATAAATATAATAGGAAAATTGAAACGATCAAAATCCACTTTACCCAACTTGATGGCTGCAAAAATCTCCTCATTTTCCCAGAATACGATAAATCAAAAATTAAAAGCAAATAAAGAAAAAGTAGAAAAAAATTCACATAAAGCTAGCGTTTGGATATAGATTGAGTTGAAACTTGAAAAAATAATTTTTGAAGTAGTTTTGAAAAATAATTTTTGGAAGTTGAAATTATGTTGGACATGCATTTTATTTGAAAAAAATTTGAAGTTTTGTGAGTAGTAACTTGATTTTCACCCAAAATCTATCATAAACTAGATTTTGAAAACTTAAAAAATATTTTCAGAAATTTTTCAAAAACAGATCACTAATCTATGGACAAACAATGTTTTCAAAAAAAATTTGGAAAAAACTTGCCAAAATGTCTGGCCAAACGGGGGCAAAAATTCAGCTAAGTTGCAGCTAATTAAGCACATTAATATAACAAATTAAAAACATAACAAAAAATTAACCGACAAAATGAAATCTAACATACTAGTAAAACAATTGATCCAACATATAAAAAGCTCAAACAATTCATACATTTTTCCTTGAATGATAAAAACAATGAGAAGAAACGGGCACCTGAAGTCAACAAAGATGGAAAAAGGAAATATAGAAGCAGAGAGAGGCCCAGGTAGTTTAAAAAGACCAAATTAGCTTCGGAATTGCAGAGATCGCGCAATGTAGAATGTAGGAGAGAGAAAGAGAGAAGAGAGAGAAAGGGACAAAGAGGAGAGGATTTTGGGTTTAGGCCAAAAAAAGACTTCTTCTCTGTGTTGAAAGAAAGATTCAAACCAGTTTCAGTATTATTTCAGTAAAGTATTACATACTATATAATTTACGGGGCTTTGTCCCTTTACTGAATTTTATTTATTTATTTATTTATTTATTTATGGAAGTGTATTTAAGAAATGTAGGCTGTTGCTTTGTATTTTGACTACGACATGCTATTCACTACTACTCTACTTCATTCTCTCAATTGTACAAATATAACACTTAAGGGTGTGTTTGGTATAACGGAAAATATTTTTCGTTGAAAATATTTTTCAATAAGTAGTAATTTTATTTATTTTTCGGTGTTTGGTACGCAAATTAAGTAAAATAACTTCTCAAGAGTATTCATAAATAATTTAGATACAATAAGCATAAAGTCATAAACTTTCGGAAGGTTGTTTCGAACCAACAACTTTCCGAACCCACAAATGTCAAAAACTTTCGAACCGCTAAACTTTTGAAATTGTGACCTTTCGAACCCGTAAACTTTATAATTTCTAAACCCGTAAACTTTCAAACACATAAACTTTCAAACTCATAATTTAGGAATTTTTAAAATTTCGAACCTGTAAACCGAAAGATGAAAAAACTAAGGAAAACATTTTCCTCCAATTTGAGTAAAATGGGTTCATAAGGAAAATGTTTTTCAAAACATTTAAACCAACCAAACATGAAAAAATTGGAAAATATTTTTCCTTCATACCAAACACACCCTTAAATGTCTTTCATTTTCCTAGTTTAATCATTGTAACATTTTTATTTTTATTTTTTGAAAAAAGTATCATTTTTCTAAAGTTGCAAAATAAACTTTGGAACATGACTAAGTCTTGGTGAAGTTGGTCATCTAAAAAGATAAAGTAAGTAGTAGGAGTAGTTTGGCCGGCTTTTACGTGACCAATTACATACAACTCTAATCTCTATTTTTAAAGTTTAACCCAAAATTTAATTTGAATTAGTATTTAAATTTATATTTTAGGATCACTAGCAAATAGATTTATCCAAAGTGTTTTGCATAAAATAAAAAGTAATAATGATAATCAAAACATAATTAAAGAATGAAATGGAGTAATTGTTATTGTACGTCGACCTTTGAGGTGGCTATACAAGAACACAATACAGTCCTTCCAAGATATATCTGAGATGATAATTTACATAGAAATATTTATAATCTAGAATGTTCGCTTCATGTATGGCCGTGAAAGTTGGAAGTAATCTCTTGATACTTACTTGCTTGTATTTTTTTCTCCTAAAAGAAGAAGATTATTTTTTTTCTATAGTAATAACTTTGAAAGTCTCATATGAACTAAGTAAAAAGTATAATCAACTACCATCATTTACTTGAACCCTTCCTCTGATTTTTTCTTTCGGGGCTTTGTTTTCCTTTTTTTTTACTCAAAAGTCAAATCTTCCTGACGCTAGGAAAAAATTATACTCTTTCCGTTCACTTTTATTTATTCGATATTTTAAAAATAAATTTTCACTTTTACTTGTCACTTTTAACATATCAAGAGAAGATAATTTTCTTTTTCTTGTTATACCTACAATTCTTGGACGAAAGAATGTCGGGGGTCTATTTGGAAACAACCTCTATATCCAAAGGTAGGGGTAAGGTCTGCGTACACACTACCCACCCCAGACCCCACTAAGTGGGATTATACTGAGTTGTTGTTGTTGTTGTTATACCTACAGTATTAATTACTCATTTCAAATCATTTTCTTAAATTCATTAAAAATATGCATCAATTAGTATGAGTATCATGGTAAATTATGTCCTTCATTCATTATTTTTTAAGGGGTGTGCAAAGTGTATAATGGACAAATAAAAGTGAACGAGAAGAGAGTAATTAGAAAAACCTCCCATTTATTTCTCATTATTATTCTCGGAAAATGTATAATTTCATCACTCCTACTTGAATTAATTTACGGAGGAACCAAACAGGCGTAGGGGTATTTTGAATGGGGTAGGTCCCACTTTGTAATACGTGGCACTAACTAAAACGTCGAAGATGATTGGTTTTTCTGACAAGATGGTCCACATGAGTCTATTAATCAGAGCCTGCAGTCATTTTTTTTATTTTTTTTTAAATTTTTGGCTATTTCCTTTTTTGTGCCCATAACACAAACAACTCCAACGTTTTCTTCTTTCGTTTCTTTTCCTATTTTGTCTATATGGCATTTTATTTCCAATATAAGCAATATTGATGTAATGTTATAATATTTCCTTTTTGGTTCGTTCAAAAAAGAATGATCTCTTTCTAAATTTGGTAACAATTTAGCTTAAACTTACAATTCTGCCATTAATGAGAAGTTTTTATAACCACACAAATACTCTGAGCCCCTTTTTGACTTGTTTAGGACCACAAATTCCAAAAGTCTTCATTTTTTCTTAAACTTCATGCTCAGTCAAACAGATTCACATAAATTAGAACGGAAGGAATATAATTTTGGTAGTATTATTTTATATCGAATTTAATAATTTTATAGGGAATTAGTTTTACGAGGAAAAAAGAATCTTAATTCCATCTTTCTATTTTTTATTTAGTTAAAATAAAGATAAAGTATGAACTTTTATATTATAAATCGTATCTTATTTTTAACACAATTAACGGAATATCCGGAAAAAATATATATTCATTAAAATATCTTATACTGATTTTTTAAAATTATTATTTATGTATTATAATTCCTACCTAACTTTATCCGTAAATCAAACTGCAAGTTTGGTGCTAGTTCTACATTGTGCTTGCATTCATTTCACAAGCGAGTCTAATTTTCGGTTTTCTTTTCTTATTTTCACATGGTATTTCTATATTTTCCTGTGAAATATGGAGTTGTGGGTAAAAAAAAAAGGGGCAGTCCGATGCACTAAGCTCCCGCTATGTGGGAGTCCGGAAAAGGGCCGGACCACAAGGGTTTGTTGTACGCAGCCTTACCTTGCAGAAATAAGCTCCCGCTATGTGGGAGGTCCGGGAAAGGGCCGGACCACAAGGGTTTGTTGTACGCAGCCTTACATTGCATTTTTGCAAGAGGCTATTTTCACGGCTTGAACCCCTGACCTTCTGGTCACATGACAACAACTTTACCAGTTACGCCAAGGCAAAATATGGAGTTGTGGGTGGAAACATAAAAACAAAGAAGTAGATCTCTTCGATATTAATTAATAAGGTTTAGAATCCTACCTAATTTTTAAGATTAATTGTAATACGTTTTGCAACATAAATCGCAATCTTATATTTTTAATGAGCTGTCATTTGTCATCTAATACTTCTAGTCAAACATAGTACTCTTCTAACTCAATTATAACTCAATAAATTTAAATGTTTAGTGAAAGTATTTTATATAATAATATATTTGCATAAATAAAAGAGTTTGACTAGTGCAATTTCAAATAAAATTATACTCGCTCTGTTGTTTATTTATTTAATTAGTATATCACTTAATTAACAATCTACTAAAAAACAAAAAGTAAGATTTGAGAACATGTAATAAATGGTTTTTTAATTATAAACGTCAAATATTCAGCAAACTCTGGTTGCCCAATCACAAATATTTATATCATAAAGAGTACTTAAGCAATTTCTTTATTTTTTTCCTGTAATTTTTCTCTATTAGTTGTACTATTTAATATTGCAACGTTATTAATAGGGTGCAGTGGATAGGGCTGCTCCTCCTTTAACCAGAGGTTTCGAGTTCGAGCTCTGAGTATGGAAAAATCCTTGGTAGAAAGCGCTACCCTCTGAATGAGGCCTTACCCGACACGAATTCGGATATAGTCGAGCTCCAACGCGGGTACCGAATACCGAATGAGAAACCAAAAAAACGTTATTAATAAGGTTGTTGGCAGAGTTTAAGTTTGGGACCTACAGGTGAGGCCTCCCACTCCTCTACATCAAAATCAAACATGCGAAAACCTATCCATTTAATTAAAATGATTATTTATTAGGAATTGATTGGAAAGATCACATAATTCATAATTTTCACTACATAAAGTATTTGTTTATGCACGTCTCTCTTTTATCTTTTTTTTTTGTTTGTTTCTTTTTTCTTTTTTATGAGTCAATTTCTGGTTCCAATTTCTAAACAAGGGTCCGCACTAATTCCATCTTTGACTTTTTGTTACTCCCTTTATTCCTAACCTATTTCATTTTAGGTTATTTCCAAAAAGAATGATCAATTTTTAAATTTGGAAATAATTTAACTTAAATTTACAATTTTATCCTTAGGGGTCGTTTGGAATACGATTTATACCGGTATAAATTATGCTTGTATAAGTTATATTGGGATAAGTTATGCTCGGATTATTGTTTATTCATTGTTTGGTATGTTGTATTAAGAATGACAATTGCATAATTTCTAAGAAGAAGGTATAAGTTATATCGGTGCTAATTACCCCACCTTCTATAAGGTATAAGTTATCCCAGTGTTAAAATTAATACCAGGATAACTTATACCTGATTTGCTAACCAAACAGAGTATTAATGTGATATAAATTTTTATACCACCCCTATACCTTCTTATACCTCATACCAAACGACCCCTTAATGAGAAGCTTTTATAATCACACAAATACTCTGGACCCGTTTTTAACTTGCTTAGGACCATAAATTCTAATAGTCTTCATGTTTTCTTAAATTTCGTGCTCAATCAAACAGGTTCAAATAAATCGGAACGGAGGGAGTATGAGTTTTCATTTTCTAAATTTATAAAAAAATCTAAACGTGATTAATACGTTACGGTGGAAAATGGGAATGGTACTTTAGTTGTTTAATTGTCCTATCCCATATAAAAGTCACAAAGAATTGACACTTATCTTGGTGGAAATTAGAAAAAAATATCAATCACCATGTGGGCTGGGACCATATATGCATTTCTACATCAAAATGCAGGTTGATCAGTTCCTTGATAATGGTTCCATTCTTCTTTTGAAAAAAAAAAGGTTTTAGAAAGCAAATTTCTAGAAATTTTGTATCTTAGCGTTTGGTCATAGATTCCCAAATTTATTTTGAAAAAATCTGATTTTGGTGAAGTTTGGTTTGAAAATGAAAATGTGTTTGGACGTACGTTTTCAAAACATATTTCTCAACTTTATTTTGGAAAAAACACGTACATAATGCCCAAAATCAGCAATTTAGGTAATTTTGGGATTTGGGATTTTGCCAAAACATGGGGCAAAACTTATGACCAAACATGAGTTTGCCAAATAAATCCCAAATTTATTTTGGCAAAGCTCATTGCCAAACTGGCACAAGGTTAGAATTCTAACTCTTCCAGAGTGGTATCTCACTGATGGCTCGGCCCCTTGCCAAACTGGTCCTTAATTTATGGGAAAATAGTATCATTGGATCGAATATAATTTTAGAACGGAAAAATTAAATTTGTATATTGTATTACATTCAACATTCACCTAAATCTTCGTATTTATTTCTACACAGAAATCCCTTACCCTTTCCCAAAAATCTGCAAAACAAAAGGTTTTTGCATGGTTAGGTTGTTAATATTTCGAGAAAGAGGACCATGATTTGTCGATTAGACACCTAAATTTAATTATGAACGATTAGGAAGAAAACTAATTAGGCAAACTGCTGGCTTATTAAAAAGTAATAAAAAGCTCAAAAACTAGAATTTAGAATAGGCCATCATTTGGAACTCTATGTATTAATGTCAAATAGAAATTAATAGGACAAACCTTAGTGTAGATTAGATATTTGTACTTGTTAGGAGACTTGGCCTGTTGAGCAATAACATTAATAATTAGCACCAGTAGGGTCTGAATAAGAGCTCGTTTGGATTGACTTAAAAAACGTGATTTTTCAGCTGAAATAGCTTTTAAGTTAAAAAACAATAATTAGTTGGGATTGTCCAGCTTATTGCTTTTGGCTTATTTTAAACAGTTTTTAACTTATTTTAAGCACTTTTTGACTTTACCAAACACTTAAAAAAGTTAAAAAGAGCTTAAAAGCTGATTTGACCAGCTTAAAAGCCAATCCAAACACCCTCTAAGAGTGGAGAAGCAAGTAAGTCAGCACATTTGTACTTATAGTTTGGTCAAGCTTCTCAACCGGCCAAAAGTACTTTTTTTTTTTCTAACTTGAGGTGTTTGACATAGCTTTTTTTTTTTGGGGGGGGGTGTTTTTGGGAAGAAGTAGAAGCAATTTCTGAGAGGTTGAAAAAAATAGTTTATTCCCAAAAGCAGAAACATAAGCAGTTTTGACGTTTCTTCTTATCTAAAGTACCCTTAACAAATATAATATATACCAAAATAATCGTTAAACCTAATACTTAGGATATTAATGTATAAGTATTTCTTCTTATTTTTAAGATAGCTTTCTAATTTATAGTGATTTTAGGGGTGAATGCTTTTATATTTGTTGAATGAATTTTAATATTTAACTTATATTAAAAGAATTAAGTACTTTTTAATTTTATTTTCCTATTTTAAATAAAATAAAAAGATTGAATTATTATCTGTAATAACAAAATTTTGAGATTATTTATTTACTAATAATATTAACTATTAAGCAAATCTATTCATGTCCTTATTCGTAATTTGATACTTAAAAGTACTTTTTGAAAAGCTTGGCCAAACACAAATTACTGCTTAAAAGTGATTTTCAAAGTGATTAGCCAAACACAAACTGCTTCTCTCCAAAAGTACTTTTTTCAAAAACACTTCTCAAAATAAGCTGATTTTTATGCTTGGCCAAATAAGCTATTACTCCAATAATATTAATCTATATATATAGAGAGATATTAGCATTATTTCTATTTTCAAGTTTTAAAAAATAACAATCATCGCATTAAAAATATGGAATTTTTGTCTTTCGACCTTCTCATTCTTAGGGGTCGTTTGTTAGGGTGTATAAGAATAGTACGGAATAATGTGTATTAGTAATGCATGTATTAGTAATGCAAGCATTAGTTATGCAAATATTATTTCTTATCTATTATTTGGTGTGGTGTATTAAAATTATAATGCATTGCATAATTTTTTTTAAAAATAGTTGCTTACAAAAATGCCCTCCATTTTCTCTAGTTTTAAGGGACTTTAAGGACAATTTTATCTTTAACCATGCTAATGCATGCATTAAAGCCTTGGTATTACTAATGCTATGTCTTTCTATGCATTACTTATGCATAGAATAATGCCGAGTATGATATATAACTAATACAAGTATTAGTTATACACAAATTGAAAAAAGGTACCAAACAAGGTATTAGTAATGCATAAAGCTAATGCTTGCATTATTTTTTCTAATGACTCCTACCAAACGACCCCTTAAATAACTCAGTATGTTAGTCAAATGCCTCTCTGAAAAAAAATTACCACCTCTGTTTTCTCATTCTTTTTATCCTTTTATTTATTTGTTTCTTCCTGACAATTGAAACTCACAATATAATTCACGTATTCCCAATTTCCATCAAATAAAGAAGTGTCTTTGTACAATTATTTGATTCAAAAGTACAAAATACGGTCTTTAAGCAACAAAAAAAAACCAATAATAATTTACTTAAAAGGAATATTTGAGATACGTAGTCCCTCTCCTTTCTGGATTTTGATTTGCTTCTTTTTTTTCTTCGTTATATACGTCATGCGGGAATTTTTCAACAACATATATCTTGGTAGTGTCATTCTTTTCCATGCCACATCCACGGTGGCGGAGCTACCTTATAGGAAGTGGTGTTAAATTAGCGGGAAAAATACACTGTATGGATAGGTAAAAAAAAGATATATATATATATATATATATATATATATATATATATATATATATATATATATATATATATATATATATACACGCACACACATACCAGTACTAGAAATTCGGTAAATACCGACCAAAAAACCGACTAACTTTGGTTGGTTATGGTCAATTACCGACCAAAACGCGACCAAATACGCTTGGACGATATTTTGATGGTCGTTTTAATATACCGACCAAAGTTGGTCGGAAATTACCAACCAACGTTGGTCGGTCAATTAAATTTTAAAAAAATATTGCAAAAAAAAACCCGACCAAAGTTGGTTGGTATTTTAATTATGTAATCAAAAGATTCATCATCTAGGAATCGAACCGAGGTATGTACTATGGCAGGATACTATTCTACCACTAGACCATTGGTGTGTTTTATTTTAAGATTGTCTTATGTTTTATTTATACTCTTTAATTGTATTTTCGCACGAAAATAACCGACCAAAGTTGGTCGGTTTTATTAAAAAATAAAATTACCGATCAAAGTTGGTCGGGTTTTTAAAATGATCGGCCGAATTTACCGACCAAAGTTGGTCGGTTTTTTTAATATTAATTTTTATTTATTTTAATTGCAAAAACATACCAAAGTTGGTCGGTTTCTTAAAAAATAAATTTTGCTGGACTCAAAAATAGTTTCCCGCATTTTTGTTCCAAAGAAAACCGACCAAAGTTAGTCAGTTTTTGCCGAATTTCTAGTAGTGTACACATATATATTATGTATTGACTTCCCTTAATTTTCTGATATATTTAATTTTTTATATTTTAATAGCTCTTAACGAAAATTCTAATTCCGTCACTGCATATCCATTATTATACATTTGCAAAATTCTCTTCTTGAAAAGAACAAGTGGCAAAGTAACCTTTTCCAAAATTTAAAGAGGAAGCTTCCTAATGACGTACTCGGGTAAAATTTAAAGCATAAAGTTTAATTTGACTTTTTTTACTTAAGAGTGACTTTCCTACGTAGTGAGATTCCTAGAGCCCGTTTGGATATAAGAATTTTTTGGCTTTTTTTCATAGAATTTTATTTTTTTTCGAAATTAGTGTTTGGCATAAAATTTCGAATTTCCACTTAAAAATCAAATTTGGAATTTTTCGAAAATTTAAAAAACTCCAAAAAACTGTTTTTCAAATTTACTTAGATCACTCATAAAACTTCAAAAACAACCCATGATTATATTCATGTTCAAATACAACTCTAATTTTTCAATACCATTTTCAGTTAATTTTTTTTGTGGAATTTTACAATTCTTATGTCCAAACGCCCGCCTATATTTTCTAGTATTGGGTAGTGTTTAGGATGTGATTGTTACTTTTAGATTCTTTCTCATTGCTTGTAGTTACCACTATGAGTTTGTAAAAAGTAGGCATATACGGAGGAAGTTTTATTTTGTATTTCATACAACTTATACTAATTGTATAAGGATACAACTTACACTAGTTGTATAAGGCTCCTTTTTGTCTCACAAATTTGTGGACCCCAATCTTACACTTTTGGGTCCACAGAAATCTGGGTCCACAAAATCGTAAGACAAAAAAGTTGCCTCATACAACTAGTGTCAGTTGTATGAGACACAAAATAAAATTTTCTGCATATACGTACTAAATTTAGGGTCATATTCTCCTGAACTAGATGACTGTAAAAGCATGGTTTTATTCATTATTTATTTTTATTGTTTAAAGAGAATACTGAAATTGCAAATTAATGATAGTAGCAACTTCACTCACATCTAAATATGAAATATGAGTTCAATCTCGCCAAGGGTCTTCCCTATGTTTTTAAATTCATAGGTCAAACCAAAACAAAATTTTGAAAAAAAAAAAAGAAAAAGAAAAGTATACTTTCTTATTTGTCTCTCTACCCTTCGGGGTAGGGGTAAGGTCTGCGTACATATTACCCTCCCCAGACCCCACTTGTGGAATTATACTGGGTCGTTGTCGTTGTATACTTTCTTATTTGTAGTGATAGCTTTCTCCAATTTGAAAAATATTTAGGGTATGATTCATGTTGTTCTTTGCTTTGTAGGCAAGATGAGGAGGTGCATAACATGGTTACATTTTATTCCAAGTAGAAGGTGTGAAGACCTTAATTCATACCCTTTTTTGGGTTGAATTGATCTTGATCTCTATAGGTAGGTAAAGATAGATAAAATGACAAAATTAGTTCCTTATGTTTGTACGTAGGTTCAAAATAGTCCCTTAAATATACTCATGAGTGGTTTTTGGTCCCTTAGTTTGCCAAAATTAAGTACTTTTTATTCATTATCAGATATTTAATAAATTTTAATTGTTAGATTTAACAGAAACCGTCAATAAAGAATTTAACACGAACTCACATCTGGAGGTACTATTTTTGCTATTTTTGAAGTTTGGTGCAGCTTTTTGAGGTGTAGAGTCCACTAGTATCTCTTTTGTTATCTAGTATGGCATCAAGTAATGAAGCTAATCCCATCATCAAAGGATGTGGTGCAGTGGATCTCCCTTAACCAGAGGTCTCGAGTTTGAGTCGTCCTGGATATAGAAAAATCCTTGGTGGGGAGCGCTACCTCCCGAATGGGGTCTTACCCGGCGCTAATCCTGATATAGTCGGGCTCCAATACAAATACCGAACACCAAATGAAAAACCAAAAAAAACTAATCCCAACTCGATGTAATTTAATTAGTTGTCATAGATATTCCTTATACGCCATACTAGAATTTCAGAAAAATATGAATATATTGGCAGAGTCATTCTTTCCCATGCCACCTTCATTATTATATCTCTCTTCTTGAAAAGATGAAATGGCAAAGAAATCTTTTTCCAAAAGGAAAAGAGAAACTTCCTAATGACTTACTCGGTAAGATTTAACGCATAAATTAAAGGTTAATTTGGCTTTTTATTTGATAGACTTTCCTACGCTTTTTTAACTTTTCCACGTATTGATATTCCTAGTACATATTGGACAATGTTTCGGACGTGATTCTTACTTTATAGACTACATTCTTCTTTTTTTCGTTAAAATAGCACGAACTAACCAGTTTTCGGACTGGTCATTCAAAAATAGTTAATATTTACAAAGTCATTGAAAAATAGTCATTATTTTGCCGCAATAGGAATCGGTCCAACATAATATACTGGAGATCGGTGCACCTGTATATAAACTTCCAACATATGGAACACTTATGTATGAACTTCTAGCATATTATACTGGACCGATATATTATATTGGAACTCCAGTATATTATGCTGGAGTATTTTCCGGATTTTGAACAGTGTTTTCATTCAGATTTATCTTTACATGAAAAGTGGCTAAATTTTGATTACTTTTGAAACTGTAATTATTTTTGAATGATCACTTATAAATCTGGCTATTTTTGAATTTCTCCCTCTTTTTTCTCGTAGCCACTTTTAGCCTGTGCAGAGCAGGCGTATGTTAAATTTAGCAGGGGGGAGCTGCAGTAGACCCAATTACTAAAACGAATAGTATAATAAGAAGTGTTTGGATTGACTTTTAAAAAGTAATTACTAACTTACAAACAAAAAGTCAAAAGCCATAAGTTGACAATATTTAACTTATGATTTTTGGCTTATTTTTGTATTTTTTTTTCATATCTAAAAGTAAGTGTTTTAATTTCTTTTTAGCATTGTCAAACACCACAAAAATTAAAAAAAGTGCTTAAAAACTAATAAACACTTTAAATAAGCCAATCCAGATACCCTTAAAGTTTAATCCGTTTAAAATCTATAAACTTCAAATTCTGACTCAACCTTTTAAATATATGCCCTATTGTCCTAAACTAATCGAAAAATTAATTAAAGTATTGAGTGTGCGAACAAAGTTTCACATGGTAGCTGCAAAAATTGGGAGCCTAGATGTAAGATGTAGGAATCTCTTAGCTCCCATTTGGCCATGAAATTTAGGAGTTTTTTTTTCAAAGTTTGTTTTCAAATATTTGTTTGTTAAACCATTTTTTGGTAGATTTTGAAAACAGAATCTTCAAATCTCAAAAATAGCTCTAGAATAGTTTTTGAAGCTTTTTACTCGCAAAACTTCAAATTATTTTCAAGTAAAATGCATGTCCAAACACAATTTTAACTTTCAAAATCATTTTTCATCTCATCTTCAAAAAGTCATCTTTTCAAGTTTCAACCAAGTTTATGTACAAACGCTAGCTTAATAATGTGAGGTCTTTTGGGGAAATCGTGCAAGTTTAACCCAAACGAACAATATTACATTATTAAGCTAGTGTTTGTACATAGCACAATATTACATTATGTCAAAAGTATCTTTGAGCTCGCTTGTCCCAATAAAAGTGAAGTTTAATTTTATCATTCTATAAGAGATTGAAATTAAGTTGTGTAGAGCTCAATTTCGCCAAGGGACTTCCCGATATTGTAGCCTGTTTTTAAATTCATGATTCAAACCAAAAATTAAAATAAAAAATAAAAAGAAGGAACATATACTTTCTTTTTTATAGTAATAACTTTCTCCTATTTGAAAAATATTAAAGGTATGATTCATCTTGTTCATTGTTGTCAGTGTACATAAGTAAATTCCTTATTAGAAAACAAGCCACAATGAGGGAAGCAGTATAATCTACTGTAAGGGGTCGTTTGGTAGGGTGCATAAGAATAATGCTAAATATGGTGTATTAATAATGCTGGTATTAGTTATATTTGAATTAGTTATGCTGATATTAGTTATGTTGACATATTTCTTATCCATTGTTTGGTTTGATGTATTAAAGCATTGCACAATTTCTAAAAGAATTGCTTGTTTACAAAAATACCCTCAAAACCAGTCCATCACTCTAACTTTTTAAAAGAAACATATGCTGAGAAATATTTTTATATGAAAAAGTTTTAAAAAAATTATTTGATTTGTCTACCTATATTGTAAAATATAACTAAATATTTATTTATAAAAAAGAAAATATGCTAAGTATTTATTTATTTACTAGAGATGTAATTTTATTTCTCACTATTTGAATTATTTTAAACTTGCATTAATATAATAACTAGCATATTTTAATCAAGCATAAATTTTGAAGGACAATTTTGTCTTTAATTAAGCTAATGCATGCATTAAAACCCATTGCATTGCTAATATCATGGTTTTCTATGTATTAATTATGCATAGGATAATACCAAATAGGATGTATAACTAATGCTTGCATAACTAATGCATAAGTTCAAAATATCTACCAAACAAGGTATTATTAATACGCAAAGCTAATGCAAGCATTATTTTGTCTAATGCATCCTACCAAACGACTCCTAATACATATAGTGAATCGAATGCATTGACTTAAAATCTTGAAAGGTAACAGATATTTTGACAATATCAATAATTATTGTCATCGTTGGTATTAGAGGCGGATCCAGAGTATTACGCATGGGAAATTGGGAACTTAGCTTTTATCGAGATGTATTAAAAGTCCACTAAATATTTATAAATATTTAATTATAAACCAAGCTATTACGGTATATTAATTTAATATCGATATAAGAATCCATAAACTTTAATCCTATATTTGCCTTCGATCAGGAGCGGACCTTGTGCATAGACTACGGGTTCCCGGGAACCTAGTAACTCTTGCATAAACTCTGTATTTATATTAAGAAATTCACTAAATATTGGTAAATATCTGACTATGAACCCAGTTATTATTGCATATTAATCTGAAATTACGATAAGAACCCATAAGTCTCAAATCCTGGATCCGTCTCTGCCTCCGATTAATGTGCTAGCCTAAAGTATTTTTTTTTCTTGGTTGTTTACCAGAAAGCTACGTATCTGATTCGACGTGGGTACCACGAACATGACATAATGAGTCCAGAATTTAAATGATAAGAATGTGCCAAGGTTTTATATACTGTCTGATATCTGAATACTGAATTCATCAAATATCCAATTATAGCAAAACAGGATTAGGTGCAGTGACTAGAGAGTGACTCTTCCCACATGATGTAGCTTTGTCAGGGATAAGCTTTGCCAAACCAAAAGTTTGTGATACATTTTTTATTTTTTTTGGTAAATTTAATTCGAATTATAGGAAAGAGATAAACTGGTGGGAGCTTATATAAAGGTACAATATTAGAAAGATCAGAAGGGCAACTCGGTGTACAAGGTATTCCACGTTCACGTAGGGTTCGGGAATGGTCGCACTCCTAAGAGGTGTAATGTAGACGATCTATCTTAATGCAAGCATTAGTAATGTAGACGACCTACCTTAATGTAAGCATTAATAGCTACTTTCACGGCTCGAACTTATGACCTAAGGTCACACTGATACAATTTTATCGCTACTCCAAGACTCCTAATGTCTGAAAGCCAATAAGAAATAAAACAAAAGATATAATGATTTGTATTTTCGACTTAGCAAATCTATTCCCAATGGTATTCTTTTAGTATATTCTGTTGTTGATTTTTATGGATCCTCGTTTTGAGAATTCTCTGCCCTCTTGTCGTTTGGGCTCAAGACAGGAGTATGCATGAAGAAAGAGGAAAAATATAAACAAGAGCTAATTAGGCTGGACCACCATAGGTTACATATGACCATCATAATTTTTCAGTACTTCATAAACCAACTCCAAATGATTTCCACTTGTTAGTAAACTTCCAAGAAAAAAAGACAGTTCGGTGCACAAGATATACCGTATTCGCGCATGGTCCGAAGATGAATCGCATCCCAAGAAATATGATATTCGCGCATGGTCCGAAGATGAATCGCATCCCAAGAAATATGATGTAGACAGCCTACCTTAATGTAAACATTAGTGAATGCTTCCACGGTTCAAAATCCGTGACCTATAGATCAAACACAGATAACTTTATTGTTGCTCCAAAAACATTTACTATAATTCAATGGCAAATTAGAATATTTGGGTTGTAGAACTAACAGATAAAAGTTACCAGATTATTTTCAGCTGGCAAATTTGTTTGTGTTAGATCTCTCTAACCTGTCCCTGACTTCACCATTATCAATAGAACAAATTGCAGTATCTCATCCTCAACCATATCACTGCTACTCCTGCAGTGGGGACTAAAATAGATCTTAATAGTAGGCCCATATACTTCACCATGAGAAGATATTGTGACTACTTTTTTTTTGGTGTGGATAATGGTGGTTTTTAGGCCAGCTTGCCCGCATTTCGACTATTATGTCAGGCACATCCTACCTACTACCAGCACAAGTACGGAGGTGTCAGACACATCTTACCCACTACCAGCACAAGTACAAAGGTATTGATAACTTTAAGACACATTTGTCAACAACAACAACACCAACACCAACCCAGTGGAATCCCACAAGTACGGTTTAGGGAGTGTTGTGTGTACGCAAACTTTACCCCTATCCTGAAAAGGTAGAGACATTGTTTTCGATAGACCCTCAGACTAAGAAAAAATAAAACGAAACAATAAAAACAAGTAGTATCCAAGACACATTTGTCATTATATAGAAAATAAGATCAGCAAAGACCCTTCTAAAAGTCACAAATAGCAACACATTCCATGAAAAGACCAAGAAATTAGTACTATTATACATGTCAATTAGCCATTATACATCAGAAGGAAACAAGGAAACCAATATTGTTAGTAAATATGATAACACTGAGAACAATTAATTTAAAAAGAGTTGGATCATTTCTTGGGGTGAATACTTTGCACAACAGCCTCAATCTCTTCCTTAACTCGTTCAAATACATTTGGCCCCTTAACTTCATCAACTGGGGTGCTTTCATCAATGTCATCACTAGTTCCATGAGTTTCTTTGTGATGCTGAGGTTTTTTATCGTGGTGAATCATAGCCTCTATCTCTTCCTTTGCTCGCTCTATCAAATTTGGTGCTTTTACATCTTTCAAATCTACCAATAGAGAGATCAAAATGGCAATAAGAAACTTAAAACACACCATCCCCTTCCTTGTTAGCCCTTTAAAAATAGGGTTTTTTTTACTTTTAGCCCGCGCAAAAAACTATTATATTTCATAGCCGAAAAAGTATATAAAAATTGTATAATTTTTATATATAACATACAACAACAATAACAACGACCAAGTGAAATCCCACTAGTGGGGTCTGGGGAGGGTAGTGTGCATGTAAATCTTACCCCTAACCTGAGGGAGCAGAGAGGCTGTTTCTGAAAGACCCTCGGCTCAAGAAGACGAAAAGAGAAAATATCAATATCACCGACAGATACCGTAGGAAAAATAACAACATCATGAAAACAAGAAAATAGATGCAAAGCAAAAGCGATAGCCAGTAAATAGACCCGCCACTATGAAAAAACGAAAGAGTAGCAAGACACAACATTGCCACTAGGTGTCTCAGACATATGTATATATATACAAAAAATATACATTTTTCGGCAATTATTTTAAGAACGTCTATACAGTGTCATTTTCTCTTTAAAAAAAAATACTAAGTGTAAATAACAAGTTAGAATAGCATGAAAAATAAATCATTTCCCAGCAGACAACTGAAACTAAAGGGGAAAATAATATCAATTGGAAATTATGAAATTAAGCATCAACATTGCAAGATTAGTAAAAAGATTCAATTTTTAAGCGAATACTGTCCACATATGTGCTCAAAATGGAACAATTTTGCAAGAGCAAAAAATGGTTTCCAAAATCTCGACATTAAAACGAAATTCTATCCAGTAATTCATGAATATATGGGGAATAGGACGTGGGTAAATGAAATAGACCCAAAAATTGCAATATATTTTCTTCTAATTATAAATCTGTCAGCATCTTAATTTGCAATGATTTATTTTTCTCAAGAGACCCATTTTCGTTTGCAATAAATAGAGAATAGGATTAGAAATAGGGAAGATAATAGGAAAAAGGAAATCATTACCAGAAGTAGATGTTGCGGCTTCATTTCCTCTAGATTCTGCCATGGGAAAGGCTCTGATCAGGTAATAGAAACCGTTTTGCAGGAGAAGAGAGAAGCCGAAGAACTTGGGTTCGGGAGATGTGGATAGTACTAAATTACAAAGGAGAAAACAACGTGGGCTTCGGGCTATGCAAAGCCCGCTGCTTCGAGTTGGATTTTCAAGGGTGATTTGCACAAATAGCACATTTCGGTGCCACTTTTGATTTTTTGACCCCCGTTTATTTAGGGACATGACTTTAACTTTAACAAGTGTTGGCCTTCGCTTGCTTCATGGACAACACTTTTGACTTTTGACCGTAAAAGTTTGCCCATATGATAAGGGAATCAAAAAATCAAGACCATTCATTTTTAAAAGTCATTGAATATAATTTCCTGAATTTCCAAAGTAAGGGCTCAATAGAGAACATAATGACTCTCAATAGAGATTTACGGGTTTAACTTTTATGCATCTAACAGTAGGTACTATTCATAAACAACATACTATAACCAATTCAAAGGTACTGATATTGGAAGAAGCTAAGGCCTAATTTGTTTGCACTTAACGAAGGTATGAATCTTAATCATTGATCTTAGATATTAAATGTGCTTGTTTTTAAAGTCTAAGTTTTAATCATCCAGATCTTAATCATTAGTTTTTTTTTTACCTTACAACTACTTAATGGGTCATATTACGTCTGTATGATTAATATCTATAACAAAAACTTAATTTCATTAAGATGCTAACATTCACATTCATTATTAATTGCTACCACCGCCTGCCATTATCAACTATTACCATCACCACCATACTCAACCACTACCTACCACCACCTTCCTCAATCACAACCACCACCTATCGTTATTAATTATTACCACCTACCACCACCACTCTCAACCATAATCGACATCACTTTCAATAACTACTAGCAACTACTCAGAACCACCAACTAATGCCTCTAATCGGCATTCACAAGCACCACCGTTAGTAATCACCACCACTAACTACCATATTTTATAGAATATATATTTTATTGATAACAGTGTTAATCGTTTAGTATTCAGATCTTAATATGCATTTTAATTTTCAGATTCAGACGTTTTAATCTTAATGCACATTTTGATATTCAGATTCAAACGCCTTAATCTTAAAGTAATTTTTTTATTTTTTGCGGGGGGAGGGGGGGGGAGGGGGATAAGTGCTGGGTATTTGCACGCGCTACATTTTTACCTAGGATAAAAGATTTTGTGTTAAAGTAGAACAAAAGAAATAGTGTTGGAAGGACAAAATGGAACAAGACTGAGTTAAAGTGCCAAAATGAAAAATTGGGCCAAGTTTAATGGTCTGTCTATGTATTTGGCCTTTTTTATTTATTTGCAACTTACCAGCCTTGAACTCTTGAATGGAATGCATGAATTGTTATTTAAGCAACTTTTACAATAGCTTAAATTAAGATAACTTATTTATGAATTTCGCTTTGACATCACCATCGTGGCCATCAAGTGACATATCATAAAACACCATAGACGATATGTTAGTGTCGATCAAATTAATGGAAAAAGACATGATAATCAATCACTTCTAAACTTCTTCACATATTTCTGCATCGAATAGACTACTCAAGAAGGATATTTGGTAGAGGGGAGCATATTCTTCACACGTCAATCTCAAGGACATTTGACGGATTAAGAAAAGTATATTCAATTAGTTCGTTATGAAAGTGTGAACTACAATCAATTTGAACATGTGCTATGTACTCAAATGCTGTTAAACTATATAGGAACTTTAGTCTGGCAAAAGATAGGGCTGGGAAGGAGATCTACAATTTGATAATAGGAGACAACTACGGTGTGTTTGGTATAATAGAAAATGTTTTCCGTGGAAAGGAAAATAAGTAGTAATCTTATTCATTTTCCGGTGTTTGACGCAAATTAAGGAAAATAACTTCTCAAGAGTATTCATAAATAATTTAGATATAATAAACATGAAGCCATAAACTTTCAAACCAACAACCTTCCGGACCCACAAATTTCATTAACTTTCGAACCGCGGAATTTCAAACCCGTAAACTTTATAATTTCTAAACCCGTAAACTTCCAAACACGTAAACCTCCGAACTCATAATTTTGGAATTTGTAAAATTTTAAGCCTTTAAACCGATAAATAATAAAATTAAAACTGAAAAATATATTTAAAAAGTTTTTTTCGGGCTGGGGGGGGGGGGGGCTGGGGGGGCAGTAAAACGAAAAAATAACATAAATTTAAATTACAAATTTTTTTTTTGTGCGAGAGGATTGGGGTGGGTGATGAGTGGTGAGTGGCGTAGAAAAATAAAAAAACAGAAATTTAAAATAGCAAAAAAAAAAAAAAAAAAATAAAGGCAAAAAAATATATTTTTTTGCGGAGGGGGGGGGAGGGATGGAGGGGTAGTAGGGTGGGTGGTAACGAAAAAACTGAAATTTGAAAGAAAAAAAAAACCTTTTTTGGAGAGGGGATGGGGTAGATTGGTGACGGTGGGGAAGGTTGAGAAGGAGCTTTGGAAAATATTTTCCCTTCTCTTGATAAAGAAAACATTTTCCTTCAATTGAAGAAAAATATTTTCCAAAACATTTAAGCCAACCAAACATGAAAAATTGAAAAACATTTTCCCAAAAATGTTTTCCTTCATACCAAACACACCCTAATTTTTATTCGATATTGAGTACCTTGGTAGACTTTCTTCCATGAGAGCTCTTATTTCATTAGCTTTTTGAAAGAAATAAAAAGGTGTCCTTGGTTTCTTAACTTGAATCAAAAAGTCTTATCAAGATCCTAACTATGAGTAACCTAAAGGGGAGAGGATTCCAAGGCTGTGGTACTAACACTATATGACACTATGGGCTACATTAAGTTCAGTTAAGAAAAAAACCTTATTACAAATCGAGCATATTGTTAAGGAATCGAAACCAGCTTCAATGAATTTCTGCAAAAGAAATACTTAGAAGAGTTGTGGACAAAGATAGGAGGTAGGAGCCTTAATATAAAACTCCAGTTATAACTTTTGAGGCTCACCAAAACATCATCTCCTTACCCTATTCTTTTCAACAGTCGCAACTTAAACTATTCAGTTGTCCGTAAAATGCCCCAAACTTGCCTTCTAGCCTTGATCCGTACACCTTGCGAACCATGCAACAAATATAGTTGCTAAGCTGTTATTCTTGATCGGCCCTTTGCAATGCGTCGAGCAATGACTCTCCGGCCGCCCTTTGTTGCTTTGCTGCTCAATGATTAAAATACGTGTTAGTCAGAACTCAACAAATAGTGTAGACAATTAAATCTCCCTGTAAAGTAGAGTGGACTATGAAAAATGAAACTAGCTGCACAAATTAGTGACTGAGCTGATCAGGTAAGCTAACCTAGGAGGCAACTAACAAGCTAATATTCATTGCCAGCATGAGCGCACGCCAGAGTCCTGGACTACTACATATTAAGCCTAGCGGTACACAGGAAGTCCTTGACTCCAACTCCTCTTTCATTTACACTTGCATCTATTTGGAATTGTTTTAAAAGTAAAATACTCTGTCCATAACCTAATATATGAATTCAGGGGAACGTACTGTATACGTTGTACGACTACTACAGTATCCAGAAGCATGAAGAGAAACAATGAGTGGTCCTGTTCATATTCTTTCAGCAACTCAAAGACCCAAAGCTTAAATAGAACAATATAAGTGCAAAATGGTGCATACTCATAGTGCTACTCTCACTAGAATGTGGCCATTTGTCCAGCAGCTAAAGTGAGCAAGACAGAGAAACGTACCGAGCCAGGAAACCATGGGTCCTTTTGCGCTTGATGTTGCTGGGTTGGTAGGTTCTCTTAGGAAATAAAAGCATCCCACTCGACGTAGAATCATCAACTGCATGAAAATAAATGTAAGAATCATACAGTAGCTCATGTCAAACCAGGTTAATTCCACGATTCTTTGTATTCAAGTCTCTGATGGTTTAAATGAATAAACATGAAATAACAAACAATACAAATTAAATTATAGTTATTTTTACAAAGATGGTTCACACAACCAAACTGGTCGAAGGAAGGAGCAAGCAACTCATAGATATATACCCCCTCCATCCCAAATTATGTGATGATATTTAATTGGGTATGGAGTTTAAGAAAGAAAGAAAGACTTTTGAAACTTGTGCTCCAAATCAAGCAAGACTTGTGGCTATAAATCATATCATAAAAAATAAAATGAGAAGTTTAAGGTTAAGTTATTTCTAATTTAGAAGGTGTCATTCTTTTTGGGACAATTTAATAAGAAAAGAATTCACATAAAATGGGACAGGGGGAGTAGCAAGTTTAAAATATGAGAGCTCCTTTTCCATTCTAGTTTGAGAAAATTACTAAGCTAAATTTCAAAGAAAACTAAACTATTTATCTAGGTTGCTAGTGGCTCTCTGTTTCTTTTAATAAACATTACGTAGTTAGCAATTCGACTTTTTAAGCATCATTAAAAAATAACAAAGTGACGAAAGCCAAGCATATTCAGAAAAGGAAGAAATCAATCTAGCAATGTTCAAAAGTCTCAATCTTTTTCTAAGTTCTGTAGCCTTGAAAATAAATAAAAATTCCTCAAGTTATAAAATTAGTATATTGTAGGTCTAAGAGAGAAATTATTGCAAACCCACAAGGAGTTGAAACCCAAGCTTCAACCCACACATAAACATGAATGGGTTGGACTAGGAGCGGCAAAACGGGTGGGCCGGGTCGGATATGATTCGGGTTGAAAACGGGTAATGAAAAAACTGATAAATTATCCGACCTGCCCCATATTTAATACGGATAAAAAATAGGTTAACCGGCGGATAATATGGGTAACCATATTATCCATGACTTCTTGCATATGATCACTTTTGGGAGAATTCTTAGTCTCTTTAACTTGAGGAACCCCCAATTTGAGACTTTACAAATGTAAAAGTTAGACTCATTGGTTATCTATTTTCTAAATGGATAATATGGTTCTTATCCATATTTGATCCGTTTTTAAAAAGTTCATTATCCAACCCATTTTTTAGTGAATAAAATGGGTGGTTAACCGTTTTCTTTTAACCATTTTGCCATCCCTAGGTTGGACTATAAATCTGGTAAACTCGTCCTGTTTCAACCCACTAAAAATCAACTCAATGTACCCACTTTTAGCTTATTCCGGGTTGAAACCCAAGCTTCAACCCGCACATAAACATTCAGAATGCGGTCATTGCATTTAAACCCAAGCAATTAGCACCCTAGAGTGCAAGGTATTTTCTAAATGTGCCTCCTTAAAAAAAAATCAGAATCAATCAATCAACTATGAGCCCATTCAGGTTAGCTGAATTTAAGTAGCTTTTGAGCATAAAGTATTGGAGCTTAAATTATATAAATAAATAACATCTTTCGGATAGAACTGCTACAACTGAAAATATCCGAAACGAAATAAATAAATATTGCACATACCTAAACTTTACAGCTAAATACCAGCATTGCACCAAAGCGTACTGTAAATTCAAATATAAAGAGGGAAAAGGAGATTTACCGTCGGGGAGGAAAAAGGGGAGAGAAGGGAGGCCAGTGGGATATAAGAAACCTTCAGAGGAAACCTTTTTGAACGAATCGACGTCGGATTGAGGCAAATGAAGAGGAATCGGAGACTGAGAGGAGAGAGATGGGAAAAGCCTAGAAGTGAGGGTTTGATTTGCAATTTCTGGTTTTTGAGCTGAGAATCTTAAGTTTTGATTCATCAAACGGGTTATCAGAGAAACGCCCGTCCGAATTAGGGTTTTCGACGAAGAGGACGACATTTCAAGGGCGGCTCCACGGTAAGGCAAGTGAAGCTATTGGCCCTAAATATTTAAGGCCCCAAAAATATAAGAGCAAATATTATTTATAGCCATTCGGGCCAAATCTATATCATCTACTAGCCCAAAATTACAATACACAATTTATTGCCCAAAAGCAATTCTAGTGGCTAGCCCAAACTACCGCTTTCTGCTTCTTTCTTCAGCAATTTGGATTTTTCCTTCTGAAATTCCTCGATTGAAGATAACCAGCCATGTCTACAAACTTTGATTTCGTCATATTAAAAAAAAGCAATAAGGGTTATAGAATATAATTTTTTAAAATGGTATTTATTTAAAATAAATAAGGTGTTAACTTTTGCTATAAGAGGTAAACATTTTTTTTTTGTAAGTGGATAAAAATATGTGCTATTAAAATTTTGATGGAGTTTTCTCAAAATATAAAGTACTACTATATTATTATATAATATATGTAATTTATATTTATAAAATTATTGATAAAATATTTTAAATTCTAATATTTATTTAAATTTAGTAGATGTAGCATTGAATGAGTTAATAGGATAAAACTTTTCTCTCACTAAATTAAATAAATTCTATTTTTCTTTCTTTCTTTTTTCATATTTTTTACTATTTTACCTTCTAATTTAAAATCAAATTCTCTAAATTAGCTATTCCTTTTTGTCACATTTGATAGATCCTCATACCAGTAATCAAGTTATTTTGTGTCTCATTTTATTTAACTAAGAAATCCCAGAGAAAATTATCGTAAGGTTCAGTAAACATATTTGACAGTAAACATAATTCAAGTCCATGAGCAATTCATTCATTGTTTAATGATGGAACCAGTGACTGGATACAAAATTATGTTGACTGTAGTGTATGCTAGAAACAAATTGCAAGAAAGGGCTAGTCTATGGAATGGTCCGCAACAGCTAGGGAGGTAGACTCAAATCCCCTGGCTCATAAGTGGTGATTTCAACAATGTCCTAACCACAGATGATAGATTAGGACAACCAGTCACTATGAATGAGGTTCGGGAGTTCAAGGATTATATAGATAATATGCAACTGACCCCATTGAGGACTAAGAGATGTTTCTTTACTTGGTGTAATAAGCAAAGTGCAAATGATAGAGTATACAGTAAGATTGATTGGGCTTTTGGCAATTTTGAATAGACTAAAGATTATGGGCATGTAGAAGCTGATTGCTTAGAACCTGGAGTGTCAGATCACTCACCAATCTTGGTTCAAATATGGAGAAGGAATACTATATATCCCAAGCCATTCAAGCTGTACATGGTAACAATGAAGCACAAAGAGTTTAAGTCTACTGTAGAAAGAATTTGGAAGCAGAAGATGGGAAATGATCCTATGTCTGGTATCTGGTTGAAGTTACAAAAGCTGAAAGGTGAGACTAGAGGGCTGAACAGAGATGACAAGTTATGAACAGAGATTGATCCAAATTAGACAGAAATTGGAGTGTGCACAGGCCAATTTGATACTTGATCCTTTCAACCAAGTATGGATAGATCATGAAAAGCAAACACTATAAGATCTAGAGAAATGGAGAATCATAGAGGAGAAAATACTAAGACAGAAGGCTAGAGTTAATTGGATTGATCATGGGAATTCAAACTCCAAGTACTTCTATGCACAGCTGAAGATCAGAGCAAACAAGAACACAATTACCTCTGTATATAATGAATTGGGAGTTAAGATCACTGACCCTAAAGCTGTAGAAAAAGAATTCACTTGCTTTTTCAAACAGCTTATGGGAAAAGCCACAGGTCTAAAGCCATGTCCTAATACCAAATTCATCAAAGAAGGAGAGTGCCCCTCAATGCAACAACAACAAGACCTAATTCAGGATATCACATATGCAGAAATAAATGAAGCAGTGAAGGACATGCCAAATGATAAAGCCCCCTGGAGTGGATGGATTCCCAATAGAATTCTTCACAAAACATTGGCAGGAAGTGAGACAAGATATATATGATGTTGTGCTATTCTTTTTCCAAACAGGCAAGATGAAGCAGGCATGGAACTGTACAACCATAACTTTGATCCCTAAAGTTCCAGCTCCTACAATAGTGAAGGACTATATGCCTATTGTTTGCTGCACTACTGTATACAAAATCAGTGCTAAGATACTGACTAAAAGAATCAAAAAGGTGATTGAGCTTATAATTGGGAAAGCACAGTCTGCTTTTATAGAACGGAGGAGTATTGTTGATAATATTCTATTCAGTCATGAACTCTTCAATGACTACAATAGGAAAGACTTATCTCCAAGATGTGTTCTCAAGGTAGACTTAAGGAAAGCTTATGATTCACTGATTGACAATTTATTAGGTACATGCTTACTGATCTTGGCTTCCCTTAGAAATTCATCCTATGGATAATGGAATGTGTGACAACAATATCCTACTCTTTGGTTCTAAATGGGGGACTGACCAAACCTTTCCCAGCTAAGAGAGGAATAAGGCAAGGAGATCCAATGTCTCCTTATCTCTTTGTGATTGCTATGGAATATTTACAAAGGGAGATGAACTAACTGGCTATACAAAAGGAGTTCAAATACCATCCCAAATTCAAGAAGCTGGGAGCAACACACATATGTTTTGCTGACGATTTGTTAATGTTTTGCAGGGGTGATATAAATTCAGTTACTAAATTATAGGAAGCTTTTAATGGAGTCTCACCTACATCAGGGCTACAAGCAAATGCAAAAAAGAGTTCCATATATATTACTGGTATAGCACAGCATATAAAGGAGCAATTGATGAAGCTTACTGGATATGCAGATGGATCTTTACCATTTAAGTACATGGGGGTTCCATTGTCGACAAGAAAGCTGAATATTCACCAATGTCTACCACTGGTAGAAAAGATAACTAAAAGAGTAAGATGCTGGTCAGCCAGGTTGCTTTCATATTCTGGGAGAATTCAACTCATCAAATATGTGCTGTTTGGAATACAAACATATTGGGTTCAAATTTTTTTGTTGCCAAAAAAGATTATGAAGATGATAGAAACTATATGTAGGACCTTTCTGTGGACTGGCTCAATAGAATGCTCAAAAAAAGCTTTGATTGCATGGGATACGTTATGTCAGCCTAAAGCTACAGGAGGTTTGAATGTTATATACATGAAGATATGGAATAAAGCAACACTACTGAAACATCTCTGGGTATTGGCTATGAAGAAAGATACATTGTGGATCAAATGGGCTCACAATTATTATATAAAGAACAGAGACATTGCAGAAATGGACACACCCAAAGCAGTAGCATGGGTGATCAGGAAGATCATTGAGGCAAGAGAAGATGTGAAGCAGATGAGGCCGGGACAGAATAGCCTTATATCTACATTGGAGACCTTAGTAAAGCAAGGCAAGTTCCAAATCCATAGAGCTTATGTTCAAATGCAGCCTCAATTTCCAAAAGTTATGTGGAAAAGCATTCATTTACATATAAATATTCATCCTAGATTCAAATTTCACCTATGGCTGGCTATTCATCAAAGGCTAGCTACAGTAGATAAACTCATGAAATTTGGAATTCAAGCTCCATTAGAATGTGTGTTCTGTGCAACCAACATGGAAGTTTTTGAGCATCTATACTTTGGTTGTCCAAAAACTCACAAATTATAGGACAGAGTATTGAAATGGCTTGGCATCACAAGACAGATAGGAAGCTGGCAAGATAAGCTGAATTGGATGAACAAATTGGCAAGTAGGAAGAACTGTAAAGCAGAAATGACTACAACAACTTTCGCGATGGTAGTTTACTGCATTTGGCGTGAAAGGAACTCGATTAGATTCAACAAAGGTAGATATAACATAGATGAAGTATGCAAGGAAATTGCTATGCATATACACATACAAGGGAGAAAGAAAACCAAATGGCAAAAGGAATTGGAGAGCTTAAATAATTTTCTTTAGGCGAGATATAGTCACTATGAAGTAGTGTAGATTAGTGTTATGTATATAAATAGTTAATAGGAGATTAATGGTCAGCATTAACCTGGATATGTAATGACAGTTTTTTTGATGAAATAAAATGTTAGTTTTATCAAAAAAAAATTATTGTAAGGTTCAAAATACGATCGATACTAGGCTCAATTCTTTTACCATTTTTATTTAATACTATATATTTTTACAGGGAGTTCAATACCATATGACTTACGCCTAACCCACATATTATACGTTGTTCTCTCACCACTTTTTTGTCTCAATATTATATGGATATTATGAAAGAATTTCGGGGTCTTTTAATATATTTTAGTTTTAAGCCACCAGTTCCGTTGAGCCGCCCTCATTAACGATCAACAATTATTTATAGACCACTACCCATGAACGTATTATTCAACAGCTCTATTCACATTTGGTAACTAAATAACACATTCACTTACTGTTGTCTTATCTTAATTGAGACTTGTATAAAATTTGATTGAGAATAGCAGGGGGATGGACATGTGGCTCGATTAGGAGACTAGTAAAGCTTTAATTTAGGTCCCCAAAATTTTTTAATAATGGATTTTATGATTTTATTTCAAGTTAGACAATATTAAAGTTTGCCAAAAAAAAAAATTACAATAAACCTTGGACAAAAGAAAGAAAGAAAGGAAGACTATCTACTCTTTAACACTAAAAATATTTTAGAACTTTGAATTAAATTACTTAGATCTTCATATTAGTAAATATATTTTTTTACAACAAAATCAAAGGTAACATATTGAAAATACATGTCTTACATCCAATTTATTTAAGTTACCTCTTACTAATATAAATGATAATACTACTATGTGAAGTTAAAGGTTTCATAATTTAAGCATGTTATACTATAAATAACAAGTATAAAAAAATGGCAACACTATCTTTTTTTTTTGTATAAGTGTGTCATGTGTGCATATATACTAATAAAAAAGTATAAGATCTCTTATTAAATTTCACTTTAGGCCACAAACATTATGGAGCCGCCATTGCGACATTTCCTTATACTTGATAGTTGATACAGAATAATGTTAAACCCTATTTCCGCATCTGCTGCCAATTTCCTCCATTTTCCTTATGAAAAGAACTTCTTGCCTGTATGGGCCGATCTTTCTCCTGGGCCTTGGCTTCTAGACGTCGGTCTCTAACCCAATTATGTTGGGCCTAAGTGCACAAATGGGTAAATAGCCACTTTTTGAGGGTGAAGTACACAAATAGCCATCAAAGTGGATGGCCTTGAATTTTTGTCCTCGCTTGAGCCAGAACTACAAATTTAACAAGTGCTGCTTCTCGCTTGTCCCGTGGGCAACTTTTTCAACTTTGACCTTGAAGTTCTGCCTAGAGGTGTGATGACCCCAAAAGGTTATCACTTGTTTTAGAAATAAACTCTGCGTTCCAAGGACTTAAAAACCTCTTTCAGCATCACCTCGATTTGCGTGTGTAGTCCGGACGCGTAGCCGAAAAGCTATTATGTGAAAATATGTGAAAAAGATGAATTTTGCCTTTAAAATGAATTCAAGTTGACTTTGTTCAACATTTTGGGTAAACGGATCCGGACCCATGATTTGACGATCCCGGAGGGTCCGTAGGAAAATATGGAACTTGGACGTATCCCGGAATCGAATTTCGAGGTCCCAAGCCCGAAAAATAAATATTTTTAAAGAAAATTATTTTCTGGAAAATATGTGAGTTTTTAGAAATGAAAAATGTATTTATTGATGTTGTTAAATGAAATATGTGAGTTTTTAGAAATGAAAAATGTATTTATAGAAAACCTATAATTAAGCATTGAGTATAAATTCTTTAGCATTTATTGATGTTGTAAATCAATTTGGACTAGATACGAGTTGTTTGGAGGCGAATTCTAAAGGAAAAGCGGTATTTGAGGCTTGAGTTGACCGTGAAAGTTTGAGGTAAGTGTTTGGTCTAACCTTAGCTTGGGGGATTAGGAGTTGTGTCCTATTTGCTTCGTGTTACTTGTTGAGTATGACGTATAGGCATGGTGACGAGTATCTATACGTTGGTATCAAGCATGATCGTGAGTCGTAAAGTGAAATTGTTGTGTTCTTAAAAAATACTATGAATGCCTAAGTTGTTGAATCTCTATGTTGAGCAAAGATTATGATTATTCTCGTAGAAATTACTTATGATTCAGTATTGGTGCTAGTTGAGGAAGTTAAATGTTGGAACAAGTTTGGTTATAGCTTATTTTTCCTTACCGGGACGTATTTACTTATACTATCGGTTCCCTTGCCGGGATAATGTTGTTTCTTTATTGATCCCTTGCTGGGACTCCCCTTGTGATTTGGTGTTGAACTATATATGTGGAATGAGTTGCACACCACAATAATATTATATTTGGAACGGGTTGCACGCCGCAATAATATTATGTTTGGATCGGGTTGCACGCCGCAATAATAATATAATTGGATCGAGTTGCACGCAACAACAATGATAAATGATATGGATCGGGTTGCATGCCGCAACAGTATTTTTATGATTTGGATTGGGTTGCGCGCAGCAACAATAGATAATAAAAGGTGCTTAAATGACATTTCCCTGCAGCATGTCCCCCTCCCATCTTTACTTGTTATTTCTGTTTTATTTTCCGTATATTATATAACTGCACATGTTTATTTAGTAGTCTGGTCCTAGCCTCGTCACTACTTCGCCGGGGTTAGGCCAGACACTTACCAGCACATGGGGTCGGTTGTGCTGATACTACACTCTGCACTGTATGCAGATCCCGGAGCGGTAACTTTCGGACCATAGCTTTGGGTGACCGCCTTCAGTCCAGTCAGAGATCCCGAGGTAGTGCTGCAGGCGTCCGCAAGACCCACCGTTATCTTCTATCCTTATATTCTGTTTTCATTTACTTCAGAGACAGATTGTATCTTTCTTTTCAGATAATTATTTGTAGCATTCGTAGAGGGTCCGTGATATTGTGACACCGGTTCCGGGTAGAGATGTATTTGGTATTATCGTACTGGTTTTTGGCTAAGTTATCAGATTACGTCTTCTGTATGTATTTAATTATTGTTAATATTTCACTGTTGATCGCATATTGACCTAAACTTTTAAAAAGGGCTAAATAAAGGAGTTAGTGAATCTATAGTACTCGACTTGCCTAGCTTTCACGAGTAGGCACCATCACGACTCCCGAGGGTAGGAAATCCGGATCGTGACAAGTTGGTATCAGAGCTCTAGGTTACATAGGTCTCACAATTCACGGACAAGCTTAGTAGAGTCTGAGAGATAGGTACGGAGACGTCTGTATTTATCCTCAGAGGCTACAGAGTTAGGAAAAACTTCATATTTATTCTTTGCTGTTGTGCGGTTTGGTTTCTTAATGCTAATTGAATTTTTACTCTGTTCTTTCGCAGATGGTGAGAACACGTACTTTCTCATCCATCGATCAGCAGCCTGAGCCCCCAGTAGCCTAGGCCGAGGCCGTGATAGGGGCAGAGCTCAGCCCAGAGCAACAGCACCAGCGGCGGAGCCTCAGGTTGACTTTGATGATGAGGTACCGACCCAGATAGTTCCGGTGGGCCCAGCTCAGGTCCCAGAGGGGTTTATTGCTACCCCGGTACTCCAGGGTGCTCTGGTCCATCTAGTTGGCCTTATGGAGAGTATCACCCAAGCAGACTTGCTTCTTGTAGCACCAGCCGTCTCTCAGGCTGGAAGAGGAGCCCAGACTCCTGCTACTCGCACTCCGGAGCAGATGGCTCCCCAGTTTCAGACTCCAGCAGCTCAGCCAGTTGGAGCAGTTCAGCCGGGTATGGTAGCTCAGACCGGCGATGGAGCAGCTATGTCTGCCGATGCTTTGTAGAGATTAGAAAGGTTCATCAAGCTCTTCACTACTACTTTCAGCGGTGCATCTTCTGAGGATCCCCAAGATTATCTAAATAGCTGCCATGAGGTTCTCAGGAACATGGGGATAGTGGAGACTAATGGGGTCGACTTTGCTACTTTTCGCTTGACTAGATCCGCCAAGACTTGGTGGAGATATTATTGTTTGGCCAGACCAGCCCGATCGCCAGCCATGACTTGGGAGCAGTTTACTCAACTATTTCTGGAGAAGTTTCTCCCTATCACTTATCGAGAGATCTATCGGAGGCAGTTTAAGCGTCTACAGTAGGGTTCTATGACCGTTACTCAGTATGATACCGGATTCATCAACTTGGCCCATCATGCTCTTATCATATTTCCCACCGAGAGATATAGAGGGTAAGGAGGTTCATTGAGGTACTTATTCAGCCGATTCGACTTCAGATGGCTAAGGAGACAAGGAGTGGGATTTCTTTTCAGGAGGCGGCCAATGTGGCCAGGAGAGTTGAGATGGTTCTGTCGTAGGAGGGTGGTCAGGGTCTGACAAGAGGCCTCGTCATTCAGGTAGATTCAGTGGTGCCTCATCTGGAGGTAGGGATTCGTATGGTAGAGGCCATCCTCCTAGGCCTTTTCAGTCAGCACTTCAGGTTTCTCACGGCGCTTTGGGTGATCGTGGTTCTTACATGCAGTATTCTAATCAGCAGCCCTACAGTGTACCACCAGCTCCTATAAGTGCACCGCCGCTCCAGAGTTTTCGGGGTGGTTATTTAGGTTGCTAGGGTCAGTCTCAGTTTCCTCAGCCGTCGCATTCAGGTGGATACTTTGAGTGCAGTGAGTATGGTCATATCCAGAGGGCTTGTCCGAGATTGGTGGGTACTCATTCGCAGCAGCAGGGTTCCCGTGCTATGGTTCAGGCACCAGGTGTTCCACCGCCAGCTCCGCCAGCTAGGGTTGGGGGTAGAGGTGCTAGAGGTGGAGGTATAGGTATTAGAGGTGGAGGTCAATCAGCTAGAGGTGGAGGCCAGCCAACAGAAGTCGTCCCAGAGATGTAGTTCAGGGTGGTAGGGCCCAGCCCCGATGTTATTCTCTTCCAGCCAGGCCTGAGGCTGAGGCTTCCGATGCAGTTATCACAGGTACTATTCTGGTTTGTAGTAGATATGCTTCAGTCCTATTTGATCCAGGGTCTACATACTCCTATGTATCATCTTATTTTGCACTGTATCTGGTCATGCCTAGAGTGATTCCTTGAGTGCCCCTATATATCTGTATACACCGGTAGGTGATTCCATTGTGGTAGATCGAGTCCATCGTTCATGTATAGTTGTGATTGGGGGTCTTGAGATCGTGTAGATTTGTTACTTCTGGACATGGTTGATTTTGATGTCATATTGGGGATGGACTGGTTATCACCTTACATGCTATCTTGGACTGTCATGCCAAAACTGTGACCTTAGCATTGTCGGGTTTACCTTGTTTAAAGTGGAGAGGGACTCCTGATCATTCTACCCGTAGTGTTATCTCTTATGTGAAGGCTCGGCGTATGGTCGAAAATGGGTGTTTGGCATATTTGGCATATGTTCATGATTCTAGTGTCGAGGTTCCTTCTATTGATTCTGTGCCTGTTATTTGTGAGTTCCCTGAGGTATTTCCTTCAGACCTGTCGGGTATGCCACCCGATAGGGATATTGACTTCTACATTGATTTGGCTCCGGGCACTCAGCCCATTTCTATTCCCCATATCATATGGCCCCGCCTAAGTTGAAAGAGTTGAAGGAGAAGTTGTAAGACTTGCTTGAAAAAGGTTTCATTAGACCTAGTGTTTCGCCTTGGGGTGCGTCAGTGTTGTCTGTTAAGAAAAATGATGGATCGATGCGAATGTGTATATATTACCGGAAGTTGAACAAGGTGACAATCATGAATAAGTACCCATTGCCGAGGATTGATGATTTGTTTGATCAGCTTCAGGGTGCCAAGGTATTTTCGAAGATTGACTTGAGATCTGGCTACCATCAGTTGAGGATTAGGGCATCCGATGTCCCTAAGATAGCTTTCCGCACTCGGTATGGGCATTATGAGTTCTTGGTGATGTCATTCGGGTTGACAAATGCCCCAACAACTTTTATGGATTTGATGAACCGAGTGTTTGGGCCTTACTTGGATTCGTTCGTGATAATCTTCATTGATGATATTTTGATATATTCCCGCAGCCGGGAGGAGCACGAGCAACATCTTAGAGTGGTTCTTCAGACCTTGAGGGATAGTCAGTTGTATGCCAAGTTTTCGAAGTGTTAGTTCTGGTTGAGTTAAGTTGCATTTTTGGGTCATGTTGTATCAACAGAGGGTATTCAGGTTGATCCGAAGAAGATAGAGGCAGTCAAGAACTGGCCTAGACCCGCATCAACTACAGAGATCCGGAGTTTCTTGGGTTTGGTAGGCTACTATCGTCGGTTTGTGGAGGGGTTTTCATCTATTGCAGCCCCAATGACCAGGTTGACCTAGAAGGGTGCCCAGTTCAGGTGGTCGGACGAGTGTGAGGCGAGCTTTCAGTAGCTCAAGACAGCTTTGACTACGGCACCAATGTTGGTTTTGCCCACAAGTTCAGGGCCATATACAGTTTATTGTGATGCATATCGTATTGGACTTGGTGCGGTGTTGATGCAGGATGACAAGGCCATTGCCTATGCTTCGCGGTAGTTGAAGATTCATAAGAAGAACTATCCAGTTCATGATTTGGAGTTAGCAGCCATTGTTCACGCATTGAAGATATGAAGGCATTATCTGTATGGCGTGGCATGTGAAGGGTTCACAGATCACAAGAGTCTGCAGTACTTGTTCAAGCAGAAGGAGCTAAACTTGAGGCAGAGAAGGTGGTTGGAGCCGTTGAAAGACTATGATATCACCATCTTATATCATCCGGGAAAGGCCAATATGGTGGTCGATGCTTTAAGTAGGAAGTCAACCAGTATGGGTAGTCTTACTTATATTCCGGTTGGTGAGAGGCCGCTTGCTTTGGATGTTCAGGCTTTGGCCAATCAGTTCGTGAGATTGGATGTTTCTAAGCCCAGTCGTGTGTTAGCTTGCACAATCTCTCGTTCTTCTTTATTGGAGCGTATCCGAGATCGACAGTGTGATGATCCCCATTTGTGTGTCCTTAAAGACACGGTGCATCACGGAGGTGCCAAGCAGGTTACCTTAGGAGATGATGGAGTTTTTAGATTGCAGGGTCGAATTTGTGTGCTTAATGTGGATGGACTCTGAGAGTTGATTTTAGAGGAGGCCCATAGTCCCCCATACTCTATTCATCTGGGTGCCGCTAAGATGTATCAGGATTTGCGACAACATTATTGGTGGCGGAGAATAAAGAAGGACATTGTTGCACATGTGGTTCGATGTTTGAACTGTCATCAAGTTAAGTACGAGCATTAGAGGCCCGGTGGTTTTTTATAGAAGATTGAGATTCCTGAGTGGAAGTGGGATCGTATCACTATGGACTTCGTTGTTGGACTCCCACGAACTCAGAGGAAGTTCGATGCAGTATGGGTTATTGTGTCAGCACATTTCATTCTTGTGACAGTCTCCTATTCTTCCAAGAGGTTAGCTGAGATCTATATCCGGGAGATTGTTCGTCTTCATGGTGTGCCCGTGTCTATCATTTTGGATTGAGGTATGCAGTTTACCTCATATTTCTGGAGAGCAGTTCAGCGAGAGTTGGGCACACGGGTTGAGTTGAGCACATCGTTTCATCCTCAGACGGACGGGCAGTCCGAGCGGACTATTCAAATTTTGGAGGATATGCTCCGAGCTTGTGTCATTGACTTTGGAGGCTCGTGGGATCAGGTTTTGCCTTTAGCAGAGTTTGCCTACAATAATAGTTACCAGTCGAGTATCCAGATGGCTCCTTATGAGGCTTTGTATGGCAGGCGGTGTCGGTCGCCAGTTGGATGGTTTGAGCCGTCAGAGGCTCGGTTGTTTGGTACATATCTAGTACAGGATGCCTTGGACAAGGTCATGATTATTCAGGATAGGCTTCGTATAGATCAGTCCAGGCAAAAGAGTTATGCCGACCGTAAGGTTCGTGATTTGGCTTACATGGTCGATAAGCGGGTATTGCTTCGAGTGTCGCCTATGAAGGGCATGATGAGATTTGGGAAGAAGGGCAAGCTTATCCCTAGGTTCATTGACCCGTTTGAGATCCTTGATCGAGTGGGAGATGTGGCTTACAGACTTGCGTTCCCGCCGAGCTTATCAGCCATGCATCCAGTGTTTCATATGTCCATGCTTCGGAAGTATCACGACGATCCATCCTACGTGTTAGATTTCAGCACTGTCTAGTTAGACAAGGACTTATCTTATGAGGAGGAGTCGGTAGCTATTCTAGACCAGCAGGTTCGTTAGTTGAGATCGAAGAGTTTTCCTTCTGTTCGTGTTTAGTGGAGAGGTCAGCCTGTTGAGGCATCGACCTGGGAGTCCGAGTCCGACATGCGGAGCTGTTATCCCCATCTTTTCCCTGACTCAGGTGCTTCCTTCTTATGTCTGTTCGAGGACGAACGGTTGTTTTAGAGGTGGAGAATGTGATGACCCCAAAAGGTCATCACTTGTTTTAGAAATAAACTCTGCATTTTGAGGCCTTAAAAGCTCTTTTAGCATCACCTCGATTTGCATGCGCAGTCCAGGCGCGTAGCCGGAAAGCCATTATGTGAAAATCTGTGAAAAAGATGAATTTTGCCTTTAAAATGAATTTAAGTTGACTTCGGTCAATATTTTGGGTAAACGAACCCGGACCCATGATTTGACGGTCCCGAAGGGTCCGTAGGAAAATATGGGACTTGGGCATATGCCCGGAATCGAATTCCGAGGTCCCAAGCCCGAGAAATAATTTTTTTAAAGAAAATTGTTTTTTGGAAAATATATGAGTTTTTAGAAATGAAAAATATTAGGAAGTTGTTGGTATCGGGTCGTATATTTGTTCCGGAGCCCGGTACAGGTCTCATATGTGGTTTGAGTCGAGCTGGTGAAATTTGATAAGAAACGGAAGTCGTTTGATATGATTCGGACCCGTAGTTGTAAAAATTGATACTTTGAAAGTTTTGAGGTTTTTCTTAGATTTCTATGCTAAATTCTTTGTTAATGATGTTATTTTGTCTATTTAATCGCACGGATAAGTTCATATGATGTTTTTGAGTTAGTATGCATGTTTGGTTTGGAGCTCCGAGGACTCGGGTGAGTTTCGGAAGGTTTTAAACTTAGAAAAAGTTGCAGGTTTTTAGTTTCTGGTGTTCTGGTGTGTTTTTCTTCGCTTTCGCGGAAGGACTCTCGCGAACGCGAAGGGTAAGTCAGGCTGAAAGAATTTTCCTTATACGCGAACGCGAAGCCTTGGGGATGTTTCCCTTCGCGAACGCGGACCTGCTATCGCGAGCGCGAAGGCCTTTGGGCCTGGGCAGGGGGGAAGGGGATTTTGTTCTACGCGAACGCGGCCAGTGGCCCGCGAACGCGAAGGCTCGAGGAGTCAAAGCTCCGCGAACGCGAAGGCTCGAGGAGTCAAAGCTCCGCGAACGCGAGCCTGTGATCGCGAACGCGATGGCCAATTGGGCCTGACCCATCGGGAATGCGACACACCCATCGTGAACGCGATAAAGGTGTGCCTAGTGATTTTAAAACAGAAGCAAAAACGGGCAGAACCCATTTACTTCATATTTTCAAAATTTGGGAGCATTGAGGCGATTTTCAAAGAACAATTTCTTCCTCAAAACATCGCTAAATGATTCTAAACCTTTTTTCTTTCGATTTCCCATTGCATTTCATCAACTTTCATCCTAAAATCTAGGGTTTTTATGGTAGAAATTAGGAATTTGGGTAGAGTTAGGGCTTTTTGATTAGTTGGGATTTAGACCTTGTTTTGGGGTCGGATTTCGAAACTAATTGTATATTTGGGCTCGTGGGTGAATGGGTGATCGAGGTTTTAATCTGAACCTCGAGTTTTGACCAAGCGGGCCCCGGGTCAATTTTGGGCTTTTTGCAAAAAATGATAGAAAACCTATAATTAAGCATTGTGTATGAATTCTTTAGCATTCATTGATGTTGTTAAATTAATTTGAACTGGATACGTGTTGTTTGGAGGCGAATTCTAAAGGAAAAGCGGTGTTTGAGGTTTGAGTTGGCCGTGGAAGTTTGAGGTAAGTGTTTGGTCTAACCTTAGCTTGAGAGATTAGGAGTTGTGTCCTTTTACTACGTGTTATTTGTTGGGTACGACGTATAGGCATGGTGACGAGTATCTATACGTTGGTGTCAAGCATGACCGTGAGTCGTAAAGTAAAATTGTTCTGTTCTTAATAATTACTACGAATGCCTAAGTTGTTGATTCTCTGTGTTGAGCAAGGATTATGATTATTCTCGTGGAAATTACTTATGATTGAGTATTGGTGTTAGTTGAGGAAGTTAGATGTTGGAACAAGTTTGGTTATAGCTGATTTTCCCTTGTCGGGACGTATTTACTCATATTGTCGGTTCCCTTGCCGGGATAATGTTGTTTCTTTACTGATCCCTTGCCGGGACTCCCTTTGTGATTTGGTGTTGAACTGTATAAGTGGAACGGGTTGCACGCCGCAACAATATTATATTTGGAATGGGTTGCATGTCGCAACAATAATATAATTGGATCGGGTTGCACGTCGTAGCAGTATTTTTATGATTTGAATCGTGTTGCGCGCCGCAACAATAGATAATAAAAGGTGCTTATTTATTGGTTACAAGTTCCTTACTCTTTTTTGCCGTGAATTCTAAATTGTCCTTATGCTTTTCTCTTGAATTACTATTGATAAATGACATTCCCCCGCAGCATGTCCCCCTCCCATCTTTACTTGTTATTTCTGTTTTATTTTCTGCTGTATATTATATAACTGCACAGGTTTAGTTGGTAGTATGGTCCTAGCCTCGTCACTACTTCGCCGGGGTTAGGCCAGACACTTACCAGCACATAGGGTCGGTTGTGCTGATACTACACTCTGCACTGTGTGCAGATCCCGGAGCGGCAGCTTTCGGACCATAACTTTGGGTGGCTGCTTTCAGTCCAGTTAGAGATCCCGAGGTAGTCTTGTAGGCGTCCGCAGGCCCCGACGTTCTCTTCTATCCTTATATTTTATTTTCATTTACTTCAGAGATAAATTGTATCTTTCTTTTCAGACAATTGTTTGTAGCATTTGTAGAGGGTCCGTGATATTGTGACTCTGATTCCGGGTAGAGATGTATTTGGTATTGTCGTACTGGTTTTTGGCTAAGTTATCAGATTACGTCTTCCGCATATATTTAATTACTGTTAATATTTCACGGTTGATCGCATGTTGACCTAAACTGTTAAAAAGGGCTGAATAAAGGAGTTAGTGAATCCATAGTACTTGGTTTGCCTAGCTTTCACGAGTAGACATCATCACAACTCTCGAGGATGGAAAATTCGGATCGTGACAATAGGATAAACATGAGTCAAAAATTATAGACCACACCAAAAAATGTCATATCTTTGCAAATTTTTGACTTTTTGAACCACTAATCAAGCTTTGGCCCAACGTTTCAAAACAAATTACACTTTAGCCGCTTTTTAATACAGGAAACATCATTTGGACGATCATACCTCTAGACTAAATCACAGTGACTAAATATTAGAAGCGGATCAAAAACTGGCATTCGAGCTAATTTTTTCATAAATCGCTTATACAAGTAATTTTAATCATTTCTTAGTGAAATTTTATATATCCTAATATCAGCAGTGCGCAGGCACCACCGCTTCATCAAAAAGTTTCGTTAATATGTAATTATGTATATATAGATAATAAAAAAAATAATATTTGGTATAAATATAAAAAAATGATAACGCTTGTTATTATAGTGATTTATTTATTTGTTCACTTCTTCAAATGTATTAATCTTTCTCTTTCTGCTTACTTTTTTTTCCTTTTTTTAATAGATCTTCTCTAATGGATTATTGTATCATATTGTGCTGGTAGAGCTTAAGCATCGAAATAAATGGCATATATCAGAAAACTACAACCAACCACCAAGAAGCCACAAAGAAGCTAATGGAGTATTTTCACAGAAAGAAACTTCAGATTCAACAAAAAAGAAAAAAAGAAACTTCAGACTATGCTAATTTCTGCACATGCTGCAAAATATTTGAGCGCACAGCACACACCTCTAGTTGAGGCTAGTATAATTTTCCACTTTTAACTTTGAACTGCAAACACACACATTCAAAAAGAAACAAGAAAAGAAAAGGTCAATTGTATATGTAGTGAGACTATTGAAAAAATACCAATCTAATTAGGCATGGATGTATTATCACTGCAGTATCTGCAGAATAGCAGGTGAAGTACACAACAATCACAAAAATTGTAGAAAAGAACCCGAAGATGAGATGTCTAAAAGAATATTTGGATTTCCATCACTCGTTTAGTGTATAAGGATTTGCATAACAAAAATTAAAGTCTACTTCTTCCAACTCTTTGTGGAGTTTCTTCATCATATGAGGGTGCCCAAGTTGGAAAGAGCTACATTTTAAAGAGGGTAAAAAGATAAAAGAGCAGACAGTAGAACATCTAGTCAGGTAATCTCATCTGGCTGTTTTTGTTTTCTGTTTACAAGGTAGAAAAGAATAACCTAACCATCCTGCCTACCCACACTTTGTCAATAAAGCAGCAGCCTACAACACAACCTCGCGGTACCAAGCAAAAAATTGGCACTTTTGAATTAAAAGCTGATGGATTAGCTTCACTACAAAATTCAAAAGGATGAGGCAATAGACAAAAGTAAATAAACAGTGAAGGCATCACCAATATGACTCCAGGTGGATTTTGCATAGATGACTGGAACAAATTCATCTAGAAATATACAAAAACTGATCAACTGACTGGATGAATTTCATTGTTCAACTTCTAATGCAGTAGAAATCCACTCTGAAGCAGCTGCATGAACATCTGCTTCCACATGCATCACAAGAGAGATTGGAGTGACCGCTATCTGTTGAGCACATTAACATCAACTGATCAAGGCATATAAAGACACAGCAAATCCACTAGCGCGAGATTGTCTAAACTGTAACATTACATATGATTACAAGGGCAGAGAACAAGCTAAGAAACTCCAAAGCTCCCTCCCAGCACCATGTGGAAAAGGACAATTACATCAAGGATAGGAGTAATAAACTTACAAAGCCATTTTCAAGAGCTCTATAATCTAAATCCTCATCCCCTTCTTCCTGCTTCTTTTCAAGTAACTGCAATGCAAATAATCAATACGGTCATTCACTTAACGTTAGAACCAACTGGTACCACATAAAAAGATATCGAGATGAGAAAAATCAGTAGATGGAAACATGTGACGCTTGGCTGTGAGAACCACAACTTTGCAACATCCGAGGACATAAATATGACAGCCCAAATAGAAGAACAAGCATGCTCTATAGTCACAGAGACAGTGCAATAAGCATATATCTGACAGCATGAAAATCACTTAACACATTCTGATACATAAGATCCCTCTTTTCCATTGACAGAGATTGATAAAGTTGAAAATTGCATTTTCACTATAAAAAAATAACCTGAAGATTCCTCTATTAGTTATCCAAGACAGCCAACTCGATATCATATTTCCATAGAGTTGGAAAATATTTCCTTACCTCCAATCTGAAATACTTGACTTTCCGGTTGGGATCAGATTTCCCTGCTACACCAACAGATTCAACCTCCTCTAAATTCTTTTTCTGAGTGGCTAACCGACGGGCGGCACCCTGAGAAAAATGAGAAGGTAGAGGTATGACTGGAGAAGATATATAAACTGCAAAGGCATGTCACAAATAACTGTATTTAGACCCATTTATGTGCATGTTGCCTTATTGCATACTGTAATGGAGTCAAAAGAGCCACTCAGATACTACTCAACACATTGGGAACTGGGAAATGAATCAGCTTTGAAGTTACTACCTCTTGCCTTAAGCTCTGGACACTACTTTTTAAATATTCAACAGAATTTGTACTCCATATAAATTCCTTTCAGATATATGGATGAGGGATAGCTTAATTCTTGATCTTGTTTAACTTAAAGAGCAATATTATGCAATTGGGTTGTCACTAACTTAGAGGCAATATCATAAACTTGCTTTTAGCATCATCAATCATCGAGGTCACTACATGCCAGTAAAGGACCAGTTAAGCAAAATACTATGACATCTACTCACTGCTGCAGAAGCATCTCGTCCTAGTTGCGCGAGCTGTATTCCAATGCTTTGCTGATTGGGAAGAAAATGTCCGGCAGCTGGATTCCTGTTTGCTGAAGTAGCTTGCCAGCATTGCTTAGGGCTCCAGTGACTTTGCTTGGTCAATTTAAACCCCTGTGACGTAAAGGGACAAAAATGATCTCTCTGTATCCACATATATGAAGAGATACAATATGCTAATACAAACACAACTCTAAGCCCTGATACCGGAACGTGGTGACAAAGGGAACGAAGACGAAACTTTGGTTTTGCACCCCAACACCAATAGACTCACACAAACATCCTTCACAATGTTTTAGAAATAGCCGTGTCAAATGGATGTACGCCTTTTTAATTGGTCTGATCAATGAACCACAAGTCCATATTCTTTATTATTTTTCATTTGGAAGAAGCGGCCCAAGGGTGACAATAAAACAGACCTTGTTTGTCAGAGGAGATTTTGGAACTTCCACATGCAGCAAGCAACATTTGGGAAAAGCTCCCTTCTCTATATCTCTAATGGCTGCATTTATCAACGGTAAACAAACACTTACAGCATCCTTGAAATCACTTTCTTGACATTCATCATTCTTCCTAAAGTAGATTATGGGTATGCATTGTTAAGACCATCAAGAGTAATCAAAACTTCAGCAGTATACCATAAATGAAAGGCAAATACCAGTCAAGTGATATCGATAAAGATGGGACACCATTGAACAATGACTCCCTTGCACCAGCTACAACACCTGAGTAAAACCTGGAAACAGTGAAGTAATACAGATAATCAGAAAATTCTAAGGAGATACTCCACTTGTGGGATTTCACTGGGTTTTTTGTTGTTGTATATAAAAGTAACAAATAAAAGAGCAAGAACATGTCAATTCACAACTTTAATATGAGCAGTAGTAATAATAAAACAATCTCAAGCAAAAGAACTGTGCTAACTTAGAGTTACCACTAAAAATGAACATGGTCCGTACTTAGTACTTAGTAGACAACAGGAAGGTCACAAAAGAAATTTCTACTTACATATGATGGCCACAACTTGATCCCTTGTTGATTCCACTTATCACCTAAAAGTCCAAGCAGAAAGAAATAACAGAGGATACTCAGCGGGTAAGCAATACCAAACCCAAAAGACGAAATAGGATAACAGTATAACTGGAAGCATGTCAAAGAATACCAGCATAGGCTTGGACCAGGAAAATAGTGCCCCAGACAAGGCTAATGACACACAATCTACAGGAGTCCCTAATACCAGAACAAATTCAAACGGCCTAACATGTTAGAGTTGAAATACTATATCTATAGTTTCAAAATACAAGTGTATTCCTACAAAGCTCTAGTAAAAATTGATATCAAACGTTACAACAAAACAATGAACAAAATATATATACTTCTAAAACCAACAGTAAGAGTGTGATACCAGAAACTTCATAAGCAATAGCACCATGAATCTCAGCCGAAGTAACCGCAATGGTTTCCTTCAGAGTAAAAGAGTGGCCTGCTGTTGATTTATCTCTACAACAGCATTTGGAATGCATTAACCATAGATTATTAAGGATTGTTTGGTATGCAAGCAAATTATAACATTAAATCTATTTATGCAATCTAATAAACTATTACCACTACTATATTAGAATGAAAAAAAACGTAATCTATGTGAACAAATACGTATCAGTTACAGGGAGAGCGAGAGGAATTTAAAAGGAAACTCACGATTGAGGAGCGCAGACATGAACATTGTAAAGGCCTTGACGAACGAGAGCATCAACAAGATAGGTAAGGCCTGGGGATTCGATCCCATCACCATTTGTAACCAGAATTACAGGCTTTGTATTGTCAACCTCGCCAGCATCATGTGGAACCGAGCTGGACGAAGCGGGTTCATTGTTGGGCTGATTTTGGGCACCACCCTTTCTGCTGGAAAGGACTTCCTGAAGATTGGAAACTAGCCCAGGTGGCAGGAAGTTGTTTTTCGCCCCAGAGGGTCTCATTGAGAGAGTGCGTGTCGGTGTGTGTGTGTGTGTGTTGCGTGATGCAGGAGTAGAAAGAAGGACGTGACGTGAATAAGAGGAAAACGAGGGCGATAAAGCGCTCAAAAATGGATAGACCGGTTCCAACGGCGTTCTCAGGTAAAAGAGCGGCTATTTATCAGAGTGGGAGAGTGGTCAATGGGCAGAGGCGGTTACTATTTTAATGGGTTCGAGATTATAATTCTAAATTAGTATCCCTCCAGTCCAAAATAAGTGATTTTTTGGCTGGTCCAAAATAAGGAATTTTTTCAGATTTTAAGAATGAATTAATTATTTTTTTTCTACATTATCCTTGGAGTAACTAGTATTAGAATATGTGTTAGGAGTGTTTGTAAAGGTTAATATGGTCAATTGTATTATTAATTAATGCTAAAAGGTGAATTTCTTAATCTGTATGAAAACATCCAAAAAAAATCACTTATTTTAGACTGTAAGGAGTAATATTTATGTATTCATTGGATTTCTTAATACAAATACAAGATTTGAATAAAACTTTATTGAGTTCGGTCGAACCCACAATAAATACTGTGGCTCCGCCCCTGTCAATGGCCATTGACAGCGGTAACGTGAGACAGATATTCATGCGATTTAGTTAGTATTATAACAGAGTGATTTTTTCCTTTAAAAAAGAATGATACAATTTGAAATACTAGATGCATTTGCTTGAAAGAAATTGATAAAAGAATTATTCAAACGATTTCGAGGATGATGAATATATCCCTTTTCAAAGGATAATTGTATGTATATGATACTTATAGCAAATGAAAAATCTTCTAGTTGCAGATATTGCATTTCCTTTCCATTTGTTGCGGTTATTAATAATGACATTGTTATAAATAGAATTTTATTTACGGTGAATGTTTATATTTAGAGAGATTCTAGGGTTTATTATTTGATGACTAAGTTACTTTCTCCCTATAAATAGAGGGTTCTATTCCATTATAATTCATCTCAATATCAATAAGAATTCTCTCTCTACTTTGCTCTGCAATACCTTCTTCTTCTTTTATTGTTTCATAACACGTTATCAGCACGAGACTCTAACCAATTGAGTAGAAGCTTTGGGATTGAGCATAATGATTGTCAATTGTTCTTTGAACTTCCTTCATGATTAAATTCTGGATTTAAGGTAAGTATTTTACTTTTCTCTTTTAAAATCTTGACATTCTAAACTTTGATTTTAAATACAAGCAAAGACGATAAATTTTGATTGCAACTCTAATGGAGTTTGAAGAAATTATAACCACCCAAAGTGGTAAAATTTCTATGTCTTGCCATGATCAAATTCATGTATGATTGTGGGCAAAGAATTGAAAACCCGTCCCATTGAATTTGCTCCATTCTCATTCCCTTTAGAGAATGTGATAGCAGTGTGTGATAAATCTGAAAGAAGACAAAATTACTACTATGAATGTATCAATGGATGTGGATGTGGCAATAGACGAATAAATTATAATCGTCATCATTGAGTAATGAGAATAACAAGGATTCTCAAAATAATCCTTCACTCTGTGAAAGTAATGTTTGTCATCGATTTGACATGAGATTTTATAAAGCACATATAGATGATTATGGTCCATTCATGATGTGAATGTGACAACATCTTATTTATGAATACATATTCATTCTTGGAAGAATATGAACGTGCTAGTGGTAGTGAATATACCATACTCACCTCTAAAAGGAGGTTAAGATGATATAAGAAAATAATGTCATTATTATAGCATGAATGGTCATTGGTCACGTACCTATTGTACGCCAGAATATTTTGGCAATGTGATTATTAAAGGACAACAATAATGCAAGAAACATATCTTGCATATAATTTTGACCATGATCATAATGATATAACTTTCTCCTTGAAAGAGATATATGACCATATGAATGTTGATGAATATGTGGTAGTACAAAATTAATTGAGAGCTCTGGAAGAGCCAATTATACTATTTTGGAGAAACACAATTGATTACCAATAAGGTGTAAGCACGTGATTTTTGCTTCATGGACAGTTGCTCCAAAAGAAAACAAAAATAGTGATAAATGACTCCGCTGTACAATTTTTCGTTTGTTCGTGACGCGTGTTATCAGTCATTGGTGGTTCAGTCCATGTTACATTTGATGCTATCAATCAAAAATACAAAGTATGTCTGTCCTGGTAATCAAACCGTAATATATGTGCATCGTTCGTTCTAGGTTTTTAGTTAACTTACTTAAATATTTTTGTGATAATTGTGTTAAAATGTTACATTGTTGTTGGTTTTAATTTCATTGTTTTATTATTGTTATTTCATTTTTGTTTTAAAAGAAAAAATAAAATAAAAATATAATAGAGAACAAAAAGAGTGAATGAAAATCGGGTCAGGCTTAGGAAATAAAACAAAAAAATGGGCCCAAACCAGCACAAGTCCGGTCCAAACTAGGCCTGTCCAAGTACGAACCCAAACGACGTCGTTTCAGGGACGATTGATCTGAGCCATTCATTTCCATTGATCCGATGGCCTTTATTGGCCCTCATGACCCGACCCATTCCCATTTTAACCGACCCCCCTACTTAACCAAACGGCACCGTATGGTTAAGCTTCCCCAATCCTGGCCATCAATTGTGATCAATCCAACGGCCAGGATTGAATCAGCCTCCCCGTATATAAGCCTTCTATCATACCCCACGCCCCTATTCGAACCCCCCTCCACTCATCGTCTTCACCCAAACACTGAAGCCCCCCCAAACCCTAGCAGCCGCCCTAGCTTCCCTTTCACCAGAACCCAGCGGCACGAACGCCGGTGACCACCTCCTGAACACCCTAAGACCCCCTCACTCTCCTGAACATGGATCTGTTACCCCCTAGCCTCGAATCACCTTCCCTCGTCTCGAATCTTCATTTGAAGATTCGAGTCGAACCCGGACCTATACCAAACCACCCCATCTTCATACCAGACACTCCCCGGACCCTCCTCGTGACCAAACCAGACTTGGTTTGGTCCGAATCTACCCACAACTCCTAAAAAACCAGATCTGAAAATCCAGACCTTAGAACACATGCACCTGGGGAATCCGGCCGGTCTTGAAAGGGGTTTGAGGTTTAATGGATCTTAACCAAGGTGTTCTCATGTGAGAACACCCTGGTTAAAATTTGTTCGGCCTCAAATGGTCAAAGTTGAGTCTGATTTGGGTCTGTTTGGTTTAAACATTTTTCGGTAAGTTTTCCTTTCCCTTTGTTTAGTTCTAATTAAGTTGTCAGCATGTTTCGTTGTGTTTGTTTGTTCTTTTGTTATTTTTCTGTTTTCTTCCGTCCTTGTAAAGACCTTTTTATTTGGTCGATTGTCTTCTGTGTATGTTTTGAATGTATTCTGTGATATACATGTTCGATTAGATTAGTCGACGCATAAATAGTTCATATAGGTTCCCAATAATTGAACAAAAGTTGTTTGATGCCTGTAGGTCCCTGTATGTGTTTGTTTATTTGAACGACTGATTATTACCTGTTATAATTAGTATAGTCGACTCGATAAACGTCGTCGATTAGTTTTCTATAACTAATGGATCGAATGAGCTAATAATGTCACATGACTAATTGAACATTGTCACTGACTGAATGCCTAGCATTGTCTGAAATAAGTTTGTTTGCATTGCAAAAATGACTGAAAAGGTTCAGTCCAGGGTAGTTCTGAAATTGAACTTTCAGAAGTTCAAAAATGCCCTGATACTGCAATGGGCAGGGCAGTAATAATCAAGGGCTAACAAGGGTATTCTGGGGTGTTGAAAAGGACAAAATGATTAGTTTAAATGAGCTGACAAGTAGGGTACTAATTTGGGATTAAACTAATACCAATGGGGAACAAGACACAAGAGTATGGGGCTTTAAAGTGAATACTTAAATGAACCCATAACTCTTGATTAAAGAATAAACCAGGCGTGGGGAACAAAGGGCTGGCACCAAAAGATGTTTAAGCATGGGTTTAAAGGGTATGGGTAGTCTGCAAATGGCAGAATCCAGGCAGCTTGACTGCACTGGTCGTTTGGCTTATAAATAGGCCATTTCAGAACTCAAAAGGGGCTGGAATTTTTAGTCTTGAGAGAGATCTTGTGAGTTTAAAGAAAAAGACTGAAAACATAAGAAAATTTCAGTAAAACACTGTAACCAAACACTGTATGAGAGCTATATAAGAGTTCATATTGGTCAAGCTGTCTTGGCCAAGTTCTGTTTCTTTGGCACTGACTGAGCTGCTTGTGATTGTCAAACTGTTGGTTTGCTGCATTGAACACTTTGTCCCTCCTGTTGTTTCCTTACTCTTTCCTGGGATTGTTTGTTTGGTACTCGATCATCTGCTGGTTCTCCTTGTTCTGAGAATTATTGCTGTTTGTCTGTGGACTGTGGAAAACACTTGTGGTTGTTGGTTTGTTGCTGTGCTGTTGCTGTGCATCTGCTGCTGCTGTGTTTGTGGCATACTGCCCGACTGACCATTCCTTTCTTCTTTTTGTTCTCTATACCAGGTACACACCTAATACACTGTCAGATGTAATTGGAAAATTGAGCATGAATACAAATGAAAAGACCTGAAGAATGTCTTTTTATACATAGATTGTTGCATTAAATATCATGTAATGTAGAATAATTTTATTCTTGTTTGGATGCTGGAAGTAGCTTGCACGCCTAGTAGATATCAATGCATGGTAATTGAATATCAGTTTGTATATGTATGCTGCTAGTTAAAAGTATTCCCAATGCATTGGGTTGTATCTTAGACTTAGTCTAATCGTGTAGCATATTCTTTAATACATGCTAAGCATGAAGCCATCCATTGTTAGCTAAGTTCATTTCTTTTGATAAACTGCCTTATTATAATTGATTAAACCACACCTTTAAAACAAAGAACACAAATTCAGGGCCTCAACCTCATGAAGGTCGAGCCCAGGTCAAAACAGACCAGGCAGGCCCGCATCGAACAAGCAGTGGCCCAGGTCTGGCCTATCACGCATGGGCTGGATTTGGGCCCGTGATTATTTGTTCGGCTGACTGTACACGCAGCCTCATTTCTGATTTTCAAGCTTTTCTGAATGTTGTTATAGATAACTTGCAAGCACATAATTAACTAGGACTATCTATTGTTTTCAATTAGTAGAGACAAACGCGACAAGAAACGTAGTTGCTATAGGATATCCTTTTAAAATAAGAACGAGATGAGCCTCGACAAAAATAAATAAAAACGCGCAAGCGGCGGGGCCCTCGTTAAATGTATATTATCGAAGCATTCAGTTTCCAGGATGGGTCGTTTAGCAAATCTCACGGCCCTCCCAGAATAATAATGCGATAGTCTCTTTAAGCGCGTATCTAATAATTTTACCTTCTTAAAATCGGGTGCGCATTTATGTGACCTAAATCCGAATCTCGACGGATTCGAGATGTGTTTCTAATCACGGGTACATTGATTGTGACGTGGTTCGAAATATATGTCCATGAAGTCGCAAATTCCTTTAAAAAATAAGAATGAGATGAGCCTCGCCAAATAAAAATACAAATTGCGGGGCCCTCAGTAAATATTTGCTTTAAAAATTGTTTAGACTTCGGGATGGACCGTTTAGTAAAATTCCACGGTCCTACCCAAAATAAATACGCTAGTCGCTTTAAGCGCGCCTTTAATAATTTAATTTCCTTAAACTCGGGTGCGCATTGATGTGACCCAAATCCAAATCTCAACGGAGTCAAAGTGTGTCGACGACCACGGGTACATTGATTGTAACGCGGTTCGAGATACATTTTCACAACGTTGCAATTCTTGATAAAAAACAGTAAATGATAAAAGCGGTTAAAAGTCAAATTTTGCACATAAGTTCACACTTGTATAAAATCAGATAATCAAGCCGAATATGACAGTTGAGCGACCGTGCTAGAACCACGGAACTCGGGAATGCCTAACACCTTCTCCTGGGTTAACAGAATTCCTTATCCGGATTTCTGGTACGCAGACTGTAATATAGAGTCATTCTTTTCCTCGATTCGGGATTAAAATTGGTGACTTGGGACACCCTAAATCTCCCAAGTGGCGACTCTGAAATAAATAAACAAATCCCGTTTCGATTGTCCTTTAATTGGAAAAACTCCCTTGCGCCCCATGAGGTGCGGAAAAAGGAGGTGTGACAGCTCTGGCGACTCTGCTGGGGATTATGCCCAGAACCACTGGTTCAGGGTTAAGAATTCGAGCTTAGAATAATTGTTATTATTTGGCTTTATTTATTATCTGATTTTTTACATGATGTATGCCTAATGTGCTAAATGATGCTTTTACCGCTTTAATATTATTTGAATTGTGAATATATACAACTGTTATGAAACCCCCTTCTTTCTGAGTCTTCTGAATTTATGGTGTACACGTGCGCGTGACCCACCTTTCTGTTAAAGTCATACCGAATAAGACGGAGTTGGGACAAGTGACTAGGCCGGGCAGACTTTCGTGCTCCCGGTACGTTGCCCCCGCTTCGGCTCAAACTGTCTGTTTGGGTAAGCCAGGGTAGAACAATCAACCTCAGGTTTTACACTTAGAATAACTCAGTCATGTACCGGATCCCTAGTAGGAACGTTTATTTGCATCACGTGCATTTGACTTAGGGGACTCAACACAGGGGTTGGGTCTGTCTAAGACAGGTGAACCCGAAATAAAAAGACCATCCTGATGCATCCTACTTGCTATATGTGCATTCATTTGCCTCGAACATGCTTGCTGACCGGCTTAAATGAAATCATGGTAAGAGCCGAGGAATAAAATGGGTTTTTCATAATTAAAAAAAAATAAATATAAAATAAAAATAAAATATAGCTTTCAAATCTTGAAATAAAGGTATTTAATATTGGAAATAGTTTGAAAAATTCCCAAAAAATAGTTTTAAATCTTGAAAATAGTTTTGACTGAAAATGATTAGAGTATGTTTTCAAAATGAGTCTTGACTTTATTAAATTAAATTTCAGATACAAAATGAGCACCACACAAAACCCCTCCTCCGCAAATACAGAGGAGTTTCTGTTCCAGCTTCAAATGTGGTGGTGTGAATTAGGCGAAGATGGTCAAAAGTGGGTCATCAAGCATTTGGGAAATCTCCCGGACATTATGAAAGTTAAACCCCGTGATGATCTGATTGCGGCATTAGTAACTTTTTGGGACCCTGTTCACAATGTCTTTCGTTTCTCTGACTTCGAGCTCACTCCTACATTAGAGGAGGTAGCTGGATATGTTGGTTTTGACGGAAGTTTAAGGAATCAAAGCTTGATATTCACGAAGGCTCCCTCGGTACATCGATTCTTCGGTCTTCTGAACATCAGCAGTCAAATCAGGAAAAGCAATGTCGTCAACGGATGTTGTTCTTTCAACTTTTTGTATTCAAGGTTCGGAAAGTCAGATGGGTTCGAAATTCATGAGAAAGGCCTTACTAACAAACAAGACAAAGACGCATGGCAGGTTCACCGTCGCTTCGCCTTCATGGTGGCTTTTCTAGGAATCATGGTCTTCCCGAACAAAGAACGAACAATCGATATTCGCACCGCAAAAGTTGTGCAAATCCTCACCACCAAGGAAAACCACACCCTTGTCCCCATCATTCTCTCAGACATTTATCGGGCTTTAACTTTATGTAAAGCAGGAGCGAAAGTCTTCGAAGGATGCAAAATTTTGTTGCAGATGTGGTTGATTGAACATCTCCAACAACAGCCCAAGATCATACAGTATGGGCCAAGCAACGATAATTACATCGAGGGTTATGAGGAAAGAGTGAAAAATTATCAGGTTCCAGAAGGGATAGAAGCATGGGTATCTCGGCTAAGGGCTCTAACGGCAAATCAAATTGAATGGACTCTGGGATGGCTACCGATGAGGGAAGTGATACATATGTCAAACTCGAATAGTTATCTACTACTATTGGGATTGAGAAGCATCCAGCCATACGCGTCATTGAGAGTCCTAAGACAACTAGGAAGATATCAAGTAGTTCCTGATGATGAAGATTTGAGTACGCAAGAAATCGAATTACACCCAGAGGCCACTATTCCTGAGGCGTTACTTCAGCAGATGTGGAATGGATGTCGATACTTAAAAAGCGATACTCAAGTCCCAGACACTACAAAGGGTGAGATAAATCCTGGATATGCAAGGTGGTTCGAGAAACGGTCTCGCGTGGATGATGTACCAGAACCTGAGCTGAGAAGGCCAACTAAAAGACCCCATATTCAAAACTTTAATGATAAAATCCAAGAGCGGTTGATCTGGGGAGAAAAAGAGAAGGGGTACAAAGCAACTATCCATGCCCTAAAGGAAAATCTAAGGAACCTCAGTCTGGAGAAGGATTTGCAAGCACAAGAAGCTGAAGGCGAGAAGAAGAGTCTAGCCTGTGAGAATGAAAGTCTTCATGCTCGATTTCTGAAAATGAAAAAGGCTTCTGAAACGCCAATGAGGAATTGGAAGGATCAAAAAACCATCGCCAATCTTTTTGAAAGAATGCAGGATTATGATTCCATTCTTGCTGCAAAAGAAAGGGCGTTGAGCAAAGCAAAAGAAAGGATCCAACAATTAAACGAAGAAGCCAGATCTGATAAGGAACGCCAAGATAGGCAATCCGAGAAAGACAGGGCACAATTCAAGAAGGAAAAAGACCATTGGATACGATCAGAAGACCAACTTCGTGCACAACTAGAAGAGGCAAGAAGGTACAGAGAGCATCAACAAGCGGACACTGATAGAGAAAGAGCGCAGATGAGATTAGAGCAGGCCAGACTCCGAGCTCTATTAGAGTCAGCCCTAGATCGTGAAGGCCGTATCCGAGATATAGCCACCACTCGCCAGCAGCAGTTGCAGAATCAAGGCCAACATCTCCAAGATTTCAGGGCACAGATCCACGACCTGGCGGTCTACACCTCTCAAAGTTATGTAAACTGCCAAGGAATGGATTATGAAAGGTTTACAGAGCATGCACCCACCTTTGCCCGTCATCTAGCAGTGGAGTTGGAAAGGATGTATCGAACATTGGGAGGTCATCCGGGTCAAGCCCCGCCTTGAGCAAATGATCTAATAATTTACAACACAAGTGGAAAGTGGGGCACGTTATGAGATGTTAAGAATTGTATCTGTTTATTTCAATTTGAATGTGTGTATTTCAAGACATTGTTTTTATAAAGTTTTTCAAATGTAATGTTTGTTCATCTTTTTATATAAATGTTAGCCTCATGGCAGAACTACGCCTGGTCTGATTCACGCGGGGACGTGATACGTAGGCAATCCCCATAAGATTCGACCGCTTTTAATAAAGAAAGAAAAGAAAATACAAAATAAAATAAAACACAGGGTTTCCCAAAGTACTTTAAAAGGGGACGAATGAGCAAACCGGGATGACGCATGTTGTTTGAAGCAAAGCATGTAGAAATGATTAACTGCCTAGGTGCATTGCATCCTCTATGTGTTATGATCAAATCTGTTAAACTCTAACGCTAACAAAGTTTGTTGTTGTCTGAACCAGACAAGTTAGTTGTTAAAGAACTCTGGCAACACACTCCTACCAAACCAGATCCAAAGGACCGGTAGCAACAAGCATGACTACTTCAGAGAATAGTAATGAGGAAGAAAGGCCAATGAGCCAGTTGCTAAAAGAAGCGATGGAAAAGATTGAAAGGATGGGACTAGAGATGAATGCAATGCAGCTAGCCCTAGCCAAAACACAAAAGAGCCCTGAAACACTGGGACACATGCCGGAATACCCTCACTCTGGCCCTTCCACAAGCCGTCCAAATCCCCTTTATCATCAAGAAAGAAGCCCTCATGATTCCCAAGCTCCACCACCCCACCAACCTCTCCCAACACCCAATATTCCCATTTTTGTGGGACCTACATCAGCCCCTTTGCAGAGAACGACCAGTGAGCCATTGTTTCAGGCTCACGATACACAATACTATCCCCCTGAGCCTACATTCCATGCACCCGAGCCTCAAGCTTACAATCCACATTTAGAAGTGCCGGCAGAGTTTGAGAAGCCAGTTAAGGCTCCTGAACAGGATGAAGTGTTGAGAAAGTTCAAAAGCCTGGAGCAGTCCTTCAGGAACTTGCACGGATTGGGCAATCAAATCAGCGTAGCATACAAAGATCTGTGTCCTTTCCCAGACGTCCAACTCCCGGCTGGTTTTAAGATGCCTAAGTTTGATTTATATGAAGGGCACGGTGATCCCATGGCACATTTACGGGGATTCTGTAGCAAAATGAGAGGGGCAGGCGGCAAGGATGAGCTGTTGATAGCTTATTTCGGCCAAAGTCTGAGCGGATCTGCACTGGAATGGTATACCAGGCAGGATTTCAGCAGGTGGTACACGTGGGATGACCTGGCGCAGGCTTTTGCAGGTCATTTCCAGTACAATCTGGAGATAGTCCCTGACCGTCTCACGTTATTGAGAACTGGGAAGAAACCCGGGGAAAGTTTTCGCGAGTTCGGGTTCCGCTGGAGAGAACAAGCAGCTAGAGTCGATCCTCCCATGAGAGAGGGAGAGATGGTGGACTATTTTTTGCAGACATTGGATCCAACCTACTTTGGTCACTTGGTGACAACGGTTGGAAAATCTTTCAACGAGGTGGTCAAGATAGGGGTCATGATAGAAGAGGGTTTGAGGTCTGACAAGATCTTGAACTATTCGGCACTCAAGGCCACAACCCAGGCTATTCAAAACGGCACGGGAGGTGCGTTGAGAAGAAAGAAAGAAGAGGTTGCCACGATCGAGGCAGGCAGTTGGTCCAGGGCTGGCAGGCCACACTACAACCAACCCAGACCTCACAGGTCAGAATACCCATACAACCCACCACAAAATTTCTATCCACCTCGAGAACCACATTGTTCCGTACACCAAGCCCAGGCATACACTCAGCCTCCGGTTCGCCCACAATGGCGCGCACCGGCTCCCCAGAACATATATGCACCACCACAAAACACCTATCCTCCACCGAGGGCGTATAGAAACCCTTCAGGGGCAGGCTTCCGGGGAAATCCAGATGCTAGGAATGACAGGTTGCGGAAGCAGAGAACTTTCACGGAGTTGGGAGAAACCTACACCGCTTTGTTCCACAAGCTGAGGCAATTGGGTTTGGTTAGTCCTGTCCAGACTCGAGAACCAAATCCCCCACCTCAGAACTTGGATCGATCAATCAGTTGTGAATACTGTTCAGGGATGCTCGGGCATGATACCGAGAAGTGCTGGAAATTAAGGCATGCCATACAGGATCTTATCGACACCAATAAGATCGAGGTCCAGACACCAGAAGCTCCTAACATCAACCAAAACCCACTGCCAGCGCACCACGAAACTCACATGATTGAGTTGGTGTGTGAGGGAGGAGAATTGAGAAAACCCTCACAAACAGTGATGATGATCCAAGCCGCCCCGAAAGAAGTCTCAACCAGTGGAGGAACGAGTGTACAGTCGCAGGGAGAAGGCGTCAAGCCGGTAGTGATATTGGGAAAGAGCCCGTCCGCCATAACAAGCAAACCCGAGCCAAGCAAGTTGGTAATACCAGGGATCCCGCCCACACCGGCGGTCGTGTTGAAAGGGGTATGTAGAGAACGGGTGACCATAAAGCCTGTGGTCCAGCTGCCGATGATTGACAGCAGGGCTGTGCCTTGGAAATATGAAAAGGCGGTGGTGATGTACAAAGGAAAACAGGTGGAAGAAGTCAGTTGTGAAGCGCAAGGGCTGACTCGATCAGGTCGATGTTTTGCTCCGGTGGAGCTAAGAAGAACCAACCCAGTTGCAACCAAGAAACCTGTGTCCGAAGAAGAGGCTGAAGAGTTCCTGAGGAAGATGAAAGTACAGGACTATTCTGTGGTCGAACAGCTGAGAAAAACACCGGCCCAGATCTCACTGTTGTCGTTACTGATCCATTCTGAGGAGCATCGTCGGGCCCTGCTGAAGATATTGAACGAAGCTCATGTACCCAGTGAGATTTCTGTAAACCACCTGGAAACCATTGCCAGCAAGATTTTCGAGGTGAACAGGGTAACATTCTCAGATGATGACCTGCCGGTGGAAGGTACGGAGCACAATAAAGCTCTATACCTAGCCGTCAAATGTGAAGACTCGGTGGTAACTCGAGTATTGGTGGATAACGGCTCAAGCGCCAATATTTGTCCATTATCCACTCTGGACCAGTTAAAGATCGACCGCGGAAGAATCCGGAAGAATAGCATCTGTGTCCGAGGGTTTGACGGAAATGGAACAGCCACTGTAGGGGATGTTGTACTTGAACTGACCATTGGTCCAGTCCTGTTTACCATGGAATTCCAGGTGTTAGATGCCACAGTTTCTTATAACCTGCTGTTAGGACGACCCTGGATTCATGCAGCCAAAGCGGTGCCTTCCACCCTACATCAGATGGTGAAGTTCGAGTGGGAAAGACAAGAGGTCGTGTTACACGGCGAGGATACAACGTGCACCATGGGCGGAACCATTGTACCTTTCATAGAGACCGCTGATGACAAAGGTCCTTGGGTCTACCAGATTTTCGATACAGGGTCGGCCAACAAAATTTCTGAAGGAGAAATCATCCCGCACCCTAGGGTAGCTGCCGCAACAGTCATGATGGTCTCAGAAATGCTGGGTAATGGATTTGTGCCGGGAAAAGGCCTGGGAGTCGAGCTTCAAGGGATTGTCCAACCTGTCTCCCTTCCTAAAAATCTGGAAACTTTCGGATTGGGGTTCAAACCAACCGCAGCAGATAGGAAGCAAGCGCGAAAAATGAAGAAGAGGGTCTGGTTTCTGCCTAAACCAGTGCCACGCCTCTCAAGGTCTTTTGTTAAAGCAAGTGCCAAGGGGTCACCGGTCCCAAAGATTCTAGGACCTTTGATCGGTATAAATGAAGACCTGAATCAGAGTTTTGAGAGGCTATTCGCGGATGTCAGTATGGTGGAAGCTGGAGAAGGTTCCAGCAGAGCAGAGATACAGTTTGTGGGGCCTGAGGCCAAGACCAACAATTGGACAGTTACTCCTCTTCCTGTCCGAGGGGAGTCTTGGTAGTAGGCTTTGATTTATGTTTTGTGTGTTTTGTTTTGTCCGGATTATTCAAGGGTGTAATCCAAATTTTACTTTCGTTTTTGTAAAAGTGTGAACCCTTTTATCCCGCAAGTTTAATAAAGTTCTTTTCTTTTGTCCCATTTTAATTTTGTTTTGTTCTTTTTCTTTCTGAACAGTTCTCTTTTTACTGGTTCTAATGACATGGCATGCACAGCGGATCTTCGACCTAGTCTAATAAATCAATCTGAATCTGACTCAATGATGCAAGAGGTCGTTTGTGATGATGAATCTGAATGTGACAAAGGTGAAGCCTTCGAAGAGATAAACCGAGAATTATGCCAATTTGAAGAAAAACCCAAGCCTAACCTAAATGACACTGAGGCTGTAAACCTAGGAGATGCTGATAACGTCCAAGAAACCAAAATCAGCATCCACATTGAGCCGAATGTCAGGGAAGAATTGATCAGAACCCTCATGGAATTCAAAGATGTTTTTGCATGGTCCTATGACGATATGCCTGGATTAAGCACAAATTTAGTGGTTCACAAATTGCCCACTGACCCGGCATACCCTCCGGTCAAGCAAAAACTAAGGAAATTTAAAACAGAAATGAGTGTAAAAATCAAAGAAGAGGTGATTAAGCAGTTGCAGGCAAAGGTCATTCGGGTCACTCGATATCCCGAGTGGTTGGCCAATGTGGTACCAGTCCCAAAGAAGGATGGAAAAATCAGGGTGTGCGTCGACTACCGCAACCTCAACAAAGCAAGTCCCAAGGACAATTTTCCGTTACCCAACATTCATATCCTGATCGATAATTGCGCTGGGCGCGAGATCGGATCCTTTGTGGATTGCTATGCGGGTTATCATCAGATCCTAATGGACGAGGAGGATGCTGAGAAGACAGCGTTTATTACGCCATGGGGAACCTACTGCTATCGGGTAATGCCGTTCGGGTTAAAGAACGCCGGGGCAACGTACATGCGAGCAATGACTGCCGTGTTTCATGACATGATACACAAAGAAATCGAGGTGTACGTCGATGATGTGATCATCAAATCTTGGCGTCAGGAGGACCATGTGGCAGACCTAAGGAGATTTTTCCAAAGACTCCGAAGGTATGATATCAAGCTTAACCCGGCCAAATGCGCATTCGGGGTTCCCTCAGGAAAGTTGCTAGGATTCATCGTCAGTCGACGGGGGATTGAGTTAGACCCATCCAAAATTGAATCCATCCGAGATTTGCCACCACCAAGGAACAAAACAGAGGTAATGAGTTTGCTGGGTAGACTCAATTACATCAGCAGGTTCATCGCTCAACTCACTACAACTTGTGAGCCCATATTTCGGCTGCTGAGAAAGGATGCTGCGGTAGGTTGGACGGCAGAGTGTCAGGAGGCTTTCGACCAAATCAAAGGGTATCTGTCTAACCCACCCGTATTGGTCCCGCCTAAGCCCGGGAAGCCCCTAATTCTTTACTTGACGGTCTTGGAAAATTCATTTGGTTGTGTGTTGGGGCAACATGATGACACAGGAAGGAAGGAGCAAGCCATCTACTATCTTAGCAAGAAATTCACAGTACATGAGGTCAAGTACACTCAACTCGAGAAAACATGTTGCGCCCTAACTTGGGTAGCTCAGAAGTTGAAGCACTACCTGTCTTCATATACTACTTATCTCATATCCCGTTTGGACCCATTGAAGTATATCTTTCAGAAACCTATGCCCACGGGAAGGTTGGCAAAATGGCAAATTCTGCTCACAGAGTTTGATATCGTCTATGTAACGAGGACGGCCATGAAAGCCCAGGCGCTGGCAGACCATTTGGCAGAGAATCCCGTTGATGAAAAATACGAGCCCTTAAGAACGTATTTTCCTGACGAAGAGGTAATGCATACAAATGAGTTGGAATTGCCTGAGGAACCGGGTTGGAAGCTTTTCTTCGATGGAGCTGCAAACGCAAAAGGGGTTGGAATAGGAGCAGTACTCATTTCTGAAACAGGACGGCATTATCCTGTTACAGCTCAACTACGCTTCTATTGCACCAACAATATGGCCGAGTATGAGGCTTGCATTCTGGGTCTGCGCTTGGCTGCTGACATGGATGTCCAAGACGTCTTGGTCTTAGGAGACTCGGACCTCTTGGTACATCAAATTCAGGGTGAATGGGAAACACGAGATCTAAAACTCATACCATACCGACAATGCTTGCATGATCTGAGCAAGCAATTTCGATCGGTGAAATTCAAACACGTCCCGAGAGTTCACAATGAGGTTGCGGATGCCTTGGCCACCTTAGCATCAATGCTACACCACCCTGACAAAATGTATGTTGATCCTCTACACATCCAGGTCCGTGATCAGCACGCCTACTGCAATGCCATAGAAGAAGAAGCAGATGGCGAACCCTGGTTTCATGATATCAAGGAATACCTCAGAATGGGGATATATCCAGAACATGCCTCTAGAGACCAAAAAAGAGCCCTTCGGCGTTTGTCGAATGGTTTCTTCCTCAGTGGAGGAGTATTGTACAAAAGAACCCCGGATTTGGGATTGTTGAGATGCATAGATGCCAGTCAAGCAACGACGGTTATGGCAGAGGTACATGCTGGAGTTTGTGGGCCACACATGAGCGGATATGTATTGGCAAGAAAGATCCTTCGAACAGGGTGTTATTGGCTCACCATGGAACACGACTGTATCACTTTCGTGAGGAAATGCCATCAGTGCCAGATACATGGAGATTTGATTCATTCTCCGCCAACAGAGTTACATACGATGTCAGCACCCTGGCCGTTTGTGGCATGGGGCATGGATGTCATTGGGCCCATCGAGCCGGCAGCATCCAACGGTCATAGGTTCATTCTAGTGACCATTGATTACTTCACCAAATGGGTTGAGGCTAAAACCTTCAAATCAGTAACCAAGAAGGCAGTGGTGGACTTTGTTCACTCCCATATCATCTGCAGATTTGGGATCCCAAAAGTGATCATCACGGATAACGGTGCGAATCTTAATAGCAGCTTGATGAGAGAGGTATGCCAACAATTCAAGATTACACACCGCAATTCCACCCCATATCGTCCCAAGGCGAATGGAGCAGTCGAAGCAGCCAATAAGAATATCAAGAAGATACTGCGAAAAATGGTAGAAGGGTCCAGACAATGGCACGAGAGATTACCCTTTGCTTTGTTGGGATACCGCACTACCGTTCGAACTTCCATAGGCACAACTCCTTATTTGTTGGTGTACGGAACTGAGGCCGTAATACCAGCGGAAGTCGAAATTCCGTCCCTCCGAATTGTCACTGAGGCCGGGATTAATGATGATGAATGGGTCAAAGCTCGATTGGAACAGTTGAGCCTGATAGATGAGAAAAGATTGGCAGCAGTGTGCCATGGTCAGCTGTACCAGAAGAGAATGGCAAGAACATATAATAAGAAGGTGCGCCCCAGGAAGTTTGAAGTAGGGCAGCAGGTATTGAAGAAGATCCTCCCACATCAGGTCGAGGCAAAAGGCAAATTCGCCCCAAATTGGCAAGGGCCTTATATCGTGACCAGAGTATTGACCAACGGTGCTTTGTGTTTGACAGATGTCGAGGGGAGATGTGTCGACATGGCTATCAATTCTGATGCGGTCAAGAGATATTATGCGTAATTTCTTTAATTATGGCAATTTTTGGTTTATTTGTTTGTATTTGGCATTTATTGGATAATGAGATGACGGAGGCAATTCTTTCTTCTATCCAAACACTTTTAACCCTTGCTTCCCCCTTTGAGCCTTAAGTTATTCTTTCATACCCCTCTTTTGGAATCACTAATGGAAAAAAAAAAAGAAGAAAAATAAAAATAAAAAAAAAAAGAAAAAGAAAATGAAAAGAAGGAAAAGAAAAAGGAAGATAAAATCATAAGAAATACAAAACCGTGGGAACTACGTTTGACCTGATTCCTCAAAGAGGATACGTAGGCGCCTCACGGCTCGGTCATAGTATGCATCATAGTGAATATAGGATGCATAATGTACATAGTGTGCATAATAGGCACAGTGTGCGTAACGCACATAGCGCAACATAAGTGTAAAAAATAAATTCCCCAAGCAAGAAAACTGGGGCAGAGGTTATGTTTTAAGTTCCAACAAAGGTTTGATTCCAAAAGTTGTAGCACACCACCCCTCAAATTATTTTCATTTTCATAGCCTTTCTTTAACTCCACGCCAAAACCAACATCAACGTCCAAAAGACCTCCCGATCAATGTTCAAGAGATGCCAAGTCCGGCAAATAAGGCCGAGAATAATACACTGATCCCCAGCAAAGGAGAGGATCGTAAGACTGGGAATGAATTGATGGTCAAGGGAATCTCCAGAAAAGAGGGTCGTATCTACAACACCCCGATTCCCCGAAAGAAATAAAATGAGAGAGTCTTATCGGTGAAAACCTTCACAGGCACCGAGAGGCGATGTAAGATGAGGGACATGAAATGAGAGAGTCTTATTGGTGAAAACCTTCACAGGCACCATAAGGCGCCGGGAGATGAGAGAAAAGAGAGAGTCTCATTAGTGAAAACCCCTCGAAGGGCACTATGAGGCGGCAAGACAGATCAACAAAGAGCGACCACATTTACAAAGAAACGGACAATCGTTTATCATCCCCAGCAAGTCAGACCATCGGGCAAATCGATTGATACAAATAGACTGGGTCAGGAATCTATGGTGCACGTCATGATCACGGGGACCAGTCATACCCTCCAGATAAGTTGTTTTGAGTTTCTTCTCCCACCAAAATATTGGTTCAGAAAGACCTTCTCCTTTTTCTACCTTTTACTTCTTTTCCTAAAATGTGTCTTGAAAGGATTTTTCAAAGCTTACTACCAGAAACCGGAGGGGAATTCATCCAATGCAGGATAATACAAACAGTCCTAAAGGCCGATCCCAGGCAATGCAGTGATCGTCCCCGGCAATTTTGGAGGAAGTAAGCTCATAAAGGGAGTGGTTTCAGGAGTTAAGAGCAGACTCCCACAGCACGTGCTTAAAGAGAAAGCAGAAAAGGGGATTAATCGAAAGCCAATCCCCAGCAGGCTAGAGACCCCCAGCAGGCAACTCTGCCCACTAATCAATTACGGGACATAGAGCAAGAAAAGAGAAGAAAGGAAAAATCATCCGCCAGAAAGGCACCCTCTACCACCACGATGAAAACTAATTAAATCCTTTTGTCTGCTGCAGGAAAACAAAGGATTGATGATGGCAGCAAGATGCAACGCCAGGGAAGTCACCAAAAACCGGGGCAGAAAATTTTCTGCCGATTGTCGAAAATTTTCTCGGAAGAACGGGGAAGCAATTTCAATACATTTAAGTTCTAGGTCGCCCACCAGTATAATGCGGGAATACATTTAAGTTCTAGGTCGCCCACCAGTATAATGCGGGAATACATTTAAGTTCTAGGTCGTCCACCAGTATAATGCGGGAATACATTTAAGTTCTAGGTTGCCCACCAGTATAATGCGGGAATACATTTAAGTTCTAGGTCGCCCACCAGTATAATGCGGGAATACATTTAAGTTCTAGGTCGCCCACCAGTATAATGCGGGAATACATTTAAGTTCTAGGTCGCCCACCAGTATAATGCGGGAATACATTTAAGTTCTAGGTCGCCCACCAGTATAATGCGGGAATACATTTAAGTTCTAGGTCGCCCACCAGTATAATGCGGGAATACATTTAAGTTCTAGGTCGCCCACCAGTATAATGCGGGAATACATTTAAGTTCTAGGTCGCCCACCAGTATAATGCGGGAATACATTTAAGTCCTAGGTCGCCCACCAGTATAATGCGGGAATACACTTAAGCTCTAGATCTTGGAATCAGTAACCCCACCTGAAGACGGAAGGTTACAACAGAGGTTCCCCCAAGCAGGAAACAATAAAATCCCCAACGCCAAGAAGCAGAAGGCTGCGAAAGCAAGCGCGCATTCAAAAGGAAGAAGGAACGCGTCTCAGAAGAAGCAGTTTGGAAACGTTGTAGCATGCCCAATATAACAATTTTGATGAAAAAGCCATACCCCTGAAGAAACCATTGAAATATTTAAAGAAGAAAGCCATGTTCCCAACAAATCAAGCAAAGTGATGAAAACTGGCATTTAGAAAAGGTGAAGGACCAGCATCATCTCCCAAGTTCACAAAATAAGGGCATCAGAGGAAAGCGTTAGCCGACAAGAAAGCAAGGCAACAAGAACAAGTTGAAGACGGATGAGATCTCATGATCCATAGTCTAGCTTAGCTTCTTGTTTTTCCTTTTAGAATAATGTAACAAGGAGATCAGTGAGCGGTAGCATCCTACAGCAACATGCAACAGCGCACAACAGCAGCAAGCACTACAGTCACACGGTAGTCCCAGCTACCAAAATTTCCCGAACTACATTGACCTGATTCCTGTTCGGCCCAGGATATGTAGGAAACCTCTGAAGCAAAGGTTCGGTCAAATCTTTTTCAAAAAATGCTTCACACGGAGTACTCAGACGAGCAAAAATCACCCGCTTTATCTTTGCGCGAAAACCCTTCGTATCTTCGTGCAAAGAGGGGCAGCTGTAAGCACGTGATTTTTGCTTCATGGACAGTTGCTCCAAAAGAAAACAAAAATAGTGACAAATGACTCCGCTGTACAATTTTTCGTTTGTTCGTGACGCGTGTTGTCAGTCATTGGTGGTTCGGTCCATGTTACATTTGATGCTATCAATCAAAAATACAAAGTATGTCTGTCCTGGTAATCAAACCGTAACTCGGTCGTTAAAAGAAAATTCAAAAATATATGTGCATCGTTCGTTCTAGGTTTTTAGTTAACTTACTTAAATATTTTTGTGATAATTGTGTTAAAATGTTACATTGTTGTTGGTTTTAATTTCATTGTTTTATTATTGTTATTTCATTTTTGTTTTAAAAGAAAAAATAAAATAAAAATATAATAGAGAACAAAAAGAGTGAATGAAAATCGGGTCAGGCCCAGGAAATAAAATAAAAAAATGGGCCCAAACCAGCACAAGTCCGGTCCAAACTAGGCCTGTCCAAGTACGAACCCAAACGACGTCGTTTCAGGGACGATTGATCTGAGCCATTCATTTCCATTGATCCGATGGCCTTTATTGGCCCTCATGACCCGACCCATTCCCATTTTGACCGACCCCCCTACTTAACCAAACGGCACCGTATGGTTAAGCTTCCCCAATCCTGGCCATCAATTGTGATCAATCCAACGGCCAGGATTGAATCAGCCTCCCCGTATATAAGCCTTCTATCATACCCCACGCCCCTATTCGAATCCCCCTCCACTCATCGTCTTCACCCAAACACTGAAGCCCCCCAAACCCTAGCAGCCGCCCTAGCTTCCCTTTCACCAGAACCCGGCGGCACGAACGCCGGTGACCACCTCCTGAACACCCTAAGACCCCCTCACTCTCCTGAACATGGATCTGTTACCCCCTAGCCTCGAATCACCTTCCCTCGTCTCGAATCTTCATTTGAAGATTCGAGTCGAACCCGGACCTATACCAAACCACCCCATCTTCATACCAGACACTCCCCGGACCCTCCTCGTGACCAAACCAGACTTGGTTTGGTCCGAATCTACCCACAACTCCTAAAAAACCAGATCTGAAAATCCAGACCTTAGAACACATGCACCTGGGGAATCCGGCCGGTCTTGAAAGGGGTTTGAGGTTTAATGGATCTTAACCAAGGTGTTCTCATGTGAGAACACCCTGGTTAAAATTTGTTCGGCCTCAAATGGTCAAAGTTGAGTCTGATTTGGGTCTGTTTGGTTTAAACATTTTTCGGTAAGTTTTCCTTTCCCTTTGTTTAGTTCTAATTAAGTTGTCAGCATGTTTCGTTGTGTTTGTTTGTTCTTTTGTTATTTTTCTGATTTCTTCCGTCCTTGTAAAGACCTTTTTATTTGGTCGATTGTCTTCTGTGTATGTTTTGAACGTATTCTGTGATATACATGTTCGATTAGATTAGTCGACGCATAAATAGTTCATATAGGTTCCCAATAATTGAACAAAAGTTGTTTGATGCCTGTAGGTCCCTGTATGTGTTTGTTTATTTGAACGACTGATTATTACCTGTTATAATTAGTATAGTCGACTCGATAAACGTCGTCGATTAGTTTTCTATAACTAATGGATCGAATGAGCTAATAATGTCACATGACTAATTGAACCTTGTCACTGACTGAATGCCCAGCATTGTTTGAAATAAGTTTGTTTGCATTGCAAAAATGACTGAAAAGGTTCAGTCCAGGGTAGTTCTGAAATTGAACTTTCAGAAGTTCAAAAATGCCCTGATACTGCAATGGGCAGGGCAGTAATAATCAAGGGCTAACAAGGGTATTCTGGGGTGTTGAAAAGGACAAAATGATTAGTTTAAATGAGCTGACAAGTAGGGTACTAATTTGGGATTAAACTAATACCAATGGGGAACAAGACACAAGAGTATGGGGCTTTAAAGTGAATACTTAAATGAACCCATAACTCTTGATTAAAGAATAAACCAGGCGTGGGGAACAAAGGGCTGGCACCAAAAGATGTTTAAGCATGGGTTTAAAGGGTATGGGTAGTCTGCAAATGGCAGAATCCAGGCAGCTTGACTGCACTGGTCGTTTGGCTTATAAATAGGCCATTTCAGAACTCAAAAGGGGCTGGAATTTTTAGTCTTGAGAGAGGTCTTGTGAGTTTAAAGAAAAAGACTGAAAACATAAGAAAATTTCAGTAAAACACTGTAACCAAACACTGTCTGAGAGCTATATAAGAGTTCATATTGGTTAAGCTGTCTTGGCCAAGTTCTGTTTCTTTGGCACTGACTGAGCTGCTTGTGATTGTCAAACTGTTGGTTTGCTGCATTGAACACTTTGTCCCTCCTGTTGTTTCCTTACTCTTTCCTGGGATTGTTTGTTTGGTACTCGATCATCTGCTGGTTCTCCTTGTTCTGAGAATTATTGTTGTTTGTCTGTGGACTGTGGAAAACACTTGTGGTTGTTGGTTTGTTGCTGTGCTGTTGCTGTGCATCTGCTGCTGCTGTGTTTGTGGCATACTGCCCGACTGACCATTCCTTTCTTCTTTTTGTTCTCTATACCAGGTACACACCTAATACACTGTCAGGTGTAATTGGAAAATTGAGCATGAATACAAATGAAAAGACCTGAAGAATGTCTTTTTATACATAGATTGTTGCATTAAATATCATGTAATGTAGAATAATTTTATTCTTGTTTGGATGCTGGAAGTAGCTTGCACGCCTAGTAGATATCAATGCATGGTAATTGAATATCAGTTTGTATATGTATGCTGCTAGTTAAAAGTATTCCCAATGCATTGGGTTGTATCTTAGACTTAGTCTAATCGTGTAGCATATTCTTTAATACATGCTAAGCATGAAGCCATCCATTGTTAGCTAAGTTCATTTCTTTTGATAAACTGCCTTATTATAATTGATTAAACCACACCTTTAAAACAAAGAACACAAATTCAGGGCCTCAACCTCATGAAGGTCGAGCCCAGGTCAAAACAGACCAGGCAGGCCCGCATCGAACAAGCAGTGGCCCAGGTCTGGCCTATCACGCATGGGCTGGATTTGGGCCCGTGATTATTTGTTCGGCTGACTGTACACGCAGCCTCATTTCTGATTTTTAAGCATTTCTGAATGCTGTTATAGATAACTTGCAAGCACGTAATTAATTAGGACTATCTACTGTTTTCAATTAGTAGAGACAAACGCGACAAGAAACGTAGTTGCTATAGGATATCCTTTTAAAATAAGAACGAGATGAGCCTCGACAAAAATAAATAAAAACGCGCAAGCGGCGGGGCCCTCGTTAAATGTATATTATCGAAGCATTCAGTTTCCAGGATGGGTCGTTTAGCAAATCTCACGGCCCTCCCAGAATAATAACGCGATAGTCTCTTTAAGCGCGTATCTAATAATTTTACCTTCTTAAAATCGGGTGCGCATTTATGTGACCCAAATTCGAATCTCGACGGATTCGAGATGTGTTTCTAATCACGGGTACATTGATTGTGACGTGGTTCGAAATGTATGTCCATGACGTCGCAAATTCTTTTAAAAAATAAGAATGAGATGAGCCTCGCCAAATAAAAATACAAATTGCGGGGCCCTTAGTAAATATTTGCTTTAAAAATTGTTTAGACTTCGGGATGGACCGTTTAGTAAAATTCCACGGTCCTACCCAAAATAAATACGCTAGTCGCTTTAAGCGCGCCTTTAATAATTTAATTACCTTAAACTCGGGTGCGCATTGATGTGACCCAAATCCAAATCTCAACGGAGTCAAAGTGTGTCGACGACCACGGGTACATTGATTGTAACGCGGTTCGAGATACATTTTCACAACGTTGCAATTCTTGATAAAAAACAGTAAATGATAAAAGCGGTTAAAAGTTAAATTTTGCACATAAGTTCACACTTGTATAAAATCAGATAATCAAGCCGAATATGACAGTTGAGCGACCGTGCTAGAACCACGGAACTCGGGAATGCCTAACACCTTCTCCCGGGTTAACAGAATTCCTTATCCGGATTTCTGGTACGCAGACTGTAATATAGAGTCATTCTTTTCCTCGATTCGGGATTAAAATTGGTGACTTGGGACACCCTAAATCTCCCAAGTGGCGACTCTGAAATAAATAAATAAATCTCGTTTCGATTGTCCTTTAATTGGAAAAACTCCCTTGCGCCCCATGGGGTGCGGAAAAAGGAGGTGTGACATAAGGTATCGTGTTGTAGTAAGTCTCAAAGAAACTTATTCAGTTTCTAAAGTATTCGCGAAAGTGGTTGGTTATATTGAAACTATAAATAAAGGAAGATTTAATATCTTCTATTACTACAACTTCTAGCGGGATAATATTTATGTGAAAAGTTACCCGTTTTATTCTCCAATTTGTACTACACAAATAAAAGAATACCACAATAAAGTAGAACTTTATTGATATAAAACCCATATCATAATAAATTTGGAGTTTATTGATCCAGTTGGCATAGCTAGTTTAGCCATATCAGTTTAAGTATGATGTGCAAAAATAATAGAGAATTCACATGGGTAAATATTAAAGAACTAGAAAGTTCTTTACGAATTCTCTTATATTGCTTATTCTCATTAATTAATTGACCAACTAAAGTTGGGATTGAATCCCATGAATTCTGAAAATATGAAAGGTGAATATGGGCTCATTCACCTGCCATGTATACCACATAAGATGCATTTATGAGATGGTTACATGTGCAATTATTATTAACTCGCAACATGGTGTTTTGCGAGGTAACTTGCTCAATAGTTTAATTTCGAGCATAATTTCCAAATTTTCTATTCAAGAAGTTCATCTTGATAAGTTGGTTTACATCACAGCTGGTTTAGCAAAATAATTTATTGAGTGCCTCCACTTAATAACTAAATTGTTGTTGATGAGAACAAAGTTATCTATATCAGTTTGATATAGGTTATATACGAAAGTATATTACATTCTCCCCTCACAAGTGGTTCGGGGTCAGGAACCAAATAATTGCATCTTGTTATTATTGATGTGCGGTGTATATATTGATTAAGACCATAACGCACAAAGATGAGTTCCTAAAATTGAGGAAGCAAGTTAGCTTTTCTAACATGAGGGGGAGACGTGATAAACAGTTGAGAAAAAGTTACGTGGAATGAATTATCATTTATACATTTAGATCCTCGAATAAGATAATATGAACTTGAAGTTCATAAAAGGATAATTCATTTGCAATATATTGCAAAGCATGCCAGACGCATTTGCTTACCCAAAGAAAGTAACTATATTCTCATTGGAATTGCTTATATTAAGTCCTAGAAGGACAAAGTCTATGGTACACTTAAAGCATATAGACAAATCGGTTTCAAATAGTTTCTTGATAAAGAAGATGAGCAAATGATCAAAGTGATCATAATAAGGAGGCAAGTGATCTAGAAGATCACATGACATAACACTTCATAAAATCTCATGAGAGATTCAGGTACCTGAATATATGAATGAAGAGATCTCTATGTTATGTCTTTATGAAAAAATATTGGAACCGATATAAAATGTTCGTCGATGACATCTATGATAGCGCTAAATATAGAATTGGTTTCATATGAAAGATATATAATTTTGTCTATATTGTTCAAACGCTTGAAAGTATAAAGTCAATGGTATGTGAAATCAGTTTTCGATATCTTATTTGTCTAGCATGACTTGAAAACTTGATATGCATCTAATTAAAGTCCATTATATGACTTAACTTATATGACAATCCTTAAAGGATTTAAATCGCTTAAAGCATATACAATTCTTGGTCTTGAAGTATGACATCCTAAGTGCAATTTGTGCACATATGTATCTTGCTATAACTATAAGCATGATAATGTGATAGCGAGAATACCTCTATGGAGATATCGAAAAGGCCATTCTACGGAAGTTTATGAAGACATTACATCTCTATCAAGAATGATGATTTCAAGATGCAATATGTTCATTCAAGTTAATATGGTTGATTTGTTTATCAAGTCTCTACCAAAGATCGTTTTGAAAATGGTGCACAAGATTGGAATGCAAATGCTTAAAGATGTGAATTGATGCTCTCATCAGGGGGAGTTAATGCGCGTTGCACTCTTTTTCCCTTACAAGGTTTTGTCCCACTAGGTTTTCCTTACAAGGTTTTTAACGAGGCAACCAAAAGGCGTATTGTTAGATATGTGTACTCTGTTTCCTTCTCTAGAATCTTTTTTCACTGGGTTTTATTTTAGTTATGGTTTTAACGAGACACATTATCTGTTGAATAGACATTCAAGGGGGAGTGTTATAAATAGAATTTTATTTATGGTGAATGTCCATATTTAGAGAGATTATAGAGTTTATTACTTGGTGACTAAGTCACTCTCTCCCTATAAATAGAGGGCTCTATTCCATTGTAATTCATCCCAATATCAATAAGAATTCTCTCTTTACTTTGCTCTGCAATACTCTTCTTCTTCTTTTATTGTTTCATAACAAATATTATATTTTTTGTGGTTTTCACGACTATGAGCCCGTCTGGACATAAGAATTTTTTCACTTTTTTTTCGAAAAATTCACTTTTTTTCAAAATCAGTGTTTGGCCATAAAATTTTCAATTTCCACTTAAAGATGAATTTTGAAATTTTTCGAAAATTTGAAAAACTCCAAAAAGCCGTTTTTCAAAATTTTCACTCAGATCACTCACAAAATTTCAAAAACAACCCAAAATAATATTCATGTCCAAACACAAACTCTAATTTTCAAATATCATTTTCACTTTTTTTTAATTTTTTTTTTTTTAACATTTCTTATGTCCAAACGCCCACTATATGTAGGAGAAATCTTCAATATGGGTGAGAATGAAATTTTAATATTTGTATGAGAGATTAAAGTAGGTTTACTTGCTAAGATAGAGGAATTGAAAGGAAAAATCACAAGGCAAGTCAAAGCCTATACCGTTTGATCATTATTTCCCATTTACCCTTCTCTTTCGAACAAAACCAATTAGACAGAAAACGAAAATAGCATGCACTCCTTTCTCGTGAGCAAAAGAGAGGTGCAACATTGTGTACAAAAGGAAAGGCATATGGTCGAGTTTTATCTTCTGTAAATACCACAACAGTTCGATGCTGAATTATATAGTAAAAACTCATCCATAAGCATTCAGTTTTATTGTATCACTGCGATGGCTTTTACAAAGTTGTTATCTACAATTAAATTGCGAGCTTCTTTTAGAGAGGTGTCTAAACATTTCTACACGAACTCGATCGTATAGACTAGCCAACAAAACCTGCACTCCAGCAGAGAGAAGCAATCACATCCAAATGTGAGAACAAGGTTTGCAACTCCCTTTTCTTACAATAAGAACTATGCTATCCTTGTCCCATGTCAACAGGCTAATGCATCTATAGGAAGTGAAAGAAATAACTTTTTCTCACCAAAATCATCAACTTCAAAAGAAAAAAAACACCAGGAGCAAAGATTTTACACCTAGACGGTACCCGCCAAAAGCCATCACATATTTGCCACCTCAGACTTGTCACTTTCAATAAGGATGAAACCTTCCATTAGCAGCGCCATTATTCCTAGCACCACCATTTCCGCCACCACTGCTGCCACCACTACCATACCCTTTTGCACCACCATAACCAGCAGGATTGCCACCTTCAGGTGCTCCTTTACCCAAATCATTCCAACCACCACCACTGCTCCCATATCCCTTACTGCTGGCATACCCAGCACCACCACCATAGTAGCCAGGCGCACCGTAGCTGCTGCCTCCATAACCAGCTGCCCCGTACATAGCTCCACCAAACCCAAATCCATAACCGTATCCACCATATCCAGGGTAAAATCCTGCAGCACCTGCACCATAACTACCTGCAAATTTGCCATAACCATCATAGCCACCGTATGCTCCATATCCGCCATAGCCTCTGCCCATCTTTCCACCATATCCACCACCAACACCCTCTACAGAACCACCAAAGCCACCGTATGCTTTTGAACTACTCCCACCACGATGTAGCCGGCTTTCACTTGCATGTTCAGCACCACCTCTCTTTGGCTCTGCCCTCTTAATTTCAACCTGAAGAAGATAAAATATCAGAGAGGTATCATTTTGTTTGATCATAGTAAAACGGGGTGAGAATCAATTCTTAGAAGTATAAAGTCCTAATTACTCACTTGTTTGCCACGAAGTTCGTGCATACGGCCATTAGACAAAACCTTCTCAACTGCTTCTTCATTATCAAAAGTGACAAAGCCAAAGCCTCGCGACCGACCAGTGTTTTGATCCAGCATGATCTGATGCTCCACAACATAGCCATAAGAAGAAAAATATTCCTTCAACTCATCTGCGATTAGTCAATAAGTTAAAGCAGCAACTTTTTGGACTCACATAGATAAGGAGTTATATCATGTAGAATACTTTTACCTTCAGTTAAAGGTAAGGGAAGACCGCCAATAAAAATTTTCTTCGTTTTTGGTGCTCCTTTAACTTGCATGTTCTCCTTAGGTACTGTCTTCTTCACTTCCACCTTATCAACAAAAATTAACATATTCATTAAACATAAACCTTGGCACAGGAGTAATAGTAAATAAAAGAAATATAATATTAAGTGGTGCATTTAGTAGAATATTATACCGCTCTACCATCTATGACATGGTCTTCCTCTAAAACCTTATTTGCAACTTCCGCGTCCACATATGTAACAAATCCAAATCCTCGTGGCCTTCCAGAGACCTTATCCATCATTATAACAGCATCAGTTATCTCTCCAAACTGGCTAAAATGCTTCCTAAAAGATTCTGGAAGGTAAAACACCATATACAGTACGAGGTTAGAGGAAAGACAGCCAGACCTCATGAAAATAGGGAAGCAAACAAAGCAGATGTACTTATCAAAAGGAAAAAAACAAAGTAGATATCATAACATAGAGTCAAACCACTGTAAAAAAATGTCAGTTTCTGAAACATGGAAAAAGAATTCGAAGAAACTAAAAGATTTATCGAAAAGCAAACAGAGACCAGAAGAATTTACTGTGGAAGGAGAACATTAACTCAAGTACTCAACTAACTAGATACATGAATAATTAAAATGCCTCAATATCAAGTTAGGAATGCATGCTATTAAAAGTTGTGCCTTTTTACTGTTTTCTCAAGATGTTCCAAAGACAGCCCAAACCCAAATCCCACCCCCAAAATGTTAATAGAGCAAGGACCAAAGTCAACGGTGTGAGTGCCAGCAAATACACTATAACTTGAATAATGCAAGTACTATAAAGCAATGTGCTCAAGCAAGAGTGCATCACACTGCCCCTAACCTATTAAATTAGTAATACACACAACTCAGGGGAAGCAACCAGCTCCCGAGTGCAGTTGCAATAATCTTTTAGCTGATGCCTCACAATAGAAACTAACTCATCCTAAATGAAGTAATCATGCATTTTAAGACCACTCTCCTTTAGAAACCTTTCGCTTTTCTTATAACCCAGATATCACTGAAACTCATGTTCCGTCGTACTATAACTGTTAGCAACATCAATTCAGTAAGAAATTCTTGTCTGAAAAGAATCATGATACTGTAAAATTCTAATGAGAGAACAGCTGGTACTGGAAACAAATCTTTGTGCACTATTGTATCAAAAAAAAAAAAAAAAAAAAACTTAAGGAAGATGCTTAAAAGTCCTTTTGCTTGCACACAAGGGTGAAGCCTAGTGGTCAATCAAGCGGGTGCAAAACCTTGAAGACTAGGATTTAAATCCCAATAGAGACAAGAGACACTAGGCAATTTTTTCTCATCTGCCTAAGTCTTGATAGCAGAGTTACCTAGTACTTGTGTTGGTAAGAGGTGGCAGGTACCTAGTGAAACAGTCGAGGTACTCGCAAGTTGAGTTGGCCTGGACAAATATTTGTATGGCAAGTATCCTCAGGAGAGGTGAAAAACCCATTTTATATTTCCATCTTTTTCATTTAATTAGAGTATCGCTTAGTCTCAATCTTTTGCCTAAAGATACATCATAATTTTTCAAATATGATGTTCATTCGTAACAAGACTTGAGCGAGTACTGTCATGTGGCCAAGCAACAAAAGTGAAGACATCTAAGAGACTTAACAGAAGGCCACTTACGACACACTAGTGATATGTCAGATAAACATGTTAAGCGTGCTTTAACCACGTTGGCAGGCCAATTCACTATTTTCATGATCCAGGAATATGCCTAGGTAGAAAGACAATTGGTATAAACACAGCACATGAAGATACGATAGAAGGAACAATGTCAATAAAGGGGTAACCACAGCACACAGAGGACATGCGCAGGCACAGTGGGAAGGCCGCTGGGCTTAAATAATACACTGCTTATGTAGCACCCAGGTTCTTTGAAAAAAAAGAGAGTTAACTATGTCACAACCAAGGTGTAACTGAAGAAAAAACAGGGCAAGTTGACAGCTGCATTAGCTACTCAACCAAACCTTTAATGCGAGACTATCGGTACATAAACAAAAGCCATATTCTTGTCCTAATCAAAACCTTTGATAATAGTATCACTTTTTAAACTTATTCTTTACAAAATAAGACAGTCTCAATGTGTAAACAATTGAAAACATATCCATGTTCATAAGAAGGGAAGAATTTTGTGCTAGCACACTTTCAGATACAGCGAAACAAAGAAAGCACTTGCACAGCAATGTTAGTTGTACTTCAAATCAAATATTACTCTAAAAATGTCAAAACTGAAGCAAATAGATTTTCGGCAATCACAAACAGTCTGGAGTACAAAAAGAATTTCTATCATTTAAGGTAAAAACAGAGGGTCCTAGTCGCGAAGTAATATGCACAATTTTATACGAAGCAAGATAGCATCAATACCTTCAGTTGTCTCCCAAGCAATGCCTCCAACAAAAAGCTTTCTATCAACAAACAAAAATTACCATTATGCCAGCATAACCTCGTATATCTTTGTAAATTGCAAGAGGGGTTTTTCCATACCTACCGGAATCCCTCTTGTCAAGAAAATATAACAATTTGGTAAAAATCATGAGAAAAAACATTCAAAGACAAACGTATGACTTGCTATAAGCTAACAAGCTACTATAAACTAAGCTACTACAAACTAACCCTGCTGAAGAATCATCCATTGAATGCTTTAATTCATGGCTTTCTGAATAGCGCTCTTGTTGCTCAGTTACATCAAAATCCATTGTTTTTATTGTTTCTCTACCTATGAAACCTGCAAACGGATACGAGATTATTTCCAAAAACACCTCTAGTTTTGAGGTTGGCTTCTGTAGTTTTCAGCTAAAAGGAATAAACCCTAACTAAACCTTGACGGATTCCAGCACGTAGCTAGCTTTAGGTATTCTCTCCACGAGATGGATTACTGAGGAAAGGAATTGAGTAGTGAGTTTTGTGATTGCATAAACCCTAGCCCTTTTGCGGTAAAATGGAAAATTGCCGCCGAATGGAAAATTACTTCCACAGATAAAAGCAAGGACTTGTAGAGCTGCGATTTTCTAACAGCTTGTTTGGACTCTGGAGGGTTGTTATTATATTGTTTGTTTCGGTCGTTATTTAAATTTTATTATACTATTATTAAATTTATCATTACGTGACGATAAAATATGCCACTTTAGGTAACGACCTAGTGTATGTGGTCGCGTCGTTACCTTGTCTTTACTATTATTAAATTATTTTATTTTATTATTTATACTATTTTTTATATAATAATTTTATCTCGTATCATAATTTTTCTTTATAATATTCCAAGTATATTCTTCATATTGTCGATGCATGATATTATAAAACGACGGCAAATAATACAATCTATCCAAACATTATATTCAGCAAACGGTACAATATAATACAAAACGATACGATACATTATGAAACGATATATAACAACCATCAAAACAACCCGTAAAGAGAATATCTTTTCGGGCAATATAATATGATACTGACACATTATGAAACGATATATAGCAATCATCCAAACAAGTTGTAAGGCGAGTATCTTTTCGGGGAATATTTCAAGCTTTGAAGCCGGTAAAAAGACTATAATGCTCTCTCCCACCCACATTGTATTATATTATTTTTATTAATAAATATTTGGATAAATTATTATTATTATTATTATTTATTATCATTTTATAATATCACATACTTACGAAGAAGAAACTATAATAATACAAAAAAGAGTAGGATACGGGTATTACATAAAAAGACAGGATAAAAAATATATTATTTAATAATAAGAAAATACAAAACGAGAGAAAATAAGGTACGATGTATTCACAACAAATAGGCCGTTATATTTTTTTGTTATATAACAACGGATTTAACTATATGATAATAAAATTTAATTAACAATTAAAGCAAATATTATATTTAAAATAACCATCCAGCCAAAGAATCCATTAAAGTCAAGTGAAGGGAAAGAAAAAGGCATAATTTGCACCCTGTGGTCTTTTTCGAGACTACTCTTCAAATTCTGTCCCTTAATCCAGTGGGAAGATTTATTTAGCTTTTAAAAGTGGCTGGATGAGTTCCCATTTTTTGTTTTTCCGACAAATTTAGTTGGTGAAAATTTATTCAAATCGGGAGTTTCCACCGAACTATATTCCCTTTGATCCCAAATAAGTGATTTTTTGGCCTTTTTTTGTGGTCCAAATAAGTAATTTTTCCAGATTTCAAGAATGAATTAATTATTTTTTTCCTATATCTACATTGCCCTTGGAGTAAATAGTGTTGAAGTATGTGTTAGGAGTGTTTATGTGAAGAGATACTAAAGGTTAATATGTCAATTTCACTACTAATTAATGTTAAAAGGTGAATTTCTTAATCTGTGTAAAAACAACTAAAAAATCACTTATTTTGAACCGGAGGAAGTAGTCAATTAATAATGATTAAGTGATTAATAATGGAAGTTTCCACCAAACCATTCCACAAAACAATTAAATGTTAATGACATTTCAGCTACCAACAAGTTGTGATTTTTAGTCATATACCTTTAGGGGTCGTTTGGCATGAGGTATAATAAGGTATAGGGGTGGTATAAAAATTTAATATCACCTTAATACTTTATTTGGTTAGCAAACTAGGTATAAATTATCTCGGTGTTAATTTTAACACTGGAATAACTTACACCTTATAGAGGATGGAGTAATTTAGCACCGGTATAACTTATACCTTCTTCTCAGAAATTATACAATTGTCATTCTTAATGCAACATACCAAACAGTGAATAACAACAATTCCAGCATAACTTATACTGACATAAGCCCTATTCCAACCAAACGACCCCTTAGTTTCTAAGAGAGCACCGCAATTAAAAGACTCAAAAGAGTGTAGTAGCAACAACAGCTGGTTTAGTACAACTAACAAAATTCTGCTTTAAGAACTACTTTATCATGTACAATGACAAAAAATAAAACTACATTTAGATTCATAGATTTGACAAATGCTGACACTCCAAACGATAATTACAGCGTATGAAAGGGTAACCCGATGCACAGTATCTCGCTTTCATGCAGGGTCCGGGGAAGGCCGCATCCCAAAGGATGTACATCACATAAAATTGCTAGCGAAAACCATCAAGGGTGTAATTCCTTTTGCAAGGAACATCAATCTTCTAACTCTTCATCATCTTCACCGGCATCAAATTCCTCCTCTTCTTCTTCTTCACCAGCTTCCGCCTCTTCTTCTACATCGTCTACAATGAAACCCCCGAGAGTTTCATCTTCCTCATCTTCTTCTTCTTCTTCTTCCTCATATTCTTCCTCCGAAGGTCTAGTTTTCTGTAGTGGAGAAGGTTTCTTCTTTTTTGCATTAGACTTGTCCTTGGACCTTGTCACGTATTTAGGTCCCTGAAGCTTCTTAGATTTCGAGAGTAGTTCTTTCTCATCTTCACTTTCGCCAGTCCACTCTTCATCGTCTCCCTCGCCTTTTTTCTTCCGTTTTCTCCTTGCACCCTTTTTGCCTTTTCTATCAGAACCCTCATCAGCATCACTCTCCGCTCTTTCCTCCTCGATAAACCAATCCCAGTTCTTTATCTCCCGAATCATTCTCTTGGGATAACCATCAAATTCATGCCCCATCACCAGAAAACCAAACTCTGCATTTAGCAAAATACAAGCTTAATAAGCAGGAGATTCCTCGGAACATAGTAAAATTTAGCTTAAGTCAACCACAAAAGAATTTTATTTAAGTAGTCAACCAGACAATGTATATATAGTCAGGTTACAACGAATCCTCTAACTGAATCAAAAGAGCAGAATGAGCACAGATGATGCACACAATCCACCCAACGACAGTCACTTGTGGAGTCCGAATTTTGAATAAGGGGATTAAAAAAATGTAAGAATGTTATGAACCTATGTCAAGGAGACGCAATGGTTTATATATAGAAATTTTTTGTTTCTACCCCTTTTCCACAGTGTAACTTTCCATCGAAGAAGATTTAATTGAACCCCTTCACCAAATGTAGATACACCCTTGAGTGGGAGTGACCAGTGCACAAGAACAGGGACGCCAGAAAATTCAATAAGGTCAAACTCAAATCCAATTCTCTATTGGACAGCAACTACTCTGGAGGTTTCAGCAAAATGGGTCTCTATTCCCAACTCATACTTCGTACACGTTTATCTTAGGCACCAAAAAGCCTTCTTTTCAAGATGAACCAATTGGGTTTGTAAAATCAACTTTACAACAACAACGAACCTACTGTAACAACAACAACAACAACGAACCTATTGTAACAACAACAACAACAACGAACCTACCGTAACAACAACAACAACAAGAACAAGATAAGATGATAGAATAATCAAAGCGAAAGGACCGACATATAGTAACAGAAATCTATGGATAAGAAGGTATCAAAATACAAGACTAATACTAATGCTCCCGGCATGTAAAAGAGACACTCCCACCCAGAGTCGAGTCCATGATTCAAATTCTATGAGTTCAACTTTTAGGTTTTTATCATTGAACTCATCATAATCTTAAAGTTGTGGGTTCATCTCTACTATTTATTGTAATTCAAATAAATTTTATGCTCTATGTGGAAAGTTATGGGTTCAGTTGAACTCGTACCTACAACGGTACATCCGCGCCTGCTCCTGCCTAAGATAAGGCTCTGACTAAATCAACGGAACAAAATGGATGCAAATGATTCATAGAACAGCCAACTAGGTAGAGATTGCGGGTAGTTAATTGAATTGATTGAATATTTTCAATTCACGGAAAAAGTAAAGCAACTGGAAAATCAATTGAGCATTGGAATAGCAGAGGCAAAGAAACAAACAGAGAAAAAAAAACTCAAACCTTGAACAGGGTCAATGCCGAAAATATCAATATTCTCGAGGTCTAATTCAATCCCTACCGGACATGAACTACTCTGAAGGCTTTCAGCTAATTGACTCTCCATTTCCATCTCTTTCTTAACACCCCATTGATCTTCATCGTCAAAATCGATTCTTCTCAATGTGAACCAAATGGGTTTGTTGGCAGATACACAGAACATGTCACCGTTCACCATTTCACCCTTTTCGAACTTCCTAAAGGTCCGAACTTTACCATCTTTGTTGCTGTATACCCAAATGGGGTTCCTTCCGACAACTTCAAAATTAACCTTAGTTTCATCTTCTTGTTCTGAAGAGGTTTGGAGTTGGAACGAGATTTGACGGCGAGAAACGGTTCGGTCGTCGGCGGTGAACCCAAGCCCTCTACCGAACTCTCTCGTTGAACCGGGTTTCAGTAGGGTTTTGGACCCATTTGTGCCTTCAATTTCCATTATACAATCTTCAAAATTCCAGAATATTGAATGACTTGCAGCAATTATTACCCATTTTGTTAGTTCGATTTTATAATGATGCTTGTTTAGTTTCCGACTCTTTGAGCTTTTGAGTTTTGACTAGTCGGTTACACGATAGTATATAAAAATGAAAAGCTCAAAATTTACAAAGAGAGAAAAGAAAAGGTACGATCATGGAGATTATGTACACTACTTGATTAAAATTATGATTAGTACTAATAAAATGGAGTTTTTTTTTACTAAAATCGTCCCTTATTTATGGGAGTATGTCTATTTTTGTCAAGGTTGATACAAAATAGTAGTGTCAACTAGCAAATGATAGCCCTTCGGGGTTGCTCGGTTGGTATGACCTGGGAATCTGGGATTGAGTCCCCTTAATGCCTTCTGAGTTGAGCATGTCGCACAGGGCGTGTCTAGTGCAGTTTACATACTCTGTGTGATTTACATGCTATTGCACATGGGAGTTTATCCAGTGCTCGCCACAGAGTGCTCACTTGAAGAGCAGAGACTATAACCGCTGCGACTTTTCCTCTGCACCAAATAAATTAGCAAATAATACTTTTATTTTAAGATTGACCCAACTTGCAAAAATGTGAGGGATATCCGCGAGAGTTGATCGGATAAGTAATTTTCTACGTGAAAGATATTTGTGATCGATTCCCTTCGCCAAATATCATTATAAAATCGAACTAACAAAATGGGTAATTATTGCTGCGAGTCATTCAATATTCTGGAATTTTCAACCAAAGAAAAAAAAAAAAAAAACGTGAGGGGTAAAACTAGAAGCAAAAAATTTACCATACATTTGTAGAAAAGACAAATGTTGTGTTGAGTTTGAATTCGATTATCCTCTGACCAACTTGAAATTTGAGATTTTGAGTCCACCCAATACTCATGACATTAAACCATCGTGCCAACTCTAAAGGAAATTTTACCTCATATATTAAAGGTAACTTAATTATTATAAATTAAAATTATTTTAAAATATTATTTTCTATAGTTACCTTTCATATTTTATAGCAAATAAGTATTTATAGTATATATTACCATTAAGGCATGAAATATGTTATTTTTTTACTCTCTCTTCCAATTATCACAAGATTCTCTCTTCGAATTTTTCTTCTTTCTCTCTCTCTTTCTTCTTTCAATTAACACACGATTCTCTCAAAATCCAAATTAAAATTTTCTTCTTTCTCTTTGTCTCTCTCTCTCTCCCTTGTCTCTTTGTTCGAGCAGAATACCTGCTTAGTTTATACGCTGGATATTGCAATGGATTTGTACTGCTTAGTTTCTAAGCTGGATATTTGTAATGAATTTATACAACAATATTAGAAAGAAAGAGATTGCGGCTTTCTTCTCCGCCAAATATTGCAATGGATTTCTCTACACGGATACTGTAATATTTTTTTACGCTAGAGAAGATTTGAGGGTTGGGTTTTTGTTCGTCTCCATTTTTAGTTTTAATACAATGTATACAATATTTTGCTTGGCCGAAAAATGCCATCTCCGACGAGCTTTCTTCCCTTCTTTGCTCTTTAGTCTACAATGATACAAATACATTGTATAAATTCACTCAAATGTATTATATTTTTATATAAATACATTATTTTTTTTGCATATATTTATGTATTTTGAAGGTTTGTATTTTTTTAATACAACTGAATACACCTGTATTCATGCATATTAGGAGTGTATTCACGCTAATGGATATTAAGAATTAATTTTGTTAAGTTATATTATGAGTGTATCACGCTAATTGATATTATTTCCATTATTAGACAGCTGGACATACCTATTTTTAAGGTGATTGTCGTTACTGTATTCATGAATACATGGCGCGAATATATTTGAATACATGAGCGTACAACTGAACTTCCCTGATTTTAGGCGCTTTTTGTTGTTGTATTCATGAATAGAGCAGCGCGAATACATGTAAATATATGCACGTACAGCTGGACTGTCCTGATTTTAGTCACTTTTTGCTGATGTATTCATGAATACAGCAGCGCGAATACATGTGAATACATGCACGTATAAGATTGCCCTAATTTTAGGCGCCTTTTGCTCCTGTATTCATGAATACAACTGCGCAAATATAGCAAATACACTACCATAATAACTGAATAGTAATTATAAGAAGTAATTACATATATAGTAGCTATAAAAAATTAATAGCCACTGAACAATAGTAGTTTCTGAAAATTACTCAATTTTAAATCATAGTGGAAGTTAAGATGAAGAGAAGAGAAAACTTTGATAAATGAACTGCTGGAGTCTTGTGTAATGTTTTGTGGATTTTCTATTTACTCCTATCTAAAAGCATGTTTGGACAAAGAATTTTTTAAATTTTTTTTCGAAATTGGCGTTTGGCCACAGAATTTTGAATGTAGATGAATTTTGAATTTTTTCTTGAATTTTGAAGTTGATACTTGTCTAAACACAACTCCAATTTCCAAATACCATTTTCACTTGAAAAAAATTCACTTTTTTTTTGGACTTTTAGAATTCTTATGTCCATCGAAAAGATACCAAGTAGGCAAGTATAGACAAGCTAGTGTTTGGTCATAGATTCGAAATTTGTTTTGAAAAATTTGATTTTGGTGAAGTTTGGTTTGAAGATAAAAATGTGTTTGGACATACGTTTTCACAACATATTTCCCAACTTTATTTTGGAAAAAACATGTATATAATTCCCAAGTTTTGGGATTTTGGCCCAAAATCAGCAATTGGGGTGATTTTGGGATTTGGAGTTTGGGATTTTGCCAAAATGTGGACAAAATTTATGGCCAAACATGAGTTTTAAAAATAAATTCCAAATTTATTTTGGCAAAACTCATGGCCAAACGGGGATGTTTGGATTGGCTTTTTAAAAGTACTCTCTCCAGTCCATTTTAATTGATTTTTTGGACTTTTTTTGTGGTCCCTAATATTTGATTTTTTGCATATATCAAGAAGGAATTAACTTCTTTTTTCAAAGTTGTCCTTGGAGTAAAGAGTCTAAGAGTATTTGTTATATCTCCAACGAATAAATTAAGATTAATATGACCAATTTTATTATTAATTAAAGTTAAGAGGTTGATTCCTTAATATGCGTGAAAATAGTCAAAAAAATCAATTAAAATAGACCGTGAATAGCTTATAGGCTAAAAGTCATAAATTGGTAATTACCCAACTTTTGTGATTTTGACTTTATTTTTGTACTTTTTGTGCTAAAAGTAAATACTTTAAAGCACTTTTAACCATTATCAAACATCTCAAAAACTAGAAAAGCCCTTACAAGCCTGTATGCATTTAAAATATGTTGTCAATCCAACACCTAAATAAATTCAGTCGTTGGCTTGGGCACGTTAATTTATATCTAAGCTACTTTATTGACAAATTCTTACAATTAAATAAACTTGGATGCATATAATAAAAAAGATATGGGTAGACTAAAAATCACATTGATAACAAAATATCTCAAAAGCCTCGCGATCTATACAAAATTAATTCAAATGTTACTTAGTACATAAATACAAAAATATATTCATATTGGCATTAATACTAACAATTGGTATGTTATGTTGATTAGATTAGCTAAGCAACTGTTAATTTTGTAGAATTATAATTTTATATCAAAAGGTAAATTATTTCTCTGTATTAAATGAGATGAACTCAAATAAAGTGAAAAACATATGATTCTTATTGTCCGCTTCAACTAATTTGAGGTTGTTGTATAATTAATTAATTTATTAAATCATAATAAGAGCTGAATTTTCAAATAAGAAAATTCTATGTTGAGTTGATCAAACAATACTAGATTGAAATAATTAATTTTTGACAAATTCAATAATCACTTAGGGGTCGTTTGGTTGGAAAGAAGTTATACAACGACAATAACAACTCAGTATAATCTCACAAGTGGAGTCTGGGGAGGGTAGGATGTAAGCAACCTTACCCCTATCTTGGAAGAGCAGAGAGACTGTTTCTGATAGACCCTCGGCTAAAGAAAGGATGAGAAAAGCTCCTATAGCAAGTAATATCAATATAAGATATTTAGAAAATAAAACCCAAGAAAGCAAAAGAGAGTTTGGAAGAAGCACTAATAGTCAGTAATAGCAGTACAAGATATGAAATGATAACAAACTAAGGGCGCACAGAAGGCAAGTAACAACCATGCAAAATATTTGGTAATAGAAAACTAAGAACAAAAGGGATACCAACTAATACTAATTGAACTAAGGAAGACACAAGGAAACGCTCGACTACCTACTAACCTTCTACCCTAATTTTCAACCTCCACATCCTCCTATTGGTTAACTCCAGCTATGCCATGTCCCGTCTGATCACCTCTCCCCAATACTTCTTTGGCATACCTCTACCATTCCTCTTACCCCTCCTAGACCTGTTAAATGGGTTGACCCGACCCGGACCCGTTGACTCTTGGCCCATGGGCCTCAACCGGACCGGTCCGGATTTGACCCATTAATCAAAATATGTTGACCCAACCCAGACCTGTAACCCATAATCCCTTAACTCGAGCCCTTATGGGCCGAATCTAATTTAATTAAAAATAGTTAAAAACTAATAAACAATAAAAATTTCAAACTTTATACATATATACGAACTTGAAATTACTACATGTCCTTGAAATCCATTAGAATAAAATGAAAGAAAAATCATACTTTGTTAACATGAAGACTTGAGAAACATATGAAATTCGATTATTTCTATAACTAATAGTCTAAACCATATGGAATTCAACTATTTCAACAAGATGCCTCATAGTGTTTGATACTATATTCTTTCTTCAATGTTTAGATTCATTTTTTTAACCACTTGTCTGAATATATATATATGTGTGAGCTGGTCCGGGCCGGTTGACCTGTGGGTCAGCTACCGGTTCTGGTCCGGTCCGGTTCAGTGGGTCAAAATTTTATAGCCCGGCCCAGGCCTATTAAATTAATGGGTTGGTCCAATTAGGGTTTCATGGGTCATGGGTCGGTTAACGAGTCAATTTTAATGGGTTATGTGGGCCAATTCGTGGGTCGACCCGGCCCATTTGACAAGTCTCCCCCCTTCCCAAGGCCAATCTCTCACACCTCTTGACTGGGACATCTGTGTTTCTCCATTTAACATGCCCGAACCATTTTAGCCTCGCTTCTCGTATTTTTTCCTCTACATGGGCCACTCCCTCTTGTATCGAATAACTTCATTTCCAATTCTATCTAATCTTGTATGCCCACACATCCATCTCAACATCCTCATTTCAGCTACTTTCATTTGCTGGACATGAGAGTTCTTGACTGGCCAGCACTCTGTCCTATACAACATAGTCGGTCTAACCACTACCCTGTAAAACTTACCTTTAAGTCTCAAAGGCACATTCATATCACACAAGACACCAGAAGCGAGCCTCTACTTCATCCACTCTACTTCGATATGATGTGTCACATCCTCATCAATCTCCCCATCATTCTGAATTATAGACCCAAGGTACTTGAAACTCTCTCCCCTAGGAATAAGTTGTGTATCAAGCCTCACATCCCCGTCTGCTTCCTAGGTAAACACCGTTGAACTTGCACTTCAAGTATTCTGTCTGGTCCTTCTCAACTTCAAACCTTTATACTCAAGGGTATGTCTCCAGAACTCTAGCTTCTCATTAACACCAGCTCGTGTCTCATCAATTAGAACTATGTCATCCGCAAATGACATGCACCAAGGCACCTCCCCTTGAATATATCGCGTTAATGCATCTATTGTTAAGGAATACAAAAACGAGCTAAATGCTGACCCCTGATGCAACCACAACTCTACCAGAAAGTATTTAGAGTCCCCTCGTGCTGCCCTTACCCGTGTCTTCGCTCCATCATATATGTCCTGGATCACTCGAATATATACTACAGGCACTCATTTAGCCTCCAAAAATCTCCATAGGACCTCTCTTGGGAATTTGTCATAAGCTTTCTCTAAGTCAATGGACACCATATGGAATTCCTTCTTCATCGCCCTATACTGCTCCACAAATCTCCTCACAAGGTGAATGGCTTTAGTAGTCGATCGTCCCAACATGAAACCAAACTAGTTCTCGGAAATGGACACATCTCTTCCCATCTTCCCTTTCATCACCCTCTCCCAAATTTTCACTTTATGGATCAACAACTTGATACCCCTATAGTTGTTGAAGTTTTGGATATGCCTCTTATTCTTGTACAACAGAATCATCGTACTGTACCTCTACTCTTCAGGCATCTTGTTCGTCCTAAATTGACGTTAAACAACCTAGAGAGCCATTCCAAACCTACCTTGCCCATACTCTTTCAGAATTCTATAGGGATCTCGCCTGGCCCGGTCGCTCTACCCCTACTCATCCTGCGTATAGTCCCTATAAACTACCCCACTCTTATGCGTCTACAGTATCCAAAATCCTGAAGTAACTCCAAGTACTCTAACTCACTTGGCTCAATACTCCTATCTCCCTCTTTATTCAAGTGTTTATGGAAGTAAGACTGTCATCTCTGCCTAATCTGTGCCCCCTCCAACGGAACTCTACCCTCCTCGTCTTTTATGTACCTTACTTGGTCCAGATCACGGGCCTACCTCTCTCCCACCTTCACCATCCTGTACAACTTCTTATCCCCATCCTTGTCCCAAGTTCTTCATATAAACGACCAAATGCCTCAGTCTTAGATGCAGTAATCGCTAACTTCGCCTCCCTCTTAGCCTTCTTATACTCCTTCATGTATCCGTCTTCTCCCCCTCATCTATGCTCTCTACTAGCTTCAAATATGACGCTTTCTTAGATTTCACTTTTCCTTGAACCTCTTTGTTCCAACACCAGTCTCCTTTGTGGCCACCAAAGAAACCCTTCGAGACACCTAACACCTCTCTTGGTGCCTCTCTAATACAATTCGTTGTCCTAATCCACATACAACTCACATCCCCGCTACTCGTCCAAGCTCTCATAGCCAACAACTTCTCCCCTAACTCATGGGCTTTGTCTTTAGTCAATGCACCCTACCTGACCTTAGGTAGACCAGACATAACCCTCTTCCTCCTCGTCCACCTGATCTCTTAGTCCATAACCAAAAGCACATGTTGGGTCGTAAGATTCTCACTCGGAATGACCTTGCAATCCGTGCATATACCTCTATCACACTTCCTAAACAGTATAAAACAAAACATATCAACATTTTTGCAAATATACTGATAACCACAAATGGAGTTAATTTAATGGAAAGGGGTTCAATTGCACTGAGCAAATAGGGCAACAACGAATATTCTTTGTTATATTCAAATTGTTGAATTCCCTTAACATAAGGAAAAATCCAAGTAAACTAGTCAATGCGGTTCAAAAATTGCTTTAGGTCATAGGTTCAAATCCTAGGTATGATACTTTAGTTAAAAAAAATTAAATCCTCCCCTTGTATAAATTTATGGTTCCGCCACTGCTGATAAATCATTTCTCCAAAATGTCTGTGTTCAAGCACAAGCCAAATGACAAAGTGTACAAGAAGAAAAGAAAAAGAGAAGCAATAATCAAACAATAGAAATAGACTATATTGCGTGAACTCTTCAAAAATAATGTCGCACTCGTGCCTAGGGGTGCTTATCGGGCGGACTGGACGGATAATTACACTTAACGGTTATCGAATTATAAATATAATAATCCGCTAGCCATCCAATAAGACAACGGGCGGATTGATTTCGGACTAATAATTATTGTGCGGTTATTAGGAGGCTTATCGGCTAAACCAAATAGAAACTTTTTGAACAATCATTCAATCAATACCAAATTTTTAATACCATCTAAGATCTAACCAAACAATATTTTTGAATTAAAGAGTCTTCAGGACTACTCATACTATCATACACGTATTAACCAAATTTTTAATACCATCATGACTACTCATACAGACATACACGTATTAGTCATTCAGATTTCGATTTTTCGACTTCTCATTTCTCAGTTCAGGAGAGAGACGAGATTGATAACTTCTTTGCCTCTTGTGGCGGCAGGCAATTGAGAATTAGAAAATAGAAATTAGGGATTAAGGCATTTAGGATTTCAATAGTACTTTATATATATAGGGGTAAAAGTATAAATATAAAAATTCTTAACGGGTTAACGACTTACCCGATAAGAAATTTGAGTAATCCGCCTCCAAACCATTAAGCCATTTATTATAAAATCTCAATCCGTTCACCATCCATTACTCCGATAATCCGATACCAATAAGCCAACAAGCCATCGGTTCGGTTTGGTTAACGGTTTCGGTTCGGTTTTGAACACCCCTACTCATGCCGGATTCTTCAAAGATGCATTACTTTTAGAGAGCCTGACATGCACCCAATGACATTTATGCTGAGTCCGAGCAACATAGGAAACAGAATCTAAAAACCAAAGAAATTCACCAATATCTCATTTGCGAAAAGATTCACCTGCAATCAAGCTCAGAAGCCTCAAATAACAATCAAAATAGTTCCAATGCAGAGATAAACAAAAAAAAATGCCATTATTTTTTCCAAATTAAAGAAGAGCCCACCTAAAAAAAAAGGTTAACCAAACACTACACAGAGAGGCGGATGGAGCTTATATACTATTTTCAATACGAATCTAGATATGTAGTAAAAATCACTAAAATTTCAATAAATATTAGATTTTGAACCCATAATTATAAGTAATTTAGTACTAAGCACCTTAAAGGTTTGAACCCATCAATTTAAATTCTCGATTTGCCACTGACTATACTGAATGGTATCAATGAGGGACTTTAAACAAAGGGCAAAAACTACTGAAAGATGCAAAGTTTTGGGGAAACTCAAGCAGTATTCAAACCTCAAATTTGGAGTCGGGTATTCTAGACAGGGGCGTATTTACATAGTGGCGTCGAAATTTTTTATTATTTATATATATAAAAATAATAAGTAAAACACAAATATTTTGAGTTTGTTATACAAAAATTATTTTTTATTTTTTATCACATAAAAGATCATTCAATTTTAAGTTTGTAACCCAAAAAATATTTTTGTATTTTTTCATATAAATATTATCCAAATTTGCTAAGCACTAAAAAGTATATATCACCTGAATTTTTATATTTTATACTGAAATTATGTTATGATATTCCAAAATAGCTAATTAGCTTAATAAAATATATTAAATGTAATAAATTAATTTTATAGAAAATATGACGTGGCCGATCCCTTGTGGTTTATAAAATTACATTTATCTTCGTAGTTTGATTTTTTTGTAACAACTTGAAGTCATGGGAACATATCCAGCTCATAGATCTTGCATTTGTCGTTGATGCTCTAACAATGACTCTTATGCTAATTCAGAAAGGTATTTATATAATTCACTAAACAAATGAGTATAAATAACAATAATAACATACCTAGCATGGTCCCGTAGGTATGGGTCTGAATCTAACTGCTATCTTTTGTGAGATAGAGATGCGGGTCAAAATAATTAAATCATATTATTTACATTAATAATAATGAGTTAACAAAATTATTACAAAGTAATCAAAATAAGAAAAGTAAACAAAATATTGGTAAACCACAATTGAGATTAGTAAAACTTGGTGGGATTTTCTAAAATTATCCCAAATGTAACTAACCTATTTTGGAGTATCATGTCATATTTCCTGTATAAAATGTATAATTCAGGTGATATGTACTTTTTAATTAATCTGGCCAAAGTTGGATGTTTATATGACAAATATAGAAAAGTAACTTTTGCATTAAAACTCAAAAATTGAATAATTTTTATGTGAAAAAAATAATATTTTTTGTGTTACAAACCCAAAGTTGAATATCATAAGTGAAATTACTCTGTGTTGGTAACACAACTTTAATAGTACTTCACTATAGTCTATAGTGATAAAAACGAAAAGAATAAAATATACTAAAATAGGAAGGAGAGAAGAGAAAAATAAGGTAAAGACACAATATATAAAACTTTACTAGTTTCATGATACCTTAAACAATGTAAAATTGACAAAAATGGACCCCTTATGTTTTGGATAGATCCAGAATGGTTTTAAAATATACTTTAAAACAACTTTGATATGCTAAATCTTTTAATCTCCACAAATATCTAATAAATTCTAACATTTAAATTTTAGGGGTACTCTGAAAATAATTGAGCTCTTAACTTGAATAGTCCCTTAACCATGGATGAAGGAATATTTTTATCCTATGTATATAGGATCGGAGTATAAAATATCCCTTAAGTATCCAAAAGTTGATAGGATAGAATGTTTGGGGAAACTTTTAAAAATCAGTCTATTTCAAAAAGTGCTTCTCAAAGAAATACTTTTGATGAGAAGCAATATGGACTTGGCTAATTAATTTAAAAAATACTTTCGTACAATAATTAATATTTGTCCAAGCTATTAAAAAGTACATCTAAGTGTATTTTATTAGAAGTACTTTAGTACTTTTAGGGAGAATTTTTTTTTTTAATTTCTCAAAAATAGCTTCTGCTTTTACTCAAAATCATTTTTTTCCTTCTAAAAGTTTGAACATAGCATGATCTGAACCTGTTCTAATAACATGATTCACTTTTATGTTAGGTAACAAAATCTCGAATGGTAGATTCACAAACATTCTATCCAATTGCTTGAAAATACATTCTGCATTTGGCCTCCCATTCTACCAAGTGAAGGGGCTACCTTTGTAGCCAAGATCAAATAATCCACATGAGTTGACACAGAAAGCAAAATATTCATATTGTAGGGGGGGGGGAGGGTAGACTGGTAGTTCTTCTATCTTCTCCTCTTCGTTAAGAACCACATTAAAATCTCCACCAACCATCCAAGGTAGCTCCATGTCACTAGAGAGATAATACAGATTGTCCCACAACTTTACAGTGATGAACATTTTGCATACACAAAAGTCATCATAATGTGTTTACTAATATCCTTATTATACGCTTTGATAGTCATCTACCGTACTTCAAAAAGTTATTAGGTGCTCCGCCTTCTTCGGGAAGCACGGGTTAGCAATCACAAGATCAAAGCTTTAGCACACTCCAGCAATGAAGTACCTCCTCCGTTTCTAACTCCAAAACCTAAACCACCATACACACCATCATACCCCCCTGACGGCCTTCCAATGTGGCCGTTAAGGTCTCCTCCTATAATGAGCTCCTTGGAAAGAAGTTATCTCAGGATTAATTATCTCGAAATTAGATATTTCACCCTTCAATGATGATTAAAAAAATACTACAATCTTAGAATAACTAATTTTGGGATTTATTATACCGCAATTTTATCTCAACCAACATGCGATAAAGTCTTATTGAATTTAATCTCGGGATTAATTATCCCTTATTCCTCCTAGCAAACGAGCCCTTACACGTATATTTATTCCATAGGAGTACAATGGTTCAAACATTAGAAGTAGCGGTGAGATCAGCAATTGAAATTGTCATTTATGTTGCTTATTTTTACCCTTAAAAATGAGTAACAATTAAATTTGTACACGGTTTAAAGGATACGTCATTTAATTCAATATGAATGATGTGAGGACAGTAAATAATTAGATCAAAGAGAGAATGAACTATCAAACCAATCGTAATGGAATAATCAAGCTTGGTCTTAAGTTGAGCACTGAAACCCGACCTCGATCGAACCCTCGATATGAGCGCAGTTGCAATTAATGAAGAGAATAACTGAAGAACACTTTGAATAATAGCTAGAAGACAAAAATAAACTTTTATTACTTTGATATGCGTGTCAATAGTGTGTTAGAATGAAAACCCTTTATATCGCAAGGAAATTTCAATCCTAGTGCAAGTCTAAATAAGATAAAATCTTCTTTTTCCAGTAAATGTCGATCTGGAATTGATATCGGACGGGATTTGCGCTATAATATATAGTTGAGGGCGAATATTATGACTCTACTTGTCATGCTCAACCGTTTTTAACTTTTTTTCGTGGTCTCGAAACTGTACTTGGTCCAGATCCATTGTTTAGCCGTGCCCGATCTCAGATACATTGTTCATCCCTCCCAAGCTCTGACATGAGGGACCCTTAAGCTTCACTTGATATTGCGATGGTCTATGCTTCCCTCTCGTCTCTTCATTAGGGAATCAGTAACATTGTCCCACATTTTACCCGTACATAGATAGTCCTCTCACTTTTCAGAGAGCAGATTCATCGGAGCGACACGAAGTGATTAATTGACCCTGGTTCCTTCTTCCGTATACTACCACCGGATCGACGGGTCAGTGAAACGTCCCATCAGTCGCGTTGTTCTGATTTCGAACATGTGTCAGCCGCCGGTTGACCGTCCTCGAATGCGAAATGCCATGCATTAATTATCTCTTCTCTATAAAAGCTTCAATCCGTTTTTCACTTTTTTACTTTCCGATTCCAGAACTCTTCAATTTACCCCCAATTTTTTCACTTGCTTTTAACCCCTTCAAATTTTAATATATTGTTCTTCATATCTTCATCTTCCCATATTCAAATCTTCATACTTTATCCTTGAACCTTTAAGTTTGACCTTCAAATCTTCATCTTCATCTTCAAATCTTCATACTCGCTTTCATATATTCATATTTCTTAGAACTCGATGGCGAAGACTTAGAAATCTATGCCTTAACAAACCGTCCCTTCAAATTCTAACCCAGCCATAGATGCTGAGGTATTGTACCTGAAGTGGCCCCGAACCTTCTCTAAAGAACTTCATCCCTGGAGGCTGCTCTATGGAAAATGACTTCAAGATCGAAAAAGGTCCAATCAAGAGGATCGAGGTGAGGAGGTATGAAGGTACATATGCTCTATCACTGAGGACATGCTCCCCGGTTCTGATGAGGACATCACCACACATGTGAAGGGGTATCTAAGTATTTAAACATACCCCTTCACATTTTCCCAATGGATTTCATAGTACTCAACTTTTGTAAAAGGTACTATGCCTCGGGCAGATTCACCTGTCCTTTTGGAGGATCGTGATCCTTCTTCACCACTTTGTTAATAACATTGAGGCACCCTGATTCACCACCGACCATCTGTTTCGTCTTTATAGTCCCCGAATCTTCCGAGGGGGATTAATCAAGCTCATTCGTCGGGCAAAAAAATCTCCATTCTTGAGCATTGACAAAGATAAGGATCAAGGATGGCAGGGGAGATTCGTTTGGGTGAAAACAGAGGATCTCATTCCCTCTGAGTTCCTGTTGTTCCCTAGAAAGTGGAACCTAACCCATAAGTTCCCCTCCTTTTTGAATATTTAGAAATTTCTTTTGGATTTTTGTTCTTCTTTTTCTTTGCCCGATTTTATCAACGTGCAACGGTTGCCCGAGTTCTTAACGCAGTTCCCCTTTTCAAAGAGTAGGTCGAAGGGGTCTGCACACACCTGTCATATTTCGAGTGTAAATGGCGTATACTATCGAAGGGCAAGTGGGAGGCCCATTCCCATGGTGACTGCTCTCCTCGACCAAGTTTACTTTAATATTCAACTATTATTTTTATTAAGTCCCTCTCTTTCTTTCATAGGTTTTCCCAAGACCACTGAGCTCCAGACATTGGAAGAGGACAAGGCTTCGTCCTTACCCGATAAACCTTCCGCTTCAAGGCTTGAGGCTTCTGCAATGAAGAAGGAGAAAAATAGAAGAAAAATAAAGCCTTCGGGTTCCCCCGATATCGAGGCCAAGAAGAATAGGGTAGCGGCCCACGCCCGAAAGAGTAATAAGAAGAGAACCCGGGCCAGGGTACTAGACCTCGAATCCCTTTACTGGCTCAGGGACTATCTTGAAGATGACTACTTGGAGTTCGTCACCCATGGGCCGGCCATTGATGATGAAAAGCGGGAAGCGACCGTGGGAAGTGACCGGGAGGTTGACCCCTCTTTGGCTCAGTAGACCGAAGGAAAACCAGTGGCTACGGCCTCCTAAAAAGCTACTCCTACTCTGAGGGAAGCCGCTGGTGTCATTAACATCACCGGATCGCCATCCCTCACAAAGTCATTATTCGACTAGGCTCAGGCCGTCAAAGAAAAACCAAATGAGATGTTGTGGGTAGCAGACGAGGCCCTCAACCTATTCTTTGAGGGCATGGACATTAGCGTATTGGAGGATCACTCCGGGTTCGGTCACCTAGAGATCCCAAAAAAAAACGTGCTGTTGGAAGCAGACTGGATAAGCTCGAGCCTGAAGCTAGTGAAGCAGTTCCCTACTCCGAGCGTGGATCTCGACCACAAAATAGCGGTCATGTTTCAATCCCGATGGATACCTAGGTACTATCTAGATTGGTTGGTGTGGCCAGTTATCTTTGTTACTTGGTGACCGAAGAGGATCAGGCAAATATGAATGATATGAGTGCACCGAGCCTTTTCAACGAAGCTCAACAAGCGCTGAACCGGGTATGCTTCTCTTTCTTTGTGACCTTCTTGTAGCTCATTTAACCTTAGTATTTGTGATGACCCGAAAGGTCATCTCTTGTTTTAGAAGTCAAAACTGTGTTCCGAGGTCTTAAAAACCTCTTTTTGTCTCACCTCGTATTGCGTGCACAGTCTAGATGTGTTCTTGGAAAGCTTTTATGTGAAATTTAAAAAAAAATAATAATGAAATTGGCCTTTAAAATTGGTTAAAGTTGACCTTGGTCAATATTCTTGGAAAATGGGTTCGGACTCATGATTTGACGGTCCCGTAGGGTCTGTAGTAAAATATGGGATTTGAACGTATGTCCGGAATCGAATTCCGAGGTCCTAAGCCCGAGAAAAGAATTGTTAAAGAAAATTATTTGTTGGAAAATATAAAGGCTTTTAGAAGTGAATTGATGCATTTTCTTGATGATATCGGGCCCGTATCTTGGTTTAGGAGCCCAGTACAAGTTTAAAATAATAATTAAGTTGAATTTTTGAAATTTGGTAAGAATCGGAAGTGGTTTGGTATAAAACGGACCTTTAGTTGAGAAAATGGAAATTTTGACGTTCTTAAGTAATTTCTTGAATTTGAGGTTTAATCCATAGTTGTTGATGTTATTTTGATGATTTGATTGCATGAGCAAGTCCATATGATAATTTTAGACTTGCGTGCATGATTGGTTTGGATCTCCGAGCTGTGAGTTTTGGATAAGCCACAGAGTGAATTTAGACTTAGAAAAAAAATTGTTGTTGCAGGTTCTGTGAAGTTGCAGGTCTCTGAACTGAGCTTCGCGGTCCGCGGTGAATCTTCACGACCACATTAGGGACTTTGCTGCTGCGGTGGGATTTTCGCAATCATCGGTGGGCAAGGCCAAATGTCCGCGGTCGCGCTCGTTATTTCATGGTTCGCAGTGGAGCTCCACGACCGCGGTCCTTTTTTTCTGTGGCCAGCGGTGAGGATCTGAGAGGGGTATATGATAACTAGGGATTCTAGTCTATTTTATACTCCTTTTTGATTGAGTTTTGGACTAAAAATGTATACAAGTAATCCCTAAAGCTTACATGTTGTGCTTGTTTGCAGTGTTTGGTCAAAAAGTGACAAGGAAGTTAAAACCAGCTCAAAAAGGAGTGAAACCTGCTCAAGTACCAAGAACAAGTCAAAGCACTGCTACAACAGTAAATCCACCGCAGCAATAACAGACCCACTGCGACCGCTGCATTTGTTGCGGTCCGCGGTGGAAAAAGATCAGAGAGATGCAATTTTGAAAGCTCAAGCAATGCGGTCCGCGGTAGATTCTTCGTGGCCGCAGTAGCCTTATCGCGACCGCAATCTATTTGTTGCGATTCACGGAGAGGGGACGACAGTCTATTTTATGTGGTCCGCGATGAAGCCACCGTGGCCGCGGTGCATTTTATGCGATCCGCGGTGGCCAGCTTCAGAGACCAAAACTTGAAGCCAAAAAGCCTCACCGCGGACGCAGTCCATTTCTTGAGGCCCACGGTACCTCCGTCAGGGGTATTTTTGTCCAGAAAATTTAGCCTTGTATAAATACTTCTTTTTCACATTTTTAGGGTATCTTTATCTTAGCAGAGCACGTGAACGGCAGTTTTAGTCTATTTTGAGTAATTTGTAGCTAGTTTAACATTGAATCTTCAAATCTTAGCTTGTAATCATATTATATGGGTTATTCTTCATCTAAATATCTGATTTCTTCCATTATTATGAGTAGCTAGACCCATTATCTAGGGTTGTGACTCAACCCTAGTGTGGGTATTTGATGAGTCTTTTGTTTTAAGGCTCAGATGTTTATGGGTGGTTGATATTTGGACTGATTTGTGTTTTCCATGTTGAATTAGTGGTTACAAATACTAATTTGTACCTTTTTGACTTGGGCTCTTCTTGAGAAAGAGAGTTTGAGTCTAGAAAAATCAGTCCAACAAGGAATTGGGGTGTATTCAAGAGATTGGTAGCCCCAATTAAAGGGTTAAATCTAGAGATAGTAATACCCGACTTGAGCCTATATTACTCGCACACTTTTGACACCCAATTGGTCTTGAGAAAGTCAATTAGGGCAAAGTCCCTCAAGCTACCAAAAGGTATAGAGTGAGTAGTTTCGTACATGGGCTATATCACAATCCCTAACATAACAACTTTGCCTTAGGCTTTAAAACCCGACAAGTATTCACCTAGGAGAAAGTCACTTCCCTAGTGCCTTGTTAACCATTTAGAAAACCTTACAAGCATCTATCCATAGCTTAATTTTGCATATCTTTAGTATAAAAATTAGAAGTAACAAACAACCAAAGATGATTGAAAGTGTAATCAAGAGCATTACACACTGCTAGTTTCGATGGGAATCCAAATCCCAAACATTCTAGCTCCCTGTGGATTCGATCCCGACCTTCTCGGGTAAAAGCTGCATCGATCACTTTGGCCACTTTCTAGTGGTGTAGGGTTGGACCCGATCACTTTTTGGCGCCATTGCCGGGGAGCTAACGGTTTTGGCTATCTATCTAAATAGTTTTGTGTATTGTTTTTCTTTCCTTCTGTGTTACTAATTTGTGTGTGTCTCCAACTCAGGTACAAAATGGCGGAAAACAACGCACTCTTGGAGATATTCTACCTAGGGAGGATGTGGATAACAATATTGATGATGAGGTACCTATAATGCCTCAAGCTCAAAAGAGAGGCTGCCAGGCCAATGATAATGTTCCAGACCCTCCCCTGCCACCTCCAAGAGTAGCTCCTCGGGTGCTTCCAAACCAAGGATATGCTAGTGCAATTGTCCCACCCCGGATCCGGGCGGGCAATTTCCAAATTACAAATGTGATGCTGACTTTGTTGGAGCAGCGAGGGTATTTCACATGTGCACCCCATCAGAATGCTTACAAATATCTTAAGGGCTTCGTGAATACCTATTGGGGGAGCAAGAAAACAAATGTGTTAGAGGATGCACTTCGGTTGAGATTATTCCCTTTTTTACGTAGAGGGAAGGCTTTGGATTGGCTTGAAAGTCTTCCCAACCATTCCATCACTACTTGGGATGAGTTGGTAGATAAATTCATTGCAAAGTTTTTCTCGCCGGGCCATATGGCGACCTTGATGGATGAAACTTAGCTTTCAAGCAGGCCCAACGAACCACTGCATGGGATATGGGAGAGATACCGGACCATGGTAACGGAATGTCCAAATAATGATATGACTGAGGCAATGATACAACATATATTCTACCGGGGCATTAACACAACAAATCAGTGCATAGTGAACCAATTCTCCAGGGGCAATTTCATGAACACACCGTATAATGAGGCTAATGCAATATTGGATGAGATGGCTAACACGTCCTCCGCTTGGTAAGTACATCCAATGTGCCACAGGGTGACCCCACGGTCATTCACTTGCATAAAGAGCTCCATGATCATGGGCAGGCAATAGCAGAACTGACAACAACAATGAACCAGCTAGCAAAGGCACAATTACAGTAGGTTCAATCTCCACGACAAGTAAATGCTGTTAAGGGTGTCAACATGTTAGTAAACAAAAGAAGACAAAGAGGTCAACAAAACCAAGAGAGTTAGGATCAATATGACCAAGATAGTGGTGGGTTCCAAGATGATGGGTATGATGAGTAGCATGAAGAAGTGCAATACGTGAACAACTATCAAGGCCAAAGGGGCAATTCTTCTAACCAACAACAATGGAGACCCCAAGGCAATTGAGGAAATTAAAAACAACAAGGGAGTGATAATTGGGGGAACAACAACCAAAATTCAAATTGGGGCAACTAGAACAATAATCAGAACAATCATGGTAATTAGAGTGGCAACAACAACAACTGGGGTGGAAACAACAATCAGGGTGGTTGGAACAATGGCAATCAAGGAAATCGGGGGCAAGGCTTTCAAAGGCCCCCGATGTATTAACAACCTAACAATCCACCCCCGTTTCCATACCAAGGCCCTAGTTCTTCCAACAATGAAATAGGAAGAATCGAAATGATGTTTGAACAGATGATGAAAAAGAATGCTGACTCTGATGCCCAATTGGCATCCCACAATACTTCAATTAGAAACTTGGATCTTCAATTTTGCCAAATCTCACAATCCTTGAATACTCACCCTAAGGAGGCTCTACCTAGTGATACGGTAGTCAACCCTAAGGGTGGGAATAATTCGAGGCATGTAATGGCGGTAACTACAAGAAGTGGATGAGGCAGTGATGGAATGCCTCCAAACAAAAAGAAATTTTGAGTGATGAAGTTGAGTTGCAAGAGGATAAGATTCCTTTGGTAGTTGAGAATGTGACTGTGAGTACGTGATTTTTGTTTACACGACAATTACTCCAAAAGAAATCAAAAAAAAAAAACAAATAAAACAAATGGTTTTGTTGTACAATTTTTGGAGTTTACGTGGCACTTTTGGCAGTTATTTGTAGTTTTGTTTGTGATTGTTTAGTTTTTGTCGAACAAAAATACAAAAAAATATATGTCGCATGTGAGTTTAGGATATCGTTCTACTATTAGGAATTAATCAAACCATAATTTGGTTTTTTAAAGGAAAAATCACAAAAAATATGTATCTTTTATTCTATTTGTTGTCATTGAGTGATTTTATTTTAATTAAACATTTAATGTGAATGATAATTGTTGTTTGAGTATTAATTAATATTTGTATGGTTTTATTTTTTATTTTACAATTTAGTTAGGAATTTTATTTAAATCAAAATTAAAAGAAGGAAAAGAAATGAGTTAAATCGGAATTGGGCCATTTAAATTGGACCCAAAATCAGGCCCAAAAGCACTGCTTTGCCCGGTCCAGATCAGTTGGCCTCAGGGACATCCAAACGACGTCGTCTTGATCATGCTTGATCTGGGCCGTTGATCTCAGAATGATCAACGACCAAGATCACATCTCCATACCCACGTTTAAACCCGACCCGTTCAACCCCGGACCAACCCAACCTCCTTTTAGTTGGAACGACACCGTTCCTCATTTAGTGAAAGATCCTGGCCTTCGATCTCACTTCATCCAACGGCCAGGATCTAACCACCCACTACGTATATAAACTCCAACCCTTACCCCATGCCCCCATCCGAACACCCCCCTTTCATCGTCCCAAACCCAAATCTCCCAAACCCTAGCCGCCCCTGTGCACTCTCACCGTGAACCCGGCGGCAACGACGCCGGTGACCACCAAAGTAACACCCCTGATGCACCTCACCATCTTGAACACGGATCTGTTGCCCCTTGCCTCGAATCATTCCCCATCGCCTTGAATCTTCGTTTGAAAGTTCGAGCAAAACCCCGATCTACACCAACCCACCTCAGATTCACACCAGCTATTACCCTAGCCTCACTCGTGACCAAACCAATCTTGGTTTGGTCCGAATTTACCCACAAATCCCCAAACCCCAAATCTGACTGTTCGAACCCTAGAACACAAGAAATTTTGGAATCCGGTTAGATTAGACGGAAGGTTGGGGTCTAATAGACCTAATCGAAGTGTTCTCGGTCGAGAACACCTCGATTAAGATCTGTTCGACCTCAAATGGGCAAATCCAGCTCGGGCCTGGGTCGTCTGTGTTTAAGCGTTTCAGAGTAAGTTCACTTTTCCTTTTTTGTTATTTGTTTTAGTTTAGTTTAGTTTATCGGCATGGTTAATTAGTTTGTTTGCTTATTTCTGGGATTTTGCTGTCAGTTGTTCTCCATCTCCATAAAACCTTTTATTCGGTCGATTGTTATTCTGTTTATGGTTGAATACGTATAGTGATATACATATTTCAATTTGATTAATATCGTCGAATCGATAATGCCTGTGGTTTCCCTGTGTCGTGCAAAATTGTCAAAGACAGTTGATGCCCTATTTGTGTTGTTTGTTTGATCGACTATTTGTTCTATGTTATAATTAGTATAGTCGATTCGAAACATGTCGTCAATTAGTTCCAGTTTGGAATGGTAGTAATTTGACTCGTGTTGTTTGATTTCTGCTGAAGCTTTGTTTGAATCCAATTGAGTGTAGCTGCTTATAGTCTGTTAGTTAAATTAGAAAACATTTAAGGATGGATTTATAGCTACAGTCTAGGATAGATCTCAGATTTTATTTTAATTTATGGCATGTTTACTCATTTTGGACCTTGGGCAGCATGTGCATTGTAGTATAATGGACAACATATGCTGTCAGGACATACTCCTGCTGCCCATACCTCTTTAAACTAATAAAAGATAAATCCTTATAATAAGAAAAAGGAGGTTGTCAGGGGAATCTCAAGGGGAATACTTTTCTTTTGAGTTTTTTGAGTGGAAAAACAGAAGGTTCACATGGGAGGGGATCAGTATTTTATTGGACTAGTTTGCTTTAACAGGCTGGGGAATGAAGTCATTTTTGGCTATAAAAAAGGGAAGGGTTTTCAGAACTGAGGGGGCATGAAGAGTTTAGGGAGAGAGGAGGAAATCAGAAAAGGAGGAGGAGACCCCTGAAAAACTCAAAAGTAGCAGCCATCAAAAACCTCTCTGAAATCTATCTCCCTTTAATTTCAGCAACATAGAGAATCAGAAAAATAGGGGGGATCGAAGAGTTCAGTAGAGGTCAGACATCCGGAGTTCTAAAGAGAGAAAAAAGGAGTGAAAAAGGAAGCAGAACAATCAGAAAAATAGAGGGAAGGAGGGACAGAGAGTTTTGAGAACATCCAGATAACCGAAAATCAGAAATCACTGTTTTATTGCCTCTACCTGTGATCTTTTGGTACTGCTGGGCTTTCATTTAGCAGCTTGTCTTGACTATTGGTTTTTTTTCGGGCATTGTTCTTCAAGCTACTGCCCTTTTTCTTTGGTTTAATCTGTCTTCGAGATTGCTACTGCTGCCACTGTTGGTTTTACTGGTTCTGTTGTTGTCAAACACACTGTTGCTGTGTGTATGCTACTACTGCTCTACTGACCCTTTTTCTTCTTCAATTGTAAGCACTTTCCAGGTACACATTTGAACCTCACACTGATGTAACAGTAAAAGCATGAAATGAAAGTTGCGAAGGAGTTTAATCATTTGCTGCTGTACTTACAACTTTATAAATGTTGTTAGATTTGTGTAATTCTTTAGTAGCTCAATAGAAAATACATTGGTTAGCTTGTACTTAGTTGAAATTTAGTTTTGTTTAAATACTGTGATCTTAGTTGTTTGTATGACATGGAATGCATAGGTGTTTAGTATATCGATAGCTAAATCTCATCTCTATTCCTATTTTAAATACGTAAAGCAGGTTGCTTCTAATTTGGCAAAAATGCAATATAGTCTTAAGTCATTTGAGCTAACTCTGTCAAATTCGGATTCCATTAGGCAGTGTTTGAATCCCATTAGTAGTATCCTCTAGTAGTTAATTCCATTAATCTAGTTTAAATAAGTTAGTTTAAATTCAACTTGAAGAATGTTTAGCGTAAGTTTAGCATTTTATTAATCTTGTATGCAGTTTTCTTTATTAAATTAAAAGCATGTTCGCTCATGGAATAAGGCATGAAACAACCCCTTACCTTATCAATAATTAATCTGATAATTAATAAGAGGCCGGAGCTGGCCAAGCATGTTAATTTAATTAGCGTGTATTTTCCTTCATTTTTAGAGACAAACATAATAGAAAATGTAGTCGCTGTAGGTTTATCCTCTCAAAAAATGAGACGAGTCTCGCCAAATAAAACAATGCAAATTGCGGGGCCCTTAATAATTGGTCGTAATAAAATACTCAGAATTCGGGATGGACTGTTTAGCGAATTTCACTGCCTTCCCCAAAGATAATAACGTGTTAGACTCTTTAGGCGCGATTTAATTAAATTACATTCTTAAATTTGGGTGCGCATTTATGTGACCCAAATTCAAATCTCAACGGAGTCGGAATGTATTAACAACCACGGGTGCATTGATTGTGACGTGGTTCGAGATACATTTCCACGACGTTGCAATTCCATAAAAAATGATAATAATAAAAGCGGTTTAAACTTAATAAAAGCATACAAGTTATAACATGTATTAAATCAGATATTTAGCCATTATAACAATTTAAGCGACCGTGCTAGAACCACGGGATTCGGGGGTGCCTAACACCTTCCCTCGGGTCAACAGAATTCCTTACTTAGAATTTCTGGTTCGCAGACTTCATTTGGAAAGTCGAATATTTTCCTCGATTTGGGATTCAAGATAAACCGGTGACTTGGGACACCAAAAGCCAAACCTTTCCCAAGTGGCGACTCTGAATTAAATAAATAATCCCATTTCGAATATTGTCACTTAAATTGGAAAAACTCCCTCGCGCATTTTACCCTTCGGGGCGGGCGCGCAAAAAGGAGGTGTGACAGCTCTGGCGACTCCGCTGGGGAACTAGAACCCAGAACGTTAGTTCAGGGTTTAGAATTCGAGCTTAGAATAATTGTTATATTTGGCTTTATTATCTGATCTTTATTACATGTTTGGGCATAACGTGCTAAATGTTGTCTTTTATCGCTTTGATATTATCTGAACTGTATATAAACTGTGCCGAAACCCTTCTCTTCTTACCTCCGGGGAGAAACTCGCTGGTCGAGACTCCCTATTCTGTTAGTGTCAATACCTGAAATAAGATAGAGGCCGGATAAGTTACAAAGCCGGACGATCTCGCGGGTCCCCGGTACGTAGCCCCCTCCTCGACTCGAGTTGTCCGCTCGGGTACACAGTCTAGAATATATACCCAGGTTATTAACCTAGTATAACAAAACCTCATGCCGGATGCCTAGTAGGAACGCTTATTTGCATCATGTTGCATTTGACATAGGGGACTCAACACAGGGGTTGGGTCCGTCTAGGACAGACAACCGGAAATGAAAAGACCATCCTGCTGCATCCCGTTTGTTTTGCGCATTTATTTGCTTCAGTTTTGCATGCTGACCGGTTTCTAAAAAAAAACTTTAAAAGAAAAAAGAAGAAGAAGAAAATAGCAGCGTAGGGAGATAATTACTTATTTTTGGAAAAATAAAACCAATGTACAAGTAGTGTCAAAACCTCGCCGGAATTTTCTTTTTTAAAAAAAAAAGAAAAAAAAATGAAACAAAAATTTGTCTTTTAGTTTGATTTATTAAAAATCCAAAAAAGGGTATTTGTTTAAAAATAAAATAAAAAAATTCAAAAAATATATAATATTTTTCTTTTGTAGTATCTCTTTCATAAATGCATACTAATAATCCAAATACTTCCTTAAAAGATTTTCCGAAATTTCAAAAAAAAAGTCTTAAATTCAAAAAATATTTCTTTAGTCTTCATCTCTTTTCCAAAAAAATAATAAAGAAAAAAAAATGTAAAATATAAAAATCCAAAAATATTTTCTCCTTTCCTTTGAAAGATTTTATTAAAAAAAAAAAGGATTTAGTCTGTTTCCCCTATTTCTGATCAGCTCGAACTACGCCGATTTGATTCTCACAGGGTGCGAGATACGTAGGCAACCCTCATCGGATCCAACCTCTCCTTTTCCAGAAATTGCCAAAATGTCAGAATTTTAATTTATGAGTCAGGTGATGCCGTTTTGTCAAGAATAGCTGAATGTTCCCGAAAGGGACGCCGGAAGGCTGACTTTGCATAAACAACCATTTTTGGTCATTTTTTAAAAAATTTGACCAAATTGCCCAATGGCCTTAGGATCCTCGTCCCCGAGGCTCTGCGAGGCCATGTTCCCAATGTCGGGTCACCATTCTGAAAAAAAAGGAAAAAAAAAGAGTCATAAATAAATCAAGTGATGCTGTTGTTGTCAAAAACGACCAAATGTTCCCGAAAGGGACGGCGGAAGACTGACTTTGCATAAACGGCCACTTTCAATCATCTTTTAAAGTTTTGATCGATTGGCCCTCACAACCTTAAAATCTTCATCCCCGAAGTGCTGAAAGGTCGTGTTCGAAAATCGGATCTTTCTTTCTAAAATATAGTCAAATCATTTTTTAAAATCACCTTAATAAATGTGCAGGATGGGCACAATGCAAAATGAACACTTTTTTAACTGCAAATGTCCCGAACTACGCAAGATCTGATTCACGCGGCATCGTGATACGTAGGCAATCCTCATTGGATCCGGTCACATTTTTAACTGCAAATAATGAAAACAATAATAATAGGAAATAATAAAATAAAATAATAAAAAAAAATAATAATAAAAAAATGATAAATAAAGGGAAGCCTAAAGAGAAGCCGGAATGACGCATGTCTTCGTTGCAAACATGTAGAAATTCACTTAACCGTATAGGTGCATCACGCCCCAACGTGAGATTACCTGTCTGTTATTTGTTTCAAACTAACCGTTTGCTTGCTGCTAAGTTCCAGGTCTTTAGAAAGGGTGGTTTGTTTTGGTGGAGGTCTGGCCTCACATTCATACTTCACGAGGTCGAAAGGGAGTGTTCAGTTGCCCGTCGTTAAGTCGAGAGGGAGTATTCACACTTACCTCACAAGATCAAAGGGAAGCATAGAGATGTCTTCAGAAATTCCTTTGCCGACAATTCCTGTCTCCGAGGAGAGTTCAATCTCGGCCGTCCTGACGCCCGAGTCAACAACTGCTGAGGAAAACAGAATCATGCGGCTCCGCATGTTAGAGATGTTGGATGACTGGAATAACGGAAAAGAGCCGCCGAGTGTAATCCCTGGGTTCCCTGAGTTGTTCTCCAGGACAAGTGGGACTTCCAACATCCCCATAAGCTATCTAACTACTCCATTCGGGTACCCGGCCATTTCAGCCCACTCTGCCGGATCACCTCTAAGTCTTATCCCTGGATGTCAACGACGGATGTAGCTACAAACATATTCATCGCACCGCCCTGTCCAATCGTGGCACAACCCACTACACACAGGCCCAATTTTGACTATTCCTCATTCACATTCCAAGCCCCATCCTTCTCATTGGAATCAACTCGGTTCACCACCAGCACTCATCCTCAACAACTTCAATACGAGTTTGCACCTGGGCAAGATCAGAACCCCAAAGCTGCTGAACAAGATGAGATGGCAAAAAGAATGAGGAGCCTTGAGCAGAGTTTGAAAAACATGCAAGGTTTAAGCGGGCAAAAGAGTGTTTCATATACCGATCTATGCATGTTCCCTCACGTGCACCTACCCGTGGGTTTCAAAACACCAAAGTTTGAAAAGTATGACGGGCACTGCGACCCCATTGCTCATCTCAAGAAGTATTGCAACCAATTGAGGGGAGCCGGCGGCAAAGAAGAATTGTTGATGGCATACTTCGGGGAAAGTCTGATAGGAATAGCCTCAGGGTGGTATATGGACCAAGACATATCTCGATGGCATATATGGGATGATCTCGCCAGAGATTTTGTGAGACAATTTCAGTATAATATTGACATTGCACCAGACAGAAATGCTTTGTCAAACTTGAAGAAGAAACCCTCGGAAAGTTTCAGAGAATATGCTATTAAATGGCGCGAGCAAGCATCAAGGGTAAAACCTCCCATGGACGAGATAGAAATGGTCAGTACTTTCCTCCAGGCTCAAGAATCAGACTACTTCCAAAACATGATGTCAGCCATGGGAAAGCCTTTCGCGGAAGCGATTAAGATCGGGGAGATGGTGGAGAATGGTTTGAAAACGGGTAGAATTTTGAGTCAGGCAGTCATAAGGGCAACCTCCCAAGCCGTCCAAAGCGGGTTCGGAGGAATGGCAAGAGGGAAGAAAAAGGAAGAGACGTCCATGGCGGCATCAGAAGCAGGAGAATATCGTAACCCCAGGCCCTGTTTTTCAGAAAGGACCCCGCAACATTATTACCCCCACCAAAATGCGACCTATGCTCCTCAACCATACATGGTCATGAGTACCCAACCCTATGTCCAGCCGCCGCAGCAAGCCAATCGGGGCCAAGCTCCACCTCCCAGAAATCAGCCTCCTTACCGAAACCACTATAATCCTCGACCTTCCCAGAATAACTTCCGTCCTCGGGAACCACCCAGGAGACCCAACTATACACCAATCGGTGAACCCTACTCCACTCTGTTCCCCAAGCTTGTCCAGATGAATTTACTGCAGCCCATACCCCCAAACGGGCAAAACCCGGAATCACCATCATATCAGCGGGGTGTCAGGTGTGCATACCATTCAGGGGTAGAAGGGCACGATACAAACAACTGTTGGACATTGAAACAAGCGGTAGAGAATTTGTTAGAGCAAGGGAAAATTGTGTTGAAAGACGAGGATGTCCCAAATGTGACCAATAATCCGCTGCCTGCCCACAACAACGGGCCGAATTGGGATGGTTTGTGAAGACAAAGAATTTGATCCGGCGCTTAAGGCCATAATTGCTATTGCTAATACAGAAAGGAAGCCCAAGGCAACCCCGAAGCAAGAGAAAGAGAAGAAGAAGAATAAAATCACCGAGACTGAACCGACAAAGAAAATTGATGTATCCAAGCAGGCCTATGTGGTATGGGGGACGATCAAACCACCTCGGTTGAATGAGCCAGTGGTTATTGGACGCATACCACAGAAGCCAAAGTACAGTAAAGAGGAAGATGATGAGGTGTTCACGGTTGAAGAGAGTGAGGGAATATGTGAGGCGATGAGGAAAATGCTATGCGAAACACACATGGTCCAGCTAGGAGAGGGTACTAGCACCGCTGAGGTATCATATATGGGACCAAGCGCCAAGCTTCAAAACTGGAAGGCTACGCCATTCTTGATCGGGCGGGAGTCCTAGTAGACCTGTCCTGCAACTTTTTCTGCATCGCGAGCTATCCCAGGGTGTAACTCAGATGTTTCCTTTAGTTTCCTGTTTTTAATTTCCTGAATGTAAACCCTGTTATCTTCCCAATTCCAAGAAATGAAATCATATTTCATCGTTCACCTTCTTTATTTTTCATAGTTTTGCTATGTTTTCTTTTTATTTCTCTTCAATTCTGATAATGCAGCTTTAAATAACATGACATGCTTGCGGACTTCATGCCCAGATCCCAAGAACTCCGTCAGACTTCAAATAAAGAGTCAAAATTTGAAATATAGAGAGTTTGAGAAAATTAAATAGGAACAACTAAAGAAAATTGGCTCATGGCTTGGGAAATGTCCGTCACTGAAGCAGAGTTTGAGGACAGTGAGTGGGTCTAGACTCGTATGGAACGTTGACCTTAATGACTGCAGTTTGTCACGAGCAATTGTACCAACAAAGAATGGCCCGCGCCTATAAATTTTGAAGTAGGGTAACTGGTGTTAAGGCATATTCTTCCTCATCATCAGGAAGCACAAAGAAAGTTTGCTCATAATTGGAAGGGTCCATACATCATTGAAAAATATTGCCAAGAGGAGCATTTGTATCTGGGCGACATCGAAAGAAATGACCCCGACACCGCTATGAATGCAGATGCAGTACTATGTCTAAATCGCTCCGGCGATGTCTTTGCACAATTGAGATGACGAAGGCTTTCATTCTCGCTACCCAAACACTATCAACCCTTTGCAAACCTATTTGAGCTGGTTACTCTTCTTTGATTACCCTCTTTGGAACTCGGAAATATTATCGAAAATAAAATGAAAAAAAAAAGAAATTGAAAAAAAAATATACAAAAAAAAACAATGAAAATGAAAAAGGAAAGGGAAGTTGAAAAACAAAGCAGATCAGAAAAACGAAAAAAAAAATCCAAAAAAAAAGAGCAAAAGTGGCCTGAACTACGTCTGACTTGATTCCGAAAGGATACGTAGGCAGCCTCTCCCTGGGGTTCAGTCACACCAAAAATAAAATCTAAGAAATTCCCCAAAGTAAAACTAGGGCAGAAGTTATAATGTTTCGACCATGAGACCGCCCAAAAGGTTCCAAAATTGTAGTTCAATCCAAATTCTTTTCACCCCAAACCTTGTCCAAGTCCTTCTGATCAATTGGCAAAGACAGGAAAGCGGAAACGTCATTTGTTGGAATCCAATAGAAGTCAAATTGAGAGAAATAAAATGAGAGAGTCTTATCGGTGAAAACCTTCAGGCACCATGAGGCGACAAGAGTAGAGAAATCAAAAATGAGAGAGGTCGATTAGCGAAAACCCGCAAAGGGCGTTGTCGTCCGAAAAGAGGATACTTCATCACTAAAAGCCCTGGAAAGGTTCTCTGGTTTGGAAACACGGATCAATAGGTTCATGAGAAGCTGGAGTTCGACGCGGATCGGGCATCCAGTCCAAGAAGCATGTCATGTCAGTTTGAAGCCAGCATGCACTCCAGATAAGTCCTTCTTTTCCCCCGAAAGGGACGGTTCTATTTAAACTCACATGCTTTCCTTTTGCATAGTTTTCTTTGAATCCCTTTCGGTCTAACTCTGATTCTGTAACAATTACAAAGAAAAGGTGGCAGGACCGATTTCACAGGGCCCCGCCTGGCAAGAGTCAAAGAAAATACAAGGCCTCAGTTGTGCGTCAGTCCCATCACGACTGACCATGGTGGTTGATTGCTTCCAAAGTAAAGACGTTCGAAAGGAAAGAAAGTCAAAGGCAAAGTTCCTAAGGGCAGAATAAAGCAAAAGGACAGAGCCCACACGGGCGAGTCATCATATAATCCTAAGGCTGAACCCGGTCAGTGTGAAAGAGATTCACCCTCAAGGTCAACAAGCAGCACAGTTCTCAATGGAAATGGGGATGGGATCAAGTGATGGAGATGATCAAGGCCACAAAACCGGCCACCGTTTCAACTAATAAATTGTTCTTTGTTGAAAACAGGTCTTACTCAAAGTAACCGTGCAAGAAGCAGGTGTAGCCCAAAAAGAAATGAAGTGCGCGAGCATTGAAACAGCTTTGCAGCAGGAAAACGACCAAAAGGAAGTTTCCCCAGAATTCTTTCATGCATTTTTGATAAATAAAAAGAAATATAAAAGGAAAACCAAACAAAAGGAAGAAGACAAGAAAGAAAAATGAAAATCCCCAAAAGAAAAACAAATCATGGTAGCATAGGACCTCATTCCTCAACTATCCCGGTTAAACCGCGGATCTCCTTGGCATAACCCAAGGAGCTTTTTCTATCAAAATCCCGGCATAACCCGATGACTTTATCGGCATAACCCAAGGATTCTTTCCCTCTTCCGGCATAACCCGATGAATCTTTCCGGCATAACCCGTGGACCTTTTTCGGCATAACCCGATGCCTCCCCGGCATAACCCGAGGACTCTTGCCCTTTTTCGGCATAAACCGATGAATCTTCCCGGCATAACCCGTGGACCTTTTCCGGCATAACCCGATAACTTTACCGGCATAACCCGATGAATCTTCCCGGCATAACCCATGGACCTTTTCCGGCATAACCCGATAACTTTACCGGCATAACCCGATGAATCTTCCCGGCATAACCCGTGGACCTTTTCCGGCATAACCCGATGACTTTACCGGCATAACCCGAGGATTCATCCCCTCTTCCGGCATAACCCGATGAAGCTTCCCGGCATAACCCGATGACTCCCCGGCATAACCCGAGGACTCTTGCCCTTTTTTGGCATAACCCGATGAATCTTCCCGGCATAACCCGTGGACCTTTTCCGGCATAACCCGATAACTTTACCGGCATAACCCGATGAATCTTCCCGGCATAACCCGTGGACCTTTTTCGGCATAATCCAATGACTTCCCCGGCATAACCCGAGGACTCTTTCCCTTTTCCAGCATAACCCGATGAATCATCCCGGCATAACCCATGGAACTTTTCCGGCATAACCCGACGACTTCCCCGGCATAACCCGAGGACTCTTGCCCTTTTCCGGCATAACCCGATGATTCTTCCCGACATAACCCGTGGACCTTTTCCGGCATAACCCGATGACTTTACCGGCATAAACCGAGGACTCTTTCCCTTTTCCGGCATAACCCGATGAATCATCCCGGCATAACCCGTGGACCTTTTCCGGCATAACCCGACGACTTCCCCAACATAACCCGAGGACTCTTGCCCTTTTCCGGCATAACCCGATGATTCTTCCCGGTATAACCCGTGGACCTTTTACGGCATAACCCGATGACTTTACCGGCATAACCCGAGAACTCTTTCCCTTTTCCGGCATAACCCGATGAATCTTCCCGGCATAAACCGTGGACCTTTTCCGGCATAACCCGATGACTTTACCGGCATAAACCGAGGACTCTTTCCCTTTTCGGCATAACCCAGGGCCCCTTTTTCTCTCCTCCCCGGCATAACCCGGGGACCTCTTTGTCTTCACGGCATAACCCGTGCACCTCCTTAGCAAAACCTAGGAGCCCCTTTTTTATTTTTCTCCCGACATAACCCGGACAGTTTCCGGCATAACCTGGCAATCCTCCCAATTTAGGGCTCCAATCCCTAAGTTGAGCGAGTTTCCTTTAGCCAACATTAGGGCTCCAATCCCTGAGTTGAGCGATTTGCTTCTAGCCAGCATTAGGGCTCCAATCCCTGAGTTGAGCAATTTATTTTTAGCCGACATTAGTGCTCCAATCCCTGAGTTGAGCAATTTATTTTAAGCCGACATCAGGGCTCCAGTCCCCGAGTTGCGCATTTTTACCTTTTGCGACATAAGGGCTCCAATCCCTGAGTTGCGCCTTTCAGACTAGAGGTTTCCAATCCCCTCATCAATCCTGTAGATTTTTATGGCAATTAACTCACGAAATTTTCCTAGTGAAACTGGGGCAGAAAATTTCGTTCGTTTGTTTTGTTGTCTCAGCAGGTCTGACCTCGAGGCACATGGATCGAGATAACCTACGGTTTGAGTCTCAATCCAGAATAAAGAAAAGAAGAAAAGAACAAAAAGAAGATGTTCCCAAATATCGGAACAAACAAAGGGCAGGTCGCTCAAAATTTGATCAAAATTCCCGAGCTCCGCCAATCCCGTTTCACTCAATACTGCATAAATAAACAAGCGCCTACAACTTGCAAGCATCAAGATTCGGATCGAAGTCTACAAGCAGAATCAGCTAAGACCCAAGATCAAGTTGCAAAAGAATTATAGATAGGAATCTTGTAACTAGCGATTGACATGCATAAGTAGTTAGTTCAGTTTTTATTTTCCTTTGGTTGTAATAAGGCGGTCAGTAAAGCAGCAGTGGCAACAACAACAACAGTAACAACAAGCATTGCAATCCCATGGTAGTCCCAGCTACCAAAGTTTCCCGAACTACATTGACCTGATTCCTGTTTAGCCCAGGATATGTAGGAAATCTTTGAAGCAAAGATTCGGTCAAATCTTTCAAAAATGTGCTTCACACAGAGTAACCCAACGGGCAAAAATCGCTCATATCCGCTCACTTTATCTTTGCACGAAAATCTCGCATGTTTTCGAACTAAGAGGGGAAGCTGTGAGCACGTGATTTTTGTTTACACGACAATTACTCCAAAAGAAATCAAAAAAAATAAAATAAAACAAATGGTTTTGTTGTACAATTTTTGGAGTTTACGTGGCACTTTTGGCAGTTATTTGTAGTTTTGTTTGTGATTGTTTAGTTTTTGTCGAACAAAAATACAAAAAATTATATGTCGCATGTGAGTTTAGGATATCGTTCTACTATTAGGAATTAATCAAACCATAATTTGGTTTTTAAAAGGAAAAATCACAAAAAATATGCATATTTTATTCTATTTGTTGTCATTGAGTGATTTTATTTTAATTAAACGTTTAATGTGAATGATAATTGTTGTTTGAGTATTAATTAATATTTGTATGGTTTTATTTTTGATTTTACAATTTAGTTAGGAATTTTATTTAAATCAAAAATTAAAAGAAGGAAAAGAAATGAGTTAAATCGGAATTGGGCCATTTAAATTGGACCCAAAATCAGGCCCAAAAGCACTGCTTTGCCCGGTCCAGATCCGTTGGCCTTAGGGACATCCAAACGACGTCGTCTTGATCATGCTTGATCTGGGCCGTTGATCTCAGAATGATCAACGACCAAGATCACATCTCCATACCCACGTTTAAACTCGACCCGTTCAACCCCGGACCAACCCAACCTCCTTTTAGTTGGAACGACACCGTTCCTCATTTAGTGAAAGATCCTGGCCCTCGATCTCACTTCATCCAACGGCCAGGATCTAACCACCCACTACGTATATAAACTCCAACCCTTACCCCACGCCCCCATCCGAACACTCCCCTTTCATCGTCCCAAACCCAAACCCCAAACCTAGACCTCCCAAACCCTAGCCGCCCCTGTGCACTCTCACCGTGAACCCGGCGGCAATGACGCCGGTGACCACCAAAGTAACACCCCTGATGCACCTCACCATCTTGAACACAGATCTGTTGCCCCTTGCCTCGAATCATTCCCCATCGCCTCGAATCTTCGTTTGAAGGTTCGAGCAAAACCCCGATCTACACCAACCCACCTCAGATTCACACCAGCCATTACCCTAGCCTCACTCGTGACCAAACCAAGCTTGGTTTGGTCCGAATCTAACCACAAATCCCAAAACCCCAAATCTGACTGTTCGAACCCTAGAACATAAGAATTTTTGGAATCCGGTTAGATTAGACGGAAGGTTGGGGTCTAATAGACCTTAATCGAAGTGTTCTCGGTCGAGAACACCTCGATTAAGATCTGTTCGACCTCAAATGGGCAAATCCAGCTCGGGCCTAGGTCGTCTGTGTTTAAGCGTTTCAGAGTAAGTTCACTTTTCCTTTTTTGTTGTTTGTTTTAGTTTAGTTTAGTTTATCGGCATGGTTAATTAGTTTGTTTGCTTATTTCTGGGATTTTGCTGTCAGTTGTTCTCCATCTCCATAAAACCTTTTATTCGGTCGATTGTTATTCTGTATGGTTGAATACGTATAGTGATATACATATTTCAATTTGATTAATATCGTCGAATCGATAATGCCTGTGGTTTCCCTGTGTCGTGCAAAATTGTCAAAGATAGTTGATGCCCTATTTGTGTTGTTTGTTTGATCGACTGTTTGTTCTATGTTATAATTAGTATAGTCGATTCGATACATGTCGTCAATTAGTTCCAATTTGGAATGGTAGTAATTTGACTCGTGTTGTTTGATTTCTGCTGAAGCTTTGTTTGAATCCTATTGAGTGTAGCTGCTTATAGTCTGTTAGTTAAATCAGAAAACATTTAAGGATGGATTTATAGCTGCAGTCTAGGATAGATCTCAGATTTTAGTTTAACTGATGGCATGTTTACTCATTTTGGACCTTGGGGAGCATGTGCATTGTAGTATAATGGACAACATATGCTGTAAGGACATACTCCTGCTGCCCATACCTCTTTAAACTAATAAAAGATAAATCCTTATAATAAGAAAAAGGAGGTTGTCAGGGGAATCTCATGGGGAATACTTTTCTTTTGAGTTTTTTGAGTGGAAAAACAGAAGGTTCACATGGGAGGGGATCAGTATTTTATTGGACTAGTTTGCTTTAACAGGCTGGGGAATGAAGTCATTTTTGGCTATAAAAAAAGGGAAGGGTTTTCAGAACTGAGGGGGCATGAAGAGTTTAGGGAGAGAGGAGGAAATCAGAAAAGGAGGAGGAGACCCTTGAAAAACTCAAAAGTAGCAGCCATCAAAAAACCCTCTAAAATCTATCTCCCTTTAATTTCAGCAACATAGAGAATCAGAAAAATAGGGGGGATCGAACAGTTCAGTAGAGGTCAGACATCCGGAGTTCCAAAGAGAGAAAAAAGGAGTGAAAAAGGAAGCAGAACAATCAGAAAAATAGAGGGAGGGAGGGACAGAGAGTTTTGAGAACATCCAGATAACCAAAAATCAGAAATCACTGTTTTATTGCCTCTGCCTGTGATCTTTTGGTACTGCTGGGCTTTCATTTAGCAGCTTGTCTTGACTGTTAGTTTTTTTTCGGGCATTGTTCTTCAAGCTACTGCCCTTTTTCTTTGGTTTAATCTGTCTTCGAGATTGCTACTGCTGCCACTGTTGGTTTTACTGGTTCTGTTGTTGTCAAACACACTGTTGCTGTGTGTATGCCACTACTGCTCTACTGACCTTTCTTCTTCTTCAATTGTAAGCACTTTCCAGGTACACATTTGAACCTCACACTGATGTAACAGTAAAAGCATGAAATGAAAGCTGCGAAGGAGTTTAATCATTTGCTGTTGTACTTACAGCTTTATAAATGTTGTTAGATTTGTGTAATTCTTTAGTAGCTCAATAGAAAATACATTGGTTAGCTTGTACTTAGTTGAAACTTAGTTTTGTTTAAATACTGTGATCTTAGTTGTTTGTATGACATGGAATGCATAGGTGTTTAGTATACCGATAGCTAAATCTCATCTCTATTCCTATTTTAAATACGTAAAGCAGGTTGCTTCTAATTTGGCAAAAATGCAATATAGTCTTAAGTCATTTGAGCTAACTCTGTCAAATTCGGATTCCATTAGGCAGTGTTTGAATCCCATTAGTAGTATCCTCTAGTAGTTAATTCCATTAATCTAGTTTAAATAAGTTAGTTTAAATTCAACTTGAAGAATGTTTAGCGTAAGTTTAGCATTTTATTAATCTTGTATGCAGTTTTCTTTATTAAATTAAAAGCATGTTCGCTCATGGAATAAGGCATGAAACAACCCCTTACCTTATCAATAATTAATCTGATAATTAATAAGAGGCCGGAGCTGGCCAAGCATGTTAATTTAATTAGCGTGTATTTTCCTTCATTTTTAGAGACAAACATAATAAAAAATGTAGTCGCTGTAGGTTTATCCTCTCAAAAAATGAGATGAGCCTCGCCAAATAAAACAATGCAAATTGCGGGGCCCTTAATAATTGGTCGTAATAAAATACTCAGAATTCGGGATAGACTGTTTAGCGAATTTCACTGCCTTCCCCAAAGATAATAACGCGTTAGACTCTTTAGGCGCGATTTAATTAAATTACATTCTTAAATTCGGGTGCGTATTTATGTGACCCAAATTCAAATCTCAACGGAGTCGGAATGTATTAACAACCACGGGTGCATTGATTGTGACGTGGTTCGAGATACATTTCCACGACGTTGCAATTCCATAAAAAATGATAATAATAAAAGCGGTTTAAACTTAATAAAAGCATACAAGTTATAACATGTATTAAATAAGATATTTAGCAATTATAACAATTTAAGCGACCGTGCTAGAACCACGGGATTCGGAGGTGCCTAACACCTTCCCTCGGGTCAACAGAATTCCTTACTTAGAATTTCTGGTTCGCAGACTTCATTTGGAAAGTCGAATATTTTCCTCGATTTGGGATTCAAGATAAACCGATGACTTGGGACACCAAAAGCCAAACCTTTCCCAAGTGGCGACTCTGAATTAAATAAATAATCCCATTTCGAATATTGTCACTTAAATTTGAAAAACTCCCTCGCGCATTTTACCCTTCGGGGCGGGCGCGCAAAAAGGAGGTGTGACAGTGACTGATGAGAATGTGAATGAGGAAGTGAGGGTTGATATCCAAGAAACCGAGGTGGAAACTCAGAATGATGTGAACCCGTCTAGGGAACAAGTAATAGACATGCTGGAAGCGGTTGTGCCTAAAGCCAAGGCCCTTTGCCAAGGCCACCTCCACCTTACCCTCAAAGGCTTGCGAAGCAGAAAATGAGAACCAATTTAAGAAGTTCATTGACATGATGAAGAGCTTATCAATTAATGTGCCTTTGGTGGAGGCTCTAGAACAAGTGTCGGGGTACGCCTAGTTCATGAAAGGCTTGGTAACAAAGAAAAGGTCCATGGATTGTGAGACCATCAAGATGACTCACCAAGTTAGTGTAATAGTGCACTCGATGGCTCCAAATCTAGAAGATCTCGGCGCTTTCACCATTCCTTGTACCACTGGGAGTGCAAACTTTGCAAAAGCTGTATGTGATTTGGGGGCAAGTATCAACTTGATGCCCTACTCCGTTTTCAAGACTTTGGGTATTGGACAACCTAGGGCTACTTCAATGAGGTTGCTAATGGTAGATAGAACTATGAAGCGGCCGCTTGGTATTGTAGATGATGTTCTTGTCCGGGTGGACAAGTTCATTTTGTCCGTTGATTTGTGATCTTGGATTGTGAGGTAGATTATGAGGTTCCGATCATATTGGGAAGACCTTTCCTTGCAACTGGGAAGACCTTAGTTGATGTGGAAGCAGGGGAACTCACCTTCCGGGTGGGTGATGAGAAAGTGGTCTTTCATGTGTGCAAGTCAATGAAGCAACCCAACAGTTCTGAAGTGTGCTCTTTTGTGGATCTTTTCACTGCAGTGATAGTTGATGCTAGTGCAATGATCAATGTGGAGGACCCTCTAGAGGCGGTATTGTTGAATCTTGATGTAAATGAGGATGAAGGCCGGGTGGATGTGCCAATGCTTTACATGGAATGGGCTCTTACTCTTATGAGCCTCGGAAACTCTCTTTGGATCTTGAGAATAGGAAGACTCCACCAATAAAACCCTCAATTGAGGAACCTCCCGTGTTGGAGTTAAAGTCATTGCCTCCACACCTCAGGTATGAATTCTTAGGCCCTAGTTCAACTTTGCCAGTTATACTTTGCCATCTCTGATAGTTCTTGGACTTCACCGATGCAATGTGTGCCGAAGAAGGGTGGTATAACTGTGGTTACCAATGCGCAAAATGAGTTGATTCCTACTAGGACTATCACCGGATGGAGGGTGTGCATGGATTACCACAATTTGAATAAAGTGACCCGCAAGGATCACTTTCCATTGCCTTTTCTTGATCAAATGCTAGACAGACTTGCTGGGCGTGCCTTCTACTGTTTCTTGGATGGGTATTCTGGGTACAACCAAATTTTGATTGATATAGAAGATTAGGAGAAGACCACCTTCACTTGTCCGTATGGTACCTTTGCCTTTTCTAGGATGCCATTTGGGTTGTGTAATGCACCGGCTACATTCTAGCGGTGTATGATGTCTATATTTACCGACATGGTAGAGGATATTTTGGAGGTTTTTATGGACGACTTCAGTGTTGTGGGTGACTCGTTTGATGAATGTTTGAAAAATCTTGATAGGGTGTTGGCCCGTTGTGCTTAATTGGGAGAAATGCCACTTCATGGTTGAGGAGGGCATAGTCCTTGGCCATAAAATTTCAAAGCACAATATAGAGGTGGACAAAGCTAAAATTGAAGTGATTTCAAGGCTCCTCCCCCAACTTCAGTCAAGGGGGTTAGAAGTTTTCTTGGGCATGCGGGGTTCTACCGGAGGTTTATCAAGGATTTTTCGAAGGTAGTGAATCCTTTGTGCAAGCTGTTGGAAAAGGATGCCAAGTTCGTGTTCAATGAGGGATGTTTGCAAGCCTTCGAACTTCTCAAGCACAAGTTGACCACCACTAATATTATTACCGCACCTAATTGGAGTTTGCCTTTGAGCTCATATGTAATGCAAGTGATGCTGCGATTGGGGCAGTCTTGGGTTAAAGAGTGAATAAAATGTTTCATCCGGTGTATTATGCGAGCAAGACAATGAATGATGCTCAAATGAATTACACGGTGACTAAAAAAGAGTTGTTGGCTATTGTGTTCGCAATGGAGAAATTTCGACCGTATCTCATGGGTGCCAAGGTCATAGTTCATACCGATCATGCCACACTCCGATACTTGATGACTAAGAAGGATTCCAAAGCTAGGCTGATGCGATGGGTTTTGTTACTTCAAGAGTTTAATTTGGAGATTGTGGACCGGAAAGGGTGTAAAAACTAAGTGTCAGACTACTTGTCCCGCTTGGAGGAGGAGGGGAGGCCTCATGATGGCCTTGAGATTAATGATTCATTTCCCTATGAGCAACTCCTTTCTATATCGGTAAATGGTATGCCATGGTTTGCAGATGTTGCTAATTTCTTTATGACTGGTATTGTCCCGTGTGAGCTCTCTTCTAACCAAAGGAAGAAGCTTAAACGGGATAGTTTGGACTTCTATTAGGAGGAGCCGTACTTGTTCAAGATCTGCAATGACGGTGTGATCCAGAGGTGTGTCCCGGAGGAGGAGCAATTGAGTATCTTAGAGGCTTGTCATTCCTCCCCCTTATGGAGGTCATCACGATGGGTCAAGGACCGCTTCGAAGGTTCTTAGTTGTGAGTTTTACTGGCCAACTTTGTATAAGGATGCAAGTGAACTTGTAAAGAGATGCGAGGAATGTCAAAGAGCGGGGAAAATTTAGAAGAAGGATGAGATGACTCTCAACACTATTCTCGAAGTTGATATTTTTGATGTGTGGGGCATTAATTTCATGGGCCCGTTTGTTAGTTCATATGGCAACACAATACATTCTAGGCGTAGTTGACTATGTTTCAAAGTGGGTTGAGGCTGTGGCTTTACCCAATAATGAGGCCTGAAGTGTTGTTGTGTTTCTCAAGAAGAGTATTTTTACTAGGTTTGGCACTCCTTGAGCAATCATAAGTGATGAGGGGTCTCATTTTTGCAATAGAGCTTTTGATACTTTGCTTGCAAAGCATGGTGTCAAACATAAAGTTTTTACCCCTTATCATCCTCAGGTGAGTGGCCAATTTGAAGTCTCAAACAGGGAAATCAAGAGTATATTGTCAAAGACGGTCAATGCAAATAGGACCGATTGGTCAAAGAAATTGGATGATGCTCTACAGGCTTATAAGACTACTTACAAGACTCCGATTGGTATGTCTCCGTACCGGTTGGTTTTTGGTAAAGCTTGCCATATACCGGTTGAGTTATAGAACAAGGCCATGTGGGCTTTGAGGAAGCTGAATCTTGAATAGGATGTTGTAGCAAATCTTCGTGTGGAGCAACTTAATGAACTTGATAAATTTCGATTTCATGCCTACTCTAGTTCGTCCTTGTATAAGGACAAGATGAAGTACCTTCATGATAAGTATGCTCTTGGCAAGGAGTTCAAAGTGGGTGATTTGGTTCTCTTGTTCAATTCTCGGTTACGTCTATTTTCGGGAAAGCTTAAGTCGAAATAGAGTGGACCTTTTGAAGTGGTGCTTGTGATTCCGTTTGGTGCACTTGACTTGAAAAACGAAAATGGGGAGGTCTTCAGAGTTAATGGGCACAAAGTCAAGCACTATCTTGGCAAGATTGATGATAGCCACGTGGTGGCACTGATCCATCTAAAGTGATTTGATGGTAACCTGCGTCGCGCCGCGACTTTCGCCTATGCCCTTCTTGGGAGGCAACCCATGTGTCTTTGTTTTTGTTTTTCTTTAATTTTCTTTTTAGTGTAGGATTTGCTTTTGGACTAGCTGGTTGTGAGATGTGTGTAGGGTTGTTTTGATGCAGTGCAGGACCAAATTGGAAAAATGTTGCACTCTTTGAAGTTTGGACCGCTGCTGCATTGAATTTTTCGCGGCCGCAATGGCCTTATTGTGGGGGCAAAAATTTCATTGCGGTCCGCAGTGTTGAATGGTCAAAAGTGGAGGTTCTCTGAAGTTGTCACCGCGGCCGAGAAGCATTTTCTGCGGTCCACGGTGAACTCCTTGCCAGTGCTTCTTGTGGTTAAGTACCGCGGTCCGCGGTGCATTTTGTGTGAACCGCAATGGGTAAGTAGCATGGGTCCTAGGTCAATTTTCTATAAATAGGATCTCAGGCCCCCTTTTTACACTTTTCGCTTATTTGCTCTGTAAAAAGATAAAGTACTGTTCATCACACCCTAAGTGCACAAATTCAAACACTGATTATCAATCATCTGTGTTGCATCTCATCTCTGGTACTTCAAATCTTTCCCTAGTCTTTAATTTTGTTTTATTCTCTTTTAATTCGTAGTTCGTACTTTTTTTCTTCCCTTTTCTTTCATTTTTCAGCTTAGGGTTGCATAATGTTATTTAGATTAGGATTAATTAGTTAAATATAATGATTGACTACCTAGTGGGTTGATAATATGTGGATTAAGGCTAAAAAATAAGAATTTTTTTGAAACCCTAGGTTGGTGTTGTTGAGTATGGCTTACTGCAACCGTAGTGGATTTTTCTCGGTCCGTGGTGCCTCTATGCGGTCGGGATGTGATTTTCCGCGGTCCACGGTGGTAAAACTTCAAAGAGGTAAATTTTAAGGACCGCAACCACGATTGATTTTTCACGGCCAGCGGTGCCTTACCGCAACCGCACACAATTTTTTGCGGTCCGCAGTGACCTGAATTAGAGAGTGGGTAGTCTGAACCCCACTCCACTGCGATCTGCAGTGCTATTTTATGCTGTCCGCGATGGTACCTTTGCGGCTGCAATGCTTTTTATGCGGTTTGCGATCAGCTGTTTTTATGCATATTCTTCACTATTTCTTCTGGTATTGTGATACTAACAAGCACTAAATGAATTCTCCTTGCAGATAATGGTTAAATCACGAGGCGGTGTTGAAAAACAAAAAGGAAAAGGAAAGTCCTCCCGGGGTAGGGGACGAGGAATGATAAGATTGCCCCCGCAAGTTCAAAAAGCAATTGGAGATACAAGAAAGCAAATCAAGGCTACAGATAGAGCTACTTCCCACTCAGAGGAAAGTGAGTATGTACCCTCCCGGGAGGCATCTGACTCTGATTCAGTGCCGGAGTATGTTCCTGACTTCCCGGGGAGGTTTAGATTGAGAGATGTGCCCACACCTCCAGGCTTTCCTACTGCTCAAGCTTCAGTTAAAATTTCTTCTGAGTCGTCTGAGGGCTCAGCATAGAGAAGTGAAAGTGCAACATCTGCTTCACCCACAGCTTCAACACCCGGGGAGGATCCCATTGCTGAAGAAGAAAGGGGAGAACCCCAAACCAAGGGGGTGGGGTGGAGAGAACTAGAAACCCGGAGGCTTGGCAGGATAGATTTGTTTGTGAGATAGCACACCACAAGTTCCGAGAGTGGTGGCCTCAGAGGAAGTTGAGTCTTGAGTGAAAATTCATTAAGATGGACCTTCTGCCTCACAACCCTAATATGAAGAGGCAATTCAGAGAGAGACTGGGCTGAGAATATTTTACAAGCAAAGTCAAGGAGGCAAATGAACACTTAGTCAAGGAGTTCTACACTAATGCTGCCCACATAAAAAAAGGCACTAAAGTGACTAAGGTCCGAAATTTAACAGTGAAGTTTGATGGGAAGACAATAAATGACTACCTGGGCTTTTCGGAGGAAGATGAATCATTATACTTAGAAAAGGTAGCATTGGATGAGGTAGCCCGTCCGTGGTTGGAAGACTACCTGGCAATCCCGGGCACCACCCCAACTTGGTTGACATCAGGGGTTCAAATTCTGAGGAAAACTTTAAACTTTGAGGCAAAGGGGTAGGAGACTTCTGTATGCAGCAGGCTGGACCCCACTACTCATGAGAACTCTCTGCCTGTTGCCGCGCCCCCTTTTTCCTTCGCGGAATCGGGTTTATGACCTTTTTGTTGGGACAACTCTTTCCTTTTGGGAAAGGGGGTTGCAGTTTGAAGATTCGCCACCTAACGATTTAAGGTGCGTTAGGGCACCTATAAAGTTCATTTATAACTACGTTTGGTAAACAGAGATAGGATAAGAGCTTGAAATTATTCCAAGGGGGAGGTGTTATGCACCCCTCAGGATCCACTATTGTGGTTCCCGACCAAACATTTTTTTTTGTAAATTTGTACAATTAGCAAATAAGCAAGTATGACTCAAATAGTAGGGGATTTAAGTTTAAATACACAAGTGTTTGAAAAAAAACAATCAGTGAAAAGCAAGATTTTGAAAAGAGTTACAATCTAAGCATATTCGGGAATGAAAAAGGGGGTGTCCTAGGTTTGTTTATAATATAGATCACATCAATGCAATACCCCATATGACACTCCTCAAATAGGGGCTACACGTGATATTAACGCATCGGTCATCATATCCATATCTACCCTTTCCCTCCCCGTGAAGGTAGTTAAAGCGAAGGTTGGTATCGACCCCTATTGCATGCTGTTGCCCGTCCCTTCCTATCAGTCCCGGAGGAATTTAGGACTCCTATCCTATAAAAAGGGGGGTGCTAGGCAGACCCTCAGGTTTAAAGGCAAAATACTAGGTGACAAATAAGAACATATAGGACTGCATTTAGGGGGGACAACACAAAAAATTGATAGAAGACTCAGTTATACCTCCCCAAGTAATGCACATAGACAGCACGACTCATACACAGATTAGGTCCACATTTAGTTCATATGCATGGTATCTAAGTGGCAACAACAGAATCAGATTTATTACATGACTTAGAAAAGAAGTCCAAATCAGGATTGCATACTGATTCTAATAGTTGATAATTAAGCAACATACATAAAGAAACATGTTTCCAGTTTCGACAAATTTAGCACTTAAGGCTTTCCTAGGTGTAAAACAGTGTTCCAGTTATCAGGGTTACTTAGAGAAGACTGTTTGAATTGTATTATTAAACATGTTGTTCTAAATGTCCAGAATTCCGGAATTATTACCAGCTGGGTTAATCTATTTTTTTCTTTTAATAATTAAACTAGAGATGCGTAAGCGGATGTGAATGCAATTCTAAAGGCATGATATCTAATGCACAAAAATGCAGAGTGATGTATATGCAGGACCTGAGCAGAATTTTTTCTAAATGCATAAGTATCACATACTTTCAGAATATGCAGAAAATATCGAAATGACCTGTTTATTAGTGTTGTTTTCATCCTAAGGCAGGATCTCTAAGTGTACATGGCAGCGCATAACATAATAGTAAAATGCTAGTTATTAGCAGATTTTAACACATGATTTTGTAAGGATGCACATGCTGAAACAATAAACATGGGACCTAAGAGCATGATTTCTAATACATGTATGAATCCTAAGCATGGTTTCTATTGCACAATTAGGAATATAAACCTAATAACATGTTTTCTACCCTTAAAACTATAGCATGCATATTTACGCCATCCTTTTTCACTAGCCAACCCCAATACTTGTTTTCAACAGATTATTACACACCAATACTGAAATGAATTACATGAGAAAAATAAAAGTTACACTATAGAGAGCCTGAAAACAGGCCCAAACCTTTAGCACCTGATTAGGACTTCCTCCCTGAGTTATGTAATAAATCACCTCAAGTGCCAAGATTATTCCATAGCCTTTCTCAAATCTGGGTGTGTCATAGTTCCCTAAGGACCTTAAGGGATCTCGGGCAGTGCTCACACCCATATTTCATAGCCAAGATAGAGTAAGTGCAGTGTGGAAGGGCCAACTTTTGTTTGTCCAAGTTTAGAGGGAGCCCAAGGGTCCCAAGGCAAGGCTCACACAAAAGGGGAAGAACCTAGTGGTCTAAGAGTAAGGTGAGAGTGCTTGACATAAGCTTAAAAGAGTTAAGTTGGAAACAGTTTTGACAACGATTAGTTTTGAAAAAAAATAATAGAACAGTTTGCCTTAGTGGAAAAACCAGTTTTGAGAAGAAAAGAAATAGGGCAATCAACAACTCAAGACCAAACCAACATACATAGTTCAAACACAAATAGGGAAATGAGGAATTGGGACAAGTAATTCATATGTGAAAGTATATTTGCGCAAAGGTTAACACCAGAGAAGTACTACATAACTTAAATAGTCACAACAATAGTTTATCATAAAGTGTTCATGGTAGGAGCTTAATAGAGGTTCTCATTAGGTATAGGGGGAAGGGTTCAGGATCACATAGTGACTGGGTGTCACAAACACATGCTTACAATGTATTGGAGGTTAGGGGGGTTAGGGCAGAATAGTAGTAGAAAAATGTAAGAAAACAGTAGACATGTTGAATTACAGGGAAGGGGTCTATTACACAGAGTTAGTCATACTACTCAGTGTTAATCAAATACATTAGGAACATACCAGTTAAGTGCAGAAGGAGACATGGATTAACAGACAGGGAACACATAGAGTTGAGTTTCAGAATTGAACTAGGAACATACCACTTAAGGAAGTAAAGTGCAGAAAGTAAAGCAAGTAGAGTTCCACAATCTAGCCTTGGCTTTCAGCCGGCTAGACAAGCAATTAGCACAAGTAGCAGAGAAAGAAGAGAGAGTTTGAGTGTGTATGTGTGTATTATCAACTATTGTTCGTGTTTTAAGACTGTAGAAGAGAGTCATTTTTATAGTAGTTTGAAAATTGTTTAAAATTGGAAAGAATCAATTCTTCAGTAATTATAAAACTCAGTATAAAAAATTGGTTCGAATCTCCCTTTGATTGAGGGAGTCGGTATAAATGGTAAAGAGTAGGTGACAAGTAAAGAAAGAAATCATACACAGCTAGAGTATAACAAATAAGGAAATATTTCAAAATAGTACTAATATAGAACAAGTAATTAAGGCTAGGTTCAGAAAGTTTTCAAATTAAGGAAACAATCAGTAAGAATTAAGTAGCAATACAGACAAGGCAAGGGAGAATTAATTAAGGCAAGCAACTAATCAAATTAAGTAGAAAGGTAGGAGTTGGGGGGTCCAAAGGAAAATATTCAAATCACACCAAGTAATAAGGAATTCAGAAATCAATCAAAGAGAAAGTCATGTAAAAGAGTCAACATGTTTAACATATAAATAGAGCAAGACATGGGTAATCAAGAATTGGCACACAACTCCAGCAAAACATGAAGATCAAACGACACTGAATCAATGAGAAATATGCGAGTCTTGATACAAACAGTCAAGACAAACACAAACACATAGAATTGGTGTAAGTCTAGGCTGAGAAACCCAGTAGAAGCATATCAAGGCAAGGCGGTCACAAGAAATCACAAGAACTCAAAATAAACACGAGAATCAATAAGTCATGCTAATACACATAAAACAAACGAAGAACCCTAAAAAATTAGGGTTTTGACATAGGCTGGTTAGGGTTAAGGAAGAACTCAACAAAATCAGTCAAAACACATAGACGCCGGGGATTAAGCACTTAAAACCAGAAAGCGTTTCGAATTTTTTTCTTTTCAGAAACCCTAGCTTAGGAAGATGACAAGCCATTTGAAAATCAAGAGATTTTCCATGAAAACAAGTAAAAAAAATTAAGTTCGATCCTTCTCAGATCTGTACAGATCTAAGAAGTTTAAGAGACGAAATTAGGGTTTTCAACAGAATAACTCGAATAGAGGAGAAAACTTAAACAAACACTTTAACCATAGAGACTCGCAGATTAATACAAAAAATCAGAAGAAAGAAGCATTTTGAAAAGGTGTTTAAGAACCCTAGTTCGAAGATGAAGAGTTACTTTAGAAAAAATCGAAAAAAAAACTTTGAGGAAAACAACAAAAGCTTATAGTATACACAGATATAAGATAGATCTAAAAGAAAATCGAAAAATCTTAAGAGTTAGGGTTTCAGAGAACCCAGAGAAAATGAGAAAACCTTAAAGGGTTACCGGTTTTAACCGAAAAAGTCATAGATCTTACTCGAATGACCTGAGGTGGCTGAAAAATGGCATGAAGGACCATGGGTAGGAGTTGAACCACTCCAGTTTCACCTGAGGACCTTAAGGTAGTGTCAAACCAGCGTGGGGTGAAGCAGGGGCCAGGAGATGATGAGAGGCCAGGGTTTCCGGTGAGGTAGGTGGCCGGAGAAGGTGGACAAGGTCCATCGGAGAGGAGGGGAGAGGAGAAGATTTTAGAGAGAAACAGAGATAGAGAGAAAGAGATAGAGAGACCGGTTGACAGAGAATGAGAGGGGAAGAATGAGAGATGAAGGGGAGGTAGTCATTAGGGTTTAATATGGTATGGGGGGATCTGGACCGTTGATTAGATTTGATCAATGGTCCAGACTGGACCAGGGATTAGGTAGGGTATAGTTTGGGTTTGGGCTTGGGTCTGGTGGGTTATTTAATTGGGATAGAGGTCCGGTTGGATTTAGGCTAGAATTTAAATAGGGAGTGGCTAATTGTTAAATACCCAATTAAAATTAGATAAATAATTAATAAAAACAGCTAATAATTAGATAAAATGAAATTAAAGCTAAATAGGTGAAATTAAGGTAATTAATATTTAAAATACAAAAGGACCAATTATTGAATTAAAATAGCATAAAGTCTACAATTAGGCTATAATTACAAAATTATTGTAATTATAGTCAAACAATGCCAAATTGGATAATTTGTGAAATAATTAAATCCTAATAGGATTAAAAATGATATATTGAGCTAAGAGATACTTTAAAATTACTTGTAATATAATTTATGAATAATTATTGTATATAAAGTACTGAATAAATTAGAAAATAAATTGATAATAATATGGAAAAATTATGGAAAAATACCAATTATTATAAAAAGTGATTTTGAAGGAATATATGCAAATTTAAAAAATAGTTTGAGGAAAAATTGGGTATCAACACCTGTCTCCCGGGCAATATTGGTGGCTTCTATCATGGCGGGGTACCCGATCAACATCGGGAATGTTATGTCTAGGGTGATCACACAGGTGGTTAATGAAGGTGATAGATCATAACCCTTCCCAAATTTCCTGACAATGTACTTTAAGGACCAGGATGTGGGGAAAAGGAAGTTTGCTGTGAAGGTGAAACCAAAGATGCCTCTTTCCTGGTACAACCTAAAGGGTAATGACAAACCCAAAGCCAAAGATCCTAAAGGAAAAGCCACTACTTCTACTGGCCAGTCTGAAGAGCCAGTAGTAGTAGTCCTTTCTGCTCAGCCTCCCTCAGCTACACCAGATATTGCCCCAGGACCCTCTACTTCCACCGCTCCAGATCTTCCCTTATCCACAGCCTACCCTTTGACTGCCCACCGTTTGAGCCAAACCCTTGCCAGTATCTATCACACCTCCTTTTTCACCCGCGCCCCCGTAAACAGCGCAGAGGGAGTTTTTCCAATTAAAGAACAATCGAAACGGGATTTTATTTAAAGATTCAGAGTCGCCACTTAGGAGATTTATGGTGTCCCAAGTCACCGGTTGAATCCCGGATCGAGGAAAAGATTGACTCTGTATTACAGTCCGCGAACCAGAAATTCGAGTAAGGAATTCTGTTAACCCGGGAGAAGGTGTTGGGCATTCCTGAGTTCCGTGGTTCTAACAGGGTCGCTCAACTGTCATATTCGGTTTGTTTATCTGATTTTAATACATGTTGAACCTATGTGCAATTTTTTTTACTGTTTACCGCTTTTATTATTGTTATTTTTAACGAGAATTGAAACGTCGTGAAAAGACATCTCGAACCACGTCACATCAATGCACCCGTGGTTATCGACACATTTCAACTCTGTTGAAATTTGGATTTGGGTCACATAAATGTGCACCCGAGTTTAAGAAAGTAAATTATTAAAGGCGCGCCTAAAGCGACTAGCGTATCATTATTTTGGGTAAGGCCGTGAAACTTTGCTAAACGGCCCATCCCGAAGTCTAAGTAATTTTACCAACACGTATAGAGGGCCATGCAGCTCGTGTATTTCATTTGTCGAGGCTCGTCTCATTCATTATTTTTTAAAAGGAATTTTCAATGTTGTGGGAATGCATCTCGAACCACGTCAGAATCAATGTACCCGTGATTAGCGACACATTTCGACTTCGTTGAAATTTGGATTTGGGTCACATAAATGTGCACCCGGGTTTAAGAAGGTAATGTTATTTAAAGTACGCACCTAAAGAGACTAACGTATGGTTATTTTGGGAAAAGGCCGTGAAGTTCGATAAGCGGCCGAGTTTTAAGTAATTAATACATACACTTGTGAGGGCCCCGTAATCTATGCGTTTTGTTTGGCGAGGCTTATCTCGTTTATTTTAGAAAGGTAAACCTAGAGCAATTGTGATTTTCTACTCTATTTATCTCTAATAACAAAATAAAATCCTAATTAATGAGCATTATTTAGGATCTATTACTTTTGAACCTATGACTTCCAACTAAGTCAAACTCTCAACGGTTTTGGGGCCTCAAGGTCTTCCCAGGAACGAAATGGCCAACCTGCCTTGACAAGTTGCTACGTGTGTGAAGTCTGGGCTGTCTGTGAAGGACATTGAAGCCCAAACCGTCCGCTAGTAGACTGTTAAGCCTTTAATCAGACCAAATTTTAACTCGAGTTAAATACACATACACTGAGATGCTACAAAATATTCAACATGCACTCGATGATTATGAAGATTACCTTACTTGCTTATCTATTAGTGAGTTCCTAATTATCACTATAAAGGGAAATCAGACGGGAAGCATGATTGGATTTGAGCAACAACAATTACTAACCTAAACAAACAATATTAAACCAACAATCAATACTTAAAGGAATCATGAATTTAGAAATGGATTACTGAAGACTATTAGAACTGCTTATCACCCTAGCGTCTGTTGATTATTATTTCAATGTCCAATTGCAAAACTATTCCTCATATAGATCCAAATTGCCCTACATTAATAACAATAGCTAGACCAAAATAAACTGCTAACTCCGGATTCAACATACTTCTCTAATTAGTTTAACAATCCTTAAGCTAACAATCCTAGATTTACCATTCAAAATAGTCCTATTTTTATTACAATAAGCACTCAATCCCTATGCAGAGAACTACCTAACGTAATAAAATTATCAAAATAGAACTACAACATATATTCAGCTTCAGTTTCATTTCACGTTTCCAACTGATGGAGCTACATTGATATAGGCTCGAAATGTGTACCTGGTATTGGAATACAAGAAGAAGAAGATCAGCAGAGTAGTATGTAACACAGCAACATCAACAATAACCAGCAACAACCAGTAAACAGAGCACCCAGTGACAGATTTGAAACCCAACAGGATTCCAGCACACTCAATGAAACAGTACCAACACAAACCAACACAGCAATGACAGCACCCAAAAAAACCTAACTTGAAACCAACTTTAAACCAAAAGAGTAGCAGAAAGCAGTCCAGGAATCAACTTTAACTAGACAGCACACCAGTTTCAACTTCAGGAAGGAAACCAAACAGCTACAACAGACCCAGCTTACTCAAAATCAAATCAGCAACAACTCTGGACCCCAATGACACAGTAACAAACTCCATGAATGCCTAACCTTTTTTCCTTTTAAACTGATACTCCCAAGCTAATGAAGAAACAAGAACTGATTTAACATCTATCCTAGACTGATTTTAGGACCCTTTCCATTGATTTTCAAATGTATGACTTCTTGAAAGAGTGGTGTTTTCAAAAGCCAACCCTTTTTAAACTCTCAAACAGTGATCTTTTTTCAGATTCAAAATCCCCTTAAGATTTCCAGCCTTCAGATTTTCCGACCCCCTTAAAAGAAAAACCAAGACCCCCATTTATACCCCATACTGACCTTGCCCGCTCTCAAGAGCACTTAGGCAGAATTTTTAAACTAATTCTGCCCATGATCTCTTTTCCACTTCCACTAGACTATGTTTTGTTCCCCACTAAACTTCTTTTTATTTATTAATCCCACGCGGGTATGGGCAGCCTATTTTTCTATTCAAATCCCTTAAACCTTGTGAAATGGTGCCCATGATCCCTTACACAGCCATCACCCCCCACTACTGTTTTAAACTATTTCATTAGTTTAATGATACTTTAATTCCCTACTGTCAGAATATTCAACTAAGCCATTTGTTACACTGTTTCAATTATCTAAATGAACTGAATTTAAACTCTAAATACCTCAGCTATAACCAATCCAGCCCATCAAATTCCAATAGTGATTCAATCAGAATTGAAGCAGCGTGAGTCAAATTATTATCAGGTTATTCTAACATTCAAGCATGTAAAACTAATCGACGACACGAATTACAACACATACAATCAATAACAAATAATCAGAATTGAACAGACACACAGGTGATTCGAGTCATATTGATAGAAACAGGAATTATAATAAAACTTTAACTAATCGACGAAACTCATTCAAATCGATTATATAGTTTATCATATACTTGACCATGACCAGAAAAAGTTCGACCAAATAAAAGGTCATTGAAGAAGGAGAGAATCAATCGACAAAAGAAAAATTTAAAAATCAATAAAACTAAACTAAACTAACAAACAGATATAAACAAATACAAAATGGAACAAACAGGAAAGGAAAAAAAAATACCTCAAGAACTTGGAAACTAAACGATCCTGACTTGGACTCTGACTCGGACTTTTTGAGGTCGAACGAACCTTAATCTAGTGTTCTTAACTGAGAACACTTCGACTAAGGTCGATTAGACCCCCAAATCATCCTTTAATTTGGACAGACTTCAACCTTTGGTTTTCTAGGGTTCTTGGGGGTTCAATTTGGGGTTCGAACGGTTCTGGTCTAATTCGAACCAAACCAACGGTGGTTTGGTGATGAGGGAGGTTAGGGAGATGTCCGATATGAGTTTGGGACTGGTTGGGGTAGGTTTAAGTTCTGCTCGAATCTTCGATTGAAGATTCGAGAAGCCGGGGGTTGATTCGAGGCAAACGGTTGGCGGATCTGTAACGAGGGTGGTCAGATGGTTCAGGGGTGTTATTTTGGTGACCGGCGGCGTTGTTGCCGCCGGCTTTCAGGCAAAGGGGTTTCAGGGCGGCTAGGGTTTTGAGGGGAGGTCTGTTTGGTTTAGTCTCTGAGAGAGACGAGATAGGAACGAGGGGTATGGCTTAGGTGGGGGTGTGAGGTGAGGGGTTGGACTTATATACGGAGGGGGTGGTTTAATCCGGGCCATTGGATCAAGCGCGATCAATGACCTGGATCAATTCACTTAAAGGAAACGGTGACGTTTGGTCATTCCTCGAGACTGGGTCGACCCGGGTTGAAATGGACCGGGTTATGGGGGAAGCCTGGGACTGTTAGATCAAAACAAATCAATGGCTTGGATTTATTGGCCAGATACGACGTCGTTTGGATATATCTAGAGACGGACTGGACCGTTTGATCGTATGATATTGACGGTCCAGATTCACAATGCCCAAATGATGTCATTCTGGACTGGTCGGTGGACTGGATTTGGGGCGGGTGTGGGCTGGTCTTTTGGATTTGAGCTTGGCCGAATTGGCCCAAGCGAATTTTCCTCTTCTTCTTCTTCTCCTTTTTTTTTTCTTTTCAATTTTCCTTTTCAACAATAAACTAAAAATCCTAATTGAATTATAAAATCGACAATTAACTAAAAATATTAACTCTTAATGATAACTATCACACGAAATTAAACATCAAATAAAGATAAAATCATAAAATTCGGACATTAAATGCAAAAAATACAAAGTACATATTTTTGTGATTTTTCCATTTTGTAAAGCAAACTTGATTGTTTAATTAATTCCTAAATTGTAAAATTAAATCCTAAATGCACATGCAACACATATTTTTGTATTTTTTCTTAATTAAAGCAAAAATAAACATGCACAGACAAAATACAAATAAATCACAAACAACATAACACCATTTTATTTTTTGAATTTTTTGGGAGTAGTTCTCATAGGGCAAAAATCACGTGCTCACAGCTACCCCTCTTTGTCCGAAAACACAAAGAGTTTTCGTGCAAAGATAAAGTGAGCGGATACGAGCGATTTTTGCCCGTTGGAATACTCCGTGTGAAGCATTTTTGAAAAGATTTAACCGAACCTTTGCTTCAAAGGTTTCCTACATATTCCTGGCTAGAAGGGAATAAGGTTAATGTAGTTCGGGAAGTTTTGGTAGCTGAGACTACCATGGGACTGCAATGTTGCTGTTACTATTGTTGCATGCTGTTACTACTGCTTTCTGACCTCCTTATTACCCCATTACTAGAAAGAAAACAAAAGCTAGACTAAACTAATGATTACAGAATCTTATCTATCTTCGACTTGCTCTTGTAGTCTTCTTTCTGATTTCTGAAATGGGATTCATGCTGGAGGTATTTTTGTTGTAACCCTCCGCATTACTGACTTCTGACTTGATCTTGAAATGTATTCCTCTGTTCTGCAGGCGGGCTCCTGACTTCAACTTGAAAAGTAACACCTCCGTTCTACGGGTGGGCTCCCGAATGCAACAACCTAAAAGTAACACCTCCGTTTTACAAGCGGGCTCCTGACTTCATCAACTTAAAATTTAACAACCTCCATTCTACAGGCGGGCTCCTGACCTCAATCTTGAAATTTATTCCTCTGTTCTACAGGCGGGCTCCTGACTCCAATAACTACTTTGCAAATAAATCAGCCTCTATTCTACAGGCGGGCTCCTGACTTCTTTATCTTAAAATATAACAACTTCTGTTCTACAGGCGGGCTCCTGACTTCATCAACTTCAAATATAACAACCTTCGTTCTAACAGGCGGGCTCCTGACTTCTTCAACTTAAAATATAATAACCTCCGTTCTACAAGCGTGCTCCTGACTTCTTCAACTTAAAATATAACAACCTCCATTCTACAGGCGGGCTCCTGACTTCAACTACAACTCAGAATGTAATACCTCCATTCTCCAGGCGGGCTCCTGACTTCACTATTTCTTAAAGACATAACACCTCCATTCTTCAGGTGGGCTTCTTACTTCAACAACTTCTTAAGAATATAACACCTCCATTCTCCAGGCGGGCTCCTGACTTCAATAAACAATTTAGAGATAATACCTCCATTTTTTCAGGCGGGCTCCTGACTTCGACAATTTCTTAAAAACATAACACCTCCATTCTCCAGGCGGGCTCCTGACTTCAACCTTCTCAAGAAATATAACACCTCCATTTTTCAAGCGGGCTCCTGACCTCAATTATGACTTAAAAAATATAACACCTCCATTCTCCAGGCGGGTTCCTTACTTCAACAACTTAAAGATACAACACCTCCATTCTCCAGGCGGGCTCCTGACTTCAGTAAACAACTCAAAAATAATACCTCCATTCTCCAGGCGGGCTCCTGACTTCAACAACTTCTTAAAAAATGTGTTTTATTGCTGTTGCTCCTTCCTGCCTCCTGGACCATTCTCCTTCTAACTTGAAATTATCTTCTTTCAGAACTGCTTCCCTCAAAACTGGTGTTGCATTCCTCTGAAAACTGCTGGCAATAACACCGGTGTTTTATTCAAAAATATGTTATTTTCCTCCTTCAAAGACTACTTCCCTTAAAGCTGGTGCTTTCCTTCCACTGGAACTACTTCCCTTAAGACTTGTGTTATCTTCCTTCTGAAATTACTTCCCTTAAGATTTGTGTTATCTTCCTTCTGAATTTGCTTCCTTTAAAACTTGTTTGGCCTTCTTCCGAAAACTGCTTGGGATACCATTTCCCCCCAAACTTGTGTTATCTTGCTTCTTTCCCAAGTGGGTACCAGACTTCCAGAAAATTTTCAAAATGAAAGAAAATTTTCTGCCCCAGTTTGACAATATTTCCTGTATCATGATGTCTTTTCATCATCTATAACATTTCCTGTCCCTTTTTCAAATCAAAGACAATTTTTTTTATTTTAAAACGTGGCGAATGGTCGTGCCAATCCTGCTGGGGATGGTTTTCTCTTTCTTCTTTCCCAGCTTTGTGTTCCATTACATCACCAACGCTTGCTGGGAATGAGATTATTTGTTGGCGATCATATTCATGCTGGGGATGGTTCTCCCCCTCTTCTTTCCCCTGCTCCGTGTTGTCCGACCCTTTTGGAATTTGGTCGATAGTCTGCCAGGGATTCCCTTGCTTCTTGACGATTCTTTATTCACCAATCGTTGCTTCCCACTTTTCTCCATATTCCCCCCGAAATCCTAGACCAATCCATCATTTGCAACGAATGTCTTTCTCGTTCCATTGCATTATCTTTGGCCCGTCTTATCCACTTTGTGTTTTTGCACCATCTTGGCAACTGGTAATAAGCTCTGAAAATCCTTTTCAAAAACAAACTGCTGGGGAGATAAAGTCTTTAAACCAAGAAATGAAAAAGTGATGATTTCAAAAGATAGAAAAAGAAGAAGTCTTTCTGAACAAATGCTGGGGAAAAGGAAAAAAAAGAACTTATCTGAATGATATAACCGATCCCAATGATCATGTCGTGCATTCCAGATTGATCAACCCAGTCTATTTGTATCAATCAATCTTTCAGACGACCTCATCTTGCTGGGGATAAACAGGCACTCAACTCTTTGCCAAATGCGGATCCTTTCCGCCAATCTTGTCTTGTCGCCTCATAGTGCCCTTCGAGGGGTTTTCACTACTAAGACTCTCTCATTTCTCTCAACTTACGTCGCCTTATGGTGCCGGTGGAGGTTTTCACCGATAATACTCTCTCATTTTATTTTATTTTTTCCAACTGGGGATTGGAGTGTTACCGATATGACTCTCTCTGCTGGGGATTTTTTCGGCTACCAATTCATTTCTAGCTTATGATCCTCTTCTCTGCTGGGGATCAGAGTGTTATTCCCGACTTCCATTTGCATGACTTGACACTTCTCGGATACTGATCGGGAGGTCTTTTTTGGACATCAATATGGGTTTTTGTGTATGGCTAAAAGAAAAGGGGTATCAAAAGGTTCAAAATAATTTTGATGGGTAAAACATTACAACTCTTGGAATCAAACCTCCTTCCCAAAATTACAAACACACCTTCTGCCCCAGTTTCTTGCTTGGGGATTTTTATTTTTGTTACACTATGACCAAGCCGTGAGGCGCCTACGTATCCTTTTTGAGGAATCAGGTCAAACGTAGTTCCCAATTCCTTTGTTTTTCTTGTGACTTTTCTTTTGTCTTTATTATAATTATTTTCTCTTCTCTTTTTCTTTCATTTTCATTACTGATTCCAAAAGAAGGGTATGAAAGAGTAAATAAGGCTCAAAAGGGGAAGCAAAGGTTAAAGTGTTTGGATGGAAGAACAAATTGCCTCCATCATTTCATTCTCCGATACCATGCCAAATGCAAACAAACAACAATTACAATTAAAAGAAATCATACATAATATCTCTTAACTGCATCAGAATTGATAGCCATGTCGACGCATTTCCCTTTGATATATGTTAAACATAAAGCGCCATTGGACAACACTCTGGTTACAATGAATGTCCCTTGCCAATTCGGGGCGAACTTGCCCTTTGCCTCAGCCTGATGCGGGAGGATGCGTTTCAGCACTTGCTGGCCCACTTCAAACTTCCGGGGACGCACCTTTTTGTTGTATTCTCTTGCCATTCTCTTTTGATATAACTGGCCATGACACACAACTGCCAATCTCTTTTCATCAATCAAGTTCAACTGCTCCAAATGGGTTTTGACCCACTCGTCATCATCAATCGCAGCCTCAGCGATAATCCGAAGGGATAAAATTTCAACTTCTGCTGGTATTACTGCTTCAGTTCCATATACCAACAAATAAGGAGTTGCCCCTACTGAAGTACAGACAGTAGTGCGATAACCCAACAATGCAAATGGTAATTTTTCATGCCATTGCCTTGAACCTTCTACCATCTTCCGAAGTATCTTCTTTATGTTTTTGTTGGCTTCCTCAACTGCTCCATTCGCCTTGGGATGATATGGGGTGGAATTGCGGTGTGTAATCTTAAACTATTGACATACCTCTTTCATCAAATTGCTGTTAAGATTAGCACCATTATCCATGATGATTACCTTTGGGATTCTAAATCTACAGATGATATGGAAGTGAACAAAATCTACCACTGCCTTCTTGGTTACCGACTTGAAAGTTTTAGCTTCAACCCACTTAGTGAAATAATCGATGGTCACCAGAATGAACCTATGCCCGTTGGATGCTGCTGGCTCAATTGGTCCAATGATATCCATGCCCCAGGCAACAAATGGCCATAGTGCTGACATTGTATGCAATTCTGTCGGCAGAGAATGAATCAGATCTCCGTGTATCTAACACTGACGGCATTTCCGCACGAAACTGATACAATCATGCTCCATAGTGAGCCAATAGTACCCTGCTCGAAGAATCTTCTTCGCCAATACATATCCGCTCATATGTGGCCTACAAACTCCAGCATGTACCTCTGTCATAACTGTCATGGCTTTACTAGCATCTATACATATCAGCAATCCCAAATCTGGTGTTCTTTTGTACAACACTCCTCCATTGAGGAAAAATCCATTTTCCAGTCGCCGAATGGCTCTCTTTTGATCTCCGGTGGCCTGCTCCGGGTATATCCCCATCCTGAGGTATTCCTTGACATCATAGAACCATGGTTCGCCATCCAGTTCTTCCTCTAACATGTTGCAATAAGCATGCTGATCACGAACCTGAATATGTAACGGGTCAACATGAATTTTGTCTGGGTAGTGCAACATCGATGCTAAGGAGGCCAAAGCATCGACAACCTCATTATGAACTCTTGGGATGTGTCTGAACTCCACCGATCGAAATCGCTTGCTCAGATCGTGCAAACATTGTCGATATGGTATGATCTTCAAATCCCTTGTTTCCCATTCACCCTGAATCTAATGCACCAGGAGTTCCGAGTCTCCCAAAACCAAGACGTCCTGGACATCCATGTCTGCAGCTAGTCGTAGACCCAAAATGCATGCCTCATACTCAGCCATGTTGTTGGTACAATAGAAACGCAGCTGAGCCGTAACAAGATAATGATGTCCTATTTCAGAAACAAGTACCGCTCCTATTCCAACTCCCTTCGCATTTGCGGCTCCATCGAAAAAAGCTTCCATCCTGGTTCCTTGGTCATTTCCAACTCATCTATATGCATCACTTCTTCATCAGGAAAATACGTCCTCAAGGGCTCGTATTCTTTATCAATGGGATTCTCAGCTAAGTGATCAGCCAATGCTTGGGCCTTCATGGCCGTCCTCGTCACATAGACGATGTCGAATTCTGTGAGTAATATCTGCCATTTCGCCAATCTCCCTGTGGGCATAGGCTTCTGGAAAATATACTTCAGTGGATCCAAGCGTGAAATGAGATAAGTAGTATATGATGACAGAATAATGCTTCAATTTCTGGGCCACCCAAGTTAGGGCGCAACATGTCTTCTCGAGTTAAGTGTACTTAACCTCATAGCCTATAAACTTCTTGCTGAGATAATAGATGGCTTGCTCATTCCTTCCTGTAATGTCGTGTTTCCCTAGTACGCAGCCAAACGAATTCTTCAGGACCGTTAGATAAAGAATTAACGGTCTTCCCGGCTCAGGTGGAACAAACACATGTGGATTTGATAAATATCCTTTGATTTGGTCAAATGCTTCCTGACATTCTGTCGTTCATTCTACCGCAGCATCTTTCTTCAGTAGCCAAAAAATGGGTTCACAAATTGCTGTGAGTTGAGCAATAAACCTACTGATATAATTCAACCTTCCCAACAGACTCATTACTTCTGTCTTGTTCTTCGGCGGTGGCAAATCTTGGATGGATTTGATCTTTGACGGGTCTAATTCAATACCTCGCTGACCGACGATGAATCCCAACAGCTTTCCCGATGGAACACCAAATGCACATTTGGTCGGGTTGAGCTTAATATCATACCTTCGAAGTCTTTGGAAAAACTTCCTCAGGTCTGCTACGTGGTCTTCCTGATGCTTGGATTTTATGATCACATCGTCCACGTATACCTCAATCTCTTTGTGTATCATGTCATGAAACATAGTAGTCATTGCTCTCATGTATGTTGCCCCAGCATTCTTCAAACCAAATGGCATTACCCGGTAGCAATAAGTCCCCCACGGCATAATGAAAGCCGTCTTTTCCGCATCTTCTTCATCCATCAGAATCTGATGATACCCAACATAGCAATCCACAAAAGACCCGATCTCACATCCGGCACAATTACCGATCAAGATATGGATATTGGGTAATGGAAAGTTATCCTTTAGGCTTGCCCTGTTCAGATTGCGGTAATCGACACACACCCTGATCTTCCCATCTTTCTTCGGTACTGGCACCACATTAGCCAACCAATCAGGATATCGAGTGACCCGAATAACCTTTGCTTGCAGCTGCTTGGTTACTTCCTCTTTAATCTTCACACTCATGTCTGTTTTGAACTTCCTCAATTTTTGCTTGACGGGAGGGCATGCCGGGTTAATGGGCAATTTGTGAACCACTAAATCCGTGCTTAATCCTGGCATGTCATCATACGACCATGCAAAAACATCTTTGAATTCAATGAGTGCTTTGATTAGTTCCTCCCTGATGTTCGGCTCAATGTGGATGCTTATTTTGGTTTCCCTGACATCGTCTGCATCCCCTAAATTGATGGCTTCTGTGTCATTGAAGTTGGGCTTGGATTTCTCTTCAAACTGGCTTAACTCTTTGTTTATCTCTTCGAAGGCTTTGTTCTCAACTTATTCCGATTCATCATCATAATTGACCTCTTGTACAATTAGTTCGGAATCAGATTGATTTTTTAGACTGGGTTGAAGATCCGTTGTGCATGTCATGTCATTAGAACCAATATAAAGAGAACTATTCAGAAAGAGAAAAGAAGAAAACAAAATTAGAACAAAATAAGAAGAAAAAAGATTTCACTTTATTAAAATACAGGATAACATAGTTTCACACTTTGCCGAATACAAAACAAAACTGAATTACAACCCTGGAATAATCCAAAAAAAAAACAAGAAAGAAAAATCAGAGCCCACTACCAAGACTCCCTCCGGGTAGGAAGGGGAGTAGCCATCCAATTGTTGATATTTGCCCTAGGCCCTACAAACTGTACGTCTAACCTACTGGAACCTTCTCCAGCTTCTATCATGTTGACATCGGCAAACAGCCTTTCAAAGCCCTCATTCAAATGTCCATCTAGCCCAATCAGTGGTCCGAGAATTTTGGGGACCGACAACTTTCTGATACCTGCTCTGACAAATGATCTGGATAGGCGCGGGATTGGCTTGGGAAGGACCCAACTCTTTTCTTCAACTTACGGACCCGTCTCACATCCGTCGCTGTAGGCTTGAACCCCAACCCAAAGGTATCCAGATCTTTGGGCAAAGAAACCGGCTAAACAATACCCTGAAGATCAGCCCCTAAACCTTTGCCTGGCACAAACCCGTTCTTCAACATCTTCGAGGCTACCATGACAGTTGCAACTGCTATTTTGGGAAGTGGGATGCTTTCACCTTCGGGAACTTTGTCCACTAAAATCGTATCGAAAACCTGGTAAACCCACGGTCCCTTATCATCATCAGTCTCTATAAAGGGCACGATGGCATCACTTACGGCGCTTGCATTGTCTTCCCCCTGTACTACGATATCTTGCCTATCCCGCTCGAATTTGACCATCTGATATATTGTAGAAGGCACTGCTTTGGCGGCGTGGATCCAGGGTCGCCCCAACAGAAGATTATATGACACTGCCACGTCTAACACTTGAAACTCCATGGTGAACTCGACTGGACCAATTGTCAATTCAAGTATGATGTCACCCACTGTGTCTGTACCACCACCATCAAACCCTCAAACATAGATGTTGTTCTTGTGAATCCTGTCACCATAGACCTTCAATTTGTTCAATGTGGCCAAAGGACAGATATTGGCACTGGACCCATTATCAATCAGTACTAGAGTGATTATCGAGTCTTCACACTTCACAGTCAAATAAAGGGCTCTATTATGTTCTGTACCCTCCACGGACAACTCATCGTCTGAAAAAGTGACCCTGTTGACCTCGAAAATCTTGTTTGCTATTTTCTCCAGATGGTTCACAGAGATCTTATCCGGAACATGGGCTTCATTCAGAATTTTCATCAATACCCGGCGGTGCTCATCTGAATGGATCAACAATGATAACAATGAGATCTGTGCTGGGGTCTTCCTCAACTACTCCACAATGGAGTAATCTTGCGCCTTCATTTTCTTGAAAAATTCTTCCGCCTCTTCCTCGGTAACTGGGTTCTTTGTCGCTATTGGATTGGCCCTTCTTAACTCTACGGGAGCAAAACACCTTCCCGAACGAGTTAACCCCTGTGCCTCACATATTTCTTCCACAACTTCCTTCCCCCTTATGCATTACCATTACTTGACTGTATCTCCATGGCACAACTTTCTCGCTAATTTTTGGCAACTGCATTACTGGCCTGATAACAACTGGTCCTGTGCATGCCCCCTTCACGGCTACTGGCTTGCTTGATATCCCTTGCACCGTTACTTTGACCGGCTCTGGATTCTTGGCAACATCAGACGAACTCTTCCCTATCACCACCACTGGCTTGCCTTCTTCCCTTTCCAACTGTACTACCGCCTCTCCACTGATCGACTTTTCTTTCGGGCTGGCACGGATCATCATTACCGTTTGTGAGGGCTTCTTGAGCTTCCCTCCTTCGTGCACTAGTTCGATCATGTGGGCTTCATAGTGTGCCGACAACGGGTTCTGATTGATGTTAGGTGCCTCTGGCTCCTGGACCTCGATCCTATTTGTGTCAATAAGATCTTGTACGGCAATCTTCAACTTCCAACACTTCTCAGTATCATGCCCAGGAGCCCCCGAACAATATTCACAGCTTACCGAGTGGTCCAGATTTTTGGGAAGGGGATTTGGCAATTTGGGCTCCACAGGACTTAATAAGCCTAAATTCTTCAATTTGTGGAACAGAGTAGTATAGGTTTCTCCCAGCGGAGTGAATGTTCTCTGCCTCTGTACCCTTTCATTCCTGAAAGTCTGATTCCCACCGAAACCTGGTCCTGAAGGATTCCTGTAGGCCCTTGGTGGTGGATATGTGTTTTGTGGAGGTGGATATGTATTTTGTGGAGGTGGATATGTATTTTTGGGAGCCAACGCACGCCATTGCGGGCGAGCCGGGGGCTGGGTATAAGTTTGGGCGTGATGGACAGAGAAATGTGGCTCTTGTGGTGGGTAGTAGGGTTGTGGAGGGCCGTATGGAATGTGTGGGTAATTTGAGTGATAGGGTCTAGGTTGGTAGTGAGGGGGAGCACCTCTGGATCTGGACCAAGTACCTGCCTCGACTGTTGCGACATCTTCCCTTTTCTTCTTTTCCAGCGCACCTCCCGTGCCGCTCTGGATGGACTGAGTGGTTGCTTTAATCGCCGAATAGCTCAGGATTTTGTTGGACTTAAGTCCCTCTTCAATCATACCGCCCAATTTTACCACTTCATTGAAAGATTTGCCAACTTACGTCACCAGGTGACCAAAGTAAGTTGGCTCCAGAGTCTGCAGAAAGTAGTCCACCATTTCCCCCTCTCTCATCGGAGGATCAACTCTTGCCGCCTGCTCTCTCCAGCGGAACCCAAATTCCTGGAAGCTTTCCCTGGGCTTCTTCTCAAGTTTCAGCAATGTGAGACGGTCAGGGACGATCTCAAGGTTGTACTAGAAGTGGCCTGCAAAGGCTTGTGCCAGATCGTCCCAGGTGTATCACCTGCTAGGATCCTGTCTTGTGTACCATTCCAGTGCAGACCCGCTTAGACTTTGACCAAAATGAGCTATCAACAGCTCGTCTTTTCCCCTGGCCCCTCTCATCTTACTGCAAAAACCTCGCATATGTGCCATTGGATCACCGTGCCCCTTGTATAGATCAAACTTTGGCATCTTGAACCCTGCCGACAATTGAATGTCGGGGAATGGGCACAGATCTTTGTAGGCCATACTGACTTGGTTGCCTAACCCATGGATGTTCCTGAAGGACTGCCCCAGGCTTTTAAACTTTCGAAGCACTTCGTCTTGCTCTGGGCTCTTAGCCGGCTTTTCAGTCTCTACCGGGATCTCGAAGTGAGTATTATAAGTATGAGGCTCGGGTTCTTTAAAGGTTGGTTCAGAGGGGTAATATTGGTTATCGTGAGCCTGAAACAATGGCTCGCTGGATGATCTTTGCAGCGTGGCTGGTGGGGGTGCCACGAAAATAGGAACGTTTGGTGGAGGAGAGTTCTGATTGGGTTGTGAAGCTTGGGGATCATAGGCATTTCTTCCCTGATAGTATTGGTGACTGGGGAAGCTTGTCGAAGGGCCGGGGGGAGGGTATTCCGGCGAGTGTCCTGGTGGGAGAGTGGGAGTAACGGGAGGGTTAGGCACTTTTTATACCCTAGCTAAGGCCAGCTGCATTTCTTTCATCTCCTGCCTCATCTTATCCATTTCCTCCTTCAACATTTGATTCTCCGTCCTTTCATCCTCGACACTTTGGTCTGAACTAGTCATGCTTTTTAGTATGGGCCCTTTGGATCTTGTTTGGTAATGATACTCTGCCAGAACGTTCTAACAAACTAACTGGTTCGAAATCTCTCGAAGGACAACAAACTTGTTAGCGTTAGAGTTTAACACATATTGCAATTTAACGTTGGGGGATGCAATGTTCCTAGGCAGTTTAACCATTTCTAACATGTCTTTGCTTCGACCGCATGCGTCATTCCGGCTTACTTTGTTTGTGCCTCGTTTAAGTGTTTCTGAAACTTTCTTTATCTCTCTTTTTATTTCTTTCTTTTCCTTTCTTTTATTCACTTTGCCTTTCTCTTTTTCTTTTTAGTTGTGGTCGAATCTTATGTGGATTGCCTACGTATCATGTCCCCGCATGAATCAGACCGCGCGTAGTTCTGCCACAAGTGCGGAAAATAAAGATACCATTTTTGGATTTTTCAACCTTTACTAGCAAAACGTTTTATTACAAGGCAAAACATTTTTGAAAGGAAATTGACAGACTTGATACAGACTACAGACTTTATGCCAAAAAGGGAAATATAAACTTCGACGGACAACAGACTCTGAAGACAAGGAAAATACAGACTCAAACTATGAATGTTTTAGAGTTTTGAATTTTGGCGCCCGCGGGGCATTATTCGGCCTCGCCGCGGGTTTAGGTGTAAGGTTCCTTTCCAGCTGTTCCAATTCATACATGATCTGCTTCACAAATATCATCACTGTCGAGAAGAGGGTAGTGCGGGTCATGTTTTCACACTCCCGACATTTCCTAGTAATAGCATGAGCAATAGTCAGGATCTTGTTCCTAGTACGGTCTTTCTCTAGGAGTAGGCGTTTTGTCTGATCCCCTCTAGCCTTCAAAACCCGAGAATTATGCAGATGTTATTTCCGTAACTATTGTATTTCATCTTCCATCGAAGCCATCAGATTATAGCAGTGTTTACTCTCGGTTTCAAAAGCATTGGCTTGTTTAGCCGCCTTGCTCTCTGGGGTGGTCACCTTCCTTTTTAGACTGACAATGGTCTTTTCATAATCTTTCCTTGCCTGCTATAAGTACTGTGTGCGCTCTTTTGTTCTCTTCGCCCATTGTGCCCGGAGTTGTGCTATGGTATCCTCATATTTCTTCAAATCATCCCGGCACTCACCGATTTCCTTTTTCATCCCTTTTATTAACCGCTCATCCGACCGACTCCTTTGTTGTTTGTCAGCATCTCTCCTCATTTGTCAATTTTGGGCTTTCAGCACCTCATTTTCTTGGGCCAATTTGCTCCTTTCTCCCCGATCAGCATCAACTTGCAGACTATTTTTAAATTCCAGGTCTCTAATCTGCTGCCTCAGCTTGCCTACTTCGGCCCGGTATTCGCGCTCTTTGGCCAACCAGTTCCACGGTTCTTGTGATGCCTCAACGAACTCTTGAATGTGAGGTTTTTTGGTTGGCCGTTCTGGTTCGTCTCTTATAATGCCCTTATTTCTGTACCAGGTGAGATAAGCCGGTGAGATTTCGCCTCTGGATAGGTCGCGCACTCGAGTGTTTACTGTCAAATACTGGCATTCATTCCATATATAACTGACGGTTTCTTCATGAAATTGGCCGTCGGTGCTTATCTCGACTGTATAAACACTGAGATCTTCATCTGGGTGTACCACCTGACACCTTCCTAACTATCTCATCACCCGGTAGGGCGCATAAGGTTGAATACCTCGGAGTCCCATTAAGAGGAAGTAAGGCCCTGTGGCGGACATATACACAATTTTTTCAATAGGAAGCCAACCCAAGGTCCACCCTATTTGTGCTGCAGTGATGGCGCGAAGGCAAGATACCCAGTCTTCAGACCCTTCTGGCAATTTGAGCCCTGAAACCCTCGTGTTATATCCTTCAATGCAGCCTTCGTTTGTAGATCCATAGATTATATACTGAGGATGATGACATAAGTGCTCGATCATCCACATCTGCAATAACAAATTGCATCTTTCAAAAAAATCTGCCCCGGCTTTATAGGCTCTGAGAGCTCGGTATATATCGGACACTATCATAGGGGCAAGCGTGCTTTTATTGTTGGTAATCAGGACCTTGACGACTCCAGCCACCTTCAAATCAATATTTCTGCCTTTCCGAGGAAACACCACAATGCCCAAGAACGCTACCATGAAGGCGAACCACCTATGTTCATCCCATTTTGTCCGATTCCCTCTGCTGCAAACCCCGTTTTCTAGATCGTCGAACCCTCATATGTGCCCATACCTCTAGTATATGAACTGCATAGTAGAAAAACTCATATCCAACTCAGAGTACGGGACTCCCTTGCTTATCTTCAGTAGATCCATGAACTTGTGCAAATTGATGCCTCTTGGAGCAATCAGATATTTGTGCCTTAGCCCCTCAGTAAGGTCCATATAACCTGCTACCTCTTCTAAGGTTGGGGTAAGTTCAAAATCTGAGAAGTGGAATACGCTGTGGGCCGGGTCCTACAATGTAACCAAAGCTTTTATGATGTCACATCTGGGTCTGACGTTCAACAAACTGGTGAGACCTCCCAGATGTGGTTTGATCTTATCTCGCGCTGACTTTTCCAAATCCTCCCACCACAAGCGCAACTCTAAAGAGATCTTGCTCCTAACTGTTACCGGCAAACTTGGACCCGTGCTCATTCTGCATGTTTGTTTGGGGTGGTTAAGACTCATTGGACTCAAAGAAAGAATAAACTAAAATTGACACACATTTAAATAAAACTCAGGTCTTGTCAATACGGCCTTTCAGCACTTCGAAGAAGATTTAAAGGCTGTGTTTTACCAACCGGACAAAAACCTTGAAAATGACCAACAATGGCCGTTCTCGCAAAAACAGCTTTCCGGCGTCTTTCAGGGACATTCGGCTATTTTTTACAAGAATGGAATCACCCGACTTATTTATGACGAAAGATTTGAAATTTTGACATTTTTGGCTATTTTTGCAAAAAGGGAGGTTGGACCCGATGAGGGCTGCCTACGTATCTCACATCCGGTGAGAATCAAACCAGCGCAGTTCGGACAACGAAAATAACCTAATTCTGAAAACAAGACTTATTTAAATAAATTACACTAAAAAACATTTTTTTTCATTTTTTTTCTTTTTTTTTCCTTTTTCCGATATTCCAGTATTTTCAGAAGCCGGTCAGCATGCAAGTCTGCAACAAATAAATGTGTAAAACAAATAGGATGTAGCAGGATGATCTTTTTCATTTCAGGTCACTTGTCCTAGACGAACCCAACCCCTGTGTTGAGTCCCCTAAGTCAAGTGCACATGATGCAAATAAGCGTTCCTACTAGGGATCCGGCATGAGGTTTTGTTATACTAGGTTTATCCTGGGTGTTTGTTCTAGACCTGGCTTACCCGAGCGGACCACTCGAGCCGAGGATGGGAACTGCGTACCGGTAACCAAAAGATCATCCGATTTTGCAACTCCTCCGAATCCTCGCTCTATTTTGGGATATGACACTAACAGAAAGAAGTCACGACCAGCGTGCACTCCTTAAGAGAGAGAAGAGAGGGATTTCGTAGCAGTTTATATATACAGTTCAGATAATATCAATGCGGTAAAAGCAACATTTTAGCACATTAGGACAAAACATGTAATAAAATCAGATAATAAATAAAGCCAAATATAACAATTCATCTAAGCTCGAATTCTGAACCCTGAACCAGAGATTCTGGGTTATCTCCCTAGTAGAGTCGCTAGAGCTGTCACACCTCCTTTTTCACCCGCGCCCCGTAAAGAGCGCAGAGGGAGTTTTTCCAATTAAAGGACAATCGAAACGGGATTTTATTTAAAGATTCAGAGTCGCCACTTAGGAGATTTATGGTGTCCCAAGTCACCGGTTGAATCTCGAATCAAGGAAAAGATTGACTCTGTATTACAGTCCGCGAACCAGAAATCCGAGTAAGGAATTCTGTTAACCCAGGAGAAGGCGTTAGGCATTCCCGAGTTCCGTGGTTCTAGCACGGTCGCTCAACTGTCATATTCGGCTTGTTTATCTGATTTAATACATGTTGAACCTATGTGCAATTTTTTTTACTGTTTACCGCTTTTATTATTGTTATTTTTAATGAGAATTGCAACGTCGTGAAAATACATCTCGAACCACGTCACATCAATGCACCCGTGATTATCGACACATTTCAACTCTGTTGAGATTTGGATTTAGGTCACATAAATGTGCACCCGAGTTTAAGAAAGTAAATTATTAAAGGCGCGCCTAAAGCGACTAGCGTATCATTATTTTGGGTAAGGCCATGAAACTTTGCTAAATGGCCCATCCCGAAGTCTAAGTAATTTTACCAACACGTATAGAGGGCCCCGCAGCTCGTGTATTTCGTTTGTCGAGGCTCGTCTCATTCATTATTTTTTAAAAGGAATTTGCAACATTGTGGAAATGCATCTCGAACCACGTCACAATTAATGTACCCGTGATTAGCGACACATTTCGACTTTGTTGAGATTTGGATTTGGGTCACATAAATGTGCACCCGGGTTTAAGAAGGTAATGTTATTTAAAGTACGCGCCTAAAGAGACTAACGCGTGGTTATTTTGGGAAAATGTCGTGAAGTTCGATAAGCGGCCGATCCCGAGTTTTAAGTAATTAATACATACACTTGTGAGGGACCCGCAATCTGTGCGTTTTGTTTGACGAGGCTCATCTCGTTTATTTTAGAAAGGTAAACCTAGAGCAATTGTGATTTTCTACTCTATTTATCTCTAATAAAAAAATAAAATCCTAATTAATGAGCATTATTTAGGAGCTATTACTTTTGAACCTATGACTTCCAACTAAGTCAAACTCTCAACGGTTTTGGGACCTCAAGGTCTTCCCAGGAACGAAATGGCTAACCTGCCTTGACAAGTTGCTACGTGTGTGAAGTCTGGGCTGTCTGTGAAGGACATTGAAGCCCAAACCGTCCGCTAGTGGACTGTTAAGCCTTTAATCAGACCAAATTTTAACTCGAGTTAAATACACATACACTGAGATGCTACAAATTATTCAACATGCACTCGATGATTATGAAGATTACCTTACTTGCTTATCTATTAGTGAGTTCCTAATTATCACTATAAAGGGAAATCAAACGGGAAGCATGATTGGATTTGAGCAGCAACAATTACTAACCCAAACTAACAATATTAAACCAACAGTCAATACTTAAAGGAATCATGAATATAGAAATGGATTACTGAAGACTATTAGAACTGCTTATCGCCCTAGCGTCTGTTGATTATTAATTCAATGTCCAATTGCAAAACTATTCCTCATACAAATCCAAATTGCCCTACATTGATAACAATAGCTAGACCAAAATAAACTGCTAACTCTGGATTCAACATACTTCTCTAATTAGTTTAACAATCCTTAAGCTAACAGTCCTAGATTTACCATTCAAAATAGTCCTATATTTATTACAATAAGCACTCAATCCCTATACAGAGAACTACCTAACCTAACAAAATTATCAAAATAGAACTACGACAGATATTCAGCTTCAGTTTCATTTCACGTTTCCAACAGATGGAGCTACATTGATATAGTCTCGAAATATGTACCTGGTATTGGAATACAAGAAGAAGAAGATCAGCAGAGTAGTCTGTAACACAGCAACAACAACAATAACCAGCAACAACCAGTAAATAGAGCACCCAGTGACAGATTTGAAATGCAACAGGATTCCAGCACACTCAATGAAACAGTACCAACACAAACCAACACAGCAATGACAACACCCAAAATAAACCTAACTTGAAACCAACTTTAAACCAAAAGAGTAGCAGAAAGCAGTCCAGGAATCAACTTTAACTAGACAACGCACTAGTTTCAACTTCAGGAAGGAAACCAAACAGCTACAACAGACCCAGCTTACTCAAAATCAAATCAGCAACAACACTGGACCCCAATGGCACAGTAACAAACTCCATGGATGCCTAACCTTTTTTCCTTTTAAACTGATACTCCCAAGCTAAAGAAGAAACAAGAACTGACTTAACATCTATCCTAGACTGATTTTAGGACCCTTTCCATTGATTTTCAAACGTGTGACTTCTTGAAAGAGTGGTGTTTTCAAAAGCCAACCCTTTTTAAACTCTCAAACAATGATCTTTTTTCAGATTCAAAAGCCCCTTAAGATTTCCAGCCTTCAGATTTTCCGACCCCCTCAAAAGAAAAACCAAGACCCCCATTTATACCCCATACTGACCTTGCTCACTCTCAAGAGCACTTAGGTAGAATTTTTTAAACTAATTCTGCCCATGATCTCTTTTTCACTTCCACTAGACTATGTTTTGTTCCCCACTAAACTTCTTTTTTATTTATTAATCCCACGCGAGTATGGGCAGCCTATTTTTCTATTCAAATCCCTTAAACCTTGTGAAATGGTGCCCATGATCCCTTACACAGCCATCACCCCCCACTACTGTTTTAAACTATTTCATTAGTTTAATGGTACTTTAATTCCCTACTGTCAAAATATTCAACTAAGCCATTTGTTACACTGATTCAATTATCTAAATGAACTGAATTTAAACTCTAAATACCTCAGCTATAACCAATCCAGCCCATCAAATTTCAACAGTGATTCAATCAGAATTGAAGCAGCATGAGTCAAATTATTATCAGGTTATTCTAACATTCAAGCATGTAAAACTAATCGATGACACTTATCCAATCGACTACACGAATTACAACACATACAATCAATAGCAAATAATCAGAATTGAACAGACACACAGGTGATTCGAGTCGTATTGATAGAAACAGGAATTATAATAAAACTTTAACTAATCGACGAAACTCATTCAAATCGATTATATAGTTTATCATATACTTGACCATGACCAGAAAAAGCTCGACCAAATAAAAGGTCATTGAAGAAAGACAGAATCAATCGACAAAAGAAAAATTTAAAAATCAATAAAACTAAACTAAACAAACAAACAGATATAAACAAATACAAAATGGAACAAACAGGAAAGGAAAAAAAATTCCTCAAGAACTCAGAAACTAAAGGATCCTGACTTGGACTCTAACTCAGACTTTTTGAGGTCGAACGGACCTTAATCGAGTGTTCTTAACTGAGAACACTTCGACTAAGGTCGATTAGACCCCCAAATCATCCTTTAATTTGGACAGACTTCAACCTTTGGTTTTCTAGGGTTCTTGGGGGTTCAATTTGGGGTTCGAACGGTTCTGGTCTGATTCGAACCAAACCAACGGTGGTTTGGTGACGAGGGAGGTCAGGGAGATGTTCGGTATGAGTTTGGGACTGGTTAGGGTAGGTTTAGGTTCTGCTCAAATCTTCGATTGAAGATTCGAAAAGCTGGGGGTTGATTCGAGGCAAACGGTTGGCGGATCTGTAACGAGGGTGGTTAGATGGTTCAGGGGTGTTATTTTAGTGACCGGCGTTGTTGTTGCCGCCGGCTTTCAGGCGAAGGGGTTTCAGGGCGGCTAGGGTTTTGAGGGGAGGTCTGTTTGGTTTAGTCTCTGAGAGAGACGAGATAGGAACGGGGGGTATGTCTTAGGGGGTACGAGGTGAGGGGTTGGACTTATATACGGAGGGGGTGGTTTAATCCTGGCTGTTGGATCAAGCGTGATCAACGACCTGGATCAATTCACTTAAAGGAAACGGTGACGTTTGGTCATTCCTCGAGACTGGGTCGACCCGGGTTGAAATGGACTAGGTTATGGGGGAAGCCTGGGACCGTTAGATCAAAACAAATCAATGGCTTGGATTTATTGGCCAGATACGACGTCGTTTGGATATATCTGAAGACGGACTGGACCGTTTTATCATATGAGATTGACGGTCCAGATTCACAATGCCCAAACGATGTCGTTCTGGACTGGTCGCATGTGGACTGGATTTGGGGTGGGTGTGGTCTGGTCTTTTGGATTTGGGCTTGGCCAAATTAGCCCAACCGAATTTTCCTCTTCTTCTTCTTCTTCTTCTTCTTCTCTTTTTTTTCTTTTCAATTTTCCTTTTCAACAATAAACTAAAAATCCTAATTGAATTATAAAATCGACAATTAACTAAAAATATTAACTCTTAATAATAACTATCACACGAAATTAAACATCAAATAAAGATAAAATCACACAATTCGGACATTAAATGCAAAAAATGCAAAGTACATATTTTTGTGATTTTTCCATTTTGTAAAACAAACTTGATTGTTTAATTAATTCCTAAATTGTAAAATTAAATCCTAAATGCACATGCAACACATATTTTTGTATTTTTTCTTAATTAAAGCAGAAATAAACATGCACAGACAAAATACAAATAAATCACAAACAACACAACACCATTTTATTTTTTGAATTTTTTGGGAGTAGTTCTCATAGGGCAAAAATCACGTGCTCACAGTATCAACAACTGGATGCAAGCAGCTACTTCTAAGTTGTTTGTGCTTTTTAGCTCGGTGGCAGCTCAGTCCGTACCCTCACAGCCACAAATTCCAGTTTTAGTGGAGGAGACTCTCAAGAAGCTTTTGGACAACTAAAAGAAGCTCCTGGAGAACCATCATTTGATATTGGAGGCTGTAGGTACTCATGGGAAGGCATTGAAGGAGCTGACAAAGGAGACAAAGAAGCTAAGAAAAACTCGAGCTTTGAAGGAGTCTGTGAAGGAGTTGAGGGTAGAAGTGGAGAAGATTAAGGCTGCTGATCATCTACCATTGGACCTACTATTGCATGAGTAGCCTCCAGTGTCACACCTCCTTTCCACCCCCGGAAGGGCATAACAGAGTTTTTCCAATTAAAGGAAAACCGAAACGGGATTTATCATTAAAAGAATCAGAGTCGCCACTTGGGATAATTTATGGTGTTCCAAGTCACCGGTTGAATTCCGAATTGAGGAAAAGCTTGACTCTGTTTAACAGTCCACGAACCAGAAATCCGAGTAAGGAATTCTGTTAACCTGGGAGAAGGTGTTAGGCATTCCCGAGTTCCGTGGTTCCAGCACGGTCGCTCAACTATTATATTCGGCTTAATTATATGATTTTAAGACTTTTTTAAACCTATGTGCATTTTAACTTTAAAACCACTTTTAATTATTTTAAAGAAGATTTCAACGTCATCTAAAATACGTCTTTGGACCACACTACATGAAATGCACCCGCAGTCCGAGACACATTTTATTTAACGTTGTTGAAATTTGGATTTGGGTCACATGAAATGCACACCCGAGTTTAGGAAGGTACTTTTAAAATAGCGCGCCTAAAGCAACTACGCACTTTCGAATTTGTGAGGGCCATGGAAATTCACTAAATGGCACGCCTCGATTTCTAAAAAAATTAAAATATTAGTTAAGCGAGGTCCGTGCATTTTGAAATTTTATTTGGCACGACGCACCTCAATTCCAATTTTAAATGGAATTCAAACTAAGCTTTTGAGGGCCATAACTATTTTCCGTTATTTAATATGACTCACTTCAACTATTAGAGGAATCTAATTATTTAAACATTAATGGGATTGGAATTCTACTAACGTTCTAACTATTAAAAGAGGACTGCTTTTAAAGAGGAATGAGGGCCGACTATTTGAAGGAAATGGTTTGGGCCCAACAACGGTGCTGAAATAGACATGATGGGGCAGGCCAAGACCTGATGAGGTCCTGTAGCTCCATTTCAGATGGTTTCGTGGCCTGAAGCCCAAATAATAGCCCAAATCTTTGAGAAAACTCAGGCTAATAGGGCGGGACTCGAGGTCGAATCCCCAAGTACGCAAATAACACATAAAATCAGGATTATTGGCACAAGCCCAACAAGACTTCCAATAACAAACAAATCATTTGTCAATCACGCGTGAATCAATTTCCAACTAATTTCAAAGGACAATTCCAAGATTTCAAATTGACTTAAAACCTTCTGTTCAAGACATATAATTGACAAATGAAATCCTATAAGACCATCCCAACAAACAAATATGAATTTGGACATCTATCTCAAACTAACATGCTTAAACTCATACTGTAAATAAATCAATGCATAGCTTGACCCTTAAGGTCATCACCCAAACCATTGTTATCCAAGTGATTGTAAACTAAGTGATGACTTTAAAAATCATCAACGATTTAATGAAGTAGAGCACTACATGATTTTCCAAACAACAAATACAACACTAGATGAACTTTATCACGACACTTTCTGATTCAGACCTTAGGAGCGTTAATTTGGACATGTTCAGACAAGTTCCCTCAGCAATACTGATTTCTCAACCTAAAGCAGATATGGGACATTCTTATTCTTCTAAAATTACAGTAACTCCCTACAATCCAAACATACGAACAAAAATTTAAACCATTCACAAACCAAATCGAATAAAAGTGTTATCCCCATTTACAAATGGAACTTAAAGGCAACAATTGAAATCACTAAATGAGTTACATGACAAAAGGCAATACGTATTATGGATTAACATGAAATTGCAGCGAGAATGTAGCATGTAAAAGAAGAGGCAATGTAACATGAGCTTTGGACTTGTAGCATAGCTTCAGATCCTTTTATTTCACATATCCATGAGGTGTAGAAGAGTACCTGATTACAGCAGTAAAACAACAGGAAATGAACTCAAAATGGACCAAAAGAGAACAACCAAATTTCAGCAATGGAACAGTGATATGAACAACAAATGAAACCAAAGCTTCAAACCAATTCAAAATCTTCTCAAACCCAGATACACGACCTCAAAAGCTTTTAGAAATTATCAATTATTCGAAGGAATCACATGACCAAAACCAAGCCTAACTCAAACAACTTTCAGCAATTTTTTTAATTTAGAAGAAGACTCAGCCGTTTTCAGTTTCTGTATTTTCTGAATTTCCAGCTCTTAAAAATCTGACTTGAGCTCTAATAATTCCTTTATAGGCAAACTACTAGGGCAGCCTCAAAGAGTTCAAAATTTCACTTAAAACCTTCTAAAATTTTCATTTTAGCTTAAAAATCCCTAGTGTAAACCTCAGAATTTCAAAATAGCCCCCACCCCAGCTTCTAGGAAGCTTCCTAGTTCAGTTACCAAAAGATTCCCTATCCCAGAAACCCTGAACTACACTTAAAGTTTAGGTTATTTACCCTTCAGATTATGGGTCAAATTCAACCCAAATCCCACACCTAACCCGTGGGTTGGACAACCAGATTTGAGCCTTCCCCTTTATGGGCTCCTGACATGCGGAACCCAGATCCTAAATTGAAACAACCAAACCCAAAAGCAAACGAGCCAGCGGAGTTATAAACTCCTGCTATTACGAATCCCACGAAACTAAAATTAAACGAAATTGAACAAAATCAAACCACAACAACGAACAGCCTAATAACAAAGGCAGTACTATGACCCAATCCTAACATGCAAGCATGAAAATGATTTAAAATAATAAAAATAAAAAAACAGAAAGAAAAGAGAGGAATCAGAAATAGATGAAGAGATGACTAAAACAAAAGGTGGAAATAAAGAAAATACACAACGATACCTAAAGGAACGACCAAGCTTGGGATAGACCTCCAGCAATCTCCGATTTGAACCGGAATGGGTTTTAATCACGTGTTCTCAAATGAAAACACATGCATAAAACCCCTTCTGACTTCAAATCTTCAACACGACCACTGATTTATGCTTTGGAGACTTAGTGTCTGAATCTTTGATCTAAAATTTGAGAAACTCCAGGGGGATTTGAAGCAAACGAGGCGGGGATTCGAGATGAGGAGAGGGAGGTGGTTGTCTGGTGTGATTTTGAGGATGAAAGAAAGTGGTGCCGCCGGGTTTCTGGGTGGTGGGAATGGTGGCGGCTAGGGTTTTGCCGGGGTGTTCTCTGAAGGGTGTGAGAGAGATGAGAGATGGGGGGGTGTAACGTTTGGGACAGATTTATATTTGCCGGTGCCCAGTTCACAGCCGTTGGATCACATGAGATCAACGGCTGTGATGGAAAGCAAGGGAACATCGCCGTTTGGTTACTGGTGGGGGCGGACCGGGTATTAGAGGCGGGTCTGGGCCTGGATTGGGCGGGTTTAATGGGTTTAAGGGAGCATTGGGTTGGGCTTGACAGAATTGAAATAAAAACGGCCCAAATTCTGATTCAATGCTTGTCCCTTTTAAAAATTATTCTTTTCCTTCTTTTCTTTTTTTTTTCAAAATTAAAAAAAAAACCTATTCTAAATCCTCAATCAAATTAATCCTACCATATTAAATTAAATAACTCTAACTAATAATTATCACAATTACTTAAAAATCAAATTAAAGGAAAAACTACCAAAATGCGAAAACTAAAATTAAAAAGTGCCAAAATAAGTTATTTTTTGTGATTTTTCTATTTCTTATAAAACAACTAATTTGTTAATTAATCTGAAAAATGTAAAATTAAATCCTAAATGCAAAATGCAACATATTTTGTATTTTTTCAAAATTAACATGCACAGACAAATGCAAACAATTATCAGAAATGCTACGAAAAATCTACGAAATTGCAAACAATGGAAAAATTATTTTGTTTTGAATTTGTGGGATTAATTCATATTGGGAAAAAATCACGTGCTCACATCCGGCAGCTCAGACCGATTCGGAGCAGGAGCAGGAGATGGAGAGGGCACCAAAGAGGAGGAGAGTTATCTCACAGACCGATGATGCAGTGATAAAGTTGGAGGACCCGCAAGGAGGTATCTCTAGCCAGCCTCAGGCCCTAGAGCAGCCTCAGGTCCCACTGCAGGCACAGGATATCGGGATCCAATCACAGGTTCCCGAGCAGTCACAGGACCCAGGGACTCAGGCTCATGATCTCATGCAGACGGAGGACCAATAGGGAGTTTTTCTTTACTCTCTATCTTATTCTTGAGCTATTTTTGGCTAGTTAGCATTGAGGACAATACTAGTTTTCATTTGGGGGGGTAGCCCTATTTTGATGATGTTGGATTGTAAATATGATACTATTTTTATTTTTATTATGCTTTTTCACTTTTGGTATGTATATAATTTTACCAATTTATTTCACTTTTCGTATTTTGCAACCTTGGTCTATATATAAAGTTACTTTATGATGTATATATGCATCCCCTCTTATGTATATTCGTTTAAATCCCCTATTGTACATATTCAGTTTACTTTCCGCATTTTCTTTCATAGCTTCTTACTTCATTTTCGTAGATTCTTATTTTGAGTTTTGTGTTCAAAAAGCCTTTAGTCTTCTTAATATCCCGGTTCTTTCCAATGGTGGAATTTGTGTGAACCGGGTGGCTCTTCTTGATGATGGATGTCATGACAACCTTCTTAAGGGCTTGAGTCTGTTTTCTTTTTGTTTTTGTGTAAATAGTAGCTAATGAGTAATAGTGCCTCAAGCAAAGCTTCATTTGGGCCTAACACATTTGCCTTTGATCTTATGGTCAAAAACAAATTGGTATGTATAGGATGGTGACAGTTGTGATCTTGAGACTCTTGTGTTGGCCGATAATCATCAAGTGGTTTTTCGGGACCATTTGTGTTGCTCAAATCTTAGATAAGGTTATTGTAGGCCCCCGAATCTGTCTCTTTAGCAATCCTATAGCTTGTGTGGTGAGAATTTGAATTGCAAGTCCAAGTCCCATGCCATTAGTCTAGAACTTTCCTTGAATGTTTGTCTAGGCGTAATCTTAAGTGTAGTTTGACTTGAGAAGTGATTATAGGCTCTCCTTGATCCAAATGATATCTTGAAAACATCCATATCCTACCAATGATAATATCCCTAGTTAACCCTTTTGAGCCATAGCCCATTTTCTTTCAAAGACCATAATACAAGCCTTTATCCGTTCTAAAATTACCCTCTCTTGGCACCCGATCTTTCCTTAGCACAAGACAAAAGCATAAGTTTGGGAGGAGAGACGAGGAATGCAACAAAGTGGGAAAATGTACAAAATGAAGAAAATGAAATGCACAAAGAAAAAGAAAGAAAACCAAAAAGCCAAAAAGAATGAACAATGTAGAAGAAATGAAGGGATTCAATAAAAGTAAAGAGATGAAAGGTGTGAAAAGTTTAGAAAGGAGAAAAATGTTTGAAATGAATAAGAAAGAGTGATAGTGTGTCTCTCTAACCCCTAAGAAAGAAGTAAAATGACTCAAAAAGTCAAGAGAATATGTGTCAAAATAAAGTAAACGAAGTGCTTAAGGGAAGATAAAACCTACTTAGACCAAATATTTCCTACCCTGAACCAAAAGCCTTCATTGTATCGCTACAAAAGCCCTATATGATATTGAGTTCAATGAAGCTTGCATTAGTGGTGACTCACATAAGAGGCAAGCTTATGGTACTTAGAGCCGGACTTGTGACCTTTCTTTGAGAGAGGTGAGTGTATTTTCCATAATTCTCGTTCTTAGTGCTACAATCTAAAAGTGAGGTCTTTCTTAAGGAAGTGTAAGGAGTATGAGTTTGGGTTCCACAATGACCAAAGTAGTAGAAAGAGTTTTCTTGATGAGTTAAGTCAATTCTTGATGCTTTTGTGTCGCACTAAAACCATGGTGTTTAAAAGGTTGAATGTTGTTAATGATTCATTTGAATTGAGGGTAATTGTTAGTCCCAATTGATGCTAGATGAGGTCATTTTAGGGCAGCTAAATTTTCTTGGTTTTATTCTTAAGGAGGTGGGACTTACTTTGTTTGCTTGAGGACAAGCAAAAGCTTAAGTTTGGAGAAGTTGATAACTAGGGATTCTAGTCTATTTTATACTCCTTTTTGCTTGAGTTTTGGACTAAAAATGTATACAAATAATCGAGAAAACTTACATGTTGTACTTGTTTGCAGTGTTTGGTCAAAAAGTGACAAGGAAGTCAAAACCAGCTCAAAAAGGAGTCAAACCTGCTCAAGTACGAAGAATAAGTCAAAGCACTACTACAATAGTAAATCCATCGCAGCAACAATAGACCCACTGCGACCGCAGTGCATTTGTTGCAGTCCGCAGTGAAAAAGATCATAGAGATGCAATTTTGGAAGTTCAAGCAATGCGGTCCGCGGTAGATTCTTCACGGCCGTAGTAGCCTCATCGCGGCCACAATCAATTTGTTGCGATCCGCGGAGAGGGGATTCGGAGAGCTGGGATTTTGGAAGTTTCAAGACACCGCGATCCGTAGTCCATTTTATGCAGTCCGCGGTGAAGCCGCTGCTGCCACGATGCATTTTATGCGGTGCGCGGTGGCCAGATTCAGAGACCAAAACTTGAAGCCAAAAAGCCTCACCGCGGCCGCAATCCATTTCTTGCAGACCGTGGTACCTCCGTCAGGGGTATTTTTGTCCAGAAAATTTAGCCTTGTATAAATACTTCTTTTTACATTTTTAGGGTATCTTTATCTTAGCAGAGCACGTGAACGGTGGTTTTAGTCTATTTTGAGTAATTTGTAGCTAGTTTAACATTGAATCTTCAAATATGAGCTTGTAATCATATTATATGGGTTATTCTTCATCTAAATATCTGATTTCTTCTATTATTATGAGTAACTAGACCCATTAGTTAGGGTTGTGGCTCAACCCTAGTGTGGGTATTTGATGGAATTTTTGTTTTAAGGCTCAGATGTTTATGGGTGGTTGATATTTGGACTGATTTGTGTTTTCCATGTTGAATTAGTGGTTGCAAATACTAATTTGTGCCTTTTTAACTTGGGCTCCTCTTGAGAAAGAGATCTTGAGTCTAGGAAAATCAGTCCAACAAGGAATTGGGGTGTATTCAAGAGATTGTTAGCCCCAATTAAAGGGTTAAATCTAGAGATAATAATACCCGACTTGAGCCTATATTGCTTGCACACTTTTGACACCCAATTGGTCTTGAGAAATTCAATTAGGGCAAAGTCACTCAAGCCACCAAGAGGTATAGAGTGAGTAGTTTCTTGCATGGGCTATATCGCAATCCCCAACATAACAATTTTGCATTAGGCTTTAGAACCCGTCAAGTATTCACCTAGGAGAAAGTCACTTCCCTAGTTCCTCGTTAACCATTTAGAAAACCTTACAAACATCTATCATTAGCTTAATTTCGCATATCTTTAGTATAAAAACTAGAAGTAACAAACAACCGAAGATTATTGGAAGTGTAATCAAGAGCATTACACACTGCTAGTTTCGATAGGAATCCAAATCCCAAACATTCTAGCTCCTTGTGGATTCGATTACGACCTTCTCGGGTAAAAACTGCATCGACCGCCTTGCCACTTTGTAGTGGTGTAGGGTTGACCCGATCAGTATATATAAACGATACTTTTCAGCCATTTTTCATTTTTCAAAACCCTAAAATATAAGAGGCGATTTTTCAAACTCTTTCTTCCCCAAAACATAAGTAAGGGATTGTAAACTCATTTCTTTCACTCCTTAACTTCTTTTTACAAGATTTCATCCTAGAATCAAGGGTTTTGATGATGGAATTGAGAATTTTGGGTAGAACTTAGGAATATCAAAATTTGGGGATTTAGATCTCAAATTGAGGTCAGATTCCAAAACCAATTGTATATCCGGGCTCGGGGGTGAATGGGTAATCGGGTTTTGGTCCGAATTTCGGGTTAGGACCAAACGGGCCTGGGGTCAATTTTTGACCTTTTTGGGAAAATCATTTGAAACCTATTTTCATGCATTAGGATTGGTTTATTTAGCATTTATTGATATCGTTAAGTAAATTGTGACTAGATACAAGCGAATTGAAAGTGGAATCGAGAGGTAAAGCGATAGTTTAGGCTTTATTGTGTTCGTGTCATTGAGGTATTGGTCTAACCTTAGCTTGAGGGAATAGGAGTTGTGAGCTTATTTGCTATATATTAAGTGTTGAGTATGACGTATATGCGTGGTGGCGAGAATCTATACGTTGGTGTCAAGCATACCCGTGAGTCTTATACTATGGTTGTTGTGACTCCATTGTGTATTGTCCATGCTTAATATGATGATTATAAATCTTGAACAAGGCTTGTGAAAGTATTCTTGGTAATTGACCATTATTGGGCATAGGCTCAAGTTGAGACTTATGTTGTGAAGTGATTTTGGAACGAGATGAGATATATTGTTGATTCCCTTGCCAGATGTTTTTGTTTATGATATTGTTTCCCTTGCCGGGATGTTATTGCTTGTGATATTGTTTCCCTTGCTGGGATGTTGTTGTTATATTATTGTTCCTTTGTCGGGATTTTTTTGTGATTGGTGTTGATTTGTATATTGGGATCGGGTTGCACACCGAAACAATATTATATGGGATCGGGTTGCATGCCGAAACAAAGAGTAATAAGGGAGGATAGGTGGGGTCGGGTTGCACGCCGCAACATCATTATATGATTGTGATCGGGTTGCACACCACAACAGTATTATATGATTGGGATCGGGTTGAACGCCGCAACAAGAAAGAATAAAAATGAATATTGATTAGTTATTGTTTTCCTTATTCTTACTGACATCATTATCTAGAGCTTTTGGACCATAGCGAGGTTGTTGCCTTCAATCCAGCGGAGACCCGAGGTAGTCCTGTAGACGTCCGCAGGCCTTGGCGTCTCCTTCTATCCTTTTTATTCTGTTTTAATTTATTTTAGAGACAAACTTGTATTTTTTTTCTATTCAGACTACTGTTTGTAGTATTCGTAGATGATCCGTGACATTGTGACACCAGTTCTGGGTAGAGTTGTATTTTGGATTTTCATACTAGTATTTAGTTAAATTATCAGATTTCATCTTCCGCATTTCTTTTATTATTATTATTATTCCGCAGTTGATCACATGTTAATTTAAAATTGTTAAAAAGGTTAAGTAAAAAGGGTAATAAAATTTGTAACACTCGGCTTACCTAGCTTTTATGATTAGGCGCCATCACGACTCCCGAGGGAGGGAAATTCGGGTCGTGACAAGTTGGTATCAGGGCTCTAGGTTGCGTATGTCTCACAATTCACGAACAAGCTTAGTAGGGTATGAGGGATTAGTACGGAGATGTCTGTGTTTATCCCCTAGAGGCTATAGAGTTTAGGAAAACTTCACATCTATTCTTCTCTATCGTGCAATTTGACTTCTCAATGCTAATTGAACTTCTACTATGTTCTTTCGCAGATGGCGAGAACACGTGCTTCTTCATCCGCTGATCAGCAGCCCGAGCCCCCAGTAGCAGCTCTTGCGAGGGGCCGAGGCCGAGGCCGTGCTAGGGACTGAGGCAGAGCTCAGCCTAGAGCTTGAGCAGCAGCACCAACGGTGGATCCTCAGGTAGAGTTTGAGGAGGAGGCTCCGGCCCAGGTAGTTCCAGTAGGACCAACTTAGGTCCCAGAGATGTTCATCACCATCCTGGTACTCTAGGATGCTTTGGTACGTCTAGTGGGCCTTATGGAGAGTGTCGTCCAGGCAAGCTTACTTTCGGTAGCACCAGTCATCTCTAAGCCTAGGGGAGGAGCACAGACTCCCACTACTCGCACTCCGGAGCATATGGCTTCCCAGTTTCAGACTCCAACAGCTCAGCCAGTTGGGGTAGTTCAGCCGGGTGTTGTGGCTCATATCGGTGATGGTGTAGTTATGCCTGTTGATTCTTTGTAGAGGTTGGACAAGTTCACCAAGCTTTTTACTACCACTTTTGGCGGTACATCTTCTGAGGATCCCAGGATTATTTGGACAGCTGTCATGAGGTTCTACGGAACATGGTGATAGTGAAGACCAATGGGGTCGACTTTGCTGCTTTTCGTCTGTCAGGATCCACCAAGACCTGATGGAGGGATTATTGTTTGGCTAGACCAGTTGGGTCACCTGCTTTGACTTAGGATCAGTTTTCTTAGCTATTTCTGGAGAAGTTTCTTCCGGTCACTCAGGGGGAGAACTATCGGAGGTAGTTTGAGTGTCTCCAGTAGGGTTCTATGACCGTCACTCAGTATGAGACCAGATTTATTGACTTAACCCATCATGATCTTCTTATACTTCCCACTGAAAGAGAGAGAGAGAGAGAGAGAGAGAGTGAAGAGGTTCATTGAGGGACTCATTCAACCTATTCAATTGTAGATGGCTAAGAATACGGGGATCGATATTTCTTTTCAGGATACGGCCAATGTGGCCAGAAGAGTCGAGATGGTTTTATCACAGGGGAGTAGTCAGGGGTCTGACAAGAGGCCCTGTCATTCTAGCAGGTTTAGTGGTGCCTTATCTGGAGGCAGGGATTCTTTTGGTATGGGCCATCCTTCCAGGTCATTTCATTCAGCGCTACACGCTTCTCATCGAGCTTCAGGGGGACGTGGTTCTTATGTACCTCCTTCAGAACATCCATCTCCTATTAGAGCACCTCCTCTTCAGAGCTATTATCATGGTCAGCCGGCCCGCCAGGTTCAATCTCAGTTTCATCGGCCGCATCACTCAGGTGGATGCTTTGAGTACGGTGAGTATGGTCATATCTGGAGGGCTTATCTGAGATTAGTGGGTATCCAATCGCAGCATCAGTGTTCCCGTGCCATGGTTTAGGCACCGAGTGCTCCACTGCCTGCTCAGCCAGCTAGAGGTAGAGGTGTTACAGGTGGAGGTAGAGGTCAGGCCGCTAGAGGTGGATGCCAGCTAGCAGCAGGCCATCCCAGGGATGTAGTTCAGAGTGGTGGGACCCATCCCCGATGTTATGCTTTTCTAGCCAGGCCAGAGGCTGAGGCCTCCGATGCAGTTATCACAGGTACTGTTCTGGTTTGTAGTAGAGATGCTTCATTTCTATTTGATCTAGGGTCTACATACTCCTATGTGTCATCTTATTTTGCCCCATATTTGGTCATACATAGTAATTCTTTGAGTGCTCATGTATATGTGTCTACACCGGTGGGTGATTCTATTGTGGTAGATCGTGTCCATTGTTCATGTATAGTTGTGATTGGGGGTCTTAAGACCCGAGAAAATCTGATACTTTTGGATATGGTTGATTTTGATGTCATATTGGGGATGGATTGGTTATTACCTTACCACACTATCTTGGACTGTCATGCCAAGACTATGACCTTAGCCTTGCCGGGTTTACCTCGTTTAGAGTGGAGGGGACTCCTGGTCATTCCACCTGTAGGGTTATCTCATATATGAAGGCTCAGCATATGGTTGAGAAAGGGTGTTTGGCCTATTTGGTGTATGTTCGTGATTCTAGTATCGAGGTTCCTTCTATGGATTTTGTGCCTGTTGTTCGTGAGTTTCCATAGGTATTTCCTTCAGACCTGCTGGGGATGCCACTCAATAGGGATATTGACTTTTGCATTGATTTGGCTCTGGGAACCCAACCCATTTCTATCCCACCATATCGTATGGCCCCACCATAGTTGAATGAATTGAAAGAACAATTGCAAGACCTGCTTGATAAAGGCTTTATTAGACCTAGTGTCTCACCTTAGGGTGTGCCGGTGTTGTTTGTTAAGAAAAAGGACGAATCAATGAGGATGTATATAGATTATCGGTAGTTGAACAAGGTCACAATCAAGAATAAGTATCCATTGACGAGGATTGATGATTTGTTTGACCAGCTTCAGGGTGCCCAAGTGTTTTCTAAGATCGATTTGAGATTGGGCTATCATCAGTTAAGGATTAGGGAATCCGATGACCCTAAGATAACTTTCCGCACTTGGTACGGGCATTATGAGTTCTTAGTGATGTCATTCGGGTTGACAAATGCCCCATAAGCTTTTATAGATTTGATAGACCGAGTGTTCAAGCCTTACTTGGATTCCTTCGTGATAGTCTTCATTGATGATATTTTGATCTATTCCCACAACCGAGAGTAGTATGAGCAACATCATCGCGTCGGTCTCTAGACTTTGAGGGAGAGTATGTTATATGCTAAGTTTTCGAAATGTAAGTTCTGGTTGAGTTCAGTTGCATTGTTGGGTCACGTTATGTCAGCAAAGGGTATTCAGGTGGATCCGAAAAAGATAGAGGTAGTCAAGGACTGGCCTAGACCCGCATCAGCTATAGAGATACAGAGTTTCTTGGGTTTGGAGGGCTATTACCGTTGGTTTGTGGAGAGGTTTTCATCTATTGCTGACCTAGATGGGTGCCCAGTTCAGGTGGTCGGACGAGTGTGAGGCGAGCTTTCAGAAGCTCAAGACATCTTTGACTATGACACCGGTGTTGGTATTGTCTACAGGTTCAGGGCCATATACAGTAATTTATGACGCATCTCGTATTGGACTTGGTGCGGTGTTGATGCAGGATGGCAAGGTCATTGCATATGCTTCGCGACAATTGAAGATCCACGAGAAGAATTATCCAGTTTATGATTTGGAGCTAGCAACCATTGTTCATGCACTGAAGATTTGGAGGTATTATTTATACGGCGTGTCATGTAAGGTGTTCACAGATCACAAGAGTTCGCAATACCTATTCAAGCAGAAGGAGCTAAATTTGAGGTAGAGGAGGTGGTTGGAACTATTGAAAGACTATGATATCACCATCTTGTATCATCCAGGAAAGGCCAATTTAGTGGCCGAAGCATTGAGTAGGAAGTCAGCCATTATGGGTAGTCTTGCGTATATTCCAGTCGGTGAGAGACTGCTTGCTTTGGATGTTCAGGCTTTGACCAATCAATTTGTGAGGTTGGATGTTTCTGAGCCCATCCGTGTGCCAGCTTGCACAGTCGCTTGTTCTTCATTATTTGAGCGTATCCGAGATCGGCAGTATGATGATCCTCATTTGATTATCCTTAGGGACACAGTGCGGCACAGAGGTTCCAAGCAGGTTACAGTCGGAGATGATGGAGTTTTGAGGATGCAGGGTCGAGTTTGTGTGCCTAATGTGGATGAAGTTCGTGGGTTGATTCTAGGAGAGGCCCATAGTTCCCGATATTCTATTCGTCCGGGAGCCTCTAAGATGTATCAATACTTGCGGCAACATTATTGGTGGAGGAGAATCAAGAAGGATATTGTTGCATATGCAGCTCGGTGTTTGAATTGTCAGCAGGTAAAGTACGAGCATTAGACACCTGGTGGTTTGTTCCAGAAGATTGAGATTCCTGAGTGGAAGTGGGAGCGTATCACTATGGACTTCGTTGTTGGACTTCCATGGACTCAGAGGAAGTTCGATACAGAGTGGGTTATTGTGGATACACTGACTAAGTCAGCACATTTCATTCTTGTGGCAGTTTATTCTTCTGAGCGGTTGGCAAAGATTTATATCCGAGAGATTGTTCGTCTTCATGGTGTGCCTGTGTCTATTATTTTGACCGAGTCACATAGTTTACCTCACATTTCTAGAGGGCAGTTCAGCATGAGTTGGGCAGTCCGATCGTACTATTCAGATTTTGGAGGATATACTCAGAGCATATGTTATTGACTTTGGTTCGTGGGATTAGTTCTTGCCATTAGCAGAGGTTGCCTATAATAACAGTTACCAGTCGAGCATCCAGATGGATTATTATGAGGCTTTATATGGTAGGCGGTGTCGGTCGCCGGTTGGTTGGTTCGAACCGGGAGAGGCTCAGTTGTTGGGTACAGATCTAGTACAGGATGCCTTAGATAAGGTTAAGATCATTCTGGATAGGCTTCGTACAGCTCAGTCCAAGCAAAAGAGTTATCCTGACCGCAAGGTTCGTGATGTGGCATTCACGGTCGGAGAGCAAGTATTGATTCGGGTGTCGCCCATGAAGGGCGTGATGAGATTTGGGAAAAAAGGCAAGTTAAGCCCTAGATTCATTGGTCCTTTTAAGATTCTTGACCGAGTGGGAGATGTGGCTTACAGACTTGCGTTATCGTCGAGTTTATCAGTTGTGCACCCAGTGTTTTATGTGTCCATGCTTCGGAAGTATCACGGCTATCCATCCCACGTGTTAGACTTCAGCACTGTTTAGTTGGACAAGGACTTGACATATGAGGAGGAGTCGATAGCCATTCTAGACTGGCAGGTTCGTTAGTTGAGATCGAAGAATTTCCTTTCAGTTCGTGTGTAGTGGAGAGGTCAGCCTGTTGAGGCAGTGACCTGGGAGTCCGAATCCAATATACGGAGCAGTTATCCTCATTATTTCACCGACTCAGGTACTTTTTATGTTCGTTCGAGGACGAACAGTTGTTTCAGAGGTGGAGAATGTGATGACCCGAAAGGTCATATGTTGTTTTAGAAGTCAAAACTATATTTCGAGGTCTTGAAAACCTCCTTTTGTCTTACCTCGTATTGCGTGCGCAATCCGGGCGCGTTTCTGGAAAGCTTTTATGTGAAATTTTAAAAAATATAATAATGAAATTAGCCTTTAAAATTGGTTAAAGTTGAACTTGGTCAACATTCTTGGAAAATAGGCCTGGACTCGTGATTTGACGGTCCCGTAAGGTCCGTAGTAAAATATGGGACTTGGGCGGATGACCGGAATCGAATTTCGAGGTCCCAAGCCCGAAAAAAATATTCTTAAAGAAAATTCTTTGCTGGAAAATATAAAGCCTTTTAAAAGTGAATTGATGCATTTTTCTTGATAATATTAGGCCCGTATCTTGGTTTTGGAGCCCGTTACAAGTTTAAACTAATAATTAAGTTGAACCTATAAAATTTGGTAAGAATCAGAAGTGGTTTGGTATAAAACAGACCTTTAGTTGAGAAAATGGAAATTTTAATGTTCTTAAGTAATTTCATGAATTTGAGGTTTAATCCATAGCTATTGATGTTATTTTGATGATTTGATCGCACGAGCAAGTCCATATGATGATTTTAGACTTGCGTGCATGATTGGTTTGGAGCCCCGAGGGCTAGGGTGAGCTTTGGATAGGCCACAGAGTTAATTTAGACTTAGAAAAAAAAATAGCTATTGCAAGTTCTGTGAAGATGCAGGTATCTAAACTGAGCTTCGCGGTCCGCGATGAATCTTCGCGACTGCACTGGGGAATTCGCTGCCATGGTGGGGTTTTCGCGGTCAGCAGTGGGCAAGGCCAAACGTCTGTGACCGCGCTCGTTATTTTGCGATCCGCGGTGGAGCTTCGCGGCCGTGGTCCTTTTTTCTGCGGTCAGCGGTGAGGATCTGAGAGGGGTATATATAAACGAGACTTCTCAGTTATTTTTCATTTTTCAAAACTCTAAAATATAAGAGGTGATTTTTCAAACACTCTTTCTTCCCCAAAACACAAGTAAGTGATTTTAAACTCATTTCTTTCACTCCTTAACTTCTTTTTACAAGATTTCATCCTAGAATCTAGAGTTTTCATGGTGGAATTGGGGATTTTGGGTAAAACTTAGGAATATCGAAATTTGGGGATTTAGACCTCAAATTGAGGTCGGATTCCAAAACCAATTGTATATCCGGGCTCGGGGGTGAATAGGTAATCGGGTTTTGGTCTGAATTTCAGATTTGGACCAAGCGGGCCTGGGGTCGATTTTTGACCTTTTTGGGAAAATCATTTGAAACCTATTTTCATGCATTAGGATTGGTTTATTTAGCATTTATTGATATCGTTAAGTAAATTGTGACTAGATACAAGCGAATTGAAAGTGGAATCGAGAGGTAAAGCGATAGTTGAAGCTTGATTGTGTTCGTGTCATTGAGGTATTGGTCTAACCTTAGCTTGAGGAAATAGGAGTTGTGAGCTTATTTGCTATGTATTAAGTGTTGAGTATGACGTATATGTGTGGAGACGAGAATCTATACGTTGGTGTCAAGCATGCCCGTGAGTCTTATAATATGGTTGTTGTGACTCTGTTGTGTATTGTCCACGCTTAATATGATGATTATAAATGTTGAACAAGGCTTGTGAAAGTATTTTTGGTAATTGACCATTATTGGGCATAGGCTCAAGTTGATACTTATGTTGTGAAGTGATTGTGGAACGAGATGAGATATATTGTTGATTCCCTTGCCGGGATGTTATTGTTTATGATATTATTTCCCTTGCCAGGATGTTATTGCTTGTGATATTGTTTCCCTTGCCGGGATATTGTTGTTATATTATTGTTCCCTTGCTGGGATTCTTTTGCGATTGGTGTTGATTTGTATATTGGATCGTGTTGCACGCCGCAACAATATTATATAGGATCAGGTTGCACGCCGCAACAAAAAGTAATAAGGGAGGACAGGTAGGGTCGGGTTGCACACCACAACATCATTATATGATTGGGATCGGGTTGCATGCCACAACAATATTATATGATTGAGATCGGGTTGCACGCCGCAAAAATATTATATAATTGGGATTGGGTTTCACGCCGCAACAGTGTTATATGATTGAGATCGGGTTGCACGCCGCAACAAGAAAGAATAAAAGTGAATATTGATTCGTTACTATTTTTCTTATTCTTACTGATATGAAATTTATGATGCTCTTTATGTTTTTCTACTGAAATTCTATTAGTACTTGATATTCCCCGCAACATATTCCCCCTTCCCATCTTTAACTGCTAGTTTCTGTTATTATTATTTGCTGTATATGCTTTAACTGTACAGGTTTATTTGGTAGTCTTGTCCTAGCCTGGTCACTACTTCGCCGAGGTTAGGCTCGACACTTACCAGCCCATGGGTTCGGTTGTGCTGATACTACACTCTACACTGTGTGCGGATCCCGGTACTGGAGCTTTTGGACCATAGCGAGGTTGCTGCCTTCAGTCTAGCCGAGACCCGAGGTAGTCTTGCAGACGTCTGCAGGCCTTGGCGTCCCCTTCTATCCTTTCCATTCTGTTTTTATTTATTTCAGAGACAGACTTGTATTTTTTTTCTATTCAGACCACTGTTTGTAGTATTCGTAGATGGTCCGTGACATTGTGATACCAGTTCTGGGTAGAGTTGTATTTTGGATTTTCATACTAGTATTTAGTTAAATTATCAGATTTCGTCTTCTGCATTTTTTTATTATTACTCCATTATTGATCACATGTTAATTTGAAATTGTTAAAAGGTTAAGAAAAAAGGGTAATAAAATCTATAAAACTCATCTTGCCTACTTTCATGAGTAGGCACAATCACGACTCCCAAGGGTGGGAAATTCGGGTCGTGACAGCATTTATTCATGATCTCATCACTTTATTTGGTGCTTCATCATGAAATCTTCCTTCGATCTCAGATGGAAGTGAGCCAGCTCAAGTTCGAGCTCAAGGAGAAACTCCGGCAGAAGGACATGTACAAGTCTCTCAGCGAGCAAAAAGACGAGGCCCTCAAGGAACTCCCCATTCTCTGAGCTGAGCTGGAAAAATTTCAAAGGGAGGCTTCACCCGTGAAACGTGAGCATGCTGAACTAGTCGAGAAAGGTAAGGATATTTGAGATTAAAAATGATTGGCTAAGCATAGCAGCTAACGATGTAACCTTGTAGGCCCAAGAGAAGGTAGACCTGATTGACCAGCTTCGGGACGAGATGAATGAGCTCAAAGCTTCGACCGAGACGGTGAGGAGCATGATGGATCTTCTTGTCTCGGAAAATGAGGCTACCAAAGAGGATTTGGCATCAGTTAAAGACCAGCTCAGGGTGATGAAGGATAAGGTCGACAAGTGGTCTCGGCTAAATGATGAGCTCTAAGCACAACTGGGTTCGGCCATTTTGGAATAGGACGACCTTGGCCAGGAGTGTATCGTGTTGAAGTCAAGTTAGAGGCAACTTCAACCGATTCCTCCGAGGCTGAGGAGATGCTTGCCCAATACAAAAATGACGTGGAAATAGCTGAGGCTCGCTTGATAACAAAGGTCGAGTACATAAAGTGGCTACCTCGGAGGGAGATTCACGCCCGGGGGTTCGATCTATCGAGCGAGATTGAAAATTTAAGAGGCTTGAGGCCGAGGCTAAAGATATATATGAGCCCGAGGGTTCTGGTACTGAATCGAGCTCCAGTGAAGACTAGGCGAAAATGCCTTAATTTATTTTTCATTTTCTTTTGTACATTTTTTGTTTATTTTGAGGCTGTTTTATCGCCTTTGTAAATATATATATATATATATATATATATATATATATATATATATATGAAATTTTCCTTTGGCCATAATGTGTCTTTTACTTTTCAGTATCAATTTGCAACTCTTTATTTGAAGAATGTCATTAATGCCTTAGCATAAATTGCACATAATCTAGAGTGCTCGTTCCCTCGAAACCCGGATGAGGCCTAGTTTTGATAACAACTCTAAGTTGCTTAGGCTCCAAAATACCCAATAAAAGACGAAGACTTTAAAAAATACTTGAATGTTTCAAACGGACACAATGGTGTTTTGCCGAGAGCAACCTTTTAATAGGTTTTAATCATATGTAAGGACCTTATTTTCTAAATATGGAATTGGATGTCTCCGAGCCGTTTTGAGTTGGCCGTAGCTTTTATGTTCAGGCTCTACCTAATAGGCTCATCGCCTTCAGGATTTGATAGCCCGAGCTGGCCGATCTTATTATCGGACAATAGTCCCGACTCGGGGAGACCCGTTGGCTCTAGGATTTAGGATCCATGATTTGTTCTAAGTAACTCAATGAATATATTGATGGTGCAAATGTGACGTGATAAAATATAAATGGAAAATTCCTTTCATTACTTTGCATGTAGAGCACATAATCGAAGGCACATAAGTTTTCTGCCATGGCAAGAATAAGCTAAACGGGTACGGGTCGTTTGACCGTTTAACCCTTCTAATGAATTCTAATAATCGAGTCTTGGATTTTAATATCAAATAAGAACACCTTCTAAGAATCCTAACTTAGGGCGTAACGCCCCCCAAGTATTTGAGACTAAGCTTGTGAGGGCTCGAATATTGTTGGTCCAGTATGGGTGGTCAGTAATTTCGGCCTCAGGACATTCTTCGAAACTAAGGTAGCACATTTTATTGTTGCCTCGTTAAAAATCTTCCCATAAAACCCACTTTGGAAAAAATCGGTCCAAGGGAAAATGATTACAAGACGTGCTTTCAGACCTAATTGTCAAATTTACCCTCGATCGAGTGCCTACATAAGTTAGTATATCATATCTCAAAGGAAATTGTGTCCGTACCTTAGTAGTATTACTGCTATAAGTGTTCCACATTCCAGTTGTTCGGTAGTTGCACATCGTTCCCTGACTCAAGCTTATATGAACCTTTCCCAGTTATTCCGGCAACTCTATACATGTCTTCCTAATTCAGGCCTAGTTTCTCGTCATTTGGATTCTTGGTGTGCATTGTAACTTTCCTTAATACCAAGTCCCCAACTTGGAAATGTCAAAGGTTAGCCCTTCGTTTCTAGTACCTCCCCATTTGCTGCTTTTGGGCAACTAACCATACTAGGGAGGCTTCTCGCCTTTCGTCCAATAGGTCCAAACTCGTGGCCATGGCCTCACCATTTGACGTATTAGTAGCATACTGGAACCTTAGGCTTGGTTCCCCCACCTCGATCGGCATTAGGGCTTTATCACCATAAACTAAAGAGAACAGGGTCGCACCAGTACTTGACTTCGAAGTCATTCGATATGCTCACAAGATTTCGAGCAAGATTTGTTTCCACTTTCCCTTTCGAATCGGTAAATCTCTTCTTCAGGTTTTGGAGTATAATTTGTTTGTTGACTCTTCTTGTACATCCCACTGGGGTAGTAAGGTGTAGATAAGATCTTTTTAATTTTGTGTTTTTCAAAAAAATTTCTTACCTTACTACCAATGAAATACTTCCCGTTGTCACAAACGATTCCGGCCTATATCCCGAATCGGCATATTATATGACCCTAGATGAAGTCGATGACCTCTTTCTCCTGAAACTTCTTAAACGCCTGAACAACCTACTTGGAAAAATAATCGGTCATGAGTAGTATGTATTGGTCTTTACCGGGCGCCCATGGCAAGGGACCAACGATGTCCATTCACATATCTTATATGACCACGGCAATAGGACTAGGTGAAGCATTTCCCCTAGTTGATAAATCATTGAGGTGTGTCTTTGGCACTCGTTACATTTTCGTACGAAGCCTTTCATATCCTTCTCCATCTCGTTCCAGTAGTAATCGGCTCTAATCATTTTTCGAACTAGGGATCTGGTCTCGAGTGGTTTCCACAAGTGCCCTCATGTACTTCTCTCATGGCATAGTCGGTCTCCCCCGGACCCAAACACCTAGCTAGTGGCCCGAAAAAGGATCTTTTGAACAATTTCCCCTCAACCAAGTTGAACCTGGCAGCTTTAGCATGTAAGACTCTTGACTCTTTGGGATACAATGTCAATTTTCCTTTCTCCAGGTAGTCTATGTATTTGTTTCTCCCATACCAAGTCAAGATTGTCGAGTTCACCTCTATGTGACCTTCTTCCACCATCAAGTTCATCAACTGTACTACTACTCTGGAGTCAAATTCATCGGAGTCGACCGACGACCCAAAATTGGCCAATGTATTAGCCTCATTATTTTTTATCGCGATGTACGTTCTATAGAGTCCATTCCTCGAATTTTTGCAAGGTCACATGAAACTTATGCAAGTATCTTGTATACATTCCTCTGTTACTTCAAACGTCCCATTAACTTGGTTCACGACAAGGAGGGAGTCACCTTTGGCCTCGATCACTTTGGCCCCCAGGCTCTTAGCCCGTTCTAGACCTGTAATCATAGCCTTATACTCGGCTTCATAATTAGTCAATTTCACAGTTTTAATAGACTACCTAATTGCGCTACCCATAGGTGGTTTTAATACGATGGCCAGCCCGGACCCCTTTGCGTTGGAAGCATTGTTCGTGAATATGGTCCATATCCCCGAGCTAATCTCCGAAGTGAAAAGTAATTCCTTCTCAACCTCGAGGACCAAGGTCGGCGTAAAGTTGGCCACAAAGTCCGCCAAAATTTGAGATTTTATGGCATTCGGGGTTTGTACTCGATATCATACAAGCTAATTTTTACGGCCCATTTGGCCAACCGTCCTGAGAACCCCGGCTTAGGCATGACATTCCTCAGTGGGTAGGGGGTCATGACACATATGGGGTGGCATTGAAAGTACGATTTTAATTTCCTAGAAGTGCTTAATAAGACGAGCACTAATTTTTCTAATTGTAGATACCTTGTTTCAGCATCACATAGGGTCCTACTAACATAATAAATAGGAAATTGCATATCGTTTTCTTCCCGGACCAGGACATCACTTATCGCTACCTCGGACGCCGCCAAGTAGAGGTATAATTGTTCATCCGCCTTCGGAGTATGCAGCAAGGGAGAGCTCGACAGGTATCACTTGAGTTCTTCTAAAGCTTGTTGGCACTCCAGGGTCCAAGAGAAGTCATTCTTCTTTTTCAATAATGAGAAAACCAATGTCTCTTATCCGACGATGTCGAAATAAATCGGTTCAACGCGGTTATCCGCCCGGTCAGTCCTTGTACCGCCTTAATGTTATCAACTATGGTGATATCTTCTATAGCTTTTATTTTGTATGGGTTGATCTCTATTCCCCGGTTAGATACCATAAACCCAAGGAACTTGCCCGAGCTGAACCTATAGACATATTTCTCTGGGTTTAGCTTCATGTTGTACTTCCTCAATATGTCGAAGGTTTTCTGCAAATGTTTCAGATGGTCCTCTACTCGCAAGGACTTAACCAACATATCGTCAATATAAACCTCCATTAATTTCCCTATTTGTTCTTCGAACATCTGGTTAACTTGGCATTGGTACGTGGCACGAGCGTTCTTTAACCCAAACGACATTACTTTATAACAGTAGTTGCCAAATTTGGTTATGAAAGAAATCTTTTCTTGATTGCCTGGGTCCATTCGAATTTGGTTGTACCTGGAATAAGCATCGAAAAAACTAAGTATCTCGTGTCCGGCCGTCGCGTCGATCATTCGATCGATGTTAGGAAAAGGGAAAGAATCCTTCAAACACGTCTTGTTTAGATCCTTATAATCTACACAATCCTAAGTTTGTTCCCATTTTTAGGTACAACTACTATGTTAGCTAACCATCCAGGTATATTTAACTTCCCGGATGGAACCTATTTTCAAAAGTTTATATACTTCGTCTTTGATGAACATGTGTTTGATCTTAGACTGTGGCCTTCTTTTCTATTTGACTGGATGAAACTTTGGATCCTGGATTAATTTGTGAGTTATTATCTCCAGTGAGATCCCTGTTATGTCTAGATGGGACCAGGCAAAATAATCGGCATTATCTTTAAGAAAATCAATAAGTTTTTTCCTGATCTCGAGAGTTAGTTTCGTGCCCAGGTATACCCTCGATCCGGTAGGTGCTCAATCAATATAACCTGCTCCAATTCCTTAATTGTCAACTTAGTGGCATCGATGTCACGAGAACTATAAAAGATCTCAGGATGCAGTAATCATTCTCTTCGTCTGCCACGTGCTCCTCCCATTTTTCTGGCCCGGTTGAGGTCGGGATCATTAATTGCTATTTGGTTTCCTTTTCTTTGGCGAGTTCCTTGCTTTTTGATATCGAAACCAAGGGCACCGAGATTAGTCATTAACAATGAACATTTTCTTTACGGTCGGCTATTCCACATAGACTATTTTGATTCCTCCGGGAGTGGGAAATTTAAACACCTGATGTAAGGTTGAAGGCACCTCTTTCATGTTGTGAACCCATGGCCTTCCGAACAAGGCATTATACCTCATATCCCCTTCGATTATGTAGAACTTTGTTTCCTAGGTGGTCCCGATAGTGTTTACCGGTAAAGTTATCTCACCCTTCGTTGTCTCGCACGCCATGTTGAATCTATTCAATACCCGGAATGCCAATATGATTTGATCCAACAATCCTAATTTTTCTATGACCCTTCATCGGATGATATTGGCCGAGCTACTAGATCAATCAACACACGTTTAAATCTAGATTTGTTGATAAGCAAGGATATTACAAGTGCATCATTGTGAGGCTGGATGATGCTCTCGACATCTTCATCGCTGAATGAGATATCCCATTCCGAGACATCTTTGTCACTTTACGATATAGCCCATTCCGAGACATAGTCCCAGGTGCACTTTTCCATCGTGATAGAAACTTTGGTATGTTTTATCATTGGCCCTTAGGGGACATCTACTCCCCCAATGATCATGTTGATCACGTGCTTGTTCGGCTTGTTTGTTGGCGTCCCTGTTTCTGAAGTGATTTTTGGCCCGTTCGCTTAGGAATTCTCGAAGGTGCCCATTGTTGAATAATCTAGCTATTTTTTCTCTTAGTTGTATAATATTCAGTCCTATAACTGCGAGTACCGTTGTATTTACACACCAATCTATGATCCCTCTAGGCGAGATCGAACTGCAATGGTCTAGGGCACTCGGTTTTTTGATGCGCCTTATAGCCGACACTATACTTGCAACATCCACATTGAAATTGTATTCCAATAATTTCGGCGCTTCCCTATCCCCGAGCGACCTGTCAAAACCATTTTTGCTCATCAGGCCTCGGCTGCTCGGTCCTTGATTATTTATCTTGTCATTCTTTGTCGGGTGGCGGGCGGATCTATTTCCCCTCCGATTTGCAACGTACAACTGATATCGATATCGCACCGGCCTTGGATCCTGGTCGATGATTCTCTTAGACCTGTCATTTGCTCTGTTGGGGATAAACAGACCTCGAGGGACCCCCTAGTTGGTCGTCCTCGACTCTGATTTTCGATTGATACATGTTATGGACGTCAGCCAAGGTGACCACCGGATACTCCACCAAGTTTTGCTTCAATTGTAGAAGTTGCAAAACTTCAGGGTTGAGCCCTTGAGTAAATACTTGAACGGACCAATCATCCGCGATCGGGGGCAGGTCTATTCATTCCATCTGGAACCTCGATACAAACTCCCTCAGCATCTCGTTATTCTTTTGCTTGACTTTAAAAAGATCCGAGTTCCTTGTATCAACCTTGATGCCACCGGTACGGGCCTGTACAAAAGCATCTGCAAGCGTAGCAAACGAATCAATAAAATTCAAAGGCAAGTTGTGATACCATATCATTGATCCCTTGGACAAGGTTTTCCCAAATATTTTCAACAAAACCGACTCGATCTCGTCGTCATCCAATTCATTTCCCTTGATTTCGCATGTATAAGAGGTTACGTGATTGTTTGGATATGTGGTCCCATCATACTTGGGTATGTTGAGCATCCAAACTCTCCGAGATCAGCTTCGGTGCCGCGCTCCGGGGGGTGAGGATTCTGAATGAATTTTTTGGAATCCAACCCCTCCAATATTGGGGGGTGCTCCTGAGATCTGATCGACCCTGGAGTTATAAGTTTCTACCTTCTTTTCATTGGCCTCTATCTTTTTCTCGTCAGACTCCACCCGCTTTGTCAATGCTTTGAGCATCGTCATTACCTCAGAAGTTTTGCCGGGCTCAAATTTATCCGGTTCCACACAACTTGTTCATCCCTTAGAGTGTTTTTCCTGATTCGCTCGGGCTCGATCCTGTTAGGGACGTGATTCTAGGTCTGCAACTGCGTTATTGCCGCTTGCTAAGCTTGCAACATTTCAAAAATCAACCGCAAGCTAACCTCATCACCTTCCTCTTCAGGTTTTTCACGAGCCGATGGCCCCCACAAATGCTATTTTCGGGGTCGGTTGGCAGATTGATGTTGATGGAAACCTATGAGTTAGCATCGACCAGTTCAGCGATTGGGATCAGCAGGGGGCACATCATTACTAGGTGTCACGTTATTGTTTTCGATGTGGTGGCCTGACTCGGCATCAACGTTCAAGTGAGCAGACTGAGAATTTGACATCCTTAGGTTAACTTGAAATTAAAACTTCAAAGAACAAGTATAAAATAGGGTGTATTATGGAAATTCGTATCAAATCACCATTATTATCTTTAGTTCTATGGTGAGCGCGAAACTGTTTACCCTAAAAAATGAGTAACAATTAAATTTGTACGCGGTTTAAAGGATACGTGATTTAATTCAATACCAATGATCTGAGAACAATAAATAATTAGATTACAGTGAGAATGAACGATCAAACCAATCATAATGGATTAACCAAGCCTGGTCTTAAGTTGAGTACTGGAACCCGACCTCGATCGAACCCTCGATATGGGCTCGATTGCAATTAAAGAAGAGAATAACTGAAAACGCTTTGAATAATAGCTAGAAGACAAAAATAAACTTTTATTACTTTGATATGCGTGTCAACATGTGTTAGAATGAAAAAATTATCCCCTTTATATAGCAGAGAAATTTCAATCCTAGTGCAAGTCTAAATAAGATAAAAATCTTCTTTTTCGATAAATGTCAATCTGCAATTGATATCGGATAGAATTCACGCCGTAATATTCGGTTGAGGGCAAATATTACGGCTCCCTACTTGTCATGCTCAATCGTTTAACTTTTTTCGTGGTTTCGAAATTGTACTTGGTCCAGATCCGTTATTTAGCTGTGTCTGATCCCAGATTCATCGTTCATCTCTCCCGAGCTCCGACACGAGGGACCCTTCAGCTTCGCTTGAAGTTGCGTTGGACCATGCTTCCGTCTCTTCTCTTCATTAGGAAATTGGGGGTAATATTGTCCCCGATTTTACCCGCACACACTCATCAGAGTAAAAAGAAGCAAATTATAAATATCGTGCAACTTCTCACTGCTTTGAGACCTCTTACTGCTCTAATCCTTTTTTATTTGACATTTATAAAGAAAATGACTCATAGGACACCTTAATTTATATTTTAATTAACTCCATAAATAATACATAGAGGTTTTTATATGGAATTCTCTTCTTGCATTTGTACGGACTAAAATCTCTAGAATTAACAAATTAAGAATAAGAAACTCTTGTCTGCATGTGTTGTTTGTCGTAAAATTGGTGGTGGCGAAATAGTTAAAAGAAAATAATTATTTACCTACATTATCCATTATCATATTATTCACTGAGAAAAAGACTAACCAATGAATAATTAATTGGTAACTTTTACAGTTGTAAAGCGTTAAATTGGGGGTTCCTCAAGTTTGGAAGATTAGAAACTTTCCCAAAAGTGATCATATTCAAGAAACCATGAATAATATGAATATTCATATTATCTGCCGACTAAACCCATTTTTTATCCGTGTTAAATATAAGTTGGGTCCGATCCGACCCGCCGTTTTGCCACCCTACTAATCAGAAAGAAGGAAATGACGTACGTGCCAGAAAAAAACAATGTGTATACACTTTGGTCTGAATTGAATTCCCATACATCAGACTAGCATCGCTGTTCATCTTTGTTTTTCTCAAGCTAGCTAGTTATGTTGCGCGGACTCTTCAAAATACTGTCGCATCCGTATCGGATTCTTCTAAAATACACTACTTTTGGAGAAATCGAAATGCACCCGGCAATATTTTCAGAAAGTTCGAGCAACATAGCTAGCTAGTAATTTCTTTCTCTTACGTGTTTTCATTTTCTATTAGCTATTTCTTGTATTTTTTTTTTCTCGAAATTTACACATACAACTCAACCGCAGTTAGCTTCTTTTTTCAGTGTAATGATAAGTGTATTGGGAAAAAACTAAATTTATATTAAAAATGATGTGGCATGACACGTGGATTAGTTGAATAGTCAAAGAACAGCAATTGACTAAGAGGCACGGTGAAAACAGCCACGGGAAGAAGAATTTAAATAGGCACGAGACGATGTATAGATACGAGTCTCGTACCAATTTAAATTATTTACAGTCAACGGATTAGAAGGCATTAAAAGCAAGGATCAGATGACAGAAAGGAGTCCAAATTCATTATTAAATGTCTGATACGTTATAAAGTTGGTATTTAATAGGAATGATTGTATAACGGCTTATTTAATGTCATTTATTGCTCATGATTATGTCATTAAAACTGATGCTTTATTCCTTTACCTAGAATGATCTATAAAAGGAAGAAGTATCATCATTTGTAAGGACACGAGATACTATTGAGAATACACTGAAATACTTATCTATTTACCCTCTACCATTGTTCTCAAAAGTATTTTATTTTTTGTCTCCTGATTATCAGTAACCCGAATTTTTCTTTTAGCTTTGACCAAGGACTCAGATTTTTGGTTAAACAAATTGGTTCCGTTACCGGGAATATGATAATCTTTCCTTTTAAGCTATATCTTATCTATTATCGTCACCATGTCAAACAATAACGCCGACAACAACAGTAACAACACATTGGGAAGCCATGAAAATCAAATACATCAAAATCAAGATACCGTGGTTCCCTCTCCTTTAAATTCACCACGTCAATCTCGTGAAGGCACTCCTGTTACTGAATCCCGTGCTGATCAACAAGAGCAATCTGAACATTTTGAAGGAGTTACAACTGAAGCTTTGCAAAAGCTAATCGATGCACAAGTCGGCAAAGCTCTTCAGGCACTTGTTAGTCGATTGCCTGCTGCGCCACCTACGCCGACTCCTAATAATAATACATTGGAAAACCCCCGTTCTGGTCTTGATAATTCTGGAAACGGAGCAACCCCCAGTGAACCACAAGAAGGGGGACAAGGTAATTTAAATAATTCATATTTGCAAAATTTAGTACTAACCTTGCAGAAACAGCTGAAGGAACAAAATGAGCGAATAGAGCAAATCCCTGGAGTTCCACCTATAATAAAAGGAGTAGACATGGACAAATACTCACAACAACCATGGAAGCCTAGTGCTGCTCCCCTTCCAATTCCGAAAAAATTCAAAATGCCTGACATCCCGAAATATGATGGTACTACAGACCCACGTGACCACGTGACTGCATTTACAACTGGCGTGAAAGGCAACGACTTGACCAAACAAGAAATTGAATCAGTATTGGTCAAGAAATTTGGAGAAACACTCACCAAGGGTACATTAACCTGGTATTCTCTTTTATCTGAAAATTCTATTAATTCTTTTGCTGAGCTTGCAGATTCTTTTATTAAAGCACATTCGGGAGCACAAAAAGTTGAGAAAAGGATGGAAGATATTTTCAAAATCAAACAAGGGGATTCGGAGTTGCTTAGAAACTTCGTTGATAGGTTCCAACGTGAAAGAATGACTCTACCTCGTGTGCCTGACAATTGGGCTGCTATAGCTTTTGCAAGTAATTTAAATGACAAAAGTTCTGAAGCCACGAGACGACTCAAAGAAAGTCTTCGAGAATTTCCTGCAACTACATGGAATGATGTTTACAACAGGTATAGCACGAAGCTGCGAATCGAAGAAGATACCGTACCTAAGCTCCATCATGAAGAAAGGGGCGGTACCCGAAGGTCAGATTCCGAAAAAAGATCAGGTAAAAACAGGTACGATCCATATATGGGACCCGCAGGAAAGGACCCACGGTCGAAGCAAGATAACCAACAATACGATCAAAAGTCAAGGAACCGGGATTCTAGTTCTTCTTCAAAGTTCAGGAATGATCGAAATAGACAAGAATCACGTGATGATGACAGGAGTTTAAAGGCACGATTCGGTGGATATAATTTCAACGTCTCTACCTCTGAGCTCGTAGCTGTTTTAAGAAGCATGGGAGATAAGGTACGGTGGCCGAAAAAAATGCGGTCAAACCCAAGTAGACGCAATCCGGGCCATTGGTGCGAATTTTACAACGATCACGGGCACAAAACTTCAGAATGCAGATTCCTGCAAAGTGAAGTAGATCATTTATTAAAGCAAGGATATCTCACTGAGTTATTTAGTGAGAAAGGAAAACAAGCTTATATGAAGAACATACAAGAACCACCACAACCTCCTTCACCCAAAAGGACAGTGAATGTCATAAGCGGGGGAGAAGATATTCATGGCATAACTTACACAGCTTCAAACAAGGTTTCTAAGGTAACAATTACACACGGGAAACGGGTGCGGCAGGTCCTTGACAATGAAAGCATTTCGTTCGATGACGCAGATAACGAAGGAGTGACAACTCCACATAATGATGCACTGGTAATATCTTTACTTGTATATGATACTAATGTAAAGCGAGTTTTGATTGATCCAGGAAGTTCTGTAAATATTATATTACTAAGGGTACTGCGGGAAATGCAAGCTGAAGACAAAATGTTACCCAAGGCGCACACCTTGTCAGGTTTCGACAACTCAAGTGTAGTAACAAAAGGTGAGGTAATACTAACAACTTTTGCTATGGGTGTTGTGAAGGAAACTAAATTTCAGGTAGTTGATATGGAAATGGCCTACAATATGATCATGGGAAGGCCATGGATACACGATATGGATGCTGTCCCATCAACATCAAGTTATCAAATTCCCATCACCATGGGGAGTTTGTCAAATACATGGGGATCAGCAGATGGCCAGAAATGTCAATGCTGTAACAAGTACGAGCGCCGTAAATAAAGCAAAATAGCAATTACAGGAAACAATTGAAAGTAAAAGAGATCAAATTTCAACTGAACAAGAGAAAACAGATTTGGACTCAAGGCCTGACACAATTCAAGAACCTGAAGAGAACGAAAGCATCAAAACGACGATTGAAGAGCTTGATGCAGTGACGTTATTTGATCAACAGCCTGAACGGAAGGTTTATATCGGGGCTAATTTAGACACGAACATGCGAGGTATGATAATCGAATTTTTAAAAGCTAACTTAGATTGCTTTGCTTGGTCCCACGCTGATATGACAGGGATACCTCCAAATGTGATGACTCACAAACTCAACGAGGACCCTTCTTTCACACCAGTAAAGCAAAAGAAACGGAAACAAGGTGCTTTCAAGAACCAGGTGATTCAGGATGAAGTCCAAAAATTATTAAAAATCGGATCAATCCGTGAGGTAAAATATCCAACTTGGTTAGCTAATACGGTGGTTGTACCCAAGAAAAATGGTAAGTGGCGTGTTTGTGTAGATTATACTGATTTAAATAAAGCATGTCCAAAAGATTCCTTTCCCTTACCACATATAGATCAACTAATTGATGCGACCGCAGGTCATGAACTTTTAAGTTTTTTAGATGCATACTCAGGATATAATCAAATCAAAATGGATCCTGGTGATGAAGAAAAAACTTCTTTCATCACAGACAGGGGGACTTATTGTTATAAAGTAATGCCCTTTGGTCTCAAAAATGCTGGGGCAACCTATCAAAGGTTGGTCACCAAAATGTTCCAAGAACATTTAGGGAAAACAATGGAGGTATATATAGACGATATGCTCGTCAAAACCCAGCAATCTCATGATCATATTTCTCATCTATCTATTACTTTTGAAATTTTGCGAAAATTTAATATGAAACTCAACCCAGAAAAATGTGCATTTGGAGTTGCATCAGGTAAGTTTTTGGGTTTTCTTGTTTCTAACCGTGGTATTGAGGTGAATCCTTCTCAGATCAAAGCAATAGAAGAAATCCCGGATATCCTTACTAATAAAAAGGAAGTACAACGATTAACGGGAAGAATTGCAGCTTTGGGGAGATTTATTTCCAAATCCTCAGAAAGGTGTTTTAAGTTTTTCTCTGCACTTAAAAAGCAAGATCATTTTGAATGGAATGAAGATTGTCAGCAAGCCCTTAGAAATTTGAAAACTTATTTGTCAAAACCACCGTTGTTGGCAAAACCGAAGGCAGGGGAAAAACTTCTTATTTATCTGGCCGTATCTGAAGTCGCGGTAAGTGTTGTTTTAGTCCGCGAGGACCAAGGTAAACAATCTCCTATTTATTACGTAAGTAAGTCCTTATTGGAAGCTGAGACACGATACCCACAGCTAGAAAAATTAGCATTAGCTTTGGTCATGGCATCTAGAAAGTTAAGACCTTATTTTCAATGTCATCCCATTGTTGTAGTTACTGCTTTTCCGCTTCGAAACATTTTGCATAAACATGAACTTTCAGGAAGATTAGCAAAATGGGCTATAGAACTAAGTGAATATGAAGTTATTTATCAACCCAGGACCGCTATAAAGTCTCAAGTACTAGCTGATTTCGTGGCTGATTTTAGCCAGGGGATGCATTTAGAAGCAGAAAAAGAATTATTAGTTTTTAATGGTGCGAACCCGGGGACTTGGGTTTTATACACTGACGGTTCATCTAATGTAAAAGGGGCAGGCTTAGGAATAGTCCTCGTACCACCTGCGGGTGAGACCATTAGACAGGCTATAAAATGTCATTCTATAACTAACAATGAAGCAGAATATGAAGCTGTAATTGCAGGTTTAGAATTGGCACGAGAACTCGGCATAACACAGATTATAATCAAGAGTGATTCTCAACTCGTGGTTAATCAGATGCTGGGGACTTACACAGCCAGAGAGTCACGAATGCAAGAATACCTCGCAAAGGTACGGGAGTTAGTAAAGCAATTCCAAACTTGGAAAGTAGTGCAAGTCCCAAGAGATGAGAATGCAGAGGCAGATGCTTTAGCAAACCTTGCATCCGCAGCAGACGTGGCAAACAATACAGATGCATCAGTCATACATCTATTTCATTCCGTTCTCGAACCTGACAAAAACGAGGTAAATTTTAATCATCTAACATGGGATTGGAGAAATGAAATTGTTGCCTTTTTACAGCACGGAACCGTGCCTAATGACAAAGGAAAGGCTTTCGCGCTTCGCAAAAGAGCTGCACGATATTGTTTATATCAAGGTAATCTTTATCGAAAGATGTTCGGCGGACCACTAGCAAGGTGTCTCGGCCCTTCTCAAACCGAATATGTCATGAGAGAAGTACATGAAGGACATTGTGGGAATCACGCAGGAGGACGGTCACTGGTAAGAACGTTAATTCGCACAGGATATTATTGGCCTAAAATGGAAGAAGAGGCAACCATTTTCGTGTCCAAATGTGATAAATGTCAAAGGTACGACAATAATATGCACAGACCAGCTGAGTTACTACATACTGTTTTAGTCCCTTGGCCCTTTATGAAATGGGGAATGGATATCGTAGGTCCACTTCCACAAGCGAAAGGTCAGGTAAAATTTCTACTCGTACTTACAGATTATTTCACTAAATGGGTAGAAGCAGGGGCATTTAAACAGGTACGAGAAAAAGAAGTTAAAGACTTCATATGGCGCAATATAATATGCCGCTTTGGAGTACCAAAGGAGATCGTATGTGACAATGGACCACAATTCATTGGAGCACAAGTTACAGAATTTTTTCAAAGTTGGCAGATCAAAAGAATAACATCTACGACATACCATCCAGTGGGGAATGGACAAGCGAAATCAACTAACAAACTTATTATCAATAACTTGAAAAAAAGGTTACAAGATTCAAAAGGTAATTGGCCTGAGGTGTTACCCGGAGTACTATGGGCTTATCGTACAATGACCAAAACAGGCACTGGAGAAACACCATTTTCGATGGTTTATGGTACGGAAGCCTTAATACCAGTTGAAATAGGTGAGCCAAGCACACGGTACGATCAGGCAACGGAGGAATCTAATAATGAAGAGATGCGGGTTAGCCTAGATTTACTTGAAGGAAGAAGAGAGGCTGCTTTGATAAGGATGGCAGCACAAAAGCAAGTAATAGAACGATATTACAACAGGAAAGCACGCCTCAGATTTTTCAAAATTGGGGACTTTGTGCTTAAAAAGATTTTCCAATCTACAAAAGCTGTTAACTCAGGAAAGTTAAGTCCAACATGGGAAGGACCATACAAAGTTCATGGCATTGCGGGAAAAGGAGTATACCAGTTGGAAACAATGGATGGTAAAGTTTTACGCTCACATTGGAATGTTGTCCACTTAAAAAGATATTACTTTTAAGAAAGTACCTATGGTCAGGTATCATCATGTAAAAATTCTTCTCTTGATTTTTTAATATTTTACTAACGATTTTAGATGCTAGGCTAAATATCCTAACTCGTGCCAAATGATGAGTCACAACCTGCAAGGCAAAATGGAGTATGCATAAATTCCTAGCCCAGGGTTACAATTAATCTGATGGAAATACACACGAGTTAGGCAGTCTTCATCTATAATCACATAGTCGAGTCCCGTATATCTTTCTGTTTCAGGAAAAGGGCCAAAGTAAAAAGAAATAAACAAGTGTTCGAGGCTTCATACTTCACCGCTCAAACACTTGGGGGACTACATATTATACACAGATAGGTGCAAAGAAACAGATACGAGTATCGAATAAAAGTCGGCCAAACTGAAGCAAGTGTTGAGAAGAAGTTACGAAGTCTTCAGCATTCATGAGAACAACAGAGTCATCTCTCAAACTCATAAACAAAGTCACCTCTCAAACCCTTCTTAACATGTAAATATAGGGTCATGACTATGTACTGAAACAGGTTATAAAAAAAACCTTGTTTAGTTTATGTTATTTACAAATCTGTTACAAGAAAAACAGTTACGAGAAAAGTTGTAGATGTATTGTAATACATGTAACAGTCAAACACTTGTTAAAAGTTTATGAATGAAAACTTGCCAAAGTTGTTTCATACAAAACGTGTGTTTTCCTATTACTTTCATCGTATTTTAACACCATTATGAAGTTGAGACGTCTTCTTCATTAAGTGTCGATAAAATAAAAGGGCCCTCTTTTATAAGCCTCATGTCAATAAGTCATGGGAGAATCATAAAGCATTTTCAAAGGATAAAAATGCTAAACTATTCTATAAGTCCTAAATAAGTAAAGAAATGGCAAGAGTAGAACACATTGAAGTATTAACAAACTTCTTGATCTAATTAAAAAAAAACTAAGTAGAAACTTAGTCAATAAAAGTTTATACAATTGCCCCATTATGATAACTGGGGACTTTCACCAAAAAATCCCTTAAAAACTAAGGGATAAAATCATCATCCAATTGAAGGGGTTAGTACATCAGAAGTTGCAATATGAATTTCACTTTCAGCCACAGGCACGGTGGCAACTTCTGAAGAAGCAGCAATAGGAACGGTTTCAGCTGAGCTTGAGGGGATTGTCACGGAAGTTTCAACTTCCATAGACTGGGTTGTAGAAGTTTCACCCTCTGAAGCTGGAATAGCAACATTTTCAGGAACTTCAAGGGCAGGAGAAGGAGTATCAGTAGACTGTTGGCTTTTCTCGATGGTATCTATGACTTTAGCCAGTTCAGACTGCAAGTCAAAACCCTCTTGAGCAGCTTCCGTCAAAGCATCACGACGAGAATTCAGAAAAGCCCAACTCACTTCTATGTTAAAATTTTCCTCTAGAAGTCCATATTCCTTTTCCCACATAGCAAGATCGTTTTTTAAAATTTGATTTTCAGCTAAATGGGAATCAAGGGAAGCTTCAAGAGAAGCATGAGAACTCTTCAAGGCTTGAATCTCGACAGAAGAAGTCTGTAAGTCAGCCTGAGCTTGAGTCAAGCTTTGCACTAACTCTCCTGCATATTCTTCCTTTTTAGCCAAAAGTGCCTTCAGCTCTCTAACTTCTTCACTAGCTCTGGATAATTGTTCTGATAAAGAGCATTCCAAAAGCTCTTTATCTCTTTTCAATTGGCTTGAAGAAGCTTTGACTGTTGCCAGCTCAGAAGTTAAACCACGGTTTTGCTGCTCTAGGAGGTTTTTATTTTCTTGCAACTCTTCTATAGTCCCTTGAGCATTTTCGAACTGCTCCTTCCAGTTGGTTGCTTCAAGTTGGGCTCCTCTAGCAATTTCCTCAGCCTCGTGGACAGATTTCTTAGACTCACGAGCTTTTCTTTCCAGTGAGGAAATTCTTCTCATTAATTCCGTGCTAATAAGGTTAGCCTACAGAGGTAAGTCATGAAAATGAGAAATTGAAGATAATTTAAAAAAAAAGAGAAGAGAAAAAAAACTTGTTGGTTGAAATACCTTCAAAGTAGAATGAACTACGTCGTTCATCAAAGTTAAGCAGCTATGGCTCTCCATCTTCTTCTTCTCGATATCTCCAATAAGAGGTTCGAGCCAAACATCGGCTCTGCCGGTTTTCCTCAGGAGGCTATGATTGGCAGGAACCTCCAAAGTAACACTTCTCATTGTTATATTTCCGCTGCTAGAACCTGTCTCTGTATGATGAACAGAGGGAAGAGGAGCAGCGGAAGGAATGGAGGGGAAAGATGTAGAAACCAACACCGGAGCAGAAGCAGGTACGGTTGAAGCAGCCAAGGGAACAGATATAGGAGCAGTAGAAATTGGCAAACAAACGGAAGTTGTTAAAGCTGGTAAAGAAACACTTACGGCTGGCAGAGGAATGGAGGGAATAGGAACAAATGAGGAAAGAGGAGCTTCATCAAAAACAGGTCCGAGCTCGCCACTCCCGAAGCCACTATCAAAAAGGTGCTGAATTGATTCATTATTATATCTTGGTTCGGCGTCATCATCAGATTGAATCAAAACAGGCTCGGTGGTGGAGGTACGAGCAGGAGTGTTTTCAATTTCATCATCAATGATTATTCGTCTCCTGGCCCTTGGTCTGGTAATTAGGGAGGTACCCTCCTCTTCTTCTTCAGAACCTTCCTTTGTAGCTTTTCTTTTAGGCAACAAGGCTCAAGCCTTATCTAAATCCAGAGCAGCATTCGCAGACATGCGAATGGCCATAGCTACTTCAGCTGTCATTTCTCTAATGCCAAATCCTGATTAAAGAATGGATATACATGATTAAAGTTGAGGAAAAAGTGCTTAACATGTAAAACAAAAATTTTAAAAGGGTGGATACCATGTGTTTTGACTTTCCAGCCATGTAAAGAAGAAATTGATTTCCAAGTTCTCTGCTCCCTAGGAGCAATCTTCAAAAGTGAGTCTACCCAACCACGAAAGTTGGGAATAGGTTCCACATCTCCCATGGTTGCTACAAAAAAACCAAGAAGGGACGAGATTAAAAACAACATTCTCTTGAAATTCTCAAAAGTAGGTACGGTAAATAAGAGAAAACTTACGTTCAAAATTCCACTTCTCAGGAAAGGGAATATTTGTTTCGCCAATCAAATCCACTGTACGGACAGCAACGTAACGAATATACCATCCACGATCCCTGTCATCCTCGGGGTTTACCAAAACTTTTTTGCTCCTTGCAGTTAAGGTGAAAACCCCATGGCGTATTAAGTTGGGATGGTATAGATGAATGAGATGAGAAAAGGTGAAATTGACATTGGCCTTGGATGATAAATATCTCAAACAAGCCACTGTTCTCCATACCAATGGACCAATTTGGGCCAAACAGATGGTAAAGAAACGACAAAAATCAAGAATAACTGGGTCAATTGGAGGATTAAAACCTAAAGTGAAGGGGTAAGTGTAAACAGAAGAATACCCATTTCTAAAAGAGGAAATTCTTTGATTTGGGGAAGGAATTGACATTCGAAGACTATCCTTCCAATTACAATCTTTTCTTATGGTGGGGATTGTAAGTTCAGTTACTAATGTTGGGTAAGTATCGGCTCTTTCTAAATTTTTAATTTGTTTTTGAAGAGACGATTTGTCACTTTCAAAAGACAAATCGCCGGGAACTATATCATCAACTGAGGGTTCTTAAGAAGTATCAAGAATTTCCCTACTTTTAGAAGAAGGGGCTTTTGGGATAAAACTCCTTGAAGAAGAACCAGATGAACCACCTCGTGTAGATTCTAACCCTGTTCGAGGCCTACTTCCTCCGCCTCTTCTGTGTCTAACAGGGGCGTTGGGGAACTGGTCTAGAATTGGAACTTTTTTACGGTTAGGGTTTGAAGAAGACATTGCTAAGAAGAAAGTATGTGCTGAAAATTTGTGAAGAAGACAAAGGAAGACAAAGTATGTGTAAAATGGGAATCGTCAAGTTTTAAAGTATAATGATGAAAAGCCTATAATAAAGGCAGTTGTCACTTCGTAAATAGTGAGATTGAAGAAGTCTCGAAGAAGGGCATGAATAGCAGAATCAATTATAAAATGACACATGGACAGAACATTAAATGGAAAAGACTGCTGAGACGTTAGTACTGTCATGAGCATTAATTGTGGCAAAAGTTCTTTTTACATGAAGATCCACTTCCCAATTATTTAATTGATAAAAAATGGAAAGTGGGGGGACTATCTGTATTGGGAAAAAACTGAATTTATATTAAAAATGATGTGGCATGACACGTGGATTAGTTGAATGGTCAAAGAACAGCAATTGACTAAGAGGCACGGTGAAAACAGCCACGGGAAGAAGAATTTAAATAGGCACGAGACGATGTATAGATACGAGTCTCGTACCAATTTAAATTATTTACAGTCAACGGATTAGAAGGCATTAAAAGCAAGGATCAGATGACAGAAAGGAGTCCAAATTCATTATTAAATGTCTGATACGTTATAAAGTTGGTATTTAATAGGAATGATTGTATAACTGCTTATTTAATGTCATTTATTGCTCATGATTATGTCATTAAAACTGATGCTTTATTCCTTTACTTAGAATGATCTATAAAAGGAAGAAGTATCATCATTTGTAAGGACACGAGATACTATTGAGAATATACTGAAATACTTATCTATTTACGCTCTACCATTGTTCTCAAAAGTATTTTATTTTTTGTCTCCTGATTATCAGTAACCCGAATTTTTCTTTTAGCTTTGACCAAGGACTCAGATTTTTGGTTAAACAATAAGCTAAGTATAACAAAAGAAAGTGAAAAACATATATAGCTAGAGAGATGTGAGTGGGAGTGGAGGATGATGGTCTGATGGAAGCCTAGCTTCAAGTGGAATTATTATTTCATGATTTAAATATTCATTGTCGGATCTCGAATTTAGATTAAGTATAATGAGAGTAGGTAAATTTTTGTCACATACTTTTTTCTTTTAATATTCCACATTAATTATTTATGGTCTTAGTCCAAAATAATGGTAAATAATCATATAGTATAATTTGCTGTTCCAGCCAATTTCAAAGTTCGTCTGCTACATGAATATATTGATGTCACGTGTGGAAGACGTTTTTTCCTTAGGTGAATGTTCCTAAATACGGGAGTTTTTAGCTCCCAGTTGGACATAGTTTTTTTTTTCGAAAAATAAAAAATAAAAAAAATTGTTTTTTCATAGTTTTTGAAAATAAATTGAAAAAAAAATTCAAGTTAAGAAAGCTAGCTGTTTTTTGGTGAATGTTTTTCCACTATCAAAATTTCAATTTTTTTTCAAGTAAAATGCAAGTCCAAACACAATTTTAACTTTCAAAATTATTTTTCAACACAGCTTCAAAATTTTTTTTTTTTTCAAGTTTAATTTCAACCAGATCTATGTCTAAACTCCTACTTAATGGTCTAGTTTGATTGGCTATCCGAACTTTTACTCCGTTAGTGAGGGCTCGATTAATTTTTTACCTTATAATTCCCTCCTTTATGTATAAATTTTTTAAAAAGAATGTTCCTAAATAGCAAATTAAATACTCCTCATTTTTTAATAAGAACCATCCAATTGACTGGCTGATACATAATTTTGGTATAGTGCATGGGGCCCCCTCAGTGAAGTCATCTTCAGTCGAGCTTTGATTCCACGCACAAAATAGTAGTATATGTTTTTCTGCATGCATAGGCAGATTCAGGATTTGAGGCTTATGAGTTCCTACCGTAATTTTAGATTAATATGCAATAATAATCTAGTTCACCGTTAGATATTTATAAATATTTAGTGAATTTCTTAATGTAAAATATATGGTCTACGCAAAAATTATTAGGTTCCCGGAAACCCATATTGTAACCTCTAGGTCTGCCCCTGCAGGCATGTTACCGAGCCTTAACATTTTTAGTTTTTTACACGCATGTGCGGAGGATCAAGTCATCGTTTTTGCTTATTCCTATATTTAAATAATGAGAACAGCTATCTTTGTCTCTGAGAACAGCTTACATGTGAGATGTGCATCTCCAACATTACAAACATATATATATATATATATATATATATATATATAGAGAGAGAGAGAAATAAACTCACCAAGAAATTAAGGGGTGTCAATATATAGTATATATACGTATTTTATAAAAAGAACTATCTAACAAAACAATGTAATTTTTCGACGGAGTATCGGTTGATACCCTTAAGTGCATGCATGTGGCTCCGCCATTGGTTTGAGTGTGTAAGGCTACACGTGACCCTGTTATTGTACCTTTTTTAATTGCATCACTTCAATTTTCCTTATTAGGGATACACGTGTCTACCCCTTTATGTTTGTAGACATATTAGCTTCCACTTCAGTTCCATCTATATTATGTTATTAGAAATTAAGTTTATGTTATTGGAAATTAAGTCCGATCTATGATTTATCTCTATAAGAATTTGCCTTTATTAGTTGATAATTCTTTCATTTAATATACTTAATTGAGCTTATGAGCTGGTATAATAAGTGGGACTCTTAGCTATTATTAAGTATTGTGCACTTTTTCCACTTGCTCTGCACTAGAAATATATCAACAAGATTTGACACTTGGGATTATCAAGCTAAAAAATTGCTATTATCTCCCAATTCTGTTAGTAAAAATTGTGCGGAGCGTCCTATTTGATCGCCCACATTTAACCTATACCCATTTTTTTAAAAAAACTTTTAACTTGTACCCACTTTTTAAATAACTTCAGACCCATTTTTCCTCCTCCTTCCCCTTTCTCCTCCTCCTTCTAACTTTTACCTTTTATGTAGTACGTATTTATTTTTGGTGCTCAGCACACATTGAAACAATTTATGTTTGCTTTAAATGTACATCTGTATTCTGTAATATAATACCTTTGAAGTTGTTGTTCTACTCATAATAAGAATTTATGCTGAATACGCTTGTATATTGATAGTTGTTTATCTTTATCAGGTAAGTTTAGAAAGGAACTTGTTTAAAATAAAATTTGAATTCAAGAGTATTAATAATTCAGTAAGCAAGAAATAACTGGAGTTTGAAATTACAAAACAAAAGACAAAAAAACAGAAGCTGAAGAAGAAAGAAAGGAACTGGAACACACAAGCACTAGAAAGAAAAGAGAACTAAATAACTTCAGCTCTAGAGCTGAAGTTCGACAGTTACAAAACAAAAACTTCAGCTCTAAAGCTAAAGTTATTTAGTTCTCTTTTTTTTCTAGTTGATCAACTGCGAAACACCAAAAACAGTCCTTAAGAAGTAAGGAGGATGGTTGGTTAGTTTTTTTTCCTTACCCCATTAGTCTTTTATGGATATTCTGTATTTAAAGCTTAGTTTTTATATTCCGATTGAAAAATATTTTACTAATGTATGTGTGTGTGTTCTAGGACAAGATTCAAGACATCTGGTGATACAATTATGGAGTGTTTGGCTTCTCTTGCTTGCTTTATTGTCCTCTAACAATAATCAATATCTTCTACTTTTCCTACTTTGGTTTTTTTTTTCCCCTTGTATAAGGCAAATTTATAGATTCCCTTAATTTTTGAATGTCGCTTACCTTGTATTCCAATTTATTTGGTATTCATGTGCTATGAGTTGTTTAACCATTTACATTTATGTAGTTATGAAGACACTATTTTTCAAATGCTTAATCCGTTTAAAAGGTTTTGGGGTACCTTTTCCTTTTATAGACAAATCACAAGGATCATCAATAAGATGAAGATATACTCATATATAATATAACCTTTATTGTTTGTAGATCTGTAGATATTGTATATACAAATAATATTTGCTGAAAATTGGCATATTGAGTAAATGAATAGCATTACATTCTACATTAAGCTACCTCTAGTAAATATATAAGGGAGAGTGTGAAGTGAAAAGAAGTTGGTCCTAATTACTATAGCTGGTACTCACCAACCAGCTCTCCTTCATCTATATAAGTATTCTTCTGTCCCGTGGTATTTTTTACCTTTAGAGATTCAAATTATGTAAATTCTGATTAATATTTTAAAAAATATTTTTTTGTCATATTAATTTAGAAGAATTGTACTTTATGTGTTAGGTTAAACGACCTAAAGATACTTTTAATATGGTGTGATACTGTCCGTTTTGGTAGAGACTTACACTATGAACAAGCCTATGGAACGAACTTGGGTGGCATAAGAGTTTCATTACGAGAGTGAGCAAATTCTTTCAATTTGAGAGTCCTTAAAATATACTTGAACTTATATTGAGTTTATGGACTACTTTCTTTGTGGTTTGTTAGTGAGGGCACATGATTTGCAAAGGATTGGTAGAGACCTTGATTTTTAAAGTTGGCACAAGGAGCGAGTCACGGTGTGCAAATTGGAGTCAAGTTTTGAGGTGAGAATGTTAGAAAGAGTCACATGAATATTTTAAATAATCTTAGCATGAGTTTAAAATTTGAGAAAATGTATGAAGAGTGCATATACAGGGTTCTAAGTGTTGATATAAGCCATTATCATTGGTGTGATGCTTGAGTATATTTTGAAATGTATTTCTTGCTTATGTGCTTTATTTTAAGTTGCTCGAGAACGAGCAAGAGTTTAAGTGCGAGGTGGTGATAAATGATTAAAAATGCATATTTTTGATTATATTTGCATATTAATTCTTGTGTGAGTCGCGAGAGATTACGTGACTTTTGAAGTGAAATATGCTCATTATGTATTTCTTATGTGTAGGAATGAGCTTGGAAGATAAACGATCAAAATATGACAATTTGACACAAAAAGGAAGAGATGGAAAGAATTGGGAGCTCGTCCAATCTCATGCATGGCATGAAAACATACCCGAAAAAGGAGAAAACTGAAAGCACAAAAACAACGAAGTAAAGCGAAGGCACGGATCGCTTTGCGAACTGGAAATTTTCACAAGCTGAATCCGCGTCCATGGGCGCGCGATGCGCGAAGGCAGACGCGCCCTCCAGTTCTCCTATCCGATTTTGGATTACCTCGGACGGCTCTCCACCCTACCTAGGTCATATAATACATCCTAAAACGTCATTTTGAAGGAAGAGCCGCCACTCTGGAGGGCGAGAACACTTTGGGGAGGCAAGAACACCATAGGAGGCAAGGAGAAGGATCCAACTTCATGTTTTTTCCCCTCTTTCTTCCTCTATTTCCATTATTGGTTATGAATTCTAGTATTGTAATTTTGTATACTATTATGAATAGCTAATTTGTAATCTAGGGCTTTGATGGAACCTTTTGTAGGATAAATTCTTGTTATGTCTTTATATAATTCAGCCATTGAATTTATCTACTCATTCAACTACATGTTTGTTGTTGTTGATTGAATGCCATTAGTTGACTATGCATATTTATTATGTATTGCTTGGGAAATCGTACACCTGAAATGCTGCTCGGGGAGAATTATGACAAATTATTGTAGCTACTCAGGGAGAATTACGTCCGTTCTGTCTCTGTTTTCTTTTCGGATTCCGAGGATGAGCCGGCCGATCCTAACATCATTTATGAGGAACCGGACGACGAAGCCTCCTCCTCAGATAAAGATGTCTCCGACGCTACTCTCCCGACAAGAACAACTTTTTCTATTGTGATTTTTTTGGCGTAGAGAATAATTAGGCAAAATTATAGGAGACGTAGTGGGAAGGATTCCGACAATTGAGAAAATCATAACTCTAGATCTCCTTAATCTTGTCTCCAACTCTTATTTCGTTAGTTGATAGTTTTACTGCTTCCTAGTATTTGTTAGTTAATTAGTTAGAAATAAATATTATAATCTTTATAATTAGGAAATTGTTTGGACTTGTATTTCTTAGTGATATTGAACAATTGTAGCTAAGCCCTAGTTCTCTGAGGAATTTGACTCCGAACTTGTAAAACGGATTATATTTGCAACAACCGCTTAATCCTTTTTAATTTTTTTTCAACACATATAAAATAACACAACTAAACTAGCGTAGGAATCCCAAGGAAATGGCCTAATTGGTTATACACAAGTCGAACTCAACCTCCTAAAGGAATTACGATTTTTTTTGTTTATACACAAGTGCATCTTTTCGGTCTTTCTATGGTTCCACTCAAAAGCTACCCACTCTCTTCTTTACTATTCTAGCTATTTAAGTGCTTTCGGAGGTAAAGGTTCCACAAGATTTTTTTTTTTAAATCATCCACCTAGGTTTTCATCTCCTTTGGTGTTGGGGGGTTTGACATAAACCCCTACCTTGTTTATTCATTAGCAAAATAGTACAAAGGAGAGGGACATATAAACCAAAACCTGTCATTGGAGCACTGCCAACAAAAAACATAAATGGCTAGGCCTTTACAATTATAAGAGAGCTACTGTGATAGGATGACAATTCAGCTCGACTGTAGCTCTTCCTTTGTCATTTAAAGAGGCTCAAAGGTCCATCCTGAGTGTTTTCTTGGCCTAATTTTGAAATTTGGGACCTTCAGTCTATCCATAGTAATGGTTTTTTTTTTGCCTCAGTAGGTAGATCATTTTCGTTGAGGAAAATAACCTACTCCATGAGTGTAGTAGCATATTTGGACAAAGCGTCAGCCACTTCATTCCCTTCTCTGTAGCAATGTATAATCTTGATACCATGTTGTTGCACCTTTTGTTGAATTAGAGTAACGTCTTCTTTAAGTCTCCATAGAGTATTGTATGTCCCTAAAATCATATTGACAACCAGAAGAGAATCTAGTTCCAAGATTAGATCTTGACAGTTTTGGTCGCAACACCAAAGAATACCAAACAAGGCCGATTGCACTTCAAAGTAGCTGTTAGTTAAGAAATGTACTGGTGCGGAGAAGGCCATCACCAAGTGACCATTTCTTTTCCTAACACCACCAGCAGTGCCCTATTGGTCTAATTCCTGCTTCCCCTTGGTATCGGTAAAGGGGCTGGTAAGCGCTTCCCGAATAGATTCCTTTCTCTTCCCCGCTTTGCCTAAGTTTGCGATGAAGTTGCCATCTGTGTTAATTTTCCACTGATTACTATCTGGAGGTTCCCATAGAACCATAACACTCTTGGTCTTGTTTTGTAGTCTTCCACCACCTTGCACACTGTATTCCATGTCCAGTCCCAGTTCATTTGGCTGTATTTCTGGCCTATGGAAATTTTAACCTGAAAAAGGAACCTGTTGACATATTCTAAAAACAGAAATATTCTTACTATATTTCTTACCACATCTGGCCTTCCATATCTCCTATCATATTATAGTTGAGGTAATTTGCAGTAGAAATTGTTGGGAATAAACCCCGTAAAAATAGTATTCACGGTATTAGTGATAAACGCAGAACACTAAGTTATGGTTAAATCAGCAAGAATAGAAATGCAGCAATAATGACACCAAGTTTTTACATGGAAACCCTTCAGAATAAGGGAAAAAACCACGGCCAAGAAGAGCAACTGATATCACTATAGCGAGGAATTTTACACTGTGTAGTAACGACAAAATACTCCTAAGACCACTACACCCTCAAAAGAAATAAACACTATTTTGCTTTTTCCACCTCACCACAATATTTCTCACACTCTATTTTTCTTCACAAACTATTTTCTTATAGTTTATGGAATACCTTGCTCTCTCTTTTCTCTCTTTGTTGGTGTGTAGAAATGAGAGTTAAAGCTCTCCTTTTATAGACAAAACCTCACTTTCTAAAGCCTACAATATTTGACAATTTGCATACCCTTTTTACAATTTCAACAAGATTGGCTACCAAACCAAACCAAGTCAATAAAATTGGCTACCAAATCATATCAATTCAACAAGGTTGACTACCAAACCAAACCAAGTCAACAAAATTGGCTACCAAATCATTTGAATAAGATGGACATCATATCAATCTCCCCCTCCAGTCTCATTCATCTAGAGGAGGTAGCACAGTCTTCTAGTTTGAGTGCATGCCGACAAGTTCTTTGCATAGCTCGAACTTGTCTCTTGGTACCACCTTGGTCAACATATCTGCAGGATTTTCACTCGTGTGAATCTTTTTGACTTGAAGTGATTCGTTCTCCACTTGCTCACGAATCCAATGATATCTGACGTCAATGTGTTTTGTTCTCGCATGGTACATGGAGTTATTGCTCAGGTCTATTGCACTATCACTGTCGCAATAGACAATATACTCCATCTGTCGCAATCCAAGTTCTTGAAGAAATCTCTTGAGCCATATCATCTCTTTTCCAGCTTCAGTAGCCGCAATATACTCCGCTTCAGTTGTAGATAGTGCGACACACTTCTGCAACTTTGACTGCCATGATATAGCTCCCCTGAAAAAGTAAACAAATATCCAGTAGTGGATTTTCTGTTATCAAGGTCACCTGCCATATCAGAATTTGTATAGCCCTTCAAAATTGGATTTGATCCTCCAAAACATAAGCATTCATGTGAGCTTCCTCTTAGATACCTGAGTATCCATTTTACAACTTCCCAATGCTCTTTTCCTGGATTTTCGAGAGATCTGATAACAACACCGACTGCATGAGCAATATCTGGTCGAGTGCATACCATTGCATACATCAAACTTCTGACTGTAGAGGAATAAGGAATCTTGGCCATTCTCTCTTTTTCCTCCGTTGTTGTTGGACACATCTTCTTGCTCAACTTCAGATGACCAGGAAGGGGTGTGTGAACCAACTTAGCACTTTTCATATTGAAGTGCTCCAGTACACGTTCTATGTACTTCTCCTGTGGCAAGTAAAGATTTCTTTCGTTTTTCGAACGAGTAATTCTCATGCCCAAAATCTGCTTAGCATGACCCAAGTCTTTCATTGCAAAAGACTTATTCAACTGTTTCTTCAAATCGTCAATCTTAGAAGCATTCTTGCCCACAATCAACATATCATCCACATATAGCAAGAGGATGATAAAATCGTCATCAGAAAATCTTTGTACTAACACACAATGATCTGAAGAAGTCTTCTTGAAGCCTTGCTCCCCCATAACAGACTCAAACTTCTTGTACCACTGTCTCGTTGCTTCAATCCATATAGACTCTTCTTAAGTTTGCATACAAGATTTTCTTTACCTTTTGCCTTGAAGCCTTCAGGTTGTTCCATATAAATCTCCTCTTCTAAGTCACCGTGAAGAAAAGCAGTCTTCACATCCATCTGCTCAATCTCCAAATCAAGACTAGCAGTTAAACCAAGAACTGTCCGAATGGAGGACATTTTCACGACAAGAGAAAATATTTCGTCAAAGTCAATACCTTTCCTTTGACCAAATCCCTTGACAACCAATCTAGCTTTGTATCTGGGCTTCAAACTCTGTTCTTCAGCTTTAACTTTGAACACCCACTTGTTCTTCAAAGCTCTCATGCCCTTAGGCAATTTCACCAACTCATAAGTATGGTTCTCATGCAGATATTTCATCTCATCTTGCATGGCTTCAATCCATTGATCCTTGTGCTCATATTCTATGGCCTCCTCATAACATTCAGGTTCTCCCCCATCAGTGAGTAATATATACTCATTGGGTGAATAACGGGAGGAAGGAGTACGAGGTCTAGAAGACCTCCTGAGTGGAATATCTAATTCGTCCACAGCTTCGTGAGTAGGAGCATCTACCTCATCAACATTAGCATTGTTATCCCCATCACCATCAATATGTTGATCTGGAATATGGTTCTGGGCATCACCATCATCATTGAGCCCACCAGTGTCATCCCCATTTGTATGAGGAACTTGATCAAGATTAACTAAACCTTCAGAACTTGAAGATTTTAACTTCTCCGCTTTGTTAGTATCTTCAATGGTTTGATCCTCCACTGTCACACCTCCTTTTTGCGTGCCCTCCCCGAAGGGTTAAAATGCGCGGGTGGAGTTTTTCCAATTTAAGTGACAATATTCGAAATGGGATTATTTATTTAATTCAGAGTCGCCACTTGGGAAAGGTTTGGCTTTTGGTGTCCCAAGTCACCGGTTTATCTTGAATCCCAAATCGAGGAAATTTTCGACTTTTCCAAATGAAGTCTGCAAACCAGAAATTCTAAGTAAGGAATTCTGTTGACCCGAGGGAAGGTGTTAGGCACCCTCGAATCCCGTGGTTCTAGCACGGTCGCTTAAATTGTTATAATGGCTAAATAACTGATTTAAATACATGTTGTGATTTATATGCTTCTTATTAGATTTATACCGCTTTTATTATTATCATTTATTTTTATAGAATTGCAACGTCGTGAAAATGCATGTCGAACCACGTCACAATCAATGCACCCGTGATCGTCGACACATTCGGACTTCGTTGAGATTCGGATTTGGGTCACGTCAATGTGCACCCGAATTTAAGAATATGATTTAATTAAGCCGCGCCTACGGAGTCTAACGCGTTATTATTTTGTAGAAGGCCATGAAATTTATTAAATGGCCTATCCTGAATTCTAAATAATTATCATGGTTATTTATTGAGGGCCCCGCAATTTTGCATTTTTATTTGGCGAGGCTCATCTCTATTTTAGAAAAGGATATCCTAAAGAGACTACATTTCTAATGTGTTTGTCTCTAAAATAGAAGAAAAGATGCATGCTAATTCAATTATATGCTTTGGCCAAATTAAGATTTTAGTTAATCGTCTGATTAATTATTTACAGAATGAAGAGACGTTGTACCTCATGAAACATGCTTTTAACTTGATAGAAGAATTATATACAAGATTGATGAAATGCTACGACTGCTGCAAGAGCTCCCTAACCCTAACTTATTTAGGCAAGATTAATTAAAACTACTTATTAGAAAAATGCGACTAATGATATTTGAAACTCATCCTATAAACTGCTTCATGAAAAACTGAAACTCAAGAGTTTGAAACTGTATTGTCTTTAGCTAGATCTAAACAATTATTTGTCCTTACATATTCGAAACATGCTGAAAGAGCGAGTTTGAATTAGCAATTGTATTAAATGGCTCTGCATATTTCACGGATTGTATTTACATCTTGTGTACTCCTAAACGAATAAAATGTCACAGTTTCCAATTGGCATAAACTTTAATTAAATACAACCTTACTAATCTGTCTCCATTAGGCTAACAGACCCAGAAACTGCATATCTTAACAACATTTATATAAAAATTTGTAAGCAATGCAACAGATGATTATAACATCCTTCAGATCTTTCGATTCAACTTTCATTGCAACATCAGACAGATTCGAAATGTGTACCTGAGGAAATGCTTACAATGAAGAAAGTAAGGCAGTCAGTTGAGCAATAGAAGCGATACCAAACAGCAGCAGTAACAGTAGGTTCCAATAGAACAAAAAATCCCAGGGCAAAAGACCAGTAAAGCCAATGGAGGAAGGGCAGAATGAAACAAATTTCCAGTAGTACGGAATAAGAGATCTAGGCAATCCAATTCCAGAAGAAACAAACAATACAAATCCAAACAATAGACTTAGCCCACACTTGAAAGAAGACAGAACTAATTTGGACAGTTTGAACAAAACTGAGAATCGAACAAATAGTAGGAAGAAGACAATTTCTGATCTTTGTGATATCCCTTTCCTTATCTCCTTTCTTTTCAAATTCAAATGTCAATCCTCAGTTTTGAAATCTATTTGGGTTATCAAAAAGAATTCTTTTCCAGTTTCTGTTTTCGGAATTTGAACTCTCAGGTGTTCCCTCTCAGTGTCTCTCTCTATCTCTGTAGGCTCTCTCTGTATGTATTTCAACTCTCCTTCTCTAATCTCCCAGTCTCCCTTTTCTTTTCCAAGTCCTATCCCCTCTAAATTATGTCCCTCCTTTATAAGCCTTCCTTACCCCTTTTAACAACCTGTTTAGACTATTACCATACCCCTCCCATGTGCCTTCCCTTTTCAGTTCCACTTTAGCTAATTAAGTATTAACCCCATCAATATTCCCTGGCAGACTTATCTTTCCTATTTTATTAACTAAAAGCAAGCATGGGCAGTAGAATATATCTGACAGCATATGCTATCAAACCATTTTTAACTCAGAAACCCCTTTATGCAGGAAACAGGCTGTGCACAATGCACATGCTGTGCACAAGTGCACATGCCATCAACTCAGATTTCAATTACAGATCAAGCCTTAGGTTTCTGAAATCATATTAACAACTATAAGTAACTGAACTTGGTTCTTAATTGATTCAGGCAAATGTTCAACAAAAGCAAATCGATTTATTTTGTTCAGGCAGTTGAAACTAATTGACGACACATGTCGACTCGACTATATTAGCATTAACATACACAATCGTAGCCAAAAAATCAGACATTCAAAAGTATAGGACACATGACTCGACTTATACTGATTAAACAGAACTGTACTTCGAGGAATCAGTTAATCAGTACAAATTTCAAACTAATTGCACAACAAATACATATGCCTTATCGGAATAGGAGAGGGGGATTCAGAAAAACACAGTGGTTCAGGCAAAGTGGACAAACAGGAGTTGGTAAAAATTCAAAGACACAAATTGAAACAAAACATGAACAGACATTCAATCACTCACACGGACCAAACAGAAATAAAGAAAAGAAAGAAAGACTCACCTCAAATCTTGAAAAATCAAAACCTTGACTCGGACTTGGACAGACCTTTCTTAAGGCTGAACGGACTTTAATCGAAGTGTTTCTCAGATGAGAAACACTTCGTTTAAGGTCCATTAGACCTTAATCCTTCGGTTTGAACAAAACAACAGACCAGTGACGAGGAACCCTAAGGTTCGAAAACCAGATCCGGGATTCATGCTTCCCTGGTCAGATTCGGACCAAACCAAGTATGATTTGGTCACGAGGGGGGTCTGGGGAGTATCTGGTATGAATTTAAGGCAGATCGGTGTAGATTAGGTTCCGACTCGAATCTTCAAATGAAGATTCGAGAAGGTGGGATAGGATTCGAGGTGTGTGGTTGGTAGATTTGGGTTCAGGACGGCATGGGGGTTCTATGGTGTTAAGGGCAAGGTCACCGGCGTCCATGCCGCCGGCTTTCATGGTGAAGGGTACCGGGGCGGCTCTAGGGTTTGGGGGGGTTATGGTGAGGACGACGAAGGCTGGGGTTTGGATAGGGGGGGCAGGGTAGTGTTATGAGTTTATATAGTTAGTGGGTAAGTGGATCCTGGCCGTTGGATGAGATGAGATTAAGGGCCAGGATCCTTCGGCTAACAGGGAACGACGTCGTTTCCAGGGTAAAGGGTTGGGGTCGGTCCGGGTGAGACGGGTCGGGTTTGTTGGTGGGTTATGGGGAATGTGATCTTGGCCGTTGATCAATTTGAGATCAACGGCCCAGATCAGACTGCAGTAAAACGGTGTCGTTTGGAAGGCCCCTGAGGCCAGCTGGTCTGGACCGGGTTTACATGGGGTTTGGGCCGAGTTTGTTTGGGCTTGTTTTGTTTTAAAAACCGGACTGGCCCAAGTCCGAAACTCCTTTTTTTTTTAATTCCTTAAAATAATTTGCCAAATAATACCATGTAAACATTGGACAACAATTATCACACAATTAACATTTAATTATACTAAACACTTAATGACAAAATACAATGAAGGACGCACATATTTTATTTTTCTTTTAATAAACAGATTACGGTTCACACGACATATAGACATATATTTGTTTATATTTTTTTTTTTTGAATAAAACAACCATGGGCAAAATCAACAAATAACTAGCAAAAAATGCCACGTAAAAATCCAGCAAATGTACAGCAAAACCAATTGCTATTATTTTGTTTCTTTTGGAGTGATTGTCGCGTAAAACAAAAATCACGTGCTCACATCCACGAAGATAACATCACGGCTTCTCACAACCTTCTTCTCAATTGGATCATATAGCCTGTAACCAAACTCATCAAGGCCATAACCAATGAAGATGCACTGCCTTATCTTGGCAGTTAATTTTGACCTCTCATCTTTAGGCACATGTACAAAAGCTTTGCAACCAAACACTTTCAAGTGGTCATAGGAAACATCCTTGCCATACCAAACTTTGTTTGGAATATCACTTTGCAAAGCAATCGCAGGGGATAGATTAATAACATGTGCGGCGGTCAACAAAGCCTCACCCCAAAAGGAATTCGACAATTTTGCTTCAGAAAGCAAACATCTGACTTTTTCCATCAAGGTTCTGTTCATCCTTTCTGCTAAACCATTAAGCTGAGGAGTCTTAGGAGGAGTCTTCTAGTGTCTAATACCTTGTTCCTTACAGTATTCGTCAAACGGTCCACAATATTCACCACCGTTATCAGTACGAATACACTTCAGCTTTTTTCCAGTTTCTCTTTCAACTGAAGCCTGAAACTGCTTAAAGACACCCAACACTTGGTCTTTGGTCTTCAAGATGTAGACCCAAAGTTTCCTTGAGCAGTCATCAATAAAGGTAGCAAAATAAAGTGCACCACCCAAAGTTCGTGTCTTCATTGGATCACATAAGTCTGAATGCACCAACTCAAGCAACTCTGTCTTTCTTGAAGGAGGATGAGACTGGAAAGAAACTCTTTTTTATTTTTCAGCCAAGCAGTGCTCACATTTTTCTAATTTTACACTTTCAAAATTTGACAACAATTTCTTCTTGACCAGAACATTTAGTCATTTCTCGCTAATGTGGCTAAGCCTCTTATGCCATAACGTTGAAGAGTTATGGCTCTCAACGATATTCACCATATCAACACAGGTAGATGCCGTAGTCCAGTATAGACCACGATGATTTTCCCCACGAGCCACAATCATGGAGCCCTTAGTGAGCTTCCACTTTCCAGCACCATTGGTATTGATATATCCCTCATCATCCAAAACACCAACAGAGATCAAGTGCAAACGAACATCAGGTGCATGTTTTACATTGTTTAAAACTAGTTTAGTTCCAATACTAGTTTCCAAACAAATCGTTCCAACACCAGCCACCCTAGATATAGTCTCATTACCCATACTCAAAGTTCCAAAGTCACCCTGAGTATAGGATGAGAAAAATTCCTTCCTTGATGTCACATGAGATGCGACACCACTGTCCACAACCCAGCTTGACTCATCACAAGTAATATTTATCAGATCCGTACCAAAGACTGTAATAATATCTTCTGTAGTGACGGTGGCCACATGATTGCCATCTTCTTTCTGTTCTTCCTTGTCTCTATTCTCCTTTTTCAAAATCCGGCAGAACTTCTTTGTGTGCCCTTTCTTCCCGCAATGATAGCACTCAATATCTTTAAGTCTGCTTCTGGATTTGCTTCTATTATGTTCTCTATTTTGAGAACCCCGATTCTTGCTTCTTCCCGTGGAGTTAGTCATCAAGACATCTGATGAGGAGGAACCCTGAGATTTTCTTCTCATCTCTTCATTTAGAAGGCTGCTCTTGGCAAGATCCATAGAGATCACACCATCCGGAGCAGAATTTGATAATGAAGTTCTAAGAATTTCCCAAGAATCTGGTAGGGAACCAAGTAGAAACAAGCCTTGAATTTCTTCATCAAATTTAATGCCCATAGCAGATAACTGGTTCATGATCCCCTGAAAATTATTCAGATGATCTGTCATCGCGGAACCATCGTGGTATTTTAAACCCAACATCTGCTTTATCAGAAACATCTTGTTGTTTCCAGTTTTCCGAGCATACAAACTTTCAAGGTGCTCCCATAGGGTCCGAGCATGTGTCTCCCCAGAAATATGGTTCAAAATATTATCGTCAACCCACTGTCTAATAAAGCCGCAAACCTGCCTGTGTAACAGATTCCATTCTTCATCTGATTTATTATCAGGCTTTATAGTGGCGAAGACAGGTTGATGAAAATTCTTGACATAGAGCAAATCTTTCATTTTGCCCTTCCAAATGGCATAATTTGTGCCACTCAAAGTAACCATTCTACTAGTGTTGACTTCCATCGTTTATCACAAATATAAATACTATTTATTAAGAGACCAAAGTAATTCTTTTCTGATGTGGAAGTTCAGACTGTGCTGCAATCACAGAGCATACTCAGACAGAACCTTGGCTCTGATACCACTTGTTGGGAATAAACCCCGTAAAAATAGTATTCACGGTATTAGTGATAAACGCAGAATACTAAGTTATGGTTAAATCAGCAAGAATAGAAATGCAACAATAATGACACCAAGTTTTTACGTGGAAACTCTTCTTAATAAGGGAAAAAACCACGGCCAAGAAGAGCAACTGATATCACTATAGCGAGGAATTTTACACTGTGTAGTAACGAGTAAAAATAATCCTAAGACCACTACACCCTCAAAAAAAATAAACACTCTTTTGCTTTTTTCACCTCACTACAATATCTCTCACACTCTATTTTTCTTTACAAACTATTTTCTTATAGTTATAGAATACCTTGCTCTCTCTTTTCTCTCTTTGTTGGTGTGTAGAAATAAGAGTTAAAGCTCTCCTTTTATAGCCAAAACCTCACTCTCTAAAGCCTACAATATTTGACAATTTGCACACCCTTTTCACAATTTCAACAAGGTTGGCTACCAAACCAAACCAAGTCAATAAAATTGGCTACCAAATCATATCAATTCAACAAGGTTGGCTATCAAACCAAACCAAGTCAACAAAATTGGCTACCAAATCATTTGAATGAGATGGATATCATATCAAAAACTTATGTACATTATTTTTTTGTTGTCTGCTCCACCATTGATTTAGGATGCATAGAGTGTTTCTTTCCGTGGTCTGGAATCCTAGTGGAGTGGACATAGTGTTCCATACCTTCTTTGATGTATTGCTATTTGCAAAAACATGGTCCATAGTTTCATTTTCTGGCACCCTGCAACAATAACATCTAGAAATAATGTTAGTACTAAAATTTAGAACAATGTCATCTAGTGGTAACCTGCCTTTCAAGAGTCTCCATGTTGCAAAGGAGGTACATGCTTATTCCAGATTTTGGCTAGTTGAGGTTATTTCTCTTTTTTTTTTTCCTCAGAAGTTGATAGGTAGAGGAGCATGTAAATGATCCTTGAGGGTTGGGGGTCCAGATGGCTTGATCTTGGATTTGATTACGACCAATCTTGATTTTCATAATCTCATCTAAAACTCTCTGTGGCATAGTGTCTTGGAGAAGCTCAATGTTCCAGCCATGGTTGTCCCTGTTAGCTCTAGTTTGTTCCCTCTTTCTTGCCTCAACCTTGCACCTTTCAAAATCACGGCCCTACAATTTACATGTTTTACAGAAGGCTGGAACTCCCTCGTATTCTAATTTTTCCCTTCAACCCTGATGTATCTCCTTCAATACCTACGAAGACAGAATCTAGGAGAGGTTTCATCAAATCCACTTCAACCCTAACTTTAGCCATGTGTGGTCTGGTTCTCGCAATAGGGGATATGTCCTCCTTCATTAGAGTGCCAATTTATTCTAATACTTGTCTTAAATAGTCCCATTTAAACATATGGAAAGGTAATTCTGATAATAGAACCCATATAGGGGCCAATGACATTTCTTCATTTGGGTCGAAATCGGGGGACCATTTGAACATTTGCATTAAAGCTCCAGTAATTCCCATGAATCGTTGTAAATAGGCAGTGTTGAAGTCTGTTTCATTGTTAAACTCAATGAAAACATGTCTATAATCATAAGCCTCAATTCTTACCTTTCCTTTCGGAGGAATTTGCCCTATGAATTCTGCCCTAATAGTTTCAATTTTGGGTCCGCCCATTGTGAATTTTCCGACCAGTGTCCATTTGCAATCCTAAGCCATTACCCCATAGTAGTCGGAGGCTTTGAAGACAACTGTCGGTTTGCCGTTGTGGGTCATTTGTCTTGCAACCACTGTGTTGGTGGTGGTTGTATTGCAAGAGCTGGAAGTTCCAATAACAGCAGTAGAGTAAGAAGTTTTTGGGTCAGGTGGTGTTCGTACCCACCGGTGGCCTTGTGCCTGTGGGGGGGTCTTTTGGTTGAGTGATACGCGCCGGTTGGCCGGCCGGAGATAGTTCCATAAAGGGAACGCATGAAGTCATGCAGATGGTTCAACAAGATTTGACTAAGAACAAAAGGGGTTCGGCTTGTAATGTGGTTGCTAAAGAAAAGGTCTACATGCTCAAAAGGGTTGACTACGGATAATATTAACATTGGTAGGAAAATAGGCTAAATGGTCAATCAAAGAATGCCTATATCACTTCTCAAGCGTACAAAACTTAATCATTTCGCTTAGATTCACATACGGGGCAAGTTCTAGACTAAGAAGGATGACACAGAGTACATCAAAATCTCACCTCACACAATGCACATGACTCACTCAGAACGGCTCAAACCCAACTCCCAAGTTAAAACAACTAGCACAGTCATCATAAAATTGAAGCACACGAAAATTAATCACAAGAGTCGAAAGATGAGCCTTGGTGTCAAAATAAACTCTCGTGTATTTTCAAGACATGTAATTACAAAGATCATGAATGAAGTACTTAATTCAAATGCTCCATCCCTAATCCCCGATATAAAACATCTCAAAATACATAGATACTAAAGTTCTCCCAATTCCATTATCAGTTCAAAAAGAAAAAAAAAACTTTTTGTTTCTTTTGACTTTAAACCCTCAATAAAACTGTCTAAGAAATCCATCTCAGGAAAAGTCCAAAACTTTTTAAAATTTCAACCTACAAGAAAAAAAAACTACTACCCGATTCAAAGAGTTATCTCTTGAAAAAGAACCGTGACCATAAGAAAAATCACGAAGGATTATTTCTACCTAATTATTATTTTTTTCAACATGCATCAACAATAAACGTAACTCAATCATAAAAAGAAATCAAAATCGTACCAACAAGAATTAATCTTTCTCCTCGGAGTTGCTTCAAAGTTCATGCACTTTTGTGTACAATTTATCACTGTCCAGACCAACTGGTAACAACAAAATAGCTAGGGTTCTGGGTTTCCATTCCACACCCAGGTATATATCTCCCATTATTTTGCGAAACAAGAAATACGGAGAAACACAGCACTTCCGGAAAAAGAAAGGTAAAATATCATTTGCAAAATAAATAGTAATAACATTCTAAGCTAACTTTGCCATGTTTTATGATTTTGAAACTGATCATGTTCACTACTAGAAGTAGTAGTATTAACTAGACCAGCTATATTGAAAATATCGTTGTGAGAAAGAGGTCTTAGACCCAAGAAATCCTTTGTCATAATATCGTCATTAATGCCACTGGTTGTTTCTGAGAGTGTAGTTCCGTTGAAGTCATTATCTTTCTTTGAATTCAAACTGCCAAACCCACCAAATGCATCTTCAAACGTTGACCCTTCAAACCCAGTAGCATTAGTAAAAGAAAAAGATGGTACTGTAGCTGCAGCAGCTTTATTCCCATATGAGTTGCCTAAGGTATTGATAATTAGGCCAGTATTATTTGTCAGCTCAAATTCACGTGAAGACAAATTCAGTCCAAACTGATCAGTTTGTTTGTTACCTACAGCTGCTGCAGAATCAGTAGTAACAGACACGTGAGTTTGGTGGGGTAATTGTCTCAGCAGAATGGCAGCTGGGTCTGTATTGTGTGCAGGAGATGATGCAGAGACAGAATTTGCTTTGTTACTCATTGTAGCACTCAACTCAGCTGCTTTCTGCAGCAATGCAGTCGCAGAAATGTGTGGGGAGACCGCTGCTTGAATACATAATTAAATAAATAAAAGTGTGTAATTATCAAATATATAAATTATGAATTGGATACTAAATAAAAGTGTACTCTAACTTGTAAATTTGGATGAATTTATCACACTGAAACACAACTCAACATGATAAAAAAAATTCCATGGGTTTGGTCCATAAAAAAGAATCAAACCTACACATGAGAACGTTTATAGTGCCCTTTGAAAGAATTGAACTTTAAACAAAAAAAAATTATTTAACCATTTCTTTGTGTACTTGAATCGAATATTTTGACTACCAACTTAGATTTAGAATACTAATATATCACATAAAATCCCCAGTTATTTTTATCTCTTTTTTAGAATTCAAAAATAGTAAGCGATTCCATGAGGGATTTCTGAAGTAAATTATTTATCTTATTATGTTACTTATTATTTGTGTCGACATAATATAAATAAGTAATCAAAAAATATGATCTCTCGAACAATATAAACATTTAGATGAGATATCAAACAGTTGATTACCTCCAAAATTAGGGTTTGGGTTCTCATGGAAATCAGTTGACGTCAAATCTTGGTGGCTCTGCGTGTATTCTTGATTTAACCTAGTGGCTTGAAATACTGATGAGCTAAAGTCAGCAGGCACTGATGAGGGTGGACCAGGACCAGCTCCAACAAATGGTTGGCAAGACATTAGCCATTGAGGAATTTCAGTATTATGTCTTAGATGATTGAAATCATAATTTGGCTGCTCCTTTTTCATAGAAAATGCCGCAGCAGCTGTGAATTCATGGCTGTTATTAACATACTGGGGCGTTTGAAACTGGAGCTGATTCATATGAGATGTTGAAGTACTACCAGCTGCTTGGGATGAGAAACTAATTATTGGATTTCCTCCAGTTATTGCTGATCTTGCACTCTCCACAGCTAAAGTATCGCAGAAAGCTCTGTGTGTGATAAAACTATCCCGTCTGAAATAATAAACAAGAAAAGAGGATGATAAAAATTTAAGTGCTAAATAGCTAAAAAAAAAAAACACTGATAGTCGGAGGCGGAGACATGATTTCAAGTTTATGGGTTCGCGATTCTAATCGTTTTAAGCTACTAAGTTCTAAATTAATGATTTATATATATTGAATGAATTTTATAATACATATAAATACATGGTTCAAACCAAAGCTACTGATTTCAACCGAACCCGCTCGGAACACTCTAGCTCCGCCCCTGATCCTATTTGTCACCAAAAAACACAAACTTTCATAATCCTAATAACATGGGCTAATGACCAATAGTTGGTGTTATTAGTTTTGTCCCCTTATGGGAATGAGTGGAAATATGATACTGATATATTATACTATGATTAATCATTCCACAGAATAATCCACCACAATAATCCATTATCACTTTACTCACCAAGGCTAGGCACTTAGACCCCAAATAATAAATAAAAAAAAAAGAATTACAAACGGTAGAAAGAAAAGAGACTAATTAGGTTTATAGTTGAGTGGTAACTAATTTGTTATTCTTAATTAGAGGTTTTGAATTCGAACCCGGAATATGAAGTCGCCTTTTGGTACGTAGCACTTTAATTAGCCCAAATATGCAATTTTGAGGGGCGAATCCAAATTTAATCAGTCCAATGCATGTACCATACATCAAATAATAATAAATAAATAAAAAGTAGAAAGAAAAGATGAACTCGTGTTCATACTTCTGTAGCAAAATATAATTATGTTTATTTTTATTGGTTAATTACCTTGAAAAAAGAGTACCACATTCACATCTGTATTCTCTAGTGCCACAAGTTTTGGAGTGAGCTTTGCAATCAGATTGAACAGCATAACGCTTTGAACATTTCTCACATTTCCATTTTTTTTCACCATGCTTTCTGCTAAAGTGTTTCTTGATTCCAGTTAAGTCACCTAATGCCCTGGTGGAATCATGGTGTACACAACTGGGCTCTGGACAAACATAACCTTCTTTTTTATTACTTCTTTATTTGTTCTTTGCTTTAGTTTCCATGGCAAATTGTGCCCTCTTCTATGGAGTTGCAGATTCTGATCTCTTTTAAACCCTTTGTTGCAGATTTCACAAAAGAATCTATTGGTTGCTAGTAGTGTCTTTGGTGACAAAGCTATCACTTCTGCTTCAGGATCTGTTCCAAAAAAAATGACGACTTTGTGTTGAGATAATTGTAGATTATAAGAAGGTAACACAGTTCAACATAGAAATCTTGAGTTTAAATGGACTTTGTCTAGCTCGTTAAACTTTTACGATAACGGTGAAAGTTAGTGTGTATGCAGATCTTATAATTATACCATTCAAAGAGTTTGAACGTCAAAACAAATTGAATGTAAAAAACAAATCAAGTTTTAATTTCATAAAGAGTGATAAGACCTGGATAACAGAGGCGGATCTAGGATTTTTTTACATGAGTGCAGTATAAACAAAAAGGAGGAAAAAAATATATTAAGTGAAAATTATTAAAGAGCAGCCCAGTGCACTAAACTCCCGCTATGCGGGGAGTCCGAGGAAAGGCTGGAGCATAAGTATCTATTGTATGTAGGCATTTCTGCAAGAGGCTGTTTCCACGGTTCAAACCCGTGACATCCATGACAACAACTTTACCAATTACGCCAAGTACTCTTTAAAATTGATCACTATTCCTCTTGGTAAATAACTTGACCTTTAATCAAGTACACTATTCAACAGTTAATATTATACTAATTTTAGAAAATATACAATTAAAATGTCTAATTTTGAGGAAAGACTATAGGTTCACGTGCCCCATAATCTCCCCTATATATCCGCCCCTACCTGGATTGCCAGCTTGGTTTCTCTTTTTCTTGATTTGTTGTTGTTGTGGATTTTGATTCTGGGAAATGAAAAAGCTTCCAGTAGTAGTATCATTCATGTTGGAAGAAGCTGATATACTTGCTTGATCACCAGATGCAGAAGTTAAATTGGACATGTTTTCCTCCACTATATGAACATGTTGTTGTGTTTGTTGAATATTATTCATCAAACCTTTCATCATCTAGCTAGCTAAGACTTTTTGCTTAAAACTAAAACAAAGAAGTAGAGTTTGAGAGGATATATGTATGCTAGATCTAAAGACCAAAACAAACCTAAAAAGACAATCTATTTTCTACGTAACCGAAAACTTGCTTTCTTTAAGGGGAGTGAAACAAAGTCTCTCCTCGAGGGATAAACTGCTCGTTTTCAATATAGAACTGGATAATAAAAAACAGTGGTTCTTTTTCTTTTGGAAATCGAGCGAGATGATATGATGAAAGGAATACTAGAGAAAAAATTAGAGAGAGAGAGGTGTGGATGAGAAGAGGATATCAACTCAGCAATCCTCTCTCTCTCCACAAGATGGAATTAGACCACTCCAGCGAGCTATTGCTAAGTCTGACGTGCAATTTCTGTCTTTTCTATTGTTCTCTTCCCTACCAATAAATATCTCATAATTCTTTATCCTATAGTACTATTTTGCCTTTCAACAATATATTATTTAAAAAGAAAAGAACTTTTGCCTAATTGCACCAACTTTTTCATTCACTCAAAAAGTAGCTCAAAAAAATCAACATATAGATCTAAAAAGAGAGTTTGATTTGTATTTGAAGAGTATTGAAAGAGACGGAAAGACAGAGAAGAAAGGAGAGATGGAGACTTTGAATTGCATATATAGTATAATATTATCATTCATTGGTACTAGTAGACCCCTCTCTTATATTCATTTCGTCTCATATTTAACGGTCGTAATTACTAAAAATAGTTATTTTAAATTATTTGTTATTTTTTAAGTTCAAGACAAAAATTAATTATTTTTTTTCTTTTTTACCTTTAGTAATAATTATTTTTGAAGATGGAGATAATACATAAATAGAATAAATAATCAATAAAGAAAGATTATATTTTAAGATATTAATAAGGGTAGAATAGTCTAATCCATTTCCTAATTAATACTTCCTCCGGTCCAAAATAAGTTATTTATTTTAGTTGTTTTCACACAGATTAAGAAATCTAACTTTTAACATTAATTAGCAATAAAATTGACCATATTAACCTTTATTATTTCTTCATATAAATACTCCTAACACATTCTCCAACACTATTTACTCCAAGGGCAATGTAGGAAAAAAATAATTAATTCATTCTTGAAATCTGGAAAAATTACTTATTTTGGACCACAAAAAAAAGACCAAAAAATGACTTATTTTGGATCGAAGGGAATATTTCTTAATGAGTGTGTAAAAGAAAAATTCGACACATAATATAAGACGGAAGGAGTACTAATTAAGTGCAACTTTATCTATTTACCATGACATGATTGAGTCATTGATTAATTCCCTAACAGACATGCATGGTCCCCTCAAAGTTACTCCTTCAGTCGCAATTTATGTGAAGGTGCACAAGAAATTTAAAAAAAAAAAAAACTTTTCAAATTTGTGGTATAAAACAAATTATAAAAATTTGCGTCTCATTAAGAATAAAAAAAAATTTAAAAGTTGAATTATTATAAATATAAAAATATTATTCTTTGGGAACTGACTACAAAAAAGAGTGTCTGCATCAATTGGGAGGTAAGGAGTACTATTTAAATTATCCTTCTTTTATCATTCAACCATATAATTCCCTTTCCTTTCATTTCATTTTCGTATCATTCAACCTAAACTATTTTTTTAAAACAAAATCCCGTTCTGAAATTTCTGACTATTGTGCACTCCTTTCTATATTTAATGGTGAAAGAGAGATGATTTTTACGAAACTTTCCCAGCTGGGTTAAAAGGGAGAAACGCCAGCTAGCTAAGTGAGTAGAGACGTAAAATTATAAGTTTCTATAATAACATCATGCATGTCTTCTTCTAGATTTCAAATCAATGAGACAACGGTCCGATGCACTAAGTTTTCGCTATACGCAGGGTTCGACGAAAAACTGGACTACAAGAGTCTATATTACGCAGAGATTGTTTCTACGCAATTTCATATCAATACGGGAATATATATAGTTATTCACTTTCAGAACTTTGATGATCAAATTGACTTTACCACATGATTTCAATCCTAGTTTCTCAACAAAAAAAAAGGACAAGATTAAATTTTGCTACTACATCTTGTTACTAAACGTGATTAATATGCCACAAATTGTCACTTTAAAGCTTTTCCTGTAATTTTCTGTTCAACCCTGCAATAAAAGTGTTGTTGATAAACAATCTGATCAAACTATTGTCTTTTATTGACTTCTCTAATTGCAATAGAAACCCTATTTTTTTATAAGGAATATCCTTTTCATACAATAGACATATAATTGCAATAGCACTTTATGAGTTTTTCATGATTATCTCTTCAAGAGACAACAAAAGGAAAAAAAGATGTGGCGGCTAAATATGGAAAAACAACGAATATTCCTTCTATAAGTGGAAAGTCATCATACTGCAAAATGTAAAATTAAGCAGCGGCAAATGTGTATGGCCAACATATATTATACAAATGCACACGATATATATATATATATATATATATATATATATATATATATATATGAGATAAATTTGCGAGAGAGATTGTCTAATATCATGTGGTGTTATAGCATGTTTAGCCAAGCTTCTAAAATCTACTTATTTTGAAAAGCGTTTTTAAAAAAATATTTTTGGTTAGAAGTAATTTGTATTTGGTTAATTAATTTGAAAAGTACTTTTGAGCAATAATTAGTGTTTGGCAAACTTTTAAAAGTGTTTCTAAGTATATTTTTTTTCTAAAAAAATGCTTTTGCAGAAAAACGTAGTTTTTCTACTTCTCTAAAATTGTTTCTGCTTCTAATCAAAAGTACTTTTTTCCTTCAAAAAGTTTGGTCAAACACTTTAATTTGAGCAAAAAAATACTTTTAACTAAAATAAATACTTTTGGCAAAAAAATAAATTTGGTCAAACATGCTATTAATATTATTATGAATATGTATAAGTCTATGTTTTATGAGGGAAAAGAAGGATAATGAAAAGTAGGAAAAATAATGGTATTCGGTTTGTCTTTTTTCCACAATGATTTTAGTTTGGGAAATGGGCCAACACACTGTCTCTAACATGCACTCCAATTAAAGTAATTTAGAAATCCTTCTAGTAAAAGAAATTGTTTCACCTAATTGAAAAAGAAAAAACATGAACAATGAGGAAAAGCTCCAAATTTCAATGTGTATGCTATGAGGAATGATTTATATTGACCAACTGGGATTGTGGTAGAGTGATAAGTACTCCTTCATCCTTAACCAGAGGTTTTGGGTTCGATCCCCTGTGTATGGAGTCGCCTTTATTAGGAAGCGCTTTATCCTAATGTGAAATTTTCCGGCGCAAATCCGGATTTAATCGGACCCCAATATGAATACCGGATACATGACAGCAAATAATGATTTATATTGGATCTTGAGAGTTCCTAGTAGTACTAATGTAGGATAAATCTGTAGTACGTTCACGAGGAGGCAAAGGAAAAAGCAGTGGGTCCAATTGCAAAATGATTCAGGATCGGACCTACCAAATCAAAATATCAAAATATACGTACATATAATATAATCATATATGTATTGACAGCAAAGACATCAGAAGAAATCCAGGAGAAGGTTTATCAAGTGCTAGATGATCTGTTAAATTGAGGGAATTAGCTAGAGGGAATAAATTTTATATTTTACTTATTTATATATTACAGCTTTACTATGTATGTCCCTTACATGTGAACTTCAACACATAAATCAAGAGACTCGTGTAAAAAAAAAAAAAAAAAATGTTTAAGAGAAGATATATTTCTATTTATTTACATTAGATCTTCAACAATAACAATAACAACAACCAAAAAAAAAATTCAGTGTAATCCCATAAGTAGGATCTGGGAAGGGTAGAGTATACGCAGACTTTACACCTAATACCTTTAAAAGACAGAGAAACTGTTTCCCGGTAGACCCTCGACTCAGGGAGGGATTATGAATTGTGACTAAGCTACTTGGCATCATTATATTCTTTTGCTTCTCCTATTCTATATAGATAGTGTTTGCAATAAATTTATTTGTGACATAAAAATAAATTGTAACCACAATATAAATATGAAGAAACATAATTTTATTGATAAAATGATGCGGATACAATTCTGTTTGTTCCCTTGATTCTTCTCTCTAGATCTTTCTCCGTGATTTGAGGGCTTAACCAGTATATTTTTCGAACGTAGGATGATGTGAACTTCCTTATGATATATTTGATCTCCAGGAAAAGGAAGAACATATGTTGATCACTTCGGTGGCTTTGAGAAAGACAATATTTGATGTCTTTGATCTCTTTATGAATATTTCATGAATTTTTATAGAATTTCGAGATGCTCTCCAAGGGAATATGTGGGGCCCTTTTATAGGTGTAGCTAGGGTTTTGGGTAGAGTACCCTCCAAGCTAGGGTTTCAAGTAGAGTAGCCTCCAAGTTAGGGTTGTGAGCACGCGATTTTTACCTCATATGAATTACTCCAAAAAAATCCCAAAATTAGGTCTTTTCTTTAATTATGTGTTATTTTTAGGAATTATTGTGTGATTTCCCTGATTGTTCGCGTATATTTGTGTGTATGTTTAATTTTGTTAATGCATTAAAAATACAAAAATATAGCATTTTCATTTGAGATTTGATTTTTACATTTTTGGAATTAATTAATAATTAAATGTCTTACAAAAATGAAATTTCAAAAAAAAATATAACATATTTTTGTAATTTTAGTCAAATTGTGTGATTTTCTTTTAATTTGGCATTTAATTATTTGTGATAATTATTAATTAGAATTAATTAGTATTTTTAAGTTAATTTGGTGTTTTTATAATTAATTAGGATTTTAGTTTTAATTATTGAAACGAAAAAGGAAAAGAAAATTGAAAAGGAAAAGAGAATAAGAAGAGGAAAATCTGGTTGGGCCAATTTAGCCAAGCCCAAAACCAAAACTCAGCCAAACCCATTCAGAATAAGAAGAGGAAAATCTGGTTGGGCCAATTTACTAATTGAGAAGCTTTTAATAGTGGTAGGGTAGTATTTGCATTATCAAATTAACTAAAAGCACTAACTGAGTTGACAATTAAGTGGATGATTAAAGAAATGAAAAGTTGAATTGGTAGTGAAAAATGCACTAATTGAATGCTCATTTAAAGGAGCTGAAAATCAGATTAGAGAAAAAAAAAGAGGGGGCGGAAAGAGTGGTATACACTCGGTATACACTCGATATACACTCTGGATACACTGGATATACAGGGGCAGAGAGCTAAGAAAACTTGGAAGAGATTATGAAAGAGGGAGAACATTCAAAGAGGGTAGAAGGCTAGGAAATTCGGAGAGGAAAAAAAGAAGGGGGCGGAGAGAGTGGTATACACTCGATATACACTCTGGATACACTGGATATACAAGGGCAGAGAGCTAAGAAAACTTGGAAGGGATTCTAAGAGAGATATAGGAAGAGAGATACACAGAAATAGATATAGGGAAAAAAATCAAAAAAGATTGCAGAATTTCAGAAAAATACACTGTTTCATTGAGTCATTTGGTATTTTCTGAAGTTTTCTTCTAGTATGGAAGCAATTCCTGGTTAGCTGATAATAAAAAGGGTTTAAGTCGAGTCGGGTTTGAGGTCTGATGATTCACTAAGATTGAAATTAGGGTCTGACTATCGTATCACATCCCTTAGCTTCAAAATTAGTCTGCTGGTTCATTTTCAGGTGTTGAATACTGCTGCTGTTGTTGGTTACTGCTGATACCTCATTTTTCTGCTTCCTTCTTTCATTTTCAGGTGCACACTTGAACTCAAATTGATGTAGCTTTGAGATGAACATGAAATGAAAGTACTCAGACATTTGTTTACTGGATGATGCATGTTTGGACGACTATACATCTGTAGTTAAGTAGATATTAATGATATGTAACTGTGTAGTGTAGTCTAATTGGATTTATATTCACATGAAACTCGGACTGCGTAATTTGTACCTAATTGGACTGTTTGGGACTGTTAATTTGTGGTTATCCAGTTGTAGCCTTAGTATAGCTTAGAACTTGCTTTAGTTTAACGGTTTTGTTTTAAAAAATAAAAAAAATCAGAAATAGTTTGGGTGTTGCAATTGATTTTGAGATCAGCTTATGATATCCACATTAATTTTAATTTCAAGCTGAAGAGACGTCTCAAACAACTTTGTATTGCAGTAGCTAAGATCAGTAGATTAGTTACTCATATCAACATCTGCGTTTCATTAAGTAGTTTAGTTTAGCTGTATGATGATTAGATGTGAATAAAGTGTGAAGTTAGGCTATTAACCTGTTCGTGTTAGTGTAAGTAAAATCTCGTAATTAAGTTGCTTAGCCTGCTCATCTGAGGTTTATATTCATGACTATTTTTGTTAAAATTCAATTCACGTTTCCCAGTTTGTTTTGCCTTTAGTAATATCCAGAAGTTCACTAGTAGGTAAATAGATAAGAAAAATCTGAATTTTAGAATATAAATCCAATCCAGTCGGTTTAGACGTCTAGCTGTTTTGAATTTTATTGAGATGAGCATATGAGTATGTCAAGTGCTGATTTGAATAAATGTGAAATAGCTCCATCATTTGCAAGTTAATAAGCCTGAATGTCAAGGGTGGGCCTGAATGAAGTCTGTCCGAAGCCCAACTTGAGTTTTGACTGTGTCTTATTCTTACTGGGCTGAGCTTGAAGCCCAATGGAATTACTGAAATTTTGAATAAAAGTCAAGGACGTAAGTATATTAGTTCTTAAACAATACTAATTAATTAGGGTTTTTTCTGTTATTATTAGAGACAAACTAAGTAGAAAATTGTAGTTTGCTTTAGGTTGGCCTTTAAATAAAAAATGAGGCGAGCCCTGCTAAACAAAAATGCATAAATTGCGGGGTCCTATTAAATATCTATAATAAAATACTTAGAATTCGAGGTGGGCCGTTTAGCGAATTTCACAGCCCTCCCCAAAGATAATAATGCATTAGTCACTTTAGGTGCGTTTTTAATAATTTACCTTCTTAAACTCGGGTGTGCATTTCATGTGACCCAAATCAAATCCCAAAAACGTTGAATAAAATGTGTTCAGGATTGCGGGTGCATTTCATGTGACACAATCCAAAGACACGTTTTAAACGGCGTTCAATTTTCTCTAAAAATAATTGAATAAAAGCGGTTGAAAGCTAAAATTGGCACATAGGTTCAACATGTATTAAAATCAGATAAATAAGCTGAATATGACAGTTGAGCGACTGTGCTAGAACCACAGAATCCGGGACTATCTAACACCTTTTCCCGGGTTAACAGAATTCCTTACTCGGATTTCTGGTTCGCAGACTGTTAAACAGAGTCATATTTTCCTCGATTCGGGATTCAATCGGTGACTTGGGACACCATAAATCTCCCAAGTGGTGACTCTGAATTTCTTAAAATAAATCCCGTTTAGATTGTCCTTTAATTAGAAAAACTCCCTTTACATATACCCTTTTCGGGGTGTAGGTGAAAAAGGAGGTGTGACAGCTCTGGCGACTCTGTTGGGGACAGAACCCAGAATCTCTGGTTCAGGGTTCAAGAATTCGAGCTTAGAATAATTGTTATAGTTGGCTTTATCCATTATCTGATTTTGTTACATGATTTGGGCCTAATGTGCTAATTGATTGCTTTTACCGCTTTGATATTCCGTGAACTGTATATAAACTGTTGCGAAATCCCTCTTCTCTCTGAGTCTTCTAAATCATGAAGAAGTGTGCACTTCGTGTGACTTCTTTTCTGTTAGAGTCATATCCCAAATTTAGAACGAGGTTCGGACAAGTTGCAAAGCCGGCGAAGCTTCTGTATTCCCGGTACGCTGCCCCTCGGCCCGAGCTGTCCGCTCGGGTAAGCCAGGTCTAGAACAAACACCCAGGTTCTGAACCTAGAATAACTCAACTTCATGCCGGATCCCTAGTAGGAACGCATATTTGCATCATGTGCATTTGACTTAGGGGACTCAACACAGAGGTTGGGTCCGTCTAGGACAAGCAACCTGAAATGAAAAAAACCATCCTGATGCATCCTACTTGTTTTCTGTGCATTTATTTGTTCGGACTTGCATGCTGACCGGCTTCTGAATCTCAGGAATATTAAAAATTTGAGAAAAAGAAAAAGGAGAGAGAGGAAATAACAGTGTAGAGAGTTAATTACCTATTTTTAGAATAAAACCAATGCCCAAATACTGTCGAAACTCTGCCGAAATTTTGAGAAAATAAAAAGGAAATATTTCATGTTTTTAAAATTGTTTGTTTTACTCAAAAAGCAAAAATGCGTGAAAAAGAGTCTTTTATTTTAGTTTGTCTTGTTTTCAAAAACGGAGAAGAAAAATAGTTTGTTTGTTTGTTATAAAAGGAACAAAGGAAAAAGAATCTTGTTTTCAAAAATAGCTAATTTCTCTGCCCGAACTACGCAGGTTTGATTCTCACCGGATGTGAGATACGTAGGCAACCCTCATCGGGTCCAACTTCTCCTTTTGCAAAAATAGTCAAAAATGTTAAATTTTAATTTTCATCATAAATAAGTCGGGTGATGCCGTTTTTGTCAAAAATAGTCGTTTGTCCCCAAAAGGGACGCCGGAAGGCCGATTTTGCATAAATAGCCACATTGGTCATTTTTAAGATTTCGATCGGTTAATCCACATAGCCTTAAAATCTTCGTCTCCGAAGTGCTGAAAGGCCGTGTTTGAAAAATCGGGTCTTTCATTTTAGTTTGAAAAAAAAAATAGTAGTTTTGTTTTGAATCAAATAAATTTACCTTTTTCTTAATCACCTTAATAAATGTGCAGGATGAACACAAATGCAAATGAATCTTTCAGCATACTTAATGAGGTCCCCCTCCAGCTCCACATGTGGTGGAATGATCTGGGAGAAGGCAACAAAGAAATAGTGGCTAGAATCCTGGGAGGTCTTGTCGATCTACTAAATGTCAAGCCAAAGTCGAATGTCATCGAGGCCTTAATACCATTTTGGAACCCGACCCGCAATGTGTTTCGCTTTGGGTGTTTTGAGCTTACGCCCACGCTGGAGGAAGTCGCGGGTTATGCAGGTCTGAATGGAAATATGAGGGGTCAATATTTGTTGTCACCAAGACCGGTATCTCCGCACAAATTTTTGGATTTGCTAAACATCAGCCGGAGTGTTCAGAATGATGATTTGTCGGGAGGATGTTGCACTCTTCAGTTCCTGTACCAGCGTTATGGTAATCCTCGGGGTTTCGAAGAACCAAATCTGGGACTAACCCATGCTGGGAACAGAAGTAAATGGGAAGCAAGACGAACCTTGGCGTTCATAACAACATTCTTGGGAATCATGATTTGTCCACGAGTAGATAAGAAAATAGAGACAGGTCTCGTGGGGATGGTTGATGTTGCAATTAAAAGGGCAGATAGCACTATAGTTCCCCTGATTTTGTCAGAAATTTACCGAGCATTGACTGTTTGCAGGGAGGGAGGACATTTTTTCCAAGGTGGCAATTTATTACTTCAGTTGTGGATGCAAGAACATCTATGCCACCGGGCGGGGTACATGAACTATGGGCTGACTGGGTTAAGCTGTATCGAAGAATTTGAAAAGCGGGTAAGGGGTATTGCATTTCCTGAGGGTACCGAAGCTTGGCTCATATGACTGAGGCCATTGACTGCCGATCAAATTGAATGGGCATTTGGGTGGTTGCCCGTTACCGAGGTGCTATATACGTCAGCAGGAGAGTGTCATATTCTTTTAATGGGTGTTCGAAGTATCCAACCGTATGCTCCCCATCGGGTACTACGCCAACTGGGAAGGTTTCAAGTCATCCCTAAAGATGAAGACTTGAGCAAGCACGTCATTGAGTTAAGGCCGAGAGCCACATTCCCGGAAGATAAAATTCGCAAATTGTGGAACGAATGCCGGTTCCTCGAGCCTAAGACTATGGTCCGAGATCTGGCTAAAGGTGAGGTGGACCCGAAGTATAATGCGTGGTTTGGGAAAAGGTTCCAGATTCTCCAAAGGCCCGCCAAAAGAGCCCATGTCCAACAGTTTACTAATGATTCACAAGAGCAATGGGGTTGGTTAGCAAAAGAAGAGAGTTACAGGGCAGAAATAGGCAAGCTGAAGCAACAGATTAGAGACCTGGAATTTGAAAATAGTCTGCAAGTTGATGCCGATCAGGGAGAAAAGAACAAATTGGCCCAAGAAAATGAGGCGCTGAAAGCCCAAATCCGACAAATGAGGATAGATGCTGACAACCAACAAAGGAGTCAGTCGGATGAACGGTTAATAAAAGGGTTGAAAAAGGAAATCAGTGAGTGCCGGGATGATTTGAAGAAATCTGAGGGTACCATAGCACAACTCCAGGCACAATGGGCAAAAAGAACAAAAGAGTGCACACAGTACTTACAGCAAGCAAGGAAGGATTATGAAAAGACCATCGCCAGTCTAAAAAGGAAGGTGACCAACCTAGAGAGCGAGACGGCTAAACAAGCCAAGGCTTTTGAAACCGAAAGTGAACACTGCTATGATCTAATGGCCTTGATGGAAGATGAAATACAGTAGTTACAGAAACAACATCTGCATGATCCTCGGGTTTTGAAGGCTAGAGGGGATCAGATAGAACGCCTACTCCTAGAGAAAGACCGAACCAGGGACAAGATTTTGACTATTGCTCATGCTATTACCAGGAAATGTCGGGTGTGTGAAAACATGACCCGCACTACTTTCTTCTCGACAGTGATGATATTTGTGAAGCAAATCATGTATGAATTGGAACAGCTGGAAAGGGGCCTTACACCTAAGCCCGCGGCAAGGCCGAATGACGCCTCGTGGGCACCCAAATTTAAAACTTTAATGTATTCATAGTTTGAGTCTGCATTTTCTTTTTCCTTAGAGTGTGTTGTCTGTTAGAGTCTGTTTTTCCTTTCGCATCAGAGTCTGTCAGAAGTTCTTGAGTTTGTACTTGGTTTGGTTTCAAGTCTGTTATTTTCCTTTCCGAAAGCGTCTAGTTTGTAATAGAATGTTTATTAATGAAAAATCGAAAATTTCAAAAATTGTCTCTTTGCTTTTCGCACTTATTTCGATAGAACTACGCACGGTCTGATTCATGCGGGGACATGATACGTAGGCAATCTCTATAGGATTCGACCACCACTAAAAAGAAAAAGGGGAAATAAAGAAGGATAGAATAAAAGAAGCTTAAAAGAAGGGGCACAATTATGAGAGGTCAGGATGACGCACGCAACCGAAGCAAATGCATGATAGAAAATGGTTAATTGCCTAGGTGCATTGCATCCCAACGTGTAATTACATATGTGTTAAACTCTAAGAACTAACAAGTTTGTTGTTTTCCAGAGAGTTCAAGCAGTTTGTTTATTTAGAGGATACTGGTACATTATTATTACCAAACCAGATCAAAGGGACCAATACTAGAAATCATGTCTATCCCGGAGGTCGATACTAGTGTTGAGGTAGAGGAGTTGGACATCAATAAAATGAAAGAGGAGATGTTCAAGCTTAAGCAACAGATGGCCGAAATGTACCAGGCCTGGTCCCAAGGGCAATCACCACCGTCTTACCCAGCCAACCCGGCTTTTACCCCACCATTAGCTTAGTCTCAGGATCATCCCGCCACCAATCCAGGTTTTCCCATTTATCAACACTACCATGGCACTACTTCTCATATGCCGCAAGATCCACCACCAAAATCGATTCCATGCACTCCTCCGCCAGTCACCCCTGTTTTTGTGGCATCTCCACTAGCTGCACTCCATAGATCCCTGAGGGAACCAGTGTTCCAAGCTCAGGACAACCAGTATTATCCCCCGGAACCCACCTTCAAAGCTCCCGAAACCTACCCCTACGATCCACGTTCTAATCTCCCGAGAGAAGCTGAGAGACCAGCCAAAAATCCCGAACATGAGGAGATGTTCAGAAAAATGAAAAGCATAGAACAATCCTTCAGGGATATGAGAGGGCTTGGAGGTCGGGTAAGCGTGGCTTACAAAGACCTGTGTTTATTCCCAAATGTACAACTACCGGCAGGGTTCAAAATGCCCAAATTTGACTTGTACAACGGACACGGTGATCCGGTGGCTCATGTGAGAGGTTTTTGCAGTAAGATGAGGGGAGCCGGAGGAAAGGATGAATTGCTAATGGCTTACTTCAGTCAGAGTTTGAGCGGAGCAGTATTAGAGTGGTATACCCGCCAAGATCACGGAAGATGGTACACATGGGATGACCTGGCACAAGCATTCGCTTGTCACTTTCAGTATAATCTTGAGATCATTCCAGGCCGACTATCTTTGACTAAGCTAGAGAAGAAGCACAGTGAAAGCTTTAGAGAATATGGTTTCCGGTGGAGGGAGCAAGCAGCAAGGGTAGATCCCCCAATGAAAGAGAGCGAGATGGTTGATTACTTTTTGCAGGCTTTGGAGCCAACTTACTTTGGTCATTTGGTGTCCGCAATTGGCAAGTCTTTTAATGAGGTTGTAAAAATGGGAGGCATGGTCGAGGAGGGGCTTAAGTCCAACAAAATCATGAGTTATTCAGCGATCAAGGCAACCACTCAGGCCATTCAAAGCGGCACTGGGGGTGTACTAGGAAAGAAGAAGAAAGAAGATGTCACGACTGTTGAATCCAGTGCCTGGTTCGGATCTAGAGGCCCATCACCCTACTATAGCCAACCACGACCCTACCACCAAAATTACCCCCACACTCCATATAGCCCTCCACAACATTACTACCTACCACCAGATCCCCATTTTTCCGTCCATCATGCACAAATCTATACCCAAACTCCGGCACACGCACAATGGCGTGCGCCTGCTCCACCAAATCCATACCCAGCTCCACAAAATACATATCTACCCCCAAGAGCCTACAGAAATCCCCCCGGAACAGGTTTCCGACCAAACCAAGCCTTCAAGAATGAGAGGTTACAGAAGCAAAAGACTTTCACTCCACTGGGGGAATCATATACCAGTCTTTTCCATAGGTTGAGGCAGTTGGGCATACTGAATCCAATTGAGCCTAAAATGCCAAATCCTCCTCCTAGAAATCTTGACCACTCGGTGAGTTGTGAGTACTGTTCAGGAGCCCCGGGGCATGATACAGAGAAACGTTGGAAACTGAAAACAGTTGTGCAAGAGCTTATTGATACTCATCGGATCGAGGTTCAGGCCCCAGAAGCACCAAATATCAATCAGAATCCACTGCCAGCTCACCATGAGACCCATATGATTGAGTTGATACACAAATGAGGGGATCCCAAGAAGCCCTCGCAGACGGTAATGATGGTCCGTTCCAGTGAAACCAGCTCAAAGAAAAAGGTAACTAATGGGAAATCAATGGTCCAGTTGAAAGGGGTAGACAATAAGCCAGCTGTGGTAGCCGAGAAAGGGTCATCAAACATTGTTGCAGTGAAACTCGAGAAAGCTAAAGTGGTAGTACCAGGGGTTGCAAGTGAACCTGTTGTGGTCGTGAAGGGGGCTCGCATAGAGCTTGATATTATAAAACCAGTAACTCAGCTTCCAGTGATCAACAACAAAGTTGTTCCTTGGAATTATTAACGGGTGACGGTGATTTACAAAGGAAAAGAAATCAAGGAAGAAGTTTGTGAAGCACAAGGTTTGACTCGCTCAGGAAGGTGTTTTACTCCCGAGGAGTTAAGAAGAACTAAGGATGATCCAACGCTGGTGAAGAAAGCTGTAACTAAAGAAAGGCAGAGGAATTTTTGAGGAAAATGAAAGTGCATGACTATTCTGTTGTAGAGCAGTTGAGGAAAACGCCCGCTCAGATCTCATTGCTAATCCATTCAGATGAGCACCGCCGATCATTGATGAAAATCCTGAATGAGGCCCATGTTCCCGACAAGATCTCGGTGAACCATCTGGAAAAGATAGCCGGCAAGATTTTTGAAGTAAACATAGTCACTTTTTTCGATGATGAATTGCCCATAGAGGGTACTGAGCACAACAAAGACCTTTACCTGACAGTAAAATGCGAGGATTCCGTGGTTACCCGGGTATTGGTTGACAATGGTTCAAGTGCGAACATCTGTCCACTCTCCACTCTAAGCAAGCTGAAAGTAGAAGATGAGAGGATCCATAAGAACAGTATCTGTGTGCGAGGATTTGACGGCGGAGGCAAAGACTCAATCGGGGACATAATGTTGGAGCTGACTATAGGTCCAGTAGAATTCACAATGGAATTCCAAGTGCTGGATATAGCTGTTTCCTACAATTTGCTATTAGGACGACCATGGATCCACGTCGTTAAAGCAGTACCATCAACACTCCATCAGATGGTCAAGTTCGAATGGGACAGACAGGAAATAGTTGTGCACGGCGAAGATAATTTGTGCGCTCACAGCAACACCATTGTGCCATTCATTGAGGTGGAAGATGACAAGGGGCCATGGGTCTACCAAGTTTCTGACACAATGTCAGTCGAGAAAGTTCCAGAGGGGAAGTGTATCCCAAATCCGAAGATAACCGCCGCATCAGTCATGGTAGAGTATGAAATGTTGAAGAACGGTTTTGTACCAGGAAAGGGTTTGGGGTCAGATCTACAAGGCATCATACAACCCATGTCTCTTCCTGAAAACATGGGAACATTTGGTCTGGGATTCAAGCCCACAGCCGCAGACATAAAAAGAGCCAGAAAATCAGAGGACATGGGTCCTTCCAAAGCCGATCCCACGTCTTTCCAGATCATTTGTCAAGTCCGGTACGAGGAGTCGCCCAATGACAGCAATTCCTAGTTCTGTGATTGATCCAGACAAGGAGTTAATGGAAAGATTTGAGAAGTTGTTCGACAGTGTGAACATGGTGGAAATTGGAGAAGGTTCTAGCAACGCGGAAGTGCAATTTGTCGGGCCAACAATAAAGCTTAATAATTGGATGGCTACTCCTCTCCCTACTCGGAAGGAGTCTTGGTAGTTTGCTTTGATTTTCCTTTAAGTTTGTACTGATTATTCCAGGGTTATAATCCGGATTTCATTTTTTTAGTCTGTTTGAGTGTGAAAACCTTGTTATCTTTTATCATTCAATAAAATACAATTTCATTTCTTCATCATTCCTGATGATTTTCCTTTTTGTTTTGCTTTCTTTTCTATACGGTTCTTTTTACGCTGGTTCTAATGACGTGGTATGCATAAGGAATCCTCAGCCCAGTCTTAAAAATCAATCTGATTCTGAAATGTTAGTTGAAGAAGTAGATTGTGATTACGAATCAGAATACGATGATGACGATGAAGCCTTCGAAGAAATTAGTAAAGAGTTAATTCACTTCGAAAAAAAACCCAAATCCAACCTAAATGACACAGAAGCCGTCAATTTAGGGGACACAGACAATGTTCGAGAAACTAAAATAAATGTCTACCTCGAGCCGAAAATCCTGGAGGAGTTAATCAAAACACTCATCAAGTACAAAGATGTTTTTTGCGGGTCATATGACGACATGCCGGGTTTAAGCAGTGATTTAGTGGTCCACAAATTGCCCATTGATCCAGCATTCCCTCCCGTCAAACAAAAGTTGAGGAAATTCAAAACTGATATGAGTGTGAAGATTAAAGAAGAAGTTACCAAGCAGTTGGATGCAAAGGTTATTCGGGTCACTCGATATCCTGTTTGGTTGGCTAATGTCGTGCCTGTACCGAAGAAGGATGGCAAGATCAGAGTATGCGTCGATTACCGTAATCTCAACAGAGAAAGTCCAAAAGATAACTTCCCACTACCCAATATCCATATTTTGATTGATAATTGTGCCAAGCGTGAGATTGGATCTTTTGTGGATTGTTATGCCGGGTATCATCAGATTCTAATGGATGAAGAAGATGCAGAAAAGACGGCATTCATCACACCCAGGGGAACTTATTGCTACCGGGTAATGCCATTTGGTTTGAATAATGCTGGGGCAACTTATATGAGGGCAATGACTACTGTGTTTCACGATATGATACACAAGGAGATTGAGGTATACGTAGATAATGTGATCATAAAATCAAAGCATCAGGCCGACCACGTCAAGGATTTGAGGAAATTCTTCCAGAGGCTTCGCAGGTACAACCTCAAGATTAACCCCGCCAAGTGTGCATTTGGTGTTCCATCCGGAAAACTATTGGGATTCATAGTCAGTCGGCGAGGCATCGAGTTGGACCCATCGAAGATCAAAGCCATACAAGAATTGCCCCCTCCGAGGAATAGACTGAAGTGATGAGTCTGTTAGGAAGGTTGAACTATATCAGCAGATTTATTGCTCAGCTCACGACAACTTGTGAGCCTATTTTCAAGTTGCTGAAGAAGGACGCTGCGATCAAGTGGACTGATGAGTGTCAAGAAGCATTCAATGAGATAAAGGGATACCTTTCTAACCCGTTTGTGCTGGTACCGCCAGAACCAGGGAGACCTTTGATTCTTTACTTGACTGTCCTGGAAAATTCATTTGGCTGTGTACTGGGGCAGCATGACGTCACCGGCAGGAAAGAACAGGCCATCTACTATCTTAGAAAGAAGTTCACGACTTATGAGGTTAAGTACACTCACCTGGAAAGGACATGTTGCACCCTAACTTGGGTGGCACAAAAATTGAAACATTATTTGTCATCCTACACTACTTACCTCATTTCGCGCTTGGATCCATTGAAGTATATCTTTCAGAAGCCTATGCCGACAAGGAGACTTGCGAAGTGGCATATATTGCTCACAGAGTTTGACATCATCTATATGACTCGGACCGCGATGAAAGCCCAAGAATTGGCTGATCATTTGGCCGAAAACCCGGTCAATGAAGATTACGAGCCATTGAGAACTTATTTTCCCGATGAAGAAGTGATGCATGTCGATGAACTAGAACAAGCCGAAAAACCAGGTTGGAAACTTTTCTTTGATGGGGCTGTTAACATGAAAGGAGTGGGGATAAGAGCCGTGCTTATTTCTGAAGCAAGGCATCACTATCCTGTTACAGCTCAACTTCGTTTCTATTGTACCAACAATATGGCTGAGTACGACGCATGCATTTTGGGTTTAAGGCTAGGTGCAGACATGGATGTCCAGGAAGTCTTGGTCTTGGGAGACTCGGATCTTCTGGTACACCAAATTCAAGGAGAATGGGAAACACGAGATTTGAAGCTTATACTGTACCGACAATGTTTACATGATCTTTGTCAACGGATTCGATCAGTGGAGTTCAGGCATATTCCGAGGGTCCATAATGAGGTCGCCGATGCTTTGGCTACCCTGGCATCAATGTTGCACCATCCGGACAAAGCTTATGTCGATCCTCTGCATATTCAAGTACGAGATCAGCATGCTTACTGCAACATGATTGAAGAAGAACTTGATGGCGAACTGTGGTTTCATGATATCTAGGAGTACCTCAGAATGGGGATATATCCAGTGCAAGCCACAGGGGATCAGAAGAGAACAATTCGACGGCTGGCAAGTGGATTCTTCTTAAGTGGACGAGTTTTGTATAAAAGAACACCAGACCTTGGACTGTTAAGATGCATAGATGCTAGACAAGCTACGGTTGTCATGTCCGAAGTACATTCAGGAGTTTGCAGACCACATATGAGCGGGTATGTGCTGACAAAGAAAATTCTCCGAGCAGGTTATTATTGGCTCATCATGGAGCGAGATTGTATCAGTTTTGTGCACAAATGTCATCAATGCCAGATACACGGAGATTTGATTCATTCTCCACCATCGGAATTGCACACGACGTCGGCACCATGGCCCTTCGTTGCTTGGGGCATGGATATCATTGGACCAATTGAGCCAGCAGCATCCAACGTGCATAGATTCATTCTGGTAGCCATTAATTATTTCACCAAGTGGGTTGAGGCCAAAACTTTCAAACCAGTGAACAAGAAAGCAGTGGTCGATTTTGTTCACTCAAATATCATCTGTCGATTCAGCATCCCAAAGGTGATCATCACGGATAATGGTGCTAATCTTAACAGTAAATTGATGGAAGAGGTATGCTAACAGTTTAAAATTACACATTGCAATTCTACCCTATATCGTCCCAAGGCGAATGGAGCAGTTGAGGCCGCCAACAAAAACATAAAGAAGATACTTCGGAAAATGGTAGAAAGTTCCAGGCAATGGCATGAAAAATTATCGTTTGCGTTGCTGGGCTATCGCACTACTGTCCGTACTTCAGTAGGTGCGACTCCTTATTTGTTGGTATATGGAACTGAAGCAGTGATACCTGCAGAAGTTGAAATCCCGTCCCTTCGAATTGTCGCTGAGGCTGAAATCGATGATAATGAGTGGGTCAAGACCCGTTTGGAGCAGTTGAATTTGATTAATGAAAAAAGATTTGTAGCAGTGTGTCATAGCCAGTTGTATCAAAAGAGAATGGCAAGAGCATACAACAAAAAGGTACGTCCCAGGAAGTTTGAAGTGGGCCAGTAGGTGCTGAAACGTATTCTTCCACATCAGGTTGAAGCAAAAGGCAAGTTTGCCCCGAATTGGCAAGGGCCATTCATTGTGACCAGAGTATTATCCAATGGCGCTCTATGTTTAACAGATATCGAAGGAAAATTCATAGACATGGCTATCAGTTCCGATGCAGTAAAAAGATATTATGTATGATTTCTTTGTTATAACTGTTGATTGTTTGTATTTGGCATTATTTCGAAGATTGGAATGACGAAGGCAATTTGTTCTGCTATCTAAACACTTCACCCTTTGTTCCCCCTTTTGAGCCTTATCCAAAAGCCCACGGATGGATGCTTCCCCACGGAGTATTCAAACAGGCAAAAATCGCTCGTATCCGCTCACTTTATCTTTGCACGAAAACTCTTCATGTTTCCGGACAAAGAGGGGCAGCTGTGAGCACGCGATTTTTGCCTCATATGAATTACTCCAAAAGAATTCCCAAAATTAGGTCTTTTCTTTAATTATGTGTTATTTTTAGGAATTATTGTGTGATTTCCCTGATTGTTCGCATATATTTGTGTGTATGTTTAATTTTGTTAATGCATTAAAAATACAAAAATATAGCATTTTCATTTGAGATTTGATTTTTACAATTTTTGGAATTAATTAATAATTATATGTTTTACAAAAATGAAAATTCAAAAAAAATATATAACATATTTTTGTAATTTTAGTCAAATTGTGTGATTTTCTTTTAATTTGGCATTTAATTATTTGTGATAATTATTAGTTAGAATTAATTAGTATTTTTAAGTTAATTTGGTGTTTTATAATTAATTAGGATTTTAGTTTTAATTATTGAAAAGAAAAAGGAAAAGAAAATTGAAAAGGAAAAGAGAATAAGAAGAAGAAAATCTGGTTGGGCCAATTTAGCCAGGCCCAAAACCAAAACTCAGCCAAACCCATTGAGAATAAGAAGAGGAAAATCTAGTTGGGCCAATTTACTAATTGAGAAGCTTCTAATAGTGGTAGGGTAGTATTTGCATTATCAAATTAACTAAAAGCACTAATTGAGTGGACAATTAAGTGGATGATTAAAGAAATGAAAAGTTCAATTGGTAGTGGAAAATGCACAAATTGAATGCCCATTTAAGGGAGCTGAAAATCAGATTAGAGGGGAAAAAAAGGGGGCGGAGAGAGCGGTATACACTCGATATACACTCTGGATACACTGTATATACAGGGGCAGAGAGCTAAGAAAACGTGGAAGAGATTCTGAGAGAGGTATAACATTCAAAGAGGGTAGAAGGCTAGGAAATTCGGAAAGGAAAAAAAAAATAGAAGAGGGTGGAGAGAGCGGTATACAATCGATATACACTATGGATACACTGGATATACTGTGGCAGAGAGCTAAGAAAACTTGGAAGGGATTCTAAGAGAGATATAGGAAGAGAGATACACAGAAATAGATACAGGAAAAAAAAAATCAAAAACGATTGCAGAATTTCAGAAAAATACACTGTTTCATTGAGCCATTTGGTATTTTCTGAAGTATTCTTCTAGTATGGAAGCAATTCCTGGTTAGCTGATAATAAAAAGGGTTTAAGTTTAGTCGGGTTTGAGGTAAGCTGATTCACTAAGATTGAAATTAGGGCCTGACTATCGTATCACATCCCTTGATTTCAAAATAAGTCTGCTGGTTCATTTTCAGGTGTTGAATACTGTTGTTGCTGTTGGTTACTGCTGATACCTCATTTTTCTGCTTCCTTCTTTCATTTCCAGGTGCACACTTGAACTCAAATTGATGTAACTTTGAGATGAACATGAAATGAAAGTACTCAAACATTTGTTTACTGGATGATGCATGTTTGGACGACTATACATCTGTAGTTAAGTAGATATTAATGATATGTAACTGTGTAGTGTAGTATAATTGGATTTATATTCACATGAAACTCGGACTGCGTAATTTGTACCTAATTGGACTGTTTGGGACTGTTAATTTGTGGTTATCCAGTTGTAGCCTTAGTATAGCTTAGAACTTGCTTTAGTTTAACGGTTTTGTTTTAAAAAATAAAATAAAAATCAGAAATAGTTTGGGTGTTGCAATTGATTTTGAGATCAGCGTATGATATCCACATTAATTTTAATTTCAAGCTGAAGAGACGTCTCAAACAACTTTGTATTGCAGTAGCTAAGATCAGTAGATTAGTTACTCATATCAACATCTGCGTTTCATTAAGTAGTTTAGTTTAGCTGTATGATGATTAGATGTGAATAAAGTGTGAAGTTAGGCTATTAACCTGTTCGTGTTAGTGTAAGTAAAATCTCGTAATTAAGTTGCTTAGCCTGCTCATCTGAGGTTTATATTCATGACTATTTTTGTTAAAATTCAATTCACGTTTCCCAGTTTGTTTTGCCTTTAGTAATATCCAGAAGTTCACTAGTAGGTAAATAGATAAGAAAAATCTGAATTTTAGAATATAAATCCAATCCAGTCGGTTTAGACGTCTAGCTGTTTTGAATTTTATTGAGATGAGCATATGAGTATGTCAAGTGTTGATTTGAATAAATGTGAAATAGCTCCATCATTTGCAAGTTAATAAGCCTGAATGTCAAGGGTGGGCCTGAATGAAGTCTGTCCCGAAGCCCAACTTGAGTTTTGACTGTGTCTTATTCTTACTGGGCTGAGCTTGAAGCCCAAGGGAATTACTGAAATTTTGAATAAAAGTCAAGGACGTAAGTATATTAGTTCTTGAACAATACTAATTAATTAGGGTTTTTTCTGTTATTATTAGAGACAAACTAAGTAGAAAATTGTAGTTTGCTTTAGGTTGGCCTTTAAATAATAAATGACGCGAGCCCTGCTAAACAAAAATGCATAAATTGCGGGGTCCTCTTAAATGTCTATAATAAAATACTTAGAATTCGAGATGGGCCGTTTAGCAAATTTCACAGCCCTCCCCAAAGATAATAACGCATTAGTCATTTTAGGTGCGTTTTTAATAATTTACCTTCTTAAACTTGGGTGTGCATTTCATGTGACCCAAATCAAATCCCAAAAACGTTGAATAAAATGTGTTCAGGATTGCGGGTACATTTCATGTGACGCAATCCAAAGACACGTTTTAAACGACGTTCAATTTTCTCTAAAAATAATTGAATAAAAGCGGTTGAAAGCTAAAATTGGCACATAGGTTCAACATGTATTAAAATCAGATAAATAAGCTGAATATGACAGTTGAGCGACCGTGCTAGAACCACGGAATCCGGGAATGCCTAACACCTTCTCCTGGGTTAACAGAATTCCTTACTCGGATTTCTGTTCGCAGACTGTTAAACAGAGTCATATTTTTCTCGATTCGGGATTCAATCGGTGACTTGGGACACCATAAATCTCCCAAGTGGAGACTCTGAATTTCTTAAAATAAATCCCGTTTCGATTGTCCTTTAATTAGAAAAACTCTCTTTACATATACCCTTTTCCGGGGTGTAGGTGAAAAAGGAGGTGTGACAAGGGTTACAGATAGAGTAACCTCCAAGAAACCTTAATGGACTCTCCTTGTAGTATCTTAAATTTAGGATCAAATCAAATTTCATATGGATTTGATCCGATAAAACTTTGATGTCTACAAATGCCCCTACTTCAAGGCTTCTTGGGGCGTAGATTTACAAGATCGCCGTAGACGAGGCTTGAAATACCAGTAAAGAAAACACTACATTCTTTTCGCCGTGAGAAAAGAGATGAAGGGCAGATTTGATCCCACTGGGCGTGCCAATTTGTTTGCAATAACTTTATTTGTGATATAAAAATAAATTGTAACCACAATGTAAATATGAAGAAACATAATTTTATTGATAAAATGATGTGGGTACATTCTGTTTATTCCCTTAATTCTTCTCTCTAGATCTTTCTCCGTGATTCGAGGGCTTAACCAGCGTATTTCTCGAATGTAGGATGATGCAAACTTTCTTATGATATATTTGATCTCCAGGAAAAGGAAGAATATCCGTTGATCACTTCGGTGGCTTTGAGAAAGACAATATTTGATGTCTTTGATCTCTTTATGAATATTCCATGAATTTTTATGGAATTTCGAGATGCTCTCAAAGGGAATATGTGGGCCCCTTTTATAGGTGTAGCTAGGGTTTTGGGTAGAGTACCCTCCAAGCTAGAGTTTCAAGTAGAGTAGCCTCCAAGTTAGGGTTTCAGATAGAGTAACCTCCAAAAAACCTCAATGGACTCTCCTTGTAGTATCTTAAATTTTGGATCAAACCAAATTTCATATGGATTTGATCCGATAAAACTTTGATGTCTATAGATAGATTCAAAAATAGTTTAACTATAATCTTTCTCCGTAACAACAAAAAATTTCCACCACATAAGTATCAATGACATACTTAGGAAATAGGTTTCAAAAGTTTTTTTTCTCTCGGTAAATTCTACGACCAATCAAACATCTTCATATATTATGAAACAAAAGTAGTACTACTATTTTTCCAAATCAAAACTCAAGCTTACCGGACAAGTGACAACATGCAGTTGAACGATTAGAGAGAGAGAGAGAGCAACTTTGCACTAGAATTCCTAAACCGTCTTTTCTTAATCAACTATTTTCACTCCGATGGAAACCTATGGGGAAGAAAACATATCAACAAAAATTTCACCAAAACACCCCGATAAAATCACACAACCAAACCTCTCAAATCCCTCATACAAGGAAAAACTCCTACAAGATAAAGTTTTATCCGTTAACCCACATAATGACATCATATCTTCTCCTATGGACACAAAAATCCTAGATGAAGATGCTAGGGTGGAAGGTGACTCGTCTAAGGACCTAAAGCAAATAATCTTAACGGACGTTGATAAACAACGTATTTATGAACCTTGGAAATATTCAGTCATCATAAAGCTTATGGGAAAACGATTGATGTACCATTATCTAAAGAAGAAGATCCAAAACTTATAGAGACCTACAGAAAATTTCTCTCCCATTGATTTTGGTGAAGATTATTACATTGTGAAATTTACCAAAGAGGAAAATATATCAGAGGTGCTCCAGAATGGCCCATGGTTTATTAATGGTTCTTCCTCTCAGTTCAAAAATGGATATCAAATTTTGTGGCTAAACAAGCACAGTGGTATTATACAACGGTATGGATAAAATTACCCCAACTCCCTACTGAATTCTACGATGGAATCATCCTAAGAAAAAGTGGCAATACTATTGAAAATTACTAAAGGTGGACGCTTGTACATCAGCCACCCTGAGGGGGAGATAAGCTAGATTACGTGTTGAAATGTCGTTAGAATAACTATTTCTAACACGTACTAGTAGGACTACACAAGCAACAAATCCTATACGAAGGAGAAAATATATTATGCAAACCCTGTGGAAGATTAGGGCACGTAATAAAACAATGTCCCTACCACTCACAACCAATCCAAGCAAAGGGAGAGCACAACATTCCATGTCCATTAATACTTAAAGTTAAATGTCAATAAGCAATACTTAGCAGATGCCAATATGTCTACTAATAACCATAGACAATCTCCTAACTTCAACTCAACAAATTAAATTACCTCCCTAAGTGATAAAACTGCCAAAAATCTTACTAACAAATATGCTTTACTTGAAGAGGAGCCCATGGTTTTAGAAAATGAAACAACTTACTCAAAAACCACTAGCACTTGCATGACCCTAAAAACTACATGCAAACAAGTGGCAAAAATGTGGCAAATCCTACATGCACTACTAATGACATTCAAATAGATTTTATTAACCAAAATCTCAATAATTACGATAATCCTACCATTACAAATCACTCCACTCTAAACTCTAATAACAATGATAAAAAACAAACCTACTACACTTCCAACGGATTAATCAAAAATCACCAACATGAAAATCCCTACACTACTAACCAACTACAAAGGAACACATGGAAAATGACAATATCCATGCAAGATCTTGATAAATCCTTCAGTCAAGAGCCTTCAAAATCCATGCAAATAGACCAAATCATTACCACCTCTCCTACCGTTCCTCTTCCAAACACTCTTGCTATAAAGAAAGATCTACTAAACAATTCCAAGGATTCCAATAACACTAAGAAGGAGGTACAGATTGATCCAGTTGTACCGATTTCACCGCAACCCAAACATGAACAATCTCCCACCTCTCTCCCCACTTCCCTCTAAATACAGTAATTCACCAAACCACCAACCCTAATCATGGGTGAAACTGGGACTTATGGGACATGCCATCTTCTTCAACGTGGAGATCAACGACCAAAAGTCCATTTTGATCATCCAAAATACTAACTACCTAGCTCAACTCATCTCGGAAGGGATGAACTTAACAAAGAGAAATTATATAAATCAAATATGGATAAACAACATCTTGCAACCACTGGATCCATCCATGAATCAGAACTTGATATAAAACATGCACCATATGTGGAACATACCAACCAACTCCAACAACAACCACATCCTACAAACCACTGAAACTACCATTCTTTTTCCCGGAAGAACTAACCCTCATGAACCCAATATTCACTCAATGGGCTCAAAGATGAAGCACTCCAAATGGCACACAACCACAATGTATCCCCAATAGAGGATCAACCACCAGTTGCAAACATGGAAATCGGGAAGAGCAATAAGAAGAAGAGGAGGAGGAGATCTTACACCTCACCTAAGGGAGCCAACAGTGGCCTTTTCAAGCCTCAACGAGGTAAAAATATTAATATTCAAGGAGAGGATAGACAAGAAGTGTATCTTCAGTTGTCCAGCGATATTTTAGAAGTGCTCACTAGACATAAGGCCTCCATAGGATCCGACGGTGGGGAAGAATGTGGTGATCCTAGTACCATCACGAAGAAGGATTAATGGACTTTTGACGAGGGACATTCTAAACAACAACCAACAAACCAACCCCCAAATGATGAATCAATCAACTAACTTTATTATCTGGAATGTGAGAGGTGCAAACAATATTAATTTTAGAAGGAACTTTAGAGAGATTATGGATACCCACAGACCTTGCTTGGTCGCACTCTTAGAAACAAAAATGGCAAGCCACACCTCTATCTCGGAAGAATTTGACTTCACTGAAATGATTGAAGTGTCTGCTATAGGGCAAGCATGTGGGATTGTGATCTTGTGAAACCATAATATGGTGACAATAAACAACTTCAAAAAGAGTGGATAGGAAATTCATGCTATGATCGAGGTAAGACCTAAACATTCACTTGGTTGTTTAGTGCAATATATGTTAGTACTAATATTTTAGATAGGAACCTTCTATGAGATAATTTGAGAAATATTTCTAATAAATATAAGGGTTCATGGTTGGTAGGGAGGATTTCAATGAGGTTATCGACTCCAGGTATAAATTTGGATATAGATCAATTAATCAAAATAAGGCCAAGTCTTTAATTAATTATTTAAACCATTGTAACCTGTTTGACCTTGGTTTCAAAGGGTGTAAATACACTTGGTCAAATCATCGAAAAAGGAAAAATAGGTTGATAATGGAAAGACTGGATAGGGTCTACTTGAATGTGGAATGATTACAAAATATCCTAATATGAACATCACACATCTACCAAAAACTCACTCAGACCATAATCCTGTCATTATATCCCTTAGGTATAAGATGTACAATAACGTTGAGAAACCTTTTAGGATGGAGACTATATGGTGCTCTCATCCGTACTTCATAAATATTGTCCATAATAATTGGAATAGTAGAGATCTTATTGAAGGCACAAAATTTTTCAAGTGTAGTACGCAACTAGAAAATGAGCATCTTTGGTAGTATCTTCGACAAAAAAAGGAAAACTCCTAGCCCGACTAGATGGTATCCAGAATTCTCCTAGATACCCATATAGTAGTTTCCTTTGTAAACTTGAGGAGTTACTAATTGTTGAATATAATGATATCCTCAAAATTGAAGAGGACTATTGGAAATTAAGATCAAGAGTAAATTGGCTAAATGATGGTGATGCAAATACTAGATTTTTCCATATCAAGGCTACTAATAGAAGAAGGAGAAATAACATTGTCTATTTCAAAGATGATAATGAAAACTGGTATCAAAATGCCATAATGACTCATCAGGCAAATTTTTTTTGCTAACCTCTTCACAACCTCCCACGACAATTCGAACTGGTCATGCATTAAAAATGATAACTCGGACTTCCACAATATTGATTTATCAAGACTCGATAAACCACTTAGAAATCATGAAATTATGAATGATGTTTTCTCTTTCATATCATACAAAGCACTAGGCCCGGATGGGCTATACCCTTTCTTTTTTCAAAAATATTGGCACGTAGTGGGCAGTAAGGTTATTAATCTTTGCCGCAATGTCTTTAAAACACAAAAAATTCCCCCAAACATAAATGACACTTATTTATGTCTATTTTCCAAAATCAATAATGCAATCAATCTAAAAAAAACTTTAGACCTATAAGTCTATGCAATACCATATACAAAATTATTACCAAAATAATTGCAAATCGTATCAAGTCCTTCCTAAATTTTCTAATTAGTCAAGAACAAGCTAGCTTCTTTAAAAATAGGCAGGCCATGATATCGCAATTGTCATCCAGAAAATCATTAAGAAAATAATCACGTCGAAGGGCAAACCTAGCTTTATTCTTAAACTTGATCTAGAAGCTTTCGATAAATTAGAATGGTCCTTCATCTATAGAACATTAAAAAATTTCAAATTCCCTCCTAATATTACCTCTCTAATCTTAAATTGCATAACTACTAGTAATATTTCAATTCTTATCAATAGAAACAAATCAAAGACTTTCTACCCATCAAGAGAAATTAGGCAAGGAGACCCTATTTCTCCTTACGTCTTTATCCTTTGTATGGACATGCTCTCTAAAATGATTAACAACCATGTGGATACAAGAAGGTGAGATCCTATAAAAATAAACCATACTAGCCCGCATATATCCCACATTATTTTTTCTGGTGACCTAAACCTAATGGGATAGGCAAATAATAAAACAATGCTCACCATCCAGCAATGCCTGAAAAACTTCTGCACCTTCTCAGGACATAACATCAACAAAAACAAGTCAAAATAATGGTTTCAAAAAATTTCCATCCATAAATTAAAAATATCCTGACAAACTTCTTCGAAATTAACATTAATAACTCCTTTGGAATGTACTTAGATTTTTCAATAACTGATAACAAGCCAAAGGCAAAAGACTACCATATTTCTCATAGATAGAATGAGGTCTGGATTGAATAATTGGAATGTCAAGTGGCTTAGTATGACTGGGAGAAGCACATTAGCCTCCTCCATTGTTAACTCTCTCTCAAACATATAATGCAATTATCCCTTCTCCCCCATAAAACTCTTTAAAACATAGACAAAATTCAAAGAGATTTTATATGGGGTAGCACGGTAGAGAAAAGAAAAATGCATCTAGTTAATTGAGACATTATTAACAAACCAAAGGAGCATGGAGGCGTTGGCATCAGGAAAGCTAAGTCAAAAAAATCTTGCCCTATTAACTAACCTAACATGGAGAGCTCTTAATAATCCATCTGCCTTATGGGCGAAAGTCTTTATTAGCAAATATAATAACAAGGGAATTATAAAGTCAAGTTCTCACACCTGGAACAGTCTATAAAAGGATGGTTCCATTGCAACAAGGGCATTCGATGGACGGTTAACAAAAATTCCCCTCTAAACATATGGGATAATAATTGGATCCCCTACGTCAATAATCTTAGGCAACATATCATAGGTCCTTTAAATAAAGAGGAATCTTGTTTGAGAATAAGAGAAATTTGTGGAATAGGAAATTGGGACCTAGGAAATATTTCCTTTGATATCCCAAATGAAATCATTAGTCATATAAAAACTGTTGACTTCCCTAATGATGATGATGATGATAATAATAATAATAATAATAATAATAATAATAATAATAATAATAGAGTTTCAATAACATCGATATTTTCACAATGAACTCCTGTTATAATCTTTGGAAAGATAATGAGTACAATGACAAAAACTTCAAATGGATTTGGGATCGTAAGTGCCCCAACAAAATAAAATTCTTCATATGGAAATGCTATCATGATAGAATTCCTACCCATGACTACCTTTATAAGTGTGGAATAAATATCGATCCGGTATGTCCAATTTGTAAAATCTCTAACGACTCCACAAGCCACATATTTTGGGAATGTCATATCGTAAAATCCTTATGGGAATTGAGGGGATGAAAAATGTAACGACCCGACCGGTCGTTTTGAGCTTTTGTACTTCGCTCGCTAGTTCTCGGGTATGACTAGCCTCGTGTGATGTATTATGACTTATATAAATCATTGGTTTTGCTTTTCAGGGTAATTGAAATGAATATGGAAGAACAATTCTAAGTTTGAAGCTTAAAATTTGAAAGGTTTGCCAAGTTTTGACTTGTTAGTATATGATCTCGGATTAAAAATTTTATAATTTGGTTAGCTCCGTTAGGTGATTTGGGACTTAGGAGCTTGATCAGAATCTATTTTGGAGGTCTGTGAAAGGTTTAGGCTTTAATTGGCGAAATTAGGATTTCGACGTTTTCCGGTTGATAAGTGAGATTTTGATATATGAGACGAAATGGAATTCCGGGAGTTAGAGTAGGTTCGTTGTATCATTTATGGCGTATGTGTAAAATTTCAGCTCATTCGGACAAGGTTTGATAGACTTTATGATCGAAAGCGAAATTTGGAAGTTTTTGGAATTTTTAGGCTTGAATCCGATGCAAATTTGGTGTTTTAATATTCTTTTGAGCGTTCCGAATATTGAAACAAGTTTGAATAGTGTTATGGGATATGTTAGCACGTTTGGTTGAGGTCCCCAAGGGCCTCAGGTGAGTTTCAGGTGGTCAAACGGATCAATTTCATGCTTTGAAAGTAGCAGTTTTGCTGGTATTTTGTTGTAAGTATTTTGCTCTTCGCGATCGCGTAGACTATTTCGGGGCTGGAGTGAAGTTGTTCTATGCATTCGCAGTAGAGGGTTCACAATTGCAGATGTTTGAGAAGTTGTGCTTCGCGAACACGTGGGCAAGATCGTGTTCGCGTAGAAGGTAGTGGGCTGGTGAGAAGTGGAAGGCATTGTTCTATGCGATTGTGTGGGGATGGTCGTGATCGCGTGAGTTGGCTTGGTAGTGATTTGCGATCGCATGTGTTGTTTTGCGATCACGTAATGTAAATGAGAGGCAGTCTATTTTTGTGCTTCGCGATCGCGATGAAGGAATAACTGGGCAGAATGTTTAAGTTCAAATCGAGGGTTTAAGTCCAATATTACAAAAACCATTGGAGAGCTTGGGAGAAGGTGAAATTTGAGGAGATTTTTAGTGGAGCTACCGGAGTAAGTGTTCTTCACTCATATTTAGTTTAATTCCATGATTTAGTCTTGAATTTCATCATTTAATTTGAGAAATTAGAGTGGGAATTGGGAAAAAATGGAAGAAAAGTTTGAGGATTCATTTAGGGAATTGAATGGGCATTTGATGTCCGATTTGGATGTTCTTGGTATGTATGAACTCATGAGAGTGTAAGGATTCTAGTTTAGTGATTTTTATCGGAATCCGAGATGTGGGCCCAGGGCAGGGTTTGGCCAATTTTGGGTTTTTTGAGTTAATTCGATTATTTTTGCTTGGGCTTTATTCCTTTAGCGTGTATTAATGATGTAGAACTATTTTTGGTTAGATTCAGAGTAATTAGAGACTGATTCGAGAGGCAAAAGCACTGCGGGTTAGGGTTTGGATCGGATAGAGTTAAGTAATGATTTTAAATGTTTGTCCTAAGGGTGTGAAACCCCGTATTTCACATCATTATGCTATATTGAGGTGACGCACATGCTAGATGACGAGCGTGGGGTCATGCACTGTTGGGGATTGAGACTTAGTCCATCCCGAATGACTGTTTTACTGCGTATTTGATTGAAAACTATTTGTTATCATCATGTTTTGGGCTGAATGCCATATTTGGGCATCGTGCCAACTATTTGGACCCTTAGGGGATTTTTACATATATTTTCTCACTGTTTCAATTTTATATTTGTGCTCAGTCATGCTATATTATATTGTTTTCATAACTCAGCCATGTTTACTCTATTTTAACTCTTTAAATGATATTTTTGGGCTGAGCATCATATTTTACTGTTGCCCGAGAGGCATGAGAGATGTCTAACTGAGTGGAGTCGAGGGCCTGTGCTGTGAAGATATTATGGGATCGGGTTGCGCGTCGTAACAGTGTAGTACTGATTTATGATTATGAGGCCGAGGGCTCAATTTGTTACACCACGAGGTGTCTTGATATGAGGTTGAGAGCCTGTTTGATTATGCCACGAGATGGCTTGTTATTGCGCTTGGGCCATAAGGGGCCCCTCCCGGAGTCTGTACACCCCCCAGTGAGCGTGGGTACCCTGAGTGAGTGATATATTGATTATACCACGAGATGGCTTGCTATTGCGCTTGGGTCGTAAGGAGCCCCTCCCGGAGTCTGTACATCCCCAATGAGCGCGGGTACCCAGTGTGATATGTGATATAGCCCGAGGGGCTGATATTGTTCCATGTTATTGCACGATGGGCGGTTCTTGATTTATGTTATGCCCGAGGGGCTGATTACGAGTGATCGTGAGGTAGCCCGAGGGGCTAGTTCTGTTGATATTATGCCCATAGGGCGATTTATGATACATGTTTTGCCGAGGGGCTGCTTACGTTTCTATCATGTTTACTCATTGTTTTATCACTCATTTGAAACTATTGAAAATTTGTTTTAAAAGGTTTTTACCGGAAATGAGCTGATTTACGAAGTAAATAATTTCTGTACTGTGTTGGAACTATCTTGCCTTTGTTGTAGCATTTTGACGTGGTTTATGTGTTTTCTTACTGCTCAACTTTCATTTACCTTTATTACTTGCTGAGTTGGAGTACACACATTACTCCCTGCACCTTGTGTGCAGATTCAGATATTTCTGAACCCGGTAGCAAGTGTTGATGCTCAGAAGCAGAGTCATCGGAGTTTAGCAAGGTAGCTGCCCGGCGTTCACAACATTGCTTTTCTTCCTTTTGTTTTCATTAGACTGTATTTAGTATATTTTCACACTTTTCGTTGTATTCAGACCTTAGTAGGTGCTCGTGACTTGTGACACCTCGATGTCGGGCTTGTATATTATTTCCGCATTGTTCATTTAGACTTACATTATGAAATATTTGTTTAATTAAAGGCCTAAAAATGATTCTTATTGATTAATCGTTAATTTGGGAGTTGTGTCGGCTGGCCTAGTTTCACTATAGGCGCTATCATGATCAGGTCGGTTTTAGGGTTGTGACAAGTTGGTATCAGAGCATAGGTTACATAGGTCTCACGAGTCATAAGCAGGTTTAGTAGAGTCTTGCGGATCGATACAGAGACATCTGTACTTATCCTCGGGAGGCTGCAGACCTTTAGGAAAAACTTCACATTCTTGAATTCTTATCGTGCGTCCTTGATTCAGCTTGAAATGTAACTCTTCGATGGCTTGTGATTCCCTGATCGAGGAGAGAGATGTGATCTCTGTGTGTTGATGTTGGGATAGTCTGGAGGACTTGAGGCTGGGTTTTGCCTATAGCTTGAGCACTGAGGCGTTGATCGTGTGAGCACGTGCTTATGGATTTGTATGTTCGATAACATCCCGATTAGTAGGAATGATGACTGGATAGCTATGTGATGAGTATGAGGTGACTGCAAGATGTGTTCATATGATTTGAATGGGACAAGAAGGGTCTGCTTGGGGGTAGTAAGAACTATCTGGTGCTTGGTTTCCATCGTGATTTGATGTTTAGCCCGAGTTGTGGGCGTGTTGAAGGACCTTTTCATGTTGCCTAGTTGGGAAGTAAAGTGGATTTCATGTTGTGATATGAGTTCAGACTCAGGAAGATTAAGTAACTGTGTAATGTTTATGACAACGGAAGGGTATAAGGAGATGTTAGTTTGAGGCGAGGCAGGTGGGCTATCTCCTGCGAATTGTTCTGAAGGTTGTGTGATCCTTTATGTCGTTTATTGGAAAATCTCTGTTACCAGGAAAATATATGTGTTGCAATTTGAATTTGGGTCGCCTAAGAGAGTGGCTTGACTGTTATGAGGGTGAATGCGAGATTTGCAGAAGATTTAAAGTACTAGATGGTCTCTATTTCACGAGCTTATGAAGGATTGAGTTTAATCTCACTATGGTATTACGGGAGTAATAGAGTATATGCCTGACGAGTCATTGTGTGTTTGATATATGGCTTTGAGCCAAGTGGGGGGGTCTGCTATTGGCTAGTTGATTGCGCGGTTATGTGCTATATTGGTTCCAGTTTGAGGCGTACCGGTGAATCAGTTATGGCTTACAGAGGTCGAGACCGAGGATGGCTCGAGTAAAGGAAATTTTAATAAAGGTTATGTCATGCTTCATAGGTGTATGAGAATCACGGAATGTCTTGAGTGGTTATTGGTAAAGGATGTGCAGTGCATGGAACAGGAAGTTGCTTGGTTGCATTAAGGTGAGGTTACATTCTATGATGTCGGGGTGCTAGTAGAGCACAGGTCGTCGGCTCGTTTGATTGGTCAAATTGCAGTTTGAGTAGAGAGGATGACTCTCGAGAATGGTTCTAGTGGGTTCAAGATTTTACAGGTAATAATTGGAGATTTTAAAGTTGTATGTTTGGCTAGAAACTGAGGTTTGCATTGGAGCGTGTCAAAACTTGTGGTATTTCGCGAGAAACTGAGGTTTGCATTGGAGGGTGTCAAAACTTGTGGTATTTCTATATCAATTAGGGAATTCTATATATCAGTATCAGGAAGGCGAAGATAATGACTTTGGATTCACAGGAAGTTTCGTCAGGGTAGGTATTTTGAATGTGGTGCTTTTGGGAATATTTAAGAGAGTATTCAGCGGCTTATGAGCCTTAGACGGTGTGGTTTTATGCTTGGGTCTCGTGTGGTGAGTCTGGGTTGAGGAATTGTGGTGTTAAATTAAGAAGAAATATCAAGTTGAAGGTAAATCAGAAGGAAACTCATATAGATAGGATAGCTTGGTAGTAGGCCGGATCGGCATGGTAAAGATATGATTAGTTCTCTGGGTGCTTATTAGGTAATGAGTTTATACAAGTGTTTCACAGCAATGCTCTTGGGTTTTAGTGGCCTCCGTAGCTTGGTCGAGTTAGAAGGATTCAGTCCTGACGGTTTAGTTTTGTGCAAATGGAATTTGGAGAGTTCTTGATGGTTTCTACCACGGTTAGACATGTATATTTTCTACAAGCATGAGGAGCATGTGATGTATAGTGATTTTCTTCTAGATGGGTTCAAATAGAAAGTTCTTGACTAGTTGAGTTCGTAGCTGCTTGTGGCTCGGAAGGGGTTATGAAGTCCTTATATTTATCATAGGATAGCATGGTATATGCGGTATATTATGTAGGGTTGAAATTTGCATGTGTAAGGTCACGGTTCAGTTCTGAAAGGAAAAGTCATAAATTCTAAGACAACACGGGTAGTTTCAGATGATTGGGGAAATGATATTACTAAGTGGTGTAGCTTGATGAGGGTATACGCTTCAGAAAAAAGGCAATGTGATTGAGTTATTGATACTTCATTAGTATTGCGACACTCTCTTATTAGATCAACTACCGATATCCGAGTTTGGTTGGTGGCACAGAAGAATTATAGGAGTACATCTCGTGGGATGATTGGGTGTTAGAGGTGTGTTGTGTATTCGAACGGTGGAGTTGGGATCGGATATGGTGATTCGCGTGCTGTATAGATTTGGAGACTAGGAGTTCTCATGGACAGGTTATGTTATGGTTGTAGGTCCGTATATCGGCTCTGTGTAGTGTCTATCGGGGTTTGAAGACCCGAGTGGATCTTTTACTACTTGATAAGTTAAATTTTGATATGATATTGGGTATAGATTGGTTGTCTCTATGTCGTGTTATTCTGGGCTATTGCGCGAAGGCAGCAGCATTGGCTATGCCGAGGATGCCACAGATTGAGTGGCGAGGTTCGATGGATTATGTTCTCAGTAGGGTGGTTTCATTTTTGAAGACCCAACGGATGGCTATGAAGGGTTTTCTTTCTTATTTGGCCTTTGTGATGGATGTCAGTGCAGAGACTCCTGCCATCGATTCAGTTTCGGTGATGAGGGGTTTTTTTAATGTGTTTCCTGCTGCCGGGCATATCGCCGGACGGGGTTGTTAATTTTGGTATTGATTTGGTGTTGGACACCATAGAGTATGGCACCGACGAAGTTAAAGAAGTTGAAAGAGCAACTTCAGGAATTCCTTTCTAAGGGGTTCATTGGTAGACCAATATGGAGGTGTGTTCTACATCGAGTCGGCTTGGTTGACTCTGAGTTGTATTGTTAAGGGATGTGTTGATCCAATTGTTATTGAGCTTATTAGTGATTTGGAGAGATCAATGAGTTACCTTTCCGTGTTGCGAGGCATTGGGTCTTGTTGGTTATAGGCACATGTGGTGCGATTTTATTGGGGTCTCTCAGTGGAAATTGGAGCGGGAGGAGTATTGGGTATGGTTCGGTAGATGGCATATCGGTTGTGTCCTTTCGGGTTTGTGTAATGTTATGACAATTGCTTCGCAGTGCTTATGATGATTTGCTTTGGTTCTAGACATCAAATTGCGTGTGGTTATCGATTTTGAGTAGAGTGACTTGAGGTGTTTCATGGGGACCCGTGTTTGGATAGGGTCGCGCATTGCAATGAAGTTATGTGGAGATATGACCTTTCGGGTTAGATTCGTGTGTTCTGTTTCTACGATGTCTGATGGGTTCTCAGCATTGTGTTGTGGTGGTACTGGTGAGCTTGCGGTACAACTCTTTCATTTGAGTCATTTTTCTTGATTTATGTCAGGATTATTGCTTATTGGTGTGCGGATTGCACGAGTTGTGGTTTTAGATTGTATTGATGTGTCATGTCACCAGAGTAGTTGTGTTGGAATTAGATGAGATTGTTGGGATCTAGAATGAATACAAACGGACTTGGTTTCGGCGTGTTGGAGGGATAATATCGATGTTCGGCTCAGAAATTTGCCATGGTCCTTGCTAAAGGAGAAGTGGTTTCACGAATGGTTGATCTGAGGACTGGTTATGACTTCCTATGTGTTTCATTTATTATTGGAAGTATACGAAAGTGTTGGAATGAGGCTTTATGTGATAAAAGGCTTATTATCGAAATTCGGATGTTTTAAGCAACTGTTGTGATTAGAAGTTATCGCTACAAGTTTTTGAGTTATGTGGTATGTCATGGAATTGCATCTGAGGTTGCAGGTATGGGTTATTACAGCGAGTTCAGGCTTATCCAGAGTATAGATGTGAGATTCTGATCTTGTAGACGGTTTCAGAAGTGGAAATGTGGTTCTAAGGTTTATGGGCTAAGTTGGATTGTGAAATTTCAGTTACATTGTGTTATAAAACCTATATGAGATAGGGTGACGTGGGATCACCCCGGGTATGTGCATGGTAAGTTTATACAGCGATTTGATGGTTTTCGGAACAACTATGGGCACATTCGAGGGCACATTCGAGGACGAACGTATGTTTAAGTAGGGGAGGATGTAACGACCACCGTTCGTTTTGAGCTTTTGCACTTCACTCTCCAGTTCTCGGGCATGACTAGCCCCGTGTGATGTATTATGACTTATGTAAATCGTTGGTTTTGCTTTTCAGAGTAATCGGGATGAATTTGGAAGAACAGTTCTCAGTTTGAAGCTTAAAATTTGAAAGGTTTGTCCAAGTTTTGACTTGGTAGTATATGATCTAAGATTGGAATTTTTATGATTTGGTTAGCTCTGTTAGGTGATTTAGGACTTAGGAGCGTGATCGGAATGTATTTTGGAGGTCTGTGGAAGGTTTAGGCTTTAAATGACGAAATTGGGATTTCGGCGTTTTCCGGTTGATAGGTGAGATTTTGATTTAGGAGTCAGAATGGAATTTTGGGAGTTGGAGTAGGTCTGTTGTGTCATTTGTGACGTGTGTGCAAAATTTCAAGTCATTCGGATAAGGTTTGATAGACTTTTTGATCGAAAGCATAATTTGAAAGTTTTTGGAATTTTTAGGCTTGAATCTGATGCAAATTTTGTGTTTTAATGTTGTTTTGAGCGTTCCAAATGTTGAAATTGTGAGCACGTGATTTTTGCCCTATATGAATTACTCCAACAAATTCAAAACAAAATAATTTCTTTCAGTGTTTGCAATTTTGTTGGATTTCGTGGCATTTTCTGTTAATTATTTGCATTTGTCTGTGCACGTTTATTTTATTTAATTCATAAAAAATACAAAAATATGTTGCATTTGCATTTAGGATTTAATTTTATATTTTAGATTAATTAGTAAAGTAGTTTTTTTTATAAAAATGAAAATCCCAAAAATAATTCATTTTGCATTTTTACTTTTTAATTTTGAATTGTATAATTTTTCTTTAAATTTAGGATTTAATTATTTATTGTAAATACCATGATGAGTGACTAATCTAATTGGGTAGGTTAATTTAGTTTTAAAAATTATTATTAATTAATTTAGGTTTTATTTTAATTTTGAAAAGAAAAGAATTTTGAAATTGGAAAAAGAAAAAGAAAGAAATGAAAGAAAATCCAAATCTGGGCTAAAACCCATTCAATTGTCCCCAGCCCAAACGAAAATTACCCAATACCCGGCCCAAACCACCCTAACCCGGTCCGGTTTCCACCCCCCCCCAAACCAAACGACGTCGTTTCGATAAGTATTGATCTGAGTTGTTGATCTCCCCTTGATCAAATGACTCAGAACTGAAGCCCCAGGGGTATTTAAGTGTCCGAAAACCTTTCCCCCCCTCAGAATCCCCTTCTGCTCACCACCCTCATCAGAAACACCCCCGAAACCCTAGCTAGCTGCCCCCAAATCCCCGGCCTCCGGTGGCGGCGCCACCTCCAAACGCCACCACAATCACACCCTATAGTCTCCTCACTCCCCTGTTTCCAAATCCATACTCCATTACCCTCGAATATTGCCCCAGTTCCTCGAATCTTAGATCAGAAACGAACCCCAGAAATCCCAAGTCAAGTTTTGGCGAAATTTCATGCCAAATCCGATTTTATTTGTGTGTTCTTCGTAATAGCACACGATTAACATCAGATTTGGCCGGAAAATCAGAGGATCTGAAGACCCAGGCTCCCCTTTTATTTTTCAAACTTTTCTCAGGTATTCTTCTTTCTTTCTTTTGGTCTAATCTGTCCTTCGTTTGTTTTTAAATTTTCTGTTTCTTCTCCTCTTCTCGAATCATTCTTCATTTGTTCCAGAATCTATTCATTCATGCATAAGTAATTGGAGTCTTGTTAGGTTAGGTTTTAAAATTGTTAGTTCGGTTAAGTTTAATTAGTAAACCATTTAGGCTAAAGTTTAATTGTTTGTTATTTGGTAATCAGATAACTGCTAGTTGGGCCGAATAGATCTTTGATCTTGAGGGTTGGGTTTTGGGTCTATTCCGGTTCATTTGGGGTTGAACAGTTGGGCCAAATTGACCCATGGCCCATTCGGTCTGTCTAGTATCAATAGGGGTTCTGCTAGGTTGGGTTCCTAGAGTAAATAATCAAGGTTCGAGGGGTAGTCTAAGGAATTGGTCTAAGGGAATCTTGCTATAACAGACTAGGAAGCTTCTATGAAGTTGGGGAAGGGGTTGGTTCTGATTTTCTATTTTTTTATAAGGGTATCTGAGCTATAATGAAAATTCAAAAGGGTGCAAAGTTCAAAACTAAGTCTGCCCTAATAGCTTGCCTATAAAGGCAGCTTTTCTTGCCTTTCAAGGCAGACCCAAGAGCTAAAAAGAAGAAAAGCTCAGAAAAATACAAAAATGACAGGAATTTTTACTGTTTCATTGAATTTCAGTGATTGTTGATTCCTTTTCAACTTCTGAAACTATTTTTACTCATCCGAGTGGGAAATTGACTGAACTTGGTCGTCAAAAGTTGGGTCTAAAGTTTTGTTGGGCTGCCGTGTGTTCGAGTCTGTTATATTGAGCTGTTACACATCATTTCTGGGTTGGGACTGGTTTTGCTGGTTGTTTCAGTGCTGATTCTTGTTGCTGCTCCTGTTGATTTTTCATTTCTTGTCTTTGTTCATTCCCAGGTACACATCTCTGCACTCTATTCGAATGTAAAGCTTGATGTGGGAATCAAAAATGGAATATGGAGCTTTGAGTTCTATTCAGTTTGAGTTTAAATTAAGAATATAGCATGCTTGTCTATTCTATTTTGTTGGAAATTCCACTTACTACCTTTCAACTATGAACAATGGGATCAACATTTAACCTCTGAATGTCGTATGACATGGTAGCCTAGTAAAAATGTCTATCTCAGTATAAGTTCTTTATATGTAGTCATTTTACTATTCGTTTGTCTCGAGGTCAGTAGTTGGACTGGTTTAGATGTTGTTGACTCAAGATTGTTTATTTCACAGACTGTTAGATCTGATTGAAGTTGGTATTTACGTTTAACTTATGTTTTCTTCCAAAGTCTGAGTTTTGTATCACATTTTCTGGTACATTTTTAGAATTCAAGCAAGGTGTTTGTGCTCTCGAAGAACTGTGATTCAGACCATGAATTTATAGTTCGACGAGTCCCAAATCTGGTAAAATACCATCAGGATTCGAGTTCCATGCAATATGTTGATGATGTAGTTTGGGACTTGAATTTTCATTATTCCATTTGGTCCAATATGATTGTTGCATTTTATGGCAGAAATGGGTTTAGCAATGCATGAAAAGTATTACTAGAAGTTGAGTTCTGCATTTTTCTTTCACATCCCAGGTTAGTGATCTAGGTATCGCGTGAATACTGGTAGTCGAAGCTTGATAGTTGGGTCATTCAAATTGAGTAACTTAGTTAATTGCTGGAGCGGTGTGACTTTATCATTATCAGAATAAATTGTGGATGCAAATTTAGCATGTAATAGAGAGTAACCTCAGATTCATATTTGCTTGTAAATAGATGTGAATTTGAGTTAGCAATCTGGATGTATGTTAGTTCATGTATGACTATCTTTATGGAATTCCTTAAAGGAATTGGGCCCGGTTTGGACCGCATGGGTCAGCTTGCTAGGAAAGGGCCTTCATATTTGTATTGTTTTCCCCCTTACTCCAAATGCTTCAAGTGATATTGGGCCTATAGTCAGCCCAAAACCATCTCAGGCGATGTGAATGCTTGTTCTATCCCATTCAGATTTTTGGCTAATAAAAGTAATCTGAACTTCAATTTTAGGGTATGTTTAATGTCGTGGCCCGAGTTAATTAATTTCCGTCCCTCAATGGGTTTGTGGTGTAATATCAACCAATATATGGCCCTCACATGTTTTAATTAGACAATAAGACAAATATTCGTAGAGAAACCATTAGGGCCGTTTAAAATACTATCGTGGTTGTCGACACGTTCGCGTGACACGATTATGATTTCTTAAAACAAAATCGGAGTATACGTTCGCGTAACTTCGGTTAAACTTTCTTAATAATAATAAGCGTTATTAATTGTGGACGACGCATGACATAATCTTTACGCGCCAAAAATGGGTACACGTACGCGTGACCCGTTTCAAGATAATTTTTAATTTAAAAGCGGTTAAGAGGTGAAAGCACATAGGTTTCAAAATGAGTAGGTAACCAATTTAGTAAGCCAAGTATAATCAAAAGCGACCGTGCTAGAACCACGGAACTCGGGAGTGCCTAACACCTTCTCCCGGGTTAACAGAATTCCTTACCCGGATTTTTGTGTTCGCAGATCGTGAATAGAGTCAACTTTCCTCGATTCGGGATTTTAAACTGGTGACTTGGGACACCATAAATTATCCCAAGTGGCGACTCTGATTTTTAATAAATAAACAATCCTGTTTCGATTGTCCTTTAATTGGAAAAACTCCCTTATATTTATACACTTTACGGAGGTAGTAAAAAGGAGGTGTGACAGCTCTGGCGACTCTGCTGGGGATCGAACCCAGAATCTCTGGTTCAGGGTTCAATAATTCGAGCTTGTTAATATGATTTTGCTTGGCTTTATTTTTAATATTACTGTAATCTGTGAATCTTTTGTGCTAAATGCTATCTGTTTACCACTTTAATATTATTTGAATTGTATATAACAGTCTTCTTACGCCACCCATCTGAGTCTTCTGGAAATGGTGCATACATTCGCGTAGCCCGCTTTTTCTGTAGAAATTATACCAAATAGAACGAGGCCGGGCAAGCGACTAGGCCGGGTAGACTTCAGTGCTCCCGATACGTCGCCCCCTCCTCGGCCCCAGTTGTCCGCTCGGGTACCCCAAGTCTAGACCAAAACCCCAGGATTTAAACCTAGAAAAATACAGCCTCATGCCGGATCCCTAGTAGGAACGTTTGTTTGCATCATGTGCATTTGACTTAGGGGACTCAACACAGGGGTTGGGTCTGTCTAGGACAGGTATGACCGAAATAACAGACCGTCCTGATGCATTCTAGTTTGATGCATTCTACGTGCTTTGTGAACATTTATTTGTTTTGTCTTGCATGCTGACCAACCAGGGAAAATAAAGCGAAAAAGGAAAACCAAGAGTGATATAGGGAAGGAAATAAGGTCCGGTTCTAAAAATCCCGGTATTTGAAAAACGTCCTGAAACTCTGCCCAAATTTTTTCAAAAAAGAGTTATTTCAAAAGAGTCAAACACCGTGTTCTTTCAAATGTGTCAAAAGTGACCGAACTACGCAGGTCTGATTCTCACCGGATGTGGGATATGTAGGCAACCTACATAAGGTTCGGACTTATTTTTGAAAAAAAAGAAGAAAAGAAAAACAAGAAAAGAGAGTTGGTGGTCGAGTGAACGCAATCTTGATTTTTGGTCAAAATAAGCCGATCCAGCTTCGGCAATGTTTTAAACCATTCTTGTCAAGATGGCCTCAGAGTATTTTTCAGTTGTCGAAAGGCTATTTTCATAAAAGAATGGACAAGTTTGTGAGGGGTCATAAAATAATTCCCCCTATCCTCAAAATTCGCGCGAAATTGGGAAGGGGCCACATTTGCAAAAACAACCATTTGGCTAAAGTTGGCATATTGGGGAAGAAACTATGGTTCTTTTGTTCTTTTCTTTTCTCTTTCATTTTTCTTTTCTTCTTCAAAAACTGTTTACAAAAGGGTCCACTCGAGTCAACCTTAACCTTAATCTTCCACAGGAACAAATGAATACCATCCAGGAACCACCAGAAGTGGTCCCGGAACAGGCTCAGCTACACTTGCGTATGTGGTGGAATGATCTAGACGAAGATGGTTAGAAATGGGTGAAAAAGCAGTTGGGTACTCTTATAAACATTTTTGATATCAAACCACGGGAAGATTTGATCAAGGCTTTGATAACTTTCTGGGATCCTGTCCATAATGTCTTTCGTTTCTCAGATTTGAGATCACCCCTACTTTGGAGGAAATAGCCGGGTACATTGAATTCCGACGGGATTTGAGGAAGCAACGACTTATATTTCTAAGGGCTCTATCAGTGTACAAGTTCTTTGACCTCCTGAATATTCATAAACAGACGAATAAAGAACGTGTGAGCAACGGGTGTTGTGCTTTCTATTTCTTATACTTCAGGTTCGGGTACTCTACTGGTTTTGAAACGCATGAAAAAGGTCTGAGCAACAAACAAGACAAGGGCCTTTGGCAAATTCATTGTCGGTTCGCATTTATTGTGGCATTCTTGGGGATCATGGTTTTTACAAATGAGAAAGGGACGGTGGATGTTCTCATGGCTAGAATTGCACAAATCCTTACTACCAAGGAAGATCATACACTTGCCCCATTGGTGCTGGCGGATATTTATCGAGCATTGACTCTATGCAAAGCAGGGGCTCAATTTTTTGAAGGTTGTAGCATCCTTCTGCAAATGTGGTTGATCGAGCACCTTCGCCATCATCCCAGATTCATGAGTTATGGTTCGAGCCTGAATAACTTCATCGCTAGTTACGAGGAGAGGATAAATGATTATAACGCACCAGAAGGGTTTGAAGCATGGGTCTCTCACTTGAAAGTTCTCAATGCAGGTCAGGTCGAGTGTACTATAAGATGGCTCCCGAGGACAGAAGCCATCTGTATGACTGCTAAAGGCTACCTGAGGTTAATGGGTGTAAGGAGTATCCAGCCATATGCACCGCAGAGGGTCTTGAGGCAATTGGGAAGGTATCAGATTGTGCCTGAAGATGAAGATCTAAGCACCCAGATCATAGAGTTATATCCAGAAGCTACATTGCCCGAGGTTGTAGTTCAGCAGGATTAGAGTAGCTGTCGGTATCTAAAAAATGGCACCCAGGTACCAGACATCGCCAAGGGGGAAGTAGATCCAAATTATGATGCTTTGTTTGAGAAAATGTCTTATGTAAATGACGAGCCAGAGCCCGAAAGGCCCGTCAAAAGGCCTCATGTTCAAGCCTTTGATGATAAAATTCAGGAGAGGTTAGCTTGGGGGAGAAGGAAAAGGAATATAAGGCCATCATCCATGGTCTACGAGAAGAGTTGAGAAATGTCACCTTCAACAATGATTTGCAGGCACAAGAGGCCGAAGGTGAAAGGAGAAGATTGGTGCGAGAAAATGAAGCCCTCAAAGCTCAGGTTCGACAGTTGAAAATTGAAGTTGAGAACCCAGGCCGAAGCAGGAAAGATGAAAGGCTCATTTACAACCTCACTCAAAAGGTACGTGACTATGAAGATGACCTGCAGAAAGCTGAGTTTGAACTAGCAAAAGCATGGGTGAGGTTGGCTAAAAGCACCGAAAGGCGTGCGGCTTTCGTTAAATAGATGAAAGAAAGATATGAAAAAGGGGTCACAGGTTGGGAAAAGGCAATTGGCAACCTCGAGGGTGAAATGGCTAAACAAGCCAAAAATTTTAAGGTTGAAAGAGAACATTGTTACGCCTTAATGGCACGGCTAGAAAGAGACTTGCAACAACTCCAAGAGCAGAACCAGATAGCCGAATGAACTTTGGAAGCCAGAACCGAACAAATTGGGAGTTTGTTGCAAGAGAAGGGCGTCATAAGAGAGCGAGTCAAAAGGGTCGCCAACTACATCGCGATGAAGTGCAGTAGCTGTGAGGATATGACTAGATCTATGTTCTTCGCTACTGTGATGATTTTTGTTCTACCGGGTAATGGAAGATCTCTACCACCTCCAAGGGGACTTAGCAAGGCGGCCCGCAGCGAGGCCGAATGATACCCCGCGGGTCCCAAGGGCAATTGAGGCATTGATGTATTCGTGAGTCTGTATTTTCTTTCCGTTAAAGTCTGGCAGTTGTCTTGAAGTTTGTATTTCTTTTATCAGAGTATGTGGGTTGTTTGTTTTTCGAGTCTGTATTTCATCTTTCATCAGAGTGTGTTAGTTTTGTTTAAGTTTATTTCTGAGTCTTATTATGAAAAATTTGAAAATTCCAAAATGTTTTATTATTTTTGTCTCAAGAACTATGCTTGGTCTGATTCATGCGGGGTCATGATACGTAGGCAATCTCCATAAGATTCGACCGTAACCAAATAATAAAAAAAAAGACGAAAAACAAGAGAGGCAAGAGTGAAAGGAAGCAAACAAAAAATAAAGAAAAGGGGGAAGTTTGCAAGTAAAAGGCCGGGATGACGCATGCAACCGATCAAATACATAATAGAGACGATTAACTGTTTAAGTGCATTCATGCCCAATGTGCGGTTACCAATCTGTTAAAGCCTAATCGCTAACAAGGTTGTTGTTTGATGTACCTAGTCCAGGCAGGTGGTTATTTGACTGGCATTCTAGCAACTCACTCATACAACACCCGATCGAAAGATAGGCTGAATATGGCCAACCAAGAACCGGAAACAAGTATTGTCGACCCATCGAAAGAAGTGGAAGAATTGGACGTTAATGCAATGAGGGAAGAAATGTATAAGCTGAAGCAACAAATGGCTAAAATGTACCAAGCCTGGGCGAAGGGGCATCCACCACCGGTTTATCCCGCCAACCCTGCTTATATCCCACCATCAACCCAACCTCCGGAGCCTCCCACTGTGAACTCATCTCCAGCCTTTCCCCTCTACCAACAATGCCAAGGCACCACTTCCCATACTTCTCAAGCTCCACCACCCAAACAAGTCTCATACCCTCCCCCACCAATTACACCTGTTTTTGTGGCACCTCCACCTACTATATTACACCGATCTTCCAGTGAACCCCTGTTCCAAACTCACGACAACCAGTACTATCCCCCTGAACCCACCTTCAAAGTTCCAGAACCATATCCTTACACCCCTCATATTTATATCCCGATAGAGACCGAGAAACTGTCCAAACATCCCGAGCATGAAGAGATGATCAAAAAGGTCAAAAGCTTAGAACAGTCATTCTAAGATATGAGGGGGTTGGGAGGTCAATTAAGTGTGGCCTATAAGGATTTATGTCTATTCCCAGATGTTCAGTTGCCAGCGGGGTTCAAAACGCCCAAGTTTGATCTGTACGATGGGCATGGTGACTTGGTAGCACACTTAAGAGGATTCTGTAGCAAGATGAGAGGAGCAGGTGGAAGAGATGAATTGCTGATGGCATATTTCAGCCAAAGTTTGAGTGGATCGGCTTTAGAATGGTATACCAGACAAGATCACAACAAGTGGTACACATGGGACGATTTGGCCCAAGCCTTTGCCTGCCATTTTCAGTACAACCTCGAAATTATCCCAGATCGTCTGTCGTTGACAAAGCTTGAGAAGAAGCCAGGTGAGAGCTTTAAGGAATATGGATTCCGTTGGAGAGAGCAAGCAGCGAGGGTTGACCCTCCGATGAAAGAAAGCAAGATGGTTGATTATTTCTTGCAGGCTTTGGAACCCACTTATTTCGGTCATTTGGTGTCAGCAGTAGGTAAGTCCTTTAATAAAGTCGTGAAAACGGGAGGCATGGTTGAAGAGGGACTAAAGTCCAACAAGATCATGAGATATTCAGCAATCAAGGCGACCACTCAGGCCATTTAAAACGGTACTGAGGGTGTGCGCAGGAAGAAGAAGAAGGAGGATGTTGCGACAATTGAGTCGGGAGCTTAGTTTGGATCCAGGAACCTTCCCCGTTACTACAACCAGCCGCGACCCTATCCCCAAACTTACCCCCACACTCTATATAACCCACCACAATACTATTACCCTTACCCACCGCCAGATCCCTATTTTTCTGTCCATCACGCACAAACCTATACCCAACCTCCTGCTCACTCACAATGGTGTGCGCCAGCTCCACAAAATCTGTACCAAGCTCCACAAAATAAATGTCCACCCCCAAAAGCCTATAGAAATCCTCCTGGAACAGGTTTTCGGCTCAATCAAGCCTTTAAGAATGAGAGGTTGCAGAAGCAAAAGACTTTCACTCCTTTGGGAGAATCATATGCTAGTCTATTCCACAGACTGAGAAAGTTGGGTATGTTGAATCCGATCGAGGCTAAATTGCCGAATCCCCTCCCAGAAATCTTGACCGCTCAGTGAGTTGTGAGTATTGTTCAGGGGCCCCGAGACATGACACAGAGAAATGCTGGAAATTGAAAACAACCATTCAAGAACTCATTGACATCCAATCGGATTGAGGTCCAAGCTCCGGAGGCACCCAATATCTATCAGAATCCCTTGCCAGCCCATCATAAAACAAATATGATTGAGATAGTGCATAAGGGATGGGAGCCTAAGAAGCCTTCGCAAACCGTCATGATGATTCGGGCTACTGAAGCCAGGTCATTTGAAAAGTCAACAAGTGAGAAGTCTGTGATCAAGTTGAACAGGCAAATACTGAACCATCTGTGGAGGTCAAGAAGGGTCCCTCAAGTGATGTTGCAGGAAAACATGAAAGAGCAAAAGTGGTTGTGCCAGGAGTGATGAACAAGCCTGTGGTAATTGTGTAGGGCGCCCCCACAGATCCTGTCATTATCAAACCGGTAGCTCAATTACCAATAGGCAACAGCAAGGCAGACCCATGGAATTATGAACGAGTGACCGTGACTTACAAAGGGAAAGAGGTTAAAGAAGAAGTGTCTGAGACTCATGTTTTGACTCGATTGGGGAGATGCTTTGCCCCCGAAGAGTTGAGAAAAGCTAAGACCTCAAAAGATAATCCAGGGTTGGTGAAGAAAGCAGTGACTGAGGAAGAAGTAGAAGAATTTCTGAGGAAGATGAAAGTGCAAGACTATTCCATTGTGGAGCAGTTAAGGAAGACACCAGCTCAGATCTCGCTCTTGTCATTATTGATCCATTCAGACAAACACCGTCGTGCTTTGATGAAGATCTTGAACGAGGCTCATGTTCCTGACAAAATATCAGTAAACCACTTGGAAAAGAAGCTAACAAGATATTTGAGGTAAACAGAGTCACTTTTTCTGATGATGAGTTGCCCGTGGAAGGTACCAAGCACAATAGAGCCCTCTATCTGACAGTGAAATGCGAAGATTCCGTGGTTACTCGGGTACTGGTTAACAATGGGTCTAGCGCAAACATTTGTCCTCTATCCACATTGAATAAGCTGCAAGTGGAGGATGAGAGAATTCATAAGAACAGTATTTGCGTTCGGGGATTCGACAGTGGAGGGAAATATTCAGTCGGGGACATAGTGCTTGAGCTCACAATAGGGCCATTTGAATTTACTATGGAATTCCAGGTGCTAGATGTGGCTGTTTTGTACAATCTTCTATTGGGACGACCTTGGATTCATGCTGCCAAAACGGTCCTGTCTACTCTGCATCAAATTGTCAAGTTTGAATGGGATCGACAGGAAATTGTCGTACATGGTAAGGATAATTTGTGTGTGCCCAATGATGCCATTTTTCCGCTCATAGAGGTTGAAGATGATAAGGGGCCATGGGTTTATCAGGTTTTCGACATAGTATCAGTAGAGAAAATTCCAGAAGGGAAGTGCGTTCCAACTCCAAAGGTAGCTACTGCATCAGTCATGGTAGCCGTTGAAATGTTGAAAAATGGTTTCGTATCGGGCAAGGGTTTGGGTGCATCTTTGTAAGGTATTGTGCAGCCAGTTTCTCTTCCAAAGAATCTGGATACTTTTGGTCTGGGGTTCAAGCCCACAGTTGCAGACGTGAGAAGAGCTAGAAAAATAAAATAGAAAGCATGGGCATTACCAAAGCCAATCCCGCGTCTGTCCAGATCATTCGTCAGGCCGGGTATCAGAAAGCAACTGTTGTCAAAGGTTCCTGAATCACTGATTGGTGCCGATGGAGACTTGGAGAAGGGGTTTGAAAGGTTATTCGCCCAGGTTAACATAGTTCAGGATGGGGAAGGGTCCAGCAGGGCAGATGTGCAATTCGTGGGACCACATGCAAAAGTCAACAACTGGGAAGCTACTCCTCTTCCTACTCGGAGGGAGTCTTGATTAACCAATTCGTTTGATTTTCTTTTTGTTGTCTGGATTAACCAGGGTCTGTAATTCAGATATTATGTTCCGTCCAGTTGGATGTGTTAAAACTCTGTTATCTTTAAATTCAATGAAATGCAATTGTTCCTTTTCCTTCATTTCTTCTAATTTTATTTTTGTTTTCTTCTTTTGTACAGTTCTTTTATGCTGATATCAATGACATGACATACATGAGGAATCTTCGGCCCAGTTTTAAAAGCCAATCTAACTCTGAAATAATAATACAAGAAATTTAGTGTGATGACGAGTTGGGATTTGACGATGATGAGGCCTATGAAGAAATTAGTAAGGAACTAAGTCATTTCGAGGAAAAGCCCAAACCTAATTTGAACGATACAGAAGCAGTTAATCTAGGGGACCAAGAAAATGTCTGTGAAACTAAAATAAGTGTACATCTGGAACCTCAACTCAGGGAGGAGATAACTAAAGCATTGTTCGAATACAAAGATGTTTTTGCATGGTCCTATGACGACATGCCGGGTCTAAGCACTGATTTAGTGGTTCACAAGTTGCCCACTGACCCGGTATTCCCTCCTGTCAAACAGAAGCTGAGAAAGTTCAAAATGGATATGAGTGTAAAGATCAAAGAAGAGGTCACCAAGTAGTTCGATGCCAAAGTCATTCGGGTCACCCGGTATCCCACCTGGTTAGCCAATGTTGTGCCTGTACCGAAGAAGGATGGTTGTGTGTTGACTATCGGGATCTCAACAAGACGAGTCTAATAGACAATTTCCCATTGCCTAACATCCATATCTTGATTGATAATTGTGCCAAACATGAGATTGGTTCTTTTGTGGATTGTTACGCGGGTTATCATCAGATCTTAATGGACGAGGAGGATGCAGAAAAGATGGCATTCATCACGTCGTGGGGAACGTACTACTATCGAGTCATGCCATTTGGCTTGAAGAATGCTAGGGCAACCTACATGAGGGCAATGACAACAATATTCCATTATATTATATACCAGGAAATCGAGGTGTACGTGGATGATGTGATTGTGAAGTCTAAAAAGCAGTCTGACCATGTTAGGGATCTGAAGAAGTTCTTCCGAAGGCTTTGCAGGTACAATCTCAACCTTAATCCTGCAAAGTATGCTTTTGGGGTGTCGTCTAGAAAGTTGTTGAGGTTCGTAGTCAGCCGTCGGGGCATTGAACTGGATCCATCGAAAGTCAAGGCTATCCAGGAATTGCCACCTCCGAGGAACAAGACCGAGGTGATGAGTTTGTTGGGGGGATTGAATTATATCAGCAAGTTCATTGCTCAGCTCACGACAACTTGCGAGCCTATCTTCAAACTGTTAAAGAAAGACATTGCGGTCAAATGAACAGATGAATGTCAGGAGGCGTTTGATAAGATAAAGGGGTATTTGTCAAATCCACCCCTGTTGGTCCCGCCAGAACCAGGGCGACCATTGATCCTATTTTTGACAATCTTGGACAATTCATTCGGCTGTGTATTGGGTCAACATGATATCACAGGCAGGAAGCAGCAGGCCATCTATTACCTCAACAAGAAATTCACGTCGTACGAGGTTAAGTACACTCAGCTTGAGAGGACATGTTTCGCCCTAACTTGGGTGACACAAAAGCTGAAACATTATTTGTCGTCTTATACTACCTACCTCATATCCCGCTTGGACCCATTGAAGTATATTTTTCAGAAGCCTATGCCCATAGGGAGGCTTGCAAAGTGGCAGATCCTTCTCACAAAGTTTGACATTGTCTACGTGACTCGAACCACAATGAAAGCACAGGCCTTGGCAGACCATTTGGCCGAGAACCCGGTTGACGAAGATTATGAACCTTTCAAAACTTATTTCCCCGATGAAGAGGTGATGTACATTGATGAGTTGGAGAAAGTTGAGAAGCCGGGATGGAAACTTTTCTTTGATGGGGATGCAAACATGAAGGGCGTGGGGATAGGAGCAGTGCTGATTTATGAAACAGGGCAGCACTACCCTGTTACGGCTCAGCTTCGTTTTTACTGTACTAACAACATGGCTGAGTACGAGGCATGCATTCTGGGTTTGAGGTTAGATGTGGATATGGGTGTCCAGGAAGTCTTGGTCTTGGGTGACTCGGACCTCCTAGTGCAACAGATTCAGGGAGAATGGGAAACACGGGATTTGAAACTCATACCGTACAGACAATGTTTACATGATCTTTGTCAACGGTTTCAGTCAATAGAATTCAGGTATATCCTAAGGATCCATAATGAAGTCGCCGATGCTTTGGCTACTCTGGCGTCAATGTTACATCATCCAGATAAGGCTTATGTGGACCTTTTGTAGATTGAGGTCCGTGATCAGCATGTTTACTGTAATATGGTAGAAGAAGAACTTGATGGGGAGCCATGGTTCCATGATATCAAAGAATACCTCCAGATGGGGGTATATCCGGTACAGGCCACAGATGATCAGAAAAGAACAATTCGACGATTGGCAAGTGGATTTTTCTTCAGTGGAGGGATGTTATACAAAGGAACTCCAGATCTTGGATTGCTAAGATGCATAGATGCCAGACAGGCCACAGTTATCATGACTGAGGTACACTCCGGAGTTTGTGGACCGCATATGAGTGGGTACGTTCTAGCAAAAAAGATTCTCCAAGCAGGTTATTACTGGCTCACTATGGAGCGAGATTGCATCAGTTTTGTGCGCAAGTGTCATCAGTGCCAGGTGCACGGAGATTTGATTCATTCCCCACCATCTGAATTGCATACAATGTCGGCACCATGGCCCTTTGTTGCTTGGGGCATGGATGTCATTAGGCCAATTGATCCATCAGCATCAAACGGACACAGGTTTATTCTGGTTGCCATTGATTATTTCACCAAGTGGGTTGAAGCAAAAACTTTTAAATCTGTGACCAAGAAAGCAGTGGTCAATTTTGTGCATTCAAATATCATCTGTCGGTTTGGGATTCCGAAGGTAATCATCACGGACAATGGTGCTAATCTCAATAGCCATCTGATGACGGATACATGTCCGCAGTTTAAGATTATACATCGCAATTCCACCCCATATCGCCGTAAAGCGAATGGAGCAGTCGAGGCAGCCAATAAGAACATAAAGAAGATACTGCGGAAAATGGTGGAAGGGTCCAGACAATGGCATGAGAAGTTACCTTTCACATTGTTGGGTTATCGCACTACTGTTCTCACTTCAGTAGGGGCCACTCCTTATTTGTTGGTGTATGGCACGGAGGCAGTAATACCCGCAGAAATTGAAATCGCATCCCTTCGGATTGTCGCCGAGGCAAAAATTGATTACGTGGAATGGGTCAAAGCCCGCTTGGAGCAATTAAGTTTGATTAATGAAAAGGGATTGGCAGTAGTATGTCACGACCAATTGTACCAACAGAGAATGGCGAGAGCATATAACAAAAAGGTATGTCCACGGAAGTTCGAAGTGGGTCAGTTAGTGTTGAGACATATCTTGCCTCATCAGGCTGAAGCAAAAGGAAAGTTTGCCCCAAACTGGCAAGGGCCATTTGTCGTAACTACTGTGTTGTCCAGTGGCACGTTATATTTGACAGATGTAGAAGGGAAATATGTGGAAATGGCTATCAATTCCGATGCAGTCAAGAAATACTATGTATGATTTCTTCGTTTGATTGTCTTTGTATTTGTTTGCATTTGGCATATTTTGAAGATTGAAATGACGAAGGCATTTTGTTCTGCTATCTAAACACCTTATCCCTCGTCAACCCTTTTGAGCCTTATTTATTTTCTTTCATACCCCTCTTTCGGAATCAGTAGTGAATATCAGAAACACAAACGTGAAAGATAAGAAAAGGAGAAGAAAAATGAAAAGGAGAGAAGAAAGAAAAAGAAAAGAATGAAAAAAAACGTGAAAAGAAGAAGAAAAACAGTAAAAGAAAAAGAGAGAAAAGAAAAAGAAAAAAAAAAGAAAGAGAAAAAGAAAAATCACAACAAACAAAGTAATTTCTATAACATGAACTACGTTCAACCTGATTCCTTTTAAGGATACGTAGGCAGCCTCACGGTTCGGTCTCATCAAAATAAAAATCCAAAAGTCCCCAAGCAAGAAAATTGGGGCAGAAATCGTGGTCGTTGTGAGAAATCTGATTCCGAAAGTTATAATTTTAACCCATTTGAATTATTTTGAGCCTTTTATGCCCTTTCTTTCCAACCCTGTCCAAAAGCCCACATTACGGTCCAAAGAAAGACCTTCTGATCAGTCTTTGAGAAATGTCAAGTCGAGCAGGTAAAGGTAATTCATGTCAAGGGCAACACTCTGGTTCAAGCAGGAAAAATAAAAATGAGAAAATCTTATTAGTGAAAGCCTTCACAGGCACTGTAAGACGACAGGAGTTGAGAGAAATTAAAATGAGAGAGTCTTATTGGTGAAAACCCTCACGGGCACCTTGAGGCAAAAGTGAATTGAAAAGTCAACAAGTGATAAAGGTCTGTTGGTGGAAAACTACTTTAAGGCACCGCAGGATGAACAAGGTCAAGGTTTGGGTAAAGTAATCAGGTCATGGAAATGCTGAGGCGACGAAGTATGGCAACTGAAAGTGGATCGGTTGGACAGATTGGGCCGATTAATCCGAAATGCATGTCATGATCATTGGTACCAGCTGTTCCACTCAGATAAGTTTCTTTTTCTTTTTCCCTTTATAGCAGTCATCTGGTTTTGGATTCTTCTTATCCTTAACCCGCAAAGTCATTGCATTTCATTTTCTTTTGGGTTTATTTATCTAAGATGTTTTAATGTCAGTCTTGTCCCAAATAAGTGGAAAAGAATTTCAAAGCTCAATACCAACTTCCAAAATTGCAAATCACAACGTGGTCAGAACATACTAAAGACAACATGATGTAAGGTGGGATACGGGGGATCACTAGACGCTTCACCGGTGGAATGATTTGGTATGTCATGGGAGATGCAAAGGTTCAGATAAAGGGGTCGGAGGTGTGAAACAACAACATGGGTATAGAAAACTCGATTTATCAAAGGCCATGGGATTTGAAAGTCAGTCAGAAAGTCAAAGCGATTCAGGGCCAGTTCGGGAAAGCCATTCAGAACAAAACAATGCAGTGGAAAGATCTCCAGCAAGAATGTCATCAGCTAACCACCACTTTAAACTTAAAAAAAAAATTTGATTGAAACAGCGGCAGAAAATTCGTTTGTTTCAGAGAAACTCTCCGTAGGGGAAAGAGCAAGCATCAAAACAGGTTTGACCGTAAACTTTCAGGACCCTCCTGAAAAATGGGACCTAGTTTAAAGTTCAGAAATAGCATAATCTAGCATAAATGTATCCCAAAAGAATATAAGTTAGCTTAGAAGTTTTCATGTCCAAGATAGGATTCAATTAGGAGTTTCCAGGACCCTCCTAAATAATGGGACTTAGCTTTAAGATTTCGATTAGATAATAACATTTAGCGTAAGTTCTGCTGTAGGGTAGTATAATTCAGCTATGAAAGTTGTTACTCTTAAGATAAAACTTGACTTTTGATTTTCAGGACCCTCCTGGATAATGGGGAGTAGTTTAAAGATTCTTTTAGATAGCAAGATTTAGCAAAAGTCACACCTGTAGAAGATATAACTTAGATTTAAAATTGTCGTTTAGTTAAGAGTTGTTAGGACCCCCCTACATAATGGGACCTAGCTTTCAAATTCTTAGTAATATTGGGTAATATGATTCAGTTTAACACTTACATCTGGGCCCAACCACCAACTGGGGCAGAAAATTTTCTTTGTTTTTGTCTATTTTGTTGAAGTCAGGATCCCGCCTGGAGAGCAGGGAATATATTTCAAGTTAAAGTCAGGAGCCCGCCTGGAGAGCAGGGAATACTTTCAAGCGTAGCACTCAGGAACCCGCCTGGAGAACAAGGGAGTACAAGTTAAATTTTAGCTTTCAAATTCTTTGTTTTGTCTATGTTAAAGTCAGGAGCCCGCCTGGAGAGCAGGAAATACTTTCAAATACAGCAGTCAGGAGCCCGCCTGGAGAGCAGGGAATACATTTCAAGTTGAAGTCAGGAGCCCGCCTAGAGAGCAGGGAATACTTTCAAGCATAGCACTCAGAAACCCGCCTGGAGAATAAGGGAGTACAAGTTAAATTTTAGCTTTCAGATTCTTTGTTTTGTCTATGTTAAAGTCAGGAGCCCGCTTGGAGAGCAGGGAATACTTTCAAATGCAGCAGTTAGGATCCTGCCTGGAGAGCAGGGAATACATTTCAAGTTGAAGTCAGGAGCCTGCCTGGAGATAAGGGAATACTTTCAAGCGTAGCAGTCAGGAGCCCGCCTGGAGAACAAGGGAGTACAATCTAAGTTTTAGCGTTCAAACTCTTTGTTTTGTCTATTTTGAAGTTAGGAACCCGCCTGGAGAGCAGGGAGTACTTTCAAGTTGAAGTCAGGAGCCCGCCTGGAAAGCAGGGAATACTTTCAAGTTTAGCAGTCAGGAGCCCGCCTGGAGAACAAGGGAGTACAATTCAAGTTTTGGTTTTTCAAAATTCTTATTGATATTCGGTAATGTGATTCGTTTTACACTTACACATGGGCCCAACCACCAAACTAGGGCAGAAAATTCACTTTGTTTTTGTCTATTTTGCTGAAGTCAGGAGCCCGCCTGGATAGCATGGGAATACACTCACGTTTTAAAGTCAGGAGCCCGCTTGGATAGCATGGGAATATATTCATGTTTCGAAGTCATGAGCCCGCCTGGATAGCATGGGATTGCATATCAAGTTCAGCAGTCAGGCATCCACCTGGATAAAGGGAAACATCTCAGTTTACAATTCAAGGCGGCAACGAAGGAATTTTACCGAGAGAATACAAGGCAACAAGAAACACGAGATCAAGTTTGAAGATCTAGATAGGATTTTGTAAAGCATAGATCATAGTATAGTCTAGCTTCTTTTATTTTTGACATGGTGTAATAAGGGGTTCAGTGAGCAGCAGCAGCAACAATAACAGTGAAATCACAGCTCCATGGTAGTCTCAGCTACTAGACATTCCCGAACTACACTGACCTGATTCCCTTTTAGCCAAGAATATGTAGGCAACCTCGAAAGCAGAGTGCGATCAAATCTTTCAAAAATGCTTTCCATGAAGTATTCAAACGGGCAAAAATCGCTCGTATCCGCTCACATATCTTTGCACGAAAACTCTTCGTGTTTCCGGGCAAAGAGGGGCAGCTGTGAGCACGTGATTTTTGCCCTATATGAATTACTCCAACAAATTCAAAACAAAATAATTTCTTTCAGTGTTTGCAATTTTGTTGGATTTCGTGGCATTTTCTGTTAATTATTTGCATTTGTCTGTGCACGTTTATTTTATTTAAGTCATGAAAAATACAAAAATATGTTGCATCTGCATTTAGGATTTAATTTTATATTTTAGATTAATTAGTAAAGTAGTTTGTTTTATAAAAAATGAAAATCACAAAAATAATTCATTTTGCATTTTTACTTTTTAATTTTGAATTGTATAATTTTTCTTTAAATTTAGGATTTACTTAATTATTGTAAATACCATGATGAGTGATTAATATAATTGGGTAGGTTAATTTAGTTTGAAAAATTATTATTAATTAATTTAGGTTTTATTTTAATTTTGAAAAGAAAAGAATTTTGAAATTGGAAAAAGAAAAAGAAAGATATGAAAAAAAATCCAAATCTGGGCTAAAACCCATTCAATTGTCCCCAGCTCAAACAAAAATTACCCAATACCCGACCCAAACCACCCTAACCCGGTCCAGTTTCCCCCATCTCCCCAAACCAAACGGCATCGTTTCGATAAGTATTGATCTGAGCCGTTGATCTCCCCTTGATCAAACGGCTCAGAACTGAAGCCCCAAGGGTATTTAAGTGTCCGAAAACCCTTCCCCCCTCAGAATCCCCTTCTGCTCACCACCCTCATCAGAAACACCCCCGAAACCCTAGTTAACCGCCCCCAAATCCCCGGCCTCCGGTGGCGGCGCCACCTCCAAACGCTACCACAATCACACCCTATAGTCTCCTCACTCCCCTCTTTCCAAATCCATACTCCATTACCCTCGAATATTTCCCCAGTTCCTCGAATCTTAGATCAGAAATGAACCCCAGAAATCCCAAGTCAAATTTTGGCGAAATTTCGTGCCGAATCCTATTTTATTCGTGTGTTCTTCGTAAGAGCACACGATTAACATCAGATTTGGCCAGAAAATCCGAAGATCTGAAGGCCCAAGCTCCCCTTTTATTTTTCAAACTTTTCTCAGGTATTCTTCTTTCTTTCTTTTGGTCTAATCTGTCCTTCGTTTGTTTATAAATTTTCTATTTCTTCTCCTCTTCTCGAATCATTCTTCATTTGTTCCGGAATCTATTCATTCATGCATGAGTAATTGGAGTCTTGTTAGGTTAGGTTTTAAAATTGTTAGTTTGGTTAAGTTTAATTAGTAAACCATTTAGGCTAAAGTTTAATTATTCTATGTTATTTGGTAATCAGATAACTGCTAGTTGGGCCGAATAGATCTTTGATCTTGAGGGTTGGATTTTGGGTCTATTCCGGTTCATTTGGGGTTGAACAGTTGGGCCAAATTGACCAGTGGCCCATTCGGTCTGTCTAATATCAACAGGGGTTCTGCTAAGTTGGGTTCCTATAGTAAATAATCAGGGTTCGAGGGGTAGTCTAGGGAATTGGTCTAAGGGAATCTTGCTATAACAGACTAGGAAGCTTCTAGGAAGCTAGGGAAGGGGTTGGTTCTGATTTTCTGTTTTTTTATAAGGGTATCTGAGCTATAATGAAAATTCAAAAGGGTGCAAAGTGCAAAACTAAGTCTGCCCTAATAGCTTGTCTATAAAGGCAGCTTTTCTTGCCTTTCAAGGCAGGCCCAAGAGCTAAAAAGAAGAAAAGCTCAGAAAAATACAAAAATGGCAGGAATTTTTACTGTTTCATTGAATTTCAGTGATTGTTGATTCCTTTTCAACTTCTGAAACTATTTTTACTCATCCGAGTGGGAAATGGACTGAACTTGGTCGTCAAAATTTGGGTCTAAAGTTTTGTTGGATTGTCTTGTGTTCGAGTTTGTTATATTGAGCTGTTACGCATCATTTCTGGGTTGGGACTAGTTTTGCTGGCTGTTTCAGTGCTAATTCTTGTTGCTTATCCTGTTGATTTTTCATTTCTTGTCTTTGTTCATTCCCAGGTACACATCTCTGCACTCTATTCGAATGTAAAGCTTGATGTGGGAATCAACAATGGAATCTGGAGCTTTGAGTTGTATTCAGTTTGAGTTTAAATTAAGAATATAGCATACTTGTCTACTCTGTTTTGCTGGAAATTCCACTTACTACCTTTCAACTATGAACAATGGGATCAACATTTAACCTCTGAATGTCGTACGACATGGTAGCCTAGTCTAAATGTCTATCTCAGTATAAGTTCTTTATATATAGTCATTTTACTATTCGTTTGTCTCGAGGTCAGTAGTTGGACTGGTTTAGATGTTGTTGAATCAAGATTGTTTATTTCACAGACTGTTAGATCTGATTGAAGTTGGTATTTACGTTTAACTTATGTTTTCTTCCAAAGTCTGAGTTTTGTACCACATTTTCTGGTACATTTTTAGAATTCAAGCAAGGTGTTTGTGCTCTCGAAGAACTATGATTCAGACCATGAATTTACAGTTCGACGAGTCCCAAATCTGGTAAAATACCATCAGGATTCAAGTTCCATGCAATATGTTGATGATGTAGTTTGGGACTTGAATTTTCATTATTCCATTTGGTCCAATATGATTGTTGCATTTTATGGCAAAAATGGGTTTAGAAATGCATGAAAAGTATTACTAGAAGTTGAGTTCTACATTTTTCTTTCACATCCCAGGTCAGTGATCTAGGTATCGCGTGAATACTGGTAGTCGAAGCTTGATAGTTTGGTCATTCAAATTGAGTAACTTAGTTAATTGCTGGAACGGTGTGACTTTATCATTATCAGAATAAATTGTGGATGCAAATTTAGCATATAATAGAGAGTAACCTCGGATTCATATTTGCTTGTAAACAGATGCGAATTTGAGTTAGCAATCTAGATGTATGTTAGTTCATGTATGACTATCTTTATGGAATTCCTTAAAGGAATTGGGCCCGGTTTGGAGCGCATGGGTCAGCTTGCTAGGAAAGGGCCTTCATATTTGTATTTCTTTCCCCTTTACTCCAAATGCTTCAAGTGATATTGGGTCTATAGTCAGCCCAAAACCATCTCAGACGATGTGAATGTTTGTTCTATCCCATTCAGATTTTGGCTAATAAAAGTAATCCGAACTTCAATTTTAGGGTATGTTTAATGTCGTGGCTCGAGTTAATTAATTATTTCCCTCAATGGGTTTGTGGTGTAATATCAACCAATATATGGCTCTCACATGTTTTAATTAGACAATAAGACAAATATTCGTAGAGAAACCTTTAGGGCCGTTTAAAATACTATCGTGGTTGTGGACACGTTCGCGTGACACAATTACGATTTCTAAAAACAAAATTGGAGTATATGTTTGCGTAACTTCGGTTAAACTTTCCTTATAATAATAAGCGTTATTAATTGTGGACATGTACGCGTGATATAATCTTTACGCGCCAAAAATGGGTACACGTACACGTGACCCGTTTCAAGATCATTTTTAATTTAAAAGCGGTTAAGAGGTGAAAGCACATAGGTTTCAAAATGAATAGGTAAACAATTTAGTAAGCCAAGTGTGAGCACGTGATTTTTGCCCTATATATGAATTATTCCCAAAATTCAAGCAAAATGATTTTTCTTCATTATTGTGCATTTTGGTGTCATTTTCTGATAATTATTGCATTTTTATTTGTGCACGTTAACTCATACAAAAATACATAAAATGTGCATTCGCACTTAGGATTTAATTTTATACTTTAGTATTAATTAGGAATTAATTTGTTTTAGAATAGGATATGAAGAAAATGACAAAAATAGTTCACTTTTGCATTTTATTATTTTAATTGTGAAACGGTCGCAAGTAATTATTAAGTTAATTTTAGGCATTAATTGGTTTTAGCTTAATTGTTAGTTTAATTTCACATCTTTGTAAAAATCAGAAAAATAAATACAAAAAATACAAGATTGCAAAATGAAAAATGGAAAAATTATTATTAAAAAGAATATAGAGGGAATGGTTATTAACGGCCAAATTTGGGCCACTTTTGCATTCAATCCGTTGGCCCAAACGCCCCAAGCATCCCAATTCAGTCCAGCCCAAGTCTCTACCCGGTCTGCCCCCCTTTTTAAATGAAACGACGTCGTTTCGGGGTCCTTGGATCACATCAATCCAACATTCCGGAATTGACGAGGTTCTTAGTATTTAAGTGTCTGAACCCTTCCCCCTACCCCCATTTGCATCATCTTCTTCACCCCACCCCTTCTCCCCAAACCCTAGCCCCTAAAATCCTTGCCGGCGGTGAACACAAACTATGCCGTTCACCCTGAGATTAACACCACAGGCCCCCCTCACCCTCCTCTTTCCACTGCACCCGTTGGTTTACCTCGAATAAGTCCGGAACTCTTGGAATCTTGGTTTGAAGTTTTCCGGCCAAGTGACAGGTTCGTCCAAATCAGTCCAAAATCATACCCCACAACCCCCAGCCCTTCCTCAACACTAATCCGTGGTTGTTTTCTTTCAAATCACCATGAAACGACCCAAATCTTAGATCTAAGAATTTACGACCCAAAACCTTAAAACCAAATCCTTTTGATTTCGAACCGTAGTATCCTTAACCATGTGTTCTCTTGTAAGAATACACGGTTAGGGATGTTACGCGTCAAAAATCTGAACGGATTCAGGTATTTCTGACTGGCCGGAATCCCTTATGCCTTTGTGAGTATTTTTTTTACTGCTTCTTTTACTCGCATGATTGAAGTATTATTTAAAGTTGTTGTTCGTTATTTGTTCTGTTAGTTTCATGGTTTGAATGTGTTAGTTTAAGTTTTGTTAATTACTGTTGATTCTGAGCTTGATATTTGGTTGAATGATTATAAGTTCATGGTTTGAGAATTAGTTTTAAGTTCATTTAATATGAGTCGTGGTAGCTTAAGCTCAGTTTATTTTCGTTTAGCTTGTCTGAGTGGTATAATTGAACAGAATTGGTTCAGTCAGTCTGATTAGCTAGTTTTTGAATGCTAGTTGATTAATTTCAGTTAGTTTCAGAATGGTTTAGGATATTGGGTATAACTGTTAAGGATGAGGGTAGGTTCAGTGATTTTGAAAGGCTTTCAGGGGTAATCTGGGTATGGAAAAGGGTAGTTTTGATAGGAATAGTAATATCAGGGTATAGGGAAGGGCAGTATAGGTATTGTATGTGTAGAGGAATACCTTAGGGCCTTCTAGAATGGGGTGAAAGTGTAAATTTTGATAATTATAGTGCAGTTACTTTTTTAGCAAGGTAAAACTAGAGGGACTAATTTGAAAATAGAGAGGGACTGATTGGTAAATCAGATTCAAGTCTATTCTCTTTGGGGCTGCCTATAAAAGGGCATAAAATGCCTTGGGAAAGAGGGTCTGCTCTCCATCTTTCTGCCTTGAACTCTAAGTCTCAATTGGAGCATTCATTATTGCTTTTGATTTCAATCAGCATTTTATTTTTCAAAAACTATTCAGAAAGCAAAAACATCAAAATATGGAGAAATCTGAAATAGCTTCACAGTTTCATTACTAGTTTTGGTTTCAGTTGTGAGGGTCAGGGGTATGTTAGGAGTGTGTTAAACTGATCTGTGGGAATTTGCTTATATTTTGGTTTCAAAGCAATCTGCCTGTGTTCCTGTGGTGTAACACTGCTGGGTTGGTTGCTGTTGCTGTTAAAAATAGCTGATTCCTCTCCTTTTCTCTATTTACATTCCAATTTCCAGGTACATTTCCCTGAATCTCACTGATGTATGCTCGTTGAAGTTGAAACAAAATATTCCAGGGCCTATTATTCAACTGAAAGAAGCCTGTATTTTTGATAATGTAGTCTTCTGTTATGTAATTGGTAGATATGTGTACAATTAAACTTGTTCAGTAGGGGTCGATTACATGTTGAATGATGCGTAATTTTGAACTATTGAATTGGGCATTTGAAATAGCTTTGAGTATGGGCCTGGTCTGATCTGAAAGTTTGTGTGAATTCAATAGTCATCAGTAGCAATTAGACTTATGTACATGATATGAGAATTCATGAGTAAGTTTGATTACATTTAGCTTAATTATTGGTATTTTCATCGTTATAGTATAGTAGAAGGCTTGCTTTTGTTTTTAAGATTCTGAAATCGTGTGGAAGGCAAATCGTAATTATGGTAAGTAGATTGGTGTTGAAATCAGTTGGAAACCATGAGACAAACCCATTCATAATTGACTTAGTTCACTAAAAACAGCAGGTCTTAATAGGCAATTGGTAGGATAGAGCGGTTAGGGATTTTTGGAGTTTCATGGCTTTTGTTAAAAGGAAAGTATGCATGTTCAGTGTAGTGACTCAGGGATATTATATTGATTGTTGCAATGGAAATATACCCCTCTTCGTTGGGCCGTTCAGACCACATCAAGGCCATGAGACAGGCCCAATTCTCTTTTAAATTTGGTTCTTAGTCTATTTCAGTGTAATCTATTTCCAAATTAACTAGTCTTGTAGAGACACACAAATAAATAGGAAATCGTAGCTATTTCGGGATTGCTACTAACCTCGCCTGAATAAATCACATGCGCGGACTGTCAACAATGGGCTATTAAAATGATTAGAAATTGGGATGGCCATTTAGTAAATTCCATGGTCTTCCTTAAAATCATATTACATTAGAATCTTTAAGCTCGATTTAATTGAATAACCTTCTTAAACTCGGGTGCGCATTGATGCGACCCAAATCCAAATCTCGATGAAGTCGAAATGTGTTGACAATCACGGGCGCATTGATTGCCACGGGGTTCGAAACGCGTTTTCACGACATTGTAATTCTTAAAAATAAATGATGATAGAAAAAAGTTTCACAAATTGAGACGAGCCTCACCGCGCAAAAATAAATGAATGTGGGGCCCTTAGTAAATAATTATCGAAATAATTAGAATTTTGGATGGCCGTTTAGCGAACTTCATGGCTTTTCCCAAAAATAACACTACGTTAGTATCTTTAGGCACGATTTAATTAAATAACCTTCTTAAAATTTGGGTGCGCATTGATGCGACTCAAATCCAAATCTCGACGAAGTCGAAATGTGTTGATAACTACGGGTGCATTGATTGCGACGTGGTTCGAAACGCGTTTTCATGACGTCGCAATTCTTAAAAAAAATACAATTATAATAAAAGCGGTGTAAAATTACATAAAGGCACATAAGCTAGCATGTATTAAAATCGGATAAAATCAAATGCAACAGTTAAGCGACCGTGCTAGAACCACGGAACCCGGGAATGCCTAACACCTTCTCCTCGGTTAACAGAATTCCTTACCTGGATTTCTGGTTCGCGGACTATTAACAGAGTCATAAATTTCCTCGGTTCGGGATTCAACAGGTGACTTGGGACACCATTAATCTCAAGTGGCGACTCTGAATAAGTAATAATTAAATCCCATTCCGATTGTCCTTTAAATGGAAAAACTCCTTTACGCCCTTGCGGGTGTAGTGAAAAAGGAGGTGTGACAGCTCTGGCGACTCTGCTGGGGATCGAACCCAGAATCTCTGGTTCAGGGTTCAGAATTCGAGCTTAGAAAATTGTTGTATTTAATTATATCTAATTTTCTTACATGTTTTGTTGAGTGTGCTAAATGTTACCGCTTTGATATTATCTTAACTGTATATAAACTGTGCTGACACCCTTCTCTCTTCACCTCCGGGGATGTGCTTACTAGTTGAGACTCCCTATTCTGTTAGTGTCATACCTTGAAATAAGAAAGAGGCCGGACAAGTTACGAAGCCGGATGGCCTTTTGGTTCCCGGTAAGTTGTCCCATCCTCGATCCGAGTTGTCCGCTCGGGTACACAGTCTAGAACACTGACCCAGGTTTTGAACATAGAATAACGTGACTTCATACTGGATCTCTAGTAGGAACGGTTATTTGCATCATGTTGCATTCGACTTAGGGGACTCAACACAGGGGTTGGGTCCGTCTAGGACTAGCAACCTGAAATGAAAAGACCATCCTAATGCATCCTACTTGCTCTGTACATATATTTGTTTCGAACATGCACGTTGACCAGTTTCTGAATCTAGGGAATGTTGGAAAATTGAGAGAAAAAAAGAGAAGGGAAAAAAAGAAAAAAAAAGAAAAGAACAAAGAGAAATATCAGTTAGGGAGTTAATTAATTATTTTAAAAATAAAAAATCAATGACCAATTACTGGCGAAACTCTGCCGAAATTTTGAAAAAAAAAAAGGAAAATGTTTTATTTCGTTTTACTAAAAAAAAGCAAAGAAAAAATAGAAAAAAAAAGAGTCTTTTATTTTTTGGAAAGTTGTTTGTTGATAAAAAAAAAAGGATAAGAAAAGTTTTTGTTTTAGTTTGAGAAACATAAGTTGTTTCATTATTTGCTGAAAATGAAAAATAAAAAAAAAGAGTCTGTTATTTTTAGCTTGGAAAAATAGGTTGTTTTATTTGTTGAAAAAAAAAGAAAAAGAAAAAAAAAGTCTTGTTTCTAAAAATAGTTTTTATTCGCTTATGAAATGCCAAAAATAAAAATGGAAAAAGAGTCATGTTTTAAAACAGTTCGGTTAATCTGCCCGAACTACGCATGGTTTGATTCTCACAGGGCGTGAAGTACGTAGGCAACCCTCATCGGGTTCAACCTCCCCTTTGCAAAAATAACCAAAAATATCAAAATATCAACAAAAAAACCGGCCATCTAGGTCACCTTTTGAGGTGTGACCGGTTGACTTCCGCGGTTTTAAAATCTTTGTTCCCGAAATGCGGAAAGGCCGTGTTTGAGAATTGAGTTTTTCATTTGAAAATATAGGGGTAATTTTGAGTCGATAATATAGATAGTTTTTTTTTGAGTTAAATAAAAGTTTTTTTTTAAACGCTTTAATAAATGTGCAGGATGAGCACGATGGTAAATGAGCCCTTTTCAATAATGACCAAAATCCCTTTTGAGCTGCAATTGTGGTGGAATGATTTGGGCAAAGAAGGGCAAGACGAAGTGATAAAATATTTGAAAGACCTTCCGGATTTATTAAACATTCAGCCTCGGGGGGATATCATCAGGGCATTGGTCGCCCATTGGGATTCAGCACATAATGTATTTCATTTTTCAGACTTTGAACTCACCCCAACATTGGAAGAAATAGCGGGATACATTGGAAGTGATCAAGCTCCATTGAGATTCAAATACTTGATTGCTCCTAGGGCCATTACCATACACCGATTCTTGGATTCCTTGAAAATACCCCGAACAGTTCATCACCCAGATTTTGCAAAGGGTTTCTGCAGTTTCCGCTTCATGTATGATAGATATGGCCATGTGGGCGGGTTCAATAATCCAGACTTTAAGCTTTGCAGCAGAAATAGCCGACAAAAATGGGAGGAACACAGACAAGTTGCATTTATGATAGCTTTTTTGGGCCTCGTAATATTCCCGAGGAAAGATGGTAATATTGATTTGAAAGTAGCGGGCGTCGTCAGTACTTTGCAAACCATGGGGAAAAGCACTTTAGCACCTATGATCGTGGCTGACATTTTCCGAGCTCTCACTGCGTGCAAAGCTGGGGGCAAATTTTTTGAGGGATGTAACGTGCTGTTACAAATGTGGATGACTGAGCATTTGTGCCCACGCTCTCAGTTATTGAGTTATGGTTCGGTTGAGAAAACTTGTATAGGAGAATTTTGTACAAGAATCAAAGGGGCTAGTCTACCTGAAGGAGTCACGACTTGGGCATTATTATTTCGGAACCTCAAGGCTAGCCAGATACAGTGGGTGCTTGGATGGTTGTCTGTCGAAGAGGTCATATATATGCCAGCAGCCCGACCGTATTTTCTGTTGATGGGACTCAAAAGCATACAGCCCTATGCACCATATCTGGTTCTGAGGCAACTCGGGAGATATCAAGTAGTACCAAGAGATGAAGATCTGAGTACCCAGGTGGTCGAAATTAGTCCTGACGGTCGATTCCCCGAGGAAGAAGTTGGTCAAATTTGGAGTGAGTGTCAATATCTGATGGCAAACACTTGTGTGTCCGATAGGGTCAGAGGGGAAATTGCTCCAGGGTATCACGAATGGTTCAGAGGTGACGTGGCATATGGGAGACCGGCTAAAAGACCTCATCTCGAAGATTTCGCCAAGTCGTCCCAAGAGCAGTGGGATTGGTTAGCAAAGGAAGAAAGCTATCGAGTTGAGATTGGTAAATTAAAGCAACAAGTCGAGAGTCTGAAATTCGAGAACAGTGTACAGGTTGCCGAGGATCAAGGTGAAAAGAATAGACTAGCCAGAGAAAATGACGCTCTTAAGGCCCAAGTCCGACAGTTGAAGATAACCATCGATAAGCAACCGAGGAGCCGATCCGATGAACAATTGGTAAAAAGATTGGAAAGCGAAGTCAGAGAATGGCGGGATGAGCTAGGAAAAGCTGAAAATGTCATGGCAGAACTCAAAGCACAATGGGCGACAAGAACCGAAGAGCGTCGCCAATACTTGAATCAGTTGAAGAGGGACCATGAGAAAATTGTTGCCAATTTAAAGAGAAAAGTAGTTGCCCTTGAAGGTAGAGCGGTTAGGCAGGCTAGAGACTTCGAAACTGAGAGCGGACATTGTTACAACTTGTTAGCCCAAATGGAGGCAGAAGTGCAACAGCTGCAAGACCAGCACTTGCAAGACTCCCGAGCTTTAAAGACGTGCAGCGATCAGATAAGACGCTTGCTCATAGAAAAGAAGCAAACAAAAGACAGGATTAGAGCCATTGCTCATGCTATTGTCAGGAGATGCCGGGTTTGTGAAGACATGACCCGTACTACTTTTATCTCAGCAGTGATGATCTATGTGAAGCGAACCATGAATGAGTTAGAGCAGCTTGAAAGGGATTTGGATCCTAGACCCGCGGCGAGGCCGAACGACGCCCCGCGAACACCTAAGTTTGAAGCACTAGAATATGCATAGTCCGTGTCTGTGAGTGTCTACCATTTCGAGTCAGTCTTTTGTACGTCCGTTATCTTTCTGGATTGAGTATGTTTGCAGGCTTAGAGTTTTTGGTTTGTTTTCAGGTTGCGTTTGTTAGTTTCTTTCCAAAACAAAAGATGTCGGGTTTGTAAGAGTCTGTTTTATTAATGAAAGTTGAGAATTTTATTTCCACCCTTATTTTTATATTTATCTGCACGAACTACACTTGGTCTGATTCGTGCGGGGTCACAATACGTAGGCAATCTCCATAGGATTCGACCATAACCATAAAGAAAACAAACAAAAAATGAAAAGGAGAATAGAAGGAAAACCGGGAAAAAGAGAAAGAAAGAAAAGAGCGGAAAAACAGAGAGAGAAAAGAAAAGCACAAGAGAGGGATAAGGTGAAAGAATAGTAAAGGGAATAAGGAACGAAATGCCGGGATGAAACATGCAATCGAGCAAACGCATAATAGAAATGAATAACTGTATAAGTGCATTCATGCCAACGTGCGATTATTAAAATCTGATAAGACCTAATCGCTAACAAAGTGGTTGTCTAAATGTGTGAGTCCCAGGCAAGTGGTTAGTTGATTGGCAATTCTGGCAACTCACCCTTACAACACACGGTCGAAAGATCAAGTAAAAATGACTGGGCAAGATTCGGAAATCAGCATCGTAGACCCTTCGAATGAGGTTGAGGCAACAGATGTGGGTGCTATGAAAGAAGAGATGAGGAAATTAAAGGCACAAATGGCTGAAATGCATCGGGCATGGTCTCAAGGACATCTGGCACCACTATATCCTGCTAACCCATCTTACATCCCACCCCTGGCTCAAGCTCAGGAGCCTACCACTCCCCACGCATCTTCAGCTTTCCCTTATCAGGCCCAAGGTTATGGTACCACTTCATACGCTCCCCCAGCTCCACCTCCTAAGCAGAACCCTCCACCACCCATGGTTCCCATCTTTGTGGCACCTCCCCCAGCTCCACTACATAGATCATCCAGTGAGCCGCTATTCCAAGCTCACGACACCCAATATTACCCTCCCGAACCCACTTTCAAAGAGCCTGAGCCATATACCTATTCTCCCCATTTTGAAATCCCGGGAGAAGTTGAGAAACCGGTTAAGAATGCAGAACAAGAGGAAGTGATTCATAAAGTCAAAAGCCTGGAGCAATCCTTCAGGAACATGCATGGTTTAGGTAACCAAGTTAGCGTCGCATACAAGGATTTGTGCCCTTTTCCGGATGTCCAGTTGCCTGCGGGGTTTAAAATGCCGAAGTTTGACTTATATGAGGGGCACGGTGACCCAATAGCCTATATGCGTGGTTTCTGTAGCAAAATGAGAGGTGCTGGGGGAAATGATGAATTGTTGATAGCATATTTCGGTCAAAGCCTGAGCGGTTCAGCGCTAGAATGGTACACGAGGCAAGACCCCGGTCGATGGTATACATGGGATGATTTGGCACAAGCATTCATTGGCCATTTTCAATATAACCTCGAGATAGTACCCCGATCGTTTGTCATTGTTGAAACTGGAAAAGAAACCTGGGGAAAGTTTTAGAGAGTTTGGTTTCCGATGGAGGGAACAAGCTGCAAGGGTTGATCCTCCCATGAGGGAGAGTGAGATGGTAGACTACTTCTTGCAAACATTGGAACCTACCTATTTTGGTCATCTAGTAACATCTGTCGGAAAGTCGTTTAATGAAGTGGTAAAGATGGGAGCCATGATTGAAGAAGGATTGAAATCTAACAAGATATTGAGCTACTCGACATTGAAAGCAATCACCCAGGCCATCCAAAGTGGTACTGGTGGTGTGCTTGGGAAAAAGAAGAAAGAAGAAGTTGCTACAGTTGAAGCTAATGCTTGGTCCAGGCCCAATAACCCCCCACTCTATTACAACCAACCCAGACCCCACCACCCAAACTACCAATATACCCCATATGGCCCACTGCAACACTATTATCCACCACCAGAACCACATTTTTCTATTCACCACGCCCAGACCTACACTCAGCCCCTAGTGCACTCGCAATGGCGTGCACCAAATCCCCAAAACACACATCCACCCCCACAAAACACCTATCCACCGCCCAGGGCAAACAGGCCAGGAACCAGCTTCTGCCCAAACCAAGCTTTTAGAAGTGAGAAGGCCCCAAACAGAAAAACATTTACTCCGTTGGGAGAATCTTACACTGCTTTCTTCCATAGATTGAAACAGTTGGGAATGTTGACCCCAATTGAATCCAAAACACCAAACCCCCTTCCCAGAAACCTGGACCATTCTGTTAGCTGCGAGTACTGCTCAGGGATGCCGGGGCACGATACTGAAAAATGTTGGAAGTTGAAAAACACAATACAAGAGCTCATTGATAATCGCCGTATTGAAGTACAGGCTCTAGAGGCCCCGAACATCAATCAAAATCCGTTACCAGCACATTATGAGGCCAACATGATCGAACTGATACATAAGGGGGCGGAGCCTAAGAAACCTTTGCAGGTGGTTATGATGATTCATTCTACGGAAGACAAAGAAAAGACAATGAGTGCAAGGCCAGTGGTTCAGTTAAAAGCAATAAAAGACAAGCCAGTGTTAGTAAGGGGAAATGGACCGTTTGTGGCCAAGAAAAAGCAGGAGCCAGTCAAGATAGTGGTACCAGGGTCAGCATCTGCGCCTGTGGTGGTTGTGAAGGGAGCTTATGTAGAACCGGTTGTCATAAAACCGGTAGTCCAGTTACCCATGGTTGATAGCAAAGCCGTACCGTGGAAATATGACAAGGTAGTGATGACATACAAAGGAAAGGAAATTGAGGAAGAGAGTTGTGAAGCACAAGGACTAACCCGGTCGGGACGTTGTTTCGCTCCTGAAGAATTGAGAAGGGCTAAGGGCGCTAAAGACAATCCAATACCAGTCAAAAAAGCTGTAACGGAAGAAGAGGCAGAAGAGTTTCTGAAAAAGATGAAAGTACAAGATTATTCCATTGTTGAACAACTGAGAAAAACACCGGCCCAGATCTCGTTGTTGTCATTATTAATTCACTCTGATGAGCACTGTCGAGCTTTAATGAAGATATTGAATGAGGCTCATGTGCCTGACAAAATTTCAGTGAACCATTTAGAGACAATTGCCAACAAGATCTTTGAAGTGAACAGGGTAGCATTTTCTGATAATGAATTGCCAATGGAAGGCACAGAACACAACAAGGCTCTCTATTTGACGGTCAAATGTGAAGGCTCAATGGTTACTCGGGCACTGATCGATAACGGATCGAGCGCTAATATTTGCACGTTATCCACATTGAACAAGTTAAAGATCGATGAGGATAGAATCCATAAAAATAGCATTTGTTTTGAGGGTTCGACGGAGGGGGAACAAACATAGTAGGGGATATTGTACTCGAATTTACTATTGGTCCAGTCGAGTTCACGATGGAATTTCAGGTGTTGGATGCTGCAGTATCCTATAATCTTTTGCTGGGTCGACCATGGATTCATGCGGCCAAAGTCGTGCCCTCCCCGTTGCACCAAATGGTCAAATTCGAGTGGGACAGACAAGAAATTGTGTTACATGGGGAAGACCCCACATGCACCATGAATGATGCCCTTGTACCCTTTATAGAGACCGAAGATGATATGGGGCCATGGGTTTATCAGGTCTTTGACACAGTTCCGGTGAGCAGGGTGCCCGAGGGTAAAAGTATGCCATGTCCCAAGATGCCAGCTGCGACCGTCATGGCAGTGTCGGAAATGCTGAATAACGGATTTGTGCCCGGGAAAGGTTTAGGGGTCGAACTTTAGGGCATTACTCAACCTGTGTCTTTGCCCAAAAATCTGGACACCTTCGGGTTAGGGTTCAAGCCAACAGTGGCAGATGTCAGAAGGGCCCATAAATTGAAGAAGAAAGCTTGGGTTCTTCCTAAACCAATTCCTCGATTGTCTAGGTCCTTCGTCAGGCCGGGTATCAAGAAACAGTCATTGGCAAAGATGTCAGGGTCGTTAATTGGGGCAGAGGGGAATTTGGATAAGGTATTCGAGAGAGTATTTGCTGAAGTAAACATGGTTGAGGCCGGAGAAGGGTCAAGCGGAGCAGACATACAGTACATCGGACCATATGCTAACATCAACAATTGGGAAGCTACTCCTCTTCCAGTTCGGAGGGAGTCGTGGTAGTGGGTTTTGTTTTCCTTTTTGTCACCTGTATTATTCCAGGGTTTGTAATCCAGTTTCTATGTTCCGTCCGTTTGGATGAGTTAAAACCTTGTTGTCTTTACATTCAATGAAATGCAATTTTCTTCGTCCCTAATTCTCTTTCCATTTTCTTTTCTTTTCTTTCTTTGTACAGTTCTTTTTATGTTGATATCAATGATGTGACATGCATGAGGAATCTTCGGCCCAGTTTTAAAAGCCAATCTAGCTCAGAAGTAATAATACAAGAGATCGAGTGTGATGATGGGGTGGATCGTAACAATGATGAAGCTTATGAGGAAATTAGTAAAGAATTAAGTCATTTTGAAGAAAAACTCAAACCTAACCTAAATGACACAGAAACAGTTAATTTAGGGGACCAAGACAATGTGCGGGAAACTAAAATAAGTGTTCATTTGGAGCCACAACTCAAGGAGGAGATAATTAAAGTATTGTATGAGTACAAAGATGTTTTTGCATGGTCATATGATGACATGCCAGGTCTAAGCACCGATTTGGTGGTTCATAAATTACCCACTGATCCAGCGCTCCCTCCTATCAAGCAGAAGTTGAGAAAGTTTAAAACGGACATAAGTGTGAAGATCAAAGAAGAGATTACCAAGCAGTTTGAGGAAAAAGTCATTCAGGTTACGCGGTACCCCACTTGGTTAGCTAATGTAGTGCCTGTGCCAAAAAAGGATGGCAAGACCAGGGTGTGCGTTGATTATCGAGACCTTAACAAGGCAAGTCCAAAAGATAACTTCCCATTGCCCAACATCCACATACTGATCGACAACTGCGCCAAACATGACATTGGCTCTTTTGTGGATTGTTATGCGGGTTATCATCAGATTCTAATGGACAAGGAGGATGCAGAAAAGACGGCATTCATCACGCTGTGGGGAACATATTGTTATCGGGTCATGCCGTTTGGTTTGAAAAATGTTGGGGCAACTTATATGAGGGCCATGACAACCATCTTCCATGATATGATACATAAGGAAATCGAGGTATACGTGGATGATGTGATCGTAAAGTCTAGACAGCAATCCAACCATGTCAGAGATTTATGAAAGTTCTTTCAAAGGCTTCGCAGGTACAATCTTAAGCTCAATCCTGCAAAGTGTGCTTTCGGGGTGCCATCCGGGAAGTTGTTGGGGTTCATAGTCAGCCGGCGGGGTATTGAATTAGACCCATCAAAGATCAAAGCTATCCAAGAGTTGCCACCTCCAAGAAACAAAACCGAGGTGATGAGTTTGTTGGGGAGATTGAACTATATCAGCAGGTTCATTGCTCAGCTCACGGCAACATGTGAACCAATTTTCAAGTTGTTGAAGAAAGATGCCGCAGTCAATTGGACTGATGAATGTCAAGAGGCTTTTGATAAGATAAAGGGGTATTTGTCAAACCCACATGTGTTAGTTCCGCCAGAACCAGGGAGGCCTTTGATTTTATATCTGACAGTTGTGGACAGTTCATTTGGCTGTGTACTGGGGCAGCATGATGTTACGGGCAGAAAGGAGCAGGCTATCTACTATCTCAACAAGAAGTTCATATCTTACGAGATTAAGTATACTCATCTGGAAAGGACGTGTTGCGCCCTAACTTGGGTGGCACAGAAGTTGAAACATTACTTGTCATCCTACACCACTTATCTTATATCTCGCTTGGACCCATTGAAGTATATTTTTCAGAAACCCATGCCCACAGGAAGGCTTGCAAAGTGGCAGATCTTGCTCACAGAGTTCGACATTATCTATGTGACACGGACTGCCATGAAAGCACAGGCATTAGCCGATCATTTGGCTGAGAACCCCGTCGATGAAGGTTATGAGCCTTTGAAAACCTATTTCCCTGATGAAGAGGTGATGCACATTGATGAATTGGAACAAGCTGAGAAGTCGGGATGGAAACTTTTCTTTGATGGGGCTGCAAATATGAAAGGCGTGGGAATAGGAGCGGTACTTATTTCGAAAACAGGTCAGCATTACCCTGTTACAGCTCGACTTTGTTTCTACTGTACAAACAACATGGCAGAATATAAGGCGTGTATATTGGGATTGAGGTTAGTTGTGTATATGGGTGTACGGGAAGTCTTGGTCATGGGTGACTCGGACCTACTGGTATACCAGATTCAAGGGGAATGGGAAACACGGGACTTGAAGCTTATACCGTATCGACAATGTCTGCATGAGCTTTGCCAGCATTTTCAGGCCATAGAATTCAGGCACATTCCAAGGATTCATAATGAGGTTGCCGACGCTTTGGCGACTTTGGACTCAATGTTGCACCATCCCGATAAGGCTTATGTTGATACACTGCAGATACAAGTCCGTGATCAGCATGCTTACTGTAATGTGATAGAGGAGGAAATCGATGGAGAGCCGTGGGTCCATGATATCAAAGAGTACATTAGAGCGGGAGTATATCCAACATAGGCCACCGGTGATCAGAAAAGAACAATTCGGCGATTGGCAAGTGGGTTTTTCCTTAGTGGAGGAGTGTTGTACAAAAGAACTCCAGATCTCGGTTTGTTAAGATGTATAGATGCACGGCAGGCCACAACTATCATGACGGAGGTGTATTCCGGAGTTTGTGGACCACATATGAGTGGGTATGTTCTAGCAAAGAAGATTCTCCGAGCGGGTTATTATTGGCTCACAATGGAACGAGATTGTATCAGTTTTGTGCGTAAGTGTCATCAATGCCAAGTCTATGGAGATTTGATTCACTCTCCACCATCAGAATTACACACGATGTCCGTACCATGGCCTTTTGTTGCGTGGGGCATGGATGTTATTGGGCCAATTGATCCGGCAGCGTCAAATGGGCACAGGTTTATTTTGGTAGCTATAGATTATTTTACCAAGTGGGTGGAAGCTAAGACGTTCAAATCTGTGACTAAGAAGGCGGTAGTCGACTTCGTGCATTCAAATATCATCTGTCGGTTTGGGATTCCAAAGGTAATCATCACAGATAATAGGGCTAATCTTAATAGTCATTTGATGAAGGAGACATGCGAGCAGTTTAAGATTACTCACAGGCATTCTACTCCGTACCGTCCCAAGGCAAATGGTGCGGTTGAAGCAGCCAATAAGAATATAAAGAAAATACTCTGGAAGATGGTTGAAGGATCTAGACAATGGCACGAGAAATTGCCTTTTGCATTGTTAGGATATCGCACCACCGTGCGTACCTCGGTAGGGGCAACTCTTTACTCACTGGTATACGGTACCGAGGCAGTAATACCCGCAGAAGTGGAAATCCCATCTCTGCGAATCGTTGCAGAAACTGGGGTCGATGATGATGAATGGGTAAAAAGCCGTCTTGAGCAGTTGAGTTTGATCGACGAGAAGAGATTGGCATCAGTGTGTCATGGCCAACTGTACCAACGAAGAATGGTAAGAGCATACAACAAAAAAGTACGTCCAAGGAAATTTGAAGTTGGGCAATTAGTACTGAGGCGGATCTTGCCTCATTGGGCTGAAGCGAAAGGAAAGTTTGCCCCAAACTGGCAGGGACCATTTGTAATAACCAAAGTGTTGTCTAACGGAGCATTGTATTTGACAGATGTGGAAGGAAAGTGTGTAGAAATGGCCATCAATTCTGATGCGGTCAAGAGATATTATGTATGATTTCCTTATTTTCTGAATGTATCTATTTGTATTTGGCATATCTTAAAGATTGAAATGATGAAGGCATTTTATCCTGCTATCCAAACACTCTTATCCCTTGTTATCCCCTTTGAGACTTAATTATTTTTCATACCCCTCTTTCGGAATCAGCGGCACTATCAGGGAATACAGGTGCCAAACATAAAAGAAAGAAGAGAAAAACAAAAGGAAAAGAAAGAAGATAAAAACAAAAAGAAAAGAAAGAAAAGAAAGAACAGGAAAAGAGGAGAAGAAAAGAAAAGAAAGAAAAGGAAAAGAAAAGAAGAAAAAGAAAAAGAAAAGAAAATAAAAGAAGAAAAGGAAAAGAAAGAAAAGCGAAAGAAAAGAAAAGAAAGAAAAGCACAACAACAAAGGTTTATACGAACTACGTCTGACTTGATCCCGAAAGGGTACGTAGGCAGCCTTACTCTGAAGTTCAGTCATACCAAATAGAAATCCAAAAATCCCCAAGCAAGAAACTGGGGCAGAAGTGGTGATTGTTATGAAAGTTGGATTCCGAAAGTTGTAATTTGAACCCATTTGAATTGTTTTGAGCCTTTTATACCTTTCTTCCTAACTCAATCCAAAAGCCTACATTACGGTCCAAAGAAAGACCTTTTGATTAGTTTTGAGAAATGCCAAAATGAACAGGTAGGAATAACCCACGATAGGGGCAACACTCTGGTTCGAGCAAGAAGAACAAAAATAAATGAGAGAGTCTTATGGGTGAAAACCCTCACGGGCACCGTAAGGCGACGGGAGCTGAGAGAAAAATAAATGAGAGAGTCTTGTTGGTGAAAACCTTTACGGGCACCTCAAGGCGAAGGTGAGGTAAGAAATGGAAAACTGAGAAAGGTCTGGGCAACGAGGTACGGCAATTGAGAGTTGTTTGGTTGGACAGATTGGGCTGATTAATCCAAAATGCATGTCATGACCATTGGTACCAGTTGTCTCGCTCAGATAAGTTTCTTTTCCTTCTCTTTTCAAACAGTCATCTGGTTTTGGATTCTTCTTATCCTTAATTCAAAAATCATTGCATTTCATTTTCTTTTGAGGGTTTTATCTAGCTGAGATGTTTCAGTGCCAGTTTTGTTCAATGCAAGCAGAAAGGACTTCAAAGCTCACTACCAGCTTCTAGAATTATAAAGCACACCGTGGTCAGAGCATGTCAAAAACAACTTGATGTCAAGTGGAATACAGGGAATTAACGAAAGTTTCATCGGTGAAATGATTAGGGAATGTCGTGGGAAAGGCAAAAGCTCAAACAAAAAGGTCAGAAAAGTGAAATAATAGCAGGGGTGTAAAACATTTAGGTCGCCAGAGGTTGGGAAATTTGAAAGTTGGTCAGAAAGTCAAGCGGTTCAGGGACAGTATGTGGAAACCAGTCAACACAAAGCAATGCAGGGGAAGGGTTTTTTAGCAAGAATGTCATCAACTAACCACCATTTTAAACTGACGAAATTTTCTTTGATTGTAACAGGGGCAGAAAGTTAGTCGTTGAAAAGGAATTCTCCAAGAAGGAAGACAAGTAGTAACCAGGTTCAATTGCAAAGTGCGGTTTGATTAAATACAAGATAATCTTAAAATGCATAAGGGGAATCGAATTTGATTGCAAAGTTGGCACGATTAGAACAAGTGTAAATTGTCAGGACCTTCTCGGATAATAGGATGTAGGTCATATACCCGAAAATCAGGAGTCCGCCTGGAGAATAGAGACATACAATTTAATTTTGGTAATCAGGAGTCCGCCTGGAAAACAGAGACATACAATTTAATTTTGGTAATCAGGAGTCCGCCTGGAAAACAGAGACATACAATTTAATTTTAGCAATCAGGAGTCCGCCTGGAAAATAGAGACATACAATTCAATTTTGGTAATCAGGAGTCCGCCGGGAAAACAGAGACATGCAATTTAATTTTAGCAATCAGGAGTCCACCTGGAGAATAGAGACATACAATTTAATTTTGGTAATCAGGAGTCCGCCTGGAAAATAGAGACATACAATTTAATTTTGGTAATCAGGAGTCCACCTGGAAAACAGAGACATACAATTTAATTTTAGCATCAGGAGTCCGCCTGGAAAATAGAGACATACAATTCAATTTTGGTAATCAGGAGTCCGCCTGGAAAACAGAGACATGCAATTTAATTTTAGCAATCAGGAGTCCGCCTGGAAAATAGAGACATACAATTCAATTTTGGTAATCAGGAGTCCGCCTGGAAAACAGAGACATACAATTTAATTCTAGCAATCAGGAGTCCGTCTGGAAAACAGAGACATACAATTTAATTTTAGCAATCAGGAGCCCGCCAGGATAATAGAGGAGCAGTTTCAATTATAAGTTCAAGCAATCAGGAGCCCGCCTGGAAAATGGAGGTGTTGAATATTTTAAGCAGTCGAAATCAGGAGCCCGCCTGGATAATAGAGGAGTGGTTTTGGTTTTAAGTCCAGCATGTCAGGAACCCGCTTGTATAACAGAGGAATACATACAGTTCAAGTTTCGGAAGTTGGGGGTCCGCCTAAGGGAATGGCAATATGGATTTTTATCGAGAAAGCACAAGACAATAAGACAACAAGAAAGAACAAGACAACAAGGCAACAAAGAAGTACAAGAGCAAGTTTGAAGGATTTAGATAGGATTGTTATAATTCATAGAGCATAGTTAGTTTAGCTTCTTTTATCTTTGACACGATGTAATAAGGGAGGACAACAAACAGCAACAGCAGCAGTAACAGCAACAAGCGCAGTGCAATCACTGTTCCTGGTAGTCCCAGCTACCAGACACTCCCGAACTACACTGACCTGATTCCTGTTCAGCCCAGGATATGTAGGCAACCTCTGAAGCAGGATGCGGTCAAACTTTTCAAAATGCTTCACAACAGAATATTTGAACGAGCAAAAATCGCTCGTATTTGCTCACTTATCTTTGCCCGAAAACCTTTCATATTTTCGAGCAAAGAGGGGCAGCTGTGAGCACGTGATTTTTGCCCTATATATGAATTATTCCCAAAATTCAAGCAAAATGATTTTTCTTCATTATTGTGCATTTTGGTGTCATTTTCTGATAATTATTGCATTTTTATTTGTGCACGTTAACTCATACAAAAATACATAAAATGTGCATTCGCACTTAGGATTTAATTTTATACTTTAGTATTAATTAGGAATTAATTTGTTTTAGAATAGGATATGAAGAAAATGACAAAAATAGTTCACTTTTGCATTTTATTATTTTAATTGTGAAACGGTCGCAAATAGTTATTAAGTTAATTTTAGGCATTAATTGGTTTTAGCTTAATTGTTAGTTTAATTTCACATCTTTGTAAAAATCAGAAAAATAAATACAAAAAATACAAGATTGCAAAATGAAAAATGGAAAAATTATTATTAAAAATAATATAGAGGGAGTGGTTATTAACGGCCAAATTTGGGCCACTTTTGCATTCAATCCGTTGGCCCAAACGCCCCAAGCATCCTGATTCAGTCCAGCCCAAGTCCCTACCCGGTCTGCCCCCCTTTTTAAATGAAACGACGTCATTTCGGGGTCCTTGGATCAGGACCGTTGGATCTCATCAATCCAACGGTCCGGAACTGACGAGGTTCTTAGTATTTAAGTGTCCGAACCCTTCCCCCTACCCCCATTTGCATCGTCTTCTTCACCCCACCCCTTCTCCCCAAACCCTAATCCGCGCCGCCCCTAAAATCCTTGCCGGCGGTGAACACAAACTATGCCGTTCACCCTGAGATTAACACCACAGGCCCCCCTCACCCTCCTCTTTCCACTGCACCCGTTGGTTTACCTCGAATAAGGTCGGAACTCTTCGAATCTTGGTTTGAAGTTTTCCGGCCAAGTGACAGGTTCGTCCAAATCAGTTCAAAATCATAACCCACAACCCCCAGCCCTTCCTCAACACTAATCCGTGGTTGTTTTCTTTCAAATCACCATGAAACGGCCCAAATCTTAGATCTAAGAATTTACGACCCAAAACCCTAAAACCAAATCCTTTTGATTTCGAACCGTAGTATCCTTAATCATGTGTTCTCTTATAAGAACATACGGTTAGGGATGTTACGCGTCAAAAATCTGAACCGATTCAGGTATTTCTGACTGGCCGGAATCCCTTATGCCTTTGTGAGTGTTTTTTTTACTGCTTCTTTTACTCGCATGATTGAAGTATTATTTACAGTTGTTGTTCGTTATTTGTTCTGTTAATTTCATGGTTTGAATGTTTTAGTTTAAGTTTTGTTAATTACTGTTGATTCTGAGCTTGATATTTGGTTGAATGATTATAAGTTCATGGTTTGAGAATTAGTTTTAAGTTCATTTAATATTAGTCGTGGTAGCTTAAGCTCAGTTTATTTTCGTTTAGCTTGTCTGAGTGGTATAATTGAACAGAATTGGTTCAGTCAGTCTGATTAGCTAGTTTCTGAATGCTAGTTGATTAATTTCAGTTAGTTTCAGAATGGTTTAGGATATTGGGTATAGCTGTTAAGGATGAGGGTAGGTTCAGTGATTTTGAAAGGCTTTCAGGGGTAATCTGGGTATGGAAAAGGGTAGTTTTGATAGGAATAGTAATATCAAGGTATAGGGAAGGGCAGTATAGGTATTGTATGGGTAGAGGAATACCTTAGGGCCTTCTAGAATGGGGTGCAAGTGTAGATTTTGATAATTATAGTGCAGTTACTTGTTTATCAAGGTAAAACTAGAGGGACTAATTTGAAAATAGAGAGAGACTGATTGGTAAATCAGATTCTAGTCTATTCTCTTTGGGGTTGCCTATAAAAGGGCATAAAATGCCTTGGGAAAAGGGGTCTGCTCTCCATCTTTCTGCCTTGAACTCTAAGTCTCAATTGGAGCATTCATTATTGCTTTTAATTTCAATCAACATTTTATTTTCCAAAAACTATTCAGAAAGCAAAAACATCAAAATATGGAGAAATCTGAAACAGCTTCACAGTTTCATTATTAGTTTTGGTTTCAGCTGTGAGGGTCTGGGGTATGTTAGGAGTGTGTTAAACTGATCTGTGGGAATTTGCTTATATTTTGGTTTCAAAGCAATCTGCCTGTGTTCCTGTGGTGTAACACTGCTGGGTTGGTTGCTGTTGCTGTTGAAAATAGCTGATTCCTCTCCTTTTCTCTATTTACATTCCAATTTCCAGGTACATTTTCCTGAATCTCACGGATGTATGCTCGTTGAAGTTGAAACGAAATGTTCCAGGGCCTGTTATTCAACTGAAAGCAGCCTGTATTTTTGATAGTGTAGTCTCCTGTTATGTAATTGGTAGATATGTGTACAATTAAACTTGTTCAGTAGGGGTCGATTACATGTTGAATGATGCGTAATTTTGAACTGTTGAATTGGGCATTTGAAATAGCTTTGAGCATGGGCCTGGTCTGATCTGAAAGTTTGTGTAAATTCAATAGTCATCAGTAGCAATTAGACTTATGTACATGACATGAGAATTCATGAGTAAGTTTGATTACATTTAGCTTAATTATTGGTATTTTCGTCGTTATAGTGTAGTAGAAGGCTTGCTTTTGTTTTTAAGATTCTGAAATCGTGTGGAAGGCAAATCGTAATTATGGTAAGTAGATTGGTGTTGAAATCAGTTGGAAACCATGAGACAAACCCATTCATAATTGACTTAGTTCACTAAAAACAGCAGGTCTTAATAGGCAATTGGTAGGATAGATCGGTTAGGGATTTTTGGAGTTTCATGGCTTTTGTTAAAAGGAAAGTATGCATGTTCAGTGTAGTGACTCAGGGATATTATATTGATTGTTGCAATGGAAATATACCCCTCTTCGTTGGGCCGTTCAGACCGCATCAAGGCCATGAGACAGGCCCAATTCTCTTTTAAATTTGGTTCTTAGTCTATTTCAGTGTAATCTATTTCCAAATTAACTAGTCTTGTAGAGACACACAAATAAATAGGAAATTGTAGCTATTTCGGGATTGCTACTAGCCTCGCCTGAATAAATCACATGCGCGGACTGTCAACAATGGGCTATTAAAATGATTAGAAATTGGGATGGCCATTTAGTAAATTCCATGGTCTTCCTTAAAATCATATTACATTAGAATCTTTAATCTCGATTTAATTGAATAACCTTCTTAAACTCGGGTGCGCATTGATGCGACCCAAATCCAAATCTCGATGAAGTCGAAATGTGTTGACAATCACGGGTGCATTGATTGCGACGGGGTTCGAAACGCGTTTTCACGACATTGTAATTCTTAAAAATAAATGATGATAGAAAAAAGTTTCACAAATTGAGACGAGCCTCATCGCGCAAAAATAAATGAATGTGGGGCCCTTAGTAAATAATTATCAAAATAATTAGAATTTGGGATGGCCGTTTAGCGAACTTCATGGCTTTTCCCAAAAATAACACTACGTTAGTATCTTTAGGCACGATTTAATTAAATAACCTTCTTAAAATTCGGGTGCGCATTGATGCGACTCAAATCCAAATCTCGACGAAGTCGAAATGTGTTGATAACTACGGGTGCATTGATTGCGACGTGGTTCGAAACGCGTTTTCATGACGTCGCAATTCTTAAAAAAATATAATTATAATAAAAGCGGTGTAAAATTAAATAAAGGCACATAAGCTAGCATGTATTAAAATAAGATAAAATCAAATGCAACAGTTAAGCGACCGTGCTAGAACCACGGAACCCGGGAATGCCTAACACCTTCTCCCAGGTTAACAGAATTCCTTACCTGGATTTCTGGTTCGCGGACTGTTAACAGAGTCATAAATTTCCTCGGTTCGAGATTCAACCGGTGACTTGGGACACCATTAATCTCAAGTGACGACTCTGAATAAGTAATAATTAAATCCCGTTCCGATTGTCCTTTAAATGGAAAAACTCCTTTACGCCCTTGCGGGTGTAGTGAAAAAGGAGGTGTGACACCAAGTATAATCAAAAGCGACCGTGCTAGAACCACAGAACTCGGGAGTGCCTAACACCTTCTCCCGGGTTAACAGAATTTCTTACCCGGATTTCTGTGTTCGCAGACCGTGAATAGAGTCAACTTTCCTCGATTCGGGATTTTAAACTGGTGACTTGGGACACCATAAATTATCCCAAGTGGCGACTCTGATTTTTAGTAAATAAACAATCCCGTTTCGATTATCCTTTAATTGGAAAAACTCCCTTATATTTATACCCTTTATGGGGGTAGTAAAAAGGAGGTGTGACAGGAATAAGTTTGAATAATGTTATGGGATATGTTGGCACGTTTGGTTGAGGTCCCGAGGGCGTTGGGTGAGTTTCGGGTGGTCAAACGGATCAATTTCATGCTTTGAAAGTAGCAGTTTTGCTGGTATTTTGTTGTAGGTATTTTGCTCTTCGCGATCGCGTAAAGGGGACTGCGATCGCGTAGACCTTTTCGGGGATGGAGTGAAGTTGTTCTATGCATTCGCAGTAGAGGTTTCGCGATCGCAGATGTTTGAGAAGTTGTGCTTCGTGAACGCGTGGGCAAGGTCGCGTTTGCGTAGAAGATAGTGGGCTGGTGAGAAGTGGAAGGCATTGTTCTATGTGATCGCGTAGGGATGGTCGCGATCGCGTGAGTTGGCTTGGCAGTGCTTCGCGTAGAAGATAGTGGGCTGGTGAGAAGTGGAAGGCATTGTTCTATGCGATCGCGTGGGGATGGTCGCGATCACCTGAGTTGGCTTGGCAGTGCTTCGCGATCGAGTGTATTGTTCCGCGATCGCGTAAGGTAATTGAGGGGCAGTCTATTTTTGTGCTTCACGATCGCGAGGCAGATTCCGCTATCGCGATGAAGGAATAACTGGGCAAAATTTTTAAGTTCAAATCCAGGGTTTAAGTAGATTTTTAGTGGAGCTATCGGGGTATATATTCTTCACTCATATATGGTTTAATTCCATAATTTAGTCTTGAATTTTATTATTTAATTTGAGAAATTAGAGTGGGAATTGGGGAAAAATGGAAGAAAAGTTTGAGGATTCATTTGGGGATTTGAATGGGCATTTGATGTACGATTTGGATATTCTTGCTATGTATGAACTCGTGAGAGTGTAAGGATTCTAGTTTTGTGATTTTTATCGGAATCCGAGACGTGGGCCCGGGGGCCAGGTTTGGCCAATTTCGGGATTTTTGAGTTAATTCGATTTTTTTTGCTTGGGTTTTGTTCCTTTAGCGTGTATTAATGATGTTGAACTGATTTTGGTTAGATTCAGAGCAATTGGAGACTGATTCGATAGGCAAAGGTACCGCGGGCTAGAGTTTGGACCGGAGAGAGGTAAGTAATGATTGTAAATTTTGTCCTAAGGGTATGAAACCACGAATTTCACATCGTTTTGCTATATTGAGGTGACGCACACGCTAGATGACGAGCGTGGGGTCATGCACTATTAAGGATTAAGACTTAGCCCATCCCAACTGCCTGTTTTACTGTGTATTGGATTGAAAACTGTTTCTTATCATCATGTTTTGGGTTGAATGCCATATTTGGGCCTCGTGCCAACTATTTGGATCCTTAGGGGATTTTTACTGATATTTCCTCACTGATTCGATTTTATATATGTGCTCAGTCATGCTATATTATACTGTTTTCATAACTCAGTCATTTTTACTCTATTTTAACTTTTTAAATGATATTTTTGGGCTGAGCATCATATTTCACTGTTGCCCGAGAGGCATGAGAGATTTCTGATTGAGTGTGGTCGAGGTCCTGTATTGTGCGGATATTATGGGATCGGGCTACGCATCGCAGCAATGTGGTATTGATTTATGATTATGAGGCCGAGGGCCCGATTTGTTACGCCACGAGGTGGCTTGATATGAGGCCGAGAGCCTATTTGATTATGCCACGAGATGGCTTATTATTGCACTTGGACCGTAAGGGGCCCCTTCCGGAGTCTGTACACCCCCAATGAGCGCAGTTACTCTGGGTGAGTGATATATTGATTATGCCATGAGATGGCTTGTTATTGCACTTGGGCCGTAAAGGGCCCCTCCCAGAGTCTGTACACTCCCAGTGAGCGCGGGTACCTAGTGTGATATGTGATATAGCCCGAGGGTCTGATGTTGTTCCATATTATTGACCGAGGGGCGGTTCTTGATTTATTTTATGCCCGAGGGGCTGATTACGAGTGATTATGAGGTAGCCCGATGGGCTGATTCTGTTGATATTATGCCCGAAGGGCTATTTATAATACATGTTTTGCCGAGGGGTTGCTTACGTTTCTATCATGTTTACTCATTGTTTTATCACTTTTGTGAAACTATTGAAAATTTGTATTAAAAGGTTTTTACCGGAAATGAGCATGATTTATGAAGTAAACGATTTATGTACTGTGTTGGAACTATCTTGCCTTTGTTGTAGCATTTTGATGTGGTTTACGTATTTTCTTACTGCTCAGCTTTCATTTACCTTTATTACTTACTGAGTTGGAGTACTCACATTAGTCTCTGCACCTTGTTTGCAAATTCAGGTATTTCTGAACCCGGTAGCATGTGTTGATTGCACAGAAGCAGAGTCATCGGAGTTTAGAAAGGTAACTGCCCGGCGTTCGCAGCATTGCTTTTCTCCCTCTTGTTTTTTTAGATTGTATTTAGTACATTTTCAGACTTTTCTTTGTATTCAGACCTTAGTAGGTGCTCGTGACTTATGACACCTCGATGTCGGGCTTGTATATTATTTCTGCACTGTTCATTTAGACTTACATTATGAAATATTTGTCTAATTAAAGGGCTAACAATGATTCTTATTGATTAATGGTTAATTTTGGAGTTGTGTCAGCTGGCCTAGTTTCTCTTGAGGATTTTAAGATGGAAAAGTCTTAAAAAGAGGGTAAATGGGAAATGGAGAGATAATAAAAAAATGTAAAATTTTAAGTTTCTCTCTCTTGAAACATCGTCCCATATTGGAAGAGGAAAAGGATTTTGGTGGGTATATATACAATTGCTCTTCTTGTAGCTCTTAAAGAGTTAAGAAGAAGGCAAGCCTCGCGCCGTCGTCGTCATCGCTTGCTCTCGGCTTTGGCTACGGCTTCGGATTCGGATTTGGATTTGGATTTAGATTTGGTCAAATGATCGATTGATTGATTAATTTTTTGGACCAAATTTATTTGTTAATAATAAATATTAACGTAATATTATCCGTGTTTGTAACGGATATGTTTCAATTCGTGGATTTGTTCCAGCATGCTAATGCGTCTCCCACCATTGCCAAATGCTTGCTCCATAATAGCAAGTGATTGCTCCATTAGTTAGCAATCTAGTGCTCTGTCCACCATGGCCAAGTGCTCCACTAAATGAGTGGCAGCGGGTCCGTGTTTAGTAGATAACTGCACTATAAATAGATGGTGCAAGCAGCTTGTTGAAGACACACAGAAAGAAATCGTTCCTCTTCAGTTTACACTCAAAGTTTGGCTATACATTGCAGTCCTTCCTCTCAGAATTTCCATTCGACTTCTGAGTTCTCCTCTTTTGTTGTGCATTGTTTTAAACTACAAACAAAGCAACCGTAAGTATGATTTGTTGCCGAACTTTGTATTCGCTGAAACACTGGGGTTTAAAGTACCGCTACACCAGTGTGTAATTCGTTCTATCCTGGGAGGAAATAATCCATAACCTTGGGTACTAGGAGGGGATTAAATTCCTTAAGGAAACACTATGAATTCAGTGGGCTCGAATTAATTACTTTTTCATTTATATTTATGTCTATACGTTAACTTTCTTTTCTCCAGAATTATTATTTACAAATACAGCAAGTAAGAAGATAGCAACCAACTGTTTTACGATAGGTACAATCACGATCTGGTTGATTTTAGGGTCGTGACAGAAAACCAACCCCAATAATAGAGATGTACACCGGATTGATCATCTAAAGGCTGCTAACATAACGCTCCATAACCAACAAATATCATGGGGAGAACTATTACCATTCACGCTTTGGGTTATTTGGAATAATAGGAACTTTAATAACCAAAACAATACATCCCATAGAATCAACTCAAATGCTATTGTTAAACTAGCTCTAGAATTTGAATACCTGGCTACTAATCCAACAACATTTACGCTTAAAAAATATAGTAATATAAGAAGGTACATGCCACAAAAAGGATGATATAAAATTAATATTGATGATACTTTCAACAACTCTTGCTTACAAGGAGGCATGGGAGGAGTGTTACGAATGCCAAAGGGGAATGGATCAAGAGGCGTTTCTACAGCCATGCTTGAGGGGTCACATGAACCCATTAACTTCGGCAAAAACTCTATATATACATAGTTATATATACGTTGGGGATCCCTTAAATATTTTTCTTGGCACCCTTCACTAACAAAATTATACCTGCAGCAATGGTCCGCTTCTAAGAATAAGCCTTGCTCCTTGTCACAAGATGCGCGTTTGAAACTTGCCTGCTACAATTTTTTTTATAGTGCCCCTGTTATTCTCAAATCCTGGGTCCGCCTCTGAATGGATCACTGTCTACCACAAGAAAACACATGAAATGACTTCACTGCATGTAGAATTACAAGCTCTCCAACTAATTTTGCAAGAGAATCTACTACCCATCGAAGTGGAGATAGATGCAACTGACGTAATGCATATGCTGGGAACTAACTACCCTACTTATGCAAATTTAATTTCACAATGCAGGTGATTAATGGGATAAGCAATGCAGAAGGGGGAGGTTGTATTGAAGATAAATTTCGTGAAGGAAATAGGGTGGCACACCTTTTGGCTAATGAAGCACTCAAACAGCCCAGCTTAAAGGTTTGTTTGTCATTCTTTTACAGAAAAAAATGGCAAATGACAATGGAAACCGAGCTGTTTCGATGATGACTGCTAACGCATCGGCAAGCCGAACACTGGTGTTGGCACCAGCAGAAAAGCCCGGAAAATTTTCTAGGAATTATTTCATGCGTTGGCAGCAGAAGATGTTCTTCTACATGACTACGTTATGTCTACAGAAGTTCATCAAGGAAGATGTTCCTGATCTGCCCGATGAAACTCCAGAGAATGAACGCTTTCTTGTGATTGAGGCATGGAAGCATTCTGACTTCTTGTGCATGAATTATATTCTTAGCGGATTGGAGGATAATCTGTATAACATCTACAGTAATGTGGAGATGTCAAAAAAACTGTGGACTACGTTTGAAAAGAAATACAAAATCGAAGATGCCGGGATGAAGAAATTCGTTGCCGCAAAATTTCTGGACTATAAAATGGTAGATAGCAAGTCTGTTATTACCCATGTCCAGGAATTGCAAGTGATCATTCATGATCTACTTGCGGAAGGTATGTATAAAATGAATAATGATGTTGAAAGTAAAAATTTTAGTGTTTTACTAACGGAATTTTCATTGAAGGTCTTGTCATCAATGAAACACTCCAAGTTGCAGCAATTATTGTGAAGCTGCCTCCTTTGTGGAAAGATTTCAAGAACTACTTGAAACACAAACGAAAGGAGATGTCCCTTGAAGATCTCATTGTTCGGTTGAGAATCGAAGAGGACAACAAAGCAGCTGAAAAGAAAGGCTGTGGAAACTCAACAATAATGGGAGCAAATATTGTTGAGGCTACTTCTGAAATTAAGAGAAAAAGGAAACAGGCTTCTGGGCCAATAAATAACCCAAGCAAGAAACGGTGCAGTGAAAATTGCTACAACTGTGGAAAAGCTAGACACAGATCTATAGAGTGTCGTGCTCCAAAGAAAGACAAGAAGAAGGGTCAAGCAAACAGGGTTGAAAAGCACGAAGATATTGATGACTTGTGTGCTATGCTCTCTGAATGCAACCTGGTAGGAAATCCTAAGGAGTGGTGGATTGATTCTGGAGCCACTCGCCATGTTTGTGCTGTGAGGAAAGCATTTTCTATATATGTTTTTGCTGGACCCGAAGAGACGCTTTCTATGAGAAATGCTGCTACAGCAAAAATTGAAGGATATGGTAAGATATTTCTCAAGATGACTTCTAGCAAGGTCATGACTTTGAACAACGTCCTTCATGTTCCCGAAATTAGGAAGAACTTAGTCTCTACTGAACTTCTTGTAAAGCACGGTTTCAAGTGCATTTTTGTATCTGACAAAGTGGTGATAAGTAATAATAAAATGTTTGTAGGTAAAGGTTACCTTACTGAGGGCCTTTTCAAGCTGAATGTAATAGTTGTCGAAACTAATAATAAAACTTCAACTTCTTCTTACTTACTTGAGTCAAATGATTTATGGCATGTACGTTTGGCTCATGTCAATTATAAAACCTTGCGGAAAATGATTAACTTGGAAGTATTGCCTAAGTTTGAATGCAAAAAATCAAAAATGTCAAATATGTGTGGAATCTAAGTATGTTAAACATCCTTATAAGTCGGTTGAAAGGAATACAAATCCTTTAGACTTAATTCACACAGATATTTGTGACATAAAGTCAATACCATTTCGCGGTGGAAAGAAGTATTTCATAACTTTTATTGATGACAGTACTCGATATTGCTATGTTTACTTACTTAATAGTAAAGATGAAGCAATAGACGCATTCAGGCAATACAAAAATGAAGTTGAAACACAACTTAACAAGAAAGTCAAAATGATAAGAAGTGATAGAGGTGGTGAATATGAATCTCCTTTTGAAGAAATATGTCTAGAATATGGAATTAATCATCAAACAACAGCCCCTTACACGCCCTAATCCAATGGGATTGCGGAAAGAAAGAATCGTTCATTAAAGGAGATGATGAAAGTATTGTTGATAAGTTCTGGTTTGCCACCGAACTTGTGGGGGGAAGCCGTTCTTACGGCTAACCGGATACTAAATCGAGTACCTCATAGCAAAACACAATCCATTCCATATGAAAAATGGAAAGGAAGGAAGCCGAACTTGAATTATTTGAAAGTGTGGGGGTGTTTGGCAGAAGTGCATGTTCCTAAATCTAAAAGGGTAAAAATAGGACCGAAAACAGTTGATTGTGTTTTCATAGGATATAACCAATAGTAAAGCATATCGTTTTCTGGTTCATAAATCAGAAAATCCCGACATTCATAATAATACGGTTATAGAATCAGATAATGCTGAGTTCTTTGAAAATATATATCCGTATAAAAAGGAATGCCAGTTGATTAGTGAAGGATCTAAATGATCTTGGGAAGAAACAAAAGAAAGTACATTTAATCAGGGGGATCCAAGACGTAGTAAACGTCAAAGAACGTCTACTTCGTTTGGACCATATTTTGTGATTTTCTTATTAGAAAATGAGCACTCAAACATTTAAAGAAGCTATGTCTTCTTTGGAATCATTGTTCTGGAAAGAGACAGTCAATAGTGAAATAGAATCCATATTGAACAATCATACATGGGAATTGGTTAATCTTCCTCCTGGAAATAAACCTTTGGGTTGTAAATGGATTTTTAAAAGAAAAATGAAAGATGATGACACTATTGATAAATTTAAGGCAAGACTTGTTGTCAAAAGATATAGACAACGAGAAGGTCTTGACTACTTTGATACATATTCTCCAGTGACGAGAATTACGTCCATACGAATGCTAGTAGCTATAGCTGCAGTTTATGGTCTTGAAATTCATCAAATGGAGGTAATGACAGCCTTCTTAAATGGAGATTCGGAGGAAGAAATCTACATAGAACAACCTGAAGGGTTTGTGGTTCCAGGTAAAGAAAAGAAGGTATGTAGACTTGTTAAGTCTCTCTACGGAATAAAATGAATGTGATAAATGTATGTACATTAAAATGTTCCAAATTACATAGTTATTGTTTGCCTATATATGGATGATATGCTGATAATGAGTAATGACATTGCCAACATAAATGCGACTAAGCGTATGCTAACTAGCAAGTTTGATATGAAAGACTTAGGAGTTGCGGATTTAATTCTGGGGATTAAGATCCAAAAGACTCCTCAAGGTCTAGCATTGTCACAATCTCATTATATTAAGACAGTACTTGAAAAATTCAAGCACTTAGGGTTTAAAGCTGTAAAGACTCCAATTGACGTGAATCTTGCATTAGCAAAGAACAAAGGCCAAAGCATATCACAATTGGATTATGCTCGTGTGTTAGGATAATGTACATCATGAATTGTACACAACCAGATATAGCTTGTGCTATAAGTAAACGGAGTCGATACACGAGCAATCCAGGTCAATCTCATTGGATGGCAATGAAACGAGTTTTGGGATATTTAGAACATACCCAAAACTTTGATTTGCACTACAGTAAATATCCTGCGGTGATTGAAGGAATTGTGATGCAAATTGGATCACCGGTTCAACTGATTCGATATCCACAAGAGGAGCGATATCTTGGAAGTCGTCCAAATAAATTTGTATTGCCCGCTCGACAATGGAGGATGAGTTCATAGCCTTAGATAAAGCCGGTGAAGAAGCTGAATGGCTCTGGAATTTCTTGGAAGACATTCCATTTTTTCCCAAACCGTTGGCACCAATATGCATACATTGTGATAGCCAAGCGGCAATTGGAAGGGCTGGGAGTGTTATGTATAACGGTAAATCTCGTCATATACGATGAAGACATAAAACTGTTAGGCAACTACTCTCTAGAGGAATTATCATGATTGACTATATAAAGTCAAGTGATAATGTGTCGGATCCACTTACAAAAGGCCTAACTAGAGAGGTAGTTGAGAAATCATCGAGGGGAATGGGACTATGGCCGAGAACAAGTCATTATGGCAGTAACTCTACCTAGAAGACTGGAGATCCCAAGATCTAGGTTCAAGGAGATCAAACAAAGTCATTAATGACGGTTCAACATTGTCAACAAAAAATTTGGTTCATTCTCGTGATGAGACAATGTTCAGTACCAAGGATAAAGTATTAAGGCTTTTTAATGATTTCTAAATTTGATACGGGGTATATCAAATAGTGTATCTACCGGATGACATGTTTAGAAATCACCTATGTAAGTGTGAAGTGTTAGCCGCTTCAAGGAGAATTTTGCAAGGCCAATTCTCTACACACTTATGAAACCAGGCGATATTCATGGCTGAAACAAACACAACAATGAGAACCAAAGATGGTTAAGGGTTGACTGTGTGAATTATGATTGTCTAGGTATACACTAAAGTTCGACGGTTCAAAGATATCAAATCTACCGATTGACCGAGTATATTCGACATAAGTTCACTACGGAAAGCTCAAAGGAAAACCTACTTATCCAAATACAATTAATCCTTGCTTGCAAATCACACAAATTTTTCATGCATACTTCCATGATATAGCCATTCCCCATTCATGTGGGGGATTGTTGAGGATTTTAAGATGGAAAAGTCTTAAAAAGAGGGTGAATGGGAAATAGAGGGAAAATAAAAAAATTTGTAAAATTTTAAGTTTCCCTCTCTTGAAACATTGTCCCATATTGGAAGAGAAAGGATTTTGGTGGGTATATATACAATTGCTCTTCTTGTAGCTCTTAAAGAGCTAATAAGAAGTCAAGCCTCGCGCCTTCGCCGTCGTGCTGGCTCGGCTCAGCTTCGGCTCCGGATTTGGATTTGGATTTGGATTTGGATTTGGTCAAATGATCGATTGATTGATTAATTTTTTGGACCAAATTTATTTGTTAATAGTAAATATTAACGTAATATTATCCGTATTTGTAACGGATATGTTCCAATCCGTGGATTTGTTCCAGCAGGCTAATGCGTCTCCCACCATTGCCAAATGCGTGCTCTATAATAGCAAGTGATTGCTCCAATAGTTAGCAGCCTGGTGCTCCGCCCACCATGGCCAAGTGCTCCACTAAATGAGTGGCAGCGGGTCCGTGTTTAGCATCTAACTACACTATAAATAGATGGTGCAAGCAGCTTGTTGAAGACACACAGAAAGAAATCGTTCCTCTTCAGTTTACACTCAAAGTTTGGCTATACATTGCAGTCCTTCCTCTCAGAATTTCCATTCGACTTCTGAGTTCTCCTCCTTTGTTATGCATTGTTTTTAACTACAAACAAAGCATCCATAAGTGTGATTTGCTGCCGAACTTTGTGTTCGCTGAAACACTGGGGTTTGAAGTACCGCTACACCAGTGTGTAATTCGTTCTATCCTGGGAGGAAATAATCCATAACCTTGGGTACTAGGAGGGGATTAAATTCCTTAAGGAAACACTGTGAATTCAGTGGGCTCGAATTAATTACTTTTTCATTTATATTTATGTTTATACGTTAACTTTTTTTCTCCAGAATTATTATTTACAAATACAACAAATAAGAAGATAGCAACCAACAGCTTCACGATAGGTGCAATTACGACTGGGTTGGTTTTAGGGTCGTGACAAAAAACCACCCCAATAATGGAGATGTACACCGGATTGATCATCTAAAGGCTGTTAACATAACGCTCCATAACCAACATATATATGGGGAGAAATATTACCATTCACGCTTTGGGCCATTTGGAATAATAGGAACTTTAATAACCAAAACAATACATCCCATAGAATCAACTCAAACGCTATTATTAAACTAGCTCTAGAATTTAAATACCTGGCTACTAATCCAACAACATTTACGCTTAAAAAGTATATTAATATAAAAAGACATGCCACAAAAAGGATGATATAAAATTAATATTGATGGTACTTTGAACAACTCTTGCTTACAAGGAGGCATGGGAGGAGTCTTACGTAATGTCAAAGGGGAATGAATCCAGAGGCGGACCTAGGGTCATGCTTGAGAGGTTACGTGGACCCGTTAACTTCGGCAAAAACTCTATATATACATAGTTGTATATACGTTGGGGATTCCTAAAATATTTTTCTTGGCACCCTCATTAACAAAATTACGCTTGCAGCAATGGCCCCCGTTATTCTCAAATCCTGGGTCCGCCACACCTTTTGGCTAATGAAGCACTCAAACAGCCCAGCTCAAATAATTAATTATGTATTTTTGTTAGACCCCCAGACTTCGTGGTGGAAGCCTACCACAAAGAGCAGGGAGGTTTTCACTATGTAAGAAATATTTCTACTAGTGTATGTTGTAAGCTGGCTATTCTAGGAAATCTAAATGCCCTACGAGGCATAACTGTAGCCCAACGTGGTACTAATGAAGACAATGGTGCACTAGCACCAACTGTTACCTAGTTTTGTACATATAATAAATAAAATGTCTTTCTGTTTCAAAAAGACAATATGCAGTTGGCTTCTAAAATGTATAACAATATACATATATAAATTGAATGTGATAAGTCAATTGCTATGATTCTAATGAATCATGGTAATTAATTAAAGTTTATGGTCCTATTTCTTGTGTGAATTATGTATAATACTCATGTTAATACATTGGTCTATAGTGCTACATATGTTTTTTCACAAAGCTATTACAGGATTAAGCTGATTTTTTTACCAGTTACATAAGCAAAGAGTAAAAAGAATATCTTGTGAACAACAAAACTAACATAAGGATTCTAAACCAAGAACAAATTAGAGCAGATGGAGATTTTCGCAAGTGACTCCACAACCTGATTGGCCTCCCTAAAGCAATGAATGATGTGAGACAGAGGATGCACATGGGTGAAAGCAGTGTCAAATGATACTGCTTCGTCGAAAAAAAATATTAAATGTAGGTATTCTATTTTTTGAAGATCTTTGAGGGTGCATTTTTGTTAAAAATTTGAGGGTAAGGACAATTGCACCAATACCTCCTTTTCCAATAATATTCAACTAAACCTTTTTTATTTATTTATGTAAATACGACATCGCTTACAAAATATTTTGATTATGTCCCTGGATGCGAATATCTTCTTGATCAAGAATCTAAATTGTGTCACTAATCTGCTTCAGTTTGAGATTAATCACATTCCTTTTAACAACATATTAACCATAACTAGAGAGTCAAGTTTAAGCCAGAGTTTGGTACAGCCCAGTTGAGTACACAAAGTTGCACCAATTTATTTGTTTGTTCCATTTTAATGAAATGAAATTTCTTCTTATCCCCAAAACTTGACTGAGCTCCAGCTTCCCCAAATATCCAAGCAAATTATAATAGAGATAATATTCAGCAGCAATTTATGGATGTTATTTTTTATTATGCCTCCCATTAATTCCCTCCTTCACCTAGCTTCAAATAAATTGAAACTTTGAAATGCTTAGCAGAGGGATCCACGATTTGGACTTATGGGGTTGAGTTTAAAATTCCAGCAATATTTGGTTCAAAATCTACTATATATGCTAATTTAGTGTATTTTATATATATATATAAGGTCTGAGCTAAAATTATTGAGTCTCGACGAAGCCATAATTCCTACACTACACATGTCCCTGGTGTTTTATGTATTTTGAAGTACAATATATGGCAAAATTTACTAGTTATATCTAATATAGGAGTACATATTAATACTAGAGGCTTCAAGTAGAGGAGTTAAAAGCCTCTCCACTATTAATTTTAATGATTGATACAATTGTGTGGAATATTAGGGGATAAAGTCCCGAGAGGCTTTCGAAAGGTTGAAGTTCTTAGTCGAATCACATAGTACACCTTATTTTACTTCAAGAGCCTTTTGTGGATGCTGGAACAATTGAATCTTATACAATAAGACTAGCTTATGATGGATGCCATGCAAATGTAAATGGCAAGATTTGGTCTATATGGTCAACAGAAGTAAATGTGAGTATTATAGCAGATGAAAAACAAGAGGTTCTATGCAAATTAATAAAAAAGAAAGCAATGAATTTTTCTGGGTAACTATTTTTTATGCTACGAATATAGGACATCTCAAAGTATCTTTATTATAAGAAAGTTTAAAGATATGCAACAATTACATAAATGGGCCTTGGTGCATAACTGGAGACTTCAATATGATTATGAATTCTGATGAAAAAGAAGGGAGAAAACCCACATAGAATGGAGAAAATGTTGGAAAAAAATAATATCCCACGTAGGAAAAATATCCACGATAAAAACAATAACACAAGAGAGTAATAAAGATACCAAGTTTTTTTAACGGGGTAAAATACAACATTCGAGCGGAGTAATATTACCACTATAGTATTACAACTTAGCAATGCCAAGAGACTACTACAACTTCGAAAGAAATAACATTTTTTATTTTAAACACCTTACTATAATATTACTCACACTCACTATTTATCTCACAGACTACAATCTGTGAATTACTCTCTCGAACTTCAGTTGATTTTTTCTCGTTTTGGTGTGCCCAAACAAGAAGAATTGAGCCCCTATTTATAGGAGAAATTTCCAAAGTTTGGACCAATCAGAAGGCTCAATTTCAGTGCAATTTGCAAAGCAAAATTGCCACCACCCAAACTTTGTTTTGGTTTCACTAACTTGTTGCAACTTGCAACTTAAAACTTTTTTGTTTTTTTCATTATTAAACAAGTTGTCATTGCAACTTGTATCTTTTTTATTTTAATTATTTCAACAGGGACCCCACAAATTTCCCCCTTAGTTTTAATTTTTCTTTTTCATTCCAAGACTTGATCTCAACATCTGAAAATCTTCAAATTTGAGAGGTTTCGTAAGAATATCAGCAACTTGATCATGAGATTTCACATACTTGAGCTCGGCTTCCTTTTTGGCAGTGCATTCTCTGATGAAGTGATACCTTGTGTCTATATGCTTGCTTCGATCATGATACACTAGATTCTTCGCGAGTGCTTGCGCTGGTTTGTTGTCAATACAAATCCTTGTAGCTTCAATTTATGGCAAATTGAGCTCCTTCAACAATCTTCTCAGCCAAATAACATGATATATACAAGATGTTGCTGCTATATATTCAGCTTCATAAGTCAAGAGAGTAACAATTAATTATTTCTTTGAACTCCAAGAAACAACAGAATCACCCAAGAAAAATACAAAACCACTTGTACTTTTTCTATCATCAATATCTCATGCATAATCACTATTATAAAATCCCACAAGGTTGAAATAATTAGAAGAAGAATAAAATAATCCAAAGTCAATCATACCTTTTAGGTAACGAAATATTCTTCTAGTGACTTTCAAATAAGTGGAGGTAGAAGCTTCCATGAAGTGACTTACTACTCTAACTGCAAAGAGTATATCTGACCTGGTACAAGCCAAGTACCTTAAATTTCCCATAAGACTTTTGAAAAATGTGGGATCCACTTTTTCTCCTTCATCAAATTGGGACAATTGTGTCTCACTTTCCATCTGTGTGTTTATGGGGTTGTAATCGAGCATGTTGAACTTCTTCAATATCTCTTTTGTATAGCTTTCTTGAGAGATAAAAATTTCATCCTCCATCTGCTTAATTACTTCTAGGCCTATGTAATATAACATGGGCCCTACGTTTGTCATTTCGAACTCACGGGACATATCTTTCTTAAAAGCTTCAAACAAACTTGGGTTATTGTCCGTGAAAATAAGATCATCAACATAAAGACAAACAAGATATCTCCATTAGTATGAACTTTAAGGTAAAGAGCATATTCATGGAGACAACGAGTAAACCCATTGTCTTGAAAATATTTGTCAATGCAACTATTCCATGCTCGTGGGGCTTGCTTTAATTTGTATAAAGCTTTCGTCAACCACAAACTTTATCTTCATGGTTTTTTACCACGAATCCCAATGGTTGTCCAACATAGACTTCTTCTTCAAGATAGTCATTCAAGAAGTTTGACTTGACATCTAGTTGATGGATCTTCTACTTCATTTGCGCCGCCAAAGAGATCAGCAAACGAATCGTCTCCATGTGGGCAACAGGTGCATAGACTTCTTCGTAGTCAATGCATTGCCTTTGCTTGTAGCCTTTAGCTACAAATCGTGCCTTGTATCTCTCCGCATCTCCATCAGCATTCTTCTTTGTCTTGTATATCCATTCACTCTAATTGTTTGGTGACCTTTGGGAAGAGTTGTTAACTCTCAATCATTGTTCTTCTTTATTGCCTAGATCTCTTCTTCCATGGCTTGTCTCCACCTTTTGTGTGAAACAACTTCATCAAAGTTCATTGGTTCACTATCAGCAAAGAGACAATATAAAAAATTAAAATTAATAACTTCTTATGCGTCATCATAGAGCTCTTGAATACTCTTCGTCCTTTGCGGTTGTTCATCTGAACTTTGTTGAGAAGAAGGAGATGCAACATTGGTTGGAGAAGAAGGTGGAGTTGTATCCTGCACAGGTTCCACGGTCTCTCGTTCTTCTTCATCACCAAAGTATAGAAGAAAATCATATGAAGTTTCTTCCTGAGCTTCCCAATTCTATGTCGATTCTTCATCAAATTCAACATCGCAACTTACCACCACCTTGCCGCTGATTGGGTGGTATAACTTGTAGCCTTTTTAATTCGTATCATAGCCAACAAACACATGCTTGACACTTTGATCGTCAAGATTCATTCTCCCTTGATGTGGCACATGAGCATAGGCTATGCTCCCAAAGATTCTCAAGTGCTTAACACTTGGGTTTCTTCCACTCTATACTTCTTGAGGGGTTTGATCTCTAACATTCCTTATTGGAGACCTGTTGTTCAAATAAACTGCACAAGAAACAGCTTCAGCCTAAAATTTCTTGGGCATACTTTTAGATTTCAACATAGATGTAGCCATATTAAGAATGGTTCGATTCTTTCTCTCTACAACTCTGATAACTACGGATTCTAGCCTATCTTATGCTCTCTTTTGCTTAGGTTTTGGATAAAAAATGTGTAAAAGTATTTCCAAAAACTAACTTATTGTGCTTGTTTGCAGGGTTTGGTCAAAATGAGGCAAGAAAGCCATAAACAACTCATGAAGGAGTTAAAACTGCACAAACTCAAAGCTGAGATAAAAGTGTTGACCGCGAAGGAAAAGAGCGGCCGCGAAAGGTCCAACGCTGGGGTGGCCAGAATTACGTTGTCCGCGGAATTGAGATTTAGAGAAGGTATTTTTAGGTACAACAAATACCGCTGACCACGGTAAAATAGCGCGACAGCGGAATACTTGACGTGGCCACGGTGCAAATTCCGCTGAGGGAGAAATAGAGATTCAGAGGCCTGGAAATCTGAGCTCAAATGAAAAGCGCGGTCCGCGAATATTTTATGCGACCGTGGTTGAAGACAACGCTGAGGCAGTCTCTTTTACGCTCCCATTGAAATTAATCCCAGTCCTAGTCCAAAATGGAAGAAATGCGATCCGCGCCTGCTTTTGCACGGGCCGCGAAAGTCCAAACGTTGAGGCACTCAGTATTGCACTGACAGCGGAACCTCCGTAGGGGTATTTTTGTCCAGTAATTTCAGCTGTGTATAAATAGATCTTTTTCATATTTTTAGGGTACCTTTTGTATTAAGGAGCTCGTGAACAGCCATATTTTACTACTTAGAGTAATTTTAGAACAAATTTAGCTATTAATCTTAGATTTTATTCTTGTAATTAACTTTTATGGCTTATATTTCATCTTCATATTTTATTTCTACCTTTATTATGAGTAGCTAAACCCATTATCTAGTGTTGTGACCCAACCCTAGTGAGGGTATTTAGTGGGTCTTCTATTTTAGGGATTAATTATTTATGGGTTAGTGATATTTAGCTTGATTCATGCTTTAATTGTAGAATTGGTGGTTGCAAATACTGATTCATGCCTTTATGACTTAGACTCTTCTAGATAAAGAGAGACTAAGTCTAGGAAAATTAGGCTAACAAGGAATTGAGGTGCATTCAAGAGATTGATAGCCCCAATTAAAGGGTTAAACCTAGAGATAGTAATACCCGACTTAAGCCAATTTTACTTGTATTATTTGAACACCCAATTGGGCTTGAGAAAGCCAATTAGGGCAAAGTCACTCAAACTACCGAGAGGTATAGAGTGAGTAACTATGTGTAAAGTTTATATCACGACCCCAAATATAACAAGCTTGTCCTAAATTTTAGATCCCATTAGATACTCGCCTAGGTGTAAGTCACTTCCCTAGTGCTTTTTATCACTTGAGAAAACTTTACAAAAATATTGTACTTAGTTTATTTTCAGCAATCAATAGCATTAAAAGTAGAATAGTAACAAATCCAAACATGATTAGAAGTGCAATTAAAAGTAACACGCATAACTAGATTAGATAGAAACCCAACTCTTAACCAATATTAACTCCCTGTGAAAATCGATCCTGACCTTTCGGGTAAAAGCTGCATCAACCACTCCTTGCTATTATATAGTGGTGTAGGGTTAGAGCCAATCACTTTTTGGCGTAATTGTCGGGGAGTGAAATGGTTTTCGCTATCTATCTGACTAGTTGTGTGTCTTGTTTTTCTTTCCTTCTGTTTTACTAACTTGTATGAGTTAATTGATTTAGATACAAAATAGAGAATAATGATCCTACCGGAAATGTTCTCCCGGAGGAGGAGGTAGATGATAATGGTGAAGATGAGGTGCCTCTAGTACCTCAAGCTCAAAAAAGAGGCCGCCAGGCCAATGACAATATTCCAGACCCTCCTCCAGCTCCTTCACGAATGGCTCCTCGGGTGCTTCCAAATGAAGGGTACGCAACTGCAATTGTCCCACCTCGGATTCGGGCGGCAATTTCCAGATTACAAATGTCATGCTGACCTTATTGGAGCAAAGAGGGTACTTTACAGGTGATCCCCATCAGAATGCATATAAACATCTAAAGGCCTTTTGTGGATACCTGCTGGGGAGCAAACAAACTAATGTGTCGGAGGATGCATTGAGACTGAGATTATTCCCTTTTTCACTTAGAGGGAAAGCTTTGGATTCGCTCGAAAGACTCCCCAATCATTCCATCACTACGTGGGATGAGTTGGCCGACAAGTTTATAGCTAAGTTTTTCTCACATAGACATATGGTTGCATTAAGGGATAAGATCTTAGCATTTAAACAGGAACCAAATGAACCCCTTCATGAAATCTGGGATAGATATAGAACTATGATCAAAGAATGCCCCAACAATCATATGACTGAAGCAATGATCCAACAGACATTCTACCGGGTTATAAACATGACCAATCAATGTGTGGTAAACCAGCTAGTAGGGGTAATTTTATGAAGATGCCTTATGCTAAGGCTTGTGAGATTCTTGATGAGATGGCTAAAACTTCCTCAACCTGGCAGAGTCGGTCAAATGTTCCTCAGGGGGGACCCTCATGTCATAAATCTTCACAAGGAACTTCAAGACCACGAACAAGTCATAGCTGAGTTGACAACAACCATGAACCAATTAGCCAAAGCACAGCTTCAACAGATTCAGGGACTAAAGCAAGTGAACGCAATGGAAGGTGTTAATCTATTGATAATCAAGAGGAGACAGCATGGGGAACAAATGCAAGGCAATCAAGATCAATATGAGCAAGGTAGTAGTGGTTACAACCAGGATGATGGGTATTGTGAGCAAAGTGAAGAGGTTTTGTATGCCAACAACTATCAAGGACAACGAGGTAATGCTCCAAATCAACAATGGAGATCGCAGGAGGATAATTAGAATTAGGGCAACAAAGGCCAAGGAAATTGGAACAATAACAATAACAACTCCAAAAATTGGGGGAACAATAACCAGAATTAGGGTAACAATAGCAATTGGGGTGGCAACAACAACCATGGGGGTTGGAATAATGGTAATCAAGGTAATCGAGGGCCACATTTTCAAAGGCCTCCAATGTTTTAACAATCAAACAATCTGCCTCCATTTCCGTCCCAAGGTCCTAGCTCGTCCAACAATGAGATGGGACGGATTGAGTCAATGTTTGAGCAAATGATGAAGAAGAACGCTGACTCCAACGCACAATTGGTGTCCCATAATACCTCTATCCGTAATCTAGAGGTCCAACTTGGTCAGATTTTGCAAGCTTTAAACACTCGCCCTAAGGGGGCACTACCTAGTAACACGGTAGTAAACTCGAAGGGTGGGAACAATACCGGCCATGCAATGACGGTGACCATAAGGAGCGTTAGAGGTAGTGAAACAAGTACCTTCGAGCAAAAGGAAGTTGTGAGTGATGATGTCGAAGTGCAAAATGATGATGATCCTATAGTTGATGAGCAAGTGAGTAAAGAGAATGTGAATGGTGAGGTGAGAATTGATATTCATGACAATGAGGAGGAGATTCAAAATGACGTGAACCCTAGGGAACATGTGATAGACATGCTGGAAATGGTAATGCCTAAAGCCAAGGCTCCCTTGCCAAGGCCTCCTCCACCTTACCCTCAAAGACTTAGAGAAGCAGAAGAATGAAAACTAGTTCAAGAAGTTTATTGAGATGATGAAAAGTTTGTCGATCAATGTGCCATTGGTGGAAGCTCTTGAGCAAATGCTGGGATATGCCAAGTTTATGAAAGACTTGGTAACTAAAAAGCAATCTATGGATTATGAGATCATCAAAATGACTCATCAAGTGAGTGTTATTATGCACTCGATGGTTCCAAAGCTTGAAGATCCCGGTGCATTTACCATTCCATGTACCATTGGGAGTGCAGATTTTGCAAAGGCCTTATGTGATTTGGGAGCAAGTATAAATTTAATGCCTTACTCCATATTCAAAACTTTGGGTATTGGTCAACTGAGAGCTACTTTAATGAGATTGCAAATGGCTGATAGAACAATGAAGATGCCGCTTGGTATTATTGATGATGTTCTTGTCCGAGTTGACAAGTTTATCTTGCCTGCAAATTTTCTGATTCTCGACTGTGAAGTCGACTATGAGGTGCCGATAATATTGGGAAGGCCTTTCCTCACAATATGGAAGGCATTGGTTGATGTGGAAGCAGGGGAGCTCACATTCCGGGTGGGTGACGAAAAAGTTATCTTCCACCAGTGCAAATCAATTAGGCAGCTGAATAGTACTGAGGTTTGTTCTTTTATAGATATGGTGACAGAGGTGATAGTTGATGACACTATTGCCATGATAAATGGGGAGGATCCTTTGGAAGTTGTATTGTTGAACCATGATGTAACCGAGGATGAAGGCTTGGTAGAGTATGTCAATGCCTTTCAAGGAATGGGTTCTTACTCCTATGAGCCCCGTAAACTTTCCTTGGATATTGAGAATAGAAAGACTCCACCAAAAAAGCCCTTAATCTAGGAACCTCCCGTATTGGAGTTCAAGTCTTTGCCTCCACATCTCAAGTATAAATTTTTGGGCCCTAGTTCAACTTTACCTGTTATTCTTTCTTCTTGTCTTACTAATATGCAGGTAGATGCCACCCTTGAGGTGCTTCAAAGAAGGAAGAGGGCAATTGGATGGACTCTAGCTGATATTCGGGGGATAAGCCCCGCCTTTTACATAAACAAGATTATACTTGAGGATGATGCCAAACCCTCCGTGGAACATCAAATGAGGTTGAATGGGGCTATGCAAGAGGTCGTCAAGAAGGAAGTTATCAAGTGGCTAGATGCAGGGGTTGTGTATCTCATCTCGGATAGTTCATGGACTTCACCGGTACAATGTGTGCCGAAAAAAGGGGTATGACTGTGGTCACAAATGAGCAAAAGAAGTTGATCCCCACTAGGACTGTGTCACGACCCAAAATCCCTTCGAAGGATTCGCTATGGCACCTCGTCTCTAAAATAGGTAAGCCTAACATTAGCTGAGATAATATTGACATTTACTAACTTCAAATTTAATAACTCTGAATAAATCACAATTTCCCAAAACCGGTAGTACAAGTCACAAGCCTTTCTAAAAGTAGTTATACAAAATAAATACAACACTGTTCCAGAACGAGAAGGAATCAATGGAACATAATTACAAACGAAGGTGACTCCGAGGCCTGCGAACGCAGCAGCAGGTTGCCTTGAGTCTCCACCACGACGATCCGTACAGCTACTATCAATCAATATCTAGATCTGTATACAAAAATGTACAGAAGTGTAGTATGAGCACACCACGGCGGTTCCTAGTAAGTATCAAGACTAACCTCGGTGGGGTAGTGACGAGGAACAGTCAAGACACCTACTGGTCAGATAGATTAAACAGGATATGATATCAAATATCAAGATAAGGTGACGAGGTAACATCAACAGTAGGGATAAATCCAATTACAAATAGCCGAAATAATAAAAGGAAATCTCGGATATAAACGAAAGATAATCAAGTAAATTAACACCAACATAACTGGAACACAAACAAATAAAAATGTACTCAATACGGAAGGCGATGTCAGCTCAATAAATCATATCATTTCTGATGCACAATTCCAGCCATCTCAAACTCGATGTCTCATATCATAACCTCAATTGCCAAATCCTTAGCACACCCGGCACCTTGTTCCCACATATTTCTATCTCTCTTTGCACAACAACGTTCTCATGTTACTCAATACATAGGGTCCATAATCAATGCAATTAAGATGCTCAGAGAGTTTCATTTACATAACATAAAGTAGAGTACAACTTCTAAGCCAATTAGGAACTCAGCAAGAAAGATGAAGTTATTTTTAGAAATCACTGGAATAAATAAAGTACCATTTTCAATTATAATACAACGCCGAATAAATTATTACCTTTAACATGGGATTTAATAAATTAACTTAGTAGAAATTTCTTTTTAAGTAAAATACAACTTCAGACGGTTTAAGGGAATTTAATTGAGTAACTAATTGAATGTAAAAGTGAACAATTATTGAAACTTGAAGTTTTGAAATATGAATATAAATACGGTGAGGTATTGAAAGCACTATGGGGTTCCATCACAAAGGATCACAACAGAATCTGAACAATTAAAATACTTGAATTGATAACCACGAATAAACACAACAAATAGAAAGTGCACGGCATCACCCTTCGTACTTTATCACTCTTCCTCGCCATATGCATAAAAAGAAATGTGCAAGGCATCACCTTCGTGCTCTAGCTCTCTCGTAATCATGGCACGACATCACCTTTCGTGATTTTACTCTCAATAGTGTGGCACGGCATCACCCTTCATGCTTTTACTCTCAATAGTGTAGCACGGTATCACCCTTCATACTTTTACTCTCAATAATGTGGCACGGCATCACCCGTTGTGCTTTTACACTCACTCACAATATCATGCACAGCATCACCCTTCGTGCTTTACACTCTTCCTCACCCAAACAATAGAAATAATAACATCCTGGCAAGGGAATCAACAATAGAAATCAATAACATCCCAGCAAGGGAATCAACAATAGAAACAATAACATCCCGGCAAGGGAATCAACAATAGAAACAATAATCTTCCGGTAAGGGAATCAACAATAACCACTCTTATTTCAATAGTTAGCTTAGCAATATACAGCTCAACTTGAGTCAATACCCAAGAATGGTAAATTACCAAGATAATGTCATAAGTCTTGTTCAACATGTATAATTGTCAATTTAAACATGAATAGTACATAATAAGGATCACGGAAAAACCAAGAAGCACAATAACCTTAACAAAACAACAATACATAATAAGCACGTGATAACTACAACGGACCACAACAATTGGACATGTAACATATTTGCACGAAGTCATAGAGGAACTCACAATCAAGAAGTATCAAAACAATAGGGAAGGCAATCATTTCAATTAAGGCAATTAGGGGTCAAGTAACACGTAAGAATTAGAGGAAAGCTAACAACATCATATGGAGCATATAGAGGTAATTTAAGCAATTAGGAAACTCAATCATAATGGAATACTTTCCACATAATGAACATAAGGACCTAAGAACCCTAGAGGTAAATTTTCCACAAATAAGTCCGAGCACACACTTGTCACCTTGCGTGCACGGACTATAATTAGCATAGAAGACTCAAATCCTAGGGAAAAGTCCCCCACACAAGGTTAGGAAAGACCTCGGGTGAAAAAACCTCTGAACGGCTCAAATCTAACCAAATACGACTTGAATATATCAAACAATGTAAGAGAAACAATTTCAATTAACAAAACTATAATTCTTATACAATTTGCAAAAAGTCAACAGAAGTCAACTCCCCAGGCCCGCACCTCAGAACCCGACAAAATTTACAAAAACCGAATACCCATTCCGATATGAGTTCACCCATAAAAAAATTATTCAATTCTGATACCATTTGGTCCTTCAAATCATCATTTTACATTTTTGAAAGATTTCCCAATTTTCCCCAAATTTTCCTTTAGATTCTCATGAATATGAATTTGATGTTAAATCTAAGATATAATCACAAAATATAGTTGGAAATTAGTTAGAGACACTTAACCAATGATTTGGTGTGAAAATCTTCTCTCAAAATCGCCCACTCTCGGAGTTAGGGTTCAAAGATATGAAAAATGAGCAAAACATCGGAATACTCAGCTTTTAGCATGCTGTAGATGTCGCATTTGCGACACTGGATTCGCAAATGCGAAGAAAGTTTCGCAAATGTGAAGCCTGGAATTACCCTGCTAAGGTCGCATTTGTGACAGAAACTGCGCAAATGCGAAGGTCGGCTTTCGCAAATGCGGCAGCCTTATTGCAAATGCGAGAAAATGCCCAACCACCCAGGCATCACAAATGCGATGGTTCTTCGCAATTGTGATGGCCGCATTTGCGACCAGAACATCGCAAATGCGAAGATACCAGAACCAGAAAAATCTAATTTTATGAAACTATTCCAAAACCATTGAGTATCAATCTAATTTGATACTCACCCGAGCCCTCGGGGCTCCAAACCAAATACCTGCACAAGTCTGAACAACAACACGAACTCGCTCACGCAATTGTAACATCAAAATAACATCTAAAACCATGAAGCGAATGCCAAAACGCATGAAAAACACTATGAACTTCAAGAAATTCTAGAATTGCAACCACGCGTCCAAACCATATCAAATCAACTCCAAACGACACCAAACTTTGCAAGAAAGTCCAAAATGACATAACGGAGTTGTTCCAACTTTCAAAATCGCATTCCGACCTCAATAACACAAAAGTCAACTATAGGTCAAATTTCTCCATTTTCCAACATTTTCTAACTTTTACCGAAATGCCTCAAATTACCCTATGGGCCTCCAAATCCAAATCCTAACACACGCCCAAGTCCATAATCACCATACGAAACTATTGACAACATCCAAAACTCATTTCGGAGGCCAAAACTAATTAATTGCCCCTTTGTTTAGCAAAATGCTACACCCTACAACTTGCTCATCTAACTTTAGCTCACAAATAGCATAATCATTTATTCTCAAATGTGAACCAGTCTTCGAATTTCGAGCCTATAGAATGATTACACATTCACCAATGATTAGAACTAGTTAAATGCTTAAGAAATTAATTCATTATTTAAAATTATAAATACTCAAAAGTCAAATTCCGGTCAAATTCTCTCTGCTTAAGCTTCCAAAATTATATTCCTTCTTATAATTCGACTTTGATTCATCCGGAAACTAAATCCAACCATGAACGCAAGTCGATACACATAATATAAAACTACTCGTGACCTCAAACTGCCAAACCGGATGCAATTGCTCAAAACGACCAGTCGGGGCGTTACAAACTATCACCGGATGGAGGGTATGCATGGACTATCGGAAGCTGAACAAAGTGACCCACAAAGATCATTTTCATTGCCCTTTCTTGACCAAATGCTGGATAGACTTGTTAGGCGTTACTACTATTGCTTTTTGGATGGGTACTCAGGCTACAACCAGATTATGATTGCACCAGAGGACCAGGAGAAAACCACCTTTACATGTCCGTATGGCACTTTCGCATTTTCTCGAATGCCATTTTGTTTGTGTAATGCACCGGCTACCTTTTAGCGGTATATGATGGCTACATTTACTGACATGGTGGAGGACTTTTTGGAAGTGTTCGTGGATGATTTTAATGTTGTGAGTGACTCTTTTGAAGAATGTTTGAGTAATCTTGACAAAGTGTTGGCCCGATGTGAAGAGACAAATATAGTGCTTATTTGGGAAAAGTGCCACTTATGGTCGAGGAGGGCATTGTCCTCGGCCATAAGATCTCAAAAAATGGTATAGAAGTGGACAAAGCGAAGATTGAAGTAATTTCAAAACTACCTCCTCCTATTTCCATCAAAGGGGTGAGGAGATTTCTTGGGCATGCAAGGTTCTACCGAAGGTTCATCAAGGACTTATCCAAGGTGGTGAATCCCTTGTGCAAATTGTTGGAAAAGGATGCAAAGTTTATGTTTAATGACGAGTGCATGAAAGCTTGTGAGCTTCTCAAGTATAGATTGAATACCACTCTCATTATCATCGCACCCAATTGGAGCTTGCCATTTGAGCTCATGTGTGATGCTAGTGATGTTGCGGTTGGAGAGGTCTTAGGGCAAAGGGTGAACAAGATGTTTCATCCGGTGTACTATGCAAGCAAAACTATGAATGATGCCCAAGTTAATTATACTGTGACAGAGAAAGAGTTGCTAGCAATTGTGTTTGCAATGGAGAAGTTTAGGCCTTATCTCATGGGTGCCAAAGTGATTGTTCATACTGATCACGCAGAACTCTGTTACTTGATGACTAAAAAAGACTCTAAAGATAGATTGATGAGATAAGTTTTGTTACTTCAAGAATTTGACCTAGAGATTATTGATCGGACAGAAAGTCAAAATCAAGTGGCGGACCACTTGTCCCACTTGGAGGAGGAGGGGAGACCCAAAGATGGTCTCAAAATTAATGATGCATTCCCAGATGAACAACTCCTCTTAGTCTCTTTGAATAGTATGCCTTGGTTCGACGATATGGCCAATTTTCTTGTGACCCGCATTATTCCGAGTGAGTTCTCTTATAACCAAATGAAGAAGCTTAAATAGGACATCTTGGATTATTACTGGGACAAACCGTATCTCTTCAAGATTTGTAATTATGGTGTGATTCAGAGATGTGCTCCGAAGGAGGAGAAAATGAGTATTCTCGATCCCTGCCATTCCTCGCCCTACGGTGGTCATCATGGTGGGGTAAGAATTGCTTTAAATGTTCTTAGCTGTGTTTTTTATTGGCCTACTTTGTATAAAGATGTTGGTGAGCTTGTCAAGAGATGTGATGAGTGTCAGAGAGCGGGTGGAATTTCAAAGAAAGATGAAATGTGTCTCACCACTATTCTTGAGGTTGACATTTTTTACGTGTGGGGCATAGACTTCATGGGGCCTTTTGTTAGTTCATGTGGAAACACTTATATTCTGGTGGACGTTGATTATGTTACCAAGTGGGTTGAGGCCATGGCTTTTCCCAACAATGAAGCCCGGAGTGTGGTGGCATTTCTTAAGAAAAATATCTTCACACGGTTTGGCACTCCTCAAGCAACCATCAGTGATGGGGGTTCTCATTTCTGCAATAGGGCATTTGACACTTTGCTTGTAAAGTATGGTGTCAATCACAAGGTATCAACCCCTTATCATCCTCAGGCTAGTGGACAAGTTTGATGTCTCCAACAGGGAGATAAAGAGCATATTGTCAAAAACTGACAATGCAAATAGGACTGACTGGTCAACGAAACCAGATGATGCTTTATGGGCTTAAAGGACTGCTTATAAGACTCCAATTGTTATGTTTCTGTACCGGATGGTATTTGGAAAAGCGTGCCATCTTTCGGTTGAGTTAGAGCACAAGGCCATATGGGCATTGAGGAGGTTAAATCTTGAGTGTGATGTTGCAGCAAATCTCCAGGTAGAGCAACTCAATGAACTAGATGAGTTCTGGTTTCATGCCTATTCCAGGTCGTCCTTGTATAAGGACAAGATGAATACTTACATGACAAATATGCCCCGAGCAAGTAATTCAAGGAGGGTGACTTGGTTCTCTTATTCAACTCTCGGTTACGACTGTTTTCAGGAAAGCTCAAGTCAAACTGGAGTGGCCCTTTTGAAGTGGTACATGTGACTCCATTTGGTGCTCCTGATTTGAAGAATAAAAATGGTGAAGTTTTTAGAGTTGATGGGCACCGAGTCAAACACTACCTGGGAAAATTTGATGATAGCCCCGTGGTGGCCTTGATCAATTTCAAATGATGATGGTAACATGCGTCGTTCCACGACGTTAAATCAGGCACTTCTTGGGAGGCAACCCATGTGTTTTTCATTTTCTTCTTAGTGTAGGATTTGTTTTGGACTAACTGATTGTAAGATTTGTGTAGGAACTTTTGATGCAGTGCAGGACTAATACAATAGAATTTGGCTAAGTATGCATTGGGACTGCTGACCGCGCTCAAAATTCCATGATCAGCGGAAGCTTTTTCGCGGGGGCGTACTTTTGTAGCGGACGCGGCCTTGAAAAGTCCAAAATGTGACCTCTCTGAAGTTTCAACCGCATTCGCGGTGGCTTTTTTGCGGTCAGCGGATTTGTTCTGCAACCACGCCCACTTTTTCGCTCTCAGCAGTAGTGTTGAACTTGCAATTCTCCAGAACAGCCAAAGCGCGGACCGTGGTGGAATTCCGTGACCACGTCAGGTAGGTTGGTGTGGGCCCTCATGATTTTATTATAAATAGTAGGGCCCTCCTCCTTTTACCCTTTTCGCACTTTGAACTCTCAAAAGAAAATTTCTACTATTTCATCAGCCCTAAATCTGATCCCATTTGCATAACACTAATAAGAAGTCAATTTCTAACATAAATTCAAACAACTGGTATGTTCAAATCATAGCATTGCTTCTATAATTTTGTTTTTCTTTTCTTTTAGTTTTAACTTCTTCCTTTTTTCTTTTAGTTTTAACCAGGGTTAAGTAGTTGTTAATTGGTTGATGCTAAAAATTCATGATGAAACTTGTTGTGCATGACTAGTAGGGGTTAATGGTGTTCATGATACTTGTTAATAACTAAAAAAGTTAAACCCTGGGTCTAAGAAAATCAAAAATGCCCATCTGGTCGTAGAATTTCGCGGACAACGGTCCAAATTTTATTGTCTGCGTTCATGCTGTGTAAGAGCTTCATGGTTTGTTTTTCGCGGTTAGAAGTAGAAATTCCGGTGACAGCAGCCTACTTTACGGGGTCGCGCTTCCTTTTTCACGAACAGCGGATTCTAAGTTTAGAGAATGGTCAAATTGGGTCCGCGGTCGGGTTTGTTTTTTCGCGGACAGTGGTGCAGCTTCCGCGTCCACGCCCAAAATTTTGCTCTCAGTGATACCTTAGATTCAGAGACTGGGTAGTCTGATCCCCAGTCTTTCGCGCCCACGACCCTTTTTCTACTGTCAGCGGTACCCATTCCGCGTCGCTCTCCTTTTTCCAATGTCAGCGGACCTCTGCTTATGAAACACTGTCAACTTTTCATCTGTTTTTCTTTGATGATTCTTTTAACACCAATACTAAGGATCTTTCATTGATTTTCTATGCAGACAAAGGTACGATCTAGAGGTGCCGGTGATGCACAAAAAAGGAGGGTTGAATCCTCCCCAGCCAGGGGAAGAGGAGGTCAAGGAAGGACCAAGTTACCATTAGCGGTCCAAAAATTGATAGGGAAGTTGCAGAAAACAATCAAAGCTGCGGATAGAGCCGCATTCGATTCTGAGGGTAGTGAGTATGTCCCTTCCCAGGAAGTTTCGGAAGGAGACTCAGTGCCAACACACATTCCCACAGACTTCCAAGGGAGGTTTTAGTTGAGAGACAAGCCTACACCCCCAGCTTCCCCTATTTCTCCTGCTTTTTCTGAGTCGTCTGATGGCTCAGAGGAAAGTAGTGAGTCCTCAGCATTGGCCTCTCCTCCAGCTTCTCTACCTAGACAGAACCCTATTGATGTAGATGCTGGATCCCTGACGACGGAAGGGGTGGTGACACCCAAACAGGAGGGTTGGAGAGAACAAGGAACCCAGTGGTATGGAAAGAAAGATTTGTGAGTGAAAAAGCCTACCACAAGTTTCGGGAATGGTGGCCTCAGAGGTCACTCACACATGAGAGGCGATTCATAGAAAGGGATCTTCTACCCCACAACCCCAATGTAAAGAGGCAATTTGATGAAAGATTGGGGTGGAAATTCTTCACAAGCAAGCTGCCGGAGGCCAATGGGCATTTAGTCAAAGAGTTCTATGCCAACGTTGCCCACATCAAAAGGGGAACATGTGTGACCAAGGTGCGAAACTGAAAGATCAGATTTGATGGCAAGACGTAGAATGACTATGCTGGGTTCAATAACGAGGATGAGTCCTTGTATCTGGAGAAGGTGGCGATGGATGAGTTATCTCGCCCGTGGCTGGCATTAGTGATTGCTCTCCCGGGGACTACTCCAGCCTGGCTGACACTAGGGGCCCCAATCTATAAGAACACATTGAGCTTTGAGGCGAAGGGTTGGGAAATATTTGTGTGCAGCCGGTTAGACCCCATTACACATGACGGTGATATGCCGGTATCCCAAGCTATTATTATGGGGTCCATCATGGTAGGGTACCCGATCAACATCGGGAATATTATGTCTAGGGTGATCACCAGAGTGGTCAACAAGAATGATAGCTCCTACCCTTTCCCGAACTTCCTCACCATGTACCTGGAGGATCAGGAAGTCGAGGGAAGGGACTTTGACACCAAGGTGAAACCCAAGAGGCCATTCTCCTGGTACAAACTTTAGGGTTTAGACAACCCCAAGTCCAAGGGCAAAGCCTCCACTTCCATTGGCCACTCTGAAGAGCCAGAGGTGGTGGCCACTGGTTCCTAGTCTCCCACTGCCATACTACATCCTCCCTCCGGACCATCTACTTCAATGCCTTATTTGATGCCTTCTTCATCATCTTATCCTCTCGCTGCACTGAGGGTTAACCAGACTCTATCCAGTATCAACAACTGAAAGCAGGTAGCTACATCAAAGTTGTTTGTCCTATCCAGCACAATGGCAGCTCAGCCAGCTCTAGCACAGCCTCAGATTGCCTACTTCAATAGAGGAATCACTTAAGGAGCTTCTGGACAACCAGAAGAAGCTACTGGACAACCAGAAGCTGATTATGGCCACTTTGGAAGCATACGGAAAAGTTATCATGGACCTGAGCAAACAGACAAAGAAAATGAAGAAGATTCAGGCTTCAAAGAAGTCGGTAAAGCTGCCGAGGAAGGAGGTGGAAAAGATTAGATCAGCTGGAGACATCCCGTTGGACCTAATATTGGAGGAGTAAGTCCCAGCAGCTGAGGCAGCACAGGCACCAGAGCAGAAGGCTGATACAGAGCCATGAGGAGAGGGGTGATTCCCCATACTGATGACTTGGAGATTGAGCTGGAGGATCCCGAGGGAGGTGCCTCAGGCCAACCACATGACCCAGCCAGTGACCCCATGCAGACAGAGGAAACATAGGGTGTTTTATTTACTCTCTAACCCCTCTTCGATCTTATTTTTGCTTTTAGCATTGGGGACAATGCTTAGTGTTTATTTGGGGGGTGGTCCTATTTTTATTTGGTTACTAGAATGTAATTATGATACTTATTTTTCTTTATCATTATTTTTCACTTTTGGTATGTATATAACTTTACCATTTATTTTTCACTTTTCGTTATTTTTCAATTTCGGTATGTATATAAAGTTACCTCTCCATGTATATATTCATTCCCTTTTTATGTATATTCGTCTCAATCCCCTATTGTACATATTCAGTGTACTTTCCGTATTTTACTTTATAACTTCTTTTGAAATTTTCCTTAATAGCATAGCTTCTTATTTTATTTAGTAGTTTCTTTTTCAATTTGTAGTTTTTTACTTTTACAAGTTCTCGTGATCAATAAGCCTTTGGTTTTTTTAATGCCACGGTTCTTTTCAAATGTGGAATTTGTGTGAACCGGGTGGCTCTTCCCCATGATGGATGGCATGACAACCTTCTTAAGGGTTTGAGTCCGTTTTTTTATGTTTTGTGTAAATATTATTAAAGAATAAAAGTGTCTCGGACAAAGCTTCACTTGGGCCTAACACATTTACCTTTGACCTTATGGTTAGAAACAAGTTGATTTGAAAATAATGGTGCTAGTTTTGACTTTAGACTCTTGTGTTGACTAAACAATCATCGAGTATTTTTTCGGGACCATTTGTGTTGCTCAATCTTAGCTAAGGTTGTTGTGGGCCCTCGACTCTGTTCTCTTTAGCAATCCAATAGCTTGTGAGGTGAGGTATTGATTTGCAAGTCCAAGTCCCGTACCAATAAGTCTAGAACTTGCCCTGAATGTTTGTCTAGGTGAAATTCTAAGTGTAGCTCGACTTGAGAAATGATTATAGGATCTCATTGATCCAAATTGAAACTTGAAAGAATCCATTGCCCACCAAATATGATATCCCTAGTTAACCATGTTGATCCATAGCCCTTGTTCTTTCAATAACCATGATACAAGCCTTTATCCGTTCTAAAATGACCCTCTCTTGACACCCGATCTTTCCTTAGCATAATTGGAAAAAGCATAAGTTTGAGGGGAGACACGAGGAAAGAAAAAGTGATAAAAGGTACAAAATGAAGAAAAGGGAAGGCAAAAGAAAAAGAAAGAAAAGCCAAAAAGTCAAAAAGAAAGTGAATAATGTAGAAAAAAGAAAGGATTCAATAAAAGCAATGGTGAAAGGCTTGGAATGATTAGAAAGGAGAAAAATAATTGACATGAACAAGAAAGAGCGACAGTGTGTCTCTCTAGTCCTTAAGAAAGAAGAAAATGACTTAAAGAGTCAAGAAAGTGTGAGCCGAAATGAGAAAATAAAGTGCTTAAGGAAAGATGAAACTTACATAGACCGATATATCCTACCTTGAATCAAAAGCCTTCATTACATTCCCGAAAAAGCCCTATATGATTTCGAGTTGAGTGAGCTTACATTAGTGTTGATTCACAAGAGGGTCAAGCTTATGGTACTTAGAGCAGGGCTTGTGACATTCCCTTGAGAGAGATGAGTATATTTTTCCACAATCCATGTTCTGAGTGCTATAATCTAAAGTGAGATTTTCTTATGGAGAGCAGAGGAGAAAGAGTTTGGGTTTCACAGCGACCTACATAGTAGAGAAAGCTCCCTTGATGAGTTAAGCCAACTCTTGGTGCTCTTGTGTCGCACTAGAGCCATGGTGCTAAAAAGGTTGTGTGTTATTGATAATGTATTTGTGTTGAGGGTAAATATTAGTCCCAATTGATGCCTGCTGAAGTCACCTTAGAACAACTGAATTTTTCTTTCTTTTACCTTGTGGAGGTGGGAATTACTTTGTTTGCTTGAAGACAAGCAAAAGCTTAAGTTTGGGGGAGTTGATAACTATCTTATGCTCTCTTTTGCTTAGGTTTTGGATAAAAAATGTGTAAAAATATTTTCGAAAACTGATTTATTATGCTTGATTGCAGGATTTGGTCAAAATGAGGCAAGAAAGCCATAACCAACTCATGAAGGAGTTAAAACTACACAAGCTCAAAGCTGAGATAAAAGCGCTGACCGCGAAAGAAAAGAGCGGCCGCGGAAGGTCCAACACTGGGGCAGCCAGAATTACGTTGTCCGCGGAATTGAGATTCAGAGAAGGCATTTTTGGGTACAACAAATATCGCTGACCACGGTGAAATAGCGCAGCAGCGGAATACTTGACGCGGCCACGATGCAAATTCTGCTGAGGGCAAAATGGAGATTCAGAGGCCTGAAAATCTGAGCTCAAATGAAGACAATGTTGAGGCGGTCTCTTTTACGCTCCCAGTGAAATCAATACCAGTCCCAGTCCAAAACGGAAGAAACGCGGTCCGTGCCTGCTTTTGCATGGCCGTGAAAGTCCAAGCTCTGAGGCGCTCAGTATTGCGCTGACAGTGGAACTTCCGTAGGGGTATTTTTGTCCAGTAATTTCAGTTGTATATAAATAGATCTTTTTCATATTTTTAGGGTATCTTTTGTATTAAGGAGCTCGTGAACAGTCGTATTTTACTATTTAGAGTAATTTTAGAACAGCTTTAGTTATTAACCTTAGATTGTACTTTTAGTTAACTTTTATGGCTTACATTTTATCTTCATCTTTGATTTCTACTTTTATTATGAGTAGCTAAATCCATTATCTAGGGTTGTGACCCAACCCTAGTGTGGGTATTTGATGGGTATTCTATTTTAGGGCTTAATTGTTTATGGGCTAGTGATATTTAGCTTGATTCATGCTTTAATTGTAGAATTGGTGGTTGCAAACACTGATTCATGCCTTTATGACTAAGTCTAGGAAAATTAGGCTAACAAGGAATTGGGGTGCATTCAAGAGATTGATAGCCCCAATTAAAGGATTAAACTTAGAGATAGTAATGCCCGACTTGAACCAATTTTACTTGCATTATTTGAACACCCAATTGGGCTTGAAAAAAACAATTAGGACAAAGTCACTCAAACTACCGAGAGGTATAGAGTGCATAACTATGTGTAAAGGTTATATCATGACCCCAAATATAACAATCTTGTCTTAAATTTTAGATCTCATTAGATACTCGCCTAGGTGTAAGTCACTTCCCTAGTGCTTTTTATCACTTGAGAAAGCTTTACAAAAATATTGTACTTAGTTTATTTTCAGCAATCAATAGCATTAAAAGTAGAATATTAATAAATCCAAACATGGTTAGAAGTGCAATTAAAAGTAACACGCATAGCTAGATTAGATAGAAACTCAACTCCTAACCAATGTTAACTCCCTGTGGAAATCGATCCCGACCTTTCGGGTAAAAGCTGCATCGACTACTCCTTGCCATTATATAATGGTGTAGGGTTGGAGCCGATCAAACTCCATATTGTTGGGGTGAATAAGGTATCGTTAGAGGGCGATGAATTCCATGAGACTAATAGAAGTTATTAAATTCTTTTGAAGGGAATTTGCCTCCTCTATAGGACCTTAAAACTTTAATTTCATAGCCACTTTCTTTCTCCACAAGTACTTTAAAATTTTTAAAAGTAGCAAAAGCTTCAGATTTTTGGTTCAAGAAATAAACCTAAGTCTTTCTAATGAAAAGCAGAAAGTATTTACTTTTACCAAAGGAATGTGGATTGATTGGTCCACATATATCAGTGTGAACAAGCTGGAGTGGTTTGGTTGATCTTGACATAGCCTCCTTTGGAAAACTCCTCCTTGTATGTTTTTCAAGAAGACAAGCTTCACACAATTGATTGGGATGGTTGATTGATGGTATCCCATGCACCATGGTTTTTTTTTCTCCCGTTGATTTTAGCGCTTCAAAATTCAAGTGCCCAAATCGCATGTGTTAACACCATGATTCATCTTGCACATTATCCTTCAAACACTTTGCATTAATTACTTTAAGATCCAGAGAAAATAATCTATTCTTTGCCATATGCACTTTAGCTATTAGAATACCATTTGAATCTCTAAGCCAAAGATGCATATTTTTCGTGTGGATATCATATTCCCTTTAAAGAAGTTGTCTCATACTCAAAATATTACTTTTTAATTTTGGCACATAATAAACATCTTGAATTAATTTGTGACTACCATCTTTACAAGAGATCGGAATCGTACTTGTCCCTTCGATTTGAATCTTTGAGGTATCTCCAAAGGACACATTACCTCTCACCATTTTATTTCTCTCCACAAACATTTCTGTGCATCCACACATATGATTGCTTGCTCCATTGTCCAAATACCATGAGCTACAATCATCCCTGTCCTCTTCTTTGAGTGCCATCAACAATGTTGACTCAACTTCTTCTTTCTTGTCGTCAATAAGGTTGGCTTTTTCTTCAATATTGCTATGACACTCCCAAGAGTAATTTCCAAATTTATGACAATTATAACATTCAATTTTTTATTTTTCATACCTTTGTCCATTATTTTCTTGGTAGTAGCCACGTCTTCTTCCTCCTCTTTGTCTACGGCTTCGACCTCTAAATGTTTGGTGGATTTCAACTTCATTGTTTAAGTTGCTACCATTACTTCTTCCTCTTCCATGACCTCCATGGCCTTGTCCCCGTCCATTCCCTCGATAGCTCTTTTCACATCCATAATACTTGAAGGATGCCTGAGTTATGAGAAGTTGCTCCAATGACACTTCTTGTCTCCTTTTGATCTTTTCTTCATGGGACTATAAAGAACCCTCCAGTTGCTCCACCATTATAGAGTCTTAATTTTTAGACTCCTCAATAGCACATACCATAAAATCAAATTTAGGTATTAAAGTGCGAAGGATCTTTTCTACCATACGGACATCTTCTATGTCATCCCCGTATCTTCTTAATTGATTCACAACTGCCTTCAGTTTTGAACAATTATCTGAAATGCATTCGGATTCTTTCAATTTTAAAACTTCAAAATCAGCCCATAGAGTTTGAAGTTTTACCTTCCTTACCTTGTCAACTCCTTGTAAAATCTCTCATGCTTCCTTTGAGGTGATATGATCTGCCACCTTTTTAAATATGGCATCATCTAGACATTGGTGAATGAGCGTGAGGGCTTGTTGATCCTTCTTCCTTGTCTTTTCTAAGACATCTTTTTCATTTTAAGACAGAGCTTCCTCAATATCGGATTTTGCATACCCTTTCTCTATGATTTCCCACACAACCTGTGTAATGACCCGGCCAGTTGTTTTGAGAATTTAAGCTCCGTTCAGTGGCATAAGGTCTTGAGTTGCTTCGTATTATGTGTTATGACTTGCGTGCGTGGTCGAGTTCAGTTACCAGATGATTCAAAGTCAAATTGGAATAAGGATTCTAGTTTTGGAAGCTTAAGCAGTGAGAGTTGATAGTAGGCTATATAGACGATATTTACACTCTAAATGTACCATATTTTATTGTTGTTTTAAAGGCTAAATGATAACAAAATACTCTAATTGGTTTGCTTTTGCTTTGCAGGGACTAATCTAAGTTAGAAAGAGACTATGGAGTGTTTTGGAGTCAATAATGTGGATATAAGGCCAATCAAGAAGAACCCAAACGAAAATAAGCAAGAAAGAGGCAAAGGAGGACTAGACAAGAGGCCACCGTGACCGCGGTCGACCGCGGCTGGAACGCGGTAGGCCAAAATATTGAGGCAGAATAGTTGTGATTCACTGCGGTCGCACCGCATTCTTCCGCGGCCGCAGTCGACTGTGTAATCACCCAGAAATTTTGGAACTAAAGTGTAAATCGAGGAAAACTTATCCTAACCCTTTATAAACTCAACAACTCGCCCAAGCAAAGGTTAATCTTGTTTTTAGACTAAATTGGAGGCAAGAATAAGTGTGAGAAGAGCAATCAACCATTAGAGTTTTTCAATCTTCTCTTTGTTATTTTTAATTGCACTTTATGAATACTTTTGTAGTTTTATCTTGCTTTACTATGAGTAGCTAATTATTTAGTCTAGGGTTTTGATGGAACCTATTGAAGGATGAACTTCGTGTTATGTTAATATAGTTTACCCGGTTAAATCTCTACTTGTTCAACTACGTTCTTGTTGTAGTTAATTGATAGGATCCTCAATTAGTTGTGCCTATTTAGTATGTATTACTCGGGAGAGGGTGCATATTTAGGTAATTGTTGAACAACACCCCTCTCAAATATATGAGGAATCAATAATCAAGGGTTTAAAGGCGGGATTAGGGATAACAAAGCCTTGGGTGTGATCTAAAGTGAGCTGTAATAAAGGCCAGCTAGCGTAACTCGGGAGAGTGCGTCTAGTAAATTGTCGTAATTACTCGGGAGAGATTTACGGTAGTAAGAGTGCTCATGATCGATAGAGATGATTATGCAAATCTGTATGAAACATCACAGGAAGGGATTCTATCAATAGGGGAAATCACAACATTAGATCCTTCTCTTAATTGTTTACAACTCAATCATAGCTAGTCTTTAGTTTACTTAATGGCATTTAGTAATAGTTAGTAAAAATATCATCAATTGTTAGTCAAAATATTTGGGAAGTTGATTACATAGAATTTAGTGAGTCTAACAAGAATAATTGATAGGTTAATTCCATGTGGATTCGACTCTGGGTTAAATAATCAGATTATATTTGCAACGTCCGCTTAGTCCTTTTTAATAAGGCATAGTTGGGCGTGATCAAATTTTGGCGCCGTTGCCGGGGAATTAATGGCGTTATCAATTACAGTTGAAAGAAATACAAAAATTCTTAGTATAGTCGGTTTTCTTTATTTTCAATCGGTACATTGAAATTTTAACGTTTGTTGACTTGGTTGTATAGGTGCATGCTTAGAAACTCATCGAGAACTGGTGAAGTATTTGAATCATTATCAGATCTTGAGAAAGTTTTCAAGGCCTTGAATCGGGCCAACCAGAAAAACAAACAACAAGTAACTGAACAACTCGAACCAGACATGGGGGATAACGCGGTAGACCTAGATGCGTCGTTAGTGCCAGCGGCACCTCTTGTGCCAGAGGCTGCTCTATATGACTGGGCACAACCCACAACTGAGAACTTGGCCACAACAATATTAGTCCCGCAGATTCAGGCCGAGTCGTTTCAAATCACGAACAACATGATGCACTTGTTTCAAAACAAGGGACTATTTTTGGGGTCATACATTGAGGATCCGCAACAACACTTGAAGAATTTCCTGTCAATCTGCAAAACTCAGAGGCAGCCAAACGTAACCCAAGAAGCAATAAAGCTATTATTGTTTCCATTCTCAGTGACAGGAGCTGCCCAGACCTGGTTAAACTCACTCCCCATTAATTCCATCACGACTTGGGAGGAGTTAGTCAAGCAATTTGTGAATAAGTTTCATCCACCCAACAAGATTGCTAAGCAAATTGATGAAATTTTGAGCTTCAAACAGAAATCAATAGAGACACTACAAGAAACGTGGGAACGATTCAAAGAGACGTTGGTTATATGTTCGCACCACGGTATTCCAGATCAGATGTTGGGGCAGCAGTTTTATATGGGTTTGACAGATAGCGTGAAAGCTAATGTTGATGCTTCAACTGGTGAAGCATTCTTGAGCAAAACATGGAGAGAAAGCCAGAGCCTGCTTGACAAGATGGCACAGAATTCGGGGTGGACAACCAGGAATGCACCTATCACTCCAGTAGCTCACTCAGTGCCCTTAGATCCATCCAACACTTTTTCTGAAAATATGGCCACATTAATGACACAGATGAGTTTACTTACCAAAAAGGTGGAAGAGTCAGGGAAGAAGTAGCAGGTACACATTGTTGATACTACCAATGGGGGCTTATGCACATATTGCATTAGTCAGCCAATTGGTAACCAGTGGAATACAGAAAGTGAGCATCATCGTTACCTTGAGGACATGAATTATGTGTCTGATTATGAGGGCCACAGATAGGATGGTCAGAATTGGGGCCAATAAAATCAGCCATACAGGCCAGTCCAGCCACAACTCAACAATGGAAATATAGGAGGTATGCGACCTCACAATAATATGGCGCTTTACCAAAGGCCACAGGGATATAACAATCAAAATCAGCAGCAAGGTTATGATCCTTCTCAACAACAGCATGGTGGAAGACAGGAAGATGGGTTTGCCAGACTCAAGGCAATGATGTAGCAGGTTATTGGGTCAAATACAAAAATGAGTGAAAGGGTAGATGCACATGAGTCAGCTATAAAGAATATTGAAGTACAGATGAGCCAAATTTTGATGTCTCTGAATAATCGTCCTCATGGGACATTACCTACAGACACTCAAATAAATCCAAAAGATCAAGGCCCGAAGCAGCTGATGGTAGTGAGTCTACGGAATGGCAAAGACTTAGACTTTGAGCAAGATAGAGCTCGAGAAAGCAGACAAGCTGAGACACTTGTACCAGTGCCTATTGAGCTAGATGATGCAAGGAAACTGACAGAGGTGACAGTACAGCCTGCCCAGGAAGAAACCAACACAGAGATTGAGGCTGAGATAGCCCAGGAACCGGTAGTTGAGGTGGTGCATGACAAAGAAAATACCTAAATCATTGGGAAGAAGAGACCCTCAGCACCATTCTCACAGAAGCTGGCCAAGTACCAAAAAGAGGAACAATACAAGAAATTCTTGGAGATGCTGAAACAAATCTAGGTAAATCTTCCATTGATCGATGCATTGAAGGAGATGCCTGGTTATGCAAGAATGATGAAGGACTTGATGTCTTGAAAATTCGATTTCCAAGACTTGGCCACAATGACTCTTACTCAAATCTGCAGTGCAGTGGTGACTAGACCAGTTGCTGAGAAGCTGTTTGACCCAGGGAGTTTCACAATTCCCTGCACCATTAGTAACTTTGCTTTTGCTAAAGCACTTTGTGATTTGGGGGCTAGCATAAATCTTATGCCACTGGTGATCTATAAGAGGTTGGGGATTGGAAGACCTAGACCCCCTTCTATGTTATTGCAGCTGGCTGACAGGACCATGAAAAGACCCTTTGGTATCTTGGATGATGTGTTGATTCAGGTAGGGAAATTTGTGTTCCTTGCAGATTTTGTGATTCTAGATTGCAAGGTGGATGAATAAATTCCCATAATTTTGGGAAGGCCATTCTTGGCCATGGGGAGAGCTCTCATTGATTGTGAAACTAGGTAGCTCAAGATGAGGTTGAACAATGAGGAAATAACATTCAATATGCATAAATCTATGAGGCGACCAAGTGAATTCGCCAATTGTTCTCTTATTGATGCCGTGGATGTAATCGTAGAAGCAGATGATAAGACGTTAACTATTGAGGGCGCGCATGTCTGGTAAATTTAGATGAGGTGAATGGGGAAGAATTGGCAGAATAGGTGTTGGTTTTAGAGGGCAGAGGGTTTTGGGATAGAACTCTTGAATTCGAGCCCCTACACTTAGAAAACAGAGAAACTCTTCCAGCCAAGCCATCCATAGAAGAACCACCAAAGGTAGAATTGAAGCCATTTCCCGTCCATCTCAGGAATGAGTTCCTATGACCTAACTCCACATTACCTGTTATTATCTCATCTAGTTTGTTAGATGTGCAGTCACAACAACTTTTGCAGGTACTCAAGGAGTGCAAGACTGTCATTGGGTGGACCATGGCAGACATTAAGGGGATCAGCCTAGCATATTGTATGCATAAAATTCTACTGGAAGAGGGACACAAACCTTCCAGGGATCACCAAAGAAGGCTAAACCCCAACATGAAGAAAGTGGTGAAGAAAGAGGTGATTAAGTGGTTGGATGCAGGAATCATTTTCCCAATCTCTGACAACAATTGGGTTAGCCCGGTACAATGTGTTCCTAAGAAGGGTGGCATGACGGTGGTCAAAAATGATAACAATGAGATGATCTCTACAAGAACCATCACAGGCTAGAGAATTTGCATGGACTATAGAAAATTAAACCTGGCCACTCAGAAAGACCACTTCCCTTCATGGATCAGATGCTTGAAAGATTGGCAGGGAGGTCCCACTTCTGTTTTCTAGATGGGTACTCAGGGTACAATCAAATCTCCATTACACCAGAGGACAGAGATAAGACCTCCTTCACTTGCCCATATGGCATTTATGCTTTTCGGAGGATGCCTTTTGGCCTATGCAATGCACCCGCCACATTCTAAAGGTGCATGATGGCCATATTAACTAACATGGTTGAAGATATAATGGAGGTGTTCATGGATAATTTCTCAGTGGTGGGAAACTCGTTCAACGAGTGCCTTATTAATCTGACCCGAATGTTGAAAAGATGTATTGAAACTAACCTAGTACTTAATTGGGAAAAAAGTCATTTCATGGTACAAGAGGGAATAGTCTTGGGGTACCGGGTATCAAGCAAGGGAATTGAGGTGGATCATGCTAAAGTTGATGTGATAGCAAAGCTGCTACCCCCACCTCAGTCAAGGCGGAGCTTCCTCGGGCATGCCGATTTCTACCGGAGATTCATAAAAGACCTCAAAAATTGCCAACCCTCTCTGTAAGTTGTTAGTAAAAGATCACCCTTTTTTGTTTTCTGATGAGTGCAGGGTAGCATTCGAGGGTTGAAAAAGAGGCTAGTCACAACACCTATCATTGTTGCCCCCGACTGGGAGCAACCATTCGAACTCATGTGTGACGCCAGTGACTATGCAGTGGGGCAGTGCTGGGATAGCGGAAAGACAAGATAATACACCCAATTTACTATGCTAGTAGAATGTTGAGTGGAGCCCATATGAACTACACTCTGACTGAAAAGGAGATACTGGCTGTGGTGTTTGCATTTGACAAGTTCAGATCATACCTGACTGGCTCTAAGGTAATTATATATACTGATCATACAGCTCTCAGGTACTTGATTGAGAAGAAAGAGTTCAAATCGCCGCCTGATTTGTTGGGTGATGTTACTGCAAGAGTTTGACCTTGAGATTCGTGATCGTAAGGGCATAGAACACCAAGTCGCCGATCATTTATCACGACCTGAAGGAGCTGAAAATTCAGTTGAGGTTGAGGATATTCTAGAAACCTTTCTAGACGAGCAGCTACTTGCTACAAGCCTTGAGGAAGTGCCATGGTATGCAAACTTTGCAAATTATCTAGCAAGCGGTATAGTTCCCTATGACCTTTCCTCTGTGCAAAAGAAAATGTTTTATCGTGACTACCACATGTATTACTGGGATGAACCTTATCTATTTAATATGTGTTAACAATATGATCCGGAGGTGTGTCCCCGAGACAGAACAATCTTCTATTTTACAGGCATGTCACACATCGGCATATGGCGGGCATTTTGGAGGAGTCAGGACGGCAGCGAAAGTGCTAAAAGCAGGGTTCTACTGGCCAATAGTGTTTAAGGATGCACATAAATAGGTGAAGAGTTGTAATGAATGTCAGCGAATTGGGAACATTTTCTATCGCCATGAGATGCCCATGAACCCAATTCAATAGGTTGAAGTGTTTGATGTCTGGGGGATAGACTTCATGGGCCCCTTCGTCAGCTCCTTTGGCAATAAGTACATACTTGTTGCTGTAGATTACGTGTCCAAATAGGTGGAAGCTGTAGCACTTCCCACCAATGATGCAAGAGTGGTGGTGGGGCTTTTGAAGAAGAATATATTCACCCGTTTCAGGACCCCAAAAACTATTATCAGTAATGGGGGCACTCGCTTTTGCAATTGAGCCTTCGAGAAGTTGCTAGCAAAGTATGATGTGTGCCACAAGGTGGCAACACCATATCATCCTCAGACCAGTGGACAGGTCTAAGTGTCTAATAGAGAGATAAAGAGTGTACTGACCAAGACTGTGAACGCCACAAGAACTAATTGGGCGAAAAAGCTGGATGATGCACTCTAGATCCATCTGACTGAACCTCAAAGGTCGAACGAGCCTTAAATGTGCTTATCTGAGTCGAGCCGCGACGTTAAATCAGGTGCTACATGGGAGGCAACCCATGATTTTTATTGTTTTTCTTTTGTTTTGTTTGATGTTGTACCAAATGTATAGGAAACTAACTTCCTTTAAAAAAATTCTCGTGACTACGACTGCGGTGAGACCGCAGTAAATGATGAGTATACTGTATTAGGGATTCTCGATCCACCACGAACGCGATGGGACCACGGTGAAACAAGATCATTTTGTTTCATGCCCCTTCACTTACCGCAGCCACGGTGGGACCGCGGTGATTCGCAACATTATTGTCGCCCAGGTAAGTTGTGACTTAATTTTTTTTATATATTTTCTTTTCTAATTCCCCCCCCCCCAATAAAATTATAACACACCCTCCCCACCCTTATTTTCCCCCATCTCCTCTCACTCGATCAACCCTAACCAAGCCTCTCTCTCCTCTTCTCCTTCTTCTTCACATCTCTTATACTCCCCCCCCCCACACCACACACTTCCCACTCTCTCTTCCCCAACTTCAATTCTTCTCACCCTCTACTAGAACCAGGTATGTCAAGCTTCCATATCTCTTCTTTTGTATTTTTTTTTAGTATTTTGCAAGTTTAATGCTTTAATTTTTGTAGGATTTTTAGTAGATTTTTTTTCTTTTTTATTTTCTTTTTTACTTTTAGTAGGTTATGTGCACAATGTTGTAGAGAAGAGTATGGTTTTGTTGTGTAAAATTAATTGTAGTTGGGTGGAATGGTAAGTGAGAATGGTTGATTTGAGGGATCAGTCATGCTTCCATGGGGTTAGGTGTGTTAGAATAGAGACCATGCTCACAATGTGTTTATAAAATTGCCCCGATGGAGTTGTAATGGCTAATGTGACCATGGTGGTGGTGAAGTCTGAGTAACCACCCGGGGTTCATACAACTTAAACGCTCACTAATGGGAGCCTCTATTTTTGGTAGGTACAATGCATCAATCCAGGAAGCGACGTACCACAAGGTCCTCCGCTAGTAGACTGGGTAGTTCTTCTAAAGCTCGGGGTCAAGCTAGTGCAGAACAGTTTGACCACGCTAGGTTTGTCTCCAAACCAGCTGAGGATAGGTATAACGCCAAGGTGTCTAAGAAATTGTTACCTGAAGTATATATTGATCGGCAAGCCTTGCAAGTGGAATGCCCAAGTATCTTTGCAGAGTTGGGGAGGTGTCAGCTGGACATCTTCTTTGATAAACCGGAGGAGGTGAATGTACTGATAGTAAGGGAGTTTTATGCAAACTACCCGAAGCATGTTAATGGGGTGGTCACAGTACGAAACACCCAGGTAAATGCGTTCCTTGAGGCCATCCGCCGAGTGTATCGGCTGCCAGTATTCACTGGGGATAGAGATCATTATCTTGCTTATCACTGCCCACCTGTCTGGTGGGCACCGATTCTAGAAGCAATATGTGTGCCTGACAGAGAGCATATATGGATAAAGCACTGGATCACATTGAACTCCCAGTCTCTCAATTGGGAGGCTAAGTGTTGGCTCACACAGTTGTTTGTTGCTATCCAGCAACACTACTGATGTTAATGGGCCACGAGCAGCAGCTATCTACTGTTTTATGACCCACCATGATTTTGATGTTGCCAAGCTCCTTCATGATAAGATGTTCATTCACTCCCCAGAAGTACTCAAAGGGTTTTACTTCCCCTCTCTGGTTACCAAGCTGTGCCATGCTGCATGAGTTCCTAAAAATCCCAGAGTATATGGGAAATTGCCATTGAAAGCCCCATTCGGGGCTAGCAAAATCACAGTTGGGAGAGAGATGGTAGTGATGGTTGATGATGATGATAATGCTGATGAGGATGTTGAGGACGCTTGCCACCCCACCATAGTCGAGAGCTGATGAGGCGGGCCCATCACAGGCCCGCCGAAGTACCCGCATGACAGCCTTGGAGCAAAAAATGGCTGGCCTCCGCACTTCGGTCACTAACCTGGGCACCAGAGTTGACAATTTGACTACTCAACATGCCAAGTTGGAGAAAAAGATCATGGGCTGGCTCCGGGCACTAGGACGAGCATGTCACCTCAATCCTAACATCGTATCTGATCAGGATTGAGCATCAGGGAATTCCCCTTACCTTACTTTGCTTTATATTCGTTGACATGGGGACATGCCAAAGCTTTAAGTGTGGGGTGGGGGATGGTTGTTGTTATTGTAAAATTGTATAACTTTGTATGGTGTTTTTTTTTGTTTGGTATTGTTGTTTTATGTTAGTTAACTTTGACTTGGCCCAAAGACGGACACCTCTCGACGGGTCTCTTGAGGGATATAAGTCGAACAAAAAAAATAAAAAAAATATTTTTGTTTGATTAGGTAGTGTATCAACTCCCCCTTGGTTTTTCTTTAAACCACGGTTCTTTTCCTAGGGTTTCTATTTGAACTGGGTGTAGTTAGTTTTTCTTTTTAGTTTAGAAAGTCTTGGGCGAGAAACAAAAATGGAAATAGGACCCTTAACTTTATGGTACCTTGAATAAAGACTGCTTTAGTTGACTCAAAGAAGACCTTAAATTGCGTGTTCCTGAATGGCTCAAGTACTTAGAACAGAGTGTCTGATGATCCTAACTGAATTGAGTCATGTGCCGTGTGTGAGTGAGGCTTTATGTATTATGTGTTAACATTCAATGCCTAGAACTTGCCCTGTGTGTGTGCAAAGCGAAATGGTAGCCTTTTTTGGTCTGTAAAGTGATATAGGCGTTTCTTTGCTTAACCCTTCTATGTATGCTTGTTCCCACCTAAATGTGTATACCCTAGTCAACCCCGTTGAGCATGTAAGCCTATTTTCCTTGGCAACCACATTACAAGCCTAACCCGAGTTTAAATAGCTTATCTTGTTAAACCCTATCACCTCTTAGAAGCACTCAAAGTGTAACGGATACGGAAAACTATAAGTGCGGGGTGGTTGGTTGGGCTTTTAAGTGGAATTAAGGGGACAAGAAGAAGAAAAAAAGGCTCAAAGTGGTGGCAGCTATTAAAAGAAAAAGTGTGCTTAAAGAAAAAGAAAAAAATAAGGGGTTAACACAATAATGTAATGGTGGAAGGAAGGTGTGACAAAGTTAAGAGCTTAAAAGTACACAATGAAGTGGAGTGCTTAGGGAGTTGTAGTCACTATACCCAGATGTATCCTACCCATCTCACATCCAACATTACAACTAAATAAAGTCCTATTTGATTCTAGACCGAATGAGCTCGATTAGTCGAGTATTACACTACGGGAAAGCCTATGGTGTGTTGTTTGTGGAATAAGAATTTGTTCTGAGGGTGAGTGAAATGTTGTATTCGAATTCCTAAGTGTGTGGTTTGTAAATGATATAAGTCTCTTTTGTAGTGAGTAGGCACATGATTCATGAAGAGAAGGTAAGTCTAGACCTCTGACTAAGAGTAGGAGAGCTGTTTAGGGGTATTGCGTGGCTAGAAAGGAGTCCACTTTTTGAGGGGAGGAGGTTGCGCTGAAGTAGTCTATCAATGTGAACTATTCTTGGTATAGGGAGTAGGGAAGTGACCCAATGACGGCCTCTAGAGTGTGGTTTATTGATAGAGGACTAGCAACGATTTAAGTGTGGAGTGTTGATAGTAGGCTATATAGACGCTATTTACACTCTAAATGTACCATATTTTATTGTTGTTTTAAAGGCTAAATGATAATAAAATGCTCTAATTGGTGTTCTTTTGCTTTGCAGGGACTAATCCAAGTTAGGAAGAGACTATGAAGTGTTTTGGAGTCAATAATGTGGATATAAGGCCAATCAAGAAGAACTCAAACGAAAATAAGCAAGAAAGAGGCAAAGGAGGACTAGATAAGAGGCCACCGCGACCGCGGTTGGAACGCGGTAGGCCAAAAGATTGAGGCAAAATAGTTTCGATTCACCGCGGTCGCGCCGTGTTCTGCCACGACCGCGGTTGACTGTGTAATCGCCCAAAAATTTTGGAACTAAAGTGTAAATCGGGGAAAACTTATCCTAACCCTTTATAAACTCAACAAACTCGCCCAAGCAAAGGTTAAACTTGTTTTTAGACTAAATTGGAGGCAAGAACAAGTATGAGAATAGCAATCAAACAATAGAGTTTTTCAATCTTCTCTTTGTTATTTTTAATTGCACATTATGAATACTTTTGTAGTTTTATCTTGCTTTGCTATGAGTAGCTAATTATTTAGTCTAGGGTTTTGATGGAACCTATTGAAGGATGAACTTCGTGTTATGTTAATATAGTTTGTCCGGTTAAATCTCTATTTGTTCAACTACGTTCTTGTTGTAGTTAATTGATAGGATCCTCAATTAGTTGTGCCTATTTAGTATGTATTACTCGGGAGAAGGTGCATATTTAGGTAATTGTTGAACAACACCACTCCCAAAGTATATGAGGAATCAATAACCGAGGGTTTAAAGGCGGGATTAGGGATAATGAAGCCTTGGGTGTGATCTACAGTGAGCTGTAATAAAGGCCAACTAGCGTAACTAGGGAGAGTGCGTCTAGTAAATTATCGTAATTACTCGGGAGAGATTTACGGTAGTAAGAGTGCTCATGATCGATAGAGATGATTATGCAAATCTGTATGAAACATCATATGAAGGGATTCTATCAATAGGGGAAATCACAACCTTAGATCCTTCTCTTAATTGCTTACAACTCAATCATAGTTAGTCTTTAGTTTACTTAATTGCATTCAATTATAGTTAGTAAAAATATCATTAATTATTAGTCAAAATATTTAGGAAGTTGATTACGTAGAATTTTGTGAGTCTAACAAGAGTAATTGATAGGTAAATTTCCTGTGGATTCAACTTTGGGCTAAATACTTAGATTATATTTGCAACGTCCGCTTAGTCCTTTTTAATACGGCATAGTTGGGCGTGATCAAGAGTTGACCAGGATTTTGACTTTGTGTGAACCGCTACAGAGTGGGTTTTGGATGATTTCAACAGCTCCGTTGGGTGATTTTGAATTTAAGGGCGCGTCTGGATTGTGTTTTGGAGGTCTGTAGCCGATTTAGGCTTGAAATGGCGAAAGTCTAATTTTTGAAGATTTTGACTAGAAGTGGACTTTTTAATATCGGGGTTGGATTCATATTCCGAAAGCGGGAATAGGTCTGTAATGTTGAATATGACTTGTGTACAAAATTTGGGGTCAATTGGACGTGGTTTGATAGGTTTCAGCATCAGTTGTAGAAATTTGAAGTTTCAAGTTCATTAAGTTTGAATTGGAGGACGATTCATGTTTTTAACGGTCTTTGATGTGATTTGAAGGCTCGACTAAGTTCGTACAATATTTTAGGACTTGTTGGTATGTTTGGTTGAGGTCCCGGGGGCCTCGGGTGTGTTTCGAGGTGAGTTTTGAGTGAGTCCAGGCATTTCGGCACTCTGATGTTGTTCTGGAATGTTGGAAGTGCGGATTGCACAATTCCATGTGCTGAGGCACATTTTTGAGTGTTGTAACAGATGTAAAAGTGTTGCAGCAGATGAAAAATTGTGGACCATAGAGGAAAAGTGCGGACCGCAATAATTTTGTTTGCGGCTGCACTTCTGGTGATTTCGCAGGTTCGATAGTCCGACTTCGGAAGCTTATATCTTTTGATAGATAAGGAATTTGGAGATGATTCACAAAAAAAAGTTGTATCTCTTCGTATCTAGTTTTCAGAAAAATAAAGAAATAATCATTTGGACATTTGTACAGAAAGTTATGGTCAAAATACTGAAGTTTGGTATGCACAAGTTGCATAAGTGGGGCCGCACAATTTTAAATCGCGGCCGCAGAAGCTAGGATGTGCGACCACACTTGGAATTGTGCGGAACACACATTGGGAGGTCAGGTTGGGTACTATATAACCGAGGTTTAGGTATTATTTCTTTTTGAACTTTGGGAGCTCGGTTTGAGACGATTTTTCATGGGGTTTTTAAGAAATTCATCGGGGTAAGTGATTCTAAGTCGGATTAGGTTAATATACATGAATATATTACTGATTTCATCATTTAATTAGTACTTTGAAATGGGAATTTGGGAAAAATTGTAGAAACTTCATAAACTATAAATTGGGGATTTGAAGGTCGAGTTGTGATCAGAATTGGTTAATTTTGGTATGGTTGGACTCGTGGTTGATTGGGTATTCAGATTTTGTGACTTTTACCCGATTTTGAGATATGGGCCCGGGGCCCGGCTTTTGTGTTGACTTTTGACTTAAAGCTTAGTATTTTCTTATGGAATTGATTATTTTAGCTCGTGTTGATTATATCAAATCGTTTGTGGTTAGATTTGGGCCATTCAGAGTAAGAAAATCGTGGAAGAAGCATTCTTACTGATTGATTGAGCTTGGTTCGAGGCAAGTATCTTGCCTAACCTTGTGGGGAACTACCTCTTAGGATTTGAGTCTCATATGCTAATTGTAGTCCTCATACATGAGGTGATGAGTGCGTGCTCGGACTTATTTGTGGAAAGTTGGTCTTTTAGGGTTCTTAGGTTCTTATATTCACTGAGTATGAAGTTGTTCTTGATATGATTGAGTTTCATATTTACTAGTTTCACCTCTACATGCTTTAATTGGAATTAATTTCTTTATGATTCACTCTTATTGCCTATTTGACTCTTATTTAACATAACTGAAGATTTTTATCTCTTCTATTGTCATGCTATCTTTTCATAACTGCTAATCTTTATTTGAAATTATTATTATCTCATCCTTTAATTGTTTAATCTTAGTTGATCCTATGATTATCTTTCTGCTGCTTAGCCTTAATTGAATTTGTTGTATCTTCTTCGTAATTGCGCAATGATCACGCCCAACTATGCCTTATAAAAAGGACTAAGCGGTCGTTGCAAATATAATCTAGTTTACAAGTCCGGAGTCGAATCCCACAGAGAACTAAGGCTTAGCTACAATTGTTCAATATCGCTAAGAAACAAAAATCCAAATAATTTCCTAATTATAAAGATTATAATATTTATTTTTATCTAATTAACTAACAAATACTAGAACGCAGTAAAACTATCAATTAACAAGGATAAGAATTGGAGACAAGATTAATGAGGTCTAGAGTTATGATTTCCCCTATTGTCAGAATCCTTTCCGTCACATTTTCTATAAATTTGCCTAAGTCTTCTCTACTGATCATGAGCACTCTGACTGTCGTAACTCTCTCCCGAGCAATTACCATATTTTATTAGACATATTCTCCTAAATTACGCTAGCTGACATTAAGTACGGCTCACTCGGATTGCACCAAGGTCTCGTTATCCCTAATCCCTACTTTAAACCCTCTGTATTGATCTCTCCTATACGTTTGGAGTGATATTGTAACAACAACCTAAATATGCACTCTCTCCCGAGTACTACACACTATAATAACGTAGTTTAACAAATAGAGAAAATACTACAACAAATCTATATTAACGTAACAGGAAAATCATCCTTCAAGAGGTTCCATCAAAACCCTAGGTAACAAATTAGCTATTCATAATAGTATGCATAATTACAATACTAGAATTCATAATCAATAATGAAATAGGAAGAAGGACGTGAAAAACCCGCAAAAGAATTCTCCGCCTTGCTCCTAGTGTGTTCTTGCCTTCGTAAGTCTCAAGTGTGTCCAAACTCGATCTCCCCCTCAAGAGTGGCGCTTTTAGGTCTATTTATATGTGTAGGAAAAGACCTAAACATGTAAGCCAAGTCCTAGTCAAACCAGGAGACGAATAAGGTCTTCAAAACTCAGACTGGACCTGGCCTTAGGCTGGCCTCGCCAGGCTAAAACCTGGTTGAGCTGGCTTTTGCCTAGCCTCTCCTTTTCACTGTTCTCGTGCAACGTTTAAGTATATCTTTTACTCTACCTTCATCTCCAATTTACCTACATATAAAATAAACTCCATTACGTACAAATAAAGTGTAATGTATCATTAAATCACGTAAAATGCAAGGCACATAATGTACAAAACTATGAAGTTATAGCCATACATCACCCAAGCTTAAAAGAAGTTTAGATATCCTATATCTTAGTTGGCATGTCCTTATTTGGAATTAGTTAACTCGTGTTAGCTCCCTTGTTGTTGAACTGCATATTGAGGGATCGTTGTTACATATTATTTTCTCCCTTGTTGAGTTGTTCTTATTACGCCTAGTATTCTCTATTGTGGTTATTCCTTATGAACTAGTTCTACCATTTCTTTGTGATCGAAAGTTCTTGAGTTGATTTGTTTGCCATACTCTTGCATTTATTACCATTGTTGTTGTTGTACTTGTTATTGTGATGCACGAGGTTTCTGCCGTGCGATTGCTATTGTGATGCACGAGGTTTCTGCTGTGCAGTTGTTATTGTAATGTACGAGGTTTCTGTCGTGCGAGTGTTATTAGATTGCACGAGATTTCTGTTGTGCTATTGTTACTGTTGATATTTGCACATGCGGCGTGATAAGGCGGGATATATATGGGTTGCGCATGTGGCGAGACAAGGTGTGAATATTATATTGCACGTGTGGCGAGATAAGACGGGCATTACTTTATTATTGCACACGTGGCGAGACAATATGGGCTATATCGAGGATTGATTTGTGATGACTTGTGATGGCTTGGGGGCATTCGTGTTGTTGATATTTGTGTAGTGATGAACTTACTTGTGTGAGTTCTATTTTTTGTGGAAATTGTGGAAAAACATTCTACGTACTATCCATTTCTTTTTTTATATTTACTAGCTGGCATGAACTATGTTATAACACTTGCACAAGCATACACATAGTTAAGCACTCCTATCGGTAAAGAGGATGGATCTTTATATTGTTGAGTATTGATGAACACCTTTGTTACTTGCCTTCTATGTGAGAATGACTCTCTTGGTATGTGAGTCGCTAGTGTGGATATAAATGTATAATGAGGGCACACGATGCCAGGTGGTTAGAGTTCCGGAATTTGGACTTGTGAATTGTGAATACTTTGAGGTTCGGTACCTCGTGATGGTTATCAGCTAAAACCTGGTGTAAAAGCAAACGTTTTTGTTAAGTTATTATTTGAGTGTCCTTTATCTGTGATCACCAGATTTAAATTATGTTCTGCTCATCCTACTCTGTTATTATCATGATGTTTCACTGTTAGTTGCTGCTTTTCTTTTCTTACTGCAATTACCATATCATTTTGTCATTATGCATATTCTTTATATAGATATTATACCCTGTTGTTCTGTACCTATACTTGTCAGGTTATTTAGTTTAGTAGGTGTCTTGACTGTTCCTCGTCACTACTCCTCTGAGATTAGTTTTGATACTTACTGGTTACGGTTGTGGTGTACTCATACTATGTTTCTGCAATTTTTATGCAGATCCAGGTATTTGATCGTTAGTAGCTGTGCGGATCGTTGCTACGGAAAATCAAGGTAAACCTGTTGCTGCGTTCGCAGGCTTCAGAGTCACATTCTTATTTTGTATTTACACTGTTCACTCTTATTTTGAGACAGTTATATTTTAAAGGTTTTCTAACAAACTCTATAGAGCTTATGACTTGTTCTACCAATTTTGGGGTTGTAAATTTTAAAGAGATTTCTATTTCAAATTGTAAGATGTTATTTAAACACTGTTGTTGTTTCATTTAATGTTAGGCTTACCTAGTCCCTAAGACTAGGTGCCATAACGATACCCAACAGAGGAAAATTTGGGTCGTGACATCCTAGGAGCCAAGAATGGCTTTCATGCATAGACACCATTTCTCATAATTATCTTTTGTGAGACATGTATTGAAAAGACATCGGACCATTACTCGCCATGGCTCTGATACCACGTTGTTGGGAAAAAATAATATCCCACCTAAGAATAATATCCATGATAAATATCAATAACACAAGAGAGTAACAAAGACACTAAATTTTTTTAACGGGGTAAAATACAATATCCGAGCGGAGCAATATTATCACTATAATATTACTACTTAGTAGTGCCAAGAGACTACTACAACTTCGAAAGAAATAATACTCTTTATTTGAAACACCTTACTACAATATTACTCATACTCACTATTTATCTCACGGACTACAATCTGTGAATTACTCTCTCTAACTTTAGTTGCTTCTTTCTCATTTTGGTATGTCCAAACAAGAAAAATTGAGCTCCTATTTATTAGAGGAATTGCCAAAATTTGGACCAATCAGAAGGCTCAATTTTCCATCGCCAAATTTTATTTTGGTTTCACTAACTTGTTGCAACTTAAAACTTTTTTGTTTCTGCCATTATTGAACAAGTTGTCATTGCAACTTGTTTCTTTCTTATTTTAAATATTGCAACAGGAACCCCACAGAAAAGTCGGGACTTTATTAAATGCATGGAGGAGTGAGGAATGGTAGATGATGGTTATAGCGGGCCTAGATTCACATGGTGTAATGCTAGAGACAAATGGAACAGAATATGAAAGAGGTTATGTAGAGTATTTCTGAACTATGAGTGGACATCAAAGACTTCAAGGTTTAGTGTAGAACACATGGCTAGCACAAGTTCAGATCATACACGAATGCTAGTAGGATGTTCTACAACTAAAAATGAGGATATCAAGTATTTCAAAATCTACCCTTCAAAGTTGGCAACAAAAATATCTTTGCCATTACTCTTTTATATTATAAGTATTTAATTTTTTTCCCTCCAATTCACGGATATCCATTAATTTTTACTATTGCCAATGTAAACTAAGAGCCCGTTAGTTGTTGCTTTCCTTTTTTACTACAATTACCGTATAGTTTTGTCATTATGCATAGGTTTTATATAGATATTGTATTCTGTTGTTATGTACCTATACTTGTGAGGTTATTTAGTTTAGTATGTGTCTTGACTGTTCCTCGTCACTACTCCTCCGATATTAGTCTTGATACTTACTAATTACGGCTGTGGTGTACTCATACTACGGTTTTGCAATTTTTGTGCAGATCCAGGTATTTGATCGTTAGTAGCTGCGTGGATCGTTGTTGTGGAGAATCAAGGAAAACCTGCTGCCACGTTCACAAGCTTCAGAGTCACCTTCTTATTTTGTATTTACACTATTCACTTTTATTTCGAGATAGTTGTATTTTAAAGGTTTTCTAGCAAACTCTTTAGAGCTTATGACTTGTACTACCGGTTTTGGGGTTGTAAATTTTAAAGAGATTTCTATTTCAAATTATTAGATATTATTTAAACATTTTTGTTGTTTCATTTAATGTTAGGCTTACCTAGTCCCTAAGACTAGGTGTCATCATGATATCCAACGGAGGAAAATTTGGATCGTGACATCCTGGGAGCTAAGAATGGATTTCATGTATAGACATCATTTCTCATAATTATCTTTTGTGAGACGGGTATTAAAAAGACATCGGACCATTACTCTCCATGACTCTGATACCATGTTGTTGGGAAAAAATAATATCCCACCCAAGAATTATCAATAATAAATAACAATAACACAAGAGAGTAACAAAAATACTGAATTTTTTTAACGGGGTAAAATATAATATCCGAGTGGAGCAATATTACCACTATAATATTACAACTTAGTAATTCCAAGAGACTACTACAACTTCGAAAGAAATAATACTCTTTATTTTAAATACCTTACTACAATATTACTCACACTCACTATTTATCTCACACTACAATATGTGAATTACTCTCTCTAACTTCAGTTGTTTCTTTCTCGTTTTGGTGTGTCCAAACAAGAAGAATTGAGCTCCTATTTATAAGAGGAATTGCCAAAATTTGAACCAATCAGAAGGCTCAATTTTATTGCAATTTGCTAAGCAAAATGTCACCGCCCAAACTTTGTTTTGGTTTCACTAACTTGTTGCAACTTGCAACTTAATTTTTTTTTTGTTTCTGCCATTATTGAACAAGTTGTCATTGCAACTTGTTTCTTTCTTATTTTAATTATTGCAACAGGGACCCCACAGAAAAGCTGAGACTTCATTAAATGCATGGAGGAGTGAAGAATGGTAGATGCTGGTTATATCGGGCCTAGATTCACATAGTATAATACTAGAGACAAATGAAATAGAATATAAAAGAGGTTAGATGGAGTATTTCTGAACCATGAGTGGATATCAAAGACTTCAAGGTTCAGTGTAGAACACATGGCTAGCACAGGTTCAGATCATACACGAATGCTAGTTAGATGTTCTACAACTGAAAATGAAGATATCAAGTATTTCAAAATCTACAAAATATACCCTTCAAAGTTGGCAACAAAAATATCTTTGCCATTACTCTTTTATATTATAAGTATTTAATTTTTTTCCCTCCAATTCACGAATATCCATTAATTTTTACTATTGCCGATGTAAATTAAGAGCCCATTTGGACATAAATTTTTTTTTTCAAAAAAGTTTCACTTGAAGATGTATTTTGGAATCAACGTTTGTTCATAAAATTTTCAATTTTCACTTGCAGATGCATTTTGAAAATTTTCGAAAATTTGAAAAACTCCAAAAAACTGTTTTTCAAAATTTTCACTCAAATCACTCACAAAACTTCAAAAACAACCCAAAATTATATTATTTTCAAACACAACTCTAAAATTTCAAATATCATTTTCACTTGAAATTTTTTTTCACCATATTTTGAAATTTTACAATTCTCATGTCCAAATGCCCACTAGCATATGAATGCTACTTGTATTCTTAAGTCATGGTATCAAACACGTGAAAATTAAAAAACAAAAAAGAAATATAAGAGCCACTCAATTAATAGGTGTGAATTTTTCCGGTGACTCATTCTATTCTTGGCCAATATGTAATGTTAGTGGAGGAACTTATTTATTTGACTACTCGTGTCTCAGATTATTAGTCGTATTTTTTTTACATATCCCTTAAAATAATATTGAACATAATTTTTTTTTTTGACTATTTCACCTTTATTTATGTCTTAAGATATACTCCCTTGGTCCATTTTAATTGATTTTTGGCTTTTCTTTGTGATCTATAATATTTGATTTTTTCAGACAGCAAGAAGAAATTAACTTTTTTTCTTTCAAGTTGCCTTTGGATTAAAGAGCCTTGAAGTATTTGTTATAGTTTTAACGAATAAATTAAGGTTAATATGATCAATTTTGTTATTAATTAATGCTAAAAGGTGAATTCCTTAATGCTTATGAAAATGATCAAACAATCAATTAAAGTGGATCGGAGACAGTAAACTCTTTTTATTTACTTATAATTAAGGTATTTGTAGTCATTAAAAGTAATTAATATTAAAGGTAAAATAAGAAAAAATAAATTAATTTAGTTTTTAACTTCTAAAATGACAAATATTTTGGTACAATTAATTTTGGAAACCGCTGCAGCAAAATTAAATGGAGAAATTACGGTGGCATTCTTATTACCTAACGAAGGAGCGAGCGAATTTACTCTTTCAACTTTCAATGACTACAACAGTGAAGAAAAGCGGCATTTCCAGTCTCGGAGCAATGGCGAAAAAGCGACGTTTGGAAACGACGATCTTCATGCTCCTCTTAGCTCTCTTAGCTTTCGGATCTTTCGCACCTGCCTTTGCTCCTCTTCCTTCTTTCTCTTCTTCTCATTCCGACCTCTCAACACTTAACTCTGTGGTACGAGTTTGAAATTTTATGTTTTTAGTACCTAATTCAAGCTTTTTAAGAAAAAGTTGCACTTAATTCGAGTATTCAGTGAAACGGCAGGTTAAGGATCAGCACAAAAATAGTCTCATTATGATGAATTTCATAGAGTAGAATAAAATACAAGCTTTATACGGATTAGTTTGTGATTAGAATTTAGAGGTGTAGCTGATTGATCGACTGCACTTAATTCGTTCATATGTTTTCATTCAGAAGTTGTTTGATTCTTAAATTGGCAGGGAAATGAGAGAAAATTTGAGATTGCGGATGACATGTTCTGGAAAGATGGAAAGCCTTTTCAGATTATAGGCGGCGACGTCCATTATTTTCGGGTTCTTCCAGAGGTACTTTATGGGTTTCCTATGGATAGCTAAATACTTCTGATCATAGTATTAGTATATAATCTTGTTCAAACACACACAGTGAGGGTGATCCTTTAAAGTGAAGCAAACTTGTTTGATAGTTAACTTCATATGCTCTTTTGATGAACTCCGTGTTAGGAAAATGATGATTAAAAGGTAAAACTAATGCTGAAGTAATCAGTCTAGCATAAAAACTTACATTTGGTGCAGATTCTGCATATATCATATCGATGTCACCCATACAGAATTTCTCCTACGTGAAATTTAAAAGGAGTTTTGTTTTTTCATTCAACTGTTCTTTGAAATCCGTTATAGTGTTGTACAAGTTACCTGTAAAATCATCAGAAATGAATTTTTGAGTTGTTTTCGTTGTTGGTGTCAAACATGTCAAAATAAGTTAGTGATAGTTCACTTGCGCACATTTAGTTGAAAGTCAAAACCTTCATTTTTTAAGTCCTTCATGGAGTGGTGAAGGTATACATTTCTTTTTTGTTTTTGATTTGTTTCTTTCTCTGTAAACGGAGTTATTTTCTTCTTATGTTGTTCGGTAATACCAATTTGAATTGAGGTATTGATATATAAATACTCGCTTTAGTATTGGGAAGATAGACTGCTGAGAGCAAAGGCATTGGGCTTGAATACCATTCAAACATATGTCCCATGGAATTTGCATGAACCAAGAGAAGGCCAACTGGTTTTTGAAGGAATAGCAGATATTTTTTCTTTTCTTAATCTTTGTCAGAAATTGGATCTCCTGGTGATGCTTCGAGTTGGGCCTTATATTTGTGCAGGTCAGACATGAGCTTTCTCTTGTACAACTTCGCAGATTTTTCGTCATTCGTGAAGTATAATTTTCCTCAAGTTCAATCCTCCTTCAATTGATCTAATAAAATCTCAATTGTGACTAATTGAATTGTTCGTGTGAAATGTTGGAGGAAGGAACAAGATCCATGAAGTTCATCGGGAAAAAATGAACAACTCCTTTGACTAAGAGTGAATATATAAGTAAATCTAATAAATTCATAGAATGTCTCATTATTTTTAGTACTTACTAAAAACATGTCTTTGGATTGCGTTACATAAAATGCATCCACGAATAAAAGTTAAAATTGCACTATAGTTTTTTTTTGAACATGTATTAAAATCAGATATTTTAGCCATTACAACACTTACTTCCAAATTTGCTTATGCATCGAGGAAGTGTAAAATCTTCTCTATTTACTGCTGCAGCAGGTCTAGGGAGTTCTATCTACCATTTTATATCTAATTGCGCAGGAAAAACGTAAAAATTATGGTGCAGCAAGTCAACATATATTGCATAGCTATGTGTGGCTCAAAGTTTGTGAGTATTCTGACCAAGTAGCAATATTGTTTAGTACGTCTATCTTTACAGCTTGAAAAATACCAAAACCTGGATGGACAAGAAAACGAAAGGATGAACTCTAGATCACCCGGAAAGGATTCTCTAATCCATCAAAGGGCCTCCAATTTCTTCAATTCATATAGACCTTAAAAGGCATTAAGTTTAGACTCCTTTTAGAAGACTAATGAGTAGGATTATCTGTTGTTACATTCCATATTGTAAATACGGGGGACTTCACATTTTTGTGCAGTCTATATTTTAATATACAAAAATATGTTACAACAACAACAACAAAAAAAAAAAAAAAAAAAACCCAGTTTGATCTCATAAATGGGATCTGGGGAGGGTAGTGTGTACGCAGACCTTACCCCTACCTCATAGAGATAGAGAGGTTGTTTCCAATAGATCCTCGGCTCAAGGAACAATGAATATATAAATATGTTACCTTCTAAAAAAAAGGGCACTAAGATAGTCCTCCTTTGTATCGGTGCACATGAAAAACCATATCCTACCTGCTTCACAAGGGCCAGAACAACAACATTAGTAAATGAAACCTCCTTTTATTGTAGAGACAAGAACGGCTAATCTGAGCATCATTGAGGCTGAATTTCCATATGCGTCAATCCAAAAGGAAATATGAGTTCCATTACCATCTTGATGCTGATTAACTTTGAAAAGATGAATATTCAAGATCGATTCTGGAGTTTTGTTCTGTAAAGAACCATTTTGTAGCCTCCACTACTTCCAATCTTCCTCAAATTCCATAGGACCTGTTGCATCAATCTGATTTACCGGAGGGTCACAAGCAGCCAACACTTTCTGAAACTATAGCCATCCACTATATCATCTAGTGTTCAAAGGTAAGTATATTGGTTAAAGGTGTCCATCAGTTTCTAGACGAATGTTTTCAGGAAATGCTCTTTCAAGATCTGTTCATACTGAAACCCTTTCAATGCTAGGGCAACCATGGTTTACTCCAGCATTACAAAAAGTGCTAGGAATATAAGTAACTACACTATTTTGCCTTGCTACACTATGTCTAGTAGTATTACTAATATTATGGAGGGGTTGATGATGGAAGCTTATGTTGGAGGCAGTGCTTGTGGAACGCACGTCCAACATAGTACAAAAAGTGTGCGTTGATCCATACATAGTGGTATTTGTTGTGCTACCCATTCTAGGTTTCCTATGTCCTTTCTTATCTTCCATAAGGTGCTGGATGATGAATTGAGGATGATTTGCCAAAAAGGTGATGTTGCTGCCCGATAAGTCCATTCCAAAATGTGCGAGTTGGTCTGCTACCATATTTTTCTCCCTATAGGTGTGACTTACTAGTGGATTACTCAATTGCTGAATCAATAGTCTGCAATCATTTAACAAAGGTGAGTACTTTATGGCAGGGGATTGCAACATAGTTATTACCTCTTGCGACCATGTGAATCTCCAGTGGAGTTAGGTTGTGCATGAACGCTATTTGCAAACCACGTAGTAATGCCATTAGTTCGATATCTATAACATTGGACAGTTGGTGATGTCCAGCATAGCCCATACCCAGTTACCTTCGTGATTTCTGAATACTCCTCCAAAGCCCGCTTGTGATTTGTTGGAACTGACTGCCTCATCCATATTTAGTCTAATGATTCCTAATGGTGGTGGGTTCCATTTGACATACACAGGCACTTTAATACGTTTATGGGTGGAGAAGTTAGTTAAAAAAAGATGTTCAGTAGTTAATTGCATAATTGTGTTGATAGAAGGCTTAAGTTGCACATTTTCAAAACAATTTTTGTTTCGAATATTCCATAGGTGCCATAACGTGAAAGGAATCACCTGTTTTAAAGAGAGGGCATTTGTATGAAATGTGCCATTATGAAGAATGAGTTGTTTGAGCCACACATGATTTGGAATGCGATAAGTGATTAAAGAATGTGTAAGGTGTTCTAGATTGAGGTCTTTCCAACAGTGATTTGCATGTACACAATGTAGTAGTATGTGGCTGATAGTCTCTTCTCCGGCTTGGCAGATTGTGCACACGTTAGATGAAGTAATTCCCAACTTATGTAGGTATGCCTTGGTAGGCAATCGATTGTGGCTAATTAACCATAAGAAGTGCTTAATTTTTTATAGCAATTTTATCGCCAAATCCAGTCGTGATTATTAACATTTTGTGTAGACTTAGTGATAGCTTTATAGTATGAGCTAACAGAGAAGCTGCCCGTGGTAGTTAGACCCCAGACGATATGATCAGGGTTTGTTCCATACGTAGGAATGTAAGTACTATTAATTTTGTGAGTTATATGTTGAGGTAATTCGAATAATAGATTGATTGCTGGGCAGCTATTGAGTTGGAGCACATTAGCTACAAATAGATTAACTTCGTTATGATTTAAAGGCCCATGGATAAGGCTTCTAATATTGGTGTTTGGAGCAATCCAATTGTCAGTCCAAAAGCGTACATGGGTACCTCTCGTGACATGCCATTGTAATCCAATTTGACAAATCTTCCATCCATTTATAAGTTGTTTCCATAATAGTTCATTTAATAGGGAGCTTGGGGGGGGGGGGTTAATGTATTTAGAGATTAGAAAGGATGCCCAAGGCGTGTGAGGTTGATGAAAAAGCCTCCAAGTCGTACTGCTAATATGGCATCATTTTTATCTCTTAGTCGTTGAATACCCAGTCCACCTTGATCCTTTGGAGTAGTTATTGTTTTCCAGTTAATTAGGTGTAGCCTTTTTTTCTGGGAGGTAGAACCCCAAAGAAGTTCTTTTGATAGCTTTCTAGTTTGGTAATTACATGAGTTAGGATAGGCATAATTTGCATTATATGATCGGGAATGATATTTAGAGTTGCTTTGATTAAAGTTGTACGTCCGGCCATTGTGAGGTGGTTCGTTTTCCAGCCTGCTAACCTATTTTTGAAATTGTCAATTAAGAATTAAAAATTTCTTTTGTTGGGATTTGAAGTGAAAGTAGGAAAACCCAGATATGTGCCAAATGATTTCCCTTCCACCATATTGAAGGAGGAGAGGATGAAATTCTTGTCATTTGCTGAACAATATTTAGAGAAGTAAACCCTTGATTTTTCAAAAATAACTTTTTGACCAAAGTGCTGAGTGAATTGGTCCAGTAAATCAATAATTTTATGACAATTGGACGTTGTTATTTTGGATGTCAATATATTGTCATCTGCAAAGAATAAATGAGATACTTGAGGTGCTTTAGCATTCAAGGTAATAGGTTTCCATTGATTGTAATCCACTGCATTGTTTATCCTCCGAGACAACATTTCTGTGAGAATGCACGGGAGAAAAATCTTATTATTGATTAAAGTGTTGTACAACCCTATTTATATACAGTAATTACATAATAATAGGTATCTACTTCCCGATGTGGGACACTAAACATGACTAACTACTTAACATTCCCCCTCAAGCCGGTGTATATAAATCATATGTACCGAGCTTGTTACAGATGTAACTAATACGAGAACCAGTAAGAGTCTTAGTAAAAATATCTGCTAGCTGATCATTCGACTTTATAAACTTTATAACCATATTTTCTGAGAGTATCTTTTCTCTGACAAAGTGACAGGCGATCTCAATGTGTTTAGTCCTCTCATGGGACACCGGATTTGATGCAATATGAAGAGCAGCGTGATTATCACACAACAGTTCCATCTTGCTGATTTCTCCGAACTTCAACTCCTTGAGCAACTGCTTGATCCATACTAGCTCACACGTTGCCATAACCATGACTCGATATTTGGCTTCGGCACTAGATCGAGCAACTACATTCTATTTCTTGCTCTTCCAAGAGACCAAATTACCTCATACTAGAACATCCAGACGTAGAATGTATATCAGAAGGTGATCCTGCCCAATCAGCATATGTATCCAACAATCTACTCGTGGCCTTGATCCTCGAATAGTAACCCTTTGCCTAGAGCTGACTTTATATATCGAAGAATGCGAATAACTGCATCCCAGTGACTATCATAGGGAGAATCCATAAACTGACTTACAACACTCACCGGAAAAGAAATGTCAGGTCTAGTCACTATGAAGTAATTCAATTTGCCAACCAACCTCCTATATCTCGTAGGATCTCTAAGAGGCTCCCCTGTCCAGGCAGAAGCTTAGGATTCGAATCCATAGGAGTGTCAACAGGTCTACAACCCATTATTCCAGTCTCCTTAAGAATGTGTAAGGCATACTTCAGCTGTGAAATAACAATACCTGAGCTAGACTGAGCGACCTCAATACTTAGAAAATACTTTAATCTGCCCAGATCCTTAGTGTGGAAGTGCTGAAAGAGATGCTGCTTCAGATTAGTAATACCATCCTGATCATTGCCAGTAATAACAATATCATCAACATAAACCACCAGATAAATAGACAGATTAGGAGCAGAATGCAGATAAAACACAGAGTGATCATCTTCACTACAAGTCATGCCGAACTCCTGAATAAATGTGCTGAACTTACCAAACCAAGCTCGAGGGAATTGTTTCAAACCATATAGTGACTTGCGTAATCGGCATACAAGACCACTAGACTCCCCCGAGCAACAAAATCAGGTGGTTGCTTTATATAAACTTCTTCCTCAAGATCACTGTGGAGGAAAGCATTCTTAATGTTTAACTAATAAAGAGGCCAATGACGTACAACAACCATGGACAAGAAGAGACGAACAGATGCTACTTTAGCCACAGGAGAGAAAGTGTCACTATAATTAAGCCCAAAAATCTGAGTGTATCCTTTTGCAACAAGACGAGCCTTAAGACGATCAACCTGGCCATTCGGGCCGACTTTGACTGCATAAACCCAACGACAACCAACACTAGACTTACCTGAAGGAAGAGGAACAAGCTCCCAAGTGCCACTCGCATGTAAAGCAGATATCTCCTCAATCATAGCCTGTCGCCATCCTGGATGAGATAGTGCCTTACCTGTAGACTTTGGGATAGAAAAAGTGGACAAAGATGATATTAAAGCATAATGAGGTGATGACAGACAATGATAACTTAAACTGACATAATGGGGATTAGGATTAAGAGTGGATCGTACACCTTTGCGGAGTGCAATTGGTTGACTTAGAGGAGACAAGTCCGCAGTAGGTGCAGAATCTGATGCAGGACGTTAATCACCTGGGTCTGATGCTGGACGTGGAGGACGATGATAAGTCAAGAGTGGTGGAGCTACAGAAGGTTGAACTGGACTAGGTGGTGGAACTGGAGCTATATGTAATGGAACTGGAGCTATAGGTGGTGGAGCTGCAACTGGAGCAGTAGGTGGTGGAACTGGAGTTGTAGAGGAAGATGAATGGGAGATAGTGACTGAATCTCCAAAAGATGAAACTGGTCGCACCTCAGAAATATCTAAGTGATTACCTGGACCTGTGAAATATGATTGAGTTTCAAAGAAGGTAACATCAACAGACATAAGGTATCGCTGGAGGTCAGGAGAATAGCATTGATACCCCTTTTGCTTTCTCGAGTAACCTAGAAATACACACTTAAGAGCACGAGGATCTAACTTATCTTTTCCTGGAGTAAGGTTATGAACAAAACATGTGCTTCCAAAGACACGGGGTGGAAGAGAGAACAAAGGTAAGTGGGGAAACAGGACAGAGAATGGAACTTGATTCTGGATAGCTGAAGATGGCATACGATTAATAAGATAGCAAGATGTAAGAACTGCATCCCCCCAAAAACGCAACGGAGCATGAGATTGTATGAGTAGGGTACGAGCAGTTTCAATAAGATGTCTATTCTTTCTTTCAGCTATCCCATTTTGTTGGAGATGTGTACGAACAAGATGTTTGATGAATAATCCCATGAGAGTTCATAAACTGTTGAAATGGGGAAAACAAATACTGTAGGGCATTATCACTACGAAATGTGCGGATAGAAACTCCAAATTGATTTTGAATTTCAGCGTGGAAGGTCTGGAAAATAGAAAACAACTCAGATCGATTTTTCATCAAAAATATTCAAGTGCACCTGGAATAATCATCGATGAAACTGGCAAAGTAGCGGAATCCCAAGGTAGAACTGACCCGACTAGGACCCCAAACATCTGAATGGACTAAAGTAAAAGGTGACTCTACACTATTATCAAGACGCCGAGGGAAATGGGAGAGCATATGCTTACCGAGCTGACATGACTCACACTCTAGAGTGGACAAGTGAGATAAACCAGGTACCATTTTCTGAAGTTTTGACAAACTGGGATGTCCCAACCGTTTATGTAATAAATCTGGTGAATCGGCAACACAACAAGTTATTGAAGGAAGACAAGATGCGAGTCTATGTGATTTTGCAAGCATAAGGTAATAAAGTCCATCTGATTCACGTCCGGTACCAATGACCCGCCCCGTACTGCGTTCCTGTATAAAAACAAGGTCATCAAGAAATAAAACAGCGCATTTAAGTGATTTGGCTAAGCGACTAACATCTATGAGATTAAAAGGACTATTGGGAATATAAAGGACTGTGTCTAAAGGTAAGGAATGAAGTGGGCTTGCTTGACCTATTGCAGTTGCCATGGTTTGAGACCCATTGGCGATTGTGACTGTTGGAAGAGATTGACAATATGAAATACTAGTGAAAAGAGATTTGTCACCAGAAATATGATCAGATGCACCTGAATCAATGACCCAAGACTCAGAGGTTGAAGCTTGGGAGACACAAGTCACGCTATTATCTGTTTGGATTCAACGAATTGGATCCAACGGATTGTGAGTTAACGGCTTCTGATACGAATGCTATTATAATGTTGCGTCGAAAAAGCAGAAATTTTCTGGAAATCGCTGTTCACGCCGGAAAAATATAAAAGTGGTCTTAGTTTGATTTAAATTGGATGGGTATGCTCGGATTTGCAAGGAGAAGACACTGCCCTGAAGAAATTTTACCAAATTCTAGCCGGAAACTGCCTCGCGCCCCGACGTGTGGGCGTCGGAACTTCGCCGGAGGCGCGTGGGGGCGCGTGCAGCCTTTTCTGCGGAAGATTTTTTAATGGATTGGTCGCGGAGCTCTGATCTACTTCCCGGTGGTGTTGATTTTTGCACAACATTGACAGATAGTATGATTCTTGCGGACAGACCTGTTTTTCCCGGAAAAAGGGCTTCCGGTTGACTGTTTTCTCTTCCCGGAGTCGCTGGAATTTATGCACAGCGATAAATTTCTCACGGTTGCTCTGATACCATGTGAGAATGCACGGAAGAAAAAAATCTTATTATTGATTAAAGTGTTATACAACCCTATTTATATACAGTAATTACATAATAATAAGTATCAACTTCCCGATGTGGGACACTAAAAATGACTAACTACTTAACAATTTCCATGCAGATAATAAAAATGTAAGGTAGATCGGGTCACCTTGCCTAATACCTCTAGATGGTGTGAAGAACTTTGTGGGGGATCCATTAAAAAGGATTGCAGAGAGGCTGTGGAAACACATGACATAATGAGAGATACTAACTTTGCAGGGAAATTGAAGAATGTTAAAGAATGGCATATAAAACTCCATTCCATTCGGTCGACAGCTTTTCAAGGTCTATTTTTAGAAGCATGCTTGAGCACTTTGATCTATAAGTCCTAAAATGATTCAGTAATTCTTGAACAATTATAGCATTAGCTGCTGCCCTTCTATCTTTATGGAAAGCAGACTGAGTAGGGTGAATAAGTGTATGAAGAAAAGGTTTAATACGATTAACAATAATTTTAGTGATTATTTTGTAAAGATTGTTACATAAACTAATCGGTCTAAAATGGTTCGGAGTGGAAGGGCTCTTTATTTTAGGGATCAAACAAATATACGTCTTGTTTAATTCTAGGGGTATATGCCCTTGTTGGAAAATATTTTTACAGAATTGAATTAGAGAGTGTTTTATTTGAGGCCAAAATTTCTGATAAAATAACGGATGGAGTCCGTCAGGTCCAGGAGATTTAAGAGGTTGAAAAGAATGCACAACTTGGAAAATTTCTTGATCAGTCACTGGCATCGATAAAGTAGTAGCTTCAGCTTGTAAAAGTGTATTGTAAGTAGTAGGAGTGTAGGTCTTAAAGGAATTTGTATGAGAGGTTGTATAAAGAGTGTGATAATAGTTAATAATTAGTTGCTGGAGTTGGTTATTATTAGAAATCCAATTTCCCATAGAATCTTTTAAAGCAATTATTCAGTTACGGCGCCTTCTCTTTAGGGTAGACAGATGGAAAAATCTTGTATTGGCGTCCCCTTGGTTAAGCCAATTGACACGAGATTTTAATTTCCAAAACTCTTCTTCAAGGGCGAGAATTTGATTATATTTGGATATAAGGTCCCTTTCCAAATTTTGTAAGAAATTGCTAGTGGGGTAATTTGGAGATTTTTGAATACCTGCTAGCCTTGCTTTGATATTATTTTTTTATAAAAGATATTTCTAAAAGATTCTTTGTTCCACGTTTTGACTAGGGTAGTAAAATTATTAATAGCCTGTGATATTGATGAACTAATTTGGGAAACTCTTGGTATGACAACTGCATTGTTTCGAATATGAATATATTACTTTTTGGATATGTATTTTTATTAAGGGTTAACAATAAAGGACAATGGTCCGAATGAGTTTTGGGTAGGTGATGAACATGAGCTTCAGGATAGATATTTAACCATTCATAATTTGCTACAATACGATCTAATCTTTCCAGTATCATGGTTTCGTTCATTCGTCCAAGTATATTTGTTTCCCCTAAATCCTAAGTCTATTAGATTACATTAGTTAAAACAATTAAGCATCAAATCTGCTCTAGTGTTGTTTAATGCACAACCTTCAAATTTTTCAGTCGAGTAGATAATATCGTTGAAATCACCCCTTACGATTCATGGACCTTGGTAAGTATTAGCTATATGCATTAAATTTTGCCATAAAATTTTCCTTGATGATAGTAAAGTGCTTGCACAGATAGCCGAAAATAAAAAAGGTGGACCTTGTGGACCATGCATGTATTTCCTGATTTGTGACGATAATTTCAGTTACATGAATTAGATTGTCATTCCATAGAACCACTATACCCCCTGCCTACCCCTCAGCTAGTGCTTGTGAGAGGTTGGAGAAATCAAAATCTTTCTTAAGCAGGTGATGGTCCAGTAGGTGTGTTTCTAGGAGCAAGACTAATGATGGTTGGTAATAATTTAGCATGGAACGAAAGTTCCTTCGAAATTTTGGTGATTATGCACCTCTACTGTTCCACATGACAAAATTCATGGATCTACTACGATGAGGTGGTTATGGTGGTGTTGTGTCCTGCTCCACCTGTACTTGATTCTCCTGGTTGGCTTGCTGATTCACCTCCTTGAGAGTTGGTGTGATCACCACAACAAATTTCCCTGCTTTTGGGTTCACTGGTGGCCTCAATTTGATCAGGCACTTGGTCACTTCTGGTGGACAATTGAGTAGTATTTTTTTTTCGTATTGCTCCTTGAGGACAGAGATATGGCATGCTCCTAGCCACACTGGTTCCGTTCGTGTTTCCCTCATTTCTTCCATGATTGCTGCTATTTCCTGTGGAGTTAGTATTTCTTAATCTCTTGGGCTTGGGGCTGTGGGCTCATGGAAGTTGATGATGGAGTTAGTGGTTCGAAGGGGCTCATTGGTGACATTGGCATTGTTGGAGGTATGTGTATGTATTCGTGGATCCAAGAGACCTGGGATTGTACTTGTGGGTAAAAGGGTAGTTCCGCATAGGTGGGAGGGGGGGGTAGCGGTGCTGGTACTGAGGGAAAGGGTTCCACCATGTGTTGGTGGTATTCATGGGTGTTGTCGTCCAGTTGTACTGACCGTAGTATGTCATAGCTGCTGTCATTCCTTCGGTTACTATCTGTGCCAACTCCTGTGGGTTTTGGAGGCGAACTATCACTTTTGGTTGTTCACTATCATAGAGAATGTGAGTGCATGGTTTTGTAAACCCATCTCCAGTCATGATTGTGGTGGTTGGAATGGATTGGGTGCTTGTGATGTGTAAATCACTGGGTTAGTTGTGGGTGGTGGTGTGTTTTGTTGCATGGTCGCTGGGTTGAGGAATTGGATGTTGAGTGGCCAGAAGGGTAGTTGAGATGGTCGTTGGTGGTGAATTCTTAGTGGAAATGTTGGTGCATGGTGTCTTTGCATGGTTATAAGTTGATGTAGGGAAAGTTGTGTATGAATTAGATTTGTTAATGATGGTTTGGCATTATATGTATTAGTTGGATTGGTTAATTGAGGCGGTTGTGTTTGTGTGGGAGAAGGGGTTTCGTGTATATTGGGTTGGTCACGTGGGCTATGGATCAGTTTTGTGGTTTACATGGGTAGATGGATGGCAGTGTTGTGTATTGAGTTGGGCTTAGGAAAGGGGTCATGATGGCGTTTGGTAGTAGTGTGTGGGCTCATAACAAAGTTTGGAGATTGCATGTTAGTTGTTGCTTGATTGGCAGAGATACCAAGTGCTGCCAGGATCAGTTTTGTGGTTTACATGGGTAGATGGATGGCAGTGTTGTGTATTGAGTTGGGCTTAGGAAAGGGGTCATGATGGCGTTTGGTAGTAGTGTGTGGGCTCATAACAAAGTTTGGAGATTGCATGTTAGTTGTTGCTTGATTGGCAGAGATACCAAGTGCTGCCAACGTGGCACATGTAGTTGTAAGATGCATGTCACTAGGGTTACTATATACCCTATATCACTCTAGTGATATAGGGTAATTACGAAGGTTATTTTCTAGAGGTGGAGCAGGTAAGTAGGGTGGTAACTGGATAGACCCGGCGGATGTATCCATTTCCTGAGGTTGGGCCACTAGCTCTAATGTTGGGCTTGTAGTTTGGTCTACTAGGTTTGGGCTTGTAGTTTGATCCACTAGGTCATTAGAATTTGTTAATAGTTCAAAACTATTTTTTATTGCTAGTAGGTTTTTAGTAGTTACTTGCTGAGGTAAAACAGTAATTAATTGATTAGTAAGAGTACTGGGCGAGTTCGTACCTTTATGATCTTCGATAGTCCTCTGTATAGATGAGTTGCGTAGTAGATGTCCTTTTGAGGAAGTCGCTGAAGTTGAAGGAATTATGTCCTTGGTGCTTGGAACTGATGTAGGTTTGTGCATCATAGATTTGGGAGGCCGTTTGGGAAATGTAGCTGTCTTCCATTCGGAATCTGGTTCTTGTAGCTCCTTTCTTTCACTTTCCTTAGATTAGGAATTGTTGTTGGATTGTGGTGTTGTAGCTGATGAGGTGAGTTTCGTGGGGCAATTGGTCGTAATATGGCCAATTCTACCACAGCGGATACATAACATATTAAGTCCTTCATAAAGGATTTGCTGGCGATGGTTCCCTACGAAAACATGAGACTTTAGAGGGGGCTTTCAATAGGTACTTCGATACATAGTTGAGCATATCGTCCTCTAGTTGTAGATGACGTGCATGTGTCGATTTTTAGTAGTTTACCCAGTTTATTTCCCACTTGTTGTAGGATATCTACATCATAGAATTCAGTGGGTAGCTCCGGTAGTCTAGACCAAATGACAGTGTAAGTAAGTTTCGCATTAGAGGCTAGAAACTTAGGTTCCCATTGTCTAACTGATAGGAAATGGTTTAACACAAACCACAGACCCTCATGTAATGCCTTATTCATATTTTCTTCCTTTTGATATTTGATGAGGAAGAACTCGTTTCCTAGATCAATGAGGGATAGAGATTCCGTTGGTTTCTAGAGGTTTTGCAATTTTTGTTTGAGGGCTAAGTGCCCACTTTCCGGCCAAAAACTTTAATTAATTGAGTATTCCCAAGGAGAGTAAAGCCTTGCTTTGTCTTCTGTGGAGAGTGGAATGAAATTATCTGGAAATTGGTCTTCCAATGTTTCAGCCGACATGTCAAGATGGTATTGGGTGTTGGAGATGGTTGGAATTGAAGTATCATTATTGTTTAGTAATGTTTGAAGAAAGATGGAGTTTGTTGGGTAGTGATTGGTTCATCAATATTCATGAACTCAGGTTAGGTGGATCAGTGTTGGGAATTGGAGGATTGTTAGTCATTGTTTCGATAGTTTCAAGGAGTTAGAAGAGAGAGAGGTAGTGAATTTTAGTGAGAAGTTGGAGTTTCTCTCTCACCTCTGAGGCATCAATTGGTCAAATTGGTTATCACATCACTAGCATCTCTACTATACTTTTAAAGTCAAAATTTTGCATTTTTTCATGTATAAATTTCAGCTCCATTTGTACTTATATGAATATGCTAGGGAATGATTGAATTTTACTGTTTTATTTAGTCCATCTTTTGCTGTATAAGCTTATCAGCAGATGTTCTGGAAATGTTTATTGACGTTTTCTTTACTCCTTGCTGCAGAGTGGGATTTTGGGGGTTTCCCTGCTTGGTTACTTGCCATTGAACCTGCTGTAAGACTTAGATCGTCAGATCCTGCTTTCATTGACTTGGTATGTATTCCAATTGTTCTAGTTACTTATGGTTTTCTTTGTGGTCATAAATGCTGCACAAGACCTAGAACATCCCACATCCACAAGTCAGTTGCTGACCAGATTAAGCTTACATAGGAGTTCACAATCTTTTTGGGATGCACTAGGCATGGTCCAAGGGAATCCAAGTGTAGAAATGGGTTACCAAGCAACTTTAAGCTAGGCTACGTGCTTGCATCTTACCTTTCTTAGAGAAAGAGAAGTAAACAAAAAAGAGTAAACTAGGCCGTAACATGTTGATCCTACAGACCACCCGGTAGGAAGGTAGTCTATTTCTTTAGTTGTCAAATATTAAATATAGTGATTTCTCAATTGCTGCTAGAGATAATATGATTAATCTCTACCATAAGAAAAGGAAAGGAAAAAGAACATCAAACAAGATTGATATTCATTTTCAAGTAAACAATCACTCAACTAGATCCAGGACTGCACTCTAATCATTTTATATAGGTTTTCTTACACAAGCAACATGATGTGAATGACAAGAAGCTAGAAATAAATGTGAAGCCTGCCTAGTAAAAGTGCGGACTTAATTTCCTAAGTTAAGTAGGCCTAACTGAAGATGCATTACACATGGATGTGTGCTATATCACTTCATTAAGAACTCCTCATATCCTGTCGATCACCATTGCAGATAATTAGCAATCTAATGTGCTCTTCTTGACTCTCTATAGGTTATAGTTATAACTTTTCAAGAAGTAATGCCGAATGCTTGTCTTCTGGATTTCTGGTAGTCATCACATCAACTCTGAAGGTGTTGGTTTATGTTTAGTCAACAATGGCATGCCAATTGGAAGAGTTGGTGGAAAGAGTTGGTGTGAATGCTAGGAGGAAGCTTCCTCCTTTGATGTCACCCATGACATCAAGAGGAGGTAGTTTGATGTCACCAATGACATCAAGAGGAGGTCTTTACCTTTATAAATAGATGCACTCCTTCATTTGTAGAAACTATCCCAAAAACAATACAACACATTGTAGTGAGTAGAGAGTTAAGAGAGAAATTCTCTTAAGTGTAATTGGGAACTCTCCCCTTCCTTTGTTAACATTAAAAAGGCAACTGTTCTCTGGTGGACGTAGGATTATTTTGATCCGAACCACGTTAAATCTTGTATTCTTTCTTTTACGTTTCCGCTAACAATTGGTATCAGAGCAACAGGATTCTTTAACGATCCAAGAAGGAAGAACAAGCAAAGATGAGTTCCATGAAGTTTGAAATTGATAGATTCAGTGGACGCAACAACTTCAATATCTGGAAGATCCAGATAATGGCGTTACTGCGGAAGGAAGGTTCAATCCATGCTATTGACGGAAAGTATCCTAAGGATATATCAGCTCCCGACAAGGAGAAGATTGAAGGGGATGCATTGAGTGCAATCCAACTATCCCTTGCACCTAACGTGCTTTGTGAAGTGAGTACGGGTACCGAAGAGACGGCCAAACAGTTATGGGAAAAGCTAGAAGGGCTATACCAAGACCGATCAGTGACAACAAGGATGTTGTTACAACGGCGTCTTCACACATTTAAGATGGGGTCAGGTACTTCGTTACAAGATCATTTAGATGCGTTCAATAAACTTGTCATGGACTTACAGATTGCAGGAATTAAAAAGGAGGAGGAGACGCTTGCATGTGCTTTGCTATTTTCATTGACTTCAGGATATCGTGATATTGAGAATTCAATGATGTATAGCAAGGAGCCTATCAAGCTTGAGCAAGTGCGGCAGGCACTTAACTCTAGTGATGTGCGGAGGCACATTGAAGGAGATAGAGATGACCAGGCAAGTGGCCTCTTTGTAAGAGGCCGGACTAGCCAACAGGGAAAGACCAAATCAAAGCACAGATCAAAGTCTCGTGTGAACAAGAAGAATACAGAGTGTTGGGGTTGTGGCAAGAAGGGGCACTTTGAACGAGACTGCCCAATGTCAAAGTCCAAGGAAAAGGCGAGTGCATCCACAGTTGAACAGGTACATGATTTTGATAATGATTATGTACTAACAACATCGTGTAATAATAATAGTAGTTATGGAAACAAATGGGTGTTAGACTCTGCTTGCACTCTGCATATGACGTTCCGAAAAGACTGGTTTAGCAGCTATGAGAAAAGTGGAGGAACCGTAGTAATGGGCAATAATGCAACTTGTGCAATAGTTGGCATTGGCTCAGTTCGGGTTCGCTGCCATGATGGAGTCGTGAGGACTATTACACAAGTCCGTCATGTTCCTGATCTGAAGAAGAATTTGATCTCCCTGAGTACTCTGGATGAACAAGGCTACAGGTACATGAGCGAAGCAGGAACTATAAAGGTGACTAAAGGTTCTTTAGTCATGCTGAAAGGCAAGCTGGAGAACGGCCTTTACACATTGGCCGGAAGCACCATTGTTGGCTCTGCAAATGCATCTACAGTGCAGTTATCTAATGATGACAAGGCAAGACTATGGCACATGAGACTGGGTCATATGAGCGCACGTGGACTGGAGATGTTGAGCAATCGTAACCTTTGGAAGGTGAAAAGATCAGCACACTTGACTTCTGTGAGCACTGTCCTTCTAAACTTCCATCGAAGGGCGGAAAGAGGTATCTTCTCATTTTTATTGATGATTTCTCACGAAAGGTTTGGGTGTATTTTTTGAAGGCAAAAAGTGATGCTTTTGAAGCATTTAAAGAGTGGAAGATTTTGGTTGAAAATCAAATGGAGCGGAAAATCAAGTATCTTCGCACAGACAATGGCTTGGAGTTTTGCAATGAAGAGTTTAATGAATTCTGCAAGGTTCATGGGATCTCAAGACATAGGACTGTCAGGCATACCCCACAGCAGAATGGAGTTGCCGAGAGAATGAACAGAACTCTTCTTGAAAAGGCTCGTTGTATGCTCCTACAAGCCAAAATGTCCAAAGTATTTTGGGCTGAAGCAGTTCACACTGCTGCTCATATTGTCAATCGATCTCCAGCATCGGCAATTGACTTTAAGACTCCGAATGAGGTATGGTCAGGTGAACCCTCTAACTATTCATACTTACGAGTATTTGGGTGTCCAGCTTATTATCACGTTAATGAAGGAAAGCTTGAACCAAGGGCTAAGAAGGCCATATTCGTAGGGTATGTGGATGGAGTAAAAGGGTACAAACTTTGGTGTTTGTCTTTACTCAAATTTATAGTTAGTAGAGATGTCACCTTTGATGAATCCTCTATACTTGATCCCCGTAAAGTTTCCGTGGAGTTTTCAGGAAACAAGAACGACGAGCAGGTGGAGCTTCCGGTGGAGCTTGCCAAGGAAAAGGATCAAGAGACTCAGGTTAAAGATGAGTCAGAAGATGTAGACCTTGAAGAACTTGTTGTCAATGGACCATACACAATTGCAAAGGGGAGGGAGAAGAGGCAAACACGAGAACCGGAACGCCTTATAGATCAAGCAAACTTGATTGCATATGCGTTCGTAGCTGCACAAGAAGAGATTAAGGATCTAGAGCCCTCCTCGTATATTGAAGCAACTTCTTGCAAGGATGCTGTACAATGGCAGTTAGCCATGACTGAAGAGATGGAGTCTCTTCACAAGAATCAGACATGGGTCTTAGTGAAAAGACAAAAGAGGAAGAGGACAGTTGGATGCAAGTGGGTCTACCGAAAGAAAGAGGGAATTCCTGAAGTGGAAGATGCTAGGTTCAAGGCGAGATTGGTTGCAAAAGGTTTCAGCCAAAAGGAGGGAATTGACTACAATGAGATTTTCTCTCCGGTCGTGAAGCATAGCTCAATTCGCGTGCTACTAGCATTGGTTGCACAATTTGACTTGGAGCTTCAACAGCTTGATGTCAAAACTGCTTTCTTACACGGTGATCTAGAAGAGACAATCTATATGGATCAACCTGAAGGTTTCCTAGCTGAGGGAAAAGAAGATCACGTATGCCAACTAAAGAAGTCTTTGTATGGTTTGAAGCAATCCCCTAGACAGTGGTACAAGAGGTTTGATGCATTCATGACTACACATGAATTCTCAAGGAGTGCATTTGATAGCTGTGTGTATCACAAGAAGATGTCTGGTAACTCAATGATTTATTTACTGTTGTATGTTGATGATATGCTTATTGCTGCTAACAACATTACAGAGATAAATGCTTTGAAGAAACTGTTGAGTAAGGAATTTGACATGAAGGATTTAGGAGCTGCAAAGAAAATCCTTGGTATGGAGATTTCAAGAGAAGACGGTGTTGTACATCTTTCTCAGAAGAGGTATATTGAAAGGGTTCTCAAGAGATTCAATATGCATACGTGCAAGCCTGTAAGTACACCATTAGCTCCTCATTTTAAACTTTCAGAGTTACAAATGCCTCAGTCCGAGGATGAGGTGGAGCATATGTCAAAGATTCCTTATGCCAGTGCAGTTGGTAGCATTATGTATGCTATGGTATGCACACGTCCAGATATTGCTCAATCTGTAAGTGTGGTAAGTAGATACATGTCCAGCCCAGGAAAGAGGCATTGGGAAGCTGTCAAGTGGATATTGAGATATCTCAAAGGAGCTTCTGGTGTTGGTCTGACCTTTCGAAAAAGTGGTGGAGGTATTTCAATTCTCGGTTATGTAGATTCTGACTATGCAGGAGATCTTGACAGAAGAAGGTCCACAACTGGATACATCTTTACCCTCGTTGGCAGTGCCGTTAGTTGGAAGTTGACTCTGCAGTCGATTGCCGCTTTGTCTACGACAGAAGCAGAATACATGGCAGCAGCGGAGGCGGTGAAGGAAGCTATCTGGTTGAAAGGTTTAGTAGCGGAATTGAGTTTGGTTCAGCTGGAATCAACTCTTAGATGTGATAGTCAGAGTGCTATTCATCTAATGAAAAATCAGAGATTTCATGAGCGCACTAAACACATTGATGTCAGATTTCATTTTATTCGAGATGTTGTTGAAGAGGGAACTATCAAGGTCGTGAAGGTTATCACAGACGATAATGCTGCAGATATGTTGACCAAGATAGTCCCACTCGCTAAGTTTGCACACTGCAAGGACTTGGCGGGGGTGTGCATCAACTGATGCAACTCCGAAGAGAACAGTTGTTAGGTGGAGGTGGTATGTTCAACAATGGTTTGATTCTTCTTGTTTCTTACAACGGGGTTGCCCAGTAAGCTTAGAAGTTTTGGCCAGAGTTGTTCACACGCACGCTCGAAACGCAAACCAAGGTGGAGATTGAAGGTGTTGGTTTATGTTTAGTCAACAATGGCATGCCAATTGGAAGAGTTGGTGGAAAGAGTTGGTGTGGATGCTAGGAGGAAGCTTCCTCCTTTGATGTCACCCATGACATCAAGAGGAGGTAGTTTGATGTCACCAATGACATCAAGAGGAGGTCTTTACCTCTATAAATAGATGCACTCCTTCATTTGTAGAAACCATCCCAAAAATAATACAACACATTGTAGTGAGTAGAGAGTTAAGAGAGAAATTCTCTTAAGTGTAATTGGGAACTCTCCCCTTCCTTTGTTAATATTAAAAAGGCAATTGTTCTCTGGTGGACGTAGGATTATTTTGATCCGAACCACGTTAAATCTTGTGTTCTTTCTTTTACGTTTCCGCTAACAAACTCTTTTTTTGATGCGATGAATAGAAAGTAGTGCCTCTCCCATGTGCAGGAGAGATGGGAAGAAAATAGCAGTTTTAACAACATATTTTCTTTCTATGAGTTTGTGACTGAAACTTTAAGAAATTGTCGATCGCACAACTGATCTCTGTCTTTTTGTTTCATCCTTTGTTTTTTCCTTTAAAGGAAAAGTTAATGGTAGTCTTGCGAGCCTATTCCACTCAACATTGATGGAGCAACTTTTTTTTTTAGCCTTTTTGGCATCATTTGCTTGATTTAGTGGTATTGTATGTAATCTTAAAAATGATTACAGGTTGAGATATGGTGGGGAATTTTGCTGCCGAAGATAGTCTCTTATGCATACAAAAATGGCGGCCCTATAATGATGGTTCAGGTGAATTGAACTTCGCAAAGCTGGCTTCATTAAAATAGCATAGCTATTAATCCAGATAAATACAACTCCACATCTAGAATAATAGTTACAGCAAAATGCAGCAGCAAAGCTAGGCGCTGTAAGTTCTGAACAAATATGATGTGTCACCTGCAAATTCTATGATCTGCCCAGGAAATACTTCACTAAAACTTTAATGAAGGATCATCAGAGCGTGGATATGTTAATACTCAAACCTAAACGGATATGGAATATCTTTTATACTGTTGGAAGTGTGCTTCTTAGTTTCCTATAATGAAACATTTTGGTCTGCAGAGCTAAAGTATGAGTATGAGATGTCTTCTGGCAAATATCTGAAATCCTGTCGCTTGTCTTAGTAATGTGGTAGATTGATAACCCTTCGTAACATTGTACCTAAATTGTGAGTAACAGGATGAGTAACTGATAAGTTTAAGTTATATTTTATCCATCCCACTAAGGAGATATGAAGGGTATGTCTTTAATGTTCGCTGATACTTGACTCCAGTATTTGGTTACAGAGATATTAGATGCAATTAAAGTCGTGACATCTCTCATTGTTTTTTTTTTCTGAAACAAAAACAAATGGCAACATATCAAAAAATGGTACAAATTTAGGGTGACCTATTTTACATATGTGAACGTTATATTTAATCAAAGATAGTACTTCTTTTAGCTGTTATTGTGGTAAGTTTATATAAAATGCCTTCTTAAGGTTTATATGAAGTTCCATTTAATGCGCTAGAATAATCAGATAACTTAAATGCCCTTTGCTTAAACTGTGAGCTCCTACTTATTACTCAAATGCTCGTGAAAAGTAACTTAGTAAGAATAGGAGCCTGCATTTACCCCTATTTACTTGATATCTTTTTCTCTGTCCCAGACCCTTTCTAATAAATTGCACTACAGACTTTCTCCAAGATTTTAAGATTACAATTAAATTGTGTGACTGCCTCATCTAAAAGCTTATCTTTCAGATAGGGTACATTCTTATTTACTTAATTGTGTTCCCAACTCGTCCGCCCCTTTACATGGGGTTTGATTCTTTTCCTGCATGTGGAACTCAAGGCCTTACCTGATCCGATCTTTACAACTCAAACCTTAAGGTTATGATTGGAGTGGCCCAAGATCTTATAAACTCCTTTGGAAGACGTTAGGCAACTGTCATCCTGTGTGGCAAGATAACATAACTCAACATCCTCTCTCACGTGTAACCCTTTGCAATTCATACATGAACTTCAATGCAAACTTATGGGGTGCTAAAACGGGCTTGCCAAAGGTTGCCAAGATAACATAACTCAACATCCTCCCTCACGTGTAACCCTTTGCAATTCATACATGAGCTTCAATGCAAACTTATGGGTGCTAAAACGGGCTTGTCAAAGGTTGGCTTTGATATCATGTTGAATTCTGTAACTACAACTCAACATCCTTAATTATGTCTTCAACAGTAACATATATAGAACTTTACCTAATGTTATATTTGGCTTTGAGATGACATCTTTCAAAAAACTTACTGCTGTTCCATTAAAATTACAATTATCATCATAAATACCCAGTCCATAGACTTTTTCATCTACCTGGAAGTCAAATACGATTATGACAGAAGTTCTATTTTATACATGATGAAATACTTGGCATTCCATGATTTTCTTTTTACCGTGTTTCAGCTTTTGTATAAGCCAATAGATGTAGATTACACTGAATGGTGAAAATGGGACAGATAGAAAATGAATTTGGTTCATATGGAGATGACAAGGCCTACCTGCATCATTTAGCAAGGATAGCCCGCAGACACCTTGGAGATGATGTTATTCTGTAAGTTGCTCTTATGATCTTGTTTGATCCTCTCGCTTGACTTAAACCTTCTCAAAACTGTAATACGGTTGCTTGATTGCTAGCCTTTCGATATTTTCTTTCCGCGTGCGTGTGTCTGTGTGACTGTATTTTCCCTGAATTAAATATCAATTATCTTTTAAGGTTGGGTTTCAGTCTATTATGCTTTGCTCTGTTTTTCATTTTGGAGTTTACTGTTATGTATCATTGACTACCTGATGGTTAACAGATATACTACAGATGGAGGTTCAAGAGAAAATCTTAACAAAGGGACTATTCCTGGGGATACTGTCTTTTCAGGTAGCAGTTAATACCAACCCGTAAAACTTACCAACTCGAAACAAGTAAAAATGCTGTTGTCTCTGTCAATGTGGCTAGTGCAGATGATAATAATCAAATTGAATAATAAAATAGGACGTTATGTAGCCTCCTCAAAAAGTTGTTTTTTAAACATATAGTAGAGAATTTGGCTGCCTTATATTCTGTTATATTTGTCTTTGGAAGTTCTTGTCAGCTTGATTCTAATCATGGATTCTCTACTTTAGCTGTCGATTTTACAACTGGAGACGATCCATGGCCCAATTTTAAGTTGCAAAAAGAGTTCAATGCACCAGGGAAATCACCACCTCTTTCTACGTTAGTGTCTTTTTGTTTGCTCCTTTCTTATCAAGCCATCAGCTGCTATAGGTGATGTTGATAGGTTTTGGTATTTAGGGAGTTCTACACTGGCTGGCTCACGCACTGGGGAGAGCATATTGCAAATACTGATGCAACTGTTACAGCAACTTACTTAGAACGGATCTTGTCAAGAAATGGATCAGCTGTGCTCTACGTGAGTTCCAATTCTGCTGTTTATAGTAACATATCATTACTTGATACCAAGCTGATATATACTCTTTTCTCCTAGATGGCGCATGGTGGAACAAATTTTGGGTTTTATAATGGTGCAAATACTGGTGCAGACGAGTCTGATTACAAGCCTGATCTTACATCCTATGATTATGTGAGAAATTTCTGAAAATTTTCATTAAAGTTTCTTGCTCTATCATAGTAATGAAACTAAAGACCTTGTCCAGGATGCACCTATCAAAGAATCTGGCGACATTGACAATCCAAAATACCAAGGTGTACTAATCTGAATATATACCTGTTCTCTTGTTGTAATTTTATCATGGCAAAGCTTTTCCTTTGCCATCTGTTATCTTATTATGGAACCTTTTCTTTGAAGTTTTTGTTTATCTTTTGTTTGTCCCTTTCCATGGAACTTCCTACTGGTGGAAGGTCAAAAATTTTCAAGATTAGAGGATTGAGGGGGTGTAAGACCTTTTTCTTTTCAGTCTGGACACTTTTTCCTGTTTTTCTTTTCTTCTTTACTTTTTCCTTGGGAGGGGGGAGGGTGTATTGTCGTTAAATAGAAGGACGAAACACTTTTAGTTCCATCGACAAAGAAAAAGTCCTGGAAAGTGAATGATGACTACTTTTGCTCTCTCAAATGATCAAATTGTTTTATATCTCATCAAGTGTTTCCTCTTAGTAGTGTAACCAAAGCTCAGAGGACTTGACAGAAGTTTTTCTTTGCATTCCATTCCCTTGTTCAGTGCACTCCCGGTAAATTGTGTGACATATCTTACGTATGTGAGAAAGATTAAGAATCAGTCCATCATGTAATGCTACACTATGAACTTGCAAGAGAAATATGGCATATGTGCCTCACATTATTGGCTTTACTAGAGTACGTCACTTATGAGAGGACTCAAAAGGTCCAAACCAGAACTTCCTTAGAACATTGTTTGGAGCAAAGATGGAAAAAATAGTAGATGTCTCTTTAGAATATTTGGGCTCATTGACACCCACCTATGTGGCCTAGCCGTCAATGAAGTGGGATGAGAACCATCGGAGCTGCGGTTCAAATCCCAGCAAGGCAACAATTGTTAGGTGATTAATTTCCATCTGCTTAAGTCTTGACGGGCAGAGTTACCAGGCACCATGCTGGTGGGAGTTAATAGGTAACTGGTGGAATAGTCTAAATGCACATAAATTGGTCAGGACACCATTGTTATACAACAACATATCCAGTATATTCCCACCTGTGGGCAGGACATAAAATAAAAATAAAAAGATTTTTTGGGCTCGTTGCAGCTTCAACTTTTGTCCATAAATCTGAAGTAAGAACCAGTTTTCTGTCTTATTTAAGTGATCAAAACCATATCACTTTAATGAAATGCAAATGTTGTAAGCTTTAATCATTTTCTAACCTTATGCGAATATTTTTCATCTCCAACTAATTGGTTAAAGATACTTTTGTTAGCTACCTCATTATCTTTCATTAATCAACTTTCAGCTCTTCGGAGGGTGATTGCAAAATATACTGCAGCGCCTCTTGCCTCAGTTCCTCCCAATAATGAAAAGAAAGCATATGGCCTTATTAAGTTGCAGAAGACTAAATCTCTGTTCAACATAATTGATACTAAATACTTTGATGGTGTCACTGAATCTGAAGACCCACTTGCAATGGAGTCTTTGGGCCAGGTATAACATACTCTTATCATAGATGCATGTTTCATAGTTCTGAGTTATTAAAATGCCTGATTGATATGATCCACCTATTTTAATGTTTTTTCTTGTTCAGATGTTTGGCTTCATGTTTTATGTTTCTGATTACAAAGCAAAAGCTAATGGAAGTTTGTTGTTCATACCAAAGGTAAGTGGTTTTGTCATATAACTGGAAAGTTTCCGTTATGTCTGTCTGTTTCCTTATTTCATTTAATTAGTACTGGTAAAAGGTTTTCAGTTAAACAACCGTAGTTCTTTTCTACTTCCACTTTGGAGATTCACTTGTGAATAGAACTATCCCTTTGTGTCTCATTGGTGCAGGTATTTACTGAATTTCATCTCCTTACTAAGAAGCTGTATCTCTGTGCAATTGAATAATATCTTCAATATACTTTGGCCATCGTGTAATATGCCAACTAGCTCAGCCTAGCCGATTGCTGGGGCTTACCCTTGTGTGAACCTCTTTGGGTTTTGGTCTGAGCTTGTCAATTTTTTCTTTTGAAAGGAAATGAAATTTGATTTACTGCTATGTTTTTTTTTTGGCGCTTATGTCACTATTATTGTACAAAGGAGTGTCTTAATATAATTTTGCAGGTGCGTGACAGGGGGCAAGTATTCATTTCATGCCCTTCAAACAGCAATGAAGAAATTCCAAAATATGTAGGCACTATAGCTAGATGGTCAAATACTCCAATCAGGCTTCCTCATACTCAATGTTCTTCTGGTAGCAAAATTTATATACTGGTACGTAGTACTTGCTTTTCGTCATGTCTAGCAATGCTTTTGAGTTATGCTGTGATCCTTTCGGGAGATACACCTTACTATGAATTCCGAAGATGGAAGTTTTCGTTGATTTTGATAAAATTTTAAGCAACTTCTTTCTGAAAATTAAGGGCATGGATCACAATTACTGCTTCTACTTCTCTTTTTGAGAGGGTTGCAACGAAAATAGGGTGTTCCTGTTTAGAAATGGTATACATAAAAAAGAAGTTACAAAGAGCACTTCATATATATAGTTTTTGTTCAATCACTAAATGCATATTCTTATGTGCTCCTAATATAAAACAGAACAACAACACGGTCCACAGGACTCGTAAGAATGCCTTTTATGTACATATTCGGTATTTCCTTTTTATTGCCAACTTGTGCTCTTCTGCTTTGATATTCCCATATTATGAAGATATATGAGGAATAAAATAGGGTGAAATACTTTATTACTTCCCGACATTCCTCATCCTAGAACCTTTCTCGTTAAACGTTTTCTTGAATCAATTTACCCCTAAACTCTTAAAAACCAGCTTTTGCACAGCTCTCCTTAAGTTTTCAGCCAAGTGGTTGACAGAAGAAAGTCCTTTTCATTTCTATCTCTTCTCCTTCTTGTTGTCCTCAGTGTGTTCCCTAATGTATTCTACTAACAGAACAACAAAAAGGAAAAGGATCTATTTTCAAAAAATTCCGTTGTCTTTGTTGGAACTTGTAAGATAAATTAATATGAGGGATCCTACTTCCAGGAGTTTTTTTTAGTAGTATTTTCTTTCATTCCCAAATTTCCCTATTTATTGCTTTCCTGCTTTCTACACATTTGTTCCTTATGTTTAGTGATTGTGAAGCAAAAAGAAAGGAAGAAAAAGGGGAATGGATGAACAAACAAAATCCACTAATTGTTTGTGGAAGGAGATTCCAGCCAGGGCGGGGAGTCGGGGCGGGGTTTGAGAAGGATTTATGGAAAAAGAAGAAAATAAAGGAAAACAGAAAGAAAGGAATCTAAAAGAGGGGTTTGGGGGGGGGGGAGGAGCACAGTATTGGGGAAAGGAGGAAGCGGGGAAGGGGAGATGAAGCAATGAAAAGAACAAGAAGAAACAAGAGAGAGTAGAGGCTGGGTGTAGGAGTTGGGGAATGAGAAAAGAGGAAATGTTTGGTCCATACCTTTACTGTTCAACTATACAGTAAGAAAACTCAAACGAAAAGGAGCAACTGCATAGTTTCTGTGACGGCATTTCTCCGAAAAGGAAAAAAGAAAATGCACTAACCGTATCATTCTCGATAGGAATTGCCCTATCCAGTAGTTTGTTCACTTTTCAGTTTGCTACTCATGAATGATGAAAGTAAATCTCATCTTTCTAACTTATGAATATTTTTGTTTTACAGGTAGAAAATATGGGGCGTATAAACTATGGGCAATATATCTTTGACAAGAAGGTAAGTTAAGAGTTGATCTGCATTAACTTCTGTTGTCGTCTGAGGTATTGAGGGCACATTTTACACATGAATTCTGGGAAGCAGTTCTAAACTTGTACGTCTGCATAAATGAAAGTCTTTAGACAGAATAGTCATCATAAAAGTCTTGTGAGATGTTACCTCAGGTAGAGAAAAGATGGATAAAAGTCTGGTAGATACTTCTTCAAAGGTAAGATTAGTTAGACTAGCAAGAATTTGATCTCGAACTAATAGAATCTTGGAAAAATTGACCTTGGATTTAACTTGACTCAAAAATCTAACTCATGAGGTGAGAATTGTCCAAGACCATATAATGAGATTATAACCCATACCTCAACAAATGTTGGACTCTTAACACCCCCTGTACGTCCAAGTTGGACATCTAGAGTGTGGATGACATAACATAGGAGCTCAACATTGAGTAACCCATTGTTAGGAATGGTCCTGGCTTTGGAACCATGTTAAGAAAATGGACCTGGGTATAAGTATAACTCAACCCCTAAGGGGTAGATCGTGAGGCGAGAATTGTCCAAGATCATATAAGGATATTACAGTTCATACTCTCAACTAATGTGAGACTATATAAAACCATATACTTTACAAGAATAATGTAGTGTTTTTGCCATTCCTCTATAGGTTCACTTGATCTACCTCAGCACATTTTCCTGTCATTCATTAGTTTTAGCAAGTTAAAATTGTTTTTTCCCTTCTCCTTTTTTGGTTTCCCCTCCTCTTTTCTGCCTTCTTCCTCAATCACAATGGTGTAAACTGTGTACTTGCTTTGCAGGGTATACTGTCTCCTGTTTATTTAGATGGCGAGCCGCTGCATAAGTGGAAAATGTTGCCTATTCCTTTTCACAATCTGAATGAGGATCAACAGATTAATTCTGTTATTTCAGATGCATACACCAACCTTGGAAATTCTGTGCGGAAGAATCTGAAAAATAGAATAAGTAAGTTTGGATTCAGTAATAAAACTTTGTGTGCAAGTGGTCATACAGTTGGTTGATTCATCAGAGTGCAAGAGTACAGGGGATAGTGACACTATTCATTCTTTCGCAGATTATCATCCAGAGCCAGCTTTCTATGCTGGTCATCTTACAGTTGATGAAGTGAAAGACACTTTTTTGTCATTTCGTGGCTGGAGTAAAGGGGTTGCATTTATCAATGGATATAATATAGGAAGATTTTGGCCGGTAAAATTTGCCTTTTTATTTCTGTAGGTATTTCTTTTTAGTGGTCAGATAATAAAATCCTGAAATTCTTTCATTTCTCAAAACGGAATTTTCTATTTGGCTCTTTGCAGTCCTTTGGGCCACAGTGTAACCTTTATGTTCCCGCTCCGTTCCTGCACAAAGGGAAAAACCTTTTGGTATGTCATCGAGAAGTTATGGTATTTATCGTGCGTTTCTTCTTTCTATCTCATATTAAAGGAAGAACTTGGTGGTAGATAGTAGTTTATTATTGGATTTTTTCTGCGGGAAGCAAATTGAATTTCCAGATTGAACCTGGGTGGTTTTCTGACATTACTATATTAGACTAATTACACTAATTTCTTCAGGGTCCTCTATCTTTTAGATGTTGTTAGATGAATAAACCTCGAATAGTTCTCATGCAATTACATTTCTTGTCTTACATCTAGGTCATTCTTGAGTTAGAGGTTCCAAATGCTGAGTTGTTTGTGACCTCAGTTGACCAACCGGATTTCACATGTGGTTCCGCAAATTCAAAAGTGCATCAAATCTGACATCATCATGTCTTTGCCAAACCTGGGATGTTTGATTATCTTCATCTTATTAGCTAATACTGTGTCCATGCACCGGTTCCAAAACAGCACGAGGATGTGTACTGGAAAGTGGAAACAATGGAAAGTTGGAGCACCTGAGTTTGGACCAAGCATATTTTGGTTATTGAGTGTTGTATCATGTATGTGAATAGTTTGTAACTCTTAACTTCCACGCAGTAATTATTTTACCGTGGAGAAACACAACCTTCTTTGCCAAAATGTGGGTAGAGATTGAATGTGTTGAGATGTTGAATCTTCGTGAGTAAAGAATAATGTGTCTGGTTACAATATTGATCAGACCCTGTTTGAGTTCTTCACCCCTTAGAAATTACTTGTTCTAAGGAAACAACCTCTTGCAGAAATGCAGCGTAAGGCTGCGTGCTATAGACCCTTATGGTTCGGCCCTTCCCCGTACCTTGTGCATAGCGGGAGCTTAATGCACTGGGCTGCCCTCTTTTTTAAGAAAAGAAAATTGTTAGCACCTTGGCTTTTGGTCAAAAATGTTTGATGAATAACTCAGGCAGCGCGTAGAGTTTCATCCTTAACTTACATATTCTGGGTGCACCATCATAATTTATAGAACCAGATAGCAGCAGTAAAGCCACAAATAATCTTTATTCCTACGCCAGAGTACATTCCCAGTATACTATAGAACAAAGTGATGACAAAAACTTCGCTACAAAACTTCATACATTTATTTGTACAGAACAATCCAAGACTCATATGTGAGCTACTTGATCAATTATGTATACTATCCAACTAGCAACACCACTATTCTATAACTTATAATGTATTGAATCATTTTGATGAGTGCTGAGAAGCAGTTTTTGCTTCTTGTTTGGATCCTGAAATGGCAGCAGTTGCTGCAGCAGTCATAGCAGCAGCAGCTGCACCTATTTTTATGCCTCCTGCAGCTTTAACAGCACCGCCGATTTTAGCAAATGCAGCAATTCCTCCAACAAGGATGGCCCTCACGGCAACTGCTGGTTTTACCTCCATATTTATTTGTCTTCCTATATGAAACAGGGCAGACTATTAAAGCTCAAGGTCGATAAACAAAACATTGATCTTGTTAAAGTAACAAAGAAAGTTAAAAGACATTCCCAGAAATATTTGCACGTAATAATATTGTGCTTAGTTTTTGTAAGATTAGTATTTTTTTTTCTTTCCCTCTACTACATGAAGTATCCAATTTCATATATGAAATGACACTTGCCAGATGCCATGGGATGGAATAACAATTCAACATGAACGTGAATACTTGCAAAAGCTACTCAAGAATATCATTTTCTTGAGAATATAAGTATATTTTGCTTGACCATAGATCATAAAGATAGGTAATATTGATTTTTATGTAAATAGAGCAGTTGAGAAATGATACAAACCTAAGTCTCCAATATTGAAGAATCTTCGAACTCTCAAAGATTACACCTCCTTTTTTCTTCGGCCAAAATCTTAGTTATGTGTAATGACCAATTAATTGTGTATACTTTGGTCTTTTGGGGAGTTTGGGAATTGGGGAGACCATAAATTGAATGCAAAACCACTAGTGTAAAACGTCTTACGAACGCCTCGCTCAGCGCCTCTCTTTCCCTTGTGGCTGTGGACACACTAAATTTTAACCTTTCTTATACGCAGTGTAGCATTTCTCTTTAATGTAATCAGTATGAAAAAATATTATATTAAAAAAATATATATATATTTCTCTCTAGTTGTCTATTCATGACTCATGAGTACATATAAATGTCACACCTGGTCGTAAACTTCCCCAAGTGTCTAATTGAAATTGGTGTAAACCCTCATTTGTTTGTACTTTAATGATGGTTGGAGTACGGATAATTCAGATGTCATACCATTAAGTGTTTTTGATATTTTTTAAAAAATATTTAACCACGTAACACATACATATTCTTTATTCTATTAACAAATGGTCTCACTAATGTCAATCAATTACCTATCACAAACAAAAAAATGAATACCTTAGTATAATTGATTGGGTTTACAGTCAAATATATCTTTATAGATATATGACACAAAATGCTAATTGTGGATAGACAATTACCATTTACAATTGTCTATCCACAGTTAGCATTTTTTGTCCTATATCAATCCGATGTAATCCTAGAGTCTCCAGCAATATAAAAGATGAATACCTTTACAAAAAGAAAGTCAACATGGCAGAACACCAACTCATACAATACGTAGCGTCGCTATACATTGTATGTATTTCTTGTTTATATTAAGTTCAATATTTTGTTAGTTTTAACTATTTCGACTATCTCTCATGAATATAACTAGTTTAAGCATCAAAACAAAAGTTTTACAAATGATAAGGTAGGAACGTTTATTGTTTCTTGAGCGTTTAGTATTCAATGAATATTCTTTTTAACTAATCAAGATAGCTCCAGTTTAGATAACAACTATCAAAAGGAAATAATTGAAATGAAGTATAACCAACTCTTTTAATTAAAAAAGACTAACTTCATATGCATATAAAGACTGGAATTTGGTGGTGGGGGGGGGGAGGCAATTTTTACATCAATGTAATATGAATTTTTTCCTTTCAAAGTTGAAGAAGAAATGAGCATAGTCATCTAACCTTCAATAAAGCCACACATAACTTCACGGTGTTAAGAGAAAATTCTACTTGTGAATATTGTTTATTAGAATTAGGGTATTATATGCATATTTAATAAAAATAGGGACAAAAAATTACATGACCTCAGGTACCATAATAAATTGCTCTTGGAAGTCGGAAGAAATATCTATTATATAGATATTCACATTTCCACTTATACACTATATATAATAGAGTCACCTGATATAATTTCACTTAGTTTTTTTCTTCATTTTGTTAATTAAGAAAAAACCACAACCACTTTAACCTTTCATTATTTATCAAAGCATTTTAACCATTATTAAAGGATACTAAATTACAATATCGTGTTTGTTTATGTCAGTATAAAGAAGCATTGTGAGCCTCTCATTTGGTGTAAGTTGGTTACATTAGCAAGGAGAAAAGAAGGGAGGAACTCAAATGAAAGCTCTCTATCTAATCCTCTTTCTCCATCCCCGCCGGAGACGCAGCACAAATCTCCCTGCAAAACAAATCAATAACTTATAATAATTACAAAATGCAGAATCAAATTACCACCATTAGCACCTCCATTCCTAATCACCACCACACTACTCATACAACATTCGCCACTGCTAATAATCTCAATCATAACTATAGTACTAAGCGCGTAAACAATAACAACAACAACAACAACAACAACAATAACAAGAACGTTCTTCTTCGTGTCAACGGTACAGGCCAAGCTTGTGCTGCATGCAAATATCAACGTCGGAAGTGTGCCCCTGACTGCGTTCTTGCCCCTTACTTTCCTCATGATCGCCAACGCCAATTCCTCAACGCGCATAAATTGTTTGGGGTCAGCAACATTACCAAGATTATTCGACACTTAGATCAACCTCTAAAAGACGAAGCCATGCGCACCATCATCTTCCAATCTGACGTTCGTGCCAATGACCCTGTTGGTGGTTGTTATCGTATCATCCGAGACCTGCAACGCCACATTGATTATTGCAAGGCGGAGTTAGATATCGTTCTTCATCAACTCGCTTACTGCAGAGCACAGGCTGTTGCTGCTGCTGCTGCTGCCTCAGAACAACAGATATTAGCAGATCATCATGCAACGGAGGAATCATTCAATGAAAATAATTGTGATGGCGTTGTGAATCAGGCAGATCCTTTGGTGAATAATAATGCATCTTCATATGATCAACAGACTATAGACTACCATCCTCATAGTTATTACAATCATACTAGTTGTCAGCAAGGTGAAGATGATCAGCAATATGATGAAATTCAAGATGGCCAATTAGATTTAGCAGATATTAACTTCCCTTGGAGCTTGCATGAACAAGAATCCACGTCTACATCGACACCTAATTCTTTGATGAAGCAACTTTCTGTTCATGAACAATGTGACAATATCAAGCCGATTCTGGAGGGAATTACAGGTTTTGGAGAAGAAGGCCTAAGTTTCGAACATGACCAAGCCTTTGATCAACACAGGTTAGTAATTACATGCACCTTGTTTTTTCATTTTTTCCCCTTCAGAAGTATGTATGTTGATGTTTCTAAGAACATCTGTGGTTTGATTATTTTATCTTGAGTTTAAGCATTTAAAGGAGCTCAAAGATCAAATGATGAATTTGGATAACATAAAAATCGTTGATTTTATTTGTCGGTTATTATAGCTTGATCAGTTTTAGGGAAAAAGAGTAGATTATTATGGTTTTTACTGAATGGATCTTCATGCATTTCTACAGTAGTTTTTGCACATTGTAATATAGTCCACAATATCTAAATGTTATTTACAATTATAGGATCTAGAACGTAAATGCTGATCTCAATTTTTTGTTTGTTAACCATTTTAAACTCAAAACAACTCAACATTTGATCCCTGATTAACCCTAGTGCAGCCATTTAGAAGAAAAGACAATAAAACAAGAGGAGAACAGGGTTATGTCATATTAAGAGTTGCTCTCCTTTATCTTTAATTCTTTCTATATTTGGAACATAATTTTGACACTTGTTCATTGCTCAATAATGAAGCTATTCAACAAGGGAACATAGTCCCATCGAAGGAAGAGGGTGAATCCTTTCCACATGCTCGAAGAACAAGATCTAAAGGTGCTGCTACTCTGTTTACCTTCACAAACTACACTTCGCTGAATTTTTGTAGTAGAGAGATCCGCAAGAGGAAATTTCTTTTGAGTCGACTGACTTCACAATTTTGCCCGAACTCCCAATGTGCAGTGTATATTTTGTTCTTCCTTTCTTTTAAGTGCCAAACAATCAATCGGTATGCAAAACTAGCTACCAATTGGTTTGCAGGGGTCTTCACTCATCGTAAAGTTCATGCAGCTGGAATCCATATGGTTTTACTGAAAAGCAAAGGCTCATAAGTTTAGACATTTAACAATAAATTGGCATTACAAGAGATTAGATTTGCTTATTTACTTCTGATTTCATGAGTCAAATGATAGTGGTGGTGTACATTCACTATTCTGATTCCTTGATACAAAAACTGGAAAAGAAAGGTTGCATGAGTTTAGGCATGTGATGATAAATTCGCAAACCAAGAATTACTTGCAGATAGAATTGAGGTTTCATGAGTCAAATGCTAGTGGTACTGTATATTCACTATTCTGAAGCAACTGCCTTTGATACAAATTTCACATTCTTCCATGTCTGTGAAAAACCGAGGTACAAAGAAGGCCAAGCTTCATCATTTTTCACCATTTCCAGCTCATGAAAAACACCATTCCTTTATATGCAGCTTAAAATAAATGAGACTTCAGTTTCGACACATCCAATTACCAGTTTGTATAAGAAACTAAGAAATCGGTATACTTACAGCAACCATAAATGGCTCTCTGCCAAAGTTTTGCCATTGCTCCTTATAATTTTCCAGTTTCTGCAAGCTCATCAGCTCCTTGCGACATGGCAATTCAAGCCTGAGAAATCAAACAGTAAATAATAAATGTATCTGTTCAATCTAATTAGTCCTTTTTGTAAGGTGGAAAGTTCTTGGAGGGAAGGATGCCGGGGGTCTATTTTGGAAACAGCCTCTCTACCTCAGGGTAGGGATAAGGTCTGCGAAGACACTACCCTCCCCAGACCCCACTAAGTGGGATTATACTGGGTTGTTGTTGTTGTTGTTGTACTAAAGTACAACCGAACCACATCCATCATGTAGGCTCATCAGATTTGGACCCAAATTATCATGAGCTCATACAGCAGATTAGTGAACATTTATTACTTTAAGACATGTATTGAGACTTCACAATAGCATAAACGAAATTGTAGTAAGAAAAATATATCAAGATGCGACACCTTTTTCCTGGGAAGTGAAATCGTACATACATGAGCAATGAAGCGGCTGCACAGCAAACTCGTATATGGTTGGCCCATGAAATATATAGATACAAAGACGGGAAAGGAGGTCAGCTGTTTAAATAAGTTCTGCAAATGGCTTTGAACGGGTTTTCCAGCATTAAGCATAGACACAGAATTCTTCATGATGCCAAATACAGATAGTCTTCTTGTTCTTCTGCACATTGTAAAGCAGTGCTCTTTTGGGGCATGATTTCTTCCTTAGCCATATGAAGGCTTAGAATATTAAGCATTATATGAACATCTTCCATCCCCGAGTCCATAGGTTTCCCTGCTAAGAACATATAAACCTTCTTTTTCACCTCAATCCAGCTTTGTCCTGGAGCTTTTTTCAAACCCTGTGTCTTTGCTGATATCCTCACATTTGCTGAATCCTTCCACCTTCCATTTCCAGCATATAGATTACAGAGCAACATGTAGCTCCCCGTCATCTCAGACTCGAGGTTGAAAATCTGAGCAGCGGTTTCTTCTGCGACTTCCGTGTTTTTATGCATTTTACAAGAGTTAAGCAGTGCTCCCCAGACACAGGGATTGGGCCTCATTGGCATGTTTTGCACCATTTCACTAGCCCTCTGCAATAGCCCAGCACGGCCAAAAAGATCTACCATACAAGCATAATGCTCCATTTGTGGTTCAATTCCAAACACACGCTTCATCTGATCGAAAACTTTATTCCCCTCGTCAACAAGGCCTGCATGACCACATGCAGAAAGAACTGCAACAAAAGTAACTTCATCTGGCTTCGTTCCAGCATTAATCATCTGTTCAAATGTTTCTAGGGCATTAACACCAAGTCCATGCATTCCAAATCCAGAAATCATTGTGTTCCATGAAATTAAATCTTTTTTTCCTATGCCCTCAAATATTATGTTCCCTTTCTGCAGACTACCACACTTCATGTACATATTAACCAACCCATTCCCCATCAAAGTATTTTTGTCCACTAGAAACCGTACTGAATAACCATGGACTTCCATACCAAGACGGAAGTTTGAAAGCTCTGCACAAACTGATAAAACACTTGAAATTGTAACATCATTGGCCACAACTCTAGCAACTTGCATACGTCGAAAGATTTCTAAAGACTCCTCGTGCCTCTCAGCCATAGCAAAAGCCCCTATAACAGCACTCCAACTTATGACGTTAGGTTTCATCATTGGATCATCTAACTCTTGTAACTGCAAAAATAAAGAATAGGCCTCGTTACATAGCCCTGATTCTGCGTAACAAGATACTAAAGAATTCCAGGTCACTATAGTCTTTAATTGCAATCCAGAGAACAGACATTCAGCCTGTTTCACAGCACCACGTTTCCCATACGTGCACAATAATGAGTTTATCACAATAGAATTATTCTCAAAGCCCCCCTTAATAACATATCCGTGCACTGTCTCACACTTACGAATCGCATCGTCACCAACACAAACTGATATTACAACAGCAAGTGCCTCAGCAGTGGCTTCAACTTCTTTCTTTCTCATCAAAACATAAAGTTTCCACGTATCCTCGTGACGTCTACACCTAGCAAAACTAGATAATAAGGACGTCCAAGTCACAGAATTTGGTACAAACCCCTCAAGTTCCATCTGTAAAAACGTCTCGTATGCAGCATCACAGTCAAAGTTCTGCGCAAAACCCGAAACAATAATGTTCCATGATATTTGAGTTCTCACGGTCATTCTATCAAGCACTTTATGTGCAATTTCCATTCGCCCAATTTTCCCATACATGTTCATCAATTCATTTCCAACATGAAGATGATCTCGAAAACCCATTTGTACAACATGACAATGCACTATGCTACACAGATTATAGTCACCCAACATACCACATGCCTTTATAATTAAAGGAAAACCAAACCCATCAGCCAAACTTCCAAATTCACGCATTTTAATATAAAGCTTTACAGCCTCTTCACATTTTCCATGAGAAACGTTAGCCCTCAAGATCGAATTCCACAAAAATAAATTCGAAAAGCACTCATTTGGGCAGGTTTCAAATACTTTTTGGGCTTCATTGAGAAGCTCAAATTTAGCGTAAACGGATATAAGTCTGGCAGCTACAAAAGAAGAGTTTGACGAACCAATACTTATGAACTTTGCATGAATTTGCTTCAGTTGTTTAAGATTATAAAGGCTACATTGTTGAAGTAGATGGTCCAACAAGTCAAGCTGATGATTTTGGGTGTTGTGAGATTGATTGGCTGAAGAAAGAGAATGAAAATGGTTGAAAATTGTAGGGGAAACTGAAAATGGAGGGAGGGAAGTGAGACGCCTTGGCCAACGGCAGTGGAGCATATCCTCCTCGTCGAAAAATTGTTTCTTTATAGAGAATACACACTATTATATATGTACAGCAGCTTGTGCAATGGCTAAATTGGACGAAAAATTATTCAATGTGATCGACCGTGTATTCTTTTGTTGTGACTTCAATTTTGGATTCGGAGGCATAACTTGCTCGGGTGTTCATAAAAATCCGAAAAATCGAACCAAACCGAAAATCAAACCAAACCGACCAAAAAAATCAATACTTTTGGTTTGGTTTTGGTTTTGAATTTTAAAAACCGATCAAATTTGGTTTGGCTTTGGTTTTAATCAAAAAATAAGCGGAAAAAAACCGAACCAAACCGACTATAGGAGTAGCTATTTCAAATTTATTATTACACCTATATATATATGTATATTTTTATACAAAGTTTTAAAATTTTTATGGTGAATGTTAATCGTTTGCACTTTTAGTACACTTCTTTACCTTTATATTCTAGTTTGATTGGTAATTTTCTTTTGTTAAGTGTAAGAATCCATTTCATGTTTAAAAAAATATATTTTTAATTGAGTCCTTAAATTATTCATCACTATTTGATTCCATTATCATCAATGTATTTCAGTGAATAATAGATTTCTCAAAGGGCAATTGATTTGATAGTGTTACGTTGAAAATGTGGTCGCCGAAATATGTGTTTGGTAGTGTATGTCTTATATTTAAGAAAAAACCGACAAATAACTGAAAAAACCGAAAACCCGACATAAACCGAATCGAGAAAAAACCGACTTAATTGGTTTGGTTTGGTTCTAATATTTGAAAAACCGACTTACTTGGTTTGGTTTATTTTTAGGGAAAAACCGATCCAAACCGAACCATGAACACCCCTAATAACTTGTATCCATGTGTTTCATATTCGCCCAGAGTTCGCTTCCAAAATATAGCCGTTCCTTCTCCTTCACGTCAATCCCACGAGCCTCTTATCCATTCTCATTGAACGGCGGCCGACGGGGAACAAATCTAACTAGAAAAACTCACATTGGACTTATGGATATATTTTACAAATTGAATCAAATTCAAGAAACAAGCTTTACGCCTTTACCTTAAAAGGAAGCAAAAAGAAGAGTGACATTCAGAGAGGTGAAGTTTAGAGTACAGATGCCTATTATATAACAAGCACTTCATATACATTATCTATGGTGGGCACACACAAAAATAAATAAAAAACTTACTCGCATCATGCGTTTACATAAATGACATTTGTCTTTCATGTACGCTCAATAATCATGGTTAATTAATGTATATAATCACCTCAATCTACCATTTAACCAGGATAAACTAATGTAGTTACACCGGGTATGAGTAAGTTTTTTCATTCTATGTAGCCTTCTTCTTTATGACAAGCCAAACTATACAGACTCCACATAAATGTTTGCCAAAGAATTAAAATGACAAAACTTGTACTTATGTCAAAAGAACCACTTCAGCCACCTACTATCACTCAGTTGTCCATAGCCAAAAGAAACTAAGAAATGGATTTATAGGGTCTTTATAAACCAGCTGCTCTTCCTAATCTTTCTCTTAAAATCTGTACTCCCATATACCTGCATCAAAGAAATCAATTAGTCCAATGAACTAGCCATTCCTCTACAGGAAACTTGTAAAGTATGATTTTACCTGCCCATCATCATAAGTGTGGCTTGAGGATTGGTGCCTGGCGACTCAGTGAATGTCGAACCATCAATTACACGGAGCCTGTGGACATTAATAACCTTGTAATCAGAGGTTACCACCTTGCCGACATGGCAACCCCCGTGATAGTGCCATATTGTGATCACAGTGTCTTTGCAGAACTGTTCAAGTGACTCTGTATCATTGGTGTGTTTCGGTATAAGATTAATATTAGCTTGGACACTGATGTTAAGCAACTTGTCCAATGTCTCCTTGTCGCACTGTGTGTAGTTGGTGAAATGTTTTGACTTCACAAGCTTCTCCATAATGCGTATGCCATTTACACATCGCTTTAGATCGCGTGGATGGCTGAAGTAGTTGAAGGTGACAGAAGGAATGTCATCAATGTTGGTACTCTTTAGGCTAATCTTCCCTGTTGATAAAGGTGTAGCTATCTTTGCTAATATGAAACCTCCTCTGAATGCTTCTTGTGGAACATTTTTCTTGTTTCTTTTGTACACTTCAATCGCTTCTTGTGCTCTCTGCTTCGGAGGAACGGTGGAGAGTTGCCCTATCTGGTCATTCCAAAACGTGCAACGTATGTCAGAAAAAGGATTGAAGGCCCTAGCGCCTTCTATTATGAAGTCGCAAGGAGTTTTAAAGGTATATTCTATGCCTCATAAGCCAAGTTCTGGCTCCTGCCACTATAAGTTGTCAGCTTGTTTTAGTATGTAAACTAATGACTAATGAGGATGTCTCTAGCAAGACAAGAACTGATTGCAGGTATTAGGCGTTCCTTAACCAGCGATATATATATATAAGCTCAAGATAAAAGTTACTCTAACTTTAACTTGAAAGAAGTTGGAAGTTTTATGACTAACCTCAGCTGAAACGACACCATGATTGCAATGAATGCTGTCTTCGGTTTGTCCATATCCACTACTAGCTTCAATATAGACCCCCATCTTGGTAATTCCTACCGTCTGGATCAGCGACTGCTCAACAGGCCTATTTGTGGGAACAAATATGGTGTTTAAGGGGTTGTCTGACATGCCTTTACCTACGAATTTATTGTCAAGTACCACCGGGATGTTCAATTTTTCCAATTCTTTCTTTGGTCCTATTCCACTGAGCATCAGAATCTGAGGGCTCCCAATTGCACCAGATGACACTATAATTTCACTTCCCCTTCTCTTTGAAAGAAAGGCCTTGTGTTTGTTCCCATTTTCATCTTTGAATATCACTCCTACTGCTCTTGGCTTCTTTCCTACACAATTTTATGATCATCATCTCATTGAAGACTGATTTTTACTAGTACTAGTTTACCATATCTTGGACTAAATGTATTAGATTAATTTGACATGTAATACCTGATGTGTCAAACTCAATCTTTTGAACTGTTGCATGGACCAAAACATGAAGCTTCTCAGGGTTAGCTGAGGCGAGTAGTTCAGCTGCAGATTTACGACGACCAATTCTGTCGAAAATGGTTCCTCCAAATTTGGTTCCATATACATGATCATACGTGAATCCATTAAAAGGTGAGATACCAACTTCTAAAAGACCGTCCCTTACAGCTCTTTGCCATGGTGCCAAGTTTGGTTTATGAACAATTTGCTTCTCAATCCAAGGGTATGATTCATTCACCAGTTTAGAATCCCACCCTGCTTTCTTGATATAACTACAAGTTCAAAGGATCATAGCATGATCAATACATCAATCAAAAGCTGGAATTTTCTAGTCAGACGTAGGCCACGGCCACGGCCACGGCCACGCAAGCCATATTCCAGTAAAGATTTATCTTATATTCGGTGACAATGTAAATGAAAATATTTACGCAATAATCAATAGAACTTAACCTACAATAGAATGTTACTGTCATATTTTTTCAAGTTACAATAGACCCTTGTGGTCCGGCCCTTCCCCGGACCTTGTGCGAGAGCTTAGTGCTCTATGCTGCCCTTTTTATATTTTTCAGGTTACTATACTTACTTTTAAAATACCTCTAAGGTGATCTAATAGTGTAAAAGAAAGTTTACGTTGTTAGTGTACAGAGGTTAAACTCTTAAAATTACAAATTACTACAAAGTTTACATGCATGTTAGGAGAAGAAAAGTCATTAATTACTTATGTACGTACATTTCTGTTTCATATATTTATTTCAACAACGAGTCTTCTGGAAACAGCCTTTCTACCCTTTTCGGGATAGGGGTAAGGTCTGCGTACACTCTACTCTTCCAAGACCCCACTAGTGAGATTTTACTGGGCATGTTGTTGTTGTTGTATATTTATTTCAACAACCATTATGCTAAATAGGACAATGATATAAAGTTTAAGCACAATGGCAACTATCATAAAGAGGAAACTTAAATTGTTGGCCTTAAACAGTATACTCCCTCCGGTCCAAAATAAGTGATTTTTTAGCCTATTTTTGTGGTCCAAAATAAGTGATTTTTTCAGATTTCAAGAATGAATTAATTATTTTTTCCCTATATTGCCCTTGGAGTAAAAAGTGTTGGAGTATGTGTTAGGAGTATTTATGTGAAGAGATAGTAAAGGTTAATATGGTCAATTTCATTGCTAATTAATGTTAAAAGGTGGATTTCTTAATATGTGTGAAAACAACTAAAAAATCACTTATTTTGGACCGGAGGGAGTACAGTAAATACAATAAATGAGGATAGAAACCTGGTAGTTGGGGATGTTTTAAGTAGGAAATGGGCTGGATTTGTGGGTATAGATGGCTTTACAACCAACCACATGTCTGGTTTGTCTTTAAATTATTGTGCATTTCCTACCAAATCTTTATTTCAAGCTAGGCAAAAAGCACATATTGAATTAAAAACCAAGGACATACACTTCAGCTTCATGTTCAGGAAACAATAAAAGAATTTATAAACATTTTATAATTACTCCCTCCGATCTAAAATAAGTGCCGTCTAAGGTCTTGACACTATCAATTAAAAAAATTATTTAATAATATTAATCATAAGGGTTACTATTTTACTAATTACTCTTTATATGTCTAACGACACTTATTTTGGACCAAACTGGTTTGTCTAAAACGACATTCATTTACTAAAGAGAGTAACATATATCAAGATCAATAAGGGGGTCTAACCATATGAGCATCGCCACAAATTTATTGTCCCTCTTGGCAACTAATCAACTCTGAAAATAACACAATCCTATTGATTTAGAAAGGTAATATACGCTGTGGCGGAGACAGAATTTTTTGCTAAGGGGGTTCAAAAAAGAAATAAGTTAAAAAATTAAAAGAAATTGTAGCTAGTGGGAATTGAACCAATAACCTCATAAAAGTTTTGAAACCCCTTAACCACTAAGTTATGCTTTTGAATTGTACTTAGTTAATTCAAAATATAATATATAGAGGTAAAAAATAGAATTCAAGTCCTCCCGCCCCCTAAATCTGCCCCGGGGTGTACGTAGCTAGACTGCCAAAAGACATCAACAGTCACACACAATGGCTTCACTAAATTGAATCCTAAAGTTTTTTGGTGATTTTAGTGTCTACTTATAGATACTCTTTTAAGATAGAGGCCGAGGATCTATCGGAAACAGTTTACTCTTCCCAGATCTCACTTATGGGAAACTACTAGGTTTTTTGTTGTTGTTATAGATACTCTTTTACGTGCAGTGATGATGACAATCCTTTTTCGTTTATCAAAAGTTGAATCAACCAATAATAAGAGCGAGAGAAAATACATCTTCCAACAATATATTCAATATAATCCCGCAAGAAGGTCTGAAGAAGATAGTGCTTAGATAGAGACGTTGTTTTCGATAGAAAATACCTCTTCCATTTTAGGAATTTGAAGACCATGTGAGGTCTCCCAATGATTTAATTGCATAAAGCAAGGTCAATTAAATATGACTTGAAAAAAATCTAATACCATTGAAAGCTATGAGCTGGTTTAACTTTTCTAGTTGGGAGACATTATTAATTCATTGACCAACCTTCAGTTTGGCTTTTCTTAATTTATTAAAACCTAATAGTATCTTCACCATACAGTAATAGAACTCAAGGATAAAATTTATATTATATTGATAATGTAAAGGACTTTTTACGTAATTGGACTTTTAGATTATTCAATTAGAATAATTACAAGAAATTACCCCTATCCCAATTTATATAATACTCTTTCATTTTTAATCTATCCCAACAAATAAAATAAAAATTACATGTTTCTATATTTAAAAATGATTTACCTTTAAACTTTCTGTTTTATTCTTAATTCTTAATGAAATAATTTATAGTGGCATAAATTACTAAGTTTTGTTTTAGATCACAAAGATTTAAAAAAAAATCTTTAGTTGTTACACTTCCTATCCATCAAACACTGTCACTTAAATTAAATTCGGAAAGAGAGAGTACATGTAAATGATGTAAAAAAAAAAAAAACACAACTAGAAGCTAATTCAGTATTTAAATTTTATGGGTTCAACTTTTAATGATTTTAGTATTGAACTCATTATATTTTTAAAATTATGGGTTCATATCTATTATTTTAACAATTTTATTGAATTTTTACATATAAATTTTTACTTTGCGTCGGAAGTTATGAATTCAACTGAACCCGTTGATAACATACTACATCCATCCCTGACCGTAATTAGTACATAGAAGTTAGATTCAAATTCAAAGCCGAGAGAACATAACATTAAAAAAGAACAGCCCGGTGCAATCCGCATTCACAAAGGGTCCGAGGAACGGCCGCACCCCGCAACGTTAGCAACAAGAAATGTACATATGAAGGGCGCAAGCAGATCAGATGAGAGTTAAATTACAAACCTTGAGCTAGCACGACTGTAGAAACCAGCATTGATGCAACTGCCTCCGCCCAAGATTTTAGCTCTTGAATTAAAGACTCCATCAGTTGAGACAAAAATTTGGGAAGCAGAAGATGGTGAAGTGTCAGCCAAAGAGATATGAAAGTTTTGCATGAATGACACATTTACATTTGCAAATGGAACTCCTCCTCTTTCCAGTAATAATACACTGAATTTCTGTGACAAAGTTGCTGCCAAAGGACAACCAGCTGTGCCTCCTCCCACTATTATATAGTCATAATAATTTGCCTTTTGGCTCCCAACATTTGATGAAGATGAAGATGATGATGAGAATGAGCTTGCAGCTTTTATAAATGGATATCTATCTTTCCATGATTCCCATTTTCTTGCTGCTTTACACAAAATTAAAGACTCCCACTGTTAGAAATTATAAAGTGTAGGATTTAATGATAGTATAATAAATTTTACACTATCATTATATTTTAACATGTTATATCAAGTAACTTGCGTATCGTATTTTCTCGTGTTACTAATCTCACTTTTTTATATGGTCAGTCACGTATAGTTATTTTTTAGATGACCTGTAAAAATTATTGCAGGTAATATGATAGTATAAAAATTACTTTATATTGTTGGTTAATTAGCTCTGAAAAATCTAATCCAGTTCTAGTTATTAGCTACTTACTCTTTTTTTTTTTTTTCCTTTTTTCTTATTTTATTTTTATTTTCTGAATTCTAGCATCTGACTGCAACTAGGACTGATTGTGATAAAAAGGTATACTTGCAGTAAATGTGTAGGCTCAATAAACAAGAAAACAGAAGTTACTGCTCCCTAACCTACCTCCTTTTCGGTGCGTTCCAAAAAAAATAATTTAGCTTAAACTTCCATTTCTATCTTTAACGAGCAGTTTTTATAACTACACAAATACTCTTACCCTATTTTAACTTGTTTAGGACTACAAATTCCAAAAGTCTTCGTTTTTTTTAAACTCCGTGCTCAATCAAACAGGTTCACGTAAATTTAAGCGGAAAAAGAAATGTTAAGGACAAAACATGGACATTTTGCCCATCAAGAAACAAGAAATAGAAATTGAGAGCAAAACTTTCACTCTTCCTCTTTCATTTCTTTCTGTTTTCACCAGAATTATATTCCAATATAGTGAAAAGTAAGTGTAGAGAAATACTGAAAGCAAAATTAGTACCTTGAGTAAGACTGAGAGAAGAGTTAAAGTTGAGCCATAGAAGTATTAAGGGTAGAAGGAGCTTCACAATCACAGGACCAACCACAGCCATTGAGCTCAGACACAAACCAAAGAGGTAAAAAAAAAATTACTAAAAGAAACTCACAGCAGGAGAACTGAATTCTTCCACCTCAAACTACTAGCTCAGTTTGATGTGGCTTTCTTTGGTTGGCCTTGTTCTTTGTGCATCTATAGAGTACTATATATTATGTATATATAGAACTATCTACATATATATACTTGCATTTGATTCGCTTAAATCTTATAGAATTCCGCAACTACTACATTAATTGTTAGTAAAAAATTAGGACATGATATGGAGCATAAAATTTTTAGTAGTACACTAATTTAAGTTATATACACTAGGACTAGGGGTGGGCATATTTCGGTCGGAACCGAATAAACGGACCGAATCGAAATTTTTTTTATTTCGATTTCGATTATTTGGTTTGTTCGATTTCGGTTTAAAGTTTTAAATCAATTTTTCGGTTCGATTTTCGGTTATTAAGTTATTTAGTTCAGTTAACCGAAAAACCGAATTATTAGCATATAGTAGGTTCTTTAAGTTATATATAGGTTAAGCACACAGGTAATAAATTAATACTATTACGTCCAATCTATCAAAAGACTCAACCTAATTAAGTAAATTCATCAATTTTCCAATCTTAAAGACTTTCACTCTATTAAAACTTCCATAGCATATATGATAGATACATATGTTTGAATTTTATGATTCATAATAGTGTGCAAAGTTTAGTCTATTTTTTTTTTTATAAACACAATATTTTCAACAATTTCGAATTTTTGGGAAAAAACAACAAATTTGTCGGTCCATTATTACATAGAAGGAGCCCAATATGATAATGTTCAAACCGAAAACCGAATAACCGAACTGAAATTAGAAAAACCGAACTTATTTCAGTTCAATTTCGGTTACTACTTTTACAAAACCGAATAACCAAACCGAACCGACCGAACGCCCACCCCTAATTATACACCGTCAACATTAGCAAATAAATTTGGTAGCATCACTGTAATTTAACTAGTGTACATCACATGTAAACAATCTAGTTTATATATATTAGTAAAAGGTTTAAATAATGTTGCTATTTAGTTAGCAAATACTAGCAACATTATTTAAACATTAATATAAGTTAAAGGTGAGGATACCTCCAACTAGGAGAGTCATTTAATGGAGAAATGAATGCCTACAGTTGGAATCCTATCATCAATGCATGGCCATCCGATTAATTTCAAGTTTATCAATCTCTAAGTTTCTCATCTTCATCTTTTGTCTATATAGCCTCTAACGTACTTTAATTTTGACAGCTCACTGATAAAGACAAAGCCTGCATATATATATATATATATATTACTACGGGATTGTTAAATAATTAGCCGGCCATATTTAATGTTTACTTGCTACCGAATATACATAGATTATATGTTAATTATATATAATTATACATATATTATATATGAATTGTATATATATAATACATTCGCCAGCTAATTTTAGTTTAAGAGATCGTATGAGCGGCTATATAAGTTGATTCTTCTATTACCATACTATTACTTAACCACCATGCACCACCAACAATAGCTACTAGCAGAGGAACTTAACCCCCAAAACTGTTAGTAGTACTCCTTCCGGTCCACAATAAGTGATAAATTTGTTTTTTTATTTTGGTTCAAAATAAGTGTTCATTTATATAATCAAGAAAGAATTTAATTTGTTTTTATAAGATTACCCTTATCTATATATCCTTAAAAAAAATTCTTACTCCTCACATTAAATATTTAATTAAAGGTAGTTTAGTCATACTAGGTATTTTTGTATAGAATTTAGTATTTTCTTAATGGGCGTGCCAAAAACAAATTGGTCACTTATTGTGGACAGAAGGGAATAAGTAGTAACTAATAAATTTGTTATTTATAAAAAATCGTGTAATTAAGAACTCGATATAGTTTTATTCTCTTTCGCATGGGAGGTTATGTTATATTTGGATTCAACTCCCCTCTATTTCCTAATCTCTCCATTTCTCCAAGTTCCTATTTGGACGGGAGACATTTAACATGATTAAAAATTAATGGATAAGGTTTAATTGAATAAAATAAAGTCCTAACCATAGTTAAATTATTTAATTACTTCTTTTATTCATTTTCAAATAATATTTTTGCAATCCCACAATTATAGCTAACATTAACTAAAATTCTTTTTCTCTTTCTTGTAGTGATTTTCTTTCTCTGAGTTAATTTTTTTTTTTCAATTCTACAAAATCTTCCATTCTTATTAAAAATAAGAAGTATTAGAAGTAAGTTCCAACTTTGATAATAATTAAAGAACGATATAAATATAAGAAGTAAACTCCAATCTTGCACCAATTTTAGATCAAACTTTCTTCAACTTTAGCCGTGTAAAAGCATCATAATTTTTAATAAGAATTATTAAAAATGTTCAAGATTGGAGCTTTAATAAAATGTTCAAACTTTCTTCAACTTTAATAAGAATTATTAAAAATGATGCTTTAGCCGTGTAAACCGAAAAGCATCATAATTTTTTTTTCTTTTGATCAAGATTTTCATTCAGGAGCCAAACATGTTCTTCACGCAATCAAAATGTACCAAGATTTTAGAAAATCCACATAGCTTGTTAACATCGGAACTTACTTTTAATATTTTTTTAATTTTAATGAGAATGGATGATTTTGTAGAATTGAAAAAAAAAATTATTCACAGAAGAAAAAAAATTATTACAAGAAAGAGAGAAGGAATCCTAGATAATGTGTAGCTATAATTATGGGATTGCAAAAGATAATATTTGAGAATGAATAAAAGAAGGAATTAAATATTTTAACTATGGTTAGGGTTTTATTTTATTCAATTAAATCTCATCCGTTGATTTTTAACCATGTCAAGTGTTTCCAATCCAAGTAGGAACTTGGAGAAATGGAGAAATTAGGAAATGGAGGGGAGTTGGATCCAGAGAAATGCATGTCGTCGCAAGAGACAAACATATAAATGTTTTACTACTTTATTCTTATTCATATCTTAATATTTAATCTTTCTTTATTGATATTGAACAACGTTATTCATTATTGAGGTGTTTGTCGTCTTCAAGGATAATTATTACTAAGGGTAAAAAAGGAAAAAGATAATCAATTTTGTCTTGGACTTCTAAAATGACAAATAATTTGAAACAACTATTTTTAGTAATCACGACTGATAATATGAGACGTAGGGAGTACCAAATAAACAATTAAACATTGACTTTTAACACAAACTTTATACTACTTCTCCACTCTATATTATTTGTCTTTTAACATTTTTTACACTCCTTAAGAATGATATATAGCCTTTATCATAAAAGTATTTGTCTAAAGTACATTTATCAACCTTTAAACATCTCTAATTAATTAATTGTCTAATAAAAATAGTTACAACAAGTTTGAAAAAAGAGTAATAAATTACTCGCAATTTTTTTTATTTTTTTGAAATAGTTGACAATTTAGTAGGAAAAAAAAATGAGGAAGAAGTCGTTTAATTATTATGCTTCTTTTTTCAAAATGACTAATATTTGGACCAAATACTGGCAGTAAATTCACCAACTAATATCAAGGTTACTCTCAAATCTCAATCTAAACCCTGCTTATCGATGAATGTTGGTTTAACGAGGTTTAGGTCCGTGTTTTCTTTAGTTTAATTTCAATAAAAAATGATAGAATTGAAGGAACAAAAAAAACAAAAATGCTCAATTTCAAGTTAATTAGTCCTTTAATTTACTTTAATATTGTAAAAAATTACGAGAGAGTGAAATCCTGGGTTCGTAAAGCTGCCACATAAAGAGGACAACAAATACATTATGATTTAGGGGTTGACTTTCTATAACAGATATATGTCCTAATCAAGTTTGTATCTGTGGTGAGTCTAAGAAATTAATTTCAAGCCAATAGAGTAACATTCATTAACGTTCATACAGTTGGAACATGTCATGTGCATATGAGCATAGCCAGATTAATTATGTTTTTTTCAGGTTCACAACTTTAGGAAAACATCCTCTTCCCACCCTCCACTTAAGGTTGGATATGAATTATGTAATATTTGTTAGTTAGGAGGAGTCAGAAAAACACAGTTGTACAATCATTACTAAGAATATCTTCTTTGTAATGAAAATGAAATAACTGCAAAAATAGAAAAATCAAAATAAATGGAAATGTGCATGTGTATTGAATATGTCGTAGTTTGACGGTTGAGCGCCAACTCGGACTTGTTAAATGTTTTCTCAGGCTGTCATTTGCCAATTTTAGACCATAGATGCCTTCTCTACTTCTGTGGTTCATTTGTTGAATGCGTAGCGTGTGTATAGGAGTGCCAAACGGGCAAGTCAGGTCAGGTCGGATGTGGTTCTGGTAAAAAACGAGTAATGAAAAACGGATAAATTATCCGATTCGACCCATATTTAATACGAATAAAAAACGGATTAACCTTGCGAATAATATAGGTTCTTGCATATGATCACTTTTTGGAGAATTCTTAGCCTCCAATTTGAGGTTTTATAATTGTAAAAGTTAGACCCATTGGTTACCCATTTATCCATTTTCTAAATGGATAATATGGTTCTTATCCATATTTGATCCATTTATAAAAAGTTTATTATACAACCCATTTTTTAATGGAATGGTTAATTGTTTTCTTTTAACCATTTTGCCACCCCTATGTGTGTATTTGCGATGTAAAATTCTTTTTAAAATTATGATATGAAAACAAAATTAACCCAAGTTAGTTCAGTGGGTTAGGGGCACATCACAAATGCCGCCAACAAAAATCAGATATTTAAATGGAGAAGGGTAGAGATGACCCATAATCTATTGAGTTTTGAACATGCACAACCAATTCTCAGAATTTGTATCCAAAAAAAAAATTAAAAAAATAAAATGGCACCACCATTGTCAAAGAGCCTGAACAAAATTGAACTCAACTATCAATTTACTCACCATTTAGCCTTTTTCAGAGGCTTCTTAATGAATGTCACCTTTTGATACAACAAAAGGTACTCCCTTTTCCTAACTTCCCTCCCCTTCATTCATAGCCACAACTGCAAAATAAAGAAGCTAAAATTTCAAGGAAAATTTCACAAAAAGAAAAGGCAGAAAAAGTTAATTAAGCAAACAGATATGAAGGATATTAGTACCAATATCAGAGCCTAACAATGGCAACGTGATTGCTCTTGAAGATAACTGAAAATAGACCAAAGATCCTACCTCTCTTCCCTCTCCTCACTGATCCTTTCCCTTCGTTTCAAACTCGACTTTCATCAAGAATTCACTCTACATTCCACAATAAGAAGTAAAAACTAAAAAGTAAAAAGCTCAATGTAATATAAGTGCCAGTAGTCCCCTCTTCCTTTTCACATAAGAAACCAGAAAGGTGTAAAATCTATTTCAATAGTATTGCCATCACTCTATTGACTTAGTTTGAGACGATAATACAAAAGGCAAAGGCTGGAAACTCTGATTTTCTGTACAATCAGATCCTACCAACCTAGCCTTTAGCAAGGAATTACCTTTGCTCTAGCAGTTGCAAAAATACAATATTATAGCAACAGAAATAATATTAACAAGAAGAAATGAAAATTACACCACCCTCTATTCAGTTTTCTTTGTTGAGTCGATGTAATGCTCAAACAGAAACTTAACATGTACAGGGGTGAAGGTCAATAAAACATGACAGTAGCTTCTACTTCACAAAAAAAAAAAAAAAAAAAAAGGAAACGAAACGTTTCAGTATCGTCTCTTTAATCTTGAGATTGTCATATTTCATTACGACACAGTTGTTGCTAATCCTTCAGGTAGACATGATATTAGGCTTCTCATAAGATAAAATTTACGGCAAAACCAGGGAAAGGTTAATATTCAAAACCAGATAAGAAAGGTAAACGATATATAAAAAGGAAGCTATAGCAGGGGGCAGAAGAAGGGAAAAGAAAAAAGAGAGAAAGAAAATCTACTTTAAGAGGGGACCTCATTCACCTCAAGTCGCTGCCCAGTATACATGTCCTACACAAGAACCAGTGGCTTCAGTCTCTGAATCTTTACATGCTTGCCTCTAAGGTGGAAGCCAGGAGCAGAATTGTACATGATACCACATCCGCGTGAGCATGAAAGCTTGTTCTCGTGAAATAGAAGAAGACTGCTCTATACTTACTTCGTTTTACTATGTACAGAGGGGCTAGAGTATTCTGCTCCATTTTCTGAAGAAGTCACGTCAGAGGAAGCACTTGATGATACGGCACTATGATCATTAGGGCTACCGCTGAAACTGTGATGCAGGGGCAGGATTTCGTTGAGGTTCACCATTTGCCTGCCTTTGTCCTTCTTCTGCTAGTCGTCTGAGAAGGTTCATGACAGTAGGAAGGAACTTTGTGGATAAAGAGAGAAGTCCGGGAATCTGAAACACATACATTGAAGATCAGTTCCCTATAATTTTGAAGGAAGTTCTCCATATTGCAAGTAATGAAATTCGCCAAATCACACTTGCTTTCAACTTCTAGTCTAAGAATGTTTCACCACCAGAGACTAGATTAGATTAAATAATAACTCCTGAAAGCCCACGCGAAACATGAAGGTGGAATCCATATGTCCGTCTAAAAAATCCACAGGAAAACAATGAACCTATTTTTGATCAAGCACCATTAAATTTAGGAAAGTTTAACTATGTTGGTTCGGTTAGCCTTATCAAAACAGAAGTCTAGAAAGTCAGCTGCCACAGAAATTGCATGTAAGAGTTAATTGGTCAAATTGCTTTTAAAACATAGAAACTGAAATAATAGGAATTCAGATCTGATACTTACAGCACCATTGCGGAATTCACCGGAGATGTCCAATTGCCCCCAAACGGCTTTCAGTAGTAGAAAAGAAACAAATATAACTCCCAAATACAAAGGATTTCTGGAGAAAAAGTAAATGTCAACATAAGTTATGCAATCAACGATGGATACACCCTGTCAGTGGGTACAAAGACATGAATGTTTCAAAATTACGGTGCTTTCTGATTTATTAGCAGAAAAGGCACCTTAAAAGTGTCATGAATTCATAAACAACCAAGGCAACAAACTGCCCAAGGAGGTGGTAACCAATTGTTACTTCTCCTGCTAGCCTCCTGCAGGATAAAGTACCAGAAACTCAGAAAGATACAGCATCAGGGGAAACCACAAATATTCAAATGTCAATCAGAAAACTAAGAATTTCTCAAGAAATATTCCAAATAGAAAGTCAACATGGTAAGACCAACAATGTACAGTAAATGTTGCACATATTTATAACAGCTCATAATAGTTAGAATCAAAGTGACAAGCACAAGTAACGCGAGTGAGAATCCGCACATTCTTACACTAAATGATTAAACTGCTTAAACAGTTACATTCAAACAGTTGCTCTGAAACCCCAACATCGACTGAAGGGGGTAGGTTTTGTTCAAAATCAACTTCCAAGAACCAGTTATAATTACCCAGCCATTATTCTACATATTATTCAACATTGCTAATCCACCTTAATGCCAACCAAAACAAGTATAAAAGGACTTCACTTTCAAAAGAAGACTGAAGCGATGCAATAGCAGCCAAAAGATCATGCCTGAGCAGCAATGGCTTGTGTAACAGTATATTCAGTCTCAGATTTAAATTGCCCCCACAAAGACTTGCACTGGACAGGTGTGATCAAAGTTTTCAATGCGGGGACCTGCAATAAAATTTGGCTTAAAGATGATCAACTTGACAGCTTGAAAGATAGCAAGCAAAATCAACCAAAAAATGTCAGAGGTACAGTTTCTAAAGCTGAAACTAAGTGGTGACTCGTGAGCTTATCATATACACGTAAAGTATTGGACTGAGAAAACCCAATCCAGATTTTAACATAACATACTTTAGGCCCCAGAACTTTGGTTCAGTTCTAAGGACGCAGCGCAGGCTGTATGAATTGGGCGCATGTCACAAGTTCGACTCCTGGCACTGACACAAAATCTGGAATTTAAATGGGAGCAGCGTAGAGGTGCGGGACCATACTCCATCAAGTTTCAAACCTGTTCTTACAATTGGGGTTGGGCTAGCTAACTCACAGGGATTTCACGCTTATATATAAAAAAAAATTACATAACATAGTTAATGGGCATGATTGGGAAGATTCCAAGCAAACATTCACATTTTATGACATCTTGTTGGGCATACCAGACTTTCGGGGATCTTGTTCTCCCCCCCCCCCCCCCCCCGCTTTGGTTACTTTTTCTGCTTGCAAAAACTTCTAAGACAAACCACATCATCTATTAAGCTAATTACCTGATCCCAAGTGCTAGATGCTAGAGGATCAACAGATGTGGAGCTCCCTGAGGTGGAAGCACCTGATTTTCCATCCACAAGAGCAAGGGCTAGTGTCTTCTCTATACTATCACCTTCATCTTCCAAGCGAATCGCAGCCATAACTGACAGGAGCTTCAGAGACTGGGAGAACATTTGAAGGAGTCAACGCAGACTGAAATGTAATACTCAAACCTGAAATCACATCCAAATGAGGAAGCTTAATCTAGTCAGTCATACAGCTGATCTAGCAGTTTTGGTAATTGCTCGGATATCTTCTTTTCCAGTCCAGACTCGTGGCATTGAATCAGAATCATGACTAAATAATGTTGAAAACCTGTCAATTTTCAGGTCAGTAACTCTTCTTCATCAACTTTTCTGTCAAGAAAAGTGAGAATTGAGTAACTCATGTCTGTACCTATCCTTCATGCGAATCAAAACCCTTCCAGCTTCTTCCTTTGCCTTTGCTTCAACTACTTCCCGTGCATAATCCTTCAGTCTTGAAACCATATTATCCCTAGCTTGTTCATCCATTTCAAATCAGAAAGTGCCGTAGAGAAACCCAAGACTCCTGTTTCAGTCTCACGCTGAAGCAGCTTTCTTATCGCTGGCCATGTATCATCACCAGCTCCATCTAAAAGAGCCTCAACAGGTCCAGTTAATGCCTCGTTCAATTTTGTCTGAAGGATTAAAATTTCCCATTAGTGCCAGTATAATTACATTAGATAGAACAGTTGCAATAACAACAACAGCATACCCAGTGTAATCCCACAAGTGGGGTATGGGGAGGGTAGTGTGTACGCAGACCTTACCCCTACCTTGTGAAGGTAGAGAGACTATTTTTGATAGACCCTCGGCTCAAAGAAAGCATGGTCACAGCAGGCGACAAAGAAATATGGAGGTGGAGAAGCTTTAGAAAGAGAAACAGTAACAGCAGCCAGCAAAATAAGACAACCGAAGCAAAATAAACAACAGGTAATAGTAACATCTAAGAATGGGAAATACAAGAATATCATTAGTACTATAAGTGAGGGAAATTAGAAAGAAAAGTTAAATCTAAAAATATAGTTCTCAATGTTGCTTGTTATCATCTACGATTCTTTAAAAACAATCAACATTTCAATTTATTTCATGAATGAATGCAGCAATCCAGCTCTCAGCTGCAACTGGCCGATGACAAACTCCCCACATAAGAAAGGGGAAACCCAAACATTCCTTTTTTTCCTAGATTGATTGAGGGATAGACCAACGACAAATTAATTGGATGTCAAAATGCAACAGGAAAGCACTACCAAAGGATTAACTACAATGATTAAAATATACAGGTTCTCAAACTTCATACCTCATAGAGGATTGTAACTTCAGCCAGCTTGGCACTACGAACTTCAGCAGTATGAGCATCTACATCACGCTTGAGCTTATCCCTTATTCTAGAGGGATCCCAATTTGCTTGCCCAATAACAGCATCTGCAAAACAGTACTAGTAGTCAAATTTCAAAAATAATCCGCTGTGACTGAGCTCAATATTTAATCCCTGCATAATATCAGTTATTTACAGGCGAAGCCTTCCCTAGCCTTCCCCGTCTAACATAGTCCTCTACTTACAGCGTTGAAGGAGAGGGGATAAAGGGACGGGCCGCGGGATAAGATACGGGTTAATGGATAAATGGGACGGGTTAAAGGGGTAGTGGGTGTTTTTTCCACCTATACATGCTGACATGGACAGCGGTTAGTTTTAAGGGGTAAAAGTGGTCCACTTTACTAACAGCAAGGGTAATTTCGATACCAAAGGATAACGAAGGGCAAAAGTGGTCTATTTCCCATAGTTGAAGGGTAATTTTGGCCCTTTTCCGTATATGATATATCATGCAGTACAGCAATAGCAGGCTATATCTTGTACCTGCACATTCTTCATTGAAGTGGGACATAAAAAACTCAGTGCACTCCTGAGCAGCCACAGCAAACCCGTTACCTCCCTTTAGTGCCTTATTAAATGCTTCTTTGAATCTTTCCAAAGTACGAGATCTTACGTGTCCCAGCGTAGATTGGTACGCTTCTTGGACAAGCTGCAATAGGAGAAAGGATAAGTAACTAGATAAAGCAATCAGAAAATGTACCTTCAAAGGTTAAAAAGCTTAGAAAATGCCCAGCACTGGCTTTCCATTACCTCCAGCAGTTTCTCTTCCAATTGGTTACATTATCTAGCTTAATATTATAAATGAAAAAATAATAATACTTCTTTTTCTTCTTTTTTTCTTTTTTAATTTTTTCCACCATTACCTGCAGCAATTTCTCTTCCAACTGCTTTCCGTTTTGTAGATCTTACTCCATCATCAAAGAAAGTAGTGTCACCATCATACCTGAAAAGAAAGAATGTTACTGACCAAGTGCACATGTCCTTATTAATGAAATACGTACACCACAACTGATATAACATGTATCAAGAACACAAAAAACATCAAATTACATCAATAGGAAAAAGAGAATTCTGTACAGATCTACATCACTGTAGAAGTGCAACTTTGTAGTTTTAGTGTAGTAGCTTCTCTTCAGACAAAGTTACAGGCTTCCTACATTCTTTGGTATCATAGATGCAGTTTTAGACTTTGTCACCAGAGAGTGTATAAGAAATGATAGAAATTTGGTCGCAAAATTTGGTAGACGAAGGAAAAAATACAAGCACACAGCTATAGAAAAGTTCATGCTGCGCTGCATGAAAGTATGTCCCTACTCTGACAGACAAGTGTTTAAGATTGAGGTAAGCTTCCTTCCAAAGCCCTGGACTGGATGAGATTGCACGGCCTCTTTTAATTGACATCATTCCTAGAACAAAGATCAATCACGTCAATACACCTCATTTGTATTGAAAAAAGCACATATTTATGGGCAATTTTATCCGACATTGTCAATAAATATAAGAATGTACAACACATTAAGTTAACCTTCAAAACAATTCAATACCTCATTTTCTGTAAAAGAAGCATATTTTTCATGGGCAATTTCTTCACAGCGTACAGTAGCTGCCATAACCTGTAACTAGATAAGAATCAAACACAATAACTATGGAAACATAACCGGGAACTTCAAAGAGAATCAAATGTTAACCAGGAAGGTCAAGGTCCTTGTTCTCCTTTATAATCTTCCACATTTCTTGATCACTAAATGAAAAGCCCGAAGCAGGAACAACTGCCCGACGATCTCCAGCAAGCCCACCAGGTGCAATAGAATGAAAAAATCGGTGTCTTAGACTAGCCACTTTATGAAGAAAACAAGAATGAACAGAAATAAGCAACTCAAAGCCCATTAAACTGGAAAAAGAAAAACCATATTGGCAAAGCAACCACTTCTAAGAAATTAAACTTTTTAAAAGAGAAAAAGAAAGATAAAAATGATCATTGTTTCCACTAATTTACTTTAAAGTACATGTTCTTTGAATTGTTCTTCCTTTTCTTCATAACTAGAAAGAGCCACAACCTCGACCTGGAATGTCAATTGATTTCATTACATGAACATGCATAGACATAAAAGAGACAGTAAGAAGGTTAGGACAGATCGTAATGACACTTACATTAAAGAAGTCGCTTAAAGGTGTTTCCTTGTGAGCTTGCGGCTTTGGGACGGAATCCCAAATCTATATCCAAGAGAAGTGAACAAAAAATAATATTTGATTTTGTAAGACGAGACATAATAAGAAGAATTGTGCATATAGTACCTTTTGAATATCTTCCCATAGTACAGGCTCCAAATTCTCAAGTGAAGTCTACAAAATTCAATGGGAAAATTAACTGGCTTATTGAAGTCTTTATACAATTTGCAGTTAAATGTGAACACTCCATTTATTAGAGAGGAAGGAACCTACCCTTGTTCTATCACGTATAACAAACATCAATGTCGTTTTACGAGGACTAAATAACCGCATCATGACCTGTTTAACATAAAGAAATCGGTAAATTGGTCCAGGATATACAAAACTTTTACCGGGAAAACAGTCTTCAAAAGAGGTTTATTTGCAGCTTGCTCATGGCCAATGTCGTGACACCACCTGAATGTTAGAAACATTTGATCAACTTGTCTATTTCAATTTTTGCTGGTATTGTTTTATGTCACGTCTATGTACTTCATACACTAAAGGAAGCTTACATGTTGATTAGCACTATATCGGAAACAGCAAGTGTAAACAGGGCACTCTGTTTTTCAAACGCAGTGTCATCCTAAAAAGAAAATAAAGTGTGAATGAGAAAACAATAAGCTCTATGCCCAGTTATAACACTCCATGACAAATGATGGGCAGGGAGCATTCAATGAGCATTGGTAGCTGGAATTTTGGCGGCTCCAAATTTATCTCTTTCATATACATGATTGAAGATGGATATTACAACATTGACACAGACAATACGGGAAGCAAAATCAAATGTCTCATACACAAGCCAATTAGTGAGAACTTTTCCAGCATTATGTCAGGAACATTGTCCCTGATAATGGCCCAGAGAAAGCTACTAGTCAAGGAGCCGGGTACATTAAATTCTAAAAGCAATACGAGACAACAAGGTCAATAAAGAATCAAGCAAATAATTGGTTGGTGTCCTCTTTAATTAGTAACAAACAGCTGATTCATATTAGCGGTAACAATGAATACAAATATATCATACAGCAGTACATGCAGATATGAATTGAGAGTAATGTGTCTGGTCACAAGAATTGCATTAAATGGAGCAACAAAGAGGAAGTCAGTAATCATTTTTTAAGCATTTACAGCCACACCTCTCCTCGCTCTCTTCCATCAGTGCCCTCTAAATCCATAGCAAGGGTGCAAGGCTCAATTCCAGCACATCGAGCCATCCAAATACCTTTCGTGGTTTGTGACCTGAAATGAAGTAAATCCTTTCAGCTCACTTCAATAGAACATCAGAGAATTAGCATTAATAACATAACTTCCAAAATTTTACCTTCCCTTGTAAGCATCCATCTCTCTGAAGTTGGTAAAGAAAAGATGATTTAACAGCGTACTCTTCCCTGTCATAATCATGGTTAAAGTTTGTCAAAATTGGCATTTGTGGAATAGCGTCAACTCAAATAAATAAAAAAACAATGACGAAGAGTTAATCAAAATGACCCGTAGTCAGTAGAGCTGAAAGGTATCCTGTTTAAGGAGAGGTCTAAAAATTGAGCCCTTCCAAAACATGCACAGGAAGATCTGAATCAGCTTTAGAATGCTTTTGAGCTTTTGTTCACTAAGGATCAATGTTTCCAAGTTACATTCTTGTATGTAAGGTGTTATATAACAGGCATCAAGAAGATGCAAAAAGTACAAAAGAAGATGGGTTTAGCCTCTACAAGAAGTACATTATCCAGGGCAGTGAGCTAACCAAAAGAACCAAAAACCTAAAAGGTTGGCTGTCGAGTCAAAATTAGAGAGCTATTGAAATCTTGAAATGGGATAACATCATTTATGTCACGACCCAAATTCCATGTTAGGCCGTGATGGCGCCCAACACCACTGTTAGGCAAGCCAACACTAATCAATTAATAAATTCTAATTTGTGTAGTTAGTACGTGATGACTTCCGTTATAGATTTAAGAAATTTATAGTTTAAAACTTTAAGCATATTTAAATGGAAATAATAAATGTGAATCTCAATCATGAAGACAAGCCAAAACATCATAAGTCTACTAATGTGTGTGTGCCAAGGCCTGGTATCACAAGTGTGTGGGCAATCTAGTAGAATATACAAAAACCATACTATCCTACTGTCTGGAAAAGAGATAGACAGGAACATAAAGACATAAGAGAGACTCCCGCTGCTGCAGGTCGGCTCAAAAGGGCAGCTCACGGAAAGTCTCGAGCTGAGGAGTCCACTCTATGCGTCGGGCTGATGGCCAGATGCACCTGCCTCAAAGCCTGTACAATCAAGTACAGAAATGTAGCATGAGTACATAGAAATATGTGCCCAATAAGTATTTCGTCTAACCTCGCAGAAGTAGTGATAAGGGGTCGACTCCGACACTTACTAGGGCCAGCAAATATAACAATATGAAGTTTAATATATTTAATTCACAAGGTATGTAGACAACAAGCTCGAACAAGAATAATTATTGAAAATCCTTTCATCCAATTAATAAAACTATGCACTTTCCTCATTTAAAATAAGCGATCTTTCAAGCAATAAATCATACGAATTATAAGGGTTCCGGTTCTATTATTACACACAAATACCACCGAGGACGTTCGGCCTGATCCAACATAAAAGTAATTGTGCACCGCCGAGGGTCGAACGGCCCGAACCATATATACATTTACTGTCCTACCGAGGCGAACGGCCCACTCTATGAGAGTAGTGGAAATAATCACTCCGCTCGCGGAATATACTTGCGACGCGGTTAAGTATAAATATAACTTAATGTTTTCCTCAATTCTTATCAAAATAAATATTTAGTTGAAAACTTGAAATCGTAACATCTTCAGCTTAATCCCATTCAATGCAAATCAACAATTATAACCAAATAACGGTACACACAAAGTATGGTGTAAGCCTAGAACTACCCAGACATAACAGGAATAGTAGCTACGTACGGACTCTCGTCACTTCGTGTGTACGCAGCCCCCACAATTATTCATATATATATTGATTAAGTTCACATATAGGAAAATTTTCCTCTTACAAAGTTAGAAAAGAGACTTACCTCGTTTCGAGCCTTCTTCCCACTCAAGAATGCGTTCAAACTCTCAAATCGAATCCGCACAATCCGAAACTATTCAAATAGTGTAAAAGTCCATCATTATAGGTTTACAAATTCATATTCTAGCTATTAAAGCGATTATCCAACCCCAAAGGCAAGGTTCCTAAAATTCAACCCCGGGCCCACGTGCCCGAATTCCGAAAATTTTCGAAGGGAGTTTTTACCCATAACCTAAGGATCAAGAATATATGATTTTTACTTCATTCCATGAAGAATTTCGTGGTTAAATCTTGTTTTTATCAAAACCCTAGGTTTTACTCTAATTCCATGATTTTCACTAATCTCTACATGTTAATCTACCCAAAATTCAAGTATTTAACTCACATATAGTAGGAATTACTTACCTCTAAAAGCTTGGTGAACATCCTCTCTCAAGAACTCCAAAATCGCCCAACCTTTGAGTGGAAATGAGCCAAAAATGGCTAACTCCCGCAATAAATGAAGGTCACTTCCTTCAGTGATTTCCGCATCTGCGGTCCTGGGCCGCACCTGCGCCCACCGCATCTGCGGAAAAGTGTCCGCTTCTGCGGAATTCCCCTCGGCCGCTTCTGTGGGAAGACAACCGCTCATGCGGCTCGGCTTCTGCGGAAAAGAGGCCGCTTCTGCGGTTCCTGGGCTGGCCATCCATGGCCGCATCTGCGGGCTCGTACCTGCGGCTGGCCAACCGCAGGTGCGGTTATGACAGAAGCCTGGAGCTTCAGCTCCTTCCCACATTTTCAACTAAGCTCAAGCCTCGTCCGATAATTGATTCAAACTTTTTTTTTTTTTTTATGAAGTAAGAGATTATAAAAAGCATCAAGAAGATGCAAAAGAGCATTGTCCAGGTGCTAATACAAAAGATGATATGTTAGCTCGGTACAGATGGTCCTATGCTAGTGTTAGGGAGCTAACAAAATCCAAAAATAATTCGTGGGAGCCAATAGGGGAGAGGTTACTCCAGCTATATAACAAAACTATACAATTAGCTTTCAAGGAGTAATTAGGAGTTGCTAAACCCATGTTCTTCAAACTTATGAACTTCAATTGATTCAAACTTATGAACTTCAAGTTCTTCAACTTACTTCCAATGTGACGAAACATACTTATACTACTCGGATTGCCACCAAATTTTGCGTGCAAGTCTTAAATGACATTACGGAACTATTCTCGATCTTGAAATTCTGTTTGAACCTCGATATCAGAAAAAACCCGCTCCAAACCAAATTTAAAGAACTTCAAAAATCTTCAAGAACCAACTTTCACTTTTATGCGCTAAAACGCTCCCGGGTCGTCCAAAACCCGATCCGGACATACGCCCAAGTCCGAAATCATCATACAAACCTATTGGAACCGTCAAATCCCTATTCCGAGGTCGTTTACTCAAAATGTTGATCGAAGTCAAACTTGACCTTTTAAGCCAATCTTAAGGAACCAAGTGTTCCGATTTCAACCCAAACTCTTCCAAATCTCGAATCAACCATCCTCACAAGTCATAAATCAGTTAAGGCAAGTACGGGAAGTCTTATTTAGGGGAACAGGGTTCTAGAAAGCAAAACGACCAGTCGGGTCGTTACAATTTACGGGGGATAGATTACTCCAACTAAATAGATTCTGAAGACATTTGGGTTTCAAGTTTTCAAGTGAAATTGAAGTCAATGGATTCCAAAGAGCAAAATGAGCGATAAGTGTTCACATTTCCAAGAAATTGTTCATACCACTACTTTGTGGGCCCATAATGGATACTACAGCATATGAAAGACTGCATTCTGCCAGTTTAACTTCCTTGTAGAAGTTTTCAAGTCCAGCAACATTGAATACCCCATCCCTATCAATGAGGTGAGTTGAACAACATTCATCACTTTTATCTGAAAGAACACAGATATAAAGTCAGAAAACCCCACATATGATCTGAAGCTAACAGTCAAAGGGCTACACTCTTAATTATAGTGGCTAATCCAGGATTTCTAAACCATGGGTGCTCAACTGATTTTAATTTGGAAATTGCTACTTAGACTGGGCGCTCGGTTAATATATTTGTGTAAATTACTAGTTTTTCTATCCAAATAATAGTGTTTGTTTCAAAAGCGATGGGTGCTTTAGCACCCATAATACATAACGTCTATCTGTCGTTGCTTGATTAGATAAAAGTAAATCAACTTATGAATACCCCAAAAAAAAAGGAAAATATTACTTTTTGCTATACAATAAAAAGGAGGGTCCCTTCCCGGACCATGTTCAAGGATGTTTCGCGCAGCAGGCTGCCCTTTTCTTTATAAGTTCAAAACCACCCCCTCAACCACAAGCACCAACCATAGATGCATGCGCTTTCGAAAATGGCATAGAAAATCTATTCTAACTGTAAAACATTCAGCAATTTTTTCCATTTGTCGAAGAGAATTCAATTTAAGCTCATTTACACTATGCCAGGTAAACAAACAACTAAAGGAAATCTATCCACTCTAAGAAATCAACGTAATTTGAAATAAGTTAGTACTACTTAACAACTGAAACCCAGTAGCCAGAAAAAAAACCATATAGTTAAACCGTGAGAAAGACGGTAAACTGAAGACCTATTACATTGCATTTGGTTTATAAATACGGAGCACGAAATTAATAGGAGGGAAATTAAAAACAGATCATTTAGAGTATGAATTGGGAACTATGGAAGTGGATTGGAGCATCAGAAAGATAAAAGACATACCCATATGACAAAGCTCAAAGCTCGATCAATGCTTGTGAATTCGAGGAGGAAGTACCAAAGTTCGATCTTTGAATAGAAATATGGTTTCATCTGTCTTAAAAAGTGCGCCTCGTATTCGATTATCACATGCGAATAGTCTCCCAACAATTGTAATCTCGCAATCAAAATCAAAAAGGAAGAATACTACTCCTACTACTAGTAATTAGTGAGAGTAATTACAATAATAATTAGGTTAATGCACCGGGTAAGCAAATTTTATGAACACGCCGGACACCTTGTAAGGTGAAATACACAAATTTGTAATATCTAATTAAATATGTCTCCCTTTTGAGAGGGGAGAGAATCTAGAGAATAGAGTTAAGGGAAATTTTCAATTTATAATCAACTAACCCAAAAATAATAATCTAAGATTCAACGTCCAACTCTGTTCTCGAAATTACTATTTAATTTTTAAAAAAGATTGCTCAAACTTTTAAATTAATTTTCGAATCAATAACTGTTACTCAAATATTAGTTCAACAAACCAAATCTATTTGGGTGGTGAAAATTAAATTTTTAACAAGCTTAAATATGTGAGTTTAAATTCGAAATTTGATTTTGTGAGAAATTTGGAGTAGGTGTTATTTAGACTTGTTAGAAATAGTATAAGGAGGTTGTATATAAAATTGAAGTCATTTAATGGAGATTTGGACTGGTTTTGAACAAGAATTGCAACTGAAAATCGTGGAAGAAGTTTGTCTATAGACACCTATATAAAGGTGTATAAAAGTGTATAATAGTGTAAAAGATGTGTTTATACACTCATATACACTTCTATACATAATTATACAAAAAACTAACTTCGTCTTTTTCCTTGAGTTTTTTTTAAAATTTAACTCAAATATTACTCAAATCTATTCCAAATTACTTCTAATTTAAATTTTGAACTCCTTTTGATATTTTCAATCAATTAGAACAACACCAAATCCAAACAATTAACAAACTCAAAAAATCTTGTTTTCAAAAGCAAAGCTTTGAATGACCTTCTATGGTGGATTTCTACTCTTCAATTCTTACATTGCAACCAAGTGATACTGGGGGAGAAGCAGAAAATACACGACCCCTTGAAACATATGTAGAAGACGTGAGAATAAGAGAGAGTGAAAGCAATGGTTGTGAGAACACATATTTAACTCCAAAATTTTTAGAAGCAATGGTCGTAAGAACACAAGTTTTGAATTTACTAGTGCTTTCAAAATATATACAATATGTGCTAAGTCGGGTAAAACTTAAAAATATGAGCTATTTTTTGTTATGGTGTAAAGTCATGTGTATTTTCTTGTAATTCTTTCTATTTTGAAAATAGGAGCACAGTATCAATTTCATTTGTATTTACTATGTGAATAAACATTTAGACAAATGAAATTGATATTGTGCGCATATTTTCAATATATACATTTGAAGTTAAATTTTTTAAAAGAGTTTTTCAATTTTTAGCAAGAATTGTCCTTCAATCATTTCAGCTTCTTTAATCTTCTTTTCTTTTCCTTTTATGATAAAGCTTAATTAACTAAACAAATTTGAAGATGTTATAAATAGAATTGTATTCTAGGTATCTTGTTACTTTGTGGCTAAGTCACCTTTTCATATAAATAGAGGAATTTTTATCATATTGTAATTCATTTCAAATCAGTAAGAATTTTCTCTCTATTTTTCTCTGCAATATTCTTTTGTCTTCTTCTTATAATAGAAGAAAAGTCTTGCATAGATTTTTCTAATTTTAGCAAAAGTTTTTCTTTCTTTCTTTCTTTCTTTTTGTGAAAAAGAGAAACTTTTACATTAAGTAGGAAGCATACAGTGGGCAAGGGGCTCAATAGTCTCCCGGTACAAGAGTTGTTATAAATAGTAGTAGATATATAACTGGCTTCTACGCCCCTAGTGGGGATATCATGACAAAAAGTAGTAGTGATACTATAATGAGATACTACTGCCTATGGTGGATTTACAGAGTGAGAGGTCGTTGCTTCAAAAATACAGGCATTTACAAGTCTTTTAGAGACAACTCCCATGCAGTCAGCTTGATAGTTGTGGGCGACAAAAGACGGTAGTATTGAAAAAATCTCCAAGTTGCTTCCATTTTGTTGCCTTGATGCATATTTGGCTAGATTATCTGCTACATAATTTTGCTCCATGTATGCGTGTTTGATGACTGGATCATCCAGTTGTGAGATCATTGGCCTGCAATCATCAAGTATATTAATATAATTGAGGTGGTCATGTGTAAGGATGATAATTACATATGATGCGTCCACCTCGATGTGGAGAGGTAGAAGTTGGTGTTGATATGCTAATTGTAGCTCTATCAGTAAGGCATGTAATTCAGTGTCGATGGAAGAAGTAGCATGGATATGTTTGGAGAAACCCAATTTCCAAAGCCCCAAGTGATTTCTAAAAACTACGCCTACCCCACTTTGGTTGCGAGCGTAAGATCCATCCAGATTAAGTTTATAGAATTCTATGTGCGGTAGATGCCATTTAATATGCAGCGAAATTTTTGTATACTTTGGTTGGGATGCATTGGTAAGAAAGTAGCATTTTGAGGCATTAGAGATGATTAGGGGCAGACTAATGGGTTTATTATTATGTTCAAAACTGATTTCGATTTAGAACAAATGTCAAGATAAATTCTTTTTAGTAGTCTTATTTCCAAAATAAATAAACTTTCTTGCATTTGGTCGGCAAAAAAAATTATGCGAAGAATAAAAGGTCATATTTTAGTTTAAGAAAATGTGTTCCTTGAAAAATTATTTTTTGCGAAAACAAAAAAAAAATTGAAAACAGTCTTATGTAAATTATCTTAGACAATGCCAAAGATCCGGGTTGTTAAGAGGAATGATGACGTGGATTAGTTAGGAAATTAGTTAGTGATAATTACAGTTAATTATGTGTTAATTGTTAGTTAGTAGAGGATAGTGTCTATAAATACAGTTGTACAGCTCATAACAGTTAGTGGAAATAACAGAACTGCTCTGCTTCTTCTCCATTCTCTTCTTCTCTTTCAATCTAGAAACTTCCATGGCAGCATCTCAACATGGTATCAGAGCTATGGCAGCAAATTGATCGCGCACATCACATTCTCGTGACTGTAAGTCAACTGTCTCTATTTCTTTGTAGTTGTTAGGTCGATTTCTAATCCTCATTCAGTTAGCTCGAACAATGGGGGATTCTTCATCGACAACAATAGCGGCTATTAAGATAGATCATACCCATCCTTTGTTTGTACATCCATCGGACACTCCAAGCTTTGTTTTAATTCTGGTTCATCTCAAAGGATCCGAGAATTATGGGTTGTGGAGAAGATCGATGAGAATTGCGCTTCAAGCCAAGCGAAATCTAGGATTTGTTACTGGTGCATGTGTTAAGGAGTCATTTCCTGTTGCATTGCACGAGGATTGGGAGACATGCAATGCAAATGTTCTCTCTTAGATCATGAACACAATATCTCTATGTCTGTTGAGTGGAGTTGTTTATGCTTCAAATGCACATCTAGTTTGGAAGGATTTACAAGAGCAATTTGATAAGGTCAATCGTATGAGAATCTATCAGTTGCATCGTGCGATTGCAACGATCTCGCATGAAACCGATTCTGTTTCAGTTTACTTCACAAAATTGAAGGAACTTTGGGATGAATTTGATGTTATGGCTCCTATTCCTAGTTGTGAGTGTGAGAAATCTAAATACTATGTTGAACATCTTCACCAACAGAGATTGCTTCAATTTCTAGGAGGATTAAATGATTCCTATGCTCAAGCTAGGAGACAGATATTGATGAAGACCACTGAGCCTACTCTGAACCATGCTTATGCTTTGATCATGGAGGAAGAGACTCAGAGATCAGGTTCTCCCCAAAGTCTCGTCAGTTCTGGAGAGGGAAACGATATCACTGCCTTATGGACTGCTAAAACTTCATAGCAGAAGCCCAAAAGAGGTTACAATGACAGGAACTACAACACTGTTCAGTGTGAGCATTGTAAGATGAAGGGCCACAACAAGGAAAATTGTTATCAGCTCATTGGCTATCCACCTGTCTTCAAGGGGAGAAGAAAGCAAGGAGCTAATGCTGTGAGTTATGGTGGATCCAATGCTGCAAATTATGGTGGACTTAAGGAGACAAATCGCTTTGGTGGAGCTAATAATACAGTTGGTTCTGCAGCACCCTGCCCTACACAGCCTCAAGGCCACAATGATGCTTATAGTGTGATAATAGGAGGACTCAACAATAACTCTAAAGGAAACCATGCTGGACCAGATGCAGGGGTAGAGGGAGCAGGACCTATGTCTTTTACACTAGAACAATACAACCAGTTGCTCATAATGCTAACCAAAGATAATAATCCTTCAACTCCAACAACTAACATAGCAGGTTTCATTAGGTCTTTTATGGCTACTTGTGTTAATCCCGAATGGATAGTTGATACAGGAGCCACTGATCATATGGTTCTAACTCTAAGATAATGTCTGAAAAGCATACACCTGAAAATCACTCAAATACAGTACACTTGCCAAATGGATCTCAGCTCCCAATAGCTGTTGGTAATGTACACTGAACCAAGGGGAAATCTCAGGGGTCCTTTGTGTGCCTGGTTTTAAATACAACCTTCTTTCAGTCTCTAATCTTACTAAAGAACTGAATTGTTGTATGGCATTTTTTCCTGATTTTTGTCTCATGCAAGACCTTCACATTGGGAAGGTGAAGAGGACTGGTAAACTTCTTAATGAACTTTATTACTGGGATCACAAACATAGTAACAAGATGGCTCATTCAGTAGTGTTATAAGTAAGGAGTGATGAGGAGACATGGCGCAGAAGATTAGGACATATACCTCACAAAATATTGAAGCAGATGGATCTAGTGAAGCAGTATAATAAAGCTGGTAGCAGCCCATGCTCTATTTGTCCTCTTGCCAAACAGACTAGGCTACCATTTCCACAAAGTACTAGTAGAGTAACATGTTCTTTTGATTTAGTACATGGTGATGTATGGGGACCCTATAGAGTCCCTACTTATGATGGAAATAGATATTTTCTAACTCTAGTAGATGATCATAGTAGATTGGTTTGGATTTTTCTGTTAAAGCTCAAAAGTGATGTTTCTATTGTAATGAAGGATTTTCTGATCTTAATAAAAACTCAGTTTGGTAAAATTGTGAAGGTCTTCAGGAGTGACAATGGTACAAAGTTTTTTAATACTCATTGTCATGATATTTTTAGTTCAGCATGGATTATTCACCAAAGTTCTTGTGTACATACTTCCCAGCAGAATGGAGTGGTGGAGGGAAAACATAGGCAAATATTAGAAGTTGCCAGGTCAATTAGATTTCAAGGTAGCATTCTCTTAATATTCGGGGGGCTATGTGTGCAGAGTGTTGTATATCTTGTTAACAGAGTTCCATCCACTGCATTGTCTGGAAAATCTCCGTTTGAAGTGTTCTATGGCAATAAATCTAATCTTCAACACCTAAGAGTTCTTGGATGCTTATGTTATGCTACTAGAACAGGTGATAGTACAGATAAATTTGATGTCAGAGCATAAAAGGTTGTCCACTTGGGGTGTTCTTCTACTCAAAAGGGCTACAAACTTTATAGCCTAACTAATCATAACATGTTTGTTAGCAGGGATGTAGTGTTCTGGGAGAATGTATTTTCTTTTAGCTCCCCTTGCTACGAGGGGCACGTTTGAACCAGTTACTTCACTTCAAACATCAGATGCAGAAGAATTTTTTGTGTCCATTCCTGTCATAGATAATGCACAGGTTGCTCATAGTGCTAGTCCTCCCAACATGTTTGAATCAGTTGAAAGTTCAGTTGATTGCTCACCTTCAATACATAATGAGCCAACAGATCCTACAGAATCACCAGCTATAACAAGTACTACAAACAATAATGCACCACCTGTTGTGGTCAGGAGATCATCCAAGCCTTCCAAAACACCAGGTTGGCTTCATGGTTTTGTGCATCAAATGCCTCCAGGAAAGTCTTCTGGAACCTCTACTGCAAGCTCAGTCTTCATGTATCCTATTTCCTCTTATATGTCCTATGCTTCTTTGTCAGATTCATATTTCAAGTCAGTGTGTAATTTCTCAGCTGTTAAAGAGTCAACCTCTTATGCTGAGGCCACGCATGATCTTAAGTGGATTGAGGCTACGGACCAAGAATTGAAGGCCCTCAATGACAACAACACTTGGTGTTTGGTAGATCTAGCAGGAAAAAGGGCAATATGTTACAAATGGGTCTTTAGGGTCAAGTATGATGCACAGGGAGAGGTGGAAAGATATAAGGCAAGGCTAGTGTCCAAGGCGTACACACAACAAGAAGGCCTAGATTATTAGGAAACTTTCTCTCCTGTGGCTAAGATGGTGACTGTACGAGCAGTTTTATCTCTAGCTACCATGTATGGACGGAAGCTCCATCAGATGGATATATTCAACGCTTTCTTGCAAGGAGATTTGGTGGAAGATGTCTATATGATTCCACCACCTGGCCTTGTTAGCCAGAGGGAGTCCTCTCAAGTTTGCAAGCTTCAAAAGTCACTCTATGGCCTCAAGCAGGCCTTTAGGCAGTGGAATCTCAAACTATGTGAAGCATTAACTGCATCTGGATTTGCTCGAAGCCTTCGTGATTATTCCCTCTTTACTAAGCATTATGGTCAAGATCAGGTCCTAGTGCTAGTATATGTAGATGATCTTATGATCACTGGATCCAATCCCACCATGATAAAGGATACTAAATGCATGCTACAACAACATTTCAAGATCAAGGACCTCAGAGAGATGAAGTACTTTCTTGGTCTTGGAATTGCTAGAAGTAAGCAGGGAATTCTAGTCTGTCAAAGGAAATTTGCTCTTGACCTGATCAGTAATCTTGGTCTTGCTGGTTCTAAGACAGCAGGCACACCATTGGAGGTGAATCAAAGGTTTACTAGTGTGGCGTTTGACGAAGGAGGAACCTGTAGTACATATCAGGATTAGTTATTACCTGATCCTACCGGTTATCAGCAGCTGGTAGAAAAGTTGTTGTATCTCATAATGACCAGACCCGTCATAGCCTATGTTGTGCAGAATCTGAGTCAATTCATGCACAAGCCAACGAAATCTCACATGGAAGGAGCTCTAAGAGTGGTAAGGTATCTGAAGAATGGACCAGGGCTAGGAATATTGTTATCAGCGGACTTCTCATCACAACTCACAGTGTATTGTGATGCAGATTGGGCAACTTGTCCAATGACAAGGAAGTCAGTCAGTGGTTTTGTAGTCAAGCTGGGAGATTCTTTGATCTCTTGGAAATTAGAGAAGCAGAACACCATTTCAAGGAGTTCAGCAGAGGCAGAATACAGAAGTATGGCAAATGCACTGGCAGAGATAGTCTGGTTAGTAAGATTGTTCAAGGAGTTGAATTTTAATGTTGAAGTGCCAGTGAAGCTATTCTGCGACAGCAAGGCATCAATTCAAATTGCAGCAAATCCCATGTATCATGAGCGCACTAAACACATAGAGATTGATTGCCATTTCATCAGAGAAAAGGTGCAGGAATGCCTTGTTCAAACAGTTTATGTTCCATCAAATCTGCATCTAGCTGATATTCTTACAAAAGGACTTGGTAAATCACAACATGATTTCTTATTGTCCAAGCTGGGAGTGTTCAATCTTTTCTCACTATACAGCTTGAGGGGAAATGTTAAGAGGAATGATGACGTGGATTAGTTAGGAAATTAGTTAGTGATAATTACAATTAATTATGTAGCTAATTGTTAGTTAGTAGAGGATAGTTCTATAAATACAGTTGTACAACTCATAACAATTAGTGGAAATAACAGAATTGCTCTGCTTCTTCTCCATTCTCTTCTTCTCTTTCAATCTAGAAACTTCCATGGCTGCATCTCAACACGGGTAATTAATAAAATCACACAAGTGTCACTGTATAACTTGTAAAGTAAGATGTCCCTAACATTAACATTCGAATTGTTTTTATGCAAATGTGCATGTTGGCTGAATTTTTTTACTAAATGTATAATTATTGTAAGAATTTCAAAAAATATACAAAACATATATGTGAAATGCGATTACATATATTCTAATTTCTAAGTTAACAAATGTAACACATGGTATGAAAGATGTCATCAGCTTAAATCGCAATTTTTTAAATAAATTGTGAAGTAACACTATAATCGCATTTATTGAATGCAACGACTTATAAATCCGCACCGAAAAGATATGACTTATAACTCGCATTCTTTCAATGCAACTTATAAATCGTACTCCTAAACCGATTATAAGTTTGCTTTAAGTACGATTTACAAAAAAACTTGTAAATCACACTGTATTAATGCGACTTATAATCCGCATTCTTTCAATACGACTTATAAATCACATACTTCTAAATTGCTTATAAATTTATTAATTCATTAAAAAAAAATTGTTGTATAAAAGAAATTAGCAGAGGTAACACACGGCGTGGAAGATGTCATTTAGCTTTTTTCGCAATTTTTGCTATAAATTGTGAAGTAACGCCATAATTGTATTTATCGAAAGCTGCGACTCATAAATTGCATTGATACTTATAGCAACTAGCGTTCTTTAATTATAAATCGCGTTCCTCGAGTGCGACTTAAACTTGTTGCAAATGATTTTTATAAATCGCATTCTTTGTAATGCATTTTATAAGTTAAGAATTCCTTATGCCTTGTAAACTGCCTTATAAATGATTTTTATAAATCGCATTCTTTGTAATGCATTTTATAAGTTAACAATTCCTTATGCCTTGTAAACGGCCTTATAAATGATTTTTATAGATAGCCACCAAGTTGTATAATTACAACGACTTGTTTGTTTGTCATAGTATAATTACAAGTTTACTATTTGGTTGCACAAGTGTAATTATACAATAAGATTAAATTTTAAATGAAGTAATTATCAAAACTTAAAAGTTATGCCTAAAGACAATTTATATATATATATATTTCAAATTGATAATATTTAGTTTAGATACTTACAAAAACTAAAAATATACGTTTTGTAAGAACGTTATGGATTTCTTGTTTGATAAAATAAATTACTAATATTTATAAATATAATGTCATAACATTATTCAAATGTTTGACAAAACTAATCTATCAATTCTAATTGAACAATGAACAACATGTAATGTGAGACAATACTACTAATAAGTTTATAACCACATTCAACAACGAAATTTCACTTTAATTGCATTACTCATTATATGTTAAGTTTGTTAATGACTCATTATTTTTAATATTAGAAGGTGTAATTTCAAAAAGTAGAATAATAAATGAATAAAAAATAAAATATAAGCAATTACATGGAATCGCAAGAAATAAAAGTAGAGAAATAAAAGATAAATAATGTACAAAGAAAATTATATTTTGAAATTTCAAAAGAAATTAAAAAGTAAAAATAAAATTAAAAAATTAAAATAATAGAAATAAAAAGTTATAAAGAAAATAAAGTTAAAATAAAAACAAAAAAGAAAGAAACTAAAAAACAACGTTCTAATTACCACCGATTCTCACCTCCCCTCCCTCCCCTCCCCCTTGAGGTTTGGCCAAACAAACATGACAAAATGTGTAATTACACACAAATCCATTTCCAATGCATTTTATAAATTGCATTCTTTAAATGCATTATATAAATCGTATTCTTCTAATGCATTTTATTAATTTATAAATCCCATTCTTCTAATTATAAATCGCATTGCTCTTTGCGACTTACAAACAAACCGCAAATCCCTGTGCTATATACAGAACTTTGTCTCAAATTACTGACTCGTCAACCATTTGGCTCCGACTGCAGAAAGGTACGAAGTTGAAAATGGGTCGCCGAGTATCCTGCCGGCTCACCGCCATCTGCCTCTCTATTCTCTTCTTCATCTCGTCAACACACTCCTTCTATCTCCCCGGTGTTGCTCCTCGCGATTTTCAAACTGTACGCTCAAAACTACTTCTATCCTGAGTTTTTTTTTTCCAACGGTATTTATATCAAGATAGGATCTTTTGGATCAAATAGTTATATGATTGACCGTTTCTTAAATAATTTAAGCATATTTTAGTTTTCGGTATTAAGTAATTTTTGAGTTCATGTGACTGATAAATGATTGGATCTATGGTCTTTGACTGAGTGTTGAAGTTTTGTGAAATGGGTTGCTGTTACCTGTTTGATCTGATTTTTAGGGGAATAAAAATGTTTGCTTTGTTTAGTACCTATAAAAAATGTTTGATTTGCTTAATGGATATGATCACTTTTCGCTCTTTGTTGATAGACAAAGTCTAACTTAGTCAACTGAGGTAGACTCACCAGAGAAATGTAGTACTCTGTCTGTCCCTAACGCAGCCAGGATTTTTATGTAATTCAAAATATAAAGGAGTAAATGCAGGAAGAAGCTAAGTGGATTCTACATATAGTGTATATATATATATACATAAAAAAAAATTGACCTATATACATAGTGTACTTTTCCGTCGAAGTGGTGTCAATTGACTTTCCTTGGACAAGGGTACCTCCACCCTAGCTAAAAGAATGACACAATTTGGAGTTGGAGGGTCAAATTTTTTTGTTGATTTCCAAATAATAGTAGTACCAAACAAATTGGGATAGAGGAAGTATATGTCAAAGCTCCAAAAACTTATTTCAAAGAGAAAGAAACCATAAAGGTCTTCATGTTTAAGAGATAACTCGAAGTGTTGCTTAGTGTTGCTTTTCCAACTGAACTTGATTTACTTGAAGTCACCAGATATTTGTCTATTGGGCTAACCTGACGTCTTGGACTTGTTGCTGGATAAAATCCTTTAGAAAAGAGAATCAGTTGAATAAATCGGTGTTTGGGTGTCACGTTTTGCTATATATCTTTATATCTGTTGCTTTTGATTGTTCCCCTTTATTAAAAAAGATTGTGTTCCCTAGAGCTTCCTCTGTAGTGTAATTGTTTCTAACAAAGCTTCCTTTTCTGTGTTCCTCTTCTTCTTTAACAGGGTGATCCACTTTCTGTTAAAGTGAACAAGCTGTCATCTACCAAGACACAACTTCCCTATGACTATTACTACTTGAAGTACTGCAAACCTACAAAAATTTTGAATAGTGCGGAGAATTTGGGGGAGGTTCTTCGAGGGGACCGTATAGAGAATTCAGTTTATACTGTAAGGATATATGCTTTTATAGTCTAATGATGGTTTTATGTACTTATGTGTGCACTCGCTAACTGGATCTATATTTTAATCATCTGTTCACAGTTCCAAATGAGACAAGAACAGTCATGCCAAGTGGTGTGTCGGAAAAAACTTGATGCTGAATCTGCAAAGAACTTCAAGGAAAAAATTGATGATGAATACAGAGTCAATATGTAAGAGTAAAAACTTTTCAGCATTGTTCCCTTTATATTTTGTTCGCTCCTGCCGTGTGTGATACTTCTGTTCATGTTTTTTGAGTGAAATGAAAAGTTAATATTAATCACATGGTGTTGCAGGATTTTGGATAACCTTCCTGTTGCTGTTCGTAGACAAAGGCGGGATGGAATTCAGTCAACTACTTATGAGCATGGTTTCCGCGTTGGTTTCAAGGGGAATTATGATGGGGTTAGTGCTGTCTCTGAATTGTCAGATATGATAGCTTAATCTTCTCAAATTAATATAAATGTTTATGCATTCCACTTGCTTCTGTCAGAGCAAAGAGGAGAGATATTTTATAAACAACCACTTAAGCTTTCAAGTCATGTACCACAAGGATCCTGAAACTGATACTGCTCGTATTGTTGGATTTGAAGTCACTCCAAACAGGTTTAAATGCTTAACACCTATGACTTCTGAATCTATTTTAATTCTTCTGACCCCAGGGGGCAGGGGTTTTTAAATCTAGCCTATCTGTTATCTTCTGATAATTTTATTAACAGCATTAATCACGAATACAAGGAGTGGAATGACAAGAACCCTCAAGTGTCAACATGCAACGAGAATACAAAAAAATTGATACAAGGTAGCACTATTCCCCAGGAAGTAGATACAGATAAGGAGGTTGTATTCACATATGATGTTTCTTTCAAGGTATTCTCTTATTGAATCCGTAATTCCTTCTCCTTCCTGCTTCAGGTTTCAAGATATTCTTCGTTGATTCTGGATATCTTATTCACTATTATCTATCTTTCTCCAGGAAAGCGATGTAAAGTGGGCTTCTCGTTGGGATACATACCTTCTCATGAATGATGATCAGATTCACTGGTTTTCCATCATAAATTCTCTTATGATTGTCCTCTTCCTGTCTGGTATGGTTGCCATGATCATGATGAGAACTTTGTACAGAGATATTGCGAACTATAATCAATTGGAAACACAAGATGAAGCTCAGGAAGAAACAGGATGGAAGCTTGTTCATGGCGATGTTTTCCGTCCTCCAATTAATTCTGGATTACTGTGTGTTTATGTCGGGACTGGTGTTCAAATACTTGCAATGACACTGGTCACAATGATCTTTGCTCTGCTAGGTTTCTTGTCACCTTCCAACCGTGGTGGACTAATGACTGCCACGGTTCTGTTATGGGTTTTTATGGGCTTGTTGGCTGGGTATACTTCTGCACGTCTATACAAAATGTTCAAGGGAACTGAGTGGAAAAGGATTACCTTGAAAACTGCTTTCATGTTCCCTGGTATACTTTTTGCTATCTTCTTCGTATTGAATGCTCTCATATGGGAAGAGCGATCTTCTGGAGCAGTGCCATTTGGAACCATGTTTGCTCTTGTGTGCTTATGGTTTGGAATCTCGGTCCCCTTAGTGTTTGTCGGAAGCTACCTTGGATATAAAAAGCCAGCCATTGAAGACCCTATTAAGACGAACAAAATCCCTAGGCAAATACCAGAGCAAGCATGGTACATGAGACCAGCTTTTTCTATACTTATTGGGGGTATTCTCCCATTTGGAGCTGTTTTCATTGAGCTGTTCTTCATCTTGACCTCCATATGGCTGAACCAGTACTACTACATCTTTGGTTTCCTTTTCATCGTTTTTCTGATCTTGATAATCACATGTGCGGAGATAGCCGTCGTGCTCTGTTACTTCCAGTTGTGCAGTGAAGACTATCATTGGTGGTGGAGAGCTTATCTGACTGCTGGATCCTCTGCTTTATACCTGTTCCTCTACTCCATCTTCTATTTCTTCACCAAGTTGGAAATCACAAAGTTGGTTTCAGCAATCTTGTATTTTGGCTATATGTTGATTGCATCATATGCCTTCTTTGTGTTAACAGGAACAATTGGATTCTATGCTTGCTTCTGGTTTGTTCGTAAGATCTACTCCTCGGTGAAGATCGACTGATCACAAGGGAGCCTCATAATATGTTGTTATTGTAGTGAAATGATCTAGGTTCTTATGTGCTAAGACTCAAGGGCTAAAGAGAGGAAGTTCCCAGGCTAATGACAATTCAGTTTTCTGGTACTAGCATAGGTTTAGTCTGTATCTTGTCATCATATTTTTCATTTAAACGGATGCCCTGCATTCTTGATTGTACTATCTAGCTTTATGATTCGGTGAAATTTGATAAAATTTTGTTCGGCTGGAAATCTTATGATGATGTTGGATATATGAATTAGTGAGAGCTTGTCTTAATTTGGAATATAGGGGCTCTAATTGAGATTGGAGCCTTTTTGGTGAAGTCTCTTTATATATAAAACAGTGGAACATATAACAAGAAGTTTTACTGGAGATCTATCTAGCGCTATGTGCTTGCGACCCAAACAAATCTGAGGTTCTTTAAGCCTCTGGAGTCATTACTTGTTGTAAATGAATTTGTAATGGGAATACTTGGTGACTTTCCTGTGTTATTTACATCAGGTAGCCACTTCTGCAGCCTTGTATCTAGAAGTTGGCTGCTTTTCCAAAATTAGACCAAATGTGTAGTAGACAAGCAGTCTTTTTCTTAAATTGGTAAGTTAGCAGACTTAAATTGCCAGAAATTTGGGATAGGAATCCAAAGATCTTCAAATGTATGTGCAGTGAGTTGACTCATAATGGTTAGTGGAGTAACAAAGAGTGAAGGCCTAACATGGAGGTAAAAGGTTAAGCAGTATATCATTTAACAAGGCTTAATACATATGATATGTAAAGTTGTCACAATTTTTCATTTAGACACGTTAACTAGGCCTTGTTTTGATTGGTCATCTATAGTAGACCCAAAGTGTATCAATAAGATACATTTCGCATTGGCTTGGAAATACCTCAAACATATGTTGGTAAGCACTCCTTAATTGGAATAATTAGCCAATTAAATCGTTGATTACGCTTGGAATATGTCATTTTCACATCTTTTTTGGACAACTTTCCATACTTGTTCTTAGGTTCACCTTTCACGGTAAACTCCAAATTGATTTAATTGGCTAATTATTCTACATAAGAAACGCTTGCTGATAGGAGCTTAAGAAGCCAATGTGTCTGGTAAATTTGGATCTACTACAAATATTCAATCGGAACAAGGCCTAATTAAAGTGTCAAAATGAAAAATTGTGACAACTATAAGTGTTTCTGTATGTATTTCTGCCATTTAACAAATTAAAATAAATGGGATTTGACAGACCAACTAATTAAAGTTGCCTACCATTTTGTCTTTCCTTCATGCCTTGTTACCATGACAAATGCAGGATATGCTCCCAACCAAATCTTTATCACCCATTTACTTTTGTTTGCAAGTCAAATAAGCCTGACATTTATTTTAGGATAAGAAAGGGAAAAAAAGGTTGTCTGTTACCTCTGTCATTGGCAAACTACAGCGACAGATCAAATTATGTTAAACACCATCGGCTGCCGTCTAACTGCCAGCCCATTGTTTCATTTTGGACATATAACTTATACATTTCCTTCTTTCCAGTAGCCCTTCGTTTAATGAATGCAAAGGTGCTGAAGCGATTCTTAATGCATTAAAGCTTTTAATATTACAGATGTGATTGGATAGAAGAAATTCCTTTTCCCTTAATCAAAGGTCTCAAACTGGTACGAAACGCTTTCCATTTAAATGGATCTTAAGTGGAGGCAACAAATTCAGATTAGTCGGGCCAATGAATTTCAGATATTAGATGGCTAAACTTTAAAAAAGGAATTTTTAATAATGAATTCAGCATGCAAAGAATGCAATGCCGGTACATAAAGCAGGCAGCACAAGTTGAAGTACAAGATTGAGAAAACATCTTAAAAGAGAGCTTGATGTTATTATTGCAATGTCACAGTAACATTACTACTAGTGCAAAGCAATGAACAATTGCTTTCTTACATAGATAAATACAATGTTAAAATCCTTCAACTGAAAAGGCTTATAGATTCTACCACTAAAAATACTGCACACTGCCTCATCAAGAATCATGTAGATGTGCACTTAGACCAACTCCTCAAACTCTTGTTTTACAGATGCAGACGTACACCAATCTGACAGTAACTTATACAATGTACAGAATCTTTTTTGCCCGTCGTTTTTCCAATAAATTTGAGCTTTGATCTTTTGGATGTGTTGCATATCTGTACAACTTCACCCTCAGTGAAGCCAAAAAATGATTGTGGCGATTCTTGGATGTGAAGTAGCTTCTTCAAATAATTTAGAAAAAGAATACTTAAATATTGCTATTGTGTATAGTAGTACTAGCTGAAACCTTGTTTGTTTATCCTCAGTATCATCAACTGCAGATAGCTTCAACTGAGAGTTTTTTCATAACACCTGGACATGGATCACCACCAAAAATTTCTGGTGTCACAGGTACTGTACACGACTCTTGCCCGATGCAATACTGCAAAAAACAGGGGGGAAAATGCAATTAGCTCAGTCAGAAAATAACATCCTGCAACTGCTTGCATAAATAAGAGGAAAAACTTAGCGCGATTAGGTCCAAGGAACAATGCAGTAGGATATTTTTTTCTAGGAAAAAACAGTATAAAAATTCAATTTTGACAGCTACAACTAGTTATAATTGTGAATTTTCACCAAGTTGTTCTACTGGAAACATAGCAGCAAAATCAACAGCAAGATTTAATACCTTCTCAAAAGCATCGTATGAGTGGTGGGCATGACAACTTCCTTCCCTGAAACTTCCACAAACCCCCTGTGGTGTTCCAAAGCTTGCGAATTTGATTGAAGTAATCTTTTGACCAGGAGCACAACTGAGGTGCGCTCTAGGCCTGAGTGGTTTATCAACTTTCCCAGATGCTTGCATCTGCCAATTCACTAACTGTGGTTGCCATTCATTTATATCTGCGCAGACACTTGCTAATTCTCTCTTGATCAAAGAGATTGCATTGGGATCCCCTCCCCATTCCTCAAATACAACTAACAAGTTTCCAGTAGGATGCAGCCAAGAACGAGGCACGTGATACCTGAATATCATGATTTTCAGTTAATAGCGAGCTTCTTGTTACATCAGAGGAAAATGCACCAAAAGGTTTGTCATTACTTACCATCTTTGTGAGGCCTCTCCACAGTTACTTTGGCACTTATCCTCATTAAAGTAGCCTGCATAGTTACAAGCACCACAAGTACCAGATGCTTTATATCCAGGCCAGTATCGTCCAATGCTTTGTCCGTTTATCCACACTTGACCTTTGCCCATGGCATTCATATCTAAAGCCAAAGGCTCATTTCCAGCTGGAGCATTGAAGGTGGTCTGAAAATATGAAGAGCTTGATATGAAAATTGTTATGATAAAATAAAGCACTTCGCCACAACAGATTACTCGCAAATGTTCATTAATGAAGAAGGCATAGATATGAGTTATGCACCTTAAACCACGTGAGAGGCTGTCTCTGAGCCACCAAAGAGCCTTCAACCCACTCAACAGACGAGCTGCCACTGAGCGAATGAAGATTCAAGGCTTCTCCTTTTAGACCAACCTGGTCAAGAAAGTTAAAAGTCAAATAAACTGGCAGTTAAAACAACTAAATTGTCTGTCGAATGTTTCAAAAAGACAAACCTTGTAGGACCATTTCTGCCATGTTAAATCTCTTTTGCCCTCGTCAAGACCACTGAGTGAAACTGGCCCAAGAACACCAGTGTTCCATGTCTCAAAATGTGGGCCAATATTCTGAGCTCAAGCACAAGCAAAAGCAAGCCAAGTTAACATGTGTACTTGAAGTACCAAAGTGTGACTCTGAAGATTAGTTTTGTGTGTGTGTGCGCAGTCTTTAGAGCCATGCAACTGCCTATGAGGATAAAGAGGGGAAAGATGGATAGAGGACAAACCGGAAGACCAACAGCAATGCTGAGCAGAGAAATCTTGTTTACACCAGCTCTCAGATTTACTGCTTTATTGAAAGTGAGTTTCTGGCTTTTTAGACTTCCATATACAGTTCCTGCAAAAAAAAAAATGATTTAACCAACCAAGATGTTATATAACTAACTTGTGGTTATACAGTGGAAGTGTAGATGGCTTATTTTTTATTATCACATAAATTATCGAGTCGCTTGGGGATTTCTGATGACACCAAAAAGGTTCTCACCATGGGCGGAGCCAGGGGCAGGAAAGGGGTGCACTGAAAATTACACTATATATACTAGGTCAAATTTATTTATTATACATATATAGTAGATATTGATTCCTCTTGACTTATTCGTATGTTTGCTTCTTTATATTTTGAACCCCTTACTGAAATTCTTGGTTGGGCCACTGGTTCTCACCTTTCAAATGTTTAAAGAACAATTTCATTACAAAAAGATTTTTTTTAATTACTGTTTCATAGTTTTTCGTTTTTCCTTAAAATTTGAAGGATCAGTGCAGAACTAAAGATGCAAGTGTAAAGCTCATGAAAAACAAACGATCATGTGACGCACCTGCTAATTGATCATTCACGAAAACATGCAAAGCAGGACCAGCTGAAGAGACTCTAAGCCAAGGCCATTTTCCACTACTCAAAAACCCTTCTCTTGGATCAATCTTGACACTGAAGATAGACATAAATGAACTTAAACTTGTGCAGAAGCTAAAGTAATTAAAATGTTGTTAATTTTCCTAATTTTGACATACGAAGCAGCAATCAGAAACTTATCAGAAGTTACACAAGCACTTACTCGGTCATATACCACAAATAATCCGACACATCTCTAGTGGTATTTATCTGCTCCAGCAACCCAACAACCGTGAAAGTATTGTCTTCATAAGATGCTGGCTCATCATTGTATGACTGCCAAGAAAATCCCCTATTTGCTGGAGTCATCTTCATCAGAGCACTTTGAGCACCAACCTTCACATGGAATAAAGAGAGCCGTCAGTCGCAGTAAGGAGTGTGAGGCAAGGAATTCTCTATTTCATAACTCATTAATGTGGAAATAGCCTCTATATGTTCACTAGGTAGGGGTAAGGTCTGCGTACACACTACTCTCCCCAGACCCCACATGTGGGAATATGCTGGATATGTTGTTTTTGTATAACTCATTAATGTTTACTTAGACTTTGAGATGCAATTTCATTGTTATGCATCAAATAGCATAAATGCTTAATGGAGAGAGTCCAGTTCTCACCCTTGCAGTATTATATACGGTGTTCCTGCAGTCAGGTAGAATGCTGATAGACCAGGGTGGTAAGTTATAATGCCTGTTCGCAAAGGCCACTGTAGCAAAAGAATGTTGGTTGTAATTTGCAAGGAATGCAGCACATGCCCCAGACTTCGACCTAAAAACACGGGCCTGCAGAAAAAATTGCAGTTAATTTGACTTCAGATTTAGTCATATATACGTCGACTGTTCAAGAATTGAAACAAATCTTACCTCTTGATAGTGTCCAAGGGATGTCACAGTTGGATCACCAGATACTAAAGCTGGTTCACAAAGCTTTATTGCTCTATGCAGATCTTTCAGATGACCCCACTTAGGTTGTCGTAATAATCCTAACGATCAAAAGGGAAAAAAACTTTAGTTGGCTAAACAATCTAGTTCTTCTTCGGCTTCTTTTTTCTTTGCTCTTTCGCTTCTTATTTCAAGTGGTAAACCATGAACATAAGAAACCTCATCAGCAAGAAGTTATCTTTTCACAGCAGTAACCAAACTTGAAAGTGTGATATCATATTCGTCGCAGAACAGGACTCATCAAACCAATCACATTAGATGATATAATCAACATCAGCTAAGCCATCAAAAGTTACTGAAAATTCAAGCTTGGGAAATCAGGAGGCTTTTCAAAGAAGCAAATAGATACTTTTGTCACCGGCTTTTGCTTCAAATGCAACTAGCATCAGGGGCGGATGCAGCGTAGGACCACCAGATTCATGTATTTTCTACGTGGAACATAAATTTGCATGAAATAATTCACTAAAATTGTATAAAATAATAGATCTGAACCCAGAATTTTAAAAATAAAATAAGTTCAATGTCGAGAACATTAAAGTTTGAACTCATAAAACTTAAATCCTGGATCTTCCTCTGGCTAACATGACTTACTACACCATCATATATCTATTGGTTGGCTTTTCTATTAGATTAATAACAGGTGGTAACCTCAAAGCATTCAGCCTAAATTGTTACTCTATTCAAACAAAACAATTTGGTCAAAGAGTCCACTTTTCCATGGTTATGAAATGATAGAATTCTGATCTTAGCTCCTCTTTAAATGAAGATATTTAGCACAGACTCAAATTTAAAGGAGAAGTGCATACCAAATTCATCAAGTGGGGCATCATAATCATAACTAGTAGCAATAAATGGGCCACCAGCAGTCCTGCCAAAGTTTGTTCCTCCATGATACTAAACCAAGAAAGAAATAAACATCATAAAGCAGTGTTCTTTGATTCATAAGCAATAATAACTCTTGAAAATTAAAAGGACAGCCCGATGCATTAAGTTACCGCTATGCGCGGGGTCCGTGGAAGGACCGGACCACAAGGGTCTATTGTAGGCAGCATTACCCTGCATTTCTGCAAGAGGCTGCTTCCATGCCTTGAACCATGACCTTCTGGTCACATGGCGGCAACTTTATACGCCAAGGCTCCCCTTCTAACTCTTTGAAAATTAATTATAAAAAGAGCACTCAATATACCATGTAGTAATTGATGAATGAGCCCCCAGTTTGTATAAATTTAGCAACCCCAAATGCTAAATCCTCAACAGGACGATAAGGAACTGGACCTCCAAATTCAGTGAACCTACAAAAATTAATAATATAAAATTATTTCCAACATGGACAGTTGCTAAGATGTAAAATAAGAAACTGATCATTTATTGCTTCTGAAATATGTATTTGCAAATTTACCAGGCAGTCCAGGCTTCTGTCCACATCTTGGGTTTATAATCCTTGTTTGGTGAGAAGGTATCACAGTAGAAACCATTGCAAGTATTAATCTAAACATGGGAAAGAGATACATTTTGAGTAAGATAATTAAGGAAGAAATATTAGAAACAGTACTAACATAACCAAAAAAATGACATTATTAGCATTTGAAAATCAAACAAATTTCTTTAACCATGATTTTTTCAAGAATTTTTAATTTCTTAATTAAATGGTTGTAATTTAAAGTAGTTATATATAAATTTTCTATTTAGATGTCCAAACTCTCACAAAAAATTACATGCATTTGCCCTGCCTCACAGGATTTAGGCCGTGTGCATGTAAACCGATAGTTTTTACAAGCATTAGATTTAGGCCGTTTTTACGGTGCCAAACTAGGTATTTTATTTATATATTTTATTATCTGTTGGTCGGGTCCTCATGCTTCAACAACAACTACAATAACAACATACCCAGTATTGGTAGTGTGTACGCAGACCTTACCCCTACCGCGGGCCCTCATGATTCAGAAAAAAATAAATGATGCACTTGGTTGAACGTTGAGTTATTTATCCAAAGGAACATGGATCGTTTCTCACTTAGTACTTCTTTTATAGTGCACCCATATTTTAGAAATCATAAATCCGCCTCTGACTCACACTTGTTTATTCATTTTATTTTTTACTAATTAGATGCAGAACAAAAGGTATGTCACCAATATAAAAAAAAAAAATTAACAAATAAAAAAAAAGAAAACAAAGAAGTATTATAGAACTTATTCCCTAAATATTTTTAAATTTACACAAAATAAAGTAGAAATCAGATACTACAAACTAACATGGTCTCAAGTCGGTGATGAAACGACAGGAGAACAGACAGGTATTTTTTTGTAAACAAAAGACACACCATGTGCAGGAATTAAATTATCAACAATGAGAAAAAAATAATAAAAACGACAAACAAGAAAGAGCAAATTAATGAGTTATTATAGGGGCAAAACTTACGACAGGATCTGGAGCATCATCTTGCTTGCACATGACCCATGGGACACCTGTCCCAAGATCCAACGCCATTTTTGCTGCCCATTCTGAGTAAGATTTACCTGCTTCACCTAGTCTTAACTCCATTGGTCCATATTCATTCTCAATCTGCCAATTAAATGGCCATTTGTAAATAAGAATTGTGAAATTCCGGGGAAAAAAAGAATTTTAAAAAAATTTCAAATGAAAATACAACAACAAAAACCAAGTATAAATTATTCAAGTGGGGTTTGGGGTAGTGTGTAAGTAAACTTTACCCCTATCCTGGGAATAGAGAGGTTGTTTCCGATAGACTCTTGGCACAAGAATTAGAGTTGTGCTTGGACATGAAGTTTTATGAGTGCTTTGAAGTGAAAATTTTAAGAAACGGCTTTTTGGATATTTTAAATTCAAAAAAATTCCGAAACTACAACTTCAAATAAAATTTAAAATTTGCATGGGCAAACACAGATTCCAAAAAAAATTTAAAAAAATCTGGAAAAAATGATCTTTTTGGGGCCAAACGGACCCTAAGTGGGCGTTTGGACATAAGAATTGTAAAATTCCAAAAAAAAAGTGAAATTTTTTTTCAAGTGAAAATAGTATTTGAAAATTAGATTTGTGTTTAGACATTGAATATAATTTCGGGTTGTTTTTGAAGTATGTTGCTTTTTTGAGCCGAGGGTCTCCTGGAAACAGCCTCTCTACCCTTCGGGTAGAGGTAAGGTCGGCGTACATATTACCCTCCCCAGACCCCACTTGTGGGATTATACTGGGTCGTTGTTGTTGTTGTTTTTGAAGTATTGTGAGTGATCTGAGTGAAAATTTTGAAAAAATGCTTTTTGGAGTTTTTCAAAATTTTCGAAAAATTACAAATTGGATCTTCAAGTGAAAATTGAAAATTGTATGAACAAACGCTGATTTCGAAAAAAAGTAAAAAAAATTCGGGAAAAAGGAAAATTTTTCTTATGTCCAAACGGGCTCTAAGTTAAATCAAAGAAAGAAGATTACTTTCATCAATTTACCTCTCACTTTTAGCTATAGGAAACAAATTGTACTGGAATTAAGGAAAATAGAAAGGGATTAAGAACTTTTTTAACAACCTGTGATAGTATTATAGGGCCACCTTGAGATTCATATAGCCTTTCTGCTTTCATCATATTAACAATCTTGGTAGTGAACTTTTGCATTGCAGCCTTTTTATAGTAGTAATTTAGGCATGAAAAGAAATAGAGTCAAAATTAGAAACCAATGACAATCAAAGTAATAATTACAAATTTATAAGTATTTTTTTAAAATCTAATTACCTTGAAAGGCCCATTATCTGTTCTAAAACTGATACCTGGAACATACTTGAGCCAAACAGGAAAACCCCTAAAAAATTGAAACAAATAAAGGAAATCAAGAACTTAACTTTATGCCAAAATGGGTAATTACAATTTTAGCAGATAGTATAAGAAGTTTGAGCCATATATACCCAAAATTCCATTCAGCACAAGCATAAGGTCCAACCCTGAGATGCACATAAAGTCCTGCTTGGTGTACTAGCTTAATAAACTTCACAAGATCATATCTTTCTTCAAAATAATACTGGAAAATGAAAGAAAAAGGACAGAAAATTGCATATCAGTACAAGTAAATCATGAAAATTACAGTAAAGGTCTCAACTTTTACTCACTTTGCCTTGTTCAGGCTCATGCCCATTCCAGAAAACATAGGTCTGAATCACATCTATGCCTCCTTTTTTCGCCTTCTGAATTAAATCCGGCCACATCTGTGCAATACCAAACAAGGAATTTAAAGACACCATTTTGCCAAAAGAAAATAAAAGGTCACTCCGGTGCACTAAGCTTCCGCTACGTACGAGGTTTCGGTAAAGGCGGACTACAAGAGTCTATTATTTACTGCCTTAACCGGCATTTCTGTAAGAGGCTATTTCCGCAGCTCAAACCGTGACCTACTAATTATAAGGCAGCAACTTTACTTGCCAAAAGAAAATCTTGAACAAAAAATGGGACATGACTAATACAAACAAAGTGCATTGTAATACCTCAGGAGTGCTTCTTGGGTAGTGAATAGATCCAGAAATAAGAATTCTCTTTTGGCCATTTACAATGATAGAGTTGCGGTCATATGATACAGAAGCTAATCCAGAAAAAACCCAAGAACCCAATAATGTTAACAGCATCAGCAACACATTCGACATTACTAACCTTAAAATCATGTTCATTTGAATCAAGAACTCAGTCCCAAATCTCAAGCTTGTACCTTTTCAAGAAATGACCTTTATTCCCAACCTTATCCCTTCTTTTCTTGCTACACTTTATTCTATAACTAACGAAAACAGCTGTGTTTAATTAGTCAAAAAAAAATTTCTTTTTCCTTTCTTGACAGCGTTAAGAGAAGAAAAGTTCAGAGAGTGTGTGATGAAATGAGGACTTGGGACTTAGCAAAAATTTGTGCTTTTTGCAGCTGTTTATAGACAACAGAAGTACGGATTAGTTTGAAAGTGAAAGTGGGACCATTTTTTAACTGTACCACGAAAATGGGCCCCATATTTGGCTTAAAGCTCTTCACTGCAACAAATTTATTATAGATCTGAATTCTGATGATATATATATATATATAGAAAATCATATACTATACTATTATTCTGATGAATTGACTTAAAGATATTTATTAGGAGTAATTGATTAGTTATAATTAAATGATAACACTTATATATAGAACAGTTTTTTGTCAGGCTGAAAGTAACCTCTGCTTGCAAATTTGGCAAATAATGAGTAAATATGTATTTAGTACCAAAGTCATTTTCAAGTATATATTTTTTACAAAATAGGTTATTTTTTTTAATTGTAAGGGAAAAGTTTTTCTTAAAAGAATTTTATCAGAGTTATGATAATGTTAGCAAATCAGATAGAGTTTTAACGAAATTTTTGAGAAAAAAGTCTAAAAAATTATAAAAATATATAAATATTGACTCGAGTTGTGATATGAAAATAGTGTTGGATATTTAGAAAGAAAATTATTTTTCCCTTGTTTCTTAAAAGCATTTTTCTAACAATATTTTCGGTGATATCTAACGCACCCGTAAATTAATTACACATTAACAGCTGTTTGACTCTGTTATTTTCTTTTTCTTTTTCTTTTTTACACTCTTTTTTGTTTGGCTCAGTTAGAAAAAGCGAATTTTAACACGGTGTTTCAAGCAGATGTACAAAGATTCTCAACTGTTCCGACCTTATTGGCCGGAGCTTTATGTTTGTTCTCGGGGCGGCTTTCTCAATCGCTTAAAACGCAAGTACAACTGTCTCTGTACAAATGGCCTCATGTAATTGGACAGTGTGCTTCACGTATAGGTTAAAGCGTATGATAGAAATTCTCCTAGAAAAATACGCTGTAGTTTGTGTAATTGGCCTGTCGTGTGCATGGTTTGGCTAAAAATTCTAAGTATAATAAAAATAAAAGATTGTTATAAAACTATAAAGAGAACAAGAGTAATATTGTAGAGAAAGAGAAAGAGAATTCTTATTGAATTTTGGATGATTTATAATGGGGTAAGACCCCTTTATTTATAGGGAAAAAATAACTTAGCCACAAAGTAAAACTCTCAACAAGATAGACATTCACTTTAAATAAAATTCAATTCATAACACTCCCCATTGAATGTCTACTCAATAAGTAATGTGCCTCATTAAAACCTTAACTAAAGTAAAACTCAATGGGAAAAATAATTCTAGAAAAGGAAAAAGAGTACACATATCTAACAATACGCCTTTTGGTTGCCTCGTTAAAAAAACCTTGCAAGGAAAACTCAGTGGAACAAAACCTTGTAAGAGAAAAAGAGTGCAACGCGCATTAACTCCCCCTAATGAGAGCATCATTTCACATCCTTGAGCATTCGCATCCCAATCTTGTGTATTAGCTTCTTGAAGGTTGACGTCGGTAGAGATTTTGTGAACAAATCAGTCATATTATTACTTGAACGAATCTGTGTCACATTGATATCACCATTCTTTTGAAGATCATGCGTGAAAAATAACTTTGGTGAAATGTGCTTTGTCCTATCTCCTTTTATGAATCCTCCCTTCAATTGAGCTATGCATGTTGCATTGTCTTCATACAAAATCGTGGGTAGTTTGTCACATTTCAAACCACATTTGTCTCGAATAAGATGTATTATAGACCTCAACCATACACACTCTCGACTTGCTTCATGAATAGCAATTATCTCAGCATGATTAGATGAAGTAGCTATAATTGATTGCTTAGTCGATCGCCAAGATATGATAGTGCCTCCACATGTAAACGCATAGCCTGTTTGAGATCGAGCCTTGTGTGGATCAGATAAATACCCAGCATCAGCATAACCAACAAGATCGGAATTGCAATTATTGTCATAAAATAAGCCCATATCGGTAGTTCCTTTTAGATACCGCAATATGTGTTTGATTCCATTCCAATGTCTCCTAGTAGGAGCAGAGCTATATCTTGATTATTTAAAGAAGGAATTCGAGATGAAAGATCTCGAAAAGACAAAATTATGTCTTGGTTTGCAAATTGAACATTTGGCTAACGGAATTTTTGTTCATCAATCTGGCTGCATAGAAAATGTATTGAAACGGTTTTACATGGATGGAGCACATCCATTAAATACTCCGATGATTGTTCAATCACTTGATGTGAATAAGGATCCATTCCGACCCTAAGAAGAGAATGAAGAGCTACTTGGTCGTGAAGTACCATATCTTAGTGTAATTGGTGCACTAATGTATCTTGCTAATACTACAAGGTCTGACATAACTTTTTCAGTTAATGTCTTAGCAAGATATAGCTCTGCTCCTACAAAGAGACATTGGAATGGAATCAAACACATATAGCGGTATCTAAAAGGGACTACCGATATGGGCTTATTTTATGGCAACATTTGCAGTCCCGATCTGGTTGGTTATGCTGATGCTGAGTATTTATCTGACCCACACAAGGCTCGGTCTCAAACAGGTTATGTATTTACATGTTGAGGCACTATCATATCTTGGTGATCGACTAAGCAATCAATTTTGCTACTTCATCTAATCATGCTGAGATAATTGTTATTCATGAAGCAAGTCGAGAGTGTGTGTGGTTGAGGTCTATAATACATCTTATTCGAGACAAATGTGGTTTGAAATGTGACAAGTTACCCACAATTTTGTATGAAGATAATGCAACATGCATAGCTCAATTGAAGGGAGGATTCATAAAAGGAGATAGGACAAAACACATTTCACCAAAGTTATTTTTCACACATGATCTTCAAAAGAATGGTGATATCAATGTGCAACAGATTCGTTCAAGTGATAATATGGCTTATTTGTTCACAAAATCTCTACCGACGTCAACCTTCAAGAAGCTAGTGTACAAGATCGGTATGCGAAGGCTCAAGGATGTGAAATGATGCTCTCATCAAGGGGAGTTTAATGCACGTTGCACCCTTTTTCCCTTACAAGGTTTTGTCCTACTGGGTTTTCCTTGCAAAGTTTTTAACGAAGCAACCAGAAGGCGTATTATTAAACATGTGTACTCTTTTTCCTTTTGTAGAATTATTTTTCCCATTGGGTTTTATTTTAGTTAAGGTTTTAACGAGGCACATTACTTATCGAGTAGACATTCAAGGGAGAGTGTTATGAATAGAATTCTATTTAGAGTGAATGTCTATCTTGTAGAGAGTTTTACTTTGTGGCTAAGTCATTTTCCCCCTATAAATAGAGGGGTCTTACCCCATTGTAAATCATCTCAAAATTCAATAAGAATTCTATCTCTTTCTTTGCAATATTCTTCTTCTACTTTTACTGTTTTATTACATGTTTGAACTTTGAATGGTGTAATAGTATCAAATTGATGAATATTTTATAATAGCAGCATTTACTAATTTGTAACAGAAAACCTGAAAATGTGGACTATTTTTTTCAGTTTTCGGATTAATGTATTTAACTTTCAAAATCTTATGGTATTGCCAACTAACTATTTATAGGCAATATAATGGACATACACATCTTTAACTATAGGCAGTGTTTTCAATTAATTCCCACATTTTCAGGTTAATGGTTCCCCTAAAAAAATTTGTATGTCAGCTTATTGTGGGGAAGTACATGATTTATGGAATTAGAAACCTCCAAATATAGTACTAACGGCAAAGAGCAAAATATACCCCTGTACTATGAGAATCGAGAAAAGATTTAGATATACCTTTTCGTTATGCTTTCGGTCCAATTATACCCCTACCGTAATACTATTGGTTCATATATATCTCTCTTCTGTTAAGTTTGTCTAAGGTGGATATCCAATCCTACGTAACACTGATATTTGATGAGGTGAATGCAACCTAGCATGCCACCTATCTTAGTGCCCCTAATCCATATATAAAAAACTAAAATTTGAAGTATTTTTCATGGTAGCAGTAATAGTGACAATATTGGTGGAGGGGAAGAAAATATTAGTAGTGGAAAAAAAAAATAGAAGGGAGGGGTAAAACGGGTTAGGGACACTTAGGTGACAAGTCATGTAGCATCCACCTTATCAAATGTCCGTGCCACGTATGATTGAATCTTCACTTTGGACAAACTTAAAAAAGGGGTATATTTGAACTAATAGTATAGCGATAGGAGTACATTTGGACTCAAAGTATAACGAGATGTACATTTAAACCTTTTTTGATAGTACAAAGGTATATTTGGCCCTTTTCCGTCGTACTTAATCACAAACTAAATTAAATAGCCTTCCAGTTATAACGTTCATCTCTTTCTCAATCTGCTAAACTAACTATCGTCAATTGTACTGTGCTATCTTGAATTGGAAAAATAGCCTTTAAAAGATAGTAATAAATTTTAATGTATTAGTTAAATTGACGTTTTGATGCAAGTAGCAATCGGTCACTTTTTCATTCTCGAAGTAAAAGTATTTATTTTTCTACAATCTAGCATTATCCCTTTGAATTCAAACACAACAATTAATTAATCTAGTATTACTCCTTTGAATTCAAACCCAACCAAATTTAGTTTATTATGCATTAAACAACGTCGTTCAAAACTTTATATAACGATACGTAGATTAATTTGACACAAAGCGATAAATTGAATTGTAATTAAAGCAAACAATGATAAAATAAATTCAAACCGTGCGACTTGAACAATTATAGCCTTGAAAATTGAGTCTCACTTGAACCGGACAGACACAGAAGAACAATAGCTTACAGAAAGAACATAATATTATATTGATTTGGGATGCGTGTAACGATGTCTCTTACAAATAATCAGACCTCCATTATATAGTAGGAGAGTCCTACTTTACGCTATGTTTGGATCATTGTTACCCATCGTTTTATAATGTATCGTACTGTATTGTATGGTATTATATTTTATCATTTTATGAATACAACGTTTGGATAGATTGTATTGTTTGCTGTTGTCAAATAACATTTTGTTGTTTGATTTCACTGTATCGTACTGTACTGTAACAAATAAGTTTACTAAAATACTCTCAATTGTTTTAAATATTATCAAGAATTACACGTAAAGCAATTAGAATTGGAATTAAAACTCAATATTATATAGCTAATTGGAGATAAAGTAATTAGAATTGGAGTTAAAAATCAAAGCAGAAGAAAGAACAAAACAAAAAGAAGGCAAAACCTATACTTGATGTTGGAGTTGGAAGAGGCAGAAGGAAAAACGGAATGAAGATGTAGGTTATAGGTTAGGAGATTTGGATTAAAATAACAAAAAAGTAAATACTAAAATAGAATTATAAAGTAATAAGTTAGGATATGATTGAAAAGAAAAATAGGAAACAATCCCACCACATCAAATCGGTTGTTTTAAAAATGGAACTTTTCATTGTTCCGGGATAATAGATTTAACAATACAATACAACCAATTTTAACTAAACAATCAAAACAAACATTATTTTGGGATAACAATACGATACAATACAATGGGAAACAGTCATCCAAACAAGTTGTTAGGCACAATTCTATAAAAGGTAAAAGTCCCATGATTTGCTAATTAGTCGGTTTCTCATTGATACATGTCGCGATTCCTGCCGTGATACCCGACCGGTTATAGATATTGCGCCTTTCGTTATTCGGTCTGGCAATGTTTCCCTCGAGCTCATTCGGGGCCAGGGTCGATTCCGGGGTCATGGACTCGATATTCTCAAGGACGGACATTCTGATCTCGTATCTTGGTTCGGTGAAATCCGGGGTCGATCTTCAACCCATCACGTTTCAATCCGATCTGTCATGCAATAGACGAGCCCAATTTCGACCGTTATACAACTTTAAAAAATTCGAATTAGATAAACGTAAAAATACTATTAGTTGTTATATAATTATGTTAATTATGAAAAGTGGGGTGGGGAGAGAGACCATTTCTATGTGCGCGCGCGGCCAAACGTGTAGTAGCAGATTGAACTTTATGTGTTAGAGATGGAATTTTATACTAATCTATTTGATTTATGGGGTTTGAAAAATATTTTTATTTGTTTAGTAAATTTATAAATTCATACACGGGATCAAAATTTATGTACGTAGTACCATAAATTCTCAGTTAACTCCCATCCTCCTCTCCTTCCCCGAACCAACTGTTGGGCTTTTTAAGCTTATTTTAGTTTAAAAGAGGTGAATGAAAAACGAAGGGAAAATAAAATATTTGAGTTTCTCTTCTTGACAAAAGTATATTGTCCCATATAAGAGGAATAAATTTTTTTTGATGGGTATATATACAATTGCCCTTTTTCTAGCTCTTAAAGAGTTGAGAAGAAGGCAAGTCTCTCGCTGTCATCGCTCGGCTCGGCTTTAGCTTCGGTCAAATAATTGATTGATTAATTTTTAGAACCAAATTTATTTGTTAATATTAAGATTAACGTAATATTATTTAATCCAAATTAGCCATTTTTGTAACGAAAAATTAATTTTCCTCCGCTTTTTGAATTTCCGTTTTATTTTGCGTAAATAGCCATTTACGCAATAGCCGTTTTATGTGAACAATCATGAGACCTTCTGAAGAGTTGCAACATGTTGGATATAAATAGCAGACAATTCCCTTAGATTTTCCATACGAAATCTCTGAATTCTCTTCTTTCTTTCTGCATTGTTTTCTTACAAAACAAACAACGTAAGTGTGATTTGTTGTCGCCATTTGTGTTCGTTAAAACACTGAGATTTGAAGTACCACTACACTAGTGTGTAATCCGTTCTATCCTGGAAGGAAATAATCCATAAACTCGGGTAATAAAAGGGGATTACGTTCCTTAAGGAAACACTTCGAATTCAATATACTCAAATTAAATTCTGTTTCTTCTATGTTTCTGTTTATACATTATTTTTCTTTCTCCAGAATTAGTTTACATATACAGTATATTACCACCAACTCACCTTGTATAATACTGAATTTATTTTCTTCAACATATTATATGTTTCCCAGCAATTCCTGGGGAAGAAATGATTTGTTCACTTGAAGATTGAGACGAAAAATGAATTATTAATAACAACAACAACAACAACAACAACAACAATAATAATAATAATAATAATAATAATAATAATAATAATAATAATAATAATAATAATAATATGGCAAAATACATAAACAACTCCTTTGAGTTGTTCTCAACGACCAACTGAACACCTCAAAAATGTTAATGACCAAAGAGACACTTTTTGCCAAGTAGAAACACGTCTCTTAAACCCCTTATGCTGATATGGCAAAATTTGTGTGTTACACTCGGATTGGAGCGCGTGAAACTCTTTAAAATTATGTTTATCCATTTTTTTCCCGAAAATTAATGTAGACCCCACCTCCTTCTTCTCCAATTTTTTCCTCCACCATTCGATGAGCACCAGACCTTTCTCTCCACCTTCCCCTTTCATGCCATAAAGCCACCAGGTATCGCCGTCGGCGGGCTTATCACTCGAACCATTTTCGGAATTATACAGTTAAGGCATTTTTTTTTTTTACTTTTCTTTGTTTCATAGAAACCCATAAAGAAACTTAAAGGGGTTATTTATAGCATGCAGTTGATCGTTGAGGACAACTTAAAGAGGTTATTTATGTATTTTGCCTAATAAAATTAACAATGACAATAATATTATAGTATCCGTTATTTGGTCGGATCATGTGAATTAAAAATATTTTCATGTAGCTTCTGAGAGCTAGGCGTCAATCAGATTGACAGATTGTCCAAAGTGGTTGGTCAAAATGTTAGTATTATAATTTTTCGTCTGCATGCTTCTAATTAGCCATGCGAACAAGTATGAGTCAACTTAATTGAACGAAGAAAAGCTATAAAATTCATATAAACAACTGACATACAGGTAACGAAGATGAGACCATGTGGCACCATTCACAAAATAATAATCACATTTTATTGTTTTTTTGTCAATATTTCCATTTTAATTTATTGTTCAGTTATGCAATTTTGTTATTGACATCTGTATTGCTGTAAAATTAATAAAATAATAAACTTTCTGGAAAAACAGAAATTGAAAGTTAGTAGAAATAATTCTGAAAACAGTATGGTATCTTCAAAACGTTTTTTGAAAAATAGTATAGGAACAAATCGAGCTCACTGAATACACAGTGTGTCCTTAAGGAAATATTCCCCTCAAGTACCCGAGGTTCTGGAATATATCTTCCCAGGATAGAACGATTTAACTCACCAGCGTATCAGTACCAAAAATGCAGATGAACAACGAACCACTCAAAGGCTGTAAAATACACTGGAATTTTTGTGCAGAAGAAGAAGAAGAAGATAATCAGAAAAATTTGTGAGTAAATATTCTGGGATTTGAAGGAATAGTTATAGCCAATTTGGTACTATTTCTGAAAAGGTTTGCAACCTTTCATAACAGCCATAGCTGTTGGAACAGGTTTGACACTGTTTCAAAACAGCCATAGCTATTGAAAATATTGCGGGAAAATTAAAACGGAATTTAAAATAATCCGGGAAAGAAAACGAGCCGAACCGGACCGGGCCGCGAGTCGTGGGTTATTCCGGATTGAATTTACGTTAATTAATTAATTAATTATTTGAAAAAAAAATTGTCCAAAAAGATTAATCAATCTTTGACCAAATCCGAAGCCGAAGCCGAGCGAGCGACGACGGCGGCGGCACGAGGCTTGCCTTCTTCTTAACTCTTTAAGAGCTAAAAGATGAGCTTCTCTATATATACACAAAGATTTTCTTTCCTTCTACCAATGAGGGACAAAGTGCGTTAGTAAAGTGAACTCATTCAAAAATTTCACTTCCCTCCATTTCTTTTCCCATCATTTTTCATTCACACCTCTTTTGTTATTAATAACAAAATTTAACAATCCCCCATATGAATGGGGAATGGCTATAAACTTAAAGGAATGCACAGACGTGTGTGTGTTTTACATGCAAGAATTAATTGCATCTAGACAAGTAGGTTTCCCTTTGAACTTTCCGTAGTGAACTTATATCGGATATACTCGGTCAATCGGTAGATTTGATATCTTTGAACCGTCGAGCTTTGTTGTAAACCTAGACAACATAAGTCACACAATCAATCCTTAACCATCTATGGTTCTCAGGGTTGTGTTCGTTTCGGCCATGAACACTGCTCTGGTTTCATGAATTCTTAGAGAATGGACCTTTACTTTCATTCCCCTTGAAGCGGCTTACACTTCACACTCACATAGGTGATTCCTAAACGTGTAATCCTAAAGACACACCTATCTGATCATATCTTGCCAAACTTAGCAAATCATTAAAAAGCTTTAAGCTTTATTGACTCATCAAAAATCCTTAATGCTTTACCTCGTTTTTGAACATTGTCTTCATCACGAGAATGGGTTGAGTTATTTGACAATGCTGAACCGTCATTCATAACTTTGTTTGATCTATTTGAACCTAGCTCTTGGGATCTCCAGTCTACTAGGTAGAGTTATCGCTATGATGACTTGTCTTAGGTCTTTAATCCCATTCCCTTTGATGATCTTTCAACTGCCTCTCTAGATATGCCTTTTGTAAGTGGATCCGACACGTTATCTCTTGACTTTACGTAGTCAATTGTGATAACACCACTAGAGAGTAATTTCCTAATGGTATTGTGTCTCCGTCTAATATGATGAGATTTTCTGTTATACATAACGCTCCCTGCCCTACCTATTGCCGCTTGACTATCACAATGTATACAAATAGGTGCCAAAGGTTTGGGCCAAAATGGAATATCTTCCAAGAAATTTCGGAGCCATTCAACTTCTTCATCGGCCTTATCTAAAGCTATGAATTCAGAGTCCATTGTAGAACGGGCAATACACGTTTGTTTGGATGATTTCCAATACACTTCTCCACCTCCAATTGTGAAAATATATCCATTTGTGGATTTAACTTCAGATGATCCGATGATCCAATTTGCATTACTATATCCCTCGATCACGGAAGGATATTTGTTATAATGCAAAACATAATTTTGGGTATGTTTCAAATATCCCAAAACTCGTTTCATTGCCATCCAATGTATTTGATTGGGATTACTTGTAAACCGACTCAGTTTGCTAATAGCACATGCTATATCTGGTCGCGTACAATTCATGGTATACATCAAACTTCCCAATACTCTTGCATAATCCAGTTGTGAATCACTTTCACCTTCATTCTTTTGAAGTACATAACTCACGTCAATTGGAGTCTTGGCAATTTTGAAATACAAATACTTGAACCTCTCAAGTACCTTTTCAATATAGTGAGACTGTGATAATGCTAGACCTTGTGGAGTCTTGTGAATTCCGATTCCTAAGATCACATCAGCAACTCCTAATTCTTTCATGTCGAATTTGCTAGCCAACATGCGTTTTGTAGCATTTATATCTGTCATACTTTTGCTCATTATCAACATGTCATCAACATATAAACAAACAATGACTTCACGACCTGGAGTGTTTTTAATGTAAACACATTTGTCACACTCGTTGATTTTAAATCCATATGCCAACATTGTTTGGTCAAATTTTGCATGCCATTGTTTGAGTGTTTGTTTAAGTCCATAAAGCGACTTAACAAGTTTGCACACTTTTTTTTAACAGGATCCACAAAACCCTCAGGTTGTTCCATGTAAATCTCTTCTTCCAATTTTCCATTTAAGAAAGCTGTTTTAACATCTATTTGATGGATTTCAAGATCATACACGGCCACTAATGCCACTAACACCCTAATAGATGTTATCCTTGTTACTAGCGAGTAAGTGTCAAAGTAATATAGACCTTCCTTTTGTCTATAATCTTGGACAACAAGTCTTGTATTATATTTGTCAATAGTGCCGTCAACTTTAATTTTTCGTTTAAAGATTCATTTCGAACCTAAAGGCTTATTTCCCGGAGGAAGATCAACCAATTCTCATGTATGGTTATCCAAAATTGATTGAAGATCACTATTGACTGCCTCTTTCCAAAACGCTGAATCAGAAGACGACATAGCTGCTTTAAAAGTTTGAGGCTCATTTTCAAGCAAAAATGTCACAAAATCTCGTCCAAAAGAAGTAGATGTTCTTTGATGTTTACTACGCCTTGGATTTTCTATACTTGGAGTATTTTACTTTGGTTTTTCCCGAGGTCTTTTAGGTCTTTCACTTAACGACTCACATTCAGTTTTATACGGATAGATGCTTTCAAAGAATTCAGCATTATCTGATTCTATAACCGTATTAACATGAATCTCGGGATTATCGGATTTATGAACCAAAAACCTACATGCTTTACTGTTTATAGCACATCCAATGAAAACGCAATCTACTGTTTTTGGTCCGATTTTAACCCTTTTAGGTAAAGAAACTTGTACCTTTGCTAGACACCCTCACTCTTTGAAATATTTCAAATTGGGTTTTCTTCCTTTCCATTTTTTATATGTAATAGATTGTGTTTTGTTGTGGGGTACTCTGTTGAGTATTCGGTTAGCTGAAAGGATAGCTTCCCCCCACAAACTCTGCGGTAATCAAGAACTTATTAATAAAGAATTCATCATTTCTTTTAGTGTCCGATTTTTTCTTTCCTCAATTACGTTGGGTTGAGGTGTGTAAGGTGCAGTAGTTTGATGAATAATTCCATATTCCGAACATATTTCTACAAATGGAGATTCATATTCTCCATATCTACCACTTCTAATCATTTTGATCTTTTTATTCAATTGATTCTCTACTTCATTCTTGTATTGATTAAATGGTTCAATTGCTTCATCCTTACTATTAAGCAAATAAACATAACAATATCGAGTGCAATCATCAATAAAAGTAATAAAATACTTTTTCCCACCTCGAGATGGTGTCGACTTCATATTGCAAATTTTAGTATGAATTAAGTCTAAAGGATTTGAATTCCTTTCAACAGACTTATAAGGATGTTTTACAAACTTAGATTCAACACATATTTGACATTTCAATTTATTACACTCTAATTTAGGCAATACTTCTAAATTAATTAACTTTCGCAAGGTTTTATAATGACATGTCCTAAACGAATGTACCATAAATCATTTGACTCCAATAAATAAGAAGAAGCTGAAATTTTATTTATACTGTCAACAACCATTACATTGAGTTTGAAAAAGCCCTCCATGGGGTAGCCTTTTCCAACATACATTTCATTCTTTCTTACAACAACTTTATCAAAAACACATACACATTTGAATCCATTATTTACGGGTAAAGAAGTAGAAACTAAATTCTTCCTAATAGTAGGAACATGAAGAACGTTGTTGAGCGGTAACACCTTGCCGGAAGTCATCTTCAGGAATATCTTCCCATAACCTTCAATCTTGGCTATTGCATTATTTCCCATGGAAATCTCTTCTTCGGGACCAACAGTAGAGTAAGTCACAAATGCTTCTTTGACAGTACAAACATGTCGAGTGGCTCCAGAGTCAATCCACCACTCCTTCGGATTTCCAACTAGGTTGCATTCCGAAAGCATTGCACAGAGATCATCAATGTCATTATTCTTCTCCAATATGTTGGCTTGTCCCTTCTTTCTATCCCTTTTCGGGAGACGACAATCAAAGCTTTTGTGACCAACTTTTCCACAATTGTAATAGTTGTCCTTGAATTTCTTTTTGTTCTGCTCCTTAGTCTATCCAGAAGACCTCTTCCTCTTCTTACTTTTTGGAGCAGTCTCCTCAACGATATTAGCTACTATGATCGTTGAATTTCTACGAGACTTTTTCTCGGCTGTTTTGTTGTCTTCCTCAATCTTTAGACGTATCACAAGATCTTCCAACTTCATTTCTTTGCGTTTGTGCTTAAGATAGTTCTTGAAATCTTTTCACGAATGAGGCAATTTTTCAATCATTGCAGCTACTTGAAATGCTTCATTCACGACCATACCTTCAGCAATAAGGTCGTGAAAAATAAGTTGAAGCTCCTGAACTTGGGTTCCCACAGTTTTGTTGTCTATCATTTTATAGTCTAGAACCTTGGCAACCACGAATTTCTTCAAGAATGCATCTTCCATCTTGTACCTTTTCTCAAGTGCATCCCATAATTCTTTCGAAGTATTCATCGCACTGTACACATTGTACAAGTCATCCTCTAAAGCGCTTAAGATATAGCCTTTGCAAAGAAAATTTGCATGCTTCCATGCCTCAACTATCATGAACTTCTCATTGTCTGGCATGTTCGCAATAGGTACTGGAGGCTCTTCACTAGTTAATTTCTGCATACCAAGTGTGGTAAGCCAGAAGAACACCCTTTGCTGTCATCCTTTGAAGTTGACTCCAGAAAATTTCCTCGGTTTCTCGGCCGGAGGAACAACAGTGCGACTTGACGAGGCTATCGTTGTTGCAGCAACAATCGCAGAAGAATTTTCGTTATCAATTATCATTTCTCACTGTCAACAATAGAAGAGTTCAATTAATGGCAAAAATAAGAATGGTAAACAATACTATAATCAGTAAGCAGTACGTAAAAATTGAAGTTTTTATATACTATTACACAGAAAACTATGAAGCTTTTATGTTCTTCAAATCGTTTTTTGAATTTCAATATTCTGATGAAGTTTTTATATTTTCAATTCAGAATAGTAAAATTCAGACGGAGTAGAAAACCACAAAGGTTTTAATCTCCACAAACAGAATACAGAATATAATAAAATAATTTCCTTAATATTGTTATTGACATCTGTATTGCTGTAAAATTAATAAAACAATAAACTTTCTGGAAAAACAGAAACAGAAAGTTAGTAGAAATAATTCTGAAAACAGTATAGTATCTTCAAAACGTTTTCTGAAAAATAGTATAGGAACAAATCGAGTCCACTGAATACACAGTGTGTCCTTAAGGAAATTTTTCCCATCAAGTACCCGAGATTTTGGAATATATCCTCCTAGTATAAAACGATTTAACTCACCAGCATATCGGTACCAAAACGCAGATGAACAGCGAAGCACTCGAAGGCTGTAAAACACAGGGGAATTTTTGTGCAGAAGAAGAAGAAGATAATTAGAAAATCTCGTGAGTAAATATTCTGGGATTTGAAAGAATATTTATAGCTAATTTGGTACTGTTTCTGGAAAGGTTTGCAACCTTTCAGAACAACCATAGCTGTTGGAACAGGTTTGACAATGTTTCAGAACAGCCATAGCTGTTGAAATATTGCGGAAAACTTAAAATGGATTTAAAATAATTCGGGAAAGAAAACGGGCCTGACCGGACCGGGTTGCGGGTCATGGGTTATTCCGGATTGAATTTTCGTTAATTAATTTAATTAAATATTTGAAAAGAATTTTATCCAAAAAGATTAATCAATCAATCGTTGACCGAAGGCGAAGTCGAAGCCGAGCCGAGCGAGCGACGACGACAGCGCGAGGCTTGCCTTCTTCTTAACTCTTTAACAGCTAAAAGATGAGCTTAACTGCCTGATTGTATACGTGTTCTAGAACTATTCATTCAGTCTGAGAAAGAATCATACTAGAATATAGTATGCTTTTTTAGAACCTTTTTTAAAAATACTTTTAGTTGTAATTTACTGTACTGTTTTACATTTAATAAATACGTATTATCAACTTCGTTAAAAAATCGATCTTTAATTGTCATTGTAAATTAAAAGAATAATGTAAATTGACTAAGTTCAGAAACTCAATCAGCCAAATGGTCCTGTCCAATGGCGAACCCAAAAATTTTCTCAAGGGTTACAAACTTAAAAGAAATGAGAAATTCACCGATAAAAGGTGTAGTATATATTATGTATCTCTAAAATCTCACATTTTATCTATACATATAGTGTAATTTTTCGAAAAAAATGATCAATTAACGAGTAGATTTCTTTTTGGAGAAAAGCAAACAACCACTAAATTATACATGCGCACCAGCTTTTTCTAGCCTTTGACTTCATAACAAACTACACTTTGGCTTTTCAATGGTTGGCACAGTGGAAAACCACATTAGCAAAAAATTTCCTTAAATCTAAGTAGACGTTTGGATATATAAAAATTATAATTTAAAAAAAATAGTATTTGGAGTTAAGTTTAAAAATTATATTTGAAATTTGAAATTGTGTTTTGATATGCATTTCACTTAAAAAAATATTATATTTTTATGATTGGAGAAAAAAGTTAATATAGAAGGTAGATGAAATTGATCGACATATCATACATTGCATTCTGACTCAAACTATATATGTATAATTGAAATTCTTTAACATGTGTATTTTTACTAAATTCAACCTCATTAGTACAAAAAAAAAAATTGTAATGGTGCTCGATTCAACTAAGTTAAAATCCCATGCCCACAAATATAACGGAATCAAGCTATAAATTTAAAGAAAAGTTAAAATATGAATTTGAGTAAAAGAAACCTGAGTATTGATTCACAATAGATTATAGATAGCCCAAACAAATGAATTTAAAAGACATCCAAATTATTTATAAAATTAGCACGGGGTGGTCAGTTTTCGGATTGGTCATTCAAAAATAGCCAGCGTTTGTCAAGTTATTGAAAAATAGCCAATATTTTGCTGCAACAAAGACCGGTCCAACATAAAATACTAGAGTTTGGTGCACCTGTGTATGAACTTCCAGCATATTATGTTGGCTCCAACACACGGAAAGTTCCAGCATAATATACTGGAGATTCGAGCACTTGTGTATAAACTTCTAGTATATTATACTGGACCGATATACTTTGCTGGAACTCCAGTATATTATGCTGGAGTTCTAGTGTACTTATGCTGGAACTCCATTATATTATGTTGGAGTTCCAGTATACTTATCCTGGAACTCCAGTATAATATGCTGGAGTTCAAATATACTTATGCTGGAATTGCAGCATAATATACTGGCGTATTTTCCGGGTTTTGAACAATATTTCCGCTCAGATTTATCTTTACATGAAAAGTGGCTAAATTTCGATTACTTTTGAAAACGTGACTATTTTTGAATGACCACTTATAAATCTGGTTAATTTTGAATTTCTCCCATATTATCTTCACTTTCTTATTTTCATAAATTAAATAATACACTTATTATCGGAAATAAGTTCTACATGTCAAAGCCATAGACAACAAAAGTTATCGATCGTTAGCTCATTACCTCAACCCCATTCCGCCAATCACTGCAATTACGATATCTGCTTTTCTTATACCAAAACAAAGATTATATATTTCTAAGTATCTTTCCCATCAATGAAAATGAATGTAACTATGTAGTGGAAGATCTTTTACCTAGCTGTACTGTAATAGAAATTTTTATTTAGATTTCTTATAAATTACTTTGTAAATTTATATTTACAAGTTATGCACAAAATCATAAAATAATAATAATTATAGATCCTTTAATTTTAGCGTGTCAGTTACACGACACACACTGCCCATTTCCAATAACCCTCCCCTACGTTTAAGATTTTTTTTCTCTCTTTCTTAATAATCACCCAAAATCTCTCTTTTATTTTTAAACCCCCTCCCCTCCAAATTTTCGATTATTTTCCCTTTCCAAAGATTTTCAAACCGATTTTCTCTCTTTCTTACTTATCACCCAAAATCTCTATTTTTTATTGATACAATACAGACGAAATTCGGAATATTGCTCTAGAATCAAGCCGTGGGTAAGTTTTGAATATTGTTTTCTTTCTTTCTAAAATCTTCATTGTATGTGATTTGTATATGATACATCAATACCCAAAGCAATACTCGATACAATATTAATACAAATAATACGATTATATTAGATTGTATTGTAGAGTTATGATTGAAACTTGAAGAAGATGAAGATTTTAATTATATTATATCATAATTTTTCAGGAATGTATTGCAATTGTATTTGTATATGTATCATAATTGTTGTAGGAATTATATTACAAATGTATGATAATTGTATATTCATTGTATATTATTACAAGCAGTTGTGAGTTCGTGACGAATTTGATAGTTTGTATCACAAATATACGATAATTGTATCAGAAATTATTTTGGGTATTATTGTACCATATACAAGTTAGATACAATTGTGATACAAGTATGATACAATTTTGTTTTAAGATTGATGTATTTGATACAATTCAAATATAATTATGATACACTTATCATACAATTCCTAAATATTTCTTCATTTTCAGCGTTGTCCAGTCTTCCAGCAAAAGAACGATATAATAGATGATTTTTAATAATATAAAGTTGTCAAGAATGGAGGGAAGAGAGAAGATGGACATTCTTGTCGTAGATTAAGGGATTTTGATGTAAAAAAAAAGAGACAGAAAAGGAAAGGAAAAAAATAATGTAATTGAATCTCTTAATTGAAGGCACTAATAATGGGGTGAGAGTCTTTTTTAAAGAGAAATATATACAATTTGTAAGAAAAATCTAAATACTTATTAAAAACTACAATACACAAAACCAAAGGTAAATAAATTTTTAATATAGTATAAATAAATAAAATTCCCAAATATGTTTTGATTTCGGTATAATCAAAGGCCAAGACATTTTCTGCAACTCTGTAGATTGCAAAATCTCACATGTTATCTCCACCATTTATTCACCTTCTACCCCCCCCCCCACCCCCACCCCCACCCCCACATGGGCGGATCCAGTCTATTGAAGGTGGGTTCTCGTGAACCCAGTAGCTTTTGCATATATCATGTATATGTATTAAAAAACTCATTAAATATTCACAAATATTTGATTGTGAACCCAATTACTTATTGTATATTTACTTAAGGTCGTTATAGGAACCAATAAGTTTTAAATTCTGGATCCGCCTCTGCCCACACACTCAAAAAAAAAAAAACACCATGGGTATATTGAAAAATAATCACTATATCTAGATTGAACATAAGTGTAATAAAAATAAAAGTGATAGAAGATTTTTTTTGTGTGGTTGATTGTGTCAATTTCAGCAATTAGACGAGAAAAGAGACGACGCAACGTTGGTCACGTGTGCATGCCATTAAACTTTAATTTGAATAAATAAAAGCACCGGCTCTAGTTGAAATGTTCCTTTCATGCTTAAAGTTTCAACAAACATAAATTATGCAAATAGTCTTCATTTCGTCCCTAAAAAAAAACAATGATTTCTCATTTGCTTCTTTTGGTCCAATCGAAACAAAATGCATTCTAAACTTCGTCACTTATAACTTTACCATTCATATATTAATCTTTAATCTAAATCGTAACTAAGCTTGTACGTGAATTTCGGTCCGGAACTAGGGGTGTACGTAGATCGAGTTGGTTCGGTTTTTATCAAAACCAAGTTAAACCGATTATATCGATTTGGATTGGTTCGGTTTTGTCGGGTTTTCGGGTCTTTTGTTACATGAATATTATTTCAATCTTACTTTGTTAAAATTATAGATAAAGCTTCGATAAGTGAATATGTGTTTAGTAAATATGGAAAAAAATTGACAAACATATGATCTATTAAAATATTCTAATTGGAGAATTATTTTAGTAATACATGATAGTTATTTTTTTAGTCGTCTAACAATAATTTTTCGTTAATTTACGCTTTCAAGGTTAATACATGAGAAGATCCCAAATATTTTTACATTTTCTAAAGAAAATTCACTATAAAGTCTTAAAAATATAAATAAAATTTATATATTTATATGTCGGTTTGGTTCAAATTTTTTAACTCAATACCAAATCAAGTCAAACCAAACCTAGTCGGGGTTTTTAATCGATTTGGTTTGGTTTTTCGATTTGGTGCGGTTTTTCGGTTCGGTTTGAACACCCCTATCTGGAACTATAGAAGTTCTAAAGCTTTATGTATATATAAATGTATATAAATTGTCAAAAAGACTTGGGATAGTCATTTTTATGAATGGTTACTGAAAAATAGCGAGGGCTTGTGAAGTTATTGAAAAGTAGTCATTATTTATGACGAAAATAAAATTTGGACAAAAGTACCCTAGCTGAAACACGAAAAGTTTCAGCATAATATGCTGAATTATGAAACTTTTGCGTATAAAATTTCAGTATATTATATTGTAAAGTTAAGAATATCGTAAATCTGGCTATTTCTGATTTTGCTCATATAAAGAGAAATTTTCATAAAGCACTATCTTTTAGTAGTAATTAGTCGTCTATAGATACCATTTGCTATATTACGGAATATAGATACATTTTCTGTGGTTATAAGATGTATTTGATGTATTTAAGCTATTGTATTCATGAATACAGTAGCAAAAATAGGCGTGAATCAAGGAAGTACAGCTAATCAGTTGTTGTATTCGAGTGTATTCCACTGTATTCATAGAGTGAAATATGAGATTACAGCTGAACAGATTATTGTATTCGAATGTATTCACAGCGTGAAATAGGGGATTACACTGTTTTTAAAACGGAAAGTGAATCAATTAACATAATACACTCCTAATATGACTCAACAAACTCAATTATAACACACAAATTTTGTATTTTTTAGTTATAAAAAAGATTCTCAACCGCAAAATACAATGAAGTAGATAGAATACAGAGGGATACATTGAAATACAATGAGAAAAAAGACACTAGATATAATGAAATATATAAAATACAACGAGATACATTGAATTACAATGAAAAAGATAGTGAATACAATGAAATATATAGAAATATAGCGAGATACATTGAAATGCTCTTTAAAAAAGGTAACAAAATCTTCAAATTGCTTAACCCCAAACTTCAGACGAACTATTTTAGTCGACAATTTTCCAACGACCCATCGGATTCCGATCATGATTCCATAAGCAGCGATGAGAGAAAATTCCAAATTAATAAGGCCTACAGTCCACATGAACTCGGCAGAGTCGTATAGAGGTGCCTCTGTCTCTCCCGCTTGAGAATTGTTTGCGCATCCTTGCAAAGTCGGAGAAAATAGTTTTAGGGCCTTTTTGGCAATGCCTAAGAACTAAAGCTGAAGGCAAATAAAAAAGTAAATTACCCTCTCCAACTGCAATAAATAGCTAATCGTAAGCATAAACTAAGTCCCCTAACCTCAACTGCCCAAAAATCAGCCATAAGAAAGAGGAAAATAAAGAATAAGAAAAACAAAGAAACTCAATGACATTACCTAGCTCTAGCTTCGAGGATGACGATGAGGAACAAGGACATAAGGGTTAAAAATTGGTATTTTGTGGTGTAATATGCCTCCTCTGTCGTTGGAAAAAATCGGCAAAGTATTGCCCTTCTCCAGGTTGTGTTCCTGCTTTAGAGTCCTTGTCGCCAGATCGGAAATTTTAATGGGATGGGGGAAGAGAATGAGATGTATCAAAGTAGAGAGAGAAAGAAAATAGGGATACTGATTAGTGTATTTAGTGACTTAGGGCTAGAAAGTAACCAAAATTAAATATTTTGCTATAAAACTTAAAAGGTATTTATAAAATATATATTTTTTAAATGGTATTTATTTAAAAACTCCTTATATTTTGTAGGCCAACTCCCCTCTGCCCAACTCTAAGGATTGAACGTGTGTGTCAATATCAGATACTGGAAGGTAAGCAGTAGTTATCATCTTTACCATGGCCTGTTGGGTTATTGGATAAGTGGGCCTCTTTGGTTGGAAAGAAAAATTAATTCAAATAGCCATCCACCCTACCTTTAAACTAAAAATAGTTGGTGAATATATATATATAGTTTATATATTACATGTGTATAATATAATTGTTTATATATTACATGTGTATAATTGTGTACAATCAATGTATAATCTGTATACATGGCTAGAAAAAGTAAACAATTAATATGCCGGCTATTTGTGTAAAGATCCCTCCATGATATTGGAGCTTAGATGACTTTTGGGCCCAATTGTTGGGCTTCTGCATAGGAACCTTTTTTTAGGTTTTTGGGAGAAATTGAAAAATAGCCAGATTTATAAGTGGTCATTCAAAATTAGCCATAATTTCAAAAGTAATCAAATTTAGCCAATTGAACGAAAATACTGTTCAAAATCTGAAAAATACTCCAGTATAATATACTGGAACTTTCCGCGTATTGGAGTTCCAGTATAATATGCTGGAAGTTCATACACATGCACACCGATCTCCAGTATATTATGCTGGAACTTTCCGTGTTGCAGCAAAATAGTGGCTATTTTTCAATGACTTTGCAAACGCTGACTATTTTTGAATGACCAGTCCGAAAATTAGCTAGCACGTGCTATTTTTACTATTTTTTTGGCTAAATGAAAGGAACTTAAATTAAACACAGAAATTAAGGAGGTTCATTTCGCAAAAAAAAAAAAAAAAAAACTAATCATGATGACTCAATACCATATAATCTTTGCAGAAAATGCAAATAAGCAAGTAAAGGAAGGTAATGCCATAAAATAATTTTAATTTCAACTAATTCACGGGAGGTCTAGATAAGATTGCGTGTCAGTGTCACCATGTTCGTCTCAACGGTAAATGTGTTGCATATATTATAACTTAACATAATAATTGGTTCCGAAAAAAACTCGACTTCTATAGTAAATTGCTACTATATGGATACCGTTATAACGAGGTATGATTGTATTTGTCAAAAAGACCTCACACCCCACCAGATTTCTGCACGTAAATTTGCAAAAGAAGCATCTAGAAAACCGGTCAAATGTAGATTTAGTGAATAAAAAATAGAATAAAAAAATCATTAACTTAATTAAATCAAGCTAAGAAGGACACGGGAAATAAATGTAAGCATATTGGGAAAATACAGAAGAAGAAAATAACTAGAAACACAAGAAAGGCTATTTCGTAATTTAGGTCTTTAGTGCGCACTCTGCACTTTGATAATAAATTTATTAGTATTAGAAATATCCATTAATTACGCTTCTTGATATGTTACTAATGATAAACCTTTAAAATAATTTTAGGCTTCATAAAATATTCAATCCAACTAATTATTGTTGCATAATTTTTATGTTTATGATTGGTTTTTAAACATTTTAACTCATCTCATTCACACAAAAAAAAGAAATGCTAACTTAATATATACTCCCACTATTTCAATTCTATGTGAAAATATTTATTTTAGTATATTTCAAATATACTAATACTTATAAAATTTTGGAAACACATTACTTTATGACGATAGTATTTTTTAAAAAATATTTCTTTCTTTAACACGTGCTTATTGAAAGCTAATTTATCATCATAAATTGAACGTGGTAAAGGAGTTGGAGAGGGGTACGTTTAATGGTTTCAGTATTTCTTCATTGGCATGCTTATACTTTTTCAAACTCCAAGCGAGCCTGCATAATATTTCTGTTAGAGCTTTGGTTTAGAAGCAATGATATGGTCATTGCATGGATGTTGAGCGGGTTGGATAGGGAAATGACAGATAGTGGATTTGCAATGAAGTTATAGTTAGCGGGTGAAGAAAATATGAAACACACCAATTTAAAAAAGAACTAACCTTATAAATTCTGAAGCCCCCCTTTAAGAGAGGGCTCTAGTAGGTCAAACCATATGTGCGAATGCACATCAGGGTGACATTAGTGTCACCAGCGGTAAGGACCTTGCCAAGACCAACAAGATCCACCCATCCCTTGATGCCACACAATTTGCACAATATTAAAAGTAAAAAATATAAATCAAAATAAGCTAAAAACTCTTCATTTCTTATGTACTAAGGCAACAGGGCTTCAGAAAACTTACTGTGTACACCATGTTGCAGGAATCTCCTGTGGGCAACTTGTGATCTTTTAAGCCTAGCTTCGTAGCAAACTTGCTCTCTTCTTTGCAACTTTGGTAGCGTACCTGCAAAACAGATCATGATTAAGTACATACTTTCAAAAGAATACTTAAATCGTCAAATACATAAACGACACTTAACTTGGCACTTATTTTCAGTTAGACATCTTAACTTGATGTCTAACCTATTGAGCACTTATCGGTGTAAATGAAAATTAGTGCCATGTAAGGGTTCATCCAAGTTGTTTGGCATACTTAAACTAAATTGAATGAAGTCATACCTTAAAGTAGTAAGAAACAGTCTTGTCATTTGGACCATCTAGAGGCTCCAACCGGTCAATGTTATGTAGGCTCGCTTGGAGTTTGAAAAAATATAATCTTTCCATCCTATCAAACGAAGGAACGGAAAAACAATTAAACGTATAAGAGCATTTTCAATTTTTAGATAGTATAGTCATAGGTAATAAGCTGGGTTGGTGGGCCCAAATAGCTTTATGCTAGCTTTTTCCTAAATGTAATGGAAGGTTATACATGATGGATTTTGTGAATGATTTATACTATTATGAACACTTTGAGAATAGTTAATTGCTTTTCATAATTGTGATACATGAAAAAATATAGTGGGTGCAGAGGACACTAAGGACTTTCTTCCATAAATAGCTATCTATGAGAATGAGATGCATCTTAAATAAGTACAGCTAACAAAGACACTTTGCCAAAAATAATTAAAAAAACTTCCATTGGAGGCCATTGCACGTTAAAGCCCAATAGAACAAAATTTAGCCACTTTTCATGTAAAGATAAATTTGAACGAAAACACTGTTCAAAATCCGAAAAATATTCCAGCATAATATACTGGAGTTCGAATTTTTTACATGTGAACTTCCAGCAAAATATACTGGAGTTCCAGCATAATATACTAGACCAACATAATGTACTGAAAGTTCATACATAGTGCTCCAATATCTAGAGGGTGTTTGGATTGACTTATTTTAAGTGCTTATTTTTTAGTTTGTGTGGTGTTTGACAATGATAAAAAGTGTTTAACAACACTTACTTTTAGGCATAAAAAGTACAAAAATAAGCCAAAAACTAAAAGTTGGGTATTACCAACTTATGGCTTTTGGCTTAAAAGCTACTTTTTATAAGCCAATCCAAACACCTTCCTAGTATGCTGGAACTTTCCGTATTACAGCAAAATAGTTGCTATTTTTCAATGACTTTGTAAACGCTTGCTATTTTCAATTACCAGTCCGAAAACTGGCCAGCCCATGCTATTTTCACGAGCATCCCTCCCTCTACCAGCCTCCTTGAAGTCAGATTAAGACAGGCCCAAACTTGATGGATCGGACCCAATCCTTTTTTATCCAGATTATGCCGTAAATATAAATAGGAGTTTTTTTTCCATTGAAGTATGAAGCAATGGAGAGATAGAGGAAACCTCTTTGCAAATCAGGAAAACCTGAGTTCTATTAGCCCGACTGCCCGACAATATCTTTACGAGCCTAAAAAACCTTAGTTCTAATAGCCTACTCTATTTCTTTTCATTTTGTATTTTTTCTGTAGGATGACTGCCCAAAGAATATTAATCTAGTTAATGGGGTATATGAGGGTGAATTCGCTGATGGTACGGAATATCAAGTGAGAGACATAACCATTTCTTTAGTCCAAGTATGTTGTTTCTTCATCATGTTGAAAGCATCCTACCCCTATCTTCATTTCTGGCTCCAAGTTACTATTTTTTTTGCTTGTTGATTTGAGGAATCTTGAGCATACTATAACGACCCTTGATTATCATTAGATTTTCGAGAATCAAGAGAACCACTTTGCTCGATTGAATCGAGGACCAGATGACACCTATTTGGCTGGTAGCCTATATACTTAGGCCTAGGGCAGGGGGCCTGTAATGATCCGACCGGTTGTTTTATTTTTTAGAACCCCGTCTTTCTAAATAAAACTTTTTGTACTTGCTTTTACTGATTTATGACTTGCGGGGATGATTGGTTCGAGATTTGGAAGAGTTTGGGTTGAAATCGGACCACTTCGTTCCTTAAGGTTAGCTTAAAAGGTCAAGTTTGACTTCGGTCAACATTTTGAGTAAATGACCACGGAATCGAGATTTGACGGTTCCAATAGGTTCGTATGATGATTTCAGATTTGGGCATATGTTCGGATCGGATTTTGGATGATCCAGGAGCGTTTTGGCTCCTAATAGTGAAAGTCGGTTCTTGAATAACTTTGAAGTTCTTTAAATTTGGTTTGGAGCGGATTTTGGTGATATCGAGGCCCAAATTAAATTTTGAGATCAGGAATAGTTACGTAATGTCATTTAAGACTTGCACACAAAATTTGGTATCATTCCGAGTGGTATAAGTATGTTTCGGCGCATTGGAAGTAAATTGGAGAACTTGAAGTTCAAAGTTTGATTCAATTTGGTTTTGGGGTGTCACACCTTCTTTTGATCTAAACCCCGTAAAGGGTGTAAAGGAGTTTTTCCAATTAAAGGACAATCGAAACGGGATTTATTTAAAAGATTTAGAGTCGCCACTTGGGAGATTTAAGGTGTCCCAAGTCACCGGTTGAATCCCGAATAGAGGAAAATATGACTCTGTAATACAGTCCGCGAACCAGAAATCCGAGTAAGGAATTCTGTTAACCCGGGAGAAGATGTTAGGCATTCACGAGTTCCGTGGTTCTAGCACGGTCGCTCAACTGTTATATTCGGCTTAATTATCTGATTTTAGTACATGTTCAAACGTATGTGCATTTTCAATCTTATCCGCTTTTTATTAATTTTTATGAATATTGCAACGCTGTTAATACATGTCTTGAACCGCGTCACATAAATGCACCCGCGGTCCTCGACATATTTTAACATTGTTGAGATTTGGATTTGGGTCACATAAATGCGCACCCGAGTTTTAGGAAGGTAATATTATTAAATGACGCGCCTAAAGCAACTACGCGTTTTAACTTTGCGAGGGCCAGAGAAAATTTGCTAAATGGCATGCCTCGAATTCTAAACAAATGGTTTCTAAACTAACTTATGAGGGCCATAAATTATAACTTGTCTAATATGGCTCGCCTCAAGTCTAAACCAAAGTTCAATTAACTAGCTAAGGCTTAACGTGATTTGAATTTAAACTAAACAGACGTATAAGCTAGCCTTGGGAACCAGAAAAATAAAATGAAGCCCGTATTTGGCTATTGGAGAAACTCGATCGACCAACAAGACCATTTAGCATTTATGCGAGCATGCTCGTTGAGGACCCAAAAGGGAAAATAGGTTCGAGTGAAGCCTGTACTTGAAAGCCAAGAGAGAACATTGTGCCAATGCTGTGGAGCCCAGATGCACGTTCTGACATGATTAATTAAGCAAGATCACCCATTATGTATAGAACTTAGAATTAAACAATTAGGGGCAGACTTTTGCAAATGTAGACAAATACAAAGCATGTTTTTGATATTCAAATCCCTCCCAAGATGGCAACACTCTTTAAGGTCACGAGAACTCAAACATATTCATTTAGACTCTGGCAAACAAACACAACGTCTCCTTCCAATAACTAAATCTCATTCCAAATAGCCTTAAACAAATGGTTAATTTCAAGTGCATACATTACTCCACACCTAATAATATTCAACCTCTGAGATTACTCAATCTTAAAAGTGTTTACAGAATAATATGCAATCTCTCACACTATGTCCCTGAGCTCTTTCCTTACGATAGAACAGACTTCAAAACTACAAGATTCAAACACTCATTTCACAGGACATTAAACAGTGGATTGATTCCTGCCCAAAACTTTTAAGCAAGGCTAATGGGTAAATTAAACTATTCTTAACATGGATCTATATATCACAAGTCAGACTTTTTTCTCCAATCAACACTTTAACAAGCAAACCTTAGATCACATCACGATTCCCTTCAAATAGAAAATTACACTTATCATTTTTCAAATTCCATATGAAATCGTCACACTGACTCTCAATAGAAATAAAAAAAAATTGATAGCATAACCATCACAAACCATCTGTTGCACTATCTCTAACAGTCCCAAATCAAACATAGGCATACAAACTCGACTTCCTAAATCAGAGATTAAGCAGAAAACATAGTGAATCAAGCTATTAAGACATCATACAAATGAGGAACTCTTAAAGGCACAGATTCATTTCTACAGTACAACAATTAGGCTAGCATGTATAATATAAGATCTATTACAGATCATTCAAAGAAGTAGAAGAAGAGAATGAAGGAAAATCATTCAAAGAAGATCATTCAATCTGACCTCAACTCGAAGTACATGTTCTTAGTCACTCGTTGACAATGATTTGAAGTAATACCTGGTAATGAACAAGGAAAACAAAAGAGGTGAAAAATCAGCAACACACAGCAGCAGAAATCAAGTTAGCCCAACAATGAAACAGTAACAGAATCAGCAAGTCAAGCCTCAGATTTTTAAACCCAAATTCTGATGTTCAAAAATCCAAATACACCATTTCTACTGAACCCTTTCAAATCTGACTTCTCACAAGGGAATTAAAACTTGAAATCAAGCAGGAAGCTTAACAATTCCAGTATTTTTTGAAAAAAAGGACTTCAGCCGTTTTCAATTTTTGCAGATTTTTCTTTCTTCAAATCTTTTCAGCTCTCCAATCTCTTAGGCCTTTCTTATTTTTTCTTAAAAGGCAAGAAATGATGTCTTTATAGGCAAGCAAAGTAGGGCAGACTTCAGATTGTAATTTTGCACTTTAGCCCTCTTTTAATTTTTATTTTTGCTCAGGAAACCTTAGTTTAAAATCAAATTTACCAACTAGCCCCCACCCCAACTTTCTAGAAGCTTCCCCAATCAGTTACAAAGAGATTCCCAAGCCTAGACTACCCAAATTACCCCCTATGATCCTGTTATTACCCTTCTAACCAAACAGAGTCTGGGTTCAATTGACCCCAGTTAATGGGTCCAAATAAACCCAATTCAGTTATTTTTGGGTTCAATTTTAGGTATCGATTTTAATCAATCAAAGACTCAACATTCTAAAAAGAAAATTTGGCCTAAGATTAACCAAGAGAAAGAGACACAAGAACTTTTAAACCAAAGCCCAAAATCCAAAAGAGAAAAAGAAGAAGAAAATGACTCACTCTATTCTAAACAAACAACTAGATAATTATGTTGACCAACAAACGGGTCGTACATGCATAACAACAGGCATGCTATGGAGAAGCAGAAACACAAACACAGAAACGAGATGAAGCAGGACGACTTTAAAAAAATAGAAAAATACACGAGAAGATCCAACAGAGATGTAAAGATACCTAATGGACTGGCCAAGCCTTGCAGCTCTTTCTCAAACCCTCGATTCCGACCGAAAAGGGCCTCAATCATATGTTCTCAGATGAAAACACATGACCAAGGTCCGTTTTGGTCTTAATCAACACCGAATCTGCCGCTTCTGGAGTTTGACATTTTTAGGTCTCACTTTCAACTTAAGATTCGACGAGCTCGGGGCAGTTTCGAAGGGAAGTGGTTGTGGATTTGGTATGAGGGGATCATGGGGGTTGTAGGGTGTTAGTTTTGGGCTGTTTGAGAACCGCACCGCCGACGACAAACGGTGGAAACCAGGGCGGCGTTGCTAGGGTTTCTATTGGAGACGATGAGTTTTTGGAAATGAGACGAGGGGAAAAGGATTCAGACATTATTATATTAATCAAACCCCACTTCCAGACCGTTAGATCAGCAGGGATCAACGATCCCGATCAAAAGAACAAAACGACGTCATTTTGATTATGAAGGCTGGATCGGGTATTAGGGACGAGTTTTGGGCCGGGTAAAGGGTAATTTGGACGGGTTTAAGGGGAAATTAGTCTGGGCTTGGGGACATGTCCCGATTTGGCCTAAATTTTTCCTTTTTTCATTATTTCCTTCTCTTTCTTTTTTTTCTTTTTTCTTTTTTCAATTCATTTTTTCTTTAAAAATTCTTTTCTTTTCCCAAAATTTAAAATTAAAACCTAAATTAAATCATAAACCCAATTATCCTACCACATTAAATTAATTAACCCTAATAATTGTTACTACCAATAATAAAAAACCAAATTAAAGGGAAAAACTACCAAAATTAAAATTAAAAGTGCAAATAAATTATTTTTGGGATTTTCCCATTAATTTTCTAATTAATCCTAAAAATGTAAAGTTAAACTTAAATGCAAATGCAACATATTTTGTATTTTTCACTAATTAAACAAAAAAATAAACATGCACAGACAAATGCAAACAATTATCAGAAAATGCCACAAAAATTCCCAAAATTGCAAACACTGACAGAAATTATTTTGTTTTGAGTTTGTTGGAGTAATACATATAGGGCAAAAATCACGTGCTCACAGCTACCCATCTTTCCCTGGAAACACGAAGAGTTTTCGTGCAAAGATAAAGTGAGCGGATACGAGCGATTTTTGCCCGTTTGAATTCTCCGTGGGAAGCATTTTTGAAAGAGTTGACCGCACCCTACTTCCGAGGTTGCCTACATATACTTGGCTATAAAGGAATTAGGTCAGTGTAGTTCGGGAATGTTTGGTAGCTGGGACTACCAAGAAGCTGTGATTTCACTGTTGCTGCTGTTGTTGTTATTGCTTGCTGAACCCCCTTATGACACCATATCAACATAAAACAAAAAGCTAGACTAGGCTATGATCTATGGATTACAAAAGTCATATCTATATCTTCAAACTTGCTCTTGTGTTTCTTGTTGCCTTGTTGTCTTCCATTCTCTCGGAGACATCCATTTGTTGCCACCTTGAATTGTAAACTGAGATGTTTTCCCCTTCTTCGGGTGGGTGCCTGACTGCTGAACTTGCTATGTATTCCCATGTTATCCAGGCGGGCTCCTGACTTCAAAACGTGAATGTATTCTCATGCTATCCAGGCGGGCTCCTGACTTCAAAACATGAATGTATTCCCATGCTATCCAGGCGGGCTCCTAACTTCAAAACGTGAATGTATTCCAATGCTATCCAGGCGGGCTCCTAACTGCTGACTTGAACTGTATTCCCTGCTCTCCAGGCGGGCTCTTGACTTCAACATAGACAAAACAAAGAATTTGAAAGCTAAAATTTAAATTGTAATCCCTTGTTCTCCAGGCGGGCTCCTGACTGCTGCATTTGAAAGTATTCTCTGCTCTCCAGGCGGGCTCCTGACTTCAAAAATAGACAAAACAAAGAATTTGAAAGCTAAAACTTAAATTGTACTCCCTTGTTCTCTAGGCGAGCTCCTGACTGTTGCGCTTGAAAGTATTCCCTGCTCTCCAGGCGGGCTCCTGACTTCAACTTAAAATGTATTCCCTGCTCTCCAGGCGGGCTCCTGACTGCTGCATTTGAATTTCTTCTCCCTGTTCTCCAAGCGGGTACCTGATTTCAACAAAATAGACAAAAACAAAGAAAATTTTCTGCCCCAGTTTGGTAACTGGGCACATATGTGAGTGTTAAACTGAATCATATTACCTTATATTACTAAGAATTTGAAAGCTAGATCCCATTATGCAGGGGGGTCCCGACAACTCTTAACTAAACAACAATTTTAAATCTAAGTTATATCTTTTACAGGTGTGACTTCTGCTAAATCTTGATATCTAAGAGAATCTTTAAACTACTCCCCATTATCCAGGAGGGTCCTGAAAATCAAAGGTCAAATTTTATCTTAAGGGTGACAACTTTCATGTCTGAATTATACTACCCTACAACAGAGTTTACGCTAAATGTTGTTATCTAATCGAAATATTAAAGTTAAGTCCCATTATTTAGGAGGGTCCTGGAAACTCCTAATTGCGTCCTATCTCGAACATGCAAACTTCTAACCGACTTATATTCCTTTGGGATATATTTATGCTAGATTATGCTATTTCTGAACTTTGAACTAGGTCTCATTTTCCAGGAGGGTCCTGAAAATTAAAAATCAAACCTGTTTGGTGACTTCCTTTCTTTATGGAGGGTTTCTCCAAAACAACCAAAATTTTCTGCCCCTATTTTAATCAAATAAAATTTTGTCAGTTTAAAATAGTGGTTAGCTGATGGCATTCTTGCTGAAGATCTTTCCGCTGAATTATTTTGTTCTGACTGGCTTCCCCGAACTGGTCCTGAACCGCTTTGACTTTCTGACTGACTTTCAAACCCCATGACCTTTTACGAACTGAGTGTTCTATACCCATGCTGCTGTTCTACCTCTGACCCCTTTATTCAAACCTTTGTGTCTCCCATGACATTACCAAACCATTCCATCAATGAAACTTCCGGTGATTCCTTGTATTCCTCCTCTTACATCATGTTATCCTTAGTATGCTTCGACCACGATGTGCTTTGCAATTTTGGAAGTTGGTAGTGAGTTTTGACTTGCTTTGAAAAAGACTGACATTGAAACATCTTAGATAAATACCCACAAGAAAATGAAATGCAATGACTTTGCGGATTAAGGATAAGAAGAATCCAAAACCAGATGACTGCTACAAAAAGAAAAAGAAAAAGAAACTTATCTGAGTGGAACAGCTGGTACCAATGATCATGACATGCATTTCGGATTAATCGGCCCAATCTGTCCAACCAATCGACTTTCAGTTGTCGTACTTCGTTGCCCCAGAATTTCCATGACCTGATTACTTTACCCAAACCTTGACCTTGTTCATCCTGCGGTGCCTTGAAAGGTTTTCACCAGCAGACCTCTTTTATTCGTTCATCTCTCAACTCACTTTCGCGTTACGGTGCCCGTGAGGGTCTTCACCAATAAGACTCTCTCATTTTAATTTCTCTCAACTCCCATCGTCTAACGGTGCCCATGAGGGTTTTCACCAATAAAACTCTCTCATTTTATTTCTCTCAACTCCCATCGCCTTACGGTGCCCGTGAGGGTTTTCACCAATAAGACTCTCTCATTTTATTTCCCTCCTTGCTTAAACCAAAGTGTTGCCCCCAACATGAATTACCTTTACCTGCTTGACTTGGCATTTCTCAAAGACTGATCGGAAGGTTTTTCCTTGGACCGTAATGTGGGCTTTTGAACAGGGTTAAAAAAAGGGTATAAAAGGCTCAAAACACTTCAAATGGGTCAGAATTACAACTTTCGGAATCAGGTTTCTCACAACAACCACAATTTCTACCCCAGTTTCTTGCATGGGGACTTTTAGATTTTTGTTTGGATGAGACCGAACCGTGAGGCTGCCTACGTATCCTTAAAAGAAATTAGGTCGAACGTAGTTCATGTCATAGAAATTACTTTGTTGTTGTGATTTTTATTTTCTCTCTTTATTTTCTTTCTCTTTTTTTTCTTCTGTTATTCTTCTTTCTTTTTCTCTTTTTTTCTTTTCTTGCTTTTCTCTTTTCTTTTCTTTTCTTTCTCTTTCTTTTCTCTTTTCATTTTTCTTCCCCTTTTCCTTTCTTGTTCATTCTTTCTTTTTCTTTTCACTTACTTATCCTCTACACTTGCATTTCTGAATTGTGTCGTTAATCCCGAAAGAGGGGTATGAAAGAAAATAAATAAGGCTCAAAAGGGGTGACAAGGGATAAAGTGTTTAGATAGTAGAACAAAACGCCTTCGTCATTTCAACCTTCAAAATATGCCAAATACAAGCAAGTACAATCAAAGAAAAAAAATCATACATAGTATCTCTTGACTGCATCGGAATTGATAGCCATTTCTACACATTTACCTTCTATATCTGTCAAATACAATGTGCCATTGGACAACACTCTAGTTACAACAAATGGCCCCTACCAGTTTGGGGCAAACTTTCCTTTTGCTTCAGCCTGATGAGGCAAGATACGTCTCACCACTAGTTGACCCACTTCGAACTTTCGTGGACGTACCTTCTTGTTATATGCTCTCGCCATTCTCTGTTGGTACAATTGGCCATGACATACTGACGCCAATCTCTTTTTATCAATCAGACTTAATTGGTCCAAGCGGGTTTTGACCCATTCAACGTCATCAATTTTTGTCTCAGCAACAATCTGAAGGGATGGAATTTCAATTTCTGCGGGTAGTACTGCCTCCATGCCATACACCAACAAATAAGGACTCCCCTACTGAAGTGCGAACAATAGTGCTATAACCCAGCAACGCAAACAACAGCTTTTTATGCCACTGCCTAGAACCTTCTGTCACACCTCCTTTCTACTGCCCCGCGAAGGGGTGAAGGAGTTTTTTTCCAATTAAAGGACGATCGAACGGGATTTGTTTATTTATTTCAGAGTCGCCACTTGGGAGATTTAGGGTGTCCCAAGTCACCGGTTTTAATCCCGAATCGAAGAAAAGAATGACTCTAAATTATAGTCTGCATACCAGAAATCTGGATAAGGAATTCTGTTAACCCGGGAGAAGGTGTTAGGCATTCCCGAGTTCCGTGGTTCTAGCACAGTCGCTCAACTGTTATATTCGGCTTATTTATCTAATTTTAACAATTATGTACTCAGTGCGAATTATGACTTTTTTACCGCTTTTATTATTATTATTATTGTTATTTTTAGCAAAGAATTGCAACGTCGTAAAAATGTATCTCGGACCTCGTCACAATCAATGTACCCGTGGTCATAGACACGTTTCGACTACGTTGAGATTTAGATTTGGGTTGCATAAATGCACACCCGTAATTAAAGAAGTAATTTTATTAAAGACGCGCCCTAAGCAACTAGCGTAGTGTTATTTTGGGCAAGGCCGTGAAATTTTGCTAAACGGCCCGTCCCAGAGTCTAAGCAACTTTACAAACACGTATAGAGGGCCCTGCAGCTTGTGATTTACTTGGCGAGGCACGCCTCATTGTTGTTTTAAAAGGATATTCTAAAGCGACTATGTTTTTCTATTTTTCCGTTTTTCTTCCGTCTCTAAAAATGAAAGAAGAAAAGGTCCTACTTTATTTGCATGCTTACGAGTTAATTATAGTTGGGTTCCGAATATGATTCGTAAAATCTGAAAATGATGCAATCAGGGCAGTACGTTTCCAACGCGGGCCTAGGCCCAACGTGTATGGTACAAAACTAGACCTGAGCCATCTCATTCACATGTTACTACCTAGTTATATTATACTACACATGCTCACAGTTTGCCAAATTAAAGAACTTGGCAATCTAATTTTAATCCTAAACCATTTACATGCTGAAATTAACCAATAGTATCTAGCTAAACAATATTCCTACAAGTTTCGAAACGGGCTATTTGTTTAATGAGCTAACTGTTTAATGTTTAAGAATAGTCTAAATCAGCTAACATGCTTTTTGAGACATGATAATCATCAAACAATAATGAACTAGCTGAACAGAGCTACTACACCATTAGTCTTTTTAACTAGCATACATAGACAGTTCGTCCACTAAGCTACTGTCAGATATTCCATTATATATATCAAACAACTACATGATTCTAATTAGAGGAAGCTAAATAATGTACATATACAACTAAAATTCAGAATATAACTAAGATAAATTCGGAACTTCAACTCTTCATTTCATATTCATGCTTCAGTTTCCATTCTACAAGAACCAGTGTATCAATTTGTGTACCTGGTATTTGGAAAGCAAAGAAGAGGAAGATCAGTAGAAGCAGCAGTAGTACACACACAACAACATAACAGGTTCAGGAACACAGCAAAACCAGTGAAACCAGTAATAACAGTAGCAGAAATCCCAGGAGCAGATTAAAAACAAGAGAAGAGCCCAGTAGCTCAATAAAACAGTGCTTGAAAACCAACAGAAATCCCAAGAAATACCAAATTCAAACCAAGCAGTACCACAAAGCAATTACAGTCAAAGCAAAAGAGAGGCAGATGTAAGAAAACTGTGGCTTTCTGATCGTGAACCCTCAAAGAAGAAAACAAGCTGAAGCTCTTTGATGTAAAGCTTAGCCTTAAACACTCACTCTATCCCTGACTTAGCAAGATAATAGCACAGCCTATATGCACTCTATTTCTCTAGAGTTTTTTTTCTTTTCTCTCCAATATCCAGCCTCAACACCCTCTTATACAAGTCTGCCCTCTCTCAAACCTACTGCCCGACCCCCTTTTCCCCACTAAATCTGAAATTTTCCACTTAAAATCCACTAAGGAAAACTTTTCCTTATTTTCAGCCCCCCATTCCCTTTTGTTCCCCATTAATACTAATAAATTCATTAGTTTAATGGTATTATAATACTTAGTGGACAGAACACTCAAACCACCCATCTTCCCTGTTTTCAATTCCCAAATTACCCTTCTAAAATCCCTGAAATTGCAGCTATAGCAAATGCTCCTAAGTTCTGAATGCAGCCTTATGACTCACTACTATCTAGTTGACATTATCACCAATACTGAATTCAAATCAGATGTCAGATTCATTTCAGACCCTAGACAGTAGGATTCGATTCATCAATTGCTTAAACTTAAATCAAACAACAACAAAATAAAGGCTAAGGCTATCGATTGACAGGGCATGACACATCAGGTTTAGGTGACAATCAAAATAGCAGCTGTGATGAAGCAATTCAATTGACCAAGCAATTCAGAACATTTCAAATGATCAAGCAAAAACAACGTGACGAACTGAATATACCCACAAGCTCAGTACTAAGTTCAACTATACCAACATGCTCGTTTCAACATAACATTTAGGACAGAAACGAAGTAGGAGGGGAAACAGACTAGCATGAACCATGAAATCAAAACCAACATTACACTACTATCATGTTAAATTAATATTCAGGCCTACCGGACTAATCGACGTCACTTATTCAATCGATTACACAAATTATAACACATAACAATTACAGCAAATAGAAGCAATGATAGAATTGGACCAAATAAAAGGTCTACTGAAGATGAACAGAATTAAGTAAAAGAAAAGTAGAAAAATCACACAAACTACTAAAACATGCAAAAAGATACAAATAGAACACATGAACAGAAGGAAGGAAAGGAAAAATACCTCTGAATCTTAAGAACAAAAATGACCCAATTAACCGGACTCGACCTCTTTGAGGTCGAACGGACTTTAATCGAAGTGTTCTCAACTGAGAACACCTCGATTAAGGTCTATTAGACCCCAACCCTTTGTTTAATTGGACAGACCCCAAGGTTCTGGATTTCTAGGGTTCATATAGTCGATTTGGGGCTTGAAGGTTTCTGGTTAGATTCGAACCAAACCAAGCTTGGTTTGGTTACGAGTGAGGTCAAGGGAGTAACTGGTATGAATTTGGGGTGGTTTGGCATAGATTGGATTTTGGCTCGAATCTTCAAATGAAGATTCGAGAAGATGGGGATTGATTCGAGCCAAGGGAGTAGTGGATTCGTAACCAGGGTGTTAAGGTGGATCTATGGTGTTAAGGAGGTGGCCGGCGGCGTAGTTGCCGCCGGGTTTTAGGCGAAGGGGAGCTATGGCGACTAGGGTTTGACCTAGGTTCCGTCTCTGAAACAAGAGAGACGAAGTGAGGAAAGGGGTGCGTTTGGATATGGGGGCGTGGGGTGAGAGATGAGGTCTTATATACGAAGGGGAGGGATGGATCCTGGCCGTTGGATCAGGTGAGATTGATGGCCAGGATCTCTTCATTTAAGGGAACGGTGCCGTTTTGATTGAGTGGGTATTGGGTCGGTCTCAGACGGGAGTGGGTCGGGTCATGAGGGAAAGCCTGGGAGCTATTAGATCAAAAGCAATGAATGGTCCCGATCAAATACAACCATACGACGTCGTTTGGTTTAATGAAACAACTAAACTAGACTGTTAGATCTGTTTGATCAACGGTCCAGATGGAAAGTGCCAATACAGCGTCGTTTCCTTCGTTTGAGAGACCAGCTAACCGGACTGGGTCAAATGAGTTGATTTGGGCCTGGGTTTGGTCTCAATTTTAAGCCTACATCTGAATTCCTTCATTTTTTGAACTCTTTTTCTTTTCCTTCTTTAATTTCTAATTTAAACACAATTCCTAATTAAATTGTAAAATCAAAAATAAAACTACACAAATATTAATTAACACTTACAACAATTAACATACAAATTAAAACCTTAAAATAAAATCACACAATGACAACAAATAGAATAAAATGCATATTTTTGTGATTTTCCTTTTAGAGCCAAATGATGGTTTCATTAATTCCTAAATGCATAATTAAATCCTAAATATGCATGCAACATGTATTTTTGTATTTTTCAATTAACTACAACAAGGTAAACATTTACGGACAAAATAATGACCAAAAATGTCACACAAATTCTCAAAATTGTACCCGAAGGCAACTTGCTTTATTTCTCGATTTCTTTTGGAGTAATTTCCATGAAGCAAAAATCACGTGCTCACACCTTCCACCATTTTTCAAAGTATCTTCTTTATATTCTTGTTGGTTTCCTCGACTGCTCCATTCGCCTTAGGGCGATATGGGGTGGAATTGCGATGTATAATCTTAAACCGCTGACATGTCTCCGTCATCAGATGACTGCTGAGATTAGCGCCATTGTCCGTGATGATTACCTTCGGAATTCCAAACCGACAGATGATATTTGAATGTACAAAATCGACCACTGCTTTCTTGGTCACAGATTTGAAAGTTTTTGCTTCAACCCACTTGGTGAAATAATCAATGGCTACCAAGATAAACCTGTGTCCGTTCGATGCTGCCAGCTCGATTGACCCAATGACATCCATGCCCCAAGCAACAAAAGGCCATGGTGCAGACATTGTATGTATTTCAGATGGTGGAGAATGAATCAAATCTCCATGCACTTGGAACTGATGACATTTACGCACAAAACTGATGCAATCCCGCTCCATAGTGAGCCAGTAGTAACCTGCTTGGAGAATCCTCTTTGCTAGAACGTACCCACTCATATGTGGTCCACAAACTTCAGAATGTATCTCAGTCATGACTGTTGTGGCCTGTCTAGCATCTATGCATCTTAGCGATCCCAGATCTGGAGTTCTTTTGTACAATACCCCTCCACTAAAGAAAAATCCACTTGCCAATCGTCGAATTGTTCTTTTTTGATCACCAGTGGCCTGTACCGGATATACCCCCATCCTAATATATTCTTTGATATCATGGAACCATGGCTCCCCATCAAGTTCTTCTTCCACCACATTACAGTAAGCGTGTTGATCACGGACCTGAATCTACAAAGGGTCCACATGAGCCTTATCTGGATGATATAGCATTGACGCCAGAGTAGCCAAAGCATATGCAACTTCATTATGGATCCTCGGGATATGCTTGAATTCTATTGACTGAAACCATTGGCAAAGGTCATGCAAACATTGTTTGTACGGTATGAGTTTCAAATCTCGTGTTTCCCATTCTCCCTGAATTTAGTGCACCAGGAGGTCCAAGTCTCCCAAGACCAAGACTTCCTGGACACCCATATCCACAGCTAACCTCAAATCCAGAATGCACGCCTCGTACTCAGCCATGTTGTTGGTACAGTAAAAATGAAGCTGAGCCATAACAGGGTAGTGTTGCCCTGTTTCAGAAATAAGTACTGCTCATATTCCCACACCCTTCATGTTTGCAGCCCCATCAAAGAAAAGTTTCCATCCCGGCTTCTCAACTTGTTCCAACTCATCAACATGCATCACCTCTTCGTCAGGGAAATAAGTTTTCAAAGGTTCATAATCTTCATCAACCGGATTCTCGGCCAAATGGTCTGCCAAGGCCTGTGCTTTCATTGCAGTCCGAGTCACGTAGACAATGTCAAACTCTGTGAGCAGGATCTGCCACTTTGCAAGCCTACCTGTGGGCATAGGTTTCTGAAAGATATACTTCAATGGATCCAAGCGAGATATGAGATAGGTAGTGTAAGATGACAAATAATGTTTCAGCTTCTACGCCACCCAGGTTAGGGCGCAACATGTCCTCTAAAGCTGAGTGTACTTGACCTCGTACGGTGTGAATTTCTTGCTGAGATAATATATGGCTTGCTCATTCCTGCCAGTAATATCATGTTGACCCAATACATAGCTGAATGAATTGTCCAATACCGTCAAATATAGAATCAAAGGTCGCCCTGGTTCTGGCGGGACCAACACGGGTGGATTTGACAAATACCCCTTTATCTTATCAAACGCCTCCTGACATTCATCTGTCCACTTAACGGCAACGTCTTTCTTTAACAGCTTGAAGATAGGCTCACAAATTGTCGTGAGCTGAGCGATGAACCTACTGATATAATTCAATCTCCCCAACAAACTCATCACCTCGGTCTTGTTCTTCGGAGGTGGTAATTCCTGGATGGCCTTGATTTTTGATGGGTCCAATTCAATATCCCGGTGGCTGACTACGAACCCCAACAACTTTCCAGATGGCACCCTAAAAGCACATTTTGCAGTATTAAGCTTGAGATTGTACCTGCGAAGCCTTCGGAAGAACTTCTTCAGATCCCTGACATGGTCAGACTGCTTTCTAGACTTCACGATCACATCATCCACGTATACCTCGATTTCCTGGTGTATCATATCATGGAATATTGTTGTCATTGCCCTCATGTAGGTTGCCCCAGCATTTTTCAAACTGAATGGCATGACTCGATAATAGTACGTTCCCCACGGCGTGATGAATGCCATCTTTTCTGCATCTTCCTCGTCCATCAAGATCTGATGATAACCCGCGTAACAATCCACAAAAGAACCAATCTCATGTTTGGTACAATTGTCAATCAATATATGGATGTTTGGCAGGGGAAAATTATCCTTCAGACTTGCTTTGTTGAGATCCCTATAATCAACGCACACCCTGGTCTTGCCATCCTTCTTTGGCATAGGCACAACATTGGCTAACCAAGCGAGATACCGGGTGACCCGAATGACTTTAGCATCGAACTGCTTGGTGACCTCTTCTTTGATCTTTACACTCATATCTGTTTTGAACTTTCTCAGCTTCTATTTGACAGGAGGGAATGCCGGGTCAGTGGGCAACTTGTGAACCATTAAATCAGTGCTCAGACCCGGCATGTCGTCATAGGACCATGCAAAAACGTCTTTGTATTTGAACAATGCTTTAATTATCTCCTTCCTGAGTTGAGGTTCCAGATGGACACTTATTTTAGTTTCACGGACATTTTCTTAGTCCCCTAGATTAACTGTTTCTATGTCATTCAAATTAGGTTTGGGCTTTTCTTCAAAATGACTTAGTTCCTTACTAATTTCTTCATAGGCCTCATCATCCTCAAATTCCTCGTCATCACACTCAATTTCTTGTATTATTATTTCAGAGTTAGATTGGCTTTTAAAACTGGGCCGAAGATTCCTCACACATGTCATGTCATTGATATCAGCATAAAAAGAACTGTACAAAAGAAGAAAACAAAACAAAAATAAAATTAAAAGAAATGAAGTAAAAGGAACAATTGCATTTCATTAAATATAAAGATAACAGGGTTTTAACACATCCAACTGGACGGAACATAATATCTGAATTACAGACCCTGGAATAATCTAGATAACTAAAAGAAAATCAAAATCCACTACCAAGACTCCCTCCGGATAGGAAGAAGAGTAGCTTCCCAGTTGTTGACTTTTGCATGTGGTCCCACAAATTGCACATCTGCCTTGCTAGACCCTTCCCCAGCCTGAACCATATTAACCTCAGCGAATAACCTTTCGAACCCCTTCTCCAAGTCTCCATCGGCTCCAATCAGTGGTCCAGGGACCTTTGACAACAGTTGCTTTCTGGTACCCGGCCTGACGAAGGACCTAGACAGATGCGAGACTGGCTTTGGCAATGCTCATGCTTTCTTTTTCATTTTCCTAGCTCTTCTCGCGTCTGCAATGGTAGGGTTGAACCCCAGACCAAAAGTATCTAGATTCCTTGGAAGGGAGACTGGCTGCACAATACCTTGCAGAGATGTACACAAACCCTTGCCCGGTACGAAACCGTTTTTCAACATTTCGACAGCTACCATGATTAATGTCGTAGCCATCTTTGGAGTTGGCACGCACTTTCCTTCCGGAATTTTCTCTACCGATACTGTGTCGGAAACCTGATAAACCCATGGTTCCTTGCCATCGTCAACCTCTATGAACGGAACAATGGCACCATTGGGCACACACAAATTATCTTCGCCATGTACAACAATTTCCTGTCGATCCCATTCAAACTTGACCATTTGATGTAGAGTAGACGAGACTGCTTCGGCTTTATGGATCCAGGGTCGTCCCAACAATAGATTGTATGAAACAGTCATATCGAGCACCTAGAATTCCATAGTAAATTCAACTGGTCCTATTGTGAGCTCAAGCACTATGTACCCGATTGAATCCTTCCCTCCACCGTCGAATCCCCGGACGCAAATACTGTTCTTATGAATCCTTTCATCCTCCACTTGCAATTTGTTCAATATGGAGAGAGGACAGATGTTTGCACTAGATCCATTATCAATCAGCGCTCGAGTAACCATAGAATCTTCGCATTTTACCGTTAGATAGAGGGCTTTATTGTGCTCGGTACCCTCCATGGGTAACTCATCATTAGAAAAAGGACTCGGTTTACCTCAAATATCTTATTAGCTATCTTTTCCAAGTGATTTACTAAGATTTTATCAGGAACGTGGGCTTCGTTCAAGATCTTCATCAAAGCACGACGGTGTTTGTCTGAATGGATCAGTAATGACAAGAGCGAGATTTGAGCTGGTGTCTTCCTTAACTGCTCCACAATGGAATAGTTTTGCACTTTCATCTTTCTCAGAAATTCTTCTGCTTCTTCCTCAGTCACCGCTTTCTTCACCGACACTGGATTATCTTTTGAGGTCTTTGCTTTTCTCAACTCTTCGGGGGCAAAGCATCTCCCCGATCGAGTTAAACCATGGGTCTCACACACTTCTTCTTTAACCTCTTTCCCTCAGTAAGTTACTATCACTCGTTCATAATTCCACGGGACCGTCTTGCTGTTGATCACTAGGAGCTGAGTTACTGGTTTTATAATAACAGGCTCTGTGCGAGCACCCTTCACGACCACAACAGGTTTATTTATAACCCCTGATACCACCACTTTAGCTTTCTCTGGTTTTACCATGACAGCGATTGATGACCCTTTCCCGGTTACCATAGCTGGCTTATTGTCTACCCCTTTCAACTGGACCACTGATTCCCCACTGGTTACCTTTTCCTTTGAACTGGTTTCACTAGAGCGGATCATCATCACCGTCTGTGAGGGTTTCTTAGCCTCCCCTCCCTTGTGTATCAACTCAATCATATGGGTCTTATGGTGAGCTGGTAGCGGATTCTGGTTAATGTTTGGTGTTTCTGGGGCCTAAACCTCGATCCGATGAGTATCAATGAATTTTTGTACAACTATTTTTAGTTTCCAGCATTTCTCTGTGTCATAGCCCAGGACCCCTGAACAATACTCACAACTCTCTAAGCGATCAAGATTTCTGGGAAGGGGATTCAGGATTTTGGCCTCGATCGGATTCAACATACCTAACTGTCTCAGTCTGTGGAATAGGCTGGTATATGATTCTCCCAATGGAGTGAAAGTCTTTTGCTTCTGCAACCTCTCATTTTGAAAGGCTTGATTGGGTCGAAAACCTATTCCAGAAGGGTTTTTGTGGGCTTTTGGGGGTGGATGGGTATTTTATGGAGCTTGGTAGGGACTCTGTGGAGCTGGCGCACGCCATTGTGCGTGAGCGGGAGGTTGGGTATAGGTTTGTGCGTGATAGACAGAAAAATAGGGATCTGGCGGTGGGTAATAGTGTTGTGGTGGGCTATATGGAGTGTGGGGGTATGTTTGGGGATAGGGTCGAGGCTGGTTGTAGAATAGTGAAAGGTTCCTGGATCCACCCCAAGCCGCCGACTCGATCGTTGCAACATCCTCTTTCTTCTTCTTTCTGAGTACACCCCCAATACCATTTTGAATGGCCTGGGTGGTTGTTTGATTGTTGAGTAACTCATGATCTTATTGGACTTGAGTCCCTCCTCAACCATGCCTCCCATTTTCACAACTTCATTAAAGGACTTGCCCACTGCTGACACCAAATGACCAAAATAAGTGGGCTCCAAAGCCTGCAAGAAATAATCAACCATCTCGCTTTCTTTCATTGGAGGGTCAACCCTCGCCGCTTGCTCTCTTCAATGAAATCCATATTTCCTGAAGCTCTCACCGGGCTTCTTCTCAAGTTTTGTCAACGACAGACGATCTGGGATGATTTCGAGATTATACTAAAAATGACAGGCGCAGGCTTGGGCCAAATCATCCCATGTGTACCACCTGCTATGATCTTGTCTGGTGTACCATTCTAGTGCCGACCCACTCAAACTTTGGCTGAAATACGCCATCAGCAATTCATCTCTTCCGCCTGCTCCTCTCATTTTGCTACAAAATCCTCTTAAGTGTGCTACCGGGTCACCATACCCATCGTACAAATCAAACTTGGGCATTTTGAACCCTGCTGGCAACTGAACATCTGGAAAAAAACACAAGTCCTTATAGGCTACACTCACTTGACCTCCCAGCCCCCTCATATCTCGGAACGATTGCTCTAAGATTTTGACCTTTCTGATCATTTCTTCATGCTCGGGATTTTTGGGCGGTTTCTCGGTCTCTGCCGAGATATCAATATGAGGAGTGTAAGGATATGGTTCTGGAACTTTGAAGGTAGGTTCAGGGGGGGATAATACTGGTTGTCGTGAGTTTGGAACGGAGGTTCACTAGAAGATCTATGTAATGTAGCAGGTGGAGGTGCCACAAAAACAGGTGTAATTGGTGGAGGAGGGTATGAGACTTGTTTGGGTGGTGGAGCTTGAGAAGTATGAGAAGTGGCGCTATGACATTATTGGTAGAGGGGAAAGGCTGGAGATGAGTTCATAGTGAGAGGCTCCGGAGGTTGGGCTGATGGTGAGATATAAGCAGGATTGGCAGGATAAACCGGTGGTAGATGCCCCTTCGCCCAAGCTTGGTACATTTCAGCCATCTGTTGTTTCAGCTTATACATTTCTTCCCTCGTTGCATTAATGTCCATTTCTTCCACCTCTCTCGATGGGTCGACAATACTTGTTTCCGATTCCTGGTCGACCATATTCAGCCTGTCTTTCGATCGGGTGTTGTAGAAGTGAGTTGCCAGAATGCCAGTCAACTAACCACCTGCCTGGACTGAATACATCAAACAAACAACCTTGTTAGCGATTAGGCTTTAACAGATTGGTAACCGCACATTGGGCATGAATGCACCTAAATAGTTAACCGTCTCTATTATGTATTTGATTAGTTGCATGCGTCATCCCGGCCTTTTCTTTCTTTTAGTTGCAAACATCCCCTTTTCTTTTCTTTTCTTTCCTTTCCTTTCATTCTGGCATCTATTCTCTCCTTGTTTTTACTCTCTCTTATTTTCTCTTTTTCTTTCCTGTTTTTCCGCTCTTTCCTTTCTTTACTCTCTTGTTTTTCCTCTTATTTTCTTTCTTTTTTTTCTCTTTCTTTCTCTTTCTTTTCTTTCTTTTGGTTATGGTCGAATCCTATGGAGATTGCCTACGTATCATGACCCTACATGAATCAGACCGAGTGTAGTTCTGGGAGATAAGTGTGAAAGTAAAATAAAACATTTTTTTTGGGATTTTCGGTTTTATAAACACATATGCCTCGAATACAGAGGCTCAATACTTAACAAATTTCAAAAGACGAGCAGACTCTGATGCAAAGACAAAATACCAACTCCGAAATTAAGTTGTCATACTCCAAAGAAATACAGACTCAAAATAGAAAGAAAATACAAACCCAACATGACTTATAGACTCTGACAAAAAAGGAAATACAGACTCAATGGAAAATCATGAGTACATCAATGCTCCTGGTGCCCGCGGGACATCGTTCGATCTCGCCACGGGCCTATGTGCATGCTCCCTTTGAAGTTGATCCAAGTCGTTCATTATCTGTTTAACAAATGTCATTACTATTGTAAAGAAGGTAGTGAGAGTCATATCCTCACAAATCTGGCACTTCAAAACGATGTAGTCGGCAATGCTTCTAATTCTCTCTCTTCTGGCGCCCTTTTCCTATAACAGATGCCCAATCTGCTGGGCTCTGGCCTCCAAAGTTTGCTCAGCAGCATAATTTTGTTCCTGAAGCTATTGCAAATCTATTTCTAACTGTGCCAGTGTCGTATAACAATGTTCCCTTTCAACTTTGAAGTCTTTTGCCTGCTTGATCATTTTGTTTTCCATGGCGATGACCTTTTTCTTTAACCTTGCGACCTCATTGTCGTACCTTTCTCTCAACTGCTTAACCAGGCATACCCGTTCGTTTGCGTTTTTAGCCAATTGTTTTTGAGCCTTGGCTGGTTCACTTTCTGCTTTGTTCAAATCGAAACTATAGTCACTCACTTTCTGCCTTAGGTTAGCTATGAGTTTTTCATCCCTGTCGCTTCGGGCTAGATTTTCTGCCGCTACTTTCATCTTTTGAATTGAGCTCGAAGGGTTTCATTTTCTTTGGCTAGCCTTTTCTTCTCCCCTTCATCCGCCGCAATCTGTAAGCTACTCTCGAATTGAAGCTCCCTGATTTGCTTTTCCAATTTTCCTATTGTGGCCCTGTACTCATTCTCCTTAGCTACCCAAGCCCACTGTTCTTGTGACGCTTCAACGAATTTCTGAACGTGAGGCTTTTTGGCTGGTCTTTTTGGTTCAGCCCTTGCATTGTTCTTCTTTCTATACCAAGCAAGATAGGCGGGTGAGACTTCGCCTCTAGATAAATCACGCACTCGAGTGTTTACTATCAAGTACTGGCATTTATTCCAAATAGAACGAATTGTTTCTTCATGAAATTGACCGTCAGAACTAACCTCGACCGCATGCGTACTAAGATCATCATCTGGATGCATCACCTGACACCTTCCCAACTGTATCATCGCCCGGTAAGGAGCGTAAGGCTGAATACCTCGCAGACCCATCAGGAGGAAATAAGGACCAGTGGCTGGCATATACCCAATTTCTTCACCAGGAAGCCAACCCAATGTCCACTCTATTTGTCCTGCAGTAATGGAGCGAAGGCAGGATACCCAGTCTTCAAACCCCTCTGGCAGCTTAAACCCTGCAATTCTTGTGTCAAACTCTTCAATACAACTTTTCTCTGTGGATCCATAACTCATATACTGAGGGCGATGGCACAGGTGCTCGATCATCCACATCTGTAATAGCAAATTGCACCCTCGAAGAAATCTGCCCCAACTTTACAGGCTGTGAGAGCTCGGTATATCTCAAACACTATCATAGGGGAGAGAATGCTCTTAGCATTGGTAATCAGGACCTTGACGACTCCGGCCACCCGCAAATCGATATTCCCGTCTTTTCGGGGAAATACCACAAGGCCTAAAAAAGCTACCTTAAAGGTAAAACACCTATGCTCATCCCATTTTGTTCGATTTCCTTTGCTACTAACCCCGCTTGTCGGATCATTGAACCCTCCTACATACCTGTACCTCTGGTATATAAAACGTAGAGTAGCAAAACCATCCTCCAACTTGGAATACGGTACTCCCTTGCTTATCTATAGCAAATCCATGAACTTGTGAGAGTTAACGACTCTTGGAGCGATCAGATACTTATGCCTCAGCCCTTCAGTACTTCCCATATAACCTGCTATCTCTTCCAAGGTTGGGGTAAATTCAAAATCCGAAAATTGAAACACGTTATGGGCCGGGTCCCAAAACGTAACCAAAGCCTTTATGACATCTCCTCTGGGCCTGATTTTTAACAACCCAGTAAGACCTCCTAAATGTATATTGACCTTATCTTGCTCTGATTTTCCCAGATCTTCCCACCACATGTGCAACTCCAAAGGGATCTTGTCCATGACTGCTATCGGCAAACTTGGACTCGTGCTCATTCTGCACATTTATTAGGGTGATTAAGCAAAAATCAAGACTCATTTGACGCAAAGACAAAATTGACACACTTTTTCTTTTCCTTTTTTTTTCAAAAAAATAAAATTCGGTTTTGCAAATATGTCCTTTCAGCACATCGAAGACGAAGATTTTAAGGCTGTGTTGGCTAACCGATGAAAACCTTGAAAAATGACCACAGATAGTTGTTCTTGCAAAAACAGTCTTCCGGCGCCCTTTTAGGGACATTCGGCTATTTCTGACAAGAATGGCATCACCCTAACTATTTTCAAATAAAAGTAAAATTTTTATTCTTTTGGATTATTTTTGCAAAAAGAAAGTGGGACCCGATAGGGGTTGCCTACGTATCTCACACCCTGTGAGAATCAAACTGGCGTAGTTCGGGCAAATAAATCAAACTATTTTTTTTGAAAACAAAACTCTTTTTTCATTCCATTGACAAATAAAACAAACTAATTTCTCAAAAATTCGGCAAAGTTTCGGCACTATTTGGACATTGGTTTTTTTCTTCAAAACAGGCGATTAACTCTCTTTAGCGCTCGTACTGCCATTTCTTTCCAAATGCTCTCCTTTTAAAAAAAAAGCCGGCCAACATGCAAATCCAAAGCAAATAAATGCACAAGTAGCAAGTAAGATGCATCAGGATAATTTTTTATTTCGGGTGCACCTGTCCTAAACAGACTCAACCTCTGTGTTGAGTCTCCAAAGTCAAATATGCACATGATGCAAACAAACGTTCCTACTAGGGATCTGGCATGAGGTGTTGTTATACTAGGTTAAAAACCCTGGGTTTATTTGTTCTAGACCTGGCTTACCCGAGCGGACAACTCGAGCCGAGGAGGGGTTGCGTACCGGTAACCAAAGGATCATCCGGCTTTGCAACTTGTCCGAGCCTCGTTCTATTTGGGATTTGACACTAACAGAAAGAAGTCACGACCAGCGTGCACTCCTCAGGAGAGAGAAGAGAGGGGTTTCGTAGCAGTTTATATATACAGTTCAGATAATATCAAAGCGATAAAAAGAAACATTTAGCACATTAGGCTCAAACATGTGAATAAAATCAGATAATAAATAAAGCCAAATACAACGATTCATCTAAGCTCGAATTCTTGAACCCTGAAACAGAGATTCTGGGTTCGATCCCCAGCAGAGTCGCCAGAGCTGTCACACCTTCTTTCTTCATCTACACCCCGTAAAAGGTGTAAAGGAGTTTTTCCAATTAAAGGACAATCGAAACGGGATTTATTTAAAAGATTCAGAGTCGCCACTTGGGAGATTTAGGGTGTCCCAAGTCACCGGTTGAATCCCGAATCAAGGAAAATATGACTCTGTAATACAGTCCACGAACCAGAAATCCGAGTAAGGAATTCTGTTAACCCGGGAGAAGGTGTTAGCCGTGGTTCTAGCACGGTTAGCTCAACTGTTATATTCGGCTTAATTATCTGATTTTAGTACATGTTCAAACGTATGTGCATTTTCAATCTTAGCCGCTTTTTATTCATTTTTATGAATATTGCAACGCTGTTAAAACATGTCTTGAACCGCGTCACATAAATGCACCCGCGGTCCTCGACATATTTTAACATTGTTGAGATTTAGATTTGGGTCACATAAATGCGCACCCGAGCTTTAGGAAGGTAATATTATTAAATGACGCGCCTAAAGCAACTACGCATTTTAACTTTGCGAGGGCCAGGGAAAATTTGCTATATGGCACGCCTCGAATTCTGAACAAATGGTTTCTAAACTAACTTATGAGGGCCATAAATTATAACTTGTCTAATATGGCTCGCCTCAAGTCTAAACCAAAGTTCAATTAACTAGCTAAGGCTTAACGTGATTTGAATTTAAACTAAACAGACGTATAAGCTAGCCTTGGGAACCAGAAAAATAAAATGAAGCCCGTATTTGGCTATGCGAGAAACTCAATCGACCAACAGGCCCATTTAGCATTTATGAGAGCATGCTCGTTGAGGACCCAAAAGGGAAAATAGGTTCGAGTGAAGCATGTACTTGAAAGCCAAGAGAGAACATTGTGCCAATGCTGTGGAGCTCAGATGCACGTTCTGACATGATTAATTAAGCAAGATCACCCATTATGTATAGAACTTAGAATTAAACAATTAGGGGCAGACTTTTGCAAATGTAGACAAATACAAAGCATGTTTTTGATATTCATATCCCTCCCAAGATGGCAGCACTCTTTAAGGTCACGAGAACCCAAACATATTCATTTAGACTCTGGCGAACAAACACAACGTCTCCTTCCAATAACTAAATCTCATTTCAAATAGCCTTAAACAAATAGTTAATTTCAAGTGCATACATTACTCCACACCTAATAATATTCAACCTCTGAGATTACTCAATTTTGAAAGTGTTTATAGAATAATATGCAGTCTCTCACACTATGTCCCTGAACTCTTTCCTTACGATAGAACAGACTTCAAGACTACAAGATTCAAATACTCATTTCACAGGACATTAAACAGTGGATTGATTCCTGCCCAAAACTTTTAAGCAAGACTAATGGGTAAATTAAACTATTCTTAACATGGATCTATATATCACAAGTCATACCTTTTTCTCCAATCAACACTTTAACAAGCAAACCTTAGATCACATCACGATTCCCTTCAAATAGAAAATTACACTTGTCATTTTGCAAATTCCATATGAAATCGTCACACTGACTCTCAATAGAAATAAAAAAAATGATAGCATAACCAGCACAAACCATCTGTTGCACTATCTCTAACAGTCCAAAATCAAACATAGGCATACAAACTCGACTGCCTAAATCAGAGATTAAGCAGAAAACACAGTGAATCAAGCTATTAAGACATCATACAAATGAGGAACTCTTAAAGGGCACAGATTCATTTCTACAGTACAACAATTAGGCTAGCATGTATAATATAAGATCTATTACAGATTATTCAAAGAAGTAGAAGAAGAGAATGAAGGAAAATCCAGAAAAAAAAACAAAACAACTTGTATTCAATCCGGCTTCAACTCGAAATACATGTTCTTAGTCACTCGTTGACAATGATTTGAAGTAATACCTGGTAATGAACAAGGAAAACAAAAGATGTGAAGAATCAGCAACACGCAGTAGCAGAAATCAAGTTAGCCCAATAATGAAACAGTAACAGAATCAACAAGTCAAGCCTCAGATTTTCAAACCTAAATTTTGATGTTCAAAAATCCAAATACACCATTTCTGCTGAACCCTTTCAAATCTGACTTCTCACAAGGGAATTAAAACTTGAAATTAAGCAGGAAACTTAACAATTCCAGTATTGTTTTTAAAAAAGGACTTCAGCCATTTTCAAATTTTGCAGATTTTTCTTTCTTCAAATCTTTTCAGCTCTCCAATCTCTTAGGTCTTTCCTATTTTTTCTTGAAAGGCAAGAAATGATGCCTTTATAGGCAAGCAAATTAGGGCAGACTTCAGATTGTGATTTTGCACTTTAGCGCTCTTTTAATTTTTATTTTTGCTCAGAAAACCTTAGTTTAAAATCAGATTTACCAACTAGCCCCCACCCCAGTTTCCTAGAAGCTTCCCCAGTCAGTTACAAAGAGATTCCCAAGCCTAGACTACCCAAATTACCCCCTGATGATCCTGTTATTACCCTTCTAACCAAACAGAGCCTGGGTCCAATTGACCCCAGTTAATGGGTCCAAATAAACCCAATTCAGTTCTTTTTGGATTCAATTTTAGGTATCGATTGAAATCAATCAAAGACTCAACATTCTAAAAAGAAAATCTGGCCTTAGATTAACCAAGAGAAAGAGACACAGGAACTTTTAAACCAAAGCCCAAAACCCAAAAGAGAAAAAAGGAAAAAAGAAAATGACTCACCCTATTCTAAAAAAACAACCAGATAATTATGTTGACCAACAAATGGGTCGTGCATGCATAACAACAGACATGCTATGGAGAAGCAAAAACACAAACACAGAAACGAGATGAAGTAGGACGACTTTAAAAAACCAGAAAAATACACGAGAAGATCCAACAGAGATGTAAAGATACCAAACGGACTGGCCAAGCCTTGCAGCTCTTTCTCAAACCCTCGATTCCAACTGAAAAGGGCCTCAATCATATTTTCTCAGATGAAAACACATGACCAAGGTCCGTTTTGGTCTTAATCAACACCGAAGCTGCCACTTCTGGAGTTTGATATTTTTAGGTATCACTTTCAACTTAAGATTCGACGAGCTCGGGGCAGATTCGAAGGAAACTGGTTGTAGATTTGGTATGAGGGGATCATGGGGATTGTAGGATGTTAGTTTGGGGTTGTTTGGGAACCGCGCCGCCGGCGACAAATGGTAGAAACCAGGGCGGCATTGCTAAGGTTTCTATTGGGGACGATGAGTTTCTGGAAATGAGATGGGGGAAAAAGATTTAGACATTAATATATTAATCAAACCTCACTTCCGGACCATTAGATCAGCAGGGATCAACGGTCCCGATCAAAAAAACAAAACGACGTCGTTTTGATCATGAAGGATGGACCGGGTATTAGGGGCGAGTTTTGGGCCGGGTGAAGGGTGATTTGGACGGGTCTAAGGGGAAATTAGTCTGGGCCTCGGGACATGGCCCGATTTGGCCTAAATTTTTTCCTTTTTTCATTATTTCCTTCTCTTTCTTTTTGTTTTCTTTTTTTTCAATTCATTTTTTATTTAAAAACTCTTTTTCTTTTCCCAAAATTTAAAATTAAAAACTAAATTAAATCCTAAACCCAATTATCCTACCACATTAAATTAATTAACCCTAATAATTGTTACTACCAATAATTAAATACCAAATTAAAGGGAAAAACTACCAAAATTCAAAATTAAAACTAAAAGTGCAAATAAACTATTTTTGGGATTTTCCCATTAATTTTCTAATTAATCCTAAAAATGTAAAGTTAAACTTAAATGCAAATGCAATATATTTTTTATTTTTCACTAATTAAACAAAAAAATAAAAATGCATAGACAAATGCAAACAATTATCAGAAAATGCCACGAAAATCCCCAAAATTTCAAACACTAACAGAAATTATTTTGTTTTGAGTTTGTTGGAGTAATACATATAGGAAAAAAATCACGTGCTCACATGGGGTATGATTCTTGGTTTTGTTGATGTTTTTCGTATTTCGAGAGTTCGAGCAAGTTCGCATTATTATTACAGACATGTTAGTGCCTTTGGACGGGGTCCCGAGTAGCTCGGTGAGTTTCGGACCCCTCGAAGCATTATGAAAGAAACCAGAAATGCCCAGTTCTGGTTTCCTTCTTCGCGAATGCGAAGGGACCATCGCGTTCACGTAGAAGGAGTTGGGGTTGGGGGGAAAATGTGCTACGCGTTCGCGATAGCTAGTCCGCATTCGCGAAGGTCTGGGGCCAGTGACCTTCGCGTTCGCGTGAGGTGACTCGCGTTCGTGTAGAGTAGCTAGGCTGGGTTGGGGGTCACTTTGTTCTTCGCGTTCGCAAAGCAACCCTCGTGTTCGCGAAGGATAGGCCAAGCCAGCCTCCACGTTCGTGAGACCTTGGTCGCGTTCGTGATGAAGGGCCTTCAGGGGGCCTGAGCCATTTGCCTTCGCGAACGCGAGGCCTTTTTCGTGTTCGCGAAGAAGGAGGGCAGCATTTTTCGGGTCATTTATTACACTCTTGGGCGATTTCGACCTAACTTTGTGATGTAAGTAATTTCTACCTAATATGAGTTTAATATATAGTTTATGGGTAGATTAATATGTAAGTTCGTAAAAATCATGGATTTAGAAGAAAACCTAAGTTTTTTATAAAAATAGAGTTTTACCACGAAAATGGTTATGGAACTTAATGAAAATTATATATTTATGTTTCTAAGGTTATGGATAATAACTTTCTTCGAAAATTTTCGGAATCCGAGCACGTGGGCCCGAGGGTGAATTTTAGGAATCTTGCATTTAGAGTTGGGAAATTACTTAAATAGTTGGGATATGAACTTTTAAGCCTATATTAATTAGTTTTTACACTATTTGGATAGTTTTGGATTATTTAGCACCAAATTGAGGGTTTAGGTAGAAGCTTGGACCGGAAAGTAGGTCTTGAAGCGAGGTAAATCTATTTTTTAACCTTGTAAGAGGGAAATTTCCCCATAGACGAACTTAATTAATATATGATTATTTGTGGGGGGATACGTACGTACGAAGTGACGAGAGTCCGTATGTAGCTACTATTCTTGTTATGTCCGGGTAGTTCTAGGCTTACACCAAGCTTTGTGGATATCATTATGTGAACATATTTGTTGACGCAATGAATGGAACTAAGTTGAAAATTTCAAGATTTCAAAAGTTTCAAGTAAATTATTATTTTGAAAGAATTGAGAAAAATTACATTATATTTATATTTAACTGCGTCCCAAGTATATTTCACGAGCGGGGTGACTGTTCCACTACTCTCATGGGAGCAGGTCGTTCGCCTTGGCAAGTTAATAGATGCATCTATGGTTCGCACCATTCGACATCGGCAATGCATAATTTACATTTTTATGTTGGATCGTGCCGAACATCCTCGGTGGATTTTGTGTGTGATAATAGAACTGGAAGCCCTTTTTATATTTGGTATAAATTTACTGTTCTAGAGATCATTTGTTTAAAATGAAAAGTCTTGGTTTCAATGACTCCCCAAGCCATGACCTATTTGATCCTTCAGAACCAGCTTCAGCATTGAGTAAAGAAAAGAATATATTGGGTTCTTAGATATGATGGAAGAACTGTACAGTTATTTCTTGTTATGAGTTTATTGTTAGCTCTGTGTATCATGCTTATTTAGAATCACACATTATTATTATTAAACTAGATACTTACTGGGTACATATTTTTATATACTCATGCTACACTTCTGTACTTAATTGTACAGGAAATAACCCTCACACTTGATTGTAGTGGCCTTAAAATACTCAAAAGGCCACTACAACACTCAAAAGAAATAACCCTCTTTTGATATTCCTACCTCACTACAATATCACCCACTCTCTATTTTCTCACAGACTATTTTCTTATACCCTGTCTGTGAAACCTCACTCTTTCTTTCTAACTCTCAGATATATTTTTCTTTTGAGATTGGTGTGTCGAGATGAGAGCTCAAGCTCTCCTTTTATAAGTAGAGCCTCACTCTCTCACGCCTACTACATTTGACATTTTCTACCTGCAGATCTACTATGCCTACCGAATTTGACAAATGCAAAAGATATGATGGCTGCCAACTTTGAAAACAATCAACAAGGAAGAAAAGTCTTCCTTAATTAATGGGATGGACCCCACAAATCTCCCCCTCCAGTCCCATTCACTTGAAGGAGGTAGCACCGGAGATTCTAGTTTGAGCGCATGCCCACAAGTTCTTTGCAAAGCTCGAAATTGTCTCTTGGTACTACCTTGGTTAACATATCCGCAGGATTTTCACTCGTGTGAATCTTTTTGGCCTGAAAAGATTCGTTTTCCACCTGCTCACGAATCCAATGATATCTCACATCTATATGCTTTGTTCTTGCATGGTACATGGAGTTCTTGCTCAAGTCTATTGTACTTTGACTATCACAATAGACAACATACTCCTTTTGATGCAATTCCAGCTCTTGAAGAAATCGCCTGAGCCATATCATCTCCTTGCCAGTTTCTGTAGAGGCAATGTACTCTGCTTGAGTTGTTGAAAGTGCAACACACTTCTGCAATTTAGACTGCCATGATATAGCTCCCCTTGAAAATGTAAACAAATATCCAGTAGTGGATTTTCTGTTATCAATGTCACGTGCCATATCAGCATCTGTATAGACCTTCAAGATTGGATCAGATCTTCCAAAGCACAAACAATCTCCCGTGGTACCTCTCAGGTACCTAAGTATCCACTTGACTGCTTCCTAATGTTCCTTTCCAGGATTTTCAAGAAACCTGCTGACAACACTAACTGCATGAGCAATATCAAGTCTAGTGCATACCATTGCATACATCAAGCTTCCGACTGCTGAAGAATAAGGAACTCTAGCCATGTTCCCTTTCTCCTCCTCTGTTGTAGGACACATATTTTTGCTCAATTTTAGATGACTAGCAAGAGGTGTGCTGGCTGGCTTAGTATTCTTCATGTTGAAGCGTTCTAGTACACGTTCAATATACTTCTCCTGAGATAGCCACAACTTTCTACTTGTTCTCTCACTATCTTCATCCCTAGAATTTGTTGTGTTGGGCCCAAGTCCTTCATATCAAATGACTTGGACAAATCTTTCTTCAACTTTGCGATCAACCCCTCATCTTTTCCTACAATTAACATGTCATCCACATACAACAACAATATAATAAAGTTATTCTCAGAATATCTTTTGAAGTATACACATGGATCAGAATTGGTCTTTAGGTATGTTTGAATTTTCATGAATGAGTCAAACTTCATGTACCACTGCCTTGGTGTCTGCTTCAATCCATAAAGACTCTTATTCAATTTGCACACCATGTATTTCTTTCCAGCTACTTTAAATCCTTCTGGCTGCTCCATATAAATCTCCTCTTCCAAATCTTCATGAAGAAATGCAGTTTTCACATCCAACTGCTCCACTTCAAGATCTAGGCTAGCTACTAAGCTCAAAATTGTTCGAATAGAAGTCATTTTGACAACAAGTGAGAAAATTTTGTCAAAATCAATACCTTTCTTTTGTTCGAAGCCTTTAACCACCAATCGAGCTTTGTATCTGACCATCTTGCCATTTCCATCTTTTTTGAGTTTAAAGACCCATTTGCATTTGAGTGGTCTTTTACCCTTTGGAAGTTCAACCAGCTTGTGCATGCCATTTTTTTGTAGAGATTCCATCTCTTCTTGCATGGCTTTCATCCACTGGTTCTTTTCTGGATGGGACAACACCTCCTTAAGACTTTCTGGCTCCCCCTCATCACTGATGAGGACATACTCTGTGGAAGGGTACCTGCGTGACTCTACCCTTGGCCTCTCTGATCTCCTCAGAGGTTGAGGTTGTTCTTCTCCCTGAGTGGGGTGCTCCACTTCCTCGACACCTTCATCAAGTTGCTCCCCCTGCTCAATAACCTCACCAGGTTGCTCCCCCTGCTCGGCAACCTCGTCGGTCGTACTTTCTGCACTTGTGGGATTGTTAGAAGTAGAAGGAATAGTAACAAAGTTAGGAATTATACCATTCTTCGCCTTTTCTGACATATCAGCAGCAGTTCCAACTTCACTTTCTCGGAAGACTACATCTCTGCTTCTGATGACCTTCTTCTTTACAGGATCCCACAGTCTGTACCCGAACTCTTCATCTCCATATCCGATAAATATGCAGGGAACAGATTTATCATCCAGCTTTGTTCTCTGCTCTTTTGGTACATGTGCAAAAGCTCTGCAACCGAACACCTTCAGATGCGAGTAGGACACCTCCTTGTTGGTCCAAACTCTCTCTGGGATTTCAAACGCCAACGGAACTGATGGACTCCTATTGATCAGGTAACAGGCTGTCTGAACTGCTTCACCCCAGAATGACTTAGGCAGTTTAGCCATTCTGAGCATGCTTCTCACCTTCTCCACAATGGTGCGGTTCATCCTCTCGGCTACGCCATTGTGCTGTGGGGTTCCAGGAACTGTCTTTTCATGTCTGATCCCATGACTTGAACAATACTCTTCAAATTCCCTTGAAGTGTACTCACCTCCATTGTCACTTCGGAGACGCTTTAGCTTTCGACCCGTCTCCCTTTCTACTAGAGCATGAAACTTCTGGAAAACTTGAAACACCTGATCTTTGGTTTTCAAAATATAAACCCATAATTTTCGTGAAGCATCATCAATAAAAGTAACAAAATATTTGTTACCGCCCATTGATTCAATTTCCATTGGGCCGCAAACATCAGAATATACTAAATCAAGTATATTCAATTTTCTTTCAGACGATGTCTGAAATGAGACTCTATGCTGCTTACCAAATAAACAGTAGTCACAAGGTTTTACCGTTGTACCTTTGGCATAAGAAATGAGTGATTTCTTGGCAAGAATCTGCAATCCCTTCTCGCTCATATGACCCATTCTTTTGTGCCACAAATCTACAGAAATCTCATCTTGTGCCGCGTTCAATTCACCTTGGCATATTTCTGCATTTGTCCTGTACAACGTGCCACGAGCAACTCCCTTTGCAATCACCAATGATCCCTTAGTGAGTCTCCACTTTTGATTTGCAAAATAACTCTCGTATCCATCTCGGTCTAAAGCAATTCCCGAGATCAAGTTCATCCGCAAATCAGGTACATGCCGCACATCCTTTAGAACCAATGTGCATCCGACATTTGTCTTGATACAAATGTCACCAATCCCCGCAATCTTTGAGTAACTTGTGTTACCCATTTTCACTGTGCCGAAATCACCTGCTACATATCTGCAAAAAAGATCTCTTACCGGTGTGGCATGGTGAGATGCCGCTGTGTCAACCACCCATTCCGACTCTGGACCTGACAGGTGCATGCATTCCTCTTCCTCATTTATAAAGAGGACAACATTATCATTATTTTGCACCATGGCGGCTGTGTTGTCGTCATTCTTCTGGCCACTGGTTTCACCTTTGCCCTTCCTTGGATTTGGGCAATCTCTTTTGAAGTGACCTGGTTGATTACAGTTGTAGCAATTTCTGACTCTTGATTTGGATCGGTTCTTTGACTTCCCACGAGCTCCGGATCTACCATAGTTGTTCGAACTCCTTTGATAACTCCTGCCTCTACCTTCTGTGATGAGAGCCTGTCCTTGATTTTCAGGCTTCTTTCTCATCTTCTCATTGAGTAGAAGAGTCGATGTGACATCTTTCAACTCAATAGTAGTCTTACCATGCAGGATGGTTGTTGCCAAATTATCGTACAAAGATGGCAACGAGTTCAATAGCAAGATGGCTTTATCTTCTTCCTCGATTTTCACTCCGAGGTTGGCAAGCTGTGTGATTAGCCCGTTAAACACATTTAAATGTGACAAAAAATTCGTACCTTCACCCATGTGTAGGGCGTATAACTGCTTCTTCAGGTACAATTTATTTGTCAGCATTTTGGACATGTATAGACTTTCCAACCTTGTCCAAATTACACGTGCAGTGTCTTCATCAATGATGTTATTTACCACATTATCTGATAAGTGCAACCTGATTGCACTAGCAGCTCTTTCATCCAAGTCAGCCTAATCCTCAGCTTTCATGGTATCATGCTTTTTGGCATCAACATCTAGTACCTTGTGTAATCCTTGTTGAATGAGCAGATCCCTCGTTCTTCTTTGCCATGTTGAGAAACAGTTATCTCCGTTGAATTTTGCTACCTCGTACTTTACTCCGGACATTTTTATTTTTCACCGAGTATAATACTACCGACAGTGAATAGTATTTCAGTGAACGAGTAGAACATTTGCTCTGATACTAGTTGTTGGGAATAAACCCGATACAAAAATAATATTCACGATAATAAAAGCGGAATAAGAACGTAGCATCGAGATACGGTAATTAACAAGAATAAAAAAGTAACAACGAATCCAAGATTTTTACGTGAAAAACCCTTTTGAATAAGGGAAAAAACCACGGCCCTGAGAAGAGCAACTGATATCACTATAGCAAGGAATTTTACACTTTGTAGGTCCGAGTAAAATACTCAAAAGACCACTACAACACTCAAAAGAAATAACCCTCTTTTGATATTCTCACCTCACTACAATATCACTCACTCTCTATTTTTCTCACAGACTATTTTCTTATACCCTGTCTGTGAAACCTCACTCTTTCTTTCTAACTCTCAGATATATTTTTCTTCTGAGATTGGTGTGTCGAGATGAGAGCTGAAGCTCTCCTTTTATAGGCAGAGTCTCACTCTCTCACGCTACTACATTTGACATTTTCTACCCGCATATCTACCATGCCTACCGAATTTGACAAATGCAAAAGATATGATGGCTGTCAACTTTGAAAACAATCAACAAGGAAGAAAAGTCTTCCTTAATTAATGGGATGGACCTCACACATTCTTCCCCTCTCCATGGGCACTAGGGCCAACGGAAAAGAAAGAGCGAACAAAGGGAGATGTAAGGGTGGCCAGGAAGAAATATGCAGAAGGATTGGAAAGTATATAAGAGTATGGTGCAATCTTTGTTATTTTATTTTCTTTTTGCGTGCTCTCTTTTACTGTTCCACGCACTATGTTATTCCGATGACATGAACATGGCAAAAAGCAAATTAATGATTTGCTTGTGAAAACGTGTTCAAAAACATTGTGAAACTATTGGCGATATGTGTCTCTCTAAATAAAATTTGAAATGAAATGAATGAGAACACCAATAGCTAGACTGACCACCTGAAGCACCACCCTCAATCAAGTCTTTTGCAGACTGAGATTTCTTTTCCAAATAATGTCATTGGTTTGAATAGTAATCTGGTCAAAGCATCCGCGGATTTCTCTATCTCTCAGTAGGCTCCTTGGTACTGTTGAAATTAGGACATAGATATTTGTAACTTTGAGGATAACGATCACGGTCACTATTCCTATATCCTCTCATTCTTCATGCATGTTTTCCCCTTATGCTCTGAAAAATGTCATGCGGCTCCAGAAATTAAAGGATGCAATTGCAAGCCATGACCCAGGTCATACAAAAGAGAGTTTTGCCAGAAGGCACTGATGATGGGGAGTCTCAGCTTCTCTGAAGTTTCTGTATCTCCAAAAGACAGGCATCCCAGAACAACTTCAAGATAGAAGCGAACAAATTTGTCTATACTCAATTTTGTTTCAGGTGCTACAATGTGCTGTTGGGTCTGTTACTGCTTTTCATTTTTGGAATTCTAGCAAAGCTGCATCAATTTGTTTGTACAAAGACTTCACCTTTTGCCGTTACTGTAATCCTTTTCATGCTGACATATTATACTTGTATTGTAATGCTTACCATTCGTTTCTTCCGTGATTGGGACATGGAAAAACACTTCCATCGGAAGAACTAACTGCTATGTGAATTAGCATATGCTGCCTCCTATTTGTTGAAGAATGAAGGGTGATATAGCTAACGGTATTGAGAATTAACATGCCTAAAGTTGTGAAAATAAAACCAACCTTGCCAGTAATGTTAAGTTTTAGCTATCTCATTCTCCCGTCTTGCTACATGGCATGGCCATGTTGGATGATTGCTTATCTTTCTGGTGTGTGCTTGTCATTTTTGTTTTTGTTTTTGTGTGTGTGTGTGTGTGTGTTTTGGTTTCCTAGGACATCACACTGGAAGATCTAGGTTGAGTGAAACTTTTTTTTAATAGTTCACCCTCTTTCTGTTGTTATTATTGCTTTATTTTCTTTCTGTTTGTTTTCATATTTGTCTCTCTATCCTCACAAGGTAGGGATAAGATCTGCGTACACATTAACCTCTCCAGACCCCACGGTTCTGTTAGAAACCCTTCAGAACCTACCCCTACTTCAGGAAACCTGTTTGTTTTTGTTGACGTATGGTTGAAGGAAATATGATTCGGATTAGGTTTCTCTGCATAGAATATGTAATGTAAGGTAAGGTTAAGCGAATGCTAGGAAAAGCTTATTAGTAAGAAGGAACATTTTATCATCCATTCTGATAGTAGTATCTTTGTCACTAATCAACAAATTCAAAATTTAATGGCCTCCTCCTGTGTAGTGCTATTTGGATATTATTATGTTAATTTCTGTATTATACCATCTATCCAGTTACAATAGGCAGCTATTTTATTGATTATTAAATGTTGCCCTTCTTGTTTGTAGAGTAAAACAATATGGTGCAACTACAGTGGAGCTTGGAAGAGTTGGGAAAAAATCTTCTACTTGAACCATTTAGCTTAAAATTATGTGAAAGTAAAACTTGGAGTTTCCATTACTGAATATAGATCTATATTGAATGGTATTGTGAAAAGGAACTGGCTTACAAAGAAGAGATAAGAACCATCCTACATAGCCTCCTTTTCCTAAGAAATACATTAAAATCTTCAGAACTCGAACCACAGGTTCAAATCCAGTGACCATTTCTTAAAATTTTGAACCAAAAAATGCCATAGATACAAAACATGTTACAACAAACTTGTAACACACTTTAAGTTGATCTCTTTCTTGATGTTGATCAAGAGAGAAACCACACACAACTACCTAAAATAAAAATCAAATTCAAAGTCAGAATCTTCATTGTAATGACTTGGGCAATCTTGCCATTAATAAGGTACTGGAAGAGGTCGTGGAAAGGGTCCGTGAGATGCTTTTGACATTGTGTGGAATTTGCATTCGACTGATAACAATTGGCTCTCTTCAATGGTGATTGCGTTAATGAGTTGTAGCAGAATGTGCTCAAGTTCTTCCCCATCAATCCACTCGTGAACGTCTGCTTTTACTAGTGTCTTGTTTTCTTTTATCAAATTCCAGGCTGGGAAATCTTTTCTTGGCATGACGAAATCTCCTTCTCTGAGCTTCAAACTGGGGCAGAAATCGCCGATTCCATCACCAAGGTATATTATTCTTTTCTTCCCTTCCTTAGCCATGGAGGCTTGTATTCTTTCTACTATCAGACCCTGTAACATTTATAACAAAGAAACTCTATTAGAATAAAGGGTAGTCAGGTGCACAAAGCATTCCACGTTCACACATGGTGGTTCGAGGAAGGCCGCACCCAAGAGGGTGTAAAGTAGGCAACCTACTATAATGCAAGCATTAGTGGCTGATTCCACGACTTGAACCCGTGACCTATAGGTCACACAGAGACAACTTTACCGTTGCTCCAAGGCTCCCCTTCCAGAAACTCTGTTAGAATAACTAATTTAATTTCATATTACATTTTTTTAAATTGCTGATTATTTACCTTACACATGTTGGGAGGGCAAAGACTGCAGCCATGAGGGGATTTTTGAAAATCAACATAAGGTAGGATTTGGAGTCTTCCTTCCTCATCATCAACATAGCCTGGGTTTGTGTTGATTTCTGAGAAACAATCTCTTATTCCCAAATGTTTCAAGATTGTCTCTATAAAGAACACGTTTGCATCGCTTACTACTCTCAAATCACACCTGAATTAATAAACATTCAATTAGTTTAAACCCACAAAATTTCTGATTATTTATTAAGCAGATTAAAATAAAAACATAGGAAATAAAACAAAAGTAACAATAGACGGTGCTAAAGACTGAAATAGAAAGATACATACCCTAATGCATAAGCTGATTTAATGGCTGGGACAATCCTGGGGTGTATTGGTACCCGTTTTAGTACCTCTTCAATATCTTCAATAGTTTTGCCTTGTGCATGAAGCTCCTTCATCATCCTATCCTGTAATTTGAAACAGAATATTCAGTCTCTAATAAGAGAAAAAAAGGACAGCACGGTGCACGTAACATCCTACGTTCGCACAGGGTCCAGAAAAGGACCGCACCCTAATGAAAGCTTTAGTGGCGGCTTATATGACTCAAATCCGTGACCTATAACGTCACATAGAGACAACTTTAAAAAATCAGACAAAAACCTTAGACTATGTAGGGAAACAGAAAAGGTCTATTTTTTTATTACATATAATTTTTCCAGAATTTAAGTTATATATACTGACGAAAAAAATATTATAGAAACGAAAACTAACCATGAGAGAGTTCCAGGGCATGGTAGAGAGAAGTTGATTGAACAAGTCATTGGCACCTAACTCATCCACCACCCAATTATCACTATCCACGTCGATGATCGTCTTGTCGAAGTCGAAAATCACCACAATTCCAGCCATTTCTGAGTATTTTTTCAGGGTTTAGTGACAAGAAAAGAATGAATATAGAAAACCTCTGATTCTTGTTTTTCTAGGATTTATTTGGCTTCAGAAAATAAACTGTTGTTTAGACTGAATTGAGGAAAAACCTTAAAAGAGGCAGCTCTATATATAGGGAAGAAAAAGAAAAGGATAAATTTGAAATAGGTACAAAAAAATAAGATGCTAAGGGAATATTACGCGGATTTGACATAAGTTTGTGGTAAATTAAAGCAAAGCCACTCAAAATCCTACTGTCTGTTGGTTTATTTTCTTTCTGGAAAAGTTATTATCGTCAGCTTATTTCGAATATTAGCCATTGGATTTTGCTATACTTGATTTTCAAGGATCATCGTACGGTAAATATAGAGTTTCACTTTATGGTATAAATAATAATTCATTTATTGTTAGTATGGGAAAAGGTTTTATGTACACAGGAATATGACAGAATATTCCATGCAGGAGACTTCAATTCCCTCTTCCAACTATACTACGCAGCCACCAAACCACAAATTAGGATGGAACATATTTCGATTAATTGTTTCAAATTTTAATATGATACAAAAAATATTTATTAAATATTAATAATAAACTTTTGGTGTTAAATATTGATAATTATAAAGAAAATGGCTCTTGTCTATAAGTGAAGAGAACTTTCCTCGTTTTAATGAAATTATTTTTTTGATTGTCAAAAAATAGAAAATAACTTTTTCATGTATAATATTTTCTCAAAAAAAAAATATTCCATCATATCAAACAGAAAATATTGAAAATTTGACAGCTTCTAGATTATATTAGAGATATTCGAGCATAATCCCAGTTGTGATTTTAAAGACAGTCCCTATAGATTTTGTCACGTTATGTTCATGAAAGTAGGAGGGGTGTAGGGGACAAGTGGATTAATGTTCATATATTAGCACCACATGAATCAGATTAAACATTGTTCATTATTTCAATTAAAATAATCCTCAAACAAAGTTTTTAAAATTCAAATTCTTATTTCCAATTGAAGATGAAATAATCACTAAAATAGTAAAATTAACATTGAATTACGTACAACCATTATTTCGATTAGCTTTTGAAGTTATGTCTAAATGCCTACCAGTGTTTTTTCGTGTTTATGTAGTCCTTTACCTGTAATCAAGAAACGATATCACATGAGACATCGCAAATTTTAGAATAAATACGTATGCCAAATATCAAAGCTATAATTATCATCTGCTTTTTGCCTTACATAAATCGTGCCTGGTCTAAATAAATACAGAGATCTTCCCTTACAGCATGTTTGGATGGTTGTTACCTATTATATTGTATCGTATTGTTACTTTAAATACATGATTGTTTTGATTGTTACTTAAATTTTATTGTATCGTATCGTTAAATTCGTTGTAACATAATGATGTAATGTGCCACTTTATGTAACGACTGATTTGGTGTGGTCGCGTCGTTACCTTGTCTTTTTCTCTCAATCTTACCCTTCATTATTATTAAATAATTTTATTTTATTATTTACCTTACCTTTTTATATACCGCATGATAATCTTTCTTTATAATATTGCAAGTTTATTAATCATATTACTGGTGTCTGATACCATGAAAAGACGGCAAAACGACACAATCCATCCAAACATTGTATTCATCAAAAGATACAGTACAATACAATGCATTACGATACGATATATTATGAAACGATATGTAACAACCATCCAAACAAGCTGTTAGATTTTGCTTCGTAATACTAACCTCCCTCGTGGTTTTCAATATTACACCGCCTCCTTTGACTAATTTACCCTTATTAATAGGGAAAATGGCATTATATAACTGATTTTAAAATAATATTCGAAAAATGTATGTATGTATATATATATATATATATATATATATATATATATATATATATATATATATATTTACTTTCAGAATAATAATCGAAAAATGTATATATGTATGTGTGTGTGTGTATATATGTGTGTGTGTGTGTGTAGTTGTATATTTTTATATAAAAATATAAAAATATTATACACTTTTACGGCTACCGAATATTAATAGTTTCGGCCTCGAGCTAAAATGATATTTGCCCTTATTAATATGCTCTTTTAATTTGTTTAATAAGTACAAGTTTGGTTTCTGTCATTGTCCACAACAGTAACCTAACCTTAAGTGGCATATCTTCGAAAGAATATATATCCTTTGCAGTGGCATATCTTCGAAAGAATATATACTCTTGTATTGTCCACAACAGTACAAGTTTGTTTTGTTCAAAATTCAAGCATATTTAGGAGCAGAGGTTTTCAAATCGAACCGAAAAATCGCACCAAATCGAAAAACTAAATTAAATAGATTAAAAAATTTGACTAGGTTTTGTTTGACTTGGTTTGGTATTGAATAAAAAAATCCGAACCAAATCGACATATAAATATATAAATTTTATGTATATTTTTAAGAGTTTATAGTGATTTTTCTTTAGAAAATGTAGAAATATTTGGGATCATCTCATGTATTAACCCTGAAAGTGTAAATTAACGAAAAATTATTGTTAGACGGCTAAGAAAATAATTATCATGTGTTACTAAAAAAATTCTCCCATTAGAATATTTTAATAGATCATATGTTTGTCAACTTTTTCCATATTTACTAAACATATATTCACTTATCAAAGTTTTATCTATAATTTTAACAAAGTAAGATTGAAGTAATATTCATATAATAAATATAAAAAAAAACCCGAAAAACGCGACAAAATCGAACCAACCCGATCCATGTACACTCTTATTTAGGAGACTTTATTGAAAAGTAAGTGCTTGCTCACTTGTTTTTACATTCCAAAAAGAGAGAAGAGAGAAAAGTAAAAGTAAGAGTTCATTTCAAAGAATATCGCTACAAATCAAAGATGTAATGGTTATGTTAATTCAAGCACGGTACTACTTTCTTAATGTTTAGAGAATAATGCACATTTGTTCATTGTCTGTTGTATAGGAGTTTTTCAAGGAATTTATAATGATCTTTAGCCACTTTTGCCTGAAATTAAAATTAAAATTTAAAAAAAGAAGTTATTAATTACAAGAAATTACTTAAGTTGGACTTAACCAGCTTGAAGATACTTGAGAAAATAGTATGGTATGAAAACGCATAAAAAGAATTGATAATTTTATCATTTTTTTTCATCTCGCAAAAATAGTCCCAAATTGACGTTATATAGTTAAATCCTTAAAAACCCTAGTTCTTTATTATTCTCCCCCCCACCCCCACCCCCACCCCCACCCCATATTTCTTCTTCAATCTTCTTCTTCTTCTTTTTTTCTCTCCCCGTAATCTACTTAAAGTTGTACTACACCATTATAATCTGGATCGAGTAAAACAAAAACAGCATTAGTAGACGCACAAAAAAAAACCATCACCAACTGAACTCTATCAAACAAATCACTCAGCAATTCAAATTACAAAAATATATTCCATTGAAAAGTTTGTTGAATATACCATCAGATCCTTAAACGATAAAATACACAATCAGGAAAGATAATTTATTTAGCCTCAAGTTCAAAAAATACAGCAAGATTACTTGATTGGGATTTTTCAGTCAATGACCTTAATATTGTTATTATGACATGAAGTACAGATGGAAATAGGGTCTACTCCGAGACATTCCCTCTTCTTCTTCTTCTCCTTCTCTTTTAAAAGGCAAATTCTAAATTTTTTTTCTCTTTTTTAATTGTGGAAAAAAATATGTGTGTTTGTGATAGTGTACATCTATGTATATCACCATGTATACCTATGTATATATTATATTTTATATCGTGATATACATTATTAGATTTTACACTATAAGGTTAAATCGAAATCAAATAGTCCAATTTGATTTTAAGAGGGAGAAATTCATTCCGAATAAACTTACTTCAATTTTGTTCTTTATCAAAGAAAGAAAATAAATTTTTGATATAACATGTTTAGAGCAAGTTGTGGGAGTAAATAATTTTTTGATATATATTTTGATATACAAAGAAGGAAAATAAATTTTTGATATACACAAACAAGGAAAATAATTTATGATATACATTTTGGTATACACATATTCAATATGTTATACATTACGATATATAAATAATACAATTATTTTATTGTGACCTACATGATAGAGAGACAACAATAAATTTAAACCACTATATTATAATTTTATATTTTAAATAAACAAATAATGAAAATAAAATTTTAATATACATTTTGATATACACAAAGAAGTAAAATGAAGTTATGATATACGCGTTTTTGTTATGATATACATTTATTGGCTAAGTGGTGCCAATATTTATAAGTAGGACTTTTCTCTCTAATGATGTGGGTACATTGTAATATTATTTGTTTTGGGCTAAACCCACATGATTTTTTCAATCTTTTCAGTTATTAATGTAAGATTTTGTTCGCACACCCAACAATCTTTCTCTCGAACTAAGTTTCACATGACCCATTGCCACGATTCACAAGTCTTCCCTCGAACTAAGTTACACGTGTGGCCTATTACCATAATCAACAAGTCAATTCCGAGATTCACTATGTGCCCACATCGGCACATCCTTAGAGTATATATAGCATCGAAGCCCGCAATTAGCTCCTTCTCGCCATTCTTGTCCCACCGAACTTGAACTATGATACTAGTTTTGAGTTCAACCAGTTCGAAGATACTTTTAAAATGATATGATATTATCTTTATTGGGTCGAGTCTATATAATTTCTCAAAAGACCTCACACCATTAAAATATCTCTATATCTCATATTTAAATTTTCAATATTTTCATTATCAATGTAAGACTTTATTCTCACGTACAACGACCTTGAAAAAAGATAGAATGACGATTGGAGAATAGTGGCAGACACATACATATAGTGACTACTTTTCACATTGCATTTGGCTTCATGTAAATCGTAATGACTCTAGCTTTTTTGTTATTTAACATTAATTATGTTGTATGTTAGTTCACAATAAGTAATTTTTTAATTTTTGACATACATTAACTCCCAAAAAAAATATTTTATTAACTAAATTATTCTTAGTTAAAAACTGTAATACTGTAAACAAAATTGCTGGAAACAAAACGTTCTAATCTTCTATATTTGAATATGTAGAAATATTCATCTTTTTCTTAGCCACCAAGGAGAACATTTACTGAGATTAAAATATAGAGGAATCATGAGAGAAAAAAAAAATAGCAGAAATACTCACGTTCAAAATTTCAGACTGGGAAACCTGCAAAACTCCAGAAAAAATAAAATAATATACTGAGTTAGTTGATCTAGAAGCATCCCAGATTTTTTTGACATGTGATATGTTTCTAAATGCATAACTTTTATACATTAACATTAACAGAATAATATTTAAACAATGTGAGTAATGTAAAGTCAATTACATGTAATTGACACAATAAACTTGAGTTGATAATTTAAAAGAATGCTACTAAAATGTTATAGACGGTTAGCTTATATTAGTAATATAAAAATTATTTATCCTATTAGGGGTCGTTTGGTATAAGGTATAAGAAGGTATAAGGGTGGTATAAAAATTTAATACCACCTTAATACTCTGTTTGGTTAGCAAACCGGGTATAAGTTATCTCGGTATTAATTTTAACACCGGGATAACTTATACCTAATAGAAGGTAGGGTAATTAGCACCGGTATAATTTATACCTTCTTCTTAGAAATTATGCAATTGTCATTCTTAATACAACATACCAAACAGAGAATAAACAACAATCCCAGCATAACTAATCCCAGCATAACTTATCCCAATGTAACTTATACCGACAGGGGTGGCCTTTCCATAAAGCAAGTAAAACAACTGCTTTAGGCCCCATATTTGTGGAGGTCCCATTTTTTTGTTACATCTAATAGACTATGTATAAGTTTAAAAAAAAGTTCTGTAAAGTGAAAAGATTTGATTTCTTTCTTTAAGAAATATAGAGAAGAAGGATTTCCAACTGCTGTGATTTCTACCAAGAAAATTGCACTTGAAATGAATATCAAATCTAAATTTCGTAAGAAACGTGTGATATATAGGAAGTAACAATTTGATGCGAATGTTGATAATTAAATCTCAAAATCTTTCGAAGAGTCCCTTAGAGTTGATTGCTTTTATAAATAATAGACAAGACTATTTTTTCACTTCAAAATAGATTTGAACAATTCAAAGCATATAAAAATATTTTTGGTTTTCTATTTGGCAGTAAAAATTAAGATCACTAGATGTTGAAAATTTGAAATAATAATACCTTAATCTTGAATGTTCCTTAAAGCATAATAATCAATTCGATATTGATGGTTTAAATTTATTCTCTGAATTAAAAGTATTAAGAAAAATAGTACAATTAGAAGATAACAGTTTAATTGATACATTTAATCAAATAAAAAGATTTAGTTCTTTTTCAAATACCTAAATTTCTTATGGAATAATGTTAATAACTCATGTTACCGTTGCTTCAGCAAAAAGATATTTTTAAAATTAAAATTGATAAAATCTTACCTAAGAACAACAATGTCACAAGAAAGCTTAAGTGGATTAGTTATATTGTTAGTTGAGAAATACTTATTAGGAGTTGCTAATTATAAGAAAATCATTAATAATTTTGTATTTAAGAAAAGCTATAAAAAAATAGACTTCAAATAAATAATAAAAAAATAAAAAGCTAAGGCCCTCATAAGGTTTGGCTTTAGGTCACAAAATTCGTCGGGCCGCCCCTGTATACCGGCATAACTTATACCGGTATAAATTGTATTCTAACCAAACGACCCCTTAGTGTATGCAATTTAAAAGTGTATGAATATTTTTCTTCCTATTGAGCTCCGAAATTTGTTGAATGGTCTCTATACGACTATACGTACATGATTAACAAAGGTAAGTACAGAATCCAGGCTATTCAGGAAGAATCACAGCAATTCCCCAATCCTAGCGAAGTAGTTCATTTTTAAGGATGTTATTCAGAGATTAGCCAGTAATTATTTGTTCTGAAATTTTAAAAATTTTAACTTCAAGACAATTCAGGATACTTTGTCCCAAAAGATTGAACTGCAAAATTAATATTCAGGACGCACTAGCTAATTTCTGAACAACAACCCTTTAAAGTGGCTACTTAGTGTCATTTCTACATGTTACTTGAAGGTATGGAGCGACAACATTTGATTAATAGACTATGTATCGGAGACTTATGGGCCTATAGTCAGCCCATAACTTGTGTGCCAGTTTAAGAAGCGGGCTTTTGTAATGATTTACTGAACCAATTGCAAACGGGCCTAAACTCAATGGCAAGTGAATAAAAACCCGAATATTAGTATAGTCGTTCTCCAAAATAATATTCGACAATTGTATATTTTTGTCGAATATATATATATATATATATATATATATATATATATATATATATATATATATATATATATATATGTAATACATAATCATTCTAATTTTTTGGTAATTTTGACTAGTGGTTGTAATTATTTTTTACCGACCGACAAAAGTGTTAAAAGCCCAAGTTTGGTGTGCTTATAATTGTAAAAATAGCACGGTATAGCCAGTTTTTGGACTGGTCATTCAAAAATAGTCAGTGTTTACCAAGTCAATGAAAAATAGTCACTATTTTATTGCAACAGAGACCGATCCAGCATAATATACTAGAGTTCGGTACACCTGTGTATGAACTTCAGCATATTATGCTGGACCGGTATACTTTGCTAGCTCCAGTATAATATACTGGAGACTGGAGCATCGATGCTCCAAACTCCAATATATTATGCTGGACCGGTATACTTATCCTGGAACTCCAGTATAATATGTTGGAGTTCAAGTATAGTTATGCTGGAACTCCAGCATAATATATTGGCGTATTTTCCGGGTTTTGAACAGTGTTTTCGCTCAGATTTATCTTTACATGAAAAATGGTTAAATTTCGATAACTTTTAAAATTGGACTATTTTTGAAAGACCAGTTGTAAATCTAGCTGTTTTTTAATTTCACCCATATAATTGTATGACAAAACAATTAATGATATTACTATTAAACAAGAGGCTTATCTCCAAGGGTATCTTTATGTTTGGGCAAGTAATGGTAGGGATTCTTGACAAGATATGAATTTTCACCTCTTTTTCTTTCTTTTCACACTTCATTTATCGTTTTGATGAGGAAAGGCCACCCTTTTTCTATGTTGAACCCATAGAAAAAGGATTCCGTTTTTTAGCTAGCCCATATAGGTGACCAGTCCATGTTGTACAAGGCAACAACAACAACAACAACCCAGTATAAATCCCACTTAGTGGGGTCTGGGGAGGGTAGTGTGTACGCAGACCTTACCCCTACCCTAAGATAGAGAGGTTGTTTCCAAATAGACCCCCGGCATCCTTCCCTCCAAGAATTTCTCACCTTGCTCTTGGGGATACTCGAACTCACAACCTCTTGGGGAGACTCGAACTCAAGGCCTCAAACGAATATGAATGGGCTGGAGGCTAATACTTTAGTCATTTTAGTAATTTGTAAATCCCTTGAAAATTTGACATTTATAGGCGTTTTGGCACTATCTAGACGAAGTTTAAAAAGGAATATTTGACATTTAACTTAGAAAATATAGTTTTGAAAGTTGAAATTGTGCTTGGACAGAAATTTCATGTGGACTTTTTTTTTTTTAAAGAATTGTTAGATAAATCAATTTTCACTTGATATATTCTTTGAATAAGTTTTTCAATGTTTTAATATTTTCTATACCGAAATATTATTTATCGAGAAAAACTAATAAAAAATTTATACTATATTAGAAGCACGAAGGCACGAAATGTCGTTCGATTTTTTTATCCTTTTAAAATAGAGTTCGCACTAGACAAAATAATCATTTATTAATTTGTCTAATATTTAGGAATTTAAAATTGACCATAATTTTAATTATTAAATCTTTCCTTATTTACACTATATATGAATGAAATCTTACTACTTAGTACTTCAAAATCACTAAAATTTTATTGTTCCAAATAAGATATGTCCTAAACAAATTTGAGATAAAAAATAACACGTAATAATATATTATTGGTATGTTTTTCTCTTTTTAATGTTCCTTTCTCAATTTATGTCTACAACTTTGTGCATATCTCCTTCTATTATCTCTTTCCGCACAAAAATGTGAACAACGCCAAAAATTACTTATAAAAAAAAATTGTTGTTGAAGAAATCAAACCTCTCAAAAATAAACTTTTATATAGATCAGAAATGTATCTAAAAAATATTAAAAGCTTTTATCCGTGTCAATGCTTTTAAGTTGAATATATCTACTGAGATAATAAAAAACCACTATGGGATATAATTTCTTTCTTTCTTTGGTTAGTTAAATAGGTTCAACAATTATTATCTTCAAGAACTTACGCTTCAACTTTTAATTTATATATAACTTAAATATAATTTTTTAATATAATAATTACTACGTGATCTTTTAAAATTTTGTATTCATGGAGATTAAGTACATGCACAACACGCATAACAAGAGACTAGTGATTTGAGGAGAGAGTGAAAGATTCTTAATAGTTTTTTAAAAAGGTCACGTGCTTTGCACATACTTTATTTGTTATGCTTTTTGAGAATTCAAAGTATGTTTTCATTTAATAGAATATCTTTTTAAAACAAAGAATCTTTTAAGTCCATATACGTTATAGGTTTTAAGCTAACAAATTCTCAAATGGTATCAATGTTTCAAGAAGATAGAATTTTATTCTATTAATATACACAATTAATTTAATGTTTATGGACCAAGTTTGAATAAGATATTTAATACACTGTTCATTTTTCACAAAATAATTTAACACAACAACAATAACGACCCAGTATAATCTCACAAGTGGGGTCTGGGGAGGGTAATATGTACGCAGACCTTACCCCTACCCCGAAGGATAGAGAGGCTGTTTCCAGGAGACCATCGGCTCAAAAAAGCAACAGAAGCCGATATATTAGTATCATAAAAATACATAATAGAATAACATCAATATAAGAGATATGAAATACAGAATACGAAATTAAGAATAGATAAGTGCATACACAATCTAATTTAAGAGTAGATAAAAAGGATAAGTGCATACACGTTAGTTCAGAGAATCTTTGTGTCATCTCCAACAACACCCTTTCTTGTACTATAAATCCATTAACATATTTCATAATGTTTTTTTTTTTTTTTTTGAGTTTACCTTTGTGCATTAGTTATAACCATCACGTTATGGTAACTCACAACAGGTAACTAAATATAATAATTCTAATTTGTTAACTTAAAACGTAATTGAATAATTAGATATAACTAATGAAGATGCATTAATTGAGTAAAAATTATTTGCACTATCAATTCATGTAAATTAAGTTCCTTTTCATTATACTCAACCACTAGGCGTTGCCTCTACTTGATACTTTAGTTAGTGAGACATGCTGTTAACGAATAAATTTAAACTTTTATATCTGACAAATATAAAGTATCATTACAATTATTGTTTGATAACAACAACAACAACAACAATAATAACGATCCAGTATAGTCCTACGAGTGAGATCTGGGAAGGGTAGTCTGTACGCAGACCTTACCTCTACCCCGATGGGGTAGAGAGACTGTTTTCAGTAGACCCTCGGCTCAAGAAGACAAAAAGACAAAAAGAGAAAATATATCATTACCATCATGGAAATAATAACACAATATAAGAACCAGTGAATAGATGAAATGCAGAAGTAATAACCAGTAAATAATGCACGACACTATGAAAATGGAAGAGTAGTGTAAACACAGCCCTGACCACTAGTAGTCTAAGACTAAATCCTATCAGCCTAACCTCACACTGGAAGACTAAATATGTGCAACTACCTCCTAATCCACAACCTTAATGCTCGACCTCCAAAGCTTCCTATCGAGTGTCATGTCCTCGGACATCTGAAGTCCCGCCATATCCCGCCTAATCACCTCTCCCCAATACTTCTTAGGTCACTCTCTACCTCTCCTTGTATCCACCAACGCCAACCGCTCGCACCGCCTTACCGGGGAATCCAAGCTCCTCCTCTGAATATGCCCCAACCATCTGAGTCTCGCTTTCCGCATCTTGTCATCAATAGGAGCCATGCCCACCTTCTCCTGAATATCTTCATTCCTAATCTTATCCATCCTAGTGTGCCCGCACATCCACCTCAGCATCCTCATTTCTGCTACTTTCATCATCTGGGTATGTAAGTTCTTAACTGGCCAACACTCAGCCCCATAAACATGGCCGGCCTAACCACCGCTCTATAAAACTTACCTTTGAGTAGCAGAGGCACTTTCTTGTCACACAGAACTCCAAATGCTAACCTCCATTTCGTCCACCCCACCCCTATACGGTGTGTGACATCCTCGTCGATCTCTCCACTCCCATGGATAACTGACTTAAGGTACTTAAAACTGCCTATCTTGGAAATGCCCTGCGATCCAAGCCTCTCGTCCATGCCCTCTTCCCTCGGCTCGGCACTGAACTTACACTTAAGGTATTCCGTCTTTGTTCTGCTCAACTTGAAACCCTTTGACTCAAGGGCCTGTCTCCAAACCTCCAGCCTCTCGTTAACCCCACTCCACGTCTCGTCAATCAAAACAATGTCATCAGCTAATAACATACACCATGACACCTCTCCTTGAACATGGTGTGGCAGTGCATCCATCACCAGAGCAAACAAGAATGGGCTGAGCGCAGATCCTTGGTGTAACCCCATAACAACCGAAAAATGATAGGAGTCGCCTCCCACTGTCCTAACCCGAGTTTTAGCTCCATCATACATGTCCTTAATCGCCCTAATGTAAGCAACCGGCACACTTTTAGCCTCTAGGCATCTCCAAAGAACCTCTAGGAACATTGTCATATGCTTTCTCTAGATCAATAAACACTATGTGCAGATCCTTCTTCCTATCCCTGTACTGTTCTACCAACCTCCTAATAAGGTAGATAGCTTCCGTAGTAGAACGACCCGACATGAACCCGAACTGGTTGTCTGATACAGACACCGTCCTCCTCACCCTCGCTTCTACTATCCTCTCATACACTTTCATGGTATGACTAAATAGTTTGATACCCCTATAATTGTTGCAACTCTAGATGTCACCTTTGTTCTTGTACAACGGAACCACTGTACTCCACCTCCACTCGTCCGACATCCTCTTCGTCCTGAAAATAACATTAAATAACCCTGTCAGCCACTCCAGACCTGCTCAACCCATACACCTCCAAAATTCTACGGGAATCTCGTCAGGCCTGGTAGCTCTGCCCCTGCTCATCTTTCGCATAGCTCCCACGACCTCCCCAACCTTGAAGCTCCTACAGTACTCAAAATCGCAGTGGCTCTCGGAACGCCCCAACTCGCCTAACACAATATCCTGGTTCCCTTCTTCATTTAGAAGTTTGGCCCCTAGATCCTCGTACATACGACTAAAAGCCGTTGTTTTAGCCTCGGTGACCGCCATCTTCGCCTCCTTCCTAGCTACTTTATACCTCTCCCTGTTCGCACTCCTCTCAGCCTCGCATGCGCTACCTACTAACTTCAGGTACGCCGCCTTCTTCTCTTCCACTTTACCTTGGACCACTTCATTCCACCACCAGTCGATTTTGTGCCCGCCAGCTAAACTCTTTGAGACTCCTAACACCTCTCTCGCTGCCTCCCGTATAATATTTTTTAAAATTAATATAAAAAATAGTTTATATAAACTTTTAACAACCTTTCTAATTTTTTTCTAAAATATAATTTTCGAGAAGTTTTTACATCTTAATAACTTAATATAATAAATATATAAATGTATATACCAATCGCTGGTCCATTTTACATGTTGATAGAATTGATGAAAAATACTTGCTCCTTTTTATATACATTTAAAAAGAATATTTTCTTAATTTTAATATTGTAAGTGGCGATGAAGGCCCATTTCCTCATCATTATTTGGCATATATACATGAAATTAGTAGATACATTATTTATTACATAAAGTATAGTAAATTGATCTACAGTATATGTTTTTATTTCAATTTACTACTGGAACTAGAATAGATCCGCCACTGATTGTTGTCTTTTGACTCGACGATATCAGATGAGAGAGCAAGTTTGGAGCAGGGCTTATAAGTTCCTAGAGAGAGAGAACCACTGACCTTAATTCTCAGAATCCGTTATTCTCCGTCGAGAGAGACAGAGAGAGAGAGGGAGAGAGGGAGAGAGGGAGAGAGATACAGAGAGAAGTGATATGCTGTGAGAATCTCAATCTGTGTTATTTGGACTTGTTGTAATAGTTGATTCGGAATCCGACATTGAAGTTAGGATCTTCAGACGACGGAAATTCCAAATACCTAATTTGATGAAGTGATTATTATTCTATTAGTTGTCGTCGTCACTTGATTCTAGATTTTCAATTTGGATCCTCGCTTTTTTTTTTTACTTGATTTTGAGGCTGTTGATTTATCGGGGGGAAAAGATGAACGGTGGTGATGTTGCAACAGAAGCTCCGGCACCGCCGTTAGAGTGGAAATTCTCTCAGGTCTTTGGTGAGCGTGCGGCCGGCGAAGAAGTTCAGGAAGGTAAACTACTTTATCATCTCACTCTTTACTCTATGGATCCACACTTGTGTTGAATTAGGTTTTGCTATCTGCTATTTGGTTGTTAATTGCTCGAATAATTACTATTTCATTATTGACCAGTAGAGAAAAATCTGTTTGATTTGATCATGGATTTGATGGTGTGATTTTGCATGCGGTGTTTAACCAATATACCTCATATGAACAGTCTATTAATGAACTAACCAAGTTCAGTCCTTTGAAGCTATATTTCATTTTAGAAAAATATTGGAGATCCTTGAACTCGTGTCTTGATGTCTCTTGTGTTTGACTGGCGAATCAGTACTCGTTATTGATTTACTGAAGGACTATGGAGCTGTAATTACTTTGACTTCATTTGCAAGAGTGGTGAGTTGGTGGTTTGGGTCATGTATTATTACCTTACTGTTTAAGTGCGTTGAGCTATTATACTTAAAATTTCAAGCATAAGGGCGTAAATTTCTAGTGAAAGTTGTGGATTTGCCACATGTGCATTTGTGTGACAGGGTGGTTCCGTATTGAGACACTAACTTAGAATAGTCGCTAGCCCAAAAAAATAGCCGGCAAATGTATATATTACACATAATTAGTGTGTAATATATGTATATTGGCTAGGGGCTGTACCGAGTGGACACATTTGTAGCTTCCCCTTCCGTATTTCGCCTCTAGGTATTGTCTACCTGCCCGCAATGTCAGTTTTAGGTACATGTACCCCATTGCTTAAGGTTGTTCAAGTTTTTCTTGATTCAGTCAGTGACCACTTGTCATGTTATTTTCATTCCACTTTTGTGATGTGAATATAGTAGTGAAGTTGTAGTACATATACTAGTAAGTTTCTTGAGATTGCAGGGCATGTTTCAGTACGACAGGCTGCTCAGAGAGCAATTTATATTGGGGTATTGGCGGAGATGGTCAAGGTAGAGACAATACCTTTCTTGTGTTTTGGAAATATTGGACGTTGCTCATGGGGCTTGTCGGCTTGAATCCAGCCAAGTGTTTAACTGCACATGATTAATGGAGACTGTCCCAGAGAGAAGATTTTGGTTCAAGATTGTTCTTCTATTAGAAGTTGTCCATTTTACATAGTTCCAAATTTGTTTGACGAAAGTTTGTTTCACCATTGTTGGGCTTCCAGAAAGTAGTCTGCATCCGCTCTTTTTTTGGGGTTTCATGATGCTATGTCATTGGACACTTGATGTGTGATAAAGTTGTTTATTGTGAATTTTATCGACAGCTCCTCGACAAAGTTCATCGTATTTTCCATCTGCTGAGTGTTCTAACCCTCTGCAGCTCCTAGCCTTGTGCTTTAGCTTCCTCTTTTATAACTATCCTGATTTTCTTGCCCAAAGTTTTATTTTTTTGGATAAGTGAAATTTTATTGGTTGCACCAAGAAAGTGCTAGTATGTACGTCAAAGATTTCTAACCCCCTTAATAAAGAAGGGATTCCACAAAGCCGACAAAAGTATTTACGTCGCAGTCAATCTTGAGCTTACACTAAGAATACAGAAAATGTAAGGCTCTAAACATAACAAGTGTATTGAGGAGTTTTTGTTTTCAAAACACCTATTTTTTTTAAAAAAAAATATAACAAAGAGGGACAGTGTTCCAAAAGTCTTTGAGATGCTTCTTTGTTCTCTGCCCATTCAGCTGTGTACAGCTTCTTTCAGTATTTCTGGATGTACTCATTGTATCCAAAACACATTAAGGAACAAGGTCCATACTTCCCATGCGTGCTAACCATGCAAGAAAAGATGAGCGGGAGATTCACTGTTGGCTTCACATAGAAAACACCTATTGCATAGCTGAAAATTTCTATTCGTAAATTTTCCTGTGTTAGGCATGCTTCCTGTAGTGCCAGCCAGTCAAAGCAAACTGCTCTTGGGTATGCTTTTGTCTTCCACACTGCTTTCCAAGGCCATATCTCCTACCCGCTGGAGATTTCAGCTGGTTATAGCAAGATTTTACGGTGAACTTTCTTTTTCTGTCTTCTTCCCATGGTAGAGAATCATGAATGTCTGGGTGTATTCAAACTCCCTCTACTCTGAATAATAGTTGTCCAAAATCCAAAGTTTTCTACTTCCCAACCGATTTTTTTTACCTTAATCCAAAATTCCAATCTTCATTACTCCAGCACACGGAAATTGTTGCATCTTGCTTTGGCTTCATACCAAAAAAAATTCATGAAAGTTCTGCTTCAAGGGAGATTAAATCCAACCAAGGATCCCGCCATATTCTGGTTTTAAGCCATCTCCTACAACAGTAAACCATTGATGCTCTTCCAGAGAGATACACCATATGCCCTGTAGCTTGTTTAGTTCTTGCTCAGAAGTTTATTGATGTCTGAGAAGTATGTTTGACGACCTTTGGTATAGCTTAGTTCATTGTGCCAGTTAAATGATTACTGAAGTACCTGTCAGTATAAAAACATAATAGGTGGAAGTATTGGCAGGTTAGATTGACTGGAAACATTTTCATAATTTGCACGATTTGGCACCAAATGTTTCTCTTACAGAAGTTATATCCAGATTCGGAGTTTCTTTCTGACTTTATTCAGCCCTTGGGTTATTTTTTGTAGAGATGGAGTGTCGTTGAAATCCATTTGCTCTAAATAGAAACCACAGTGAAACTCCTTCGTTGTCTTGCTTTTTTAGGCTTGACTTTTCGTTCCTCATGGTTTATTGCAGTGGTGGAGCCAAAAATCCTAACAAGGGGATTCAAAAACTAAAAGAATACCATGCCTAGGATTCAACTTGTTACCTAAAGCAAATTTTTAACCCCGTTACCACTAAATTTAAAGTTTCCATCATGTCAAGGGGATTTTAAAACTTATATATGCACAAAAGAATTTGTTTTTACCCTATTTGTGCAGTATAATTTTCCAATGAAGGGGATTCTATTGACCCCCTTTCATTGAATTGGTCAAGCATGCAGAATGTGCACACAAGACGAAAACAAGCGCTGAATGATAGACTGTTGATCATTGAAGTTTGCCGAAGTAGGAGTGCTTAAAGCCAACACCTGTAGTTACAGAAGTCCTACGTTATGGAGCTAGTTTGCTTGACTCATGGCGGTCTTCTTATTCTGACTAAAGTCATCTGCATCTAAATAGTGGATGCAGAAAAACTTATTTTATGTTTCAAGCTCTTTACAAATCCATGGCAGTACCAAATTCACTATGTTTATTGGCAGTTATGCCCTGTTTTAAATAGACGAGTTGCATTAGATCAATAGTAATCCTGCTTAAGGAAAGTGCTGGCTGAGATTTTATTATGTGTTTTAAATAACTTATCTCTTCCTTTTTCTAATTATGTTAGCATGGTTGAGACTTTGATTTTCTTTTCTTCCGGTGCTTCTAAAAGCGAAAGCGCAAAGAATGATAACCCCTCGTTTGAACTGAAGCAGACAGCGAAAAGTGAAGCACACTTTTGAACTGAAGCAAACGAATTATGAAAATTTTAAAAAATTCCAAATTGGAATTTAGTGATCCTACTATAATAATGAAATTGCAATAAAAATACTTACTTAAGCATTCAATTTACGATAATGTTGATATTAATACAACTCCTCAAAGTTGAGTTTCAAATAATTAAAAGCTTCTCATTAGGATCACTTGACACATTATTGTTTGAAGCGCACCCTTCTCTGAAGCGCGTGGTGTCGCCGTGAAATGATAACCACATGTTTGCATCCTTTCGTTGCTTTGAGCAACTAAGGGGGGGCTTTTAATAACACTGCCTTCTTCAATAGCTGTTCTAATAATTCCTCTAAATGTTCCTTATTTTTTTATAAGGAAAACAAAAGGCTCGCCCTTCAGAGCTTTCTTTGAATGATGCATATGAGTCAGTTCATTTATTGTAGGTTTTGTACAGTAACCTATCAAAGAAAAATGTAGGCTTTGTACAGTTCACGTCAACGCTGCACATTATCATGATGTGGGGGTATCCAGAAAGAAGAACACCGTGACTAGTGAATTTGCTGCCAGTAGCATTCTGTGTTGCGTGAAATTTATTTCATGGTTGCATTCATGTGAGTTCATTTAATGTATGATTTTACAGTTTAGGATAATGCAGCATTTATGCTGATATGGCAACATCCAGAATGAAAAGAAAGGAACAGAGAGAATGTCTCTCAATATTGTGCATGGATTCGTCTTAATAATGCCCAGCTTGTTCTTTGGTGTATAACATAGTTTAAATAGTAGTTTTAGGCAGTTCGTGTTACCTGAAGGTAGTTGCTGGTGGTTTACTGTCAGACTTATGTATAAGACACGTAGATGAACCTTTCTAGGAAACAACAGAATTGAATATCTTGCAATAGATTTCACGTATGGAATAATGGCGCTGATTCTTTCTGCAGTTGCACAACTTTCTCAAATAGTAGGACAATATTTACCATGCTCACGGTGTTTAGACATTTTGGACACTCTTTTCTTTCTGTCTCATGATTTGTTTTCTTGTCTTTGTTTTGCAGTTGATATCATCTCAGCAATTGAGTTTGACAAAACTGGCGACCATCTTGCCACTGGGGATCGAGGGGGTAGGGTGGTATTATTTGAAAGGACCGATACAAAGGAGGTTGTTCTTCAATCTTGTAGTTATTCAGAATTTGGAGGTTCTTTTGATTGATCAGTCTTTTCCTTGCGCTTATTTTTTTGTTTAGCATGCTGGAAGCCGAAGAGAATTAGAGAGAATGGACTATCCAGTCACCCGGCATCCAGAGTTCCGCTACAAGACAGAATTTCAAAGCCACGAGCCTGAGGTACGCGACTCATCTCTGTTTCTAACCTTCTTTCATGGTGTAATTTCTCTCTTAGGAACTCTTGTGTCATGTACTTGCCTGAGAAACAATATTTGAAAGAGCTTCAGAGAAACATTACCTTATTGTTTCTATGTCCTGGAAATAGATGGATGTTTTACCATTTGAGCCACCACTTTCTTGTGTCTATGGTGGACTACTGACTTTTAGTTTTCACTCTTCATGTGCTCTTAGTTCCTTCTTTTTGCCGCTTCAAGTAGAATTCTTATGCTCTCATCTACATCATTCAGTTTGATTATCTGAAGAGTTTGGAGATTGAGGAGAAGATCAACAAGATCCGGTGGTGCCATATGCCTAATGGCGCTCTCTTTCTTTTGTCTACTAATGACAAAACTATAAAGTTCTGGAAGGCAAGTTATTTCATCCGATTTGCTTCTCTGTGATTCTATGTGGTAGTACATGCAGAGTAGGTTTTTGATACCCCTATCAAGTAAAATGAAAATGTTTATTTCGTATTTACTTTTCCGAGGCTTAAGCTACAGTAAGTTTTGTGGGAGAGGGATACTAATAGCAATTTCAAGTGTGTAGCCTGGTATGTCTTCATCTTCATTCATATTCATGGTAGTACTAGAAATTGTTGTATTAGGAAGAGGGTGAGAAAGTCATTCAGTGTGGTGGGATGGGATGCCTGGGAAAAGTGATATCTAGTTGAATTGAGAAATTGTCTGATGTGCTGTTGCCTCTTATAATTCGTACATCGGCTATCAACCAACCCTTCTTCCATTCTTGTGGAATGCATATGTTGAGATACTATGCATTTTTTGACAAGCTACTGTTTAAGCACCTCGGTCTTCTTGTGACTGTCTATGTTGGCTGCCTAGAACATCCTAATTTGCTTCCTAATTATCTTTTCCTGAATTTTTCAGGTCGAAGAGAAGAAAGTCAAGAAAATATCCAACTTAAATATTGACCCTTCCAGAGCTATTGCAAATGGCAGCATGCCCAGTTCAAGTGTTTCTTCCAGTCAAAAAAAGTATCTTGCAAATGGGTGCTACACAGATGGATCTTCCGACTGTCTAAGCAATGATTTTTCGTTTCCACCTGGGGGTCTTCCTGCATTACATTTACCTGTGGTAGTTGTACTTAAGATATATATGCAACTTCCTATCTTGTACTACATATATATGTCAAGTTTTTCTATGTGTATTGGTTTTTTAACCTCTCAAGTATGTACATTAGTTCTCTTAAGTATGCCCAGCATTTACCTATAAAAACAATGATGTCCATGGGTATAAAGTTACATCTAATTGTCGGAAATAAAATAGTGTAGAAAAAGGAATATAATTCAGGAGTTGATAGTCTGAGCTGAACTGCATATATGATATTTGTTAGTCCGGGTTATTGGGGAAGTCTGTTTTGATGACTGTGCATACTATTCCAAAACATCTGTTAAGGTCTATAGTTTTGGTTAATGTTCATCCATGTATTGGTGCAAAGTGTAACAAGAAGCCAGAAACATATCTGTATTTCACATTTTAGTACATTCCGCATTGGTCCTTTTAGTATTTACTAATTCTACGTACAATCTGCATATGTGCTGGGCCAACACATAGGTGCTTTATCCTCTACTTCTCAGGCTGGGTAACCGAAAACCTTTATGCCTTTGTTCTTCCTTAAATCTTTCCTCAACTTGCTAAAGGAATTTCCATGTGGCTTTAGCTCACGTCCCCTCTGACAAATGTTGTTTGTTGAAATTTATTTGAACGTCTTTTTTTTCTTTCATCTGCTTCTGAAAGCTTTGGAATCTGAATTGCAGGTTTCAAGCAGTGAGAGCAGCGTTGCTGCTAAATGTAGAAGAGTATATGCCCATGCACATGACTATCATATAAATTCTATCTCAAATAACTGGTGAAGATCCATTCTATAATTGGAAATCTGATTTACTATGTATGCCTTCTATTTGTTAGAACTTATCGTAATTTCTGTCCTTTTCTTTCTTCCACTTAGTGATGGGGAAACATTTATATCAGCTGATGATCTCCGGATAAACCTTTGGAACTTGCAAATAAGCAATCAAAGTTTCAATATTGTTGATGTCAAGCCAGCAAATATGGAAGATCTAACTGGTGAATTTTTGATGTGTTGATCTCAACTTCCATTTTGTTGTGGGCACTTCAAATACATGATAGTTTTAATTTTTATTTTTAATTTTTCAGAAATGCTTGTTTCAATGAATGCTCATATTTGTTTAGATGTTTGTTATTGCAGAGGTGATAACTTCAGCTGAATTTCACCCTACTCACTGTAACATGTTGGCTTATAGTAGTTCAAAAGGATCAATCCGTCTGGTAGATTTGCGGCAATCAGCATTGTGCGACTCCCATTCTAAATTGTGAGTATCACATTATTTAAGTTGTAGTCCTTTGCTGGTAGGTGTTTGCTTATCCTCTCTATGTCAAAACAAGATATCACCTGCGCAAAAGAATTCTACAAGAGAGCTAGTTTCTTACCAGTATAGCCCCTGGAAAGCCTTTTTTCAAAAAAGTATAGGGCCCCTGGAAAGATATTCTTCAAAAGATAAATATTTTAAAATTACTTTCTCATAGCTTTATTAAGTTGAAATGTTGGTTACTCATATATGCAGGTTTGAAGAAAAGGAAGCTCCTGGCTCAAGATCCTTTTTTACCGAGATAATTGCTTCAATTTCAGATATAAAATTTGCGAAGGCTGGAAGATACATACTTAGTCGTGACTATATGACCCTTAAGGTTGGTTTTTCTCTCCCTTTATTTTCTCTAGCTCTTCATCTTTTCAGTTGACTGATGTGAGAGATGCGCAATGTAATTGCCTTGTGTATTATATGCTTGACTCTGTAAGTACTCTCTGATATGTAAATGGGGTGCATAAGGAAAACAGAGTTCTGATAAGTCCGGAGGTAACATAAGCATGGTCCATGGGCATCTCTTAGTCACGTTCCTGGTAATTGGTTTAGAACAAGTTTAATAAATGAGCTGTGGCACACTCTTTACTGCCGGAATGGCGGAATCTGACTTAAATTGCCAGCATACCAACTTACCCCCCCCCCCCCCAAACACACACAAAAAAACCATGGTAGTAAACATTATGAGTGCATTTGGAGTTTTCGTTGGTGCACTATTTAGAAGAATTTCTGGGCTTTCTGGAAGATTGAACTATGTGCATGGCGCTGTAAGTAAAAGTATTTTTTCACAAAATAGTACCAAGTGGGTACTGCAAAGGTTTACAAGATGTTACAGCTATTCTTCACTTTCAAAAAAGAGTTAAAAATAGATTCTTTATAGCTTTTACATAATTCTTTGTTACACAACAATATGAAACCCCGAGATATATTTCAAGCTGTATATTCCCTCTGATACCCCTTCGGAGTTTTTTTTTCCTTCCACAGCAACCACAAAATGCTTAGATTAGCTGTCTTGGAAAACGCCTTAACACTCTTTATGAACTAGAGAGCCTCTCCAATTGCAAAGATAGTCACTCACAGTTCTTCTGATTGGCCAGATGGAAACGTCGTGTTTCATCAGTTCATCGGTCACGTCAGATGCAAAAACAAATAATTGACAGATTCTTCAATTCTTTCACGCACGAATCACTTATTACACCAATTTTGCCCCCTGTGCTCTTGTCATTGTCGTCTATAATTGATAGGCATGCTGCTTTAATCCTTGTGTTTCCCTGTGGAAAGCTTTTGCAGTTGAATTTTTCCCAAGGCTAAGTCTCGTCTTTCAAAAATCTTAATTACAAACAAAACCTCTTGGTTTCATTAGGTTTCGCTATGTTTGCATCTTATGTTTGTGAGTCTGCAAAACGTTTTCAAGAACTTAAAAAGGTGCAGATACTACATTTTCTTTATCCTTTCTAGTTCCTGGCAAGAATGTGCGCGGTATACCATAAGAGTAACTATTATATTCAGGTTCCTGCTAGATCTACTTTCTTTCAGCTTTATGTTAGTGGACGTCCTCGTCAATAAAAGAAAGAATGAGAAGAAGCGAGATCTTTATCATTGATCCTTTTTTCCTGATGAGGTGATCCTAGCCTAAGTATATGGAAGAAAAGATTGTTCCGTTTTTACTGAAACTCACCTTGCCTTGCAGCTTTGGGATATAAATATGGATTCTGGTCCAGTTTCAACTTTTCAGGTTCATGAATATTTGAGACCAAAGGTGAATTTCTTTCTCCCAAAATTAGGTGCTTGTGCTTGGTTAGTTTCTATTTGCGTCTGGGCTGATTAGTAATTATTATGTTGCTCTGCAGTTATGTGATTTATACGAGAATGATTCCATCTTTGATAAATTCGAATGTTGCCTTAGCGGTGACGGTTTGCGAGTAGCAACTGGATCTTATAGGTGTGTAGACTTATTTTTTCAGTTTTTATTTTCTTTCCTTTTATTTCTCCACCACGGTGATGTATTACTCAACATAATTTATGCGATTTCAGCAACCTTTTCCGTGTGTTTGGTTGTGCTGCGGGGAACACGGAAGCAACTACATTAGAAGCAAGCAAAAACCCCATGAGGTACCTGTATTAAAAGTTTCTTCGGCATGTATACTTATTTGGATATATCGTAATGTCATGGCTTTTGATGACTTTGATTATTCTCCTTTAGAAGACAAGTCCAGACCCCTTCGAGGCCTTCCAGATCCTTGAGCAGCAGTATAACGCGTGTTGTCAGGAGAGGTATGCTTTTCTAGATGCAGATATATAGTTTCTCATATATCTCAGTATATATGTTATCTATATTTGAATTTTTGCCCCAACAGTTTGAAATAAATTTGAATTTTTATGATATGCATTCCAGGAGCAGAAAGTCCAGCAGTTGATGCTAATGGAAACTCATTTGATTTCACAACCAAACTGCTCCATCTCGCATGGCATCCATCTGAAAATTCAATTGCATGTGCTGCTGCAAACAGCTTGTATATGTACTATGCATAAAATGAGGTTGCAGTTTCCTGGAGTTGCTTTTTCAGAAGGCTTTATTTCGAATCAACTTGAGGTTCTGCCATTTCGCACTTCCAGAATCAATGCCGACGTATATTACATGCTCTTAATGTTAAGGTCCACTGCTCAAAGAATGGACAATCTAGCAACTTATTTGTCAATAGCCATGCATTCTTGCTCTCTTCTTCCCATTTTCTGCTTCACCCTTCTCTAAATTTCCTATTCATTGGGTTGACATCAGGAGAGATCTCATTGTAGTTCCCCCACAAGCAAAACTGATGGATGTGAAAAAATTGTCACTAGATCTTAGGTAAATGCAGTTTTGCTCGAAATCTTGCTGGAAAGGACCTGCTGGCTAACTTGCAGAGAGTTAAACTAACTTTATTGGATAGAATTATTTTTTGTAGGATAATTTAATGGCTTTTTGTTATAGGTTATTGACTAAAGTAGTTCTCTTTTTCTTTTTTCTTTTTTTTTCCTGTAAAAGAAGTTCAAGGGCACTGGCATTTATTTCCCTGTATTTTTTTCTTTGGTAAAGCGAAGCTGGCACTGCCAACTTTTCTATTAGGTTACTTGTGCATTTTATTAGGTTGAGGTTGGTGCTTTTTTTTTTGGTACTTTTATTCTGCTGCTGGAGCCATGTAATGGAACTAAACCTGCATGATCTAGCTAACATTTTTCACACTGCTGTGTATGGCAACCATATAACGCTTCCCCACAGCTGGATGCCTCATCTTCTCTCTGAAAACGATACCATTGTACTACTCCCTTATGCTAACATTCTTTAATGCATAAGGAGAGGCCATTGTGGTTCTCCTGCAAGCAGTTCTTCGGTCGTCAGTGAAGATTTAGGTTACTTGTGCTTATGATGGTTAATGTCTTGTGTGCACGCATGTTTGTCCTCGTAGGAAGAGCAACAGAGAATTTTGACTTGTTCTTTCTTGATATGGCTATTCTTATAAATATGTTGGCACAATGTGATTGAGATAAGTGATGATATATGCGTTCTTTATGGAATGAAATTACGTGTGACTGAGTAGCAGCATACTATATATAGCTGATGCAGAGAAAAAAGTTGATCAACATGTTTCCTTGGAAGTGGAGGTAGTTTACCATCAGAGCAATCCCTCTTGTCAATCAGCATGCAAGCATTTTGTCAGAAATGATTTCATTCATGGTTGTGGACTTGTGCAAATTGGCCAAGGCAACGCTAACTGAGGCGTGTTGCACGCGGATTTGAAACTGACCCTTGACATGACCGCTGCACTCCATTATTTCTCACTTTCTTCTTCTTACCATACACATTTATTAACAAGTACAAAAAGGGCAACCCGGCGTACTGAGCGTCAGATCACAAGGGTCTATTTTATGCAGCCTTATCCTGCATTTCTGCAAGACGTTTTCACGGCTTTGTGACATTCTGGTCACATGACAATAACTTCACCAGTTACACTAAAGCTATATTTAACAAGTAATTCAACGCAATTTAATTTAATGAGTTTGACCTTTAAGACTTTTAGTATTTAACTTATTATATTTTTAAATTATGAGTTCAGATTTAATATTTGTCGACATTTAGTGAAATTTCACATGAATCCATTATCCAAAGGTTAGATCTGCCCATAGCTCAATCTACCCAATGCTACACCATGATTTTATTCAGTCTTTACTTTGCTGCTTCTTCCGCGATAAAAAGTTAAAAACACATTCTGTCTTTGTGAGCTGCAAAAGTAAAATCTGCATACCATTGTATGAACATATAGAATCAAACGTGAAACAACGCTCTCTAGTTGTTTAATGTCTAGATTATTTTAGCAGCGAGGAGTCGTGCTCATCGTATCTTACGTGACCAACAACAATTCCTTGACATCTCTTGTACGACAAAATGACACAAATGATGGCGAACATATTTTCAAGATGCCCTTTGTATTTTCTCCCCTTCCTAGAAGGATTATTCATTGAATATTAAGCACTATGCTTTACGCATGTTATTCACCCCTATTTTTGCCATCCCCTCCAAATTTTGATGCTTGAATTGATGTCAATCGATCAATCAATGACATCTCAGTTTTAAATTAATTATTTTTTTATACTTATGTGAGTATGTGGGAAGAGGGGTTGATGTCAATCGCGGAAAATTAATTATTTTTTTTAGACAAGAGGGGTTGTTCTGATGGTAAGCAACCTCCACTTCCAACCAAGAGGTTGTGAGTTCGAGTCTACCCAAGAGCAAGGTGGGAAGTTCTTGGAGGGAAGGATGTCGAGGGTCTATTTGGAAACAGCCTCTCTACCCCGGGGTAGGGGTAAAGTCTGCGTATACACTACCCTTCCCAGACCCCACTAAGTGGGATTATACTGGTTGTTGTTGTTGTTGTTGTTGTTGTTGTTGTTGTTGTTGTTGTTGTTGTTGTTGTATGTGAGTATGTGACCAATCAGATCTATTTTCTTCTAGAACTAAATAATTTTATTTTTTTGGAGTTCTCTACTATGGTAATCTGTTAAAATAATAATACAACTCAGAAAGAAAAAAAAAGGAGAATAAGGGTGTGTTTGGTACGAAGAAAAATATTTTCCGGATTTTTTTCCCCAATTTTTGGTTGCTTTATCAAGAGAAGGGAAAACACTTTCCAAAACTCTTTTTCAACCTTCCCATTAGGGGTGTACATAAGTCGGGTTGATTTGGATTTTACAATTACCAAACCAAACCAATTTTGTCGGGTTTTTAAATCTAAAGACCAAACCAAATAAATAAAATTCGGGGTTTTCACTCTCGGATTTTCTCGGGTTTTCAGGTTATTCGGTTTTTTCGGATTTTTTTCCCCGGTAAAATCTTCGTAGAACAAAACATATAAATTGTACTCAAAATATTTCTTTAACCCTAATAAGATACAACTATATAAAGTATTTTCCAAAAAAATAATACGAAATATGAGATATATCATGACATTATCCTAAAATATTCTACAATAAAGACAATAAAATTATGTAATATGAATATTGCTAATTAAAAAGACATAATAAAAATAAGCATAATCTAAAAGTACTAAGTCATGCTAAAATAAGTAGACTAATAAGGGAGTATTATTTACATGACTAAACATTAAAGAAAAAATAAAAATAGGTTATGCATTTTTATCTAAATTATTACAAAACCAAAAATAGATTTCAATATATTCCTGTTCGTAGTATTGAATTGAATGTCTTTTGTTAGCATTAGTATTGATTTTCTTTTGGTTTGGGTTTTTGTTAGCATTATTTAATTTACTAATATTACTGGCTATAAAACTTATTGGAACATTCAAAAGTTCTAAGTCCAACCTTGAAATAATACCTTAAAAGATAAAATTATGAAATTTTTTAAGAAATATTTATAAATTACATCACAATAAGTATATTTATATATTAAATATATCTAAAATTTCTATATATGTAATGTCGGGTTGGTTTGGTTTCGGTTTGACTTTCTTTAGTTAAAGCCAAACCAAACCAATTATGGTCGGGGTTTTTTTTCCAACACCAAACCAAATCAAACCAAACCATCGTCGGATTTTTTTTTCTCGATTTGACTCGAGTTATCGGGTTGGTGTGGTTTGTCGGTTTTCTTTGTATACCCCTACTTCTCATCCTATTCACCATCCCCTTGACTTGGGAGAAGGTGTGGGGAGAGTAAAATAAAAAATTATTTTTCTAAAAAATAGAGTATTTTCTACTCTCTAACCAAACACTAGAAAATTATTTTTTGAAATATTTTTTTCACTCACCAATTAAATAAGAGAAAATAAAAAATAAAACCACTCATTTTTCATAAAATATTTTCTAAAAAAATATATTCCTTCGTACCAAAAACACCCTAAGAAACAGGCTAATATGGAGGCTAGGACCCTGTTTATGATAAAGGAGAAGAAAAGGAAGAAGCAGAAATTTAATATTTTAGCATCGACCGTCAATCGTCATACTTTCCATTAGAAAGGAAAAAATTAGAGTGGCATTATAGCCCGGTAACAAAAATATAAATTTCCTTCGCAGCTAGTTTGGATTGTTGTTACATGTCATTTCATAATGTATCGTATTGTATTGCACTGCATTATATTGTATTGTATTGTTTGATGAATACAACGTTTGGATAGATTGTATCATTTACTGTTGCTTCATAATGTCTTGCACCAACAACATGAAGAAAAAACTTGCAATATTACTAAGAAAAATAGAATACGGTGTAAAATTATTATATAAAAAAGTAGGGTAAACGATAAAATATGATTATTTAATAATAAGAAAGGGCAAAGAAAAAAAAGTAAGGTAACGACACCACCATATTGAATTTGTCGTTCCATAAAATGATATTTTTCATCGTTTTTTCATCGTTACATAACGATGAATTGAGTGATACGATACACTGAAATCTTTTAGTTGGAGACTTGGAGTACTTTTTTTTTAAGAGAGCAGGCCTAATATGATCACTTGTTTGAGGTTCGTAAACATATTGATGACAAGAATTGACCTTTTGTCTCTTTGTTTGAAATTTAATAACGTTAATTTCGTTGACAGATTGGCTGTTGCTTTTCTCTTGCCAAGAGTGGAAGAATGTAATTATTCTAAAGTTTTGCTTAGGGTCATTTTTTTCAAGTAAATTTAAATTTATCATTTGAACTTTAATATTGGGGTTGGAATGCGATTCTAAGAGTTGGAATAACTCCGTTATGTCATTTGAAACTTGTCTGTAAAATTTGATATCATTTCGAATTGATTTAATAGATTTCGGCGCGAGTTTTAGAAGTTGGAAGTAGCCCGAAGACATCGTACCTCCAAAACTTTCTATGGGGATAAACTCCCCAACCAAACATATTTGGAGAAAAATTACAATAAAATAATCCACTGGCGATTGCACAAAATGAGTAATCTTCAACTTAGAGAGCTACAACTTTTAACTGTAGCTACAAATAAAAAAGGAAGAGAATGCAAAAATGTTATGATTGCACAGAATAATTACAGTTCTTCTCAAGATTAAAAAAGGGACTTGAAATAAAGAGAAATTAAAACAAATTCAAAGTAACCTACAATTTATATATATTTTAATTAACTTGTCTGGTTAAATTATATACTTATTTTCTTATTAACCTTCTTTGTAGGGTAAAATCGCAAACGAAATAATCTGTTGTTTTTCTTTATAAGGCATTTTCATCATTTTGATTCAATTTTTTCAATGGTGCTAAGTTAAAGATACTACCTCGTTAAATCTTCTTGAGCTACATTCTCAAGGCAGGGGTGAAATTTGCGTATGTATTATCCTTCCTAAATTTTACTTGTGAAATTATATTGAGTATGTTATTGCTATTTTACCTGATTAATTCAGTATCATTTTGTTCAATTTGACATCATAACATTCTTTTGCAACCGAAAAAAGTTTGACCAAAGAGGGTTGTGAGTTCGAGTCACCCCAAAAGCAAGGTGGGGAATTCTTGGAGGGAGGGATGCCGAGTGTTTATCGGAAACGACCTCTCTATCCCAAAGTAGAGGTAGGGTCCACATACACACTACCCTTCCCAGACCCCACTAGTGAGATTATACTGGGTTGTTGTTGTTGTTGTTGTTATTGTTGTTGTTGTATTAGGGCTGTGCACAGATCGGATTTAGCACATTTCAGATTCAGATTTCGGATTCTAGAAAATGCAATCCGAATCTAATCCGAATTATATCGGATCATATCGGATTTTAAAGTTTGGGTCGGATCGGATTTCAGATCGTATTATTATGCCTCAAAGTTGCAAACTAATATGTATATTTTCTTTGTAAAAGAGGCAATACATTAAGAAAAATTCATTTTTATGCAATTATGAGAGTACTATGGTGCCAATATAGCTAAATCTAACAATTGTAAAGATAATAACTTGGAGGAAGATGTAAAGGAAGTACTGACCATCCGAAATTAAAAGTGTAGTATTTATACATTGCCTAATAATTTCGAATTTCGGATCGAATAAAATATACTAATCCGAATCTGATCCGAAATTCGAAATTTTAATAAACACAATCCGAAACCGATCCAATCCGAAATCCAAAATTGAATGGATCAGTTCGGATTTCGAATATCCGATCCGAATGAACATCCCTACGTTGTATTACAAATTATTAAAAAATGTTATCGAGGGGATAAAGGGAAATTTGCCCTTTATCTACTCCAAATCCAACTTTTAAAAAATGCTGCAATAACACTCTGTAATCTGTACTCCCAATTCCAATTTCCATAAGCCTAACAAACCAAAGAGAAGAGAATATATATATATATCAATTTTGTGTGTATACATGAAATTTGGTCGTCACTTTCACGCGGAATTGCTTAGTTCATTCACATTATTCATTCAACTGACATCCATTTATCTGCTACCATCATTGAGATTTTAATATCTGTAGAAAGTCACTGATTTGGTGAGAATTTGGAATTCTCCAGATCTTCATAAACTATATTTTCTACTCACTTTCTCATAATCTATATAATTTCTTCCTTCCTTCTTTTCTTTATTTATTCATTTCTTCTTGTTTCTTTTCTGGATATTTTGCAACTGAAAATAATACAACAAAATTTCCCTTAACTTAATTGGTTCGCTAATATCCTTTTATTAGCCGAATCAATGAATATGCAATACTCATCAGTATATTCAGAGATCAATCCTCAATTTCCAGAACAAGAAATCTTGAAATGTCCTAGATGTGATTCAATTAATACAAAATTCTGTTACTATAACAATTACAACCTTTCTCAGCCACGCCATTTTTGTAAGAATTGTAAAAGGTATTGGACTAAAGGAGGAACTTTACGAAACATACCTGTTGGTGGCGCCTCTCGCAAAAACACTAAACGTTCTTCTTCTTCTTCAAATAGTAAACGCTCCTCAACGACGTCGTATTTATCTTCATCTTCAGCAGCACAACCAAAGTCAGAGCCTTTTCCTATACCTAATGTTGCAGTTTTTGATCAGAATAGTTCAATTCACGGGCCTTTTAGTTCGCTTTTGACATCAAACGGGCCGGAAATTGGGAATTTGTTTGAAGCTTTGAAACCTAATGTGTCCGATTCGGGCTTTGTTTCGGGCTCAGATGCAGCAGCTCAAAGTGAGAATAACAATACAGATGAATACTTGTTTCCTGTTCAGAGCGGTGAAGATTCTAACTGTTGTAATGGTTGGACTGATCTTGCTATTTACAGTGCTCCAGGTTCAAGCTTTCAGTAATTAGAAATGCCTAAAGATGATTAGAACTTGTAGCGCTACTAGTAATTAAGGAAAAGCATTGATCTTTTGCTTAAAGTATAAACAATTATGCCTTAATCCAGAATTAGTTGAGATAAGCATATATGTTATATTTACTTAGTGTTTATTACTTTTAAAACTTTTTCTGTTGCATATTTTTGGGAAGTGTTGCTGATTGCATATTAGTAGTAGTATATATTTTATCTCTGGAAATTAGGTGTCAGGCCCATAACACTAGCTTTGTTTGTGTAATGCTTAATTAATACGTACATAATTGTGTGTGCTTTGAGACTTCATGTATGTGTTGTTCCGACGGAAACAGTAAATGTTGTCTGCGTGTGACATATAAGTCACGAAAACTTCATTATGTATGTGTTGTTCGGACGAAAAGGATAAAATTATCTACGTGTGACCTATAGGTCATCACGAGTTTGAGCCGTGGAAATAGTCATTGATGCTTGTATTACCCCATCACATCTTCTTGGGGCGGCATGGTTCGTGCACCGAATTGCCTCTTTGAGCCGAGGGTCTCCTGGAAACAGCCTCTCTGTCCCCTCGGGGTAGAGGTAAGGTCTGCGTACATATTACCCTCCCCAGACCCCACTTGTGGGATTACACTGGGTTGTTGTTGTTGTTGTTATTTTCTCCATCTCATTTCTAACGGAATTCCATTCGTGACTTTCTTTTCATCTTAGATAGTTTTTGATGTATTACTAGCGATTATCCAAGATTTGTCCTTAGCTCCAATAATATAGGCAAATACATACATTGTATTAGGTGTAGTACGTACGTAATGGCAGATGTTGATGCTTTATATGACTACGTATTGGATTATTGTCTAAAATTAGTATACACTGGTCGTGCAATACTAGATCTGTATATACAACAACAACAATAACATCAATCTAGTGAAATCCTACAAATGGGGATCTGGAGAGGGTAGTATATGCAGATCTTACTCCTACCTGATGAGAATAAAATGATTGTTTCCAATGGACCCTCAATTCAAGAAAAAATTCAAAAAAAAAACGGTATTTAACACAAGCAGTAAATGTAGAACGATAAGTTACTTTTTTTTGGACAAGCAATTCATTTATATGAGAGCATGTGTAAATGAGAAAAATATTTACGTATAAGTAGAATTAAAATTAAATATTTGATCTCTTAATTTCAGTATCTTCACCTTAACTTGGTAACAACCTAGTCAAAGATTCATCAATCGCAACTTTGAAGAGCAGTTGAAGGTTTCAAGTAATTCCCTTTAGGATATAACAAATCATGTGGACAATAATAGTTGGATACAACCATATAATCTTGACTGTTAATTTCTTCCTTGTTTTTTTCTTATTGTTTGTGTTTAAAATAAATCTACGAGATGATTGGGATAGTTTATGGGAAAAGACATTAGAGATCCCAAATTAAATATTAAAGAGTTCGATGCTTGATGCAATGTCTTAGAAAGGCTAGACAGGACACCAACTTTTGCCTTATTGGTATATTCTTATCTTACCTTTTTTGTCTCCCCTTTTTGGTCCGTTTCGCTTGAAACAATTTAGAGGCGAATTTAAAATTTAAAATTTTATGGGTTCAGCCTTTAAGATTTTTAATATTGAACCTATTATATTTTTAAAGTTATAGGTTAATATTCACTTGTTGTTGCAGTTTTAGTAAATTTTTATGCATAAACTTATGCGCGGCGTCAAAAGTCATAGGTTCAATTGAACCCGTTGGAATTACACTGCATCCGCCCCTGCAACAATTAATCTACAGTATTCTTCACCAGCCCCACTCTATCAAGTGTTTGATCTCCATAGACTCCAATAATTTTGAGCGTATTCATTACTTTAAAATTTATAAATATATATATATATATTTAGTACGTTTTTATACAATCTATTAGTATCACACAAGAGTAATAGGTATAGTGATGTTCTTCCACTTACTGATAAAACTGAATCTACCATCCCAATGGTTGAATCCTTCAAATTAACAAAAACTTAAATCACGCCAAATATTTTCCCTTTTCACGTCTTCTTTTACGGTTGGGAGTGTGTGAACAAAGTAAAAGAAAAATAAGCTACGTATAAAGAGTTAAATTCTCTTAATGGTGTAAGACCTTTAATTTTGAGGAAAATTGTGCGGACTTGGTCTAAAACGGACAAAGGCGGATCCAGGATTTGAGGCTTATGAGTTCCTATCGTAATTTTAGATTAATATGCAATAATAATTGGGTCCACAGTTAGATATTTACAAATATTTAGTGAATTTCTTAATATAAATACAGGATCTATGCAAAAGTTACTGGGTTCCTAGGAACCCGAATTCTATACTCTAGGTCCGCCCCTGAAAACGGACACTATCACACTATGTTAATAGTATCTTTGGACAACTAATATCAAAGTCAAGGGTTTGGCGAAACAATATGGAAATGGTAAAGTGATAGCGTAAGGACCGACTTAGTACCTTTGCTCGTCTATGGGCCAGTTCACTACCTTTACCAATATTAGTATACACAACCTCTCCTAACACACATAGAAGCTTGAGAGTCCGGAACCAAAATGTGGTTCTTTTGGACTCAAAGTACACAAATAGGTGGTAAAAAAAAGTTACATTTTTATATATAACGCCACAATATCTGGCGCTATACATTAACAGTAACGACACCGTTAATGTATAGCGCCAGGTATTGTGGCGCTATACTGTAAAAACTGACACGACACAGGTATAGCGCCACAATACCTTGCGCTATACATACATTTTTTAAATCCCTTCCGTCTTCTTCATCGATTCATCCTCCATTTTTTAACCTCTCCTCTCTTTTTGGTCCCCCACCCCATACCCGCTTCTGCCCTCCTTTTTAAAAAAAATAAAAAATTGGGTCCCCCCGACACATAAAACTTGAAGAACGTAGGTCCCACATTCGAGTAGAGCTTCGTGTTATTGTTGATTCACACTTCCGTAGTCAAAATTTTAATCTTTTTGCTTTCCGGAAATTCTAAATCGAGGTATTTCGATTTATTTTAAGTTGAAACATTTATAATAATGCATATTATTTGATTTGTATGTGTTCTATTTCGATTTGTGTTTTTTTTCGAAACTAGCATGTTAAATTTATATGGATTTAATATTAATGTTTTCTTAAAAAATATAAATTTGTAAAATAAATTTGTCTGTTAATATCCCGATTTATATATATGTGTTTTCATGCCGTTTTGTGTTTTATTTGCAATTAAATTTATTTGTTGTTTATGTTTAGTTTAGATTATTTTTTAGCGTAGTAAAATCTAGACCTTTTTAGCGTAGTAAAACGTAGACCCTTTTAGCGTAGTAAAATTTAGAGCCTTGTAGCGTAGTAATGTGTAGTATTTTAGCTTAGAATTCCTTTTGTTTAAGTATCTTATACTGGTTGTTGAAAATGCAAACTTTGTACAATTAAGTTAATAATTGTATCAACACACATAATTAGTAATTTGTACAATTAAGTTATTAAAAATATGAATTTAAACTATAAAAAGACACATAATTATTAATGATAGTTTGGTGTCACTGGTCCTCAAAATATCGAACCCTGAACCTATATATATATATATATATATATATATAATTTGTACAATTAAGTTATTAAAAAATATGAATTTAAATTATAATAAAAACACATAATTATTAATGATAGTTTGGTGTCACTGGTCCTCAAAATATCGAGCCCTGAACCCATATATATATATATATATAATTTGTACAATTAAGTTATTAAAAAATATGAATTTAAATTATAATAAAAATACATAATTATTAATGATAGTTTGGTGTCACTGGTCCTCAAAATATCGAGCCCTGAACCCATATATATATATATATATATATATATATATATATATATATATATATATATATAATTTGTACAATTAAGTTATTAAAAAATATGAATTTAAATTATAATAAAAACACATAATTATTAATGATAGTTTGGTGTCACTGGTCCTCAAAATATCGAGCCCTGAACCCATATATATATATATATATATATATATATATATATATATATATATATATATATATATATATATATATATAATTTGTACAATTAAGTTATTAAAAAATATGAATTTAAATTATAATAAAAATACATAATTATTAATGATAGTTTGGTGTCACTGGTCCTCAAAATATCGAGCCCTGAACCCATATATATATATATATATATATATATATATATATATATATATAATTTGTACAATTAAGTTATTAAAAAATATGAATTTAAATTATAATAAAAACACATAATTATTAATGATAGTTTGGTGTCACTGGTCCTCAAAATATCGAGCCCTGAACCCATATATATATATATATATATAATATATATATATATATATATAATTTGTACAATTAAGTTATTAAAAAATATGAATTTAAATTATAATAAAAATACATAATTATTAATGATAGTTTGGTGTCACTGATCCTCAAAATATCGAGCCCTGAACCCATATATATATACATATATATACATATATATATATATATATATATATATATATATATATATATATATATATATATAATTTGTACAATTATGTTATTAAAAAAATATGAATTTACAGTTGACGACAAGGACGTGACTATACATCCCGGCCCTCGGACGTTGGATCTATTAGCCCTACATCCCCAACATAGATCTGAGTATATATGGGACGGATAGTTGCTTACGCAGACTTTCCGGCCTAGGAGAGTGGATCTATTGTGGGAGTTTTTGGGTCCTCCCCGCGTTCTACATCCTCGCGTGGTTCATTATCTGGAGGAGATGGGATTATATAGGATTATTAGGATTGGCCGGATACAGCTCGACTATGCTTTGATCACCGCCTTGATTGAGCGGTGGCGACCGGAGACGCACACTTTCCATTTGCCCATCGGCGAAGCCACCATCACACTCCAGGACGCTGAGATTTTATATGGCCTGTCCGCTGATGGCTTGCCAGTTTTACTACCTGCGACCATGAGATATTATTCGCGGTAGGCATATTGGGATATACTGCATATGCTCACGGGTTTCATGCCGGAGGATGAGGAGGTAGCGTCTGGGTCCAGTCGTATACAGTTGGTCCCCATTAGAGACCACCTGGTGCAGATCCACCATACTATCACCGACGAGTCAGCGGAGGTGGATATACATCGATATACGAGGCTGCTGTTACTCCTTCTATTTGGGGGGGGGGTTTGTTCCCGTACACTTCGGAGAACCTAGTGAGCCTCCATTTTCTGCATCATATTGCCCGGTTCGAGGATACAACCATCTACAGCTGGGGTGGTGCTATCATCTCATATCTGTACAGGCAGATGTGCCGGGCTTGCATCGACACACAGAGAGACGTTGGTGTCTTTCTGCCGCTTCTACAGGTGACAACATATTCAAATAATATGTCCATTAGTTACAATTCTACCTAGTTATAGTTAATCTTATACTTTACGTCAACTTTATATGTTAGGTTTGGGTCTGGGAGCGATTTCTGCAGTTTCAGCCACCTCTACCACAGCTACCGGCTAATGTAGAAATTCCGCAACTCCCTCTAGCCTGTAGGTGGGTTATGCGTCGTACTCTTGCACGAGAGTATGATTCCCATCATAATCTCCCCCTCTGCAGGGATGTGTTGGATCTGCTGGAGGACGCACAGGTGAATATCTAACTAAACTTACCTGTTATAGATTAACTTAGTGTTGTGTGTCACGCCTCCTTTTTCCTACACCCCTGTAAAGGGAGTATATAAGGGAGTCTTTTCCAACTTAAAGTGATAATAGAAACGGAATTATTTATTAAAAATTCAGAGTCGCCACTTGGGATAATTTATGGTGTCCCAGGTCACCGGTTGAATCCCGAATCGAGGAAAAGCTTGACTCTACATTGTGCATACTAACGGTTTGTGTTCTTATTTGATAGTTCATCTGGACGCCGTACAACGATGAGGTGATAGGTACCCTGCCAGCGTATTGCACGTTCGGCCGACATATTTGGAGGGCTTCTGTCCCGCTCATATGCCTCGATATTGTCGAGCACCATGCCTCCGAGCGGGTATTTCGTCAGTTTGGCCTGCCGCAGCCTATATCGACTCCGCCTGCATGGCATGCTTTACATTATAAGAGGGATGATCGGTCCAGGGCGGACGACACATTTATGGCATAGCTTAACGAGCAGTTGGGTACTTGGGACAGGCGAGGGGACTTGACCCCACCTCCGCAACACTTTCCTATTCAACGTTATATGGCATGGTACCGCACTGCTTCCCGACTTTTTATCGGGAACTCAGTTCATCAGGCACACGGTCGGTACGTCCCATACGCCGGGAGACACGAGGCCCTGGTATGTTTTCTGTTATTATTAGTTATATACCTATAATTTAGTGCCAAATATGTAGTTTATATTTTTTACTTTGTGCAGGCGATTAGATTGCATACTGTCTATCATATGGGGCAGCAGATTCAGAGTTATGTCCACGATCTCATGGCCATACCGGAGTATAGTCATCGATTCATGGATGTGGCTGCCCAGACACTGCAGCGAGCCCGATCGGATCAGCGTTTGGCACACATGGCTAATTATATGGACCCAGCGCAGTACCATCGAGGTCGTGGTATCCCACGAACAGGTGGTGCTCGACGAGCTGGTGGTGCCGGACGACGTGGTCGTGGGCGGAGAGGAGGTGGTCCCTAGCAAGGCGGCGTTGAGGCTCCTGCTGATGATGTTTTTACTGATATGGCAGGTGGCATGCATGAGACGGACATGCCGTTTTACAGCCTTGGAATTTATCGCACTCCAGTGCCATCGCAGGTGACCCCATCGGGTCAATTATTGATCACGAGCTCGGATATTCAAGGAGTGGATTGGGGTAGATACTTCCCATGCCCGTATACCACTGTTGAGGATGGACCGACCCAGGATTTTTATAGTGGGCACCGACTGAGTTATGGCTCCACATCACATGCGCAGGTATGAGTTTATTAGTATTGAATTTGAATTTGTTTAAACTGTAACTTATTTATTTTCTTTAACTTTATTAATTTCCTTTTTAAGGCTTCATGCGATGCAGTGACAGATGACTACATTCAGGATCTAGAGACGATGATGGTAAGACAGTATAAATTGTTGTGAATTGTTATGTAGTTTTCTATACTAAGTTTCATATTATTATGTAGCCTTCTACTGGAGCTGACAACACCACCGATACATGTCATCCTGCGCCGCATCCGGCTATAAGGAGACGACTTGATTATGATGATCCTGATAGCATACCCGGGCGGGAGGGGATGCGCCTCAGGCCAGCGGCTGCATTGAGACACACCGGATGCGGGACACATTGACATGGTGTAAATAATATTTTTGTATACATTAACAACAATGTTTAATCAAATATGCCCATTACTTTTTTTAGTTCTCCATTCGTTTGATAGTTTCATAAAATAAAATTTAGAACAACACAAGCACTTAAACTTAACTTCCACTTCAATTAAAATAAAATTTAGTACAATACAAGCACTTAAACTTAACTTCCACTTTAATTAAAATAAAATTTAGTACAACACAAGCACTTAAACTTAACTTCTACTTCAATTAAAATAAAATTTAGTACAACAAACAAGGAAAACATTACTACAGCACAAATACAAGCACAAACACAAACATAGCAGGCCAACATAATAAAAATATATGAAATATGAAAAATACACTAAAGACATACATGCCAATGTTTAGCCCCGGTTGTTATTTATTTTTCGCTCCAACCACTTAAATCGTTCTTCCAGTTGTTCTTTTTCTTCTTCTACCTCTTTCAGTTTCGCCTTCACCTCCGCAAGTTTCAGTTTATATATTTTTTTACTTTCCTTTTGTGCTTCACAATTCCATTGTGTTTTCAATTTTTCTTCTCCCACCTCCTTCAGGTTCGTCCTCAAGTCTGCAATAATTCTATTGCTTTCTTTTTCATGTTCCCATTTTCTTAAACACATATTATGAAGAAACTGCAGTTGTTCTCTGTAACATTCCTGATAACATGGTTCATCAACCCATTCCACAAAATCCCAAATAGGTTCGCCGGGAACCTTGTAAAATTGGTTCATACAGTGCCAGTAGCGGCGTCCAACTTCACCACCATCCCAATAATTTTGCATCAAGCATGCTTTTCCACAATTGCACTTTGGTGTACGAAGAGGTTAAGCCATTTGTGAAATATTTGCTTTTAGTAAAAAAAAAACCTTACTTTTAATAAAATATTTGCTTTTACTAAATTTTGAGCACACAAAATAACTACAATGAGCCCGTTATTTATAGGCAAGACAACACACACATAACGTACTATCTAATGACGCTATACTTTGCGTGTTAAATATCATGATGTTGACAAGACAACTTTATGTTAGCTGGTCAGCTTTTTCAGTTCGACAAGACAACACACACATAACGTACTATCTAATGGCGCTATACTTTGCGTGTTAAATATCATGATGTTGAAAAGACAACTTTATGTTAGCTGATTAGCTTTTTCAGTTCAACAAGACAACACACACATAACGTACTATCTAATGGCGCTATACTTTGCGTGTTAAATATCATGATATTGACAAGACAAATTTATGTCAGCTGGTCAGCTTTTTTAGTTCGACAAGACAACACACACATAATAAATATACAGATAATTTTATTAAATTATTATTTAAATAGGTAAAATGGGAAAGTACAAATCATAGTTAACAAGCATAATTTTATTTCATAAATCTTGCAACATAGACATAACAACTAATTATTACAACATCAACTCATGGGTAGTTAGGTACACTAGAAGAACACCCACCACGAGCTTGATTAGTTTTGCCACCCAAACCAGCTGAAGGACATTTATGACGGTCGTGTCCTGTTTGCAAGCATATACCACATTTGCGCGCATAAACGGTGTCACTAACATCCATTTGGTTCCGTATACGCGTTCTCTTCTACACCTGTCTTTTACGCAAATAGGACTTGTTACACACCATTTTAAATGGTTCCGGAGGCCAATAATGCTCAGCACCCACTGACTGCAACTGACCACTATATGTGTTTAGGTAGTTGGAAACACTATATTGTTGATCAACATAGTTGGTCTCCGCATAACCAACACGTTGATAACACTTGATGTCATGTGAGCAAGGCATGTGGTAGATGGATCATTTCTCACAGGAGTATAACCTTGCTGATTCATTTAGGATATGTACATTATTACCCCGATTATTATGGATGTGAGCACGTGATTTTTGCTTCACGAAAACTACTCCAAAAGAAATCGGAATAAAACAAAATTCTCTTGGTGTACAATTTTTAGGATTTGCGTGGCAGTTTTTGATAATTATTTGTGTTATTGTCCGTAAATGTCTACCTTGTTGTAGTTAATCGGAAAATACAAAAATACGTGTTGCGTGCATTTTTAGGATTTAATTATGCATTTAGGAATTAATTAAACCGTCATTTGGCTCTAAAAGGAAAATCACAAAAAAATAATATATATGCGTTTTATTCTATTTGTTGTCATTTTGTGATTTTATTTTAAAGTTTTAATTTGTGTGTTAATTATTGTAAGTGTCAATTAATATTTGTGTGGTTATATTTATTTTTTTTATTTTTTTTATTTTACAAATTAATTAGGGATTGTGTTTAAATTAGAAAATTAAAGAAGGAAAAGGAAAAGGGTTCAAAAACGTGAAGAAATTCGGACTGGGCCAGTTTTTAAAAGAAAGTCAGGCCCAAAATCACACCCCATGCCCAGGTCCAATCCAACCCGTCTCCAGCCTCTATCAAACGACGCCGTTTCAAGCATCTCAATCTGGACCATTTATCTCAGATGATCAAATGGTCCCAAAGCTGTGACTGAACCCGACCCCTGACCCATTACCCGGTTAAGCCCGACCCCCCCTATTTAAACCAAACGACATCGTGTGGTTTAACCCCTTTGATCTTGACCGTTGATCTTAATTGATCTAACGGCTAGGATCGAAATAACCCCTCCGTATATAAAGGCCAAATCCTTACCCCACCCCATAAGCCAAAACACCCCATATCACCTTCGTCTCTAACCTTTAGAGACCAGATGACCCTCCGCCCCTTACCACCGTTGACCACCCACTGGAAATCGCCTCACGGTAGTTTCGATGGTCCAAACAACCCCAAAATTACACCATAGCTTCCCCATGACATCCCCTTTCCAGATCTGGTGTTAGTTTCCTTCGAATCATCACCAATCTTCTCGAATCTTCAATCGAAGAGTTCGTCTAAAACTCCACCTATTCCGATGACCACCAAATTAACACCACAACATCCCCTGACCACCCTCATCATGGATCTGTTAACCTTTTACTTCGAATCATCCTACAACTTCTCGAATCTTCAATCGAAGATTCGAGCAAAACCTAAACCTACCCCAACCTACCCCAAAATCATACCAGTTACTCCCTTGACCTCACTCGTAACCAAACCAAGCTTGGTTTGGTTCGAATCTGCCTAGAAATGTTCAAACCCTAAATCCGAAAAAAATGAAACCCTAAAATTCCAAATCATGGAATCTGTCCGATTAACTGAAGGGTTGGGGTCTAATAGACCTTAATCGTGGTATTTTAATTGAGAATACTTCGATTAAAGTCCGTTCGACCTCAAAGAGGTCAAATCCGGTTGAAGACTGGGACATTTTTTTTCTTTAAGATTCAGAGGTATTTTTCCTTTCTTTCTTTTTTGTTCATGTATTCTATGTGTATCTCGTTGCCTGTTTTAGTAATTTATGTGATTTTTATACTTTTCTTTTAATTAATTTTGTTTCATCTTCAATAGACCTTTTTATTTGGTCCAATTCTGGCACTGCTTCTGTTTGCTATAATTGTTATGAGTTACAATGTGTGTAATCGATTCGACTAAGTTCGTCGATTAGTTGTTTTATTATAAACCCTGTTCCTGTTAATGCTGATTGAAACTGTCTGATTATCTATTTTTAGATTGATTGTTATCATTTGTTGTAGGTAATCAGTTAATTACTTTTCGTCGATTAATTCGTTCTTGTTTGTTAAATCAATAAGTTCGTCAAATGTTGTTGTGTATGTTTGATCTGTGGCCACTTAGTTTCAGGGCATTGTCATTAGGCTGACAATGAACCTGCATTCATGTTACCTGCATTCATGTGCATATTGATTCAATGTTTCAATTTCAGTTTAAATGATTCTGTTAAGTTCTGTAAATTCAGTTCAGTTTGTTTCAATTGGGATTCGACCTTAGTCATTTAGCTGTCAATAAGTTTGGTTATAGCTGTTAGTCAGATTTAGTTTTCAAATCTTTGTTAGCTGGAACAAATTGCAGAATTAAGAGTTTTAATACATTTGCTAGGCAGTAATATTAAGGGGTTTCAGGGATGATTTAGGAATGAAATAGTTAGGATTATATTTGATTGTTAGTGCTTTGTTACTAGGGTATTAATTAATACCCTAATGGGGAACCAAAGGGAGTGGAGGGGCTGATAATCAGGAAAAGTTGGCCTTAGTGGGATTAAAAGTGAAAAAAAAAATCAGATTTTAGTGCAAATTCTATTTTAAAATAGAAAGAGGAGGGGGTCGGGCAGTAAGTGGGAAAAAAGGGCAGGTTGTATAAGAAGGGTTGGGGACAGAGAGAAAAAAGAGCTGAAAATTGGGAGAAATTTCAGAACCAAAGAGGAGAGTGCATATAGGCTATGTTATCTTACTAAGTAAGGAATAGAGTAAATGTTTAAGGGCTAAGCTTACGTTAAAGAGCTTAAGCTTGCTTTCTTCTTTGAGGGTTCACAATCAGAAAGGCAGTTTTCTTACATCTGCCTATTTTCTGTTTTGACTGTAATTGCTTTGTGGTATTGTTTGGTTTGAATTTGGAATTTCCTGGGATTTCTGCTACTGTTACTATTGGCTACTGGTCTACTGGTTGTTGTTGTACTGCTGTGTTACTGTGAATGCTACTGTTGTTTTGCTGCACTGATCTTCCTCTTTTTCTCTTTGCTTTCCAAATACCAGGTACATAAATTTGATACACTGGTTCTTGTAGGTTGAAACTTGAAGCATGAATACAAAGAAATGAGGAGTTGAAGTTTTAAAATTCAATATAGTTGTCTATTTTGTTTGTATGAACATTAGAATACCTTTCTTTCATTAGAGTCATGTAGGTGTTTGTTTATGTATAACTAGACATACCTATTCTATAGTAATTTAGTTGTAAAATTCCCCCTCCCCCCCTTTTCTGTATGTTTTTAGTTAATAAAGACTAATGATGTAGTAGTAATGTTTTGTCATTTCAGTCTATTTTGTTAAAAGCATGCTCCAAACACACATCAGGCCATAGGTTGATTATTCAATAGTTTAAATTATTTCAGTTAACAAATTACTTATCTAATTTCGTAAGAACAAGTTCAATTGGTTTATTTTAGCATCTAAGTGGTCTATGATAAAAATCAGATTTTTCAGGTTCATTCATTCCAGTAGAATATCACTTTAAATTGGTAGAAATTTGTTAACAAAAATGACACCATTTTTAGTTTGGCAAATTATGAATATGTATAGAAACCAGTAACTAAGCCCAATTTGAAGTAGTATGGCCCAGGTCCGATTTTACCCCTTATATGTCGGACCTGGGCCCATAACTGTCAAATAGATTGCTCTTACTACGTTCATTTTAGATTTAACGAATCATGTTCTAAACTCAACTGTCACACCTCCTTTTTCGCCCCGTAAGGGTATAAGGGAGTTTTTCCAATTAAAGGACAATCGAAACGGGGTTTGTTTAGTTAAGTCAGAGTCGCCACTTGGGAGATTTATGGTGTCCCAAGTCACCGGTCGAATCCCGAATCGAGGAAAGGATTGACTCTGTTTAACAGTCCGCGAACCAGAAATCTGGATAAGGAATTCTGTTAACCCGGGAGAAGGTATTAGGCATTCCCGAGTTCCGTGGTTCTAGCACGGTCGCTCAACTGTTATATTCGGCTTATTTATCTGATTTTTAACAATTAAGAAATTACATGCAAATTTTAACTTTGAGCCGCTTTTATCAATTTTTTTATTATTGTTATTATTTTACGGAGAATTGCAACGTTGTAAAAACATATCTCGAACCACGTCACAGTCAATGCACCCGTGGTTATTGACACATTTCGACTCCGTTGAGATTTGGATTTGGGTCACATGAATGCACACCCGTATTTAAGAAAATAATTTATTAAAGACGCGCCTAAAGCGTCTAGCGTATTGTCGTTTTGGGAGGAGGCAGCGAAAATTCATTAGACGGCCAACTCCAGAGTCTATCCGGTTATTGAGTCCTTTTATTGAGGGCCCCGCAATTTATGATTTATTGTGGCAAGACACACCTCCTTTATTTTAAGGATATCCTAAAGTAACTACATTTCTATTTAAATTAGTTTCTAAAAATAAAATAAAAATCCTAATTAATTACGAGCTAAAAAAAAATAAAAAAACGTAACATACTACTTGCCAGATTAAGACAAATATTAATGGAAAGGAATTTTTTAAAAAAATTCGAAATTGTAAATAAAATACGAAATTCGCCAACTAATATTCAAAAGAAATCAATTATAGCTAGATTAAAAGCTCGCATTGTTAAAAAAACTATTAGAATTAATTATTCACAACCATTTGAAACTAGATTTAACCATAATTACTAAAGCTTATTAGAAAGTTTATTAAACTTAAACGTTGACTCATCTTGCTCAAGCTCGCATCTAATGGATTAATTTTCTTAGCCTTGCTACGTTGAGTCAACATTAAAAGCATCAAGCCTGCTGATTCTACGAAATTATTGGCCTAATATTTGCGGATCTTAGTTCCTAACAAGATTCAAAGATAAAAAAAATTACTTCTATTCCGATATTTGCAAATTCAAATCTAGTTTTTTACTAACCCTTCCCCCCAAAATTAAGTCGATTTCCCATATTGACTATTTATCCAATTTGATTTGAATGTGATCTCAAACTAAAAAATTAACAAAAGCCGAAACTAATACTTATGGTATTCATACCGACACCCATCCAATAGTTCCGCAATTTAACGCTTCACATTATACACAATTCTACCATTCATATAACATGAAACACATAATGAATATCTAACTAAAATATGAATATTCTATAATTAGAAGTATAAATCTTCTGCCATTTCATTTCAACTTCAATGCATATGTCAAAATGATTCAGACTAGTGTACCTGGTATTTGAATACAAGGAAAGGAAGAATAGGATCAGCAAAGTAGTACGTAACACAACAACAGCAGCAGCAACAAATAACCAGCAATATCCAACAAACGGAACCCACAGTGACAGATTTGAAAACCGAACAAAATCCAACAATAACCAGTAAAGTAGTAGCAAATAACCAATTAAACTCGAGAAACAAACCACATGAAAATCCAGAAACACCAATAATCAACAGGCAATAACAAAATGAACTTCTTTTTAAAAAAAATAAAATTGAAAGACCAGTTAATGTTTAACCCTTAATTCTCTCTTAATGTTCAGAAAATTCTTTCTTTTAAACTCTCTTCAAATTCGAATCCCTAAAAATCTTTTAATATTTTTCGAATTTTTTCTCTCTATTTTCAGCTTATTCTCCCTTTTAAATTCTGTCAAAGTCTGCTCTATTTATGTCTCAAAACAGACCCCTTAATCAATTAGTCAAATAATAAAATCATCCACTTTCTCTTACCAAACCCACTACTACATAAAAAAATGCAATTATTATTTTTTAATCAACTTTTCTTGAGCCCCGCAATCACACTATGTCTTGTTCCCCATGATTGATTAAACAAATGCATTATTCCCCACAATTATGTCTTGTCCCCCATTATTGATTAAACAAATGCATTATTCCCCACCATTATGTTTTGTCTCCCACTACGAATTATTTTATACATTATTTTAATATTATTAGTTTATTGGACAGAGCACTCAAAAATAAATAATTGTTCAGATTTTCAATTCCAAAAATACCCCTCTGAAATTACTGAAATTACCATTCTACCCCTGAAAATACTGCAACATACCATTCTACCCCATCAGGTATAACCAATTCAACTAATCAATTTTAACCAAAATACAGCAGCTATAACCAATTCCTAATCAAATTCAATCAACAAATTCAAACTAAATGAAGAACATCAAAGAAACAACTGGAATTATTTTGACTGAACAATATTTCTAAACAACAAATCTACTTTCAGATTCAACAACAATAACAAATTGAACATAACAAACAAGTAGATTCAAATTTCTAAATTCAATAATCACTTGAACTTCAAATTAAATCCAACAACATTACAACAAAGATGAATGACTCAAACTAAATAAAAAAATTAAAAACCAAAACATAAACTCACATTAAATTACCGGATTAAAAATGAACTTCAAACAAAAATGAACACGAATTAAATCTAAATTAAACAACAAAGATGGATGATTCAAGCGATCAAACTAACATTCTTCTATATTAAGACTAAACCAAAACAAATGAATAAAAACCAAAATGAAGGAATAATCAAGAAATGATAAACAATGAACAAGAAAAGAATCAAACATATACTGATTTCAAATCCGAAAATATCAAACAAAATGCGGAAGAAATGAAACTTAAACCAACTAACCGGAAATGAACAACGACGAGCTCGAACGGAAACGGACAACTCGAACAAACAACCTCGACATACCGGATATCGACGAACAACGAAAACCCACCTTCCTTTTAACCTCGACGAACTCAAAATGACAAACGACGACCTCGACGGATTGAAACTGAAGATTGACGAGCAGCAGGTTGTTTGTGGTTGAGCAGCGGCAGCCATGGATGTTGAACAAAGAAGAAGAAACATCGGAGGTGGTCGATGAGCAGCAGCAGCGACGCTACTCAACTGGTGGCGGGCGATGGAGGCGAAGATGCTCGTTTGGACGTGACGACGAGAGAAACTAGACGAAACACGCTGGTTCGTTTAGTTTTTGCAACTCGACGGACTGACTGTTGTTGCGTCGCTCGTTCATGGCTGCTCGGAGATGGAGTCGACGAGAGGGAGCTGGTCGTGGGGCTGTTGTGAAGAAGAAGAAGACGCGCAACCATGGGAGCTTGACGAGCTCGTCAATGGCGGATGTTGTTCGTCGATGAAGACGAAGCTTGGGCAGCAGCTGGTCGAAGAAGAAGAAGACGCGCAGCCATGGGAGCTCGACGAGCTCATCAATGGCAGACGAGGGAGGAGGCTGTTTGGAGTGATCTGAAGAGGAAGGGAGGTCATCGGGCAGCCATGGAAGGGGTCTTTTGGAAGCTTGAAGAAGAAAAGAAAGAGGGGGGGGGGGACGGTTTTTTTTAGGTTTAGGGTTTGTTTTGTGAAATGAAAGATAGAGAGATAGGGGTGTTGGGGTTATGGACTGGGTTGACCCGGTTTGAAATGGACCGGGTCGTAGGGGAAGACTGGGCATTTGGTTTAAAATTTGAAGAGAAGGCCCAATCTGATTTCTTATATTTTTGTTCTTTTCTATTTATTCAATTTCCTAATTAATAAAGCTAAAAAAATGCTAAGATTAAATTATAAAATCTAAAATTATCTTAAAATACTAATTAACTCCTAATAATAATTATCACCCAAAATTAAACATCAATAAAAATAAAATCACACAATTTAGACATTAAAGGCTAAAAATGCAAAAGATGCCTATTTTTGTAATTTTCATTCTTGTAAAACAAACTTAATTACTTATAATTGTAAACTTAAATCCTAAACGCAAATGCGACGTATTTTTGTATTTTTTTATTAATTTAGTAAATAAACATGCACAGACAAATGCAAACAATACAAGAAAAATAACACAAACTCACAACAATTGCAAACAAACAAAAAATTGTTTTATTTTTTTGGAGTAATTCTCATATAGGGCAAAAATCACGTGCTTACATCAACTATGGTAACTCGTAAGTATGTAAATAAAGTAGGACCTTTTTCTTCATTTACTTTAGTGACAAACGAAATAGAAAACATAGTCATTATAGGACGACCTTTAAAATAAAAATGAGATGAGCCTCGCCGAATAAACTATAAATTGCGGGGCCCTCAATAAATATTTTTAGACTTCGGGATGGGCTGTTTTAGTGAATTTCACGGCCTTTCCCAAAATAATAATGCATTAGTCTCTTTAGGGCACACCTTTAAATTTATCTCCTCAAACTCAGGTGCACATTTATGTGACCTAAATCCAAATCCCAATGAAGTCGAAATGTGTCAACAACCACGGGTGCATTTATGCGACGTGATTCGAGACATGTTTTTACGACGTTGCAATTCTCTTTTAAAATAACAACAATAAAAGCGGCTAAAAGATAAAATTTGCACATAGACTCATAATTGTTAAAATCAGATAATTTACGCCAAAGATGACAGTTGAGGGACCGTGCTAGAACCACGGAACTCGAGAATGCCTAACACCTTCTCCCGGGTTAACAGAATTCCTTACTCGGATTTCTGGCGTGCGGACTGTAATACAGAGTTATTCTTTTCCTCGATTCGGAATTCAACCGGTGACTTGGGACACCACAAATCTCCCAAGTGGCGACTCTGAATCTTTAAATAAAATCCCGTTTCGATTGTCCCTTAATTGGAAAAACTCCTTTTACGCCCCTTAGCGGGGGGTGTAGGTGAAAAAGGAGGTGTGACAATGGATAGCGGTGCGAACTTCAAAAACACCTCTTTCGTTATCATACTGCAAAAATGAATGCCAATGTGCTCACCGTCTGTATTTCTCAAATCTCTGCATCGGCACTGGCATAAATTCAACACCCCTCTCCATCAATTCCGTTGCATCTGCAGATCGTTCAACAAACCTCTCGGCTATCTGCTTGAACGACATCCGCACCATGGCTGTGACGGGCAATCCTCTTGCCGACTTCAATAACCCGTTGAAGGACTCTGACACATTTGTAGTAAGAATTCCCCATCGTCTGCCACCATCCGCATGCAACGTCCACTTTTCAGGGTCATGTCGCATTAACCAACGATAGGCTGCCTCGTCTTCTTACCTGATAGAATCCATATGCCTCCGAAATTTATGTTGTTGGTGCTGTGTTGCTACCATCCACATAAAATCATGTAAATCCTTGTTGGGATGTGCCTTCTGGAAATTGGCCTTAAAGTGCCTCACACAGTAACGGTGGTATGCATAAGGTTCTTGCTATGCAGGCAAGTTCTCCACAGAACTTAATATACCACCGTGCCGATTAGATATTAGACAAATACCTAAACGCTATTTGACAACGTGCTCTTTCAGGTGGTTCAAAAATAGTGTCCATGTTTATGTGCTTTCATTGGCACAAACAGCAAAAGCTAGAGGAAATATCTGTCCATTAGCATCCACTGCCACGGCTATCAATATCTTGATATCGTATTTTCCATAGACATGAGTTCCGTCTATGGATATTACGGGCCGGCAATGTGAAAAACCATCAATTGCTGGCTTAAACACCCAGAACACGTAATTGAATATGTATTCTGGTGTTCCCGAACTCTGTTCAAGCTTCCATTCAACAACTGTCCCGGGGTTAAAGTACTGCAGTGCAGCCATGTACTTTGGCAGAGATGCAAATGACTTATCCTAATTACCATACACAATTTCAAACGCTCGTTTGCGCCCGAGAAATGCCTTTCTTTTCGTAATGGTATGGCCATATTCCTGGTGGACTGATGTAATGCACTCTTTGATTGTATACCTTATGGACGCTTCGAGGTGCGGAATAAGTACAAGAGAAATCAAGTCAATATCCAAGTTGAAGTGATTCCCGTTGAATGTGTCCATTTCGCATGTGTGGGTGGGAATGTATTTACCCACTTTTCACATACCTGTCTTCTTCTTGGTCGCACGCAACATCCAATTACATGGCCAAAACCACCTGCGGCAAACAACCTTGTATACCATCGGACTTGACTCCCATACCTGCATCTCACGACACTCTTTTACGTTGTTCATTTTACAAGTCTTGCTTAAACGCGCTTTATCAGGAAAAAGCATCCCCTTTGCAAGCACCGTTGGTCTAGACTCATCCCACATTGCTGTTCGGATTTCATCAAAATCCCTTGTGAGAGCTTCCACATCTGGCACAGTTGGCAAGTTATCAATGTAAGGAATCTCCCTTGAATGAAACGGCACTTCGGACTCGTACACTCTTCGTCTAGGGGGGTCTCTTTTCAAATCAGGTCCTTCCTCCTCATCCTACTCATCACCATCCTCACAAAAAAGGGTGTCTCATCTCCGGATTCATCGACATTGTTATCGTAATCACTGTTCTATTCCTCACTCTGTGCACCTGCCAGATCCTCATGTAATACGTCGTTTTCGGTCAATTGAGTTGAGTATGGGTGGTTCAACTTGCTCGTTTTCACTGCACAACCAACAAAAATATAAGCTACTGAATTAATAAATGCTTTCCATATGGCTATATCACTTCACTTACAAGTCTTAATGTGATGAAATTCCATGATGGACGTTTTCAATTAGGTGATGACTACGGATGGGCTACTTGTAAAATTCATATCCGAATGGTACCCCTATTAAATATATAAGCGTTAATACAAATTCAATACGCCAAAAATATACATAATTAACACAAATGAAAATTGAAGTTTACCACTCGTCTTGTGATTTATGGAAAGCACGGTATAAATTATTTTCTCGCTACTCATTCGCCGGCGGTGATAAGTTTAAATCAAGGAAAACTCTTTCATCCAGAACCTGTCCGGCAAAAATTGCTCCAGAATAACCACCCGATGACTGGGGGTTATCTCTACTACGCACAACCTCATTTTTTGGAACGACTTCAACCTTCACGTACATCTCCAACATTGTGATTACAAGAAATTTCCGGCATTCATCCAGAGTCCTCAGAAAATCACTCAAAGTTTCATCATCGTCGATGTTAAACTCCGAGTAAAAAGCAACCCCTTGCGGAGTGACAGAATACGGATATCTTCCAGTTACTTTAAGTATCACTGAACGTTTCCTCACACTCATTTTTTTGCATAACAACGATATCAATTTATCGTACTCTATTGTAAGTGACAATTTAACATGACACTGAGCAGGTAAACTGTAGCCCACAGAGTTATTCTCCATCACAACCTCACCCCCCAATCCCCCCCAATATAATGAAACTCTTATTCTACGCTCTTCAGACATAATGAAAAATGTTGGAGAATTTAATAACAATAAACGTTTCAACAAGAGTTAAAAACTTTTTTGAATGAATTTCTATACAATTCTAACCTCTTTATATAGGAAATGGCTAGCCGGATTTTTTATATATATATATATAGTGCCCAAAAAGTTGACACTATATGCTTTTGAATTATTGAAGTCAGGAATTGTTGGTGGGCCAGGAAAAAGGAGTATAGCGCCAAAATACCAGAGGCTATATATAAAACTTATGTATAGCGTCAGGTATTGTGGCGCTAAACCCGGGCGTGTCAGCTTTTCCAGTATAGCGCCACAATACTTGGCGCTATACAGTAACGATATAGTTAACGTTACTGTATAGCGCTAAGTATTGTGGCGCTATACATAAAAATGTCACCCTTTTTTTCTCCACCTATTTATGTATTTTGAGTCGAAAAGAATTACAATTGAGTTCCGAACTCGAAGCTTGATGTGGTAGTAGGTAGAGGGTGGGAAAACCAACATGTTTGTCAGAATGTGATGTGATGATTATCAGCTAAAATTATCAACATTAAGCATTTCGATCAAGTCCATCTTTTAAAATGGCCACAAAGGCCCCCAAACCATGATGTACAACTCCTATATATGGACCACTCTGGGGAATTTATTCAATTTATTTGATTTCCATCTTAAACTAACCCACATGAGTGGACCTCTTAATGAGCGTTTGGACAAAAGGATTGTGAAATTTCAAAAAAAGTGAAAAAAAAGTAAAAATGATATTTAAAAATTAGAGTTGTGTTTGGACACGAATACTATTTGGAGCTGATTTTGAATTTTTGTGAGTGATTTAAAGTAAAAATTTAAGAGTTTTTTAAATTTTCGAAAAATTTCAAAATTCAACTTATAATGAAATTTAAAAATTTCACGGCGAAACACTGATTCCAGAAAAAAATAAAAAATAAATATTTTTTTTATGGACAAACGGGCTCTTAGTCGCTTGAGCTAAAATTTTGCATCTATCTTGAAAGAATGTACCATCAACCTAGCGACATAAGCAGAAGCATAGCTAGCATTTGAAATTTATGGGTTTAAGATTGTAATTCTTTTAAGTTATTAGATTCTAATTTTATAATTTGTACATATTCAATAATTTTTTTTAAGACAAATACAAAGTTTAAACCAAAGCTATTAGATTCGATCGAACCGTGGGCAACATGTTAGGCTTCATCCTCGGACATAAGTGTGTGTTCAATTCTCACGCTCCCTGTCTTGACCCCCCTTTGTTATATAATAGGCAAAATACCTTAAACCATCCCTAAATTTGGTTCAGATTATTAGTATTCTCCCTGAACTATGCCTGATCTTAATTACCCCCTCAACTTGGCCTTTTGAGAGAAAAACCCCCTAGATGCTGATGTGGATAAAAGAGAAATAAATATATTTATTTATTTATTATAAATAAATAAAGAGAATTTATTTATAATAAAACTTGGATAGAACAACATTATTTAGGCTAAATATTTTTATTTGGCCAAAAATAATAAAGTTTTAGTTAATTTTTTTTTTGAATTTGACCTGAAAATAAAGATTTATACAATTGAAATAAATAGTCAAGACATCTAAAATAAATAGTCATTGCATCAATACATTATTTTTATTATTAATTGTATTCGAAAAAACATTATCTAAAAAAGTAATATTCTTAAAACCGTAAAAATATATTTTATTTTTCAAAAAAAATGCTGCATATACAGAAAAATTCACGTGACAGACGAGTGCACCCACACTTTTTGCCACATCAGCGTCGAGGGGGTTAATGTTTCTCAAAAGGCTAAGTTGAGGGGGTAACTAAAATCGGGCATAGTTCAGGGAGGATACTAATAATCTGAACCAAGTTTAGGGATGATTTAAGATATTTTGCCTATATAATAAGGTTTAACAAATGCCATATATGTGCAAGTGTGTGTGACATTATTGGTTGTGTGTCGATGACAAAAGCTGGATATAGATTTCAGTTACGAGTGACTAATGATTCATGAAGTCTTGGAATGAATGTGTGTAACCAAATGGTCTAACATTAGCTACTGAATCCTTGACTTCACCCTCGTACGTAGTATGGTGTTTAGTCTTTGTTTGCCACCCAAATTTGCAGCCTTCATCTGACTTTAGCTTCTGATGCCAATAAATGCATGTGGTTTCATCAAATTGTTTCTCATTTTGAAGAAAGCAGTGATAGCGATCTCTTTTGCGACTGATAGGATAATTGGGTTGACTTTCAGCTCTTGAAGAGATCAGATCATAATATGTCCTTGGGCCAAAGCTGTATACCACCAATGTGTTATAAGTGGTCACAACACGTTTATGGTGTACTACTTGACATTTGGAACAAAAACTTCGTTACATCCGTATAGGGTTGTACATAGGTCGGGTTGGTTCGAATTTTACAATTACCAAACCAAACCAATTGTGTCGGGTTAATAAATCTAAAGACCAAACCAAATCAATAAAACTCGGAGTTTTCAATCTCAATTTTTTTCTGGTTTTCGGGTTATTCAGGTTTTTTTCGGGAAAATCTTCGTAGAACAAAACATATAACGTATGCTCAAAATATTTTTTTGATCCTAGTAAGATACAACTATACAAAGTACTTTCCAAGAACATAATATAAAATATGAGATGTGTCATGACATTATCCTAAAATATTCAACAATAAAAACAATAAAATTATGTAATATAAATATTGCTAATTAAAAAGCCATAATAAAAATAACATAATCAAAAAGTACTAATTCATGCTAAAATAAATAGACTAATAAGGGAGCATTAATTATATGACTAAACGCTAAAAAAAAAAATAGGTTATACATTTTTATCTAAATTATTGCAAAACAAAAAATACATATTCAATACATTCCCGTTCGTAATATTGAATTGAATGTCTTTAGTTAGCATTAGTATTGATTTGATTTTGGTTTGGGCTTTTGTTAGCATTATTTAATTTAGTAAAAATTGCACGGGGTGCCCTATTTGGGCGCCCCTTTTTAACCTGTAGCCGCTTTGTCTTTCTGTTTGTACCCGTACCCGTTTTTTTGTTAAAAGCCATTTGAAAAGACTATTTTGCCCTTCTTTATTAAAAGACTACTTTCTCTCCAAGTATACGCTAGTCCTCTACTGTCTCTGTCTCTCTCTCCCGCTATTCGTGTTTTTTTGATTTGCTCTTCTCTGAAATCAAAGAGTTTTCATCGTTGTTTCGAATTTTCAACTGCTAGTCGTCGTTGTTCCCACATTACGATTTAATCACAGGTACATTGCATTAACTTTTTGGGTTTTATTTTACGATTTAATTTCTGGTTATGGGTTTGATAGTCATATATTTATGATAGGGTTTAGTTTGATAAGTTCATTAGTGTTACTTTTACGTTTGTATTTGTAGGGTTTTTGAACGAGTTTTTATGTTGTTAATGAAAATTCTATAAATTCTTTTGTGATTAGACGTTCAAATTTTTAAAACAATTCAGAGTTAAACAGATGATAATGATACCTTAGATAGGAGCTGAAGTTTTTTTTCATGTTTTGGCATTATTTTTTATTTTGAATTTGTGTTTTGTTTTTTTGCTGAATGTTTTGTGCTTGTATGGAGAACCAGAATTAAGTTTTTGTGTTTGTAACTGGTGAATTCCATCTTTAGGAGCTGAAGTTTTTTGTGTTTGTAACTGGTGAAGTCCAGCTTTAGGAGATGAAGTTTTTGTGTTTGTTACCGGTGAACTTCAGTTATAGAGCTGAAGTTTTTTTTATACCTTTCGAACTTCAGCTCTAGAGCTGAAGTTTTTTTTGTAACTGTCGAACTTCAGCTCTAGAACTGAAGTTTTTGTTTTATACCTGTCGAACTTCAGCTCTAGAGCTGAAGTTTTTGTTTTATACTTGTCGAACTTAAGCCTTCTTAGGTGTTGAAGTTTTAAATGATCATTTTGATAATGTCCTGATATTATTATTTGTATCTTTTATTTTTTGGACAGATGGCTCCTAAAGCACCTAAAGATCCTAAAGTAGCTAAAGAAGGCAAAGCACCTAAAAAACCTAGACTACCTATAGTAGCACCAGGTCCTTATGTCCTTGAGCCTCCACCTACAGTACCATGACAAAAATATTTTGAGTTTACAGAATGATTTAACTCTAAGGGTTACTGGAAGGGGAACCATGATTTGAAGAGTTTAATTGCAAATTTCTTGACTCCTACATAAAGGGATAAGCTTAATAATGGTTCATTTTGATACATTATTGCTATGGAGAATTTCAAATGCAGCATGAAATTGGTTCATTGTCTGTGTCTTTCTCGAATATTCACGAATGATCGAGACTCCATTAGTTTCAAGATTTTTGGTCATGATGTTTCTTTCACCCTTGAAGACTTTCACATTATGTGTGATTTGCGGATCACAACACATAATATTGAAAAACCATTTAATCGGGAGAGCACTATTCTGAAGCACTATTTTGGTAAGTCCAAGGGTATGAGTTTGAAGGATATTCAAAGTTTTATGACTCGCAATGTAATTCCAAAGAATGTTGTGAATCATGCACACGTATGCGAGAGTGATGATGATGCAGTTAAGCTTATGGAAATTCTTATTGTAGAGTCTATTCTGTTTGGGAAAAATACCGAGTCATGTGTGATTGAGGAGTATGCATCTATTATTGAAGACGAGAAGCTTTGTGTTGAATATCCTTGGGGTAATGTGGCTTATGAGAAGCTCATTTATTCATTGAAACATGAATTGGACAAGCAGAACATACATCATGCAACTGAGTATAAACTTACTGGATTTTCATATTCGTTATGTGTTTGGTTCTATGAGCGCTTCCCAGATGTTCGGAAGAAGTATGTGGCAGAGGATGAGTACCTTGATATGCCTCAGGTCCCCAGGATATTACGTTATGTATGCGTGGGAGAGCCTAAATATCCCGAACTTTATTATATGTTCAAAACTCATGAAGTAAATTACTTTTTTTTTTGTATTTGTGTCAATATGCTGATGTATTAGTTTTTTTCTCCTCATAATATACTTTTTGTATTAAACAGAGATATCGCGACTTTAGGGTATTGGATATAATTCCTACAGAAGAGGAATTGAATTTAATGCCTTTAATTGGGAAATTACCGTGCAGCCGGATTCGTTCAAATGTAGTTAATGCAGTTCCTTCAACTGGTAAATCACCACGTACTTTGAGTCGATCAAGAAAATTGAATCGAACTCCTGTCATTGGTAAATCACCACCTACAAAGAGTTGATCAAAAGAAGCGAATCAAACTCATGACATTGGTGAATCACCACGTAGTCAGAATCAACCAAAAGAACCGAATCGAACTCCTTTTATTGGCGAAGCATCTCGTACCAAGAGTCGTTCTACCTCATCTACATCTGACTTTGATGACGATGAATTACTTGATACAATATGCTCTGTAAGTTTTGATCTGAAGTTTTTTGGGTTTGTTTTTGTTAAAGTACAACATGTTTTTTGAGCTAATGTTTTCTTCTATATCTGAATTTTTGTTGTGTATTTATTGTAGAGGTTAACGACGAAGGTTCAAAGGCATGCAGAAAAAGAAAGAAACACGATCGTGAATGAAGTTTTTGATAAGCTTAAAAAGAAGGAGCGGACTGCTATTGTGGATACGGTTTTTGTAAAAGTGAAGGTAAGCTAATTTATAGAGAAGTCTTTTTATTTGTGCTAATTTTATTTCAGATTAATCATTGTTAGTAATTTTTTTTCTAGGAATATTTCGATAAGAAGTTTGAACAGTTGTTTATGATTGTCAACAAATCAAATGGAATGGACGATGGCAATTTTGATTTGAGTAAGCATCGAGAATATGACAGGAGGAACGACTGTTACAAAGATCCATCGGCTTTTGAAGGCGATCAACATGTTCAAGAACAAGTTGAAGAGCACAGTTCCAGTGCAGATAGATTGAGCAGAGATGTAAATGATGAAGCACATTTATCAACTGAGAATATTGGAAGCAAGCAAGGTGCACATAATCAAGTTGTTGAGACTGAAGAACATACTGCTCATGATGCATTGCGTAAAGTCGCAGATGATAATGCTACACATAATGAAGCGGCTGTTGAAGGCGTTGAACATGTTCAACAACAAGGCGGAGAGGAACAATCCAATATCTGTAGACAGAGTAAAGGTGGAGAGAAAGGTGCAGATGATCAAGTTGTTGGCACTGAAAAATATGCATCGAGTTGTGCTTTGGAAAGTGATATTGGAAATCAAGCACCTGTTGGTACTTTAAATCTGAAAGACGATCGTTATGCAGGAGTAATAGCGATTTGCAATGAACTTCTAGGTGGTGATACACAGGAAGTTGTTATTACAGGTACAAAGTGTGAAGTTTATAATATTTTAATTATATCTTAGATAGGAGCTGAAGTTTTGTTTTTATGTGTTTGTGTTTTTTTGTAAAAACTACAACATGTTTTTTGGTGAATGTTTTGGTTTGTAACTGGTGAACTTTCAGCTATAGAGCTGAAGTTCATTTTTTATAACTGTCGAACTTCAGCTCTAGAGATGAAGTTTTTTTTGTAACTGCCGAACTTCAACTCTATAACTGTCAAAGTTTTTGTTTGTGATTGGCTAACTTCAGTCTTCTTAGAGTTGAAGTTTTAACTATTTTTTTATAATATCCTGTAGTGAAATTTTCACTACAGGTATAAATTTTTTCTATGTTTTATATATAGAAAAACTAGTTGATCTATTCCCCCTCTTTTATGAATATGCAGTGCAAGTTGAAACTAGTCGTGGTTCAATTGCCACAACTCAAAAACTCTCTGATGATGCTCAATTGAATGAAGGTAGAGTTGAGAAAAACCTTACAGAGAATACTGCAATGGTCGTCGACGTTGGTTCACAATTGAATGATGCTGGAAATGCTGATATTGAGAAAGGCATGCAGCCTGGGGAAACCACAGCGGAAGACAAACGTAAAGGTATTCTATAGATCATGAATTTATTATATTTGATCGAAGTATATTTTTTACATTTTGAAATTTTACATATTTTATTTTCTTTTTTATGTTTTTGAATAATTTTTCAGAAAGACTGGAGGCAGCTCGAAAAGAATTGGGTGAGATTCTGCAACAATATGAAAAAGGAGAAATACATATATTCACAACTGTTGACTTACAGACAGGTGTGAAGTGTGTTGGTATTATTTTATAAAATTTAGTCAGTATTATTTATTTATTTATTTTTTGCATGAAGATACAAGATTTGTTGGAATGCAAACACCATCTGTGTCGCAACACTTAGACTAGGTAATTATTTTCTGCAATTCGATTACTAGCTGTTTTATTGCCTAATGTGTGTTCTCTATTAGTTTTATTTATGTTTATATTTTCCTTGCTTTTGCAGATCTCATCTGATGCATCAGAACTGCTTCCAAAACCTAAAAGAAGGAAGATTTCTAGTTCTCCTATGTGTGATACCAGTGATATCCCCAACTTCAATTTATGTTCATTTTCACTTGGTAGTAGTACACAAGGGGCTGATTCAGAAGGTAATTCTGTTGCTGTTCTTATTCGTGAAGAGACTAAAGAACGTCGTGAACAGCAGGGAAGCTGTCAAGCATCTGCCACGATGGCTGTAGTTTCCCCCCTGCTGCTGAACAACAACATTTAGTTGTGACGGAACAACAGGAAGAGCAAGCAAAAGGAAAACAATATAAAAAAGGGAAAAGGATGCGTATGGAGAGTATTTAGTTGAGATCTCCTTATGTAGTTTATAAGAAAAAGCAAAGGGGGCAAGATTGGATAGTAGGAAAGAATAGAAGAAGGTGTCCCTTCCATTATGTTAATCAAGACAGTGGATTGATGCAAAGATTTAAAGAGTGGTTGGAGATGGATGCCACTGAATATGATTCCAATCCATTCAGATTAGCTGGACTTGATATTCAAAAATCATTCTGTACCGAACTTATGGATCCTGACTCTGATCTTGCGGATGAAGTAAGTTATTAAGTTTGTTTTTTGAATTGGTTTTTAACTGTATTTCCCAAAAGTTCAGCTTATTTTTTATAGTATAGCTTTATTCATAGTAAACTGCTGAAGTTTTTTAGCTTATTTATCGTTGTCCATTTGCAGCATATTGATGTGGGCGTATATTACTTGCGCAAAAAATATTGCTATCACCTTCCACATTATACAAAATCAAGATGTGCAGTAACAGATTTACTTTTCGATCAGTATATGACTATCCTGGATAGTATTCATCCTTCAGAAGAAAAGTTGAAGATAATTGAGAAAAGGAAGTAAAAGAGAATGGCGGTTCTTAAGAGAAAATCAAAGAGAAAGAAGATATTCGAAGAACAGATTGAAAAAGAAGAAGAAGAAGAAGCGGTTATTAAGCCACTTACGGACTTTTGTTGGTATGAGGAAAAATCAACGAATGAAAATGTGGCCAACTACGTAAAAGGCCTCGACCTTTCCTGTGGTATCTCATGGTCATCTGCCAAAAAAGTATTCTTTCCATTTCGACTTAAGCCAAGGGAGGGCCAGATATCTACGCACTACTTTTTTGAAATTCTAGACTTTGAAGACAAATTTATATATGTGTATGATTCCATGGGCGATGCAACATACGAGCGTGCACTTGAACATGTAAAACTTTATGCACGGTTGATTCCACACTGTCTCAAATGCTTGAATTTTGGGGAACATAATAAATTTTATGGGGACAGTCCTGTGGAAAAATTTCAAATTAAGTGGATGAACACACCGAAACAGACTACCAAGTACGTGTTTCACTAATGTTTTACCATGCAACTTATGTTTATTATTTTTTGCCCTTGTGTTAACTATTCTTTAATTTCTTTTTTCATGTATCTTTTGCAGTGTTGATTGTGGTATATTTGCTCTTAAGTTTATTGATATCCGGTTGAAGAGAGAAGATGTCTTCAATTTCGATCAAAATCAAACATTGGCATTCAGGAGAGAATTGGCTGCCAATCTTTGGGCTCATGGAAAGTGGAAAAAAGATAGCGGCTATGAAACTCCAGCAGAACGAGAAGGACATGATTATGGAGATTTTGAAGAGACTCTGTGTGAATTTTTTGATTAGAGGATTGGTTGTACATAATTTGGATTTTGTGAATATACATTAATTATTTTTAGTTCACTTTTTTGTCATACAAATATATTTGTGTATTTTATAATGAATTTTAAGTACATTTTTTGTTTGAAAAAACTTAAGCATGACTTCTGCTTTTTGAGCTGAAATTTTGTTTAAAAGTCATAAGAAAACTATTGAATCCGACACAAAAACTTCTGCTTATCAGGTGCTGAAGTTTTTGGAAATATACTAAAAAATTTCAGCACATTGGGCCGAAGTTTTTTGAAAAAGCTTTATGACAAAAACTATTGAATCCAACAGAAAAACTTAGGCTGATCAAGTACTGAAGTTTTTGGAAATATACTAAACAAATTCAGCACAATGGGCCGAAGTTTTTCGAAAAAGCTTTAGGACTAAAACTAATGAATCCAACAAAAAACTTAGGCTGATCAAGTGCGAAAGTTTTTGGAAATATACTAAAAAACTTCAGCACATTGGGCCGAAGTTTTTCGAAAAAAGCTTTAGGAGAAAAACTATTGAATCCAACAAAAAATTCAGCTGACCAAGTGCCGAAGTGTTTGGAAATATACTAAAAAGCTTCAGCTTATAAGGCCGAAGTTTCTTGAAAAAGCTTAAGACACAAACAATTGAATCCAATAGAAAAACGTCAGCTTATCAGGTGCCGAAATTTTTGGAAATATACTAAAAAACTTCAGCCCATAGGGCCGAAGTTTCTTGAAAAAGCTTTAGGACAAAAACTAATGAATCCAACAAAAAACTTAGGCTGATAAAGTGCTGAAGTTTTTGGAAATATACTAAAAAACTTCAGCACATTGGGCCGAAGTTTTTTGTAAAAGCTTTAGGACAAAAACTATTGAATCCAGCAAAAAACTTCAGCTGATCAAGTGCCGAAGTTTTTGGAAATATACTAAAAAACTTCAGCTTATAGGGTCGAAGTTTTTTGAAAAAGCTTTAGGACAAAAACTAATGAATCCAACAAAAAACTTAGGCTGATCAAGTGCTGAAGTTTTTGGAAATATACTAAAAAACTTCGGCTTCAGCACATTGGGCCGAAGTTTTTCGAAATAGCTTTAGGACAAAAACTTTAGCATGTTTTGGTATTTTTTTTAAAGTTGATACTTATCTTTTTTCCATTTACTATCTACTTTTTGTCTTTTGTCAACTACTTCATCTTTCATTTAAATTTGTTTGACCATATAGTAAATGATCTGAAAAGTTATTTTTCAGGCTGAAGTTATTTTTTTACTATAGAAAAACTGTGGGTTTTACTAGGGCTGAAGTTACATTTCTTTTTGTTTTACAACATACTTGTTTTTACCACCTACTTATCTTGTTTCATTCAATTTCTCTGAACGTAAAACAGTAAAAACAGCTGAAAAGTTACTTTTACATTTATAGATATTAAATTGATTAGTTGAACTCTTTGTCTATATTAACAATCTCTTCACTTGAAAATTTCATAGTCATTCATAGAGTTCTATCATATTTCTTTAAATTTGTATTCATCCTTAGTCTTTCAGCTTTTGTTTAAAGAAAAAATGTCTGGTGCAAGCGGAAGTGGGAACCTAATATGGATGAAATTATGCAGAAGTGGGAGAGTTTGAAGTGTGAGTGGTATAATAACAAACCGATGTTTAAGTTATGCTTTTGTGAGATCAAATTAAGGTTGATTGGGAGAGAATCAAACCACAGTTTTTTGCCAATCAATCATTCCAGAACATACTTAACATGGAACGTAGTTGTGGAAGTTATTCAACCTTGATCGACAAGGTTGGGCAACAGTTTGATAGTTTTCAGTTTCCCAGCTGGAACGACTATTCCAAGCTGCAAAACAACCTGAAGACTCTTCTTTCTCTTATGGATAGAGTAATCGTCGAACAAAGTCAGTTGCGTGATCAATTCAACAAGTTAAAGATTGATCTTCTTGGATTTAGTGGTCTTTTGCCCGACTACCCTATAGTTATCTCAGATAGTGATGATGATGAGATATTTAGAGAAATTGAGGAGTACTGTGATGATGACGATGATGATGGTGATGATTGTTAGTGTTTGTAATCCTTTTTTTATGTTTTCAATGCTATGCTTTTTGTTTACTTCAGCCCAAGAGCTTCTTTTTTTATTCCTATGAAAAAAATTACATTTGAATTATGTCATACAATAAAGAAAGTCTAAATTCAGACCAAGGATTATTGAAGCTTGGAGTATTTTTCAGTGTGTTTCTTGGAATATGGATGAGGTGCTGGAGAAGACAAGCAAGTTGTTCTGTTATGCCCAACTTGTTTACATCGACTGCATTTGATAGACTTGAATGGTACTGATGATTCAGTCGCAGGTATATGCCTCTTCTTTTGTCTTCTTCCTTGTAAAATCTCTACATCGGGAGGTTTTGTGATCTCAGATTGTATATTTTGTGGTATTTCTCATGATTTTTGATCTCCCACAGTATTCACATGTCCTTCATATGTTTTCAACCATGTTTCCCTTGAATACCAATTTGAGCAGTAATCAGATTTCTGCAAATATCTCTTATTAATAGCAGCAATTGCATGTGGACAAGGCAATTCATCAAGTTGGAATTCCAGGCAGTCACAAATTCTCTTCTTTAAGTCCACAATGAATTCAATTCCTTCACTATTTATTCTAAACAATATTTAGTCAAGGTTGAACACCTAACAAGGAATAAAAAATTAAGACAAATTATATTAGTGTATTTTTGCTTCAAAAAGAAAAAGTATGAATTTTTTAAAATGTAAGCAGTAAATCACTGCAACAGATATAAAAAGCTGAAGTCAATAAATATACTCACAAACATTTTGCAAGCCAAGTCCATCTTCTTAGTCATCTCTTCTTCTGCCCATATTGATACTCTGTGAAAAGTTTCATTTGTCTTTTTTCTCCGTTCATAAAACCACTCTCCCAGCTTTTCTTGGATGAAATCTAACATTCTTAAAATAGGCATTTCTCTCCCTTTTAGTAAAACGGAATTCATTGATTCTACCATGTTTGTTGTTAGCATATCATAACGTCGCCGTGGGAACCACGATCAAGCCCATCTCTCAGGAAGCTCTTCCATTATGTAATTGTATGTTTTCTTGTCAATACTTTTGAGTTGGGATATTAACTGATTAAAATCTTCACGTTTGTATGACCTTGCAGCACTTTGAAAAAGATTTATTACCGTGGCCTTTGCATGTCTTTGCTTTAAATTTTTCTCAAAGTGATAGAGGCAGATACCATGGTGAGCTTCAAGAAAAACTTTTCTAATACCATTTGCGATCGATTGATTTCTATTTGACAAGAAAACTAGTTCACGATGGACTTGAATTGCTTTTCTCATTTCCCCGAAGAACCAAATGTATGCCTCATTGTTTTCTGAATCTGCTACACCAAAACATAGAGGAAAGATTTGATTGTTTGCATCCTTTGATACAGCAACAAATAGAACACCACGATATTTTGACTTCAAAAACGTTGCATTTACTGCAATAACGGGTCGACAGTAGGACCAACCAGCTACTGATGCCACAGGAGTGAAGAACAAGTAAGCAAATCTGTACATTGAAACACAAAAAAACAAATCATAAGGTGTGAAGTTTTTCAAATAGTAACATTTGAAACTTCAGGCTGATGGTTAGTATTGTTTTGCTTACCTATTCTGCGCATCTCTTTTTATACTTGTGTATGTTCCTGGGTTTTTGGCCACCATCATGTGTAGGTATGAAGGAAGAATCTGGTAGTTCTCTTCAGGTGTTCCCCTTATGCAAGCAATAGCTTTTTGAATAGCACGCCATGCCTTGTGATAACCAATGTCAATTCCAAATTTCTTTTTCATTTCATTTTCTACAAAGGCTGGTGTAACCTCTATCTTTTTGTCTCGAACATGTTCTATAATTTGTTCACTTATAAAATTTGATGTAGCATGCTTCTGATCTGATTTTCTTGCATCAACTGAGCATTCATGGATGTTATGATACTTTATCACCCTGAACAGTGTGGAATTTTTTATTCTGGTAGCACGTACATTCCAACCACATTTATCCACGATGCATTTCAGCTCGTATCTCTTGGAACATGATCTAACAACAGTGAATTCAACTTTTTGATTTATCTCCAAGCTGCAGAAAAATTTAGTCATGTTTTGTTTGTTTTCAAAGATTGATCCAACTCTGACTTCCTCAGGCAATGCATCGTGCCTAAGTATTTTACATGGTGGAGATTCTTTCACCTTTCTCCTCACTCTTTTTCTTGATTTCTGAGAAGCACAAAAACTTTCAGCAATTTCTTCAATTCTATGTGATGTTATCGGTATAAGCTCCATGTTTACTTCATCTTCATTGTTGTTTATCATTGCAGAAGGTGAAAAAAAGCTTAGTTGGATTGTGCGTTGGTTGTCAATTTGCATTATTAGTTGTTCTTCTTCTTCTTGGTCATCGACAAACTGGTATGAATTTTAATGAAGTAGGGGTAATTGTTGCAACACTATGTATTCTGAAGCAGCTGTAATGTTAGAAGGTTGTTGCATGTTGTCTGCTTCCATTATTAGCAGTCGTACTTCATGTTGATAGTCAACAAAAGGTTCTGAATCTATCGCATATGCATGAGATTAGTTGAATGCTGCTGATTCTGAAGGTTGTATTTTTTCGATGACGAAATAGCAATTCTTGTAGGCTGAATCAGTTGTAAGCAAATGTATACATGTACTGAGTTCTTCATCTGAAGTTACAAGCATTCCTTTGCTTGTATTTAGTTTGATATCAAACCATACTTTTAATGCATATCTGGTTGAATCAATATTTGCAACTTTACTAATTTTCTTCAGGAAAGTATTGAATAATATGCCCTTATTAAGTAGAACAAGTTTTGTATCATGATCCAAGTATTTGAAATCAGGAGTCCAACTCCCATTGAAAGTTATAACAATACAAATCGAACTCATCCTGCAGATTCATATTTAGTGGCAAGTATTAGGAAAGTGAACAAAAGAATTTTTAGGTTGTTTGTGCTAAAGTTTTTACAAATAAACTAAGTCACTTAGGCATCTTCTGCTGAATTTTTTTTTGGAAAAAGATGTATGACATAATTAATGAATCCTGCAAAGAAAACTTCAACTTATAAGTGCTAAAGTTTTTAGAGATAAGCTTAATAACTTCAGCATATTAGCTGAAGTTTTTTTAATTCATCAATGCAGGGGAAAAAATTTCAGCACGTAGGCCGAAGTTTTTTTGGTGCAATACGATTTTTTAAATTGGCCAGTGTAGGAGGAAAACTTCAGCCCTCCTGCTTAAGTTTTTAAGTAATAACTAAAATACTTCAGCACCTAGGCCGAAGTTTTTTTGGTGCAATATGATTTTTAAATTTAGCCAGTGTGGGAGAAAAACTTTAGCCCTCCTACTTAAGTTTTTAAGTAATAACTAAAAAACTTCAGCACTAGGCCGAAGTTTTTTTGGTACAATATGATTTTTTAATTTGGCCAGTGTAGGAGGAAAACTTCAGCCCTCCTGCTTAAGTTTTTAAGTAATAACTAAAATACTTCAGCACCTAGGCCGAAGTTTTTTTGGTGCAATATGATTTTTAAATTTGGCCAGTGTGGGATGAAAACTTCAGCCCTACTGCTTAAGCTTTTAAGTAATAACTAAAAAACTTCAGCACCTAGGCCGAAGTTTTTTTGGTGCAATATGATTTTTTAATTTAGCCAGTGTAGGAGGAAAACTTCAGCCCTCCTGTTTAAGTTTTTAAGTAATAACTAAAAAAATTCAGCACCTAGGCCGAAGTTTTTTTGGTGCAATATGAAATTTTAACTTATGTTTTATGATCTTTTACCCAGTGTACGAGGAAAACTTCAGCTTTTAATTATTGACAAGAAAACTTCAGCAACAAAACAATCATATAAAATTTAATAAAATTTCTTCTTCGTTGTGTTATTTGCTAGCTCGTTAACTAAATAACTTCAGGTTAGAATGTTAGAATTCATCGTCAAATAGATTTAGAATTGCAACTTCAGGATATCAGTGAAGTTTGTCAAACAACTTCAATCAATCAATCAAAAAACATATAATTCAAAAACTATTTTGAATTCTGGAGATGAATTTGAATACTTACAATGTATTTGAATTTGAATTTGAATGCGAGACGCGTTCTCAGGAGAGACGGACTGATGGAGGAGCTACGGAGGAGATCTGGAATTTGAATCTGGGAATACGGAGGAGAGACGGACTCTTATATGTTTTGGAAGGGTTATAATTGTCATATTATTACGGATTTTTTGTTAGTTGGTTAGGAAATCAATAGTTTTTAAAAACAGGGTATAGGTTAAAAGGTGGCATAAAAATAGTGTACGACTGCAAATCCCCCTTTAATTTACTAATATTAATGGCTATAAAACTTATTGGAGCATTCAAAAGTTCTAAGTCCAACCTTGAAATAATACCTTAAAAGATAAAATTATGAATTTTTTTAAGAAATATTTATAAATTACATCACAATAGGTATATTTATATAATAAATATATCTAAAATTTCTATATATGTAATGTCGGGTGGGTTTGATTTCGGTTTAACTCTCTTTAGTAAAACCAAACCAACCCAATTATGGTCGGGTTTTTTTTTCCAACACCAAACCAAATCAAACCAAACTATAATCGGGTTTTTTTTTCTCGGTTTGACTCGGATTATCGGGCTAGTGCAATTTGTCGGTTTTCTTTGTACACCCCTACATCCGTATATATAACTTAAATTTTACCTTTTTTTCCTGACCTACTACGAAATTTTCAAGGTTTGTACAATAAGCCTGGTAGAAATAGGATTTAAATTATATTCACTGTCGGTGTAAGAAATTATGTATACTAGTATCAGTTTACACACAAGATATTTATAGAAAATATGAATAATCTTGAAAATAAGACAAATTAACTATCATAATATAAAATGACCTGACGTGTAATTTTATTTTTTTTGCACTGACGGTATATATATAATTTAAATTCTTAGAGATATGCCTCAAACTTGAAGGGGCGAAAGTAGAAATTCTCTTGCTTGAACTTTTGATGACCGAGAAGGGAGAAAATTACATGATCATAAGCTCTTTATCCCGGTAAGGTAATATGTAGTAAATGTTCCCATTTTGTGAACAAGAAGCTCAAGAGCTCGTTTGGCCAGGCTGTCAAAATCTGTTTTCAAAAGTACTTTTGAAAAAAAACAGTTTGTGTTAAATCTGCTTATTTTGAAAAGTATTTATATAATAAATATATCTAAAATTTCTATATATGTAATGTCGGGTTGGTTTGATTTCGGTTTAACTCTCTTTAGTTAAAACCAAACCAACCCAATTATGGTCGGATTTTTTTTTCCAACACCAAACCAAATCAAACCAAACTATAATCGGGTTTTTTTTCTCGGTTTGACTCGGATTATCGGGTTAGTGCAATTTGTCGATTTTCTTTGTACACCCCTATATTTGTATATATAACTTAAATTTTACCTTTTTTTTCCTGACCTACTACGAAATTTTCAAGGTTTGTACAATAAGCCTGGTAGAAATAGGATTTAAATTATATTCACTATCGGTGTAAGAAATTATGTTTACTAGTATCAGTTTACACACAAGATATTTATAGAAAATATGAATAATCTTGAAAATAAGATAAATTAACTATAATAATATAAAATGACCTGATGTGTAATTATTTTTTTGCACTGACGGTATATATATAATTTAAATTCATAGAGATATGCCTCAAACTTGAAGGGGCGAAAGTAGAAATTCTCTTGCTTGAACTTTTGATGACCGAGAAGGGAGAAAATTACATGATCATAAGCTCTTTATCCCAGTAACGTAATATGTAGTAAATGTTCCCATTTTGTGAACAAGAAGCTCAAGAGCTCGTTTGGCCAGGCTGTCAAAATCTGTTTTCAAAAGTACTTTTGAAAAAAAAAAAAGTTTGTGTTTGGCCAATTAAGAAGTACTTTTTGCAATATTTGGTAAACAAATTATGTTTGACCAATCTTTCTAAAAGTACTTTTGAGTGTCAAATTACCAAAAAGAATAGTACCAAGGTCTTATATTTCTTTTAAAGAGAAAAATGAACTCAAATATTTATCATAAGATACTTTTATTATTTTTTATTTTATTTAATTAAATTATAAAACATAAAGTAAACAAACATATTAAAGATTTAAATCAATTTTACATATATAGTTATACCAAAGCATATATTATTATCTAGTATAATTACTTATTTTTACATGATGATTTGCAACAACAACAATAACAACAACCCAGTATAATCCCACAAGTGGGGTCTGGGGAGGGTAATATGTGCGCAGACCTTACCTCTACCCCGAGGGGCAGAGAGGTTGTTTCAGGAGACCCTCGGCTCATGAAAGCAACAAGAGACGTTATATTAGTACTATCAATAGACTCATAATAAAATAACATAAAATCCATAACATAACATAAAATACCATAAAATAACAAAATAACAGCAATATAAGAAATATAGGAAATATGAGAAAGATATAAAGTATACTAATAACCAACAGATAAAGCCCATCATCAGTAGCTGATCAGTAGCATTCTAAGACTAACTCCTAACTAGCTAGTCTCACTCTAGTGCGCTGTAGAAATATTCATAATTTCCCCCTAACCTACAACCTTAATACTCGACCTCCACAATTCCCTGTTAAGGGTCATGTCCTCAGTAACCCTAAGTCGCGCCATGTCCTGCCTGATCACCTCTCCCCAATACTTCTTAGGTCTCTCTCTACCTCTCCTTGTACCCACCACAGCCAGTCGCTCACACCTCCTCACCGGTGCATCAGTGTTCCTCCTCTGAATGTGCCTGAACCATCCGAGTCTTGCTTCCCGCATCTTGTCCTCCATGGGGGCCACACCCACCTTTTCTCGAATATCTTTATTCCTAATCTTATCCCTCCTTGTATGCCCGCATATCCACCTCAACATCCTCATCTCTGCAACTTTCATCTTCTGGATGTGTGAGTTCTTAACCGGCAAACACTCGATCTCATACAACATGGTAGGCCTAACCACTGCTCTATAAAATTTACCTTTTAGTAACGGTGACACTTTCTTGTCACATAGGACTCCCGTCGCTAACCTCTACTTCATCCACCCCACCCCTATACGGTGTGTGACATCCTCATCGATCTCCCCGGTCCCCTGAATAACAGACCCAAAGTACTTGAAACTACCCCTCTTAGGGATGACTTGAGAATCAAGCCTCACTTCCACTCCCGCTTCCGTCGGCTCGGACCCAAATTTGCACTCGAGGTATTCCGTCTTCGTCCTGCTTAACCTGAAACCTTTTGACTCAAGGGCATGTCTCCAAACCTCTAGCCTCTCGCTGAAGCCGCGTCGTGTCTCGTCAATTAGGACTATGTCATCAACAAATAGCATGCACCATGGCACCTCCCCTTGAATATGATGCGTTATGGCATCCATCACCAGGGCAAATAGGAAAGGGCTGAACGTAGACCCTTGGTGCAACCTTGTAACAACCGAAAAATGCTCGAAGTAGCCTCCTGCTGTCCTAACCCGAGTCTTAGCTCCATCATACATGTCCTTAATCACTCTAATGTAGGCAACCGGGAGCCCTTTAGCCTCTAAGCATCTCTATAAGACCTCCCTAGGAACCCTATCGCACGCTTTCTCTAGATCGATAAACACCACGTGGAGATCCTTCTTCTTATCCCTGTATTGTTCCACCATCATCCTAATAAGGTGGATAGCTTCTGTGGTAGATCGCCCCGGCATGAACCCAAACTGGTTGTCTGAAATAGACACCGTCCTTCGCACTCTCATTTCTACCACTCTCTCCCAGACTTTCATGGTATGACTTAGTAATTTGATACCCTTATAGTTATTACAGCTCTGGATATCGCCTTTGTTCTTATACAACGGAACCATTGTACTCCACCTCCACTCTTCAGGCATCCTATTAGTCTTGAATATAACATTAAACAACCTAGTAAGCCATTCCAAGCCTGCTCTACCCACATACCTCCAAAGTTCAACCAGAATTTCATCTGGCCCGGTAGCTCTACCCCTTCTTATCTTACGCATTGCCTCTATGACCTCATCGACCTCAATGTCCCTACAATCACTTAATTTATGGGGGTCGGTATTCCTCAATTCACCTAGTACAATATCCTGATCCCCTTCCTCATTTAGAAGTTTATGAAAGTAGGTCTGTCATCTCCTCTTAATCTGGTCATCCCCCATCAAAACTTTGCCGTCATCATCTTTTATGCACCTCACTTGGTCCAGATCCCGAGTCGTCCTATCTCTCACCTTAGCGAGTCAGAGTAACTTCTTCTCCCCGCCTTTGTTCCCTAATTCCTCATATAAACAAGCAAAAGCTGTCATCTTAGCCTCCATCACTGCCATCTTCGCCTCCTTCCTAGCTACCTTATATCTCGCAATGTTCGCTCTCTTCTCCTCCTCGCCAATGCTCCCTACTAACCGCAGGTAAGCCACCTTCTTTGCTTCTACTTTACCTTGGACAAATGCATTCCACCACCAGTCTCCTTTGTGGCCACCGGTGCGGCCCGAAGATATCCCTAACGCCTCTCTCGCCGCCTTCCTTATATAGTCCGTCATCATCGACCACATAGTGTTTGCGTCCCCACTACTTCTCCAAGTTCTCATTGCCGACAACCTTCCTTCCAACTCCTGAGCTTTATCCTTAGTCAAGGCACCCCACCTAATCCTACTGACCTCTGTTTCCTCCTTATCATAATACTAATGTCCATCACCAAAAACCTATGTTGCGTTGCAAGGGTATCACCTGGGATAACTTTGCAATCCTCGCATAACCTTCTGTCGCATCTCCTGATGAGGAGATAGTCAAGCTGAGTCCTCGCCACCGAACTTTGGTAAGGAACCAAATGCTCCTCCCGCTTCGGAAAACTTGAGTTCGCAATCACTAGATCGAATGCCTTGGCAAAATTTAGTAGCGAAGTGCCCCCTCCGTTCCGTTCCCCGAAACCAAAGCCGCTATGCACCTCAGTATAACCACCTGCAGACAACCCAATATGACCATTGAAATCCCCTCCTATGAATAACCACTCGGAAGGCGGAATACTACGAACGATATCATCCAAGCCCTCCCAAAAATGCCTTTTAATCTCCTCATCCAAGCCTACTTGCGGCGCGTACGTGCTAACGACATTTAAAGTACACTCACCCACCACCAATTTAATAGTCATTAGTCTATCATTCACCCGCCTGACCTCTACCACGGACTCTCTAAGATGGCTATCTACCAGGATACCCACTCCATTCTTACCCCTCAGGACACCAGAGTACCACAACTTATACCCATCCACGTTTTTCGCCCTCGATCCGACCCACCTAGTCTCCTGGACACACGCTATATTAATCTTCCTCTTCTGAAGGATCTTCACCAACTCTATAGACTTACTCGTTAGCGAACCTATGTTCCATGACCCGATTCTCAATCTATAGGCTCCCTTGCCCCCTCTACCTCCCCTGCCTCCCGACCCACACCCTGACCCCGGCCCCACCCTTTGCCCCGCACTCTACCCCACCCGAGGACATGCCTTTAATCTATCATCCCAGACTGCAGCCACTACACCTACGACAAATCTAAAGAAGACTCGCTAGAGCACAATGGACAACGAATCAAACTAGAAGGAAATAAGTGACTACCAGTACACTAGTTGAATGATTTAACTATTGTGAACTAAAGTAACATCAATTTAGCTAACACCAAAAGGGAAACAATAGAACGGGAGGTACCAATTCCCGAGAACCAAACCTGTGTTGATTTGCAGTACTCGATATACTTGCAAGCTCACGCACCGCTTCCCACCGCCCTTTGTTGACGCTCATCCAGGTTGCTCTCCTTTGCTAGTGCTCGTGTGCCCAACTTGTCTCCAACAACTTCGAGAATTTCTTTGAAAACACAGAAAAATACCACAACCCAAAAACCAAAAAGGGTCGTCACCGCTACTACTGGTGTAGCCCCGAAAGTCACTAATAGAGAATGAGTTAGTATTCTTCGGACCAATAATGGTCAGATCTGGCTTTTACCGTGAAGACCAAGCATGAAAAGGAAATGATGGACCTAGATCACCGAGCTCCACAAGTCACTTGAAAACGAGATCTAATTGAGCAAAGCTTTTCAGCAAATTTAAACCCAGAAGATGAAAAACCAAGGGCGTAGCTCAATTGAGTGGTGTCTGGAAAATAGATCAACAATAGCAAGAGCCAAGAATAATAGTTTTATGTGAAAAATGCCAAAATAGATTAGCTAAGTGGAAGTACAACAAGTTACTGAGACTTAAGCTTAAATATTTTGAAACCCAACAAAAGCATAGGATAAACGACAAAGAATTTACGAAACTGTTGTAGCCAAAAGCACGGAGATTTTGCTTATTATTCTCCGGTGAGGTTTTCGGCAATATCCGGTAACGACGACTAAACTCTTGAAAATACCAAATCAAAGAATGAGTAATTACAGATTTCTTAAAACAATTAGAGTAAGTGTTAGGTTAATTCACGAAGCAGTATGAAGGAGAAAATAAGAAATGGAAGAAAAGGAAAAAGACTAAAAATAAATAGGAAAGATTAGGAGAAGAAGCAAACCGATTTCTGACGGAAGCTCGTCGGCAGCGAGATTTGAGAAGTCCGCGAATATGACCGTTGGCAGTAGCAGAAAGGTTTCAAGAAAATATTACATCATGAAATTGCATCAAAATACACGATGATTTGAATAATCAAAATACATCATTCAGTATGAATCAGAAGTCTATTCCAGAAATTACTATATATTGATAATCTAGCATGAACACAGAAATTCAATTAATTACAACGCCTCGAATTCATTAACAAAGCACAATTCAAACTATCCTTCTTGAACGGGTTTCAGGAATGCTTAATCACTGCTGCCTTGTTCCAGATGCAAATATCAATAACATAAAAACCTCCGGCTGATTTAGGATATCAAACTCTTTCCCAAACTAATAGTGCTTTCTTAGTCATCTCATTGCCCCCCAGTCCATAAAACTCTCCTGCACATGGCTTCAATCAGGTGTATGATTATGATGGGTCTAAAATGAACTAATTGGAGGGGCATGGTCAGTGAATATTCATATAGTTGATAGCACCTTGCTTGGTATTGAGGCACTAGTAAATTGTTATTGTTGTTGTTTTGTGCTTGATCAACTTCAGGAAACAGTATTAACCACAAGGATTTAATTTATAATAATGGAAAAGTAGGGACAAAGATTCTACACGGGGATACATGACATATACACTTGTTTCTGGGTTTTGTAGTTTACATACAGAGATAAAGATGAAGCTGATGGTAAAGATGAGAAACCTTGTTGTGCATCTCTACCAGTGTTATAAATAGCGCTCGCTACAGCGCTAAAAGCGTGTAACGATGCGAGGGGAGCGTGTGTCGCTACAGAGAGCATGTTGCGTTGCGATTGACTCGCCTCTGCTTGTGTCGCGAGAGGCGACAGTGAGGCGAGAAGGGAGAAAAAAGGCACTTAACAGCGATTAGGGCTTGAGATTGACACAGAGCTTCTTTGAACAAGCTTCTTCTGCCATCGTCTTCGTCAGCCATCAGCGACCAAGGCAGTGGCGAAGCCACATGATCACAAGGGTGGCCGAAAAATTGTATTGTGTATGTAGGTAAAATATTACGTTTTAGAGGTATATAACATATATTGAACACCCTTTGTTCGAAATTTTTTTCACTTCTTTCAAATTTGAATACCCTTAGAAAAATTTCTAGCTCGCCACTGGACCCAGGTATGTTTCTTTCTTCTTCTTCTGGTCGGCGTCGACCCCTTCTTCTCCAGTTCTTCTTTTCTTCTTCTTCTTCTCCTTTCTTCTTATTCTGGTCGACGTCGACCCTTCTTGTCCAGTTCTTTTTTCTTTTTCTTCATTCTTCTGGTTGACCCCTTCTCCAGTTCTTTTTTTTCTTCTTTCTTCTTTTTTCTTTCTCTTTCAGCCCAGCTTTGTTTATCTTTTGTTCAGTAGCTTTATTTTTTTTGTTGCAGCCTTTTTTTTGGTTGTTGTTGCTCTGTTTTTCAAATTCGAGCAGAGGCAATAGCTTTATTTACTTTGTTGCTCTGCTTTTTCAATTATAGATTTATAGTCTTATAGAGTAGATTTATTTCATATTTCGTATCTCTTATATATTGTTCTTATTTTTATTACGCATTTTTATGGTACTAATATATTATCTCCTATCTCTTCTATTATCTCCTATTGCTTTTTTTGAGCCGAGGGTCTCCTGGAAACAGCCTCTCTACCCTTCGGGGTAGGGGTAAGGTCTGCGTACATATTACCCTCCCCAGACCCCACTTGTGGGATTATACTGAGTCGTTGTTGTTGTTGTAGTCTTATAGAGTAGAATTAATTGCATTTTGAACTCAAATGAATTTTTTTTCTATAAATCAGCGTTGAATCTTTTTCTCAAATCTACTATGAGTTATTACTATCTATTGAGTCTTTAATTTTTGAATGATTTATTTATTAATATATTATTGTTATTGAGTTTTTAGTTATATGTATATAATATTTTATGTTTTTGTATAAATTGTCGCTTCACATCAAAAAGGCGAGCGCTTCGCTGCGCGCCTCTCGCCTTAGTGAAGCGGGCTATTTGTCGCCGCACGCTATCCAAAACACTGATCTCTACCCTGGAAATGTTGGAGGCATGAGTTAAAGAAAGTTAAATTGCAGAACTTTAAATGTATGGAGCTGAAGGAGTTGAGAAACTACTTTCTCACAAATACAAATAGTACGTTGGAGATAATTGAAGATCCAACAGGACACAGCATTTATACTTCATTTCACTAGATGTACTGTAATAAGTTTCCATGGTTCCTTCTGTGTATTTGCGACTAGCTATTGTTATGTGTTGAATAAATTTGCTCATGGCCTGTTTTACTGATGGGAAAACTCATGTGGGGCAACATTTGTTTGCAATGATATTGTTTTTGTTCTACCTTTTTTTTTGGTTGCTTTTTTTTTCTGTGTGTGTGTGCGCGCGCGGAAATCACATCATTGCACTTAGATATGCAATCAAAAAGAATCAGATCCTCTAATTCTTAGATTTAACTTGTTTGGATGGTTGTTACTTATCATTTTGTAATGTATCGTATTGTATTGTATTGCTTGATGAATACAATGTTTGGACAAATTGTATCGTTTACCGTCGTTTCATGATGTCACTCACTAACAATATGAAGATTAAATTAGCAACATTACTAAGAAAAAATAGGATATGGAATAGAATTATTATATAAAAAAGTAGAGTAAAGAATAAAATATGATTATTTAATAATAAGGGCAAGATGAGATAAAAAAAGTAAGGTAATGACGCCACCACACCAAATCTGTCGTTACATAAAGTGGCACTTTTCGTCGTTACGTAACGACGGATTTAACGATACGATACAATAAAATTTAAGAAACAATCAAAAAAAATATTGTATTTAAAGTAACAATATGATACAATGCAATAGGTAATAACCGTCCAAACAAGTTGTAACGTAAATAAATTGAAAAGTAAATATTTCAAGATGGAAATCAAATTATTTTCAATTTCAAAAATCTGTAATCTATATCTATAACTATCTATATACTATATTAAAAGCACGAAGGCCCTTAGCGAAATATCATTCGTCTTTTTTACCCTTTTAAAATTGAGTTCACATTGGACAAAATAGTCATTTGGTAATTTATCCTATATTTAGAAATACTCATTTAATTATTTTCCTAATATTTAGGATTTGACTTTTAAGTTCCTTGCCATTCTAAATTCCTACACTTTTCAATTCACATTATGTTTCGACCACTTTATAGTCCTTTTTCAGGAGGATTTTTTTGATTAATGAACTTTTATATATTAATTTTTTATAAAAATATATTAGGATATTGGATTTCAGATCAGGTGAACGAGCACTTGAACTCCCTTTCAATTTGGGAGTCTTTATTTTTAATAAATTTTTCTTTGTATTTGAACTATATATACACAAGATTTTACTTACATAAATTTGTTCCTTATTTATATTATATAATCTTAATTATAATTCCTTCTATATTGTTTTACTAAATAATATAAAAAGACATGTTGATTTCTGGCAATTTGCTTGACGAGGTATGAATTGCTCCTTAGCAGATGAATTCATTAAGCTTTTCTTTGTCGTTCTTTAGAATAATATTGTAAGTTTTGGTAGTCTTCTGTTATTTTAGTTTGTTGTTATTTTTGTTTTTGATGCTTTTATATTGCTTTGGAAGAATTATTTTCCATTTAAGCCTTTTTTTTTCTTGATTGACCATCCAATTCAATTTCTTTAAGAAAAAAAAAATTATATTGGTTAAGATTTGTGTCTAATATTCAGTTTTCCTTTCTTATCGAATAGCATCTTTCAAAATTTAGGCTAATGTATTTTCGTTTTCTTATTATATTGTGTTCAATTTTCTTTTAGACAAAAGATTAAGCTATTTGAGAATCTATCTATAATTAAAAGCCAAAGACAAAAGCCCCTCATGAAGCCAAGTGGCAGATTCCTAAAAATACACTTGGCACTTTAAGACATTGCTCCACATTATTAGGAAGTACAATATTTGGAGTAGCCTTCAAACCGTTCATGAGTAAACCGCTCCACCTTCTCTTCAGTTTTCTTATTTTTATCTATATCTATATTATATTAAAAGGAGAGTAGTATGCATTGTGGTTAAGCCAAGTGGCAAGCTAAAATAAAGTCACTTGGCAATTGTAGGACAACATTAATTATTAGAAATTATAAATGGAAACATAATTAAAGGAAGTAGTTTAATGAATCTTATACATAATCCAAATATATCTTAGACAAATCTAATCTCTCTCTCTCTCTTTATATATATATATATATTGATCCACTCATAAATTTTCTTCTAAATTAGCTAGAAATATGGAGGTAAAAAATTAATTAAAAAACAGAAATAGAAAAAAATAAAAAATATAGAAAGACGTAAATTGAGATAACTTATGACTATTTATACTTTGAAGTAAGTTTAAATATAAAATAAAACTTACTTAAGATATTAAAGATTTATTGACTTCAAAAATTAAAAAAATCTATATTATATTAAAAGGAGAGTAGTATGCATCTATATCTATATTACATTAAAAGGAGAGTAGTGAAGCATGACGTTAAACCAAGTGGCAAGCTAAAAAGAAGTCACTTGGCAATTTAAAGACAACATTAAAAATTTGAATCATAAATGGAAACATAATTAATGGAAGTAGTTAATAAATCTTATACTTAATCTAAATAGATCTTAGACAAATTTAATCTCTCTCTCTTTATATATATATATATATATTGATCCACTCATAGATTTTCTTCTAAATTAGCTAGAAATATGGAGGTAAAAAATTAATTAAAAACTGAAATAGAAAAAAATAAAAAATATAGAAAGACGTAAATTGAGATAACTTATGACTATTTATACTTTGAAGTAAGTTTAAATATAAAATAAAACTTACTTAAGATATTAAAGATTTATTGACTTCAAAAATTAAAAAAATCTATATTATATTAAAAGGAGAGTAGTATGCATTGTGGTTAAGCCAAGTGGCAAGCTAAAATGAAGCCACTTGGCAATTGTAGGACAACATTAATTATTAGAAATTATAAATGAAAACATAATTAAAGAAAATAGTTTAGTGAATCTTATACATAATCCAAATATATCTTAGACAAATCTAATCTCTCTCTCTCTTTATACATACATACATACATACATATATATATATATATATATATACATACACACACACACACACACACACACCCACACACACACACACACACACACACATATATATATATATATATTGATCCACTCATAGATTTTCTTCTAAATTAGCTAGAAATATGGAGGTAAAAAATTAATTAAAAAACTAAAATAGAAAAAAATAAAAAATATAGAAAGACGTAAATTGAGATAACCTATGACTATTTATACTTTGAAGTAAGTTTAAATATAAAATAAAACTTACTTAAGATATTAAAGATTAATTGACTTCAAAAATTAAAAAAATTCTAGCAGTAAAATAAAATCTTACGTAAAGTATAAATTTATTTATAAGATAAGAAAATACTTAAATATTATATATATATATATATATATATATATATATATATATATATATATATATATATTATATTATATTATATTATATTATATTATATTAAAAGGAATATCGTGAGGCATGACATTAAGCCAAGTGGCATATTCAGAAAATGTCACTTAGAAATAGTACATAGAGAAATAATCTAAATAGAAATATTTTTACTTAGTATTTTTAGACAAATTTAATAAGGATTAAAACAACTTAAATTTGATCAAATTTAATTTATGGTAGAAATCAATTAAAATTGACTCACATTCTTATACTAAATAAATTTTGATAGCTTTCCAAATATAATTATTAACTAACCACTTGATCTGCTTTCTTTCATTTCATAATTTTATTATTTTTAGAAATAGTACATGGAGAAATAAAATGATAGTGAAAATATTATCATTAGATATAATGTGTTCAAACAAATAAGAAATTAACTTTTATGATTAATAATAAAATGAGTGTAGTAGAAATAGATATTAAATTAAACAAGCTAATGAAAGCCACATAACAATGTAATAATATTATGTATTGAATAATAGAATAGCAAAAATAAGGAATAAATAGAGAGAAATTAATCAAAACTTTCATCATAAAGAAAAATGATAAAAATTATTTAAATTTGAGATGAGAAAGTTGTTATTTATCTATTAAGATAAGAAAGATGATATTGTAGATAATACCACACAACTTATGTCTAACAGATAAAATAAGAACTTAAAATGTTAAAAATAGTGTGAGAATATTTATGCTAAGAATTAGTTTAGAAAATAAAATAAAGTGAAATAAAATACTTAAAAATACTATTGATAAATTTAAAAAAATTAAGAATTCAAGCAATATTTTTAAAATAAAATAGATATTTATTTTAAGATTAAAATATTTCTAAATTTATCTATATTATATTAAAGGATAGTAATTGATAATAATACTAAATAAAGTGGCAAATTAATTAAAAGTCGTATAAAACTGTGATAATATCATATATTTGATAACATAATAGCAAAAGTAAAAAAATAATTAAAAATTAAATATTAGAAATGAAAGGAAAAGACTATTTTGCTTAATATTAGAAAGTTCTTAAATTGATGATGAGAATGCTCAAACTATGGATATGACCACCAAAAATTAAAGTCTTACTAGATAAGAATTAAAATTTTAAAAATATAAAATAAATATCTAATATAAGTAATTTTATTGACTAAAATTAAAAGTCAAATTTTGTATCTTGAAACTAAAAGAGATTTTTTTATTGCATGTAATACAAAAAATAAATATAAAAAAACTTAATCGATTTGGAATATAATAATCAAGGAACTTATATATTAATATTTTATACTAATCAAAGTTACAACTTAAAGTCAAATATGATATTATTTTGATTACATGTAAAATATTAATTAAAAATTTCTTAGTAGGGAAGAGACTGTATAAAGAAAATAAAATAGATATAACGTGAGAATATATTAAATTAATTTAAAATAAAATAAATTAAATAATTGAATAATATTCCAAAATATTATTTATAGATTTAAATAGTAAAATAGTTTCGAGTAAGAGGATAAAAGCGTAAAATATTTTAAATTTCAAGAATAAAAAAATAATATTTATCGATAATTATTAAAAGGATAATAAGCAAAATATTAAGTCAATTAGTGAGCCAAAAAACTCAAATGAAAATATAATAATATTAAATAATAAATAATTTAATAATTATAAGCAAAGAACAAAAACAATTGTGTAAAATTTAAAAGAATAAGACTTATTTAAGCTTTAGACAAAAAAAATAAACTAATACTGAGAATTTTATTAAAATAATATAATTTAATATGTTTAAACGAGACAAATCACCACATGACATAGTTAGTAATTTTTAATATTGATAACGAAATGAAATTCAAGTACTAAAATTAACCTATTGGATTATATAAATATAGAAAAAGAAAACAGGTTATCCAATATGAGATTTGCGAAATGGTTTCATGTCTTGCTTCTTAATTAATATCTAATGATTATCTATAAATTTTATCTAGAAGGTTTGTATTTTAAAGTTATTTATACATAGTTCAAATAATCCAAATCACAATCCGACATGATTTGTGTCCGCGCATCGCGCGGGTACTAATACTAGTTATATTAAAAGGAGAGTAGTGAAGCATGTGATTAAGCCAAGTGGCAAGCTAAAATGAAGCCACTTGGCAATTTTAAGACAACATTAATTATTAAAAATTATAAATAAAAATATAATTAATGGAAGTAGTTTAATGAATCTTATACATAATCTAAATAGATATTAGACAAATCTAATCTATACATGTATATTTGTATCTATATTTATATCTATATATTGATCCACTCATAGCTTTTATTCTATATTAGCTAGAAATATGGAAGTGAAAAATTAATTAAACATTAAAAAACTATAATAGAAAAAAATAAAAAATACAGAAATACGTAAATTGAGATAATCTATGACTATTTATATTTTGGAGTATGTTAAAATATAAAATAAAATTAAAATTTATTTATGATATTAAAAATTTATTGAGTATAAAAATTAAATAAAGTCAAGCAGCAAAATAAGATCTTACTCAATCTATCTATATTATATTAAAAGGAGAGTAATGAAGCATGAAGTTAAGCCAAGTGGCGTATTGAGAAAAAGCCACTTAGCACTTTTATGAAATCTATTTGTTGGATTCTATTTATATAACATTAAAAAAATATTATTCGATATTCTTTTGTATCTAATTATTAATTGGATAAAAAATCTGTTGGGAAAGAAAGATGAAATCGAGCTATCCGTGAACATATATTACCATATCTAGATTATATTATATATAAGTGCATGGTTTCCGTAAAAAAATTATTATTTGATGTTCTTTTGTATCTAATTAAAAAAAATTTTTTGGTGGGAATGAAATATGAAATAGAGTTGTCCGTGAATATATATAACCATATTTGGAGTAATATTACATATGACAAATATTCTGTTGAAATATGAAATTAATACTTTGAGTTAATATGGGTAAGAGAAAAAGGTATGAAATATTTTGCTGACATAAAAATAGAAAGAAAAAATTCTTTCCAAAAACGTGTTATGGACCAAAGTCCAAAAATAAGTAAAAGAAAAAGATCATTGTGACATGGCAATATATGATTACTCACACTTGCCATACAAAATTACAGGATCATCGATTTCTAATACTATTAAATATTTCTTTTATGGTAGACATCCTTTTTCGAGAAAGAATCAATTATAATTTTATTTTGGATCTTACACATTAATTTTAAGTTGAAATAATAAATCTATATTTAGTACAAGTTTTGTATCTGACTTTATTTGCGAGCAATATATATATTAATATAGGTATCATATACATTACTATAAGTATCTTTAATTAAATTCTGTGTATAATTCAATTATGGTACGTATTCTTTTTCAAGAAAGAATTAATTAAATAAATATTTTGTCTTACGTCTATATTATGCTAAAAATAGACTGAAAATTTTAAGAAAGAATTAATTAAACTAAAATGTTCTCTTTTTAATGACCAAAGTAGAATCTGTTGGTCGTACACACAAAAAAAAGACACAATTTTCATTAAGCAGACCAATATACTATAATTATAGGTATCTTTAATTAAATTTTGTGTATAATTCAGTTATGGTAGGTATCCTTTTTTTAGAAAGAATCAATTAAAATTTCGTTTTGAATCTTACACATTAATTTTAAGTTGAAATAATAATTCTATATTTAGTACAAGCTTTGTATCTAACCTTATTTACGAACAATATACATTATTATAGATATTTTTAATTAAATTTTGTGTATAATTCAGTTATTGTAGGTATTCTTTTTTAAGAGATAAATAATTAAATAAACATTTTGTATCTTACATCTATATTATATTAAAGGAAATAATATTGAAAAATGAACAAGAGGACAAAGGAAAAAGACAAGAAAAATTAAGGCTTGGTGGTTAACAAATTTTAATTAACCACAAAAAAAATGTTGAAAATTAAAATAAGCCAAAAGCTAAAAAATGAAGATCCATATCATTTTTTGCGCACTCACTCATACAAATTGATTTACACATACCTTTTTAAAAATTAGGATTTCATATACTTAAAAATTGATTTACTAGATTGTCTTTCCTTAGGAATCTTTATTTAAACAACTTTTGCTTATGTTTGGCTTCTCTACATTACTTAGGGTTTAGCTTCCACACAAACTTCTGCAAAGTATAGCTCCAAACTATAACTATATCAGCGAAATATTAATGTCCAAAATGAGTTGGAATTTAAAGGGTCGTGTTGTTAGATTATGACACATTCCAGATCGCGAGAAACTAGAAAATTCTAATTTAATCGAATTAATTATTCAAGATGAAAAGGTATATACTCTTTTACATGTTATTTTTTTTGAGTTGTGATGTATTTTCTTCAACTTATGCGCCTTACTAACTTAAATTTCTTTTCAAATTTTTTATTTTAAGGAGATCGAATTCATGCAACTATTGGGATTTTCGTACTTTCAATACAAGCATTAGGAAATGTAAAGTGTCTTACGCATAATTAGGTTTTCAATTTTTCAAAATGTTAGTGACAGGGGTTTACCAGAAATTCTTGAGTTTTTACCCATATTTTTTTGTAGTGATAAACCTCAATATAGAGGACAACTTCTGAAAAATGCACTGCAATATGTAATGAGCATTTGCTATAAAAATGTTCCCTTAGGCATGTGCTACATATCAAGCAAATTGTATAGCATCATTATTTTTTGTGGAACATTCATATCAAACAAATTGTATAGTATCATTATTTTTTATGGAACATTTATTAGGAGATGGAATGAAAGCTTTACTGGAGTCTTAAAATATTTTTAATGCTTGGTTGTAAAGATGGTATTAACACTAACATATTAAACTTTATGGTGTAGATCGTTCTTTTTAATTATCCGCGCATCGCGCGAGTACTAATACTAGTATATATAAAACATCAGCCATCATCCCTTAACAATTCCCTTTCCATCACATCACTTTGTAAAAATTTACTCTTTCACAAATTACCTCCACTACACACGATCTCACCCACGTCACACGGCACAAACCTGCACTTTTCTCTTTTATCCCACGTCCCAACCGCTATATCCCCTCAATCCCATATTCTCCCACTCCAACTCTTTTGGCATATGATCACATACCACCACATATACTCCTCTATAAAAGGGAGATATCACGTTGAGAAAAGGAGGTTTTTTTTGGGGGGGGGGGGGGATTTTGATTTTTGGGAGTGAAAAGAATTTCTTTGAGACAGTGAACTTTGAGAGAAATTTCCAGATCTTCTCTTCTTCATATTTTCTGCAATTTGCTAATATAGTTTTCAAAAAAAAAAAAATAGTGTAGAGAATGAAAAGTTTGAATCAGCCGATTAGCTATTGTTATTGGAGTTCGACGTCGGAGTGTTCCTATTATAGTTGATCCGTACTCGCCAGGATTCCTTATTACATCAAAGGAGTTTTATTCAGTAGTAAGGTAAGTTTTATTTTGCCTATTTTTCCTTTATTAATCCAATTTGGGTATTATTCTTCTCATTCTATTGAGTTTAATAGTAGCAACTTTTTTGGATCTTCTTCTTTTTCTTCTTTGGGCTAATTCATTCAAGACCTTTGGCAGAAATCCTCTACACTGCTATTTTTACCATTGCGCTAATTGCTAAGAAACTACTTCTACTTGCGGAACAAATTAAAAGAAATACAATCTCAAAATTTTCATCCAATTGGACCTTCATTAGGAAGAGTCTACTTCAATTCAACGGTGCAAACTTATGTCATTTCCTAATAATATTGATAAAACTGATAAATAGATGACATTCTTTCCCTCTAAATTTAGTGTAGATATATAATAAAAGGATAAGAATACAAAGGGGAAGGAGAATTTAATTTAATTGCTCATAAAAAATAATACAAAATAATAACTATGATGATTATTAGTAGATTTATAATATACAATAAATAATAAAAACAACTTCTATGCTTACTCTTTGAATTAATTCAAGCCCATCCATTTAGAAAAACAATACAATAATATTTGTATTATACATAAATACTAAATGCGAAAAAAATTAAAATTTTGATGAACATAAGCTAATTTATAAAGAGGAGAATAGATATAATATGACTATATTCACAATTTAAATTTATTTGATAAAATTAAGTAAACAAATAATACTTAAAAATATTGTTGATATATCAATAAATAGAGTAGTTGACAACGATATTAAGCCATGTGGGACTTTTAGGACAAAATCTAATAAGATTTAGGATAAAGTCTAATAATATTAAGAATAAAATATAATAGAAATTAGCACAAAATTTACTAAGAATTTTTAATAGATATTTTGAATTGAGTAGTTTGAGATTATGCCAAGTGGCAAGCTAATAAAAAGGCACTTGATAATTTTAAGATAATATATGTTAGACTATGTAATAAATTAAAATTGTATTCAAAGATAAATTTTTGAATCTATATATATATACACACACATAAAAGTAAGAATATAACATCACTGTTTACAATCCACATAGCTAATTGAGAGCTATAAGATTTCATAAAATAACTAAATAAGTAAGACCAATAAATCGAGTTACTGAATTAAGAATCTATCAAAAAAATAAGTTGAAAATACCTTCTAATTCAGTCAAAAATAATTTTCACATTATTTTTTAATTATTAAAAGACATAACATTATTTTTCTCATATGAGACTATTTTTTTTTTATTTGCACCGGGTGTCCGAGTCTCTTCGAGCCCCGACTAATTCCGGGGGTGCACAGGCCCTCGGCAAGGAGTTTCCCGCAAGTGCACCACAGTTAATTCAGGTTTTACTCAGTCCGATGGCTCTCAGAAATTATTTACACCCAGTGAGTTTCGAACTTGAGACCTTGAAAGGGAGCAAACCCCAAGGCTCTAAATATACATCTCTTTACAAAAGAAAAACTTTATGATCTTCATTACGAGGACAAAATTAAAGGTTCTAACGATGATTATGATGACAATGATGATCAAATAACAAATAAAGTTATAAAAATAGAAAATCAAGCATTTTTTAGATTCATTAAATTATAATATATTCTAATCTGTGTAGAATCGTGTTATATTTTTAGATTATGTGGAGCACAAACTATATAATTATTTCACCCGTTTTAATTATGCGGCACTTTTTCCTTTTTAGTCAGTCTAAAAAAGAATGTCACATTTCCTTACTTAGAAATAATTTTGTTAGTAGAATGTATACTTTACCCCTTAATGAATTGATTTGTAGGCATATAAATATTTATGGTTTATTTTAGACCACAAGTTTTAAAAGTCTTTCTTATTTTTTACTAACTTGAATACTGCCAGATAAATTGAAAAGAAAGGAGTATGATATTTTAGTATCATCCAAGAGTTATTCGATGATTATATGATTTATTTAATTTAGTTACATATATTTTTATTATAAGGGTATTTACATTGAGATAAGACGAATAACTACAATTTTGTTAAAATGTATACAAACAAATCAGATCATAAATGTTTGATATGATTAATATTCTTTAATAAAGTCCGTGCATCGCGCGGATAGTAATATTAGTTTGGATTAAAAGAGGATTCATCACGTTTGAAACACATACATCCATCAGCCCTTTTAGGTATGCTTTTCTACTTCTCTTCCTTTTCATTTGTGATTAACTATAAAGTATTAAGTCATATGTTATAAATAGTAGTAAATCAACGATAGTCAATTTTAAACTTTACATAATCACTTATCAATTCTTTTGGAGCTTACACTTTTTTCTTTACTTTTAATTTTATAACTTAAATATATTATTATAAAGTAATAATGTAATTTTTTAAAGTTGTATATTTTGCTATGGGTACATGTGCAAAGTGCGTACACTAAGACAAAAACTTTGAAATGGTCTTAAAATAGATTTTACACTAAACAAAATCGTAATTAAATAATTTTTCTAATTTTTAGGACTTTGAAATCAACTATTTTTTTTCCTTATTTAAATTATGTAGGAACTTCTAATATTTAGGAATACAAAATCAAGAAATTTTTTATTTACATAAGTCATTTTCTTATTTAAATTGTTAACGATAGTTCAATTATAGTTAACAGTTAGGACGTTAAAAAAAACATAGTTCAATTAGAACGCAATAAATATAATTCAATTATTTTAGCTAAGGCACATAAAAAAGTGCGTGTAAAACATAGTTTTGATTAAAAAATAGGGATTTTACACAAATAGACGGTTAGTTTTATTGTTCACTTTTTGTAACCGATAAATATTATTTGTTATTTAAAAAAATTTGTTATCATTAACACGAAGAACACGCGTAACACGCATACACTAAGACTAGTGTAAAATAAAAATGTTTAATACATTTTCAAGAAGAAGTTAGCTTGTCTTTCACTCCTAAAAACGTACCTAAACACGATTAAAAAGGAAAAATTATATTTTCGAGAATGAAATTATGTTTAAGATATTCGTAAAAATTCTTTGATGTAAATAAAAAATAAATATAAATACGATTACAACATTGACCGAGCCTTTTGCAGGAGATGGTATGTTCAACATTGACAAGAGGGGTTGCTCTGATGATGGTAAGCAACCTCCACTTTCAACAAGAGGTTGTGAGTTTGAGTCTCCCCAAAAGTACGGTGGGAAGTTCTTGGAAGGAAGAATACCGGGGTCTATTTGGAAACAGCCTCTCTGCCTCAGGGTAGGGGTCGGGGGTCTATTTGGAAACAGCCTCTCTACCTTAGGGTCAGGGTAGGGGTCGGGAGTCTATTTGAAAACAGACTCTCTACCTTAGGGTAGGGGTAAGGTTCTGCGTACACACTGGGTTGTTGTTGTTGTTGGTATCTTCTCTCTTGGCGCAGTTTAACTAACGTGCGCCTAGCCATAGGAAAGAGAGCTCGAATTCCATCTCAAAAAGCACTAATGGCACAAGCGGATGCGGTAAAAGGCATAGCTCAACGTGGATCAAAAGGAATGCAAAGTTCTAGTGGAGAGCGAGCAAGGGAGAATAAGAAGAGGAAGGAACCAATGGAACAGTAACCCTAGATTTGTCAAAAGCGAAGGAAGTTCAGAGCATTTCATCACAACTCAATGTGACTGCATCAACATCGAAGATTGAAGAAATCAGTCTTAGAAAAATTGCTGGGAATTCAGGTGTTACTCCATCAGCAGGGGCCAGGGGGGAGACCAAATTGAAGCTGGAATTGGGGATAAAGGTCAGAAACTGGGCTGATGAAGTTGAGGAGGAACTGCAATCCCGACTTCCAAAAGAGTCCATATAGGATAAATTTGACATTACAAAGATTAACAAAGCTGGTACTAATATATCGGCTCCTGTTGCTTTTTTTGAGCTGAGGGTCTCCTGGAAACAGCCCAGACCCCACTTGTGGGATTATACTGGTACGTTGTTGTTGTTGTTGTTGTAAAGATTAACAAAGCTGGATTTAAACTGGAATATGTTGCTCCCGTTGTGCAAGGTGAGACCTCTATCACTGCAATTGAATTAGAGGACATAACCTCAGAAATTTAGTATTGGAATGCAGCTGTTATGTGCTATGTGTTAGGAGGCCATCCTTCGTTTGCAGTGATCAAAGGATACATTCAAAGGGTGTAGACAAAATATGGAATAAGCCAAATTACGATGCTAAAAAATGGCATTATTCTGGTAAGGTTTGAAACAAAGGCTGCAAAAAATGAAGTATTACAGGGAAGCATTTTCCATTTTGACAATAAACGTTTTATTGTTAAAGCATGGAACCCTGATATGGAGTTTTCAAAGGAAGAAATACAAATGGTCCCAATATGGATCAAACTACCGGGACTAGACTTAAAGTATTGGAGCCCTAAGGGATTGAGCAAGATAGGAAGTTTAGTTGGGAAGCCACTTATGGTAGACCAAAATACAGAAAAAAAATTTGGATTGAATTTTGCTAGGCTTTTGGTGGAGGTAGGTCTGGACACTAAATTGCTTGACAGTGTGATCTTTAGGAATGGAAAAGGTCACATGATTGAGCAAAAGGTGGTATATGACTGGAGACCTACCCTATGTAAATTCTACCACTAATATTGGCGATATTGCAGATTGCAGGAAGAGAAGTGATAAAAGGGGTCAACAAGTACAGGAGAAGCATAAAAGGGGTTCCAGTAGAAAAGCAAACAACTGATGGAAAAGAAATATTACAGGAGAAGCAGGGGAATGTGCAAGCACAGGCTAGTAAACAACAAGAAGGCAAAGGTCAGGATGGAAAAAATAAAGAGAATCAGCCCCATTCTACTAGGTGGATCACTCCTATGAGAGTAGGGAGGCAACAGAACAAAGAACAACAGCAAATGGAAGGAAACAATCCATTTTAAGTGCCCCGAAGGACTGGAAGTAGTACAAATAAAGGCCAAAGGGAAAATGAGGGTGGTTGATCTATTCCCATTTTAGGGAATTGTTAGATTACTCTGCTGGAATGTGAGGGGGCTAAATGCCCCAAATAAGCAGAGGGAGGCTAAACTACTCTGCAAAAATGAGGATGTAGGGCTAGTAGGATTGCCAGAAAAATAATAATAAAGAGAATTAAAGTTGAAGAAATAACAAAAAGCATGTTTACAGGGTAAAAATATATTACTAATCTAGAAACACACTATAATGGTAGAGTTTTGATTGCTTGGAGGCCAAACTACTATAAGATAGTTCATGTCAATGATGAGGCACAAATAGTGACTTGTGAGGTGCTACATATTCCCTCACGGCTGACCTATATGATATCCTTTGTATATGCTTTCAATACAAAAGAAGAAAGAAGAACCCTCTGGCAAGAGATAATAACACTAAGCAGTAGGAGCACAAAGGCTTGGCTTATGGTTAGTGACTTCAATTCAGTATTAAGTAGTAAAGATAAAGTGGGAGAGGGAACCCAGTCCTATGGGCAGAGATAGTCGACTTTAAAACCTGCGTAGATAAGAGTGGTTTTATGGAGTTAGCTCATAATGGCCAGAAATTTATATGGAATGATAAAAGGGAAGGTCAAAGGGTATACTCAAAAATAGATTGGATGTTTATCAATAATGAATGGCTGCATAGCATGCCTACATTTAAAGTAGTATATTTGGCAGAGGGAATTAGTGATCACTGCCCAATAAAGATCACAATGGAAGACAACAATATTAAGCAGAGAAGAACCTTCAAGTACTGTAATGTATGGTCCAAGCACACTCAGTTCCTGTGAGTGATTGAAACAAGCTGGGAAATACAGGTGGAAGGATATAAAATGTTTCAGGTTGTAAGGAAGATGAAGCTTCTGAAAAGAGAGCTTAGGAAGCTCAATACACAATACTGCAAGAATGTAGTCAGTGAAGCACAAGAGGACAGGGCAACACTGAAGGTTATACAGGAACAACTCAATAAGGATCCTGGGAACATGATATTGCAGCAGATAGAAAGGGAGAAACACCAAAAACTAAGGCAATAATCTTTTAGCAGAGGTGTTCTTGCAGCAAAGAAGCAGGGCTAATTGATTAAACTAGGGGATGACAATACCAGTTATTTTTACTCTGTGATAAAGCATAGGAAACTGAAGCAAGCCATAGTTCACCTCAAGGATAATCAAGGCAACTGGCAAACAGAACAAGCTGATATAGCTAGATTGTTTGTTCACTATTATACGGATCTTCTGGGGAAACAACATGAGGAAAGAATCAGAGCCTTCAGAGGTTTTCTAAGAAATGGTCCAATACTAACAGAGGAGCATCAATTGAATATACTCAAGCCTTTCACTGAAGAGGATGCTAAGAAGGTTGTCTTTAGTATTGACATCAATAAGGGTCCTAGGCCGGATGGTTATGGAAGTGATTTTTTCAGAGCAGCATAGAGTATAGTAGGAAAGGATGTAGCAAAGGCAGTGCTGGAGTTTTTCCAAACTGGCCAACTTCTGAAGCAAATAATGGCCGCCAATATTGTACTTGTCATACCTCCTTTTTGCGCGCCCGCCCCGAAGGATAAAATGCGCGAGGGAGTTTTTCCAATTTAAGTGACAATATTCGAAATGAGATTATTTATTTAATTCAGAGTCGCCACTTGGGAAAGGTTTGGCTTTTGGTGTCCCAAGTCACCAGTTTATCTTGAATCCCAAATCGAGGAAAATATTCGACTTTCCAAATGAAGTTTGCGAACCAGAAATTCTAAGGAATTCTGTTGACCCGAGGGAAGGTGTTAGGCACCCTCGAATCCCGTGGTTCTAGCACGGTCGCTTAAATTGTTATAATGGCTAAATATCTGATTTAATACATGTTATAACTTGTATGCTTTTATTAAGTTTAAACCGCTTTTATTATTATTTTTTTTATGGAATTGCAACGTCGTGGAAATGAATCTCGAACCACGTCACAATCAACGCACCCGTGGTTGTTAATACATTCCGACTCCGTTGAGATTTGAATTTGGGTCACATAAATGCGCACCCGAATTTAAGAATGTAATTTACTTAAGTCGCGCCTAAAGAGTCTAACGCGTTTATTGTCTTTGGGGAAGGCAGTGAAATTCATTAAACAGTCCATCCCAAATTCTAAGTATTTTATTGTGACCAGTTATTGAGGGCCCCGCAATTTGCAAATGTATCTGGCGAGGCTCGTCTCATTTTTGAAAGGATAAACCTATAATGACTACATTTTTCTATTATATTCGTCTCTAAAAATGGAAGAAAGAAAATACATGCTAATTAAATTACATGCTTGGCCGACTCCGGATTCTTGCTAATTATCTGATTAATTATTTACGAGGCGGGAATTGTTTCGTGCCTTATCCCATGGGTGAACATGCTTTTAATTTGCTAATTTTAATAAAGAAAATTGTATATAAGATTAATAAAATGCTAAACTCACGCTAAACATTCTTCGAGTTTGAATTTAAACTAACTTATTTAAACTAGATTAATGGAATTAACTACTAGAAACTGCTACTAATGGGACTCGAACATGGTTCTATAGACTGCCTAATGAAATCCAATTTGATAGAGTTAGTTTAAATGATTTAAAACTATGTTGCGTCTTTTACCAAATTAGAAGCAACCTGCCTTACGCGTTTAAAATAAGAATAGAGATGAGATTTAACTATCAATATACTAAACACATGTGCACTCTACGTCATACAGTCAACTCAAACAACTAAATCAACAGTGTAAACAAACTAAGGTTTCAATTAAGTACAAGCTACCTCATGTATTCTCTATTGAGTTACAAACTAACAAATTACACAAATCTAACAACATTTATAAAGCTATAATTACAGCAGCAAATGATTAAACTCCTTCGCATCTTTCATTTCATGCTTTCACTGTTACATCAATGCGAAATTCTAGTGTGTACCTGGATATTGAAACGCAAAAGAAGAAGAAGAATGCAGAGAAGTCAGCAGCAGCAACAAGAGAATGGCAGCGGCAACAGCAGTAGTAACGAACCCAAAGCAATACCAATTCCAAAAACAGAAACAACACTCCAACAAGACCCGAAATGATTTGTAAACCCAAAAGCAAAAATCAACACCCAAAAGACTCAACTGAACTTTGAATTATGCCAAAACTGGACCAATAGATCTCGGAAGAAGTTCCAGCAAATTGAAAACCAAATTGGGATGTCAACTTCAACTACTAAACTCGAAACTGAATAGAAAAATTCAATGGAAGAGTCTCTCTGTTGTTTTGGATGCCAATTCTTTTTTAAGAAACCAACTCTTTTAAGTCTCAAATGATATCCCTATTCTATCTCCTTTTCTGATTCTTTATGTTCTGAAAACTCCAAAAAAAGATAGATTTTTAGGGAGGTTTTTGATGGTTGAAAGACTCTTGAGTTTTCGAAAAGTCCCCCTCCTCTTTCCTGATCCTCTCCCTTTTATACCTACACACAGACCTCCCCCCCAGCTGTTAGAGCAACTAGTCCAATAAAATATTGATCCCCTCCCATGTGAATCTTCTGTTTTTCCACTAAAAAAATTCAAAAGCAAAGTATTCCCATGAGATTCCCCTGACAGCCCCCTTTTTTATTGCTAAAGTGGCATGTCCCTTATTCTAATTAGCAAGTATGGGCAGCCTGAATATGCCCTGACAGCACATGCTGTCAAATTTGCTTTAATTCAATAAAGAACTACAATGCACATGCTGTCCAAGATCTAAAATGAGTGAACATGCCATCAATTCAAACTAAACTCTGAAATCCATATTAAACTGCAGCTATAAACCAATCCTTAAATGATTTTTGATTCAGCTAACAGACCACGAGCAGTTAAAATCAATTCTTAGCTAACTCAAACAATGCCTTAGTAAAATTAAACAGCATGAGTCAGATTACTATCATCCCAAGCTGAGACTAATTGACGACATGTATCGAATCGACTATACTAATTATAACATAGAACAAACAATCGATCAAACAAACAACACAAAATAGGGCATCAACTGTCTTTGACAATTTTGCACGACACAGGGAAACCACGGGCATTATCGATTCGACGATATTAATCAAATTGAAATATGTATATCACTATACGTATTCAACCATAAACAGAATAACAATCGACCGAATAAAAGGTCTTATGGAGATGGAGAACAACTGACATCAAAATCCCAGAAATAAGCAAACAAACTAATTAACCATGCCGATAAACGAAACTAAACTAAAACAAACAACAAAAAAGGAAAAGTGAACTTACTCTGAAAAGATTAAACACAGACGACCCAGGCCCGAGCTGGATTTGCCCATTTGAGGTCGAACAGATCTTAATCGAGGTGTTCTCGACCGAGAACACTTCGATTAAGGTCTATTAGACCCCAACCTTCCGTTTAATCTAACTAGATTCCAAAAATTCTTGTGTTCTAGGGTTCGAACAGTCAGATTTGGCGTTTTGGGATTTGTGGGTAGATTCGGACCAAACCAAGTTTGGTTTGGTCACGAGTGAGGCTAGGGTAATGGCTGGTGTGAATCTGAGGTGGGTTGGTGTAGATCGGGGTTTTGCTCGAACCTTCAAACGAAGATTCGAGGCGATGGGGAATGATTCGAGACAAAGGGGTAACAGATCCGTGTTCAGGGTGGTGAGGTGCATCAGGGGTGTTACTTTGGTGGTCACCGACATCGTTACCGCCGGGTTCACGGTGAAAGTGCACAAGAGCGGCTAGGGTTTGGGTTTGGGATGATGAAAGGGGGGGTGTTCGGATGGGGGCGTGTGGTAATGGTTTGGGCTTATATAGTTAGGGGGGAAATTAATCTAGGCCGTTAGATCATCAACAATCGATGGCCTGGATTAACCAGCTTAAATGGAAACGACGCCGTATGGGTTTAGGTGAGACCGGTGGGTCTCTGGGTGAGACGGGTCGGGTTTAAACGTGGGTATGGAGATGTGATCTTGGCCGTTGATCATTCTGAGATCAACGGCCCAGATCAAACATGATCAAGACGACATCGTTTGGACGTCCCTGAGGCCAACTGATCTGGACCGGGCAAAGCAGTGCTTTTGGGCCTGATTTTGGGTCCAATTTAAATGGCCCAATTCCGATTTCATCTAATTTAACTCATTTCTTTTCCTTCTTTTAATTTTTAATTTAAATAAAATTCCTAACTAAATTGTAAAATCAAAATAAAACCATATAAATACTAATTAATACTTAAATGACAATTATCACTCACATTAAACATTTAATTAAAATAAAATCACGCCATTAAACAATAAAATGACAAAATTACCAAAAAATAATATTTTTTGTGATTTTCATTCATTTTAAAAAAAAACAAATACGATTTAATTAATTCCTAATAGTAGAATAAAATCCTAATTTTAACACGCGACATATATTTTGTATTTTTTAATTGATAAAACTAAACAATCACAGATAAAAACTACAAATAACTAACAAAATGCCACGCAAATTCACAAAATCATACACAAATATAATTTATTATTTTTTTTCGATTTCTTTTGGAGTAATTGTCGTGTAAACAAAAATCACGTGCTCACAGCTGCCCCTCTTTGTTCGAAAACACGAAGGGTTTTCGTGCAAAGATAAAGTGAGCGGATATGAGCGATTTTTGCCTGTTGGAATACTCCGTGTGAATCACATTTTTGAAAGATTTGACCGAATCTTTGCTTCAAAGATTTCCTACATATCCTGGGCTAAACAGGAATCATGTCAATGTAGTTCGGGAAATTTTGGTAGCTGGGACTACCATGGGATTGCAATGCTTGCTGTTACTGCTGTCGCTGTTGCCACTACTGCTTTACTGACCTCCTTATTACAACCAAAGGAAATTGAAACTGAACTAACTACTTATGTCTGTCAATCGCTAGTTACAAGATTCCTATCTATAATTCTTTTGCAACTTGATCTTGGGTCTTAGCTGATTCTGCTTGTAGACTTCGATCCGAATCTTGATGCTCGCAAGTTGTAGGCGCTTGTTTATTTCTGCAGTATTGAGTGAAAGGGGATTGACGGAGCTCGGGAATTTGATCAAATTTTGAGCGACCTGCCCTTTGTTTGTTCCAATATTTGGGAACATCTTCTTTTTGTTCTTTTCTTCTTTTCTTTATTCTGGATTGAGACTCATCCCGTAGGTCATCTCGATCCATGCGTCTCGAGGTCAGACCTGCTGAGACAACAAAACAAATGAACGAAACTTTCTGCCCCAGTTTCAACTAGGCAAATTTCGTGAGTTAATTGTCATGAAAATATACAGCACTGATGAGGGGATTGTAAAAAAAAAACTCTAGTCTACAAAGCGCTACTCAGGGATTGGAGCCCTAATATCGCAAAAGGTAAAAATGCACAACTCAGGGATTGGAGCCCTAATGTCGGCTAAAGGAAGGTTGCTCAACTCAGGGATTGGGGCCCTAATGCTGGCTAAAGGAAAATCGCTCAACTCAGGGATTGGAGCCCTGATGTTGGCTAAAAGAAAGTCGCTCAACTCAGGGGTTGGAGCCCTAATGCTGGCTAAAGGAAAAACGCTCAACTCAGGGATTGGAGCCCTAATGTCGGCTAAAGGAAAGACGCGCAACTCAGGGATTGGAGCCCTAATGCTGGCTAAAGGGAAAAATGCTCAACTCAGGGATTGGAGCCCTAATGCTGGCTAAAGAAAAACGCTCAACTCAGGGATTGGAGCCCTAATGTCGGCTAAAAACAAATTGCTCAACTCAGGGATTGGAGCCCTAATGCTGGCTAAAGGAAAAATGCTCAACTCAGGGATTGGAGCCCTAATGTTGGCTAAAAGAAAAATGCTCAACTCAGGGATTGGAGCCCTAATGCTGGCTAACATGAAAAACGCTCAACTCAGGGATTGGAGCCCTAATATTGGCTGAATGGAAAACGCTCAACTCAGGGATTGGAGCCCTAATGCTGGCTAACAGGAAAAACGCTCAACTCAGGGATTAGAGCCCTAATGCTGGCTAACAGGAAAAACTGCTCAACTCAGGGATTGGAGCCCTAATGTTGGCTAACAAAAATGCTCAACTCAGGGATTGGAGCCCTAATGCTGGCTAACATGAAAAACGCTCAACTCAGGGATTGGAGCCCTAATGCTGGCTAAATGGAAAAACGCTCAACTCAGGGATTGGAGCCCTAATGCTGGCTTACCAAAAATTGGGGATTCTAACTAACCACTTTTTGAGTTTTCTTCTTACTTTTTTTTATTATTTTATTTTTTGTTTAGTAAAATGTAGGAGAGGATTTTGGGGAAACTTTCCTTTTGGGTTGATTCCTTATTGCAACGCTGTCTCTTGCATTCACGTATTCCTTTTCTTTTTGGGCGACCCCTGCTTCTTGCACGGTTGCTTTGGATCATACCTGTTTCAATTTTCCAAACAAAGAACAATTGTCAGTTTGAAAACGGTGGTTGGTTCGATGGTCTTGATTGTTCCAATTGCTTTGTCCTGTCCTTATTCCTGTTGAGAAACTCTGTCATTGATTGGTTTCTCAGGCGAAACCCTTTTAAACTGCTCAAACTCGCATTCCCGAATTTTGTGATGATTTGCCCATGTAAGGCTTTGGTTCTTCCATCCCATTCTGCTTGGAGATTTTTACCGAGGCAGATTCAGTGGGGATTTTTATTGGGGAGACTCTGTGGGGATTTTTACAAGGCAGACTCGTTGGGGATTAGTTGGGGCAGATTCTTTGGGGGATTTTTACAAGGGGAGACTGGGATTTTTACAAGGGGAGACTCTGTGGGGATTTGTACAAAGGGAGATTGGGATTTTTACAAGGGGAGACTCTGTGAGGATTTGTACAGAGGGAGACCCTGTGGGTGTGTGTGGCTTTACTTCGAAGCCAACCAACATCATGATCAATCGGGACTGGACAGACGTACCACTGAAGCGGGGTATTTACTTCTTACTAAACGGAGCTCCGTGAAACCGGTCCTGCCACCTATTCATTCCAGTATATTTGGAGCTTGGGGTTAAAAAATGAAAGGGATTCAAAGAAAAGTAAGACAAAGAATAGAGGAAACAAATTTAAAAGAGAAGTGTCCCTTTCGGGACAAGAAAGACTTATCTGAGGAAAACAAATGTTGACTTTAAATTGACATGACATGTTTTTTGGACTGGATGCCCGACCTTCACGAACTTGCATTTCCTCATGAACCAGAAACGGATCTATGTTTCCAAACCGGTGGAACCTTGCCAAGACTTTCTGAGGTGGAATTACCTTTTCGGCCGACAGCGCCCTTTGCGGGTTTTCGCTAGTCGACCTCTCTCATTTCTCTTCTTGTTGTCGCTTGATAGCACTCTTTGCGAGTTTTTACTAAACAAGCTCTCTCATGTTCGATTTCTCTGTTCCCGTCGCCTCACGGTGCCCGAAGATTTTCACCGATAAGACTCTCTCGTTTTATTTCTCTCAATTTGAATGTGTCGGCCTCCAATCATGATGTCTCTCAGCTTCCCCTGCCTTTGGCAATTGATCCGAAGGACTTGTGCTTGGTAAAGGAATTGTAGATGAGACTACAACTTCTAAGACATTTGGCGTGCCCCGGTTTCAATTTCAGGGTAAATCGGGTTTTATTTTTGGTGTGACTGAACCCCAGAGAGAGGTTGCCTACGTATTCTTTCGGAATCAAGTCAGACGTAGTTCAGGCTCAATCAATGTTTTTTTTATAGGTAGCCAAAGAAATGTAATCGGCTCAAAGGGCTTGTAGAGAGAGTTGATAGTGTTTGGAGTAGTGGGAATAAAACCTTCATCATCTCAAATGTGTCAGGACCACTGAAGTAAAACTCAGACATAGTACCTTTTGACTGCATCCGCATTCACTGCTGTTTCAGGATCATTTCCTTCAATATCACCCAGATACAATGCTCCTCTCGGCAATATCTTCCTGATGATGTATGGGCCTTTCCAATTAGGAGCAAATTTTCCTTTCGCTTCCTGGTGATGCGGCAGAATGCGCCTCAATACCAGTTGACCCACTTCAAAATTCCTGGGTCGGACTTTCTTGTTGTAAGCACGGGCCATTCTTTGTTGGTACAACTGCCCATGACAAATCGCAGCCATTCGTTTCTCGTCAATCAAAGTCAACTGCTCTAATTGATTCTTAACCCACTCGCTATCTTCAATTTCTGCTTCGACAATGGTTCAGAGCGAAAGAATTTCCACCTATGCTGGTATCACAGCCTCGGTCCCATAAACCAACAAGTAAGGGGTTGCCCCTACTGATGTGCGCACCGTAGTGTGATATCCCAACAATGCAAAGGGTAACTGTTCATGCCATTGTCGGGAACTCTGGATCGTCTTCCTCAAAATCTTCTTGATGTTCTTGTTTGCTGCTTCAACAGCGCCATTGGCCTTGGGCCGATAAGGAGTAGAGTTCCTATGCGTTGTTTTGAACTGTTCGCATACATCCCCCATCAAATGACTATTCAGGTTTGTCGCATTATCTATGATGATAGTTGCAGGAATACCGAAACGACAGATAAGATTTGAATGTACAAAATCCACCACAGCCTTCTTAGTGACTGACTTGAGAGTGACAACTTCTACCCATTTCGTGAAGTAGTCGATAGCAACCAATATGAATCTGTGTCCATTTGAGGCCTTCGGCTCGATCGGACCAATGACGTTCATGCCCCAAGCAACAAATGGCCAAGGTGCAGACATGTGATGTAGTTCTGTGGGAGGTGCATGAATCAAATCACCGTGTACCTGACACTGATGACACTTTCGAACGAAGCTAAAACAGTCCTTTTCCATGGTCATCCAGTAATAACCTGCTCGAAGGATTTTCTTTGCCAAAACATACCCGTTCATGTGGGGCCCGCACACTCCTGTGTGTACTTCATGCATGATTCTTCCCGCCTCCTCAGCGTCAACACATCTTAACAAATTGAGGTCCGAGGTCCTTTTATACAATACCTTGCCGCTCAAAAAGAAACCTCATGCATGCCGCCTAATAGTCCTCTTTTGGTCTCTAGTAGCATGTTCGGGGTATTCTTGTGTCTTCAAGAACCTCTTGATATCATGGTACCATGGCTGTGTACGCAATCCTGCCTCGTTTACATTACAGTAACCGTGTTTTTCCCTGATTTGGATTTCTAAGGGATCGACGTGGGCGTTGCCTGGGTAGGGTAACATTGAAGCTAAGGTAGCAAGGGCATCCGCTAGTTCATTGTGACACCGCGGGATATACCTGAACTCTATTGATTTGAAATGCTTGCCGAGGTCCTCCACGTGCTGTCGGTAAGGAATAAGCTTGACATCCCGAGTTTCCCATTCACCTTGGGCTTGCCGGATAATCAGGTCAGAATCCCCCATTATCAATAAATCTTCAACATCCTGATCGATCGCCATATGCATGCCCATGATGCAGGCTTCATATTCGGCTGTATTGTTCGTGCAAAAGAAGCGCAGTCTAGCTGTAGCAGGATAGTGCTGACCAGAGGGTGAGATCAAGATTGCCCCAATTCCTACACCTTTGGCATTTACGGCCCCATCAAAGAACATCTTCCAAACATGAGCGTTTTCCGAGACTACTTCTATGGTGTTTATTTCTTCATCCGGAAAATAAGTACTCAATGGTTGGTATTCCTCATCAACTGGGTTTTCGTCCAAATGATCTGCTAACGCCTGGGCTTTCATTGCCGTGCGGGTGACATAAACTATGTCAAATTCGGTAAGCAAGATTTGCCACTTGGCCAGTCTTCCAGTAGGCATTGGATTCTGAAATATGTACTTCAAAGGATCCAACCTGCTTATGAGGTAAGTAGTGTGAGCTTGGAGATAATGTCTCAATTTTTGAGCAACCCACGTCAAAGCACAACACGTTCTTTCCAGCAAAGTGTACTTGGCCTCGTAGCCGGTGAATTTCTTGCTCAAGTAATAGATCGCCTGCTCCTTCTTTCCGATTATGTCATGTTGCCCGAGGACGCAACCGAAAGAATTTTTCAAGACTGTCAGATACAAGAACAGGGGTCTCTCTAGCTCTGGCGGGACCAAAACTGGGGGATTTGAAAGATATTCTTTGATCTTGTCAAAAGCTTCTTGACACTCAGCCGTCCATTTGATCGCTGCATCCTTCCTCAATAGCTTAAATATGGGCTCACGCGTGCTAGTCAGCTGGGCAATGAATCGACTGATATAGTTTAACCTGCCCAATAAACGCATCACGTCTTTCTTCGTTCTTGGGGGAGGTAGGTCTCTGATAGATTTTATCTTTGTTGTATCTAACTCTATACCTCTCCTGCTTACTATGAAACCCAAAAGCTTACCTGATGGGACTCCGAAGGCACATTTGGCCGGGTTCAGCTTCAAGTCGTACTTTCTCAGTCTCTCGAAGAATTTCCTCAAATCTTGTATATGATTGTCCCGAGTCCTGGACTTGACTATCACGTCGTCCACATACACCTTTATCTCTTGATGCATCATGTCATGAAAAATGGCAGTCATGGCTCTCATGTAAGTTGCCCCAGCATTCTTCAGACCGAATGGCATAACCCGATAACAGTAAGTGCCCCAAGGTGTAGTGAAGGCAGTCTTCTCGGCGTCTTCTTCATCCATCAACACCTGATGATATCCAGCGTAACAATCTACAAAAGACTGTATCTCATGTTTGGCGCAATTATCAACAAGGATGTGGATGTTGGGCAATGGGAAATTGTCTTTGGGACTCGCCCTGTTCAAATCTCGATAATCCACACATACCCGAGTCTTCCCATCTTTTTTCGGCACTGGAACTACATTCGCCAACCACGTGGTGTACTGGACTACCCGAATTACTCCCGTTTTCAACTGCTTGGTGATTTCTTCTTTAATCTTGTCACTGGCATCAGTTTTGAACTTTCTCTGCTTTTGTTGAACTGGAGGACAATCAGGGTGAATTGGCAATTTATGCACCACTAGATCAACACCTAATCCTGGCATGTCATCGTATGACCAAACAAACACATCTTTAAATTCAAAAAGGAGTTGAATTATCGCGTCTCGCGTTCTCTCGTCCGTGTGAATGCTTATCTTGGTCTCTCGGATTTCTTCAGGAGTTCACAAATTAACCGGTTCGGTGTCATTCAGATTCGGCTTAGGTTTATTCTCAAAGTGTTCCAATTCTCGATTTATTTCCCTAAAAGCTTCTTCTTCGTCATATTCTGATTCTTGGTTCATTATTTCACAATTAAACAACTCGTTGTGATCTGGGCGTGAAGTCCGCAAGCATGTCATATTGTTTAAAGCCGTATTATTATAACTGGAAAAAAATAAAGGAAAAATAACCAAAAAATCAGAATAAAGGAAAAATGAGAAAATACTGATTTTTATTTCTTGGAATTTGGAAGATAAAAAGGTTTATATTTCAGGAATTCAAAACAAAAAAAAACTGAAGGAAAAACATCCGAGTTACATCCTGGGGATAACTCGTGATGCAGGAAAGGTGGCAGGACATGTCTACCCGGATTCCTGCCTAGTTGGGAACGGCGTGGCCTCCCAATTTCGAAGTTTGGCGTTTGGCCCCACATATAGCATCTCAGCGGTGCTTGTGCCTTCTCCCGGTTGAACCATGTGAGCTTCGTAGAGCATTCCTCTCATTGCCCCACATATCTCCTCGATCTCTTCGGCCGTGAAAACCTCATCGTCTTCTTCTTCGATGTATTTCGGTCCGATGAAAGTCTCGTATAAATCTGGCAATGGCCGAGGCAGTTTCCAACCCTCATTTTTCCTCTTCCTTGCCCACTCTTCATCTTTTGGAGTGGGTTGAAAACCTATCCCAAAAAGTTTCTTAGTGGAAGGCAAGGTGATGGGTTCCGTTATTCCTTGCAGCATTCGTCCAAGCCATTTCCCTGGCCTGAATCCATGTCGGATCATTTCTTTAGCCACCATGATTGAGGCGTTGGACAAGAAAGGTTGGGGGCAAGGTCTTCCTTCTTCATACTGCTCCGCTAGCACAACTTCGAAAGCCTGATAAACCGTGTGCTCGCTCCCTTCCCTTGATTCAAGATATGGGATGGATGGGTCCCGATAAATAGACTGTTCATCTTCTCCGTGGACCACAATTTCCCGATCTTCGTATTCAAACTTCACCATTTGGTGAAGAGTGGAAGGCACAGCCCCTGCCGCATGAATCCAAGGTCTGCCGAGGAGAAAATTGTAAGACGTATCCATGTCAAGCACCTGGAAAGTTATTTCAAACTCCACTGGTCCTATAGTTAACACCAAGTCTATTTCCCCGAGGGTGTCCCTCTTGACGCCATCGAAAGCCCTTATGCAGACATTATTGGGGCGGATTCTTCCAGTCCCAATTTCCATTCTCTGCAGCGTGGAGAGCGGACAAATGTCAACACCTGAACCTCCATCCAACATTACCCGCTTGATGTAGTAGTCTTCGCATTTAACTGTCAGATGTAAGGCTTTGTTGTGAGCTACTCCCTCTGGAGGTAAGTTGTTCTTGCTGAAAGAAACCTGGTTAACTGCGAAGAACCTCTCCGTCATTCGTTCCAGTTGTTCGACTGAAGTTTCAACTGGTATGTACGCTTCGTTCAGGGTCTCGAGCAAGATCTTTTGGTGTTCGGCCGACCTCATCAGCAGAGATAGCATGGACACTTGCTCGGGGTACTTGCGTAGCTGATCCACCACTTCGTAGTCTGGCATTTTCATATTTTGGAAGAAAACTTCCGCTTCCTCAACGCTTACAGGCTCCTTGGGTGGGAAGCGTTTCCGTGTGGCGTTGTTTAATTCTTGAGTGTTCGAATACCTTCCAATGAAAGTATTCTCCGGAAGTTCTCCCATGACTTCTCTGCCTTTGTACGTAACCAATGTTCTTTGATGGTTCCACGGTACTGTGGACGGGTCTGTCATTGGTTTTTGTAGTACGCGTCCGATAACCACTGGCTCATTCAGCCGAGGTGGTTGAATCGTCCCCCGGACCACATAGTCCCCTTTTGGTACGTACATTGGTTTTGCCCTTTTGACTTCGAATCTCTGCGGCTTCTCTGCTCGACCTCGTGGAACGTAAAGAACTTCATTCCTCACAGGCACCATCGTTACTGTCTTTGTATCGACCTTCTCTTCGGGCTCAACCTTGACAGCACTAGCCTTCTTTTCCCTTTTCTCTAGCTTCGGGGTGGTTTTAGGCTTTTTCCCTGCATCGACGATGGCGATTATAGCTTTTAAGGCAGGATCAAATTCTTTGTCCTCACAAATCATTCCAATCAACGGCCCGTTATTGTGAGCGAGCAACGGATTGTTGGTCACATTTGGGACCTCCTCATCCCTCAGTACTATTTTCCCCTACTCTATTAAGTTCTCAACCACCCTTCTCAAAGTCCAGCAATCATTTGTATCGTGCCCTTCTGCTCCCGAATGATAAGCGCACCTAACGCCGACTTTGTAGGCAGGTGATGCCGGATTGTGCCTTGTTTGAGGGACTGGCTGCAGAAAGCCCATCTGGACTAGCTTTGGGAACAAGGTAGAATATGGTTCACCAATGGGTGTGAAAGTCCGTCTTCTGGGTGGTTCTTGAGGGCGGAAGTTATTTTGAGGTGGCTGTGGATTATAGTGGTTCCGGTAAGGAGGCTGATTTCTAAGAGGTAGAGCTTGGCCTCGATTGGCTTGCTGTGGTGGATGGACATAGGGCTGGGTATTCATGACCATGTAGGGTTGAGCAGCATAAGTCATATTTTGGTGGGGGTAGTAATGTTGTTGGGTTCTTTCTGGGAAACGGGGCCTAGGATTACGATATTCCCTCGCTTCTGATGCTGCCATGGACGTTTCTTCCTTTTTCTTTCCTCTTGTAATTCCTCCGGACCCGCTTTGGATGGCTTGGGAGGTTGCCCTTGTGGCTGTCTGACTTAAGATTTTACCCGTTTTCAAACCATTCTCTACAATCTCCCCGATTTGATTGCTTCCGCGAAAGGCTTTCCCATGGCTGACATCATATTCTGGAAATAGTCTGATTCTTGAGCCTAGAGGAAAGTAGTGACCATTTCTATCTCATCCATGGGAGGTTTTACCCTTGATGCCTGCTCGCACCATTTAATAGCATATTCTCTGAAACTTTCCGAGGGTTTTTTCTTCAAGTTTGACAGAGAATTTCTGTCTGATGCAATGTCAATACTATACTGAAATTGTCTCACAAAATCTCTGGCGAGATCATCCCATATATGCCATCGAGATATGTCTTGGTCCATATACCACTCTAAGGCTATTCCTATCAGACTTTCTCCGAAGTATGCCATCAACAATTCTTCTTTGCCGCCGGCTCCCCGCAATTGGTTGCAATACTTCTTGAGATGAGCAATGGGGTCGCCGTGCCCATCATACTTTTCAAACTTTGGTGTTTTGAAACCCACGGGTAGGTGCACGTGAGGGAACATGCATAGATCGGTATAGGAAACACTCTTTTGCCGACTTAAACCCTGCATGTTTTTCAAACTCTGCTCGAGGCTCCTCATTCTTTTTGCCATCTCATCTTGTTCAACAGCTTTGGGGTTTTGATCCTGCCCAGGTGCAAGCTCGTATTGAGGTTGTCGAGGATGAGTGCTGGTGGTGAACCGAGTTGGTTCCAGTGAGAAGGATGGTGCTTGAAATGTGAATGAGGATGAGTCAAAATTCGGCCTGTGTGTAGCGGGTTGTGCCACAATTGGACAGGGAGGTGCAGTGAATATGTTCGTAGCTACATCTGTTGTTGACATCCAGGGATAAGAATCAGAGGGTGATCCACCAGAGTGGGCTGAAATAGCCGGGTACCCGAATGGGGTAGTTGGGTAGCTTATGGGGACGTTGGAAGTCCCACTTGTCCTGTAGAACAACTGAGGGAACCCAGGGATTACACTCGGTGGCTCTTTTCCATTATTCCAGTCATCCAACATTTCCAACATGCGGAGCCGCAGGATTTTGTTTTCCTCAGCAGTTGCTGACTCGGGCGTCAGGACGGCCGAGATCGAACTTTCCTCGGAGACAGGAATTGTCGGCAAAGGAATTTCTGAAGACATCTTTATGCTTCCCTTTGATCTTGTGAAATAAGTGTGAATACTCCCTCTCGACTTAACAACGGGTAATTAAACACTTCCTTTCGACCTCGTGAAGTATGAATGTGAGGCCAGACCTCCACCGAACCAAACCACCTTTTCTAAAAACCTGGAGGACTCAGCAGCAAGCAACCGATTAGTGTGAAACAAATAACAGATAGATAATCGCACGTTGGGGCGTGATGCACCTATACAGGTAAGTGAATTTCTACATGTTTGCAACGAAGACATGCGTCATTCCGGCTTCTCTTTAGGCTTTTATTTATCATCATTTTTTATTATTTATTTTTTTATTATTTTATTATTTCCTATTATTATTGTTTTCATTATTTGCAGTTAAAAAATATGACCGGATCCGATAAGGATTGCCTACGTATCACGATGCTGCATGAATCAGATCATTACGTAGTTCAAAACAGATGAGTGTAAAAGAAAGCACACATTTTATTACTGAAACAATCTATTACAACTAATATTTTTTGAAAAGGGGAGAATAAGAAGCCTTGAAATAAGTACAGACTCAAACGGACTAATACACCCTGATGCGAAAAGACGGGCAGAAGATTCTAAGATACAGACTCGACCTATGAATACATTAAGGTTTCGAGAATTGGTGCCCGCGGGGCATCGTTCGGCCTTGCCGCGGTCTTAGGTGTGAGGTCCCTTTCAAGTTGTTTCAGCTCATGCATGGTCTGCTTGACATAAATCATCACTACCGAGAGAACGGTAATGCTGGTCATGTTTTCACACCGTAGACACCTTCTGATGATGGCATGGGCAATGGTCCTAATCTTATCCCTGGTTTGCCTCTTTTCTTTGAGTAAGTGCTCTATTTGATCATTACGGGCTGTCATAACCCGAGAATCCTGGAGGCATTGATTTTGCCACTGCTGAATTTCTACTTCCATCTGGGCTAAGAGCTTGTGGCAATGTCTATTTTCAGCTCCAAGGGTTCGGGTTTGCTCAAACGCTCTATCCACCTTTCCTTCAGATTGGCAATGGTTCGCTCGTGATCCCTTTCCAACTGCTGCAGGTGTCGGTTATGCTTTTCTGTCCTTCTTGCCCAGTGTGCTTCGAGCCCTGCTATGGTATTTTCTGACTCACTCCGGCACTCCCCAATTTCCATCCTTAAACCTTTTATCAATCGTTCATCCGACCGGCTCCTTTGCTGGTTATCAGCATCTATCCTCATCTGTTTGATCTGGGCCCTGAGCATCTCGTTTTCCTGGGTCCACCTGTTCTTTTCTCCCAGATCGGTAGCAACTTGCACATTGTTCTCATATTTCAGACCTTCAACTTGTTGCTTCAGTTTGCCGATTTCGGCACGATAGCCTCTTTCTTTTGCCAACCAATCCCACTGCTTTTGCGACGACTCAGCGAAATTCAAGATGTGGGGTCTTTTAGCCAGCCTTTCGTGTTCAAGTTCTCTTCTGTACCACGCAAGGTAACCTGGCGCCATTTCACTTTTGGCCCGATCCTGCACACAAGTATCCACCTTCAAATGTTGACATTCATTCCAAATCTGGCGGACTTTTGCTTCAGAAAATTGTCCGTCAGGGCTAATCTCAATTGTTTGAGCACTAAGATCTTCCTCGTGTGGTACTATCTGGCATCTTCCGAGTTGTCTCAAGACTCGGCAGGGCGCGTAAGGTTGAATGCTCTTAAGTCCCATCAGTAGAAAGTGAGTTCTAGATGCTGGCATATATATGACCTCACCAACATGCAACCATCCCAGTGTCCACTGTATTTGGCCGACAGTGAGAGTCTGAAGAAATGAAGTCCATGCCATAACTCCTTTGGGCAGACTGATCTTTTTGGTTCTTGTGTAAAACTCTTCTATGCAAGTTTTCTTCGAGGAACCATGGCTCAAAAGCTCGGAACGATGGCAGAGATGTTCAGTCATCCATATTTGTAGCAGCAAGTTACACCCTTCGAAGAAATTCCCCCGGCTTTGCAGGCTGTGAGAGCTCGAAAGATATCAGATACCACCATAGGCGCGAGAGTACTGTCATTCTGTGTGAGCAAAGTACTGACGACCCCGAATATTTTTAGATCAATATTTCCGTCTTTCCTTGGAAATACCAGAAGGCCCAAAAATGTTATCATGAAAGCCACCCGTCTGTGCTCATCCCACTTCTGACGACTACCTTTGCTGCATAGCTTGTATCGGATTATTGAATCCTCCCACATGACCATACATGTCGTATATGAAGCATGGATTACAAAAACATGCGACCAAATCTGGGTTATGGACTGTTCTGGGTATTTTTAGCGAGTCTAGAAATCGATGCACCGTGACAGCTCTTGGGGCAACCAGGTATTTTTTCCTTAATGGAAGTTCAGCATTTCCAATGTACCCAGCCATTTCCTCCAGAGTCGGGGTGAGTTCAAAATCGGAGAAGTGGAAAACATTGTGCGCTGGGTCCCAGTAGGTGACCAAAGCTCTTATGATATCTCCCCGAGGCTGGATTTCCAATAAACCCGTGAGACCTTTCAGATATTTCTTGACCTCATCTTGCCCTTCAATACCTAGATCATTCCACCATAGCCGTAACTTGACAGGGATTTTAGTCATTATTGAAAAGTATTCATTTCGCATTGTGCTCATCCTGCACATTTATTAAGGTGACTTTAAGCAAAAATAATTTGACGATTTTTTTTTTAAAAAAAAAGAAGATCCGATTTTCGAACACGGCCTTTCAGCACTTTGGGGATGAAGATTTTAAGGCTGTGAGGGTCAACCGATCAAAAAACTCTAAAAGATGACCGAAAGTTGCCGTTTATGCAAAATCAGCCTTCCGCCGTCCCTTTTGGGAACATTTGGCTATTTGACAAAAACAAACACTTAATTTATTTATGACTCCTTTTTTTTTTAATAATGAACCAACATGGGAAAACACGGCCTCACAAAGCCTCGGGGACGAGGATCCTAAGGCCGTTGGGCAATTTGGTCAGAAAAAATAAAATGACCAATAATGACCATTTGTGCAAAGTCAGCCTTCCGACGTCCTTTTCGGGAACATTCGGCTATCCTTGAGAAAACGGCATTACCCGACTCATTCATGACGAAATTAAAATTCTAACATTTTGGCTATTTTGAAAAGGGGAGGTTGGACCCGATGGGGGTTGCCTACGTATCTCACACCCTATGAGAATCAAACCGGCGTAGTTCGGGCGATCGTGAATAGAGGGAAACAAACTAAATCCTTTTTTTTCGAATAAAATCTTTTAAAGAAAAGGAGAAAAATATTTTCTGGATTTTTATTTTTTTTGAAAAGAGACGAAGACTAAGGAAATATTTTCTTTGAATTTTAAACTTTCTTTTTTTCACTTTTTTTGAAATTTCGAAAATCTTTTAAAGAGATACTACAAGTGAAACAATATTTTTTTTTGAATTTTCCCCCTTTTTTTAAAAAAACAAATACCTTTTTTTGGATTTTGAAAATGATTAAAAGGAATTTTTTTATATATATATAAATCAAACTAAAGACAAATTTTGTTTTTATTTCTTTTTCTTTTTAGAAAATTCCGGCGATGTTTTGACACTACTTGGACATTGGTTTTATTTTCCAAAAATAAGTAATTATCTCCCTACGCTGCTATTTTTTTTTTTTTTAGAAACCGGTCGACATGCAGAACTGAAGCAAATAAATGCGCAAAACAAACGGGATGCAGCAGGATGGTCTTTTCACTTCAGGTTACCTGTCCTAGATGAACCCAACCCCTGTGTTGAGTCCCCTATGTCAAATGCAACATGATGCAAATAAGCGTTCCTACTAGGGATCCGACATGAGGTTTTGTTATACTAGGTTTATAACCTGGGTATATGTTCTAGACTGTGTGCCCGAGCGGACAACTCGAGTCGAGGAGGGGGCTACGTACTGGGGACCCGCGAGATCATCCGGCTTTGTAACTTGTACGGCCTCTTTCTTATTTCAGGTATTGACACTAACAGAATAGGGAGTCTCGACCAACGAGCTTCTCCCCGGAGGTAAGAAGAGAAGGGCTTCGGCACAGTTTATATACAGTTCAGATAATATCAAAGCGGTAAAAGGCAACATTTAGCACCTTATGCCCAAACATGTAATAAAGATCAGATAATAAAGCCAAATATAACAATTATTCTAAGCTCGAATTCTTGAACCCTGAACCAGAGATTCTGGGTTCTGTCCCCAGCAGAGTCGCCAGAGCTGTCACACCTCCTTTTTGCGCGCCCGCCCCGAAGGATAAAATGCGCGATGGAGTTTTTCCAATTTAAGTGACAATATTCGAAATGGGATTATTTATTTAATTCAGAATCGCACTTGAGAAAGGTTTGGCTTTTGGTGTCCCAAGTCACCGGTTTATCTTGAATCCCAAATCGAGGAAAATATTCGACTTTCCAAATGAAGTCTGCGAACCAGAAATTCTAAGTAAGGAATTCTGTTGACCCGAGGGAAGGTGTTAGGCACCCTCGAATCCCGTGGTTCTAGCACGGTCGCTTAAATTGTTATAATGGCTAAATATCTGATTTAATACATGTTATAACTTGTATGCTTTTATTAAGTTTAAACCGCTTTTATTATTATTATTTTTTATGGAATTGCAACGTCGTGGAAATGTATCTCGAACCACGTCACAGTCAATGCACCCGTGGTTGTTAATACATTCCGACTCCGTTGAGATTTGAATTTGGGTCACATAAATGAGCACCCGAATTTAAGAATGTAATTTACTTAAGTCGCGCCTAAAGAGTCTAGCGTGTTTATTGTCTTTGGGGAAGACAGTGAAATTCATTAAACGGTCCATCCCAAATTCTAAGTATTTTATTGTGACCAGTTATTGAGGGCCCCGCAATTTGCATATGTATCTGGCGAAGCTCGTCTCATTTTTTGAAAGGATAAACCTATAATGACTACATTTTTCTATTATGTTCGTCTCTAAAAATGGAAGAAAGAAAATACATGCTAATTAAATTACATGTTTGGCCGACTTCGGATTCTTGCTAATTATCTGATTAATTATTTACGAGGCGGGAATTGTTTCGTGCCTTATCCCATGGGTGAACATGCTTTTAATTTGCTAATTTTAATAAAGAAAATTGTATATAAGATTAATAAAATGTTAAACTCACGCTAAACATTCTTCGAGTTTGAATTTAAACTAACTTATTTAAACTAGATTAATGGAATTAACTACTAGAAACTGCTACTAATGGGACTCGAACATGATTCTATAGACTGCCTAATGAAATCCAATTTGATAGAGTTAGTTTAAATGATTTAGAACTATGTTGCGTCTTTTGCCAAATTAGAAGCAACCTGCCTTACGTGTTTAAAATAAGAATAGAGATGAGATTTAACTATCAATATACTAAACACATGTGCACTCTACTTCATACAGTCAACTAAAACAACTAAATCAACAGTGTAAACAAACTAAGGTTTCAATTAAGTACAAGCTACCTCATGTATTCTCTATTGAGTTACAAACTAACAAATTACAAAAATCTAACAACATTTATAAAGCTGTAATTACAACAACAAATGATTAAACTCATTCGCATCTTTCATTTCATGCTTTCACTGTTACATCAATGCGAAATTCTAGTGTGTACCTGGATATTGAAACGCAAAAGAAGAAGAAGAATGCAGAGAAGTCAGCAGCAGCAACAAGAGAATGGCAGCGGCAACAGCAGTAGTAACGAACCCAAAGCAATAACAATTCCAAAAACAGAAACAACACTCCAACAAGACCCGAAATGATTTGTAAACCCAAAAGCAAAAATCAACACCCAAAAGACTCAACTGAACTTTGAATTATGCCAAAACTGGACCAATAGATCTCGGAAGAAGTTCCAGCAAATTGAAAACCAAATTGGGATGTCAACTTCAACTACTAAACTCGAAACTGAATAGAAAAATTCAATGGAAGAGTCTCTCTGTTGTTTTGGAGGCCAATTCTTTTTTAAGAAACCAACTCTTTTAAGTCTCAAATGATATCCCTATTCTATCTCCTTTTCTGATTCTTTATGTTCTGAAAACTCCAAAAAAAGATAGATTTTTAGGGAGGTTTTTGATGGTTGAAAGACTCTTGAGTTTTCGAAAAGTCCCCCTCCTCTTTCCTGATCCTCTCCCTTTTATACCTACACACAGACCTCCCCCCCCCCAGTTGTTAGAGCAACTAGTCCAATAAAATACTGATCCCCTCCCATGTGAATCTTCTGTTTTTCCACTAAAAAAATTCAAAAGCAAAGTATTCCCATGAGATTCCCCTGACAGCCCCCTTTTTATTGCTAAAGTGGCCTGTCCCTTATTCTAATTAGCAAGTATGGGCAGCCTGAATATGCCCTGACAGCACATGCTGTCAAATTTGCTTTAATTCAATAAAGAACTACAATGCACATGCTGTCCAAGATCTAAAATGAGTGAACACGCCATCAATTCAAACTAAACTCTGAAATCCATATTAAACTGCAGATATAAACCAATCCTTAAATGATTTCTGATTCAACTAACAGACCACGAGCAGTTAAAATCAATTCTTAGCTAACTCAAACAATGCCTTAGTAAAATTAAACAACATGAGTCAGATTACTATCATCCCAAGCTGAGACTAATTGACGACATGTATCGAATCGACTATACTAATTATAACATAGAACAAACAATCGATCAAACAAACAACACAAAATAGGGCATCAAGTGTCTTTGACAATTTTGCACGACACAGGGAAACCACAGGCATTATCGATTCGATGATATTAATCAAATTGAAATATGTATATCACTATACGTATTCAACCATAAACAGAATAACAATCGACCGAATAAAAGGTCTTATGGAGATGGAGAACAGCTGACAGCAAAATCCCAGAAATAAGCAAACAAACTAATTAAGCATGCCGATAAACGAAACTAAACTAAAACAAACAACAAAAAAGGAAAAGTGAACTTACTCTGAAAAGCTTAAACACAGACGACCCAGACCCGAGCTGGATTTGCCCATTTGAGGTCGAACAGATCTTAATCGAGGTGTTCTCGACCGAGAATACTTCGATTAAGGTCTATTAGACCCCAACCTTCCATTTAATCTAACCGGATTCCAAAAATTCTTGTGTTCTAGGGTTCGAACAGTCAGATTTGGGGTTTTGGGATTTGTGGGTAGATTCGGACCAAACCAAGCTTGGTTTGGTCACGAGTGAGGCTAGGGTAATGACTGGTGTGAATCTGAGGTGGGTTGGTGTAGATCGGGGTTTTGCTCGAACCTTCATACGAAGATTCGAGGCGATGGGGAATGATTCGAGGCAAGGGGGTAACAAATCTGTGTTCAGGGTGGTGAGGTGCATCAGGGGTGTTATTTTGGTGGTCACCGGCGTCGTTGCCGTCGGGTTCACGGTGAGAGTGCACAGGGGCGGCTAGGGTTTGGGAGGTCTAGGTTTGAGGTTTGGGTTTGGGACGATGAAAGGGGGGGTGTTCGGATGGGGGCGTGGGGTTAGGGTTTGGGCTTATATAGTTAGGGGGAAAATTAATCTAGGCCGTTAGATCATCAACAATCGATGGCCTGGATTAACCAGCTTAAATGGAAACGACGCCGTATAGGTTTAGGTGAGACCGGTGGGTCTCTGGGTGAGACGGGTCGGGTTTAAACGTGGGTATGGAGATTTGATCTTGGTCGTTGATCATTCTGAGATCAACGTCCCAGATCAAGCATGATCAAGACGACGTCGTTTGGACGTCCCTGAGGCCAACTGATCTGGACCGGGTAAAGCAATGCTTTTGGGCCTGATTTTGGGTCCAATTTAAATGGCCCAATTCCGATTTCATCTAATTTAACTCATTTCTTTTCCTTCTTTTAATTTTTAATTTAAATAAAATTCCTAACTAAATTGTAAAATCAAAAATAAAACCATACAAATATTAATTAATACTTAAACAACAATTATCACTCACATTAAACATTTAATTAAAATAAAATCACGCCATTAAATAATAAAATGACAAAATTACCAAAAAATAATATTTTTGTGATTTTCATTCATTTTAAAAAAAACAAATACGATTTAATTAATTCCTAATAGTAGAATAAAATCCTAATTTTAACACGCGACATATATTTTGTATTTTTTAATTGATAAAACTAAACAATCATAGATAAAAACTACAAATAACTATCAAAATGCCACGCAAATTCACAAAATCATACACAAATATAATTTATTATTTTTTTCGATTTCTTTTGGAGTAATTGTCGTGTAAACAAAAATCACGTGCTCACAGTACTTATTCCAAAGGTATCAACTCCTAAAAATGCTAGTCAATACTAGGGGTGGGCATCGGTCCGTTCGATAAGTTATTATGAAAATACAGTTTGATTTATCGGTTTTCAGTTTTGTAATATTAATAACCAACTCAAACCAAAGTATTTACGGTTTGGTGCGATTTTTTCAAAGTTCGGTTCGGTTGTTTGCGATTTATTTTTTCGGTTTTAAACGGTTGTAGGAATAGCAAGTATTTACGATTTGTAGGAAGTAGGAATATCAATAAACAAGGCCGGAATTTATTTGCTGTTCGGCCAGCCCAGTAAATTGTCATTTTGAATTTTGACAAAGACAGCCTAGCAAATTGTCAATTAGGTGTTGTTCATAAATACTTGCTGTCAATTAGGTGTTGTTTGCAAATTGTCAATCAGCCGAGTAAAATGAAGAGCAAAGTTGACAATAACACTGTTTTGAAACAACATTATATCTAATTTTTGATTTAGGTTTGGCCGTTTGGGAAATGGGAAGTGACTTACAAACTAAGTGTATTACTAATTTAGAGGGCTATCAGTAATATTGAAATGGAAAATCGGAAATAGGTTTGGGTATGACTACCAGTAAGTTTGGATTTGGGTAAACTAAATTGGGTTTCATTGTTCAAATATGTATTGGGCTTCAGCCTAAAATAGGTAATAACTAATACCAAACATTTTGGTATTTTTGGTTAAATCAAACACTGAAACACCAAAATCGTAAACCGCACCGAAAAATCAAAAATTAGTAATTTAAAAATCGTGCATCGACGAAAAATCGATTAAACCGAAACCTAAAAACCGAAATTCATGGTTCAGCCGCTTTTTTCGGTTTGGCCAGTATTATGCCCACCCCTAGTCAAGACAGACCAATTGTATGTTGTAGTGTGATCTATAAGGTGATATCAAAACTTATATGCTTGAAGCTTAAAGAAGGGGTTAGCCATCTAGTATCTAAATATCACACAACCTTTGTACAGAAAATATCTATGGTGCATAATGTCTTAGTTTTCCACGACCTTCTAAGACATTATAATAGGAAAACAACCCTTAGATGCCTTATAAAGATTGTCTTAAGGAAAGCATATGACATGATGTAATGACTCGGTCGGTCGTTTCATGCGTTATCGCTCTATTCCCCCATTTCTACTTCTTTATGTCTTGTTCAGCTGTATTATGAGACATCGGGTTAGTTGGTTCGGGTTCGGAGTGGTTTTGTATAGGAATGAGACATTTAGTCTCTTTTGAGTAAGCTTAAGTTGGAAAAGTCAATCAGATGTTGACTTATAGATAGAAGGTCTTGGATGTGAATTTTGATGGTTCAGATAACTTTGTTAGGTGATTTGGGACTTAGGAGCCTGATCGGAATGTGTTTTAGAGGTTCGTGGAAGATTTTGGCTTGAATTGGCGAAATTGGAAATTTGGCATTTTTCGGTCGGTAGTGAAAATTTTGATATCGAGGTTGGAATGGAATTCTGGAAATTGGAGTAGGTCCATTGTGTCATTTGGTACATGTGTGCAAAATTTTAGTTCATTCGGGCGAGGTTTGATAAACTTTTTGATCGATTGCGGAATTTGGAAGTTTGGAAATCCTTAGGCTTGAATCTGATGGTGATTTGATGTTTTGATATTTTTTTGAGCGTTCTGAAGGTTGGAATAAGTTTGAATAATGTTATGGGATGTGTTGGCATGTTTGGTTGAGGTCCTGAGGGCCTCGGGTGAGTTTCGGGTGGTTAACGAATCATTTTGGACCTTGGAAAGATAGCGGATTTTCTGGTATTTTTGTTGCAGAGATTTGTTCTTAGCGTTTGCGAGAGAGCCCTCGCGTTCGCGACGAGATGTTTAGTGAGGTAGGTGAGTTGCTTTTCACATTTGCGATGTTGGTCTCGCGTTCGCGAAGTTTTAGTTAGCATGTGCATCACGAATGCATGGCAGAGTTCGCGTTCGTATAGAAGGGTGAAGCAGGCTTGGGCATCAGGCCCAAAGGCATCGCGTTCGCGGCCAGAGGAATGCGTTCCCGTAGGCCAAGCTGGGCAAGGCATCACATTCGCGAGGTGGTGTTCACGTTCGCGAAAGAGGAAAATTTTGAGCTGTGATGTTGTGCTTCGCAAACGCGAGGATTTGATCGCGTTCACGAAGAAGGAAATAATACCTGGGCAGAATGTTTAAATGAAGGTCTTCGTGATTTTTAGCCTATTTCTCACCATTGTTGAGTGATTGTGAAGCTTTTTGAGAGGCATTCGAAGGGAAACACTTGGAGGTAAGATTTTTAAACTCAATACTCCATTCTATGGTGATTTCTAACTAATTAGATATGAAATTAGTGGGATTTAAAGCCCAAAATTGGGGAATTAGGGCTTGAAATTAGAGAGTGTAAATTGGAAATTTGAGGGGTCATTTGAGGTCCGATTTTGATGTTCTTGGTATGTATGAACTCGTGGGAGGATAAGAATTCTATTGATGTAATTTTTAACGGATTCCGAGACGTGGGTCCGGGGGTCGGGTTTGACTAATTTCGGGATTTTTTATGTAATTTGATTATTTTCACGTGAGCTTTGTTCCCTTAACATATATTGATGTTATGGTTCTGATTTATGTTAGATTAGGGGCATTTGGAGGCCGAATCGAGAGGCAAGGGCGTCACAAGCTAGAGTTTGGCTTGGTTTGAGGTAAGTAATGCTTCCAAACTTGGGTTTTGAGGGTTCGAAACCCCGAACTATGTGTTCTATGATTACTATTGAAGTGACGCAAATGCCAAGTGACGGGATTGTGGGCATGCACCGTGAGAATTACGGCATGAATCATTCCATGGCACCGCTTAGTAACTTTTTCTTGTTGATATCCATGTTTCTATCATGTGAACAAGTAAATGTGCTGTGAAATCATGCTAGATCCTGTTAAGGCTTTACACTGATACTATTGAGACCTGAGAGATCATTTTTTGCTGTCATATCATTAGCTTCATTGATATTCTGTACTCAGTCTTGTTCATGCATTCTATATCATGTCTCAGTTATAATTATTTGGCACATCATATCATTGTTTTGGGCTAGTTTCTTGACATTGTGAGCCCGTGAGTGTGAGACTGAAGAGTGATGACTGAGTGAGGCCGAGAGCCTGATTGTGAGTGACAGTATATGGGATCGGGTTGCATGCCACAATGGTTATGTTGATGATTATGATAGTGCTTGGGATGTAGGAGCCCCTGCGGAGTCTGTAACACACCTCCAGTGAGTGCAGTTGATGATATTGAGGGATGAATCTTCACTGGACGTGGATCTTGTCCAAAGTACTTATACTTGGAGATGGATCTTCTCCATAGGGCTGGAATGGCCTTCCTCGGTACTGGATGACTGCGGTTAGCGATATATATATATATTCCGGGATGGATCTTCTCTGGGTCGGGTGGCCATCTACAATATCGAGTGGTTGAGCACTTGTGAGTGGAGGTACACGGAACATTGATCATACTATTTGTGCATTGGTACATAGATATTTCCTGAGCTTTATACTCCGTACTGTTTAGACTGTATCATTTACTGTTGAGTTTTACTTGAATTGCAAGCATGTCTACTTTCTGTACAGTTTATTTGTATTACCTGTTGAGATTTGGTTCGTCACTACCTGTCAGTCCATAGTTTGGACTTGTTACTTACTGAGTTGGTATACTCACGTTACCCCCTGCACCTTGTGTGCAGATCCAGGTATTTCGGGCCACGGTAGCGGTTGCTGATCATATCTGTTGTGGACTTTTCCTTGGAGATTGCGAGGTAGCTGCCTGGCGATCGCAGTTCCGCCTTCTCCTTGCTTATCTTCCTCTTAGTATATTTGTTGGATATTCTCAGACTATGTTAGTCTTGTTTATTTCGATGACTTAGTGACACCCGAGATCGGGCTTGTATTTCTTTCCGCTTTGTTAAACTTGATTTGATATCTTTATCGAATTTCTCTAAAAAATGGTTTTCTAAAGTTTTAAATGAATATGTGGTTTGTTTTGGAAATGAGTTGGCTGGCCTAATTTCACGATAGGCGCCATCACGGCCAGGTCGGTTTTGGGGTCGTGACAAGTTGGTATCAGAGCCTAGGTTACATAGGTCTCACGGGTCATGAGTAGGTTTAGTAGAGTCTCGCGGATCGGTACGGAGACGTTTGTACTTATCCTCGGGAGGCTGCAGATCATTTAGGAAAAACTTCACATTTTTGAATTCTTGTCGTGCGAATTTGTTGATTATAGTACTAAACTTCTGTTATTCTATTGTTTCAGAGATGGTGAGGACACGTGCTACCGGTCAGGACGGACGACCACCAGTACCACTAGTTGGGGCCACTAGAGGTCGAGGTCGCTGTCGAGGTCGTGGTAGGGGCAGGGGTGTAGCCCGCACAGCAGCTCGAGCAATACCTGCAGATCCACCAGCCGCCCCAGTTCATGATTAGGCTCCAGCGGAGGATGCTTCAGTAGTTCCAATTCAGGCACCGACTGTGCTTATTATTATTCTGGGTCTTCAGGAGACCTTGGCTCATATCTTGACCGTGTGCACTAGTCTCGCTCAGGCGGTCGTAGTTTCTACTACAGCGGCTACTTTTTAGGCCGGGGGAGGCACTCAGACTCCCACCGCTCGTACACCCGAGCAGGTTGTGCAGGGACTCTAGACACCGAAGGCACCACCAGCCCAGCCAGTTGCACCTGTTCAGGATTATGTGGTTCTAGTTATGCCTGATGACGAGCAACATCGATTGGAGAGGTTTGGTAAACTTCAGCCTCCGACTTTAAGTGGTGCAAAGGGAGAGGATGCCTAGGATTTCTTGGACAAGTGCCAGAGGATGTTACGTACAACAGATATTCTAGAGAAGTATGTGCCATAGTCTCGTAGAGAGGAGCTGCATAGGCAGTTCAAGCAGTTGCGTCAGGATGATATGACTGTGGCGCAGTACGATATGAGATTCTCTGAGTTAGATCACCATGCTGTTTGGTTGGTTCCTACCAACAGGGAGAGGACCAGGAGATTCGTGGATGGTTTCCTTATCACTTACGGATTCTTATGACAGAGAGAGGGTGTCTGGTGCTTTTTTTGAAGAGGTGGTTGACATTTCTCGAGAGATAGAGTCGGTTCGCCGCCAGGAGCGAGTTGAGCAGGAGGCGGGGATCTGGTAGTTTTGGTGGTGTTCCTTCGGGAGGTCAGTTTCAGCACGACAGAGGTTGTCAATTCAGACATGCTCAACTAGCCCGTTCGGGCCACCGTGGTAGATCATCTGGCCACGATTCTCACAGTTCGCAACAGGGTCACTCGTCTCTCGGTCCCCTTCCAGCTTAGAACTTGACTCAGGCACTATCAGTTCAGGGCTTATCTATGCCTGGTTCTTCTAGTGGACATCCCGGTGCGCGGGGCTCCCTTTAGTCCCCACCGCCATTTGCCAAGAGAGGTTGCTTCGAGCATGGAGATTTGGGTCATATTAAGAGATTTTATCCCCATCATACGGGAGGTTCATCTCAGCAGAGGAGTCAGCCTTCGACTCAACACCAGTTACTTCCCCACCCGTTCAGTCAGCTCGGGGTAGAGGTCAATGAGCTAGAGGTCTCCCTAGAGGGGGAGGTCGATCAGGTGGTGGTCATGCCCTTTTCTATGCCCTCCCAGCCAGACCAGATGCTATTGCTTCAGATACTGTGATTACAAGTACTATCTTAGTCTGCCACAGAGATGCCTCTGTATTATTTGATCTTGGTTCCATATTTTCATATGTGTCATCATATTTTGCTCATTATCTGGATACGCCCCGCGAGTCTCTTGTTATATCTATTCATGTATCTACTCTGGTGGGCGATACTATCGCGAGTCTCTTGTTATATCTATTCATGTATCTACTCCGGTGGGCGATACTATTATTGTGGAACGTGTATATCGGTCGTGTGTAGTGACTATTGCGGGTTTGGATACCCGAGTGGATCTCTTGTTACTTAGTATGGTTGATTTCGAAGTGATATTTGACATGGATTGGTTGTCTCTGTGTCGTGCTATTTTGGACTATCATGCTAAGACAATGACATTGGCTATGCCGAGGTCGCCACGGATTGAGTGGCGAGGTTCGACAGATTATATACCTAGTAGAGTGATTTTACTTTTGAAGGCTCAACGGATGGTTGGGAAGGGTTGTCTTTCTTATCTGGCCTTTGTGAGGGATGTTAGTATAGAGACTCCTACCATTGATTCAGTTCCAATAGTGAGGGACTTTCCGGATGTGTTTCCTGCAAACCTGTCGGGCATTCCACCGGACAAGGATATTGATTTGGTGCCAGGCACTCAGCCCATTTCTATTCCACCGTATCATGTGGCACCGGTGGAGTTGAAGGAGTAGCTTCAGGAACTTCTTGATAAGGGGTTTATTCGACCTAGCGTGTCACTGTGGGGTGCGCCTGTCCTATTTGTGAAGAAGAAGGATGGCACTATGAGGGTATGCATTGATTACATGCAGTTGTACAAGGTCACAATCAAGAACAAGTATCCTTTTCCTCGTATTGATGATTTATTTGACCAGCTTCAAGGAGTGAGGGTGTTCTCCGAGGTTGATCTCCGTTCAGGGTATCACCAGTCGAAGATCAGGGATTCGGACATTCTTAAGATAGCTTTCAGGACCCCATATGGTCATTATAAGTTCCTTGTGATGTCTTTTGGGCTGACCAATGCCCCAACAACGTTCATACATTTGATGAACGTTGTGTTTCGGCCTTATCTCGACTCATTTAACATTGTATTTATTGATGATATTCTGGTGTACTCGCGTAGTTAGGAGGAGCATGCAGAGCATTTGAGAGTTGTATTGTAGTGGTTGAGGTAGGAGAAGCTTTATGCAAAGTTCTTTAAGTGTGAGTTTTGGCTCAGTTTAGTGTCTTTCTTGGGGCACGTGATTTCCAATGAGGGTATTCAAGTTGATCCGAAGAAGATAGAGGCAGTTTAGAGTTGGACCAGACCGTCCTCAGCCATAGAGATTCGCAACTTTCTTGGTTTGGCGGGCTATTATTGTTGGTTCATTCAGGGATTTTCATCTATAGCATCACCCTTGACCAAATTGACTCAAAAGGGTTCTCCTTTCATGTGGTCGGATGAGTGTAAGGCGAGCTTTCAGAATCTCAAGACTGTCTTGACCACAGCTCCAATGTTAGTTTTGCCATCAGCTTTAGGTTCATATACAATGTATTTTGATGCTTCGAGAATTGGTATTTGGTATGTGTTGATGCATGAGTGTAGAGTGATTGCTTATGCTTCTCGTCAGTTGAAGCCCTATGAGAAGAACTACCATGTTCATGATTTGGAATTGGCTGCCATTATCCGCGCGTTGAAGATTTGGAGGCATTTTCTTTATGGTGTGTATTGTGAGGTATTTACTGATCATCGTAGCCTCCAGCACTTGTTTAAGCAGAAGGATCTCAATTTGAGGCAGTGGAGATGGTTGGAGCTGCAAAAAGATTATGATATTACTATCTTGTACCATCCGGGGAAGGCCAATGTAGTGGCCGATGCTTTGAGTAGGAAGGCAGTGAGTATGGGTAGTCTTGCATTTATTCATGTTAGGGAGAGACCTCTTGCAGTTGATGTTCAGGACTTGGCCAATCGGTTTGTGAGATTGGATATTTTGGATCCCAGTCGGGTCTTAGCTTGTGTGGTTTCTCGATCTTCCTTTTTCGATCACATCAGAGAGCGCCAGTATGATGATCCTCATTTGTTTGTCCTTAAGGATAGAGTTCAGCACGACGATGCCAGGGATGTGACTATTGGTGATGATGGAGTATTGAAGATGCAGGGCTGGATATGTGTGTGCCCAATGTAGATGGGTTTTGGGAGTTGATTCTGGAGGAGGCTCATAACTCGCGATATTCCGTCCATCTGGGTGCCGCGAAGATGTATCATGATTTGAGACAATACTATTTGTGGAGAAGAATGAAGAAGGATATTGTGGGATTTGTAGCTCGATGTCTCAATTGTCAGCAAGTGAAATATAAGCATCAGAGACCGGGTGGCTTGCTTCAGCAGATAGATATTCCAGAGTGGAAGTGGGAGTGGATCACCATGGACTTTGTAGTTGGACTCTCACGGACCTTGAAGAAGTTCGATGCTATTTGGGTGATTGTGGATTGGCTAACCAAGTCTGTGCACTTCATTCCGGTGTGTACTACCTATTCTTCATAGTAGTTAGTAGAGATTTATATTCGAGAGATTGTTCGCTTGCATGGTGTCCCAGTTTCCATCATTTCAATTAGAGGTACTCAGTTTACTTCACAGTTTTGGAGAGCCGTACAGCGAGAGTTGGGTACTCAGGTTGAGTTGAGCACAACTTTTCACCCTCAGACTGATGGCAGTCCGAGCGCACTATTTAGATAATGGAGGACATGTTGCGCGCTTGTGTCATTGATTTTGGAGGGTCATGAGATCAGTTTCTACCGCTCGTGGAGTTTTCTTATAGCAACAGTTATCAGTCGAGTATTCAGATGGCTCCATGTGAGGCTTTATATGGGAGACGGTGTAGATCTCCAGTTGGTTGGTTTGAGCAGGGTGAGGCTAGGCTTTTGGGTACAGACTTAGTACAAGATGCTTTGGACAAGGTGAAGGTTATTTAGGAGCGGCTTCGTACAGCGCAGTCCAGACAAAAGAGTTATGTTGACAGGAAGGTCCGCGATGTGTCTTACATGATTGAGGAAGGTTCTACTGAAGGTTTCACCCATGAAGGGTGTTATGAGATTTAAGAAGAAAGGTAAATTGAGTCCTCGGTTTATTGAGCCTTTTGAGGTGCTTCGGAGTATTGGGGAGGTGGATTATGAGCTTGCTTTGCCACCCAGCTTATCGAGTGTGCATCCGGTATTTCATGTTTCTATGCTCTGAAAGTATATTGGCGGTCCGTCTCATGTTTTGGATTTTACCACGGCTCAGTTGGACTGTGAGTTGACTTATGATGTGGAGCCAGTGGCTATTTTGGAGCGTTAGGTTCGAAAGTTGAGATCAAAGGATACAACTTCAGTGAAAGTGCAGTGGAGAGGTCGGCCCGTGGAAAAGGCTACCTAGGAGACCGAGCGGTAGATGGGGAGCAGATATCCTCACCTATTTGAGGCTTCAGGTATATTTTTTGACTCGTTCGAGGATGAATATTTGTTTAAGAGAGGGAGGATGTAACGACCCGACCGGTCGTTTCATGAGTTACCGCTCAGTTTCTCCCGTTTCTGCTTCTTTATTTCTTGTTCAATTGTATTATGTGGTATCGGGTAGGTTGGTTCGGGTTCAGAGTGGTTTTGTAGAGGAATGAGACACTTATTCTCTTTTGAGTAAGCTTAAGTTGAAAAAGTTAACCGGATGTTGACTTATGGGTAGAAGGTCTCGGATATGAATTCTGATGGTTCGAATATCTTTGTTAGGTGATTTGGGATTTAGGAGCATGATCGGAATGTGTTTTGGAGGTCCGTGGAAAATTTACGCTTGAATTGGCGAAATTGGAAATTTGGCATTTTTCGATCGGTAGTGGAAATTTTGATATCTGGGTCAGAATGGAATTAGATAAATTAGGGTAGGTCCGTTATGTCATTTAAGACATGTGTGTAAAATTTTAGGTCATTCGGACGAGGTTTAATAGACTTTTTGATCGATTGTGGAATTTGGAAGTTTGGAAATCCTTAGGCTCGAATCCGATGGTGATTTGATGTTTTGATATTGTTTTGAGCGTTCCGAAGATTGCAATAAGTTTGAATGATGTTATGGGATGTGTTGGCATGTTTGGTTGAGGTCCCGAGGGCCTCGGGTGAGTTTCGGGTGGTTAATGGATCATTTTGGACCTTGGAAAGATAGCAGATTTTCTGGTATTTTTGTTGCAGAGATTTGTTCTTCGCGTTCGTGAGAGGGCCCTCGCGTTCGCAAAGAGATGTTAAGTGAGGCAGGCAAGTTTCCATTCCCATTCACGATGTTAGTCCCGTGTTCACGAAGGTTGAGTTAGAATGTGCATCGCGAACGCGTGGCAGAGTTCGCGTTCGCGTAGAAGGGTGAAACAGGCTTGGGCATCAGGCCCTAAGGCATCGCATTCGTGGCCAGAGGAACGCGTTCGCATAGGCCAAGCTGGGCAAGGCATCGCGTTCGCGAGGTGGTGTTTGTGTTCGTGAAAGAGGAAAAGTTTGAGCTGTGATTTTGTGCTTCGCGAATGCGAGGATTTGACCGCTGTCACACCTCCTTTTTCACATGCGCCCCCGCAAAGGGGTGCAGAGGGGAGTTTTTCCAATTAAGGGACAATCGAAACGGGATTTATTTATTTCAGAGTCGCCACTTGGGAGATTTATGGTGTCCCAAGTCACCGGTTGAATCCCGAATCGAGGAAAAGAATGACTCTGTTTAACAGTCTGCGCACCAGAAATCCGGATAAGGAATTCTGTTAACCCGGGAGAAGGTGTTAGGCATTCCCGAGTTCCGTGGTTCTAGCACGGTCGCTCAACTGTCATATTCGGCTTGATTATCTGATTTTATACAATTATGAACCTACGTGCAAATTTTAACTGTTTACCGCTTTGTTATTATTTATTCAAAGAATTGCAACATCGTGAGAATGCATCTCGAATTGCGCCACATAAATGTACCCGCAATTTTTGATACGTTCCAACTTCGTTGAGATTTGGATTTGGGTCACATAAATGTGCACCCGAGTTTAGGAAAATAAAATTATTAAATATGCGCCTAAAGACTAACGCGTTGTTATTTTGAGAAAAGCCGTAAAGTTCGCTATGCGGCCTATCTCGAAATCTAAGCATTCGAAATAACTATCCGTTGAGGGCCCCGCAATTTATGTATTCTTGTTTGTCGAGGCTCGTCTCATTCATTATTTTTTAAAGGAATTTGCAACGTCATGGACATGCATATCGAACCACGTCACAATCAATGCACCCGTGATTAGCGATACATTTCTACTCCGTTGAGATTTGGATTTGGGTCACATAAATATGCACCCGAGTTTAAGAAGATAACATTATTAAATACGCGCCTAAAGCGACTAGCGTATCATTATTTTAGGTAGGGCCGTGAAATTTGCTAAACGGCCCGTCCCGGAATCTAAGTATTTAATACATACATTTAACGAGGGCCCCGCCATTTATGTGTTTATCCAGCGAGGCTCATCTCATTTATTTTAAAAGGACAATCCTAAAGTGACTACATTTTTATTAAGTTTGTCTCTAAAAGAAAATCTCCAAATTAATTACATGCTTAAAAAAGGGACGTGACTTATTAGTTATTAGTCTAAGACAAATGCAAATGGGAAATTGTAATTAAGCTTGTACAAAGGGAGATTATTTCGTTCCTTATTCTATTAGTTAATAACACTAAAGTTGAGATTATGAATAGAACACGAGATTGACACACGGTAATATCAAAACAAACCAACTAATCTTTGATTAATTTAAACTAACATTATTAGATGACTTGAACTATTGGAATTGACTATGTGTAATACAAAGCCATTTTTGTTTTTTACTCTTTTTACGACTTGTCGAAGAAATGCGTCAATGCTTAAAAAACCGACATTAGGCTAACATCAATCACTAACATCCGAGAATATTAGTTACTAACATTATTCACATGTTTGTAGAAATAGATTCAACAGTCCAGTTTATGCATTCCGCAGACATTTGCATGATATTAATGAATGAGATATCCTAATATACAAATCAGTAGAAAAGCTAGATCAAACTTAAAGCTTCAAATCTTCATGTATATTCATGCTTATGTTTTCGGCTTACAAATGACCAAAGTTACAGCTGTGTACCTGGAAATGGAAATACAAGAAGATGAAAGAACAGTCAGCAACAGTAGTAACACAGCAAAATACAGCAACAGAAAGCCCAACACAGTAGCTTCAACACCTCAATCCAGAAATCCCAGCAACACGGAGAAAACTAGTAAAAATGGAGAAGAAAAATAGTCCGGAAATCTCTCTTTGTTTTCTCTTTGTAGCTTTGAACTCTCTCTAGTGTTCTTCCGCTCTCAATATTTCAGAAAATTTGGTTCTATTTTTTTTACTCTCTCCAAAATGAATCCTGTCCCTGTATATCCAGTGTATATCGAATGTATACCGCTCTCTCCGCTCCCTCTTTTTTTTCTTCTCTCTATCTATTTTTTTCTCTTTTTTGAAACCCCTTCTTCCTAAATTTTCTATTCTATTTAAAGTAAAATTTTCAAAATTTTCTGATTTATTTTTTTATTTTTTAATTAAAAGAAATCCCACTTACAAATTGCTTTTATTTTTTTAGAAAAAGAAATCCCACCTTTATTTACTTTTATTTTTAAAATTCCAACTTTAATTACTTTTATCTTATTTAAAATCCCACTTTTTATTTTTTTAAAAGAGAATCTCACTTTATTTAACTTTTCTTTAAAAAAACAAACCACTATCTTTTCTTTTTCTTTTAAAAATGCTACTTTCAATTACTTTAAATTTTTTAAATTTTCAGATACTTTTATATTTATTTTTTAATTCCAACCTTCTTTTACTTTTTAATTTTTTTAAAATTTCCACAAAACTTTTTATTTTTAAAATTTTCTACATTGTTTTAATTTTTTTAAAAGAGAATTCCACCTATTTTTACTTTTATTTTTTTTTTAAATTCAATACTTCCCTTTTTCTTATTTTTTAAATCATTCCCAATTTTTTTTTTAAAATAAATAAATATTTTCGGATTTTTTTATATAAAAAAACAAAAAATAAAAAAAAAATATTAATAGTGATAATTCACCTTTTAATTGTTTTTGGTATTTTTATCCTAATAAAAAGTGTAATAAAGCTAAAATAATAGTAGGTTAAAACCCTCTAAAATATTTACATAAAAGAAGTGATAAAAAATTAAATATTGTCAAAAATTAGGTGTTCACAGCTGCCCCTCTTTGCTCGAAAACACGAAGAGCTTTCGGGCAAAGATAAAGTAAACAATGCAACTAATTTTTGATCATATCGTTATTCAAAAGAGGAAGAAAATAAAAAAGGAAAGGCGCAACCGAGTCCTGATTTTGGACAGCCTACATATCCCTGGTTATATGGGCGGGCTCCCAACTTCAAAACTTGAAATGTAAAGACTGAAATGTATTCCTCTGTTATATGGGCGGGCTCCCAACTTCAAAACTTGAAATGTAAAGACTGAAATGTATTCCTCTGTTATATGGGCGGGCTCCCAACTTCAAAACTTGAAATGTAAAGACTGAAATGTATTCCTCTGTTATATGGGCGGGCTCCCAACTTCAAAACTTGAAATGTAAAGACTGAAATGTATTCCTCTGTTATATGGGCGGGCTCCCAACTTCAAAACTTGAAATGTAAAGACTGAAATGTATTCCTCTGTTATATGGGCGGGCTCCCAACTTCAAAACTTGAAATGTAAAGACTGAAATGTATTCCTCTGTTATATGGGCGGGCTCCCAACTTCAAAACTTGAAATGTAAAGACTGAAATGTATTCCTCTGTTATATGGGCGGGCTCCCAACTTCAAAACTTGAAATGTAAAGACTGAAATGTATTCCTCTGTTATATGGGCGGGCTCCCAACTTCAAAACTTGAAATGTAAAGACTGAAATGTATTCCTCTGTTATATGGGCGGGCTCCCAACTTCAAAACTTGAAATGTAAAGACTGAAATGTATTCCTCTGTTATATGGGCGGGCTCCCAACTTCAAAACTTGAAATGTAAAGACTGAAATGTATTCCTCTGTTATATGGGCGGGCTCCCAACTTCAAAACTTGAAATGTAAAGACTGAAATGTATTCCTCTGTTATATGGGCGGGCTCCCAACTTCAAAACTTGAAATGTAAAGACTGAAATGTATTCCTCTGTTATATGGGCGGGCTCCCAACTTCAAAACTTGAAATGTAAAGACTGAAATGTATTCCTCTGTTATATGGGCGGGCTCCCAACTTCAAAACTTGAAATGTAAAGACTGAAATGTATTCCTCTGTTATATGGGCGGGCTCCCAACTTCAAAACTTGAAATGTAAAGACTGAAATGTATTCCTCTGTTATATGGGCGGGCTCCCAACTTCAAAACTTGAAATGTAAAGACTGAAATGTATTCCTCTGTTATATGGGCGGGCTCCCAACTTCAAAACTTGAAATGTAAAGACTGAAATGTATTCCTCTGTTATATGGGCGGGCTCCCAACTTCAAAACTTGAAATGTAAAGACTGAAATGTATTCCTCTGTTATATGGGCGGGCTCCCAACTTCAAAACTTGAAATGTAAAGACTGAAATGTATTCCTCTGTTATATGGGCGGGCTCCCAACTTCAAAACTTGAAATGTAAAGACTGAAATGTATTCCTCTGTTATATGGGCGGGCTCCCAACTTCAAAACTTGAAATGTAAAGACTGAAATGTATTCCTCTGTTATATGGGCGGGCTCCCAACTTCAAAACTTGAAATGTAAAGACTGAAATGTATTCCTCTGTTATATGGGCGGGCTCCCAACTTCAAAACTTGAAATGTAAAGACTGAAATGTATTCCTCTGTTATATGGGCGGGCTCCCAACTTCAAAACTTGAAATGTAAAGACTGAAATGTATTCCTCTGTTATATGGGCGGGCTCCCAACTTCAAAACTTGAAATGTAAAGACTGAAATGTATTCCTCTGTTATATGGGCGGGCTCCCAACTTCAAAACTTGAAATGTAAAGACTGAAATGTATTCCTCTGTTATATGGGCGGGCTCCCAACTTCAAAACTTGAAATGTAAAGACTGAAATGTATTCCTCTGTTATATGGGCGGGCTCCCAACTTCAAAACTTGAAATGTAAAGACTGAAATGTATTCCTCTGTTATATGGGCGGGCTCCCAACTTCAAAACTTGAAATGTAAAGACTGAAATGTATTCCTCTGTTATATGGGCGGGCTCCCAACTTCAAAACTTGAAATGTAAAGACTGAAATGTATTCCTCTGTTATATGGGCGGGCTCCCAACTTCAAAACTTGAAATGTAAAGACTGAAATGTATTCCTCTGTTATATGGGCGGGCTCCCAACTTCAAAACTTGAAATGTAAAGACTGAAATGTATTCCTCTGTTATATGGGCGGGCTCCCAACTTCAAAACTTGAAATGTAAAGACTGAAATGTATTCCTCTGTTATATGGGCGGGCTCCCAACTTCAAAACTTGAAATGTAAAGACTGAAATGTATTCCTCTGTTATATGGGCGGGCTCCCAACTTCAAAACTTGAAATGTAAAGAAAAGAACTTATCTGAATGATATAACCGATTCCAATGATCATGTCGCGCATTCCAGATTAATCAACCCAGTCTATTTGTATCAATCAACCCTTCGGACGGCCTCATGTTGTTGGGGATAAACATGCACTCAACTCTTTGCCAAATGCGGATCCTTTCCGCCAATCTAGTCTTGTCGCCTCATAGTGCCCTTCGAGGGGTTTTCACTAATAAGACTCTCTTGTTTCTCTCAAATCTCGTCGTCTTATGGTGCCTGTGAAGATTTTCACCGATAAGACTCTCTCGTTTTATTTCTCTCATCTTTCGTCGCCTTATGGTGCTTGTGAAGGTTTTCACCGATAAGACTCTCTCATTTTATTTTATTTTTCAGCTGGGGATTGGAGTGTTGCCGATATGACTCTCTCTGCTGGGGATTCTTTTCGGTTATCAATTCATTTCCAGTTTATGATCCTCTTCTCTGCTGGGGATCAGAGTGTTATGCATGACTTGTCACTTCTCGGATACTGATCGAGATGTCTTTTTTGGACATCAATATGGGTTTTTGTGTATGGCCAAAAGGAAAAGGGGTATCAAAAGTTCAAAATAATTTTGATGGGTAAAACAGTACAACTCTTGAAATCAAAATTTTTTTCCAAAATTACAAACACAACTTGTGCCCCAGTTTTTCTTGCTTGGGGATTTTTATTTTTTGTTACACTATGACCGAGCCGTGAGGCGCCTACGTATCCTTCTTTGAGGAATCAGGTCAAACGTAGTTCCCAATTCCTTTGTTTTTTTTCTTGTGACTTTTCTTTTGTCTTTATTATCATTATTTTTTCTCTTCTCTTTTCTTTCATTTTCATTACTGATTCCAAAAGAGAGGTATGAAAGAATACATAAGGCTCAAAAGGGGAAGCAAAGGTTAAAGTGTTTGGATAGAAGAAATAATTGCCTCCGTCATTTCATTCTCCGATAAATGCCAAGTACAAACAAACAACAATTACAATTACAAGAAATCATACATAATATCTCTTAACTGCGTCAGAATTGATAGTCATATCGACGCATTTCCCTTCGATATCTATTAAACATAAAGCGCCATTGGGCTTGCTCTTTTCAGATTGCGATAAACAACACACACCCTGATTTTTCCATCTTTTTTGGCGCTGGCACCACATTAGCCAACCAATTAGGATATCGAGCGACCCGAATAACCTTAGCATTCAGCCGTTTGGTTACTTCTTCCTTAATCTTCACACTTATGTTGGTTTTGAACTTCCTCAATTTTGCTTGACGGGAGGAAATGTCGGGTCAGTGGGCAATTTGTGAACCACTAGATTGGTGCTTAAACCCGGCATGTCGTCGTATGACCATGCAAAACGTCTTTGAATTCAATAAGTGCTTTGATTAGTTCAATGTGGACGCTTATCTTAGCTTCCCTGATATCATCTGCATCCCCTAGATTGACGGCTTCCGTGTCATTTGAGTTAGGCTTGTTTTTTTTTTCTTCAAATTGGCTCAACTCTCTGTTAATTTCTTTCGAAGGCTTCATCCTCATCGTATCCGACTCATCATCACAATCTTGTACTATAAGTTAGAAATCGGATTAATTTTTTTAGACTAGGTTGAAGATCCGTCGTGCATGTCATATCATTAGAACCAGTATAAAGAGAACTGTTCAGAAGAGAAAAAGAAGAAGAAAAATTAAAACAAAATAAGGAATGAAGAAAAAAAACTTTCACTTTATTAAAATACGGGATAGCAAGGTTTCACACTTTGGCGAGCACAAAAAGAAATCTGGATTACAACCCTGGAATAATCCAGACAACAAGAAAGAAAATCAGAGCCCACTACCAAGACTCCCTTCGGATAGGAAGAGGAGTAGCCATTCAATTGTTGATTTTTGCTTTCAACCCCACAAACTGTACATCCGCCTTGCTGGACCCTTCCCCCATCACCATAACTGGCTTGTCATCTACACACTGCACCACTACTTTTTCACTGGTCGGTTTTTCTTTCGAACTATTTTCATTGGCACGGATCGTCATTACCGTTTGTGAGGGATTCTTAAGCTCCCCTCCCTTGTGTACTAGTTCGATCATGTGGGTCTCATGGTGCGCCGGTAGCGGATTCTGATTAATGTTTGGTGATTCTGGAGCCTGAACCTCGATCCTATTTGTATCAATAAGCTCTTGCACGACATTCTTCAACTTCCAACATTTCTCAGTATCGTGTCCGGGAGCCCCCGAACAATATTCACAGCTCACTGACGGGTCAAGATTTCTAGGAAGGGGATTTGGAAATTTGGGCTCAATAGGATTCAACAGGCCTAATTGCCTCAATTTGTGGAACAGAGTAGTATAGGATTCTCCCAGCGGAGTATATTTCTGCTTCCTCTCATTCTTGAAAGCTTGATTCCCACGAAAACCTGACCCTGGAGGATTTCTATAGGCCCTAGGAGGTGGATATGTGTATTGTGGATGTGGGTATGTATTTTGTGGAGATGGGTATGTATTTGTGGGGGAGGTGCATGCCATTGCAGTTGAGCCGGAGGCTGGGTATATGCTTGGGCGTGATGGGCAGAAAAACGTGGCTCTGATGGTGGGTAGTAGGGTTGTGGAAGGCCATATGGAGTTTATGGGTAATTTGGGTGATGGGGCCTGGGTTGGTAGTGAGGGGAAGGGCCTCTGGATCTGGCCCAAGTACCTTCTTCGACTGTGGCGACCTCCTCTCTCTTCTTTTTCCTGAGCGCACCTCCCGTGCCGCTTTGGATAGCCTGAGTTGTGGCCTTGATTGCCAAATAACTCATTATCTTGTTGGATCTGAGTCCCTCTTCAACCATACTGCCCATTTTTACTACTTCCTTGAAAGATTTACCAACTAACGTCACCAGGTGACCAAAGTAAGTTGGCTCCAAAGTTTGTAAGAAGTAGTCCACCATTTCACTTACCCTCATTGGTGGATCGACTCTTGCTGCTTGTTCTCTCCAACGGAATCCGAATTCCCTGAAGCTCTCTCCAGGTTTTTTCTCAAGTTTCAACAATGTGAGACGGTCAGGGACGATCTCAAGGTTATACTGGAAGTGACCTGCAAATGCTTGTTCTAGATCGTCCCAGGTATACCACCTGCTAGGATCCTGCCTCGTGTACTATTCCAGTGCGGACCCGCTTAAACTTTGGCCAAAATAAGCTATCAGAAGCTCATCCTTTCCACCTGCCCCTCTCATCTTACTACAGAAACCTCGTAGATGTGCCATGGGATCAACATGTCCCTCATATAGATCAAACTTTGGCATCTTAAAACCTGCCGGCAACTGAACATCGGGGAAGGGACACAGATCTTTATAGGCCACACTAACTTGGCTGCCCAATCCATGCATATTCCTGAAGGATTGCTCCAGGCTTTTCACTTTACGAAGCACTTCGTCCTGCTCCGGATTCTTAGTTGGCCTCTCAGTTTCTGCCGGGAGCTGAAGGTGAGGGGTGTAAGTGTATGGCTCGGGTGCTTTGAAGGTGAGTTCAGGAGGATAGTATTGGTTGTCGTGAACCTGAAACACTGGTTCATCGGATGATTTTTGCAATGTGGCGGGTGGAGGTGCCACGAAAACAGGAACAGTTGGTGGAGGAGGATTTTGTTTGGGTGGTGGAGCTTTGAGGATTATAGGAAGTTTCCCCTTGATAGTATTGGGCAATGGGGAAACTCGTTGATGGACCAGTGGGAGGGTGTTCCGGAGTCCGAGTCGGTGAGAGGGTAAGAGTAGGGGGAAGGATTGATGATGTTTGTCCCCTAGCCCAGGCTAGGTGCATCTCAACTATCTCTTGTCTCAACCTGTCTACTTCCTCCTTCATCATTTGTATCTCTGTCTTTTCCGCCTCAACACTTTTGTCCGAACCAGACATACTTTCCGGAATGGGCCCTTTAGATCTTATGTGGTAATGGTAATCTGCCAGAAAGTTCTAACGAGCTAACTGTTTCGAAATCTCTGGATCAACAACAAACTTTTTAGAGTTAGAGTTTAACACATATTGCAATTTCACGTTGGGGATGCAATGCTCCTAGGCAGTTTAACCATTTTTAACATGTCTTTGCTTCGACTGCATGTGTCATTCCGGCTTACTTTCTTTATCTCTCTTTTTATGTCCTTCTTTTCCTTTCTTTTATTCACTTTGCCTTTTCTTTTTTCTTTTTAGTGGTGGTCGAATCTTATGTGGATTGCCTACGTATCATGTCCCCGCATGAATCAGACCGGGCGTAGTTCTGCCACATAAAAGGTAAACAACAATAAAACATTTTTGGAATCACTTAAAGACGAACAACAGACTCGAAAGTCAAACGGCCCACATTCTCTAATCAAAAGAAATACAAACTCAAGCAAAATAAAATGACAGATTCCTTCCCCTATATGCCGATTTTGACCAAACGGTTGTTTTTGCAAACGTGGCCCCTTCCCAATTTCACATGAATTTTGAGGCCGGCAAGATTATTTTATGACACTTCACAAACTTGTCCGTTCTTTTACGAAAATAGCCTTTTGATAACTGAAAGATACTCTAAGGCTATCTCGGCAAGAACGATTTAAGACACCGCCGAAGCTGGCTCGGCTGATTTTGACCAAAAATCTAAACGGTATTCTTGACCACTGACTCTTGTTCTTATTATTTTTCAAATAATAATAAAAGACCGGGTTTTGCCAACGCGGCCTTTCAGCACCTCGGGGACGAAGATTTTAAGGCTGCTTTAGCTAACCAACCAAAATCCTAAAAACATGACCAAAGGTGGCCGTTTATGCAAAGTCAGCCTTCCGACGTCCTTTTTGGGAACATTCGGCTATTTCTGACAAAAACAGCATCACCCTATGAGGAATTTTTTTTTGACATTTTTGGCTATTTTTGCCAAAGGGGAGGTTGGACCCGATGAGGGCTGCCTACGTATCTCACATCCTGTGAGAATCAAACCGCATAGTTCGGGCAAAATAAACTAAACTTGTAAACAAGACTCCTTTCTTTTGTTTTTCAAATAAATCAAAATAAAAAAAGACAATTTTTTTTCATTTTTCAAAATTTCAGCAGGGTTTTTACACTACTTGGACATTGGTTTTATTTTTCTAAAAATAAGTAGTTATCTCCCTACGCTGCTATTTTTCTTTTTTTCACAATTTTTCAAAAATTCTAGATTTCAGAAGCCGGTCAGCATGCAGATCTGAAGCAAATAAATGTGCAAAACAAACAAGATGCAGCATGATGGTCTTTTTTCATTTCAGTTTGCTTGTCCTAGACGGACCCAACCCCTGTGTTGAGTCCCCTAAGTCAAATGCAATATGATGCAAATAAACGTTCCTACTGGGGATCCAGCATGAAGTCAAGTTATTCTAGGTTCAACCTGGGTATATGTTCTAGACAGTGTACCCGAGCGGACAACTCGAGTTGAGGAAGGAGCTCCTTTCCGGAAACCAAAAGGCCAGCCGGCTTAGAAACTTTTCGAGCCTCTTTTATTTCAGGGTATGACACTAATAGAATAGGGATTCTCAACCAGTAAGCACATCCCCGGAGGTAAGAAGAGAAGGGTTTCGACACAGTTTATATACAATTCAGATAATATCAAAGCGGTAAAAGCAGCATTTAGCACATTTAAGCTCAATCACACGATAAAGCCAAATACAACAATTATTCTAAGCTCTAATTTCTAACCCTGAACCAGTGGTTCTGGGTTACGTCCCCAGCAGAGTCGCCAGAGCTGTCACACCTCCTTTTTTACCCGCACTCCTACAAAGGGGCGCAGAGGGGAGTTTTTCCAATTAAGGGACAATCGAAATGGGATTTATTTATTTATTTCAGAGTCGCCACTTGGGAGATTTATGGTGTCCCAAGTCACCGGTTGAATCCCAAATCGAGGAAAAGAATGACTCTGTTTAACAGTCTGAGCACCAGAAATCCGGATAAGGAATTCTGTTAACCCGGGAGAAGGTGTTAGGCATTCCCGAGTTCCGTGGTTCTAGCACGGTCGCTCAACTATCATATTCGGCTTGATTATCTGATTTTATACAATTATGAAACTACGTGCAAATTTTAACTGTTTATCGCTTTGTTATTATTTATTCAAAGAATTGCAACGTCGTGAGAATGCATCTCGAATTGCGCCACATAAATGTACCCGCAATTTTTGATACGTTCCAACTTCGTTGAGATTTGGATTTGGGTCACATAAATGTGCACCCGAGTTTAGGAAAATAACATTATTAAATACGCGCCTAAAGACTAACGCGTTGTTATTTTGAGAAAAGCCGTAAAGTTCGCTATGTGGCCTGTCTCGAAATCTAAGCATTCAAAATAACTATCCGTTGAGGGCCCCGCAATTTATGTATTCTTGTTTTTCGAGGCTCGTCTCATTCATTATTTTTTAAAGGAATTTGCAACGTCATGGACATGCATATCGAACCACGTCACAATCAATGCACCCGTGATTAGCGACACATTTCTACTCCGTTGAGATTTGGATTTGGGTCACATAAATGTGCACCTGAGTTTAAGAAGATAACATTATTAAATACGCGCCTAAAGCGACTAGCGTATCATTATTTTGGGTAGGGCCGTGAAATTTGCTAAACGGCCCGTCTCGGAATCTAAGTATTTAATACATACATTTAAAGAGGGCCCCGCCATTTATGTGTTTATCCAGCGAGGCTCATCTCATTTATTTTAAAAGGACAATCCTAAAGTGACTGCATTTTTATTAAGTTTGTCTCTAAAAGAAAATCTCCAAATTAATTACATGCTTAAAAAATGGACGTGACTTATTAGTTATTAGTCTAAGACAAATGCAAATGGGAAATTGTAATCGAGCTTGTACAAAGGGAGATTATTTCGTTCCTTATTCTATTAATTAATAACACTAAAGTTGAGATTATGAATAGAACACGAGATTGACACCCGGTAATATCAAAACAAACCAACTAATCTTTGATTAATTTAAACTAACATTATTAGATGACTTGAACTATTGGAATTGACTATGTGTAATACAAAGCCATTTTTGTTTTTTACTCTTTTTACGACTTGTCGAAGAAATGCGTCAATGCTTAAAAAACCGACATTAGGCTAACATCAATCACTAACATTCGAGAATATTAGTTACTAACATTATTCACATGTTTGTAGAAATAGATTCAACAGTTCAGTTTATGCATTCCGCAGGCACTTGCATGATATTAATGAATGAGATATCCTAATATACAAATCAGTAGAAAAGCTAGATCAAACTTAAAGCTTCAATTCTTCATGTATATTCATGCTTATGTTTTCGGCTTACAAATGACCAAGGTTACAGCTGTGTACCTGGAAATGGCAATACAAGAAGATGAAAGAACAGTCAGCAACAGTAGTAACACAGCAAAATACAGCAGCAGAAAGCCCAACACAGTAGCTTCAACACCTCAATCCAGAAATCCCAGCAACACGGAGAAAACTAGTAAAAATGGAGAAGAAAAATAGTCCGAAAATCTCTCTTTGTTTTCTCTTTCTAGATTTGAACTCTCTCTGGTGTTCTTCCGCTCTCAATATTTCAGAAAATTTGGTTCTATTTTTTTTACTCTCTCCAAAATGAATTCTGTCCCTGGATATCCAGTGTATCCAGAGTGTATATCCAGTGTATCCAGAGTGTATATCCAGTGTATACCGCTCTCTCCGCCCCCTCTTTTTTTTTCTTCTTTCTATCTATTTTTTTCTCTTTTTTGAACCCCCTTCTTCCTAAATTTTCTCTTCTATTTATAGCAAAATTTTCGAAATTTTCAGATTTGTTTTTTTTTATTTTTTAATTAAAAGAAATCCCACTTACAAATTGCTTTTATTTTTTTAGAAAAAGAAATCCCACCTTTATTTACTTTTATTTTTAAAATTCCAACTTTAATTACTTTTATCTTATTTAAAATCCCACTTTTTATTTTTTTAAAAGAGCATCTCACTTTATTTAACTTTTCTTTAAAAAAACAAACCACTATCTTTTCTTTTTCTTTTAAAAATGCTACTTTCAATTACTTTAAAAATTTTAAATTTTCAGATACCTTTATATTTATTTTTTAATTCCAACCTTCTTTTACTTTTTAATTTCTTTAAAATTACTAAACTTTTTATTTTTTAAAATTTTCTACATTCTTTTACTTTTTTTAAAAGAGAATTCCACCTATTTTTACTTTTATATATTTTTTTTATTCAATACTTCCCTTTTTCTTATTTTTTAAATCATTCCCGAAATTATTTTATTTTTTTAAAAAATATATATTTTTTCGGATTTTTTTTATATAAAAAACAAAAAATAAAAAAAAATATTAATAGTGATAATTCACCTTTTAATTTTTTTTCTTGGTATTTTTATCCTATAATAAAAAGTGTAATAAAGCTAAAATAATAGTAGGTTAAAACCCCCTAAAATATTTACATAAAAGAAGTGATAAAAAATTAAATATTGTCAAAAATTAGGTGTTCACAACCGCGTTCACAAAGAAGGAAATAATACCTCGGCAGAATGTTTAAATAGAGGTCTTCGCGATTTTTAGCCCATTTCTCACCATTGTTGAGCGGTTTTTGAAGCTTCTTAAGAGGGATTGAAGAGGGATTCGAAGGGAAACACTTGGAGGTAGGATTTTTGAATGCAATACTCGATTCTATGGTGATTTTTAACTAATTAAACATGAAATTAGTGGGATTTAAAGCCTAAAATTAGGGAATTAGGGCTTGAAATTGGAGAGTGTAAATTGGGGATTTAAGGGGTCATTTGAGGTCCGATTTTGATGTTCTTAGTATGTATGAACTCGTGGGAGGATAAGGATTCTATTGATTTAATTTTTACTGGATTCCGAGATGTGGGCCCGGGGGTCGGGTTTGACCAATTTCGGGATTTTTTATGTAATTTGATTATTTTCGCGTGGGCTTTATTCCCTTTAGCATATATTGATGTTATGGTTCTAATTTTGGTTAGATTCGGGGCATTTGTAGGCTGAATCGATAGGCAAGGGCATCACGAGCTAGAGTTTTGCTTGGTTTGAGGTAAGTAACACTTTGAAATTTGGTTCTAAGGGTTCGAAATCCCGAACTATGTGTTCTATGATTACTATTGAGGTGACGCAAATGCCAAGTGATGGGATTGTGGGCGTGCACCGTGAGAGTTGCAGGATCATTCCATGGCACTGCTTAGTAACTCTTTCTTGTTGATATCCATCTTTCTATCATATAAATAAGTAAATGTGCTGTAAAATCATGCTAGATATCATGTTAAGGCTTCACGTCGATACTGTTGAGACCCGATACGTCGTTTCTTATTATATCATTAGCTTCATTGATATTCTGTACTTAGTCTTGTTCATACATTCTATATCATGTCTCAGTCTCAGTTATAATTATTTGGCACATCATATCATTGTTTCGGGCTAGTTTTATGACATTTTGAGGTCGTGAGTGTGAGACTGGAGAGTGATAACTAAGTGAGGCCGAGAAGCTGATTGTGAGTGACAGTATATGGGATCAGGCTGCACGCCACACTAGTTATGTTGATGATTATGATAGCGCTTGGGTTGTAGGAGCCCCTCCAGAGTCTGTAATACACCCCAGTGAGCACAGTTGATAATATTGAGGGATGGATCTTCACTGGCCATGGATCTTGTCCGAAGTAATTATACTTGGAGATTGATCTTCTCCATACGGCTGGAATGGCCTTCCTTGGTACTGGATAATTGCGGTCAATGATATATTTCGGGATGGATCTTCCCTGGGCCGGATGGCCATATACAGTACTGAGTGGTTGAGCACTTGTGAGTGGAGGTACACGAAACATTGATCATGTTATTTGTGCATTGGTACATAGATATTTCTTGAGATTTATACTCTGTACTGTTCAGACTGTATCATTTACTGTTGAGTTTTACTTGAATTGCAATCATGTCAACTTTCTGTACAGTTTTAATTGTATTACCTGTTGAAGTTTGGTTCGTCACTACCTATCAGTCCATAGTTTGGACTTGTTACTTACTGAGTTGGTGTATTCACGTTACCTCCTACACCTTGTGTGAAGATCCTAGTATTTCGGGCCATAGTAGCGATTTCTAATCATATCAGTTGTGGACTTTTCCTTGGAGATTGCGAGGTAGCTGCCTAGCGATCGCAGTTCCGCCTTCTCCTTCCTTATATTCCTCTTAGTATATTTATTGGATATTGTCAAACTATGTTAGTCTTGTTTATTTCGAACAGTTGTAGCATTTTGCTCATGACTTAGTGACACCCGAGATCAGGCTTGTATTTTTTTCCGCTTTGTTAAACTTGATTTGATCTTTATCGGATTTCTGTAAAAAAAAAAGGTTTTTCTTAAGTTTTGAATGAAAATGTGGTTTGTTTTGGAAATGAGTTGGTTGGCTAATTTCACAATAAGTGCCATCACGACCGGGTCGGTTTTGGGGTCGTGACACATGATGAGCTGAGAATTTATAGAAGAGGCATTAAATGGCTATGGGTTTCCAGGAAAATTTGTCAAGCTTGTGATGGAGTATGTAACCTCAACAAAATATTCTATCATTGTGAATTGAGAAGGGAATGGCTATTTTTAGGGAAGAAGAGGACTAAGGTAGGGGGATCCCATGTCTCCCCTCCTATTTGTATTAGTTATGGAGTACTTGTCAAGAACACTTAAGTGTATGAGTGAACTTCCAGATTTTAAGTTTCACCCAATGTGTAAACATCTCAAGCTCACTCACTTGGTGTTTGATGATGATTTAATGCTCTTCTGCAAAGGTCAAGAGAAATCTATCAAAGGAGTAATGGAGGCACTAGATCACTTCACCAAGGTCACATGCTTGATAGCAAACATGGAAAAATCAAGCGTATTTGTTGCATAGGTAGATGAAGCAATTAAGAAGAGACTATTAGAAATAACTAGATTCACAATAGGGGCCTTCCCTATTAGGTATGTAACGACCTGACCGATCGTTTTGAGCCCTAACATATCGTTCAACAGTTTGAGTCCATGAGCAGCTTTACTTCAGGTATTAGGACTTGTACGCATGGTTGAAATTGAATTTCGGGAAGTTCGGAGTTGATTTAGAAAGAAAATTCTCATTTCGAAAGCTTTAAGTTGGCAGAATAGATTAAGATTTGGATTTTTGAGTAAACGACCTCAGAATCAGGATTTGAAGGTTCCAGCAGGTTCGGATGATGATTTTAGACTTGGGCGTATGTTCGGATCGTGTTCTGGATGACCCGGGAGTATTTCAGTGATGGCAAGTTGGTTCACTATGCACTGATTTTTTATGTTAATGCCCCGGTAGAATGTCTGTTTTATTATTTCCTCAGTCATATCATTGTTGGGATATTCCTTTACCATGGTTCTGTATCTCTCCCATATCTCATGTAATGTTTGGTGGCCTTCTGCTTGAAAGCTAAGATCTCATCCCTCAATTCTGCCATGTGCCATGGCGAGAAAAACTTTGCAATGAATTTATCCGCCAACTCATCCCAAGTAGTGATGGAATGGTTGGGAAGTCGTTCAAGCCAATCCAATGCCTTCCCTTTAAGTGAGAAAGGGAATAATCTCAACCGAAGTGCATCCTCTGACACAATAGTTTGCTTGCTCCCCCAACAGGTATCGACGAAACCCCTGAGATGTTTGTAAGCATTCTGATGGGGAGCACCCGTGAAATACCCTCGCTGCTCCAACAACGTCAACATCACATTTGTAATTTGAAAATTGCCCTCCCGGATCCGAGGTGGGACAATTACACTAGCATATCCTTGGTTGGGAAGCACTCGAGGAGCCAATCTTGGAGGTGGCGGGGGAGGGTCTAAAATATTATCATTGTCCTGGCGGCCTCTCCTTTGTCCTTTAGGTACAATAGGAACTTCATCATCAATATTGTCATCTACCTCCTCCCCCGGCGGAAGATCTCCAGGAGGTGCGTTGTTTGCTGCCATTTTGTACTTGAATTTGTGACACACACAAATTAGTAACGCAAAAGGAAAGAAGAATAATACACAAAACTATTTAGATAGATAGCCAAAACCGTTAGCTCCCTAGCAACGGCGCCAAAAAGTGATCGGTGCCAACTCTACATTACTACAAAGCGGCGAGAGCGGTCGAAGCAGCTTTTACCCGAGATGGTCGGGATCAAATCCACAGGGAGCTAGAAGTGGGAATTGGATTCTTATCTAAGCTAGTAGTGCGTAGTGCTCTTAATTACACTTTCAATCATCTTTTGGTTAGTTGTTACTTCTAATATTTATGCTAATGATAAGCTAAGTGAACTAAGAATGATTACTTGTAAGGTTTTCTAAATAGTTAAAAAGGCACTAGGGAAGTGACTTTCTCCTAGGTGAATATTTGACGGGATCTAAAGCCTAAGGCAAAGAAGTTTTGTTGGGGATTGCGATATAGCCAATGCACGAAATTACTCACTCTATACCTCTCGGTAACTTGAGTGACTTTGCCCTAATTGACTTTCTCAAGACCAATTGAGTGTTAAAATTGTGCAAGCAATATAGGCTCAAGTCGGGTATTACTATCTCTTGGTTTAACCCTTTAACTGGCGCTATCAATCTCTTGATTACACCCCAATTCCTTGTTGGACCGATTTTTCTAGAATAAAGCTCTCTTTCTCAAGAAGAACCCAAGTCAAATAGGCACAAATTAGTGTTTGCAACCACTAATTCAACATGGAAAACACAAATCAGTCCAAATATCAACTACCCATAAACATCTAAGCCTTAAATCAAAAGACCCATCAAATACCCATACTAGAGTTGAGCCGCAACCCTAGCTAATGGGTCTAGCTACTCATAATAATGGAAGAAATCAGAAAAATAGATGAAGAATAACCCATAAGATTTAATTACAAACTAAGATAATGAAGATTCAGTGTTAAAGGAGCTACAAATTACTCAAAATAGAACAAAACAGTCGTTAACGTGCTCTGGAGTCTAACAGATTACAAAAGATGCCCTAAAAATGTGAAAGAAAGTATTTATACTAGGTCGAATTTTCTGGACAAAAATACCCCTGAGGAGGTACTGCGGTCCGCATAAAATGCACCGCGGACCGCGATGAAGCTTCTTGGCTTGACTATTCACTCTCTGAATCTGGCCATCGCGGCCGCGGTGGCTTCAACTATGGTCCGCACAAAAAGGACCGCGGACTGCATTGGCTTTTATCTTCAAACTCCCAACTCTCTGAACCCCCCTCTCCGCGGACCGCACAAAATGGATTGCGGCCGCGGAGAGGCTACTGCGGCCACAAGAAATCCTTTGTGAACCGCATTGCCTTAGGCTCCAAAAGTGCACCTCTCTGAATCTTCTCACTGCAAGAAGCACTAAATGGATTGCGGCCGCAGTAGGTCTGTTGCAGCTATGCTTTGACTTGTTCTTGGTACTTGTGCATGTTTCACTCATTTTTGAGCTGGTTTTGACTAATTGTCACCTTTTTAACCAAACCCTGCAAACAAGTACAACATGTAAGCCTTTGGGACTATTTTGTATACATTTTTAATCAAAACTCAAGTAAAAAGGAGTGTAAAATTAACTAGAATCCCTAGTTATCAAAGAGCTCCTCCTTCTCTCCAGAAATCAATTCCACGTTGAAGAACTAACTATTTCTCTCTCTAAACCCCTTTTTTCTACATTTTAAAAATGGGTCTGATAGGTGCGTAGCCCTATGCGTAGGCTACACACGTAGGCTACACAGGGTGGCCTGCCATTCCTCTTCAATTGGCAGTTGCTGGATTTGCCTACGCATGGTACGTAGGCTACGCTACAATGCTGCGTGGGCTACGCAAGACTTTCGTAATTATTCTGCTATCCTTTAGTAAAAAGGTCATAACTTCTTGTAAAAATGTTCAAATGATAAACTATTTGAAGCATTAGAAACTAATCACATAGACCTTTCATTTGATAGGTCATACACCATATAAATCTTCATATATTGATATTTATGCTTGTTTGAAGTTAAGTCTTGTGCGAACTCACTTGAAATTTTACCCCATCATATAATTTTTAATTTAACTGAGCCTTAGGGCTCTTCTTGGACCATAAACCATTCTTAGTGCACCTCATACATGTATTATCATGATCAATTAATATCATTTATATTATTAATCCTGTTTATATCTGAATTAATATAATTAGCACCCGCCAATCTTATTAATGTTCTTAAATACTTCAAAATTTTCTAGGGTGTTACATTCTATCTTCAACAAAAGCCTCACAAAACTGAAAATAAATGTTATCTAGTGTAAAACCAAACATATTTTTTATGTTATACCTTGTATATTTTATTTTTTGTCCAATGAACTAAACATCTACAGTTCCATTAAATAATCTGTCATTATTCAATTGTCTTATTATACCTCAGTAATTATAATCTCAATATAACTTGTACATTAACCAAACGACCTTTGGTGATGACTTTTATTAATTATCAAAAAATCTAATGTTTCTACTGAATAAAAAATAACATGTTTTTTTCCCATTCCCTCCCATTTTTTCCAGAGTTTCCTCCTATTTATAGTTGATAATATAAGTTGGGAAAATGATCAAAATCACCTTTCTAATTTTGATTATTATCCATATTTATCCTCTGATATACTATCCGACCAAATTTATGCATATTATTATAATATCTGACCAAATTTATCCATGTCTCTAGCAAATCTTTAAAAAGTACCCTAAACTTAATATTATTTTTGAAAGGGTGTTGAAAAAATCGGTTCTTATCCCTTCTCTTACATTATTTTCTTTATTCAATTGATAGTAATACTTACCATTTTTATCATGTTATTATTTTAAAGGTTTTACATGTATCAATTAATTGCTAATTGACGTAATTCTGTAACTCTAATACTTTGCCATGTTGAATTATATGCTCACAACACAAATGAAAGTTGAGCTATGACTAAAATACCATTTAGTAAAACTGTTATATTTCTTTGAGCCACCAAATGATAGAGGTTCCTGCACATAAATCAACAATTGGCAGTTTTCTTCCAAGCAATTCTTTGATTCAAAAAGAAGAACAATTTGAGATATTTTGGTAAATATTAGGAATGGGAGTAATTTTTAAAAGTTTTTTGGACAAAGGGTAAATTTAGTCGGAAAATATTATCGGTATGAGTAAATTTTACCGAATAGTACAATATAAGGTAAATATAGACAATATTAGAAATTTATTGACCTAGAGAAAGCGTATGATAAAGTTTCTAAAGAAATTCTCTGGAGATGCCTGGAGGCAAAAGGTGTGTCGGTTCCCTGCATTATGGCGATTAAGGATATATATGATGGGGCTAAGACTCGGGTCAGGACAGTATGAGGCGACTCTGAGCATTTTTCAGTTGTAATGGGGTTACACCAAGGTTCTACGCTCAGTCTGTTCTTATTCGCCCTGGTGATGGACGCATTAACACACCATATTCAAGGGGATGTGTCATGGTACATGCTATTCGTTGATGACATAGTTCTGATTGATGAGTCGCGAGCCGGTGTTAACAAGAAGCTGGAGGTTTGGAGACAGGATCTTGTGTCAAAGGATTTCAAGCTGAGCAGGACGAAGATGAAATACTTGGAGTGTAAGTTCAGCGCTGAGCCGGGGGAAGTGGGCGTGGATGTGAGGCTTGGATCACAGGTCATCCCAAGTAGAGGCAGCTTCAAGTAGCTTGGTTCGGTTATCCAGGGGGAAGGGAAAATCGATGAGGATATCACACACCACATTGTGGTAGGATAGATGAAGTGGAGGTTAGCATCTGGAGTCCTGTGTGACAAGAGAGTACCACCGATACTAAAAGGTAAGTTCTATAAAGCGGTGGTTAGACTGGCAACGATATATAGGGCTGAGCATTGGCCTGTTAAGAACTCACATATCCAGAAGATGAAAATAGCAGAGATAATGATGTTGAGGTGGATGTGCGGGCATGCTAGGATAGATAAGATTATGAATGATGATATTCGGGAGAAAGTGCACGTGGCTCCCATTGATGATAAGATGCGGGAAGCGAGGCTTAGATGATTCGGACATGTTCAGAGGAGAAGCCTAGATGCTCCGATACGGAGGTGTGAGTGCCTAGTTGTGGAGGTCACGAGAAGAGGTAGAGGGCGGCCTAAGAAGTGTTGGGGAGAGGTGATCAGGCAGGATATGGCGAGGCTTCAGATTTCCGAGGACATGACACTTGATATGGAGATGTGGAGGTCGAGTATTAAGGTTGTAGGTTAGGAGGTAGTTGAGTGTTGCCTTACTTCGTACCATTGTGGGACTAGCTAGGTAGGGTTTTTGTCTAAGATAACTAGTGGCAATGTTGTGTCTTTCTATTTCGCTTTGTAGTGCAGGACCTATTTAATTTCGCTATTGTATTGCACCTTTCTTCTGGATTTCATGTTGTTCCTATTTTTCGTATGATTTCTGTGGTAATACTAATGTTGTCTCCTTTTGTCCTTTTGTCTTTTTGTTATCTTGAGCCGAGGGTCTTTCGGAAATAGCCTCTCTATTCCTATGGGCTAGAAATAAGGTCTGTGTATACACTACCCTTCTCAACCCCATTAGTGAGATTTTAGTGGGTTCTTGTTGCATAGATTATAGACAATATTAGAAAGGAACGGTTAAATTTGGCCCTTTCCTCATTTTTTTTTGGCTTTTCCTTTATAAGTATTCTAATTTTCTTATTCGCAACACACAAAAGAAAAGCTGTAGCCCGATTTCATCACTCGCTCGGGAACATTGAAGAATTAGCCAGCTTCGTACAAATCGCTGGTACCAAATTTCCATATCTGCAGTGTAGTTCGATTCTTTCCTGCACCATCTGACATATGTTTCTACATTTCTTTCTTTCCCCTTGCCCCTACCCTACGAAAATGCAAGTTAATGCTCGATTTTCTCCAATTTAATCTCGAATTTGTGAATTTTTTGGGTCTTTCTACTGTTTAAATAATTGGATGTGTTCCATTATTTTCGCGTTTTCTGGGGCACTAAAATTGATTTAGGGTGATTTCTGTTTGAATTCTTTTCAATTTTGTTTTTATTTGTTGCTTGGCTATTTTCAATTTGGGCCATAGTGCATGCCGAACGAATACTTTCCTTTCATTTATTGCAAGAAAAAACATAATATAATTGCAAAGCTTATTATTAATTGCTCCTGAGCTATCGTGTAACTGTGCTGGTAGTAGGTAAGTTACCTGTGAAATTAGTAAGGTGCGATCAAGCTGGCTGGACACCACGGTTATTAAAAAAAAGCTTGTTACTAATTGCTTTGAAAGTGAGTGTGTAGAAGAGGTTAGCTTCTTGTTTGACTGAGTGACCTTCCTTTACTTTTGTTTTTTCCTGTATTTGTGGAACCTATTTCCAATTTAGATAGTTGTCAAATGTAACAACCCAGCTCGCACTAGTGACATTGTCCGCTTTGGGCCTACGCCCGTACGGCTTTAACACGCGTCACTAGAGTCTAAGGCCTGTCTATTTATATATCCAAAATCTCTTTCATGTTTTGTCGATGTGAAATTTGCCTGGTATCACATACACCCCTCATAGGGACCCAACGTCCTCGCTAAGGTTTACCCCACCATTGTTCAAGGTTGCACGTGAAGTTGCTCTGATAACATATGTAAAAGCTCAGCCCACTAGTGATGTTGTGCGCTTTGGGCCCATGCCCGTGCGACTTTAAAACGCGTCACTAGAGTCTAAGGCTTGTTTACTTATATACCCAACATTGCTCTCGTGTTATATCGATGTTCGCCTAAGGTGTCATATACACCCCCTCTTAGGGACTCAGCATCCTCGGTGAGGTTTGCCCTACCACTGTTCAAGGTTGCACGCAGAGTAACTCTGATACCATATGTAACAGCCTGACGCACAAGTGATATTGTGCGGTTTGGGCGCAGGCTCACACAACTTTAAAACGCGTCACTAGAGTCTAAGTCTTGTTTACTTATATACCCAGCATCTCTCTCGTGTTTTGTCGATGTATGATTCGCCTAGGATGTCACATACACCCCCTTTAGGGACTCGGCATCCTCGCTGAGGTTTATCCCACCACTGTTCAAGGTTGCACGCAGAGTGGCTCTCATACTATATGTAACAGTTCAGCCCACTAGTGATATTGGACGCTTTTAATAACTAGAGTCTAAGGCTTATTTACTTATATACTCAGCATCTCTCTCGTGTTATGTCGATGTGGGATTCGCCTAGGATGTCACATACGCCTGGGCCTAACGCTGTTACATATGGTATCCGAGCCACTCTACGTGCAACCTTGAACGATGGAGGGCAAACCTTAGTAAGGACGTCGTGTCCCTACGCGCACAATATCACTAGTAGGTTGCGTTGTTACACATGGTATCCAAGTCAGTCTGCGTGCAATCTTGAACGATGGAGATCAAACCTTAGTAAGGACGTTGAGTTCCTACGGAGGGTGTATGATGTACTTTCAAGGTTTTGCACCTCTCAAGTACAAAGAAGAGAGAAAAACAGAAGCACCCCGCTAAAGTTTTTCACAAAACTAGCGAAAGGGTTCTTCAAACTCACGTTAGAAGAATGTAAGATGGAAATAAACCTCACCGACACGTTCCCCAATCCCGCAAGATTGCAAGAAGCGTTGAATAAAGGAAGAACAATGAAATAAAAAGTAAATCACGTTTTTGAAGCAATATCTTAGAAAAACTAATCACCAATATTTATTTTCAGCATATTAAGCCCTTTAAATAGGCCTTACAATGAGTAAAATTGGTAAGGTTAAGGAAAACTAATCCTAATTAGACTAGAATAAGAATAAGGCTAAGAAAATCTATCCTAACTAAAATAGGAAAAAGAATTCTAGTAAGAATGGGATACCAACTAACAATTCTAGTTTGACTAGAACTACAAATATAATCCTACTAAAACAAGAATTAAATTACTAGGAAATAAGAAATAACAAATCCTAATCTTTAAGGAAAAGAAATCCTAATCTTGGATGGATTCTTCGCTTCTTGAGTTTCATGAATTTTTAGCATTCTTGATCTTGCATCAGTGTATGTGACACCCTAGGCGAATCCCACATCGACAAAACACGGGAGAAATACTGGGTATATAAGTAGACAAACTTTAGACTCTGATGACGCGTTTTAAAGCCTTGCGGACCTAGGTCCTAAACGGACAATATCACTAGTGGGCTGGGCTGTTATATCAAATTAATATTATATGCATTACATATTTGAGTTTTGAACCTCTCCAAGTCCCGCTTTTATTTTCTGTTGATGTTGATATATTTTTTAATGTTGATTTTCACTAATGAAATTACTTAATATTTCTAATAAATTTTAACATAAGTAATGTCATCAGTGATAAAAACTAAAAATTATATCTCGAAAGTTTGAATTTAAAGGGGGGGGAGGGGGGGGGGAAGATATGTAATGAAAGTTATATAAAATATAGGTTGATTTTACAACAATTTCATAAAGTAATTTTTCAATTTATATATTTTGAATGACTTAAAAAAAAAAAATATAGTTTGACATCATTTTAATTATATCCAAAGTACTGTGAAAAAGTTTATTAAAATATTATAATACAAAAATAATTTACATAGATGATGATTGATAGTTTAAAGGACAAAATAAACATTGATAAAAGAGAGGAAGAATGATTATCGTTTGAAGTTGAAGCAGGAATCTGATTTAAGCAAAATTGGGAAAAACTTAAATAATTTTAACCCACAAAAAGCTCATGTGGATTATTTTTTTGATTTGCACAGGGTGTCCGAGTCTCTAAGAGCCTCGACTAATCCCGGGGGTGCACAGGCCCTCGACAATGAGTTTCCCGCAAGTGCGCCATGGTTAATTCAGGTTTTACCCAATCCGATGAGCCTCAGAATTGTTTGCATCCAGTGGGTTTCGAACTTGTGACCTTGAAAGGGAGCAAACCCCAAGGCTCAAGTCAATTGCCACCAGGCCAACCCCTAAGGGTTAGCTCATGTGGATTATTGCAAATGACATCATTTCGATTCAAAGTGAGCACGCTGCAAACTCATTTGTTTTCCGTTCCATTCCCTCGTACAATAGAAATAAATAATTCTTCCTCTTGCTCCTAGCTTTCCTTATTCTTGTAGGGTTTGGCTTTTACACTTACCTAAATCCTTTAACAGCGTGGTTTTGGAAGGGAACTTTCCGTTTCCTTATACTTCTCCAATCCTTTCACTAATATGTTTAAGATGTATGTGTCACATATATACTCCTATTCTTTATTTATATTCTGTATTAAAGTGTTATAGAAATTTTGGCAGCAATGGAAGGGATGGAAGGGACAGATCAAATTTCGGAACTGCCAGTGTCGATTTTGGAGCACATCCAGTCTTTACTTGTTGTTAAAGATGCTCTGAACACTAGTACATTGTCCAAGGCTTGGAACAGTGCTTGGGCTTCCCTCTCCTGCTTAAATTTTGGTGATGATATTTTCAGCAAGTCAAAAAACATTGTGAGTCGAATTCTAGCAGATCGGCAAAAGCAGAACATTTCTGTGCGAAAGTTCATGGTAAAGTTACCATATGCTTCGTTAACCTCTAATTATGTGGATAATTGGATTAATATACTGTTAGCCTGTAATATCAAAGAGTTGTCTATAGAGGTTGAACGCACACACACTTACATCAAGTTGCCTGAAGCAATCTTTGCTGCCAAAGCTCTAAACATGCTTCGTTTAGGCGGATTTAACCTCGAACTACCCTCTGATGGCATAAAATTTTCATCTTTGCGAGAGTTATACCTTGCTGACTCGTTTCTGGACGAGCAATTACTTCAAGCTCTATGCGCAAGCTGTAGCAATTTAGAAGTTTTGTCTTTAAGTGGATTTCATGGACCAATCAGTTTACAAGTAGCAGGAACTTTACCTAAACTAAGGGCGGTATATTTGGAAGATTGCCCAGATCAATTCCAGATGGTTGATATTGCAGCGCCTAATCTTAAAGACCTTGAAATTAGCTCCTTTTGTGAGGACCTACATGTAATTAAGATAACTGCTTGCAAATCCCTAAAGCATTTGGAGCTCTTGACTGTTGAGGCTGTCACTGACCAATGGTTAGAGGAGCTTCTTCCAAATATACCCAACCTTGAAATCTTTCACTTATCTTGTTGTTCGTTGTTGAAGACCGTGAATATCTCAAGTGATCGGCTCAAGTATTTCCAAGTAACTGCGTGCAATAATCTGATTGAGGTTGATCTAGATACTCCTAACTTACTAGGATTCTTATCTGATGTTCGTTATGGAGAAGATACTGTTGATCCCTTGCCCACATTCAATCTGAAAGCTTCAAATCTGCTGGAAGCTTGTCTCTGTTTGATCCCAGAAACCCTTGACAATCCTTGGTACTCTAAGCTGATAAAGTCTCTTGGTAACTTTAATCATTGCAATGCTATCACTCTATGCTGTGAGAATGACAAGGTACGTACGTGCAACACGTTATCTACTTGCCCCTGCTTGAAGACGTGGTTCTGGATTTCTCATAGTTCTTCTTTTTGTTTGTGCAGGAGATAGTTATACCAAAAGACATGAGAGAGAACTTGCTTCCTCCACTTTATGATGCTAAGTGTTTGCATGTAACAATTATGAATCCATTGAATCATTCAGTTGTGGACGTTGTGGATAGTTTGCTTTGGATTTCTCCTCAACTGGACAGCCTGTATTTTGGCTGCGGGACTGAAGACTTAAAGACCCTGAAGGTAAGGTTTCTTGCACCTTTATTCTTTATGTGTGGTTTTCTGGCAGTTAGTTCCCTTTTTTACATGCCTTTGATTTCTTTTCTTTTTTCTTTTTTTTGTGACAAAACCTTCATACTTGGTTTAAGATCTTTTGTTTACCTAATAGTACACTTATGAGCAGATTAGCCAACCTGATAGTTAGTCAACCAACATATGTAAAACTGCAATCACCTACATACATAAAGATTAGCGAGGTAACAAAACCCTTTGTAGCCCCTTAAAAAGTTGTTTGTATAAACTTACTTCTCATAAATATCCGCAAATGTATTGGTTTGTTGACTGGTTAAGGGCCAGGTGTTCTTGATTGATTTGTAAACTGTTAGAGAAATTGCGCCAAATGAATAACTTAAAAGTTATGTGTCGCCGGTCTATTAGTTAAGACTATGTCTTAGCCACTTTAGTTTAGGTCTTATGTTTATTAGGAGTCTTTTAATCCTATCGGAGATTTATGTACATGCCATTTGAAAATATAGAGAATTCTAGTACTTATTATTGTTGTTGTTATTGTTGTTGTTGTGGTGGTGGTGGTGGTGGTGGTTATTTTTATTGTTGTTGTGTGCTCGGTCAACTTCAAGAAACAATATAAACACAAGAATTTAGTTCATAATACTGGAAAAGCAGGGACGTATGCATGTCTTACCTGCTTGAACTGAACATTATTTTGATATACCTAATTCGATGAACTTCCCCTTCCCTCACAGTGACTGTTAACCTTTCTATATTAGTTTCATGATTGATTGTTCATGGAGATACTTATTACCTTTGTTTCTGTCATGGTTTTCTTGGTTTTGTAGTTTACATCCAGAGATGCAGCTGATGATGAAGACGAGAAACCTTGTTGTGCATCGATGCCTTGGAAATGTTGGAGGCATGAACTAAAGAAAGTTAAATTGAACAACTTTACATGTACGGAGCTGCAAGAGTTGAGAAACTACCTTCTCACAAATACAGATATATTGGAGGAAATAATTGAAGTTCCACCATAAAGGAGCCTTCTCACTAATACAGATATATTGGAGAAGATAATTGAAGATCCACCATAATTGAGCCTTCTTACTTCATTTAAGTAGATTTCCTTTAACTAAGTTTGCATGGTTCCTTCTGTGTGGTTGCGTCTAGCTCATGTTATGCTTTGAATAAATTTGTTCATGACCTGTTCTGCTGATGTGTTATGTACTTGTCGATGATGGGCATTCTCACGGTGGACATTTGTTTGCCATGTTATTGTTTCTAATTTCTTCTTTTTGCTTTTGATGTTTCAAAGCGTATTCAAATTATCCTGGAACATTCTCAGTGTATGATTGCCCTAGTACAATTATGGGCAAATGAACGGGCGGAGACAATTGGGATTAGAAAGGGCGAGGCGTATCGAATTTTTTCATGATACATGAACTTATGGAGCCCCTTGAGCCCATTGGTTTTGTTTCAGTGTGGATTTGATGTCCAAAGTTTTGTTTGGTGGCTTGGATTTTCCCTGAAGATTGTTTCTTTGAGAACAAGGGTAATTATGCAGTGGAGCCATTGTATGTGGAAATCACATCTTTTTGCATTTGCTATAGTTTTGTTCATCAGCATTTGTAGTACTTCCATTTTTAGTGGCTTTACTGAGATGGTTCAATTGGTCTGCATGTTATACATGTAGGTTACAACTTTACATTTTTGTTGTCAAAGACCTTTTTATTCTCTTCAAGTATGCAAAAGGATACAAGATATGGAATCACTGGTGATTCTGTCTTCTTGTGTTGTTAATGAACCTGGCTATCCTTTTGGAAACTTTTGTACAGTAACTGTTAGCATTCCAGACCTGATTTATAAGAATACATATGGACTCAACAAAAAAAAAAAGGAGAGGAAAAAAATAGAGGATTTGGTGATAATACAGACTTTTACTGATCAACAGTAATGCAAGGTAACAAGCAACTCCTTGAGATTCCATTTGGTTTAATCATTTCAGTCTGAGTTGTGTTATGTGGAAACTCTGTTACTCAACTGTAGACTTCGAGGGAATTTAATATGAAGATATTGCAAATAACGATCTTTATAAGGTAGAGGTAAGGTTTGCGTACATACTATCCTCCCAAGACTTCATTTATGGGATTACACTTGGTTTTTTGTAGTTGTTGTAGATTGCAAACAATGAGTTAGTGTCTCCATTCAGCTTTCGTACTCAGAAGAAGCACATTTAGGCGGTTTTTCTTTTTCTGAAGTTTCCAAAAATAGAGTTTGCAAATTCATAAGAAATGGCAATAACAGTTCAAACAAACACTTCTTTCTAAAAAAAACTCACTAGAACTGTTGAATCTTTTGTTTAGAATAGCTTGTCCGGGTTTATAAACATCTTTTCGTGATAACTCTTCTATGACAGAGTTCACCTTAACGACTAAAAAGGATCTTTTTGATGAAATAAATGATATGTTCATGCAATGTTTTAAAAGGCGGGGCGTGAGGCGAGGCGTTTTACCTCTGATGAAGCGAGGTGTAAGCTCTAAGATATGGGGCGTAAGTCCCACGGATCTTTAAATTTTACTAATTTCAAGAATTTTAAGATAGTTTAAAGTAACAAAAATAATTATAAAAATTACATTAAAATCAAAAAATTATAATAAATAATCTATTTAAAATATTTATAAATTATAATTCAACCATGAATAATACGAAAGTATGGCATATATCATAATATGCAGATTAGCTGCAATGTCGTTACAACTCAAACATTAAAAGTAATGTATTCGATACGAAATTTAATACGTATCTCTTAAGGAGTAATGAATCTTGAAAGAATTTCGATATTATAATTTGATATTTTTTTTATAAAATACTCCTTTTATTTAATATGTTTTCTATTTGAAAGAGAATTTATAATAAAAATATTATTCACAATTTAAATATGATTCTCTAGCATCATTTATTTTTAAGTTTCAACAAGTTAAAGTGACACATAATTCACCATGCAATACCATGATAACTAATTATTTGTAAATAGTTAATAGCTAATAATAAGCTATTAAATAAATAAGCATTGTATCACGTAAACATGAAAAAAATAATATTTAGAAAAATAATTATAAAACAATTATGGACTATTATATAATAAAGACATAACAAAAGTTAATAAATAAATATTTTTTAAATGAAAGATTTATTTAAATTTACTATCATAGCAGTCTTAGTGGATAACGTGCAAAAAATTTTATTTTAATTATGACATAAAATACTCTCAACTTAACGATTTATGATTAAGAAAAACGTAATTGTGAATAGTCAACGATTTATTAAGAAAATTTGTGCATTTACAAGGTTGGTTACACTCAATTGCATAAACTTCTATTAGGCGAGCCCAGTACGCTGGGCGTTGGGCGTGTCCGGGGCGTAAGCCCCAACGGCCGAGGCGTAAGCCTCACGGAATTAAGCCCGACACATAAGCCCAAGGGCGTTTTATAAATGCTCTGCCCCGAGGCGAGCCCCGAGCGAGTCCCAATTATGCCTTTTAAAACAGAGTGTTCATGAGTAGGGGTGGCAATTTGAGCCCAAACACATCTAACCCGCCCAACCCGCCCAGAGATTAATGGGTTGGGTTATAAATATTTTAGTTCATGGGTTAATTTGGGCTGAGCCCAAGTTAACTCATTATATTTTATAGCCCATTCTGACCCATTAAGCAGCCCAAATACAACCCATAAAACTCACCCAAAACAAAAGGTATATCAACCCAACTTATATAGAAATTTATTTAGTTGTCCCAATTTTACTTTTTTTTTGTATTTTCAATTTTATGTTTTTTTGTTTTTCTGCACCATCCATACCCCACCCACCACCCCCGCAAAACCCTCCCCTCAAAAAAAATTTTACTTTTTTTTTGTATTTTTAATTTTCTGTTTTTTGTAGACAAGAGGGGTAACTCTAATGGTAAGCAACCTCCACTTCCAACCAAGAGGTTGTGAGTTCGAGTCTTCTCAAGAGCAAGGTGGGAAGTTCTTGGAGGGAAGGATGCTGGGAGTCTATTTGGAAACAGCCTCTCTACCCCAGGGTAGAGGTAAGGTCTGCGTACACACTACCCTCCCCAAATCCCACTAAGTGAGATTATACTGGGTTGTTGTTGTTTCCTGCACCAACCATCCCCCTTCCCCTTCGTGAAACCCCCTCCCCTAAAAAAAAAAATTACTTTTTTGTTTTTTTTGTATTTTTAAATTTCTATTTTTTTCTGGCCCCCACCCCCACCCCCCGGCAAACACCTCAAAAAAAAATTTTACTTTTTTTTTTATTTTAAATTTTCTATTTTCTGTTTTTTTCTCTCGTTTTTTTGCACTATTCACCCCCCCCCCCCACACGCACACACACACACACTCCACCCCTACCCCAACCCCAAAAAAAAAATTCAACTTACACATTTTAAGGTAAAAGAATTTTTTTTATGCAAGATGAGCATGGTTCTAAAATATGGGTTAAGTTGGGCAGGTTGGGTTATGACTCATTGTTTAGCTCATCTTGACCCAACCCATCTTAGCCCAAGTACACTTTGAGCTGAGTTGGGCAATAACCCATTTATTAACCTAATCCATCTTGACCCGTCCAAATTCAGCCCAACCCGCCCATTTGCCAACACTATTCGGGAGTGATCATGACTCAACTCTATGGTGATTGCTAGAACGAATTACTTTATTCCTTTTTTTGGGATCTAGTGACAGTCTAACTGATACGGAGTTATTGTGTATTGAAAATTAGAAGCTTCATTCAATACAAATACGACAAGTTTATGTTTATTTTGTCGATATGTAAGGGATTGTTTGGTCTAGAAGCAAGCTGTGTAAGGATTGGAATGCATGGTTAATAATGCAAGGATTATAATGTAGGATAGATTTTATAATAAACTTATAAAATAATTTCTTTTTGAATGAGTTGAAAACCAAATTTTAGTATATAGTATAACCAAAACAGAATACTTGGAGGAGTAAGTTCCATGAAGTAACTCATGAGGTTGACATGAAAGCGAGGCTTGATACACAAGTCATCCCCAATAAAAGAAGTTTCAAGTATTTTGGGTCCATAATTTAAGGTAATACGGAGAATAATGATGATGTCACACATCGTATTGGAGTGGGGTGAATAAACTAGAAGTTCGCATCAGGGGTCTTGTGTGATAAGAATGTGTTACTAAGACTTAAAGGTAAGTTATATAAAGTGATGTTGTATGGGACAAAGTGTTGGCCAGCAAAGAATTTCATGTACAGAAAGTAGTGAAAATGAAGAAGTCGAGATGAATGTGTGGGCATATTAGGAGAGATATGATTAGGAATGAGGATATATGGGGCAAGGTGGGAGTGACCTCAGTAATGGACAAGATGCGAGATTGAGGTGGTTCGAACATGTGAAGAGGAGATGCACTGATATCCTAGTGAGGATGTGTAAGAGATTAGAAATAGTAGGTCTAAGGAGAGGCATATGTAGGCCAAAAAAGTATTGGGGAGACGTGATTAGGTAGGACATGACACATCTTCGGCTTACTGAGGATATGACCTTGATAGGAGGGTGTAAATGTCGAGAATTAAGGTAGTAAGTTAGTAGGTAGTCGCATGTTTTTCTTCCCCATATACTAGTAGTATTAGTACTACTCCCGTATTTTCTTATTCTTAGTTTTCTACTACTACCTATTATTTTTTGCTTCGATTTTTTTCTTTTTCTTGTTGTTGTTGTAAGCACGTGATTTTTGACCCTCCCCGAGAATTTTTACATTTTTTGCGTGAATATGTGAAATTGAGTCTAGTACAGCTATTTTAACTATTTTTACTTTATTTCGTTGCAAAAAGAAAATTTCAAACAAATATATATATAAATTTTAGTTTATGTATTTCTCATAAACTTGAAAAATACAAAAATTGCACTTTATTTTTATACCTTGTATAATTTCGAAAAAAAAATACAAAAATAATAATTCTGTTAAAGTTTTATAGTCATTTTAACTTTGAAAAATACAAAAATATTACCTCATATTTTATCTTAATATTTAAAACGAAAATTACAAAAAAAAATAGTTTCATTAATATTTTGTAGCTATTTTAAATCTTGAAAAAATATTCAAAAAAAGATATAGTTTTGTTTAAATACTAGTCTTATTTTTGGTAGTTATTTTGCTTACATAGGACTAGTTAAGCGACGTGTTCCTATTTCTCGGGTCCTGACAAAAGAATAATATTCGGGTTTAAACTACCCGGTTTTAGGCCTAATTTTCGGACCTAGCCCGTAATGAACCGTGTCCAGGACACGTGGGGAACCCCACCACGCGTGGGGAACATATGCCTTAAACCCCACCACGCGTGGGGCTCATTTTTTGAGGGAAAAACGTTACAAATACACGGACAAAACATGAAAGGGAGAGGATTTTGGAATTAAAAAGAACGGGGATTTTAGAATTTTTGAGGAACAGATACTACTGTTCCTCTTTCTTCTTTAAAGAGAAAGGAAAAAAAACCCTAGGGCGGCTCCGATCGCAAAAACCTCCAGGCAACCACCCTACGTCCACCAAGCCTCCGACCTCCACCCCGTCTCCTCCCAACTCCTACCAGCAGACCCCTCCACTGTTCGAGCTTCTTCTTCCTAAAGAAGAAGAAGCAGAAAACCTAAAACCACCGTCCAAAAACCACCCGACACCACCACGACCTTCCACCTCCAGCTATCAGCCTCACCATCAAACACCATCGCCCAAACACCATAACCAACACCCAAACACCATCACCCTCGTCCCCAGCTGTTCGTCGAAGCTGCGTTTGCGTCCTCACCTTCCCATCGTAACCCACCAAACCAGTCGCAACCCTCCGACGCCGGAACTCCAGCTCAACCTCACGTCCAAACCCACCTGCTCGTCGACCTTTTGCTGCATCCTCTTCGCAGCTACAACCCATCCTACTGTCGCAACTAACGCCCTCGTCATTGTCCAGTCGACAACCATCACCCCGTCACTATTAAACACTGCCCGTCGACTCCCACAATCGTCGACTAAACAGTCCGTCAGCTTCACGCCACTAGTTGAGCCGGAGTTCATGGAGGTGAGCTGCTCGACCTTGTGTTGAGGTCGAGTTCCAGTCCAAGGTCCAAAGGTTGAGTCGAGGTCCGGTACGTCGAGGCGCTGTCCGAGGTTCCGTCGTTGTTCTTCGTTCAGAAAGGTCCGGTTTAAGTTCCGTCGGAATCGTGTTTGTCGCTCTGAGTTTGTCGAGGTGCAAAGGTTAGTAAACCTCGATGTATTAGATAAATAAACCTACGTTGAATGTTTGAGATGCAATATAAAAATTGGTATGGAAATTTTCTGCCTATGTTTCATTGCCTGCATTTTGGTTCATTTTCATGTTACATTATTCTTGTTTATTTGATGTCGTTTAATTAAGTTGGATTAGTCGTTCCATGACGCAAGTTTGACGTTAATCTGTTCGTCCTTTCCTTCGGTCAGGTCATTCGAAAAATAGCATTAGTGCATGCTGTTACTACTACCGAAACACTCATTCACTAAACTCCTTTTATTAAACTTTTAACAAGTCATGGGATTTTAGTTGTAAAGAAGCCGTAAAGTTTAGTATTGTTAAAGGCGTAAAAATGGCATCCCATTAAAAATATATAAAAAAAAAATAATAATAAAAATAAATAAATAATAATAATAATAATAAAAAATAAAATGAGACGAGCCTCGCCAAATAAAAGGGACAAATTGCGGGGCCCTCACAAAATATATGTATTAAATACTTAGATTCCGGAATGGGTCGTTTAGCAAATTTCACGGCCCTACCCAAAAATAATAATGCGCTAGTTGCTTTAGGCGCGCCTTTAATAATGTTATCTCCCTAAATTCGGGTGCACATTTATGTGACCCAAATCCAAATCTCAACGAAATCGAAATGTGCCTCTAATCACGGGTACATTGACTGTGACGTGGTATGAGATGCATTTCCATGACGTTGCAAATTCCTTTTAAAAAATAAGCATGAGATGAGCCTCGCCGAATAACAACACAAATCGTGGGGCCCTCAATAAATACTTGTTTAAAATTACTTAGAATTCAGGAGGGTCGTTTAGCGAATTTCACGGCCTCCGCAAAATAATAATGCGCTAGTTGCTTTAGGCGCGTCTTTAATAATTTAATTTTCTTAAACTCGGGTGTGCATTTCATGCGACCCAAATCCAAATCCTAAAACATCAAATAAAATATGTTTCGGATTGTGGGTGCATTTCATGCGACACAGTCCAAAGATATATTTTAAGCGATGTTCACATTCTTGTAAAAATAACAATAATAAAGCGGTAAAAAGTTAAAATTGGCACATTGGTTCATATTGTATTTAAAATCAGATAATCAAGCCGAATATAACAATTGAGCGACCGTGCTAGAACCACGGAACTCGGGAATGCCTAACACCTTCTCCCGGGTTAACAGAATTCCTTATCTAGATTTCTGGTACGCAGACTGTAATATAGGGTCATTCTTTTCCTCGATTCGGGATTAAAATTGGTGACTTGGGACACCCTAAACCTCCCAAGTGGCGACTCTGAAATAATTAAACCAATCCCGTTTCGATTGTCCTTTAATTGGAAAAAACTCCCATGCGCCCCTCGGGTGCGGAAAAAGGAGGTGTGACAGCTCTGGCGACTCTGCTGGGGACGATAACCCAGAACCACTGGTTCAGGGTTAAGAATTCGAGCTTAGAATAATTGTTATTATTTGGCTTTATTTATTATCTGATTTTATTATATGTTTGAGCCTGTTGTGCTAAATGTTGCTTTTACCGCTTTGATACTATTTGGACTGTATATATAAACTGTGCCGAAACCCCTCTCTTCTCTCTCTTGAGGAGTGCACGCTGGTTGTGGCTTCTTTCTGTTAGTGTCATATACCAAAATAGAACGAGGATTCGGAGGAGTTGCAAAACCGGATGGCCCTTTGGTTACCGGTACACAGCTCCCATCCTCGGCTCGAGTTGTCCGCTCGGGTAAGCCAGGTCTAGAACAAATACCCAGGTTATGAACTTAGTATAACAAAGCCACATGCCGGATCCCTAGTAGGAACGTTTATTTGCATCATGTGCATTTGACTTAGGGGACTCAACACAGGGGTTGGGTCCGTCTAGGACAAGCAACCTGAAAATAATAGACCATCTTATGACATCCTATGTGCTACATGTTGTATTTAGTCAAGGGCGTATGGGTCATTGGGTCATTCCCAGCATAATGTTATTTTAATCAAAGCATGGGGAACATTTGTGGAATCCAAGAAGCCTTGGAATTCCCTATGTCCCCCACGCTTGCTTTTTGGGAAAACACATGGGGAACATTTGTGGAATCCAAGAAGTCTTGGAATTCCCATATGTCCCCCACGCTTCATATGTTGGAAAAGAAATAATAAATAAAAAAAAAATTTTACAAATAAAACAAAGCATGAAAATTCAAAAAGATTTTGTATGTTTTCATTATTTTCCACAGATTAAAAATAAAATCGTGAAAAAGAGGAGAAAATAACAGCATAGAAGTCCGAGTAGAGTCGAAACTCTGCCGAAATTTTAAAAAAATGAAAAAATAACTTGTTAGTTTGTTATATTAAAAGCAAAGGAAAAATAAAAAAAAATCACCATTGTTCTGTTTGTTTTTAAAAAAATAATAGTTTGTTTTGCCATTAAATGAAAAAGAGTTTGTTTTTTTTTTAAAAAAAAAAATGTTTTATTTTGTTTGTCTATGAAAATGCCAGAAATAAAAATAAAAAGAGTTTTATTATTTGTTCCAAAAATAAGTATATATAATCCAAAAAAAAAATCAAAAGAAAGTTCAAAATTCAAAAAAGATAAAATAGATAAATAAAAATCCGAAAATATTTTGATTCTTCTTTAGAAAATTCAGAAAAAAAACATTTTAGAAGCATTTCTTTTATTAAAGGTAAAATTCCAAAAAATATTTTCTTCTTCTTCTTTAGAATAAAAAAAAAAGCAAATGAAATTCAAAAATATATCTTAGAAGTGTTTCTTTTAAAAGAAAATCAATAAAAAAAATGCTTCCTTTCTTCTTTTAAAGTAGTTCTTTTGCCCGAACTACGCGGGTTTGATTCTCACTGGATGTGAGATACGTAGGCAACCCTCATCGGGTCCAACCCCACCTTTTGCTGAAATAGCCAAAAATCAAAAAATTTAATCTTGTCATAAATAAGGCGGGTGATGTCCAACCCACCTTTTGCTAAAATAGCCAAAAAACAAATAAATAAAAAATATATGTCAAATTTTAATTTTGTCATAAAGAAAGTCAGGTGACGCTGTTTTATCAAGACATAGCCGAATGTTCCCGAAAGGGACGCCGGAAGGCTGACTTTGCATAAACAGCCACTTTTGGGTCATTTTTGAGACTTGGTCCAGTTGACCCCCACAGCCTAAAAATCTTCGTCCCCGAGACGTTGAAAGGCCGTGTTTGCAATATTGACTTTTCTCATTTGAAAAACGATAAAAAAGAGTTATAAATAAGTCAGGTGATGCTGTTTTGTCATAAAAAGGGCCGAATGTTCCCGAAAGGGACGCCGGAAGGCTGACTTGGCATAAACAGCCACCTTTGGGTCATTTTGAGATATGGACCCACACAGCCTTATAAATCTTCGTCCCCGAGGCGCTGAAGGGCCGTGTTTACAACGCCAAGTCTTTTATTGTAATTTTTAAAAGAAAAAAAAATCAAAGAGTCAGCGGTCATGTGAATACCGTCTTTTGTCATAATAAGCCGAGCCAGCTTCGGCCGCGTCTTAAACCGTTCTTGCCGAAATAGCCTTAGAGTATCTTTCAGTTGTCGAAAGGTTATTTTCGTAAAAGAATGGACAAGTTTCAAAGTGTCAAAATAATCCTCCCCGGCCTCAAAATTTATATGAAATTTGGAAGGGGCCACATTTGCAAAAAATAACCGTCCGGTTGCATTTGGCAAACGGGGAAAGGAACTATCCGTTCGTTTTTGAGTTTGTAATTGTTGATTAGAGTATGCGAATTATTTTGATTTTCGGGTCCGTTTGTTGTCTCTTGTCAAAAGTCTGTTTTTGCAATCAAGTTTGTTTTAATTTGAAAATTGGAAATTCCAAAAAAAAAAAAAAATGTGTGTGCGTTTATTATTGTTTATCTTTTATTGGTCCGAACTACGCAAGGTCTGATTCACGCAGGGACGTGATACGTAGGCAATCTCCATAAGATTCGACCACCACTAAAATAAAAAAATAAAAAAATATATATAATAATAAATAAATAAAAGAGAGTGTGGAAGATTTTTAGGGGGCACAATTGTCTAACTGCTTAGGTACATTGTATCTCTGATATATGATTGTCTGTCCAATGCCCTAACACTAACGTGATGACTTCCCTTTGATGTGTCCATATAAAGAGAGTGGTTGGTTGTGGTAACTCCTCCTTGCAAAGCAAAATCAAAGGACAATGGCTCAGAACCGCAGAACCGAGTGGGTCAGTACTGATGACCGACAACAATTGGTCGAACTGAACAACGGGTTGGTAGAAGAAGTGAAAATGCTGAGACAGCATGTGGCAGACATGTATCAGGCATGGATAACAGGAAAAGCACCACCCCCTCCACCGCCAAGTCTCTTGAACTCGGTCAATTCCCAAGCACCCAACACCATAATGGAAGATCCCCCATACTCTCCATCCCAACCCACTTATGGCAGCCTTCCCAGCTACCCGAGTAGCTCCATCGCTCCCCAATGCTTCTCCGCTCCCCAACACCACTTCTTTCCCCGCCATACTTCACTTTCCAGGCACCCGGCTCCACAAAATGCCTACCCACCTACACAAGCCTACCAAAAGCCACCTGGATCAGGTTTCCGGCCCTGTCAACATGCAAGAATGAAGAGGTTGCTGAAACGAGGAAATGCTCTCGCCCCCATCGGGTTATCTTATGCCAGTCTGTTTGAAAGGCTAAGGCATGCTGGTTCGATTGAGCCACTCCCCGCATGTACTATAAATCCGCTTGCAAGGAGCTTTGATCCGGCAGCACGATGCGCCTACCACTCCAATGTCATAGGGCACAACATTGAGAGCTGTCATAGCTGGAGAAAGGAAGTAGAGAAAATGATCCGAGAAGGGCGGGTTGCAATTAATAACAGTGACATGGGGCACTCGAACCTCCTCGAGAATTCTCCGACGGAGGTTGATGAGGTTGAAGCTGGTAATGGTCTCGGCAGTATTGATGCAAAGCTCAGTGGCTAAAATGCCAATTCTGATAAAGTGGGAGGACGTTTTTGTTCCTGGGTCAGCAAGAGAGAAGCTGGTGGTGGCTCATTTTGTTGTCATTTCTGTTGTTCGGATTATTAGGATGATGAGTCGGATGATGTCTTGTCCAGTTGGTTTTTAGGATTTTGTTCTGGATTGTTTTGTTTATTTTGTTATTTAAACCATTTCACCGGTAGTCTAATACCAAGTCCGGTCTTTTATTATTTCCAGTCATCTTTTTGTTTAGTCCTTTTACCATCTTTTGTTCGATGCCGATTCTAGGGACATAACATGCGCACCCAGTTTGGGCCTAATCTTAAAAGTTAATCCAAACCCTGGAGAGGTGATCAGAATAGTTAAAGGAAAATAAGAACGGTTGAGATCATACAGAGCTCGAGTCATGTGGAACTGGGGCAAGTTAAACGCAAAGAAATCCATTAAAGAAAGATTCGCCTAAATTGGCATGAGGGTCGTTCACAATAATGAGAATGAGAGTGGCGCCCAACGGTGTCTTAGAAGTGACAAATGAACAAACAGAGGTTAAATATAATTGTCAAGTCCGGCACCATCGGAAAAGACTATAAATCTATTGTTTAATTGTGTTGTTTGCACTTGGCATGTGTTGAAGACTGGAATGACGAAGGCATTTTGTTCTACTATCCAAACACTTTATCCTTCGTTAACCCCTTTGGAGCCTTATTTATTTTCTTTCGTACCCCTCGTTCGGAATTAGTAGCAACGAATAAAATTCGCAAGCATGGTGGGTAAGAGAAAAGAGAAGGAAAGAAAACAACAAAACGAAAAGAGAAAAAAGAAAAGAAAAGAAAATTGATAACAAAGAAAAAAGAAGGGGAAAATTAAATGAAAAAGAGGAATTGGGAACTACGTTTGACCTGATTCCTCAAAGAGGATACGTAGGCGCTTCACGGCTCGGTCATAGTTTTGAAAAATAAAAAAAAAAAAAAAAAACAATTAAAATATCCCCAAGCAAGAAACTGGGGCAGATGTTGCGTTTGAGGTAAATAAATCTAATTCCGAAGGTTGTAATTAATAACCCAAAATGAATGCATTTTTGAGCCTTTAATACCCTTTCTTTCTAACCCTATCCAAAACCCACATTACGGTCCAAAGAAAGACCTTCCGATCAGTCTTCAAAAGATGCCAAGTCAGACAAATGAAGAGTCTTACCGGCGAACATAACATTCTGTTCCACAGCAGAAAGGACTCTAATCTCCAACAGAAAGAGTCATACCGGCGACACTCCAAATCCCCAGCTGGAAAGTGATACAAATGAGAGAGTCTTATCGGTGAAAACCTTCACAGGCACCATAAGGCGATGAAAGCTGAGAGAAAACCAAAATGAGAGAGACTTGATAGTGAAAACCCTTCGGGCACTACAAGTCGAATAAGATTGAGAATCAGAGGGGGAATCGCCAATGGAAGATCTTGAAAGATGATTGACGGTAGAGGATAGGCCACATACGCATGTCATGGCCATTAGAGTCGGTATCTGCATTTGATAGGGTTTTTATTTATAGTTTCTTTTGTTAAAGAGTCATGTTTCTTCCTTTGTCTTTTTATCCTGTTCCCTTTCATCTTTTTCCTTTCATAGAAAAATCCCCAATAGAGTATGTCTGGTCAGAACAGGTATGAAATGACTTCAAATAGGCCATCAGCTTTCCAAAATGAGATCTGACTAGTACATCCAAGTGGTATAGTCAGTAGGGAGCAAACGCGAGGCCAGTGTCAAGAAACATATCCCCAGCAAAGGGAATTGACAAAAGGATTGACAAGCGTCAAGAGGGATATCCTTGCCAAAACCAAGGTTATAAACCTCAAAGCAAGGAGAGCAGTGAGCATGATTTGGCGAAATCAATGCTAGACTAAAAGGTCGGGGAAAATGCCAGTTTCCAAGCTATGCCACAAAAGAAGAGGGATATCCCCCAGCAGGAAGGGATTATCCCTAGCACATAATATCATCCCCAACAAGTTGTGCAACGCAAAGCAAGGAAGGAAAAAAGGAAAAGCCATCCCATTGGGAGTATCACAACCAACCACCATGTTTTAAACTAACAATTTTGTTTGATTTGAAACAGGTAAGGGAAATGGCATTGAGGCAGAAACGCATGCCACAAGGGATATTATCAAACTGGGGCAGAAAATTTTCCTTCCATTTAGAAAATTTTCTGGAAGTCAGGTACCCCCAGCTGATAACATTTTACCCCCCAACAGGTAAGTAAATCAAGGGAGGTATTCTTTGAAGGGAGAAGCTATGCAAAAACAAAACAAAAATAAAAAAGAGAATTAAAAAAAAAGGGAATAGAAAAAAAAAAAAGAATAATAATAAAAATGGGGAAGGTAGAAAAGGAAAATTCATCCCAATCCCCAGCAAGTATTCGAGGTAAGACATTTTCAAGTCTTAAAGATATTTTGGGTTCATCCGCCCTCAAATAGGATATGTCGGGTTCATCCGCCCTCAAATAGGATCTGTTGGGTTCATCCGCCCTCAAATAGGATCTGTCGGGTTCATCCGCCCTCAAATAGGATATGTTGGGTTCATCCGCCCTCAAATAGGATCTGTCGGGTTAATCCGCCCTCAAATAGGATCTGTTGGGTTCATCCGCCCTCAAATAGGATATGTCGGGTTCATCCGCCCTCAAATAGGATCTGTCGGGTTCATCCGCCCTCAAATAGGATATGTTGGGTTAATCCGCCCTCAAATAGGATCTGTCGGGTTCATCCGCCCTCAAATAGGATATGTCGGGTTCATCCGCCCTCAAATAGGATCTGTTGGGTTCATCCGCCCTCAAATAGGATTTGTTGGGTTCATCCGCCCTCAAATAGGATCTGTCGGGTTCATCCGCCCTCAAATAGGATATGTTGGTTTCAGTCTTTTTATTTCAGGTTTTACAGACAGGCGCCCACCTGAATAACGAGAGGAATACATTTCTGTCTTTTCATTTCTGTTCTAGGTCACCCACCAGTATAATGCGGGAATACGCTTGTGTCTGTTCATTTCATATTCTAGGTCACCCACCAGTATAATGCGGGCATATCATTTTTCATATCTTTACAGCCAGGCGCCCACCTGTATAATGAGAGGAATACATTCAGTCTTTACTTTTAAGTGTTGAAGCCAGGCGCCCACCTGTATAATGAGAGGCATAAATTCAGTCTTTACTTATTTTCAAGTGTTGAAATTGGGAGCCCGCCCAGATAATAGAGGCATACATTCAGTCTTTACTTTCAAGTGTTGAAATTGGGAGCCCGCCCAGATAACAGAGGCATACATTCAGTTTTTTTACTTTTAAGTGTTGAAGTTGGGAGCCCGCCCATAATAACAGAGGAATAAATTCAGTCTTTACTTTTCAAGTGTTGAAATTGGGAGCCCGCCCAGATAACAGAGGCATACATTCAGTTTTTTTACTTTTAAGTGTTGAAGTTGGGAGCCCGCCCATAATAACAGAGGAATACATTCAGTCTTTACTTTTAAGTATTGAAATTGGGAGCCCGCCCAGATAACAGAGGCATACATTCCACGTCTTTACCCATAGGAGATGCATTTCCTCCTAAGTTTTAGTTTTACCCATAGGAGATGCATTTCCTCCTAAGTTCAGTTTTACCATAGGAGACGCACTTCCTAAATTCAGTTCTACCAATAGGAGACGCACTTCCTAAGTCCATTGTACCAATAGGAGACGCACTTCCTAAAAAGTTTCACAAGTAGGAGACGCACTTCCTAAAAAGTTTCACAAGTAGGAGACGCACTTCCTAAAATGTTTCACAAGTAGGAGACGCACTTCCTAAGCAAGTTTTATCAGTAGGAGACGCACTTCCTAAAATAAGTTTCACCAGTAGGAGACGCACTTCCTAAGTTCAGTTTCACCATAGGAGACGCACTTCCTAAAATTATTTCACCAGTAGGAGACGCACTTCCTAAGCAAGTTTCACCAATAGGAGACGCACTTCCTAAGTTAATTTCACCAATAGGAGACGCACTTCCTAAGTTTAATTCACCAATAGGAGACGCACTTCCTAAGCAAGTTTCACCAATAGGAGACGCACTTCCTAAGTTTATTTCACCAATAGGAGACGCACTTCCTAAGTTTCAGTTTCACCAATAGGAGACGCACTTCCTAAGTTTCAGTTTCACCAATAGGAGACGCACTTCCTAAGCAAGTTTCACCAATAGGAGACGCACTTCCTAAGATAAGTTTCACCAGTAGGAGACGCACTTCCTAAGCAAGTTTCACCAATAGGAGACGCACTTCCTAAGCAAGTTTCACCAATAGGAGACGCACTTCCTAAACAAGTTTCACCAATAGGAGACGCACTTCCTAAGTTTATTTCACCAATAGGAGACGCACTTCCTAGTTTCAGTTTCACCAATAGGAGACGCACTTCCTAAGTTTCAGTTTCACCAATAGGAGACGCACTTCCTAAACAAGTTTCACCAATAGGAGACGCACTTCCTAAGTTTATTTCACCAATAGGAGACGCACTTCCTAGTTTCAGTTTCACCAATAGGAGACGCACTTCCTAAAGCAAGTTTCACCAATAGGAGACGCACTTCCTAAGTTCATTTCACCCATAGGAGACGCACTTCCTAAGTCAGTTTCACCATAGGAGACGCACTTCCTAAAGTTCAGTTTCACCATAGGAGACGCACTTCCTAAGCAAGTTTTACCAGTAGGAGACGCACTTCCTAAGATAAGTTTCACCAGTAGGAGACGCACTTCCTAAGTCAGTTTCACCATAGGAGACGCACTTCCTAAAGTTCAGTTTCACCATAGGAGACGCACTTCCTAAGCAAGTTTTACCAGTAGGAGACGCACTTCCTAAGATAAGTTTCACCAGTAGGAGACGCACTTCCTAAGTTCAGTTTCACCAATAGGAGACGCACTTCCTAAAAAGATTTCACCCCTAGGAGATGCACTTCCTAGTTTGATTCATTTTTAAGTTCGACCATAGGAGACACAATTCCTAGTCCAGTTTTGAAGTTTACCCGTAGGAGACGCACTTCCTAATCAAGGTCTTTCAGGTTCATAGGAGACACACTTCCTAGTTCTAGTCACTAGAGTTTTCACCCTTAGGAGATGCACTTCCTAGTTTAGCTCATTCCGATTCAACCATAGAAGACACACTTTCTAGTTTGAGTCATTGAGGTTTTATTTTAGCAGACACATTTGCTAGCAAGAGTTTTGGTTTTACTCATAGGAGATGCACATCCTAGCCTAGTCTTTAGTTCACTCTCATCATTGCATCAGTAGTGTAAGTGAGTTACAATTTTGCTAACGACTCACAAACCTTCCCAGCACAAACTGGGTTAGGAAATTTTGTTTGTTTTGTTTGTTTTGATTGTCAGGGACCCGCCTGTAGAACGGAGAAAACATTTTTCAAAATCAAGCAGTGACCCACTGGAGAGCAGAAGGATTACAACAAAAATCCCCAGCACTCAATCCAAGATAGAAGCAACAAGAATCTCGCCCCAAGGATGCGAGTCAACAGTCTGAGAGGGTCAACAAAAGCTAGTCACAAAAAAACAAAAAGAAAAAAAAGAAGAAAAAGAAAAAGAGAAAAATGAATGAATCCGAAGCACGGAAGTGGAGAACAGATGTGATCTGCTCAAGAACTAGCGCCTACAACTAGCAAGTATCAAGATTCAAATCCAAAGTCTGTATGAAGCACCATTCAAGACTCAAGACCAAGTTTCAGAAGACTTAAGAGATAGGAATCCTTGTAACTAGTAGCTGATAGGCTTAGTTAGTCTTTTTCAGTTTTCATTTTTGTTGTAACGACAGGACCGCGGACCGGAACCTCAACGGAACGGCACCTCGATCGGCTCTTCACCTCGGTACACTTCACTGTCTCTCTCATTTCCGAACTACACGTGGCCTGATTCCTGTATAACCAAGGATATGTAGGCAGCTCAGGTACCAGGGCTCGGTCACATTCCCTCCCTTTCCTTAAGTGTAGTCCGTCCAAGTAATGGTCGGGTCAAAAACACGTCCAGTCGTTCTTTGTCGGAAAACTCTTCGTGTTTCCAGTCAAAGAGGGGCAGCTGTAAGCACGTGATTTTTGACCCTCCCCGAGAATTTTCACATTTTTTGCGTGAATATGTGAAATTGAGTCTAGTACAGCTATTTTAACTATTTTTACTTTATTTCGTTGCAAAAAGAAAATTTCAAACAAATATATATATAAATTTTAGTTTATGTATTTCTCATAAACTTGAAAAATACAAAAATTGCACTTTATTTTTATACCTTGTATAATTTCGAAAAAAAAATACAAAAATAATAATTCTGTTAAAGTTTTATAGTCATTTTAACTTTGAAAAATACAAAAATATTACCTCATATTTTATCTTAATATTTAAAACGAAAATTACAAAAAAAAAATAGTTTCATTAATATTTTGTAGCTATTTTAAATCTTGAAAAAATATTCAAAAAAAGATATAGTTTTGTTTAAATACTAGTCTTATTTTTGGTAGTTATTTTGCTTACATAGGACTAGTTAAGCGACGTGTTCCTATTTCTCGGGTCCTGACAAAAGAATAATATTCGGGTTTAAACTATCCGGTTTTAGGCCTAATTTTCGGACCTAGCCCGTAATGAACCGTGTCCAGGACACGTGGGGAACCCCACCACGCGTGGGGAACATATGCCTTAAACCCCACCACGCGTGGGGCTCATTTTTTGAGGGAAAAACGTTACAAATACACGGACAAAACATGAAAGGGAGAGGATTTTGGAATTAAAAAGAACGGGGATTTTAGAATTTTTGAGGAACAGATACTACTGTTCCTCTTTCTTCTTTAAAGAGAAAGGAAAAAAAACCCTAGGGCGGCTCCGATCGCAAAAACCTCCAGGCAACCACCCTACGTCCACCAAGCCTCCGACCTCCACCCCGTCTCCTCCCAACTCCTACCAGCAGACCCCTCCACTGTTCGAGCTTCTTCTTCCTAAAGAAGAAGAAGCAGAAAACCTAAAACCACCGTCCAAAAACCACCCGACACCACCACGACCTTCCACCTCCAGCTATCAGCCTCACCATCAAACACCATCGCCCAAACACCATAACCAACACCCAAACACCATCACCCTCGTCCCCATCTGTTCGTCGAAGCTGCGTTTGCGTCCTCACCTTCCCATCGTAACCCACCAAACCAGTCGCAACCCTCCGACGCCGGAACTCCAGCTCAACCTCACGTCCAAACCCACCTGCTCGTCGACCTTTTGCTGCATCCTCTTCGCAGCTACAACCCATCCTACTGTCGCAACTAACGCCCTCGTCATTGTCCAGTCGACAACCATCACCCCGTCACTATTAAACACTGCCCGTCGACTCCCACAATCGTCGACTAAACAGTCTGTCAGCTTCACGCCACTAGTTGAGCCGGAGTTCATGGAGGTGAGCTGCTCGACCTTGTGTTGAGGTCGAGTTCCAGTCCAAGGTCCAAAGGTTGAGTCGAGGTCCGGTACGTCGAGGCGCTGTCCGAGGTTCCGTCGTTGTTCTTCGTTCAGAAAGGTCCGGTTTAAGTTCCGTCGGAATCGTGTTTGTCGCTCTGAGTTTGTCGAGGTGCAAAGGTTAGTAAACCTCGATGTATTAGATAAATAAACCTACGTTGAATGTTTGAGATGCAATATAAAAATTGGTATGGAAATTTTCTGCCTATGTTTCATTGCCTGCATTTTGGTTCATTTTCATGTTACATTATTCTTGTTTATTTGATGTCGTTTAATTAAGTTGGATTAGTCGTTCCATGACGCAAGTTTGACGTTAATCTGTTCGTCCTTTCCTTCGGTCAGGTCATTCGAAAAATAGCATTAGTGCATGCTGTTACTACTACCGAAACACTCATTCACTAAACTCCTTTTATTAAACTTTTAACAAGTCATGGGATTTTAGTTGTAAAGAAGCCGTAAGGTTTAGTATTGTTAAAGGCGTAAAAATGGCATCCCATTAAAAATATATAAAAAAAATAATAATAAAAATAAATAAATAATAATAATAATAATAAAAAATAAAATGAGACGAGCCTCGCCAAATAAAAGGGACAAATTGCGGGGCCCTCACAAAATATATGTATTAAATACTTAGATTCCGGAATGGGTCGTTTAGCAAATTTCACGGCCCTACCCAAAAATAATAATGCGCTAGTTGCTTTAGGCGCGCCTTTAATAATGTTATCTCCCTAAATTCGGGTGCACATTTATGTGACCCAAATCCAAATCTCAACGAAATCGAAATGTGCCTCTAATCACGGGTACATTGACTGTGACGTGGTATGAGATGCATTTCCATGACGTTGCAAATTCCTTTTAAAAAATAAGCATGAGATGAGCCTCGCCGAATAACAACACAAATCGTGGGGCCCTCAATAAATACTTGTTTAAAATTACTTAGAATTCAGGAGGGTCGTTTAGCGAATTTCACGGCCTCCGCAAAATAATAATGCGCTAGTTGCTTTAGGCGCGTCTTTAATAATTTAATTTTCTTAAACTCGGGTGTGCATTTCATGCGACCCAAATCCAAATCCTAAAACATCAAATAAAATATGTTTCGGATTGTGGGTGCATTTCATGCGACACAGTCCAAAGATATATTTTAAGCGATGTTCACATTCTTGTAAAAATAACAATAATAAAGCGGTAAAAAGTTAAAATTGGCACATTGGTTCATATTGTATTTAAAATCAGATAATCAAGCCGAATATAACAATTGAGCGACCGTGCTAGAACCACGGAACTCGGGAATGCCTAACACCTTCTCCCGGGTTAACAGAATTCCTTATCTAGATTTCTGGTACGCAGACTGTAATATAGGGTCATTCTTTTCCTCGATTCGGGATTAAAATTGGTGACTTGGGACACCCTAAACCTCCCAAGTGGCGACTCTGAAATAATTAAACCAATCCCGTTTCGATTGTCCTTTAATTGGAAAAAACTCCCATGCGCCCCTCGGGTGCGGAAAAAGGAGGTGTGACAGTTGTTATTGCTTCTTTTTTCGTGGCTTCTCCACAACTGTATTTCTTTCTCATGACTGCTGAAATTATGCTTTCCTTAAGCCGAAGGTCTATCGGAAACAACGTCTCAGTTTTCACAATATAGGGGTAATGTTTGTGTACACATTATCCTCCCAGACCCCACTTATGGATTCACTGGATATGCTGTTGCATGACCATTTGAATTATATGGAAGCACTTGTTTCAAAAATAACTAAAATATTATATACGGTCGAAACCGGGTTCGTCCATTGTATGACCAGCTGAGGTTGAAACGTGATAGGTCAAAGCTCGAGCGCGGGTTATATCGAACCAAGGCGCGAAGTTAAATTGTTGAGCTCGTGACTCCATGACCGAACAAGATCGAGGGAACTTTGTCGAGCCAAATAACGGAAGGCCGAAATATCCGAGATCGGTTGAAGATCACGGCAGAAATTTCGGCACGTATCAAGGAGAGGCCGATCAATTAGCAAATCACGAGATTGGTTACCTCAAGAGTAGAACTCCCCTACTATATAAAGGGAGGTTTGATCATTTGTAAAAGATATTGTAATATGTAGCAAAAAGTAATACACTGTTATTTGTAGCTCTTATCATCTTGTTATCCTGTTCTTAAATTAGTTGAGGCATTTTTTGGTTCAAGGGTGATCAAACTCAAAACCCAAAGTTATTCAATTTGTGTGATTTGTATTTATTCTCTAATCATCAATTTCAATATTAATTTATTTTGTATCAAGTTATATCACGTACCTCCCCTCCTTAAATTTTGGTGATGTTTTTATATCATGTGGCCGAAAAAGTTGTGGATCAAATTCTGGCAAATCGGCTAAAGCGGAAGATCTCTATACAACGACTCGATTTAAGTTTACTACCATATAAATTGTCAAACTCAACCAACATATGCAAAACTGCAATCACCTACATACATAAAGATTAGCGAGATAACAATACCCTTTGTAGCTCCTTAGAAACAACAATAACGACCACCCAGTAAAATCCTACTAATCGGGTCTGGAAAGGGTAATGTGTACGCAAATCTTATCCCTACTCCGAGGGAGTAGAAAAATTGTTTCCGAAAGACCCGCTATTTGTAGCCCCTTAAAAAGTTGTTTGTAAAAACTTACTTCCCATAAATATCCGCAAACGTATTGGTCTGTTGACTTGTTAAGGGCCAGGTGTTCTTGATTGATTTGTAAACGGTTAGAGAAATTGTGCCAAGTGAATAAACTTAAAGTTATGTGTCGCCTGTCTATTAGTTAAGACTATGTCTTAGCCAATTTAGTTTAGGTCTTATGTTTATTAGGAGTCTTTTAATCCTATATGAGATTTATGTATATGCCATTTGAAAATATAGAGAATTTTAGTACTTATTATTATTATTATTATTATTATTTGTAATATAGGAGTCTGAGATGAACTTAATCAGAACGGCATGGCAAGTGAGAATCATATAACCAATTCTAACTTGCTTTCAGTTGAGGTTTAATTGTTGTGGTGGTTATTATTATTATTATTATTATTATTATTATTATTATTATTATTATTATTATTATTATTATTATTATTGTTATTGAGGTTTAGTTATTGTTGTAGTGGTAGTTATTATTATTGTTGTTGTGTGCTCGGTCAACTTCAAAAAATAATATAAACACAAGAATTTTGTTCATAATACTGGAAAAGCAGCAGGGACATATGCACGTCTTCCCTGCTCGAACTGAACATTATTTTGATATACCTAATTCGAAAAATCAGATATAATTAATTATTTTGTTAGAAAAATCAGATTTAAGTCTAACTTCTTGAAAAAGAAAGAATATTTATTAAAAAAATTTGCGGGACGGGGCGGGTGAAAGAGGGTTTAAATCCTATGTGGGCGGGGCGGGGCGGGTTAAAATTGCATGGATTCAGACAGAACGCGCACCGCACCGCACCACCTGCCATTCCTACATCGGAGATAATTGAAGATCCAACAGGGTGCAACATTTATACTTCATTTCACTAGATGTACTTTAAAAAAGTTTCCCTGTTTCCTTCTGTGTAGTTGCGTCTAGGTAATGTTATTTGTTGAATAAATTTGCTCATGACCTGTTTTTATGATGTAAAATTTGAACTTGCTACCAAAAGCAAGATTTGACTTTGAGTCATATTCTTCTATTTTTGTATCTAAAATATTAAGATATTGATGATAGCAAAATATTTTTGATATCTCAAAAAGAAATATTCTAAAATTATCTCTGGATTTATTTTCTTGCTATTATATTAATGGATCTTTATGATAGTAATTATTTTAAATATATTTGTAACATAAATTAGTTTAATGTTGAATTCAATTTGGGACAAATAATCTGACCAATGAATACTCATTAGTGTGACGTTTCAATTTGACCTTTAAATTCAATTGAGTGTTTCTTTCAATTCTTTCAGAGCCTTAATGGCCTTAAGTTTCTAACGGAGGCCAACAATCTGATTTCATAGTTATAATGTTTTGAAGCTTACGTTTTTGAAAAGTTAAAAAGCCTTTGTCTTGGACAGTTTCATATCAGAGTGTACATTTCCTTTGCACTTCTATTGTGTTGGGTTTATATATATATATATACTTCTTCGGTTTTACATAGAAGTGTGTGAAGAAAAAGTAAAAAAAAAATTCTTTCTTATTTTCTTCTATTGTGTTGGGTTTATATATATATATATACTTCTTCGGTTTTACATAGAAGTGTGTGAAGAAAAAGTAAAAAAAAAATTCTTTCTTATTTTCTTCTATTGTGTTGGGTTTATATATATATATATACTTCTTCGGTTTTACATAGAAGTGTGTGAAGAAAAAGTAAAAAAAAAATTCTTTCTTATTTTCTTCTATTGTGTTGGGTTTATCTTTGTTAAACTTTGTTGTTTCTGTTCCTAGTTATACTAGAAGAGTTTGTTGAATCCTGGGGGATACGCCTAATTTTATTTATTACGGTGTAGGCGAAATATCCTTAAGGACAGTATCTTTGACACGCCTCAAGCTAAACCTTTTATTCTCCATAATCACCAATTTTTTACAACAATTGATCCCTTGTTTTGGGATCTTAGTGACAGAGGCAGCTGTTGGAACTTCTATTTGATACAGAGTGGCTGTGCATTGACAATTAGCAACTCCATTTTATACAAATACCGTAACATCTTATGTTTATTATATGATATTTATATAGGTGTAACTTATATATGTCACTCTTATTATTGGATTGATTTGGTATTGGAGTTGCTCATATATAAGTGTGAGCAAATTTCTGTTTCATTGTTAACTAGTCCATCAAAGCATTAACATGTATAGCACGGCAGCTTTTTAAATGTGAATATCATAAACCCATTAGGGCTAAACTCAAAATTGATAACTTGCACTATACGTAAGAGCCTCTCAAAAAGAAACTCATGTTGCTTTTTTGAGCCGAGGGTCTCCTGGAAACAGCCTCTCTACCCTTCGGGGTAGGGGTAAGGTCTGCGTACATATTACCCTCCCCAGACCTCACTTGTGAGATTATACTGGGTCGTTGTTGTTGTTTGTTGTTGCACTATACGTAAGAAAAGAAACAAGTGAAGATTCATATAATCAATCGCAACTTGGTTGGACTGAGATGTAGTTATGAGTATCAAGATTAAACAGCTCTATCAAGCTCAAATATCAACTTCGTTTAAACTTCACATGTCTCAACTCTTTTTAGAGCGCATTCACCGCTGTATCAAAAATTAAGCATTAGAAACTCAGATGTATAGAACTCAAATATCTTATCTACAACAGAGCAAACCCGAAAGCAAACCACAGCCTCATCCTTTTTTTTGGTTCTGCAACTATGAACTGCATGTGTCATCATGATCGCATAGCATCACAGATTCTCAACAATGTCAGCCAATATCAATTCGCATCAAACATTAGCATCCCCGGCAATTCTGAAGAAGGGTTTACCATGCACCACATCTTGTGAATAGCCAGCATGAAAATGCATGCAACCCACAGCAATAGGCTATCACTGAAGAGGTGCATATAAACATATAAGAGATAAAGGTTCACAAATCATTCATCCTCAGACATGTATGCAAAAAGGATTGCAAATCATTCATCCTCAGACAGAATGGCACATCTTCTTTACTGCATTAAACCTTAAACCGTTATATAACTGAGGGTAACCATAGCAGGGTGACTCATGAGATAGGAAAAGTGTTCTTGCAAATACAGCATGCAAGCGGGGGGTCACCCCTTTGCATGATGATATAGACCTTGCAGAGTTTGAGAATATACAATGCTCTCTCAGAAAATAAGTTAACAAGATACAGAATTACTATCGAGTCAACCTAAAGATCTTCCAATTTCAACACTTAGCGAAGGAATATGCACCTTAGGACTATGTTATCTACTCTTGTCACATGCATGCAAGCTCAATCCAGTAAGGCGAATGATAAAAGAAACACAATATCTGATTCTTTCTAGTCAAAATGATAATAAATTGTATTCACAACCACCCTGGTGCAATGTTATAGAGCTTCACCCAATATCAAACACTTCTGCGGCAGTCCAAAGCCATGCATGATAAACTAAGAGTCGCACTTCATGCTTTCTTAACTTTATCAACTATGATATCTCATCCCACTACATAAATGAAGAGAGCCCTTAGATTTCATACAATATCACTAAATTTCCATATTATCATATTTAACAAAAGATACAGTGTCAAGAAAAGGGGATGACCAATCAAACTACTACTACTACTAATTAGTTTGACATGATATACTCAAGCTTATAATAAACCAAATGCAGCAATTCTTATTTTCTTCCCACACTAAAGGTATCTTCCTTTTATGAATCCCTACCTAAATGAGTGGGATTTTCCTGGGTGGTTGTTGTTGTTGTTGTTGTACCTAAATGAGTGGTCTTAAGATGCTGCTGAATTGTCTATACACTATCAACAAGCACACAATAATGCAAAGATACAAATGCCATAAGCTCGTTAGATAGAAGCAAATTGACTACACAAGCACAGGAGAATAAAATGTACATTAAAGCTGTTCAATTTTGAGTGAGCAACAAATAAAACTTCACATACTATATCATGTTACATCAATACCGGAGTTTGTGTACTAACACAAGAATTTTTAGTTTCTCAATTACCCACGCGCCTTGAGCTCAGCAAGACGTCGGGACAGATCATCCTCATTAACTTTCTCCTCATTCTTAGAAGATATAGCATGGGCAGCTGGTTGTGGAAGCCCCACAGACACCTCGAGCCCATAATCATCAGCCACCTGCTGCATCAAGCTGCCGACCTGGTCCTCTGGAGTTGACAGGGAAGTACTTCCAGCCATAGAACTCTCCATAAACTCAGCTTGAACCTCCATATTAACAAATTGACGCTCAAATGAATCCATCGTCTCCGACATCTTCTGTAAATTCCCTGTGTTGAGAGATGATTCCAGTGATTTCACGATCGATGACATTGACTTGCTAATAGTCGTCATCTTCGCCTGTGTAAACAGACACATCATAATTTCAAGAAAGTAAATAAACCTCTTAATATATACACACTAAAATATCTTAAAATTTACATTGTAGTGAGTATCATATAATTTACTACTATATGGAGTATATAGTCCAGGATCAATATTACACGTTTTGTAATTTTTTTTTTTAATTTACGACCTAGTAATTTCCTATAATACGCGCACAGATATATCAGAATTTCAGGACAGAAAATATACTAATCTCTAAATTTAACTTCTAATTATTATCAGATATTTTACAGTACTTACATATAGACAGTCCTGGATCGAAATTACACATATTTTCTACAAAATTAAACTTAATTTCATATATTCCGAGATCGAGTTAGTGAAATGCAAGTTTATGACAGCTTATATTTCGGATCGGTGTTTTACCTGAGTATCGAGGCGAGCGACAACGGCGTCAAGGCGAGAGGAGAGACGAAGATAGTTCATCTGTTCGCTGCGCTTGCGGATGGCGTTTTCGGCGTAAATTCTAGCGCCGTCCATGTTTCCTTTCTCAATAGCTTTTTTGACCTTGAGCTTCTCCGCTTTTTCGTCCTTCTCACATTTTCGGGCTTGGCGTTGAAGGCTCTTCGATGTGAACTTCAGCTCCATGATCTGATTCATTAATTTCTCAGCGTTTCCCATTTTCTTAGATTTGGTGAAAGAGCCTTTCGATTTGGTGATTTATCGAGATGAATCGATAGTTTTGACAAATTTTCCCCTTTGATCAATAAGTTAGGGTTTGTATTCCCTTTTCTTTTTCGATTTTGGATATTGTGCTACTCATCCTGTAGGGCCAGGAACAAATGTAGCCGTCCGATCTCTGATCACGAATATGATGGGCCCAAAAATGATTTGACCTTTTTTCGACGCTTATTCTTACTTTACTTTTTTTTGTAGTAGGAGTATCAAATTTTTTCCCTTGCGTAGGATTTAAGAAATCAACTTCTTCTACTTTTCTTTTTCTTTTTCTTTTATGGTCCATGAATATTAATAAAAGGAAAATAGGTAGACTCACTTTTTCTCGGCTATATTGTCATTTTATTTTATTATTTATTACTACAAGATAGGGCTGTGCACGGATCGAATCGGATCGGATTTTGCACATTTCGGATTCGAATTCATATTTCGGATTCTAGAAAAATGCAATCCAAATCCGATTCGAATTATATCGGATCGGATTTTAAAGTTTGGATCCGATCGGATTTCGGATCGTAGTATTATTGTCACAACCTAAACCGATGGGCCGAGACGGCACCCGGTACCTTACTAAACCGAGTACCAACGTAACATATCTTTCTTATTACATTATCATATACACATGACATACGGGCCTAATAGGGCAACATGATCTTTTATAAACTCAAAACATAGGCCGACAAGGTCGTACAATATTTCACGTACAAGACATATGTCTACAAGTCTCTAAGAGTACATAAATGTCATAAAGGTCGGGATAGAGCCCCGCAATACCAAACAATACACGTTTAAATCATACTAACCAAATAAGCAACTCTGAAGCAAATGGAGCGCACCAACATCTTCTATTGAGCTGATAGCCTACTTGAAGGGCTCTCGACCTGTCTATCGGGACTTGCGGGCATGAAACGCAGCGTCCTCAGGCAAAAGGGACGTCAATACGAATAATGTACCGAGTATGTAAGGCACATAAATAAGTACATAACAGACATGGAAGAAATATAGTACTTGACTCAACATGTAAGTCCGAATAGCTCTGTAAATCATGAAATACTTTTAGCATCATGCATATGCGTATAAATGTCATGTCGTGCATAGGTACATGTTTCATAACATCATCAGCCTCTGAGGGCATCCCATCATATCATATCGGCCACTGTGGGCAAAATCATCATCGTATACCAGCTGATCAGGTGGTGGTGCGTATATAACGGCATAACCTTTCCCATATCCCATATACATATATATACATACATATATACGCGTATATAATGCCATTTGAATCGTATTTACATATATACACGTATATAACGCCGTTTGAATCATATTTACATATATACGCGTATATAACGTTGTTTGAATCATATTTCAGCCACTGTGGGAAACATCATCATCATATACCAGCTGATCAGGTGGTGGTGCGTATATAACGCCGTAACCTTTTCCCATATCTCATATACATATATTTACATATATACGCATATATAACGCCATCTGGTCATGGGTCAATGCACATGAATGTAATGCATGAAAAGTACGTCAATAAAATCATTCGGAATGTCATAAGACCATTTTTCCTCTTGAGCAATATCATAAAGTAACATCTTTTCAACTTTCGTATTTTTCTGAGACCTATGAACAGATGATAAAATATTATGACACATGAAAATTAAAGAACATAGATATTTCTATTACTTCTATGAATAGAGTCACTTATGGAATTTGTGCATTTTCACGTCTCGTTCGTATCGTATGGATCATGCCAAAAAAAAAAGAAGGGAGGGCCGTAACATACCTGGAGAACCAAGCATCATACGATTCGTCGACGAATTTTGGTGGCAAAATTGTCGATGAAAATCCCATTTTTGCTGACCCAAAATCACATAACTTGCAATTGAATTTCTTGTCAAGTAACACAGTTGAAGCTTTTATATCACCATGTACTGTAAGGAGTGTGCAATTATCACTTAAATATTCAATAGCTTTAGCAAGGTGAAATGCTACAGCCATACGATTTTTTTCCATGACATTTTCCTAGCATCAATACCATGTAATGTCTCCTGTAAAGTTCCATTTGAAATATACTCAAATACCAACACCCCTTCTTCTCCATTATCACAATCCAAGAATTTTGACTATGTTTTCATGTTGTCTTGCCACCTATCACTCTTTATCAAGAGTCACAAACAGAATACATGGGGGGCTGCCACGTTAAGGGAGAGTCGATGAATCTTATTCCTTAATTATTAATTAACTAAGTAATGACATGTTACCCGGTAATTAATTAATTGCCCGTAAAATTGAAAATTATTCCCACTTACTTAAAATATTACTCACTTTTAACATATTTTATACACCTTACTATTATGGCCATGTAGTATCTTGTGTGGCACTAGTCCATAAATACCGGGTATTTTAGCTTGGGCCGTATTTTATCTCAAAATGTCAAACTTTGACAAAATTCATTTTCTTAGACTTGTTCCCCCTTTCACCTTCATGAATTTACTAATCACTTGTGAAATAGCATAATCCTTATAATTCCCAAATAATATTTTTCTTGGACTGATGTCAATTACCTTACGACAAATTCAACGTAAAATACAGTAGGGTGCAACATCGTCGTAACTTATTACTGCGAAGTGTAACATCACCGTAATGTAATACTACACAATGCAACACTGTCATAACTTATTAACGCAAGACATAATATTCACGTAATATTGCGGGGTGTAACATCATTCCCCCATTTGGAACATTCGTTCTCGAATGTTGACTAATGCTCTTATCATTTTCGCAACTTATAGCTCTTGTGAATACCTTAATACTGTTCTTGCCATTTAAGCAGTTGCTCTGTGAATAAATCCAAAGTCCAGTGTATTCCCCCATTTAGTCGTTTTGCTCATATCATGACCTGTGGTCGAAATCTTTCTAATCTCGCAACTGTTTCTACCTCCTGTCATGCAACCTGTATGACCCTGGCTTTGTAAGTGTGCTTATACGATTCATTTTTCCTTTTTCCTTTTAGCTTTTAGTCAATCTCTAGGCCATACTTTGTAAACATATACAAGGCTTAATATGATGCCTCTCTTTGCGTCTATAGGTATATTGAAGTCCTTTGCTCGATACTTTGTTGAATTCACGAATATTTCTATATCTCATCGCATCGGTCCGTTTAGCCATCCATATGAATTTACTGCCATAACTCTTACTTTAATTTATCGTTGCTGAGGCCTGTTACCAAATCCCAGTTTACTCTCATTGCTTATTTCATATGTATAAATTTACGTCATTTAATGCTTCATTTCTACTGCTCATCTTTAAAATGACGGCCTAATCTCATCTTATACTTTGTGTCTTTTGTCCATCCATTGTTGATTCACCTCAATATTGATCCACAATATACTACTGGTAACTTGAAACATCTTAAGTAATACTTTGCCGCTAGGGCTTACGTTGCATTGAGGAATATTTGAAGTGATTCCCATAATCTTATTTCATAGTGTCTCAACGTGATTCACCTTATGGGGTATCTTAGTTTCGTGCCGTCCACGAAATCTTTTTCTCCTCCTCTTCTTCTAATTTTTTTTTTCAAATCATTATTCAAACGAAGGCCCAAACTTCATCCTTTTTCTGTGACAACTATACCCTCATTTTATTACTGGATCAGCATTTCATTCTTTCTACATGCCATTTGTCTTTGACTCCTTTAAGTTCATTCAGGCTATACTAAGCTTTGTATAACATAGAAAAATCATATGCTCTTCTTGTTTTCATGGGCTTAATTCTAAGGACTTATCCATTTTGTTACTTTCCCATTCGCATATTCTTATCCATGCTCCTGTCTTCTAGAACCTTGTTGCTTCACCATACAATAACTTGTGACCTACACATCTCTATCTATATTACTTTCAACCTTTCAACTTGCTTGCATCATAGATTTCCTTATGTCATTTGGAACATCAAGCGAGATATCACATCGTCTATAATTCTTCTTTACTCTCTTAGTCAAGTTTTTCGATACCTAGACCATAGGCTGGAAGGTATGCTACTAACGATGCTGCTATCATTCCTAGATATTGAATCTCAGCACTTCTAACCTTCTATCCGAAGTTTGGACTATTCACATATTCTGCCTTTGAGTATCTCGTACGTTATTCACCTTTACCTTACTTACCTTAAAATCTTGCATCATATCTTCTATCTCTTTCCTGACCTCCCTTCCACCTAGGTGTAATTCATGTCCATAACTTTAGATTCTATTATAATACCCGCACCTCTGGTACATACACAATTCGGTGGGAACTTCGTATTGACTTCTTATGAGGCTGGTACTTCTTCTAACTGGCTTTCTTGTACAACCATTATAGATTATGGTTGTTGTGTTATTTCTCTAGAACATTTGATATTAGGAGTGATTCTCTCACGTTCTCAAGCACAACTTCTATAATTTTTCTAGGTCCAATAATCTGACTCTTGATTTACTTGGGTGATGTGATTCTTTAGCTTCCTCTTCCTTCCGATCAGCCTTTATGTAGGTTTAAGCTACCTTCCGATTTGTGGCTCATGGTATCAGTTATTACCTTAGCCTTTCATGGGCGTTATGGAATATCCATGATACAATCCTTTAATAATTCAATCATTTGTCTATGACCTGGGATTAATTCTTTCTTTTAACTTATACTGAAATTTTCTATGGTTGTATATGATTGTCAACAAATATTGTGTCTGGATAATGCTCCAAAATATTGAGTGTATCCATAACGTACTAACTATGGATCATTGATCAAATAAGTCTTTTGTTCCATCTTGGCTTTCTTTCAATGTGAGCTATTACTTTTCCTGGTCTTTCTGCCCCGTCGTTGCGTCCATACTTAGCTTATCTTAGTGCACACACTTGCTAGAGTTTTCATACAACTCATATGATCTCGAATATTACTTTTAACTCTTACTTTCTGTTCATTAGCCATGGTAGGTGTCACTTTCCTTTGGAATGCTTACAATGTTGTTGCGAGATTATTGTTACACGATAATTTCCTCTTTAGGTCGTTGTGCTTAGGTTGAAGCCTTCTTTCTTATCTCATCAGATAGTCTTTTGTTGTAGTACTTAGGGATAACCCTTGACTCTCCTAAAGCTATGAGCTTATTACGAACCTCTTTTTTATGTCCTTACTTGCCTATAATCATCCGTAGTTGCTTACTTTCATGCCCTTATGCTTGTATGGTTGCTTCTGAACTGATATTTTGACTGCCTTCCCAATGGCACTTTCTTTTATCCCCGTAATATTCATACAGTACCTTTAACTTCCCCAACTCTTGTTTGAATATGTCTCAAGTATTATAATGATATTCTTTGAGGCTGAATTCTCCATGTTGGGTTCTACTATGTTTATCTTACATGATCTGATGACTCGTCTATAACCCCGTGTTTAGTCATAACTAGGATCTTTCCTGATCAATTACTAACTACTCGTTGGCCCATTATCATGTCAAAGTTCCTCGTAATCTTTTTTGGGTTATTTCCTTTGTCTTAACTTATGTCTTACACTGGCTCCTTATTTATTCATAACAACTCGGGCATGAACCTTTACTTCCTCTCCTTGACATCGTGCTTGCACAATATTCTTGAATCGTAGTGCATCTGTAAGATTTGGATAAGTTCCATCTCATTCCTCTTTCATTTATCGCATTTTTCCTTTACCATTTCATAGTCACTAGAATCACTTAGTTTTGACTTAATGTCACATCACTCCATATTCCTCCCTTTAGAGGTGTACTAAGACTTGGAGCTATGACGACCTGCCTATAGATGTTTTTCCTCTTCATATTTGGCGTCCTCTCAGATTATTAATGACCCTTACTCACCTTGCGGTAATTCTTTTGTACCAAGGATAACAAAATCCCTCGCTCGCGATGGTGACACTTAGTGTAACTGGCACATACAGTCTCTTAAGCTTAACTTTGCTCACATTGCTTGTTTTAGGGAAGCATCTTCCTGAATGAACATCCTCTGAATTTCTCATGAACCTTCTTCTGTTGTCCGTCCTATTATTGCCGGAATAGAATATGAAATTCATATGATGTCGGCCATTGTCAAGCCACTCAGTCCCTAATTCATATTTAGTTTATCTTGTTTAACAGTCCATACTGATTTCTGTTACTCTGGGGATTAACTTTTCCTTTTGACAATTGCGTCAGAGTTGCGAACTTATTTCTCGAAGTGAGGATATGACTTTATGGCCTATATTCTTTCATTATCTCAAGGCCTGTCATCTTTTGTCTTTCCCTTCACTTGACTGTAAATTCTGTAATATTGTCATCATTTTTTTTGGCCTACCGTTATCATCGGTGTATCATATCTTACTCATAATGTTTCATTAACTCTCTTCTCATTTCCCGCTAATATTTCTGCATATCCCTTTTCTTGTGAAAACTTCAACATGACATTCTTTCGTTTTTAGCTCTCCTTGCTTCATTCATCGTCTCTTCAAATTGCTTAACATTCTCGCTTTACTAGGGGCGCGAGCCATACTAAGGTAATATTTATCCCTTCAAGGCTTCCAGTGCCTATCTTTGTAGTACTCATATCTAGCGGTACTTTTTTTTAGAGTGCACCATCTGGGTGTCTCATAAAGAGATCTATTAGCACATTTGCAATATCCTTCGAAAATATCAACTGACGCAAACAATTAATCCATAATATCTTCTACTTCTGTTAACCCCCATAGGGCATATCTGGAATGGGTGCGACCAATTGTATATACCTTTGTTACTATTGAATATAACTCAAAAGCTTATGTTCCTCTTCCTCAATTATAAACGCCATTAACATTCATTAATTGGGTGCCTCGTACCCTTCTTCATCTTGCTTATTTTGCTTGTTGAAACTTATATTTACCTTCTTAATCTCTTATTATCTTTTACCATAAAGATGGATAGACATTCTTGCCTTAAGGCTTCTTATCAGGAAGCTTACACCTTTCAGTACACCCATGATCTACTAAAGACCTCATATTTACTTATCGTAAGCGTGATACAAAGTCAAGTTCCTCTAATTCAACACTTCCACAACAATCTCTCTTTCCAACCTTCTTTCTAGATATGGGTACCGTCTTATTACGAATAGAAGTTCGGGACTTGAATTCTTATAAATGAGCTCTACCACACGATCTAGAGTAAGAAGAAAGAGTGATAATCTTAAATGCCCTGTAGCCTCCTGCTTATAAGTGTGGTGCACGACACACCCATAAACAAGACTCTACTAGACACGACTTGTAGACTCCCTAGGACAGAACTGCTCTGATACCACTTTTGTCACAACCTAAACCGATGGGCCGAGACGGGCACCTGGTACCTTACTAAACCGAGTACCAACGTAACATATCTTTTTTATTACATTATCATATACACATGATATACGGGCCTAATAGGGAAACATGATCTTTTATAAACTCAAAACATAGGCCGACAAGGCCGTACAATCTTTCACGTACAAGACATATGTCTACAAGCCTCTAAGAGTACATAAATGTCATAAAGGTCGGGATAGAGTCCCGCCATACCAAACAATACACGTTTAAATTATACTAACCAAATAAGCAACTCCGAAGCAAATGGAGCGCACCAACATCTTCTACTGAGCTGATAGCCTACTTGGAGGGCTCTCGACCTGTCTATCGGGACCTGCGCGCATGAAACGCAACATCCCCAGGCAAAAGGGACGTCAATACGAATAATGTACCGAGTATGTAAGGCACATAAATAAGTACATAACAGACATGGAAGAAATATAGTACTTGACTCAACCTGTAAGTCCGAATAGCTCTGTAAATCATGAAATACTTTTAGCATCATGCATATGCGTATGAATGTCATGTCGTGCATAGGTACATGTTTCATAACATCATCAGCCTCTGAGGGCATCCCATCATATCATATCGACCACTGTGGGCAAAATCATGATCGTATACCAGCTGATCAGGTGGTGGTGCGTATATAACGCCATAACCATTCTCATATCTCATATACATATATATACATACATATATACGCGTATATAACGCCGTTTGAATCGTATTTACATATATACGTGTATATAACGCCGTTTGAATCATATTTACATATATACGCATATATAACGCCGTTTGAATCATATTTCAACCACTGTGGGCAACATCATCATCATATACCAGCTGATCAGGTGGTGGTGCGTATATAACGCCGTAACCTTTTCCTATATCCCATATACATATATTTACATACATACGCGTATATAACGCCATCTGGTCATGAGTCAATGCACATGAATGTAATGCATGAAAGGTACGTCAATAAAATCATTCGGAATGTCATAAGACCATTTTGCCTCTTGAGCAATATCATAAAGTAACATCTTTTCAACTTTCGTATTTTCTGAGACCTATGAACAGATGATAAAATATTATGACACATGAAAATTAAAGAACATAGATATTTATATTACTTCTATGAATAGAGTCACTTATGGAATTTGTGCATTTTCACGTCTCGATCGTATCGTATGGATCATGCCAAAAAAAAAAAAAGGAAGGGCCTTAACATACCTGGAGAACCAAGCATCATACGATTCGTCGACGAATTTTGGTGGCAAAATTGTTGATGAAAATCCCATTTTTGCTGACCCAAAATCACATGACTTGCAATTGAATTTCTTGTCAAGTAACACAGTTGAAGCTTTTATATCACCATGTACTATAAAGAGTGTACAATTATCACTTAAATATTCAATAGCTTTAGCAAGTTGAAATGCTACAGCCATACGATTTTTTTCCATGACATTTTCCTAGCATCAATACCATGTAATGTCTCCTGTAAAGTTCCATTTGAAATATACTCAAATACCAACACCCCTTCTTCTCCATTATCACAATCCAAGAATTTTGACTATGTTTTCATGTTGTCTTGCCACCTATCACTCTTTATCAAGAGTCACAAACAGAATACATGGGGGGCTGCCACGTTAAGGGAGAGTTGATGAATAAGGGCTGCCACGTTAAGGGAGAGTTGATGAATCTTATTCCTTAATTATTAATTAACTAAGTAATGACATGTTACCCGGTAATTAATTAATTGCCCGTAAAATTGAAAATTATTCTCACTTACTTAAAATATTACTCACTTTTAACATATTTTATATACCTTACTATTATGGCCATGTAGTATCTTGTGTGGCACTAGTCCATAAATACCGGGTATTTTAGCTTGGGCCGTATTTTATCTCAAAATGTCAAACTTTGACAAAATTCATTTTCTTAGACTTGCTCCCCCTTTCACCTTCATGAATTTACTAATCACTTGTGAAATAGCATAATCCTTATAATTCCCAAATAATCTTTTTCTTGGACTGATGTCAATTACCTTATGACAAATTCAACGTAAAATACAGCAGGGTGCAACATCGTTGTAACTTATTACTGCGAAGCGTAACATCACCGTAATGTAATACTACACAATGCAACACTGTCATAACTTACTAACGCGAGACATAATATTCACGTAATATTGCGGGGCGTAACAATTGTGCCTCAAAGTTGCAAACTAATAAGTATATTTTCTTTATAAAAGAGGCAATACATTATGAAAATTTCGTGTTTATGCAATTATGAGAGTACTATGGTGCCAATATAGCTAAATCTAGCAATTTTAAAGGTAATAACTTGGAGGAAGATGTAAAGTAAGTACTGACTATCCGAAATTAAAGTATAGTATTTATACATTGCCTAATAATTTCGGATTTCGTATTGGATCGGATCAGTTTAAAATATACCAATCCGAATCCGATCCGAAATCCGAAATTTTAGTAAATACAATCCGAAATCCAATCCAATCCAAAATTCAAAATTGAATGAATCGGTTTAAATTTCGGATATCCGATCCGAATGAACAGCCCTACTACACGGGAGTGGAAATAACCTATCAAATTTTTTTCTTGTTCCTTTTTAATTTTCTTAAATATTATACTTCATGTATGATTTAATTATTATTCTATTTTCAATTTTCTCTGACCAAAAGTTTGCAATAACTTTTATGTAGCCTGGAAAAATGTCTCTACGTGAAAAACAAATAGAGATGCCTAGGGGTGGATATACTATCTAATTTATGGGGCACATAAACATATGATCTTTCCGTCAAATTAAATATTTTACGTACATAATTCATAGAATTAATTTAATATTATTTATTAACTTTCATGCTCCAAAAAACTTAAGCAATGGATTTGATTGAATAGTTTATTCAAAGGAACATGAATGCTTAGTTGCAATGTTATTTGAGCTTATGTTCTTGCTTTGTGTTGACATAAATACTTAACTGTAAAAATAAACCAAAATATCATATTTGCAAAATTTTGTGTTTATTTCACATATAACCCCAAAAAACAAAAGCAAATATTATACTATTAGGAACTTGTGTACTTGTGTTAGAGGTAAGGGTGGCAAGTGGCCCGGACTCGTGAAGGGCCTGCGGGCTAAGTGGGCTAAATGGGCTGGGATCGTTACGCCCGTTAGAGGTGGGCTCGTGCCGGTTTCGTGGGTCGGTTCTTAGCTAGGAACCGTTAGGACCGGACCCGTACCCAACGAATTTTTTTTTTAAAAATAGTCGATTGGGGTTTGAATAAAAAAGTTGCTGGGGTTTTAAAAAATAGCCATTTAACCTTCCCAACTTAGTTTTAATCCTAAACTTTTTATTATTACACTTTTTCCCTATTTTTTACTATAAATAACCCCCTTATTCTTTCATTTTCTTACAAAATCAATATCAATCTATCAAAATCTCTCTCTAATTTTCTTCTATACTTGCTATAATTGTTTACTTTATCAAAAAAATTAGTGATGTCTTCAACGATAATCAATTTTCAGCAAGTTGTTCGTCAATTCGGTAAACTCGTTCTAACTCTTAAGTCTTGATATTATAGTTTTGTTGTTATATTTATTTGCTATTACTTGATTAATTAAGATGTCTTCTTTAAGAAATAACTTTCATAAAAATAAGAATAAGAAAAAATCAAAGACTGACGAATCTAGTGGTACTGTGTTCCTCCTCCCCTGCCTTCGGCTCCCCGAACCAAATCTTATACCCGTCCTACACATGCTATTCTTGATACCGATAATTGTTTATTACAACTTAGCGAGACTGATTTTGCCATAATATTGCACTCAGTGAACATTTAGACCATGAATTAATGAATGCTCTCTATTTTAATAATTATAATACTATTGATGAAAATGATGACGAGGAAATTAATCTTGATGAAACTTAACCGGACGATGATACACTCACTAGTCCTGCTCCTGATGTTGACCCAACTAGTGATAACGCTGCTAATCCAAATGATGACTCATCTGATACTCCTGTTATTGCCCCTACTTTTTCTAGAGAACCTACCAAACGGCAGGAAACATCTCCTATTTGGCCATTTTAAACTCAACTAGTTCCAAAAAATAAGGCTAAGTGTAAAACTTGTGGTATGGAGTTAGCTTTTAAATATGGTGGATCGCGGTCGGGGACGTGATCTTTGGCTAGACACATAAAAAAACACCCTAAAGATAACGTCAGAAATCAACGTCTGAAAGCTCTGCCCGAGGGGAAAAGTGTACCTAGTCCTAGTCAGACTGACCCTTGTATCGATTCAAATCAATTTCAACCGGGAATTAACACTGTTATCGGTGATATTTTATATTATGATCCAAAAAAAATTGAAAAGAATTGGAAAAAATGGTAATTGTTACGTGCTTACCCTATAGTTTTCCTTCTATGAGGGAGAGCTTAGAAAAATCAGTACTTTTCAGAGATTGGATCCGTTCGAAAAGAAGAAATTTTGGACTTGCTGAATCACAATCAGAGGTAGACAAAACTTATGAAGAAATGCTAGCTGAACTTGCTTAGGATGCTGCTTCGCTCGACAATGGAAGCGGCGATCACCAAGCTACTTTTCCGCCATCACCAACGGAACTTCCTCCAAACTTTGAAGGATTTACGAAGTTTGCAAGAAATATCATGTAACTTGTATGAACAAAAATTAGTACGTATTATGTAACTTGTATTTTATCACATCTTGATTAGTTTCTTTTTGGCGGTATTAACTTCTTGTCGTGCTCATTCCATAGGACGAAGGAGGCTAAAAAAGATATTGCGATATTTTTTATTACTATTATAAAATTACAAGGCATTCCTTTGAATATCTTTTACAATATTTTTATCTTTAAATTTGAATTAAAATTAGGTCACAATTCTATAATAAATTTACAAAGCATTACCTTAAATATTTTTTTTAACATCTTTGTCTCTAATTTCTATTTAATTTTTAAAAAAAATACTGATTAGCCATTGGGACCACAGGCCCGGCCCGTTTAGCTTGTTTAGTTACAGTCCGGGACTGCAGCCCACAAAACCGGCCCATTTAGGGCCCGACCCACTTGCCGCCCCTAGTTAGAGGTTGTAGTAACATCATAATTCATTATCCATTTCAAAAACAGTAATATTTGGAATTAAGCAATTATCACATCTACGACATTTTGGAACTAACAAATAAAAATAAAATGACCACCAATATGTAAAAGGACTGATCCACGCAAAAGAACACATTTCTAAATTATTGTTAACTTCAAAATTTCCAAACGGAACGGTATATTTTAAGCCCAAAATCCAGAAGATCTCGAAATACCAACTTCAACAAGAAATTCTAAATATAAACTAAAATAACAAACCTCTGATACCCAAGGATATTAAGATGAAAACAATTGCAGTTCATACAACATATATTTCCTAAGCTTCCCACTCTAGGCCTGCCTGTTCCTCTTCTTGACACCAGATTTCGCAACCTTGAGACTCCTGTTTACAGCACTCAACCTTGCAAGGGATGCCCTTTTCAGATCTGGCCTGTAATAATTATCAGCTACCTGTATTCCAAACAAGTTTACGCAAATTCAAGATCTTAACATCAGAGATGAGCCTACTATTAAAAAAATCAAATAACCTAGCAGAGATACTAATGCTAAAAATATTTTGGAGTAGAAGCCTAATACCAACATTTGTAGTCCTCATGTAAGCAAAACTACTATTGAGATAGCACTCTACCAAGGAAACTGTGCAAATTGACAGGATAATGGGAAAATCTCTGAAGAAAAGTTTTGGAAAATGAAAAGGGCAACTGGAAAGTGCACATTCTTCAGATAGCAAAAGGATTATTTGCAATTCTAAAGGGTAGAGGTATACTTGTTACATAGAATATGACCAGCACGACTATGACTGAGAATTAAGTAAACAGTATTCAATGACCAGACATGTTTAATGCTCAAATAAACTCCAATTGTCAGCTCTCTAGGATCTGAATGTTTTATGTGGTTTTATTAATGACCTCTTATATTCATCCAACATAAACAATGTCATACGGTAGCAGAATTCCATGCCATATCGCAGGCCTAATAAAACTAGCAGAGATAAAGAGAGCAACATAAACCTTGGCCATTATAAAGTAGCTAGAATCCAGCTTAAAACCAAATAAATACATGTAAATACAAATATTTGACTGGTCAATCACCTGGTTTGATACAGCCTTGGCCATGCGTCGGAACTCCTTCTTCATTACAGATTTATTCAGCAAACTTGAAGGCTTGTTTTGTTTCTTGGTCTTTGATGTAGCAAGCAAACCCGTGACTAATGGGCCAGCAGAAAGCTATTCTACCATCGCGCCATGGCTTGCCCTCATAAAACACACTAATGGAACACGAAAAACAGCTCAACTAATTTATATAATTTGAATGTATATATTTCCAGAATTAAATTTTTAAGTACAAGTTTTAAAAAAATCACTTCAAAAGTTTCACATTAAATTAAACAGTAAACAAACTTTATTCCACAAAACAGCTACCAAGGTTCTACAAATAAAACATTTCCTAAACCTGTAACCAACGGTTGTACCATGAATTTCTAACAAAATGTACTACTCTTGAAGCTCAGGGTACCATCAATCACAACAGAAACCAAATTGTTCTTGATCGATAATAGTACAGGGTCATGTTTTGCAAGACTAACCAGAATGCTTGTAAGAGTGAAGATTGTAAAGATTGTTAGGCTCTTTGCTGAAGACAACACCGGCGGTACCATTACCGAACTCCTTCACCAAAAATGAGTTGTTTTTCTTCATGATCTCCCAAACTAGTTGCCCTGGAACTGTCGTCATTTCCACGCCCACCTACCCTGTCGATTGGATCTCAAATTAAGCTTATGAAACCACATCGGTTAATCTCTATAGTTATTATTGACAATGTAGAGAAGGACTTACCACGTGAAGCAAAAGGGTCTCTAGAGTTTCGGTTCGACGGCCTGAGCAGGAAGATGCAACAGGACTTAAAAGAAAGATGGTAGTGAAACCCTACGTGGATAGCTGGCAATAAATCCTTGTATTACCGGAATTGCCCTCTCTTTTTATTTTTATTTTTATTTTTGTATTTTTTATTTTATTTTTCTCCACTAAGCTTTCTAACTTTCTCTTTCATACAAATTATACAGGAAACAGAAAAGGCTCGGTTGAGTATATTTAAGTTATATGTGATATTTTGTATACTGTTAAAATCGGGCCTACCCGATTGTACCACTTGATCGAGATCAGGGGATTGCATCAAATGTTAACCTTGTAATGGATCAGACCAGAATACGAAGACGAGGTATCGAATCCAAGGATCGAGGTGCCTGTCGAGATCGAGGTCAACAACGATCGAGATCAAATATGACAGACCTCGAGCAAAGCGCAATAACGAAAAAGCGAAATATCCGTGACCAGCCGGAGATCATGGCGTAAATCTCGGAACAGATCAAATCTGGGGCGGTTATCTAGTTAATCATGGGATTTACTTCCGGAATTAGAATTGTACCATAAATAGGATTCCTCTACTATATAAACGGGATCACAATCATCTTGTAAACCCCCTACATTCGCACAGATCAAAGCAATACAATATTCTCTCTTTAGTTTACATTCTCTTGTTTATCAGTTTATTGCTTTTTAACTGTTCTTGCTCTACTAGCTCGAGGGTATTCAAACTCGAGGACTCTGTTCAAACATTAGTTTGTTTTACATTATTGTCAAGTTCCATTACTTATCTTTACGTCTATCAATTGGTATTAGGTGAAATTACGTATCCTTAAAACCACATTATAAGTTTAATTGTTATCCAATTTTTAGGGTAACACAGTTTGGCTCCCACTGTGGGGCTAAGGATAATAGTGATTGCCTAGTATTAATCCTCATAGCACACATTGCTTTTATGTTTGTTCTCGTAAGTGTCTTTGATTTCAGGAATCAACATGTCAAGCTCTCAAGTGGTGCCCACTCACACAGATACCGGCCTTGGTCTTCATGGCGAAACGAGAATATAATCGCCCCGAGAAATGGAGTACATCCAGTTTTTAGGGTAACACAGTTTGGCTCCCACCGTGGGGCTAAGGATAATAGTGATTGCCTAGTATTAATCCTCATAGCACACACTGCTTTTATGCTTGTTCTCGTAAGTGTCTTTGATTTCAGGAATCAGCATGTCAAGCTCTCAAGTGGTACCCACTCACACAAATACCGGCCTTGGTCTTCATGGCGAGAACGAGAATATAATCGCCCCGGGAAACGGAGTACATCCAATCAATCCCGATGGACTATCGGCCATAAATCCAGTTGATGTCAGTTCTTGTGTTGCTATTCATGGAAATTTAGGCGCCGACCCTGAAAATAGCATCCACAGAGATGCCCGGGCAGCCGACTAAAATGCGCAAAATGGTGAAGAAGGCGGGAATAGCCTTCGAATGATATTTGAAATGTTGCAGACTCAGCAAACTCCGATAGCGCAACTCCAAAATCACAATTGAGCACCAAGCAGAATTAAGCTCGATACATCACATGAAGTTATTCATATGGTCAAATCTATACCGAAAAAAGCGAACGATAATGGATCGAGAATTGACCCCGCCATCATGAAGATGCTCGAGGAGCTCACTAAACGGATCGAATCGGGAGAAAAGAAAAATCGATGCTAATGACAAGAAGGTAGAAATGTATAACTCAGGGGTTGATCAAATACCGGGGGAACCCCCGATTCTAAAGGGTTTAGATTCGAAGAAGTTCGTACAGAAGTCTTTCCCACCAAGTGCGGCTCCGAAACCCATTCCAAAGAAGTTCCGCATGCCAGAAATTTCTAAGTACAATGGAACCGCCGATCCTAATGAGCATGTCACTTCTTATACATGCGCAATAAAAGGAAATGACTTAGAGGATGATGAAATCGAATCTGTTTTGTTGAAAAATTCAGAGAAACTTTATCGAAGGGGGGCGATGATATGGTACCACAATTTGCCGTCCAATTCCATCGATTCCTTCGCCATGCTTGCTGATTCGTTCGTAAAGGCACACGCCTGAACGATAAAGGTTGTGACTAGGAAGTCTGACCTCTTTAAAGTGAGATAAAAGGAAAATAAAATGCTAAGGGAATTCGTATCTCGGTTCCAGATGGAACACATGGACCTACCACCGGTCACCGATGATTCGGTTGTCCAAGCCTTCACTCAAGGTTTGAATGAGCGAAGTTCGGTAGCATCACGACAACTAAAGCAGAATTTGATTGAATATCTAGCTGTGACCTAAGCCGATGTACATAATCGATACCAGTCAAAGATCGGAGTCAAGGATGATCAGTTAGGCGCCCCTTTCGGTTCGGTTTACCCAAATAGATTCGAAGGCAGGTCTTTGATGTAGCAAGCAACACTGACTGCGTTTACCCAAATGGAGGGAACCACACCTGCAATGGACTTTCCGCAGGTGCGGAAGGACGGCTAGGCAGATTGTTTTAAAGACGGGATTTGGCCCATTTTTCTTCCATTTCTCACTTGGAGGGGTCGATTTTGGAGAGCTTCAAGGAGGTGTTTTCATCAAGCAACACAAGGTAAGTGATCCCACCTATTGCAAGTCAAATACATGGATTTTTTAAGGATTTAAGCATGAAAATTTGTAGAAATTGTGGGATTCTGGCAGAAAACCTAGAATTTGATATTTTTGGATTTTGACCACTAATTGGCATAGAATTGAGAATAAATTATATATTTAAGTTCGTGGGATTATGGCTAAAGTTTATCTTCAAAAAATTTCAGAATCCGGGCACGTGAGACCGAGGGTGATTTTATCGACTTTTCAAGCGGAGTTGGGAATTGTTATAAATAGGTTTGTAATGAGTATTTGAGTATATATTTATGGATTCGCACCATTATTGACTAGTTTTGGAGCGTTAGACATCGGTTGGAATTGTTGGAAAGGCTTGGGAGCCGGCTATGGAACTTCGGAGTAAGGTAAGTCTCCTTTCTAACCTTGTAAAAGAGAGTTAACTCCATAGGTGAAATAATTCGATATGTGCTTCTATATGTGGGGTGCATATGCACGAGATGACGAAAGTCCGTGCCTAGATACAATTATGCTTAAGTACCTGCACGAGTTAACTATTATGCTTAAGTACCTGCACGAGTTAGAACCCAGAAGCATGTTATACTTGCGATATTTGCAATTGTATTGTCAATTGAAATTGCTTAAATCATACCGAACTTGGTAAATGAATTTCTAAAAAGTTAAACTTTATTTTCTTGACCGCTAAAAGAGGATTGACATTTCCTTCGATAATTGCTCCTTGACAATTTCTTGATTGATTGTTTGATTGTGTTTTCTTGTTATGGAGCGGGCCGAACACCTCGACAGATTAAATAAATACATCTATGGTTCGTATCGTTCGACCCTCGGTAGTGCACAGTTTAAATACTATTTTGGATTGGGACGTATGACCTCAGGATGATTTGCCCATGACTTAATTGATTGCTTTGGAATTATTAATAAATAATATTGCCCCCGTCGGCCTGAGATAAGTTGTTAAATGATGAGGAATAAATTTGGAGGTTTCTTAATTATAAAAGAATTGAGTACTTACTTCAAAATCACGATCTTACAGTCGTTTATATAAATCATGTTTAATCATATCATTAGCATATTATTTATGGCCCATAGTAAGTGTTGGAGTCGACCCACATCACTACTTCTTCGAGTTTCGACATGATACTTACTGGGTACGTGTTATTTTGTACTCATACTATATTTGTTGTACATTTTGTTGTACATGCACATGTATATCTAGTGGCCTTGTGGGCGCAACAGCGTGATTGATACAAGTACTTAGGTGAGCTGCATCTTATGTTACGATCTGCAGCCAGTAGAGTCTCTTTCAGAATATTTGTATTTTTTTCTGTCCAAATTAGTATTCGGACAGTTATTGTATTTTATTTTATTCCCTAGTAAATGTTCATGCACTTGTGATACCAGGATTCTGGGATGGTTATGAGACATTCAGTATTGAAATTGGAAAACATTATTATTATTCTGTAAGGTTCCTCTTTTACTAGTTAAATTGAAGGAAATTTATGATTTTAAAATTGTTAAAATAGAATTTAATTAACTATTTCGTGTTGGCTTGCCTGACAGTGGTGTTCGGTGCCATCATGACCTTCAACGGATTTTGGGTCGTGACAACATAGTATTAGAGCACTAGGTTCACTTAGGTCTCATGAGTCATGAGCAAGTCTAGTAGAGTCTTGTTGATCGATATGGAGACGTCTGTACTTATCTTCGAGAGGCTATAGGGATGTCAGGATCACTTTCCTTCCTGATTCCTCATCGTGCGATTTGATTCCTTTGAGGCTTATGCATTCATTTTCCTTCCCATTCAATCTTATGTGATATGCAGTGCTGGTTATAAATTAGGAATCCAAGAATTGTAATGGTACAACAGATGTGGTGCTAGATGTTTTCCCCTGTGTATTTGATTGGGCTATTGTCATCGCCTTGCGGAAGGCCATTATGTTGTTTTAGCTCAGTATCAGTATTACCTAAGGTTTTGAGATTTGGCATCGATTGTTATGACGATTCGTGTGTTCCTATCACACCGTGATGGTGTAATAGTAGGATGCTTGCCTATGCATCGAAGTAGTGAATAACTTGGAAGAAGGTTTACTCAATGCATGATTTAGAGATTCAATATTTTAATTCTAGCAAAGGAAGGGAAATCGGTCTACGCATGCTCAGATTTGGGTTGATGGAGTAACGAGACTTGGTATTTTCGAGCGTGGTGGAATTTCCATTTGTGAGGTTGTGTCGCCATCCTTGTTGAATGTGTTAAGTTCACCAGTGTTATGGTATTCATCAATTTTCCTTCAAGGTAGGTTATTGTGAAATAGTGTTGGGGAAGCGAGTGTCAAAGATTGCAGTGTGTGGTGGTTCAGGATTGAATAGGTGTTTCGAGTGTTGAGGGCTCAAGTAAGATGATCTTCGGGTAGGTTTAAAGTTGGTGGCGATCTATTGGTTCAAATGCTATAGAGATAGATATTGATTTAAGGCAACAACTGGGCAGAGAAGTATGAGGAAGGACATGTGGGAGGTGTTTTGCTGTGGTTAAACTTCTAGAAGGACAAGTGTGAGAAACAAGAGTCGAGTAGTTGCTTAAAGGAGTGAGTTTGACCAAAGTAGTAGAGTGGCAGGGTAGCATATAGGTTCTGTGGTAAGATGACTACACACCTTGAGAAAAGTTTAGAGTGATTTGGGATTCATGGTGGACAATGACTAGGTCTACGGACTTAATTTGGGATATTGGCTATTATACGGCGAAAGATTGGATGCGACAAAAAGAAGTTGCTTGATATAAAGTAGGATACAACATGACTTTGGATTGGAAGATATTGTCGCACCTCTAGTTGATGTCCATGAGGAGTGAATGGACTTATACAGTTGGTGAATGAGCACGGGCTGTGGATGAGTAACTGATTTCATAGTAATTGTACTCAATGTAGTGTCGTTGGGTGATGTCAGCATAGAATTTTCACATGTGTTTTATCTTCTGCGAGTAGGTTAGCGGTCGCACGGTGTTGATGAAGCTTCTATAGAGAGTTCTACTGGCTATCCTGTAAGAGGTCGAATATGTAAATGTGGCTAGTGATTCGGGGTGTTCATGAAACGCTAGCAGAAAGATTTCGAGAAAATTGGCGGGTTGATTGTGCAAGATCATGTCAACTATGAAGAAAGAATCTTGGTGGCTTCCAAGTTTATGCAATCGTCGCTTCAAGCTAAGTGGGAGTGCCCCACTGCTAACAAATTGGATTCCACGGTTGTCTGGTTATCGGCATATCAGTGGTTTATTATGACTAAGAAAAGAGAACATTAGTGATAATTTGAGCAAAATATCTAAGGGATGTGTACTATAATTGGCCTTATCGATTCATGTTCAGGATTTGGAAAGACGCAGGATTTATGCTTCGTATAGAGGTGAGTTACAAGGAAAGTGATTCAGCCGGGTACTTCTTTGAGAAGGTGTTCATGTGCTAGTAGAGCCTTACAGTTTGAGTATATTTGGGACCAAACCAGAGTGGGTGACTCTTAACAATGGTCCTAGTGGATTCAAAAGTTACAATGTGGTGCCTAAAGATTTCGAGTCTGTAGTATGGTTAAGCATCGAGTTTTTGCAGTGGATTATGAAAAGGGGCTTGGACTGCTCTGTGTTATCTTTGGTCTGCGGTGTAGTATGAGGGGAATGGGAGAAAGTAACTTTGGATTCATAAAAGAATTATCAGAATAGGTGTACCAGTTAAAGATGCGAATTTGCGCATAAGGAGAATATGAAATGGTTCGTGGGTTTTGAGACAATGTGGTCTCGTGAAATGGGGTCACCCAGGACGAGTGCGGATTGAGTTCACTATGTTTTGAATAGAGCTATTATTATTTCAAAGGCAAGTCCAGGGTAAATTAGGAGAAGTCAGATAGTTAGCATGGTTGAATTGGCATCATGATGGCAATGATCAGCTCCTTCAGGGTGTTGAGTTACTCATGTGATTTGTGACGGTACGTGCGAGGTTTGATGGTCTCCATAATTGATTTTATTTGGAGGCCTTCGAGTATTATGGCATGTTAGATGCAGATGGATCTCGAAAGAGTTATGGTGGTTTAGACCACTATTTGAGGTTGGTATTTTCTGCGGATATGAGAATTTAGTCACGTGTTGAAATGGTTCTCTTGAAATGAGTTAAGTAAAAGGTTCTTATATGATAAATTGCATAATCTATTAGTTGTTCAGTGAATATGATGAAACTCTTGTACAATTGCGTATTGGCATGATTAGGTACAGTGTTACAATTTCTATTAGCATGGAAATTTGAAAGTTAAGGATCAAGGTTGCCATTTGGTATTGGTAGGAATATCATGAGCTCGGATGAGAGAGAAATGACTTAGATGGTTAGAGTCAGCTGGTATTGTTTTTGGCGTCACCTGAGATCAGTGGCTGGTGTGAGAGGCTTTGCATACTGATTGCAGATTCTTGAATTGCGTTATAGTGTTTGTGTGGCCAGTAGTATAGATATGCAGACTCGTTGTCTGGTGTATATGGTCGGGGGAGCATGTCCTACAGAAATATTGTATAAGTATAACATGTGGTCACTTAATTGAATAAACATTGATACCAAGTATGGGGATTGTGGTACGATCATTGATGTGAAAATTTATGCCTGAAAGGCACTCGGTTCATTTGGTTGTGGACTATAGAAGTTCGTTACAGATTTGACGGTTGTTCTTGTGTGTCATGGGAAAAAGAGTTATTGTGAATCTTTGAAAGGTTATTAGCCCAGTGCGGTACGATCAGAATCGGCTTGAGGTCCGTGGATGGATCTAAATGTGAATGTGGGATCTATATCGAGCCGGATGTGTTCATGTCAGCATAACGCTCCTTATGGAGGAGTATTTGGACGTTGGATGTTATTTCATCGTCAGCTATTTCATGAAAAACTATATTGTGTCGTATGGGTTATGAAATGGCTGATTAATTGCATATGTGTTGAGCTTTCGCGTAGCGATGGTGTTATGTGAGTAGGATGGCTCTCGAGATACAGATCATATATCGCACCTTAGTCATTCTTAAGTTCGTAGCGTATGGCACTATCTGTCTCCCTAGGGATGGTATTATGCACTTGGTGTGATTGTGGCCGATATTCGGGTATTTTTTAGTGATGAGCATTCTAGCTTGGAAGGTATCTCCTTATATAGATTTTATGTGTGGATCAGGTGGCACGCCGCCATGGGTATGTTGATTGGATTGGGTTGCATGCCGCAATAGTGTGATGTTGAGTACAGTCCCCTATATTCATTCTTGTGTGTTTTGTTTCTCATTTTCTAAGGAAGATTCATAACACCTTTTCGGTTGTCTAAATTAGTTACGTGGGTTGAGTAGTTCATTCCAGAGTTCGTTTTCCTTATGTATCACATTCAAGTTCGTGGCTTGTTGGCACATTGTGGCATCATATGAGATTTTGGCAGTGTCTGAGGTGGCTTATTGCCTGGGCAGTTTATACTGGGTGAGACGAGATTATTGGATTTGGGATCAGTGCGATCAGGTTTATATGAAATATATTAAGGAGTAATTATAGTTGTGTGGTTCAGAGTGAGGTAAAGGTTCTGGTCATGAATAGACTCAATGATTTGTTGACTCAGCAGTTGGTTATGAGTTTCTATGCATCTCTTCAGTCGTGGCGGTATTGCAAGAGCTGGAAGAGGACTTATATGAGTCATGAGGTGGGTTGTGAGCAACAAATTCGTAAAATTTTGGCTATCATTATCAGAGGATGTTATAATGGTCATATGAGTTATGTAGTGCATAGTGTGGGTTCAACAAGGGTATGCAATCATGTATTGGCGCATCGTGTAGTGATTGATACGGTGTTCATATGATGGGGGCAGGCATGGTAGAGAATTCCGGATGATGGAATTAGGCTCTGAGGCTTATTTGACTAAGAAAAGGGGGGAATCTTCAGACTGGCTTGAGCTAGTGTGCTCAATTGGCTTGTGGTAGCACGGGTAGGTGCACGAGGTTTTGAACAGTGATTTCAGACAACTCCAGCACAGTTCATAGCACGTTCGAGGATGAATGTGTGTTTAAGTGGGAGAGAATGTAATGACCCGATAGGTCGTTTTGAGCTCTAATGTGTCGTTCGGCAGTTTGAGGCCATGAGTAGCTTCACTTTAGGTATTATAACTTGTACGTGTGGTCGGAATTGAATTTCGGGAAGTTCAGAGTGAACTTAGAAATAAAAATTCTCATTTTGAAAGCTTTAAGTTGGAAATTTGACTAAGGTGTGATTTTTTGAGTAAACGACCTCGGAATCGAGATTTGAAGGTTCCAGCAGGTTCGTATGATGTCTTCAGACTTGGGCGTATGTTCGGATCAGGTTTTAGATGACCCGGGAGTGTTTCGACACCTATTGTGGAAGTTAGCATTTTGGAAGAATTTCATAACTTTGGGTTGGAGTGCATTTCAATTTTATCAATGTCCATTTAGGATTCCGAGTCTGAGAATAGCTTCGTATGGTAATTCTGGTATTGGGAGCATATCCGGAAGTGGATTCGGAGGTCCGTGGGCCATTTTGGAGCCATTTGGCGAAAATTAGAAATTTGAAGGTTTTTAAGAAGTTTGACCGGGAGTGAACTTTTTGATATCGGGGTCAGATTCCGATTCCACAAGTTGGAGTATGTCTGTAATGTCGAATACGAATTGTGTGAAATTTTTTAGGTCAAACGGACGTGATTTGATAGGTTTCAGCATTGAAAGAAGAAGTTTGAAGTTCTAAAGTTCATAAAGCTTGAATTGGGGTGCGATTCATGATTTTGACATTGTTTGATGTGATTTGAGGCCTCGAGCAGGTCCGCATAATGTCTTGGAACTGGTTGGTATAATTTGGACGCGGTTCCGGGTGCCTCGGGTGGATTTCGGGTGGTTAATGGATCGAAATTTGGAATTTAAGAAAGGCTAAGGCTGCTGATATCTGGTTTAATCGCACCTGCGTGGAAAAGGCCGCAGGTGTGAACCCGCAGGTGTGGCTATGGGGGTCGCAGAAGAGACATTTAGACGGAGTTGAGATGGCCGCAGGTGTGAGGGTATTTCTGCATCTGCGAGCCTGCAAATGCGAGGTGAGCTCTGCAGGAGCGGAATGGGAGAGGGGAAGCTAGGTCGTAGAAGTGGAAGGGCATTCACACGTGCGAAGGCGCAAAAGTGCATGGGTGACCGTAGAAGTGGATTCCGCCTAGCTTAGAGGGAACCACACCTGCGATGGACTTTCTGCAGGTGCGGTTGGTGTACCGCAGGTGCGGAAGGATGACTGGGCAGATTGTTTTAAAGACGAGATTTGGCCCATTTTTCTTCCATTTCTCACTTGGAAGGGGGCAATTTTGGAGAGCTTTAAGGAGGGCTTTTCATCAAGCAACACAAGGTAAGTGATCCCCACCTATTTCAAGTTAAATACATGGATTTTATAAGGATTTGAGCATACAAATTTATAGAAATTGTGGGGTTTTGGTAGAAAACCTAGAATTTTGTATGTTTGGATTTTGACCACGAATTTGGGCATGGAATTGAGAATAAATTATATATTTGAGTTTGTGGGGTTATGGGTAAAGTTTATCTTCGAAAATTTTCAGAATTTGGGCATGTGGTCCCGAGGATGATTTTATCGACTTTTCAAGTGGAGTTGGGAATTGCTGTAAATAGGATTTTAATGAGTATTTGAATATATATTTATGAATTTGCACCATTATTGACTACTTTTGGAGCGTTGGGCATCGGTTGGAATTGTTGGAAAGGCTTGGGAGCTGGCTATGGAACTTTGGAGCAAAGTAAGTCTCCTTTTAATCTTTGTAAGAGGGAATTAACCCCATAGATGAAATAATTCGATATGTGCTTCTATATGTGGGGGGCTACGTACGCACGAGGTGATGAGAGTCTGTGTGTAACTACTATTATACTTAAGTCCGGGTAGTCTAGAACCCAAAAACATGCTATACTTGCGATATTTACAACCTTATTGTCAATTTAAATTGCTTAAATAATATCGAACTTGGCAAATGAATTTCTAAAAGGTTAAACTTCATTTTCTTGACTGTTAAAAGAAGATTGACATTTCCTTGGATAATTGCTCCTTGATGAATTCTTGATTGACTGTTTGATTGTGTTTTCTTGTTGTGAAGCGTGTCGAACGCCTCGGCATATTAAATAGATGCATCTATGGTTCGTGTCGTTCGACCCTCGACAGTGCACATTTTAAATACTATGTTGGATCGGGTCGTACGTGTCACGCCCCAAACCTGGGGAGGCATGGCTGGCACTCAGTGCCGCACTGGCCCGAGCAAACCACTCTGCAACTTTTTTTTCTTTGTAACTATCATGGGCCAACATGGCCACAACCCGCAATGTATAACTATAGGTGGGTAACACCGTATCACTGAACTATTTTTCTTACAACATGAATACATATGTCAAGGCCTCTAACATACTGTACAAACTGAACTTTTGTCTACAAAGCCTCTAAGATTATTTGACATCAAATGGACAGGATACCGGCCTACCCATAAGTATGTAGAAACACTCTGACACGATGACTCACAGACTCGACTGCACTCCGAATGAGGTGGAGTTACCGATCCTTCGCTAAATGGAAACCTCGTCTACTGTGAGGGCTTGTCAAATTGATTTTCTATACCTGCGGGCATGAATGCAGCGTCCCCAACAAAAGGACGTCAGAAGGAATAATGTACCGAGTATGTAAGGCGGAGCTGAAACATAATAGTAAGTCAACATTAATTAAGGACATGGAAGAAACATGGGATAAATGACTCAACCTATAAGTCTGGAGAGCTCCGTAAATTATGAAATACTTATAGTGTCATGCATATGCGTATGAATGTCATGTCGTGCATAGGTACATGTGTTCATAACATCATCAAGCCTATGAGGGCATCCCATCACATCATCTAGGCCATTGTAGGCAAATCATCAACATATACCAGCTGATCAGGTGGTGGTGCATATATAATGCCATAACCTTTTCCATATCTCGTATACATACATATATATATATATATATATATATATATATATATATGCGCGTATATAACGGCGTCTGAGTCATGGGTAAATGCACATGTAAATGAATGCAGTACATGAGAAGTACGTAAATAAAACCTCTCAGAACGTCATAAGACCATTATGCCTCTGATTAATATCATGAAATAAACTTTATCAACTTACGTATTTTCTGAAATCCATGAACATATGATAAAATAATAGGACACAGGGGAATTCAAAAACATAGGCACCCCTAATACTTCTATGAATAGAGTCATTTATGGAAGTTGTGCATTTTCTCGTTTCATTTATATCGTATGGATCATGCCAAAAGAAAGGAGGGATAGCCTTAACATACCTGAGCCGGTTCTTGTGACAATCCTTCTAACACACGACAATTGCGACAAAGCTCGTGACGGCAAGATCGGAGTAGGAAAATTCCGTATGATATTCTTGAGAAAGATTGTACCGGGCTTTTTTTTTGAATTAGTTTAACACATTGGATCTTGTATCATTTCTCTCTTATTAATAGGTTTACGTGCTTCTGGTTCATATCTGTTAGACGTTCCAATTGTTCATTGTGAAGTTCCTCCGTCTCATTGTGTGGTCTTTTCTCCATAATAGGCATCTCGTTCTCTAGACAATTCTCAACTTCAAGAATCAAGGTTGCCAACGTATCTAGGTAGCTGCTACCTTTGAAATCTCCCCACATTCCAAATTTAATGGATTGGATCACATATGCTCATCCTTTTAGAGGCAAACGAATTGAGTGTACGTTGAATTCATTGTCTTTGGACTTTTGTTTCCCGCTTTAATTCCTTAATCTTACAAACATCAAAAACTCTAAAATCCTAATTCCTTCTAAACATCCGTAGCTTCCTAAAAAATAATGAACTGATTCTTGAAGTCTTATCAAAATTCCAATAACATCAAATCAATAAAGCAATACCCAACTCACTATAGTTCTCATCAACTCAACTCCAAAAGATCACACACACACACTTGTATATGTATGAATATATGAATATGTGAATACAGAGAGAATATTTCTACGAGGGGTATAGAAAATGTTATTTGCTTTCTTGATAACACATTTTTACCAAATGAGATAAGGTTCTCATCTCTTTAAATGTTGCCAACTATTTAATGGTGTAGTAATCACTTGTTTGAGCCAAATCTTGCTGCCACGTTAGGGGCTTCATCCTTATCCAAACATTCTTAAATAATCTTCCACTAAAATTTATTAACTATCCAATTATCCACATAATTAAGAATTGCTTCAAATTACTTAAAATTCTACTTATTTTAAATATACTTTATACATTGTACTATTACGGTCATGTGGTACTATATAAAATTTATACGTGCACTCCTATTTTATTAAAACATCCATATAAAAAAATACATATATTTTCTCAACTTTTAATTTTCCTAATCTGATATAAAGAATACAAATTTTGGTATACTTAATTCTTAAAATGGCAAAAAGATGACCTTCTTTTCTTGTGAAAAAGTAATTTCAATCTTTACAATAAAGAAAATCTCCTATATAAACTTTCTAATATTATGAGTATAATTTAAAGTAGTAATATTAATAATTATATAAAATCATATTTATCAAACATTTTTTACAAAATGTTCCACCCAAAATTCATATCCGAAAATAGTAATAATGGTAATGTTGATACCCAATTTTTCTCTATATATTTTCAATATGCAAAATACTTTAAAAATATCATATATATATATATATATATATATATATATATATATATATATATATGCATATATAAGCATATCTAAGTATTTTATTATTTTTTCCATAATTTTTAAGGTTTTTTAAAATTGATTTATTTCCCTTTTCATCCATAAAATCCTGAATAATTATTTTTAAAATTATTATTTTTGGTAATTAATATATTGAATTTTCATATTTATGCAAAAATAAGGCTATAATAATTTTTATATATTTTTATAATTCCATTTAGTATTTTTAAAGCTAAATTGCACATAATTGCAATATTATCCATTTTAAGGTTTAATTATTTCTTATATTCATAAAATTGAGTTTTGTATTTTTAAATTACTATTTATGTGTTATAAATCATTTTAGAATTTTCAATATATTTTCAGAAGCTATTTACTATTTTTACATAAATTAAAAAGGAAAAAAGTGGCTATTTAAATTTTAGCCCAAATTGGCTTTCAATCTAACCCCAAATCAAACCCAATTCCCCGGCTCAATTCTAATTTTAACCCGACCCTAACCCTTTTAAAACCAATCCAAACCCGGACCCCCACCTACCCCTTTTAATCTAGGTCGTTGATCATTCAGATCAAGATCAACGGCCACCATTGCCCCTTACCATTTTTTAACCCTAAACGAACCCTTACCCTAAATCATTTCTCACCATCCACCGCCCTTGAATCCCTTCCTCTCAAACTCTCTCTCTGTAAAATCACCTAAACCCTAGCCGCCGCCACCCAAATCTACCCTAATTCCCTTCAATTCCCACCTAATCCATGGACTCCTCTGGCGGTTTGAGACGTGTACTCGTCTCTTATGTCTACTTGTTACCTATTTTCGTGATTCCATGGACAGATCTCGAAGAAATCTGGTCCAGTCCTTGCTCAAACTCTATCTTTGGTCTTTTTCCGGTCACCCATGACCGTTCAAGTCAGATCCATGGCCTTTCTGGCTAGATCGGTAACTTTTCAAAGTCTCTCTCACTTTTCTGGGTTCTCTGAAACCCTAGCTTTAAGAGTTTTCCAATTTTCTTTCAGATCTGTCTTAGATCTGTGCATGTTATGAACTTTTTAAGTGTTTTCTCAAAGGTTCTTAGATTTTCTTTCAAAGTGACTCTTCATTTTCAACTATTAGGGTTTCCTCAACCTTTTTTTAAAAGATCTCTCCTCCGATTTTCAGTGTTATTTTATGGTTTTACTATGTTTGAACGGTTTGCTTATATTTTTTCCTCTACCTGGTTCATTGTGTTAAAAAGTGTAGAAAGCATGTTACTAGGTTTACATTCCTACTTGCGTAATACAATCCATGCTTAGAATCATCTCATGCATTAGAGATCATGCTCTCCGGATTTACACTTACTATTTTCAGCATGTCAATTTCACTATCATATTACTTAGCAAATCCTGCGTTAAGAATGTGTTAATAACCAGTGTTTCTGCAATCATGTTCCTACTGCCATACACACTTAGAGATCATGTTTTAGTCTAAACAACACTAACAAACATATCCTCTCTACATATTCTGGAAATCATGTTTTAGATGTTTAAATATTAGTGCATATAGAAATCCCACTTAGGATTCTGCATATATATCATTCTGCATCCCTGTGCATTAGATACCATGTCTTTAGGATTTCATTCACTTATATTCGCTTAGGCTAATTAGGATTCCCTAAAAAAGGAGTAAAACAATTCTTTACTTAGTCTTTACAACCAACTGGCGCTAATTCTGTGTGTTGAACACCTAGAACAACATGTTTAGGTAATATGAATAATCTCCAAACATCTTAATGATTCTGAACAACTTTTGAATATTGTTTACGCCTAGGCGAGCCTTAGGTAATCACTTAAACACAAACTGGAATCGCCTTTGTTAATTATCAACTGCTACAACCAGCAGGCAGGGCTGATTCAGACTTTTTTTCTGAGGTATACATGAGCCTTCTAATTGCTTACATGTTTCCCCTTTAAATGCAGTCCTACGTGTTTTGTATGTCGCCTTAGACTTTTACCTTTAAATCTAAGAGTCAGCCTAGAGCCTCCCTCTTCTAGGAATAGTAGTCCTGATTTCCTCCGGGACTGATAGGAATGGGACGGGTAACAGTACGCAATAGAGGTCGAGACCAATCCTCGCTTTAATACCTTCACGGGGTGGGAAGGGTAGATATGGATATGATGACCGGTACGCTAATACCACGTGTATCCCCTCTTCTGAGGAGTGTCATGCCGGGCATTGCATTGATGTGATCCATATTATAAACAAATCTAGAACCCCTTTTACATTTGTAAGCATGTTTAGATTATAACTCTTTTCAAAACCCTGCCTTTCAATAATTGTTTTCAAACGCTTGTGTATTTAAATTCAAAATCCCCTATTACTTGAGCCTTACTTGTTTACTTGCTAATTGCACAAATTCACAAAAAACTATCTGGTCGGGAACCACAGTAGTGGATCTTGAGGGGTGTCTAACACCTTTCCCTTAGGATAATTTCAAGCCCTTACCCTATCTCTGGTAATCAAAATGTAGTTGTAATTAAATCATATAGGTGCGTTAGGATCGTTAGGTAACGACACTTCAAGTGCCCAATTCCCAAAAGGAAATGAGTCATTACACCCCATGAATGTCGAAACTCGGAACTCCTCTCCGAAGGAAGGGAGAAAAAGGGGGCGCGACAGCATGACGACTCTGCTGGGGATCTTTTAAGCTTTTACCATTTCAGGTCATTCTTGTGAATTTGTACCGCCCTTATATGCAATTACCTTTTTAAATTTCTTTAAGCATTTAATATTTTTTTTCAACTGCAAAACTGACATATCTTCTTTGTTTCCTTCCTTTATTGCTGCTTTAAATTATAAAATTATTATATTTATTGATTTCTTAACGTGCAAATACATGTCAACATTCTTTTAATTATTGCATCATCATGCTCATCATCATACTCTACTCGTGCCAAACAAATACTATAGCAACGCTTTTAAGGAGTGGTTGCGCTCTTCCTTCCCTTAAATTCGGAAAGACATATTTGTGGTAAAACTAGTCTATCAGCGGTGCAGTCGACAGTTCCGTGCCTTCCCCCTTGAGTTGTCCGCTCAAGGGTACCAATCTAAAACCTCATAGAAACTTTACTCTGTTCAAATTGTGCATGCATCATGGTCAAACCTAGTCGGGTCAGTTATGTTGTCCACATAATGATCCTTTAAGATAGCCTTGTCCAAAGTCCACTGGGTTTCCCTAAACCCAAATGGACATCATCACGTTCTATGCATTTATTTGGAGAATTAAATGCTTCATGCTAATTGTTGATATTAAATAGTCGAGTCTGGTGGGGGTAAGGGCCTAACCTTGTTTGTCTTGCAGAAAAATGAGGCACGAGGTCCCCAGTTTTGGTATGATTAACACGCCCCCACTCTTGCTAGATTGGTGGAGGAGTCTTCCATCAAATGACCAAATCAATGAGTGGAAAGAGAGGGCCGCCAAAGCTAGCAAAAAGTTGGAATATCTGGAATACAGTCTGCTGGAATTGGAAGGAAAAGTAAGGGAGAAAGTCACCGATTTCCAGAACACTGAGGAAAACGAAGGAGAACACCTGGCAAAGGCATTTTTACTGGTGAACCTACACGAACTGGAGAATTTGATCAACGAGATCATTCAACCTGAGGAAGGTCCTTCTGGGACCAAGTAGATAGGAGTTTATCTTTTTCGCTTTATAAATGTAATAAGGCCAATGGCCATTAGTGATTTTTATTTCTTATTTATTTAGTGTCGATTTGGGATTTGTCTGTTTTTATCAATAAAATGAGGCATTTAGCATTCTAAGTTTTCCAAATCAACTTGTCGCTAGGCCTACCTCGGGCACAAAGAGGTTCCCAAATCAGGACACGCTTTACATTTTCGCACTATCTGTTTAAATATTGCAATACCTTTTATAATCCTCATTGACTTGATTACCTTTTTGTTTTATTTTGTTTTTATTATTCACATCCCCAAAGGTTAGTTCATGCACTATGGCATCATCATTTTATTTCACAAGACCCTTCCATACAGGCTGTGAGCAAAGGGGCACATCTCAAGAATTGGACCATCATGACAACCAAAGCCCGACGAGCCTCGGGGTAGCAAGGCTAAAGCAAGCATTATTTATTGTTTTACTAAATGATTTTCTTTTCGCATTTTCAATTCCCGCAATAAGATCTTCAATGTTTAAAGCACTTGTTCAATTTATCAAAAGCATTTCTGATTTTCTTATGAATTAGTATTTATTGCTATCATTTTCTTTCCCTACTTTACCAATACAACATTACTATTACTTATCTTGATGAACCAACGACTGTGACATGCAATGAGACAACGCAACAAACGGACATTGATTCAGAGGAAGATGACATACCTGATGAAATTGTCAAAGAAGTTGAGAACTTTGAGAACAAACCTAAGTCCAACTTAGACGAGACCGAAATTGTCAACCTGGGAGATGCTGAAAACTTCAAGGAAACACAAATCAGCATTCACCTATCACCATCAGAGAAGAAAGAATATACAAAATTTTTGAAATAGTATGAGGACATATTCGTCTGGTCGTATGATGACATGACTGGTCTGAGTACGTCCATAGTAGCTCACAAACTGCCAACAGATCCAATGTGTCCACCGGTAAAGCAAAAGCTCAGAAAGTTCAAGCCTGATATGAGTTTGAAAATCAAGGAAGAAGTCACCAAGCATGTCAAAGCTAAGGTTCTCAGGATAGCAGAATACGCGACGTGGTTAGCCAACATTGTGCCAGTGCCAAAGAAGGATGGGAAGGCCAAAGTCTGTGTCGACTACCGGGATATCAACCGGGCTAGTCCTAAAGACGACTTCCCTTTGCCGAATATACACATCCTGATTGACAATTGCGCCAAACATGAGCTGCTGTCATTTGTAGATTGCTTCGCTGGTTATCATCAGATCTGGATGGATGAAGAAGATGCTGAGAAAACGGCTTTCATTACGCCGTGGGGACTGTACTGCTACGAGATGATGCCATTCAGCCTAAAGAATGTTGAGGCCACCTACATGAGGGCCATGACTAACATTTTCCATGATATGATACACAAGGAGATAGAGGTATATGTGGACAATGTTATTATCAAATACAAGAAAGCCACTGATCACATGGAAGATTTGAGGAAGTTCTTCAATAGACTATGGACGTACAACCTGAAATTGAACCCTACGAAGTGTGCATTTGGGGTTACCGCTGGGAAATTGCTTGGGTTTATTGTGAGTCACTGAGGAATAGAACTGGATCCATCAAAAGTCAAAGCCATTCAAGAATTACCACCGCTAAAGAACAAGAAGGATGTGATGAGTTTCTTGGGGAGACTTAACTACATCAGCCGATTCATAGCACAATCTACAATTATTTATAAGCCAATTTTTAAGATGTTGAAGAAGGACGCCGCTACCAAATGGACTGATGACTGCTAAAAGGCCTTCAACAAAATCAAGGAGTACCTATCAACACCACCAGTCTTAGTCCCGCCCGAGCCAGGTAGACCCTTACTACTCTACCTTGCAGTGTTAGGTGGAGCTTTCGGCTGCGTTCTGGGGTAGCATAATGAAACAGTGAGGAAGGAACAAACCATTTATTATCTCAGTAAGAAGTTCACCTTGTACGAGGCCCGATATTCTTTATTGGAATGCACCTATTGTGCTTTGACTTGGGTAGCTCAGAAGCTGAGACATTACTTCTGTGCCTATACTACATATCTCATATCAAGGATGGATCCTTTGAAGTATATCTTTCAGAAGCCCATGCCTACCGGTAAGCTGGCTAAGTGGCAAATCCCGTTGAGTGAGTTTGACATTGTCTAAGTAACTTAGAAAATAGTAAAGGGACAAGCACTGACAGACCACCTCGCTGAGAATCCGGTGGAAGCAGAATACGAACCACTAAAAATGTATTTTCCTGATGAAGAGGTATCATTCATAGGAGAAGACATTGCAGAATCCTATGATGGTTGGAGAATGTTCTTCGATGGAGCGGCAAACTTCAAAGGAGTTGGCATAGGAGTAGTCCTAGTATCAGAAACCGGTCAACATTATCCGGTGTTTGCCAAACTCAGGTTTTCGTGCACCAACAATATGGCCTAGTATGAAGCCTGTATCTTAGGACTCAAATGGCCATTGACATGAACGTTCAAGAGCTGCTAGTAATTGGGGATTCAGACTTACTTATACATCAGGTACGAGAAGAATGGGCAACCAAGAACTCCAAGATACTCACGTATCTGCATCATGTACAAGAATTGAGAAAGAGGTTCACGAAGACGGAATTCCAACACATTCCCAGAATACAAAATGAGTTCGCTGATGCATTGGCTACCCTATCATATATAATACAACATCCCGACAAGAATTTCATTGATCCCATTCCAGTAAAAATCCATAATCAGCCAGCTTACTATGTCCATGTCGAAGAGGAAGCAGGCTAAAAGCAGTGGTTTCATGATATCAAGGAATATTTGGCAAAAAGAGAGTACCCAGAGCTTGCTAATCCTACTTAGAAACTCACAGCGGAGGAATTCTGCGTAGGAGGACTCCTGATTTAGGATTATTAAGATGTGTCGACGCGAAGGAAGCATCCAGGCTACTAGAGGGAATTCATGCTGGGACCTGTGGTCCACATATGAAAGGTTTTGTCTTAGCAAAGAAGATACTCTGGGCTAGTTACTTTTGGATGACTATGGAAACAGATTGCATCCAGTATATCCGGAAATGCCACCGTTGTCAGATACATGCAAACATGATAAAAATACCTCCAAATGAGCTTAATGCAACAAGCTCACCATGGCTGTTCGCCGCCTGGGGAATGGACGTTATTGGACCAATCGAGCTCGCTGGTTCCAACAGACACAGGTTTATCCTAGTAGCCATCAACTATTTCACCAAGTGGGTCGAAACATCATCTTACAGAGCAATAACTAAGAAAGTCGTGGCAGACTTTGTCCTCGACCGCATTGTTTGTCGATTCGGGATTCCAGAGTCAATCATTACTGATAATGGCTCCAACCTCAATAGCGACTTGATGAAAGCTATGTGCAAAACTTTCAAGATCAGACACAAGAATTCCACAGCCTACAGGCCTCAAATGAATGGAGTTATAAAAGCCGCCAATAAGATTATCAAGAAGATATTGGGGAAAATGATAGAGAAGCATAAACAGTGGCATGAAAAGTTATCATTTGCTCTATTGGGGTATCACACCACAGTCTGCACATCAACTGGGGCAACCCCATATATGCTGGTTTATGGTACAGAGGCTATCATTCCCACTGAGGTAGAAATTCCTTGCTTAAGGATCATACAAGAAGCTAAGCTCGACAACGCAGAGTGGGTCAAAAGTCGTTATGAGCAACTAGCCCTTATAAATGGAAAGAGAATGAATGCAGTTTGCCATGGTCAACTCTATCAGAACAGAATGTCCAGGGCCTTCAACAAGAAAGTCAAGCCAAGACAGTTCACACCGGGGTAGCTGGTGCTAAAGAAAAATTTTCCGCATCAAGATGAAGCCAAATGGAAGTTCTCTCCCAACTGACAGGGTCCATACATGGTTCACCGAGTTCTGACGGGAGGAGCCCTCATACTTGCAAAAATGGACAGAGAAGTCTGGCCAAAGCCGATCAATTTAGATGCAGTCAAGCGTTACTATGTGTAATCTTTATGCTTTCCTTATATTATGTAAATTCAACTACGCCTGACCTGATTACCATTAAAGAGGGAATACGTAGGCAGCCCTATGGGTTCGGTCACAATTCAATAAAAATTTCATTTCCCCACGCAATTTGAAACTGGGGCAGAATTTTGAGGATGGCCCTTAAAATTTCAAAGTAATTTCAGCCAATCGTTGCAAAGCAACAGTCAGAAACATCAACTCATTAAACTAGGGTAGAATTTTGAGGAGGACCCTCAAAATTCTATATCTAGAGAGGTTGCAATGTCCCGAGCCACGTCATAGTCATCAGTTCACCTAAAAATTATTTTTATTATACACTTATGTCATATCTTTACAAAATCATGCATGATTGTTGCTGAAACTGCTTTGTTTAGCAACGCTACCCTGATGATATAGATAGTATCACCAGATCAAAGCTGAGCAGGTCAAGCACAACCAGTGTGGATACGAACTAACCTCCCCCTTTTACAAAACTCACGATTTTTCTTCGGATGCAGGCACTAGGATTGCAAAAATATCAAACATACTATACGCCCATGGAACAAACATCGTTCGGGAATATGACTCTCTGAATCGTTGCATTTGCCAACATTTGCTATCAGCACGCACTAGTAATGCTCAGTAGTCACAATGCTCCTAGTAATCACAACACTGCTCTACTATCATTTGCTATTTTATTTCACGCATAAGGTTACCATTCTGCCTTCCAAGGTTAAGCTCTACTTCCATATGCATTCGCATCTTTGCATAAGGCTATCATTCTGCCTTTCGACGCTAAACACTGTCTCCATCCGCATTCTTGCATAAGGCTACTATTCTGCCTTCCTATTTGCATAAGGCTAGTATTCTACCTTCCAAGACTAAACGTTGTCTCCATCTGCATTCTTGCATAAGGCTACCATTCTGCCTTCCGAGACTAAATGCTGTCTCCATCTGCATTCTTGCATAAGGCTACCATTCTGCCTTCTGAGGCTAAGCTCTACCTCCATCTGCATTCGTATCTTTGTATAAGGCTATCATTCTTCCTTCCGAGGTTAAGCTCTACCTCCATCTGCATTCTCATCTTTGCATAAGGTTATCATTCTGCCTTCCGAGGCTAAGCTCTGCCTCTCATTTTCTTCGAAAATAAGAATTATCTCAAGCACTGTTTATTTCGCTTTTCTTATGGGCTAAGCTTTGCCCTTCAACTCACAAGACTAAGCTCTGTCTTGTCCACATCATACTACTACATCATTCACGGTCTGAAATATCACCAACTCATCCAAAGGCGTCATCGTTCGGAGACACCATCTTCATAGTCCGAGAATACCATGTCATAGCCTGAGTATCCCTTTCAATCTTTTGCATATCATTATTCAAAGGCATCATGGTTCGAAGGCACCATACTCATAACTCAAGAGCATCATTTCATGGCCTGCGAATCCTTTATCATACGCTTCATGGCACAGGACATCATGGTCTAAAGATGTCATCCTAACCGTCCAAAGACAACATTCATAGTCCAATGAGAATTTGCATCATGTTTAAATTTACGCACAATATATGCTCGTATTGTTTCTAATAATGACCATCCCAGCAGGAGAAATGACACTCCAGTTCCTGCAGCCATATCAAGCCTTAATCATTCCCGTAAACCTGCCACTCACCCCGTCTAGGATATTGCGTCCGTCTTTGAAATCGCTTTATCGGTATAATCCGCCGGTGGATCCTGAACTACATACGGCCTGATTCCTGTAAAACCAGAGATATTTAGGCTGATTAGAAGCCATGGTGTGGCCTAAACCTCTTTAAACCGTTTCGCTCGGTCAGAATTGGCCATCATATCTTTACCCGACAACTCTTTCATCCTTCCCGGGTAAAGAGGGTCAGCTGTTGATACCCAATTTTTTCCTATATATTTTCAATATGCAAAATACTTTCAAAATAGCATATATATACATATATAAGCATGTCCAAGTGTTTTATTATTTTTTCCATACTTTTTAAGGTTTTTTAAAATTGATTTATTTCCCTTTTCATCCATAAAATCCCCAATAATTATTTTTAAAATTATAATTTTCGGTAATTCATCTATTGGATTTTCATATTTATGCCAAAATATGGCTAGAATAATTTTTATATATTTTTACAATTTTATTTAATATTTTTAAAGCTAAATTGCACATAATTATAATATTAGTCATTTTAAGGTTTAATTATGTCTTATATTCATAAAATTAAGTTTTGTATTTTTAAATTACTATTTAAGTGTTATAAATCATTTTAGTATTTTCAATTATCTATTTACTATTTTTACATAAATTAAAAAAGGAAAAGTGACTATTTAAATTTTAGCCCAAATTGGCTTTCAATTTAATCCCAAATCAAACCCAATTCCCCGGCCCAATTCTAATTTTAACCCGACCCTAACCCTTTTAAAACCAACCCAAACCTGGATCTCCACCTACCCCTTTTAATCTAGGTCGTTGATCATTCAGATCAACGGCCACCATTGCCCCTTACCATTCTTAACCCATAAATGACCTCTTACCCTAAATAATTTCTCACCACCCGCCGCCCTTGAATCCCTTCCTCTCAAACTCTCTCTGCAACTTCACCTAAACCCTAGCCGCCGCTACCTAAATCTACCCTAATTCTCTTCAATCCCCACCTAATCCATGGACTCCCATGGCGGTTTAAGACGTGTACTCATCTCCTATGTCTACTAGTTACCTATTTTCTTGATTCCATGGACAAATCTCGAAGAAATCTGGTCAAGTCCTTGCTCAACCTCTATATCTGGTCTTTTTCTGGCCACTCATGACCGTTCAAGTCAGATCCATGCTTCTAGCTAGATCGGTAACTTTTCAAAGTCTTTCTCACTTTTCTAGGTTCTCTTAAGCCCTAACTTTAAGAGCTTTCCAATTTTCTTTCAGATCTGTCTTAGATCTGTGCATGTTATGAACTTTTTAAGTATTTTCTCAAAGGTTCTTAGATTTTCTTTCAAAGTGACTCTTCATTTTCAACGATTAGGGTTTTCTCATCCCTTTTTTTTAAAAGATCTATTCTCCGATTTTCAGTGTTATTTTATGGTTTAACTATGTTTGAATGGTTTCCTTATATTTTTTCCTCTACCTGGTTCATTGTGTTAAAAACCCTAGGTGTTTTAGTTTTATCCGAGTTTTGAAATTCTCTTTGTTTTACACGCATGCATGGTTCGATTTAGTTCCTTGTGTTTGAATTCTCTTCCTTGACTTATCTAATTTCCTCACTTATTGTTGTGAGTTTTTTTACTTGTTTATGACTTTCTTTACCTGTTAGACTGGTTTCTTCACTTTGGCTCTACGTGTGAGCCCTGACTGCTTGGCCTTGTTGGTTACCATGCTTTGAATAGTCCCTCGCCTATTCATGCCACTTCTATCTGTTTATTTAATTTGCTCCTTTTTATCAATATGTTTGACCCTGCATGTTTAATACGCCTGTTCATTCCTTCCTATTTATATGTTGAAGTGCAGGGTCATGATTCTTTCTTTCTTGATCTTGATTTCCTCAATGTTATGACTGACTAAAAAGGTTCCCTTATAAACCCTAATTTTTTACTCATTTGTTTAAATTGACTGATGCCCTTTCTTTAATTACTGTGATGTTTTACCTTGAATCCTTTCCCAAAATTAAGTATATTTTGTACTTAGACTCAAATATTTACCTTATACTTTTACTACCCCTTGTATGGCAAGAATTAATCTGTCTCAAACTGATTTCTTTTCTTAATTAACTCTGTTAGTATCCGTTTGAGCAGTAATCCCTTGATTATAGGGAAGTACTTGTGTTAATTGATTCTGATTGTGATTATTTCCATGTCTGTAATAAACCTTACTTATTACCTTATTCTCTACTCGTTTTCAAAGCTATAAATACCCTACCCTCTTTTCTTTAAACGAATGAAGAATTGAGTTCAAAAACACACTCACACACTCAAAACTCTCTCTTTCTTTACTACTACTTGTGCTACTGCTTTGTCTAGACGGCTGAAATCCTAGGCTAGACTGTGGAATCCTTCTTGCTTTACCTTTCTGCACCTTGTTTTTCTCTACTGGTATGTCCTAGTTAACTTTAAAAGTTTCATCAACAACATGTTTCTTTAATTGTTTCAATTTCTCTCATTCTTATTTACTTCTGCTTGTGGTTCTGCAGTCAAGTTACTTTACCAGCATGCTATAATGTCTCCCCTTCCCCTTTAGATTAATCCACCTCTCCTATGTGTGTTTTTACGGCATACTCTGTCAGTCACTTATTGTGTACTTACCATCCCAAGTCTCTATCCCTTCAATGTGCCTATATTCTTTCTAACAAGCTTGTGATTATGCCAGTATCAGCTATTGCTGTGCATATCCAACTAGTCCTAAGACCCTTGATGGGGTTATGTGTTTACAGTCAAATGTATGTGTGTCCCAAACCCCTTGACCCCCTTGTATGACCACTGATTATGTGGGTGATCCCATCTTGGGAGTTTGAGTTCTATTTACTACTACAACTGCTTTCAAATCACTTTTGTTACTGATTACTTTTAACCCAGTTTTAAACAAACTCTTTTTCAAACTATGTCAAGCACTATCTCCTACTCCTAGTATCTAGGTTCTGCCCCTTTTGCGTGAGCCTTTCCTTGGGACCTTTGAGCTCCCTCTGAACATGGACACATAAGAGCTGGCCCTTCCATACTGCACTCATTCTATTTGGTTATGCAAATCTGGGTGTGAGCACTATCCGGGATCCTTTGAAGACCTTAGAGAAATCTGACACACCCAGATATGAGAAAGGTTTTGGAATAATACTGGCATTGAAGTGGTTCATTACATACCTCAGAAAGGAAGTCAGAATCAGGCTTCCTATGGTTGTAATTTCTTATTATTGAATATTTCCTTATGTAATTCATCATTTGGTCTGTAATAATTTGTAAACAAGTATGGGGTTGGCTAGTGAAAAGGAATGGGAAATATGCATGTTTTAGCTATCAAAAGGGTAGAAATCATGTTACTAGGTTTACATTCCTACTTGCGTAATACAATCCATGCTTAGGACTCATCTCATGCATTAGAGATCATGCTATCAGGATTTACACTTACTATTTTCAGCATGTCAATTTCACTATCATATCACTTAGCAAATCTTGCGTTAAGAATATGTTAATAACCAGTGTTTCTGCAATCATGTTCCTACTGCCATGCAAACTTAGAGATCATGTTTTAGGCTAAACAACACTAACAAACATATCCTCTCTACATATTCTGGAAATCATGTTTTAAATGTTTAGATATTGGTGCATATAGAAATCCCACTTACGATTCTGCATATATGTCATTCTGCATCCCTGTGCATTAGATACCATGTCTTTAGGATTTCATTCACTTATATTCGCTTAGGCTAATTAGGATTGCATAAAAAATGAGTGAAACAGTTCTTTACTTAGTCTTTACAACCAAATAGCGCTAATTCTGTGAACACCTAGAACAACATGTTTAGGTAATAAGAATAATCTCCAACCTTCTTAATGATTCTGAATAACTTCTGAATACTGTTTACGCCTAGGCAAGCCTTAGGTAATCACTTAAACACAAACTGGAATCGCCTTTGTTAATTATCAACTGCTACAACCAGCAGGTACGCCTGATTCAGACTTCTTTTCTGAGTTATATAATGAATCTGGTTCTGACTCAAACCCTGCTTTAGGATTTTAAAATTCAGACCTTAACTATGTTTAAGTCGTGCTATTTATATGCATTATTTGCGGAGGTATACATGAGCCTTCTAATTGCTTACATGTTTCCCCTTTAAATGCAGTCCTACGTGTTTTGTATGTCGCCTTAGCCTTTTACCTTTAAACCTAAGAGTTAGCCTAAAACCTCACTCTTCTAGGAATAGTAGTCCTAAATTCCTTTGGGACTAATAAGAATGGGACGGGTAACAACACACAATAGAGGTCGAGACCAATCATCGCTTTAATACCTTCACGGGATGGGAAGGGTAGATATGGATATGATGACCGGTGCGCTAATACCACGTGTATCCCCTCTTCTGAGGAGTGTCATGTCGGGTATTGGATTGATGTGATCCATATTATAAACAAACCTAGGACCCTTTTTACATTTGCAAGTATGTTTAGATTATAACTCTTTTTAGAACACTGCCTTTCAATAATGTTTTCAAACGCTTGTGTATTTAAATTCAAAATCCCCTATTACTTGAGCCTTACTTGTTTACTTGTTAATTGCACAAATTCACAAAAAATTATCTGGCCAGAAACCACACTAGTGGATCCTGAGGGGTACCTAACACCTTCCCTCTAGGATAATTTCAAGCCCTTACCCTATCTCTGGTTATCAAAATATAGTTGTAGTTAAATCTTATAGGTGCCCTAACGCACCTTAAAATCATTAGCTGACGACTCTTCAAATACCCAATTTCCGAAAGGAAATGAGTCATTACACCCCATGAATGTCGAAACCCGGAACTCCTCTCCGAAGGAAGGGAGAAAAAAGGGGCGCGATAGGTAACTATCCAAAATTATACTTATAAAACTTTTACTAAAATACTCCAATTAAAAGAAAATACCACATTAACATAATATCTAACGGTATCAATATTATTAAACTTACAGGGTCTTACAATAACAATGTCTTAAACCCTCTATAACCTCCTAATAGACATAATCCCTTTCGTACTCATGTGGATTTACTACGGCACATTCTAATATTAAAATACGAGGTGTAACGGTACAACCTTGGCATGATTTGTGCATGACTTAATTGATTGCTTTGGAGTTATTAATAAAAGATATTTCCCCCATCGGTATGAGATAAGTTGTTAAATGATGAGGAATACATTAGGAGGTTTATTAATTATAAAATAATTGAATGCTTACTTCAAAATCACGAGCTTACAGCCGTTTTATATAACTCATGTTTAAATCATATCAGTAGCATATTATTTATGGCCTATAGTAAGTGTTGGAGTCGACCCCTCGTCACTACTTCTTCGAGGTTAGACGGGATACTTACTAGGTAGGTGTTATTTTCGTACTCATACTACACTTGCTGTACATTTTGTTGTACAAGCACATGTATGTCTAATAGCCTTGTGGGCGCAACAACGTGGTTGATACGAGGATTTAGGTGAGCTGCATCTTATGTTACGATCCGCAACCAGTAGAGTCTCTTTCAGAGTAGTTGTATTTTCTTTTCATTCCAAATTGGTATTCTGGATAGTTATTGTATTTTATTTTATTCCCTAGTAAATACTCATGGACTTGCGACATCGGGTTCTGGGATGATTATAGGATATTCAGTATTGAAATTGAAAAAATTATTATTATTCTGTAAAGTACATCTTTTACTAGTTAAATTGAAGGAAATTTATGATTTTAAAAATATTAAAATAGGAATTTAGTTAACTATTTAGTGTTGGCTTGCTTGACAGTGGTGTCCGCCGCCATCACGGCCTTCAACGGATTTTGGGTCGTGACACCTGATTGCCTCTAGTGCATATTCTTGATCCACTACAAACTCCTGATAACAATATAAGATGTGATAGTTATTCCTGATAAATTGACCAATGCCACCCATTATATTCTGGGTCCAGATACAATTAACAAATAGATGCTGATGAGTCTCAGGTGCTTCACAATCACACAGTGTGCAATTGATGTCCCCATTGATAGGATGTTCCACCTCGTCAGTCTTTCTTTAGTCATTAGCTTGTCTTGCTATGCCAGCCAGGTAATCACTCTTGGTCTTGGCAACAATACAATATTTCATATAAGCATTGCTTCCCTCAGTCTAGTTATGTTTTCCTTCAGTGCTATGTAGCTGCTGGACACTGAATACAGGCCACTAGTGGTCAATTGGTAAACTTCTCTAGTATATCATTGTGCCATAGTCTCCTTTAGAGCATTTAGTTTTTTCCAATATCAGCTACAATCCTGTGAGGGTAGGTGCTCCCAGATATTGTGATTGGTCTTCATATAGACTTCATTAACCCATTTCACTCATAGTACATACTTTTTTATCATCACCTGCCATAGTAACTTAGGAAGAATGTGGTAAAACAGACTTTTTAAGTCTTGCATAAGAATACATGACACATTTTTTTGTCAACAAAAACTAAGTAATTAAAGGAGTTTTGAGGTTAGATTAAAAATAACAAAAGTTGTGGGTAAATATTAAAACTTTTATTTTTTTAAAAAAAATCATACTCATTCAAATTATTTCAAATTTTTATTTCCCTTTTTTCCTTATTTGATCGGATTAAAAAGAAACTTTGGATTTGCTGAATCACGGAAAAAAAATAAAAAAAAATAAACATATAAAGCAACGGAGCCATCATAGTATTTTTTAACTCCTCCGAAAGGAAGGATGACAATTTGATCATTTACCCATCTAAGTCTGATAGATTCTATTTTTCTCTTTCTTCAATAGAAAGGAGGGGAGGTCAATTTTCTTGTAAAGCAGTATGCACAAAAGATGCATGTTCTTTCTCCTCTTCACTTCTTCTTATCCTTCTTTCTTATTTCTTTTTTCTTTTTCTCATTCTCTCATTCTTCTTCCTTACTTTCTTCTTTCTCTTCAACTTTCGTTGTTGCTGGTGCTGGTTCGGGTGGGTCATTTTCTTCTTTGATTTTTTCTTATTTCCCTCTTCATCTCATTTTCATCTTCTTCTTATTTTTAATTTTTTTTCTTTTTTTCTAGTGGTTTAAAATATTCGAGAGAAAGAGGAAAAAATATGAAATTGTACAAAGTGAGTATTTTGAAAAATACCCTCGAGATATTTTGAGACATCCCCATATATGAGTATTCTGTTGAAATTTTCTCGGGGATGTTTGAAACATCTCCCGGGGTGTTTGAAACATCTCTCGAATGTTTGAAACATCCATCAGGATATTTCTTCTGCTTCTTTTTTTCTAGTGTTGTTCTCATTAATCTTTTTTTCACAAATATTTCAAAAATCCCCACAGATGTGTGCAGATGTTTTGAAACATTTCTCTAAATATTTGAAACATCTTTCTAAATGTTTGAGGATTAGGAGTGGCGGGAAATATAGAGGAGCATTGCGAGATGGAGGAAAAACAAGGGGAGGAAGAGGAGTGGTGGGAGGAGCGGAAGGAGGAATAGGGGTGGAAGAGGAGGGGGGCTTTTTTGTAAATAAGAAAACTTTGGAAACTTTATAAATTATGTCATTAACCATAATCACAAAAGTGCCCCTTCTACCCCATTCTTAACACCTTTATCTTAAAAATTAGTATAAGTTTTGAAGTGTCTTAAAAATTTAAATCCCCCATAACTTGCCAACAGAAGCTATATTCCACTATTTATATTCCTTAATGTTTAATCCTCCATATTTTTGAGGTGTACAGACCTTTTGCCATGCTACCAGTGATACCTTCCTTTGGCCTATGGAATTCTCCGATAAGTAATCTCTACATATTCTGTCAATGTTCTTAACCATACTTTGTGGCAAGATGAATACTGATCCCCAAAAATTATAAATGGAGAAGAGAACAACATTAATAATTTGTATTCTTCCAGCATACAAAAGTAATTTGGAATAACCATTGCGTACTCTTTTTGTAATCTTATCAACCAAAGCATGACATTCCACTTTGCTCTATTTCTTAGAGGAGAGAGGTACATCAAGGAATCTTAGAGGCAACGAACCCCAAAGAAAACCCTATGCAATTAAGGATGTCTTGCTTGTATTTCTCATCCATCCCTGCTAGAAAAATGTTGGATTTATCTAGGTTAGCTAAAAGCCCAGATACTGTACTGAAGTGGTTGACTACTTCCATTATCCTGTTAACTGAAGCAACTTCTCCTTTATAAAACAACATGAAATCATCAGCAAAGATTCGGTGTGTCAACTTAGTTACTTTGCACATTGGATGAAAGTGAAAGTCTAGCAGGTCACTCATTTTACCAAGGCCTCTTGTCAGGTAATCCATTACTAGAACAAACAGCAGGGGAGACATAGGATCCCCCTGCCTTAGTCCTATTTTCCCTTGAAAATAACAATATCCCTTTCCATTAACCTTGACAGTGTAACTAGGAGTTGTAACACAACACATCATCAATTGGACAAATAGTATAGGGAATCCATATCCTATTAGGACCTCCTCCAAAAACTCCCAACTAACCATGTCATATGTTTTCCTTAAATCTATCTTCATTAGGCATCTTGGAGTAGTTTTCCTATTATAATGTCTCAATATATCATGGCATATCAAAACATTATGAATTAAGGGTCTATCTTCTACAAAAGCTGCTTGGTTCCCTGCTACTATAGTTGGAAGTACTTCCTTCAGTCTATGACAAATGAGTTTTGAAATGCACTTATACATGGTATTGCAATATGAAATAGGTCTGTATTGAATTGCATTTTGAGGATCTTCAATTTTGGGAATTAGAGTTATGATAGTTGAGTTCAGTTGCTTCAACATCTGTCCAATATCAAAGAATTCCAGGATTGTATTTGTTACATCTTCTCCAACCATAGACTATGAAGCCTTGAAGAACCACTTCCAAATCCATTTGGCCCAAGGCTCTTATTCACATCTATTTGAAATATTGCAGCTTTGATCTCTGCATTGTTATATGGCTTCAACAATCCAATCTGCTATTCTACTGATAAACATTTTACATTACTCATAAAGCACTTGAAAACTTTGATTATGCCAGAAACTTTCTTCCCTAGCAAGTATTTGTAATAATCAACAAAAATAGAGGCAATTGCACTTTGATCAATTTGTACTGTACCTTGACTATCTATTAACTAGATGATATTTTGTTGAAGTTTCATGTGATTGATATTTTAAACTATACCTTGACTCCTAACCTTATCCATGTTGTCTTACTCTTCTGTTGCAAGAATAGCTCATCTAGGTAGGAAGATTGTCTGAATTTCTGATATAGCTCCTTTTCCTTTGCCAGTAAAGAAGTATTCTGAGGGTGTAGATGTAGTTCTGCCTGCGCCTGAGCAAGATTTATTTTTTCTTCATCAGCTACTGCAATTACATTACTAAAATGTTGGCAATTTAGCTTTTTCAATTTGTGTTTCAGGTATTTTAGTTTTTTCACCACTCTAAACATACCGTATCCATCTACTTGTTGATCCCACCCTTTCTTTACTACATCAATAAATGATGGGTGAGTAGTCCAAACATTGCAATACTTAAAAGGAGCTCTATCTCTTCTAGGGCCATCAGTGAGAACTAGCTTCATGGGACAATTATCACTAATTCCTTCAGGTAAGAAATGAGCTTTGAAACTTGGCATGCTATTCAACCACTTTGTATTATTAAACACTCAACCTATTTTGGACATCACTCTTACATCTCTATGTCTATCATTCCAAGTATATTTACTTCCACATCTTGGCAGTTCAATCAATCCACAAGCATCCATATAACTTTGAAATTCTACTATTTCTGACATGCTAATGGGGTTACCTCCAATTATGTCATCTGGTTAAAGCACATAAATGAAATCTCCCATCACTATCCATGGCTTATTGAGTCCTGCACTTATAGACTTCAAGTATATCCATAATTGTCTTATCTCCTCTCATGTATTAAAGTTATACACAACTGGTGACAAGTATGTAAGCTTTAAACTAATGTGATGAACCTTGCATGTGACTACTTGTGCAGTTTTACTGATTAGGTCAATTTGAAAGCAATCTGGCCTCTATGTTAACCAAATTCTTCCATTATAATGTTGCTCTAGATTAGTGATGTACCCCCAACCTCCAAATAATTTTTTTGCTAGTTGATCCATTCTATTTACTTTAGCTTTTGTTTCCAAAATTCCAATCATACCTATATTTTCTTTTGTACAAATGAGCTTTACTTCCTTTTATTTGTTAGGGGGATTAATTCCCCTAACATTCCAACAAAGAATACTATCCATGATTAGAGGGAGGATTGACTGTCCCACCCCCATTCTTTACTTGACTTTGTACTCCTTGAACACATTGGTCTACCAACTCACTAGGACCTCCTTCAGCTAGTGGTTTGAAAGTGTTCTGTTGGTTAATATGAATTCTTCTATTTCCTTGTTGCTTGCTAATTGTATTCCTGGCAGTATTAATAGGTGTTACCCATCCTGAGTTTACCTCTTGACTATATAGTCACACCTTGTATCTCTTCTGCAGCCTTTGTCAACTGTTTGTCCTGCTTATGAGCTGGTTCTTGTTGTCTCTGAACATGTGAAGGTTGTTGCACTTTCTTTGCCCGACATTCCTTTTCCTCATGACCATATTTCTTGCAAAACTTACATAAAGTAGGTTTATAATCATATTATACCTTTTGTTCTATAAGTATCCCTTTTTCATTTTTAAAGAAAACCTTTTTTGGTAGCTTTGCATATACCTACTTCAATAAGTAATCGTGTAAAGCTAAGCCCCATCTTTTTTTTGTATGATTGTCTACCATCAATGGTTTATCAATTAAACTCCCTATTTTGCTTAATCCCTTTGAACTCTAATATTTGAAGTCCAAACCAGGTAATTTAGCCTAAATTGAAACTGTATAGAGCTCCTTCCTTATAAATTCCATATCTGAATGCCATGTTTTCACAATAAAAGTTTTGTTGTCGAAGTGGTATATACCTCCTTGAACAACTTCATTATTCCCTACTACATCATCAAATCGCACCAGTACTATCCCATTCTTCATCATAGATACCTTATTGATGCCATATTTTCCCTATATTTTTTGGATATAGTTGTTCAAAACTGAGAAGGGAGGGTGAACCCCCAAAATATAACATATTACAATAGTTTTCCAATATTCCAGTTTTGTACTAATATCTTTTGTTTCAATTTCACATACAGGAGTCTCTGCATGCAACTCTGAGCTATGTATTCTAGTTTAAAATCAACATTAGTTACCTTTATGATGTCGAATTGTCCCAGATGGATCCCTTGCTTGCGACTTCCTCCATTAGTTTTACTTCATCTGCCCATGAGAGCTTACTATGCCTCTTTGACGAACTCCTCAAAGCTTATTTTGAAGTGGATGTTACCTTTAATTGCTTAGGTGCTCTGGCTGTTGAAGATCCCCTAATTTCCTTTGAGTTTGCATCCCTAGATTTTGCTGGTATTGTTCCATTGGTTTCCAACCCTATCTCCTGCAACTTCAAGGTTCAATTTCCTTTAGCAGCTAATCCTTTCTCCGTTGTTGCTTTCCTACTAACGCAAATGATTTTTGAGCCAGGATTGCCTTATGCACTGAGAGAGAAACGGAACCATTCTACTTCATTATTAGTTACTCCATAAATAATCTCTACATTATAATTAGGCATAACTAGTACTATATGAACTGAATAATGGGGGAGTCCGGAACCAAAATATGGTTCTTTTAGACTCAAAGAACAAAAATATGTGAAAAAAAACTTAGTGACCAATATATATATATATTGTTTTTTTGAAAGACTCTATACTTTAACGGTCGTTTGGCCAGTTAAGTATAACGTCTTTTTAAAAGATGCTACATATAGCGTTATTTACTAAAATGCTATCCATATTATATGGGCCCACATATAATTCTTCTGTGTTTAACTGACATAACAATAATTCAACTGGGTATAGCGTTTTAAGCTAAGACGCTATACCTCAAATAATTGAACCCTGGGATTGGTTTTTGCCTTATTTAAAGAGGTGAAAGTTTTTTTTAAAAGTCCATTCATAAACATTTTCAAGTCTTCTGAAATTTTTCTTTGTTAAGTTGTTTTGCATTTTGTCATAATGTTTGAAGAGCGAAGAATTAAGATTTCATTATATTGGGCGGGCGAGGTTGTGGTGGCGAATAACTCAGTAAGCTATAATTTATCTCCACAGTCTCATGTTAAGTTGCCACTTACAATGGAGTACAATAAATTGGTATAGTTGATATGTAAAAAAAATGAGTGTGAGCAAACATTTGGTAAATCTTAAAATAACCGAAAAATATCCGTATTATGTGACTCCGCAAGGGGTTGCTTGTTATGCTGAGTTTGACATTGAAGACGATGAAACTTTAAGAGATTTTTTGGGGACTCCAGATGAATACCGGGAATTTATTGTGATAAAACTGTTGGAAATGTACGACAAGGCTGAAGACGTTCGCAAAAATGAGGTTGCGCAAAATAGGGAAATCCCTCAATCATCGGGTGGTTATTTTGGAGTAGTTTTAGCCGAACAGGTTCCGGCTGAAAGAGCTTGGCCGGATCTAAACTTATCTCCACGGGCGAATGAAGAGCGAGGAAATAATTTCTCCCCTAGTATACATAATCCACAAGTTGATTGGTAAACTTTAATTTTCCTTTGTGTTACAATGTATATTTTTGTGTATTATATTTGTATTAACACTCATATATTCCACAGGGGGTACCGACCAGATAAGAATTTTACAAGTTATGAACCAACGGCCAGTTGGAATATGCCTAGTTTTGGTGTGTTGGATCATGGTGGTCCATCCGGGAGTCAACATCAACAAGATAATATGTATCATAGGATATCAACACATTATGATTTGTAAGTGAATATATAAAGTTATATGTATTATTTGGACCAATTTTAGTAACTCAATTTTTCTTTGGTTGTGCAGTGAAAATGAGCAACTTGATGGTCCTGTACTCACTCAATTGGCCAAAGATGACGTATTTACTCGGGATCTAGCAGATGCGCAGAGTCAGAAAGAGAATAATGATTATGACAACAATGTCGATGAGTCTGGAGATGACACACCCTTCCCTGACGAGGGTGATGAGGAGGAGGAAGAGAATGCCAAACCTAATTTGACGAGGGAGCATGCTCCACCTCCCATTATACCAAGAGTGTACGAATCCCACGTGTTGTTTCATTCAAGGCATATTCCCTACCTTGATCATTTACCAAGTATACCGGATGTGGATGCCCTCAAAAGGGATATTGACGAAATTCGGACAGCAATGTGGGATGAATCTAGACCAACATTGTTGTCAAAGGGCATGCTTTTTCCTGATAAGGCACACCTAATTAGGGCGGTGAAAATGTACAACGTAAAATAGTGCCTTTAGATGACGGTATGGGAGTCATCTTCGGATGTATACAAGGTTGTTTGCCGTAGATAGTTTGCGGGTTGTAATTGGATGTTGCGTGCGATAAAGAAGAAAACAAATATGTGAAAAATGGGTAAATACATTGGAACCTACAATTGTGAAATGGACATATTCAGTGGGAATCACTTCAACTTGGACGTTGACTTGATTTCTCTTGTCTTGATTCCACTCATTGAAGCGTCCATAAGGTACAAGATCAAAGTGTGTATTACATCCGTCCACCAGGAATATGGGTGTACCATCACCAAAAGAAAGGCATATCTGGGGTGCAAACGTGTGTTTGAAATTGTTTATGGTGACTAGGATAAGTCATTTGCATCTCTACCCAGGTACATGGACGCATTGCAACACTTTAACCCCGGGACTGTTGTTGAATGGAAACTTAAGGAGAGTGTGGGAATACCAAAATATATATTCAGATACATGTTCTGGGCATTTAAACCAACAATTGATGGTTTTGTGCATTGTCGGCCGGTAATATCCATAGACGGTACTATGTCTATGAAAAGTATGATATTAAGCTGTTGATCGCCGTTGCAGTAGATTCTAATGGATAAATATTTCCCCTAGCTTTTTCCATTTGTGCCAATGAAAGCCAAGAGACGTGGACACTATTTTTGAACAACTTGAAGGAGTACGTTGTCAAACAACGTTCAGGTATTTGTCTAATATCTAATCAGCATGGCGGTATTTTAAGTTCTGTACAGCATTTGCCTGAATGGCAGGAACCGTATGCTTACCACCGTTACTGAATGAGGCACTTGAAGTCCAATTTCCAGAAGAAATATCCCAACAAGGAATTGCATGATTTAATATGGATGGTTGCAACTGATCACCAGAGTACAAATTCAGGAGGCACTTGGAATCGATCAGGCAGGAAGACGAAAAAACCTATCATTGGTTGATGTGACATAAGCTTGACAAGTGGACATTACATGCGGATGGTGGTAGACGATGGAGAACCCTGACTACAAATGTGTGAGAGTCTTTCAACGAGTTATTGAAGTCTGCACGTGGATTGCATGTCACTGCCATGGTGCAAATGTCACTCAAATAGATGGCAGAGAGGTTTGTTAAAAGGCATAGAGGTGCATCAGAATTAATGGAGAGAGGTGTTGAATTTATGCCAAACCCAATCAAAATATTTGAGAAATACAAGAGGCAAGCACATTGGCATTCATTTTTACAGTATTGCAATGAGCAAAATATTTTTGAAGTTTGCACCGCTATCCATCAAAATCGGGAGAATAATATATACACCGTAAATAAAGCCAACAGGTTGTGTTCTTATGGGAAATGGTCTATCTACCATATGTCATGCTCACATGCCATCAAGTGCTTTCAACATACAGGTTTAGGGCCAACCAACTATGTTGATAAGCAATACAATATTGCTGCATACTTAAACACATATAGTGGACAGTTGCAGCCAGTGGGTGCTGAGCACTATTGGCCACCGGAACCATTTAAAATGGTGTGTAACAAGGACTATTTGCGTAAGCTACAAGTGCAAAAAAAAAAAAACGCGTATACGGAACCAAATGGATGTTGGTGATACCGTTTATGTGCGTAAATGTGGCATATGCTCACAAACAGGACACAATCAGAGTAAATGTCCTTAAGCTGGTTTGGGTGGCGGTGGTAAACCAGCTCATAATGGAAGTTCATCTAATGCACCCAACTATCAAGGATACACGAAGTGTTTTATTTCTGTAATATTGTTGTAATAAGTGTATGTACTTGTTTATCTTGAAGAATGTATGAAAGAAAATTATGTTTCCATTGTTGTTAAATCTTTTTGATATTTAACATCAATAGTTCAGTACAATAATCTAACATAAACCCATTTAAAAAAAACAACCTTTAAAATAATCTTTTTGATATTTAATATTAATACACGTAGTGGCATTTTTTAATGAATGTTGTAATATTTATTCAAAAGGTATTTTAAATACATATGAATTGGTTCAGTTTAAGAAGCTTTCTTATATCCAAAATAGTTATTATCACGCGAAACATAGCGCAGTTATATACCACGTTACGTGTATTGTCTTGTCGACCTGAAAAAGTTGTCGTTCTAGAAAAGTTGTCTTCTGGAAAAGCATTATTGTACCATAAAGAATCATTAGCATATGAAGCATAACGCGGTTACATACCATGTTATGTGTATTGCCTTGTCGACATGAAAAAGCTACCGTTCTGAAAAAGTTGTCATCATAAAAAACAATATTGTATCGTAACACTATAAATCCTGGGTTACTATAAATCCTGGGTTCGAGTCACCATGGAGGGGAAGTGTGGAAACACTATAAATCCTCCTAATTTGGGAGGGGTTAAAAAAAAAGAAATATTGTATCGTAACGAATAGTTAGCACGCGAAGCATAGCGTGGTCACATACCACATTATGTGTATTGTCTTGTCGACCTGATAAAGCTGCCATTCTGAAAGAGCTGTCTTTTACAAAAGTTGTATTATACCGTAAAGAATTGTTAGCACGCAAAACATAGCGCGGTTACATACTACGTTATATTTTTTTTCTTACCTATAAATGACTAACGCATTTTAGTTATTTTCTATGATTAACCAAAACAAATAGCAAAACTTTCCATAAATTTTTCATTTTTCTTGCATTAACAAATGTATAGACGCAGTGACGCACCAAGGTGCTATTGTGGCAAACGTGTGATTATGAAGGCATATTGGTCCGATGGTCATGTTGGGCACAGATAATGGATGTGTCTATACAGGTTTGGAGGCAATGGCGGAAATCATTGTATGTTTGAGGAATGGTATGATGAACCCATTAACCAGGAATACTACAAATCAATTTTGCAGTATGTTTGGGATATGAACTCTGAATACCAACGTCAGATCTCTGAAATACAATAACAAATTGCGGCACTGCAGGAGAAACTAAAAGAGACGGAAAAAGAAAAACATAAAATGGAAGAGAAATTTAAGTGGTTGGAGCAGAGAATAATGGGTGGTAGTGACTAAACAAACACATGTATGTGTTGAATTTGTATTTTATCTTTATGTTTTCCGTGTCATGTATTTTTATTAGTTGTATCAAATTTAAATTATGTTAAGTTGCTATGTTTGTTTTGCCCAGTTTTACTATTAAAATAATAATGACATATTGAAATAAAAACATAATGCACATATAATGCTAAACTATAGATAAAGTTGATATTATTTACTGATTATCATATGTACATTAAAAAAAATTAATGTGTCCCACAGTCTTTATGCTTTAAAGTAGCAGCTGACCTCAGGCACATCCCATCTCACCCGGCTACACTATCAGGATCATTCTCATCACGACACCTTTTTATCGGAGGATGAGCTGTAGCATGATCGTCAGTAAGGCTGGCAGGCTCGGTAGAAAGGGTCGTTAATGCAGTAGTAACTTACAGAATAATGACATATTTTAGTCTACGAAATATATAATAGTAATGTAGGGGTTGACTGCATAAAAATAATTAAAATGTCTTATCAATCCATCTAGGCATGTGAGTATCGCATCTAGTGGCCTCCGCGACGGGTGAGGATGATGGCTTCAAAAAAAAATATGTTTTAGATATTTATGACTAATCAATGAGATAAACACAAAAATTAAGTAATAGTAATACAAACTAACCAAATCCTGTGGAAGATCCTCAGCATCCCTCGGTGGTGAGCCATAACTAAGTCGGCGCCCACTATCCACATCAAGTACCGGACGAGCATCAGCAACCGTCGATGCCTCTGGAGGGTCACCAAACAGCGCACACTAGTCATATGAGGTAAAGGTCATGCCCCCAATCGACAATGGAGCTGTCAGTGTCACCTACGAAGTCTCTGGAGTAATCCCCAGGCTAAATGATGGGATATCACTAGGATCAGGGTGGTCACCCGGCTGATCAACTCCAACATCCTCAACAGGTACCTCAACTCTCCCTTGCTGGGGACTACCTCCTCGCTGACCTCTATGACCTCGTGGGACACCCCTACCTCATGGCACACCCCCGCCTTGTGGCACACCCTTGCCATGTCGACCACATTCAGGCTGCACTGCTGGCCCACAATGGTACTGCTCTAGCGCCATATAATCCGCCTCGTATCTTAAGCGCTCATCATCCCGGGCTCACTGCAATGTCCGGGAAGCCAAATCTATAACCTGCCGGCCATAGTCATACAAAGCAGTCAATCCCTCGCCGGTATGTTGCTGCATTTGTAGTCCCAACTGGTGGAACATATGTAGTCCAATAACCTGCACAACATGTAAACTATTAATTGCGAAACGGTAATATTAATGTTATAACTAAGTATACCAAATAACATACCAGCACCTCATGCCTCTCGGCGTATGGAACGAAGCGACCGCCCGCGCGATGAATGGGATTCCCGACGATAAGTCGGGTAATGTTGCGATACCAGCCGATATACTTATGTGCACCGGCCATAAGCTTGGGTGGAGGGGGTGGTAGAATCAAGTCACGCCGCTGGTCCCAAGTCTCGATCTACGCCTCTAGCCATGCCTCATATGCCTGGTCAACCCTCGAATGATCATCCCGCTGGTAATGTGTCCTAACCCAAGCGGGCGGTGGAGGTACAAGTTGTGGTCGACCAAACTGGCGAAGGACTCGCTCGGTGGCATGATGCTCGACAATATCGAGACACATCAATGGGGCAGAAGAGCTCTACATAAGTCGTCCGTTCGAGCAATAATCGGGCAAACCAGCTATTAGCTTGTCATTGTATGGCCTCCAAATTAAATATTACATAAAAACAGGAACCGTGAGTATACAAAACACATATAAATCCAGGCCAAGTAAACTTAAGTATAGAATTACCAGAGCGTCCTCCAACAAATCCAACAAATCTCTGCAATATGGGAGATTATGTCTAGCCTCGTACTCGCATCCGTATCCCCGCCTATCAAATCACCTCCTAGCCAAAGGAAGAAACGGTGGAGGTGGTGTATCCTGAGCTATGGGTGGTAGAGGTGGCTGAAACTGCAGGAACCGCTCCCAGGCCCAAACCTAATATACAATTTGGACGTAAAATTTAAGGTATATTCTTATGATGTATGTTATAATGAAGAGAGTATTTGACTATGTTTTCTCCTGCAGCAACGGCACAAATCCTGCAACGTCTTGCTGGGTGCCCATGCATGCTCGGCACATCTATCAGTACAAATAATCAAGAACAGCAGCACCCATCTGTACTGATGTAAATCATCTAGCCGCTCAAGATGATGAGGTTTTTCGAAGTGTTCGGGAACAATACGCCTCCAAATATAAGCAACAACAGCGACCTCGTGTACGGTTAATATGAAGCTCTAGTGTATCATGAGTAATGTCATCATGCATGGCCTCCAAATGCAACCGGACGGATGTCAACGCAAGACGACTAGCCCCAACCAATACACCCTCATCCTCTGGACAGAAACCGATGAGCCACTGCAACGTGTCCAGATGATGAGCTCCTGTATAACCTCTCATGGCTTGCGGCAAAGCAACATGAAGTCCATCAACTGGCAGCCCATATAGAACCTCCACGTCCTGCAGCGTGATAGTGGTTTCGCCAATGGGAAAATGGAATGTGTGCGTCTCTGGTCGCCACCGCTCTACCAAAGCCGTGATCAATGACCAATCCAGCTACAGTCGGCCAATCTCAATGTTCCTATAAAAACCCGTATCCTGCAGGCGTTTGACTATAGGGGGATGGAGTTGGCGGTCCTTAAGAAAGTCCCACATATCGTCTATTCTCCTAGAACGTAAAGTCTGGGCCAATAACTGCCGCTCCCATATGTAGGAAAACCTATGCTCGGCCTGTAGTTGTAGTAGCTTTAGGGAGGCAGGTCCGGAATGCAAATGCGGAACCTCCATGACGACTACTGTAAATTGAACAAAATTAATTACATTATTTTTCTTTTCCATTACTTAAATATATTGCAATACCTTGAATATTAAATTTTATTTGATATTTTTACTATATTATTAATTAGGTTGATACATTTTTAATATTATAATTTTATATTTTATACAATAGTTTATTATGTTAGTTTTATTATTTTATATGTTTGTTAGTTATTCACCTATTTTTACTATACATGATTTAATTATTAAATATTCGCATTTTGGTTCCGGACAGAATATTTGAGGCTCAGTAGCACCAATGTATCCTGAATTCTTACGTTCATGATGAGAATTTTTTTTCGATTTTTCACTCAATAGGTCTGTTATTTTATATGTTAGTTTATTATTGTATATGTTAGTTTTATTATTTTATATGTTTGTTTGTGACTGACTTATTTTTTACTATACTAAAATTAAATAATTAGTTTTCATAACTATACAAGATTTAATTATTAAATATTTACATTTTGGTTTCGAACACAATATTTGAGGCCCAATAGCACCAATGTATCCTGTATTCTTATGTTCTTACGTTTGTTGACTATAATTGGAGTTAGTTTGTGTTTGAACTATCAGCTTTTTGACGTATTTTTGGGAATAAAAGATACTTAAATGATTAATTTCTATAACTACAAGGATACTACGCTAAAGGGCAATACGTTTTACTATGCTAAAAGGTCACTATATTACAAATACGAGCACTACATTTGACCACAAGATACCACTACAGGGAAATAAAGTAAAAATTTATCTAGTTTACTAGTCTTTTAGCAAATTAATAATCTAAATCGGATAAAAATAACAAATTAATTTAATCACAAAATAATTATAAAATTACATATACCACAGTACAAAGTAACTAATTAATATTTTTTTAACAATTAATAACAATTTATCTATTTTATAAATTTTTTTAACATACTAATGCTATAATTCGAATAAAAAATAACAAATTAATTAAATCGCAAAAAAATCACAAAATAACATAGAGCACACAAAAAACAACTAATATGCATTTTTTAAGTTTTAACAAAAACTAAGTCGAAATATCTCGATTTAAGATTTTTAGAAAGTCGAAGATTTTGTGATTTGGAGTCGAAACAAGCAACAACGTCCGAGATAACGCCTTAGTTAGCACGTGAGATCGAGAATCTTTACTTTTTGTGGGACGAGTGGGCTCCCCTCAAGCTTTTTTGGTTAAAAAATGGAAGGGGGGGGGGATTCTGTTTTGGGAAGGGAAGGAGACGATATATTTATATGTATCGCGTCTTTTGTTAAGACGGTATATATATAACGTCTTAACAAAAGACGCTATACTTTCCCGCTTAAATTAATTCAAATATAGCGTCTTTTAAAAAGACGCTATACTTAACTGGTCAAACGGTCGTTAAAGTATAGTGTCTTTAAAAAAAAAACGCTATATATATATATACATATATATTTTGATCACTATATTTTTTCCACATATTTTTGTTCTTTTAAGTCCAAAAGAACCACATTTTGGTTTCGGACTAACGATGGGATGTGGCACAACAATACTATTTTCTATTTTAAATCTGCTCTAGACAGCAAGAGATGGAATTCTATTCGTGGACTTGTCATCCACTCTAGAAAGTAGAGTAAATTAGGCGCTTTCTGACTCAAAACGATGACTTTTAAGAAAATAGAAAAAAAGATACTGAAAAAGATGTGTCCTAGATATAGACCATCCCCAATCAAACAGGATGACGTTTCAGAGTAAAAAGTTTATGGTTGTTAATTTTATTTATGTTAAACAATTGAGTTCATTACAGCATAATATTGCTGTTATGTTTTTCTTCACAAAGAATTGTGAAGGAATGAGAGTAACCAAAATATAATTGCTAGTACACCTCCTATTTGAAAAGTATGTCAAGATTGGACTATAAGAGTCAACACATCTAAATCTTGATGTGAATTAACATATTAATTCTTTGAATAAAATTTATATGCTATAATTAAATAGTACAAATCACAATTTTATGATTCAAAACGTTTAGTAATATTTGAAATTTATAGCTAATATTTCCATATATAAATAATGTCATTCATTTGATATTAAGGTGGCTTTTTGTTTCGGAACTCTCTTTCATCTTTTATTAATATTCATTCCGTCAAGTTGAGATACTTAAATGAAAAAATTGTAAGTTTGTTTATCGGATTGGCAATTGAATACAAATTTAAGTGGCCAGAAGGTCATTTTACCTTTTTTTTGGTTGTGTAGTTGAAAAATAATTTGCAAAAGAAATTTTAAAAAGTTACTAGCGGTTAGTAAAAAGTTTTTACAAAAAAATATAAAAACGTCTTTGCGATTTTCTTAATTTTTTTTTATACAAAAGCCAAAAAATTGGAAATTTCAAGGCAAAAAATATAATAGAAGACAACTATGCTAACATCGCCTAGTTTCTCTTACATAGACTACTCCATTCAGTTTTGTATACAGAAAAAAACAAATCACATAAATACCTATTAGAACACAACATCAACATTGGGAAGTGGGAAAGACTTAAATAAATTTCTATATCATGAAATTTTTGTTTCCAGATTTAGCGAAGGTCTGAAAACAAGAATCAGTTTTATTCTTCAAACCCAAACGTCTTATCTATAATTTTTTCCTTTAACTACTCTTATTTATTAAGCCCAAAAACAACAGCTAAATCTTGATATTTTAGTTTTTTTCCTTTTGAGTTCGTTTTTTTATATAGTAACTTCATGTCTCTAGAGTCTTTTTATGGTAAGGAACAGCTCCACCTCTCCCTATATGGATTTTCATGATCTTTGTTGAAATATTTTGCCTGAATTGGTTGGTTGCTTACTATTTAAAAAATTTGCTTTTTAAGAAAATTTCTTAATGAAAATTCACCCTATATCACTCTCTTTAATAGTATTGGATTTTCCTTCCAAATCTTGGTAAAAATATTGCCACTTTGTTTTGTGTAAGTTGGTATTGTTTGAAACTTGAGTTGAGAATATGGGGAGTGTAGAGGAGGGAAAAGACTCTAATATTTTAGTAATAACTCAGAACAAGCCTTTACCATTAAAAATACTTCAGTTTCTCTTGTTATTTTTGGGTCTAGGAATTGGTTTTTCAATTTTAAGTATGTGTATGCTTAGATTTGTAGAAGTGCAGAATGTAGTATTTCCTATGATACAAACAAGAATACAGTCAACATGTTTTCAAGAACCAAATAGTTTAGAGAGTTGGATTAGACCTCCATTAAACTTGCAACATAACATGAATGATAGACAGCTTTTTTGGAGAGCTTCATTTGTTCCTCAAATTAAAAATTGTCCTTTTAAAAGAACGCCTAAAATCGCGTTCATGTTCTTGACTCGAGGACCTCTGCCTTTGGTGCCATTGTGGGAGAGATTCTTTAAAGGGAATGAAGAACTTTATTCAATCTACATTCATACCTTGCCATCATATAAATCTGATTTCGCGCCTTCTTCAGTGTTTTATCGCAGACAAATTCCTAGTCAGGTAATGTCAGCACGATCCTTTAAGTTCTAATTGTACAAATATTGTTCAAAATTATGCACAATTATTGATCCTGGTTCTGTGTTTTGTAGGATTTAGTAGTGTGAGTAGCTTTAATTTCTTTTTAAACGTTGATATATGAGAAGTAGAACTGATGAGGCTAGTGTATTGTCGTACTAATATGTATTTCTGGTCATAATTGTGTGGCTTTCAATTTCACATAGGTGGCGGAGTGGGGAAAAATGAGCGTGTGTAATGCTGAAAGACGGCTTCTTGCTAATGCATTGCTTGATATTTCCAATGAATGGTTCGTCCTCCTATCTGAGTCGTGCATTCCTCTCCATAACTTCAGTGTTGTCTATCGCTACATATCAGAATCCAGGCACAGCTTTATAAGTGTATTTGATGATCCTGGACCTGTTGGAAGAGGGCGTTATAATAAGAACATGTCGCCTGAGGTTAACATCACTGAATGGCGTAAAGGATCCCAGTGGTTTGAAGTAAACAGGAAACTGGCTATTGACATTGTTAAAGATCAGGTATACTACCTAAAATTTGATCAGTTTTGCAAACCATCGTGTTATGTTGACGAGCACTATTTCCCAACAATGTTGCACATCCAATATCCTCATCTCCTGGCAAATAGGAGTCTCACTTTAGTAGACTGGTCTAGAGGTGGTGCTCATCCTGCTACATTTGGAAAGGCTGATATTACAGATCAGTTTCTCAAGAAAATTGTGGAAGGTGGGACGTGTGTCTACAATAACCAGGCAACTTCACTTTGTTTCCTTTTCACCAGAAAATTTTCTCCTAGTACATTGGAACCTTTATTAGAACGCTCGTCCAAGTATCTGGGCTTCTGATATGAATCTGTGATGAAACAAACTTTCTGCCACATGATTGCAGTTATTCGCGGCTTCAGAAGACCAAAGGCCTGATAACACAGGATTGACATAGCCCGTGATATACTAAAGATATACGATATTCTTGAATATGATGATATTGTAATTACATTATATGAAATCCTAGTATTTATTATTTGACTTGGATGTTATCAAGAAAATAATCTGATTTGGATAGCTTCAGTTGTTACTCATCCTATTGGTTCTAGGCTGTACTTATCTATCATACTAGCATAAGTTAAACATTTTGTCATCTGTCACTGTTTAGATGCTCTAATTGTATGATTCTGCTGAAACATAATCTTTTCAAAGAAATATGTATCACTTTTCTAAGTAAGAAAACATTCCTAATACTGTACATTCTCTTGTATCTTTACCGATGTCCTACACATCAAGAAAGTTAACAGTCAATATATCGAAGTCAGAAAAGTATGACGGAGCAGGATCATTGGAAGAGAAAATTAAGAGAAGGGAGAAATTGTAGAAAAAGAATGAACCTGTGTTGCTTTTGTACTTTGTATTGAATATATTTACAGTAAAGAACCTTTTATCAAAGAGGGAAAATAAAAAATGAAGGAAATTTAGAAAAATGGAAAAAGTACAACAAGAAAGGGTTTTCTTACAAGATCAAGCTATAGGGTTTTGGATACTAAAAATTCAATTTCCTTTCTTCTTGTATAGACCTAAAAATCCGAGCTGCAGATTCAGATGCTGACTTTGGGTTATGAGGCACAACCTTGATCACTTGAATTCGCTGCTCCGTATTGTTATCTTTAACTGGTTGATCTGAACATTTTGTGGTTGGTGTGATAGGAAATAGAGAGAGTGCATCCCTTTGCATCTTCTCAGAAGGACTACTTGCACTACTTCCTTGCATGTCACTTCCTCTACCCGCCTGAAAAGTTCGATCACATTCTGACATGGCTGCGCTCTTCTGGCATGATATGTTGCATGGTTTTTTATGAGGCCTGACCAAGTTAACATCATGCATAGATGGGCTATTTTCCCTCTCACTTGACCTGATTCCGGGAAACGGATTCATTTGCTCAATGGCTGAACTTGAACCAGATGGTTTTATCACAGGCATGGGATAAGGTTGAATGCAGGACTGATCAAATATTGCAGGACCAGGAAAAATCCCAACACCTTGCTTCTGAGAAGTCGGTACACTATAAGGCACATTTGAAAAGTCTCCACTTATAGGAGATAGGGTCACAGGCCTACAATTACCATAAACTGGCGCCATGAACCCGGGGGGTGGTGGAGAAGGTCCTGAATAAGGTTTATAAACAAGTCCTTCAGAAGGAGATCTTATTGGAACGAGCCACTGATATCCAGGAGGCGGTTGGAAGCATCGAGGTGCTAGTTTTGGATCAGATACAAAAGATCTAGATGTTGGTGTTCCTACATTTGGTTTTTGAGACGAGTGCTGTGGTATAAGTTTTTTATCATCATCTTTGCGGAGGGGAAGCAGCTTTTCGTAAGTATTATTATCTGTTGGATGCTCAAAATTGTTTGGTTCTGGAGAAATTTTTTGTTCAACAGCCAATGCAGGAGGTTCAAGATCATTATCACATGGTAACTTTTTCAAAGAAGAAAATTTGATAGAAGGTTGGTGGAGATAGAAGTTGCCTTTGAACAATATATCCGGTGATCTGGCTATCAATTTCTGTACCTGTAAAGATTGTAGAATAAGTAATATTCTTCCAAAATTTAAACAGAACACAAAAAACCTCCTCAACCTCCTTCTAGTTATTGGTTTTTCTGCAATAGGTTCTTTATGGCCGGTAGACATAGAAGTTTTTTCTACCTTTCTATTAAAGCATACGCCTTTCTACTCCTCCGGGTAGGGGTAAGGTCTGCGTACACACTACCCTCCCGAGACCCCATTTGTGGAATTTACTGGGTTGTTGTTGTCTATTAAAGCATACAGGTAGGGCATCAAAAATGAAAGACTAAACCAAACACCTTTCATGTGACTATTGAATGCTTCGTCTCTTCAAGACAACAAAAGAAAAGGGCAAGCTAACTGATAGAAATCGAACGTACCTTTGTTAGCCTGTGTAGCTCAAATAGTTGTATTGCAAAGATCCGCTGCTGGCTGAAAAATAGTGAAAATCCAAGTTAAATGGTAGATCACAGAAAAGAAGTATTGAAAGAGGTACCATAGTTTCCGAAGATAACTCCTTTATAAAGATGAAATAGATGGAATGGAGCGAAAAGAAAAAGATATGATATGATATGTGCATGACACGGGCTGAAAGTAGACAAATAAGAATCAGCACATATTTGACTAACCCCTGAATCAAGCCAATAATTTTCAATTTTTCTGTCAGAATGAGTTGGTTAGACATAAAAAAATGACTAGTTAAAGAGACTTACTGTACAATGGTTCTTCTTGCTTTCCAGAATAGTTCTTGACCTATCAATGCTATGACATTATCTGGACACACTTTTTCTACTAATCTAGAGTTCAATGAAGAAGCTTCTGAGATTCCTTCACTTCTGTCTGTATCTCCTACTTCTTGAGTCCCACTAATCTGGCCTTCAGGACAGTCAGAAGAGGATTTTACGCGCTTTGGACTTCGATGGTTCTCTTCACGAGGTATAAAGGAACACGATGCACCTTCCATTATGGAAGCACGTCTCTTTGTTGTGTCATCTTCATGTTTCGGATAAGTAACATCTGCTGCGATCTTCCTTTTGTGCAGATCCCAACAGTCTTCATCAGATTCAGAATTAGAATCACTACATCTATTCAAATCAACTACCAGACCACATCTATTTTCCGGAGAACTTGACACAATTGATTTGATATTTAGCTCAGTATGTACTGGACTTGAAGCTCTATGCACCACTGACTTATCCCTAGATGACAGATGAGGAGCAGGTAATTTAGCACAAAGCTCTCTTTTTTGACACTGAGCTAGATCTCCAGCTTGATTTATACTATGCTCCCGGAACTTTAGTTGCATACTGCCTGTCAAAGAAGGTTTGTAGCTTGATATAACCGGTTTTTCTTTCTCTGTACTTTTAGGTATATTACCATGATTTAAAGGTTTCCCTGATGCAACATTCTTTGAAACACAAAAATCATTTTCTCTTCCAAACTTTTTGGCAGAAGGGTTACTATTAGAGTATGATAAACTGTGTGGCTGAAGAAGATTACATTGAGATGTACTGGCCAAATTCCCTTTAAGACTTAAAACTTGAGGATTTAGCGGCTTCAGTGGTCGTACATCAGGACGTCCCATTGTAAACTTCGTTCCTCCAGAAGAATACGGATGAAGTATATCAATAAAATGAGGAGACTCGGATGAATTGTGGGATAGAGAAAACAAACTCTTTTTGTTGCCACCAACCTACAGGTGTTCAAGAGCTTATGTGATTCAGTCATAATGAGTCAAAAGCATCCAAAAATTTCCTATTTAAGGAAAGACAAGGCATAATCTATGAAGCAAAAGTACTATTTCCAAGAATTTCCTATTTAAGGAAAGACGAGGCATAATCTATGAAGCAAAAGTACTATTTCCTGATTACCAGAAGTTGGTAATAAAGGGATAAATAAACTAACTCAATCTGAAACAGAACAAGCAATAACTAGACAAAGGAATTTAAGTATCCAAAGGTTTTGGATTATGAAGAAATTAGTGACAGAATCGCATAAAAGATTTTAGTAAATGCTTATACTACATTTATATCTATACCTAGTTTACCTCCTTTTCTAAGACCATATAATTGCATAGATTGTTTTCAACTCATCAACTTTCTACTTTGTTTGACACATTTAAATAGTTGGTTGCTTTCTGTTTACTGTTTCTTAAGCCAAAGGTCTATTGAAAACAGACTCTCTATCTTCACAAGATAGGAGTAAGGTCTGCGTAGACACTACCCTCCCCAGATGAGTTGTTGTTGTTGTTGTTGTTTGACACATTTAAATAGAGTGCAATTGACTGAACTTCTACTACTAAGTTGATGTATATCACAGTAATAACAATCTGATCTTTGACTTCCTAAAGGGATGCAAAGTTTACCAAATAACAAACTATTCTGCCTGATTGAAATTTCATTCACCAAGTAAAATAAGAGTACACTAAATCTTATACTTACACGACTAGAAGATGCAGCAGGAATGGAGTTGCTGCCATTAGGCGCGAGAGGCAGCATTGACATTGATCCAGGGGCAGGAGAAGAAGTAGAGGTGAATCTTTGAGGCGATAAGGTAATAGACGACTGTTCACAAAGAGCCATTTTGTTCCTAGGAGGTGCTCTTGGACCTCCTTTATCTGCATCATTTATATGTAATCTTGGAAACAAAGGATCCATTCGTTTCTCGTCTTCTTTTCCTAACCTCATCCTTAAGGCCTAAGACACAAACGTCGTGGCAAAGGAGTATGTATACTTGGGATTAGATACTGCTGAAATACCACACTTACACAAAATTTCAGTATTTAAATTCCCATAGTCATACCATTTCATAATTCCACAAACAATCAGCCCACCTCAAAAGATTGGTTCTTTTGACTGGAAATCAGTAGCAATAAGCAAGACAACATGAAATTACAATTCAAGAACAGTTTTAAATGCCAAAATTCAATCTTGATTCAAGAAAGAGAGAAGAAAACAGGATGTGATACAATGAGCAAATTTTCCATTTGAAATGCTTAGCAAATAAAAAGATATGATCTCAAAGGAAAATGAGAGTGGAAAATCAAGATAAAAGGGAAGAGAAGAGCAACATATGGGAATCTTAGAAGAAGATCAGATCAACAAATACATGAGAAGGAGAATAAAATGTGGGGAACTTGGGGCCAAAAAAAGTGGATAGAATTACTGGAAATTGCATGAGTAAGGGACATTAAAAGGCACAGAATATATTACTACTTACAGCTTGTTTGGTTGGTTGTTACTGTTGTATCGTATCGTATTATTATTTTAAATACAATATTTGTTTCGATTGTTTTATTGTATCGTATCGTTTAAATCCGTTGTTACGTAACGACAAAAAGTGTCACTTTATGAAATGACCGATTTGGTGTGGTTGCGTCGTTTTGTTATTTTTTTCTCTCATCTTGCCCCTTTTTACCCTACTTTTTTATATTATAATATTACCTCGTCCCTTACTTTTTCTTTATAATATTACAAGTTTATTCTTCATATTATTGGTGCATGACGTCATGAAACGACGACAAACAATACAATTTAACCAAACATGCATCAACACAAGAAATGGTGGGAGTGACTGAGTCGTTCTCCTTTTCTTTCTCTTTCAGGCAAACGCAGCAATAATTGCCGAAAATAAATGTGGACACTTTAGAACCACATTTCCCACATTTGCTAAATTGGCCAATCTTTTTACGAAATATCTGGCAAAGATCTCACTTCAGAATCGGACACACCTTGTTTAGTGGAGTGAAAAATTACCCGAACCCGACGCATACGTCAAACTGTATCATATATTGCATGATCAATATAAAAAAATTACATTAAAATACATGTAAATACACCCCTGTAACCCGTCCACTAAATCAATAAATATGTGACATATATTTTTCTGTTCCATTCCATGTTTTAAAAGGCAGAATTGGGATTTGCCCGGCGCTCGCCCCGGGACGGAGCACTCATAAAACGTCCCTAGGCTTATGTGTGGGGCTTAGTTCCGTGAGACTTACGCCTCGGCCACCGGGGCTTATGCGCCGAACACGCCCAATGCCCGATGTACTAGGCTCGCCTAATAGAACTTTATGCAGTTGTGTATAACTAACCTTGTGAATTCTCAAATTTTCTATCGATAACTATTCAAAATTACTATTTTCTTAATCATAAATCATTAAGTTGAGAGTATTTTATGTCATAACTAAAATAAAAGGTATTGTTCGTTATCCACTAAGACTACGATGATAGTAAATTTTAAATAAATCTTTCATTTAAAAGTATTTATTTATTAACTTTTGTTATGTCTTTATTATATAATAGTCCATAATATTTTTTATAATTATTTTCCTAAATATTTTTTCACGTTTACGAGATATAATTCTTATTTATTTATTTATTTATTTAATAACTTAGTATTAGCTAATAACTATTTACAAATAATTAGTTATCATGGTATAGTATGATAAATTATGTGCTACTTTATTAACTTGTTGACACTATAAAATAAATGATGCTAGAGAATCATATTTAAATTGTGAATTATGTTTTTATATAAATTTTCTTTCAAATAGAAAGCATATTTATAAAATAAGTATTTTAAAAATATATCAAACTATAATATCGAAATTCTTTCAAGATTCATTACTCCTTAAGAGGTATATAAAATTTTGCATCGAATACATTACTTTTGATGTTTGAGTTGTGACGACGTTGAAGCTAATTTGCATATTATGGTATATGTCATACTTTTCGTATTGTTCATAGTTGAATTATAATTTATAAATACTTTAACTAGATTATTTGTTATAATTTTGTGATTTTAATGTAATTTTTATAATTATTTTTTATTTTATACTATATCTTAAAATTCTTGAAACTAGTAAAATTTAAAGATCCGTGAGACTTACGTCCCATGTCTCGGGGCTTATGTCTTGCCCAGTCAGAGGTAAAACGCCTCGCCTTACGCCCCGCCTTTTAAAACATTGGTTCCGCTATATAAGAGATTCTTCAGATTTGCAAACTTACTTTCTAATCCCCATTGTCGTTTTGCTTTGATTTTAATTCTTCTGTTTTCTTTTTAAAACTTTTTCTTTACATTTTTATTAAATCCTCATTGTCGTCTTGATAGATTTTTTACTCCTTTTTTTCTTTTCTTCTTAAAATATCTCTGAAGTGTGCATGTTTATTACTATACGGTCAACAGTTCAACTTTGTCAACGTTAACTCGAGAATATTCTTAAATGTAGAATAACAAACTCTTCCATTTGGTTGGACGTATTTCATTAAGTTGTTATATGACGTCACATTTGAAATATCCATTCTATAAATGAAGATTAATTTTAGACATGAGAATTAATCCAAATGTACAAGTGCATCTCCAATTAATCCAAAACTTCAAATATTTATTAAGTTCGCCTTTTGACAACTCTTCATTTCTATTCAACTTCTTTTTTGTAAAATTTATATCACAACCAAAAAAAAGAAAAATTGCTTCCCAAAGTTTTCCTTCAAAGAGAAAAGTTTAAACTTTCAACTATTTCTTTCTCTTAATTTCCTTATTTAGTTTCCAAACATTGGCAAATTCAAAGGAAACAATTATAATGACCAACCCTCTATGGGCATTAATAAAAAAGAAGACCAATGAAATAACACTTATATAGCATGTGCATGATAGCCACTTTAATGGGCTTTAAACTTATTAGTTTTGGACTCATAATTCCACACTTGAAAAGTGAAAATTAACGAGCCCATTAGGCGAACAATCTTGAGGAATTTTCAGAAACCTTTACTGTTTAGGGTTTAGTGGTTATTAATTTTCTATAGCTACCATATATATAATTAGTAATATCACCCGTGCGAATGCGTGGGCACTAAACATGTTAATATATTTGAGTTATTTGGATTATATGTAAATAATTTTAAAACTTAAACTTTCTCTATTAAATATAGATAATCATTGGATATTAATTACGTAACACTACATGAAAAAGATTAACCATTTCTCAAATTTTCTAGATATAATTCTATTTTTATTTTTTGATACCATTCTCACGGGTGTCATTGGATCCTAAAATTAGCCGGGAAGCAAAATAATAACTCATTTTTATAACAAAACAATCAAAAGTTGAGACTATGAAGGATTCTTTGGATACGACTTGATTCTTTTACTACTACTTGAACTCTTATGTTGTGTGTTGATATCTTTCAAAAATTATTTCTATTTTAAAATTTCAGTTTCTAAAACATTATTTTTAAATAATAATTTATTTTATAATAATGTAAGTGAAAATGTTATCCTTAATTCAAAACTAATTTTAGTCGGCTATCTAAGAATTTAAAAAATTGTTTAGCCAGTAATTTTTTTTACAGTGTGACTCCATTTTGATATTTGACATTAAACATATTAAATATTCGAGTTTTTTGAATATATGTAAATAACCTTAAAATTTAAACCTTCTAGATAATCGTTAGATATTAGTTACGAAACAGTACAGGAAAAAGACTAACATTTTCTCAAATCTCGTAGTGATAATTTTATTTTTGCACCATTCTCATTGGTGTCATTGGAATCTAAAAATAGCCAAAAAGTGAAGTAATACTCGTATTTATGTCAAACCACAAAGGTTGATACAATATGAACGATTCTTTGGTTACGACATGACTCTTTTACTACGACTTGAACTCTTATTTGGTATGTTGTTATCTTTCAAATATATATATATATATATATATATATATATATATATATATATATATATATATATATATATATATATATATATATATATATATTATCTTTATAATGATGCAAGTGAAAATATTATCTTTAATTTAAAATTCACTTTAGTCGGTTATCTAAGAATTTAAATGATTCTTTAGCCGGTAAAATTTTATTTCAATATGACATTATTTTGAGTTAATCGATATCTCTAGCCACATATTTTGAATTTGGAATACTCTATATACAGAGGTGGATCTAAGATTTATACTTTATGAATTCAATTTTTAAGGTTTTAGCATTGAACTCAATATATTTTTAGAGTTATGAGTTCATATCTAATATTTTTATACTTTTAAGAATGTTTTATATATAAATTTTTGCTCAGCGTGAAAAGTTATGGGTTCAATTAAACGTATTGTCAACACTCTACATCTGTCTCTGCCTATATATATACAAATTTTTTGTTCTTTGAATCACTAAATGTTAAATTAGTTGATTGTTATTGTATAACATTGCATATATTATTTTGAAATTGCCAAGTACTTTTTTCTCGACACCATACTTGGCTTAACCTCAATGCAAACTACTCAAATTGCATTTATATTCAAATTCAGATATCATAACAATTTATTAGTAATAGTAATTTTTTAAAAACGACACACAATTTAAATTAAAAAAAAATTCTAAGATATCCTTGTCTTATAGTCTATGTATTTGAGTTGAAAAAAATATTTAAAATCAATGATATCAACTTCCAAATTTCTTATACTTAACACAGATGAAACAAAAGAAGAAATTCGTTGTCATCTCTTATTTCTCGTTTTTAGATTTTTCAAACATCTTTTCTATATTTATTTTCTTTTATCTTATTTTTTATGTCTTTCTTTTTCTTTTTTTACAAAAAATTAATTTATTTCTCTATAAAAAGATGAGTTTAAATAGAAATTGTCTACATAAGAACTTTATTTATATTTTTAGTGTTTAGTTGAAATTCTTTCATATTTTCTTTTGACTTTATCTAATCAACTTAAATAAGTGCTCGACTTACCACTTAAATTAAAAAACTGAAGAATGTGTATAATATATATATATATATCAGAGCAAGTGATCATATATAATTACATTGTGGGTAAGCCAAGTGACAAGCTAATAAATGCAAATAGTATATGGTAACTTTATTTTATATTTGACTATGTTAGTCATACATACATACACACACACACACACACACACACACACACACACACACATATATATATATATATATATATATATATATATATATATATATATATATATATATATATAAAATAAAGTCTCCATATACTATTTGCATTTATTAGCTTGCCACTTGGCTTAACCACAATGGAATTATATATGGTAACTTTCTTGCTTTAATATATATATATATATATATATATATATATATATATATAGATTTAAAAACTTTATCTATAAATTCAAAATTATTCTTTAATTCAAATTCAGTTTTATATATATAACATAGTCAAATATAAAATAAAGTTACCATATACTATTTGCATTATTAGCTTGCCACTTGGCTTAACCACAATGGAATTATATATGGTAACTTTCTTGCTTTATATATATATATATATATATATATATATATAGATTACTTCTTATAGCTACTATTTAGTTATTACACGACTGTATTTGTTGTATTTGTGCTACTGTTTTCGTGAATACAGCAGTGAAATTCGCCTAAAAAATAGGGGAGTCTAGCTGTGCAACTGTATTCGCGCTAATGTATTCATAAATACAATAGCGAAATTCGTCCAAAAAATAGGGGAATCCAACTGTTTGATAACGAAAAGAGGATCAATTAGCGTGTATCACTCTAATTTAACTCAACAAAATCAATTCTACATAAATTTCGATGATACTGAGTTGTATTTCATATATTCGCACGACTGTATTTATAAATACAGTGAGGTAATCACTGTATTCATGGGTGTTTAATAACGGAAGCGCAATATTAAATTGTATTCAATTTCATTATATTGAAATCAGTTGTATTCAAATAACAAAAGATCAAGAAATAAGGTGTAGACCATTCTATTCAGTTCGACTGTATACATTGTATTCAATTCACAGATATTCAATATTCACTATTATATATTGTATTCAATTCACCGTATTCAATTCGACTGTATTCAAACAACAAAAAATCACAAAACACAGTGATATTTGGTTGTATTCAAAAAATACAAACCTTCAGAATACATCAATACAACAAAAAAATACTATATTATACAAAAGATACAATGTATTTGAGTGTATTTGTACAAAATATAATATATTTGGATTATTGTAACTAAATAACAAAGACGAGAAGTTCGCAGGAGATGGCATTTTTCGGCCAAGCAAAATACTATATACATTGTATTAAAACTAAAAATGGAGACAAATAAAAATCCAGCCCTCAAATCTTCTCCAGCGTAGCCATGGATAGATCTGAAATTTTTGGCGGCAATACACAATAGCAATTTTGTTCCAGCGGTTGATTTATGTAATATAATTCGGAGCAAAAACAATGGATTGTGTACCTTAAATTCGGAACGAATATTGTTGTTGTTGCTACCAAAAGAATCTGCCCCAAGTCTCCTTTGATTTTACTAGGAAATCAAGGTTAAAGTTCACAAACTAAATCTCTTTTAATGTGATGATGTAATCTAGAAAGTCAGGATTGCTTTCCTTCTTTCTGGTTTTTCCTTTTGTTTTCTACGTAATGTCTCTCGTACTCTCTTTTTTGAAGCAGAAGACTTCCCCTTTTTATTAGGAGAGGTTGAGCAGTTATCAGATAACTGTTCTCTCTCCTTTTCAAAAAAGATTTGAATAGTTATAATTGTTCCCCCTCCTTTTAAGGATAAGGTTGAACAATTATAACACAATTGTTCATCCTTTATTTAAAAAACCAGATAATTCTTTATTTACGGGTCGGCTAAGATTGGATCAGGTCGGTTTACATGGGCGACCCACGATCCCAAAAACTTACATCTCCCACTTTGCACATGGTGGACAAGACCCAAGGCAATATTACATCAACTAGACACACAATTCATACGATAAATATTTCGTGCGACCTATGAGCATCAAGGCTTGCCTTCAAGGTTTTATAATCCCTATATATGAATTCAATCACGTATGGAAAGAATTCACTGTTAATATGAGGATATCAGTACTCACAATAACCCCATACTTCACAACTTCAGTAGTTACTCATTCGATCTATCATCCTCTTTAAGAGGTGAACTCGAGTTCAAGTTTAACTTTATATACACAATTGCACTCGACATGTATCTGGTCAGTGTAATAGCCGGCTTGTGTACACAAGTCAGATTATTTTAATTTAATCGTCCTCCCTTTCTACTCGATTCTATCTGTTCCAAATCAACTGCTTTCCTAGACATGCACTGCACTGCCGAATCATTCGTGGCTATTAGTGACATGCTAAAGTAGCAACATTGATTGAAATTTCAAGAAACAGTAAAAGGTCAAAGGGTATTCCAATGAAAAGTTAATTTTAACTTTTCAAGGTCTTACACAATGAAGAAGCAGGGAACTATTCTTTCATTAACCCATTGGTCGCTTAACACACGTGGTATGAAACATGTGCTATGATGTTCTCACCTTATCCTGGTGCCCGTGTCTCATTTCTTTTAATTATCCAACATCGTACAGACCTTGGTCTAGACACCTCTTGATGTCTAACCCGAGTTTCTCTCTTCAGTGATCCTCAAACTCATTTTCTTAGAGAGTCTCTTGTCTGGTTTATAAAACAAGTCATAGCATGACAGCGAAAATTATCTCTTCACGTTCTTTGACATAAGAGGCGATTGTTCGTGTGAGAGAGCCAATCTCGCGACTTGTCCGACATAGTTTATTTTTAAAATATTATCACATGCATATGAGACATACATTCAATAGTCTTACTTTGATGAGAATATCATAACAATAAAGTTGTATTACAACACATAAATATTATCATTTCCTACGCAAACCTAGAGCCTTAACATGTTTTTCAAACAGGTCTCTAGACATGGCCTTTGTAAAAGGATCAGCTATCATTTCGCAAGTAGGAATGTAATTTAAATTCACTTCTCCACTTGCTACTATGTATCTCACAAAGTTATATTTGATATCAATGTGTTTGTTTTTGCTGTGATACTTAGGATCCTTTGTATATGCGATGGCCGCCTGACTGTCGCAACATAAAGTCATGGGACCCTTATAATTCTTTGCAACATTCAAATGCTCAAAGAACCTCTTTAACCAAATAACTTCTTTGTACTGCAGATGCACAAGCTACAAATTCAAATTCCATGGTTGAAAGAGTTGTGCAAGTTTGTTTCTTACTTTTCCATGAAATAGCACCACCATTAAGTAAGAAAGCATAACTGGAGGTTGATTTTTTATCATTCCGATCACCAGCCCAATCAACATCTGTGTAGCCTCTCAAGAGTAAATTAGATCCACTATAGCATAGTGAATAATCTACAATTCCCTTCAGATATCAGAATATTCTCTTCACTACCTTCCAATGATCTCTTCCGAGATTAGATTGAAACTTGCTTACCAGACCTATGGCATAACAAATGTTTGGACGAGTACACATCATAGCGTACATCAGACTCCCGATACCACTAGAATCTGGAACTCGAGACATGTCTTCCTTTTTTTTTCCAGTATTTGAATACATTTCAAGGCTTCAAGTTTCACCTTTTTCTACTGGAGTATCCATAGGCTTGCAACTATTTATTCGAAAGCGTTCCAAAATTTTCTTTATGTATGTTTCTTGAGATAGACTCAAACTTTTTTTGGAACAATCTCTTTGAATTTTAACACCCAATATATAGTCTACTTCACTCATATCTTTCATGTCAAATGACTTTGAAATCCATGACTTAATAGTTTTTACATACTCCAAATTATTTCCGGCTAATAAAATATCATCCACGTAAAGAGAAAGAATTACAAACTTATTATTGGACTTTTTCACATATATGCAATGATTTTCATCGATCATGGTGAAATCAAATGAAATCACCTCCTTATAAAATCTCAGGTACCACTGCCTGAAGATTGCTTTAGGCCATAAATTGATCTTTTTAATTTACAAACTTTTTTTCTTGGCCTTTAACAACGAAACCTATAGGTAGTTCCGTGTAGATTTCCTCGTTTAGTTCTTCATTGAGAAAAGCAGTCTTCACATCTATTTGGTGTAATTTTAAATCTAAATGTGCCACAATAGCCAAAAGTAACCGTATAGACGTAAGCTTCACAACTGGTGACAAAGTTTCCTCATAATCTATTCCAGCTTCTTGAGTAAAACCTTTTGCCATCAATTATGCTTTGTGTATTTCTATTGATCCATCCGATTTGCGTTTAACTTTGAGAATCCATTTATTCCCAATAGCTCTACGTCCCTAAGGAAGGTCAACTAGATCCCAGACTTAGTTGGTTTTCATGGACTCTAATTCTTCCTTCATTGCTTTTAACCATTCATCCTTTTTAGGGCTTGATAAAACCTTAGTCACAAAATTAGGTTCATCCAATTCTGTCGGAGATACCAAGAAAATATAATTCTCAATATCATAAGATTGTTTAGGTACATATTTTCTTTTACTCTTACGTAATTGAAGTTCAGATTCCTCTATAGGATTTTGGGATTCAAAACTCCCACTTGGATCAGGAACCATTTCTTGATCCATTGATCTACCAAGTATGACTGATGACATTATCTGATCTTCTGAATTCAACATTTCATAGACAGGCTCACTTTCATTTATTTCACCCTTTTTGGGAAAATCATTTTCCAAAAATTTGACATCTCGTGACACAATTTCAATAATATTTCCATCCTCCAATTCATCAATGAACACATACCCTTTGGAGCATTCTGAGTATCTAATAAAGATACATTTCTTTCCTTTTGGACTTAATTTACCAAACTCACCAAAACGATCTTTAATATATGCAGCACAACCCCAATGTCGTAGATTATTTAGGTTTTGTTTTATGACCGGTCCAAATTTCATAAGGAGTAGAAGATACTGATTTAGAAGGCACTTTATTCAATATGTAGGCCGCAGTCAATAATGCATCTCCCCAGAAAGAGATAGACAAATTTGCCTGCGCCATCATTGATCTTGTCATGTCCAATAATATTCTATTCCTTCTTTCAGCTACACCATTTTGTTGATGTGTATAAGGAGTAGTTAACTGTCTGATAATGCCCTTTACAGTACATAATTCTTCAAATTGTTTTGACAAATATTCATGTCCTCGGTCGGTTCTTAAAACCTTTATACTTTTATCTAATTGATTTTCAACTTCATTCATATATCTTTTAAAGCACTCAAGTGCTTCAGATTGATGAGAAATCAAATAGACATAATTAAAGCGCGTGAAATCATCAATTTAGTGTAATGAAGTATGCAGCCACAGACCTTGCCCTCACATTCATTGGACCACAAATATCAGAATGGATTAATTGAAGTGGGAATTCAGCTCTTTTAGCCTTCCCAAATAGTTTACGCGTAATCTTTCCAACAAAATAATTTTCACAAGTTGGCATATCAATTTTGGAGAAAGAACCTAAATGCCCCTCATTTGCCAACCTATTTATTCGATCTTGCCCTATGTGACATAATCTTGCATGCCATGTATTTATATCATTGTTACTTGAATAACATGCCATAACACAACGATCAACATAATAGTCATAAGTTGAAAAATTACAATCTAAAACGATAAAACGATCTAAACGAAGTCCAAAACCATATAAAATATTATCTAGAGATATTTACACTATTGCGACTAAAAACTAAATCGAAACCAACATCCAATAGAACAGAGACAAATACTAAATTTCGTCGAATCTATGGAGCATATAGGACGTCATGCAACATCAAAGATCGGCCACCACGCAAGTCTACTTTGCAAGTGACTATTTATTTAACTTCAAGTCTAGCATTATTTCCTGCATAAATCCACCTTGATCCAGGTGAAACTCGACGAAACTCTACAAATGCTTCTCGATCTCGACTCATGTGGTCGGTGGATCCTGAGCCTACAATCCACATAGGACAAGATTCAGTTAGTAAAGAAGTGCTTGAATCATACACAACACTCAGAGATACGTTTAGGAATGCTACCTTTTTCGGCTCAGTACATTCACAAGCAAAATGCCTTAGAACTTGACAATTGTAGCACTTCATTTTGCTTTTGTCTCTCTTCTTGAAAAACCGTTTTCCCTTCTTGGAATTTGGTTTGTTCTTTTCTCAGAGGGTCCTACTTCGGTCTCCTTACCCTTTCCTTTATTTTTCTATTTTTTCTTGCGCTTGAAGCTTGAAGACTTTGTACCACTAGATTCAGCGACAAAGGCATTAGAAGCAATTTTAGCAGCACCAAGCTGCTCGTCTTCAAGTTCAACATATCGAGCAACATTAGGAAAAGTTTTTATACTTTCATAGTGGATCAAGTTAACCTTCAAATGTTCCAAACTATTGGGAAAAGACCGGATCACTGCCTGAACCTGTTGCTCATCCGAGAGAACGTGACGAGCACTCTTGAATTGTGCTATCATGTTTGACATCACCCTAAGGTGTTGTTTGATGCTTTGTTCATGATGCTTTTTGAAAGTGTCAAACTTAATAGTTAATTGTCTAAGGCGGGTCACAGAAGTACCCTCATATGTTCCTCGTAAGTGTGCCCATGTGGCATGAGCATTAGGACATTCCTCACATTCACGAATCAGTTTATCAACCACAGAACTCACAATGATTCCACGTGCAATGGAAACTGTCCTTTTCTAAGCTCTGTAAGCTTCGAGATCTCTTCTGTGTTGAGCAGTGTTACCCTCTTCTAGTTGACTTAGAACATGGTTTATGCCTTCGAGAGCGTTCTGCTCATCTAGGACATACCATATCCTACGACTCCAGATGTCGTAATTGTCACCATTTAGTTTCTCACCTTTGTTTAAGTCAGCAATAATACTTTTTGATGCCATGTCTGTATTTAAAAGACAATCGCAAAAGTTTATTTATCAATTATGCATGTGTAATACACATTCAAGCAAATTAATTCTAATGAAGGTTTCACATTTAGTGTAAATCGAAAGAATATGTAAGTATCCAATTATCATCTACGATCTAAATATTTAACCAAAATTAGAAATCAATTTCTTAATGGGCGTTAATTTGATGAAGACTATAATTACTAGAATTTTGAGTCTTATTATTAACACCATATTCTAGAGTAACATAGAATAACAACCAATCCAAAATAGGATAAAATATAGAGATATATATTCATAATATATAAAAAATAAAACAAAGGAGTTCATAACAAAAAAATATTTAACTAAATTAAGTAATCATGGGAAATTTTTATCCATCTCACTCATGGAGCCACCAAGAACCTCCATAATGGTTCATTAGGCCCAATTTCGCCATAGATTTCAATAAGTTCATTCTTCCAGAAATCTGATAAAGAATGATACGTAATGACGAAGGCATCCCTATCCGCAACACTAAGGAATTTTTTATGAGTTTCATTTTATTTTATCCTAAAAAATCTAAGAAAATCAAGCAAAGAGTCAAAAGGAGTCATTTTTATTTTTTTGAAATTCTCAAGAAGTCTTCTTCCTTCCCTTTTACGTGCCCTTATTTCTCTGTTCAGATTCTTCTTTATCCTTGAATCATTTCTTATGACTTCAGGCCCTGAATGTGAATCAACTAGAGTTTTGATCCTCTTGCGACGCATTCTTCTACTATTTGTTTTTGCTCCTCTATCAATATCACTCCCACTTGGAGAAATTTGAGTATGTTTCAGTGCAGCCATATTTGAAATAGGAACAAGAAATGAGAAATATGGTTGTTACCATTTAATGCGACAACATATGTCACAAATTTTTGGTAGAAGACAAAAAGGATCATAAAAGGATTTTTAAAGTTGGAAGATTCCGTTTTTCACAAAAAAAAATATTTTCGAAAATACTAAAATGAGTACATCATGAATATATAACTTTTAGGCAAAAATATTTAACAAGATTTTTCTAAAATCCTGAAAACAGAAGCAGTTTTTCGTTAGAAAAATAGTCAAAATCTTTCAATCTTCAAAAAATCATATCTCACTCGTTTTTAATCCGTTTTTCACATATAATATATTTTTGGAAAGTCCAAAAGGAGTATAACATTATTATATAAGTTTTAGGCAAAAATGTTAACAAGTTATTTCTAAAATGCTGAAAACAAAAGCAATTTTTCGTCAGAAAAATAGTCAAAAACTGTCAATATTCAAAAAATCATATCTCACTCGTTTTTAATCCGTTTTTCACATATAATATATTTTCGAAAATCTCAAAATGAGTAGAACATGATTATATGTTTTAGGCCAAAATGTTTAACAATCAATGGCCAAAATGTAAAAATCTAGAAAATAGTTTTCTCTAAAACTTATCAAAAATTAGCCAACAAAAAAAATATCTCAACCTAAACTTATAAAACAACGATTTCAAGATAATTTACATGAATAACTGGATCATTCAACCATGCTCTGATACAAATATAATATAATTCGGAGCAAAAATAACGGATTATGTATCTTAAATTTGTAGCGGATATTGTTGTTGTTGCTACCAAAAGAATCTTCTCCAAGTCTCCTTTGATTTCACTAGGAAATCAAGGTTAAGATTCACAAACTAAATATCTTTTAGTGTGATGATGTAATCTAGAAAGTCAGGATTGCTTTTCCTTCTTTCGGGTTTTCTCCTTTTGTTTTCTACGTAATGTCTCTCGTGCTCTCTCTTTTGAAGCAGCAGACTTCCCCTTTTTATTAGGAGAGGCTGAGTAATTATCAGATAACTGTTCTTTCTCCTTTTCAAAAAGGATTTGAACAGTTATAATTGTTCCCTCTCCTTTTAAGGATAAGGTTGAACAATTATAACACAACTATTCATCCTTTATTTAAAAAATTAAATAATTCTTTATTTACGGGTCGGGTAAGATTGGATCGGGTCGGTTCACATGGACGACCCACGATCCCAAAAACTTATAGGAGGGACAATCAAATTGGTGTTTTTCAACAGCTATGAGTTCTGCCCACAAATCAGCTGCGTTTCAAATTTCACCATGTTAGTACTACCCTAAGCATCTAAATCGAGATGGAACATTAATCGGAGGATGGAAGAGTTTTTACCCGCTCGAGAAGTCATGGTTTTGCTCAAAGAGAGAGAAAAATTTATTGGCATATTTCATGTCTCAATGATAAGTATAAATAAATACCTATTTTGCTATAAAATAGAAAAGATAGCTATACGTAATAACATTTTAAAATTATTTTGGTTTATAATAAATAGGGTGTATAGTTTGCTATAGGAGGTAAATTTTTGACAATCTTCGAACGATTTCGGAAGCCTAACGATAAATTGGATCAAGTCCTTTTAAGGCATAAATAACACAGGCTAGCCAGTTTTTGGACTGGTCATTCAAAAATAGCTAGCGTTTGCCAAGTCATTGAAAAATAACCACTATTTTGCTGCAACAGAGACCAGTCCAGCATAATATACTAGAGTTCGATGCACATGTGTATGAACTTCCAGCATATTATGCTGGTCTGGTATACTTTGCTGGCTTCAGTATAATATATTGGAGTTCCAGTATAATTTGCTGGAATTCCAGTATATTATGCTGGAGTATTTTCCGGATTTTGAACAGTGTTTTCGTTCAGATTTATCTTTACATGAAAAATGGCTAAATTTCGATAACTTTTGAAACTGTGGCTATTTTTGGATGACCACTTATAAATCTGGCTATTTTTAAATTTCTCCCCCTTTTAAGGTGTTAGCCAAATTTTAATAAGGATAAAGCCCTTAAAAAGCCCAAACTTCTTTGCAAACAAGAGCCCATTACAACGGGTAACATAAGCATAATAGTATCTGTGACCAAAATTTAGGTCACGAGTCACGGGTGACATTTAGCTATTGTTAGTGGTGTTAATTGTGCTCTTTTATTCACTCCGTTTCGTATTATGTATATGTGTGTCACGAACAGAGAAATTGTTTTGCTAATATATCATATTTGGACGAGATGAATACAGATTTTCCTAGTTGAGAAAACATGCTCTAATGATTTTTTTACACACATATTTTGCTCCTTTGTTTTTATGCAAACTGTTGGTAATTTTGAGTTTACTTTGGCACCCTCATAATTCTATAGTTCTATTTCTCTAGCTAGTCCAATATTGTCAGAATGTTTCATGTGGCCGGTGCGCAGTGGTGAATGTATCATTATAGCTATGAATTCAATTGAACTCATTAATTAATTTCGAGGCTAACCGTAAATTAATACATAAGAATTCATTAAAATTATAAGAAAAAAAATATATACGAATCCATAACTTTAAAAATATAATAGGTTTAATGCTAAGAAACTTTAATGTTAAAACCGAAGAATTTAAATCATGAATCCGCCTCCGCCACTGCATTCGAATTTTTTATTCAAGAAATCGATGAGGTTGGCCTGGGAGTGACTCATGCAGCTGGTGGGGTCCACTCACACTGCCAAGGAGGGGCCAAGCTTGGGGAATTTTAGGAATACTGGTACTACTAGAAGCAGTGGCGGATCCAGAATTTTAAAGTTATGAGTGCTCGCTGATAAAAACTTCAAAAAAAAAAGGAAAAATGAATTTACTTATGGGTGCCGCTCAATATTTATCTAAATAGTTGTAAGGTTGCCTATATAAATTTATTAATATGGTCAAAGTTAATGGGTGCTTAAGCACCCACAACTCCCTACGTGCATCCGCCACTGACTAGAAGTGAACTAATGGACTAGAGAACAAGCTGTTCCAATTAGGTTAGATCTAGAAAATGTTGGGAAAGTGACATAACAATATCAATCCACTACCCAAAGTGACCATATAGTAAGACCACTGAAAATGACACAGAGTTGCCTTAATACAATGCATGTACAGGAAATACTTCTACAATCAACGAACCCCCTTGAATTCAATTGCCTTATAATTTTTGTATCGACTTTCTACATATTAAGGGGAGGAAGAGATAGAGACCGTGGCCGAAACCAGGAATTTCATCTATGGGGTTCATGAATCTTGAAAGAAGTAAAAAAAATCTCCAATAAAGGATGTTCAATATATGTTATTTACCACTAAAATCTAATTTTTTATTTATATATACCATGTAATTTTTCGATGAAGGGTGATCAGTTGACCACCCTTGAGGCTACGTAGCTTCGCCCCCGGATAGAGAGAGTTCCAAAGAATTGGCGATATCTTATGGGCCATTCCCAATTAAGGCATGCATCTGATTAGTAAAGTCCAGCTTGATATCTTCTTAACTATAGAATATATTAAGAGAAATATATATATATCTTTAATCGCTCCAAAAAATAATAGCCGGTAAAATATAAATTTTATATTAATTATATATAAAATAGTTAATCACCTTGCTGTGGTAGATTTCCTAACTGCAGAAAGAATTAGTTCTGCTTTCATAGAGTAAAGAAAATAATTCTATTTTTCAAGACATAAGAAGTACTAACAAGTTTCAAACAAGAAATGTGAGGGCAGAATATTTTCCTAGGGTTGTTCTAGTGGTAAAAAGACAAATAAACAAGCTACATAATAGTTACTAAAAGTCCATTGTCTACTTGGAAAACGAAATGTAAGATATGGCACAAAACATTAGCACATGCCATATTTGTACACAAATTTGTCGATTCCAAAAGATTGTGACATTCTCTTTACCAGTTTTATTATATGTATACTATTAATATATTTTATTCAAGAATATAATAATTTTTGGATCGAGTTGCCTGGAACTAAGTATAACGAGGTAAAGAGACTTAGATTACAATATAATTTAATATTAAGATAATTATAATTTGAATCATAGTGTCACGAATCAAAAATTTATATTAATCTATCAACTAAAAATATATATTTTGTATCTTAATTAGATCCTTAATTAATAATTACTCCGTGCCTTAAAACCCAATTACGCCACCCTATATTATAATTTAAGTTTTCTTAAGGTAGAGATAAAGTGGTAGAGATAAAGTCTACATACATACTAGATCCGGCTTATAAAAATACAATATATATTTGCTTATTTAAGAGAATTCTGAGTATATTGAAGAAGTAAGAGTCCGAAACCAAAATGACAACTTTTTGGACTCAAATTACGTGCTTTAGTAACTTTTTGGAGTATAATACTGTGCTTTAGTAAAACGCAGTATTATAGCTACTACATTTTATTTTAACGACTAAAATTTCGTTAAAGTAAAGTACAGTATTATACTGTATTTTAGATAAAAAAGTAACTTCTTCTTTTTTTAAATTGTAGAAACGTATTTTATGTCCCAAACGTCATTATTTAGGTTTAGAACTCGAAGAAGTAATGGAGCAAGTAATACTCACGTTCGTTAGTATTTGACTGCGTGGCAGATGAGATGGTCCAAATCACCAGCTCTGATTGATTTCCCATGTGTACAAGGCTATCTAATTGTGTGATCTACCATTTAAAATCGTCCACGTGTACATTAGGCGATGAGTTCACGTGTGGGTGGCAATAATAGCAAAGGGTAGTTTTGGGGCCCACTAATTAGAAAGTGAATATTATCATTGAAGCAGACAAATCTAATAATTAACAGAGCATTTACTGTTGATTTTGACATGAGAAAGAATGAAGGGAGCATGTGATGGACCACTTCTTTCAGTGGGCCGACATGTACTTCATTGCTCTAACATAAGTAGGCCCACTCTGTAATCGGCCCATAAGAAGTTACCAAAGTTAAGAATTCCCTTACAAATTTACCGTAAAAATTGCATGGCCCCCCTATTTGGTCGCCCCCATTTAACTTATACCCATTTTTTTTAAAGTTTCAATTTAGACTCACTTTTTAAACAACTTCAGCCCCCTTTCTCCTCCTCCTTCTCTTCCTCAAAGTTATATCCGCCCTCAATCTGATAGGCCACTCCTTTCTGAAGTCGCTGATTGTGAAAATGTTCCAGTAATTGACGTGGACTGTGGAGATAGAAACCTTTTAGTTCATCAATTTGGTATTTAAGAAGTATACCAAATGGGAGAAATTTGACCAAGAGGATTACATAAGTTAGTGAGCACCTGTATTTCCATCTAATACTTTCAACGTTCGAATCATATGGAAAGTCAGTTAAAACTTCAACTCTAAGAAGGCTGAAGTTCGCCAATTACAAACAAAAACTTCAGCTCTAGAGCTGAAGTTCGTCAGTTACAAAATAAAAACTTTAGCTCTAGAGCAGAAGTTTGTCAGTTACAAAATAAAAACGTCAGCTCTAGAGCTGAAGTTCACCAGTTACAAAAACAAAAGAGCTGAAGTTCGCCAGTTACAAAACAAAAACTTCAGCTCTAGAGCTTAAGTTCGACAGTTACAAAACAAAAACTTCAGCTCTAGAGCTGAAGTTCGCCAGTTACAAAACAATAACTTCAGCTCTAGAGCTGAAATTCCCCAATTACAAAAACAAAAACTTCAGCTCTAGAGCTGAAATTCGCTAGTTACAAAACAAAAGCTGAAGTTGCCAGTTACAAAAACAAAAGCTTCAGCAATTACAAACAAAAACTTCAGCAAATAGAGAACAAAACTTCAGCTACTATGCTTAGGTTCAACACACTTGCTACTTCAGTCCCGTCTACTAGAATGCTGAAGTTTTGCGTGATTGACTTTGCTACTTCAGCCCCGTATGCTGAAGTTACGCGAAAAAGTAGGTACGCTTGCAATTTTTTGTAAAAATTGCACGGGGCGCGCTGTTTGGTCGCCCCCATTTAACGTATATCCATTTTTTAAAAAACTTTTAACGTGTACCCACGTTTTAAATAACTTCAGCCCCCTTTCTCCTCCTCCTTCGTTTTCTTCTTAAAGTTACAAAACAAACTGGTATTTATCTCCAGAAGCAATGTTGCTTTAGTTATAAGGTCAATTTTTTTTTAATTGAACAGTTCGACAGTTGTACTTTTGCTCCAAATTTACAGCAAATTAGTCTTAGGAAAAAGTTTAAGTTACTAATAGGATGAGTTGTAAAATTTTGAAGTTTTTGTATGTTTATTCGTGTTTGAGCTGAGAAGATGTACACTATTTTTCTTAAAAAATCACTGCTAATTGTGGTGCTTCAGCTCTAGAGCTGAAGTTCGCCAGTGACAAAACAAAAACTTCAGCTCTAGAGCTGAAGTTCGACAGTTACAAATAAAAACTTCAGCTCTAGAGCTGAAGTTCGCCAGTTACAAAACAAAAACTTCACCACTTACAAAAACAAAAAACTTCAGCTCTAGAGCTGAAGTTCGCCAGTTACAAAAATAAAAACTTCAGCTCTAGAGCTGATGTTAGCGAGTTAAAAAACAAAAAAGCTCTAGAGCTGAACTTCAGGTCCGACTACTAGAATGCTGATGTTTTGCGTGATTGCCTTTGCCACTTCAGTCTCGTATGTTGAAGTCATGCGAAAAAGTGGGTACGCTTGCAATTATTTTTACAAATCAGACACAAGTTAAAACGTGACACAAAAAATGGGTATAGATGCAAATGCCCCAAAATTACCTAGCACTTCAAAAGTTGAATAATTAACCCAAATACCCGTCCACCTAACCTCTTAAATTAAAAATAAAAATATATTCCGATTAAAAAAAGCATACAGTGAATCTGAATCTGAATCTGACTGGCTATTTGTATAACAATAGTATTTACGTAATGGAACATAACATAATATAAATTATTAGAAACCAACAACATTGACGTACTGGGCGGTTATTTGTATAACATAGTATTTATGTGATGGAGCATAACATAATATAAATTATTAATAAATCTAGTATAATTTTACTAGTGGAATATAGGATAGTGTGTAAGCAAATTTTACCCTTTGCTTGAATCTCCTTTCACTACTAAAAATTCGGCCAAAATCGACCGTGGCAAACCGACCGAAGTATATTTTATTTTTTAATTTTTTTTACGAAACCGACCAACTTTGGTCGGTATTTTGTTGGCGCAAAAATGGAGAAAATTATTTTGGCATCCCGCGAAATTTAATTTTTAAGAAACCGACCAACGTGGTCGGGTTTTCATATAAAATAGATTAAAATTAATATACAAAAAATCGATCGAAATTGGTCGATTATTTCAGTCGATCAATTTAAAAAATCGACCAATTTCATTCGGTAATTTTATATTTTAATAAAATCGACCGAAATCGGTCGGTTATTTTCATTCGAAAATGCAGTTAAAAAGTACAAATAAAATAAAAGATAGTCTTAAACCAAATTATACCAATGGTCTAGTGGTAGAATAGTATCTTGCCACAATACAGACCCTGGTTCGATCCCTAGAGAATGCATTTTTTAATTGCGTAATTAAAATTCCGATTGACTTCGGTCGATTTTTTCGGTTTTTGATCGCTTGTGATATTTTATTGACCGAACGAAATTGGTCAGAAATTGCGACCGATTTCGGTCGCTATTTATTACTGACCAGCCTAATTTCGACGCATTAAAATCGATCGAAAATCAATCGATTTTTCCAATTTTGTAATCGATTTCGATTGGTATTTTGGACGATTTTAGGCAGTTTTCTAGTAGTGAATTTGGTTTAATCTCTCAAAATTGATTGCAAAGGTAGCATCTCATTGACTAATTAGCTGTCACTTCAAACTCACTTTTTATGATTATTATTTTCTAAAACAGATGGTTTGCTTTTCCTTCAAAAGCAAAAGTGATTCTTAATATAGATCAAAACGTAATTATTACAAATAATATTTGGCATATTTCCCTGAGTGTGACATAGTTTCCATGCAAATATTTAGATTTCACTTTCCTTTCTAAAGAAAGAAAAGACAAAAGAAATAATAGTGGGCTGTGGTCCTTAATTTGCAACATATTCCTTTTCTCAAATTTTTAAGATTGTCGGAATATTCATGAACTGGTCACATAAGTAAGAAGGGACTGAATAACTAAAAGTCTAAAACTAAATAGTAAGAAATACAAATTCATCAGACATCCTATTTAACCGTGGATTTTGAAATGCATTTCTTTCAAATAAGAACTATGAACATCTAATTTGGCAGAGGGAGTAAAAAAAAAATGCTAAATCCGTACTTTGTAACGTTTTTTTTTTGTTGAGAAATTGGAATAATTTATTCATACAAACTACATAATGTCTGGTAAAAGATCCAGTGGATCATTACAAACAGTTATTCTCTGATCTATATAACGTGCTAATATTTATTGGTGACCAAATAGCAAAAAGTTGAAAATTCTCTTGTCAGCTTAGAGGTTATTTTTTTATTTTATTTTATTATTTGTTATGTTATTATTTTATATATATATATATATATACATTTTTTTTTTTTTTTTTGCATTTTGTGGTTTATAGGAGTTGTCTTCTACTCCTAGGAAAATCCAGCTACTGTTTGGATGACCGTGGCCCCCGCGGAGAAATGACAGAAGCCTTGGACATACATTTAATTTAAGTAGAAGATGTTAAAATATAATAAAAAAAGAAGAGAAAAACTCCTTCACTTAACTTTTATTCCACATTCATCGTTTCTTTTCTTTTCTTTTCTCCTTTTTTGAATTCTTGTAATTACGTGCGTATCCATTTCTGTTTTATTGTTTTATTCATCTTCTCTCTCACTCACACACACATACACAACAAACATTATCCCACTATAGGATGCCCAAGTGGTCATTATCTTAGCTAGAGTTTCCCTTTAATTTGCGAGATCTCCTGCGATTTATGGAGGAAAGAAAGAACCATATTATTGTTACTTGATTGCCGTCAAATAATGATTATGTCCTAACAACCTTTAAAAAAATAAAATTGTATTATAAGGTGAAGAAAACAATGAACGTTGACACATACAAGTAGGAAAAATCAGTCTGTTTTTAGTTGTATGACTTTGTAAGGTGAGAGATAAAAAATACTCGTACTAATTGGCAAATAGCTATGGAAAACCACCCATTCACTGAGCTGTAATGATGGGTACATGCGGAGTGGATACATAAATAAGATGATCTTTTAACCTTTGCAACGGACCCGGAATTTTCGTTAAGGAGTGTCAAAATATATAAAAGTAAATTAAGGGGAATTAATACATAATATATATACATATAATTTTTTTTACCTACATACACAATGTATTTTTCCCGCGAAGGGGTGTCACTGTTTGCACTCTCTCCTTTCTTTCTAAGATAGTAAAAGAATAACAATAACAACCCAGTATAATCCCACTTAATGGGGTCTGGGGAGGGTAGTGTGTACGCAGACCTTACCCCTACCGTGGGATAGAGAGACTGTTTACAAATAGACTCCCGGCATCCTTTCCTCCAAGAACTTTCCACCTTGCTCTTGGGGAGACTGAAACTCACAACCTCTTGGAGTAAAAGAATAACAAAAAAACCAAAAAAAAAAGAAGAGAGAGAGGGGGAAGAATAATGGAATAATGGAATAATCGATAAGATGTGCAAAAGTTAAAATCCGCAACTTGGTCTTACTTCATGACACACAAATATTTTTTTAAGAAAATAATAAATTTGGCAAATCCTACTAGATATTCTCGTTTAAGCCCGTAATTCGCTGTTACAACTTTATCGTAATTTCGTGGGTTCCTACGATGTCCTATTGTCCTAAATTTCTTTTACTTGTTGCAAACTGTAATGAGGGGCGGATTTTGGGGAGGGGTTCACCTAAATCCTCTTCGTCGGAAAATTATATTGTATATATAAAGGAAAAATTTATTTTTTATTTCTATAAATTATATTTTAAATTTTTTTGACTCAGCTCAAAATCATAACTTAGTGGTTAAGGGAGTTCAAAACTTTTGTACGATTGTTGATTCAATTTTCACTGACTATAATTTTTTTTAACTTTTTTCTTTTTCGAACCACTTAAATAAGCTCACGGCAACAAAGAGAAGGGAGTAGAAAAATTAGTTTTCCTCAGTCAAAGCAATAAAAGAGTAATGATTGACCCTGCTGACCTTTGTCACTTTCACCATCTAATTAAGGTACGGTAAAAAGTGATACTAAAGGGTTAAAATTCACAGTACCGAAAAAAATGTTACTCCATGATTAAAGTTATGATTAAAAGGAAGTCTTTCGGGAAAAAGGGAAAATGACTAATCCTAAAGTTGCTTAAGAATCAGTGTGGACTGTGGTTTCTAACTTTACAGCGCGCATGAAGCAGGGAACGCAATAACTCTTGCGTAGACCTTATATTTATATTAAAAAATTTATTAAATATTGGTAAATATTTGATTGTGAACCCAATTATTATTGCATATTAATTTGAAATTACGGTAGAAACCCATAAGCCTCAAATCCTGAATCCGCTTCTATGGAGCATCATAAGGTATAACAACTGAGCAGTACTAAAAGGAGGTAGTTAGACTTTCCCGAGTTCCTAAAATATATGCACTATATATATATATATATAAGAAAATAAGAAACATTAATCAAATATGTAAAATAAACAAAGTGTAACACTCAAAATGCTTTATTGTCGAGTGACGGAAGCAAAATTTTTCACTAAGGAGATTCAAACTAAAGGGTTGGGAAAGGGGTTACCCCTTCCTCCGCCCACTTAAGCTTTGCCCCTACTGGAATCTCATGCTCTTTAGTAGGGGTGACAAATGGGCGGGTCGGATCGGATATGAGACAGATCGAAAATGGGTAATAAAAAACGGATAAATTATCCGATCCGATCCGTATTTAATATGGATAAAAAGGGATTAACCGGTGAATAATATGGGTAACCATATTATCCATGGCTTCTTCAATTTGATCACTTTTGGGAGAATTTGTACTCTTCTAAACTTGAGGAACCTCCAATTTAAGGTTTTACAAATGTAAAAGTTGAACCTATTAGTTATACATTAGAAAATGGATAATGTGATTCTTATTCATATATGACCTGTTTTAAAAAAATTAATTATCCAAGCCATTTTTTATTAATAGTATGAATAATTAACTGCTTTCTTTTAACCATATCGTCACCACCACTGCAAAATGACCTTATTACAGCCCCACCAAACTGACAAAACCCTTATCTTTTCCGAAAAAAAAAAACAAACTTCTCCCGTTAACTGCTTGAATTTCATATATTTAATTAATTTGTCCAAGTACTACTATTAAATATTTTCTGTATTTATTTAATCTGTATACCTATTTTACTTCCTAATGCAGTTTCTATATAAGCACGTCTTCCACCTAACATATTGCAAATTAAATTGCAGCTTAAGAGTTAGAACAAACTCATTTCACAACAAACTTGTTACAAAAGTTTCAATGGATACTCTGGATTGCGATGCGACGCCAATCATCAGAAGCGCGTCTTCTTCATGGAAAAATCAGCAACAGCAAATGATCAAGGACAGCTTAATGATGTGCAGTTTTGCCCCGGTCAGTAGCAAAGCTAATGTTTTCACTCCAATTCAGCAGCAATGTCATGATTTTGGTGATTCAAACGCGCCATCGGCCATGGTTCTTCAGGAATTTGGAGCTGCATTTGATCCAATACACGTCCTTTCTAGTTGGAACATCCCCCAGCGCCAAGAAGCTGCGACAAAATTGGCTGCGGATTCTGTCGCTGGTAAATCAAGAACAGGTCCAAGCAGGGATTGTACTAAAATAGGCCCGTCTTCTTTTCGTCCACAGAACAATGTTGTGCCTAACTTGGGTGATAGTCTATCGGCAGTTTGTGGCCTAATGCCAGATAATCTTGATTGCAATGGCCCAATCACAAAGAGCAGGTCCCTTGATTGCTTGCTCTCTGCAACCAATACAAGCAATTACACGGACACATCGGTCGAAGATGATGAAATTTCCATGATTTTCTCTGATGATTCCAAAAGACTGTGGAATACCAACACTGACAATTTTGCAGTTTCATCTGGAGAATCTGCAATCGATGCCTTCATCTTGAAACCCATCGATGCCAATGACAGCAACAATATTGAGTGCCCTGTTAATGAGACGGATCAACACAACAATCCAATAAGATCTTCGGAAGCAAAGCGTCACATGACCAAGAGAAGAAGATACAATCGTGCTCTGCTCCAACCAGGTAAGAATACTTAATGTGGGCTTAGGTGTTTGACTAAGCTTATAAATTGGTCAAACTGGCTTATAAGCACTTTTTGGCTTATCTACGCGTTTGGTAAAATTAAAAGTGCTTATAAGCCAAAAACCATAAGTTGGTCTCCCCCAACTTATCAAATTTTAGCTTATAAGCCCTTTAGGTTTGACTAAAATATTTACTATTCTATCTCTAAAATACTTCTTTTTAAAACAAAACTCTTTGTATACCCAATTCTTTAGCTGCTTATTATTAATTTCAGCACTTTTATCCAAACACGTAACTGCTTATTTTTTAAATCAGCTTCGACACTTAAAAATGCTTTTCAGCACCTATGCTTATCAGCTACTCTAAATCAGCTAAGCCAAACAGGCTCTAGATCCACTTACACCACACTTTTAAGACTTTACGTGAACCTATTTTATTTTTGGCATGTTCCAAACAGAATGATCCCTTTCTAAATTTGAAAACAATTTAGCTTAAACTTACAATTCTACCCTTAATGAAAATTGTTTATAACCACACAAATACTCTGGACTCCTTTTTGACTTGTTTAGGACCACAAATTCCATAAGTCATTTTTTTCTTAAACTCCACAATCAAACATGTTGAGATAAATTGGAACGGAGGGAGTAATACTATTTTGGGGAGACCCACTGATTTTCCAAAATTTTTGAGTTATTAACTATGTTGACTTATAGTTTTCTAATGTAATTCTCATATGTATATCTTACTCCCTCCGTTCCAATTTATGTGAACCTAGTTCCTTTTTGGTCCGTTCCAAAAAGAATGATCCATTTCTAAATTTGGAAGCAATTTAGCTTAAACTTCCAATTCTACCCTTAATGACAAGCTTTTATAACCACACAAATACTCTGGGCCTCATTTTAACTTGTTTAGGACCTCAAATTCCAAAAGTCTCCATTTTTTCTTAAACTCTGTGCCCAGTCAAATAAATTCACATAAATTAGAACAGAGGAAGTATATTATTATCTGAATACACAAGAAAATTTAGTAGTTTGGCTTTGTATCTGAACCCTGTCAATTAAAATGGAAGGGAGGAATTACGTATTCAGAACATGCCACCTCACGTATGGGCTTAACTATTTTTCATGTGTCCAACTTACACAACCTTGATGTCATATATTGAAGTGTCTTAACTATCTTATTAGAAACTTTTGTTAGACCGAACACACTTTTAATTAATTAAGGAGTAATTATATTATGTCACTGCAGATTTGTCAACCAAAGACTCAGGTTTCAAGCTCATATCGGAAGACAAACCCAAGTCCAAGAAACTAAGATCAGAAAATACGAACATCAATTTCCAGCAATCTAGCTCGTCAGCATCTTCAGCAGACGACGAGCCTGATTCAGAAGCAATTACGCAAATGAAGGAAATGATTTATTGCGCAGCGGCATTCAGGCCAATGAGCTTTGGCACAGAAGTAGAAGCGGAAAAGCCCAAGAGAAAGAACGTAAGAATATCATCAGATCCACAGACAGTTGCGGCGAGACAAAGGAGGGAAAAGATAAGCGAAAAAATAAAAATATTGCAGAAGATGGTACCAGGAGGAAGCAAAATGGACACTGCATCTATGCTTGATGAAGCTGCTAATTATCTCAAGTTTTTAAGGTCACAAATTCAAGCGATGGAAGCTTTTGGCCATAAAATAGATCCATTAATTATGACTAACATTAGGTCTTTATCTTCAATACCATTCAACTATCCATTTCCCATGCAACCCCATTTTCCCATACAATTAGCTAATCCAGTTCAGCGTCCCTATAGTTGAATCAAAGAGGATAGGACAATGAGATCCAACTGTAAAATTCCTCACACTTTTGTTATTTGTGAAGGAGGTTAAGTTTTTGTTTTGCTTAAACGTTAATTGGACGGGGCCTATACAATTAACCATACGGCAGTACTAGTTAGGAGTTGATATGTACTCCCTACATTTCATATTAGATGAAGTAGTTTGACTCGGCGAGTTAAAAAAAAAAAGACTTTTGAAACTCTTGGTCTTAAAAACTTAAGGATAAAAGGTTTGTGGGGCCATGACATTTGTGTGGCTATAAAAACTTCTCATTAAGGATAAATGAGTAAAATGAAAGAGTTTAAAGTTAAATTATTTCCAAATTTAAAAATGTGTCATTTGTTTTAGAACAGACTAAAAAGGAAAGTTCCTCGTCTAATATGAAAAAGAGGAAATACTATTTTACTTGCACGGTCCTGGTAAGTAATGAGTGTGTGTAATTAGTACCTTCAATTTGGCTCCCAATGGGAAAACATTTAGCCTTTTATAGTGCAATTAAAAAATAAAAGAAAAACCATGATACCAATTACTCATCATATCATTATACCATCATGATATAACTATCGATTTATCAAAGCCTATCTTAATCGCATAAATATCCTTGATCCTTGTCATGAACTTATGATTGCAGCCTCAAATTATAATTAGGAAGAGTTAACTATATTAAAAGCATTATGATGAAACCCACGGTTGGCAGATTCCCCTTGAAGCTTAATTTGCTGACAGCGAAGATCCAAGAAGAAAGTGATTATATAATAATGAGGGATATGATTAAAATCTAGACCTTAAAAGTGATTAACACTTTATACCGTACGTGCAGATTTAATTGTAGAGGTGTTGACTTTGGTTAGTAAATAAAGAATATTGTAGGATATGGTCATGTTGACGTTGTTTACCAGTAAAACAGTATATTTGAATTTATACGTGATTTTTAGATAAGTGAATTAATTTGATCCTGAAATAATAAGAGAATTGAATAAATATGCAATACTTAGCCTTGAGATGAAGATGAAATAGCAAAAACAGTAGTTCCGGGAACAGGGCTTCCGAGCATAACAGTAATGGAATCAAAGAACCAAAGATAAAATTGTATAAAGCTTTGAATAAATTATAGCATAAGTCTGCTAGAAACTTCACGTCCCTTACAATGATAACATAGCTCACTAATTATAGCTGCACCTAGGGAACAAGGTCCTAGGATCATGCCATTCTTTAATGTCAATTATGAGGGCCATTGAAGAATATATAATGGCAGGAGTGTACTAAATGCTGTAGAATATTCTCCATTAAATGCTACCAGAAAACAGGTATTTATTGCATCTTTATGAGCATCCTTCTTTCTGGTAACAAATGGAACAACTGTCTTCGGTTTTAGCTATCCTCTGCCTTCGACTCCACGTGTCTCTCTTATGCAATTACTTAGCATATTTTATCCTATATAGATAGTCTCCCTACTTTCCGGTGACATAAGTTTGTGTCACCGGAAAGTTGGTAGAAACATTCTTTTTGGCAGAAATTTCTCTGACCCCCTCTGAAAAGCTTCTGACAGTTGATTAGATGCATGTATCTCCACACTTAATGCCCCGAACACGCATCATCCCACAATTCAACATAAATTTTGCCGGTTATCGAGGTAATTATGTCCACGAATTTAGCCGCATAAACCTTTACTTATACGCATCAACCTCCTATATTCACACCCCATAATTCTCCAAACTCTCTCAAACTCTCTTCATTAAATTTGTACTCTATTCTTCAACCTTTCTATAATTTTCCTCATACGAGAAAAGTTTTTCCTTTTTCTCTAACATATAATGGCTTCTTCTTCAACAAATATCAGCTCCTCGAAGAACAAAAACAAAGCCGATGAAGCCGCTCCTCCTATAGTGAGCATCATCATCCCTAAAAGTCTTGTCACAACTAAAGACTTTGAAGAGAAATTTCCTTCTACTAACTCTCCTACATGGACCGTTAGCAGATATCCTTCTTCCATCCATTCTTCCAGTATTCCTCTATACATATTCCTTCACTTTGGGGACGCTCTCTCTGAGTGTATGGCTTGACTCTGCTATTGTTGTCACGACCCAAACTGATAGGCCGCGACGGGTACCCAGTACCTTACTCAATCGAGTACCAACATAATGTATCTTTTCGTATCATGCTATCATAGGTAAATGAGACGGAAAGGATGCCATAGGATAACTAGAATAAAATATGTAATGCCAACTTATACATAAGACATACAGGCCTATAAGACCAAAATGATCATTCATACACTAAACATAGGCCGACAAGGCCGTACAATCTTTTACGTATATGACATATGTCTACAAGCCTCTAAGAGTAGATAAATACCATAAAGGTCGGGACAGGCCCCGTCGTACCAATCAATACATGCACTAATCATACTGACCAAATAAGAAGCTCCAGAGCAAATGGACCGCACCAACACCTTCCGCTGAGCTAATAGCCTACTTGGAGGACTCTCAATCTGTCTATCAGGACCTGCGGGCAATGAACGCAGCGTCCCCAAGCAAAAGGGACGTCAGGACGAATAATGTATCGAGTATGTAAGGCACATAAATAAGTATATAAAAGACATGAAAGAAACATGGAGTAAATGACTCAACCTGTAAGTTTGAATAACTCTATAACTCATGAAATACTTATAGTGTCATGCATATACGTATGAATGTCATGTTGTGCATAGGTACATGTGTTCATAACATCATCAAGCCTCTAAGGGCATCCCATCATATCATCTCGGCCACTGTGGGAAAAATCATCAACGTATACCAGCTGATCAAGTGGTGGTGCGTATATAACGCCCTAACCTTTTCCCATATCCCATATACATATAATATACATATATACGTATATATAATGCCATCTGGTCATGGGTCAATGTACATGTATAAATGAATGGATGCATGAGAAATACGTCAACAAAATCTCTCGGAATGTCATAAGATCATTATGCCTTTGAATAATATCATAAAGTAAACTTTTTCAACATACGTATTTTCTGAGATCCATGAACAGAAGATGTAACAATAAGACACATGATAATTCAAGAATATAGGTACCTCTAATACTTCTATGAATAGAGTTATTTATGGAAGTTGTGCATTTTCTCATTTCGTTTATATCGTATAGATCATGCCAAAAGGAAAGAAGAGATAGCCTTAACATACCTGAGCCTATTCTCTGGACAACCCCTTTAACACACGTCAATTGCGACAACACGTAACGACGGATCGAAGTAAGAAAAAATCTGTATGACATTCTTGAGAAAGATTGCACCATACTCCCTTAATCACAAATCCCACATTGCTATAATATTAAGTAGCCTTTGTATGAAAGATTAAAGCCACTCACGTTGATAATGCAAATTCTTATCTTTGCTGAAGCCTTACATATTACATAGTAGTTGTAAGCATCCAATTTTGTGGATTAGACAGACTTTTAAGTCTTGGTGGTGTGGGCCCCACTTTGTAAGACTTGGCCACCCAAAAATCTCTTAAAATGCCACCTATCTTCCTATATCAAGAGTCATTACTTGATTTTCTTATCCAACTTATGGGTTGCCACGTTGGAGCCTTAATATTATCCAAATAATTCATTAATTATCCACTAATCTTCTTGATTATCTTGTTAATCTCCCACTGATAGATAATTACCCAATTATATATACGTTTAAGAATTATCTCAAATTATTTAAAATCTACTCACTTTATACACCTTACTATCATGGTCATGTGGTACCTTATATCGCACTAGTCCACAAATACGGGGTATTATAGCTTAGACCATATTTTATCCCGAAATATCAAACTTCGATGAAACTCATTTTCTTTGATTCGCTTACCCTCTCACCTTCATGAATTTACTTATCACTTGTTTGAAATAGCATAATACTTATAATCTCAAGATAATCTCATTCCCGAACTTACGTCGATTAACTTACGACAAAACTTTAACATACAAAAATGCAGGATATAACATCTCATTTTCGAGCTTATATCAATTTACTTATGGCGTACTTTCACGTACGAAAATATGGGGTGTAACAATTATAGAGTTTTGCCTCCGCTACCATGCCACCATGCACTATTATCCAGTGTGGATGATGATAACGAGGCTACTGTGCACTACTATCCAGCATGGATGATGATAACGACGGTGGGTGGTTGGAAATTTGTTTCAGTTTCCACCAGTGACATCATCCCAGCCTCGGCTCCTTCCTTTCCGGAATTATGGAACCGCACTCATAAGTATACAATTTGCTTCTACTTTTGTTAAAGATCATTCCTCATCATTATTAACTTTTATTCCTTTACTGCCTCAGCGACTCAGTGGGTTCTCCCTAGGGTTGAGGGCTTGGACCAATGGGTTCAGAAAAATTTGGACGTTACTACACCCGAAACTCGCTCGTGGAAGGAGTTGTCCCTGAAATATAGGTGGAAGGTCATAAATCATGGTAAGTTGAACTCATCTCGTCCTTACCTTTTCTTATGAGAAAGTTGTCTAATTCTTCTCTCATGTTGAATATAGGTCTACCCAGGGCTCAATTGTCATCCCCGAAGAGGACGTTTTGGCTGATCCTGCTGATGCGCCACTTGATACCCAACTTTGCCCTCATATTTTCTCAAATAGTATATATAACGTTCAAAACATCATTTTTGCACCATTATTTAGTTTACAAATCTATACAAGCATTTTCTATAATTTTCCATAATTTTTACAGCTTTCAAATTGATTTTCTTGCATTTAAATTACTTGAATACTTATTAATTACTCCTTTAAATTATTTTGTGGTAACTTAATTACCTAAACTTATTTTTTGCACCTACAATACATGCTTCAAATATATTTACTCTATTTCTATATAATTACATTATTATTTGTAAGCCATTTGCACAATCTTACAACAACAGCCTATATTTTACAATTTATTGCATTTGTCATTTTATCCAAGGTCAAAATAATATCTTACATTTTTATAATCTTCTACTAAGTATTCATTTGCATAAATAGCATTTTTATATTTTGTTTAACTATTTTTTATTAAATTATTTTCCCTTAATTTCCTATTTTAAAATTTGGCCCAAATTTGGGATTAATTTCGGACCAATTAAGGTCCAAATAGACCCTTGACCCAATAAATTCAGTAGCTCAAGCAACCTAATGAACCTACCCCGTCCAAACCCCGACTCAGCCTATTTAAATCAGTAGTTGATCAAAATTGATTAGCGACTCACAAAACTCCCCCCACTCTCCTTATATCCCCTCACCCAAACCCTAATCCCTATTTATCTTCATTACCCGCCCTCAAACACTCCTCCCTCCTTCAGAAACCCTAGACACCCTCCCAATCTTCTCCGAATCCGTCTCAATCATGGATTCCTTCCATGATTTGCTTGCCTTTTATGTGTTACCAGTATTACTTGCAAGACTATGGTGTCACTTAATACTTGCCTAAACTTGACAAGTACAATCTCTTAGATTCGGGCCCGTTCAACTTCAATCACTAAGATCTGGAAAATATCTCATCCATATACATCGAAGAATAGTCGATTTATCATACCAGTAGATGGATTTTCAATGGTTGAACCTTAATTAGAGTTTGATTTTTGGTTACTTTCCTTTACTGGTTACTTTATGATTGCATGTATGTTTTTCCTTTCTTTGTTCATGGTTGATTGACTTCTTTCCTTATTTACTCACCTGTTTTAACTACTATATAAATCATTCCCCATTCCCCTTTGAAACAAACCTTTAATCACTAGATTCACAAAAAGTTGAAGCTATTACTCTATTGTTCTCTCATTCTCTTATTTTATACTTTGGTTCTTCGCTGGCTGAAAGCCAAGGACACCAGATTTCGATTTTTCAACTTTTCTTGGTACGAGCACTGCCCGGAGTTCATTCGAAGCCCTTGGGAACTCTGACGCACTATGATTCTGGGTTCTTGCTCTTCGTTGATATTCAGAGTATTGTGGAGTTGGTTCTTTCTTGTTGTCTATTTTTTTATCAACTGATAACTGGTAAGTCTTTTGGTTTTTACAATTTTGTTCTTCTGTGTTCATGTTTTGCATATTCTTACTTCAGAAATTCGTGACCTAATGTGTTTCTGGGCTACTTTTGTGTGCTACTTTGTTAGCTTTTAACTCGTTTTGAACCTCTTTAGCATGTGATTTTACCTAAAGCTGCCAGTTCTGAAATATGTTATTTGAATATGCTTCACCTGAATAATTTAGATCCTCTTAAGTTCATTTAGCCTAATGTGTTGATACCTGAATGTCTACATTTACTGTTTGACATGAACTTGCTTTCCTACTCTGTTCTGGATTCTTGTAATAACTGACTTGCATCTGTAATGTGTTCTAATCTGTGTTAAGACCTTCACTGTTAACTATGATCCTTTCCCATGCTAGTTTTGGCATTTTGTTACGTATTTGTTTGCTGAATCCCATATCCTTTAGTGATTATTTGAGACTTTGGAGTAGCTATCTTAACTTGTGTTTCCTTACCATGTTTGATACTATTTTGCTTCATGATGTAAGTTAACATGTCTGTCTTTTGATATTGTGATGGATACTTAACATAATTTGGTCCCCTAGGTTTTAATACTTTAAGTTAATTCTCTACTTCAGACTCGTTTGGTATTATGCACCTTTGTATGTCAATCTTGTAATCTCAGAAACCTTGATGCCCCTGTCTTTTACAAAAAAATGTTTTCTGCCCAATATGCTAAGGGTTTGAACTTGTGATAACAACCTACTCTTTGAGTTTTGTTGATTCTCTTTGCTTATATGTCACCCCTGTCATGTCTGCTTTCTAAAATACAAATGCATCTCTTCAAATTCTATCCCTTAATCATTGTTCTCTCACTCTCATTTGTTACCTACACTATTCTGAATCTATCACCTTTGGCCGGTTGAAAGCCAATGCCACCAAAACTCTCTCTTGACGTCCCTAGTGTGAGCATTGCTCGGGGTCTATCTGAGACTCTTGTGAACTCTGACATGCTAGGATCTGGGATTTTTTGGCCACTTTCTTTACTATTCAGACTTGTGCTATCCCTGGCACTCAGTTCTTTCCTCGTTCTATCTACTGAATCTGCAAACTAGGTTATTTAAGTAATTTCTGTGTAATACAATGTTTGGGTCATATGGCCAACCTGTGGCTGCTTGGTTTAGCTTGGGTTCCTCTATGATTTTTGGGTTGTATTGATGAACATAGTCCTTTGTTTAGATTTGGGCATGCTGTTTGCGAAGGAAGAGTTTGTTGAAGGCCCAAACAATATTGGGTAGCTTCTTTTGGGCCTATTGTTGGCCTACTATGATTTCTTGTGTAATATTTGTATTTATATCTATCAGCTGGTCTGTAATAATTTTGTAATAAATAATTGGGATGTTAGTGAAATAGGGGAACGAGCTTACTCTAATGTTTGCATGGAAGGGTAGAAGACATGCCTATAGGGTTCGTATGATCTATTTGATATTTTATCCAACTTGTCATATGTGCTATTCATTTCCATGGACACTGGTAGAAATCATGCCTTTAGGAGAATCACACACTCACATAACTTGTCTACTATCAAAGCATAAGTTCTTTACTTATTCCTATGTCTACTGCTATGTGTTACTAGACAACATGCCTATAGGAAACAAATACCAATAACCATTCTTTCAATTTGTATAACTGCAACATATTCATTAGATACCATGCCTATAGGATTATACTAGCTTATGCTCAACTAATCTTCATCTAGAAATCATGCCTATAGGACTTTAATTGGTGATTTTGATATTGTTATCATACTACCCACCTAGAAAGCATGCCTATAGGGGCTAAATAAAAAAAATCAATTTCAATTATCAATCGTTAGAGATCTTGCCTATAGGGTATTACCACTCGCTTTAAAGTGTTAATGCTAAACTTTCAAACATTGTTTCATTGCTTAGCCATGCCACTATTAGAAAGCATGAGTAAGTATTTCCAATGGTTTTCACTGCCCCCCTTAATGTGTAAGTCACTTAGAGATCCTGTCTATAGGTTTAATAACTTACGGTATCTCAATAATCAGTATGCAATACCAAATACTCATAAACTGCATAGTTGTGTGGAAATCATGTCTATAAGTTTAAAGTGGCGCCTTGCATATCAAACTGCCTGCACGTTTGGATCCAAAGTCACATAGAAACCATGTCTATAGGGATTAATGGATTTAATTTGCCTCAATTATGAAACGGTCTAACGCCTAATGCAAAAAATCTGTTTGCTTGCATTTGTTCTCTAAGTGTGGAGGCTAGTTTGAGCCCTTAACTGCCTTTACGTGAATGTCCTATTTGTTTTGCATGTTGCCTAGTTCTATCATTTTGAGTAGCATATGTAAAGTCTAGAACCACCCTAAATAGAGGTCCAATGCCTCTTAGACCATAGGCATGGGACGGGTAGTGCACACATAGGGTATGACTTAGAATTGAATTAGAGCGCTTTTAGGTAAACAACTTTAACATAGTAATCGGGTAGTAGGAGATGATAGTCTGTGCCCGTTGAATAATATGAGTAACTCCCTACCTCAAGGGAGTTGCGAAGTAATATTTATGTTGCACGGGGTGATCCTTTAGGCTAAAAAACTTAGGACCCCCTCTTCTTTATACATTTAGACATCTAATATAGATCGGTATAGTTATATCCTTGTACTCCTTATTTCTCCTAGTATTATAATAAATTTCTTTGAACCTTGTTCTCTTTGTTTAGCTTGCCTAATTATAATCCATATAGTCTTAAGTTCGGCGGGGACTCACAGTTGTGGACCTCGAAAAGTGCCTAATACCTTCTCTTTGAGGTAATTTGAGCCCTTACCCGATCTTTGGTGGCGTTGACTAGTCAAACAGAGTTATCTGCATAATAGGTGCCATAACGCACCTTAAAACCGTTAGGTGGCAATTCTTCTTCTTTTAGCACTCTATCTCCTATCTAAAAGAGTTGTCACAATGTCGAAACCCGCTTTCACAAGAAAACGGGGAACGAAAACATGACGACTCTACTGGGGATATACTAAGGCTCTTACCATAACGAATTTTGCTTGTGTGGATTATTAGGTTGCTTGTTAGACTTCTTTCATGCACCTTCCTTTCCCCATCTCTTTATTTGATCAAATTGCTATATCATAAACATCCCTTCCCTTCTCTACCTTAATTTGTTATAACATGCACATCCCTTCCCTTCTCCACCTTTATTTGTTTATATCTGTTATAACATGCATATCCCTTTCCTGTTCACCATTATTTATTATGACTACTCTTCATTTTGTTTAAATACTGCTATATCATGCCTCTCCCATACTTATTCCATTGCTTGCTTTATTACATTCTCACATATATTCCACGAACTAACTTCTTCCTTTGTCTTTCTTTTTGTATTTTTCATGTTTTACCTTAATATTATATTACTGCTTTTACATATTTATCATGAAAATACTTGGCAATGTTTTATTATCTCTACATAAAGAATGCTACACATCATAATCCACTCGTGCTAATTATTAATATAGCGACACTTGATGAGTGTCCTCACTCTTCCAAAATTACCCTTTTAAACTGGAAAGGCTTATTTGCGGTAGACTAGTCGATCGACGGTGCAGTCGACAGTCCTGTGCCTTTCCCTCTCAAGTTGTCCACTTGAGAGTACCAGTCTAGGCCATTCTAAAAACCTTACTCCAATATCAAATGTACATGCATCATGTTAAACCTAGTACGTGTTAGAATGTTGTTAACGTGATAGCCCGCTAAGATAAGCCTTGTCCAAAGTCCGATGGGATTTCCACAATCCCAATGGATGTCGTCATGTTATGTGCATTACTTGGAGAAAATAGGCCAATATGTTGATCATTATTGAGTAAATAGTCGAATCGGGAGGGGGAAAGGGCTAACCTTATTTGTTTGCAGAAAATGAAGCACGAAGTCCCCAGGTTCGGCCTGGTCCAAAATATCCCACCTTTTGCTACTTGGCTGGTGGAAAAATCTCGCGCCTAGCGACAAGAATCATGCGAAAAGGGTACTTGGTAGCTTGCCATATTTGCTCAATATCCGACCGAATAGGGCCTTGATTGAGGCCGCTATCATGTTCTAGGATGAGAAAAGGGCCGTCTTTCGCTTTAGTGACATAGAAATGACTCCTTTCCTAGAAGAAATAGGAGGCTTCGCTAAGCTGCCATAGGATAGTCCAGGGTTATTGGTTCCAGAGAATCGCACGCCTCGCGGTTTTCTAAAAATGCTAGGTTTCAAGAAAAATGATAAGTTGCTTTGTTTGAAGAAGTCATACATCCCATTTGAATTCTTTATGAGCATACGGGCACAGTAAGTCATATCGTTTTCATCATGAGGAACTTGCCATTACTTCTTTGGGTTGGACACACTATCGAGTTAATGTATTCATTGTCTGCTTCTTGGGGTTGTTGATATTTCCAATGAAAGGGGGAAGGATCCATACTCGTCTAGCCATGGTCGCCAGAACTTTAATGGAAGGAATCGAAGGACAAACCTATACTATCATCCCCATAATCTTAACTGAAATGTACCACGCTCTAGATCGGTACAAACAAGGATTCAGGCACTTCGAAGGTTGTAATCTGTTACTGCAAATCTGGTTAATGGAATATTTTCAGAGGGGATAATATCGCCAAGAGCTTATGCGATGACCGTTGAATGACTACATAGCTTACCATCACCCAAAGAAAATGACGTTTATCCCAGACGGGTTTGCAAAACCTAGAAATCCTGTAGATCGGGTTTGTTTCTTCAGCAATCTGACAAACGAGCAAGTGCATTAGATGTTTGAATGGTTTCCTAGCAGTGAGTTCATTATCCGGTCAAGAGAGACTACTCATCTGGTACTGATCGGGTTGAGGGGTATCTATCATTATGATCCTATAAGGGTAATGAGACAAGCGGGTAAAAAATAGGTTATACCTTGGGTTTCCTATAAGGGTCATTCCATTCAAGTTCGAGGCACAACATATGTGGAACCAGAAGGTCATTGTTGAAAAGGATACTATTGAGCCAGACAGGTATAATGCCGGCCATGTGTACTTCTATCCATCATGGCTGGTAGACGATATAGCAGGAGACGTTAAGCCGGGAGTTAATCTGAAAAATAGGATCATAGATGACGCTGCTGAAGCACAGGTCAAGTATAGGAGGTTATGCAAAAGGGTCTTCGAGTTTGAAGCTAGGCATCTGGAACAACACAAAGTGGACATGGAAGCAATCAACGAATGAAGGGAAATTGTCACTAAGTCAATAGAGAGAATGGAATATTTGGAATAGGGGTTGATGGATCTTGAGGGGAAGATGAGAAAGAGGCTTTCAGATTGTCAAAACACGGATGGCAGTGAAGGAGGGCACCTAGCAAAGGCTTACCTATTGTTGGATATGCGCGACCCGGGGAACCTGATTGATGGAGTCAAGAGAGCCAAGCATGGGGAAGGTCCTCTTGGGACCAATTAAATTAGGAAATAATGTTCTTTACTGCTTTCTAACTTAGTTTTAGATTTCGATTGTAATAAGGCAAATGCCATTAGTAACTTTCTTATTATTGTCGATTTAGTAAGGATTTGATTCATTTTAGCATTAATGAAATGATGGAATTATTGACATCAATTTTCTCCAAGTCTAAGTGTTGCTTAGGTCTACCTTAGGTACAACGAGGTCCCCTAAATTAGGACGCGAATTATTACGTGATTTTGCAAAACATATTTAATATTGCAAACATTCTTTCAATATCCATTACTGACTTGGTTACCTTTTGTTTGTTTTTCTTTCTTTTGAATATTACCACTCCCCAAGGTTGGTTTGTGCATACTGGCATCATCCGCATATCACAATAGATCCAGAGGTCTTCCACCTTCTCCTCCACCAAGTGATCTTAAAGGTAGAAGCAAAGGGAAAGGAAAAATGGACGATTTAAGCGTTATCAGAAAAGACAATGCTACTATGACATAAAACATTGAAACTTCAGATGGTCGAAGTACTCTGGCACAGAACGAATTGGTCTTACGCCTGGAACAGAAAATACTAGAGCTACAAGAAGAACTTGAGCAGGTCCGGAACTTGGCAAACCTTTCCCTTACCCTAAACGTCCCCAATGTCAACCAATAAAATTCAAATAACCAAAACCCGAGAACACCCTAAAACACACATGACCAAAATCCACCTCCAAATCCTCCCGCACCACATCAATACACCACACCTCCTCAAAACCATAACACTTCACCGGTACCTACTCCTCAACAACACCATCATCATCCAACTTAATACCCACAAACTACCACTTATCACACTCCCCATAATGCACCACAACCTACTCCTGATCCCTAAAACTCAACCAATGACACCCTTATGCCCAGATGCCTGGAGTTCATCAAAGCAATCCCATATATGTGGAAACTTTACCCTACACCCCACAACAAATCCTATATATACCGGAATTAACCGAGAAGGACATGCTCATCAAGAACATGGTAGAAGAACTCTAGAAGCTCATTGGCAGAGTTCAGAGTGTCGAAGTTGGTAAGGGCATTGAAGGTTTGAACTATGAGAACCTGTGCATTAAACTAGATGTGGAACTGCCGGAGGGTTACAAACCTCCCAAGTTTAAAATTTTCGACATAATTGGTGATTCGAAGGTACATCTAAGGACATATTCTAATAAACTTGGAGGAGTGGGCAAAGATGAACGAATCCGTATGAAGCTGTTCATGAGAAGCCTCACATGAGAACCCAAAAAAATGGGTTAATTAGGTGAGCATGGCGTCAGATTTCATGGACAGATTCAGGTTCAACACAGAAAACGTACTGTAGACGTGTGATTTTTGACCCTCTCCGGAAATTTTCACATTTTTTAGCGTGACTATTTAAATTGGGTCTAATATAGCTATCTTAACTATTCTACTTTATTTCGTCGCAAAAGAAAATTACAAAATATATATATATATATATATATATATATATATTTTAGCTCATTTATTTCTCATAAACTTGAAAAAATACAAAAAAATAGTACCTTATTTTTGTACTTTATATAATTTCGAAAATTATAAAAATATATAGTTTTATTAATGTTTTGTAGCCATTTTAATCTTGAAAAAATACAAAAATAATAATTTATATTTTATCTTTATGTAAAAACGAAAATGACAAAAATAGTTTTATTTATGCTTTGTAACTATTTTAATCTTGAAAAATACTGGAAAAAAAGAAGATATAGTTTTGTTTTAAATATTAGTCTTATTTTGGTAGTTATTTTGCTTACATAGGATTAGTTGAGCAACATCGTGTTCTTATTCTCGGGTCCGAGCAAAAGAATAATATTTGGATTCAAACTACTCGTTTTTAGGTCTAATTTTCGGACCTAGCCCATAATAATCCGAGCCCACCACACATGGGGGACACGCGTGGGGAACATGGATGGAACCCCACACACGGGGAACCCCACCACGCATGGGGGACACAAGTCTTGGACCCCTACACACGTGGGGTCCATTTTCTTTGCCTACAAAATACACGGACAAGCTATAGGGAAAGGGGGGGATTTTTGAAAAATTTGGGCTGGGACTTCATGTTCTTCTTCCTAAAAGAAAACAAAAAAGGAACCCTAGAAAAACCCTAAAAATGATCTTCTTCGGCTAAAAACCAGAAAAAACCCTACCCAAAACCACCAGCCCCCTCGACCCTACTGTCACTCACCGGCGAACGTCACCGGAAAACCCCGACCACAGCTACTTCACCATCTTCAATCCAACGAGTAGCTGTTGCTGCGTTACCAAGCAGCTGTTGCTGCGTGGCGTCGCAGCTGCTTCTGCCTCCCGCTTCACCCGTCACTGCCCCACTCCCTCACGTCCAAAATACCACCACCAAACAGGCCCGTCAACCACCCTATTCCCCCAGCCAGCGAGCTCCAGCTCCACCAAAACAACCATCGCTGCTGCGCCATCACCTTCCTCACGTCCGACGACCACAACCAGCCTCCCCGCTGCTCCCTCGTCGTCCAGACCTGTCGACCAAACAGTCCCTCAGCTTCATCGTCCCATACTGTCAATCACCCACGAACAGCTGCGAACACCATAGCCAGCCATAGCAACAAGCTTAACCCCATTGCCCGTCGTCAAATACCACCAGTCGACAACCAACCAGCCCAGTTATCGCTGTTTCTTCACTGTTGTCGCGCAGTCTGTTGAGGTCATCTTTGGTTCGTTGAGGTCCGGTACGTCGAGGTTGTTGTCCGAGGTTTTGTCACGGTTCCAACGCATCAGACGTTAATCACAAGTAGGTCACCTCTGCCCATGTCCTTCATATTTGTTGTCAGTGACATGTATATGTGATGTTTGAAATACAATCTTAGTTCATGCGGATAGTGCGCGAATCGAGCGAGACATATATACATGATGTTTGTGAATTTCTATTTTTGTTAATTAACTCCGTATGGTATGGAAGTTTGGCCGAGAACGTCTTTTCCTTTGTTTCGTTACTTTAAGTAGTTATTTGGCATTTTGTTTCTTCACGTTTAGATTGTTGTTATCCAAATATTTGTCATAATAGGGGTTTGTACACATTCTGAAAGGTGTTAATTATTTTAGTTTGTCTTAATAGTTGTTTATACATGTAGTAGTAATGTTAAAATTATAGTAGTAATTTTAATTCCGCGGAAAAATACTCGTTTCATCAAATAAGTTCAATCTACAACCCATGACCTCGCAAAGTAGCAAAAATGTAGTTATTTTAGCCTTATCCTTTTTTTTAAAAAATAAAATAAAATGAGATGAGCCTCGCCAAATAAAACACACAGATTGCGGAGCCCTCACAAAATATATGTATTAAATACTTAGATTCCGGGACGGGCCGTTTAGCAAATTTCACGGCCCTACCCAAAATAATGATACGCTAGTCGCTTTAGGTGTGTATTTAATAATGTTATCTCCTTAAACTCGGGTGCACATTTATGTGACCCGAATCCAAATCTCAACGGAATCGAAATGTGTCTCTAATCACAGGTACATTGATTGTGGCGTGGTCTGAGATGCATTTCCATGACGCTGCAAATTCCTTTTAATAATGAATGAGACGAGCCTCGACAAACAAAAAATGCACAAGCTGCGGGGCCTTCTAAATGTATATATTAAAATACTTAGAATTCGGGACGTGCCGTTTAGCGAATTTTACGGCCTTCCCCAAAATAACAATACGCTAGTTGCTTTAAGCGCGCCTTTAATAATTTATTTTCCTTAACTCGGGTGCACATTTATGTGACCCAAATCCAAATCTTAACCGAGTCTAGATATGTCAAAAACCACGGGCGCATTGATGTAACATGGTTCGAGATATGTTTCCACGACATTGCAATTCTCGTAAAACATAATGATAAAAGCGGTTAAAAGTTAAATTTTGCACATAGGTTCAACATGTATTAAATCAGATAATCAAGCCAAATATGACAGTTAAGCGACCGTGCTAGAACCACGGAACTCGGGAATGCCTAACACCTTCTCCCGGGTTAACAGAATTCCTTATCCGGATTTCTGGTGCGCAGACTGTAATATGGAGTCATTCTTTTCCTCGATTCGGGATTAAATTGGTGACTTGGGACACCCTAAATCTCCCAAGTGACGACTCTGAAATAAACAAATAAATCCCCTTTCGATTGTCCTTTAATTGGAAAAAACTCCTACGCCCCTCGCGGGGGCAGAAAAAGGAGGTGTGACACGTACCAGACGTATTCTACATTCAGAATCTTAAGAAGAAACCAACAAAAACTTTCCGTGAGTATGCTACTCGGTGGAGATCTGAAGTTGCAAAGGTAAGGCCAGTGCTTGAAGAAGAACAAATAAATAAATTTTCTGTCAGAGCTCAAGACCCGTAGTACTCTGAAAGCCTGATGGTTATTGAAAACCATAAATTCTCTGACATCATCAAGCTGGAGAAAGAATAGAAGAAGGAATTAAGAGTGGAATAGTGACGAATTTCGAAGCACTGCAGGCCACAAATAAAGCCTTGCAATCAGGAGGTATCTCAAAGAAGAAAGAGGTAGGTGTTGTGATGGTAGCCCAAGGTCTAAAATCTCTTCTCACATATCAAACACCTCCACCCACATAACAACCTTCACCCCCCAGATAGCAACAACCTGCTACCACCTACCACGCCTATAACACCCAACCCACATATTATCACTCACCACCATCTGCTTTCCAAAATTACCAAAAACCAAGACCAAACTTCGATCACAGACCACCCAGACAATATACTCCAATTGCTGAACCCATAGATCAATTGTATGAGAGACTGAAGGCTACTGGTTATGTCACTCAAATCCCTGTCGTTGCTATGGAAGACTCTTCTCAGTGAATTTACCCAAACAAGATGTACGCCTATCACTTAGGCATGAAGGGCTATACCATTGATGAGTGTCGCACACTCAAGGACAAGATTAAGACATTGATCGACACTAAAGTCATTCAGGCAGAGGAAGCTACACCAAATGTTCGTAACAATCCTCTCGCGGATCATAAAGGTGAGGTAATGAACATGATAGAGATCAATGAAGAATAGGATCCGGAGGGGTCAATTGGACTCATTCAATATGGGGATGATTCTAAAACATCTCCAGTAACCCTCACGCCCATTGTGGTACAAACCCAAGCATCGCTTGAAGTCGAGGTAACCGTACCAGCATTGTTTGAAATCAAGGTAGCCACACCCTTCATTGCGATGGTAGCACTCACGCCATCTTACAAGTCTGATGTCATACCATGGGATTATGTTGCGGAAGCAAGGAGGAAAGGAAAAGCAAAAATGGAAGAAACAGGTGCAGTACAAGGCATGACTAGAATTGGCAGGGTTTATACACTAGAGCACTTGGGAGGATCAAGCAAAGAAGCTGCATCTAAGCCGCCTGTCCTTAGGACTGGCCCTGACAACCTTTAGAGAAAAGTGCAAGCAAGAAAATACTCTAGGTTTTCCACTTGAACAAAAATCCCACTCAGATCTTCATCTTGTCACTGCTGCAAAACTCTGAGACACGTAGGAATGCCTTGATGAAAGTGCTGAGTGAAGCTTATGTACCCACTAACATCACTAGTGGGGAAATGGCCAACATGGTTAGGCGGGTACTGGAAAGCCACAAAATCATCTTTCATGAAGACGAGCTACCACCAGAAGGACTAAGTCACAACAGGGCACTACATATCACAGTACAATTTGAGGATAAGTTCATCGCCAGGGTCCTGATAGATAGAGGTTCAAGTCTCAATATATGTCCACTGACTACTCTGAAGAGGTTAGGTAAAGGCCTTCACAATACGAGTAGCAAGTATAAATGTGAAGGGGTTTGATAGATATCAAAGAGCCACAATCGGAGAAATCAACCTCAACCTACAGATAGGCCCAACCTGGTTTGATGTTGAGTTTTAAGTGCTGGATATATCTTCTACCTATAATCTATTGTTAGGACGACTGTGGATACATGCCGCTGGGGCAGTGGCTTCTACTCTATATCAGGTTGTGAAGTTTGAATGGAACCATCAGGAGGTGATCATCCATGGAGATAGGAGTAATCCCATCTGTACCAATCAGACTATTCTAGTCATCATAAATAGGAAGAAGTTAGGTGGAGAAACATACCATCACATTGAGCGTATCAACACAATTGAAAAGGACAAATAGTGGAGCAACAAGATAGAAAGCATACTGCTATGGATACGGTATGAACCTGGCAAAGGTCTCGGTAAGAATCTCCAAGGGATCACCAAACCAGTATAGCCGAAGTGTCATGGTACAACTTTCGTGCTTGGGTATGAATATACTTGGCACGAATACCAGAATTGGTCGTCGCCATAGAATGGTCCTTATTATTTGCTGGAAAAACCGGTACCACATTTGCACCAAACATTTCATCAACTAACATGATATGGGGGTCTGAGGAAGACGAAGCCTTAGCGGGCATGAAGAAGCTATTTCTGGATGATAGTGGCAGGAGGCATGTATTGTAGTGCGATAGTTGAGGAGGAGGAGGAGGAAGACCTTACCATTAAAATTGTGGAGAAAGGAGTTGTTCTCAAGAATTGGACTGCCGCACCATCCCGGGCCAGTCAAGTTCCTGGGTAGCCTAGCAATTAGCATCAATTATTTTTAAAATAATTTTTGAGTATTTGAGACATTTTCAGTATTTTGTTTTGAACATATTTTGTTTTAAAATAATTGCTCGAGTCATCGAGCTGTACTTGTTGACGTTTTCAAGACTTTACTAATACATTTCTATCTTTCGTATTTATCATTATTCTTTACATTTTCTCTCTACAACATTATTATTACATATCCGATGAACCTACGACTATGACATGTAATGAGACAACACAACATAAGGATAGTGATTCAGAGGATCTGGAAGATGATATAATACTTGAGGAAATTGTAAAAGAAGTGGAAAGCTTTGAAAACAAGCCTAAGTCTAATTTAGACAAGACTGAAACAGTTAACTTAGGGGATTCCGAAACAGTCAAGAAAACACGTATAAGTGTTCACCTATCACCATCAGAGAAGGAAGAGTATGTCCGATTCCTAAAGAGTATGAAGATATATTTGCATGGTCCTACGATGATATGAATGGTTTGAGCACATCCATAGTGGCTCACAAGCTACCTACCAATCCCATGTGTCCACCGGTATAACAGAAGCTCAAAAAGTTCAAGCCGGATATGAGTTTGAAGATAAAAGAGGAGGTCACCAAGCAAATCAAAGCCAAGGTTCTCAGAGTGGTTGAATATCCGACTTGGTTGGCCAACATTGTGCCGGTTCCGAAGAAAGATGGGAAAGTCAGAGTGTGTATTGATTACCAAGATTTAAACAGGGCGAGTCCTAAATATGATTTTCCGTTGCCCAATATACACATACTGATCGACAACTGTGCCAAGCATGAGCTCAAATCCTTTGTCGATTGTTTCGCAGGATATCATCAGATCTGGATAGATGAAGATGATGCCGAAAAGACAGCCTTTATCTCGCCATGAGGGATGTAATACTATAAAATAATGATGTTTGGTTTGAAGAATGCTGGAGCCACTTACATGAGAGCCATGACAACCATTTTCCATGATATGATACACAAGGAAATAAAGGTGTACATGGATGACATCATCATTAAATCCAGAAGAAGCACATATCATATAGCAAACTTGAGGAAATTCTTTGGTCGGCTTCAAAGGTACAATCTGAAACTGAATCCTGCAAAGTGTGCCTTCGGAGTCCCAGCCGGAAAATGCTAGGGTTCATCGTTAGTCGCCGAGTGATTCTATTAGACCCGTCAAAGGTCAAATCTATCCAGGACTTGCCACCTCCGAAGAATAAGAAAGTTGTGATGAGCTTCTTAGGGTGTCTCAACTACATCAGTCGTTTCATAGCACAATCAACCGTGATGTGTGAGCCGATTTTTAAAATGCTAAAGAAAGATGCTGCAACGAGTTGGACTGAAGAATGCCAGAAAGCCTTCGACAAAATCAAGGAGTATTTATCTAAACCACCTGTTATGGTCCCACTAGAACCAGGAAAACCTTTGCTGCTTTATTTGTCCGTACTAGATGAGGCTTTTGGTTGTATTACGGGACAATATAATGAGACTAGAAGAAAGGAGAAGGTAATATATTATCTGAGTAAGAAATTCACACCTTACGAAGCCTGGTACTCTTTGCTGGAGCGCACCTGCTACGCATTGACATGGATAACTCAAAAGTTGAGGCATTATTTCTTTGCATACACATCATATCTCATATCAAGGATGGTTCTGCTGAAATTCATCTTTCAGAAACCCATACCTACGGGAAAATTAGCGAAATGGCAGATATTGTTGAGTGAGTTCGACACTATCTATGTAACTCAGAAGGCGGTCAAAGGGCAAGCGTTGGCAGATCATTTTGCAGAAAATCCTGTAGACGGAGAATACAAACCATTGGAAACGTATTTTCCCAACGAGGAGGTATCATTTGTAGGAGAAAATATCACCGAGGCATATGACGGTTGGAGAATGTTCTTCAACGGAGCTGCAAACTTTAAAGGAGTGGGTATCATAGCTGTCTTAGTATAGATTATCCGGTATCTAAAAACTCAAGTTTCCATGTACCAACAATATGGCAGAATATGAGGCTTGCATCTTGGGACTCAGGTTGGCCATTGACATGAATGTTCAGGAGTTGCTGGTGACTAGAGATTCCGATCTTTTGGTACATCAAGTTCTAGGAGAATGGGATACAAAGAACACCAAGATATTACCATATCTGTACCGTGTACACGAGCTTATCAAGAGGTTCATGAATATAAAGTTCAAACATGTTCCGGGGATTTAGAACGAGTTCACAGATGCATTGGCCACGTTATCTTCCATGATACAATACCTAGACAAGAAGTTCATCGATCCTATCCCAATAGGAATTCATAAGCAACCAACTTATTGTGCTCATGTTGAAGAAGAAAGTGATGGAAATCTATGGTTCCACGACATCAAGGAATACTTGGCAAAGGGAGAGTATCTGAAGCACACAACTCATGCTCTGAAGCGCACAGTCTAAAGGTTAGCCAACCATTTCTTTCAAAGCGGAGCAATTCTAAATAGAAGGACTCCAGACTTGGGATTATTACGCTATGTCGACGCCAAGGAAGCATCCAAATTTCTCGAGGAAATACATATCGGAACCTGCGGACAACACATGAATGGCTTTGTCTTAACCAAGAAAATACTAAGAGTGGAATATTTCTGGATGACTATGGAAACAGACTACATCAAGTATGTTCAGAAGTGTCATCAATGCTAGATACATGCTGATATAATACGAGTACCACCCAATGAACTCAATGCAACAAGTGCTCCCTCGCCTTTCTCTGCTTGGGGAATGGATGTCATTGGTCCAATCGAACCCGCTGCTTCAAATGGGCATAGGTTCATTCTGGTGGCTATACAATATTTCACAAATGGGTCGAGGACGCATCTTACAAAGCTGTAACTAAGAAGGTTATTGCAGATTTTGTTCAGGATCCCATTGTTTGTCAGTTCGGAGTGCCAGAGTCAATCATCACCGACAATGCTGCTAATCTCAATAGTGATCTAATAAAGGCCATGTGTGAAACTTTCAAGATTAAGCATAAGAATTCCACCGCATACAGGCCGCAATTGAACGGAGTTGTAGAAGCTGTCAACAAGAACATCAAGAAGATACTAAGGAAAATGGTAGACAATCACAAGCAATGGCAAGAGAAGCTTCCATTTTCTTTACTCAGGTATCGTACCATGGTTCACACATCAACTGGGGCAACTCCCCACCTACTGGTTTATGGAACTAAAGCCGTTATTCCTGCTGAAATAGAAATCTCTTATCTAAGAATTATACAATAAGCTGAGCTTAGCAACGCAGAATGGATACAAATTCGCTATGAACAACTGGATCTCATTGATGGAAAAAGAATGAATGCAGTATGTCACGGTCAACTCTACAGAACAGAATGACAAGATCTTTCAACAAAAAGGTCAGACCAAGGCAATTCGTATCGGGGCAATTGGTACTAAAGTGAATCTTCCCATATCATGATGAAGCCAAAGAGAAGTTCTCACCCAACTAGCAAGGTCCCTACATAGTTCATCGAGTACTAATAGGAGGAGCACTCATACTTGCAGAAATGGATGGAGAGATTTGGTCAAAACCTATCAACTCAGACGCCGTCAAGAGATACTATGTTTAGGATTGTTTACATTTCTTCGCTTGATGTAACTGAACTACGCTTGACCTGATTCCTATTTAAGAGGGGATACGTAGGCAGCCCTATGGATTTGGTCACATCTTAATAAAATCTTCATTCTCCCCATGATAAGAAATTAGGGAAAAATTGCAAGTTCAGCCAACTTCATCATATACGGAACAACCAAAAGTATTATCAAAAGTATTGCGTGTAAATTGGGGCATAATTTTGGGGGGGGGGGAGGAGGCCGCAATGTCTCTAAATGTTTCACAGTCACTGGTTCATCTAAATTATTTGATATCGCATACTACTACATTTTAAATTAATATATTTATCAAATGCATGCATATTTTTTGAAAACTTTTTTTCGATGATAGCCAGATGTTGCTCAAGGTAACTCAAACAGATCTCAAGATAGGAGTAAAGATATATCAAGAAGACAAAAGCACGAACCGACCTTCACCCCGCAAAACTAATGATTTTTCTTTGGATGTAGGCATGATAAGGCAACAATATACACAAATACGTCCAGTCACTACCTTCAAGAAGACAAGTTACCTAGCGCAAACACCTCCAGCTAAGAAATACTTTACTCTCTTACTGTCACTCATCGTTTTCTTGCATAAGGCTAAGCATTGTCTTTCTCTGCATGAGACTAAGCACTGTCATCTCTTCTTGCATGAGGCTAAGCATTGACTCCCTAATTGCATGGGACTAAGCATTATCTCTCTTTTCTTGCATGAGGATAAGCATTGCCTCCATAATTGCATAAGGCTAAGCACTGCCTTTTCCTACATGAGACTAAGCATTGTCTCTTCTACTTGCATGAGGCTAAGCATTGCCTCCCTAATTGCATAAGGCTAAGCATTGCCTTCCCTTGCATGAGGCTAAGCACTGCCTCCCTAATTGCATAAGGCTAAGCATTGCTTCCCTAATTGCATAAGGCTAAGCACTACCTTCCCTTGCATGAGGCTAAGTACTGCCTCCCTAATTGGATAAGGTTAAGCATTGCCTTTCCATGCATAAGACTAAGCATTAAATCCTCTTCTTGCATGAGGCTAAGCATTGCCTCCCTAATTGCATAAGGGTAAGCACCGCCTTTCCCGCATGAGGCTAAGCATTGTCTCCCCTTTTGGCATAAGGATAAGCATTGCCTTTTCCTTGCATAAGATTAAATACTATCTCTACTACACTACCTAAAACCTAGCACTATCCCTTTGTTCACCTAGGGATAAGCATTGCCCTCATCTTACACAAGACTAACACTTGTCTTGTCTCCACCTCGCATATGACCAAGCATCCTATCGTTGTATTCCATAGGTTGAAACATCGCCATATTGTCCAAAGGTGTCACAGTCTGGAGGCATCATCCTCATAGCTGGGAGACACCATGCCATGGCCTGAGGATTTCTCAAAATTGCACATCATTATTCAAAGACGTCATTGTCTGGAGGCACCATCCTCATGGCCCCAAGACACTATTTCATGGCCAGCGAATCCCTTATTATATGCTTCATGTCCCAGAAAGTCATGGTCCAAGGACATCATTCTCACCGTCCAAAGACAACCTTCATGGTCCAAAGAGAATCTGCATCACGTTTAAATTTTTTGCAATAACCAATATATATATTTGCATGCATCGTGTTTTAAGTTTTGCAAGTAATCCAGGAGCTAACCGTTCTACTAACAGGAGAAATCTTCACTCCGATTTCCATTCATAATGTTCACATCCTTCAATTATTTCAAACGTAATTGATAACCAATAATTGCCTACCTTTTACTCTATGACCGTTCAGATATCTGCTCTGTGCTACATCCATAACATTTGAAATTCACATTCATGACTCCTCATAAATTCATCCGATACTATCCTATCCAAAAGAACCCTCTCCAAAATATGCAAACATTCCTATAACAACTTTATAGGTTTCGTCCACCGTTGGATCTAGAACTGCACACGGCCTGATTCCCATAGCACAAGGGATATGTAGGCAATCCAGGAATCAGGGTTCGCCCCCATTTTTCAAATCACATCATTCCTTATTCAATTCGGCCAAAATTGGTCATCATTTTCTTTACCCGATAACTCTTTTATTATTTTCGGGTAAAAAAGGGCAGCTATTGATACCCAGTTTTGACCTCATATTTTCTCAAATAGTATATATACTTTCAAAACATCATTTTTGCATCATTATTTAGTTTACAAATCTATACAAGCATTTTCTATAATTTTTCATATTTTTTAGAGCTTTAAAATTGATTTTCCTGCATTTAAATTACTTGAATACTTACTAATTACTCTTTCAAATTATTTTGTGATAACGTAATTACCTAAAATTATTTTTTTCATCCACAATACATGCTTCAAATATTTTTACTCTATTTTTATATAATTACATTAGTATTTTTAGGCCATTTGTATAATCTTGCAATAATAGCCTATATTTTATAATTTATTGCATTTGTCATTTTATCCAAGGTCAAAATAATATATTACATTTTTATAATCTTCTAATATTGTTTTAACGTATTAATTTGCATGAATAGAATTTTTATATTTTATTTAACTATATTTTATTAAATTATTTTCCCTTAATTTTCTATTTTAAAATCAAGCCCAAAAATGGGATTAATTTCGGACCAATTAAGGTCCAAATAGACCCTTGGCCCAATAACTTCAGTAGTCCAAGCAACCTAATGAACCTACCCAGTCCAAAACCCGACCCAGCCTGTTTAAATCTCAACAGTTGATCAAAATTGATCAACGGCTCACAACACCCATACTCTCCTTATATCCCCTCACCCAAATCCTAATCCCCATTTCTCTTCATCAGCCTCCCTAAAACACTCCTCCATCCTTCAGAAACCCTATCCAGCCTCCTAATTTTCTCCGAATCCATCTCTATCATGGATTCCTTCCATGATTTTCTTGCCTTTTATGTGTTACCTCAGTATTACTTACAAGACTACGGTGTCACTTAGTACTTGCCTAAACTTGGCAAGTACCATCTCTCAGATTCGTGCCCATTCAACTTCAATCGCTAAGATCTGAACAATATCTCGTTCATATACATGGAAGAATAGTCGATTTCTCATACCAGTAGATGGATTTTCAAACGTTGAACCCTAATTAGGGTTTGATTTTTGATTTCTTTCCTTTACTGGTTGCTTTATGATTGCATGTATGTTTTCCCTTTCTTTGTTCATGTTTGATTGGCTTCTTTCCTTATTACTCGCCTGGTTTAACTACTACATAAATCCCTCCCATTCCCTTTTGAAACGGACCTTCGATCACTAGATTCACTAAAAAATTGAAGCTATTACTCTATTGTTCTCTCATTCTCTTGTTTTATGCTTTGGTTCTTGGCCGGCTGAAAGCCAATGCCACCGGATTTTAATTTTTCAACTTTTCTTGGTGCGAGCACTGCCCAGGGTTCATTTGAAGACTTTGGGAACTCTGATGCACTAAGATTCTGGGTTCTTGCTCTTCATTGATATTCTGAGTATTGTGGAGTTGGTTCTTTCTTGTTGTCTATTTTTTATCAATTGATAACTGGTAAGTCTTTTAGATTTTACAATTTTGTTCTTCTGTGTTCATGATTTGCATATTCTTACCTCTGAAATTTGTGATCTAATGTGTTTCTAGGCTACTTCTATATGCAACCTTGTTAGCTTTAAGCTCGTTTTGAACCTCTTTAGCGTGTGATTTTACCTAAAGCTGCCAGTTCTAAGATATGTTATTTGAATATGCTTCACCTGAATAATTTAGACTCTCTTAAGTTCATTTAGCCTAATGTGTTGATACCTGGATGTCTACATTTGTTGTTTGACATGAACTTGCTTTCCTACTCTGTTCTGAATTCATGTAATGACTGACTCGCATCCGTAATGTGTTCTAATCTGTGTTAAGACCTTCACTATTAACTATGATCTGCTCCCATGCTAGTTTTGGCATTTTGTTATGTCTTTGTTTGCTGAATCCCATATCCTTTATTGAGACTTTAGAGTATCTATCTTAACTTGTGTTTCCTTACCATGTTTTATACTATTTTGCTTCATGATGTAAGTTAAGATATCTGTCTTTTGATATTGTGATGGTTACTTAGCATAATTTGGTCCCCTAGATTTTAATACTTTAAGTTAATTCTCTCCTTCAAACTTGTTTGGTATTATGCACCTTTATATGTCAATTTTGTAATCTCAGAAACCTTGATGCCCTGTCTTTTACAAAAAATGTTTTCTGCCCAATATGCTAAGGGTTTGAAATTGTGATAACAACCTGTTCTTTGATTTTTGTTGATTCTCTTTGCTTGTATGTCACCCTTTTCATATCTACTTTCTAACATATAAATGCATCTCTTCAAATTCTGTCCCTTAATCATTGTTCTCTCACTCACATTGTTACTTACACTATTCTGAATATACCACCCTTTGCTTGTTGAAAGCCAAGGCTATCAAAACTCTCCCTTGACCTCCCTAGTGTGAGCAGTGCTTGGGGTCCATCTGAGACTCTTGTGAATTGTGTAGTTAAATGTTTGGTTCATATGGTCAACCTGTGGATGTTTCTTCTATGATTTCTAGGTTGTACTGATGAACATTGTCCCTTGTTTGGATTTGGGCATCCTGTTTGCGAATGGAGAGTTTGTTGAAGGCCCAGACAATATTGGGTAGCTCCTTTTGGGCCTACTGTTGGCCTACTATGATTTCTTGTGTAATATTTATATTTATATCTATCAGCTGACCTGTAATAATTTTGTAATAAACAGTTGGGGTGTTAGTGAAATTGGGAAACAAGCATACTCTAATATTTGCATAGAAGGGTAGAAGACATGTCTATAGGGTTCGTATGATCTATTTGTTATTTTATCCAACCTGCCATATATGCTATTCAATTTCCACGGACACTAGTAGAAATCATGCCATTAGGAGAATCACACACTCATACAACTTCTCTACAATCAGAGCATAAGTGCTTTACTTATTCTTATGTCTACTGCGATGTGTTACTAGACAACATGCCTATAGGAAACAGACGCCAATAACCATTCCTTAAATTTATATAACTTCACCATATTCATTAGATACCATGCCTATATGATTATACTAGCTTATGCTCTACTGATCTTCATCTAGAAATCATGCTTATGTGATTTGATATTTTATCCAACCTGCCATATGTGCTATTCAATTTCCACGGACACTGGTAGAAATCATGCCATTAGGAGAATCACACACTCATACAACTTGTCTACTATCAAAGCATAAGTGCTTTACTTATTCCTGTGTCTACTGCCATGTGTTACTAGACAACATGCCTATAGGAAACAAACGCCAAATAACCATTCCTTCAATTTGTATAACTGCATTATATTCATTCGATACCATGCCTATAGGATTATACTAGCTTATGCTCTACTGATCTTCATGTAGAAATCATGCTTATATGACTTTAATTGGTTAATTTTATATTGTTATCGTATTGCCCACCTAGAAAATATGCCTATAGGGGCTAAATAAAAAAAATCAGTTTCAATCGTCAATCATTAGAGATCCTGCCTATAGAGTATTACCACCTGCTTTAAAGTGTTAATGCTGAACTTTCAAACATTGTTTCATTGCTTAGCCATGCCACTATTAGAAAGCATGAGTAATTATGAGTATTTCCAATGGTTTTCACTGCCCCCTTACTGTGTAAGTCACTTATTGATCCTGTCTATAGGTTTAATAACTTATAACCTGTAATCTCAATAATCAACATGCAATACCAAATACTCCTAAACTGCATAGTTGTGTGGAAATCATATCTATAAGTTTAAAGTGGCGACTTGCATCTGAAACTGCCTGCACATTTGGATCCAAAGTCACATAGAAACCATGTCTATAGGGCTTAATGGCTTTAATTTGCCTCAATTCTGAAACTGTCTAATGCCTAATGCGAAAAAAATATTTGCGTGCATTTGTTGTCTAAGTGTGGAGTCTAGTTTGATCCCTTAACAGCCTTTACGTGAATGTCCTATTTGTTTTGCATGTCGACTAGTTCTATCATTTTGAGTAGCATATGTAAAGTCTAGAACCATCCTAAATAGAGGTCCAATGCCTCCTGGACAATAGGCATATGACGGGTAGTGCACACATAGAGTATGACTTAGAATTGAATTAGAGCGCTTTTAGGTAAACAACTTTAACATAGTAATCGGGTAGCAGAAGATGATAGTTTGTGCCCGCTGAATAATATGAGTAACTCCCTACCTTAAGGAAGTTGCAAAGTATTATTTATGTTGCACGAGGTGATCCTTTAGGCTAAAAAACTTAGGACTCCCCCTCTTCTTTACACATTTAGACATCTATATATAAACCGTTATAGTTATATCCTTGTAATCCTTATTTCTCATTGTGACCCTTATTCTTTTTGTTTATCTTGCCTAATTATAATCCACATAGTCTTAAGTTCGGCCAGGACCCATAGTTGTGGACCTCGAAGAGCCCTTACTTGATCTTTGGTGGCGTTGACTAGTCAAACAGAGTTATCTGCATAATAGGTGCCCTAACGCACCTTAAAAACCATTAGGTGACGACTCTTTTTATTTTAGCGCTCTATCTCCTATCTAAAAGAGTTGCCACAACATCGAAAGATGCTTTCGCGAGAAAACAGGGAGCGACAATGCCAAGGCTGCTGTAGAAAGCTTTTTCACAAACGGGCATATTCGAGCCTGCTTCTAGTGCAAGTGCTTTTTCTCGGAATTCCCAGCTGGAGAACAAGCAACCAAAAAGTAGGCGTTTCTCTACGGCTGGGGGAAAGAATAAGAGGGCGAAGAATGCCACCCCCGAGTTGTCTCTAGAATTCGTGGTGACGAGCTCCCCGCCCGGACCAACCATAGATACTGTGATGATTGACGATGATGGAGAAGCTAGCAAATATGTGGCTTCTCTACATTGAAGACGACAACCTTCCTCAACTCAACAGAATGTTGAGTTAGTTACACCAACCGAGGACGATGCCTCGGGCCTCCGGGGGAGTTTGAAATGGTGGAAAATGCCAACTCTCATTTCCGTATCCTAGTCAATGCGCCCAATATTGTGGGTCTGAGTACCGGGTCCCTGCCGTCTTCGGTTGACGAGGAAATAACAACCATTACTGCGCTTTCCGCAGCCGCTTCTCACCTTTCAACGCCATCAACTTCATCTCCTTCTTTACCAAATCTTCCACCAGCAACTGCTACATCATCTCCACTGGTTGCATCTATCCGAGAAGAGGATGTTTCTCTCCCTCAGTCCCCAGTTAATAGGAATTCGGGGCAAAATTATGCAGCCCCCTCAGAAGATCCGCAAAGGAGGAGCAGCGTTACTCTCTCGGTCTCTACTGGATGCATTTTGCTGTTATGACCAATAGAACTTGCTAACTATCTGAAGCCTTTGGCTTTAGAAAAAGATTGGGAAAAGATGCAGGCTCTCTCGGGAGAGTACTTGTTGAACAATGCCATGCACCACGCTGCAGCGGTACACTCTTTATTTCCTTTGTCATTTCTCCTATCTTTGATTGAATAAGTATCTTGATTTCGTATTTCTTGTTATACTGGCCAATTTTCTTGCTTACGAGGGCCCTCTAGAGGGTGATTCAGGAAAAAGAAGAACTTACCTCCGGGTGGGGTCAACTTTTTGCCGAGCGGCACCAAACTGTTGCTCGCCTCTCCGAACTGGAAGCCAAAGCTGCTGAGGCCGTTGTGTTGGAGGCTCGTTTGCATAAAAGCAAGCAAGAAATGGAAACCCTTAGCCAAGAGATTACCCCACTAAGGGTTCAATTTGAAGAGTCCAAGGCCAAATGGGCTGAAATCCATAGTGTCATTCTTACTACATCCGATGGCGATGAGAGATTGACCAACTTGGAGGCAGCCTTGAACTCCAAAACTGAAGAGCTTGCTGCTGAGGGGGTGAAATATGCCCAATTGTAGGAGAAGTATAAGAAGACCAATGAGCATAATATAATTTTTAGCTCTACTATCTACGAACTCGACATTAAGCTCAAGTCCATTAGATTCGCCCGAAAAAACCTTTCTGCCGAGGTTAACCAACTTAAAGAAGAACTCAAAGCGCCTAGCGACTTCCCTAATTGTTGAAATAACTTATGTTATGTATAGCACGAGGAGAAAAACCTTGGAAGAGGCTAAAACAAGTATCATTAACTTTGATGCCGAAATTGCTAAAGCGTGTGAGCTCGAGTCAGCTGCTAAAAGGGGTTTCCTGCCAGGGTTTGATGCTTTCGGTTCATCTGTTTTTGGTTCTGAAACCTCAAGAACTGAAGAGGAATCGGAAGGAGAAGATGTTGAAGGCCAAACTAATGATGGCCAAGATGTTGAGACATCGACAGATCTACCCACTTACCTTGGTGGCGCGGACGCTTCTCTTTCTCCGGGTTTCGGAGATGCAACAGTTTAGCTTTTCATTTCTCTTCCCAAATTTGTACTTATGCCGTTTTGGCACATTTATTGTGAATAAAAACATCTTTTGCTCAAATATTGCATAAGTCTTTCTACGTTCTTTTGTTTGAATATTTATGCAAGTTTTAATCTTTACGTTCTTTCTTGCTTAAGTGTTTTGTGCAATTTTATTTCTTGCATCTTTTTTGTTTGAATATCTATGCAATTTTTTTTGCGTCTTTTTGTGCAAGGCTTCGGGTGCATTTTCCCTAAAAGCATTTGCATTTCGGGCATAAGTTCTTCCGAAATCAACCCTTTATCATGAGGGTTTTTATGAGAGAGGATCCTCTTATATTTACGGTGCTCTTGAAGAGGACGTCTCCTGTTCATTACGGCACTAGCATTTGAAGTACTTGTTTAATTTCACATGATAAAATAAATTCATCGTTCAGACAAGAAACAAGATAGAAATAAAGGGACTTTATTTTATTCTTTCCACTTTCAAAAGGTACATAAGCATTCATTATGCTAAAAAGAAATTGTCATTTCTCGTGGCTAACTTGTACAACTTGTTTCTACTGGGCTGACTGCGTAATTCGTAGTCCCGATTATACAACTATGTTTCCAATTTTTATATTCCAATCGATGTGCCAGTCATTCTTGTGGTATCCTCATATCATTCCCCCACTATTCGAGTGCGAAAAATGCGAATTTTTACACTAGAAGTTTTGCACCTTCAAGGACTCCATTAATGAATTGCTAGATAATATTCAGTTTTGTAAAAAACTTCACTTTCCCTTAAGAATTTATGCTATCGAGCCAAAGACTATATAACAATCCCTAATGGTTTGCACTTGTGAATGGTCGGATAACCTTTATTCAATAGCAAACTTAACTTCTCAGTAGAAAGTTTTCTATCGAGCGAGAGATTATCTAACCATCCACGTGGTTCTTTGCTTATGTGCCTTATTATTAGAAGGTCTTATTATTGTTGTTGAAACTATTCTTCGTAGTATGTTTTTCATTGCTGCCTCACTAAAAACCTTGCCAGAAAAAACCCAATCGGGACAAAAAGTGGACAAAGGCACAAAGAGTACAGCACATACTTTCAATACAAGTGGTATTCTTTAGCAATAATATCCTTTGAGGTGTTCCACATTCTAGTTGCTTGGAGACTTTTCTCCATCCTGATTCTCCAACTCGTATGAACCTTTTTCGGTGACAGCTGAAACCCTGTAGGGGTCTTCCCATGTTGGACCTAGCTTTCTAGCGTTGAGTTCCCGAGTGTTTAAAGTTACTTTACTTAGAGTCAAGTCTCCCACTTTGAAATAACATAGGTTAGATATTCGATTGTAATATCTTTCTATTCTCTGCTTTTGGGATACCATTCTTATATGCGCCAAGTCCATGTGCTCATTAGTAGCTCCAAGTTGACTAACATTATTTTATTGTTTGTCTCTTTATTTGCTTGAAAATATCTCAAGGTAAGCTCCCCTACATCCACTGGGATTAAAGCTTCTGCTCCGTATACAAGGGAGAACAGAGTTTCTTCTGTACTCGATTTCGCCTTCGTTCGGTACGCTCATAGCAGTCCAAGCAATTCTCTAAGCTATTTGCCTTTAGCTGCTTCCAATCTCTTTTTGAGATTTTATATAATCACTTTGTTCGTTTCTTCTGCCTGACCATTTTCGCTCAGATGGTAGGGAGAAGATGTGATTCTTTTGATTTTCAAGTCTTTAAGGAACTTTGTGATTCTTGCGCCTATAAATTGTGGCCCGTTATCACATGCTATCTCCTTTGGTATTCCAAATCTGCAAATTATGCAAATTATATTCTTCCACAAGAAATACACCACTTCATGTTCGCTGATCTTCTGATAAGGACCTACTTCAACCTATTTATAAAAACAGTCATTCACAATCATAACAAATCTTACCGTTCCAGGGGCCAGCGACTATGGTCTGACGATATCCATTCCCCACTTCATGAATGACCATATAGACAGAACTGAATGCAATGGTTCTGCTGGTTAGTGTACCAGTGGTAAGGCTGTATTCTGGGCCGGGCCCAGCCTGGGACCACCCCGGGACTGCAAGACCACGGGCCGGTTATAACCGTTCGGTCCCAAACGGTCCTAGGAGCCCAGTGTGGGCCGGTCCTCTAGGTTGAGACCGCAAGTCCGAGACCGTTTAGCCTGGGACCGGCTGGCGGGCCTGGGCCGATTCAACCGAGCCTAACTGCTATTTTTCAAATTTTTTTTAAAAAAATTGGCCAACGGTTGGAAGTTTAAAAACTAGCCGTTGGCCTGCCAATTTAGCCGTTTAGCTTTTTAAAAAATAGCCATTTGGCCCCCAAACTTAGTTTTAACCCCAAATTTTTTATAATTACACTTTTCCCTATTTTCAACTATAAATACCCCCTCATTTTTCATTTTTAATCACAAAATCATCAGTCTCTCTCTAATTTTCTTCTATAATTGCTTACTTTATTATTGCAATTTGTGAAAAATAGTGAAGTTGGTGAATTGAAGTATTCAAGTCTTCAACGATATACAATTTTCAAGAAGTTGTTCATCAATTCGGTAAATTCGTTCCAACTCTTAAGTTTTAATATTATAATTTGTGTGTTTTAGTTTGTATAATTATAATTAATATGGCCTTTTCTTTGAAAAAAATGTTTGGTGGTAAGGAAAAATCTAAAATTGGTGAATCTAGTCACCAAGCTACTACTCCTCCCCCGGTTCCCCGACCCATACCTGTTACCCGTCCTCCTCCACTTGTTATTCTTGATAGTGATAACCCTTGTTTTCAATTTACCGATAGTCAATTTTGCCATGATGTTGCACCAGGTCAACAATTAAATGATGAATATATGAATGCTCTTTATCCTAATCAAACTATCGATGAAAATGATGAGAAAAATGATGATTTAGATGAAACGCAACCGGATTTAGATGATACACCTACTAGTCCTGTTGTTAATCCAACTGATAATAATCCAAATAATGCCCCGTCTGACTCTCTTGTAGTACCCCCTACTTTTAATTGACAACCTTCTAGACGACCCGAAACATCTCTTGTTTGGCACTTTGTTACTCAAATAAGAGCTCAAAATAAGGCTAAGTGTAAAATTTGTGGGGCTTTGATGGCTCATAAATATACTGGAGACCGTAACGGTACGAGTAGTTTGTCTAGACACATAAAGAAACACCCTAGAGATAAAGCTAGATATCTTCAAATGAAAGCTGCGCAAGAGGGGGCAAGTGTAGGTACTGAGGTTAACCCTAGTACCGGGTCAAATCTAGTTTAATCGGGAATTAACAATGTTACCGGTGACATTTTATATTACGATCCAAATAAAGATCGTGAAGAATTAGCAAAAATGGTTACTGTTATGTGCTTACCCTATAGTTTTCCTTCTAGCCCTCACTTTGTGCATTGTATTAGAAGAGTTTTTAATCTTACTTATAAAAGATGTCCTCGCGCAACCGTAAAGAGCGATATTTATAAATATAAACATGAATATGAATAATATTTGAGCTATTTATTTACTCATATAGATTGTCGCATTGCTATTACTACTGATATTGGTAGAAGTGATAATGACTATGATTATCTTACTGTAACCACTCATTGGATTGATGAGGAATGGAAAATGCAAAAGCGCATTATTGCTTATAGAATAATTAATTCACGTCATAGTGGCATCGGAAAGCACTTTTAGTCGCAGAAAAACACTATCCGGTTCACAAAGAAAAATACTATCCGGTTCTTTCAAGGATGTCTCGAGATATTTTAAGTGTTCAAGCTTCAACAGTGGCATCGGAGAGCACTTTCAATCAAGGGAGACTTCAAATCGGTGATCATAGAGCGTTTATGAGGGAGAGCTTGGAAAAATCAGTACTCTTCAGAGATTGGATCCGTTCGGAAAGAAGAAATTTTAGACTTGCTGAATCACAACCGAAGATAGACGAAGCTTATGAAGAAATGCTAGCGGAACTTGCGCAGGATGCTGCTTCACCCGGAAGCGGTGATGAACAAGCTTCTTTTCCGCCACCACCAACGGAAATTCCTCCTGACCTTGAAGGATTTATGAAGTTTATTAGAGATAATACATAGACTAATATGTAACTTATATTTTGGTACATCTTCATTAGTTTTTTTTTTCTTTTTAATGGTGGTATTAGTACCTTGTCGTGCTCATTCCATTGGGGGGAGGAAAACTAAGAAAGATATTGTCATTTTTTGTTAATGTCGTGATAATAAAAATTATAAGGCATTCCCTTGAATATTTCTTTGCAATTTATTTTGTGTTTAAATTTGAATTAGAAGATTTAAGTCACAACACGAAGGCCCTTAGCGATATGTCGTTCGCCTTTTATACCCTTTAAAATATATCGTTCACATTGGACAATATAGTAATTTAAGTATTTCATTAATACTTAAAAATATTCATTTACTTAATTTTGTATTATTTTGGTATATTTTGCTAGAATTATTTGTTAGTAAATTTTGCCTTAATTATTTGGTATAATTTTTCTTCACGTTTCTCATAAAAGGAAAGTTAATAAATTAATTTTTCTTCAAGTTTCTTAAACAAGGAAAGTTAATAAATAAAAATTCTTATATTTTCGCTACTTGTTTTTTTTTTTAAAACGGAAAGATACACTTGGTTCACTTTCATTAAATAACCGTATGTCTATTGGAGTTGGTTAAATTCCCTTTACTCTTTGGAGTAGTAAATATTTGGTAATTTTCTTGTACACTAGAAAAGTTAATAACTTTTTTTCCTAAACTATTAGTGCTTCGTTCTACTCTCAATAAATGACATTATTTGATAAATTATTTAAACTAGGAAATTTTGTAGTATTAGATTCTCCACGAGTATATTATTCCTTTCATGTGTCAAGTTGTATACCAAAATACTTCTATAAAAAAGTTAAAATGTCACAATTTAATCGTCAAACTTCACCCTATTCCAACATCGCAATTGCAGGTTTTGTTTCTTTTACTAATATTAACATCTTTTACTACTTCGTATTTTTCAAGCACATTTATATGCATCAATTGTTAATGTTGCATCGAGAATTTATCTTTAGTGTTGCATGAAGAAATTTTTATTATATAATTTTTTATTTCATGTTTTAGACGTATCTAATTTCACCTCTCACGTAATTTACAAATTTAATACTGGTTATTGAATAAATGTAATTCATTCCAGAAATTGGTTAGCCATTTGATCTAAGTTTTATTACTTAGTAATTTTTTTCCTTTGTTGTATAATTAATAATACTTATTGTTATGCCAACTCAAGTTGCTTGTTTTAAAAAAAATAAAATTAGACTATCTCATTTAATTTTGTGTAATATTAATACTACATGATTTATAATTGTGTTATTTGCAATTGCCATGATTGATTCACTCAGGTTTCACCAATTACATCCATTCAGGTAAACAATCTTCCTTATATCATTAAAAAAATCAATTATTGATTTAGTCATTTTGATAATTTATAAAACCCTTACGCATGCGCTATTTTAGGTACACCTACAGTGGCCAGTGAAAAAGAATTATCAGAAAATGTGTCCCAATTAATAGTGTAAGAGTATCTGATTCATGTTGGGTAATACGAGTCTTAGTGTTTAGGAGTGGAATAGTAAAAGAGTTCAACAATAAGACAAATCAAGGCACCCGAAAAAATTATGACATTAGTTGATGAAGAGGTAAATATTATTTTATATCAATAATTTATTTCATGTCTTTTGATATAGTTTTAAACATCAGATTAAACTTAAAGTGGAACTTTTTATAGGGAACAAAAATTCACGCTACACTTTTTAATGGTTATATTGAGAAGTGGAAAGAATATTTACACAAAATAAGATCTGTTACATCATAAACGGAGGCATTAATAGTGCTAATCCTAATTTTCAATCAGTGCACAAGGAGCTTGAGATTGAATTTAAGGAGAATACTTTTGTTGAAGAAAGCAACAATCACTTTTCGACCATTGGTTTTTCAAATAATTTTATTTCATTCGATAAGGCATCAAACTGCACCAATAGAACAATTTTTGGTAAGTTCTTTAGATTTCATCCACTAATCTTTCACTAAATATATAAATAATATTTTACTTCTATTTGCCTTATTAATTTTTTAGTAATATACATATATTTGTTTTAATATTTTTTCTAGATATAGTAGGAATTTTAGCGGATGTTAAGAAGTAACTTACCAAGAGCATTGCCCATCAGGGGCTGCGGGGACAGGAGCTAGAAGAACTAAACCAAAAGAAAATGGTCGTAGAAGGCTAGCTTTCAGAATAAGAAAAGGCACCTTATTAGCACGATAGGGGATGCTTAGACAAGAAAAAAGCATTCAACAAAACTTCAAAAATTCTTTCTTAGGAAGGAATGGAAAGATAGGAAGCTTGGAGAGCTAATGGAAAGAAATAGAAATAACAGATCTGCGATAGAAGTCGAATACAATTAAGTAACTAGGGGCAAGATACAGACTTTAGAGCGTCAAGTCATACACAAATCGGAGTGACTTCACTACCTGAAGAAAGAAAGCTGCTTCGGCAGGGTCGAAGAAGATGTGTAAGACACCGAGGGGCCGAGGCTTCTTTATTGTAAGGCATCTAGAAGCCCAATTTTTGTCATGTCTTATGGGCACATAAATGTTCACAAAGGAAAAGGCTCTCCATGGGCAGCATCTGCTTCGGCTCAAAGCGGCCTCAATAGGAGAAGATGCAAAGAAACAAAGGAAGATAGTGCTTATCAAAAAGATGTAAGTTGGAAGTTTTAGTTTAAATTGTTAAATGTTTCTTCATAATTAATATGTTTAATTGTAAATTTCAGGGTTGATAGAAAGACTATAACAACATGTTAATATTTTATTTTTTAGGAAATCTCCTCAACTATACACAAATTAAGTATACATATTATATATGAATTTTACATACATTATAACTATATATTATATTTATTTTACAGATTCTAAACTGTTTCGTTGAATGCGTCGACAATACCGTTGTATATTAAAGGTGCCTTCCTCTTACCAGTAACAACTAAAGCAACATTCTTCCTGGCGCACATCAACATTCTTCGACAAATGACAGAGGGTAAGCAACGGTCCGTCTAATGGGTCCAGTAACATCACCACATCCAAGCTTCGTTGTAACACTCAATTTAGTGTCTACACGTTGAATATAATTATTTCTTTAATGTAATAACTTTTTTGCATCATCAATTGCTATTAAACTTAATTCATTCTTATTCAATTTCATATACACAATTTTGGCAGTTTACCATTTAATTTTTTGTTGCATCATCGATTACCTTTATACTTAAGCCTTTCTTATTATACCTATTAAAATGCGCTCTTTTGTGCATAACGCATAACACACGTGCAACGCACGTACACTAACTATAGTATATATATATATATATATATATATATATATATATATATATATATATATAATTTACAAGAAATTGCCTTAAATAAAAAAAATTCAAAAAAAATAGCCCGGAACATTAGGCCCGTTTAGGCCTGTGGGCCCACCCCATTTAGCCCGGGACCATGTGGGCTTAGGCCCACAGTGGGTCGGTTCCACCCTCCAGGACTGTTAAGTCCGGGACCACCAGAGCCCAGCCTGCCAAAACCCGGGCCCGTTTAGCCCATTTTGACCCAAGCCCGGCCCAGAATACAACCTTAACCAGTGATATGTAATGTTGACACTTGTCGCATTTTTGTACGAAAGCTTTGGCGTCCTGTTCAATTCGTGGTCAATAGTATCCTACCCTTACCAATTTTAGTACCAAGGAATCGGCGCCCGAATGATTTCCACATATCCCTTCGTGGACTTCTTGCATAACATAGTTAGATTTGAAAACTCCCAAGCATCGGGCCCAGTGGGCCTTGGAAAGATTTCCTTTATAGTTGGCCTCCTTTGAAGCTATATCGTGCTACTTTAGTGTGCTATGCCCAGGATGCCTTAGAGTCTTCAGGAAACTTTCCGTGTTTGAGCAATCAATAATCTTATTCCTCCAGTCCCAGACCAAATTAGTCGTATTCACTTCATAGTAATTGTTTGCATCCAGAACCGAGTATATGAGCTGTACTATCGTCCTAGAATCCGATCCCTTCACTTACATTGATGAACCGAGGTTAGCTAATGTATCCGCTTCCGCATTTTCTTCCCCGGGATATGCATAATTGACCACTCCAAGAACCGAGCAAGCAGAGCCTGGGCCTTCACTACGTATTGTTGCAAGCACTCCTCTTTGGTTTTGATGATCCCCTAGACTTGATTTACCACCAATCGGGAGTCGTATTTGATTTTTATGACCTCATAATCTTGTCCCTCGGGCCAATTCGAGTCCTACAATCAAAGCTTCATACTCTACTTCATTGTTAGTCAAATGGACCATTCTTATGGCCCACCTTAGGGTTTCTCCCGAAGACGTGATCAATACTATACCGATCCCTGACCCCCTTACATTGGAAGCTCCATCCATAAACAGGGCCCAAACTCCTAATGACGACTCTGAAACAATCATTGCCTCTTTGTTTGTAGAGGCAACAGTCTCGGACTGAAATCAACCACAAAGTCGGCCAAAACTTGAGACTTAATCGCAGTTCTAGGTTTGTATTCTATGTCGAATTCACTAATTTCGACGGCCCATTTGATCAACCTACCCAAAATTTTGGGTTTACGAAGGATATTCTGTAGGGGAAATATGGTCACCACAGCTATCGGGTGACATTGGAAGTAAGGCCTCAGCTTTCGAGCGACGACTACGAGAGCCAAGGCTAGCTTTTCCAGATGCGGATGGTAAGTTTCTGCTCCCGTTAAAATTCTACTAACATAATAAATGGGAAATTGCACACCTTCATCCTTACGCAATAAAATGGTGCTTACCTTTACCTCCGAGACTGCTAAGTAAATTAATAATTTTTCACCTTCCTCCGGTTTTGATAGTAACAGAGGTCTGGACAAGAATCTTTTCAAATCCCTTAAAGCCTACTGACATTCCGGGGTCCATTCGAAGTTGTTCATCTTTTTGAGTAGTGCGAAGCAACGGTGGTATTTCTCTGATGACCGGGAAATGAATCTTCTCAAAGCGGCCAATCTCCCTATGAGCCTTTGAAGCTCTTTCACACTTGACAACTAGTCTGGGATGTCTTCAATGACTTTAATTTTATCGAGGTTTACCTCAATCCCCCTTTGTGAAACCAAAAATCCTAGGAACTTTCCGGAGCTGATCTTGAACACGCACTTCTCGGGATTAAGCTTCATATTATGCTTCCTTAGGATGTCGAAAGTTTCTTGCGAGTGCTTAAGATGGTCACCTGCATTCAATGACTTAACAAGCATATCGTCTATATAAACTTCCATGGTTTTCCCTATATGTTTTACGAACTTCTTGTTTACGAGCCGCTGATAAGTGACTCCGGTGTTCTTTAACCCGAAGAGCATCACATTATAGCAATATGTGCCGAAATTAGTTATGAATGAAGTCTTTTCATGATCCTCCCACTACTTCTTAATTTTGTTTTACCCGGAGTAGGCATCAAGGAAACTCATTAACTTGTGTCCGGTCGTTGCATCAATCATTTGATCGATGTTTGATAGTAGGAACGAGTCATTTGGGAACGCCTTATTTAAGTCCTTATAGTCTACACACATGCAAAATTTATTGTTCTTCTTAGGAACTACTACTACATTAGCTATCCACTCTGGATACTTTACTTTTCGGATTGAACCGATACCAAGTATGCGAGTTACCTCCTCTTTGACAAATTTATTTTTGGCCTCGACAATCAGATATTTCTTTTGTCTTACCGAAGGAAGCTGGGATCCAAGTTTATCTTGTGCAAGGCCACTTCCGTCGGAATACCATCTGCATGCGTCTACGCAAAACAATCAGCATTAAATTTAAAAAATTCAATAAATTCAGACCTGAGCTTAGGATGCAATCATGTCCCAAGTGGAATTTGCTCTCCAAGAACTTTTCAAACAATGCGACTTGCTCAAGGTCTTCCGTTGTGGACTTCGTTGCGTCCGTCTCTTCTGGTACCTGAAAGTATCTCGGCACCTGATATGATTCTACGCCCCTTCCCCTTGGTTAGCTTCACTTGACTCGGGAGCATGCGTAGGTTCCTGTAATTGCTACATCACATGCTCTTTCCCTTTGCTACTAGAGACTAAAATTGCAATCATCTCCCTTGCTACCGGTTAATTGCCTTTTATCTATTTAATCACCTTGGGAGTTGGGAATTTCAGCAACTAATGCTATGTTGATGGTACGACATTGATCTCGTGCAGCCACGGTCTTCCCAGAATAATATTGTAACCCATATCACCATCCACAACCTCGAAAAAGTCATCTTCATCACCTCCTCGAGATTTATGGGCAGCATAGTCTCTCCTCGGGTCATCATGCTTGCGAGGTTGAACCTGACAAAGAGTTTTGTGGCCGGAATGATGATTCTGGTAAGTTTGGCTTGCTCCAATATCCTCCTTTGTATGATATTGACCGAACTTCCTATATCTACCAAAACATGTTTGATTTTAAAATCTAATACATATAAAGAGATTATCAATGCGTCATTGTGTGGTAGCAACAATCCGTCTGCGTCTTCCTCCATGAAAGTGATATTGGCCAGTTGCAACCGTAATTATTTTTGGCCCGGTCAATTATGAATTCCTTGAGATGACTATTTTTCAGTAGTATCACCACCTTTTCACGGAGATGTCAAAATTCCCCAGTATGGTAGCTATTCGTTCCGTTGTTTTCACACCACAAATTAGAATCCCTCTGGCTAGGATCAGACCGCATCGGCTTCGGGGACCACAGTTCTTTAATGTTCCTCAGAGCCGATACCAACTCTACTCTACTGACATTAAAGTTGTATTCTGAAAGTCTGGGATAGGAAGGATGTGACAACCCAATGGGGCATCACCGTAGTTCTTCCTTGTTCCGCGCTTTCGAGGCCTTGAAAACCTTGCTTTTATTTGCCTCGATTTGCATGCACAGTTCGAGCGCATAGCCGGAAAGTTTTTATGTTAGAATATGTGAATTTTCTGAAAACAATTTGATGGATTTTGATATTAATATGCATAATATTGACTTCGATCAACATTTTGGGTAAACGGACCCAGACCTGTGATTCGACGGTCCCTTAGGGTCCGTATAAAAATATGGGACTTGGGCGTGTGTCCGGAATCAAATTCCGAGGTCCCAAGACAGAGAAATAAATTTTTGAAAGAAATTATTTTCTGAAATTTGATATGAAAATTTGAAATGAAAAGGAGTTAGAAAATATAGGTATCGGGCTCGTATTTTGGTTCCGACGCCCGATACAAGTCTTAAATATGTGTTAAGCACTATCTGTAAAGTTTGGCTAAAAACGGACGTCATATGACGCGTTTCGGACTAAAAATGGAGAATTTGAGTTATGAAAATTGAAGAAAGAAAATCATGTGTTTGAGGCTTGATCCTATGTATATGATGTTATTTTGGCGATTTGATCGCACGAGTAAGTCCGTAAGATGTTTTAAGGTTGTGTGCATGTTTGGTTTGGAGCCCTGAGGGCTCCGGTGAGTTTTGAATGGGGCCCGGGAGGTCTTGGACTTAAGAAAATGCAGGTTCGGGTGTTGCAGACACCAGCGCGGCCGCAGTCATTTCCGCGCAGTCCGCGCTGGAGCCGCACGGCCGTGATGCCTTTCTGTGCGGTCCGCGTGGCTGAGTCTGAGGGCTAGGGTTTCAGGTTAACCAGCGCGGCCGCGCACCAAAATAGTGCGGTCCGCGCTGGAAGGGTTCAGAGAAGCCCCAATTTTTTCTCCCACTCGGCGCGACCGCAACACATTTTTGTGCGGTCCGCGCCAGGTCCTCAGAAAGGTATACAAGTTCGGAAAAATCTCAGTCATTTTTCACTTTTCAAAAACCCAAAACCTAAGAGGCGATTTTCCAAACAACTTTTCTTCTCCAAAACCATTGGTAAGTGATTTCTAACTTAATTTCTTCACTTCTTAACATCTTTTAACATGATTTCAACTTCAAATCAAAGATTTTCATGGGAAAATTGGGTGTTTTGGGTAGAACCTAGGTTTTCTACAAATTGAGAAGTTGGACCTCAATTTGGGGTCCGATTTCAAAACAAAACATATATTTGGATTCGTGGGAGAATGGGTAACAAGGTTTTGGTCCGAACCTCGAGTTTCGACCACGTGGGTCTAGGGGTATTTTTGACCTTTTTGGGAAAAACCTTGTTAAAATTATTTTTTGTGCATTGGGGTTAGTTCCAATAGTAATTATTAATGCATTCAAGTAATTTGTGACTATATTCGAGCGGTTGGGTGGTGAATTCGAGAGGTAAATCTATAATCGAGACTTGAGTTGGAGCATTCGAGGTAAGTGGCTTGTCTAACCTTGTGTGGGGGACCTTTCCCCTTAGGATGTGCTATATTTGATAATTGAAATGCCCTGTACGTGAGGTGACGAGCGCGTACTTGAGCTAATTGTTGAAAATCCATTTTTTTCCTTAAGTATTTCAATTGAGTTCTTTCTAGTTTTTTTCTACTTGTGAATTTAGCATGTTGCTAGCCTAGAAAGGCATGTTTAGTTGACTAAATTGCCTATTTGCTTAAAATTGCCTGAATTGCATTACGTGAAGCATGTTAGGCTAGAAGTAAATGTTTACTTGGTATGAAATTAGCATTTAATTTAATATTCTTGTGTTGCTACTCTGTGTTTTAAATTGAGACTATGGGTTAGATTCCTTAGAGATTCCCCCTGCACATTTACTTTGGGACTACGGGTTAGATCCCTGGGAGATCCCCCGCACATATATTGAGGATACCAAGAGATCCTCGGGATACCAAGAGATCCTTGACTTATATTGAGGATACCGAGAGATCCTCGGGATACCAAGAGATCCCTAGTACATATTGAGGATACCAAGAGATCCTCGGGATACCAAGAGATCCCTGGCTTATATTGAGGATACCGAGAGATCCTCGGGATACCAAGAGATCCCTAGTACATGTCAAGAATACTAAGAGATCCTCGAGATACTTAGAGATCCCCGGTTACTTTCCTTATGGTTTGCTTTCATCATTGTTTCCGTTATTGTACTCTCATTACCCTGCATAGATTCTTACTGTAGGTTCTCAATTGCACTGCTTATCTTATCCTGACATCGTTATATTTTATATAACCTCAGTAGGGCCCTGACCTTCCTCGTCACTACCCAACCGAGGTTAGGCTTGGCACTTACTGAGTACTGCTGTGGTGTACTTGTCACACCTCCTTTTTCCGCACCAGCGAGGCGCATGGGAGTTTTTTCCAATTAAAGGACAATCGAAACGGGATTTATTTGTTTATTTCAGAGTCGCCACTTGGGAGATTTACGGTGTCCCAAGTCACCAATTTTAATCCCGAATCGAGGAAAATAATGACTCTATATTACAGTCTGCGTACCAGAAATCTAGATAAGGAATTCTGTTAACCCGGGAGAAGGTGTTAGGCATTCCCGAGTTCCGTGGTTCTAGCACGGTCGCTCAACTGTTATATTTGGCTTATTTATCTGATTTTTAATACACTATGAACTTATGTGCAAATTTATCTTTTAACCGCTTTACTATTATTGTTTTTAGGAGAATGTGAACATCGCTTAAAACACGTCTTTGGACTGCGTCACATGAAATGCACCCACCATCCAGAACACATTTTATTTGATGTTTTGAGATTTGGATTTGGGTCGCATGAAATGCACACCCGAGCTTAAGAAAGTAAATTATTAAACACGTGCCTAAAGAGACTATCGCGTTATTATTTTTTTGCGGAGGCCGCGAAATTCGCTAAACGACCCTCCTGAATTCTAAGTAATTTTAAACAAGTATTTACTGAGGGCCCCGCACTTTGTATTTTTATTCGGCGAGGCTCATCTCATTCTTATTTTTTTTTTTAAAAGAATTTGCAACGTCATGGAAATGCATCTCGGGCCACGCCACAATCAATGCGCCCGTGACTAGAGACATATTTCGACTCCGTTGAGATTTGGATTTGGGTCACATAAACGTGCACCCGAGTTCAGGGAGATAACATTATTAAAGGCGCGCCTAAAGCAACTAGCGCATTATTATTTTTGGGTAGGGCCGTGAAATTTACTAAAACGGCACGTCCCGGAATCTAAGTATTTAATACATATATTTTGCGAGGGCTCCACAATTTGTACATTTTTATTTAGCGAAGCTCGTCTCTTTTTTATTTGTTTATTTATTCAATTGTTTTTATTTACTTTTTTATTTATTTATTTTTTTTATTATTTTTTATTATTATTATTATTATTATTATTTTTATTTTTTATTTTTTAAAGGATGCCATTTTTACGCCTTTAACAATACTAAACCATACGGCTTCTTTACACCTACAATCTCATAACTTGTCAAGATTTGATAAAAGAAGTTAAGCGAATGAGTGTTTCGGGCGTAGTAACAACAGGTACTAATACTAATTTTGTCCAAATAAACTAAGACAATAACAACATAACACATTGAACGTAAATAATAACAATACTAATCTTGGGACTACTAATACAACTAAATCAAATGACATCAAATAATCAATAATAACATAACACAAAAATGAACTAAAATGCATACGGTAAAACATAAGCAGAAAATTATCATATCAATTGATATATTGCAACTTCAAACATTGAACGTAAAATTTCTTTAATCCAATACATCGAGGTTTACTAACCTTTGCACCTCGACAAACTCAGAGCAACAAACACGATTCCGACGGAACTTAAGCCGGACCTTTCTGAACGAAGAACAACGACGGAACCTCGGACAGCGCCTCGACGTACCGGACCTCGACGAACCAAAGACGACCTCGATGAAATAGAAAGCTTGGCCGAAAAACTGTTGTTGCTGCCGGATTTTCGAGAGGTTAGCTGCTGCTGGATTTTCGACGCAGCAGGTTGGCGCAAGAAATGCAACAGGAAGGGGTCGTTTGGATGCGAAGAAGGAGGAGCTATGGAGTGTCGTTGGTGCAGTGACGACGCGGCAACAATGGTGGGTCGTTTGTGCAGTGATTAATGGCTGGAGCTCAGACGTGAGAGAGTGGTTGGTTTTGGGTTAGGTTCGCCGGACATGGTGGAGAGCTCGACAACGCAGCAACAGCTGCTCGAGTTCCGGCGAGTGGGCAGTAGGGTTTTGGGTCGTGGGGGTGGTGGTTTTTGCGGTGGTTTTTCTTGGTTTTTCCAAGGAAGAAGACGATGGGAAGGTGACGGGCAGTAGGGTTTTGGGTGTTTGTTGACGGGGTCGAACGGTGGTGATGCTTGGTCGACGGGGGGAGCTCGCAACGGGTTGACGACGATGGTTACGAACTGGTTTGGGTAACCATGGTGGTTTGACGATGGTGACTGCAGTAGGGTTTTGGTCGTTCTTTCAAAAGAGGAAGACGAGGCTACAGTGCCTTTTTTTTTCACATTTTTCAGTGGTTTTTTTTCCGTTCCCCCCCGTTCTCTTCTGCTTCTTCTTCTTAAGAAGAAGAAGATAAACAGTACATGTTTTTTTTTTTTTTTTTTTAAAAAAATCTCAAAATCCCTTCCCTTGTCAAATGTGTAGTCCGTGTATTTGGCATGGTTTGCCATGAAAAATGAGCCCACGCGTGGTGGGGTTCAAGGCATATGTCCCCCACGCGTGGTGGGGTTCCCCATGTGTCCTGGACACTGTTTATTATGGGCTAGGTCCGAAAATTAGGCCTAAAACCGGGTAGTTTAAACCCGAATATTATTCTTTTGCCCGGACCCGAGAAATAGGAACACGTTGCTTAACTAGTCCTATGTAAGCAAAAATAACTACCAAAAATAAGACTAGTATTCAACAAAACTATATATTTTTAAAATATTTTTTAAAGATTTAAAATAGCTACAAAATATTAATGAAACTATTTTTTTTGTAATTTTCGTTTTTCTTAAATATTAAGATAAAATATGAAGTAATATTTTTTGTATTTTTCAAAGTTAAAATGATTATAGAATATTAATAAAACTATTTTTTGTAATTTTCGTTTTTAATAAAGAAAAAAAATAAAAAGTAATATTTTTTGTATTTTTCCAAAATTAAAACGACTACAAAACATTAATAGAATTATATTTTTTTGTAATTTTTGAATTTATATAAAGTACAAAAATAAAGTGCAATTTTGTATTTTTCAAGTTGATGAGAGATACATAAACTAAAATTTATATATATACCTTTTTTTGTAATTTTTCTTTTTGCAACGAAATAAAGGAAAAATAGTTAAAATAGCTATACTAGACCCAATTTCACATATTCACACTAAAAATGTGAAAATTCTCGGGGAGGGTCAAAAATCACGTGCTTACAGCTGCCCCTCTTTGACTGGAAACACGAAGAGTTTTCCGACAAAGAACGACTAGCCGTGTTTTTGACCCGACCATTACTTGGACGGACTACACTTCAGGAAAGGGAGGGAATGTGACCGAGCCCTGGTATCTGAGCTGCCTACATATCCTTGGTTATACAGGAATCAGGCCACGTGTAGTTCGGAAATGAGAGAGACAGTGAAGTGTACCGAGGTGAAGAGCCGATCGAGGTGCCGTTCCGTTGAGGTTCCGGTCCGCGGTCCTGTCGTTACAACAAAAATGAAAACTGAAAAAGACTAACTAAGCCTATCAGCTACTAGTTACAAGGATTCCTATCTCTTAAGTCTTCTGAAACTTGGTCTTGAGTCTTGAATGGTGCTTCATACAGACTTTGGATTTGAATCTTGATACTTGCTAGTTGTAGGCGCTAGTTCTTGAGCAGATCACATCTGTTCTCCACTTCCGTGCTTCGGATTCATTCATTTTTCTCTTTTTCTTTTTCTTCTTTTTTTCTTTTTGTTTTTTTGTGACTAGCTTTTGTTGACCCTCTCAGACTGTTGACTCGCATCCTTGGGGCGAGATTCTTGTTGCTTCTATCTTGGATTGAGTGCTGGGGATTTTTGTTGTAATCCTTCTGCTCTCCAGTGGGTCACTGCTTGATTTTGAAAAATGTTTTCTCCGTTCTACAGGCGGGTCCCTGACAATCAAAACAAACAAAACAAACAAAATTTCCTAACCCAGTTTGTGCTGGGAAGGTTTGTGAGTCGTTAGCAAAATTGTAACTCACTTACACTACTGATGCAATGATGAGAGTGAACTAAAGACTAGGCTAGGATGTGCATCTCCTATGAGTAAAACCAAAACTCTTGCTAGCAAATGTGTCTGCTAAAATAAAACCTCAATGACTCAAACTAGAAAGTGTGTCTTCTATGGTTGAATCGGAATGAGCTAAACTAGGAAGTGCATCTCCTAAGGGTGAAAACTCTAGTGACTAGAACTAGGAAGTGTGTCTCCTATGAACCTGAAAGACCTTGATTAGGAAGTGCGTCTCCTACGGGTAAACTTCAAAACTGGACTAGGAATTGTGTCTCCTATGGTCGAACTTAAAAAGAATCAAATTAGGAAGTGCGTCTCCTACTGGTGAAGCTTGCTTAGGAAGTGCGTCTCCTATTGGGAAAACTGTTCTTAGGAAGTGCGTCTCCTACTGGGTAAAACTTGCTTAGGAAGTGCGTCTCCTATTAGTGAAACTGAACCTAGGAAGTGCGTCTCCTATTGGTGAAATAAACTTAGGAAGTGCGTCTCCTATCGGTGGAAACTGAACTTTAGGAAGTGCGTCTCCTATGGTGAAACTGACTTAGGAAGTGCGTCTCCTATGGGTGAAATGAACTTAGGAAGTGCGTCTCCTATGGTGAAACTGAACTTTAGGAAGTGCGTCTCCTATGGTGAAACTGACTTAGGAAGTGCGTCTCCTATGGGTGAAATGAACTTAGGAAGTGCGTCTCCTATGGTGAAACTGAACTTTAGGAAGTGCGTCTCCTATGGTGAAACTGACTTAGGAAGTGCGTCTCCTATGGGTGAAATGAACTTAGGAAGTGCGTCTCCTATGGTGAAACTGAACTTTAGGAAGTGCGTCTCCTATGGTGAAACTGACTTAGGAAGTGCGTCTCCTATGGGTGAAATGAACTTAGGAAGTGCGTCTCCTATGGTGAAACTGAACTTTAGGAAGTGCGTCTCCTATGGTGAAACTGACTTAGGAAGTGCGTCTCCTATGGGTGAAATGAACTTAGGAAGTGCGTCTCCTACTGGTGAAACTTATCTTAGGAAGTGCGTCTCCTACTGGTGAAACTGAAACTTAGGAAGTGCGTCTCCTATTGGTGAAACTGAAACTAGGAAGTGCGTCTCCTATTGGTGAAATAAACTTAGGAAGTGCGTCTCCTATTGGTGAAACTTGTTTAGGAAGTGCGTCTCCTATTGGTGAAACTGAAACTAGGAAGTGCGTCTCCTATTGGTGAAACTTGCTTAGGAAGTGCGTCTCCTATTGGTGAATTAAACTTAGGAAGTGCGTCTCCTATTGGTGAAATAAACTTAGGAAGTGCGTCTCCTATTGGTGAAACTTGTTTAGGAAGTGCGTCTCCTATTGGTGAAACTGAAACTAGGAAGTGCGTCTCCTATTGGTGAAACTTGCTTAGGAAGTGCGTCTCCTATTGGTGAATTAAACTTAGGAAGTGCGTCTCCTATCGGTAAAGACGTGGAATGTATGCCTCTGTTATCTGGGCGGGCTCCCAATTTCAACACTTGAAAAGTAAAGACTGAATTTATGCCTCTCATTATACAGGTGGGCGCCTGGCTTCAACACTTAAAAGTAAAGACTGAATGTATTCCTCTCATTATACAGGTGGGCGCCTGGTAAAACCTGAAATAAAAAGACTGAAACCAACAGATCCTATTTGAGGGCGGATGAACCCAACATATCCTATTTGAGGGCGGATGAACCCGACATATCCTATTTGAGGGCGGATGAACCCAACATATCCTATTTGAGGGCGGATGAACCCGACATATCCTATTTGAGGGTGGATGAACCCAACAGATCCTATTTGAGGGCGGATGAACCCAACAGATCCTATTTGAGGGCGGATGAACCCGACATATCCTATTTGAGGGCGGATGAACCCAACATATCCTATTTGAGGGCGGATGAACCCGACAGATCCTATTTGAGGGCGGATGAACCCGACATATCCTATTTGAGGGCGGATGAACCCGACAGATCCTATTTGAGGGCGGATGAACCCGACATATCCTATTTGAGGGCGGATGAACCCGACATATCCTATTTGAGGGCGGATGAACCCGACAGATCCTATTTGAGGGCGGATGAACCCGACAGATCCTATTTGAGGGCGGATGAACCCGACATATCCTATTTGAGGGTGGATGAACCCAACAGATCCTATTTGAGGGCGGATGAACCCAACAGATCCTATTTGAGGGCGGATGAACCCGACAGATCCTATTTGAGGGCGGATTAACCCAACAGATCCTATTTGAGGGCGGATTAACCCAACAGATCCTATTTGAGGGCGGATTAACCCAACATATCCTATTTGAGGGCGGATGAACCCGACAGATCCTATTTGAGGGCGGATTAACCCAACAGATCCTATTTGAGGGCGGATGAACCCAACATATCCTATTTGAGGGCGGATGAACCCGACAGATCCTATTTGAGGGCGGATTAACCCAACAGATCCTATTTGAGGGCGGATTAACCCGACAGATCCTATTTGAGGGCGGATGAACCCGACAGATCCTATTTGAGGGCGGATTAACCCGACAGATCCTATTTGAGGGCGGATGAACCCGACATATCCTATTTGAGGGCGGATGAACCCAACATATCCTATTTGAGGGCGGATGAACCCAAAAATATCCTATTCGAGGGCGGATGAACCCAAACATATCCTATTTGAGGGCGGATGAACCCAACATATCCTTCAGATTTGAAAATGTCTCACCTTGAATACTTGCTGGGGGTTGGGATGAATTTTCCTTTTCTACCTTCCCCATTTTTATTATTATTCTATTTTTCTCTTTTTTTTTTATTCCTTTTTTTTTTGTTTTGTTTTTGCATAGCTTCTTCCTTCAAAGACTACCTCCCTTGATTTACTTACCTGTTGGGGGGTAAATGTTATCAGCTGGGGGTACCCGACTTCCAGAAAATTTTCTAAATGGAAGGAAAATTTTCTGCCCCAGTTTGATAATATCCCTTGTGGCACGCAGTTCTGGCATCAATGCCATTTCCTTTACCTGTTTCAAATCAAACAAAATTTGTTAGTTTAAAACATGGTGGTTGGCTGTGATACTCCTACTGGGATGGCTTTCCCTTTCTCCTGCCTTTCTCTGTGCTCCACAACTTGTTGGGGATGATATCGTGTGCTGGGGATAATCCCTTCCTGCTGGGGATATCCCTCTTCTTTTGTGGCATAGCTCGGAAACTGGCATTTTCCCGACCTTAGTCTAGTATGGATTTCGCCCAATCATGCTCACTGCTCTCCTTGCTCTGTTCATGGGCCTTGACCTTTGAGGTTTATAAGAGGTTTATAACCTTGGTTTTGGCAAGGATATCTCTCTTGACGCTCGTCAATCTTTCTGTCAATTCCCTTTGCTGGGGATATCTTTTGACACTGGCCTCGCGCTTGTTCCTTGCTGACTATACCATTTGGATATACTAGTCAGATCTCATCTTGGAAAGATGATGGCATATTTTGAAGTCATTTCATACTTGTTCTGACCGGACAGACTCTATTGGGGAAATTTTTTATGAAAGGAGAAAGATAACAGAAACAAAATAAAAGACAAAGGAAACGATGACTCTTTTACAAAAGAAACTATAAATAAAACCCTATCAAATGCAGATACTGACTCTAATGGCCATGACATGCGTATGTGGCCTATCCTCTGCCGTCAATCATCTTTTAAGATCTTCCATTGGCGATTCCCCCTCTGATTCTCAATCTTATTCGACTTGTAGTGCCCGAAGGGTTTTCACTATCAAGTCTCTCTCATTTTGGTTTTCTCTCAGCTTTTCATCGCCTTATGGTGCCTGTGAAGGTTTTCACCGATAAGACTCTCTCATTTGTATCACTTTCCAGCTGGGGATTTGGAGTGTCGCCGGTACGACTCTTTCTGCTGGAGATTAGAGTCCTTTCTGCTGTGGAACAGAATGTTATGTTCGCCGGCAAGACTCTTCATTTGTCTGACTTGGCATCTTTTAAAGACTGATCAGAAGGTCTTTCTTTGGACCGTAATGTGGTTTTTTGGATAGGGCTAGAAAGAAAGGGTATTAAAGGCTCAAAAATGCATCGATTTTGGGTTATTAGTTACAACCTTCGGAATTAGATTTATTTACATCAAACGCAACTTTTGCCCCAGTTTCCTGCTTGGGGATATTTTAATTGTTTTTTTTTTCATTTTTCAAAACTATGACCGAGCCGTGAAGCGCCTACGTATCCTCTTTGAGGAATCAGGTCAAACGTAGTTCCCAATTCCTCTTTTCATTTGACTTTCCCTTTTTTGCTTTTTGTTATCATTTTTCTTTTCTCTTTTTCTTTTCTCATTTTCTATTGTCGTTTTTTTTTCTCTCTTTTTCTTTCATTCTTCTTTTCCCATTTTGTTGTTTTCTTTTCTTTCTTTTCTCTTACCCACCATGCTTGCGAATTTTATTCGTTGCTACTAATTCCGAACGAGGGGTACGAAAGAAAATAAATAAGGCTCCAAAGGGGTTAACGAAGGATAAAGTGTTTGGATAGTAGAACAAAATGCCTTCGTCATTCCAGTCTTCAACACATGCCAAGTGCAAACAACACAATTAAACAATAGATTTATAGTCTTTTCCGATGGTGCCGGACTTGACAATTATATTTAACCTCTGTTTGTTCATTTGTCACTTCTAAGACACCGTTGGGCGCCACTCTCATTCTCATTATTGTGAACGACCCTCATGCCAATTTAGGCGAATCTTTCTTTAATGGATTTCTTTGCGTTTAACTTGCCCCAGTTCCACATGACTCGAGCTCTGTATGATCTCAACCGTTCTTATTTTCCTTTAACTATTCTGATCACCTCTCCAGGGTTTGGATTAACTTTTAAGATTAGGCCCAAACTGGGTGCGCATGTTATGTCCCTAGAATCGGCATCGAACAAAAGATGGTAAAAGGACTAAACAAAAAGATGACTGGAAATAATAAAAGACCGGACTTGGTATTAGACTACCGGTGAAATGGTTTAAATAACAAAACAAACAAAACAATCCAGAACAAAATCCTAAAAACCAACTGGACAAGACATCATCCGACTCATCACCCTAATAATCCGAACAACAGAAATGACAACAAAATGAGCCACCACAAGCTTCTCTCTTGCTGACCCAGGAACAAAAACGTCCTCCCACTTTATCAGAATTGGCATTTTAGCCACTGAGCTTTGCATCAATACTGCCGAGACCATTACCAGCTTCAACCTCATCAACCTCCGTCGGAGAATTCTCGAGGAGGTTCGAGTGCCCCATGTCACTGTTATTAATTGCAACCCGCCCTTCTCGGATCATTTTCTCTACTTCCTTTCTCCAGCTATGACAGCTCTCAATGTTGTGCCCTATGACATTGGAGTGGTAGGCGCATCGTGCTGCCGGATCAAAGCTCCTTGCAAGCGGATTTATAGTACATGCGGGGAGTGGCTCAATCGAACCAGCATGCCTTAGCCTTTCAAACAGACTGGCATAAGATAACCCGATGGGGGCGAGAGCATTTCCTCGTTTCAGCAACCTCTTCATTCTTGCATGTTGACAGGGCCGGAAACCTGATCCAGGTGGCTTTTGGTAGGCTTGTGTAGGTGGGTAGGCATTTTGTGGAGCCGGGTGCCTGGAAAGTGAAGTATGGCGGGGAAAGAAGTGGTGTTGGGGAGCGGAGAAGCATTGGGGAGCGATGGAGCTACTCGGGTAGCTGGGAAGGCTGCCATAAGTGGGTTGGGATGGAGAGTATGGGGGATCTTCCATTATGGTGTTGGGCGCTTGGGAATTGACCGAGTTCAAGAGACTTGGCGGTGGAGGGGGTGGTGCTTTTCCCGTTATCCATGCCTGATACATGTCTGCCACATGTTGTCTCAGCATTCTCACTTCTTCTTCCAACCCGCTGTTCCGTTCGATCAATTGTTGTCGGTCATCAGTACCGACCCACTAGGTTCTGCGGTTCTGAGCCATTGTCCTTTGATTTTGCTTTGCAGGGAGGAGTTACCACAACCAACCACTTTTCTATATATGAACACAGCAAGGGAAGCCATCAATGTTAGTGTTAGGGCATTTGACAGACAATCATATATCAGAGATACAATGCGCCTAAGCAGTCAGGCAATTGTGCCCCTCTGAAAATTTCCCACACTTTCCTTTATTTATTTATTCTTTTTTTTTGTTATGGTCGAATCTTATGGAGATTGCCTACGTATCATGACCCCGCATGAATCAGACCTTGCGTAGTTCGTTCCAATAAAAGATAAACAATAATGAACATTTTTTCAATTTTCATATTGAAACAAACTAGGTTTCAAGGATTTAAAGATGACCCGCAAACTTGAAAATCAAACAACCCGCATGTTCTAATCAAAAGATTGGTAGACTCAAAAACAAAATTACAGCTCCCTTTCTCTGTTCGACAAATGCAACCAAATGGTTATTTTTTGCAACTGTGGCCCCTTCCAATTTTCACACGAATTTTGAGGCCGGAGAGGATTATTTTGACACTTTAAAACTTGTCCATTCTTTTACGAAAATAACCTTTCGACAACTGAAAGATACTCTAAGGCTATTTCGGCAAGAACAGTTTAAGACGCGGCCGAAGCTGGCTCGGCTTATTATGACAAAAGACGGTATTCACATAACCGCTGACTCTTTGATTTTTTTTTCTTTTTAAAAATTACAATAAAAGACTTGGCGTTGTAAACACGGCCCTTCAGCGCCTCGGGGACGAAGATTTATAAGGCTGTGTGGGTCCATATCTCAAAATGACCCAAAGGTGGCTGTTTATGCCAAGTCAGCCTTCCGGCGTCCCTTTCGGGAACATTCGGCCCTTTATGGCAAAACAACATCACCTGACTTATTTACGACTCTTTTTATCATTTTTTCCAAATTAGAAAACTCAATATTGCAAGCACGGCCTTTCAACGTCTCGGGAACGAAGATTTTTAAGGCTGTGTGGGCCAATTGGACCAAATCCAAAACATGACCCAAAGGTGGCTGTTTATGCAAAGTCAGCCTTCCGGCGTCCCTTTCGGGAACATTCGGCTATGTCTTGATAAAACAACGTCACCCGACTTCTTTATGACAAAGCTAAAATTTGACATATATTTGTTTTTTTGGCTATTTTAGCAAAAGGTGGGTTAGACATCACCCGACTTAATTATGACAAGATTAAAATTTTTGATTTTTGGCTATTTTAGCAAAAGGTGGGGTTGGACCCGATGAGGGTTGCCTACGTATCTCACATCCGGTGAGAATCAAACCCGCGTAGTTCGGGCAAATAAACTATTATTGAGAAGACCTTTTTCCATTTTCTATATTTATTATTTTTTTTTTTATTATTTTCACAACAATCAAATAGACTATTATTCTATTATTTTCATTTATAACAAACAAACGAATTAACGAAAAACATAAAACATTCCTTCTTTTTGAGAAGGTGGGGTTGGACCCGATGAGGGTTGCCTACGTATCTCACATCCGGTGAGAATCAAACCCGCGTAGTTCGGGCAAATAAGAATAAGTAGGCAAATAATAATAAGAAGATGAACTAACCTTTTTTGAATTTTCGTTTAAAAGAACTACTTTAAAAGAAGCAAGGAAATATTATTTTTTGATTGATTTTCCTTTTTTAAAAGAAACACTTCTAAGATATATTTTTTGAATTTTCATTTACTTTTTTTTTTATTCTAAAGAAGAAGAAGAAAATATTTTTCGGAATTTTGCTTTTAATAAAAGAAATGCTTCTCAAAAATGTTTTTTTTTGAATTTTGAATTTTCTTTTCAATTTTGAAAAAAGAATCAAACTATTTTCGGATTTGTTTTTTTTTATATATATATTATATTATTTTTTGAAAACAATTAGAAAGACTTCCTAAAGAAGTCAATAATGGAGAAAATATTTTTGGATTATTTTAATTTTGTCATTTTCATAAACAAATAAATAACACATATTTTAAAAACAAGACTCTTTTTTTCATTTTTATGGCAAGACAAACTTTTATGGCAAAACAATGATTATTTTTTCTACTTTTCCTTTGCTTTAATAAAACAAACTAATAAGACATATTTTTTATTTTTATTTCTCAAAATTTCGGCAGAGTTTCGACACTACTTGGACATTTGCGTTTTTTTTCTCTTTCTAAAAATAAGTAGTTATATCTCTACACTGCCATTTTCAACTTTCACAATTTTTCTAATTTGTGGAAACGTACAAAATTTTTTTTTTGACATAATGATTTCCAAGACTTCTTGGATTCCGCAAATGCTCCCCATGCGCTTTTCCCAACATATGAAGCGTGGGGGACATATGGGAATTCCAAGACTTCTTGGATTCCACAAATGTTCCCCATGTGCTTTCCCAAAAAGCAAGCGTGGGGGACATAGGGAATTCCAAGGCTTCTTGGATTCCACAAATGTTCCCCATGCTTTGATTAAAATAACATCATGCTGGAAATGACCAAATGACCCATTCGCCCTTGACTGAATATAACATGTAGCACATAGGATGCCATAAGATGGTCTATTATTTTCAGGTTGCTTGTCCTAGACGGACCCAACCCCTGTGTTGAGTCCCCTAAGTCAAATGCACATGATGCAAATAAACGTTCCTACTAGGGATCCGGCATGTGGCTTTGTTATACTAGGTTCAGAACCTGGGTGTTTGTTCTAGACCTGGCTTACCCGAGCGGACAGCTCGAGCCGAGGGGGGGCAGCGTACCGGGAATACAGAAGCTTCACCGGCTTAGCAACTTATCCGAACCTCGTTCTAAATTGGGATTTGACACTATACAGAAAAGAAGTCATACGAAGTATGCCCTTCTTCATGATTTAGAAGACTCAGAAAGTATAGGGTTTCGGCACAATTTATATACAGTTCACATAATATCAAAGCGGTAAAAGCAACATTTAGCACATTAGGCTCAAAACATGTAAAAAATCAGATAAAGCCAAATATAACAATTTATCTAAGCTCGAATTTCTAACCCTGAACCAGTGGTTCTGGCCAAATCCCCAGCAGAGTCGCCAGAGCTGTCACACCTCCTTTTTCCGCGCCCGAGGGGCGCAGGGGAGTTTTTTCCAATTAAAGGACAATCGAAACGGGATTTATTTGTTTATTTCAGAGTCGCCACTTGGGAGATTTACGGTGTCCCAAGTCACCAATTTTAATCCCGAATCGAGGAAAATAATGACTCTATATTACAGTCTGCGTACCAGAAATCTAGATAAGGAATTCTGTTAACCCGGGAGAAGGTGTTAGGCATTCCCGAGTTCCGTGGTTCTAGCACGGTCGCTCAACTGTTATATTTGGCTTATTTATCTGATTTTTAATACACTATGAACTTATGTGCAAATTTATCTTTTAACCGCTTTACTATTATTGTTTTTAGGAGAATGTGAACATCGCTTAAAACACGTCTTTGGACTGCGTCACATGAAATGCACCCACCATCCAGAACACATTTTATTTGATGTTTTGAGATTTGGATTTGGGTCGCATGAAATGCACACCCGAGCTTAAGAAAGTAAATTATTAAACACGTGCCTAAAGAGACTATCGCGTTATTATTTTTTTGCGGAGGCCGCGAAATTCGCTAAACGACCCTCCTGAATTCTAAGTAATTTTAAACAAGTATTTACTGAGGGCCCCGCACTTTGTATTTTTATTCGGCGAGGCTCATCTCATTCTTATTTTTTTTTTTTTAAAAAGAATTTGCAACGTCATGGAAATGCATCTCGGGCCACGCCACAATCAATGCGCCCGTGACTAGAGACATATTTCGACTCCGTTGAGATTTGGATTTGGGTCACATAAACGTGCACCCGAGTTCAGGGAGATAACATTATTAAAGGCGCGCCTAAAGCAACTAGCGCATTATTATTTTTGGGTAGGGCCGTGAAATTTACTAAAACGGCACGTCCCGGAATCTAAGTATTTAATACATATATTTTGCGAGGGCTCCACAATTTGTACATTTTTATTTAGCGAAGCTCGTCTCTTTTTTATTTGTTTATTTATTCAATTGTTTTTATTTACTTTTTTATTTATTTATTTTTTTTATTATTATTTTTTATTATTATTATTATTATTATTATTTTTATTTTTTATTTTTTAAAGGATGCCATTTTTACGCCTTTAACAATACTAAACCATACGGCTTCTTTACACCTACAATCTCATAACTTGTCAAGATTTGATAAAAGAAGTTAAGCGAATGAGTGTTTCGGGCGTAGTAACAACAGGTACTAATACTAATTTTGTCCAAATAAACTAAGACAATAACAACATAACACATTGAACGTAAATAATAACAATACTAATCTTGGGACTACTAATACAACTAAATCAAATGACATCAAATAATCAATAATAACATAACACAAAAATGAACTAAAATGCATACGGTAAAACATAAGCAGAAAATTATCATATCAATTGATATATTGCAACTTCAAACATTGAACGTAAAATTTCTTTAATCCAATACATAGAGGTTTACTAACCTTTGCACCTCGACAAACTCAGAGCAACAAACACGATTCCGACGGAACTTAAGCCGGACCTTTCTGAACGAAGAACAACGACGGAACCTCGGACAGCGCCTCGACGTACCGGACCTCGACGAACCAAAGACGACCTCGATGAAATAGAAAGCTTGGCCGAAAAACTGTTGTTGCTGCCGGATTTTCGAGAGGTTAGCTGCTGCTGGATTTTCGACGCAGCAGGTTGGCGCAAGAAATGCAACAGGAAGGGGTCGTTTGGATGCGAAGAAGGAGGAGCTATGGAGTGTCGTTGGTGCAGTGACGACGCGGCAACAATGGTGGGTCGTTTGTGCAGTGATTAATGGCTGGAGCTCAGACGTGAGAGAGTGGTTGGTTTTGGGTTAGGTTCGCCGGACATGGTGGAGAGCTCGACAACGCAGCAACAGCTGCTCGAGTTCCGGCGAGTGGGCAGTAGGGTTTTGGGTCGTGGGGGTGGTGGTTTTTGCGGTGGTTTTTCTTGGTTTTTCCAAGGAAGAAGACGATGGGAAGGTGACGGGCAGTAGGGTTTTGGGTGTTTGTTGACGGGGTCGAACGGTGGTGATGCTTGGTCGACGGGGGGAGCTCGCAACGGGTTGACGACGATGGTTACGAACTGGTTTGGGTAACCATGGTGGTTTGACGATGGTGACTGCAGTAGGGTTTTGGTCGTTCTTTCAAAAGAGGAAGACGAGGCTACAGTGCCTTTTTTTTTCACATTTTTCAGTGGTTTTTTTTCCGTTCCCCCCCGTTCTCTTCTGCTTCTTCTTCTTAAGAAGAAGAAGATAAACAGTACATGTTTTCTTTTTTTTTTTTTTTTTAAAAAATCTCAAAATCCCTTCCCTTGTCAAATGTGTAGTCCGTGTATTTGGCATGGTTTGCCATGAAAAATGAGCCCACGCGTGGTGGGGTTCAAGGCATATGTCCCCCACGCGTGGTGGGGTTCCCCATGTGTCCTGGACACTGTTTATTATGGGCTAGGTCCGAAAATTAGGCCTAAAACCGGGTAGTTTAAACCCGAATATTATTCTTTTGCCCGGACCCGAGAAATAGGAACACGTTGCTTAACTAGTCCTATGTAAGCAAAAATAACTACCAAAAATAAGACTAGTATTCAACAAAACTATATATTTTTAAAATATTTTTTAAAGATTTAAAATAGCTACAAAATATTAATGAAACTATTTTTTTTGTAATTTTCGTTTTTCTTAAATATTAAGATAAAATATGAAGTAATATTTTTTGTATTTTTCAAAGTTAAAATGATTATAGAATATTAATAAAACTATTTTTTGTAATTTTCGTTTTTAATAAAGAAAAAAAATAAAAAGTAATATTTTTTGTATTTTTCCAAAATTAAAACGACTACAAAACATTAATAGAATTATATTTTTTTGTAATTTTTGAATTTATATAAAGTACAAAAATAAAGTGCAATTTTGTATTTTTCAAGTTGATGAGAGATACATAAACTAAAATTTATATATATACCTTTTTTTGTAATTTTTCTTTTTGCAACGAAATAAAGGAAAAATAGTTAAAATAGCTATACTAGACCCAATTTCACATATTCACACTAAAAATGTGAAAATTCTCGGGGAGGGTCAAAAATCACGTGCTTACAGCTGCCCCTCTTTGACTGGAAACACGAAGAGTTTTCCGACAAAGAACGACTAGACGTGTTTTTGACCCGACCATTACTTGGACGGACTACACTTAAGGAAAGGGAGGGAATGTGACCGAGCCCTGGTATCTGAGCTGCCTACATATCCTTGGTTTTTGGAGCCTCACTATACATTTCTGTAGCCTGTGTTTTCCCGTGAGTTTTCGGGTTTTGGGATTGTTTTAGTCTTGAGATATTGAGTCGTATATGCCGAGCGACATTCAGTACAATTTCCTTTTTAGATAATTAAATATGGTATTCTATTTTTCCGCAATTATTATGTTTCCGCAAGTGTTAGGCTTACCTGGTCATGAAGACTAGGTGCCGTCATGACATGTTCACGGTTGGTGAACTAGGGTCGTGACAAGTTGGTATCAGAGCTCTAGGTTCATAGGAGTCACGGGACACATGTCGGTTTATTAGAGTCTCGCTGATCGGTACGAAGACGTCTGTACTTATCTACGAGAGGCTATGTAACTATTTAGGAAAAAAATTTCAGTTCATTGATCTCCTTGTCGTGCGATATTTTTGACATCAATTCTAAACTTCTGTCTTCTATTCTCTCACAGATGGTGAGGACACGTGCTACTCGGGACGATCAGGCACCCGCACCCCCTCCTGCAGCCGTCAGAGGCAGGGGTCGGGGCAGAGTCCGTGGATGCGCACGGGGTGCAGCCAGAGCACATACGCGAGCTGCCGCTGAGGTACCGCCAGCAGATCCAGTCGGAGTTCAGGCACCCGACACGCCTACAACCACTACTACTACACCCCTTCAGGAGACATTGGCACAATTTATGAGTATGTACACCACGCTGGCTCAGGCAGGGTTGCTTCCCCTTGCTGCATCCATATCCCAGGCCGGGGGAGGGGCACGAACTCCTGCCGCCCGCACTCCTGAGCAGCGAGTGCAGGTTGAGAAGGTCCCAGAGATCATTCCTGTACAGACTGCAGTTCCAGTTTAGCCCGAGGATGGGGCAGCTGCTTCTGTGGATGAGCAGCGGAGACTCGAGAGGTTCAAGAAGTATGATCCTCCGGTTTTTAGTGGACTAGCGACAGATGATGCCTTGGGATTTCTGGAGGATTGCCACTGTATTCTTCGTACTATGGGTATTACCGGATCGAGCGGGGTTTCTTTCACTACTTTCCAACTTCGGGGAGCCGCCTATGAGTGGTGGAGCACCTATGAGTTAGACAGTCCAGACGAGGCTGCTTTACTGACTTGGACCTAGTTCTCAGACATGTTTTTGAGAGAGTTCGTCCCTCAGAGCCTCAAGGACGCATGGCGTGCATAGTTTGAACATTTGCGCCAGGGTGCTATGACTGTTTCAGAGTATGCTATCCGTTACACCAGATTGGCTAGGCATGCACCAGCCTTGGTTGCTACTGTCCGCGAGAGGGTTCGCCGGTTTATTGAGGGGCTTATTCCTCCCATCAGATCTAGCATGGCTCGTGAGTTGGAGATGGATATTTCTTATCAGCAGGTAGTGAGCATTACTAGGAGGGTTAAGGGTATGCATGCTAGGGAGAGAGAGGAGAGGGAGGCCAAGAGGTCTCGTGAGTCAGGCCATTTTTCTGGTGCCCGTACCCCAGTTGCAGGTCATCATGGTAGGGGCCATATGAGTCGCCTCGTTCATTCAGCTCTTCCAGTAGCCAGCAATGCTCCAGCTCCTCCCAGATCTCAGGAGCCATATTATGCACCTCCAGTTTCTAGCGCGCCTCTTGCGCGGGGTGCTTTCAGAGGTCAGCCTAGCAGACCTGGCCCTAGCCAGTCACAACCACCACGTCCTCCCAGAGCTTGTTTCGAGTGTGGTGACACACGCCATGTGGTGAGGGATGCCCTAGACTTGGGAGGGGTGCACCTCCACACACTTCTCAGCCACAGCGTGCCCCGCAGAGTTCTCAGGCCATTATTCCAGCTCCAGCTGCCACCCCACCTGGCCAGCCAGTTAGGGGCGAAGATCGGGGAGATAGAGGTCGCCCTCGAGGGAGGGGCCGGGACAGATTCTATGTCATTCGTGATCGTGCCGAGGCTGTCGCCTCCGATTCTGTTATCACAGGTATTATATTGGTTAGTCACAGAGAGACATCGGTTCTATTCGATCCAGGCTCTACTTATTATTATTTGTCATCTTATTTTGCTCCGCATTTGGGTACAGCCCGAGAAACTTTGAGCTCTCCTGTTTATGTTTCTACTCCCGCGGGAGATTCCCTTGTTGTGGACCGCGTATATCGGTCATGTTTGGTTACTATTCGTGGTTTTGAGACCAGGGAAGATCTTTTATTACTTGATATGGTTGATTTCGATATTATCTTGGGCATGGACTGGTTGTCGCCCCAGTATGTTATTCTTGATTGTCACGCTAAGACCGTGACGTTGGCTATGCCAGGTATTCCCCGTATTGAGTGGAGTGGTACTTTTGATCACACTCCCAGTAGAGTTATATCTTTTCTTAAGGCTCAGCATATGGTTGAGAAGGGGTGCGCCGCGTATTTTGCTTATGTGAGAGATGTCAGTACTGATACCCCTTCTGTTGACTCTGTCCCAGTAGTACGGGATTTCCCCGATGTGTTTCCTGCTAATCTTCCGGGCATGTCGCCTGACCGGGACATTGATTTTGGTATTGATTTGTTGCTGGGCACTCAACCCATATCTATTCCTCCTTACCGTATGACTCCTCCTAAGTTGAAGGAGTTGAAGGATCAGTTACAGGAATTGCTTGATAAGGGTTTTATTTGACCTAGTGTTTCACCGTGGGGTGCTCCTGTCTTGTTCGTAAAGAAAAAGGATGGTTCTATGCGCATGTGTATCGATTATCGTCAGTTGAACAAAGTTACAGTGAAGAACCGATATCCTTTGCCTCGTATTGATGATCTATTTGACCAGCTTCAGGGCGCACAGGTGTTTTCTAAGATTGATTTGCGATCAGTCTATCACTAGCTAAAGATTCGGGATCCAGATATCCCGAAGACTGCTTTCAGGACTCGGTATGGTCATTACGAATTCCTTGTCATGTCATTTGGGCTGACCAACGCCCCAGCAGCTTTTATACATTTGATGCACAGTGTATTCAGGCCCTATCTCAACTCGTTTGTCATTGCTTTTATAGATGATATTCTTGTATACTCCCGGAGTCGGGAAGATCATGAGCAGCACCTGAGGACAGTGCTTCAGACCCTGAGGGAAAAGAAATTATATGCAAAGTTCTCAAAATGTGAGTTTTGGTTGAGTTCTGTGGCGTTCCTAGGCCACGTGGTATCGAGTGAGGGCATTCAGGTAGATCCAAAGAAGGTGGAGGCCGTGCAGAGTTGGCCCAGGCCCTCCTCAGCTACTGAGATCCGTAGTTTCCTTGGACTGGCGGGGTATTACCGTCGTTTTATGGAGGGGTTCTCATCGATTGCAGCCCTATGACTAGATTAACCCAGAAGGGTGCTCCTTTTCAGTGGTCAGACGAGTGTGAGGCGAGCTTCCAAAAGCTCAAGACGGCTTTGACTTCAGCCCCTATTCTAATTTTGCCTACTGGTTCGGGGTTCTATACGGTTTATTGTGATGCCTCACGAGTTGGACTGGGAGCGGCGTTGATGCAGGACGGTAGGGTGATTGCCTACGCGTCCAGACAGTTGAAGGTACATGAAAAGAACTATCCTGTCCATGACCTTAAGTTAGTTGCTATTGTTCATGCCTTGAAGATCTGGCGACATTATTTGTACGGCGTGCCTTGTGAGATTTACACGGATCATCGGAGTTTACAGCAATTGTTCAAGTAGAAGGATCTGAACTTGTGCCAAAGGAGATGGTTGGAGCTACTGAAGGATTATGATATCACTATTCTATATCACCCGGGCAAGGCCAATGTGGTAGCTGATGCCTTGAGTCGCCGGGCGGAGAGTTTGGGGAGTTTGGCATATTTACCAGCTTCAGAGAGGCCCATGGTGATGGATGTTCAGGCTTTAGGCAGTCAGTTCATGAGATTGGACCTTTCGGAGCCCAGTCGGGTTCTAGCCTGTGTGGTTTCTCGGTCTTCATTGTTTGATCGTATCAGGGAGCGGCAGTATGATGACCCTCATTTGCTTGTCCTCAGGGACACAGTTCAGCATGGTGATGCTAGGAATGTGACTATTGAAGATGACGGGGTATTGAGGATGCAGGGTCGTATCTATGTACCCGATGTGGATGATATTCGGGAGTTGATATTGACCGAGGTCCATAGCTCGCGGTACTCCATCCATCCGGGTGCCGCGAAGATGTATCAGGATCTGAGGCAGCATTACTTATGGAGGCGGATGAAGAAGGATATAGTAGAGTTTGTAGCTAGATGCCTCAACTGTCAGCAGGTAAAGGCTGAGCACCAGAGACCGGGAGGGTTACTCCAGCATATGGAGATTTCGGAGTGGAAATGGGAGAAGATCACTATGGATTTTGTGACTGGTCTCCCTCTGACGGCGAGGAAGTTTGATTCTATTTGGGTTGTTGTGGATCGGCTGACCAAGTCCGCTCATTTCATTCCAGTGTGTACTTCTTACTCAGCGGAGCGGTTAGCAGGGATTTATATCAGGGAGATTGTCCGTCTGCACGACATTCCAATTTCTATCATTTCAGACAGGGGTTCAGTGTTTACATCACAGTTCTGAAGGGCCGTCCAGCACGAGTTGGGTACCCGGGTGACTATGAGTACAGGTTTTCACCCTCAGACGGACGGTCAGTACGAAAGGACTATTCAGATTCTTGAAGATATGCTCCGAGCCTGTGTTATTGATTTTGGAGGCTCGTGGGACCAGTTTTTGCCTTTAGCAGAGTTCGCCTACAACAATAGCTACCAGTCCAGCATCCAGATGGCTCCGTATGAGGCGTCGTATGGTAGGCGATGTCGGTCTCCAGTTGGATGGTTTGAGCCGGAAGAGGCTCGATTATTGGGTACTGATTTGGTTTAGGAGGCCTTGGATAAAGTCCGGATTATTCAGGATAGACTTCGTACAGCTCAGTCCAGACAGAAAAGTTTTGTAGACCGCAAGGTCAGAGATGTTGCTTACATGGTTGGTGAGCAGGTATTGTTCTGTGTATCGCCTATGAAGGGCGTGATGAGATTTGGGAAGAAGGGCAAGCTCAGCCCTAGGTTCATCGGTCCATTTGAGATTCTTGATCGTATGGGAGAGGTGGCTTATAGACTTGCCTTGCCACCTAGCTTGTCAGATGTGCATCCCGTGTTTCATGTATCTATGCTCCGGAAGTATCGCGCGATCCATCGCACGTGATAGATTTCAGCACTGTCCAATTGGACAAGGATCTGTCATATGAGGAGGAACCGGTGGCTATTCTAGACCGGCAGGTTCGACAGTTGAGGTCGAAGAGTTTTCCTTCGGTGCGTGTTCAGTGGAGAGGTCAGCCTCCTGAGGCATCGACCTGGGAGTCCGAGTCCGATATGCGGGGCCGTTATCCCCACCTATTTCCCGACTCAGGTACTTCTTTCATTTGTCCGTTTGAGGACGAACGGTTGTTTTAGAGGTGGAGAATGTGACAACCCAAAGGGGCATCACCGTAGTTCTTCCTTGTTCCGCGCTTCCGAGGCCTTGAAAACCTCGCTTTTAGTTGCCTCGATTTGTGTGCGCAGTGCGGGTGCATAGCCAGAAAGTTTTTATGTTAGAATATGTGAATTTTGTGAAAACAATTTGATGGATTTTGATATTAATATGCATAATATTGACTTCGGTCAACATTTTGGGTAAACAGACCCGGACCTGTGATTCGATGGTCCCGGAGGGTCCGTAGAAAAATATGGGACTTGGGCGAGTGCCCGGAATCAAATTCCGTGGTCCCAAGCCCGAGAAATGAATTTTTGAAAGAAATTATTTTCTGAAATTTGATATGAAAATTTGAAATGAAAAGGAGTTAGAAAATATAGGTATCGGGCTCGTATTTTGGTTCCGACGCCCGGTACAAGTCTTAAATATGTGTTAAGCACTATCTGTAAAGTTTGGCTAAAAACGGACGTCATATGACGTGTTTCGGACTAAAAATGGAGAATTTGAGTTATGAAAGTTGAAGAAAGAAAATCATGTGTTTGAGGCTTGATCCTATGTATATGATGTTATTTTGGCGATTTGATCGCACGAGTAAGTCCGTAAGATGTTTTAAGGTTGTGTGCATGTTTGGTTTGGAGCCCCGAGGGCTCGGGTGAGTTTTGAATGGGGCCCGGGAGGTCTTGGACTTAAAAAATGCAGGTTCGGGTGTTGCAGACACCAGCGCGGCCGCGGTCATTTCCGCGCGGTCCGCGCTGGAGCCGCGCGGCCGCGATGCCTTTCTGTGCGGTCCGCGTGGCTGAGTCTGAGGGCTAGGGTTTCAGGTTAACTAGCGCGGCCGCGCACCAAAATAGTGCGGTCCGCGCTGGAAGGGTTCAGAGAAGCCCCAATTTTTTCTCCCACTCGGCGCGGCCGCAGCACATTTTTGTGCGGTCCGCGCCAGGTCCTCAGAAAGCTATACAAGTTCGGAAAAATCTCAGTCATTTTTCACTTTTCAAAAACCCAAAACCTAAGAGGCGATTTTCCAATCAACTTTTCTTATCCAAAACCATTGGTAAGTGATTTCTAACTTAATTTCTTCACTTCTTAACATCTTTTAACATGATTTCAACTTCAAATCAAAGATTTTCATGGGGAAATTGGGTGTTTTGGGTAGAACCTAGGTTTTCTACAAATTGAGAAGTTGGACCTCAATTTGGGGTCCGATTTCAAAACAAAACATATATTTTCATTCGTGGGAGAATGGGTAACAGGGTTTTGGTCTGAACCTCGAGTTTCGACCACGTGGGTCCGGGGGTATATTTGACCTTTTTGGGAAAAACCTTGTAAAAACTATTTTTTGTGCATTGGTGTTAGTTCCAATAGTAGTTATTAATGCATTCAAGTAATTTGTGACTAGATTCGAGCGGTTGGGTGGTGAATTCGAGAGGTAAAGTTATAATCAAAACTTGAGTTGGAGCATTCGAGGTAAGTGGCTTGTATAACCTTGAGTGGGGGACCTTTCCCCTTAGGAAGTGCTATATTTGATAATTGAAATGCCCTGTACGTGAGGTGACTAGCGCGTACTTAAGCTAATTGTTGAAAATCCGTTTTTTTTCCTTAAGTATTTCAATTGAGTTCTTTCTTGTTTTATTCTACTTGTGAATTTAGCATGTTGCTAGCCTAGAAAGGCATGTTTAGTTGACTAAATTGCCTATTTGCTTAAAATTTCCTGAATTGCATTACGTGAAGTATGTTAGGCTAGAAGTAAATGTTTACTTGGTACGAAATAAGCGTTTAATTTAATATTCTTGTGTTGCTGCTATGTGTTTTAAATTGGGACTACAGGTTAGATTCCCGGGAGATTCCCCCTGCACATTTACTTTAGGACTACGGGTTAGATCCCCGGGAGATCCCCCGCACATATATTGAGGATACCAAGAGATCCTCGGGATACCAAGAGATCCCTGACTTATATTGAGGATACCGAGAGATCCTCGGGATACCAAGAGATCCCTAGTACATATTGAGGATACCAAGAGATCCTCGGGATACCAAGAGATCTCTGGCTTATATTGAGGATACCGAGAGATCCTCGGGATACCAAGAGATCCCTAGTACATGTCGAGGATACTAAGAGATCCTCGGGATACTTAGAGATCCCCGGTTACTTTCCTTATGGTTTGCTTTCATCATTGTTTCCGTTATTGTACTCTCATTATCCTGTATAGATTCTTACTGTAGGTTCTCAATTGCACTGCTTATCTTATCCTGACATCGTTATATTTTATATAACCTCAGTAGGGCCCTGACCTTCCTCGTCACTACCCAACCGAGGTTAGGCTTGGCACTTACTGAGTACCGCTATGGTGTACTTACGCCTCTTCTGCGCATGTTTTCATGTGCAGATCCAGGTACCTCTACTCAGGCGCACTATTAGTGAGGCAGGAGGACTACAGAGGCTTCGAGGTAGATCTGCTACATCCGCAGACCGACGAGTCTCCCTCTTTATTCTATCTTTTGTACTTAGTTCTCTTTTCTTCCGTTTGTTAGATATTCTGGAGTTTGGAGCCTCACTATACATTTCTGTACCCTGTGTTTTCCTGTGAGTTTTCAGGTTTTGGGATTGTTTTAGTCTTGAGATATTGAGTCGTATATGCCGAGCGACATTCAGTACAATTTCCTTTTTAGATAATTAAATATGGTATTCTATTTTTCCGCAATTATTATGTTTCCGCAAGTGTTAGGCTTACCTGGTCACGAAGACTAGGTGCCGTCATGACATGTTCACGGTTGGTGAACTAGGGTCGTGACAAGTTGGTATCAGAGCTCTAGGTTCATAGGAGTCACGGGACACATGCCGGTTTATTAGAGTCTCGCTGATCGGTACGGAGACGTCTGTACTTATCTACGAGAGGCTATGTAACTATTTAGGAAAAATTCTTCAGTTCATTGATCTCCTTATCGTGCGATATTTTTGACATCAATTCTAAACTTCTGTCTTCTATTCTCTCACAGATGGTGAGGACACGTGCTACTCGGGACGATCAGGCACCCGCACCCCCTCCTGCAGCCGTCAGAGGCAGGGGTCAGGGCAGAGGCCGTGGATGCGCACGGGGTGCAGCCAGAGCACCTACGCGAGCAGCCGTTGAGGTACCGCTAGCAGATCCAGTCGGAGTTCAGGTACCCGACACGCCTACAACCACTACTACTATAGCCCTTCAGGAGACATTGGCACAGTTTATGAGTATGTACACCACGATGGCTCAGGCAGGGTTGCTTCCCCTTGCTGCAGTCACATCCCAGGCCGGGGGAGGGGCAAAGACTCCTGCTGCCCGCACTCCTGAGCAGCAAGTGCAGGTTGAGCAGGTCCCAGAGATCATTCCTATATAGACTGCAGTTCCAGTTTAGCCCGAGGATGGGGCAGCTGCTTTTGAGGATAAGCAGCGGAGACTCGAGAGGTTCAAGAAGTATGATTCTACGGTTTTTAGTGGACTAGCGACAGATGATGCCTTGGGATTTCTGGAGGATTGCCACTGTATTCTTCGTACTATGGGTATTACCGGATCGAGCGGGGTTTCTTTCACTACTTTCCAACTTTGGGGAGCCGCCTATGAGTGGTGGCACACCTATGAGTTAGACAGTCCAGATGAGGCTGCTTCACTGACTTGGACCCAGTTCTCAGACATGTTTTTGAGAGAGTTCGTCCCTCAGAGCCTCAGGGACGCATGGCGTGCAGAGTTTGAGCATTTGCGCCAGGGTGCTATGGCTGTTTCAGAGTATGCTATCCGTTACACCAGATTGGCTAGGCATGCACCAGCCTTGGTTGCTACTTTCCGCGAGAGGGTTCGCCGGTTTATTGAGGGGCTTATTCCTCCCATCAGATCTAGCATGGCTCGTGAGTTAGAGATGGATATTTCTTATCAGCAGGTAGTGAGCATTGCTAGGAGGGTTGAGGGTATGCATGCTAGGGAGAGAGAGGAGAGGGAGGCCAAGAGGTCTCGTGAGTCGGGCCATTTTTCTGGTGCCCGTACCCCAGCTGCAGGTCGTCATGGTAAGGGCTATATGAGTCGCCCCGTTCATTCAGTTCTTCCAGCAGCCAGCAATGCTCCATCTCCTCCCAGATCTCAGGAGCCATATTATGCACCTCTAGTTTCTAGCGCGCCTCTTGCTCGGGGTGCTTTCAGAGGTCAGCCTAGCAGACCTGGCCCTAGCTAGTCACAACCACCACGTCCTCCCAGAGCTTGTTTTAGGTGTGGTTACACACGCCACGTGGTGAGGGATTGCCCTAGACTTGGGAGGGGTGCACCTCCACACACTTCTCAACCACAGCGTGCCCCACAGAGTTCTCAGGCCATTGTTCCAGCTCCAGCTGCCACCCCACCTGCCCAGCCAGTCAGGGGCGGAGATTGGGGAGATAGAGGTCACCCTCGAGGGAGGGGCCGGTCCAGATTCTATGCTATTCCTGATCGTGTCGAGGCTTTCGCCTCCGATTTTGTTATCACAGGTATTATATTGGTTAGTCATAGAGAGGCATCGGTTCTATTCGATCCAGGCTCTACTTATTCTTATGTTTCATCTTATTTTGCTCCGCATTTGGGTACAGCCCGAGAGACTTTGTGCTTTCCTGTTTATGTTTCTACTCCTGTGGGAGATTCCCTTATTGTGGACCGCGTATATCGGTCATGTTTGGTTACTATTCGTGGTTTTGAGACCAGGGCAGATCTTTTATTACTTGATATGGTTGATTTCGATATTATCTTGGGCATGGACTGGTTGTCACCCTAGTATGCTATTCTTGATTGTCACGCTAAGACCGTGACGCTGGCTGTGCCAGGTATTCCCTGTATTGAGTGGAGTGGTACTTTTGATCATACTCCCAGTAGAGTTATATCTTTTCTTAAGGCTCAGCGTATAGTTGAGAAGGGGTGCGTCGCGTATTTTGCTTATGTGAGAGATGTCAGTACTGATACCCCTTCTGTTGACTCTGTCCCAATAGTACGAGATTTCCCCGATGTGTTTCCAGCTGATCTTCCGGGCATGCCGCCTGACCGGGACATTGATTTTGGTATTGATTTGTTGCCGGGAACTCAGCCCATATCTATTCCTCCTTACCGTATGGCTCCTCCTGAGTTGAAGGATCAGTTACAGGAATTGCTTGATAAGGGTTTTATTCGACCCAGTGTTTCACCGTGGGGTGCTCCTGTCTTGTTCGTAAAGAAAATGGATGGTTCTATGCGCATGTGTATCGATTATCGTCAGTTGAACAAAGTTACAGTGAAGAACCGATATCCTTTGCCTCGTATTGATGATCTATTTGACCAGCTTCAGGCGCACAGGTGATTTCTAAGATTGATTTGCGCTCAGGCTATCACCAGCTAAAGATTCGGGAGTCGGATATCCCGAAGACTGCTTTCAGAACTCGGTATGGTCATTACGAATTCCTTGTCATGTCATTTGGGCTGACCAACGGCCCAGCAGCTTTTATGCATTTGATGCACAGTGTATTCAGGCCCTATCTCGACTCGTTTGTCATTGTTTTTATAGATGATATTCTTCTATACTCCCGGAGTCGGGAAGATCATGAGCAGCACCTGAGGACAGTGCTTCAGACCCTGAGGGAAAAGAAATTATATGCAAAGTTCTCAAAATATGAGTTTTGGTTGAGTTCTGTGGCGTTCCTAGGCCACGTGGTATCGAGTGAGGGCATTCGGGTAGATCCAAAGAAGGTGGAGGCCGTGCAGTGTTGGCCCAGGCCCTCCTCAGCTACTGAGATCCGTAGTTTTCTTGGACTGACGGGGTATTACCGTCGTTTTGTGGAGGAGTTCTCATCGATTGCAGCCCCTATGACTAGATTGACCCAGAAGGGTGCTCCTTTTCTATGGTTAGACGAGTGTGAGGCGAGCTTCCAAAAGCTCAAGACGGCTTTGACTTCAGCCCCTATTCTAATTTTGCTTACTGGTTCAGGGTCCTATACGGTTTATTGTGATGCCTCACGAGTTGGACTGAGAGCGGTGTTGATGCAGGATGGTAGGGTGATTGCCTACGCGTCCAGACAGTTGAAGGTACATGAAAAGAACTATCCTGTCCATGACCTTGAGTTAGCTGCTATTGTTCATGCCTTGAAGATCTGGCGACATTATTTGTACGGCGTGCCTTGTGAGATTTACACGGATCATCGGAGTTTACAACACTTGTTCAAGCAGAAGGATCTGAACTTGCGCCAAAGGAGATGGTTGGAGCTACTAAAGGATTATGATATCACTATTCTATATCACCCGGGCAAGCCCAATGTGGTAGCCGATGCCTTGAGTCGCCGGGCGGAGAGTTTGGCATATTTACCAGCTTCAGAGAGGCCCATGGCGATGGATGTTCAGGCTTTAGCCAGTCAGTTCGTGAGATTGGACCTTTCGGAGCCCAGTCGGGTTCTAGCCTGTGTGGTTTCTCGGTCTTCATTGTTTGATCGTATCAGGGAGCGGCAGTATGATGACCCTCATTTTCTTTTCCTCAGGGACACGGTTCAGCATGGCGATACTAGGAATGTGACTATTGAAGATGACGGGGTATTGAGGATGCAGGGTCGTATCTGTGTACCCGATGTGGATGATATTCGGGAGTTGATATTGACCGAGGCCCATAGCTCGCGGTACTCCATCCATTCGGGTGCCGCGAAGATGTATTAGGATCTGATGCAGCATTACTGGTGGAGGCGGATAAAGAAGGATATAGTAGAGTTTGTAGCTAGATGCCTCAACTATCAGCAGGTAAAGGCTGAGCACCAGAGACCGGGAGGGTTACTCCAGCAGATGGAGATTCCGGAGTGGAAATGGGAGAAGATCACTATGGATTTTGTGACTGGTTTCCCTCTGACGGCGAGGAAGTTTGATTCTATTTGGGTTGTTGTGGATCGGCTGACCAAGTCCGCTCATTTCATTCCAGTGTGTACTTCTTACTCAGCGGAGCGATTAGTAGGGATTTATATCAGGGAGATTGTCCGTCTGCACGACATTCCAGTTTCTATCATTTCAGACAGGGGTTCAGTGTTTACATCACGGTTCTGGAGGGCCGTCCTGCACGAGTTGGGTACCCGGGTGACTATGAGTACATGTTTTCACCCTCAGACGGACGGTCAGTCCGAGAGGACTATTCAGATTCTTGAAGATATGCTCCGAGCCTGTGTTATTGATTTTGGAGGCTCGTGGGACCAGTTTTTGCCTTTAGCAGAGTTCGCCTACAACAACAGCTACCAGTCCAGCATCTAGATGGCTCCGTATGAGGCGTTGTATGGTAGGCGATGTCGGTCTCCAGTTGGATGGTTTGAGCCGGGAGAGGCTCGATTATTGGGTACTGATTTGGTTTAGGAGGCCTTGGATAAAGTCAGGATTATTCAGGATAGACTTCGTACAGCTCAGTCCAGACAGAAGAGTTATGCAGACCGCAAGGTCAGAGATGTTGCTTTCATGGTTGGTGAGCGGGTATTGCTCCGTGTATCGCCTATGAAGGGCGTGATGAGATTTGGGAAGAAGGGCAAGCTCAGCCCTAGGTTCATCGGTCCATTTGAGATTCTTGATCGTGTGGGAGAGGTGGCTTATAGACTTGCCTTGCCACCTAGCTTGTCAGCTGTGCATCCCGTGTTTCATGTATCTATGCTCCGGAAGTATCGCGGAGATCCATCGCACGTGTTAGATTTCAGCACTGTCCAATTGGACAAGGATCTGTCATATGAGGAGGAACCGGTGGCTATTCTAGACCGGCAGGTTCGACAGTTGAGGTCGAAGAGTTTTCCTTCGGTGCGTGTTCAGTGGAGAGGTCAGCCTCCTGAGGCATCGACCTGGGAGTCCGAGTCCGATATGCGGGGCCGTTATCCCCACCTATTTCCCGACTCAGGTACTTCTTTCATTTGTCCGTTTGAGGACGAACGGTTGTTTTAGAGGTGGAGAATGTGACAACCCAAAGGGGCATCACCGTAGTTCTTCCTTGTTCCGCGCTTCCGAGGCCTTGAAAACCTCGCTTTTAGTTGCCTCGATTTGTGTGCGCAGTGCGGGTGCATAGCCAGAAAGTTTTTATGTTAGAATATGTGAATTTTGTGAAAACAATTTGATGGATTTTGATATTAATATGCATAATATTGACTTCGGTCAACATTTTGGGTAAACAGACCCGGACCTGTGATTCGATGGTCCCGGAGGGTCCGTAGAAAAATATGGGACTTGGGCGAGTGCCCGGAATCAAATTCCGAGGTCCCAATCCCGAGAAATGAATTTTTGAAAGAAATTGTTTTCTGAAATTTGATATGAAAATTTGAAATGAAAAGGAGTTAGAAAATATAGGTATCGGGCTCGTATTTTGGTTCCGACGCCCGGTACAAGTCTTAAATATGTGTTAAGCACTATCTGTAAAGTTTGGCTAAAAACGGACGTCATATGACGTGTTTCGGACTAAAAATGGAGAATTTGAGTTATGAAAGTTGAAGAAAGAAAATCATGTGTTTGAGGCTTGATCCTATGTATATGATGTTATTTTGGCGATTTGATCGCACGAGTAAGTCCGTAAGATGTTTTAAGGTTGTGTGCATGTTTGGTTTGGAGCCCCGAGGGCTCGGGTGAGTTTTGAATGGGGCCCGGGAGGTCTTGGACTTAAGAAAATGCAGGTTCGGGTGTTGCAGACACCAGCGCGGCCGCGGTCATTTTCGCGCGGTCCGCACTGGAGCCGCGCGGCCGCGATGCCTTTCTGTGCGGTCTGCGTTGCTGAGTCTGAGGGCTAGGGTTTCAGGTTAACCACCGCGGCCGCGCACCAAAATAGTGCGGTCCACGCTGGAAGGGTTCAGAGAAGCCCCAATTTTTTCTCCCACTCGGCGCGGCCGCAATACATTTTTGTGCGGTCCGCGCCAGGTTCTCAGAAAGGTATACAAGTTCGGAAAAATCTCAGTCATTTTTCACTTTTCAAAAACCCAAACCTAAGAGGCGATTTTCCAAACAACTTTTCTTCCCCAAAACCATTGGTAAGTGATTTCTAACTTAATTTCTTCACTTCTTAACATCTTTTAACATGATTTCAACTTCAAATCAAAGATTTTCATGGGAAAATTGGGTGTTTTGGGTAGAACCTAGGTTTTCTACAAATTGAGAAGTTGGACCTCAATTTGGTGTTCGACTTCAAAACAAAACATATATTTGGATTCGTGGGAGAATGGGTAATAGGGTTTTGGTCCGAACCTCGAGTTTCGACCACGTGGGTCCGGGGGTATTTTTGACCTTTTTGGGAAAAACCTTGTAAAAACTATTTTTTATGCATTGGGGTTAGTTCCAATAGTAATTATTAATGCATTCAAGTAATTTGTGACTAGAGTCGCCAGAGCTGTCACACCTCCTTTTTCCGCACCCGCGAGGGTGCAAGGGAGTTTTTCCAATTAAAGGACAATCGAGACGGGATTGGTTTATTTATTTCAGAGTCGCCACTTGGGAGATTTAGGGTGTCCCAAGTCACCAATTTTAATCCCGAATCGAGGAAAAGAATGACTCCATATTACAGTCTGCGTACCAGAAATCCGGATAAGGAATTCTGTTAACCCGGGAGAAGGTGTTAGGCATTCCCGAGTTCCGTGGTTCTAGCACGGTCGCTCAACTGTTATATTCGGCTTGATTATCTGATTTTATACAAATATGAACTTATGTGCAAATTTTATCTTTTTACCGCTTTCATAATTGTTATTATTATTTTTACAAGAATGTGAACATCGTTTAAAAACATGTCTTTGGATTGCGTCACATAAAATGCACCCGCGATCCGGAACGTATTTTTATTCAATGTTTTAGGATTTGGATTTGGGTCGCATAAATGCGCACCCATGTTTAAGAATGTATTATTATTAAATCGTGCCTAAAGCGATTAGCGTATTATTATTTATGGGTAAGACTGTGGAATTCACTAAACAGTCCATCCCGAATTCTAAATACTCAATTAAATATTTATTGAGGGCCCCGCAATTAGTGCATTTTATTGGGCGAGGCTATCTCATTTTATTTTTAAAAGGACAGTCCTAAAATGCCTACATTTTTTATTGAAATTTGTCTCTACAAAATAAAGGAGAAATATCTTAATTTATTTACATGTTATTACTTAGTTACATTATACTAGGCATGTTCTCAGTTTGTCAAATTAAAAAAAATATAGCAATTCTAATTTTAATCCTAGACCATTTACATGCTGAAATTCCAAAATGGTCTATTTTGATAAACTAACGTGTTTTTTGAGACATGATAATCATCCAACAATAGCGAATTAACTAGACGAAGTTACTACACCATTTATTTATTTTTAGGCAATATATAGGTAGTTCGTCCGTTAAGCTATCATCCGATGTTTCACTATATGTATTAAATATCTACATGATTCTGATTTTTTGCAAGCTAAATAATTTATACATACAAATAAAATTCAGAATATAATTAAATATAATTCAGAATTTCAACTCTTCATTTTCGTATTCATACTTCATATTTCAGATTACAATAACCAGCGTGTCAGTTGTGTACCTGATTTGGAAGCAAAAGAAAATGAAAGATGAGAATCAGCAGCAGTAATAACAATACAGCACAACAGCAATAATCCAGCAACAGTAACAACCCAGGAACAGAGTTTGCAAACCGGTGGAGTATTAATCCAAAAAAAACAAAAGCTTCAGCTTTTATGAAACAACAATCAATTCTGATTTCAAACAACAAAAGAAAGCAGAATATTTTTTTTAGTTTTTTTTTTATTTGAAAGCTTAAGTATTTTTTCGGAATTTTCTATCTCTTAAATGTTCAGCCCTTTTCTCTCTCTTATTTTTAGATTTGTTTCTCTCTCTCGTATCTGCGTATTTTTTTTCTCTATCCTCTCTCTTTTTATTCTGATTTCAAGACTTCTTATAACCCATCCCATAAATCTTTTAATCAATTAAAATCAACCCATTTTCTCTACCAAACCCATTATCTTCCCACTCATCCCCATTATATTAAATAAACATATCACACCACCCCATTTCATTTTGTCCCCCATGCTTCATTTAAAATAATGCAAGATTCCCCTTTAAATTAAATCTTGTCCCCCCTTTATATTAAATAATCATATCACAACCCACCCCATTTTATTTTGTCCCCCATGCTTCAAATAAACAATTACAAAATGTACAATTCCTAAACTACCCCTTCCGACCTTACTGAAATTACCAAACTACCCCTGAACGTATTACAAATTTACCAAACTACCCATCAGCTATAACACATCAATTAATCAAACTTAACCAAAATATAGACAATATGATCAATTTCTAACAATGTTCAAACAACAATATGAACACGGATGAACATCATAACAACAATATCACATGAACACGATTTTAACAACAAAGAACAACTAAAATTTGATTGAACAATATTTTAGCAACAAACAATCCTATTTTCGGATTCAACACCAACAACAAACAAAGTATGAAGATTTCTAAATTCAATCATATTGAACTTAAAATCAACTCTAACAACATTACAACAAACAATTCTTATATTAAACTTAAAACAAGATTATGAGACAAATTCAAGAAATAATCATAAATGATAAACAAGAAATCAAACTATACAAAATTCGGATTCAAGATCATCCAAACAAAGTATGAACATGAATGAATCTATTTTAACACAACAAACATGACGGATTAAACGATTAAATCAATATATTCCTTTAACACAACTAAATTCTTTAAACAAATAACAAGATCGACGAAGAAACAATTATGAACTTAAACTTGAACTTAACAATACTAACAATTTCTAACAATACATAAACACATGAAACAAATTGAAGAAATAGTTAATTAAATTTCAATTTGAATCTAACAAACAACAAACTAACAAATATTCACTTAAACAATAATACAAACATGAAATGAATATGAAAACAACTAATTAAACTTCTATTTTGAAATCTGAAAATTAATTTTAACAAAGCACATGAACATGAACAAACTAGAAAAAATGATTTCAACGATAAACAACGAACAAAACAAGAATCAAATATTTAACGATTTTAACTTTTAGAAATATAAAAACGAAATATGGACAAAATAAAACTCAAAAACAACTAACCGGAGATGAATCAACGAAGTACGGACTGTTTCGACAAACTTCGACCAAACAACCATGTCATTTCGGATTTTGACGAAGCATTCATGTACAAAGAATGAAGCAACAACAGAAGCAATACCTTGACCAAACAACTCGTCATGTAAAGCTCGACGAAGGATCTCGATTCGACGATAAACCTTCGAACTTTGCCAGACTTTAACCGGACTGCCTTGCGTCGTCAACAAGAGTACGATGGTGAGCAACAAACATGACTCATGGAGTCATCAATGACAGTACGCAGCAGTGAAGCGTCTGAAGCAGACGCAGCTTGACGCCGAAACAGGAGCAGTGAAGCGACGCCGCGTCCATGGCTGGAGCTCGGGAGCTCGACCACCCAATTCGAAGTCGACGAAACAAAGAAGATGAAACAGTAGCAGTAGCGCGAGCAGCAGGTGGACTGTTGGGACGTGAAGTTGAGGACTGGTTCAGCAGTAGAAACGATGATGGTGAAAGGGAGTCGACGGACTGGTCGTTGATGACGAAGACGCAGCAGTGGCGACCATGGTTGTCGAGTTCGAGCTTGAAGGTGGTTGTGTGGTTTTAATGGAGGACGGGGGGTCGTTTGGACGCGAGGGTGTTTGTGTGGACGAAGAAGAAAGTAAAGGGAAGCCATGGGAGGTGTTTTTGAGTTTGGGGAAGAAGAAGCCAAAATGGGGGGGGGGATCCTTTCTTAGTTTTTTAGGGTTTTGTTTTTTTTTTATTTTTTGTTTTGTTTTGTGTTTGGACAAAAAATGAAGAATGAAAATGAAGAGGGGAAGTTGGGTTGTTGGTACTGGACTGGGTCAACCCAGTTCAAAATGGACTGGGTCGTAGGGAAGATTGGGCCATTTTTTGGGCATGTGGCTTGAAATCGAAGAAGAGGCCCAATTCCGACTTTCTTTATATTTTCGCTCTCTTTTCTTCTTTTATTTCTTCTAAAACTAATTTATAAAAATACTTAAACTATTATTAAGAATTAAATTAAGTTATAAAAGCGCAAATTAACTCCCAATAACAATTAACGCACAATTAAGTAATAATTAAGCATAAAATTGTATATTTGGACATTAAATGCTAAAAATGCAAACGATGCCTATTTTTGTAATTTTTAATTTTTGTAAAACAAATTTAATTACTAACAATTTTAGAATTAAATCCTACATGCAAAATGTGACATATTTTTGTATTTTTTATTAATTTAGCAAATAAACACGCACAGACAAATACAAATAATTATTCAAAATATCACAAAATTGCACACCAAAGAAAAATTATTTTATTTTTGGATTTTTTGGGAGTAATTCTCATATTGGGCGAAAATCACGTGCTTACAGTTGGGTGGTGAATTCGAGAGGTAAAGCTATAATCGAGACTTGAGTTGGAGCATTCGAGGTAAGTGGCTTGTCTAACCTTGTGTGGGGGACCTTTCCCCTTAGGATGTGCTATATTTGATAATTGAAATGCCCTATACGTGAGGTGACGAGCGTGTACTTGAGCTAATTGTTGAAAATCCATTTTTTTCTTTAAGTATTTCAATTGAGTTCTTTCTTGTTTTATTCTACTTGTGAATTTAGCATGTTGCTAGCCTAGAAAGACATGTTTAGTTGACTAAATTGCCTATTTGCTTAAAATTGCCTGAATTGCATTACGTGAAACATGTTAGTCTAGAAGTAAATGTTTACTTGGTACGAAATTAGCGTTTAATTTAATATTCTTGTGTTGCTGCTCTGTGTTTTAAATTGGGACTCCGGATTAGATTCCCGGTAGATTCCCCCTGCACATTTAATTTGGGACTACGGGTTAGATCCCCGGGAGATCCCCTGCACATATATTGAGGATACCAAGAGATCCTCGGGATACCAAGAGATCCCTGACTTATATTGAGGATACCGAGAGATCCTCGGGATACCAAGAGATCCCTAGTATACATTGAGGATACCAAGAGATCCTCGGGATACCAAGAGATCCCTGGCATATATTGAGGATACCGAGAGATCCTCGGGATACCAAGAGATCCCTAGTACATGTCGAGGATACTAAGAGATCCTCGAGATACTTAGAGATCCCCGGTTACTTTCCTTATGGTTTGCTTTCATCATTGTTTCCGTTATTGTACTCTCATTATCCTGTATAGATTCTTACTGTAGGTTCTCAATTGCACTGCTTATCTTATCCTAACATCGTTATATTTTATATAACCTCAGTAGGGCCCTGACCTTCCTCGTCACTACCCAACCGAGGTTAGGCTTGGCACTTACTGAGTACCGTTGTGGTGTACTCACGCCTCTTCTGCGCATGTTTTCATGTGCAGATCGAGGTACCTCTACTCAGGCGCACTATCAGTGAGGCAAGAGGACTACAGAGGCTTCAAGATAAATCTGCTGTGTCCGCAGACCGACGAGTCTCCCTCTTTATTCTATCTTTAGTACTTAGTTCTCTTTCCTTCCGTTTGTTAGATATTCTGGAGTTTGGAGCCTCACTATACATTTCTGTAGCCTATGTTTTCCCGTGAGTTTCCGGGTTTTGGGATTGTTTTAGTCTTGAGATATTGAGTCGTATATGTCGAGTGGCATTCAGTACAATTTCCTTTTTAGATAATTAAATAAGGTATTCTATTTTTCCGCAATTATTATGTTTCCACAAGTGCTAGGCTTACCTGGTCACGAAGACTAGGTGTCGTCATGACATGTTCACGGTTGGTAAACTAGGGTCGTGACAAAGGATCTCGAGAACCAGATACTTTCTTGTCTTGTAGTAATCTGTTAGTTCAGCCGCAATCAGTTCTTTTGTCAGTAACAAACCTGTCTGCTGACCAGAAACTCTGATGCATCTTTTGGTCCATTCGTAGGCAAAAACCGGCCTCTCAAAGACCGCTAGTCTCTGTCGAAATCGTCTTTTGATTTTCTTTATTCTTCTACCGACCTTTAGCCGACGCCGGGAAGCCGAACTAATCATCTCAATCCTTATCTTTGACTTGTACCGATTGTGAACATCCGCCCAAGTTGTCGGCTGGAATTCGAGCAAGATTTCCTTTAACTTTTGGGAGGCGTCGGAACTTCTCGGGTTCAAACCCTTGGTGAAAGCTTCAGCTGCCCATTCATTTGTAACAACCGGGAGCAATATCCTCTTCTTCTAGAACTGGGTTACGAATTCCCACAGCAACTCAGACTCTCGTTGAGAAATTATGAACATGTCGGCCTTTCGGGCCTGCACCTTTCTAGACCCGACATGAGACTTAATGAAAGAATCCACGAGCATCTCAAAGGAATCTATGGAATGCTCGGGTAACAATGAATACCACGTCAAGGCTCCCCTCGTGAGAGTTTCTTCGAATATTTTCAACAAAACAGATTCGATCTTGTGGGGAGCTAAATCGTTCCCCTTCACCATCGTTGTATAGGTGACAATATGCTCTTGAGGGTCCGAAGTCCAATCATATTTTGGCACGTCGGGCATTTCAAACCACTTTGGGATCAATTTGGGTGTCGTGCTTGGTTTGTACGACAACTAAGTATACTTCTTTGAGTCTGGTCCTTTCAGCACCGATGGTGCATGTGGGATTTGGTCCATGGGGGTGTTTACTTCCCTCATAAACCGTAAGAGTTTGCTTTTAAAGGGATCACTCTCGTTGTTGTGACCGGATCTGCTCCCCCTAGCCCCATCGAAAAAAGGCTACCTCCCCCCTCAGGGTGTTATTGTCGATCTTCTACGTTGTTTGATTTGCGAGAGCACCGGAAGGAGTTGGACCTTGTCCGTTCGCGTTATTGGAAGCACCCGATAATGCCTGCTTTAATTCTGTCATAACCTTATCCTGCCATGTGAGGTGGACTAGAATGGCCTCTTGTTGCTCATGCATGATCCTTACCACTTCAAAAACATGCTTCTCTTCAGCATCGTCGGGGGTTGCCTCTCGAACATGATGCGGGTACCGTCTACCATGGATCGGCGTGGCATCACTCCCCTCATTATGGGTATCGCTGATTAAATCCTCGTGCTGGGACTGGTCGCCTTGGGCCTCAAGATTGTCTATGTTATTAACACTGTTATCCACCATTTTTGTGATTTTTTGCTAAGAATAAATAATCAAAATACGTTAGTAAAAGAAGCAAGGACCAACTTAATTACACAACTATTTAGGCCCCACGGTGGGCGCCAAACTACTTACCCGTAAAATAGTATAATTGAATTTATACGTAGTTTCTATACAAGTGAATTAATTTGATCCTGAAATAATAAGAGAATTGAATAAATATGCAATACTTAGCCTTGAGATGAAGATGAAATAGCAGAAATAGTAGTTTTGGGAACAGGGTTTTCGGGCACAACAGTAATCGAATCAAAAGGCCAAAAGATAAAATTGTATAAAGCTTTTGAATAAATTATAGCGTAAGTTTGCCAGAAACTTCATGTCCCTTACAATGATAACATAGCTCACTATTTATAGCTGCACATAGGGAACAAGGTCATAGCATCATGCCCTTCTTTAATGTCAATTATGAGGGACATTGAAGAATATGTAACGACGGGCATGAATGATAAATTCTTTGTAACGGGCAGTGTACTAAATGCTGTAGAATATTCTCCATTAAATACTACCGGTTAACAGACATTTATTGTATCTTTATGAGTATCATTCTTTCCGGTAACAAATGGAACAGTTGTCTTCGGTTTTAGCTATCATCTGCCTTCGGCTCCACGTGCCACTCTCTTATGAAAGTACTTAGCATAGCATATTTTATCCTATACATATATTTTAGCTGTCTGTGTCCGAAACTTTTTTGATGCTTTTTTGGACAAAAAACACATTTCTAATGCTAAAAAAAGTTACATAACTAGGTAAAACACAGTACTATACTGCGTTTTACTTTAACGGAAAGTTAGCCGTTAAAGTAAAACACAGTATAGTACTGCGTATTATTTAAAAAATTTTTTTTAACTAATTCGCAGTACTATACTGCGTTATACTTATTAATTTGGGCCCAACTCTATTTTATTAAAGCAATTCGCAGTACTATACTGCGTTTAACTAAAACGCAGTATAGTACTGCGAATTGCTTTAATAAAATAAAGCCCTTTCTTCTTCCTTGGACAAGGAACAGAACCGAGACTCCCCCATTAAAAAATTTTCGAGCACTGCTGGTCCCCCCCCCCCCCCCCCACGTCAAAGTTTAAAATTTTTTTTTGGGCCCCACCCTCACCTAAAGAGCAAGGAGTGTAGGTCCCACACACAAGACAAGCTTTGGATTCCTTCTTTCGGGTGCAAAAATTCGATTTCAATCAGATTCAAAAAACTTAAATCGAGGTATTTCGATTTTGTTTATGTCGAAACTCGTATAGTACATGCATATTTGTATTGTTTAATATGTTTCCATGTTAATTTGTGTTATGTTTGTGTTTAAATTTGTATCTTATTTATACCCGGATTGATTTATTAGCTTTGGTACAAAAAATTGTTAAAATTTGATAAATTATTTATATTGTTAATGTTATGTTTTTATTTGGTTAAATAAAAAATTAATATTATTTATTTTGTTTGTTGTTCATATTTGTATTTTATGTTAGTTGTTTTTATATGTAATAATGACCTTTTAGCGTAGTAAAATAAATAGCCTTTTAGCGTAGTAAAATATAGAGCCTTTTAGTGTAGTAAAATATAGAGCCTTTTAGCGTAGTAAAATATAGAGCCTTTTAGCATAGTAAAATGTAGAACCTTTTAGCGTAGAGTCTATATAATTTAAGTATGTAGTAACTACAAACTCTATCCAATTACACTCTATAAAATTAATTATTTAATTTATAACAATAAACTTACAAAAGTAACAAATTAATATACGTTGTAAAATTTACTCCAATATCGAGCCTGGAACCCATACATAATTATTCATTCCAATTCAATAATTTTTAATTTAATTCCTTAAACTAACAAAATTCTAAAAATGTTGAAATTGACACGCATAATAATTAAGGATAACTCGGTGCTATCGGGCCTCAAAAATCAAGCCTGGAACCCATACATAATTATTCAGTCCAATTTTAAACATAATTAATTATTTAATTTATTAAGCTAACAAAATTCTAAAAATGTTGAAATTGACACGCATAATAATTAAGGATAACTTGGTGCTACCGGGCCTCAAATATCGAGCCTGGAACCCATACATAATTATTTAGTCCAATATTAAACATAATTAATTATTTAATTCCTTAAACTAACACACACAATTAATTTTCTTTAAATTATAGTAGACGACATGGACTTTCCTCCGCCTGCGCATCCTAGACATGCCGAGGATCAGCTACTAGTGTTGCAGGGCGACCATAGGTCCTCCTTTGTATGAGAAGGACATCTATCGATGCAGGCTCTCCTCCCCAGGAGACATGACGATTTGTGGGAGTTCATCGTGAAGCATCCTTTCCATGCCCGCGTAGTCGCGTGCCTACAAGCTACGGGCTTCTATACGATTTTTGAGCTTGGACGGATGCGGCTTGATTGGTCTCTCATCGCGGCCTTGGTAGAGCGGTGACGACCGAAGACACACACTTTTCACTTACCCACTGGAAAGGCCACCATCACGCTGGAGGATGTTTAGGTTTTGTATGGGCTGCGGGTAGATGGACGGGCCGTGGCATTGCCCAAGTACATTAGATCCATGACGCGTGCACAATTTTTGGATATGATGGGGCAGTTTACTGGTTATAGACCTCAGGGTGATGTTGGGGGCAGTCGCGTTGCTTTGTCAGCCATTAGAGATCATATGGCTGTTTTGCACCCAGACATTACCGGTGAGACGGAGGATCTCTATATTGAGAGGTACACGTGGTTGGCGCTGCTCTTGTTTTTTGGGTATGTCTTGTTCTCGAACACTTCGGGGAGTCTCGTGAGTATGCGTTTTCTCCATCATCTTTAGCAGCTAGATGATTTACCCCAGTACAGCTAGGGTGCTGCTGTTCTCACATACCTGTATAGGAGCATGTGCCAGTCGAGCATGGGCCCAGTGGTGGACATATGTGGTTTTCTGCCCCTCCTACAGGTGACAATATTTTCAAATACTCTGTTCATTACTCCGAATTCTATATGGTCGAAATGACTCATAAATTTTACATCAACCTTTTATCTTAGGTTTGGGCCTGGCAGCGGATCATGCCGTTGCATCCACCTACCACCACTTGCGCCCGGTGAGGCTTATCCGTTTCTCCCTCTAGATTCTAGGTGGATTCTCCGGCGTGGGAACTATCGAGGGACCGATGCTCATCATAATCTCCCCCTTGTGAGGGATGTGCTAGATATGCTGGTGGATGGACAGGTAAATATGTACCTACACTTACTTGTTTTATATTGAGTTGTGTTGCGCATACTCACTTTTATGTTATTATTTGGTAGTTCATCTGGACGCCATACAATGACGATTTGCTAGCTCAGCTGCCCGCTTATTGCTCAGTCGATCGACTGCTTTGGAGCACCTCCGTCCCGATGATCTTCTTCGATATGGTTGAGTGTCATGCCACAGAGCGTGTGGTTCGCCAGTTTCACCGTCCCCAGCCTATACCGGGGGATCCTGGATGGGTGGCTACACACTATCAGCGGGATGACCGTGCCAGGCTGGACGATATATATATGGGATGGCTAGAGCAGTAGGTCCATATTTGGGAGGAGCGAGCTGACCGTATTCCGCCAGCACCTACATTTACCCAGGAGGCCACTATTCATCTGTATGCGTCATGGTATTGCTGTCACACCCGACTGATTATCGGGAACCCCATTCATGTACTTGGCGAGCGCTATAGACCATACGACGGGAGGCACGAGGCAATGGTATATTTTTTGGCTTATTAATATCGTATAATTGTGATATAGCGTTATTTAATTAATATTTTAAATGTTTCACAGGCTATTGGGCATCATCACCTCTACCAGTTGGGACAGGAGATGCAGCAGCATACCGACATCCCTACAGTAGTTGACTATGGCCGGCGGGTGGCACAGTTGGCTCGTCGGACCTTGTTTCAGGAGAGAGATGCCGCGAGGTTAGACCACGAGGCTCAGTATGCGGCGCCAAAGGACTACCATCGGGGTAGGGATGTCCCACGAGGCAGGGGTAGGCACGAGAGAGGGGTGCCCCACGAGGCAGGGGTGCCCCACGGGTCGCGGGGGTCACGGGGGACGGCGAGGAGGTGGTCCCCAGCAAGGGGGCATTGAGGCACCTGTCGACCCACCTGTTGAGGGACATGATGAGGACTTTCGATTTGAGGCTCTTGGAGATGATCAGCCGGGTTATATACCTTGGGTAGATGAGCCTTCCAGCAGCATGCCTTCGTATAGCCTTCAGCTATCTCTGCCAGCATCGCAGGTCACCTCGTCAGGAGCATTGTCGATCACGTGTACATTCGACGGGGATGTAGACCAGTACTTTGCATGACCATCTACCGCAACTGAGGGTCGGCCCACCCGGGACGTGGATAGCGAGCGCAGGTTGAGTTATGCCTCATCCCCGGCGGTTGATGCGGATCTACCACAGACGCATGTATGTTTTTATTACTTTAAAATTTCAATTTGTTTTCTTTTCCTTAATGAGCTGACATTAATTAATTTTTAACTTTCTTATGTAGGTTTTGTCCCAGCCCATCTTTGAGGCCACTACATGTTTGATGAGGACATCACAGATGCATATACTTAGGCAGCCAACGAGACCACGGTGAGAAAATATTTTTTGACTCAACATGTACAATACAAATATACTTTTTCACATGCTAAGATTACTACTTGTTTTGTAGGTTGCTGACGGCTCGACGACATATTCTTCCGATCCTGCCAGCTGTGGTGTCGATGCTGCTGCACATCCTCACATAAAGAGACGGATTGATGACGATGATCCAGATAGTGTACCCGGGCGGCAGGGGATGCGACTTAGGCCGGCAGCATCACTGAAGCACACAGGCTGCGGGACTCACTGATTTACTTATGTTTTTACTTTGTGTAAATAGTGCATTATGTAAATAATGGTAACAATTATCTTTTAACAATATTTTTATTTTAATTGCGTTTGAACAACAATTTTACTTAAACAGTACACAAGAAACACAAACATTGCAAACGTAACACAAAAACAAACAGTAGAACTAAAACCATCACTGCACAAAGGATAACTAAAAACATAAAACGCAGTACTATACCACGCTTTATATATTAAATTTTTTTGCAATAAAGCAGCTTTTTTCACATGGTTTTTATCTTTTTCAGAACGACAAGACAACTCCATAAAATGCAGTACTATACCTCGCTTTATATATTAAATTTTTCTGCAATAAAGCAGCTTTTTTCACATGGTTTTCATCTTTTTCAGAACGACAAGACAACTCCATAAAACACAGTATAAATAATGGCCTCATTGTAGTTATTTTGTGTGCTAAAAAATTAGTAAAAACAAAGATTTCATTAAAAGTAAGATTTTTTTACTAAAAGCAAATATTTCATTAAATGGCTAAACCTCTTCGTCCACCAAAGTGCAACTGTGGAAAAGAATGCTCGATGCAAATTGTTGGGACGGTGGTGAAGTTGGACGCCGCTACTGGTGCTGTATGAACCAGTTATACAAGTTTCCCGGCGAACCTATTTGTGATTTTGAGGAATGGGTTGATGAACCATGTTATCAGGAATGCTATAGAGAACAACTGCAGTTTCTTCATAATATGTGTTTATGCCAACGGGAAACACAAAGAGAAAGCAATAGAATTATTGTAGAAATGAGGGAAAAACTGAAGGAGGCGGGAGAAGAAAAATGGAAAGCACAATGGAATTGTGAAGCACAAAAGGAACGTAAAAAAAATATAAACGGGAACTTGTGGAGTTGAAGGCGAAACTGAAAGAGGTAGAAGAAGAAAAAGAACAAATGGAAGAACGATTTAAGTGGTTGGAGCAGAGAATAAATGGCAACCGGGACTAGACATTGGCATGTATGTATTTAGTGTATTTTTCATATTTCATGTATTTTTATTATGTTGGCCTGTTATGTTTGTGTTTGTGCTGTAGTAATGTTTTATTATAATTGAAGTGGCATGTATGGCATGTATTGAAGTGGCATGTATTGGAATGTATGGCATGTATGTGTACTAAATTTTATTTTAATTGAAGTGAAAGTTAAGTTTAAGTGCTTGTGTTGTTATATGAAACTATCAAACCACGCTTTACATATTACATTTTCCTACAATTAAATAGCTTTTAATTCACTCATTCTAGATTGTGGAACATAATTTTATTTGATATATATTGCAACATACACAAGTACAAACACGTATTACAAAAAATAATACCAAAACAAAAGACTAGGGGTATCCTTGATAGTTGGGTACATTCGATGAACTTGCACCAGGAGCCGGATTACCACCGCCACACACACCACCTGAAGGACATTTACGACGGTCGTGTCCTGTTTGCGAGCATATGCCACATTTACGCGCATAAACGGTGTCACCAACATCCATTTGGTTCCGTATACGCGTTCTCTTTTGCACTTACAGCTTGCGCAAATAGTCCTTGTTACATACCATCTTAAAATGTTCCGGCGGCCAATAATGCTCAGCACCTAATGGTTGCAACTTCCCACTATACATGTCTACGTATGCAGCAACACTGTATTGCCTATCAATATAGTTTGTTGCCCCATATCCAACTTGTTGAAAGCATTTCAACGCATGTGCACACGACATGTGGTAGATGGTCTATTTCCCACATGAACATAACCTTCTATTTTCATTCACCGTCTGTAGATTATTCTCACGGTGTCCGCGGATAGCGGTCTTAACTTCAAAAATACCCCATTCATGATCGTACTGAAGAAATGAATGCCACTGTGCTCGCCTCCTGGACCTTTCAAATCTTCTCATGGGTATTGGCATAAATTGAACACCCCTGTCCATCAATGCTGATGCAGCTGCATGCCTTTCAACAAACCTCTCCGCACTCTGTTTGAATGTCATACGGACCATGGCAGTGACAGGTAGTCCACGGGCAGACTTCAACAAGTCATTGAATGACTCTGACACATTTGTAGTGAGGGCTCCCCATCGTCTGCCGCCATCAGCATGCAATGTCCACATGTGAAGCTCATGCCCCATCAACCAAGTATAGGCTCGTGGTTCTAACTGCCGGATCGCTTCCATGCGCCTCGTGAATTTGCATTGCTGGTGCTCAGTTGCAGCTATCCACATTAAGTCATGCAAGGCTTTGTCAGGATATTTCTTCTGAAAATTGGCCTTTAGGTGATGCACACAGTAACGGTGGTATGCATATGGTTCTTGCCATTCGGGCAAGTGTCGTACAGAACTTAAAATACCACCATGCCGATCAGATATTAGACAAATACCTGAACGCTGTTTGACAACATGCTGCTTCAAGTGGTTCAAAAAAAACGTCCACGTCTCTTCGCTTTCGTTGGCACATATGGCAAAATCTAGAGGAAATATTTGCCCGTTGGCATCTACTGCAACTGCAATCAAAAGCTTAATATCATACTTTCTATAGACATGAGTACCGTCTATGGAAATAACAGGACGACAATGCACAAAACCATCAATTGCTGGTTTAAATGACCAGAACACATAGTTGAAAATATATTCGGGTCTGTCCGGACTCTGCTCACGCCTCCATTCAACAACAGTCCCGGGGTTAAAGTGTTGCAGTGCGGCCATGTACCTAGGCAAATTTGGAAAAGACTTATCCCAGTCGCCATAAATAAGTTCAAAGGCACGTTTGCGATTGAGATATGCCTTTTGTTTTGGTTATAGTACAACCATACTCCTGGTGGACGACTGTAATACACTCTTTAATCTTGAACCTAATGGACACTTCCAAATATGGAATCAAGACAAGAGAAATCAAGTCCACATCCAAGTTGAAGTGATTCTCATTGTATGTGTCCATTTCACATCTGTGCTCGCTAATAAATTTACCCACTTTCCATAAACCTGATTTCTTCTTGGTGGCACGCAACATCCAGTGACAACCCATAAAGTCTCTATGGCATATAGCCTTGTACTTCTCCGTAGTTGACTCACTTACTGTCATCTCACGGCACTCTCTTATACTGTAGATTTTTACAGCCCTAATTAGGCGAGCTTTATCGGGGAAATACATGACCTTTGTCAGAACAGCTGGTCTAGACTCATCCCATATCGCTGACCGAAATTCATCATCATCCCTTGTGAGGGCATCCACGTTCGGCATGCTTGGCAAATTATCAAGGTAGGGAATATTCTGCTCATGAAATGGCACGTGGGACTCGTACACTCTTGGTCTAGCGGGAGGTGGGGGAACATGCTCCCTCGTCAGCTCAGGTTCAACATTCACTTCCTCCTCATCATCACCCTCATCATGGAAGGGTGTGTCATCCCCAGACTCATCCGCATTATTGTCATAATCACTATCATCTTTCTGACTCTCCGCATCTACCAAATCACGAGTAAATACGTCGTCTATGGGCAACTGTGTGAGGTCAGGAGCTTTAAGAAGCTCGCTTTCACTGCACAAAACGAACAAAATGAAAAGTAACCCAACTAGATAAATACTTTAGATATAGCTATATCACTTTACTTACAAGTCGTACTGTCTTGACGTTTTATGATGGATATTTTCTTGTTGGTGATGACTTCCGGATGGACCACCATGGTCCAATACTCCAAAACTACGCATATTCCAACTAGGGGCGGGGTTATAACTTGTAAAATTCATATCCGGATGGTACCCCTTATGAAAAATATGAGTGTTAATACAAATTCAATTAAATAAAATAAACATAGCTAAAGCGTAGTAAAATTGAAGTTTACCAGTCGTCTTGTTGATTATATAAAGTCGAAAGATTATTTTGTGGTTGTTCATTCGCCGGTGGTGACAAGTTTAAATCAAGGCAAGCTCTTTCATCAACAATCTGTCCGGCAAAAACTGCTCCAGAATAAACACTCGATGACTGAGGTTATCCCTACTATGCACGCCCTCATTATTGGGAACGTCTTCTACCTTGACGAACATTTTCAATAATTTTATTACAATAAATTTCCTGTATTCATCCGGAATCTGCAAAAAATCTCTAAGAGTTTCATCATCCTCGATGTTAAATTCAGAATAATAAGCAAACCCCTATGGAGTCACTGAATACGAAAATCTACCGGTTACTTTAAGGTTAACCGAACGCCTCCTGTCACTCATTTTTTTACGTAACAAACATACCAATTTATCGTACTCCATAGTAAGCGGCAATTTAACATGACACTGTGGAGGTGAGCTATACCTCACAGAGTTATTCTCCAGCACAACCTCACCCCCCCAATATAGTGAAACCCTTATTATTGGCACTTCAAACATTGTAAAAAAATGATTGATAAGAAGAAGAGAGAAGTATGAACGTAAGTTTGAAGTAAAGTATTGAATGGATTTTCATAAAATTGGAACGCCTTTAAATAAGGCAAGTCCGAGCTTGGGGTGTAGAATTTTTCTATGTAAAACGCAGTACAATACTACGTTTTATGTATTTAAATTATTGTTATGTCAGTTAATTATTGGCGGGGCCAAAAATCAGAGTAAAACGCAATATAATAGTACGTATCAGTGTAAAACGTAGTATATAATACTGCGTTTTACACACAAAAAAAATGTTCTCTGCATTCCTTCAGAACTGGGAAACGCAGTACTGTACTGCGTTTCAGTAAAATGCAGTATAGTACTGCGAATTAGTTAAAAAAAAAATTATAATAATACGCAGTACTATACTGCGTTTTACTTTAACGGCTAACTTTTCTTTAAAGTAAAACACAGTATAATACTGCGTTTTACCTAGTTATGTAACTTTTTTTTAGCATTAGAAATATGCTGTTTGTCCAAAAAAGCATAAAAAAAGTTTCGGACTTACTTTTTCGCTGTTAAAGATTCTTAAGAAAAGTTTCGAACATGCTGAATGAATTGATCCATTATTATATGCCCTACTTCTTAGTAAATTTCTTCCCAAGTTGCAACTGCTTCCTGATTATCTTATTTAACGACTTTCATTTGGCTGGCAATCCTTTTGATGTAGCCATGTTGGTCCACTACTCTCGTCGTCTATTCAGGAGGATCAATACTGTTCTACTTTCTTTTCATTCCACATCGGATATCAGGGGTTGAGCTAAGTCGAGGGAAGAGGGCTCAATTGAACCCCTTTGTACATTGTGCAAATGGGACAAATACAAATTTTCTTAATTATATTTAACCTATGAATCCCTTTAATATAGGATTTTTTTTAGTAAAATGGCAAAGGAATTCAAAGATTAGTTTAGATACAGGTTCAAATCTCAAGTGTTATATTTTAGTATTTTTTTTTGAATACTCTTGTATAAATTACTCGCTCCGTCAATATGGATTATGCTTCGTTACAGTAGAAATATTTTAAAGAAGCTCTGGGCCTAGCATAAATCGATTTTAAACAGTGGCCCAAGAAGCCCACAGTATCCTTGGCCCAAGCCCATAAGAAAAACTAGTGCATTACAGTCGTTAAATGGGAAGAAGATGTCTTTGTTGGTCTAATTAATGTTTATCCGTTACTCAAATTAAATCCTCAGATTTTAATTTCTTTCTGCAAATAGACAGTAATTTACTTCAGTATTCAAACACAGGATTAGGGCATTGAACTCCACAATGAAAAAGAAAAGGAAACATTAATGATACATTATACGACATGCCTATGAATGATACATTAAACGGCATGCCTATTGCCTAGTACAAGTACAAATACTTCCATTGTAGTAATAAAGAAATGCCAGTAAATTGGATTTTTCTATCTCGGCCTTCTATTTTCTTGATGAAAAATTCCTTTTATTTCACTCCACACGACATACGGACTACTATTGATATATATGTATAGCTAAATCTCTACATAAAGTTCGAGAGCGTTAAGGAGTGGTGCAAGAATAGAAGTGGCAGTACTGTTAATCACAACATCGTACTGTTCGTAACCATAGCCCGGAGACGTCGTGTACACCGTCGTCGTCGCAAGATATACCGGAGATATACGTCCTTCTACGAGGTTATCATTGATATAAATATTGAATTCCCTTGTTTGTGTCCCCAGCAATTCTTCGACTTCGGCGAAATGCAGGTAGAAGTAATATTTGCTGCTAATATTGCCAGGCGTCCAGCTGTAGGAAATCCAGCCAGTACCGGGCGAAGTTATCGGTGTCACCGCCGTGCTCATTACCGCCGATGGCACCTTGTAGAAACTATCACTTACCACTTGTGTTGTATGAATATTTTCAAGAGTAGTTTGCCCCGGTTGCCAAATTCTATCGTACACATCATCGTTGTATCTGTGTATTTAAATAGAAATGGGGAGGTCAAAGCTAGTAAAAACCGGTTTAAGTTTTCTTGTACTATAATATATCATATTATTGAATAGTCAAGTACGATTAGCGGGGTATGGGGTGTAGTGCACAGGGCTGCTTTTTTTAGTGGAGTGTGGATAACATATATAAGATAGTATTGACCTATTACGACCGGTAAAATTGTAATACTCGTGTAACAATCTTTACATCGTTGAATATATAAGTTAAATCCAGTTATATGTTCAACAACAAGATTTTATAATAATATGCATAAGAAAATCTTGATCTTCTATAATAAAAATGATTAGATAAACGTACCTAATGATTTGATTGGTCAAGGAACCATAGTTCTCACGTACAACAAGTTTCAGTGATCTACTTAGCGTTGGGTATAGGGTAATATTCAATGGCCTTAACTCTAAGGCTGAGATAAAAGGAGTTGTAGTATCTCTTTTGACAAGGCAAATGGTTATGTAGTCATTGGAAGGTGTGTGTATAACTTCCGTCCAGTATGGTATAGAAGCATTAGATATTATGATAGTGTCCCAGTAATCTTCTCCAAGGTAAATATCAAAATTTGGTAATTGGCCACTTCCATCATAATCTCCATAGAAAAAACTAGCCCTGATTAAGTATTTGCCTAAATTCCCTTGAGATGGGGCTAGAGTGTAGCAGTTTTTTGTCCCTGAAGGAAAGCTTGTAACTGTGAAGAATGGCTTTTCTAGAGAATTGGATTGGTATATAGGTGATATACTATGGCTTACTCCGCCACTGACATGACCTTCATCTGAAACGTAAGATATACCTGTTCTTATGTCAGTATAGTCGGAACCTGCTGGTAATCCACAATCAATGCTTATGAATCCTATAAAATATTTATAAAAAAAAAAAAAAAAAACTTGAGTACTCAGACATGACAAAAATCAAATATTTTAGGTCACATGTATATGTTGTGAAGTATAAAATGTATTGTATGTACTAAATTAACATGCATGAAACCTGATTGATCGTTTTGTGCAACAGCTATTGTTGCTATAGAAAAACCAACAAGTAATGCAAAGAGGAAGCTTTTCAAAATCTCCATATTTTGATTCACGCTGTTATATCTTGAAGTTTAATTGATTGATCCCTTGGTTCCTTTATATAGTTCTTGCTCGATTTGAGAAGTTCTAGTTTGAAGTTTCTAAGTGATTTTGTAAACTACTAATATATATTATCCTGTGATAATTAAGCAAGGCCGGTGAGTGCAACATCTAATTATCTTATTAATGTGCTCTTATGTCATGAAATGTGCTTTCTTATGTTAAAATAATCAGCCAGTTTACCTAGAGGCGGATCCGGAATTTAAATTTTATTGGATTGAGATTCGTAATTCTACCACATCTCATCTAATTTAATAGGTTCAAATTTATTATTTGTACATATTTAATAATTTTTAAGCAAAAATACAAAGTATAAACCAAAGCTATGAGTTCAATTGAACCCATAGCTTCTACACTAGATACGCATTACCTCGATTGAGCCACTAATTTTTTCCTAGTAGTAGACCAAGCAAATATGTTAAGGGAATTATATATAGCTAGCTAGATTATAGCTGGCTAGAAGATGCCTAACAAGAGACTTATAGTTTATGTCCCCACGTATTCTTCCATAGAAATTTTATACTAGATACCTAGTAGTAGACCAAGCATATATGTTACGGGAATTATAACTGACCAGAAGAAGTCTTAACAAGAGACTATATATTAATTTATGTCCAAGATATTCTTCCATTGAAATATTAAGGTTGTACTAGATATTTTTTTAATCATTTCAACTCTAGATCAGCATAAAGAATACGTTTGCGATCTTGATTGTTCTTGTGTTTAACATATACTAGCAATTTTTGGCCCACATTAATTTTTATAACTGACTAGAAGAAGTCTAACAAGAGACAATTAGTTTATGTCCAAGATATACTTTCATTGAAATATTAAGGTTATACTATGTATACGGTAGAAATCGGGCTCGTTTACGACATGATAGATCGGGCTCAGAACGTGAGGGACTGAAGATCGACCCCAAGACCCACCGAACCAGAACCCGAGATCAGAATGTCTGTCCCCGAGATCAGAAGAATGTCTGTCCTCGAGAACATTGAATTCGTGATCCTAGAATCGACCCTGATCCTGAATGCATTCGAGAAAACATTATCAGCGTAACCAACAGAAGACCGAAATAACAAGAGGCCGAAATATCCGTGGCCGTTGGATATTACGACGGAAATATCGGCACGTATCAATAAGGACCGGCAAATCAGCGAATCAAGTGGTTTTTACCTTTTATAGAATTGTACCTAAAATAGAACACCCCTGCTATATAAAGGGGATCTGATTACTTGTAAAAGACATTGTAACACGCATCCCAAAGCAGTATATTATTCTTTTTGTAAGCTACTGTTCTTCTATATCTTGACATCACTCGAATTGCATCAAGTTCAAGTGTGACTGACTTTCCAAGGCTATAACTGTTTAAGTCGTGCGGTTTGAATTTACTTTAGCATTGTTTATTCCAATTGCATTATTAATTTCTCGCTTTGTGTCAATTTAATCCACGTATCTTTAAAACCATTTACAAATTCAATTCTTATCTGATTTTGAGGGTAAAAAGTTTGGCGCCCATCGTGGGGCCTAGGATAATAGTGATTATTTGATAGAAATCTCTATAACACACACTACTTTACACTTGTTCTTTGAAGTGTCTCTAATTTCAGGTTAAAACTCAAAAATGTCAAACTCTCAATCACCACCCCTATATGTTGACAATGAGTCTGGTCATCACGGTAAATATAACAAATAGTGTCCGGTAATGAGGTACCGCCCATTGATCCCATTGGAATTCAAGTCGGGGACCCGCTGGACGAACTCGCATGTGGCTATCGACACGAATCTGCCTACCGACCCCGAGAGTAGCATCCGTGGTGGAGCACCATCGGTAGCGCAAAATACTTAAAACAATGGAAAAGACGAGATCAATTTACAGATGATCTTTGAAATGTTATAGGCTCAACAGGCGATGATAGCTCAGTTACAGAACCAAAGACGCGTACCAAGCAAAATTAAACCCGATCCGTCCCGGGAAATCACCCGCAGGAACAAACTGATCGCAGAGAGGTCGAATGGAAATGAGTCGGGGACCAACCCCGAGATCATAAAAAAGCTCGAGGAACTGACGAAATGGATAAATCAGGGGAGAAGAAAATTGATTCAAATGACAAAAAGGTAGAAACCTACAATTCCAGGGTCGACCAAATCCCCGGAGCACCATCGATACCAAAATGCCTGGATTCCAAGAAGTTTATACAAATACCTTTCCCTCCGATTGCGGCTCCAAAGCCGATTCCTAAAAAGTTCCGCATGCTCAAGATTCCTAAGTACAACGGAACGACCGACCCAAACGAGCATGTTGCCTCCTACACATGCGCTATCATAGGGAACGACTTGGAGGATGGTGAGATTGAGTCTGTCTTGTTGAAGAAATTCGGAGAGACCTGTTAAAGGGAGCTATGATATGGTATCACAACTTACCTCCTAATTCTATTGACTCATTTGTTATGCTTGCAGACTCTTTCGTGAAAGCACTCGTCGGGCCTATCAAGGTCGAAACCAGGAAGTCGGACTTTTCAAAGTAAGACAGAAGGATAATGAGATGCTCAGAGAGTTTTTATCCCGATTTCTAATAGAACGGATGGATATGCCACCAGTCGCTGATGATTGGGCCGTTCAAGATTTCACCCAAGGACTCAGTGTTCGAAGCTCGGTGGCTTCATAGTAGCTGAAGCAAAATCTGAAAAAATATCCGGCTATTACATAGGCCGACGTGCATAACCGATATCAATCAAAAATCAGAGTCAAATATGATCAACTTGGGGCCCCTTCGGGGTCCGTTTATCCATTTAGAACTATCGACGAAGTCAAAATAGATATCGACCGTGAACCGATGGCAAATAGGGATCGGTATCAGCCTTACAATGGAGATCGAAGAAGCAGTGGGTCTGGGCGGAATTCTACGCAAAGTGAAATGAGAAGTGCCCGAGGTCAGAGCAACAAGGGACTCATGAGCAAGAACGGTTTTGATAGGCCTATCGGACCTAAGGAAGCACCGAGGTTATCGGAATATAACTTTAATGTCGATGCTACCGCCATTATATCAGCTATTGGACGCATCAAGGACACCAAATGGCCTCGACCTCTACAATCTGATCCTGTCCAAAGGGATCCTAACCAGATATGCAAATATCATGGCACTCACAGCCACAGAACAGAAGATTGCTGGCAGTTGAGAGAAGAAGTAGCCCGACTATTCAACAATGGGAACCTTTGAGAATTCCTGAGCGATCGAACCAAAAATGATTTTAGGAATAGGGATTCTAATAAATATACCAAGTAAGAAGAACCCCAACACGTCATTAACATGATCATCGGTGGGGTCGATATCCCTCAAGGGCCAATGTTGAAGCGCACTAGGGTATCCATCACAAGGAAAAAACGTACTCAAGATTACATTCCAAAAGGAACCTTGACTTTCAATGACGAGGACGTAGAAATGATCGTGCAGCCCCACAAAGATGCGCCGGTAATATCTGTACCCATAAATAAATCTCGAGTTAAGAGTGTGTTAATTGATCCAGGTAGCTCGGCCAACATCATCCGATCGAGGGTCGTAGAACAGCTCGGCCTATAAGATCAAATCGTGCATGTGGTCCGAGTTCTAAATGGATTCAACATGGAATGTGAAAGCACTAAAGGAGAGATAACATTACCAATGAATGCCGCAGGGACCATCCAAAAAATGAAGTTTTATGTGATCGAAGGAGACATGAGATACAACGCCCTGCCCGGGAGGCCATGGATCACAATATGAGGGTAGTGCCCTCAACTCTGCACCAAGTGTTAAAACTCCCAACACCGGGGGGGGGGGGTTAAAATTATCTACGGAGAGCAGCCAACCGCAGAGGAAATGCTTGCGATCGAAGAGGTGATTCCGATATCTGCACTTGCAACGACAAAGGGGCCAAGTTCGGCCACAAAGAAAGAAGATTAATAGCAATTACCGACACCAGCTCCAATCCAACCGGAGAAGCAGGGGACTGATAAAAATGATGACTATGGGTTCCCAGGTCTTTCAAAGCCCTCGATGATTTTAACGCCACCAAATCGACGGTCGAGGAGCTGGAACAAGTCATATTGATCGAATATCTACCCCATCGAAAGGTATACCTGGGCACGGGTTTAAGTCCCGAGCTCAGGAAAAAACTCATTCAATTCCTTATAGCTAACATAGATTGTTTCGCTTTGTCCCACCTTGATATGACAAGGATCCCGCCGGAGATAACCACTCACAAGTTGAGCCTGGACCTGAAATTTCGCCTGGCCAAGTAGAAGAGGAGACCTTAGTCCGAAGTCAAACATGCTTTCATCAAGGACGAGGTATCTAAACTCCTTAAAATAGAGTCCCTTCAGGAGGTTAAATACCCGGATTAGTTAGCAAACGTAGTGGTAGTCCCTAAAAAGGGGAACAAAATAAGAATGTGTGTACACTATAAGGATTTGAATAAGGCATGTCCCAAGGACTTCTTCCCTTTTCCCAACATCGATCGCATGATCGATGCCACGGCCGGCCACGAGATCCTCAGTTTTCTCGATGCCTCCTCCGGGTACAACCAAATACGGATAAACCCGGATGATCAGGAGAAAACCTCATACATCACTAAATACGGCACATATTGTTGTAACGTGATGATGTTTGGACTAAAATACACCAGTGCTACTTATCAACACCTAGTAAACTAGATGTTTGAGGAAAAAATAGGAAAATCAATGGAGGTTTATATTGACGATATGTTGGTTAAGTCCCTGCGAGAAGAGGACCATTTAAAACATTTGCATGAAACCTTCAGCATATTGAAGAAGTATAATATGAAGTTGAACCAACATAAATGTGCGTTTGGAATCAGATCTGGTAAGTTCCTCGGATTCATGGTATCCAACCAAGGAATCGAGATCAACCCCAACAAGATCAAAGCTATCAAAGATATCACGGTTATGGACAACGTAAAGGCCATGCAGTGATTAACCGGACGCATAGCCGCCCTGAGGTGATTTATCTCGAGATCCTCCGATAAAAGACACCGATTCTTCTCACTATTGAAAAAGAAGAATAAATTTTCATGGACCTCAAAATGCCAATGGGCCTTAGAGGAGCTCAAACGGTATCTATCAAACCCACCGCAGCTTCAAACGCCAAAGACATACCAACAACTATACCTATACTTGGCATTATCGGAGATAGCGGTAAGTGGAGTCCTCGTCCACGAACAGCAAGGTACGAAATTTCCAATTTATGATGTTAGCAGGACTCTAGGTGAGGCCGAAACTAGATACCCTCACCTAGAAAAATTGACACTCGCCTTGCTAAGTGCCTCTAGGAAGATGAAATCATATTTTCAGTGCCATCAACTAAAGGCGCGATAATACATTCCAACCGAAGTCATGTTGCATCCCACTTCATATCAAGCAACTCCTTCTGTCGTATCCAATCTTCCTCAGTATAGTAGTCAATATTCCAAATTAAGCCCGTAGACTTAGTCACTGTCCATCATGAATTCCAAATCACTCTAAACATTCCTCAATGTAGGTAGCTATCCTACCACAAAACCCATATGCTACTTGGCCACTCTCCCACTTTGGTCAAACCCTCTCCTTTAAGCAACTACTCGAGTTCTGTTTATCGCACTTGGCCTTCTAGAAACTTAACCACCGCAAGACACCTCCCACATGTCTTTCTTCATACTCCACTGCCCAATTGTAGCCTTAAATCAAAATCCATCTCTGTAGCACTTGAATTAATAGATCGCTACCAACTTTAAACCTCTCCGAAGATCATCCTTCTCGACCCATCAATACTAGGAACACCGATCAGATCTTGAACCACTGCACACTGATATCTCTAACAGCCGCCTCCCCGATACCATTTCACAATAACCTGCCCTAAGGGCGAATTGAAGAAGACCATAACACTGACAAACTTAACACATTCAATCAAGGACGACGACACCACACCACAGATGAAAATTCCACCACGCTCGACAATACCAAGTCTCGTTACTCCGTCAACCCAAACCTAAACATTCATAGTCCGATTGCCTCTCCTCCACCGGAACTAAATGCTGAACCTCTAAGCCATGAATTGAGTAATCCTTCTATCAAGTCATTCCTGCCACGATCCATAAATAATCACCCTGCCACTACACCAACACTGCGCGATAGCAACACACGAATCATCATAAGAATCAGTGCCCAACTTCAAAACCATGGCAATACTGATACTGAGCTGAAACGACAGAACAACCTTCCGCAAGGCGATGACAATATCCCAATCAATTACGCAGGGAGAAATATCATGTACCATATCTGTAGACTATTACAATTCTTCGATTCCCAATTGATAACAAGCGCTTCACGTCGCATAAGATTGAATAGGAAAGAAATAAAGGCATAAGCCTCAAGGGAATCAAATCGCAAAATGAGGAATCAAGAAGGTAAGTGCTCCTAACAGCTTTGTAGCCTCTCGAAGATAAGTACAGATGTTTCCATACCAATCCGAAAGACTCTACTAGAATTGCTCATAACTCGTAAGACCTAAGTGAACCTAGTGCTCTGATTCCATGTTGTCACGATCCAAAATCCATTAAAGATTGTGGTTGTGTCTAACACTGTTTTCAGGCAAGCCAAAGATAAATTTAACTTATTTACTCATTTTAGTATTTTTGAAATCGTAATTTCTTCAATTAAATGATAAGAAATAAAATTTATAAAGTAAATGATAATATTTTCACAACTACAATACTGAACAACCCATAAGCATCCCCAAAACCTGGTGTCACAAGTGCATGAGCATCTATTAGGAAATATAGAAAAATATAACATATGTCTGGAATACAATTAGACAAGAGAGTGTAAATGACTCTGATGGAGACTCTGTGCGATGTGGACTCGTAACATAGGATGCAGCTCACCTGAATCCCCGCAATAACCGCGCCTCTGCGCCCACAAAACCACTAGACATATATGTACCTGCACAAAATGTGCAGCAAGTGTAGTATGAATACGTAAATTAACGTGTACCCAGTAAGTATCTAGTCTAACCTCGAAGAAGTAGTGAGGAGGGGACGACTCCTACAATTACTATGTGCTAATAATAAAATACTGATATTATAATTAAGCATGCATTGTATAAACCAACTGAAAACTCAATAACAAGAAGTAAGTAAACATTTCCTTTATTAATAGGAAAGTTTCAAATTTATTTTCATCATTTAATAATTTATATCTCAAGCCAATGAAGATTGTTATTAGTTCCAAAGATTAATAATCAATTATTATTAGTTCCAAAGATTTATCATGCGCAAATTATGCCGAGGTCATACGCCCCGATCCAATATAAAATATTTAAATTGTGCACTGCCGAGGGTCGAATGGCACGAACCATAGATGCATATATCTGCTATCGAGGCGTTTGACCCGCTCCACAAGAAGAGAAAATACATTAAAATAACCAGTTCAAGATTTATTAAGGAGCAAATATTCTAAGAAATACCAATTCTCATTAACGGTTAAGTAAAATGAAGTTTAACCTTTTACGATTCCTTTATCAAGTTTCAATATGATTTAAGTAATTTAATTAACAAGTAGGGTGCAAATATCGCAAGTATAACATGATTTGGGTCCTAGACTACACGGACATAAGCATAATTAGTAGCTACATACGGGCTCTCGTCACCTCGTGTGTGCGTAGCCCCCACAAATAGAAGCACTTATTAAATCAATTCATCTATGGGGTTAATTCCCTCTTTCAAGGATAAAAAAGAGACTTACCTTACTCCGAAGTTCCATAGCCGGCTCCGACGCGACTCTAACATCTCAACCCAAAGCTTGACGGTCCAAAAATACGCCACCAATGCATAAACCAATCAAAACGTGTTCTAATACCCATAATTAATCAACTTAACAATTTTTAACTCCGCTCGAAAAGTTGATAAAATCAACCCTCGGGTCCACGTGCCCCGGTTCTGAAAATTTTCGAAGATAATCATTACCTATAACATTACGAATTCAAACATATAATTTATTCTCAGTTCCATGCCCAAATTCGGCTCCCATGGAAGAAGTGAAGTGAAAATGAGCCAAACCACCGATTTTGAAAACACTGCCAAGTTCGCCCTTCTTCGCAAACTTGGCACCTCCCTCGCGTTCGCGAAGTAGAACATGCTTTAGCTCCAATTTCCTACTATGCATTCGCGAAGAGAGACGCACGAACGCGATGCCTTTCTAGACCTGACCATAGCAAACACGGAACCATACACGCGAATGGGTAGGCCAAAAGCTCCTCAGGCCCAACTTACCTTACGTGAACGCGAGAGGGCAATCGCGAACGCGGAGCTCTATTGCCCAGGACTTCGCGATCGCGACTCCCTGATTACGAACGCGTAAAACAAATGGCCCAGTTCAAATCTCCTTCTTCGCGATCGCGACTCCCTATTTGCGAATGCGTAAAAAAATGGCCCAGTTCAAATCTCCTTCTTCGTGAATGTGGCACTTCCCATGTGTTCGCGAAGAACAACACCAGTACCAACAACCAGCAACAACAACTTACCCCAATTTGGTCTAAAACCATCCCGAAACACACCCGGGCCCCCTGGTACCCCGTCCAATCACACCGACCTGTCCTATAACATAACACAAACTTGCTCGAGGTCTTAAATCACATTAAACAACGACGAAATCCTGAATCACACCCCAATTCAAGTTTAATGAACTTTAGAACTTCAAACTTCTACATTTGATATCAAAACCTATCAAATCACGTCCGATTGATCTCAAATTTTGTACCCAAGTAAAATTCGACATTACAAACCTACTCCAACTTCCGAAATTAGAATCTAACCCCGATATAAAAAATTCCACTCTCGGTCAAACTTCCAAAAACCTCTAACTTCTAATTTTCGCCAAATGACCCCAGAACGACCTACGAACCTCCAAATCTACATCCGGATGCGCTCCTAATACCAAAATCACCAGACGGAGCTATTCCTAGACTCGAAAACCTAAATAGACTTCGATAATAATGAAATGCACTTCAACCCAAATTTATAAAATTCTTCCAAAATGCCAACTTTCCACAATAAGCGCTGAAATGCTCCCGAGTCATCCAAAACCTGATCCGGACATACGTCCCAGTCCAAAATCATCATACGAGCCTGTTGGAACCGTCAAATTCCGATTTCGAGGTCATTTACTCCAAAGTCAAACCTTAGTCAAATCCTCCAACTTAAGGCTTTCGAAATTTGAATTTTTTTTCCAAATCAACTCCGAACTTCCCGAAATTCAATTCTGATCATACGTACAAGTTAAAATACCCGAAGTAAATCTACTCTTGGCCTCAAACCACCAAACGACACGCTAGAGTTTAAAACGACCAGTCGAGTTATTACAAATATTTACCATTAACGGATTTATTCTAATCTAATTTAAATGGTTAATTATACTTAAGGAAAAATATAAACAAAACCAACGTGTACATATGGAGAAAACTTGAAAAGATTTTTATCACTATATTCCTAACATGTATCATAAATTGATATAGTAACATTATTCTTTTATTAATTGAAGTAAATAAAACTTGACTTGATTTAAAGTCATAGATATTAGGAAAGTAATTCATATTACAATTTTATCCAATACAAAATCGATTTTAAAGGGTAAAAATGCGAACAATATTTCGCTAACGGTCTTTGTGCTTTTAATATAGAAATTTTTACTTTAGAAATTTATTTACCGTCACTGTTTAAGTTTTAACTTAATTACAAGTTGATATACAATTTATCACTTATATACAAATATGTTTTAAATGAGTATCCTTGATTGTAGCCTTTTAATGTGGAAATCAAATTCCACAAATCTCTCTCTCTTCACTCTCTCTCTTCTACTAATCTGCATTTAGAAGTTTCCACACAAACGAGTATATACTCGAGAAACAAAGAAAGTTGCCTTCAAAGAGATAATCAAAATTACCATCTATTATGGAATTCTCTGGGGAAAAAGGAGATTAGAAAGAGAAGAGAATTCAATTTTTTTTATTTAAATTATTATTTAGTTTGATTGGGTGTTGTTGCAAACAATCAGGAATATTCTTTCAAATTTATATCTTGATTTTGAGGGTATTTGGTGAAGAATAGAGTTGAATTTGGATGAATTTTCAAATTGAAACTCGAAGATGAAAAAGATGTACTAAAGTTGTATTATAATTGTATGTAATTTAAATTGTGTTCTGTTGTAGTTATATTTATTTTTGTATTTGAACATTATATAAAAGTTGAAAAATAGTTGTAAAATGGATGAATCATTGTATGAAATTTGTATTTATGTTATAAATACTTTAACATAAAGTTGTTGATATGTATCAAAATTATATTAAGAGAGAAATTTTTGATTGAAATTTCAGTGAAGAAGAAAAACACACTACATGCGAAATACATATCATATACAAAATACATTTTATATAAAATTTGTAAGAAAATTATATTTAAGTTGTATGATATTGTAGTTATTTTTAGCTGGATAAATATGATGTATGAAATTATAAATAAGTTGTATACTATATAATTAGATGTATAAAATTGATTTTTAGTTTATTGATTAAAATTTACTACAATAATATTGAATATTGAAATGCATGTTTCCTCGAAATAGTTCCTTGAACGTTCTCGGAATTTTCCAAACTCATTGCTAGGGATGTTAATGGATATTTAAAAATCAATTAAACCGACCAAATTGTATCGTACCGAACTGATTTTTAGGTTTCTTTTAATAAAATCATAAGTGTTCATCTAACTTTATAACTGTACCGATAATTACGGTAGGTTTTTATTTTATAAAATAAATTAAAAAATACCAAACCGTACCGAATAAATTTACAATGTGAAAAATATATTTAGATATTAAGTTTAAAAATAATAAAACATTGAATTTTTTCTTGGGCCTTAGAATTATTAAATAACAATCCAACAAGTATTTAAATTCAAAATCCTAATTCCCAAACCTATTATGATACTCCTAATGAAACTAAATTATTTCCAGCATATTCTCAAGCAAGACACAAGGTATTATAGCGATTATGATTAGCAAATTATAATGTATTGAATAGGTTTCCTTTCGTATGATTTGGATTTTTTTTTAATATTTAATCTTCTATAGACTTTATTCTGAATTGTTAGCTTGGTTAATATCTTTCCACTCGTGTGATTTATATTTTCATTCGTGAGTTGTAGAATAGTTGATAGATCTATACAGTATCTTTAATGTTTTCTTAATTCATCACCTTTTAAACTGTAAAAATGACTAGAGAGCTTTGCTAAGTCATATAAAAGTACGTATGTTATTGCATTCTACTTATAGTGACTTTTACATGATAGTTAAAAAAATTACCGGAAATTAACCGAACCATATCGATACCGAAGAGAAACCAATATGATTGAGACGGTTTCGAAAATTTAATTTTGATTATACATAATAGAATAATCGAAAAATTGGTATGGTATAAATTTTATAAAATAATCGGCCGAATCGAACCATTGACACCCCTACTCATTGCAGTTCGAGGAATTGGATTGCATATATGTAAAAGCTTTTGTAGATTATTGATGATAAGCTATAATTACGTATTTTAGTCGTTTATTACATTCTAATTTACTGCACTTTAATTGAGTTTGAGCTTTAATCGGTAGTATTTTACACTAATGGTGTATTTTATGCATTGTAGGAGTGATTCCGAGCTATGTAGATGTTATAAAATGAATTCAAGTGATTTGAAGCTTTGAAGTCTAAGTAAAATCCCAAGGACTTAAGCCGGGATCGTGTTCAGGGGATTAACGGATGATAGTTAAGAACGAACGACGAATCGAGTAGGTATATTACGCATTGTCTAGTAAAATACACATCACTTTTCGCTCAGAACTCCATTTGGGCTCCACAATATATGGTTGGAAAGATAACTCAAAGAGATATAACTTTAATGTTTTACATTTTTCCAAATTCCCAACAGAATAGGGTGAGAAGCTCGCGTCAAGTGCGCAGCCGCGATTAGGCCGCGCTCGTCATGAAGAATCAAAGTGGATATGCGCGGTCCAACCGCGGCCGCGCACGTTCTATTCGGGAAAAGTATAATTTTTTCTGTAGAAGAAGGTATAATTATTTAGGCCGACCCTACTTGGTATATATACATGGAAGAATGGCATTTTGATGACTTTTGACATAATTTAGACCTAAGGAGGCTAAGGAGACCAGAGATTCGACCTAAGGAGGCAAGAACACACTAGGAGTAAGGCGGAGAATTCTTCTACGCGTTTTCCACTTCCTTCTTCCTATTTTCGTTATTGATTATGATTTTTAGTATTGTAGTTTTGCATACTATTATGAATAGCTAATTTGTTATCTAAGGTTTTGGTGGAACCTATTGAAGGATTATTTTCTTGTTACGTTAATATAGATTTGTTGTAGTATTTTCTCCATTTGTTTAACTACATTATTATTGTGGTTGGTTGAAGAGCTCTCAATCGACTATGCCTATTTAGTGTGTATTACTCGGGAAGAGTGCATATTTAGATAGTTGTTGAACAACATCACTCTTAACGTATATGAGGAATCAATATGGAGGGTTTAAAGGTGGGATTAGGGATAACAAAACCTTGGTGCGATCTAAGTGAGTTGTACTTAATGCCAACTAGCGTACAGTCAGAGCGCTCATGATCGGTAGAGAATACTTAGGCTAATTTATAGAAAACATAGCGGGAAGGATTCCGATAATAGAAAAAATCATAACTCTAGACCTCCTTAATCTTGTCTCTAACCCTTAGTATCTTTAGGTTTTAATTTACTATTTTAACGTTTTAGTTAATTAGATACAAGAATCTTAATATTTATAACTTAGGAATTGTTCGAGCTTGTTTTCTTAGCAATATTGAACAGTTGTAGCTACCCCTTTGTTCTCTGTGGGATTCGACTCCGGACTTGTAAACCGAATTATATTTACAACGACCGCTTAGTCTTTTTTATAAGGCATAGTTGGGCGTGATCAAATTTTGACGTCATTTCCGTTGCCGTTGCCGAGAGCGAGTTATGTGCAACAACTCCATCTTATTTGTGAAATGTGTGTGATGTGTGTGGTGGTAAAAATGGTCACTTTCATGGTTGTGCTTATATTTCTTATCTTCCCCCAACCCCTTACTATGATGGTTCTACCTTTTTTTGTGAAGTTAATAGGAACAAAGAACCTGAGAATGCGGACCTGAAGGAGATAAAGGATATGCTAAAGTCCTTCTGGAACAAAACAATGAGAAACAATTGCATATAGAAAGACAAGAGGCAACTATTCGCAACTTGGAGGCTCAAGTGAGTCAAGTGGTTGAAGCTTTTAATGCTCAACAAGCCAATTTTGAGGATAGGAGCCAAGAAGAGCATAAATTTGAGGTTCTAATTGAGGAGATCAGAGTAGAACATCAACAACCTAGGCAACTACAATTTGAGAATGTCAATGTTGTAGAAGTGAGACTAGAGTCACCCAATGACATTGAGGATATAAATTTTATTGACTCTAGTATCATTGAGGTTGAGGATGCTGAAGGTCCTGAAGTTCATGTGTTTGAGCGCATTGGTCCTCACTCCAAACATTTTTCTACATTGTGCTTGGATGACTATATGGAAATCGAGTCATCCGAGCCGATTGAGGAGTTAAGGAATGAGGAACAACGTGCCTACATTCTGGAATTTTTCTTGCCAGAAAAACAGGACTACATACCTCATCTAAAAGCCAAGAAGCGTAGAATAGTACAATGGTTTCTTGGGCCAATTAGATTTGTTCCTCTACCCTTGGAGCATAGCCGAAAACTTGATGCCAAATTAGAGGTTCAATTCATAAGCTCAAGGTGGAGGCAAAAAGTGATTCACGTCGTGTCGGGACGTTAAATCAAGCGCTTGTTGGGAGGCAACCCAGCTTTACTGCATTCTTTTTTTATTATTATTTTTAATTGTATTATTTTTATAGTGTCAATTTTTTATTTTCTAGGAGCATGGAAAACAAAGCTATTGGAAGGATGCAACAACAAACTAGATGGTTGGAACTAAGTGTTAAGTACCCGCACGAAGGACCAAGCCTGGGAGAAGTCTAAGTACCCCATGAGCTGCTAGTGCTTCGTCTTTTGGCCTACCAGTGAGTTTCTCTTACCCTCTTATAGTTATGATGTGAGGACTCAAAAGGTCATCACTCGTTTAAAAACGAAATTCTGTGTTCTGAGGCCTTGAAAACCTCATTTAAAGTCACCTAGATTTGCATACGCAGTCCGGGCGCGTAGCCGGAAAGCTTAAATATGAAATTCTGTGAAAATGATAAAATTTGGTTATAAAATGAGTTAATTTGACTTCGGTCAACGTTTTGGGTAAATGGACCCAGATCCGTAATTTGACAGTCCCAGAGGGTCCATAGGAAAATATGGGACTTGGGCGTATGCCTGAAATCGAATTCTGAGGTCCCAAGCCCGAGAAATAAATTTTTAAAGAAAATTATTTTCTGAAATTGTTCAAGGAAATTTGAAATGAAATTTGGTTAGAACATGATGGTATCGGACCCGTATTTTAGTTCCGACACCCGATACAGGTCTTATATATGACTTAAGACGTTTCTATGGAATTTGGTGAAAAATGGATGTCATTTGACGTGATTCAGACTTAAATTGCAAACATTTATGTTTAAAGAAGTTTTGAGAAAATTTCATTGATCTTGAGATTTAATTCGATGTTCATAATGTTATTTTGATGATTTGATTACACGAGTAGGTCCATATGATGTTTTTTGAGTTAGTATGACATTTGGTTTGGAGCCCCGAGGGCTCGGGTGAGTTTCTGGATGTTTTTACACTTAGGAAAAAGTTGCAAATTCAGAAAGTTACAGGTCTCTGAAGCCATGTCTCGCGGTCCGCGGTGGAAGCTTCGCGGCCGCGGTGGGGACCTCGCGACCGCGGTGGGATTTGTGCGGTCCACGGTTTCGCGGCCGCGCTCGATTTCTTGCGGTCCGCGGTGGAGCTCTGCAGTCTTAGTCCTTTTTATGCGGTCCGCGGAGAGAGTCTGAGAGGAGTATATTTAAACGGACTTTTCAGTTATTTTTCACTTTTCAAAACCCTAAAACATAAAAGGCGATTTTCCAAACGCTCCTTCTTCTCCCAAAACACTAGTAAGTGATTTTTAACTTATTTCTTTCACTCCTTAACATTTTTTAACATGATTTCAACTTCAAATCAATAATTTTCACGGGGAAAATTGGGTGTTTTGGGTAGAACTTAGGTTTTTCAAAAATTAGGGATTTGGACCTCGATTTGAGGTCTGATTTCAAAATAAATTACATATTTGAGCTCGTGGGGGAATGGGTAATCGGGTTTTGGTTCGAACCTTGAGTTTTGACCATGTGGGCCCGGGGGCGATTTTGACTATGAGTAAAACTTTGGAAAACTCATTTTCATGCATTCAAATTGATTCATTTAGCATTTATTGATGTAATTAAGTAACTTGTGGCTAGATACGAGCGAATTGGCGGAGGAATCAATGGGTAAAGCTATAATTGAAACTTGAGTTATGTTCGAGGCATCGAGGTAAGTGTCCGGTCTAATCTTAGCTTGAGGGATTAGGAGTTGAGTCCTATTTGCTATTTGCTTCTTGTTGAGTACGACATATAGGCATGGTGACGAGTATCTATACATTGGTGTCAAGCATGACCACGGGTCTTAAATTGATACTTGTTGTATTCTTGAATGTTACTATGGTTGAAATAGTGAGTAAATCCTTGATATTGAGCGAAGACTTAGTTTGTTTATCGTGGAATCTACTTATGATTGAGAAATGGTGGTAATTGAGACGAGTAGGAGTTGAGTTAAGATTGGTTATAGCTGATTCTCCCTTTCCGGGACGTATATACTTGTACTGTTGAGTTCCCTTGCCGGGATAGTGTAGTCTATTGTTGATCCCTCGCCGGGATGGTTAATTATGATTATTGTTGACTGTACAGTTGGAACGGGTTGCGCGCCGCAACAGATATTATATCGGATTGGGTTGCACGCCGCAACAGATATTATATTGGATCGGGTTGTACGCCGCAACAGATATTATGTTGGATCGGGTTGCACGCCGCAACAGATTTTATATTGGATCGTGTTGCATGCCGCAACAGCTATATATATATGGATCGGGTTGCACACCGCAACAATATTAAATGATATGGGATCGGGTTGCGTGCTGCAACAATATTGTTATTGTATTGTTGTAGATATTGAGTTGTCCTTTCATATTTTATTAAGTTTCTGTTGGTCTTGATATGTTTCCCCGAAGCATGTATCCCCTCCCATTTAAAACTGCTTATTCCTGTTTATTTTCCGCCATATACTATATAACTGCACAGGTTTATCTGGAGTCTGGTCCTAGCCTCGTCACTACCTTGCTGGGGTTAGGGCAAACACTTACCATCACATGGGATCGGTTGTGCTGATACTACACTCTGCAGATACTAGAGCGGCACTTGATCATCAGCAGTAGGGGAGACAACCTTCAGTCCACCGAGACACCGAGGTAGCCTCGCAAGCCTCGCAAGCGTCCACAAGTCTGGCGTCTCCTCTATTTTTTATTATATTCTGTTATCTCATGTATCCGATACAAACAATGTTATTTTTCCTTCAAACTGTTGTATGTAGTACTCTTAGTAGTCCGTGGATATTGTGACACTAGTTTCTGGGTAGAGGCATGTGTTGACTTTCAAAACATTTTGGTTTTATATTTATTTAAGACTTCCGCTTAAATCTCACATTCCGTTGTCATTTAGATGTTTATCACTTGTTAATATAAGTTGTAAAAAAAGATTAAAACAGAGAATTAAAAATTTCTAAGTTCGTGGCTTGCCTAGCTTCTACGAGTAGGCGCCATCACGACTCCCGAGGGTAGGAATTCCGGGTCGTGACATATGATATGCATTGGGGACAATGCACATTTAAGTGTGGGGTGAGGAGATTATCTGGGTGACTTTTCATGCTACTTTAGTTGTGTTAGTTTAATTAAATAATATTTGTTTTTAAAAGATTGGACTTTTTCCGATGATGGATCTATTAGGGAATTTTCTTGAGGGATTTAAGTCTAAAGAAAAAAAGACAAAAAAGATTTCTTTTGTTAGGTAGTGTAGCAATTACCCCTTAGTTTTTCTTTGTGTCGCAGTTCTTTTCCAAAGATTTTGTTTGAACTGGGTGTAGATAGTTTTTTTTTGGGAGTAGGAGCTATTGTGTTGAAGTTTTGAATTGAAGCAATATCTCTTGACTTTGTTATGCCTTGAGAATAGTGAGTACTTTAGTTGTGATGCTTAGGCTCAGTTTTTTACTCTTGTATAAGTACCTTAAATTGTATGTTGTTAACTTTGCGTAACTGCTTTGACTAGAGTGTCTTGATGATCCAATCTTGAGTGAATTATGTGCCATGTGCGTGTAAGTGATGTTGTATTCTGTGCATTGCATTTGATGTCTAGAACTTGCCCCGTGTGTTTGCAAAGCAAAATAGTAGTTTTGTTCAGTCTTGGAAGTGATATAGACATTTCTTTGTTGAGCCATATATATATATATATATATATATATATATATATATATATATATTTTAACTGCCTAATTAGTATGTATCATAGTTAACCCCTTTGAGCCTGTAATCTTGTTTCTTTGGCAACAACATTACAAGCCTTACCCAGTTATTTGAATTAACCATCTATTTGAACCTTTTCACCTCTTATGAGCACTTGAATTGTTATGAACTGTGTAGTTAAAGTGTGGGGTGGTTGGTTTGACTTTTGAGTGGAACTAATGAAATAAGGAGAAAGGTGCACTGTGTTAAAAAAAAATAAAAGCCACTTGAATTGAAAAAGAAAAGAAAGACAAAAAATAGTTGTATTGTTGCGAAAAATATTCATTGATAAGTGATAACTCTCGATGTAATTGTGCCTAAATAAATTGGGAGTTGATGTATATTGATGTGAAGGTGGAGTCATGGTTTGACATAAGCATGGACTTGAATGTTAAAACATATATATTAAAGTTCTTAGGGAGGTGTAGTCACTCTTATATCCAAATATATCATACCCGTCCCGCAGCCTACATTACAACCAAATATAATCCTACTTGATCCTCGACTAAATGAACTCAATTAGTAGAGTACTACACTACGAGCAAGCCTATGGTTCATCTTTTGTGGCATATGAATGTTGTTTCTGAGAGTGAGTGAATTATTTCTATTTAAAGTTCCTAATCATTCTTAAATTTTATTGTGTATGGAACTACTCTCTTTGTTGTACGAGGGCACTTCATTCATGGAGGAAAGGTAATCCTTGACCTCTATGTTAGAGTAATATGTTAGAGTAAGTGGGTTAGATGTGAATAATACGTGGTACTTGTGAGTCAAATCTTGAGGTTAAGATGTTACACGTTTGTGCTTAGTCTATTTTAAATATTCTTGGTGTGATGAGTTAGGAGAATTGTTTAAAAAGGTCGTGTCTATATAAAGTGTAGTTTGATTGTTCGAGAGAGAGCAATGGTTTAAGTGTGGGGTGTTGATGATAGGCTATAATTATGTATTTTAGTCGCTTATTACGCTCTAATTTACTGCACTTTAATTGAGTTTGAGCTTTAATCGCTAATGTTTTGCACTAATGGTGTGTTTTATGCCTTGTAGGAGTGATTCCGAGCTATGTAGATGTTATAGAATGAATTCAAGTGATTTGAATCTTTGAATTCTGAGTAAAAGTCCAAGCAATTAATCTGGGATCGTGTTCGGGGGATCAACGGATGATAGTCAGGAACGAACGACGAATCGAGTAGGCATATTACGCACTGTCTAGTAAAATGCACATAACTTTTCGCTCAGACCTCCATTTGGACTCTACTATATATGATTGGAAAGCTAACTCAAAAGGATACAACTTTTATGTTTTACGTTTTCCAAATTCCCAACAGAACAGGGTGAAAAGTGCATGTCAAGTGCGCGGCTGCAGTCAGGCCGCACTCGTCCGGTAGAATCAAAGTGGATATGCGCGGTCCAACTGCGGTCGCGCACGTTCTATTCAGGAAAAGTATCCTTTTTTGCGTAGAAGAAGGTATAATTGTTTGGGTCCGACCCTACTTGGTATATATACATGGAAGAACGACATTTTGATGACTTTTGATATAATTTAGACCTAAGGAGACCGGGGATTCGACCTAAGGAGGCAAGAACACACTAGGAGCAAGGCGGAGAATTCTTTTACGAGTTTTTCACTTCCTTCTTCCTATTTTCATTGTTGGTTATGAATTCTAGTATTATAGTTTTGCATACTATTATGAATAGCTAATTTGTTATCTAGGGTTTTTATGGAATCTATTGAAGGATGATTTTCTTGTTACGTTAACATAGATTTGTTGTAGTATTTTCTTTATTTGTTCAACTACGTTATTATTCTGATTGGTTGAAGAGCTCTCAATCGACTATGCCTATTTAGTGTGTATTACTCGGGAGAGAGTGCATATTTAGGTAGTTGTTGAACAACATCACTTCTAACGTATATGAGGGATCAATACGGAGGGTTTAAAGGTGAGATTAGGTATAACGAAACCTTGGTGAGATCTAAGTGAGTTGTACTTAATGCCAACTAGCGTAATTCGGGAGAATATGTCTAGTAATTATGGTAATTACTCGGGAGAGAGTTACGACAGTCAGAGCGCTCATGATCTGTAGAGAATACTTAGGCGAATTTATAGAAAATATAGCGGGAAGGATTCCGACAATAGGGGAAATCATAACTCTAGACTTCCTTAATCTTGTCTCTAACCCTTAGTATCTTTAGTTGTTAATTTACTATTTTAATTTGTTAGTTAATTAGATATAAGAATCTTAATATTTATAACTTAGGAATTGTTCGAGTTTGTCTTCTTAGCAATATTGAACAGTTGTAGCTACGTGTTAGTTCTCTGTGGGATTCGACTCCAAACTTATAAACCGGATTATATTTGCAATGACTTCTTAGTCCTTTTTACAAGGCATAGTTAGACGTGATCAATTATTAAATTACGACATTTAAGAGAGCTTCAACTATCTAACTTCGTTATGTCCGCATACCGCCAGAATTTCGTATATGTGCATTAATTTTAGAATCACTTTTTTGGGTTCTTACATCACCACATTAAAGGTGAGCAGCTAATCCAAAAAAAAAAAAAAAAAGAAAGGATTCAGGAATCACAGAGACATTAAAGAAATAAGGAGAGAGGAGAGGAGAGGAAAAAGAAAAAGGGTGTAATTAAATCCCCTAATTTAAGGCACTAATAATGAATTTTATATAAATTATAAGCATTTTTTGTTTAAGGCGGATAATATACAAAATTAGAATAATTTTAATAGTTTCAGATAATGTATAGGAACCTAAAAATCCCTTTAATTTAATATAATATAAATATAGATCGATCAACAATTTTTGGCCCACATTAATTAAGTTATAAAAGCCTTCAAGGAATATCGTACGTGACATTTGCATCTATACCCGCTTTTTGGGTCACGTTTTAACTTGTGCCCGCTTTGCAAAAAAATTACAAGCGTACCCACTTTTTCGCGTAACTTCAGCATACGGGGCTGAAGTAGCAAAGGCAATCACGCAAAACTTCAACATTCTAGTAGACGGGTCTGAAATAGCAAAAATTGCTGAACCAAGTGTGCTGAAGTTTTTGTTTGTAATTGATGAACTTAAACATAGTAACTGAAGTTTTGTTCTCTATTTGCTGAAGTTTTTGTTTGTAATTGCTGAACTTAAGCATTCTGGTAGCTGAAGTTTTATTCTCTATTTTCTGAACTTCAGCATGTTTTAGCTGAAGTTTCGTTCTATATTTGCTAAACTTCAGCATATTTTATGCTATCATGTAATTGATTTGTTGTACAGATAATAAGTTTATCATAAGTAGAATTAGTAACTTAAAAAACTAGATAATGATTTAGCACAACAGGTTAAAACATTGATAATGTACAAAGCTGAATCCAAAAAAAAATAATAGAATGTGAATTAAAGGAAATGGACTTATATTTACACACATGTACGTACTTACTTTAGAAAGTTATTTATAATTTATTTTTAAATAATCTGATAAACATACTTATGGCAACATCATCCCCCATGAACTGGAGTTTCATAGTAACACCAACAGTAGCAGAAGAAAGAAGAAGAAGAAGAAGAAGAAGAAGAAGAAGAAGAAGAAGAAGAAGAAGAAGAAGAAGAAGAAGAAGAAGAAGAAGAAACAAAGAAGGAGAAGGAGGAGGAGAAAGGAGGCTGAAATTGTTTAAAAAGTAGGTACAAGTTAAAACTTTTAAAAAAATGAGTATATGTTAAATATATAGGACGCCCCGTGCAATTTTTACATGTCCTACTCGTTCAAACTATTAGAAAAAACTAGTTTCAGTTAACAATAAGGCCTACAATCATATTCTTTCTGGCAAAATACATAAGTTGCAACCTGACCTATGACCCAAATCCCTGTTACACACTTTCTAGGAATGAATATTACTTTACATACCCAACCTTTCCAAAGTGTATCGAAGACACACCACTTTTTTCTTAACCAGTTTTTCAGAATATGTGTAATATCACGCACCAATAAGGTCGTGACACATGTCCTAACTCAAGGAACAAAAAATAAAAATACTAAATTTACACCACAATTGATATATTTAAAAGGAAAAAAGAAAAAACGGAAAACAACCCCCCCCCACGTCTCTCATCTTCTTTAAACTCCCACACCAAGCCTCCTCTAAACTCCATGGAAATACCCACTAAGCCTCCTCTAAACTCCCACAGCCATGGAAATACCCACTAGGAAAAAAAATATTCACATGAATCAAGTGTTGGCCATGGCAACCACCACTATCGCCATGACCAATATTTACATAGATCTTTCACATGGTGCTTTAAGTGTTGGCCATGACAACCACCACTATCGCCATTAATTTTTAGAGCAAAACCTACATTATAAACCCTTTCTTCACACCCATTAAAAAAAAAATTAAATTTTTGAAGTCAAAGAAAAAATCAGCAGATCTAAAAACAAAATTATGAAAACAAATGGAGAAATCATTCACTGATTTCATTAGCAGATCTAAAAATATTTAAACTTGAAGGAGATGACTAATTAATTTGAAACTTGGACCTAGCTCTAAAACTATTTTTGTGTTTCGGAGTTTAATTAATAGAGATGACAAAGTAGGTGTCCAGGGAAAGAAGAAAACGGGTGGGGGTGTGTGGAAAAGAAACCAAATTATTTGGAGATGAAATAACTAAAAATAGAAAAGAAAAAAATAACAAAGGTTGGGGACATGTGGCATTTAGATAATGGTTTAGACTTGAAAGTTTTACATTCACTAGCCTCTTTTTTGTGAAAACACGCGCGCGCCAGCTGCCAAAAGTGGTGTGTCTTATAGCCTGTTTGGCCAAGCTTATTTTTGGCCAAAAGCACTTTTGGCCTCAATTTGAGGTGTTTGGCCAAGCTCCTGGAAGGAAAAAAAGTGATTTTGAGGAGAAGCAGAAGCAGTTTTGGAGAAGGAGAAAAAAGTAGCTTCTCTCCAAAAGCACTTTTTTGAGAAGCACTTTTGAGAAAAATACACTTAGAAGCAGTTTTTTAAAGTTTGGCCAAACACTAATTGCTGCTCAGAAGTGTTTTTCAAACTAATTAGCCAAACACAAACTGCTTCTCGCCAAAAGTACTTTTGAGAAAAACACTTCTCAAAATAAGCTGATTTTTGCAGCTTGGTCAAACGGGCTATTAGATACACTTTGGAAAGATTGGGTGTGTAAAGTAATATTCGTTCCTAGAAAGTGTGTAACAGAGATTTGGACCATAGGTCAAGTGGCAAATTATGCGACCGGTGAGAAAGCGGACGACTTTAGGGCTTAAAGGAACACCTTTCTGTTTCATATTGAGTCCTCAGAGGTGCGGCCCACTTGGTGTCGGATCAGCTCGACAGGTCACTCAATAGTCTTTCGCGGAGTATCCCCTGTTTTAGTGAACCCTGGGAGTTGTCGGCGGCTCGACGATCTTTATTCCAAAGGTTTACCGAGGTGAAGCTTTTGACAGGTATTCTTTTATTTATTTGTAGGTTTCTCTACTTCAGGCTCTTCCGAGGGCCTTTGTTTGAGGTGAGGTTCTATAGTTTGATGGTTACTTATGTTCTCCTCTACCCTTCCCCGGTAGCTAGGAAAGAAACAGAAATATATCGATTAAGTCATCGTAGGCTCCCTTGAAAAAAGTAAAAGTCCCTCTAAATTATGTAGTTGTAAAATTATCACCAACAACCCATTTAATTAGTACGGGACAGCTCATATATGATTTGTGACACTTAAAAGTTTAAATTATAACCTTTTTTTTGTCATTTATTACTTTATTTTTCTTTTCTTATATTTGGTGTATTTATTAACTATCAGATCTTAGTTAATGAGTTGCTTAACCTCTAACCTCATCTTATCTTATCTATCTCTGTTGTTATCAGACGTGGCGTAGGCGGTGGGAATGACACCAGGTAGCCACTCTACGGTTTACTTTTTTAGGACAAAAGTGTCCTGAATTGTTCTGAAGTTATGATTTTTTAATTTAAAATTTTAGGACAAAATAAATACTGGTTAATCTTTAAATAACATCACTGAAAATCGTATCTTTGCACCAACAACTCATTTAACTAAAATAATCTAATCATTAATTAAGATTAAACTCAATCTCATCTCAATTCGGTAGATAATGAGAAAGCAGAAAAAAAGGTACAACAATAACACAGCCCAAAAATTCTAAATTCCTTTATTTCAGTCCACACCACAGACAAACTGTTGATATATTTTCTTATTGTTTACCAAACTACATCTCTATATAAATTTCGACAGCATTAATGAGTGGTGGGAATGTTGACGTGGCAGTTTTGTTAATTACAACATCGTATCTTTCGGAACCATAGCCGGGAGACAATGTGAATATCGTCGTCGTCGACAGATATGCCGGAGACAAAGGTCCATAAAAGAGGTTATCATTGATATAAATGTTGAATTCCCTTTTTTGTGTCCCAATCAATTCTACGACTTCGGCGAAGTGCAAGTATATGTAATACTTGTCTGTGGTATTATCAGCCGGCCAGGAAAACGACACCGTGTCAGTGGCGGTGGTCGGTGTCACTGCCGTGCTCATTACCGCCGATGGTAGTCGGTAACTGTTCTCAAGTATGTCTTGTGTTGTATTAATTGTTGTCATTGCCTCCCATGGAAATGGTAGCCAAATTCGATCATATGCATCATTAGGGAACCTATGTATTTTTAAATAGAAAGCAAACAATTAATTGTTACGAATATATCCACTTGGTACAAAAAGACAAGTATAGTAACTTCCCAAAAAAAAAAAAAAATCATGGTGGACCAAGCTAGTAAAAACTGGTTTAACTTTTATACGCTCACAGGAAGAAAAAAAAAAATTTATGTCATATATCATGTTATTTAAAAGTCAATTACAACTAACCCGTAAAAAATATTACAATCAAACCTTTCTATAACAGTCTTGTTTTTTTTTTTTTTTTGTTATAGCGATGTATTGTTATAAAAAACATATATTATAACATAACATGGAAATTAGTTCCAAAAGAAACTTGACTTTTATAGTGAATGATTGTTATATAACGATGCTGTTGTTGAGAGGTCTGACTGTATTGACTTATTACAGTGGGTAAAAATCATGTAAAAAATATTTTTTTTATGTTATCGGAATATATATAAAAGTTAATTTTATTTAAATTTGTCTTAATAACGAGATCTTAGTATAGAAAAGGAAGACCTTGATCTTATGAAATTAAAAATATTAAATAAACGTACCTAATGAATTGATTGGTTAAGGAGCCAAAATTCAGACGTCCAATAAGATTCAATGATTTATTTAGAGTTGGGTATGTAGTAAAATTCAATGGCCTTAACTCTAAGGCTGAAATAAAAGGAGTTGTAGTATTTGTCTTGACAAGGCAAACAGTTATGAAATCATTAGAAGGGGTGTGTATAACTTCCTTCCAAATTGGTATAGAAGCATTAGATATTGTGATTGTGTCCCAATATTCTTCTCCAAGGTAAAGATCAAAATTTGGTAATTGACTAATTCCATCATAATCTCCATAGAAAAAACTAGCCCTGATCAAGTATTTGGTATTATTCCCTTGAGCAGGGTTTAGAGTATAGCAGTTTTTTGTCCCTAAAGGAAAGCTTGTAACTGTGAGGAATGGTATTTCTAGAGATTTGGATTGGTATATAGGTGATATGGTATTGCTCACTCCCCCAGTGACATAACCTTCGTCTGAAACGTAAGATATGCCTGTTATTACGTCAGTATAATTGGAACCTGCTGGTATTCCACAGTCGATGCTTATGAATCCTGTAAAACAGGAAAATTAAAAGAACATGAGCGTTAGTCAGGACAAAAATTAAATATTATAGGTGACACTCACATACATATATATAACGAATTAACATGAAACCTGATTGACCATCTTGTGCAACAGCTATTGTTGCTATTGAAAAACCAACAAGACATGCAAAGAGGAAGCTTTTCAAAATCTCCATATCTAGACACTCTATTCTCTTGATGTTTAGTTGATTGAATGAGAATAATTTGGGTGCTTTGCCTTATATATTCCTTGTTTAATTTGACCAGGTTAAAGTTTGAAGTTTCCAAGAGATTTGAGTAACTCCACCCTGATATCACTTGCTGGGTAGGTGTGTGCAACATGTAGTATCTTAATGTGCTCTTATGTCATGAAATGTGCTTTCTTATGTTAAAATAATCAATCAGTTTACCTTGATTGAGCCACTAATTTATCCTATAGTAATAGACCAAGCATATATGTTATGGGAATAAGAGCTGACTAGACGAAGTCTAACATAAGACTTTATTAGTTTATGTCTTGATATTGTTTTAATTATCTCTACTATATATCCAAGGGCGGATATAGAGCACTGGTACCGGGTTCATATGAACTCATTACTTTTGGCACAAAGTAAAAAATTTATGAGTAAAAATTCACTAAAATTACAACAAATGGAAGATATGAACCCATAACTTTTAAAAAATAATGAGTTCAATGCTAGAAACCGTAAAAGTTGAACCCATAAAGCTTAAATCCTGAATCCATCTCTGTATACATCAGCATAAGGATTAGGTCTGTGATCTTGATTGTTCTATTGAAAAGCTAGGATGTATATAATGACACTAATAATGCCTCCAAAAAATGTTGTACTCGTTCAAACTAGTAGAGAAAACTAGTTATGGCCCACAATCATATTCTTTCTTCAGAAAGAAAATAGTACTCCCAAAGGATAGTTACTTATATTTTCTAGGAAACAAATGTTACATTATCAATCTATTCAGGATGGGCTGAGGTTTCCAATGTTAATATGTCATGAATTTAGGACTTGATAAAAAATTATTTTGCATAATGCAGACACAAGCAGACAAACATAGGCAAATTCGAGATTCAAACAAGATGGTTCCACCTTTATGTTCTTACCATTGCACTTTCGCAATACTAGCAATACTAACATCCTGTGTCGAAAATGTTCGGTTCAGTTGAAAGTACAAAAACTATATTGCATATGCCCTTAGATACCAGAATGTGGCATTCTACCACCTCAGTTTGAAACAAATGGTTGAGACTTGACATGGAGAAAAAGAATCCCCATGCAGACTAGTAGTAGAGTTCTCAACTTCAATTCCTTTAAGATAATGCCTCCAACATTTGACACTTCTTGAGTCGCAGCAGACTGGTTGAACACCTTCTTTTTCCATTAATTTCTCTCTCAAGAACTGCAATTGCATACCAAATCCAGAGCAAGAATGAGAAACCACTACAATTCATTTTACTATATAAGAAAAAAAATTATCCTACATATATGAAAAGATAGGAAGATCACATTAACCTGCATAAATTCATCACTTCTCCCCCACATACTTTCAACTGACAGAGATTCTGGATGACAAGTCCAAAACAAACCATCTAACAATGATTCAAAATTTAGAGGCGGCGCAACATCCTTTAGCATCAAATGCTTGACAACAGATGGCGAGCAGAACGATGTAATTTCATTCAGTTCTTCCACTGTGAATGTATTCTTGATAATCAACAAAAGAGACAATCAATGTAACGAAAATGAACATTAACCAAATAAAATGAAAATGGAAGTACAAACTTACAGTGGTTGAAATTATAGACAGAACCAATTCTAAGTTCAGCTGTTCGAATCTAGATAAATATTCCCTCAAACGTTGAAACCAACTTGTGCCGAGATGTTCGTTGGGCATTAATCTGAGATAAGATTCTTGTAGAGAAGATGTTGTCATAGAGATATAACAGGTAATCTAGGAGCTCCATATTCAAAACGTAGCAGATTTGGTGTGTCTATCTCAATTTCCATCAAACTCTTATAAGAACGGAATGTCAAATGTCTAAGTACACAACTCGAAAATTTAAGCCTCGTCAACTTAAAACAAAAGTTTAACTCCAATTTCTCAAGAAAGGGTAGTTCAGAAACAAAATTTTCTACCATTTGGTTGGTAATCTGCTCCTATATTATGCTCAAATTCTTTCATAAATTTGAAAGAAGCCACATCAAACTTTAACTCGCCGTTACATCCTCTATAATTCAGACTTTGAAGGTTAACAGCTTGAATCAGAATATTCTCATTTGCTATATCATCCTCTTGATGCAAGGTAAGCTTCAGAAGATTAGGGAGATTAGATATCAATATATCTTTTACTCCCCTACACTCGACGAGACTTAAATCTTCTACAGCTGGACAAGTAGAAATGAATTTTTAACATTATCCGTTCATCCAAATAAACATCAGCTAGAGACAACTCACTCAATTTGGTAAGCTTTATATGATCAACAAATAGAGGCCACACTAACTTACAGCCACCTAATCTCAGAACTGTTGGGAATAAACCCCCACAGAAATAATATTCATGGTAATAAAAGCGGAATAATAATGTAGCATCGAGATACGGTAATTAACAAGAATAAAAGAGTAACAACGACATCAAGATTTTTACGTGGAAAACCCTTTTAATAAGGGAAAAAACCACGGCCCCAAGAGGAGCAACTGATATTACTATAGTAAGGAATTTTACACTTTGTAGATCCGAGTAAAATACTCCAAAGACCACTACAACACTCAAAAGAAATAACCCTCTTTTGATATTCCCACATCACTACAATATCGCTCACTCTCTAGTTTCCTCACAGACTATTTTCTTATACCCTGTCTGTGAAACCTCACTCTTTCTTTCTCTCTTTGTTGGTGTGAAGAAATGAGAGTTGAAGCTCTCCTTTTATAGCCAAAGCTTCACTCTCTAAAGCCTACAATATTTGACAATTTACACACACTTTTCACAATTCAACAAAGTTGGCTACCAAACCAAAGAAATTCAACAAGGTTGGCTACCAAACCAAACTAATTCAACAAGGTTGGCTACCAACCAAACCAAGTCAACAAGGTTGGCTACCAAACCAAAGAAAACTCTTATTAGGCACATGCCTAATACTTCTTCAATGAGATGGACATCATCAATCTCCCCCTCCAGTCTCATTCATCTAGAGGAGGTAGCACTGTCTTCTAGTTTGAGTGCATGCCGACAAGTTCTTTGCATAGCTCGAACTTGTTCCTTGGTACCACCTTGGTCAGCATATCTGCGGGATTCTCACTTGTAGCGGAAAAATTAAGAGAAAGTCTGAATTTCTGTATTATTGCTTTTTGGATGCGGAGATTTGTCAAAGGACTATCTATATGATTTAAGAACGCGTCTCCTTCATCAGCTTGTTTCTGTTCCTCTATTGCTGCAGACAAGTGTTTCTGTATGAAAGCGTTTTCATCAAAATCAAATGTAAGTATAGGAAGTAAATTCCAAACGTTAAGCCATGTCCGGGAGAGAACACTAGTTTGAGCTGCATCTTTTGCCGGTAGGAAGAAGAGTATATGCTGTAAAATCGGGTCGGGTAACTGAGAGATTTGATCCATTACTGTAACTTTCTGTTCTATGTTACTTCAGTGGCCAGCTTTCCTGAAAAACAATCAGGCAAAAGCATATGTATTAACAGCTTGTTTGGATGGTTGTTATGTTTCGTTTCATAATGTATCGTATCGTATTGTATTGTATTGTGTTGATGTATACAATGTTTGAATAGATTATATTATTTGCTATAGTGTGATATCATGCACCAATAATAATAAACTTGCAATAGTACAAAGAAAAAGTATGATACTAATTATTACTATATAAAAAAATATAAGATAAAGTATGATTATTTAATAATAAGGAAGAACAAGATGAGAGGAAAAAATAAGGTAGCGATGCAATCACACCAAATCGATTGTTACATAAAGTAACACTTTTCATCGTCACATAACAAAGAATCTATCGATACGATACAATAAAATTAAAGTAATAATCAAAATAAATATTATATTTAAAGTAACAGAGACAATACAACCACTAACAACCATCCAAACAAGCTGCAAACAACAGCCTATAATTGATCTATTCCTAGTGTATTCATCAATATTTTATCCATTGAATATGACAAACTAAAGAGTGTTCCACTTTTCAAACTGATTTATTATATTGTTTAGACTATTGTATTTCACCAGAATTTTAAAGAATCAATTAGACTCACAGTTTATAGAGCAATAATAAATATCAAAATTGAAGATCAAATGTCAAAAGGAACATAGGGAGGATAACAAAGAAATAATCTCTAGGATGGAGCCTGGAGAGTACGTACCTAGGGTAGACTGGAGTTGTGCTCAATCAAATTTCTGCATCTTTACCAATGAATCCAAACCCTTAAATACCTTATAAAATGGAGGAGCATATTTTTTAAATTAATAAAATATGGATACGTATATATGTTTATTACTTTACTTTTTCTGGATGCTCTAACGCGAAAATACGATCACCATTTTTGGTAGTACCTCGTCTATCATATTTATTGAGACATGATTTGATTAGATTCGTTTCCATAAAACACGGAGAAATTAAGTGAGTTTAAAATAATTGTTCTTATACTAAAGTATTAATTTTAACACATGGTTTTCATTGGCTGTTATATTAGTAGAGTAATAAAAATAATTTTTTGTACATAAAAGAATTAAACTATGTATTGTGTAACTCAATGGAAAATCAAAATTTTCTCCAGTTTAAGAAATGCTTTTTGAGAAAGCTTAGACAAACTATACAAGCAATCCTCCATCCCATCCCACAAAAAAACTAGCGGTGTGATTGATTCATTGTTTAGGTGATTAAAGTTATACCAAATTAATTAGTTCCTAAATTAACGTGGTTTCCCATTGTGTAATCCTTAACCAACCAAGCCAATATATCAATCTCAGATTTCCAAGCAAAACCATGTGTCAGGATATTTGAGGGATTAGAAATCTGCGATCTCGTTTTGATTTAAGTTTCTTATTTTAATATTTAATTGGGATACTTTTTGTAGTTCAAATTCTTGAATTCACACTGTATGAGCTTTAATCTGCCCCGAAATATTTAAGATAAGATAACACTAAAGAAAGAATTCTCGCTAATTGAGGTGGATCAGGAAGTAGCGAGATTCATAGTCGAAGAATCGACGAGAGCTGAGATCGAGATGTCAATAATGGACGAGGTCGAGCACAGTTGATGAAGCTGTAAAGATTAATTTTTAAAATAGGATATTAAAGAGAATATTCTGCTATTGGGGTTTACTAGGAATGTGTCTCATATAAATAGAAAAAGAAATAATGATACGAGGCAAGTGATATCCATTTGGTAAGAACAAACTTTGACAAAAAGATTCTCTCCCTCTTTTTTGCTAAGATACAAACACTATCTTTTTATCAAGATTCATGTCTACATTATTCCATATTTTTCCATCAGATCCGATAATAAGTTGAACATTCAAGGATTTATCTGTCACTCATCATTATCATGAGGAACAATCATCTAGTTCATCCTTAATTGAGTGAATCACTCCTCCTATTTGCATAAATGTCATTTATTGTTATTCATTACTATTAAATGATGCATTATTGCACATGCTTTTTGGAACAGTTATTGTAAATTATTATCACTTTTCTACCAAATCTATTCAACGCTTGCCAAACTTTCGGGAGTCACATTTAGAAATATTATTATTAACTAGGCTTTACCCACAATCATATAAATTTAATTATTTAAACCAAGAGCTATATATTTTTATCAAACAATTTGACGCCGTTTGTGGGGATTTTTTAGCTAAGCTTTTAATTTCTTCTAGATCTACAACTAGCACGGGTCACTAACGTAAAAAAAAAACAAATAAAAACAAGGTTTTCTTTCTTTGTGTGCACAAATCCCAACATGGTGGGTAACCGAGAAGAAAGGATAAGAATAATAAGTGACCTCCCAATCAATCTCATAAACTTCATCAACGAAAGCTGTAAAACGATAGACGAAAGCGTGATGCTCAGTGCCTCTGCTAGGCAAGATGGGCCACCGCCCCCTCACTGCAACATTATAAAATCTCTTGGTAAGGGAACCTCCATATCTATGGGGGAAGAGACACGCCCAGCTGTAAAAAAAAAGCTCCTCGAAGCATGGCTAACTGACACGCTAACCAGCGTCCTCAACAAGCCCGCCCGAGACACGACTACAAAAAACGCAAGGACATGCACTATACAACCAGCAGAAGAGCAGTGCAACCAACTCCCGCCTCCAACAATGGGTATTACTTACAACGTCATTGATAGTGCAAGTCTGTAAGGCCCCAAAAAATTTCGCTAAGTAAATTAGTATTTCGTGGTGCCATGTAGGCTAATTATAATATTTTATGTGCTATTAACATGATGGACATCAATTAAATTTGGTAAATAAGTATATAAGTCATATAATAAGTAATGTGGGGTCTAATAGGAGGCCTAAGTCTAAGTCAAGTTAGAAAATTTCGTTATGGGCTAAAATTCCAAATGAGTTTGCACAAGTCCATAGTTTGAACGAGCATATCTAAATATATATATATATATATATATATATATATACATATATATATACAAGGTTTTATGTGATGAACAAACTATCATATGAAAGGTATTCGAGTCTAGTTTCCAACTCTTCAAATCGTTCGTCATTTGGACATTCCTACACAAAGTTACGATCAAATTACCAAAGGCTGGAAAAATGCGATCCTGTGTCAATTCTGCGATCGCAAAACCATTATACGGTCCGTATAATTGATCTGCGATCGCAAATCTAGTCGCAAACTGGACCAGTGTAGCCTAGTTTTGGGCACCAATTTTGCGATGCATTTTGCGACCCACATTCTTATTTTGCGGTCCATTATGCGACCGCAGACCCGATTTCGGAGGCTTATTTTTTCTATTTTTATAACCCGACCTCGTTTTAATATATAGGCTTCGGGGCTTTATTTGGGGTCATTTTCTACTAATTTTAGAAAGAGTTGAGATCATAAAGAGAGATAAAGAGAGAGAAGGAGCCTAGCTTCATAATCACCCAAATCTTACTCAAGTTTTCAAGAATCAAGGAAGATAACCACTTGATTGGTCTCCATCCAGGTAAGTCCTTCTTCCAAGATTTCATGAAAGAGGTTAAGGGTTCAAATATGTTGTGGGGGATTAGAAATAGGCCATGCATGTGAGACTAAGTTGTAGTATGTGATATTAAAGAACTAATTTGGGTAGTTCCCATTAAAATTGGTTGAGGGAGGAAGGAATTTCCATTTTCAGACCTTGTAGACTACTTCACATGTTAGGTGTTTGATGAAATTCCTAAGAGAGTTACACCATGGGTAATCTTCCTAATTATTAATCGATTCTCGCTATCTTCTTATAGATTGTTATTGCTAGAGGTATTGGTGGATTGTAGAAACTTAAGGAAAGCCTAAACAAGGTATGTATGGCTAAAAACCCTTCTTCTTAGAAATTAAGCTCCCATGGTGTCCCCGCATATGTTGTAAGTCCAAAATTTGATTTATGTAGTATTAGTTATTTCAAAGGATTTGGTGCTGCAAGAATATATGTGAAAGGTGGGTCTCAATGTGTTCAATGTGCTATTATTGGTAAATTTGGGATATGTGAAGAATGTGAACTATATGCTAAATTGCCTAGATTTCAAGTCAACTTTAAATTGTGATTATTATGCCGAATCATGAGAATTCCTCACTGTGCCTACAACTTGAATTGCTTTTGTATGTGCCCATTATCTTAAATTACAAGTTTGATGTTGAAAGTGAAAGTGATGTGGAATGTGAGTTGTGAAATGTGGCCTAGTGCCAAGTATGAGGTGATAATTGTGGCCCTAAGTGCCTATGAATTGATATATATGAAATAAAGATTGAAATGATATGACTAATGAGAAAGGAACAACGCCTTGGTAAGGCGGCCTAGTCGATCGGGCCGTGATCAGACGCCATGCCGCACACATGGTGGTATTGTGCTGATATTGAATTCCAGAAAGTGAGAATGAATTGTGATTGAGGTACATGTCTCAAATGAGGCAACTTAGTTGATCGGGTCGTGATCGGACTCCGTTCAAGAAAGCGGTGGTATTGTGAATGATGATGAACAGAATTAAATGCCCCAAACTAAAGCTATGGAAATTATGTGAAAGCTATGCGATTCCTTTTATTTGATAATGTGGTGATTGTTTAAAGCTTTTGTTGAATCATTATGATTTCTTTATTCTTGTATGGTTGTTCTTTCTAATGAGATGGTATTTAGTTATACATACTAGTGCTATTCGACGGCACTAACGTCCTTTTTATCGGGGGCGCTAAGTCTTTAGATGGATATAGGTGGTTCCATAGCAGGCAGTATTTGTCGCAGCTAGTGACGCATCTCCCTTTCAGCTAACTTGGTGAGCCCCATTTCATTTCGAGGTCCTGTACCGTTGTTTATCATGTACTTTGTATTTTGAGATATAGACGGAGTCTTGCTGTCGGCATTTCCATATTACTCTTCAGTTGTATTTAGAGGATCCGTAGACAGGTTGTATATGGTGTCGTGTATTGAAAATTTAAACTAGATATGTTGTCATTTGGCAGAATATTTCCTTCGTATCTATTAATTGTAATAATTTGGTTAGTATGGTTGAATTGTTAATGAAAGACAAAGACAAAATTGCCAATGTAATGCTCATAAAGTAGGATTTATGGAGTTCATCTCCTTGTTATTCATAAGTTAATTTTTGGGTAGAATAAAACCTAATAGGCGCCAGTCGCGTCCCTCGGTTTTGGGGCGTGACAAACTTGGTATTAGAGCCTAAAGTTTTAAGCTGTCCTATGATGTCTCAGAGCCGTGTCTAGTAGAGTCCTTCTTATCGATGTGTTGCCAACCACATCTATAAGTTGGAGGCTATTCGGACATGTAGGAATTTCACCTTTCTTTGATACTCCAGATCGTGCAGTAGAACCCAATATAGGGAACTAATTTCCTCGCTATGTCTTATTCTCTAGATGAGTAATCTCGATACCATAATCCACAAGTTTGAAGCATTAAGGAGGGAATGACTCCGCCATTGAATCTGAGGGAGATTGCCCAAGCTTTTGTTAGGAGAATGTATCGAGCCATGGAGGGATTGGTAGAACTTGTTGCTAAGGGGAGTACCCTTGTTCCTATTAATGTCACTGCACCACCAGATAATGTAGTATATTAGTATGTTACCAACGTGCGTTAGGGATCTGGAGTCGAGGGGCATCGATTAAGTTATTTCCCTATCAACCTAAAGTCAACAAGTAAGTCACTCCCTTGTACATCATTATGAAAAACACAAAATTTTACTCATTGCATGTATACATCCATATTGAAGAGTCCTCATAAACATGGTCTTAATAAGATGTGAGTCACAAAAACTTGTGTGTACCTACTCCTTGAAGGAGACGTATTGTTCGTGAATCCACTCTATCACAAATTCTCTTATTTATATCCTCATGTGGAATTAAGTTCTATAAATACGTCCTTGAATGAAGTTATAACTCTAGGATTAATTCTTCCTACTTTCTTTCCTAAATTCTTAACAGGGGACTACATTCGATGAAGTTGTTACAAAATATTTTTATGGACAACGTCTTCTCATTTGGGCTTATGCATAAACCATCGTAAAATTTACCTATGTGGTGTCAAGTTCTATGTAAAGCATCCTAGTGTTGCGGTCCTTCTCGAGTCACTCTTTTACTCACTTGTGTATATGGCTTATATTGTTTGAACAGTCACTCTACCCTCTTGCGAGTATCATCATGAAAGCTTCTCACTGTCTCGTAATATATGAGCATACCTTAACACCTATCACATGAGTGCATGTCAATCGAAATGGTCACCGTGTGCATAAAGTCTCTCTAAAAATTGAGATCCTCACATCCCCGTTATAGGAAGATCTTGTGTCGCCATCTTAGTATATCTTTCGTGTCTATTTGGGACATCCCACAGTAAGTAGCTCACTTTGTTCCTAGTATTGTGGTTGCTCGTGGCGTGGTCGTGTATTGCAGTTGGGAGTTAATATAGCAGAAGCATGTCCAGCTCATAACAAATATTTATTTTCTCTTTACACCTCCACAACATGTGTTAATTGTGTTCTTAGTTGGTGAATTCATTGTAGTAGTTTCCCAACACTTGTTCGATAACCATGAGAGAACATATCCTTCTATGTGTCATAGTAACACCTCCTTTCTCATAAGGACCCATACTAGGCTCTCCGTTAAGACCAAGCGCACCTTTGGGGGTTATCATAGCACAATGCCTGTTTCTCATGTTTTTCTGTCTTTCATTAGCATCTGGGTAGTTGTCAAGTCAAAATCCATGGAGAACTCATTATGAACATCTGTAAATCTTCCATGATTATTTTATATTATGTCATTGGGTTCCCACCTCACTTCAAGTTCATCAAGGGTTGATAGCATGCCGCAATTGTTGAGATTGAATGATCTCCTTTCGATAATGGATTATCTACACATGTGCTAGTCCAACGATCTGCTTATCAGTCTAACTCTCACCTTTTGATTTTGGGTTGACCAAGGAGCAATACACCTGGTAACATATTCATATGTCAAAGCCTTTCTCTCAGTCAAGTCTTATAGCATCTCCCAATGTGGCTGGAAATAGCTAGTTGTGTAGAAGTGTATTGTAGTACTTCATTGTGAAGTAGAGTTGCTAAACATAATAGGATTTTTGAATTCTGGAGCTATACATCACGTGACTACATACAGAGATCTTCTTTCAAAAATTTAGCTTCTCGTAATCCCTTATATTACCACCCTTCCTAGTGGTTACAATGTAAAGGTTACTTCCATAGGCTCTCTCACTTTCTTTTCATTCATCTTGCATCATGTGTCGTTTCTCCATATATTTTTTTCAATACGATCTTATCTCATTTTCTCGACTAGATATCCAACTATATGATTCGATTCAATTCACCTGACTTTTATGTACTCTACAAGCCCCCTTTTCAAAAAAAAAGACACTAGAAGTGGGTAAATTCCTCTTTACTATAGACTTCTAAAGTCTTCAACTCAGTTTAAACTTGTTGGTTCCAAATGGTGCTCATTAGTTTTGGTGCCCTGCTATCTATTTCATCTGATAACTCTCATTGTAAAACTCATTTTATGTTTTATAGCATCAAAGAAGAGTCTTATAGCATCAAGGGTGGGGACATATTCCTTTTATTAGAATAAATAAATATTGTTGGTATTCCTTGTAGATGTTCTTCTAACAACCATTTACCTGCTCTACTTGTCCCTGTGACTAGATAACCTAGGTTACTTTCCCCCGATAAATACATTAAGATGTCTCATTCTTTCGAACTTATTCATGTGGAAACTTTGAGGCCTTATTCTACACCAACTCGTAATGGTTTTAAGTACTTTCTCGCCATTGTGAACGATTTTCTTGGGCTACGTGGCCTTGTCTCATGGGTTCCAAAAATAATGATTTCCCTTAAGTTCAAGCTTATATTGCCATGATTTCAAACCAAAGTGCGTCCCCTTTTCAAAAGTTTTAAGTGGGTCGGATTGGATGGGTTACATGGCCTTCTGCTCATTCGGCTTCTAGGATTATTAACAACGTCATTGTCATGTGCAGGAAATTTTGTTACCCCTACCATTCCACCTCCTTAAGGAGGATATGAGTTTTAATTGTCCTTCTTCCCGGAGTGTTACGTCAACCATTAGAACCCCTCTAACCAATACATGATTTCACCCCTATGGTAGGATGTCCTAGCTATGTGGTTTCACTCGTGAAAGGTTGAGATTAGATGCCTTCAGATTGTTGCACATATCATGAGTATATTGATTTGGAAGACAAGTTGTCGTATCTTTAGTTCTCTCATATAGGGTCAATTATCAGGAAAGGTTAGGCTGTTTACAATATGATAATCTCATAAATGTTCAACTTCTTTTCATCCTCATGGGCGTGTGGCATATATTCCTTGTGTAAGATAACGTTAGGAGTGTAATTCAACTTCATGTATTTTGAAACCCATATTGCATTCAAGGTGCCAGAGTACTCTCATTCTTGATAAACGAATTTTCCCTACACTCCAGGAGATGACTGGGTCACATACTTGAATATTCCTCCTTAATGATTCCTATTTCCAATGTACTAGTTACCTATGTGCCTCATTTGTCTAATAATTGATGTCGTCACCATGGCCAACCATGTTAGTGTTGTTAGTAGTAATCTTCGTGTCTCTTAGCATATAACCTCGTGAAATACTCTACTCAGCACATTAATGGATTTCTGTTGCTCCTCATTGTATTAAATCTACTAGGTATAGAAGGTTCAAACATGTCAAAGAGGAAGCATCCCCGTATGATCACATATATTCGATTGGTAAATTTTTATGGTCAGTTAATGATAGAACATCTTAGAGTAATTGTTGAAGGTCATCAAAGGTTTAGCATGGGTGTTTGCGTAGAGATTTAGAGTTTAGGAGGGTGAATGAGTTATTCTCAATATTTTCCCCCTGAAGATGTTACGTGAATTGACAATGAAGGTGAAATAAGTGTAGTTCACATTAGGCCGTGTTGTGAGTATGATGTTCCCTATTGTTGTTCTCCATGTATTCTATGTTTTCATATGTCTATGTCTAAGAATGTAGTTGGAAATCCCTTGTGCATCATTTCAGTGGAGATTACTGAAGGTGGAGGTAATGTATAGTTGGCCTATGAAGGGTATCTACTTGTCATCCTTGTTAGGTAAGTTTGGGGGTGGTGATTGCTTCTGTAAATGTGTTCTGGTGAAGTCTGTAAGTATAAGAGGCCACATTAATGGCCGAGAGTGTTGTGGAAATAAAATATTTTCTCTTGATTGTATAGAAGTTTGTTTTGATTTGAAAGGTACCTTCTAGGTGTTATGATTTAAAAAAGTGCAGTCTATGTCCAGGTATCATCGTGATAATATAGTGCTTATAATGCTGAGGTTCGTGATATTGATATATATATTGTGGTGCTTTTTCAAGTTGTAGATGTATTTTTAGGATGATTTTGGTGGTTCTCTGGCAGGTGGATAGGCCTAGTTACAAAGGAGACTCTGCCGAAATTTCTGAAAAATTTGGGAGTTAGTCAAAATTTAGGGACTTGAGATAGGTTAGAAAAGAGATATGTTATGTTAGGTGTTTAGGGCGGGCTCTACCTCTCATTCGAGGACGAATGATCCTAAGTGGGGGAGAATGTAAGGCTATTTCGCTAAGTAAATTAGGATTTCGTGGTGCCATGTAGGCTAATTATAATATTTTATGTGCTATTAACATGATAGGCATCAATTGGATTTGGTAAATAAGTGTAAAAGTCATATAATAAGTAATGTGGGGTCTAATGGGAGGCCTAAGTCTAAGTCAAGTTAGAAAATTTCATAATGGGCTAAAATTTTGAATGAGTTTGCACAAGTCTAATATATATATATATATATATATGATGAACAACTTGTCATATGAAAGATTTTCGAGTCTGTTTTCCAACGCTTTAAACCGTTCATTATTTGGACATTCCTACACAAAGTTATGATCAAATTACCAAAGGTTGGAAAAATGCGATCCTGTGTCAATTCTGCGATCGCAAAACCATTATGCGGTCCGCATAATTGATCTGCGATCGCAAATCTGGTCGTAAACTGGACCAATGTAGCCCAGTTTTGGGCACCAATTCCGCGATGCATTTTGCGACCCACATTCTTGTTTTGCGGTTCATTATGCGACCGCAGACCCGATTTCGGAGGCTTATTTTTACTATTTTTATAACCCGATCCCATTTTAATATATAGGCTTTGGGACTTCATTTGGGGTCATTTTCTATTGATTTTAGAGAGAGTTGAAAACATATAGAGAGATAAAGAGAGAGAAGGAGCCTAGCTTCATAATCACCCAAATCTTGCTCAAGTTTTCAAGAATCAAGGAAGATAACCACTTGATTGTCCTCCATCCGGGGAAGTCCTTCTTCCAAGATTTCATGTAAGAGGTTAAGGGTTCAAATATGTTTTGGGGGATTAGAAATAGGCCATGCATGTGGGACTAAGTTGTAGTATATGATATTAAAGAACTAATTTGGGTAGTTCCTGTTAAAATTGGTTGAGAGAGGAAGGAATTTCCATTTCAGACCTTGTAGACTACTTCACATGTTAGGTGTTTGATGAAATTCCTAAGAGAGTTACACCATGGGTAATATTCCTAATTATTAATCGATTCCCGCTATCTCTTTATAGATTGTTATTGCTAGAGGTGTTGGTGGATTGTAAAAACTTAAGGAAAGCTTAAACAAGGTATGTATGGCTAAAACCCCCTTTTCTTAGAAATTGAGCTCACATGGTGTCCCCGCATATGTTGTAAGTCCGAAATTTGATTTATGTAGTATTAGTTATTTCAAAGGATTTGGTGTTGCAAGAATATATGTGAAAGGTGTGGCTCAATGTGTTCAATGTGCTATTCTTGGTAAATTGGGGATATGTAAAGAATGTGAACTATATGCTAAATAGCCTAGATTTCAAGTCAAGCTTAAATTGTGATTATTATGTCGAATCATGAGAATTCCTCTCTATGCTTACAACTTGAATTGCTCTTGTATGTGTCCATTATCTTCAATTGTAAGTTTGATGTTGAAAGTGAAAGTGATGTGGAATGTGAGTTGTGAAATGTGGCCTAGTGCCAAGTATGAGGTGATAATTGTGGCCCTAAGTGCCTATGAATTGATATATGTGAAATAAAGATTGAAATGATATGATTAATAAGAAAGGAACAACACCTTGGTAAGGCGGCCTAGCCGCTCGGGCCGTGATCGGACGTCATGTTGCACACATGGTGGTATTGTGCTGATATTGAATTCTAGAAAATGAGAATGAATTGTGATTGAGGTACATGGCTCAAATGAGGCAACCTAGCCGATCAGGTCATGATCGGACTCCGTTCAAGAAAGCATCGATCGGACTCCGCTCAAGAAAGCGATGGTATTGGGAATGATTATGAACAGAATTAGATGCCCCAAACTAAAGCTATGGAAATTATGTGAAAGCTGTGTGATTCCTTTTATTTGATGGTGTGGTGATTGTTTAAAGCTTTTGTTGAATCCTTATGATTTCTTTGTTGTTGTATGGTTGTTCATTCTAATGAGATGGTGTTTAGTTATACATACTAGTGCCATTCGATGGCACTAACGTCCCTTTTGCCAGGGGTGCTACATCTTTAAATAGATGTAGTGCTTCTATAGCAGGCAGTGTTGGTCGCAGCTAGTGACGCATCTCCCTTTCAGCTGACTTGAAGAGCCCAACTTCATTTTGGGGTCCTATACCGTTGTTTATCATGTACTTTGTATTTTGAGGTCTATCCGAAGCCTTGTTGCCGACATTTTCTTATTACTCTTCAGTTGTATTTAGAGGCTCCGTAGACAGGTTGTGAGTTGTATCAGATATTGAAAATTTGAACTAGATATGTTGTCATTTGGCAGAATATTTCCTTCGTATCTATTAATTGTAATAATTTGGTTAGTTTGGTTGAAATGTTAATGAAAGACAAAGATAAAAATTGTCAATGTGATGCTCATAAAGTAGAATTTATGGAGTTCATCTCCTTGTTATTCATAAATTAACTTTTGGGTAGAATGAAACCTAATAGGCTTGCTCAATCGGGCTTGCTCGGTTGAGCGCTGGTCGCGTCCTTCGGTCTTGGAGCGTGAAAAACTTGGTATCAGAGCCTAAGGTTTTAAAGTGTCCTAGGATGTCTCGGAGCCGTGTCTAGTAGAGTTCTTCTTATCGGTTTGTTGTCGACCACATCTATAAGTTGGAGGCTATTCGGACATTTAGGAATTTCACCCTTCTTTAATACTCCAGATCGTGTGGTAGAACCCAAGATAGGGAGCTAATTTCCATGCTATGTCTTATTCTCCAGATGATTAGTCTCGATACCATAATCCAAGAGTTTGAAGCATTAAGAAGGGAATGACCCCACCATTGAATCTGAGGGAGATTGCCCAAGCGTTTGTTAGGAGAATGTATCGAGCCATGGAGGGATTGGTAGAACTTGTTGCTAAGGGGAGTACCCTTATTCCTATTAATGTCACTGTACCACCAAATAATATAGTATATTAGTATGTTACCAACGTGCGTTAGGGAGGTGGAGTCGAAGGGCATCGATTAAGTTATTGCCCTATCAACCTAAAGTCACCAAGTAAGTCACTCCCTAGTACATCATTATGAACAACACAAAAATTTTACTCATTACATGTATACATCCATATTGAAGAGTCCTCATAAACATGGTTTTAATATGATGTGAGTCACAAAAACTTGTGTGTACCTACTCCTTGAAGGAGACATATTGTTCGTGAATCCACTCTATCACAAATTCTATTAATTACATCCTCTTGTGGAATTAAGTTCTATAAATACGTCCTTGAATGGAGTTATAACTCTACGATTAATACTTCCCACTTTATTTCCTAAATTCTCAACAAGAACTACATTCGATGAATTTGTTACAAAATCTTTTTATGGACAACTTCTGCTAATTTGTACCTATACACGCACCGTCATAAAGTTTACCTATGTGGTGTCAAGTTCCATGTAAAGCATCCCAGTGTTGCGATCCTTCTCGATTCACTCTTTTACTCACTTATGTATATGGCTTATATGGTTTGAACAGTCACTCTACTCTCTTGCGAGTATCATCATGAAAGCTTCTCATTGTCTAGTAACATAAGAGCATACCTTAACACCTATCACATGAGTGTATGTCAATCGAAATGGTCACCGTGTGCATAAAGTCTCTCTAAAAATTGAGATCATCACATCCCCGTCATAGGAAGATCTTGTGTCGCCATCTTAGTATAACTTTCGTGTCCATTTGGGACATCCTATAGTAAGTAGCTCACTATGTTCCTAGTATTATGGTTGCTCGTGGCGTGGTCGTGTATTGCAGTTGGGAGTTAATATAACAGAAGCATATCCAGCTCATAACAAATGTTTATTTTCACTTTACACATCCACAACATGTGTTAATTGTGTTCCTTAGTTAGTGAATTCATTGTGGTAGTTTCCCAACACTTATTCGATAACCATGAGAGAACATATCCTTCTATGTGTCTTTGTAACACCTCATTTCTCATAAGGACCCTTACTAGGTTCTCCGGCAAGACCAAGCGCACCTTTGGGTGTTATCATAGCACAACGCCTATTTCTCATGTTTTTCTGTCTTTTATTAGCATCTGGGCAGTTCTCAAGTCAAAATCAATGGAGAACTCATTATGAACATCTACAAACCTTCCACGATTATTTTATACTATCTCATTGGGTTCCCACCTCACTTCAAGTTCATCAAGGGTTGATAGCATGCCGTAATTGCTGAGATTGAATGATCTCCTTTCGATAATGGATTATATACACATGTTCTAGTCCAACGATCTGCTTATCAGTCTAACTCTCGTCTTTTGGTTTTGGGTCAGCCAAGGAGCAATACACCAAGTAACACATTCATATGTCAAAGCCTTTCTCTCATTTAAGTCTTATTCTCCCAATGTGGCTAGAAATAGCTAGTTGTGTAGAAGTGTGTTGTAGTACTTCATTGTGAAGTATAGTTGCTAAACATAATTGGATTTTTGAATTCTAGAGTTATACATCATGTGACTACATACAGAGATCTTCTTTCAAAACTTTAGCTTCTCGTAATCCCTTATATTACCACCCTTCCTAGTGGTTACAATGTAAAGGTTACTTCCATAGGCTCTCTCACTTTCTTTTCATTTACCTTACATCATGTGTCGTTTCTCCATATTTTTTTCAATACGATCTTATCTTATTTTCTCGACTATCTATCAAACTATATGATTCGATTCAATTCACCTCACTTTTATGTACTCTACAAGCCCTCTTTTCAAAAAACAAATGACACTGGAAGTTGGTAAATTCCTCTTTACCATAGACTTCTAAAGTCTTCAACTCAGTTTAAGCTTGTTGGTTCCAAATGGTGCTCATTAATTTTTCCGCCCTACTATCTATTTCATCTTATAAATCTCATTGTAAAACTCATTTTATGTTTTATGGCATCAAAGAGGAAGTCTTATAGCATCAAGGATGGGGACATATTCCTTTTATTAGAATAAATAAATATTGCTAGTATTCCTTGTAGATGTTCTTCTAGCAACCATTTACCTGCTTTGCTTGTCCCTGTGACTAGATAACCTAGGTTACTTTCCCCCGATAAATACATTAAGATGTCTCATTCTTTCAAACTTATTCATGTGGACACTTTGAGGCCTTATTCTACACCAACTCGTAATGGTTTTAAGTATTTTTTGCCATTGTTAATGATTTTCTAGGGCTACGTGGGCTTATCTCATGGGTTCCAAAAGTATTGATTTCCCTTAAGTTCAAGCTTATATTGTCATGATTTCAAACCAAAGTGCGTCCCCTTTTCAAAAGTCTTAAATGGGACAGATTGGATAGGTTACGTGGCCTTCTGCTCACTCGACTTCTAGGATTATTGACAACGTCATTGTCATGTGCGGGAAATTCTGCTGCCCCTAGCATTCCACCTCCTTAAGGAGGATAGGAGTTTTAATTGTCTTTCTTCCCGGAGCATTACATCAACCATTAGAACCCCTCTAACCAATACATGATTTCACCCCTATGGTAGGATGTCCTAGATATGTGGTTTCACTCGTGAAAGGTTGAGATTATATGCATTCAGATTTTTGCACGTATCATGAGCATATTGATTTGGAAGACAAGTTGTCGTATCTTTAGTTCTCTCATATAGGGTCAATTATCAGGAAAGGTTAGGCTATTTACAATATGATAATCTCATAAGTGTTCAACTTCTTTTCATCCTCATGGGCTTGTGGCATAGATTCCTTGTGTAAGATAACGTTAGGAGTGTAATTCAACTTCATGTATTTTGAAACCCATATCGCATTCAAGGTGCCAGAGTATTCTCATTCTTGATAAATGGATTTTCCCTACACTCCAGGAGACGACTGGGTCACGTACTTGAATATTCCTCCTTAATGATTTCTATTGCCAATGTACTAGTTACCCATGTGCCTCATTTGTCTAATAATTGACGTCGTCACCATGTCTAACCATGTTAGTGTTGTTCGTAGTAATCTTCGTGTCTCTTAGCTTATAACCTCGTGAAATACTTTACTCAGCACATTAATGGATTCCTGAATAATTTCAGCCAGATCTTGAACTCCGTTGCTCCTCATTGTATTAAATCTATTGGGTATTGAAGGTTCAAACATGTCAAAGAGAAAGCATCCATGTATGGTCACATATATTCGATTGGTAAATTTTTATGGTCAGTTAATGATAGTACATCTTAGAGTAATTGTTAAAGGTCATCAAAGGTTTAGCATGGGTGTTCGCGTAGAGATTTAGAGTTTAGAAGGGTGAATGAGTTATTCTCAATATTTTCCCCCTGAAGATGTTACATGAATTGATAATGAAGGTGAAATAAGTGTAGTTCACATTAGGCCATGATATGAGTATGATGTTCCCCATCGTTGTTCTCCATGTATTCTATGTTTTCATATGTTTATGTCTAAGAATGTAGTTGGAAATCCCTTATGCATCATTTCAGTGGAAATTACTGATGGTGGAGGTAATGGATAGTTGGCTTATGAAAGGTATCTACTTGTCATCCCTTGTGCATCATTTCTGGCGAAGTCTGTAAGTATAAGAGGCCACATTGAAGGCCGAGAGTGTTGTGGAAATAAAATATTTTCCCTTGATTGTATAGCAGTTGGTTTTGATTTGAAAGGTACCTTCTAGGTGTTATGATTTAAAAATGAGCAGTCTATGTCCAGGAATCATCGTGATAATATAGTGCTTGTAATGATGAGGTTAATGATATATATGTGTGTATATATATATATATATATATATATATATATATATATATATATATTGTGGTGCTTTGTCGAGTTGTGGATGTGTTTTTAGGATGGTTTTGGTGGTTCTTTAGCTGGTAGATAAGCCTAGTTACAAAGGAGACTCTACCGAAATTTCTGGAAACTTTGGGAGTTAGTCAAAATTTAGGGACTTGACATAGGTTAGAAAAGAGATATGTTATGTTAGGTGTTGGGGTGGGTTTTACCTCTTATTCGAGGACGAATGATCCTAAGCGGGGGAGAATGTAAGGACCCAAAAAATTTCGCTAAGTAAATTAGGATTTCGTGGTGCTATGTAGGCTAATTATAATGTTTTATGTGCTACTAACATGATAGGCATCAATTGGATTTGGTAAATAAGTGTAAAAGTCATATAATAAGTAATGTGGGGTCTAATGGGAGGCCTAAGTCTAAGTCAAGTTAGAAAATTTCATAATGGGCTAAAATTCCAAATGAGTTTGCACAAGTCCACACTTTGAACGAGCACATCTAAATATATATATATATATATATATAGAGAGAGAGAGAGAGAGATAAGGTTTTATGTGATGAACAACATATCATATGAAAGGTTTTCGAGTCTATTTTCTAACGCTTCAAACCGTTTGTCATTTGGACATTCCTACACAAAGTTATGATCAAATTACCAAAGGCTGGAAAAATGTGATCCTATATCAATTATGCGATCGCAAAACCATTATGCAATCCGCATAATTGATCTGCGATCACAAATCTGGTCGCAAACTGGACCAGTGCAGCCCAGTTTTGGGCACTAATTCCGCGATGCATTTTGTGACCTACGTTCTTGTTTTGCGTTCCATTATGCGACCGCAGACCCGATTTCGGAGGCTTATTTTTCCTATTTTTATAACCCGACCTCATTTTAATATATAGGCTTTGGGGCTTCATTTGGGGTCATTTTTCTACTGATTTTAGAGAGAGTTGATAGCATATAGAGATATAAAGAGAGAAAAGGATCCTAGCTTCATAATCACCTAAATCTTGCTCAAGTTTTCAAAAATCAAGGAAGATAACCACTTGATTGTCCTCCATCCGGGGAAGTCCTTCTTCCAAGATTTCATGTAAGAGGTTAAGGGTTCAAATATGTTTTGGGGGAGTAGAAATAGGCCATGCATGTGGGACTAAGTTGTAGTATGTGATATTAAAGAACTAATTTGGGTAGTTCCTGTTAAAATTAGTTGAGAGAGGAAGGAATTTCCATTTCAGACCTTGTAGACTACTTCACATGTTAGGTGTTTGATGAAATTCCTAAGAGAGTTACACCATGGGTAATCTTCCTAATTATTAATCGATTCCCGCTATTTCCTTATAGATTGTTATTGCTAGAGGTGTTAGTAGATTGTAGAAACTTAAGGAAAGCTTAAACAAGGTATGTATGGCTAAAAAACCCTCTTCTTAGAAATTAAGCTCTCATGGTGTCCCCGCATATGTTGTAAGTCCATAATTTGATTTATGTAGTATTAGTTATTTCAAAGGATTTGGTGTGGCAAGAATATATGTGAAAGGTGTGTCTCAATGTGTTCAATGTGCTATTCTTGGTAAATTGGGGATATGTGAAGAATGTGAACTATATGCTAAATTGCCTAGATTTCAAGTCAAGTTTAAATTGTGATTATTATACCGAATCATGAGAATTTTTATCTGTGCTTACAACTTGAATTTCTCTTGTATGTGCCCATTATCTTAAATTGCAAGTTTGATGTTGAAAGTGAAAGTGATGTGGAATGTGAGTTGTGAAATGTAGCCTAGTGCCAAGTATGAGGTGATAATTGTGGACCTAAGTGCCGATGAATTGATATATGTGAAACAAAGATTGAAATGAGATGATTAGTGAGAAAGGAACAACGCCTTGGTAAGGCGGCCTAACCGATCGAGCCGTGATCGGACGTTATGCCTCACACATGGTGGTATTGTGCTGATATTGAATTTTGGAAAGTAAGAATGAATTGTGATTGAGGTACATGTCTCAAATGAGGCAACCTAGCCGATCGGGTTGTGATCGGACTCCGCTCAAGAAAGCAGTGGTATTGTGAATGATGATGAACAAAATTAAATTCCCCAAACTAAAGCTATGGAAATTATGTGAAAGCTATATGATTCCTTTTATTTGAGGATGCGGTGATTGTTTAAAGCTTTTGTTGAATCTTTATGATTTCTTTGTTCTTGTACGGTTGTTCTTTCTAATGTGATGGTGTTTAGTTATACATACTAGTGTTATTCAATGGCACTAATGTCCCTTTTGCCGGGGTTCTACGTCTTTAAATGGATGTAGGTGGCTCCATAGCAGGCAGTGTTGGTCGCAGCTAGTGACGCATCTCCCTGTCAGCTGACTTAGTGAGCCCCACTTTATTTCAGGGTCATGTACCGTTGTTTATCATGTATTTTGTATTTTGAGGTATAGCCGGAGCCTTGTTACCGGCATTTCCATATTACTCTTCAGTTGTATTTAGAGGCTCCATAGACAGGTTGTGGGTGGTGTCGGGTCATGAAAATTTGAACTAGATATGTTTTCATTTGGCAGAATGTTTCCTTCGTATCTATTAATTGTAATAATTTGGTTAGTATGGTTGAACTGTTAATGAAAGACAAAGATAAAAATTCTCAATGTAATGCTCATAAAGTAGGATTTATGGAGTTCATCTCCTTGTTATTCATAAATTAACTTTTGGGTAGAGTGAAACCTAATAGGCTTGCTCAGTCGGGCTTGCTCGGTTGAGAGCCGGTCGCATCCCTCGATTTTGGGGCGTGACAAGGTCGCAACGCCCTCGCAAACATTTTGAAAAGGATGGAGGAAATGGAGAACAAGAACAAGGTACTCCGAGATCAAATGAAAGAGCACCAAGAAAGGGTTGACTAAATACCGGGTGACCTCAAGTTGTTGCCGAAGAGAGACACCCGTCGGTTTGTTGAACAGACGTACAGTGATGGTGTAGCCCCACATTCTATACCAAAAATCTTTAAAATACCGACCTACCTTATGATATATGATGTCACAATCGACCCCGAAGATCTTATGACTCATTACGTCACCATAGGAAAAGGCAATGACTTCGCCAAGGAACATGTGTCTTCCATTTTGTTGAAGAAGTTTGGCGAAGCCCTCACAAGAAGGCATTAACCTCGTATTCGCAGCTACCAGCATGCTTCATTGAAACCTTTGAAGAAATGGCCGACAAGTTTGTAACGGCCCACGCTGGAGCCAAAAAGGCTGAGGCAAGAGTGAATGATATATTTGCTATCAAACAATCTCCGGGAGAGGGACTGAGGGACTTCCTCGCTCAGTTCAACTGGATAAGGATGCCTTTGCTAAATGTGTTAGAAGGAATAACGGTCGCAGCCTTTCAGAACAGGCTGAGCAGGGATGGTTCAAGAGTAAAGAGGAATCTGTTAAGTTAGTTGATGAAGTACCCCTCAACCATTTGGGACAAAATCCACAATGCTTATTGTGACGAAGTCCGCACAGATGAGTACGACCTTAACAGGACAACCCACCGGCTAATATCAATGCAAACGGAATCCAGAAAGGATCGAAGGGATAACGCCAAAAGAGATCACCCTATTCCGCGACCTAACAGGGAACGACACCAACCATATATCAGAACGGCCATTGCCCCCTCCCCCCTCTACGAAGAAGGTCCATCCAAGCCAAGGACAGGAACTCATCGGAGCGACAAAAGTATGCCCCTTATTATCTGCTCACAATTTTTGTGTGTCACCTACAAAGATAGTCTACGCCCTGGAGAAGCTCGGACCAAAAGTGATGTGGCCGCCAAAGATGAGATCAGACCCTAATACCAGAAAGTCTGACACCCTCTTTGAGTTCCACTAAGAACGAGGGCACAAGACGGAAGACTACATCGCCCTAAGGCAGGAAGTCGTGCATATGCTACAACAAGGACATCTTAAAGAGTTGCTTAACGATAAAGAAAGAACCAATTTTGCCAGAGGATGTGAACATTAAGGGCCACCCAAAATGCCCTCACCAGCCCGTACCATCAACATGATCATCTGATATGACGCCTCTATTAATAGCGTGAAGTTTACCACTACCCACAAACTCAAGTGATCCATCACTCGCGAACGGTATGATGAACTCGAAGAAAGTATCATCTTTGATAAGTCGGGTGCCGACGGTTTGGTCTTTCCTCATCATGACGCCCTTATTATTACTCTACAAATTTTGGATATCAATGTTGAACGTCTTATTATAGGTGATTGAAGCGGCGCGTGGATTATTCATCCCTGAGTACTTACCCAAATGAAACTCGAGGATAAGATAGTGTCGCGCTGCATCACACTAACTAGTTTTAACAATGTAGTTAAATGGACATCCCAAAAAATTACTCTTCCCATTTTGGCTGGCGGCGTAACTCTAGAAACAACATTCCACATCATGGATCAAGACACCGCGTACAACGACATAACGGGATGACCGTGGATATACCTCATGAAGGACGTCCGCTCCAGCCTATACCAAGTTATCAAATTCCCAACTGCATGGGGGATATTCAGTATATGAGGAGAGAAATATACATTCCGGGAATGCTACTGCATCACTTTAGATAGCATGACCTCCGAACAAAGGAAGGATAAAGAAAAAGAGGCAAGTAATCAATAGGGTTGAGGTTAGGGCATGACGAGATCGGGGAAGGCATCAAAGATCCCGACATAGTCGAAGACACAAGGTCGACCACAGAAGACCTCGACCCCGTTCAATTACACCCCAACGACCATAGCAAGAAGTCTTATATCGGTTGTAAACTTCAGGACCCAGGTAAGTTCAGTCAATTCTTAAAAGTAAACATGGATTTGTTTGCTTTCAACCATGCAAATATGCCAGACATCCCAAAGGAAATCTCTATGCACAAATGAAACGTCAACCCTTTCTACCCCTCGGTAAGGTAGGTCAAGCATAAATTCAACTCCGCAATCAAAGATGTAGTGCACGAGGAATTGGAAAAACTGTTAGAAAATGGTTCCACTAAGGAATCAAAGTACCCCAAAGGGTTTCCAACGTGGTAATTGTTAAAAAGGAAAATGGGAAATGGCAGATGTGCGTAGACTTCACAGACTTGAACAACGCATGCCCAAAGGATTCGTTCCCGCTACCTCATATCTACCAACTCATTGATGCAACAGCCATACGTGAGCTGTTAAGTTTCTTGGACGCTTAATCAGGCTATAATCAGATCGTCATGGAAGAGGAAAATCAGGAAAAGACCGTCTTCGTCACCCACCAAGGAACGTACTGCTACAGAATCATGCCCTTCAGACTACAGAACGCAGGGGGGACCTATCAAAGGTTGCTAACAAGGATGTTCAAGGATCAACTCGGTAAGACAATGAAAGTATATATATGAGATGTAGGCCAAGTCGAAAAGAGGAGAAGATCACATTGATTATTTGAAAGAAACTTTCGACATACTCAGATGGTACAGAATGAAGTTGAACCCGAAAAAGTGTGCGTTTGGCATAGTCTGAGGAAAATTTCTAGCTTTCCTTGTATCACATGGAGGGATCGAGGTCAACCCTAACCAAATCAAAGTAATTGAGAGGATACCCGACTCTTGACCACCAAAAAATAGGTCCAAAGGTTGACTAGCCGTATCACCGCACTATCAAGATTCATCTCACGGTCGTCAGATAGGTGCCATAAATTCTTTGGTGTACTCAAGAAATAAAACGACCTCCAATGGACTTCGGACTGCATCCTGGCTCTGAAGGAACTAAAGGCATACTTGTCATTCCACTTTTGCTTTCAAAACCATAGCTGAGGGAGTGTCTCGTCATTTATCTAACTGTATCCGAGATAGCTGTGAGTGCAGTCCTAATTCAAGAAAACAAAGCTCCGCAATCTCCCATCTATTATATTAGCAAAACACTAGCCGATGCCGAGACAAAGTACCCGCACCCCGAGAAACTGGCGTTGGCCTTAGTTGTATCTTCACGGAAGCTTAGACCGTATTTCCAATGTCATCCCATCTCGGTCGTCATAACTTCCCCCCTAAGAAGCATTTTACATAAATCATGGCTATTAGAAAGGCTGGCCAAATGGACCATTGAGCTCAGCGAGCACGATATCATATAGCAACCACGAATGGCGATAAAGTCACAAGTGCTCACTGATTTCATCACCGACTTCAGCTCAAAAATAATGCCTGAAGTCGAAAGGGAGCCCTCCAAGCTTTCCCCCAAACACAAGACCTCTGGGCCCTATACACTAATGGTGCATCCAACGCGTCGAGGTCCGGACTTGGACTCGTACTTGAAGTCTCAACAGGTGAAGTAATTCTCCAGTCCATAAGGTGCCCCGACGTGACTAACAACGAGGCCGAGTATAAGGCTGTCATTGCAGGTTTGAAACTAGCACTCAAGTATGGGTTAAAACGGTCAAAACTATGTTGTGACTCCCAGCTCGTAGTCAACCAAGTCACATGAACTTTTCAAATCAAGGAACAAAGATTGCGAAAATACCAGACCGAAATTCGCAAGCTGCTATCCGAGTTCGACGGATGTCAGCTCGACCAAATTCCACAAGCACAGAACGCCGAGGCAGATGGCCTAGTTAAACTAGCCGCATCCACCAAAAGCATCACAACAGGAGACAAAAACATGGTCCATCTCCTCAACTCACCACTAGACCAAGTCGAGGTAAGAATCATTAACTTGACTTGGGAACGGGGAAATTGTATTATCATATACTTGCAAGACGACATACTCCCACACGATATAAAAGAAGCCAAGAAACTAAAAATGCAAGCGGCCAAATACAACATCCTCTATAACGACCTGTACAAGAGAACTTACAGTAGCCCTTTAGCAAAGTGCCTTGGCCAGAACCAGACTCGGCGTGTCCTTAAAGAAATCCACGAAGGCCATTGCGGGGCTCATTCGGGCAGCTGAGCACTGGTTATCTGCCGCATACAAGCGGGATATTATTGGCCCACCATGAAAAAAGAGACTACAGACTTCATGAAAAGATACGAGCAATGCCAGAAGTTCGCCCCAATGATTCACTAAGCAGTCGAACACCTCCACTTGGTCACCTTACCTTGGTTGTTCATCAAATGAGGAATGAACATCATAGGCCCCCTCCCGATAGGATGAGGTAATGTACGATTTCTTTTAGTTTTAACTGACTATTTCTCTAAGTGGGTAGAAGCAGGAGCATTCGCCCAAATATGGGAACGGAAAGTAATCACTTTTATATGGAAGAATATCATATGCCAATTCGGCCCTCCTAAAGAAATCAGCTGCGATAATGAACCCCAATTCTCGAGAAAGAAAACCGCCAAATTTTTCAATACATGGCATATCCAAAGAGTACTCTCAACCTCGTACCACCCCGCGGTCAACGAGCAAGCAGAGTCCTCCAACAAATCGATACTAAACATCATGAAGAAGAAGCTTGAGGATGCATAGGGACTGTGGCCGAAAGTACTACCAGAAGTATTGTGGCCATACTAAACAACTCCGAAAATGAGAACAGGAGAGACGCCCCACTCTTTGATCTCTGGGAATGAGGCAATAATACCAGTCGAGGTCGGAGAGCCCAGTTTAAGGTACTCCTACAAGAGCGGACAAGCAACGACGAGGGCAGAAGGCAAGAACTTGACGAAGTCGATGAACGAAGAGATATTGCCTATATAAGAATGATCACCCAAAAACAGCAAGCAGAACACTATTATAACAAGAAAGCAAAGGTCAAGCCACTCAAAATCGGGGATTACGTGTTGAAAGCTAAAACCCAAGCGAGCAAAGATCCAAGGGAAGGCAAGCTGGGAACAAATTGGGACGGTCAGTAAAAAATCACAACAAAAGTAAATAAAGGATCATTCCAACTAGAAACAATGGAAGGAAAGCTACTACCAAACAACTGAAATATCAGCTACCTCAAATACTTCAACTTCTAAAAGAAAGAGTGCCCTCTCAAGTTGTACTCTTTTTTCCCTTACTTGAGTTTTGTCCCAGTTAGGTTTTCTCAAGGAGGTTTTTAACGAGGTGAGAATGAACACTCCAAGTTGAACTACGCGAAGGCAAGTCCTTGGTTACTATTTCATTGCTCGACCTATCACTACTCTCTAGGTTGATCAATGAAGGGACTAGATAGACCGGGACTGGGATGCCAGCCAACACACAAAATCTATAAATTTCTCCAAGTATGTAATAAATGCAACAATGTCAAAGCAATAAACTTTACACTTACCAACGCATCATTCTTGAATCTGGGTTATGTCTCACCTTGGTCGAACTAACACCTATTGGCCCTCAGTCACAGTTAAATTCAGGTTATGTTTGACCATGTGCTAACTAACACCTACCGACCCTCGGCCATAGTTAAATTCATGTTATGTTCGACCTCGCTTGAACTAATGCCTATCGGCCCTCAGCTACAACTTAATTTGGGTTATGTTTGACTTCGCTCGAACTAATACCTACTGGCCCTCGGCCATAATTAAACTCTGGTTATGTTTAACTTTGCTCGAACTAACACCTATTAGTCATCTGTCATAATTAAACTCATGTTATATTCGACCTCACTCGAACTAACACCTATTGACCCTCGACCATAACTAAACTCGGATATGTTCAACCTCGCTCGAACAAGACATAGAAGCAAAACACGCAAGTATAGAAAGCAAACCACAAAAAAAGGAAACAGATGTATAAAACAACCCGGACATTCCATTTCATACTTAAACATTTTTACAAAAGCTCGTGAAAATGCCAAAAAAAAACATATAAACTTAAAAGAAGAAAAAGAGAAAAACTACTGATCACCGCCATCAGGATCTTGTGCATCTCCACCACCCTCACCACAGATGCCTGGGCCATCTCGATCCTTTTCTTCATCATCACCTTTGCCCTCAGGGTATGCATCATCATACCAGGCGTTCTCTTCAAGCTAGTCCACGCCTCTGTCCCCCTCATCATCACTAGCCTCAGCCATCATGGGGTCATATCCACAAGCGACTCGAGCCTTGCGGACCTTAAAACGAACATCATCAAAGGCGATTGCAAAAACAGACCCCGCCTTATACAAATCTCGGAACATGTCTAACTGAGTTTCAGCATGAATCCATTCCTTGTACAAGTATCGAGGAACATTTGGGAAATTGGAAGTACGTGAGGAAGACAGTTGCGCAAGTAGTTAAGCCTTTTCAGCCTCTAAAGAGGCCATCAGTCATGGAGGAAGGAGTTGTATTTCTCCAGCTCTACGATCCTCTCCTCTAATCTATCCTCTTTTTCCTTCGACGTAGATTGATCAATCTCCCACTCAGCCCGAAGAGTCCTATTTGCAACCTCTAACATCTCTAATTTTCTCTGAACCTCCAAACGAGAAGACTCCGCCTTCTCAAGTTCACTCTGATTCTCGGTGACCTCACCATGAAGAACCTCCATCTGTAGCGGTATTCTTCTAATTGCCTGCACAGCTCAACCACTTGTGCCTGAAGGTCACCACACTGGGCCTCTATGGCCCTGCTGACCTCGAGCTCCTCCTCCCTACTTCTCAGCGTCCCCTCGAAGATGTTGCACTTCTGGATGACTCTCACCAGCTAGTCATCCTTCTTCTTCAGCTCATCGCAAAGGGCCTGCAGATTGCCGCCCTCACCAAACCACCTGCGGAACTCCCGATACTTGCCACGATACTCGAAATATTTATTTTTTAGCCTTAAAAATATTTTCCTCTGCTTGTCCTCTCTTCGGAACTTTCAATCTCCAAAATCACAGTTTGCAAAAAGAAAGAGTAAGGCATATATAAAAACACCCCTCTCAACAAAAGCAAAAAGAAAAGGACAGACACTATGCACTCACTCGGAGAGCAAGACCAATTATGCTTATCGATAAGGTGATATCATCTAGTTCTTTGAGGGTCTTACCCTCAATTTCGAATCAAAGAGGCTCGAGGGAAGGGACTACGTCCCAAGCTAAATAAAACCCTCCTCCATTATTTTCAGGTAGGCCGCATCAATGTCATCAGCAACAGTTTTACCCCTCTTGTCGGTCAGTAAAGTAGCATCAGCGGTTGGCTGAGACGTTGATGCCTTCTCTCGCCTCGAAGTCTTGAAGGCATCATCAACCGATTTCTCCACTTTGACAACCACCAAAGGCAAACCCACTTCGGCTACCTCTAACCTCGGGGACCCAGATTCCAACTCGATGCCATCCCCGATAACTATGGTCGCCATCTCGAGCAAGGAGAAATCACCCGCTAATGAATCAACGGTTTTGGTGACCCTGTCACCAATGTTTACAGACCTCCTCTTGCGGGGTATTAATTGCCTCTCGCTCGGGATAGGCTCGTCATCTTCATCTATAAGACGATGTAGGGAAGAGGTTGAGGTCTCTACGATCTTTACAGCTACAAAAGGAACGAAACTAAACATGGCAGCAAGAAGGTTGGGGTGTTTTTTAGGAACGAAGGGGTGGGATCCCTCGCCCTCCTCGAATACCCCCTGGTCGATCCGAGGAAAAACACAAGAAAAGGGGGAAAATCATCAAGGAAAATGAAAAAAAGGGAGCCAAGATTCCAACAAAACGAGTAACTTACTAGTCGAATGGGGAGTCGGCCCAAACCTCTTGAGGAAACCCAGCCACTCACAAATCCCTGCAAAGGGAGGGAGGAGCTGACCGACCCAACTAGAGATGTCCTCGATCAAAGGAGGAGGTGAGGTCTTGGCTGCATAAAAAAATAATGAGAGGCCAGAATCCACAAGTAAGAAAAATAAACCAAGTACCTACATGTAAGATAGTAAGGCGCTTACGAGTGCAATTCCAAGCTTCAGGGAAACCATCGACGTTGGCCACCACGTCCTCAGTTCTAACAAAGAAAAAGTTGAGCCAGAATTGGCGGTTAGCCTTGTCGTTCATCCTCAGCACCAGACATTTGCCTCCTCAATGGTGAAGGTTCAGCATCGTCCCTCTCGCGCCCCCCTTTTTCCCTCCGCGAAGAAAAGTCCGGGTTTCAATGTTCATGGGGGAAATAACTCATTTCCTTTTGGGAATTTGGGTTTTGAAGAGTCGCCACCTAATGGATTATGGTGTGTTAAGGCACCTAGAGCGATTAACTCTTGGATTGGTTTGCATTACCAGAGATTTAAGGTAAGGGCTCAAAATAACCTTGTAGGGAAGGTGTTAGGCACCCCTCTCGGTCCACAACGGTGGGTCCCAGCCGAACTTATACTTATGAACTAGTCCATTAACAAATAAATAGTTGAAACAAATAATTGCAAATATAGCATGTTGGACATTGTATGACTCAGATAATAAGACAAAGGATTTGAACAAGTTGTGTACATATAAAAAATAAAATTTTAAGCAAAAGGAATTTGGGAAAGGAAGGGTCCTAGGTTGGTTAGCCTACAGGATCACCCCACGCAATGTCCGGTAAACACTCCTCAATGAGGGGCTATACGTGACATTAGCACGTAGTCATCATATCCATATATTTACCCTTCCCACCCCTTAGCGGTTATTAAAGCAAGCGTTGGTTAGCGAACTCTATTGCGTGTTGTTACCCATCCCTTCTTAATAGTCCCAGAGGAGGTTAGGACCTCTACCTACGGGCAGTTTTAGACAGACCCCTAAGGTTTAAGGAGAAAATACTAAGGCAACAAGCAATAACACATAGGACTTCAACAAATAAAAGCATGAAATAGCATATAAGAGGCTCAGGTTTACCTTCACAGATAATGCATGTAAACAGCATGGCCCAAACACAAACAAGGGCAGTATTATTAAACAGGATCCTAAGACATGATGTCTAGGTGAGTATCAGAACATAAGAGATATGCAGATTGGTTTATAGCTCAGAAGCAGGGCCCCCATCAGTTTGCCTACTGATTTTAAGCCTGTTAAACATTAAGCAGCGAACACAAAGACGCAGTTTTTAGACATATAAGAATTGGTTACCTAAGGCTTGCCTAGGCATGGGACAGTGCATAATTAGTACCAGAATTATTAAAGAAAAACTGTTATAAATTATTTTACCTAATCATACTGTTCTAGGTGTCACAAAATACATGATCATTACCAATTTGTTTAAAAACAGGGTGAGACTGTTTATATCCCTTTTCATGCATCAGTAGTTTAATTAGGTGTAGTATGAGTGAGTGTGAATGATATCGTAAAACAAGGTATCTAATATGCACACAAAGTGATTTATATGCAGGATTCCTAAAGCAGGGTTTCTAAATGCATAGCATGATTGCAGAGTTACCTAAAGCAGGATTTCTAAATGCAGAGAAGGTTACAACATCGTAGAGCATGATTTCAAGTGTGCAGGAGATACTGTTTATTTAGTGTCATTTATCCTAGAAACAAGATTTCTAAGTGATAACAAGAATGTCAAAGTGAAATGCCGAAAGTAGTATACATAAAACCTAGGGAGCATGGTATCTAATGCATGATATGCTTTACACGTATTAGTCCTAAAAAGGAATTCTATTGCGCATATAGTGAATGTAAACCTAAAGCATGGTTTCTACCTTTTGATATCTATAACATGTGTAGCTACCATTCCCTTTTCACTAGCCATCCCCAACATATGTTTACAACAATTATTACAAACCAGTGTCGAATGAATTACATAAGTAGATAGGAAAAACAAGAAATTATACTATATGGAGCCTACAAATAGGCCCAAATTTTTAGAATTTTCAATGTCAGATTGCCTCACAGCCTTTCACATAATCCGGGTGTGTCAAAGTTCCCTAAGGACCTCAAGGGATCCCAGGTAGTGCTCACACCCAGATTTTATAATCATAGTTGAGTAGTGTAGTGTGGAAGGGCCAACTCTAATGCATTACAGTTCAGAGGGATCTCATAGGGATCCCTAAGCAGTCATGCATTAGAGGGGCAAAACTTAAATGTCTAAGAGTAGAGTGAGAGTGTTTGACATAGTTTTGAAAGGGTTTTAGTAAGAAAAAAGTGTTAAAAGAGACTTGTTTGAAACAATTTTGTGGAGTAAAATAGGGAGTCATGCAGTAAAATAACTTTGAAAAGAGAGAGTTACATGATTAGACAACAACAGATCAAACATGGAGCCAAAATCAACTCAGCAATACTTAAAGAACACAGAACCAAAACAGAAGGAACAAACCTACACACATGGGTGATAAGGATTGGGGACACATAGAGCACATGATGGTAAACACATAACAGGCAGAGGTTCACATAGATATAGCATCAGAAGCTCTTAAGGGGTTCATGTGATTGGGGTACAACATGAACTTTAGAATTAAAACAGAACTAAATAACTTTAGGGTACAAATTGTTTTGCCAAAGAGAGATTCATACTAAAACCAGTTAGACATAAAAGGGGATTGAGTCACATTGACTACAGAAGATAAACATTTTGATCCTAAGGGGTATTATATAACTAACATAAAGAGATTAGTTACATGTTGAACAGCAGAAATAGAGGTAGAAACAAATCAGGAACATGATGAACTGGAGGAGAAAAAGAAACATATTGTTTTTGAGACTTAAATTGAAATCAGGACATACCAGTAAAGAAGATAGTAACACAAATGTGAAGGGGCAGGAGAGCACACTAGTCAGCCTTGGCTTGCAGCTGGCTAACTCAGAATAATAGTAAGTAACACAGAAAGAGAGAGAAAGCAGAAAGTTTTGAGTGTGAGAGAGAGAGAGAGCTTTTGAACCAATGTGTTCGTCTGTGCGCTAATGAAAGACCAAGGTATTTATAGTTTGAAAGCAGGTAGCAAATAATGTAAAAATCAAAGTTCATCATTAATTATGGGGACTCAGAATCAATCATCATAAAATCAAGATAAGTACTCCCTTCAATTGGGGAGTTAACTTCAAATGTTAATAAACATGTGACAAATAAGGAAGGAAGTCGTATAAGGCTGAGCATAACGAATAAGGAAATATTTTCAGCATAGTACAAGTACACAACATGTAATAGAGGCTAGGTTCAGTATATTTCAATCAAGGAAATTACTTAAGAAATCAATTAACAACATAATTGACCATAGAATAAGGTCAGAAAATATTTTACAAGATTAAAAATCAGTATAGAGTATCGTGTGAAATCAGTGAAGGATCAATCACAATGACTCAAGGATTCAAAAGTAGAAAATAGCACTGATTTAGCACAACTTTATTAGAAGAAGCACATAGTAAGCAAAATCAGAACTATAAGAAGAAGAGTAGGGCAAAAATCATATAAAAATTAGGGATTCATGTAGAGCATAGCCTAATTAATAGAATAAACATGATACAAGTAGGAGAAGTGAAGAATCAGAAACATTGATGAACAAAATAGGGTAAAATCACATAATAGGCATGAATAATCATAATCAGAAACTCTAACAAGCAAACATAGGGTAAAAATCACAGAATCATACAAATTAGTTGGACACATTATCAAAACGAACTCAGAATCACAGGCCAAACCCAAGAAACTTAGGGCTTTAACATAATAACTCGAATAAAAGAAGAAAACTAAAATAAACGTTTAAACATGGTGAAAATCATAGAAAAATGCTAAAATCAGAAGGAAAAGCCGTTTTTGAAAAGGGGTCAAGAAACCCTAGTTTGAAGATGAAGAGTCGTTTTAGAAGAAAAGAACAGTAAAAATAACTCGAATAGAATCAAATCTTGTTACAGATATTAGAAATCAAGAGGCAAAATCAGGGTTTCAGAGAGAGAATCGGCTCAAAAATCACAGGTTTTAACCGAAAATGGTAGAATCTTACTCAGACAGCCATGAACGATAGGAAAATAACATGAAAAACCATGGGAGGTGAGCGAACCACCTTCTGGTTCCTTTGAGGACCTCAAGGCAACAAAACCCGGTGCAGGAGGGAGAGCCATGAGGCTGGGAGGGTGGTGAGACCACCATAATGACTGACAAAGCGACGGCCGGTGAAAGGGGCTAGGTTTAACAGAGAGGATTTTGAGAGAGAGAAGAGAGATGTAACGGCGAAGAGAATGAGATCGAATGAGAGGGGAATGGGGGTAGTCTTTAGGGTTAATTATGGTAAGGACGAATCTGGTTCGTTGATCAAAATTGATCAACGGTCCAGATCAAATAGGGATTGGGTTGGGTAGGATAGTGGATTGGGTCTTGGGGGTATTGCACTGATTTAATCAGGTTTGGGTCTGGTTTAATTTAGGCTAGAATTGAAATGAAATTAGGCTATTTGTTAAATACCCAATTCAAATTAATTAAAACAATTTACAAAATAGCTAATAATTATAAGAATGAGTTTCATGCATAGAAAATAGTTTAAAATAATTATTTAGTATTTAAAAATACAAATGACTAAGTTTTGGTAAAAATAGTACAAAATTACTTTGCAATTGTAGCCAAACGATGACAATTTGGCTAATTATGAAATATTGGTTTAAATAGGACTAGAAATAATAAATTAAATCAAGAAATTATTTTTGAAATCACTCGTAATGCCATTTTGTAATTATTTATTGGAAATAAAATGCTGGATAAATTAATAAAAATATAGGGAAATTATGGAAAAATACCAATTACTATTAATGCATGCATTTAAAGGTATATATGCAATTTTAAAATATTTTTTGGAAAAAATTGGGTATCAACAGCCCCCTTGTAAAAGCTGGGGACGAACAGATGCATCAGGTGTTGAAGTGTGATCTCGGCCCAAGCTAACTCCGCGAACTTGGTAGCGTCCTTATGAGCTTGTAGACATACGGCACAAGCTGAGCCAAACAAACACCATAGAATCGATAGAATTCCTCCGCCAGTGGGAGGTGAGGAAGAGTGTAGCCGACGTGAAAGAGATAGGCATAAAATGCACAATACCCAAGACGATGGTACTACACCGCGTCCCACCCTGCAGGGATCAGCTCGACGTGATGGGGAAGGCCGTATTTTGCCTTAAGCTCTAACAAATACGCCTCATTCTTCAGCGATTTAAAGGCTTCGGATTCGACCTCAGTCAATTTTGAGAAATCAGACCTGACATCGGGGTTATGCGAAACTATCTCTTCCACAATCGGGAAGCTTTCGTATTCAACAACAATGGGAACGTTCTCCGCATGAGGAAGAATAATTTTCGCTACAGGGACCGAGTCGCTTCCCTCGTTGGGCCTACAAGGTATGTTAGACATATTTTCAACAAAAAAAGAGGAAGGTATCAAACAACAGGGAATAAAAACGATAAGGATCACTGGAATATAAGGGAAATATGCACAACAATGGAAGATGAAGAGGAAGATACAGGGTTTCGATGCAAGAATTTTTTAAAGTTTGAAATTATATCCTCACCCCCTATTTATAGGAATTCAAGCATCATAACCAAGAAATTGGCTCATCATTACATGGCACCGTAATCGAAGCAGCATATCCAATCAAAATTCACACAAAACGAAGCGACACATAGGGAAAATGCGTCATAATGACGCATGACTTCATGACATCACCTTGATTCATTGACAGCATAATTCCAAAATTTGTGGCTCACAAAGGGCCACGACGCCAGCTCGACCCCGTCATCACGATCCGATCAGCTCGTCCAATCGTTTCGACTGCAATGAACAGAATAATCATCTAGTTCATCCTTTATTAGGTGAATCACTCCTCCTATTTACTTAAATGTCTTCTTTTTTAAAGCAAAAGTCCACCTTTATGGATGGGGTTTAGGCGATGACCCCAACCCGTATATTATCAAAAATAATAAATACACGGAGGAGGGCATAGACCATAGCATCCAAAGCAAGATGAGGACTGATATAAATCAGCTCTAAGAACACTTGGACCCAGACGATCTGCCTAATTTGGGAGATGACCTCCATTACAATTTGACTATAATGAACTTCACAAAAGGATGTTATACACAAGGTTAGCAACACTATATAATGTTCAAAATTATCTACTATTGGCATCATTAATAACAAAATGATTCTTCTTAGGCTTAAATCTGAAAGTAGGGATGCCATCTTGGTCGAGTCTCAATAATGACTTCATTATATTCGGTAAGGAACTAGAATTATCCATTAAAAACCTTACCATTTATTGATTCTCCCATATTTGCCATTTTTTTAGCCACAATATTGCCCTCTCTGTAAGTGTGAACAAAAACAAAAATACCTTTGTTAGAGAGTTGAATACCGATCAATGATATATCAGATATGCCAATGTGTTGTCATTTTGTTGTTAATCATGTCAATTATCAATTGGGAGTCAGATTCCACCATCACACAGAGAAAGTCTCTGTTAATACACAAGATCAATCCTTGTAGCAAAGCTTTGGCCTCAGCCACATTATTGCTATAAAGCCCATAATTTTTAGCATAGGCCAAGATAAAGCGACCTAAGTAGTCCCTGACAACACCACCACCACCAGCACCACTACCGGATTTCCCTACAGCCATAAATCTTTAGTTTTAGCCATCCATTGTTAGGATTCCTCCATGTAACCATTTTACTGATGATAACTGGTCTAGCTTTATCAACTGTATAGCACATATCATACCACTCTAGAGGCAGATGCACTATAGGAAATAGGGCCTTTAATAGCAAATACATAGATCTACAGACCTGCATAATTATGAATCGAGCAGACACGTACATTTTTAAATCTAGCAGCGCATCAGCTTTTCCATATCTCCCAACATATGACTGATGGAAGACATTTGATTAAAGCAACGTGAATCCCATTACTTAGCTTGGTTAACCACCAGGACATAAGAAGTTGCCTAATATCTCATTTTCTGATAGTGATGCCACAACTCTGACTACAGAAAAACCATACTTGATCAGCAATATGGCTCATACAAAGTAGGTGCAGGATAGTCTCTTCTTTATGAGTGGTACATCAAGAGCATTTAGAAGGGAGTGTCATTTTCAACTTCTGAAAACATTCATCAATTGGAATTCTTCCCTGTAACATTCTAAGTATAAAAAAAGAAACTTTAGAGGGGAGTTTCTTATGCCAGATCATAGCCGCTGTAAAGGAGTTATTCTGGTGCCTCCTCAAGTTTTGCCAAGCAGACTTACAGGTAAAAACTCCATTCGGGTCAACTGTCCATATTAGCCAGTCATCTGTACCTTCATGGATCTCAATCCCTATGATATAGTTGATAAAATTGTTAGAACATCTCTGAGCTTAGAAAGAATCCATCCTCTGTCGTCAAAGAAGCTATTCACAAGAACTTTTCTGGGAGCATTTTGGTAGTGAATCAGCTTTGCCAAGGCTCCTTTACCTGACCAATTATCCCCCCAAAAGGACATACTTCCTTTCCTTATCTTTCACAGGATAAATTTCTCTACATCTTCTTTGATATCCATAAGCCTTTTCCAGTTATGAGATTGGCCATAAGACCATTTTATGAGAATAGAATGTTTCCTTTTGCAGTATTTAGCTTCAAGAAAATCTCTCTGACGACTAGGCTTGGTCCTGAAGTTCCACCATGCCTTAGCAGAATTTTTTTTACAAAAATCGTTCAATGATTTAAAACCTACTCCACCTTCTTGAGTAGGAAAACATAGATCAGTCCATGATTTCCAGTGGAACTTGTTTTTGTGCTCTTCTTTACCCCAAAAACATTAGCAATAATCTTCTCAATTTGGGAAAGGATAGTTTTAGGTGGGTATAAAACAAACAACAGATGCAAAGGCAGTGAGTGAAGGACTGAATTTATCAGGACCGCTTTACCACCATAAGATAGAAGTTTCTTTGCCACCCTTGCATTCTGTTAGAAATTTTAGCAACCATGTTGTTGAAAAAACTACTTTCTTCCGACCAACATAAATAGGAAATCCTAAGTATTGCATAGGGAATTGAAGATGGGGAAAACAAGTAATATTCTCAACCTCAGTGATAAAAGGTTCAGGGAAGTTAGAGGAGACATAGAAGCCAGATTTTCTCTTATTGATCATTTGGCACGAGGTTCTTTCATATGTGTCTAGTTTAGACATCATCATCTTCAAGGATAAATGATCACCTGAGGAAAATAAAATGGTATCGTCTGCATAATACAAATGATTAATTAAATGGCCCTTTCTCTCGGATGAATATGGGATAAATCCCTTTGCAGGTAACTGGTTCATCAATCTAGATAGTAGCTCAGCTCCAAGAACAAATAAAGAAGGGGACAAAGAATCACCCTGCTTGATACCCCCTAGTGGATTTAAAGAACCTATGTCTTGTTCCATTCAGATTGATTGAGTACCAATTACTAGATATAAGCCTCCACACTCTATCAATCCAAATCTCAGAAAACCCCATATGTTTCAGCACTAGGCATAAATAGTTCCAATCCACCCTGTCATAAGCCTTGGTCATGTCAAGTTTCATGACGACATTACCAATTCGTGGATATTGATTAATGTTGTGCACCATCTCTTGAGTCAACATGACATTCTCAGTTATGGATCTTCCTTGATAAAGCCAGTATGGTATGGAGATATAAGATTCTGGATTAGAGGAGCAAGCCTCCGGTTCATCAATTCTGAAATAATCATGCGTGAGAAATTGCTAAGGTTGATCGGCCTTAACTCCGTGAAATGTTGAGGAGATTCCACTTCAGAAATCAGGATAAGACATATGTGAGTGAGAGATCTTGGTAATGGGTACCTGCAAAAAAAATCAAGTATCATTAGTAGTAAATCCTCCTTTATGACCTCCCAACATCTGTGGTAAAATTTTCCAAAGACCCCATCTGGTCCAGGAGCACTGTGAGTGCTCATGGAGTTCTTCCATGGATGGTGGGTCTAATAGTCTGTTGTTATCTTCTTCATTTACAATCATTGGAATACAATTCAGAATAGAAAGATCCTTCCGTGCATCATCCTTAGTGAATTATTTTTCAAAAATTTGACAGCTTCTTGAGCAATATTATCCTCTCCTTCAATCTAGCCTCCACTCCCACTAATCATCTTGGCCAGAGTTAATCTTCTCTTTTTCCCTTTGACTATAGAGTGAAAGAACTTGGAGTTCACTTCTCCTTCTACAAATCATTTTATTCCTGATTTCTGCCCCAAAAAGCTTCCTCCTTTTTATGAGCCATAACCAATTCTGCATTAGCCTGATTAAGAAAAACTCTATTAGCCACTGAATTGTCATTAATGGACTTCTCTTCTAGATCAAAAACTTTTTCTTCCAAAACCTTCACAATAGTAAATATGTTACCAACTGTATTTCTAGACCATTCTGAAAGCTTTTTGCAAGTATTTTTTAACTTCAGGTGAAACTTTCAAAGTGGAGAGCCACTAGTTTCAACATTCCAACCTTGTTCCACAACACTCATGAAGCCAGGTTCCTCAGTCCAGATATCAAGAAACCTAAAGTATTTAACATGGTATCTATTGTTGGACTTAGCTGAGATCAACAACGGAAAGTGATCAGAGCTAGTCCTAATCAAGTGATTAATATTGGTAGAGTCAAAAATATTCAACCAATCATGATAATTAGAACCCTGTCTAGTCTTTGCCAGACTCTCTTATCTGGAGACCATTCATTGCACCAAGTAATGCTTGAGCCAATGTATCCAGCATCCAATAATTCACAGTCCATGATACACTATATAAATGCAAGACTTTTTGACATTCTATGAGGGGAGCCCCCCTGTTTCTCAGCAGGATCAACAATGCAATTAAAATCCCCGGCAACTAGCCATGGCATATTATAGTTATCACTGATGTTTCTGAGTTTGTCCCATATGTCCTCTCTCAAAAGTTCCTCACACTTTGCATAGACATAGCATATCAGTACAGAGATTCCATTTATCTTAATTCTACAAGTAACTTGTTGATCATCCTCCTCAATGGTAGCACAACCAAGATTAACTTCCCAAAAGATCCAAATCTGACTGTTGCAATTTGATTAAGCATATTGGTAGCCCAAAATTCTTTTGAACTTGTCTAGTTTGTTTGCCTTATGAAAAGGTTCACAAAAGTCGATAATTAAAAGTTTCTCAGCAATGATTAGTTGTTTAAGTCTTTCAAGAGAATCATTAGACTTAATGCTCCTGATATTCCAATAAAGGGACTTAAACACAATCACTAATATAAGAGTTTTTGTTCTTTGAGACCCTTCTAGGTTTTTGGTTTTGTTGATTGCCACTCCTTCCTCTTGTTGAAGTTCTACCACCTCTGTTGTTGCCTCTTCCCCTTCCTCTGCCCCTAGGGGATAGGTGTCCGGAGCTGATAAGATTGTAAAAGGTTGAAGTCACACTAACATCTACCAATGACTGGGGACAAAAGTTCTCAACCAGAGTATCTGCATGATTATCGTTGTCTGCCTCTTCACTATCAACACTTGCATATTCTCCACTTGCTTCTGAACTTTCTTCATCTCCATTTTAATCCATAACATCTGAGTTATTATCCTCTCCATACACCGAGTCTGATTTTTCTCCAGGTTTTAAATGGTATCCTGTTTCATTCTATTTTTCTTCATCAAGAGTTGTATCACTAATAATTTTCAAGTAATTGTGTTGGACTTCTTCAGGATTGACATTATAATTTATTGCCTTTTCCTGTGCATGCGATTCTATTTGATTGTTCACCTCCACTGGAGTGGTCAATAAGAAAGTTTGAGCCTATGGAGCAATTTGGTCCTGCTACTTTTGGACCAAGGCTTCTGAGTTACCTTGGTTCTCCATATCAGTTTGACATATATTTGTTGGGACATGTTTTATCCATGTCTGGATCTTGCCTCCATCTTCACATTTGCCGCATTCTAGTTTTTCTTTCTGCCTCTTTTTCTCCTTTTGTTACTTGATTCTGGTATGTCAGTAACAATAGCATTCGTGGATACACTCTGAGCAACTTGATTTTTGTTATTAGGTACCATATTTTCTTCAGTTTCAGTGCCTTTCCCTTTTCCAAGTACTTCCTTAACTATAGGGAGTTGGTTAATCTCTGAAGGTTCTCTAATAGAGATGCCCCTATTTTCTCTAGGAATCTGTTTGATTTTCTCAAGTTGTTTGTTCTGATCAGTTTCCCTACTTTGCTGGTGGTTTACTGAAATTTTCTTGTCTTTTGTGCTTCTCCTCCTTGTTACAGTTTGAAAGCCATCTTCACCATTATTTTCCTGTTCTTGTTTGTCCTCCTTCTCTTTTCTGTTTTGTTCTTCTCTTTGAGCTTTAACTTTATCATCCCTGGCCTTATTTCTACACTGGATCTCAAGATTTCCCTGAAGTTTGCAGTATAGACAATAGCTTGGGACCTTTTCATACTCAATGTCAAGCCATTTACCATCATCAGTTCCATCCAATCTTTTATAGCCCAACCATATTTGATCTAGTCTTGGATTCAAAAGATCAATTTCAGCCTTCTTGATTTAGAATAAGTGGCTTGATTTGGTGCTACAACTACTCCTACATCACTAACCAACTTAGAGATAACTTTCCATCTGAAAAGGTGACATTGTAGTTGATGAATCAAAATCCACACCGGGACAATAGATGTCTCTTCTTCAGGTTTGAAATCAGTTGTCCATTTTAGGATCTTCATAGGTGATTCTCCAATATCAACATACTCATTTTATAGGATATGATTGTGATCCACCTCATTTGTGAAATCAATGTATATATCTATAAAATCAAAATAAGCTATTTTAACTGAACCTATTAGATGAAATTGGCTTATAAAAACTTCTCTAATCTCCTCCATTGTGGGTTTTCCTCTGTAGAACTTACCTATTAACGTAAGTTTACAATCTTGAGCCAAAGTAATAAAGTAATCTTCTGCTGAAAATAAGACTGTCGATTTACCTAGATGAGTGTCGTATCTGATCTTGATTTGTGCAGTTCCTTCATCAAGGGATGGAAGTTTTGCTTGGACTGCTGCAGCAAATGATGGCTTTGACACATTTTAATCACTACCTCTATTACCAAACAGAGCATTAGCTCTGTTGTTACCAATCGGGGCCTTCACCTGTTGCATGTTGGTTGAACCTGGGTTCTGATCTAGCGGGTTAGATATTGGGTGGGTGATTGTAGCTTGGGTAAGATCATGTTGTTGAGCACCAGAAAAGCCAGTTGTAGGTTCATTGTTTCTAGGTGGTCGATCAAAATTCGAAGATATTCTGGGTTGTGTGGGGATGGTGTTCTTGGTAGAGTTAGTGTTTGGATTAATATTGCTAGTATTATCTTTGGGTGTATCGGCAAGGGTGGTTTGACGGTGGAATCAGATGCTTTCTTATAGTTTTTTGGTTTGGAAGTAGCCGTTGTTGAGGTGATCTTAGATGTTTGGGCGGTGGGATTAGGTTGAGTAGGATTGTTTATCAAAATTTCATTGGTTGAATTAAGTGGGTCAAGGGGAGGTGGAGGGGATATTGGTTGGGGGGGGTCACTTGAATGCATTGGGGATACTGTATCTGATTTAGAGAAAAGTGAGAGCATTTGTTTTAGTGAGAGAATTAATTACGTTAGTAAGGGGTCACTTGGTTGCTTAACAGCTTACTTAAATATCATTTATTGTTATTTATTACTATTAAATATTATATTATTGCACATATTTTTTGGTATAGTTTTTGAATTGTTATAACTTTTCTACCAGATCTATTTAACGCTTGTCATACTTTCGAGAGTTACATTTAGAAATATTATTATTTACTAAATTTAATCCATAATCATATAAATTTAATTATTTAAACCAAGAATTATATTTTTTTGGTCAAACACATTATGCTAACATGTAAAAATAAGAATGTTAAAATTCTGATTTTAGTCTTTGTAATATCTTGCTTAGCATGTTTATCCTTCAATTAATTGGTATGTGCACCTTTAATCATTTGCTTATAAATGTTCATGGATTTACCTAAATTATTAATATGTCCCACCAGTTAAGAACTAATGTGTTATGTTAAGTTTGTATTGTTACTTCATATTAGATTTAAAATATAGTTTAAAATCGTAAAATATGACACATTTCCTATAAAGGGACCAAAATCATACATTTTAACTAATTGAAAGATTAAATGTGCTCAGTCATATATAAAAAATAAAAAAACAGAAAAGAAAACAAATCAGAATCTGTTATGAATAGATTGTAATTAGAGTGAATGTCTATCTTATAGAGAGTTTTATTTTGTGGCTAAGTCATTTTTCCCCTATAAATTGAGGGGTCTTACCTCATTGTATATCATCCCAAAATTCAATAAGAATTTCGTCTCTCTCTTTCTCTGCAACATTGTTCTTCTTCTTTTATTGTTTTCGTCACACGTTATCAGCACGAGACTCTACTGTCTCAAAAAGCTCTTTGAGAAGATTAAGGTATAACTTTTCTCCTCTTTTTAATTATGACTGACATTATAAAAAGAAAGTTCGTTGCCCTTGAAATTTCGGGCAAGAACTATATGACATGGGTGTTGGATGCTGAAATCCACTTAGATGCAATGGGTTTTAGAGACGCCATTAAAGACAAACTAAAGCATCCAACCAAGACTGTGTTAAGGCCTTGATTTTCTTGCGTCATCACATTGATGAAGGGTTGAAAATAGAATATCTCACAGTCAAAGATCTGCTTGTTTTGTGGAATGGCTTAAAGGAAAGATATGACAACTTAAAGTTGGTCACTCTTCCACAAGCACGATATGATTGGGTTCATCTAAGGCTCCAAGACTTTAAGTCTGTTTCTGAATATAATTCTGCGATGTTCAGAATTACTTCTAAATTGAAACTCTGTGGAGATACTATCACTGACTATGATATGCTTGAAAAAATGTTTACAACGTTTCATGCCTCCAATATAGTCCTGCAACAGCAGTACAGAGAGAAAGGTTTCAAGAAGTACTCTAAGCTGATTTCTCTTCTCCTTGTGGCTAAGCGAAACAATGACTTGCTCATGAGAAATCATGAAAATCGACCCACTGGGTCTACACCATTGCCTGAAGTGAATGAGGTGTATTCCCATTATGCTAAGCGTGGAAAAGGCCGTGGCCTTATTCGTGGTCGTGGTCGTGGCTGTGGCGTAGACAAGGAAGAAATTCTCCTGGTGTTAATCACCTCCCAAAGAAAAATAACCACCAAAATTGGAAAGGGAAAGATGAGAAGCCAAAGGCAAATGGTACAGAAACTGAATGTTATCGTTGCAGTGGAAAAGGGCATTGGGCAAATATTTGTCGTACACCAAGATATTTGGTTGAGCTTTATCAAGCATCTCTAAAGAATAAAGGCCCTAAAGCTAATTTGACAATGAATGTGACATCACCCACTTAAATGTGACAGACTTCTTTGAGCACCCTGATAGGAAAATAGACCACTTGCGGTGATGGACCCGTGGTTAAAGATGATTAAGTAGTTTAATTTTTATTTTCGCCTATTCTTAGTAGCTAGTGAATAAATATCATGTAACCATAGTTCTTTACATGAGTAGTAGTCATTAGTATTATTTATTTTATAAAATAGTGTTAGTTCGTTTTGATTAAATATAGTTATAATATTTGTTTTATACAATCAATTGAGTATTTTGCATTGGACAATGTACGGATTATGTATCTGATAGTATATAGTTAAGGACATGTGCGATCACGCCCATACAGTTCGCGTCGTAACACATGTGGCATATCTTTTCCCACTTCTGAATTTTCCCTAACTTGTAGATACAACTTGTTTAAGATGGGTAGATTTTATGTTGAATGCAAGGCAAGCTTTATCTGTAGTGTCAAGCCTTGAGTTGTAAGGAAACAGTCCAACATGCAATGACCACCGAAGCTTAAAAGCCACAACCAAAATACAGAAGTGATTGACCATGAAACAAATAGAAATAATTTTTTTTCATTACAATGTGTGCTCGTAAAACTAATTTTTAAATTAGTTTGTTTTCTTTTCTTCTACAATTGCAATTTCACACTGTGTTAATAGTATTATTTAGATGTATGGTATTTAATTCTACTTAATGTCCTTATCTTTCTCATTATTAGCTCCCTTGTTAATCGCTTGAACAAATTCATGAATATATTTAATCGATAAGAATATACTAATGTTTATTCGTATATTTGTTTTGTATGTCAAACTATGGAAAGCAAATATGGATATCCCACAAAGCAATCTTGGATCAAAGTTCAATTGTAAAAATATTTGTTTAGTTGATTCATATACGACACATACAATATTCAAAGAGAAGAAATATTTCTCTCATTTAAGTATGTGTAAGGCAGATGTTACTACAATTTCTGGTAGGAGTAAATTAATTTAAGGCTTTAGAGCTGCTATAACTCTACCTAAGGGAACAATACTTATCATAGAGAATGCAATGTTCTCCTCCAAGTCCAGTAGGAACTTGTTGAGTTTTAAAGATATCCACCGAAATGAATATCATATTGAGACAATAGATGAGTAATCTTGAATATCTCATTATTACCAAGAAAGTCTCTGGCCAAAATAGAGTTATTGAGAAGTTCTCATCTTTAACTTGTGGTCTGTATTGGACAAGAATTAGTGCAATTGAGGCACATTCTACCGTAAACCAAAAGGTTACTGATTCCAATACTTTTGTACTTTGGCATGATCGATTGGGACACCCTGAATCAATTATGATGAGACGAATTATTGAAAACCCAAATGGGCATTCATTAAAGAATTTAAAGATTCTTTTAAATTATGAATTTTCCTGCACTTCTTGTTATCAAGGCAAGTTAATTATAAGACCATCACCAACAAAGGTTGGGATTGAGTCCCTTGCGTTTTTAGAAAGTATACAAGAGGACATTTGTGGACTTATTCACCCCACCTAGTGGGTCATTTAGATATTTTATGGTCTTAATAGATGCATCTTCTAGATGGTCTCATGTGTGCCTATTGTCATCTCGCAACCTCGCGTTTGCAAAATTAATGGCACAAATAATTCGATTACGGGCACAATTTCCCGATAATCCAATTAAGTCTGTTAGACTTGATAATGCTGCTGAGTTTTCATCCCAAGCATTTAATGATTATCGCTTATCAATTGGGATAAAAGTGGAACATCCTGTAGTTCATGTTCACACTCAAAATGGCCTTGCAGAGTCTTTAATTAAACGTCTGCAATTGATAATAAGATTGTTACTCATGAAAACGAGGTTGCCCACTTCTGTTTGGGGTCACGCCATTTTGCATGCAGCAATGCTAGTTTGTCTCAGACCGACAAATTATCATAAATATTCTCCGTTGCAATTAGTTTTGGTCATAAACCTAATATATCCCATTTAAGAATTTTTGGATGCGCAGTGTGCCTGTAGCACCGCCATATCGCACCAAAATGGGTCCCCAAAGAAGGTTAGAAATATATGTTGGGTTTGAATCGCCCTCTATTATTCGCTACCTCGAAACAATAACGGGGAATTTATTTACTGCACGATTTGCAGACTGTCGATTCGATAAGACACTTTTTCCCAAAATTAGGGGGAGAAGTTAGTGAAACCAAACGGGAAATTTTGTGAAAAAATCCATTATTATCTCATCTTGATCCACGTGCCTCTATTTGTGAAAAAGAGGTGCAAAAGATTATCCATTTGCAGAGAATAGCAAATCAAATGCCAACCGCATTTACGGATTTGAAAAAGATAACAAAATCACATATCCCTGCAGAGAATGTTCCAATCCGTATTGATGTCCCTACTGGACAACCTTCTAGTGTCATAGCTAATGAGTCAAAAATACGTCTAAAACGTGGAAGACCATTAGGTTCTAAGGATCGAAATCCTAGAAAAAGGAAAACAAATGATCAAAATGACACTACGAAAGAGTCTCATGAAGAAATCCACGATTTAACCAATCCTGAGATTCATGAGGAAATCACTGAGCCTGATACTCAAGAAAATAAGGAATTATCAATAAATCCAATCGATATTGAGACAAATTTGAATCGATTGGATATAGTGGTGGATTATGTATTTGCATATAATGTTGCATCTAGTATTATGCAAGATAGTGAGGATCTTGAACCTCAATCTGTTAGAGAATGTCGACAAAGATGTGATTGGCCAAAATGGCAAGAAGCAATCCAATCAGAGTTGAATTCACTTGTAAAACGTGAAGTTTTTGGACCTGTAGTCCAAACACCTAATGGTGTTAAGACTATTGGCTATAAATGGGTCTTTGTACGCAAGAGGAATGAGAAAAATGAGATACAAAGATATAAGGCACGCCTTGTTGCACAAGGATTTTCACAAAGGTCTGGTGTCGATTATGAAGAGACATATTTACCCGTTATGGATGCTATAACGTTCCGTTATCTCATTAGTTTTGTTGTCCATAAAAAGCTTGACATGCATTTAATGGATGTGGTTACAGCCTACCTTTATGGCTCACTTGACAATGAGATATACATGAAAATTTCCGAGGGATTTAAAATGCGTAACGCACATAATTCAAAGTCCCGGGAAATATTTTCAATTAAATTGCAAAGATCTTTGTACGGTCTAAAGCAATTAGGACGAATGTGGTATAATCGTCTTAGTGAGTATTTATTAAAGGAAGGTTATATGAATGATGCCATTTGTCCATGTGTTTTTATAAAGAAAACAACATCGAAATTTGTTGTACTTGCCGTATATGTTGATGACATAAACCTTATTGGAACTCCTATAAAACTCCAAAAGGCAATTGATTATTTAAAGAAAGAATTCGAGATGAAAGATCTCGGAAAGACAAATTATGTCTTGGTTTGCAAATTGAACATTTGGCAAACGGAATTTTTGTTCATCAATCTGCATACATAGAAAAGGTATTGAAACGGTTTTACATGGATAGAGCACATCCATTAAGTACTCTGATGGTTGTTCGATCACTTGATGTGAATAAGGATCCATTCCGACCTCAAGAAAAGAATGAAGAGCTACTTGGTCCTGAAGTATCATATCTTAGTGCAATTGGTGCACTAATGTATCTTGCTAATACTACAAGGCCTGGCATAACTTTTTCAGTTAATATCTTAGCAAGATATAACTTTGCTCCCACAAGGAGACATTGAAATGGAATCAAACACATATTGTGGTATCTAAAAGGGACTACCGATATGGGCTTATTTTATGGCAATAATTGCAGTCCCGATCTTGTTGGTTATGCCGATACTGGGTATTTATCTGACCCACACAAGGCTCGATCTTAAACAGGTTATGTGTTTACCTGTGGAGGCACTACCATATCTTGGCGATCGACTAAGCAATCAATTGTGGCTACTTCATCTAATCATACTGACATAATTGTTATTCATGAAGCAAGTCGAGAATGTGTGTGGTTGAGGTCTATAATACATCTTATTCGAGACAAATGTGGTATGAAATGTGACAAACTACCCATAATTTTGTATGAAGACAATGCATAGTTCAATTGAAGGAAGGATCCATAAAAGGAGATAGGGCAAATCACATTTCACCAAAGTTATTTTTTACTCATGATCTTCAAAAGAATGGTGATATCAATGTGCAACAAATTCGTTCAAGTGATAATATGACTGATTTGTTCACAAAATCTCTACCGACATCAACCTTCAAGAAGCTAGTACACAAGATTGGGATACGAAGGCTCAAGGCTGTGAAATGATGCTCTCATTAGGGGGAGTTTAATACGTGTTGCACTCTTTTTTCCTTACAAGGTTTTGTCCCACTGGGTTTTCCTTGCAAGGTTTTTAACGAGGCAACCAAAAGGCGTATTGTTAGATATGTGTACTTTTTTTCCTTTTCTAGAATCTTTTTTCCCATTGGGTTTTATTTTAGTAAGGTTTTAATGAGGCAAATTACTTATTAAGTAGACATTCAAGGGGGAGTGTTATGAATAGAATTGTAATTAGAGTGAATGTCTATCTTGTAGAGAGTTTTACTTTGTGGCTAAGTCATTTTTTCCCTATAAATTGAAGGGTCTTACCCCATTGTATATCATCCCAAAATTCAATAAAAATTTCCTCTCTCTCTTTCTCTGCAACATTGTTCTTCTTCTTTTATTGTTTTCATCACAGAATCTATATATTGAGGGACATTAGCCAGGTGATGTGGCAGTCCTCGTTGATTAGGAATTACATTTATCTGATTTCTCATTTTTTTTTTTAGTTTTTTCCTCTCATTTTAATAGGATACTCAATTATTAAATCTAAATAGTTAAGCTATTAAAAATGGAAAGCACCTTTTCAGAATTTTCGACAAACTAACCGTTACAAAGCAAAACTTTCACGTTTAAGTTCATTCAAACTATTGAAGAGGATACACCACTGTTTTAGCGTCCTCCAGAAACAACTCAAACAAAAATTTACAAGTTCTCAATTTCAATGACGACAAGCAGGCCAGCCAGTGAAGATAGAAACCAACAAACTAGAGGAAATCAACCCAACAGTCGTTTAAAACCTTTATGTTTTCAATTTCAAAGGCACCAAAGCAGAGAAGAAACCAACATTCATCTTTGGTTAGTGATTGTTTTCATGTATGTCTCAATTAAATTTCCTTCTTACTCATCTTGGGCTTGTATTCGTTTTTTCATCTTCGCGTCAGAATCCTCGCTTCAACTTTGGTTGATGTTTTGCTCTATTAAATTCCTTTTTTTCATCCAGTGACCTGTATTAGTTTTTTGGTCGTTGTGTCACCATACTTGGAGATCGATAGCATCATTATTATATTTTGCTAGAGTAAGGAACAATGAACCAAGAGTATTGAGATTTCGGTGAAACATTTTCCTCCTCTTCTATTCCTGCTTTCTATTTGGCTTATACATAGTGTTTGGCCTGAGTGCATTTTTTTAGGAAAAATAGAAAAATGAAAAACAAAAAATTGTGAAAATCACATTAGTCAAGAAAAGCAAAAACCAAGCAGAGATGCTTGCTCAGCGTTTATGCAGAAACTTTACTTAGTATCATCGTTGCATAAAGAAATAAGTAAAGTAGTTGAAAAGAAAGAAGATAGCTGTTTTAAACTAGCAATCAAAAACTATTACCATTTTTCCCTGATCCTTTTCTGAAACAAAAATCCAAAGAGTGACTAATTATAGAGAAGTTGGAAGGAGGGAAAAAAGTGAGTGTAATAGGATCCAAAGAGGGACGACAAACCATAGAAATAAAGTAGGAAAACACATATGTTTTATATATTCTGGTCCTTAGTAGAAGTATTGTTGCTTGATATAAATCATCATCCAATAACAAACCGTTTTATTTATTCATTCTCTCTTTTGGTTTTTTCCCTCTATACAAGATTTTGTTCTCATCTATCTGTCGCTTTGTTTCAATGTATATTCTAGCTCCGTTAGCTAGAATTGCAATAGAGAACACTTGTATGATGCTGAAGCACAACACATAAATTCTTTTACTATATATATATCTCTTTATTGCTTCAGTTTTTATAGATGATCGTCCTAAAGGGAGACAAAGCTAAGGAACATAATGTCCCACTGTCACATTAAATTTCAAAGGCCCAAGCAATCTATCGCTGGTTTTATCCTCTATTTGTTGTTGTTGTTGTTGAATGTGTTAAGAATTAGCTCTCTCTTTTTCACATTTTTCCTTTCATGTTAGTGGGAGGCCTGGAGCAATAAAAGGTGTCATATGCATATTTTTGTTGAAGAGCTAGCTAGCTTCTCTTAACTCTCAAAATAATCCTATTATGGGGATGAGAATACACATACTCATGTATATTTTAGTGTTCTTCAAAAAGGCTGTGAATGAGTATATGTGAAAAAGTGGTAAGAACTTAATCCATGTTCAGTTTAAATGTAATGGATTTCTTTTTTCCCTTCAAAACTTCAGCTTAGTTTGGACGTCAGAAATTTCTGCTGCCTTCAAGGTCTATAATTCATTGCATGAGAATATAATATTCATGCATCTGCCAATATTTCAGCAAGTTTTGATTGCTATTAGCTATTTTTTTTCAATAAATGAAAAATCAGCTAGCACTTCATATCAATTTCTTGCTACCTATGACTACCTTACTGCCATCCTGATCTATCGCCACCCTTCTTCATGTTTCTTTATAGCAAAAAGGAGACATTAAAGCAATAAATCATAATAAGTTGGTAAAGAATGCTATTGCCTTGATAGTGATTGAACTGTTAATGCAGTTTTACCAGTTGTAGTAGGTTATTTATCCATTATAATAGTTCATGGTAAAATTAGGAATAAATATTTGGTTAGTAAAAATGACTTTCTTTTATATGACACAATTATTTAATCTTATTTTAAATTCCTTTAAGATCGCGCGCGCGAAGCGCGAGCTAATTTACTAGTTTATCAATAATTGAGAAGCCAAAAGTACTATTATCCCAATATACGACGAACTATTATAAAATTTTCAGAGTATGTTTGGAAAAGCAATCAATCAAATCACATCTTATTAAATAGTACTCCCTTTGTCGTAATTTATGTGGCAATTCTGAAAATTGAGTAAAAATGGCGATTTATTTTACTTTGAACGCTACTATATAAATTGGGCTGGAGTATGAAAGACGAGGTATTCTCTACCAAAAATGGTGTTACCTATTTTGGCGTTAGGGGGATTTCGAAATAGGAAAGAAATAAACTTACGTAACCACGTTTTAAGTTTCTCAATATGTTCCGCCATTTATAATCAGGTACGTATTAAGGGTTTGAATTCGTTTGCAAAGTAAAAATGGGACGATCTAGCCAGTTTTCGGACTGGTCATTTAAAAATAGCCAATATTTACCAAGTCAATAAAAAATAGCCACTATTTTGCTGCAACAGAGACCGGTCCAGTATAATATACTGGAGTTTGGTGCACTTGTATATGAACTTCCAGCATATTATGCTGGAACTCCAACACACGGAAAGTTCCAGCATAATATATTGGGGATTCGAGCACTTGTATATGAACTTCCAGCATATTATACTGGATCGGTATACTTTGCTGGAACTCCACTATATTATGCTGGAGTTCTAATATACTTATGCTAGAACTCCATCATATTATGTTGGAGTTCCAACATACTTATCCTGGAACCCCAGTATAATATGGTGTAATTCAACTATACTTATGCTGAACTCCAGCATAATATACTGGCATATTTTCCGGATTTTGATCAGTATTTTCGCTCAAATTTATCTTTACATGAAAAGTGGCTAAATTTATATTACTTTTGAAAGTGAGCTATTTTTAAACGACCACCCGTAAATCTGGCAATTTTTTAATTTCTCCCGATGCAGAAGTTTTGATTGAGCACAACTCCAGTCTACCCGAGGTACGTACCCTCCATGCTCCATCCTAGAGGTTTTTTCTTTGTTTACCTCCCTTTGTTCCTTTTGACACTTGATCTTCAATTTTGAATTTTGGTTTATGCCATATTCAATGGACAGAAAATTGATACTAGAATACACTAGGTATTGTTGAACTCACCGATAAATTCCTCGAAAACGTTACTTAGAGTAACGCTGTTCTCTTTCAGCGCTAGGAGTTTCTCACTCTGTTTTAGGGTTTAGTAGCTTTCCGGCGATCCCTAATTTGTTGCTCAAATCCCAGCCGTGATAGCTACGACGACAGTCCTCTGGTGAGGGCGTGTTTCCAATAGTGTTTCCTTGGAAATAAACCAAAAAGCTTCAAGCAATTTAGGTTCGTTTTTACCAAAATTACCCCTGTTTCGTGTAAATCAGATATATTTCAGTGTATCGTGAAAATGCTGCTGTTGTTTTTTTTAAGTGGTCGAATGCTGATTGAAAGATTCTTTTGAAATGTTGATTGCTGTGAGTGCTGATTTTTTAATCCGATAGATTATGAAACGCCAGTATTTGTTTGCTTGAATGCTGATGAGAGTTGATGAAGTTATCAGAAATGCAATCATCCTAAAGTTTGCTGCTTTTTGAATTTTGCCTGTAAAAGGCTGAAAGTGTACGATGATGGAATTTTAGCAGAATGTCATTACTTTGAGTAATGTTTTCGTCCCTATTATCTCAGGTCTTATTGCAGATTAACTTATCAGGTTGTAATGATGTAGCAGACTGTCGTTACAAAATAACGAAATATTACTCAGTAACATTTTGACCGATGGAATTTTGGAATAAGATAATACATAAAACCTTACCGAAAAATAGTTTAATCTATTTCTGAAGTTTTTTCTTATGAAGTGAGAAATTTCATTAGAGGCATAAAGTAGATGCAATCAGTACAAGAAAAGATAAGTACAAGGAAAGAGACAGTATTAGCTCTATTAAAAAAGATCTATTTCTGAAATTTCTGAAAAATATTGTATTACTTTTGTTAATTGTTCTACAAAATAATTTATTTAGGTTAAAGTTTTACTACTTCATGTATGTTTTGAGTCTGGTGAAATTGCACACGCGAGGCTAGTAGTAGAATACATTCTCTTTGTGACTAGCTTGAGTTCAGAACTTGGCAAGTTTGGAAATAGAAGAATTGACTGTTTGTCAGCATTCACAAGTGTTTCAAGTTTCGTAAGACTTGCATATGAAATCTCCATCTTTTGGGAAGTGATACAATATTCTGACATCGCCCAGGCCCTTGTAGGACCTTGATCCTTTTTCTTTTAGACATCTGAATAAAATCAAGGAAAATGTAGTTTAATTTATCTTTTTGCCTGATTGATTTTCAGGAAAAATGTCCACTGAAGTACCTACTCATGCGCCATAGAAAAAGAAAGCTATTGTAATGGATCGAATCTCTCAGTTACCTGACCCTATTTTGCAGCACATACTCTTCTTCCTACCTCCAAAAGATGCAGCTCAAACTAGTGTGCTCTCTAAGACCTGGCTGAAAGTGTGGAATTTGCTTCCTGTATTTACATTTGATTTTGACCAAAACCTTTCCATACGGGAACTCTTGTCGACAGAAAAAGAGGGAACGAAACAAGCTGATGTAAGGGATGCTTTCCTACGTATTATAGAAGGCTCATTGATCAACCTCCGCATCCAAAAGGCAATAATAGAGAAATTCAGGCTTTCTCTTAAACTTTCGGATCTAAAAAGTGCCTCTTGCATTGACGAATGGATAGGATTGGCCACCAACAACTGCATCAAAGAATTAGACTTTCATGTTAAGTACCAACAAAAAGATTGGTATATTAATTCTCAAGATGAAAAAGATTTGTATATTTTGCCAGGTACAGCATTTACAGCTAAATAGCTAGTCGTTCTAAGATTGGGAGGCTTTAAGCTCGAGTGGCCTCTATTTATTGATCATATAAAGCTTACTAAATTGAGGGAGCTGTCTCTTACTGATGTTGCTTTGGAGGAGCGGATAATCTTGGAAATTTTCTCTGCTTGTCCTGCGGTAGAAGATTTAAGTCTTATCAGGTGTCGGGGAGTAAAACATCTATTGATATCTGATCTCCCGAATCTTCTGAAGCTTACCTTGCATCAAGCGAATGAGATAACATATACAAGTATTCTGATTCAAGCTGTTAACCTTCAAAGTCTGTATTACAGAGGATATAACGGCGAGTTAAATTTTGACGTGGCTGTTTTTAAACTTCTGAAAGAATTGAGCATAACATATGAGCAGATTACCGACCAAATGGTAGAAAATCTTGTTTCTGACCTACCCATTCTTGAGAAATTAGAATTGAACTTTTGTTTTAAGTTGACGAGGCTTAAATTTTCGAGTTGTGTGCTTAGGCAGTTGACATTCTGTTCTCACAAGAGTCTGATGGAAGTTGAGATAGACACCCCAAAGCTGCTCCGTTTTGAATATGGAGCTCCTAAATTGCCTGTCATATTCTCTTTGACAAGATCTTCTTTACAGGAATCTTATCTCAAATTAACACCCAATGATCATCTCAACACAAGTTGGTTTCAAAATTTGAGGGCATATCTATCTAGATTCGAACAACTGAATGTACTAGTTTTGTCTATAAATTCAACGAATGTAAGTCTGCACTCCATTTTCAGTTTATTTGGTTAATTTTTATTTTTCGTTACATTTGATTATCTTTTTCGTTCATTTTTTGTTGATTATCAAGATTACATTTATTGCGGAAGAACTGAATGGAACATCATCCTGCCCGTTATCTGTTGTCAAGCATTTGAAGATACAGCAAGTTATGCAATCTCTAAATTTCGAAACTCTGTTAGATAGTTTGCTTTGGACCTGTCATCCAGAGACTTTATCAGTTGACAGAACCTGGGAGCACAATGAAGAATTTATACAGGTGAATGTGATTTTCCTGTCTTTGCTTATATGGTTTCTTTGTTTCTTATTGTAAAATTAATCGTAATGCTTAATTTACCATTCTTGTTCTGCTTTTGGTATGCAATTACAGTTCTTAAGGGAGAAACTAATTGAAAGAGAGATTGTCCCTCCCTGCTGTGACTCTAGATGCATCAAATGTTGGAGGCACTATCTTAAAAAAGTTGAAGTTGAGAGCTCTACTAGACAGTATGGGAATCCTTCTTCTCCACGGCAAGTCTCAACCATTTGTTTCTAACTGAGATGGTAGAACGCTGACGCTATAAGTTTGTTGGTCTTAGGCTGAAAATTAATCTTATCTGGCTTGATTTGCTTATTTTTCACCACTTTATTTTCTCTCTTTTTGCCTCTTATTGCTTAACCAGATTATTCCTAGATCATCTAAGTACTATTGTGGGGTGTCAGTGAGTAAAACATCTTTTGATATCTGTATCTTCCCCAACTTAATAGGCTTATTTTATGTCAAGGAAATGAGAAACACCAGCCAGAGGTATAGAAGATTCAGATAAAAGCAATTATCCTCAAGTCTATAAATCAAATGAAGTAAGAAGCAAGTTAAATTTGATGTTACTGCTTTCAAACTTCTGAAAGGATTGAGCATAACCTGTTGCAGTTTGCTGATCCATCGAATGTTAGAAATCTTCTTTCTAAACTACCCTTCTTGAGAATGTAGAATTGAAATCTTGTTTTAAGTTGATAGGATACCAAATTTTATGCTTAGACAGTTGATGCTTTTGTTCTTTCAAGACTCAAACATTTGCTTCAAACATATACCACATTCTGGAAGGATTATGTCGTCATTATATTAGTCATAATCTCTTGTAGTTCACTGAATAAGATATTGCTAAAGAGAGATATCCAAACTTCAGAAATATTTAAAGCTGTTGATGCAACAGTAAGATGTTTAAGTCATGCATGTAAAATATAGTATTTTGCCAAGGTAACCACATAATCAAAAGTATAATTCTTCTAATTTATAAATATATAATTCCATAAAATTCTTGGTATAATCATGTGTTGTACTGTACAAGAACTTCTAATCTTGACATAAAAGTATAATTTGCCATAAATATTCATATTTAATGATTTTTGGTACTGTATACAAGACCTTCAAGTATATGATTAATAATAGTATAAACTAATTAATACGTTGGCATGTCGAAACCTTCCACATCAACCACTGACGGAGGTACTCATCATGAGCAAGAAGAGATTCATCCATTGACACCACGTAGCTGCCACTACGAAGTGCAAAGGGAGGTATACGTTCCCACCGCTCGTCAATTCAGCCAAGAGTGGTCCAATTAAAGGCGAAATCAACAAATGTGTAGTCAAGTGCAAGCCCCATTACTTCTAGCACCATTACAGGCATATGTACTTGTCGTTGGACTATCGGTGTCCCCATTGTTTGTAGAATTCGGACTGTTCCAATGTTTCCACGTCCTTTGCACTAGACAAATATTACAAACAGAAAGAAGTATATTAGCGAAAGTATTAAACATAAATTATAATGAATATAAATAAGTTGATAAAAAATATGACTCACTGTCGTGATATATAGCATTGAAATTTGTGGTATCCCGTCGTATGGTCGAGCTAAACCGTATGGGTATAAGCATGTTTATCCCAGAACACTCGTGGCACCTCAACTAGGCAATATACACGGGCGTCCCCATAAAATCAGTGACCTAAAGCCAAATTTTAATAAGAGACCTTATATATTTTTTATTAGTATATATATACCGACATATGCAGGAAAAAAATTAGTGTTGCTATTTTTTTCATACTTGTTATTTATAGTATAACATTCTTAAATGATAAAACCTTTAACTTCACATAGTAGTATTATTATTTATATTAGTAAGAGGTAACTTAAATAAATAAGATGTTAGACATGTAATTTCAATATGTTACTTTTGATATTGTTGTGTAAAAAATATTTACTAATATGAAGATTTAAGTAATTTAATTCAAAGTTCTAAATTATTTTTAGTGTTAAAGAGTAGATAATCTTTCTTTCTTTCTTTCTTTCTTTCTTTTGTCCAATGTTTTTTGTACTTTTTTTGGCAAACTTTAATATTGCCTAACTTGCAATAAAATCATAAAATCCATTATTAAGAAATTTTGAAAATCTAAATCAAAGCTTTACTTATCTCCTACTTGAGCATTCTCAATCAAATTTTATAGAGTCTCAATTAAAATAAAAAATAATCAGTGAATGTGTTATTTAGTTACCAGATATGAATGAAGCTGGTTGAGTAACACGTTCATAGGACAGTGATCTATAAATACTTGTTGATAATTAATCAGCACGGCTCAACGCAACTGGTGGCTTAAAACTAAAATATACTAAAAGACCCTAAAATTTCTTTCATAAAATCCATATAATATTGAGACAAAAAAGTGTGAGAGAACAACATATAATATGTGGGTTAGGTGTACGTTATATGGTATTGAACTCTCCCATATAAAAAAATATAGTATTAAGCGAAAATAGTAATAGTGTTGAGCCTATAATTGATCTTATTTTGAACCTTATGATACTTGTCTCGGGGATTTCTTAGTTATAAAAAATGAGACACAAAAGAACTCGCTTTCTGATGTGTGGATCAATCAAATGTGACAAAAAAAAAATAGCAAATTTAGAGAATCTGAGTTGAAATTAAAAAGTAAAATAGTAACAAATATGAAAAAAGAAAGAAAAAAATAGAATTGATGAGAAGATAAATATATTATTTAACTTAGCAAGAGAAATTTTTTATCCTATTATCTTATTCAATCCTACCTCTACCAAATTTTAAAAAAATATAAAATATTTTATTAATAATTGTATAAATATAAATTATATATATAATATAATAATATAGCAGTACTTTATATTTTTGGGCCTTAAATATTTGGGGCCTAAGACAAAAGCTTCATTGCTTTACCTAGAGCCGCCCTTGGCAATATGATCAATTGCATTGCCAACAAAAAAAAAAAAAGGTATTAGCGTACACGCACTAGAGTAGTGAGTTGAGCAAAAAATATGTCAATATTAAGATGGTGCTCAAAATAATTATAGAAAGTTGACAAAGACGCAGAACAAACTTGAAAAGTAAGACATAATACCCTAATCATGTAGGTTAAGAATGGGTGAAAATCATTTTTCCTTCTGAAGTTTACCTTAAAAATCAACCTCCCTCCCTAACTTTCAACATTAGACATCTTTCCCCCTTACATCAATATCCGGCCATTGACCGGCAGCTTTAAAATATTTGACCACCCTCCATAGGGGCAAATTGTAATTTCACTTTTTATTTTATTTAGTGGTGGTGCCCTAATTAATTATATACCTTATTATTTAGTGTTTTTTTCAACTCTTGTTAATTGCCTCCTAAAGAACCAAACGTTTTCGTCGCAACTCGCGAGCTTCCACAACACGGTAAGTTCTGCTTTTTGACTCACTATTAATATGCTTTATTTAGTTGTTCTCCCATATTTCTTTGTCTTGTTTCCTCATATTATCATGATTTTATGTTTTTTTTTTAAAAAATTAAGAAAAGCTTTAATTTTTCAAATATGATTAAGTCCATGAACCCTAAAGTAGTGACAGTGTCAGATATTTGTGGATGCTTTGGATTATTATGTTATATTGTTGTATATAACTAAGTTGTCTTTTTTTATATGCTAGACATTGTTGTTCAATTTTCTTAAAGTTTAAACTCAGTTAATCAATTGTTATTATTTCAGGAATATTTTTCACTTTAACAATATATTGTATTGGTAATTATTATCAAGTCTTTAATGTGGATGACAATCATTATGGATTACTAGATTTGTTGGAAGATGCTCCCAATGTTGTAATAGGAGGTACGTCTACTTGGTTGGGGAAAACTACTTCCATAGAAGCTACTCATCCGATTAGTGGTGTTACAATAAAAGTGGTTTATGATAATGATTTAACGACATTGTTTAACGGTTGTAGACACTTTATTGGTATTGATGCTTATTTTTTGAAGGGTCCATTTAAGGGGCAATTACTTGTTGTTTCACTTTATGTAAATTCATGTATTTTTCCTTTAGCAGTCATGATCGCTAATAAGAAGGATGGGCCGACATGAGAGTATTTTCTTGATTGCTTGTCTGACTCTATTGGAGATATTGGAGGCATCACATTTATGAGTGATAGATAGAAAGGGCTTAAAAATGTTGTTAAAAAGATTTTTCCTATGGCCAATCATAGATTTTGTGCAAGGCACTTTTATAATAACTTTAAGGTGAAACATCCTGGTCCAAAGCTAAGACAACTTTTCTGGGCAACAGTTAAGGCTTATAATAAGCAAGACTTTTGGCAAGTTATGAATGAAAAGAAAGAAATAAACAAATCTGCTTATAATGAAGATTATTGTAACAAAGTTTCAACTATTCTGTTAGCTTTATAAAAGAGACAGAAATGGAGTGAAAGAAAAAGAGAAAAAATAAGAGAAAAAAGATCAATAAACATGAAGTATCATAAACGACTGAGAACTCTATCGATAACAAAGGTATATAATTAATTAGAGCCTAATGGCCGGATTTTGATGTGGGGGGGGATGCCTAACGTTGAAAGTTAGGGAAGGAGGAGGAAAAATGATTTTCACCCGGTTCAGAATGGATGACCCCATCCCGAAGCAGGTCGCAGATGGCTAGCTTTGTAGAGATTAGCTACAGTCACAGCTAGAATCACTCTCATATTTGCACTACTCTCAAATACTCTCCCACTGTTTCAAGTATATATATATAGGCACATATCACGAGCTTTCCACATGTCTGATTAGAAATTAATGAAAAAATGCGATGGTTTAATAATTGTGTGATCTTTAGAAAAGGATTGACAGAGAAGTACGTATTTTCCCTGTACTTGTTTCATGACCAACATTCTTACATGTATCATGTAGAAATATTCTCATGTAGACTATGTTTATAGGGTAATTAGTAGACACTATAAAACCTTTGGACTAATTACTTTCTGGTGATTATGAAGTGGTATAGGATCACATATGTTGATACTGTTAGTAAACTGTATTTGTAAAATAATTCTGGAAATATAAATGAATATAAACAAAAATAAATATAAATAGAAGTGAACAACGAAATAACAGAAAACCAATTCGAGCCCATTGAATTCAAAGTGTTTTCTTAAGGAATTTAATCCCCAACTAGTACCCAAGGTTATGGATTATTTCCTCCTAGGATAGAACGAATTACACACTGGTGTAGTGGTACTTCAAACTCCAGTGTTTCAGCGAACACAAAGTTCAGTAGCAAATCACACTTACTATTGCTTTGTCTGATGCTAAAAGTATGCAGAAGAAGAAGGAGAAACTCAGAAAATCGTAGTGAAATTCTAAGCAGAATAGTGTTGTATTTATAGCCAAAGTTGGGCTGAAATCTGAAGAGGTGCAACTCTTCAGAATGGTTGTTTCTGCAAAACGGCCACAACATAAATGCCATTACATAAATGGCTATTTACTCCACAATAAAGAGTGAAAATTGAAGAGGGTAGTTAATTTTCTGTTACCAAAACAGAAAAACAGATTAGATTTAATATTAATATTCTGTTATTAAAATAAATATATAATAACATTTCTATTAATATTTTACTATTAACAAATAAATTTGGCCCAAAAGGTTAATCAATCAATCAATCATTTGACCAAATCCGAATCCGAAGCCGAAGCCGAGCGAGCGAGCAACGACAACGACGACGGCGCGAGGCTTGCCTTCTTCTCAACTCTTTAAGAGCTAGAAGAAGAGCAATTGCTTAAATACCCATAAAAAAACTCTTCCTCTTCCAATATGGGACAACGTCCATTTACCAAGGGGGGGAACTTAAAATTTCACTCAAAAATTTCATTTCCCTCCATTCTCATTCACCCTCTTTTAAGTATTTAATATATTAATTAAAAACATAAATAAAAGCCCAACAATCCCCCACATGAATGGAAATGGCTATATCATGGAAATATGCATGAAAAACTGTGTTATTCACAAGTAAGGATTAATTGCATCTAGATAAGTAAGTTTCCCTTTGAACTTTCCGTAGTGAACTTATGTCGGATATACTCGATCAATCGGTAGATTTGATATCTTTGAACCGTCGAACTTTGGTGTATACCTAGACAACCACAAGTCACACAACTAACCCTTAACCGTCTTTGGTTCTCATTGTTGTGTTCGTTTCAGTCATGAACACCGTCTGGTTTCATTAGTGCGTAGAGAACTGGCCTTACAAAGTTCTCCTTGAAGTGGCTAACACTTCATACTTACATAGGTGATTCCTAAACGTGTCATCCCGTAGATACACTATTTGATATACCTCGTATCAAAATTAGAAATCATTAAAAAGCCTTAATGCTTTATCCTTTATCCTTTGTATTGAATATTGTTTCATCACGAGAATTGACCAAAAGTTTAGTTGACAATGTTGAACCGTCATTAATGACTTTGTTTGATCTCCTTGAACCTTGATCTTGGGATCTCCAGTCTTTTAGGTAGAGTTACCGCCACTATGGCTTGTTCTCGATCACAGTCTCATTCCCCTTGATGATTTTTCAACTACCTCTCTAGTTAGGCCTTTTGTAAGAGGATCTGACACATTATCACTTGACTTTACATAATCAATCGCGATAATTCTCTAGAGAGTAATTGTCTAACCGTTTTATGTTTTCGTCGTATATGACGAGATTTATCGTTATACATAACGCTCTCAGCACTTCCAATTGCCACTTGACTATCGCAATGTATGCATATTGGTGCCACGATTTGGGCTAAAATGGAATATCTTCCAAGAAATTTCGGATCCATTCAGCTTCTTCACCGGCTTTATCCAAGGCTATGAACTCAACCTCCATTGAAGAGCGGGCAATACAAGTTTGTTTGGATGACTTCCAAGATACCGCTCCTCCACCAATAGTGAATACATATCCACTTGTGGACTTAGAATCAGTTGAACCGGTGATCCAATTTGCACCACAATATCCCTATATCACTGTAGGATATTTACTGTAGTGCAAAGCAAAGCCCTGGGTATGTTCTAAATATCCCAAAACTCGTTTCATTTCCATCCAATAAGATTGGTCTAGATTGATCGTATATCGACTCAATTTACTTATAGCACAAGCTATATCTGGTCGTGTACAATTCATGATGTACATTAAGCAACCCAACACACGAGCATAATCCAATTGTGATATGCTTTGGCCTTTGTTTTTTGCTAATGCAATATTCACGTCAATTGGAATCTTTGCAACTTTAAAGCCCAAGTGCTTGAATTTTTCAAGTATTATCTTAATATAATGAGATTGTGACAATGCCAGACCTTGAGAAGTCTTATGGATCTTAATTCCCAGAATTAAATCAGCAACTCTCAAGTCTTTTATATCAAACTTGCTAGTTAGCATACGCTTAGTAGCATTTATGTTGGCAATGTCATTACTCATTATGAGGATATCATCCACATATAAGCAAACAATTACTATGTGATTTGGAACATTTTTAATGTACACATATTTATCACATTCATTTATCTTAAATCCATTTGACAACATTATTTGGTCAAATTTCGCATGCCATTGTTTGGGTGCTTGTTTTAATCCGTAAAGGGACTTAACAAGTCTACAGACCTTCTTTTCTTTACCTGGAACCACAAACCCTTCAGGTTATTCCATGTAGATTTCTTGCTCTAACTCTCCATTTAAGAAGGTCGTCTTTACATCCATTTGATGAATTTCAAAACCATAAACTGCAGCTAACGCAACTAACGTTCGTATGGACGTAATTCTTGTAACTGGAGAATATGTATAAAAATAGTCAAGACCTTCTCGTTGTCTATACCCTTTGACCACAAGTCTTGCCTTATATTTGTCAATAGTTCCATCATCTTTCATTTTCCTCTTAAAAATCCATTTAGAACCCAACGGTTTATTTCCAGGAGGAAGATCAACCAATTCCCATGTATGGTTATTCAATATGGATTCTATTTCACTATTGACTGCCTCTTTCCATAACAATGATTCCGAAGAAGACATAGCTTCTTTAAATATTTGAGGCTCATTTTCCAATAAGAAAGTCACAAAATCTGGTCCAAATGAAGTAGACGTTCTTTGACGTTTACTACGTCTTGGATCCTCCTAGTTAAGTGTCTTTCTTTTGTTTCTTCCCGAGGTCGTTTAGATCCTTCACCAATCGACTCACATTCCTTTTTATACGGATATATATTTTCAAAGAACTCAGCATTCTCTAATTCTATAACCGTATTATTATGAATGTCGGGATTTCTGATTTATGAACCAGAAATCGATATGTTTTACTATTAGTCGCATATCCTATGAAAACACAATCAATGGTTTTCGGTCCTATTTTTACCTTTTTGGGTTTAAGAACTTGTACTTTTTTTTCCACGAACACGAACTTGTACTTTTGCCAAACACTTCCACACTTTAAAAGAATTCAAGTTGGGCTTCCTTTCTTTCCATTTTTAATATGGAATGAATTGTGTTTTGCTATGGGGTACTCGATTTAGTATTCGGCTAGCCGTAAGAACGGCTTCCCACCACAAGTTCTGTGGCAAACCAGAACTTATCAATAATGCGTTCATCATCTCCTTTAATGAACGATTCTTTCTTTCTGCAATTATTGGATTGGGGCGTGTAAGGGGCTGTTGTTTGATGAATAATTCCATATTCTAAACAGATTTGTTCAAAAGGAAATTCATATTCACCACCCCTATCACTTCTTATCATTTTGATTTTCTTGTTAAGTTGTGTTTCAACTTCATTTTTGTATTGCTTGAATGCGTATATTGCTTCATCTTTACTATTAAGTAAGTAAACATAGCAATATCGAGTACTATCGTCAATAAAAGTTATGAAATACTTCTTTCCACCGCGAGATGGTATTGACTTCATGTCACAAATATCTGTGTGAATTAAGTCTAAAGGATTTGAATTCCTTTCAACTGACTTATAAGGATACTTAACATATTTAGATTTTACACATACTTGACATTTTGATTTGTCATATTCAAACTTAGGCAATACTTCCAAATTAATCATTTTCCGCAAGGTTTTATAACTAACATGACTCAAACTTAGAGTAGTCAAATAGAAGAACATATTTTGCTGTCAGCGCTTGAAATCAATCACGAAAAAATTTTCGGGTTTCTCCGCCGGTGCCAATGCTGCCGGTGTTGTTCGGCTCGTTGAGGCATTGGCAATCACCATCGGAATAGCTTGGTTTCCGTTAGCAGTAGTCATTTTTGTAAAAGAGTAACACAAACGTTAAAATTACATAGATTTTAATCTCCAATAGAGTACAAAACCACAAAGGTTTTACTCTCCAGAAACAGTGAGTACAAATACAGAAAATATATTAAATTCCTTAAGCTTGTTAGTAACCTGTATTTGTAAAATAATTCTGGAAATATAAATGAACATAAACAGAAGTGAACAACGAAATAACAGAAAATCAATTCGAGCCCATTGAATTCACAGTGTTTCCTTAAGGAATTTAATCCCCTCCTAGTGTAGACACGTGATTTTTGACCCTCCCCGAGAATTTTCATATTTTTAGCGTAAATATTTGAAATTGGGTCTAATATAGCTATTTGGACTACTTTACTTTATTTCGTCGCAAAAGGAAAAAATTACAAAAATATATATATAAATTTTAGTTTATGTATTTCTCATAAACTTGAAAAAATACAAAAATTGTACTTTATTTTTGTACTTTATATAATTTCGAAAATTACCAAAAAATATAGTTCTATTAATGTTTTGTAGTCATTTTAATTTTTGAAAAAAATACAAAAAATATTACTTTATATTTTATCTTTATATAAAAACGAAAATTACAAAAATAGTTTTATTAATATTTTTGTAGCTATTTTAATCTTGAAAAAATATTAAAAAAATATATAGTTTTGTTTTAAATATTAGTCCTATTTTAGTAGCTATTTTGCTTACATAGGATTAGTTGAACAACGTCGTGTTCTTATTCTCGGGTCCGGGCAAAAGAATAATATTAGGGTTTAAACTACCCGTTTTTAGGCCTAATTTTCGGACCTAACCCATAATAATCCGAGTCCACCACACATGGGGGACACGCGTGGGGAACACGGACGGAACCCCACACACGGGGAACCCCACCACGCGTGGGGGACACAAGTCTCGAACCCCACCACGCATGGGGGTCCATTTGCTGGGCAAGGATTACAAAATACACGTGAAAACAGATTTTTAAAGGGGGGGATTCTGAAATTTTGGAAAACAAAACGGGCATTGTTCCTCATCTTCTCCAAAAGGAGAAGAACAAAAAACCCTAGGAGCCCTCCCCAACAAAACCAGTCGCACCCTACCCCCCCGGTCGTCGCCCCAGCTCCCTCACGTCGTCACTGTCCCTATCCCCCCAGCCCGGCAAGCAACGCACAGCTGCTCCTTCTTCGTTGCCAACGACCCCTTTCTGTTTCATCCTCCTCGCGTCGACCCCACGTCCAAATGCCATAACCAGCCCTCACTCCCTCCCGTTCGTCACTGCCCGTCGAACCCCCATAACTGGCCGGAAAAAACCAATAGCCCACGCCCCCACGACCAAACAGACCTGCATCCACCACCCATCACCTTCCCACCGCGAAACCACCAGTCCGGACTCCCTCACGTCCAAACACCACCACCCAAACACCTGTCTGACTCCCTCACGACCACTCCTCTTCCTCCTCCTAGCTCCATAAACCAGTCGTAAAACTAGCTCCAGTTGCACGAAAATGGTGGCTCAAACCCCGTCGCGCTTCATCTTTCTCACGTGAACCAGTCCGGCGATCCTCCATTAAATCTGACGACCATAGTTGTTGCTGCTGCGTCGTCACTGCCCAAACGACCCTTCATTGCTGCTTCGTCCTCAAGCCAAACGACCACCGGAGCCCCGATGAGCGGCAGCTATTGCTGCTGCGTCGTCACTGTCCATCGCGCCACCAGCTCCCTCCATCCCGTCCAGCTTCCCCAACTCCCCCGTCGTCAAATACCACCAGTCGACAACCAGTCCACCAAACCTCCGGCTCAACCTCAGGTCAGTCATCGCCCAAATAACCCACAGCCCGTCAAGGTCGTCGAGAGAGAGAAGGTGAGCGTCGAGGTCGTTGACAATCTTGGTTCGAATTGTCGTTTCCGTTGAGGTCGTCGTTGTTCGTCGAGGTCCGTTACGTTGAGGACAAAGTAAGGTCCGCTTCTAATCCTTCTCTTGTCATCTTATTCTCCTAAAATTGATGAATGGTAGTTGAATAAAGTTATTTTCTTATAAATGTTGTTACTGTATTCAAATGCATCTTACTTGTAGTTTGTTGTGATGGATGTTCAATATGGTTTAATTCTTAACTATTAGGATAGTCAAGTATTAAGAATTGTTGGTGCAGGCAAGAAAAATCACTCATATTATAGTTATATTTTTGGTAAATAATCTGTTTAAGGCATGCATTTTGGGTATGGAATGATGATTCGAATAAATTAATTTCGTTTCTGTTTCGTTGTGATTTGTAAAGTAACTTGTAGGGAAGAAAATTTTGAAAGATTTTTATTTACGTTATGTCTTTTGGTTTTAACAGTTAAGTCGTACATTCCCTTTATAAAACTTTTCCATAACTCATGGCCCTTAATTAAATTTCAACTCTTTAGAAATCGAAGTGTGCCATTGGTTGGATTTTCCGTAGCCCTCGCAAAGTAGAAAAATGTAGTTGCCTTAGATTTGCCTTTGTAAATAATAAATGAGACGAGCCTCGCCAAATAAAAATACAAATCGCAGGGCCCTCAATAGATGGTTATTTTAAATGCTTAGACTTCGGGATGGGCCGTTTAGCGAATTCCACGGCCCCACCCAAAGTAAATGATACGCTAGTCACTTTAGGCGTGCCTTTAATAATTTATCTCCTTAAACTCGGGTGCACATTTATGTGACCCAAATCCAAGTCTCAACGGAATCGAAATGTGCCTCTAATCACGGGTATATTGATTGTGGCGTGGTCTGAGATGTATTTCCATGACGTTGCAAATTCCTTTTAAAAATTAAAGAATGAGACGAGCCTCGACAAACAAAAATGCACAAGCTACGGGGCCCTCTAAATGTATATATTAAAATACGTAGAATTCGGGACAGGCCGCTTAACGAATTTCACGGCCTTTTCCCAAAATAACAATGCGCTAGTTGCTTTAGGCGCGTATTTAATAATGTTATCTTCCTAAACTCGGGTGCACATTTATGTGACCCAAATCCCAATCTCAACAGAGTTGAAACGTAGCTCTAACCACGGGTACATTGATTGTAACGTGGTTCGAGGTGTGTTTTCCACGATGTTGCAATTCTTGATAAAAATAACATTAAATGATAAAAGCGGTTAAAAGATAAAATTGGCAAATAAGTTCATATTTATATAAAATCAGATAATCAAGCTGAATATAACAGTTGAGCGACCGTGCTAGAACCACGGAACTCGGGAATGCCTAACACCTTCTCCCGGGTTAACAGAATTCTTTATCCGGATTTCTGGTACGCAGACGGTAATATGGAGTCATTCTTTTCCTCGATTCGGGATTAAAATTGGTGATTTGGGACACCCTAAATCTCCCAAGAGGCGACTCTGAAATAAATAAACAAATCCCGTTTCGATTGTCCTTTAATTGAAAAAAACTCCCTTGCACCCCCCGCGGGTGCGGAAAAAGGAGGTGTGACAGCTCTGGCGACTCCACTGGGGACGTGACCCAGAACCACTAGTTCAGGGTTAGAAATTCGAGCTTAGATAAATTGTTATATTTGGTTTTATCTGATTTTGTTACATGTTTGGGCTCAATGTGCTAAATGATGTATTTTACCGCTTTGATATTACTTGGATTGTATATATAAACTGTGCCGAAACCCCTCTCTTCTCTCTCTTGAGGAGTGCACGCTGGTCGTGACTTCTTTCTGTTAGTGTCATATACCAAAATAGAACGAGGATTCAGAGGAGTTGCAAAACCGGATGGCCTTTTGGTTACCGGTACACAGCTTCCATCCTCGACTCGAGTTGTCCGCTCGGGTAAGCCAGGTCTAGAACAAATACCCAGGTTATGAACTTAGTATAACAAAGCCACATGCCGGATCCCTAGTAGGAACGCTTATTTGCATCATGTGCATTTGACTTAGGGGACTCAACACAGGGGTTGGGTCCGTCTAGGACAAGCAACCTGAAAATAATAGAACATTTTTTTGGCATCCTATGTGCTACCTGTTGTATTCATTCAAGGGTGAATGGGTCATTTGGCGGACCAATGATAGTCGAGGACAAATGACACTCCTTATCATGCTGATCACGTTAAATAAGAAAGTTGCACGATTTTTTTGATAAGCGTGTTATTATGTTAATTAAGCACATGGGGAACATTATGGAATTCAAGAAGTCTTGGAATTCCACATGTCCCCCACCGCTTCATTTTTAGGAAAAAGCACATGGAGAACATTTGTGGAATCCAAGAAGTCTTGGAATTCCCTATGTCCCCCATGCCACATTTTTGAAAATAATAACAAAATAATAATAAATAAAAAAGAGCATTGGAAAATTCAAAAAGATTTTGTACGTTGTCATCATTTTCCACAAATTAGAAATCGTAAAAAAGAGGAGAAAATAACAGTGTAGAGATATAACTACTTATTTAAAAAAAAAAACCAATGTCCAAGTAGTGTCGAAACTCTATCGAAATTTTGAAAAAAGAAAAAGAAGGAATGTTTTATGTTTTACGTTTGTTTGTTTGTTATGAATAATAGTTTGTTTATTTGTTGTAATAAAAATAATAATAATAAAAATATATAGAAAATGGAAAAGGGTCTTCTCAAAAATAGTTTATTTACCCGAACTACGCGGGTTTGATTCTCACCGGATGTGAGATACGTAGGCAACCCTCATCGGGTCCAACCCCACCTTTTGCTAAAATAGCCAAAAACCAATAAAAAAAAATATGTCAAATTTTAATTTTGTCATAAAGAAGTCGGGTGACGCTGTTTTATCAAGACATAGCCGAATGTTCCCGAAAGGGACGTCGGAAGGCTGACTTTGCATAAACAGCCACCTTTGGGTCATCTTTTTAAGATTTGGTCCAGTTGACCCACACAACCTTAAAAATATTCGTCCCCGAGGCGTTGAAAGGCCGTGTTTGCAATGTTGAGTTTTCTATTTTTGAAAAATAATAAAAAAGAGTCATAAATAAGTCAGGGTGATGCTGTTTTTGTCAAAAATAGCCGAATGTTCCCGAAAGGGACGTCGGAAGGCTGACTTTGCATAAACAGCCACCTTTTGGGTCATGTTTAGGATTTTGGTCCAGTTGACCCACACAGCCTTAAAAAATCTTCGTCCCCGAGGCGCTGAAGGGCCGTGTTTGCAACACTACGTTTTCATTGTAATTTGAAAAAAAAATAAAGAGTCAGCGGTCAGGTGAATACCGTTTGAATTTTTGTCATAATAAGCCGAGCCAGCTTCGGCCGCATCTTAAACTGTTCTTGCCGAAATAGCCTTAGAGTATCTTTCAGTTGTCGAAAGGTTATTTTCGTAAAAGAATGGACAAGTTTGTAAAAGTGTCATAAAATAATCCTCCTCGGCCTCAAAATTCATGTGAAAGTTGGAAGGGGCCACATTTGCAAAAACAACCATTTGGTTAAAATTAGCAAACGGAGGAAGGAAGTTGGCCATTTGTTTTTGAAGTTTGCAAATCTTATGATTAGAATACGTGGGTTGATTGATTTTCGAGTTTGTAGGTCATCTTCAAACCTTTGAAACCCAGTTTGTTCTAATATGAAAATTAAAAAATATTTATTATTGTGTATCATTGTTGTCCGAACTACGCAAGGTCTGATTCATGCGGGGTCATGATACGTAGGCAATCTCCATAAGATTCGACCACAACAAAAAGAAAAGCAAAAAAAAAAAAGAAATGAAAAAAAGAGAATGAAAATAAAAAGAATGAAAAAGAAAAAGAAAAAAAAGAAATGAAAAAAGGAAAAAATGAATGAAAAAAAATCGAAAAAAAAGAAAAAGAAAAAAAAGATGTTGTCAATAATGAGGACCGACTGAGTCCATTCTAACCTGTTTTGTTTTGAATCACAAAGAAAGAAGGTGGTTGGTTTGTGGTAAGCCGGAAATACAAGGCACGCTTTGCGGGGATCAGGCGTGATGACAGAAGCATTCGAGTCCTATTGGGAACTTGTTGACTAAGGGTGATGATATTGAAGTTGGCAATGGTCTGGCAATACTGATGCAAAGCTCAGTGGCTAAGATGCCAGTTTCGCTAAAGTGGGAGGACGCTCCGTTCCTTGGTTAACAAGAAAGAAGCATTTGGTGGCTTATTTTGTTGTCATTTCTGTTGTCCGGATTATTAAGGTTGTAATTTGGATTTTGTCCTGTGTCAAACCTTCTTATCTTTCCATTTTGTCATAGCAGTTTGTTTTAAATTTTGTCCAGTTTGTGTTAGGATTTTATTCTGGTTGTTTTGTTTGTTTTATTATTCAAACCATTTCGCTGGTAGTCTAATACAAAGCCGGTCTTTTGTTATTTCCAGTCGTCTTTTTGTTTAGTCCTTTTATCATTTCGTTCAATGCCGATTCTAGGGACATGACATGCGCACCCAGTTTGGGCCTAATCTTAAAGAGTTAATCATAAAACCCTGGGAAGGTGATCAAAGCATTTAAAGGAAATAAGAACGGTTTGAGATTATTTGGATCCCGAGTCATGTGGAACTAGGGCAAGGAAAACACAAATAAAACCGTTAAAAGCAAGATTCGCCAAATTGGCATGAGGGTCATTCATGATAATGAGAGTGTCGCCCAACGGTGCTTTAGAAATGACAAAGGAAAAAGCAAATGTTTAACATAATTGTCAAGTCCTGCACCATCGGAAGAGACTATAAATCTATGTTCAATTGTGTTGTTTGCACTTGGCATGTTTTAAAGACTGGAATGACGAAGGCATTTTGTTCTGCTACCTAAACACTTTATCCTTCGTTACCCCTTTTGAGCCTTATTTATTTTCTTTCATACCCCTCGTTCGGAATCAGTAGCAACAAAGAGAAAAAGAGAAAGAAAGAAAACAACAAAACAAAAAAAGAAAAAAAAAAGAAAAGAAAAGAAAAGAAAAATGATAGCATAAAAAAGAAAAAAGAAAAAAAAAGGAAAGTCAAATGAAAACAGAGGAGTTGGGAACTACGTTTGACCTGATTCCTCAAAGAGGATACGTAGGCGCTTCACGGCTCGGTCATAGTTTTGAAAAATGAAAAAAAAAATCAATCAATTAAAATATCCCCAAGCAAGAAACTGGGGCAGATGTTGCGTTTGTTGTAAATAAATCTAGTTCCGAAGGTTGTAATTAATAACCCAAAATCGATGCATTTTTGAGCCTTTAATACCCTTTCTTTCTAACCCTATCCAAAACCCACATTACGGTCCAAAGAAAGACCTTCTGACCAGTCTTCAAAAGATGCCAAGTCAGACAAATGAGAGTCTTACCGGCGAACATAACATTCTGTTCCACAGCAGAAAGGACTCTAATCTCCAGCAGAGAGAGTCATACCGGCAACACTCCAAATCCCCAGCTGGAAAGTGATACAAATGAGAGAGTCTTATCGGTGAAAATCTTCACGGACACCATAAGGCGATGAAAGCTGAGAGAAAAACCCAAAATGAGAGAGGCTTGATAGTGAAAACCCTTCGGGCACTACAAGTCGAATAAGATTGGGAATCAGATGGGGAATAGTCAAGGGAAGACCTTGAAAGACGATTGATGACGAAGGATAGGCCACATATGCATGTCATGACCATTAGAGTCAGTGTTTTCATTTGATAGGTTTTTATTTATAGTTTCTTTTGTTAAAGAGTCATTTTTTCCTTTGTCTTTTATTCTGTTCCCTTTTATCTTTTCCTTTCATAGAAATTTCCCCAGTAGAGTCTGTCTGGTCAGAACAAGTGTGAATTGACTTCAAAATATGCCATCAGCTTTCCAATTATGCAATATAAGATCTGAATAGTACATCCAAGTGGTATAGTCAGCAAGGAACAAGCGCGAGGCCAGTGTCAAGAAAGATATCCCCAGCAAAAGGGAATTGACGAGTATCAAAAGGGATATCCTTGCCAAAACCAAGGTTATAAACCTCAAGGCCAAGGCCCATGAACAAAGCAAGGAAAGCAGTGTGCATGATTTGGGGAAATTCATGCTAGACTAAAAGGTCGGGGAAATGCCAGTTTCCGAGCTATGCCACAAAAGAAGAGGGATATCCCCAGCAGAAAGGGATTATCCCCAGCAAATAATATCATCCCTAACAAGTTGTGCAACGCAGAGCAGGGAAGGAGAAAGGGAAAAGCCATCCCAGTAGGAGTATCACAACCAACCACCATGTTTTAAACTAACAAATTTTGTTTGATTTGAAACAGGTAAAGGAAATGGCATTGATACCAGAAATGCATGCCACTAGGGATAGTATCAAACTGGGGCAGAAAATTTTCCTTCCATTTAGAAAATTTCCTGGAAGTCAGGTACCCATTCGGGGAAGAATAAAGATAACGCCAGTCTCAAGGGAAGTGGTCTTAGAACCAGCATCATTCCCAACAGCCTCCTGAAGAGTGAAGCACTAGTTTTGAAGGAATCAGAATCCCCCAGCAGTGTTATCCTCGACAGCGTTATCCCCAGCTGATAACATTTTACCCCCCAACAGGTAAGTAAATAATTCCCCAACAGTGTTATCCCTAGCAGTTTCGAGGAGTCCAACACAGGTTTGTTGCAAATCGGTATCCTCAGCGGTTCCTTTCGGGGAAAGCCAAAACGACTCTTAATGGAGGTAGTCTTCGAAGGGAGAAGCTATGCAAAAAAAAAACAAAAAAAAAAGAAGAAAACAAAAAGAATAAAAAGTATATATATAAAAAAAAGGGAAAGTCATCCCCATCAGAAAGAAGGAAATGGTTCACGTATAGGAGACGCACTTCCTAAGTGAATTTTCATTAATAGGAGACTCACTTCCTAATTTGAAATCATTAAAGTTTTACCCATAGGAGAGACATTTCCTCCTGAGTTTGTTTTAGTTTCACCCGTAGGAGATGCATTTCCTCCTAAGTTTGTTTTGCCCATAGGAGATGCATTTCCTCCTAAGTTTGTTTTGCCCATAGGAGATGCATTTCCTCCTAAGTCTAGTTTTCCCCATAGGAGATGCATTTCCTCCTAAGTTTTACCCATAGGAGACGCATCTCCTCCTAAGTTTGTTTAGTTTCACCCATAGGAGATGTATTTCCTCGTAAAGTTTATTTTTACCAATAGGAGACGCACATCCTAAGTTAAGTTTCACCAATAGGAGACGCACTTCCTAAGATAAGTTTTACCAGTAGGAGACACACTTCCTAAGTTAATTTCACCAATAGGAAACGCACTTCCTAAGTAAGTTTCACCAAGAGGAGACGCACTTCCTCAGCAAGTTTCACCAAGAGGAGACGCACTTCCTAAGTTAGTTTCACCAACAGGAGACGCACTTCCTAAGAATAATTTCACCAGTAGGAGACGCACTTCCTAAGCAAGTTTCACCAATAGGAGACGCACTTCCTAAGTAAGTTTCACCAATAGGAGACGCACATCCTAAGTAAGTTTCACCAATAGGAGACGCACTTCCTAAGATAAGTTTCACCAAGAGGAGACGCACATCCTAAGTAAGTTTCACCAATAGGAGACGCACTTTCTAAGATAAGTTTCACCAAGAGGAGACGCACTTCCTAAGAATAATTTCACCAATAGGAGACGCACTTCCTAAGTAAGTTTCACCAAGAGGAGACGCACTTCCTAAGAATAGTTTCACCAATAGGAGACGCACTTCCTAAGTTAGTTTCACCAACAGGAGACGCACTTCCTAAGAATAATTTCATTAGTAGGAGACGCACTTCCTAAGCAAGTTTCACCAATAGGAGACGCACTTCCTAAGTAAGTTTCACCAATAGGAGACGCACTTCCTAAGATAAGTTTCACCAGTAGGAGACGCACTTCCTAAGTAAGTTTCACCAAGAGGAGACGCACATCCTAAGTAAGTTTCACCAATAGGAGACGCACTTCCTAAGATAAGTTTCACCAAGAGGAGACGCACATCCTAAGTAAGTTTCACCAATAGGAGACGCACTTCCTAAGATAAGTTTCACCCAGAGGAGACGCACTTCCTAAGAATAATTTCACCAATAGGAGACGCACATCCTAAGATAAGTTTCACCAGTAGGAGACGCACTTCCTAAGAATAGTTTCACTAATAGGAGACGCACTTCCTAAGAATAATCTCACTAATAGGAGACGCACTTCCTAAGTATAGTTGTACCCAACAGGAGACGCACTTCCTAAGTATAGTTGTACCCATATGAGACGCACTTCCTAAGTAAGTTTTACCAATAGGAGATGCACTTCCTAAGAACAGTTTTTCCCAATAGGAGACGCACTTCCTAAGTTTATTGTACCCACAGGAGATGCATTTCCTTAAGTTTATTTTACCAATAGGAGACGCACTTCCTTAAGTTTACTTTTACCACACAGGAGACGCACTTCCTAAGTTTACTTTTACCCCATAGGAGACGCACTTCCTAAATTAAGATTTCACTCATAGGAGACGCACTTCCTAAATTATTTTCATTCATAGGAGACGCACTTCCTAGTTCAAAATCATTAAGGTTTCACCCATAGGAGACGCACTTCCTAAGACTATTTTACCCCTAGGAGACGCACTTCCTAAGTTTAATTTCATGCATAGGAAACGCACTTCCTGAATTAAGTTTTCATTATTAGGAGACGCACTTCCTAGTCTAGTTCGCTCAGGTTATACTTTTACTTTAGGAGACGCACTTCCTAGGCTTTTCAGATTATATTTTATTTCAGGAGACGCACTTCCGGAATTGAGATTTCACCCTTAGGAGATGCACTTCCTAGTTTGATTCATTTTAAGTTCGACCATAGGAGACACAATTCCTAGTCCAGTTTTTGAAGTTTACCCGTAGGAGACGCACTTCCTAATCAAGGTCTTTCAAGTTTTTTAGGAGACGCACTTCCTAAATCAAGATTTTATTCATAGGAGACGCACTTCCTAGTTCTAGTCACTGAAGTTTTCACCCTTAGGAGACGCACTTCCTAGTTTAGCTCATTCCGATTCAACCATAGAAGAAGAACTTTCTAGTTTGAGTCATTGAGGTTTTTATTTTAGCAGACACATTTGCTAGCAAGAGTTTTGGTTTTACTCGTAGGAGATGCACATCCTAGCCTAGTCTTTAGTTTACTCTCATCATTGCATCAGTAGGGTAAGTGAGTTACAATTTTGCTAACGACTCACAAATCTTCCCAGTACAAACTGGGTTAGGAAATTTTGTTTGTTTTGTTTGTTTTGGTTGTCAGGGACCCGCCTGTAGAACGGAGGTTGTTGTATGTCGAAGATCGAAGAAGTCAGGAGTCCGCCTGTAGAACAGAGGAACATTTTTCAAGACCAAGCAGTGACCCACTGGAGGCAGAAGGTTACAACAAAAATCCCCAGCATTCGACCAAGTTATAAATAGCAGAAGCTCGCCTCAAGAATGCGAGTCAACAGTCTGAGATGGTCAACAAAAGCTGGTCACAAAAAAAACAAGAAAAAAGGAGAAAAAATGAATCCAAAGTACGGAAGTGGAGAACATATGTGGTCTGCTCAATAACTAGCACCTACAACTCGCAAGTATCAAGGTTCAAATCCAAAGTCTGTATGAAGCATCATTCAAGACTCAAGACCAAGTTTCAGAAGACTTAAAGATAGGAATCCTTGTAACTAGTAGCTGATAGGCTTAGTTAGTCTTTTTCAGTTTTCATTTTTGATGTAATGACAGGACCACGGACCGGAACCTCAACGGAACGGCACCTCGATCGGCTCTTCACCTCGGTACACTCTACCATCTCTCCCGTTTCCGAACTACACGTGGCCTGATTCCTGTATAACCAAGGATATGTAGGCAACTCAGATACCAGGGCTCGGTCACATCCCCTTCCTTTCCTCAGTATATTCCCTCCAAATAATGGTCGGGTCAAAAACATGTCTAGTCGTTCTTTGTCGATAAACTCTTCGTGTTTCCTGTCAAAGAGGGGCAGCTGTAGACACGTGATTTTTGACCCTCCCAGAGAATTTTCATATTTTTAGCGTAAATATTTGAAATTGGGTCTAATATAGCTATTTGGACTACTTTACTTTATTTCGTCGCAAAAGGAAAAAATTACAAAAATATATATATAAATTTTAGTTTATGTATTTCTCATAAACTTGAAAAAATACAAAAATTGTACTTTATTTTTGTACTTTATATAATTTCGAAAATTACCAAAATATATAGTTCTATTAATGTTTTGTAGTCATTTTAATTTTTGAAAAAATACAAAAAATATTACTTTATATTTTATCTTTATATAAAAACGAAAATTACAAAAATAGTTTTATTAATATTTTTGTAGCTATTTTAATCTTGAAAAAATATTAAAAAAATATATAGTTTTGTTTTAAATATTAGTCCTATTTTAGTAGCTATTTTGCTTACATAGGATTAGTTGAACAATGTCGTGTTCTTAATCTCGGGTCCGGGCAAAAGAATAATATTTGGGTTTAAACTACCCGTTTTTAGGCCTAATTTTCGGACCTAGCCCATAATAATCCGAGTTCACCACACATGGGGGACACGCGTGGGGAACACGGACGGAACCCCACACACGGGGAACCCCACCACGCGTGGGGGACACAAGTCTCGAACCCCACCACGCATGGGGGTCCATTTGCTGGGCAAGGATTAAAAAATACACGTGAAAACAGATTTTTAAAGGGGGTGATGCTGAAATTTTGGAAAAAAAAAACGGGCACTGTTCCTCATCTTCTCCAAAAGGAGAAGAACAAAAAACCCTAGGAGCCCTCCCCAACAAAACCAGTCGCACCCTACCCCCCGGTCGTCGCCCCAGCTCCCTCACGTCGTCACTGTCCCTATCCCCCAGCCTGGCAAGCAACGCACAGCTGCTCCTTCTTCGTTGCCAACGACCCCTTTCTGTTTCATCCTCCTCGCGTCGACCCCACGTCCAAATGCCATAACCAGCCTTCACTCCCTCTCATTCGTCACTGCCCGTCGAACCCCCATAACTGGCCGGAAAAAACCAATAGCCCACGCCCCCACGACCAAACAGACCTGCGTCCACCACGCATCACCTTCCCACCGCGAAACCACCAGTTCGGACTCCCTTACGTCCAAACACCACCACCCAAACACCTGTCTGACTCCCTCACGACCATTCCTCATCCTCCTAGCTTCATAAACCAGTCGTAAAACCAGCTCCAGTTGCACGAAAATGGTGGCTCAAACCCCGTCGCGCTTCATCTTTCTCACGTGAACTAGTCCAGCGATCCTCCATTAAATCCGACGACCATAGTTGTTGCTGCTGCATCGTCACTGCCCAAACGACCCTCCATAGCTGCTCCGTCCTCAAGCCAAACGACCACCGGAGCCCCGACGAGCCGCAGCTGTTGCTGCTGCGTCGTCACTGTCCATCGCGCCACCAGCTCCCTCCATCCTGTCCAGCTTCCCCAACTCCCCCGTCGTCAAATACCACCAGTCGACAACCAGTCCACCAAACCTATGGCTCAACCTCACGTCAGTCATCGCCCAAATAACCCACAGCCCGTCAAGGTCATCGAGAGAGAGAAGGTGAGTGTCGAGGTCGTTGACAATCTTGGTTCGAATTGTCGTTTCCGTTGAGGTCGTCGTTGTTCGTCGAGGTCCGTTACGTTGAGGACAAAGTAAGGTCCGCTTCTAATCCTTCTCTTGTCATCTTATTCTCCTAAAATTGATGAATGGTAGTTGAATAAAGTTATTTTCTTATAAATGTTGTTACTGTATTCAAATGCATCTTACTTGTAGTTTGTTGTGATGGATGTTCAATATGGTTTAATTCTTAACTATTAGGATAGTCAAGTATTAAGAATTGTTGGTGCAGGCAAGAAAAATCACTCATATTATAGTTATATTTTTGGTAAATAATCTGTTTAAGGCATGCATTTTGGGTATGGAATGATGATTCGAATAAATTAATTTGCGTTTCTGTTTCGTTGTGATTTGTAAAGTAACTTGTAGGGAAGAAAATTTTGAAAGATTTTTATTTACGTTATGTCTTTTGGTTTTAACAGTTAAGTCGTACATTCCCTTTATAAAAAATTTCCATAACTCATGGCCCTTAATTAAATTCCAACTCTTTAGAAATCGAAGTATGCCATTGGTTGGATTTTCCGTAGCCCTTGCAAAGTAGAAAAATGTAGCTGCCTTAGGTTTGCCTTTGTAAATAATAAATGAGACGAGCCTCGCCAAATAAAAATACAAATCGCAGGGCCCTCAATAGATGGTTATTTTAAATGCTTAGACTTCGGGATGGGCCGTTTAGCGAATTCCACGGCCCCACCCAAAGTAAATGATACACTAGTCACTTTAGGCGTTCCTTTAATAATTTATCTCCTTAAACTCGGGTGCACATTTATGTGACCCAAATCCAAGTCTCAACGGAATCGAAATGTGCCTCTAATCACGGGTATATTGATTGTGGCGTGGTCTGAGATGTATTTCCATGACTTTGCAAATTCCTTTTAAAAATAAAGAATGAGACGAGCCTCGACAAACAAAAATGCACAAGCTGCAGGGCCCTCTAAATGTATATATTAAAATACTTAGAATTCGGGACAGGCCGCTTAGCGAATTTCACGGCCTTTTCCCAAAATAACAATGCGCTAGTTGCTTTAGGCGCGTATTTAATAATGTTATCTTCCTAAACTAGGGTGCACATTTATGTGACCCAAATCCCAATCTCAACAGAGTTGAAACGTAGCTCTAACCACGGGTACATTGATTGTAACGTGGTTCGAGATGTGTTTTCCACGATGTTGCAATTCTTGATAAAAATAACATTAAATGATAAAAGCGGTTAAAAGATAAAATTGGCACATAAGTTCATATTTGTATAAAATCAGATAATCAAGCCGAATATAACAGTTGAGCGACCGTGCTAGAACCACGGAACTCGGGAATGCCTAACACCTTCTCCCGGGTTAACAGAATTCCTTATCCGGATTTCTGGTACGCAGACTGTAATATGGAGTCATTCTTTTCCTCGATTCGGGATTAAAATTGGTGACTTGGGACACCCTAAATCTCCCAAGTGGCGACTCTGAAATAAATAAACAAATCCCGTTTCGATTGTCCTTTAATTGGAAAAAACTCCCTTGCACCCCCCACGGGTGCGGAAAAAGGAGGTGTGACACCTAGTACTAAGGTTATGGATTATTTCCTCCTAGGATATAACGAATTACACACTGGTGTAGTGGTACTTCAAACCCTAGTGTTTCAGCGAACACAAAGTTCGGTAGCAAATCACACTTACTATTGCTTTGTCTGATGCTAAAAATATGCAGATGGAGGAGAAACTCAAAAAATCGTAGTGAAATTGTGAGCAGAATAGTGTTGTATTTATAGCCAAAGTTGGGCTGAAATCTGAAGAGGTGCAACTCTTCAGAATGGCTGTTTTTGCAAAATGGCCACAACATAAATGGATATTTACTCAACAAATAAAGAGGGAAAATAAAGAGGAAAAATTGAAGAGGGTAGTTAATTTTCTGTTACCAAAACAGAAAAACAGATTGGATTTAATATTAATATTCTATTATTAAAATAAATATTTGATAACATTTAATATTTTACTATTAACAAATAAATTTGGTCCAAAAAGTTAATCAATCAATCGATCATTTGACCAAATCTGAATCCGAACACAGTTGAGCTGCATCCAGAAGCTTCAGCCAATTCTTCTGTGATCCGGTTACAAAATAGCGGAGATATTCCTCCAACATACCATTGAACCGCTTCGTCTAGCCATCAGATTGCGGATGAAAACTTGAGCTGTGACTTAATTTTGACCCAAGGCACTTAAAGAGTTGGGTCCAAAAGTTTTTAGTGAAGCGTGAGTCGCGATCACTAACAATGTCTTTGGGTAGGCCCCAATATTTGACGACATGAAGAAGCGTCGAACTGTATCTTCTGTTGATATATATTGTGGGGCTGCTATAAAGGTAGCATACTTGGAAAACCGATCCACCACAACCAAGATAGTTGTGAGATCTCTGACCTTGGGCATTTCGGTGATGAAATCCAGGGAAACACTTTCCCAAGGTCTCTTTGGGATAGCTAGTGGTTCCGAGAGTCCCGCTTGTGTCAAGCGATCCAACTTGTCCTTCTGGCATACTAGACAAGTCTTCACATACTAAGAGACGTCATCGTCCATTTGGGGCCAATAATATGCACGGTGAAGTAACGTCATGGTGCATTTTTCACTAGGATGTCCAGCCCATAGAGTATCGTGACATTCCGCTAGAAGAGTCCTTCGCAGATCTTCTCCTTTAGGAACATAAAGTCGGTTCCCTTTCACTTTCAGGAAACCATCTTCCATGTAGAACTGGCAAGTCTTGCCCTGCCCTACCAAATCAACCAAATACTATGCAACAAGATCCTTGATGAGTAGCTCATGTATCTGGTCCTTGATGGTGGTGGATACTTCGCTCCCCCTTAGGGTGGCGAGTAGGCACACCGATGCTAGGTCAGTTCTCTGACTGAGTGCATCAGCAACATGATTGGTCTTCTCACTTCAGTACTCCAAGTTGAAGTGGAATTCAGCTAGGAGTTCCTACCACCTGGCCTGTCAACCATTCAGCTTTGGTTGGGTCATGAAATGGCTAACAGCTGTGTTGTCTGTCTTGACCACGAACGGGGTCCCAAGCAAATAGTGCCACCAAAGGCATAAGCAATGGACGACAGCCAATAATTCTTTCTCATGGGTGGCATAGCGCCGCTCTGCATCCTTCAACTTCTGGATCTCGTACACTACAGGATGCCCTTCTTATAGCAAGACTCTGCCGAGGGCATAGTCGGATGCATCTGTTTGTATCTCGAATGGCTTGGCCAAATCAGGGAGGGCCAAGACGGGTCTACTGGACATTGCCACTTTCAATGCATCGAAGTCCTCCGCTCGCCTGGGTCCCCAGTCCCAAGGCATGACCTTCTTGAGGAGTTCTATCAACGGTACCGCAATGAGGGAGTACTTTTTCACAAATTGCCAATAGAAGTTGCATAGGCCAAGGAACGCCCTTAAGGCATGGATATCCTTAAGCGGCAGCCAATCTGTGATTGCCTGAATCTTTTGTTGGTCCATCTTGATTCGCCCTTCCTCGATTACATGTCCTAGGAAGTCAATATGCTTTTGAGCAAAGGAGCACTTGGATAGCTTCACATATAGTTCGCGCTCCCCCAATCGGGCTAGGACCTTTTGCAAGTGCTCCAGGTGTTCTTCCAGTGTTTGGCTATATACCACAATGTCATCCAAGTAGACAACCACGAATTCGTCAATGTACTCTAGGAAGACTTGGTTCATCAGGGTGCAAAATGTAGTTGGTCATACGACCCATATCTTGTCATATTGGTCATCTTGTGTTCATCACCCTCTGCAATCCGAACTTGCCAATAACCTGTCTTCAGGTCTATCTTGGTGAACACCGTTGCACCACCCAGTCTATCGAACAAGTCTTCCATTAACAGAATAAGTTAGTTGTTCTTCACAATGATTTTGTTTAGAGCACGATAATCCACACAGAGTCGCAGGCTGCCATCATGTTTCTTTTGGAATAACACAGGGGACCCGTATGGGGATTTCGGGGGCACGATGATCCCTGTGTCTAGAATTTCCATCAATTATCTCTGAAGATCATTGAGTTCGGGTTGTGATATTCTGTAAGGCACCCGAGCGGGTGGCTTCGCGCCCGGCACCAACTTAATCTCATAGTCCACAGAGCGCCTAGGCGGGAGTCTCTTTGGCATTTCCTGTGGCATGACATCTTCAAACTCCAGTAGCAGCTCCTTCATGGGTGCAGGAATGGGACCGATGAGCATTCTATATCTTTAATGCAGAGGGTTGTCAGGAACATAGGTTCATGTCTTTTGACCCCCTTCTTCAATTTCAATGTCGAGATGTTCTTAGCAGCCATCTTCATGGATATGCACGGGATAATGCAAGGCTTGGCCCCGTTTTCTCCCATCATCAGTAAAATGACAGCATACGATATAGGCATGGTGTTGGTTTGCCTCAGGAATTCCAATCCAACTATCAACTTGAAGTCATCTATAATCACCACTCGCAGGTTGAATTTTCCTTCGTAAGGGCCAAGATTCACTGGTACCTCTTTGGTTATCCCACCTACTGGCTGAGGAGGTGAGTTGATAGCCTTGACACTACCTCTGCCCTTTCCTACAACTAGACTAAGGCGCTCCACCTGAGTCGAGGCTAAGTAGTTGTGGGTAGCACCTGTGTCTATCATTGCCCGAATGGGCTTGCCATTTACCTTCATCTCTACGAACATTAAGGTCCTCTCTTATTTAGGAGAAATTCTCTCATCCGCCTTCTTTTCCCTTTCTTGGTGCTTGGAAAGGGGTCCTTCTTCTTATAGATACCAGCACTGGTTCCCGCTAAGGCCTCAAAAATGGAGCCAACAATTGCATTGAAGGCACCTACTGGTTCGGTCTGGTCTGCATCGTATGTGTCGTCATCCGTCCCATCATCAAAAGCTTGATGGGCGTTCATATGTGCATGTGGACATTCATTATTCCAATGTGTTCCGCTGCAATGACAACATCCTAAAGGGGGTTTTCTCCCCTGATCATTTTTGTTTGATGCAACACTATTGCTGCCTGAGGAGGGAGCCTTTGATTTGGTTGTACTTCGATCTCCCCCACTTCTGCTAGGGACACCATTGCTAGGGTGGCCTCCTTTGGATCCCGCTCGGGCAGTCGGTTGAGGCCTATCCTTTCGGGTTTCCACTTGATAGTCCCCAAGGCATTCAACTGCTTGGATCGCCTTGGGTAGGGTATCCACCCTTTGTCTTTGCAGCTCCATACGGGCATAAGGTTTCAACCCTTCTAAGAAAGTAAAGAGCTTGTCTTTGTCCCCCATGTCGCGTATGTTTAGTATGAGCACAGAGAATTCCCGCACATAGTCCTGCACTGATTTGGTCTGGCGGAGCTCCCATAGCTTTCTCATTACATTGTATTCAACATTTTTGGGGAAGAACTATAAGCGTATGGATGCCTTCAGTTCTGCCCACATCTCGAGAGCACCTTCACCGGCCCTGATGGCTTCATATTTCACCAGCCACCATAGTTTAGAATCACCCTAAAGATACATGGCAGCAGTTGCTACCATCTTAGCTTCTTCTAGACCCCCACGGCATCGAAGTCTGTTCGATGTCGAAGATGAAGTTTTCCACTTCTTTGGCATTCTGAGCTCCACTGTATGGCTTTGGATCAGGAATTTTTAGTTTTTGCGTCGCGGAGGCGAGGTTCACAGCACCCCAATTTGGTTTCCGCCTCCTCGAAGCAGGCCTTATAAAGCAGCATTGACAATATTGAGCTAGTCTGTCAAGTTGTCAATAGTTTATTGCATGGCAGTCATCTTGTCTGCCTCTTGTGCCCTGTGGGCTAAATCCTCGGTACGCTCCTGTTGGAGGCTCTCGAATTTGCCAAAATTTTTGGTTTCCTCTGTGGCTGCCATTTGTCGGTCTCCTTCTGAGTCGTGATTGATGTTTTCTATGTCAACTTCGGCCTGGAGCATTCTGCGGTCCAGGTCATCCAACCTTTGCACTAGGCTGGTTCTTATTTTAGGCACCGTATCCACGATGGGCTGTAATATGTCAACCACCTCTTCGAGGGCCGTAATGCATTCCCGATGATTCACCATGGTCAGAAATGGTAGTAATCGCAATATGTTCCCTCGTCTGATGTCGAGCCTAGGCTCTGATACCAATTGTTACGCGATGCCTTCCTATGATTCCTTGGTTAGGCGACATAAGGCTAAGCAACTGATGTCAGTGCAGTTACTGTCCGCCGCTGAGGTCCCCCTCCGTATGCTAGACGATATTATCAGTGTCATACGGAAAAACCAATGTCAAGAGCAATTGAAAGAACATAAATGAGAATTGAGAATGAAAGAAAGTTTGATTGCATTAATGAAAGCTATTACAGAAAGGCAATGCGGTGTCGAGGAGGAGAGACACCAGTACAGAGAATTGTTTGTTTGCTAGATAGTTTTGAATGCTTGATACCCCCTAATAATGCTTAAAAAAATAAACCAAAGTTACAAGACTAGACTCTAAGCTAGAAAAATAATAATGGAAGTACATAAAATAAAACTACTCTATATTTACAATAAAAAAGACTTAATTTTCTGCAAAGCAGAAATAGGTCCGTTATCAGCAACATTGTCATTGACATCACGGTCTGTGCGCGCGGCGTTGTCTGTGCGCGCGGCGTTGTCTGTGCCCGCGGCGCTGTTGGCATCTGCCTGCGGCCGGGAGCTGGCAAGGGATATCGATGGGGCGACAGAGACACATGCGCACTTGTCACTTGGCGCAGCCAAGACCACGAGACCGTCTGTAACGCAAGACATTGAGAGGCTTGCCAGGACGCAATGGGGAGCGCCCAAGAGGTCATGGGGCATGGCTGGAAAGTCGCCCATAACGGTAATTATGATCACTTCCCTCTCCCCACTTCCTCGAGTGGTAGTCTCTTATCCATCTTTTGGTTTAAACTAAAAATTCAATAGTATTATAATTTCTAACACCTTTTAGCTACTTTTCTTTTTTTCCTAGTTTAATTCCAAAGTAAAAACAAAACTATTAGTATAAAGGAACTGTTTGAACCTTAATCAAAGATAAGCGGTCAGCCTATCTTATCGTTATGCCCATACTTACAAGTTGCAACAACATTTCATGTGGAATTACTATTATTGCTAAGTCAGTTTCCATTCTACTAACAACCAACCCAGAAAAAGAAATACGCGTTTAGGGATTTGATATTATGTCTTTTTCATTGCTAGAAGATTAATAATTAATTTATTTGTGTGATTTTTGTATGTTTCACATTGAAGAAAAATTAAAGATCTTTATAACATTCTTGAGAAACAACTTTCTTTTGTTTAACCTTTTAAACAATTCAATTTAATCATATGATACAATAAAACGTACAAGCATTAGTTGTATCATATAGTTCATTTAAACTTTGACACCAGCTTCCTTGCATGTCTCAATATTAGTATATCAACATTTAGGTGAATGTTAGAGAGAAACAAGTATGGTTGTGGCTGTGAAATTTTAAAATCAATGGATGAAACACGAGCTTAGTGGGAGCTCCATTGGAGGAATCATAGAATGTACAGAAAGGAAGGGAGTATGAGTGAAGTTTCTAGAAAGGGAGCTGGACTCTTCATTTCAACAACTCAAAATGAAAAAATACAATTAGTATCCTTACTTGTAGAATATACTAGCATCTAGGCTAGCCAACTAACTAATGGCAGCTCACTAACTAATTCCACTCACTATTGTAACTATTTTACAAGTAATGAATAAAAGAATAAATAATGAGTAATCTCAATATCTCCCCCTCCCCCCCCCCCCGTTGGAGGTGAGGGGCTCACTGCCAACTTGCCAGGAAATGTGGAATGTTTGATTCCTATTAAAGACTCGGTGAAAATATCAGCTAATTGGTTATTAGTAGAAATGTGGTGTAGGGTAATCAATCCTTCCTGCAATTGGTCTCGCACAAAATGACAGTCCACTTCAATATGCTTCATACGCTCGTAGAACATAAGATTCCTTGCTATGTGTAGGGCAGCTTGACTGTCGCAGAATATGGGAATGGGTAAGGATAGAGGAACAGTGAGCTTAGTAAGAAGCCTGGCCAGCCAGACAAGTTCTCCAACAACCATCCTAGCTGATCTGTACTCAGCTTCTGCAGAGAATAAGGAAATGGTGGACTGCTTCTTAGATTTTCAATTGATGGGGTTGTCCCCAAGTAATACTATGTACCCCCTGATTGATTTTCTGGATTGGGGACAAGTAGCCCAATCTGAATCACGGAAGACTTTCACTATGTAATCTGCATCATTAGTAAGGAAAATTCCCAATGTTGGATCACCTTTCAAGTACCTTAGGACATGATATGCAACTTTTAAATGCGACTCCCTGGGACTTTGCATGAAACGACTGAGATGTTATACACTATAAACAATGTTTAGCGTAGTATTAGTGAGGAAGTTGAGCTTTCCAATCAACTTCCTGTAATAGGAAGGATCTATTAATATGGTTCCTTCATCAGCTTTTAATTTCATAGATGAATCCAGAGGAGAAGTCATAGGAGGACAATCTATACAGCCAAACTCTTTCAAAAGATCCATAGTGAACTTCTTCTGTGACATCAAAGCTCCTTTGTCTGTGCATTGAACCTTTAATCCTAGGAAGTAATGAAGTCTTCCCAAGATTTTTATCTTGAATGTGTTGTGCAGAAAGTTTTTCAAGGACTCAATTTCTTGCAGGTGGGTGCTTGTGACAAGAACACCATCTACATAGACAGCCACTAACACTACTAATCCTTTAGTCTTCTTATAAAACATAGAGTAATCAAGCATTGAGTGAGTATACCCTTAATACATAGTGCTTCAGTTAATTCCTCATACCACTATCTGCTTGCTTGATTAAGTCCATACAGGGACTTGTTTAATTTGCACACTAAACTTGGTCTCTTCACAACCAGCCCTGGTGGCACCTCCATGTACACTTCTTCATGGAGGTCTCCATGGAGGAATGCATTGTTCACATCCAACTGTAGAATATGCCATCCTTTCTTGACTGTTGTTGTTGTCAAGGCTCTCACAGTTGTCATTTTCACTACTAGTGAGAAGCTAACTTGTTGTATGTAATCCTTAACCACTAATCTTGCTTTATATCTTTTATGCTTCCATTTGCTTTATGCTTGATTTTATACCCCCATCTTCACCCTATTGTCTTCTTCCCAATTGGAAGAGGGACTAAATCCCAAGTCTTATTTGCATATAATGCTTGGAATTCCTCATTCATTGTTGCATGCCAAGCAAGTTTCACAGCAGCTTTCTCATATGAACTAGGTTCACATTCATGTGAGGTAGCTTCCATCAAATACTGACTGGTGAAATTTAGAGCATTCAAGTGATTGATGTCTGTGCATAGAGGTGTTAAAAGAAAAGGATTGTGTACTTTGGTTGTCATTTGAAGAAGAGGACCGGTTTTGGTGAGTATGTTGTAATTTAGAAATTTTATACTCATAGTATTTAAGGTAAGTAGGAATTTTCAAGAATCTGGAAGGTCTACTCTGATCTGAAACTAAAATGTTTTAGTCTTGAGTTGAGACAGTTGAATTATCAGCAACAGGAAAGGCTCCTGATGTCTGACTACTCAAGGGCGACTGAGAAAATATTGAGTTATCATCAAAAGAAATGGGCTGAGGTGATATTAGGTCTGATTCAGGCAGTTGTTCATCCATAGACAAAGTTCCTGGTGATAGTTCATGGTGATTTTCATTCACTAAGCGTGGAATGCTCCCTATATCATTGGCAGGAAGGAATTCATCTGATGGATGTGACTTCATTTGAGGAAATGAAGGGAATATCTTACTAGGACTAGTAGACAGAGCAAATGGGAACACATTTTCATAGAACATTACATCATTGAAACACTTATTTTCTTTGTGGCCAGATTTAACACCTTGTAATCTTTTGTCCCAAAGAGATATCCCACAAAAATATGGGGAGTGTATCTTGGTTCAAATTTATCTTTGTGGGTTTTGAGAGTAGTAGAAAAATATAAACACCCAAAACTTCTATGATGGGAATAACTTGGTTTCTTCAGGTACAATAGTTCAAATGGGCATTTAGCTTTGAGTGATGAAGAGGGTAATCTATTTATCAAATAGGTAGATGTCAAGATACATTCTCCCCAATATTGCAAGGGCAATTTAGACTGATAAGCCATGGTTGTTTCTAGCAGGTATTTATATTTTCTTTTCAGCACACCATTTTGTTGTGGTGTATATAGACATATTTTTTTTATGTATGATGCCCTTTGATTGGAAAAATGAGGTGGCTTCAACGCTGGTAAACTCAAGGCCATTATCAGTTCTTATAGTTTTGATACTAATATTGAATTGATTTTCTATCATGACAGAAAAGGCCTTGATAGTGTGCAGGGCATTGCTTTTACTGCTTAACAAATTAGTCCATGTGGACCTGCTGTAATCATCCACAAGTGTGATAAAGTATTTATATTTATTGTATGTTGTAACATGATAGGGAGCTCATAGGTCAATGTGTAATAACTCAAAGATCTTAGTGGTCATGGTTGTTCTTTCTGGGAAGGGCAATCAGGTTTGTCTTGTCATTGGAAAAATAAGGCAAAGAAAAGGTTGTCTAGGTGCAAAATTAATAGGTATAGAAGAGATCCCTTTCATTTTGATGAAAGGTACATGTCCTAATCTGTTATGCCACAAGAGATCAAGCAAATTCTTTGTAGTAGAGGAGGCATCAAACAAACATGAATCACTTTTATTGCTTGAATTATTTACAGAATGATGCAAATGTGGAAGAGAACTACTCTCATCATTACTGTGAGATGGAACAACCAAAGTAGATGCAACAGGGATAGTAGAATCTGGCTTATTTGCGCTAGCTAAATGAGGAAAAGAAAATGAACTAGATGTGTTAACTGCAGAGTATACCTCATCTTTATTACTAGTAAGACATGGATAGGATGCACTAGAAGAATCTGGAGAAGTATAGCAGTATTGTAGTTGTCTGAACAGTCGAAGTACAGGCAATCTTGGCCTTACCAATCTCCAGTGGCCTCTTCAGTGAAGGGCCTTATAGAAGCTAAGGATACAAACAAACTTGATAAATATTACAATACAATCAAGTTGGACTGTCAAGGAATGAACTGATATTAAATTGAATTTGAAACTAGAGACAAAAAGGACTTTTCTAAGACCAAACCTAGGATTGAAAATTACATCACCAATCAGTGTCACCTTAACTTTGTAACCATTAGGTAGAGTAACTAGGTATGGGTAAACTAAAGTTCTGATATTGGTTAGCAGTGATTTATTATATGTCATATGGTTTGTGACTCCAAAGTCAAGAACCCAAGAGTCAACACTTGAATTAGAATTCTCACACAATCCATCACTAGAATCAAAATGAGTAGAGCATGTTGAGATACCTGCAAAGTTCACATCTCCTCCATTTATGGCAGTGTTTCTGGATTTGTCTCCTCCTCCTTGAAAGCTTTTCGAGATGCTGAGTAGCTGTCCATATTGCTCTTAGTTAAATTATGCATAGTTCAACCTTGCTCCTGACCCTGAGGGTTATTTCCATCATCTTTTATTTTAGCACCTTCACTTGATGATCCAAGCACATTTTCTGCAATCCATCTTCCTTTGTTGGATTTGGAATTCTGTAGGAATCCGTAAAGTTTATAACATTTTTCCTTAGTGTATCCTGGCCTCTTGCAGTACTCTCAAAATAACTGAGGTCTATTATTGAACTGATTTCCCCTATACCCACTGCTTGTGTTGTTGTTCCCCTGCTGAGTATAGTTTGTTGTGAAGTTATTATTTCCTAGTCCATTTGCATTCAAGGCAGCAGACTCCATTGAAAAGTGAGTACTTAGCTTGACTTCCATTTGCTTTTCCTCCTGAATAAGAATAGAGAAGGCCTGGGCTATTGTTGGAAGCGGGTTCATCATAAAAATACTTTCTTTTACCATAGTGTACACCTCGTTTAGGCCATCAGAAATTGGATCAATCTTCTTTCTTGCTCAGCTTTGTGCATATTTTCTTTAGCTCCACATGTGCATTTACAAGCACACTTAGCATGTATGTTTAGTGTGTTGAGTTCCTTCCAAAGCTTCTTCATTTTTGTGTAGTATCCAGTAATGTCCAAATTCTCATGACCCAAATCGTTTATCTCCTTTTGGAGCTGATACAATTTAGCACCATTAGTCTGATTATACCTATCTTCCAATTCCTGCCAAAGTTCTCTAGCATTATTAACATAGTGTAGGCTATCTGTGGGAGCTCCAATGGAAGAACCATAGAATGTACAGAGAGGAAGGGAGCGTGAGTGAAGTTTCTAGAAAAGGAGCTGGGCTCTTCATTTCAACAACTCAAAATGAAAAAAAACAATTAGTATCCTTACATATAGAATATACTAATATCTAGGCCAGCCAAATAACTAATGATAGCCCACTAACTAATTCCACTAACTACTATAATTGCGGTACAAGTAATGAATAAAAGAATAAATACAATACAATCAGTAATCTCAACAGTGGCTGCTACGTTCCAAATGTTAAAATATGTTAAATAACCTATTAAATTAGTATGAAAATCAAAACGGAACATATAATACAATATTAGGATACTTTGGTTAAAAATATGTTAGACAACTTCATACTAGTTGTAGCATCGCTGCAAATTTAAAGCCTTTCTCTATCAATAATGATAATTTAGAGAGATTACTAGTTTTCATGCTCAAAATTACACTCTCTCAAGAGAACTGTTTAGCCAGGCTCAAAGTTGTAAAACTAAACCAGATAGGATATGGTATAATTCATCCTTTTTCTCTCATTTTTCATTTTAACTTTTAAATCAGAAGTTTAGCGAATTTAATAAACGGAGCAAATCATAGTTGATACTTATGTTTTTCTATTGACAAAAAATGTAATAATAATAATAATAATAATAATAATAATAATAATAATAATAATAATAATAATAATAATAATAATAATAATAATAATGCAACAACGTAGAAAAGAGGGGGATGTTTTTTTAGATTTTTTAGAATGCAAAAAATGAGATCAAACCCTCTAAATTTATAGAGAATGAAAGGGTGAGATGGAGGGGTGCAATCTAAAAGGTGTATTTCTGTAATTCATTTCTCTTTTATGAATAATTGGTTGTGTTGGATGATTGATGGGTAGTTTGAAGGACGAATGCTACAGGCCAGCTTTTTAGAGCAGGAGTGCGAGGAGCCAACCCTAGTACGAGAAGACTGGATTGGGCTAACCTATAGTGTACTGGTAGTTATGCTAGTAGCAGCGCCTGACAGCTAAGTTGGTATGGAAGAACTGCTGCACCACGGAAAATCCTTTTGTATACAAGTTCTCAGACGAGGTTTTTGAATAGAACTTCGTTTTTTTTCCTATCCTGATATACTATTCAAATGCATTTGCAGGTACATAATACTAGTTCAATAAGTTCACCAATTATTAGTCTTAACCACATTTATTTTTGAAACATTGAATTATAGTTTATATTCTTCTTCTTCCTTTATATATATATCTTTTTATACTGACCGTTTAAGTAGTAAAATGGGAACTAGGGAGCTAACCAAAGGTGAGTTAATTTTTTGTAATCAATAGTACACAACTACACATGAATTGTTTCTCTAAGATCACACAAAATATGTCTTGTTGGATATATGCATAGGCATATTAAAACATTCAATTGTATTGCAAACTTGAATGATCATAAATTGGGATGATGCTAAATCTTTGGTGTTAAGAGCAATCTATAAGAATAAATAGCTATCAAACCACTAGAGAATTGTACATCTTAGGCGATTCATAATCTAAAAATGGTCGATTTCTAAATTAAAAAATTTATGTTTTACGACAGTGGTCACACAAATAAATGTTAAGCATTTGAGAACACGTTTATTAGGTTGATTAATTAAGTACGTACCAAAAGAGATGTCAAACTTACTGACTCTAAATCTCAAATGTCTATTTTAGCCCTTTTTAGCCCAGAAATGCCAAAAATTGAGATCAAATAACCAATCTTGTAAGCATGATAATAATCACTTTCAATACTATCAACCGAAATGATCAGAGAATAGTTGATTCATATTCTTGATCTATATGGCACAAAATTGTGCCAATAGTCTCCAATATTAGATTGATAGACGAACATAGCACCATTTTGGGAATTAGAATCAGGCTTTTCAGGATTATTAATTAGTTACTAGTTTTTATTGAGCGAAAGGTGGTGCTGGGAAAAAATATGAATTTGATTGTGCGTCAATTATCGAATAAGCCACGTTTCAGATTTTTCTACCCCCCCCCCCCCCAAAATTAACAACTTATATATAAAAAATAACTTTAGATGCTACAGAAAATACATGATTATAAAAAAAAATTATATGACATACATGGGATATCTATCAAGATATTTCCTTGCAGGTCATATACAAATGCCTTTGTTGAGACTGCATTCATGCAATAAAACAATGTACTCTTTTACCAATGTCCAGGGGTGTACAAAGAAAACAGATAAACCGCATCAACCCGATAATCTGAGTTAAACCGAGAAAAAAAATTCGATTATGGTTTGGTTTGGTGTTGGAAAAAAAAAACCCCGACCATAATTAGTTTGGTTTGGTTTTAACTAAAGAAAGTCAAATCGAAACCAAACCAACCCGACATTACATATATAGAAATTTTAGATATATTTAACATATAAATATACTTATTGTGATGTAATTTATAAATATTTCTTAAAAAATTTCATAATTTTATCTTTTAAGGTATTATTTCAAGGTTGGACTAATTAGAACTTTTGAATGCTCCAATAAGTAAATTAAATAATGCTAACAAAAGCCCAAACCAAAATCAAATCAATACTAATGCTAACAAAAGACATTCAATTCAATATTACGAACGAGAATTTATTGAATATCTATTTTTTGTTTTGCAATAATTTAGATAAAAATGCATAACATATTTTTATTTTTCTTTAGCTAGCGTTTAGTCATGTAATTAATACTCCCTTATTAGTCTATTTATTTTAGCGTGACTTAGTACTTTTAGATTATGTTTATTTTTATTATGGCTTTTTAATTAGCAATATTTATATTACATAATTTTATTGTCTTTATTGTTGAATATTTTAGGATAATGCCATGACACATCTCATATTTTGTATTATTTTCTTGGAAAATACTTTATATAGTTGTATCTTACTAGGATTAAAGAAATATTTTGTGCATACATTATATGTTTTATTCTACGAAGATTTTACCGGGGAAAAAAACCCGAATAACCCGAAAACCCGAGAAAAATCGAGATTGAAAAACTCGAGTTTTATTGGTTTAGTTTGGCTTTAGATTTAATAACTCGACACAATTGATTTGATTTGGTAATTATAAAATTCGAACCAACCCGACCTATATACACCCCTGCCAATGTCTATAGAAATTTGCAACGACGGTTATGGTACCTTGAGAAGGAAAATTATGGTCGGTTTTTAACTATCGGTTGTAAGAGTGTACAAGTGTCTGATACAGTATTTTATTTGATGGCTAAATTTGTTTTAAGGGTTATCTCTAAAATTGATCATTGCATATATTTCTTCTAAAACTAAGAAATAATTATATTCTCTTTTTTTTTTTTTTTGTTGCTACTAATTATATTCTCTATATGTTCATAGTTCACCCTTATGGGCTATGGGCTTTTAGCTATGTCATGAACATGAGACAGCAGAGTGAAATACTCTGGTTTGAAAGGAAGACAAATTTAATAAACTATTGGGCTTGTGGTCATAGTACTCAAACATGTGAAAATAGCACGGGCTAGTCAGTTTTTGGACCGGTAATTAAAAAATAGCAGTACTTGTAAAGTCATTGAAAAATAGCTACTATTTTGCTGTAACACAGAAAGTTCCAGCATAATATACTGGATTATGGAGCTCTTGCCAATAAATTTCCAGAATATTACATTGGAACTCCAGCATACGGAAAGTTCCAGCATAATATAATGGACATTGGAGCATCTGCGTGTGAACTTCCAGCATATTATGTTGAAACTCCATCACATTATGAAATTCTAACACATTATGTTGTAATATCATATATAAAAATTCGAACTCTGACATAATATGCTGGAATTTTTTTGAATTTTTAACGATATTTTTATTCAGATTTTATCTTTATATGAAAAAGTGGCTAAGTTTTGATTACTTTTCAATTCATGGCTATTTTACAATTACCAATTGTAAATTCGGCTATTTCTGATTTTTTTTCCTTTCAAACACAGAGCGTGTCTCAAGCCTTACTAGCTCAAATATAGTAGTAAAAATTGCATGGGACGTCCTATTTGGTCGCCCCCATTTAACCTATACCATTTTTTTTAAAACTTTTAACTTGTACCCATTTTTTAAACAACTTCAGTCCCTTTCTCCTCCACCTCCTTTTCCTCCTCTAACATTCAAGTCTTTGATGGCTTGGAATGCTTAGTGTAAGTAAAATGTAACTGGAGGTTGAAAAAAGTGATTATTCTCAATTTTTATGCTGCAATACTTTGTTTCAATGTCTTCGGCTCATACTTTCGGCGATCAATTCAAAGGGTAGCCAGACTTGGTTTCCTGTCTCCTTAGAACTCAAGGATAAGGTGGTACGAGCCTATAGAATGAATCCTGTTCAAGTAACGTCGTTGCGATCAATTACTGAAATATCTTTCCAGTTGACAGTAAAAGCGCGGATTGACAAGCCTCAGAGAGAGTGGATTCCAGGAAAAGCAGAACGGCTTTAAACAAACAAAACTTCAGCTCTAAAGCTGAAGCTTACAAATAAAAACTTGCCAGTTACAAACAAAAATTTCAACTCTAGAGCTGAAACTTACAAATAAAAACTTTTCAGTTACAAACAAAAATTTCAGCTCTAGAGCTGAACTTCAGGTCCGGCTACTAGAATGCTGAAGTTTTACGTGACTGTCTTTGCTACTTCAGCCCTATATGCTGAAGTTATGCGAAAAGGCGGGTACGCTTGTAATTATTTTTATAAAATGGGCACAAGTTAAAACGTGACACAAAAAATGGGTGTAGATGTAAATGCCCCAATGTAGTAATCTTTTTTGTATTATGGGCATTGAAAGCGATTCAAAGTCGGTCCAATTTTATGGCCCCAATTTAAATGGGTATCTCTTCTCCATTTCACGGGATGGCCCAAAGTCCACAGTATCAAAACAATTATGTAAGTATGCATATAGTCTACGGCTGAATCTAGAAGTTTTCCTCAATTGTATTGTTAGACTGTTGACCAATCGGAACTTCCACATCGACAATGGAGACATGTATTCACGTGTATTCTCACTTTGATTTGTACTACTTAAGACTCATTAGGTTACCGAGTTATTACAATAATTCTTATATGAAATTTAATACGGTAAAAGGTCAAATATACCTTGTATGGAAAAAGGTTTAATATATCATTCGTTATATTTTGGGTCCAAATATACCTTTGCCGTAATACTATTGATTCAAATATACTCCTATTCTTTTAGGTTTATCTAATGTGAACATTCAATCATACATAGCACTTATATTTGATGTGATGGATACCACATGTCACTTTTTTTTTTATTTTGGCTGTGCAAACATTGCCAAATTAAGAGCTCAAAAGACCTCAATTCTAAAATTCAAGGAAACATATGCAAACGGACTGAATGTTCGGAGCAACCAAAAGTTGAAAACAGCCTATAAAAACCATTAGCATCAAAATGCCAATTTCAACAACACATTTCCAAAATTTAAGCACTTCTAAGTTTGACTGGGCATTAAGCTTTCCAAAATTTCCTTGCTCTCTAAAACTTGAATACCAAAATGAAGCTACCGTTAAAAACAACTCTCTTGAAAGTCCCCAAACAGAAGATGCTGCTGCCTTCTTCTTGGAGCTGCTTCAGTCCCTTCTCTGAACATTGCGGAACACACCCTAGGCCTCCGAGATTCTGTCTAAACACACAAATAAGTCATATAATCTAACACGGACTCGCTCGAGGTCTCAAATCATATCAAACAACGTCGAAATGACGAATCACACCATGATTCGAACTTAGGAACTTTCAAATCTTTCAACTTTCAAAACTCGCGCCGAAACCTATCAAATCAACCTAGAATAACGCCAAATTTTGGAGACAAGTCCAAAATGACATAACGGGGCTGCTCCAACTCTCGGAATCGCATTCCAACCCCGATATCACAAAAGTCAACTATGGGTCAAACTTCAACTTTTCCAACTTTCACCGAAATGCCTCAATTTACCCTACGGACCTCCAAATCCGAATTTGGAGGCGCGCCTAAGTTCAAAATCACCATACGAAGCTGTTGAGATCACCCAAAACCCATTCCGAAGCCGTTTACTCAAAAGTCCAATTCCGATCAAATTATCACCGCTTAAGCTTCCAAAACTAGATTCCTTCTCCCATTTTGATTCTGAATCATCCGTTAACTAAATTCAACCATGCACGCAAGTCGATATCCATATTATGAAGCTGTTCCAGACCTTACGCTGCTGAACGGAGCTCAAATTCTCAAAACGACCGGTCGGGTCGTTACATTGGGTGATTCTGTTATTTCTTGGAGTTCAAAGAAACTCTCCATTGTTACTCTCTTGACCTGTGAAGCCGAATATGTAGCAGCAACATCATGTACCTGTCATGCTATTTGGCTGAGAAGATTATTGAAGGAGCTCAATTTGCCACAAATTGAAGCTATAGAGATTTTGTATTAATAACAAATTCGCACAGACACTAGCCAAGAATTCAGTGTATTATGGTCCAAGCAAGCATAGTGACACAAGGTATTACTTCGTCTGAGAATGCATTGCCAAGAAAGACATTGAGCTCAAATATGTGAAAACTCATGATCAAATTGCAGATATTTTTACAAAGCCTCTTAAGTTTGAAGACTTTCAGAGATCGAGATCATGTCTTAGAATGAAAAAAAAAATCAAAATTAAGAGAGAAATTTGTGGGACTATTCTAGTTAAAACAAAAAGAAAAAGAATAAAAAAAAAGAAAGATAATGATCAAGTGGTGCAATTGGTTTTCAAAAACGCAGACTTGATAACCAATTTGGTAACAAGATCTGCAACTTGCAAATGCAAATTGTAAAGAGAAAACTAATCTGACTAGTTGCAACGAACAACAGCTTCTACTATAAATAGGAGCATCTGTCATTTAGTTTATGTACACCAAATCGAGAGAAGCAACAGAGAGTTAGAAAGAGTAGTCTAAAGATTGTAGTCTGCTGCGAGATAAATAGTAAATGAGAGTAATATTGTAGTAAGGTGTTTAAAATAAAGAGTGTTATTTCTTTTGTTGTAGTAATCTCTTGACACTACTAAGTTGTAATATTATAGTGTAATATTGCTCCGTTCGGGTATTATACTTTACCCTATTAAAATATTTGGTGTCGTTGTTACTCTCTTGTGTTATTGTTATTATTGTGGATATTATTCCTGAACGGGATATTATATTTTCCCAACATCCTCCTCCTGATCGACTACATGTCATGCTATCTCAGCGCCCCTAATCCATATATAAAAAACTAAAATTTGAAATACAATATTTTTCATGATAGAGGCAATGGTGGAAATAGTGGTGGAGGGGAAGGAAATTTTAGTGGTGGAAAAAAATAGAATGGAGGGGTAAAATGGATTAGGAGCACTGAGGTGGCAAGCCATATGGTATCCATATCATCACATATCGGTGTCACGTAGGATTAGATGTCTATTTTGAACAAACTTAACGGAAAAAGAGTATATTTGAATCAATAGCATAACGACAAGGATACATTTGGACTCAAAGTATAACGAGGATACATTTAAATCTTTTCTGATAGTATATTGGTATATTTGACCTTTTTTCGAATTTAATATTACCTTTTACTTCATTTGATTTTACATTATTTTTCACTAGCCGATAAACATAATTGGTATAATTGATATAATTTTGCACCACATTTAATGCAGATAATTAGAGGTGTACAAAAAAACTGACAAATCGCACCAAATCGATAATTCGAGTCAAACCGAGAAAAAAATTCGATTATTGGTTTGGTTTTAGTTGATTTGGTGTTGGAAAAATTTTCGATCATAATTGGTTTGGTTTGATTTTAACTAAAAAATGTCAAACCGAAACCAAACCAACCCGACATTACATATATAGAATTTTAGACATATTTAATAAATAAATATACTTATTGTGATGTAAATTATAAATAATTCTTAAAATTTTTCATAATGTTATCTTTTAAGGTATTATTTCAAGGTTGGACTTAAAACTTTTGAATGTTCCAATAAGTTGTATAGCCATTAATATTAGTAACTCAAATAATACTAATAAACATCCAAACCAAAATCAAATCAATACTAATGCTAATAAAAGATATTTAATTCAATGTTAGGAATGACAATGTCTTGAATATCTATTTTTTATTTTGCTAACGATTTAGATAAAAATGTATAACCTAGTTTATTTTTTTCTTTAGGGTTTAGTCATGTAATTAATACTCCCTTATTAGTCAACTTATTTTATCATGACTTAGTACTTTTAGATTGTGTTTATTTTCATTATGCTTTTTTAATTAGCAATATTTATATTACGTGATTTTATTGTCTTTAATGTTGAATATTTTAGGGTACTGTCATGACACATCTCATATTTTGTATTATTTTCTTGGAAAACACCTTATATAGCTATGTCTTACTAGGATTAAAGAAATACTTGGAGCACAAGTTATATGTTTTGTGCTATGAAGAGTTTACTGGAAAAAAAAACCCTCGAAAAAATACGAATAACCCGAAAATTCGAGATTGAAAAACTCGAGTTTTATTGGTTTGATTTGGTCTTTATATTTAATAACCTAACACAATTGATTTGGTTTGATAATTGTAAAACCCGAACTAACCCGACTTATATACATCCCTACGATAACAATTAAAGGTTAGCTATATATGGATAAATCAAGTAAATAACAAAATCGTCCTTATACCAATGCCCTTTTGTGAGGATTACTGGGACTGTTAAAATTGAAATCAGAAAAAAAAAATATTCAAATTCTGTTTACTTGAAAATTGAACACATATTTTAAATTGTTCATCGTGTGTGTATATATATATATATATATATATATATAATACAATAAAAAGTAATTTATAACAATTGGATAACTCAGTGGTTATTAACCTTTGTACTATAATTTCTGTATAAGTTTGTCCACAATATGAAATGAGTTTTTAAAGTTATATAGTACTTATATGATAAGTACAATAGTACATCCTGAGTACGAATAAACACATACTATGAAATCTCTCCCGGCGAGATAAAGATGAAGGATATACACATGTCGAAAGATAACATGTACGTACTATTGATGTAGAGAAGTACTTTCTCCATCTCAATCTATGTGTTAATATTTTTTTTAGTTTGTCTCAAAAAATAATATCATATTTATTATTTAAAAATAATTTACATTCAAAATTTTCATTTTTCCTTAACGAGATATTTTTATCATCTAAATATCTATAACTTATTTGTGTCCTTTCTTCTCTTTCAAGCTCTGTATTATGATTCGAATTTCTCACTCTCGGGAGTCGTGATAGCGCCTACTAGTGGAAGTTAGGCAAGCCGACTACCTACACCAATTACCTTTTTTTTCATTTTTAATTTCTTTAACAAGCGTGAATCAACAGTTATAAACAACGAAAATTTAAAGCAAGCGGAAAAAAACGATAAAACATTTGAATAAATATCCAATGCAACATCTTAAACAAAAATCTATCCAGAACTGGTCTCACTCTTCATAGACTGTCTAAAATTTACTACAAACAAGGTCTGAAAGATAACTAATACACTGTTTCTGAAATAAGTATATGAAATAGGATGAAGGGATAGAGGGAGACGCCAGGGCCTGCGGACGCCCGCAGGACTACCTCGGAATCTCCCACAAGACTGAAGGTAGTCACCCAAGCTATGGTCTGAATGTCGCTGCTCCGGGATCTGCACACAGTGCAGAGTGTAGTATCAGCACAACCGACCCCATGTGCTGGTAAGTGTCTAGCCTAACCTCGGCGAAGTAGTGACGAGGCTAGGACCAGACTACCAAATAAACCTGTGCAGTTTAACCATATACATCGGAGAAGAAGAACAGTAATGTACAGTCAAGTATGGGAAGGAGAAAACATGCGGGGAAACATCAATTAAGAATAGAATGACAACGTGTAAAATAAGAGGAACACCATATCTCAGTTATCAACAAGAATCAAGAATCAATAAGTGCACGGCACCACCCTTCGTGCTTTTACTCTCATCCTCACCAAAGCAATCAAGTAATGAAAATGTGTGCGGCATCACCCTTCGTGTTTTTACTCTCGTCCTCACTATATAATCAATATAATCGGCACGGAATGGTACATCGTGCGGCACGGAATCACCCTTCGTGCTTTACACTCTTTTCTCACAAATCATACACGGCATCACCCTTCGTGCTTTATCACCCTCTCACCAAAACAATACACGACATCACCCCTTCGTGCTTTAACACTCTTCTTCACCCAAACATCAATCACAAATAATAGGGCAAGGGAATAAATGAAATTACAATAAGAATCCCGGCAAGGGAACAATAGATCAACAATCAAGTCTCGGCAAGGGAATAACATCAAAAGAAGCATCAACATCCCGTCTAGGCGGTTACCATAAAAAAGACAACAAATTTCCGGCAAAGGAGATAATATAATGATTCTCTTCTCTTTTTTTCTTTTTCACTTTTACTTCACAACTCACTTCACAACCTTAAGTCAATACTCTAAAAGGTTCAATTTCCACTTATACTTTCACATTTCATTGTACAACATGAGCAAATGCTCCTTAATATTCAAATGTCACAATTACTTCCACAAACTTTGCCTAACAATAGAAATCATCATCAAAGCATGAATAATACAACAAAGTCATAATAATCACAATATAAGACTCACGGGCATGCTTGACACCAATGTATAGATACTCGTCACCATGCCTATACGTCGTACTCGACAAATACCACATAGCAAATAGGATTCGACTCCTAAACCCTCAAGCTAAGGTTAGACCAAACACTTACCTCACTTTTTGCAACCAGTTCAAGATTCCAATAAACCTTTACCCCGCGAATTTGTGTCCGAAAGCTTCAAGTCTAGTCATAATAATTCAATATACTCAATACAAATCGTAGGAATTAATTCCATATGAAATTACTATATTTTGTCAAATAAAAATAAAAAATCTGAAATTAACTCAAAAATACCCATAGGGCCCACGACTCGGAACTCGACAAAAATCACAAAATATGAACCCACGTTCAACCACGAGTCGAGCCATACCAATTTTGCTAAATTCTGACATCAACTCGACCCTCAAATTTTCAATTAAAGTGTTGGAAGATTTCTACCATTTTCAACCCAAAAATGAGTAATCTAGTCGGAATATTCAATGACAATTCCATATGATTGACTAACAATAACCACAAGTGACTTATCTCAAGTTTCCCATAAATTCTTGCTCGAAAATCATCCAAAAACGAAATTGAAGACTAGGGTATAGAACCTTACTATTTTTTTATGAAGATCGTGTGATTGGGTTCTTTGATTCTTCAAGATTGATGCAAGATTGAATGATTTGAATATTGGGTTCCTCTTTCTCTCTCTAAAATGCTCTCACCACTCTCTAGAATGCTCAGAAAATCACTCCAAAATGAACCCTAAAGCTTATTTATCAACATGGGGTCGGGTTATGAAAATAAGGGAACTAACCCTCCGAAATCAGGTATGCGATCGCAGAATCCATCGCATAATGGGTATGCTGGCCGCAGATGCGTCGCAAAACTCGTTGCCCAGAACTGGGCTGTTCTGCTTCATTCTGCGACCATTTTGCGATCGCATAGCTATTTTGCGATCGCACATTTGACCGCAGAATCGTATTTGTTTTCAGCTTCTGGTAATTTGGTCATAACTTTGTGTAGGAATGTCCAAATGACAAACCGTTTGAAGCGTTGGAAACTAGACTCATAGATCTTTAATTTGATAGGTTGTTCATCACATAACACCTTATATGCATGTATATATGATCATCCAAAGTAGGTTCTTGTGCGCATTCTATTAAAATTTTAGTCTATTATGAAATTTTCCAACTTGGCTTAGTCTTAGGACTTTCCTCAGACCCCATATCACTTATAGTATGTTTCGTACGCTTGCTATCATATCTAATTGGTATACATCATGTTAATAGTCCTCCGATGAGAAGTAGAGTCCGCCCCCAAACGCATAACATAACTGACCTCTTCTTTCGCACATTTCAATTTCCAGAATTTTTACTAACTCCCAAAATTTTCAAAAATTTTGCTAGAGTTTCCTTTGTAACTAGGCCTATCCACCAGTTAGCGAATCCCAGAAACCAATCCTAACAACATATACATAATCCAATCAACGTAACCCAACATGAAAACGATACCAACATTGGCCACATAAGTAATATATTACTTGAAAAGGAACGACATTCACATTAATTACCTAGGTGATACTAAACTCATATCAGGTATGTTCTCGACATTTTCATAAAACACAGAAATAAATATTTAAATTAAAAATGACATTTTTGGGTCATCACACTCTGAGTCCCAATTAAGTATTGCCACATAATTTTGGAGGAAGGGGTATATGATTTGACTATTTGATCACCAAAGGATATGGTGCAGTGGATGAGACTGCTCCTTCCTTAAACAGAGGTCTCGAGTTCGAGCTCTGAGTATGGAAAAATTCTTGGTAGGGAGCGATATCCCCCGAATGGGGTCTTACCCGGCGCGAATCCGAATATATACTCGGGCTCCAATGTGAGGATCGGACATCGAGTGGGAACCCAAAAAAATAATTCGACTATTTGAATCACGAGAGAGGAGGGGGAGGGACAGTGGCGGAGGAAGGATCTCCGCAAAGGAGGTTCAAAAATAAAAAAAAAAAGTTGAAAATAATTTTTGCTAGTGGGAATTGAACGTATGACCTTACAGAAGGTTTTGACCCCCTTTACCACTAAGCTACACTTTAGGATTGTGTCAAGAGAATTCAAAACTTAATATATATAAATAAAAATAAATTTTACTTATATATAAAGTATAGGCGAAGGGGTTCGGATAAACCCCCTTTCTGGTCCCATAAATTCGCTCCTGGGGGAGGGGGAGGGGGAGCGGGGATCACGAGAGACTTATAGCTGTTTGTTAATTTATTTTTCTTTCTCAGAAGGGAAAAGAAAAAAGAATAAAGAAAACTGATCTTATACCCTGCCACGTAGAAAAACTCACACATGATACCACAACATTAAAGTTTCTGCAGCTGTCGCCGTGTTAGCCTGTTAGGTACTCGTTTTGGGGAAGGTACAGTTGGCAGGCTTGTTGTCCAAAAATAATACGTGGCAATTTCGAGGTCGTTTGTTATGCACTTTTTCATATGACATCATACTCGCGTCATCTACTACGCAACAACTACAGCTTCCAGCTCTTTAATTTGCTCATCCAACTCTACAACTACCAAATCGGGATTTTTATTTTTTTTTGGCTTTTGGAGATCTGAACCGTAGTGAAAAAGAAATAAAGAGAAGTAAGAATGGAGTAGTGAGAGATTTGAATCCTGTACTAGTTGAATTAATGTTACTATTTGAAATTGTAAATATAATTTAATATCTGATCACTACTTTTTACATTGCACAAATGGCTACTTCTCTTACGTGGTTTTTTCCTGAAGAACTGGTTTTATTAATTTGTAGCATTGACCTTTTTAATTCATTTCATTTAATATTTTTTGTATTCATTCTTTTGTAATGATATTTGACAGCTTCAGATTCTATTGAGTAGCCACTTTTAATGAGATATTAAGTGTGATGACCCAAAAGTTTATCACTTATTTTAAAAATGAATTATGTGTTTCGAGACCTTAAAAACCTCTTTCGGCATCACCTCGATTTGCGTGCGTAGTCCGGACGCGTAGCCGGAAAGTCATTGTTGTGAAAATTTGTGAAAAATGATAAATTTTGACTTTAAAATGAATTTAAGTTGACTTTGGTCAACATTTTAGGTAAACGGACCCGGACCCGTGATTTCACAGTCCCGAAGGGTCCGTGGAAAAATATGGGACTTAGGCGTATGCCCGGAATCGAATTCCGAAGTCCCAAGCCCGAGAAATGAATTTTTAAAGAAAATTATTTTTTAGAATTTTCTATGAGTTTTAGAAATGAAATGCATTTAGAATTTGATGGTATTGAGCCCGTATTCTAATTCCGAAGCCCGGTACAGATCTTATATGTGAAATAAGATGAGTCTGTGAAATTTGGTAAGAAACGGAAGTCGTTTGAGGTGATTCGAACCCGTCGTTGTGAAAATTCATACTTTGAAAGTGTTGAGATTTTTCTTAGATTTCTATGTTAATTCTTTGTTTAAGAGGTTATTTTGGTGATTTGATCACACGGATAAGTTCATACGATATTTTTGAGTTAGTACGCATGTTTGGTTTGGAGCCTCGAGGGCTCGGGTGAGTTTCAGATAGATACGAGAGGTTTTTGAACTTATGAAAAAGTTGCAGGTTTTTGCTGTTCAGTGCACAGGGATTTTGTTCTTCGCGTTCGCGTGGTCCCACTCGCGAACGCGTAAGGCAAATTTCCCAGGTGCCAGTTTTCTTCTTTGCAAACGCGAAGCCTGAGACGCGAACGCGAGGCTGAGGGGGGAGTACCCTTCGCGAACGCGTCCAGGCACTCGCGAACGCATAAGGCAATTGGCTTGGGGGAGGGGGTTCTCACTTGTTCTACACGAACGCGGTCACTGGCCCGCGAACGCGAAGGCTCGAGGGGTCAAAGCTCCGCGAAAGCGAGCCTAAGGTCGCGAACGCGAAGGTCACCTAGGCCTAACACATCGCGAACGCGACAGACCTATCGTGAACGCGATGAGGCTTGTCCAGTAATTTCATAACTTCTTCTTCCAAACTAGGGCTGCTCGGTGGGCCGGGCCTGAACCGGACCGGACCGGGCCCGCGGTCCTAACGGGCCTGGTGGGCCGGTCCTGGGTGGGCCGATCTTGGTGGTCCTCCTGAGCCCGTCACGGGCCGGTTTTCAAGTTTGAGCCCACGAGCCCGGGACCGTCAGGCGGGCCTGGGCCGGTCCTGGCGGGCCTGGCGGGCCCAACGGCTATTTTTTTTTTTTTTTAAAAAAATTAAAATTCTCCAACGACCATATTTAAAATCTAGCCGTTTGGGCTGAAAATATGACCGTTTTTAAGTTTAAAAAATGGCCATTTGGCTCCCAAACTTTATTTTAACCCCAAACTTTATATAATTACACTTTTCCCCATTTCTCAACTATAAATACCCCCTCATTCTTTCATTTTTATTCACGAATTCATCAATATCTCTCAATATCTCTCAATCTCTCTACTACAATTACTTAATTTATTGTTGAAATTTCGTAAAAAATTGTGAAGTTGTTGAATTGAAGTTTTCAAGTGTTCAACGATTTTCAATTTTCAAGAAGTTGTTCGGCAATCCGGTAAACTCGTTTCAACTCTTACGTTTTTAGAATATATTTTTGTGTGGTTTAGTTTGCATAATTATAATTAATATGGCATTTACTTTGAAAAAAATGTTTGGTAAAGGAAAAGATAAAACCGGTGAAAGTAGTGGCCAACCAACTACCCTTCCCCCGGCTCCCCGACCTAGAAAAGATAAGCAAGTTGAAAGTAGTCGCCAACCTAGACGTCCTCCTCCTTCCGTAATTCTTGATAGTGATCACCCTTGTTTTCAATTTACCGATAGTGAATTTTATCATAATGTTGCACCAGGTGATAGATTAGATGATGAAATTATGAATGCTCTTTATCCTAATGAAACCATCTTAGAAAATAATGAGGAAAATGAGGATGATGATGAAACCCAAGCACCGGATTTAGATGATACACCTACTAGTCCTCTTAATAACCCAACTGATGCACCGGTCGACCCACCTGTAGAAACTCCTACTTTTAATAGAGAACCTGCTAAACGCCTAGAAACATCATTAGTTTGGAATTTTTTTACTCAAGTAAGAGAACAAAATAAGGCTAAGTGTAAAACTTGTGGGAAATTAATGGTGCATAAATATACTGCAAATTGCAACAAATGCATTTTCTGGGCAATATTATCCTACTATTTCAAACTGTTTAGTTTATATTGCAGCACTATCTGATTTGTTTGTTGAATTTAGTGAGGGTGGGGATATTTATGAACTTGCTATAAATGAAATGAAACAAAAGTTTAAAAAATATTTTTTTCCTATCCCTCCTATTTATGGTCTTGCTGCAATGCTAAATCCTACAATGAAATTGGGAGGTCCTCATTTTTGGTATTCAAATATTTATAAGGCTTTAGATCTTTCAAATGAGGAAATTGCGACACTTGCAGATGCAAAAGCTTCAATTAAGATTAACGCTCAAACAGTTTATAATGCTTATCAACTTGCCTTAGAGCATGCTAGGCCAACTATTCCAACCCCTACTTCGTCTAGCTCACAATCCTCTAAAAGAGTTGCGGGCTTAAAAGCTCTTAAATCTTGGACGGAGTTCAGGGGGTCTCAAGGTGAAAATTATGATGAAACTTCACATCTAAATGAGCTTCAAGTTTATTTGTCTCAGGGACTTGAAAAGGAGAATCCAGACGGCTCTTTTGATCTTTTGGAATGGTGGAAGGCAAGGGAAAAACATTTTCCTGTTCTTGCAAGGATGGCTCGGGATATTTTATCAATTCAAGCTTCAACTGTTGCATCAGAGAGCGCTTTCAGTCAAGCAAGACTGCAAATAGGTGATCATAGAGCGTCTATGAGGGATAGCTTGGAAAAATCAGTATTGTTTAGAGATTGGATCCGCTCGGAAAGAAGAAACTTTGGAATTGCAGAAGCACAACCGGCGATAGATGAAGCTTATGAAGAAATGATAGCGGAACTTGCGGAGGATTCGGCTTCGCCCGGAAGTGGTGATGAACAAGCTTCTTTTCCACCACCACCAACGCAACCTCCTCCGAACCTTGAAGGATTTATGAGATTTGTTAGAGATAATACATAGAATAATATGTAACTTGTATTTTGGCACATCTTCCTTAGTTTTTTTTCCTTCTAATGGTGGTATTAGTACCTTGTTGTGCTCATTCCATTGGGGGAAGGATGACTAAGAAAGATATGCCATTTTTTGGTAATAAAATTTATTGCTTCTACCCATGAGCTTCTTTTCGCAATATTTCTTTGTCTATACTTAGAATTATTTATAAGCTACAATATATACATAATATACAATATATATACTACAAGAAAATATATAAGAGAATATATATACATAAGATACAATATAATATACTACAAGAAAATATATTATGCGAAAATATATACATAATATACAATATATATACTACAAGACAATATATTATGCGAATATATATACATAATATACAATATATATACTACAAGAAAATATATTATGCTACAATATATACATAATATAGAATATATATACTACAAGAAAATATATAAGAGAATATATATACATAAGATACAATATAATATACTACAAGAAAATATATTATGCGAATATATATATACATAATATACAATATATATACTACAAGACAATATATTATGCGAATATATATACATAATATACAATATATATACTACAAGAAAATATATTATGCTACAATATATACATAATATACAATATATATACTACAAGAAAATATATAAGAGAATATATATACATAAGATACAATATAATATACTACAAGAAAATATATTATGCGAAAATATATACATAATATACAATATATATACTACAAGAAAATATATTATGCGAACATATATACATAAGATACAATATATATACATAAGATACAATATATTATGCGAATATATATACATAAGATACAATATATATACTACAAGAAAATATATAAGAGAATATATATACATAAGATACAATATAATATACTACAAGAAAATATATTATTGCATGACAATTTAGTGTTTTACTATTGTTTTGTTATTTTCTTTTTCGTCAAGCACTTTAATAATTAGATATACATATATATTTTTAATATAGCCATGATACTACAAGAAATTGCCTTAAAAAAAACCGCTAGGCCCGCGAAGCCCACGAGCCTGGCCCGCTAAGCACATGACCATGTGGGCTTAGGCCCGTCACGGGCCGGTTCCACCCATTGAGCCCACGAAGACCGGGACCGCCAGGCCCGGGACCGCCAAAGCCCAGGACCACGAAGCCCGGGACCGCGAGGCCCGGCCCGTTAGCCCCACTAAGGCCCGGGCCCGGGCCAAAATACAGCATTATTCCAAACTCCAAATTGGGCGATTTGTGAAAGAGAATTTCACCACAAATCCATAAGTATGTAATTTTAGACTCATTTTCTTCAATTTCCATTAACGCCTATTAGATTTCTAGGCTTAAATCATGTTCTTAAGGGTAGAAAATTAGGGGTTTGGGGTAGAGTAAGGGCTTTTTGTATATTTGGGATTTAGACCTCGTTTTGGGGTCGAATTTTGGAACTAATTATATATTTCGAGCTCGTGGGTGAATGGACGATCGGGTTTTGGTCCGAAACTCGTATTTTGACCAAGCGGGCCCATGGTCGATTTTTGGCTTTTGGGGGAGAATGATAGGAAATCTATAATTAAACATTGGAATTGGATTGTTTAGCGTTTATTGATGATATTAAGTCGATTATGTCTAGATATAATTGATTTCGAGCCAAATTCAAAAGGAAAGGCGGTGTTTGAGGCTTGAGTTGGCCGTGGAAGTTCGAGGTAAGTGTTTGGTCTAACCTTAGCTTGAGGGATTAAGAGCTGTGTCCTATTTTCTACGTGTTACCTGCTGAGTACGACGTATAGGCATGGTGACGAGTATCTATACGTCGGTGTCGAGCATGACCGTGAGTCTTAAATTGAAATTGTTGTGTTCTTAATGAATAATACGAATGCATAAGTTGATGATTCTCTGCATTGAGCAAGGATTATGATTATTCTCGTGGAAATTACTTATGATTGAGTATTGGTGTTAGTTGAGGTAGTTAGATGTTGGAACAAGTTTGGTTATAGCTGTTTCTCCCTTGCCGGGATGTATTTACATGTACTGTCTCGATTCCCTTGCCAGGATAGCGTTGTTTCTTTATTGATTCCTTGTCAGGACTCTATTTGTGAATTGGTATAAAACTGTATATGTGGATCGGGTTGCACGCTGGAACAATAATATAATTGGATCGAGTTGCACGCCGCAACAGTAATAAATGATATGGATCGGGTTGCACGCCGCAACAGTAATAAATGATATGGATCGGGTTGCACGCCGCAACAGTGATAAATGATATGGATCGAGTTTCACGCCGCAACAGTGTTATTATGTTTTGGATCGGGTTGCGCGCCGCAACGATAGAAAATACGAATTGTTTATAGATTGGCTGCGAGTTCTTCATTGCTTTGCTATAGATTCTAAACTGTTCCTTATGCCTTTCTCTTAAATTATTGTTAGTATTGATATTCCCCCGCAACATGTACCCTCTCTTATCTTTACTTGTTTGTTCTTGTTTTATTTTCCGTTGCATATTATATAACTGCACAGGTTTATTTGGTAATTTGGTCCTAGCCTCGTCACTAATTCACCAGGGTTAGGCTAGGCACTTACCAGCACATGGGGTCGGTTGTGCTGATACTACACTCTACACTATGTGAAGAAACCGGAGCGGCAACGTTTGGACCGTAGCATTTGGATAGCTGCCTTCAGTCCAGCTAGAGATCCCCAGGTAGTCCTGTAGGCGTCCGCACTCCCGGCGTTCTCTTCTATCTTTTATGCATTCTGTTTTCATTTACTTCCGAGACAAATTGTACTTTTCCTTTCAGACACTTGTATGTAGTACTCGTAGACAGTCTGTGATATTGTGACACCGGATTCCGGGTAGAGACGTATGTTGGCATTGTCGTACTGGTTATGGTTAATTTATTAGATTAAGTCTTGTGCTTGTTTTTATCTATCGTTAATTTTTCACGATTGATCATATTTTAGTTTAAATTATTAAAAAGGGCTAATAAATGAGTTGGAAATTCTACAATACGCGACTTGCCTAGCTTATACGAGTAGGCGCCATCACGACTACCGAGAGTGGAAAATCCGGGTCGTGACAAGTTGGTATCAGAGCTCTAGGTTACATAGGGCTCACAATTCACGGACAAGCTTAGTAGAGTCTGAGGGATCGGTACAGAGACGTCTGTATTTATCCCCAGAGGCTATAGAGTTAGGAAAAATTTCACATTTATTCTTTCTTGTCGTGCGGTTTGGTTTCTCAATGCTTGTTGAATTTCTACTCTGTTCTTTCGCCGCGAGAACACGCGCTTCCTCCTCCACCGATCAGCAGCCCGAGCCCCCAGCAGCAGCTCCCACGAGAGGCAGAGGGCGAGGCCGAGGCCGTTCTAGAGGCCGAGGTAGGGTCAGAGCTCAGCCCAGAGCAGCAGCACCAACGGCGGAGCCTCAGGTTGACTTTGATGATGAGGTTCCAGCCCAAACAGTTCTGGTAGGCCCAATTCAAGTCCCAGAGGGGTTTATTTCCACCCCGGTACTCCAGGATGCTCTGGTCCATCTAGTGGGAATTATGGAGAGTGTCACCCGGGTAGACTTGCTCCCTGTAGCACCAGCCGTCTCTCAGGATGGAGGAGGAGCCCAAACTCCTGCTACTCGCACTCTAGAGCAAATGGCTCCCCAATTTCTGACTCTAGCAGCTCAGCTAGTTGAAGCAGTTCCGCCGGGTGTGGTAGCTTAGACCGGTGATGAAACAGTTATGTCTGCCGATGCCTTGTGGAGATTGGATAGGTTCACCAAACTCTTCACTACTACTTTCAGCGGTGCATATTCTGAGGATCCCTAGGATTATCTATACAGCTGTCATGAGGTTCTCAGGAATATAGGGATAGTAGAGACCAATGGGGTCAATTTTGCTACCTTTCGCTTGTTGGAATCCGCCAAGACTTGGTGGAGAGATTATTGCTTGGCTAGACCAGCCAGATCACCAGCTTTGACTTGGGAGTAGTTTACTCAGCTATTTCTGGAGAAGTTTCTCCCCATCACTCAAAGAGAGGCCTATCGGAGGTAGTTTGAGCGTCTCTAGCAGGGTTCTATGATTGTTACCCAATATGAGACCAGATTTATCGACTTGGCTTATCATGCTCTTATCATACTTCCCACCGAGAGAGAGAGAGAGAGAGAGAGAGAGAGAGAGAGAGAGAGAGAGAGAGAGAGAGAGAGAGAGAGAGAGAGAGAGAGAGAGAGTGAGGAGTTTTATTGAGGGACTTATTCAACCGATTTGACTTCAGATGACTAGGGAGACAAGGAGTGAGATTTCTTTCCAGGAGGCGGGCAATGTGTCCAGGAGAGTGGAGATGGTTCTGTCGTAGGGAGGTGGTCATGGGCCGGACAAGAGGCCTCGTCATTCAGGCAGATTTAGTGGCGCCTCGTCTGGGGGTAGGGATTCGTATGGTAGAGGTCATCCTCCTAGGCCCTTTCAGTCAGCACTTCAGGTTTCTCACGGCACTTCAGGTGGTCGTGGTTCTCATATGCAGTATTCTGATCAGCAGCCTATCAGTGTACCGCCGCTCCAGAGTTTTCGAGGTGGTCATTCAGGTCACTAGGGTCAATCTCAGTTTCCTCAGCCGCAGCACTTAGGTGGATGTTTTGAGTGTAGTGAGTATGGTCATATCCAGAGGGTGGGTACTCAGCCGCAGCAGCAGGGTTCCCGTGCTATGGCTCAGGCACCAGGTGTTCCACCACCCGCTCCGCCAGCTAGGGGTGTGGGTAGAGATGCTATAGGTGGAGGTATAGGTGTTATAAGTGGAGCTCAGACCGCTAGAGGTAGAGGCCAGCCAGCTGCAGACCATCCCAAAGATGTAGTCCAGGGTGGTAGGGCCCAGCCCCGATGTTATGCTCTTCTAGCCAGGCCTGAGGCTGAGGCTACCGAAGCAATTATCACAGGTACTGTTCTGGTTTGTGGCAGAGATGCTTCAGTTTTATTTGATACAGGGTCTACATACTCCTATTTGTCATCTTATTTTGCACCGTATCTGGTTATGCCTAGTGATTTCTTGAATGCTCATGTATATGTGTCTACACCGGTGGGTGATTATATTGTGGTAGATCGAGTCCATCATTCTTGTATTGTGGTGATTGGGGGTCTTGAGACTCGTGTAGCTTTGTTGCTTCTAGACATGGTTGATTTTGATGTCATACTGGGGATGGACTGGTTATCACCTTACCACGCTATCTTGGACTGTCATGCCAAGACTGTGACCTTAGCCTGGGCGGGTTTATCTCGTTTATAGTGGAGAGGGACTCCTGTTCATTCTACCCGTAGTGTTATCTCTTATGTGAAGGCTGTTGACATCCAATTTTGTCCCATTTTTTTCTACTTAATTTCCTTGCGCTTCCTGGTCATTAATGCTCTAATAGTGTATTATTATTTAGTTTATGGTTATTATTACCCTTATTATAATTATATTACTTTTAAGATTAATATCACTATTAATAATATCATTACTAATTATTATTATTATTAGTAGTAGTGGTAGTTACTATTAGTACCATAATTATTATTATTAATATTGTCATTAATACTAAAAATATTATATTTTAATTATATAAACTAATTATATATTTTGAATAATCTATATGTCTATCATATTATTGTATTATGTCCAAATTATCAAGACAAAGGAAGCTCAAAGAAATTAATAAGAAGAAAGAAAATGACTTCAAATTAGACTCAAAGGATAACCCATTTTTATAGATGAGCCCAAAGTCTGCCAAAATGATTAGCCCATGTAGTAAAATTCCTTTTGAAGACTAATGAGTCCAAATATAATTTATCAGATTCTTATTTAAGCCCAACTGAAGCCCAATTTGCCTAGCCCATCTAAAAGAATCCTGTAGAAGCTCTCATCTCGACCGTAGGATTAAAATTAGAATGATCCAATGATCCTCATTTCTTAATATTTAGACCTAATAGTATTCAGACTTGCTAGGGTTTTGAAATTTCAATTTCTCTATGCAACCGCCCACCCCTTTCCTCTCTTGGACAAAATTCCAACTCGCTTTCACTATTAAATCAAAATGGTTTCACCATTTTCGTCAAAGTCTTCATTCTCTCTCTTGTATATTCAATGAAAAGCTGAAAACTTTGGTATGAAAAGAGGACTATTTTGTTGATCTTCTTTCTGTCACAGTTTGGACGAATCTTGAATGAGCAATTTTGAATTTTAAATGGGTCTTTCAATTTCCGCTTCTAAAACCCTAGTTTTCTCCTATAATACTCCCCAACTCTCCAACCGAAAGATCATCTGGGAATCCTCGAAAAATAGTTAGAACACGGCAAAATCGAGTCACCAAGTAATTCTCTTCTTTAATCTCTGTCTCTATTTAGTTCGCTAAAACAAAGTTTCAATCTTGTTACGTGGAGGGAGTAGATCTGAAATCTCAAAGTTTTAGTTCACTGCCTCTAAAAAGGTACACTTTGGAGCAACTTTTTGAGTCTCAATGCGAGACTCGTTGTCTCCATGAAGTCGCCACTGCTGCATTTCCTCTACCATATTTCTCCTTCATAGACCTGATAATTCATGTGGGATAGACACAAGAAAAATTCCAAAGTTAAATTTGGCCATCCCTAGAAAGGGGATGGATTATCATTGTTATTCGACATTTTATTAACTGTTTTTATATATTTTGTTTACTATCACTCTTAATTAATTCTTGCATGAACGTGTAAGGGTAACCAATACAGTTAAAATTGAATTAGTTATCCCAGCAATACCTACCTGCCTAAGTAGTGCTTATGAAATTAGTTTAACTGAATAATGGTTAAGTCAATATGGGTTGATCCTAGTTTTAGTCCAATTAGAATTTTTTTCCTACTAAGTATTCTTTTTATAATACTCAAGCTAACTATCTTGTAAATCAATGTCATGCTTTTTTATCAATTAGAGCTTTTAAACAAATAAACAATACATTTGCTTTCTTAACTATTCTTAACTTCAAGCCTTTACGATTTTTAATTAAAGCCTTTGGGCATTTTCCTCCAGTGTCCTTTTAGAGTTAATATCCTAAAATCAAATTTGAGTTTTCAAATGACATATAATATTTTGTGAAATATTTTAACTCTTGTAGTCTAACAGTCTTACAAAGCTTTAGTTAAATTTCACTAAGTCCGAAGGTAACCGCGTCTCATGCGGATCTTGAGGGGTGCTTCACACCTTCCCCTTAAGTTAATTTGAACCCTTACCTTAGAATCTCTCATATTTAGTAAACTTTAATGGAATTTAACTTTACATTATCTTGTTTAAAATAGGTGTCCTAATTCACCTTTAAAATGATTAGGTGACGACTCTTTAATTAATAATTAATTCAGGAATCACCAGTATGTTATACTCTAATTTGACCTGGTTAAAATGGGGTATAACAGCTTGGCGACTCTGTTGGAGAATACTTAGGTTCTAACCATAACGGGCTTAGTTAATTAAGGTTTCTGTGCTTACTTTATTTGATCTTAAATTGTTTTACATGCCATAATTATTTTACTTGATAAAAATTGTTTATATGTTATTGCTTTAATATAACTGTCATTCCGTTTCACTTCCCCCACATTTCAAAAATTCACACAATTCACACACTAAGCGGTTACGTGATTTGCAGCCGTGCACTACTTAAAAAACCTTTTTAGGGGAAAGTTCGTGAGTAAGTTGATCTGCGGTGCAGTCGACAGTCACAAGCTTTCCACTCTCAAGTTGTCCACTTGAGAGCAGACCAGTCTAGAAAAACTCACTCTTAATCAACATAGGATAGAGCTAAGCCAAAACCTTTTGTGATATATGCATCATTTAAGCCTAAGGTACTTAATACCCTTGGTGTATTAAGTCCATTAGCCAACCTTACCAAATGTCCGAATGGGTTTATGACCCTAAGTGACACTTTTCATAATTTATGTGCATATTTTGAAGGATAAATATTTCAATTATGTGGACCATTTTCTCTAAATTAATTAAATCCTAGGGAGAGAGATTATGACTAAACCTTTTATGAGAGGTATGGAAATTTTAAGTTTGCAAGAAGTGGTTGACACCATCAAATAGATTGAAGGAGCTTAGTTTACTTAGATTAGAAAGCATGTATATTGTATATTTCATTCTTCATGTAATTCTTTCGTTCTTCGTGTGAGAAATAACAAAAAAAAACTATCCTTGTACTTTACTTTCTTTGGGAATAAAATTAATTTATACGAGTTATGGAATGACACACGATGGCATAATTATCCTTCAAATTATCGTTAGGCCTACCTCCGGCACAGTAAGGTCCTTTGCATAATAGGACGCTATAATCTTTGTGCAATAACATGCTATGTGCAACAATGTGCTTATTTTTATGCAAAATATTTTATTTCCACATACTAACTTGTTTTCTTTTTCTTATTTTTCTTTTTCTATTTTTTTAAAAAAATTATTTTTTTAAAAAAGAAGGTTGACTTGTGCTAAAAGGGGAGTTGGGGGAGCATCCATATTTCACGCGGTCTAGAAGCAAGAGATTAGTCGCAGACTTACCACTAGTTCCTCAGATGGCTGAAGGGAATCTTTCCAGTACAGATTTGAGTTTGGTAGATGTGGTTATTTCATCCGTTCCAACTCTCGCGCTTCCTACAACAGATGACCCTCGCCTCTCAAGAGACCCAGAAACATTTGGAGGTCATTGCTCGTTTGGAACAAAAAGTTGCTGAACTAAGCTACATGGTACAACAAAATAGATCATTTTCTCAAACTCCACCTCACATGACTCCTCCTCCTCCTCAACGCATTCGCGAAAATATGCATATACCACTCCCATTTCCAAACTTGGATGGACTAAATTGAGAAAATCAGTTCACTGCTCCTCAACCAATTCAAAATGTACCACTCAGTCACTCAAAATGCTCTCCTTCCATCCATAGTTGCTCCTCCAAAGGTTCAATACACACAACTGACACATAATGCTACTAATGTGCAGCAAGTTTCACCAATACATACTTATGCGACAGTCCCACCTATGACACAAACCCCAGGACTGTGTCGTCTAGATGTGGATCATTACGTTGAAGCCGAAAAGGAGGCAAAAGCAGTTGATGGTGAAATGATAAATAGGAAGCTCAAGAGTTTGAAAGATGCTTTGAGAGGTCTACGAGGGTTGGGTACTAATCAAAGCGTGAAGTATGAAGAGTTATGTGCATTTCCTAAAGTAGAGTTGCCACCTGGTTACAAGATTCCAAAGTTCGAGAAGTTTGACGGATCAGGGAATCCTTTCTTCCACTTGAAGCTCTATTGTGAAAAGTTAATTGGCGTGGGGTAGAATGAAGGGATAAGAATCAAATTATTCAATCAAAGTTTGAGCGGAAAAGCTTTAGAGTGGTACTCTAAACAAGACATTACCAAATGGCGTACTTGGGATGATTTGGCAAATGCTTTTGTTGATCATTACAAGTTTCATGTTGAGATTGCTCCGGACAGAATTTTGATAACCGAATTGAAGAAGAAATCAACTGAATCTTTTCGGGAATATGCTATAAGGTTGAGGTAAGAAGCATCAAGGGTACACCCGCCAATGGAAGAGACAGAAATGATAACCTATTTCATTCGGGTGCAGGAACTTGAATATTATGAGCGAATGATCGTAATGGGTAGAAAAACATTTGCAGAGGTAATCAAAGCCGGAGAAATGATCAAAAATGGGATCAAGACTTGAAGAATAACAAGTCTAGCAGCATTACACGCCACTAGCAAGGTTATCCAAATCGGTGCCATCGGGAGCGGAAAGAAAAAGGAGAAAGAAGTTGCAGCTGTAATGGCTTTGGGAGGTACTTCGTTTCACCAACGAAAACCTTCACAGTAACAATCAAACGCCCCCTATTCACAACATTTCCAATATTCCTCACAGTCACCTTACCAAACTTCATCATCTTACCAGCCTCAACCACCACAAAACTCATATCCTGTTTATAACACAACCAATATAACAAGCTCTACCACCACAACAACCTCATCATCCCAACAATACATGCGAACTCCGTCCAAACAGGCCTGCTCGCAACTTCACACCATTAGGGGAGCCATTGAGTGTTGTCTTTGAAAGGTTGCAAGCTTCAGGTTTATTGTATTCTGTGGAAGGCAAAATTCCAAACCCATTACCTAGAAGTTTTGATCCTACCAAGACCGGTGCATATCATTCTGGGGTAAAAGGACATTCAACTGACCGTTGTTATGCATTGAAACACAAGGTTGAAGACCTCATTGAAGCAAAACAAATCAAAATCAGACAACCAACAACAAATGTGAACACCAATCCACTCCCGAATCATAATGAAGCCTCGCTGAATATGATTGGAGTTGATGAAGAAGATGATGATCCGGCTAGATTCATCGTGCCTGTTAGGAGCATGGAAGATTATACATTTGTGGTTGTTACTTCTCCTACTGTAATGATAAGAGGTTTTACACCCATTGAGATACTAGGAGTTGCATCTACACCTGTGAAGGTACTTCAAGCGTCAATTCAATTACTAGTGGTTGATACTAGAGCCATACCGTGGAATTATCAACAGGTTGTAATGGAATACCATGGAAAAGAAACGACCACTAATAGGCCAAAGATTTTGGGAATGACGAGGTCTGGAAGATGTTACACTCCATAAAACTAACTGGGTTGAGACAAGGCAATGAATGCAATGTTCCACCCAAGAACGTTGTGACAAACGTAGAAGCACAAGAGTTTCTGAGAAAGATCAAGGCAAGTGAATACTCAGTTGTAGATCAATTGAAGAAGTCCAATGCCCAGATTCCAATCCTATCTTTTCTTTTGACTTTGGACGTACACCGAGATGCACTCCTAAAGATTCTGAGTGAAGCATATGTGCCGACTGAAACAACTAGTGAAGCAATAGCTGGAATGGTTGGACGTATGATTGATTGTCACCTAATCAGCTTTGATGATGAAGAATTTCCACCAGAGGGATGTAGTCATAACAAGGCGCTCCACATCACTGTTAAGTGTCGTGATATGTTCATATCTAGAGTGATGATTGATGGAGGTTCTGGGGTTAACATTTGTCCGCTCACTACTCTAAAGAAGATAGGGTATGATTTCAGTAAACTCAAGCCAAGTTATATGAGGGTTTGAGCATTTGACGGTGCCGTGAAAAGTTCAATTAGAGAGGTAGAATTGAACGTGTTGATTTGGCCAGTCGAGTTCATTATGGGGTTTCAAGTACTTGATATTTCCACAACATACAACCTGTTATTAGGAAGACCATAGATTCATCTGGCTGGGGTTATGCCATCGACTTTGCATCAGACCGTCAAGTTTAAGTGGGATCAGCAACAAATAGTCATACATGGAGAAGGTGATACGTCTATCTATCGGGAGCAATCTATCCCGTGATGATGTCCATCTCATTGAAGAAGTATTAGGCATGTGCCTAATAAAAGTTTCTTTGGTTTGGTAATCAACCTTGTTGACTTGGTTTGGTTAGGTAGCCAACCTTGTTGAATTAGTTTGGTTTGGTAGCCAACCTTGTTGATTTTCTTTGGTTTGGTAGCCAACTTTGTTGAATTGTGAAAAGTGTGTGTAAATTGTCAAATATTATAGACTTTAGAGGGTGAAGCTTTGGCTATAAAAGGAGAGCTTCAACTCTCATTTCTACACACCAACAAAGAGAGAAAGAAAGAGTGAGGTTTCACAGACAAGGTATAAGAAAATAGTCTGTGAGGAAAATAGAGAGTGAGCGATATTGTAGTGAGGTGAGAATATCAAAAGAGGGTTATTTCTTTTGAGTGTTGTAGTGGTCTTTGGAGTATTTATCTCCGACCTACAAAGTGTAAAATTCCTTACTATAGTGATATCAGTTGCTCCTCTCGGGGCCGTGGTTTTTTCCCTTATTAAAAGGGTTTTCCACGTAAAAATCTTGGTGTCGTTGTTACTCTTTTATTCTTGTTAATTACCGTATCTCGGTGCTACATTATTATTCCACTTTTATTACCGTGAATATTATTTTGGCAAGGGGTTTATTCCCAACAACTGGTATCAGAGCACAGGTTCTGCTCGTTCACTGAAATACTATTCACTATCGATAGTACTATACTTGGTGAAAAATAAAAATGTCCGGAGTAAAGTACGAGGTAGCAAAATTCAACGGAGATAACGGTTTCTCAACATGGCAAAGAAGGATGAGAGATCTGCTCATCCAACAAGGATTACACAAGGTTCTAGATGTTGATTCCAAAAAGCCTGATACCATGAAAGCTGAGGATTGGGCTGACTTGGATGAAAGAGCTGCTAGTGCAATCAGGTTGCACTTATCAGATGATGTGGTAAATAACATCATTGATGAAGACACTGCACGTGGAATTTGGACAAGGTTGGAAAGCCTATACATGTCCAAAACGCTGACAAATAAATTGTACCTGAAGAAGCAGTTATACGCCCTACACATGAGTGAAGGTACGAATTTTTTGTCACATTTAAATGTGTTTAACGGACTAATCACACAGCTTGCCAACCTCGGAGTGAAAATCGAGGAAGAAGATAAAGCCATCTTGCTATTGAACTCGTTGCCATCTTCGTACGATAATTTGGCAACAACCATCCTGCACGGTAAGACTACTATTGAGTTGAAAGATGTCACATCGGCTCTTCTACTCAATGAGAAGATGAGAAAGAAGCCTGAAAATCAAGGACAGGCTCTCATCACAGAAGGTAGAGGCAGGAGTTATCAAAGGAGTTCGAACAACTATGGTAGATCCGGAGCTCGTGGGAAGTCAAAGAACCGATCCAAATCAAGAGTCAGAAATTGCTACAACTGTAATCAACCAGGTCACTTCAAAAGAGATTGCCCAAATCCAAGGAAGGGCAAAGGTGAAACCAGTGGCCAGAAGAATGACGACAACACAGCCGCCATGGTGCAAAATAATGATAATGTTGTCCTCTTTATAAATGAGGAAGAGGAATGCATGCACCTGTCAGGTCCAGAGTCGGAATGGGTGGTTGACACAGCGGCATCTCACCATGCCACACCGGTAAGAGATCTTTTTTGCAGATATGTAGCAGGTGATTTCGGCACAGTGAAAATGGGTAACACAAGTTACTCAAAGATTGCGGGGATTGGTGACATTTGTATCAAGACAAATGTCGGATGCACATTGGTTCTAAAGGATGTGCGGCATGTACCTGATTTGCGGATGAACTTGATCTCGGGAATTGCTTTAGACCGAGATGGATACGAGAGTTATTTTGCAAATCAAAAGTGGAGACTCACTAAGGGATCATTGGTGATTGCAAAGGGAGTTGCTCGTGGCACGTTGTACAGGACAAATGCAGAAATATGCCAAGGTGAATTGAACGCGGCACAAGATGAGATTTCTGTAGATTTGTGGCACAAAAGAATGGGTCATATGAGCGAGAAGGGATTGCAGATTCTTGCCAAGAAATCACTCATTTCTTATGCCAAAGGTACAACGGTAAAACCTTGTGACTACTGTTTATTTGGTAAGCAGCATAGAGTCTCATTTCAGACATCGTCTGAAAGAAAATTGAATATACTTGATTTAGTATATTCTGATGTTTGCGGCCCAATGGAAATTGAATCAATGGGCGGTAACAAATATTTTGTTACTTTTATTGATGATGCTTCACGAAAATTATGGGTTTATATTTTGAAAACCAAAGATCAGGTGTTTCAAGTTTTCCAGAAGTTTCATGCTCTAGTAGAAAGGGAGACGGGTCGAAAGCTAAAGCGTCTCCGAAGTGACAATGGAGGTGAGTACACTTCAAGGGAATTTGAAGAGTATTGTTCAAGTCATGGGATCAGACATGAAAAGACAGTTCCTGGAACCCCACAGCACAATGGCGTAGCCGAGAGGATGAACCGCACCATTGTGGAGAAGGTGAGAAGCATGCTCAGAATGGCTAAACTGCCTAAGTCATTCTGGGGTGAAGCAGTTCAGACAGCCTGTTACCTGATCAATAGGAGTCCATCAGTTCCGTTGGCGTTTGAAATCCCAGAGAGAGTTTGGACCAACAAGGAGGTGTCCTACTCGCATCTGAAGGTGTTCGGTTGCAGAGCTTTTGCACATGTACCAAAAGAGCAGAGAACAAAGCTGGATGATAAATCTGTTCCCTGCATATTTATCGGATATGGAGATGAAGAGTTCGGGTACAGACTGTGGGATCCTGTAAAGAAGAAGGTCATCAGAAGCAGAGATGTAGTCTTCCGAGAAAGTGAAGTTGGAACTGCTGCTGATATGTCAGAAAAGGCGAAGAATGGTATAATTCCTAACTTTGTTACTATTCCTTCTACTTCTAACAATCCCACAAGTGCAGAAAGTACGACCGACGAGGTTGCCGAGCAGGGGGAGCAACCTGGTGAGGTTATTGAGCAGGGGGAGCAACTTGATGAAGGTGTCGAGGAAGTGGAGCACCCCACTCAGGGAGAAGAACAACCTCAACCTCTGAGGAGATCAGAGAGGCCAAGGGTAGAGTCACGCAGGTACCCTTCCACAGAGTATGTCCTCATCAGTGATGAGGGGGAGCCAGAAAGTCTTAAGGAGGTGTTGTCCCATCCAGAAAAGAACCAGTGGATGAAAGCTATGCAAGAAGAGATGGAATCTCTACAGAAAAATGGCACATACAAGCTGGTTGAACTTCCAAAGGGTAAAAGACCACTCAAATGCAAATGGGTCTTTAAACTCAAGAAAGATGGAAATGGCAAGCTGGTCAGATACAAAGCTCGATTGGTGGTTAAAGGCTTCGAACAAAAGAAAGGTATTGATTTTGACGAAATTTTCTCACCTGTTGTCAAAATGACTTCTATTCGAACAATTTTGAGCTTAGCAGCTAGCCTAGATCTTGAAGTGGAGCAGTTGGATGTGAAAACTGCATTTCTTCATGGAGATTTGGAAGAGGAGATTTATATGGAGCAGCCAGAAGGATTTGAAGTAGCTGGAAAGAAACACATGGTGTGCAAATTGAATAAGAGTCTTTATGGATTGAAGCAGGCACCAAGGCAGTGGTACATGAAGTTTGACTCATTCATGAAAAGTCAAACATACCTAAAGACCTATTCTGATCCATGTGTATACTTCAAAAGATTTTCTGAGAATAACTTTATTATATTGTTGTTGTATGTGGATGACATGTTAATTGTAGGAAAAGACAAGGGGTTGATAGCAAAGTTGAAAGGAGATCTGTCCAAGTCATTTGATATGAAGGACTTGGGCCCAGCACAACAAATTCTAGGGATGAAGATAGTTCGAGAGAGAACAAGTAGAAAGTTGTGGCTATCTCAGGAGAAGTACATTGAACGTGTACTAGAACGCTTCAACATGAAGAATGCTAAGCCAGTCAGCACACCTCTTGCTGGTCATCTAAAGTTGAGTAAGAAGATGTGTCCTACAACAGTGGAGGAGAAAGGGAACATGGCTAAAGTTCCTTATTCTTCAGCAGTCGGAAGCTTGATGTATGCAATGGTATGTACTAGACCTGATATTGCTCACGCAGTTGGTGTTGTCAGCAGGTTTCTTGAAAATCCTGGAAAGGAACATTGGGAAGCAGTCAAGTGGATACTCAGGTACCTGAGAGGTACCACGGGAGATTGTTTGTGCTTTGGAGGATCTGATCCAATCTTGAAGGGCTATACAGATGCTGATATGGCAGGTGACATTGACAACAGAAAATCTACTACTGGATATTTATTTACATTTTCAGGGGGAGCTATATCATGGCAGTCTAAGTTGCAGAAGTGCGTTGCACTTTCAACAACTGAAGCAGAGTACATTGCCGCTACAGAAACTGGCAAGGAGATGATATGGCTCAAGCGATTCCTTCAAGAGCTTGGATTGCATCAGAAGGAGTATGTCGTCTATTGTGACAGTCAAAGTGCAATAGACCTTAGCAAGAACTCTATGTACCATGCAAGGACCAAACACATTGATGTGAGATATCATTGGATTCGAGAAATGGTAGATAATGAATCTCTAAAAGTCTTGAAGATTTCTACAAGTGAGAATCCCGCAGATATGCTGACCAAGGTGGTACCAAGGAACAAGTTCGAGTTATGCAAAGAACTTGTCGGCATGCACTCAAACTAGAAGACAGTGCTACCTCCTCTGGATGAATGAGACTGGAGGGGGAGATTGATTATGTCCATCTCATTGAAGAAGTATTAGGCATGTGCCTAATAAAAGTTTCTTTGGTTTGGTAATCAACCTTGTTGACTTGGTTTGGTTAGGTAGCCAACCTTGTTGAATTAGTTTGGTTTGGTAGCCAACCTTGTTGAATTTCGTTGGTTTGGTAGTCAACTTTGTTGAATTGTGAAAAGTGTGTGTAAATTGTCAAATATTGTAGGCTTTAGAGGGTGAAGCTTTGGCTATAAAAGGAGAGCTTCAACTCTCATTTCTACACACCAACAAAGAGAGAAAGAAAGAGTGAGGTTTCACAGACAAGGTATAAGAAAATAGTCTGTGAGGAAAATAGAGAGTGAGCGATATTGTAGTGAGGTGGGAATATCAAAAGAGGGTTATTTCTTTTGAGTGTTGTAGTGGTCTTTGGAGTATTTATCTCCGACCTACAAAGTGTAAAATTCCTTACTATAGTGATATCAGTTGCTCCTCTCGGGGCCGTGGTTTTTTCCCTTATTAAAAGGGTTTTCCACGTAAAAATCTTAGTGTCGTTGTTACTCTTTTATTCTTGTTAATTACCGTATCTCGGTGCTACATTATTATTCCACTTTTATTACCGTGAATATTATTTTGGCAAGGGTTTATTCCCAACATCCCGTTCATTGAAGTAACAGGAGAGCTTGATGGAACTACATACCATGCATGGGAAATTGTGGATCCTGCCTGTGTAGCTGAAGGGAGCCAAATCCAGGAGCCAAAGATGTCTTGCGCTGCAATCATGGTGGAAAAGGAAATGCTAAAAAATGGGTATCAACCAGGATTGGGGTTGGGAAAAATATTGAATGGACGAGTTGAGCCTATAGTCCTGCCTGGACAACAGTTTACTTTTGGTTTAGAGAGGAAGTGAAGGAAGCACGACAGAAGAAAGAAAAAGAGATCCACCTACCAAAACCGATCCCAACCATTAACCAAACTTTCCTAAAGCCTACTATTGTCTAGACTCCGGATGTACCTGTAGAGATTTCATATGATGATATTATAGAGGGTGTCAAGAACTTGCTCGTGGGAGATGAAGATGGTCGTGATATGGTATTTGAAGACATTGCTGAAACACCGACTGTACGTGTTGTCGAACCAGGATCTGTTTTGAAGAATTGGACTTGCATCTCAGCCCCGGTTCGCCGGGAGTTTCAGTAGTTTAAGTCATGAATTTCTTTTGTAATTGGCCTGAGGCATAAGTTAGAACCTATTTTTTGTCATGTCGCCTCTATGTTTTGTTACGGCCATCTAAGTTAGGATTCCATTTTCTTGTAACGAACTACGTCCGGACCTGATTCCCTTTGGATATGTAGGCAACCTAATATGGGTTTGGCTTCTTTATTTTAAAAACTTCCTGTCTTTTTATGCAATGAACTATGTCTGGCCTGATTCCTATTGGATACGTAGACAACCTAATTTGGGTTCGACCCCTTTATTATAAAAAAATTTAAAGCCCCTATTTCGTTTGAACTGTGTTTGGCCTGATTTCTGTCTCGACACCTCTTGACAAGAATACATAGGCAGCCCGAGATGGGTTCGACCCCTTTTGATTTAAAACCCCTTATGCCTTTGGTTTTTCAAACTATGTTTTGGCCTGATCCTCGTCTTGATACCGAGGCAACTCTATGCAAGGGTTTGGTCTTTTCCATTGTTTCAAGTCCAAATTTCCTAGTACCAAAAAAAAACTGGGGCAGATTTTTTTTAAACCAATCCAAAACTATTTTCTCAATTTTCCAAAATGTGTACATTGTTCCATTTAAAATCATGTGCCTTGGGACTAGAACTAGGGCCGAGATTTTTTAATCAAATATTTTCCTTAATATTTCTTTAAAAATTTCTCACTTTCCAACTACTTAGAATCAAATACCTTTAGGACTAGAAAGTTAAGCAAATTTTCCCTCGAGTTAGTCATATAGCCTTCAAAGCTTTCGTTATTCCTCTATACCAAAATTTAGTGTCTTTTGAATGGAAATTGGGGCAATTCTTTAGAAGTATCACATAGTTGGCCTTAAAGATTTAGAGATTTTAAGTAGTGTCTGACATGCACAGGCCAAGTCTATCTAGGAGTTTGATAGGCTTAAACTTAGCTTGTCACAATCCTTTATATCATTAGAGTCGTTAAGTAGAGCCTTTTCGCCTAAGTTATCTAAATTGTGCTACTGTGAGATTCAAAAGAAATTTTTGTCACTTATTACTGAAACTCCTTTGTAAAGCATACATGTATGGTGGAAGTGTCGAAGCATATGGATGTGATCAAGACAAGAACGCGCTTAAGGACTAAGTTCCCCAAATGAGCACAAGTCAACTGATTTTCTTTATACTCACGATTTTTCTTTGATGAGACAGGTTCAATATTGATTTGTACGCAAATGCAAATTCAACTCAAACTCAACTCCTCTTCGTGAACATAGATTTAGATGTCGAACGTGATTGTGGACGTGGATGTGAACGTAGACGTGGATCGTGAATTTATCTTGCTTTAAACGTTTTAGCGTAGATGCTATTTAATTTTTTATTTATTTTCTTTTCAAATTCTAATTGTGGATTTGGACGTGGATTTTTCTTCCCAACCAAGGTTTACGAGCGTAAATTCTCACAAATCCAAATTATTTATATATTTTATTGCTAATATTTTTCTATCTTGTGGCATTTTGTGGACATGAAAACGGACATAGACGTGGATCGTGGATTAAACTCCTTTTAATATGGACATTATTCAACACCTTTTCAAATTCTAATCGTGGGAGTGGATTTATCTTCTCAACCAACGATTTTAAGCATTTCGCTTCTTTTAATTTGGATGTGGACGTGGATGTGGATATGATCGTGGATTTATCTTGCTTTCAAATGCATGCGATGTGGACGTTATTTAATTCTTCATTAAATACTGAACGTGGACGTGGATGTGAATTTATCTTTTCAAGCATAGGTTATGAGAGTAAATTCTTTCAACCCGATATATTTACATATATCTCTTTATCGCTAATATTTATCTTTAGCTTGTGGCATTTCATATGGAGACAAAATTAAAGCTCAATCAAATCGTGGATCATAATCTAAGCAGTGAACTGGGGGAATTGCTGAAGGTAGAGTTAAACTCGTTAGCAAGAGGTCAACGATCTACTCCCAACTACATTCCCGCATTCTCGTGGTTATGTAGGCAATTCAAAATTCACGCAAATTTTACCGTGTCCATCTTTGAGTAGCAAATTGTTTCAACCTAGTCTCACCATAAATCTTATTCACTCGAACTACATATGGCCAAATCTTAAAGCCCGAGATATATAGACACGTCAAAAATCGGGGCTCGGCTACGACATTCCTAAATTTCCCATCAAATCCACCTTTACTCATTCATATCCACACCAGTTCAGTCGGGACAAAATTAGTTGCTATGTCAATTTCTTTGCCCGAAAACTCTTTTATCATTTCCGGTCAAAGAGGGGCAGCTGTTGACATCCAATTTTGTCCCACTTTTTTCTACTTAATTTCCTTGCGCTTCCTGGTCATTAATGCTCTAATAGTGTATTATTATTTATTTTATGGTTATTACCCTTATTATAATTATATTATTTTTAGGATTAATATCACTATTAACAATATTATTACTAATTATTATTATTATTATTATTAGTAGTAGTAGTAGTATTAGTAGTATTAGTAGTAGTGGTAGTTACTATTAGTACCATAATTATTATTATTAATATTGTCATTAATACTAAAAATATTATATTTTAATTATATAAACTAATTACATATTTTGAATAATCTATATGTCTATCATATTATTGTATTATGTCCAAATTATCAAGACAAAGGAAGCTCAAAGAAATTAATAAGAAGAAAGAAAATGCCATCAAATTAGGCTCAAAGGATAACCCATTTTTATAGATGAGCCCAAAGTCTGCCAAAATGATTAGCCCATGTAGTAAAATTCCTTTTGAAGACTAATGAGCCCAAATATAATTTATCAGATTTTCATTTAAGCCTAACTGAAGCCCAATCTGCCTAGCCCATCTAAATGAATCCTCCAGAAGCTCTCATTTTTGCCGTAGGATTAAAATTAGAATGACCCAATGATCCTCCTTTCTTAAGATTTAGACCTAATAGTATTCAGACTTGCTAGAGTTTTAAAATCTCAATCTCTCTATGCAGCCGCCAACCCCTTTCCTCTCTTGGACAAAATTTCAACTCGCTTTCACCATGAAATCAGAATGGTTTCACCATTTTCGCCAAAGTCTTCATTTTCTCTCTTGCATATTCAGTGAAAAGCCGAAAACTTTGGTATCAAAGTTGACCAAATCGCTATTTTTCTGAAGCAAGAGAACGATTTTGTTGATCTTCTTTCTGTCACAATTTTGACGGATCTTGAACGAGCAATTTTGAATTTCAAGCGGATCTTTCAATTCCCGCTTCCAAAACCCTAGTTTTCTCCTATAAATACTCCCCAACTCTCCAGCCGAAAGATCATCTGGGAATCCTCAAAAAATAGTTAGAACTTGGCAAAATCGAGTCACCAAGTAATTCTCTTCTTTAATCTCTGTCTCTATTTAGTTCGCTAAAACAATGTTTCAATCTTGTTACGTGGAGGGAGTAGATCTGAAATCTCAAAGTTTTAGTCCATTGCCTCTAAAAAGGTACACTTTGGAGCAACTTTTTGAGTCTCAATGCGAGACTCGTTGTCGCCATGAAGTTGCCACTGCTGCATTTCCTCTACCATATTTCTCTTTCGTAGACCTGATAATTCGTGTGGGATAGACACAAGAAAAATGCCAAAGTTAAATTTGGTCATCCCTAGAAAGGGGATGGATTATCATTGTTATTCGGCATTTTATTAACTGCTTTTTATATATTTTGTTTACTATCACTCTTAATTAATTCTTGCATGAATGTGTAAGGGTAACCAATACAGTTAAAATTGAATTAGTTATCCCAGCAATACCTATCTGCCTAAGTAGTGCTTATGAAATTAGTTTAACTGAATAATGGTTAAGTCAATATGGGCTGATCCTAGTTTTAGTCCAATTAGAATTTTTTCCTTACTAAGTATTCTTTTTATAATACTCAAGCTAACTATCTTGTAAATCAATGTCATGCTTTGTTCATCTATTAGAGCTTTTAAACAAATAAAAAATACATTTGCTTTCTTAACTATTCTTAACTTCAAGCCTTTACGATTTTTAATTAAAGCCTTTGGGCATTTTCGTCCAGTGTCCTTTTGGAGTTAATATCCTAAAATCAAATTTGAGTTTTCAAATGACATATAATATTTTGTGAAATATTTTAACTCTTGTAGTCTAATAGTCTTACAAAGCTTTAGTTAAATTACACTAAGTCTGAAGGTAACCGCGTCTCATGCGGATCTTGAGGGGCGCCTCACACCTTCCGTTAAGTTAATTTGAACCATTACCTTAGAATCTCTCATATTTAGTAAACTTCAATGGAATTTAACTTTACATTATCTTGTTTAAAATAAGTGTCCTAATTCACCTTTAAAAGGATTATGTGACGACTCTTTAATTAATAATTAATTCAGGAATCACCAATATGTTATACTCTAATTTGACCTGGTTAAAATAGGGTATAACAAAGGCTCGGCGTATGGTCGAGAAGGGGTGTTTGGCCTATTTGGCATATGTTCGTTATTCTAGTGCCGAGGTTCCTTCTATTGATTCTGTGCTTGTTGTTCGTGAGTTCCCTAAGGTATTTCCTTTAGACCTGTCGGGTATGCCATCGGACAAGGATATTGACTTCTGCATTGATTTAGCTCCGGGCACTCAGCCCATTTCTATCTTGTCGTATCGTATGGCTCCGCTTGAGTTGAAAGAGTTGAAGGAGCAGTTGCAAGACTTGCTTGAGAAGTGTTTCATTAGACCCAGTGTTTCGCCTTGGGGTGCGTCGGTGTTGTTTGTTAAGAAGAAGGATGGATCAATGAGAATGTGTATTGATTACCGGCAGTTGAACAAGGTTACAATCAAGAATAAGTATCTGTTGCGGAGGATTGATGATTTGTTTGATCAGCTTCAGGGTGCCAAGGTATTTTCGAAGATTGACTTGAGATCTGGCTACCATCAGTTGAGGATTAGGTTATCTGATGTCCCTAAAATAGCTTTCCGCACTGGTTACGGGCATTATGAGTTCTTGGTGATGTCATTCGAGTTGACAAATGCCCCAGCAGCTTTTATGGATTTGATGAACCGAGTGTTCAGGCCTTACTTGGATTCGTTCGTGATAGTATTCATTGATGATATTTTGATTTATTCCCTCAGCCGGGAAGAGCACGAGCAGCATCTTCGAGTGGTTCTTCAGACTCTGAGGGATAGTCAGTTGTATGCTAAGTTTTCGAAATATGAGTTCTGGTTGAGTTCAGTTGCATTCCTGGGTCATGTTGTATCAGCAGAGGGTATTTAGGTTGATCTGAAGAAGATTGAGGCAGTCAAGAATCGGCCTAGACCAGCATCAGCTACAGAGATCTGGAGTTTCTTGGGACTGGCAGGCTACTATCGTCGGTTTGTGGAGGGGTTTTCATCTATCGCAGCCCCGATGATCAGGTTGACCCAGAAGGGTGCCTAGTTCAGGGGGTTGGATTAGTGTGAGGCAAGCTTTCAGAAGCTCAAGACAGCTTTGACTACAGCTCCGGTGTTGGTTTTGCCTACAGGTTCAGGGCTATATACAGTTTATTATGATGTATCTCGTATTGGTATTTGTGCGGTGTTGATGCAGGATGGCAAGGTCATTGCCTATGCTTCGCGACAGTTGAAGATTCATCAGAAGAGCTATCCTATTCATGATTTGGAGTTGGCAGTCACTGTTCATGCGTTGAAGATTTGGAGGCATTATCTGTATGGCGTGGCATGTGAGGTGTTCACGGATCACAATAGTTTGTAGTATTTGTTCAAGCAAATGGAGTTGAATTTGAGGTAGAGAAGGTAGTTGGAGCTATTAAAGGACTATGATATCACCATCTTATATCATTCAGGAAAGGCCAATGTGGTGGCCGATGCTTTGAGTAGGAAGTTAGCCAGTATGGGCAGTCTTGCTTATATTCCGGTCGGTGAGAGGCCGCTTGCTTTGGATGTTCAAGCTTTAGCCAATCAGTTCATGAGGTTGGATGTTTCTAATCCCAGTCATGTGTTAGCTTGCACGGTCACTCGTTCTTCTTTATTAGAGCGTATCCGAGATCGGCAGTATGATGATCCCTATTTGTGTGTCCTTAGAGATGCGGTGCAGCACGGAGGTGTCAAGCAGGTTACCTTAGGTGATGATGGAGTTTTGAGATTGCAGGGTCGAGTTTGTGTGCATAATGTGGATGGACTTCGAGAGTTGATTTTAGAGGAAGCCTATAGCTGCCGATACTCTATTCATCCGGGCACCGCGAAGATGTATCAAGATTTGCGGCAGCATTATTGGTGGTGGAGAATGAAGATGGATATCATTGCATATGCGGCTCGGTGTTTGAATTGTCAGCAGATTAAGTATGAGCATCTAAGGCCTGGTGGTTTGTTCCAGAAGATCGAGATTCCTGAGTGGAAGTGGGAATGGATCACTATGGACTTCGTTGTTGGACTCCCATGGACTCAGAGGAAGTTCGATGCAGTGTGAGTTATTGTTATAGGCTGACCAAGTCAGCGCATTTCATCCCTCTAGCAGTCTCTTATTCTTTTGAGAGGTTAGATGAGATCTATATCCGGGAGATTGTTCGTCTTCACGGTGTGCCCGTGTCTATTATTTCGGACCGAGGTATGCAGTTTACCTCACATTTCTGGATAGCAGTTCAGCGAGAGTTGGGCACACGGGTTGAGGTGAGCACAACATTTCAACCTCAGACGGACGGGCAGTCCGAGCGGACTATTCAGATTTTGGAGGATATGCTCCGAGCTTGTGTCATTGACCTTGAAGGCTCGTGGGATCAGTTTTTGCCTTTAGCAGAGTTTGCCTACAACAACAGCTACCAATCGAGTATTTAGATTGCTTCTTATGAGGCTTATATGGTAGGAAGTGTCAGTCTCCGGTTGGATGGTTTGAACCAGGAGAGGCTCGGTTGTTGGGTACGGATCTGGTTCAGGATGCCTTGGACAAGGTCAGGATTATTCAGGATAGGCTTCGTACAGCTCAGTCCAAGCAAACGAGCTATGCCGACCGCAAGGTTCGAGATTTGGCTTTCATGGTCGGTGAGTGGGTATTGCTTCGAGTGTCGCCTATGAAGGGCGTGATGAGATTTGGGGAGAAGGGCAAGCTTAGCCCTAGGTTCATTGGCCCGTTTGAGATTCTTGATCGAGTGGGAGATGTGGCTTACAGACTTGCATTGCCGCCAAGCTTATCAGCCGTGCATCTAGTGTTTCATGTGTCCATGCTTCGGAAATATCACGGCTATCCATCCTACGTGTTAGATTTCAGCACTGTCCAATTGGACAAGGACTTGTCTTATAAGGATGAGTCGGTAACTATTCTAGACCGGCAGGTTCGTCAGTTGAGATCGAAGAGTTTTCCTTCTATTCGTGTTCAGTGGAGAGGTTAGCCTGCTGAGGCATCGACCTGGGAGTCCAAGTCCGATATGCGGAGCCGTTATCCTCATCTTTTCCCCGACTCAGGCACTTTCTTTTTATGTCCATTCGAGGACGAACGTTTGTTTTAGAGGTGGAAAATGTGATGAACTTTTCCTCACTTGTTTTTAAAATGAATTCCGCGTTCCGAGGCCTTAAAAACCTCTTTCGTCATCACCTTGATTTGAGTGCACAGTCCGGGCACGTAGCCGAAAAACCATTTTTGTAAAAATCTGTGAAAATGATGAATTTTGACTTTACAATGAATTTAAGTTGACTTCGGTCAATATTTTGGGTAAACTAACCTGGACCGTGATTTAATGGTCCTGGAGGATATGTGGAAAAATATGGGACATGGGCATATGCTCGGAATCAAATTCCGAGGTCCCAAGCCCGAGAAATGAATTATTAAAGAAAATTGTTTTCTAGAAATTTCTATGAGTTTTAGAAATGAAATGTATTTAGAATTTGATGGTATTGGGCCCGTATTCTGGTTTCGGAGCCCGGTACAGGTCTTATATGAGAAATAAGATGAGTCTGTAAAATTTGGTAAGAAACGGAAGTCGTTTGAGGTGATTCAGACCCGTAGTTGTGAAAATTCATACTTTGAAAGTGTTGAGATTTTTCTTAGATTTCTATGCTAATTCGTTGTTTAAGAGGTTATTTTAGTGATTTGATCGCACGGATAAGTTCATATGATGTTTTTGAGTTAGTACGCATATTTGGTTTGGAGCCCCGAGAGCTCGGGTGAGTTTCGGATAGGTCTCGGGAGGTTTTTGAACTTATGAAAGTTGTAGGTTTTTGCTGTTCAGTGCACAAGGGTTTTGTTCTTCGCGTTCGCGTGGTCCCACTCGCGAACGCGTAAGGCAAATTTTTCAGGTGCCAGTTTTCTTCTTCGCGAATGCGAAGCCTGAGACGCGAACGCTAAGCTGAGGGGGGAGTACCCTTCGTGAACGCGTCCAGGCACTCGCGAACGCGTAAGGCAATTGGCCTGGGGGGGGGTTCTTACTTGTTCTATGCGAACGCGGCCACTGGCCTACGAACGCGAAGGCTCGAGGGGTCAAAGCTCCGCGAACGCGAGCCTAAGGTAACGAACGCGAAGGTCACCTAGGCCTAACTCATCGCAAACGGGACAGGCCTATCGCGAACGCGATGAATGCCTATCCAGTGATTTTAAAACTGAAGCAAAACAGGACTTAACCAAAATTTCATAACTTCTTCTTCCAAACTCCAAATTGGGCGATTTTTGAAAGAGAATTTCATCACAAATCCATAGGTATGTAATCTTAGGCTCATTTTCTTCAATTTCCATTAACGCCCATTAGATTTCTAGGCTTAAATCATGTTCTTAAGGGTAGAAAATTAGGGGTTTGGGTAGAGTAAGTGCCTTTTGTATATTTGGGATTTAGACCTTGGTTTGGGGTCGAATTTTGGAACTAATTATATATTTCGGGCTCGTGGGTGAATGGGCGATCGGGTTTTGGTCCAAACCTCGTATTTTGGCCAAGCCGGCCCTGGGTCAATTTTTGGCTTTTTGAGAAGAATGATAAGAAATCTATAATTAAGCATTGGAATTAGATTGTTTAGCCTTTATTGATGATATTAAGTCGATTATGTCTAGATACATTTGATTTCGAGCCAAATTCAAAAGGAAAGGTGGTGTTTGAGGCTTGAGTTGGCCGTGGAAGTTTGAGGTAAGTGTTTGGTCTAACCTTAGCTTGAGGGATTAAGAGTTGTGTCCTATTTGCTACGTGTTACCTGTTGAGTACGACGTATAAGCATGGTGATGAGTATCTATACGTCGGTGTCGAGCATGACCGTGAGTCTTAAATTGAAATTGTTGTGTTCTTAATGAGTAATACAAATGTCTAAGTTGGTGATTCTCTGTATTGAGCAAGGATTATGATTATTCTCGTGGAAATTATTTATGATTGAGTATTAGTATTAGTTGAGGTAGTTAGATGTTGGAACAAGTTTGGTTATAGTTGTTTCTCCCTTGCGGGATGTATATACTTGTACTGTCTCGATTCCCTTGCCAGGATAGCGTTGTTTCTTTATTGATCCCTTGACGGGACTCTATTTGTGAATTGGTATAGAACTGTATATGTGGATCGGGTTGCACGCCGCAACAATAATATAATTGGATCGAGTTGCACGCAGCAACAGTGATAAATGATATAGATCGGGTTGCACGTCGCATCAATAATATAATTGGATCGGGTTGCACGCCGCAACAGTGATAAATGATATAGATCGGGTTGCACGTCGCAACAGTAATAAATGATATGGATCGGGTTGCACGCCGCAACAGTAATAAATGATATGGATCGGGTTGCACGCCGTAACAGTATTATTATATTTTGGATCGGGTTCCGCGCCAAAACAATAGAAAATACGAATTGTTTATAGATTGGTTGTGAGTTCTTCATTGCTTTGTTGTAGATTCTAAATTGTTCCTTATGCCTTTCTCTTAAATTATTGTTAGTATTGATATTCCCCCGCAGCATGTACCCCCTCCCATATTTACTTGTTTATTCCTGTTTTATTTTCTGTTGCATATTATATAACTGCACAGGTTTATTTGGTAGTCTGGCCCTATCCTCGTAGCTACTTCGTCGGGGTTAGGCCATGCACTTACCAGCATATGGGGTTGGTTGTGCTGATACTACACTCTGCACTATGTGCAGATCCCGGAGCGGCAGCGTTCGGACCGTAGCATTTGGATGACTGCCTTCAGTCCAGCTAGAGATACCCAGGTAGTCCTGCAGGCGTCCGCAGGCCCGGTGTTCTCTTCTATCTTTTATGTATTCTGTTTCCATTTACTTCCGAGACAGATTGTACTTTTCCTTTCAGACACTTGTATGTAGTATTCGTAGACAGTCCGTGATATTGTGACACCGGATTTCGGGTAGAGACGTATGTTGGCATTGTCGTACTGGTTATGGTTAATTTATCAGATTAAGTCTTCCGCTTGTTTTTAATTATCGTTAAATTTTCACGGTTGATCACATGTTAGTTTAAATTGTTAAAAAGGGCTAATAAATGAGTTGGAAATTCTACAATACGCTACTTGCCTAGCTTCCACGAGTAGGCGCCATCACGACTCTCGAGAGTGGGAAATCGGGATCGTGACATTAAGCGAAAAAGACAAAGAAAGAGAGAGCGAGAGACGTTAGTATTGACCTATGGCTTGGGTGGATATTCAGTCCTGGTTTATATATTTGTAGCATTGACTTATTTAGCATTTCCTTATCTAAGAATTTATTTGCAGAAACAGACAGATCTCAGGTCGAATTACTCATTTAGCCGTTTTAATTTATAAGGATATTTGTGGCGATTTTATACCCCCACAAATTTATTTTTTTAAAATATTGAGATCATATTGTTGAGGTTTTAAATTGTCGCAAATTGACTTTAAAGCCATCACAAATTAAAAAGTTATTTTGTGACGGTTGTCTTGGAGGTTTTAAAAAACTGTCGCAAATATGCTTGTGGTGAACGTAACTGTAGCAATTTTCAAAACCACCGCAATTCAATTTGTAAGGGTTGAAAAAGGCCAAAAATTAATAAAATAACGCCCACAAATTAAGCCTTTTTTTTGTAGTGTCAACTTTATTTACTAATTGGTAGCAAGATCTAAGATTAGTTCAGATTGTTCACGATAGTTTTACCTATAGAAAATATTTTTAGAATGAAAAACCCAATTTATGATTCCATCCTAGAAGAAGAATAAAAAGATGAAAGAATGGTGCTGCATTAAAGCAATAAGTACATAACATTTAGTTTTTGCATATTTTTTATTACTTAATTAGGATTATTAACACGTCAACTTGTATAAACCAAAGTCTATCGTTTATATGGTGATATAAGTGAAAGTCTTCCATACAATAGAGCTAAAATTATATGGTTCTTCCTATCTTTGCTATCAACTTGTAACTAATACTCTTCATAGAGGAAAAATTATTTTGCTTAGGTGCAACCGTGCAAATATGAATGCAAATATTTACTTTTATGTTTTTGAAATCACAAATATTGTTAGAAGCTCAGAGTGAGCTCATGCAATAGGTTCCAATGGAGGAAACCCTAAATGTACGGTAGAAAGAAAAGGGGAAAGAAGAGAGCATCGGACAAAATATCTTTATGATGAAATGAATCTTCTGCTCTTATTTCTGGAAAGTACAAGTATTTATATTTGTATTACAATGTGGCTACACTTTACAAAAGTAAACTGGCTAAAGAAATAAAAACTATGTGCTATATTTGTGTGTTATTATGTGGGCCGCTAGTAGAGGATTGAGCCTGGTCTAAAATTTATGATTTAGATATTGTTGACAATCAGATTATTTATCTAATATGTTAGAAAACTTTTTCAAGAACGTCAGCTTATATAGTGCTGAAGTTTTTACAAATGAACTAAGATGCTGAAATTTTTGAAAATGCTTTATGACAAAACTAGTGAATCCAGGACAAAAAAAACTTCAGCTTATTTAGTGCTGAAGTTTTTAGAAATGAATTAAATAACTTTAGCATCTTCTGTTGAAGTTTTTGAAAAAGCTTATCCAGGACAAAAACAACTTCAGCTTATTTAGTGCTGAAGTTTTTATAAATGAACTAAATAACTTCAGCATCTTCTGCTGAAGTTTTTGAAAAAGCTTAATGACAAAACAAATGAATCCAGGACAAAAAAACTTCAGCTTATTTAGTGCAATTACAAACAAAAACTTCAGCAAATAGAGAACAAAACTTCGGTTATTATGCTTAAGTACATCAATTACAAATAAAAACTTCAGCAAATAGAGAACAAAACTTCAGCTACTATGCTTAAGTTCAGCAATTACAAACAAAAACTTCAATACACTTGGTTCAGCACACTTGCTACTTTAGGCCCGTCTACTAGAATGCTGAAGTTTTGCGTGATTGTCTTTGCTACTTCAGCCCCGTATGTTGAAGTTACGCGAAAAAGTTGGTACGCTTGCAATTGTTTTTACAAAGTGGGCACAAGTTAAAACGTGACCCAAAAAGCGGATATAAATGCAAATGCCCCTTCCAAACTACCTTTAACATAGCTGAAATTTAAACAGTAAAACATGAACCGTATTCAACTTTCCATCTTCACCGTTAATTAAATATTACATCATTCATTTTAAATGTGTATTACTTTTTTTTTTGGTTTATTTGCAAAAAATTGATCTTTCTACATCTGGTACTCCCTCTTAATTTCTGTGACACGCTTTTCCATAATCCGTTCAAAAAGAATTACATTTCTATATTTGAAAATAATTTAACTTTAAACTTTGTACTTTGTTTAATCTAAAAAATGGATAATATTTGAATTTATACGTGATTAAGGATATGTGGCTAATTCAATACAAGTTATTAATCACGTCAGATAAAGTAAGTAAATAAAAGATATAGTAAATAGCCAAACCAATGATGGCAGTATGTCCGGGCTAGGTTAAAAGTCTTTGCAAGAAATCTGCCTTTGGTTCCGAGCTATCGCTTATGAAGAACTTATGAACAAAAGTAAGAACTTTGAATAACTTTTAGAAACATAGAGAACAAAAGTGTATTGCCTTGGTATGCGTGTTACATTGTCTCTAATGAATAATTAGTTTCCTCTTTATATAGTAAGGGATTTTCACCCTAGGTACAATTCTAAGAAAGGTAAAAAAAATAATTCGCTAGTCACTTATTTTTTGCCGATACGGACCGAGATTCACATAGTGATGTTCGATTGGGCATGGATATCACAGCCCTTTGTTAATCATGTGCGGTTGTTTGGTAATGATCTCTGAGGTCATGAGACTCGAACCGGACTCGGGGCACGTGGTCTCGATGGCTCCAAGGGCAGGTGTTTTGCTCGGACCCTGATATGAGAGGCTCCTGGCTTAGATTTCGATTCCTTACAGTCATATCCTTGTTCTATTTGCCTCACCGAGGAATCGGGGTGTTTATTTGACTCGATTTTACCCGTATACAGATAGTCCTCTTATTTCTTAGAGAGTAGGTTTGTCGAAACGATGGGAAACGATAGATGCTTTCCGGTTCCTTTCTTGGTACGTTACTGATAGTTTGCATGAGTCCACCAAACAGTAGAGTATCTGGTCCTCTATGAGGTTAAGCTGAGAATGCTAATAAGACTGTAAGTAAAGGAGGCAAGAAATTTTTACGTGGAAAAATCCCACACAAGGGGATTAAAAAACCACGACCTACACTTGTAGGCTTTTAACTTCACTAACTTGCAATCTCACTATTACAAGCCACTTTGCAATAACCCTATTATAAAGACTTCAACTAACTTGTGATGCTCTCACCACAAGCCACTTTATAGCTCTCCTAGTTACAAAGGCTTTAAACTTATGACTAATCCTAGTCACAACACAAACTCGGAAGTGTACGGATTTTTGGTTTTTCCTAAGACAAAGCTTCTAAGAAAGCAAAATAGAAAATACAATGAAGAACAAATAACAAGATTACAACTCAACTACAGAAATACATAAGCTCATTGTGACACTGATCCTTAGTGGAGTGGTCTTCTTGTTCTTGACACATCGGTGACTTTAATGCTGGATGAATACTATTATGCTTAAGAGAATATCACTGAATGCACAAGTTAAAATGTTGTGCCTTGCACCAGGTTGTTATATCACAAAAGACATCACAATGGATAGTGATATCAATTCTTGGTACACGCTTCTTCCCAATGAGAAGTGCTTGCTGCTGCATAGTCACTTCTATGCAGGTGTGTTCCACCTGTATAGTTGACTTGTACTTCTGTTAGAGAACACTAAGGGACCAGGTCCCAGTTGTGTTCCTGTTGTGTATCCAGGTCACTTTCTGCTATTACATTCCAGCTGTATTGTTGACTTGTACTTCTATTAGAGAGCCCTAAGGGACCAGGTCTCTATTGCGTTCCTCTTTTTAATGATTGCGGTCAGTCACTAACTATCACGACTCGGATCTCCCACCCTCAGAAGTTGTGATGACGTCTACTAATGTAAGCTAAGCAAGCCAAACCTTTAATCTAATTACTTCATTAACCAATTATTTCTTTTTAACAAATATAAGATGATAACGTGGTAACAACGGAAATTCAAATTTAAGCGGAAGACAACAATAAGATTATGAAAACAGCATCTATTACAAATACTTAAGCCTTAACCACCCAAAACTTGGTGTCACAGCGTCACAGACTGTCTAAGATTGCTACATACATAGTCTGAAGAAATAATAGTAAATTGTTTCTGAATAAAAGGAAAATGAAATAGGAAATAGGGACAGAGGGAGACGCCAGGGCTTGCGGACGCCTGCAGGTCTACCTTGGGTCTCCGGATGGACTGAAGGAAGCCTTCAAGCTACTGTCCAAAAGCTGCTCCGGGATATGCACATAGTGCAGAGTGTAGTATCAGTACAACCGACACCATGTGATGTTAAGTGTCCAGCCTAACCCCGACGAAGTAGTGACGAGGCTAGGACCAGACTACCAAATAAACCTGTGCAGTTCAAATATATATACAGCGCAAAAGAAATACAGAAATAAACAAATAAAGATAGGAGGGGGAAACATGTTTTGGGGAATAACGGATAAAACAGAATATCAAGAGAATTATAAAGGAGTCAAAATCAACCACTAACAAGAATAAGGAAAACAAAGGCAGATTTCACTTTATTTTCACATTTTGTTGCAGGCGTGCAACCCGATCCCATTTCCTGTGTCTCGTGGCAGGCATGCCACCTGCTCCCATTTCATGTATCTCTTGGCTCTCCCATTTCATTTACCTCGTGGTAGGCATACCACCCGCTCCCATTTCATTTATCTCGTGGTAGGCGTACCACTCGCTTCTATTTCATTATATCTTGTGGTAGGCGTACCACCCGCTCCCATTTCATTATATCTTGTGGTAGGCATACCGCCGACTCCCATTTCATTATATCTTGTGGTAGGCATACCATCCGCTTCCATTTCATTATATCTTGTGGTAGGTGTACCATCTTCTCCCATTTTAATATATCTTGTGGTAGGCATACCACCCGCTTCCATTTCATTATATCTTGTGGTATCCTAATTACAAGCCAACAAAAATCACAAAGAATCCCGGCAAGGGAACAGGAACAATATAACAACTTTCCGGCAAGGGAACAATGATATTTCAACAACATCCCGGCAAGGGAACAATAATATCAACAAACATCCCGACAAGGGAACAATCCTATCAAAACAAATATCTCGGTAAGGGAATAATACTATCAAAACAAACATCTCGGCAAGGGAACAATACTATCAAATCAAACATCCCGGAAAGGGATCATATCAAACAAACATCCCAGCAAGGGAACAATGGTGATAATAACATATGAAGCACAATAAACCACGACGGAGTCATAACACTTATAATACAAGACTTACGCGCATGCTTGACACCAACGTATAGATACTCGTCACCATGCCTATACGTCGTACTCTACAATTAACATGTAGCAAATAAGACACAACTCTTAATCCCTCAAGCTAAGGTTAGACCAAACACTTACCTCAAACTTTCACGGCCAACTCAAGTCTCAAACACCGCTTTCCCTTTTGAATTCGGCTCCAAATAAATTGTATCTAGACATAATCGACTTAATAACATCAATAAACGCTAAACAATCCAATTCCAATACTTAATTATAGCTTTCCCATCATTCTTGCCAAAAATTTAAAAATTGACCCCGGGCCCGCTTGGTCAAAACACGAGGTTCGGACCAAAACCCATTCATTCATTCACCCACGAGCCCGAATATATAATTAGTTCCAAAATTCAACCCCAAAACAAAGTCTAAATCACAATTATACAAAAAGCCCTAACTCTACCCAAATCCCTAATTTTCTACCCTTAAGAACATAATTTAAGCCTAGAAATCTAATGGGTGTTAATGAAAATTGAAGAAAATGAGTCTAAGATTACATACCTAAGGATTGGTGGTGAAATTCCCTTTCCAAAATCGCTCAATTTGGAGTTTGGAAGAAGAAGTTATGAAATTTTGGTTAAGTCCCGTAATGCATTCTGTTTCTGGACCTTTAAAATAACTGGGCGAAATTGGTTTTCATGTTCGTGATAAGCTCAACGCGTTCGCGATGCGTTAGGTCTGACAGACCTTCATGTTTGCGATAATAGGCTCGCATTCGCGGAGAAGTAACTTCTCGAGCCTTCGCGTTCGTGCCCCAGTGATCGCGTTCACGTAGGTATAATACCCCTTCCCCCTGACCAGGCCACAAGCCTTCGCGTTCGCAATACCAGGCCCGCTTTCGCGTAGGGTAGACCCCCCAAAGCTTTGCGTCCGCGACCTGGGTCTCGCATTCACGTAGAATGAAATTTTCCTTCAGCACTAATAACTCATCGCGTTCGCGAGGGTCCTCCCGCGAACGCGAAGAAGAAAATACCAAAATACTAACAACTGAAAACCTGCAACTTTTTAAGAGTTTAAATTTTTTCGAAACACATCCAAAACTCACCCGAGCCCTCGGGGCTCCAAACCAAACATATGTACTAACTCATGAACATCATATGAACTTATCCGTGCGATCAAATCGCCAAAATAAAATCATTAACATCGAATTAGACCTCAAAATCAATGAATTATTTCAAAACTTCTTAAAACATAAATTTTTCTTTTAAGGTCCGAATCCCATCAAACGGATTCCATTTCTTACCAAACTTCACAAAATTATCTTAAATCACATATAAGACCTGTACCGGGCGCCGAAACCATAATACGGGCCCGATACCAACATGTTCTAATCAAAATTCATTTCCAATTCCTTTAAACAATTTCAGAGAATAATTTTCTTCAAAAATTCATTTCTCGGGCTTGGGACTTCAGAATTCAATTCCGGGCATACGCCCAAGTCCCATATTTTCCTACGGACCCTCCAGGACTGTCAAATTATGAGTCCGGGTCCGTTTACCCAAAACGTTGACCGAAGTCAAATTAATTCATTTTAATAGTCAAAATTTATCATTTTTCACAGATTTTCACATATAAGCTTTCCGGCTACGCGCCCGGACCGCGCATGCAAATAGAGGTGATGCTAAAAGAGGTTGTTAAGGCCTCAAAATGCAGAATTTCATTTAAAAATAAGTGATACATTCTCCACTTCTAAAACAACCGTTCGTCCTCGAACAGACAAAAGAAGGAAGTACCTGAGTCGGGGAAAAGATGGGGAAAACGGCACCGCATATCGGACTCGGACTCCCAGGTCGATGCCTCAAGAAGCTGACCTCTCCACTGAACATGAATAGAAGGAAAACTCTTCGATCTTAACTGATGAACCTGCCGGTCTAGAATAGCTACCGGCTCCTCCTCATAAGACAAGTCCTTGTCCAACTAGACAGTGCTAAAATCTAAAACATGGGATGGATCACCGTGATACTTCCAAAGCATGGACACATGAATCATTGGATGCACGGCTGACAAGCTCGGTGGCAATACAAGTCTATAAGCCACTTCTCCCACTCGATCGAGAATCTCAAACGGGCCAATGAACATAGGGCTAAGCTTGCCCTTCTTCCCAAATCTCATCACGCCCTTCATAGGCGACACTCAAAGCATTACCCCCTCACCGACCATGAATGCCAAATCACGAACCTTGTGGTCGGCATAGCTCTTTTGCCTGGACTGAGATGTACGAAGCCTATCCTGGATAATACTTACCTTGTCCAAGGCATCCTGAACCAGATCCGTACCCAACAACCAAGCCTCTCTCGGCTCAAACGATCCAACCGGAGACCGACACCACCTACCATATAAAGCCTCGTAAGGAGCCATCTGAATGCTCGACTGGTAACTGTTGTTGTAGGTAAACTCTGCTAATGGCAAAAACTGATCCCACGAGCCTCCAAAGTCAATGACACAAGCTCGGAGCATATCCTCTAAAATCTGAATAGTCCGCTCGGACTTCCCGTCCGTCTGAGGATGAAACGATGTGCTTAACTCAACCCGTGCTCCCAACTCTCGCTGAAATGCTCTCCAGAAATGTGAGGTAAACTGCGTACCTCAGTCCGAAATAATAGACTCGGGCACACCATGAAGACGAACAATCTGCCGAATATAGATCTCAGCTAACCTCTCGGAAGAATAGGAGTCTGCCACAAGAATGAAATGCGCTGACTTGGTCAGCCTATCAACAATAACCCACACTGCATCAAACTTCCTCTGAGTCCATGGGAGACCAACAACAAAGTCTATAATGATATGCTCCCACTTCCACTCGGGAAGCTCAATCCTCTGAAATGAACCACCGGGCCTCTGATGCTCGTATTTAACCTGCTGAAAATTCAAACACCGAGCCACATATGCAACGATATCCTTCTTTATTCTCTGCCACCAATAATGCTGTCGCAAATCCTGATTCATCTTTGTGGCGCCCGAATGAATAAAGTACCGGGAACTATGGGCCTCCTCTAAAATCAACTCTCGGAGCCCATCCACATTAGGCACACAAACTCTACCCTGCAATCTCAAAACTCCATCATCACCTAAAGTAACCTTCTTGGCACCTCCATGCTGCACCGTGTATCTAAGGACACACAAATGGGGATCATCATACTGTTGATCACGGATACACTCTAATAAAGAAGAACGAGCGACCGTGCAAGCTAACACCCGACTGGGCTCAGAAACATCCAACCTCACGAACTGATTGACCAAAGCTTGAACATCCAAAGCAAGCAGTCTCTCACTAACCGTAATATAAGCAAGATTGCCCATACTGGCTGACTTTCTACTCAAAGCATCGGCCACCACATTGGCCTTTACTGGATGATATAAGATGGTGATATCATAATCTTTCAACAACTCCAACCACCTCCTCTTCCTCAGATTCAACTCCTTTTGCTTGAACAAATACTGAAGACTCTTGTGGTCCATGAACACCTCACATGCCACGCCATACAAATAATGCCTCAAAATCTTCAATGCCTGAACAATGTCGGCCAACTCCAAATCATGAACCGGATAGTTCTTCTCATAAATCTTTAACTGCCATGAAACATAGACAATGACCTTGCCATCCTGCATCAACACTGCACCAAGTCCAATACGAGATGCATCACAATAAACTGTATAGGGCCCTGAACCTGTGGGCAAAACCAACACCGGTGCCGAAGTCAGAGCTGTCTTAAGCTTCTGAAAGCTCGCCTCACACTCATCCGACTATCTGAACTGGGCACCCTTTTGGGTCAATCTGGTCATCAAGGCTGTGATAGATGAGAACCCCCTCCACAAACCGACGATAGTAGCCTGCCAATCCCAAGAAACTCCGAATATCTATAGCTGATGCTGGTCTGGCCAGTTCTTGACTGCCTCAATCTTCTTCGGATCAACCTAAATACCCTCTGCTGAGACAACATGACCCAGAAATGCAATTGAACTCAACCAGAACTCACACTTCAAAAACTTAGCATATAACTGACCATCCCTCAAGGTCTGAAGAACCACTCTAAGATGTTGCTCGTGCTCCTCCCGACTGCGGGAATAAATCAAAATATCATCAATGAAGACTATTACAAACGAATCCAGATAAGGCCTGAACACTCGGTTCATCAAATCCATAAAAGCTGCTTGGGCATTTGTCAACCCGAATGACATCACCAAGAACTTATAATGCCCGTACCGAGTGCGGAAAGCTGTCTTAGGGACATCGGATGCCCTGATACTCAACTGATGGTAGCCACATCTCAAGTCAATCTTCGAAAATACCTTGGCACCCTGAAGTTGATCAAACAAATCATCAATCTTTGGCAATAGATACTTATTCTTGATTGTAACCTTATTCAACTGTCGGTTATCAATACACATTCTCATCGACCCATCCTTCTTCTTAACAAACAACACCGGCACATCCCAAGGCGAAACACTGGGTCTAATGAAACCCTTCTCAAGCAAGTCTTGCAACTGCTCCTTCAACGCTTTCAACTCGGGCGGGCCATATGATACGGCGGGATAGAAATGGGGTGAGTGCCCAGAGCCAAATCAATGCAAAAAACAATATCCCTGTCGGGTGGCATACCCGGCAAGTCTGAAGGAAAAACCTTAGGAAACTCATGAACAACGAGCACAGAATCAATAGAAGGAATCTCAGCACTAGAATCACGAACATATGCCAAATAGGCCAAACACCCCTTCTCGACCATACGCCTAGCCTTCACATAAGAGATAACACAACGGGTAGAATGACTAGGAGTCCCTCTCCACTTTAAATGATTTAAACTCGGTAAGGCTAAGGTCACATTCTTGGCATGACAGTCCATGATAGCGTGGTAAGGTGATAACCAGTCCATCCCTAATATAACATCGAAATCTACCATGTCTAGAAGGAGCAAATCTATACGAGTCTTAAGACCCCCAATCACGACTATACAAGAGCAATGGACTCGATCTACCATAATAGAATCACCCATCGGTGTAGACACAAATACAGGATCACTCAAGGAATCACTAGGCATAACCAGATACGGTGCAAAGTAGGATGACACATACGAGTACGTAGACCCTTGATCAAATAACACTGAAGCATCTCTATCACAAACCAGAACCGTACCTGTAATAAGTACATTGGAAGCCTCAGCCTTGGGCCTGGATGGAAGAGCATAACATCGGGGCTGATCCCCACCACTCTAAGCTACATCTCTAGGGACGACTTGCTGCTGGCTGGCCTCCACCTCTAGCGGCCTGAGCTCCACCTCTAATACCTCTACCTCCACTTCTAGCACCTCTACCCCCATCTCTAGCTGGTCGGGCGGTCTGTGTAACACCTAGTGCTTGAACCATGGCACGGGAACCCTGATGCTGAGAGCTACTCGGTGCTCGAGGGCAATACCTAGCAATGTGCCTCGTGTCGCTACAAGTAAAACAAACCCTCGGCTGCTGGGGCTGACAACCCTGGAAACTCTGAAGCGGCGATGCACTGATAGGAGATGATGGTGCACTGTAGGACTGCTGATCAGAATACTACATCTGAGAACCACGGCCACCTGAAGCACCGTGAGAAACCTGAAGTGCTGACTAAAAATGCCCGAGAGGATGGCCCCTACCATATGAATCCCTACCTCCAGACGAGGTACCACTAAATCTACCTGAATGACGAGGCCTCTTGTCCGACCCATGACCACCTCCCTGTGACAGAACCATCTCAACTCTCTGAGCCACATTGGCCGCCTCCTGGAAATATATCTCACTCCTAGTCTCCCTAGCCATATAAAGATGAATCGACTGAATAAGTCCATCAATGAACCTCCTCACCCTCTCTCTCTCTCGGTGGGAAGTATGATAAGAGCATGATGATCCAAGTCGATGAATCTGGTCTCATACTGGGTAACAGTCATGGAACCCTGCTGAAGACATTCAAACTGCCTCCGATAAGCCTCTTTCTGAGTGATGGGGAGAAACTTCTCCAGAAATAGCTGAGTGAACTGCTCCAAGTCAAAGCTAGCGATCCGGATGGTCTAGCAAAACAGAAATCCCTCTACCAAGTCTTGGCAGATCTTGACAAGCAAAAAGTGGCAAAATCGACCCCATTGGTCTCAACTATCCCCATGTTCCTGAGAACCTCATAACAGCTGTCAAGATAATCCTGGAGATCCTCAGTAGATGCACTGCTGAAAGTAGTATTAAAGAGCTTGGTGAACCTATCCAGCCTCCACAAAGCATCGCCAGACATAGCTGCTCCATCACCGGTCTGAGCTACCATACCTGGCTGAATTGCTCCAACTGGATGAACCACTGGAGTTTGAATCTGGGGGGCTACCTGCTCTGGAGTGCGAGTAGTAGGAGTTTGGGCTCCTCCTCCAGCCTGAGAGATGGCTGGTGCTACAGGAAGCAACCTGCCCGGGTGACACTCTCTATAAGGCCCACTAGACGGACCAGAGCATCCTGAACAACTGGGGTAGCAATAAACCCCTCTGGGACCTAAGCTCTGCCCCTACCTCGGCCTCTAGCACGACCTTGGCCTCACCCTCTGCCCCTCATGGGATCTTCTACTGGGGGCTCGGGCTGCTGGTCAGTGGATGAGGAAGCACGTGTTCTCGCCATCTGCGAAAGAACATAGTAGAAATTCAATTAGCAATTAGAGACCAAACCGCACGATAGGAAAGAATAACTGTGAAGTTTTTTCTAACTCTGTAGCCTTTGGAGGATAAATACAGATGTCTCCGTACCGATCCCTCAGACACTACTAAGCTTGTTTGTGAACTATGAGACCCATATAACCTAGAGCTCTGATACCAACTTGCCACGACCCGGATTTCCCACCCATGAGAGTTATAATGGCACCTACTAATATGAGCTAGGCAAGCCAAACCTTTAATCTAATTACTTCATTAACCAATTATTTCTTTTTAACAAATATAAGACGATAACGTGGTAACAGTAGAAATTCAAATTTAAGCGGAAGACAACAATAAGATTTACGAAAACTGCATCTGTTACAAATACTTAAGCCTTAACCACCCAAAACCTGGTGTCACAGTGTCACAGACTGTCTAAGATTGCTACATACAAAGTCTGAAGAAATAATAGTACATTGTTACTGAATAAAAGGAAAATGAAACAAGAAATAGGGACAAAGGGAGACGTCAGGGCCTGCGGACGCCTACAGGTCTACCTTAGGTCTCCAGATGGACTGAAGGAAGCCTCCAAGCTACTGTCCAAAAGTTGCTCCAGGATTTGCACATAGTGTAGAGTGTAGTATCAGCACAACCGCCCCCATGTACTGGTAAGTGTCCAGCCTAACCCCGGCAAAGTAGTGATGATGTTAGGACCAGACTACCAAATTAACCGTGCAGTTCAAATATCTATACAACGCAAAAAAAATACAGAATAAACAAATAAAGATAGGAGGGGGAAACATGCTTCGGGGAATAACGGGTAAAACAGAATATCAAGAGAATTTTAAAGGAGTCAAAATCAACCACTAACAAGAATAAGGAAAACAAAGGCAGATTTCACTTTCTTTTCACATCTTGTTGCAGGCGTGCAACCCGATCCCATTTCCTGTGTCTCGTGGTAGGCGTGCCACTCGCTCCCATTTCATGTATCTCATGGCAGGCGTGCCACCTGCTCCCATTTCATTATATCTTGTGGTAGGCGTACCACCCGCTCCCAATTACAAGCCAACAAAAATCACAAGGAATCCCGGCAAGAGGAACAAAAACAATATAACAACTTCCCGGCAAGGGAACAATGATATTTCAACAACATCCCCGTAAGGGAACAATAATATCAACAAAACAAATATCCCGACAAGGGATCATTAATATCAAACAAACATCCCGGCAAGGGAACAATGGTGATAATAACATATGAAGCGCAATAAACTACAACGGAGTCATAACACTTATAATACAAGACTCACGGGCATGTTTGACACCAACGTATAGATACTCGTCACCACGCCTATATGTCGTACTCAACAATTAACATGTAGCAAATATGACACAACTCATAATACCTCAAGATAAGGTTAGACCAAACACTTACCTCAAACTTCCACGACCAACCCAAGCCTCAAACACCACTTTTCCTTTTGAATTCGGCTCCAAATCAATTGTATATAGACATAATCGACTTAATAACATCAATAAACTGTGACGTCCCTGCCAGTCATCTTAAGAATTAACGTCTCAATCCCCTATTAACTGTTTTCCTCAAGTTTATTTTTGCTATTTTGATTTGCCGGGTTATTCGGATTTAAGTTTCGGAGAGTTTTGGGACACTTAGTCCCTAAATGAGAGCTTAAGTGTTGGAAAGTTGGTCGTATTTGGAACAGTGTGAAGACAGCCTCGGAATGTATATCTGATGGTTCTGTTAGCTTCGTTGGATGATTTTGGGGTTAGGAGCGTGTTCGAATTGTGTTTTGGAGGTTCGTAGCTAATTTAGACTTCAAATGCTGAAGGTTGAATTTTTGAAGTTTTCGGTTCGATAGCGAGATTTTTATCCGAGGGTTGGAATGGAATTCCAAGAGCTTTAGTAGTTCCGTTGTATCATTTGGGATGTGTGTGCAAATTTTCAAGTCATTCGGACGTGGTTTGGTTGGTTTTTTATCAAAAGCGGAATTCAGAAGATTTTAGAAACTTAGGCTTGAATCCGATGTGGTTTGGTTGTTTTGATGTTGTTTGAGGTGTCTTGAAGATTAGTATAAGTTTGAATAAGGTTTTAAGATATGTTGATGCTTTTGGTTGAGGTCCCGGGGGCCTCGGCGTGATTTCGGATGGTTAACGAGAAAATTTAGAAAATGTTGCAACTGCTATATTTTTGCTGCTTCTGGTATTTTCGCATCTGTGGTTTGGGGAACGCAGATGCGGCGCCGCAGAAGCGACTAAGGGACCGCAGAAGAGGATTTTGGCATTTCCTTCAGGTTCCTCAGATGCGGAAGGGACACCGCAGAAGCGGTGTTGCAACTGTGAAAATGTAATCGTAGATGTTGTCACACCTCCTTTTTCACCCGCGCCGCCTCAAAGGGGCGCGGAGGGGAGTTTTTCCAATTAAAGGACAATAGAAATGGGATTTATTTATTTATTTCAGAGTCGCCACTTGGGAGATTTATGGTGCCCCAAGTCACCGGTTGAATCCCGAATCGAGGAAAAGAATGACTCTGTTTAACAGTCTGCGCACCAGAAATCCGGATAAGGAATTTTGTTAATCCAGGAGAAGGTGTTAGGCATTCCCGAGTTCCGTGGTTCTAGCACGGTCATTCAACTGTCATATTCGGCTTGATTATCTGATTTTATACAATTATGAACCTACGTGCAAATTTTAACTGTTTACCGCTTTGTTATTATTTATTCAAAGAATTGCAACGTCGTGAGAATGCATCTCGAATTGCGCCACATAAATGTACCCGCAATTTTTGATACGTTCCAACTTCGTTGAGATTTGGATTTGGGTCACATATATGTGCACCCGAGTTTAGGAAAATAACATTATTAAATACGCACCTAAAGACTAACGCGTTGTTATTTTTAGAAAAGCCGTAAAGTTCGCTATGCGGCCTATCTCGAAATCTAAGCATTCGAAATAACTATCCGTTGAGGGCCCCGCAATTTGTGTATTCTTGTTTGTCGAGACTCGTCTCATTCATTATTTTTTAAAGGAATTTGCAACGTCATGGACATGCATCTCGAACCACGTCACAATCAATGCACCCGTAATTAGCGACACATTTCGACTCCGTTGAGATTTGGATTTGGGTCACATAAATGTGCACCCGAGTTTAAGAAGATAACATTATTAAATACGCTCCTAAAGCGACTAGTGTATCATTATTTTGGGTAGGGCCGTGAAATTTGCTAAACGGCCCGTCCCGAAATCTAAGTATTTAATACATACATTTAACGAGGGCCCCGCCATTTATGTGTTTATCCAGCGAGGCTCATCTCATTTATTTTAAAAGGACAATCCTAAAGTGACTACATTTTTATTAAGTTTGTCTCTAAAAGAAAATCTCCAAATTAATTACATGCTTAAAAAAAGGGACGTGACTTATTAGTTATTAGTCTAAGACAAATGCAAATGGGAAATTGTAATCGAGCTTGTACAAAGGGAGATTATTTCATTCCTTATTCTATTAGTTAATAACACTAAAGTTGATATTATGAATAGAACACGAGATTGACACACGGTAATATCAAAACAAACCAACTATTCTTTGATTAATTTAAACTAACATTATTAGATGACTTGAACTATTGGAATTAACTATGTGTAATACAAAGCCATTTTTTTACTCTTTTTACGACTTGTCGAAGAAATGCGTCAATGCTTAAAAAACTGACATTAGGCTAACATCAATCACTAACATTCGAGAATATTAGTTACTAACATTATTCACATGTTTGTAGAAATAGATTCAACAGTCCAGTTTATGCATTCCGCAGGCATTTGCATGATATTAATGAATGAGATATCCTAATATACAAATCAGTAGAAAAGCTAGATCAAACTTAAAGCTTCAAATCTTCATGTATATTCATGCTTATGTTTTCGGCTTACAAATGACCAAGGTTACAACTGTATACCTGGAAATAGCAATACAAGAAGATGAAAGAGCAGTCAGCAATAGTAATAACACGACAAGACAACAGCAACCCAACAACAGCAATTCAAACCAGATTCGAGGCCCGGGAAAATTTGAAGAAAACCAAACAAGCTCAATAGAACAACCCCAAAAGTTTGTAAAAGACTAAACAACAACAACCAACATCACCACAAACAGACTCAACCACGCGTGTATTAAACCCAAAACTAAACTCGTAGACTACTTTGTTTTTGTTTTCTCTTTCTAAACTCTCCAGCACTCTCTTAAGATTTTCAGAATGTCTTCCTCTCCCCCCTTAAATCTGTCCTAAGTGACTCTATTTATAACAAAACTCTTGCCTTGAAAGACTTAAACTAATCCGAAATATTCTCCCCACACTTGCATGCCTTGTTCCCCACTCTAGCATGCTTTGTCTACCACTATATTAAATAAATATATTAATTTCCACTACCACATGTCTTTTCTTTATTTAATTCCATTATTCCCCACTGCCGCATGCTTTGTCCCCCACTATATTAAACAAATACATTAATTCTCACTACCACATGTCTTGTCCCCCACTATGTATTAAACAATGTATTAATTTAATATTATTAGTACTTAGTGGACAGAGCACTCAAATTAATCATTTTTTAAAACTTAAAATCCCGAAAATGCCCCTGAAACTACTGAAATTTACCATTCTACCCCCATCCCTTTCAATCTGTACCAAAACCATATCAGCAACCATGGTTGCTGGAGATGGAGCTCGTTTTGGACTGGAGGTCGACGTGGTTGTTCATGGTGGTTCGTCCATGGCTGGAGTTGGTCGACGAAGGTGGAGGGATGGGGCTGTTTGAGGCGACATACTGGTGGAGAAGAGGATTGGTGGAGGGGCGACGCTACTGGTTTGGGGAGGGCGGTTCGTGACAGTGGTCGACTGGTACGGTGTTGTCGTGCGACGATAGGAGATGGTCGTCGTCTGGGCGTGATGGTGTTGCTGGGGTGGTCGTGGTGGACGCAAATGGAGGTTGGGCTGTTTGTAGGAGTTGTGTGTGTGTGTTTTCTTGTTGAAGGAGGAAGATGAAGGGGGGCGAATGTTTTTTTAGGGTTTGGGGAAATGAAGAGTAAAAAAAATGGGAAGGGGGGGGTAACTCATTTGGTTATGGGGTGGACCGGGTCGGGTTGAGCTGGTAGGGGTTTGGTTAAGGGGTTATCTAGTTTTGGGCTTGTGGTTTAGAATTGAAGAAAAGGCCCAATCCGATTTTCTTCTTCTTTTATTGCTTCTTTTTTCTTCTTTTATTTTTTCTTAAACTAAAACTAAATTCTAAAAATCCTAAATTATCCTATAGAACTAAATTAATTTATAAAAGTGCAAATTAACTCTCAATAACAATTAACACACAATTAAATAGCAATTACGATAAAATCACACAATTTGGACATTAAATGCTAAAAATGCGACGTACATTATTTTTATGATTTTTGTTCTTGTAAAACAAACTTAATTGCTCCTAATTGTAGAATTAAATCCTAAATGCAAATGCGACATATTTTTGTATTTTTTATTAATTTAACAAATAAACATGCACGGACAAATACAAATAATTATCCAAAAATGCCACGAAAATTCTCAAAATTGCACACAAAAGGAAAATTGTTTTATTTTGAATTTTTGGGAGTAATTCTCACATAGGGAAAAATCACGTGCTCACAGATGCGGTTTCTGGTATTTAAATGAAAGTCGCAGATGCAATGAAGTTTCCGCAGAAGCGGAACCGCATATGCGGTCCCAAGGTCGCAAATGCAGAAATCACTGGGCAGAACATATAAATAGTTGCCTTTACGAATTTGAGCTACTCTTTCACCATTTCCATCTGGGTTTGAAGCTTTTGAGAGAGATTTTTGAGGAAAACAAAGGAGTTACTCTTTCGTCCTCGAATGATTGTCCTCAATGTATCTTCGGCTATCTCTGGACCTTAAATGGGTCTGTTGGGAACATGAACTTTAATTAACACTTGCATACTAAACTGAATGAATACATGGTTACTGAATTGATGAGATACTAAACTGAATAGGTACTAGACTGAATGGATACTAACCTGACTAAACACTGAAAGACATGGAGATTGTTATATAAGGTCTGAATGAGAAGGTTAGATGCTTTCGACATTTCTCCAAAATACCTACCAGCTAATAGAGCATAACACTAGCTCCATAGGGCATAATAATCTACATAACATGATACGTATACATGAATACTTGTTTGTTATGGATACATGAATTCTGAACTAACGTGGAAATATGAATACTGAACTGGCACGAATAATCGAGTGTTGAACTAACGTGAATATCCAATTACTGAACTCACATCAATATCTGAGTATTAAGCAGGCATGAATATCTGAGTATTGGACTGATATGAGTATCTGAGTACTGAACTGACTTGAATGCTCTAACATGAGATCTTAGTACTGGAAACACAAATGTCATGACATGAGATTTGAATACTGGAAACTTGAATGTTATAATATGAAACGTGAAATGCTGGTGTACAACCACTAATTATGGTGGAAATTCTAACTCGTAAGGTACTTACCCGATCCTTCATAGGATCCTATATGGGCCAATGTATCTGGGATTGAGCTTTCCTTTCTTCCCAAATCTTATAACACCTTTCACAGGAAAAACTTTTAGAAACACCCAATAATTAACTTGAAACTCTAGGTCTCTATGTTGCATGGTTGAATAGGACTTTTGGCGACTCTCAGCTGTCTTCAAATGCTCTTGAATCAATTTAACTTTCTCCATAGATTGATTGACCAAATCTGGTCCCAACAACTCCGTTTCGCCAACTTCGAACCAACTAATTGGCAATCTGTACCTTCGCCCATAAAGTTCATGCTTTCAAAACGAGATAATCCTATTATAAGGTCCAAATTTACCATCTCCACTAAAGGATATGTATGTTCTGAGATAAACACTTGGTTTTCTGTTGCTCGACTTTCACTTGCTGAAAATTCAGACACTTGGCCACAAAGTCTGCAACTTTCTTTTTTCATATTGTTCCACCAATAAGTCTCCTTGAAATTATGATACATCTTTGAGGAACCTGAGTGGATAGAATACCCGGAATTATGGGCTTCTAACATCTTCCTCCCTCGCTAAGTCCATCTATGGTTGGAACACACAATCTATCCTGGTACCTCAAAGTACCATCATATCCCCCTTGTTCAAAAGTCATCGTCTTATGCATGTGAATCCGCTCTTTCGGCTATAAGTATGGATCATCAAACCGTTTCTCCTTCACTTCGGCTACTAAGGAGGAACATGTCCCGTTCTAGACAACAACTCCACTATCTTTGATGTCCGAAAGTCGAACTCTTACCTTGGCTAAGCAATGAACTTCTTTCAACATAGTTCTCTTGTCTTCCTCATTCATGAGCTATACTTCCCACACTTTATTATCTTCATAAGCACTTCTTGAAAACACCTATAGTATTGTTGTGAGCTAAGTCTCTAACCACTACTCGGAATATTAGCGCCTCGTGCAATGGCACTACCCTCGTAATACATAAATGAGCATGACTTTATAGCTTTTCTGTGATCACTTTATCATCAATAGCTAAGCTCAATGATCATTCTACTCGCGTTGTGTTTCTTAGACATGCTAGACATATTCCTTGTGGTAATTATACGATTTTTCATCATTACCGAACTAATTTTCTTTTTCATATCCCATGCTAACTATTTGGGTTTCAAATCTCTAACTGGACTTAATGGAAATTTTCACATCACCCCTTAGACCAAAGATCTTATACTTGCGGATCCTTCTCTTTTTGTTGGGATCCGAATAACTTTCCTTATTTTCTGCAATTCCTTGCACTCTACGTCAATGACGACTCATCTTCCAACTTTCTTCTGAGCCAGAAAAACTAAATTATTCACATAACGTAAAGCTAATGTATCCACAACTATCATACACAATCTTAATAATTTAACTCTGCTCACACTGTCAGTCTTGGAGAAACCATATTTCGGTAATTCCTAAAGACTATTTTTCTATAGCTTGCTCTCTCACTTCTAGCTGATTTTTTTTCTCATTGTCACTGTACTTCGGGTTTAACTTAAACTCTTTGGGTTCTAACACATGTTTGATATTTCAAACTGTCATCCACTCGAGTTAACCTGGCTAAGTGAATCAAATCTTACCTCTACTAGCTTTGCTGAAATTACTAATTCACTGTATTTACTCAAAATTTATTTACTATTCTTTTACTAACCACCTGCTAGTATCATATTTTCTTGCTCTGCTTTGAATAACTAAAGTGAAGCATAAGGTTTATCCTAACTTCCCTCATCATATGACCATATTCTTTTATCGTACACTATCATTCTTTTTGAACTATGCACATGGATCACACTTAGGGAAATTTCATCTGTCTTAAACAAAATTGGAATATCTAACCCCAACTTTCTATACACTTCAAAATTACTTCAGTCTATAAACCTCCGGTCTAAACACATAGTCACATCATGTGAAGGGGAACTGCCATATATTTTATCTCACAATAATAGCCACTTCGTATACAAATTCACTAATATGGTACTTTCTAGTTCTGATTTGAATAAATCTAAAAAACTTAAAATCATTCCCTAAAATTCAATGTCGCCTGCTCTTGGTTCTCCTTTCATACAACATATTATTCTTAGCTATATTTCCCTTAGGCTCTTTCTTATCCAAAACTATAGTGATCAAATCTATGCCCGATGCGGTTGAATTCTTAACCTGTTACACCATGGGGTTGACATATGGATACAATGTCATACACATCTGATAAATCACTTAATGCACCATCTGGCGAGTCTTGGGTCTTAATCCCTAAAACATGCGAAGATTTTGCTATAATCACTGTTACTTACATTTTCTTTTAGCACCCGAAGGCATCACCGTATACTCCCAAGTCAGCAGATATTGGATACACTGAAAATTGGAGATCTGGTAACTGAATGACAAATAGCTAGCATACTGAATAACCATAAACCTGCTAACTGAAAGGCTGTATAACATGTAACTGAGTTAAACTGATAACCCTAAAATATAATGACTGCTTTTGTACTTTCTAATAAGGTGATGCTCTAATTTGTACTACTATCCATTGCATCCCACTTTCAACATCCTCTCAAAATACTATTTGTTACCAACATGTACTCTATAGTAATACCACAATAGGCAAATCATCCTTTCTAGAACCTTAGACTTTTCTTGCTTGTCGCTTGGGCATTCGGTACGTATGGAATTCAATAGTAAGAGAAGATTACCTATTACTCTAAGTTTCATGGCACGATCTATAGCAGAAAGAAATGAGACAACCCTGAATGTCTTGGTAGTTAACCGTTTATATGAGTGACCGGCACACACATATAAAGGAAACTCCACTGGACACGGCTTCATAGACTCTCTATGACTCTTGAACCTAGAAGCCCTCTAGTGATATTGTCCACTCTGGGCCTACGCCCTCATGGATTCAAAACGCGTCACTAGGGTCTAAGGCTTGTTAACTTATATACCCAATATCCCTCTTGTGTTTTGCCGAAGTGGGACTCTGTCTATAGTCTAGGGTGTTACATACACCCCCTCTTATGGACTCAGCGTCCTCGCTAAGGTTTGCCCTACCGCATGAGATTCGCCTAGACTCAGCATTGAGGTTTGCCCAGCCTAACCGGGATTTTTCTAAACTCAATTGAACTCTGATCTGACCCACCATCGGCAAAGCTGACACAAGAGTGGCTCTGATACCAAGCTTTGTCACGCCCCAAACCTGGGCTTGGACGTAACACGACACTCGGTGCCTGACTACATGTGACCGAGCGAACTAACTGGGTGGCTGAATCAACATGTGATATCATAACATACTGAATGCAGAAGATAAACTAACACATGCTGATATACTGAAAGTCTGAATGATATAATTCAAAGTTCGAAAATACTAATACAATTCTGAAATATATTTGTAGTCCACATGGCTTAATATGAAAAGCCTAAAAATCTGTCTAGCTGTTACTCTAGTCTATGAAGCCTCTAATGAAGTACTGAAAATACTAACTATCTGTAAATGCTGAAAGACTATAAAGTAATGATAATGTCCCGAAAGAACTAGGGATCACCAAATAGCTGATACGAGAGTCCTAGTGCTCTAAATCGTCAACCTGTAAATTATTACCTGCATTGTGAGATGTGTGAGCATGTGATTTTTGCCCCACGAAAACTACTCCAAAATAAATCAAAAATAAAGTTAATTTCTTTTAGTGTGCAATTTTGGAAATTGTGTTACGTTTATTAATTGTTTGTGTTTTGTCCGTAAATGTTTGTTTTGTTATAATTAAACAAAATTAAAATAAAAAATACATGTTTCATGCATATCTAGGATTTAATTATGCATTTAATAATTGATTCAAAAATAATAATCACAAAAATATGCATTTGTTCTAGTTTTAATGTTTCATTATGTGATTAACGCTTTGTCTATGTGTTAAATAATTGTTAAAAGGTGATTAATATTTTTGGAAGGTTGAAATTGTTTATAATTTTTATTAGGATTTTTTATAATTAGGGATAAATTTAGGAAATAAAAAATAGGTTGAAAAAAAAATTAAAAAATCGAACCTGGATTAAAATCCAGGCCCAAACCAAGTTACCCCCCCCCACAGCCCAATCCAAACAACCCAGGTCCGGTCCAATTTAAACGAACCAAAACGACAGCGTTTGGTCGTATTTCATCAATGGCCGTTGGATCAAATCCATCCAACGGCTGAGATCTCATCACCCTAACCCGTGATCCTTACCCGACCCACTGCCCCGACTCAGCCCGACCCTGGCATTAAACCAAACGACATCGTTTGGTTTAATGAACGGATCCTGTCCATTCATTCTGCCTGATCTAACGGTCAGCATCAATCCACCCCGTCCCTATATAAGTCCAAACCCCTACCCCGGCCCCCTAACTAAACACCCCCCTTCCTCTCCTGTTCATCATCGTCTTCAGACGATGCCCCTAACCCTAGCCGCCCTCATTCCCCACCGCCTGAAACCCGGCGGCAACAACGCCGCCGGTCACCACCTTAACACCCCAGAACCCCCTGAACATCCTCTATCCAAATATGTTAGCCACTTGGCTCGAATCCTCCTGAAGGTTCTCGAATCTTCATTTGAAGATTCGAGCCAAACTCAGATCTAAACCAAACAGCCCCTAATTAACACCATAGCATCCCCTATCCATCCTCATCACGGATCTGTTAGTAGCATGGTTCGAATCTTCATGGAACTGCTCGAATCTTCATTTGAAGATTCGAGTGAAACCTAACCCTACTCAGATTCCTTCCAAATTAACACCAAATGACCCCTAGGCTTCCCTCACCCTTGTGTCATCTTTGGTTCCCTTCGAATCTGCCCAGAAGTGTTCGGATTTAAGATCCAAAATCTGAAACCCTAAAAAACTTTCCAATCTTGGAATTTTTTCAATTCAAACGAGGGATTGAGGTTTAATCGACCTTAGTCGAAGTATTTTCAGTTGAAAATACTTCGACTAAGGTCTGTTTGATTCAAAAAATCCGAATCCAAGTTGAGTTTGAGTTCGGTTGAATTTGAAGAAGTAAAGGTATTTTCCCTATTTTTCTTTTGTTTCCTACGTATGTATAGTTGTTTGTTTTAATAACCTGTGTAATTTTTCATATTTTTGTTTATTTCTGTGATTCTGTCTCCTACCCGTCTACTTGATCAAATTGTGAATTGTTTCTGTTGGTTATGATTATTTACAATGTGTGTAATCGACTCGATTAAACTCGTCGATTAGTTGTGTTATAAATCTTGTTCCTGAAAATGTTGATTGAAACAACCTGTTTTGGATGGATTATTTTGTTGTAATCAGTTGTTTCGTATTTGATAGTCAGTTGATTAATACTCATTTTGTGAATCAATAAGTCTGTCAAAATAAATGTTGTGTATATGTTGTTTCCTGAACTTTAAGTTTCAGGGCATTGTCAGTATATTGACAATGCTCCTGTATTTGTTTAATTTTAGTCCAATGGTGAAATTCAGCTTGATTGATATGCTGAATTCAATATAATGTTATTGTGATGTTAGGTTTAAATTCAATTTCACAAGTGTTAATTAGATACCATTGTGTTAGAAAAAGTACATTCTCAGTTAAGATTCAGTCCAGAACTTAAGAGAATTGGTATTAGCTGTTTTAATTCAGATTGATAATTAGGTTTGAACAGATTTTTAATCTACTTTGTAATAGATTCTGATTTTAGTTTAAAGACTGTAATAACAGTAGGATTCAGGGGCATTTCTGGGAATGAAACAGATAAAACAGTAAGGGTAATATGTTAATAATAGTGTGCTGAAAGTGGAATGTTAGTGGCTTTTAATCTAATGGGATAATGGGAAACAAAAGGTAATGGAATGCTGGAAATCAGGAAAAGGGTCACTTAATGGGATTTAAAGTTTTTAAAAGCAGATTTTGGATATGATTTTCTGATTTTTAAAAGAAAGAAGGGGTCCAGGTAGCACTTAAGAAAGGGGGGCAGACCTGTATAAATACAGGGACAGACATTAGAGGAGTGATATGATTTTTAAGGCATTAGGGATTACACACAGAGAGACATATACACAGAGAGATACACAAAGGGAAAAGATAAAAAATTTGAGAGAGGAAAATCACAAGCAAAAACAGAAATCTGAAAGGGAAGATAGAAAGAAAGGAAAACAGAAACATTAAAACAGAATTCTACATCGGAAGTCAGTATTGAAGCTGATTCTGTGTTTTGAAATTGAAAGCTTTTTCAGTCTGCTTTGTTCTAAGTCTCAAAATCAGAAATATTATTCTTTTCATTAAATCTGTCCGGATTTGTTCGATCTCATTGTTCAGTTAAAAATCTGAAATTTCTTAAAAGTACTGTCACTGTGCATCTGGGTTCCTCGGGTCCTATTATTGCTCAAATCTGTGGGAATACTGGTATTCTGCTGATTTTGATACTGCCGCAACTGCTGAAATTTACTCCTTCTACCTTCATTTCCAGGTACCTATCTTTTAAATTCTATGTTGGGAAGAGATTCAGCATGACAAATCAATGAAGCTTGAACTGCAATTCTATTTTTCCATTTGTCTAAGTTCATTATTTTAAATTTCAGTCTTGTTTCATGTTGGTTAGTATGGTATTATGCTTGACATGATAATTATCAGTTGATCATTCTCTTTTGAAATTCATATAAGTGTTGTAATAGTATTATCTATTCCAGAATTTCATTAAAGTATAGTTATGATTGAATTGTCAAGATAGGGAACATGGCATAAAGTTGGCCATTAATTAAGTCTTATGACATTATTAGTCTGGTACAGAGTAGTATGAAAATGTCAAGAAAATGCATTGTTAGCATATTTTGATTATTTAGTTGTGGATTAAGGCTAGATAATGTTGGTTACATTTTGTCCATATATGGCGTAATAATGATTATGTTTATAATCAATAGTCGAAAGTTGCATTAGTAAAATCCGCCATGTTCACAATGTCAAAAAATATGGCGAATAATGTTGTATGCAATACCATTTTATTAAGTCAATAGGTAGATTTATTCTTTTTCTTAATAACAAATGGCCTAAGAATTTTACAATGCGAAAGTTAGTGTTTAGCAACGGTTCACATAAATTGAGAATCAAATCGGTTTGATTATATATATATATATATATATATATATGACGTTCAATCATGAGCAGAATTAACAAAATAATTAGGCCTATTAGATTAAGAACAAGCAATGTGGAAAGAGATTAGATTTATAATGTGTAACAAGTTTAAGATTGTAAAAATAACATTCGTTGCAAACGGAATAACGAGAATTCTTCGAAAATATCATTTCCTTTCAAGAATTGAATTAATTTTTTTAAAGTTTCATACGCTATTCACTTTTTTGAGTATACATATGTTGTATTTACCAAAAAATAGTGTTAATCATATGTTTATTCCTTTCTTTGGATTTGAATAGCTTGGAAGAATATAATTCAAACGCGAAAAAATATAATTCGCAATAAACATTTAATAAATTGTGAATTCTTTTCAAGAGCTTAAAGGTATCTTAAATAGAGATTTCTCATGATTTTTACATAAAATGTATAGATATAATAAACAATTTGTGGAAAATTTATACTACCATTAAGAATATTTTGCGTAATTAGGGATGCGTTCGCGTAACCTGATTATATTTCTAAAAGCAATTCGAATTATGCGTTCGCGCAACTTCGAGTGAACATTTTAAGGGATTTCTCCGAGGATGTTAAAATAATTTCATATAACCCGAAATGTGCAGTTCATTATTTAAATACAAGGGTGACGATGTTCTTAATTTTATTTTAAATTTTGAACATATGATTTTTAATAAAAACTGTAATATGGTCAATTTTATTGTGTACACGTATGCGTGACACGATTCTTTATATCTATGAAAATGTATAATACGAATATACGTACGCGTAATTCGTTTATATAATTGTAAACAATAAACAGAAGCGGTGACAAAATCCTGCAATAAAAAATGTAAAATCAAGATAAGCCAAGAATAAAAACAGTTAAGTGACCGTGTTAGAACCACGGAATTCGGAAATGCCTAACACCTTCTTCCAGATTAACAGAATTCCTTACTCAGGATTTCTGGTTCGCAGAATAACAAACAGAGTCATATTCTCCTCGATCCAAGGATTAAAACTGGTGACTTGGGACGCCTTAAAATTCTCAGGTGGCGACTCTGAAATAAATAAACAAATCCCGTTTCGACTGTCTTTTAATTGGAGAAAACTCCCCACGCGCCCCGCGGGTGCGGGAAAAGGAGGTGTGACAGCTCTGGCGACTCTGCTGGGGATTAAATGTTACCCAGAACCACTGGTTCAGGGTTTAAAGAATTCGAGCTTAAAATAACTGCGATAATTGGCTTTATTTACTATATGATTTTCAACTGTTTATATGCTTAATATGCTAAATGTTGCTTTTTACCGCTTTAATATTATTTGAATTGTGAATATATACAACTGCTACGAAAAACCCCTTCTTTCTGAGTCTTCTGAATTTATGGTGTACACGTGCGCGTGGCCCACCTTTCTATTAAGGTCATACCAAATAAGGCGAAGTTGGGACAAGTAACTAGGCCGGGTAGACTTTCGTGCTCCCGGTACGTTGCCCCCACTTCGGCTCAAACTGTCCGTTTGGGTAAGCCAGGTTTAGAACAATATGCCTCAGGTTTTTACCTAGAATAACTCAGCCATGTACCGGATCCCTAGTAGGAACGTCTATTTGCATCATGTACATCTGACCTTGGAGACTCAACACAGGGGTTGGGTCTGTCTAGGACAGGTGAACCCGAAATAAAAAGACCATCCTGATGCATCCTACTTGCTACCTGTGCATTCATTTGCCTCGAACATGCTTGTTGACCAGCTTAATTGAAATCATGGTGAGAACCGAGGAATAAAATGGGTTGTTTTAAAAATTCCCAAAAATAGTTTTAAATCTTGAAATAAAGGTGTTTAATAAATAAAAAATTGAAAATGATTTTTTTTAAAAAGTGTATATTTTCAAAATGAGTCTTGACTTTATTAAAATTAAATTTCAGATACAAAATGAGCACCACACAAAACCCCCCATCCACGAATACAGAAGAGTTTCTATTTCAGCTTCAAATGTGGTGGTATGAATTAGGCGAAGATGGTCAAAAATGGGTCGTCAAGCATTTGGGAAATCTCACGGATATTATGAAAGTTAAACCCCGTGATGATCTGATTGCGGCGTTAGTAACTTTTTGGGACCCTGTTCACAATGTCTTTCGTTTCTCTGACTTCGAGCTTACTCCTACATTAGAGGAGATAGCTGGATATGCTGGTTTTGACGGAAGTCTAAGAAATCAAAGCCTGATATTCACAAAGGCTCCCTCGGTACATCGATTCTTCGGTCTTCTGAACATCAGCAGTCAAATCAGGAAAAGCAATGTCATCAATGGATGTTGTTCTTTCAACTTCTTGTATTCAAGGTTCGGAAAGCCAGATGGATTTGAAATTCATGAGAAAGGCCTTACTAACAAGCAAAACAAAGACACCTGGCAGATTCACCGTCGCTTCGCCTTCATGGTGGCTTTTCTAGGAATCATGGTCTTCCCAAACAAAGAGCTAACAATTGATATTCGCACGGCAAAAGTTGTACAGGTCCTCACCACCAAGAAAAATCACACCCTTGTCCCCATCATTCTCTCAGACATTTATCGGGCGTTGACTTTATGTAAATCAGGAGCGAAAGTCTTCGAAGGATGCAAAATTTTGTTGCAAATGTGGGTGATTGAACATCTCCGACAACAGCCCAAGATCATAAAATATGGGCCAAGTAATGATAATTGCATCGAGAGTTATGAGGAAAGAATAAAGGATTATAAGTCCCAGAAGGGATAGAATCATGGGTATTTCATTTAAGGGCTTTAACGGCAAATCAAATTGAGTGGACTTTGGGATGGCTCCCGATGAGGGAAGTGATACACATGTCAACCTCAAATAGTTATTTGCTACTATTGGGATTGAGAAGCATCCAGCCATATGCGCCACTAAGAGTCCTAAGACAACTAGGGAGATACCAAGTAGTTCCTGATGATGAAGATTTGAGTATGCAAGTAATCGAATTACACCCTGAAGCCACTATTCCCGAGGCTCTAATTCAGCAGATGTGGAATGGATGTCGATACTTGAAAAGTGATACTCAAGTCCCAGATACTACAAAGGGTGAGATAAATCTTGGATATGCAAGGTGGTTTGAGAAACGGTCTCGCGTGGATGATGTACCAGAACCTGAGCTAAAAAGGCCAACAAAAAGACCCCACATTCAAAGCTTTAATGATAAAATCCAAGAGCGGTTGATCTGGGGAGAAAAGGAAAAAGGGTACAAAGCAACTATCCATGCCCTAAAGGAAAATCTGAGGAGCCTCAGTCTGGAGAAATATTTGCAAGCACAAGAAGCCGAAGGCGAGAAGAAGAGTCTAGCTTGTGAGAATGAAAATCTTCATGCTCGATTTCAAAAAATGAAAAAGGCTTCTGAAACACCAATGAGGAGTTGGAAGGATCAAAAAACCATCGCCAATCTTTTTGAAAGAATGCAAGATTATGATTCCATTCTTGCTACAAACGAAATGGCGTTAAGCAAAGCAAAAGAAAGTATCCAACGATTAAACGAAGAAGCCAGATCTAATAAGGAATGCCAAGATAGGCAATCCGAAGAAGACAGGGCACAATTTAAAAAGGAAAAAGACCATTGGATACGATCAGAAGACCAACTTCGTGCACAACTAGAAGAGGCAAGAAGATACAACAGAGAACATCAACAAGCAGACATCGACAGGGAAAGAGCGCAGGCAAGATTGGAGCAGGCCAGACTCCGAGCTCTCTTAGAGTCAGCACTAGATCGTGAAGACCGTGTCAGAGATATAGCCACCACTCGCCAGCAGCAATTGCAGAACCAAAACCAACGTCTCCAAGATTTCAGGGCACAAATCCACGACTTGGCGGTCTACACCTCTCAAAGTTATGTAAACTGCCAAGGAATGGAGTATGAAAGGTTTACAGAGCATGCACCCATTTTTGCCCGTCATCTAGCAATGGAGTTAGAAAGGATGTATCGTACGCTGGGAGGTCATCCAGGTCAAGCCCCACATTGAGCAGATAATCCAATAATTGACAACAAAAGTGGAAAGTGGGGCATGTTGTGAGATGTTAAGAGTTGTATCTTTTATTTTGATTTAAGTGTGTGTGTTTCAAACCATTTTCTTATAAGGTTTTCAAATGTAATGTTTGTTCCATCTTTGTATAATGAATAAAAGTGTTTGCCTTACTGTCCGAACTACGCAAGGTCTGATTCATGCGGGAGCATGATACGTAGGCAATCTCTATAAGATTCGACCACAATACAATAAAAAATGGATATATATAATAAATAAAAGTGAATAACAATAAAAATTTCAAGAAAGCTGGGACGACACAAGCAGCCGAGCAAATGCATAATAGAAAGGGATTATTTGTCTAGGAGCATTGCATCTCAACGTGTGATTATATATGTGTTAAACTCTCAAAACTAACAAGTTTGTTCATTTTCAGAATTCAAGCAGTTAGTTTCTCTAAAGAGTATACTGGCATATTATCATTATCACACGAGATCAAAAGGACCAATACCCGAAAGTATGTCTATCCCAGATGTTGACACAGGTATTGAGCTAGAGGAGATGGATGTCGGGAAAATGAAAGAAGAGATGTTTAAACTCAAGCAGCAAATGGCTGAGATGTACCAAGCCTGGTCTACAGGACAGTTACCCCCATCTTACCCAACTAACCCTGCTCCATCAATGACCCAAACTCAGGATAATATTACCACTGAATTATCCCCAAATTTCCCCATTTACCAGCACTACCGAGGCACCACCTCTCAGACACCGCAGTCTCCACCTCCGAAACCAGTTCCATACTTTCCTCCACCTGTGACTCCTGTTTTCGTAGCACCTCCCCCGGCTACATTCCACAAATCTCCTAGTGAGCCCATATTCCAGGCCCAAGACAATCAATATTACCCCCCAGAGCCCACCTTCAAGGCCTCCGAAATCCATTCAACTACTCCTCATTTTGACCTCCCAACCGAAAGTGACAAGCCAGCCAAAAATGCTGAATAAGAAGAGATGTTCAGGAAGGTCAAAAGTCTAGAACAATCGTTCCGAGACATGCGAGGGTTAGGTGGGCAAGTCAATGTAGCATACAAGGATTTGTGTTTGTTCCCAAATGTACAATTACCAGTTGGCTTCAAGATGCCTAAATTTGACCTATACAATGGGCACGGCGACCCAGTAGCCCACTTAAGGGGTTTCTGCAGCAAGATGCGAGGAGCTGGGGGAAAAGACGAATTATTGATGGCTTACTTCAGTCAAAGTTTAAGCGGATCAGCTTTGGAGTGGTATACACGCCAGGACCATGGGAGATGGTACACCTGGGATGACCTAGCACAGGCATTTGCATACCATTTCCAATACAATCTGGAAATCATCCCAGATCGACTATCTTTGACAAAATTTGAGAAAAAACACAATGAAAGTTTCAGAGAGTATGGCTTCCGGTGGAGAGAACAGGCAGCAAGAGTGGATCCTCCTATGAAGGAGAGTGAAATGGTAGACTACTTCCTCCAAGCCTTGGAACCAACTTACTATGCCCATTTGGTTTCAGCGGTAGGGAAATCATTCAACGAAGTAGTGAAGATGGGAGGTATGGTGGAAGAAGGCCTCAAGACAAATAAAATCATGAGCTATTCAGCAATTAAGGCAACTACTCAAGCTATTCAAGGCGGGGTAGGAGGAATCGGAAGAAAGAAGAGGGAGGAAGCAGCCGTAGTTGATTCAGGAATTTGGTCGGGACCAAGAGGCTCACCTCCTTACTATAATCAACATCGACCTCACCAATCAACTCACCAGCACAATTCATCTCAACACTACTATCATCCTTCGGAACCTCATTTTTCCATTAACCATGCACAAGCATACAATCAGCCACCTATTCACACTAATTGGCGTGCTCCTGCCATACCAGGTACTTACCCACGAGCCTATCCCGGACCAGGTTTCAGGCCTAGGCCAGCATTCAGGGGAGAAAGGGAAAAGAAAAAGAAAACCTACACTCCATTGGGAGAGTCTTACACTAGTCTATTCCACAGGCTGAGACAGCTGGACATGCTAAGACCAATACAATCCAAGCTACCCAATCCTCCTCCAAAGAATCTGGACTACACCATTAGCTGTGAGTATTGCTCCGGTACACCAGGCCATGATACGGAGAAATGCTGACATTTGAAAAATGCAATACAAGAGCTGATTGATACTAATAAAATCGAGGTTCAAAACCTCGAAGCTCCCAATATCAATAGAAATCCGATGCCAGCCCATCAGGAGGCCAATATGATAGAAATCATACAAGCTGATGGGGAGACAAAGAAGCCGTCACAAACTGTCATGATGATCAAGTCTCATGAAGCCAATCCAGATAAGCAGTTAATAGAGGAGAAACCGGTACCTAAGCAGAGCAGAAATGGTGATAAATCATCTGTAGTAGACGAGAAGGGGTCTTCGAGCAAGGTTGCCACAAAGCAAGAAAGGTTGAAAGTGGTAATACCAGGGGTTGCCAGCAAACCCATTGTAGTCATGGAAGGAGCCCGTATAGATCGAGTTATCATCAAACCTATAACCTAGCTACCAGTGATCAACAATAAAGCCATTCCATGGAACTATGAACGGGTGACTGTAATGTACAAGGGAAAAGAAGTCAAGGAAGAAGTCTGTGAGGTGTGTCGCACCTCCTTTTTCCGCGCCCGCGGGGCGCGTGGGGAGCTTTCTCCAATTAAAGGACAGTCGAAACGGGATTTGTTTGTTTGTTTCAGAGTCGCCACCTGGGAATTTTAAGGCGTCCCAAGTCACCGGTTTTAATCCCTGAATCGAGGAGAATATGACTCTGTTTATTATTCTGCGAACCAGAAATCCGGATAAGGAATTCTGTTAACCCGGGAGAAGGTGTTAGGCATTCCCGAGTTCCGTGGTTCTAGCACGGTCGCTCAACTGTTATATTTGGCTTGATTATTTTGATTTATTAAATACATTTTTATTGCATGATTTTATTGTTACCGCTTCTATTTAAATTGTTTATAATTAAAGACCCTTCTTCGAATCGAATCACGCGTACGTGTATTCGTTTTATATATTAATATTTTTTAACGTGAAAATCGTGTCACGCGTACGTATACACAATATAATAATTATTATTTATTTATTTATTTTTTCGAAATTTTTTATTATATAAAAAAAAGACTTAAGTTCGAAATTGTGCTAAAATAAAATTATGAACGTTCGTCGCTCTTGTATAATTAAATATTGAACCGCACATCTCGAGTTATATGAAATTAATATTGATATTCTCCGAAGAGCCCCCTTTTTATTAAATGTTCTTTCGAAGTTGCGCGAACGCATAATCCGAATTGCTTTTTAGAAATATAATCAGGTTACGCGAACGCATCCCTAATCACGCAAAAGATTCTTAATAGTAGTATAGATTTTCCATAAATGTTTATTGCATCTATCTATTTTTAAATGTAAGAATCGTGGAGAATTACCGATTGGGATGCCACCAAATTTCTTGACAAAGAATTCAAAATTTATTAGGCGTTGCTACAAGTCTTATTTTACGCGTATGAATTATATACCTCAAAACTATTCAAATTTTAAAGAATTAATGATATGAAAAAGAAACAAACAACATGTAACTAAAAATACTACCATTTTTATCGTGGATACAACATTAATATATCCAAAAATCGAATCGCATATAAAACTGGAAAAAGAATTAATTTGATAGACAAATTAATAGTTTCTGTTATTGTTACATTTAATGCGAATTCTATTTCTACATATCCTTGATATAAAATGTTGCAATTCGTGCTTGTAAATCCCATATCCTTCTCATATACTTGTTTTTAGTCCAAAGTTATAATTGTTTGGTTAATTTGTTTACAGAGATTGAGTTTGAGATAAATAAACCAATTCTTATTCTCTGCCTATGCGACTATTTGCAAACTTAACTCTATATTTTGTAAAAAAAATCATTGACATTATTTCATATATTAAAAGAAATGAGTTGATCGCGTTCCTAAAATAACTAAGCCATTAGTTATTAAGAAAGAGAACTAATCTACTAATTGATTTAATACTATATTAACCAACTAAAACAAAACTGAAATTTAAACTAATAAAATTTAAATGAGTAGAAGACATCCTTATAATTCCAAACTTCATTTACTTGCCATGTTGAAGCTCTTCACAACATGAGTTTAAAAGATATGTACCTGATATTGGAAACAAAAGAAAATGAAGATGAAAATCAGCAACAGTAATAACAGTGCAATAGCAACAACTGCTCAGCAACAGTAACAACCCAGTAACAGACCGGTGGAGTAGTAATCCCAAAAACAAAAGCTTTAAGCTTTAAATGTAACAACAACCATTAATACTAATTTCACACAAAGAAAGAAAGCAGTATTTTTTTTTAGCTTTTATTTTTATTTTGAAAGCTTAAATATTTTCCGGAATTTTTCTCTCTTCTATTCTTTGTCCGTTTTTTTTTTCTCTCTATATGTATTCTCTCTTCCTTCTTTGTCTTCAAGACTTCACATATATAACACATCCCATAAACCTTTTAATTAATTAAAATCAATACTTTTTCTCTACCCAACCCATTATCTTTCCACTCATCCCCATTACATTAAATAAACATATCACACCACCCCATTATATTTTGTCCCTCATGCTTTATTTAAAATAATGCAAGATTCCCCTTTAATTTAAATCTTGTCCCCCCTTTATATTAAATAATCATATCACAACCCACCCCATTTCATTTTGTCCCCCATGCTTCAAATAAACAATTTCAAAATGTACAATTCCTAAACTACCCCTTCCGACCTTACTGAAATTACCAAACTACCCCTGAACGTACTACAAATTTACCAAATTACCCATCAGCTATAACACATCATTTAATCAAACATAACCAAAATATAGACAATATGATCAATTTCTAACAATGTTCAAACAACAATATGAACATGGATGAACATCATAACAACAATATCACATGAACACGATTTTAACAACATTTCAACAACAAATCACATGAACACGAATTGAACAACAAAGAACAACTAAAATTTGATTGAACAATATTTTAGCAACAACAATCCTATTTTCGGATTCAACAACAACAACAAACAAAGTATGAACATTTCTAAATTCAATCATATTGAACTTAAAATCAACTCTAACAACATTATAACAAACAATTCTTATATTAAACTTAAAACAAGATTATGAGAACAATTCAAGCAATAATCATAAATGGTAAACAAGAAATCAAACTATACAAAATTCGGATTCAAGATCATCCAAACAAAGTATGAACATGAATGAATCTATTTTAAGACAACAAACATGACGGATTAAACGATTAAAACAATATATTCCTTTAATACAACTAAATTCTTTAAACAAATAACAAGATCGACGAAGAAACAATTATGAACTTAAACTTGAACTTAACAATATTAACAATTTCTAACAATACATAAACACATGAAACAAATTGAAGAAATAGTTGATTAAATTTCAATTTGAATCTAACAAACATCAAACTAACAAATACTTAAACAATAATACAAACATGAAATAAACATGAAAACAACTAATTAAACTTCCATTTTAAAATCTGAAAATTAATTTAACAAACAACACATGAACATGAACTAAAAATTAATTCAAACGATAAACAAAACAAACCTTTGTCGATTTTAGATTCGAAAATATCAAAACGAAATGCGGACAAAAAATAAAATTCAAAAATCTACTAACCGGATTGAAACGAACGACGAACAATGACCAAACAAACAACGAACTCTCGACCAAAACGAAGAAGACGGAAGGAAAGGAGCAGCAGTCCGCAGCTTCAACCCAGCTGAAACCAGCTCGAGCTGGACGGGAATGGTAATGACGAAGAAGCTGCAGTGGAGCAGCAGCGGCGGGGAGCTGGACGGAGAAGAGAAGCAGCAGTGACAGCGTCGGGGGTAGCTAAACACGACGAGAAGCTGAAGCAAGCCGGAGCAGCGATGGTCGACGACATGGTTTCAGAGAACGGACAGCAGCAGCCATGTGCGATGGAGGTCGAAACTAAGGCAACAACTATCATGGGTGTCGAGCTTCAAACTCGACGCCGGAGAAGACGAGACAGTAGCCATGGTTACGAGCAGCAGCAGCATGATGGAGGGGACGGAAACAAACTACCACGACTAGGCAGCCATGGATGTCGAGCTCAAGCTCGAGCTTGACGAAAGACGAAGAAGATGAAGTGACGACGCAGAGATAGCTACGCGGACAGCAGTAGCTTATGGTTCTTGGGGTCATTTGGTCATGACGAACTGTTTGTTGATGGTGTTTGGATGAGAGGGGGTGGGGTAAAAGGCAGCCATGGTTGTGCTTTGGAGTTGTGAGGAAGAAGAAGGAGAATAGGGGGGCGGATGCTTTCCTTAGTTTTTAGGGTTTTTTCTTCTTTTTTCTTTTGTTTTGTGTTGTAAAATGTAAGACAAAAGGGGTTTGGGTCTTTTGGGTTATGGACTGGGTCGACCCAGTTCGAAATGGACTGGGTCGTAGAGAAGATTGGGCCATTTTTTGGGCCTGTGGCTTGAAATTGAAGAAGAGGTCCAATTCCGACTTTCTTTATATTTTCGCTCTCTTTTCTTCTTTTATTTTTCTAAAACTAAATTATAAAAATACTTAAACTATTATTAAGAACTAAATTAAGTTATAAAAGCGCAAATTAATTCCCAATAACAATTAACGCACAATTAAGTATTAATTAAGCATAAAATTGTATATTTGGACATTAAATGCTAAAAATGCAAACGATGCCTATTTTTGTAATTTTTAATTTTTGTAAAACAAATTTAATTACTAACAATTGTAGAATTAAATCCTATATGCAAAATGCGACATATTTTTGTATTTTTTATTAATTTAGCAAATAAACATGCACAGATAAATACAAATAATTATTCAAAAATATCACAAAATATCACAAAATTGCACACCAAGAAAAATTACTTTATTTTTGAATTTTTGGGAGTAATTCTCATATAGGGCAAAAATCACGTGCTTACAGCTGCCCCTCTTTGCCCGAAGACACGAAGGGTTTTCGTGCAAAGATAAAGCGAGCGATTTTTGCCCATTCGAGTACTCCGTTGAAGCATTTTTTTGAAAAAGATTTGACCGAACCTTTGCTTCAAAGGTTTCCTACATATCCTGGGCTAAACAGGAATCAGGTCAATGTAGTTCGGGAAATTTTGGTAGCTGGGACTACCGTTGGACTGCAATGTTACTGTTGTTGCATGCTATTACTACTGCTTACTGATCTCCTTGTTACACCGTGCTTAAAAGAAAACAAGAAGCTAAGCTATACTGCAATTTTTCTTGTTGCCTTGCTTTCTTGTCTGCTTGCATTTTTTCCGGTGCTTTTCTTCTTTTGACACATGCACTTGAGTTTGTGCTGTGACCTCTTGTTGCAACCTTCTGCTTCCCGGTGCCGGGGAATTTTATTGTTTCCTGCTGGGGATTCCTATTGTAACCCTCTGTTTTATTGTTCTTTGACTTGATCTTGAAATGTATGCCTCTGTTATCTGGGCGGGCTCCCAACTTCAATACTTGAAAATTAAAGACTTGAAATGTATGCCTCTGTTATCTGGGCGGGCTCCCACTTCGACGCTTGAAATATAAAGACTGAAATGTATGCCTCTGTTATCTGGGCGGGCTCCCAACCTAAAATATGCAATGGACAGACAAGAAAAGTATTCCTTTCGTTATTCAGGTGGGCGCCTGGCTTCAACAACAACTTTGAAAATAAAATCCTATTCGAGGGCGGATGAACCCAAAATATCCTATTCGAGGGCGGATGAACCCAAAATATCCTATTCGAGGGCGGATGAACCCAAAATATCCTATTCGAGGGCGGATGAACCCATATATCCTATTCGAGGGCGGATGAACCCAAAATATCCTATTCGAGGGCGGATGAACCCAAAATATCCTATTCGAGGGCGGATGAACCCAAAATATCCTATTCGAGGGCGGATGAACCCAAAATATCCTGTTCGAGGGCGGATGAACCCAAAATATCCTATTCGAGGGCGGATGAACCCAAATATCCTATTCGAGGGCGGATGAACCCAAAACATCCTATTCGAGGGCGGACGAACCCATAAGATCCTATTCGAGGGCGGATGAACCCAAAATATCCTATTCGAGGGCGGATGAACCCAAAAGATCCTATTCGAGGGCGGATGAACCCATAATATCCTATTCGAGGGCGGATGAACCCAAAAGATCCTATTCGAGGGCGGATGAACCCAAAATATCCTATTCGAGGGCGGATGAACCCAAAATATCCTATTCGAGGGCGGATGAACCCAAAATATCCTATTCGAGGGCGGATGAACCCAAAATATCCTATTCGAGGGCGGATGATCCCATTTTCAAAATCTTGGAATTGTCTTACCTCCGACTGTTTTTCTTCGAATCGTGTTGTCTTGCTATCTCTTAAAACTTGAATTAATTTCCTCGTTCCTCCGAGGAAATTTTCTACAATGGCAGAAAATTTTCTGCCCCAGTTTTGGTGCTTTTCCTTGTTCTCCAGGTGGACGCCTGACTTCTGATATTTCAACTCTTCTTCCTTGTTCTCCAGGTGGATGCCTGATTGCTATTTCAACTGTCCTTCCTTGTTCTCCAGGTGGACGCCTGACTTCTTATAATTCAACTGTTTTCCCTTGTTCTCCAGGTGGGCGCCTGATTGCTTCTTTGATTCTTCATCCTCATTCTCCAGGTGGACGCCTGATTTCTTCAAAAAAAATTTTTTTTTTTATCCTCCGCTCTGCTTTGTTCTTGCTTGCTGGGGATAGTACCACTGTGGGAGTCTCCTTTCTTCCCCTCCTTCAAATTTGTTTTTGGGTTTTTTTTTTTTTTTTCAACACTGCTGGGGATAAAAATGTTATTTTCTTGGGATAACGTTGTTGAGGATAACGCTGCTGGGGAATTTTATCCCTTCAAATCGATGCTTCATTCTTTTGGAAGCTGCTGGGGAGGATAATGACTCTTCGCTTTTCTGAGCACAAATGTCATCTCTTTGTTCTGTCTGCTGGGGATCAACTTCCTCCATTGGAAGCTTATTATGTTGGGGGAAACCCTGGTTCAAAGACCACTTCCTTGGTGCTATCTTTATTCTTCCCCAAATTTCTAACTGAAAAGAAAATTTTCTGCCCCAGTTTGCATTTTCCCTTATGGTCTTCACTGCCATTCCATTTACCTGTTTCAAACCAAACAAAATTTGTTAGTTTAAAAACCCGGTGGTTGGTTATGATACTCCTACTGGGATGGTTTTTCCCTTTCTCCCTTCCCCACTCTATGTTGTCCGACCCTCTTGGAACTTGGTCGAAAATCTGTCGGGGATGCTCCTACATCTCGATGATCTGCCGGGGGCCCTCTTGGAATTAGGTCCACAATTTTCTCAACTGTTGTTTTCCTGTTTTTCTCCAACTTCCCCTGGAAATTTGGTCTTATTGGGATCTAGGCCCCTTTCATCATTTGGTCTTGCGACCAACTTCTTTTCTCTTTATCGCCTTATCTTTGGCGTGTCCTATTCGCATTTTGCTTTGCATCATTTTGGCAACTGGTAGTAAGCTCTGAAAATCCTTTTCAAAAACAAACTGCTGGGAAGGTAAGTCTTTTAAACCAAGAAATGAAAAAGTGATGATTTCAAAAAATAGAAAAAAGAAGAAGTCTTTCTGAACAAATGCTAGGGAAAAGGAAAGAAAAGAACTTATCTGAATGATATAACCGATTCCAACGATCATGTCGTGCATTCCGGATTAATCAACCCAGTCTATTTGTATCAATCAACCTTCCAGACGGCCTCATGTTGCTGGGGATAAACAGGCACTCAACTCTTTGCGGATCCTTCCCGCCAATCTTGTTTTGTCGCCTCATAGTGCCCTTCGAGGGGTTTTCACTAATAAGACTCTCTCATTTCTCTCAACTCCTGTCGCCTTATGGTGCCTGTGAAGGTTTTCACCGATAAGACTCTCTCATTTTATTTTATTTTTCAGCTGGGAATTGGAGTGTTGCCGATATGACTCTCTCTGTTGGGGATTCTTTCGGCTATCAATTCAGTTCCAGCTGATGATCTTCTTCTTTGCTGGGGATCAGAGTGTTATTCCCGACTTCCATTTGCATTGACTTAGCACTTCTCAGATACTGATCGGGAGGTCTTTTTTGGACATCAATAGGGATTTTTGTGTATGGCTGAAAGGAGAAGGGGGTATCAAAAGTTCAAAAATAATTTTTAGGGGTAAAATAGTACAACTCTTGGAATCAAACTTTCTTGCCAAAATTACAAGCGCCAACTTCTGCCCCAGTTTTTCTTGCTTGGGGATTTTTATTTTGTCACAATATGTTACCTTATGCACACTATGTTACACTATGACCGAGCCGTGAGGCGCCTACGTATCCTTCTTTGAGGAATCAGGTCAAACGTAGTTCCCATTCCTTTGTTTTTTTTTTTTTTTTTGACTTTTCTTTTGTTCTTATTATCATTACTTTTTCCGTTTTCATTACTGATTCCAAAAGAGGGGTATGAAAGAGTAAATAAGGCTCAAAAGGGGAAGCAAAGGTCAAAGTGTTTGGATAGAAGAAAGAATTGCCTCCGTCATTTCATTCTCTGATAAATGCTAAGTACAAACAAACAACAATTACAATTACCAGAAATCATAATATCTCTTAACTGCGTCAGAATTGATAGCCATGTCGACGCATTTCCCTTCGATATCTGTGGATCATAAAGCGTCATCGGGCTTGCTCTGTTTAGATTGCGATAATCAACACACACCTCGGATTTTCCGTCTTCTTTTTTTTTCTTTTTTTTTTCATTGGCACCCCATTAGCCCACCAATCAGGATATCGAGCGGCCCGAATAACCTTAGTATTCAGCTGTTTGGTCACTTCTTCCTTAATCTTCCCACTCACGTTGGTTTTGAACTTCCTCAAATTTGCTGGGCGGGGGATAATGCCAGGTCAGTGGGCAATTTTTTGAACCACTAGATTGGTGCTTAAGTCCGGCATGTCGCCGTATGACCATGCAAAATGTTTTGAATTCAGTAAGTGCTTTGATTAGTTCTTCCCTGATGTTTGGTTCCATGTGGATGCTTATCTTAGCTTCCCTGATGTCATCCGCATCCCCTAGATTGACGACTTTCGTGTCATTTGAGTTGGGCCTTTTTTTTTTTTTTTAAATTGGCTCAACTCTTTGTTAATTTCTTTGAAGGCTTCATCCTTATCGTATTTCGAATTATCATCACAATCTTGTACTATAAGTTCGAAATCAGATTGATCTTTTTTAGACTAGGCTGAAGATCCATCGTGCATGCCATGTCATTAGAACCAGTAGAAAGAGAACTGTTCAGAAGAGAAAAATAAGAAGAAAAATTAAAACAATATAAGGAATGAGGAAAAAAAACTTTTACTATATTAAAATACGGGATAGCAAGGTTTCACACTTTCGCGAGCACAAGAAAGATTTGGATTACAACCCTGAATACTCCAGACAACAAAAAAGAAAATCAGAGCCCACTACCAAGACTCCCTTCGTATAGGAAGAGGAGTAGCCATTCAATTGTGGATTTTTGCTTTCAACCCCACAAACTGTACATCTGCCTCATTGGACCCTTTTCCCACCACCATAACTGGCTTGTCATCCACCTTTTCCAACTATACCACCGTTTTCCCACTGGTTAACATTTCTTTTGAACCGACACGGATCATCATCACTGTTTGTGAGGGTTTCTTTAGCTTCCCTCCTTCGTGCATTAGCTCAATCATGTGGGTTTCAAGGTGTGCCGGCAACGGGTTCTGATTGATGTTGGGTGCCTCTGGTGTCTGAACCTCAATCTTGTTGGTGTCAATAAGATTTTGTACTGCATGTTTCAACTTCCAACATTTCTCGGTATCATGTCCGGGAGCCCCCGAACAATACTCACAGCTTACCGAGTGGTCCATATTTTTGGGAAAGGGATTTGGCAATCTGGGCTCAACAGGACTTAACAAGCCTAACTGCCTTAATTTGTGGAACACAGCAGTATAGGTTTCCCCCAACTCAGTGAATGTTCTTTGTATTTTTTCATTTCTGAAAGCCTGATTTCCCCGGAAACCTGCCCCTGGAGGGTTCTTGTAGGCTCTTGGTGGTGAATAGGTGTTTTGCAGTGGTGTATGTGTGTTCTGGGGAGCCGGTGCGTGCCATTGCGAGCGAACCAGAGGCTGAGTATATGTTTGGGCTTGGTTAATGGAAGAATGGGGCTCTGAAGGGTGATAGTAGTGTTGGGATGAATTGTGGTGGTAAGTTGATTGGCGAGGTCGTTGTTGATTATAGTAAGGCGGTGAACCTCTGGGTCCCGACCAAATTCCTGAATCAACTACCGCTTGCTTCCTCTCTCTTTTTTCTTCCGATTTCTCCTACCCCGCTTTGAATAGCTTGAGTAGCTGCCTTAATTGCTGAATAGCTCATAATTTTATTTGTCTTGAGGCCTTCTTCCACCATACCCCCCATCTTCACTACCTCGTTGAATGATTTCCCAACCGCTGAAACCAAATGGGCATAGTAAGTTGGTTCCAAGGCTTGGAGGAAGTAGTCTACCATTTCACTCTCCTTCATAGGAGGATCCACTCTTGCTGCTTGTTCTCTCCACCGGAAGCCGTACTCTCTGAAACTTTCATTGTGTTTCTTCTCAAATTTTGTCAAAGATAGTCGATCTGGGATGATTTCCAGATTGTATTGGAAATGGTATGCGAATGCCTGTGCCAGGTCATCCCAGGTGTACCATCTCCCATGGTCCTGGCGTGTATACCACTCCAAAGCTGATCCGCCTAAACTTTGACTGAAGTAAGCCATCAATAATTCGTCCTTTCCCCCAGCTCCTCGCATCTTGCTGCAGAAACCCCTTAAGTGGGCTACTGGGTCGTCGTGCCCATTGTATAGATCAAATTTAGGCATCTTGAAGCCAACTGGTAATTGTACATTTGGGAACAAGCACAAATCTTTGTATGCTACACTGACTTGCCCACCTAACCCTCGCATGTCTCGGAATGATTATTCTAGACTTTTGACCTTCCTGAACATCTCTTCTTGTTCAGTATTTTTGGTTGGCTTATCACTTTCAGTTGGGAGGTCAAAACGAGGAGTAGTTGAATAGATTTCGGAGGCCTTGAGGGTGGGCTCCGGGGGTAATATTGGTTATCCTGGGCCTGGAATGTAGGCTCACTAGGAGATTTGTGGAATGTAGCCGGGGGAGGTGCTACGAAAACAGGAGTCACAGGTGGAGGAAAGTATGAAACTGGTTTCGGAGGTGGAGACTGCGGTGTCTGAGAGGTGGTTCCTCGGTAGTGTTGGTAAATGGGGAAATTTGGGGATAATTCAGTTGTAATATTATCCTGAGTTTGGGTCATTGATGGAGCAGGGTTAGTTGGGTAAGATGGGGGTAACTGTCCTGTAGACCAGGCTTGGTACATCTCAGCCATTTGCTGCTTGAGTTTAAACATCTCTTCTTTCATTTTCCCGACATCCATCTCCTCTAGCTCAATACCTGTGTCAACCTCTGGGATAGACATACTTTCGGGTATTGGTCCTTTTGATCTCGTGTGATAATGATAATATGCCAGTATACTCTTTAGAGAAACTAACTGCTTGAATTCTGAAAATGAACAAACTTGTTAGTTTTTTGAGAATTTAACACATATATAATTACACGTTGAGATGCAATGCTCCTAGACAAATATCCCCTTTCTATTATGCATTTGCTCGACTGCTTGTGTCGTCCCAACTTTCTTGAAAATTTTATTCACTTTTATTTTATTTTATTTTCTTATATATATTTTATTGTGGTGGTCGAATCTTATAGAGATTGCCTACGTATCATGACCCCGCATGAATCAGACCTTGCGTAGTTCGGACGGGTCATGAATAAACTGATTCTAAATTATGATTATTTTATTTTTTATTTTTTTATTCTTGTAAAAGAACTGCTTTAAAAGAAGAAAAGAAGTATTTTTTTTTTTTTTTGGATTTTTGATTGATTTTCTTTTTGAAAGAAAGACTTCTAAGAATTCCTTTTCTTTTGATTTGAACTTTGAGAATTTCAAAAGTAAAAGGAAGATATTTTTTTTTTTATTCTAAATAAGAAAGAAAATATTTTTTGGAATTTTACCTCTAATAAAAGAAATGCTTTCTAAATTTGTTTTTGAATTTTGAATTTTCTTTTCAATTTTTAAAGAAGAAGGAAAATATTTTCGGATTTTTTTTATTTTATTATATATATATATATATATATATATATATTTTTTTTTTAATAATTAAAAAGACTTTCTAAAGAAGTCAATAATGGAAAATATTTTTGGATTTTTTGTTTTGAAAATTGGGAGTCTAAACAAAACTTTTCTAGACTTTTTTGGCAGGACAAATATTTTTGCAACAAATAAAGATATATATACATTTTTTGAAAATAAAGAAAAACTATTTGGATATATATATATATTTGCAACAAATAATAAAACCACTTTCAACGCCCGACTCTTTTTATTTTATTATTTTGAATTTTTCAGAAACGAATAATAAAAAAAACTATTTTAAAAGTAAGACTCTTTTTTCATTGTCATTTTTAGGGGAAGACAAACTATTTTCCTTTATATATATATATATATATATATATATATATATATATATATATATATATATATATTTTGTTTTTATTATTTTTTTGAAAAATAAGACAGAACAACGATTTTTTTTTCTTTCTATTTTTTCTTTGGTTTTAATAAAACAAACTAATAAAATATTTTTTTTTTCATTTTCTCAAAATTTCGGTAGAGTTTTGACAGTATTTGGGCATTGGTTTTTTTTTCAAAAATAAACAGTTAATTCCCTAACCGCTATTTCTTTTTTTTCAATTTTAAAAAATTATTCATGATATTCAAAAGTCAGTCAACACACAAATGCAGATCAAATAAATGCGCAAGTAGCAGCAAGTAAGATGCATCAGGATGGTCATTTTTTGGTACACCTGTCCTAGACAGACCCAACCCCTGTGTTGAGTCTCCAAAGTCAAATGCACGTGATGCAAACAATCACTCCTACTAGGGATCCGGCATGAAGCTGAGTTATTCTAAGTGAAAAAACCTGAGGCATATTGATCTAGCCTTGGCTTACCCAAACGGACAGTTTGAGCCGAAGCGGGGGCAACGTACCGGGAGCACGAAAGTCTACCCGGCCTAGTTACTTGTCCCAACTTCGTCTTATTTGGTATGACTTTAACAGAAAGGTGGGCCACGCGCACGTGTGCACCATAAATTTAGAAGACTCAGAAAGAAGGGGGTTTCGTAGCAGTTGTATATATTCATAATTCAAATAATATTAAAGCGGTAAAAGTGTCATTTAGCACATTGGGCATATATCATGTAAAAAAATCAGATAATAAATAAAGCCAACTATAACAATATTCAAGCTCGAATTCTTTAAACCCTGAACCAGTGGTTCTGGGTCCAAGTCCCCACAAGAGTCGCCAGAGCTGTCGCACCTCCTTTTTCCGCGCCCGCGGGGCGCGTGGGGAGTTTTCTCCAATTAAAGGACAGTCGAAACGGGATTTGTTTGTTTGTTTCAGAGTCGCCACCTGGGAATTTTAAGGCGTCCCAAGTCACCAATTTTAATCCCTGAATCGAGGAGAATATGACTCTGTTTATTATTCTGCGAACCAGAAATCCGGATAAGGAATTCTGTTAACCCGGGAGAAGGTGTTAGGCATTCCCGAGTTCCGTGGTTCTAGCACGGTCGCTCAACTGTTATATTTGGCTTGATTATTTTGATTTATTAAATACATTTTTATTGCATGATTTTATTGTTACCGCTTCTATTTAAATTGTTTATAATTAAAGACCCTTCTTCGAATCGAATCACGCGTACGTGTATTCGTTTTATATATTAATATTTTTTAACGTGAAAATCGTGTCACGCGTACGTATACACAATATAATAATTATTATTTATTTATTTATTTATTCGAAATTTTTTATTATATAAAAAAAAGACTTAAGTTCGAAATTGTGCTAAAATAAAATTATGAACGTTCGTCGCTCTTGTATAATTAAATATTGAACCGCACATCTCGAGTTATATGAAATTAATATTGATATTCTCCGAAGAGCCCCCTTTTTATTAAATGTTCTTTCGAAGTTGCGCGAACGCATAATCCGAATTGCTTTTTAGAAATATAATCAGGTTACGCGAACGCATCCCTAATCACGCAAAAGATTCTTAATAGTAGTATAGATTTTCCATAAATGTTTATTGCATCTATCTATTTTTAAATGTAAGAATCGTGGAGAATTACCGATTGGGATGCCACCAAATTTCTTGACAAAGAATTCAAAATTTATTAGGCGTTGCTACAAGTCTTATTTTACGCGTATGAATTATATACCTCAAAACTATTCAAATTTTAAAGAATTAATGATATGAAAAAGAAACAAACAACATGTAACTAAAAATACTACCATTTTTATCGTGGATATCCAAAAATTGAATCGCATATAAAACTGGAAAAAGAATTAATTTGATAAACAAATTAATAGTTTCTGCAGAACTTTTATTGTTACATTTAATGCGAATTCTATTTCTACATATCCTTGACATAAAATGTTGCAATTCGTGCTTGTAAATCCCATATCCTTCTCATATACTTGTTTTTAGTCCAAAGTTATAATTGTTTGGTTAATTTGTTTACAGAGATTGAGTTTGAGATAAATAAACCAATTCTTATTCTCTGCCTATGCGACTATTTGCAAACTTAACTCTATATTTTGTAAAAAAAATCATTGACATTATTTCATATATTAAAAGAAATGAGTTGATCGCGTTCCTAAAATAACTAAGCCATTAGTTATTAAGAAAGAGAACTAATCTACTAATTGATTTAATACTATATTAACCAACTAAAACAAAACTGAAATTTAAACTAATAAAATCTAAATGAGTAGAAGACATCCTTATAATTCCAAACTTCATTTACTTGTCATGTTGAAGCTCTTCACAACATGAGTTTAAAAGATATGTACCTGATATTGGAAACAAAAGAAAATGAAGATGAAAATCAGCAACAGTAATAACAGTGCAATAGCAACAACTGCTCAGCAACAGTAACAACCCAGTAACAGACCGGTGGAGTAGTAATCCCAAAAACAAAAGCTTTAAGCTTTAAATGTAACAACAACCATTAATACTAATTTCACACAAAGAAAGAAAGCAGTATTTTTTTTTTAGCTTTTATTTTTATTTTGAAAGCTTATATATTTTCCGGAATTTTTCTCTCTTCTATTCTCTGTCCGTTTTTTTTTTCTCTCTATATGTATTCTCTCTTCCTTCTTTTTTCTTCAAGACTTCACATATATAACACATCTCATAAACCTTTTAATCAATTAAATCAATACTTTTTCTCTACCCAACCCATTATCTTTCCACTCATCCCCATTACATTAAATAAACATATCACACCACCCCATTATATTTTGTCCCCCATGCTTTATTTAAAATAATGCAAGATTCCCCTTTAATTTAAATCTTGTCCCCCCTTTATATTAAATAATCATATCACAACCCACCCCATTTCATTTTGTCCCCCATGCTTCAAATAAACAATTTCAAAATGTACAATTCCTAAACTACCCCTTCCGACCTTACTGAAATTACCAAACTACCCCTGAACGTACTACAAATTTACCAAATTACCCATCAGCTATAACACATCATTTAATCAAACATAACCAAAATATAGACAATATGATCAATTTCTAACAATGTTCAAACAACAATATGAACATGGATGAACATCATAACAACAATATCACATGAACACGATTTTAACAACATTTCAACAACAAATCACATGAACACGAATTGAACAACAAAGAACAACTAAAATTTGATTGAACAATATTTTAGCAACAACAATCCTATTTTCGGATTCAACAACAACAACAAACAAAGTATGAACATTTCTAAATTCAATCATATTGAACTTAAAATCAACTCTAACAACATTATAACAAACAATTCTTATATTAAACTTAAAACAAGATTATGAGAACAATTCAAGCAATAATCATAAATGGTAAACAAGAAATCAAACTATACAAAATTCGGATTCAAGATCATCCAAACAAAGTATGAACATGAATGAATCTATTTTAAGACAACAAACATGACGGATTAAACGATTAAAACAATATATTCCTTTAATACAACTAAATTCTTTAAACAAATAACAAGATCGACGAAGAAACAATTATGAACTTAAACTTGAACTTAACAATATTAACAATTTCTAACAATACATAAACACATGAAACAAATTGAAGAAATAGTTGATTAAATTTCAATTTGAATCTAACAAACATCAAACTAACAAATACTTAAACAATAATACAAACATGAAATAAACATGAAAACAACTAATTAAACTTCCATTTTAAAATCTGAAAATTAATTTAACAAACAACACATGAACATGAACTAAAAATTAATTCAAACGATAAACAAAACAAACCTTTGTCGATTTTAGATTCGAAAATATCAAAACGAAATGCGGACAAAAAATAAAATTCAAAAATCTACTAACCGGATTGAAACGAACGACGAACAACGACCAAACAAACAACGAACTCTCGACCAAAACGAAGAAGACGGAAGGAAAGGAGCAGCAGTCCGCAGCTTCAACCCAGCTGAAACCAGCTCGAGCTGGACGGGAATGGTAATGACGAAGAAGCTGTAGTGGAGCAGCAGCGGCGGGGAGCTGGACGGAGAAGAGAAGCAGCAGTGACAGCGTCGGGGGTAGCTAAACACGACGAGAAGCTAAAGCAAGCCGGAGCAGCGATGGTCGACGACATGGTTTCAGAGAACGGACAGCAACAGCCATGTGCGATGGAGGTCGAAACTAAGGCAACAACTATCATGGGTGTCGAGCTTCAAACTCGACGCCAGAGAAGACGAGACAGTAGCCATGGTTACGAGCAGCAGCATCATGATGGAGGGTACGGAAACAAACTACCACGACTAGGCAGCCATGGATGTCGAGCTCAAGCTCGAGCTTGACGAAAGACGAAGAAGATGAAGTGACGACGCAGAGATAGCTACGCGGACAGCAGTAGCTATGGTTCTTGGGGTCGTTTGGTCATGACGAACTGTTTGTTGATGGTGTTTGGATGAGAGGGGGTGGGGTAAAAGGCAGCCATGGTTGTGCTTTGGAGTTGTGAGGAAGAAGAAGGAGAATAGGGGGGCGGATGCTTTCCTTAGTTTTTAGGGTTTTTTCTTCTTTTTTCTTTTGTTTTGTGTTGTAAAATGTAAGACAAAAGGGGTTTGGGTCTTTTGGGTTATGGACTGGGTCGACCCAGTTCGAAATGGACTGGGTCGTAGAGAAGATTGGGCCATTTTTTGGGCCTGTGGCTTGAAATTGAAGAAGAGGTCCAATTCCGACTTTCTTTATATTTTCGCTCTCTTTTCTTCTTTTATTTTTCTAAAACTAAATTATAAAAATACTTAAACTATTATTAAGAACTAAATTAAGTTATAAAAGCGCAAATTAACTCCCAATAACAATTAACGCACAATTAAGTATTAATTAAGCATAAAATTGTATATTTGGACATTAAATGCTAAAAATGCAAACGATGCCTATTTTTGTAATTTTTAATTTTTGTAAAACAAATTTAATTACTAACAATTGTAGAATTAAATCCTATATGCAAAATGCGACATATTTTTGTATTTTTTATTAATTTAGCAAATAAACATGCACAGATAAATACAAATAATTATTCAAAAATATCACAAAATATCACAAAATTGCACACCAAGAAAAATTACTTTATTTTTGAATTTTTGGGAGTAATTCTCATATAGGGCAAAAATCACGTGCTTACAAGGTGCAAGGCTTGACTCGTTCGGGAAGATGTTTTACTCCCGAAGAGTTAAGAAAAACTAAAAATAATCCAACACCAATAATGAGAGCTGTGACGGAAGAAGAAGCGGAAGAGTTTTTAAGAAAAATGAAGCTCCATGATTATTTTGTTGTGGATCAACTGAAGAGGACGCCCGCTCAAATTTCATTATTGTCATTACTGATTCATTCATAGGAGCACCGTCTGGCTTTGATGAAAATCCTGAATGAGGCTCACGTTCCCGATAAAATCTCTGTAAATCATTTGGGAAGAATAGCCAACAGAATCTTTGAGGCAAACAGAATTACATTTTCTGATGACGAATTGCCTGTGGAAGGTGCCGAGCACAACAGAGCTCTTTACCTCACCGTGAAATGTGAAAACTCCATAGTAACCCGGGTATTGGTTGACAACGGGTCAAGTGCAAACATCTGCCCTCTCTCCACTTTAAGCAAATTGAAAAAATCAAAGAGGAGAGGATCCAGAAGAATAGTATCTGCGTACGGGGGTTTGACGGTGGAAGCAGAGATTCATTTGGCGACGTAGTGTTGGAACTGACAATAGGGCCAGTTGAATTCACAATGGAGTTTCAAGTACTGGACATAACTGTTTCTTATAATTTGTTGTTGGGTCGACCATGGATCCATGCTGCTAAAGCAGTCCCGTCAACACTACACCAGGCTGTCAAGTTTGAATGGGATCATCAAGAAATAGTTGTGCATGGGGAAGAAAGTTTAAATGCTCACAGCAGTGCCATTGTACCGGTCAAAGGAATAGAAAATGACCAGGGACCATGGGTATACCAAATGTCCGATACAGTGTCGGTAGAGAAAATTCCAGAGGGGAAGTACCTTCCGAATCCAAAGATAACCTCTGCATCAGTCATGGTAGCCTATGAAATGTTAAAAAATGGTTTTATACCCTGCAAAGGTCTGGGCTCATCTTTGCAAGGAATTATACAACCAGTATCTCTCCCCGAGAACTGGGGAACATTCGGTTTGGGGTTCATACCCACTGTCAATGAGGTGAAAAAGTCCAGAAAGCTGAAACAAAAGGCATGGGTTCTTCCAAAACCAGTCCCACATCTATCAAAGTCTTTTGTCAAGATCGGTGCTAAAAATCGCCCGATAACAACAATTCCTAAATCCTTGGTAAAGCCTGAGGAGGAATTAATTGAAAGATTCGAGAAATTGTTCGACGATGTGAATATGGTGGAAAGCAGTGAAAGTTCTAGCAACAGAGAAGTGCAATTCGTCAGGCCAGAGACAAGGCTCAATAATTGGGAAACCACTCCTCTCCCCGTTCGAAAGGGGTCTTGGTAGTTTATTTTGATTTTCCTTCAATTTGTTTGGGTTAGTTCAGGGTTATAACCCCAATGTCTATCTTACAGTTTGTTTGAAGTGTGCAAACCTTGTTATCTTTCATCATCCAATAAAAAGCAGTTTCCTTTTTATTATCATTCCTGATAGTTTTCTTTTCTTTTTCTTCTTTCCTGTACAGTTCTTTTTACGCTGGCTCTAGTGATATGGCATGCATGAGGAATCCTCAGCCCAGTCTTAAAAATCAATCTGGTTCCGAAATAATAATTCAAGAAATATATTGTGATTATGAATCAGAATATGATGAGGATGAGGCTTTCGAAGAGATTAGTAAAGAGTTAATTCATTTTGAAGAAAAAACCAAACCTAACTTGGGTGATATCGAAGACATCCATATAGGGGACACGGATAACATCCAAGAGACTAAAATAAGTGTCCACCTTGAACCAGAGATACAGGAAGAGTTGATTAAAACACTCATAGAATTCAAAGATGTTTTTGCATGGTCGTATAACGACATGCCAGGTTTGAGCACTGACTTAGTGGTTCACAAATTGCCCACTGATCCAACGGTGCCTCCTGTCAAACAAAAGTTGAGAAAGTTCAAGCCTGATATGAGTATGAGAATTAAGGAAGAAATCACCAAACAGTTGGAAGCAAAGGTCATTCGAGTCACTCGATATCCTGTTTGGTTAGCTAATATCGTTCCTGTGCCAAAGAAAGACGGCAAAATTAGAGTATGCATCGACTACCGCAATCTCAACAAAGCCAGTCCAAAGGATAATTTCCCATTACCCAATATCCATATTTTGATCGATAATTGTGCCAAGCATGATATAGGATCTTTCGTGGATTGTTATGCCGGGTATCATCAAATTCTAATGGATGAAGAAGATGCAGAAAAGACGGCATTCATCACACCATGGGGAACTTATTGCTACCGGGTAATGCCATTCGGTTTGAAGAACGCCGGAGCAACCTACATGAGAGCAATGACCACAGTGTTTCATGATATGATACACAAGGAGATTGAGGTATACGTGGACGATGTGATCATAAAATCAAAGCATCAGGCCGACCACGTTGGGGATTTGAGGAAATTCTTCTTAAGACTTCGCAGGTACAACCTCAAGCTTAACCCTGCCAAATGCGCATTTGGAGTTCCATCTGGAAAGTTGCTGGGATTCATAGTCAGTCGGCGAGGCATCGAGCTAGATCCATCAAAAATCAAAGCCATCCAAGAATTGCCACTTCCAAGGAACAAAACTGAAGTAATGAGTTTGTTGGGAAGGCTGAATTACATCAGCAGGTTTATTGCTCAGCTTACGACAACCCGTGAGCCTATTTTCAAATTGTTGAAAAAGGATGCTGCGGTCAAATGGACCGATGAGTGTCAGGAGGCGTTTGATAAGATAAAAGGATACCTGTCAAACCCACCCGTGTTAGTCCCGCCAGAGCCAGGAAGACCTCTGATTCTTTACTTGACGGTCTTGGAAAATTCATTTGGTTGTGTATTGGGGCAGCTTGACCTCACCAGCAGAAAAGAACAAGCCATCTACTACCTTAGCAAGAAATTCACAGCTTATGAGGTTAAGTATACTCATCTGGAGAAGACATGTTGCGTCCTGACTTGGGTAGCTCAAAAATTGAAACACTATTTGTCATCCTACACTACTTACCTCATTTCTCGTCTTGATCCATTGAAATATATTTTTCAAAAGCCTATGCCAACGGGAAGACTTGCAAAGTGGCAGATATTGCTCACAGAATTTGACATCATCTATGTGACTCGGACTGCAATGAAAGCCCAAGCACTGGCTGATCATTTAGCTGAAAACCCGGTCGACGAGGAATAAGAGCCGTTGAAAACCTATTTTCCCGATGAAGAAATAATGCATATCGATGAGATCGAGCAAATTGAAAAATTTGGCTGGAAACTTTTCTTCGATGGGGCTGCTAACATGAAAGGAGTCGGGATAGGAGCTGTAATCATTTCTGAAACAGGGCATCACTATCCTGTTACGGCTCAACTGCGATTTTATTGCACCAATAATATGGCTGAATATGAAGCTTGTATTATGGGGTTAAGGCTAGCCGCAGACATGGGTATCCAAGAAATCTTAGTCATGGGAGATTCGGATCTTCTGATACATCAAATTCAAGGAGAATGGGAAACCCGAGACTTGAAGCTCATACCATACCGACAATGTCTACATGATCTTTGTCAGCGGTTTCAATCAGTGGAGTTCCGACATATTCCAAGGATCCATAATGAGGTCGCCGATGCATTGGCCACCTTGGCATCAATGTTGCACCATCCAGACAAAGCTTATGTTGATCCACTACATATTCAAGTCCACGATCAGCACGCTTATTACAATATGGTTAAAGAAGAATTTGATGGTGAACCATGGTTCCACGACATCAAGGAGTATATCAGGATGGGGATATATCCCGCACAAGCCACAGGAGATCAAAAAAGGACCATTAGGCGATTGGCAAATGGATTCTTCTTAAGCGGAGGAGTTTTGTATAAAAGAACACCAGATCTTGGATTATTAAGATGCATAGATGCCAGACAAGCTACAACTGTCATGTCTGAAGTACATTCAGGAGTTTGCGGACCCCACATGAGTGGATATGTGTTGGCAAAGAAAATCCTCCGAGCTGGTTACTATTGGCTTACCATGGAGCGAGATTGTATCAGTTTTGTGCGCAAGTGTCATCAATGCCAGATACACGGAGATTTGATTCATTCTCCACCATCCGAGTTGCACACAATGTCGGCACCATGGCCCTTCGTTGCCTGGGGCATGGATGTGATTGGACCAATTGAGCCGGCAGCATCCAATGGGCACAGGTTCATTCTGGTAGCCATTGATTATTTTACCAAATGGGTTGAGGCCAAAACATTCAAATCAGTGACCAAGAAAGCTGTGGTCGATTTTGTTCACTCAAATATCATATGTCGATTCGGAATCCCAAAGGTGATCATCACAGATAACGGTGCTAATCTTAACAGTAACTTAATGAAGGAAGTATGTCAACAGTTTAAGATTACACATCGCAACTCTACCCCATATCGGCCCAAGGCGAATGGAGCAGTCGAGGCAGCCAACAAAAACATAAAGAAGATACTTCGGAAAATGGTAGAAGGTTCAAGACAATGGCATGAAAAATTACCATTTGCATTATTGGGATATCGCACTACTGTTCGCACTTCAGTAGGAGCAACTCCTTATTTGTTGGTATATGGCACTGAAGCAGTAATTCCTGCAGAAGTTGAGATTCCTTCCCTTCGGATCATCGCCGAAGCAAAGATTGATGATGATGAATGGGTCAAAACCCGTCTGGAACAGTTAAACTTGATTGATGAAAAACGATTGGCCGCAGTATGTCATGGTCAATTATATCAAAGAAGAATAGCAAGAGCATACAACAAAAAGGTGCGTCCACGGAAGTTTGAAGTGGGTCAACATGTGCTGAAACGTATTCTTCCACATCAGGTTGAGGCAAAAGGCAAATTTGCCCCGAATTGGCAAGGACCATTCATTGTGACCAGAGTATTATCGAATGGTGCACTATGCTTAACAGATATTGAAGGCAAATGCATAGACATGGCGATCAATTCTGACGCGGTAAAGAGATATTATGCATAACTTTTTGAATGTTTGTATTTAGCATTATTTCGAAGATTGGAATGACAAAGGCAATTTATTCTGCTATCCAAACACTATACCCTTTGCTTCCCCTTTGAGCCATATTTGTTTCTTTCCTACCCTCTCTTGGAATCAATGGAAATCAAATATGAAATAATAATAAAAAAAATCACTATTATTTAGTGAACTACGTTTGACCTGATTCCTCAAAGAAGGATACGTAGGCGCCTCACGGCTCGGTCATAGGGTGCACAATATGCATAATGTGCACAAAAAGAAACATCAAGCGACCCCAATCAAGAAACTGGGGTAATTTTAAACACATACCAAAACTGTTTAGCTTTTGATACCTTTCCATTTCCAACCACATACCAAAAAGACCTTTCGATCAATCTTAGAAAAATGCTGAGTCAAGCAAATGAAGATGGTTCATAACACTCTGGTACAGACAAGAAAAGAAAGTAAAAATGAGAGAGTCTTATAGGTGAAAACCCACACGGGCACCATAAGATGACATAAGTTGAGAGAAAGTAAAATAAGAGAGTCTTATTGGTGAAAACCTTCGGAGGCACCATAAGGCGAAAAGGAAGTAAGAAATGAACAAATGAGGAAGGTTTGTCGGTAAAAACTCTTTGAGATATTGCAAGACAAACAGGTTTGTAAAATGAAAAATGAAGTTGGGTTATGGAAATTTTGGGGAAAACGAAAATGAGACAATTGAAAGGAGATTGATTAAAAGACTGGGGTGATTAATCCAAATTGCATGCCATGATCATTGGCGCTGGTAACTCCAATTAGATAAGTCCTTTATTCCTTCTCCAACAATTACCCAAATTTGGATTTTTCTTTTTAGATTGTCGAAATCATCATGTTTTTGTCACTAATAATCTTACTCTTCTAAAGCTTTTGAGATGCGTTTTGTACCAAACAAATAGGAAAGAATGTCAAGGTATACTACCAAGATTCAAGGTTGCATAGGACAAAAATACGGCCATGATGGGCAAGAGGTAATAAAAAATAATAAGATATGGGTGTAAGAAAAGTGGAATCAAAAGCGGATCAGCAATGTCAGGAGAACATATGATTACGGTTAAAAGGGTTTAAAGGAAAACATACAGAGGGGAATCCTATAGTTAAGGATCAATTACAAGGACAAACAGTCTTTTCAACCATTTCAAGGCAACAAAACAAGACAGTGAAGCCCCACCGTCGGCAAGAATGCCCCAGTTAACCATCCAGTTTTAAAACTAACAAAGTTTTCTTTGATTTAAAAACAGGGGCAAAAACAACATTTATGTCAGGAAACACCCGGTAAAGAATTTAAGAAGAAGTCAGGCGTCCACCTGGATGATGAGGATGAAGAATTGAAGAAATCAAGCGTCCACCTGGAGAATGAGGATGAAGAAGAAGAAGTCAGGCGTCCACCTGGAGAATGAGGATGAAGAATTGAAGAAATCAGGCGTCCACCTGGAGAATGAGGATGAAGAATTTAAAAAGAAATCAGGCGTCCACCTGGAGAATGAGGATGAAGAAGAAGAAGTCAGGCGTCCACCTGGAGAATGAGGATGAAGAATTGAAGAAATCAGGCGTCCACCTGGAGAATGAGGATGAAGAATTTAAAAAGAAATCAGGCGTCCACCTGGAGAATAAGGATGAAGAATTGAAGAAATTAGGCGTCCACCTGGAGAATGAGGATGAAGAAGAAGAAGTCAGGTGTCCACCTGGAGAATGAGGATGAAGAATTGAAGAAATCAGGCGTCCACCTGGAGAATGAGGATGAAAAATTTAAGAAGAAATCAGGCGTCCACCTGGAGAATGAGGATGAAGAATTTAAAAAGAAATCAGGCGTCCACCTGGAGAATGAGGATGAAGAATTGAAGAAATCAGGCGTCCACCTGGAGAATGAGGATGAAGAATTAAAGAAGAAATCAGGCGTCCACCTGGAGAATGAGGATGAAGAATTTAAGAAGAAATCAGGCATCCACCTGGAGAATGAGGATGAAAAATTTAAGAAGAAATCAGGCGTCCACCTGGAGAATGAGGATGAAGAATTGAAGAAATCAGGCGTCCACCTGGAGAATGAGGATGAAAAAATTAAGAAGAAATCAGGCGTCCACCTGGAGAATGAGGATGAAGAATTGAAGAAATCAGGCGTCCACCTGGAGAATGAGGATGAAGAATTTAAAAAGAAATCATGCGTCCACCTGGAGAATGAGGATGAAGAATTTAAAAAGAAATCAGGCGTCCACCTGGAGAATGAGGATGAAGAATTAAAGAAGAAATCAGGCGTCCACCTGGAGAATGAGGATGAAGAATTTAAGAAGAAATCAGGCGTCCACCTGGAGAATGAGGATGAAAAAATTTAAGAAGAAATCAGGCGTCCACCTGGAGAATGAGGATGAAGAATTGAAGAAATCAGGCGTCCACCTGGAGAATGAGGATGAAGAATTTAAAAAGAAATCAGGCGTCCACCTGGAGAATGAGGATGAAGAATTAAAGAAGAAGTCAGGCGTCCACCTGGAGAACAAGGACAAAGAAAGGAGGAAATCAGGCGTCCACCTGGAGAACAAGGACAAAGGAAGGATGAAAAAGAAAGCAGAAGTGAGGCGCCCACCTGGAGAATAAGGGAATACAACTGAAGCAGCAGAAATCAGGCGCCCACCTGGAGAATAAGGGAATACAACTGAAGCAGCAGAAATCAGGCGCCCACCTGGAGAACAAGGGAATATAATTAAAGTATTGAAGTCAAAGGCCCGCCCATATAAGAAAGGAGCACACTTAGAGTCAATAAAGCAGAGGAGACCAACAAAGTCCCCAGCAGGAAACAACAAGAGTCCCAAACAGAGAAAGAAAATACGGGACACAATGAAAGGGAATGCGGAACAAGCCAAATGCCCAAGAGTCACCAAGATATCAAGACAACAAGAAACGGGCATGATCTAGATAAGATTTTATAATTCATGTACCATAATCTAGTTTAGCTTTTGTATTACTTTTGAAGCAAGGTGTAATAAGGAGGTCAGCAAGCAGTAAAAGCAGCACGAAACAGCAGTAACATCACAGTCCCATGGTAGTCCCAGCTACCCAAAACTTCCCGAACTACATTGACCTGATTCCTTTATAGCCAAGGATATGTAGGAAACCTTTGAAGCAGAGGTTCGGTCAAATCTTTCAAAAAATGCTTCCCACGGAGTATTTGAACGGGCAAAAATCGCTCGTATCCGCTCACTTTATCTTTGCACGAAAAACTCTTCGAGTTTCCGCACAAAGAGGGGCAGCTGTGAGCACGTGATTTTTGCCCCACGAAAACTACTCCAAAATAAATCAAAAATAAAGTTAATTTCTTTTAGTGTGCAATTTTGGAAATTGTGTTACGTTTATTAATTGTTTGTGTTTTGTCCGTAAATGTTTGTTTTGTTATAATTAAACAAAATTAAAATAAAAAATACATGTTTCATGCATATCTAGGATTTAATTATGCATTTAATAATTGATTCAAAAATAATAATCACAAAAATATGCATTTGTTCTAGTTTTAATGTTTCATTATGTGATTAACGCTTTGTCTATGTGTTAAATAATTGTTAAAAGGTGATTAATATTTTTGGAAGGTTGAAATTGTTTTATAATTTTTATTAGGATATTTTATAATTAGGGATAAATTTAGGAAATAAAAAATAGGTTGAAAAAAAATAAAAAAATCGGACCTGGATTAAAATCCAGGCCCAAACCAAGTTACCCCCCCCCACAGCCCAATCCAAACAACCCAGGTCCGGTCCAATTTAAACGAACCAAAACGACAGCGTTTGGTCGTATTTCATCAATGGTCGTTGGATCAAATCCATCCAACGGCTGAGATCTCATCACCCTAACCCGTGATCCTTACCCGACCCACTGCCCCGACTCAGCCCGACCCTGGCATTAAACCAAACGACATCATTTGGTTTAATGAACGGATCCTGGCCATTCATTCTGCCTGATCTAACGGTCAGCATCAATCCACCCCGTCCCTATATAAGTCCAAACCCCTACCCCGGCCCCCTAACTAAACACCCCCCCCTTCCTCTCTTGTTCATCATCGTCTTCAGACGATGCCCCTAACCCTAGCGCCCTCATTCCCCACCGCCTAAAACCCGGCGGCAACAACGCCGCCGGTCACCACCTTAACACCCCAGAACCCCCTGAACATCCTCTATCCAAATATGTTAGCCACTTGGCTCGAATCCTCCTGAAGGTTCTCGAATCTTCATTTGAAGATTCGAGCCAAACTCAGATCTAAACCAAATAGCCCCTAATTAACACCATAGCATCCCCTATCCATCCCCATCACGGATCTGTTAGTAGCATGGTTCGAATCTTCATGGAACTGCTCGAATCTTCATTTGAAGATTCGAGTGAAACCTAACCCTACTCAGATTCCTTCCAAATTAACATCAAATGACCCCTAGGCTTCCCTCAACCTTGTGTCATCTTTGGTTCCCTTCAAATCTTCCCAGAAGTGTTCGGATTTAAGATCCAAAATCTAAAACCCTAAAAAACTTTCCAATCTTGGAATTTTTTCAATTCAAACGAGGGATTGAGGTTTAATCGACCTTAGTCGAAGTATTTTTAGTTGAAAATACTTCGACTAAGGTCTGTTTGATTCAAAAAATCCGAATCCAAGTTGAGTTTGAGTCCGGTTGAATTTGAAGAAGTAAAGGTATTTTCCCTATTTTTCTTTTGTTTCCTACGTATGTATAGTTGTTTGTTTTAATAACCTGTGTAATTTTTCATATTTTTGTTTATTTCTGTGATTCTGTCTCCTACCCGTCTACTTGATCAAATTGTGAATTGTTTCTGTTGGTTATGATTATTTACAATGTGTGTAATCGACTCGATTAAACTCGTCGATTAGTTGTGTTATAAATCCTGTTCCTGAAAATGTTGATTGAAACAACTTGTTTTGGATGAATTATTTTGTTGTAATCAGTTGTTTCGTATTTGATAGTCAGTTGATTAATACTCATTTTGTGAATCAATAAGTCTGTCAAAATAAATGTTGTGTATATGTTGTTTCCTGAACTTTAAGTTTCAGGGCATTGTCAGTATATTGACAATGCTCCTGTATTTGTTTAATTTTAGTCCAATGTTGAAATTCAGCTTGATTGATATGCTGAATTCAATATAATGTTATTGTGATGTTAGGTTTAAATTCAATTTCACAAGTGTTGATTAGATACCATTGTGTTAGAAAAAGTACATTCTCAGTTAAGATTCAGTCCAGAACTTAAGAGAATTGGTATTAGCTGTTTTAATTCAGATTGATAATTAGGTTTGAACAGATTTTTAATCTACTTTGTAATAGATTCTGATTTTAGTTTAAAGACTGTAATAACAGTAGGATTCAGGGGCATTTCTGGGAATGAAACAGATAAAACAGTGAGGGTAATATGTTAATAGTAGTGTGCTGAAAGTGGAATGTTAGTGGCTTTTAATCTAATGGGATAATGGGAAACAAAAGGTAATGGAATGCTGGAAATCAGGAAAAGGGTCACTTAATGGGATTTAAAGTTTTTAAAAGCAGATTTTGGATATGATTTTCTGATTTTTAAAAGAAAGAAGGGGTCCAGGTAGCACTTAAGAAAGGGGGGCAGACCTGTATAAATACAGGGACAGACATTAGAGGAGTGATATGATTTTTAAGGCATTAGGGAATACACACAGAGAGACATATACACAGAGAGATACACAAAGGGAAAAGATAAAAAATTTGAGAGAGGAAAATCACAAGCAGAAACAGAAATCTGAAAGGGAAGATAGAAAGAAAGGAAAACAGAAACATTAAAACAGAATTCTACATCGGAAGTCAGTATTGAAGCTGATTCTGTGTTTTGAAATTGAAAGCTTTTTCAGTCTGCTTTGTTCTAAGTCTCAAAAATCAGAAATATTATTCTTTTCATTAAATCTGTCCGGATTTGTTCGATCTCATTGTTCAGTTAAAAATCTGAAATTTCTTAAAAGTATTGTCACTGTGCATCTGGGTTCCTCGGGTCCTATTATTGCTCAAATCTGTGGGAATACTGGTATTCTGCTGATTTTGATACTGTCGCAACTGCTGAAATTTACTCCTTCTACCTTCATTTCCAGGTACCTATCTTTTAAATTCTATGTTGGGAAGAGATTCAGCATGACAAATCAATGAAGCTTGAACTGCAATTCTATTTTTCCATTTGTCTAAGTTCATTATTTTAAATTTCAGTCTTGTTTCATGTTGGTTAGTATGGTATTATGCTTGACATGATAATTATCAGTTGATCATTCTCTTTTGAAATTCATATAAGTGTTGTAATAGTATTATCTATTCCAGAATTTCATTAAAGTATAGTTATGATTGAATTGTCAAGATAGGGAACATGGCATAAAGTTGGCCATTAATTAAGTCTTATGACATTATTAGTCAGGTACAGAGTAGTATGAAAATGTCAAGAAAATGCATTGTTAGCATATTTTGATTATTTAGTTGTGGATTAAGGCTAGATAATGTTGGTTACATTTTGTCCATATATGGCGTAATAATGATTATGTTTATAATCAATAGTCGAAAGTTGCATTAGTAAAATCTGCCATGTTCACAATGTCAAAAAATATGGCGAATAATGTTGTATGCAATATCATTTTATTAAGTCAATAGGTAGATTTGTTCTTTTTCTTAATAACAAATGGCCTAAGAATTTTACAATGCGAAAGTTAGTGTTTAGCAACGGTTCACATAAATTGAGAATCAAATCGGTTTGATTATATATATATATATATATATATATATATATATATATATATATATATATATATATATATATATATATATATCTTACGTTCAATCATGAGCAGAATTAACAAAATAATTAGGCCTATTAGATTAAGAACAAGCAATGTGGAAAGAGATTAGATTTATAATGTGTAACAAGTTTAAGATTGTAAAAATAACATTCGTTGCAAACGGAATAACGAGAATTCTTCGAAAATATCATTTCCTTTCAAGAATTGAATTAATTTTTTTTAAGTTTCATACGCTATTCACTTTTTGAGTATACATATGTTGTATTTACCAAAAAATAGTGTTAATCATATGTTTATTCCTTTCTTTGGATTTGAATAGCTTGGAAGAATATAATTCATATGCGAAAAAATATAATTCGCAATAAACATTTAATAAATTGTGAATTCTTTTCAAGAACTTAAAGGTATCTTAAATAGAGATTTCTCATGATTTTTACATAAAATGTATAGATATAATAAACAATTTGTGGAAAATTTATACTACCATTAAGAATATTTTGCGTAATTAGGGATGCGTTCACGTAACCTGATTATATTTCTAAAAGCAATTCGAATTATGCGTTCGCGCAACTTCGAGTGAACATTTTAAGGGATTTCTCCGAGGATGTTAAAATAATTTCATATAACCCGAAATGTGCAGTTCATTGTTTAAATACAAGGGTGACGATGTTCTTAATTTTATTTTAAATTTTGAACATATGATTTTTAATAAAAACTGTAATATGGTCAATTTTATTGTGTACACGTATGCGTGACACGATTCTTTATATCTATGAAAATGTATAATACGAATATACGTACGCGTAATTCGTTTATATAATTGTAAACAATAAACAGAAGCGGTGACAAAATCCTGCAATAAAAAATGTAAAATCAAGATAAGCCAAGAATAAAAACAGTTAAGCGACCGTGCTAGAACCACGGAATTCGGAAATGCCTAACACCTTCTTCCAGATTAACAGAATTCCTTACTCAGGATTTCTGGTTCGCAGAATAACAAACAGAGTCATATTCTCCTCGATCCAGGGATTAAAACTGGTGACTTGGGATGCCTTAAAATTCCCAGGTGGCGACTCTGAAATAAATAAACAAATCCCGTTTCGACTGTCTTTTAATTGGAGAAAATTCCCCACGCGCCCCGCGGGTGCGGGAAAAGGAGGTGTGACAAGATGCAGGCCCTGGGAAAAAGGGACGTCAGTACATTTGAATTGCACTGGTATGTAAAGCAACTGAAAGAAAGAACTATAACTGCTGAAACTAATAGTGAGCTGATAACTGAGAATTGATAAGTGATAACTGAAATGATAACTATTGAAACTGAAACTGAAATGATAACTAATAGCTTATAACTAAAATGTTAACTGATAACTGAAATGGTAATTGATAGCTGAACTAAACAAAGGAAGTAAGGTTATGAATACTCCCTCTTCTGAATGATGAACAACCTGTTTATCTGAATAAGCTACGGCCTCGGGCTCAATATATATGTGCACAAGCTACGGCCTCAGGCCCAAGTATACGTAAAGCATAAACTACGGCCTCAGACTCAAAAATGCATAAAGCATAAACTACGGCCTCAGGCCCAAACATGTATAAAGCATAAACTACGGCCTCAGGCCCAAGTATGCATAAAGCATATAAACTACGGCCTCAGGCCCAAATACAGGTATTCAACATTCAGGAATTTAAAATCAGAAACTGAGTATCATATTGCAATACATGATAGTGAAATATTGAATCACATTGAGTTACATGATATTGGAAAACTGGATTATACTTGGTTACATAATACTGGAATACTGAATGGGACTAGACTGAGACATGTATTCTTGAACTGATTACGAATACTGAAATTTCAACTGTATATGGAATACTGAGTAATCTATACTAAGACTCGGGGGCATCAAACCCAAGTCTATATTGAATACGCACTGAGCTCACAATGTTTAGAATGAAAGTCATGAGCGAGTTATGAAGCTAGAGAATAGAAATTCTACAACTATTCAAAGAACTAGGCTTAACTATATTTCTGAGGCAATTAGTAACATCATAAAAGAAACGTAGTGTAGGGAGAATCATTAACATTCCCAAACATAGAGAGTTAGCCTCACATACCTCAATTTCACCCCTTAGTGATACTACAATGATCCGCAACACTAAGAACCTTCAATATATAATAGAACATCCAATGGAACCAATATTAGCAACAAATTCCAAAACTTAAGCCATTTAGGCATATTATCAAACACCTTGTAGGCATAAATCTCTATATCTCATCGTCATATAATTAGTTCATCTAATTACCACCATTCATTAACAATTTATCCCACCATCATGATTAACCAATTTATAACTTCCAAAATCACATATATGACCATCCATCCACACCCAACCAACAAAGTTCCATTAAATAAACATCTTTCAATCTATATAATAGTTGTGTAATCAATTTGGGAACTTATAGTTTCCAATCAACACACCAAGAGTTCCAATACTTATTCATACTCATATTCCCTTAATAAATTCATATATGTAAGTTTAAGGGTGTAGGATTATCTTTTTGGAAGAAATCTTGCAAAACCCTCCTTTGAGTTCTTGAAGAAATCCCTTGAAGATCTAAGTATTTTATGTGTAGATTTCATCATTACTAGTGTATAAATGATGGAATTCACACCAAGATAATGGATTACTTACCTTGAAGATGGGAGGGATTGGAGGTCTTGAGAGGGTGGAGGAAAACCTTAAAATTCGTCCAAATTAAGTGGGAAAAATAACCCCCGAAGGTTTTACATCAAAATAGGGTCGGGTTGACAAAAAAACGAAGATTTGCACAGCCGTGGCGCATGGGGCGATGCATGGGGCGGCGTAGTAATGAAAAATGTGTTTAGAAACGAAATTTGGAGGTGCTCTATTAATTTACACAGCTGCGCCGCATGGGGCGGCGCGGTAGTGTAAAATTCCGCGTTGATTTTGGTAATTTGGTCATAACTTCTGGTAGGAGTGTCCAAATGATGAACGGGTTGAAGTGTTAGAAACTAGACTCGAAGATCTTTCATTTGATAGGTTGTGCATCACATAACACCTTATATAAATGTAGATATGCTCTTCCAAAGTATAGTCTTGTGCGTGCTCATTTAGAATTTTAGTCTATCATGTAATTTTCCAACTTGGCTTAGACTTAGTTCTCTCCTTGGACCCCAAATCACTTATGATATGCCTCTTACACTTATTATCATATCCAATTGATATCTGTCACATTAATACTCATTTAATGCATGCACAACTGATTCAAATTTACGGGTGTTACATGTATCCAGCTCTTTTTCCCCTTCTATGTTGTGCTTTTGTCCTGCGTGGGTTGAGCTTTGTCTTAGCGCTCTTTTCGGATGGTAATCGAGTTTCCGGTTTTTGATCTGGAAGAGACTAGGAAATTTCACTAAGAAATCCCCACAGACGGCGCCAAATTATTTAACACAAAAGATATTGGAACCTTTTTGAATAACTCAATTAAAGAGGATGAAGAGGTAAATCTTAGTTTAACATAATAAATTCCAGATCTGTAAACTAGTTGGAAAAAGAATGCATAAGATGAGTTAGAGATAACTGCTTTTATTGATATTTTTCATTGTAGCTGCCCTTCATCAACGGAGGAGACCCTCTTACATATTCTCTTTGGAGATTGCTTTATTCTCCCTTCTATTATGAAGATTACAGAAGAGGGGAAAAACCCTTGAGAGCCTTTTACAAGTCGTGCCTCCCCTATATATAGTTATGGAATCTCTGCTATATACTTGGTTTGATGCTCTTTCATGCTACGTCCGCTTTTGACGTCGTCCTTTCTGACTTGACGGATGTTGTGGTACGATTTTTGGGATAAAACATATCGTCTTTCGCTGCTTTGCCGCTTGGGCGGAATTTCGGTCAGATCGACCGTAGCTGTCAGATTTTGACCAATACAATTATAAATATATATTATGTACCTTTATAGATTAACACCAATACAAGATCAAAAGTTTTCATTCATATATTTTAGCAATCAAATTAACGCGCATAAAATAAAATAGCGGGAGTAATATAACACAAATAAGTACGGTTAGGTGTTAGGAGAGGAAAGCAAACGAGGAATGATAATTGAGGTGTCGCCTGAGCACACAGCTCACCGATTTGGTGACAACAGCACGTTTTGTTTTATTAGTTCAACAAAGTGACACGTATCTTCACCTAAGCCTTTGTCATAAGTGAGTCCAATTTTTCAACAGCAGACGTAAGTGCATCTTGTTGTTATAGTTCGGATCTATATAATTAGTATAATATAGTACTATGTTTGATTAAGCTTTTATGTTATATATAACTAAACGTATTTTTATTAAAGTTAAGATATTTGAGTAATCTTTTCTGGAATGAAATAAAAAATTTAAGTAGAAGCAAAAGGTGAAAAAAATACTTCTTCCCAAAAATATTTTTTTTAAAAAAAAATATACTCTTGAAAAAATATACTTAAAATTACTTTCTAAAATCTTAGGGAAACATTTAAGAAAAACACTTTCTAAAATATGTTGTTTTTAAAAGTTTGATCAAACGGACAATAAAACCTTTCGAACTACTACATATTTCAACATCGTTCACAGTATAAGCATAGTCAATATTACTTCCGTCCTAATTTATTTATGTATCAAAAATATGTTTTGTACCTAAACTTTGTACTTTAAATACCTTTTGCTTTCAAATATTACACAACTTTAAACCAAATCCCTCGGGCCATTCTCTTCTCTTCCAATAAATAGTTTTCATACAGCCATATAAATTCTTGTGATCACCACTCCACAAATATCCCACCAATCATAAACGGGTCGAGTGGGCTTATTTTAGCTATACTATATTAGAAACTTATTAATCACTTTTCTTTAGATTCCGTAAGAATTATATTGTGTATCTATATTTATTATTTATGTACAAAATATGATAAAAGAAGAATCCCTTAATATAGGAATTAATTTGTAACGTATCTCCCATCCCCATCTATCATCTTTAGCCTCCTACAATCACAATTTTCTTCCAAATTTCAAAAAAATTTAAAGTCATTCTCTCGTTCATACAAATCCATCAATCTCTCTCTCTCTCTCTCTCTCTCTCTCTCTCTCTCTCTCTCTCTCTCTCTCTCTATCTATCTCTCTTACAAATCAAACTATTATCTCTCTAAAAATGTAGCATCATATATTTCTCTGAATCAATTCCACCAACAACCATTAAAAAGCTTCAACTATTGACAAATCCATCGACATTATCTCTGAAATTGCAAGTAGAGAAGTCTGTCATTAACATACCATTAAAAAGTTTCGAAACTTAAAATTAGATATTTGAATTTTACGAATTTGTGATTTCTTTGGATTGGATGTTCTTGAAAACGATTGAAAATATCCTTTAGAGTTTATATCTCAATTTGAAGGGAGATTGGTTAAGTTTAAAGTTGGTTTTAGGTTGAATTTCAGATTGAAACCCGAGGAAGAAGAAGTTTCAAAATTGTATTAGGATTGTATGATAAATGTATCATAATTGTATTTGAGTTGTATTTGATACATCAATACCTAAAACAATTCTGATACAATACTAATATTATTAAAATACAATATTTTATCATAATTTAAGTTTAGAGTTGATTCTATGTGGATGTTTTAAATTAAAATTTGAAAAAGATGAAGATCAAAAGTTGTATCATAATTTAGATTGTATCACAATATGTACCAAAATAATACATGACACAATACTAATACAAGTATAATACGATATTGTATCAGTTTAAGTTTAGAGTCCATTTTAAGTTGTATCATAATTGTGTAAGAATTCTTTCAGGATTATATCAAATTTGTATTTTAATTATGAGTAGTTGTGAGTTCGTGACGAATTTCACAGTTTGTATCACAAATATATGATAATTATATATTAATTTATTAGTACTATATCAGGAATTATTTTGGATATTCATGTACTATCTACAAGTTAGATACAATTGTGATACAAGTATAATACAATTATGTTTTACGTATTGATGTATCTGATACAATTCAAATACAATTATAATACAGTTATCATACAATTGCTGAATATTTCTTCATTTTCAGTGTTGTCCGATCTTCCAGCAGAAGTACGATGCAATTGATGATTTAATAATATAAAGCTATCGGCAATGGTAGGAAGAGAGAAGATGGAGATTCTGAGCGTAGATTAAGAGATTCTGTTGTAAAAAAAAGGAGAGAGAAGAGGAGAGGGGAAAAAAAGGAAAGGATATAATTGGATCCCTTAATTGAAGGCACTTATAATAATAAGGTGAGAGCCTTTTAAGGAGCAATTTATACAATTTGTAAGAAAAACTAAATACTTATTAAAAACTATAAAACATAGAAAATATTGGTAAATAAGTTTCTAATAGAGTATAATTAGGGGTGTGTTTGGTATAACGGAAAATGTTTTCCGTGGAAAATGTTTTCCAAGAAAATATTTTCTTGGAAAATAAGTAGTTTTCGGTGTTTGGTACGCAAATTAAGGAAAATGACTTCTCAAGAATATTCATAAATAATTTAGATATAATAAACATAAAGCCATAAACTTTCAAACTAACAACCTTTCGAACCCACAAATTTCATAAACTTTCAAACCGCTAAACTTTCGAAATTGCGGAATCTTGAACCCGTAAACTTTATAATTTCTAAACTTGTAAACTTCCAAACACATAAACCTCCGAACTCATGATTTTGGAACTTATAAAATTTTGAACCTTTAAACCAATAAAAAAAATTAAAACTGAAAAACATATTTAAAATTATTTTTTTTGGGGAGGTAAAAAAAAATTTTGTGCACTCGGGGGGTTGCAGAAAAATGAAAAAACAAAAATTTGAAATTGCAAAAAAAAATTAAGGTAAAAAAATAATTTTTTTTGCGGGAGGGGTAGTAGGGTAGGTGGTAACGGATAATAGGGTGGGTAGTAACAAAAAAAACTAAAATTTAAGAAAAAAAAGCTTTTTTTGGAGAGAGGGGGTGAGTGTGTTGGTGAGGGTGGGGAAGGTTGAGAAGAGGTTTTGGAAAATAGTTTCCCTTCTCTTGATAAGGAAAATATTTTTCTCCAATTGAAAAAAAATAAGTTCATACGAAAAATATTTTTTAAATATTTAAGTCAACCAAATATGAAAAAATTGAAAATGTTTTCCTTCGTACCAAACACACCTAGGTAAAATTCCTTTTTCGGAGCTCTGTGAATAGCGACGGCCCAATAGCTAACGGCCACAAATTGGCGTGAACAACTGGTAAATATCTAAAATGCGTCGGCGCTCGCGGAGGGTAGTCATAGTCCTTGACTGGGATCCACCTCAGAAATGGGTCCCATTCCTCGAAATACGTAATCAAGCAGATATATGATATCCTACTCAAAGCTGAGTCATTTTGGGCCCTACCTTCACCAAAATACTGCCAACTAATGAACTAATTACCGCAACAACAAATAATATACTCCTTTAATCCCAAATAAATTAGGATCCGCTAACTAATTTTTTTTATTGTTACATCAATTCAATTAAGAAAAAAAGTCTTCATTTCTCTAGTATTAAAAGTTCATCATATTTTTATTGACATCAATAGCAAAATTATGGGAATCTATAAAATTTAACATAGTGTAAGAAAATGGTATAATATTTTTTTATGTATACACAATATAATTTAACGAATTATGTTCAACTGATCACCCTTAATTATATGTTGATTTGCTATTGATTGATCGATATATAAATCTCCAATGTAATTAAAATACATTTGTAAAATATTATATTTAAAGTACACGTACTAAAATGACTGATAACTAATTACTTGTCTGCCTAATTCGATGAATAATAAATTTGTTTTTCTTAAGTGTGACAAAAAAGAAAAAGAAAAAAAAAAGAAAATGGAGTTCCATACCTACTTGCATGGGCAGCCCCACATATTATAAGAGTTGCAACTTGCTTGGCTTTTATTGGGATGTTATTGTGCCGTTATTTTGTCTATAATTTTTATTGATGGTACTAATATATCACCTTTTTTTGTTTTTTTGAGTTGAGGATCTTTCGAAAATCGCCTTTCTATTCCCTTTGGGTAGGGGTAAGGTCTGCATACACATTATCTTTCTCAAACTTCACTAGTGAAATTTTACTGGGCGGTCGCTGTTGTTATTGCAACTTACTTGGCATTCTCATAACACGCTTACAGAGGAAGAAGGGGGTGGAGATTTGTATGTAGTGACATTGTTGTTGCTACTGGATACAACTTAGCAATGTGTTTTTATCCTCCTAACGTAATCCTAACACTTGGAAAATATGAATACAATACTATATAATAAAAAAACAGAAAAAAATAAATAAATTAGGGGAGTTGAAACAAGTTTGAGAGATTTTCAGGGAAGGACTCAAGACGTCCGAAATCTCAGGGAAGGACTTTCCGGCAGTTATAAATACTGTCTTTCTTTTAACCTAAAATATGCCACCGCCTATTTTCCTTCCTTTGCTTTCTCTATTGTCCCTCTTTTATTTTTATTTTTTATTTTTTATCTTTTACTTTATTACTCCTATCAATTAATTATCAAAGTTTAGATTTAGGTCCTTGTATTTTGGTTTGTTGGTTGCCTCTATCTTTCATTCACCATGACTATTCTCATTGAACAGCCTCAGTTTGGTAAATTTCTCCCTCTTTCTTTAATTTTTTTTTTTGAAAAATGTATATGAACTTAATGTTTTGTAGAGAAAAATAATTTTTTTTTGTTCTTTAAAATCTATATTTTTGTTCATAAACAATTTTCCACAGAGATCCAAGCAGAGGAAAAGAAGATCTATGACAATGAAAAGGAATTGGTATTGGATGGTGGATTTGCTGTGCCTGAAACCAATGCATTTGGCCATAATTTTAGGTCATTGTCTTACTTTTGCGGTTTATTTTCTTAAACTCTTATTAATCTTTGCTTTGAAATATCATATGCAAAAAAAATAAAAATAAAAATCTACAGGTAAAATGTTTGTGGATTTGAGACGATACTCATAAATCAGAACCCCTACTATGTTTAACCCGAACATTAAAAAACATACAAAGACGTCATATTAATTCCAGATTTGTACTAATTAATCATTTGTTTAATTGTAAACATCAAAACAAAATTTGTTGGTATGAACACATGGCTCAGAATTGGGAAAATTGAAGAGAAAATAAACATGGATATGATTTGATGAAGAGGTTTAAATAAGTTTACTGTTTTACTAGCCCAAGACAGGATTTGCTGAAAAGCTTGTTGCTCTGTGGCTAGAAATAAATAGTCCTTCATTTTATTTTATTTTATTTTTCTTTTTCCGGAGGAAAAGAAAAGGAAAAGAACTTGTTTTCTAGAAGTATTTTCTTTGTGGGGGCAAAAATTGACAAATTGGGAATATTCCAAACAGGGACTACACTGTAGAAAGTGCAAGACAAGAAGGGGTAGAAACATTTTACAAGATCAATCACATAAATCAGACCTATGATTATGTAAGTAAATTAAATGTTTCATTGTGTTTATAAACTGTGCAGGATTTTCCAATTTTTTTTTTTCGTTTGAATTAATTTTGACCCTGATGTTTTTAGGTAAAAAAGATGAGGGAAAAATATGCAAAATGTGACAAGGCAGAAATGAGCATTTGGGAATGCTGTGAACTACTCAACGATGTTGTTGATGACAGTGACCCTGATTTAGACGAACCTCAAATTCAACACTTGTTACAAAGTGCTGAAGCCATTAGGAAAGACTATCCTGATGAAGATTGGCTACATTTGACTGCCCTTATTCATGGTACTAATTCACTTAACACAAAAACAATTTTAATTAATCCAATACTCTACTCATTTCATATTCAGTACTTCTTCCGTTTCAATTTACATGAATATTTAACTGGGCACGGAGTTTAACAAAAGAGAACACTTTTAAACTTGTGGTGTAAAATGAAGCTTATATATTTTGTGCGACTATAAATCATTACATAAAGGTAAATTGTTTCCAAATAATAAAAGGGGTCATTCTTTTTGGCACAGACTAAAAAAGAAACAGGTTCGGGACTAAAAGGGGTATTATAATCGGAGTAGGAACTAGGATTTAAAACTTATGAGTTCGGGACAGAGGCGGATCTAAGATTTCTAGTACATGGTTGCGCTACTAAAAATATAAGGAAAAAATGTGCTAAGTAGGAATTGATCCTTATTGCTCTTCGTAAATAACTCAGCCTTCAACCAAGTGTATCATTCATGCTTCTTACATGAGTGTCAATAGTTAATATTATACCAATTTTAAAAAATATGTACATAAAATATCTTATTTTGCATAAAGATCATGGGTTCACGTGCCCCGTAATCTCTCCTATAAATTTTCCCCTGGTTTCAGGATTTTAATCTTTTCAGTTATTGTATTTTAAATTAATAATTTCTACATATTCAACTGATTTTTGATTTTTTGTTGTATTAAAATTAAATGACCTAAGATTCGTGTACTATTTTTTTTGTCCTATAAGATCTGGGAAAAGCTCTGCTTCTTCCTAGCTTTGGAGAGCTTCCTCAATGGGCTGTTGTTGGCGACACATATCCTGTTGGCTGTGCTTTCAATGACTCTATTGTCCACTCGAAGGTTTCTTTTTTGCATTTGAATTTTGGTTCGTACAATTTTTTTTTCTTTCTAAATAACTAAAATTTTGACTATTTTGGTTGTTAATGCAGTATTTTAAGGAAAATCCTGACTATAATAATTCAGCTTACAACTCCAAATATGGAGTGTATTCAGAGGGTTGTGGATTAGACAAGGTTATGATGTCATGGGGACACGATGATTATATGTATTTGGTATATTCTTTATATCAGAATACTTTTAATTAATTCGAAATACTTTGAAGATTTTATAACGTAGACTAAGTAGGCGTTTGGATATAAGAATTGTAAAATTCCCACCAAAAAAAAAAATTCAAGTGAAAATAATATTTGAAAATTAGAGTTGTGGTTTGACATGAATATAATTTTGGGTTGGTTCTGAAGTTTTGTGAGTTATCTGAGAAAAAATTTTGAAAAATAATTTTTTGAAGTTTTTCAAATTTTCGAAAATTCTAAAATGCATCTTCAAGTGAAAAATGAAAAATTTATAATCAAACATTAATTTCGAAAAAAATAATTTTTTTTTTATGTCCAAGGGCTCTTAAGATACGATAGTCGTTATTAGATTGTACGTGCTTTAATTAGTATTAATCACGTGCAGGTTGCAAAGGAGAATGGGACAACATTGCCATCAGCTGGCCTTTTCATCATTAGATACCATTCATTTTATGGTACGTGAAAAGAAAAAAAAAACTAGGATTGAGACACTTGAAATTTTTGAAAAATTTAATTTTGAGATTTATTACCGATTAATTAATGTTGATGGGATTTTTTTTATCTTGCAGCTCTGCATAGATCTGGAGCTTACAAGCACCTAATGAATGAGGAAGATAAGGAAAATCTCAAGTGGCTTCATATTTTTAAGTAAGATTATATCTTATTAATTCATCATTAAATCTATTAATTACTATGCTTAGTGCATGATTATTACTATACTGCGTGTGCAGCAAATACGACTTATACAGCAAAAGCAAAGTTTTGGTTGACGTTGAAGAGGTCAAGCCATACTACATGTCTCTCATTGAAAAGGTGAGTACAACTTTTGGTGAATTGGCATTGCTGCCTCTTAAGAGTAAATTACTGGTTCGACTAATTCAGATTCGAATTCAATAAGCTTATTGGGTAACATATAATTTTCTGATTTTCTAATTGATTGGCATGTTATATATTGCAGTATTTCCCGGCGAAGCTAAAATGGTGAGGAGCTGAATTTATGAAAAAAAAATATATGGAAGAGCTGACAAATTAAATTAATGAGAAAATACTAAAGATGTGATGGTATAGTAGAGGAGTAACGAAGACTGTATAACTCTATCGTTGAGTAGAATTGCTTGTTTTATCTATCTATTTATCTATTTTTCTGTCTTTTTAAATGTTTTGGGCGGTGTAAATATGGTCAGGCTATGGAATAAAGTTTTTATTTAAATTTTAATTGTTCTTCGATATCTTTCCACATCAATGACCTTTACTATTGCAACATCTTTCTCTTTAAAAATGAAACATACGAAAAATAAGGATAAAGACGAGTTGAAGACCTAATTTTAGTTCATTAATTTCTTACAAATCATTGCTCATCATGAGCAATAGTTACTCTATAAATCTTGAACACAGTTCATCAGCAAAAGAAAAGGAAAGATGTTGTCTTTATTTGTTTAAAGGAAAAAGAGAAAGAAAGTTCGAAATAAGACAAATTGTTTAAGGTATAAGGAAATAATTTCATGTAATAATTTCGAATCGATTTCTTCCTACTGTTTTGCCTATCAAGTGAAAGATAATGTTTTCAGACAAAGATATTACAGACAAACTCTTATAATATCAAAAGACTCATGTTGGATCGGATAAATTCAATGAATTTTGAGTGCTACGAATGATTAGAGGGTCGTGCACTTCTTTCTCTCTGCTAGTAGTTGTTTGGTCAAATTGGAAAAATTAATTTATTTTGAAAAGTATTTTTTTAAAAGTGCTTCTTTTAAAAGTACTTTTAGTAAGAAAGAGTAATTAATTTAAAAAATACTTCTAAGCAGCAATTAGTGTTTGACCAAACTTTTAAAAAATGTTTCTAAGTATATTTTTCTCAAAAAAGTGTTTATAAGAAGAAGTTACTTTTTTTCTGCTTCTCCAAACTGCTTCTGCTTCAACTCAAAAACACTTTTTTTTTCTAAAATTTTGGCCAAACACTTCAATTTTAGAAAAAATACTTTTTCGCTTCTTAGCTCGGAGAAGCTTGGCCAAACGGGCTATAAGTATGAATTTTTCTCAACTTTTAGAGAGTTATTTGACTTTCTATTGTACGTTCATTTACTTAGGTCAAACATAACATGCATTTGAGCAATCGCTATAGGGTCGCTTGAACAAGTGTCGACCTACAAAAAAAAAATAACCCCCCCCCCTCCAAATACCCACGTGGGCTTTAGTAATTGGCGGGTTGGACTGGGCTAGCCCACTATTAAGATGGACCTTATAATGATCAGCCCACCCCAGTTCTTTGTGGGCCGCGGGCCCCCACAGACCGGCCCATCATTTTTAAAAATATAATTTTATATTTTGTCTTTAAGTTCTAACCTAAAAAAAGATAATTATTTAAAAGTTAAAAAATATCTTATTGGAAAAATTCGCAAAACTTAATAATTTTTTATATTGTTCCAATATATCACAATAAATACTATAAAATAAAATAAAAGACAGGACTATATTTCATTCACTAAAATTCAAAACTTAAAACAAACTATTCAAGAGAACGTTTATGATGCTTATGAGACATCCAACACATCATCTTCATCAAACAAATTTGAATCCGCTTGTGACAAGGTTGTCTTAACATCTTCATTTTCATCTACAATTCATATGCAATATTAATTAGTTAAATATTAAAAATAATTAAATTTTAAAAATTAATAATATTTAAATTCACATAAAAAAATATTACCAGTTTGAGTTCGGGAAAACCTGTGCAACCAATTTCAAGTAGTAACAAGTGTTTGGACATTTTCTTAATAAATACAACTTCTGTACTTTGTAAGAACACGCCACCAATGCTAAATGTTGATTCCGATGGTACAATGGCAATAAGAATGCTAAGTACATCATGCACCATCATTGAAAGATCGGGATATTTTCTAGAATGGTCCTTCCAATACATGACAACATCATCTCTTGAAACTTCTCAAGATCAAGTTTTGGTTCCTCTTAGTAAAGATCCAATTCTGACTTTCTATATCTAAAGGAAGTATACTTTTTATTTTTTATATATTTTAAATAAATATTTTATTAGGCCCACAGGCAGGCCCGGCCCAGCCTCAGTCAAGCCTCACGGGCCACGGGCTTACTCGGGTCGGGCTTAAAAGCCTCGTTTTTAAAACGGGCTCCAAAAATTCTAGCCCAACCTAGCTAAATCATGGGTTGGGCTGGGCTGACCCAACGGGCCAAGCCCATATTGACGGCTCTACTTGACAATGTTAAAATATCATAAAGACTGAGAAGTAAAAACTAGGCAAATTGAGTGGATTGAGCTATGATTAATTGTTTAGCCCATTTCGTGCTAACTTATCTCAGCCTATATAATTTTAAACAGGGTTGAACGACAACTCATTTTCATTCGCCGAAATCGCATATGTGCCACCCGTACACTTATGTGATTGAACCTTTGGTCATGTTAGCCTATAACGGTAAAAATAGCACGGCTAGCTAGTTTTTGGACTGGTTATTCAAAAATAGCCAGTGTGTCATGACCCAAGTTCTCCCTCCATGAACTGTCGTGACGGCATCTAGTCTCTACGACTAGGTAAGCCTAACAATTTACCGAAAAAGGAAATAAAGATACAAAACTAGCAATTTACGGGAAATATAATAAAGAAAGTTTAAAATGCCGCTCGTCATATACCATAATAACACTCTCGACCAATAACAACACTCCCAAAACCCGGAATCTCATGAAATCACAAGCTGCAGAATAACTACATAATGTTCTAACTCCAGAATTTCTAAACAAAAGTAAATAAAGGAGAGCTAAAGCTAGAGGGGAGAATAGAGAGGGACTCCTCGGTCTGCGGACACGGCAAATATACCTTGAAGTCTCTGAAGGTCGCCTCGCCTCATTGATAATATGGATGAACCGAAGAACCTGGATCTGCATACGAAAAATATGTGCAGGAAAGGGCATGAGTACACCACGGCGGTACCTAGTAAGTGACACGCCTAACCTCGGTCGAGTAGTGACGAGGAAGGTCATGGCCCTACTGGTTATATACATTAAACGAGGTAAGACAGTATAAAATGTAACAGTATAATTAAAGCGCTAACAATTGATAGAGAATAAAATCACAAGAAGAATGTAACTCAATACACAGAAATAGCAACAGGGGATCTCCTAGGATATCGTCCCGTAGTCCCAAATGTAAATGTATAGAGGATCTCCCGGAATACCAATCCGTAGTCCCAAAGTAAATATCCAGTATAGGGGAATCTCCCAGGTGTCGTCCCGTAGTCCCAAATATAAACGTATAGGGGGATCTCCCGGAATACCGATTCGTAGTCCCAAAGCAAACTTGTAGTGGTATCTCCTGGGATATCGTCTTGTAGTCCCAAAGTAAACAAACAACAGTAGCAAGAAGGAAACTACAGTTCTATTCGTGAATAAACAAGAATTTTACTCCAAACATGCTGCACAGGATACAAGTAAGTAGTTAAAGCAGGTAAAATAATTAGAAAACATATGCATGCTTTTCCTAAGCTAAACAAGAGGCTTCAAGTACAAGAAATGCTCAATTACAAGAAAAACACAGATATTTAATAAAAAAGGGATTTTTCAACAATTAGCACGTATACGAATTCGTCACCTCACGTACACGGTACTCATATAATAACAACACCAAAATCCTAATGGGAGTTCCCCACACAAGGTTAGGCAAGCCACTTACCTCGAACCGGCTCAAAATCAATCCGAAATCACGCTCTTTCCACGAGTATCCAACTCCATGTGGCCCAAATCTAATTAAAATTAATATCATAACGTAAATACAACTACAAACAACTAATTTATCTAATGAAATCGAAGCTAAGGCAAGAAAATAGAAAAGTCCCAAAAATCTTCCCCGGGCCCATGCCTCGAAATAGTGTAAAGGTTACGGATTATGAACCTCTATCCACTCACGAGTCTAACCATACCAAAATTTCTCCAATCCGATACCAAAATCTTGATCAAAATCCCAAAATTAGGCCTAAGAACTTTTCTAAAATTTTCCCCAATTTCTCACCCCAAATCCGAAATTAGATAATGAATTCATGTTTAGATTAATGGGTTATAAGCAAAAAAGAGTTAGGAATCATTACCCAATTGATATATCTGAAAATTCCTCAAAATCTCGTTCAAATCTGAGCTCCCAAACTCTAGTTTTGATAAAAATGGCTAAACCCTCGATTTGGAACTTTATAATCTGCCCAGGTAATTCCTTCTTCGCGAACGCGGAAAGCCCATCACGTTCGCGAAGCACAACTTGGCTAGGCCCAGAATTCCTTCATCGCGAATGCGATGACCCTGTCGCGAACACGGTAACCACTCTCTCCCTCCTACGCGAACGCGGGACCCTCTTTGTGAATGCGTAGGCATATGACCTCTCAGCTTCGCGAATGCGGGACCAACATCGCGAACGCGAAGCGTTAACTTCCACCTGCCCCAGTTCCTCTTCGAGAACGCGAGACCTCACTCGCGAACGCGAACAAGGAAGCTAGAACTGGAGACCTGCTGCAATTTCTGCAATCATCTTCTTAAGTCTAAGGTCCGTTAACCACCTGAAATCAACCCGAGGCCTCCGGGACCTCAACCAAATATATCAACCAGTCCTAAAATACCATATGAACTTATTCCAACTCTCGAATCACATCAAATAACGCTAAAACCACGAATCGCCCTCCAATCCAAACCTAAAGAACTTGAAATTTTAAGAATCCTACAACCGATGCCGAAACCAACCAAACCAAGTCCGATTGACCCCAAATTTTGCACACAAGTCACATTCAACACTACGGAGCTATTTCAATTTTCGGAATCGGATTCCGACCCCGATATCAAAATCTCACTATCGATCCGGAAACTTCAAAAATTCAATTTTCGGCATTTCAAGCCTAAATAAGCTACGGACCTCCAAAACACAATCCGAACACGCCCCTAAGCTCGAAATCACTCAACGGAGCTAACGGAATCAACAGAATTCTATTCCAAAGCCATCTTCACACTAATCCAACTACGATCCAAATTCTAAAGCTTAAGTTCTCATTGAGGGACTAAGTGTTCCAAAACACTCCGAAACTCACAAAGAATTATCCCGAAAAAACAAAATAGCAGAAACATACATGAGGAAAGCAGTTAATAGGGGATCGGAGCGTTAATTCTTAAAATGATCGGTTGGGTCGTTACACAGTGTTTGCAAAGTCATTGAAAAATAGCCACTATTTTACTACAACACGTAAAGCTCCAGCATAATATACTGGAGATCGGTGCACATGTGTATGAACTTCCAGCATATTATGTTGGAACTCCAACAGGCGGAAAGTTCCAGTATTATTTTACTGGAGATTGGAGCAATGGTGCTCCATATATTATGCTGGATTGTTATACTGGAACTCCAGTATAATATACTGGAGTATCTTTTTGGATTTTGAATAGTGTTTTTGTTCAGATTTATCTTTAATGAAAAATGGCTAAATTTCGCTTACTTTTGAAATTGTGGCTATTTTTGAATGACCACTTGTAAATCTGGCTATTTTTAAATTTCTCTCCTATAACGTTGTCAAATCATAGTGGTAGTAAGTAGCACTACTGGAAAATGGCAGATTTTTGACCGCTAAAACGGTCAGAATTAGGTCGGAAATCACGTATTTCCGACTACTTTCCGACCAAAATTGGTCGGTTGGAAAAAAATTGGTCGGCAAATAATTTCCGACTGAATCCGTCTGTGATTTCCGACCGAAGTGGTCGCATATTTCAAAAAATCAGACGACAAATATTTCACATTTCCGACCAAAGTGGTCGGAGTTTACCGACTAAATCAATCGTATTAAAACAAATAAAATAATTATTTATTTAAAATTAAATAATACTCACTCCGTTCCAATTTATGTGAACCTGTTTGACAGGGCACGAAGTTTAAGAAAAAATAAAGACTTTTTGAATTTGTGGTTCTAAACAAGTCAAAAAGGGGTTCATAGTATTTGTGCGGTTATAAAAGCTTCGTATTAAGGGTAGAATTGTAAGTTTAAGCTAAATTGTTTCAAAATTTCGAAAGGGGTCATTCTTTTTGGAACGGACCAAAAAAGAAATAGGTTCATATAAACTAGAATAGAAGGAGTATAAATATATTATTTCTGACCGAATCGGTCGAAAATTAATAATTAAAAATTAAAATTTATTTAATTTCGACAAAATCCGTCAAAAACTGTTGAATATTAATTTTTTTTTAAAATTTGAGACCGAATCGATCGGAAATTAATAATTTAAAATCAAATTTTATTTAATTTTCGATGGAATCCGTCAAAAACAGTTAAACATTATTTTTTAAGAAAATTTTCTACCGAATCGGTGAGAAATCTGGAAAGTTATGACTAAATCTGGGCAGCTGTCCAACTGTTTCCATCGGAATTCAGTCGGAATTTTGTATAAAACTGGGCAGAATTCTGCTCAATTTCGAGCTACACCATCTCTCAAACTATTACAATACAATAATACCAACCAACAATACATTAACACAATCCAAACCAACGATACATTAATACAATAATACCAACCAACAATATATTAACACAATCTAAACCAACAATGTCAACCATTAACACAACTTAAACCAACAATACCAACTATTAAACCTAAAAATTTTGGGCATAAAAACATCCAAATAATAGCATACATTCAAGTTTTTAAAAAATACATAAAGTTGTCTTTCACAATCAAGTTTATCAATCAACCAAAACATCACAACTAAACTACTACACATCAGATTCAGTTTGTTCATCCTCATCATCAGATAAATCATGCCCATGTTTTCTCATGAATTTCTGCATCTTAACAAATGTTCCGTATTGAGAGTCCAATTGTTGCTTCAAATCACGAATTTCCGACCTTATATCTTCCATCTGTTCTTGATTTTGAGAAGAAGAAGAATTGGCTAAGAGTGGATTTGGATGACTTGTAGGTCGATGTACTCCTAGTCCGTAGACTCTGCCTTTATTTACTCCACCCGCTGCCTCTGTCCACAATGAAGTCATATCATCAGGTGTTGGTTGAGTTGAAGGAGGCTGAGTTTGTTGCCATTCTTCCAACATTTTATGATAATCTTGCTGAAATGAAAAACATAATTATTATGTAAACAAACTAATATTAATAAACCATAAATAATTATGAAGTTAGAATTTTACATATGTGTCTGACGCACGCGTCTCCACCCAGTGTTCTCTAGTACCATCCTTCTTCTTTTCCTTAGCAGTGTAGAAATCTTTTGGCAAGTCAATGTTACTCGGATTAAGTTCATTCATAAGCCCAATAATAGAATTCATGCCCGCTTGAAAAATAGAACTATCCGATTTAATACTTAGCAATCTAAACGTAACAGACAACTTGGAATGCATCGAGCCTTCATACAATGGACGACTAGCTTTCACTAATCGTTCATAGAAATGCTTGGCCTCATCATTTGGTTCGGATTGAACCTCAAAAAACGTCCCAAAAGCATCCCTCATCTTTTCATTGTATCGAGAATTTTCAAAATTATGCTCCGCAATGGGGCTACCCTCACCACCAAAGAATTATGGAAGTTAACATCATCTAAACCAACATGATTCTCCCTGTGAACAGTCCATATGTGATAATTTTCTACAAACCCTTTCTTGTAGAGATGGACTTTAACTTCGTCTGATTTCAATAACTTAACACACTTACATTTCACACAAGGACACCTAATCCTTCCTCCAATAAGAAAATCATCAAGTGTTTGAGCCTTAGCAATAAATTCAGCAACCCCTTCAATAAATTTATCCCTCAGCCTCGCTCGATTAGGATGATTCCTATTATACATCCATCTATGATGCACAAATTCCATCTACACAAGAAATCTATACATGAGATATTTAAAGTAATTTAATTTATTTAAACTGGTTACAAAGTTATACTCTTTTAAAGGTTCCTTTTAGAAATATACATATCATTGTGTCAAAGCACTTTAATTAATATATTTTATTTTTAAATTAATATTTTTTAACACTCGAAATCTCACATTTATCCCTATTCTAAATAATATAAGTCTTTAAATATAATAATTAAATTTGAATAGCTTCTTAAATGTTCATATAATCCAAATTAATTAATAATTTCTCAAACAAAAGAAATAGTCGTAACTAACAATTATTTAAACTATTTCTAACATATAAAAATCAAAGAATTCAAATAGAATAAAACTATGGAGTAGTCATGCACATATGTTAATCTTTCTCTTCTTGTTGCTAATTCATAATTTAAAAACACCTTAAATATAGTCATGTTGATTTCAAGATTAATTAAGTAGTTAATGCTGAATATTTAGCCCTTCATCTCAAATAATTAAACTATATTGAATTTACTTTTACTCATGTAATCCATCTAAAGGGGTTATGTTAACATTACTGGCTTTGCATAAATTTAAAAAATACCAATATTTTATTTATATAAAAATTAAGAGTTGTATATAATCTAACTTAGAATCCTAAATTGAATTCATAAATAATCTGACTTAAAGCAAATTGGGTTTCGATCTCAGTGATAAAGAAAGGAAAGAGACTTTGTTGCTACTTTCCTTTGTTGATACTTTAAAAATTGTATTGTTTATTTCTTTATTTATTTTAAATATAAAAAAAACCTCCAGAATTTACACATAGTTCTTTATTTACTTGAATACTTCATTTGAAAGTGAATAAGAAAATATTTAGGTAATTTAACATGAATACTTTATTTTGATGTTCATTTTTGTAAGAAGAATAAACATCTAAACTTATAGGCTCAAAATCGAAAATCCGAAATATTCAAACAAATTAATCCAAAATCGAACTTAAAAAACTCAGATCTAATTCAAACTTATTTGGAATGGATTTGAATTGTCATTTATTTAATCTAAAAATAGAATATTCAAACCAAAATTTTCATATTAAATCCGAATTGCCCGAACGCCCCTCCCTATTGACAAATTGTTTATCTTTGACTACCTACATTTAAGCAGAGATTTTGGTAATGTTATATGTAGGGTTAATCTGCACCTTTTAGGGAAGAAGAAGAAGAAAAAGAAAGAACTTTGTACTTGTACTTCCTTTTTTGTACTCGATTAGAAATTCATATGGAGGTTTGGTAGAAAATTAAATGAAATGTATTTTGGAAAATATGTTACATTTTCAAAGACATCCATCAAGTGAAAAAAGTTGGGAATACATATTCGAAGAAATAAATTTACATACTTAAAGCAACTTAACAATTTGACACTTCACAGACATACTAGTATTATAATTCATTAATAATAATAATAGGTCGCCAACACCTATAATAGAAGCAAAGCTACAAAATTTCTGCCCAAATTGCAAAACTTCAGCTCTAATACGTGGAGTGCAGTAATGGTTTTTCTTATTTTTGACTGAAACTGGCCCTGTATTCTGGCCCGGGCGCGGGCCTTCGTGGGCCAAACGGGTCGGGCTTCGTGGGCTGGGCTTCGTGGGCTCAATGGGTGGAACCGGTCCGTGACGGGCCTAAGCCCACATGGTCCTGTGCTTAACGGGCCGGGCTCGTGGGCTTCGCGGGCCTAGCGATTTTTTTTAAGGCAATTTCTTGTAGTATCATGGCTATATTAAAAATATATATGTAGTATATATGTAGATCTAATTATTAAAGTGCTTGACGAAAAAGAAAATAACAAAACAATAGTAAAACACTAAATTGTCATGCATAATATATTGTCTTGTAGTATATATATTGTATCTTATGTATATATATTCTCTTATATATTTTCTTGTAGTATATATATTGTATCTTATGTATATATATTCGCATAATATATTGTCTTGTAGTATATATATTGTATCTTATGTATATATATTCTCTTATATATTTTCTTGTAGTATATATATTGTATCTTATGTATATATATTCGCATAATATATTGTCTTGTAGTATATATATTGTATCTTATGTATATATATTCTCTTATATATTTTCTTGTAGTATATATATTGTATCTTATGTATATATATTCGCATAATATATTTTCTTGTAGTATATATATTGTATCTTATGTATATATATTCGCATAATATATTTTCTTGTAGTATATATATTGTATCTTATGTATATATATTCGCATAATATATTTTCTTGTAGTATATATATTGTATCTTATGTATATATATTCGCATAATATATTTTCTTGTAGTATATATATTGTATCTTATGTATATATATTCTCTTATATATTTTCTTGTAGTATATATATTGTATCTTATGTATATATATTCTCTTATATATTTTCTTGTAGTATATATATTGTATCTTATGTATATATATTCTCTTATATATTTTCTTGTAGTATATATTGTATGTTATGTATATATTGTAGCTTATAAATAATTCTAAGTAAAGACAAAGAAATATTGCGAAAAGATATTCAAGGGTAGAAGCAATAAATTTTATTACCAAAAATGGCATATCTTTCTTAGTCATCCTTCCCCCAATGGAATGAGCACAACAAGGTACTAATACCACCATTAGAAGGGAAAAAACTAAGGAAGATGTGCCAAAATACAAGTTACATATTAGTCTATGTATTATCTCTAACAAATCTCATAAATCCTTCAAGGTTCGGAGGAGGTTGCGTTGGTGGTGGTGGAAAAGAAGCTTGTTCATCACCACTTCCGGGCGAAGCCGAATCCTCCGCAAGTTCCGCTATCATTTCTTCATAAGCTTCATCTATCGCCGGTTGTGCTTCTGCAATTCCAAAGTTTCTTCTTTCCGAGCGGATCCAATCTCTAAACAGTACTGATTTTTCCAAGCTATCCCTCATAGACGCTCTATGATCACCTATTTGCAGTCTTGCTTGACTGAAAGCGCTCTCTGATGCAACAGTTGAAGCTTGAATTGATAAAATATCCCGAGCCATCCTTGCAAGAACCGGAAAATGTTTTTCCCTTGCCTTCCACCATTCCAAAAGATCAAAAGAGCCGTCTGGATTCTCCTTTTCAAGTCCCTGAGACAAATAAACTTGAAGCTCATTTAGATGTGAAGTTTCATCATAATTTTCACCTTGAGACCCCCTGAACTCCGTCCAAGATTTAAGAGCTTTTAAGCCCGCAACTCTTTTAGACGATTGTGAGCTAGACGAAGTAGGGGTTGGAATAGTTGGCCTAGCATGCTCTAAGGCAAGTTGATAAGCATTATAAACTGTTTGAGCATTAATTTTAATTGAAGCTTTTGCATCTGCAAGTGTAGCAATTTCCTCATTTGAAAGATCTAAAGCCTTATAAATATTTGAATACCAAAAATGAGGACCTCCCAATTTCATTGTAGGATTTAGCATTGCAGCAAGACCATAAATAGGAGGGATAGGAAAAAAATATTTTTTAAACTTTTGTTTCATTTCATTTATAGCAAGTTCATAAATGTCCCCACCCTCACCAAATTCAACAAACAAATCAGATAGTGCTGCAATATAAACTAAACAGTTTGAAATAGTAGGATAATATTGCCCAGAAAATGCATTTGTAGCAATTTGAAAATGTTCTAAAAAATCTAAAAGAATTTTAACATTAGTCCAATCTTGAGTGGTAAGCATTTCATCATCATCCTCACCACCTACCCGAGAATTAAACGTTGCATTAATTGGGTTTCTATATTCATATGCTACTACTAAACTTTCGTACATACAATTCCATCTAGTCGGGCAAGGTTTAGGAACCTTTCTTTCTCTAAGGCCATATTCATCACATTTTTTAAAATACTCTCTAAGTCTACTTCTACGGTTTGAATAAAAAAGCCAATTAAGAGCCATTCTAACCTTTTCAATTTCTATGTTTAATATTCGCATACCATCACCGACAATTAAATGATAAATATGACAAATACATCTAACATGGAAAATATTAGTAAATGCAGGATTTAGTGTTGTTGTAAGCATGCCTATAGCACTAGTGTTACTAGAAGCATTATCCATTGAAATTGCCATTATTTTATCGCTAAAGCAAAAATATCTACAAATATCTGCAACAGTGTTAGCTATAAACTTACCTGTGTGACGCGAATTAATTATTCTATATGCAATTATGCGTTTTTGCATTATCCATTCCTCATCTATCCAATGACTTGTAACAGTTAGATAATCACAATCATTACCACTTCTACCAATATCAGTAGTAATAGAAATCCGATTAGGTATATGAGTAAATAAATACCGCAAATATTGTTCATATTCATGTTTGAATTTATAAATATCACTCTTAACTGTTGCGCGAGGCCAACCTTTATAAGTAGGATTAAAAACTCTTCTAATATAATGAACCCAATTAGGATTAGATGCAAAAGTATAAGGTAAGCACATAACAGTAATCATCTTTGCTAATTCTTCACGATCTCTATTTGGATCGTAATATAAAATACCTCCGGTGACAGTGTTAATTCCTGGTTGAACTAGATTTGAACCTGTACTAGGGTTAACCGCAGAATCTACACTTGTCCCCTCTAGTTGCGCTTTCATTTGAAAAAATCTAGCCTTATCTCTAGGGTGTGTTTTTATGTGCCTAGTCAAACTACCCGTGCCGCTACGGTCTCCAGTATATTTATGCACCATTAATTTCCCACAAGTTTTACACTTAGCCTTATTTTGTTCTCTTACTTGAGTAAAAAAATTCCAAACTAATGATGTTTCTAGGCGTTTAGCAGGTTCTCTATTAAAAGTAGGAGTTTCTACAGGTGGGTCGACCGGTGCATCAGTTGGGTTATTAAGAGGACTAGTAGGTGTATCATCTAAATCCGGTGCTTGGGTTTCATCATCATCCTCATTTTCCTCATTATTTTCTAAGATGGTTTCATTAGGATAAAGAGCATTCATAATTTCATCATCTAATCTATCACCTGGTGCAACATTATGATAAAATTCACTATCGGTAAATTGAAAACAAGGGTGATCACTATCAAGAATTACGGAAGGAGGAGGACGTCTAGGTTGGCGACTACTTTCAACTTGCTTATCTTTTCTAGGTCGGGGAGCCGGGGGAAGGGTAGTTGGTTGGCCACTACTTTCACCGGTTTTATCTTTTCCTTTACCAAACATTTTTTTCAAAGTAAATGCCATATTAATTATAATTATGCAAACTAAACCACACAAAAATATATTCTAAAAACGTAAGAGTTGAAACGAGTTTACCGGATTGCCGAACAACTTCTTGAAAATTGAAAATCGTTGAACACTTGAAAACTTCAATTCAACAACTTCACAATTTTTCACGAAATTTCAACAATAAATTAAGTAATTGTAGTAGAGAGATTGAGAGAGATTGAGAGATATTGAGAGATATTGATGAATTGGTGAATAACGACCAGCAGCTACGGCCATCGATGACCACCACGTTGTTGTTGCTGCGTTTTCTTCACTTCCATGGCTGCAGCGGCGTTTCCTTCTTCGTCCTCTTCCAAACGACCAAACTACTTTCCGTTCGAGTTCGTCGTCGCTTCGATCCGGTTAGTAGGTTTGAGTTTCATTTTGCCCGTATTTTTGTTTTGATATTCTCAGATCTAAAATCGGTAAATGTTCGATTCTTGTTTTGTTCATGTTTATCGTTAAATTAATTTTTTAGTTTGTTCATGTGTTTTGTTGATTTAATTTTCAGATTCAAATGGAAATTTAATTAATTGTTTTTCAGTTTATTTCATGTGTTTTATTTGTTTTTGTAAAAGAAATTGTTAGTTTAATTTTTATGTTGTTAGAATCAAATTGAAATTTAATTACTTATTTTGGTTTGTTTCATGTTAATTTTATTTATTTTTGTAAAAAGGAATTGTTAGTTTAATAATATTGTTAGATTTAGTTTAATCGCTTGAATCATCCGTCTTTGTTGATTAGTTTAGATTAAATTCGTGTTCATCTTTTGGTTGAAGTTCGTTCTTAATCCGGTGATTTAATGTGAATTTATGTTTTAAATGTTTGATTTAATTTGAATATTCATCTTGGTTGTAATGTTGTTGGATTTAGTTTAAAGATTAATTGGTTATTGAATTTAGAAATTCAAATATACTTGTTGATTGTGTTCAATTTGTTAATATTGTTGAATCTGCAACTATATGTGTTGTTAAGAATATCATTCAGTCAAAATAATTCCGATTGTTGATTTGTTGTTCATAGTTTAAGTTTGAATTCGTTGATTGAACTGGATTAAGGATTGGTTATAGCTGGTAATTTAATTTTAGGTTCTTAAATAATTTTGAAGTTGAACAGATTTTTGAATCGGGGCGTAACAGTAGTTTTAGGGGGTAAAACGGGAATTAACCAATTACAGGTTATTTAATTATGGTGGGGACCAGACATAATGATAAAAGTAAAAAGGAAAAGGTGGATAATGATGTCTTCTTTTCAAAAAGAGGGAACATGGGGACTCACTTTGACTTCTTTTCAAAAAGAGGGAACATGGGGACCCACTTTGATTACTTTTCAAAAAGAGGGAACATGAGGGCCCATGTTGACTATTTTTACTAAAGTAAAAGTATAGGTAATAATAAAAAGTTAAAGGGTGCACATAGTGGAAGAATATTGAGTTAATAAAGTAAAAGAGGTAAAAGGGGGTCTTGCTTTTGTATATAAAAGGACTCATTTGACACTTAGAAGGATGAGATTTTGGGAGAATTTTGGGGGAGAGATAAAAAATTTCAGAACTAAAGAGGAGATAAGAACATACTTTTAATCTTGAAGAAGAGGATTTCTAAAATATCCGAATACTATTTACGTGTATTCCTGAGTGTGATCTCTGCCTACTGTTTGCTTCCGGAAATTTCAATTGGCTTCTTGAGTTAACTGTTGGTCCTTTGTTATTACTTTATTGAGTGGTTGCTGGAATTTCTGTTTGGTTTTCAAGTCTACTGCTGGGTTTTCTGGCTGCTGGTTGTTTGTTGTTGTTGCGCTGTTTTTACTGCTGCTGATCTTATTCTTCCTTTCCTTGTATTCAAATACCAGGTACACGACTGTAATACTAACTATTGCAAGCTGAAAAATGTGAAAGCATGAATACATAAAGAATGGAACTTTGAAGTTTTAATTTCGCTTTTTCTTCGTTTCTTTTACTGATTGTATTTAGGCTATTTCATGTATTACTGTTTAATAATTGGAATAAGAGAAAAATAACATAAGTTGGTCTTTAGTGAATCAGCTTGGCAAAATGGGTTAATTCACTAGCTATGAAAGTTTTAATATGGTCAACAGTAGGTCAATCATGAATGGATAGTTAAATTTAGTTAAAGCCAAACAAGACTAGATAATGTTTAAGTTTAATAATCTTTCTAATAAGCTTTAGTAATTGTGGTTAAATCTAGTTTCAAATGGTTATGAATAATTAATTCCAATAGTTGTTTTTTTTATATAACAATGCGAGCTTCAATCTAGCTATATTTGATTTCTTTTGAATATTAGTTGTCGAATTTCTTATTTTATTTATAATTTCGAATTTTTTCTTTAAAATTCTTTCATTTAATATTGGTCCTAATCTAGCAATTAGTATGTTACATGTTCTTAATTTTTTCTAACTCCTAATTAATTAGGATTTTCTTTCTTTATTTTAGAGACTAAACTTAATAGAAAAAATGTAGTCATTCTAAGATTATCTTTTTTTAAAAAAAATAATAATAATGAGACGAGTCTCGCCAAATAAAAATGCAAATTGCGGGGCCCTCACAAAATGTATGTGTTTATTACTTAGAACTCGGGATAGGCCGCTTAGCGAACTCCATGGCCTTACCTAAAATAACAACACGCTATTTCTTTAGGACGCGTCTTAATTAATCTTACTTTCTTAAACTCGGGTGCACATTTATGTGACCCAAATCCAAATCTCAGCGGAGTCGAAATGTGTCTCTAATCACGGGTACATTGATTGTGACGTGGTTCGAGATGCGTGTCCATGACGTTGCAAATTCCTTTTAAAAAATAAGAATGAGATGAGCCTCGCCGAATACAAATTATAAAATTGCGGGGCCCTCAGTAAATATTTGCTTTAAAATTGCTTAGACTTCGGGATGGACCGTTTAGCAAAATTTCACGGCCCTACCCAAAGTAAATGATACGCTAGTCGCTTTAGGCGCGCCTTTAATAATTTAATCTTCTTAAACTCGGGTGCACATTTATGTGGCCCAAATCCACATCTCAACGAAATAAAATGCGTTCCGGATTGTGGGTGCATTTCATGTGACGCAGTCCAAAGACGTGTTTTAAGCGATGTTCACATTCTTGTAAAAACAATAATAATAAAGCGGTTAAAAGTTAAAATTTGCACATAAGTTCATATTCGTATAAAATCAGATAATCAAGCCAAATATAACAGTTGAGCGACCGTGCTAGAACCACGGAACTCGGGAATGCCTAACACCTTCTCCCGGGTTAACAGAATTCCTTATCCGGATTTCTGGTACGCAGACTGTAATATGGAGTCATTCTTTTCCTCGATTCGGGATTAAAATTGGTGACTTGGGACACCCTAAATCTCCCAAGTGGCGACTCTGAAATAAATAAACCAATCCCGTTTCGATTGTCCTTTAATTGGAAAAACTCCCTTGCGCCCCCTCGGGTGCGGAAAAAGGAGGTGTGACAGCTCTGGCGACTCTGCTGGGGAACTATTAACCCAGAACCACTGGTTCAGGGTTAGAAATTCGAGCTTAGATAAATTGTTATATTGGGCTTTATCTGATTTTTACATGTTTGAGCCTAATGTGCTAAATGCTGCTTTTACCGCTTTGATATTATCTGAACTGTATATAAACTATGACGAAACCATTCTCTTCTTACCTCCGGGGATGTGCTTACTGGTTGAGACTCCCTATTCTGTTAGTGTCATACCTTGAAATAGGAAAGAGGCCGGACAAGTTACTAAGCCGGATGGCCCTTTGGTTCCCGGAAAGTTGCCCCTCCTCGATTCGAGTTGTCCGCTCGGGTACACAGTCTAGAACACCGACTCAGGTTTTGAACGTAGAATAACATGACTTCATGTCGGATCCCTAGTAGGAACGATTATTTGCATCATGTTGCTTTGACTTAGGGGACTTAACACAGGGGTTGGGTCCGTCTAGGACTAGCAACCTGAAATGAAAAGACCATCCTGCAACATCCTGTTTGCTTTACGCATTTATTTGTTTCAGACTTGCATGCTGACCGGCTTCGAAAAATCAGGAATATTGGAAAATTATGAAGAAAAAAAAAGAGCGAGGTAACAGTGTAGAGAATTAATCGCCTATTTTAGGAAGAGAAAAAAAAACAATACCTAAATACTGTCGAAATTCTGCCGAAAATCTTGAAAAAGTGAAGAAAGAAAAATGTTTTATTTTATTTCACTCAAAAAAAAGAAAAAAAAAGAACAGTCTTTTTATTTTTTAAGTTTGGAAGATAGGTTAGTCATTTTGGTGAAACGAAAAAAAAATCTTCACTTTATCTTGTTTTCAAAAAAAAAAAAAAAAAAAATAGTTTGTCTTGCCATGAAAAATGAAAATGAAAAAGAGTCTTGTTTTTAAAATGGTTTTTTTATTTGTTTATGAAAATGCCAAAAATGAAAATAAAAAAGAGTCGTGTGTTGAACGTGGTTTTATTATTTGTTGCAAATATATATATATATATATAAATCCAAAAAGTATTTTTCTTTATTTCCTTTCTAGAAAAGTTTTTTTAGGCCCCCAATTTTCAAAAGAAAAATCCAAAAATATTTTCCACTATTTATTTCATTAGAAAGTTTTTTTTTATTGTTTTTTTTAAAAATAAAAATAAAAAATAAAAATATTTTCTTTTAATTTCTTCAAAAAAAAATCCAAGAAAAATATTTTCATTCTTCTTTCAAAATTGAAAAGAAAATTCAAAAATATTTTTTAGAAGCATTTCTTTCAAAAATGCTCCCTTTCTTCTTTATAAGTCTTTCCTTTCAAAAAAAAAAAGTTAGTTCATTTACTTCATTCATCATTTCCCGAACTACGCGGGTTTGATTCTCACCGGATGTGAGATACGTAGGCAACCCTCATCGGGTCCAACCTCCCCTTCTGCTAAAATAACCAAAAACTAATAAATGAGCAAAAAACATGTCAAAATTTTAATTTTGTCATAAATAAGTCGGGTGATGTCCAACCTCCCCTTTTGCAAAAAATAGCAAAATAAATAAATAAATATATATATATATATATATATATATGTCAAATTTTAATTTCATCTTAAAGAAGTCGGGTGACGCTGTTTTGTCAAGACATAGCCGAATGTTCCCGAAAGGGACGCCGGAAGGTTGACTTTGCATAAACAACCACCTTTTGGGTCATGTTTAAGATTTTGTCCAGTTGACCCACACAGCCTTAAAAAATCTTCGTCCCCGAGGCGTTGAAAGGCCGTGTTTGTAATATTGAGTTTTCTATTTTGAAAAACAATAAAAGGAGTCATAAATAAGTCGGATGATGCTGTTTTTGTCAAAAATAGCCGAATGTTCCCGAAAGGCTGACTTTGCATAAACAGCCACCTTTGGGTCATTGTTTCAGATTTGGTCCAGTTGACCCACACAGCCTTAAATATCTTCGTCCCCGAGGCGCTGAAGGGTCGTGTTTACAACACCAGGTTTTTATTTTAATTTGAAAAGAAAAAAAAAACAAAGAGTCAGCGGTCAGGTGAATACCGTTTGAATTTTTAGTCAAAATAAGCCGAGACAGCTTCGGCAGTGTCTTAAACCGTTCTTGCCGAAATAGCCTTAGAGTATCTTTCAGTTGTCGAAAGGCTATTTTCGTAAAAGAACGGACAAGTTTGTAAAGTGTCAGAAAATAATCCTCCCCGGCCTCAAAATTCATGTGAAATTTGGAAGGAGCCACATTTGCAAAAATAACCGTTTTGTTGCATTTGTCAAACGGAGAAAGGGAGCTGGCCTTTTGTTTTTGAGTTTGTAAATCTTTTGATTAGAATATGTGGGTTGCTTGATTTTCGAGTTTGTAGGTCATCTTTAAACCTTTGAAACCCAGTTTGTATTATTATGAAAATTGATAAAGAAAAAAAAATGTTTCATTGCTGTTACCTTTCATTTTGTCCGAACTACCCAAGGTCTGATTCATGCAGGGTCATGATACGTAGGCAATCTACATAAGATTGGACCACGACAAAAAAGAAAAAAATGATGAAAAAGAATGAAAAAAGAAGAATGAAAAAAAAATCGAAAAGAAAAATAAAATTGAAAAAAAAATGAAAAAAGATGTCAATAATGAGGACCGACTGAGTCCATTCTAACCTGTTTTGTTTTGAATCACAAAGAAAGAAGGTGGTTGGTTTGTGGTAAGCCGGAAATACAAGATCCAAAAGCACACTTTGCGGGGATCAGGCCTGATAGCAGAAGCACTCGAATCCTGTTGGGAACTTGTTGACGGAGGTTGATGATATTGAAGCCGGTAATGGTCTTGGCAGTATTGATGCGAAGCTCAGTGGCTAAGATGCCCGTTTTGATAAAGTGGGAGGACGCTCCGTTCCTTGGTTAGCAAGAGAGAAGCTTGTGGTGGCTTATTTTGTTGTCATTCCTGTTGTTCGGATTATTAGGATTGTAATTCGGATATTGTTTTGTGTCAATATCTTTCCGCTTATCTTTCCGTTTTGTCATAGCGGTTTGTTTAAGTTTTGTACAGGTTGTTTTAGGATTTTATTCTGGTTTGTTTTTGTTTGTTTTGTTATTCAAACCATTTCACCGGTAGTCTAATGGAAAATCCGGTCTTTGATTATTTCCAGTCATTTTTGTTTAGTCCTTTTTATCATTTTTGTTCAGCGCCGATTCTAGTGACATGACATGCGCACACAGTTTGGGCCTAATCTTAAAAGTTAATCATAAGACCCTGGGAAGGTGATCAAAGCATTTAAAGGAAATGAGAATGGTTTTGAGATTATTCAGAGCTCGAGTCATGTGGAACTGGGGCAAGTAAAACACAAAGAAAACCGTTAAAGCCAGATTCACCTTTCATGATAATAATAATGAGAGTGTCACCCAACGGTGCTTTAGAATTGACAAATGAAAAAAGCAAATATTAATATGATTGTCAAGACCAACACCATCGAAATAGACTATAAATCTATGTCCAATTGTGTTGTTTGCACTTGGCATGTTTTGAAGACTGGAATGACGAAGGCATTTTGTTCTGCTGTGATTACGTGATTTTTGCCTTAACGAAAACTACTAAAAAAAAAATAAATCAAAAAATAAAATAAATTTCTTTTATTGTGTAATTTTTGAATTTTTGCGTGGTGTTAAATATTTGTGTTATGTCTGTAAATGTTCGCGGGCGCGGCAAAAAGGAGGTGCAACATCTGCTACCTAAACACTTTATCCTTCGTTACCCCTTTTGAGCCTTATTTGTTTTCTTTCATACCCCTCGTTCGGAATCAGTAGCAACGAAGAAGAAAAAAAGAAAAAAGAAAAAAAAAACAACAAAACGAAAAAAAAAAGAAAAAAAAGAAAAAGAGAAAAGAAAATAAAAATGATAACAAAGAAAAAAAGTCAAATGAAACAGAGGATTTGGGAACTGTGTTTGACCTGATTCCTCAAAGAGGATACGTAGGCGCTTCACGGCTCGGTCATAGTTTTGAAAAATGAAAAACAAATCAATTAAAATATCCCCAAGCAAGAAAATGGGGCAAAGGTTGCGTTTGTTGTAAATAAATCTAGATCCGAAGATTGTAACTTTAAACCCAAAATTGATGAATTTTTTGAGCCTTTAATACCCTTTCTTTCTAGCCCTATCCAAAAACCCACATTACGGTCCAAAGAAAGACCTTCTGATCAGTCTTCAAAAGATGCCAAGTCAAACAAATGAGAGTCTTACCAACGAACATAACATTCTCTTCCACAGCAGAAAAGACTCTAATCTCCAGCAGAGAGTCATACCGGCAATACTCCAAATCCCCATCTGGAAAGTGATACAAATGAGAGTCTTATTGGTGAAAATCTTTACGGACACCATAAGGCGACGAAAGCTGAGGGAAAAACAAAATGAGAGAGACTTGATAGTGAAAACCTTCGGGCACTGCAAGTCGAATAAGATTGAGAATCAGATGGGGAACTGCCAATTGAAGGTCTTGAAAGACGATTGACGACGGAGGATAGACCACATATGCATGTCATGACCATTAGAGTCGGTACCCGCGTTTGATAGGTTTTTATTTATAGTTTCTTTTGTTAAAGAGTCATCTTTTCCTTTGTCTTTTTATTCTGTTCCCGTTTATCTTTTTCCTTTCATAGAAAAAATTCCCCAATAGAGTCTGTTCGGTCAGAACAAGTGAGAATTGACATCAAAATTTGTCATCGGCTTTCCAATCATGCAAGATGAGATCTGACTAGTACATCCAAATGGTTTAGTAAGCAAGGAACAAGCGCGAGGCCAGTGTCAAGAAAAATATCCCCAGCAAGAGGGAATTGACAAAAGGATTGACGAGTGTCAAAAAGGGATATCCTTGCCGAAATCAAAGGTTATAAACCTCAAGGCCTAGGCCCGTGGACAAGGAGAGCAGTGAGCATGGTTTGGGAAATCCATATGATACTAAAAAAGATCGGGGAAATGCCAGTTTCCGTCTATGCCACAAAAGAAGAGGGATATCCCCAGCAGAATGGGATTATCCCCAGCAAATAATATCATCCCCAACAAGTTGTGGAGCGCAGAGCAAGGAAGGAGAAATGGAAAGCCATCTCAGTAGGAGTATCACAACCAACCACCATGTTTTAAACTAACAAATTTTGTTTGATTTGAAACAGGTAAAGGAAATGACATTGATGCCAAAATGCATACCACAAGGGATATTATCAAACTGGGGTAGAAAATTTTCCTTTCGTTTAGAAAATTTTCTGGAAGTCAGGTACCCACTTGGGGAAAAATAAAGATAACGCCAGTCTCAAGGGAAGTGGTCTTAGAACCAGTGTTGCCCCCAACATAATAAGTTTCAATGGAGGAAGTTGTTCCCCAGCAAAGGGATGAAACTTGAGCTCAGAAAAAGCAAGAGGCCAGCATCACTCCCAACAACCTTCCAAAGAGTGAAGCACTAGTTCTGAAGGAATCAGAATCCCCCAGCAGTGTTATCCTCGACAGCGTTATCCCCAGCTGATAACATTTTACCCCCCAACAACGGTTCTTTTCGGGGAAAGGCAAAACGAGTCTCAAGGGAGGTAGTCTTCGAAGGAAGAAGCTATGCAAAAAAAAAAGAATTAAAAAAAAGGGGGGGGGGGAAAGCAGTTTGCAGAGGAATGAAACATCCTACTCGAAACATCCTACTCAAAAGGGCTGTCATACCTCCTTTTTCCGCACCCGAGGGGGCGCAAGGGAGTTTTTCCAATTAAAGGACAATCGAAACGGGATTGGTTTATTTATTTCAGAGTCGCCACTTGGGAGATTTAGGGTGTCCCAAGTCACCAATTTTAATCCCGAATCGAGGAAAAGAATGACTCCATATTACAGTCTGCGTACCAGAAATCCGGATAAGGAATTCTGTTAACCCGGGAGAAGGTGTTAGGCATTCCCGAGTTCCGTGGTTCTAGCACGGTCGCTCAACTGTTATATTTGGCTTGATTATCTGATTTTATACGAATATGAACTTATGTGCAAATTTTAACTTTTAACCGCTTTATTATTATTGTTTTTACAAGGAATTGCAACGTTGTGAAAATGTATTTCGAACCGCGTCACAATCAATGTACCCGTGATCGTCGACACACTTTGACTCCGTTGAGATGTGGATTTGGGTCACATAAATGTGCACCCGAGTTTAAGAAGATTAAATTATTAAAGGCGCGCCTAAAGCGACTAGTGTATCATTTACTTTGGGTAGGGCCGTGAAATTTTGCTAAACGGCCCATCCCGAAGTCTAAGCAATTTTAAAGCAAATATTTACTGAGGGCCCCGCAAATTTATATTTTGTATTCGGCGAGGCTCATCTCATTCTTATTTTTTAAAAGGAATTTGCAACGTCATGGACACGCATCTCGAACCACGTCACAATCAATGTACCCGTGATTAGAGACACATTTCGACTCCGCTGATATTTGGATTTGGGTCACATAAATGTGCACCCGAGTTTAAGAAAGTAAGATTAATTAAGACGTGTCCTAAAGAAACTAGCGTGTTGTTATTTAGGTAAGGCCGTGGAGTTCGCTAAGCGGCCTATCCCGAGTTCTAAGTAATTAACACATACATTTTGTGAGGGCCCCGCAATTTGCATTTTTATTTGGCGAGGCTCGTCTCATTATTATTATTTAAAAAAAAAAAGATAATCTTAGAATGACTACATTTTTTCTATTAAGTTTAGTCTCTAAAATAAAGAAAGAAAATCCTAATTAATTAGGAGTTAGAAAAAATTAAGAACATGTAACATACTAATTGCTAGATTAGGACCAATATTAAATGAAAGAATTTTAAAGAAAAAATTCGAAATTATAAATAAAATAAGAAATTCGACACCTAATATTCAAAAGAAATCAAATATAGCTAGATTGAAGCTCGCATTGTTATATAAAAAAAACAACTATTGGAATTAATTATTCATAACCATTTGAAACTAGATTTAACCACAATTACTAAAGCTTATTAGAAAGATTATTAAACTTAAACATTATCTAGTCTTGTTTGGCTTTAACTAAATTTAACTATCCATTCATGATTGACCTACTGTTGACCATATTAAAACTTTCATAGCTAGTGAATTAACCCATTTTGCCAAGCTGATTCACTAAAGACCAACTTATGTTATTTTTCTCTTATTCCAATTATTAAACAGTAATACATGAAATAGCCTAAATACAATCAGTAAAAGAAACGAAGAAAAAGCGAAATTAAAACTTCAAAGTTCCATTCTTTATGTATTCATGCTTTCACATTTTTCAGCTTGCAATAGTTAGTATTACAGTCGTGTACCTGGTATTTGAATACAAGGAAAGGAAGAATAAGATCAGCAGCAGTAGAAACAGCGCAGCAACAACAAACAACCAGCAGCCAGAAAACCCAGCAGTAGACTTGAAAACCAAACAGAAATTCCAGCAACCACTCAATAAAGTAATAACAAAGGACCAACAGTTAACTCAAGAAGCCAATTGAAATTTCCGGAAGCAAACAGTAGGCAGAGATCACACTCAGGAATACACGTAAATAGTATTCGGATATTTTAGAAATCCTCTTCTTCAAGATTAAAAGTATGTTCTTATCTCCTCTTTAGTTCTGAAATTTTTTATCTCTTCCCCAAAATTCTCCCAAAATCTCATCCTTCTAAGTGTCAAATGAGTCCCCTTATATACAAAAGCAAGACCCCCTTTTACCTCTTTTACTTTATTAACTCAATATTCTTCCACTATGTGCACCCTTTAACTTTTTATTATTACCTACACTTTTACTTTAGTAAAAGTAGTCAACATGGGCCCTCATGTTCCCTCTTTTTGAAAAGTAGTCAAAGTGGGTCCCCATGTTCCCTCTTTTTGAAAAGAAGTCAAAGTGAGTCCCCATGTTCCCTCTTTTTGAAAAGAAGACATCATTATCCACCTTTTCCTTTTTACTTTTATTATTATGTCTGGTCCCCACCATAATTAAATAACCTGTAATTGGTTAATTCCCGTTTTACCCCCTAAAACTATTGTTACACCCCGATTCAAAAATCTGTTCAACTTCAAAATTATTTAAGAACCTAAAATTAAATTACCAGCTATAATCAATCCTTAATCCAGTTCAATCAACGAATTCAAACTTAAACTATGAACAACAAATCAACAATCGGAATTATTTTGACTGAACGATATTCTTAACAACACATATAGTTGCAGATTCAACAATATTAACAAATTGAACACAACCAACAAGTATATTTGAATTTCTAAATTCAATAACCAATTAATCTTTAAACTAAATCCAACAACATTACAACCAAGATGAATATTCAAATTAAATCAAGCATTTAAAACATAAATTCACATTAAATCACCGGATTAAGAACGAACTTCAACCAAAAGATGAACACGAATTTAATCTAAACTAATCAACAAAGACGGATGATTCGAGCGATTAAACTAAATCTAACAATATTAAAATTAAACTAACAATTACTTTTTACAAAAATAAATAAAATTAACATGAAACAAACCAAAATAAGTAATTAAATTTCAATTTGATTCTAACAACATAAAAACTAAACTAACAATTTCTTTTACAAAAACAAATAAAACACATGAAATAAACTGAAAAACAATTAATTAAATTTCCATTTGAATCTGAAAATTAAATCAACAAAACACATGAACAAACTAAAAAATTAATTTAACGATAAACATGAACAAAACAAGAATCGAACATTTACCGATTTTAGATATGAGAATATCAAAACAAAAATACGGGCAAAATGAAACTCAAACCTACTAACCGGATCGAAGCGACGACGAACTCGAACGGAAAGTAGTTTGGTCGTTTGGAAGAGGACGAAGAAGGAAACGCCGCTGCAGCCATGAAAGTGAAGAAAACGCAGCAGCAACAACATGGTGGTCATCGATGGCCGTAACTACTGGTCGTGAGGACGACTGGGGCTTGGGCTTGACCTGCACCATGATGGCTCGAGCTTGGGGTCGTTCGCGATTGTTCATGGCTTGGAGGTGAATGGTTGACGAGGCGTGAAGACGATGAAGCAGCGGTCATGGATGCTCGGAGCAGTGAGGTGTGCGCGTGTGTGACGAAGAAGAGGCGGGGAAGGGGTGTGAAGCAGCCATGGCTGCTTGGGGGTGTTTGGAGAAGAAGAGAGAAAGAGAGGAAGAAAAAGAGAGGGGGGCGGGTAGTTTAGGTTTTTTTTGTTTTGTTTTTGTTTTATGAAAAATGAAAGAAAAAAATGAAAAGAGGGTTTGGGTCTTTTGGGTTATGGACTGGGTCGACCCAGTTCGAAATGGACCAAGTCGTTTGAGAAGATTGGGTATCTTTGGGCGTGTGACTTAAAATTAAAGAAAAGGCCAATCCGATCTCTTCTATATATTTTTTGCTCTATTTTCTTTTACTTTCTAAAACTAAATTCTCTAAGAATCCTTAAATTATCATATAGAACTAAATTAATTTATAAAAGTGCAAATTAACTCCCAATAACAATTAACACACAATTAAGTAGTAATTAAGCATAAAATTGTACAATTGGACATTAAATGCTAAAAATGCAAACGATGCATATTTTTGTAATTTTCATTCTTGTTAATCATCTTTGCTAATTCTTCACGATCTCTATTTGGATCGTAATATAAAATACCTCCGGTGACAGTGTTAATTCCTGGTTGAACTAGATTTGAACCTGTACTAGGGTTAACCGCAGAATCTACACTTGTCCCCTCTAGTTGCGCTTTCATTTGAAAAAATCTAGCCTTATCTCTAGGGTGTGTTTTTATGTGCCTAGTCAAACTACCCGTGCCGCTACGGTCTCCAGTATATTTATGCACCATTAATTTCCCACAAGTTTTACACTTAGCCTTATTTTGTTCTCTTACTTGAGTAAAAAAATTCCAAACTAATGATGTTTCTAGGCGTTTAGCAGGTTCTCTATTAAAAGTAGGAGTTTCTACAGGTGGGTCGACCGGTGCATCAGTTGGGTTATTAAGAGGACTAGTAGGTGTATCATCTAAATCCGGTGCTTGGGTTTCATCATCATCCTCATTTTCCTCATTATTTTCTAAGATGGTTTCATTAGGATAAAGAGCATTCATAATTTCATCATCTAATCTTTCACCTGGTGCAACATTATGATAAAATTCACTATCGGTAAATTGAAAACAAGGGTGATCACTATCAAGAATTACGGAAGGAGGAGGACGTCTAGGTTGGCGACTACTTTCAACTTGCTTATCTTTTCTAGGTCGGGGAGCCGGGGGAAGGGTAGTTGGTTGGCCACTACTTTCACCGGTTTTATCTTTTCCTTTACCAAACATTTTTTTCAAAGTAAATGCCATATTAATTATAATTATGCAAACTAAACCACACAAAAATATATTCTTAAAACGTAAGAGTTGAAACGAGTTTACCGGATTGCCGAACAACTTCTTGAAAATTGAAAATCGTTGAACACTTGAAAACTTCAATTCAACAACTTCACAATTTTTCCCGAAATTTCAACAATAAATTAAGTAATTGTAGTAGAGAGATTGAGAGAGATTGAGAGATATTGATGAATTGGTGAATAAAAATGAAAGAATGAGGGGCTATTTATAGTTGAGAAATGGGAAAAAGTGTAATTATATAAAGTTTGGGGTTAAAATAAAGTTTGGGGGCCAAATGACCATTTTTTAAACTTAAAAACGGTCATATTTTCAGCCCAAACGGCTAGATTTTAAATATGGCCGTTGGCGAATTTTTTTACTTATTTTTTTTTTTAAAAAAAAATAGTCGTTGGGCCCGTTAGGCCCGCCAGGACCGGCCCAGGCCCGTCTGACGGTTCCGGGCTAAACGGTTCCGGGCTCGTGGGCTAATACTACAAGACCGGCCCGTCACGGGCTTCTCAGGACCACTAGGACCGGCCCACCAGGCCCACCAGGCCCGTTAGGACCGCGGGCCTGGTTCGGTCCGGTCCGGTTCAGGCCCGGCCCACCAAGCAGCCTTAACTGAAACACTAAAAAAAATCATGGAAAACACTAAAAAAAACAAAAAAAAAAAACTATTGGAGCATTGGAAAACACTAAAAAAAATCATGAAATCAGATGAGGAAAATTTACCTGGCAGTAGAGGGTCTCGACGGACCTGCAGTGGCGCCGGCGAGTGCTCCTCGTTGGTGGCAGTGGCGGGTTTGGGTGGGGGAAAGTTTGAGTGAGAGAAAAGAGAAGAAAGAAAAGAGGGAAAGGAAAAGAAAGAGAGTCGCTCGTAGAGTTTTTTAAAAAACTCTCTGACCGATTCAGTCGGTAATTTGGTCAAAGCAGTCAACCTCGTTTTACTAAATATTTCTGACCGAATCGATCACTATTTTTTTTATTTAAATTAATTATGACTGAATTGGTCGCTAACAGTGACGCAGAATTTTCCGTCAAAATTTACTACGGATATAGACGGAATATTAGTCGTAACTATTATTAAAAATTAAAAAATATATTTTTATGTATTTTCCGACCGGATCCGTCGGAAATTTTCGACTACTTTTTTCCGTCAGAAATTTCGGTCGAAACTGGGCCGTTTTTAAGTAGTGTAGGCCCAAACAGAAAAGTGGATAAAAAATCTGCTATCATTAACCTGAAACATTGAAGTCACACAAAAACAAAAAATACAAACATATAGACTACAATAATAATTACACCACAATTCCAAATTTTTATTGACTATGTTTCTCCATTTAAATTTATCGCAGACCAATATTATATAAAATAAAAATAAATGTAAAAAGTATTAGAAGGTCACTATAACTGCTATTGGTGTAAAGAATTCTGATAAAAGACTTCTAGAAAGTATATAAAATAAAAATAAATGTAAGAATTCTAAAGTTAAAGTAAAACATAAACATGACTAACAACTAATTGTATCACTTATATAGATTTTAATGTATCCTATCTGTCGCTGTATAATTTATATATTATATGTGTATAATTATATATAATCAATGTATAATTTATGTATATGACTAGAAAAGGTAAACAATGAATATGACCGGCTATTTGTATAAAGATCTCAAAATATTTCAAGTTTAAAAAACTTTGTCCATAGGAAAATCTTTTAACTTTTGACCTTAAATGTTTATCCATTAATTATTTGACACGTCCCAAAGATCAAAACTTAAAGACCACCCCTTATAGTATCCTATTTCTATTATTTTTTTGGTTCTCTTCTTCCTCAGGCATAGCACGGAAAGTCCCAGAAGAGCCATAAGCATAGCAAGTCAGTGGATTATGGAACTCGTCTGCATAGAAATAATTAAGTAAATAAATGTCCTCCTTTTGCGTGTTTGATCGTATCTTTTAGGTTAACATCTATGTTCCAACAAAATTGGAAGTAAAGTCTTCGGTAATGTATTGTTATCCAGTAATTATACATAAAATTTATTAATACTACTTTTTTTTATTGATAATATAATTAGGCAATTGGTACAATTTCCTATCATAATTTGGAAGCGAATTTTTGTCTTGTAAGATGTATTCCTACTCACCTATTGGAATAGATTTGATCATTTTCACTAGGGTATCATGTTCTCCGACCAAAGCCTAATAACATATAGTATAAAATCCCACTTTATGTGGCGAGCAAGTGCATGACAAAAGCAATCATATTGCTTAGGAGTGTGCATAGGTCAGGTTAGTTCAAAAATTTCAATTACCAAAACCAAACTAACGGTGTCGGTAATGACAGAGCCACCCTATAGGAAGGGGTATCAAATATGACACTCCTTCGTGAGAAAAATATACTGTGTAGGTAGGTAAAATAATAAATTATATGTATATATACTATGTATCGACTCCCTTCAATTTCCTGGCATGTTTACTTTTATATATTTTGACACTCATTAACGAAAATTCTGGCTCCGCCATTCGGTGTCGGATTTTTAAATCTATAAACAAAACCAAACCAACAAAGTCGGATTTTTCAATCTCGATTTTTCTTGGATTTTTCATTTTGTTTTTGGGTTTTCAGGTTTTCTTTCCTGTAAAATCTTAATAGCACAAAATATGTAACTTGTGCTCCAAATATTTCTTTTGTCCAAGTAAGATACAACTATATAATGTATTTTCCAAAAAAATAACACAATAACATGAGATTATTCATAGCATTATACTAAAACATGTAAGCACGATTTTTGATCCGCAAAATTTTTAAATTTAGTTAGTACTCTTAGCATTTTAAAATATTTACTTGGGTTACTATAGGATTTTAGTTTTTTTTTTTAAATTTAAAACATAAATTTGAAAAGAAAAAAAATACTTTTATTTTTATTTTTATTACATATATTTTCTCATTTTACTTAAGGTCATTAGTAGTTTTGTAGTGATATCAAAAAAAGTTATATTTTATAGTATATTTTAATTTAAATTAGTAATTTATTTTATTTGGCTAAACTTTATTAGTACTTTTGTAGTAATTTTATTTTAATTTATTTTTAAGAAAAAGAGTTGATTTGGACTAAGTTCTTGTCCTAATGTCTTGCCAATTTAAAAATCCAACAAAATCTAGGCCCAACTAATTCTCTTCAGCCCATAACCCGCAAAACCCGCCCATCCAACTGTCTGTTTTTCAGTGCCATCTTATATATATAAACCTCGTTATAGACTCATCCCAAACCCTAATCGCCAAAGCTGCTGGAAAAATCCAGCGATAATGTCTCTCAATTCCGATAGGCTCTAGATGTTTGCCTTATTTTGAAATTTAAATTTTGTTAAGGATGCACTTTTCGAGATCATTTTGATGAATCAAACATGGGCAACAAAAAAGGTAAATGTCACGATAAGCCTGACACTTTCAAGCTAGAAGCTGACATTTTTTTTTCTGGCATCTATTTGAGCTTGTATCTATAAAGGTTTGTGTAGTTTAAGTAAGTGCTTAGTTACCCCACCCCCTCCCCTCCCCCCTCCAACGTGATTTTTTTTATGCAAATTGTGCTTTATATTTTACGCAGGTAGCATTGACTTTATTATGTTCATAAAAATTTCATAAAAGCAATGTTTTCGTATGTTCAGCCTTAGCCCCCTTAAAAGGAGGTACATGGGATAAAGCTCCCGACCAAGATTGAGTTGGAGTTTGTGTTGCTGGACTAGTAATTTGTATCAAATTCTTTTTCCTCATTAAAAATTTCATTGCCAAATTATCTTTGTAATGTTTCATGAAGTTTCATCAAGAGTCATTTCATTTATATGTTTTCTAAGTCTAGGAGAAGAGTAAGATTACCACAACTAGCACCTTTACTACTTTTTAAATCGCTTGATTATGCCAAATACTTTTTAGGAGCCATAATTTAAATATGAAAATAAATACGAAAATTTAACACAGAAATAAAATACACAAATTAAACACGAAAATAAAACGCGTAATGTAAATATAAAAAATTAAGTACTAAATAATACGCAGATGGAACGAGTGCACCGTGATTAAATATTGAAACTTGAAAAAATTACCAAAAAAAAAAATACTCCAAATATTTGGCGAATTAATTTGAAACTTGAAAGTTGCTCCAAAAATTTGCTCAAATACTTGAAACGTAGTTAATTATGAGAAAATTGAGAGAAGAATATAGATGAAATGTAAGAGATTTAAGAGTGAATGGTTTATTTTTGTGGGAAAAAATAAAGAAGGATGGAAAGTATTTATAGTAAAAAATAGGGCCAAATTATAATTTAATAAACTTAGGAATTAAATTAAAAGTATAGGTGGAGATGGGGGGAGGGGAAGGGGCCAATAATGGCGTTATTACCGTTGCCAACGACTAATTTTGAAAAAATGCTATTGGCCAACAACTTTCTTTTTTAAAAAAATTAAATTAAATTAAAGTGGGCTGGCGGGATGGGATCAGGCCATTAACAGGTCGTCCCGTAGAGACAAAATAGGTAGCCCGTCTCATCCGGTATCCCGTTCAATATAGGTCCAGTCTCGTTTATTTTTTAGTCGGCCGGGCCGGGATCAAGATGGACCGGGTTGACCCGTCTCATCGGACAGTCATAGGTGGGGACAATCTTGAACCTTCTTTTATTTGTGTGTTTCGTTTGCGTATTTTGTTTGTGTGGTCTCTGTCACACCTCCTTTTTCCGACCCCGCGAAGGGCGTAGGGATTTTTTCCAATTAAAGGACAGTCGAAACGGGATTTATTTATTTATTTAAGAGTCGCCACTTGGGAGATTTAGGGTGTCCCAAGTCACCAATTTTAATCCCGAATCGAGGAAAAGAATGACTCTATATTACAGTCTGCGTACCAGAAATCCGGATAAGTAATTCTGTTAACCAGGGAGAAGGTGTTAGGCATTCCCGAGTTCCGTGGTTCTAGCACGGTCGCTCAACTGTCATATTTGGCTTATTTATCTGATTTTAATATAATTATGAACCGATGTGCCAATTTTAACTTTTTACCACTTTATTATTATTTTTTTTAAAAAAAAAATTGTGAACATCGTTTAAAACATGTCTTTGGATTACGTCACATGAAATACACCCGCAATCCGGAACACATTTTTATTCAATGTTTTAGGATTTAGATTTGGGTCGCATGAAATGCGCATCCGAGTTTAAGAAGGTAAAATTAATTAAATCGCGCCTAAAGAGTCTAGCGCGTCATTATCTTTGGGAAAGGAAGTGAAATTCACTAAACAGTCTATCCCAAATTCTAAGTATTTTTTTTTTAAATAATTAATAAATAAATGAGATTGGAGAATCCTGTAAATTTTGTATTATTTACATCTATTTATTTTTAGCGAAATCCTTCCTTATTTTAAGAATATCCTTTAATGACTACATTTTTATTATTACTAAGTTTGTCTATAAATATAAAATCAATCTCTACATTCTTAAAAATAACATATTAAATAGAAGAGAAAAACAAATATCAACATAAAGTAATAAAAATTATAATTATAAATACAACCTGGAATTGTCAAAAAAATAAAAAAACTAATTATACCATAGTTGGATTAAATTCATATTGTTAGTATGACTTAAGCTTATTGAAACTAATTATTTACAAATACTGAAAATTGAAAAAGAAAAAAAAACTTGATTACTAAACCATATTTCTAAAAAAATTAAACAATTTAACCTTAACTAACTTTGTTTTAATTCTCATCATGTCCTAATACTTGATTCGCAAACTAATTCATGTTTTAACTGAAATTAACTACATGATTCCGATTAACTTAACGTTGACGAAAAACCTTATGAATAAGGAACTTATTCAATTTTTGCCAAACTGATTCAATAACGCCATTTTTACGTTATTTCTTCTATTTTTATTATTAAACAGTTTTAATTAGTAATCAGGCTTAAATATATTTCCTAATAATCCGGTTAAGGCGTTATTTAATATGTCACTATAATATGCCTAGTTATGTCAAATGACAGTGATTTACAGAATAATAATACATGAATAACCTAAATACAATACAAGAAAAACAATTAAAACTAAATTAAAAATTTAACACTCCATTCTTCATTTCAGCTTACAAAATGCCAAAATTACAGTTGTGTACTTGATATTGTCAATATAAGAAGAAGAAAGTCAGCAATGTAATACGTAACACAGCAACAACAACAATAACCAGCAATAACCAGTCAACGAAAAACCCCAGTGACAGATTTGAAAAATTCAAAATAAAATCCAGGAATGCCGAAAATAACGGACAGAAACCAAGGGAAATTTTCAGATTTTTGAAAGGCTAGTTAATCTTCAACCCTTAATTTCTACACCTGTATACCAGAATATTTATCAGGTGTGTACTACTTTCTCTTCTAATTTTCAACTTTTTTTTTATTTTCTTTGTATGTTTTTTCTTTTCTTGAGAGTTTCAATGTTTTTTCGGAATAAATGTTCAGCTCTTTTTTTCTCTAATCTCTCTGTCCATCTATGTATCTTTCAAGACTTCCTATATATAATCTCAACCCTTTAATCAATTAAAATCAATCCCTTTCTCTACCAAACCCATTATCTTCCCACTCATCCCCATTACATTAAATAAATATATCACATCACCCCATTATATTTTGTCCCTCATGCCTAACATAAATAAATACAAGATTCTCCCACACTAAAATTTGTCTTGTCCCCCCTTTATATTAAATAAATATATCACAACCCACCCCATTTCATTTTGTCCCCCATGCTTCACATAAAAAATTACAAAATGTACAATTCCTAAACTACCCCTCCGACCTTATTGCAATTACTATTTTACTCCAAACGTACTGCGATTTACCAAATTACCCCATCAGCTATAACAAATCAATTAATCAAACTCAACCAAAATATAGTCAATATGACCAATTTCTACATAAATTCAAACAACAAATCTCATGAACATGATTTCTTCAACATTTCAACAACAAATCACATGAACACAAATTGCACAACAAAGAACAACTAAAATTTGATTGAACAATATTTTTAGCAACAACAAACCTATTTTCGGATTCAACAACAACAATCAAACAAGTATATTTAGATTTCTAAATTCAATAATATTGAACTTAAAATCAACTCTAACAACATTACAACAAACAATTCCTATATTAAACTTTAAACAAGATTATGAGACAAATTCAAGAAATAATCATAAATGGTAAACAAGAAATCAAGCTATACAAATTTCGGATTCAAGATCAATCAAACAAAGTATGAACATGAATGAAAAGATTCAACCACAATAACAAACTTTATTCAAATTTCGAATTGAACTTAAACAAAACAAATAAACATATTCAAATCACTAATCTTCAAATAATCAATTAATCTTTCTTAATTAAATCCAACAAAAAATATAACAAAGATACATGATCATGAATGAAATCTATATTAAACAAACAACGGATTCAAGCGATTTAAACTAAATCTAACAATATTAAACCTAAACTAACAATTCCTTTTTTACAAAAATTAAATTAACATGAAATAAACTGAAAATCAATTAATTAAATTTTCATTTGAATCTGAAAATTAAACCAACCAAACATATGAACAAACTAAAAAAAAATTATTTCAATGATGAACAAACAAAACAAGAATTGAATCATTTATCGATTTTGGATCCGAAAAATATCAAATAAATTATGGACAAAAAATAAAACTCAAAAACCCACTAACCGGATCGAAACAATGACGAACTTGAATGGAAACAAATCTGCCCGGAAACAAATATCGCACCAAAGTCATTTGACGCCGAAGACGATCACGAACGGACAAACCAAGAACTTGAAGGAGAGGTAGCGGACAACCGTGGAAACGATGCCGGACGGGGCAGCAGCAACGCAAAACGTGAGCAGCAGTAGATGCTGGACGAAGCAATCACGCAACAACATGAAGTGAGGAAGAAGAAGAAGCAACGATCAACATGAACTTGAAGAAGAAGAAACACTCGCGATCTTGAAGAATAAGAAGAAACGCGGGCGGGGTGTGTGTGTGTGTTGTGTTGCCGTGGTTGTGTGTGTGTGTAGGTGAAGGAGAAGAGGCGGGGGAAGGGCAGCCATGGATGGGGTGTTTGGATGCTTGAAGAAGAAGAAGAAAAGAGAGAAAGAGAAAGGGGGGGGGATGAGAGAGAGGGATTTTTTAGGGTTTTCTTCCTTTTTTTTTTTTTTTTTGTTTTGCTTTGTTTTTTTTGAAATGCAAGATAAGGGGTGTTGGGTTATGGATTGGGTCGACCCGGTTTGAAATGGACCCGGTCATGGGGAAGATTGGACAATTGTTTGGGCTTGGGGTTGAAATTTGAAGAAATGGCCCAATCCGATTTTTCTTTGTATTTTTGCTCTCTTTCTTCTTTTATTTTTCTAGAACTAAATTATAAAATACTTAAATTATTATTAAGAACTAAATTAAGTTATAAATGCGCAAATTAATTCCCAATAACAATTAACGCATAATTAAGTAGCAATTAAACATAAAATTGTATATTTGGACATTAAATGCTAAAAATGCAAAAGATGCCTATTTTTGTAATTTTTTAATTTTTGTAAAACAAACTTAATTACTAACAATTGTAGGACCAAATCCTAAATGCAAATGCGACATATTTTTTTGTATTTTTTATTAATTTAACAAATAAACATGCATAGATAAAAATAATAATTATATAAAAAAAAAATACCACAAAAATACAAAAATTGTATACAAAGGAAAATTGTTTTATTTTGAATTTTTTGGGAGTGATTCTCATATAGGGCAAAAATCACGTGCTCACAGTCTCAATTTGAGTACTCTTTAAAGCTAATTTGATCAAGTATGTGTAAGCACATGATTTTTGCCCTATATGAGAATTACTCCCAAAAAATTCAAAATAAAATAATTTTCCTTGGTGTGCAATTTTGAGAATTTTTGTGACATTTTTGGATAATTATTTGTATTTGTCTGTGCATGTTTATTTGTTAAATTAATAAAAATACAAAAATATATCGCATTTTGCATGTAGGATTTAATTCCACAATTGTTAGTAATTAAGTTTGTTTTACAAAAATTAAAAATTACAAAAATATGCATTTTTTGCATTTTTAGCATTTAATGTCCAAATATACAATTGTATGCTTAATTATTACTTAATTGTGCGTTAATTGTTATTGGAAGTTAATTTGCGCTTTTATAACTTAATAGTAATTTAAGGATTTTAGAATTTAGTTTTAGAAAAATAAAAGAAGAAAAGAGAGCAAAAATATAAAAAAAATCGGAATTGGGCATCTTCTTCATTTTTTAAACCGAGACCCAAAATACCTCTACCCAACCCAAAACCCTTTGACCCGGCCCATTTTCACCTCATCCCTTTTTGATTTTTCAGATTTTTGTTTCACTCTTCTCACTCAACCAAACAACCCAAACCCTAAACACACCCTAAACTCTCTAGCCGTCACATTTCACACCCCCCCCTTTTCTCTTTTTCTTCTCCAAACCATCCTCCCTAACCCTAAAACCACCCCAAGCCCCTCCCATGGCTGCCCCGCCTTTTCCCCCTCACGCCACACACACACACACTCACGCATACACCCTCGCACACACACACACACACTGTTGCGTCGTCTTCCTCCTTCAACCATGACCACCCCTTCTCGTCTTTGTCTTCCCCAGTCGAGTTCAAGGTCGAGCTCATCCTTGGCTGCCCCTCACCATCTTCTTCGCCATAGCAACAGCCTTCCCCCCCCGTTGAACGATCCCCGGCAGCAACCAAACGACCACCTTACTGCTTCACCACCTCCTTCGCCATGGCTGCGTCGTCTTCTTCTTCATGCTGCTGCTACAGCTTCGCCATGGCTGCGTCGTCTTCCCTTCGTGCTGCTGCGAATTCCTGTTGCTTCTGTTACGACTAAGCCAAGGCATCGAGCAGCTCCCCCTTCACCTCCCAGCTGCTCGTCAAAACTAACAACCCCTCCACCGCTGATCCTTCGCCATGTCGCTGCTGCCTGCGCCGCTACTGCCTGCTGTTGTTGCTCACCATAGCTGCTGCTCACCATCGCACACACACGGAGGAAAAGCAAGGCAGTCCGGTTAAAGTCCGACAAAGTTCGTCAAGGATAAAAGAGAAGGTGGGTTTTTCGTTGAGTCGAGATCCGGTACGTCGAGTTTTCTATCCGAGTTTTCCGTTTCCGTTCGTCGTTGGTCATTTCTGGTTAGTTGATTTTGAGTTTCACTTTTGTCCGTATTTTGTTTTTGATATTCTCAAATCTAAAATCGGTAAATGTTTGATTTTTGTTTTGTTCATGTTCATTATTTTGTTAATTTTTAGTTTGTTCATGAGAAGTTGTTAGTTTAATGTTGTTAGATTCAAATTGAAGTTTAATTAATTATTTCTTCAGTTTGTTTCATGTGTTGTTATGTATTTTTTTTCAGAAATTGTTAAAATCGTTTTGTTGTTGTTTGAATCCGTCATGTTTTGTTGTTTAAAATAAATTTTAATGCATGTTTATTCTTTGTTTGAAGTTCATCCGGTAATTTAATTTGAGTTTGTTTTTGTTTTTGATTTGTTGATTTAGTTTGAATCATGTATTGTGTTGTTAATATTGTTGTTTCCTTGCTCATCCATTTTTGGTCTAAGTTAACTAGGATTGGTTCCCAATATGGTTAATTTATTTCCATTAATTTGAAGTTGAATGATTCATCTGTGTTCATATGGTTTGTTGTTGAGTTTGTTTAAGAAATTGGTCTTATTGGCTATATTTTGGTTGAGTTTGATTAATCGATTGGTTATAGCTGATGGGGGTAAAATGGTAATTGCAATAAGGTCGGAGGGGTAGTTTGGTAATTGAACATTTTGAATAATTCTTTATGTTAAGCATGTGGGACAAAAATGTAATGGGGTGTGGGTGATATAATTGTTTATGTTAGGCATGAGGGACAAGACATAATGGGTTGGGAATAATTCTTTAGTTTAATATAGTGGGGGACAAAACATTAGGTAGTGAGATTAAAAGGAGGATGAGTGGGAAGATATTGGGTTTGGTAGGAGAAAGTGTGGTTTTATTAATTGATTAAAGGGTTTGGGATGAGAAATAAATAAGAGAACTTGAATCAAATTTTAGAGGAGATTTTTTTTACACTTGAGAACTGAACTGAAAAAACGGGGAGTTTAAAAAAGAAAGAGAGTTTTAGGACTTGAACTTAGAAAGAGACTTTTACACTTGAAAAGACTAAGACTTAGAGGAGAGAGACTCGAACTAGAAAGAATTTTGAGAAATCAGAATTTGAGAGTAAAAGAGGAAGACAATTTGAATTTTCACTTGAATAATTTCCGCTTGCCTTTCCTCGAGTGTTATTAAAAATCAGTAAACTACTGCATCTTGTATCTGTCTCTCTTCTGCTTTGACTACGATTGCACTTTGGTATTGCTGATTTTTCAATCTGTTACTGGGTTATTCTACTGGTCGTTACTGGTTTTGCGGTGTTGCTGAATCTGCTGTTGCTGTGTTATTACTGTTGCTGACTCCTCCTTCTTTTCTTCTTGTATTGCCATTTCCAGGTACATGTCCTGAATCTCAAACCATGTAGCTGCCCATTTGAAATGAAATGAAAAATGGAAATATATCTTCATTGAAAAGCTTTAGTTCTTGCCGTATTTTATCCTAATGGATTGTAGTAGTTTGGAATGTGATTAAAATTGTCCTACAACGATTTAGATTGGTTCGGACTGTTATACTCATGGACTGTCCGGGACATTTGATAGTTTGTTAAGACGTGTGGTAATTTAATTTCATTTAGTGTAGTTAAGCTTTAAAAATCAGAAGCTATTCAAAACATAAAGCGATCTTGTGATTCACAGTCCTCACTCGTCCTAATAATTGGCAGTGCCCGGAGCCATACTGTTTTGTACTTAGTAATGAAATCGTGAGTTAGTTCAAAATTGGGGGTATAATTTGACTGTTGGATTTGCTTAACACTAATTAGCCTAGAATAGTTTGTTGATTAACTATGTTAAAGGAAATAAGTTTGGAAATTGATTCTGGACTTGCATTTGTTGATATTTGGATATCTGAATGATTGTGGATAACTAGTTAAGGTTAATTGCAACACGAGTTAGGAAGTATTATTAACTAGGAGTCCTCCCTTTATTTTAAAAACAAACTTAATAGAAATGTAGTCACTTTAGGATTGCCCTTTTAAAATAAATGAGATGAGCCTCGCTGGATAAATACATAAATGGTGGGGCCCTCGTTAAATGTATGTATTAAATACTTAGATTCCGGGATGGGCCGTATAGCAAATTTCACGGCCCTACCCAAAATAATGATATGCTAGTCGCTTTAGGCGCGTATTTAATAATGTTATTTTCTTAAACTCGGGTGCGCATTTCATGCGACCCAAATCCAAATCCCAAAACATTGAATAAAAATGTGTTCCGGATTGCGGGTGCATTTCATGTGACGTAATCCAAAGACGTGTTTTAAACAATGTTCACATTCTTGTAAAAATAATAATAATAATAATAATAATAATAATAATAATAATAATAATCACATTCTTTTAAAAATAATAATAATAAAGTGGTAAAAAGTTAAAATTGGCACATCGGTTCATAATTGTATTAAAATCAGATAAATAAGCCGAATATGACAGTTGAGCGACCGTGCTAGAACCACGGAACTCGGGAATGCCTAACACCTTCTCCCGGGTTAACAGAATTCCTTATCCGGATTTCTGGTACGCAGACTGTAATATGGAGTCATTCTTTTCCTCGATTCGGGATTAAAATTGGTGACTTGGGACACCCTAAATCTCCCAAGTGGCGACTCTGAAATAAACAAACAAATCCCGTTTCGATTGTCCTTTAATTGGAAAAAACTCCTACGCCCCTCGCGGGGGCGAAAAAAGGAGGTGTGACAGTATGCAACCATAATCTTTTGCGGGACTCGGGGAATGCCTAACACCTTCTCCCTTAGTCAAATAAATTTTGTTACTCGGAATCTTGTCGCAAATCAGTTTTTAGAATCAAATGTGGTTGAAGGAAAATATTTTTTTTATATGGTGACTTGGCACACCAAAATATTTTGTTAAGTGGGAGTCTGTAATATCCCTTATAAACACAAATTTTGTTATTTTCAAATTGAAAGCCTTTTTGTTCTTGAAAAATAAAACACCTGTTATTAGTACTTTTGTAGTAATTTTATTTTAATTTTTTTAAGAAAAAGAGTTGATTTGGACTAAGTTCTTGTTCTAATGTCTTGCCAAATTTAAAAGTCCAACAAAACCTAGGCCCAACTAATTCTCTTCAGCCCATAACCCGCGAAACCCATCCATCCAATGGTCCATTTCTTTGTGCCATCTCATATTTATTAACCTTGTTATAGCCTCATCCCAAACCCGAATCACCAAAGCGTCGAAAAACCCCCACCCAAAATCTCTCTCTCAATTCCCACAGGCTCTAGTGTTTACCCTGTTCTGAAGTTTGGAAATTTAAATTTTGTCAAGGATGCACTTTTTGAGATCATTTTGATGAATCAAACTTGGGTGACTTAAAAGGTTTTGTTGATTACTTTGGAGGAGAATTAATTTTTCAAGCTAATTTTCTACGATTTCAAACTGTTGAGGACATGAAGTATTTTATCGAGACTCGTATGAAGGAGGCAATTGTTTGGGAAGAGTATAAGAAGGGTGGATGTGGGCCTATATAGCCTCTCTTGAAAGGGAAATTGAAGAACTAAATATTGGGACTGAGGCCTGATTTGTTTTTTTAAGATTAAGACGTCTGAATTTTAATACACATCTGAATATATTAAAATGTGTATTAAGATTTGAATACTAAATAATTAAGATTATTTGATTTTTAACATCTGAATGTATAAAATTTTGTCTTTATTTAAAAATTAATAAACATAAAATTCAAATGAAATACTAATTAATCTAATATTCTATCAATAAAATATATAGTTTTTTATAATATGATAGTTGGTGGTGGTGATGGCTAACGGGTGAATGCCGACTAGAGGCGGTGGTTGGTGGTAGTTTTGGTTGATGATGGTGTTTCATGCTAGTAGCTAGTAGTGATTGGTAGTGGTGTCGATTATGATTGAGGATGGTGGTGGTGGGTGGTGATAGTTAATAATGGCGGGTGGTGGTAGTAGTTGTGACTGAGGAAGGTGGTGGCTGGGTGGTGGTAGATTATAATAATGGGTAGTGTCAGCTGTGGTTGTTAATGGTGATGGAATGGTCAGTTGTGGTAGTTGAGGTGGATGAGTGTTTATTGTGGGTGAGAATGATGGTGGTCGAAGTGGTGGGGATAGTGGGTGGTGATGGTCGATAATAATGGCAGCTATGATTGAGGATGATGGTGACATGGTGGTGGTGGAGGTGGTGGTTGTGGGGGTGGTGGTTGACTAAGGTGGTGGTGGTGGCATAGTGATAGTTGATAATGGTAGGTGGTGGCGGCAGTTAATAATGAATATGTGATAGCATCTTAATGAAATTAAGTCTCTTTTATAGATCTTAATCATACAGACCTATTCAGACCCACTAAGTGGTTTTGAAATAAAAAAAAAAAATAAGCACACTTAAAGATTAAGATCTGAATAATTAAGATTCAAACTTTAAAACAAACTCACTTAATGTCTGAGATTTGAATAATTAAGATTCATACCTCCATTAAGTGCAAACAAATGAGGCCTAAGATCACTGTTATTAGACCGTGAGATTATTTGAGTTGAAAGATAAAATTTGGACTTGTCGTATTTTTGAGAATGAGCTTGAAATATTTTTGTTGCTCTTTTATCCCGGCTCTTATTACTTTGACCGTTGAGAGCATGTTTAGGCCAGATTATATTTAGGTAGGCAATATTAGGACACTTATTTTATTTTTGATTTCGAGACAACAGGTTGCCCCCTTTAATTTATTTATTTATTAGGGGGATGCCCCAAAGTGCTTGTAAATATTTTTACCAGAGGAATGACCCGAAGTACATGTAAATGAAGGCTAAAGATGAACGTTCTCATGGAGGTGTAATGTAGGATAGTTTAGATGTATTTTCGTTATTTTTTTTCTCTTTTATTAGATGGGGACTCTCTTGAACCTTCTTTTATTTGTGTGTTTCGTTTACGTGTTTTGTTTGAGTGGTCTCGATTTGAGTACTTTTTAAAGTTAATTTGATCAAGTATGCAAACATGATCTTCACGGGACTTAAGGAATGACTAACACTTTCTTCCCTAGTCAAATGAATCTCCTTGCTCGAAATCTTTTCGCAAATCACTTTTAAAGTCAAATGTGTTTGAATGATTTTTTTTTTAAATTGTGACTTGACACACCAATATATTATATCAAATGGCAACTCTGTAATATCTCTTTTGAACACAAATTTACTCATTTTCAAATTGAAAGCCCTTTTGCTCTTAAACAAATAATATATTTTTATCTATTTTAAAGGGTTGGGTAAAAAAAGAGTGTGACAAAATATTCAATAAAAAAGATAATAAAACTATATAAAGCAAATATTGCTAATTAATAAGCCATAATAAAAATTAACATAATCTAAAACTACAATATAAGTCATGCTAAAATAAGTGTAGCTAATAAGTACTATTAATTACATAACTAAGACTAAACAAAAAGATAAACTAAGTTATGCATTTTCATTATAAACTAATATAGAACTAAAATTAAATATCCAATACTATCATCATTCCTAGTATTGAATTGAATTCCTTTTGTTACCATTAATATTGATTTGAACTTTGTTTGAGTTATTACATTTATGATGTGATGACCCGATAGGTCATCTTATGGTTTAAAACTAAACTCTGTGTTCCGAGGCCTTAAAAACTTTATTAACAGACCCGGATTCGTGATTTGACAGTCCTGGTGGGTCAATATCAAAATATGGGACCTGGGCGTATGCCCGAAATCGAATTCGGAGGTCCCTAACCCAAGTTATGATTTTTTGTTAAAAATTGAAATTTGAAAATTATTGGTTTTTAAGAAAAGTATTGATGTTTGATCTTGTTGGTATCTGGTCCGTATTTTAGTTTCGGAGTCCGGTACAAATTCAATATAATATTTAAGACATGTCTGTAAAATTTGGTGAGAAACGGAGTAGGTTTGGCATGGTTCGGACGTCCGGTTCTGGTCCGTATTTTAGTTTCGGAGTCCGGTACAAATTCAATATAATATTTAAGACATGTCTGTAAAATTTGGTGAGAAACGGAGTAGGTTTGGCATGGTTCGGACGTCCGGTTGTGAAAATATGAATTTCAAAGTATTCTTGAGAACTTCATTTGATTTGGTGCTAAATTCATGATTTTAAGTGTTATTTTGGCAATTTAATCGCACAAGCAAGTTTGTATGATGTTTTAAGACTTGTGTGTATGTTTAGTTTGGATCCCCGAGGACTCGAGTGAGTTTCGGATAGGCTACGAAGTGAAATTGGACTTAGGCATTGTTGATATCTGCAATTTCTAGGAATTGGTCTCTAATCTCGCATTTGCGAGATCAGAGTTCGTATTTGCGAGCATGACAGCTTCGCATTTGCGAGCTACTCATCGCAAATGCGAAGGAGTAGCTGGGCCAGGCAGTCCTCGCATTTGCGAGAAAATCTTCGCATTTGCGAATGATATGTTCGTATTTGCGACAGAAGCAAAAATGCGATAGAAGCAAAAATGCGACAGGTTCGCATTTGCAATACCTTTCTCGCATTTGCGAGCTTCGCAAGGTCGCAAATGCGACATCTGCAGCTGTGCAAAAGTGAAGTTAGACAGGATTTTTCATTCATTCTTCAAAATTTCAAAATCTAAAACACAAGAGGCGATTTTCCAAAGATTTTTTCTTCCCCAAATCATAAGTAAGTGATTCTAAACTAGTTTCTTTCAATCTTTCACTTTATTTTACAAGATTTCAACCTAGAATTTCACTTTTTCATGGTGGAATTGGATATTTTTGGGTAGAAACTAGGAATTTGATAAATTGGGGATTTAGACCTCAGATTGAGGCCGGATTCCAAAACCAATTACATATCCCTCCTCCGGGGTGAATGTGTAATCGGATTTTGACCCGAATTTCGGGTTTGGACCAAGCAGGTCCGGGTGTTGACATTTGTTGACTTTTCAATGATGACCTAAATAGAATTCTTATCGATCGTGGGTGATTCCTAAGGCTTGTTTTGAAACGTTTGGTTGGTAATTTGCAAAATATTGTTGGTTCGGATGCGTGTTTGAAAGGCAAAGCTGTGATTGAACTTTGAGTGGCCTTTGGAGCGAGATAAGTGTTATGTCTAACCTTGACTTGATAGAAATAGGAACTCTCGGACTTTGTGTTATGTGAATTTCATATGAGCGGCGTATATGCAAGGTGACGAGTGCATATGCGCCGTCGAATTATCTATTTCCCTGATCTATCACTTTTTCTTAATTGTTTTCCCACCTATCTTAATTGTTACATGCTCTAAATGCTTTCCATGCTTAATTGGTACGTGTTAATCAATATCTTCTTCTGTTAACCATGTTAGCTCTTTTCATAGTTCCCCTAATCCCTGCAATTTGCTTAATTTGACTTGTTTGTACCTTCTAACTATAAATTGCTGGTTTGGTCTCACTACGTAATATTATTTGTGTAGATTCTATATAGAACAAGGTTCCTTTTCTTGGTTAAGTTTGGTATTTATTTATCGTAAAGGCTTTGTGGTTTAGCTTGTTGCTTTGACTGTGTACATTGACTGTTTGACACTGATATGGTGGGATCGGGTTCCACGCCGGAACATGTGTAATAAGGGAGGATTTTTATGGTAGAATAAGGGTGAATATATATATGGTGGGATCGGGTTGCACGCTGCAACATGTATAATAAGGGTGGATTGATATGGTAAAATAAGGGTGAATTGTGATATTGATATTGATATGTGGTGGGATCGGGTATATATATATATATATATATATATTATTTACTGTTATTGATATTGTGATGGTGGAATAAGGGAGGATTATGTGTTGTCTGGTGGGATCGGGTTGCGTGCCGAAACAACCTATATGTTTCTACTTCTTGAGCTGCATTGTTTTTTCGGTATTTTTATTTGAGCTGGGAGAGATTGGTAATTTTGGACGACACTAGTTTATTTTTGAGGTTGTGGTATCATATCCCGTTGGTTGTTTAATTCTATACCGTATTTCAATTATTCTGTTATTATTATAGACTGTGTACAAGTTTTAGCATAGGTGACCTGCCTTAGCTACTACTTCGTCGATGTTAGGCTCGACACTTACCAGTACATGAGATCGGTTGTACTGATACTGCAATCTGCACACCGTGCAGATTTTGAAGACGATCCCAACGGCGGTTACTAGCGAGCTCGGATCGGACACTTGTGGAGACTTGAGGTACGGTTGTTCAGTGCCCGCAGCTTCTTGAGTCCCTATCCTCTTTTCTTTTCTTCATTCATGCCTTATTTGGTTTTTTTTAAAGATTTAGACATCTGAATCTGGATACGCATCCGAATATCAAGATGTGTATTAAGATTAAGACATCTAGATCTGAATACCTATCTGAATATTAAGATATGTATTAATATCTGAATACTAAATGATTAAGACTGTTTGATTTTTAACATCTGAATATATAAATTTATCTTTATTTTAAAATTAATAAACATAAAATTCAAATGAAATACTTTTTAATCTAATATTCTATCAATAAAATATATAGTTTTAAAAAATATGATAGGTAATGGTGGTGATGGCTAATGGTAATACTTGTAAATGCCGATTAGAGGCAGTGGTTGGTGGTAGTTTTGGTTGATGGTGGTGGTTCAGGGTAGTAGCTAGTGATGATTGGTAGTAGGAACGATATATAATCGAGGATAATGGTGATGAGTGGTGTTAGTTAATAATGACGGGTGGTGGTATTAATTGAGGAAGGTGGTGATAGGTGGTGGTAGTTTATAATAATAGACAGTATCGACTATGATTGTTGATGGTGATGGGGTGGTTAGTTGTGGTAGTTGAGGTAGATGCGTGTTGGTTGTGGTTGAGAATGATGATGGTACGAATGATGGGTGGTGGTAGTTGATAATGGTGGCAGCTATGATTGAGGATGATGGTGGTGGTAGTAGTGGGTGGCATGATGATAGTTGATAATGGTAGGCGATGACGAAATATAATGATGAATATTGATAATAGCATCTTAATGAAATTAAATCTTTGTTATAGATCTTAATCACACAGACCTATTCAGACCCATTAAGTAGCTGTGATGTTAAAAAAAAAAAAACACTTAAGGATTAAGATCTGGATAATTAAGATTCACACTTTAAAAACAAACACACTTAATGTCTGAGATCTGAACGATTAAGATTCAGACATTTATTAAGTGCAAACAAATGAAGCCTCAGATAGCTTTGTACTTATTTCAAACCTTTATGTGTATTATTTTAGAAGCTCGTGCACTTGCGACATCAGGTTCAGGGAATTGTAATAGACGTTGGCTGTTTAACTTCCGCATTTATACTTAGAACATATCTGTTACTTCAATTCGCTATTAATGTTAGCGTTTAAGCTGCTAAAAGAAGTAAATTATTCTAATGTTGGTTTTCCTAGCAAGTGAAATGTTAGGCGTCATCACGATCCCGACGATGGAAATTCCGTGTCGTGACGTATGAGCTATAAAATTTATTTATCATTCAAGAATGTTAAGTTCATACTTGAAATAATACGTTAAAAGATAAAATTGTGAAAAAGTTTAAGAAATATTTATATATTACATTGCAATAAAGATTTATATGTATAAAATATTTTTAAAAGTTGTAAAATCATACTATCGGATTGGTTTGGTTTTGGTTTGACTTTTTTAATTAAAACCAAACCAAACTAATGAGGTCGTGTTTTTCTTTCCAATACCAACCAAGGCCCCGTATGTCATAAAAAAAAATTCCTTTTTTTCCAAAAATGTGTTTGTCCATGAAATTTTACAAGTTTTTGGATTTTTTTCGAAAATAAGTTTTTCAAAAATACAAAAGTGGTTTTGACCACTTTTCAAAATTTTCAGAATTTATTTTTCCCCACTCACAAAACTGCAACATTTTTTCAAGTGAAATGGATAACCAAACATAATTTCAAATACCATTTTTCAACTTAACTCTAAATACTACTTTTAAAAAAAATTATACTCCCTCCATTCCAATTTAAATGAGGTAGTTTGACTCGGCACGGAGTTTAAGAAAAAAAAAGACTTTTGAAACTTATTGTCTTAAAAGTTTAAAGGGTAAAAGTTTTATGGGGTCATGACATTTATGTGGTTATAAAAGCTTTTCATTAAGGGTAAAATGAGTAAAATGAAGAGTTTAAAATTGAATGATTTCCACTTGTAGAAATATGTCATCTAAATTGAAACAGAGGAAGTAATTTTTATGTTCAAACGCCTACAAAATCAAATCAAATTACAATCGAATTTTTTTTTTCAATTTAACTCGAATTATTGATTTGGTACGATTTACCAATTTTTTTTGTACACCCCTAATATAACTATCTAACTCCACCCTCACGCTTGGAAGGAGATCCACTCCTAAAACTATGATCTTTTTTCGATTGAAGATTATCGATGGATCTCGTCAGGACAGCTTTTCGATAGAAAAAGCGAAAGAGATGCACGGAAATAGCAAATAATATTTTTTTTAAGTGACCCACGAACAGCCATCGTTTTTTTTTTTTTTTTAATTTTAAGCTTCAAAAACAAAACCTGAAAAATAATTTTTCTTGCCGTGTAAAAATGAGGGCCCGAAATTTATTGTTTCATAAACCTATGGACATCGTCGGTTTCGTATTTAAAACAAACGAAAAAGGATAGGTACGAAGGAAATTTCTTAATAGATAATCCATAAAAGATGAAAGTTAAATTATCTAATCAGCTTGGCCACGGATACTACATAAAGTTTGTTTAAGCACTGAAAAGATTTAATTCTGTTGAGGTATCAATCAGACAAAATAGTACTTAATAGTTAATAGTATAAAGGAAGAATTTTTGGTTTAAAAGCCTAACGTATGCTAAAAATAAACACAAGTAAACTAGAGACAATTTGTTGACAAAATATGATTTGCACGAAGTTCCTCATTTTGGATTATTTTGATAATACAATTTCATGTAACCATTCGGTATTTGAAATGGTCAAAGCTTTGGAATTCGTTTACATTTTTGTTCTTCCAATAACCATTCGGTATTTGAAATGCACTGGCCAACTAATTAGCGTAACACTTTAAATAAACTAGGAAGATGGAATTTCTTGTTCTATTCTGAATAATGACCTAGTAAACTCATCTAATGAACTTAGGCACGAAACTATACAAGGTCGTCTCTAAGCATTAATTTAAAGTTTAGAACACGGCAGAAAGTCTGTTAAAATAGAAAAGTAAGCAGCAGGAAGACTTTTTTGATAAACAGCCTAACTGTATCGGTCCAAATTTGACCGACCACGACCCACAACGAGTACGACAAATGACCGGATAATTACGAACCGGCGTCCGAGGGAAACGACCTTAAGGTGAAAGAAGAAACTGTACGACCCTTGTAGAAGTGTAAACCCGTTAGGGGATATTAAGGATATTCCGCCAAATATTCCTTGTATTTTATTTCTTACAATTCAAAACGGTTTCTCTCTAGGATATATAAGGGGGGAAAAGAAGCTTGTACGAGGGAGAAAAATTCTGGGAAACTTATCAATCTTGAACAAAAAGAAACTTTGCAACTCTCTTCTCTTTACTTGTTATTATTCTAGAAATTATTATCTTCAGCTACGATTTACCTGTTCATCTTTGAGTGATTTGTTTAAAAAAATTTTAACATCTTTTGAGTCAAATACTAACGTGTCTAAATTAAACACAAATTAAATAGAACAATTAGTTAATCATGTTTTGATAGACAATATATATATTCTTCTTATAAAAATAATTCTATTATTTTGACTAAATGTGGTCGTCCATTGGTTAAGTCGACGGTTTCATACCAAGTATCATAAGTACCAAAACAATGTATATATTGAATGATATCATCAGAATAATATTTAAGATTGAGTATAAATTAAACCCTGTGTACAACGTCATAATTCATATAAATACTTCCATAGGCAGTGCTCGAAATTCATCAACTCTTAAAACATTCTCAAAATTGTTGGTACTTTCATATAGTATATTGTATAGGTTAAGCAATGGCTGCACTCTCAACCTCCGTAAGGTCCGTAGTGATAACACTTATGATATATGCTATTCTCCTCTCTCCTTTGCTACTATCGTCATGTGATGCAGCTAGAGCCCCTCGAGGTATATTTTACGTTCATTTATTAAACATATATAGTACTACTAGACACGTTATCAAATTCGAAAACTTTTGTGTCATTAATATTATGAATCTAGACTGAGGCGGATTTAACATATAAGCAATAGGTATACGTACATAATTGCCATTAACACTTGTTTTTTCTTGTTCGCATATATGCAGTATTATCGGGGAGAAGCAGTTTTCCTGTTGCATGTCTTCACTGTGTGGGGTGTTGTGAACCAACACCCCCAGGTACCTGTTGTACCCGTTGTGGTTGTTGAAGATCACCAATTAAGTCACCATATATGCCTATGAAGCTCTGAACTTTATCTTTTGTACTGAGTCAGAAGAAGTCTGATCAGTAAATTGGTTCGTCTTGGAGTAATATGTTCATGTTATTCATTAATTCAAAAAAGAAACAACTTGGTTTCTTTAGGTTGTAGGCCTGTTTTCTGTACACTCATTGGAAATTCACGTTTGTAATGTTTTGTGTTTCAATTGAATAAATTACGAGTGAAAGGAATTAAAGAGGAAAGCCTTATGCGTTATCTTATTTTTGTTGATTTGCTTATATATATCTATTTAACTAAATAGGGGAAAAAGAAAAGGCACCGCAGGAAAACTAGCAGAGGAGCTCAATTTTGTGTATTGACGACCAAAGACTCAAAACATCTTCTTTATTATGGTAGCACGAATGTCAAAAAGTCTTAATACTGAACGACTCGTTTATGTACGTAATGAGATGAATACATAGAAACACAAAAAATATAGACTATACATGACTTACACTAAAATTTTTCCATTATACCACAAGTAAGGTGATGCTTTATACTTCAATGCTACACAAGAGGGGGTGGTTTGTATGGTGTCCAATTTTTTGCTTAAACTGATTATGGAAGGACCTGGTTCTTCTAAGTGTTCCTTAACCTATTATTGCAGAAACAGTAAATGCGGAAAGTAAAGAACACAAGTATTTTACGTGGAAAACACCTGGCTCAAAAGGTGAAAAAACCATGACCTATTTTCCAATAGGATTTTCCCAAACTTTCCACTAAAATCACTGAGCCAAAAACTGCATTTACAAAAACTCTTTTGTAAACCTAGGAGTAACTCTAATCCCGTTGTAGCACACAACCTATAACTGTTGCGACAACTTCAAGTTAACTCTAACTTGAATACTCTGAGAACCTATTACAATTGCCTCTAGATAAAGCTGAAAGGTACAATATGAAAACACCTACTATAATTGAACTAGAATATAAGACATACACTTGGAACTGGTTCTTCTATTTGGTTCATGTAGCTTCAGGTTTGCACACCTGAATCACACACGAATTGCTTGCAAAAAGCCTTGCTGTTTTGCTCTCAATTCTTGTTTAACTTCTGCGTTTGTGCATTACCTGTAAAAGAGAACAACACTGATATTTATAGAGTTAGTAAATAAAGATTAATTAGAATTCTGATGCTACTCTTCCTTGGTGGAAGAGTTCTAGTTGATCTCACCATCTAACTCCTTCACTAACTTGGACAATATTCTCTTTGAGTAAGGAATCCTTCTCCTTATCCATTATGCAACCTTTTCGATTACGAGATATCAATTCTCTCAAGTTATATTTATCTCCTTCACTTGCATCCCACATGCTCAAATCTACCCGTATCTGTGCTCACAAGGGATGGACCTGGTTCATGCCTGAGTTCCTTTGTCAGTCTTTAAAACTAACATTTATTTGGGCCAACAAATTCCCCCGTTTTGATGATGACAAACTTTGTGTTTTTCTTACACTTAGGCCCTGTTTAAACTCAACTCAACATCAACACAATGTTAGAAATATTTTTCTTTTTTATCACTTATCATCAAGGACCAGGTTTATTAGGTTATAAACATCACTTGTTCAAAGCTAAACATCACTTGTTTAAAGCACAACCTTTTTTTCCCTTTTGGCATCATCGAAAAGTTGCATAAAAATGTGTTGAACCCAGATTATAAAGCTTACTCATAGACACTAGGCTATCCTAAATGCAATCATGGATTAATCATCATTGATCAAGCTAAGAATTTCAACCATCAAAGAAATAAAGACAAATAGTTAGAGCAAAAACCAGCAGATTTCATTGATTTCATTGAAAGTTGATATGATTCTACCACAATGCATAAAAGGAAATAAAAATACTAAAAATATGAACAAACAACAACAAAAGAAACATCCAAAACTGGGTCACTGAAAGAACTACACTAGGGTAGGATTTAAGGCTTGGAAGAGGTAGGGGTTGGGTTATTTGCTTGGAGAAGCTTCAGCATGTCTTGAAGAATTCCATCATTATTCTCCTTTTCCCTTGCAAATTCTGTTCTGAGAACATCTTTCTCAAATTCTACCTCAGCCAACCGTGTCTTCAGCCTTGCTATCTCAGCATCCTTTGCCTCAGTCTCATATACCAAGACTCTGACCTTGCTATTGATTGGTGTCTTTTTAGATGAACCAGGTTTATTAGGAGCGGCAAGAACCTCATAGTCACAAGCAATCAAAGTTTTTCCCCAAAATGATCTTTGCTTGTATCTAGCTCCCACTTCTTCAAAGGCACCTTAAAGTGAGTAAGCACAGTAGTAAGAATGAACCCATAGAGAATGGAATGAGACTTGGTACCATTGATAACCCTACCAAGAAGCTGGACTATAAACCCAGACCAATTTTTCTGCTTCCCACTGTCTAGACATTCCATCAGAACCAAGTCGATGAAGCTAGCAATGTGCCTCCTCTCCTGTCTAGGCAGAACACATTTGATGACAAATTCAAGCAGCACCTTGTAGGAAGGATTCATTGCACTCTTGTACACAACCTTGGGCTCACTTTCTTGCTCATGATCACTAAATTTTCTGTTGGCAAGGGTAGTCGGAAGATTTTCTAGGCTTGGCCACTTAAGCCTTGTGTAGTCATTGTACCCCCAACAGGTACACCTAGAATTTCACCCAACTCTTTCATATCAAAAGAGATTTGCATCCCTTTTACCAAGCTGGTAACTCTTCCATTCCGCACAACAACATTTGCCATAAACTCAACTACTTCATCCCTAGCCAATCTACCATCCATTTGAAGGACCATGTCCTTCCACCCTTGCACCTCTAGCTTTTCGAGCAGCAGGACCATCCTTTCTTCCTCCAGATCACTACAACAAAATGTATTTTTAGCGGCAATTATTTAGTGGCAATAAGATAATCGCCGGTAATTAATTCCTTATGTCAAACTGTTAGTGACTAATATAAATTAGACGGAAAAAGCTACATATTTACTGGCAATTAAATGAAATGTCCAGTAAAATAACAAACTTTAACTTTTTAATCTCCAAAAGCAAACCCTATATTTTTCATTTCTCTCTCTATTACTCCTCCCACCTCTGGCTTTTCTTCTATAGTGTTTCTCTTATTTTTTTCCCATTCAGATCATCTAAGAGTTTTTATGCTTTCAATGAATATTGAAGATAATAGCAGCAATCCAGCAACCAAAAAGGAAGAAAAAGCATGAACACAGATATTACACCATTGTCAAAGCCCGATTAATCAGTTATTGATCGAAAACCTCTGCCTTTTTAATATCGCCGGCATTTCCATCACTGTTAGTTACCTATTTGATACTTTTGCATATTTTTTTACTTGTATTTATCATTTTCCATCTACATCCTTATATAGATAGAATATTCTACATATTCCATTTTGATAGGAATTAACTGTTCTCAATTTTTTTTTTTGTTTTTAGCTTTGCGTTTGTTGGATTTTGATTTTGTAATAATTGAAGCTGGGTTTATTCTACTTTATTTGCCTTTTACTATATTGCTTGTAATGGGATTTGATTCTGAATTATATGCGTATTCTATATTACTTTAGGTGTTGCCTCTATAGGACAAATTTAAGAAACTTATTCAGTGTTTGATAAAATATTACACAGAAGTATGTTTGCTTGAATAACAATGACTAATGTGTATGGTATTTTACTAGTATTTTTATGAATCTTTGAAAATCAAGACATCATTTTTTAGACATTCATATGTTGTGAATTTTTAATTTATGTGACTCTCGGTTAGATCAATATCAATTGAAAAGTTTTAAACATAAGAGCTCCAAGAGAGGATAAATAAAGCATAAATAGATGCAATAATAGACTAAATGAGGAGAAATACATTTGTCTGTGTCAGTTGTTTCTTTTACCAGATTCTATACATAAGCCTATGCAACAATAGAGTAAATGAGATCACTCAACGAACTGCTGCTTACTAAAGAGAGTAAAAACTTTTCTAAACCGAGGAAACCGTATCTCCAATTATATGTTGTTTAACTTAGTAATCAATTAACAGTTTAAGTTATTGATGTTAATTCATTATTTGTGGGCGTAGAGTTGAATTTTAAAGATATAATGTGAAAGTCCAAGCAGAGATTAGTTATATACTGCGGGTGAGGATTTGAATGGAAGCTCCTTCTAGTTAACATTATCTTGTTAACTTGATCCCAAATAGGGAACGTTCCTAGTCAATGAACATTCTTCTTTATTGTTAATTTTTTAGGGAGAGGGAGAGACAAAAAAATTAGAACTTTCTGTGGATTAGCACACATTGATAACTCTTTATTTATTCTCTGTGCTTGCATGCCATATATAAATAATTGTTTGAATATCTTTCCTTATAAATAAGTAATTATATGATAGGCCATTTTTATTATCAATATTTTGTTTGTGCTAGGTTATTTGCAGTTGTGGATGGTATATTCTGCTTGTTTAACACCACATTGAGAATGTATAATATCTAAAGTAACAATATGGTTAAAAAATATAACGAATAAAGTAATAGTTGTTGTAGAGGCATATATAACTTTGATGGATAAAGGTCCTTATCATGCAGATCAAGTTAGTAGAGATTTTCATGGAGAGTTTGCTTTCATTCTCTATGGCAACTCTTCAACAACTATCTTTTTAACTACTATGAGTGTTTTTTAATATATCTTGATCTTGATATCAAATTGTCCATAATTGACTTGAAGTAGACTTAGTGCACATCGTTCTTTGCCGTTCTTCTAGGTATGCTTATTTTTTAAAAATAATGTGAAATTGGCCGAGCTTGCAATTTAACTATTATTATGTTGTCTAACCTTTTATAAGAGAAAAAACTGGAGCTATACAAGAAAATTGTTAAAATGGATTAAGATGGTAAGACTAGGTTGCTATATTATTTTACTAATCAAGTTAATAAAGATAAGTTGACTTTTCTAAATTAGAAGTTTCTCTTTTATAGAACCATTCTAGACATATTAAGGTGAATCTTGAGGTGCTAGTAAAATCACTGGATGAATGTGGCAAAACTTATGAGTTGTGACCTGAATTAATTCCACTGCTTGAACTTTTATTTGATAACTGCACACCTTTTTGTTCTTTCTATGATGATATAAGCTTTCATCGAGTTTTTCATATGTTTCTATCTTTTTATTATAAAATCAGTAAAATCTAATAAAAATATTATGTGGAAAATATAATCAATTTTTTGTTATTTCTTTGTGCTGAATTGGAAATAAGTTATAGATTCTGAGAAGAATCTACTAATAAAAATTATTTCCGAGAAGAAATTGTGGTTCTAGCAAAGAATTTTTTCTCTTAAAAATGCCAGTTGAATTTCTTTGAAGACGATCGGTTTCCAACAGCTTTGATGATTACCTTGTATATTTTAAAACTAAATCAAAATTTTCTTGTCTGAACATGTGTTCTTACTTACTTAATAGGAACTAGCATCGATACATGTGACCCTCAATGAACAAAGAGCTAGGAGTGAGAATTTGAAAAGAATCAAGGTTCATTTTGCCTTCATAGTCTATATTTCAACTATAGATAAGTAATCCCTTTTCATGAGCAGATGCACCAAATTTCTGCAACTTCTATTGTACAGATTGATTTGGATCTACAATCTATAAATGACATGGCTACAGAATCAGTGTCCTACCAATGGAACTTGCTGGTTAATCAAGAATCATCTATGTTGGTTTAAACTTATCTGGACACACCATATGACCTAGTATTATTTGTACATACATTTTGCTCGCCTATTAATCCATCTAGTTGTTTTTGCTAATAAATGTTAGGTGAGGGAGTTGGCTGAAAAAGAATATGACAGACTGACAATGATAGACTCTTCAATATATTTTTTCACATTATATTTTATCTTTTGACACAATTTTTTTATAATTTCAGGTCACACTCTGATGTTCAATAATTTAGCGGGTGGAAGATTTTAATATGATGAAAAGTTGCGGAAATTATTTGAAGATTATCATTCGTCAGAATTAGTTATATAATAGCATTAGCTATTCAATTCGAACAATATAAGTTTATTTTTAAGTTAATGTAACATTGATTTTTTTATTAGTACTTCCTTTTGTTTGTTAAGATTTAGTATCATATTTTTGAATTAGTATTAATAAATTTTGTTGTTTGGAACATATTCTGGATGAATGTAGTAACTATTATTAATGGTGCCTAAATTATTTTAGTTACAGCTTGTGAATTTTAGCACTAAAAACAATTGTTGTTAAAGATATTGACTTTTAGCAATAATTTAATTGAATATCACAGTCATTGAAATGGATGCTAAAAGGGCAAACTAAGACATTTTCAGAAAGGATACTATTCCAATTCTAATTGCCACAAAATAATTGCCATTAAAGATACAACTTTTAGTGGAAATTATTTTAAATTTAGAGACTATATAAAAGGAATCTAAATGAGCATAGTTAGCCATTTTTAGATTGGGTTTAGTAGCCATCATAATTGTCGCAAATAATTACCGTTAAAGTTGCTTGTTTTTAGCGGCAATAGATCATATATTTTACCAGCTTTTGTCATAAAGGTCACTAAAGGCTTTGCCGACCCCAACATCAGCGGCTAAATGCCAATGGTTGGTAAAAGATATAGCAGCTGTTATTATTGCCGCTAAAGCCGTTTTGTATTGCCGCTAAACACCCTTTTTTTGTAGTGGATCCTCTAGGAGTCTACCTTTCAAGATAGTCCTTTTGCCAAACCTGGCCAGCTTGTCCACTTCACTGTCTAATCCATCCTCCTCTTCTTCACTCGAATCCTCTTCTTCAGCAATGTTTACTTGTTTAGGTTTCACTGCAGACATTGTCCTCTTTGCCAGGGTAGATGGTTCAGCAGACTTGAGTACAGATGTAAACTTCTTAGAAGAAGTCTTGGATTTCTTGGGCTTGGGGGGTCTGAACTTCCACCTCATTAGTCACTTTTTCACTTTGATGAATTAAGTCCATCTCATCCACATCAACAACCTCAACAGGATCTCCCGCTTTTTCTTTCCCTTTATCCATCTTTTTCTTCTTGCTTTTTTCTAAAGATTTCTGCAACTCCTCCCCACTTTGCTTCAGCTTGCTCTTCATGGCTCTTCCTCTTGGGAGAGGAATTTCAGTAGTGTCAGAAGGAGCATCCTTCCTTTTTTTGTTGGCTCTTTGTGCCAGGGGTCTGTGTTTTTGGAGTTCAATTTTTCTTGGGATTATACTGTCACCTACCTTTTTCAAAAGATCTGCTAGGGTTTCTTCAACGGATGAACCCAATTCATCTATATGCATTCCAAGATGAACCAGACCTTCAGTGGTTTTCCTTGATCCACTTTCCCCTGTTTTCTTGCCATTTTCCTCCACCTTTTCTGACTCGACTCCACAAATAGCCATCCTATCAGTTTCAGAAGTAGATGAAGAATCAACCACTTTTTTCCCTTTTCCCCTCTCATCACTTCTGACACCCTCACTCTCTTTTTCTTTTTCTCTTTTATTTTTACCTCCTCTCTTTCTGGACTCAGGTGTTTTCACATCCACTACAGATCCAACTAAAACAAACCAATTCTCTAGATTTTCAACTAACACAGAAATAACCTCATTCGTAGTATTTGTTCTAGAAGTTACCTGTTCAGAATCAGAAGACTCAATTCCTTCCCCCTTAGTTGCAGATTTGAAAGAGTCATCAGATTTTTGGGATTCTTGGGCTTGACTTGCCTGTAACTGTGCGTTGAGTTTCCTTGAAAGCGTACTTCTAGCCACAGTTTTTCGAGCAAGCATTTTTACTCGTTGTTTCCTAGGTTGAGGTGTAGTAGAAGATGAGGAACATGGTGGGGTTATACCAGGCTTATCTTGAGGGTTAGTCATTTTTCTTGATTCTGTGATGAAGAAGATGAGTGGGTTGAATTTTGGAAGAAGAGAGAAGAGATAAATTTTGACGGTTTTTGGGAATTATGAGAGAATGTGAGGAATGATGATGAATGATTTAAAGGAGGGGGATAATTAACGAGTTATGGTAGGTTTAGTAGTCAATTAGAAGTCTAATCAAACTGAAATTTCAGATTTGAAAAGACAGTTGAGGCGTCCCTAGAATCTAGGTAAATTAATTTGGGTGGGAGTCTTTGAACAGAACTGGATCACTTATTAGATAAGTTCAAAAGGAATTTAGCTTAGGTAGGACTCTGCTCATGATTCAAATATTATTATTTCAAAATATGCAGAATGTAGAAAGCATACCGTGTTATCTTGATGAACCAGGTTCTTCACTGATAATTCTCTTGTGTAAATCCAAATTTGCAAAAATAGAGAAAATATCATTAGAGATTAATGAATTATTTTAACATATGGAACAAGAGTATACTATTGAAAGTATGCGACTGAGCAAGATTTAGTCTACTTATGTACAATTTACAGACTTTCTAACCAAACAAACATTTTTTTCATTTGTTTTTCATTTTTTTCGTTTAGCATTGAATTAGTCCTTTTAAGTGATCTTAATCATCCCTAATTCCAACCTTTTCCCCTCAAAATGATCTCTACTTAAGGCTTTTGTGAAGATGTCAGCAATTTGCTTATCAGTAGCACAAAACTCCCCAGTGATCAAGCCTTTCTCATAGTTGTCCTCAAAAAATGGTGCCTAACATCTATGTGCTTAGTTATCTTATGATAAACCGTGTTCTTTGTCATGCTAATGGCACTAGTGTTATCACAAAAAATAGGGATGCAATCAACATCAATTCCAAAGTCCAATAATTGTTGTTTGATCCACAACAATTTAGCACAACATGAAGTAGCAGTAACATACTCAGCTTCAGCAGTAGATAATGCCACTGAATTTTACTTTTTAGTAGCACATGACACAAGACATGAACTAATAAAGTGTGCCATACCTGAGGTGCTCTTCATATCCACAAGGAAACCTGTATAATCAGCATCATCATATCCCACTAGGTTAAAATTACTACCTTTTGGATACCAAAGGTAAAGGTCAGTGGTGCCTTTCAAGTATCTCAATGTTCTCTTGACAGTAATCAAGTGGGATTCCTTTGGATTTGCCTGAAATCGAGCACAAAGACCTATACTAAAAATAATGTCAGATTTGCTAGCAGTAAGATACAAAAGTGAACCAATCATTCCCCTATACAACTTCTGATCAACAGATGAACAAGGTTCATCTATATCCAATTTTGTGGTTGTTGCAGTAGGAGTATCAATTTCCTTTGATTCTTCCATTTTAAACTTTTTAAGAAACTCTTTTACATATTTTTGCTGATGGATCATAGTTCCATTCGAGTTTTATTTAATTTTTAAGCCTAAAAAGAAATTAAGCTCACCCATCATACTCATTTCAAATTCACTCCCCATTAGTTTAGCAAATTCCTTAGTTTTTCAGTAGTTGCTCCAAAGATTATATCATCAACATATATATGAACTCATAGAAGATCTTTACCTTTTTTTCTTCAAGAATAGAGTGTTATCGATTTTCCCTTTCTTGTAACCATGTTCAAGCATAATTTTTGATAATCTTTCATACAATGCTCTAGGAGTCTGCTTGAGTCCATAGAGTGCCTTGTCAAGTCTGTATACATGATGAGGACACTCCTTGCTTTCAAACCTTAGAGGTTACTTGACAAACACTTCTTTCTTTAAATATCCATTGAGGAAGTTACTCTTGACGTCCATCTGGTGAAGAGTAAATTCCATGTAAGCAACAAAGGCCATGACGAGTCTTATTGCTTCCAACCTTGCAACTGGAGCAAAGGTCTTATCATAGTCTATGCCATCTTATTGGCTATATCCTTGAACCACTAATCTTGCCTTGTTACTTGTAACAGTTCCATCTTCATCAAGTTTGTTTCTGAAGATCCATTTTGTGCCAATTACTGATCTGTCCTTGGCTCTTGGAACCAGATGGCAAACTTGACTCCTTTCAAACTGGTTGAGTTCATCTTGCATTGTATTTACCCAGTCTGCATCCCGCAAAGCTTCAACAACATTTTTAGGTTCAATAAGAGATAAGAAATCATCAAAAGCACACAGATTCTTTAATGAAGATCTAGTTTTAATTCCAGATGTTGGATCAGTAATTATGTTCTCAATGGGATGAGAACTTTGGTACTTGTAAGGTTTCACAACCAACTGGTTTCCTCTTGCTGTTTCTCCAATGTTTTGTTGATGAGGAACATGCTCATGGACAGGTTCCATTGAGGTATTAGATTTAGTTCTTCTTTGTTCAGTTCCCCGTGTCAGGTTGCCATGAATAGAAGAACTTGTTCCATCACCTGTTCCTTCTTCTGGTGTAGTTTCAGCCTGGGCTTTGATTTTATTTAAACTTCTTACCAGCCCAATATGTTCATCTTCATATTCCTTCCTCTCAGAAAGAATGTTAGTTTTATTAAAAACCACATGTACACTTTCTTCTACACACATAGTTATTTTTTTGTAAACTTTATAAGCTTTGCTATGTGAAGAATATCCCAAGAATACTCCCTCATCACTTCTGGGATCAAACTTACCTAAGGAGTCTTTTCCATTATTATGCACAAAGCACTTGCATCCAAATGCCCTAAGATGGGATATATTTGGTTCTCTCTTTAAGTAACTCATAGGGAGTCTTCTCTACAAGAGGTCTAGTCATACACCTATTGATAATGTAGCATGCAGTATTTACAACTTCTGCCCAGAAACTATGGGGCAGTTTACTAGAAAGAAGCATAGTCCTAGCCATATCTTCAAGTGTCCTATTCTTTCTTTCAACTACTCCATTTTATTGTGGAGTTCTAGGAGCAGAAAAATTATGATTTATGCCATGCACATCACAGAATTCAGCAAACTTAGCATTTTCAAATTTAGTTCCACGATCAGATCTAATTGATACAAGTTGATTATCTAGTGATTTCTGAGTTTCTCTAACAAAAGAAGTAAACATGTCAAATGCTTCATCTTTAGATGTTAAAAATAATGTCTAGGTAAACCTAGAGTAATCATCAACAAGCACCATCACATATCTTTTACCACTTCTACTTAATGTTCTCATTGGACCACATAGATCCATATGGACCAGTTCCATCGATCTGGTGGTGCTTACTACTTTCTTGCATTTAAAAGAATATCTTACCTGCTTCCCCCTTGCAGAATCCTCACAAACTTTGTCTTCCTTAAACTTGATGTTAGGTAGTCCTATCACCAGGTCCTTGGAGACTAATTTGTTGAATTGACTCAAACTTACATGTCCAAGTCTTTTGTGCCACAGGAGGGGATCATTGTCCAACACACTTAAGCAAGTGAGTTCATTTTTTGAGAGCGGGGACAGATCTACAATATAAATATTGTTTACTCTTTTTCCCTGCAAAACAATCTTGTCAGTGGTAAGATTTATCACAAAATATTTGGTAGAGGTGAATGCTACCAAGTTACTTTTGTCACATAGTTGTGATACACTGATTAGACTGTATTTCAAGCTATCTATCAAGTAGACATTCTCAATAGAGTGAGAGTCTGTCTTACCTACCTTTCCAACCCCAATGATCTCACCTTTCTTTCCATTTTTAAAGGAAATATTTCCTCCTTTGAGGACCTCAAGTGAAAGGAACTGGTTCTTGCTTCCTGTTATGTGCTTTGAGCAGCCTCTATCCATGTACCATATTTGGCTGCTCCCCTTCACTTGGACTGCAAAAGGAAATCAGGGGTTAGTCTTAGGAATCCAAAGTAGTTTGGGTCCCTTTCTATAGGCAAAGAGTGAATTAGATTCTTTTTGGCTCATCCTGACAGCCTATTTTTTCCTTGAATAATATATTTTACTCTTTTGACTAGCCTTTTTTTTGAAGTACATTAACTTTTGTAGTGACCAGTCTTACCATAGTACGTGCAGATTTTATTCTCAAGAAGTGTGATGTACTTGCTTTTGGGATCCCACTTAGGTGCAGGGGTCCCGTAGCCAAGTCCTCTCTTATTGCTACTATGGTGTTCTTGTAGCCATGAAAGTGAATCAGAGGACCTATTCCATTTACAGGTTCTGTCTAGCTCGTGCTTAACCTTGCTTAGATCCTCCTTTAGGACTCTTATCTGCTCATCTTTTTTGTACAACTCATCTTTCATTTTTCCTAGCTTTTCTTCTAAAGTGAGTTGTGTGTGATCAACTTTTTTTTACCTATTCCTAATTTCAGTTTCAGATTTTCAGATCTAAGCTCTAGGAGGTGGTGTCAAGTTCAAGAACCTGGTTCTTTAACTCAGCATTTTTGCTATCACTTTCACTAGCCCTAAGTTCCCGATTTTTGCACTTAGCTTTCAAGATCACACATTCTTTAGACAATTGTTCCTTTTAATTGTTTATAATATCAGATTCATCAATAAAATTTAGGAGTAACTCAGATAGCCTTTCTTTAGACAAAAACTTAACCTTGTCTTTGAGATGAATTATACTTACCTCAGATTCCTCATCAGATTCTCCAATGGCCATAAGTTTCATCTCCATCTTCATTCTCTGAATCCTCATCTGAGCTTTCTCTCCAGGCAACAACCATAGTCTTGTTAATCCTTTATTTTTCTTGGGATGAACCTGTTCCTTCTTCCTGTTTCTTCGTTCAGCTTTTTCCTTCTTCCATTCAATTTCCCACTGAGGACAGTTTTTGATGTGGTGATCAGTCTTCCCACACTTGTAACAGCCCTCGTTGGTCTGCTTTTCAGGAACCCTTGGTTTTCTGTAGCTTGCACCTTTTGAGGAACTTTTTCCTCTCATTAGATACTTCTTGAAGTCCTTTGTTATCATGGCCATTTCATCCTCTTCTAAATCAGCACCTTCAGTGATTCTGAGTGCCAGGCTCTTTTCCTTCTTGGATGCATCCATCTTCATGGTTTACCTTCTAAGTTCATAGGCAGTGAGATTTCCAATTAGCTCGTCCTACTTAAGAGTGGCAATGTTCTTTGATTCCTGAATTGTAGTGATTTTGCTTTCCCAAGGGACTGGTAGAACCCTTGTCAAAATTTTCTCAACTTTGTCTTCTTCAAGAATAACCCTTCCAAGAGACTTAAGTTCATTTGTTAGTATGGTGAACCTTGTATACATATCTTGGATGGTTTCGCCTTTCTTCATGGTGAAATTCTCATATCGAGAATACAGAAGTGTTCCTCTGGGTCTCTTCACTTGAGGTGTTCCTTCGTGGGACACTTGCAATGTATCCCAGATTTTCTTAGCAGTTGTACAACTTTGAATTCTACTGTACTCATCTGGACCAAGTCTGCACACAAGCCATTTCTTGACCTTAATATTCTTTTCCCATTTCCTCAAGTCCTCAGCATTACAGTCAGCTCTTGTTTTTGGCACATCTACTCCTTCAGCATTCTTCTTTATGGTAGCTAGGGGACCAACAGTGACAATGTCTCATAGCTCATAGTCTTCTCCAATGTTGTGATCTCTCATCCTTTTTTTCCACCAAGAGTAGTACTGGCCATTAAAGAGTGGAGGCCTAGCAGTAGATTGCCCTTCCTAGTTTCCAGGTGGTGCACTCATCTTGATTTATTCCTAAGGTGTTAGCCTCTTCAAGGATAACCCACTCTGATACCAATTGATGTTTTATACTTCAATACCACACAAGAGGAGAGGGTAATTTGTGTGGTGTCCAATATTTCGCTTAAAATGATTATGGAAGGACCTGGTTCTTCTAAGTGCTTCTTAGCCTACTATTGCAGAAATAATAAATGCGGAAAGTAAAGAACATAAGTATTTTACGTGGAAAATACCTGGCTCAAAAGATGAAAAAATCACGACCTACTTTCTAGTAGGATTTTTCCAAACTCTCCACTAAAATCACTGAGCCAAAAACTGCATTTACAGAAACTCTTTTGTAAACCTAGGACTAACTGTAATCCCGTTGTAGTACACACTAACTGTTGCGACAACTTCAAGATAATTCTAACTTGAATACTTTGAGTACCTATTACAATTGCCTCTAGATAAAGCTGAAAGGTACAATATGAAAATACCTACTATAATTGAACTATAATAAAAGACATACACTTGGAACTGGTTCTTCTATCTGGTTCATGTAGCTTCAGGTTTGCACATCTGAATCACATACGAATTGCTTGCAAAAAGCCTTGTTGTTTTGCTCTCAATTCTTGTTTAACTTCTGCATTTGTGCATTACCTGTAAAAGAGAACAACACTGATATTTATAGAGTTAGTAAACAAAGATTAACTAGAATTCTGATGCTACTCTTCCTTGGTGGAAGAGTTCTAGATTGATCTCAACATCTAACTCCTTCCCTATCTTGGACAGTGTTTTCTTTGAGTAAGGAGTCCTTCTCCTTATTCATTATATAACCTTTTCGATTAGGAAATATCAATTCTGTCAAGTTATATTTATCTCATTCACGTGCATCCCACATACTCAAATCTACCCATATCTGTACTCACAAGGGATAAATCTGGTTCATGTCTGAGTTCCTTTGTCAATCTTCAAAACTAACATTTACTTTGGCCAACATAAGATAATCGTGGTACTTCACAATAAATAAACATATATGCCAAATAACAGTTTGGGATTTTACATGTGAATAGGCAGAAAGAGTAGACTGGACAAGATCTTTTCTATTATATATTTTCGTATAAAGTAAACTAGACAAGGTGAGTATAAGAAGCAAGAATTTTCTAAGATGATGATGAGGAGGATTGTGGCTTCCTTGTTAACATATCTAAGCATCCTTGAAAATTAAGCATGGTTTACTCCTCATCGGTCAGCACTAAATATGTAAATCTTATCACAGGCGACATATCACTCTAATTTTTAATTTCCAATCCCCCTTTTTTGATTTTACTTTCCATTTTCTATTTTGTTTTTTTTGGCCATCTTTAAGAAAACATGTTTGAATGATTAAACTATACAAGCCTAGCGGGTCGAAGGCTAGCTCACTTGATGACTTCTTTACCTTCCACAGTTAAGGTGGAGAGTTCAAATCCATCGGCAACATAACTATTAGGGATATAGTAGATATGCCCTAGATCCAATATCATATTTGATGATTTGAATATATTTTTATGAACGTTATTTGATATAAAAATATATGACATTTGATATTCTTTTATAATAGCTATTATTAATTGTTTGATTAATTTAATAAGGTCCTTAATTAAATTTTGAGATTTGACATTGTGATGGAGATCATGATAATGAGAGTAAAGTTTCTCATAATTTAATCTAAATTTGTTCTTGATCGTCGGATTATTAATATGGACATTAGTAATCCGGTTAGATCAATATTTATGTGATCGTCTTTATGGGATAGAGATTAGTTGATCTCATTAACTAAATCACATAGATAAATGATGCATATAAAGATATGATCATTGAACCGACTCATTGGATAATTCCTAATTGTTAGAATTACCATAAACTGTCAATAGGATATTCTCTTGAAGAATGTGATGTAAGAATTTTCTTTGACTTGAGATCGTCATAGTAATTGACAAGTTATTTATTGTGCTTTGATACTAGACACCTATGGCCCTAGGGCGATAGTTGAAAGGATATTGGGTACGATTAAATACTTGTATAATTAGTGATTGATCAAGATGAAATCTGTCAACTCTTGGTAATGAGTTTAAGCTCCATGTTGTCATGAATTATAAACGACCAAACTAAGACCTTGGTCAGGGCAATTGAATGAAAGAAGAAAAGAGTTTCTTAGGTCATTCAATGGTCGAATATATTTGACATGAACACATAGTTGGTCGCCTATTAGGATTTGACAGTTGAACCATATCCTAGGGTGATCCAGAGCTATAAGGACAGAAAGAATTACTACATTATTGTTCTACCGGTTCTTGAGAGTAAATTGTATACTTCATGCTATCCGGTCGTTAAGTAGTGTTGCTAGACGCCACCCTTGATTAGTATATTGATGTGGTCAATTTACTAGCGGTTTAGTATTGAACCTATGGGGTCGCACACTAACGAGTGTTCTGATCTTTGCTAAAGGATTGATTACTTTATTATTTGTTAATTAAATTAAAGAATTTAATTAGTCAAACAAATTTAGTTAGTTAGTCCAAATGAAATATTATTATATTCTTTGCTAGCACAAAGGATATAATTAATATTGTGAACAAATTGAATTTTTTTATTTGGAATAGACAATTAAATTATATCTCTTGGTTAAAATATATATGTGATATATATAATTAATATTTATTTATATAAAGTATATATATAAAATATTAATGAAAGACTTATGAATCAAATCCAATTTAGAAAATTATATACGTGATATATATAATTAATATTTATTTATATAAAGTATATATATAAAATATTAATGAAAGACTTATGAATCAAATCCAATTTAGAATTGAATTTTCACGTATAAAGTCCACAAAGGACTATGGCATACATGTAATTTCCATTAGGAATGAGATATTCCTTTTCCACTGTAAAACCTTTATAGTGTTTAACTTGGAATTGGACTTATAAAAGTCAATACAGTATCTTCGGCAGTCACGTTAACGTGATTTATCAAATTTTCCATAAGTTTATTTTTGGATTAAACTTTTACCCTAAGTAAATCATTACCTCAACCAAATAGGAAAAAGGTTTATAGATGATGCTATATAAAGGGTGATGGAACAAAATGTCACGACCCGGATTTTCCACCCTCAAGAGTCGTGATGACACTTACTAATGTGAGCTAGGCAAGCCTACTGTTTGAGCAAATTACATTTTTACCAAATTATATTCCTTAACAATTATAAAGCAATAACGTGTAGACACCAAAAATTTCAATAAGCGGAAGAAATGCAGTAAACTATCTAAAATATATATCTAATACAACTGTTTGAGCCTCGACCACCCAGAACTGGCGTCACAGTTTCACAGATGATCTAAGAATACTACATACAAAGTCTTAAAGATAAAAGATATACTGTTTTTGAACTGAATAAATGAAACAGGAGTAAAAGGATAGAGGGAAACGCCAGGGCCTGCGGACGCCTGCAGGACTACCTTGGATCTCCGCGTGGACTGAAGGAAGCCACCCAATCTACGGTCCAAAAGTTGTTGCTCCGGGATCTGCACACAGTACAGAGTGTAGTAGCAACACAACCGACCCCATGTGCTGGTAAGTGCTTAGCCTAACCTCGGCGAAGTAGTGACGAGGCTATGACCAGACTTCCAAATAAACCTGTGCAATTTAACTATATACAACGGAAAAAGAAGAACAGTAATATACAGTCAAGTATGGAGGGGTAACATGTTGCGGGGGAACTACCAACTTAGAATAGAAAGACAACAAGTAATTGAAGGAAACAACATATCTCAGATATCAATAAAGAATCAAGAATCAATAAGGGCACGACATCACCCTTCGTACTTTTACTCTCGTCCTCACCAAAGCAATCAAATAATGAAAATGTGCACGGCATCACCATTCGTGCATTTACTTTCGTCCTCACCATATAATCGGCACGGAATGGTACATCGTGTGGCACGACATCACCCTTCGTGCTTTTACACTCTTTCCTCACAAATCATACACGGCATCACCCTTTGTGCTTTAACACTCTCTCACCAAAACAATACACGGCATCACCCTTCGTCCTTTAACACTCTTCCTCACCCCAAGAATAACAAACAATAGGGCAAGAGAATAAATGAAATTACAATTATAATCCTGACAAGGGAATAATAGTTCAACAATCAAGTCCCGGCAAAGGAACAACATCAAAAGAAACATCAACATCCTGGCAAGGGAGATAACATCAAAAGCGACAATATCCCGGCAAGGGAGATGATATAATGATTCTCTTATCTTTGTCACTTTTACTTCACAACTCACTTCACAACCTGGGCCAATGCTCTAAAAGATTCAATTACCACTTATACTTTCACATTTCATTGTACAACTTGAGCCGACGCTCCTTAATGTTCAAATGTCTCAATTACTTCAACAAACTTTACCCAACAATAGAAATCATCATCAAAGCATGAATAATACAACGAATTCATAATAATTATAATATAAGACTCACGGGCATGCTTGACACCAACGTATAGATACTCGTCACCATGCTTATACGTCGTACTCGAAAAATATAACATAGCAAATAGGACTCGACTCCTAATCCCTCAAGCTAATGTTAGACCAAACATTTACCTCGCTTTGCAACCAATTCAAAATTCCAACAAGCCTTTGCTTCGCGAATTCGTGCCCGAAATTCTCAAATCTAGTCATAAACAATTCAAAATACTCAACACGAATCGTAGGAACTAATTCTATATAAATTTACAAATTTTCCGGATTAAAATCCGAAATTTAGCTCAAAAAAATCCTTTGGGGACCACGTCTCGGAATCCGACGAAACTTATAAAATCCAACAACCCATTCCGATACGAGTTCAACTATACAATAGTTATCGAATTCCAATGTCAAATGGACCTTCAAATCCTAAATTTTTATTTTTTTGAAAGTTTTACAAAAACCACAATTTCTTTCATCCAAATCCGAAATAAATGATGAATATTGATATAGATTCATAAAATGTAATCACTTCCGGATATAGAACACTTACCCAAGTCGAAATCGTAAAAAACCCCTTTGGAATCGCCCAAATCTGTTCTTGAATGACCAAAAATGGAAGTAATTTCGGACCCCTTCGGTTTTTACACTGCCCAGGGGTATTATAGGGATTTTACGTGCTTTGTCGCGCTCCTGCGTCGCTCATAGGTAGAAAACTTTTAAATCGGCGCAGTCGCGGTGCGGCCGCGCGCCTGGGCGTGCTTATGACACAGGTATGGTAGAATGGTCATAACTTGTTGTATACACATCCAAATGACGAACGGTTTAATACTATGGAAACTAGACTCAATGAGATTTTATTTGATAGGTTGTTCATCACACAACTCATTATATCCGTGTATATATGCTCGTCTAAAGTGAGGTCTTGCGCGTACTCATTTGCAACTTTAGTCTATTATATAATTTTCCAACTTAGCTTAGACTTAGAACCTTCGTTAGACCTCAGATCACTTATAGCATGTTTCGTACAGTTGCTATTATATCCAATTGGTATCCATCATATTAATAGGTCGTCGGATGAGAAGTAGAGTCTGCCCCCAAATGCATAACATAACTTACCTCTTCTTTCGCACATTTCAATTTCCCGAATTTTTACTAACTCCCAAAAATTTCAAAAATTTCGCCAGAGTTTCCTTTGTAACTAGGTCTATCCACCTGTCAGAGAATCCGAGAAACCAATCCTAACAATATATACATAATCCAATCAACGTAACCCAACATGAAAACAATACCAACATTGGCTTCATGAGTAATTTATTACTAGAAAAGGAACGACATTCACATTAACTATTCAGGTGATACTAAACTCATATCAGGTAAGTTCTCAACATTTTCATAAAGCACAGAAATAAGTATTTAAATTAAAGTTGACGTTATTTTTTTTGGGTCATTACATTCTCCACTTCTAAAACAAACGTTCGTCCTCGAATGGAATTAGAAAATTACCTGAGCTGGTGAAAAGATTTGGATATTTACTTCGCATGTCCGATTCGTACTCCTAGGTCGTTGCCTCAGCAGGCTGATCTCTCCACTGAACACGAATAGAAGGGAAACTCTTTGACCTCAACTGATGAAGCTGCCGGTCTAGAATAGCTACCGACTCCTCCTCGTATGACAAGTTCCTAGCCAACTGGACAGTGCTGAAGTCTAACACGTGGGATGGATCGCCGTAATACTTTTGAAGCATGGACACATGAAACACTGGATTCACGACTGATAAGCTCAGCGGCAACGCAAGTCTGTAAGCCACCTCTCCTACTCGATCAAGAATCTCAAACGGGCCAATGAACCTAGGGCTAAGCTTGCCCCTCTTCCCAAATCTCATCACGCCCTTCATAGGTGACATCCGAAGCAATACCCGCTCTCCGACCATGAATGCCAAATCACGAACCTTACGGTTGGCATAACTCTTTTGCATGGACTGAGTTGTACGAAGCCTATCCTGAATGATCCTAACCTTGTCCAAGGTATCCTGCACCAGATCCGTACCCAACAACCGAGCCTCTTCCAGCTCAAACCATCCAACCGGTGACCGACACCGCTTACCATACAACGCCTCATAAGGAGCCATCTTGATACTCGTCTGGTAGCTGTTGTTGTAGGCAAACTCCGCTAAAGGCAAAAACTGATCCCATGAGCCTCCAAAGTTAATGACACAAGCTCAGAGCATATCCTCCAAAATATGAATAATCGGCTCGGACTGCCCGTCCGTCTGAAGATGAAACGCTGTGCTCAGCTCAACCCGTGTGCCCAACTCCCGCTGAACTGCTCTCCAGAAATGTGAGGTAAACTGCGTACCTCTGTCTGAAATGATAGACACTGGAACACCATGAATGCGAACAATCTCCCGGATATAGATCTCAGATAACCTCTCGGAAGAATAGGAGACTGCTATAGGAATGAAATGTGCTGACTTGGTCAGCCTAACAACAATAACCCACACTGCATCAAACTTCCTCTGAGTCCGTGGGAGTCCAACAACGAAGCCCATATTGATACGCTCCCACTTCCACTCAGGAATCTCAATCTTCTGGAACAAACCACCAGGTCTCTGATGCTCGTACTTAACATGCTAACAATTCAAACACCGAGCCACATATGCAACAATATCCTTCTTCATCCTCCTCCACAAATAATGTTGCCACAAATCCTGATACATCTTAGCGGCGCCCGGATGAATAGAGTACCGGGAACTATGGACCTCCTCTAAAATCAACTCTCGAAGTTCATCTACATTAGGCACGCAAACTCGACCCTGCAACCTCAAAACTCCATCATCTCCTAATGTAACCTGCTTGGCACCACCATGCTGCACCGTGTCCCTAAGGACACACAAATACGGATCATCATACTGCCGATCTCAGATACGTTCCAATAAAGAAGAACGAGCGACTATGCAAGCTAATATACGGCTGGACTCAGAAACATCCAACCTTACGAACTGATTGGACAAAGCCTGAACATCCAAAGCAAGCGGTCTCTCACCGACCGGAATATACGCAAGACTGCCCATACTGGCTGACTTCCTACTCAAAGCATCGGCTACTACATTGTCCTTCCCCGGATGATATAAGATGGTGATATCATAGTCCTTCAATAGCTCCAAGAATCTTCTCTGCCTCAAATTTAGCTCCTTATGCTTGAACAAGTATTGCAAACTCTTGTGATCCGTGAACACCTCACACGACACCCCATACAGATAGTGCCTCCAAATCTTCAACACGTGAACAATGGGTGCTAACTCCAAATCATGAACCAGATAGTTCTTCTCATGAATCTTCAACTGCCATAAAGCATACACAATGACCTTGCCATCCTGCATCAACACCGCACCAAGTCCAATACGAGATGCATCACAATAAATTGTATAAGGCCTTGAACAAGTAGGCAAAACCAACACCAGTGCCATAGTCAAAGCTGTCTTGAGCTTCTGAAAGCTCGCCTCACACTCGTCCGACCATCTAAAATGGGCACCCTTCTGGGTCAACCTGGTCATTGGGGCTGCGATGGATGAAAACCCCTCCATAAACCGACGATAATAGCCTGCAAATCCCAAGAAACTTCGGATCTCTGTAGCTGATACGGGTCTAGGCCAATCCTTGACTGCCTCTATCTTCTTTGGATCTACCTGAATACCCTATTCTGAAACAACATGACCCAAGAAAGCAACTGAATTCAACCAGAACTCACACTTCGAAAACTTAGCATACAACTTACTATCTCTCAAAGTCTGAAAAGCCACTCTCAGATGTTGCTCGTGCTCCTCCCGGCTGTGGGAATAGATTAAAATATCGTCATTGAAGACTATCACGAAAGAATCCAAGTAAGGCCTGAACACTCGGTTCATCAAATCCATAAATGTTGTTGGGGTATTTGTCAACCCGAATAACATCACCAAGAACTCATAATGCACGTACCGAGTGCGGAAAGCTGTCTTAGGGACATCGGATGCCCTAATCTTTAACCGATGATAGCCAGATCTCAAGTCAATCTTCGAAAATACCTTGGCACCCTGAAGCTGATCAAACAAATCATCAATCCTTGGCAATGGATACATATTCTTGATTGTAACCTTGTTCGAGTGCCGATAATCAATACGCATTCTCATCGATCCGTCCTTCTTCTTAACAAACAACACCAGCGCACCCCAAGGCGAAACACTTGGTCTAATGAAACCTTTCTCAAGCAAGTCTTGCAACTGCTCCTTCAACTCTTTCAACTTAGGCTGGGCCATACGATACAGCGAAATAGAAATGGGCTGAGTGCCCAGAGCCAAATCAATGCAAAAGTCAATATCCCTATCGGGTGGCATACTTGGCAGGTCTGAAGGAAATACCTCAGGAAACTCACGAACAATAGGCACAGAATCAATAGAAGGAACCTCGGCACTAGAATCGCAAACATATGCCAAATAGGACAAACACCCCTTCTCGACATGCGTCGAACCTTCACATAAGAGATAACACTACGGGTAGAATGACCAGGAGTCATTCTCAACTCTAAACGAGGTAAAACCGACAAGGCTAAGGTCATAGTCTTGGCATGACAGTCTAAGATAGCATGATAAGGTGATAATCAGTCCATCCCCAATGTGACATCGAAATCGACCATGTCCAGAAGAAGCAAATCTACATGAGTCTCAAGACCCCCAATCACAACTACACATGAACGATGGACTCAATCTACCACAATATAATCACCCACTGGTGTAGACACATAAACATGAGCACTCAAAGAATCACTAGGCATGACCAGATACCGTGTAAAATAAGATGACACATAGGAATACGTAGATCCCGGATCAAATAAAACTGAAGCATCTCTGCTACAAACCAGAACAATACCTGCAATAATGGCATTGGAAACCTCAGCCTCGGGCCTGGCTGGAAGAGCATAGCATCGGGGCTAGGCCCCACCACTCTGAACTACATCTCTAGGATGGCCTGCTGCTGGCTAGCCTCCACCTCTAGAAACCTAAGCTCCACCTCTAACACTTCTACCTCCACCTCTAGCACCTTTACCCCCACCTCTAGATGGCTGGGCGGGCGGGCTGTGGAACACTTGGCACCTGAACCATGGCACGAGAACCCTGATGTTGAGAGCTACTCAATGCTCAAGGGCAAAACCTAGCAATGTGACCTATATCACCACAAGTGTAACAAGCCCTCGGTTGCTGAGACTGCTGACCCTGACGACCTGAATGACCACCCCAAAAACTCTGAAGCGGCGGTGCACTGATAGGAGCTGGTGGTGCACTGTAGGACTGCTGATCAGAATACTGCATATAGGAACCACGACCACCTGAAGTACTATGAGAAACCTGAAGTGCTAACTGAAAAGGCCTATGAGGATGACCTCTACCATACGAATCTCTGCCTCCAAACGAGGTACCACTGAATCGGCCTGAATGACGAGGCCTCTTGTCAGACCCCTGACCACCTCCTTGCGATAGAACCATCTCAACTCTTCTGGCCATATTGGCCGCCTCCTGGAAATAAATCTCACTCCTAGTCTCCTTGGCCATCTGAAGTCGAATCAGCTGAATAAGTCCCTCAATGAATCTCCTCACCCTCTCTCTCTCGGTGGGAAGTATGATAAGAGCATGACAGGCCAAGTCGATGAATCTCGTCTCATACTGAGTAATAGTCATAGAACCCTGCTGGAGACGCTCAAACTGCCTCCGATAGATCTCTCTCTGAGTAATAGGGAGAAACTTTTCAAGAAATAGCTGAGTAAACTGCTCCCAAGTCAAAGCTGGTGATCCGGCTGGTCTAGCCAAGCAATAATCTCTCTACCAAGTCTTGGCGGATCCAAATAAGCGAAAAGTAGCAAAGTTGACCCCATTGGTCTCCACTATCCCCATGTTCCTGAGAACCTCATGACAGCTGTCTAAATAATCCTGGTGATCCTCAGAAGATGCACCGCTGAAAGTGGTAGTGAAGAGCTTGGTAAACCTGTCCAATCTCCACAAGGCATCAGCAGACATAGCTGGCTCATCTCTAGTCTGTGCTACAATACCAGGCTGAACTGCTCCAACTGGCTGAGCTGCTGGAGTCTGAAACTGGGGAGCTACCCGCTCCGGAGTAAGAGTAGCAGGAGTCTAAGCTCCTCCTCCAGCCTGAGAGACGGCTAGGGCAACAAGAAGCAAGCATGCCCGGGTGACACTCTCCAAAAGGCCCACTAGACGGATCAGAGCATCCTGGAGTACGGGGGTAGCAATAAACCCCTATAGGACCTGAGGTGGGCCCACCGGAACTGCTGGGGCCGGAACCTCATCATCACAGTCAATTTAAGTCTCCACCGCTGGTGCTACTGTTCTAGGCTGAGCTCTGCCCCTACCTCGACCTCTAGCATGACCTCGGCCTCGCCCTCTGCCTCTCGTGGGAGCTGCTGCTGGGGGCTCGGGCTGCTGGTCAGTGGATGAGGAAGCGCGTATACTCGCCATCTGCAAAAGAACAGAGTAGAAATCCAATTAGCATTGAGAAACCAAACCGCATGACAGGAAAGAATAAATGTGAAGTTTTTCCTAACTTTGTAGCCTCTGGGGGATAAATACAGACGTCTCCGTACCGATCCTTCAGACTCTACTAAGCTTGTCTGTGAACTATGAGACCCATGTAACCTAGAGCTCTGATACCAACTTGTCACGACCTGGATTTCCCACCCTTGGGAGTCATGATGGCGCCTACTAATGTCATCTAGACAAGCCTACTGTTTGAGCAAATTACATTTTTACCAAATTATATTCCTTAACACTTATAAAGCAATAATGTGTAGACAACGGAAATTTCAATAAGCGAAAGAAATGCAGTAAACTATCTGAAATATATATCTAATACAACTGTTTGAGCCTCGACCACTCAGAACTGGTGTCACAGTTTCACAGACGATCTAAGAATACTACATATAAAGTCTGAAAGATAAAAGATACACTGTTTTTGAACTGAATAAATGAAACAGGAGTAAAGGGATAGAGGGAGACGCCAGGGCCTACGGACGCCTGCAGGACTACCTTAGATCTCCGCGTGGACTGAAGGCAACCACCCAATCCACGGTCCAAAAACTGCTGCTCCGGGATCTGCACACAGTGTAGAGTGTAGTATTAGCACAACCGACCTTATGTGCTGGTAAGTGCCTAGCCTAACCTTGGCGAAGTAGTGACGAGGCTAGGACCAGACTACCAAATAAACTTGTGCAATTTAACTATATAACAGAAAAAGAAGAACAGTAATATACAGTCAAGTATGGGAGGGGTAACATGCTGCAGGGGAACTATCAACTTAGAATAGAAAGACAACAGGAAATTGAAAGAAACAACATATCTCAGATATCAATAAAGAATCAGGAATCAATAAGTGCACAACATCACCCTTCGTGCTTTTACTTTCGTCCTCACCAAAACAATCAAATAATGAAAATGTGCACAACATCACCCTTCGTGCTTTTACTCTCATCCTCACCATATAACACGACATCACCCTTCGTACTTTAACACTCTCTCACCAAAACAATAAACGACATCACCCTTCATCCTTTAACACTCTTCCTTACCCAAACAACAATCAGAAACAATAGGGCAAGGGAATAAATGAAATTACAATAAGAATCCCGTCAAGGGAACAATAGTTCAACAATCAAGTCCCGGTAAGGGAACAACATCAAAAGAAACATCAACATCCCGGCAAGGGAGATAACATCAAAAGCAACAATATCCCGGCAAGGGAGATAATATAATGATTCTCTTCTCTTTTTTTCTTTTTCACTTTTACTTCACAACTCACTTCACAACTTGAGCCAATGCTCTAAAAGATTCAATTACCACTTATACTTTCACATTTCATTGAACAACTTGAGCCGACGCTCCTTAATATTCAAATGTCTCAATTACTTCCACAAACTTTACCCAACAATAGAAATCATCATCAAAGCATGAATAATACAACGAAGTCATAATAATCACAATATAAGACTCACGGGCATGCTTGACACCAACGTATAGATACTCGCCACCATGCCTATACGTCGTACTCGACAAATACCACATAGCAAATAGGACTCGACTCCTAATCCCTCAAGTTAAGGTTAGACCAAACACTTACCTCGCTTTGCAACCAATTCAAAATTCCAACAAGCCTTTGCCTCGCGAATTCGTGCCCCGAATTCTCAAATATAGTCATAAACAATTCAAAATACTCAACACGAATCGTAGGAACTAATTCTATATGAATTTACAAATTTTCCGGATTAAAATCCGAAATTTAGCTCAAAAATTGCCCGTGGGTCCCACGTCTCGGAATCCGACAAAACTCATAAAATCCGACAACCCATTCCGATATGAGTTCAACTATACAAAAATTATCGAATTCCGATGTCAAATGGATCTTCAAATCCTAAATTTTCATTATTGGAAAGTTTTAGAAAACCACAATTTCTTTCATCCAAATATGAAATAAACGACGAATATTGATATAGATTCATGAAATGTAATCACTTCCAGATATAGAACACTTACCCAAGTCGAAATCGTGAAAAACCCCTTTGGAATCTCCCGAATCCGTGCTTGAATGACCAAAAATGGAAGTAATTTTGGACCCCTTCGTTTTTTACACTGCCCAGGGGTATTATAGGGATTTACGTGCTTTTCCGCACTCCTTCCGCGCTCCCGCCGCGCTCACAGGCAGAAAACTTTTAAATCGGCACGGTCGCGGCGCGGTCGCGTGCCTGGGCGCGCTTATGACACAGGTAAGGTATAATGGTCATAACTGTTTGTATACACCTCCAAATGACAAATGGTTGGATACGATGGAAACTAGACTCAAAGAGCTTTAATTTGATAGGTTGTGCATCACACAACTCATTATATACATGTAGATATGCTCGTCCAAAGTGAGGTCTTGCGCGTACTCATTTGCAGCTTTAGTCTATTATGTAATTTTCCAACTTGGCTTAGACTTAGAACCTTCCTTAGACCTCATATCACTTATAGTATGTTTCGTACACTTGCTATCATATCCAATTGGCATCCATCATGTTAATAGGTCGTCGGATGAGAAGTAGAGTCCGCCCCCAAACACATAACATAACTTACCTCTTCTTTCGCACATTTCAATTTCCCGAATTTTTACTAACTCCCAAAATATTCAAAAATTTCGCTAGAGTTTCCTTTGTAACTGGGTCTATCCACCTGTCAGAGAATCCGAGAAACCAATCCTAACAACATATACATAATCCAATCAACGTAACCCAACATGAAACAATACCAACATTGGCCTCATGAGTAATTTATTACTAGAAAAGGAACGACATTCACATTAACTATTCTGGTGACACTAAACTCATATCAGGTAAGTTCTCCACATTTTCATAAAACATAGAAATAAATATTTAAATTAAAGATGACATTTTTTTTTTGGGTCATCACACAAAATTTGCACAATTTTTCTTGAGAAGAAAACACACTTTGTGAAAGTGAGTGTAATACAAAGCCAAGAGAGAAAATACAATTACACTAAAAGTGTTTTTTGTTCTTTTAATTTGAGTTGAAAATTTTGGGAAAAATTTCACCATAATTTTTCGTTCAATTTGTTCGCAGGTTTCGTTGATCAAAGAGTTGATAGCAAGGATCGGTCTCGGTGTGGATACGCATAGAATCTTCCACTATCGAAGAATTTGAAACGAGACTTTCTTCACCAGGTACGTCTTAGATCCGATCTATTGACATGTAAATAAATTTTAAACACTAAAAGATCAGCCTAAGATTGTTATTGTCTTCCGTTGTGTGTTACGAACACCTATACGCAATCCTGCAATAACATCTCCTTCGCCTTCCCCGCTCCCCCCCCCCCCCCCGATGTAATAAGAAAAATTAAAAGAAAAGAAAAATGGATACAAGCCTAGCGTCTTGCCCTTGATCACAGTAGCGGATCTACATGTTATTTTTGGGTGCTCAAGCACCCATTATATTTGACAAAATTTAGTAAATTTGTATAGGTAATTATAAAAATATTTAGATAAATATTGAGTAAGCATTCATAACTAAAATTCATTTTCCTCTTCTTTCCGAATTTTTGTCGGTGAATGCCTACGACTTTAAAATCCTGGATCCACCACTGCTTGATCACGCTCACGAGTCATGGCAAATATAAATACTTATATGGAATGCAAATAAGAATTGAGCCAAGGTTCTTTTTTGGGGGTTTCCTGCAACACACGTAGTTGCTTTAATCTTGTATTAGTGAGAATTGACACGTAACAGAAACAATAAAAGGGCAGCAATAGCTCAGTAGATACTTAAAGGAAACTGCAAAACTGAAATTGACCGAGCAACGCATTTGAATCAGAAGATCTCACATGGACTTGGTTCCTTGTCCTCCACATGTAAAAAGAATCACTTTCTCCTTTCTATCATCATTAAGAGATCAAATGTTCATTGAAACAATATCTAGTTTCATTTTTAAATGTATATGACAATGAATAAGCACTCATTTCAAGGGGTTAATTTAGGAGTGTCAATGGATCGGTTCAGCCGGTTATTTTATAAAATTTATACCATACCAATTTTTCGGTTATTCTATTATTTATAATTAAAATTGGACTTTTCGAAACCGTCCCAATCATGTCGGTTTCTCTTCGGTATCGGTACGGTCTAGTAAACTTTCGGTAATTATTTTAATGCCATGTAAAAGTCACTAGTAGAAGTAGAATGCAATAACATACATACTTTTTTAGGACTTAGCAAAACTCTCTAGATATTTTTACAGTTTAAAAGGTGATGAATTAAGAAAATATGAAAGATGGCTAGAGTATAGATCAATCAACTATTCTACATTAGCATGAAAGAAACTAAACAAATAAAAAAAAATCACACGAGGGAAAAAATATTAACTAAGTTGGGATTCAAGAATAAAGTCTATAGAAGATTAAATATTCAAGAAGATAAATCAAAATCATACGAAAGGAAACATGTTCAATATATTATAGATTGCTACTCATACACTATATCTTGTGTCTTGCTAGTGAACATTCTAGAAATAATTTAGTTTCAATAGGAGTATCAAAGTAGGTTTGGAGGATTTTAAGTTTAATTACGTGTTGGTTTGTAACTGTTTCATAATTCAAAGGCCCAAGAAAAATTTAATGCTTTATTATTTTTAAACTTAATATATAAATATATTATTCACATTGTAAATTTATTCGGTACGGTTCGGTATTTTTTCGGTTTATTTTCATAAAATAAAAAACCTACTCTAATTATTGATACGGTTATAGATTTATATAAAAACCTACGGCTGCGGTATGGTTCGATCGGTTTAGTCGGTTTTTAAATATCCATTGACACCCCTAGGTTAATTGGATTAAGGAAAAAGCATCAGAAGCTACATAGAAAACCAAATATTTATATCTAATACAATAGTAATACACACTAGTATAATCTTTTCTCTGTTTCCTTTTGCTAATCAAAATTTCCTCATTATAACTTCCATGTAAGAAGATGCACTAGTTTTTATGTTACACTGGGAATATTTGTAGGACTACATGCATTAACAACTGAAGTAATCATGTTGCAGTAAGTTGATTCCCACAATAAAGGGATTCCCCACCTATGAACCTATGCTACCTCTATCCATGAAGAGGGGCAATAATATTGAGGAAATAGAAAAATGAAAGAAGCAAGAAACATGTTGCGCACACTGGTATAGTCTTTTATATTTACAGAAGTTAGAAGAAACTAACTGATGCTGATCTCTTACAAAATGATGTTTTAGAACGAGACCCTTGCAGAACTTCTGCATATTTCAACAACTCGGATTTCTGGACATTTTCAGGGTCATGGTTATTTCTTTCTTGTTGAGGTGAATCAGCAAGATGTTTTGAGATGTAATCTAATGAATCACTATATCTCCTCATACCTGTCAAATAGTTGTTGCGTTCTCCCTTAACGTTCCTTGAACCTTGAGATACTGGATTGAAATCCATAAACTGTTTGGACGAACCCTGAGATGAGATTCTTGATCTGCTGCGGAGCCTAACAGCTCCAGCATCTATAGCAGCCGTATCTGAGTTGTACCCCGAAGAATAACTAGGGCGTCTTTCTGTACTGTGAACCATTTCCGGAGAACTCTGACCGTGATGATGGTCCTTTCCCCGTACTAATCTCATAAGCTTACCAAAGACTTTGCTTTTGTTTGAAGCGTCAGTCTTATGGGCTGAAGAATTATCAACAGAAGTATCATCAAACTCACCAGAGTCCGAAAGATAGGATGCTTGAGAGGATAACCAATCAGAATCAATATCTGAAACGTGGATCCCCTTATCCCCTTGGCCTTCTTTATTTGCATATTCAAGAATTAGTTGCTTGGCTTTCTTCTCAGATTTGGGGCTTAATGTTTTACTGAGGTCCCTTGCAGTTGTTTTGCCCGGGATGGGCTGATAGTTCCTCAGCTCATACCGCAAGCAAGCATTTACCCATCGAAGATAGACTAGTTCCTCGGCATCATTGCAGCGGTCTGCTTGAAGCTGCTCAAGTTCCCTTATCAAATCTTCATTTTGCTTTCTCAGTCGTAGCTTTTCTTCTTCCAATGCTTTTGTCTGCGACACATAAAAGGTCAACAAAGCACATGAATTTGACAAAGTTGAAAATAAAAGCATGAATCAAAGACTTACTTCATCATCTCCCGGAACAGAAGAGGCAAGGATCTGAACAGATTCCAGTCTCTCAGCCAGCGTCGAGTTTTCTACTCTTAAGCTGTGGTTAAATTTCCTCAACTCATCAGCCTCGCTCTCCAAGTCCTTCAATTTTTCCGGCTTTAATTGAACATCTGATTCAGCTTCAACAGGATTCTTTTCATCGCGCAACTTCAAAACTCTTTCTTTAAGGGATAAAATCTGTTCCTTGTTTTGATCAGCTTCCAACCTGAGTTTCTTTTTCAGCTGCTTTATCTTCAATTTCGCAGCTTCAAGTTCTGACACAACCTTTGCATAATCAGCCACTTCAGCCTCTAACCTCATCTTCTCTGCCTTCAAGGACTCGACTTTAAGACCCAAAAGCTTAGCTTCCATATTGTTTATTTTTAGCCGATTTTGAAGTTCCATTACGGCAGATTCTTGCTCCTTGAGGCCATAATACTCAAGCAGTTGGATCTCAAGAGTCCTCTCCCTTTCTTTAAGAGTTTTAACAATATTCTTAAGGTTCTTAATCTCTTGCTCATGGTCATCCGCAACAATTTTATGTTCTCTGGGTGAATCTCCGTCGTGATGTGGTGTTTCAACATCCTTCTTTGGAGAAAAATTAGCCTTTGAAGATAAACTGAATTCCTTTACAAGTTCATTGAACTCGGGCAGAAGAAACCCATCTCTATCTCCATCAGACTTACCACTTGTAGATGGAACACTTATAGAACTCTCGATAATGCGTTTTGGTATGGAGAAATCTTCCTGCAAGAAGCAGCATAGAAGTGACTAGCTTGAAGCAGGACAACAAATCAACAGTCTGATAACAGGAAAACATTCAAGGCAATTATTCAATTCCCCCCCCCCCCAAACCCATTCAGAACTCTTTTCCTGGTCAATGCACAACCGGTATTCCAAAAGGGAACTATTATGCACAACTGAAGCATAACCAGAGGAAAAAAATCAGCTTTACGAGCAATTAAACGATTCAAAGTTACAAAATTAAGAAAAACACTAGGACACCATGGACATTACAGTAACGTTTTTCTGCAACTGTAAATACAACAAGGGAAAATAGGAAGAAGCAACATAGGAAATTCATGAACTAAATTAAGGCTATCCCTCAGCTCATATAAGGCAAAATTCAGTGGTTGAAAACTGTGATCATGCTTGAACTTTTTACTTATAGGAAATTCATGCAGCTAAATTAATCATTTCCACATTTAATCCACTGTCACTAATTTAACAGCTTTTAAAGCAATCTATTACCATTACATCATGTGCTGAGAAATTGAATTAACATAAAATCAAAGAGTTGACCCTTCAAATCAAACAAAATCTAACTTAAAACCTAAAATCAAGTAAGAATTCAGAACATCAAAATAAGAATCACCAGTCTAATAAACTTACATCTCTCTCTGGCACATCGAAAAATGAATTGCTCGACGCAGGAGTCTTCTGATCATCATTTTTGAGCTCGCCTTTTGTACCACCTGTAACTCAACCCATCATATAAAATCAATCCCAGAAAGAAAAATACGGAAAAGTCCTCAACCCTCTCCCACCATCCCCCCCCCACCCCCATTTTTCTTTTACTTACTTAGGTTTAGGAGGTTGTGGAACTGACCTGAACTGGGTGATGGAGGAGAATTGGAGGGCTTAATTCTTTTGTTTCTAAAAAAGGTAAAGATAATTCCACCAAGTGAGAGAGCTAAAGCAACCCCAAATTTCAAGATTACAGGCCTTAAGTCCCTCTTGTCTCTCATCATCCTTTGCTAGCACTAACTGCAAAAGTCAATCATCTCTTCACTCTGTAAATGAAATATCACAGGTCTCCTCCTTCATCATCAGCCATCTAAAAACCCCCCAAACAACAACATAAATTAATATGAAGAGTGAGTAGGAGAAGGATCAAGATCCTCTGTTAAAGAAGAAAGACGAATAAAACGTGAACTCCAACGGGAAATGAGAAAGAATCAAGTTTGAAAACGTAAATTTGATGTGAATTTGTTCTGTTTCAGTTTATGTTTGTCTGACTCGAGCACACGCAACTGCAGATGGACAACTTTCAATTAATAATATTCTATTTTGCTGTTTCTTTATTATTAGTAGAAACATGTGTAGGGCTACTGTAATATATGCCAATGAAGTTCAAGTGTTGAACCAACCTGGTCCCCGGTCCGTCGGTATTTGTCTTTTCATTAAACCGCGAATATATACAAAAAATAAATTGTCTTATGTCAGGTGGATTGCAAATTGTACCATGCCCCTCTGTTCTTTTCTGCACTTTATGATTTTAAATTATTCTAAAAATAATGATCTTTTTTTATATTTAAGAAAATAATTTAAATATTTTATTTTAATAATAAAATTTATAGTCACATCAATATAATAATAATACCAAAATTTTCTTTATTTTTTTAAAACATTATACCAGACAAATTGAATTACATAAAAAAGATGGAGGAAGAACATACTCCCGTCGCATATTCAGCTGTAACCCTTTATGATTGGAGTCCACCGTCCACGAGTAGATAACAGAGATTAGATGCTTTGATTCCAATGTAGAATTAGATTTTTTAAAATCTTTTAAGCCTAATTTGTGAATTAAGAGGAAAATTTGAAAAATGGAAAGGTCTACTCATGGATTTGAAATATTCAAGTTATTTTAAGTCACGTGGAGCACGAATTCCACTTATGGGAGAGAGGAAAAAGAATTAAGGATGGGATCAGATACTTTGATTTCGATTAGGGGTGTCAATTTGAGCCCAAACTTATCCAACTTGTTCAGAGATTAATGGGTTGTGCTACAAATATTTTAGCTCATGGATCAATTTGGCTGAGCCCAAGTTAACCCATTAGTTTTTATAAATCATTCTGACCTACAATCCATGAAACTCACCCAAAACAAAGAGATTTCAACCCAACTTATCTAGAAATTTACTTACTTGTCCTAAATTTTTTTTTTTTTTGTATTTTTAATTTTCTATTCTTTTGTTTTTCTGCACCACCCATACACCCTACCCCCTACCCCCTACCCCCCTCGTTGCAATCCCACTAAAAAAATTACTTTTTTTTTTTGTATTTTCAATTTTCAGTTTTTTTTAAAAATTTTTTGCACCACCCACCACCCTAACCCTCCCCCCACCCGCGCAAACCCCCCTCAAAAATTTTTTTACATTTTTTTTGTATTTTTAATTTTCTGTTTTTCTGCACCACCCACCCACCCACTCCAACCTCTACCCCCACCCGCAAAATATTTTTCAACCTACACATTTTAAGGTACAAAGCTTTTTTATGCAAGATGAGCATGATTCTAAAATATGGGTCAAGTTGGGCGGGTTGAGTTATGACCCATTGTTTAGCCCATCTTAACCCAGCCCATCTTAGCTCAAGTACACTTTAGGCTAGATTGGGCAATGACCCATTTATTGACCTAATCCATCTTGACCCGGCCAAATTTAGCCCAACTCGCCCATTTGCTACCCCTAATTCCGATAATGGCTTAAGGATACCATGATTACCCTTGCGCTATTGACTTGCCTTCTACTTGCTATGAATGGGTATTTCATTACCTTCTTTTTCTCCATGAAAATATACTATATTATAATATTACTAACATTAACTTAACCGACGGTCAACTAACCATAAAAGTCACAAAACTCAATTAGAATTTATAATTGAGCATTAATTTTTCAAAGGATCTATAGAACTAGTGTAGAAATAAATGAAAGGACTTGAGAAAATTTTCTGTATATTGATAATGTATTTGTTGTGTATAGTGCATGTGTTTATATACAAGCTAAAAGGAATCTAAGAAATAACCACCTATACATGTGTCACTATTCTATTTGTATATCTGTAACTAACATAGATATATAAATACAATGAATAAAGAATAACTATAACAGCTGAACAATATTCCCTTCTAGAAGCTCCATTCTTCAGTGTTGAATATGCCCAATTTGTATGAAGATAAGAAGCCCAATTATAGAGACCCATAGTGAATTAATCAATTGGATCGGGGTTCTTTATCCAACATTGATTTAAAAGAATTTGGTTCTTTAGACCAAAACTCAAACTTAGGAACTTAGCCATCTTTAGGGTTCCTCTGTAAATGTCGATCTTCACCAGATACACCATTTTTTAGTCCAACAACTAGAGACATTACAAAGTATATGACATAGTAGCTATTACAAAGTACAAATATATTGCTTACTAGAGAAAGCAAATAGAACATACACCGCCAAATGAAGGATTAAATATGGCTGTTCTGGGAGAATGAAATGTTCTATATTTACACGTAACAAAATTTAAAGTTTTTATAGAATGAACTGCTTCAACAGAAAAGAAATTTCCAACATATTGTCATTGAGAAATATGAGAGTGAAGAAGAGAAGGAGCAAATAAAAGGTATTTTTCATGCCATAAAGATGTTGCTTACTTATATTAACTTGTAAAGCAAATTCCACTTTTTGAATCTTTACACAAATAGTCGGCTGGAATCACTGTTTATTTTTTCTAGCCAGTATACATCGATTATACATAAATTATATGATTATATACATATGATACATGAGCTATATATATAATATACAACTGCCGACTATTTTTACTTTAAGTGGTTGTGTAGGCGGCTATTTAGATTAATTCTTTAAATATATTCAATGGAGATGTAAACTGAAGCCCACCTGAGAAGGGCTTTAAGACTGTTGGGCAGAGCGGTAGAGGGAATTTATTGTAAGAATATGGGATATTATCACTTTTACCTGCGCCAGAAATATATATATATTTTTTGGGTTTTTTTTGGCTAATATTTTGAGAGTGGCTATACAGTGTCATTTTTCCTAAGAATATTTCAAGGCCCAACACGAGAACATCAATGGCGGCCCAACAAATGAAGATACCAAAACCTTATCTTCTGCAATATTTCGTTTCATTCCAAAGGTTCCTTCACCAATGTAAGAGACACCAAGTCTTTTTCACATCTTCCTTAACGTGTATACAGTTGAAATATTTAGTTTTGGGTATTATGTGTGAGATAATACTGTTTCTGATTGTTGACTTTAGCCAAAAGGATTAAGAGTTTAAATTAAGTGGACTAGTAGTTTGAAAAAGGACAACTTGTCTCAACTAGATATTTACAGAGACAAGATTATTTTGTTGAAATGGAATTGCTGTCGATAATAACGTAAAAATTGCATCGGGCGTCTTATTTGGTCACCTTCATTTAACTTATATTCACTTTTTAAATAAGTTTTAATTTGTACCCACATTTTAAACAACTTGAAGCCCCTTTCTCCTGATCCTTCTCCTCCTTCGTTTTCTTCTTCTTCTTCGGGTGACAATGATTTTATATAATAATTGTGAACATATTTTAATATAGTTTATGATGTTTTACAATGTTGAGATGTTATAACGCTTTATTTTTTACTATTGCTTATAATTTCTTCTTCTTTTTCTTAATTGCAAAATGAGTTCATTAGATTTATTGTTGTTTTGACAAATTGTTGATTAAGGTTTGTTCCTGATGATATTTGGAGGTTATGTTTCATATTTAATCTCATTTGGAGTAGATTTAGGTGTTAAATCGTATATTGGATTGTTATAATTCGAAGAACAAATTTCTGTTTCTGGGAAATTTGCACTTCAGGCCTATTTGGCCTAAGTGCATAAAAACATTGGTTGCACTTCAGACCTTTTGGTTTTAAGTGCAGATGAAGTGAAATTTTCACTTCAGACTTATTAGTCTTATGTGTAGCAAAACATTTGTTGCACTTCAGACCTTTCGGCCTTAAGTGTATCTGAAGTGCAATTTTTCACTTTAGACTTATTAGCCATAAATGTAGCAAAACGTTTGTTGCACTTCAGACCTTTTGGCTTTAAGTGCATATGAAATGCAATTTTTCACTTCAGACTATTGGCCTTAAGTGTAGCAAAACGTTTGTTACACTTCAGACCTTTTGGCCTTAAGTGCAATTTTTCACTTTAGACTTATTGGCCTTAAGTGTAGCAAAACGTTTGTTGCACTTCACATCTTTTGGCCTTAAGTGCATCTGAAGTGCGAATTTTCACTTCAGACTTATTGGCCTTAAGTGCATCTAAAGTGCAATTTTTCACTTCAGACTTATTAACCTTAAGTGCATGAAACCATTGGTTGCACTTCAGACCTATTTGGCCTTAAGTGCATTTGAAGTGCAATATTTTCACTTTAGACTAATTTTTTTTTACTTTAGACCCGATAAGTTTGAAATTGATCGTATAATGAGTATACTTGCAAACTTTTTTGCAAAGTGAGTATAGGTTCAATTGTGATCCCAAAACCGCGTATAGATGCAAAAGCCCCATAATAACTGCTTAATAGGTTTCACATAATTAAATATGGGATTAATCAAATCGATGCTATATATGAAGTTGAATTAAGAATATGATATTACCTACGGAGCAAGATGAGTCCAAGGCGATGGCTAATGCTCGAGGGACCAAGACGAGGACTGGCAATTGAAAACGAGAATAAGCAATACCTCTTTAATATTGTCCATAAACTGATAAACTACGACAAGTCAGTATATTGATAATTAATTACCAACGGTTCGCTACATATATATTGGTATGTGTATACGGGTGAACTCGGGGTTAGCACACACTTTGACTTTCTGGTAAGTCAAAAGAAGTAAGAGTATGAATGTATGAGATGAAGACCAAATCTGGGAACTCTTTGAATCAAGGCTGGAACGGGGACACTGTCCAACCCAGAACCAGCTCCAAGACCTCGGAACGCACTACAAACGGTTTCACACAACTAACAGAGGGTTGTGATATCCGCACCCAACCGGATATCATGATGCAAAGCTCGTCCGATATCGGTAGTGTATCAGTAATTAACGAGAAAGAAGGATTTTTACCTTTTTTAGAATTGTTCTAGGGATGAAAGGAAGATTTTTACCTTTTTTAGAACTGTACTAGGGATGAAATTTTCCTACTATATAAGGGGGAAGATTTTTATTCAATAGACAAATTGTAACATGCATATAATGCAATACAAACTTATTTCTCTACTTTCTAGCTATTAAAAAGTTCTTTTTTTAATCACTTTCTTTATATACATTTGGCTTTGGATCGAGAGCCCAGTCGAGGACAAAACTATTGTTCACCTTAAATCTGAGCCTTGCCTTAACGTCATAACTGGTTTGTTTATTTATTTTTTATTTTATTTTTAATTCGTTTATCTTACATTCTTGATTACTTGTGTTGAATCAATCCACGTATCTTTAAAACCACATATAAATTCAATTGTTATCCGTTTTAAGGGTAAATAGTTTGGCGCTCACCGTGGGGCTAAGGATAATAGTGGTGGTTTGATACAAAATCTCCATAACACACTGTATTTTACACTTGTTCTTTGAGTTCTCACTTTCAGGTCAGCTTAAAAATGTCAAATTCTTAGTCTTCTCACTTGAACGTTGAGGCTGAGTCTGGCCATCATGGCGAAAATAACAATCTGGTGCCTAGCAACGAGGTGCCTACTGCTGATCCCAACCGAGTCCTAGTTGCAAACCCAATCGATGCTAACTCGCAGGTGGCCACCAACGCCAACCTGCCTACCGATCCCGAGAACAGCGTTCGCTGAGGGGCCCGACCAACGGCTCGAGGAGCGCCCAAAGCCGAAAGCAACGGGGTTAGCCTACTATTAATCTTTGAAATGTTGCAGGCTCAACAGGCGGCGATAGTGCAATTGCAAAATCAATGTCGTGCCCCTAGCAGAGTTGAACCCGAACTGTCCCCAAAAAAACACCAGAAGAAATATGCAGATCATCGAAAGACCAGGTGAAGATAAGTCCGGTGTCAGTCTTGAAGTGATGAAGATACTGGAAGCATTAACAAAACAGGTGGAATCAGGTGAAAAGAAAATTGAGGCAAACGACAAGAAGGTGGAGACATACAACTCTAGGGTCGATCAAATCCTGGGAGCACCTCCGATATTGAAAGGACCAGATTCCAAAAGATTTGTCCTAAAGCCTTTCCCAACGAGCGTGCCACCAAAGCCGATCCTGAAGAGGTTTAGTATCCCCGATATTCCAAATTATAATGGAACCACGGATCCAAATGGCATGTGACCTCCTACACGTGCATTATCAAAGGCAACGACTTGGAAGACGATGAAATCAAGTCGGTGTTACTAAAGAAGTTAGGGGAAATTCTATGATATGGTACCACAACTTACCCCCAAAATCCATTGGCTCGATGCTTTTGTAAAGCCTCATGTCGGGGCTATCAAGGTCGAGACAAGAAAATCGGATCTTTTCAAGGTTAAGCAAAGAGACAACGAGATGTTCAGGGAGTTCGTGTCAATGTTTCAAATGGAACTGATGGACTTGCCTCTGGTTGCAGATGATTGAGCCGTTCAAGAATTCACTCAAGGACTTAACCCCCGAAGCTCCTTGGCTTTGCAGCAGCTAAAACAAATTTGATAAAGTACCCGGCAGTAACTTGGGCCAACGTCCAGAACAGGTACCAATCAAAAATCAGAGCCGAGGACGTCTTCAGAGCCCCTTCTTGGTCCGTTTATCCCATCAGAGCCGATGATAGGTCTAAAAGAGTCGTCGATCATGAATCAAGGCCATGCCAAGACCGGATCAACCATACATCGTAGATTGAAGGGGACACAGGTCCGGGCGCAACACTACAAGGAATAAAAAGAGAAGAGATAGAGGGCAATAGCCGAAGTCTGATTAGAAAAAATGGTTTCGGCAGCCCGCTCGGGGGAAGGTAAGCACTAAGGTTATCATAGTATAACTTCAATGTTGATGCATCCAGTATCGTATCAGCCATTAGGTGCATCAAGGAAACCAAGTGGCCTCGACCATTGCGGTCCGACCCTACCTAGAGGATCCTAACCTGATGTGTAAGTATCATGGTACTAATGGCCACAAGACCGAGGACTACCAACAATTGAGAGGAGAAGTTGACTATTTGTATTAATTGATCGAGGTAGTAGGGCCAACATCATCAGATCAAGCGTCGTAGAGCAGTTGAGGTTACAAGACCAAATAGTGCCGGCGGTCTGGGCGTTGAACGAATTTAACATGGCATGCAAAACTACTAAAGGAGAAATAACCCTGCCAGGACGATCCAAGATACAAGATTCTACGTTATCGGAAGGGACATGAGGTACAATGCCCTATTCGGAATGCCATGGGTTCATAACATGAGGGTGGTACCCTCAACCTTACACCAAACACTGAGTTCCCTACAATAGGAAGAGTCAAGATGGTCTACGGAGAGCAGCCAACTACAAAGGAAATATTTGCAGTTGATGAGGTGATCCTGGTAGCCGCGGTCTCAATATCAAAGAGCACAGAGCCGACAAGGAAGGAAGAAATTAAATAGCAATCACTGATACCGATCCCGACCGAACCGGAAGGATGAGGAGTGGAAGAGAAGGATGATTACGGAGTTTCTATATTGTTCATAACTCCTCATGATTCCGATGCCACCAAATCGACGGTCGAGGAGCTGGAGAAAGTCATATTGATCGAACACTTACCTGATCGGAAGGTATACTTGGGCAAGGGTTATCTCCCGAGCTCAAGATAAAAACTCATTGAGTTTCTTATTTCTAACATAGATTGTTTCGCTTGGTCCCATCTCGGTATTACATGGATCCCGCCGGAGGTAACCACTCATAAACTGAGCTTGGACCCGAAGTTCCATCTGGTTAAGCAGAAAAGGAAACCGCAGTCCAAGGTCAAACATATATTCATCAAGGATGAGGTATCTAAACTCCTTAAAATAGGGTCCATTCGGGAAGTTAAATACTTGGACTGGTTAGCTAACATAGTGGTAGTACCTAAAAAGGAAATAAGTTAAGAATGTGTGTGGATTATAAAGATCTGAACAAGGCATACCCTATGGATTCTTTTCCTTTGCCTAACATCGATCAGATTATCAACGCGATGACCAGACATAAGATACTTAGTTTTCTCGATGCTTATTCCGGGTACAACCAAATTCGGATGGACCCGCGCGATCAAAAAAAGACGTCATTTATCATTAAATTCGGCACCTATTGTTATAACGTGATGCTATTCGGATTAAAGATCATCGGTGCCACCTATCAACGCCTTGTAAACCGTATGTTCGAAGAACATATAGAAAAATCAATGGAAGTTTATATTGACGACATATTAGTCAAGTCCCTGCTAGCAGAGGACGATCTGAAACATTTGCAGGAAACCTTTGAAATATTGAAGAAATACAATATGAAGCTGAAAATGCACATTCGAGGTTGAATCCAAAAAAATCCTCGAGTTCATGGTATCCAATCGAGGGATCGAGATCAATCCCGACAAAATCAAAGTCATAGAAGATATCAGCATGGTGGACAGTGTCAAGGCCGTTCAGAGGCTGACCGGGCATATAGCCGCACTAGGCCGGTTTATATTAAGGTCCTCAGACAAAGTTAAAGCCATTGGTTCTTCTCACTATTAAGGAAGAAGAATAACTTTTCCTAGACTCTGAAATTCCAACAAGCTTTGGAACAACTCAAACGGTACCTTTCGAGTCCGCCCTTGCTCCACACTCCGAAGGCGGATGAATAATTGTACCTTTAATCGGTAGTTTCTAAGGTGGAAATAAGTGGAGTCTTGGTCCATGAAAGGAAGGTACGCCAATTTCTTATTTGCTATGTCAGTAGAACTCTAGGCGAGGCCGAAACAAGGTATCCTCACCTGTAAAAATTGGCGCTCACTTTGCTAAGCGCCTCTAAAAATTAAAATTGTACTTTCAATGCCACCCCATATGTGTCGTAACCTCTTACCCATTGAGTGGCATCATACACAAACCTGAGCTCTCTGGCTGGTTGGCCAAATAGTCCGTCGAAATCAGCGGGTACGATATCGAGTATAGACCTAGAACCGCCATAAAATCTCAAATTTTGGCAGACTTCATGGTCGACTTTACATTGGCCTTAGTGCTCGAAGTCGAAATGGAATTATTGCTGACCTTAGGGACTACCTCGGGAATTTGGACCCTTTTTATGTACAATGCCTTGAATGCAAAAGGGTCCAGGCTTGGCATTATGCTGAAACCATCTACGGGGAACGTAGTTAGGCAGTCTATTAGAACTGTGAAATTGACTAACAATGAGGCCGAGTATGAGGCCATGATTTCAGGTCTCGAATTGGCTAAAATCCTTGGGGTCGAGGTGATCGAAGCTAAGTGCGATTCCCTCCTCATTGTAAATCAAGTCAATGAGACATTCGAAGTAAAAAAGGGATGAATGCGAAGGTATTTAGACAAGTTACAAGTAACGATGCATCAATTCAAAGAATGGACCCCACAACACATGCCACGAGATCAGAACAGTGAGGCCGATGCTCTGGCTAACTTGGGTCATTAGTTGATGATGACGAATTTAGATCGGGAACAGGCATACAACTCATGAAGTCGGTGGCAGAAGAAGTCCATGCTGATGTAAACTCAACAAGTTTAACTTGGGATTGGAGGAACAAGTACATAAACTACTTGAAGACTAGGAAATTGCCCCTAGATCCCAAAGAATTGAGAGCCTTGCGTACCAAGGCTGCCAGATTTAGCTTGGTCAAAGGGGCATTATTCAGGAGGACATTCGATAGCCCGCTAGCCAGATGCTTGGGACCGGGAGATACCGAATACGCCTTGAGAGAAGTTCATGAAGGCACTTGTGCAAACCATTCGGGGGCAGAATCTTTGGTGCAGAAATTAATCAGGGATGACTATTATTAGACCGAAATGGAGAAAGATGCGAAGGACTTCGTACAAAAATGCGACGACTGCTAGAGACACGTACCGATGATCCATCAACCAGGAGAGCTACTCCATTCGGTCTTGTCCCCATGGCCGTTTATGAAGTGGGGAATGGACGTCATCGGTCCCCTACCGTGGGCACTCGGTAAAGCTCAATTCATACAATTCATGACTGATTATTTTTCCAAATGGGTCGAGGCTCAATCATTTGAAAAGGTCCAGGAGAAAGAAGTCATTGACTTCTTCTAGGACCACATAATATGTCGATTTGGGATACCGACCGAGGTTGTGTGCGATAATGGGAAATAATTCATCGATAGGAAGGTAAATAAATTTTTCGAAGATCACAAGATTAAGAAGATACTATCAACACCTTACCACCATAGTGAGAACAGGCATGCGAATTCAACAAACAAGACCAACATTCAAAACCTAAAAAAGTGGTTGACCCATGCTAAAGGGAAATTGAATGAAATCCTTCCTGAAGTCCTATGGGCATGTCGTACGACATCGAAGTCTAGTACCAGGGCCACTCCATTTTCGTTGGTCTACGGGGCCGAAGCCTTAATACCAGTCGAAGTGGGAGAGCTGAGCCTCAAGTTCCAATATCCGACCAAAGAGTCAAATAGCGAGGCCATGATCATGATCCCAGAACTATTGGATAAAAGGAATGAGGCCGCCCTAGTCCCATTGGCTGCCCAGAAATAGTGAATAAAAAGATACTACAACCAAAGAGCCAACCTACGACACTTTAAGATCGGGGACTTGGTGTTGAGGAAAGTAACATTACACACCCGAAACTCGAACGAAAGGAAGCAGGGACCGAATTAGGAAGGACCATATCGAGTCATCAAAATTACCGGCAAAGGCTCATACAAACTCAAAGCAGGAAATTATGTGCAACTACAGAACAACTGGAATGTGACACACTTAAAACGGTACAACTGCTAAGATATGATCTCAATTAATCTTCAATCATGTTATGAATCGACCTAACCATTGTAGGCAACGACCAAGGATGAATGTGGCTATCAGGTCTGAAAGCACGTACTACACTCTTTTTTACCTTGAGCCGATTTTTTGTCCCAAAATGGGTTTTTCGATAAGGTTTTTAATGAGGCAATAGTAAAACGTGCTAACTTAGATTCGAAAACCGGTCTCAAATCGGAGTCAATAATCATTCACTTCATATCAACTGTATCCGAGCCCTCTCAAGCTCAACCTCGAATACTGGGGGCATTACCCTTGGATTAGGATTTTTAGCAAGGAAAAAAGAAGAACTTTTTATGCTAGAAGCTAAGGGTTGGTGGTGAGGATTCACTATAAGGGCCAAAAGGTCGTATGAACCGTGCTCACATAGTCCACTTTAGCCATGATATAAGTTTTTATGCGCTTTCGATCATGTACTTTATACACTGGAAAATGAAAGAAAGTTTTGCCTTGCTATTACACACTTTCTTGCCTTTTAAATTCTGGATCATAAGAGCCTACGGGCTACCCTACTCGGGGACTATCGAGCCCAAAGACTATCCCTACTCGGGGACTGTCATTTGAAGACAGTTCGGACAACCTAGGCTACCAAATCCTGGAGGCACCAAATCTCGAAGCCCTCGGAACCCTCGAAAAACACTACAAACAGTTGCACACAACTAATAGAGTACCATGATATTCGTGACCAACCATATATCACAGCGCGGATCTCGCCCGATGTCGGTAGTGTAACGAGAAAGAAGAATTTTTACCTTTTTTAGAATTAAACTAGGGATGAAACCCTCCTATTATATAAAGGGAAAGCTTTTATTCAATATACACATTATAACACGCATATCAAGGCAATACAAACTTATTTCTCTACTTTCTAGCTATTGAAAAGTTCTTATTTTGATCAATGTTCTTTATATATATTTGGCTTCGAATCGAGGGTCCGTTTGAGGACAAAACTATTGTTCAACTTAAATCTGAGTCCGACCTTAATGTCACAACTGGTTTGTTTATTAATTTAAACTTTAATTCGTTTATCAACATTCTTGATTACTTGTATTAAATTAATTCACGTATCCTTAAAACCGCGTATAAATTCAATTGTTATCCGTTTTAAGGGTAAACAGTATGGTATACATAAAAGGACTTCATAGACCATAGACATTGTCAATTTTCTATGTTCATCTCCCATTTCCTGATAGCATCAAGTCCAAATAAGGTTTGTGTAATTGTCTTATGACGTGGATTTTAGAAGTAAAATAACTCATGTAAAGCGAAAAATGTAGTAAATCACATGTGATGACCCAAAATGTCATCTTTAAAATAAATAATCATCTTGGTATTTTTAAGACCTTAAAAGCGGTATCAATAATTCCTAGACTTGCGTGCGCAGTCCGTATAATTTTTCGGAAGGTTTTTATGTGAAAAATAGATTAAATTGTGAACTAGAGCTTTAAAACTCAACTAAGTTGACTTCGGTCAATATTTTGAGCAAACGAACCCAGATAAAAGTTTTGACCATTCCGGTAGTTCCGTATCATGATTTGGGACTTGGTCATATGCCCGAAATTGAATTTGGAGGTCCCTAGATTAAATTATCGCCATTTAACGGAATCTAGAAATCTAAGGTTAAAGATTTCTTAGGTTTGACCGGAGAGTTGACTTTTTGATATCGGGGTCGGAATCTAGTTCTAAAAATTTTCCTAGCTTTGTTATATCATTTATGACTTGTGTGCAAAATTTGAAGTCAACCGGACTTGATTTGATAGGTTTTTGCATCGAATATAGAAGTTGGATGTTCTTAGTTTCATTAGGCTTGAATGGAGGTGTGATTCACGATTTTAGCGTTATTTGATGCGATTTGAGATTTCGACTAAGTCTGTATTATGTTTTAGGACTTGTTGGTGTATTTTATTGAGGTCCCAAGGGCCTCGAGTGGATTTCGGAAGGTTAACGGATATAAAAAGGCTGCTGAATTTTCTTTTACAGCATGTGAACAGTACCGTGTATAGTACCCCATGCACAGTACCGTGTACAATACCCAGTGAACAGTACCGTATACAGTACCCCGTGAACAGTAAAAATGTGTGAATAGTAACCCCCGAATTCTGGACATAATGTTTATTTCTGAAAATGGGACTTTGTCGCATTTTCCATTTTTGTCAAATTGGAGCTCGGGAAGAGGTGATTTTCGAGAGATTTTCAGAGAAAACAATGGGGTAAGTGTTCTTAACTTAATTTTGGTTAGATTACCCTAATCTATTACTAGTTTTGGTATTAAATCTATGAATTTAGTTGGAAGAGTTTGAAAACTCTCTCGGATAGATTTGAGGATTTGAGGGTCGAAATATTATCGAAATTTAGTAATTTTGGTATGGTTAGACTCGTGGTTGGATGAGGTTTCATATTCCGTAAATTTTGTCGGGTTCCGAGACGTGGGCTCCACGGGCAAATTTTTAGTGCAATTTCGGATTTTTAATGGAAAATGTAGAATTTCATATGGAATTAATTCCTATAATTTTTATTAACTGAATCGAATTGTTTCTGACTAGATTTGAGAATTTCGGGCACGAATTCGAGAGGCAAAGGCTTGTTGGAATTTTGAGTTGGTTGCAAAGCGAGGTAAGTGTTTGGTCTAACCTTAGCTTGAGGGATTAGGAGTTGGGTCTTAATTGCTACATGTTAATTGTAGAGTACGACATATAGGCATGGTGACGAGTATCTATACATTGGTGTCAAGCATGTCCGTGAGTCTTGTATTATAATTGTTATGACTCCGTTGTGGTTTATTGCGCTTCATATGTTATTATCACCATTGTTCCCTTGCCAGGATGTTTGTTTGATATTATTGTTGCCTTGCCAGGATGTTTGTTTTGATAGTCTTGTTCCTTTGCCGGGATGTTGTTGAAATATTATTGTTCCCTTGACGGAAAGTTGTTATATTGCTCTTGTTCCCTTGCCGGGATTCCTTGTGATTATTGTTGGCTTGTAACTGGGAGCGGGTGGTACGCCTATCACAAGATATATAATAAAATGAGAGCGGGTGGTACGCTTACCACAAGATCTATAATGAAATGGGAGCGGGTGGTACGCCTACCACAAGATATAATGAAATGGGAGCGGGTAGTACGCCTACCACAAGATATAATGAAATGGGAGCGGGTGGTACGCCTACCACAAGATATAATGAAATGGGAGTGGGTGGTACGTCTACCACAAGATATAATAAAATGGGAGCGAGTGGTACGCCTACCACAAGATATAATGAAATGGGAGCGGGGGGTACGCCTACCACGAGATACATGAAATGGGAGCGGGTGTCACGCCTGCCACGAGATATATGAAATGGGATCGGGTTGCACGCCTGCAACAAGATGTGAAAAGAAAGTGAAATATGCTTTTGTTTCCCTTATTCTTGTTAGTGATTGGATTTTGATTCCTTTATAATTCTCTTGATATTCTATTTTTACTTTTTTTTATATTATATGTTCAATACTCCAAATTTCAACAATTGTTACATTTTTTTTAACTCAATTGATTTCTCAACTAAATTTTCCTTAAACCGTTTGAGGTTGTACTTTACAAAAAAAAAAGAATTTCTACTATGTTTTGATTTATTGATTTCTCGTATTAAAGGTGAAGGATTCATTCGATATTGTACTTTAATTGAAAAGGGTATCTTCTTTATCAAATGATTTCTAAAAATAACTTCATATTTTCTTGTTGATTTCCTAATTGGGTTGGAAGTTGTACTCTACTTTATGTTAAGTGAATGAGGCGTCACAAGGTGACATTTACTCGAAAGAATTATATTCGAAAGATGCTTATTTGAAAGATATTTTATTTAAAGGAAATATATTCGATATATATTCATTGAAAAGCATATTATCTTGGAGATTATTACTTGAAGGATTTATAGGCGAAAGATTTATATTTGAAGGACTTGATGAATTGATTGCACTTGTATCTATTATTTGTTGAGAAACATTTATGGTGTTCTTATGGCATGCTATTTACATCACTGGTTGTCATTGTTTCCATCATTGTTATCTGCTTCCTATTATTTTTGTACGCTATATTGCACAGGTTTATTTGGTAGTCTGGTCCTAGCCTCATCACTACTTCGCCGAGGTTAGGCTAGGCACTTACTAGCACACGGGGTCGGTTGTGCTGATACTACACTCTGCACTCTTTTGTGCAGATCACAGTGTTGTAGACTTCGGACCGCAGTGAGATTGTTGTTTACTTGTTCATTAGGCGATCCGAGGTAGTCCTGCAGGTGTCCACAGGCCTTGGCGCGTCTCCTTCTATCTACTATTCCTGTTTCTTTCATGTATTTTCAGAGACAGTATTGTATTTATTTCTTTCAGACCTTTATTTGTAGTACTCCTAGATAGTCTGTAAAGTTGTGACACCAGTCTTGGGTAGATTTGTTATGGTTTGGTATTAGCAGTATTATTAAATCTCTACAATGCAGTCTTCCGCTTATTCAATTCTATTGTTATCTAATTGTTGGCTCTTAACCGTTATCGGATTAAAAAATAGAAATAAGGTAGATAGTTCAATTGGTTGGCTTGCCTAGCTTTCACTAGTAGGCGCCATCATGACTCCCGAGGGTGGGAAATCCGGGTCGTGACATCCAACACAACTTAGATATTGAAATAAAACAATAAAGAAGAATATTGCAAAGAAAGAGGGAGAGAATTCTTGTTGCTTTTAGATGAATTACAATATTATAGGACCCCTCTATTTATAGGGAAATGGTGACTTAGTCACCAAGTAAAATCTCTAACATCTCTCTAAAATATAAATATTCACCATAAATAAAACTCTATTTATAACACTCCCTCTTGAATGTCTATGCAACAGATAATGTGTCTCGTTAAAATCTTAATTAAAATAAAACCCAGCGGGAGAAAAATTCTAGTAAAGGAAAAAGAGTACACATATCTAACAATACGCCTTTTGGTTGCCTCGTTAAAAACCTTGCAAGGAAAATTCAATGGGACAAAACCTTGCAAGGGAAAAAGAGTGCAACGCGCATGAACTCCCCCTGATGAGAAATTCACATCCTTGAGCCTTCGCATCCCAATCTTGTATACTAACTTCTTGAAGGTTGACGTTGGTAGAGACTTGGTGAACAAATCGTCCATATTATCACTTGAATGAATTTGTTGCACATTGATATCACCATTCTTTTGAAGATCATGAGTAAAAAATAATTTTGGTGAAATGTGCTTTGTCCTATCTCCTTTTATGAATCCTCCCTTCAATTGGGCTATGCATGCTACATTGTCTTCATACAAAATTGTGGGTAGTTTGTCACATTTCAAATCATGTTTGTCTCGAATAAGATGTATTATAGAACTCAACCACACACACTCTCGACTTGCTTCATGAATAGCAATTATCTCACCATGATTAGAAGAAGTAGCCACAATTGATTGCTTAGTTGATCGCCAAGATATGGCAGTGCCACCTGTGACGACCCGACCCGTCGTCTCGTGAGTTACCGCCCTGTTTTCCCCATTTCCTATTTCTTTATGCTTCATTATCAGTGTTGGGTGTGAACGATTTGATTTGGATTGGTTTTAGTAGGAAATGTGACAGTCTCTTTAAGGAAGGTTTGTTTTGAAAAAGTCAACCAGACATTGACTTATGTGTTAGAGGGCTTGGATTTGAATCCCAATGATTCTTATAGCTTCGGGGGATGATTTTTGACTTAGGAGTGTGATCGGAAGTAATTTTGGAGGTCCGGTGTAGAATTAGGCTTGAATTGGCGAAGTTAGTATTTTGGCGAATTCCGGTTGATAGGTGAGATTTGATCCGAGAGTCAGAATGGAATTTCGAGAGTTTTTTAGCTTCGTTAGGTGATTTGGGATATGTGTGCAAAATTTCAGGTTATTCGGACATCATTTGGTCGGGTTTTTGATCGAAAGTGTATTTCGGAAGTTTTTGGAAACTTAGGCTTGAATTCGATGAGTTTTGGGTAATTTGATGTTGTTTGAGGTGTTTTGATGATTGGAACAGGTTTGAATGATGTTATGAGTTATGTTGGTATGTTTGGTCGGGGTCCCATGAGGCTCAGATAAGTTTTGGAAGAATTTTTGGAAGACTTTTGCCGTTTGAGCATAAGCATGTAATGATCCAAAGGTCCATTTTTAGTTCTAGAGATCGAAATTTTATTTCGAGATTTCCAGAATTTAAATAATAAATTATAGGAGTGATCTGGAAAGTTTGGTCTAATTTCATCAAGTCGCGATTGGGTTTTTGACACGAAACATGAGTTAATTGTTTAACGAGCGAAATGGGTATTGAACTAAGCAAATGAGCTCCGAATTGAGTTTCGACTGAAGGGCTATGTTCGTATTATTATTTGTGACTCATAGGAATAAGAATCATCAAATTCTGAGTTCGTATGATGGAGTTAGAGCCTTTTTAGTGAAACAAAAAGCTGCTGCAATTTTCTGCATTTTTCGCACGTGTGCACAGTAACCGCACCTTCGTGAACAGTATCCGTGTACAGTACAATGTACAGTAAACATGAACAGTATCTGTGTACAGTACATATGAATAGTACCTCCATATATAGTACCCATGAACAGTACCGTGAACAGTAAAATGCGTGAACAGTAATCGCAAAAATTTCTGGACAGTGTATAATTCGGGCAGTCCAAGAGTTTTCTCATTTTTGGAGCTATGGAGCTCGGATTGAAGCGATTTTCGAAGCAATTTCACCATATGGATTGGGGTAAGTGTTCTATATCCAAAAATGATTATATTTAATGATTTCATGGTTATTTTCATCAAGAATTAGTGAATCAAATGGAAGAAATTGGAGAAAATTTGTAAACTTTTCAAAAACGAAAATTCTAGATTTGGAGGCCGAATTGTTATCGTAATTTAGTAATTTTGGTATGGTTGGACTCGTGGTTGAATGATTTGTCATATTTTGTGAGTTTCGTCGAATTCCGAAGCGTGGGACCGGGGGCCGAGTTTGAGCAATTTCGGGATTTTGATGTTAAATTGGATATTTTCGAGTGGGCTTCGCTCCCTTAGCATATTTTAATAATTATGTACTGATTGTGGCTAGATTTGGAGCATCTGGAGGTCGATTCGTGCGGGCGAGGCATCGCGGGCTAGATTTTGGACCGGATCGAGGTGAGTAATTGATGTAAATGATGTCCTGAGGGTTTGAAACCCCGGAATTTCACATCGTAATGCTACATTGAGGTGACTTGCACGCCGAATAACGGGCGTGGGGTAGAGCACCATTGGGGATTGTGACTTGGTCTGTCCCGAGTGATATTTTACTACATTTTTGGTTGAGACGTATACTTTATTATTGTGAATTAGGCTTATTGCCATGCTTGGGGCCTTGTGCCGACCTGTAGATCCCTTAGGGATTTTTGACTGTTTTTTCTCACTTATTTTGTTAAAGAATTTATATCCTCGGTCATGTTTCCAATTGTAGGCTTCTTACCAATTATTTGAATCCTTCAGGGATTGATATCACTGCTTTCGCATATTTTGCATATCATTTGACCTCAGTCCAAGGTTTTAAATACTGTTTTGCAAACTCAACTATCTTTCTAAGATTTGAAAACTTAAATGATATTTCTAAATGATATTTCGGGCTGAGAACTACTGTTTTACAAATGCCCAAGGGGCTTATGATGATTTCTGGACTGAGCATGGATCAGGTTGCATGCCGCAGCAGTGTTATATTGATATTGAGGCCGAGAGCCTGGTTGATTACATTGATATTGAGGCCGAGAGCCTGGTTGATTACATTGATATTGAGTCCGAGAGCCTGGGTGATTATACTGAGATTGATATGAGGCCGAGGGCCTAGATTTGATGCCACGAGATGGCTTGATATTGCGCTTGGGCTGTAGGAGGCCCTCCGGAGTCTGCACACACCCCCAGTGAGCACCATCAATGATAAATAAATGGATGGCTCAGGCTGCACGCCGCAGTGGGTACTAGAGTGTACCATCATATGCATTGCGTTGCATTCATGCATTTGTTTTTATCTGTTATACCTGTCTCAGTATTTGGTACTCTGACTTAATTGACTTGTTGCTCCACTATTTGTTGTTCTAAACTGCCAGATATAGTTTACTTTGTATTTTTCCATGATTTCTTATTCTCAGCCTTTATTTATGTTTATTACTCACTTTACTCCCTGCACCTTGCGTGCAGATCCAGGTACACCACAGGCTGAGTGAGGATTTGTTTAGCTGAACAGTAGTATCCAGGTGTATTGAGGTAGCTGCATGGCATTCGCAGACTTGATCTCTCCCTTCTATCTCCATCTTTTATTTCGTATTTTTCCTAGACAGACTTGTAATAGATGGATATTCTGTATTAGAGGCTCATATTCGTGACACCAGATTCTGTTGGGCTATGGTGTGGTATTTTAATTGAACTTTCACAGATTTTATTATTAATTATACACTTGAATTAATGACTTAGTAAATTCTCTGTGATATTTATCTATAATCTGAATAAGAATTTGGGATAATGTTGTTGAATGGTTGGGCTTGCCTAGCAGTGTGTTGGGCGCCATCATGATCGGGGTTGGGGTCGTGACACCACCACAGGTAAACACATAACTATTTGAGCTAAAGCCTTGTGCGGGTCAGATAAATACCCAGCATCAACATAACCAACAAGATCGGGACTGCAATTATTATCATAAAATAAGCCCATATCAGTAGTTTCTTTTAGATACCATAATATGTGTTTGATTTCATTCCAATGTCTTCTTGTAGGAGCAGAGTTATATCTTTCTAAGACATTAACTAAAAAAATTATGTCACGCCTTTTTAGTGTTAGCAAGATACATTAATGCACCAATTGCACTTGTTGATACTCAATTTTTCTCTCATATATTTTAAATATGCATAAATACTTTCAAAATATTATACATGTGTTTACAAACATGCACAAGTATTTTATAATTTTTTCTACAATTTTTTAAAGGCCCTAAATCTATTTATTTCTATATTTTTTGATTACATAAATGTTCAAAACTATCCCTCATATTATTTTATGATGATTTAATTATATAAATTCATAATTTATGTTCATATGAGTGTTCAAATATTTTAATTATATTTTTATAATTACATTTGTATTTTTAATATTATAATTGCATATTTTGTAAAAATAGCCCCTACATATGCATAACTACATTATCTATATAGAAAATGACTTTTTATATTTTTACAATATTAAATAATTATTTTAAATCACCTTCATGCATGAAAATCATTTTTTATCATTTAATTAACTATTTTTAAAATTATTTTATTTAGTAAAACGGGTATTTAACAAATAGCCCTTAATTTACACCCAAAATCGGACCCTCCCCAATCCAATTTAATTAAACCCAAGCCCAATTCAAAGCAAACCCAACCAATTAAATCCAACCCGACCCAGACCCTTTCTAATCCTGGCCGTTGATCTCAGAGATCAACGACCCCATTCCTTATTACCATTTTAACCCAAATAACCCCTTAACCCAACTCATTTGTTACACTCCGCCGCCCTTGAATCCCTCATTTCCTCCAATTCTCTCTCAACTCACCCTAACCCTAATCGCTGTCACCGGAGGGAACCTCCCTTCTATGGTGTTTATGTGCATTCTCCGGCCACCACTGGTCTCCTATACCCTCTGGTTGTTTGATTTCATGAGTCCTTGAGAAGATCTCATGGAAATCCAACCTGTTCTAGGTTGAAAGTTGTTTACCGGCCTATCTCAGGCCACTTTTGTTTTTGAGTATGGATTTCCTCTTGTTTCTAGTATGGATCCATGTGTTTTCGATCGATTCTCTTCACCTCTACTATTTATTGAAAACCCTAGTTTCACTACTATTTGAATCTTCTCAAATCTTTATAGATCTGAAGTGATTCGAGTATTATTGAGTGTTTTCCTTTAATAGTCTCTTGGTTTCATTAATTGTTTCGACTTCGTTTACTCTTTTTGAAATTAGGGTTCATCCCAGACTCTTCTTCAAAGATTTTTCTAACTTCTCAGTGTTTTTATTAATTGTTTCTTCACTATCTTGACTAATTTTCGCATGCATGCTCAAACCCTAGATGATTCTGTGTATTATACTGATTTCTTCGATTTTGTTTTGATATTGTGTTTATCTCAGTGAGCCAGTCGTATTAACTTATTCTATTTAGAGACCTAAATGATTTTCCCTGTTAAAATCAGTATTTTGAGGAATTGTTTACTTGATTGATTTCTGTTAAGAATCTGAACGATCTTCTTTCTTGTTAAAATCAGAACCCTTTGGGAATTCTTATTTAGTTTATTTCTATTTAAGGATTCAAATAATTCTTTCCTATGAAATCAGTACTCTTTGAAGATTTTTACCGATTGTTTCCTATTAGTTGCCCTGTTAAAATCAGTGTGCTGGGATTTTACTGGCTTCCTTATTTGTGACCTGCTTCCCTATTTTTCTTACTTGCCTTAATTAGTCGACAGTAGTTTGGGAATTTTTATTGACTCCCTACATGGTATGATTTAATTCATTGCCTTAATTGAACCCTCTGTTGTGACCGTTAATTGACTATTCCCCAATTAAAGGGGTCTTTCTCGGACTTCCATATAGAAATTGATTCTTTGATTGGTTGATTGATCCCTAATTGATTGAACTCTGATTTTCTTTACCTTATTTGTTCTACTCCCTAAGTGCTATATATACACTCTCATTTTGCCTCTAAAAAAGACGAACAATAGTTCAACACACACACATACATAAAAAATATACAAAGTTCTTGCTCTCTTCCTCTATCATAATCTTCTGCTCTTTACTGCTACATTGTTTAGCCGGCCGGAAACCAGGGCTAGACCTTTGGACCTTGTTTGTTTCATTCTTCTACTCTGAATTCTTAACTGGTATGCCTCCACTTTACTATCATGCAAACCTCTGTATGATTTAACTTGTGTACTTCCTATTCCCGGCATATCCACTTTCATGTTATTAAATCAATAGGATCTTTATATCAGCCTGCCTATCTTTAACTAGACCTATGTGCTCCATGTTTATTGTTCCTAATCAGCATATGTACTGCCATTCAATTAGACTATATACTTCCTGCTATTCAATTTAACCTATGTGCTTCCTTATAATTAGCATGTCTTTCTTCTACTTATTCAAACTTATGTGTCTACTGCAATAGCATGTCTACTTTTGTTCAACCTATATGTTTACTGCAATAGCATGTCTACTTCTGTTTGATTGAACCTATGTGTCTTGCTTTCAACCTGTTTACTCCTGTTTTAGCTAGACCTATGTGCTTCTGCTCTCAGCAAGTCTTCATACTTGCTCATATCTAAACTAGACCTATGTCTGTTTACTTCTCCACTAGCATGTCTTTCTATCATATTTTAAAAGGTTCACCTCTCACATGCTCCTGACCAATATGGCTCCCTATCCCTGCTACCCTTTTGAATGTGATTGTCTGAGTGATCCCACTATGCCATGCCTTTGTTTAGTGTCTGATCACCTAGTAAACTAAATTGGAACTTTGAGTGATCCTGTTTCTGTATACTATTTGATTGCTGGGACCTTTGTTTGAGTTACAATAATTGAATGACCCTGCTTGCTCATTACTTTCTGAGAATCCAAAACTATTTTCTTCTGTTTTCAACCCATATTCCTAGAACCCTTAGGGTCTTGCCTCTCCAGTGTGAGCATTGCCTAGGAGTCCATGAGACTCCTCTGAACTTTGGCACATTGGGGCTAGCTTTCCAAACTTGCTCACAAAGGGTTGCTTTGAAAGTTTTCTGGTGTGAGCATTTCCCGGAGTCCCTGAGGCCCTTTGGGAACTTTGACACACCAGGATAGCACTGGGTGCATTATGAGAGTATTGGCATGATTCATACTTGATTGAAGGCCTGACTTTCAGGTTTACTATTTAGGCATGTTCAGGCTCCCTATAGTTGTTGCAGTTTTACTTCTGTAAATTCATTATTTATATTTGGTTTGTAACAATAATTTCTTTGTAAACAGATATTGGGGATATTAGTAAAACTGGGAGGGGTTCTTATACATATCTTGTTGGGAAATGGTAAATACCATGCCCATAGGTGTGGCAATATTTGTTTACTTAGATACCATGCCCATAGGTATTGCAATATTTGTTTACTTAGAAACCATGCTTATAGGTTATTGCAATGTCTGTTATGTAGATACCATGCCTATAGGTTATTGCAATGTCTGTTATGTAGATACCATGCCTATAGGTTATTGCAATGTCTGTTATTTATATACCATACTTATAGGTTATCGCAATCCTTGTTTATTTAGATGTCATGCCTATAGAGTTTAAAAATCAATCCTGCATTCTAGATACCATACATGTAAGTTTGCTGCGATGTATGCTTATGTACATTCAGATACCATGTCTATGAATCAGTTCTGCATTCTAGATACCATGCCTATAGGGCTTAAAATCAGTTTTGCATTTTAGACACCATGTCTGTAAGTTTAAAAATCAGTCTCTACATGCTGACAAAGTTTAAATCAGTTTTCTGCACGCCAATAAGGTTTTAAAACTAATTGCTGCATTTAAATGCCATGTCTATAGGATTTTATAACCAATTTCTGCATTTAGCTACCATTGTCTATAAGTCTAAAATCAGTCATTACACCTAGACAACATGCCTATAGGATCCAAACTGCCTGCTTAAAATTATTTACTGATTTATTGCACTCCTGATTAACGACTAGATACCATGTTCATAGGACAACATTGATACACGCCTGGGAAAGTCTGTAGGGTGACTAAAATCCTACAAACGGTAAAGCTATGCTTTTATTATTTGTGAATTGTCCACATTCAGCAAGCCCTAAAATCAGTAGACAAACTGATTAGGTCTCTATTGCCTCGCTTTAACACAATGATGCATATCTTCTATTTGTTATGCTCACTTAGATATCCTGATCTAGGATCCTTTGAAATATCTGAAATCTTGATATTTGAGACGTGCTATTGTCTGCTTGTGTGAGGAGGTAAAAGTGAACCTTTAATTGTTCCTTTATGTGAATGTCCTATTTGTTCTTGCTTGTCACTTAGATTTTTCCTTTCAAGCACTTTAGGAGAGTCTAGAACTGTCTTATTAGAGGTCCTAAACACCTCCAGGGCCATAAGGAAGGGATGGGTAATGCACGCATAGAGTACGTTTAATTAGCATCGCTTATATAACCACTAAGGGGAGGGTAACATGATAGTAAATGATATGATGACCTGTGCGCTAATGCTATGTGTAGCACCCCAACTTGGGGATGATTACCAAGCATTATGCAGATAGTGATCCTGTAGGCTAAAAAATCTAGGACCCCCTTTACCCCTTGTTTTAAATGTAATGCCAATTTATCTAATTTGCTTTATCTGTTTATAAGACTAATTCACATAATTTGAGTTCGGCCAGGACCTACCGTTATAGACCGTGAGGGGTACCTAACACCTTCCCCTTAAGGTTATTTCGAGCCCTTATCCAAGTCTTTGGTAATGCAAATCGATTTTACGAGTTACTTGCTTTAGGTGCCCTATAGCACCTTGAATATGTTAGGTGGCGACTCTTCAAATTTCGTACCCAACTCCCAAAAAGAAATGAGTTATTCTCAATGAATGTCGAAACTCGGACTCCACGAGGAAAAATGGGGCACGACAGTACTAAGATATGGTACTTCAGGACCAAATATCTCTTCATTCCTTTCTTGAGGTCGGAATGGATCCTTATTCGTATCAAGTGATCGAACAACTATTGGAGTACTTAATGGATGTGCTCCATCCATGTAAAATCATTTCAATACCTTTTCAATGTAGGCAGATTGATGAACAAAAATTTCGTTTGCCAAATGTTCAATTTACAAACCAAGGCATAATTTTGTCTTTCCGAGATCTTTCATCTCGAATTCCTTCTTTAAATAATCAATTGACTTTTGGAGTTCTAGAGTTCCAATTAGGTTTATGTCATCGACATATACAGCAAGTACAACAAATTCTGATATTGTTTTCTTTATAAAAACACATGGACAAATGGCAACATTTATGTAACGTTCCTTTAATAAATACTCACTAAGACGATTATACCACATTCGTCCTGATTGTTTTAGACCATACAAAGATCTTTGCAATTTAATTGAAAATATTTCCCGGGACTTTGAATTATATGCGTTAGGCATTTTAAATCCCTAAAAAATTTTCATGTATATCTCATTATCAAGTGAGCCATAAAAGTAGGCAGTAACTACATCCATTAAATGCATGTCAAGCTTTTCATGGACAACAAAACTAATGAGATAATGAAATGTTATATCATCCATAACGGGTGAATATGTCTCTTCATAATCGACACCAGGACTTTGTGAAAATCCTTGTGCAACAAGGCGTGCCTTATATCTTTGTACCTCATTTTTCTCATTCCTCTTGCATACAAAGACCCACTTATCGCCAACAGGCTTAACACCATTAGATGTTTGGACTACAGGCCCAAAAACTTCATGGTTTGCAAGTTAATTCTACTCTGATTGGATTGCCTCTTGCCATTTTGGCCAATCACGTCTTTGTCGATATTCTCCAACAGATTGAGGTTCAAGATCCTCACTATCTTGCATAATTCTAGATGCAACATTATATGCAAAGACATAATCCACCAATATATCCAATCGATTCAAATTTGTCTCAATGTCGATTGGATTTATTGATAGTTCCTTATTTTCTTAAGTCTTAAGCTCAGTGATTTCCTCCTGAATCTCAGGATTGGTTAAATCATGGATTCCTTCATGAGACTCTTTCATAGTGTCATCTTGATCATTTGTTTTCCTTTTCTAGGATTTCGATCCTTAGAACCTAATGGCCTGCCACGTTTTAGGCGTGCTTTTGACTCATTAGCTATGCCACTAGAAGATTGTTCAATAAGAACATCAATACGGATCAGAACATTCTCTGCAGGGATATGTGATCTTGTTATTCTTTTTAGATCCGTAAATGTATCTATCATTTGATTTGCTATTTTTTGCAAATGAATAATCTTTTGCACCTGTTTTTCACAAATAGAGGTACGTGGATCAAGATGAGACAATGATGAATTTTTCCACAAAATTTCCTGTTTAGTTTCACCATTTTCTACCTCTAATTTTGGGAAAAGTGTCTCATCGAATCGGCAATCTGCAAATTGTGCAGTGAACAAATCCCCCATTAATGTTTTGAGGTAGCGAATAATGGAGCACGATTCAAACCCAACGTATATTCCTAACCTTCTTTGGGGCCCATTTTGGTGCGATATGGCGGTGCTACAGACACATATACTGCACATCCAAAAATTCTTAAATGGGATATATTAGGTTCATGATCCAAAACTAATTGCAACGGGGAATATTTAATGATAATTTGTCGGTCTGAGACGAAATAGCATTGCTGCATGTAAAATGGCATGACCCCAAACAAAAGTGGGCTTCCTCGTTTCATGAGTAACTGTCTTGCTATCAATTGCAGACGTTTTATTAAAGACTTTGCAAGGCCATTTAGAGTGTGACCATGAACTACATGATGTTTCACTTTTATCCCAATTGATAAGCAATAATAATTAAATGCTTGGGATGAAAACTCAGTAGCATTATCAAGTCTAATAGACTTAATTGGATTATCGGGGAATTGCGCCCGTAATCGAATTATTTGTGCCATTAATTTTGCAAATGCGAGGTTACGAGATGACAATAGGCACATATGAGACCATCTTGAAGATGCATCTATTAAGACCATAAAATATCTAAACGACCCACTAGATGGGTGAATAGGTCCACAAATGTCCCCTTGTATACATTCCAAAAATGCAAGGGGACTCAATCCCAACCTTTGTTGGTGATGGTCTAATAATTAACTTGCCTTGATAACAAGAAGTGCAAGAAAATTTATTACATAAAGAATCTTTAAATTCTTTAATGGATGCCCATTTGAGTTTTCTATAATCAGTCTCATCATAATTGATCCAGTGTATCCCAATCGATCATGCCAAAGTACAAAAGTATTGGAATCAGTAACCCTTTGGTTTACCCTTGAATGTGCTTCAATTGCACCAATACTTGTCCAATACAGGCCACAAGATAAAGATAAGAATTTTTCAATAACCCTTTTCTCGCCAGAGACATTCTTGGTAATGATGAGATATTCAATATTATTCTCATCTATTGTCTCAATATGATATCCATTTCGGCGGATATCTTTAAAACTCAACAAGTTCCTCTTGGACTTATAGGAGAACATTGCATTCTCTATGATAAGTATTGTTCCCTTAGGCAGAGATATAATAGCTCTTTCAGAGCCTTCAATTTGATTACTACTACCAGAAATTATAGTAAAATCTGCCTTACACATACTTAAATGAGAGAAATATTTTTTCTCTTTGAATATTGTATGTGCCGTACATGAATCAACTAAACAAATATTTTTACAATTGAACTTTGATTCAAGTTTGCTTTGTGGGATATCCATGTTTGTTTCCAATGGTTTGGCATACAAAAGAAAATATACTAATAAATATTAGTATTTTTAGAGAATAACAGAGTTAAATCAATAATTAAATAATAACATTGTAATGCAATTTCGAGCTAACTCTGATTATGATACAAGCAATTACGTAGCTAAAAATAATACAATTCTGAGTACACTATACATACACGTGTACATATTTTGTAAAGGGAATTATTATATTATTACACATGTTCTACCCTTACACTATTCTGTCATCCAAAATGTTAGAACATCTCAATCAAGCAACTGTAATATAATTTTGCTAAACCATACAGAAAGAGACGGACAATGAAATCAACTAATTGCCTATCACATTACGTTAATGGAAATAATAGAAGTTCTGAAATGGAGTTAGTACGTTGTTTCACAAAATGGAAGAAAGCCACTTCAGTTATACCCAATTTAAAATACAAAAATAAATATTGCATTACGACGAAATAATAATTATTAAATAATTTAATCAAAACGAACTAATACTATTTCATAAAATAAATAATACTAATGACTACTACTCATGTAAAGAACTGTAATTACATAATGTTTATTAGCTAGCTATTACGAATAGGCAAAAATAAAAAATTAAAAAACAAACTACTCAATCATCTTTAACCACAGATCCTTCACCGATCAAGTGGTCTATTTTCCCATTAGGGTGCTCAAAGAAGTCTGCCACATCCAAGAGGGTGATATCAAAGTCATTGTCATAGACAAGATTAACTTCAGGGCCTTTATTCCTTAGAGATGTTTGATAAAGCTCAACTAAATGTCTTGATGTACGACAAATATTTGCTCAATGCCCTTTTCCACCGCAACGATAGCATTCAGTTTCTGAACCATTTTCCTTTGGCTTCTCATCTTTCCCTTTCCACTTTTGATGGTTATTTTTTTTGGGAGTGATTAACACCAGGAGAATTTCTTCCTTGTCTACGGCCACGACTACTGCCACGACCACGAATAGGGCCACGACCTTTTCCACGCTTAGCATAATAGGAATACACCTCATCCACTTCAGGCAATGGTGTAAACCCAGTGGGTCGATTTTCATGATTTCTCATGAGTAAGTCGTTGTTTCGTCCCGCCACAAAGAGAAGAGAAATCAACTCAGAGTACTTTTTGAAACCTTTCTCTCGGTACTGTTGTTACAAGATCATATTGGAGGCATGTAATGTTGTGAACGTTTTTTCAAGCATATCATAGCCAGTGATAGTATCTCCACAGAGTTTCAATTTAGAAGTAATTCTGAACATCGCAGAATTATATTTAGAAACAGATTTAAAGTCTTGGAGCCTCAGATGAGCCCAATCATATCGTGCTTGTGGAAGAGTAACCAACTTTAAGTTGTCATGTCTTTCCTTTAAGCCATTCCACAAAACAAGTGGATCTTTGACTGTGAGATATTCTATTTTCAACCTGATATTAGGCTAGATATATGTCATTTGACAATAGTTTTTTCCCCAACTTGATTATATTTCAATGCTCTAATATAATTAAATGATGAAAAATAAGCTCTAAATTGTGTTGTAGGAATGAAGAGCTTGTATGAGGCCTTAAAGTTGTGATTGGAGCTACATTGAAGTAAAAAAGACCCATAGGAGCTGAATGAGCGAGAAAACGAGAATAAAAGAACCAAACAAATGAGACTTGGACTAGCGCGCCCAGTAGCGCGCCCACATGCGCGATCGCGCTAGTCCAGATTCCGGAACAGAATCGTCAGGGGTAATTTTGGAAGTCTGGGGGGAAAATTCACTTAACTTATAGAAGGTCAAGCTCGCCCTAAAATAGAGGTGTGCAACTTTTATTAGCTAAGAACAAGAATAGGAAAAGCAAGGAGCTAAGAGGAGTTTTCTACATCAAGTTCTTCTCCTCTTCCTTTTGTTTTTATGATTTGTAATGAAGTTATTTATTATGATGTTTATCAATGTTATGAGTAGCTAACGCTTTTAATCGAAGGTTTTGGTTGAACCCGTTGTGGATGAACTTATTGTGATATTAATATAGTTTTGAGTTAGTTGTTAATCTCTATTTGTTCAACTATGTTTTTATATTTGGTTAGTTGAAAGGATCATCAATTAGCCATGCCTATTTATTATGTAGCTACTTGAGAAAGAATGCATATTTAGATAATTGTTTGAACAACATCACTCCCGGAGAATAGGTGAAGTCATAACCGAGGGTTTAGAGGTTGGAGTAGAGATAACGATACCTCGGGTGCAATCTAAGTGAATTATAATACGAATCTAGCTAGCGTAGCTTAAGAGATTGCGTCTAGTAAATTATCATAATTACTTGAGGGAGAGTTATGATTGTTGAAGAGTTCATGATTGATAGAGATAACTAATTCATAGCTATAAGAAATATACGACTAAGGAAATCTACACTGGGGGAAGCTATTACCTTAGGCCTTTATTCCAATTGTCTATATTTGCGTATTAATTAACCTTTGTTTTATTGATTCAAATAGCTGTCGTAGTAATTATAACACCACTTGTATTCACAAAGTTTGAGGAGGTTGACTAATAAGAATTTAGTACTTCAAAGACTTCTCTTGATACGTTAATTCCCTATGGGATTTGACTCGGGGCATAATACCCCGGATTATATTTGCAACGCCCGCGTAGTCTTTTAATAGGCTTAGTTGAGCGTGATCAAATTTTGGCGCCGTTGCCGGGGAGTTAATGGTATTATCAATTGTGATTGAAAGAAGTACAAAAAAAAAATCTTAGTGTAGTTAGTTTTCTCTACACCCAATTTTTACATTGAAATTTTTAACGTTTGTTGACTTGGTTGCACAGGTGCGTGCCTAGAAACTCATCGAGAACTGGTGAAGTATTTGAAGCATTTTCAGATCCCGAGAAAATTTGCAAGGCCTTGAACCGGGCCAACCGGAGAAACAAACAATAACAAACAACTGATCCAATCGAAACAACAATGGGAGATCACGAAGAACACCCAGTTGTACCAATAGCACCAATGGCACCTCTTGTGCCCAAGGCGGTTCTTTATGATTGGGCACAACCCGCAGCTGAAAATTTGGCCACCTCAATTTTAGTCCCGCAGATACAAGGTGAATCATTCCAAATCACAAATAACATGCTGCATTTGTTGCAAAACACGGGGCTATTTTCGGGGTCACAAGTCAAAGATCCTCAACAGCACTTGAAAATTTTTCGATCAATCTGCAAGTCCCAAAGACAGCCCAATATAACTCCAGAAGCAATCAAGTTGCTATTGTTCCCATTCTCAGTGATCGGAGCTGCCCAAACCTGGTTAAACTCACTTCCCATAAATTCCATGACAACTTGGGATGAGTTAGTCAGGCAATTCGTGAACAAGTTCCACCCCCCAACAAAACCGCGCAACAGATTGATGACATTTTGAGTTTTAAACAGAGGCCAATGGAATCATTGCATGAAACATGGGAGAGTTTTAAAGGGATGCTGGTCATATGTCCGCACCATGGCATTCCAAATTTGATGTCCGCACCATGGCATTCCAATTTGATGTTGGGACAACGGTTCTACATAAGATTGTCAGACAACGTGAAGAACATTGTTGATGCTTCAGCGGGTGGAGCATTCTTGAGTAAAACATGGAGAGAAGGTCAAGGTCTGCTTGACAAGATGATACAGAATTCAGGATGGATAACCAAAAATGCACCTATCACTCCAGTGGTGCACTCAGTGCCTTTAGATCCATCCAATTCAATGGCTGAAAATATGGCCACTTTATTGTCACAAATGAGCATACTCACCAAAAGGGTGCAAGAGTCAGGGCAAAAACAGCAGGTACATATTGTAGATACTACTAATGGGGGCTTGTCCACATCTTGCATTAGTCAGCCAATCGGTAATCAGTGGCCTACAGGACACGATCATCAGCACTACCCTGAAGATATGAACTATATGTCTAATTATGGAGGCCAGAGACAGGGTGGTCAGAATTGGGGTCAGCAAAATCAGCAATACAGGCCAGCCCAATCACAGTTCAACAGTGGAAACATGGGAGGTATGAAACCCCCCCAACAATATAGCACCTTACCAAAGGCCACAGGGATACAGTAATCAGAATCAATAGCAGGGGTATCACCCTCCTCAGCAGCAGTACAGTGGAAGGCAGGAAGATGGGTTTGCTAGACTTGAAGCAATGATGCAACAAGTCATTGGGTCTAATGCAAAGATTAGTGAAAGAGTAGATGCACATGACTCGGCGATCAAGAATATTGAAATGCAAATGGGCTAAATTTCGATGTCTCTAAACAATCGCCCTCATGGAACACTACCCGCAAATACCCAGGTAAATCCAAAAGATCAAGTCCTGAAGCAGTTGATGGCGGTGAGCTTACGTAATGGCAAAGATTTGGATGTAGAGTAAGAAAGGGCTCGAGAAGCCAGGGGAGCTGAGACACTTATATCAGTGCCCATAGAGTTGGATGAATCAATGAAACTAACAGAAGTGACAGCCCAGCCTGCCCAGGAAGAAGGTAACATTCAAATTGAGACCGAGAAAGAAGCTGAAATAGTACAGAAACCAGTGGTTGATGTAGCGGCTGATAAATATCAATCCCAAATAATTGGGAAGAAGAGACCTTCTGCACCCTTCCCTCAGAGGCTTGCTAAGTACCAAAAAGAGGAGCAATACAAGAAGTTCTTGGAAATGCTAAAACAAATCTAGGTAAACATTCCCTTAATTGATGCTTTGAAAGAGATGCCTGGGTATGCAAAAATGATGAAGGACTTAATGTCCCTAAAATTTGATTTTCAAGACTTAGCCACAGTTACTCTCACCCAGACCTGTAGTGCAGTGGTGACTAGACCAATTGCGGAAAAGCTATCTGACCCAGGGAGCTTTACAATCCCATGCACTATTGGTGATTGTGACTTTGCTAAAGTACTGTGTGATCTAGGGGCCAACATTAATCTTATGCCCCTGGCAATTTATAAAAGGCTGGGTATTGGAAGAGCTAGACCCACCTCTATATTGTTGTAGCTGGCTGACAAGACGGTAAAGCGACCCTCTGGTATTCTGGATGATGAGTTGATTTAGGTAGGGAAATTTGTGTTCCCTGCAGATTTTGTAATCTTAGATTGTAAAGTAGATGAAGAGATTCCCATAATTTTGGGAAGACCATTCCTGGCCACGGGGAGAGCTTTAATCGATTGTGAAACTGGGGAGTTAAAGTTGAGGTTGAACGATGAAGAAATAACATTCAACGTGCAGAAATCTATAAGGCGACCAAGTGAATTCGCCAATTGATCTTTTATAGATGTCGTGGAGGTAATTGTACCTTGTTGCGTGTCTGATGAACTTTAATGAGGTAAAGGGAGAAGAACTAGCTGGATGGGTAATGGAATTAGAAGGTAGAGGGTTCTGGGATAAAACACTTGAATTTGAGCCCTTGCACTTGGAGAACAGAGAAGCTCCTCCAGCCAAGCCATCAATCGAAGAACCACCAAAGTTGGAGTTAAAGCCATTGCCAGCCCATCTCAGGTATGAGTTTCTTGGACTTAACTCCACATTACCTGTTATTATTTCATCTAGTTTGCTAGATGTGCAGACTCAACAACTCTTGCAGGTACTTACGGAGTGCAAGACTGCTCTTGGGTGGACCATGGCAAACATAAAGGGAATCAGCCCCGCATACTGTATGCATAAAATTCTGCTGGAAGAAGGACAAAAACCTTCCAGAGAACACCAAAGAAGGCTGAACCCCAATATGAAAGAAGTGGTGAAGAAAGAGGTGATCAAGTGGTTAGATGTGGGAATCATTTTCCCAATTTCTGACAGTAGCTGAGTTAGCCCAGTTCAATGTGTACCAAAAAAAGGTGGCATGACGGTAGTTAAGAATGATAACAAGAATTGATTCCTACAAGAACCGTCACAGGATGGAGAATTTGTATGGATTATAGGAAGCTGAACTTGGCTACCCAGAAAGACCATTTCCCACTTCCTTTTATTGATCAGATGTTGGATAGATTGGCAGGAAGGTCACACTTCTGTTTTCTCGACAGATACTCGGGGTACAACCAGATTTTTATTGCCCCGGAGGATAGGGAAAAGACTTCATTCACTTGCCCTTACAGAGTGTTTGCCTTCAGGAGAATGCCATTTGGCCTTTGTAATGCACCTGCAACATTCCAACGGTGCATGATGGACATTTTTACAGATATGGTGGAGGACATTATGGAGGTCTTCATGGATGATTTCTCAATGGTGGGAAATTCGTTTGATGAATGCCTAGCAAATTTAACCCGTGTCCTAAAAAGGTGCTTCGAGACGAATCTAGTGCTAAATTGGGAGAAGTTCCATTTTATGGTACAAGAAGGAATTGTCTTGGGGCACTTAGTGTCGAGTAAAGGGATTGAGGTGGACAGAGCCAAAGTCGACATGATAGAAAAACTTCCACCTCCAACATCAGTCAAGGCTATTCGTAGCTTCCTGGGACATGCCGGCTTCTACCGGTGATTCATCAAGGATTTTTCCAAGATCGCAAATCCCCTATGTAAGTTGCTCAAAAAAGATAACCCATTTGTGTTTTCTGATGATTGCAGGTTAGCTTTTGAGGAACTGAAGAAGCGGCTAGTCACAGTACCGATTGTAGTTGCTCCCCACTAGGAGCAACCGTTTGAACTCATATGTGATGCTAGTGACTACGCTGTGGAAGCCGTGTTGGGACAACGCAAGGATAAGGTAATGCACCCTATTTACTACACAAGTAGGACATTGAGTGTTGCTCAGCTGAATTACACGGTAACTAAAAAAGAAATGTTGATTGTTGTGTTCGCCTTTGATAAGTTCAAGTCTTACTTGATCGGGTCGAAGGTGATAATATACACAGATCACACAGCCATTAGGTATTTGGTTAATAAAAAAGAGTCTAAGACGCGCCTAATTCGTTGGGTGCTGCTTTTGCAAGAGTTTGACTTGGAGATTCGTGACCGTAAGGGAACGGAGAACCATGTCGCTGATCATTTGTCGCGCCTTGAAGGTGCTGAAAAGTCAATTGAGTGTGAGGATATTCTGGAAACTTTTCCAGACGACCAGCTGTTAGCTACAAGTGTGGAAGATGTGCCATGGTATGCTGATATTGCAAACTATTTGGCCTGCGGCATTAAACCATATGAACTCTCTTATGTTCAAAAGAAACGATTTTATCGTGATTGCCGAAACTATTACTGGGATGAAGCAGATGTGTTTAAAATTTGCATTGATAACATGATCCAGAGATGCATCCCCGAGATAGAACAATGTTCTATTTTGCAGGCTTGTCACGCATCACCTTATGGAGGACATTTTGGAGGAGTTCGGACAGCAGCAAAGGTGTTAGAGGCAGGGTTCTACTGGATAACAATCTTTAAGGATGCTCACCAATGGGTAAAGGGCTGTAATGAATGCCAATGAACGGGAAACATATCCCGTAGACATGAGATACCCTTGAATCCAATTCAGCAAGTTGAGGTGTTCGACGTTTGGGGAATTGATTTCATGGGTCCCTCCGTCAGTTCTTATAGCAATAAGTACATACTTGTTGTGGTGGATTATGTATCCAAATGGGTGGAAGCTGCAACACTTCCCACCAATGATTCGAGAGTGGTGGTCGGATTCTTGAAGAAGAATATATTCACCCGATTCGGGACTCCGAGGGCCATCATTAGTGACGAGGGCATGCCCTTTTGCAATCGTGTCTTTGAAAAGTTGTTGGCTAAATTGATGTGCACCACAAGGTAGCAACCCCATATCACCCTCAAACAAGCAGGCAGGTAGAGGTATTAAACCGTGAGATCAAGAGTGTACTCACTAAAAATGTAAACGCCACAAGAACTGATGGCGAAAAAGCTTGACGACGCACTTTGGGCCTATATGACTGCATTCAAAACACCTATTGGTATGTCACCATACAAATTGGTGTTTGGGAAGGCCTGTCACCTACCTGTGGAGCTAGAACATCGAGCTTGGTGGACACTAAAGCAATTGAACATGAACCCTGATGAAGCTGGAGAAACTCGACTAGCAAAGTTGCATGAGTTGGAGGAATTCAGATATCACGCCTTTGAAAGCACGAGACTCTACAAGGAGAGGATGAAGAGATTGCATGACAAACACATTGTGGACAAAAATTTCAAACCTGGAGACAAGGTATTATTATACAATTCAAGGTTGAGATTGTTTCCGGGTAAACTTAAGTCCCGATGGTCTAGGACGTTCAAGATGACCGAAGTGTTCCCGTCTGGGACTGTGGAGATAACCAATGAAGATGGCACTAACACTTTCAAAGTTAATGGACAACGACTAAAACTGTATGTGGGGATGGAGGAAACGAAAGAGTTTTCCGTAATAATTCTTGTTGAACCGCAAAGGTCGAGCGAGCCTTAAATGAGCTTACTCTACGTCGTGCCATGACATTAACTAAGGCGCTGGTTGGGAGTTAACCCGACGGTCGTAGTAGTAATTAATTGTGAGTTTTTGAAAATGCTAACCAATGCAGGTAACAATGGGCGGATGATAAGGCAATCGAAAATGAAAAAAAAAGGTGAAAGTTCAGGATTTTGAAGCCCAGTTAGCGCGACTGCGCTTATGGGCGCACTCATGGACGCGATACTAGCGCGACCGCGCATTTGGGCGTGCTAAGAATGCGCTAAAATGGCGCAAACATTCTTCCTGGGCTGCATTACTGAACGCGCTTCTAGCGCGATTGCGCATCTGAACGCGCTAATGGATGCGCTACTTGGCAAAACATTCTATCTTGGACGCGCTAATTTAGCGCGATCGCGCATATGAACGCGCTAATAGCGTTCTGCCCTTGATACCCGACTGTTTGTTCTTTGATTTGATTTTTTTATTTTTCAATTATTTTTTCTTTAGTGTAACTCATTCCCCCCCTCCCCATTCTAATAACCCCAACGCCCAAACCCCTCCCATTACCAACACACAAGCCTCCAACACTTAAGCAAACACTACCCAATTCCTTCTTCTTCTTCAACTCACCTTCTCCAGAATTGTTTTTCCATCTTTTAATAGTTTTTCCAATTCTCCAACACACTTTCCCCTTCCCATTCTTCTCTAATCTTCATTCACTAAAGGTATGTTCATCTTGCTCCAAATTTTTTCTCTTTATTTCAAATAGTCCCTGCAGATTTTGGTATGTTTAAGCACGCTTTCTTTTAGATATTTATCTTTATTTTTGTTTGGTTAATAGTAGAATTGGTAGTAATTATTGTAATATTTATGAGTTGTGAGAATTATAGAGTGTTGTTTACTTGATTGTTGACATTTGGGAGATTTGGTGGTGGGTTCATATTGCAAATTATTTGGAATGGGTTGTGTGTACCTAACGCCCATAAGGTGTTTGTAAAAAGGCTCCAATGACTGAAATTATATAATGGTGACCACGTATGTGCATGAAGTCAGAGTAACCGTAGTGCGTCACACTTTTTGGTGTTGGGAGGTACTTATTTGTTCCCGATTTGCAGGTACCATGGCTCCATCAAAGAAACGCCGCACCACCGGTCCATCAACTAGCAGACAAACCTCCAGGTCGCGAGGGGATGCACCTGCACGCCTTTTTGATGATACAAAATTTGTCTCAGCTAAAGCCCAGGACCGCTTTGCTGAGAAGGCTTCTAAGAAGCCAATTCCTGAAAGGGGCATTGAAGTCTGATTACTCCAGCGAAATTGCCCTTACATATATGAAGAGTTGATGAGACGTGGGCTCCAAACTTTCATTAATGAGCCCGGTGAAGGCAATGTTATGGTTGTAAGGGAATTTTACGCCAACGCGCCTGAGCATCACAATGGCATCATCACAGTACGGGACAAAGCGGTGAATGCCTCTGTTGAGGCAATAAGGGCGGCATACCAGCTACCACCACCTGTGATTGATTATGATGCCTTCTATGAATATGGCCGCAACCCAACACAGGAAAAGTGGAAGCGATTCATTGAAACTATCTGTGCATCAAGAAAAGAAGTAGTTTGGATGCGATATGTGAGAAGTTCCACTCCTCCGCACTCACCTATGAAGCAAAATGTTGGTTGTACCTAATCAACAACCGTTTGATTCCATCCCATAATACTATTGAGGTGAATAGGCCTAGAGCCGCTTTGATTTGGTGTTTCGTCAATGGGCACAACTTTGATGTGGCAAAAGTAATATATGACGAGATGTTCATCCGCAGCCGAGTAAAAAGGTATGGGTTCTTCTTCCCTTCTTTAGTAACTCAACTTTGTAAGGATGCTCGAGTGACCAAAAATATAGTTGTGGATGGCCTTGTAAGAAAGGACCGGAAGTTCCGCACGGACAAGGTAACCACGGGAAAGGAACCAGCTGCAGCGGAGGTAGAAAGTAGTGGTAGCTCTGACGATTCAGATGACGAGGATGAAGAAGAGGAGAATATGAGTGTCGAACACCAGGGCCTAGAGCACGAGGATGCAGCTCCAACACCATCTAGGGCATCCATATCTTCACAGCCACGCAGGAGCACACGCATGACCGCTTTGGAACAAGAGATGGCTGGGTTACGTACTTCAGTCACAGATTTAGGTGCCCGAGTGGAGGTGGTTGCTGACAGACAAGTGAAGTCTAAAAAGAATTTCTTGGGCTGGTTAAGAGCTCTGGGTCGCGCATGCAATGTGAGCCCAGAAACCGTCTCCGACCAGGAGTGACCTTCAGGGAAGTACCTCAACCTCACTATTCTTTACAATTTTTACAGCCATGGGGACATGTCTTGATTATAAGTGTGGGATGGGAGATGCTTCATTGTACATATGTAGTTGTTATTTGACTATTTGATTTTGGTTGATTTTATTTTGTTTTGGTTGTTTTGGTATTGATTTAGTTTTGGTATTGTTTAAAGTAGTTAAATAGCTGGGACTAAGTCGAGCATATAAAAAAACAACGAAAATGCAGACTCTTCCTGATGATGGATCCTTTAGATAATTTTCTTGAGGGAAGTTAGTCTAGAGAAAATTCCAAAAAGATTTTTTATTTATTTTCTTTTTAGGTAGTGTAGTAACTCCCCCTTGGTTTTTCTTTGGGCCACGGTTCTTTTCCAAGGGTTTAGCTTGAACCGGGTATAGGTAGTTTTTATTCATTTTGTTTTCTCTTTAGTTTTTAAAATTAGGATTAACGGGCTAATGAGCGGAGTGCGAAAAGAAAAGCCTTTAGCGCTATTTCACCTGAACACAATAGACACTAGAGTGTAACGCCTATTCTCAGTAGTTGATTCTTGCTAAAGTGCCTTAAACTGTATATTTGTCACTGACTTGAATACTCAGAAAAGAGTGTCTTGATAAGCCAATCCGGAATGAGTCATGTGCCATATGTGTGAGTTTTACTATATTCCATGATTCACATTTGATGCCTAGAACTTGCCCTGCGTGTTTGCAATGCGAAATAGTAGTTCATTCAGTCTTAGAAATGATATAGGCAAATCTTTGTTGAGCTAGACTTATAAAATAAACCCACCTAACTGCAATACATCTTAGTTAACCCCGTTGTGCTTATAAGCCTATTTCTTTGGCAACCACATTGTGAACCTTACCCAATTGTTTGAATAGCCTGTTGTTTGAACCCTATTTCCTCACATAAGCACTTGAATGGTATTGAAAATTATGCAAAGACAAAAGTGTGGAGGTGATGGTTCGGTTTTTGAGTGAAACCACAGAAATCGAAAAATAGGTGTAGAATTCTGTTGCATAAAAGATGAAGCAACATAAAAAAAAAGAGAGATTAATATAGTGGTTGAGAAGTGGTGGTTTGCTATAATTACACCTAATGAATGGGGTCTGTTGTAAACAAAAGAACGGTGGTGAAATGTTTGGTTGACAAAAGGTTTGGTTTTGAATGTTGATGTAATTGTACTAAAAGTGCTTAGGGAGGTTAATCACTATATCCAAATGTACCCTATTCGTTCCTTAACCTACATTACAACCAAGTAAAGTCCTATTGATCTTAGACTGAGTGGCTCAATTAGTAGAGTAGTACACTACGGGCAAGCTTATGGTGCATCTTTGTGACATGTGAATGTTATTTTCTTGAGAGTGAGTGAATTTCAGTTATTTAAGTTCCCAATTGTTCTAAATATTATTATATGTGGAACTACTCGCTTGTGTGAAGGTGAGGGCATGTCATTCATGAAGGAAAGACAAGTCTTGACTTCGGTATAGAGTAGCTTGAGAAAATATGAATATTGCACGGCACATGAGAGTCAACTTTTAAGGATATGATTGTTCACTCCTAGGTGTAACTCATGTGATTTATTCTTGGTGTAATGCGTTAGGGAAGAATGCTTAGTGAAGGAACCTCTATCAAGGGTGGTGGATTGCTAGAGGACTAGCAAGGATTTAAGTATGGGGTGTTGATATTAGGCTAGATATATGTCATTTGACAATGGTTTTTCCCCAACTTGATTATGTTTCAATGCTCTAATATAATTAAATGATGAAAAAATGAGCTCTAAATTGTGTTGCAGGAATGAAGAGCTTGTATGAGGCTTTAAAGCTGTGATTGGAGCTACATTGAATCAAGAAAGACCCTTAGGAGCTGAATGAGCGAGAAGACGAGAATAAAAGAACCAAACAAATGAGACCTGGACTAGCGCGCCCAGTAGCACGCCCACATACGCGATCGCGCTAGTCCAGATTCCGGAACAGAATCGTCAGGGGTAATTTTGGAAATCTGGGGGGGGGGGCAAATTCACTTAACCTATAGAAGTTCAAGCTCGCCCAAAAATAGAGGTGTGCATCTTTTATTAGCTAAGAACAAGAATAGGAAAGGCAAGGAGCTAAGAAGAGTTTTCTACATCAAGTTCTTCTCCTCTTCATTTTGTTTTTATGATTTGTAATGAAGTTATTTATTATGATGTTTATCATTGTTATGAGTAGCTAACGCTTTTAATCTAAGGTTTTGGTTGAACCCGTTGTGGATGAACTTATTGTGATATTAATATAGTTTTGAGATAGTTATTAATCTCTATTTGTTCAACTATGTTTTGATATTTGGTTAGTTGAAAGGATCCTCAATTAGCCATGCCTATTTATTATGTAGCTACTTGAGAAAGAATGCATATTTACGTAATTGTTTGAACAACATCACTCCCGGAGTATAGGCGAAGTCATAACCGAGGGTTTAGAGGTTGGAGTAGAGATAACGATACCTCGGGTGCAATCTAAGTGAATTGTAATGCGAATCTAGCTAGCGTAGCTTGAGAGAGTGCGTCTAGTAAATTATCATAATTACTTGAGAGAGAGAGTTATGATTGTTGGAGAGTTCATGATTGATAGAGATAACTAATTCATAACTATAAGAAATATACGACTAAGGAAATCTACAACGGGGGAAGCCATTACCTTAGGCCTTTATTCCAATTGTCTACATTTGCGTATTAATTAACCTTTGTTTTATTGATTCGAATAGCTGTCGTAGTAATTAGAACACCACTTGTATTCACAAAGTTTGAGGAGGTTGACTAATAAGAATTTAGTACTTCAAAGACTTCTCTTGATACGTTAATTCCCTGTGGGATTTGACTCGGGGCATAATACCCCGGATTATATTTGCAACGCCCGCGTAGTCTTTTAATAGGCTTAGTTGAGCGTGATCACAACCCTTCATCAAGGTGATGACGCAAGAAAATCAAGGCATTCACACAGTCTTGGGTAGATGCTTTATTTTTATCTTTAATGGCGTCTTGAAGACCCATTGCATCTAAATGGATTTTAGCATCCAACACCCATGTCATATAGTTCTTGCCCGAAATTTGAAGGGCAACGAACTTTCTTTTCATAATATCAGTCATAATTAAAAGAGGAGAAAAGTTATACCTTAATCTTCTCAAAGATCTTCTTGAGACGGTAGAGTCTCGTGCTGATAACGTGAAATAAAACAATAAAGAAGAATATTGCAAAGAAAGAGAGAGAATTATTATTGCTTTGAGATGAATTGCAATGTTATAGGACCCCTCTATTTATCGTGAAAGGATAATTTAGCCACCAAGTAAAGTCTCTCTAAAATATAGACTTCCATATTAAATAAAACCCTATTTATAACAGATATTCTAAATTTTGATCATTATAAATGTTACGCCGCGTTAGACAACGAAAACGTTACTAGCTGTTTGCAATTTTATAAACATGGTTTATCTCACGTAAACGAGGGAAGAAAGCATACCTTATTATGGTCATATTATATGATCAATTGGTGGTGGTGTGTGCACAGAAATTATACTAAATGGTAATACCTAAATCTGGAAATCTAATTTGTAATTGTAGATTCAACGACCAAAAGTTAAATTTGCTTTTTATTTTTTATTTTTGACGGTGGGGGTGGGGCATAAGAAAAGCACGCCGGACAATGGCTATTTATCTGTTCGATAAAACTATGCTCCTTTATCCTAATATTTATTAATTTATTTACATCAATTTCGTTTAATAATTGTGAGCATCATTAAATACTTAGGCAAAGTTTAATCACCTTTTTTTTTTTTTACAAAGAATTGTTAAGCGACTTTCTTTGATAAATACTTAGGAAAAGTAATTGAGTAATTTTTCGTGACAGAAATTGTTTAGTATCTTTGATATAAACTAAAAAAATTGGAATGACTATCCGTAAAGTAACACTGATTCAAATAAGAAATTGAACAAATTATTATATCTTAAAAGTCATAATTTTCCATTTATTGTAACTTAAATTTTTCCAAAGTTGCATGGCTAAAAAGTTAGAGGAGATGTTAGTTCCTATCAGAAAATGACTAAAATTAAAGGTAACAAAAAGAAGGCATCATATTCGCTTGAAATAGTGTTCATAGCACGATTAAAGAATTAGGTTCCAATAAAATATGGAATTTACACATTTATGTTTCCTCAAAGTATTTGTCCGAAAGCTCTCGTTCAAGGTTTTTAAAACATAGAAAAAAGATTCTTCCATTAATATCATTTAATGATGAGCTACACTCAAAGTATATAGTCGACCACCTTGGATTTATTAGTGCTTATTCTATTCTACATACATCAAAGGTCTAAAATATATTTATCTCTTAACTTACCTACATAGAAGGTGTAAAAGATATATTTATTCAATCATGTTTACCAAAAAACAATTGCAAGTATTTTCGAAGTTTGATTGTGAGAATGGATTAAATAATTCTTTCGTCTCAATTTGCATGCCAGATTTTTACTGTGCACAGAGTTTAAAAAAGAAAGGGAGGGATCAGAGTATTAAACTGCAAAAAGAGGAAGATGAGTCCAAGGTATGGCTAATGGTGCGGGACAAAGACAAGGACAGACAGAATTGAAAACCTGAATAAACAATAAGTCTTTAGTATTCTCCAGTAATGAATAAACTAGGTGGGTAATACACTAACATGACAAGTCAAATATATTATCTTATTTATTTCCAGCATTAGATAATTGCGAGCATCATTAAAATATGTGGAATTAGGTAAAGCAGGTCGGATTAATGAAGTAATTACGCGAGAGGATTAAGGAGAGTTAGGGTGATCATCAGAGTTCACGTTATGGAAGGTTTTATTTCATTTAGCAACTTAGAGGCTATCCTGGATGTGGAAATCCAAAATGTTTACTACGTGTAACATAAAACTTAATGATTATATGTTTACATACACACATGCATATAGATACTCCTAACATAGGAAACAACTTAGTGAGAATAAGATTTGGTGGTTCTTGCTGTTACATAATGTTACATTTGATTAGGTGTTTTTTTCCTTCATCTGATTAGGTGTTTGCTAGAAATTTATTGAATCCGCTTAGAAACTTGTATATTTGTATAGTGATAAGTTTTAGATTAATAATAGTAAGTAATTTACTTTGAAAGCAAATTATCTACTATTGAAATTAGGGTGTCAAATGGATGAGTTGGACTGATTTCGAGTGGGTCAAAATGGACTGAGTCAATAAATGAGTCGATTAATGACTCGTCCAAAAGTAATTTGCTGAGATAGGCTGGTTCAAGATGGGCTAAAATTTGGGTCAAAATCCAACCCACCTAACTCTTACCAAGCTTTTATTAATGCGTATTATTTTCTTATGAATTGTTTAATTATGAAATAAGACTTTTTTTTTTCTTTTATTGTGTTAAATAAAAAATTATTTTAGATATATTTTAGCAAAATTACTCATGAATCAATTTGGGCTAAATATCAGTCCAACTTTAGATGGATTGAAATGCAGTGGGTCAAGATATCACTACTAAAAAACATCTGTTTACCGACGCAACAGTACTGACAAACTTTTTTTCCGCCGGTATTCAGAAGGACTTTCCGACAGAGTCTCTTGGTACTTTTGAACTTTTTAATTTCTAATTTTTTTAAAAAAGAACCGACGGACTTCCGTCGGTAAATAATGATATTTTGACCGGTCAAAATTTAAATGGTTGTACCGATGGGGTACCGACGGACTCCGTCGGTAATTTACCGATGGACTCCCTTGAAACATTTTGTATTTATATTTTTGAATTATTTTTTTAGGTACCGACAGTGTCTTTCGGTACTTTTAAAAAAATAAATGAAAAAGAAAATAAAGTTATCGACGTAGTCAATCCTATTGCATTTACATAATAATTTGAATTTTGTTCTTACAGTACTGATGGACTTCCGCTGGTAATTTAAATATATAATCTTATAGATAATTATTTTGTATTTTTTTATTACACAATACCGAAGGAGGCTATTGGTAAGTCCCTCGATAAGTATTTACTTAATTATCTTAGTGGTTGATTAGCCTATTTATTGAAATTTAAACTAAGTGGAGGTAATACACTACTTAAAAATATATTAGTGGCAATTAGTTTAGTAATTTATAATCACATAAAGTAAAAGTGAATTTGTAGTATCCTTAACTACATAGATTAACCTATACATTAATAATTACACACTAAGAAGAAGTGTATTAGTCGTTTCCGTAAGAAATATTAGTGATGGTTTATCTTATAAATTGATAATTACTGTAAGTAGAAGTGAATTAATGCATGGTGTCTTTAAGTAACTTTAACAATTAGTGAACTAGTGGTATCCTTGTATAAGTAATGTTAGTGATTGATTAGCCGATATATTGATAATTATACACTAAATGGAAGTGTATTAGTGATATTTGTGAGAAATGTTTGTGATTGTTTATCTTTAGTTTGATAATTAAAGTAAGTGGAGGTTTATTAGTGGTATCGTTAAGTAATATTAGTGGTATTCTGAAGTAACGCTAGTGATTCATTAGCCTATACATTGATAACTATACTAATTAAATATGTATTAGTATAGTCTTAAAAACTATTACTAATTCATTAGCTTATGCATTAAGAATTATACTAAGTAGGAGTGTATTAGTAATATCAGCAAGAAATGTTAGCGATTGATTAACTTATAAATTGATAATTACATAAAGCAAATGCATATTAGTGGTATGCTTAAGTAATGTTAATGATTGATTAGCCTATCTATTAGTAATTACACTGATTAAGTAAAAGTTTATCAATAGTAGTCTTAAGAACTATTACTAATTGATTAGCTTATACCTGAGAAATGTTAGCGATTAATTTGGTTATAAATTGATAATTATAAAAAGTAGATTAGTATTAGCGGTATCCTTAAAGTAGACACTAAGTAGACGCGTGTGTGTGGCTATATATATATATTAGAAGTGTATTGGTAGTATTCTTAGTTCTCACACTCAGCAGAAGTATATTAGAAATATATAAATAAGAAATGTTAGCGATTGGTTAGCTTATAAATGGATAATTACAGAAAGTAGATGCGTATTAGTGGTATTCTTAAGTAATATTAATGATTGATTAGCCCATGTATTAATAATTAGACTAATTAAGTAGAAGTATATTAATAGTATTCTTAAGAACTATTACTGATTGATTAGCTTATACATTTAGAATTACACTAAGTAGAAGTGCATTAGTAATACCAGTAAGAAAAATTAGTGATTGATTAGCCTATACACTGAAAATTCTACTAAGTAGAAGTGTATTAGCAGTATTCTTAAGAAATATTACTCACTGTTTAGTTTATAAAATGATAACTACACTAAGTAGAAGTGCATTAGTGATATCCTTAAGTAATATTAGTGATTGATTAGACTATTAATTGATACTTAACTACGTGAAAGTGGTTTAGTAGTATTAGCTTGTAAATTAATAATAATATTAGCTTATGATTTATTTTAAATTATTAATATTAATTTCATTGTTAATTAGTGCTAAAAGATAAATTACATTGAAAATATTACAATTATGGGCATAATATTTTCAGAAACTTAAATATTAAACATAAATTATACAGTAAGAAGAATTATATGTTAGGTCTTTGTAAAATATTAGTTTGATTGTCATTGATTCATAGTAATTTGTTAGCTAGAATTTAATTAATTGTCAGTTTGATATTTTATATAATAATTACATACTAGGTAATTTGTTAGGTATGGTATTTGATATTTTTTTTAAAATATCGAAATACTGATACCATACCGAAATATATACTAAATTACATAATATATATATATATATATATATATATATATATATATATATATTATTTATTACATAAATATAGTTGTAAAAATTTACTTCCCTTTATTCTTAGTGTTTTTTTATAAATATTTCCCACCGTTTATTTTCACTATACGTTCCTTTCCCCCCATTTTTTTGGTTACTCGCTTACACCCAGTTGTTTCCTCTTTTAGTTTTAGGTTTAGAAATATAAAACCCACCATTTTCATACCTTACTTCAACTTAGACATACCATAGACAAATCTCTCCAGCTCTCTCGCTGTGAGCTGCGCCTGGTTTCTAGCTTTTGCCTTCTCTCGCGGTTCGCAACAGGTATGATCTCGATCTCCCCCCCTCTCTATCTAGCTATCTATATTCTGCTACTCTTCTCTGTTTCATCTCTCTCTCTCTCTCTCTCTCTCAATCTTCTGCTCATTTTCTCTGTGTGTTCATCTCTTTCTCTTTAAATGTTTGGTAAGTTATTATTGAAAGAAGATATGCACAAGTGGGTTAGGGTTTTTGATACAATCAAAATTACTGAAAGAAGACAAATGTGATTGCAATATTGTAGTAAAATTGAGTTTTGATACATTATTTTTTATGTTCTTTTGGTGGTAGATTATCGTTTCTTTGCTCTCAATTTTCTTTTTTACTTGATTCTAATGAGTCATCTTTATTATGGAATTGCCCTGTTGCTTTCATTCTATTGCTCCAAGAGGAAACATTATTAATGTAATTTTGTATGTTGCAAAATTTATTAGTATTAATTGTCACGACCCGTATTTTTCACCCTCGGGAGTCATGATGACGCCCACTCGTGGAAGCTAGGCAAGCCGCGAAATAAAGAATCACTAACTCTTTCATTTTAAGCCTTTTTAACAATTTGGATTAACAGGTAATCAACATTGATTATTAACGATAAATAAAACAAGCGGAAGACTTAAACTGATAAAATAACCAAAGCCAGTACTACAATGCCAATATACACCTCTACCCGGAATCCGATGTCACAATATCACGGACTGTCTATGAGTACTACATACAAGTGTCTGAAAAGAAAATACAATGTATCTCGGAAACAAGTGAAAATAGAACACATAATAAGATAGAAGAGAACGTCGGCCCTACGGACGCCTGCAGGACTACCTCGGTATCTCTAGCTGGACTGAAGGCAGCCACCCAAATGCTATGGTCCAAGAGCTTCTCCGGGATCTGCACATAGTGAAGAGTGTAGCATCAACACAACCGACCCCATGTGCTGGTAAGTGCCTAGCCTAACCTCAACGAAACGAGGCTAGGACCAGACTACCAAATAAACCTGTGCAGTTATATAATATACAACGGAAAATAAAACAGGAATAAACAAGTAAGGATGGGAGGGGGTACATGCTGCGGGGGAATATCAACATTAACAGTAAATCAAGAGAAAAGGCATACGGACAGCTTAGAATTCCCAACAAAACAATAAGGAACTCGTAATCAATCTATAAACACTTTGTTTCATCAATTGTTGTGGCGTGCAACCCGATCCATATCATTCATTACTGTTGCGGCGTGCAACCCGATACAATTATATCATTGTTGCGGCGTGCAACCCAATCCGATTATATCATTGTTGCGGCGTGCAACCCAATCCATATATAATATTGTTGCGGCGTGCAACCCGATCCACATGTAATATTGTTGCGGCATGCAACCCGATCCAATTATGTTATTGTTGCGGCGTGCAACCCGATCCAATTATGTTATTGTTCGGCGTGTAACCCGATCCACATATACAATCAACAACAATCATAACAAGAGTCCCTGCAAGGGATCAATAAAGAACTACACTATCCCGGCAAGGGAATCGACAATATAAGTAACTACGTCCTGGCAAGGAAGAAACAACTATAACCAAACTTGTTTCAACATTTAACTACCTCAGCTAACACCAATACTCAGTCATGAGTAATCTTCACGAGAATAATCATAATCCTTGCTCAATACAGAGAATCGTCAACTTAAGCATCCGTAGTATTATTTAAGAACACAATAAATTACAATTTAAGACTCATGGTCATGCTCGACACCAACGTATAGATACTCGTCACCATGCTTATACGTCGTACTCAACAAGAAGCAAGTAGCAAATAGGACACAACTCCTAATCCCTCAAGCTAAGGTTAGACCAAACACTTACCTCGAACTTCCACGGCCAACTCAAGCTTCAAACATCTTTTTTCCTTTTGAATCCGGCTCCAAATCAATTGTATCTAGACATAATCGATTTAATAACATCAATAAACGCTAAACAATCCAATTCCAATGCTTAATTATAGCTTCCCCATCATTCTTCCCAAAAAGTCAAAAATTGACCCTGGGCCCGCTTGGTCAAAACTCGAGGTTCGGACCAAAACCCGATCACCCATTCACCCACGAGCCCGAATATATAGTTAGTTCCAAAAGTTGACCCCAAAATAAGGTTTAAATCCCAAATATACAAAAAGCCCTAACTTTACCCAAATCCCTAATTTTCTGCCCTTAAAAATATGATTTAAGCCTAGAAATCTAATGGGTGTTAATGGAAATTGAAGAAAATGAGTCTAAGATTACATACCTATAAATTGGTGGTGAAATCCCCTTTCAAAAATTGCCCAATTTGGAGTTTGGAAGAAGAAGTTATGAAATTTTTGGTTAAGTCCCGTTTTGCTTCTATTTTAAAAATCACTGACAGGCCTTCATCGCGTTCGCGATAGGCCTGTCATGTTTGCGATGAGTTAGGCCTCAGTGACCTTCGCGTTCGCGACATTGGGCTCGCGTTCGCGAAGGGTATCCCCCCCTCGGGCTCGCGTTCGCGAAGAAGAAAACTGGCGCATGGGATATTTGCCTTACGCGTTCGTGAGTGGGACCACGCGAACGCGAAGAACAAAATCCCTGGGCACTGAACAACAGAAACCTGCAACTTTTCATAGTTCAAAAACTTTCCGAAACTCATCCGAGCCCTCGGGGCTCCAAACTAAACATATGTACTAACTCAAAAACATCATATGAACTTATCCGTGCAATCAAATCGCCAAAATAACCTCTTAAACAACGAATTTAACATAAAAATCTAAGAAAAATTTCAAAACTTTCAAAGTAGGAAATTTTCACAACTACGAGTCCGAATCACCTCAAACGACTTCTGTTTCTTACCAAATTTCACAGACTCATCTTATTTCACATATAAGACCTGTATCGGGCTCCGGAACCAGAATACAGGCCCGATACTATCAAATTCTAAATGCATTTCATTTCTAAAACTCATAGAAATTTCTAGAAAATAATTTTCTTTAAAAATTCATTTCTCGGGCTTAGGACCTCGGAATTTGATTCTGGGCATACACCCAAGTCCCATATTTTTTCACGGACCCCCCGGGACCGTTAAATCACGGGTCCGGATCCGTTTACCCAAAATATTGACCGAAATTTAAGTTAAAATTTTAACATTTTTATAGATTTTTACATAATAGCTTTCCGGTTACGTACCTGTACTGTGCACGCAAATCGAGGTGATGCCGAAGGAGGTTTTTAAGGCCTCGGAATGTAGAATTCATTTTAAAAACAAGTGATGATTTTTTGGGTCATCACATTAATATTGGTTTAATGTTTCATTTTTAAGGTTACTAATTTATACAGTACTTACTACAGACAATCTGTATTAGTTTTAATTTATTGTAATATGATAGTGGAAAGTTTTATACAATATCATTTACTCCTATAAAATTAGATCTGTTTGAGTTTTCTTTTCTTTCTTAGTTTTCTGCAATTTGTACTCCTCTGTAAATGACATATTATTAAATTCATAGCTCTACCTCTTGCTCTTGCGTGTGATCTCTTTCATAGGAACTTAAAAAAAAGGTTTTTGTCTACCTTAGTATGTATATGTTTAGTGGTTTACATAAACACAGTTGGATTCATTCTTGATTCTTCTACCTTAGTATCTTATAAAAGGCTAGAGTAAGAGATGATACTAATATGGCAGAGTAATACAGAGCAAGAAAATATTATGTAGAAAATAATAAATTTGTTGTTTATATATATAGATGGAATATCGTATGTGGATGTACGATAGGAATCTTCCTAATCGGCGGGGTTTAAGAAATGAATTTGTACAAGGTGTTGATGAGTTTATTAATCATGCTAAGTCATTTAGCAAAAATAAGGAGATGATTAGGTGTCCTTGCGCGAAATGCAAGTGCAGAAAATGGTTGAAACTAGAGAATGTTATGACTGATCTATATAGTAAGGGCTTTATGGATAATTACTATGTGTGGACTAGTCATGAAGAGACTGAGGGTAGTGATGGTAATATTTATAACCATAATTTTGATATTGGTGAAAGTAGTCAAGATCCTAGATTACATGAAATGGTTATGAATGCTCTTGGAATGTACAATGAGGGTGACAACTCTCTTGATTTTAAAAATCTCAAAAGAGGAGATTCCTAATTATTTAAAGATCTCAATCTTAATTTTTTCTAACATTACTTGAATTTATTAACTCTTTTTGTTTCATTTGCAGGAATATGCTCTTAAGAGACCCGCGAAACATGATGAGGTTTGGAAGAAGACCCACACAAAAAGCAAAGTCGGGGAAGAAGCTTGGGTTGAGCCGCGGGCAGAGGAGGCTTATGTAAGATCAAGATTAACTTAAAATTCTTTTATAATGATTGTTTATATACTAAAATTCTCTTTTAATGTAGAATCAGTATAAAGAAGCTGTGGAAGAGCTCGTTAGGAGTCAGCCGACCGATGAGTAAGGCCAGCTAATCATGCCATCGGAGGAAGAAACTCTCCCATTATGGCTGAACGTGGTTGGAGGCGTGTATAAGGGTAGAGCATACGGCCTTTCCTCCGAAAGTAATTTTCATCGCCTCGCGTGTGGACTACAAAGTATATACTTTTTTGGTTAATAAGCTCTTCTTTTTGTTAAGAAACTCTAAAGTTTGCAAATACTACTTATAGGCTATCCTTTCCAGCTAAATGTTTTAAGTCTTCTGTGAGAATCTTTAGAGATATTCAAATAGATATCCTTAACCTTCTATTTGAATTATTGAAATTTTTAAGCATAGGATGACAACATAAGCTTTTGGTGATTAGATAAAAAGAAAAACAACATTGACATTTTGATTTAGTTAGGGTCAGAGATGTACTGCTGATGCTATATTCACCAATCACTGGCCTTTAACTTCAAATGTAAAGTGGGAATCAAAAATGAATTAAACATAACCTTTCTCAATTACCAACTAGCAAGTAAAGGGATGGAAAGGAAAACTACAGAGAAAATAGACATGAAAAAATAATATTGTTTCCTTTTGAGAAAATATTCAAAAGGAACTCATCATATCAGCCTGATAAGAAACAAAAGACTGATACTTAACGTATGACGTAAAACTATACTTTCATTGACCAAATGGTGTAGAAAGTTCATCTGTCTCCTACCATAAGAATAAAAAGTTAGAAAACTTAATCTGCCTATATTTTGTATAACTGGTGCCTTGTCAAGTCACATAAGATTGTTTGAGAAAAATTGAAGTTTGACTTGGGAATTTTGGTTTCCCTATTAAGTTCAGAGGCTTATGTCCACTTTAGCTATTTGCACCTCACTGATAAACACATTGTACATTACAATTCTAAGAGTGTAAATACTTTGAAATATTCCTATGCAAAAGGAGTAAAGCCAGCTAGCATGTAAAAGGAAAACAAAAGTGAACTAAAAGTTTACCCAGGTTATAAGCTTGGTTCTTTCCTCCAAAAATGATTCTATGTTGGCTTTCTCCCAGTTAGAAGCTCCAGTAAAATAACTCCAAAGTTGTAAACATCTCCTTTTGTTGTTGCCTTTTGAAGTTTATATTTACCTAGTTGAAGTTTATGAAGTTAGGTGTTGAGTTATTCAATTCTAACTCTTCGTGTATTTTTTCCACTTCTCTTTTGTGGATTACAAGGTATTGGGACATCCGCCACCATGCAAAATGAGGACCTTGAGGAGATGCGGCAAATAATTCAACAACTTTCTAGGAATTGTGTGGATGAACGAGAAAAAAGAAAGCATGAAGAGAAGATTAGAGACGCACTTAGGAATGACATTGACTCCCTCAAGGCTCAAGTGAACCATTTAATCGGCTTGCCATGCTCTCCACCAAAAGACATTTATGAAGAAGATGAAAGTGATGGAAATAATACAAACGACGAAGAAGATGAGGAGTAACCCGAAGATTAGTGATCTTATGTTTGGTTGGATTGTTGTTTAGTTGGATGTTAACTTTAAATGTTACGTTTTGATGTTTGGTTGGATAGTATTGATGTTTGATGGGATAATTTGGATGTTTGGATATAGTGTATAAAGTTTTTTTGTTGTTAAGTTGAGTTTTATTGTGGTTGCATTTTAGTTTGTATTGTAATATTCTGCTGGTAGGTGGTGCAACAAAAAATAGGCACTGTCTGTCAAAAATGTACCAGATTTACCGAGTACCGACAGAGTCCGTTGGAATAATTATTCATTTTCAATCAAGAATTCTTAATTAGCGAGGGAGCTCGTCGGTATACTTGAACCAAATTTTCAGATTTTGTTGAAAATACCGATGGATAGCCATCGAAATATGAATTTATTCATATTTTTAATTATTATATTACTAAATTAAAATTCTAAACTTACAGATGGTGTCTGTCGGTATTATTAAATTATTATTTTTAATTTATTAATGGATATCTGTCGGTATTGATATTATTATTATTATATTATTTTATAATATACCGACGGATATCCGTCGGTAAGTAAAATTATTTGACCAACTGCTGTAAAAAATGTACCGATGGATTTCCGATAGGATCCATCGGTACTTACCGATGGATTTTCGATAGGGTCCGTCGGTACTTACCGACGGATTCTGTCGATATATTTTACTGAGGAAGGATTTACCTACCATCTGTTTAACCAAAAAAGTGGAATTTCGGTTAAAGCCTTAATTTACAAGAACTTGGGTTACTGATAATCAAAGAACGCATAAAGGAAAGTGATTTTTGCCAATAATAAGATAACAAAGTAAAACCAATGTATTCAGATTGTATTTCGTGTCTTTACAATTGACCCATTCTTTCCCTTTATAGCTATCTTGGAAATATGCGTTTTGCCTTTGTCATAATAAGACCATTATAGACAATTAAAGACATTAAATGTTACGTTACATAATCATTGTATTTTAATACAGATTCTCTAACGTTTTTAGTATTTAATGATCATTAATACTGTATCTGTACTCTCTTGTGCTGTTAGATTCATTCTCCTTAATTCTTGGACTTAAATAGGTACGGGCGTTGAATCTTTTGAGTATCCGCTCGTGCCTCCTCTTATGCATTTGCTCGTATCTGTTGCAACTCGTTCCTCTTTGCCAATCATAACTCTTTGACCAGCCTACGTGTCATGACACATCATCTTCCAATCACTTTAATATGTAAACTCAATTTTTTTCAATGCAGATAGTCCCTCCACTTGCTATTTATTCATCAATTGAATATTTGGGAAGTGGAATTCATTAAAACGGGAATTTTTGTCACCATTAATGCTATAGCAGAATCAACGCTTCATTTGTCACTTCCATTTAATGCTCTTCACGTGTGGCACCCTCTTTTACTAGTTCTGCAACTTTGCAGTACTTTTTAGGGCTTTTTCACGGCTTCACTAACCACGAGGTGTCACTTCCCATTACGACTTTTCCATTATTGCACCTTTTCCTTTGACGGTTGCTTCCCAGTATCAATATAGTTTTCTTATTTGTCTTTATCACATAAAGTTCTCAAAATATTCAGTTCTTGAATCTTTGTTTGTTTCTTCCTCGTACTATCATGTCTTCATCAAACCCTAACCCAAGAAGCGTCCCCATAGTTGATAACTTCTCTAATGCCCCCAGTAGGAGCAGAAGAGGAGGTAGGCTTCGTAATTTAGGATCTTCATCCTTGCGTGGTTCTTCTCTTCCTTCGCCTAATTCTGGCCCTTCTTCTAGAACTAGAGGTTCTCTTTCACACTAATCTTCTTCTAGAGGTAAAGAATCTTCTGAACTTCTTCGTGTACCTCTAGTAGAGGAGATAGTTCATGCGGAACTATCTTTTTATAATGACAGAGAATCTCTTAGAAATCAAGTATATTCTTTAGATCGTGCTGATATCTATCCCACTCAAATCACTGAAGGTTTGATTTCTTTAGTTCGCAGAGACTGTCATTGGAGTCATGACTTTCCTATTATTATTCCCAATCCGAATCAAAGAATTACCTCTTAATTAACCGGTTTTTCCTTTATCTATACGTACCCTTTCACATTAGGATTCAAACCTGCTATTGATCCTGTTATTCTCGAGTTTTATCGTTTCTTTGATGTTTGCTTAGGTCAAATTGGCCCAATAATATGGAGGGTTGTTGCCTGTTTGAGGCATTTGACCAACATATCTAGTGTGCTTTTTTACTTTCCCACATCTAATTCATCTTTACTCCCCTAGACTCTTTCGCAATGGTGTTTTTACACTAGTAGTCAGGAGCAAATGAGTTGTAGTTATCCCTGAAGATGACAAAGACCGTGGCTGGTATGCCAGGTTTGTTGCTGCCCCCACTGTTGGTTTAGTGGGCCATGAAAACGTTCCCTTCCCTGAGAAGTGGAATTTTGCACGTGAGTCTTCTAACTTTCTCGTACCTTTTTCTTCAATTTTGTTAATTTTTCTAATTTTACTTTTCTTTTCTAGCAACCAGGGAGTTGTGCAAGATGTTCCCAATTTCCGTGATTGGGTAGGAAGGCTATTGAGTATTGCACCAATGGATGATAGATCTTGGAAGTACCTTTTACAATATTTTGGTTGGAAAGTAAAAACTCATGGTAAGAGCTTTTATTTTATTTTACATATTGTTTTTTCCCGAACTTATCTCAATCCTTCTTTCTATCAGGATTTTCTATTCGAGGAGTCATTGCTGAGGCGGTTGCGGCTTCTCGTATCTCTTTGGAAAGGGCTCAAGAAATAATTCTGGGCTCTTCAACAAAAAGAAAAGCCGTTGATGACCAAGACTCCGAAGAGGAGGAAGACAGGGGTTCCTTGGTAACAAGGCCATGGGCTCGTAGACGCATTATTTCCGATGATGAAGCAGAAGCATCCCCCCACCGTTCTATTCCTCTTACCGAATTTATTGAAGCCCTGTACTGATTCTTGATGATGTTGATGATGCTCCCGCTGCTGCTCATGATTCTGTTAAGTAGCTTTTTGACCGCAGGATTGGTAGTGAAAGTTTAGGTCCCGTTTCTGATGAAGCATCCTTGGCTTCTTTTTCTCCTCCCGTGCCTGTGACTCCTACTTTGCCGATTATGGCTGCTTCCGTTCCTCCCCGGACTATTTTTACTACTTCTACTGTTCCTCCTTCGACAATTCCTCCTCCACCTGCTCACTGTGCTGAGGTTGGCTCCTCAAGTAGGAGTGGTGCTATGAGGCAAGTGATTATTGAAGTCCCCGCTGAAGGCAACCTTTTAAGGAAATCGGGTCAAGCAGATGTATGGCTAAAGCCTTAATTGGTCATGCTGAGAGAGCCAAGCTAGAGAGTCATAGTTCTTTAACTTTGATGAATGACATTGTGCATGCTTCTTTAAAGGTATTCCTTTTTTCTAACTCTTACTTTGTCATTTTTCTACCTTTGGGATTCTCATTTCCTTCCCTTTCCCCCCTTTTTAGGCCAATCTCATCGGCACGGAGATGATGAAAAGGGTTACCCTCTCAGAGCAGTTAGTGCGTGATTACCAATTGGAGGTATATAATTGGAAGGAACAGTATGAAAGTCTTTAGATCGACGTGGAGTACTTAGAAGAAAGTAAAAGTACCTTGGAGCAGCAAGTGCGGGCTTTGACTTCGGAATTGACAGTTGAAAAGGCTTCCTCCAGTCAAACAGACAAGGAAAAGGCTCATCTTGAAACTTCTTTTTTCGAGCAGCTTTCCAAGGCAAATGAAGATATTAGAGAGTTGAAGGCTCTCTTGGATGCAAAAGAAGCCTATGCTGGTGAACTCGTGCAGAATTTGACTCAAGCCCAAGAAGACCTCCGGGTTTCTTCTGATAAGGTTTTTCCTTAGAAAATTCCCACGCCTCTCTTCAAGCTTCTTATGAATCTGCCTTGGCTGAAAATGAAAAGCTAAAGAACGAAATCGATGACTGGGAAAGAGATTATAAGATCCTTGAAGATAAGTCTGCCATTGAAGTGAGTTGGGCGTTTTTGAATTCTCGCCGTGATGCCCTTGTTGAAGCTAGCCAAGAGAATTTTAACTTGGAATCTGAGTTAGCTAAGATCAATGAAACTATTGAGAAGACTCAGCAGAACCAAGATTTTCCTTCTCCCATGGTCGAAGCTTCTGCAAATGTTGAAGACGATACGCGTATCCCCACTCCATAAGGCCAAGTTGAACCCGCTGCTGTTGATGTACCTGCTTCAGTTCCTTCATCTTCTCAGTGACAAGTTTAAGTTGTTTGAATTCCTTTGTGTCTCTTTTTTTCTTTTTGGAAAATTGTGGTTAAAACCCTTGGTCTCATTTGAGGGTTTGTTTTGGAACTTAAGTCCCCAGACCTTTTATGGGGCAATATGTATAAATAATTTGCAGTTTATGACTAAGTTCATACTTAGTCTAAGCTTTTTAGTATTAAGAAGTTTTTTATTTCTATTTGAACTTCTGTTTTGTTTATTCTTGCCTTTATTTCTAAGGACTTACTGAATAACTTGCATTTTTACTCTTCAAAAAATGCTTCTATTAACTTCATGAATACTTACATTAATCATAAATTTTATAAAAGAGGGCCCTTTTATATTCGACACTTAATGAAGAAGACGTCTCAACTTCATAACGGTGTTAATATACGATAAAAGAAATAGGGATACACATGTTTCTTGAAATAACTTTGACAAGTTTTTATTTGAACTTTGTCTAGTTTTGAATAACACTTTACATGTATTTGAATTACATTTATAACTTTTTCGTAACTGTTTTCCTCATAACAGATTTAAAAAAGAAAAATAAATACGAGGTTTTTATTTATAACCTGTTTCAGTACATTGCCTTTACCCTAGCTATGGTAAGGTCTTTCTTTAGGCTTAGCTCGTGACTTTGCTCTGTACTTGACTCATTCATTGAGTGAAATTTTCAGGCTTGATCTTTGATTATTTCCCAATCTTCTTTGCCTTCTTTATACACATGCCTGTGTATATTATATAGTCCCCAAGTGTTTGAGCGTTGAAGTATGAAGCCTCAAGCACTTGATTGTTCCTCTCATTTGGTCCTTTCCCTGAAAAGAAAAAACATACGGGACTCGGAGGTGCGATTTTAGATGAAGACTGCTTAGCCCGTTTGAATTTCTATTAGAATAATTGTAACCCTAGACCGGAAAGTTTAATTTATTCCACGTGCCTTGCATGTCATGACTCATCATTTAGTACTAGCTAGCTTTTTGCCTATCATCTAAAATCGTTAGTAAATAGAATTTTGAAATATAGATACCTGACCGTGGGTATTCCTTAGAAATAGTATCTCTTCAGGTGAACAACATTCCAATGTGAAGGCAATATCTTGCCATCCATCGTTTCCAGGTCATATGCTCCTTTCCCTACGATATCATGAATCCTGTAGGGTCCTTCCCAGGTTGGACTTAATTTCCCCCCATTGGCTGCCTTTGTAGATTGAAAAACTTTTTTGAGCATGAAGTCCCCAATCTTAAAGAATCTTAGGCGTGCTTTTCGATTGTAGTAACGTTCTATGACCTGCTTATGTGCTGTCTTTCTTATTAATGCAGCTTCTCTTCTTCCTTCAAGTAGATCAAGACTTATGCGCATTTCTTAATCATTAAACTCTTCTGATGCTTGTGTAAACCTTGTACTTGGCTCTCCTATCTCAACTGGAATCAAAACTTCAACTCTATAAACCAATGAAAATGGTGTTTCTCCTGTACTTGTTTTTGCTGTTATGCGGTATGCCCATAAAACACGAGGTAACACTTCTGGCCAATTACCTTTGGACTCCTCTAAACGTTTCTTTAAATTGTCGATAATGATTTTGTTTGTTGACTCAGCTTGCCCATTACCCACCAGATGATAAGGTGTGAATGTAATTCTTTTGATCTGCCAACTTTGAAAGAACTCTGTGATTTGCGTGCCTATAAATTGAGGGCCATTGTCGCATACGATTTCCTTTGGTATACCAAATCGGCATATGATATTATGCCAAATGAAATCTTTAACTTCTTTTTCATGCACCTGTTTGAATGCTCCTGATTCCACCTATTTAGTAAAATAATCAGTGAGTACGAGTAAAAATTTTACCTGTCCTTTTGCTTGTGGTAGTGGACCCACGATATCTATCCCCTATTTCATAAACGGCCATAGTGCAGTGATCAGATGTAGCAACTCTGCAGGTCTATTCATATTATTACCGTACCTTTGGCATTTATCACATTTAGCCACGAAACTTTCCGCTTCTTTTTCCATTTTGGGCCAATAATAACCTACCTTGATTAGAGTTCTTACCAGTGATCTTCCTCCTGCGTGATTCCCGCAACGCCCCTCGTGTATTTCTCTTATCACGTATTCTGTCTGAGAAGGTCCGAGGCATCTTGCTAAGGGACCACCGAACATTTTCCGATAAAGATTGCCTTGCTTTAAGCAATATCGAGCAGCCTTTTTCGAAGCGCGTGAGCTTTCCTCTTGTCTTCTGGAACGATACCATTCTGCAAAAAGGCAACAATCTCGTTCCTCCAATCCCAGGTTAAGTTATTAAAATTTACCTCATTTTTATCTGGATCGAGCACTGAATGAAACAAATGTATTACAAAAGTATTTTCATTGCTTGCCACGTCTGCTGCAGATGCGAGATTAACTAAGGCATCCGCTACATTTTTATCTCTTGGTATTAGCGTAACCTTCCAGGTTTGGAATTGCTTGATTAGATCTCGTACCTTCTCTAAATACTATTGCATTTGTGCTTCCCTAGCGGTATAAGTCCCCAACATTTGGTTAACCACGAGCTGTGAATCGCTCTTGATTACAATCTGATTAATGCCAAGTTCTCGTGCCAGGTCTAAACCTACAATCATTGCCTTATACTCTGCCTCATTGTTAGTTATAGAATGACTTTTAATGGCTTGTCGAATGGTTTCACCCGTAGGTGGTACCAAAATGATCCCTAAGCCTGCACCCTTTATGTTAGATGAACCATCAGCAAATAAGGTCCAAATTCCTGGGTTAGCTTCGTTGAGCACCTGGAATTCTTTTTATGCTTCTAATTGCACCGCTTGGCTAAAATCAGCCACGAAATCAGCTAACACTTGAGATTTTATAGCAGTTCCAGGTTGGTATGTGATATCATATTTACTTAATTCTATAGCCCACTTGGCTAACCTACCTGACAACTCATGCTTGTGTAATATATTGCGTAATGGATAAGCAGTTACTACAGTAATATGATGACATTGAAAATAAGGCCTTAATTTTCTAGATGCTATGATTAATGCAAGTGCAAGCTTTTCTAATTGAGGATACCGCGTCTCTGCATCTAATAAAGATTTGCTGACATAATAGATCGGAGATTGTTTATCTTGGTCCTCTCGGACTAAAACATCACTTACCGCTACTTCTGAGACGGCAAGGTAGAAGAGCAGTCTTTCCTCAACCTTTGGTTTTGCGAGCAGTGGCAAATTTGATAAGTATGTCTTCAAATTTTTGAGAACCTGTTGACATTCCTCATTCCAATCGAAATGATCTTGCTTCTTTAGAGCTGAAAAGAATTTAAAGCACTTTTTTGATGGTTTAGAAATGAATCTTCCCAAGGCTACAATTCTTCCTATCAACCTCTGCACTTCTTTTTTACTTGTAAGTACGTCAGGGATTTCATCAATGGCCTTAATCTGTGTAGGATTCACTTCAATACCACGGTTAGAGACAAGAAAACCTAAAAACTTACCTGATGCAACACCGAATGCACACTTCTCAGGATTTAATTTCATATTAAATTTTCGCAAAATCTTAAATGCATCAGACAAGTGTGATATATGATCCCCTGAATGTTGAGTTTTGACGAGCATGTCGTCTATATAAACTTCCATAGTTTTCCCCAAATGTTCTTGAAACATTTTAGTCACTAGTCTTTGATATGTTGCATCAGCATTTTTGAGACCAAAAGGCATTACTTTATAACAGTAAGTCCCTCTGTTAGTTATGAAGGAAGTTTTTTCTTTATCTATCGGATCTATTTTGATCTGATTGTATCCTGAATACGCATCTAAAAAACTTAATAATTCATGTCCTGCAGTAGCATTAATTAGTTGATCTATATGCGGTAGTGGAAAAGAATCTTTAGGACATGCTTTGTTAAGGTCTATGTAATCTACACAAACTAGCCACTTTCCATTCTTCTTTGGTACCACAACAGTATTGGCTAACCAATTAGGATACTTTACCTCACGGATAGACCCAATCTTTAGTAATTTTTGAACCTCATCTTGAATCACCTGATTTTTGAAAGTTCCTTGCTTTCTCTTCTTTTGTTTGACAGGAGGATACGATGGGTCTTCGTTTAATTTGTGAGTCATTACCTCCGGTGGTATTCCTGTCATATCAGAGTGGGACCAAACAAAACAACCCGCGTTAGTTTTCAAAAATTCAATCAACTTACTGTTCATGTCCTGGCTTAATTGGCCCCTACGTAAACTTTCCTATCAGGATATTGTGCAAATAACACCTCTAGTTCTTCAATTATTGTCTTGATATTTTCATTTTCCTTTGGTTCTTGAATAGTATCTGGCCTTGAGTTCACGTCTGTTCGCCCTTGTTCAGTTGAGGTTTGTGTTGTGGTACCCTCAACTGGATTCTGTGATTGCTATTTTTCTTCATTTCTCGTACTTGAATCCGCTACAGAGTTGATGTTCCTAAATGTACGTTGGTCCCCACGGATTTGACATATTTCCCATGGTGATGGAAATTTAATAACTTGATGCAAGGTTGACGGAATGGCATCCATCTCGTGGATCCATGGTCTCCCAAGGATCATATTGTAAGCCATCTCCATATCTACTACCTGAAACTTTGTATCTTTGAAAACTCCTTCTGCGAATGTAGTAAGTATTACCTCTCCTTTCGTCACGATACTGGAATTGTCGAATCCAGATAGAGTATGCGCCTTTGGTATTAATTTATCTTTAGCTTGCATCTCGCGTAATACTCTTAACAAAATAATGTAAACGAAACTACCTAGATCAATCAAAACTCGTTTTACATTAGTATCATGTACAAGTAGAGATATTACCAGTGCATCGTTATGAGGAGATAATACGCCATCCGCATCTGCATCATCAAATGTAATGCTTTCTTCCTCTAAGACATGTCGCACCCACTTCCCTTGGGTAATTGTGACTTTGGAAATTTTATTGGCTGTCGTGTACGTCACACTATTGATGTCTTCACCTCCACTTATAATGTTGACGGTCCTTTTGGGAGAAAGTGGTTTAGGGGGCTCCTGCCTATTCTTCATGTATGCTTGTTTACCTTTCTTACAGAATAACTCGGTGAGATAACCCTATTTTAATAAATGATCAACTTCACTTTGTAAAAACCTACAGTCTGTCGTTTTATGCTCGTGATCGTTGTGAAATTCGCAACAATGATCAGGATTGTGCCTGTATGGATTCGATCTCATCTCTTTTGGACATCGTACCTTGTCACCCATGCTTCTCAAAATAGCTACGAGCTCGGAAGTGCTCATATTGAAATTATTACCGCCAAACCTCGCCTTCAAGTTTCTATCCTCATCTAGTGACTCACGCGTGTTTCGATCATTCCCAAATATTGATGACGAGCCCGACTCTCTATTCCCCGACCTGTGATCATACCTTTGATTTTCCTATTTTAACCGCGAGTCTTTTCCCGCTTGTCCCATGTATAGTTCGTTCCTATTTTTACCGAAACCTTTTTCGATTTCCGCCCGTCTCGAACTTACCTTTTCTTCTTTTTGAGACCGTGAGATAATATCTTCCTCTATCCTCAGCTTCGTGCTATACCTGTTGTAAATATCATTCCATGTTGTAGCTGGGAATTCACGAAGATTTTCCTTGAGTCACCTCGTAGCTTCTGAACTTTTTTCATTCAAATTACTTGTGAAGGCTATAGCTGCCCAGTTGTCAGGTATACGTGGTAATGTCATTCTTTCACGTTGGAATCATTCCACGAACTCTCTAAGCAATTCTGAGTCCCCTTGCTTAATTTTAAAAATATCTTCCATTCTTTTTTGACTTTTTGAGCTCCCGAGTGTGCTTTGATGAAAAAATCTACAAGCTCAGCAAAAGAATTTATAGAATTTTTGGGTAAAAGAGAATACCATGTTAATGCACCCTTAGTGTGTGTTTCACTGAATTTCTTGACCAATACTGATTCGATCTCCTGTTTGGTCAAGTCGTTGCCTTTTACGCCTGTTGTGAATGCAGTCACATGGTCTCGTGGATCAGTTGTTCCATCGTATTTTGGAATATCGAGCATTTTGAATTTCTTTAGAATTAGGAGGGGAGCAACACTTGGCTTCCATGGTTGTTGCGAATATTTATCCATATCTATCCCTTTGATTACGGGCGGCACCCCAGGTATTTGCTCTATGTGGTCACTTTGCTCCTTGAGTTGTTTCTGTAATGTTAGTACTAAATTTGGTAAATCAGAATTGACTAAGTTACCTGGTACTCCCTCTTGTGATTTGCTGGGGGTTCCACCACTACCTGAATTAACAAGCCTAGAGCAAGGGTTCTCCAAAGTGTTGTTATTTGGAGTGGGTGTGGGTGGTGTAGCTGGTAGCTGGTTAGCAAAAGCCTCAAGAGCTTTATTAACCTGTTCAGCAATTAGTTTTTGCAAAGCTTCATCGATAGCTTCAACATTTTCAAAATGAGCATTTCCATTTGCATGAGATCCATCAGGAGTGCCTTCTCGAGACCGCCGAGGAGAGTTTTGTGGAGAAGAGACCGGGGTGTGATTATCCTGTAAATTTCCCTGAAGTTGTTGGTTTTCTTGAATGTTGTCATTACTGTTCGACATGGTTGATGCAACAAGGAAAGTTAAACTAAAAAAGAATAAATTATCAGATTCCTGGTAACGGAACCAATTTGTTTAACCAAAAAGTGGAATTTCGATTAAAGCTTTAATTTAGAAGAACTCGGGTTATTGATAATCAAAGAATGAATAAATGAAAGTGATTTTTGCCAACAATAAGATAACAAAGTAAAACCAATGTATTCAGATTGTATTTCATGTCTTTACAATTAACCCATTCTTTCCCTTTTATAGCTATCTTGGAAATATGCGTTTTGCCTTTGTTATAATAAGGCCATTATAGACAATTAAAGACATTAAATGATATGTTACATAATCATTGTATTTTAATATAGATTCTCTAACGTTTTTAGTATTTAATGCTCATTAAATACTGTATCTGTACTCTCTTGTGCTGTTAGATTCATTCTCCTTAATTCTTGGACTTAAATAGGTATGGGCGTTGAATCTTTTGAGTATCCGCTCGTGCCTCCTCTTATGCCTTTGCTCGTATCTGTTGCAACTCGTGCCTCTTTGCCAATCATAACTCTTTGACCAGTCTACGTGTCATGACACATCATCTTCCAATCACTTTAATATGTAAACTCAATTTTTCTCAATACATCAACCACTTACCGACGAACTTGCGTCGGTAACTTGCGTCGGTAAACATGTAGTTTTTAGTAGTGATGTGACTGAGTTCAATAGCTAGATGGGTCAATGACCAGCCCAAGGTCATTGAAATGATGAATGTAACTTGAATACAACAGAATGAACACGGAGAAGTAACACATCTACCCAATCAATATGGATCAAGGGCATTTGATACACAAAAACAAATGCTAATAAGCATAAACACAATCAAGAATAATAAAGTTTGTTGATTCTCCTTATCCTCCTTGTCCTTCCTCTATCTTTTAGACTTTGTGGTTTATACTTTTAGTACGATTAGTGACAGGTGATCACCTGAGAAATCATTATTCAAGTCGTGAAACACGTGATGTCGCGATCACCTGATTGATTTCATTGCTTGAGTTATGCTTCGCGAGTTGAAAATCTTATTATTTAAACCACCGTATACCGGCTTTGTCTAAACATCTTCCATCAACTTGTTAAAACCACAATATGAAGTCTATCACTTTGTTTTTCTTTCTTTCAACTATAGTAGCTGTGACAGTGGCCTCTACTTCCAATAATGTAGAGGTCATAAACCAAGTGGTTGAAATCCATCGTCTAAGGCCACAGACTGGCGCTGCTGGTTATCCCGTCCCGCAATTGGAAGTTGGCGTCTAGGGGTGGAGACTAACAAACTTAGGGATTGGAAAATGGTGCCAGGTGCTTGTGAAAATTATGTAGGTTACTACATGGTCGGCCAACATTATCGTCATGACTGCGAGGCCGTAGCCGATGCTGCTATTAAGTACGCCACAGGCCTCAAACTTGGCGGCGATGGCAAGGATGTTTGGGTCTTTGATATTGACGAGACTACTCTCTCCAATCTTCCTTACTATGCTCGATCAGACGTTGCCTTTGTGTAAAAAAAACACACAATTAAATGGGTTTTAATCTATATTTTTAATTGAACTTTTATACTCTGAAAGTGTAAACTTATGTGACCTAAAAGATAATTACATGTAACTATCTATGATAAGTGAAATTAGTAATCTTGAAAATACGACAAGTTACTTATTTCAACAGGTTAAATTTACTCTAATAGTGTAAAAAAATGCTTTACACTGTTAGATGTCGTTTGGTTTGAGGTATAAGAAGGTATAAAGGTGGTATAATAATTTAATACCACCTTAATACTCTGTTTGGTTGGCAAATCAGGTATAAGTTATCCCGGTGTTAATCTTAACACTGAGATAACTTATACCTTATAGAAAGTGGGATAATTAGCACCAGTATAACTTATACCTTCTTCTTAGAAATTATGCAATTGTCATTCTTAATACAACATATCAAACAATGAATAAACAATAATCTCAGCATAACTAATCACAACATAACTTATCTCAATATAACTTATACCGCTATAAATCGTATTCCAACAAAACTGTGGGGTTCATACCTCACCTACTAAATAAAGAAAAATGTGGAGAAGACAAAATAGGCAGCTGGAAAATTTGCAAAAGTTTGGGCGGCTGGACTTTGCAAATTATTGAACCAATCAGATTGGTTGGGTAGGTAAAAATTGTGCCTATAAAAGGAGCTATCCGTTCCTCATTGAAGACACACCAAAATAAAGAGAGAAGCAACATATAGTTAGTGAGGGTAATCCACAGATTATTGTCTGTGAGATAATTAGTGAGTGGTAGTAATATTGTAGTGAAGTGTGTTAAAGAAAGAGTGTTATTTCTTTCAAAGTTGTAGTAGTTTCTTGACATTACTAAGTTGCAATATTATAGTGATAATATTGCTCCACTCGGGTACTGTATTTTACCCCGCTAAAATATTTGGTGTCATTGTTACTCTCTTGTATTATTATTATTTGTTATGGATATTATTCCTGGGCGGGATTATTTATTTTATCCCAACAACGTGGTATCAGAGCCATGACAAATAATGGTCTGCTATCTTTTCAGTACTCCCGTCTCACAAAAGATAATTACGAGAAATGGTGTCTACGTATGAAAGTCATCCTTGGCTCTCAGGATGTATGGGAAATCGTAGATAGAAGGTATGCAAAACCCGATAATGAGGAAGCTCTTCCTCAAAATGAAAAAGAGGTCTTGGCAAAGACAAGGAAGAAGGATCAACAAGCCCTCACGCTCATCCACCAATGTTTGGATGATGCCATGTTTGAGAAGGTGGCAGATGCTATCACCTCAAAAGAAGCTTGAGGAATTTTACAAAATTCTCTTCAAGGAGTTGACAAAGTGAAAAAGGTAAAACTTCAAACTCTAAGGGCTGATTTTGAAGCTTTAGAAATGAAAGAATCCGAATGCATCTCGGATTATTTTTCAAAAGTAAAGGCTGTTGTAAATCAACTAAGAAGATACGGGGAGGACATAGAAGATGTCCGTGTGGTAGAAAAGATCCTTCGCACTTTAACACCTAAATTTGATTTTGTGGTATGTGCTATTGAGGAGTCTAAAGATTTAGACTCTATAATGGTAGAGCAATTGGAAGGTTCTTTACAAGCCCACGAAGAAAAGATCAAAAGGAGACAAGAAGTGCCATTGGAACAACTTCTTAAAACTCAGGCATCCTTCAAAGATTATGGAGGTGAAACAAGCTATCGAGGAAACGGACGAGGAAGAGGCCGATGAGGTCATGGAAGAGGAAGAAGTAATGGTAACAACTTCAACAATGAAGTTAAAATCCACCAAACATTCAAAGGTCGTGGTCGTGGACAAAGAGGAGGAAGAGGACATGGATACTACCGTGAAAATAATGGACAAAGGTATGACAAATCAAAAATTGAATGTTATAATTGTCATAAATTTAGTCATTACTCTTGGGAATGCCGTAGCAATGTTGAAGAAAAGGCTAACCTTGTTGACGACAAGAAAGAAGAAAATGAGTCAACGTTATTGATGGCACTCAAGGAAGAAGACAGAAATGATTGCAACTCGTGGTATTTGGACAATGGAGCAAGCAATCATATGTGTGGATACAAAGAGAAGTTTGTGGAGATCAATAAAAAAGTGAGAGGTAATGTGTCCTTTGGAGATACTTCAAAGGTTCAAATCGAAGGGATATGTACGATTCTGATCTCCTGTAAATATGGTAGTCACAAGTTAATCAAGATGTTTATTATGTGCCAAAATTAAAAAGTAATATTTTAAGTTTGGGCCAACTTCTTGAAAAGAAATATGACATCCACATGAAAAATATGCATCTTTGGCTTAGAGATTCAAGTGGAATTGTAATTGCTAAAGTGCATATGGCAAAGAATAGATTGTTTTCTCTTAATCTTAAAACAATTAATGCAAAGTGTTTGAAGGATAATGTGCAAGATGAATCATGGTGTTGGCACATGCGATTTGGGCACTTAAATTTTGAAGCGCTCAAATCAATGGGAGAAAAGAACATGGTACATGGGATACCATCAATCAACCATCCAAATCAATTGTGTGAAGCTTGTCTTCTTGGGAAACATGCAAGGAGGAGTTTTCTAAAGGAGGCCATGTCAAGATCAACCAAGCCGCTCCAGCTTGTCTACACTGATGTGTGTGGACCAATCAATCCACCTTCTTTTGGTAAAAGAAAATAATTTCTGCTTTTCATTGATGACTTTAGTAGAAAGACTTGGGTTTATTTCTTGAACCAAAAATCTGAAGCTTTTGCTGCTTTTAAAATTTTCAAAGTACTTGTAGAGAAAGAAAGTGGCCATGAAATTAAAGCTCTAAGGTCCGATAGAGGAGGGGAATTCACCTCAAACGAATTTAATGACTTTTGTCAACTTCATGGAATTCATCGCCCTCTAACGGTACCTTATTCACCTCAACAAAATGGTGTTGCAAAGAGAAAGAATCGAACGATTCTTAATATGGCTAGATGTATGTTGAAAGCTAAAAGTATGCCTAAGGAATTTTGGGCCGAAGCTGTTTCTTGTGCAGTTTATTTGAATAACAGGTCTCCAACAAGAAATGTTAGAGATCAAACCCCTCAAGAAGCATGGAGTGGAAGAAAGCCAAGTGTCAAGCACTTAAGAATCTTTGGGAGCATAGCCTATGCTCATGTGCCACATCAAGGGAGAGCGAAGCTTGACGATCGAAGTGTCAAGCATGTATTTGTTGGCTATGATATGAGTTCAAAAGGCTACAAGCTATACAACCCAAACAGCGGCAAGATGGTGGTAAGTCGTGATGTTGAATTTGATGAAAAATTGGCATGGAATTGGTAAGCTGAGGAAGAAACTTCATATGATTTTTTTCCATACTTTGGTGATGAAGAAGAACCAGAGACCATGAAACCTGTGCAGGACACAACTCCACCTCCTTCTCCAACAAATGTTGCATCTCCCTCTTCTCAAGAAGGTTCAAATGAACAGTCGCAAAGGATAAGGAGCATTCAAGAGCTCTATAATGACACAGAAGAAGTTACTAATTTTGATTTTTTATGTTGTCTCTTTGCTGACAGTGAACTAATGAACTTTGATGAAGTTTTTACAAACAAAAGGTGGAGACAAGCCATGGAGGAGGAGATTGAGTCAATAGAGAAGAACAACACTTGGGAGTTAACAACTCTTCCCAAGAGTCATCGAGCAATTGGAGTGAAATGGGTATACAAGACAAAGATGAATGCTGATGGAGATGTAGAGAGATACAAGGCATGACTTGTGGCTAAAGGGTACAAGCAAAAGCAAGGCATTGACTACGAAGAAGTCTATGCACCTGTTGCCCACATGGAAACGATTCGTTTGCTGATCTCTTTGGTGGCGCAAATGAAGTGGAAGATTCATCAACTAGATGTCAAGTCAGCCTTCTTATGGCTATCTTGAAGAAGAAGTCTATGTTGAACAACCATTGGGCTTCGTGGTCAAAAACCATGAAGATAAAGTGTGCGGTTGAAGAAAGCTTTATATGGATTAAAGCAAGCCCCACGAACATGGAATAGCTACATCGACAAGTATTTTCAAGAAAATAGGTTTACTCGTTGTCTCCATGAATATGCTCTTTACCTTAAAGTTCATACTAATGGAGATATCTTACTTGTTTGTCTTTATGTTGATGATCTTATTTTCACGGGTAATAACCCAAGTTTGTTTGAAGCTTTTAAGAAAGATATATCCCATGAGTTCGAGATGACAGACGTAGGGCCCATGTCATATTACCAGAGCATAGAAGTGAAGCAGATGGAGGATGGAATTTTTATCTCTCAAGAAAGCTATACAAAGGAGATATTGAAGAAGTTCAACATGCTCGATTGCAACCCCGTGAACACGCCGATGGAAAGTGGGACAAAATTGTCCAAGTTTGATGTGGGAGAAAAAGTGGATCCCACATTCTTCAAAAGTCTTGTGGGAAGTTTGAGGTACTTGACTTGTACCAGACCAGATATACTTTTTGCAGTTGGAGTAGTAAGTCGCTTCATGGAGGCTCCTACCTCTACTCACTTGAAGGTCACTAGAAGAATTCTTCGTTACCTAAAAGGTACGATCGATTTTGGGTTATTTTATTCTTCTTCTAATGATTTCAACCTTGTGGAATTTTGTGATAGTGATTATGCGGGAGATATTGATGATAGAAAAAGTACAACTGGTTTTGTATTTTTCTTGGGTGATTCTGTTATTTCTTGGAGTTCAAAGAAACAGTCCATTGTTACTCTCTCGACTTGTGAAGCCGAATATATAGCAGCAACATCATGTACCTATCATGCTATTTGGCTAAGGAGATTATTAAAGGAGCTCAATTTGCCACAAATGGAAGCTACAGAGATTTGTATTGATAACAAATCTGCACAAGCACTTGCCAAGAATCCGGTGTATCACGATCGAAGCAAGCATATAGATACAATGTATCACTTCATCAGAAAGTGCGTTGCCAAGAAGGAAGTCGAGCTCAAATATGTGAAGTCCCATGATCAAGTTGCAGACATTTTTACAAAGCCTCACAAGTTTGAAGATTTTCAAAGATTGAGAACAAGACTTGGACTGAAGAAGAAAAATCAAAATTAAGGGAGAGATTTGTGGGGTCCATACCTCACCTACTAAATAAAGAAAAATGTGGAGAAGACAAAATAGGCAGCTGAAAAATTTGCAAAAGTTTGGGCGGCTGGACTTTGCAAATTATTGAACCAATCAGATTGGTTGGGTAGGTAAAAATTGTGCCTATAAAAGGAGCTATCCATTCCTCATTGAAGACTCACCAAAATAAAGAGAGAAGCAACATATAGTTAGTGAGAGTAATCCACAGATTATTGTCTGTGAGATAATTAGTGAGTTATAGTAATATTGTAGTGAAGTGTGTTAAATAAAGAGTGTTATTTCTTTCAAAGTTGTAGTAGTTTCTTGACAATACTAAGTTGCAATATTATAGTGATAATATTATTCCACTCGGGTATTGTATTTTACCCCGCTAAAATATTTGGTGTCATTGTTACTCTCTTGTGTTATTATTATTTGCTGTGGATATTATTCCTGGGCGGGATTATTTATTTTATCCCAACACAAACGACCCCTAGTGTATATGTCATTGTCTATAATTAAATATGAGTATACTTATATGTTTAGCTTCTAAATGTTGACTAAAAAATAGCTAGAACTAACTTAAAAAGTGAGATTAAAACCTAAAAAGAGAAAAGCATGTTAATATTACCACAGGTAAAAACCATACTGATCATAATATAAGATTTTGATGATTTCTTTTTTGATGTATACACTTTGGTTTTATAGCTAGTAGGTATGCAAGCGGTTTCATGCATTTGATTTCAGGGCAATACCGTTCAACAATGCGAAGTTTAATGAATGGGTGAGCTAGGGAAAAGCACCAGCCATTCCAGCAACACTTCGTTTATACAAGGTGGTGTTGTCTCTTGGGATCAAGCCCGTCTTTATAACAAGAACTCCAATGTTCACCAGAAAAGCAAGAATTGCCAATCTAAAGAAAGCTGGTTATACTTATTGGTTATGGCTCGTTCTAAAGTAAGCATATTGGTATTAGAATTTAGAACTCCTATTAGTATCATGCTTCTTCTGTCTAAAGATTGAAATAATTAGTACTATTTGTTTTGGGAATGATTGATGATGAATGCAGGGGGAAAAAATGATTCACCAAAATCAGTAGTGTTCAAATCAAGCAAGAGAACAGAGTTGGTGAAAGCTGGATATAGAATTGATGGCAACATTGGAGACCAATGGAGTGATTTGATAGGAGACAACGTGGGTTCTCGTACTTTCAAAGTCCCTATCCTATGTATTATTCCATTCGTTCCGTATTAAATGAGATAGTTTGACTCGACATGAAGTTTAAGGGAAAAAAAAGAAGATTTTAGGAACTTGTGGTCTTAAAAGTTTAAGGGGTAAAACGTTTGTGGGGTCATATCATTTGTGTGACTATAAAAGCTTTTCATTAAGGGTAAATGAGTAAAATGAAAGAGTTTAAAGTTGAATTATTTCCAAATTTAGAAATGTATCATTTATTTTGAACAGACTAAAAAGGAAAATATCTCATTTAATATGAAACGCAGAGTACATTGGTTAATAACCGAGACCACTCTCTTTCTATTTTAAGCACTTAATAATAGGAGTAATTAATAACAGAAGGAGTGGCTTTCTATGTTGTGACTTGTGAGACGCTAAGCTCACTGTTCCAGTATCAATGTAACGTCATTTACTTTTCGCTCCTTGTACTAATATAATAATAAGTCAGCGATCTTTCATTTTCACAAAAGTTAGCATGAATACTCTTCTAAATATTCTTTCTAAAATAGTAGTCCAAACACACTTGTTTAGCTGATTGGTTGCTCCACTAGGCCATCGAAGCTCATTTTGGAGTCGATCCATCAACAGCTTTAGAGATGTATACAGAGTCAGGTTTGATTCGATTTTTATCAAAACTAAATTAAACCAATTATTTTGATTTGGTCGATTCGATATATGAATCTTTTTTGCTTTTTTGTCACATGAAAATTATTTCACTACAAGAAATAGGGGATACGACAACATTATATAAATGTCGTATTATGGTGCTTAAATGTCATAAATTTAATTGCGGACATTTAATATATATATATATATATATATATATATATATATATATATAAACAAAAGTACTGATCGAGTAGTTGTACTTGGTACAAATTTGAACAATTTAAAAGATGCCAACATACAATTGCACTAAGATCGCTCATAACTCAAACTAATTCCTTTAACTTGTACAATAAATACAGCGACAACGTGGATCCATCTTTTCACAACTCAAGCATTCCCTTGCCAGTAATTGAACTGACATCCTTCAAAAGCTGCATAAAAATTTCACATAAGAAAGAATTATAACAATATAAGAAAGGAAAAAAGTAAAAGTGCCCTGTATATTTTTTTTCAACTCCATTATTTCTAGTCTTATGGATTGTAACAAGCAAGAATTATTATAATAATGGTACTTCGATAGATTAAGGAATTCAAAGCTAAGAACTTTACCAGGAACATGACAAACTATTGCAACTCAGTTCTGTGTAAGCTATTGCATCATCTGGTGCAAAAATGGAGGACATCAGTTAGAAGAAATTGCCCAAAGCAACAAAGATCTCATAAAACTTCTACTAAACATAGGATAAGTGATCATCATCGCAAACCTAAATCTAAACCTAAACATGAGGAAGAAAAAGTGTCACAATCTCAAAAGAATGATAACTTGTCTTATACTTTTCCGCAACTCATTTAAAATCCAAAATTAAATAAGTAACGCATGTCATGGCTACATTACCACTTATCAATGTCAAGAATGTTAGCATCCATCTTAATTCTTACGGTGACATAAAATGTATGAAGAAGAGATAAAACAGAGCAATGCTTTTGTAATATCATAACTATAGTCGATGAAGATCCTTAATAACACCAAAAGCAACTTAAGAGGAAAGAGGGAAGATTTGATTAACTATTAGCTTACTTTCAGAAGCAGTAAAAATTGAAATAGCCGCACGAACACTAGCTTCAACAACACCAATCTGTAATAAAACAACTACAACAATATATACCAAAATACATGCATCTAAACCCTAGAATACACACCACATAATTGACCCAACGACATAGCCTATCATTCTAAACATCAAATATTCAACAACAGAAGTAATTAAAAAGAAAAGGAACGACAAAAAAATATATAAAAACCCAAATAATTAAATGAATTATTTAATAATATTCAGATAAGATTGATTGATTTTGAAGAAACATATATATAACAATAACAACAAAAGTTGTCGAAACCAGAATCGTCGTGGTGGGCGAAAAAGATATAGACATAAAAATTGATATGGAGATAGAGATAGATGAGTTGGGATTACCTCATGATGTGGCTGACGATGATGGGAGAAAAGAGAAAGTGCGGCAATCGTTAGAAGCGAATTGACCGCGTGGGGAGCAGAATGAGGGCAAAGGCAGGGTTTGAATTATTAGTAATCTTTTTGTGGACGGAATAGGAGGGAAACAATTACATTTTAACTTTTAATTATTACTATCTTTTAGTGGTTATTCCTTCCAAATGTTGACTGATATGATGACACTAAAACTAAAAGTGTCACTAATTTCCATCTAAACATGACATTTAAGTTAATAGTCGTAATATTTTGTGACATTTTAAACAAAATGTCACTGTTTTGTGACATTTCTAAAGAAAATGTCACGAAATTATATATTTTTCGATATTTACGTCAAATGTCACTAAATAAATATCGTCGTATCCATAATTTCTTGTAGTGTTTTAATTTTACCTTTTAGAGTTATAGCTAAAGTTTGGATAAATTAATGGAGTATATGTTTAGTAAGAAGTAAATACATTGACAAATATAGTATGATTTTTTAAAATATTCTTGGGTGAGAATATCTTAAACAATAATAATTTCTTATCGATAGTTATTTATAGTCTAATCTAATAGTTTTTGTAGACAATAAATTGCGTCGAGAAAATAAAATCAAGACCGAAAAATATTGCAGCAATTGTAGTATTTGATTTCAAATAATATGAGTGTTACAATCTCAATGAATTCTCTGATTTTTCTTTCCAATAGTAAGTAAATTCAATGTTCTTTGAGGTTGATCTTGAATCTATATTTGTTGCCACTAACAATAATTTTGAATTTAACTAGCACGAACTTTGATTTGAACTTGTACTCCTTGATTCTTGATTTGTTCTTCGTACTTGAGCTTGAACTTGATTTCTTGAACTTGAACTTGCTTGTTTGAATCTTGAAACTTGTAGAGAAATTTGCGGCGTTTGACATGAGCTCTCTCTTATTTCTTGTTATAACTTCTAGTGTCTTTTCTGAGTTATGAAGACCCCTATTTATAGTTGTAAAAGAGAAGAATGAGAACAAACTCTTTCCGACCAATTAGATTGAAGAGTGACTAGGCCGTATTTGATTGGCGAGACCATGTCACTTGCACATGTTTGAATGGCTAGAACATGTCACTTGCACATGTGGCGCAATTTCATTGGCCATTTAATTTTACTTGGCATACCTTGTCATTTTGAAATGTGGCACGATCATACTGGTTCTTCCGTTTGACTTGGTGTGCCACGTCATTTCATGCGTGGCACCAAGCTGGGCCTCTAGGAGATGATATCTTGGGCTTAATTAAATGGTCTCATCATTTATAGCTCAATTAAATAGGCCAACCAATTGGAGTCGGACTTAATTAATTAGGCCATATATATATTAGATTCCATTATATTAGCCCAAAATATTTATTTAAACTAATATAATCCAAATTATTTTATGAATTTAATTTTAATAAAATTCATATGCCTACAGATTTTTTTGTTTGATATACGTTATCAAGCTTAACTGAATTTCAATAATCAGCACAAAAGTGCTAAGACCTCCATTAGGTACCCGGAAAAGATATAAGAGTTTGAGATCTTAACACATGAATGTGGAAAAACAAATAGATTGATGCATTATAAACACTTGATAAGAAAGTAATGTTACATATATTTACCCTCAAAATCGGATAATAATTAAATTTGTAAATGGTTTTAATTAAGGATACGCGGATTAATTTGATGCAAATTAAAACGATAAATTGAGTTAGATTGAATAAATAAATATATAAGTAAATTCAAACCACGCGAGCAAGATGATTCCAACCTTAGTGAAATATTGACCCTCGATCCGGGCTCACAATGGCCAGTACTGATGAATGAGAAAAAGAGCTTTCAATAACTGTGAAAATGGTAATATATTGCTTTGGGATGCATGTCATAATGTGCCTAATAAATTATCAGACCCTCTTTATATAGTAGGGGAATCCTACTCTAGGTACAATTCCATAAAAGGTAAAAGAAAAAGAAAATTCTATTTAGCTGATTGTCGGTTCTTTATCAATACGAGCCGAGATCCACAGCATGATTTTCGGCCGGTCGCAAATATATGGACTTTTGTTGGTCATGCTTGAGTGCCTGACAATTTCCTTCGAAGTCTTTCTGGGTTCGGATTGATCCAAGATCATGACCCCAATATTCTCGAAGGCGGGCGTCATGCCCCAGGACTCTGACTCGATGAGACCCTTGTCTTGATTTCGGTCCCTCATCATCATGTCTCGAACTCGGTTTATCCTATCGGAGATCGGGGTGTACCATGGGCCCGGTTTTACCTGTATACAACACATTAGAATCAAGTATTATTTAAATTAAATAAAACTAAATACCCTTTATAGTTCTATTAAATATTACATCTCATGAAAGGGTCACAAATATTTTTAGACATTGTTTAAGGAAAATTCTATATAAAGTTAGAATATATACAAAAATTATATATTTATATATCAATTTGGTTCAAATTTCTTACGCAATATCAAACTAAAGAAAACGAAACCAAATCAAACATAGTCGGTTTAATTTAACTTTTCGATTTGATATGATTTTCAAATTTGATTTAAATAACCGTAAAGGGTAGACTATCAAGATGAAAATTGAGTCATTTATGTATGTGTTTGAAAAATATTTAGATGAAGTTAAAAGAACAAAAAGTATTTAAGTTAGAAGTTGAAAAAGAGCTCTTGGTAGTTGAATTTACATTCGAAGATGGATTTTCAATTGAAAAAACTAATGTTTTGTGAGTTTTAAGAGTGATCAGTATTTAAAATACTGTAGTTTAATATTTGCAAATATCAATTAATTGCCAAACTTCAATTTGTAACTAGGTTAATTCTTTGAGACTGTTGAATAATTTTTTGAGATTTTGAAAAATTAGACAAGATGATTTATTTTATAATCTTTTCGATAAATGCCAAGCCAAAGTCAAAAGTTGTGCGGATTATATATCATTGGGATAATTTTATAGACTTCCCATGAGGTTTTGGCCTATAACACAAACCTTCCTGGTGGTTTTAGATATTATACAAACCTCCCTTTTTTAATATAACAAAACTACATTGTAACTTGAAATAGACAAATTTTCCCATATTAATATTTCTATTCTATTTTGTGTAACAAAACTAAAAAATTTATTATAAAAATTTTCTTCTAAGAAAAGAAAGAAAAAAAGTAAACAGTACAAAGTAGCTGATGAAAAAAGAACTTTTAAGTGCTAATATTTATTTTATAGAAAGGTTGAAGAGTAGAAGCCCGATGAAGAAAAGAAGGGGAAGATTCTAGAGTTTCCGACAAGAATGAGGGCTTCAGAGTTATTTAGGAATCATGATATTATATTTGCACAAAAGACTCAAGCTATGGTGTCATCTCAACTGTTGCTGATAAACATGATCAATTAAATCCTCACCGTCCTGATTATGTTAAGTTAAATTCCAAGGTTTCAATGATGACAATGTTCACTTACCTTATTTCGCAGGAATCATCAAAAGGAAAGAAAACCAACGAGAAGCTATTCAAAGATGTGATTGCTAAATCAATCGACCTGAAGAAGGAATCAAAAGTCTGCAGATCTACTCGGCCTCAATCAAGGAAATCAGATTAAGGAGTTATTGCCAGCAAATATTCAGTAACCTTAATTAAAGCTCAGTCAAAGGCCTGATTGTCTCATAAATGAAAGCTGTGACAAGGAAAGTCACGATCGAATCCAGCCATTCCCAAGAGCAGGATTCGAAGAGGCACCCCTTAGGTCAAATCCTTTTAAAGATTTCGTGCCTCTATTTTTTTGTCAAGGCTCAACGGATCTTTTCTCTCCTATAAGAAGGCTTCTAAGATCAATTGTAAGACTTGCGCAATAACACACATTGTTTTCTAAGTCTCTCTACTTCTTAGCCCAAACACTATAATCTTAAGTTTAAAAGTGTCTCAAAAAATAGAAAGAGTTAGAACACAAAAGAGAGTTGTGTCATTATTAGAGATTCACTGTTGTTATGCTTAGTTGGTGGTGAACGAATCAAAATCATCCTTATTGTAATACTTTCAAGATCTAAAGGGAACCCTTGTGACCCAAGAGAAACTGGATGTAAGTACCACACCGGTACCGAACTAGTATAAAATCGTTGTGTGTCATTCTCTTTCTGTTTACTGTTATTTTACAATCTGCTCTCGATCAGGTCAACTAAAATCATCGTTAGTCAACTAATTTTTAATAGACCACAATTCACTTCCCCTCTTGTACTTTCAGATTAATAGAGAAATACAGCTGTACACAAATTTTGGATTCGAAAATAACTCATATGTGTGAGGCATGTGACAGATCTTGTAGAGAATAACAGTTAGTTATATAGAGAATTTAGTCATGCGTTTAGGAATTTCATTTATATTTTTTACACATATATACTTGTATATATATATATATAGCATCGACTGAATAATGAAATACACAGCGAAAATTTCCTAAATCATTTTTTGATTTTACAATCATTCATGGTATCAGAGCATTGAAGCTTAATTCACTGCGAAATCATCTAATCTTCTATGGCTCATCCTCTTCAACATGCCTGATACAGAAACTTTTGATTCATCTATTATTCAGACTGTAACTGGAAATACAGTCACATTCGATCCAAATCATCCTTATTTTCTTCACTCCTTTGATGCACTAGGCATGGCTCTTGTCAACGCAGCCTTCACTGGCAGAGGATTTCAAGGATGGAAGAGAAAGTGGATGAAGCTCTGAAAGTAGATGAAGCTCTAGAAGATACTCACTGGATAAGTGTTATGAAAGAGGAACTAGATCAATTTGAAAGAAATAAAGTATGAAAATTGGTTCCAAGACCTTCCAACTCCTCAATCATTGGAACTAAATGGGAATTCAAAAATAAATTGAGTGAATCATGTCAAGTAGTTCGAAATAAAGCAAGATTGGCTGCTCAAGAATACTCTCAACAAGAAGGAATTGACTATGACAAAACCTCCTATAGCAAGACTTGAATCCATTCGAATATTACTTGCATTTGCAGCTCATAAAGGTTTCAAGCTGTTTCAAATGGACGTTAAAAATGCATTCCTAAATGGCTACATCACTGAAGAAGTTTATGTAAAGCAACCACTAGTACTTACAAACGTCACCTTTCCTGATCATGTATACAAGCTGACTAAAGCGTTGTATGGTCTCAAACAAGCTTTGCGTGCCTAGTATGAAAGGTTAAGTTCTTTTCTTTTAAATCAACGGTTCAAAAAAGTTAATACGATACAACCCTTTTTATTAAGTGTTCTAGTTCAGGTAATCTTATTACTCAAATTTATGTTGATAACATTATTTTTGGTAGTCCTAACTCTGTTTTATGAGTATGATGGGAGAATTGACATTCTTTCTCGGACTTCAGATCAAACAGTCTCCTAAATGAATTTTTATTATCCAGACCAAGTACACTAAGGAGCTTATCAAAAAGTTTGGCATGGAAAATGGAAAGTCAATCAGCACTCCAATGAGTCCAACAACAGTGCTCGATGAAGACAACAATGAAAAAAGGGTTGATGAAACTATGTATAGAGGGATGATTAGATCCCAATTGTATCTCACTGCTAGTCAATCAGATATTATGTTCAGTGTATGTAAGTGTACAAGATTTCAGTCGCTTCCTAAGGAGTCTCATCTCACTGCTGTTAAACGAATTATTAGATATCTAATTAGCACTTGTGATCTAGGATTATGGTATGATCGTTCTAACAATTTTTCCTTAAAAGATTTCTTAGATGTAGATTTTGCAAGTGACAAGACTGATAGGAAAAGTACTAGTGGCACGTGTCAACTCTTGGGAAACACATTAGTGTGTTGGCATAGCAAGAAACAAAATTGTGTTGCCCTATCAACGACTGAAGTAGAATATTTAGCTGCCGGAAGCTGTTGTACACAAGCTCTATGGATTATGCATCAACTTCTCGACTATGATTTATCTCTTACCTCTACTCCTATATTTTGTGATAATACTAGTGCTATTTGCTTATAAAAAAAAATTCTATACATCATTATAGAGAAAAGCATATAGAAATTAAGCATCACTTTATTCCGTGATCATGTCGCTAAAGGTAATATTGTATTAGAATTTATTAGTATTGATTCTCAACTTGCCGATATTTTTACAAAACCACTTTTGGAAGAAAGATTTTGTTTTCTCTGGAAAAAATTGGCATTTTGCAAAACTTGTAAATCAAGTCTTTTTACCATATTCTAAAATATTTTATTTCCTTACGTATGTATGGCTTAATTAATTTGTGTATAGGTTTAATAATTGCTTCTTCATCAGTGTCGTCGATCAATCACTTCAGAAGCATCACTTCCTTCTGAACCCTACCTTTTCCTTTAACCAAGGCAACCCTTCATTACTCCAAAAGCATCGATAAAATCCCTCCCATCTCTGTTACTCTCTTCATTCTTATCAAACAAACGTTCTCACCATGGCCAAAAGAAATTCCTCTTCCTCCATTACAACCGGATGAAGTTGAAGGTTTCAAAAACCCCTCAACCCTGAAGAACCTGTAGATTTTGAGTCGTCAAAAACGGATAATGAGAGTAGTGAATCCTCCGAAAATCCTTCCATTAGTCAGAGAAATGTAGAAAAAAGTCTCATGGAGCAAACCCCCCCCAAAAAGCTGCATGCAAGAAAGGAAAGGTAGAGAACACTGAATTCGGACCTGAGGACAAGTTGATCCTTTATGGCCCGAGTGAAACAGAAAGCTTTGAGTCCTACAAGTCAAAATCTATGGCTTATGGATGCTCTATAAGTCTTTCTCTCATGAAAAATCTGCATTGCAATGTTACCTCTATATTTGATTTTTAGCATCTTTCTTCTTTGTTTAACACTGTTGGTAACTCTGTTTATGAGAAACCTGTGAGGATGTTTTATGCAAACTTATTTGTGAATGACAAAGATGACCTGGAATCTATGGTGTTAGGCACTAGAATTGGTGTGGACTCTTATCAATTTGAAAAGATTTTCTCCGCTAAATTTAGTGGGTTTGATATTTTTGTGCAAAATTCTTGGCCAAAAGATTTTGAAGTATCCTTTGGAGAAGCCAAAGGCTTGTTATCCGATAACCCCCTTGATATTGGCCCCAAGAACCTAAAGTTTGAACATCGTGTCTTGGCCTACATGATTGCTACTATTTTATTCCCTAGAACTGGGTCCCTTAGCTCTTTATCCACTAGAGATATTTTTGTCATTTACCGTCTTGTTAATAATAAAAGACTGGATTGGTTTGTGTGGATTCACCAATACATGCTTGAAAGTATTTGGGACATATCTTCCTCTGCTGTTTGTTTACCATATAGTCTGCTCATCTAACACATTCTCGAAGTTATGAAGGTATATTTGTCACCCTTTACACCCAAGCACATTACCAATACTTATGATAAGACAGCCATTTCAATGATGGGGTACACCTTGGATGATGATAGTGCCAGTTGAAGTTCAAACTGAACAACCGGCATATCAGTCGACTGTCTCTTAAAATCTTCAGCAGATGTAGAAATATTTGGATGAGGTAAAATAGCTAGTGGTTGAAATGAAGGAACAAGTGGATAAAATTAGGGAAGTTACTAAGGAGACAGTTACAGATGTGGCTAAGCTCAGAATTGATATAGGAGCTACGCATAGACAAAGAACCAGAGCTTTCAATTCTATGACTGAAAAGATGGATGAACTTGTCAAAGATGTCGAGAATTCCTATGGTTCCTTCTGCACCAAAGTGATCAACACCCTCAAGTACTTCCTGGGAAGAAACTAATGTGTATCCGTGTGATGATTTCAAAAACAATATTTTCTCTTTTCTTGTTTTTGCTTGCTTGCTGGTAGTCCTTATAAATATTTTTTGCTTGGGTCTGTATAACATATGCACTGAAGGCAGTACTTTTGTTGCACTATCTAGCTAGTTATTATGTATATTACTTCCTATATTACTTTTGCTTGTATTGTTTTCTTTTCTTTTTTGATTGGTGTCAAAGGGGAAGAACATGTAAGAGAAGTAAAGGTGTTAAACGGGCCGGGTCAGCCCGGTTCCGGACCGGCCCAGACCGGTTTAACCCGGAACTAGCCCGGACCGGTTAGAGGGGACTGGGCTGGGCTGGGTAGGTGGGGTAGAAGGGGTTGGTCCGTGTAGATTTTTTAAAATGGGTAACCGGACCGGTTGAACCCGGTTTAGTTAACAGTAACCCTTACCGGGTTAACCGGCCTGGACCGGCCCAGTACAACGGTCAATTTTTTTTTGTTTTTTTAAAAATTTTCAAATTATGTGGGGCCCATTGACCGTTGGCAACGGTCAGACCTGGAAATTGGTCCGTTGGCCAACGACAGGTTTGCAAAAATAGCCTTTTATTTTTAAAATTTTAACTCCTTTTCAATTTACAAAATTAACCTCTCTAAAAATATAAATACCCCCCCCCCTCTTCTTTATTTCTTCACTCAACTCTCATTTCTCAATCTCAATTTCTCTCGTTCTCTCATTCTCCATTTTTTCAAGATTTCAAGTCTCCAATCTAATTTTATTTGGCTCTCTTTTCTTGAATTTAATTTATCGTGTTTTGTCATTCGGAATTTGAAGTTTGAACTTTGAACAATTGAAGTTCAAAATTGAAATACTTGCTTGACGTTTGTTCATGGTAACATCGGAATTGCCTAATCAAGTGCTCAATTTATTGGCGAATTCGGTGCACTCCCTCCAACTCTTTCTCTTATTTACTATTTTAATTGCATATTTAATTTTAGCTTATACTTTAATTTTTACAATATGTTTAATGCTGCTAAAAGAGCGTGTAAAAGAGTTACTGGTAGGGGAAATAAAAAAAGAGAGTCCTTCAGCATCTGGTAGTAATAGTCCCATTTACACATGTTTTTGAATCATCGCATAATGATAATTTAGATATAGATTATGAGCAATTACAAGAAGATTTTGGAAAAGAAGATAATGAAATAGGAATGGAAGATGAGATACCAGCTACACCTACTAGTGTTGGAGTTGGTAGTGTTGGGGTTGCTACAAGGGGTGGTGGTCGTGGCACTAGAAGTAGACCACCTGTGGCTCCGACTACTAATCGTAGAAAAAGAAGTAAGGTTTGAAATTTTGTTGAAATAATAGAAGGTACTGATAGAGTTAAATGCAAACTTTGTAAAGGTGATTTTAAACATTTGACTAGAGGAAATTTAGGGGGGACTGGGACGCTTAGTAGACATATGAGAACTGAGCATCCCATAGAATGGGGCGCTGATGGTGATGGAAATCAAACAACTCTTAACCCTACTACTGGAGGTCTAGTGAAATATGATAAACTGAAGGATCATGAGGAGTTAGAAAAAATGATTGCTTTGGGTTGTCTACCTTTTTCTTTTGCTTCTTCATCATATCTTATTATGTATATTCAAATGATTTACAATCCTTTATTTAAAGGTATCCCTAGAAGTACTTGTAGAGCTGATATCTTTAGACTTCATGGACAATATCAAACATACATCTGTTATTTGTTTAGCCACCTTCCTTGTAGAGTTTCTCTAACTTCTGATATTGGCCATGCTGTTAATGGAAATGATTATTTGACAATTACATGTCATTGGATAGATGATACTACTTCTATGCAAAAACGTATTATCGCTTTTAGATATGATGAAGATCAGAGTCATACTGCTGTGTTTATAAGTAGTACTATTTGTGAAGTTGTTGAATTTTATAATCTAAATCAAAAAGTATTGTGTATGTATTTTGATAACGCTTCTAACAATAATGCCGCAATTTCAATATTAAAACTGCATTTGCAATCAACTCTTGAGGAAGTTTTTCATGTTAGGTGTGCATGTCATGTTTATAATTTAATTGTTAAAAGTGGCCTTGATTTATTTTCGACTGAGATTACTCATGTTAGAAGAGCAGTTGGTGTTATTCAAGGAAATAATAGACAATCTAAAATAAAGGAATTTAAGAATAAGTGTGTCCAGTATAACCTTAAACCCAGATTCATGCCAGATAAAATTGTTACTAGATGGAATTATACATATATATTTTTAAATATTGCTACAAATATAGATTCCCAATAACTGAAGTTGCGAATGCGCATTGTACTGATCCAAACCGTATGCTAACAAACGGTACTTGGGAGGTCATTAATGATGTTGTTAAATTTTTACATAAATTTTATACAGCTACTGTGGAGTTTCTGGAGCATATTACCCTACTGTTACTATGACTTTAGTACATACAACTAAAATTTCTTTTCTACTCTTTGAATTTAAGAAGAAAGAAAAATATAGGGATGTTGTTGAAAAAATGCAAGCAAAATTCAAAAAATATTTCTTTCCAATTCCTCCGATTTACTTAATTGGTACTGTTTTAAATCATTCTATTAAGATGTCTGATTGTCACCAATTAATGAATGCTTTATATACTTATATGGAGATTGGACCAACTGAAACCCTAGATTTATATACTTGTATGAACAAGCTAAATGAATATTTACAACAATTATATAATTATTATGCAAATGTAATTGATGATGTTGCTCTTACTGTAGGCAATGTTAATCCAACTATGTATTGTACCACTTCTGCTACTGTGGATGATGAAGAAGGCCTTGATAGTTTTAATATTTTTTCTACATTTTCTAACACTCAAACTAGTAGCAGGAACATTGATGAACTTCAATTCTACTTGCAGAAGCAAAAAGAGCCTCGCACAAAGGAATTTTCACCGTTGGGATGGTTGCAGTAGAATGGAAAGCAATTTCCTGTTCTTTTTGCTATGGCTCGGGACGTGCTGAATGTACCAATTTCTACTGTTACATCGGAGAGTGCATTTAGCCAAGCAAGACAACAACTTGGAGACACCCGCCACTCATTGGGAAGCAATGCTTTGGAAGTTTTAGTATGTTTCAGAGATTGGATTAGATCGGAACGAAGAAATCAAGGACGTGAAGATGTTGATAGCCCAGAAGACGAGGAACTTGGAGATATATTAACACATGGTAACCCATCCGAATTTAACATTCCAGAAGAAGGTCAATCGGTTCATATTGATTATGATGAACTTACTAAGGCAATGCAAAACCTTTGAATTTACTATTTTACTTATTGAAAAAAATGTAAACCTTTAAATTTGTAAGTTTGAAACTTTGAAATTTGAATGAAGAAATAAAAGTAGCACGTGCAATAAGTGCATTTTTTCCCATCTCCCCTATATTCTTTATGTTAGTACTTTGTAATGCACTTATTGCACTTATTACAATATTAATACAAAATTCCAAAAAAAAAATTAAAATTACACTAAACCCGGCCCGACCCTCTCAACCCGTAACCCGTACGGTTCAGTTTTTACTCGGATGAACCCGAACCCGTTAAACCCATTAAGAACCAACTCGGAAGCAGCCCGGATCGTAACCCGTACGAGTCCAAAAAATGGAGGCCCGACCCGGCCCGGTTAGCCCGTTAAACACCCTTAAAGAGAAGTAAACAGGTAGAGAAGTAATTCAACCCCTCAGGGGGAGCAAGCATCAAGTCAGGGTAATTCAACCTTTCAGGGGGAGCAAACATCAAGTCAGGGGGAGCAATCTAGGAAATGAAATAAAAAGGGAAGTCTCATAATTAATGTTTATTCTCTCTTGATTTTCATCATAAAAAAGGGGAGATTGTTAAGTTAAATTCCAAGGTTTCAATGATGACAATGTTCACTTACCCTATTTCGCAGGAATCATTAAAAGGAAAGAAAACCAATAAGAAGCTATCTAAAAATGTGATTGCTAAATCAATGGACCTGAAGAAGGAATCAAAAGTCTGCAGAACTACTCGGCCTCAATCAAGGAAATCAGATTAATGAGTTATTACCACCAAATATTCAGTATCCTTTATTAAAGCTCAGTCAAAGGCTTGATTGTCTCGTAAATGAAAGCTGTGACAAGGAAAGTCACAATCGAATGCGACCCTTCCCAAGAGCAGGTTTCAAAGTGGCACCCCTTGGGTCAAATCCTTTTAAAGATCTCGTGCCTCTATTTTTGGTCAAGACTCAACGACTCTTTTGTCTCCTATAAGAAAGCTACTAAGATCAATTGGAAGACTTGTGCTACTACACACATTATTTTCTAAGTCTCTCTACTTCTTAGCCTATACACTGTAATCTTGAGTTTATTAGTGTCTCAAAAGATAGGAAGAGTTAGAACACAAATGAGAGCTGTGTCATTATTAGAGATTTACTATTGCTGTACTTCGTTGGTGGTGAACGAATCAAAACCATCCTTGTTGTAATACTTTTAAGATCTAAATGGAATCCTTATGACCCAAGGGAAACTGGATGCAAGTACCATACTGGTATCGAACTAGTATAAAATCATTGTGTGTCATTCTCTTTCTGTTTACTGCTATTTTATAATTTGCTCTCGATCTAGTCAACTAAAATCATTGTTAGTCGACTATTTTTTAATAGACCACAATTCACTCTCCCGCTTGTACTTTCAGATTAATAGAGAAATACAGTTGTACAGAAATTTTGAATTCCAAAATAACTCATATGTGTGAGACATGTGACAGACCTTATAGAGAATAATAGTTAGTTATATAGAGAATTTAGTCATGTGTATAGGAATTTTATTTCTGTTTTTTACACATATATACTTATATATATATATATATATATATATATATATATATATATATATATATATATAGCATCAATTGAATAACAAAATACATAGAGAAAATTTCCTACATCATTTTCTGATTTTACAATCATTCATGGTATCAGAGCATTGAAGCTCAATTCACTGCGAAATCATCTAATCTTCTGTGACTCATCATCTTCATCATGACTGATGCAGAAACTTTTGATTCATATGTTATTCATACTGTAACTGGAAATACAGCCACATTTGATCCAAATCATCCTTATTTTCTTCACTCCTCTAATGCACTAGGCATGGCTCTTGTCAACACAGCCTTTGCTGGAAGAGGATTTCAAGGATGGAAGAAATCTGTCCTCATATAACTCTCAGCAAAGAATAAGTTAGGATTCATTAATAGATCATGTTCTCCTTCGGTCATCTTCAGCCATGGAGTAGGTGTAATGACACGGTTACCTCATGGCTATTAAACTCACTATCCATGGACATTGGAGATTGTGTGATCTACTCCAAATCTGCTAAGGATCTCTAGACCAGCCTTGAACACAAGTTTGGACAGTCAAATGGTGCTAAATTATACCATCTGATTAAGGAGTTATTAAGATTAGTTCAAGGTGCAAGTGACATATCAAGTTATTTTACAAAACACAAACGTTTGTGGGATGCGTTAGACTCACTTAATTGTAATTTTAAATGCATGTACACTCGTGTGTGTGTGTTAAGGAAAACGAAAATTGGAAAAATCATTGGAGGATGAAAGACTCATCCAATTTCTCATGGGGCTAAATGATATCTCTTGACAAGCAAAGAGAAACATCTTGAAGATGAACCCCTTCCCAATATCAATCATGATTATTATCTTGTACTGCAGGATGAGAATTAGAGGGAAATCTATGCCAACCCCCTCATATCCTCTAACTCTTTATCCTTCATGGTAGGAAATCAAGGGAACTTAACAGGACAGAACACTTATCTACAGAGAAATAATAATAAGCAGGCACAAAGGAATTATGGACAATTTCAAAAACCCAACAACAACATCCAGAAGGGAACACATCCATCACAAAGGAACACTACTTTCAGAGGAAAGAAGAACAAGTTTAATCCCAATGTTTCATGCACCTACTGCAAAAAGGTGGGTCACTCTGTCATTAACTGTTATAGAATCGTAGGATTCCCTGAAGACTTTGAGTTCAATAATGGTAAAGGAAATCAGTTTCAAGCTAGAAACAATGGAGTTTTCACAGGAAAGCAGGTAGATGATGCAAACAGTAACTACAATGAAGGTCTGGACCAACATCTCTCTAAGGAGCAATTCTCACATCTAGTTCAGTTGATCAAACATGTTCAGACCACAGACACAACAAGCACTAGTTCAGAGATCAATGTCAATGCTGTTGCTGGTACTATTACCAAATATATTGGATTTTGTTTTTCAGTTTTTAATACCACTACTTGGATCATTGATTCGGGGGCATCAGAACATATGTGTTTGGATTCAAATGCTTTTTTTATCTCTATATCCTCTTCCCGTTACTCTACATATCAATCTTCCTAATTCTTTCAAACTAACTGTCACTCATACTGGAAGAATTTCTATTTCCCCTGACTTTATTTGAAATAATATTTTACATGTGCCTAGTTTTAGATACAATCTTTATATCAGTGAATAGGTTTTGTATATAATTTCATTCTATAATTTCACTTACATCCAGTCAACGTCTCTTGCAGGCCCCTTTAATACAGGAGCCTCAGGGTTTTGGTGAAGCAAAATGATGACTATATCTGTTGGAACCTAGCATTGCTAGGAATAGTTTACAGAATAATGTAGTTTATTTTTCTGATCCAAATGATGTCAATTATGTATCAGCTTCTTTTCCTTTTTCTGCAAGTGCAATTTCCAATGTAACACTGTGGCACAACAGATTAGGGTATTATCCTTTTTCACCAAAGCAATTCAGTTTTTTTTCCTTTCCTTCTAATTCAGAATGTTTCTGTGATGTCTTTCCTAAATCTAGGCAAACTAGATTACTTTTTCCTTTGAGTCAAATCAAATCTAAAAAAACATTTGAATTAATTCATGTTAATGTTTGGGGGCCCTACAAGGTACCTACTTATAATAGTTTCAAATATTTTCTGACTGTGGTGGATGATTACAGCAGGGGCACTTGGACATTTCTCCTACGTACCAAAAGTAATGCATTCCCAGTTTTGAAGAATTTTTTTACTATGATTGAAAGGCAGTTTGGGATTAGAGTTAAAAAGTTGAGAACAAACAATGTATTTGAGCTTGGAAAAGGATCCCAGGAGGCAACTTTCCTTAGTTCTGAAGGGATACTTCATCAAACATCCTATGTTGCAACCCCTCAACATAATGGAGTAGTTGAGAGAAAACATAGATATCTTTTGGAAATAGCTAGAGCTTTGCTCTTTCAATGTAAAGTTTCTATTCTTTACTTGGGAAAGTGTGTATTAAATGCCACTTATTTTATTAACAGGCTACCCTCTAAGATTCTTCAAGGGAAGACACCTTATTCCATTTTGTTCCATCAGACACCTTTATATATGTTTCTCAGAAACTTTGAGTGTCTTTCTTATATTTCTACATTGTCTGATGGGAGAACTAAATTTGATTCTATAGCAAAAACTTGTGAATTTTTAGGATATCCCTTGGGGCAAATAGGGTACAAAATGCTAGAATTAGATACAAAGTAGGTCATTGTATCTAGAGATGTGCATTTCTATGAAGATAGGTACCTTTTTGCTTCAGACAACAACATTCCTGATCCTATTTTTCTCATTCCTTCACCTTTAGATAACACTTTTCCTATTTCATCACCTTCTGCCCCATCTAGTTTATTCTAACACTCCTTCTTTACCTAGCCCTAGTCAGTCACCTTCACCACTCATCACTCATTTACTTTCACTACTCATCACTTATTCACCTCCATCACACTTCACTCATCCATCCATACCACATTTCTCACATTTTCCATCACCTCACATTGTTAATTCTCCTATACCAAATACTTCAGCCAGCCACTCAGAAAATCTACCAGTCACTACACAACCTAGTTACCTCAAATATTACATATGCAATAATATATACCTTAATGAAATAACATCTACTTGTTTTACCCAACCTAGTCAACCTATTTCTTTTTCCTTTGGGGATTTATCTAATGATACCAACATGTTCTACGATCTATGTTAGAAATTTTAGAACCTAGCAGTTTTTCACAGGCCTTTTCACATTTAGGATAGAGGAAGGCCATGTCTTCAAAAATTGAGGCATTATAAGCTAATCACACCTAGGATGTGGTTCTACTACCAGTTGAAAAGATGGCTTTACTTTATAAATGGGTATACAACGTAAAACACAGATCATATGGAAGCATATAGAGATTGAAAGCAAGACTGGTTGTCGGGGGTATATTCAAAAAGAAGGCATAGACTACACTGAGACATTCTCTTTGGTAGTCAAAATTACTACCATCAGGTGCTTATTGGCAGTAGCTACTAAAAAGGATTAACCTATCTATTAATTGGATGTTAGTAATGTCTTTTAACATGGAGATCTTCAAGAGGAAATATATATGAGGTTCCCAGCCGGTCTAACCCTCTTCACCTAATCATGTTTGTCTCCTAAGAAAATCTCTTTATAGTTTAAAGCAGTCATCAGGACAGTGGTATGCTAGGTTAGCTGGGGCACTTAGTATTAAGGGGTATTTTTCTTCTATGAATGATTATTCTTTATTTTTTAAGAAGACGGGGCTTTGATTTCAATTATTGCAGTGTATGTGAATGATATCCTTATTAGTGGCATTGACGCAACATAAATTGCCTCATCAAAATCATTTCTTCATTATGTATTCAAGGTCAAAGATTTAGGCAATTTGCATTACTTTTTAGGCATGGAGATTATGCGAGAAAAGCCAGGAATGATCATATGTCAAAGAAAGTTTGTCTTGGACTTGTTGTAGGAATTTGACATCTCTAGTCTGCCTTGTGTTTCTTCTCCTCTTAAGCCATCCTCCAAATTGCAGGCAGATGAAGGACCTCTTCTTCAAAATCCCACCATCTACCGGCACTTGTTGGGAAGTTAAACTACTTGACTCATACGAGGCCTGATATTTGCTTTGTTGTGCTCAAGCTTAGTCAGTTTAGCAAAGCCCTCATCTTGCTCATTTTTCTATTGCTTTGCGTGTCCTCACTATATGCATTCAGATCCTGGGCAGGGAATTCTTCTCAACTCTTCTCCTTCACTAAAGCTAGTCACTTTTGCAACGCAGACTAGGCTTCTTGCTTGGAGACTAGTTGGTCTGTTAGTGGCTTTTATGTTGCCCTCGGAGGCTCACCTATTTCTTGAAAATCTGAAAAGCAGGCATTTACCTCCTTGTCATCCGCCGAAGCATAGTATAGATCCATGCATCGAGTAGCTATTGAGCTAACTTGGCTCACTCGCCTTCTTGACGACCTTTCTATTTCACCACAACTGTCTATTCTTGTTCTTTCTGATAGCAAGGCAGCCATCAACATCGCCCGAAATCTAGTTTTCCACGAACAGACAAAACATGTTGAATTGGACTACCATTTAGTTCGTCAACAGTTCCTCTCAGGCTTAATTGCTCTTTCTTTTGTTCCTTATTCATCTCAACTTGCTTATCTATTTACCAAAGCTCTTTCCAGCCCCTCACACCACTCTATTCTACGCAAGTTTGGGGTAATTTCATCACCCTCCAATTTGAGGTGGATGAAGAGAAGAAGCCCTGTGATTTGAGTAAGATAAATGATGAAGCTCAAAAAGAAAATGATGAAGCTCAAAAAGAAGAAGAGAAGGGGAAGATTCAAGGGTTTCCGACAAGAATGAGGGCTTCAGAGTTATCTAGGAATCAAGACATTATATTTGCACAAAAGGACTTAAGCTATGGTGTCATCTCAATTGTTGATGATAAACTTGATCAATTAAATCCTAGCCGTCCAGATTAATAGAGAGATACAGTTGTACAACAACTTTGGATTCTAAAATAATTCACACGTGTGAGGCATGTGACAGACCTTGTAGAGAATAATAGTTAGTTATATAGTTATTAGTAGATAGCAAATAGAATTTAGTCGAGTGTATAGGAATTTCATTTCTATTTTATTTTTTCTTTACACAGATATACTTGTATATATACAACATCAGCTGAATAACGAAATACATAGAGAAAATTTCCTACATCCTGATTTTACAATCATTCAAAGGCGCGCTAACCATATTATACATTTAAGCAATTTCTATTCTATTTAAGCATTTTCTAACATGATAGACCAACTTATTAGCTGATTATAAAACACCCTCTTAGATGATTTATTTTCTTGTAAGATTGACAAGAAAATGAAAAAGAAATTTAACAGTAAACAAATAAGAGCGAAGCAGAGAATGTCAACCCTGACAAAGCATTATTCATGTCGTAAATTACGATGACCTGTTTGATTCATGCCTTGCTTGCGTTGAGGTCAATGAGTTAAAAATCTTATTTAAGCTACCGTATACCAGCTTATCCAAATATCTTCATTGTTATTCTTCCCAGTTCCTCCTATCAATTTGATACAACCATAACATGATGAAGTCTTTCAAGACTTTGTTTTTCTTTCTTTCAACTATAGTAGCTGTAACAGTGGCCTCTACTTCCCATAATGTAGAGTTCACAAGCCAAGTAGTAGAAATTCACTGTCTAAGGCTGCAGACTGGCGCTGCTGGTTATCGTGTCCCACAATTGGACTGTCTTAGCTGGCGTCTTGCTGTGGAGACTAACAACCTCCAAAATTGGAAATTGGTGCCAAGCGCATGCGAAAACTATATAGGTCATTACATATTAGGAAAACAATATCGTCATGACTGTGAGGCTGTGGCCAATGCAGCAATTGAGTATGCCAAGAGTGTCAAACTTGGCGGAGATGGAAAGGATGTTTGGGTATTTGATATTGATGAGACCACTCTCTCCAATCTTCCTTACTACGCTCGATCTGATGTAGCTTTTGGGTAATAACCAGATTCGAAAATGTTTGGTTTTTGTATATAATTATTTAGTAGTTTTTGTAGTAGGTATTGCGAACTATTGGATCTCATGCATTTTTGTGCAGGGCTATACCTTACAACAATACAAAGTTTAATGCATGGGTGGCCGAGGGGAAAGCACCTGCCATTCCTTCTATACTTGGAGTATATAAAACAGTGCTGTCTCTCGGGATCAAGACTGTTTTCATAACAGGGACTCGAGAGTCTTTCAGAAAAGTAAGAATTACTAATCTCAAGAAAGCTGGTTACACTAATTGGGCAAAGCTCATACTAAAGTAAGCATGCATGTTTATTAATTCCTTGTGTAATATTTTACTCAAAAGATTGAGAAAAGGATAACTAACTCTGCTTGGGAATGATTGATGATTATTGCAGGGGAGAAAATGATACGAGAAGCGCAGTGGAGTATAAATCAAGCAAGAGAAGAGAGCTAGTGAAAGCTGGATATAGAATTATTGGTAACATTGGAGATCAATGGAGTGATCTGATTGGAGACAACCTGGGCGCTCGTACTTTCAAAGTCCCTGACCCTTTGTACTACATTGGTTGATCGACACCCCTCTTCTCTTTCTTGATTCTCAGCAATTTTAAGCAGTTATTTAACAAAGCGAGTAGCTTTCTTATTTGTGACATGTGAGACGCTAAGTGTAATGACCCGGCCGGTCGTTTCGAGAGATGTAGCTCTGTTCCCTCATTTTTTTGCTTTTTTTGTGTTTCACATCTGTATTATGACTTACCGGGTTAGTTCGTTTGGGTCCGGAGTGGTTTTGGAGTGAATTGAGATACTTAGTCTTCTATTTGAAAACTTAAGTTGGAAGAGTTGACCGGATGTTGACTTGTGTGTAAACGACCTCGGATTTGAATTTGATGGTTCCGTTAGCTCCGTCAGGTGATTTTGGACTTAGATGCGTGTCCGGAATGTGATTTGGAAGTTCGTAGTAGAATTAGGCCTGAATTGGCAAAAGTTGAAATTTTGACGATTTTGGCCGGCAGTGAAAATTTTGATATCGGGATCGGATTGGATTTCCGGAAGTTGGAGTAGGTTCTTGGTGTCATTTCTGACTTGTGTACAAAATAAGAGGTCATTCTGTGATTTGATAAGTTTTGGCGTTGTTTGTAGAATTTGAAAGTTTCGAAGTTCATTAGACTTGAATCCGTATGTAATTCGTGTTTTTGATGTTGTTCGAGGTGATTGATGATTTGACTAAGTTCGTATGATGCTATGAGATATGTTGGTATGTTTGGTTGAGGTCCCGAGTGTTACATCTCGTGTTTTCGTACGTAAAAGTTTCGTCGTAAGCTAATCGACGTAGATTCGGGGATGAGATTATCTTGAGGTTATAAGCGTTTATGCTATTTATAACAAGCGATAAGTAAGTGCCGTGAAGGTTAAAGGGTAAACGAATCAAAGAAAGTGAGTTTCGTCGAAGTTTGTCAATATGAGATAGAATATGGTCCGAGCTATAATACCCAATATTTATGGACTAGTGTCATACAAGGTACCCCATGATCATGATAGTAGGGTACATAAAATATATTAAAAATGAGTAGTATTTTGGATAATTTGAGATATTTTTAACTACGTAAATTATTGATTAACAGGGGAATTAACAAGTTAATTAAAATTAGTGGGTAATTAATTAATAACCTTGGGATAAGACTTACCCCTCCCCAACGTGGAAGCACCCTCCTTTTTCATTTTATGACTATTGAAATTGATGTAAAGGTGTCGCACTTGAAGAAATTAGGTGACACTAAGCTTGAAATGTGGGGCTCACCTAATAGTTAAGGATAACATTCCAAATTCAAAATTATCTTCTGATCTCTTAAGAAAGAAACATAGCAACGTTATGGAGAAAACGTTTCAGCCAAGGAACATAGCAACTTTATTGAGAAAGGATTTTAGCCAAGATTATCTTTACATAGCAATGTTATTGCTTCGAACATTTCATATGGATTTTTTCCTATTCCAATTTTGCCACCACGTATTTTATCGCAATTAATATGTGTTAGAGGGATTGTCAAGAGAATCGACTAAGTTATATTAAGGATATCCCTTCTTTCTTTTGGCATGATCTATACGACACAAACGAAACGAGCAAATGCACAATTTTCATAAATGACTCTATTCATAGAAATACTAGAGATGCTTATGTTCTGGATTCCCCATGTGTCATATTATTCTATCATCTGTTCACAGGTCTTATAAAATACGTAAGTTGATAAAGTTTATTTCATAATATTAATCAAAGACATAATGGTCTTATGACATTCTGAAAGATTTTATTAACGTACTTCTCATGCATTGCATTAATTTACATTGACCCATAACCAAAGAGCGTTATATACGCGTATATATATGTGTGTATATATATATATATATGTATATATATATGTATATATATATATATGTATATGTGTGTGTATGTATATAAAATATGGGAAAAGTTTACAATATTATATACGCATCACCACCTGATCAGCTGGTATACGTTGATGATTTTGCCCACAGTGGCCGAGATGATATGATGGGATGCCTTCAGAAGCTTGATAATGTTATAAACACATATACCTATGCACAACATGATATTCACACGCACGTGCATGACATTATACATGTGTCAGGATTTACAAAGCTATTTAGACTTGCATGCGGAATTCTTTATTCCATGTGTTATCTAGTCTTTAAGGTACTGATTTTTATGCCTTACATACTCAGTACATTATTTGTACTGACATCCTCTTTTTCGGGGCCTACATTTCAAGCCTTTCGGTGCAGGTAGACAAGCTGACGGTCCCCTTTCTTAGGATCCTTGATCAGCGAGAGTTAGCGTACTCCATTTGATCCGGAGCTACTTTTGATTTTGGTACGATATGCTTATATACATATATAGGTATGACGTGGCCTAGACCCGTCCTTGTACAGTTGTATATTCTATTAGAGGTCTGTAGACAGTATATATAGTTGGATAGTATGTGGCCTTGCCGGCTTCCAGTTTTGGATATGTAGTTGTCTATAGCAGCCTTGTCGGCTCGCCCTACGTATTTCGCACGTATATGTACATATTCCTTTTGGGCAGATTTCCCTCATATATGTTATTCTCATAATTCAGTAGATGTTATTCATGTTTATATCATAGGCGCATGCTCAGGGGTGGTCGACAGGTAGGACTCGGGCACTCGTCTCGACCCATTGGTTTGGGTCGTGACAAAAGTGGTATTAGAGCAGTTCTATCCTAGGGGTTGTCTACAGACCGTGTCTGTAGAGTCTTGTTTATAGGTGTGTTGTGTACCACACTTATCTTATCTAAGATCGTGCGATATAAGAATTCATGTTCCTAACGATATGTTATATTTTCAGTGATGCCTCATAAGACTATAGTCACCCAGAAGGGCAAGTCCGTGGCTGGTGAGACTGCTAGTCGAGCGCCACGAGTTACCAGGGCTCGGGGAGAGTCTCATAGTAAGATTCCATCTTAGACTTCACATACCTAGCCCTCTCTAGAATAGCTCTGAGGTGCACAAGCTCCAGCGTCCGCCCCTATACTTCCAGCTTCTCAGCCAAATACACCGGGTCAGGAGATGAGAGATGTTATTCAGCTATTAACTCGATTAGTAGCTGCATAGGCTCAGCATAAAAAAATAGGTACTGGTCACGCAGATAGGTCCGTCAGTGCGAGGGTTTGTGATTTTATTAATTTAGACCCTCCGATATTCACTGGGGTAGATTCAAATAAAGACCCTCAGGTATTTATCTATGTGTGTGTGTATATATATATATATATATATATATATATATATATATATATATATATATATATATATATATATATATATATATATGTATATGTGTGTGTATGTATATAAAATATGGGAAAAGTTTACAATATTATATACGCATCACCACCTGATCAGCTGGTATACGTTGATGATTTTGCCCACAGTGGCCGAGATGATATGATGGGATGCCTTCAGAGGCTTGATAATGTTATAAACACATATACCTATGCACAACATGATATTCACACGCACGTGCATGACATTATACATGTGTCAGGATTTACAAAGCTATTTAGACTTGCATGCGGAATTCTTTATTCCATGTGTTATCTAGTCTTTAAGGTACTGATTTTTATGCCTTACATATTCAGTACATTATTTGTACTGACATCCTCTTTTTCGGGGCCTACATTTCAAGCCTTTCGGTGCAGGTAGACAAGCTGACGGTCCCCCTTCTTAGGATCCTTGATCAGCGAGAGTTAGCGTGCTCCATTTGATCCGGAGCTACTTTTGATTTTGGTACGATATGCTTATATACATATATAGGTATGACGTGGCCTAGACCCGTCCTTGTACAGTTGTATATTCTATTAGAGGTCTGTAGACAGTATATATAGTTGGATAGTATGTGGCCTTGCCGGCTTCCAGTTTTGGATATGTAGTTGTCTATAGCAGCCTTGTCGGCTCGCCCTACGTATTTCACACGTATATGTACATATTCCTTTTGGGCAGATTTCCCTCATATATGTTATTCTCATAATTCAGTAGATGTTATTCATGTTTATATCATAGGCGCATGCTCAGGGGTGGTCGACAGGTAGGACTCGGGCACTCGTCTCGACCCATCGGTTTGGGTCGTGACAAAAGTGGTATTAGAGCAGTTCTATCCTAGGGGTTATCTACAGACCGTGTCTGTAGAGTCTTGTTTATAGGTGTGTTGTGTACCACACTTATCTTATCTAAGATCGTGCGATATAAGAATTCATGTTCCTAACGATATGTTATATTTTCAGTGATGCCTCATAAGACTATAGTCACCCAGAAGGGCAAGTCCGTGGCTGGCGAGACTGCTAGTCGAGCTCCACGAGTTACCAGGGCTCGGGGAGAGTCTCATAGTAAGATTCCATCTTAGACTTCACATACCTAGCCCTCTCTAGAATAGCTCTGAGGTGCACAAGCTCCAGCGCCCGCCCCTATACTTCCAGCTTCTCAGCCAAATACACCGGGTCAGGAGATGAGAGATGTTATTCAGCTATTAACTCGATTAGTAGCTGCATAGGCTCAGCATAAAAAAATAGGTACTGGTCATGCAGATAGGTCCGTCAGTGCGAGGGTTTGTGATTTTATTAATTTAGACCCTCCGATATTCACTGGGGTAGATTCAAATAAAGACCCTCAGGTATTTATCTATAGAATGCAGAGGACTTTGAGGGTAATGAAGGCCACTGTGAATAAGTTAGTTGAGCTAGCTTCCTATAGACTCCAATATGTTGCAATTAATTGGTACGAGTCTTGGGAATTGTCCAGAGGTGACGATGCCCCTCCAGTAGGAATATGCTTAGGGTGTAGAGGAGTGTAAGCAGAAGCAGAGGGCCGATCGTGAGCATGATAGGGCCCAGAATATGATAGCGAGGTCTTCAGATCCTTCTGGTGAGTTTCGAGATAGTTAGAGACAACAGTACCCTAGGTATCCAGCCCATCCATCTGCTAGCGCACCACCTCTGTTTGGCGGTAAGAGATTTGATTGTTCCACATATTCAGGGCCTGGTCAGAATTCCAGGGCCTCAGGTTCTCAGTATAGGGGTGAGTCAAGTCAGATGAGGTCATCATTGCCACGATGTGCTTAGTATGGTAAGCAGCATGTCGGGCAGTTCCGTATAGGGTTGGGCGTTTGTTATACTTGTAGTTATCCGGGCCACGTTATGAGGGATTGTCCGACGAGAGGTGATGCAAGCATAGCTCAGCCAGCGGGATTTGTAGTTGGTTCATCATCATTAGTACGCCCCCTTGGGCAAGGTTTACAAGCACCAATGAGTCATGGTAGAGGCACAGGCAGAGCATCTACCTTGAGCGGTCCTCAAAACCACATTTATGCATTGGAAGGACGACAGGATCAGAAGTCATCACCTGATATTGTTACATGTATATTATCAGTCTCCTGATATGATGTATATGCACCGATTGAGCCAAGTTCCATCTTATCATATGTTATTCCGTTGGTTGTTAGTAAGTTTGGAATAAAACCTGAATTGATTAAACCTTTTGAGGTGTCTACACATGTTGGGGACTCAGTGATAGCTAAGTGAGTATATAGAGATTGGGTAATAGTAGTTCATGGTCGATGTAATGTAGCGGACCTAATCGAGTTAGATATGGTAGAATTTGATATTATAATGGGTGTGGATTAGTTGGCTTCTTATCATGCCAACGTTGATTGTGGATCAAATTGAATCGCCATTCTAATTTCCAAGGGAGCCTGTTTTGGAATGGAAAGGTAATACAACAACCCCAAGAGGTAAATTTATTTCGTATCTCAAGGCAAAGAAGATGATAAAAAATGGCTATATTTATAACTTAGTTCGGGTTCATGATGTGAAAGTAGAGTCACCAACCATTCAATCTATCCCTGTGGTTAAGGAGTTTCTTGATGTTTTCCCCGATGAGCTTCCAGGTCTTCCGCCAGAACTAGAAATTAAGTTTGATATTGACATATTACTAGATACTCAACCAATATTTATCCCTCCTTATTGAATGGCACCCGTAGAGCTGAGAGAGTTGAAGGAATAACTAAAGGAATTGCTTTAAAAAGGCTTTATCAGACCTAGTACATCATCGTGGGGAGCACCTGCGATTTTTTTTAGGGAGAAAGATGGTTCCTTACAGATGTGTATTGATTATAGACAGTTGAATACGGTAAAGATCAAGAATAAGTACCCGCTCCCAAGGATTGATAATTTATTTGATCAGTTGCAAGGTTCCAAGTGTTTCTCAAAGATAGAATTGAGGTCCGGGTACCATCAGGTAAGGGTTAAGGAGAAGGATATTCCGAAGACAGCATTTAGGACCAGATATGGGCACTGTGAGTTTCGTGTTATGTCGTTCGGTTTGACTAATGCCCCAATAGTATTCATGAACTTGATGAACCATGTATTCAGATCCTTTTTAGACATGTTTGTAATTGTATTTATTGACGATATATTGGTGTATTCTCGTTCAGAGACTGAGCATGCAGATCATTTGCGTACTGTACTCAGAGTTCTATAAAAAGGCAAGTTGTATGCAAAATTCTCTAAGTGTGAATTCTGGTTGAACTCTATAGCTTTACTTGGGCATATTTTTTGAAGTGAGGGTATCCGAGTCGACACACAAAAGATTGAGGCAGTAAAGACTTGGCCTAGACCCACGATACCGACGAAGATTCGTAGCTTTTCCGTTTGGCGGGTTATTACAAGAGATTTGTATAGGGATTTTCTTCTCTTTCAGCACCTTTGACAAAGTTGACTTAGAAGGGAGAAAAGCTTCAATGGGCTAATGCTTGCGAACGGAGTTTCCAGGCATTGAAGGACAAATTAACTTCAACATCGGTCCTAACGCTCCCAAAAGGGATCGATGGTTATGTTATCTATTGTGATGCTTTGGGCATTGGATTGGGTTGTGTACTGATGCAACATGGTAAAGTAGTAGCTTATGCTTCTAGACAACTAAGAAATCGCGAGAAGAATTACCCGACCCACGATTTAGAGTTAGCCGCAGTGATTCATGCACTAAAGATATGGAGGCACTACTTGTATGGCATTCATGTTGATATCTATACGGATCATAAGAGCTTCCAGTATATCTTCAAGCAAAAGGAATTAAATTTAAGTCAAAGGATATGGTTGGAGCTACTTAAAGATTATGACATTGCTATTTTATACGATCTGGGGAAGGTGAACGTGGTAGCCGATGCCCTCAACCGTAGATCTATGGGTAGCCTGTCATATTTACAGCCAGAGAAGAGGGGAATAGCCCATGAGGTTCATCATCTAGCTAGTCTTGGAGTTCGGTTACTGGACTCAGGTGATATTGGAGTTACTATTCAAGATACGACAACATCCTCTTTAGTAACTGAAGTGAAGGAATGCCAGTATGAGGATCCTGTGTTAGTTAATTATAGGGATACCACCACTCAGAAGGAGAATACACCATTTGAATTACAGAAGATGGGGTCCTCAAATATCGAGGACGATTATGTGTCCCTAATGTTGCAGGTCTGCATCGGCAGGTTATGGGAGAAACTCACTATTCTCATTATTCTATCCATCCAGGAGAAACAAAGATGTATCATGATATCAGGGAATTATATTGGTGGTACGGAATGAAAAAGAATATAGTGGAGTTTGTTCCTCAGTGCCCTAACTGTCAGCAAGTTAAGATTGAGCATCGAAAATTCGGTGGGTTATTGCAGGCTATGGAGATTCCGACTTGGAAATGGAAGTAATCAATATGGATTTTATCGTAGGCTTACCTCGTACCCAGCATAAGTTCGATTCTATATGGGGGATTGTTGACAAGCTTATAAAATCAGCCCATTTTCTGCCCGTTAGGACTATATATTCCGCAGAGGATTATGCAAGACCTTATATTAAGGAGATAGTATGACTGCATGGTGTCCCTGTATCTATTATCTCAGATAGAGGAGCTCAATTTACAACTAACTTCTGGAGGTCCTTCCAAAAAGGATTAGGGACTCAGGTAAGTCTCAATACAACAATTCATCCCCAGGCAGACGGACATGCTGAGCGTACTATTCAGACACTTGAGGATATGTTACGGGATTATGTGATAGACTTCAAGGGTAACTGGGATGATCATCTGCCGCTTATTGAGTTCGCGTATAACAATAGCTATCATTCCAGTATTCAGATGGATCCATATAAAGCTCTTTACGGATGGAAGTGTCAGTCGCCTATAGGATGGTTCGATGTTGAAGAAACTAAGTTAATAGGACCAAAATTGGTACAACAGGCAATCGAGAAGATTAAGCTTATACAGGAAAGGCTATTAGCAACTCAAAACCGTCATAAGTCTTATGCGGATAATCAACGACGAGACTTGTAATTTCAGGTTAACAATTGGGTATTCCTAAAGATATCACCAATGAAAGGCGTTATGAGGTTCAGAAAGAAAGAAAAACTTAGCCCTCGGTACATTGGACCATATAAGATCATACGCAAGATAGGTAGCATATGAGTTAGACTTGCCTTCTAACTTTGAATCCATTCATCCAATATTTCATATGTCTATGCTCCATAAATGTATCGGGGATCCATCTAGAGTTGTGTTAGTTGATGATGTTCAGGTCACAGAATAACTATCGTATGAGGAAACTCCCATTGCTATACTAGATAGACAGGTTCGGAGTTTGAAAACTAAAGACGTAGCTTCGGTAAAAGTGCTTTGGAGAAACAATAATATGGAACAAAATGACTTGGGAAGCTGAAGAAGACATGAAGTCTAGATATCCTCACTTATTTCCTCTTCTAGAGAACGATCCGACTGAGACATCACAGCCTTAAGGCATGTGTATGGCTTCTTGTATTAGCTATTATCATTGGATATGTGAGGCCATTGTCATGAGTGACAATTGTGGTCCTATGTGGCATTAAATTATTTAGTTTTATACAGAAAAGAGTTGATAGTATCACTACTACAAAGGCGACTTTGCCAAAGTTTATATAGATCTCAGGGAGTTAAATATTCGAGGACGAATGTTTCTAAGGGGGGGAAGGATGTTACATCTCGTGTTTTCGTACGTAAAAGTTTCGTCGTAAGTTAATCGACGTAGACTCGGCGATGATATTATCTTGAGGTTATAAGAATTTATGCTATTTATAATAAGCGATCAGTAAGTGTCGTAAAGGTTAAAGGGTAAACGAATCAGAGAAAGTGAGTTTTGTCAAAGTTTGTCAATATGGGATAGAGTATGGTCCGAACTATAATACTCGGTATTTATGGACTAGTGTCATACAAGGTATCCCATGACCACGATAGTAGGGTACATAAAGTGTATTAAAAGTGAGTAATATTTTGGATAATTTGAGATACTTCTTAACTATATGGATTATTGGTTATTGGATGAATTAACAAGTTAATTAAAATTAGTGGGTAATTAATTAATAACCTTGGGATGAGACTTACCCCTCTCCAACATGGAAGCACCCCCCCCCCCCCTTTCATTTTATGACTCTTGAAATTGATGTAAAGGTGTCACACTTGAAGAAATTAGGTGACACTAAGCTTGAATGTTGTGCCCACCTAATAGTTAAGGATAACATTTCTAACTCAAAATTATCTTCTAATCTCTTGAGAAAGAAACATTGCAACGTTATTGAGAAAGAGTTTCAGACAAGGAACATAGCAACATTATTTAGAAAGGGTTTTAGCCAAGATTATATTTGCATAGCAACGTTATTGCTTCGAGCATTTCATACAGATTTTTTCTACTCCGATCTTGCCGTCACGTGTTTTGTCGCAATTAATGTGGATTAGAGGAACTGTCAAGAGAATCGACTAAGGTATGTTAAGGCTATCCCTTCTTTCTTTTGGCATGATCTATACGACACAAACGAAACGAGCAAATGCACAATTTTCATAAATGACTCTATTCACATAAATACTAGAGATGTTTATGTTCTTGATTCTCCATGTGTCATATTATTCTATCATCTGTTCATAGGTCTCAGAAAATACGTAAGTTAATAAGACTTATTTCATAATATTAAACAAAGACATAATGGTCTTATGACACCCCAAAAGATTTTATTGACGTACTTCTCATGTATTGCATTCATTTACATTGACCCATGACCAGATGGAGTTATATATATATATATATATATATGGGAAAAAAGTTATGGCATTATATACGCACCACCACCTGATCAGCTAGTATACGTTGATGATTTTGCCTACAATGGTCAAAGTGATATGATGAGATGCCCTCAGAGGCTTGATGATGTTATAAATGCATGTACCTATGCATGACATGACATTTATATGCACGTGCATGACATTATAAATGTGAGGATTTACAAAGCTATTTAGACTTACATGCGGAATTCTTTATTCCATGTTTCATCCATGTCTTTTAGGTACTGATTTTTATGCTTTACATATTCAGTTCATTATTCGTACTGACACCCTATTTCCTAGGGCTTGCGTTTCATGCCCGCAGGTGCAGGTAGACAAGCTGACGGTCCCCCTTCTTAGAATCCTTGATCAGTGAGAGTTGGCGTGCTCCATTTGATCCAGAGCTACTTTTGATTTTGGTACGATGTGTGTATACATATATGGTTATGACGTGGCCCAGTCCCATCCTTATACAATTGTATATTTTATTAGAGGTCTGTAGATAGTATATACAGTTGGATAGTATGTGGCCTTGCCGACTTCCAATTTTGGATATGTAGTTGTCTATAGCAGCTTTGTTGGCTCGCCCTACGCATTCCGCACATATATGTACATATGCCTTTTGGGCAGGTTTCCCTCACATATGTTATTCTCGTAATTCAGTAGATGTTATTCATGTTTATATCTTAGGCGCATGCTCAGAGGTGTTCAACATGTAGGACTCTGTCACTCGTCGCGACCCATTAGTTTGGGTTGTGACACCAAGGGCCTCGGGTTGATTTCGGGTGATTAACGGAACAAGTTTGGTATTTGGAAGGCTGCTGAAGTTGAACTCAGCTGTCATAATTGCACCGACTGATGCCTCATCGCAGGTGCGAGCCTGAAGAAGTGGGGATATGGTTGCAGAAGCAAAAGAGAAAAGGATTGGCAGAGTATTTAAAAACAAGGGTTCGAGATTTTAGTCTTATTTCAACATTTTGGACTCGGGCTTCGGAGATTTTGAAGAGGATTTTCGTGGGGATTTTCATAGGTAAGCATCTTGTACTCATTTTGGATCATAAATCTTATTTCCCCATTGTTTTTCCTACCTAGATTGTGTGGTGTTGAGGTAAAATATGAGAGATTAGGACTTGAGAATTGGAGTGTGAATTTTGGGGTTTTGAGTGACCAAATGAGGTCCGATTTTGGTAAATTCGGTATGGTTAGACTCATGAGTGAATGGTCTTTCGGGTTTTGTAACTTTTATCGAATTTCAATACGTGGGCCCAGCCGATTTTGGATTTTGGCTATGATTTGGTATTTTTCTTGTGGAATTGATTTGTTTGGCCTATATTGATCGTATTGTATTGCTTGTGGCTAGATTCGAGACGTTTGAAGGCCGAGTTGAGAGGCAAGGGCATTATGGAGTAAGATTTTTCTCGGTTTGAGGTAAGTAACGCTTTTAAACTTGGTTCTGAGGGTTTGAACTCGGAACTATGTGTTATGTGATTAGTATTGGAGGTGATGCACATGCCAAGTGACGGGCGTGTGGGTGTGCATCATGAGAATTGGGACCTGGGTGATTCTTTGGCACTATTTAGTGACTCTATCTTATTGATATCCATGTTTCCATTATGTGATAAAGTAGTTGAGCTGTAAATCATGCTTGATATCATGTTTAGGTTTTGTGCCGGTATTGTTTGGACCCTTAGTAGTCGTATCTTGCTGTCATCTCACTAGTTTCATTTAATATTCCATAGTCAGTCATGATCGTGCATTTTTATATCATATCTCAGTCTCAGTTATTTATTGATTCATCATATCATTGTTCTGGGTTGTTTTCATGACATTGTGAGCCCGTGGTGAGGCTGGAGAGGTTGATGACTGAGTGAGGCCGAGAGCCTGGTTATGAGTGACAGTTATGGGATCGGGCTGCACACCGCAACATTTATATTGATGATTATGATAGCACTTAGGCTGTAGGAGCCCCTCCGGAGTCTGTAACACACTCTTAGTGAGAACGGATGATATTATTAAGGGTTGGATGTTCCCTGGACAGAGCTTGTTTGAAGTACTTGATAGCTAGAGATGGTTCTTCTCCGCGAGGCTAGATTGGCCTTCCTCAGTACTGAGTGACTGTTGTTAGTGATGTGTATATATTCCGGGATGAATCTTCTCTAGGCCCTATGAGCCATATACAGTACCGAGTGGTTGAGTATTTGAGAGAGTGAGCACATGAGGATGATAGCATGGCACATTCCATACAGCATGTGCATTGGCATTTAGAGGTAGAAGAGATATATTCTTTACACAATTGGTATCTGCACTAATTTACTATTTTGAACTGCCTATTAAATTGAAAACATGCTTCCGTTTCTATACAGTTGTTTCTGTTCTTATTTGTTTCGGTTGAGTTCATCACTACCATTCATTCCAAAGTTTGGACTTGTTACTTACTGAATTGGTTACTCATGTTACCAATTGTACCTCGTGCACAAATACAGGCGATACCGATCGCAGCGGCGATTGCTGATTGAGTTCTTTCAGAGTTTGGAGACTATTGAGGTAGCTGCACAACATTCGCAGGCCTTGACTCTCTTTCTTTATCATTTGTCGCATTTTAATTTTTTTTCTAGACTCTGTATGTTACAACCTAAACCGATGGGCCGCGATGGTCACCCGGTACCTTATTCAACCGAGTACCAACGTAGCATATCTTTCGTATCATTCTATCATAGGTAAATGAACCAAAGTAAAGCATGGGGGATACAAATTTATATATATGACATACTGGCCTATAAGACCAAAAGTGATCACTCGTACACTAAATATAGGCCGACAAGGCCATATAATCTTTCATGTACACGACATATGTCTATAAACCTTTAAGAGTACATAAATGTCATAAACATCAGGACAGGGCCCCACCATACTAATCAATACATGTCCTAATCATACTGACGAAATAAGCAACTCTGGAGCAAATGGAGCGCACCAATACCTTCCGATGAGCTGATAGCCTACTTGGAGGGCTCTCATCCTGTCTATCGAGACCTGCGGGCATGAAACACAATATCCCCAAGCAAAAGGGATGCCAGTACGAATAATGTACCAAGTATGTAAGGCACATAAATAAGTATATAAAAGACATGGAAGAAACATGAAATAAATGACTCAACATGTAGTCTGGATAACTCTGTACATCATGAATACTTATAGTGTCATGCATATGCGTATGAATGTCATGTCGTACATAGGTACATATTTTATAATATCATCAAGCCTCTGAGGGCATCCCATCATATCATCTCGGCCATTATGGGCAAATCATCAACATATACCAGCTGATCAGGTGGTGGTGCGTATATAACGCTGGAACTTTTTCTCATATCCCATATACATATAATATACATATATACATGTATATAACACCATCTAGTCATGGGTCAATGTACATGTATAAATGAATGCAATGCATGAGAAGTACGTCAATAAAATCTCTCGGAACATCATAAATCATAATGCCTCTGATTAATATCATGAAGTAAACTTTATCAACTTACGTATTTTTCTGAGACCCATGAATAGATATAGAACAATAAGACATATGGGAATTCAAGAACATAGGCACTTCTAATACTTCTATGAATAGATTTATTTATGAAAGTTGTGCATTTGCTCGTTTCGTTTGTGTCATATAGATCATTCCAAAAAGAAAGAAGGGATAACATTAACATACCTGAGCCTATTCTATTGACAATCCCTCTAACATATGTTAATTGTGATAAAATCGTAATGGCGGATCGAAGTAGGGACGAATCCGTATGATATTCTTGAGAAAGATTGCACCGTACTCCGTTAGAATCACAAAATCCCGTTTCTATTATGCTAAATAGTTTCGTATGAATTTATTGAAGAACTCGTGTTACATGTATATACATATTCTTATATGAGCTTGCTGAAGACTCCCTTCCTCATATTGTAAAGATTCAACACCTCTTTAACTGATTTAGAGAGGCTTTTAAATTTTGGTGGGTGTGGGACTCACTTAGGATGACTTAGCCACCTAACTCTCTTATTTTGCCACCTTACCATACAACATTAAGAGTCATTAATTTGATTTATCTTGCTGCAATGTTGCCCTCTTTAAATTTATCCAAGATTATCATTAATTATCCATTAATCTTTTGATTAACTTGTTAATCTCCCACTAATTCAATAATTAACCAATTACCCACATAGTCAAGAATTATTTCAAGTTACTCAAACTACTACTCACTTTTAACACACTTTATACACTTTATTATCATGGTGATGTGGAACCTTATATGACACTAATCCATAAATACTAGGTATTTTAGCTCGGGCCGTATTTTATACCAAAATGTCAAACATCGACGAAAATTCATTTTCTTGTCCTTGAACTGAGGTCAATTATCTTATGATAATTTCACGTATAATACTATAGGTTGTAACATTATCGAAATATAATACTGCGGAACATAACATTGATGTAATACTACAGGGCATAACACTATAGTAGACTGTATTTTGATTTAGACGCTCATGTACTCAGTAAGACCCCCAATTTGGGTTAAATTGTATCGAAATTTGGGATTTCTTATGTTTTCAAACAGTTTCTTTAAAAGTTAAATGTTTCCTTTATACTTTCAAACTTATTATTGCTGTAATGGGTTGTTATGTTGAGGTTGGCCTAGTTTCACGATAGTCGCCAATACAACGGTACGGTAGATTTTGGTCGTGACACTAAGCTCACTCTTCCAATTATATGATGTACCATTGTCTGAGACTTTTTCCTCTCTCTTTACTATAATAACGACTTTCTTCTAGTTTTTAATTTATTTGTCTTTTTTTCTTCTTTCCAATTCCATTCTTTTATCTTCGATGATACTCATCTACCTTTTCTCTATTTAATAGTCTAATGGATAACCAGATTGATCATTAACTATATGTATTTCAACACTTCAAGTTATTAGGTCTCTTTTTTAATTTTAACTCTAAATTTATGGCATTTGCTAAATCGACAGCAGAGGTGTTGACCCAGCTGATTCCTAATTTTGTTGAGCTACTTATAAAGTACTATTAAAACTACCACCAATAGAAAACTGCAAATTTCTGATGGAAAAACAAGTCGTATAATTGTCACGACCCAAAATCCACTGGCTGATGTGGCACCTAATCCAACTCGTTGGGTCAGCCAATTAACGGTAAATACAATTCTAATAAAATAAAGGTGACCAACAAATGGTATAATTACTAGATTCCATACAACATCCCAAGGACGGGTAGTACAAGACATGAGCTACTAAAACTAGATTATTGCAAAAACGGATATGTAATAAATACAACTTCTGTTTGAAATGTACATAAATAGAATTCAACTCTAGAACTACCCAGGACAAGTGGTAGTCACATCCAGAAGGAACAATCATCTTCAGAGTCCACCACCCCCCCCCCGTCATCCACCACAGTTCCAATCCAAAATCTGCACGCAAGATGCAGAAGTGTAGTATGAGTACAACTGATTCCATGTACTCAGTAAGTATCTTGACTAACCTCGGTAAAGTATTAATGAGGCTTTTTTATTATAAGATACTCACTGATATAACTGTACAATAGACTAACAATAGAACAATACTAAAACATAATAGAGTAGGGTACAAGGAAAATAAATATACAAAGCAGTAAATGATTACTAAAAGAAATCATGATGTAATATTCCTCAATATCACGGTCAATCTTTTCTTAGAGCGATAACCAGCAAATCACGATAGTAAATCCATACTTTCATAGTGTGAGAAATATACTCAAGACATCAAATCAAATGGCACGGCAACATCCTTTGTGCATTTATCTCATCCTCACCAAATATATGTATAACAGTACCAATCAAGTGAAAGAAATACCGATAACAGTAATAACAAAGTAGGAAATACACAAGTAGCAATGATGAAAAAGGACTATGGACAACAATAATAGACTATATATGAGGCATAGGAGTGATTATATCAATTAGGAAAGAAGAACATAATTTCACTTAACTAGCATGGTAGAAGGTATAGTTGTAGATATAACAAATAAGAGAGGAAATCATGATCTTTATAAGCTAACAAGTAGAGGCATGAATGGCTAAAATGGTAGAAGGCTTATACTAAAGAGCAACAAAATAGATACGACATAGATATAGATATAACAATAGGAAAGAAGGTGTTATCTTTGTAAGTTAAATAGATAGAAGACATGGACAACACAATAACAATCGAGATAGAGGATAAAGATAGAACAACAAAGACAAGTTACGTAGATAACATAGGTTCAACAGTAGAAACTCCGGGTAAAGGCATGAATATATACACAAGGAAAATATATCACAACATAATGCATGTCCCTCGTCCTCGCCTGCACAGAAACACCCTTCGTGCCATGAACTCATGATACTATAAAAGCATGGTAATACAAATGAAATTGTACGGCATCACCCTTCGTGGTTTTACTCTCATCCTCTCATGATAACGTAAATGAGATCAATATAATATAAATGAAATGGCACGGCTTCGCCCTTCGTGCTTTTATTCTCAAATAAAATGGCATGACATCACTCTTCGTGCTTTACACTTCTCTTCACATGATAAAGTATATGAAACGGAACGACATCACCCTTCGTGCTTTACACTCTTCCTCACCAGGCATATGTATATCAATGACAAGCAAGGTAGGAAGCATAAATAACATCAAGGATAGTGGTTAAACGAATATCCCAAATGAACCCCAATCACAACTTTCAAGCAAACAATAGTTCAGTAAAACCCTCAAGAACCTTATTATTCAAGTATTTCAACAAGTCTCACAATGATCTACAACTCAAGTATAGAATATAATATCTCAAGAATAACGGTCGTGGTGATGCATTAGAGATTAAGCATAATGAAGGCCGAATTAGCCACATCAATGTTTCTCAAAAATTCCATCAAATTTTAATCAAGTTATAATAAACTAAATCTTGGTTTCTAACACTCAATTCCATATTCTTAGTAATCTAGAAGTCAAGTAAAACATGAATCAAGAAAGTCATGAAATTCTACAAGGCACAATTTATACCTCGAGCATTATTAACCCTAGCACATGCATAAACGCTCGTCACCTCATATATTGTGATGACCCAAAAGGTCATCACTTGTTTTAAAAATAAATTATGCATTTCGAGGCCTTAAAAACCTCTTTCTATCTCACCTCAATTTGCGTGCACAGTCCGGACGCATAGCCGGAAGCCAATCTGTGAAAATGATGAATTTTGACTTTAAAATGAATTAAGTTGACTTCGGTCAATATTTTTGGGTATACGGACCCAGACCCATGATATAACAGTCCCGAAGGGTCCATAGGAAAATATGATAATTGGGCGTATACCCATAATCGAATTTCGAGGTCCTAAGCCCGAGAAAAGAATTTTTTAAAAAATCATTTTTTGGAATATTTATGAGATTTTGAAAGAGAAATGTGTTTAAAATTTGATGGTATCGAGCCCGTATTTTGGTTCTGAAGCCCGGTACAGGTCTTATATATGATTTAAGATAAGTCTGTGAAATTTGGTAAGAAACGGAATTGAAATGACGTGAATCGGATCATATTTGAGAAAATTAGAAAATTTGAAGTTCTTAAGGAATTACATGATTTTGATGTTAAATTCATAACTGTTGATGTTATTTTAGTAATTTGAATACACGAGCTAGTCCGTATGATATTTTTATGTTGGTGTGCATGTTTGGTTTGAAGCCCCGAGGGCTCGGGTGAGTTTTGGATAGACCACGGGGTAGATTTTAGACTTGAAAAATTGCAGGCTTCAGCTGTTTCATTTCAGCTGAGCCGCAAATGCGAAATAGCCCAGGCCAGCCCCTCCTCGCAAATGCGAGATTTTCCTTCGAAAATGCGATGCTCCCCATTTGGGCCTGTTATCGTAAATGCGACTATTTGTTCGCAATTCCGACTTCGAAAATGCGAGCTTAGCAGAGCCTGGGTTCGCAATTGCGAACCCTGATCGCAATTGCGATACCTGCAACCTATAAGTTCATAACTTAGACACATTTTTAACCATTTTTCACCTCTTCTCAAAACATAAACTCTCTAGGGCGATTTTTCAAAGGCAACTTCTCTTCCTAATCGATTGTAAGTGATTTCTATCTAGTTTTCTTCAATCTTTAACATCTTTTCACATGATTTCAACTCAAAATCAATGATTTTCATGGGAGAAATTGGGTGTTTTGTGTAGCACCTAGGTTTTCAAAAATTAGGGATTTGGATCTCGATTTGAGGTCCGATTTCAAAATAAATTACATATTTGGGTTCGTGGGGGAATGGGTAATCAGGTTTTTGTTCGAGCCTCGGGTTTTGACCATGTGGGCCCGGGGATCTCCCTCTATCCCTCTACTCCTGTTTCATTTACTTAGTTCAGAAACAGTGTATCTTTTATCTTTCAGACTTTGTATGTAGTATCTTCGGTTTTCTGTGAAACTGTGACACCAATTCTGGGTAGTCGATGCTCAAACAGTTGTATTAGATACATATTCAGATAATTTATTACTTTTCTTTCGCTTATTGTATATTTCGCTATCTATACGTTATTCCTTTATAATTGTTAAAAAATATAAAATGGGTAAAAAGGTAATTGGTTCAAATAGTCGGTTTGCATAGCTCATATTAGTATGCACCATCACGACTCCTCAGGGAAGGAAATTCGGGTCGTGACAAGTTGGTATCAGAGCACTAGGTTCCATGGGTCTCACAGTTCACAGACAAATTTAATAGAATCTGAGGTATAGGTATGGAGACGTCTGTATTTATCTTATAGAGGCTACAAAGTTAGGAAAAACTTCACATTTATTCTTTCTTGTCATGCGGCTTGGTTTCTCAATGATAATTGAATTTCTACTCTGTTCTTTCGCAGATAGCGAGAACACGCACTTTCTCATCCACTGACCAGCAGCCCGAGCCCCTAGCAGTAGCTCCCACGAGGGGCAGGGCGAGGTTGAGGCCGTGCTAGAGGCCGAGGTAGTGGCAGAGCTCAGCCCATAGCAGCAAGACCAGCGGCGGAGCCTCAAATTGACTTTGATAATGAGGTTCCGGCCCCGACAGTTTTAGTGGGCCCAGTTCAGGTCCTAGAGGGGTTTATTGCTACCCCGTACTCCAAGATGCTCTAGTCTGTCTAGTGGGCCTTATGGAGAGTGTCACCCGGGCAGGCTTTCTTCCTGTAGCACCGACCGTCTCTTAGGCTGGAGGAGGAGCCCAGACTCCTACTACTCACACTCCAGAGTAGGTAGCTCCCCAGTTCTAGACTGCAGCAGTTCAGCCAGTTGGAGCAGTTTAGCCGGGTGTGGTAGCTAAGACCGGTGATGGAGCAGTTATGTCTGCCGATGCTTTGTGGAGGTTGGACAGGTTCACCAAGCTCTTCACTACTACCAGCAGTGCATCTTCTGAGGATCCCCAGGATTATCTAGACAGTTGTCATGAGGTTCTCAGGAACATGGGGATAGTGTAGACTAATGGGGTCGATTTTGCTACTTTTCGCTTGTCTGGATCTACCAAGACTTGGTGGAGAGATTATTGTTTTGCTAGACCAGCTAGATCACCAGCTTTGACTTGGGAGCAGTTTACTCAGCTATTTCTGGAGAAGTTTCTCCCTATTACTCAAAGAGAGATCTATCGGGGGCAGTTTGAGCGTCTCCGACAGGGTTCTATGATTGTTACTCAGTATAAGACCAGATTAATCGACTTGGTCCGTCATGCTTTTATCATACTTCCCACCGAGAGAGAGAGGGTGAGGAAGTTCATTGAGGGTCTTATTCAGCCGATTCGACTTCAGATGGCCAAGGAGACCGGGAGTGAGATTTCTTTCCAGAAGGCGACGTTGAGATGGTTCTATCGCAGGGAGGTAATCAGGGGTCTGACAAGAGGCCTCGTCATTCAGGCCAATTTAGTGGCACCTCGTCTGGAGGCAGGGATTCGTGTGGTAGAGGCCATCCTCCTAGGCCTTTTTATTAAGCACTTCAGGGTTTTCAATGTGCTTCAGGTGGTCGCGGTTCCCATATGTAGTATTCTGATCAGCAGTCCTACAATGCACCACCAGCTCCTATTAGGGCACCACCGCTTCAAAGTTTTCGGGGTGGTCATTTAGGTCGTCACAGTCAACAGTCTTAGCAGCCGAGGGCTTGTTACACTTGTGGTGATATGGGTCACATTGCTAGGTTTTGCCCTCAAGCACCGAGCAGCTCCCAGCATCAGGGTTCCCGTGCCATGGTTCAGGCACCGAATGTTCCATAGCTCGCCCAGCCAGCTAGAGGTAGGGGTAGATGTGCTAGAGGTGGAGGTAGAGGTAATAGAGGTGGAGCTCAGGCCACTAGAGGTGGAGGCCAGCTAGCAGCAGGCCATCCCCGAGATGTAGTTCAAGGTGGTGGGGCCCAGCCCCGATGTTATGCTCTTCTAACCAAGCCCAAGGATGAGGCTTCCGATGTAGTTATCACAAGTACTGTTCTGGTTTGTAGCAGAGATGCTTCAGTTTTATTTGATCCAGGCTCTTCATACTTCTATGTGTCATCTTATTTTGCACTATCTGGTCATGCCTAGTGATTCTTTGAGTGCTCCTGTTTATATGTCTACACCAATTGATGATTCTATTGTGGTAGATCGAGTCCATCATTCATGTATAGTTGTGATTGGAGGTCTTGAGACTCGTGTAGATTTGCTTCTTCTGAACATGGTTGATTTCGATGTCATATTGGGGATGGACTGTTTATCACCTTATCATGCTATCTTGGAATGTCATGCCAAGACTGTGACCTTAGCCTTGCCGGTTTTACCTCGTTTAGAGTGGAGAGGGACTCCTGGTCATTCTACCCGTAGTGTTATCTCATATATGAAGGCTCGGCGTATGGTCGAGAAGGGGTGTTTGGCCTATTTGGTCTATGTTTATGATTCTGGTGCTGAGGTTCCTTATATTGATTCTGTGCCCATTGTTCGTGAGTTTCCTGAGGTATTCCCTTCAGACCTGCCGGGTATGCCGCCCGACAGGGATATTGACTTTTGCATTGATTTGGCTCCGGGCACTCAACCTATATCTATCCCACCGTATCGTACGGCCCCGCCTGAGTTGAAAGAGTTGAAGGAGCAATTGCAAGACTTGCTTGAAAAGGTTTCATTAGACCTAGTGTTTCGCCTTAGGGTGCGCCGGTGTTGTTTGTTAAGAAGAAGGATGGATCGATGAGAATGTGTATTGATTTCCGGCAATTGAACACGGTTACAATCAAGAATAAGTATCCATTGCTGAGGATTGATGATTTGTTTGATCAGTTTCAGGGTGCCAAGGTATTTTCGAAGATTGACTTGATATCTGGCTATATTAGTTGAGGATTAGGGCATCCGATGTCCCTAAGATGGCTTTTTGCACTCGGTACGGGCATTATGAGTTCTTGGTGATGTTATTCGGGTTGACAAATGCCCCAGCATCTTTTCTGGATTTGATGAACCGAGTGTTCAGGCCTTACTTGGATTCGTTCATGATAGTCTTCATTGATGATATTTTGATCTACTCCCGCAGTCGGGAGTAGCATGAGCAGCATCTTAGAGTGGTTCTTCAGACTTTAAGGGATAGTCAGTTGTATGCCAAGTTTTCGAAGTTCGGGTTCTGGTTGAGTTCAGTGGCATTCCTGGGTCATGTTGTATTAGAATAGGGTATTCAGGTTGATTTGAAGAAGATTTAGGCAGTCAAGAACTAGCCTAGACCAACATCAGCTATACAGATCCAGAGTTTCTTGGGATTGGCAGGCTACTATCGTCGGTTTGTGGAAGGGTTTTCATCTATTGCAGCCCCGATGACCAGGTTGACCCAGAAGGGTGCCCAGTTTAAGTGGTCGGATGAGTGTGAGGCGAGCTTTCAGAATCTTAAGACAGCTCTGACTACGGCACCAATGTTGGTTTTGCCCATAGGTTCAGGGCCTTATACAGTTTATTGTGATGCATCTCATATTGGACTTGGTGCGGTGTTGATGCAGGATGGAAAGGTCATTGCCTATGCTTCACGACAGTTAAAGATTCATGAGAATAACTATCCAGTTCATGATTTGGAGTTAGCAGCCATCATTCACGAGTTGAAGATTTTAAGGCATTATCTGTATGGCGTGGCATGTGAGGTGTTCATAGATCACAAGAGTCTGTAGTATTTGTTCAAGCAGAAGGAGCTAAATTTGAGGCAGATAAGGTGGTTAGATCTATTAGAGGACTACGATATCACCATCTTATATCATCTGGGAAAGGCCAATGTGGTGGCCGATGCTTTGAGTAGGAAGTCAGCCAGTATGGGCAATCTTGCTTATATTCCGGTCGGTGAGAGACCACTTGCTTTGGCTGTTCAGGCTTTGGCCAATCAGTTCGTGAGGTTGGATATTTATGAGCCCAGCCGTATGTTAGCTTGCACAGTCGCTCGTCCTTCTTTATTAGAGCGTATCCGAGATCGGCAGTATAATGATCCTAATTTGTGTGTCCTCCGAGACACGGTGCAGTACAGAGGTTCCAAGTAGGTTACCTTAGGAGATGATGGGGTTTTGATATTGCAGGGTCGAGTTTGTATGCCTAATGTGGACGGTCTTCGAGAGTTGATTTTAGAGGAGGCCCATAGTTCCCGGTACTCTATTCATCCGGGTGCCGCTAAGATGTATCAGGATTTGCGGATTATTGGTAGAGAAGAATGAAGAAGGATATTGTTGTATATGTGCCTCGGTGTTTGAATTGTTAGCAGGTTAAGTACGAGCATCAGAGGCCTAGTGATTCGTTCCAGAAGATTGAGATTCCTGAGTGGAAGTGGGAGCGCATCATTATGGACTTCGTTGTTGGACTTAGAGGAAGTTCGATGCAGTGTTGGTTATTGTTGATAGGCTGACTAAGTCAGCATATTTTATTCCTGTGGCAGTCTCCTATTCTTCCGATAGGTTAGCTGAGGTATATATCCGGGAGATAGTTCGTCTTCATGGTGTGCCCGTGTCTATCATTTCGGACCGAGGTACGTAGTTTACCTCTCATTTCTGGAGAGTAGTTCAGTGAGAGTTGGGCACACGGGTTGCGTTGAGCACAGCGTTTCATCCTCAAACGGATGGGCAGTCCGAACGGACCATTCAGATTTTGGAGGATATGCTCCGAGCTTGTTTCATTGACTTTGGAGGCTCATGGGATCAGTGTTTGCCTTTAGCAGAGTTTACCTACAACAACAGCTACCAGTAAAGTATCCAAATGGCTCCTTATGAGGGTTTGTATAGTAGGCGGTGTCGGTCGCCAGTTGGATGGTTTGAGCCGGGAGAGGCTCGGTTGTTGGGTATGGATCTAGTACAGGATGCCTTGGATGAGGTTTGGATCATTCAGCATAGGCTTCTTACATATCAGTCCAGACAAAAGAGTTATGTCGACCGTAAGGTTCGAGACTTGGCATTCATGGTCGGTGAGCGGGTATTGCTTCAGGTATTGCCTATGAAGGGCGTGATGAGATTTGGGAAGAAGGGCAAGCTTAGCCCTAGGTTTATTGGCCCGTTTAATATTCTTGATCGAGTGGGAGAGGTGGCTTATAGACTTGCGTTGCCGCCGAGCTTATCACGGCGATCCATCCCACGTGTTAGATTTCAGCACTGTCTAGTTGGACAAGGACTTGTCCTATGAGGAGGAGCCGGTAGCTATTCTAGATCGGCAGGTTCGTCAGTTGAGATCGAAGAGTTTTCCTTCTGTTCATATTCAGTGGAGAGGTTAGTCTGCTGAGGCATCGACCTAGGAGTTTCACCCCGATATGCGGAGCCGTTATCCCCATCTTTTACCCGACTCAGGTATTTCCTTCTTCTGTCCGTTCGAGGATGAACAACTGTTTTAGAGGTGGAGAGTGTGATGACCTGTCATCACTTGTTTTAAAAATAAATTCTGAGCTTCGAGGCCTTAAAAACCTCTTTTGTCTTACCTCGATTTGCGTGCATAGTCCAGACGCGTAGCCGGAAAGCCAATATGTGAAAATCTGTGAAAATGATGAATTTTGACTTTAAAATGAATTAAGTTGACTTCGGTCAATATTTTGGGTAAACGGACCCGGACTCGTGATTTGACAGTCCCGGAGAGTCCGTAGGAAAATATGGGACTTGGGCGTATGTCCGAAATCGAATTCCGAGGTCCCAAGCCCGAGAAATGATTTTTTTAAAAAAATTATTTTTTGGAATATTTATGAGTTTTTGTAAGAAAAATGTGTTTAAAGTTTGATGGTATTAAGCCCGTATTTTAGTTCCGAAGCCCGGTACATGTCTTATATGTGATTTAAGATAAGTCTGTGAAATTTGGTAAGAAATAGACTTGAAATGACGTGAATCGGATCGTATTTGAGAAAATTAAAAAATTTGAAGTTCTTAAGGAATTGCATGACTTTGATGCTAAATTCATAGCCCTTGATGTTATTTTAGTGATTTGAATGCACGAGCGAGTTCGTATGATATTTTTAGGTTAGTGTGGAGCCCCGAGGGCTCGGGTGAGTTTTGGATAGGCCACAGAGTGGATTTTAGACTTGAAAGATTGTAGGCTTCAACTGTTTCATTGCAGGCCTGCAGGCTTCGCATTTGCAAAGCCTGGCTCGCAAATGCGAGGGCTGAGCCGCAAATGCAAAACAGCCCAGGCCAACCCCTCCTCGCAAATGCGAGATTTTCCTTCGCAAATGCGATGCTCCCCATTTGGGCCTGTTATCGCAAATGTGACTGTTTGTTCGCAATGTGAAAATTGCTTCGCAAATGCGAGCTTAGCAGAACTTGGGATCGCAATTGCGAATCCTGATCGCAATTGCAATACCTGCAACTTGTAAGTTCATAACTTAGACGCATTTTCAACCATTTTTCACCTCTTCTCAAAACATAAACTCTCTAGGGCGATTTTTCAAAGGCAATTCTCTTCCTAATCGAATGTAAGTGATTTCTAACTAGTTTTCTTCAATCTTTAACATCTTCTCACATGATTTCAACTCAAAATCAATGATTTTCATGGGGAAAATTGAGTGTTTTGGGTAGCACCTAGGTTTTTCAAAAATTAGGGATTTGGACCTCGATTTGAGGTTCGATTTCAAAATAAATTACATATTTGGGTTCGTGGGGGAATGGGTAATCGGGTTTTGGTTCGAACCTCGGGTTTTGACCATGTGGGCCTGTGGGTGAATTTTGACCTTTTGGTTAAAACTTTAGAAAACTCCTTTTCATGCATTAGAATTGATTCATTTAGCATTTATTGATGTAATTAAGTAACTTGCGACTAGATACGAGCGAATTGGTGGTGGAATCAAGAGGTAAAGCGATAGTAGAGACTTGAATTGTGTTCGTGGCATCGAGGTAAGTGTTTGGTCTAAACTTAGCTTGAGGGATTCGGAGTCGAGTCCTATTTGCTATGTGGTATTTGTTGAGTACGATATATAGGCATGGTGACAAGTATCTATACGTTGGTATCAAGCATGCCAGCGAGTCTTATATTGTGATTATTATGACTTTGTTGTATTATTCATGCTTTGGTGATGATTTCTATTGTTGGGCAAAGTTTGTGGAAGCAATTGTGACATTTGAACATTGAGGAGCGTTGGCTCAAGTTGTATACTGAAATGTGAAAGTATAAGTGGTAATTGAACCTTTTAGAGCATTGGCTCAAGTTGTGAAGTAACGGTGAGAAAAAGAAGAGAATTATTATGTGGCCTCCCTTGCCGAGATATTGTTGGTTTTGATGTTATCTCCCTTGCCGGGATGTTGATGTTTCTTTTGATGTTGTTCCCTTGCCGAGACTTGATTGTTGAACTATTGTTCCCTTGCCGGGGTTCTTATTGTAATTTCATTACTCCCTTGCCCTATTATTTGTGCTTTTTGTTTGGGTGAGGAAGAGTGTTAAAGCACGAAGGGTGATGCCGTGTATGATTTGTAAGGAAAGAGTGTAAAGCGCGAAGGGTGATGCCGTGATGCCCGATGTACAATTCCGTGCCAACTATATTGATTATATGGTGAGGACGAGAGTAAAAGCACGAAGGGTGATGCCGTGCACATTTTCATTACGTGATTGCTTTGGTGAGGACGAGAGTAAAAGCACGAAGGGTGATGCCGTGCACTTATTGATTCCTGATTCTTTGTTGATATCTGAGATATGTTGTTTCTTTTAGTTACCCGTTGTCTTTCTATTCTAAATTGATAGTTCCCCGCAGTATATTACCCCTCCCATACTTGAATGTATATTACTGTTCTTCTTTTCCGCTGTATATAGTTAAATTGCACAGGTTTATTTGGTAGTCTGGTCCTAGCCTCTTCACTACTTCACCGAGGTTAGGCTAGACACTTACCAACACATGGGGTCGGTTGTGCTGATACTACACTCTGCACTGTGTGCAGATCCCGGAGCAGCAACTTTTGGACCGTAGATTAGGTGGCTGCCTTCAGTCTACGTGGAGATCCAAGGTAGTCCTGCAGGCGTCCGCAGGCCCTGGCGTCTCCCTCTATCCCTTTACTCATGTTTCATTTACTTAGTTCAAAAATAGTGTATCTTTTATCTTTCAGACTTTGTATGTAGTATTCTTAGATCGTCTGTGAAATGGTGACACCAGTCTGGGTAGTCCATGCTTAAACAGTTGTATTAGATACATATTCAGATAATTTATTGCTTTTCTTCCGCTTATTGTAAATTCCGCTGTCTACACGTTATTACTTTATAATTGTTAAAGAATATAAAATGGGTAAAAAGGTAATTGGTTCAAACAGTCGGTTTGCCTAGCTCACATTAGTAGGCTCCATCATGACTCTTGAGGGTGGGAAATTCGGGTCGTGACATATATACACTACCCCCGCATGTAGAAAACAATGGAAATTAGTAGAAAAATTCCCTCAATAAAGTTAGGCAAGACACTTACCTCAAACAAGCCAAATCGATATACTAGAAGCACCATCCCGCTCAAATCATCCTCCGAACGGCTCGAATCTGGACAATAGCAACTCAAAATCATCAAATAATGCCATAGGAAGCAAACCCAATCGATAAAGGTCTAATCTTTACACATTTACTCAAAGTCAACCAAAAAATCAAACTTGGGCCCGCACCTTGGAACCCAACAAAACTCACAAAATCCGATAACCCATTCAATTACGAGTTCAACTATACTAGTTTCACTCAAATCCGACTCCAAATCAATGTTCAAAACTCAAAAATTAACTTTATGTAATTTTAGGCATAAACCCCCACATTTCACTTTAAAATTCATAATCCAATTAACAAAAACGAAGATAGAATCACAAATTATAATCAAAATCGAGTAGAATACACTTACCCCAATCCATGTAATGAAAATCATCTCCAAAATCGTCCAAATCCAAGCTCCACGACTCAAACGTGATAAAATAACTCAAAGGTCCGAAATAGAGTACTTATGTGCTCTGTGCAGTGGTCCTCTACGTGATCGCGGTTGTGCCCACGCGATCACGATGCACAGAATGAGCTCAGCCAAAAAATACTTTTGGCGTTCGCCGTACTACCCTCATGAACGCGATGAACACAGGCTCCAACACTACACGAATGCTTCCACAGTCATGCGAACGCGAAGAAGGAAGTCCCCAGCTCCCAGCTGCTCTGCGATCCAGACCTAAGGGAACCATCAAAACTCTGATCCGAGGTCAATTACATAAAAAGTAAAACGTAGTCAATTCTTCTAACTTAGAGCTTTCTAGTTGAGAATCATTCTTCCAAATCAACTTTTGTCACCTAAAAACCAAAACCGACGATTCACACAAGTCAAAATAAGTCATATGAATCTACTCAAGACTTCAAACAGCTGAGCGGAATACAAATGCTGAAAATAATCCGACGGGTCGTTACAATAATTGATGGAGAAATATGTAACGACCCGCCAGGTCGTTTTGCTTTCTAAAACCATGTTCCTCTAAATAAGACTGCATGTACTTGCTTTTACTGATTTATGACTTTCGGGGATGGTTGGTTCGGATTTGGAAGAGTTTGAGTTGAAATCGGAATACTTGGTTCCTTAAGGTTGGCTTAAAAGACCAAGTTCAACTTTAGTCAATATTTTGAGTAAACAATCTCAAAATTAGGATTTGAAAGTTCCAATAGGTTCGTATTATGATTTCAGACTTGGGCGTATGTCTGAATCGGATTTTGGATGACCGGGAGCATTTTGGCGTCTAATAGTGAAAGTTGACTCTTTAAGGATTTTGAAGTTCTTTAAATTTGGTTTAGAGCAGCTTTTTGTGATATCTAGGTCTGAACGGAATTCCGGGATCAGAAATAATTCCATAATGTCATTTAAGAGTTGCACACAAATTTGGTATCATTTCTAGTAGTACAAGTACGTTTCGGCACATTGGACATAGATTGAAGAACTTGAAGTTCATAAGTTTGATTCAATTGGTTTTAGAGTGTGATTCTTAGTTTGAATGTTGTTTCAGCACACTGAGGGTTAGAGCAAGTTTTCTTTATGATTCCAAACTTGTCAGTATGTTCGGGCGGGGCCTCGGAGGCCCCAAGCATCAATCGGACGAGGCTCGAGCTAAGTTGAAAATTTGAAATGGAGCTGAAGCTCCAATTGCTATCATAACCGCACATGCAATTGGCCAGCCGCAGGTGCAAGCCCGCAGAAGCGGCTAAAGCATTGCAGATGCGGATCAAGGGGAGGAACCCAGGTTCCACAGATTCGGCCCCTCTTCCGCAAAAGCGGAACCGCAGGAGCGGTCACCCGATCACAGATGCGGTCCCAACTGTCCCGACCCATTTCACAGAAGCGAACGATCTCCCACAGATGCGATCAACCAACCGCAGGTGCGGAAATCGCTGAAGGTAGTGACCTTCATTTAATATGGGAGTTTGTCATTTTTGACACATTTCACTTCATTCTTGGGCGATTTGGGAGATTCAAAAGGGGGGATTTCAACCTAGCTATGTGAGTTAAGTAATTTCTACTTAATGTGAGTTCAATACATAGTTCATGGGTAGATTACAACATGTAAGTTAGTGAAAAAAATGGGTTTAGAGTAAAACCTAGGATTTTGATAAAAATAAGATTTAACCACGAAATTTGTTGTGGAATGTCGTAGAAATCATATATTCTTGATCCTAAGGTTATGGGTAAAAATTTTCTTCAAAAATTTCCGAAATCCGGTCATGTGCGCCGGGGATGAATTTTAGGAACCTTGCATTTAGGGTTGGGAAAGTATTTCTATAATTAGAATATGAACTCTTGAGCATATATTGGCTAGTTCTTACCCCATTTGAATTGTTTTGGATCATTTGGCTCTGATTTGAGGCTTTGAGTGCATTCTTGAATTTAGAAGTAAGCTTTGGGAAAGGTAAGTCTCCTTTCTAACCTTGTAAAAAGGAATTAATCCCATAGGTGAGGTAAATAAATGTATGTAACTATCTGTGGGGGGTACGTACGTTCTCGGTAACCAGAGTCCGTACGTAGCTACTATTATGCTAATTGTCTGGGTAGGTTAGGACCCGTATCATGCTATACTTGCAATGCTTGCGTACTCACTCGCTACTAAGATCACTTAAGTCGTGCTGGAAATTGGTAAACAAATATAGACAGCTATATTCACTTACTTGAGAATTTATATGAATTACTTTACTAAAAATGGGCAATGTGTGCTTCCTTGATAATAAATTGTTATTTATAGATCGGGCCTAACGCCTCAGTAGTAAATTAATGCATCTATGGTTTGCGCCATTCGACCCTCTGGCAGTATACAGTTTAATATTATATTGGATCGGATCGTACGACCTCGGCATAATGTGCGCATGTTATCTATGTGGAACTTTCCGTGATTTACACTGCATAAATTCTTTGAAATGTAAGTTATTACATGATATGACCGAAATTGATATGTTGTTTATAAGAGAGTATCTTATTTCTCCTTGTTCTTGGAATGTCATTTGTATTCATGTTATTCATGCTTAGCATAACACTTAAACTGTATTATTATTGACCCTAGTAGGTGTCAAGTCGACTCTTCATTACTACTTCTTCGATGTTAGACTGGATACTTACTGGGTACATATTGTTTATGTACTCATACTACGCTTCTGTACTTAATTGTACAGGATCTGAGGCAGGCGCATCTAGCTACCCCTCCGGCGTGCATCCCTGATACTTGATCGAGATTTCATAATGAGATGCCCTTACTGAGCCATTCAGCAGCATATCGGAGTCTCTCCTTTTGTTATTATTGTCTATTCTATCTCAGGCAGTAGGATAGTTATATTTCTGTATATTCTACTAGTTGCCCTCGTACTTGTGATACTAGATTCTGGCGCACACATTAGTAGACTATTATTTTTGGATTATATTCCTAAAATTATGATTTCCTTTAGTCATTCCTGTTTCAGTTGCTTTATAAATTTGCTATTTATTTACTGTTTTAAATTTAAATTAAGTAAACGTTTGGGGTTGTTTAATGAAAACAAATGAGAACTCACTAGTTGATCAGTGTTGACTTGCCTAACAACGGTGTTGGGTGCCATCATGACCTATAATGGAATTTGGGTCGTGACAACATGGTATCAGAGTACTAGGTTCACGTAGGTCTCACAAGTCATGGGTAAACCTAAAAGAGTCCTGCGAATCGGTACGGAGACGTCTGTACTTATCTTCGAGAGGCTATAGGGTGTTAGGAAACTACTCTTTATTTATATTCTATCGTGCAGTTAATGGTATACTGAATTTCCTTCTTCTATTCTCTCACGGATGGTGAGGACGTGCATGATGGACGTTCCAGACCCGGGAAGAGCTATTCCCCCCATTGCTAGAGGATGAGGTAGAGGTCGGGGGAGAGTACTAGCCCGAGGTATGGGACGAGGGCATCCCAGGGCTGCCCCAGTTGCACCACCGACGGATCTAGCAAGGGATCCAATTATTGAGAAGCAGGGCAAGGTGCCTACAGCAGAGCCTACCCTGGCGGACTTCATGACAGCACCGGGCTTTAAGAAGGTCATGGGCCGTAAGCTGTGGTTCATGGATTCTATGACCTAGGTTGGTTTATTTCCAGCAGACCCAGCCACATCTCAGGCGGGAGGGGGAGCACTGACCCCTACTGCTCAGGCTCCTGGTCATGCAGCTTCAATGTATCAGACTCCGGGTGCACTACACGCGATGGGGTCCAACCAGTTGCCGCAGTGGTACCCGATCCCAGACCAGCTATAGACGGCGATCCGTAAAAGTTATCGGACAGATGGACTAGGCTACACCCTCATATCTTTGGAGGCGAGCGTCATGAGAATGCCCAGGATTTCATTGATAGGTGCAGGAACAGATTGCACAACATGAGGATATTGGAGTCTCATGGGGTTGACTTCACTACTTTCCAGCTGGAGGGCAGGATCCGTAGATGGTGGCAGTCTTATGTTCTTGGCAGGCCAACAGGTTCTCCTCCCATCACCTGGGACCAGTTCACACAGCTTTTCTTGTATAGGTATATTCCACCCACTGAGATGGAAGAGTTACGATATCAGTTTGAGCATCTTAAGCAGGGTCAGATGTCAGTAACCGACTATGAGGTGAGGTTTTCTAAGTTGTCTTGCCATGCACTCATGATACTTCCTACCAACGCAGAGAGAGTGCGGAGATTTGTTGCAGGATTGCACTCCGGTATTAGGGCCAACATGGCACGAGAGGTTGAGATGGGGACTTCTTATCAGCTGGTAGTGGAGATTTCTCGGAGGATTGAGGGCTACCATTAGAGAGGTAGAGAGCAGATGCAGTAGGACAAGAGGGCCCGTTTCTGTGAAGAGTTTAGAGGTGCCCCGGCTAGGGGCAGAGGTTAGTTTATGAGGGGTCAGTCTAGTAGGCCCCCATATTTAGCACCACCACCTCCTCAAGGTGCTCCAACGAGCCCCTATTTCAGCGCCATATCAGAGAGTCCTTACTTCCCTCCATCCATCCAGGGTTCTACCAATGGGTATTCAGGTCCCTAGGGTTCTTCTAGCTCCTACTTTAGTGCTATACCGGAGAGTTCATACCGCCTACCGGCTATTCAGGCTTCTTGCAATGGGTCTATAGGCCATCAGGGTCAAACATCAGAGCAACAGGTCACCGCACCGAGGGTTGTTTCGAGTGCGGAGATCTTGGTCATATGAAGAGATACTTCCCCAAACTTTGGGGCAAGGCAGTGCAGCAGGGTCAACAGCCCATGATTACAACACCGACTGTTCGGCCGCCTAGAGGCGGAAGGCAGACTGATAGGGGTCGTCCTAGAGGTGGAGGCCAGACAGGGGGAGGTCAGCCAGCTACTATTCAGTCAGGTGGAGGCTAGCCAGCCGGCGCTTCAGTCAGATTCTATACTTTTCTGGCCAGACCAGATGCATTGGCCTCAGATACCGTTATCATAGGTATTATTTTGTCTGCGGTAAGGATGCTTCAATACTATTTGATCCAGGGTCTACCTATTCATATGTATCATCTCTATTTTCTCATTTCCTGGATATTCCTCGTGAGTCATTGGGTACTCTTGTCGGCGATTCTGTGGTTGTGGATTGGATCTATCGATCCTGTGTGGTCACATTATGTGGTTTTGATACTAGAGCGGATCTCCTGTTACTTGATATGACCGACTTTGAGGTCATCCTGGGCATGGATTGGTTATTCCCATATCACACCATCCTAGATTGTCATGCCAAGACTGTTACCTTAGCGATGCTAGAGTCGCCACAGTTGGAATGGAAGGGTTCCTCAGTTAGTACATCTAGTCAGGTTATACTCACTTACTTGAGAATTTGTATGAGTTACTTGATTAAAAATGGCCAATGTATGCTTCCTTGATAATAAATTATTAGTTGTGGATCAGGCCGAGCACCTCGGTAGTAAAAAGATGCATTTATGGTTCGCGTCATTCGACCTTCTGGCAGTATACAGTTTAATATTATATTGGATCGGATCGTACGACCTCGGCATAATGTGCGCATGTTATCTATGTGGAACTTTCCGTGATTTACACTGCATAAATTCTTTGAAATGTAAGTTATTACATGATATGACCGAAATTGATATGTTGTTTATAAGAGAGTATCTTATTTCTCCTTGTTCTTGGAATGTCATTTGTATTCATGTTATTCATGCTTAGCATAACACTTAAACTGTATTATTATTGACCCTAGTAGGTGTCAAGTCGACTCTTCATTACTGCTTCTTCGATGTTAGACTGGATACTTACTGGGTACATATTGTTTATGTACTCATACTACGCTTCTGTACTTAATTGTACAGGATCTGAGGCAGGCGCATCTAGCTACCCCTCCGGCGTGCATCCCTGATACTTGATCGAGATTTCATAGTGAGCTGCCCTTTCTGAGCCGTTCAGCAGCATGTCGAAGTCTCCTTTTGTTATTACTGTCTATTCTATTTTAGGTAGTACGATAGTTATATTTCTGTACATTCTACTAGTTGCCCTCGTACTTGTGACACTAGATCCTGACACACACATTAGTAGACTATTATTTTTGGGTTGTATTCTTGAAATTATGATTTTCTTTAGTCATTCCCGTTTCAGTTGCTTTATAAATTTGCTATTTATCGACTGTTTTAAATTTTAATTAAGTAAACGTTTGGGGTTGTTTAATGAAAATAAATGAGAACTCACTAATTAATTAGTGTTGACTTGCCTAACAACGGTGTTGGGCATTATCACGACCTAAAATTCCTTGTTAGATGTCATCACGACCTATAATGGAATTTGGGTCGTGAGAAAAACAAGCTGCTATGGCTCTCCATTTCTTTACTACTTCTCCATCTTTAAAAAATCCAACTTGCAGTGGTAGGTTCAACGACCAAAAATTGAACATATCAAATTATATATATATATATAGGCTGGTTGGACACATGGTTTTTATATTTATTGTTATCTCTTTTGATGGTGCACACGGCTATTTATCTGTTCGATAAAGTTATGATCCAGTATCCTATTGTTAAATTGTTTATTTTTACTTTAAATATCGTTTAATAACTGTGCGCATCTAAAATATGATAATTTAGGACAAGTTGGTCTTGTTATGATTAAAGTAGCTGTACTAATACACCCACTAATGTGAGATGAATTGAGAAAAACTACCAAAATGTTCATTATATTCTCATTGGTGTGTTAATTTGCGTATACTATAGTCTCTTTGATAATTGGTGTTTTTTTTATGTACGTATAACTTATAATTAATTCCTATTATATAGATACGTACATATATACACTCGCACACGAGAACCAATTAATTGAGAAATGAAAATGATGTTACATTAAATTAGGTGTTTGTAAGAAGTCTATTATTCCGCTTAGAGAATTATATTCTTGTGTGGAGATCACCGTGAGATCGAAAGAACCTTTACGTTTAAATAATCAGATACAGTATTGTTTAGTACTAGTAAAGCACCCGCACGATGCGCGAAGAATCAGTAATATTAAATATTAGAAAGAGGTGAATTTAAATATATATATAAGAAAATGCGTTCATGTATATAATTAGCATAGCCTACCTATTCAATAGAGAATTAACCATTTAACTATACACAAAATACAAATGAACGTTAAGCGTAGACACATTCAAGAATAACAAAATATATTCGTTGATTCTCTTTTCCCCACTTGTCCTTCCTCTATCTTTGTGGTTTATATTCTTGTACGATTGACAAGGAAATGAAAAAGAAATTAACAGTAAAGAAATAAGTGAGAATCACAAAAGTCTATCCTGACAAAGCATAATTCATGTCGTGAAAAACGTGATCACCTGTTTAATTGTCTTGCTTGAGTTGAGGCTATTGAGATTAAGAGTCTTATTTAAGCCACCATATACCAACTTATCTCAACATCTTCAACTTCTCCCATTTCTCCTTCCTATCATATATTTTGTTAAAACCATAATATGAGGTCTTTTGCTTTGCTTTTCTTTATTTCAACTATAGTAGCGGTGACAGTGGCCTCTACGTTCAACAATGTAGAGGTCATAAGCCAAGTGGTAGAAATCCATCGTCTGAGGCCACAGACTGGCTCGGCTGGTTATCGCGTCCCACAATTGGACTGTCTTAGTTGGCGTCTTGCCGTGGAGACTAACAACCTTCAAAATTGGAAATTGGTGCCTATCTCCTGTGAAAACTATATAGGTCATTACATGTTAGGCAAACAATATCGTCATGACTGTGAGGCTGTGGCCAATGCTGCTATTGAGTACGCCAAGAGTCTCAAACTAAGCGGAGATGGAAAGGACGTTTGGGTATTTGATATTGATGAGACTACTCTCTCTAATCTTCCTTACTACGCTCGATCTGATGTTGCTTTTGGGTAAAAATGCAAAAACCATCAAAAAAAAATTCCCTTTTTTTTCTTTTATATAACTATTAGTACATAATACGTTTTGTATCTCATGCATTTTTGTTGCAGGGCTATACCTTTCAACAGTACAAAGTTTAATGCATGGGTGGCCGAGGGGAAAGCACCTGCCATTCCTTCAATACTTGGAGTATACAAAACAGTGTTGTCTCTGGGAATCAAGCCAGTTTTCATAACAGGGACTCGAGAATCTTTCAAACAAGTAAGGATCACAAATCTCAAGAAAGCTGGTTACAGTAACTGGGCAAAGCTTGTACTAAAGTAAGCAATTTATATGTCATACTTTTCTTTCTAACCCTAATGCGATGATTTATATAAGTCACACAAATATGTATATATAAGTCACACAAATATGTATAACTTATTTTAGATCACAAGTTACAAAAATCTATTTTAAACTTGTTGCAGGGGAGATAACGATTCGGGAACAGCAGTGGAGTTTAAATCAAGCAAGAGAACAGAGCTAGTGAAAGCTGGATACAGAATTGTTGGCAACATTGGAGACCAATGGAGTGATATCCTAGGAGACAACGTGGGTTCTCGTACTTTCAAAGTCCCTGACCCTATGTACTACATTGGTTGATAGATCCAAACCCCTGATATTTTCTTTCTTGATTCTCAACAATTTTAATTTAAGCAGTTACCTAATTAATAACGTGACTACTAGCTTCCTTTGTTGTGATATGTGAGATCTACGCTAAGCTCACTGTTACAGAATGATGTATCATTTCTTTGACTTTTTGCGCCCCACCCACTATAATAAAATAACGCCTTACTTTAAGATTTTAATTTTATGCCCTTTTGGAAAATGATATTATATTAGTGGCTCTAAAAATAATAGTCGAAAAATGTATGTATTAGTATATAATATAGATTTTATATGTTATATACAAAAAAAAATATATTGTTTTATATATTTTCTTGGCTACATAATATAAATTTTTCTGAATTTTTGTTACTATTTTCGGAATAAGTTTTTATTTTGTATTTTAATAAGAAAAATCCAAAATAAATAATTTTTCCGAATATTTTTTACTTTTTTGGGAATAAATGTTGATTTTGTATTTTAATAAAAAAAATCAGAAAAATAATTTTTTCGAAAAAACAATTTTGTCATGTTGGATTGTTTAGGTGGATGGTCATGTAAGCAAATCTAACATAGTTGGACTGTCATGTCAGCTTCAATGGCAAAACTAACGGTTTAGGAGCATTTGTGGTCCAAAACATAGACGACAGAGATATTTTTTGCACAAAAAACAAACGGAGGATATTTTTGAGCTATTTCGAATAGTTCAAGGATATTTTTTGCCCTTTTCCGTTAAAATTGTGATTGTTAATGTCATGATTTGCCATGTATAAGAATAGTACTGAATAAGGTATAATATTAACTATACTTATACATAGATTAAAAAGTAGTATCAAACAAGAGACTAATCACACCAAAGCTAATACATATAGTATTATTTTTCTTATAATAAAACCTACCAAACGATCCTTAGACTTAGCTATCAAGTGATGTATTCTATATTTAATGTCACGATAAAATACTACTCTCTCCATTCACTATTACTTATTATGTTTCGATGTTCGAGAGTTAAAGTTAGATAAACTTTGACCAACATTTTATCATATATTTTTCACCATATTGATATGAGAAAAATTATAAATTATAGTACTATTAGTATAATTTTCGAATATTTAAATTTTAATTTTAAAATATTAAGAAAATTTAATTTTAAAAATTAGTCAAATTGCTCTAAAAAAAAAGTGAGAAGTTAGTGAACGGAGGGACTAAATAATAGTAGGCCATATGAGTCGTCAGATAGTGTCGCAATAATTCTGAACCCCACATTCTAGGACAATAATTAAAACGACATAGGAAAAGACAAATTTGTGAGGACCCATAACTAGGCTTGGTGATCCCTTGTATTAGGGGTGTTCATAGTTCGGTTTGGATCGGTTTTTTCATAAAAAGAAACCAAACCAAGTAAGTCGATTTTTTAAATATTAGAATCAAACCAAACCAATTAAGTCGGTTTTTTCTCGATACGGTTTATGTCGGCTTTTGTCGGTTTTTTGATTTTTTTGGTTATTTGTCGGTTTTTTCTTAAATATAAGGCATACACTACCAAACACATATTTCGGCGACCACATTTTCAACGTAACACTATCAAATCAATTGCCCTTTGAGAAATCTATTATTTACTAAAATATATTGATGATAATTGAATCAAATAGTGATGAATAATTTAAGGACTCAATTGAAAAAATATATTTTTTAATATGAAATGTATTCTTACACTTAACAAAAGAAAACTACTAATCAAACTAGAATATAAAGGTAAAGAACTGTACTAAAAATGCAAATGATTAACATTAACCATAAATTTTTTGAAACTTTGTATAATATATATACATATATATATATATATATATATATATATATATATATATATATATATATATATATATATATATATATATGTAATAATAAATTTGAAATAGCTACTTCTATAGTCGGTTTGGTTTGGTTCGGTTTTTCGGTTATTTTTTGATTAAAACCAAAACCGAACCAAATTTGATCGGTTTTTAAAATTCAAAACCAAAACCAAACCAAACTAAAAAATATCGATTTTTTTGGTCGGTTTAATTTGGTTTTCGGTTTGGTTCGATTTTTCGGATTTTTATGAACACCCCTACCTTGCATTATTTTCTAGTACAAATATGGCCAGTTGCCTGGTGGATGTTTTGATAATCTAATAGACAACTAGACATTGGTTAACGGTAGGTGTGCCCTGTCAAATGAAATTATCTCTTGGATTGCTTGCCCATCTTGAACGCCAGGGCCTAGTAGGTGATCACATTATTAACAAAAATCCCAAGGACCTAGGATGCGTTTGGTATGAATAAATTTTTTTTTTGATGTTTGGCTTAAAGTATATATATTTGTATGTATATCGCCTAATATTTTACTCGTGTTTCGTAGATTTCGAATGTAAAATGTATTGATTTATGCTTATTCGTGGTGTTTTTATATGTAGGAATTATCCAGAGATAATAGGGGACGAAAGATGTGAGATTAGAGCCAAAAAGGAGAAAAAGTTGAAAATGGCGATTTCCAGGGCCACAGGCAGCGTAGGGCGCTACCTGTGGCCCAATTTCCAGAATGTTTGTTTTCCCAGCGCCAGGGCTAGCGCTCCATGCTACCCTGGGCGCTGGTGACGGGAAACTTCTCCAACTTTGTCTGGAACAAGGTTATTTCGGTCCAAGACCTCCCCCCTCTCCCCAACTCGTATAAAAGCAAGTCTAAACCTAATTTGGAGGAGATCTAACTAACTTTGAAGGAGAATTCATGTGGGGGAACACACACCAAGCTTGGAGGAGGTTTATAACTAGCTTTTGTTCTCTTCTCTTCTTTTAGTTTCATAGTTTATTAGTTCTAGAGTTGTGGGATGTTACATGGACATTGTAGTTTGAAACTTGAATTGTTCTTATTATTTTATTATATTAATTTATTTATTTAATCTTGTGCTTAATTATTTGATTGCTTGATCATCAATTTAATACTATCTATGAATCTAGGATTGAACTCGGGAAAAGGAATTCTAGATTGCATATAAGATTGAGTAGAGCAAGATCTTGAACCTGAGTATTGGGAACGGATTTGCTGTTAGGATAGGGATATATCTAATCGTCTTGCTTGGTTACTATACAGGAATTATTAATGCGTTTTTGTTAATCCTAATTCAATAGAAATATAGGCATTAGGTTAGCTTGAATAGGCGAGTAGTACTTCGGGAGAAGGCTACGAGTAATATTAACCATGTCATCCAATAAACCAGATAAATTAATTAGACAATTTAAGTAGAAAACTCAACGGGATTTTTAGCTAACCCATAGCTCTAGAATATTTTCTCCCATTAAATTCGCCTCTAAGATTGCGGACTTATTTTCTTTAATCTCTTAGGTTGCGACTCTAGATTAGTTTTAGTTAAATATCTTTAGAAAAGTTCTTGAATACATTAATTATCTTAGTTTAATTTAGTAAATAGCTAATCACAAGTTCTTGTGGGTACGATATCTGGACTTACAATCCTATTTTACTTGTACGAGCACGTATACTTGTTGTGCATTTGGGAGCAATAAGTTTTTGGCGTCATTGTCGGGGACTTAGAAATTAACTATTTTACTAGATTAGATTTTTACTTTTTATCTATTGAATTTTTCTTTCTTAGCTAAGTTTAGTATTTTACTATCTTTGTTGATATGGTATCTTGGAATGATAATTGGTTGAATGTTGGTTATTTTTACTTTGGTGATCCTTGTCCATGTTGTGGAGGACCACACTTGTGGTAAAATTGTGAATCTCAATCTTATGAGTGGAATATTTGTAATGTATGTGGTGGTCAATATGGCCATTGGGATAGTTGTCCTAATTCTTATTATCCTTCTCAGAGCTCTTATTATGATGTTTCTAATAATGTTTATGAGTTTTATAGGAGCAATAAAGTGGAGGATATGGAACGTGTTGCTCGTATTATGGACATGACGAGGCAAGTAGCCGAGCAACAAGATGAAAATCAAAAGGCTATACAAAGAATTAGTGCAGCAATCATGAGAATGAAGGTCGAGGCGGAAGAATTAGCTAAAGAGAGTGTGTTCCCACAAGAAGATAATTTTAAAGAAACAGATATAGTGAGCCAATATTAGCTAGAGGAACAAGCTCAGCTAATAAAATTTCATGAGTCTCTCCGTGATGGTCTTTCAAATATGGCAAAATAACTGATAGAAGAAAGAATTGAGCTCAGGCAAGAGATAGATCAATTTGGCTCAGATATCCATGACCTGCAGGCTCAATGGAATAAAAAGGTTGAGGCGTATGATGCCCTACAACTAATTTTTGTGGGTGCCGGCCAGCTTGTGGAGCGGAAATAGGAATTTCAACTATTCGACCAAAATATTATTAATGATGCCAAGATTGACGAAGTGTGCACAAGTGAGGATGTCAAAAGTGAAACGATTCTAGAGTTGGAGCGCATTGGGCCTCATTCTAACCATTTTTCAACATTGTGCTTGGTTGGTGACACGAGAATTGATCTGTTTCAGCCTATGGAGGAGTCAAGGAATATGGAACAAAGTGTATATATTCTGAAATTTGCAATGCTAAGAAGACAAAACGACATCCCTCATTTAAAGTCCAAGAAGTGCAAGATGTGACACCTATTGCTTGGTTCCTTTATTTTTACACCACCGCCCAGGAACGTAACAGAAAAGATTAATGTAAAATTGGGGTCACAATTCATATCCTCAAAGTGGAAGAAAAAGTGATGCAGTAGCGTAAGTCATGCAACGACTATAAATAAGGCATTTGTTGGGAGGCAACCCAATTCTATTTTTTCCTTTTTCTTTTTGTTTATTTTTTTTGTTAATTGTGTTTTTCTTTTTGTAGTGTTGTTTTTTGTGTTTTTTAGGAGTAGGATCATGGAGTCAAAGCTAACAGGAAGTTTGCAAAAGTGAGCAGGTGGTTGAAACTAAGTGTGAGGTACCCACACAAAGGATCATACCTGGGAGAAGTCTGAGTATCCCGTGAGCTGCTAATGCTCCGGCCTTTGGCCTACCAGGGAGTCTTTTTTACCCTCTTGTCATTTAGAGTGTGCATTGAGGAAATTGCACAATTTTAATTATGGGGTGAGGAGATTATTTGGGTGATTTCTGTGCTATCCTAACTTAGTTCTAATATTTTTTTTCTTAGTTTAGTGTAGTAGTTGTTGAAAAAAATTAAAAAATAAAAAAGAACGAAAAAATCATAATTTTTGGACTTTTCCCGACGATGGATTTTGTGGACAACATTATTGAGGGATTAAGGTCCAATAAAAAAATACTTTAGGTAGTAATAATCTCCTGTGATTTTTCTTTGTGCCACGGTTCTTTTTCATGGGATGTAGTTTAAATCGGGTAGTAGTATTTTTTATTTTTAGAGTAGATTAGGAATTTAGGAAATAAAAGGAGGAAGATTGATGAACTTAGGCTCCCTTGACTTGTTTGATAGTAGCATATTTAGGCTTTGGCATGTGTAGTATCTTCCCTATGTGTTTGAAATTGTTCATGATGCCTTGATGAAATTGGATAGCATGTCTTTGTGATGCCTATGTCTCTTTTACTTGACTATTGTTCATTTTGTGCTTAGTGCTTAATATATTGTGGCTCTATGAATACTTTCATTGTTTGAGAGTCAGAATGAGACTATCCTTAGTGAGTCATGTGCCATTATTGTGATTGAGTCTAGAACTTGCCCGGTATGTGAGTCGAAGCGAAAGTTTAGGTGATGCTCTGTTTGAAAAATGAATCTAGGCTTTCTTTGATCTTGTTGAGCTTAATTGCTTATCAAAATAAAATTGATCCCTAATAAACCTTTTTTGAGCCTATAGACATTTTATTTGGCACCCACAATACGAGCATATTTGTTCTTAATTGACATTTGTTTGATCTTGTACCTCTTAAGAAATTTTAATTGTACAATGAGTGCCAGGAAAAGAAAAGACTAAGTGTGGGGAGACTTTCGAGTGGAATCAATAAATGAAAGGTGCACTTGTTTTGTGTAATAATACACCACTAGCAAAATTGAGGAAAAACAAAACAAAGTAAAAGAAAGAAAACTCTGAAAAAGAGAAGGAAAAATAGAGATGAATGAATTGTTGTCTTGTTCTTGCTAGTGGGGTATAAATTAAAATAGTGCTTAAAGAAAGTGGGAATAAATGTACAGAGGGATCTTGTTTGTGAAATTGAAGTGGATTGAAGAATTTGCGCTTAAAGTTTATTATGTGATGTGTTAAAATACTTAGGAGGGTGAACCACTATTTCTTATATATATATATATATATATATATATATATATATATATATATATATATATATATATATATATATATATATCCTACCCGTCCCTTAGCGCACATTACAAATATATAAAGTCCTAACTGATTTTAGATCGAGTGAGCCTACATTAGTGGAGATTTACATTATGGGCAAGCCTATGGTACTTTTTTGCATGCATGTGACTTCTTTGTGAGAGTGAGAGATTTTCTTTAGTAGATGTGAGTCCTTAGATTATATTTGATCATGAAATTTGAATGTGTGAGTTCAACTTACTCTCTTGTTCTTGTTGTGAGGGCACATGGTTTCACGAGGGATAGATAACATTATTAGACTTCTCTGTGATGTTGGGTATTCAAGCCATGAGTGCATTGTGATATTGAGTCGGTTTTTGAGGATAGGATTGTTATGAGCACATTGTCTTAGTTGTGAATAATTCCTTTGAAGAATGGCATAAGTAAAGGGCAAGTGTATGTGATTGCATATGCTCTAGCTTAATTGTTGCTATCAACCATAGTCATAGGTATAGTGTGCTTAATGGTCATGTGCTCCCCCAATGATGTGGTATTTCGAGTTGTGTGGTTTAAGTAGTAAAGTTTAGGTTGCTCGAGGGCGAGTAAGAGTTTAAGTGTGGGGTGTTGACATTTGGATTAAAGTAATATATTTGTATGTACATTGCCTCATATTTTACTCATGTTTCATGGATTTCGGATGTGAAATATATTGATTTATGCTTATTCGTAGTGTTTTTATATGTAGGAATCATCCGTAGGTAATAGGGGCGAAAGGTGCAAGATTAGAGCCAAAAGGAGAAAAAGTTGAAAATGGCGATTTCCAGGGCCACAAGCAGCATGGGGCGCTACCTGTGGCCCAATTCCAGAATGTTTATTTTCCCATCGCCAGGGCTAGCGCCCCACTCTACCCTAGGCACTAGTGACGGAAACTTCTCCAACTTCTCCAAGAAAAAGGTTATTTCGGCCCAAGACCCCCCCCCCCCAAATCGTATAAAAGCAAGTGTAAACCTAATTTGGAGGAGATTTAACATACTTTGAATGAAAATTCACACGGGGGAACACACACCACGCTTGGAGGCTTCTAACTAATTTTTCTTCTCTTCACTTCTTTTAGTTTCATATTAGTTCTAGAATTGTGGGGTGCTACATGAACATTGTAGCTTGAAGCTTGAATTGTTCTTATTATTTAATCAGATTGATTTATTTATTCAATCTTGCGCTTAATTATTTGATTGTTTGATCACCAATTGAATACTATATACGAATCTAGGACTGCACTCGGGAGAGGAAATTCTAGATTGCTTATAAGATTGAGTAGAGCAAGATCTTGAACCTGAGTATTGGGAACAGATTTGCGGTTAGGATAGGGATATACCTAATCGCCTTACTTGGTTACTATACAGAAATTATTAATGCATTTTTGTTAATCCTAATTCCATAGGAATATAGGTATTAGGTTAGCTTGAATAGGCGAGTAGTACTTCGAGAGAAGGCTACGAGTACTATTAACCCTGTCAACCAATAAGCCAGATAAATTAATTAGACAATCTGAGTAGAAAACTCAACGGGATTTTTAGCTAACCCATAGCTCTAGAATATTTTCTCCTATTGAATTCGCCTCTAAGATTGTCGGCTTGTTTTCTTTAATCTCTTAATTTGCTACTCTAGATTAGTTTTAGTTAAATATCTTTAGAAAAGTGCTTGAATAGATTAATTGTCTTCGTTTAATTTAGTAAATAATAACCGATTGTCCATGTGGGTATGATATCTGGACTTATAGTCCTATATTACTTGTACGACCACGTATACTTGCGTGTGTGTTTGGGAGCAATATTTTCCATAGAAAATATTTCCCTAGAAAATATTTTCATGGAAAATGAGTGATTTATCATTATTTTTCCTTGTTTGGTTGGTGAGTGAAAATAAAAATTAGGAAAATATTTTCTAGTATTTGGTTAGAGAGTAAAAAATATTTTTTAGGAAAATAATTATTTATACTACTCTACTCTCCCCCTTCTCTCAAGCCCTATATTTCCTTTCCCCCCTCCCCCCTCCAAATACCTAACATTTTCAGGACTCTTTTTTCTTTAAGAATTTAATTATTCTTCTAAAAATTCACACAAACCCAAGGGAACTAATGTGTTGCTTTACTATATTACGCAATTGAAATTTGTGCTCCATAACTAAAAAGAAAATACTTTTTTCGATTGAAAAAGAAAGTGCTCTTTCTACAACATAAAAATAAAATACTCATTTTGTTGAAATGAAAGAAAATACTTTTTTATATAATGAATAGAAAATACTCTTTTTGTTAAAATAAATCATTTTGTTGAAATGAAAGTACTCTATCTATAACGTGAAAAGAAAGTACTATTAATTATAATATTTCAATTTAGGGTGCGGTGGAGGGTCGGGGTGTGGTGGGGAGGGTTGGGGTGGATAGGTGAGGGTGTGGGGGTGGATGGGTGGGGGTAGGAATAAGGTAGGAAGGTTGAAAAAGAGTTTTGGAAAATATTTTCTGAAAAATATTTTCCTCCAATTGGAGAAAAATGAATTCATGAGGAAAATATTTTCCAAAATATTTAAACCAACCAAACATAAAAAAATATTTTCCTTCATATCAAACACACCCTTAATTACAAATAATAATCCAGCTTTTATATATAGAGAGGCTAATCATATTTGTATAATTATTTAGATTGAACTGTTCCTAGAGAAAATATTCGGCCTTTATCATCCTTCCACGTTTGGCATTATTATGAATAGTGGAATATCAAGATCGCACCCATATTTTCATACTGCTTATAAATTAGGATCTAAGACCGACCTCACTAAGTTCAATGATCATCTATCTTATTTTCTGAATGACAACTTGCCAAGTTAACTTCTGTTCAACTTGGAAGGCAGACCTCAACAACTACTTCAATCTGAGGCGGATTTAGGATTTTGATTTGATGGGTCAATATTTAGGTTTTTTCCACTAATGATTCTTAATCTGTTATTTGTTATACTTCTAGTGATCTTTCACATGCATTTTATGTTCCACGTCGAAAATGTTTGATTCACATGTACCCTGCAGTACTAATGTTTTCCTTCCACCGATGACTTCTACTTTTCTACCATGCTATCCTGCAAGTACTCTCACTCCTTGCCTTAGCAAAGATTATCACTAGAAGTGTCAATCTTGATATGTAATATAAGTTTGTCCATCTTGTTCAAACTTCAGTTGGACGAGCTGTGTTTATTCAACCCAGTTTGGCCCAAATAATCTTGATATGCTTTGCCCAAGACCATTAGGACTAACTCAACCCAAAATTAAAAAAAGATGTTTGCCAAAGACCATTAGACCATTAGGCCTAATTTGAAATATATTACCCCTAAACGCTGATACGATAATTAAAAAAATAGACTTTACGTCTAACTCAACCCAAAAGCTAGTTAATAAGATAATATTGTCCAAAATTATATAAGGAGACCTTTCATCCCATAAGTGAGGGTGAAGTGCACCAATAACCACTTTTAAGTTCGCTATTTAAAATATATCTATAAATTATAATGTATTTAAAGATTAGCCAATTCACTCAAACTTCAGGACTAAGTATCCTGAATTTGATATTCAAGACTTAGTGTCTTGAATTTTTGAACAACTAATTTGAAATTCAGGACAACTGTCCTAAATTTTGAACTACTAATTTAAAATTCAGGACATAAGATTCGAGCTTCTGAACACAATTTTCGAACTTTAGAACACGATATCCTGTAGCTTGAACTTTGAAGTTTAAACTTTAGAACGTCGTGTCCATAAGTTTGAGAGAATTGACTAATCTTTAAAGAAATTATAAACTGTGGATATTGACACGACCCCGGTTCACCGTCCGTGAACCATCGTGACAGCACCTAGTCTCTACGACTAGATATGCCTAATTTGCGGAAGAAAACCAAATATTTTGCAGAAGTAAAACAATTTAAAACAGAATAAAGTAGTAACAGTATTTAAATGTGCCGCTCGGATTACACCATGTTTAACTCTCAATACCAATATATAAATCCAAGACACGGAAACCCACGAATCACAAGCTAAGATCAATACTACATAGCTCTAACTCCGGAATGTCTAATAAGAACAGAAAAGTACAGAAGGGATAAATACTAAAAGCAGGAATAGAAAGGGACTTCTTGGTCTGCAGGCATGACAGATGTACCTCGAAGTCTCTAGAGCAATCGCCTCCTCAAAGATGATAGGCCTAAGTAGCGGTACCTGGATCTGCACATGAAAAACATGTGCAGAAGAGGTATGAATACACCACAGCGGTACTCAGTAAGTGTCAAGCCTAACCTCGGTTGGGTAGTGACGAGGAAGGTCAGGGCCCTACTGAGATTAAATGAATATAAAGATGACAGGATAAGATAAGCAGTACTATTGAGAATCTACAGTAAGAATCTACTCAGGATAATAAGAGTACAATAACGGAAACCGACATGAAGGAAAACCACAAGGAAAGTAAGCGGGGATCTCTTAGTATCCTCAACATGTACTAGGGATCTCTTGATATCCCGAGGATCTCTTGGTATCCTCAATATATGCCAGGGATCTCTTGGTATCCCGAGGATCTCTCGGTATCCTCAATATATGCCAGGGATCTTTTGGTATCCCGAGGATCTCTCGGTATCCTCAATATATGCCAGGGATCCCTTGGTATCCCGAGGATCTCTCGGTATCCTCAATCTATCTGCTAGGAATCTCTTGGTATACCACACCTTAGTCCAGGTCATCAATACGTATAGGAGATCTCCCGGAATACTGTCTCGTAGTCCCAATTTAAAACACACAGCAACAACACAAGAATGATAAATTAAATGCTAATTTCTTACTAAGTAAACAGTTAATTCTATCCTAATATGCTTCACGTAATGCAATTAAGGCAGTTTAAGAAAATAGGCAATTAAGTCAACTAAGCATGCTTTTCTAAACTAACAACAGGCTAAGTTTGCAAGTAGAATAAAACAGGAAAGATAGGAACTCAGTTTAAATACTTTAAGTAAAATTGGTTTTCAACAATTAGCTCAAGTACGCACTCGTTACCTCACGTACAAGGCATTTCAATTATCAAATATATCATATCCTAGGGGAAGGTCCCCCTCACACAAGGTTAGACCAACCACTTATTTCGAACTAGCTCAAAATTAACCCGACACCACGTCTTTGCCATGAGTACTCGACTCCAAATGGCCCAAATCTATTCAATTAAATTGCATAATATAAATAACACTTCAAGTAACTCATTCTACAATTAAAGTCTAAGCTAATATGCGAATTTATGCAAAATGACCAAAACGCCCTCAGGCCCACATCTCGGAATCGGGTGAAATTTACATTTTTAGAAACCTCGTACTCTCACGAGTCTATATATAACAAGAACACTGAAATCGGAGCCTAAATGACCCCTCAAATCATCATTTAAAGGTCTCTTAAACTCAAGCCCTAATTACCCATTTCCCCCAAATTTCTCACCACTAATTAGGTCTTTAATCACATAAAAACGAGTTATGAAGTCAAGGATGTTATCTCCAAGTGATTCCCCTCGAATCCTTCTCCTATCTCCTTCAAAGAGCTCCAAAAACAATTAGAAATGGTGAAAATAAACCCCCAAGTTGCGGAACCCCTTTTAAAATAATGCCCAGCAGTTTCCAAATCTGCGGTCCCGCTTCTGCGGAACAAGTGTCGCATCTGTGACTTTCACTTAAGGACCCAGCTTTCGCATCTGCAGAACCTTAACCGCAGGAGCGGTTGTACTTCTGCGGACATTTCACCGCATCTGCGGTTCCTGAGGAAAATCCCAAATTTCACTTCTACGGTCCTCTACGCCGCTTCTGCGGCTCCGCATCTGCGGTCCCCAAACCGCAGATGCAAAAATACCAGAAGAACAACTGTTGCAACAACTTCACTCCAAAATTTCCTCAGTCAACCATCAGAATTCATCCCGAGGCCCTCGGGTCCTCAACCAAAGGCATCAACATATCCTAAAACCATATTCAAACTTGTACAAATCTTCAAAACACTTCAAAACAACATCAAAACAACCCAAAACACATCGGATTCAAGCCTAAGTTTCAAAAATCTTTCGAATTTCACTTTCGATCAAAAACTAACCAAAACATGTCCGAATGACCTGAAATTTTGCACACACATCCCAAATGACATAACGGAACTACTGTAACTCTCGAAATTCCATTCCGACACTCGGATCAAAATCTCACTATCAAACCGGAAACTTCAAAAAATTCAACCTTCGACATTTCAAGCCTAAATTAGCTACGAACCTCCAAAACACAATCCGAACACGCTCCTAACCCTAAAATCACCCAACAAAGCTAATGGAATCATCTGATTTCTATTCCGAGGCTGTCTTCACACTGTTCCGGCTACGGTCAACTTTCTAACACTTAAGCTCTAATTTAGGAACTAAGTGTCCCAAAACTCTCCGAAACTTAAAACCGAACATCCCGACAATTGGAAATAAACTTGGGGAAAGCTGTTAATAGCGGATTGGGGCATTAATTATTAAGGCGACCGGCCAAGTCATCACATCCTCCTACACTTAAACATTCGTTCATCCTCGAACGAGCATAGAGACATACCTAAAGTAGTGAAAAGATGAGGGTAACGGCTGCGTATATCCTGCTCGGTCTCTCTGGTCGCCTCCTCGACCGGCTGGCCCCACCACTGAACCTTTACCGAAGCAATGTTCTTTGACCTCAGCTTTCTGACCTGCCTGTCCAATATTGCCACTAGATCCTCAACATAAGATAGATCCTTGTCCAACTTGACTGAACTAAAATCCAACACGTGAGACGGATCGCCGTGATACCTTAGGAGCATCGAAACATGAAATACCGGATGAACTCTTGCCAAGCTGGGAGGTAAGGTAAGCTCATAATCAACCTCCCCAACATACCTCAATATCTCAAAAGGGACAATAAATCTCGGACTTAACTTTCCTTTCTTCCCGAATCTCATAACGCCCTTCATAGGCGAAACCCGAAGCAAAACCCGCTCTCCAACCATATAGGAAACATCACAAACCTTCCGGTTCGCATAACTCTTCTGTCTCGACCGGGCTGTACGGAGTCTATCCTGAATCACCTTAACCTTCTCCAAAGCATCCTGAACCAGGTCTGTGCCCAACAATCTAGCCTCACTCGGCTCAAACCAAGCCACCGAAGATCTACACCGTCTCCCATATAAAGTCTCACATGATGCCATCTGAATGCTGGACTGATAGCTGTTGTTGTAAGAAAACTTCTCCAATGGCAAGAATTGATCCCAAGACCCTCCAAACTCGATCACACATGCACAGAGCATATCCTCAAGAATCTAAATAATGCGCTCAGACTGTCCATCCGTCTGAGGGTGAAATGTTGTACTCAACTCCACCCGAGTACCCAACTCATACTGAATGGCCCTCCAGAACTGTGATGTGAACTGGGAACCTCTATCTGAAATGATGGAAACCGGGATACCATGCAGACGAACATTCTCACGGATATAGCTCTCCACCAGTCGCTCTGAGGAATAAGTAGTACACACAGGAATAAAGTGAGCGGACTAGGTCAGCCGATCTACAGTCACCCAAATCGCATCGAACTTCCTCAAAGTCTGTGGGAGCCCAACTACAAAGTCCATGGTGATCTGCTCCCACTTCCATTCCGAAATCTCTATCTGCTGAAGCAACCCATCCGGTCTCTAGTGCTCAAACTTCACCTGCTGACAGTTAAGACATCGAGCTACGAACCCAACTATATCCTTCTTCATCCGCCTCCACCAATAGTGCTGCCTCAAATCCTGATACATCTTCGCAGCACCCGGATGGATGGAATACCGCGAACTACGGGCCTCCTCTAGAATAAAATCTCGCAGCCCATCAACATTGGGTACACAAATCCGACCATACATCCTCAATACCCCATCATCACCAATAGTCACATCTCTGGCATCACCATGATGAACCTTGTCCTTGAGAACAAGCAAATATGGGTCATCATACCACCGCTCCCTGATACGGTCAAATAAGGAAGACCGAGAAACCACGCAAGCTAGAACCCGACTGAGCTTCGAAAGATCCAATCTTACAAACTGGGTGGCTAAGGCCTGAATATCCATCGCCATAGGCCTCTCCGATGCTGGTAAATAAGCCAAACTCCCCAAACTCTCTGCCCGGCGACTCAAAGCATCGACCACCACATTGGCCTTGTTTGGGTGATACAAAATAGTGATATCATAGTCCTTTAGCAACTCTAACTACCTCATCTAGCACAAATTTAGATCTTTTTGCTTGAACAAGTGCTGCAAGCTCCGATGGTCAGTATAAATCTCATAGGGCACACCGTATAAGTAATGGCGCCAAATCTTTAAGGCGTGAACAATGGCAACTAACTCAAGGTCGTGAACAGGGTAGTTCTTCTCATGTATCTTCAACTGTCTGGATGCATAGGCAATCACCCTACCGTTCTGCATCAATACTGCTCCAAGACCAACCCTCGAGGCATCACATTAGACCGTATAAGACCCCGAACCTGTAGGCAGTATCAAAATTGGGGTTGTGGTCAAAGCTATCTTGAGCTTCTGAAAGTTCTTCTCACACTCCCCTATATACTAGAACGGAGCACCCTTCTGGGTCAACCTAGTCATAGGGGCTGGAATCAATGAAAATCCCTCCACAAAACGATGGTAGTAGCCCGCCAAACCAAGGAAACTACGGATCTCGGTAGCTAAGGATGGTCTAGGCCACCTCTGCATGACATCTATATTCTTCGGATCCACCTGAATACCCTCACTCGATACCACGTGGCCTAAGAATGCCAATGAATCCAACCAAAACTCATATTTTGAGAACTTAGCATATAACTTCTTCTCTCTCAAAGTCTGAAGCACAGTCCTCAGGTGTTGCTCATGATCTTCCTGACTATGGGAAAACACCAGAATATCATCAATAAAAACAATGACGAACGCGTCAAGATACGATCGGAACTCACTGTGCATCAAATGCATAAAGGATATTGGGGCATTGGTCAACCCAAATGACATAACAAGGAACTCGTAATGGCCAGACCGAGTCCTGAAAGCAGTCTTCGGGATATCTGGTTCCCGAATCTTCAACTGATGGTAACCTGAGCGCAAATCAATCTTAGAAAACACCCGTGCACCCTGAAGCTGGTCAAACAAATCATCGATACGAGGCAAAGGATAACTGTTCTTCACTGTAGCCTTGTTCAACTGGTAATCATCAATACACAAATGCATAGAACCATCTTTTTTCTTCACAAACAAGACAGGAGCACCCAAGGTGATACGCTGGGCCAAATGAATTCCTTATTAAGCAATTCCTGTAACTGATCCTTCAATTCCTTCAACTCAGGAGGAGCCATACGATATGGAGGAATAGAAATGGGCTGAGTGCCCGGCAACAGATTGATGCCAAAATCAATATCTCTATTAGGCGGCCTGCCTGGAAGATCATCTGGAAACACATCGAGAAAATCCTGTACTACTGGGACTGAATCAACTGAAGGGGTATCAATACTGACATCTCTCACATAAGCTAAGTACGTATCACACCCCTTCTCAACCATACGCTGAGCTTTAAGAAAAGAAATAACTCTACTGAGAGTGTGATCTAAAGTACCCCTCCACTCAACACGCGGTATACCTGGCAGCGTCACGGTTTTGGTGTGACAATCAAGAATAGCATAATGGGGCGACAACCAGTCCATGCCCAAGATAATATCGAAGTCAACCATACTGAGTAACAATAAGAGAATCTCCCACAGGAGTAGAAACATAAACAGGGGAACTCAAAAAATCCCGAGATACACCCAAATGCGGAGCAAAATAAGAAAACACATAAGAGTAAGTAGAGCCTGGATCGAATAGAACCGATGCATCTCTGTGGCAAACCAATATAATACTTGTGATGACAGAATCAGATGCAACAACCTCGGTACGGGCAGGAAGGGTATAGTATCTGGCCTGGCCTCCCCCTCTAGGGCGACCTCTACCTCACCGACCTCCACCTCTAGATGGCTGAAAAGGTGGGGTAGAACTGGAGCTGTAACCATAGCCTGAGAACTCTACGAGGCACGCTGTGGCTGAGAAGTCTATGGAGGTGCACTCCTCCCAAGTCTAGGGCAATCCCTCACCATGTGGCGTGTGTCACCACACTCAAAACAAGCTTTGGGAGGACGTGGTGGCTGTGACTGGCTCGGGCCAGGTCTGCTGGACTGACCTCTAAAAGCACCCCGCGCAGGAGACGTGCTAAAAATCGGAGGTGCATAATAAGGGTCCTGAGGTCTAGGAGGAGATGGAGCACTACTGGATGCTGGAAGAGCTGAATGAACAGGGTGACTCATATAATCCCTACGATGACGACCTGCAGCTGGGGTATGGCACCAGAATAATGGCCCGATTCTCGAGACCTCTTGGCCTACCCCTCCTGTCTCTCCCTACATGCATACCCTCAATCCTGCTAGCAATGTTCAACACCTTCTGATAAGAAATATCCATCTCCAACTCACGAGCCATGCTAGACCTGATGCTAGGAATAAGGCCCTCAATAAATCGGCGAACCCTCTCGCGAACAATATAAACCAAGGCTAGTGCATGCCTAGACAAACTTGTAATGGAAAACATACTCTGAGACAGTCATAGCACCCTGGTGCAAAAGCTCAAACTTGGTGCGCCATGCGTACCTGAGGCTCTGAGGAACATACTCTCTCAGGAACAGATCTGAAAATTGAGTCCAAGTCAGTGAAGCAGACTCATCCGGACTGTCTAACTCATAGGTATGCCACCACTCATAGATGACTCCTCGAAGCTGGAAGGTAGTGAAGGAAACCCCGCTCGATCCTGATATACCCATGGTGGAGAATGCGGTAACTCTCATCTAGAAATCCCAGAGCATCCTCCGATGCTAGACCGCTGAATATAGGAGGCTTGTACCTCTTGAACCTCTCAAGCCTCAGCTGCTCCTCCTCAGAAGCCGTTGTCCTATCCTCGGGATGAACTGGCACTGCAGGCTGTACAGGAATAATCTCAAGAACCTGATCAACATGCACTCGCTGCTCAAGAGTGCAGGCAGCGGGAGTCTGCGCTCCTCCCCTTGCCTGAGATGTAGCTGCAGCAAGGGGAAGCAACCCTGCCTGAGCTAGAGTGGTGTACATACTCATGAACTGTACCAAAGTCTACTGAAGAGCTGGAGTAGTAGTAGCAGCAGGCGTGTCAGATGTCTGGACTCTGGCTGGATCTGCTGGTGGTACTTCGGCGGCAGCTCGCGTAGGTGCTCTGGAGCACCATGTGCATGTCCTTGGCCTCTACCCCGGCCCTGGCCTCTGACGGCTGTAGTAGGGGAGCGGGTGCCTGATCGTCTCGGGTAGCCCGTGTCCTCACCATCTGTGAGAGAATAGAAAACAGAAGTTTAGAATTGTGATGTCAAAATATCACATGACAAGAAAATCAAATGAAGTGGAATTTTCCTAATGGTTACGTAGCCTCTCATAGATAAGTATAGACGTCTCTGTACCGATCAGCGAGACTCTAATAAACCGACTTGTGATCCATGACTCCTATGAACATAGAGCTCTAATACCAACATGTCACGACCCCAGTTCGCCCTCCGTGAACCATTGTGACGGTACCAAGTCTCTACGACTAGGTAAGCCTAATTTGCGGAAGAAAACCAAATATTTCGTGGAAGTAAAACAATTTAAAATAGAATAAAGTAGTAATAGTGTTTGAATGTGCCACTCAGCTTACACCATTTTTAACTCTCAATACCAATATATAAATCCAAGACCCGAAAACCCACAAATCACAAGCTAAGACCAATACTACATAGCTCTAACTCCGGAGTGTCTAATAAGAATAGAAAAGTACAGAATGGCTAAATACTAAAAGCAGGAATAGAAAGGGACTTCTCGGTCTGTGGACGCGGCAGATGTTCCTCGAAGTCTCTAGAGCAGTCGCCTCCCCAAAGATGATAGGCCTGAGTAGCGGTACTTGGATCTGCACATGAAAAATATGTGCAGAAGAGGCATGAGTACACCACAGTGGTACTCAGTAAGTTCCAAGCCTAACCTCGGTCGGGTAGTGATGAGGAAGGTCAGGGCCCTACTGAGATTAAATAAATATAAAGATGACAGGATAAGATAAGCAGTACAATTGAGAATTTACAATAAGAATCTACTCAGGATAATAAGAGTACAACAACGGAAACCGCGATGAAGGCAAACCACAAGGAAAGTAACCGGGAATCTCTCAGTATCCCGAGGATCTCTTAGTTTCCTCAACATGTACTAGGGATCTCTTGGTATCCTCAATATATGCCAGGGATCTATTGGTATCCCGAGGATCTCTCGGTATCCTCAATATATGTCAGGGATATCTTGGTATTCCGAAGATCTCTCGGTATCCTCAATCTATGTGCTAGAGATCTCTTGGTATCCCGCACCTCAGTCCAGGTTATCAATACGTACAGGGGATCTCCCGGGATACTGTCCCGTAGTTCCAACTTAAAACACACAGCAGCAACACAAGAATGATAAATTAAATGCTAATTTCGTACTAAGTAAACAGTTAATTATAGCCTAACATGCTTCACGTAATGTAATTAAGGCAGTTTAAGCAAATAGGCAATTAAGTCAACTAAGCATGCTTTCCTAAACTAACAACAGGCTAAGTTTGCAAGTAGAATAAAACAGGAAAGATAGTCAGTTTAAATACTTTAAGTAAAATCGGTTTTTAATAATTAGCTCAAGTACGCACTCGTCACCTCACGTACAAGGCATTTCAATTATCAAATATATCATATCTTAGGGGAAGGTCCCCCACACAAGGTTAGACCAGCCACTTACCTCAAACCAGCTCAAAATCAACCTGACACCACGTCTTTGCCACGAGTACTCAACTCCAAATGGCCCAAATCTATTCAATTAAATTGCATGATGTAAATAACACTTCAAGTAACTGATTCTACAATTAAAGTCTAAGCTAATACGTGAATATATGTAAAATGACCAAAACGCCCTCGGGCCCATGTCTCGGAATTGGGTGAAATTTACATTTTCAGAAACCTCGTACTCTCACGAGTCTATACATAACAAGAACACTGAAATCGGAGCCCAAATGGCCCCGCAAATCCTCATTTAAATATCTCTTAAACTCAAGCCATAATTACCCATTTTTTTCAAATTTCTCACCACTAATTAGGTCTTTAATCACATAAAACGAGTTATGAAGTCAAGAATATTACCTCCAAGTGATTCCCCTCGAATCATTTTCCTATCCCCTTCAAAGAGCTCCAAAAATGATTAGAAATGATGGAAATAAACCCCCAAGTCGTGGAACCCCTTTTAAAATAATGCCCAGCAGTTTCCGCTTCTGCGGAACAAGTGTCGCATCTACGACTTTCACTTAAGGACCCAGCTTTCGCATCTGCGGAACTCTAACCGCAGGAGCGGTTCTGCTTCTGCGGACATTTCACCGCATCTGCGGCTCCTGAGGAAAATCCCAAATTTCGCTTCTGTGGTCCTCTATGCTGCTTCTGTGGCTCTGCATCTGCGGTCCCCAAACCGCAGATGCAAAAATACCAGAAGAACAGCTGGTGCAGCAACTTCACTCCAAAATTTCCTCCGTCAACCATCCGAATTCATCTCGAGGCCCCAGGGACCTCAACCAAAGGCATCAACATATCTTAAAACCTTATTCAAACTTGTATAAATCTTCAAAACACTTCAAACAATATCAAAACAACCAAAACACATCGGATTCTAGCCTAAGTTTGAAAAATCTTCCGAATTCCACTTTCGATTAAAAACCCAACCAAAACACGTTCGAATGACCTAAAATTTTGCACACACATCGCAAATGACATAACTGAACTACTGCAACTCTCAGAATTCCATTCCGACCCTCGGATCAAAATCTCACTATCGAACCGGAAACTTCAAAAAATTCAACATTCGGCATTTCAAGCCTAAATTAGCTACGGACCTTTAAAACACAATCTGAACATGATCATAACCCTAAAATCACCCAACGGAGTTAACGGAATCATCGGATTTCCATTCCGAGGCCGTCTTTACACTGTTCCGACTACGGTCAACTTTCCATCACTTAAGCTCTCATTTAGGGACTAAGTGTCCCAAAACTCTCCGAAACTTAAAACCGAACATCCCGGCAAATCAAAATAGCGGAAATAAACTTGAGAAAAGCTGTTAATAGGGGATCAGGGCATTAATTTTTAAGACGACCGGCCGGGTCGTCATAGATATATTTTAAACGGCATGCTTAAAGTGGATAGCTGGTGTCATTTCCACCATAAGTGACCAATGTTTGAATCTGACATAGCTGGTGGGAGACAACCTCAACACATGCACACGCCTTTACCAATTACAACATGAAAAACATAATATGGTGTTGTAATATTGATCACGCCCAACTATGCCTTATAAAAAGGACTCAGCGGTTGATGCAAAAATAATCTGGTTCTAGAGTCTGGAGTCGAATCTATGGATGCCCAATGGAACAGGAAGGGATGGGACAAAATTAACGGGACTGGACGGGACGAGACGACATTTAGCCGAGACGGTGGCGGGACGGAACGAAACGGATGGGACAAACAGGACGAAACGATAGGCCCATCCCTTCCCGCTAGTAAACGGGATGGGATGGGATGGAACGGGACGGGTCGCGGGCCTTAAGTGCAGTTTTAAAAAAAATGTCTATTATTTTGACAATGACTATGTTTCTAAACTTTGCAACGACTAGTTTTTTGACTTATTTAACAAACTTAAATGTTAAAGCGGAAATTAGGAAACTAAGTAAAGAATTATAGAATATTAAAACAAAAGACTTGTAATGAAATATTCTATTAATTATAATAGAGTTATAATTTATTTAATATAATTTTAAAGTATTAAGTAACTAAGACAATTCATAAAAAAAATAACTCTTAGAGCCTTTTATTTTATTAATAGAACTTTCAAATCTCACATACAAATATAATTCTTTTGAAGAGAACCTAATCTACGCAGCCACCTTCTAGGAAGCGTTCTGTTTGAACTAGGCCTCTTAGTAGCCAAGTACAAATAATCATACTATTATTTTTGAGCTCCTATATAGCTTCTTTGTAACTTATCAATAATTTCTCTCGGACATTGTTCTGGAATTGGCAATGTTTATTGATGTTCCATGAGCTCCATCCAGTCATCGCTCCCAGTGCTAAGTATCTCATTGTATTCTTCTTCTTCCCTAGTGGTAATTTTTTAAAACCAAGATTTCTTCTTTCTGAATTAATCCAATCTTTGAATAATACGGAAATCTCTAGACTGTCCTCCGCTAATGAATATCTATGATCTCCAATTTGAAATCTTACCGTGCTAAAAGCACTTTCAGATGCTACTGATGATGCTTGAATAACCAGGATATCTCGGACTATTATTGAAAGCATTGGAAAAGCCTTGCCACGCTCCCTCCACCATGCCAAAAGTTGTTCGTTGCCTTCTTCATCTTTAATACTTTCCAATTATTGATTAAGATAAGAATTAAGTTCATCATCAATAGAGGAATCAAAACCTGTTATATCATCCATATCTTTCCATAAAACTTCTGCTCTAGACTTAGAAGTAGAAGGAACAGTTTCACCACCTGTTGTTTCCATAGATTTATATTTATCAAACATTGTTCTAGAATAAGAATATATACTAGCTTGACAGTCTTCGAGAGATGGTTGTTCATTTTCTTGAATTGCTAAATTCTCATAAATTTTACGAACAAATCCCTTTGCACCTCTTAGTTTTAAAGATGGGTTAAGTAGAGTAGAAATTAAATAAACTTGGGGAATAGGGAAAAAATACTTTTTAAATTTTGAAATTATTTTATTAATGGACGGTGCATAAGTTGGATTTTTTTTATACTTACCAAATACAACAGAAATTCCACAAATATACCATAATATTTGTGTAACAGTAGGATAATATATACCAAAAAATTGTTTTGTAACATAATAAAAGTTTTCTAAAAGTCTAGTAAGCTCTTTGACATCATCCCAATCAGAATCAACAATTTGGTCAGCAGGAATACCATTATGCATATTAAATACCTTTTGGATAGGCATCCAATAATCATAAGCAACTTTAAGCATTTCATAAGTAGAATTCAACCTAGTACAAATATCTTTTGGAACTTTTCTAAATGGAAGGTTAGTACTAACACATTGTTGAGCAAATTCACGAATTCCACTCGCTTTATTAGCACGAAAAATATAGCCGCAAGCATGTTGTATTTTACTACAAGCATCAAAAAATAAATTAATACCATCTTTTACAATCAAGTTAAAAATATGGCATGCACATCTAACATGAAAAATTGCTGGATTAATTGGACAAAGTCTAGTTTTTAAGCTAGTTGTGTTAGCAGAAGCATTATCTAAGGTGATAGTTAAAACTTTATCAATGAATCCATAAAAATCAAGTATTTGTAGAACCGTAGTTTCAATATATGCTCTAGTGTATTTTAAATCAATAAATTTATAACCAATAATACGTGTTTGCATGTTCCAGTGTTGATCAACCCAATGACACGTAACAGTTAAATAATCACAACCATTAGGACTACAACCTATATTAGATGTGATAGACACTTTACAATCTAAGTGAAAAAATACACAATGAATATACTGAAGATATTCGGTTTGAAATTTAAAAACATCATTTCTAACCATGGTCTTAGGAAAACCTTGAAAAGCAGGGTTATAAGTTTCTTACATATAATGCACAAAAGCATGGTGAGAAGGAAAAGTAAAAGGTAAGCCACGTACAGCCACCATTTTTGCTAAGTTCTCACGGTCTCTATCTTTGTTATAGGGGCGTAAAACAATACAAAAGCATGGTCAAGCTGTTGTTGTACAAAATTAGAAACCCCGCTAGATCCACTAGGAGTGCTAGTACCGGTGCTAGGATCCATAATTTTTTCGGCTTCTATGTTAGCTTGTATCCATAAAGATTTGTGATCCTTAAGTAAGCGTCTGGTTAAACCCCCCGTCCCATCACTTTTGTGTATTCAAATTGTTGCTTACATTTTTCTCATATAACACGATAATTGACTTTATCATGCTTATAAAATTTCCATACAAGTGATGTTTTGGGACGTTCAGCCTTAGGCTTATCTCTTATAGGGGGTATAGGGGGTAAAGCTCCAGATCGAGATTGACTATGAGTTGGAACTTTTGTTGCGGGACTAGTGCGTGTTTCATCTAATTCTTCTTCCTCATTTTCTTCGTCCTCAAAAAATATATCATTACCAAATTGTCTTTGTGAAGTTTCATGATCTAGTTGTTCTCCGAAATTAATATTATAACATGCAGGGGGTTGGGAAAATGAGGTTTCATCAACATGAGTCATTTCATCTATATGTTTTCTAATTCTAGGAGAAGGGTTAGGATTAGGATTATTATTACTTTCACCTTTACTATTATTTTACTACTTTTTTTAAACATGCCAAATACATTTTTAGGTGCCATAATTTAAATACGAAATTAAATTTAAAAAGTTAACACAAAAATTAAACACACAAATCTAAGGTTAATCAAGCAACATAAGATAACTAGACACGATTAATCAAGGGCCCTTCAATTCACCACAACAAACACATAGTTGAACCATTAAAGAGTAAAAACAGCTCAATTATACCAAAACGCAATCAAGACTTCATCCAATATCACGACCCGGATTTCCCACCCTCAGGAGTCGTGATGGCGCCTACTACTGAAAACTAGGCAAGCCAACCATTTGAATTATTTACCTTTTTACAATTTTAATCCTTTAACAATTATGAACCAACATTATGAAAACCGCGGAATTTAATAAGTGGAAGAACAAAATATAACAATACAACTCCTTAAACATAGACTACCCAGAAGTGGTGTCACAATTTCACAGACGGTCTAGGAATACTACAATTAAGGGTCCGAAAAAAAATATAACGTTGTTTCTGAAATACATAAATGAAACAGGATGAAAGGATAGAAGGAGACGCCAGGGCCTGCGGACGCCTGCAGGACTACCTCGGATCTCCGAATGGACTGAAGGTAGTTACCCAAAGCTAAGGTCCGTAAGCTCCAGTACCGGAATCTACACATAGTGCAAAGTGTAATATCAGCACAACCGACCCCATGTGCTGGTAAGTGCCTAGCCTAACCTCGGCGAAGTAGTGACGAGTCTAGGACCAAACTACCAAATAAACCTGTGCAGTTATATCATATACAGCTAAAAAATAAAAGTAGATATTTACAGTTAAAGATGGAGGGGGAAACATGATGCGGGGAGTATCAGATAACAACAGAATACCAAAGAGGAATGTAAAGGAAACAAAATTCAATTGCTAACAAGAATAAGAAGAACAAACACAGTATTCACTTTCATCTCTTTCTTGTTGCAGGCGTGCAACCCGATCCCATTTCAAATATTACCATGGCGGCATGCCACCCGATCCCATTTCATATATCTCGTTGCAGGCATGCAACCCGCTCCCATTTCATATATCTCGTTGCAGGCGTGCAACCCTCTCCCATTTCATATATCTTGTTACAGGCGTGCAACCCGCTCCCATTTCATATATCTCATTGCAGGCGTGCACCCTGCTCCCATTTCATATATTATCGTGGCGGCGTGCCACCCGCCCCCATTTCATATATTACCGTGGTGGCATGCCACCCACTCCCATTTCATATATTACCGTGGCGGCGTGCCACCCTCTCCCATTTCACATACAACATCAATTATTAAAGTATTCCGGCAAGGGAACAAGAGTATAATAACAACATCCCAGCATGGAAAACAATAGCATTACCAATGACATCCCGGTAAGGGAAACAATATCATGAACAATAATATCCCGACATGGGAAACAATATCATAAACAATAATATCCCGGCAAGGGAAACAATATCATAAATAGTAACATCCCGGAAGGTAACCAACAAAGATAATCATCATATTAAGCATGAATAAATCTCAACGGAGTCACAATAATTTCAATACTAGACCCACGGGAATGCTTGACACCGACGTATAGATACTCGTCACCATGCCTATACATCGTACTCCATAATTAACATATAGCAAATAAGACACAACTCCTAATCCCTCAAGCTAAGGTTAGACCAAACACTTACCTCGATGCCACGAACACAATTCAAGCCTCAACTACTGCTTTAGCTCTTGTTTCCACCACTAACTCGCTTGTATCTAGCCACAATTTAGTTAACGATGTTAATAAATGCTAAATGAATCAATTTTAATGCATGAAAATAGGTTTTATGGAGATTTCCCCCAAAAGTCAAAAATCGACCCCAAGCCCACATGGTGAAAACCCGAGTTTCAAACCAAAACTTGATTACCCATTCACCCACGAACTCAAATATATAATTTATTTTGAAATGGGACTTCAAATCGAGATCCAAATCCCCAAAATTTGAAAAACTTAAGTTCTACCCAAAACACCCAATTTCCCCATGAAAACCCTAGACTTTGAGTTGAAATCATGTGAAAAGATGTTAAAGATTAATGAAAATGAGTTAGAAATGACTTACAATAGATTTGGAAGAGTAGTTGTCTTTGAAAAATCACCCAAAGGTGCTTAGGTTTTGAAAAGGTTTGAAAAATGAAAGATTTTCGGCTAAGTTATGATTTTGCAAGTTGCAGATGTCGCAATTGCGAACCCCTTCAAAACCTGCTAACTTCGTAAATGCGAAGTATACGTCGCATTTGCGACCATGAGCAATTCCTGTCACCTTCGCAATTGTGAGGGACGTGTCGCATTTGCGACATCGCAATTGCGAGGAAACGTCACATTTGCGACCAAGGCCTACCAGCCTAGTCTTTGCAAATGCGAGCCAGGCTTCGCAATTGCGAAGCCTGTAGACCTGCAACACACAGTAGTTTTCCTAAGTTCAAAACACTCCGTTGCCTATCCAAAACTCACCCGAGCCCTTGGGGCTCCAAACCAAACATGCACGTGAGTCCAAAAACATCATACGGACTTGCTCGTGCGATAAAATCATCAAAATAACATCAATAACTATGAATTTAGCATCAAAATCAAAGAAAAATCTCATAAACTTTCAAAGTTTCAAATTTTACAACTAAGGTTCAGAATCACGTCATATGACCTCCGTTTCTTACCAAATTTTACAAGCTCGACTTAAATACCATATAAGACTTGTATCAGGCTCCGGAACCAAAATATGGGCCCGACACCACCAAATTCCAATACATTCAAGTTTCCAAAAACTCTTAAAATTTCAGTTAAATAATTTTCTTCAAAAATTCATTTATCGGGCTTGGAACCTCGAAATTCGATTCCGGGTATACGCCCAAGTCCCATATTTTCCTACGGACCTTCCTGGACCGTCAATTATGGGTCCGGGTCCATTTACCCAAAATATTGACCGAAGTCAACTTAAATCATTTTAAAAGCAAAATTTATCAGTTTTCATAGATTCACATAATGGCTTTCCGGATACACACCCGGACTGCGCACGCAATTTGAGGTGAGACAAAATGGAGGTTTTAATGCCTCAGAACACAAAATTTATTTCTAAAACAAGAGGTCATCACATTCTCCACCTCTAAAATAACTGTTTGTACTCGAACGGACATAAGAAGGAAGTACCTGAGTCGGAGAAAAGATGGGGATAACGGCTCCGCATATTGGACTTGGACTCCCAGGTCGATGCCTCAATAGGCTGACATCTCCACTGGACACGAACAGAAAGAAAAGTCTTTGATCTCAACTGACGAACCTGCCGGTCTAGAATGGCTATCGGCTCCTCCTCATAGGACACGTCCTTGTCCAACAGGACAGTGCTGAAATCAAACACGTGGGGTGGATCGCCGTGATACTTCCGAAGCATGGACACATGAAACACTGGATGCACGACTGATAAGCTTGGCGGCAACACAAGCCTGTAAGCCATCTCCCACTAGATCAAGAATATCAAACGAGCCAATGAATCTAAAGCTAAGCTTGCCCCTCTTCCCAAATCTCATCACGCCCTTCATAGGCGACACCCGAAGTAACACCCGCTCGCCGACCATGAATGCCACATGGTGAACCTTACGGTCGGCATAACTCTTTTTCCTGGACTGCGATGTACAAAGTCTATCTTGAATGATCCTGATCATGTCCAAAGCCTCTTGTACTAAATCCATACCCAACAATCGAGCCTCTCCCGGCTCAAACCATCCAACCGGCGATCGACACCGCATACCATATAAAGCCTCATAAGGAGCCATATAGATACTCGATCGGTAGTTGTTGTTGTAGGAAAACTCCGCTAAAGGCAAGAATTGATCCCACGAGCTTCCAAAGTCAATGACACAAGCTCGGAGCATATCCTCCAAAATCTAAATAGTACGCTCGGACTGCCCGTCCATCTGAGGATGAAATGTTGTGCTCAACTAGATCCGTGTGCATAACTCAGGCTGAACTGCTCTCTAGAAATGTGAGGTAAACTGCGTGCCTCGGTCTGAAATGATAGACACGGGCACACCATGAAGATGAACAATCTCCCGGATATAGATCTCAGCTAACCTCTAGGAAGAATAGGAGACTGAAACAAGAATGAAATATGCTGACTTGGTCAGCCAATCAACAATAACCCACATTGCATCGAACTTCCTCTAAGTCCGTGGGAGTCCAACAACGAAGTCTACAGTGATACGCTCCCACTTCCACTCAGGAATCTCAATTTTTAGAATAAAACCACCAAGTCTCTGATGCTCATACTTTACCTGCTGACAATTTAAACACTGAGCCACATATGCAACAATATCCTTCTTCATCCTTCTCAACCAATAATACTGCCTCAAATCCTGATACATCTTAGCGGCGCCTGGATGAATAGAGTACAGGGAACTATGTGCCTTCTCTAAAATCAAATCTTGAAGCCTATCCACATTAGGCACACAAACCCGACCCTGCAGCCTCAAAACTCCATTATCTCCTAATGTAACCTGCTTGGCACAACCGTGCTACACCGTGTCCCTAAGGACACACAAATGAGGGTCATCATACTACCGATCTCGGATACGCTCTAATATAGAAGAACGAGCGACTGTGCAATCTAACACACGGCTAGGCGCAGAAACATCCAATCTCACGAACTGATTTGCCAAAGCCTGAACTTCCAAAGCAAGCGGTCTCTCACCGATCGGAATATACGCAAGACTGCCCATACTAGCTGACTTCCTATTCAAAGCATCGGCCACCACATTGGCCTTTCCCGGATGATATAAGATGGTGATATTATAGTCCTTTAATAGCTCCAACCACCTTCTCTACCTCAAATTTAGCTCTTTCTGCTTGAACAAATACTACAGACTCTTGTGATCCGTGAACACCTCACATGACACACCATATAGATAATGCCTCCAAATCTTCATAACATGAACAATGGCTGCTAAATCCAAATCATGAACTAGATAATTCTTCTCATGAATCTTCAACTGCCGCGAAGCATAAGCAATGACCTTGCTATCCTGCATCAACACCGCCCAAAGTCCAATACGAGATGCATCACAATAAACTGTATATGGCCCTAAACCTGTGGGCAAAATCAACACCGATGCCATAGTCAAAGCTATCTTGAGCTTCTGAAAGCTCGGCTCACACTCGTCCAATCACCTGAACGGGGCACCCTTCTGGGTCAACCTGGTCATCGGGGCTGCAATAGATGAAAACCCTTCCATAAACCGACGGTAATAGCCTGCTAAACCCAAGAAACTCCAGATCTCTATAGCTGATGCGGGTCTAGGCCAGTTCTTGACTGCCTCTATCTTCTTTGAATCTACCTGAATACCCTCTACTGATACACCATGACCCAAGAATGCAACCGAACTCAACTAGAACTCACACTTTGAAAACTTAACATACAACTGACTATCTCGCAAAGTCTGAAGAACCACTCTCAGATGTTGCTCATGCTCCTCCAGGCTACAGGAATTGATCAAAATATCATCAATGAAGACTATCATGAATGAATCCAAGTAAGGCTTGAAAACTCGGTTCATCAAATGCATAAAAGCTGCTGGGGCATTTGTCAACCCAAATGACATCACCAAGAACTCATAATACCCGTATCGAGTGCGGAAAGCTGTCTTAGGGACATCAGATGCCCTAATCCTCAACTGATGGTAGCCAGATCTCAAGTCAATCTTCCAAAATACCTTGGAACCCTAAAGCTGATCAAACAAATCATCAATCCTCTGCAATGGATACTTATTCTTCATTGTAACCTTGTTCAACTGTCGGTAATCTATACACATCCACATCGATCCGTCCTTCTTTTTAACAAACAACACCGGCGCACCCCAAGGCGAGACACTAGGTTTAATGAAGCCCTTATCAAGCAAGTCTTGCAACTGCTCCTTCAACTCTTTCAAATCAGGCGGGGCCATACGATACATCGGTATAAAAATGGGTTGGGTGCCCGGAGCCAAATCAATGCAGAAGTCAATATCCTTGTCGGGTGGTATACCTGGCAGGTCTGAAGGAAATACCTCAAGAAACTCATGTACCACAGGAACAACATCCATTGAAGGAACCTCAGCACTAAAATCACGAACATATGCCAAATAGGCTAAACACCCCGTTTCGACCATACGCCGAGCCTTCATATATGAGATAACACTGCGGGTACAATGACCAGGAGTCCCTTTCTACTCTAAACGATTCAACCTTGGCAAGGCTAAGGTTACAGTCTTGACATGACAATCCAATATAGCATGGTAAGGTGATAACCAGTCCATCCCTAATATGACATCAAAATCAACCATGTCCAACAATAACAAATCTACTCGAGTATCGAGACCCCCAATCACCACTATACAAGAACGATGGACACGATCTACCATAATAGAATTACTCACCGGTGTAGACACATATATAGGAGCACTCAAAGAATCACTAGGCATTGACACATAGGAGTATGTAGACCCTAGATCAAATAGAATTAAAGCATCTCTACTACAAACCAGAACAGTACTTGTGATAACTACATTGGAAGCCTTAGCCTCAGGCCTGATTGGTAGAGCATAACATCGAGGCTGGGCCCTACCACTCTGAACTACATCTCTGGGACGACCTCCTGCTGGCTGGCCTCCACCTCTAACTGCCTAAGATCCACCTCTAATACCTCTACCTCCACCTATAGCACCCCTACCTCCACCTCTAGCTGGCTGAGTAGGCGGTGTAACACTCGGTGCCTGAACCATGGCACGGGAACCCTGGTGCTGAGAACTGTTTGGTGCTCGAGGGCAAAATCTAGCAATATGCCTCGTGTCACCACAAGTAAAACAAGCCCTCGGCTACTGGGGTTGATGACCCTGAAAACTCTAAAGCGGAGATACACTAATAGGAGCTGGCAAAGCACTATAGGACTGATGATCAGAATACTGCATGCGAGAGCCAAGCCACCTAGGGCACCGTGAGAAGCTTGAAGTGCTGAATGAAGTGGCCTGGGAGGATGGCCCCTACCAAAATAATCCTTGCCTCCAAACAAAGCACCACTGAACCTACCAGAATGATGAGGCCTCTTATCTGACCCCTGACCACCCCCTGTGATAGAACAATCTCAACTCTCTTAGCCACATTCGCCGCCTCCTGAAAAGAAATCTCACTCCCCGTCTCCTTAGCCATCTGCAATCGAATAGTCTGAATGAGTCTCTCAATGAACCTCCTCTCTCTCTCTCTCTCTCTCTCTCTCTATGGGAAGTATAAGAAGAGCATGATGGGTCAAGTCAATAAATCTGGTCTCGTACTGAGTAACAGTCATAGAACCCTGCTGGAAATGCTCAAACTGCCTCCGATAGTTCTCCTTCTAAGTGATGGGAAGAATCTTCTCCAGAAATAGCTGAGAAAATTGATCCCAAGTCAAAGATGGTGACCCAACTGGTCTAGCCAAACAATAATCTCTCCACCAAGTCTTGGTGGATCCAGATAAGCAAAAAGCAACAAAGTCAACCCTATTGGTCTCCACTATCCCCATGTTCCTGAGAACCTCGTGACAACTATCCAAATAATCCTACGGATCCTCAGAAGATGCACCGCTGAAAGTGGTGGTGAAGAGCTTGGTAAACTTGTCCAATCTCCACAAGGCATCACCAGACATAGCTGCTCCATCACCGGTCTGAGCTACCACACCCGGCTGAATTGCTCCAACTAACTGAGCTCCTGGAGTCTGAAACTGGGAAGCCATCTGCTCCAGAGTGCGGGTAACAGGAGTCTAGGCTCCTCCTCCAACCTGAGAGACGGCTGGTCTACAAGAAGCAAGCCTTCCCGGGTGACACTCTCCATAAGGCACACTAAACGGACCAGAGCATCTTGGAGTACTGGGGTAGCAATGAACCCCTCTAGGACCTAAGCTGGGCCCACCAGAATTGCTTGGGCCGGAACCTCATCATCAAACTCAAATTGAGGCTCCGCCGCTGGTGCTGTTGCTCTGGGCTGAGCTCTACCCCTGCCTCGGCCTCTAGCACGGCCTCAGCCTTGCCCTTTACCCCTGCGAAATAACAGAGTATAAATTCAATTAAGATTGAGAAACCAAACCGCACGACGGGAAAAAATAGATGTGAAGTTTTTCCTAACTCTGTAGCCTCTAGGGGATAAATACAGATGTCACCATACCGATCCCTCAGACTCTACTAAGTTTTTCCGTGAATTGTGAGACCTAAGTAACCTAGAGCTCTGATACCAACTTGTCACAATCCGGATTTCCCACCCTCATGAGTCATGATGGCGCCTACTATTGAAAGCTAGGCAAGCCAACCATTTGAATTATTTACCTTTTTCCCATTTTAATCCTTTAACAATTATGAACCAACATTATGAAAATAGCGGAATTTAATAAGCGAAATAACAAAATATAACCAATACAATTCCTTAAACATAGACTACCTATAACTGGTGTCACAATTTCACAAACAGTCTAGGAATACTACAAATAAGGGTCCGAAAAAAATAAAACGTTTTTTCTGTAATACATAAATGAAACAGGATTAAAGGATAGAAGGAGACACCAGCGCCTGCGGACGCCTGCAGGACTACCTCGGATCTCCGAATGGACTGAAGGTAGCTACCCAAAGCTAAGGTCTGTAAGCTCCAGTACCGAAATTTGCACATAGTGCAAAGTGTAGTATCAGCACAACCGATCCCATGTGCTGGTAAGTGCCTAGCCTAACCTCGGCGAAGTAGTGACGAGGCTAGGACCAGACTACCAAATAAACCAGTGCAGTTATATCATATATAGCCGAAAAATAAAAGTAGATATTTACAGTTAAAGATGGAGGGGGAAGCATGATGCGGGGAGTATCAGATAACAACAGAATACCAAAGAGGAATGTAAAGAAACCAAAATTCAATTGCTAACAAGAATAAGAAGAACAAACACAGTATTCACTTTCATCTCTTTCTTGTTGCAGGCGTGCAACCCGATCCCATTTCAAATATTACCGTGGCGGCGTGCCACTCGATCCTATTTCATATATCTCGCTGCAGGCGAGCAACCCACTCCCATTTCATATATTACCGTGGTGGAGTGCCAGCCGCTCCCATTTCATATATCACTATGGCGACGTGCCACCCGCTCCCGTTTCACATACAAACATCAATTATAAAAGAATCCCGACAAGGAAACAAGAGTATAATAATAACATTCTGGCAAGGGAGGCTGTGAGCACGTGATTTTTGCCCTATATGAATTACTCCAACAAATTCAAAACAAAATAATTTCTTTCAGTGTTTGCAATTTTGTCGGATTTCGTGGCATTGTCTGTTAGTTATTTGCATTTGTTTGTGCATTTTTATTTTATTTAATTAATGAAATTACAAAAAATATGTTGCATTTGCATTTAGGATTTAATTTTACATTTTTAGGATTAATTGACATATTATTTTATAAAAATAGGAAAAAATCACAAAAATAGTTTATTTTGCACTTTTAATTTTAATTTTGAATTTTGGTAGTTTTTCCTTTAATTTGGTTTTTAATTATTTGTAGTAGTAATTATTAGGGTTAATTAATTTAATGTGGTAGGATAATTTGGTTTAGGATTTAATTTAGGTTTTAATTTTAATTTTGGAAAGAAGAAAAAGAATTTTTAAAGAAAAATGAATTCGAAAAAAGAAGGAAATAATGAAAAGGAAAATCTGGGCTAAAACCCATTTAATTGTCCCCAGCCCAAACGAATTGCCCCAATACCCGGCCCAAATCCATGCCTCACCCGGTCCAAATCCCCCAGTACCATACGACGTCGTTTTTGGAGTCCAATCTCAGTCGTTGATCCCATATGATCAGACGGCTGGGAACTGAGCCCTTACTTGATATATATATATGTCCTAACGCCCCTACCCCCCTTCATTTCATCGTTCCAACACCCCTATCAGAGAACCCAAGCCTAACCCTAGCTGAGCCGCCCCTAAATCCACCACCATCCGGTGGCGGCGCCACCTCCAAACGCCACCAAAACAACACTCCATGATCCCCTCACTCCCCTCTTTCTAAATCCCGAACCAATTTCCTTCGAATCTGCCTGAAGCTCCGCGAATCTTGAATCTGAGGTCAACCCCAAAAGCTCAAAATCTTTTTTTTTTGTCAATCCTGGTAGCATGCATGTTCGGGAAGTGCTATTCTGTCACGCTTTGAGGTTCAGACTCGGCGAAACAGATGTCGCTCTGTTGTTCTTGACAAAGAACAAAGGATCGACATAAGTTTGGCTTAGTTCTTAGTGCATGTCCAATTTCGAGTTTGATTGGTGAGTTTCTATCCCTCTGCATGACCAATTATGTTTTAGTTCACCTTTTCGTCCCTCTTCTTCTCTTCTCCTTTTCTCTGTTTGAAGGCTTGACCTATCTGCCAATGTTTTGAATTGTTTTTTGTTCCCTCTATTTTTCTTTCAAGTCCTTTTAAAAAATATGTGTGTTCTTGATTTGTTGAGTTTTATTAAGGTTATAGTCAAGACTCTAATTTTCTCCCGTTTTATGTTGGCCTCAGTAGTTTATTTTAATTAGTTTATTCTGGTCTATTAATTGGGTTAGTTAATTCCTTGTTTGTTTGTGCTGGTTAATCAATCAACCAGTTAAGTTATAAGAAATCGTTTGTGTGTTATTTTTGTGGTTACCAATTTAGTTGGGTTCATTTAGCTATTTGGGATTTGGGTCTAACCCATCTATAAAGGAAGGGCAGCCCGTTCACTTGATTAAACCGCCGGTCAATTCGACCCATGACTCATTTGGGGTTTAAGGTAAATAACAGGGGTATGGGGGTTAGTTTGGGTAGTCTTAGTGAGGGAATCTATTTGTAACTGTCCGGGAAGCTTCTAAGAAGCTGGGGAGGGGACTACTCAGCAAAAATTGAATTCAAATTAGAGGTGTTTAAGCTAAAATGGAAACTAAAAAGGGACTGAATGGCAAAAACGTATCTCCTTGGGTCTGGCCTATTTGCTTGCCTATAAAGGCATCTCTTCCTTGTCATTCAAGGCAGAGTTCAGAGATAAGAGGAGAAAAATTCAGAAAAAATCAAAAAACAGCTAAATTTCATAAAATATCATTGTTCCACTAAATCTTCTGTGATTTCTGAGGTTCTCAATTTCTGAAACAATTTCTGACTCATCTGGGGAAAAAATGGACTGAATTTGGGTTTTAAAAGTCTGGTTTGAAGTTCTCTTTGGTTATTGCTCGATTGAAACTGGATTCCGAACTGTTGCGCATCATTTTTCTGTCTGAAAATTGGTTCTGCTGTTGTTGCTTCTTCTAGCTCTCTCACCCATTTTTCCTTGTTTGATTGCTGCCATCAGGTACATATTCTTGGACTATACTAGATTCAAAGCAAGTTTGAAGTATGAAATGAAAATGGATGTTCAAAGCATGACATCAAATTCTTTGTTTATAATCTAGTTGTCTTTCTTTGAATTGCATAGTGTTACTTCCAGATTCATAGTATTTCTTAATCGTTCCATAGTTTAATCTTTGCTTTCCTGCCATTGTATTTAACCTTGGGCTGTTGAGATATGAATTTGACTTAGTTGAATAATACGTGAGTTGTATGGTAGCGTTTGATTCCAGGTTAATTTTATGGTTATTTGTCATATTCTCGGTTCAAATGGCTTCAGAGTCTATTGTTTGGCTTGTGAACAATAGGGGTGAAAGCATTAAGTGTTTGATGCTGGGAGTTCTGTTGAAAAACTTTAAAGCTCAATGCAACTTCTTGAGAGCTATTTTTGGATTGTATTTACCCTGTTAAAGTCAGTACTTGAATTTTGCTTCCCTGTCATCAGTATTTGAATGCATGAATGATGTTTGCTTTAGACTTGTGATTTAACTCTGTGATATCGGGAGCCTATTTCCCCAATGATTATATTGTTTACTTTTAGCTTGGGACTGTTAAATTCATTTGGGAAATCAGAACCGTTTGAGCATGAGTGTAGTGTTGTTTGTAAATGGAGTTATTTTATCATATATTGCATAAGCTTAATATCGTTAGTCTAGTTACTGAACTTTTCTTTTAGTTGTAGGCTCTTCTTTTTATTTGGGCTTTATGTTGAGCCCAATTACATTCCCATGTCATGTTTAAACTATTGGCAATTGGTTGTTAGCACATAGTTAGCCTAAATTCTTTTAACAATCAAACGTGGGTTCCGCTTCTAATAATCCTTTAGCTTGCAAATTGCAAAGTAAGTTGGGTTTGAAATTAAACCAGAAGTTCAAGTGGTCTTTTAATAAATTAACTGGATTATTAAGGTGATTTCAAAGTGAGTCATATTATGCGAGTTATAATAGTAGCCTTCCATAGTTAGTTCAAGTTCTTAAATGCATGGCCCTCTACTAATTTCTTATGATTTAGATATAAATAACAAAGATTCATAGTTTGCTTTAGGCCCGTTTAATATACCATTGCGATTGTGGACATGTCCGCGTGACATGATTGCAAATTCTAAAGGTAACTCGAGGGATGCGTTTGCGCAACTTCAACCAATTTTTCTTAAATAAATAAACAAAGCGTTATTAATTATGGACACATTCGCGTGACATGATTTTTGACGCGCCAAAGGAAAAGAGTATACGTATGCGTAACTCAATTCTTTAATTACAAATATTCAAGTGATTTAAAAGCGGTAAAGGGTAAATGCACATAGGATCTAAAATCGGTAATTAAATAATTTTAATAAGCCAAGTATCATCAAAGCGACCGTACTAGAACCACGGAACTCGGGAATGCCTAATACCTTTTCCCGGGTTAACAAAATTCCTTACCCGGATTTCTGTGTTCGCGAACCGATAATAGAGTCAAACTTCCTCGATTCGGGATTTTAAACCGGTGACTTGGGACACCCTAAATTATCCCAAGTGGAGACTCTGATTTTTACTAAATAAACAATCCCGTTTCGATTGTCCTTTAATTTAAAAAACTCCCTTATATTTATACCCTTTACGGGGTGTGGGTAAAAAGGAGGTGTGACAGCTTTGGCGACTCTGCTGGGGATCGAACCCAGAATCTTTGGTTCAGGGTTCAAGAATTCGAGCTTGTTAACATGATTTTTACTTGGCTTTATTTATTGTTAATATTACTGTATTCTGTGAATCTTTTATGCTAAATGCTATATGTTTACCGATTTAATATTAGTTGAATTGTATATAATTGTCTTCTTACGCCACCCATCTTAGTCTTCTAGAAATGGTGCATACGTTCGCATAGCTCGCTTTTTCTGTAGAAATTATACCAAATAGAACGAGGCTGGGCAAGCGACAAGGCCGGGCAGACTTCAGTGCTCCCGGTACGTCGCACCCTCATCGGCCCCAGTTGTCCACTCGGGTACCCCAAGTCTAGACCAATACCCCAGGATTCAAACCTAGAAAAACACAGCCCCATGCCGGATCCCTAGTAGGAACGTTTGTTTGCATCATGTGCATTTGACTTAGGGGAAACACAGGGGTTGGGTCCGTCTAGGATAGCTATGCCCGAAAGAACAAACCATCCTGATGCATTCTACGTGCTATGTGAACATTTATTCTGGCTTGCATGCTGAACGACCAGGGAAAATAATGCGAAAAAATAAAAAGGAAAACCAAGAGTGATATAGGGAAGGAAATAAAACCCAGTTCTAAACATCCCGGTGTTTGAAAAGGCGTCCTGAAACTCTGCTCAAAATTTTTTCAAAAAAAAAATAGTTATTTTTAAAAGAGTCAAACACTGTGTTCTTTCAAATATGTCAAAACTGACCGAACTACGCAGGTCTGATTCTCACCAGATGTGGGATACGTAGGCAACCTACATAAGGTTCGGCCTTATTTTTGAAAAAAAAGAGAAAAAGAAGAAAGGAGAGTCAGTGGTCGAGTGAATGCAATCTTGATTTTTTGGTCAAAATAAGCCGATCGATTTTCGGCTGTCTTAAACCGTTCTTGCCGAGGTAGCCTCAGAGTATTTTTCAATTGTCGAAAGGCTGTTTTCGTAAAAGAATGGACAAGTTTGTGAGGTGTCATAAAATAATTCCCCCCGGCCTCAAAATTCGCGTGAAATTGGAAAGGGGCCGCATTTGCAAAAACAGCCACTTGGCTAAAGTTGGCATATAGGGGAAGAGATTATGGTTTTTTTCTTCTTTTATTTTCTCTTTTTTCTTTTCTTTTTCAAATAAAATTGTTTACAAAAGGGTCAACTCGAGTCAACCCTAACCTTAATCTTCCACAGGAACAAATGAATATCATCCAGGAACCGCCAGAAGTGATCAGGGAACAGGCTCGGCTACACTTGCGTATGTGGTGGAACGATCTAGACGAAGATGGTCAGAAATGGGTGAAAAAGCACTTGGGCGATCTTATAGACATCTTTGAAATCAAACCACGTGAAGATCTGGTTAAAGCTTTGGTAACTTTCTAGATTCCTGTCCACAATGTCTTTCGTTTCTCGGATTTTGAGATCACTTCTACTTTGGAGGAGATAGTCGGGTATTGAATTCGGATGGGACTTGAGGAAGCAACAACTTATATTTTCAAGGGCTCCATCGGTGCACAAGTTCTTTGACCTCTTGAATATTAGTAAACAGACAAATAAGGAATGTGTGAGCAACGGGTGTTGTGCTTTCCATTTCTTATACTTCAGGTTCGGGCATTATGCTAGTTTTGAAACGCATGAGAAGGGTCTGAGCAACAAACAAAACAAGGGCCTTTGGCAAATTCATCGTCGGTTCGCTTTTATTGTGGCATTCTTGGGGATCATGGTTTTTCCAAATGAGAAAGGAACGGTGGATTTCGTATGGCTAGAATTGCACAAATCCTCATTACCAAGGAATATCATACACTTGCCCCGTTGGTGCTAGCAGATATCTATCGTGCATTGACTGTATGCAAAGCAGGGGCTCATTTTTTTGAGGGTTGCAGTATCATTCTGCAAATGTGGTTGATCGAGCATCTTTGCCATCATCCCAGATTCATGAGTTACGGTTCGAGCCCAAACAACTTCATCATTAGTTATGAGGAGAGGATAAAAGATTACAACACACCAGAAGGATTCGAAGCATGGGTTTCTCATTTGAAAGTTCTTGACGCATGTTAGGTCGAGTGGACTATAGGATGGCTTCCGAGGACAGAGGCCATCTATATGACTGCTACCCAAGGATATCTGAGGATAATGGGCATAAGGAGTATTCATCCATATGCACCGCAGAGGGTCTTGAGGCAATTGGGAAGGTACCAGATTGTGCCTGAAGATGAAGATCTAAGCACCCAGGTCATAGAGTTGCATCCAGAAGCCGCATTACCTGAGGCTGTAGTTCAGCAGGATTGGAATAGCTACCGGTATCTAAAAAATGACACCCAGGTACCAGACATCACCAAGGGGGAAGTAGATCCAAATTATGCTGCTTGGTTTAAGAAAGTGTCTTATGTAAACAATGAGCCAGAGCCCGAGAGGCCCGCCAAAAGGCCTCATGTTCAAGCCTTTGATGATAAAATTCAAGAGATGTTAGCTTGGGGGGAGAAAGAAAAGGAATATAAAGCCATTATCCATGGTCTGCGAGAAGAATTGAGAAATGTCACCTTCAACAATGATTTGCAGGCACAAGAGGCCGAAGGTGAAAGGAGAACATTGTTGCAAGAAAATGAGGCCCTCAAAGCTCAGGTTCGACAGTTGAAAATTGAAGCTGAGAACCCAGGCCGAAGCAGGAAAGATGGGATGCTCATTTACAGCCTCACTCAAAAGGTACGTGACTACGAAGATGACCTGCAGAAAGCAGAGTCTGAACTAGCAAAAGCACGGGCAAGGTTGGCTAAAAGCGCCGAAGGGCGTGCAATTTTCGTTCAACAAATGAAAGAAAGATATGAAAGAGGGGTCACAGGTTGGGAAAAGGCAATCGACAACCTCGAAGGTGAAATGGCTAAACAAGCCAAAAATTTTAAGGCTAAAAGAGAACATTGTTACGCCTTAATAGCACGGCTAGAAAGGGACTTGCAACAACTCCAAGAGTAGAACTAGGTAGCCGAACAAACTTTGGAAGCCAGAACCGAACAAATTGGGCATTTGTTGCAAGAGAAGGGCGTCATAAGAGAGCGAGTCAAAAGGGTCGCCAACTATATCGCAATGAAGTGCAATAGCTGCGAGGATATGACGAGATCTATGTTCTTCGCTACTGTGATGATTTTCGTTCGTCGGGTAATGGAGGATCTTTACCACCTTCAGGGGGATTTAGCAAGTCGGCCCGCAGCAAGGCCGAATGATGCCCCGCGGGTCCTAGGGACAATTGAGGCATTGATGTATTCATGATTTCTTGAGTATGTATTTTCTTTCCGTTAAAGTCTGCCAGTTGTTTCGGAGTCGGTATTTCTGTTATCAGAGTATATTGGTTGTTTGTTTTTGAGTCTGTGTCTCGTTCTTTCATCAGAGTCTGTTAGTTTCAGTCTTTGTAATAGCATTTTTTATATGAAAATTGAAAATCCCAAAATGTTTTTACTTTATTTTACACTTATCCCCAAGAACTACACTTGCTCTGATTCATGCGGGGTCATGATACGTAGGCAATCTCCATAGGATTCGACCGTAACCAAATAAAAGAGAGAAAGAAAGAGCGGAAAAACAAGAAAGAAAAGAGAGAAAATAAAAATCAAGGGAGAATAAAAACAAAGAGAGAATGAAAGGATGGAAAAGGAAAATAAAGAAAAGGGGAAGTTTGCAATCGAAGGTAAGAAAAGGTCGGAATGACGCATGCAACCGATCAAATACATAATAGAGACGGTTAACTGTTTAGGTGCATTCATGCCCAATGTGCGGTTACCAATCTGTTAAAGCCTAATCTCTAACAAGGTTGTTGTTTGATGTAATCAGTTCAGGCAGGTGGTTAGTTGACCGGCATTCTGGGAACTCACTCCTACAACACCTGATCGAAAGACAGGCTGAATATGGTCGACCCGGAACTGGAAACAAGTATTGTCGACCCATCAAAAGAGATGGAAGAAATGGAAGTTAATACGATGAGGGAAGAAATGTATAAGCTGAAGCAGCAGATAGCTGAAATGTACCAAGCTTGGGCGAAGGGGCATCCGCCACCGGTTTATCCCGCCAACCCTGCTTATATCCCACCGTCAGCCCAACCTCCGGAGCCTCCCACTGTGATCTCATCTCCAGCCTTTCCCCTCTACCAACAATTCCATGGCGCCACTTGCCATACTTCTCAAGATCCACCACCCAAACAAGTCCCGTACCCTCCCCTACCAATTACACATGTTTTTGTAGCACCTTCACCTGCTACATTACATAGATCTTCCAGTGAACCCCTGTTCCAAACACACGACAACCAGTACTATCCCCCTGAACCCACCTTCAAAGTTCCAGAACCATATCCTTACACTCCTCATCTTGATATCCCGGCAAAGACCGAGAAACCGCCCAAAAATCCCGAGCATGAAGAGATGATCAAAAAGGTCAAAAACTTAGAGCAATCGTTCCGAGATATGAGGGGGCTGGGAGGCCATGTTAGTGTGGCCTATAAGGATTTATGTCTGTTCCCAGATGTTCAGTTGCCAGCAGGGTTCAAAATGCCCAAGTTTGATCTGTACGATGGGCATGGTGACCTAGTAACACACTTAAGAGGATTTTGTAGCAAAATGAGAGGAGCAGGTGGAAGAGATGAATTGTTGATGGTGTATTTCAGCCAAAGTTTGAGTGGGTCGGCGCTAGAATGGTACACCAGACAAGATCATAGCAGCTGATACACATGGGATGACTTGGCCCAAGCCTTCGCCTGCCATTTCCAGTACAACCTTGAAATTGTCCCAGATCGTATGTCGTTGACAAAGCTGGAAAAGAAACCCGATGAGAGCTTCAGAGAATATGGATTCCGTTGGAGAGAGCAAGCAGCGAGGGTTGACCCTCCGATGAAAGAAAGCGAGATGGTTGATTATTTCTTGCAGGCCTTGGAACCCACTTATTTCGGTCATTTGGTGTCAGTAGTGGGCAAGTTCTTTAATGAAGTTATGAAAATGGGAGGCATGGTTGAGGAGGGACTCAAGTCCAATAATATCATGAGTTATTCAGCAATCAAAGCAACCACCCAAGCCATTCAAAACAGTACTTGGGGTGTGCTCGCGAAGAAGAAGAAAGAGGATGTTGCGACGATCGAGTCGGCAGCTTGGGCCGGATCCAGGAACCTTCCCCATTACTTTAACCAGCCTCAACCCTATCCCCAAACTTACCCCCCACACACCATATAGCCCACCACAATACTATTACCCACCGCCAGATCCCTATTTTTCTGTCCATCACGCATAAACCTATACCCAACCCCCTGCTCACGCACAATAGCGGGGGCCAGCTCCATAGAGTCCCTACCAAGCTCCACAAAATACCCATCCACCCCCAAAAGCCTACAAAAATCCTCTTGGAATAGGTTTTCGGCCCAATCAAGCTTTTAAAAATGAGAGTTTACCAAAGCAGAAGACTTTCGCTCCATTGGGAGAATCATATACCAGCCTATTCCACAGACTGAGACAGTTGGGTATGTTGAATCCGATCAAGGCCAAAATGCCGAATCCCTTTCCTAGAAATCTTGATCGCTCGGTGAGTTGTGAGTATTGTTCAGGGGCCTCGGGCCATGACACAGAGAAATGCTGGAAACTGAAAACAGTTGTACAAGAGCTCATCGATGCTCATCAGATCGAGGTTCAAGCCCCAGAAGCACCAAATATCAACCAGAATCCGTTGCCAGCTCACCATGAGACCCATATGATTGAATTGATACACAAGGGAGGGGAGGCTAAGAAGCCCTCGCAGACGGTAATGATGATCCACTCCAGTGAAACCAATTCATAGGAAAAGGTAACCAGAGGGAAATCAGTGGTTCAGTTAAAAGGGGTAGACAATAAGCCAGCTGTGGTAGCCGGGAAAGGGTCGTCAAACGCTGTCATAGTAAAACCATAGAAAACTAAAGTGGTGGTACCAGGGGTTACAAGTAAACCTATTGTGGTCGTGAAGGGTACTTGCACAGAGCCTGTTATTATAAAACCAGTAACTCAACTTCCAGTAGTCAACAGTAAGGCGGTCTCGTGGATTTATGAATGAGTGACAGTAACTTACCAGGGGAAAGAGGTTAAAGAAGAAGTGTGTGAGACCCATGGTTTGACTCGATCGGGGAGATGGTTTGCCTCCGAAGAGCTGAGAAAAGCTAAGACCTCAAAAGATAATCCAGTATTGGCGAAGAAAGTGGTGACTGAGGAAGAAGCAGAGGAATTTCTGAGAAAGATGAAAGTACAGGACTATTCCATTGTGGAACAGTTAAGGAAGACACCAGCTCAGATCTCGCTCTTGTCATTATTGATCCATTCAGACGAGCACCGTCGCGCTTTGATGAAGATCTTGAACGAAGCCCACGTTCCTGAAAAAATCTCAGTAAACCACTTGGAAAAGATAGCTAACAAAATATTCGAGGTAAATAGAGTCACTTTTTCTGATGATGAGTTGCCCGTGGAGGGTACCGAGCACAATAGACCCCTCTATCTGACAGTGAAATGCGAAAATTCCGTGGTTACTTGGGTACTGGTTGACAATGGGTCCAACATGAACATTTGTCCTCTCTCCACATTGAACAAGCTGCAAGTGGAGGATGAAAGAATTCACAAGAACAATATTTGCATTCGGGGATTCGACGGTGGGGGGAAAGATTCAGTCAGGGACATAGTGCTTGAGCTCACAATAGGGCCAGTTGAATTTACCATGGAATTCCAGGTGCTCGATGTGGCTGTCTCATACAATCTGCTGTTGGGACGACCCTGGATCCATGCTGCCAAAGCAGTCCCGTCTACTCTGCATCAAATGGTCAAATTTGAATGGGATCGATAGGAAATTGTTGTACATGGCGAAGATAATTTGTGTGTGCCCAATGGTGCCGTTGTTCCGTTCATAGAGGTTGACGATGGCAAGAGACCATGGGTTTATAAGGTTTTTGACACAGTATCGGTAGAGAAAATTCCGGAAGGAAAATGCGCTCCAACTCCAAAGATGGTTGCGGCATCAGTTATGGTAGTTGTTGAAATATTGAAAAATGGTTTCGTACCGGGCAAGGGTTTAGGTGCATCTCTGCAAGGTATTGTGCAGCCAGTTTCTCTTCTAAAGAATCTTTATACTTTTGGTCTAGGGTTTAAGCCTACCGTTGCAGACGTGAGAAGAGCTAGAAAAATGAAACAGAAAGCATGGGCATTGCCAAAGCCAATCCCGCGTCTGTCTAGGTCATTCGTCAGGCCGGGTATCAGAAAGAAAATGTTGTCAAAGGTCCCTGGATCACTGATTGGTGCCGATGGAGACTTGGAGAAGGGGTTCGAAAGGTTATTCGACGAGGTCGATATGGTTCAGGCTGGGGAAGGGTCCAGCAAGGTAGATGTGTAATTTGTGGGACCACGTGCAAAAGTCAACAACTGGGAAGCTACTCCTCTTCCTACCCAGAGGGAGTCTTGGTAGTGGGTTTTGATTTTCTTTTAGTTGTCTGGATTATTCCAGGGTCTGTAATTCAGATATTATGTTCCGTCCAGTTGGATGTGTTAAAACCCTGTTATCTTTATATTCAATGAAATGCAATTGTTCCTTTTCCTTCATTTCTTCTAATTTTATTTTGTCTTCTTCTTTTGTATAGTTCTTTTTATGCTGATATCAATGACATGACATGCACGAGGAATCTTCGACCCAGTTTTAAAAGCCAATCTAACTCTGAAATAATAATACAAGAAATCAAGTGTGATGACGAGTTGGAATTTGAGGATGATGAGGCCTATGAAGAAATTAGTAAGGAACTAAGTCATTTTGAGGAAAAGCCCAAACCTAATTTGAACGATATAGAAGCGGTTAATCTAGGGGACCAAGAAAATGTCTGTGAAACTAAAATAATTTTCCATCTAGAACCTCAACTCAGGGAGGAGATAAATTAAGCACTGTTCGAATACAAAGACGTTTTTGCATGGTCCTATGACGACATGCCGGGTCTGAGCACTAATTTAGTGGTTCACAAGCTGCCCACTGACCCGACATTCCCTCCTGTCAAACAGAAGCTGAGAAAGTTCAAAACGGATATGAGTGTAAAGATCAAAGAAGAGGTCACCAAGCAGTTCGATGTATTCGGGTCACGCAGTATCCCACCTAGTTAGCCAATGTTGTGCCTGTGCCAAAGAAGGATGGCAAGACCAGGGTGTGCGTTGATTATCGGGATCTCAACAAAGCAAGTCCGAAGGATAATTTTCCCCTACCAAACATCTATATATTGATTGACAATTGTGCCAAAAATGAGATTGGTTCTTTTGTGGATTGTTACACGGGTTATCATCAGATCTTAATGGACGAGGAAGATGCAGAAAAGACGGCATTCATCACGCCGTGGGGAACGTACTGCTATCGGGTCATGCGATTCGGTTTGAAAAATGCTAGGGCAACCTACATGAGGGAAATGACAACAATATTCCATGATATGATACACCAGGAAATCGAGGTGTATGTGGATGATGTGATCGTAAAGTCTAGAAAGCAGTCTGACCATGTCAGGGATCTGAAGAAGTTCTTCCAAAGGCTTCGCAGATACAAATTCAAGCTTAATCCTACAAAGTGTGCTTTTGGGGTGCCGTCTGGAAAGTTGTTGGGGTTCGTAGTCAGCCGCCGGGGCATTGAATTGGACCCAACGAAAATCAAGGCCATCCAGGAACTGCCACCTCCGAAGAACAAGACCGAGGTAATGAGTTTGTTGGGGAGATTGAATTATATTAGCAGGTTCATCGCTCAGCTCACGACAACTTGTGAGCCTATCTTCAAGCTGTTAAAGAAAGACACTACGGTCAAGTGGACAGATGAATGTCAGGAGGCGTTTGATAAGATAAAAGGGTATTTGTCAAATCCACCCGTGTTGGTCCCTCCAGAACCAAGGCGACCTTTGATTCTATATTTGACGGTATTCGACAATTCATTTGGTTGTGTATTGGGTCAACATGATATCACTGGCAGGAAGGAGCAAGCCATATATTATCTCAGCAAGAAATTCACATCGTACGAGGTCAAGTACACTCAGCTCGAGAGGACCTGTTGCGCTCTAACCTGGGTGGTGCAGAAGTTGAAACATTATTTGTCATCTTACACTACCTATCTCATATCTCTCTTGGATCCATTGAAGTATATCTTTCAGAAGCCTATGCCCACAAGGAGGCTTGCAAAGTGGTAGATCCTGCTCACAGAGTTTGACATCGTCTACGTGACTCGAACTACAATGAAAGCACAGGCCTTGGCGAACCATTTGGCCGAGAACCCGGTTGATGAAGATTATGAACCTTTGAAAACTTATTTCCCTGATGAAGAGGTGATTCACATTGATGAGTTAGAACAAGTCGAGAAGCCTGGATGGAAACTTTTCTTTGATAGAGCCGCAAATATGAAGGGCGTGGGGATAGGAGCAGTACTTATTTCTGAAACAGGGCAACACTACCCTGTTACGGCTCAGCTTCGTTTTTACTGTACCAACAACATGGCTGAGTACGAGGCATGTATTTTGGGTTTGAGGTTAGCTGTGGATATGGGTGTCCAGGAAGTCTTGGTCTTGGGTGACTCGAACCTCCTGGTGCACCAGATTCAGGGAGAATGAGAAACACGGGATTTGAAACTCATACCGTACAGACAATGTTTGCATGATCTTTGTCAATGGTTTCAGTCGATAGAATTCAAGCATATCCCAAGGATCCATAATGACGTTGCCGATGCTTTGGCTACTCTGGCGTCAATGTTACATCATCTGATAAGGCTTGTGTGGACCCTTTGCAGATTCAGGTCCGTGATCAGCATGCTTACTGTAATATGGTGGAAGAAGAACTTGATGGGGAGCCATGGTTCCATGATATCAAAGAATACCTCAGGATGGGGGCATACCCGGTACATGCCACATGTGATCAGAAAAGAGCAATTCGACGATTGGCAAGTGGATTTTTCTTCAGTGGAGGGGTATGGTATAAAAGAACTCCATATCTCGGATTGTTAAGATGCATAGATGCTAGACAGGCCACACTTATCATGCCTGAGGTACACTCCAGAGTTTGTGGATCATATATGAGTGGGTATGTTCTGGCAAAGAAGATTCTCCGAGCAGGTTATTACTAGCTCACTATGGAATGGGATTGCATCAGTTTGTGTGTAAATATCATCAGTGCCAAGTGCATGGAGATTTGATTCATTCTCTACAATCTGAATTACATACAATGTCTGCACCATGGCCTTTTGTTTCCTGGGGCATGGATGTCATTGGGCCAATCGAGCCAGCAGCCTCAAACGGACACATGTTTATTCTGGTAGTCATTGATTATTTCACCAAGTGGGTTAAAGCGAAAACATTCAAATCTATGGCAAAGAAAGCAGTGGTCGATTTTGTGCATTCAAATATCATCTGTCGGTTTGGGATTCCAAAGGTAATCATCACGAACAATGGTGCTAATCTCAACAGTCATCTGATGACGGAGACATGTCAGCATTTAAGATTATACATCGCAATTCCACCCCATATCGCCCTAAGGCGAATGGAGCAGTCGAGGAAGCCAACAAGAATATAAAGAAGATACTTCAAAAAATGGTGCAAGGTTCTAGGCAGTGGCACGAGAAGTTGCCGTTTGCATTGCTGGGCTATCGCACTACTGTCCGTACTTCAGTAGGAGCCACCCCTTATTTGTTGGTGTATGGCACGGAGGCAGTAATACCCGTAGAAATGGAAATCCCATCCCTTCGGATTGTCGCTGAGGCAGAAATTGATGACGTTGAATGGGTCAAAACCCGCTTGGAGCAATTAAGTCTGATTGATGAAAAGAGATTGGCAGAAGTGTGTCACGGCCAATTGTAGCAACAAAGAATGGCGAGAGCATATAACAAGAAGGTACGTCTACAGAAGTTTGAAGTTGGTCAATTAGTGTTGAGGCGTATCTTGCCTCATCAGGCTGAAGCAAAAGGAAAGTTCGCCCCAAATTGGCAGGGGCCATTTGTTGTAACTAGAGTGTTGTCCAATGGTGCATTGTATTTGACAGATATAGAGGGCAAATGTGTAGAAATGGCTATCCATTCCGATGCAGTCAAAAGATACTATGTATAATTTCTTTCTTTGATTGTACTTGTTTGTATTTGACATATTTTGAAGATTGAAATGACGAAGGCATTTTGTTTTACTATCTAAACACTCTATCCCTTGTCATCCCTTTTGAGCCTTATTTATTTTCTTTCACACCCCTCTTTCGGGATCAACGACACAATTCAGAAACGCAAGTGCGGAGGATAAGTAAGTGAAAAGAAAAAGAAAGAATCAACAAGAAAGGAAAAGGAGAAGAAAAATGAAAAGAGAGAAGAATGAGAAAGAAAAGAAAAGAAAAGAGAAAAGCAAAAAGAAAAAACGAGGAAAGAAAAAAAAAGAACAACAAAAGAAAAAGAGAGAAAGACAAGAAAGAGAGAAAATAAAAATCACAACAACAAAGTAATTTCTACGACATGAACTACGTTCGACCTGATTCCTTTTAAGGATACGTAGGCAGCCTCACGGTTCGGTCTCATCAAAATAAAAATCCAAAAGTCCCCAAGCAAGAAACTGGGGCAGAAGTTGTGTTTGTTGTGAGAAACCTGATTCCGAAAGTTGTAACTTTAACCCATTTGAATCTCTTTGAGCCTTTTATACCCTTTCCTTCTAACCCTGTCCAAAAGCCCACATTACGGTCCAAAGAAAGACATTCTGATCAGTCTTTGAGAAATGCTAAGTCGAGCAGGTAAATGTAATTCATGTCAGGGGCAGCACTCTGGTTCAAGCAGGAAAAATAAAAATGAGAGAGTCTTACTGGTGAAAACCCTCGCGGGCACCGTAAGGCGACGGGAGTTGAGAGAAATTAAAATGAGAGAGTCTTATTGGTGAAAACTCTCACGGGCGCCGTAAGGCAAAAATGAGTTGAGAGATGAACGAATGAAAGAGGTCTGCTGGTGAAAACCTTTCAAGGCACCGCAGGATGAACAAGGTCAAGGTTTGAGGTAAAGTAATCAGGTCATGGAAATTCTGGGGCAACGAAGTACGACAACTGAAAGTTGATTAGTTGGACAGATTGGGCCGATTAATCCGAAATGCATGTCGTGATCATTGGTATCAGCTGTTTCACTTAGATAAGTTCCTTTTCTTTTTCCTTTCGTAGTAGTCATCTGGTTTTGGATTCTTCTTATCCTTAACCCGCAAAGTCATTGCATTTCATTTTCTTTTGGGTATTTATCTAAAGATGTTTCAATGTCATTCTTGTTCAAATCAAGTGAAAAGTATCTCAAAGCTCACTACCAACTTCCAAAATTACAAAGCATACTAAGGATAACATGATGTAAGAGAAGGGTACAAGGAATCACCGGAAGTTCCATCGGTGGAATGGATTGGTAATGTCATGGGAGATGCAAAGGTTCAAATAAAAGGTTAGAGGTAAAACAACAGCATGGGTATAGAACACTCGATTCGTCGAAGGTCATGGGGGGTAAAAGTCAGAAGATCAAAACGGTTCAAGGCCAGTTCAGGGAAGCCAGTCAGAACAAAACAATGCAGCGGAAAGATCTTCAGCAAGAATGTCGTCGGTTAGCCACCATTTTAAACTGACAAATTTTCTTTGATTGAAACAGGGGCAGAAAATTTTGGTTGTTTCGGAGAAACCCTCCGTGGAGAAAGGCAGTCACCAAATAGGTTTGATTCTTGATTTTCAGGACCTTCCTGGAAAATGAGACCTAGTTTAAAGTTCAGAAATAGCATAATCTAGCATAAATGTATCCCAAAAAAATATAAGTTAGCTTAGAAGTTTGCATGTTCGAGATAGGATTCAATTAGGAGTTTCCAGGACCCTCATGAATAATGGGACTTAGCTTTAGGATTTTGATTAGATAACAACATTTAGCGTAAACTCTGTTGTAGGGTAGTATAATTCAGACATGAAAGTTGTCACCCTTAAGATAAATTGGACTTTTGATTTTCAGGACCCTCATAGATAATGGAGAGTAGTTTAAAGATCCTATTAGATAGCAAGATTTAGCAGAAGTCACACCTGTAGAAGATATAACTTAGATTTTAATTGTTGTTTAGTTAAGAGTTGTCAGGACCCCCTGAATAATGGGACCTAGCTTTCAAATCCTTAGTAATACTTGGTAATATGATTTAGTTTTACAATCACATCTGTCCCCAGCCACCAAACTGGGGCAGAAAATTTTCTTTGTTTTGTCTATGTTGAAGTCAGGAGCCCGCCTGGAGAGCAGGGAATACATTCAAGTTTAGCAGTCAGGAGCCCGCCTGGAGAGCAGGGAATACTTTCAAGCACAACAGTCAGGAGCCCGCCTGGAGAACAAGGGAGTACAATTTAAATTTAGCTTTCAAATTCTCTGATTTGTCTATGTTGAAGTCAGGAGCCCGCCTGGAGAGCAGGGAATACATTTCAAATGCAGCAATCAGGAGCCCGCCTGGAGAGCAGGGAATACTTTTAAGCCAGCAATCAGGATCCTGCTTGGAGAACAAAGGAGTACAATTCAAGTTTTAGCTTTCAAGTTCTTATCGATATTTGATAATGTGGTCCATTTTACACTTACATTTGTGCCCAGCCACTAAACTGGGGTAGAAAATTTTCCTTGTTTTGTCTATGTTGAAGTCAGGAGCCCGCCTGGAGAGCAGGGAATACATTTCAAGTTAGCAGCCAGGAGCCCGCCTGGAGAGCAGGGAATACATATCAAGTTCAGTAGTCAGGCACCCACCTGAAGAAGGGGAAAACATCTCAGTTTACAATTCAAGATGGCAACAAACGAATATTTCCGAGAGAATGGAGGATAACAAGGCAACAAGAAACGCAAGAGCAAGCTTGAAGATATAGATAGGACTTTTGTAATCCATAGATCATAGTCTAGTCTAGCTTCCTTTATTTCATCATGGTGTAATAAGGAGGTTCTGTAAGCAGCAGCAACAACAACAACAACAGTGGAAGCCCAGCTTCGTGGTGGTCCCAGCTGCCAAAACTTTCCGAACTACACTGACCTGATTCCTTTTTAGCCAAGGATATGTAGGCAACCTCAGAAGCGGGGTGCGGTCAAATCTTTCAAAAATGCTTCACGCGGAGTATTCAAACGGGCAAAAATCGCTCGTATCCACTCACTTATCTTTGCACAAAAACTCTTCGTGTTTCCGAGCAAAGAGGGGAAGCTAAGAGCACGTGATTTTTGCCCTATATGAAATACTCCAACAAATTCAAAACAAAATAATTTCTTTCAGTGTTTGCAATTTTGTCGGATTTCATGGCATTTTCTGTTAGTTATTTGCATTTGTCTGTGCATTTTTATTTTATTTAATTCTTGAAAATTACAAAAAATATGTTTCATTTGCATTTAGGATTTAATTTTACATTTTTAGGATTAATTGACAAATTATTTTATAAAAATAGGAAAAAATCACAAAAATAGTTTATTTTGCACTTTTAATTTTAATTTGAAATTTTGGTAGTTTTTCCTTTAATTTGGTTTTTAATTATTTGTAGTAGAAATTATTAGGGTTAATTAATTTAATGTGGTAGGATAATTTGGTTTAGGATTTAATTTAGGTTTTAATTTTAATTTTGGAAAGAAGAAAAATAATTTTTAAAGAAAAATGAATTGGAAAAAAGAAGGAAATAATGAATAGGAAAATCTGGGCTAAAACCCATTTAATTGTCCCCAGTCCAAACGAATCGCCACAATAGCCGGCCCAAATCCATGCCTCACCCGGTCCAAACCCCCCAGTACCATACAATGTCGTTTTCTGGAGTCCAATCTCAGCCGTTGATCCCATATAATCAGACGGCTGGGAACTGAGCCCTTACTTGATATATATATGTCCTAACGCCCCTACCCCCCCCCCTTCATTTCATCGTTCCAACACCCCTATCAGAGAACCCAAACCTAAACCTAGCTGAGCCGCCCCTAAATCCACCACCGTCCGGTGGCGGCGCCACCTCCAAACGCCACTAAAACAACACCCCATGGCCCCCTCACTCCCCTCTTTCTAAATCCTGGATCAATTTCCTTCGAATCTGCCCGAAGCTCCGCGAATCTTGAATCTGAGGTCTTCCCCAAAAGCTCAAAATCTTTTTTTTTGCCAATCCTGGTAGCATGCATGTTCGGGAAGTGTTGTTCTATCAAGCTTTGAGATTCGGACTCGGCGAAACAGATGTCGCTCTGTTGTTCTTGACAAAGAACAAATGATCGACATAAGTTTGGCTTAGTTCTTGGTGCCTGTCCGATTTCGAGTTCGATTGGTGAGTTTCTATCCCTCTGCATGACCAATTATGTTTTAGTTCACCTTTTCATCCCTCTTCTTTTCTTCTCCTTTTCTCTGTTTGAAGGCTTGACCTATCTGCCGATGTTTTGAATTGTTTTTTGTTCCCTCTATTTTTCTTTCAAGTCCTTTTAAAAAATATGTGTGTTCTTGATTTGTTGAGTTTTATTAAGGTTATAGTCAAGCCTCTAATTTTCTTCCGTTTTATGTTGGCCTCATTAGTTTAGTTTAATTAGTTTATTCTGGTCTATTAATTGGGTTAGTTAATTCCTTGTTTGTTTGTGCTGGTTAATCAATCAACCAGTTCAATTTTAAGAAATCGTTTGTGTGTTATTTTTTTTGTTACCAATTTAGTTGGGTTCATTTAGCTATTTGGGCTTTGGGTCTGACTCATCTATAAAGGAAGGGCAGCCCGTTCACTTGATTAAATCGCCTGGTCAATTCGACCCATGACTCATTTGGGGTTTAAGGTAAATAACAGGGGTATGGGGTTAGTTTGGGTAGTCTTAGTGAGGGAATCTATTTGTAACTGTCCGGGAAGCTTCTAAGAAGCTGGGGAGGGGACTACTCTGCAAAAACTGAATTCAAATTAGGGGTGTTTAAGCTAAAATGGAAACTAAAAAGGGACTGAATGGCAAAAACGTATCTCCTTTGGGTCTGCCCTATTTGCTTGCCTATAAAGGCATCTCTTCCTTGTCATTCAAGGCAGAGTTCAGATAAGAGGAGAAAAATTCAGAAAAAATCAAAAACAGCTAAATTACATAAAAATCACTGTTCCATTAAAATTCTTTTGTGATTTCTGAGGTTCTCACTTTCTGACTCATCTGGGGAAAAAATGGACTGAATTTGGGTTTTAAAAGTTTGGTTTGAAGTTCTCTGTGGTTATTGCTCGATTGAAACTGGATTCCGGACTGTTGCACATCATTTTTCTATCTGAAAATTGGTTCTGCTGTTGTTGCTTCTTCTAGCTCTCTCACCTATTTTTCCTTGTTTGATTGCTGCCATCAGGTACATATTCTTGGACTATACTAGATTCAAAGAAAGTTTGAAGTATGAAATGAAAATGGATGTTCAAAGCAAGACATCAAATTCTTTGTTTATAATCTAGTTGTCTTTCTTTGAATTGCATAGTGTTACTTCCAGATTCATAGTATTTTTTAATCGTTCCATAGTTTAATCTTTGATTTCCTGCCTTTGTATTTAACCTTGGGCTGTTGAGATATGGATTTGACTTAGTTGAACAATACGTGAGTTGCATGGTAGCGTTTGATTCCAGGTTAATTTTATGGTTATTTATCATATTCTCGGTTCAAATGGCTTCAGAGTCTATTGTTTGGCTTGTGAACAACAGGGGTGAAAGCATTAAGTGTTTGATGCTGGGAGTTCTGTTGAAAAACTTTAAAGCTCAATGCAACTTCTTGAGAACTATTTTTGGATTGTATTTACCATGTTAAAGTCAGTACTTGAATTCTGCCTCCCTGTCATCAGTATTCGAATGCATGAATGATGTTTGCTTTAGACTTGTGATTTAACTCTGTGATATCGGGAGCCTATTTCCCCAATGATTATATTGTTTACTTTTAGCTTGGGACTGTTAAATTCATTTGGGAAATCAGAACCGTTTGAGCATGAGTGCAGGGTTGTTTGTAAATGGGAGTTATTTTATCATATATTGCATAAGCTTAATATCGTTAGTCTAGTTACTGAACTTTTCTTTTAGCTGCAGGCTCTTCTTTTGATTTGGGCTTTATGTTGAGCCCAATTACATTCCCATGTCATGTTCAAACTATTGGCAATTGGTTGTTAGGCACATAGCTAGCCTAAATTCTTTTAACAATCAAACGTGGGTTCCGCTCCTAATAATCCTTTAGCTTGCAAATTGCAAAGTAATTTGGTTTGAAATTAAACCAGAAGTTCAAGTTGTCTTTTAATAAATTAACTGGATTATTAAGGTGATTTCGAAGTGAGTCATATTATGAGAGTTATAATAGTAGCCCTCCATAGTTAGTTCAAGTTCTTAAATGCATGGCCCTCTACTAATTTCTTATGATTTAGATATAAATAACAAATGTGCGTAGTTTGCTTTAGGCCCGTTTAATATACCATTGTGATTGTGGACACATCCGCGTGACATGATTGCAAATTCTAAAGGTAACTCGAGGGATGCGTTCGCACAACTTCAACCAATTTTTCTTAAATAAATAAACAAAGCGTTATTAATTATGGACACGTTCATGTGACATGATTTTTGACGCGCCATAGGAAAAGAGTATATGTACGCGTAACTCAATTCTTTAATTACGAATATTCAAGTGATTTAAAAGCGGTAAAGGATAAATGCACATACGATCTAAAATCAGTAATAAAATAATTTTAATAAGCCAAGTATGATCAAAGCGACCGTGCTAGAACCACGGAACTCAGGAATGCCTAATACCTTCTTCCGGATTAACAGAATTCCTTACTCAGATTTCTGTGTTCGCAGACCGATAATAGAGTCAAACTTCCTCGATTCGGGATTTTAAACTGGTGACTTGGGACACCCTAAATTATCCCAAGTGGCGACTCTGATTTTTAATAAATAAACAATCCCGTTTCGATTGTCCTTTAATTGGAAAAACTCCCTTATATTTATACCCTTTACGGGGTGTGGGTAAAAAAGAGGTGTGACAGAGACAATAGCATTACCAATGACATCCCGGCAAGGGAAACAATATCATGAACAATAACATAAAGGCAAGGGAAACAATATCATAAACAATAACATCCCGGCAAGGGAGACAATATCATAAACAGTAATATTCCGGCAAGGGAACCAACAAAGATAGTCATCATATTAAGCACGAATAAATCTCAACGGAGTCACAACAATTACAATACTAGACCCACGGGAATGCTTGACACCGTTGTATAGATACTCGTCGTCATACCTATACATCGTACTCCATAATTAACACATAGCAAATAAGACACAACTCCTAATCCCTCAAGCTAAGGTTAGACCAAACACTTACCTCGATGCCACAAATAGAATTCAAGTCTCAACTACCGCTTTACCTCTTGTTTCCACCACCAACTTGCTTGGATCTAGCCACAATTTACTTAAAGATATCAATAAATGCTAAATGAATCAATTTTAATGCATGAAAACATGTTTTATGAAGATTTTCCCAAAAAGTCAAAAATAGACCCCGGGCCCACATGGTCAAAACTCGAGGTTCGAACTAAAACCCGATTATCCATTCACCCACGAACTCAAATATATAATTTGTTTTGAAATCGGACCTCAAATCGAGGTCCAAATCTCCAAAATTTGAAAAACCTAAGTTCTACCCAAAACACCCAATTTTCCCCATGAAACCCTTGATTTTGAGTTGAAATCATGTGAAAAGATGTTAAAGATTAATGAAAAGGAGTTAAAAATGACTTACAATCGATTTGGAAGAGTAGTTGTCTTTCAAAAATCACCCAACGGTGTTTAGGTTTTGAAAAGGTTTGAAAAATGAAAGATTTTCGACTAAGTTATGATTTTGCAGGTTGCAGATGTCGCAATTGAGACCAGGGTTCACAATTGCAAACCCCGTCAAAACCTGCTAACTTTGCAAATGTAAAGTATACGTCGCATTTGCGACCCTGGGCAGTTCCTGTCACCTTCGCAATTGCGAGGGGCCTGTCGCATTTGCGACATCGCAATTGCGAGGAAAGGTCACATTTGCAACCAAGGCCTGCCAGCCCAATCTTCACAAATGCGAAGCTCGCAATTGCGAAGCCTGCAGACTTGCAACACACAACAGTTTTTCCTAAGTTCAAAATACTCCGTGGCTATCCAAAACTCACTCGAGCCCTCGGGGCTCCAAACCAAACATGCACGCATGTTTAAAAATATCATATGGACTTGCTTGTGTTATCAAATCATCAAAATAACATCAATAACTATGAATTTAGCATAAAATCAAAGAAAAATCTCATGAACTTTCAAAGTTTCAAATTTTACAACTAAAGTTCCGAATCACGTCATATGACCTCCGTTTCTTACCAAATTTTAAAGGATCGACTTAAAAACCATATAAGACCTGTACCGGACTCCGAAACCAAAATACAGGCCCGATACCACCAAATTCCAATACATTCAAGTTTCCAAAAACTCTTAAAATTTCAGTTAAACAATTTTCTTCAAAAATTTATTTCTCGGGCTTGGTACCTCGGAATTCGATTCGGGGCATACGCCCAAGTCCCATATTTTTCTACTGACCCTCGGGGACCGTCAAATCACGGGTCCGGATCCGTTTATCTAAAATGTTGACCGAAGTCAACTTAAATTCATTTTAAAAGTAAAATTTATTATTTTTCACAGATTTTCACATAATAACTTTCCGGATACACGCCCGGACTGCGCGCACAAATCGAGGTGAGACAAAAAGGAGGTTTTAAAGCCTCGAAATGCAGAATTTATTTCTAAAATAAGTAATGACCTTTTGGGTCATCACATCCAACATATGGTTCCATCAACCTTAGATGGCAGGTTTAGCTACTCATAACTATGTAAATAATCATAGTAATATCTAAAAGTAGTAAACTATAATTAAAGTAAAACGGAGAGAAAAACTCGAGTGATTCGTGCTTCCAAAATGTTTCATATCCTCTTGCCTATCTAATGATGTCTAACCCTTCAAAAACTAACTTTAAAAGATATTTATGGATTGGGGCCGAAGTCTACATGTCCAAAACTAGTGAGAAATTAAAATTAGCTCGTATAGCATCGTCGGCGCGAGGCACTGTCTGGGGCACCAATATTTTTGCGCGAGGCCCTGTTTGGGGCGTCAATGTTTCTGCAAGAGGCATTGTTTGGGGCCCCTAGGACAGTGTCCTGGACAAGGCTTTGCACTGTCTATGGCCATGACTTTTCATTACCTTGCACATCTTTTTTTATTACTCCATTATGTAGCTCTGAGTTAACACTTCTTACAAGTTTTCTCCAATTCATGTACAATCATTTCTACACGTGAAATAAGTTCTATTAAGCTCAATTGTCGTAAAAATTAGCATCCAAACAACAAGCAAGTAGGGTAAATAATGTCACAATTTATAGAATTATAGCACGACATCAACACCCCACACTTAAATGTTGCTCGCCCTCGAGTCAACCAACCAAACACTTCCTCTTCAAGGACCTTACAAACCACGCATTCACAGCACACTATACATACGACCATGGTTGATAGTAAAAATTAAGATATAGCATATGTTGTCACAATACACTTCCCATACTTATGCCCAATTTCAAAACATCCTAACACATGAACAACATAATTATAACAATCCTAGCCTCGAAACTAACTCAATGTCACAATGCACTCGAGGCTTGAATATTTAATCTAACAGAGAGGTCTAATAATGTTACACCTTTGTGAAACCATGACAAAAGAGTAAGAAGTCCACACATCTAAATCACATGATCGAATATAATTTAAGGACTCACACATATGAAGAAAAATCACTCACTCTCTCAAATAAGTCACATGCATGAAAAAGGTACCATAGGCTTACCTATTATGTAAATCTCTACTAATGTAGGCCTGTTCGGACCGAAATAAATTAGAACTTTATTATAGTTGTAATGTGGGCTAAGGGATGGGTAGGATATAGTGGATAACCCTCCTAAGCACTTTAAAACATTACGTATTCAACTTTAAGCGCAACATTCCTTCAATCCACTTCAATCCACTTCAATCATCATAAGAAAGCTCACCCCAGAATATTTTTCCTTCTTCTTTACGCACTGCTTCAGATCACATCTAGTAGCAAAAATAAGAAATTTTTATTTATTCATTTTTTTCTTTTGTTTTGCCTTGTAGCTAATGGATTTTTATTTACAGCACAAGTGCACATTTCTTCCTTCTATTGGCTCCACTCAAAATCTACCCCAAGTTTCCTCATTACTTCTTTCTAGCATTTTCTTTACAATTCAAGTGCTTTAAGAGGTCTAAGGATCAAAATGATTGAATTAAGAATAAACAGGGATAGGCTTCTAACGCGGGTGCCAAAAGAAAGGCTTATAGGCTCAAAATGGTAACTAGGGATGATTTTATTTGTGATAGGCAATAAAGCTTAAAAAAATCAAAGAAAGCCTAACATCACTTTTTAAATCAAGCAACACCTAGAATTTCGATTCAATTCATATTCCGGACAAGTTCTAGACTCAAATGCAATAACATGGACTATACAAAGAACCCACTTCACACATGTCACATGACTCCCTAAGGACGGTTTCATTCGGACTCTCAATCAAACAAGTATCCACAAAGCCAAGAGATATAATAAGCATAAAGCACAAAGTGAACACAAGTGAAGCAACTGAGACACGGGAGTTATATCACATGCCATTCAATTTTACTAAGGCATCATCATATATTTGAAGCTAAGGGAAGGTGTAACACATGCCAGAACCTAAGTATATCAAAAAAGTCAAAAGTGAGAATTACATCATTTCCTCTCCTTTATTTCCTACATACTACTCTAAAAGTAATATATATATATATATATATATATATATATATATATATATATATATATATATATATATATATATATATATATATATATATATATATATATTCCTCTCCTTTATTTCCTACATACTACTCTAAAAGTAATATATATATATATATATATATATATATATATATATATATATATATATATATCTACTTTCGGTTCAAGTTACATCCCATGAAAAAGAACTGAGGCACGAAAAAAATCACGGGGGATTATTACTACCTAAGAAAAATAAAGACATGTTTTTATATTTTTTTCTATTTTCTAATTTTTTTATTTTTTTATTTTTTTATTTAGACTTAAATCCCTCAAGAAAACTATCAAGGAGATCCATCATTGGGAAAAGTCCTATTCTATTTTTCTACTTATTTTTTTCGAAAATAAAAAAAAAACTACTACATTACTCAATATTATTCTAGAGTATCCTAAAATAATAAAACAAGAAGCTAACAATAAAGAAAATAATAAGCTAGAAATTAAAAATATAAGAAGCTAGAAATTTAAAATATAAGAAGCTAAAAATTAAAAATATAAAAAGCTCGAAGTTAAAAATATAAGAAGCTAATAAGGTGACTAATCTATTACTACTTTGCAAAATGAGAGTTACACACCCCATACTTAAAATATGTAGTGTCCCATTGCATAATTAAAGTAGAAAGGGTGAATAAGAACTCCCTGATTAATCTTCGGGACGATGTCCCTCATCGAAGAAGGCTCGGTCAGCCTCATCCCAATAATCAACGTCGTCACCCAGATCCTCACTAGTGGCTTCAACTACTGGAGCAGCCTTCTCCTCGTCGCCCTGCACCGAATGCTCTAGAATGTTGATATCTTCCTTTTGTAGCACACCCTGGCCAACAGCTAAACCAACCAGTCATTGTGCAGGTATCGTGAGTGGGAACCGCTTAGTCAACTGAGTCCTCTCCTCTGAAGTAGCAGGCCTACCCCCAATCCTTAACTGCAAATCCATCATCCCATACAAATGAGCCAGGACGCTCTCATCGCGAGCCTGACGCTCTACTGTAGTCAATGCCGTACCATTTTCCTTATCTAGCCCACGGATAACTGCAATGTCGGTAGCTCGAGATGTTGTTGGAATCAACATGTCAAACTTGAGCTCCTCATCAACTTGCTCTTTACGCAAATAATGCGTAAGTAGATTCACAAAGAATATCCTAGAAAGTGTGCCCTTTCTAGATTGTGCCATCTGACTATGTATCAACTAGCCCGCATTCACCAGTCACCCTTTCATCAAGAAATACAATAGACATACTCTCTTTCAAACAATAATAGAATCATGATTATACGAAAGTAGTTTTGTGTTCACCAAGCGCAACCACACTTTAGCAATTTTTGTAAACTTTACTTTAGACAAAGAAGAAGGGTGTTATATCTCTTGTCTCGTGTCCACACCGCAATCGTATTAACACCACCCAGTATGTGTCTAATATCTGTGTAAGAGGTCAGTCAATAATGTCACACAACAGACTATATGGAACATCAGGGGCATCCACAAATCTACATAATGTGCTAGCCGAAATATAAATAAGCCTCCCACGAATATGCACCAATTGTTGATACCCAACTTTTCTCTCATATATTTTTAAAAATGCATATATACTTTCAATATAGTGCATGAACATCAACCAGTATTTTTCCATAATTTTCTGTAATTTTAAAGAGATTTTAATTAATTTATTCTAGTATTTTATTATCAAAATAATTACTAATTGCATCACAAATAATTTTATAATAATTTATCGCTTGATTTTTTATTATTTATATTTATATTAAGATTTAATAATTTTATGCATAGTTATATTTGTATATTTAGGCTATAATTGAAATAACTTTGCAATAATAGCCCATATATGCATAATTATACTATTTACACGAAAAATGACTTTTTATATTTTTATAACATTAAGTAATTATTTTAAATTATTTTCATGCACAAATATTTTTATCATTTATAAAATATTTTATTAAATTAATTAGGTATTTAATATCTAGCCCTTTTAATTAACTAATTTCGGACCTAGCCCAATTATACATATCAGCCTAGTAACCCAATACCCTAACCCAACTACCCAATACCCATAACCCATCTAATTAAACCCGCCCCACTTAGATATCCAATCTTGGCCGTTGATCTTAGAAAATCAACGACCCTAAACTCCCCAACCTCTTTTAATATATCAAACCCCCTCCCCCAAACCCTATCTCATTTCACCCAAACCCAAACACTATCTCATTTCACCCAAACCCATCGCCTCAGTAGTCTCTCATCTCCTCCCCTTCTCTCTTCATCAAACCCTAACGTCGTCACCATCCTCCTGTGATTCCTACCCAAAAATGGAATCATCTTTTGATTCCTTACCATATCTGGCCTTACCTCCTTGCCAGCTACTCATTTTTTATGTCACTCAAACCGGTTCGCCCCAAATGGCAAGTTGATCTCAAGAGATTCGAACCAGATTTGGTTCAAAATCTCTTATATGTTGATTATTTCCGCCTGTGTTCATCTTAACATCTGTGAGTACGAATATTTTCGTGTCTTTCAGTAAGGGCTTAAGATTTTGCTTCAGACCAGATTTGGTCTGATTTCTGTGTGTTTTATGATTATTTTCCATCTATATTTGCTCCATTACTCACAAATTCGTTCATTTTAGTCGAATCTTTTACTTACCCTAAAACTAGAGCTCCAGATCTTTCTAGATCTAAAATATTTTTTCTTTCTTTGTATTTTTACTTTAATGTTTCAGTATATCTACCTCTACGTTCATATTTTCTTTACTATTTCTAATCGATTCTATTTACCCTAAAATTTAGGGTTTTTGATTTCTTAAAGACTAACTAAATCTATGTATTTCTATCTCTATTATAGTTTCCCTTTTGTTTTCTACGCTGATTTTACTTACCCTGAAATCCGGGGTTTTTTGATACTTCGAACAAAATATGGTTCAAACCTTAATTATTTTCGTCTATATGTCTTCATGTATTTATCAAAGCTTTTGTGTTTCTGCTTTTTCTTTTGCTTTGTCGCTACCCGGATTTCGCACCTCGGGAGTTGTGATGGCGCCTACTAATGTGATCTAGGCAAGCCAATTATTGAACCATCTACCTTTTTACCAATTTTATTCTCTTTAACAATTACAAAGAAATAATATTTAAACAACGGAATATAACTGTCACGACCCAATCCCTGAACCCGGTCGTGATGGCGCCTCTCGTGAAGACAAGGCCAGCCAGACCAAAATGGAACACCTCTTTTAAATAGTTAATCATCATAACCGTAATAACATGTAATATGATACTCATAAATTGCGGAAATTTTAACGTTAACAACAGCAGGAACCATCCCGACACAGCCCAAACCGGGTGTCACAAGTCAAGAGCATCTATAAGAATGAAATTTCCACTTTACAGTCTAGAAATACACTGAACAAGAATAATGAATAACATAGAAAGAAAGTGGTGCTGCGAACGCTGGCAGTCACCTCGCTAAAACCTCTACAACTTTGCCTTCACACAGCCAATACCCGCTACCGGGTGAATAAATACCTGCAACTGCATGCGAGGTGCAGGGAGTAATATGAGTACTCCGACCCAGTGAGTAATAACAATAAATAATGGCTGACAGTGTGAAATCACGTAAAGGCACTAAGCAGTTCTATATCAAAATAGTAAAATCATTTAAGCAACAGTGAATGAGGAAATCATGTGAAATTCTTTAAACCAGGTAAAACAGATATAATCAGTATGAATCAGCTCCTCAAGCCTTTCAGTTCATTTATTCGTTCTTATCCTCAGTTCTCAATTTTCATATACTTCTCACGATAACCGAATCAAAATATATATATACCGCTGCGACGTGTAGCCCGATCCGTATATCGCTGTGGCGTACAGCCCGATCCATAATAATAATAGTCGACTGCGCTCACTGGGGGTATGCAGACTCCAAAGGGGTTCCTTCAGCCCAAGAACTATATAATTACTGCAGCGTGCAGCCCGATCCATATAAGTTGTTGTTGCGGCGCGCAACCCGATCTATAATATGTATAATATATATATCTGCTGCGGCGTGCAATCCCGATCCATATCATATAAAATATCCGCACTATTGGGTCCTCGACCCCTCTCAGTCATTTAAAATCACAGCCTCTCGGGCATAATGTACGGTCGGGATCTCAGCCCTCATATCTCTTTCTATTTATGATTAACATTTCAAAAATATGGTTCATATCATTCTTAAGCAATTGGAAACATGACTGAGGATATAAATTCTTTAACAAAATAAGTGAGGAAAACTAGTCAAAAATCCCCTAAGGGTTTTACAGGTTGGCACAAGGCCCCAAGCATGGCAACAAGCCCTATTCACAATAATAAAGTATATGTCTCAATCAAAAATGTAGTAAAAAATATCATTCGGGATGGACCAAGTCACAATCCCCATAGCATTGAACCTCACGCTCGTCACACAGCGTGTATCTCAACTTAGTATAGCACTACGTTATGCAATTTCGGGGTTTCAAACCCTCAGGACATCATTTAAAATCATTACTCACCTCAAACTAGCCAAAACCCTAGCTCGCTATGCCCTTGCCTCTCAAATTGGCCTCCACGCGCGTCGAATCTATCCAAAATCAGAACGAATACGTCACAATATGCTAAGGGAACAAAGCCCAAGCGAAAACATTCGAAAATATCAAAAATCTCAAAATTAGCAAAACCAGAGCTCCGGGCCCACGTCTCAAAATCGGGTAAAATTTACAATTTCAGAATCCTCATAACCTCACGAGTCTAACCATACCAAAATTATCCAATTTCGATACCATTTGGTCCTTCAAATCATCATTTTACATTTTTGAAAGGTTTCACAATTTTCTTCCCAAATTCCATCTCAAATCACGAATTAAATGATGAATTCAGTGATAGATTCATGTATTCTAGCCAAATCTGAGTTAAAATCACTTACCCCGATGAATTTCTTGAAAAACCTTCGAAATATCGCCAAAATCCGAGCTCTCTAGGTCAAAATATTAAATAAAACACAAAACCTCATATTTATAGGTACCCCCGCAGGTATCAGCTACCGCGGGCCGCACCAAAACTTACGCGGTCCATGCAAGCCAGTGCGGTCCGCGCAAAGGCAACGTGCGGCCGAACAGGCCTCCCTCTGCAGTGATAGGCTTTAGTATTTTGGCCATAACGTTTGCTACAGATGTCCAAATTGCTATATCTTTATCTTTCTAGAAACTAGACACAAAGATCTACAACTTTAGTTTTTGAATCACCTCCGAATTCCTTGTGGATCAAAAGATATGAGCTTCCGAAATAGGACCAGCTGAAAGTTATTCACCGCGGCCGCGCCCCACTTTGTGCGGTCCGTACGACGCCTACCGCGGCCGCGCCCGTGTTTGTGCGGGGCGCACAGCACTCACCGCGGGCGCACTCACCTTTGTGCGGACCGCATGGGTGAGTTCTGGGGCCTGCAACCCCTGTAGACCTGCTAAGCTATGATTTTTGCACTAAAAACATTCCGGAACCTACCCGGAACTCTCAGAACTTCAAACCAATTGTATCAACATATCTCATGACATCGTTTAAACTTGCGCAAAACTTCGGAATGCTCACAACAACATCAAATCACCAATTTAACATAGGATTCAGGCCTAAGAACTCCAAGAACTCTTAAATTATGCTTTCGATCAAAAAGTCTATCAAATCTCGTCCGAATGACCTGAAATTTTGCACACACATCCCAAATGACACAATGAAGCTGCTGCAACTCTCGAAATTCCATTCCGACCCCTATATCAAAATTTTGCCTATCAACCGGAATTTACCGAAATATCAATTTCGCCAATTCAAGCCTAAATCTTCTCTACAACTCCAAAACCCATCCTGATCGCGCTCCTAAGTCACAAATCACCTCCCGAAGCTAACCAAACCATCGGAACTCACTTCCGAGCCTTCTAACACATAAGTCAAGACCCAGTTGACTTTCCTACTTAAGCCTTCTTAAAAGAAACTAAGTGTCTCATTTCTTACCAAATCCTCTCTGAACTCGAACTAATCAACTCGATCACATAAAACACGGATAACAAAGCGTAAAGAAGCTGAAATGGGGGAAATGGAGCGGCAACTCATGAGACGACGGGTCGGATTGTCACATCCTCCCCAACTTAAACAAACGCTCGTCCTCGAGCGTACCCAGAGTTTGTCCTAGAAGCCAACCAATAGTTGGATAACCTTACCAAGCATATACCCGGGGTGATCCCACGTCACCCTATCTCTCATAGGTCCGATAACACCACATAGCTGAAATTTTACAATCCATCTAGTCTGTAACCATAGAACCATATTGCACTTTCCGAAACCATACACACGATCAGAACCTCACACCTATACTCAGAATAAGCCCGAACCAGCTGTAATAACCCATACCTACAACCCTGGTGCCATTACATGATAAACCACCTAGCTCTAATGCTCGCAACCATAACCCCTATCTGCAGCAGCTGCACACAACACCTAAATACTGATAGAGAAGCTCTTATCGACTGAAATTTCATTCCAACACTTTCATATACTGCTAACAATACCGAAACACGCAATAAACCGAAACCGTTTCTCAGGTTAACCATTCATGAGGCCACTTCCCCTTTTGCAGTTACCATAGCAAATTTGAACCGAACCTCGATATTAACCCCTTAAACATGCTGAATTCGAGTCTGTTTGTATTCATTGATGATCCCAACGATCCCTCCTGACCAAACACACCATCCAGGTGACATGACACATCAATACGAGCCTAAGCCACAACTTGCATAATACGCGCACCAATAAGAAACGGTCTGAACATACTTAAATCATGAAAAATGACTCAAACGAAAGAGTTGTACTTCAAGCTCATCTGTACCGTCACAACACAAGGCTGAGACCCCGTCTCACATCATAGAAATAGAACACCTGAATTTACCCCGAACGGTCATATCTCCACGTGGCCTCGCCACAGTACACGATTCTATCCAAACACTATTACACATGAAACCCACTCATGTCACTATGCTCAAAACCGACAGCCACAATTTGATGTCTGGAACCAAAGCAATTCATTACACCCACGGTGAAACAAATAACATACGCCACGCAACGCAATAGGTCATAACCAATCCTCCATCTACCGTACAACACCCAATTACTCTTCTCGCTCGACTATCACTATGAATTTCCCAGTAGAACCGCACTACATGTGCCCATAACCAACAAATCATGACGTCTCACTACACCGAAAAGCATCCCATAGATCTCCTCATATCACTAACAAGCTCAATAACGATCGAATCAACCTATCCCTCAACAATATAATTCGAGGCCAACTAAGCCAACTCAAGCTAAACGCGTATCCAGATTGGCCTACCAGCGAACTCATTACCAAGAAAGCCTAAAGCTTCTCCTTCCACTACTATAAATCCTGCCGAAGCCGTACGATACGGTGCCCGGCACAAAATAAATAACGAAATCCACAACCCCGCCCAGTGACATGCCCGGCCACAGAAACGCATCCGAAAAGTCCCTTAACATCGGTACGGAACCAATGGTAAAAACCTCTGTACTAACAATCATCACGAAGGCCCAATTAAGAAAAACAATCCTTCCCCGTCGCCCACTGGGTCTTTAAAATATAAGCCACTCTGCTAGAACATAATCCAATGCACCTCGCTACTCAACCCGTGGCATTTCTGGCATAGCCCATAGCGCAATAGTTCAGAATCACCTAATACTCAGACAACCAGTCTGAATTTCAACATCACATTCAAAATCCAACATACCAGTAAATAAAGATCCACCCGAGCCTCCAAATCCCGATTGTCGCTCAATGGTGCCGAATACATACGGTCCACAACCACGACATAGCCTGTACATGAGAACTCTCAGTCTCCAGCTCCATATAGCACACGAATCATCGTACCTGATCCCAATTTCGCCGTCCAAAAGCATACCACACCTTAATACCCAACAATTCCATGATAGATACTCTAAAATTTCTCTATGTCACCAAGCCAACCCGAATATCACCAGTCGATCTAACAAGAAAGTGCCGCAATACCACCGAAGTTCCATCCATTAATCACATTGCCCTTTTCTAAAACATATACTCTCGTCAAATCCCTTTAAAATAGCAGTACCATTTTCCTTGATTATCTGAGGCTACCTACTGCCTAAGCATTTTATGAGCTTCCTTTCTGAACTGAACTGTAACCTAATACACACAAGTCTCGTTCCTCCACAACATACCGCATATAACATACCATCTGAGGATACATGAAAACCTTACCTCCCTTCCGGGCCACAGACATCTATGCACTCCACCAGTCAAGAACTTCCATTAATCCCATCTAGAAGAAAAATCATTACATATCCCATGTCTTTCATATTCGTAGAAAATGTACCTCTTCAACCACGGTAGAAATCAACAAGTACTCTCTCAATTCCGTTTGCATAAATTAAACTGCCAAGACGGAATCCTTCTAACTCGACCAAGCTAAGCAAGCCAACAAATCCCAAGAGCATTGCTGCAAAATACTTGTACGAACTCATTACCTCGAACACATACAAAGAATTAATCATATCCTTACCATGCCGATTCGGTCTACTATCAAGCTACTCCATCTATCTAAATTTCCTTCTGATTCATATTCAACTTGATATTTTCCTTGCTGTAGCACCACAGTTCCTCAACCCAGGCTCACTGCACGAGACCCACGCGCAAAACCACACTGTCTAAGACTCATAAGCCACTGAATCCTCTCTCAATTATTTCCAGATACACCACATTCCAACATACTCCACTCCGGAGAACTTCCTGTGAATCTAAATCTGTTACTTTTACTTTCCAGATACTAATATATAGAATCCCATAATTAACATAAAAATACCACAAGTCTTGACCTCTTCCAATGGAGACTCAGTTCCTAATCACATATGCTACTTTAAGATACCCCATTATTACATGTAGAATCTTGAACATATTAGAACCACTTTCGAGATCCATTCACTCTATCCAGCTTGCATTTAGCCCGCTCAACTAACAAAACCACCTGTGCCTCATTAGCACTCTGACACCGCAGGATACGACCTTATCCCAATACAAACAAGCATCTTCCTTCTCTATACGCTAGGCATTCTTTACCAACAACAGCTCAAGACATCCTATTATTTTCACACATCTACGAAGCACCATATAACCTTTATTAAAATTTTCCTTCACTCGTGCCAACCTCGGCTCAATTCCACAATCAGAACTGATTCGCTAGCATGCCTCAAATCGGAACCAACATAGCAACACCACCGTACAATCAGCTAACCAATAGCAAGCTCCCCAACTTGGCTCAAAGCCATAGATCAGAACACACAATACTCATAACACTTTTACTCTATTGATGCCACAATACCATAGTGAGATTAAACTCGAGTCATTTATAAGTTTGCGAAACTCATATTGTCTAGTAATGTAAACCTTCTGCAACTCTCGCATTCATTCCCGCAACAGTTAAACCCACTTTCTTAAGCGACCCGAAATTCCAAATTCAGTACGTATTCTTCAATTACACATGAGATCTTCTGACATACACATGAGGATCACGCCACTTCAGAACACTCCGCAGGAGATAACCCACCTGTTTCGCCTCAATACAACATTTCTGCACACCTTCCACCGACATAAGCATTACGTAGTCACTTGACCTTCTTGAGTTTGTACTCATACCGCGACATGAAATTTACTTCACTCTTAACTAGGAGTCTTGAAAAGATTCTCCACATGCCTATAATCTTGGAACTACACTTCCACTAACAATGGAAATCATACACTTAGTAGTCCATCTATCATCCAGCAAATCTTCCTCAACACTTCCAGGTCATATAGAAATATCATGCAGAATTAGCATATTCATCACATAGCTATCCAGCCGTTATTCCCACTATTAGGGACAATACTGAACATATAAGTTCAAAAAACTTGCTCACACAATCAGCACCTCGGTGCTCAATCCATAGGTAAAAATCCGGCCTCAAGTCCTCCAGACTGGCCCAACATAAACTCACAGAGATTGCACCTCGCCCCTCGATCGGGGGATCACAAGCCATCAAGGCACATCTGATACTGAGCGCTCATGCGCCCGTACGAACATGTAGAAGGAATTTCAAGAGTTACTTTTCAAGCTGACTCAAGGACGCACGATAAGAATTCAAGAATGAGAAGTTTTTCCTAAAGGTTCTGCAGCCTCTCGAGGATAAATACAGACGTCTCTGTACCGATCTGCGAGACTTTACTAAACTGGCTCATGACCCGCGAGACCAAGTAACCTAGGCTCTGATACCAACTTGTCACGACCCAATCCCCGAACCCGGTCGTGATGGCGCCTTTCGTGAAGACAAGGCCAGCCAAACCAAAACGGAACACCTCTTTTAAACAGTTAATCATCATAACCGTAATAACATGTAATATGATACTCATAAACTATGAAAATTTTAACGTAACAAAAATAGGAACCATCCCGACACAGCCCAAACCGGGGTGTCACAAGTCACGAGCATCTATAAGAATGAAATTTCCACTTTACAGTCTAGAAATACACTGAACAGGAATAATGAATAACATAGAAAGACAGTGGTGCTACGAACGCTGGCAGTCACCTCGCTAAAACCTCTACAACTCTGCCTCCACACAGCCAATACCCGCTACCGGGTGAATAAGTACCTGCAACTGCATTCGAGGTGCAGGGAGTAATGTGAGTACTCCGACCCAGTGAGTAATAACAATAAATAATGGCTGACAGTGTGAAATCACGTAAAGGCACTAAGCAGTTCTATATCAAAACAGTAAAATCATTTAAGCAACAGTGAATGAGGAAATCATGTGAAATTCTTTAAACCAGGTAAAACAGATATAATCAGTATGAATCAGCTCCTCAAGCCTTTCAATTCATTTATTCGTTCTTATCCTCAGTTCTCAATTTTCATATACTTCTCACGATAACCGAATCAAAATATATATATACTGCTGCGGAGTGCAGCCCGATCCGTATATCGATGTAGCATAATAATAGTCGACTGTGCTCACTGGGGGTGTGCAGACTCCGGAGGGGCTCCTTCAGCCCAAGCGCTAAATAATTACTGCGGCGTGCAGCCCGATCCATATAAGTAATTGTTGCGGCGTGTAGCCCGATCCCTAATATGTATAATATATATATATATATATATATATATATATATATATATATATATATATATATATGTTGTGGCGCGCAGCTCGATCCATATCATATAAAATATCCTCACTATTGGGTCCTCGACCCCTCTCAGTCATTTAAAATCACAGCCTCTCGGGCATAATGTACGGTCGGGATCTCAGCCCTCATATCTCTTTCTATTTGTGATTAACATTTCAAAAATCTAGTTCATATCATTCTTAAGCAATTGGAAACATGACTGAGGATATAAATTCTTTAACAAAATAAGTGGGGAAAACTAGTCAAAAATCCCCTAAGGGTTCTACAGGTCGGCACAAGCCCCCAAGGATGGCAACAAGCCCAATTCACAATAATAAAGTATATGTCTCAATCAAAAATGTAGTAAAAATATCATTAGAGATGGACCAAGACACAATCCCCATAGCATTGAACCTCACGCTCGTCACATAGCGTGTATCTCAACTTAGTATAGCTCTACGTTGTGCAATTCCGGGGTTTCAAACCCTCAAGACATCATTTAAGATCATTACTCACCTCAAACTGGCCAAAACCCTAGCTCGCTATGCCATTGCCTCTCAAATTGGCCTCCACGTGCGTCGAATCTATCCAAAATCAGAACGAATACGTCACAATATGCTAAGGGAACAAAGCCCAAGCGAAAACATTCGAAAAATATCAAAAATCTCAAAATTAGCAAAACCCGAGCCCCGGGCCCACGTCTCGAAATCAGGTAAAATTTACATTTTCAGAATCCTCATACCCTCACGAGTCTAACCATACCAAAATTATCCAATTCTGATATCATTTGGTCCTTCATATCATCATTTTACATTTTTGAAAGGTTTCACAATTTTCTTACCAAATTCCATCTCAAATCACACATTAAATGATGAATTCAGTGATAGATTCATGTATTCAAGCCAAATCTGAGTTAAAATCACTTACCCCAATGAATTTCTTGAAAACCCTTCGAAAAATCGCCAAAATCCGAGCTCTCTAGGTCAAAATATTAAATAAAACCCAAAACCTCATATTTATAGGTACCCCTCAGGTATCTGCTACCGCGGGCTGCACCAAAACTCACGCGGTCCGCGCAAGCCAGTGCGGTCCGCGCAAAGGTAACGTGCGGCTGCACAGGCCTCCCTCTACAGTGACAGGCTTTAGTATTTTGGCCATACCTTTTGCTACAGATGTCCAAATTGCGATATCTTTACCCTTCTGGAAACTAGACACGAAGAGCTACAACTTTCGTTTTTGAATCACCTCAAAATTATTTGTAGATCAAAATAAGCTTCCGAAGTAGGACCAGTTGAATGTTCTTCACCGTGCCCATGCCCCACTTTGTGCGGTCCGCGCGACGCCTACTGCGACCGCGCCCGTGTTTGTCCGGGCCGCACAGCACTCACCGCGGGCGCACTCACCTTTGTGCGGACCGCATGGGTGAGTTCTGGGGCCTGCAACCCCTGTAGACCTGTTAAGCTATGATTTTTGCACTAAAAACATCCCGGAACCTACCCGGAACTCCCAGAACTTCAAACCAATTGTACCAACACATCTCATGACATCGTTCAAACTTGCTCAAAACTTCGGAACGCTCACAACAACATCAAATCACCAATTTAACATAGGATTCAGGCCTAAGAACTCCAAGAACTCTTAAATTATGCTTTCAATCAAAAGGTGTATCAAATCTCGTTCGAATGACCTGAAATTTTGCACACACATCCCAAATGACACAATGAAGCTGCTGCAACTCTCGGAATTCCATTCTGACCCCTATATCAAAATCTCGCCTATCAACCGGAATTTGCCGAAATATCAATTTCACCAATTCAAGCCTAAATCTTCTCTACAACTCCAAAACCAATTCCGATCGCGCTCCTAAGTCACAAATCACCTCCCAAAGCTAACCAAACCATCGGAACTCACTTCCGAGCCTTCTAACACATAAGTCAACACCCACTTGACTTTTCCAACTTAAGCCTTCTTAAAAGAGACTAAGTGTCTCATTTCTTACCAAATCCTCTCCGAACTCGAACTAATCAACTCGATCACATAAAATACGGATAACAAAGCATAAAGAAGCTGAAATGGGGGAAATGGAGCGGCAACTCATGATACAACGGGTCGGGTCATCATAATAACATAAGCGGAAGAAAATAATAAGCCATCTGAACACAAATATCTATTACAACTGTTGAAGTCTCGACTACCCAGAACTGGTGTCACAGTTTTACAAATAGTCTAAGAATACTACAAATAAAGGTCTGAAAGAATTAATTATAATACTGTCTTTGGAAATACATGTAAGAAACAGGAAAGTAGATAGAAGGCGATGCCAAAGCTTGCGGACGCCTACAAGACTACCTCGGGTTGCCTAATGATCAAGAATCAACAATCTCACTGCGGTCCAAAGTCCACAACAATGGGGTCTGCACAAAAGAGTGCAGAGTGTAGTCTCAGCACAACCGACCCCATGTGCTGGTAAGTGCCTAGCCTAACCTCGGTGAAGTAGTGACGAGGCTAGGACTAGACTACCAAATAAACCTGTGCAGTTCAAATATATACAACGGAAAAGAAATATAGAAATAAACAAGTAAAGTTGGGAGGGGAAAGCATGCTTCGGGGAATAGCAGGTAAAACAGAATATCAAGAGAATTATTAAGGAATCAAAACCACACACTAACAAGAAAAAAGGAACAAAGGCATATTTCACTTTCTTTTCATATCTAGTGGCAGGCGTGCCACCTGCTCCCAATTCACCTGTCTTGTGGTAGGCGTACCACCCGCTCCCATTTTATTATATCTTGTGGTAGGCATACCACCCGTTCCCATTTCATTATATTTTTATTGCGGTGTGCAACCTGATCCACATATAATATTGTTGCGCCATGCAACCCGATCCACATATAATATTATTGCGGCATGCAACCCGATCCATATATAATATTGTTGCGGCGTGCAACCTGATCCATATATAATATTGTTGTGGTGTGCAACCCGATCCACATATAATATTGTTGCGGCGTGCAACCCGATCCATATATAATGTTGTTGCGGCATGCAACCCGATCAATATATAATATTTACAATTATAACGAGAGTCCCGACAAGAGATCAATAAGGTCTACACTGTCCCCGCAAGGGATTCGACACCATAAGCAATTACGTCCCGGCAAGGGAGAAACAGCTATAACCAAACTTGATACCACACCTAAATACCTCAGCTATAACCAAGCTCGTTACAACATCTAACCACCTCAGTTATAACCAAACTCGTCACCACACCTAACTACCTCAGCTATAACCAACCTCATTCTGACATCTAACTACCTCAGCTATACCCATAATCCTTACCCAACACAAAGAATCATCAACCTAAGCATCTGTAATATCAATTAAGAAAACAATGCAAGGGAACCGCAATTCAACAATAGCCCGGCAAGGGGGCAACATAATGATATCTTCTCTTTCTCATTCTTACTTCACAATTCACTTCACAACTCGAGCCAATGCTCTAGAGTTTCAATTATCACTTATACTTTCACAACTCATTTCATAACTCGAGTTAATGCTCTAAAAGTTCAATTGTCACTTATACTTTCACAATTTTGCTATAAAACTTGAGCCAACGCTCCTCAATGTTCATAGGTCACAATTCTTTCCACAAATTTATACAACAATTAGAAATCTTCACCAAGGCATGAATAATACAACAAAATCATGAAAAATCACAATATAAGACTACGGTCATGCTTGACACCAACGTATAGATACTCGTCACCATGCCTATACGTCGCTCTCAACAAGAAGCAAATAGAAAATAGGACACAACTCCTAATCCCTCAAGCTAAGGTTATACCAAACACTTACCTCGATGCCACGAACACAATTCACGATTCAATTATAGTTTTACCCCTTGATTCCACCACCAATTTGCTCGTATCCAGTCATAAGTTACTTAATTACATCAATAAATGCTAAATCAATCAATTTGAATGCATGAAAATGGATTTTCCAAAGTTTTACCCAAAAAGTCAAAATTGGCCTCGGGCCCACATGGTCAAAACCCAAGGTTCGAACCAAATCCGATTACCCATTCCCCCATGAACTCAAATATATAATTTATTTTGAAATCGGACCTCAAATTGAGGTCCAAATCCCTAAATTTTGAAAAACTTAGATTCTACCCAAAACACCAAATTTCCCCCATGTAAATCATTAATTTTGAGTTGAAATCATGTTAAAAGATGTTAAGGAGTGAAGAAAATGAGTTAGAAATCACTTACCAACGTTTTGGAGAAGAAAGGTTGTTTGAAAAATAGCCTCTTATGTTTTTGGGTTTTGAAAAATGAAAAATAACTGAAAATACCGTCTAAATATACTATTCTCAGGTGCCCTGTGCGGACCGCACAAAACCAACTACGGCCGCACAGCACTACTTGTGTTCTGCAGTGACAGGTCTTAGTATTTTGGCCATAACTTTCTCTACAAATGTCCAAATGCCTATTATAATATGGTTCTTAAAACTAGATTCAAATATCTATAACTTTTGTTTTTGAATCATCCTCAAATTCCTCGTAGATCAAAATATATGAGCTTCTGAAAGTCACCCGAGCCCTCAGAACTCCAAACCAAGTGTGCATACTAACTCAAAAACGTCATATGGACCTACTCGTGCGATCAGATCATCAAAATAACATGTAAAATCATGAATTAAATCTCAAAACTCAACATTTTCATCAAGAACTCTCAAAGTTCATAACTCTTCAACTGGAAGTCCAACTCACGTCAAATAAACTCCGTTTTTTACCAAATTTCACAGTTATCTTTCAAATACTATAACATGTTTTTATCGGGCTTCGGAACCAAAATACGGGCCCGATAACAATGGTTTCAAATATTAATTCTTTTCTTCATTTCTTAGATAATTCAGTAAAATAATTTCTTTCAAAAATTGATTTCTAAGGCTTGGGACCTCGGAATTCATCTCTGGGCATACGTCCAAGTCCCATATTTTACTGCGGACCTCCCGGGATCATCGGAACACGGATCCGGGTCCGTTTGCTCAAAATATTGACCAAAGTCAACCATAATTAAATTTTTAACTCTAAAAATTTCTATTTCTCACATTTTCACATAGAAGACTTTCCGGATATAGGTCCGGACCATGCACGTAAATCAAGGTGGGGGTAAAAAGGAGGTTTTTAGGCATCAGAACACTGAATTCACTTGCAACACAAGTTAGAGTTGTCATTATTTGGTATGTTTTCCTTAAATGTTTCTGTCTATTTGCCTCTATGCATCTTCCACTCTTGTCGTTAATTGTTGGCTAGTTTTATTTACCCCAAAATTAGGGCTTCTAAAATCTTTACCAAGATTTTAATCTTTTTCATCTCGTCTGTATTGATACTTTCCTTATTCTGTTCATCCTACCTTGTTCCTTTATTTCTTCACCTTGTTTGCTGATTGATAATTGGTTCTATATGATACTTACCTTATTCTGAGAAATACTCGCCCGATTGCTCGCTAATTGACTGAACTATGTACTAGTTGCCCCTAAATTAAACTCCTAATTGATTTTGGAATTATTTTTTACCTTATTTAACCTAGTATTTAATCTCTAATCAATTCCGTATAAGGTTTTCCTTAAATCAAGTAGTACTAGCCTAACTTTACTCGATTCTGTCTTGTTAATTGATTCATGCTGACCTTTATTGATTGTTAATTGATTTTCATTACCTTATTGTTTTACTCTATCGCATGCTATAAAAACCCTTCCCCTTTCCCCTTTAGAGACATTCGAACTCTCCTATTCTCACTACAAAACTTAAACTCTCTCTTGCTCATATTCTGATTTCTGTACTAAGAGGCTATTATTTGGCCGGCTGAAAGCCAAGGCCAAATTGTTCTGGAACTTAACTGCTACTGTATCATTATTTTCTTTTCTTCTCAACTGGCATGTCCTAACCTTTGCAATTCCATTCTCTATGCATTGTTTGATTAACTTGTTTCAATTCCCAGCATGATTCTGTTTGCTATGTGACTGCCTAACTCCGCTTGATCATGCTGAACTAAGTTATCTCTAATAATGTGAAACCTTGTCTAAATCAGTTGTATATTCCTTGTTCTAAACATGGTTGGTTACTGCAAGCATGTAATTAATATGTGGCTAATTCTGACTGTTAATTCAAGTGTCCTTGCTTGTGTGATTACTGATATGAGTATCCAATTTAAAAAAATACCAATCTATTTGAATCATGTGCTGAATATGGATTCTATTTTTACAGCTATGTTTGCAACCCTGTAGTCTGAATCTATTTGCTTCTGAAATTAAACTGTTTTCTAAAATTGTCCCCCTTACCTTCAATGTCCCGATTCTCAAATGGCTAGTCTTAGTCCCTTAGGTTCCTACCACCCCCAGTGTGAGCACTACTTAGGGTCCCTGAGACTCTTTTGAACTCTGACACATTGGGGCTGGTTTTCCAATCCTTTATGAATTTTGTGTTGAACATCTGATTCTGGTGTGAGCATTGCCTGGGGTCCCTACGGCCCTTGGGAACTTTGACACACTAGGAACCCAATTTTATGTGCTATGGATGGACTGTCATTATACTCAGAGCTGCTATGTTCGAAGGCCTGGTTCCCAGGTTGATATTGGGCCTATGAAGGCTCCCTATAATATAATGGATACTATTATGTAATTTATTCATTCAGGAATGTAATAATCTCTTTAATAAACAGATTTGGGGCTTATTAGTAAAATCTGGAGGGGGGGTCTATTCTTATATCTTTATTGAAATTGGGTAGAAATCCTGCCTATATGACTTAACTATGCTGATTGCATTATGTGGATATTGTACTGTGTTTAGAGATCCTGTCTGTAGGATTTTTATGATCATTTTGATTTGTGCTGCACATCTGCATGTTAGAAACCTTGCTTATAGGACTTTACGTTTAATTCTGCACATTAAAAATCCTGTTTATAGGATCTACACGTATTTTCAACTCAATGTGCATTAGTGACCATGTCTATAGGATTCTGTCTGTTGATTAACAACTTTCCTGGCAATTTGCTTAAAATATTTCTGTCTACACATGATTAATATATATCATGCCTATAGGAGATAAAAAATGAGTTTCCACTTAGATATCATGCCTATAGGGTGAAATCAATTCTGAAACTTAGAGATCATATTTATAGGAGTTTAAATCAAGTCAACACTTAGAAATTATGCCTATATGAGATATATAAAATCAGTTTCTGCAATTTAGATATCATGCTTATAGGGAATTTAAAATCAATTTCTGCAATTTAGGTATCACGACTATAGGAAATAAGTAAATCAGTCCCAACACCTAGAAATCATGTTTATATAAGCTAACTGATTCTGTAAATTAGAAAGCATGTCTGTAGGATCTAAGGAGATAAAAACCTGTTAAAATCAGTAACTGGTTTATAAACTGTAGTCGTTAATTAACAGTTTTAGATACCATGCCTATAGGATTCTGCTCTGGTCCTCATTTAGGCAAGCCTGTAGGGTAATTAAAAATTCTGGGTCTAAAAAAATTGTGACTCCTTGCTGCTTGAAACACGTCCAGATTCAAAACATTAACAAAAATCAGTAGGCAAACTGATAGGTATTGCTACTCGTCTTAATAAAGTTGTTGTATATTCTATTTATGCTCATCTAGATATCTTGTTTATAGGATCCTAAATTATAAAACTTTGTTTGTTTGAATTGCATGCACTGATTGGCTATTTGTGGAGGTTAACATAAGCCCCCTTATTTGCTCGTTACATGATAGTCCTATCTGAATTTTGTTTGCCGCTTAGTTTTCTCATTTTTAAGCAACATAGGTGGGTCTAGATCCATCCTAAATTGAAGTCCTAAACACCTCCAGGACTATAGGTAAGGGATGGGCAGTACACGCATAAGGTACGTATTATAAGCTACTATAACGCTTAGGTAACAACTGAAAGATAGTAAGGGGGTAGTAAAGAAGATGATAACATGTGCGCTAATGCTATGCGTAACACCCCAATTTGGGGAAAGTTACCAAGTATTGCATGGAAATGATCATATAGGCTAAAAAACATAGGACCCCTTTAATTCTTGTTTTAAAGTAATTATCTATTTGTTTTAAATTGTTAACTTTCCCTTAAAGACTAATTCACTTAATTGAGTTTGGCCGGGACCCACCGTTGTGGACCTCGACGGATGTCTAACACCTTCCCCTCAAGGTAATTTCGAGCCCTTAATGTAGACGCGTGATTTTTGACCCTCCCCGAGAATTTTCACATTTTTAGCGTAAATATTTAATTTAGGTCTAATATAGCTATTTTAGCTATTTTGACTATTTTACTTTATTTTCGTCGCAAAAGAAAAATTACAAAAAATATATATAAAAATTTTAGCTTATGTATTTCTCATAAACTTGAAAAATACAAAAAATAGTACCTTATTTTTGTACTTTGTATAATTTCGAAAATTATAAAAAAATATATAGTTTTATTAATGTTTTGCAGTTATTTTAATCTTGAAAAATACAAAAAAATAGTACTTTATATTTTATCTTTATATAAAAACGAAAATGACAAAAATAGTTTTATTTATGCTTTGTAGCTATTTTAATCATGAAAAAATACTAAAAAAAAAAAAGAAAAGAAAAAGAAATAGTTTTGTTTTAAATGTTAGTCTTATTTTGGTAGTTATTTTGCTTGCATAGGATTAATTGAATAACATCGTGTTTTTATTCTCGGGTCTGGGCAAAGAATAATATTTGGGTTCAAACTACCCGTTTTTAGGCCTAATTTTCGGACCTAGCCCGTAATAATCCGAGCCCACCACACATGGGGGACACGCGTGGGGAACACGGACGAAACACCACACACGGGGAACCCCACCACGCATGGGGGACACAAGTCTTGGACCCCTACACACGTGAGGTCCATGTTCTTTGAACAAGATACAAAACACACGGAGGGACCAAAAGAGGAGAGACCACATACACGCCTGTTCTCTTCTTCTTCTTCATGAAGAAAGAACTTAACAAAATAAAAAAACATAAACCAGTGGCACCCCCAACCCCTGAACCACCAGCGAACGACCATAATCAGCCTCGTCCTCATCGTCCCTCATGTCCAGCAACAACCAAGCGACGAACAGCAGACCCGATGGCAAGCAGTGCTGCTGCTGCTGCTCCACCTGTCCGTGAACGACCCTCTCTCACGCTGCGGCTTCATCTTCTTCGACCAGCCTACATAACACCAAAACGACCCTCCTGAGGTTTCTTCTTCTTCTTCGAACCAACAGCAACCAGACGGACACGAACCAGGTCCGTTTTCATGTCCCTTACGTCCTCCCTTTATGCAACTCATTTTCTGGGTGGTCGTGAGACCCATTTCTACTGCTGAAGTTCCATTAGTTTGAGTCCATGTTGGAACTCGCTCGTGAAGATCTGCTCGGAGCCGGTTGTTGAAGTCTCGAGGTCGTTTCCGTCGAGGTTTCCATTTTGGTCCAGTGATTACTGTCGTTTTTGTGTGTGAAGATTCAATGTAAGACCCACTTTCTTTATTTTGGATTTGTTCTGCTTATATGTCTCTGTCTATGTATTTTGCTTCTTCAGTAAGTTGTGTGAAGATTAATGTTTTCTTTGATTATTTGTTTTGATTTAGACACTAATCCATTAAGAGTGTGAATCCAGCTCATTTTCTGTTTCTCCTGTATAGCCCATTTTGAAGAAAGAGAAAGACCATCCAACAAATATGGAAATAGGTATCATAATATAGTAACTGTGTTTGGTTATATGTTGAAATTGATTTCGACTGATTTTCATACCCTTTTATTAAGTTTATTTCAAATGGATCTCTGTTCTATTTAATCACAGAAGAAACGAAAATGAGAAAAGTTTTACTGTTCGGTCATGGTTGTTGCGCCAGTTATATGCCCATGTGATTATTTTACTTGTTGTTCTCTTTTTAAAAGTGAATAAAGCCATGATATCCCTGTGGCCCATGTGATTATTTTGCTTGTTGTCTTCTTTTTAAAAGTGAATAAAGTTATGATATCCTTGTGGATTCCTTAACGTTAATGTTGTCTTCATAGTTTAGATTTTTATAGTTTTTCTTGTTTTCCTTATAGTTAGCCTATGGATATGAATATCGTTAAGTTTGTTTTAATTATGAACCTTCGTGCTTTAAGTTGAATGTGATTTTTTGAAATAAATTGAGGCGTGCCATTTAGCAAATTTCACGGCCCTACCCAAAGTAAGTGATATGCTAGTCGCTTTAGGCGCGATTTAATTAATCTTACCTTCTTAAACTCGGGTGCGCATTTCATGCGACCCAAATCCAAATCCCAAAACATTGAATAAAAATGTGTTCCGGATTACGGGTGCATTTCATGTGACGCAATCCAAAGACATGTTTTTAAACGATGTTCACATTCTTTTTAAAATATAATAATAAAAGCGGTAAAGAGTTAAAACTTGCATAAGAGCGCATAATTGTATAAAATCAGATAAACAAGGTGAATATGACAGTTGAGCGACCGTGCTAGAAACACGGAATTCGGGAATGCCTAACACCTTCTCCCGGGTTAACAGAATTCCTTATCCGAATTTCTGGTTCGCAGACTGTAATATGGAGTCATTCTTTTCCTCGATTCGGGATTAAATTGGTGACTTGGGATACCCTAAATCTCCCAAGTGGCGATTCTGAAATAAATAAACAAATCCCGTTTCGATTGTTCTTTAATTGGAAAAAACTCCTTGTACCTTCGCGGGGGCGGAAAAGGAAGGTGTGACACTTACCCAATCTTTGGTAATGTAAACTAGTACATAAGTTATTTGCTCTAGGTTCCCTAACACACCTTAATCCGTTAGGTGGCGACTCTTCTAATCTCATACCCAATCCCAAAAGGAAATGAGTTGTCCCAAATGTCGAAACTCGATTTTGCGAGAAAAAGGGGGGCCGACACCAATTGCTCCTCATCCTCAAGGTTCCATGCGGCGTAGAACTCGTGCACTAAGCTAAAGTTTGCCTCTCCCGAATTTTTAAATACAAAACACAGTCCTAGTTCATGTATTCTTTCCCAAATCTGAGGGTAACAGGATTTCAATTTGTGCTCATTAACTATAAAATCAAAGAGATATGAGTTTGGGCAACACATCTTGTTTCATTCCTTCGCGGATGGGGGCACACTCTTGATGACATACTCATGAATCGCTCACTCTTGCGGTTGTGCCCCAGTAGAAGCAGAAGCCACTTGTTTTCCTTTACCACTGTGACTACCAGACATAGCCTCAACTGTGTTCCTTTTCTTTGGTGGTGGGCTTGACGAGGTAGCCTTTTCCTTTGGTGGTGCCTTAGCCTTGGCCAGTACCGTAGAACTAGCCGTTGGAAGAACCATGTTGCACGTACCTATCAACCATGACAATTGTTAATGCAAGGAAACAACAACTATCACAAAAATACAGTCGGAGTGACCCCACACTAAAAGCTCTAAGATATGCTAATTACTTTGAACTATAGGCTACTCAGACTTCGCCTTTATCAAATAAGCGTATTAGCATCTAAATTTCGACACTACACATAGCCCGTATGTCATTTCATACACACTTTATCAATCCACCCTGACTGCGTGAAGTAACCCACACTTAGGGTTTTATATAATTCATGCTCACCTAACATAAAACAATCAATCTTAGAGACTCGAGCTCCAGTTGGGACTAAAATTGCCAATGAGGCAATTTATCGAAATCCTTGTATGAATTATTTGTGTGTGAGTTTCTTTGTCAATGAAGGATTGCTCCACCCTCCCAAGTCGGCTTGGAAATCGAGTGTAAAACACCCGTTACAACAATCACAAGATATCATATGGGGTATTTGGTATTATAAATGTTTTAGCACAATTGCACCATTGTTCTACCTTGTAGAGCATATTACCCAACACTAAAATTTACACAGAAAGACAGAATAGAGGAGAGAGAGAGAGATAAAAAATCATACCTAGGAATTAAGAGAGAGAACGAGGCACTGGAGTGGGGACTTGTTAAGCAGAGGGTTGTGATTTTTGTTTTGTTTGTTTTAGGGGATGGGGTCGTGGGAAATATACAAGGAAAGGGTGTTGGTGGGCCTCATTTATTAGTTAATAGGGTTATATGGTGAGGAGGTCAAGTAAGGTGAAGAAGAATTGTACTTACCTGGGTGAGCTGTTCTCCGCGAGGTGAAGTGAGACGCGACATGGAATTCACGCGAGGCGCCCTTAGATGTGTTGGCCTTACCCCGTTGGACTGTGCGAGGCGGCATGAGAGGAAACTTCCAAACTCTGCGAGGTGCTAACAGGTGCGCTAACAGCCGAGTGCTAGACCCTGCGAGGAATCATGTGGGGTAGTAAAAACTTCGCGCAGGGCGGAGCGTGGGGCACTGTACCTTTATGCTAAGCAACACCAGATATGCTAAGATTGCATAATCGCCTTTGCCCCGTGATGGCTCGGTGTTTTCTTGTTCGTTTTGCAACAACTGTTTTAGCCCTAAGCACAGCTTTCTTCCCTATAGCTCCACAACCTATCAAAACACTTCAAATTCAAATAAAACTCACTTGTTAGTCCGCCTCAATATCAAACAAAAACAAAAAATCAAAATTAAACTAACTCTACGCTCTAAATTAAGTTGCCTCACAATAAGCGCCTTAGTTAACGTCATGGCATAACGAATACAATACGACCGTTGTTTGCCTCCCAGGAAGCGCCTGATTTAACGCCATGGCACGACGCAGGCTTTCAAGATTACACTTCGCTCACATATTGGGGCTCTTCCAAGTGCATCACATCTCTCTTCCCTTTTTCTTTAATCATTCCAAGGTAGTGTTTCAACCTTTACCCATTCACTTTAAACATGTTTGTCCCATCTTCGAACTCAATTTCTACCGCTTCACTTGGGAACACATGCACAACTTTAAATAGTCCTGACTATCTAGATTTCATCTTAACTGGAAATAATCTTAATATCGAGTTGTATAACAACACTAGATCTCCGGGTTTGAAGTTCCTATCTAGAATGTGCTTATCATGCATCATCTTCATCCATTAATTGTGCAATCTTGTACTCTCGAATGCCTGGAACCTGAACTCCTCTAGTTCATGTAATTCTATAAATCTACTTGTGCATGTGGTTTTCATATCCAAATTTAACTACCGCAGTGCCCATAAGGCTTTATGCTCAAGCTCCACCGGAAGATGGCATGCTTTTCCAAACACCAACTTGTATGGAGACATACTAATTGGAGTTTTAAATGTAGTATGGTAAGCCCATACCGCATCATCCAACTTTCTTGCCCAATCAGTCTGAGTCGCATTCACTGTCTTGGTTAGAACATTTTTGACTTCCTTGTTGGACACTTCCACTTGCCCGCTTGTTTGCGGGTGGTAAGGTATGGAAACCTTATAGCGAATTCCATACTTTTCTAATAGCCTTGCGAACACTCTATTGCAAAAATGAGTTCCATCATCACTGATTATAGCTTTCGGAGTGCCAAATCGTGTGAAAAAGTTTTTTCTTATAAATCCTACCACTCCCTTGGCATCATTTGTTGGAAGAGCCACCGCTTCAACCAATTTGGAGACATAGTCAACTGCTACCACTATGTACTTGTTACCATACGAGCTAACAAATGGTCCCATAAAATCAATCACCCACATGTCAAACACTTACGCCTCTTGAATTGTAGTCATTGGCATCTCATGATGGCGAGATATGTTGCCGGTTCTTTGACACTCATCACAAATTTTCACCTAGGCATGGGCATCCTTGAATAGAGTTAGCCAATACAAACTTGACTCCAACACCTTCACCACTGTCCTAATTCCTCCAAAGTTTCAACCATATGGTGGAGCGTGGTAAGCCTGCAAAACAGATGATTGATCTTTCTCGGGGATACACCTCCGGATCATGTTATCCATACTTATTTTAAAGATTAAAGGTTTATCACAATAATAAGACCGATAATTACAAAAGAAAGTTTTCTTTTGAATCGAGGAGAGTTCATAAGGTACAATAATGTTTGCCAAATAGTTAGAAATATCAGCATACCAAAGCATCTCCTCCATTTCCACTGCTAGTAATTGTTCATCCAGAATGTCTCTATTATATCTTCAACCTCTACTTTCTTTTCAGCCCCCTCCAACCTTGAAAGGTGGTCTGCCACTTAGTTCTCCATTTCTTTCCTATCGCGGATCTCCAAATCAAATTCTTGTAGCAAAAGAACCCAACGGATCAAGCGTGTCTTTGACTCCTTCTTTGCTATCAAGAACCTAAATGTTGCATGGTCAATATAAACAATCACTTTTGAACCTATCAAATAAGACCTAAATTTGCCGAATGCAAACACCACAGCCAACATAGTAAATTGGGTGCACCATTTTGTCCTTTTTTTGCCCCAAAATTGCTCCTATAGCATAGTCACTTGAATCATACATCAGCTCAAAAGGCTGCTCCCAGTCAGGTGAAACGATGATTGGTGTAGTCACCAGTCTCTTCGTCAGCTCCTCAAATGCTAACCTACAATCATCAGAAATCAGAAAAGGGTGATCCTTTTCAAGCAGTTTACATAAGGGATTAGCAATTTTAGAGAAATCCTTTATAAATCGCCTATAGAAACCGGCGTGCCCAAGGAAACTTCTTACAGACCGAAATGGGCGGTGACAATTTCTCAATCATGCCAACCTTAGCATGGTCGACCTCAATACCCTTACTTGACACTCGATGCCCCAAAACTATACCTTCTTTTACCATAAAATAGCACTTCTCCCAGTTCAGCACCAGGTTTGTCTCCACACAACTTTTCAACATTCTTCTCAAATTGTGAAGACAGTCATCGAATGAATTTCCCACCACTGAGAAATCATCCATAAAGACTTCCATAATATCTTCAACCATATTAGGGAAAATGGGGAACATACACTTTTGGATAGTGGTCGATGCATTACCTAGGCCAAATGGCATTCTCCGAAAGGCAAAGATGCCATATGGACAAGTAAATGGAATTTTATCTCTATCCTCAGGGGATATTGTGATCTGATTGTACCCCGAATATTCATCCAAAAAGAAAAAATGAGACCTCCGTGCCAATCTATCCAACATTTGGTCAATGAATGGCAAGGGAAAATGGTCTTTCTGGGTGGTCGTGTTCAGTTTTCTGTAATCCATGAAAATTCGCCAACCTATGACTGTACGAGAAGAGATCAACCCATTATTCTCATTTTTACAATAGTCATGCCACCTTTCTTCGTAACACATTGGACTGGGCTTACCCAGACGCTATCCGATATAGGAAAAATGATTCCCGCATCCAGCAACTTAATCACTTTCTTCTTCACCACTTCCTTCGTGTTCGGGTTCAACCTTCTTTGATGTTCCCTGGAAGGCTTGCGCCCCTCTTCCAAGTAGAATCTTATGCATGTAAAAGGCCGGGATGATACCCTTAATATCTGCGATGGTCTAACCAATAACAGTCTTACATTCATGTAACACCTGTAAGAGTTTTTCTACCTGCACCGCTAATAATCCAGATGAGATAATAATAGGTAGAGTATAGTTAGGCTCTAAAAAAGCATACCTGAGGTGAGATGGAAGCGGTTTCAGGTCCAACTGTGGTGGTTCCTCTATTGACAGCTTTGTAGGTGGTATTTCTCTTTCTTCTAAGTGTAGTGGCTCAAACTAAGGTTCCCTTTTCTAGAACCCTTGACCTTCGATGACATAATGCACTCAGCCAACTCTTCACCATCCACTTCGTTCAAATTCATCAAACAAGCTTCTAATGGGTCTCTGACATTAAGAGTCTCATCCTTCTCTTGTAGTATTACATCAACTACCTCCACTAGCTAACAATTTGCAAATTCGCTGGGCCTCCTCATAGGCTGTTGAACATTGAATATTATTTATTCATTATTCAACCTCATTTTTAACTCTCCAATTTCACAGTCAATCAATGCTCTCCCAGTGGCTAAAAATGGCCTTCCCAAAATTATGGGTAGTTCTTCGTCAACCTAATAGCCAAGAATCACAAAATTAGCAGCAAATACAAACTTCCCAACTTGGACGAGCATATCATCCAAGATTCCTGTTGGCCTTTTCACTGTGCGATCAGCCAGTTGCAGCAACATTAAGGTTGGTCTAGCTCTGCCAATGCCTAACTTTGTGTAGATTTCCAAGGGCATCAAGTTAGTACTGACTCCCAAGTCACACAATGCTTTAGCAAAAGCATAACTTCCAATTATGCTTAAGATAGTGAACTACCGGGATCAAACACTTTTTGAGCCATAGGTTTTGTCACTACCATACTACAAGTTTGTGTCAAAGTTACAGTAAATAGGTCGTGGAAGTCAAACTTTCGAGACATCAAATCCTTCATCATTTTTGCATAGCCTGGAATTTCCCTCAAAGCACCCATCAGTAGAATATTCAATTAAATTTGTCTGAGCATTTCTATGAATTTCCTGTATTGATCATCTTTCTTTTGCTTTGCCAACCTTTGAGGGAATGGTGTTGGAATTAGCTTCTGCCCACTGCTCTGTGTCTTTTCTTGATTAGAAGTCTTTTCCACTACCTGTTTTGGGAGCTGTTCAATTTCCTTCTCTTTGCCTTTGTCAACTTGTGCTTGTTCAATTACAACCTCTGTGAGCTCTATCGACTCATCGATCTCGAAGGGCACAGGAGTAAGTGGCACTGTGTCTCTATTAGATTGAGTAACTTCTTGCTCTTTGTCCAAATACCTTCCATTCCTGAGACTTACTGCCATTAATTGATTCGGGTTCTGCTCTTTTGGATTGATGTTTGTGTCTGTAGGCAACATTCCTTATGGGTGATTGTTCAAAGCCATGGACAGCTGGCATAACTGAGTTCAGTGCCTTTAATAGTCGAGTCATGTGCGGCTAAATTTTCTCGCATCCTTCCATTTGTCCCAATTATTTGTTGCAGCATGCCCTTGTTATCTATCATATTACTGTCGTCCTGTCTGGTAACCTGCTGTTGATGAGGTTGTTGGTAAGCCAACTATTCTTGGTGCTCCTAGTTGTAACCCTACTGCCTTTGATATGGTACAACTTGGCCTTGTGGTTGTGCTCCCTTATGATCAGAATCGTATTGTTATTGCGTTGGTTTGTACTATTGATTTGAGGTCCCTATTACTGTCCACCTTGCCTCTGACCCCCAAAATTATTTACGTAATTCATGTTTTCTCTTAAGCCCTGGTTATCATTCTCTCCCCTCCACAAGAAAACATACGACTGATTGATACAGGAAGTGCATGGGCCTCCATTGGTTGTGTCAACAATATGAACCTGTTTCGTGCACATCTCATCAATTTTCTTTGTCAACAAGCTCATTTGGGTCATGAGAGTGGCTATGTTTTCTGCATTTGTATTGTTTGGGTCAAGAGCAACAGAATGCACTATTGGAGTGACTGTTATATCCCTCGTCATCCAGCCTGAATTTTGAGCCATCTTGTCAAGAAGAATCTTACACTCTGTGAATGATTTGCTCAAGAATGCACCCCCTGCTGAAGCATCTACATCGGCCTTCAGACTGTCAACCAAACCCATATAGAATCTCTGTCCTAGCATCTGATCCAGGATGCCATGGTGTGGACACTTCACCAGCATGCCCTTAAACCACTCCCAGGTTCCTTGCAATGTTTCAGTTGGTTTCTGCCTGAACTGCAATATCTCATCAATTTGCCTTGCAGTCTTATTGGGTGGATAGAACTTGTTTAAGAACTACTTGACTAGTTCCTCCCATGTAGCAATGGAGTTTATTGGAAGCGAATTCAGCCAAGTTTGAGCCTCCTCGGTCACTGAGAATGGAAACAGTAACAATCTGATTGCTTCGGGTGTCACATTCAGCTATCTTTGAGTGACACAAATTAAAGGAAATTCTTCAGATGTTGATGTGGGGCTTCGAGGTAAGACCCGGAGAACAACCCTTTGTTTTGCAGTTGAAGCATGTTGTTTGTAATTTAAAAAGTCTCTGCTTGTATCGAAGGGACTACAATTGCAGTTTCCATATTGTTAGTAGTTAGTTGCACCCAATCGTATATAGAAGCCTCCGGCACCAGGGGTGCTACCACTCTGATGTTTGGGTTAACTTGATTCTTTATATTGTTCCTGTTGACGTTCTTAACGTCACCCATTTCAATTTCGATTTGTTCGTTCTATTTTAGTTGTTTGCCCTTCTTGTTAGCCCGATTCATTATTCTAAATGCTTTCTCGGGATCTGATAGACCTTCAAATAGTTCACCAGTTTTCAAGGAGCTTCTAGGCATGCACCTGAGGCACAGAAGAATTCAAACGTGAGAATTTCAATGGAAATATTTTTAGCACCACGGAAAATTTATCTAAACTAAATATCCTAGCAATTATTTCAAGTTGTAACGAATAACACCGCTAGTTCCCTGGCAACGACGTTAAAATTTGATCTCACCCAACCATGCCTTATAAAAAGGACTAAGCAGTCGCTGCAAAAATAATCTGGTTCAAGAGTCTGGAGTCGAATCCCCTAGGGAACTAACATATGTGCTACAACTTTTCAGTACCACCAATGATAAGCTCAGACAACTTTCAGAGTTCAATAATTGATTTGTGAATTAACATAAATTACTTAACTAAGGAAAAATGACAATAAAAACAATCAATTAGCAAGAATGAGGTTGAATCAAGGATAGAAAGATCTAGGGTTTACTATTTTCCCAATTGTCGGATTAATTCCTGATACGTTAGCTATAATCTCGCCGCAACACTCTCTAAAGATGATCAGTTCTTGTTTACCGTAATTATCTTTTAATCAATTACAATAATTTACTAGAAGTATTCTCTCGAACTACTCTAGTTGACAATTCGTACAACTCATAAATATCGCGCCAAAGCTTTGTTATCTCTAATCCCGCTTTTAAATTCAAGTAATTAATTTCTTAACTTACTCGAAAGTGGTGGTGTTTAACAACAATCTGATCAAGTGTTCTTTCTCAAACAACACAAGATTACTAGACACGATTATTCAAGGGCCCTTCAATTAACCACAACAAACATATAGTTGAACAATTAAAGAGTAAAAATGGCTCAATTATACCAAAACACGATCAAGGCTTCATCCAACAATTGGTTCCATCAACCTTAGATGACAGGTTTAGCTACTCATAACTATGTAAATAATCATAGTAATATCTAAAAGCATTAAACTATAAATTAAAGGAAAGCCGAGAGAAAAATTCGATTGATTCGTGCTTCCAAAGTGTTCCACAGCATCTTGCCTCTTTAATGATGTCTAACCCTTCAAAAACTAACTTTAAGAGGTATTTATAGGGTTGATACCGAAGTTTACATGTCCAAAACTAGTGAGGAATTAAAATTGGCTCGGATAGCATCGTCGGGGCGAGGCACTGTCTGGGGCATCAATATTTCTGCGCGAGGCACTGTCTGGGGCGCCAATGTTTCTGCGCGAGACACTGTCTAGGGCGCCAATGACAATGCCCTGGACAAGGCCTTGCACTGTCTATGGCCATGACTTTCATTACCTTGCACGTCTTCTTTTATTGCTCCATTTTGTAGCTCTGAGGTATCATTTTGTGCAATTTTTCTCCAATTTATGTCTAAGCATTCCTACACGTGAAATAAGTTCTATTAACCTCAATTGTCACACAAATTAGCATCCAAACAATAAGCAAATTGGGTAAATAACGTCAAAATATATGAAATTATAGTACGGCATCAAATATCGAGTTAACTAAAATTAGGATATTTCTAGCTCTAATACATATGAGAATGTTTCATGAATGGCTCAACCAATGAAGAGCTAGAATCGCATCTATTTAAAGTGATGTAGATACATTCAAAGATAAGTTCCAAGAGTCCTAGATATACTCCTGGATAACTGCTAAGAGTCCTAATACGGTAATGCCCCTAACATGAAATGATAAAAAGTAATGTACAGTGACACCTTCTCTGTTATAACCTTTTATTCTTCTCTTTTTTTCTTTTCTTTTTTTAACTAAAGGAGTTTTTTTTCTTGCTAACTTTGAATCAATATAGTTAACTAGGTGAATTTGCATTAGTGTTAGCTATGGAGTTTTGTAAATTGGGAGACTGCTTAATTTGTAAAACCGAGACATAAAAAGTGAGCAGTTAATTTCATTGTGGTTCCTTTGGTTTATCGATAACGTGAAAGTGTATTACGAGAGTACATTGTTAGTGAAAATATAGGATAGATAAAGTTAGATATCGAATTGCCTAATTTGATCTTATTAGTTACTCCATGGATTAACTGTGAGATAATCGCCTTTGAATTGCAGATTGCTAGTAGCCAGCATGAGTGATCCTGATTCCTAAAATTGATAGGGAAAATGACAGTAAAAATAATAGCCGAAAAAATAATATATATATATATATATATATATATATATATATATATATATGTTATATACAAAAATTATATAAATTTTATACAATTTTTTAACTATCAGATATAAATAGTTTCTAGTGTGGGTTAAAATTAATAATACCCCAAATTGATACGTGTTTAGGCAGGCAAAGAAGTTAATCAATTAGCGAGCCAACTGAAAAAAAAAAAAAAAAAGTGGAACACGATTGTTTTTTAAACTCCATCCCCTTTTTTTGGGGGAAAAAATCAGAGATAATTGCAAATTAGCCATCGTTTCAAAATTAATCTAATTTAGCCACTTTTATGTGAAAATAAAATCCGAACAAAATACCCTTAAAAATTCAAAAATAAATTCCTATATAATATGTTGGAGTTCAAATATTTACATATGACATTCCTGCATAATGTGTTGGAATTCATGATGTGCTGGAGTTTGAATATAATATGTTGGAAGTTTATTTCTATAATCCGGCATATTATGCTGGAACTTTTTATGTTTTAGCTAGGGTACTTTTGTGCAAATTTTATTTCTATATTAAATAGTGACTATTTTTCAATAACGTTACAAATACTAGCTATTTTTCAATAATCATCCGTAAAAATAACTATGTCATGCCATTTTGACCTTTTGTTGTTGATGTATATGTACAATACTTGTTGAGAATATGTAAAGCATGCACGTAGGCTTGTCCCTAGAACTATGCTGTAGTTGTTTATAATATTTACTTTCCTAAAATAAAAAATGTGAAATCCTCATTTGATGTTTTAATTAATGTTGTATTCTGGGCCGGGCCCGGGCCTAAATGGGCCAAACGGGCCGAGCTTAAGGGGCCTGGGCTCTAGCGGTCCCGGGCCTCACGGTCCGGGGCTTCGTGGGCTCAACGGATGAAACCAGCCCGTGACGGGCCTAAGCCCATATGGTTTGGGCTAAACGGGCCAGGCTCGTGTGCTTAGTGGGCCTAACGGGTTTTTTTTTATTTCCGGACTTTTTTTTTGTTTAAGGCAATTTCTTGTAAACCATATCATGGCTATATAAAAAATATATATGTAGTATATATGTAGAAATCTAATTATTAAAGTGCTTGACGAAAAAGTAAAATAACAAAACAATAGTAAAACTAAATTTTCATGCATAATAAATTAATAAGAAAGTACAACATGAAGTATAAATACGTCTAATAATTTTAAAATAACACAAATTGTTGAAAAATCTTAAAGACGAATTTGCGGATAAATACCATCAACACAATACGTTATATGCCTCCTTAAAATGCCTGTGGTACACCCTGAACGAAAATTTAAGACTCTTCCACAGTTCTTGCACTTTAATATTTGGCCTTCTTCATTTTCTTCAAGCACTTCATAGTAGTGCGAAACAAATAAGCGCACTCTTTCCGAACGAGGCATGATGTAACTTGAAAATTAAGATTGAGACTTGAAGTCTTGAAAATTGGAGATTGAGAGATTGAGAGAAATTTAGATTGAGAAATGAGTATTGAGTATTGAAATGAAGAAGAGGGAGGGGGTATTTATAGTGTTAGAGAAGGTTAGTTTTGTAAATTGAAAAAAATGGCTATTTGTGCAATATGGCCGTTGGTGGTCATTGGGGGTGGGGACCTCATTTTCAATTTTGAAAAATCTTGTTTTGTAGTATATATAGTATATAGTATGTTATGTTATGTATATATATTACCTTATATATTTTCTTGTAGTATATATTGTATGTTATGTATATATATTCCCTTATATATTTTCTTGTAGTATATATTGTATGTTATGTATATATATTCCCTTATATATTTTCTTGTAGTATATATTGTATGTTATGTATATATATTATAGCTTATAAATAATTGCAAGTTAAAGACAAAAAAATATTGCAAAAAGATATTCAAGGGCATGTCTTATAATTTTTATTACCAAAAATGACATATCTTTCTTAGTCTTCCTCCCCCCCAATGGAATGAGCACAACAAGGTACTAATACCACCATTAAAAGGGGAAAAACTAAAAGAAGATGTGCCAAAATACAAGTGTTAATTCCTGGATCGTAATATAAAATACCTCCGGTCACGATGTTAATTCCTGGTTGAACTAGATTTGAACCTGTACTAGGGCTATCCGCAGAATCTACACGTGTCCCCTCTAGCTGCGCTTTCATTTGTAAATATCTAACTTTATCTCTATGGTGTGTTTTTATGTGCCTAGTCAAACTACTCGTGTCGTTACGGTCTCCAGTATATTTATGCGCCAGTAATTTCCCACATGTTTTACACTTAGCCTTATTTTGTTCTCTTACTTGAGTAAAAAAATTCCAAACTAATGATGTTTCTAGGCGCTTAGGAGGTTGTCTATTAAAACCAGGGGTTTCTACAGGTGGGTCGGGCGGTACATCAGTTGGGTTATTAAAAGGACTAGTAGGTGTATCATCTAAATCCGGTTGAGTTTCATCTTCATCCTCATTTTCCTCATCATTTTCAAAGATAGTTTGATTAGGATAAACAGTATTCATAGTTTCATCATCTAAATTTTCACTTGGTGCAACATTATGGCAAAATTAACTATCGAAAAATTGAAAACAGGGGTTATCACTATCAAGAATAATAGGAGCAGCAGGACGTCTACCAGGTATGGGTCGGGGAACCGGGGGAAGGGTAGTAGGTTGGCCACTACTTTCACCAGTTTTAGCTTTTCTCTTACCACCAAACATTTTTATCAAAGATGTCATATTAATTACAATTATGCAAACTAAAACACACAAAAATATATTCTTAAAACTTAAGAGTTGATAATAGATTCAGCTAAAGCTGCGCTTGGAAGATTTCTTTCTCAATCATGAATCCGAGCTTACTACTTGAATCACGAAAGGCGTGAAAGCCACTTGACTGTAAGGAGAGGAGCTCCAGCCACTCTACTTCCACCGCTCCCATAAACGAATGAATGGGACTCCTGGTCCTGATCGAACCAGAGATTCCGACAACCCGGGGAATCGTTGTCGTAGCTCTATAATTCGGATTAAGTTTATCGTTGGATGAACTGCTGATATTGATCCAAAAAAAAAGACGAGAGTTTACCGAATTGCCGAACAACTTCTTGAAAATTGAAAATCGTTGAAGACTTGAATACTTCAATTCACCAACTTCACAATTTTTCACGAAATTTCAACAATAAAATAAGCAATTATAGTAGAGAGATTGAGAGAGATTGATGAATTGGTGAGTAAAAATGAAAGAATGAGGGAGTATTTATAATTGAGAATTGGAAAAAAGTGTAATTATATAAAGTTTGGAGTTAAAATAAAGTTTGGGGGCAAATGGCTATTTTTGAAAGTTCCAACCGGTCAAAATTGCAGCCCAACGGCTACTTTTTTATTTTTTGACCGTTGCTATTTTTAAAAAAAAAAATTAAAAATACCCGTTAGAGGCCCGTTAGGCCCGGTAAGACTGGTCCCGGGCTTAGCGGTCTCGGGCTCATGGGCTATTTTATGTGACCTGGCCCGCCTCGGGTTTTTTGCACCATTAAGGACCGGCACACCAGGACCGGCCCGCGCAGGCCCATTTAGCTCGTTAGGACCGCGGGCCCGGTCCGATCCCAGCCCGACCCACCATACAGCATTAGTTTTAATTCCCACATTCATATATAAATATTAAATTAAATAATTATTGGAACCAAAAGTAGAAAAGATTTTGTTACCTCACTCTATCCATGGCCAATGGTAAAGGAGGTCCATTTAAGTTATAAGTACTACGTATCTTAGATGGATCCAAAATATTAATCAGTGAATATACTATATATCTACTACCTCAAATTTTAACCCTAAATAAGTATATAATTCTTTTTATATGTTTATTCATATCATCTAAAAAATTCAGATCCGCCTATTTGTTTGTTACTCCCCGCATCATTCTCTCTTCCTCAAACCAAATAGCTTTTGCCAACTTTTCAAACCAGTAAATCCTATTTATACTCTTCGTTCCCCCATTGCACCATTGAACTTTGAAACAAACAAAGCCTGAATTAAATATTGTTCTGAAGATTAAGAACAAAGGGACTAGGAAAAAACACAACAACATTCTTGAAAATATGTCGTGGCAAACCTACGTCGACGATCACTTGATGGTCGACTTTGAAGGCCAAGGCCAGCATCTTGCCGCGGCGGCTATTCTCGGACATGATGGTAGCGTTTGGGCTCAAAGCCCCGCCTTCCCTAAGGTTCTTTCTTAAAAAACCTAGTCTTATGGATCTATTCGTTTCACATTTCTCTCTGTATCGTTCTAATTTTATATATTTTTATTGTCTCCAAATGCCGAGAGCAAATGATTTATATCGGAATGTATATACTTTTTGTGCTTTTCTTTCATTCGTTCAATTAGATCTGTTTTTTTATGGTACATAATTTATTATTGGTGTAAGATTGCATGAGTTTTGACCTATGATTATTTGGTATCAACAGACATTCACGGAAATTAATGTAGTATCTGAAAAAAAAATTACTTATGATATTATCGTGTGTGTCCCCAATATTGGCACTATATAGTGTCCAAAGAAGCAATTTAGTGTATGTTAATCATGCAATGTTTAATTTCTATTGAGATTAATTACTCAAGTACAACACATAATGTGTGACTGTTAAACTATTCAAACCAGGGGCATATTTAGGTCTTGGGATATGGGTTCACTTGAATCAATTCTCTTCTCCCTAAACCATATAAAATAATATTATATTTTTTCACAATTACTTAAATATATGTCCGTGCACCTATGCTTAAAGGCTCCTATGATCAATAATTATTGGGTGCACCTTTATGAGTAAAATTGGCGGTTCAAATCCCACTTCGGATGATGGACGGTCTTATTTTCGGCACAGAGTATACATATATACGTGAAAATCACAAAAAATTTAAAAAGAATACAATTTTGGACCTATAATTTTAAAAGTGAAGTGGGTTCATGCCTTCATGGTAAGAGACTAAATTTAAACACATCGAATGTAAATTCTATATCTGTCTTTTCACAATAGTGCACCTATACACTTGAACTTCTGGATCCGCCTCTGGTTCAAACCATAGAAAATTATTGTAGTACTTAATATCATAATCTCGATGCCAAATTTCGTTTAATTTGTCATGATATGAACTTGTTGACGAGTATTATGTCATGTGCTGTGTTTTGTGTTTTCAGTTTAAACCAGAAGAAATTACGAATATCATGAAAGATTTTGATGAACCTGGATTTCTTGCTCCCACTGGGCTATTTCTTGCTGGAATAAAGTACATGGTAATACAAGGAGAACCTGGTGCTGTCATCCGTGGGAAAAAGGTTTTTGCTTTCTTCTTTCCTTGTAACTCATTCTTTTCTCTAAATAATTTCAAATCTGCTAAATCTTTTGTTGTGGAATTCCTGACCTTTTAGAGATTATCAAATTTCTTGCCCTCTAGAAATAGATGTTTGCCACATTTCAGAAGAATTGTGTATTAATCCTTGTTTCATCCACTCTCTACCCGAGGGACTATCGAAAATAATATCACTGCCCTTTCAGAATACGGATAAGGTTTGCATATATACTATCCTTCTCAAACTCCACTTGTAAGAATTCACTGGGTTTGTTGTTGTAGTGTATTAATCCTTGCATTTAAAACGTACCAACATTCTTTAGTTTAATTATCTTTCTTAGGGGTTGTCAGGGGCGGTCCAAAGGCCAAGCCACTAAAGCAAATGCTTAGGCCTCCAAATTTTGGGGCCCCAAATTTTTCCTTTTGTTTTTTACTCTTATTTATATTGAAATTCCGACTAATCTAAATTTGTACCGCGTAAGACCTAATAAAAAAGAGAACACATTTTAACAAGATTTTTTAACCCCAGGACTCAAACCCAATATATCTAATTAAGGTAAGTTTGATCATATATATCTCACAACAATCTTTAGAGGTAGAGTCTAAATATATTTGGTATTTTTAAATAAAAAAGTAAAATATTTTATAAAAGGTAAAGATAACTTTTAATTTAGTATTGATGTAACCGTTTGAGCAAATGGAGAAAGAGAATCACTCCCCCTGAACCCTTGTCGCGAATATAAAATTTTTTATTATTTAAATTTTACAATTGACATCATTAGTGAGGTACCTATATTATTATTCTCCTATTACATTTCTGACTAAAAACGTGCACTAAACTTTTAGAATCCGTTTTTTGGTATCTTCAATAGTCCAAGTATTATTTTTTATCTTTCTCATCAGAAAACATGTACTACATTCTTATATTATCTTTCTTGGTTTCTACAAAAAAACTTAAGTTTTCCATAAGTCATATTGTTCTCTTTAGAAAGAAAAGAGTTATTTTTTCTATAAAAACAAGAGTTGAAGAGTATGGTTGAATAAAACTATATTGCACATTTTTTTTCCTCATGTTTCAAGCGTTTCAATAAGTATATTAGAGCATCAAAAATTATTTCGATATCAAGCTATCAACTTCTTGAGACTAAATTATTTATAAAAGAAACTATTAACAACTTTACATCTTAAAAAGATAGAAAAATAGACTTTAATTAAAAATATAAGTGATTTTTTTTTCCTTTGAAAGGCCTCAGTTTAAAAATTGGCTTTAGACCACCAATCTTTTTGAGCCGCCCCGGGGATTGTAACTTGTAAATCCTGTTATATTGCAAAATACAAGCATAATTCTATTGTTGCATTGTATTTAGGTTTACATCATGTACATTTATTTGGTGACATTGGCTTGAAAATTTTCATCAAGCAACTGAGCGTATGTAATGAACATTCCTGCTCTCTATTCCTTAGTTATGAAAACTATAACAACGATGAGAAGTGTTAAGCTTTTTATTATTCTAACATCAGCTATTTTTCTGGATGACCTTACAATACAAATTAGCTACACAAATATCATATGAACCTACCTAAGGGACCAGCCATTAAATTGTTAACAAGCAAATATTATTGGGGAAATTAAAGGAAAGTATAGTTTTTTGAAAAAATATACTAATAGTTTGACATCCCCTTAAGCTACCATTGTCTGTGCTTGTTGAAAATATTGACCCATTAAGTCCACCATGTTTTGCTTTACTTTTTGTGCTTTTCTTGGGTTTTCTCTTATATTTAAAGTGGAAATGCTGATATGCTTTCTTATTAATGTTGCATCTATAATATGCTGTCAAGGTTTCTTTGTCAATACCCCATGACACATCCCATCACACTTTTTTGGATTTGTTTAATTTTGAGTATAGTCTATATAACAGTATCTTTATATAATAGTCATTCATTATAAAAGTTAATTTTTTTTTGAACTGATAAACATAATATATATACTCTATAACAACATTTCACTATAGCAACCAAAAAATATATGAAGAAATGAGACTGTTATAGAGAAATTTGACTGTAATACTACTGACCATATTGTCAATCTGTTTCCTTTGAGTTAACTGTAAAGTCTTTTTTTTTTTTTTTGGTGTAGGGATCAGGTGGAATAACAATCAAGAAAACTAACCAAGCTCTGATTTTTGGTTTATATGAAGAGCCAGTGACCCCAGGACAGTGTAACATGGTTGTTGAGAAAATTGGAGACTACCTCGTTGACCAGGGTTATTAAAATTTGACATCTCATAATTAAAATTTTGTAATTTGGTGATTGCATCTCCATCTTATATAGCCAAGTGTCACTGGGTTTTTTTGCCAAAAATAATTAACTTTGCCTAATGCGGCCATCTAACGGTTGCTATTTCCTCTTTGTTATAAATTTATGGATATATTTTACTGAAACAATTTTGTGTATTGATCAGTTGTTTACCGCGTCTGTAATAAATTTGATCTTTTAATTGGATTTCTTGTTTGGAGTAATATGCTTTCCTCTGTTTTGAAGTATTCCACCCCAAGCTCTTCAGCTACCTCTTTATGAGAGTTTCTCAAAAAAAAAAACGATCTCAATTCTGATAAAAGGAAAAAAGTTGAAACAGGTTGATGGTCAATAGAGCAGTAGTCTAACTAGGGGTTTAATTTGAGCTCAAACCCAATTAACCCACTAAATCCGTATAAGGTTGGGCAGGTCATTGACCCGCCTATTTGTTGAACTTAACCTATCTTAACTTACTCTATCTCAACCCATTTAAAGTTGGGTTGATTTTTAGTCCAAATTGATCCCTGAGTAACTTTTCCAATTTATCTTTTAAAATAGTTCTTTTTTTAATATGTCATATATGATCATAACAAAAGAAAAAAATTATTTGATAAATTAAAATTAGTCACGTTTATACCCGTTTTTACTTTCCGTCCAAAATCATGTCCACCGTTAATATAATATATAATTTTGTCCCTAACCCTAATAGAAGTCCATTGTGGCACCGGGCCCTTCTCTTAAACTGCCAAGTAGGCAAATACCAACCCAAATTTTATAGACCCGTGCATATTTCTTTGACCCAACTATCCTACCACCTTATGGGTCTTACCCCCCTCTCTCTCGTAAAAATAGCACGGGCTAGCCAATTTTCGGGCTGGTAATTAAAAAATAGCCAACATTTGCAAAGTCATTGAAAAATAGCCACTATTTTGCTGCAATACGGAAAGTTCCAGAATAATATACTGGAGATTGGTGCACATGTGCATGAACTTCCAGCATAATTAACTCCAACACACGAAAAGATCCAGCATAATATACTGGAGATTGGAGCACTTGTGTATGAACTTCCAGCATATTATGCTGGACCGATATATTATACTAGAACTCCAGTATAATATATTGGATACTAGAGTTTCAGTATATTATAATTCAATATTTTCCGGATTTTGAACAGTATTTTTGTTCAGATTTATTTTTACATGAAAAGTGACTAAATTTTAATTACTTTTAAACCTGTGGCTATTTTTCAATGATCACATATAAATCTTGCTATTTTTTAATTTCTCCCCTCTCTCAATCTCTGTCTCTTTGCCAAAGCCGGCTCCGGCGAACCAGACCCTCATCCCCCAACCTCGTCACTTCTTCTCCTCTCTTCTCTTCAAATATGGTGAACTAGGTTTTGGCGAGAGTATCGGATGGAGCTGCCAAAAAAGTGGGGATGTACCAAAAAGACTCGTATAAATAAATAGTTTCTCACTCGTGGGAGTTTTGGTCGGCGAATTTTTCCAATAACCCCTTATTTTCTCTTATCTTCTATTAGTCATTCTGCTCATTTTTTTTATTTTTTACAGGTTACTAGAAAATTAAAAAAATGAAAAGGAGTACCATCTTCAAATGTCGACTATTTTGCAGATTGACCTGCCATGATCCCCTTTCACCCTATTTTTTTCTTTTCTTCTCTTTTTTACTGTTTTCAAATCTCAAAATCTTCTAGTATGCTCAAATTAGATGCAACTTATTCTCTTTCCTTATGCTCATTTTGCTCATTTTCTCCTTTTTGGTTTCATGTTCAAGCCCATTTAAGTGATAGATGTTATGGTCAAGAACCATCAGCGAAGAAACTCATCGGAGTTTGGTCGGAAGAAGCTTCGGTGATTCTCCATTCGATATCTTACCAACAGTCAAGAAACTCATCGAAGTTTGGTTGGAAATCCGATCTCACTAGTGGATTAGATCTGTTGGGACCTTTGATCCATTAGAATCCATTTATAAATTCAAAACGACGATTTGAAATAGAGAAACCAGCACTATTGATAAGGAAAAATTATCATTTTGTATCCTTTTGCTAGAGCTTGTTCGAAAGAAAAAAAGAAGAGTATTTTGTCTACTTTTCCGATCGGCCGAAGACCTTTCATCAGAAGAACTCATGAGACTAGCATGAATTTCTAAAACAACATGAACTCACGATGGATTTCTAAAACAACATATTTATTAATTAGGAAAATTATCAGCTATGTCCATTTATAGGTAGTTCATTACAAAAATTGACCAATTGATAAAATATTACTAATATTAGCCCATTAGTTATTTGTAGCAAAAAAAAAAATCAAATTTTTGCTTTGTTTTGAGTAAGTGTTATTAGAATAGATTGGGCACAACTTAAGGAGCTTGAATCTCAGTTTTGGGATGATTTGGTGAAGTTTTGAGGTGGTTTGAATTAAAAATTCAGTAAAAACTGAATATGAAAAAATGACATGTGTATCACACTGTGTATCATTTGTGTATCACATATGTATCATATTTGTATCTATTGTGTATCACATGTATATCTATGTATACCTGTGTGTGAGATACATGCGTGCTACATGTTTGATACATGTGTCGCAGAAGACTTTTTTGAACTCGATTTAATTACGAATTTTTATACAAAACCAGTCCAAATCACCTCCAATCTTCCTCAAATTTTGTATATTGACTTATCTATATGTTTTCAATGAATTTCAACTTTACCCATTGAAAATATTCCTTTTTTGTTTAGATTTTTGAAATATTGTATATATTTTTTGTATTTCATCACCTTATTTGGTACCTTATCCTTAAAATTTCCTTTCCGTCTTGCATCTAGTGTTGCTAATCACGCTTAAAAATATGGAAGGTGATTTTTGCATGTGATTCTTTGAGAGAAAGAACCCTATTATTTGGTTTTTCAATTTTTGTTGGCTAGTTTTGGTAAGTCTATGATTAATGTCTAGAGGTTGGAAAATTGAGATTTATTTGGGACATTTGTATTGTTGATACCCAATTTCTCCCTATATATTTTCAATATGCAAAATACCTTCAAAATAGCATATATATATATATATATATATATATATATGCATATGTAAGCATATCCAAATGTTTTATTATTTTTCCATAATTTTTAAAGGTTTTCAAATCAATTTATTTCCTTCTTTTATCCATAAAAACCCCAATAAGTATTTTCAAAATTATTATTTTGGTAATTCATATATTGAATTTTTATATTTTATGCTTAATATAGCAAAGATAATTTTTGCATATTTTTACAAATTTATTTAGTATTTTTAAGCTAAATTGCATATAATTGCAATATTAGCTCTTTTAAGATTCAATTGTATTTTATATTCATAAAATTAAGTTCTGTATTTTTAAATTGTTAATTATATGTTACAAATCATTTTAGTGCTTTCAATTTATTTCCAAAAATTAATTTACTATTTTTATAATTTTAAAAGGGAAAATTGGCTATTTAATAATAGCCCAATTACATTTCAATTTTAGCCTAAATCTGACCCCAAATAAAACCCAATTTCTCGGACCAATTCCATTTTAAATCCGACCCATAACCCAATTAAACGACCCAACCCGGATTCCTCTGCCTACCCTTTTGAATCCAGGCCGTTGATCATTCAGATCAACGACCACCATTCGCCCTTCCATAATTAAACCCAAAAGACCCCCTACCCTACCTCATTCTTCACCAAACGCCGCCCTTGAATCCCCCTTCTCTCTCAACTCTCTCTGGAATCCCTCATGAACCCTAGCCGCCGCCATCTAATCCCACCCTAATCCGCCTTAACCCTTGCCTAATCCATGGCCTTTCGTGGTCATTGGAGATGTGTATCAGCCTCCTATGGCTCCTGGGTGTTTGTTTCTGTGGTTTCATGGTTAGACCTCGAAGAGATCTGGTCCAGTCCTTGCTCGACTTCCGTTCATGGCCTTTCTCCGGCCATCCATGGCCTTTCAAGGCAGGTCTTTGACTTTCCTGGTTAGATCGGTAACTTTCAAGGTCTTTCTCACCTTTTCTGGGTTTTCCAAAACCCTAATCTTTAAGGTCTTTCAATTTTATTTCAGATATACCTTAGATCTGTACTTACTATGAATTTCTTATGTGATTTTCGAAGGTTCTTCAAACTTTTCTTTTAAAATGACTCTTCATTTTTCCGATTAGGGTTTCTCTTAACCTCTCTTTTAAAGATCTCTTCTCTGATTTTGGTGTTGTTTCATGATTTTGCTATGTTACGTGTTTATGTTTTCCTTCTACTTGAGTCAGCATGTTTAAAACCCTAGTTCATTTCAGTTTTATCCGAGTTCTGAAATTATTTGCTTAAATGTGTGCTTATCTTAAGTTCTTCGTTCTTGTTTGACTTATTTGATTATGAGTTTAACCATCTTTTAAACTCGATTATTGTGGAAAACCCTAGGTCTTTTGGTCTGAGACTTCTTGTTTGAATGTATACTTGACTCGATTAAAGGTTTCTTGTTTCAGACTCTCTTTTCTTTATGTGACTTATCTGATTCTGAGTTTTACTGTCTTTTTAACTCGACTATTGCTGAAACCCTAATTTCTCAAAGGGTTTACTCACTTGTTACTGTGAGACATTTCCTTGTTTTTGACTCTCTTCTTCGCTTTGGCTAATACATGTGAGCCCTGACTACTTGATTCTGTTCACTACTGAATCCTATGCTTATTTATGCTACTATTGTATGTTGTCGTCTTGACAATGTGTATGGCCTTGCATGTCTGACACTGCTGTTCATTCTATTTATATGACGAAGTGCAGAATTATGTTTCTTTCTTGATTGATTTTGATTCCCTCAATATTGAGACTGATTGCAAAAAGTTTTCTTACGAGCCCTAATCTCTACTCATCTGTTTAAAGTTAATTGATTCCTTTCCTTTACTGTGATGTTTTAGCTTACCAAATCCTTTCCCAAAATAAGCATATTTTTATACTTAGACCCGATTGTTTACTTCATGATTTTACTGCCACTTTTATGGCAATAATCAATCTGCCCCCTGTGAGCACGCGATTTTTGCCCTATATGGATTACTCCCAGAAATTTAAAACAAAATAATTTCTTTCAGTGTTTGCAAGTTTGTGGATTTTCGTGGTATTTTATGTTAAAAGTTTGCATTTGTCTGTCCATATTTATTTTATTTAATTAATGAAAAATACAAAAATATGTTGCATTTGCATTTAGGATTTAATTCTACATTTTAGGACTAATTAGCAAACTAGTTTGTTTTATAAAATGGAAAAGATTACAAAAAATATAGTTTATTTTGCACTTTTAATTTTTAATTTCGAATTTTGGTAGTTTTTCTTTGAATTTGGTTGTTAATTATTTGTGGTAAATGTTATTTAGAGTTAATTAATGTAATAGGATAATTTGATTAATGATTAATTTAGGATTATTTTTAATTTTGATTTAAAAGGAAACTAAAAGAAAATTAAAAAAAAGGAAAAAAAAGAAAGAAAAGAAAAGAAAACAAATAAAGAGGTTGGCTTGGGCTGCAAACCCCAGGCCCAAACATTCTTGCAATTAAAACTGCCCCAATCCGGCCCAAACCCGCCCCTGATACCCGGTCCATCCCCCCCAAATTAAAATGATGCAGTTTTTGGATTGTGTAATCTGAGCCGTTGATCTCCCCTTGATCAAACGGCTCAGAACTGAAGCTCCATGTGTATTTAAGTGTCCGAATAACCCTACCCCCTCCTCAGAACCCCCTTCTGTTCATCACTCCGACTCTCATCTCTTTGCCAAACCCTAACGCCGCCCTTCATCCCTTCGCCATTTCCGGCCGGCGTTGGAGCTCGAACACCACTCAAATTTCATCTATGCAGCCATCGCCCTTCCCTCAACCCCAATCCACCACCATTTCTTCCCAAATCGGGTCAGTCGCAGATCTAAAAAACAAAGAAAAGGAGGCCTTTCAAGCTTTCAAGTTTCCATGAACGATCGGGCTTGGAACTAGCATTGTTCGTTTGTTCTCAAAGAGAACATGCGACTAATACCAGTTTTGGGTCGAATCAGAGGTTGTCGGACAAGTCTCTCAAGCCATTGGTCTCCGACCTTAGGTATTCCTTGACCATGTCTTTTTAATATTCTGTTTCTACTCAATCTTCATTCTTTCCTTTTCTTTTCTTGTCCCTCTGTTTCTGTTTCTAACTAGTCTTGTTAAGTAGTAGCCATAAGTTAATGTTGTTTAAATTTTGTTAGAAGGGTTAGAATTTATTCGGTTGGTGTTCATAGTTAGTATTTAAAATCGTTTAAGTTCTTTTGGGGCCAGATGCCGTTAAGTAGCCCGTTTGGTTGTTTTGTTTGAATTCATTGGTCTGGTTCATAATTGCTGATAGGTTAATTGAGTTTGTTTTTTGTTTTGTTGGAATCGTTTAAGTTCTTTGGACTCAATTCTCTGCCTCCCTTGTTTCTTTTTCTTTTCTTTCTTTAGCCCAGACAGCCTTGTTCATCTAGCCTCAATGCTCGATGGCTAATGGCCTGAAGCTGATGGAACTGGGCTATAATATTCAGGCCCATAGTCTGGATGGGGTCCTATTTAAATTGACCCATGAGCTGAAGGTTAGATAGTTGAGACTAAAGTAAAAACGAGGGAATTGGAGGGTAATTTAGGAAATCTAGGTGAGGGAATCTGTAGTAACTGAATAGGAAGCTTCCAGGAAAGGGGGTTTGGGACTATTTTGAAATTCAGAATTTTACATTAGGGGTATATAAGCAAAAACCAAAATTTAAAAAGGGTCTACGTGCAAATTAGAGCACCTTTCAACATCCCTAATGCCTTGCCTATAAAGGTATCGATACTTGATATTCAAGTCAGATTTGGAGGAAAAAAGGACCCCTGAAAAGCTGAAATAGCAAGTTTTTTTCTGAAATTTGTCATTCCCTGTTGAAAACTACCAAAATATTCTGCTTGTGTTCTCGGATTTTCTGATTCCTCTATTGCATAGAACTCTTGAAAAATCTATAATCATATTGTTTGAAATTGAGAAATGGCTTGAATCTAGGTTGGAGTTGGGTTTGGTTTTGCTTGGGAAGTACTGTTCCGTTGCTTGTTTCGAGTTGGTTTTACTGGTGTTGTTCTCTTTTGCTGGGTTCTGTGTTGCTGCTATTTACTGCCAATCCTTCACTTCTTTTTCCTTTGCAATTTCCAGGTATGCCTTTGAGACTGTCATTGGAATTGAAGCCTGACTGAATTTGTGTAAAGATCTGGAAACTTGAGTTGGAATTTAAATGAAAACACCATCTCTTATTGTAATTACTGCTGGATTTGGTTAACTTATGTTAGTAAATTCCCCAGTTCGATAGTAACTTAACTTTCTTTGCATGTGTTGGTTCACTTTTTCATGCTATTAGTTTAAGGCTGTGTTGGCTATTTAGAATAGAGTTTTAAATTCAGAATGTCGTCATTGTAATAAGGATTGAGATCTATCATATGAGTGGAGTGTTAGACATGCTGTAACAGAAGGTTATTTGAGTGTGTTAAGTTAGTGTTCCTGTAGTTTGAGGTCTTACTTTGCAATTTGAAAAGGTTTGCAGTATTTTACATAGTTAAAACTGCCATTTGAATGGTCTGAGTGGGCTTAAATTTCCTATGTTTTGTTGTGAGAATAATTTAGAAATTAATTGCAAGTATGAACTACTGTTGTTTATTATCAATGCATGGGATGTTAGAAATGTTTGGAGAGCTGATAGCTTGTTGAGGCCTTGGTGTTGGATAGGACTTGATTTCGAGTCTTAATTTCTAATTTTGGGGTTTTGCAAGTCTTTGGTCCATGGAACCTTAGACTTCTGGGCCATTTTCAAGAGAGGATGGCACGTTGGATGCATTGGGCTTGTCTGCTGAGCCCGATGGCTTTTACGGTCATTGTTGGACATTTCACATAGCAGACTTGATTCAAACGCATTCTGGAAAAAATGAAATCAAAATTTTAGTTTAATTAATTTGTATCAGTTGTTTAAAATCATAATTCTCATTTGCTGATTCGATTTCACATTCCCTGCGGTATCAGTTGAGTGGCATTATTAATTGGCATGATAATTTGGAGCTTAGAAGTTGGGCCTAATGCAGGTCCAGCTGAAGAATAATCACAATCAGACCCATGGAGGTTTTTTTTATCAGAAATTGGGCTTGGTTAAGCCCAAAGCTTGAAAACATTTTAAAAGGGGTCCGTTCAGTGGTGTTTGAAATAGCTTCCCTTTGGGCCTTTAATTTTCTAATGCACTGCATTTTAGTAAGCTTGTAGGGTAGAACCTTTAGTTTAAACAGGTAGAAGTTCCGCAAATTTTCCTTAGTTAATTAATTGGGCTTTTCAAAAATAGATTGGAAATGTGCTATATTAGGTAATACAAATAGCTTACGGCCCTCCAAAGTTTAGTTTGAATTCTCTTTAAAAAATTGGAATTGGGGCGTGCCATGCCAAACAAAAATCTCAATTGCATGGCCCTCGTTTAATTGATCTTGTTTGTCCTTAGAAACCGAGGTGTGCCATTTAGCAAATTTCCATGGTCCTCGCAAAGTTGCAAAATCGTAATTGCTTAGGCACGTTAGTTTAATAATATTACATTCCTAAATTCGGGTGCGCATTTATGTGACCCAAATCCAAATCTCAACGATGTTAAAATATGTCAAAATCACGGGTGCATTTATGTGACGTGGTTCGAGACGTGTTCTAATAACGTTGTAATTTTCTTTAAAAAATAAATAAAAGCGGTGAAAGTAAAATTGAACTATAGGGTAAAACATGTATTAAAATCAGATAATAGGCCAAATATAATAGTTGAGCGGCCGTGCTAGAACCACAGAACTCGAGAGTGCCTAACACCTTCTCCCGGGTTAACAAAATTCCTTACCCGGATATCTGGTTCGTGGACTGTTAAATCGAGTTAGTCTTTTCCTCTATTCGGGATTTGAATCGGTGACTTGGGACACCATAAATTATCCCAAGTGGAGACTCTGAATTTAATAAATAAATAAATCCCGTTTCAATTGTCCTTTAATTGGAAAAATTTCCTTATACACCCTTCTCGGGGGGTGTAGGTAAAAAGGAGGTGTGACAGCTCTGGCGACTCTGCTGGGGACCGAACCCAGAATCTCTGGTTCAGGGTTCAAGAATTCGAGCTTAGATGAATTGTTATATTTGGTTTTATCTGTTATCTGATTTTATTACATGTTTGAGCCTAATGTGCTAAGTGATGCTTTTACCACTTTGATATTATCTGAATGTATATAAACTGCTACGAAACCCTTCTCTTCTCATCTTCGGAGATGTGCTTGCTGGTCGAGACTCCCTATTTTGTTAGTGTCATACCTTGAAATAAGAAAGAGGCTACGACAAGTTACTAAGCGGGATGGCCTCTTGGTTCCCGGTACGTAGCCCCCTCCTCGGCTCGAGTTATCCGCTCGGGTACACAGTCTAGAACATATATCCAGGTTTTGAACCTAGAATAACTCAGCCTCATGCCGGATCCCTAGTATGAACGTTTGTTTGCATCATGTGTATTTTGACTTTGGAGACTCAACACAGGGGTTGGGTCTGTCTAGGACAGGTGTACCCGAAATGTAAAGACCATTATGATACATCTTACTTGCTACTTGTGCATTCATTTGCTTCGGATTTGCATGTCGACCGGTCTTATAAGGAAAAATTAGAAGGGTTAATGAGATGGTTGAGAGGGATAAGTGTCTGTTTTGAAAAACCAATGTCCCAAACATACCAAAATTCTGCCGAAATTTTGAAAGAAAAAAAAAGAGAATTTTGTAGTTTTCAAGAAAAGGAAAAAAAGTGGGGGAAATCTTTGTGTTTTAGAAAAGAAAAATAGTTGGTTTTATTTTGACAAATTTGCCCGAACTACGCTAGTTTGATTTTCACCGGATGTGGGATACGTAGACAACCCCCATTGGGTCTAACTTCCTTTTTGCAAAAATAGCCAAAAAATATAAAAAAATATTTGCTTTTGTTTGAAAATAATTAGGGTGACACCATTCTTGTCAGAAATAGCCGAATGTCCCTAAAAGGGTGCATGAAGGTTGTTTTTGCAAGAGCAGCCGCATGTGGTCATTTTTTCAAGACTTTCACCGGATAGCCAACACAGCCTTAAAATCTTCGACTCCGAGGTGCTGAAAGGTCATATTTGTAAAATCGGATTTTATTTTTAAATGAAAAAGTGTCAATTTGTTTTCGAGTCAATTGAATCGTGATTTTTGCTTAACCGCCCTAATAAATGTGCAGAATGAGCACAAGTCGGAATTTGCCAATAACAGTCGTGAACAAGATCCCTTTGGAGTTGCATATGTGGTGGGATGATTTGGGTAAATCGGGACAAGACACAATCAATCAATACTTGGGAGGCCTCACTGGGTTGTTGAAGATTAATCCTAGGAGGGGGCATCATAAAGGCGTTGGTTACATATTGGGACCCGGCCCACAACGTATTTCATTTCTCAGATTTTGAACTTACCCCAACATTGGAAGAAATAGCCGGATATATTGGGAATCCCAAAGTTCCCCTGAGACACCAGTACCTGATTTCTCCAAGGGTCATAACAGTCCACAGGTTCTTAGACTTTTTGAAAATAAGCAGGGGGGTCCACAACCCAGACTTGGCAGTTGGTTTTTGTACTTTGCAGCTTATATACAACAGATATGGTCATATAGGAGGATTCAACAAGCCAAAAAATAAGATCTGCAGCAAAGAAAACCGCCTAAAGTGGGAAGAACACAGGTGTTTCGCATTTATGGTGGTCTTCTTGGGACTTTTGATGTTTCCTAGAAAAAATGGGAATATTGACATACGAATAGCCAGAGTTGTCAGTACTTTGCTTACTCAGGTCAACAACACCCTCGCACCCATGATAGTAGCTGAAATCTTCCGCGCTCTCACATCCTGCAAAGCCGGAGGAGACTTTGTTGAGGGGTGCAACGTGTTATTGCAGATGTGGATGATCGAACACTTATGCCATCGTCCTCAATTTATGAGCTATGGGTCGATAAAGAAGACATGCGTAGAAGAATTTTACACAATGGTTAACGGGATCAGCCTGCCGGAGGAGATCACAGAGTGGGAAGAGTGCCTCCGTTCCGTCACTGCAAACCAAATAGAGTGGACGTTTGGATGGTTGTCTGTGGATGAGGTCATATACATGCCAGCCACCGGGCCTCATTTCCTCTTGATAGGACTTAGGAGTATCCAGTCTTATGCTCCATATCGGGTTTTGAGGTAGCTGGGGAGATGCCAGATAGTTCCGAGAGATGAAGATCTTAGTGCCCAAGTAGTCTAGATCGGACCTAACGGTCAATTTCATGAAGCAGCAGTCCGCCAAATCTGGAGCGAATGTCAATACTTAACAGCCAATACTTGTGTGCGTGATCGATCCAAAGGTGAGGTCTCACCAGGGTACCTTGCTTGGTATAGGAGAGAAATTGAGTTTGGGAGACCGGCTAAAAGACCCCATCTTCAGGAATTCGTCGAGGCATCACAGGAACAATGGGACTGGTTGGCCAAAGAAAGCGAGTATAGGGCTACCATAAGCAAATTGCAAAAATAAGTCAGGGACCTTCAGTTTGAAAATAGCTTGCAAACCGTGGCGGACGAAGGAGAAAAGAAAAGCTAACCATAGAAAATGAGGCTCTTTGAGCCCTTATTCAGAAAATAAAAATAGCGGCAGAAAACCCAGCCCGAAGTGCCAAAGATGAGAAACTCATAGCTAACTTGAGGCAGAAAGTAAGTTACTATAGTTTTGATTTGAACAAAGCAGAAGGTGAACTAGTCAAGGCGCGAAAACAAATGGCTACAAATGCGGATGAACGAGCATGCCTGGTTAAGCAACTGAAAGAAAAGTACAATGACGAGGTCGCGGGATTAAAGAAAAGGGTCATCGCCACAGAAAACAAAATGATCAAACAGGCGAAAGACTTCAAGGTTGAAAGGGACAGTGTTATACGGCAATGGCACGGCTAGAAAAAGACTTGCAACAACTCCAAGAGCAGAACCAGGTAGCCGAACAAACTTTAGAAGCCAGAACCGAATAGATTGGGCGTTTGTTGCAAGAGAAGGGCGTCATAAGAGAGAGAGTCAAAAGGGTCGCCAACTACATCGCGATGAAGTGCAATAGCTGTGAGGATATGACTAGATCTATGTTCTTTGCTTCTGTGATGATTTTTGTTCGCCGGGTAATGGAAGATCTCTACCACCTCCAAGGGGATTTAGCGAGCCGGCCCGCAGCGAGGCCGAATGATGCCCCGCGGGTCCCGGGGGCAATTGAGGCACTGATGTATTCCTAAATTAATAATATTACATTCCTAAATTCGGGTGCGTATTTATGTGACCCAAATCCAAATCTCAACGATGTTAAAATATGTCAAAATCACGGGTGCATTTATATGACGTGGTTCGAGACGTGTTCTAATAACGTTGCAATTTTCTTAAAAAAAATGAATAAAAGCGGTGAAATTAAAATTGAACCATAGGCTAAAATATGTATTAAAATCAGATAATAGGCCAAATATAACAGTTGCGCGACCGTGCTAGAACCACGGAACTCGGGAGTGCCTAACACCTTCTCCCGGGTTAACAGAATTCCTTACCCAGATTTCTGGTTCGCGGACTGTTAAACCAAGTCAATCTTTTCCTCGATTCGGGATTTGAATCGGTGACTTGGGACACCATAAATTATCCCAAGTGGTGACTCTGAATTTAATAAATAAATAAATCCCGTTTTGATTGTCCTTTAATTGGAAAAACTCCCTTATACACCCTTCTCGGGGGGTATAGGTAAAAATGAGGTTTGATACCCCCAAAATGATTTTCTTTCCTTAATTAGACCTGCTGCTACCCGTTAAACAGTGATTCCTTAATTAAAGGGAATCATTTGTGGTAATTGATTCTGACTTGTGATTGTTTCCATGTTTGTGTTAATACTCTACTTATTAACTTATTCTTCATCTGTTTTCAAAACTATAAATACCCACCCTTTTTTCTTTCAAAAGGACGAATAATTGAGTTCAAGAACACACACTTACACTTAAAACTTTCTCTCTTTTATCTACTACTACTTGTGTTACTGCTTTGTCTAGCCGGCTTAAAGCCAAAGCTATACTGTGGAATTTTTGCTTACTTTTCCTTTCTGCACTTTGTTTCTCTACTGGTATGTCCTAGTTAATCTTCAAGCATCAACAACAACATGTTTCTTTAGATGTTTCAGTTTCCTTCACTCTTGCCTGCCTCTGTTTATGTTTATGCAATCAAGTTACATTACTAAGCATGTTGTAATCTGCTTCCTCCCCTTCTAAATTAATATTTTCCCTTATGTATGCACTCTATCAGTCACTTGTTGTGTGATTTACTGACTTATGAATCCCAAACCCCCATATCCTCTTATGTGTTTGTGTTCTCTGGCTGGTTTGTGGGCATGTCAGCATCATCTATTGTTGTACATGACCAAACCTGACCCTTTTTGGGGTCATATGTTTCATGCAATGTAATCCCAAAACCCCTGACCCCTTTGTGTAACTGCTGATTCTGTGTAGTTTGAGTTTTATTACTACTGTTTTCAAATCACCCTTACCACTTACTATTTTCAACCTAGTTTTAAATACATCTCTATGCTCTGCACTTCCACTATATCTTCGAACCTAGGTTCTGCCTCTCTTGTGTGAGTCTTGCCTTGGGACCCTTGAGCTTCCTCTGAACTTGGACACATAAAGGTTGGCTCTTCCATACTGCACTCCTCTCTATCTGGTTATGCAAACCTGGGTGTAAGCACTGCTCGGGGTCCCTTGATACCCTTAGGGAATTTTGACACACCCAGGTCTGAGAAAGGCTTTGAAACAAGTGGCATTTGAGGTAGTTTATTCCATAACTCAGAGAGGAAGTCATAATCAGGCTTCCTATGGTTGTAACTTTTTATTTTTCACTTTTATGATGTAATTCAATATTTGGTCTGTAATAATTTGTAACAAATATTGGGTTTGGCTAGTGAAATAGAGGAGGTAATTATGCATGTTTTAGCTATTAGAAGGGTAGAGAACATGCTTATAGGATCTGCTCTATTTTAATTCAAGTTCTGCATGCTTTATTTTCACACAAATAGAGATCATGTCCATAGGATTAAAATTCATTTTAATAGAAATCATGCCTATAGGAATTTCACTTTAACCAAATAAATCATGCATGCTTCATTTCGTGTTCAATTAGATATCATGCCTATAGGACCAAATCAGCCTTTAACACTTAGATACCATGCCTATAGGAATTGAAATCAGTTATAATAGAGATCATGCCTATAGGATCTAAAACCAGTATAGTTAAAATCAGTTTGACTCGTACTGTTCTGAATCAGTTTAAACAACGTACTCCTTTTATTAATACGGTCTAGAAAGCATGCCTATAGGATCCAAATCGCCTATTTAAATTAACCACTGCTCTACTGCATTCTTAATCAATGATAGATATCATGCTTATAGGACATCACCAATACACACTTAGGCAAGTCTTAGGTAATTGCTTAATAAAACTGGATTCCCCTTTGTTTAATTAGCATCTGCTACAACCAACAGGCGGGCCTGATTCGAACGTCTTATCTGAGTTATGTAATAAATATGATATGCTTCAACAATTAAAACAGTCTGCCTTAGTACTTTAAATTCTGACCCTAACTGTGTTTAAGTCATGTTATTTATGTGCATTGTCTGCGGAGGTATACATGAGCCTCTTATTTGTTTATATGTTTTCCCCTAATATGCAGTCATACGTGTTTTATATGTCGCCTTAGCCTTTTTACCTTTAAAACCCAAGAGTCAGCCTAAAATCCTCCCTCTTGTAAGAAAAGTAGTCCTAAATTCCTTTGGGATTGATAGAAGTGGGACGGTTAATAGCATGCGATAGAGGTCGAGACCAATCCACGCTTTAATACCTTAACGGGGTGGGAAGGGTAGATATGGATATGATGACCGGTGCGCTAATACCATGTGTATCCCCTTTACTGAGGAGTGTCATACCGGGTATCACATTGATGTGATCTATATTATAAATAAACTTAGGACCCCCTCCTCTTTTATTCTCAAGTGTTTGTAGAACTATAACTCATTTTCAAAATTCGCCTTTTAATTGTTTTCGAACTCTTATGTGTCCAAACTTAAATCTCCTACTATTTGAGCCTATATTTGTCTATCTGCTAATTGTACAAAATTCACAAGAACTGTTTGGCCGGGAACCACACTAGTGGATCCTGAGGGGTGCCTAACACCTTCCCCTTAGGATAATTTCAAGCTCTTGCCCTATCTCTGGTTATCAAACAAATTTAAAAATGAACCCTATAGGTATCCTAATGTACCTTAAATCATTAGGTGACGACTCTTCAAATTCAAACCCAGTTCCCAAAAGGAATGAGTTGTCTCATACCCAAATGTCATAAACCCGATTTTCCGATGCAAAGAGGGAAAAAGGAGGTGCGGCAGCAAGGCGACTCTGCTGGGTATTTTTAGGCTTTTACCATTTTGGATTGTTCTTGTGAATTTGTACCTCCTTATGTGAAATTACTTATTTAATTCCTTTAAGCATTTAATATCCTTTCCAACTGCAAAACTGACGTATCTTCCTTGTTTCTTTCCTTTATTGCTTCTTTAAATTATGAAACTATTGTATTTATCACTTTCTTAACGTGCAAATATGTGCCAACATGTTTTAATTATTGCAAAATCATGCTCAGCATCATACTCCACTCGTGCTAAACAAATACTATAGCAACGCTTATAATGAGTGTTTGCGCTCTTCCTATATCATTACTCCTTAAATTCGGAAAGTCATATTTGCGGTAAAACTAGTCGATCAGCCGTGCAGTCGACGGTTCCGTACCTTCCCTCTTGAGTTGTCCACTCAAGGGTACCAGTCTAAAACCCCATAGAAAATATTACTCTGTTCAAATTATGCATGCATCATGGTCAAACCTAGTTGGGTCAGTTATGTTGTCCACATAATAATCCTTTAAGATAGCCCTGTCCAAAGTCCACTGGGTTTCCCTAAACCCAAACGGACATCGACACGTTCTGTGCATTTATTTGGAGAACTAAATGCTCCATGCTAATTGTTGATATTAAATAGTCGAGTCTGGTGGGGGTAAAGTCCTAACCTTGTTTGTTTTGCAGAAATATGAGACACGAAGTCCCTAGATTCGGCATTGTCACTAACATCCACCTAAGACTGCTAAGCTGGTGGAAAGATCTTCACTCTAGTGATCAAACCCTCGTCCGAAAATATCTGGGAAATCTACCATTTCTTCTGGAGATCCAACCTAACAACAAGAACATAGAAGCTACCACACTGTTTGGGGATTGTGAAAGGGCTGTGTTCCGCTTTGGGGACATTGAAATGACACCTTTGCTAGAGGAGATAGGAGGATTGGCCGGTCTAGTGTGGGAAACTCCGGGTCTGCTGATGCCTGAGAACCGCAAAGGCAGGGATTTCCTCAAAATGATGGGTTTGAAGAAAAATCCAGAATTGACATGTCTGAAGGAATCCTACATCCATTTTAACTATTTGTATGAAAGGTACGGTCATAGCAAATCCTACCGTACCTGCCCTAACGAGTTTACCATCACATCCTTAGGGCACATCCATCGAAGGGTTTTCGTCTTCATGTTTTGTTTCCTGGGGCTGATCGTGTTTCTGATGAAGAAGGCAAGAATCCTACCAGGCTGGCTATGGTAACTAAGACCCTAATGGAAGGAATTGGTGGGCAACCATTCAGCATCGTGCCCATGATCATTGCAGACATATATCGAGCCTTATAGAAGTGTCAACGAGGAGCAAAACACTTTGAAGGCTGCAATTTATTACTTCAACTCTGGCTCACGGAATATCTCCATAGGGGCAAATACCGACAAGAGATTTAGCGAAGGGACTGGGATGATCATATCGCTTTCCATCACCCAAAGCGAATGAATTACATCCCCAATATGTTCGCTCAGCCGGAGGATACCAAAGGATGGGTTGAGCTATTTGATAATCTGACTGAGGAACGGGTCCAATAGTTGTTCGAGTGATTTCCGACCAAGGAGTTCATCGCCCGATCTAGAGATGCACCTTTTCTGATACTAATTGGTCTGAGAGGAACATATCCTTATGTCCCTCTCTGAGTTATGAGGCAAGCTGGTAGGAGGCAGGTTATACCCAGCGTCGACAAGATAAGTTATTTTCGGGCTGACTTCCAGAATGATGATAGTCCTTACAAGTTCCAAGCTCAGCATATGTGGCACAGCAAGATCATAATGGGGAGAGAAACCATCGAGCCAGACAAGTATCATGCTGGTTGCGCTCCTTTCTACTCCGGTTGGTTGGAAGACAATCATGATGGTCTGGGCCAGCCAGGGTTTGCTCGAGGTCATAGGATCATAGATGAAAGGGCCGAGGCACAGGTCAAATACAACCAACTGCGCAAAAGGATCTGGGAGTGCGAAAGCGAACACTGCGAGATAGAAGAGTCCAACCAGAATCTGATTGAGGAATAGAAGGACATGGCTGTCAGTGCCAATAAGCGACTAGGATACTTGGAGCGAGGCATAGTGGAATTGGAGAGGAAGTTTCTCAAAAGGGTCGAAGATTGCCAAAATGTTGAAGGGACAGAAGGCAAACACCTAGCCAGAGCATACCTGTTGTTGGGACTTCGCGAGTTGTGGAAGCTGTTCGACGGAGCCAAGGATGCCGAATCTGGGGAAGGTCCTTCTGGGACCAAGTAGATAGGAGTTTATCTTTTCGCTTTATAAATTGTAATAAGGTCAATGACCATTAGTGACTTTTTATTTCCTATTTATTTAGTGTCAATTTGGGATCCGTCTATTTTTTTATCAACAAAATGAGGTATTTAGCATCCTAAGTTCTCCAAATCAATTTGTCGCTAGGCCTACCTCGGGCACAAAGAGGTCCCCACATTAGGACACACTTTACATTCCCGCATTATGTATTAAAATATTGCAATACTTTTTATGACCCTCACTAACTTGATTAACTTTGTTTTTATTTTTAGTTCGTGCACTCTGGCAACATCATCCTATTCCACTAGATTCAGGGGCCCTCCACCCACTCCTCCTATTAGTCCTGTCAAAAACAAGAACAAATGCAAGATGGAAGATTTGAACAATGTCAGAAAGGAGAATCCAACTAAACGGGTAGAGGCCACTAATGGCCATGGTACTCAGGTTCATCGGGAGAATGTATCCCAGCTTAAACAAAAGTTGTTGAAATTCCAAGAAGAGCTCGAGCAGGTTCAGAATCTGGCAAGCTTGTCATTTTCCCTCAGCACCCCAAAAATCAATTTCCCCAATACTCAAAACCCTACACCACCTCAAAACATCCCAAAGCAACAGAATTATCCCGCTCCTCACCATCACACTATTCCACCAAAGACCCAATGCAAAATCTGCCATACCCCAAACAATACTCCGCTGCTCATCCCGGAACCCCAAAACTCCACAAAGGACCACTTTCACACCCACCATAACACCCTTATCTACGTGGAGATGCCACACTCCACCCAACCTATCTAAGCACACCCGAGTCTGATGAAAAAGACATGCTCATCAGAAACCTGGCTGAGGAACTTAAGAAACTGACCAGCTGGACTCAAGGCATTGAAGGAAGCAAGGGAATTGAGGGGCTGAACTATGAGGATCTTTGCATACAACCCGTTGTCGAACTGCCCGAGGGGTACAAACCTCCTAATTTCGAAATGTTTGATGGTACAGGGGATCCAAGGGTCCATTTGAGAACGTACTATGACAAGCTGGTTGGAGTAGGGAAAGACGAGAGAATCCGCATGAAGCTGTTCATGAGTTTGAAAGGAGATGTGCTGTCTTGGTACATCAGCCAAGATCCAAAGAAGTGGTCAAGCTGGGTAAGCATGGCGTTCGACTTTATGGACAGGTTCAAGTTTAACACAGAGAATGCGATGGATGTGTTCTATATTCAGAATCTAAAGAAGAAGCCTACAGAAATGTTTCACGAGTATGCTACTCGCTGGAGGTCCAAAGCTGCTAAGGTCAGACCTGCCTTAAAGGAGGAATAGATGAACAAATTCTTTGTTCGGGCTCAGGACCCGTAGTATTATGAACGACTGATGATGATCGAAAGCCACAAATTCTCCGATATTATCAAACTAGGTGAAAGAATTGAAGAGGGTATCAAAAGTGAAATGGTTACAAACTTTGAGGCCTTGCAAGCTACAAATAAGGCTTTACAGTCCGGTGGTGTGTCTAAGAAAAGGGACGTAGGGGCCGTGAGGTTTCACAAAGGACCAAATCTCCCCTCAAATACCAAAGTTACCCAACAACTCCACTCATATATCAGCCAACCCCAAATTACCAAGCACTTTCACCCATACACCAAGCTTTACCACCTACCTATCAATCACCTCCACCTTCCACATATCAACCTACCTCACCCAAATACTCCCAACCCGCTCATGTTTACCAAAACTACAAATCTCAACCATCCCACTATCAATCACCTCCTACACGCCAAAATATCCCTAGACCCCGACCTAATTTTGACCACAGACCTCCAAAACAATATACAGCCATTTCTGAACCCAATGACCAGTTGTATGAAAGACTCAAAGCTACTGGTTATGTCACCCACATCCCTGTTGCAACCCTTGAGAACCCTTCTCAGTGGGATAACCCAAACAAACCATGTGCATACTACTCCGACATGAAAGGGCACACCATCGATGAATGTCGTTCCTTGAAAGACAAGATCCAATCTTTAATTGATAACAAGATTATTGTGGCAAAGGAACCCGCTCCAAATGTCCGCAACAACCCTCTGCCAGACCATAACAGTGGAGGTATCCACATGATTGAAATAGAAGATGACTAGGATCCCGAGGGATCAATCGGGTTAATCGCAGAAGGCGATGACCAAAGAAACCAATAGTTACTCTCAATCCAATCATAGTCTAGATTCAACCATCTGAGGATGCTAAGGTGAACTTGTCTGTACCACATGAGTTTAAAGCAACATCGTCCGCAAATACACCAACACCAATTGAGGTTGAATTCGTATCTCCGGCAAATATACCCGCACCATTTGAGGTTGTAGTTTTACCACCCAAGGCACATGCTCTATTCGGAGTGAGGTTAGCCACACCGATCCCGGTGGCAATGTCGACCATAAAACCATTCCAAACAAAGGCTGTACCTTGGGACTATACAGCCGAGGCAAGGAGGAAAGGTAAGTACTATACAGCCGAGGCAAGGAGGAAAGGTAAGTTCAGGTTCGAAGAGACCATTGCAGCACATGGTATGATAAGAACTGGTAGAGTCTATACCCCTGAACATTTAGCTGAGTCAAGCAAGTAAGCCTCCAATTGGCCACCCATCATTGAGACAGGTCCAGATGATCTTTGGAGAAAGATACAGGCCAAGGATTACTCGGTCATCGGCTAGGTAAACAAAACACCAGCGCAAATCTCCATTCTTGCTTTGCTACAAAATTCTGAGACACACAAGAATGATCTGTTAAAGGTACTAAGTGAAGCATACATACCAAGTAACATCACTGGCGGAGAAATGGCTAACATGGTAGGACAAGTTCTGAAAATCCATAAGATCACCTTTCATGAAGACGAGCTGCCACCTGAAGGGCTGGGGCACAACAAGGCACTACACATCACCATGCAATACAAAGATTATTTCATCACCAGAATCCTGATCGATGGAGGTTCCAGTCTCAACATTTCTTCGCTGGTAACCCTCAAGAAGTTGGGTAAAGGACTACACAAGATAAAAGATAGAGCTATCAATGTGAAAGCCTTTGACGGTTCCTAGAGGTCCACTATTGGTGAGATTGTTCTATGCTTACAGATGGGACCAACATGGTTCGACATCGATTTCCAGGTGATAGACGTGCCAGCATCTTACAACCTGTTGTTGGGACGGCCATGGATTCATGTTGTTGGGGTCGTAACATCAACACTGCATCAAGCAGTAAAATTCGAATGGAATCACCAGGAAGTGATCATTCACGGTGACGATAGCAACCCTATATACAGTCGCCAGACTATTTCGGCAATCGAAGGAAGAAGGAAGCTAGGTAGAGAGACTTATCACCACATTGAACGGGTAAATGTTGTTGACAAAGACAAATGGTGGGATAACAAAATCGAGAGTATACTGAATTGGAGTGGGTACGAACCTGGCAAGGGGCTCGGCAAGAACCTCCAAGGAATCACTAAGCCTATAAAACTCAAGAAGCATGGCACTACCTTTGGTTTGGGATATGACTACACCTGAGAAGAATTCAACAACCGGTCGCCACCATGGCGCGATCCTTACTAACCCCTGGAGCAGCTAATACCGCGTCTGAAGCAGACTTTCCAACAGGCTGACATTGTTTATGGGTCAAATGAAGAAGAAGAACTTGCAGCGGTGAAGAATTTGTTCCTAGAAGATAATGACATGGACTGTTGTATTGTTCTTAAGGAGGAAGGGAGGAAGGACCTTAAATACAGGCTATGAGCAGAGGGGCGCGCCTCAATAACTGGACTATCAGGACAACCAGAACCCGACGAGCCTCGAGTTAGCAAGGCTGAAACAAGCATCATGTACTATTTTTATTTACTAAATGATTTTCTTTTCGCATTTTTCAATTCCCGCAATAAGATCTCCAATGTTTAAAATGGTTATGCAATTTATTAAAGCATTTTGAATTTTCTTATGAATCAACACTCATTATTATTTTTCTCTCATTACTTTACATATACAACATTGCTATTACTTATCTTGATGAACCAATGACTATGACATGCAATGAGACAACACAACAAACGGACATTGATTCAGTGGAACATGACATGCCTGATGAGATTGTTAAAAAAGTTGAGAACTTCGAGAACAATCCTAAGTTCAACCTGGACGAGACCGAAATTGTCAACCTGGGAGATGCAGAAAACATCAATGAAACACGAATCAGTGTTCACCTATCACCGTCAGAAAAGAGAGAATACACAGAATTTCTAAAGGAATATGATGACATATTCGCCTGGTCATACGATGACATGACTGGTCTGAGCACGTCCATTGGGATGCATAAACCGCCAACCGATCCGACATGTCCATCGGTAAAGCAAAAGCTCAGAAAGTTCAAGCCTGATATGAGTTTGAAAATCAAGGAAGAAGTCACCAAGCAGGTCAAAGCTAAGGTTCTCAGGGTAGTAGAATACCCGACATAGTTATCTAACATCGTGCCAATGCCAAAGAAGGATGGGAAGGTCAGAGTCTGTATCGACTATCGGGGTCTCAACCGGGCTAGTCCGAAAGACGACTTCCCTTTGCCGAACATACACATCCTGAATGACAATTGCACCAAGCATGAGCTACAGTCATTTGTAGATTGCTTTGCTGGTTATCATCAAATCTGGTTGGATGAAGAAGATGCGGAGAAAACAGCTTTCATTATGCCGTGGGGAATGTACTGTTACAAAATGATGTCGTTCGGACTAAAGAATGCGGGGCCACCTACATGAGGGCAATGCCTACCATTTTCCATGATATGATACACAAGGAGATAGAGGTATATGTAGATGATGTTATCATCAAGTCCAAAAAGGCCACTAACCACATGAAATATTTGAGGAAGTTCTTCAATAGATTGCAAAGGTACAACCTGAAACTAAACCCCGCAAAGTGTGCATTTGGGGTTCCTTCTGGGAAATTACATGGGTTTATTGTGAGCCGCCGAGGAATAGAACTGGATCCATCAAAATTCAAAGCCATTTAAGAACTGCCACCACTAAAGAACAAGAAGGATGTGATGAGTTTCTTGGGGAGGCTTAACAATGTCAGTCGATTCATAGCGCAGCCTACAGTTATCTGTGAGCCAATCTTTAAGATGTTAAAGAAGGATGTCGCCACTGAATAGACCGATGACTGCTAAAAGGCCTTCGATAGAATCAAGGAGTACCTATCAACACTGCAAGTTTTAGTCCCGCCCAAACCAGGTAGACCCCTATTAATCTAGCTTGCAGTATTGGATGGAGCTTTCGGTTGCATTCTGGGCAGCATGATGGAACGGGGAGGAAAGAACAGGCCATTTATTATCTCAGTAAGAAGTTCACTACGTACGAGGCCCGGTATTCTCTACTAGAGCGCACCTGTTATGCTTTGGCCTGGGTATCTCAAACGTTGAGGCATTACTTCTGTGCCTGTACTACATATCTCATATTAAGGATGGACCCCTTGAAGTATATCTTTTAGAAGTCCATGCCCACTAGCAAGCTAGCCAAATGGCAAATCCTGTTAAGTGAGTTCGACATTGTTTACGTAACTCAGAAAGCGGTCAAGGGACAAGCACTGGCAGACCACCTTGCTGAGAATCCCATGGATGGAGAATACGAACCCCTGAAAAAATATATTTTCCTGACAAAGAGGTATCATTCATAGGAGAAGATATTGCAGAATCCTATGATTGTTGGAGAATTTTCTTCGATGGAGCAGAAAATTTCAAAGGAGTTAGCATAGGAGCAGTCCTAGTATCAGAAACCGATCAGCATTATCCAGTGTCCGCAAAACTCAAGTTCCTGTGCACCAACAATATGGCCGAGTACGAAGCCTGCATCTTAGGGCTCAAGATGGCCATTGACATGAACATTCAAGAATTGCTAGTGATTGGAGATTCAGACCTACTCATACATCAGGTGCGTGAAGAATGGGCAACCAAGAACTCCAAGATACTCCCATATCTACATCATGTACAGGAACTGAGGAAAAGGTTCACGAAGACGGAGTTCCAACATGTTCCCAGAGTCCAGAATGAGTTCGCCGATGCATTGGCTACCCTGTCATCTATGATACAGCATCTAGACAAAAATTTCATTGATCCCATTCCAGTAAAGATCCATGATCAACCAGTAAGAAAGTCGTGGCAGACTTTGTCCGTGGCCGCATTGTTTATCAATTCGGGATTCCAGAGTCGATCATTACTGATAATGGCTCCCACCTCAAATAGTGACTTGATGAAAGCTATGTGTGAAACCTTCAGGATCAAACACAAGAATTCCACAGCCTATAGGCCTCAAATAAATGGAGCTGTAGAGGCTGCCAACAAGAATATCAAGAAGATATTGAGGAAAATGATACAGAAGCATAAATAGTGTCACGAGAAGTTATCATTTGCTTATTAGGGTATCGCACCACAGTCCTCACATCAACCGGGGCAACCCCCTATATACTAGTTTACGGTACGGAGGCTGTCATTCCCGCTGAAGTAGAAACCCTTTCCCTAAGGATCATACAAGAAGCTAGGCTCGACAACGCAAAGTGGGTAAAAAGTCATTATGAACAACTAGCCCTTATAGACGGAAAGAGAATGAATACAGTTTGCCATGGTCAACTCTATCAGAACAGAATGTCCAGAGCCTTCAACAAAAGAGTCAAGCCAAGACAATTCACACCGGGGCAGCTGGTGTTAAAGAAAATTTTTCCGCATCAAGATGAAGCCAAGGGGAAATTCTCTCCCAACTGGCAGGGTCCATACATGGTTCACCAGGTTCTAATAGGAGGAGCCCTCATACTTGCAGAGATGGACGGAGAAGTCTGGCCAAAGCCAATTAACTTATATGATGTAAATTGAACGGTGCCTGACCTGATTCCCATTTAAGAGGGGATACGTAGGCAGCCCTATGGGTTCGGTCACAATTCAATAAAAAATTTTATTTCCCCCCACAATTGGAAACTGGGGTAGAATTTTGAGGGGGGCCCTCAAAATTCCATAGCTAGAGAGGTTGCAATGTCCCGAGCCACGTCACAGTCTTTGGTTCATCTGAAACCTATTTCTTAATTATACACTTATGTCATATCTTTACGAAACCATGCATGTTTATTACTGAAATCGCTTTGTTTAGCAACGCTACCCAATGCAGTTTGCTATCCACACACACCAGTAACGTTTCATCTGTCACAATGATCTCAGTAATCATAATATCGCAATCTGATATCAGCTAAGAAAACTCTACTATCATTCGTTATTTCGTTCCTACATAAGGCTACTATTCTGCCTTCCGAGATTAAACGTTGTCTCCATCTGCATTCTTGCATAAGGCTACCATTCTGCCTTCCGAGGTTAAGCTCTACCTCCATCTGCATTTGCATTGCATAAGGCTATTATTCTGCCTTTCGAGACTAAACATTGTCTCCATCTGTATTCTTGCATAAGGCTATCATTCTGCCTTCCGAGGTTAAGCTCTACCTCCATCTGCATTTGCATTGCATAAGGCTACTATTCTGCCTTCCAACTTGCATAAGGCTACCATTCTGCCTTTCGAGACTAAACGATGTCTCCATCTGCCCTCCTGTATAAGGCTACTATCCTGCCTTCCGAGGCTAAGTTCTGCCTCTCTCCGCATTTGCATCTTTGCATAAGGCTATCATTCTGCCTTCTGAGGCTAAGCTCTGTCTCCAATTTTCTTCGAAACTAAGCACTATCTCAAGCATCATTTATTTTGTTTCTCTTACGGGCTAAGATTTGCCCCTCAATTCGCAATACTAAGCTCTGTCTTGTCCGCATCATGCTACTGCATCTCAGGGGTTGAAAAGATCGCTTCATACTGCATCTCATGGGATGAAAGATCGCTTTATACTGCACTCATGGGCTAAAAGATCGCCTCAAACTAAACCTCATGGGCTGAAAGATCACCTCATACTGCATCTCATGGGCTGAAAGATCGCCAAATTATCCAAAGGCATCATCATTCGGAGGCATTATCTTCATAGCCCGAGAACACCACGTCATGGCCTGAGGATCCCTTTTAATCTTTTGCATATCATTATTCAAAGGAACCATGGTTCGGAGGCACCATTCTTATAGCCCGAGAGTATCATTTCATGGCCTACGAATCCTTTATCATACACTTCATGGACCAGATCTGCCTATCTTCTTCGAACCGTTTCGCTCGGTCAAAATTGATCATCATATCTTTACCCGACAACTCTTTCATCCTTTCCGGGTAAAGAGGGCCAGCTGTGATACCCAATTTTTTCCTATATATTTCCAATCAGCAAAATACCTTCAAAATAGCATATATATTCATATGTAAGCATATCCAAATGTTTTATTATTTTTCCATAATTTTTAAAGGTTTTCAAATCAATTTATTTCCCTCTTTTATCCATAAAAACTCAATAATTATTTCCAAAATTATTATTTTGGTAATTCAACTATTGGATTTTTATATTTTATGCCAAATATATCTAAGATAATTTTTGCATATTTTTACAAATTTATTTAGTATTTTTAAGCTAAATTGCACATAATTGCAATATTAGCCCTTTTAAGATTCAATTGTATTTTATATTCTTAAAATTAAGTCCTATATTTTTAGATTGTTAATTATATATTACAAATCATTTTAGTTCTTTCAATTTATTTCCAAAAATTAATTTACTATTTTTATAATTTTAAAAGGGAAAATTGGCTATTTAAATAATAGCCCAATTACATTTCAATTTTAGCCTAAATCTGACCCCAAATTAAACCCAATTTCCTGGCCCAATTCCATTTTAAACCCGATCCCTAACCCAATTAAACGACCCAACCCAGATTCCCCTACCTACCCTTTTTGAATCCAGGTCGTTAATCATTCAGATCAACAGCCACCATTTGCCCTTTCATAATTAAACCCAAAAGACGTCTTACCCTACCTCATTCTTCACCAAACTCCACCTTTGAATCCCCTTTCTCTCTCAACTCTCTCTGAAATCCCTCATGAACCCTAGTCGTCGCCATCTAATCCATCCCTAATCCGCCTTAACCCCTGCCTAATCCATGGCCTCTCGTGGCCATTGGAGATGTCTATCAACCTCTTATGGCTCATATGTGTTTGTTTCTGTGGTTTTATGTCCAGACCTCGAAGGGATCTGGTCCAGTCCTTGCTCGTCTTCTATTCATGGCCTTTCTCCGGCCATCCATGGCCTTTCAAGGCAGGTCTTTGACTTTCCTAGTTAGATCGGTAACTTTCAAGATCTTTCTCACCTTTTCTGGGTTTTCTAAAACCCTAATCTTAAAGGTCTTTCAATTTTCTTTCAGATCTATCTTAGATCTGTACTTACTATGAATTTCTTAAGTGCTTTCTCGAAGGTTCTTGAAACTTTTATTTCAAAATGACTCTTCATTTTTCGATTAGGGTTTCTCTTTACCTCTCTTTTAAAGATCTCTCTCTGATTTTGGTGTTGTTTCATGAATTTTCTATGTTACCTGTTTATGTTTTCCTTCTACTTGAGTTAGCATGTTTAAAACCTTAGTTCTTTTTAGTCTTATCCAAGTTCTGATATTATTTGCTTAAATGTGTGCTTATCTTAAGTTCTTCGCTCTTGTTTGACTTATTTGATTTTGAGTTTTACCATCTTTTAAACTCGATTATTGTGGAAACCCCTAGGTCTTTTGGTCTGAAACTTCTTGTTCGAATGTATACTTGACTCGATTAAAGGTTTCTTGTTTCAGACTCTCTTTTCTTTATGTGACTTATCTGATTTTGAGTTTTACTATCTTTTTAACTCGATTATTGTTGAAACCATAATTTCTCAAAGGGTTTCCTCACTTGTTACTGTGAGACATTTACTTGTTTTTAACTCTCTTCTTCGCTTTGGCTAATATATGTGAGCCCTGACTACTTGACTCTGTTCATTACTGAATCTTATGCTTATTTCTATTATTATTGTATGTTGTCTCCTTGGCAATGTGTTTGGCCTTGCTTGTCTGACACTGTTGTTCATTCTATTTATATGACGAAGTGCAGAATCATGTTTCTTTCTTGATTGATTCTGATTCCCTCAATATTGAGACTGATTGCAAAAAGTTTTCTTACGAGCCATAATCTCTACTCATCTGTTTAAAGTTAATTGCTTCCTTTCCTTTACTGCGATGTTTTACCTTATCGAATCCATTCCCAAAATAAGCATATTTTTGTACTTAGACATGATTGTTTACTTCATGCTTTTACTGCCCCTTTTATGGCAATAATCAATTTGTCCCCAAACTGATTTTCTTTCCTTAATTAGACTTGTTGCTACCCGTTAAACAGTGATTCCTTAATTAAAGGGAATCACTTGTGGTAATTGATTCTGACTTGTGATTGTTTCCATGTCTGTGTTAATACTCTACTTATTAACTTATTCTTCACCCGTTTTCAAAACTATAAATACCCACCCTCTTTTCTTTCAAAAGGACGAATAATTGAGTTCAAGAACACACACTTACACTCAAAACTTTCTCTCTTTTATCTACTACTACTTGTGCTACTGCTTTGTCTAGCCGGCTGAAAGCCAAAGCTAGACTGTGGAATTTTTGCCTACTTTTCCTTTCTGCACTTTGTTTCTCTACTGGTATGTCCTAGTTAATCTTCAAGCATCAACAACAACATATTTCTTTAGTTGTTTCAGTTTCCTTCACTCTTGTCTGCTTCTGCTTATGTTTATGCAATCAATTTACATTACTAAGCATGCTGTAATCTGCTTCCTCCCCTTCTAAATTAATGTTTTCCATTATGTATGCACTCTGTCAGTCACTTGTTGTGTGATTTACTGACTTATGAATCCCAAACCCCCATATCCCCCAATGTGTTTATGTTCTCTGGCTAGTTTGTGGGCATGCCAGCATCATCTATTGTTGTACATGACCAAACCTGACCCTTTTTGGGGTCATATGCTTCATGCAATGTAATCCCAAAACCCCTGACCCCTTTGTGTAACTGATGATTCTGTGTAGTTTGAGTTTTATTACTACTATTTTCAAATCACCCTTACCACTTACTATTTCTAACCCAGTTTTAAATAAATCCCTGTGTTCTGCACTTCCACTATATTTTTCGAACCTAGGTTCTGCCCCTCTTGTGTGAGCCTTGCCTTGGGACCCTTGAGCTCCTTCTGAACTTGGACACATAAGGGCTGGCTCTTCCACACTGCACTCATCTCTATCTGGTTATGCAAACCTGGGTGTAAGCATTGCCCGCGATCCCTTGAGACCCTTAGGGAATTTTGACACACCCAGGCCTGAGAAAGGTTTTGAAACAAGTGGCATTTGAGGTGGTTTATTCCATAACTCAAAGAGGAAGTCAGAATCAGGCTTCATATGGTTGTAACTTCTTATTTTGCACTTTTCTGATGTAATTCAGTATTTAGTCTGTAATAATTTGTAACAAATACTGGGTTTGGCTAGTGAAAGGGAGGAGGTAATTATGCATGTTTTAGCTATTAGAAGGGTAGAGAACATGTCTATAGGATCTGCTCTGTTTTAATTCAAGTTCTGCATGCTTTACTTTCACACAAATAGAGATCATGCCCATAGGATTAAAATTCATTTTAATAGAAATCATGCCTATAGAATTTCGCTTTAATCAAATAAATCCCGCCCGTTTCATTTCATGTTCAATTAGATATCATGCATATAGGACCAAATCAGTCTTTAACACTTAGATATCATGCCTATAGGAATTGAAATCAGTTATAATAGAGATCATGCCTATAGGATCTAAAACTAGTATAGTTAAAATCAGTTTGACTCGTACTGTTCTGAATCAGTTTAAACAACCTACTCCTTTTTATTAATATGGTCTAGAAAGCATGCCTATAGGATCCAAATCGCTTGTTTAAATTAACAACTACTCTGCTGCATTCTTAATCGGTGATAGATATCATGCTTATAGGACATCACCAATACACACTTAGGCAAGTCTTAGGTGATTGCTTAATAAAACTGGATTCGCCTTTGTTTAATTAGCAACTGCTACAACCAGTATGCAGGCTTGATTCGGACTTCTTATCTGAGTTATGTAATAAATATAGTTTGCTTCAACAATTAAAACAGCTTGCCTTAGTACTTTAAATCTGACCCTAACTATGTTTAAGTCATGCTATTTATGTGCATTGTCTACGGAGGTATACATGAGCCTCTTATTTGTTTATATGTTTTCCCCTAATATGCAGTCCTACGTGTTTTGTATTTCATCTTAGCCTTTTTACCTTTAAAACCCAAGAGTCAGCCTAAAATCCTCCCTCTTATAGGAATAGTAGTCCTAAATTCTTTCGGGATTGATAGAAGTGGGACGGGTAATAGCATGCGATAGAGGTCGAGACCAATCCACGCTTTAATACCTTAACGGAATGGGAATGGTAGATATGGATATGATGACCGGTGCACTAATACCACGTGTATCCCCTCTACTGAGGAGTGTCATACCGGGTATCGCATTAATGTGATCCATATTATAAATAAACCTAGGACCCCCATCCTTTTTTATTCTCAAGTGTTTGTAGAACTATAACTCATTTTCAAAATTCGCCTTTTAATTGTTTTCAAACTCTTATGTGTTCAAACTTAAATCCCCTACTATTTGAGCCTATATTTGTCTATCTGCTAATTGTACAAAATTCACAAGAATTGTTTGGCCGGTAACCACACTAGTGGATCCTGAGGGGTGCCTAACACCTTCCTTTTAGGATAATTTCAAGCCCTTACTCTATCTCTGGTTATCAAACAAATTTAGAAATGAACCCTAATAGGTGTCCTAACGCACCTTAAATCATTAGGTGGCAACTCTTCAAATGCAATCCCAGTTCCCAAAAGGAATGAGTTGTCCCATACCCAAATGTCATAAACCCTATTTTCCGATGCAAAGAGGGAAAAAGGGGGCGCGACATGTATAAGTTTCCCTATTTATTAAAGTTTGGTAAGAGTTATGCGAGTTGGGCTATGACCCAAATTTTAACCCATCTCAACCTAGTCTATCTCAACCTAAGTAACTTTTGGGTTGGTCATTGACCCATCTATTTTTTGCCTCAACCCACTTTCATCTGCTCAAAATCAGCCTAGCCCTCCCATTTTACACCCATAACCCTATCTATATAGAATCGTGTGAGTAAGGCCCGAATAAAATAGTATGTATATATACGAACTTTATGATTGACCCAACTAATTTGAGGTTGGGTCATAAATGATTAATTCTACTGTGTGCTTCTTGCAGTCCTAACACACAGCAAATAACTTATAAATGGACCTTGAAATAAAAATTGAAAAAAGAGGAAACCAGATATGGAGATAGATGAGATTAATCAAAAGTAGAGGCCTAGAAGATGTAGGAATAGTTGAAGTGCCTGTAGAGAGAATAGGAAGGAGATTATCATTACCAACCATGACCTGAGATGATCCGGTGTAGGAGGAAGGAGACGATAAAACAGTGGGATCATGGGTCATATGGGCTGAAGCTCTAGAGTTAGGATACCAAGTAGTAGGATGAACTTCTTCCAGGATCATGGCTATAAAATACTTAGGTGGCACATTAGAAGCATAAGAATGATTAAATCTAATTTTTGCATTCAAGTGCAGTATGGTTAAAATGAAAGCAAATTTGGCACTGATTAGAGGGATTAAATGGGGGACGTCCCAATACCCCAGCCATAGGTGAGGGATGGCGAAAGGATGACTGAAAACCAGGCCATTGAGGAGAAAAAGAGCGAGGAGAATGCTGGTTACGTTGCCTACGACCCCTAAAATTGTAGCCTCTATTGGTCCTACCTCGTCCACGACCATTATTTTGTCCTCTAGAATATGAACTTTAATATGGAGAGGGAGCATCATATGAACCTTTAGCCTGACTCGATGCTATCAAAGTCATTTCTGAGTTTGAGTCATCTGGAGTGGCTGCCTTAATATGGGCTTCTTCAGTGAGCAATAAGGGCCGCAACGCAATGAATGAAGGAAGAGTACCAGTAGTATTTAGGCTAGAAACAAAAGTGTGATAAGAGGGAGGCAATCCTTGCAGTGCTTGAGTAACTAAGTCCTCGTCAGTTACGGGTTTTGCAATTGCTCGAAGAGAGCAGGTAATAGAATGAATTTATTGTAAATAATCCTCCATGGATAGAGAACCTTTCTTAAAGTTTTGGAACTTGGACTTCAAATGGATTGAAGAAGAGGAACTTGGTCAAGTTATAGGGAGGCAAGTGTATCCCAAGCTTCTTTGGATGTCTCACAACCATAGTTAAGAAGAGTGTCAAGAACCGTTGGAGAAAGTGTTGTATTAATCCAACTCATTGCGATAGTATCACACTGAATCCATAACTTATAATCTGCATGATCTTGTGAGGGGCATGGCACGATTCTATCTACTAGGGATAGAAGATTGTGACTTTTAAAACAGTAAGAAAAACTTTCTTCTAAGTAAGATAATTGATGTATGTTAATTCAACAGGGACAAAACCATTGATATTAGAAATAGCTGGAGGGGGAATGGGAAGACCAAGTGAAGATTGAGTCATGCTTGTTTGGGTGGTGGAGGAAGAGGAAATTTCTGAGACCATTGATATGGATCGTTATGGCTCCTGATACCAAGATGAGATTAAGTGTATGATGGCTAGCTTAACAGCTAAGGCCACATAACCATGTATTTATACATATACAAGAGTACAAGTTGTACAAGGATTCTACAAGATAACTACATAAATGGATAATTACAAATAATATAAAAGTTATCTCTATCAGAGATATATTTAACATCTTGGCTGATCTGTAATGAACAAAAATGTATGATATGCCAAAGACAGAATTAGAAATTTCGTCTCGTAAGACAAGGGATTGTAAAACTGAAGGTTGCGTCAACCAGGCAACCAGCAGATGATATGTTTTGGCCCTTGGTCATCCACTTCGTGCCTTATCTAGTCCACAACCGTAAATAAATCAAATCTCAACTGATCAAAGAAAGAAAATTTTCAAATAGTTGGACATATATCGATTGTGTAAACATTGTTTACATTATTAAGTTATTCAAAAAGATATATTAAATATATAGTTTTGAAAATAAGATAAATCATCTGCTACAAGAAATAAAATATAACTTGATACATACAAAAATTCTATTTACGCAGATGGCAAATTGGCAATTGTATAAAAGTTCTCTGTTTTGGTTAGGCTTATTGTTTACCCTAAAACGGATAACAATTGAATTTATACTGTGGTTTTAAGCGTGATTTTACTTGGCACAAATTGAGCAAAAACGTAAATTGATATGGAAGTTAACTGCAAATAGAAATAAAGGAAACCAAATGAAATATATAGGTTTGATCCTTGAGCTTGGTTGCCCTCGAACCAAGTGAATGTTTCGCCACAAAGTATGAACAAAGTAATAGAAGTATTGAGAGCTTAAGAGAAAGAGAATATATTATTTTATGTAGCGTGAATATCATATCTTTTACTAATGATCAGACCCCCTTTATATAGTAAGAGAGTCCTACTCTTAATAAAAATTCTAAATACAGTAAGAAATCTCAAGATTGACTAATTAATTGGCCTCTTCTTGATACGTGTCGGGATTTGCGCCGTAATCCTTGCCTGATTATGAATATTTCATATTTCCGTTATTCGACCCAGTAAGCTTCTCTCGACCCTCATCTTATTCAGTTCCGATCTTGGTTGATCTCAATTTTAATCAGTCTTCGGGTCTCAAGCTTAATCGGTCTCTGGGTCTCGAGCTTAATCGGCCTCAAGGTCTCGAGGTCGACAACGTAACTCTGCACCATAGTTTGATATAAATCGAAGTCGATCCTTGAATTATCATGATCCAGCCTTGATTAGTCGCGTAAAAAGGGCAAGCCCAATTTTGACAGTATACAGATAGTTCCCTCATTTTTTTGGAGATTAATGACAATAAACGATTTGAGCCGTCGATCTTCACCTCGATACATCATGATGTAAGCAATAGAGGTAACTGAAACGTCTCATTGGTACAGTTTTCCAGGCGTTTAATGTGTGTCAGTCGACGGTCGGCTACTAGCAGATTTGAACCATCGTTTTAAACCTATAAATGTATCTTTATTCATTTTTCAAACTTTACTTTCAAATCTTCTTTACTCTATTCTTCAAAATCCTTTGCCTTCCTCAAAGCTTTATATTTTCAGATCTCTAGTGTTTCTTTGCCTATTTCATTACAAAACACCAAGCGCTCCTCCTCAATTACATTCTTCTTCATTTATAAAAATAACAATGGCTAAGACTTTAAAAAACCATTCCACAAAAGGAGGTTGGTTCATCGTCACGGTCGGCCAGTAAGGAACTAGCGGCGGAGCCACGCCTGAAGAGTTTTTTCCTGGAGGGTGCGTCCTCGATTCTGATTTCAAGATTGAAAAGACTTCCTAGGTTCCAGGCCGATGCAAGCCAGTATTGAGGTATATATGCTCAATAACCGAAAAAATCCTCTCCCAGGTTAAAAAGAATGCAACTAGAGTAAAAAAATATGTGGTGGTGCCTGCTCCAGAAGAATCAATCACCACACACGTGGAAGGGTTCTTAACTATTTACACTTACCCTTTTATGTTGGGTCCCTTGGATCCGATTATCATAAATTCTACAAGAAATATAAGGTGACCCTCGGTCAGAGTCACCTTTCTTTCTGGAGGATAGTGATACTACTTCGTTTCTTCGTAAGGAAAGTCGATGGGCTTCCCTTCACCCTTGACCACCCCATACGCTTGTATAAACCCCGATTCTATCGATGAGGACTTATAAAGCTTCAATGTTGGGCCACCAAGGAACCTTTCTCGAGCATAGATGAGGACAAATACCGCGGATGGATCAGCCGATTTGTTCGAGAGAAGACCTCGAACTTGATCCCAGTCGAGAGTATGGCATTTCCTGATAAATGGAATATGAATCGTAAGTATAATTCCACCCTTAATTTCTGTTTATTGTCTTTGTTTTTCACCTTTTCTTATCAGTGTTTTACTTGATACAGCCGTTGTCTAGATGTCGAGTGCAGTTCCTAAACTCGAAAACTAGGTCAAGAGCCTAATATCGAAGTTGACGCATGTTGAGCGTGTATGGCGAAAGGTCGATGGGAGGCCTATAGCCATAGTAAAATTCCCTCTCTGACTCAATGAATTGACCATTGTTCGAAATTCTTCCCGAGCTTACTCATCTTTCTTTCTTCTTTTTGTAGGTCTCAGGAAAGATGCGGTAATGAGGAACCTGTCTGGTAATGAAGAGATTGTTCCCCCATCATCTATCTCAAAGCGGGTGAATGAGAAGAAGATGAAAAGGGCTTCGACTTCCATGAACTCTGAGGGGAAGAATCCCAGAAAGAAAACAACTCGTAAACCCAAGGGGGACATTATCCCTTTAACTTTGGAGTTAGTCCAACGGCTAAGGGAAGAAGAGGGAACCGGGCTGGTGGCATGTGTGAGAGCCGGTGTTGATATTCGAGGAACTCTCGAACCAGCGGGAGCTGAAACTATATTGCCTTGGCCAGATGAGCTCTATAGAACTTTAGCCAAAGTCCTCGAGCCAGAAAAGGTCAAATGCTTTGCCTCGAGGTGAGGAAGATATCGAGGAGGCGGTTGATGCAGATATAAAAATCGGACCCGAGGCTTCCCGAGATGAAGGTGCCCCAAAAGATTTACTTGGAGTGATAAATATTGTGGATTCCTCTTCGTTTCCTTCATTTACTAACTCAATGATCAAAGAAACTCAGGCGGTGGAGACTAGCCATTGTGAAGGGGTCCATGAAGCAGAAGACCATTTCCGTGGTTACTTCGCCAGAGTGGAGGATTTCACCAGCCTGGGTGATTTAGAAGTACCGAGGAAGAGCTCGAGCGAGTCTTCCTCGAGCCTTAAACTGACCAATCGGTTTCCAGCTCCAAATGTTGATCCCGGGCCAAGCAATCAATTGTCATCTCAATCCCTGGCAGAGCCATGCCTGAAGAGTTTTTTCCCGGAGGGTGCGTCCTCAATTTTGATTTCAAGATTGAAAAGATTTCCTCGGTGCCAAGTCGATGCGAGCCAGTATTGAGGTATATATGCTCGATAACCAAAAAACTTCTTTCCCAGGTTAAAAAAGATTGCAACTGAGGTAAAAAACATTGGTGGTGCCTGCTCTAGAAGAATCAATCACCACCCACGTGGCAGGGTTCTTAAGTGTTTACACTTACCCTTTCATGTTGGGTCCCTTAGATCCGATTATCATAGATTTCTGCATGAAATACAAGGTGACCCTCGGTCAGATTCACCTTTCTTTCTGGAAGATAGTGATACTTCTTCATTTCTTCGTAAGCAAAGTCGATGGCCATCCCTTCACCCTTGACCACCCCATACACTTGTATAGCCCCCGATCTCTATCGAGGAGGACTTATAAAGCTTCAATGTCGGGCCACCACGGCACCTTTCTCGAGCATAGATGAGGACAAATACCGTGGATGTATGGTTCGATTTGTTCGAGAGAAGACCACGGACTTGATCCCAGTCGAGAGTATGGAATTTCTTGATAAATGGAATATGAATCGTAAGTATAATTCCACCCTTAATTTCTGTTTATTGTCTTCGTTTTCACCTTTTCTTATTAGTGTTTTACTTGATACAGCCTTTGTCTGGATGCCGGGGCGATTCCTCAACTCGAAAACTAGGTCAAGAGCCTAATATCGAAGTTGATGCATGCTAAGCGTGTATGGCGAAAGGTCGATGGGAGGCCTGTAGCCATGGTAAAATTCCCTCTCTGACTCAATGAATTGACCATTGTTCGAAATACTTCCCGAGATTACTCATCTTTCTTTCTTCTTTTTGTAGGTCTTAGGAAAGATGTGGTAATGAGGAACCCGTCTGCTGATGAAGAGATCGTTCCCCCATTATCTATCTCGAAACGGGTGAAGGAGAAGAAGAGGAAAAGGGCTTCGACTTCCATGAACTCTGAGGGGAAGAATCCCAGAAAGAAAACAACTCGTAAACCCAAGGGGGACATTATCCCTTTAACTTTGGATTCAGTCCAATGGCTAAGGGAAGAAGAAGAAGAAGAAGAAGAAGAGGGAACCGGGCTGGTGGCATGTGTGAGAGCCAGTGTTGATATTCGAGGAACTCCCAAGCCGGCGGGAGCTAAAACTGTATCGCCTCGGCCAAATGATCTCTAGGGAACTTTAGCCGAAGTCTTCGAGCCAGAATAGATCAAATGCTTTGCCTCGAGGTAAGGAAGATATCGATGAGGTGGTTGATGACAATATAAGTCGGACCCAAGGCTTCCCGAGATTAAGGTTCCCCAAAAGATTTACTTAGGGTGATAAATATTGAGGATTCCTTTTTGGTTCCTTCGTTTACTGACTCAATGATCAAAGAAACTCAGGCGGTGGAGACTAGCCATGGTAAAGGGGTCCATGAAGTAGAGGACCCTTTCCGTAGTTACTTCATCGGAGTGGAGGATGTCACCGGCTTAGGTGATTAGAAGTACCGAGTAAGAGCTCGAGCGAGTCTTCCTCGAGCCTTAAACTGATCAATCGGTTTCCAACTACAAATGTTGATCCTAGGCGCAAGCGATCAATTGTCATCTCAATCCCGGAGGATGCTCGGGTCCTCTTTGTTCCTATAGGGGTAGATAGCTACCTTAGGTATTTGGTAACCGAAGAGGATCAGGATGAGATGGACGAAGTGGATATGCCCTGCCTGTTCAATAAAGCTCAGCATGCGTTGAATCGGGTACCCTTAGATATCTTTGACAGTTTTAAGTTCTATATTTATGCTTTTTTATATCATGTCCTTTTTTGTGTTTTGCAGGCTTTGGTGCTTCATCATGAGGCCTTCCTCCAATCCCGAGAGGAGTTGATCCGATTTGAGGCCGAGATCCAGGGGTTCACTGAAAATAAGGATGCCTTCAAACTTCTTAGTGAGAAAAGAGAAGTGGAGGTTAAGAGCCTTCGAGCAAATTTAGAGGTGGCCCAAAAAGAGTATGATGATCTGGTCGAGCAGGTAAACAGAATCTTTGAAGTTACTAAAGACAAATCAGGCATAGTGATTAACGATCTAAATCCATAGGTCTAACAAAAGATTGACATAATCGGGCAGCTCCGTGAAGAGGCAAAAACTGTAAGGACTGAGGCTGAAGTATAGAAAAAGAACATGGATCGCTTGGCCACAGAAAAAAAGACTGCCTGGCCCAGCTGGCCTCAACTAAACTTCAGCTCCGAAATATAAAGGAAAAGACCTTGGCGCAAGCCAAGAAAATAGAGAAGCTACAATCTCAGTTGGGTTCTGCAATTTCCAATTGGGAGAAGCTGGTTACAGATTTCGACGCGGCCAAATTAAAGGTCGTAGCGACTAAGGACAATGTTGATGCAGTGGTGGCTATTTACCGGGCCGATGCCGAAGCTGCTCTGGTCCGAGCAAAGGAGGTTGTCGAGGCCGCTAGATTCGAGCAGAGAGGATCATCAAGCACGCCAAATGTCAATCTCGAAGGGAGACCCTTGAGGAAATCCATGCTCAGAGCTTCGATCTTTCAACTGAGGTCGAGAATTCTAAGAAACTTAAAGCTGAAGCTGAGAAATTAGCCTATACCAATGATGACGACAAATCTGAAAGATTGAGCGAGTCCGAAAGGGAAAAAGACCCCGAGGGAGGAGATGCCACTCCCGGAGATGACCAGGCCACTTAGGCTTTTAAATAGTTTTTGTATTTTTGTCGTGGCCACTTTGGCCTTTTGTAAAGAACTTCCATCGGGTCGTGTTGCCCTTGTAAAAAGGTTTTGATGAATAAATGAAACGTTTTCCCTTCCATGGCTTCTGAATCTGTTGTCTTTTGTTAATTTATGTAAGGGTCAAAGTGTCTTAGCATAAAATTATGAAGTTGTATTCAAAGGTGAGATCGTAAGGGCCAATAGTTATTCAGGCTTGCCTAAAATAACAGTCCCCGAGTGGGTATGGCCGTGGCTTTTAAAATTCTATGGTTTCCTAAAAGGTCATATGCCTTCGATGCTCAATAGTTCAATATGTTCGAGTTTTATTTTTCGATTGACAGTCCCCGAGTGTGGGGGTGAATATCCGAACTCTGGTTGTGATCGGCCCTTGAGCTCATTTACATAATAGATTCAAAGTATGGAATTGTAAAGTATAAAACCTATTTCTAAGACATGATATAATTGCAAGGAAAAAATACTTCTCTTTATTCTTTGTGAAAAAATGATTACACACGTGTACATGTTTTGAGCCAAGGCTCGATCAAACTTATGTGGGCACGGTTCGTTCGACTGTTTGGCCCTATCGAGACCCCATCATTATGAAGTGATTTCCTCACAACAAAGTTGACATCCAAAGGTAATGCCCCCCCGTATTCGAGGTTGATTGTAGGGGACCTCGGATACTATTAAATTCTATCTTTGACATCGATTCGTGATCGGCCTTCGATTCTAAGTCAGCATGATCCATTTTTTCTCGTTAAAACCTTGCCGAAAAACCCAATTGGGACAAAAACGGTTCAAGGGAAAAAGAGTGCACCGCGTGCTTTAAGACCTAAGGCTTCATGTCATTCCTTGTCGATAACCTGCAAGTGTTAGTCGAAAAATAGAAAGAATTGAAATGGGGTCGTACTTTCATTTGGATTTCGTATGTTTAATGTGACCTTCCTCAGTATCAAGTCCCCCCAAATGTTTTCCTTGATCATTTCTCCTCTCATTCCGTGCACAATTTCGCCCAGATCTGCTACCTTTACGGTCCCCGTTATACGGTTGATATCGATCTCTATTTGACCTCGATTCTCAGTCGATATCTCTCTTGATTTTATCTACGGTCTTGATAGGATAAATGGATCTAGAATGATCCCACAGTTGATCATCCTCGACCCTGATCTTCGACTGATACTGATTGTGCATATCGGCCCATGTGACAACTGGGTATTCGAACAAATTCTGCTTCAACTATTGTGAAGCTACTGAACTTCGAGCGTTGAGACCCTGATTAAAAGCTTGAACAACCCAATCGTCGGTGACCGGTGGCAAATCCATCAGTTCTATTTGGAATCAAGATACGAATTCCCTGAGCGTCTCGTTGTCCTTCTACCTTACCTTGAAAAGGTCCGACTTTCTTATTGCGACCTTAATGTCCCCGGCGTGTGCTTTTACAAAATAATCTGCAAGCATATCAAACGAGTCAAGAGAATTAGGTGATAAATTATGGTACCATATCATAGCACCCTTTGATAAAGTCTCCTCGAATTTCTTCAGCAATACAGATTCAATCTCATCATTCCAAGTCATTTCCTTAGATGGCACATGTGTATGAAGTGATGTGTTCATTTGGAACAGTCATCCTATTATACTTATGAATCTCGGGCATACGGAACTTCTTAGAGATTGGCTTCGGAGCCGCACTTGGGGGAAAAGGTTTTTGTACAAACTTTTTAGAATCTAGTCCTATCAATATCAGTGGTGCCCCAGGATTTGGTCGACCTTAGAGTTATAGGTTTCCACCTTCTTATCATTTTCCTCGATCTTCTTTTCCCCTGTCTCGATTCACTTTTTCAGTTCTTCGAGCATCTTTATAACGGCAGGATTGGTCTCTGATTCCTTCTCATTCGATTTTATTGGAGTCGATTCGACCTTGTGTACAACTTCTTGGGATGGCTCGAGTTCGACCCTGCTTGGCTGGTGGTTCTGATTTTGGAGTTGAGCTATTGCTGCCTGTTGGGCTTGCAATATTACAAAGATTACCCTCAGGCTAATCCCGGCAACTTCACCGCCATGTGCATTATGAGCAGCTGATCTAGTACCCCCACGAACGCTGCTTTCGGGATCGACGACCAAATTTCTATTGACGGCTACATATGAACTGACGTTGATCAAATCTACAGCCGGAACTCCATCGAGGCCAACAAGGGGTACAACGTTTCCTGGTGCAATGTTCTCATTCTCATCGTGGTGGCTGAGATCATTGTCAATGTGTTGAGGTGCTGACTGAGAGTTTGACCTTTTTAAATCCTGTAATCAAAGACACTTCAAAGAACAAGAGTAAAATAGTGTGTGTTACAAAAATTTGTACTAGGCAATCACTATTATCCTTATCCCCACGGTGGGCGCCAAACTGTTTACCCTAAAACAATAACAATTGAATTTATACTGTAATTTTAAGGACACGTGATTTTACTTGGCACAAACTGAGCAAAAATGTAAATTGATATTAAAGTTAACTACAAATAGAAATAAAGCAAACCAAATGGAATGTATAGCTTTGATCCTTGAGCTAGGTTGCCCTCGAACCAAGTGAATGTTTCACCCGAAAGTATGAACAAAGTAACAGAAGTATTGAGAGCTTAAGAGAAAGAGAATATATTGTTTTATGTAGCGTGAATATCATGTCTTTTACAAATGATCAGACCCTCTTATATAGTAAGGGAGTCCTACTCTTAGTACAATTCCAAATACAGTAAGAAATCCCATGATTGGCTAACTAATCGGCCTCTTCTTGATATGTTCCGGGATCTGCGTCGTGATCCTCGCCCGATTACAGATATTTTGTATTTCTGTTATTCGACCCAGTAAGCTTCCCTCGATCCCTATTTTATTCGGTCCAGATCTCAGTCGATCTCAATCTTAATCGGTCTCCGGGTCTCGAACTTAATCGGTCTCAGAGTCTCTATCTCGACAACCTAACTCCGTACCATAGTTTGATATAAATCGAAGCCGATCCTTGAATTATCATGATCCAGCCTCGATCGGTCGCGTAAAATGTGCAAGCCTGATTTTGACTGTATACACTTATCAAGTTGAACAAGATGTTCTCTGAAGGTTTGATATGCGGCTGGACTCAATTGATTCTGGTGACGATGGCCTTCATTATCTTGAAAGTGTTAATACCCAATTTTTCCTCAAATTATTTTAAATTTGCATATAGACCAACAAAATTAGATTTTCATAACAATTGGTATTTTTCTATAATTTTCCTCATATTTTACTAATTCATTTTTTATTTATCCAGTATTTTTATCTCTAATAGTTAATTATAAATTGCATTACAGATGATTTCAAAAGCATTCCTTGATTTAATATATCATTTTGGTCCTATTAAGACCAAATTTATTTCACAAATTAGCCAAATTAACACTATCTGGTTATAATTGCAATGACTTTGCAATTATGGCCAAAATATATATTTTGTGTTATGTTTTTACTCAACAATTAGTCATTTATATTTTTAATACTAATTAATCATTTTAATTTAGTTTATTAAGCATCAATTTAATTTTTATAATTATTAGCCATTTTTATAAATTATTTATCTATTTTTATGGGGTATTTAAGAACTAGCCATTTTTAAATTTCAATTCTAGCCTAATTAACCCAGGCCCCTAACACAATAAACTAGCCCAGTTAACCAACCCAAACGTAAAATCTTACCCGGCCCAACCCTCGTTCGATCTGAGTCGTTGATTAATTCAAAGCAACGACCCAGATTAATACTTACCATATTAACCCCTAAACGACGGCCCCCCTTTATCATTTTCCCATGTCTCACTTCTCACCCCTCTCTGGGAATTCTCTCAACTCTCTCTAGAACATTCATCTCCTAAGCTCTGTCTCTCCCCTCTCCGGCCATCTCCTCGCCGGAAACCATGAAGTTTCCACCTCTCATCGACCTTATGGATCCATCTTTCACACTGGTGGAGGCTCTCAAGTTACCCTAAGGTGGTCCACTCCCATCTCCTGTATCATGCCATGTTTTCTAGCCACCTATGGCCGTTCGAGTAAGATCTCTACATTTTCCGACCAAAGGCCGGTGATATTTTAAGCAATCTTCTCCTCCTTTGGGTTTTCTTTGGAAACCCTAGCTTTAAATCCTCCGATCTTTTTAGATCTGTGATGGATTAATGTTTCTTTTAAGATTCTCACTTCTTTTCCTTAAAAGATTTCTCTGATTTCAATCGATTTCCTCATTTTCCAGACTAGGGTTTCAAAATCCTTTTGCAAAAACGATTTCTTTATGATTTTTAGCAATTACTTTGTGATTTTTAGCATGTTTAAACATCACCTGAGTCTTTCCTTTTGCTCAATTCATTTTTGTTAAGAAACCCTAATACTTCTAGGTTCGATTAGAAGTTTGAGTCTGTTTGCGATGTGTTTGCATGTCTCTCATGAACATTCTAGGTTTCATCTATGTTCTATATGCTCTTGTGCTTCCTACTTTAATTTGTTCTTAGGGTTTCTCTGATTTTGTTCAACACATGTTATTTATCGTTTAATTGCTCCGACTATTTGTTTTAGTGATTGTTCACATAATAATTTATATTGATTTTTGTGTAATCTCCTTAGACCTGCGATATCTTCCCTGAATCTGTGATTTTGTGTATTTTCCTTGTAATTCTATACTGATTTTTCGACTTGCTTCCTTACTTTTGTGATACTTTCCTTAGTTAGTGTTGATTCCCTGTGATTTTCAATCTCATTCGTACTAACTTTCAGAATTAAAATTGTACTCCACCTTATTTATGTGCACAAATATGTTGTTAGTTATTTAACGTGTACTTTCCTTACTTGGAAATACTCTGTACTTAGTCCTTATTACATGCTACATGCTTTTACTACTCATATTATGGTAAAATCAGTCTTATAAGTAATTTTGTTCCTTATTTGATACAACTTGTACCCGTTTGAACTATGACTCCCTAATTGAAAAGAGTCCGGGTCTTTAATTGATTCTGATTTATATTATTTCTATAATTATGCTAAACCTTTACTTGTTACCTTATTTTCTGCCTATTTTCAAAACTATAAATACTCTACTCTCTCTTTAGCATGGACACGAACATAGTAGTTCAAAACTCTCTCTCACAACTAAAACTCTCTATTCTCTCTTCTGTGCTACTTAATACTATTCCAAGCTAGCCGGCTGCAAGCCAAGGCTAATTACTGCACCTCTCCTATTTCTGCTTTGTGTTTTGCTTTCTTCACTTCACTAGTATGTTCTAATTCATATTTCAGTCCTCAAACCAATATGTTTCTATTACTGTTACAATTCCTTGTACTTCGGATATGCTTTTATTTACTATTTTTGTTGTTCAAAATGTAATTAGGATCCTGAGTTCCCTCTACATGTTAAATTATGCCTTACCTGTCAATGACCAGCATGTTTCTGTACACTTAGTACATGTTTCTTATGTGAACCCTCATGATTGGTTTGATCAGGGTCTCAGTTGTTTGATGTTGATATGTTAATCTAATCCAATACCCTACTGTTCCCCTAACCTGTTGGAGTTTCTGATCGTGTGCTTGTATATGTTCCTGCCTGCTACATGTTTGCCGTCAAATGCTCCATATTTGTCCCTCCAATCCCATTCCCTTGCTTATGTTTGCTGGACTATTCCTGGTCCTTGGTGTGATACTGACTTTGTTTTGGTTCTGAGATTGGTATGCATGCTCCTTCAAATTGTTTTCATCAGTTAAAATTTGTCATATAACTATTCCAATTAAGTCTCTCTTTTTCAAAACCGTTTCTTGCTTACCCTTTTTTAAAATTGTTTTCTTACTTAAATTCTTCAAAACTATGTCGAGCACTCTCACTCTACTCTTAGACCACTAAGTTCTGCCCCTTTTGTGTGAGCATTGCCTTGGGACCCTTGAGCTCCCTCTGAACTTTGACACATTAAGGTTGGCTCTTCCACACTGCACTTACTCTATCTTTGCTATGAAATCTGGGTGTGAGCACTGTCTGGGATCCCTTGAGGTCCTTAGGGACTTTTGACACACCCAGATATGAGAAAGGCTATGGAACAATCTTGACATTTGAGGTGATTTATTACATAACTCAAAGAGGAAGTCCTCATCAGGTGTTGAGAATCTGGTCCTGTCTTCAGGCTCTCTATTGTGTAACTTTCTACTTTTTACTTGTGTAATTCATTTCAGCATCGGTTTGTAATAATTATTGTAAAAACTCTTTGGGGATGGATAGTAAAAAGGGATGGGGTAAATATGCATGTTATAGTTGTTAAGGGTAGAAAACATGTTATTAGGTTTATATTCCTAATTGCGTAATAGAAACCATGCTTAGGATTCATACCTGCATTAGAATCCATGCTTTAGGAATTCTGCAATCCTTCTGCCTTTTCATACGTGCATGTTAGATACCCTGTTTTAGGATCTTGTTCACACTCGCTCAGTTACACCTAGTTAAACTACTGATGCATGAAAAAAGGCATAAAACAATCTCATGTTTGATTATCATATTTAAGTGAAACTAATCACAATCCCTACATGTCTTTGCAACACTTAGAACAACATGTTTTAAGTAAAATAACTTCCAAACTATTTCAACAATTCTGGTAACTGCTGCACATTATTTTACGCTTAGGCAAGTCTTAGGTAATCAACTTCAAATAAAATCAGAACTGCCTTTGTGATTCTTTTTTGACTGTCAGCATGTTAAAATCAGTAGGCAAGCCTGATTAGGACTTCTTATTTGAGTTATGTCATAGATCTGACTCTGATGTTATCACTTAGATACCATGTTTAGGATCTAAATTTAGACCTTAATTGTTTTGAGTCATACTGTTTGTGTGTACTGTATGTGGAGGTATATCTGAGCCTTTCACTAGTCTTCCATACTCCCCTTAATTGAAGTGCTACTTGTTTATTATATGTCACCTAAGTATTTTACCTTTAAACTTGAGGGTCTGCCTAGAACCCCCTTTTATAGGATAGAAGTCCTAAATTCCTCCGGGATTGATAGGAAGGGATGGGTAACAGCATGCAATAGGGGTCTAGACCAACCCTCGCTTTAATTACCTTCATGGGGCGGGAAAGGGTAGATATGGATATGATGACCGGTGCATTAATACCACGTGTAGCCCCTCTTTGAGGAGTGTCATACCGGATATTGCATTGATGTGATCCATATTATAAACAAACTTAGGATACCCCCTTTACATTTCCAAATATGCTTAGATTGTAATTCTTTTCAAAACCTTGTTTTTCATTAACTGCTTTCCAAACATATGTGTACTTAAACTTAAATCCCCTACTATTTGAGTCATACTTGTTTATTTGCTACTTGTACAAATTTACAAAACTTGTTTAGCCGGGAACCACACTAGTGGATCCTGAGGGGTGTCTAACACCTTCCCCTTCTTACCCTGTCTCTGGTAATCAAACATGGTTATAAATGAACCTTATAGGTGCCCTAACGCACCTTAAGTCGTTAGGTGGAAACTCTTCAAAAATGCAAACCCCCTTTCCAAAAAGAAAGAGTTGTCCCAACCAAAAATGTCATAAACCCGATTTCGCGAGAATAAGGGGGCGCGACAGCATGGCGACTCTGCTGGGGATATTCAGGCTTTTACCATTTCATATTGTTTTTGTGAATTTGTACCCTCCCTATGTGCAATTATTTGTTTAATTCCTTTAAGCATTTAATTTCTTCTTCAAAAACAAAACTGACATATCTTTCTTGTTTCCTTCCTTTATAATTGTTTTAAATTATGAAATTGTTGTATTTATCGCTTTCTTAATGTGCAAATACATGTCAACATGCTTTTAATTATTGCATAATCATGCTCAACATCATACTCCACTCGTGCCAAACAAATACTATAGCAACGCTTGATGAGTGGTTGTGCCCTTCCTATATCATTACCCCCTAAATTCGGAAAGGCTTATTTGCGGTAAAACTAGTCGATCAGCGGTGCAGTCGACAGCTCCGTGCCTTTCCCCTTGAGTTGTCCGCTCAAGGGTACCAGTCTAAAACCCCATAGACACCTTACTCTATTTAAATTGCGCAAGCATCATGGTCAAACCTAGTTGGATCAGTTATGTTGTCCATATAATGATCCTTTAAGATAAGACTTATTCAAAGTCCATCGGGTTTTCCATAATCCCAACGGACGCAACCACGTTTTGTGCATTAATTTGGAGAACGCATCCGACCTTTGGCATCCGACTTTATGGACAGATTCAGGTTTAATACAGAGAACGCATCAGACGTGTTCTATATCCAGAATTTGAAGAAGAAGCCCACAAAGACGTTTAGTGAGTAGCATCTGAAGCTGCCAAGGTCAGACCCGCCTTAGAAGAGGAGCAAATGAACAAGTTCTTTGTTCGGGCTCAGGACCTGCAGTACTATGAATGGCTGATGATGATTAAGAATCACAAGTTCTCCGACATTATCAAATTAGGTGAGAGAATTGAAGAAGGTATTAAAAGTAGTATGGTTACAAATTTCGAAGCCTTGCAAGCTACGAATAAGGCTTTACAGTCCGGTGGTGTGTACAAAAAAAGGTACGTAGGGGCCATGATGGTTGCACAAAGGACCAAGTCTCCCCTTAAATACCAAGCTTACCCAACACCTCCATTCACATACCAGCCAACCCCAAATTCCCAAGCACTCTCATACCAAGCTCCGCCACCAACTTATCAGTCATCTCCACCTCCTACATATCAACCTACTTCACCCAGATACTCCCAACCCGCTCATGTCTACCTAACTTATAATGCTCAATCATCCCACTATCAATCACCCCCTGCATGCCAAAATTTCCCTAGACCCTGGCCCAATTTTGATCGCAGACCTCCAAAACAATATACAGTCATCGCTAAACCCATCGACCAACTGTATGAGAGGCTCAAAGTTGCTGGTTATGTCACCCCCATCCCTACTGCAACCCCTGAGAATCCTTCTTAGTGGGTTAACCCAAACAAGTCCTGTGCTACCACTCTGGCATGAAAGGCTACACTATCGATGAATGCTGCTCCTTGAAAGACAAGATACAGTTTTTGATTGATAACAAGATCATTGTGGCAAAGGAACCCGCTCCAAACATATGCAACAACCCTCTTCCAGACCATAAGGGTGGAGTTATCCACATGATTGAAGTAGAAGATGACTGGGATCTCGATGGATCAATCGGTTTGATCGCAGAAGGTGATGACCCGAAGAAACCGACAATTACTCTCAATCAAATCATAGTGCAGATCCAACCGTTTGAGAATGCTGAGGTGAATATGTCCATACCTCTTGAGTTTGAAGCAGCTCCACCCGCAAAGACACCGGTACCAATTGAGGTTGAATTCGTATCTCTGGCAAATGCACCCGCACCATTTGAGGTTGCAATCTTGCCACCCAAAGCACCTGATCCATTCGAAGTAAGGATAGTCGCACCGGTCCCAATGGCGTGTCTACCATGCCACCATTCTATACAAATGTTGTACCCTGGGACTATATAGCCGAGGCGAGAAGGAAGGGCAAGGTCAGGATTGAAGAAACTGTCGCAGCACAGGGTATGACAAGAACTGGTAGAGTCTATATCCCTGAACATCTAGCTGAATCAAGCAAGCAGGCCTCCAACTGGCCGCCCCTCATTAAGACAGGTCCGGACGACCTTTGTAGGAAAATACAGGCTAAGGAATATTCGGTCATCGACCAGTTGAACAAGACGGCAGCACAAATATCCATTCTCTCTTTGCTGCAAAATTCTGAGACGCACAAGAATGCTTTGTTAAAGGTGCTAAATGAAGCATACGTACCAAGTAACATCACTAGCGGGGAAGCTAATATGGTAGGACAAGTGCTGAAAATCCATAAGATCACATTTCATGAAGACGAGCTGCCACCTGAAGGACTAAGGCACAACAAAGCACTGCACATCACCGCACAATGCGAAGATCACTTCATCACTAGAATCTTGATCGATGGAGGTTCCAATCTTAACATTTGTCCACTGGTAACACTCAAGAAGTTGGGTAAAGGGTTGAATGAGATAAAATATGGAGCAATCAATGTGAAAGCCTTCGATGGTTCTCAGAGGTCCACCATGGGTGAGATTGGCCTATGCCTATAGATGGGACCCACCTGGTTCGAGGTCGATTTCTAGGTAATATATGTACCATTATCTTACAACTTGCTGCTAGGATGGCCATGAATTCATGCTATTGGGGCCGTAGCATCAACGCTACATCAGGCAGTAAAGTTCGAATGGAATCACCAAGAAGTGATCATCTACGGCGATGGTAGCAACCCTATATACAGTCGCCAGACCATTCGGGCGATCGAGGGAAGAAGGAAGCTGGGTGGAGAAACTTACCACCACATTGAGCGGGTCAATGCTATCGACAAAGACAAATGGTGGGATAGCAAAATCGTGAGTATACTGAGTTGGAGTGGGTACGAACCTGGCAAAGGGCTCAGCTAGAACCTCCAAGGAATCTCTAAACCCATAAAACTCAAGAAACATGACACTACCTTCGGTTTGGGATATGAATACACCTGGGAAGAATTCAATAGTCGGTCGCCACCATGGCGTGGTCCTTACTACCCACTAGAGCAGCCAATACCGCATCTAGAGCAGACCTTCCAACAGGCTAACATTATCTATGGGTCAGATGAAGAAGAAGCACTTGCAGCAGTGAAGAACTTGTTTCTAGAGGACAGTGATATGGACTGTTGCGTTATTCTCGAGGAGGAGAGGGATGAAGGCCCTTACATATAGGCTGTGAGCACAGGAGCACATCTCAAGAATTGGACTTTCAGAACAACAAAGGCCCGACGAGCCTCGGGGTAGCAAGGCTAAAACAAGCATTATTCATTGTTTTATTTACTAAATGATTTTCTTTTCGCATTTTTTAATTTTCGCAATAAGATCTTCGATGTCCAAAACCATTACTCAATTTATCAAAAGCATTTTTAATTTTTCTTATGAATTAATATTTATTGCGATCATTTTCTCTCCTTACTTTACCAATACAACATTACAATTACTTGTCTTGATGAACCAATGACTGTGATATGCAATAAGACAATGCAACAAACGGACATGGATTTAGAAGAAGATGACATACCTGACAAGATTGTCAAAGAAGTTGAGAACTTTGAGAACAGACATAAGTCCAACCTGGACGAGACCGAAATTGCCAACCTGGGAGGTACAAAAAACGTCAAGGAAACACGAATCAACATTCACCTATCTCCATCAGAGAAGAAAGAATACATATAATTTCTAAAGGAGTATGGGGACATATTCGCATAGTCGTATGATGACATGATTGGTCTGAGTACGTCAATTGTGGCTCACAAACTGCCAACCGATCCAATGTGTCCACCGATAAAGCAAAAGCTTAGAAAGTTTAAGCCTGATATGAGTTTGAAAATCAAGAAAGAAGTCACCAAGAAGATCAACGCTAAGGTTCTCAGGGTAGTAGAATACCCGACATGGTTAGCCAACATTGTGCCAGTGCCAAAGAAGGATGGGAAGGTAAAAGTCTATATCGACTACCGGGATTTCAACGGGGCCAGTCTGAAAGATGACTTCCCTTTGCCAAATATACACATCTTGAATGACAATTGCGCGAAGCATGAGCTACAGTCATTCGTAGATTGCTTCGTTGGTTATCATCAGATCTGGATGGATGAGGAAGATGTTGAGAAAATGGCTTTCATTACGCCGTGGGGAGTGTACTGTTACAAGATGATGTCATTCGGCCTGAAGAATGCAGGGGCCACTTACATGAGGGCCATGACTACTATTTTCCATGATATGATACACAAGGAGATAGAGGTATATGTGGATGATGTTATTATCAAATCCAATAAGGCCACTGACCACATAGAAGATCTAAGAAAGTTCTTCAATAGACTACGGTGATACAACCTAAAACTAAACCCCGCAAAGTGCACATTTGGGGTTCCTGCTGGGAAATTGCTTGGGTTTATTTTTAGCCGCCGAGGAATAGAACTGGACCCATTGAAAGTCAAAGCCATTCAAGAACTACCACCGCTAAGGAACAAGAAGGATGTGATGAGTTTCTTGGGAAGGCTTAACTACATCAGCCGATTCATAGCACAGTCTACGGTTATCTGTGAGCCGATCTTTAAGATGTTAAAGAAGGACACCGCCACCAAATGGACCGATGACTACCAAAAGGCCTTCAACAAAATCAAGGAGTACCTATCAACACCACCAGTCTTAGTCTCGCCCGAGCCAGGTAGACCCTTATTACTCTACCTTGCAGTGTTATATGGAGCTTTCGACTGCATTTTGGGGCAGCATGATGAAACAGGGAGGAAGGAACAAGCCATTTATTATCTTAGTAAGAAGTTCACCCCATACGAGGTCCGGTATTCTCTATTGGAACGCACCTGTTGTGCTTTGACTTGGGTAGCTCAGAAGCTGAGGCATTATTTCTGCACCTATACTACATATCTCATATCGAGAATGGATACCTTAAAGTACATCTTTCAGAAGCCCATGCCCATCGGCAAGTTAGCCAAGTGGCAAATCCTGTTGAGTGAGTTCAACATTGTTTACGTAACTTAGAAAGCGGTCAAGGGACAGGCACTGGCAGACCACCTTGCTGAAAACCCCGCGGATGGAGGATACGAATCCCTAAAAATGTATTTTCCTGATGAAGAGGTATCATTCATAGGAGAAGACATTGCGGAATCCTATGACGGATGGAGAATGTTCTTCGATGGAGCAGCAAACTTCAAAGGAGTTGGCATAGGAGCAATTCTAATATCAAAAATCGGTCAGCATTATCCAGTATCTGCCAAAATCATGTTCCCTTACACCAACAATATGGCCGAGTATGAAGCCTGCATCTTAGGACTCAAAATGGCCATCGACATGAATATTCAAGAGCTGCTAGTGATTGGAGATTCAGACTTGCTTATACATCAGGTACAAGGAGAATGGACAACCAAGAACTCCAAGATACTCTCGTATCTACATCACGTATAGGAATTGAGGAAGAGGTTCACGAAGACGGAATTCTAGCATGTTCCCAGAATCCAGAATGAGTTCGTCGATGTGTTGGCTACCCTATCATCTATTATACAACATCCCGACAAGAATTTCATTGATCCCATTCCGGTGAAAATCCATAATCAGCCAACTTACTGTGCGCATGTTGAAGAGAAAGCAGACGGAAAACCTTAGTTTCATGATATCAAGGAATATTTAACAAAAAGAGAGTACCCGGAGCTTGCGAATCCTACTCAGAAACGCACATTTCGGAGATTGTCCAACAACTTTTTTCGTAGCGGAGGAATCCTGTATAGGAGGACTCCTGATTTAGGATTATTAAGATGTGTCGACGTAATGGAAGCATTAAGGCTACTAGAGAAAATTCATGTTGGGACCTGCGGCCCACATATGAACAGTTTTGTCTTAGCAAGGAAGATACACCGGGCAAGTTACCTTTGGATAACTATGGAAATGGACTGCATCCAGTATGTCCGGAAATGCCATCACAGTAAGATACATGCAGACATGATAAAGGTACTTCCAAGCGAGCTTAACACAACAAGCTCATCGTGGACATTCGCCGCTTGGGGAATGAACGTTATTGGACCAATCGAGTCGGCTGCTTATAACGGACACAGGTTTATCCCGGTAGCCATCGACTATTTCACCAAATAGGTCGAAGCAGCATCTTACAAAGCAGTGACTAAGAAAGTCGTGACAGACTTTGTCCGCGATTGCATTGTTTGTCGATTCGAAATTCCAGAGTCAATCATTACTGATAATGGCTCCAACCTCAACAGCGATTTGATGAAAGCTATGTGCGAAACTTTCAAGATTAAAAACAAGAATTTCACAGCCTACAGGCCTTAAATAAATGGAGCTGTAGAAGCCGCCAACAAGAATATCAAGAAGATATTGAGGAAAATGATAAAGAATCACAGAAAGTGGCACGAGAAGTTATCATTTGCTCTTCTAGGGTATCGTACCACAGTCCGCACATCAACAGGGGCAATCCCCTATATGTTGGTTTACGGTACAGAGGCTGTCATTCCCGCTAAGGTGGAAACTCCTTCCCTAAGGATCATACAAGAAGCTGAGCTTGACGACGCAGAGTGGGTAAAAAGTCATTATGAGCAACTAGTCCTTATAGACGGAAAGAGAATGAATGTAGTCTGACATGGTCAACCCTATCAGAACAGAATGTCCAGAGCCTTCAACAAAAGAGTCAAGCCAAGACAGTTCGCACCGGGGCAGCTGGTGTTAAAGAAAAAATTTTCGCATCAAGATGAAGCCAAAGGGAATTTCTCTCCCAACTGGCAGGGTCCATACATGGTTCACCGGGTTTTGACAGGAGGAGCCCTCATACTTGCAGAAATGGACGGAGAAGTCTGGCCAAAGCTGATCAATTCAGATGCAGTCAAGCATTACTATGTGTAATCTTCATGCTTTCCTTATATGACGTAAACTGAACTACGCCCGACCTGATTCTCATTTAAGAGGGGATATGTAGGCAGCCCTATGGTTTCTGTCACAATTCAATAAAAATTTCATTTTTCCCCGCAATTGGAAACTGGGGCAGAATTTTGAGGAGGACCCTCAAAATTCCGAAGTAATTTCAGCCAATCACCGTACAAGCAGCAGTCAGAAACGTCGACCCATCAAACTGGGGCAGAGTTTTAAGGAGGACCCTCAAAATTCTGTAGCAAGAGAGGTTACAATGTCCTGAACTACGTTACAGTCATCGTTCATCTAAAAGTTATTTTTTAATTTATGTCATACTTTTATAAAATCATGCATGTTATTATTGAAATTGATTTGTTTAGCATCGCTACCCCAATAATACAGACGGCATTACCAGATCAAAGCCAGCGGGGATATGAACTAACCTTCCCCCTTATAAAACTCGCGATTTTTCTTTGGATGCAGGCACTAGGATTGCAAAATCATTAAACATATTGTACGCCCATGGGACAAACATTGTTCAAGAATACAATTCTCAGAACCGTTGCACTTGCCAACATTTGCTATTAGTATACACCAGTGATGTTCTGTATGTCACAATGCTCCCAGTAATCACAGCGCCGCAATCTGCTATCAGCTAAGAAAACTCTACTGCCAGTTGTTATCTTATTTCTTGCATAAGGCTACCATTCTGCCTTCCGAGACTAAATGTTGTCTCCATCTGCATTCGCATTGCATAAGGCTACTATTCTGCCTTCCAATTTGCATAAGGCTGCCATTTTGCCTTCCGAGACTAAATGATGTCTCCATCTGCATTCGCATTGCATAAGGCTACTATTCTGCCTTCCAATATACATAAGGCTATCATTATGCCTTCCAATACTAAACGATGTCTCCATCTGCATTTGCATTGCATAAGACTACTATTCTGCCTTCCAATCTGTGTAAGGCTACCATTCTGCCTTTTGAGACTAAACGTTGTCTTCATATGCATTTGCATTGCATAAGGCCACTATTATGCCTTCCAATTTGCATAAGGTTACCATTCTACCTTCCGAGACTAAACGGTGTCTCCATCTGCATTCGCATTGCATAAGGCTACTATTTTGCCTTCCAATTTGCATAAGGCTACCATTCTGCCTACCGAGACTAAACATAGTCTCCATCTACATTCGCATTGCATAAGGCTACTATTCTGCCCTCCAATCTGCATAAGGCTACCATTCTGCCTTCCGAGGTTAAGCTCTACCTCCATCTACATCTGTATTGCATTGCATAAGGCTACTATTCTGCCTTCCAATCTGCATAAGGCTACCATTATGCCTCCAATTTTCTTCGAAACTAAGCGCTATCCCAAACACTATTTATCTCGCTTCTCTTACGAGCTAAGCTCTGCCCTTTAATTCACAAGACTGAGCTCTGTCTTGTCCGCATCATACTAATGTATCTTTTATGGGCTAAAATATCGCCAACTCATCCAAAGGTATCATCGTTCGGAGGCACCATCTTCATAGCCCGAGAACACCATGTCAAGATCTCTTTCAATCCTTTGCTTATCATTATTCAAAGGCGTCATGTTTCGGAGGCACTATCCTCATAGCCCAAGAACATCATTTCATGGCTTGCGAATTCTGCATCAAACAACCCATGGCCCAGGACATCATGGTCTAAGGATGTCATTCTTAACCGTCCAAAGACAACATTATTGGTCCGACGGGAATTTGCATCATGTTTAAATTTATGCACAGTATACGCTTGTATTGATTCTATTTGCAGGTAAGACGGCGAGCAACAGCTATCCCAGCAGGAGCGATCCCACTCCAGTTCCCTCGAGCCATATCAAACCTAACTATTCCCGTAAGTTGTTCACTCACCCAGCCCTAGATGTTGCGTCTGTTCTTGAAATGGCTTCATCGGTATACTCCGCCGATGGATCCTGAACTACATACGGCCTAATTCCTATAAAACCAGGGATATATAGGCAACTCATAAACTAGAGTGCGGCCTAAATCTCTTCAAAGTCATCATATCTTTACCCAACAACTCTTTCATCCTTCCCGGGTAAAGAGGAGCAGTTATTGATACCCAATTTTTCCTCAAATTATTTTAAATTTGCATATAGACCATCAAAATTAGGTTTTCATAACAATTGGTATTTTTCTATAATTTTTCTCATATTTTACTAATTCATTTTTTATTTATCCAGTATTTTTATCTCTAATAATTAATTATAAATTGCATTACAGATGATTTCAAAAGCATTCCTTGATTTAATATATTATTTTGGTCCTATTAAGACCAAATGTATTTCACAAATTAGCCAAATTGGCACTATCTGGTTATAATTGCAATGACTTTGCAATTATGGCCTAATTATATATTTTGTGCTATGTTTTTACTCAACAAATAGTCATTTATATTTTTAATACTAATTAATCATTTTAATTTAGTTTATTAAGCATCAATTTCTTTTTTTATAATTATTAGCCATTTTTATAAATTATTTATCTATTTTTATGGGGTATTTAACAACTAGCCATTTTTAAATTTCAATTCTAGCCTAATTAACCCAAACCCCTAACCCAATAAACTAGCCCAGTTACCCAACACAAATTTAGAATCTTACCCGGCCCAACTCTCGTTCGATCTGAGTCGTTGATTAATTCAAATCAACGGCCCAGATTAATACTTACCATATTAACCCCTAAACGACTGCCCCCCTTTCTCAGTTTTCCCCCGTCTCACTTCTCACCCGTCTCTCGAAATCATCTCAACTCTTTCTAAAACCTTCGTCTCCTGAGCTCTGTCTCTCCCCTCTCCGGCCATCTCCTCGCCGGAAACGATGAAGTTTTCACCTCTCATCGACCTTATGGATTCGTCTTTCACACTTGTGTCACCGGTGGAGGCTCTCAAGTGACCCTGAGGCAGTCCACTCCCATCTCCAATCTCATGCCATGTTTTTCGGCCACCTATGGCCGTTCGAGTAAGATCTCTACATTTTTCGGCCAAAGGCCGGTGATATTTTAAGCTCTCTTCTCCTCCTTTGGGTTTTCTCTGGAAACCCTAGCTTTCAATCCTCCGATCTTTTTAGACCTGTGAAGGATCTATGTGTCTTTTAAGATTCTCACCTATTTTCCTCAAAAGATTTCTCTGATTTCAAACGATTTCCTCATTTTCCAGACTAGGGTTTCAAAACCCTTTTGCAAAAACGATTTCTTTATGATTTTTAGCAATTACTTTGTGATTTTTAGCATGTTTAAACATCACTTGAGTCTTTCCTTTTGCTCGATTCATTTTTGTTAAGAAACCCTAATACTTATGGGTTCGATTTGAAGTATGAGTCTGTTTGCGATGTGTTTGCATGTCTCTCATGAACATTCTAGGTTTCATGTATGTTCTATAAGCTCTTGTGCTTCCTGCTCTAATTTGTTCTTAAGGTTTCTCTGATTTTGTTCAACACATGTTATTTATTGTTTAATAGGTCCGACTATTTGTTTTATTGATTGTTCACATAATAATTTATATTGATTTTTGTGTAATCTCCTTAGACCTGCGATATCTTCCCTGAATCTGTGATTTTGTGTATTTTTCTTGTAATTCTATACTGATTTTTCGAATTGGTTCCTTACTTTTGTGATACTTTCCTTAGTTAGTGCTGATTCCCTGTGATTTTCAATCTCATTCGTGATTCTTTGAACTAACTTTCAGAATTAAAATTGTACTCCACCTTATTTATGTGCACAAATATGTTGTTAGTTATTTAACGTGTACTTTCCTTACTTGGAAATACTCTGTACTTAGTCCTTATTACATGCTACATACTTTTACTACTCATATTATGGTAAAATCAGTCTTATAAGTAATTTTGTTCCTTATTTGATACAACTTGTACCCGTTTGAACTATGACTCCCTAATTGAAGAGAGTCCGGGTCTTTAATTGATTCTGATTTATATTATTTCTATAATTATGCTAAACCTTTACTTGTTACCTTATTTTCTGCCTATTTTCAAAACTATAAATACTCTACTCTCTCTTTAGCATGGACACGAACATAGTAGTTCAAAACTCTCTCTCACAACTAAAACTCTCTATTCTCTCTTTTGTGCTACTTGCTACTATTCCAAGCTAGCCGGCTGCTAGACAAGGCTAATTACTGCACCTCTCCTATTTCTGCTTTGTGTTTTGCTTTCTTCACTTCACTAGTATGTTCTAATTCATATTTCAGTCCTCAAACCAACATGTTTCTATTACTGTTACAATTCCTTGCACTTCTGATATGCTTTTATTTACTATTTTTGTTGTTCAAAATGTAATTAGGATCCTGAGTTCCCTCTACATGTTAAATTATGCCTTACTTGTCAATGACAAGCATGTTTCTGTACACTTAGTACATGTTTCTTATGTGAACCCCCATGATTGGTTTGATCAGGGTCTCAGTTGTTTGATGTTGATATGTTAATCTAATCCAATACCCTACTGTTCCCCTAACCTGTTGGAGTTTCTGATCGTGTGCTTGTATATGTTCCTGCCTGCTACATGTTTGCCGTCAAATGCTCCATATTTGTCCCTCCAATCCCATTCCCTTGCTTATGTTTGCTGGACTATTCCTGGTCCTTAGTGTGATACTGACTTTGTTTTGGTTCGGAGATTGGTATGCATGCTCCTTCAAATTGTTTTCATCATTTAAAATTTGTCATATAACTATTCCAATTAAGTCTCTCTTTTTCAAAACTGTTTCTTGCTTACCCTTTTTTAAAATTGTTTTCTTACTTAAATTCTTCAAAACTATGTCGAGCACTCTCACTCTACTCTTAGACCACTAAGTTCTGCCCCTTTTGTGTGAGCATTGCCTTGGGACCCTTGAGCTCCCTCTGAACTTTGACACATTAAGGTTGGCTCTTCCACACTGCACTTACTCTATCTTTGCTATGAAATCTGGGTGTGAGCACTGTCTGGGATCCCTTGAGGTCCTTAGGGAACTTTGACACACTCAGATATGAGAAAGGCTATGGAACAATCTTGACATTTGAGGTAATTTATTACATAACTCAAAGAGGAAGTCCTCATCAGGTGTTGAGAATCTGGTCCTGTCTTCAGGCTCTCTATTGTGTAACTTTCTACTTTTTACTTGTGTAATTCATTTCAGCATCGGTTTGTAATAATTATTGTAAAAACTCTTTGGGGATGGATAGTGAAAAGGGATGGGGTAAATATGCATGTTATAGTTGTTAAGGATAGAAAACATGTTATTAGGTTTATATTCCTAATTGCGTAATAGAAACCATGCTTAGGATTCATACATGCATTAGAATCCATGCTTTAGGAATTCTGCAATCCTTCTGCATTTTCATACGTGCATGTTATATACCCTATTTTAGGATCTTGTTCACACTCGCTCAGTTACACCTAATTAAACTACTGATGCATGAAAAAAGGCATAAAACAATCTCATGTTTGATTATCCTGTTTAAGTGAAACTAATCACAATCCCTGCATGTCTTTGCAACACTTAGAACAACATGTTTTAAGTAAAATAACTTCCAAACTATTTCAACAATTCTAGTAACTGCTGCACATTATTTTACGCTTAGGCAAGTCTTAGGTAATCAACTTCAAATAAAATCAGAATCGTCTTTGTGATTAGTTTTTGACTGTCAGCATGTTAAAATCAGTAGCAAGCTTGATTAGGACTTCTTATTTGAGTTATGTCATAAATCTGACTCTGATGTTATCACTTAGATACCATGTTTAGGATCTGAATTTAGACCTTAATTGTGTATGAGTCATGTAGTTTGTATGTACTGTATGTGGAGGTATATCTGAGCCTTTTACTGGTTTTCCATGCTCCCCTTAATTGAAGTCCTACTTGTTTATTATATGTCGCCTTACTATTTTACCTTTAAACATGAGGGTCTGCCTAGAACCCTCTTTTATAGGATAGGAGTCCTAAATTGCTCCGGTACTGATAGGAAGGGATGAGTAACAGCATGCAATAGGGGTCGAGACCAACCCTCGCTTTAATTACCTTCACGGGGCGGGTAGATATGGATATGATTACCAGTGCTTAATACCATGTGTAGCCCCTCTTTGAGGAGTGTCATACCGGGTATTGCATTGATGTGATCCATACTATAAACAAACCTAGGATACCCCATTTACATTTCCAAATATGCTTAGATTGTAATTCTTTTCAAAGCCATACTTGTTTATTTGCTACTTGTACAAATTCACAAAAACTGTTTGGTCGGAAACCACACTAGTGGATCTTGAGGGGTGCCTAACACCTTCCCTTTAGGATAATTTCAAGCACTTACTCTGTCTCTGATTATCAAACGTGGTTATAAATAAACCCTATAGGTGCCCTAACGCACCTTAAATCGTTAGGTGGCAATTCTTCAAAAATGCAAACCCTCTTTCCAAAGGAAAGAGTTGTCCCAACCAAAAATGTCATAAACCCGATTTCGCGAGAAAAAAGGGGCGGATAGAAAGTAAACGTAACTAAAGGTTTAATTGTCGTATACCAAGAAAACTACTCCTTTTCCATTATCTGTGCTCTTTGCTCGTCGTACTTAAAAGGGTAAATTTCAAAAATTGTTATATAATTATGACTTTTTTCACCAAAGTCATATAACTTTCTCACCCAAAAATTATATAAATACTTTTTTTTTTTTTACAAAAGTCCTATAATTATGTTTTCTCACACAAAAATCGTAAAACTTTTACTAACTCACACAAAGATCATAGTGATCGAAAAATACAATTTTTCAATAGTATTTTTTATTTTGTAGTTTTTTTATTTATTTTCATTCTAATTAATAATAATTCAATTAAAATAGGGATGACCCAACCCGACCTGATCCACCCGACTCAATTAAAATAGAAGTATCATATTTTAAATAATTCACTATTCACTTTTTGTATTATTTTAATTTGTATATGGTTATTGGGCCATGCTCTGCTAGGTCATTCCTACTTTAAAGACAAAATATAAAATTAGCCGATCGGTCGTAATTAATTAAATATTATATATATATATATATATATATATATATATATATATATATATATATATATATATATATATATATATGTGTGTGTGTGTGTGTGTGTGTGTGTGTGTGTGTGTGTGTATGTGTGTGATATATATGACACTTTATCAGCTATTATTTTTGGGAGGGCTAAAAATATGCTCATATTTCTCCTATTTTACTTGGGTAATTATTTATTAGACTGAAAATAAAAAATAAAAGCATGCAAAATAAGAAAAAAAATTGTTTCCTGGCCTTTATGATTTTTATCTGAGATAGTGAAAGTTTTATGATTTTTGTGTGAGAAACCAAAGTTATATGACTTTTGTGAAAAAAAGCCATTGTTATGATTTTTGTGTGAGAAAACAAACTTATATGACTTTGGTGAAAAACAAATCATAGTTATATGACCATTTGTGAAATTTACCCCCTACTTAAAAATCTAAATCATTGCCCCTTGTACAAGAAGAAACAAGGGGAAAAAAAAAGAATTTCTCCCTTTTCATTTATCCTCGTTCTTTTATAAATATACTTTCTATTTTCTTTTTTAGTGGAAAAAAACACTCAAAGATTTGATAGATAAACACACGAAGAAGGACATTTCTATTAGGTTATATATGAATAGGTGTGGGAGCGTCAAGAGGGATGAATGTTAGGGGACTAACTCTTTAACATCAGGCATGGCGCGGTTGTGGCAAGGATTGGGCATGATGGCCTTATCATTAGCCTATGTGCGGGCAAAACGATCATGCACGCAATGGACAAGACATTGTCGTGTGGGCTGTTGTGGGCAAGTATTGACCAAGGTCTTGGGGCAGGCAAGACATGCTTAGCAAAGGCTTGACAAGGAAGTGTGGGCAAAGTTGGGGCGGCATGGCACGATATGCGTGTTATATCCCATTTTAACCCAGGTCAAACTAGAGTATAACATATTGGTAATTCCGAGGTTTAATTAATTTTAAGAGTCGCCACCTAATTATTTCTAAGGTGAATTAGGACACCTAAAGTGATTAAAGTAATTTTATAAAGTATAACTCTGCTAATGGTCCAATTAACCTAAAGTTCTAGGTAAGGGTTCAATTAATCTAAAGGGGAGGTTTTTAAGGCACCCTTTAAGATCCATATCGAATGGTTAACCGACCGAACTTAAACTAATTAAGGCTAAGGGTAGGTGTTAAGTCTAAACATATAGAAGTGTGCAAAATATAATTATTAAAAGGGCAGTGCTAAATCAAATATCGAAACCTGTTGATACGTTTCCAAAAGCATCAGTTAGCTTGATGTGAAGACTAAAAATTAACAGTTCAACTTAATGTAAAAAGGCCTTTAGGCAGTAGCAAAATATTTTTTGTTATCATATCTGTATAAGTAGCCCAGGAATTATAAAGTGGCGAAAATGGGTTTAACACTTGAACTTTTAAAACTATTTAAAATGAACTCAAAATCGATTTGAATTCTTGAAATAACAAAGAAAAGGCGTAGAAGATAGCTTTCATATATTTTTTTAAAAGTGGTGCCGACTTTGGTCCTTCAAGCTTACAAATTCCGTAATTGAAAAGGGAAAGGAAGAAAATAAAGCTGACTACGACGGAACTTTTGAAGCATGAATTTTTCATATGACAAACAGTAACAGGTGAGGTATATTAGCATTTACTGTTAATAGACCAGAACAAGCTATTAAAGTTAGCTAAATCATGATATCACGTTAAGCATTTTTATCGCCATTTATCATTCAGTTACATGGAAATAATATATTCCTATAGTCATAGCATCTAAACACACAATATCAGAGAATCAAATCAATACTCTTTGAACTACATGTCAGAGGAAAGAAAGGGAAAGAAAGAGCACTGACTTGTTTGGGGGCAGTGAACTAGGACGATGTCGGCCCCTAATCTACTCTCTCATTATGTAAAGATTCGAACCTCGATCGGAATGAGTTCCAAAATCTCTGTCACGGCTAAAGTTCACCGAGACAGAAAACTTTTGTAAGAGACTCTTGAGTTGTAGACTACATCAAATATGTGAGTGATAAAATAGTATTTCTGATTCTTGTCCAGTGTCCCCCGCTCCAGAAACTCCCCGAGAGTATTTATAGAAGAAAATTAGGGTTCAGAGATGATTTTTTGGGCGGGATCTCTTGAGCAGAAATTTGAAATCAAGGGCTTGAATTTCAGTCAAAACAACCGTTTGAATCCGAACGTTGTAATTCGGAAGAGCCTCACGTGATTTGGTCAGAAAAATCGAAATGGCAAAAGTCTTTTGGCATGTTGTGTTGACTAAATCTCATTGCAAATGAGAGAGAGAAGGAGTCACGGGCTTTGAAGAGAGACAAAGAACTTACTCAAAATCGTCGAGGCAAGCTTCTGCCATGGTTAAGAATACTGAAGCTTTTGCTTGAAAGAGCAAAGGGGTAATAGAACGAGTGAAACTGTGGGAGCGAATGTGATGGAGTAAACAATAGATACCTTAGCTGATTTAGGATTTCTTTATTTTTTGGGCTAAGAAATTTAAACGGGTTTGGGCTTGTATTTCATGGCCTGTTTACTTCTTTCAATTAATTTCTTTGGGCTTTTAAATTGGATCACATATATTATTTTTTAAACACATTATGGAATACAATAATAATAATAACAATAGTAATCATAACAATAACAACAACAACAATAATAAAAATACTAATAATGACTATAATAGTGATAATATTAGTAGTAGCAATAATATTAAGAATTGTCGTTATAGTAGTAGTAATAAAAATAATACTAGTAGTAATAGTAGTATAATGATAATAATAATAATAATAATAATAATAATAGTGTCCATTGTGATAAAAATGATAGTAAAATAAGGTAATTAATTTATTAATATCTTTAGAAGCTCAAAGGAATTAATTGAAAGAAAGGAGGGACAAAATTGGATGTCAACAATGCGCGCCAAAATCAGTGGCACGGGCACTTCAGGTTGTGGCAGCGCCAAGTGCGGGCTAAGCTAAAGCACGGCAGTGCGGGATGATGGATAAGCCTTCAAAATCTAAGGAAAGGCTATGTGAAGGAAAATACAAGCAATGGCACGGGTGAAACAAGGATTGACATGGGCAAGGCAAAAACTCGGCCAAGACATGTGCAGGTGGCAGTGGCGTCAGGCGTGTACGGCAAAATTATGGGCGGCAGGTTGCAGGCAAGGCCTTGGTGCGGAGCAATGTCAAAATGAGCCAAGGCTGGTCGCAATTCCAGCCTTGGGCGTGCAGCATGTGACCAAGTCAAAGGGCACATGCAGTGCACATGCCAAAGTAGTTGGCGGTTACCTTTTTGTAACCACTTGTACCCATGTCTGATTTATGCTTGTATCTACTATCATTTTTTGTAGAACATGGCCTACGTAGTTGGGGATATCAACTACAAGATATAAACAGACTTAGTCTTAGCCCGACAAGTGCCAAAAGCTGTAAACAACAAGTGTCCATGTGTTGTCAAGTGTCAAAGGCTGCCTATGTGCTATAAATAGGTGCCTTTGGACTTAGATAGAATTCAAGTGAGAATTTTGTATGAAATTCAGTAAGGGAAACAAGAGAGAAAGGTGAGTCTTTCTAAGTGTTTCAAAAGGGGCTAAGGATGGACATTGGGCAGGTCTTAGTGTGCAAGATCGACTTGTGATCTTGGCTAGACGAATTGGGTTGTGGATGATTTGTGTTCATAGCAAAGTGAGGGTTTCTTTTATAGATTTCTAAATTAATACAAAGGTTGGGATTTTTTCGCATTTTGATTGTGTTCTTTTTAATTTGCTGCCAAAATTTGTTTAAGGCCAAACTTGCTGAAAGTTTGGCTAAGTGTTGAGAAATGCTGAGTCAAGTGTGCGACTTGACTGCTACGCAGTTGTGACCAAAAATGCCCCCGTAACAACTGGTATCAGAGCAGAGTAAGGTTCGTGATGGTGGCAAGACGAGCAGTAGCATATTTCGTGTTGTTGTTTGAGAACATGGCTGGTGGCACAAATGCTGAACTTCGCCAAATGGTGGAACAGTTGGAAGCACTCGTTGGGCAGGCTCTTGAAATAGGTGCTGATTCTTCTGTTCTTTCAAGAATGGCATGTTTGGAGGTAGATTATGCAGCGAGGCATGAAACTATGCTAGCAAAATGGCTTTGATATGCAAGGAAAAGAAAGAACTGTGCGAGGAGGTAGTTCAACTTCGAAAGGCATTACAAAATACTGCTTTAGTAGTGATGATTTCACAAAAGTGAAAATTTCGGAGCCAAAGGCTTATGGTGGTGCAAGAAATGTCAAAGAACTGGAAAAAATTTCTTGTGGGATATGGAGCACTATTTCCAGGCTACTCGTGTGTCAGGTGATGAAAAGGTGATCATCATCACCTTTGACTGATGATGCGAAAGTGTGGTGGCATACACGAGTTGTGGAAGTGGAAATGTTGGACTGCCCAAGATTGAAACTTGGGAGATGCTGAAGAAGGAAATAAAATCTCAATTCCTTCCAACCAACTCGTCATGGGTTGTAAGAAATGGACTGCGTCGCTTGAAGCAAAGTGGCACGGTGACGGAGTATATCAAGGAATTTTCGTCCTTGATGTTGAATGTAAGTAATATGGCAGAGGAAAATAAGCTGCATTACTTCATGAGCGGATTGAAGGGTTGGGCACAATTGGAGTTGAGAAGGCAGAATGTTCAAATCCTCTCTACTACTATTGTGGCAGCATATGCATTGGCTGACTTCAACATAGGTGATGATCCTGCTGAATCTTTGCATTCAAAGTCCGACAGAAGGAAATACAAAGCAAAGGAATGGAATAAAAGTGGGAAAGGCCAAGTTGTCGAAGATGAAGAATTTGCCAAGAATGGGAGGCAGGCGGAGACTTCTAATGGCAAGGAAAGAAGCGGCAAGTTCAAAAGCTGCTTTACTTATGGTGGATCGCACTTGAAGAAGGACTGTCTGGTGCAGGCTAGGGTGATTGCTATGGTGGCTGCGGAAAAATAGAAACAAATAGCGGAGGCAAATGCCATTATGGCAGGTGTGAATGGAGTAACACGGGCGTTGTATGCCAAACAACCCCTTGGGGATGATTAATTGAGTTGGCTCGATGGGGACGTCAATTTCAAAGGGTGGAGTGGTTTGTTAGGGCCTAACTCTTTGACATCAGGCATGGCACGGTTGTAGCAAGGATTGGGCATGATGGCCTTATCATTAGCCTATGTGCGGGCAAAACGATCATGCGAGCAATGGACAAGATATTGTCATGTGTGGGATGTTGTGGGAAAGTATTGTCCAAGGTCTTGGGGCAGGCAAGGCATGATTGGCAAAGGCTTGACAAGACAATGTGGGCAAAGTTGGGGCGGCATGGCACACCATGCGCGCCAAAGTTAGTGGTACAGGCATTTCGGGTTGTGGCAACGCCAAGTGCGGGCTAAGCTAAAACACGATAGTATGGGATGATAGCAAAGGCTTTCAATAGCTAAGGCAAGGCTATGTGAAGGAAAATACAAGCAATGGCACGGGTGAAACAAGGGTTGACATGGGCAAGGCAGAAACTCGGCCAAGGCATGTGCGGGCGGCAGTGGCGTCGGGTGTGTGCGGCAAAATTATGGGCGGCAAGTTGCGGGTATGGCATTTGTGTGAGGCAATGTCAAAATGAGCCAAGGTTGGGCGCAATGCCAGCCTTGGACGTGCAGCAGCTGACCAAGTCAAAGGGCACATGTAGCGTACATGCCAAAGTAGTTGGCGGTTACCTTTTTGTAACCACTTGTACCCATGTCTGATTTATGCTTGTATCCACTATCATTTGGTGTAGAACATGGCCTATGTAGTTGGGGATGTCAACTACAAGATAGGAACAAATTTAGTCTTAGCCCGACAAGTGGCAAAAGTTGTAGACAACAAGTGTCCATATGTTGTCAAGTGCCAAAGGCTACCTGTGCTATAAATAGGTTCTTTTGGACTTAGTCAGATTTCAAGTGGGAATTTCGTATGAAATTCAGTAAGGGGAAAAAGAGAGAAAGGTGAGTCTTTCTAAGTGCTTTAAAAAGGGGCTAAGGTTGGGCATTGGCAGGTTTTAGTGTGCAAGATCGACTTGTGATCTTGGCTAGGCGAAGTGGGCCGTGAACGACTTGTGTTCATAGCAAAGTGAGAGTTTCCTTTGTAGATTTTTGAATTAATACAAAGTTGGGATTTTCCTGTATTTTGATTTTGTTCTTTTTTAATTTGCTGCAAAAATTCGTTTAAGGCTAAACTTGCTGAAAATTTGGCTAAGTATTTAAAAAGGCTGAGTTAAGTGTGCAACTTAATTGTCACACGATTGTAACTTTGGACGGACCAAAAACGCCCTCGTGACAACGAGTATAAAGAAAATTGGTGGAAAAGCCACGGCAAAATTCTTGGCCAAGTGAGGGCCTAAGAGGGCAAAACAAACAGTGACACGCATATGAATGGTTTCCCCTTCCCGAGTTCCAAGCTTATAATATACTATGAATTTAACATGTATACTCGATTTGAACTTATAAAATTAATGAATTTAAACTTGTTAAAATTAGTAACTCGTCCTATGTACAAGTTTGTAATTTTTTAAATAATTACATTTAATTATTATTTAAATAGCTTAAAGTGTGTAAAATTTAAATTTTCGCTGTATAAAAATTAAACTTATATGTACGATTGGCTCGTCGTGCTTATCTTCTTCAAGTTAGTGCCACTCTATTCAAGACATTCATTTGAGACCAACCACATAAAGAAAAAGATAATCTCGAATCTGAGGATAAGGCAGGACACATTAAAAATGAAAATGTTATTTTCATAATCAGAGTCTCACTATTTGACAGTCAATTCCATATGCTTGTCGTGCTATATACTTCAATTTCCGACACCTGTACAACTTTCTATGCTAATCTTGTTTTATCTTCATCACCTGTATCATAAAGTCCCAAAAGTGAAAGTGGTCGTTTGGTTTGAGTACCGCTAGCCGGAATAAGTTATGCTGGGATTAATTATAATGGAATTAGTAATTTTTATTGTTTTTTATCCACTATTTGGTATGTTGCATTAAAAATGACAATTGCATAATTTCTAAGGGAATTAAGATAAAGACGTTGTGTATATTAACTTTTGGATAATATATTAGCGGCTTTGTGGAAACTCGGTACAATGAGATTGTGAGATATCTATATAACATTCACCCTTTATAACAATATTTTACTATAATGATCAAATTTTATTTAAAAATAATATTTTATATTATGTTATAATATATACTCTATAATAGTACTTCATTGTAATAACTAAAAATATTGAAACAACCAAGAAACTGCTTAGGAAATACCAAGGCTGATATGCTTCTATCAGCATGGAATTCTCATACTAAACAGGGAAAGTATGCAACAATTTTAGATGCCAACTAAGTTTCCTTCCGAAGGATCATTCTGGCATATATTCTTCATTATCTCATCAGTAATACAATATGTGTTGTCTCTCATTCCGTCAAAAGTTGTCGCCCAAGGATCAGAAATTCTTGAGTTTTTACGCATGCTTTTTTGTAGTGATAAACCTCAATACAGAGGACAATTTCTGGAAAATACACTGCAATATTCATGAGCATTTGCTACAATAATATTCCCTTAAGCGCATGCTTCATATCAAGCAAATTGTATAATATCATTATTTTTCGTGGAACATTCATATCAAGTAAATTGTATAGTTTCATTATTTTTTATGGAACATTTATTAGGAGATGGAAAGAAAGTTTTACTGGAGTCTCAAAATATTTTTAATATTTGGTTATAACGATGCTATTAACACTAACATATTAATTTTACGGTGTAGATCATTCTTTTTAATTATCCACGCATCGCACGGGTTCTAATACTAATTTCATTTAAAATTAATATTTCATATTATGTTATAACAGTTTCATTGTAATAACTAAAAATATTGAAAGAAACGAAATAATTATAGAGTTGTTTGATTTGACTAGTATAATTTACGAATTTTGTAGACATGACATCATGATTACAAATTCTGACTTGGTAGTACTGCGGTTGATGACCTCTCTTCCACCTTTATTCCCAAAAGGGCCAAAACAAACAATGAGACCGTAAAGCATATATCTTTTTTTTTTTTTTGTAATTAATTTCATTTCATTTCAAACAAATAGAATACAAAAATCATAATTGTTTACATCTTCCAGCTCTATCTTCTACCTTCTTTTCTCTACATTATCGTCCTACCTATTACACACAATTATAAGTAGGATAGTAATTCATCTCGTCTAGTCTAGCTTGTAGTCGTTGTACATATCTTCCTCGTCCATGTACTACTTGAACTATCTCTCGAACAAGATCCTGTATGGACTGGTTCATTCCTCTAAAAATTCTGTTATTTCTTTCCTGCCAGACATGATATACTGCTCCTGCAAGTATTAGTCGATATAGTTCTGTTTTAATACTCCTTCCTTTGCAGCATTTGATTGTCCAGTTGAGTTCATCACTCCATCGCATTGTCTTTCTGCAAATCCCCTGCCATTGCAACAACACTGTCCATAATTGTGAAGTGTAGGAACAGAAAAAGAACAGGTGATCGATAGGCTCCTCTTCTTTGTTGCATAGTTCACATGTGACCTCCTCCACGTATCCCAGTCCTCTCAATCTATCTTTAGTCATTAATTTTCTTTGAACAGCTAGATAGACAATAAATTTCCACTTTGGAACTCCCAGATTACTTTGCATAAGTTTTCTCTACATTACTCGTTCAAAGTTTCCTCGCAGTTTTGTGTAAAGCATATATCTATTTGGGCTGCCTTTGACTCATTCAATTAATCAGTCTCATTGTAAAATGGAGTCCAGTGATACAGATGGAATTTCATTGGAAAAATGAGCCCAATGACAACAAGATAGAGTTGGACTACCCACGATCTTTAATTAGATCAATGTGAACAGTGAGGCCCTTCAACACATCATATTGGGCTTGTAGAGAACGAAATGGTGGGGGCAAGCCATTCTATGTTATTTAGAGATTGACCGGTATTTATTTTGTCTTGAAATATTAAATTAAAAATCTTAACTTTAGGACAACTCTGATGTTTTGCCCTGAAAAATTAAGTTAAAAAACTAAAATTCAGAGCGTACTGACTAATTCCGAAATAACAGCTCGTTAGAATGGCTATGTGGTGTCATTTCTACGAAAGGGTGGGTGTTTCAATAGCCCAGCACCCGCACTTTCAAGAATCTCAAAAGGAACAAAGAGAAAACTACACCGTATAATAGCTCTAAAAAATAATAGTTGATAAAATGTTATATATGAATGTAATTATTTTTGACCGATCAATCAAATATACAACTTGCCCAAAAAAAATAGTGGAGAAAAGACCAAAAAAGACCTCCTCTTATAAAACAACGAAAAAGAGCAAGCTACGACACACCACTTGTAGAGGACTAATGAAAATTAATTTTTGCCCACAACTTCTTCCACTGTTTTTTTTGGCGTTGTCTCATTTTTTATTTCTTTTCCGGTTTCGTTTTGAAGGTTATCTCAAGTTAATATATAATAATAATTGAGTTAACAATTAATATTTATAAGTATCTAGTTGATTTCATAATGTATATGGAGGATAAAACCTACTGGATTTACGTGAATTCATACGTTGTATTATAGATCCGTCACTATTTTGGTTGAATTCGTTGCCTGGACATGTATCTACGAGGAAAAATGGGGGAAAATCAAAATAGTAAGATTTACAAATGGTGATTGAAAAATAGCCACATTCTCTAATGTAATCGAAATTTAGCTACTTTTTCATGTAAGGATAAACTCTAAACAAAAACACAGTGAAAAATCCGGAAAAATTTCAGCATAATATATTGGAGTTCGAATTTTTCACATAAGAGATTACGGCATAATGTTATGAAATTTTATAATGTATTGGAGTTCCAACATAATATACTGAAAATTTATACGCACGACCTCCATTGGACTTTTTGTGTGCTGGAGTTCTAACATAATATGCTATAAATTTATATGTAAGAACTCCATAATCCAGCATATTAGGCTGAACTTTCCGTGTACTGAAGTTTTGATATAATATGCTGGAAGTTTATACGTAGGAGCTGCATAATCCATCATATTATGCTCGAACTTTTCGTATTTAAGCAAAATAATAACTATTTTAAAATAAATTTACAAATATTGACTATTTTTGAATTATCAGTCGAAAAACTAACTAGTCCGTCTTATTTGCCACGTTCCAAGAAGGTCAAAGTGGAACTTTTGTGCTTACCTTTTTCTTTGAACTTCATTCCAAAGACACCAACAAATCATCGAAACTGTGTCCCTTAAGGAGTTAAGGAATGGAGTAAAATGGACTGTATTCATGTAATCATTTGACTAAATAACAAACGAGCCGTTAATTTCAAATTCTATTTTGATTAGATCCACATTAACTCCTCACACAACCACACACTCTTTTCAAAATTCAAAGTTTCAAATGTCATTACGAGGATATGGGACTGCATAAAATAATCATTTCATGACATAGCTTTTCGTGTTAGTTAATAATGACTAAACAAACCTACATACTAGATACTTAGATAAGGTTATTTAATCATATTATAGGACGAGGACCACGTTAAGTGACGAAAGCAATTCATTTCCCATCAACCACATCCACATGTCCCTTGTCTTTCTCCTTGTCCTTCTTCTTTAGAACTAACATAATATTGTACCAATTCATAACAGACATGCTAGTTAATTAGGGTTATTGTCTTCTTAATCTTTGCTTAACGTCGCTTTCATTCGTTTCAAATTAAAGATCCTTCTTCAAATTTAGTGTTTCTTTGCTATGTGGAGGGAAAAATTAGCTAGGATTACAAATTTCATGGACATAATAACAATACTGTTTCCGGTTCATAAGTAACTTTTTGACTTTTGACATACCCCTTTAAGTAAATATTACTTTTTCCGTTTCAAATTAGATAAGGTACTTTCCTTTTTAGTCTGTTCCAAAATAAATAATACATTTTTAAATTTGAAAATAATTCAACTTTAAACTCCTTATTTTACTATTAATGAGAAGCTTTTACAACCACACAAATCTTGTGACCCCACAAAGTTTTTCCCCTTAATTTTTTAAAATCACAAGTTTCAAAAGTCTTTTTATTAACTCCGTCCTAATTCAAACTACCACAACCAAATTGAAACGTAAGGAGTAACTCCTAGAGAAAAAAAAGTAACTTTGCATTAGGGCTGGGCATATATCCGGTAAAATCGATAACCCGAACCGTTAATTATTTATTGGGTTATTGGTATCGGGTTATTGGGTTAACGGTTTAGCTTTTTTTCACTATTGGGTTATCAGTTCGGGCCTCGGTTTGCCAATTTTGTTACTGGGTTAACCGATAACCCAATAAAAAATAAAAAAATTACGACTTTACCCTTAAGTATATACATATGCTAGGGCTTCAGTTCATTCTCTCCTATTCTTTTTCAGCTGCACTCTTCAGTTGCTTCATCTTCGTTCTTCATAGACCTTACTAGTTATTCCCAGCGTATGTCTTTAGTCTTATACATTAGGATTTTAATTTCTATGACAAAATTCATTTTCATATTGGTAATTTTGACTGTTAATGATTCTTTATTTTTTTATTTTCGTTTCTTAATTTTGTGAGTTCACGTTGTGCAACCTATACCTACTTCCAATTTCTCTTCGCACTTATCAATTCTCAATCGACAATCTTCGTCAGTTTCAGGTATATTTTTGAATATTATTCTTCTGTCTAGTACTGAGCTTTGACAATAGGACAACATTTTCTTGCCTTCTACGTGTTTTTCATTTCAGTGTGAGTATTGCTCATGCACAGTTCAAGGTTTTGTTCTATGGTTTCTTTTTTCAGGTTAGTCATTTGACAAACAATATCCAGTTTATCTTGGACTGTCAATACTATATGTTTGGACTTTTTAATTTTAAGGTGCTACTACTTTGTACTATTATTAATGTATTTGGACAGCTGTTGTTGAAGAATTAATACTATTCCAGTTGTGGCCACGGGACATAACGCAGAAATGGGTAGTATACTATATGTGAATTCATAACTTTCTTGCTTAACTCCAGTGAATTGTCTTCTCTTTTTTGCTTAACTCTAGATTGAGTTATTTTTTCGGGTAAACCGATAACCGAACCGATAATGATCGATAACCGATTAACCGATAACTGATAATCAATACCTTATCGATTCAGTTATCGATTTATCAAATTTGTAAACCGATAACCGATATGCTAAACCGATAATATTCATAACTAAATCGAACCGACCAATGCCCACCCTTACTTTGCATGACATAACTGGTAAAATTACTGCCTTGTAACGAGGAGGTCAGGGGTTCAATCCGGGGAAATAGTCTCTTGCAAAAATGCAAAGTAAGGTTGCGTACAATATACCTTATGGTCCGACTCTTTCCTGAATCGCATATAGCAAAAGCTTAGTACATCGAAGTGTCATTTATATTGTTCACTTATCGTGCACGTTATGTAAATAAGGGCAAATTTCGAACGGAGAGTAGTAATGCTTGTGCACAAATATAGATACAGTCAAAGAAGACATAATTACTAAAAGATCCTCGTCCCATAGTCCAATATGATGATGTCTTTTAGGAAGAAGAGTATGGCTCATGAGCTGTGATGATGCAATGGTACACAAGTTTCAAAGATCAGTTTCTTTTAAGCTATCCATCAAATCAACATTTAATCATTGCTGATTAGAAATTCTGGATTTGATTCCAAAAAATACTTCCAGGCTTTAGTATTTCATTTGCTTTCTTCTCCGGTAGACTAGCGGCGAAACTAGAAATTTTTTCAATGGTGTTCAAATTTAAAAGAAGTAAAAAAAAATTCGGTAAAGGGTGTTCAATATATATTATATACCTCTAAAACGTAATATTTTACCTATACATACAGTACAATTTTTCGACAAAGGATGGTCAGTTGACCACCCTTATCTCTAAGTGGCTTCACCACTGCAGCAGACAGCTGTAGGCCTGTACCTATAGAGCCCTTTTGAATAGGTGCTACTTCTTAATTTCTGAATTCTGAAAAAGAGAAACTAAGACTACATACTGAAGTAATTTACTAGTAGAACGTATTTGATTATAGATGATAACTTCGTGAAAAAATTAACCCTTGTATATATATAATTCAATTTTATTGGATTGGTACACAAATAACAAGTCCTCTATATTTTGTTATGATAATCTTATATTGATAAGAGGTCGATGAAACTATATAATATGACAACAACAAAAATGGTAATTGTTTAATGAAGTATGATTTACCCGAGAAGTCTATTAAAAATAGTCTTTTTGCCTGGGAGTAAGCCTTTATATCCTACCCTCCCTTAGACCTCCCTTGTACGAACTTACTGTATTTGATATTCTTGTTGTTGATTTGCCTAAGAAATTTTTTCTTTGTTGGTTTAGTCATTCCATATTAAACACTGGATATTTACGTGATTATTCTGAATTCATGGCGTATAGAATTCATCAACGGAAAATGTGCTCCATATTATAAATTTTTATTTACATCTTGCACCCAAATCTATGAATAAGGATGTAGCAATACTATCTATCCTACCGCATTCATGGTCAAGATAAGCTCTTAACCTAAACTTGTTTCCTTATTTCATAAACTGGCCTTTACAAACATCTTTTTCAATTTTGTGGATTGAATAATATTCAGTCAATCTCTCTCTTCTCGTCTTTTTGAGCCGACGGTCTATCGGAAATAACTTCTCTACTCCCTTAGGATAAGGATAAGGTCTGCGTATACTTTACCCTCCCTAGATCCCACTTGTGAAATTTTACTGGACCTTCGGAGTAGGGATAAAGTCTGTGTATACTCTACCCTCCCTAGATCCCACTTGTGAGATTTTTATTGGGTTGTTGTTGTGGTAATATTCAGTCAATCAGTTCAGTTAGATGTTGTTTTTTCATCATCTAGATTCTAGATGTTGTTAAGTAGATTGTTAAAAAGAAAGGCAACATATGCCAGGTTATATAGCCTTTTTAGCAAATGTAAAAGTGCATAAAAGAATACCAAAAAGGGTACTTTCACATCGCATAGATTACAGTTATGAAAATTTACAATACCTAAATTTTGATTCGCAACAAAATCAGAGACAACAAAAAATGAATTTCAAATAATGAAAACATTATAAGGACGAATCTCATTAAAAAACAGTACAAGAGCAGAGCACAAATACGTTGGGGGAAATTTTAATACTAATATATTTTCGAAAGTCAGTCTCATAGATGATGGTATATCTCTGCAAATCTATCAGAAATTGACGGAAGTAGGACCAAAAAAAAAAAAAAATATTCTGCTAAAACTTCAAATTGAAAGGAATACAGTGTTTAATATTTCCAAATGCTGTCGATGATGTTACAGGGGAATATTCTTGTACAAAGTACAAACCCAGTGGAATAAATTTGAAATTTGAAGAAAGAAATCTCTATAAATACTTAAATGTTTTTGTTGCATAAACAAACAAATGGATAATGAATTGAGAAGAGTGCCTATCTGATTTCTTAATTTATCATTTTTATTTTATTACATCAGCGGGGACTAATAAGAACCTACCTAGAAGGTTAACTCCATAGGAAAAAGAGAAAGTATTTTGTGAGAAGATCTTTGGGAAAACATATTTGTCAAAAGTTTTCACAATTTTCCATACTAGAAACATGCATCTTTCTTTCCAAGATGTTGTAGCTTTATGCACCCTCAACCCAACCACAAACGAGTCCGGAATCTATTTGTGTTTTTTTTTTGGACTCAAAAGACCGAAATAAGTGGGGGGGAAAATTAGTGACCAAACTATATAAACGTGATTTTAAAGTGCATTTTAATCTTAATGTCTGTTTTGGACGTTAAGGTAAAGCGCGTTTTATATAAAATACATTTTCAAATACGTTTTACCTGAAGCTGATTAGACGTTTCATATAAAGTGTGGTTTAATAAAGCACTTTATATAAAATGCCTTAATAAACCACGTTTTTCATCTTTAAATACTCGTCCCCTTCCCTTCCCCCACGTTCAAACAGAAGTTTTCCCCTCCCCTAATTTTTTAATCGATCCAGCCCCCCTCCCCCCCCACATTAACGACCTAAAAACACACGAGTGGACCCTACCCGTCCCACAAAAAGTAAAGAGTGTTGGTCTCACATCCTAGCTAAGGCCTTCTCTCGTTGTGGTTGCTCGTTTCGGACAAATCTTCAATTCTCAACTTTCCAAAAAACATAAATCGAGGTATTCCGATTTAGTTTTTGTCGAAACTCGTATAAAAAATGCATATTAGTTGTTTTAAATGTGTTCTATGTTGTTTTGTGTGTTTTTTGCGATTAAACTGGTATGTTATTTTTATCCGGACTTAGATATTATTGTGCTAAAAAAATATGTAAGAATTGAGAAATCATTATTATTTGTTAAAAAAAATATTAATAAATTTTTTTTACTGTTGTATATGTATTTTCGTGAATATTTTTTGATTAAATGTATTTGTTATTTTTATCTGATTTATATTATTTATTTGCTTAAAGACTAGTAATATCGTGCCCTTTTAGGGTAGTAAAATGTATTGTCTTTTAGCGCAGTAAAATGTAGTGCCCTTTAGCGTAATATCCCTGTAGTTTAAGTATCTCTTATACTCAAAAATACGTCAAAATAACTGATAGATCAAACACAAACTCTGTTCAATTATAGTCAACGATCATAACAAAATAACATGAGAAAAGAACAATAGTTTTCGGATATCTTGGTGCTACTGGATCGCAAATATCGAGCCTGGAACCCATATGTGAATATTCAATAATTAAATATTGTATAATTATAAAAATTAATTATTTAATTTACAAACAAACATATAAAATTATAAAACTAACATATAAAATAATAAAGCTAACACATACAAGAATTCAGGATATCTTGGTGCTACTGGCCTCAAATATCGAGCCTGAAACCCTTATGTGAATACATAACAATTAAATATTGTATAATTATAAAAATTAATTATTTAATTTACAAAGAAACATATAAAATTATAAAACTAACACGTAAAATAATAAAACTAACACATACAAGAATTCAGGATATCTTGGTGCTACTAGACGTCAAATATCGAGTCTTGAACCCTTATGTGAATACATAATAATTAAATATTATATAATTATAAGAATTAATTATTTAATTTACAAACAAACATATAAAATCATTAAACTAACATATAAATAATGTTGTTTAATTTATAGTAGATGAAATAGAGGTGTCGCATGTTCATCCTGAACCTTCCAACGATGACCTACTGTCGTTACGGGGCGATCATAGGTCTGATCACATATGGGAGGGAGAGTTACTGGCCCAGACTCTCCGCGTCAGGAGAGTGGACGGCATGTGGGACTTTCTGAAGAGAAAAGTTCTCCATCCCCGTGTAATCAGACGTCTGGGGGATATTGACTTCTATAGGATTTTGGAGATCGGGCGGTTGCAGCTCGACTGGTCTTTGGTCACGGCCCTGATAGAGCGGTGGAGACCGGAGACGCACGCATTCCACTTGCCCATTGACGAGGCCACCATCACACTGCATGATGTGGAGGTTATATATGGGTTGCCCGTTAATGGACACCTCATTGCTCTACCACATGGCATGAGAGAGATGACAGGTGTGCAGTACCTGGACATGCTGCAGCAGCTCACTGGTTTCCGGCGACAGGATGAGAATGTACTGGCTGGAACCAGTCATTTTCCGTTGACGACTATTCGAGAGTATTTGGAGATATTTCATCCTGACATCGATGGCGATACATCAGATTATCATGTTCACCGGTATACGAGGTTGCTGCTACTCCTTATGTTTGGAGGGGTCTTGTTCCCGAACACTTCGGGGAACCTAGTCAGCTTGAGATTTCTTCATCACCTTGAGCGGCTAGATGATTTGTCCCAGTACAGCTAGGGTGCTGCTGTTCTCACCTACTTGTACAGGCAGATGTACCAGGCGAGCATGGGCACCCAACGTGATGTTGCTGGATTTTTGCCGCTACTACAGGTGACAACATACTCGAATACTCTATTCATTTTAACATACCTAGTAAAAATATATCTTAAAGTTTACGTCAACATTTGGGCCTGGGAGCGGTTCCTGTAGTTGCAGCCACCTCTACCACCATTAGCTCCGGATGTACCACCTCCGTTTCTCCCTCTAGCTAGGAGGTAGGTTCTCCTACGGGGATATACGTGTGAGTACGAGGCTCGGCATAATATCTCCTTGTGCAGGGATATCTTGGATTTGCTGGAGGACGCACAGGTAAATGTATACCTAAGTTTACTTGTGATAACTTCACATGTGTTGTATATACTCACGTTTTCTATATCTGTATACGCATTCTTTTTTGCACTTGTAGCTTACGCAAATAGTCTTTGTTACACACCATTTTAAATGGTTTCAGCGGCCAATAATGCTCAGCACCCACTAGCTGCAACTGCCCACTATATGTGTTTAAGTATGCACCAACACTGTATTGCTTATCAATATAGTTGGTTGGCCTTAAGCATGTATGTTGAAAGTACTTGATGGCATGTGAGCACGGCATGTGGTAGATGGACCATTTTCTACAAGAACACAACCTGCTGGCTTCATTTACGGTGTGTATATTATTCTCCCGGTTTTTATTAATAGGGGTGCGAACTTCAAAAATATTTCGCTCGTTGCAATACTGTAAAAATGAATGTCAATGTGCTTGTCTCCTGTATTTCTCAAATCTTTTCATTGGTATTGGTATAAATTCAACATCCCCTCCATCAATTCCGATACACTTCTATGCATTTCAACAAACCTCTCCGCCATTTGTTTGAATGATATCTGCACCATGGCAGTGACAGACAATCCACGTGCACACTTCAATAACCCGTTGAAAGACTCTGACACATGTGTAGTCAGGGTTCCCCATCGTCTGCCACCATCCACATGCAACGTCCACTTGTGAAGCTCATGTCTCATCAACCAATAATAGGCTCTTTCGTCTTCATGCCGGATCGATTCCATGCGCCTCCTGAAATTGCACTCCTAGTGATCAGTTGCAGTCATCCACATTAAATCATGCAAGTCCTTGTTGGAATATTTCTTTTAGAAATTGGCCTTCAGGTGCCTCACACAATAACGGTGGTATGCATACGGTTCGTGCCATTCAAGCAAATGCTCTACAGAACTTAATAAACCCCTATGTCGATCAGATATTAGACAAATACCTCAACGTTGTTTGACAACATGCTCCTTCAAGTGGTTCAAAAATAGTGTCCACGTCTCTTGGCTTTCATTGGCATAGATGGCAAAAGCCAGGAAAAATATTTGTCCATTGGCATATACTGCAACGGCGATCAACAACTTAATATCATACTTTCCATAGACATGAGTACCGTCTATGGATATTACCGGACGACAATCCACAAAACCATCAATTGCTGCTTTAAATGCCCATAACACATATCTGAATATATATTCCGGTATTCTTGTACTCCGCTAAAGCTTCCATTCAACAACAGTCCTGGGGTTTAAGTATTGCAATGCAGCCATGTACCTGGGTAGAGATGCAAATGACTTATCCCAATCACTATAAACAATTTCAAATTCACGTTTGCCCCCGAGATATGCCTTTCTTTTGGTAATAGTATACCTATATTCCTCGTGGACGGATGTAATACACTCTTTGATCTTGTACCTTATGGACGCTTCAATGTGTGGAATAAGGACAAGAGAAATCAAGTCAACATCCAAGTTGAAGTGATTCCCATTGAATATGTATATTTCACAAATGTGGGTGCAAATATATTTACCCACTTTCCACATACCTGTTTTCTTCTTGCTCGCACGCAGCATCCAATGACAACTGGTAAACCATCTACGGCAAATAACCTTGTATACATCCGGACTTGACTCCTATACCGTCATCTCATGACACTCTTTTATGTTGTACATTTTCTTCGCCCTACTTAGGCGCGCTTTATCAGGAAAAAGCATGCTCTTTGCTAACACCGTTGGTCTAGACTCATCTCACATTGCTGTTCAAATTTCGTCAAAATCCTTTGTGAGGGTATCCACATCCGACATACTTGGAAAATGATCAAGGTAGGAAATATGCCTTGAATGAAACGACACATGGGACTCGTACGCTTTTGGTCTAACGGGAGGTAGAGCATGCTCCCTCGTCAAATCAGGTTCGACATTCTCTTCCTCCTCATCATCACCCTCGTCAGGGAAGGGTGTGTCATCTCCAATCTCATCGGCATTGTTGTCATAATCACTATTATCTTTCTGACTCTACGCATCTACCAAATACCGAGTAAATACGTCGTCTACGGGCAACTGAGTGAGGATAGGACCATCAAGTTGCTCGTTTTCACTGCACAAACAACAAAATAATACGCTACTCAAATTGATAAATACTTCACATATAGCTATATCATTTCACTTACAAGTCGTAATGTGTTGACATTCCATGATAGACAATATCCTGTTGGTGATGACTCCCGGATGGACCACCATAATCCAACACACCAAAATTATGCATATTCTTACTAGGTTCATAACTTGTAAATCTCATATCTGGATGGTACCCCCTGTGGAATATATGAGTGTTAATACAAAATCAATACAACAAAAATAAACATTGTAACACAAAGGAAAATTGAAGTTTACCACTTGTCATGTGGATTATGTAAAGTATGAGAGAAATTATTTCCTCGCTCCTCATTCGCCCGAGGAGATAAGTTTAGATTCGGCCAAACTCTTTCAGCCGGAACCTGTTCGGCTAAAACTGCTCCAGAATAACCACCCGATGATTGAGGGTTATCCCTGCTTTGCGCAACCTCATATTGCGAACGTTTTCAACCTTCATGTACATTTCCAATATTTTTATCAAAATCAATTCTCGGTATTCATCCGGAGCCCCCAAAAAATCTCTCAGAGTTTCATCATCCTCGATGTTAAACTCAGCGTACAAACAACTCCTTGCGGAGTGACAAAATACGGATATCTTCCGGTTACTTTAAGGTTCACCAAACGTTTGCTCACACATTTATTACACAACAAGGATACCAGTCTATCGTACTCCATTGTAAGTGGCAACTTAACATGACTCTGTGGAGATAAACTATAGCTCACTGAGTTATTCGCCACCACAACCTCATTCCCCTCCCCCTCCAAATATAATGAAACCCTTACTTTACGCTCTTTAGACATTATGACAAAATGCTTGAGAATTTAACAAGAAGAACAATTTACCAGGAGTTGAGAATATTTCTGAATGGATTTTTGCAAAATCCTTAACGCCTTTAAATAAGGCAATGCCCAATCCGGGGGTCAAATATTTTGAGGTAAAACGCCCTTTTAAAACGCGTTTTATATATTTGAATTATTGTTATGTCAGTTAAACGTAGAAGAGTTATTGGTGGGCCCACAAAATAAGTAAAACGCATTTCATAAAAGCATTTTATATAAAACACGGTTTTAAAATGCGTTTTAACTTAACGTCCATAACGGACGTTAAAGTAAAGCGCGCTTCAAAACCGCGTTTTATATAGTTTGGTCACTAAGTTTTTTTTTCTTCATTTATTTCGATCTTTTGAGTCCAAAAAGACCACAAATAGGTTCCGGACTCACCACAAACTCCTCATTTAATATTTCATTAATTATAAACATTGAAATATTTTTTACAAATAATTTTGGGCATCCATATTTGTAGATACTCAAATTTTAATATTTAAAATATTGGCATTTTTGTAAATTTTTATTATATATGAGGGTAGGGAAGAGGAAGGAAAAGGCCACTACAAGGTGAAGAATTGAACACTCATGAATAAGGTGAAAATTTAAGTAGCCAACCAACGCAACTTCTAAGATTTCCTAAAATAATCATTAATTTTTTAGGATATTAATTTCACTTGACATAGTTAGCTATCTATTGGTATTCCCTCTAGTCCATTTTAATTGATTTTTTGATATTTTTTTGTGGTCTACAATATCTGATTTTTTCAAATATCAAAATGACATTAACTTTTTTTTCAAAGTTGCTCTTGGAGTAAAAAGTCTCGGAGTATCTATTATACTTCCAGTGAACAAATTAAAGAGATAGTAAAGATTAATATGGTCAATTTCATCATTAATTAATATTAAAATGTAGATTCTTTAATATGTATGAAAACATTCAAAAAAATTAATTAAAGCATATCGAAGGGAGTATCTTTTAAATGACATGATAGTAAAAAAATTCTTTTACGTTGTAGCCTATATAAATTAAACTCGCAATAGTGAAATACGAAATAATTTAAAAATATTTTAAGTAAAATAATAATTTTCACTCATAAAACTACAAACTCATAAAACTACAAACTGTTTTTTTTTTTCTCCAAATAAAAATCATTTCCAAAGACAATATCCAGACATTGTTTTAATCATCACTTCAAATACTCTTTTTTAACTTCAAACGAGCATGGTCCAAAATGGCTACTAAATAAAATGGAAGAAAATGTGAAAAGATGAACTTCATTAGATACCCTTATATTAATTAGAGAAGGACAGTGAAGTCAAAAAGTTTTTCTTTTTTCCTGGTCTAAGATCCTCTTGAATTAGCAAATTTAATGATTCATTAATCCTAGGATGTCGAAGGTTCATAAAAAGCTTTCAATGGATACATTTAGAAAGCAAGATTCATTCATCAAACACTGTCAAAGAATTTACACAAGCATACCATTCTATCCTAGTACTAATTAATTTGTCACCATGTCCTGTGGAAGGATAAGCCTAGAGAAGTTAACTTTTTAGATTATCTCCTCTATACAGCCATATTATCATATCTATGATTCAATGACCCCAAAACTAAGGTAGGCCAAAGCAAAGTTTTTAAATAAAAAAAATCTCAGAAGCAGTAATCTTCTTGCACTTGAGAACAAGACCTTTGCATTCTAACACCACTGAAACTTGTTCTTGATGCCATTATTTCATTCAGTGACAACCTCTTCTTTGGCCCTGGCTCTGGTCGTTGTTTTGGCGCACTATGGGACCGTAGCTTAGCGCGAAACGACTGTGTGTTAGCCATGTAACTAGGAAAGTTAGCATATGGCCGGAAGTAACCATCGCCACAAACGCTTTTGGCTGGTGTAGGTGGCGCATTGGAACGTCCAGAACATGCAAATCGAGGTGTACTTTGTGCTGAGGCAAACTTGCACTGCTCATCCGCTAAAAAGCTCCAGTTAATATCCTGAAGATGACGACAATCTGGGATCGATACACGGGCTGGAAGTGGACATGGAAGTGGTGATGACATAACTTGATAATGCTGCTCATCTCCAGATTCAGACATACAAGCAGCATTGTTCATTCTACGCGACCTGGATTTGGTCCTGTATGTGTCGATTTCTACAATTTTTGGGCTATCATCAAATCCATCATATGATGTCTCATTTGAAGTTGAAAGCCTCTTGCTGTGGAATTCATTTCTATATTCATCAAATCTTTCCTGCAAAACCAAAGCACAGAACAAGAATGCTGATTAAGACTCAATTATCAGACACAGTATTAGGCTCCGACTATGTGTGGGGTCCGGTGAAGGGCCGGACCACAAGGGTCTATTGTACACAGCCTTGCCCTGCATTTCTGCAAGAGGTTGTTTCCACGGCTCGAACTCGGAACTTCCTGGTCACATAACAACAACTTACCAGTTACGTCAAGACTCCCCTTGGTCAGACATAATATGATAAACAAGAATAAACCTGAGGGCATTAGATTCTTACAATGGACCTCCTAGCTCGCATATCGGGCTGGTATCTAGAGTCATTAGTCATTGAACGACGAGCTCTTTGAGATCGAACAGCAGCCTGCGCTCTGATGAGCGCCTGCATACTGTGAAGAGTTGCCGCGGCTCTCTTGCGAACAAGGTAACCCCTAACTAATGCCTGCAATTTCACCAGTCCCTTTAATGCTCTAAGAGCTTTTCTAGCCTGCAAAAAGAGCCTAAAATTAGATCATTTTTTATATATTGAACCAATATCGAACTTCTTCTAGACAATGAAATATGACACAAAACACAGAGCATAGTTACTGGATTCAAACATAAATTGACTAAATCGAGAATAAAGCAAGAGAATAACTAGGACCAACAAATACCAGTTGGATATAAAAGTGAAAAGTGCAAGGAAACTTCAACATCACTCAAGACCAAATTCAAAATACTAATTTTTCAAATTTCAAATTATAGGACAGCATTAAATATTGATTAAAGACAATAATTTCCTAGACCAACCATGAAAATCGAAGGCATTAGTACTGTTCGATTAGAATGTTTGGAAGGTAGTTTGCTGACATTTTAAGCAAACAACAAAAACAAAAAGATTCAAATTAATCAAACAAGAAAAATTAAATAATTTAAAGAAAAAATTTGTGGCGGCTTACCAAATAACCCCTAAAAACAGTTTGAATCTTAGCAGCAGCCCATTTCTCCCGCCCACCACCTGTAAACATACCACCCCTACCTTGACTAGTTAATCTCACCACCGCCACAGCCGCTTGTGCCGCTGCTACCGCCGCGTCTGCCGCCGCAGCGGTGGCGGCAGCTACAGCAATTGCATGTTTACTCTGTTCCTTTTCGTTCTCAGACATGTAAGATCTCAACCAATTAGTATCCACCGCCGGAAAGTTCACCGGATTCTGACCAACATTTGAATCTTTAACAGATTTTCCAAAACTCCATCTTTTTTTGTCTTTCTTTTCAGATGAATTAGATATGTTGTCTATATTTTCTTTCTCTTTTTTCATCCCAAGCAAACCCTTAAACCACCTCGTAGCTTTCCCCATTTTCTACACACAAAAAATGTATCCAACAAAAGATAAGGAAAGAGAGATATAGAAGATAGAAAGAGTTGTACTAAAAGCAGTTTAGAGAGTACACTATGAACTAAAACAGACAGTTTCAGAATCTTTACATGTTGCGAGCAACGAAGTGATTAGAACAGAACATAACAGTGTGGAGGAAAAAGTTAATAAAAAAGAGAGAGTATCAAACAGTATATAATAATACTTGAGTTAAAGATTGAATTTTTATTTTTTTGGGAATTTTTTTTTTATACTGACACAACCTCGTGAAGAACTGTGAAACAAGACAAAAAGATGTGGCAGCAAAAAATATATTTAAAAAATAATTTAATGGGGGAAAATAAAAAGATTGAAACTTCACTTCCCCTACCAAACAAACAATAAACTATAGACGAAAAATCATTGAATAAATTTGAACTAATTTTAAATGGCTTATACTATTGCCTCCTCCTTCAGTTCAAAAAATGAATTATAACTTCCACCAGTAAGAAACTCAATCATTTTCTTTTCTCTATAGTCAAAGTTTCAAATATTACAGACAAAATCATCAAAACTGAAAGCAAGTGAAAAAAGGTGTAATAATAACCTAACTGCAAAAAAAACACTCGTGTTATTTTGTATTAAAACAAATCAAAACTTCACTTCCTTGTAACTATTACCAATCAAATGAAATATTTTTTTTTAATTTAAAAAAATGGAACTTTCTTCACTTTTCTACCTTAAGCTCAAAGATACTTTACTTTCTCTTTCTAACTTTCTGAAATAAAAATGAAGAAATATTTCAACCTCAGGCCCCTCAATAAACCCTACCACTACAAAATTTTCAGCGGCTGACACAACCCCCGTGAATTTGTTGTGGATTTAACAGAAAACCCATTATGAGTATTTTGCTATATATTGGTATAATGTTACTACACAGAGGAAAAAAATGATTTTGTACTGTATTTTTACTATCACCATTAAAAGCACTTACCAAATATGATAGCTATAAACTTTGATTTCTTGTGTTTTGTACGAACAAAAATGGATGTTAATAGCAAAAAGATCCTTCGGATTTGGCTCTTCCGTATCAATAGTTGATTTTCATTGACTTTGAACGATTTTTGTTTAGAAAAACTCTGCCATTTTTCAATGCACAAAATCTTCTATTGAGTCTTGAAAATATATGAGTTTGTTATTGGAAGAAACAAAGAAATGGGAGTGTGAAAGCAGATCTCTTCGTTTTTTTCTATATATTTAGAAAGACGAGGACTAAGGAGTAAAAATAGTTAAGCTAAGTGTGAACTAGTGAATATTAGACTGAAATATAGGTATGGATAGGGGCTATGCACAATTTGGTAAATATCGAATTATTCTATTTTGATATTTGGTATTCGATATTTTGTTCAAAAATTTTGGTATTTGGTATTCGATATTTTGGTATTTCATATGGTATTTGGTTTTGGTATTAGAGCCCGTTTGGCTTAGCTGATTTAGAGTAGCTGATAAGCATTAGGTGCTGAAAAGCACTTTTAAGTGCTGAAACTGATTTAAAAAATAAGCAGTTACGTGTTTGAATAAAAGTGCTGAAATTAATAATAAGCAGCTGAAGAACTGGGTATACGAAGAGTTTTGTTTAAAAAGAATTATTTTAGGGATAGAATAGTAAATATTTTGGTCAAACCTAAAGTGCTTATAAGCTGAAATTTGATAAGTTGGGGAGACCAACTTATGACTTTTGGCTTATTTTTGGCTTATAAGCACTTAACTTATAAGTACTTTTAATTTTACCAAACGCGTAGATAAACCAAAAAGTGTTTATAAGCCAGTTTGACCAGCTTATAAGCTTAGCCAAACACCCTCTTAGTATGGTATTTGGTATTTAAAAATAAAATACCGATATCATATTGAAATATATATTATATTGCATAATACATATATTATTAATTATAACATTAATATAAAAAATCTACTCCCTCCGTTCACTTTTACTTGACACGTTTTGACTTTTCACGCCCCTTAAGAAATAATAAATAAAGTGCAGAATTTATCATGATACACATATTAATTGATGCATATTTTGTTGGATTTGAGAAAATGATTTGAAATGAGTAATAAATACTGCGGGTATAACAAGAAAAAAATTTATCTTCTCTTGATATGCATAAATTGACAAGTAAAAATAAAAATCTATTTTTAGTATACATGCCAAGTAAAAGTGAATGGAGTGAGTAAAATTTTACTTTCCTTTATTCTCTAAGTTCATCAATTAACTTCAAGCAAGTAATGATCAAATTTAACCTTTATGTACAATTTTCCCTCTAGGTTGATAATTGCTGGTTTTGGACAAAACTTTCGTCAACAAGCGTTTTTAGTTTTGTACTTTTGAGTACGTTGATTAAGAATATTGCAATGTATGACTCTACGCACTAATTAGTATTCAAACCGAATAAACTGAAGTTATCGAACTGAATAAACTGAAATCGAAAGGAGAAAAATCGAATCATACCGAATCTAATTAGGTACGGTATTAGTGTAGCATTTTAAGAAACTAAAAACCGAAAAAATCGAACCGAAATGTCTAAATACCGTACGGTACCGACCGACGAACACCCTAGGTATGGAAATAAAAAGATTTATGCATGGTCATTCTAACTTAATTCGAGATTAAAACAGTAATTAATTTGATAAATTCTTTTGAACTGGTATATAGGGAGTTTTCAAATTCCTAGAATCCCGGGGTTATTGAATTAATTATGAAAATAATGCGGTAAAAATGGTACGATAAGTTGTTGTAGCCAGTTGGTAATGGTAGCAATCAACCCTTGATTTCTCAAGACTTAAAGATTGAGCTAATTCAAATTTCAAAATTTTATTTCTTTAATTGGTTCAGATACTGTAGATCTCATAAACTGCAATCACCCGTTACATTTTACTACTAAGAGTAAGTAGATTTGGACTTTATTTAAAAATGGTATATAATTAAATCGAAACTTCAAATTTAAATAAGAGTAGTGAAGTGGCAGGTCAATTATCCAAATATTAGTTGATGTTTCGTCCTTAATTTTCTATGGCGTACGACTGAAAATCGTGGAATATAATCTTTAACATTTATAGCAATTCTTAGACATGAATATATTTTGGCGCATATCCTGAAAAAAGATAAAAGCATAAAGTTAATTTGTCCAAATCCATCTCCTTTTAAGACCTTAAAGTAGGGGTGTCAATGGTTCGGTTCGGTCGATTATTTTATAAAATTTGTATCATACCAATTTTTCGGTTATTCTATTATATATAACCAAAATTAGACTTTCCGAAATCATCCCAATCATATCGGTTTCTCTTCGGTATCGGTACGGTTCGGTTAATTTTCGGTATTTTTTTTAATATCATGTAAAATTCACCAGTAGAAGTAGAATTGCAATAACGTACGTTCTTTTATAGGACTTAGCAAAACTCTCTAGACATTTTTACTGTTTAAAGGGTGATGAATTAAAAAAATATGGCTAGAGTATAGATCCATCAACTATTCTACAACAGCGTAAAAGAAATCAAACAAAGGCAAAGAAAATATTAATCACACGAGTTGAAAGATATACCAAGCTGGGACTCAAGAATAAAGTCTATAGAAGATTAAATATTCAAAAAGATAAATCTAAATTATATGAAAGGAAACATATTCAATACATTATAGTTTGCTACTCATAATTGCTAGAATACTCTGTGTCTTTCTAATAAAGATACTTGAAATAACTTAGTTTAAGTAGAAGTAGCATAATATGTTTTAGGAATTAATATTTTGAGTTTAATTACTTGTTGGCTTGTAATAGTTTTCATAATTCCAAGGCTCAAAGAAAATTTAATGCATTATTATTTTTAAACTTACTAAATAAATATATTTTCTACGTGTAAAATTTATTCGGTACAGTTCGGTTATTTTTCGATTTATTTTTATAAAATAAAAAACCTACTCTAATTATCAGTGCGGTTATAAATTTATAAAAAAAAAATTATAGTTTCTTAAAAAGAAACCTAAAATTCGATTCGGTGCGGTACGATTCGATCGATTTGGTCAGTTTTCGAATATTACACCCCTACCTTAAAGGACCACAAATTTTCACTCTTTTTTAAAAGACGAGACGAGAAATTTGGCTCAGCCATTAAGCAGTCGCTGTCCATTTTCTCTTAAATTGATAAGAACACTCCACTATTATTCACTTTAATGTTTGTTGTGGACTTCAAGCAAATATGTCATGAGTGAATTTAAATTATAAACAGTAACAAAAAATGTTTAACCTATTATACTACTCCTATGTAAGTTACTTTTATTACTAGCTTGTCCATGTACTTATCGTATTTACCTATTAACAATTATGTAAGTGATTTGACTGTGTAAATATCATTAATATTATTAGTTGTAGAACTTATACTCATCATGATATGGTTGGGCTCAAGTTTGCCAAAGCTTAGTAAAACAGGGTCTCGCATTTATACCCGGTTTTAAGGTCACAATTGAATCTATACTCACTTTGCAAAAATATTTACAAGCGTACCCATTTTACGATTAACTTTAGACTTATCGGGTCTGAAGTTAAAAAATTTTAGTCTGAAGTAAAAAAATTACACTTGAGATGCACTTAAGGCCATATAGGTATGAAGTGCAACCAATGGTTTCATGCACTTAAAGCCAATAAGTCTAAAGTAAAAAATTGCACTTCAGATGCAATTAAGGCCAAATAGTCTGAAGTGCAACAAACATTTTCCTTCACTTAAGGCCAATAAGTCTAAAGTGAAAAATTGCACTTCAGATGCGCTTAAGGCAAAATAGTTCTGAAGTATAACCAATGGTTTCAAGCACATAAGGCCAATAAATTTGAGGTGAAAAATTGCACTTCACATACACTTAAGGCCAAAAGGTCTGAAGTGCAACAAACGTTTTGCTACACTTAAGGCCAATAAGACTGAAGTGAAAAATTGCACTTCAGATGCATTTAAGGCCAAAAGGTCTAAAGCGCAACAAATATTTTGCTAAACTTGTCAATAAGTCTAAAGTGAAAAATTGCACTTTAGATACACTTAACGCCAAAAGGTCTGAAGTGCAACAAACGTTTTGCTACACTTAAGGCCAATGAGTCTGAAGTGAAAATTGCACTTCAGATGCACTTAAGGCAAAAAGGTCTAAAGTGCAACCAACGTTTTCATGCACTTAAGGACAAATAGGCTTGAAGTGCAAATTGCCCAGAAACATAAATTTATTCTTCTAATTATAACAATCAAATATACGATTTAATACCTAAATCTACTCCAAATGAGCTCAAATTTGAAACATAGCCTCCAAATATCAACAGGAACAAACTCCAATCATTAATTTGTCAAAACAACAATAAATCTAACGAACCTATTTTGCAATTAAGAAAAAGAAGAAGAAGTCCTAAGCAACTCACCACTATAAAAACATCATAAACTACTTTAAAATATGTTCACAAACACCATATAAAATCATTGTCACCCGAAGAAGAAGAAGACGAAGAAGGAGGAGGAGGAGGAGGAGGAGGAGGAGGGGGAGGGAGGAGGAGAAAGAGGCCTGAAGTTATTTAAAAAGTGGGTACAAGTAAAAAAAAAGTAGGCATAGGTTAAATGGGGGCGACCAAATAGGGCGTTCGTGCAATTTTTTGTAGTAAAACAGATAGCATTGCATATATATGAACCTCAATTTGTGAGCTTGCCTTCTCGTTTTCTATAGAGAAAATGAACCTCTATAGCCCCTCAAAATTTTAATAGCTCATATTTTTTTCTATTGATCCAAAAGGTCCCTCCGGCCCAAACATATTACTTCTAATAGCTTGAAGCCCTGAACTATCTATTTTGCATATTTTTTGTATAGTGAGAGTCTAATTAGTATATTTTTTATATAGTGACAGTCTATTCTATATAAATTGTATAGTGACAGTCTATTTTGTATAATTTTTATATAGTGACAGTTTATTTTGTATATATTTTGTGTAGTGACAGTCTATTGTATATAAATTGTATAGTGACAGTCTATTTAGTATATATTTTGTATAGTGACAGTCTATTTTGTATAGTGACAGTCTATTTAATATATTTTTTGTATAATGACAGTCTATTTTATATAGTGAAAGTCTATTTTGTATATATTTTGTATAGTGACAGTCTATTTGGTAGTATATATTTTGTATAGTTTTGTATGTATTTTATATAGTAATAGTATATTGTATATAATTATCGGTGGACAATTGGAGTTTGTTTGTAAAATATCTACAGACTCAAACAAGACTTCTTTATGATCTCCGATAAATGATGAAAAATGCATATTTTTTTAGTATATTTGCATATTAATTCTTGTGAGAGTCGCAGGAGATTATGTGGTTTTTGAAGTGAAATACGTTCATTATGTGTTTCTTATGTGTGAGAATGAGTTTGGATGATAAATGATCAAAAAACAAGAATTTAACACAAAAAGGAAGAGAGGAAAGAATTGGGAGCTCGCCCAATTTCATGCGAAAAAGGAGAAAACTGAAGGCATAAAACAGCAAAGTGAAGCAAAGGCACGAATCGCTTCGCGAACTGGAAAATTGCAAAAGCTGAGTCTGCATCCATGGGCTCGCGAAGGCAAACACGAATTCCAGCTCTCCTATCCGATTGGATTGTATTGGACGACCCTCCACCCTACCTTGGTCATATAAATACACTCTAAACATGAGTTTTACAGAACTTCGGAGGAGGGGAAACTACCTTGGAGGGAGAGAAGACTTTGGGGAGGCAAGAACACACTAGGAGCAAAGAGAAGGATTCAACTCCACGTTTTCTCTCTTTCTTCCTCTATTTTCATTATTGGTTATAAATTCTAGTATTGTAGTTTTGCATACTATTATGAATAGCTAATTTGTTATTTAGGGTTTTGATGGAGCCTTTTGGAGGATGAATTCTTGTTACGTTTTTATATAATTTAGTCTTTGGATTTCTCTGCTTGTTCAACTACATGCTTATTTCAGTTGATTAAATGGTCATCGATTGATTGTGCCTATTTATTATGTATTGCTTGGGAAAGAGTATATATTTAGGTAGTTTTTGAATAACGTCACTCCTAACGTATGTGAGGAATCAATACGGCAGTTTTAAATGTGAGATTAGGAATAACAAAGCATTGACGTGGTCATAGTGAGCGGTAAAATAGTGTCAGCTAGCATAGTTCGGGAGAATATGTCTAGTAAATTATTGTAGTTTCTCGGGGAGAGAATTACGACACCTGAAGTGCTCATAATTAGCAGAGAATAATTAGGAGATAGGAAACGTAGCGAGAATAATTCCAACAATTGAGAAAATCATAACTCTAGACCTCCTTAATCTTGTCTCTAAATCTTAGTCTCCTTAGTTAATATTTACTACTTTTAATAGTTGCTAGTTAATTAGTTTAAAATAGGAATCACAATCTTTATAACTTAGGAATTGTTCGAGCTTGTCTTTTTATCAATACTGAATAGTTGTAGCTAAGCCTTAGTTCTCCGTGGGATTCGACTTCAGACTTTTAGATCAGATTATATTTTCAGCGATCGCTTATCCATTTTAGTACTAGAGATGGGCGTGATCAAATTTTGGCGCCGTTGCCGGAGAACTAACGGTGTAGCTGTAGGTGTAAATATTGCTAGATTTAAAGTTTGAACTTCTTTTTTGTTTTCTCGTATTTGATTTTTTTTGTTGATTTTAGAAACATGGAATCTTGAAATTATGAGAGTTATGAGGTTGGTAATTCTTCTTTTGATCCTCCTTATACATATTGTGGAGGAAACCACCCATGAAAAAATTATCAAAATATTTTTAAGGGCGAGTTATGTGCACCAACTCAATCTTAAGTGTGGAATATGTGTGATGGTCACTTTCATGGTTGTGATTATATTTCTTATCCTCCTCAAACCCCTTACTATGATGGTTCTACTTTTTCTGGTGAATTTAATAAGAAAAAAGAACCCAGGCAAGGATACTATCCAAAGGCAAGGGGCAACTATTCATAACGTGAAGGCATACCTGAGTCAATTAGTTGAAGCATTTAATATTCAACAAGCTGATATTGTGGATAGTAGCCAAAAGAAGCATGCATTAGATGCAGAAATTGTGGTTCTAATGGGAGAGGTCAGAATATAACACTAACAATCATCCAACTAAAATTTAAGGATGCCAATGTTGAAGATACAAATTAGTTGACTCTAGTGTGATATGTGTTGAGGATGTCGAAATCTTGAAGTTCATGTATTTGAGCGCGTTAGACCTCATTCCAAACACTTATCTACCTTGTGTTCTGATAGTGAAATAAAAATGGATCTTTACGAGCATATAAAAGAGTTAACGAAAAAGGTAGATGAGCCTTAAATTCTGAAAATTTCGAAGTCGTCTAGGCAAGATGACACTCCTCAGTTGGAAACCGAAAAGTGCATAAAGAATCATTTAGTTTTTGGCACGCAAAAAATTATACCACCCCAAGTGCATAATAATAAACTTGAATCAAAACTTGGGTTTCGATTCATAAGTTCGAAGTAAAGGCAGAAAGTGATTCACGTCGTGCCGCGAAGTTAAATCAAGCGCTTGTTGGGAAGCAACCCAGCTTTACTACTTTCTTTTATTTTTTATTTTTTATTTTTATTATTGTATTTTATTTTTTATTTTTCTAGGAGCATGGGAAGTAAGGCTATTAGAAGAAAGCAAAAGCAAGTGAAATGGTTCTGTTACCGGAAAAGCAAGTGAGATGATGAGAACTAGGTGTAGGTGCCCGCACAAAGAATCAAGTATGAGAGAAGTCTGAGTACCCCATGAGCTACTAATGCTTCGGCATATGGACTACCATGGAGTTTCTTTTACTCTCTTGTATTAATGGGTGTGTATTGGGAATAATGCACAATTTTAAGTGTAGGGTGAAGAGACTATTTGGGAGGATTCCTATGCTAGCTTAGTTGTGTTATTTTATATGTTTTGAAAAAAAATTAAAAAAATAATTAGGTAGAAATAATCCCTCTTGGTTTTTCTTATGACCACAGTTCTTTTTCAAGGGATGATTCTTTGAACCGGGTAGTAGCTTTTATTTTTTAAGTAGAATTTTTAAAAGGTTTTGGATTTTTTCCAACGATGGACTTCCTAGATAGTTTTCTTGATGGTTTAAAGTCTAAAGAAAATACAACAAAAAAATTCAACTGATAAAAGAATGGGAAGAACTTGAGTATCTATGCTTTTTGACATATTTTATGTCATGGCTTAGACCTGGAGCATTTGTGCTTAGTACTTTCCTCATAATTCTTGTGAATATGTGCCTTGAGAATATATGTGACTTTACTCTGACTCTTGGGATCATCTTTTGACTCTTGTTATGTACTTCCTATATGGTTTAGTTTTATGACGACTGTGCTTAGCAGCTTTAACTTGAGAGTCGGAGCTGGGCCGTTCTGAGTAGGTCATGTGCTTTGTGCGAGCTGAGAAGTTTAAGTTGTTATCTGTGCCATACTGGACTAGTCTAGAACGTGTCCTGTGTGTGAGTCGAAACGACCTGTAGACCTTTTTTTAGCACCCACATTACAAGATAAATTCCTCTTTGTTATTAATTAAATCTTGTTGAGTCTTTACATCCAAAAGCACTTAAGTCGCTAGAAGAGAAGGAAAAGAGATGGGGTAGTTTTTGAGTGGAACTATAAAAAGGCCAAAAGCTATATGTGTGTATCGAGAGAGCCACTAGCTGGAAATACCAATTTATGGAGGATTTTGAAAAGATTTTGAAAAAAATAAGAAGAAAGAAAAAGAAAATAAAAAATAAAAAAATCACTCCAATTCACTTTGATATGTGCTAGTCCTTATGTAGATGTGCTTAAAGTCAATGGGCTACGTTATGTACGATTTTGTAGAGATATGTTGAGTGATCATGAAGAGGATGTGCTTAAAAGTTAAAGTGTATTGTATTAAAAGTTCTTAGGAGAGTTAGTCACTATGATCTATATTTATCCTACCCGTCCTTTAGCCTATATTACAACCCATAAAGACCTAATTGATCCTAGACTTTGCGAAGCTTAAATTAGTAGAGACTTACATTACGGGCAAGCCTATGGTACGAGCTTTGGGGGAACATGAATTTCTTTTTGAGAGTGAGTGAATTCTTTCATTTTGTGAGTCCTTAAATTATACTTAAATTTACATTTGAGTGTGTAGACTGATTACTCTCTTTGTTTTGTTGGTGAGGGCACATGCTTTACAACAGATTAGTAAGGAAGACATATCTTTAGTTTGCACAAGAAGCGAGTCACAAAGAGGAATAGAGTGGAGTCAATTTTTGACACTAGGATGTTAGAAGAGACACGGACATTTTAAATAGTCTTGGCATTGGTCTAAAAATGAGGAGAGTCTGAAGAGTCCTTATGTTAGGTTCTAATCATTGATATAAACCAATGTCATTGGTAGGATACTTGAGTATGTTTTGAAAAGTGTACTAGCCGACGTGCCTAATTTTAAGTTGTTTGAGGACGAAAGAGTTTAAGTGTGTGATGGTGATAAATGATGAAAAGTGCATAATTTTGAGTATATTCGCATATTAATTCTTGTGGGAGTCACGGGAGATTATGTGGTTTTTGAAGTGAAATATGTTCATTATGTGTTTTCTTATGTGTAGGAATGAATTTGGATGATAAATGATTAAAAGATGACAATTTGACAAAATAAGGAAGAGAAGGAAAGAATTGATAGCTTGCCCAATTTCGTGCGTGGCAAGAAAACTGACTCGAAAAAGGAGAAAACTGAAGGTATAAAACAACAAAGTGAAGCAAAGGCACAGATTTGCTTCGCGAACTGGAAAATTGCAAAAGCTGAGTCCGCGTCTATGGGCGCGCAACGCGCGAAGGCAGACACGGATTCCAGCTCTCATATCCGAGATTGGATTGTATTGGACGACCCTCCACCTTACCTTGGTCATATAAATACACTCTAAACATGAGTTTTATAGAACTTCGGAGGAGGGGACACTACCTTGGAAGGAGAGAAGACTTTGGGGAGGAAAGAACACATTAGGAGCAAAGAGAAGGATTCAACTCCACGTTTCCTCTCTTTCTTCCCCTATTTTCATTATTGGTTATGAATTCTAGTATTGTAATTTTGCATACTATTATGAATAGCTAATTTATTATCTAGGGTTTTGATAAAACCTTTTGGAGGATGAATTCTTGTTACGTTTTTATATAATTTAGCCTTTGAATTTCTCTACTTGTTCAACTACATGCTTATTTCAGTTGATTGAATGATCATCAATTGACTGTGCCTATTATTATGTATTGCTTGGGAAAGAGTACATATTTAGGTAGTTGTTGAACAACGTCACTCCTAACGTATGTAAAGAATCAATGCGACGAGTTTAAAGGTGAGATTATGAATAACAAAGTCTTGGCATTATCATAGTGAGCGGTAAGATAGTGTCAGCTAGCGTAGTTCGGGAGAATATGTCTTGTAAATTGTTGTAGTTGCTCGGGGAGATAATTACGACACCTGAAATGCTCACGGTCAGTAGAGAATAATTAGGAGAAATTATAGGAGGCGTAGCGAGAATGATTCTAACAATTGGGAAATCGTAACTCTAGACCTCCTTAATCTTGTCTCCAACTCTTAGTCTCCTTAGTTAATAATTTTACTGCTTTTAGTAGTTGCTATTTAATTAGTTTAAAATAAGAATCACAATCTTTATGACTTAGAAATTGTTCGAGCTTGTCTTCTTAGCAATACTGAACAGTTGTAGCTAAGCCTTAGTTCTCTGTAGAATTTGACTTCGGACTTTTAGCTCAGAATATATTTGCAACGATCGCTTATCCTTTTCAAGACTAGAGTTGGACATGTTCAATCTCCTCCACCTTCATGTTCGTTGAATCTGCCGTCATCCCCACTGTCAGCCCCTTTTGATTTTTGATTATTTTTAAGTTAATTATAAGTTCTTTCCATAATTCATCAAATAAAACTATGCCTTCCACCCTCTTCTGCTCCAATCATCTTGTTGATCGTTCTTATTTTGTGGGATATTTGAAATTCTTGGGAAAAAATAAAAAATTTGTTGAAAAAAAAACGTTTTTTTCCTTGTAAATTTTCCTTACTCCAATTGATGATAAAACAGGGAAAAGAGTAAGGACATAGATCCTCTGTTTTTCAATACCGGTGGACAGTTGTGTAAGGCCCTGTGAAATTTCTACTCAAAAACCCAAAATCTCGTAGTGCCAAGTTAGGAACATGTATTAGAAATTCGTAAAATTCTTTGTGGCGAGCTTGCTCGCCGCGGTTCGGACCCTTTGGATTGATCTGTGCATTAAAAAGTTAAGGAATAGTATTTTTCAGAAAAGCGCATTTTCTGCGGTCTATTATGCGGTTGCATAATAGCTATGCGGACCGCATAGTCGCCGTAGAGTGAGGCAGTTTGATGGTTAATTTTGAGGTCAACTATGGGCCAATTATGCGATCGCATAATCAAGATGTGGGCCGCATAGTCATCGCATAATCTCCTTGAAATTTTGCGAGGGGTAGTTCTGCGGTGCATTATGTGACCGCAGAATAGGTATGCGGACCACATTCTTGTCGTATACTCGGGCAGTTTGTTCAGGTTTAGGGGGCCATTTTGTGGTCCCTTTTACGGGCCGCATGTCCATTATGCGATTGCATATGCGATCGCGGATTGTGTCGGGGCTCCTATTTTCTGACTTTTAAAATCCGACCCTATCCCATTAAAAATACCCCATTAGCCCCCTTTTATGTTATTTTACTACAAATAGAGTGAGAGGGAGAAACTAACTCTCACAAAGTCACTACAATCCTTGCCCAAATCTTTGAAGACTTTCAAGTAAAATTTGAAAGGCCTTCATCCTAAGAGGTAAGAACTTGTGCCCTAATCTATGATTTCGAAATTTCTATTAAAATAAGTGATTAACAAGTGAGTTCATGGGTATAAGGGTTGATTATCTTGCATGCATAAGTGATAATGGGGTATGGGGAGATTGTGAGCTAAAAAGATAGCAATCTGGGGTAAGATGATAAAAATCTCTCACAAAAGGGTCTTAAAATCACAATGCACACCTAGTGCTTAATAATATACTCAAATGAGCTAGAATCTTAATCATGTCTCTAATTCTTGGTTCAATTTGTAATTTTCATAAAGTATATCAAAGTCACTAAGAGTTCCAAAATTTTGTAAGAATTTAAGGAAAACTCTATCGAAGTATATATGGCTAAAACCCCCTCTTCTTAGAAATTGAGCTCCCATGGTGTCCATGCAAATATTGTAAGTCCGAAATTTAATTGATGTAGTACTTTTTATTTCAAAGGAATTAGTGTTGCAAGAATATGTGTGAAAGGTGTATCTCAATGTGTTCAATACGCTATTCTTGGTAATTGAGGATATGTGAAGAATGTGAACCTTGCGCTAAAATGCCTAGATTTCAAGTTAAGTTTAAATTGAGATTGTTATGCCAAACTATGTGAAATCCTCTATGTATAAAGATGTTTGAAATAAATCAAATGAATTTGGGAAATAGAGTGTGGACAATGTGCTGAGAACTTGAGTTATAATTGTGCATGGTGATGCCTATGGCATGAGAAAATATGAAACAGATTATGAAATGAGCCTTGACTCTACTTTCCATAAATGACTTTAATAATAAAGTACCCTAAAGGCTTTAAACACCATTTATGCCCATAAATGGCTGTTCGAGATAATGTTTTGCCTTATAAGTACATCCATTGTGATCCGAGTTGTGACATACTTCGATATTGAAATTGTATATTGTCGTGATTGGAAAAGAGTAATTCAAGAATAATTGGTGTAATTGCTTGTTTATGACTTTGATGTGTGTTTCTATTATGGTTTGGTGTGTCCCCTCCTTTTTGGAAGAATCCTTTGTGTTTAAAGTTCCATTGCTAATAAACTTGAGGTGTATGATTTCTGAAATATTATATATGCCCATGATTCATGATTTTCTCTCATGTGTACTTGACATCTTGGATTGAATGGCTTGTTGTTGAAATGGATATTGATGTGAAATGTGGGGGAAACGAGCTCGAATTATGAAATGTAGCCTAGTGCCAAGTATGATGTGATAATTGTGGCCCCAAGTGCCGATGAATTGATATGTGTGATATAAACTTGAAAGGAGATGATTGATGGAAAAATGGAAATGTCTTGGTAAGACGGCTTAGCCGATCGGGCCGTGATCGGATACCATGCCGCACACATGGTGGTATTGTGCTAATATTAAAACCGGAAAGTGAAAATGAAATTATGATTGAGGTATACGTCTCAAATGAGATGGCTTAGCCAATTGGGCCGAGATCGGACTCCGCACAAAAAGGCGATGTGAATGATGGTGCAACAATATGAAATGTCCCAACCTAAAGCTATGGAAATTATGTGAAAACTATGTGATTCCTTTTATTTGATGATGTGGTGATTGTTTAAAGCTTTTGTTGAATCCTTATGATTTCTTTGTTCTTGTATGGTTATTCTTTCTAATGCGATGGTGTTTAGTTATACATACTAGTGTTATTCGACGGCACTAACGTCCCTTTTGTCGGGGGCGCTACGTCTTTAAATGGATGTAGGTAGTTCTATAGTAGGTAGTGTTGGTCTCAGCTAGTGACGCATCTTCCTTTCAGCTGACTTGGTGAGCCCCACTTCATTTCGGGGTCATGTACCGTTGTTTATCATGTACTTTGTATTTTGAGGTATAACCGGAGCCTTGTTGCTGGCATTTCCATGTTATTCTTCAGTTGTACTTAGATGCTCCGTAGACAGGTTGTGAGTGAAGTTTGATAATGGGGAATTGAATTAGAAATATTGATATTTGGCAAAGATGTATAAAACTTGTAACATTTTGAAAATTATGAATGAAGTTGCTAATGGAAATGAAATGGAAGTCGTTAATGATATATTTACAAAGTACGATTAATGGAGTCCATCTCCTCTTTATTCATGAATTAGTTTGGGTAGAATGAAACCTAACAGGCTTGCTCAGTCGGGTTTACTCGGTTGAGCGCCGGTCGCGCTCCTCAGTTTTTGGGGCGTGACAAGTTGTCCATTCCGGCAAACTCCAGTTTGTCAATCATGGTGGCTAGCCGCTAGAATTACTTTTGGGCTATAAAATATATATTTTAATTTTTGGCTACCGGGTATTATAAGTTTAGTCCGAGTGGCTATAAATGAATTTTGCTCTTCAATACGATTGTTTAAATTGGTAGAAATGACACCAGGTAAATTAGTCAATGTGTCCTGAATTTTTGGTTTTCGATTCAACTTTTCAGGACTCAAATGTCCTGAAATTAAAAATTTTAGTTTAAATTTTTTGAACAAAATAATTACTGGCTAATCCTTAAATAGCAGCCCTAAAAATCGCTATTTGTGAACTTCTTTCTCGAAATTGTTAAAAGCGTAAGAAAAACAAATTGGTGAGTTAATGTATTCAAATGGGATATGAAAAATTCTGAAGTTTACAAGTAGGAAGTCAACGATGAATCCCTTTGGGCTTGAAACTTGAGACTTAGCGAAGGCCTTAAGGGCGCAAATTTTGGTCTGTTTAGATTTGGCCCCACAGAAAAAGGCCCAATACACCAACGATAACCAAGACGTGTTCATTGGGCAAGTTACATATTTGGCCAACGGTCAAAAATAATTATATTTGCTAGCCAAACGAGTTTTTGACCAATATTGTCCTTTATCTTTGAGAATAGGTCTATTTTGGTCCTTTAAATATAACTCCGGACATATTTAATCCCTTAAATATGCTAAAGTGAAGCACATTTAGTCTCACTGACACAATGTGTTCAAAAACTAGCAGCACTACCTCGTGTTACTCATGTGACACTGTAAGAAGAAGATCAACAGTAAAAGAAAAAAGTCATTCCCATTTCGGGGTTGGTTTCGGCACTCACCGTCTTTTTAATTTACTTATCAACAATATTTTATAAACCAACACCCACTAATAGTATAGAGCTGATAAATTTAATATTTTAACGTTGAAACTTTTACTTTTAAAAATTTCGGTTGATTTTTCCAAAAAGAAAAGTTAAAATTTGAAAACAAATAGAGCTGTCAGGATTACTTCTGGGCATATTATTGAAGTAAACGAATAACCAGGTTGTATTATCACTCTTAGCTCGCGCCAGAAACTATTTACATCTCGTAGCCAAAAAAATATATAAAATTTGTATAATTTTTGTATATTAACATACAATATATGTATATATATATATATATGTGTGTGTGTGTGTGTGTGTGTGTGTGTGTGTGTGTGTGTGTGTGTGCGCGCAAAATATATATGTGTGTGTGTGTGTGTGTGTGTGTGCGCGCAATATATATATATATATATATATATATACAATTTTATACTATTTTCGGCTATTATTTTTACAGCGGTTATACAATATCATTTTTTCATTGAAAACTGGCACAGAAGGGGATATTTTCAAGGTCAAAATCTTAGAAGACATTATCTAAAAGTGAGGAATTAAAGTGATAATTTGCGTTATCCAATAAAAGGAGAGGAAACATTTTGCTTCAGAGCAGAAGATTTGCTTCATGAATCAAAATTGGGTAACACCGTTAGTTTTTGAGCATATTGTGTTAGTGAGACTAAAGGTGCTCCACTTTAGCATACTTAAGGGACTAAATATGTTCGGGGTTACATTTGAGGGACCAAAATAAATCTATCCTCAAATATAAGGGACAATATTGGTAAAAAACTCCTAGCGAAACATTCAGAAATTTTATACTAATTATGTAAAAAATAGTATATGATACATTAGTATACAAAAAATATATATTTTATCGGCTATTAGTTTTTAAGCGACGATATAATGTAGTTTTCCCTATTTCATTTCCTTATTGTGCATATTGAATTCTAGTTCATTTTCCTGGTCTTTAGTTATAGGTAGAGATGCATGAGATGAAGATGGGAAACCTTGTTGTGCTGCATCTCTACCATCAAATGTGGGAGATATAAGTCGTTTAAGTCAAATTGTAAAAGGTTACACCTACAGAGGAAGACAAAGTTGAGTAACTACTCTTTCACAAATGCAGATAATCTTTGAGTCAAAGATTCTTTTGATGTTTTTAAGATAAAAATGCTGTAATCATTCCGCCAACTGAGATGACGAGGTTTCATTTAGTACTTAAACCAGCAGGTTTCTATTTTCTGCTGCGATCTCACCAGAGCATACTAAATATGGAAGTCCAATTAACTCACATCGAAAGGCCCCATCTTTATTAGTAATAAATATAAGGGGTAAAAACTCCACTTCCAACCTTCGAGTCTCCTCAAGAGCAAGGTGGGAAGTTCTTAGAGGGAAGGATGCCGAGGGTCTATTGGAAACAACCTCTCTACCCCAGGGTAGGGATAAGGTCTGCGTACATACTACCCTCCCCAAACCCCCTAAGTAGGATTATACTGAGTCGTTGTTGTTGGTAAAAATATGCACAAGGGCAGCAGCTTTATCGTTAAATTAAAAATTAAAAAGACCATGCATGGACTAAAATCTCTAATTAGGAAAGCTAATTACATCTAATAGCTTGTTTAACAAGTTTCTGTGACGCCAAAAGTACTCTCTTTTTTTTCGCTATTGAGGATAAGTTAGAAATTTTTGGTGCAAAAATTAATTTTCTCAAAACAAAATTATCTTTACCAAAAAATACTTTTTGAAAACTTGCAATAGACTTAAAAGCACTTTTTGAAAAAATTGCCAAACACAATCTTTTAATAGAATACTATAAAATGCACTTACTAAATGAATTTGTTAAACACAAAGTACTTCACTAAAAAAGATATAAATGCTTTTTAAAATAAGTAGTTACTAGAAATTCGGGCAAACTACTCTAATAGCTCTAAAATCAAACTTAATTTGAAAAATGTTTTTCTCAAAAGTGCTTTTCAAAAAAAATACTTGTGAAAAGCTATTTGTGTTTCACTTATTAATTTGAAAATTACTTTTGAATAGCAACTAGTATTTGGCCAAGCTTTCAAAAAATGCTTCTAGGTGTATTTTTCTCAAAAGTGCTTCACCAAAATGTACTTTTGGAAACAAAAAATATTTTTTTCTGCTTCCCTGCTTCTACATAAACGTACTCTTCTTTTCTTCTAAAAGCTTGGCCAAACACCTTTAACTTTGGGAAAAATACTTTTTTTTAACCAAAAAGAAGCTTGGCCGACAAGTTATGAGAATCACTTAAAGATGCTATACAAGCAAACATACGCAGACAGCCAACAGATAAGTCTAACAAAAACTTAACACCCCATTTTATTAAACCCTAAAATTTGATCGCAGATTGAAAACAAAAGACCAAGGGGAAGAATCAGCAGTGCTGAGTGTTATACAATTTGCTTGCACCCTTTTCCAGAAGAAATAAGTAGGCATTCCCAGGAAAAATATCCTAAACTATAAACCAAGCACAAGTGCTGCAAAATTATGAATATAATTGGTAGAAGAACCAAAAAGGAGAGAAATCAAAAGAAAAGGCTAGAGAAAAGCACTATATAAAAGGTTGAGAGAGTTTCCTCTAGCTAAATATCATCTTGATCGCTCTCAAGACTTGTCTTCAACATATAGGGAGTTAGAGGCCGCAAGAAGTGCAGCGCCAATGCCAGAACCATCATTTGCGTGCTCGAAAACAATACTTGTTGCCATTTCCTCTCCAAGCAATTCAACTAAAGTGTTCTCCAAGCACTTTCTGTATTCTGTATAGTGCTCGTACAATCCACCATCCATGGCTACGACTATCTTTTCTTGACCACTTTCCCTGGGTGTATCCCTGCCCATCTTTTTGACAATGCCCAAGACCCCAGCCGCTGCAAGCCTTGCGCCACGTGTTGCAACAATGTTGCACAGCTCAACAACTAATCTTCTTGTCTTCAAGGAGGTATTGGATATCTGAAGTAGGATGAACAAAATGTCTAGTGTCAATTCATGTTGTATCATGATATCAAATGATAACAGTTATAATCTAAAAGAGTCGCTGCATGAGAGACAGATATCAATAATTGGATTTCCGCTTACTTGTGACCCAAATTTTTCATTTCATTTGTCACCATCAGAAATTTCCCCTTTTTGTCGTACATAGGAACACTAGTGAAAAATTAAGTCCTAACTAAAACAGTTCCTCTTTGCTCCAAAGAGATATGACCATAGAAATGATACCGTGAAAACAATTGTAGAAGGAATAATAAGCCACACAACATTAATTGAAAATGAGAGAAACTAAGAAGAGGCATAATAAGTGAAATGAACCAAATGGCCTTCATTTTCACTCTTTCTTTTTTTCCTTCAGAGGTATTGGTTATGGCAAAGAGCTAATACCTCTAAGATATCCTTCAACTTGTCGCCAACCACTCTCAAATCAGAGGATGTGTCATGATGCATAGCAGACATTTCAGGTGTCCTGCCATTTTTTTTAAACTGTTATGAGAGCATATTCTCGAATACGAAGAAACAGGCAAACAATAAATCCGTTTCATTGCCAGTACTCTTTTCTTTTCTTGTTTCTTTTTTCAAAAAATTTGTTATTTGGAGTTCATGGATTCTCAAATATCATCTGAATATAAGCATGCTTCCTCAGAAAATTTATTGATCAATTAGCATGCTTCATCAACTTTTAGCTCTATCATGTTTCTGCTGTACCCATCAGTATCCAGTACTAGCATATTAGAATTTAGATATTGCATGCAATTTTTTATTTAATTTCAAGAGAAGAATAAGTAATGTTCATTAATTGGTAGAGAGATGAAACGCGTTTGCAAGCAAGCTGAAAATAGACAATTTAAACTTGATAATAATTACAAGTGTCTATGGCCCCAAAACAACTGTGTAAAGTACCAAAAAACAATGAAAGCTCATTAATGCATGAATCATACTCAAGCTTGATCAACTGACAAACTAGGACAGCAACAGAAGAAAACAAGCAAAATTCATGTGTTTTGCACAAAAAGATTCTATAGTTAGTAAGAAATACCTCAATATGAATTGATTCTTGAGTTTTGGGGGGACCTCATCACCGAAAATGGCAGCTTCTTCAGCCATTCTGAGTAGAACTCTGCGTAAAATTTCTCCCAAGTACATGCCAGAGCATATCTTCTCAAATATCTGTTAGGATAAATAGATAGACCCCCAGGTTTATCAAGTTAATTGCATAAGCGAGCTTAGCCTAAATGAACAAAAGATAAACAAATAGATAAATAATTACCTGTTCACCCTTTAAACTACATGTATCATAGTCAAGCTAAGCCTAAATGAACAAACAATAAACAATTACCTGTTCACCAGGATTTAAACTATCTGTATCCATTGCATGGTCGTACTCTGTCAAGGGGAGATGGGAGGACCTAAAGTTACCCCATTCCATGTTGATAACCTACAAAGTAAGATAGAAGGCCCTCAACAACTATCCAATGGTGAATACCAAACAAGTGTAAGGGAGACCAAGAAGATCAATAGTCTTTAAAGTTTCCGAACCATTTCTCCAGATTTAGGCAGAGGACCATGCCATTTGGGAATTGCCTGAGCCCGTTCCACATATGCTGCATTGGTCCCAGTACCTAATATCACAGCAATGGATACATCCTTATTGGAGAATCTACCACCAGCCAATGTTCCAACAGTATCATTCACCTTTCATCAACAAGCAACTCAAACTCAAATTTTTACAACTAAGCGAGGTACTATACATAAGATTTATTTTTAAAAACAACCTTCAAACTGAATGATATTACTGAGCGGCATTAAGCAAACTTACCAGCGCCGACACCCTCATATCAACTCCTTTTCTTTGCATGGCTTTTGTCAGTTCTGCAACAACATCTTGTCCAACCTGTCACCCAGTAACTATGAGAGCTTATTTTTTCACTTCACTAAATCTAATAAGAAAAAATTTAATCTGACCATATAATTATAGAATAGATAACCTTAGTTGTTATAGTGATTTTGATATCAACTGATGCAACTTGCTTGAATTTACTTATTAAATTGCAAACAATGTGAGTACCGTCAAACAGTAAATTATCTTCAATGATTTTCATAACAGAAAAAGAATTCATCAAAGGGGAAGCGTAGTTGATGACGTGCTAGCTCATTTTATCCATCAACCAAAAGAAAGATTAAGTTTTCCAAAACCAAATATCTAGAACAGGGAAAAACATGAGTTTTTCAATCTGAAACTACCTTAAAGTTGTATTTCTGATAAATCAAACTTTAGTTTCAGATTAAACACAATATACATGAACGGAAAAGTAAATCAGCAGGCTGCATCAAATCGAAGCTAGCAAAACTATTTCGATTAATATGTCTAAAAGAACTAGCAAAAAGTCCATTGTAATCAGTTGAAAGGAACATGAGCAAGCTGCAGAGCCGATAGTTAGAACCACATCTAGGAACAAGAAACTTCATTTTAATTTGCACAGTTGCCTCCAGAAAACAACAAAAAATATATAGTTGCGAGGGAAATGGATACCGTGTCATCAATGGAGAAACCTTTCGTCCACCTGATAAGAGTTCCAGAATTGATTGAAGTCTGCATGATTGGGAATGAGAAAGTGAAACCGAGTTCCCTCTGCTTACCAGGAGGTTGATGAAATTTTTCTTCTTCTTCAGCAACAAATTTTGCAAGTTCTGCCGCAATATAGTCAAAAAGTGCCTGAAATCATATGGACTTCAAAGGATCAAAAGCCACGAGGAGCTAAACAATCGAAAAGGGTGCAAAAATTGAGAGGTCAAAATACTTACTTCTGAAGTCCCAACCATCAAATTTGGAGGAATTGATGCCTCCGTAAATTCTTGATGGACAATACCACCATCTTTTCCCCCCAATTGCACCCGCAATACTCGAAAATTTGTTCCACCAAGATCCAATGCATAAAAGACTCCTTCTTCATCGCTAAGACAAAATTTATCAAAGAAACAAAAATTAATATATTTTCCTTTTACCGAGGATATAGTAGCCATTATACAGAATATAATTAAATCTCTCCTCACTGCAAGCAATGCTGAAAGTTATTCCTTATAAAAATTAGATGTACTTAAAGAGGATGGGGATGAAGCTGCAATGCATTGATCATAACATCATAAAGAAATTTACTTTGACCACATGTTCATAAGAGAATTCATTTGACACGAAACTGACTCGGGAATACGACCAGAACAAGCTCATGAGCACTGGAGTACCAAACTACACGCTGCACCTTCTGATGTATTAAACTTAGCTTTCTGAACATTGTTCTAGATTAAGTAGCTAAGTAGAGCACATCGAATATGTAAAGTAAGAAAGAAACAAGAACAACAAAGGATCTTGTGAATGTTGCAATGCAAATTTAGGGAATTTATATCTACATAGCATAACTTCCAAATTTAAGCATTAATATAAAATCATAAAGAGAAAACCTTTTACACAATTTCAGACAGAGCATATTCAAAGGAATCTACTTGTCAAAAGATTTGCCATTCTTCAGTAGAATTTTTTTTTGATGTCTAATCAATTTCTCGAATACCATAAGCAATAATCCTAAATTTCCTCCCAATAAATTGATGTCTTTATGAACAACCCCCTCTGCCACAATTCGTTTCATTAAAAAAAGCTGCGCTTTTTTCCAATCACTTTTCATATACTATGATCTATAGTACTTAGTACTTTTTATATAATTTCTAAATACAAAAATTCTAATTTATTTTTAAATAAGGAATTGATATATGATGTGTTAACCTCGTACTCCAAATCCAGCCACTCCCCCCACCCCCACCCCCACCCCCTTTTTTTTTGTGACGGACGGTCAATATATGTAATTGATGCAAAAAAAAAAAAAAAAAAAAAAAAAAAAACGAGAAACTAACCCAGTTGGGAGATTGTCGACATAGCTGATAAGCATCTTGAGTTTGCTGCCGCCCTCAGAGGCGAGGCCGGCGTGCATCTCCACCGTCATGGCATCCGCCACTTGCTTTAGCTTGGCATCTGGGGTCCCACACTTCTCCTCGAATTCTTTCAGAATTGCCCTCGCACGTGCCCACTTGCTCGATTTCCGCATTCGGTGCCGGACGATGAGTGCCCCCACAGCTACCGTCACCGCCGCCCCCACCACCACCGCTCCCACCGTCGCCTTCTTCATCTCTTAATACTAAAGAAAAATGATGGAGAAGGGTAATTAGCGATTACGGATTACGAATATTTGTGAGTTTGTTTTTAGTTAGGAATAGGGATCAGATCAAGAGATGTTGAATAATTAATTTTTAATTAAAAGAGAGAAAAAGGGAAGTTTTTTTTATAAGGTGAGGGAGTGAGGGAAATTCGGTAGTGACAGATGCAGCAGAGCCATCCTTCTTCAGACATTTGGATTTCACTCTAACATCATCCTTACGTATGTATAAGAATTGTAGTACAATTCTACTTGCAATTTTATCAAATACTTTAATTGTAAAAATGGCACGGACGCCCTATTTGGTCGCCCTCATTTAACTTATATCTATATTTTTAAAATTATTTAACTTATACCATAATTTTTACAACTTCAAACGCCTCCTTCTTCCTGCTACCTATGCGCTCCTTTCTTCCTCCTTTCTTTTCTACTCTTCAATTTTTATAATTTAAAGTATATTTTACTGCTGATTTGCTCATAATGACTGTCATTTTTGTTGAAACAACATTTTAGAACTTTTCTTCATCTATTTATAATTCATTGTCTGTATTTATTATATTTGCAATGAATTCAGATAGATCCAGAAATGGAATATCAAACAACTAGTTGATTGCGGCTTTATTGATGCAATTCTTACACTAAGCTTTGAAAGTTGAACTATTATGCTGAAGCTTTGAAACTTCAGCTAGTACGACTGTAGGACAAAAACTTCAGCTTATTTAGTGCTGAAGTTTTTACAAATGAACTAAATAACTTCAGCATCTTCTGCTGAAGTTTTGAAAATTTTATGACAAAATTAATGAATACAGGACAAAACTTCAGCTTATTTAATATTGATGTTTTTACAAATAAACTAAATAACTTCAGCATCTTCTGCTGAAGTTTTTGAAAAAGTTTTATGACAAAACTAATGAATCCAGGACAAAACTTCAGCTTATTTAGTGCTAAAGTTTTTACAAATGAACTAAATAACTTCAGCATCTTCTGCTGAAGTTTTTGAAAAAGCTCAAAAAAACTATTGAATCGAGGACAAAACTTCAGCTAAAACATGCTGAAGTTCAGCAAATAGAGAACAAAACTTCAGCAAGTAGAATGCTTAAGTTCAGCAATTGCAAATAACTTCAGGCCCGTCTACTAGAATGCTAAAGTTTGAGTGATTGTCTTTACTACTTCAGGCCCGTATGCCTAAAGTTTACGCGAAAAGTGGGTACGCTCGCAATTCTTTTTGCAAAGCGGGTATAAGTTAAAACGTGACCCAAAAAACGGGTATAGATGCAAATCCCCCACTTTAATTGTACACTTTATTCCTTTTAAGTTGAAAATTTTATTTTTTAAAAAATTGGTTAGTATATGTCTGTACTAAGACGAGAATTTAATAATCATTATACTCTTTTTTAAATGAAAATGGTAATGTATGTATCATGTTAAGCTTTGGAGTGTGACCAAAATTTGGCGGAGGATCTCTTCGTTTTGTACCTCCCCAGTTTTAATATTTTTCACATTTTTCTTTATCGGACCTATTTTTTTATATTTTAAATAAATTGTGAGCTCAGACAACCTTTTTCTCTTTAATTATTTATTACTCAAAATTATGGCAGTACTATGTAAAATCTCCACGTCACCGGATTTTGAACTTTTTCTTTTCTTTTTCTTTTCTTTTGTGGGGCAATATGTTCTTTGGTTTTTTTAACAAATTATGGCTTTTAAAAATAATTTTGAAAAACAAAAGATTTGTTTGTTAGCGTTACTTGTTGACGTACTTTATAAAACATAGCTTTAGATTATTTTGCTTTTCGAAAAACAATATCCATTTCTGAAAATAAACTCCCTTGATTTTTGTGTAAAAAAGAAAGCTTTTTCTTATAGCTTTTCTAATTTAAACCAAAATAATTACCTTGACAAGGTAAAAATAGCACAGACTAGCTAGTTTTCGGTCTTGTCATTTAAAAAACACCAGTGTTTGTAAAGTCATTGAAAAATAGCTACCATTTTGCTGCAACACGAAAAGTTCCAGCATAATATACTAGAGATCGGTGCACATGTATATGAACTTCCAACATATTATGCTAGAACTCCAACACGCGGAAAGTTCCAGTATAATATACTGGAGATTGGAGCACCGGTGCTCCAATCCAGGGGCGGATCCACCCTTTTAAGAAGGGGTGGCATGGCACCCGGTAAGATGATAAAATTTTATATACCTATGTTGAGATTTTCTTAAATTAGGTTAATTATCTGATCCTACCACCCGCAACCATAAACTAGACAAATGTGCCATGGCTGGTAGACATTTTTGAAAGCTTCTCTCGTGTGTAAAATTCAAGTTGAATTTATCTTGAAGCTTGTCTGACTTTCTCTTTTCTTTGTGCTTTTATTTCCTTCTGTCCCAGGCATTTTCCTTTTCGGCTACCACCGAATTTTCTATTTGTCGTTTTATTATTATTTTTTATATTTTTCTTTTCTCTATTCTATTATTTTGTATGTTATCTCTAGCAAGAACACTAAAAAATGAGACTCCTAAACTTTAAAATTATATAAAATAAGCAATTCTCTTAATCAAAAATTTATGAGTTTTCTTCTTTCAAATTTGAAAAACTTGGGTCTTAGTGAGAACTTTGGATTGAGATCAAATTTTTTTTCATCTTTTTTATATCATAAAAATTTGTGTTATGCGATGGCTGTTAGATATAATTTAAATCACTTTACTATAATTTCGTAAGCATTGCTTAAAAATATGTGATTTATGATTTTAATTTATGATAAATTATAGTTTATCTAATTTATGCTTATGGGGCATAATCTATCTATGGAATATATTTTTTAAAATTTTTTTATTCCGATTGATATAATTCTCTTTTTGAAGATGTTATCTTACTTGTGTAAATTAATTTTTAATATACAGAAAAGATATAATTTTTCAGTGAAAATATTGATTTTACTTATGTTGTTATAATAAAGGTGTGATCCTATTTTAAAATTCTAATCACATTTGTTTTTTTATATCTGAGATGTAATTTTTAAATAAAAAATACCAACTAGGTTGACCCAAATCAACTCAAAAAAATCGATTAAACGTTACATTAAAGGAAATTATAGCCTCCGCCAACTTCAAATCCTAGATCCGGCTCTGCTCCAATCTCCAGTATATCATGCTGGAACGATATATTATACTACTGAAATTTTAGTATATTATACTGGAGTATTTTTTCGGATTTTGAACAGTATTTTTGTTCAAATTTATCTTTACATGAGAAGTGACTAAATTTCGATTACTTTTGAAGATGTGACTATTTTTGAATGATCACTTGTAAATCACGCTATTTTTGAATTTCTACACTTGACAAGTTAGTATGAGTCCAAAGATGATGATTTATGAAACTTCTACTTTTCACTTTAATCCAGAATTAAAAGAGCCTGCTAACGGTATAACTACCACATCATCAAATGGACGACTTGGACCTTTTACTTTGACCACACACAAATTTACTGATCCCATCAATATATAGTTGACCTCTCATAAGCAACAGCAACATTCGCATGTTACATCCACTATATATATTGATTCCAATTTTAGTCGTACCTCAACTGATGTTAACATGTTTCTTACTCAAAAAGATTTAATAACTTAAATTATAATTATGACCATCGTAGAAATGTTTTATTATTAATGTAGTTCAACCTATTTTAACATGTTACACTCTTGTAGCTTGTTTGATCAAGGTTCTCCAAAGTAAAAAAGAATATTCTTTTTTTTTTCAAAGTTAAAAGTGTTTGACCAAATTTCTAAAGAAAAAAAAGTAGTTTTAAGTAAAAGCAGAAGCTGTTTTGAAAAAGCAGAAAAAATAGTTTTTCACCGGAAGCACTTTTTTTGAAAAGTATTTTTTAAAAGCATAAACTTAGAAGCACTTTTTAAAAACTTCGTCAAATACTAATTGTTGTTCATAAGTGCTTTTCAAATTAATTATAGCATGTTTGGCCAAGCTCCAAAAACCAGCTTATTTTAAGAAACACTTTTCTCGAAAGCGCTTTTCTCAAAAGTACTTTTGGGCGAAAGACAATTTATGTTTGACTAATTAATTTGAAACACTTCTGAGCAGCAATTAGTGTTTGGTCAAGCTTTAAAAAACTGCTTCTAAGTGTATTTTTTTTTTCAAAAAAAAGTGCTTTCGGAGAAGCTACTTTTTTCTGCTTCTCCAAAACTGCTTCTAGTTCTCCTTAAAACCACTTTTTCTTTCAAAAGGTTGACCAAACACTTCAACGTTGAAAAAAAAGTGCTTTAGGATTGGAGAAGCTTGGCCAAATACAAACTGCTTCTCACACTTTTGAAAAAAATCACTTCTTAAAATAAGCTGAATTATGAAACTTGGCCAAACAGGCTATATAGCATGAAAAAGTCCTTGTAGCTATCTATTAACTAACCTGATATACAAGTTGAAAAGAGAGAGAAGCAAGAGACAAACTCGTTCTAATATTTGCTATCTCAGATGGAGCAACACGCTGAGACTACGGTTTAGTCATATTGAAAATCAATTAAAACTATGAAAACAACTAAATCTGTTATAAGATTGCGACGATTTTTTTCTTCTGTTATAAGAGGCAGTTAGTAATAAAATGAATCAAGTCCAAGTAGAAACAAATGGATATAAAAAATCACATAGCCATGAGTCCATGATGGCTAGTTTGAAATTGAGGGAGTTGATTGATATGAACATGTGAATACCAATTCCGTCCAGAATGATATAAATTCAGATTTCTATCTCTAGTTTAAACATTATAAGATTAAGGACCTCAACCTTTTAAAGTGAAACTTAAATTACCCTATTGCAATTTTATCAAAAACAGTTTAATATATCCTGGATATGTCAAATCCCAAAGCATATAATTTAAATACAGACACAAACACAGAAAGGAAATGGAGCAACGAGCAGGAAACGCAGAGACTGAAATATGGTGTCATTAACTGTAATCGAGTATACAAAAACTATTTCAAGGAACAAATGTACTGTGAATCCCGCTTCTAGTAAACCCAGCACACCTAACCTTTCTCATAACCCGCCCCAACGTAGCATAGCTTTCTACTCATTAATTCCAGCAAAGCTATAACCCCCGCCCCCCAACCCACCCCCAAACGAAAAGAAAGATCAATTGGAACTGATGCAGGAAGATCAATCTTCTCCAGCACTGTCCCTAGTATTTTTACATAAACTGAACTGTACAGGAGTCCACAGGACTATTCTACCTGGAACTCTCCACCCAAGTATCAGGCTCACTCCCAACATTAGAAATGCAAGCCTCCTGGAAAAAAAGAAGCATAGAGAAATGAAAGCCAGCAAGTAACATTATACTTACCCCGTTGAGCTGGCTTTTCATCCCTCGACTGGCATTGTTTCCAGCATGGACTTTCGCAAATGAAGCTCCACTTCTTTCAAGCTGTTGACGTAACACTGTACCTACAAGACAACCATAAAAAAGCAACCAAAAACCAGTACGATAAAGACAAAGTCTGTTATTTAAAACAAAATGCAAATGAAATTTCAAAACATGAAACATGCCTTATAGAAGATTTCTGCGCAGGCTCTGATCCAATGCTATCCAGTGATGTTAACATTCCACGCGGAGCTCTTGGCTTCATGAAACGCAAAACAAAATGAAACTGGTTAAAGGTCAGAACCATGCAAATTGCAACAGTAGTGTCGAATCTAACTCATGGTAAAGGCATAAGAAAAAAGATTGAATGAACTATAAAAATCAATGACGTCAGAGAGATAAGAGGCAAAATAAACTTATGCAAAACCTCTAACTCCAGCAACGCATCTCCAAAAGATCTTGAACCATTTTCACATACATTATTTGATAGTGACTTGGACTCGGCCCTGTATAAGTCGCCCTGAGAGGAATAGAGAGAGATGCAACCAGTACTGCCCACTGGATGACCGCCATGGCTGAGTTGGAGCAATTCATGCGCAGGATCCTCACATGTACCAGCCTCTACAAGGTTTGTGACACCACTAGAACGGTGGACACATCCATCAGCGCTTTCTGCACATTGTGCTCCTTGTGAATTACTTGGTTCAGCGCAGGTATCTTTGTCCAGAATAGCAAACTGCATCTTATCACTGGTGAAATTATTTGAAATTTCATCACTCTTTCTCTTCCCTCCAGAAACTGTCGAGGAACACTGTTGTAAGAACATGCCACCTTTCTGACCAACAATAAGTTCAGGTGAGAGTGAATCCCTTCTTGGAGGGCTAACCGATGGTCTTTTGTCCTGACTCTGTTGCTTCTCTTCTGCACCTTCAAGCTCTTTTTTCCTTTTCAACCCTCTTTCTCCAGATTTTGACCTGCATATACTACCGCTGCAGGATGGTTTCTCTGCCAGCTGACCACTCATTACCCTTGCTATTTGGCTTTGCTTATAGCCATCAGGTAAAACATAAGATGGAATCTGCTTTCTACGAACATGGGAGACCAACATTTCCATTCCTGGTTTCCAATACATATACATGTTTATTTGGTGTCTAAACTCATCAACTGTCCCGCGAATATCAAACTGCTGGCCTTCTTGAACCAACTCGCCTGGCCTCCTCTGCAAACCCATGAAGAAAGCGCGATGGGCACATTGTTTGGAGGGGTCCACATACTCATGGGGATAAGGATGACACTGCAACTTCCCATATGTGTCCCGCTCTATCTGCAAATATACAAAAAAGAATTATAAATAGACGGGAAACCTTTGCTTCACTTACTACCTTCTCTTTTTTCCTTCTGTAGAGGCTCAAGTAAAGGAACCAAAGCCTCCTGAGCATCAGTTATCCAACAAGTAATAGATGTTACCATCAACGTAAGCTGCCTTAACCGGGACTCGACCCATCCTCTCCACACAAGCAAGTCATCATCATCAGCTGCAACTATGTCAATTTGCAAATAGTTCTTGTAGCTTTCGAAGAAAGGATACTGCTCAAACAGTGTAGTCCACTGAGCTTTATTCAGCTCAATTTCCTGATATGGGAAAGCAAAAAGAGGTAAAGCCAGTACTAGCTAAATACAACATAAATTACAGAGGAGGGTTATCTATACCTGACAGATGTTGTTACCGAATTGAAATTGTTCTGTCATAACTCGAAGAGTACTTGCAGAGACGTTGTAGCTTGAGTTCATGCAAGGATAGGCAGGTGTAATAATTGGCATCTGATGTGTACGGTCCCAAGGATTTTTTCTTGGATCCCAGACAGAGAATCCAAGTTCTTTATCCTCTATCTGACAAAGCATCACAGGATTTGGCCAACGCCATTGAGTATATACACGAAAGAAACGAGACACCAGCATACTCGGAACAGCATTTGGATAGAGTTGGCAAACCCGAGCAACCAGAAGAGCCCAGTTCACTCCACCAAGAAATCCAGTTACCTAAAAGAGACAATTCAGAACGGGAAAAAATTAATGGGTCAAAGAAAGAACAGACATTAATAAGCCGAAGAGGAGGGACAAGAAAAATGCAAACCTACATTTGAATAAACACCACGCTGCTTAGCCCAAAACTTTAAACATCGAAGCGTGGTCCGAAAAAACTGCAGTGTAGAAGAAAAATGAGATATTACTACAGAATGTTCTAAATATTTTCTCTCCCTATTGTTTCCTTTTTGGTTGGGGATCATCACCTCAATATTTGGAACAAGTTTAATGATTTTATCAGCCACCCTGCAGCCATTGAGGCTCCTTACAGTTGGTTCATCAACATTGCATAACATGGATTCACTGGATATGTCCAAATCCTGTCCACAAGAAGATGTCGCAAGACAACATCAGGTATACTACTATTAGTGGTCTAAGATGACTAATGCCATAGCATGGATGTCAATTCAAATTTGAGAAAATAGAGCATTTACGTGTCCCCATCCTGTCAGGACCCCATGACTTGGTAAGCCCAAGGAATGGTTATAGGTATACCATGGACACATGAAATTAAAGAATGTATAAATCCTCAGATCCAGACAGGGTTAAGCTGCTGCAGGTGAAAAGGATTAAGCACCCAGAATACAAGCAGAAATCAGGGCTTTTTACGAGAACAAATCTTTGTGCAGGCAAATTAACTTCTTCTAAAGCAAGGTTGGAGTACAGAAAAAGCCCTTCCCTTTCCTCGGAAAGACCAAAAGGAAATGGACGCTATCACAAAGAAATAACACTTACATCTGGTACAACCAAAAGAGAAATGCTTGCATAGAGAATATCAATTGAGATCCCATCAAACTTAAACTTCATAACGGGGACATGTGCATCTGGAACTGGTTGCAGTTCAGTAACTTCTTCCCTCTTCGCCAAAATATTATGCAATACAAAGAAGAAGTCATCCTGGTAAACAATGTCAGCATTAGATGCTATATTAAATGGCTAGTTGCTAAAGGACATCAGAAACTAAAACGACCTCTCGATTCACATAAGATGGTCCAACACATAAGGTGTCTATGTCAGCTCCAGGACCATGCACCTACAAAAAGGAATCTTATAATTAGTTAAGTAGCGCTGCTAAGGGAATGGTTCAAACATTCTCCAGGAAAATGTAAAGCTTATAGAACATAATTGTAAATACATCCGTGTGACGGGAATAGCTTCAAGAATACAATAGCATCAATACCCCCCCCCCCCCCAAAAAACTCTTTTCCCAAGGATGAAGTTTCAGATGTAAGGGACATCTAGATTATCATTTAACCATTGGTTAAAAAATTTAGGAAAAAGTTAATTCCTTCAACAAGCCTCAGAGGTGATTCCAGAGTCCATTGAGACTCCTCATAAGTCAAAATATCTCGACCAAATTACAAATGAAAAGCTCCCTTTAGAAGCATCTATCTCAATGAAAAGCAATAGGAAGGACAATTGAGTAAACTAATCTGTTGGGTTGCAAATTGAGAATAGTAACAGAAGGGATAATTGTGTGAAACAAACAGTTTTGTAGTGAATTCTGAAGTCTGTAGAACAAGACATAATGCATGAGGTCCACTCAATTTAGGACCCACCAAACTATTGATGCCACACAAGCTTGTTTTTGGATATTTCCCTAGCTTTTGTGGGATATTAGCACCACTCTGACCACAAAACAGGAATTATTTAAGCCAACATCGTTTCGTGCTTGCATACAATTAATTTCACACCTTGCAGTTATAGTAACACTGAAACCCTTCCTAGTTGGTAGTTGGCAAACAATTTCGCAACTATTTCTAGGTCTGTATTGAACTTATTCGATGCATAGACAACCAAAACAATTAAGTTTATATTGTTCATGGGAACTTCAGAAAAGAAGCTGCTTACCCCAAGGCGATAAGAACCAAAGGTTAAAATGACAGCATTTGCATCCTCAACCATCTGATCATTGTACCCTCTTAGTCGAGTAAGTTCTTTCACCCAATCCTTCACAATCTAAAGGAAAAGATTAAAAAGTGTCACAAGAGTGGATTGGGCCAAAATAGAAATGAACTATATGATAGGAAAAGGGAAGGATAAAGCTTAGACTACTACTTCCGTTCTTCTTACAAGACATTGAGGGGTATGCACAAACAAAATTTTAGCTTCCTTTATTAACCAAAAAAATTCAGTGAAAAATATTTACCAACGATCCTTACCTGCAACTTAAAAAATGATTACATTATTGAAAAAACATTATTGAGAAAAGAAACAATTACTCCTAGAACGACCTAACATGAATGATGGATCCAGTTTTAATAATTTTCTTCATCAAGATCAGGGAAACAATCCAGGCACTAGTTGGAAAAAAGGAAAGTTTGGATCTATTTGAAGATAAGTTCCAGCAAAATAAAACTGGAAATATTAGTGATCAGATATTAAACTTGCTTAGTAAGAAAAACAGTGGCATTTAATACATCAAATGTTACATCAAGCGCAGATTAGCAACTAATAAATTAGTGCTGAAACAGAGACCCAAAAATCCAAACAAGGGAAAACAAGGAAGCATCAAGTGTATGGTTAACAATTAATAAATGCTGCCATGCAGGTGAAAGGGGAAAAGCAATATTATCTGTTTCACTAAGTTTAGGAAGATAAATTTTTTCTACTAAAAAGCAAAGCAACTGATCAATTCTCTATCAGCTGAATATTCAAATGACCATCCAATATTTACCAATCCAAAGCGCATCCAGTCACCATTCACAGCCTACTCAAGCCAAGTTCATAAGTTACTAAAGACATGATTTTTCTTACTGCTCCTCACTACACATGCACCAGACATAATTTACTGGAATGCCTGAAAGTCAAAATCATGTAGAGTCCACAACCCTTAATGTGCCGGGCGACAACCACAAATTGATCCCAAACTAGTTAAATTGGCTATATGAATTCTCAATATCCATTCTGCTCCATTTGGACACTTTCTATTTCAATATTCAAAATTTTCTCTTTTAAGAGAAATTAGAGGTTCTCTAAATCCTAATGTCCTACGAACACTTAAAATTAAATATTATTGAAAGTCCACCGCCCAAGTCCTTATCCATCAACCTAAGCCATAAAAGGATCTATCCTAAGTTCTTTATAATCAAGGCCTTAAGTCTGAACCAGCACACCTATATCTAGACATAACAAAGGATATAGAGTATAGGCTAATAAGATACAGTTGACTAGGGCCAATCGACACGCTCAATCCTAAATTAGTCTCCTCCTAATAATTTAGTTGGGTAATCACCAAAACACAAATGATAAAAGAGGGAGCACGGGATTACCTGCTTAAGCTGGCAGAGAACTCGTTCTCTCTTAGCAGCCTCCTCAGCGCTTTCATATAGTCCAGCACCGACCAAAAACTAGAATCCACAAAACCAACACATCAAAATACACAAACTGGAGCAGGAAAAAACAACATAGTAAATAAAAAGAAAGCTTAAAGAACAAACCTTTTCCAACTCTTTGGTACGCTGAATATCAGCCTCCGTAGGCCCAGCTAGAGACAAAGGTTTCGTCACCCCATACTGCTTGGACGGCGGCAAAGTAGTAGCACAATTGGAAACCCCCATCGTTAAACCAAAAATCTTGTTCTAGTAGTTCAATATAATCACCAAATAGAAATGGATCGGAAATTCGAAATCAAAACTATTATTGAGGCAAAATTCCAGACCAAAAAGGTAACCTAATAAGGCTTTTTTTGACTTGTAAATACTCAAATTAAAAAATTAAAAAATTAAAAAAAAAACAAACAAACAAAAAAACCCTAGATCTAGAACATGAAAAAGAAAAAGAAGAAACTAGAGGAGAAGGGTTTGTTGATGTGGGGCTATAAAGGGAAAGGTCGGTGGAAACTGTAGCGCTTGTGGAATGAGGAAAGAGCGGACGTTCACATTACAAGTTGGGTTAGGAGATATGGAGGATATTGAAGAAGAACATTTTAATATTTTTATTTTTATTTTTATTTTTATTTTTATTTTTGAGAAAGAAAAGGTGGCTTAAGGCGCGTTTGATATTTTTGTAGTTTCTTTTTTTGCCAGTTGTCAACTTGATTAGTGCCTCGTGGCAATTTTGAAATCTTATTACTCCATTTGTTTACTTGTTTGAATTTGAAAATATGGAAGTATTTTAATGTTTTTCTTTGTTTAGGTTATTTTATTAATTAAAAATCGAGATCGTATTACTCTTATCTTTTTCTAAAAGTAACATCTTTAAGGGATGAAAAAATGTTATACTGTTTGTTCTTGTTTTAGTTTGACAATAGAAAAATGAAGGAATTTGAAGGAAATAAATTTTCCTATTGGGCAGTACAAACAATTAGGGATGTCAATGGATATTGGAAAACCGACTAAATCGATCGAACTATATCACACCGAACCAATTTTTTAGGTTTCTTTTAAGAAACCGTATATTTTTATATAAATCTATAACCGCACCGATAATTAGGGTAGGTTTTTTATTTTATAAAAATATGCCCAAAAAATACCGAACCGTATCGAATAAATTTTACATGTGGAAAATATATTTATCTAGTAAGTTTAAAAATAATAATAAATTAAATTTTTCTTTGGGCCTTGGAATTATGAAAACTATTACAAGTCAACAAGTAATTAAACTCAAAATACTAATTCCTAAAACCTATTATGTTACTTCTACTTAAACTAAGTTATTTCAAGTATCTTTATTAGCAAGACACAAAGTATTCTAGCAATTATGAGTAGCAAACTACAATATATTGAATTGTTTCCTTTCATATGATTTAGATTTATCTTTTTGAATATTTAATCTTCTATAGACTTTATTCTTGAGTCCCAGCTTGGTTAATATCTTTCCACTCGTGTGATTTATATATATATATATATATATATATATATATATATATTTGCCTTTGCTTGGTTTCTTTTACATTGTTGTAGAATAGTTGATGGATCTATACTCTAGTCACCTTTAATTTTTTTTTAATTCATCACCCTTTAAACAGTAAAAATATCTAGAGAGTATTGCTAAGTCCTATAAAAGAACATATGTTATTGCATTCTACTTCTACTGGTGAATTGTACATGATATTTAAAAAAATACAAAAAATTAACCGAACCATACCGATATCGAAGATAAACCGACATGATTTGGACGGTTTCAGAAAGTCTAATTTTGGTTATACATAATAGAATAACCGAAAAATTGGTATGGTACAAATTTTATAAAATAACCGGCCGAGCTGAACCATTAACATCCCTACAAACAATATTTTGTCACTTTACTAGCCTATTTGGCTTCTAAAATCTGTTTATTATGATAAGTGTTTTTTCTCAAAGTTATTTTTTTTAAGAAGTATTTTTGGTGAGCAGTAGTTTATATTTAGTTAATTAATTTGAAAAGCAATTTTGAGCAACAATTAGTGTTTGGTCAAGTATTAAAGTACTTTTAATAGCCTGTTTCACTAATCTTCTAAAATCATCTTATTTTGAAAAGTGTTTTTTCTAAAAGTCTTTTTAAGAAAAGTACTTTTGGTGAAAAACAGTTTGTGTTTGACTAATCAATTTGAAAAGCACTTTTGAGTAGCAATTAGTTATTGGCTAAACTTTTAAAAACCTCGGCCAAGTTGTTACTACTCTGGCAACATTCTAATCATGAAAAACGAAATCTTGAAGGGAATTTTGTATAGATTTCTAAGTTTGATGATATTTTAGTTTCTATTTTGCAACATTACTTAGATTGATAGAATTGGTGAAAATGTTCAGTATGAAGATAGGAAATCATCAGTGATTCCACATCTTGTACCCTTTACTACTTGAAAAGAACAAATTTTTTGCTAATAACAAGAATGAAAAGCTTATGCCCACAAGTAAAACATGCAGACAACCAAATACTCACTATTGCTGATCAACAAGATCACAAATACATGAACTTCAAAATAATGTCTAGGATAATTTGCTTAAAGTTTGAAACTTCCAAACCAAAAAAAACAAAAACAAAAAACAAAGCACAATGTCATTGCAAACAAACGTCCCAAGAGAGATCGCCCATGATTGACGAGTACACAACCTGCTTCTAGTACAGTAGAAAATTTATTCAAAACCTAAAATTAGCTAGATGCAACTACACATAAGGAACCATGGAAACTTAGTTAAAGTAAAGCTACTGAACTGAAGTAAAAAGGCTTCATTATGGTGGATCTTCAATTATCTTCTCCAATATATCTGTATTTGAGAGAAAATAGTTTCTCAGTTTCTCTAGCTCCGTACATGTAAAGTTCTGCAATTTAACTTTCTTTAGCTCATGCTTCCAACATTTCCAAGGTAGAGATGCACAACAAGGTTTCTCGTCTTCATTTGCTGCATCGCTGTATGTAAACTACAAAACCAGGAAAACCACAACAGGAACAAAGGTAATAAATGTCTTCATAACAATCAATCATGATATTATGAATTAAATCCTTGTGTTTATACTATTTCTTGAAGTTGACAAACCACAGAGAACTTTGTCCAACTGTTCACAGATCAACCAGCCAACAAATCAATATGTTCTCAAATATTTTGGAGAGGAATTGTTTATATAGAAACTTTTTATAGCTTACAAGAGTCTTTTCTTGATCGGTAAAAGATAGTAGTAGCCTACAAGAATCTTGTAATCTCACTAATCATAACAGGCTCAAAATTACTAGTCTGTAGGTAAATTACAATTTCACATATGTTGGTCGACTAACTTTTAGGTTTTGACTAATCTGCTCATAATTGAACTGTTAAGGTAAACGAATGATTTAAAACAAAGTATGAAGGCTTTGTCACTGAAATAAAGAATCAAAAGGCATGTAAAAAAGGAAACTAATTGCAAGAAAACCTTACATAAAGAGCAAGGGTGCAAGAACCACTAGCCTTTGAAAGATAAAGCATATATAGTACCTTGATCACGCTCTTTAAGTCTCGACCCTGGTCAACAGATAAGGTGTCCAGTTGAGGAGACATCCAAAGCAAACTATCAACAACATCCACAACTGAATAATTCGACCGATCCATAATTTTAATGTGCAAACACTTGGGACCAGAAAGTGGAGGAATCAAGTTTTCTCTCATGTCTTTTGGTATAACTATCACCTGCACAAGCAAAAAGAAGAATTATGAGAAATTCAGAACTGCTTCATCAGGCAGGGCAAGTAGACAATTCGTTGCACGTACCTTGTCTTCGTCACAGCTTAGTGTAATAGCCCTGGAAAGATTAAAGTTACCAAGAGAATTCGCGAGCTTAGAGTACCAATGAGTGTCAAGGGCTTCTAGGCCTGGAATCAATTTGATCTTAGCTTCTAGCAATTGCGAAGCTTTCAGTTTGAACAAGAGTTCCTCTTTTCCATGAAGAACATCAGAAGTAATTCTTAATAAGTTAGGAGTATCCAGATCAACCGCAATCAGATTATAGCACGAGACTACTTTCAGAAGCTTAAGTCGGTAGCTTGAAATCTTAATGATCTTCAACGACGAACAAGAAAATAAGTAACAGATTTCAAGGTTGGGTAGATTGGTAAAAAGGTCCTCTAACCATTGGTCAGTGACAGCCATAGCAGTGAGCTTCAAATGCTTTACGGATTTGCAAGCAGTTATGTTAATTACATGGCGGTAAAGTTCCTGTAACTTGTAAACTCATTAGTCCATGAAATCCACTTAAAGAAAAAACTTCTAAATGTCTACAAATTGCGCATAGAGCTTGAAGTAATTGCTCGTCCAAATATGAATCAACAAGGTATAAGTCTCGCAAAGATGAAAACTTTATGCCACCCGAGGGTAATTCAAGATTAAATCCACGTAAACTAAGCACATTTAAAGATTTGGCAGCAAAGACTACTTCAGGTAACTTGTTGTAAGTGTATATCCCAACCTCTAAAAACAGCTCTTTGATATTATCTAAACACTATTCCAAAATTGTAAGGAGGAGAGGGAAATCCAAACACTATTCCAAACCTTGGACAATGTACTAGTTTTTGCAGCATCTTTAATAGCAAGAAAAGACAGAATATGGTCCAAAATTGCCTGTGGCAACATGGAAATTTGATCCGTCTCTTCCATTATCGCCAAATTATTTTCCATAATCTTAAGCAAAAGGAGGTGCCTGCCACAGAGGATTCACAAAGTATAAGAAAAATATAGGTGTATTCAGGATTTTAATTTTATGAGTTCAGACTTTACGGTTCTTAGTATTGAACATATTATATTTTTAAAGTTATGGGTTCAAACCTATTGTATGTTGCAAATTTTAGTGAACTTTTACACTAAATTTATACTTCGTAGTAAAAGTACTGGATTCAGATGAACCCGATACTATAGCACTAAGAAAAGGGAGCGTTATCTTCCAAAACCAAGTTGACAACGGATTTAGAAAGTGTAAAAACCAAAACCCTACAAGAAAAGAAAGCCACAAGAAAACTGGAGATTTGATTTATATTTTCCTTTTGTGTGTTAAAAGCAATTACCTGGTTTGTGGATAGAACGCCGATGTCCATAGGAAAAGGAAGTTCTCGTTGAGTGAAGTCGGAGTAGCGAGATATATTTCTCGGTGTTGGTAGTTTATTGGAATTCTAATTAGCCTATACAATCACATTGATATATTTATTGGAATTAATTTCACTTCTGATTACTGAGTTTTATTCATTATAATAGAATAATTTAATCACAAAGTTATCTTATATCAAATTGAAATAACCGAAGTTTTTCTCACATAACATAAAATCATTGAATTTTACCCACTACAAATATAAGTCACTACACTATCACTATTTGTATTAAAGTAACTAAATTTTACTAACTACGAGCATTTGTAGGAAGAAGGAGTCTCATACAAAATGACGGAAACAGACTTTTACCTTATTTCAGGTGGGTTGGTGCTGGGTGAAATTGAAAAAGATCGAGATAAAATGACAATACTTTTAGGTATAACTGAAAAAACAAATAGATAATTGTCTTGGATCACGAGAATCCTAGTCGTAATTCTGGTTTTCATTCCAATCATCGTATTAATAATAATCTCCTCGTGCTCTGCCATAAGAACTAAGCCTCGCTTATTCAAAGAGTTTCTTATTATGTAGATTAGAACTCGTTTTTGGTTAATTGTAAGTAAACATTGATAGGAGCGACAGAATAATGATGAATATGTAAATCAAGACAAAAAAAATGACAAAATGCATTAGATATCTATGAAAAATAACAATAGCATTTTGCACCCACATATTAGAATTTGAGGGTAAAAGGTTGTGTATTATACGAGACAAACAAACATGCTCGTCATTGCTGATACTTGGACTTCTGTTTTCATAGTACAAAATTTGCTACACCTACTCATTATACAAAAGTGTCACAATTATAAGAGCTGTCTTAATAAAACAAATAAAATTATACACAATACATGGATACATTTTTGTCAATCTAAATAAATACAATCAAATCTCTCTATAACAATCTTGTTTGTTTCGGATATTTTTGAATATTATAGCGAATTGCTGTTATAGAGAACATATATATTATAACAAAAGATGACATTTGATTTCGAAAAAATTTGACTTTTATAATAAAGTGTTGTAATATAAGGATGATGTTATAGAGAGGTCTGACTGTAATAATAATAAATTACGTCATATATAGTTCAATAAAAGGTCGTAAAATATTTTAAAGCCTGCTAAGGAAATTGAAATAAACGATTTCACAAGAGATGCAACAGAGTCAATAATTTCAGATCTAAAGAAAATAAACTATTTCTTCTTATACAATATATATAATTCTTGAAAAGTGATTGAGCAGTTACATAGAATCTCTTGTAATGTTATCTTAATTTATCTCTTTTGCTTTTTATATCCCAAAAAAATTGTTTAATAATAATATTTTGCTCAATAAGAAAGTATACTTGAAATTAACAGGGGCAGGGGAGGAAGCAGGACATTCCAACCAAGATGCAAACTAGAAACCAAAAATGAAAGAGAAACATCCAAACGAAACAAGACTGAGAAAGTCAGAATTTTGCACTTTATCCATGTATATTTAATTAGAATAACAAGTTTGTAGTCTCGTAATTATTTGACTCAAAAGATATTAAAACCTTCTTGAACAAATCAATCAAAAATAAAGGGGTAAATCTTAGCCGAATATAATTAATTCCGAATCGAAGCGTTAATGATAATGATTGCATATGAGACGGAATAGGCATGATTGATCTTATTAAGATTCAACTTTTTCTTCTTCATCAACCGATGAGAAAGTAAATTTACATGTATTCTTCGAGGTCATCTTCCCATTTTTCTAGGATACAAGAAAGGAACTTTTTGTTTTCCTCTTCTTGAAAGAATCCAACCCCCCCCCCCCCCCATTTTGAGAGCTCCTTCTGGCTATATATAGTCGAGGCTCTTTTACCCTTTGCTTGATTCGACACTTTCTTGTCACTAATGTGTCCTGGTTGTAATTTTAGGCGTCACTCCTTTCGATTTGTCGATTGGCATAGAGGAGAAATGGAGTGGGATCTATTGACTTTCACTACCCAGTTACTAAGGCGGGGTGTCGGGCAACCTGATCGTGGTGGTCAGATTTTGACCAATACAGTTAGTCCCTTCGTCTGTCGGGGTCGTCCCATGTCGAACTTCGGCAGACAGATCATGTTCGTTACGAAGAGAGAAATCTGGCCTACAACTTTCCATTCCTTAGTCACATTTTGTGGGTTTTTAGCGGAGTGGTGGTGTTCTTTCGATCCTCGCGGACCGTTGCGGCGGTTTCGGAATCGAAACACTGGTTGGCATTGAAGTCTTGGTTCGTGGTTACCACCATTATGGCACGTTTCTGGGAGACTGAAACGTTTCGTGCCTTATCAGATTTGAATGGCGACTCTTGGTTTTCGTGCTCGAGGAATTTATGTCTGTTATAAATAGAGGAAACTTGTCACTTGACGGATTCACTTCATTTTTGCTTGAGAGAGTTCTTCAGATATAGCTTTTTCTGATACCTCGAATATCTGCTTACCTTCTTGTGCACTAAAATCTTTCATCTCTTCTTCTTATTACTTCTTTGGTGCGTTCTCTGCTAAAATATGGCTGGTGAATCTTCTCGTGACAATCTTCCTGCCGCTAATCAGGTACCGGAGAGTTCTGTTCAGGCCACCGGTAGGGCGGATGCGGAAGAAGATGAGGAGATTCCCTCAGTGGTTGAGATCTTGCCTGGCCTAGGGAGAGAGGCGACTGACTTCAGTTTTGGCGGCGGAGCGGAGCCGGAACCTGTCCCCTCCGTCGTGAGGGAAAGGGGGATCGTAGAGTTGAAAGAAAGGTGGGGAATCCCCAATTACGTTGATATGCGGCCGATGGAGGGAGACGACATAGTTCATTTCGACCGTCCCGGGTACTGCGTGTTCTACGCCTACCCCTTTATTGTAGGGTACACACTCCCTCTTCCCATGTTGGTGGTGGATTTTTGCCATTTCTATGAAGTGTGCCCCGCCCAGCTTTCACCTTATTTGTACAAGTTATTCCTTATGCTGCTCAAGTACGCGGAACTTGCCGGTCGTGAGGTCACTTTGGACCATATGCTTAGCATTTTTGCTCCTCAACTGATTCGTGGTTCGATGATTTACATGCGTCCTCGGGGGTCGAGGAGTCTGGTGGTGAAGATGGACGACAGGACCAACCGTCGTTTCTACGAGAACTACTTTTATGTGCGGACCAAGCACATTGTGGTGGACCCAACGGGATTCCTTAAGAGATGGAACTTCACACGTAAGTTTGCATCTTTAGTTAGTGAAATGTTCGACCATTTTCTGCGAGTACTAAACTCTCTCGTCTTTGCAGCTGAGAGATTGCCTCCTCCGCCTGTTGAAGGGATTCGTGAGTGGGTGGAGGCCATACTTCCCCATACAGTAGGGATTCGCACATGGTTGACCTTTCACGAGAGGTTCGGACGCAGGCCCCTTACAGGTGAGATAACGTCTTTATCTACTATGCTCTCTTTTTAGCCTCTTATGCATCGTTCGTCATTGCCATGGAGGGTGTGGAGAGCAAGGGCCCCTCAACTAGCTTTTCTTCAGCCGGCCTCATATGCTCGCCTTATCTCAGTATCCACTGCACGACCTTCATCGAGGGCTGCTTCGATTGAATCTGCGGCCTTGATTACTCCAGCGAGGGCCGCTTCCCAAGACGAGGTCCCGACCAATGTCATTCGCTAAACGGACGAGTCGCCGTCTACTGGAGAGGAAGAGGGGCCATTGAAGAGATGGAGAGTAGAATTTGAGACGGCGCCCCAACAATAATTCACCTAGACGACTCTCCTCTGACGGGCCCCGAAGGGGATGTTACTGCGGCTCCCCCACATGGGCGGAGCAAATCGTCGAAGTTGTCGGTGCCCACAATCAGCAACCAGAAACTCCTGCCACCGTCTTGGCTCAATCAAAAGTCCCTGCCATTGTTGAAGATCAGCACATGGTCTTGGTAGAGAACCAGACCTCTGGGGTCCCTGTTGTGACTTCAGACGTGCCCTCATCTTTTGCGGCATGTCGTGCTTCCTCTTCAGTAGTAGAAAGGGGAAAAGGCGTGGTGGTTGATGACTATGAGTTTGATTCATACCTGGACCCCGACGATGTTAGGATGTTTAAGGAGGGTCTCACTCATTCGGTGGTTAATGCGGGGGGCTCGGCCCGTGTTCTTCAAATCCCTTTCGGTGTTAATCTCCTGGCGGAAGGGGAAGATTTGGTACCGCAATTCAGCCTGTTATGCTTCGAAGCTGAGAACGAGTCCTTTTTGGATGTTCCCGATGCTGAATTGAGGGACGAAGTCACCATCATGGGCTTGAGGGTACATTACGTTTTGTTTTCGTTTTATGCTTTCGCCCTTTTTGAAAGTACTAGTTTAACCCCATCTTTCTGTTTTCCAGACGTACATGGTGGAAGTGGAAAGCATTCGCAAGGCCAACATCCGGGCAATGGTTTTCTTGAAGATGTTGGAGAAATACCGTCGCTATCGTGACAGATGTCGCGAGATGCACGGGCAGCTGAGGACGGATCCCCGTAATTGGGCCCTTGGTAAGGAGTTGGAGAAAAGGGACCAGGAATTGATGTAGACCATCCGCAGCAAGAGTGAACTCGAAAAAGCAAATTCGCATTAAGGATGATGTGCTCGAGTTAGATAAGGGGGTCGCAGCGGAGTGCGAGCATTTATAGGGCGGGTTGAGGTTGATGCAGTCGGAGATAGACCGAAACTTGGTCAAGGCCGAGGCGATGAGCATGGAGTGGATGAGAAAACTGACCGCGATGGAGAGCAAAGTCGCTGGATTGGAGAACATTGAGAGAGCCCGGTCTGAGGCTTTGGCGAGGGCGACGACTCTAGAGAACGCCATTCGCGCACTCTAGTCTGAACAGGAGTCGGAGAGAGTGACATCTACCCTGAGGGAGTCGAGGCTCGAGTACCACATTGGCGTGATTGATTAGGAGGCATCGGTTCTAGGAGATCGGGTCACGGCCCTGGAGGCGGAAAATGAGCTATTACGGGCTCAGGTTGAGTCATCTTTCGCTGTCGTTCCTCGCCAAATGCATGAGCTCTGGGTTTATGTTGAAGCCCAGCGGGACATATATAAGAGTTTGTGGGAGGCGGGCACCGTGGCCGAGGCTGCTTATGAAGAAGCACGGGCGAAAGCTCGTGAGGCTCGCATTAACTGTGGATATGACGCGACGACGCCTGAAGCTAATGGGTATGCGGATGATGGTAATGGAGAACCTCTTGGAGATGGTGATGATAGTGGTGATGGTGACGGCGGCGATGAAGCCGAATGAAGAATGTTGCCCTTTATTTTTATTTCCATTTCATTTGTTAACTATTGTGTTTGTTTTGTTTTTTTCTTTGGTTTGCCTGGGCCATATGTAAGCGACGGTAGCCCGCACTATGACTTTGCATAATTAAAAGTTCTTTTCTTCGCTATTTTCCTTGTACTTCACTTTTTATTTGAATTGTTCATGGCTTCGATGTGAAATAGATGCTCGTCTGACGAGTCCCGATTTTTCTTTTCTTCCGATGGTTGTAGACCCTCAAGGGGTCGTTTCGAGCTTATCGAAATATCGACCCGTCTTAGTTAGATCGAGGTCGCACCCATATCCTTTTTTTTGTGAAGGCCCTTGGCCTTGAAGGGTGTTATTTCGAATCTTATCGAAATAACAGCCCATCGTCGTTCGATCGAGGTTGAGCTCTTCTTCTCTTTTGGCGAAGGCTCTTAGCCTTAAAGGGTGTTATTTCGAACTTTCGAAATAACAGCCCGTCGTCGTTCGAACGAGGTCGAACTTTTCTTCTCTTTTGGCGAAGGCCCTTAGCCTTAAAGGGTGTTATTTCGAACTTATCGAAATAACAACTCGTCGTCGTTCGAGCGAGGCCGAACTCTTCTTCTCTTTTGGCGAAGGCCCTTAGACTTAAAGGGTGTTATTTCAAACTTATCGAAATAACAACCTGTCGTCGTTCGAGCGAGGTCGAACTCTTCTTCTCTTTTGGCGAAGGCCCTTTGCCTAAACGGGTGTTATTTCGAACTTATCAAAATAACAGCCCGTCGTTGTTCGAGCGATGTTGAACTCTTCTTCTCTTTTGGCGAAGGCCCTTAGCCTTAAAGGGTGTTATTTCGAACTTATCGAAATAATAGCCCGTCGTCGTTCGAGCGAGATCGAACTTTTCTTCTCTTTTGGCGAAGGCCCTTAGCCTTAAAGGGTGTTATTTCGAACTTATCAAAATAACAGACCGTCGTCGTTTGAGCGAGGTCGAACTCTTCTTCTCTTTTGGCGAAGGCCCTTAGCCTTAAAGGGTGTTATTTCGAACTTATCGAAATAACAACCCGTCATCGTTCGAGTGAGGTCGAACTCTTCTTCTCTTTTGGCGAAGGCCCTTAGCCTTAAAGGGTGTTATTTCGAACTTATCGAAATAATAGCCCGTCGTCGTTCGAGCGAGGTCGAACTCTTCTTCTCTTTTGGCGAAGGCCCTTAGGCTTAAAGGGTGTTATTTCGAACTTATCGAAATAACAGCCCCTCGTTGTTCGAGCGAGGTCGAACTCTTCTTCTCTTTTGGTGAAGACTCTTAGCCTTAAAAGGTGTTATTTCGAACTTATCGAAATAATACCCCGTCATCAGTCCCGATTTCTGGAGAGTCAGTCATCTTCCGTGGGAGTTCCAGTACCTTTGGCATTGCTTGCACTGGACGGTACAATACTGGTGAATACGAGGTGTTGATGTTTCGTTTAGGTTCGTGCTGTGTACGCCCCATAGTTTTCTTGTCTGACTCCTGCCGTCCAGCTCGGAGATGTTGCCGGCAGGAGGTATTTTAGCTGTGTTAAAGCAATTTTTGTCCTTCAGTTGAGATGTTCCAGTGTACGTTTGTCCATGCGAGTCTTGTGTGCTTTCCCAGACAAAGAGTGAGAGGTGAGGATGAGATTTCCTTCGAACTTGCCCGGTGATCCGGTGGGGGAATACAGGTTGGTAATATCGCTTGCTTTGTTTAGTATATCGATGGTTGATGGGGCGAAGATTTTCGAGCCCGGTGATCTTGCTTGGCTCTTCTTCCTCTTCTGCGCTGTTTTTGAGTCTCGCGTGGGTTAGGTTTTTCCTCCGCGCTCCTTTTGGTGAGTGATTGTACTTCTTGGTTTCGATCTGAGAGAAACTAGGAAATTCTTACTAAGAAATCCCCACAGACGACACCATATTGTTTGACTCAAAAGATATTAAAACCTTCTTGAACAAATCAATCAAAAATGAAGGGGTAAATCTTAGCCGAATATAATTAATTCCGGATCGAAGCGTTAATGATAATGATTGCATATGAGACGGAAGAGGCATGATTGATCTTATTAAAATTCAACTTTTCCTTCTTCATCAATCGATGAGAAAGTAAATTTATATGTATTCTTCGAGGTCATCTCCCTATGTTTCTAGGATACAAGAAAGGAACTTTTTGTTTTACTCTCCTTGAAAGAATCCAAAAAAAAAACCCATTTTGAGAGCTCCTTTTGGCTATATATAGTCGAGGCCCTTTTACCCTTTGCTTGATTCGACACTTTCTTGTCACTAATGTGTCCTGGTTGTGATTTTAGGCGTTACTACTTTCGATTCGTCGATTGGCACAGAGGAGAAATGGAGTGGGCTCTATTGACTTTCACTACCCAATTACTGAGGTGAGGTGTCGAACAACCTGGTCGTGGTGGTCAAATTTTGACCAATACAATAATAAATACTGATAAAGCTGACCAGTGCAGCTAAATAGAGAAGAACTATTGATCAGATCATCTCATACGAAAAGAGAATGTTTCACCCTTCGAAAACAGTTCTATATAGGGGCGGCAAACGGGAGAAATTCAAAAATAGCCAGATTTATAAGTGGTCAGTCAAAAATAGCCACAGTTTCAAAAGTAATCGAATTTTAGCCACTTTTCATGTAAAGATAAATTTGAACGAAAACACTGTTCAAAATTCGGAAAAATACTCCAGTATATTATACTGGAACTTTCCGCGTGTTGGAGTTCCAGTATAATATGCTGGAAGTTCAGACACAGGTGCACCAATCTCCAGTATATTATGCTGGAACTTTTCGTGTTGCAGCAAAATAGTGACTATTTTTCAATGACTTTGCAAACGCTGGTTATTTTTGAATGACCAGTCCGAAAACTGGCTAAACCCGTGCTATTTTTACGCGGCAAATGCACAGGTCAGGTCGTATGTGGGAGGGCCGAAAGTGGAATACGTAAAAACAGATAAAATATCCGACTACCCATTTTTGATACAGATAATATAATTATCCATATTATCTATGACTTCTTGAATATTTTCATTTTTGATTTCTTGTCCAACTGCATACCACAGTACATCATTTAAGCTCATCAAATGATAAATAGATAATTACTCCTCTCAAAGAGATTGCGCCCATCACCAACAAATACACAACCTGCTCTTAGTACATCAACGAAATCAGTCACCAGAATAATCCACAAGACATAATATTAGGTAATCTATAAACTGGTGGACCTTCAATTATCTCCAATGTACTATTTGTATTTGTGAGAAAGTAGTTTCTCAACTCCTTCAGCTCCATATAGTTAAAGTTCTGCAATTTAACTTTCTTTAACTCATGCCTCCAACATTGCCAGGCTAGAGATGCACAACAAGGTTTCTCATCTTCATCATCAGCTGCATCTTTGTATGTAAACTACAAAACCAGAAGAAAAAAAACAAGTTAGAATCGAAATACACGACAGGGCTAGAGATAATGGATTTCTTCATGAAAAATGAATCATGCAACCAGAATTAGTCCAATTGGTACAATTTGTCTACATGTTAACAGATCAACCAAGAACGTAACCCCTAACTCTTAACCAATCAACAAACCAACATGTTTGCAAATAATTTCGGCCAAACTAGTTTGTAATAAAACAACTGTTATAAAGAATTTTTGTAACCTTGTTAATCCTTATAATAGGCTGAAAATCACTATTTTGTAGGTAACTTAGAATTTTGCATATGTGGTTAGCTGACTTATACCTTTTGGCTAATCTTGTCATAATTGGACTGTTCGGTAAACAAAAGATTTTAAACATAGTATGAAAGCTTTGTCACTAAAATAAAGAATCAAAAAGCATGTAAAAAGAACAACTAATTGCAAGAAAACCTTACAGGAAAAGGTGCAAGGAAAGACAATATGTGCTCCAAAATTGGCTGTGGCAGTTTCAAAACTAGATCTGTTCCTTCCATTGCTGCCAAAATATTTTCTATAACCTTTAACACAAAGGAGCTACCTGACACAGAATAAATAAAGAAATAACATATGTATGACTTGCACAAATTTATCTAAATAACAGAGTATATTCCGAATTTATTAAAAAAATTCGTAACAAATTTACGGCCAGTTGACTCTATGTATAAATATTAAACAGTCACATATTAATAACTATTGGGCCTTGATAGAATTTCTTTTTTAAATATAAAGAATAAATAAAATTTATATATTATTAAAAGCAAAAAAAAAGGTACCAATTAAGCCAAGTGACAGCCTAAAAAAAGCCACATGGCGTAATTAATTAGTAATTAGCTATTTAGTTAATACTTATTTACTGGTTATTGTTTCTGAATTTAAATATTTATAAAATAATTTCTTTGTTTCTTTTTTAAAAAAAATCGTTTTTATTTTTGAATTAAAAAGTGTATTCACATTAAAATTCAGACAATATTATTGATAATAATATATTAAAATTAAATAAATATCTATCTATATAGAATAGGAGAAGCAAATCAATGTGATGATGCCAAATGTAATAACAAAAATTTAATAAGTGTCAAATTTTAAGATAAACCTCCAACAAATTTGGAGATTCAAAAATTATTTTTAAAAAAATAAAAAATAATATGAAAAAATGAAAAGAAATACACAAAGAAATATTTTGGTTTAGGTTTAAAATTAACTACTCAAACATGGGTGAAGTTTGGTTTAGGTTAGTTAATTTCTTTGTTTCTTTTTTTTATCTAAATCATTTTTGTTTTTCTTTTTTTGAAATAAAAAGTGTATTTATTCATTAAAATTTAGACAATAATATTGAAAACAATAGAATAAAATTTTAATAAATAAAATATTTCAAGAGGAATAATTAATTAATATATATATATATATATATATTACAAAAAGAAAGTAGTAGACAACAATATTAAGCAAATTAATATTCTAATAAAAGTTTCTATTAATAATATAATTATACTAAACATTGGATAATATAATAAATAAAAATACAAAATAAAAAAGTTATTTGATGATTATATAAGTCCCTTTAATTTAATAGAAATTTTATTCATAAAAATTCAGATAATATTAATTTATATAGAGTAGGAGAAATAAATCAACTTGATGATACCAAGTGTAAACATCCAACAAATTTGGAGATTCAGAATATTTTTTTAAAAAAAGAAAAGAACTGATTAAATAAATTTAGAAAAAAAAAGATACAAAGAAAGTAACTTCCTAAAATTAACTACTCAAATATGGACGAGAGTTGGTTTAGGTTAGTTAATTTCTTTGTTTCTTTTCTTTAAAATCAATTTTTGATTTTCTTTTTTAAAATATAAAAAGTGTATTTATTTATTTAAATTCAGAAAATATTATTGAGAAAGATAGAATAAAATATAAATTAAAAAAATATTTTAAGAGTAATAAAACATATATCTTTTATTATATTACAGAAATAATTAAAGTAGTAGGTAAAAATATTAAACAAAGTAATATGCTAATAAAAGTTTCTATTAACAATGCAATTATACTAAACATTGGATAATATAATAAAGAAAAATACAGAACAAAAAAGTTATTCGATGACTGTATAAGTTCCTTTAATTTAATATAGATTTTATTTATTAAAATTCAGATGATATTATTGAGAATAATAGATTAAAATAAAAAATAAAAAAATAGTTCACGAGTAATAAAATATACATCTTCTATTATATTACAAAAAGAAAGTAGTAGACAAAAATATTAAATAAGGTAATATGCTAATACAAATTTCTATTAACTAAATATTGGATAATATAATAAAGAAAAATACAGAACGAACTCGATCACAATTTAATTTAATTAATTTTTTTTAATATTGAACCTTTTGAATAAAAAGGTGTGTTTTAAGTTGGTCTTTTTTTTCATTATACTTGTTATGTCTAGATTTGTTTCTCCTCCAAATTCTTTTTTTTCTTCTCCAAGTTGTGCACTTAAAAGCCATAAAATATTTTTTTTTGGTGCAAAGGAAACTATTTTATAGCATACTAAGGTGGAACATTACAAGTAGCAGGAGACAGCAAACACAACATTTTAGGGGGACGATCTCGGGATGAGTCGTGACAAAAAAAAGGGGTGCTAGGGGTAAACTAGTAGTTGCAGAAATCGTTCCTGAAGGATAACAAAAAACCCCGACAGGGGTGCTAGTCGGACAATGCAGTGGTAGATTCCTAACAAAAGAGGTTCCCAGGCGGTCGTCTTCAAGCATCTTGTGTACAAAGTGCGGTGGTTGAGCAAAAACAGTGATGTTTGGGGAAGTCTCCATCTGCAATCCATGTTTAGCTAAAGAGTCTGCTACTTGGTTTTGTTCCCTGTACGTGTGTAGATAACTGGGTCATGCAACTGGGCGATCAGGGACCTACAATCAAAGATAATGTTAGCATAAAGTGGATGGGAAGTATTAAGTAGAGGAATAATAGCCTTGGCATCTAAATTAACTTTAATGGGTATATATCCGTGAGTGAAGGCCAATCTGAGGCCATGGTATAGTGCTAGTAGCTCAACTTCCAAGCTTCCATGGATGAGTTGATGACTCGCGATCAGAAGCCATTTTCCTGTGGGGGTCACGAATGACCCCACCAATTCCCCCATGCATAGAGTGATGGAAGGCGGATCCATCTATATTAAGTTTATAGTAACCTGGTCTAGGAGGGTGCCACTTGACCTGTATAGGGATACGTGTAGACATGCGAGGACGGGGGAAACGATATAGTAGAATTCCGCAGCCATACAAAGAATAAGAGATGCGGAGAGGGGTTGAGGGTGGGAGCGAAAAAGCTTCCCATTACGGGCCGGCCAGATGTGCCATAGGGCGAAAGGGATAAGAATGTCGTTGGGGATATATAAGGAGATATATAAGGAATTCGACGTAGTAGTATGCAAAAGGAAATGTTTAAGCCATATGAGCGGGGTGTCAACATTGGTGTAGAGGGCCGTAATGGCTGGTAACATGGATAAAGCTGACCAAAGATGGACTGCAACTGGGCAGTGGAGGAATAAATGAGTGACTGTTTCAGGGTGGGTGTGGCAGAGGGCGCAGGTGTCATTAGCTAGAAATCCTATGTAGTGGTAATGGGTAGCAGTAGGGAGACATTTATGGCTAAGCAACCAGAGAAAGTGTGTGATTTTTGGCGGGAGTTGGAGTTTCCAAAGCCAAAGACGGTCTGGAGTAGTTAGGTAGTAAGCATTGATAGAGGGATTTTGTGGTGAAAGTTCCTCTTGAATCTAAGGTCCAGGCAAAAAAGTCGGGATTAGAAGTGTTAAGAGGGAAGATATGTGTTGAGGATTTACTGTAGGAGGTCTTGCGGTAATTCAAAAAGGACGTTGGTGAAGTCCCATTGATGACGTGTAAGATAAATGGATATGGTAGCATTAAGGGCGTGGTGTGGTAGAGGCCCAATAAGTCTTTTTCGCAAGGGTTGATTAGATCTGAGCCAGGAATCGTACCAGAAATACTTCTTGCTTTTCTATCCAGATTTGTCATCTATCGCATAATAGTATCTCTACCTTCCCATGGTAGGGATAAGATCTGGATATATATTACTTTTGTCATGCCCTACATTGCGGGAATATACTAAGTATGTTATTGTTGTAAAAGACTTACATATTCTTTTGTGTTCTTCATTCATTGTTTTATGGATTCATATTTTTCAACAATTTAAAAGAAGTATTTTGTTACGAAGAAGATATTCACTGCTAAGGAGAATTCAAAAGATTGATTCCTGATCAAACAAAGAAAGGAGAAAATATCACAATTAGGACGTGCTTGATTTGATGAAGTAGATTATCAGAGTATTGTATTCTCCATCTTCCTTGTGATGTTAAAATAAGGGTGTCTAACGGGCCGGGTTTAATCGTAACCGGACAGGCATAAGGGGTTCGGGTGGGGCTAGGTTAATGGGGTAAGGGGGTTGGTCCGTTTACGTTGGGGCTACCGGTTAACTGGCCCGGTCAAACCTAGTCAATGGTTTTTACTGTAGAACCGATTAACCGGCTCGGACCGGACCGACCCAGACCGGTATAACGGCTACTTAAATTTTTTAGTTTTTATTTTTATAGTGGGGCCTTTTTCTTCTGGCCTTGGAGTCGTTGTCCAACGGCAGATTTGCACAAATAGCCCATTTTGGGCCTTTTTAAAAAAATATAAATACTTTTTGTAATCACCTAATTAGCCCTTTAAAAAACTATAAATACATCCCCCATCTTCTTTATTTCTTCACTCATATCTCATTTCTCAAACTTATATTCTCAATAATTATTCTTTCATTCTTCACCTAAAGTGCAATTACGTATTTGGCTCTCATTTTTTTTGGAATTTCATTTATCGTATTATTTAATATTTTTGAAGTTTGAACAATTGACATTTCTTCGTGATAATATTGGAGTTGCGAAATTATCAAGTGTTCAATTTATTGCCGAATTCGGTGCACTCCCTCAAATTCTTTCTCTTATTTACTATTTTATTTGCATATTTAATTTTTGCTAGTAGTTAAATTTTCACGATGTGTTTAATGCTGCAAAAAGAGTTTGTAATAAGGTTACTAATGGGGGAAATAAAAAAAGAGATTTTACTTCTGCTTCAGTATCTGGTAGTAATTTAATTGACTCTACACATATTCCTGAAACATTAACTGATAATAATATGGATTATGAACAATTATAGGAAAATTTCGGTATAGAAGATAATGAATTAGAAATGGAAGATGAGATACCACTTACACCTAGTAGTGTTGGAGCTGGTAGCAGGGGTGGTGGTCGTGGTGCTAGTAGTAGACCACCTGTGGCCCCGACTACTAATCGAAGAAAAAGAAGTAAGGTTTGGAAATTTTTTGACGAAATAGAGGGTATTGATAGAGTTAAATGCAAACTTTGTAATGATACTTTTAAATATAAGACTGGAGGACAATTAGAGGGGACTGGGACACTTAGTAGACATATGAGAATTGAACATCTAATAGAATGAGACTCTGATGGAGATGAAAATCAAGCAACTCTAAATTAATGAATGCTTTAAGAAAAAAGAAAAATATAGGAATGTTGTTGAACAAATGCAAGCAAAATTCAAAAAATATTTCTTTCCAATTCCTCCAATTTACTTAATTGGTATTGTTTTAAATCCTTCTATTATGATGTCTGATTGTCACCAATTAATGAATGCTTTATATACTTATATGGAGATTGAACCAACTGAAACCCCAGATATATATGTTTGTATGAACAAGCTAAATGATTCTTTACAATTATTATATAATTATTATGCAAATATAATTGATGATGTTGCTTGTAATGTAGACAATGTTAATCCCACTATGCACTGTACCACTTCTACTATTGTGGATGATGATGAAAGCCTTGATAGCTTTAATATTTTTTCTACATTTTCTAACACTCAAACCAGTAGCAAGAACATTGATGAACTTCAATTCTATTTGCAGAAGCAAAAAAAGCAAAAAGAGCCTCACACAAAGGAATTTTCACCGTTAAAATGGTGGTATGAAAATGGAAAGCAATTTCCTGTTCTTTCTGCTATTGCTCGGGATGTGCTGAATGTGCCAATTTCAACTGTTGCATCAGAGAGTGCATTTAGCCAAGCAAGACAATAACTTGGAGACATCCGTCACTCATTGGGAAGTAATACTTTAAAATTTTTAGTATGTTTTATAGATTGGATTAGATCGGAACGAAGAAATCAAGGACGTGAAGATGTTGATAGCCCAGAAGACGAGGAACTTGGAGATATATTAACTATCACAACCCAAAATCCACTAAGGGTCGTGATGGCGCCGGACACCGCTGTCAGGCAAGCCAACCATAAATACTTAATTAAATTCTCATTTAAACAATTGTGAAAAACTTTGATTTTACTTTAATTTTTACTAGTAAAAGATACTCAGTTCAAATTAATTATACATTTCAAGAAGTCAATACGAAATACCCCATAACTTTCCCAGAACCTAGTGTCACAAGTGCATGAGCTATTTCTAGGAAGCAATATAATACAACAGCTGTCCGAAATACAAATTGGACAGAAAGTAAATATAGTAATCTGAAAGAGACTCTATTGGTTGCGGGCCATCTCGAGAAGTGCAGCTCACCTAAGTCTACGTATTAACCATGCTGCTACGCCTACTAGGCCACTAGAGATGCATGTGCCTGTGCAACAAAAATGCACAACAAGTGTAGTATAAGTACGAAAATAATGTATACGCAATGAGTATCCCGCCTAACCTCAGAGAGGTAGTGACGAGGGGTCGAATTAGGCACTTGCTAAAGGTCAATTAAGATTTCCAGGTGAAATGATAAGCATAAATGTTACTACCAAATAGCATATAGCAGTAGAGAGGGCAAGTTCTTCCATAAAGTACAAACTTTAAATTTTTGTCATTTTTCTTAGTAGGCAAGTATTAAATCCAGGCTGGTAAACAACTAAAAATCACCAATAGTTTGCAGCAATTATCATGCGCAAGCAATGCCGAGGGTTGAACGGCGCGGAACAACAATAATAAAATGTGCACTGCCGAGGGTCGAACGGCTCGAACCATAGATGCATCTATTTACCCCACTTGCGAATCGTACATGCGACACGGTCCCCGCTCGCGAATCATACATGCGACGCGACCACACATAATAATAGAGTTACCCTGCTCGCGAATCATACGTGTGACTCAGGTACTCATAAATACACATATTTCCACATTAAGTTCACATTTTTATCAGGAAAGCAGTTACTCAAGAAAGAGGTAAAATTCTCTTTAAATGAACATGAAGATAGCATTTCGAATCATTTCTGGGAATTTATTTGCCAAGTTTAGTAATGTTTAAATATTATAAGTTTATCAGGAATACAATTATCCACAGAAGAATCAATTCTCTCTCCGAATGATTAAGAAAGTAAACTCATTTTTTTTCTTAGATATTCAAATACTCATTTGATCATATTAACAGTCTAGTGTTTTTGACAAGATTAGCAGTACAACACGTAAAGCATGCTAGTGGGTCCTAGGCTACCCAAACACAAGTATGATAGTTGCTACGTACGGACTCCCGTCACCTCGTACATACGTAGCCCCCGTAAATAGTAGCACATAATTGATTAGTTCACTTATGGGGACAATTCCCCCTCACGAAGTTAGAAAGGAGACTCACCTCGCTCCGAAGATCCATAACCGGCATTCCACGCCCTTCCGAAGACTCGAATCGATGCTAAATGCTCCAAAACTAGTCAATAATTATGCAAATCCATTCATACTTGCTCAATTACTCATTACAATTCAATTTATAACAATTCCTAACCCCGATCGAAAAGTTGACAAAAATTGCCCTGGGGCCCACGTGCCCGGATTCCAAAATTTTTCGAAGATAAAGTTTACCCATGAACTTACGAACTCAATTATATGATTTTCTCCTAATTCATACCCAAAATCGTGGTCAATTTCCAAGAATACGAATTTTCTAAGTTTTCCCTCAAACCCCAAGTTTTTACCAAATTTTCATGCTCAAATCCGCACATAATCAACGTATTTAACTCAAGATAGGTGGGGTTAGCTTACCTTATCGTTGATGAAGAAAATCCCCTCTTGAAGCTCTCCAAAAATCGCCCCAACAAGAGTAAAATGGAGGAAAATTGTCAAAACCCGATTTTTAAAACACCTACTGCCTCCAGCACTTTCCGCACATACGGTCTCCTGATCGCTTCTGCGGTTCCGCAGGTGCGAGACCAATTACCGCTTCTGCGGTCCGAGGTTTCCCAGCCCATCTTACTTCTGCGCCCTCTCTACCGCAGATGCGGTTCCGCTTCTGCGGCTGCTCGAACGCATCTGCGGTCCCCTTCACTTTTTGTCCAAACCGCATCTGCGGCTCCTCTGGCTGCTTTTGCGGCTCTGCACCTACAGCCAATTCTCGTAGGTGCAGTTATATCAGCAACTTCAGCCTTCCGAAAATTCCATTTTCGATCCGTTAACCACCCGAAGTCCACCTGAGGCCCACGGGACCCCAACCAATCATACCAATCAGTCCCAAAATATATTACGGACTTGCTTGAGGCCTCAAATCATATCAAACAATGCTAAAACCATGAATCGACCTCCAATCCAAGCTTTATGAACTTTAGGATTTCAAACTTCTACTATCAATGTTTAAACCTATCAAATTACGTCCGATTGACCTCAAATTTTGCACACAAGTCATATTTGACATTACAGACCTACTCCAACTTCCGAAATCGGAATCCGACCCCGATATCAATAAGTCCACTTCCGGTCAAATTTCTCAAAAACCTTCAAATTTCTATCTTTAGCCAAATGACTTCAAAATGACCTACGGACCACCGAATTCACTTCTGATCGCGCTCCCAACACCAAAATCACCATACGGAGCTATTCCCAGACTCGGAATCCCAAACGGACATCGATAACACTGAAATGCGCTTCAACCCAAACTTATGAAATTTCTTTCAAAAATGCTAACTTCCACAATAGGCGCCAAAACGCTCTCGGGTCATCCAAAACCCGACCCGGACATACGCCCAAGTCCGAAATCATCATACAAACCTGCTGGAACTTTCGAATCCTGATTTCGAGGTCATTTACTCAAAAATTCAATCTTAGCTAATTCTTTCAACTTAAAGCTTCTAAAATGAGAATTTTCTTTCCAAATCAACTCCGAACTTCCTGAAGTTCAATTCCGACCACACGTGCAAGTCATAATACCTGGATGAAGTTGTTCATGGCCTCAAACTGCTGAACGGCGTGCTAGAGCTCAAAACGACCGGTCGGGTCATTACATTCTCTCCTACTTAAACAAACGTTTGTCCTCAAACGTTCTAATAACTGTTCCGAGGTTGTCCGAAATCACTGTTCAACACCTCGTGCACCTACCCGCGCTACCACAACCCAGTTGAGCATATTAGCTCGATCAATCTGGAGATATCCTTTTTCACTTAAGCAAATAAGCCTTAGAGCCCAATTCAACCATCCAGAATTCTCTGCCAGGCCTGTTCCAACATATGCTCACCGTATCAATAACTTCACGCAGCACCAGAACATGACTGCATACCTTAGATGAATTCACAACTTGTACCTCGTTATTCACAAGACCACAATAACATTCTCTGATCAAATAATTCGAAAATTCCACGAATCTGATGCTCTCATTGCACGTCATGACCTATATAGGTCTTGCTCTAACTCTTACAATACCGCCACGACGGAAGAGGTGTGTAGAAATTCATACCCAACTATCGAATCACAAATCATTGGGCTATACTCCTGACAAGAATCATTACTTTATTCTGAACCAAATAATGGTATTTTCTCTTTCACATACTTCATATAATCCGATCGCGTTGATCCTAGATCCAATAATCTCGTCTCACCCAGTACGAACTACTCAGGCAATAAGCTATCCCGGACATATCAAAAGTCGCATATAATGCCACCATGTGTCAATAGGCTACCAATTCGAATGTGATCCAAAGAAAAACGAACTCTGAAAAGGAAATCCAATTGCCCCGCTCGTGAATCATACATGTGACGCGGTCAACATAATTAAACAAATACCCTGCTCGTGAATCATACATGCGACGCTGGCACACAACTAATATGAGTTTTCCTTAGAAAGATAGGAAACAAAACACATAAAAAAAGATATAGGAATCTGTACTCAACATCACACTGTTGCAGCTCGCAACCCGATCCAAACATCATACCCATGGCGGCGTGCCACCCGATCCACACATAAAATTCATAAAGGAGTTTTGAGCCAGATTGCTCATTACAACAAAATACCGAATGTCAGTCACCAGCACGTCAAGTGCATAATACCATCCCTGAGGAGACATATAGCGTTATAAGCTACAAACTCAAGCACAACTGAGGTGCGATATACGATTTGAATCTCGAGAGCCATTCTGCTCATATCATCTTTACGCAGAACCTCAACACATAAGCAATTCACCAAGTCATCTCACGACTCACACGGCGCAACACATGATTACATGAAATAGCTGACGACGAAATAACATCCACATCTGAATACTCCTTCATAAGGAGCGCTATGCTGAAATAAACATATCCGGCTTGATGTAAGGCCCACATTCATACTTAAATCCATTCACAACCCTCAAACTGATTCTGATTGTATCGGACTGGGTCCATAATAACCCCTTTTTCCTCATAACGCACAAGAATAACCATCATAACCGGAGCAATCCTTCACACTCCATAACCCAATAAACGAAGTGCCTTCCAGGCATAAATTCTGAGATTAACGATATCGCCACAATCTTCATACTTGGTTTCATTCTTAAATCATTCAAGTGACTACATGCCACAATTATACAACCTTCCCGTGGGGCACACCCCCACAACCTTCCGTAACAGATAACAAGTCTATATATCCAAACCACCGATCGTACTAACGCTGAAAGCGATCAAGAATCCTTAACCAGGATGCAAAGTCCTTTTTCACAAAACACCGATCTCAGGTGACGCTGAAGACAATACCAATTTACTCTAATCATCCAAACTCCTTCCCTGCTCATCCGAGCTTGCGACATCCCTGTCAACACCGAACCGCAACCTTGATCCCCACTTTCAAATTTCATACCGCTTACTGCACCTAACAAGCCAATATGCGATAGTACAAAAATTTCATTATAACTCCTGAACCATTATTAAGGTAAACACTTCATCACATAGAATTTTTTTAATTAACTCATTCCAAGAGAACCATAGCTACACACAGGTGAATTTTCATAACCGTAGAACATTCAAATCCTCAAGTAGTGGTCTAAACCATCATGGCCCTTCCGGGATCCGCCTACACTACAAGGCCATAATACTTGAATACTTCCAAATAAAATCAATTATGGCGGCCGTCAAGCCTCGCACGTACCGCCACAAATCACATGCATGACTTAATCGCGCTAAATGAACTGATCACCACTACCAACATGCCAATTCAACCATGGCCAATCAATCTAACTTCTTCTAATTCATCCTTAACTTGCCTTAGAGATAATAATAACTCCATTCGACACATAACACACTCCATCCGCACTCATCCCGAGTGACCTTGAATCACGAGACCATGCTGTCTCAAATCCTACGAACCATTCCATAACTCCCAAATGCTACACTGCAAGTCAAAATATCATAGGACATTCTAGGCCTCTTCTCATAAGCTGCTACAAAGCTTGATCCTTAACCATACCTATAGGCTCAAAATCATTAGGTACCACACTTTACCCCTTTGAATCCACCAGGATTGTTGTTGAGAGACACCCGCTCTGACTTGACCCCAAATATAATCTACTCCATGAATTTTCTAGCACATGAATACCCTCTCGACGAAGCACCCGGCAGAATCACTTCCCTTGAAACCCACATCTATACAGGGCATAAATCCTGAATCCTTACCCAAGTCTGCACATGAGTCAATAAGGCCAACCATAGCGCACCTTTAACCATTCCTTTGCTCAAATTACCACTTATGTTTTTTTCCCGCGACTGAAATAACCCATCAATATGCTAATGACCAGAAACCTCGCAAGTAGTTAACTATGCAACCAAATCATAGGCGGTGTGACTCTCCCACTTAGCTCGAAGCCACTATTACACAACTCAGGAATTCACCAGGATTCTTTATCTCTTATTAACATAACCTTGCGCAATCAACCGCCAAAATTCTCGGAATCTTCCTGTAAAACCCCTTTTTATACTCTGAATTATCAACCACATTCACATGACTAATCTCTTTGTTGTTAACCAATAGAATTCTTCGCTGAAGCTTCGCCAACTATGCGACCGCCGATCTGCTCACTAGAGATAACCCACATGTGGAACTTACATGCCGACATCTCCCAACGCTGTTGCACGGGGTACAATCACTATGAAATCAATAATCCATCCTGAGTCCGAGCTCACTCTCTAGATGCACGAGTCCATTCATCCCTCGTGGACATCAATTAAATGTGCGGCAACATCCTTCCAATTCAAAGTTACGTTGTATCCTTCTTCATTTCAAGCAGCTCATTTCCGTTATATAAAATCTCCTACCACATAATAGCCCATGCTTCAAATTAATCCGTAGACCCTAATCGCCAATCACTGAAATTCCCAAATCGCTCCAAACCCTCCTTAAGGGGTGTAGTCATCTTACCACTAGACCCATATGCAACTCCACCACTCTCCCACTTTGGCGAAACTCCGACCACTCGACCTTTGCTTCTTATACCTGGCCTTCTAGAAGTTTTAACCACCGCTTGACATTTTTCACATGTCTTTCCTCATCCTTTGCTGCTCAGTTGTTGCCTTAATAAAGTCGACCTTCGTAGCACTTGAACCCACAAATCGCTACTAACTTTAAACCTTTCTGAAGATCATCTTTTTCTAGCCGTTGACATTAGAAACATCAACTAAATCCTGAACCACCGTACCCCGCGATCTCTGATCATCTCTTCTTCAATACTGTCTCGCAATATCCTGTTCCGAAGGTGAATTGTAGAAGATCATAACACCGACGAACCTAATACATTCAATAAAGACAACGACACCTCATCATAGAAGAAAACTCCACCACGCTCGCAATTACCAAGTCTCATTACTCCGTCAACCCAAATCGGAACGTTCTTAGTCTGATTGCCTTTCCCCTGTCGGGAATAAAATACTGAATCTCTAGATCGTGCACTAAGTAAACCTCCATTCAAGTCATTCACTGTCCCGACACGTAGGCAAACATCCTACCGTCATATCAATACTGCGGAACAATCGTTCATAGTATCATGGCATCTTGTGCCTAGCCTCAGAGCTCTTAGAAGTACCAGTACTGAGCTGAAACGATAGAATATCCTTCCACAAGGCTACGATAATAGCTCAAAAAACCCCGCAGGGAGAAACACCCCACACCACATTCGTGGTACCATTACACTCCTTCTATTCTCGACTTAAAACCAGCGGTTCGCATCGCGTAAGATTGAGTAGGAAGGAAACAAGGACACAAGCCTCAAGGAATCAAATCGCACGATAAGGAATCAAGAAGGGAAGTACTCCTAACAGCCCTATAGCCTCCCGAAGATAAGTATATACGTCTCCGTACCGATCCGCGAGATTCTACTAGGCTTACTCATGACTCGTGAGACCTAAGGGAACCTAGTGCTCTGATACCATGTTGTCACGACCCAAAATCCACTAAGGGTCGTGATGGCGCCGGACACCGCTGTCAGGCAAGACAACCATAAATACTTAACTAAATTCTTATTTAAACAATTGTGAAAAACTCTGATTTTACTTCAATTTTTACTAGTAAAAGATACTCAGTTCAAATTAATTATACATTTCAAGAAGTCAATACGAAATACCCCATAACTTTCCCAAAACCCGGTGTCACAAGTGCATGAGCGATTTCTAGGAAGCAATATAATACAACAGCTATCCGAAATACAAATTGGACAGAAAGTAAATACTATAATCTGAAAGAGACTCTACTGGTTGCGGGTCGTCTCGAGAAGTACAGCTCACCTAAGTCTCTGTGTCAACCATGCTGCTACACCCACTAGGCCACTAGAGATATATGTGCCTGTGCAACAAAAATGCACAACAAGTGTAGTATGAGTACGAAAACAACGTGTACTCAATGAGTATCCCGCCTAACCTCAGAGAGGTAGTGACGAGGGGTCGAATTAGGCACTTGCTAATGGTCAATTAAGATTTTCAGGTGAAATGCTAAGCATAAATGTTACTACCAAATAGCATATAGCAGTAGAGAGGGAAAGTTCTTCCATAAAGTACAAACTTTAAATTTTCGTCATTTTTCTTAGTAGGCAAGTATTAAATCCAGGCTGGTAAACAACTAAAAATCACCAACAGTTTGCAGCAATTATCATGCGCAAGCAATGCCGAGGGTCAAACGGTGGATCAACAATAATAAAATGTGTATTGCCGAGGGTCGAACGACTCGAACCATAGATTCATCTATTTATCCCGCTCGCGAATCGTACATACGACACGGTCCCCGCTCGCGAATCATACATGCGACGCTGCCACACATAATAATAGAGTTACCCTGCTCGCGAATCATACGTGCGACTCAGGTACTCATAAATACACATATTTCTACGTTAAGTTCACATTTTTATCAGGAAAGCAGTTACTCAAGAAAGAGGTAAAATTCTCTTTAAATGAACATGAAGATACCATTTTGAATCATTTCTGGGAATTTATTTGCCAAGTTTAATAATGTTTAAATATTATAAATTTATCAGGAATACAATTATCCACGGAAGAATCAATTCTCTCTCCGAATGATTAAGAAAGTAAACTCATTTTTTTTCTTAGGTATTCAAATACTCATTTGATCATATTAACAGTCTAGTGTTTTTGACAAGATTACCAGTACAACACGTAAGGCATGCTAGTGGGTCTAGGCTACCCAAACACAAGTATGATAGTTGCTACGCATGGACTCCCGTCACCTCATACGTATGTAGCCCCCGCAAATAGTAGCACATAATTGATTAGTTCACTTATGGGGACAATTCCCCCTCACAAAGTTAGAAAGGAGACTCACCTCGCTCCGAAGATCCATAACCGGCATTCCACGCCCTTCCGAAGACTCGAATCGATGCTAAATGCTCCAAAACTAGCCAATAATTATGCAAATCCATTCATACATGCTCAATTACTCATTACAATCTAATTTATAACAATTCCTAACCCCGATCGAAAAGTTGACAAAAATTGCCCTCGGGCCCACGTGCCCGAATTCCAAAAATTTTCGAAGATAAAGTTTACCCATGAACTTACGAACTCAATTATATATAATTTTATCCTAATTTCATACCCAAAAATCGTGGTCAATTTACAAGAATATGAATTTTCTAGGTTTTCCCTCAAACCCCAAGTTTTTACCAAATTTTCATGCTTAAATCCACATATAATCAACGTGTTTAACTCAAAATAGGTGAGGTTAGCTTACCTTATCGTTGATGAAGAAAATCCCCTATTGAAGCTCTCCAAAAATCGCCCCAACAGGAGTAAAATGGAGGAAAATGGCCAAAATCCAATTTTTAAAACACCCACTGCCTCCAGCACTTTCCGCACCTGCGGTCTCTTGACCGCTTCTGCGGTTCCGCAGGTGCGAGACCAATTACCGCTTCTGCAGTCCGGGGCTTCCCAGCCCATTTCGCTTCTGCGTCCTCTCTACCGCAGATGCGGTTCCGCTTCTGCGGCTGCTCTACCGCATCTGCGGTCCCCTTCACTTTTGGTCCAAACCGACTCTGCGGCTCCGCACCTGCGGCCAATTCTCGCAGGTGCGATTATACCAGCAACTTCAGCCTTCCAAAAATTCTATTTTCAATCCGTTAACCACTCGGAATCCACCCGAGGCCCCCTGGACCCCAACCAATCATACCAACCAGTCCCAAAACACATTACAGACTTGCTCGAGGCCTCAAATCATATTAAACAACGCTAAAACCACGAATCGACCTCTAATCCAAGCTTTATGAACTTTAGGATTTCAAACTTCTACTCTCGATGTTTAAACCTATCAAATTACGTCCGATTGACTTCAAACTTTGCACACAAGTCATATTTGACATTACAGACCTACTCTAACTTCCGGAATCGGAATCCTACCCCGATATCAAAAAGTCCACTTCCGGTCAAATTTCTCAAAAACCTTCAAATTTCTATCTTTAGCCAAATGGCTTCAAAATGACCTACAGACCTTCGAATTCACTTCCGATCACGCTCCCAACATCAGAATCACCATACGGAGCTATTCCAAGACTCGAAATCCCAAACGGACATCGATAACACTGAAATGCGCTTCAACCCAAACTTATGAAATTTCTTCCAAAAATGCTAACTTCCACAATAGGCGCCAAAACGCTCCCGGGTCATCCAAAACCCGACCCCAGACATATGGCCAAGTCCAAAATCATCATACGAACCTGATGGAACCTTCGAATCCTGATTCCGAGGTCGTTTACTCAAAAATCCGATTTTAGCTAATTCTTTCAACTTAAAGCTTCTGAAATGAGAATTTTCTTTCCAAATCAACTCCGAACTTTCAAAAGTTCAATTCCGACTACACGTGCAAGTCATAATATCTGAAATGAAGTTGTTCATGGCCTCAAACTGCTGAACGACGCGCTAGAGCTCAAAACGACCGGTCGGGTCGTTACATTAACACATGGTAACCCATCTGAATTTAACACTCCAGAAGAAGGTCAATTTGTTCATATTGATTATGAAGAACTTACTAAGACAATCCAAAACCTTTGAATTTACTCTTTTTTCGTTAATTTACTTGTTGTTAAATGTAAACCTTTCAATTTGTAAGTTTGAATTTTGAAATAAATGTAGCACTTGCAATTTATAAATGCAATTTTTTCCCATCTTCATTGTATTCTTTATATTTTTACTTTATATTAATATAACTTACAATAGTTATACAAAATACAAAAAAAAAAATTAAAAATTACACTAACTCGACCCTGCCCGACCCCTTGTACCCGTAACCCGTACGGTTTATTTTTTACTCGGATGAACTCGAATCCGTTAAACCCTGTAAGTCCTAACTCATAACCGACCCGGTTTCCAACCCGTCTGATTCCAAATTTTGCCTACCCAACCCAGCCCGACTAACCCGTTAGACACCCTTATGGTAAATATGAAGCAACTTACTAGTAGAAATTAAATCTCTTTGTCATTGTTAAATTAGCGATGCTTGTGCACAACAACAGAGAAAGGCTATACGTTTGCCCTAATTAATTTCCAAACTGTACCCATGTTATTCTCATGATTTTGGAAGCTTGTTTATTTTGCATCCACAAATTTAGCCAACTTATTTTTCTCTAAGTCTGGACATTTCTATTTAGGCAGCGTAATAGTTCAACTAGGGGTGGCAAATATGCGGATCAGGTAGAATATTGATCGGGTAAAAAATGAGTAATGCAAAAAACGGATAAATTATTCGACTTGACTCATATTTAATATGGATAAAAAATGGGTTAACAGGCAGATAATATGAAAATCCATATTATCCATGGCTTTTTGAATATGATCACTTTTGGGAGAAATATTCCTAGTCTCTCAAACTTGATGAATTCCCAATTTGAGGCTTTACAAATGTAAAAGTTAAACCCATTAGTTATACATTGGTTATCCATTTCATAAATTGATAATATGGTTCTTATTCATATTTGACGTTTTTAAATAGTTTATTATTCAACCCATTTTTAGTGAATAATATGAGTGGATAATTATTTTTTCTTGAGAAATTTTCATAAAGCACTATCTTTTAGTGGTAATTAGCTATCTATAGATATCATTTGCTATATTACGGATTGTAGATACATTTTCTGTTGTTATAAGATGTATTAGATGTATTTAAGCTATTGTATTCATGAATACAGTAGCAAAAATAGGCGTGAATCAGGAAAGTCCAGCTAATTAGTTGTTGTATTCGAGTGTATTCGACTGTATTCATGGCATGAAACATGGGATTACATCTGGACAGATTATTGTATTCGAATATATTCACAGCGTGAAACAAGGGATTACATTGTTTTTAAACAAAAAGTGAATCAATTAACATAATAGACTCCTAATATAACTCAACAAACTCAATTATAACACACAAATTTTGTATTTTCAGTTATAAAAAAATTCATAATCGAAAATACCCCAAAAATATAGAAATCTTCAGAGAAATTATATAATATATCCGAATACATAAATTATATTAATTAAAAAACATATGAATACATTCATGGCATATAGCGAGACAGTAAATACAGTGAAATACATAGAATACAACGTGATACATTGAAATAAAATGAAAAAAAGATAGTGAATACAATTAAATACATGGAATCAACGAGATACATTGAATTACATTGAAAAAAGGGCAATGAATACAATGAAGTACATGAAAATACAGTGTGATACATTGAAAATACATTAAAATATCTTAACAGAAAATCAAGTTGCTCAGCCCCAAACTCCGTAAAAAAGAGGAATATAAAAACCAACATTGTTAAAGTAAGAACCTAGGCCATCGATAGATTCTTCAGGAACAATGAGTTTCAACTAATTAAATCCTTAATATACCCATTCTTAGCAGCTTATCAGAAGAATAAATTAAAGAGAAGGCAAAATCTGCGTTTGTGACTAGTGGTAGGTGATGTGGGTGAGAGAAATTTTGAGATTGAGCATCGTGTTTTCAAGGAATAGGGGAAGAGAATGGCATGTATCAAAGTAGAGAGAGAAAGAAAATAGTGTAACTGAATAGCGTATTTAGTAGCTTAGGGACAAAAGGTAACCAAAATTAGATATTTTGCTATAAACATTAAAAGGTGTTTATAGAATATAATTTTTTTAAATGATATTTATTTAAAATAAATAAAATGTTAACCTTTGCTATAAGAGGTAAAAATTCTTTTTTTCTTTAAACAATTTTGTCACCACTGGTTCCAACTTCCAAACTGACCAAGTGTAAATATGGGCCTTTGTAAGGTAAAAATTGCACGGGGCGCCTTATTTGGTCGCCCCCATTTAAACTATACCCATTTTTTAAAAAACTTTTAACTTGTATCCACTTTTTAAACAACTTCAGCCCCTTTCTCCTCCTCCTCCTTCTCCCAGTGATCTCCATATCTCTCCGAAACTTAACATTGATGTAACAATATCTCTCCTTCTGTGGCTTCACTCAATTCCTCAGAAGCCATATTACTATAGAACAAAAAAATTTAAAATTCTAAGTTATCAAATCAACTCAATAATTTTTTCTTGAAATAATGTCACGAATTGAACCTCAGTGGTTTTCATTACTTGAGCATTTTATATAAACATTTGTTCATAATGAACGTACTTTGTTATTATTAAATACAGAAGCTGTTCTTTTTTTATTTTTCCTTTTGCTCATGGGTGCAATGGGCTTGAGTTTCAATGGGCTTGAGTTTCTGTTGAAAATGAAAGGGAAAACAGTGATGTTTGTGGGTGATTCTTTAGGGAGGGATCAATGTGAGTCTTTAATTTGTTTGATTTCAGCTGATGTCCCAAAAGCTCAAACGCAGATGTCTAAGAGTTAAAACACTCTAAGAAGGCTGAATATTGCCAGTTACAAATAAAAACTTCAGCTCTAGAGCTGAAGTTCGACAGTTACAAAACGAAAACTTCAGCTCTAGAGCTGAAGTTCGACAGTTACAAAATAAAAATTTCAACTCTAGAGCTGAAGTTTGCCAGTTACAAACAAAACTTCAGCTCTAGAGCTGAAATTCGCCAGTTACAAAATAAAAACTTCAACTCTAGAGCTGACGTTCGCCAGTTACAAAACAAAAACTTCAGCTCTAGAGCTGAACTTCAGGCCCAGCTACTAGAATGCTGAAGTTTTGTGTGATTGCCTTTGCTACTTTAGCCCTGTATGCTGAAGTTATGCGAAAAAGCGGGTACGCTTAGAATTTTTTTTGCAAAGTGGGCACAAGTTAAAACGTGACACAAAAAGCGGGTATAGATGCAAATGCCCCCTATTTGGTCACCCCCATTTAACCTATACCTATTTTTTTTAAAACTTTTAACTTGTACCCACTTTTTAAATAACTTCAGCCCCTTTCTTCTCCTCCTTCTCCTCCTTTGTTTTCTTCTTCTTTCTTCTGCTTCTATTGGTGCAGATTATTTCTTCTTCGTTTTGTCTCAATTAATATTCTTTTATGTAAGCATAGTTATGGATTTAACTTAACTGTTTGTTCAGATTTTTCATGAAGTGGAACGAGTCATCTATTGAGCTCAAAAATGGCAACCTGTGATGAAGTAGAATGGAGTAACATATTTGAAGGGAAGATATACGTACACAAACACAACTATGACAAGTAGGCCAAGTAATTTGTAGCAACTTTTCGCCTAAACAAAGAACCACCATAATTAAGGATAAATGACAAATTAACTACTCTCATCTTGGCTACAAAAAGTACAAAGAGTAATCCATATGAAATCACCAGTGATTATAGCTGTCTTTGCTAAGTACAGGAAAAACAGTCAAGTGATTAAAAAAATTCCGACTCCAGAAGAGGAGAGCCAAATAAAATATTAGTACAAACAAAAACTTCAGCTCTAGAGCTGAAGTTCGACAGTTACAAAACAAAAACTTCAGCTCTAGAGCTGAAGTTCGACAGTTACAAAACAAAAACTTCATCTCTAGAGCTGAAGCTTACAAACAAAAAGCCAGTTACAAACAAAAACATCAGCTCTAGAGCTAAAGTTTGACAGATACAAAACAAAAACTTCAGCTCTAGAGCTGAAACTTACAAACAAAAAGTCAGTTACAAACAAAAACTTCAGCTCTAGAGCTGAAGTTTGACAGTTACAAAACAAAAACTTCAGCTCTAGAGCTGAAGCTTACAAACAAAAACTTCAGCCCTAGAGCTGAAGTTCGCGAGTTACAAACAAAAACTTCAGCTCAAGAGCTGAAGTTCGACAGTTAAAAAATAAAAACTTCAGCTCTAGAGTTGAACTTCAGGCCCGACTACTAAAACGCTGAAGTTTTGCGTGATTGTCTTTGCTACTTCAGCCCCGTATGCTGAAGTTATGCAAAAAAGCGGGCACGTTTGCATTTTTTTTGCAAAGCGAGCACAAGTTAAAATGTGACACAAAAAGCGGGTATAGATGCAAATGCCCCAACTGTAAGTTGAAGATAGAATTGAATGGCCCCAAAACATGGGCCTTTAAGTTCCCTCGCACTTTGCAAGCCTGTAATGGGTCATTTTTATTTGAAGAATTGACCTAAATATATACTCATAATCGCTTAAACTAAAAATAGCTAGGAGATGTATGATATGTGTATAACCTATACATATAAATATGTATATAATCTTGTATAATTATTATATAATTTATGTCGCGGTTAAGAAAAGTAAACAATAAATTCAGGCGGCTATTTGTTTAAAAATCTTTTTTATTTGGTAATTCGGCAAGACCAGTCAAATTTGATCTTCATTTCTTCTCCTTTTTTTTTTTGCTTTTCTTTTCCACATTTTAAAAAATACCTTGCGCTGAGGTCTACTAAATCAGTGTGGTTGTCATGTTGGTTTCACTTTAGCTATAACTTTCTTGTAGTTTCAAATATGCTTGGCTTATTGGATATCAGTACTTTTGGGTTGAATGTTCTCTTTCACTTCTAATTTGCATAAATAACCAAGTAGAAGTGAGATAAAGAACATATTTTTGAGCTGCTCACAATATAAAGGAGACTAGGATTTATAATAATAAGTTAAACAAACATCAGAAACTGCATTTTCAGTTATTTGTACCACTAGTGGATATAATTTGTCCCCTATTCCATTATGTGTTCAATTCAGGGGCGGATCTACGTGTAAGGGACGGGGTGGTACGCCACCCGCAAGCTTTGACCGAGACTATGCAATAGTATATATACATACATGTATATATAGAAGGAATGTATACAAATAGTTTAAGTTGCACCCTTAGTAACAAAATGGCTCAAGGTGCCACTGGTAAGGCACTGACATTTTCACACCAACGGTGGGGGTTCGAATTTGGCATAGCCTTTGTTTTAAAAACTTTTGTTTGGTGCATTTAAGACCATTACATGATGATCCTTTGTCTCTTCTTTCTCTTTACTTAATTGCTCTTTTTTGTTTATTAGTAGGTCCTACTGACTTTTTCTTTGAACTTATTAATTTATTTTGATTTTTTTCTCTCCTTTTTTCCCTTAAACATTTAACAGAAAATATAAGAAAAAAATTATTTCACAAATCTATTCAAAGAAATCCCCCTTGTTGCACTTTACTAATTCCTCCGTGATTTATCAATAGATAATAAAAAATTAATTGTTTTCTCCAGGATTTATTTTGTTGTCAGATTTCTCTAAAGTAGGGCAATTGTATATAATATCTAGTGAATTAATTTTCATAAAAAATATAAATTGAAAAATATCTGTAGACTTACTTAATCTTTAGAGTGCGTATTAGTATAAGTTTTTGCCTTAAGTAGCTAAAATGATAACGAGCCTTTTTTCTTGTACAAAATTCATAATCTAGTTGAATTTTTATACTTGTTTTCCATGTTATCATAATTATTACGTAATCTTTTTGCTCGATCGATTTGTTTATATTAACTCCAAAGACGAATAATCCGAACCGAAATCCAAATAGACCGAACCGATTAAATTTATACCCTATTTAGTAAATTGTAATATGACTACGTTCAAAAATTTTGACACCCGGAGCCTCTAAATTCTGGATCCGCCTCTGGTTCAATTGAAAGCGTTTTCAATTGCTACAAAACGACTTGCTGGATAAGTGAAGTTTCTTTGACTAAAAATGTACTACATGTTCATTTTTAGTTGTCCACTTTTGATTTTATACTGTCTTTTTAAAAAAAAAAATGAAGTAAGTATTTTACAATTTTATCCATAATAATGATAACATTTCAAAAAGCCTTGGGAGATGATTTGGGGAATGCTTAGTTAATGATAAAGGTCAAACAGAAAAAAAAATATTTTTCTCTTGATTTGCTGAAATAGACAAGTTCAAGTGAAATTGTATTTTTAGTATAGTGTACAAGTAAAGTGAACGGAGGGAGTAGTATATAAGTATAAATGATACTGTTCAGCTTTACTCATTTAATTAGATCTTAATGATACTTCCTCTGATCCATAATAAGTGATTTTTTGGACTTTTTCTTGTAGTCCAAAATATTTGATTTTTTTTTCAGATTTCAAGAATGAATTAATTATTTTTTTCCTACATTGACCTTGGAGTAAATAGTGTTAGAATATGTGTTAGGAGTGTTTATTTGAGAAGATAGTAAAAGTCAATATATATGGTCAATTTCCTTGGTAATTAATGTTAAAAGATGAATTTCTTAATTTGTGTGAAAACAGTCAAAAAATTACTTATTATGGACCGGAAGGAATACTGTTTCAACTTTACTCATTTAATTATCTTTGGCATTCGTGTGTTTCCCTGCTAGACGAAAAAAATGTGGAATTCAAGTACCTTATCTGGAAGTTGAAGAATAATTATATTAAAAAAAAAAGTTTACACTTATTGTTTTTCTTTCATATTGTGCCAAGTTTCAGAAATCAAATGGTCTATACATGGCCACATGTTGAGTGGGTTTATTGGCTTTATATTGTGTTTCTCTTCCTTAATTTATCTGCAGGTACGGAAAGAAGATTGGATGAGTGCCTTAACTTTTGGAAGCCAAGTGAATCAGAGGGTCCAATATTTTTCTAGTATATATGTCTATTTTGCTACTAGCAAACTTCATAATTAAAAAAATAAAGAAAAGGAAAGTTGAAAAGAAAGATTTGATTTGTGGAATCTAAGAGTTATTCAATAATTGAGCACTACTAAAAAACTCAATTTTCTTTCTTATTGGATGAGTCCCTTTCGCTTTTGAAGTACTTTACTTTAGGTTTATAAAATTCTAAAAACTTTGTTAATGCAAACCTAATTTTCGTGCAAAAATTGCAGACCACAATATTTAAACCTATAATTGCTTTGCGAAAATAACCATAAACCAAATTGCTGTTATGTGCATGCACACTTCTTTTCTATTCTCATCTTCCCTCCCAAGTGGAAGTGTCTACGTTTGTAAGGGTTAATTGCACAGAATGTCACTCAATCTGTAATACAATTATAGGAAATTGATTAAACTAATTTTTCTAATGAGCAAGCATTTAGGCACAAGGCATAAGTTCAACAATATTATTATACTCCTAGTCCTGGTTATTAGCGCATAAATCTGGATCTCGGGAGGGTAAATGCTTGTGTCATCAAAATTGAGCAACAAAAGGCTAATATTTGAAAAAAGACTGAAGTAGCATCGATTCCTAAAATTGTTAAATATTTTACTATTGTGAACATTCACAACAAGCCCGTCTAGCTCAGTTGGTAGAGCGCAAGGCTCTTAACCTTGTGGTCGTGGGTTCGAGCCCCACGGTGGGCGTTTACAGTTTTTTACACTTTTTTTGCCACACAGGCCAGTGTATGCTGATTTTCTTCATTCCATTACAAGGTTACACTTAAGGCTTGCGAGGAATTAAAAAGAAGAAAGAGATTAAAGAACGTAAAGGAAAAAAGTTTAGACTTTGACACTTATGCACAAACACAATTTGAATAGGGGAAGAGATCGGAGCTTAACCTGATTTCTCATGCGAGCTGTGGCCTAGTCACACATGCAAAAACAATTATATAATATATATATATATATAATTTTTATTTTATAGAAGAGCGCAGAAACAGCTCACCGTCGACATCCCTGCTTAGCCACAAGGGTATTTAAGTATTTTCACATACCTTCTGTGCTCCCTTGCGCTTACACGTGCGCTGAACATTGCTGAGTAAGCTGCATATGAGATGAGAATGCATCTACAGATACTTCTCCTTCTTTTCCATGGAATTTCATCTGGCTTTACTCTGCTCCATCATCTGTTCCGCCGACCTTCTGCTATCTCAGATACCTATCGACTTCTATCCGCGGGTTTTTGTTTTGTCAACATCAGTATTTTTACCGAGGTCTGTATTCTCCTTCAGTTTTCGATTCTCTTCGCAAGTTATTTTTTGCTCAATAATAATACTTTTGCTGAGATTTTCACTGTACTTCCTTTTCGTTTGCTTTGCTTCTTCCTTTGTCAATGGTATTTAGTTAAAATTTTGATTACAAAGGGTGTCCATCTGGCTAATTTGTGATGCTAATAATATCATGTTTTCTTCATTAATGGTATCTTGAGTTTATATTGGTAGCAGTGAATTTTTTTTTAAAGATTGTTCGAACTCTATCTAAGTTATTCCACCGATAAGAAGCTAATTTTTTTTACATTTTCGAGGAAATAGCACACCAGGAGAAAATTCATTAGAACAACTCTCGAATTAGGTTTTCCATTGTTTGGTTACCTTCTGGTAATGACTCCAGCGGAAAAATAAATGATAAAACACGGCTTATTAATAGTGAAGGGAGAGGGAAACAGATAGATCTACTTTGATTAAAGGTGAAGGGATGGCGAGATGACCTGATCAGCAGGTGGGCTTGATCAGGTGGCCTTGAAACCTCAAAGCATAACCAAAGATTTGAAGATTATAGGTTCGACGTGTCACTAAACAACATTGACTATTTATGTTGTTGGGTTCAGAATTCAATATATATATATATATATATATATATATATATATATATATATATATATATATATATAAAATATTTTAATGCATATACAAGGTTCGGTCAAAAGCCACTAGGTTCGACCGAATCCATAGTTTATATCCTGCCCCGCGTGCCCTCGAGATCTCACAATGCATTTAAAGAGAACCAACAAGTTTTGTGTCAATTTCATTAGTTAGAAGCTACATAGGTTAATTTAAGCAATACTACGAGGAGACAAATCATGAAGGAATTACAAATACACATAATTAAGCACTAGAACATGACTTTCTAGCAGGAAGTATTAATTTCTGAGTGCTATCAGAAACAGAATGCTTTTTAAAGCAATTAGTTCCAGGTTTCATTTTATAGCTTCCTTATGCCCATTTTTTGAACTTTTGTATTAATTTTCTCCTTTTGGAATGATCATTTGAATGACCTCCATTAATAGGGGACTTAAGCAGGTCCCACTGATGAACTCCTCCTCATGATTTAGTCATTTACTTATGGTACAAACTCTGTGACAATTTTTGTATATTCTTTTTCCAAATTCAATTCTTGATCTTGGTTTTTCTCTTGTTCTTTATTCCTCCTCATTAATTCATCCTTAAACATGCATTATACCACCTTAAGTATATTAGCTCTTTGTCTTCAGTAATAATCAGTGATATTCTTTAGTATTTAGTCGGGCAGAATATTAACTATTATAAACAAGTAACTAAATGTATTATATACCACAAATTATTTACATAAGAATAATCCTTAAAAATTACTATGCTTTTTTGGTTAGAGCAGAACATCTGATGAAATATTCTTATGTAGATCCTTTTAGATAAGCGTAAGAGCTAAGGTATGTGATAAACAATTGAGTATCTGAAATGGTTGTACTTTGAAAGTTATTCAGGACCTCTTTTGTATCATTCCAAGCAAATGGCTGCTAGTGTGAGGCAGATACAAACAAATTCTTTTAAGCTTTGCTTTGAACGCAATGTTAAAAAGATCGAAAAATTAGTCAAATCAAAATCAGATTCTAAAACTTTTATGTGAATTACTTTGCAAGTATCATTAAAAAAATTAATTGTATACATCATGTTGGGCCTATCATGAGTAGTTTTGCTGTTATTTTTCTTTTCCTTTTGGGAAGGGCCTTAGGGATTTCCTATTTGCTGATTCAATATGTTCAAGTGGATGTAGTTGGTGCTTCTTTTCCCCCCCTTAAAGTTACCGCTATTGACTTTCATGATTGTCGTTAGGCAAAGTTATATGATTTTAATCTTTAAAGTTTTCAATATTGAATCCTCTTTCTCGCTTACTACGAATGTTACGAGGGATTACGAAGTCTTTGTGGGTAGATATAGTTGAATGTATGATATAGGTACACCGACGCATAAGATCTGCTGACCAAAAAGTGATCTAAAGCTTCTCTCAATTGCATAGCTAAAGTTAAGATGAGTCTTTAGTAGAAATGATTGCCTCCTCAAAGTTAAAATAGGCTCTGAGCAGATTTGTTCAGAAGTGGAACGAACGTTTTTTCCTTTCATGTTATTTGCAGTATTTATTGATCTAATATTCTCTTTTTTGTTTAATGTGCAGTAGGTGTTATTTATAGTTGTATAAAGATGAAATTGCTTTCTCATCTATAATTTGGTTATGTAGGATAAACTATACATAAATATGTATCATTATCTTTTACTTAACTCGTGCTACTTACAACTACGTGCGCACAATTTATTTTCTACATGCACATTGTTTTGCATGCTTTTACCTGGATAAAAAGAACAAAAAATCAAGTCATTTTGTCTGTTACCCACTAAGTTTTCCTATTGTTTCTCTGTGTTATCCAGTTTTGGTGCCTTAATTGTGCAAAGTGTCTTTTCGTAATTGCATTCGGCATCAACTGCTCATTATTCAGGCTACATTGGTTCTAATATGATAAGAGGAACGGGGAAACTGCTTCTACAAATAGAATAACTTTGCTAGAACTTTATGTCTTATTAAAGTAGCTCTCAAGTTTATCTGTTTTAAAGATTGCCAAACTGCTGAAATTACAGATGCCGGCCGATAAAACAACCATAGCATCAACAAGCTGCTCATCTAAAAAGAAGCGTCAATACTCAACAGAAATAATATCTAAAATGAAGCTTCGGCGACGTGAGCTGTACAAACAACTATCATTTGATAAAAAAGAATCGCTTTTATCACAACGACGATCAAAAGAGTTTGAATCAAAAAGTCAATGCCTACTGCTTGATTCCACTAAAGAAGGGTCATCCTTCAAAGCTAAGGTTGACTTGCATTGGAAAAGAACTCTTACAATACGCGGGCCATGTTCTTTTACTGAGACAGGTAGGAAACCAAAAAGATATAATTTTTATATGATACAGACTAAGTACAAAGACACAGTTATACGTTCACATAGTCTTTGTATATACAAATATATGAATGCAAATACGTGTTCTTTTTCATGACACTACATAGATATCATTTTCTAACGCTTTATATGTTTTGATACTATATTAGCCGATATATCCTTAACTGCTGAGGCGGCTGCTGGGCCGACTGGTGGCTCTAGCAAAGGAAAGAATCTTACTGACCACTTTTCTGTGTTTGAGCTTGGTAATCCGAAGGAAATATCTTGTTTAAACTTGAATATACTCTTTTCTAATATATTAATTATAATTATTTGTATATTAGGTTCAACATTTGCTGCAACCCATGAAGGACATGATACACAAATATTGGCTATCCCAAACAAAGGTTCGTCTCAATTAAATCTTATACCAACACCCACTACTAATCTCTTCTCAACAGTAATGGTATCATTTTATAACGCTACTTAGATATCATTTTCTAACACTTTATATGTTTTATTACTATATTAGCCGATATATTTTCAGTTGCTGAGGCGGCTGCTGGATCGACTGGTGGCTCTGGCAAAGGAAAGAATCTTACTGACCACTTTTTCGTGTTTGAACTTGGTAAGTTGGAGAAAATATCTTGTTTAAATTTGAATATACTATCTTCTAATATGTTAATTATAATTATTTGTATATTAGGTTCAACATGTGGTGCACCCCATGAACGACATGATCCACAGGCATTGGCTATCCCAAACAAAGATTCGTCTTAACTAAATCTTATACCAACGCCCACTACTAATCTCTTCTCAACAGTAATGGTATAGTTGTTTTAACTAATATAAACAGGTTATAGATCAACAAGAATAGGTTTGGACATTAAACAACTGCCCAGTAGTGCAAGTATTTTAAAAACGGTACCAAACTGCAAATATTATGGTGCAAAAAAATTTGAATATGAGCCGCCAACATTTTGCTGTAGTAATGGTTCGGTTAAGTTGACATCACATGAAATGCCTACTGAATTGTTGAATCTCTATTTAGGAAGTACTGAAGAATCTGAACACTTTCGCACTTACCTTAGAATGTACAACAACATGTTTGTATTTACTTCACTTGGAGTGAAGTATGACAAAGTTCTAGCAAAAAGGAACCATGAAATTTACACATTTAAAGTACACGGGCAAATGTATCACTTCATAAATGATTTGATTCTGCCAAATCAACAACCATAAAATTTACAGTTGTATTTTTATGATGATAACACAGAAATATTGAATAGAATGGCTTCCTCGAGTATACTTAGACAGTCAGTTGTTGAGAAGCTAATGAATATATTAAAGATAAATCCTTATTGTATATTCTTGAAATCTCTGATACATATCCCAGATTTATCAAACCTTTATATTGCGTTGAAGTGTGGTCCTGGCTTAGATCAACGAGTATATAACCTGCCCAGTGTATCAGATGTAGCAACATTATGGCTAGAACAAGAAACAACCAATAATAGTTCTACACCGCATATTCGAATTCACACTCATAGTAACAAGAGCTAGTTAATAAATTATTATTATGGTTGCTATGATGCTTTGCAATACCCACTTTTATTTCCGTATGGTCAAAATGGATGGCACTGTGGTATCAAAAGATTACACAACCTGGACATAAACTGAGAAAAAAAGAGCTTACTATGAAAATGAACAACTTTCAAGTGTATCAAATATGTGTTCAATTGATGGACTACTTGAGATAGAAGCTGAAGTTCTACAAAAGGGTAAACGAAAAAGGGATACTGTTTCTTGTCGTGAATACTACTGTTACAAACTTCATATGAGAGATAACGAGGAAAACGGAGTTTTACATTCTGGTAGATTATTTCAATAATATTCAGTTAATGAATTCATAAAAGTAGAAACTCAATGGTTAGATTTTGCCTCATTTAATCAAGATTTATTTCGAATTGATGTACTGTAAGGTCTTTTGGATATCCTAAAACTTGGTGAAAGAGAAGCTTCCAAGATAGGAAAAAAGAATTTTCTTCCGACAAGTTTTACAAGTGGTCCGAGAGATATGCGTCAACTTTATATGGATGCTATTGCAACATTTTGGAAAGCCTGATATATTTTTAACTATGACATGCAACCCATGTTCGCCAGAAATAAAAGAACATTTGCTCCCAACTGATGAAACTCAAAATAAGCTTGATTTAATTAGTCGGTTATTTAGAGCAAAGGTAGAAGAGATGAAAACAGATTTATTAAAAAGAAACATATTTGAAAAAGTTGCAGCTTTTATGTACACTACAGAATTTCAGAAACATGTTCTTCCACATGCTCATTTTCTTCTTATACTTGCTGATGACTACAAATTATTAACACCTGAAGCTTACGATAAATTTGTTTCTGCTGAGCTGCCTGATGCTGATAAAAACTCGTACTTACATAAGCTTGTTATTAAACATATGATGCACGGGCCTTGTGGTCATTTGAATCCTATGAATTCATATATGTAGAAGAAAGAGTGCAAATTTAAGTATCCAAAGAGCTTCGCTACTAAAACAACGAAAGGTAACTCATATCCAATTTATAGAAGACGTAACACTGGTAAATATGTGAAAGTTAGAAAACAATTTCTTGATAACTCATAGGTTGTTCCTTACAATCCTTATCTCTTGGGCAAATATAATTGTCATATAAATGTAGAGGTTTGCTCTGATATTAAAGTTGTCAAATATATATACAAATATATTTGTAAAGGACATGATAAGATTTCATTTGGCTTACATGAAAATAACACAAATATAGAAAAAATGAGATAAAAGAGTATCAATCTGCTAGATGGGTATCACCTCCAGAAGCTATGTGGCGGTTATTTGCCTTTCCTATCAGTGAAATGACTCCAAGTGTTTATCATCTCCAGTTACATCTTGATGGGCTACAATTTGTCTCTTTTAGAAAAACGGACACAATAAATAGTATTGTGAAAAACCCTATGATTAAGAAAACGATGTTGACAGAATTCTTCCTGATGAATGAAACAAACAAAGATGCTAAAAAGCTTAAGTTGTTGTATAAAAATTTTTCACAATATTTTGTATGGTCATCTACTTACAAAATGTGGATTCGACGACAACGAGGTAATGTTATCGGGCGTGTTGTAACATGTCATCCAACAGAAGGAGAAAGATATTACCTTAGATTATTACTAATGAATGTAAGAGGACCAAAATCATATAAATATCTTTTGACAGTAAATGGGATATGTTGTGACACATTTAGAGAATCTGCAGAAAAAAGAGGATTGTTGCATTGTGACAACAACTTAGTTGAATGTATGTCTGAGGCTGCCTGCTATCAAATGCCTTATAGTTTAAGACGTTTATTTGCTACAATATTAGTATATTGCAGCCCTAGAAATCCAAGAGAACTGTGGGAACAACTTGAAAATTCAATGTCTGAAGACTTTAATAGCTTAGCCAATATAACGGCAAAAGATATCCACCTTGCTATCTTGAATCACATTAATGATATACTACATTCTATGGGGCATGATATTAATGAATTTAACCTTGTTCCGGAAACTATCAAATCTTCAAAAATAGCAACTGAAGCAAAGGAAGTGTATTTTGAAAGAAATATCATTGTGAGCGATGAAGATTTATTGTTACATACAAAATTAAATACTGAACAAAAGAAGGCATATGACATCATTCTCCAGAGAGTATTTTCTAACAAATCTGGAGCATTTTTTATTGATGGTCCTGGAAGGTAAGACATTCTTATATTGTGCCTTATTAGCAACTGTAAGATCTAAAGGGTTTGTAGCATTAGCAACAACAACTTCTGGAGTTGCAGCCTCGATCCTTCTAGGAGGACGAACGGCTCATTCACATTTTAAAATTCTGATTAATATCGATGAAAAATTCACTTGTAATATCAGCAAGCAAAGCTCACTAGCATATTTTATTCGTGATGCAAAATTGATTGTTTGGGATGAAGTGTCGATGGCAAAAAAGAATATGATTGAAGCTTTAAATTCTCTTCTAAAAGATATAATGGACACAAATACGCTTTTTGGCGGAAAAGTAGTTGTATTTGGAGGAGATTTTAGACAAACTCTTCATGTGGTTCAAAGTGGAAAAAAGGAAGATTTCATTCGGGAAAGTATATTGAACTCCGAAATATGGAATGAGCTTGAAAAACTACGATTATCAGAAAATATGCGTGCAAGAATTGATCCTTCTTTCTGTGAATATTTGATGCGAATAAGAAATGGAATAGAAAAGACAAATATAGATAACAAAATAGAAATTCCGAGATCTCTTATTGTTCCTTATATTACTGAAAGACAATCGTTAGACATGTTATTCAAAATAATATATCCCGATTTACATGTATCTTTTCAAAATTATTCTTTTTTAACTTCCTGTGTTATTTTGACAACAAAAAATGACTTTGTTGATAAAATAAATAATAGACTTATAACTCAATTTCCTAAAGATGCTAAGACATTTGTTGCAACTGATGAAACTATTGAACCGAATGATCAAAGTCAGTTTGAGGATTTTTTACATTCATTGAACCCTGCTAGTTTTCCTCCTTACAGGCTAATATTGAAAGAAAATTGTCCCATCATGTTATTGCGAAATTTAAATCATTGTGAAGGTTTATACAATGGTATACGATTGATATGTTGTGATTTTAAGAGTCGTGTTATAAGCGCTCGAATTTCATGTGGTGATTTTAAGAATACACATGTATTTATTCCTAGAATACCATTACTATCTTCAGATGATGAAAAGTTACCTATCCCATTTAAAAGAACACAATTTCCTGTACGTGTGTGTTTCGCTATGACGATAAATAAAGCACAAGGACAAACATTAGATTATGTTGGCAAAAAGTGCCAAGACCACAGAAAATATTGGAATGGATCAAGTACGAGTGTAAATATAGATGCATTGATATTATAAAGAGAGGAAAACATATCAATGACACAAACTGGATAGAAGTCTTGCACAAACATGCAAAGTGTAGTAGTATAGATTCAAAATGTATAAATGAATGAAGGGGAGGAGAGATACAGATTCATAGGATGGGATTGACTGACTAGGTTCTGTTATGGAGTTTTGATGACTGTTTGATAGATGTAAATGTATTTGTTTCGTGGTGATTAATTAAACTTTTTATTTCCACCAAAAAAGTCTATGCTATCTGTATATGCTTCTTAGTGTTAGTTGATGACTGTCACAACTCCTTTTTCCGCCACCGCGAGAGTGCGTAGGGGAGTTTTCTCCAATTAAAGGACAGTCGAAACGGGATTTGTTTGTTTGTTTCAGAGTCGCCACCTGGGAATTTTAAGGCGTCCCAAGTCACCGGTTTTAATCCCTGAATCGAGGAGAATATGACTCTGTCTATTTAACAGTCTGCGCACCAGAAATCCGGATAAGGAATTCTGTTAACCCGGGAGAAGGTGTTAGGCATTCCCGAGTTCCGTGGTTCTAGCACGGTCGCTCAACTGTTATATTCGGCTTGATTATTTTGATTTGTAAAATACATTTTTATTGCATGATTTTATTGTTACCGCTTCTATTTAGATTTAAAGACCCTTCTTTGAATCGAATCACGCGTACGTATATTCATGTTATAAATTATATTTTTTTTAAAAACATGCGGAGTTGTGTCCCGCGCACGTGTACACAATAATATAGATAATATTTTTATTATAATAATTATTTTCGAAATTATGCTTTAATAAAATCAAGAACATTTGCCATTTTTGTATAATTAAGTAGTGCACCTCACATCTCGGGTTTTTATGAAATTAATAATGATATTCTCCGAGGAATCCCTTTTATTAAATATTCGATCGAAGTTGCGCGAACGCATAATCCGAATTGCTTTTAGAAATATAATCAGGTTACGCGAACGTATCCCTAATCACAAAAATATTCTTGATAAGGTTCTCTACAAATTGTTATTATGTGTTGACCGCGAGCCTTGTTTTACACATATGAATCATATACCTCAAATTTTAAAGAATTAATGACGTGAAAAAGAAAACAGACAATATGTATCTAAAACTAACATTTTTTCGTGGATACAACATTTGGATGTCCATAAATCGAATCGTGTATAAAATTGGGAAAGAACTTAAAATGATAAACAAATTAATAGTTTCCGCAGAATCTTCATTGTTTCATTTAAGGCGAACTCTTCTTCTATATATCTTTTACATAAAATGCCACGATTCGTTTATAAATCCTATGTCCTTCTCATGTATTTGTTTTAGTCCAAAGTTGCAATGGTTTGGTTAATGTTTGCAATGGAAGATAAGAGTCAAGTTGATAAGAAAGAGAACTATTATACAAATTGATTCAATAAAATTACATCACATGCAATATAGTTGTACGTTTGAACCATTCCTACGTTTGAACCATTCCTAATATTGTATCAACTCACCTTCCACATATGATTATATATATACTCATCATCATGCCATATATGAACATACAACTTATATCAATCTAAACCAAAATCAGATTTTTTACAAGATATACTAATAATGTAATTTCTTGATACTTCCATTCTACTTTACATTTAGCTAACAATATTACGGGATGTAATTAATGGCCCATTTTATGCCATGTTCCCTACCTTGATATTTCAATCATGACTTCACTTAATGAAAATTCCGAAATAGATGATATTATTACAACGCTTAAACGAACTTTAAGAGGTAACAATTATCTTATATTCATTACGCCAAACGTACTACTATATTAATCAACTGAAACAAAAACCAAATTTTTAACTAATGAACTTGAACGAATGGAAAACAGAATTATAATTCCCGAACTTCATTAATTTGTCATGTTGAAGCTTTTCGTGACATGAATTTACAGATATGTACCTGATATTGGAAGCAAAAGAAAATGAAGATGAGAATCAGCAGCAGTAATAACAGTACAACAGCAACAACTGCCCAGCAACAGTAACAACCCAGTAACAGACCGGTGGAGTAGTAATCCCAAAAATAAAAGCTTTAAGCTTTGAATGAAACAACAACCATTAATACTAATTTCAAACAAAGAAAGAAAGCAAAAGATTTTTTAGTTTTTATTTTTATTTTTTGAAAGCTTAAATATTTTTCGGAATTTTTCTTTCTCTTAAATGTTCAGCCCTTTTTTTTCTTCTCTCTTTTTCTTCTCAGATTCGTGTGTATTTTTTCTTGTCTGTATGTGTTCTCTATCTGATTTCAAGACTTCATATATATAACCCATCCCATAAACCTTTCAATTAATTAAAATCCATACTTTTTCCCTACCCAACCCATTATCTTCCCACTCATCCCCATTACATTAAATAAACATATCACACCACCCCATTTCATTTTGTCCCCCATGCTTCACTTAAAATAATACAAGATTCCCCCCACTACATTTTGTCTTGTCCCCCCTTTATATTAAATAACCATATCACAACCCACCCCATTTTATTTTGTCCCCCATGCTTCAAAATAAACAATTACAAAATGTACAATTCCTAAACTACCCCTCCGACCCTATTACAAATTACTATTTTACCCCCGAAAGTACTGTAAATTACCAAACTACCCATCAGCTATAACACATCATTTAATCAAACTTTAACCAAAATATAGGCAATATGATTAATTTCTAACAATGTTCAAACAACAAATTTCATGAACATGATTTCTTCAACATTTCAATAATAAATCACATGAACATGATTTCAACCACAAATCATATGAACACAAATTGAACAACCAAGAACAACTAAAATTTGATTGAACAATATTTTTAGAAACAACAAACCTATTTTCGGATTTAAACAACAACAACAATCAAACAAGTACATTTAGATTTCTAAATTCAATAATATTGAACTTAAAATCAATTCTAACAACATTACAACAAACAATTCCTATATTAAATTTAAACAAGATTATGAGACAAATTCAAGAAATAATCATAAGTGATAAACAAGAAATCAAACTATACAAATTTCGGATTCAAGAACAATCAAACAAAGTATGAACATGAATTAGTCTATTTTAACACAACAAACATGACAGATTAAATGATTAAATCAATATATTTCCTTTAACACAACTAAATTCTTTTTAGACAAATAACAAGATCGACGAATAAACAATTATGAACTTAAGCTTGAACTTAACAATATCAACAATTTCTAACATAAACACATGAAACAAATTGAAGAAACAATTAATTAAACTTCAATTTGTATCTAACAAACATTAAACTAACAAATATTCACTTAAACAACAATACAAACATGAAATAAACATGAAACATAACTAATTAATCTTTCGTTTGAAATCTGAAAAATTAATTTAACAAACAACACATGAGCATGAACTAAAAATTAATTCAAACGATAAACAAAACAAACATTTGCCGATTTTAGATTCGAAAATATCAAAGCAAAATACGGACAAAATAAAACTCAAAAACTACTAACCGGATCGAAATGAAATATGTACGGACTGTTTCGACGAACCTCGAATGGGAATGAATCTGTCCGGATTCGACGACGAACTCAACGACGAACTCACCTTCCTTGTAAACTTTGACGAACTCAAAACGACGCTCGAAGACCTCGACTAAAACTCAACCGAGCAGCTCGTCTGAAGATATAACAGCTGGAACGAAGGAGAAGTGATGAACGGAAGCAGCTGGAAGTGAAGAAGAAGGTGGAACGGGGAGCAGCTGGTCGACGTTTGGACGCCATGGACGTGAAGCAGAAGCAACATCTCGGAGATGGATTCCATGGCGACGCTCAAGCTGAAGAAGACGAAGAAGAACAGCAGCAGCTGAGGCTTGTTTTGGCCTCAAGCTGCTCGACGGAAGCAGCTGGTCGATGCTCATCCATGGCGGAATGGACTGCTCCCGATGGCAGCGTGCGAGCTTGGCCGTGACGAGCAGCGGCGATGGGAGCTTCGAACAACAGCTGACTCGTCGAAGCTGTGTTCGTTTGGTTGTTTGGTTGAGACAGAAGCAACATGGTCAGCCATGAGCATCGAGCTCAAGCTTGAGCTCGACGAGCTTCGTCAATGGCGGATAGGGCTAGGAATTTTGGACGAAGAAGAAGGAAATGAAGACGATATAGCCATGGGTGGTCGGAGAGCAGCTTTGTTGCTGCGTTAACTGTTGGACGAAGGGTGGTCGACGGGCGGACATGGGAGGGCAACTTGGAACTTGAGGAAGAAGAAGAAGATAGGAGGGTGGCGGATGATTTTGCAATTTTTTTTTAGGGTTTTCTTCATTTTGTTTTGTTTTGTTTTTTTGTAAAATGTAAGACAAAAGGGGTTTGGGTCTTTTGGGTTATGGACTGGGTCGACCCAGTTCGAAATGGACTGGGTCGTAGGGAAGATTGGGCCAATTTTTGGGCCTGTGGCTTGAAATTGAAGAAGAGGCCTAATTCCGACTTTCTTTATATATTTTCGCTCTCTTTTCTTCTTTTATTTCTCTAAAACTAAATTATAAAAATACTTAAACTATTATTAAGAACTAAATTAAGTTATAAAAGCGCAAATTAACTCCCAATAACAATTAACGCACAATTAAGTATTAATTAAGCATAAAATCGTATATTTGGACATTAAATGCTAAACGATGCCTATTTTTGTAATTTTTAATTTTTGTAAAACAAATTTAATTACTAACAATTGTAGAATTAAATCCTACATGCAAAATGCGACATATTTTTGTATTTTTTTTATTAATTTAGCAAATAAACATGCACAGACAAATACAAATAATTATTCAAAATATCACAAAATATCACAAAATTGCACACCAAAGAAAAATCATTTTATTTTTGAATTTTTTGGGAGTAATTCTCATATAGGGCAAAAATCACGTGCTTACAATGACAATGTACTCTTTCCTGCATCAGTTGTGCTTATAAAAAAATGAGACCTCTCTCATGAATTAGTGATAAATTTTATTTTTCTAGAAAAGAAAGTTACAACAGGCGTGACACTCATTTGGATAAGAATTATTCATCAATTCTCAAATGCTAGCAGCCTGAGTATGGATTTATTTGATGCACACTATTTTTGAAAAAATTAGGAATTAGAACTTCCTACTGCTACAATCCCACTAAATTACAGTATTTGTGTTTTATGAAAGATTTGCACACAGTAATAAACCAGACACATAATCTGATCCACAACCACTACATTACATGAGATTAAAAAAGATCATAACAACGTGTACACAAACACCACTAACAAATTTTTAGTAATAAAACATCTCAATATACACAATTTTTCCTTGTTCTTGAGTTTTGATATTCATATAATATTTATCAAAATAAAACACAGTATAATACAAAATGTTGGGCCCGGGCTTGCACGGGCCTATCCCATCTAGTATATATATATAATTTTGACAAAATTTCTGATTTTGCCACCGCCCGTGATGGATTACTTTCAGAAGCGGAATCAGGATTTGAAGTTTATGGGTTCCGAATTTGCTACCGAACTCATAACTCATTTAGTTACTGGGTTCACAGTTAAATATTTATATATATTTAGTTATTTTCTAATACAAAATAGGGTTGAAGTAAAAACTAATGGGTTCATCCGAACCCGTTAATCATACACTACCTCCACCCATGATTACTTTATTTTTGAATGGGCGGTAACATTGGGTAAGTAAGTGTTGGCATGAAAAAGATGAAGGGTAATCTCAAGAAAGAAGCCTCCTTTTCTATGCACCTTAGCTTCCCTGCCTTCAGCAGCCTTCTTAAAGCTATTGTAGCTTTTATTTATGGAGTACATAATTAAAGCAATTTTACCTTTAGAACTATATGAGGAAGACAAAGTCAATAATGCACGTATCCTGGCAAGAAATAGGCCACGTACACATAAAAGCCAACAGGTACTATTGTTTTTTCCGAACCAGCTCTTTGACAACTGATTTTAGAAACAAGTTTATGTTGCCTTTCCGCTTGCGTTTAAAGATTGGTACATATCTGTAAATGTACTGTATTATTTCTGAAACATGTTTTTCCTTAATTCGTAAATATTTTCTCTTTAACGTTCTTGTTCATGTAATTAGTATGAGTATTTCCTTTAGCAGATACTAATTTAGCACTGGAAAAGGTAAAGTGATAGTTTTGCACTGAAAAAGGTAAAGTGAGTTCCAAATACCAACCGTCTCAAATTTGCAATTAATCCATGTGAAAGGAGAGGAAAAAATGGCAAACTTATAAAAGACTCTCTTAAAGCTGGATATCCTTTAATAATTGAACAAATAGAATATTGAATCAACTCCTAATATCCATGTTCCGTGCCCAAACGTGTCAACTTTAACATAAACATGATAGAATACTTCACTGCATCCTCTTCCTCTATATGAAGGCTCCTATATATAGACCTCTCATATATTGCTTCCACATAAACTCACATCTCTACCAACTCTCTCTCCTTACTTCTTAAGTGAAGAAACAAAAATCCACAAACCAAAAAGAAGTCTGCACCTGATATATACTACTTATATACAGAGAGAATGGATCAAAATGTACCAGTAATGGCAAAAAAGTTCTGGAAAATAGTTCGAGTAGCTTTTTTCATGCTGAGGAAAGGGTTATCAAAGAGGAAACTAATGTTTGATCTCAGCTTATTAATGAAGCGTGGCAAAATTGCTAGCAAAGCCGCCATTCAAAACCTCATGTTCCACCATAATAATAATAATACCTACGGCCACCAATGTCCTTCCTCCACCTCATCTTCCAAAGAGTACTACGAATTCAGCTGCAGTAACAGCCCAGCTTTCCACCTTCCCTATAACCTCAACAAGCGCAGTAAGCACAGTCATCACCATGCACCTGCAACTGACGACGACGTTTTAATGGTGAACGCGGCCGTGTTGAAGGCGTTGGAGATGATTCAGAGTGAAACGGCGTCGCCTGCTTTGCCTGGATTTGGGAGAACTCCTACGGCGAGGCAATTAAGGGTAACTGATTCGCCGTTTCCTCTTAGAGATGGAGAGGGTAACAGTCACGTGGATGAGAAAGCTGATGAATTCATTTCAAGATTCTACAGAGATTTGAGACGAGAAGCTTTTGCTTTTGCTTAATTTTTTTTTTTTTAAAGATTTTGAGAGTTTCATGCATGTAATTGTGTCCTTTGCAATAAAGAAGAAGGATATTGGATTTTAAACAGTTTCTCAGCGTTAATTGGTGGAGTAGAGGAAAATTTGCCGCTTCCATTATCAGAAGAAAAAGAAAATAATGCTATAGTATATAAATGTGATGATACCGTCCCTTTAATTTTGATTCTTCCTATGACATTTTCAAGGCTAAAGTCCTGAAATTTTGCATCCAAAAAATTCTCTCTTGAGTAGATTGTCGAGTATTCGTTACCTTTTCTTCTCGAAAATAAGAAAAGTAAAAAGTGAAATTAGAAATCATTATTTACTCCTACAAGTTAAAGTAAATCATATTGAACAAGGTTAGTGTTTAACCAAAAAATTGGATTTCGGTCAAAGCTTTAATTTAGATGAACTCGGGTTACTGATAATCAAAAGAATATATGAAAGAAAGTAATTTGGCTAGTAATAAGATAATCAGAAGAAAAACAAGTAAATCGGTATATTCAGATAGTATTTCGTGTCCCTACAATTGATCCGTTCTCTCCCTTTTACAGCTATTTTGGAGATATGCGTTTTGCTTTTGTCATAATAAGGCCATTATGGACAATTAAAGACATTAAATGCTATGTTACATAATCATTGTATTTAATACAGATTCTCTAACGTTTTTAGTATTTAAGGCTCATTAAATGTTGTATCTGTATTCCCATGTAGTGTCAGATTCATTCCCCTTGATTCTTGGACTTAAATAAGTACGAGCGCTGAGTCTTTTGGATAACCGCTCGTGCTTCTTCCTTTACCTCTGCTCATATCTGTTGCAACTCGTGCCTCTTTGCTAGTTGTAACTCTTTGACCAGTCTATGTGTCACGACACGTCATCTTTACACCACTTTAATATGTAAACTCAATTCTTTCGAATACAGATGGTCCCCCCACTTGCCATTTATTCATCGATTGAATATTTGGGAAGTGAATTTCACTAAAATGAGGATTTTTGTCACCATTAATGCTATGACAGAATCAATGCTTCAATTGTCACTTTTCTTTAATGCTCTTCACACATGTCACCTTTTCATTAGTTCTACAGTTTTGCAGCACTTTTTAAGGCTTTTTCACAGCTTCACTATTCACGAAGCGTCAGTTATCATTATTATGGTCCTTCCATCATCACCCCTTTTTCTTTGGCGGTTGCTTATCAGTATAAATATAACTTCCTTCTTTGTCTTTACCACATAAAGTTTTCTGAACATCCAATTTTCTCAAATCTCTGTTTGCTTCTTCATCGTATCATCATGTCTTCACCAAACCCTAACCCTAGAAGGGTTTCCATTGTTGATACCTTCCCTAATGCCCCTAGTAGTAGCAGAAGAGGAGGTAGGCTCCGTAGTTTAGGGTATGCACGTGGTTCTTCTATTCCTTCACCTAGTTCTGGCCCTTCTTCTAGAACTACAGGTTTTCTTTCATAAAGATCTTCTTCTAGGGATAAAGAACCTTCTGAACCTCTTCGTGAGCCTTCAGTAGAAGAGATAGTTCCTGCGGAACTATCTTTTTATCATGACAGAGAGTCTCTTAGAAACCAAGTATCTTCTTTAGATCGTGCTGATATCTATCCCACTCAAATTACTGAAGGTTTGATTTCTATAGTTCGTAGAGACTACCATTGGAGTCATGATTTTCCTATTATCATTCCCAATCCGAATCAAAGAATACTTCTTATTTAACCGGATTTTCCTTTGTTTATACATACCCTTTTACTTTAGGATTTAAACCAGCTATTGACCCTGTTATCCTTGAGTTCTGTCATTTCTTTGATGTTTGCTTGGGTCAAATTGGCCCAATAATATGGAGGGCTATTGCATGTTTGAGGCATTTGACCAACACAGCCAATGTGCCTTTTACTTTCCCTCATCCGATCCACCTTTACTCCCTAGACTCATTCGTAATGGTATTTTTACACTAGTAGCCAGAAGCAAAAGAGTTTTAGTGAGCCCTGAAGATGACAAAGACCGTGGCTGGTATGCCAGGTTTGTTGCTGCCCCCACCGTTGGTTTAGTGGGTGATGAGAACGTTCCCTTCCCTGAGAAGTGAAATTTTGCACGTGAGTCTTCTGACTTTCTCGTACCTTTTTCTTCAAGTTTGTTGATTTTTCTCCTAATTTTCCTTTTCTTTTTTAGCAATCATGGGAGTTGTGGAAGATGTTCCCAATTTCTGTGATTGGGTAGACAAGCTATTGAAGATTGCTCCAATGGATGGTAGATCTTGGAAGACCCTTTCCCGGCGATTTGGTTGGAAAGTAAAAACTCATGGTAAGAGCTTTTATTTTATTTTATCTTACATATATTTTTTATTTCTATGAACTAATTTCAATCCTTCTTTCTATCAGGATTTGCTATTCGAGGAGTTACTGTCGAGGCGGTCGCGACTTCTCGTATCTCTTTGGAAAGGGCCCAAGAAATAATCTTGAGTTCTTCATCAAAGAGAAAAGCCGTTGATGGACAAGATTCTGAAGAAGAGGAAGATGGGGGCTCTTTGGTAACAAGGCCAAGGGCTCGAAGACGCATCATTTCTGATGAAGAAGAAGAAGCATCCCCCTGCCGTTCTATTCCCCTTACCGAGTTTGTTGAGGCCCCAGTAGTGATTCCTGACGATGATGTTGCTCCCGTTGCTGCTCATGACTCTGTTGAGCAGCTTTTTATCAGCGGGTTTAGTGGTGAAGGCTTAGGCCCAGTTTTGGATGAAACACCTCTGGCTTCTTTTTCTACACCCGTGTCTGTGACTCCTTCTTTGCCGATCTCTGTTATTTTTCCTCCGCATACTGTCTTTACTACTTCTATTGTTCATATTCAACAATTCCTCCCCCAATCATTCACCGTGCTGAAGTTGGATCCTCAAGTAGGAGTGGTGCTATGAGGCAAGTGATCATTGAAGTTCCCGCTAAGGTCAATCACTTAAGGAAATCAGGTCAAGCAGATATATGGCTAAAGCCCTTAATTGGACCAATTGAAAGAGCCAAGCTAGAGAGCCATAGCTCTTTGACTTTGATGAATGATATTGTGACGCTTCTTTAAAGGTATTCCCCTTCTCCTTTTTCCTTTGTTGTGCTTTAAAATTTTTTCTATCTTTGAGATTCTCATTTCTCTTCCTTTTTTTAAATATTTTTATAGGCCAATCTTATCGGCACAGAGATGATGAAAAAGGTTGCCCTCTCAGAGCAATTAGTGTGTGATTCTCAATTAGAGGTTGTCACACCTCTTTTTTCCGCCCCCGCGAGGGGTGAAGGAGTTTTTCCAATTAAAGGACAATCGAAACGGGATTGGTTTGTTTATTTCAGAGTCGCCACTTGGGAGATTTAGGGTGTCCCAAGTCACCAATTTAATCCCGAATCGAGGAAAAGAATGACTCTGTTTAACAGTCCGCGAACCAGAAATCTGGATAAGGAATTCTGTTAACCCGGGAGAAGGTATTAGGCATTCCCGAGTTCCGTGGTTCTAGCACGATTGCTCAACTGTCATATTCGGCTTGTTTATATGATTTTATACAATTATGAGCTCATGTGCAAGTTTTAACTTTTAACCGTTTTTGTCATTATTATATTTTTTTTCATCAAGAATTGCAACATCATGGAGATACATCTCCAACCACGTCACATCAATGCACCCGTGGTTGTTGGCATATTTCAACTCTGTTGAGATTTGGATTTGGGTCACATAAATGTGCACCCGAGTTTTAAGAAAATTAAATTATTAAAGGTGCGCCTAAAGCGACTAGCGTATCATTTACTTTGGGTAGGGCCGTAAAATTTTGCTAAGCGGTCCATCCCGAAGTCTAAGCAATTTCAAAGCAAATATTTACCGAGGGCCCCACAATTTTATATTTTTATTCGGCGAGACTCATCTCATTCTTATTTTTTAAAAGGAATTTGCAACGTCATGGACATGCATCTCGGACCACGTCACAATCAATATACCCGTGATTAGAGACACATTTCGACTCCGTTGAGATTTGGATTTGGGTCACATAAATGTGCACCCGAGTTTAAGAAGGTAAGATTTATAAAAATGCGCGCCTAAAGCTATTAGCGCATTATTATTTTAGGTAAAGCCATGGAGTTCGCTAAACGGCCTATCCCGAGTTCTAAGTAATCAACACATACATATTTGTGAGGGCCCCGCAATCTGTGCGTTTTATTTGGCGAGGCTCATCTCATTTTTATTTAAAAGGTCGTCCTATAGTGGCTATGTTTTCTATTGAGTTTGTCTCTAATAATGAAAGAAGAAGAATGGGCCAACTTTATTTACATGCTTACAAGTTAGTTATAGTCGGGTTCCGAATATTATTTGCAAAATCCGAAACATGAACGCGTATATGGGCAATCGTTTAGATATTATGGGCCCAGGCCCAATGTGCACAACGTGAAACTCGACCTGGGCCATCCTTATTCCAATTGGGCTTAGTCAACTTATTTTGTATATGTTTGACATTTATAAGGGGGGGGGGCTGAAATATAAGGTACTGCTTGTCTGGTCAAGTAATATTCCTACCAATTTGAAAACAAGTCATTTGTTTAAAGAAGTAACTATTGGGTACCTAACATACTTCTTGACAAACAATAATGAACTAATAGAACATGGCTACTACCACATTAGTCCCTTTTAATTATAAGCAAAACATAGAGTTCTCCAACTAAATGATATGTATAAAGGTTCAATTACATCACAGCTAACTACATGGTTCTAGTAGAGAAAGTAAACTATCATACATACAACTAACGTTCAGTATATTTCTAAAGTTAATTCAAAGTAACTTCAACTCTTCATTTTTGTATTCATGCTTCAAATTTCAGCCTACATTGACCAGTGTATCAGTTGTGTACCTGGTATAGGAAAGCAAAAGAAGAAGAGGAATGATCAATGCAGTAGTAGCATACACAACAACAACAAATAGGAAAACAACAACACAACCCCAGCAGTCAGATTTTTGTTACCAACAGCAAACCCAGCAGAAAAATCCAATAATAACCAGTAGGAGGAACTAGCGACAGATTTAAACCAAGCAGAAGACCAATGAACTTTCCAACCAGCAGAAAACCAAGGCACTTGACTGAAACAATGTTCAACAAATAAAGAACCTAGGAAAGACTAAGCTGGAACCCAGCAGTATCCCAACAAAACAGACGGATGCAAGAAAGTAGTGGTTTCTGATTTGTCAAACACTCAAGAAAAGCAGCCTGAAACTCTTTAATGTAGAAGTTCAGCTTTAATACTCTATCTCTCTGAATTTCTGATGTCCAACCAAAGGTGGAAAGATCAGCCTTGTTTTCTTTGCTTTTCTTTTCTCTCCAAACTTAAAACTGTCCAGCCCCCCCCCCCCCTTAGCCAAAAAATAACTCTATTTATAACCTAATATCTTCTGACTTATGAAGGTTCAAAAAGAACAATAGCTAAGAGCCTTTTTTAGAATTCTGAAATCTTAGTGTTCACTCCTCTCAAAATCAGTTCAAAAATCAGTTTTCTGTCCTTCCAAAATCAGTCCCTCAAAGTCCGTCCCTATTGCTCTCAATGAGTCTGCTTTTTATAGCCAAAAGGGCAAGCACCAACTGCCTTTTTCTATTCTGCCCATACCCCTTAAACTAATCAAAATGCCCATCCTCCTGACAACCCTCTCATGTGTTTTGTACCCAGAAGGTATGGGGAGACTACAATATTCAATTACCCCATGTTATCAAGTTTTGTTCCCCACTATTGTATTAGTTTAATCATATTTCAGTACCCTATTGTCAGCCCTTTTTAAACTAACCAATTTGTGAATTTTTCAATCCCCAAACTACCCCTTTTAACCCCTGTGTATTACTGTTTTACCCTAAGCTTCAACAGACTGAAATTTGAACTTATGGAAGTTCAAACTCAACAACTGCCCTAAACTGAGTTCTAGCTATTTCTCTAATAGCACTGCAGCTACAAACCATTCACGGATAATTTCAAACAATCAGCTAAACTACAATGGTTCGATCAATCATGTGAAGCTATACAAATCAGAACATTTGAACATCCAGCCCTGTAAAACTAATCGACGACGTTTATCTAATCGACTATACTAATTATAACATAGAACAATCAGTCGATAAACAAATAACACGAACAGGGCCCCAAATGGCTTCAGACAGCTTTGCACAAAACAAAGGAACAACATGAATGAAACACTTGGCAACACTGATCAAATAGAGTATGTATCTCACCATACGTATTAAACAATAGACAGAATAATAGTCGACCAAATAAAAAGGTTTTACGAAGATGGAGAAAATTGAAAGAAAATATCAGAAACATCAACAAACTAACTAATCATGTTAACAAACACAAACATCATTCAAACCAAAAACAGAAAAGAAAAAGAAAACTTACTTTGGAAGCTCAACAACAAACGACCCAGGTCTGACTGGATTTGACCATTTGAGGTCGAACAGACTTTAATCGAGGTGTTCTCAATCGAGAACACTTCGATTAAGGTCTATTAGACCCCAACCCTCTGTTTAAACTGGCCGGATTCCCAAAGTTCTTGTGTTCTAGGGTTTACACGGTCTGATTTGGGGCTTGAGGGTTTGTGGGTAGATTCGGACCAAACCAAACTTGGTTTGGTCACGAGTGAGGCCAGGGTAGTGACCAGTGTGAATCTGGGGTGGGTTGGTGTAGATCGGGGTTTTGCTCAAACCTTCAAACGAAGATTCGAGACGATGGGGAATGATTTGAGACAAGCTGCTAACGGATTCATGTTCAGGGTGGTTGAGTGCATCAGGGATGTTAGTTTGGTGGTCACCAGCGTCATGGTTGCCGGGTTTATGGTGAGAGTGCATGGTGGCGGCTAGGGTTTGGAACGAGAAGTTTGGGTTCGTCTCTGGGACGATGGTGCACAGTAGGCGAAGGGGGGGGGGGTTGTTTGGGGCGTGGGTAAAGGGGTGAAGCCTTATATACGGAGGAGGAAAATGGATCCTGGCCGTTGGATCAAGTGAAATTGATGGCCAGGATCCCTTCACTTAAAGGGAACAGTGCCGTTTTGATTGAGTGGGGATTGGGTCGGGCTCAGACGGGAATGAGTCGGGTCATGAGGGAAGCCGGGACTGTTGGATCAATGTAGATGAACGACTCAGATCCACTTGCCTAAAACGGCGTCATTTTGACTTAGCAGGGGCTGCACTGGACCGTCTGATTGAAACAAATCAACGGCTCAGATTGAGGTGCCGAAACGGTATCGTTTTGATGCATCTGAGGGGTCAGGCAATTGGACTGGACCAATGCAATGGATTGGGCCTAATTTTCAATTGAATTTTTGGCCCAAATCCGGTATTTTCTTTCCTTATAATTAAACAAAAATTCCTAATTAAATAAAACCAAAATTAAACTACACAAATATTAATTAACACCTAACAACAATTATCACACGAATTAAAACATTTAATAAAATCACCATGACAAAAAATAGAATAAAAATGCATATTTTGTGATTTTTAAAACCGAATTATGGTTAATTAATTCCTAAATGTACCATTTATTCCTAAATGCATGCAACATGTATTTTTGTATTTTTAACTATAGCAAGGCGAGCATTTACGGACAGAACAATTATCAAAATGTCACGCAAATTCTCAAAATTGTACTCGAAGATAACTTGTTTTACTTCTTTTTTGATTTCTCTTGGAGTAGTTTCCGTGAAGCAAAAATCACGTGCTCACAGCTGCCCCTCTTTGTCCGAAAGCACAAAGAGCTTTCGTGCAAAGATAAAGTGAGCGGATACGAGCGATTTTTGCCCTGTTGGAGTACTCCGTGCGAAGCATTTTTCGAGAAAAAGATTTAACCGAACCTTTGCTTCAAAGGTTTCCTACATATCCCCGGCTAAAGGGGAATCAGGTTAATGTAGTTCGGAAAGTTTTGGTAGCTGGGACTACCATGGGACTGCGATTTGCTGTTACTGCTGCTGCATGCCGTTACTACCGCTTACCGATCTCCTTATTACACCGTGCTTAAAAGAAAAATCAAGAAGCTAGGCTAGATAACGGATTACAAGATCCCATCTATCTTCCATTTGTTCTTGATACCTTGCTTTCTTGTCGGCTTGCGTCTATTCCGGTGCTTCTTTCTTCTGAGAACTGACGGGGATGATACCGGCCTTTTGCTTCTCTGAATACCAATTCTCACTATCTGGTTCTGTCCACTGGTGGATATGGCTTCCTTTATTAAGCTTTTGTTATGCTGGGAATAATTTGATGTTCAAAAGCCGCTCCTCTCGAGATTTGTCTTATCTCCCTTTTGGCTCATGCTCTTGAATTTGCGCTGGGATCTCTTGTTGCAACCTTCTGTTTTCTGGTGAGTTGCTGGGTTCAAGACCTGAAAATGCAAAGACTAAAAAATATTCCTCTTGTTATACAGGTGGGCGCCTATTTATCTAAGACATGAAAATATTCCTCTCGTTATACAGGTGAGCGCTTATTCATCTAAGACATAAAAATATTCCTCACATTATACAGGTGAGCGCCTATTTATCTAAAAACATGAAAATATTCCTCTCATTATACAGGTGGGTGCCTATTTAACTAAGACATGAAAATATTCCTCTCATTATACAGGTGAGCGCCTATTTATCTAAAAACATGAAAATATTCCTCTCATTATACAAGTGGACGCCTATTTATCGAAAAACATGAAAATATTTCTCTTATTATATAGGTGGGCGCCTATTTAACTAAGACATGAAAATATTCCTCTCATTATACAGGTGGGCACCTATTTATCTAAAAACATGAAAATATTCCTCTCATTATACAGGTGGACACCTATTTAACTAAGACATGAAAATATTCCTCTCATTATACAGGTGGGCGCCTATTTAACTAAGACATGAAAATATTCCTCTCATTATACAGGTGGACGCCTATTTAACTAAGACATGAAAATATTCCTCTCATTATACAGGTGGACGCCTATTTAACTAAGACATGAAAATATTCCTCACATTATACAGGTGGGCGCCTATTTAACTAAGACATGAAAATATTCCTCTCATTATACAGGTGGACGCCTATTTATTTAAAAACATAAAAAGTATTCCTCTCGTTATACAGGTGGGCACCTATCTATCTAAAGCATAAAAGTATTCCTCTTGTTATAAAGGTGAGCGCCTATTTATCTAAGACATAAAAAGTATTCCTCTCATTATACAGGTGGACGCCTATTTAACTAAGACATGAAAATATTCCTCTCATTATACAGGTGGGCGCCTATTTATCTAAGACATAAAAATATTCCTCTCGTTATACAGGTGGGCGCCTATTTATCTAAGACATAAAAAGTATTTGAATTTCCTCGTTCCTCCGAGAAATTTTTTGACAATGGCAGAAAATGTTCTGCCCCGGTTTTGGTGACTTTCTTTGTGGCGTGTCTTTCTGCCATCATCAACCTTTATTTTCCTATAGAAATCAAAGAAAATTTTGTTAGTTGTGAGCACGTGATTTTTGTCTTACGCGACAATCGCTCCAAAAGAATTAAAAAATAATAACAAATGGTCCTGCTGTACAAATTTGGATTTTACATGGCACTTTGTTAATTATTTATGATTTTTGCCCATTTTTATTAAAACAAAATACAAAATGTATGTGTCGTGCGTAATGTGAACCGTAATCCGATTGTTAAATGGGAGATCACAAAAATACGCATTTCTTTTGTCCTGATTTGTTGCCTTGTTTAATTTTACCTACTTTTAACATTTTATACGCGTGAAATAAATATGTTAAGTGTTAATTAATGGTGTCTAGTTTTATTTAATTAGGTTGTGTATTTAGGAAATTAGAAATAAAGAAAAAGAGGGTAAAAATTTGTTTTAAATGAACCTGGGCCATGCCCATTTCAAAATCTGAAGCCCAAATGAACAACCCAAGCCACCAGTACGAACAGCCCACCCCGAGGCCACAAAACGATATAGTTTAACACCAAAACTACGTCGTTTCAATGCCGATTCATCTCAACCATTCAAACCAAACTGATCCAACGGCCAAGATCTCACACCCCGTACCCACTAACAGACTCGACCCGTCTCACCCGGACCGACCCCAACCCTTTACCCTCAAAACGACACCGTTCCCCGTTAGTTGAAGGATCCTGGCCCTTTATCACGTCACATCCAACGGCCAGGATCCACCTATCCACTAACTATATAAACCCATAACCTTACCCTGCCCCCTATCCGAACCCCAGCCTTAGGTCACCTTCGTCCTCATCCCTTTCCCCTCCAAAACCCTAGCCACCCCTGTATTCTTCACCATGAAAGCCGGCGGCATGGACGCCGGTAACCCCACCCTTAACACCATAGAACCCCCTTGCCATCCTGAACATGGATCTGTTAACTACTTAACTCGAATCCCTTCCCACCGTCTCGAATCTTCGTTTGAAGATTCGAGTCGGAACTTGACTTACACCGTTTAACCCCAGTTTCACACCAGACACTCCCCAGACCCCCCTCGTGACCAAACCATGCTCGGTTTGGTCCGAATCTGACCAGGGAAGCATGAATCCCAGATCTAATCTTTGGAACCTTAGGGTTCCTCGTCACTGGTCCGTATCTCGTTTAAACCAAGAGATTAAGGTCTAATGGACCTTAATCGAAGTGTTTCTCAAGTCCGTTCAGCCTTAAGAAAGGTCTGTTCGAATCCAAGTTAAGGTTTTTTGATTTTTCGGGATTTAAGGTGAGTTTTGTTTTGTTTTCTTTATTCTGTTAGTCCATGTTTGTTTAAAAGGCTGTTCATGTTGCTGTGAAATTTGTGTTTCGAATTTTACCGACTGTGTCCTGTCCACCTTGCCTGAACCTCTGTTTGTTTGATTGAGTCCTTCTTCTACTTGTTCTGATAATGTGTATGTACGTATTTGTTGTGCAATAAGTTGAATTTCAAATTTAAACTGATTAACTGATTCCTCGAGTACAATTCTGCTTAGTCAGTACAATTCAAATCATGCGTTCGATACTGTTAAATGTCTGATTTTTGGCTACGATTGTACATGTTATGATTAATATAGTCGAGTCGACATGTGTCGTCAATTAGTTTTCAACTGCCCGAACAATAACAAATCGATTTGCTTCTGGACACATTTGTTTGAATCGATTAGGAACTGAGTTTAGTACATATAATTGTTGATTTGAATCAGGAATGTGAAATCAAATGTTTTGTTTAGTTACAGTTTCTGAAATTGCAGGGCATGTGCACTTGTGCACAACATGTGCATTGGTGCACCACAAGGTGCATTTGTGCACAGCTTGTGCCCTGCATAAGGGCTTTTGAATAAAATAGTTGACAGCACATGCTGTCAGACATATTCTGCTGCCCATTACCCTGCTTTAGTTTAAGAAGTATTAAACCCCATTTAAAAGAGTAAGTCTGCCAGGGAATGTGATGGGGGGGGGGGTTAATACTTAAATAACTAAGTGGAAACTGAAAAGAAGATAGCACATGAGAGGGGTATTCTTTTGGTCTAACAGGCTGTTAAGGGGGGTGATGTTAAGGCTTATAAAAGGGACAGGCATACAAACCTATAGGGGACAGATTTTTGATATACACACACACAGATACAATAGAGAAAGGATATAGAAAAATCAGGAACTGTTTTCTTCACATTGTTGTCGGATTTCATTTGTTCTTCTACTTGTTCAATCGATTCTGATCCTTCCAAGTTTAACTGAGCTCACTGGTTGTAGTTTGCATTGGTTTATTTCCTGAAGTTTGGTCTATCTGGGGTTTCTATTTCCACTGCCTTGTTTGTTACCTGCTGTTACTGCTGCTGTTTGGTGTTGCTCCTATTGTTACTCTGCTGACTTCTATTCTTCTTCAACTGTAAACACTTCCAGGTACACACTTCTGAAATTACTTGTTGTTGAAAGCTTGAAGCTTTGAAGCAGAAATAAAAGAAATGAATGTTGATTCCTTCACAATACCTATGTTCAAAACATGGCCATAGGTTGAATGGTAGTCGGTCCGCATTTGTTTAAGTTCGTTCCAACAACAATTGCTCTGTATAAATTAACATACATTCTGTTTGAGATGAAATATTAGATAGCATTGTTTATTAGATCAGGTGTGTTTTAATGTATATAGCCATTGGGGTCTTGATTTAGTTATGACAGTATAACATAGAATCATTGGCAAACATCTGCATGTATTTTGTCTAGACCACTGAATTGTCCAAATCTGTTGTATTTGGTCCGGGACAAATGTACCCGAACAAACTCTCATGCGGTCACATTAAGATTTTGGCCATGTACGCCAACTCTTTTGTCATATTACTTGATCCGATACAGGTTCGATATTGGGCTTCGGTATAGATTCACTGTTTCGAAATAATGCGATGACTTTTTGAGGAAAACTAGCAGGCGTTTTTTAGTTCAATAAGTAGTAGTTTTCTTATTAAACAACCAATTTCATTTATCAAGTCCAAATAGGCTAGTTTTAAAAATCAAACTTGGAGGTCGTCAACATGAGTTTAGTATATGTTATTAGTTTGCTTGCAATCTCACTTAGCAAATTAATAAGCGTATTCACTCAATGAAGACAAGGTATGAGGTATCTCTCACCGCATAAACAATCAATCAGGTAATCGAACAAAATTCGGATTCGGCAGACATAGTAAAAATTCAGTATGTACTTGTCTAAACAAGTAAGTTTGGCATCTTCCTTTTTTTTTATTTTAGAGACAAACGTAATAGAAATGTAGTCACTTTAGGATACCCTTCTAAAAAATGAGATGAGCCTCGCCAAATAAAAATGCGAATTGCGGGGCCCTCAATAATTAACCATAAAAAATACTTAGAATTCGGGACAGGCCGTTTAGCGAATTTTACGGCCTTCCCCAAGGATAATAATACGTTAGACTCTTTAGGTACGGTTTAATTAAATTACATTCTTAAATTCGGGTGTGCATTGATGTGACCCAAATCCAAATCTCAACGAAGTCAAAATGTGTTGACAATCACGGGCGCACTGATTGTGACGTGGTTCGAGATGCATTTTTACGACGTTGCAATTCTATAAAAATAAATGATAATGATAAAAGCGGTTTAAACTTAATAAAAGCACGTAAGTCATAACATATATTTAAATCAGATATTTAGCTATTATAACAATTTAAGCGACCGTGCTAGAACCACGGGATTCGAGGGTGCCTAACACCTTCCCTCGGGTCAACAGAATTCCTTACTTAGAATTTCTGGTTCGCAGACTTCATTTGGAAAAGTCGAAAATTTCCTCGATTTGGGATTCAAGATAAACCGGTGACTTGGGACACCAAAAGCCAAACCTTTCCCAAGTGGCGACTCTGAATTAAATAAATAATCCCATTTCGAATATTGTCACTTAAATTGGAAAAACTCCCCTCGCGCATTTTAAACCCTTCGGGGCGGGGCGCGCAAAAAGGAGGTGTGACAGCTCTGGCGACTCTGCTGGGGAAAATTAACCCAGAACCACTGGTTCAGGGTTCAAGAATTCGAGCTTAGAATAATTGTTATATTTGGCTTTATTATCTGATCTTTATTACATGTTTTTGCATAACGTGCTAAATGTTATTTTTTTTACCGCTTTGATATTATCTGAACTGTATATAAACTGTGCCGAAACCTTTCTCTTCTTACCTCCGGGGAGAAGCTCGCTGGTCGAGACTCCCTATTCTGTTAGTGTCGATACCTGAAATAAGAAAGAGGTCGGACAAGTTACAAAGCCGGACGATCTCGCGGGTCCCCGGTACGTAGCCCCCTCCTCGACTCGAGTTGTCCGCTCGGGTACACAGTCTAGAACAAATACCCAGGGTATAAACCTAGTATAACGAAACTTCATGCCGGATCCCTAGTAGGAACGTTTATTTGCATCATGTTGCATTTGACTTAGGGGGCTCAACACAGGGGTTGGGTCCGTCTAGGACAGGCAACCTGAAATGAAAAGACCATCTTGCTGCATTCCTATCTGTTTTGCGCATTTATTTGCTTCAGTTCCGCATGCTGACCGGTTTCTAAAAAAAGAAAATAGCAGCGTAGGGAGATAATTACTTATTTTGGAAAAATAAAACCAATGTCCAAGTAGTGTCAAAACCTCGCCGGAATTTTTCTAAAAAAAAAGAATAAAAATAAAATTTGTCTTCTTAGTTTGAGTTATTAAAAAAAATAATATAAAAATCTTTTTTTTATCACTTTCAAAATAAAAAAAAAGAAGGTATTTATTTAAAAGAAAAAAAAAACGGAAAATTCATAATTCAAAAAATGTTGTTTCTTTCGTAGTACCCCTTTTATAAAATCAGACTAATAGTCCAAATATTTCCTAAAAAATATATTTTTCTTTAGTCTTTATCTCTTTTCAAAAGAAAAAAATAAAAAATAAAAAATATATTCTTGTTTTCTAGGTTTATTTGATTTTCTCTATTCACGATAATCTCGAACTACGCAGGTTTGATTCTCACCGGATGTGAGATACGTAGGCAACCCTCGTCGGGTTCAACCCCATTTTTTCAAAGTAGCCAAAATCAATGAATAAATAAAAAAAAATGTGTTGCAAACTTTAAAGAGTCGTAAATAAATCAGGTGATGTTGTTTTGTCATAAATAGCCGAATGTTCCCGAAAGGGACGCCGGAAGGCTGACTTTGCATAAACAGCCACCTTTGAGTCATTTTTTAAGGTTTGGTCCAATTGACCCACACAGCCTTAAAATCCTCGTCACCGAGGCGTTGAAAGGCCGTGTTGGCAATATTGAGTTTTCTAATTCGAAAAACGATAAAAAGAGTCATAAATAAATCGGGTGATGCTGTTTTGTCATAAATAGCCGAATGTTCCCGAAAGGGACGCCGGAAGGCTGACTTTGCATAAATAGCCACCTTTGGGTCTTGTTTAGTATTTTTGTCCAGTTGACCCACACGGCCTTAAAATCTTCGTCCTCAAAGTGTTTAAAGGTCGTGTTCAAAACTTGATCCCCTTTGTAAAATATTTTTGAGTCAAAGTCATTTTTGTTGAAATCACCTTAATAAATGTGCAGGATGAGCACGATGCAAAATGAACATTTTTCAATAATGACCAAAATCCCTGTCAAGTTACGGCTATGGTGGAATGATCTAGGTGCTGAAGGACAAAATGAGGTCAAGAAATATCTGAAAGGTCTCGTGGGTTTGTTGGAAATCCAGCCTCGGGGAGATATCATAAGAGCTTTGGTTACCTATTGGGACCCGGCACACAATGTTTTCCATTTCTCTGATTTTGAACTCACCCCGACTTTGGAAGAAACGGCCGGATACATCGGGAATGCTGAACTTCCCTTGAGGCAAAAATACTTGGTCGCCCCAAGAGTTGTCACGGTACATAGGTTCCTAGATTCATTGAAGATACCTAGAACAGTCCACAACCCGGATCTGGCAGCCAGATTTTGTACTCCATGCTTCATATATGATAGGTACGGTCATGAGGGGGGATTCAATAATCCAATCAACAAACTGTGAAGCAAAAGTGTTCGTCAGAAGTGGGACAAGCACAGACGGGTAGCATTCATGATGATGTTCCTGGGCCTTCTGGTATTTCCAAGGAAAGACGGAAACATTGATTTGAAGATATCCGGGGTCGTCAGCACTTTACTCACGCAAAGTGACAGTACTCTCGCGCCTATGGTGGTATCTGACATCTTTCGAGCTCTTACAGCTTGTAAAGCTGGGGGAAATTTCTTCGAAGGTTGTAACTTGCTCCTACAGATATGGATGACCGAGCACCTCTGCCATCATTCCGAGATTTTGAGCCATGGTTCCCCGGAAAAGACTTGCATAGAAGAATCTTACACGAGAACCAAAGAGATCAGTTTGCCCAAAGGAGTCCTGGCATGGACCTCGTTCTTTCAAGCTCTTACTGCCAGCCAAATACAATGGACGCTAGGATGGTTGCCTGTTGATGAGATCCTATATATGTCGGCAGCTAAAACTTATTTCTTACTGATGGGGCTTAAGAGCATTCAACCTTACGCACCCTGCCGAGTTTTGAGACAGTTCGGAAGATGCCAGACAGTACCTCATGAGGAAGATCTTAGCACTCAAGCAATTGAGATAAGTCCTAACGGACAATTCCCAGAAGCAAAGATTCGCCAAATCTGGAGTGAGTGTCAATATTTGAAATCAGATACTTGCGTGCGGGATCGAGCCAAAGGAGAGACAGCGCCAGGTTACCTTGCATGGTATAGAAGGGAACTTGAGCATGAAAGGCCAGCTAAGAGACCCCACATCCGGAATTTCACCGAATCATCGCAAAGGCAGTGGGATTGGTTAGCAAAGGAAAGAGGCTATTGCGCCGAAATCAGCAGGTTAAAGCAACAAGTAGAAGGCTTGAAATATGAGCACAACGTGCAAGCTGCTACCAATCTGGGAGAGCGGAACAGGTTAATTCAGGAAAACGAAATGCTCAGAGCCCAGATCAAACAGATAAGGGTGGATGCAGATAAACAGCCAAGGCGTCGATCAGACGAGGAGCTGATAAAAAGGTTAAAAAGTGAAATTAGGGAATGGCAAGATGGTTTGGAGAAATCTGAAAATGTCATAACGGAGCTCAGGGCTCAGTGGGATACAAGAACAGATAAGCATCACCGATACTTGAATCAATTGGAAGGCGACCACGAGAAAACTGTTGCTAAAATAAAGAGAGAGATGGCTGCACTTGAGATCAAAGCAGCTAATCAGGCCAAGGATTTCCAAATTGAGAGCAGATACTGGTACGACTCAATAGCCCAGATGAAGTTGGAAGTACGGCGACTGAAGCATCAGCATATACAGGATACTCAAGTATTCAAGATATGTAGCGATCAGATAAAACGCCTACTCGTAGAGAAGAAGCAAACCAGAGATAGGATCAAGGCCATTGCCCATGCCATCACCAGACGATGTCTACGATGTGAGAACATGTCCAGCGTTACCGTCCTCTCGGCAGTGATGGGTTATGTCAAGCAGACTATGCATGAGCTGGAGCAACTTGAGAGGGATATCACGCCTAGGACCGCGGCGAGGCCGAACGATGCCCCGCGGACACCAATTTTCAAAACCATAATGCACTCATAAGTCAAGCCTGTATCTTAGCATCTTCTGCCTGTTTTTCCATCAGGGTGATTTTTAGTCTATTTTGAGTCTAGGTTTATTTTCAAAGTTTGCTCTTTCTTTTGCAAAATGTAGTTTGTAATAGACCATTTCAACAATAAAGAGGTTGCTTCTTTTACGCTCATTTGTGTTTTTCGAACTACGTAATGATCTGATTCACGTAGGCATCGTGATACGTAGGCAATCCTCATCGGATCCGGTCGCATTTCTTTTACTGCAAAATAATAATAAAAAAAAGGGGAAAAACTAATAAGAAGAAAATGCCGGAATGACGCATGCTCTCGTAGCAAACATGTAGTAATCCACTTAACTGTATAGGTGCATCATGCCCAACGTGAGATTGACTATATGTTATTTGCTGCAAATTAACAGTGCGTTTGTCGTTGAGTACTTCCAGGGTTTTGAAAAGACGGTTGGTTTGGTGAAAGTCTAGCCTCGCACTCATACTTCACGAGGTCAAGGAGAAGTGTTCAACTACCTGTTGTTAGGACTAGAAGTAGTACTCACACTTACTTTACCAGGTCAAAAGGAAGTGTGGAAATGTCTTCAGAAATTCCATTGCAAACAATCCCTGTTTCTGAGGAGATCTCAATCTCAGCCGTCCTCACACCTGAATCCGCAACTGCGGAGGAAAATAGAATCCTACGGCTCCGCATGTTGGAAATGTTGGACGACTGGAATAATGGGAAAGAACCGCCAAGTGTCGTCCCCGGATTCCCTGAATTATTCTCCAGGTCGAGTGGGACTTCTAATGTCCCCATAAATTATCCTGCTACCCCATTCAGGTACCCAGCCACCTCAGCCTTCTCTGCTGGATCGCCTTCTGAGCCTCATCCCCGAATGTCATCCACTGATGCAAGCATGAACATCTTTACTGCATCGCCTTGCCCGATTACGGCACAGCCTACCACGTACAAGCCAAGCTTTGACTCATCCTCTTTTACATTCCAAGCACCATCGTTCTCAATGGAACCAACTAGGTTCGCTACCAGCACTAATCCTCTACCGCCTCAGTGCGAGCTTGCACCCGGGCAGGATCAGAACCCCAGAATTGCAGAACAAAATGAGATTGCCAAGAGAATGAGAAGCCTTGAACAAAGTTTGAAGAATATGCAAGGATTGAGCGGACAGAAGAGCGTCTCTTACGCCGACCTGTGCATGTTCCCTCACGTGCACCTGCCAACGGGTTTCAAGACCCCAAAGTTCGAGAAATACGATGGGCACGGTGACCCCATTGCACATCTTAAGAAATACTGCAACCAATTGCGGGGAGCCGGCGGAAAAGAAGAACTGCTAATGGCATATTTTGGGGAAAGTCTAGTAGGGATAGCCTCGGAATGGTATATGGACCAGGAAATGTCCCGATGGCATATATGGGATGATCTCGCCAGAGATTTTGTGAAACAATTCCAGTATAACATCGACATTGCGCCAGACCGAAATTCTCTGTCGAATTTGAAGAAGAAACCTTTAGAAAGCTTCAGAGAATATGCTATTAAGTGGCGTGAACATGCGTCAAGAGTAAAGCCTCCCATGGATGAAGTGGAAATGGTCACTACCTTTCTCCAGGCTCAAGAGTCTGACTATTTCCAAAACATGATGTCAGCCATGGGTAAGCCATTCGCGGAAGCGATCAAGATTGGAGAGATGGTGGAAAATGGTTTGAAAACAGGTAGGATTCTGAGTCAAGCAGCCATAAGGGCGACCTCCCAGGCCGTCCAAAGCGGGTCCGGAGGAACGACAAGAGGGAAAAAGAAGGAAGAAACGACTATGGCAGCCTCGGAAGCAAGGGAGTATCGTCATCCCAGGCCCCGTTTTCCGGAAAGAACCCCACAACACTACTACCCCCACTCAAATTTGGCATATGCTCATCAACCTTATATGGTCATGAATGCCCAACCTTATACCCATCCACCACAACAAGCCAACCGAGGCCCAGCTCCACCTCCCAGAAATCAGCCTCCTTACCGCAACCACTATAACCCACAACCCCCGCAGAATAACTTCCGCCCTCAGGAGCCACCCAGAAGGCGGACTTTCACGCCCATCGGTGAACCATACTCAACTTTGTTCCCAAAGCTGGTCCAGTTGGGTTTCTTGCAACCAATCCCTCAAACAAGGCAAAACCCGACGTCACCTTCTTACAAAGCTGGAGTCAGATGCGCCTATCATTCAGGGGCCGAGGGACATGATACAAATGACTGCTGGTCGTTGAAAAGAGTGGTCGAAAATTTGATAGAGCAAGGGAAAATAGTGCTAAGGGACGAGGAGATCCCGAATGTAACTAACAATCCATTACCTGCTCACAATAATGGGCCGCTGATCGGAATGATTTGTGAAGACAAAGAGTTCGACCCTGCTCTGAAAGCCATAATTGCCATTGTCGATACGGGGAAGAGGCCCGAAGCAGACCAGAAACCAGAAAAGGGGGAGGAGGCCAAAGCTATAAAGAAAGTGCCTGAGAAGAAGGTGGAGAAGAAAGTGGTACCGGTAAAGGGTGGAGTTCTTTACATACCACGAGGTCGAGCTGAGAAGACGCAGAACTTCGGAATCAAAAAGACAAAACCTATGTACGTGCCGAAAGGGGCCTATGTGGTCCGGGGGACGATTCAACCACCTCGGCTGAATGAGCCAGTGGTTATCGGACGCGTGCCACAAAAGCCAATGACCAACCCGTCCACAGTGCCGTGGAATTATCAAAAGACTTTGGTAATGTACAAAGGTAAAGAGGTCATGGGAGAACTTCCAGAAAATACTTTCATTGGAAGGTATTCAAATACCCAAGAACTGAACAACGCCACACAAAGGCGCTTCCCGCCAAAGAAGCCCGTAAGTGTTGAAGAAGCGGAAGTGTTCTTCCAACAAATGAAAATGCCGGATTACGAAGTGATAGATCAACTGCGCAAGTACCCCGAGCAAGTGTCCATGCTGTCATTGTTAATGAGGTCGACCGAGCATCAAAAGATCTTACTGAAGACCCTGAATGAAGCATATGTGCCAGTTGAAACCTCGGTAGAACAATTAGAGCGGATGACAGAAAGATTCTTCGCCGTTAACAAAATCTCTTTCAGCAAGAACGATCTACCCCCGGAAGGAGCGGCACACAACAAGGCTTTGCATCTAACAGTTAAATGTGAAGACTATTATGTCAAGCAGGTAATGTTGGATGGGGGCTCAGGCGTTGACATTTGCCCGCTCTCCAGGCTACAAAGAATGGAAATTGGGACCGGAAGAATCCGACCCAACAATGTCTGCGTAAGGGCTTTCGACGGAATCAAGAGAGATACCATGGGAGAAATAGACCTATTGTTGGTCATAGGACCAGTCGAATTTCAAGTAACCTTCCAGGTGCTCGACATGGATACATCCTACAATTTTCTCCTTGGCAGACCTTGGATCCATGCGGCAGGAGCCGTGCCTTCCACTCTTCACCAGATGGTGAAGTTCGAGTACGAAGACCGAGAGATCGTGGTCCATGGGGAAGATGAGCATGCTATTTATCGGGACCCATCCATCCCATATCTGGAACCGAGAGAAGGGAGCGAACATACGGTCTATCAAGCTTTTGAGATTGTACTGGCAGAGCAGCACGAAGAGGGAATACCCTGCCCCCAGCCTTTCTTGTCTAACGCCTCGGTTATGGTGGCCAAAGAGATGATCCGGCACGGATTTAGGCCAGGGAAGGGGCTTGGACGAACCCTTCAGGGCATAACAGAACCCATTACCTTGCCAGTCACCAAGAAAGCTTTTGGACTAGGTTTCAAACCTACTTCAGCAGACGAAGAGTGGGCAAAGAAAAGAAAAAATGAGGGTTGGAAGTTACCTCGACCACTGCCAGATTTATATGCAACTTTCATCAGGCCAAGGTACGCCGAAGAAGAAGATGACGAGGTCTTCACAGCTGAGGAAATCGAGGAGATATGTGGAGTGATGAGAGAGATGCTCTACGAGATCCACATGGTTCAACCAGGTGAAGGCACAAGCACTGCTGAGATGATGTACGTGGGGCCAAACGCCGAACTTCAAAACTGGGAGGCCACGCCATTCCCGACTAGACGGAAGTCCGGGTAAACCTGTCCTGCCACCTTTCCTGTGTCACAAGTTATCTCCAGGACATAACTTGAACGTTTTCTTCCTTTCCATTGTTTGTTTTGTACTCCTGAGTTGTAAACATTGTTGTCTTCCAACTTTCCAAAGAAAATAAAAAAAATCATCATTGCTTTCCCATTCTTTCTTTTGTTCTGATTTTTGTTATTTTTCCTTTTATCTTTCTTTTCAGTTATAATAATGCGGCTTTAAATATGACATGCTTGCGGACTTCACGCCCAGATCACAATGAGCTATTTAACTGCGAATTAATGAACCCAGAACCAGAATATGATGCGGAAGAAGCTTTTAGGGAAATAAACTGAGAGTTGGAATATTTTGAGAATAAACCTAAGCCAAATCTGAATGACACCGAACCGGTTAATTTAGGAACTCCTGAAGAAATCTGGGAGACCAAAATAAGCATTCACACGGACAAGAAAATGCGAGAGGCGATAATTCAACTTCTTTTTGAATTTAAAGACGTGTTTGCTTGGTCATATGATGACATGCCGGGTCTAGGTGTTGATCTAGTGGTTCATAAATTGCCGATTCATCCTGATTGTCCTCCAGTTCAACAAAAGCAACGAAAGTTCAAAACTGAGGTCAGTGACAAGATTAAAGAGGAGATCACTAAACAACTGAAAACGGGAGTGATTCGGGTAGTCCAATATATAACATGGTTGGCGAATGTGGTTCCGGTACTGAAAAAGGACGGGAAGACTCAGGTATGTGTAGATTACCGAGATTTGAATAGAGCAAGTCCCAAAGATAATTTCCCACTTCCCAACATCCACATCCTCGTTGATAATTGCGCCAAACACGAGATACAGTCTTTCGTAGATTGTTACGCTGGGTATCATCAGGTACTGATGGATGAAGAGGATGCCGAGAAAACTGCCTTCACCACGCCTTGGGGCACCTACTGTTATCGGGTTATGCCATTCGGTTTGAAGAATGCTGGGGCTACTTACATGAGGGCCATGACTACCATTTTTCATGACATGATGCATCAGGAAATAGAGGTGTACGTGGATGACGTGATAGTCAAGTCTAGGACGCAGGATAATCACACCCAAGACTTGAGGAAATTCTTCGAGAGACTAAGGAAGTATGACTTGAAGCTAAACCCAGCCAAATGTGCTTTCGGAGTTCCGTCGGGAAAACTTTTGGGCTTCATCGTAAGCAGGAGAGGTATCGAGCTAGATCCAACTAAGATAAAATCCATCAGAGATCTGCCTCCCCCAAGAACAAAGAAAGACATAATGAGTCTTTTGGGCAGTTTGAACTACATCAGTCGGTTTATTGCCCAGCTGACAAGCACGTGTGAGCCCATATTCAAGCTATTAAGGAAAGATGCGGCGATTAAATGGACAACTGAGTGTCAAGAAGCCTTTGATAAAGTCAAAGAATACCTTTCGAATCCCCCAGTCTTGGTCCCTCCAGAACCAGGGAGGCCACTTTTCTTGTATCTAACAGTCCTGGAGAACTCTTTCGGTTGCGTCCTCGGGCAACACGACATAACCGGAAAGAAGGAGCAAGCAATCTACTACTTGAGCAAGAAATTCTCCGGTTACGAGGCCAAATACACTCTGCTGGAAAGAACATGTTGCGCTCTGACGTGGGTTGCTCAAAAGCTGAGACATTATCTCCAAGCCCACACTACTTTCCTCATAAGCAGGCTGGATCCTTTGAAATATATATTTCAGAAACCGATGCCTACCGGGAGACTGGCCAAGTGGCAAATCCTGCTTACCGAATTCGACATAGTCTATGTCACTCGCACAACAATGAAAGCCCAGGCGCTAGCAGATCATTTGGCCGAAAATCCGGTCGATGAGGATTACCAGCCATTGAGTACCTACTTTCCAGATGAAGAAGTAAACGCCGTAGAGGTGGTCTCGGAGGACGCTCATGTTTGGAAGATGTTCTTTGATGGAGCCGTGAATGCCAAAGGTGTAGGAATTGGGGCAATTTTGATCTCGCCCTCCGGTCAGCATTATCCCGCCACAGCTAGACTGCGTTTCTTTTGCACAAATAATACAGCTGAGTATGAAGCCTGCATCATGGGCATGCATATGGCAATCGATCAGGATGTCGAAGACTTATTGATTATGGGAGATTCTGACCTGATTATCCGACAAGTCCAAGGTGAATGGGAAACTCGGGATGTCAAACTTATCCCATACCGACAGCATGTGGAGGACCTCAGCAAGCGCTTTACATCAATAGAGTTCAGGTATATCCCGAGGTGTCACAATGAACTGGCAGATGCACTTGCTACTTTGGCTTCAATGCTACCCTACCCGGGCAACGCCCACGTCGATCCTTTGGAAATCCAAATCAAGGAAAGACACGGTTACTGCAGTGTAATCGAGGCGGGATCAAATACGCAGCCTTGGTACCATGACATCAAGAGGTTCCTGAAGACACAAGAATACCCCGAGCACGCTACTGGAGATCAAAAGAGGACCATTAGGCGACATGCAAGTGGTTTCTTTCTGAGCGGTGAATTGTTATATAAGAGGACCCCGGACCTCAATCTCCTAAGATGTGTCGATATCGAGGAAGCAAGGAAGATCATGCACGAAGTACACGCAGGTGTGTGCGGACCTCACATGAACGGGTATATCTTAGCGAAGAAAATCCTTCGAGCAGGTTATTACTGGATAACCATGGAAAAGGATTGCTTTAGCTTCGTTCGGAAGTGTCATCAGTGTCAGGTGCACGGTGATCTGATTCATGCACCTCCCACAGAACTGCATCCCATGTCTGCGCCTTGGCCATTTGTCGCCTGGGGCATGGAACGTCATTGGACCAATCGAACCAAAGGCTTCGAATGGACACAGGTTTATACTGGTTGCCATAGACTACTTCACAAAATGGGTAGAGGCTGTCACTCTCAAGTCGGTCACTAAGAAAGCTGTGGTGGATTTTGTACACTCAAATCTTATCTGTCGTTTCGGTATTCCTGCGACTATCATTACAGATAACGCAGCAAACTTGAACAGTCACTTGATGGGAGATGTATGCGAGCAATTCAAGATAACGCATAGGAATTCTACTCCTTATCGGCCGAAAGCCAATGGTGCTGTGGAAGCGGCGAACAAAAACATCAAGAAGATTTTGAGGAAAACGATCCAAAGTTCCCGACAGTGGCATGAGCAGTTACCATTTGCATTATTAGGGTATCGCACTACGGTACGCACATCGGTAGGAGCGACTCCCTATCTTCTGGTTTATGGGACCGAGGCTGTAATACCGGCAGAGGTAGAAATTCCTTCGCTTCGAACCATTGTCGAAGCAGAAATCGAAGACAGTGAGTGGGTCAAGACTCGGTTAGAGCAATTGACTTTGATTGATGAAAAGCGAATGGCCGCGATTTGTCACGGACAGTTGTACCAACGAAGAATGGCCCGTGCTTACAACAAGAAAGTCCGGCCCAGGAATTTCGAAGTAGGTCAGCTGGTACTGAGGCGTATTCTGCCGCATCATGAGGAAGCCAAAGGGAAGTTTGCTCCAAATTGGAAAGGCCCATACATCATAAGGAAGATATTGCCAAGAAGAAGCGTTGTATTTAGGTGATATCGAAGGAAATGACCCCGAAACAGCAGTAAATGCAGATGCAGTCAAGAGATACTACGTCTAAATTATACTCCAGTGGTCCTGACACATTTGAAAATGACGAAGGTCTTATTCCCCACTACTCCCAAACACTACCCAATTCTCTCTACAAGCCTTTGGGCCGCTTACAAAAAAAAAAAAACAACAACAAAAACAAAACATTGATTGAGGCCTGAACTACGTTTGACTTGATTCCGAAAGGATACGTAGGCAGCCTCTCCCTGAGGTTCAGTCACACCAATAATAAAATCCCATTCACCCTGAAATTGAAACCGGGGCACGTCGAGTAGTTTAGAAGTTAGTATCATCTACCTCTCTTTACCAAGCACAAGCCTTCAAATCAATTACCAAAGATATTGGGAAACCAATAAGCGTCACAAATGGAGACCGGCACACTCTGAATTGAGAGAGATAAAATGAGAGAGTCTCGTCGGTGAAAACCTTCGGGCACCACGAGGCGACGGGAGTAGAGAAACCAAAATGAGAGAGCTTGTTTAGTAAAAACTCACAAAGAGTGCTATCAAGCGATTACAGGAAGAGAAATGAGAGAGGTCAGCCAGCGAAAACCCGCAAAGGGCGCTGTTGGCCGAAAAGAATGACTCCACCCCAAAGAGGTCTCGGCAAAGCTCCACCGGTTTGGAATCACAGATCCGTTCTAGTTCAGGGAAATGCAAGTTCATGGAAGATCAGGCGTCCAGTCCAAAGAGCATGTCATGTCATTTAAAGCCAGCGTTATCTTCCTCAGATAAGTTTTTCTCGTCCCGAAAGAGACATTCCCTTCCTGAAATTTGTTTTCTCCTTTCTTTGTTTCTCTTCGAATACCGTTTTATGTTTTAACCACAAGTTCAGGATACACCGGAAAGGGCAGGTGGCAGGTTTGTTTTCACGGAATTCCGTTTCATGAAGGAAAACACCCCGTTTCGTTGGTACGTCTGTCCAAACTTGATAAATCATGATATTTGATGGCGTTCAAAGTAAAGAGGAAAAGAGAAATTTCCCCAGCAAGTCCGTCTTTGGACGAATCCCACAGAGTCTCTCCTTGTACAATCCCCCACAAAGTCTCCCCAATATAAATTAAAAAAAAAAAAAATCCCCGTTGGAATTTCCCCAACACATCCCCAACGAGTCCCTTTGTAAATGTTCCCCCACAGAGCTTCCTTTTGTACGAATCCCCATAGAATACCTCCAATAAAATCCCCGTTGAGAACCTCCAAGCAAAACGGGACAAAAAAAAAAGAGAGAAAACAAAAAAGAGCCTTACGAGGCAAATCATCACAGAATCTGGAAATACAAGCCTGAGCGGTCTAAAGGGTTTCGGCATATGAATCAAATCAATGGCAGGACTTCACAACAGAAATGAAGACGCAACAAAGCAACCGGGAACAATCAAGGTCACCAAACCGACCGTCATTTCCGAACTAACAATTGTTCTTTGTCTAAAAAGTTGAAACAAGTGTAATCCAAGACAACCGTGCAAGAAGCAGGTGTCGCCCAAAGAAGAAGGTACATGGGTACAAGAAATATTTTGGTAATAAGGAATTCACTCGAAAGGTAAGTTTCCACGGAACTCCCTTTTATCTTTACTAAAACAAGAAAATTCAGAAAAAAAGTCAGTTGTTGTTCTCGAATTTTGTCCCCAGCATCAGCATTAGGGTTTTAAACCCTAAACTGAAATTTTCCCATTTAGCCAGCATTAGGGTTTTAAACCCTAAACTGAGCTTTTTCCACGCAATCAGCATTAGGGTTTTAAACCCTAAACTGAATTTTTCCTTTAGTCAGCATTAGGGTTTTAGACCCTAAACTGAACTTTTTCCTTTCAGTCAGCATTAGGGTTTTAAACCCTAAACTAAGCTTTCCCATGAAATCAGCATTAGGGTTTTAAACCCTAAACTGAACATTTTCCTTTAGTCATCATTAAGGTTTTAAACCCTAAACTGAACTTTTTCCTTTCAGCCAACATTAGGGTTTTAAACCCTAAACTGAGCTTTTCCATGCAATCAACATTAGGGTTTTAAACCCTAAACTGAATTTTTCCTTTAGTCAGCATTAGGGTTATAAACCCTAAACTGAACTTTTCCATTCAGCCAACATTAGGGTTTTAAACCATAAACTGAGCTTTTCCATGCAATCAGCATTAGGGTTTTAAACCCTAAACTGAACTTTTTCCTTTAGTCAGCATTAGGGTTTTAAACCCTAAACTGAACTTTTTTCTTTCAATCAGCATTAGGGTTTTAAACCCTAAACTGAGCTTTTCCATGCAATCAGCATTAGGGTTTTAAACCCTAAACTGAACTTTTTCCTTTAGTTAGCATTAGGGTCTTAAACCCTAAGCTGAACTTTTTCCTTTCAGCCAGCATTAGGGTTTTAAACCCTAAACTGAGCTTTTCCATGCAATCAGCATTAGGGTTTTAAACCCTAAACTGAATTTTCCCTTTAGTCAGCATTAAGGTTTTAAACCCTAAACTGAACTTTTCCTTTCAGCCAGCATTAGGGTTTTAAACCCTAAACTGAGCTTTTCCATGCAATCAGCATTAGGTTTTAAACCCTAAACTGAACTTTTTCCTTTAGTCAGCATTAGGGTTTTAAACCCTAAACTGAACTTTTTCCTTTCAGCTAGCATTAGGGTTTTAAACCCTAAACTGAGCTTTTCCATGCAATCAGCATTAGGGTTTTAAACCCTAAACTGAATTTTCCTTTTAGTCAGCATTAGGGTTTTAAACCCTAAACTGAATTTTTCCTTTAGTCAGCATTAGGGTTTTAAACCCTAAACTGAACTTTTTCCATTCAGCCAGCATTAGGGTTTTAAACCCTAAACTGAGCTTTTCCATGCAATCAGCATTAGGGTTTTAAACCCTAAACTGAACTTTTTCCTTTAGTCAGCATTAGGGTTTTAAACCCTAAACTGGACTTTTTTCTTTCAATCAGCATTAGGGTTTTAAACCCTAAACTAAGCTTTTCCATGCAATCAGCATTAGGGTTTTAAACCCTAAACTGAACTTTTTCCTTTAGTCAGCATTAGGGTCTTAAACCCTAAACTGAACCTTTTCCTTTCAGCCAGCATTAGGGTTTTAAACCCTAAACTGAGCTTTTCCATGCAATCAGCATTACGGTTTTAAACCCTAAACTGAACTTTTCCTTTCAGCCAGCATTAGGGTTTTAAACCCTAAACTGAGCTTTTCCATGCAATCAGCATTAGGGTTTTAAACCCTAAACTGAATTTTTCCTTTAGTCAGCATTAGGGTTTTAAACCCTAAACTGAACCTTTTCCATTCAGCCAGCATTAGGGTTTTAAACCCTAAACTAAGCTTTTCCATGCAGTCAGCATTAGGGTTTTAAACCCTAAACTGAACTTTTTCCTTTAGTCAGCATTAGGGTTTTAAACCCTAAACTGAACTTTTTCCTTTCAGCCAGCATTAGGGTTTTAAACCCTAAACTGAGCTTTTCCATGCAGTCAGCATTAGGGTTTTAAACCCTAAACTGAATTTTTCCTTTAGTCAGCATTAGGGTTTTAAACCCTAAACTGAACTTTTTCCATTCAGCCAGCATTAGGGTTTTAAACCCTAAACTAAGCTTTTCCATGCAGTCAGCATTAGGGTTTTAAAACCCTAAACTGAATTTTTTCTTTAATCATCATTAGGGTTTTAAACCCTAAACTGAACTCTTTTCATTCAGCCAGCATTAGGGTTTTAAACCCTAAACTTAGTTTTTCCATTTAGTCAGCATTAGGGTTTTAAACCCTAAACTGAATTTTTCCTTCAGCCAGCATCAGGGTTTTAAACCTTAAACTGAACTTTTTTCTGTAATCAGCATTAGGGTTTTAAACCCTAAACTGAACTTTTCCTTCAGTCAGCATTAGGGTTTTAAACCCTAAACTGAACTTTTCCCCAGTTGGTCAGTATTAGAGTTTCAACTCTAAAACTGAACTTCTCCCCAGCTAGTCGGTATTAGGGCTCCAACCCTGAACTAAGCATTTTTATCTTCCTTCATCTATTTTATGAACTTCCTGGCAAATAATTCACAAAATTTTCCTAGTGAAACTGGGGCAGAAAATTTCGTTCGTTTGTTTGTTTTCTCCCGCAGGTCTAACCTCGAGCCACACGGATCGAAATGACCCACGAGATGAGTCTCAACTCAGAATCAAAGAAGAAAAAGACAAAAAGAAGATGTCCCGAGATATCAGAGTAAATGGAAGGCGGATCGACTCCAACATTTGATTAAGGTCCTGAACTCTGCCTGTCGCGTTTCACTCAGCATCCCAAAGATTGAACAAGTCACCGCAACTCGCAAGCATCAAGATTAGGATCAATGTCTCCAAGCACAATCAGCTAAGACCCAATATCAAGCCGCAAAAGAATCATAGATAGGAATCTTGTAACTAGCAGTTGACATGCATATAAGTGTTTAGTTTAGTTTCAATTTTCTTTGGTTGTAATAAGGCGGTCAGTAAAGTAGCGGTGACAACAGCAACAGCAGTAACAACAAGCATCGCAGTCCCATGGTAGTCCCAGCTACCAAAACTTCCCGAACTACATTGATCTGATTCCTGTTTAGCCCAGGATATGTAGGAAACCTTTGAAGCAAAGGTTCGGTCAAATCTTTCAAAAAATGCTTCACACGGAGTAGTCCATAGGCAAAAATCGCTCATATCCGCTCACTTTATCTTTGCACGAAAACCCTTCGTGTTTCCGAACAAAGAGGGGCAGCTGTGAGCACGTGATTTTTGTCTTACGCGACAATCGCTCCAAAAGAATTAAAAAATAATAACAAATGGTCCTGCTGTACAAATTTGGATTTTACATGGCACTTTGTTAATTATTTATGATTTTTGCCCATTTTTATTAAAACAAAATACAAAATGTATGTGTCGTGCGTAATGTGAACCGTAATCCGATTGTTAAATGGGAGATCACAAAAATACGCATTTCTTTTGTCCTGATTTGTTGCCTTGTTTAATTTTACCTACTTTTAACATTTTATACGCGTGAAATAAATATGTTAAGTGTTAATTAATGGTGTCTAGTTTTATTTAATTAGGTTGTGTATTTAGGAAATTAGAAATAAAGAAAAAGAGGGTAAAAATTTGTTTTAAATGAATCTAGGTCATGCCCATTTCAAAATCTGAAGCCCAAATGAACGGCCCAAGCCACCAGTCCGAACAGCCCACCCCGAGGCCACAAAATGACGTAGTTTAACACCAAAACTACGTCGTTTCAATGCCGATCCATCTCAACCATTCAAACCAAACTGATCCAACGGCCAAGATCTCACACCCCGTACCCACTAACAGACCCGACCCGTCTCACCCGGACCGACCCCAACCCTTTACCCTCGAAACGACACCGTTCCCCGTTAGTTGAAGGATCCTGGCCCTTCATCACATCTCATCCAACGGCCAGGATCCACCTATCCACTAACTATATAAACCCATAACCTTACCCTGCCCCCTATCCGAACCCCAGCCTTAGGTCACCTTCGTCCTCATCCCTTTCCCCTCCAAAACCCTAGCCGCCCCTGTATTCTTCACCATGAAAGCCGGCGGCATGGACGCCGGTAACCCCACCCACCATAGAACCCCCTTGCCATCCTGAACATGGATCTGTTAACTACTTAACTCGAATCCCTTCCCACCGTCTCGAATCTTCGTTTGAAGATTTGAGTCGGAACTTGACTTACACCGTTTAACCCCAGTTTCACACCAGACACTCCCCAGACCCCCCTCGTGACTAAACCATGCTCGGTTTGGTCCGAATCTGACCAGGGAAGCATGAATCCTAGATCTAATCTTTGGAACCTTAGGGTTCCTCGTCACTGGTCCGTATCTCGTTTAAACCAAGAGATTAAGGTCTAATGGACCTTAATCGAAGTGTTTCTCATCTGAGAAACACTTCGATTAAAGTCCGTTCAGCCTTAAGAAAGGTCTGTTCGAATCCAAGTTAAGGTTTTTTGATTTTTCGGGATTTAAGGTGAGTTTTGTTTTCTTTTCTTTATTCTGTTAGTCCATGTTTGTTTAAAAGGCTGTTCATGTTGCTGTGAAATTTGTGTTTCGAATTTTACCGACTATGTCCTGTCCACCTTGCCTGAACCTCTGTTTATTTGATTGAGTCCTTCTTCTACTTGTTCTGATAATGTGTATGTACGTATTTGTTGTGCAATAAGTTGAATTTCAAATTTAAACTGATTAACTGATTCCTCGAGTACAATTCTGCTTAGTCAGTACAATTCAAATCATGCGTTCGATACTGTTAAATGTCTGATTTTTGGCTACGATTGTACATGTTATGATTAATATAGTCGAGTCGACATGTGTCGTCAATTAGTTTTCAACTGCCTGAACAATAACAAATCAATTTGCTTCTGGACACATTTGTTTGAATCGATTAGGAACTGAGTTTAGTACTTATAATTGTTGATTTGAATCAGGAATGTGAAATCAAATGTTTTGTTTAGTTACAGTTTCTGAAATTGCAGGGCATGTGCACTTGTGTACAACATGTGCATTGGTGCACCACAAGGTGCATTTGTGCACAGCTTGTGCCCTGCATAAGGGCTTTTGAATAAAATAGTTGACAGCACGTGCTGTCAGACATATTCTGCTGCCCATTACCCTGCTTTAGTTTAAGAAGTATTAAACCCCATTTAAAAGAGTAAGTCTGCCAGGGAATGTGATGGGGGGTTAATACTTAAATAGCTAAGTGGAAACTGAAAAGAAGATAGCACATGGGAGGGGTATTCTTTTGGTCTAACAGGCTGTTAAGGGGGTGATGTTAAGGCTTATAAAAGGGACAGGCATACAAACCTATAGGGGACAGATTTTTGATATACACACACACAGATACAAGAGAGAAAGGATATAGAAAAATCAGGAACTGTTTTCTTCACATTGTTGTTGGATTTCATTTGTTCTTCTACTTGTTCAATCGATTCTGATCCTTCCAAGTTTAAACTGAGCTCACTGGTTGTAGTTTGCATTGGTTTATTTCCTGAAGTTTGGTCTATCTGGGGTTTCTATTTCCACTGCCTTGTTTGTTACCTGCTGTTACTGCTGCTGTTTGGTGTTGCTCCTATTGTTACTCTGCTGACTTCTATTCTTCTTCAACTGTAAACACTTCCAGGTACACACTTCTGAAATTACTTGTTGTTGAAAGCTTGAAGCTTTGAAGCAGAAATAAAAGAAATGAATGTTGATTCCTTCACAATACCTATGTTCAAAACATGGCCATAGGTTGAATGGTAGTCGGTCCGCATTTGTTTAAGTTCGTTCCAACAGCAATTGCTCTGTATAAATTAACATACATTCTGTTTGAGATGAAATATTAGATAGCATTGTTTATTAGATCAGGTGTATTTTAATGTATATAACCATTGGGGTCTTGATTTAGTTATGACAGTATAACATAGAATCATTGGCAAGCATCTGCATGTATTTTGTCTAGACCACTGAATTGTCCAAATCTGTTGTATTTGGTCCGGGACAAATGTACCCCGAACAAACTCTCATGCGGTCACATTAAGATTTTGGCCATGTACGCCAACTCTTTTGTCAGATTACTTGATCCGATACATGTTCGATATTGGGCTTCGGTATAGATTCACTGTTTCGAAATAATGCGATGACTTTTTGAGGAAAACTAGCAGGCGTTTTTTAGTTCAATAAGTAGTAGTTTTCTTATTAAACAGCCAATTTCATTTATCAAGTCCAAATAGGCTAGTTTTAAAAATCAAACTTGGAGGTCGTCAACATGAATTTAGTATATGTTATTAGTTTGCTTGCAATCTCACTTAGCAAATTAATAAGCATATTCACTCGATGAAGACAAGGTATGAGGTAACTCTCACCGCATAAACAATCAATCAGGTAATCGAACAAAATTTGGATTCGGCAGACATAGTAAAAATTCAGTATGTACTTGTCTAAACAAGTAAGTTTGGCATCTTCCTTTTTTTTATTTTAGAGACAAACGTAATAGAAATGTAGTCACTTTAGGATACCCTTCTAAAAAATGAGATGAGCCTCGCCAAATAAAAAATGCGAATTGCGGGGCCCTTAATAATTAAACATAAAACATACTTAGAATTCGGGACAGGCCGTTTAGCAAATTTTACGGCCTTCCCCAAGGATAATAATACGTTAGACTCTTTAGGTACGGTTTAATTAAATTACATTCTTAAATTCGGGTGTGCATTGATGTGACCCAAATCCAAATCTCAACGAAGTCAAAATGTGTTGACAATCACGGGCGCATAGATTGTGACGTGGTTCGAGATGCATTTTTACGACGTTGCAATTCTATAAAAATAAATGATAATGATAAAAGCGGTTTAAACTTAATAAAAGCACGTAAGTCATAACATATATTTAAATCAGATATTTAGCCATTATAACAATTTAAGCGACCGTGCTAGAACCACGGGATTCGAGGGTGCCTAACACCTTCCCTCGGGTCAACAGAATTCCTTACTTAGAATTTCTGGTTCGCAGACTTCATTTGGAAAAGTCGAAAATTTCCTCGATTTGGGATTCAAGATAAACCGGTGACTTGGGACACCAAAAGCCAAACCTTTCCCAAGTGGCGACTCTGAATTAAATAAATAATCCCATTTCGAATATTGTCACTTAAATTGGAAAAACTCCCCTCGCGCATTTTAAACCCTTCGGGGCGGGGCGCGCAAAAAGGAGGTGTGACATTAGTTTTAACATGGTGAGTGATCGTGTCACTCCTGCTGGGGGACGATTTTCCCTTTCCCTTTCCCTTGCTCTGTGCTCCCAAAACTGGTTGGGTATAAAGTTGCTTGATGGGGATGCTATTTCTGCTGGGGATGATATTTCTGCTGGGGATGGTTTTCCATTTATCCCTTCCCCGCTCTTTTGTTTCAAAACATGCTGGGGGAATCCTCTTCAACTCCAAAACTACTCCCTTAAAAGTTTATTTTCTCTCAGCACTGCAGGGAATAAAATGTTATCATCTGGGGATAATGTTATTGAGGATAGGATTGTTGGGGTTATCTTGTTGCGGATCAGTCCTCTCTTTCTCCTTCTCCCCTTCTGTGATGTCCGAACACCCTGGAACTTGGTTAGTGATCTATTGAAATTCTGCTGGGGATCCTCTTGTAACTTGATCTATAAGTTTCTCAACTATTGCTTTCCAGCTTTTCTCCATGTTTTCCTTAACTTTCTAGGCCGGTTTGTCATTTGGTCTTGCAACCAATGCCTTTTGTATTATTGCGACTTTGGCCTGTCCCCTTCGCATTTTGCTTTGTACCATTTTGGCCACTGGTAGTAAACTCTGAAGAATCCTTCTCAAAACAAATTTCTGGAAAAATCTTTTTAGACAAAGAAATAAAAAGATAGAAAGAGAGAAAAATCTTTCTAAACAAATGCTGGGGGGAGAAGAAAAGGAAAGAACTTATCTGGACGGTATGACTGGTCCCAACGATCATGTCGTGCATTACGGATTAATCGACCCAGTCTATTTGTATCAATCAATCTTCCTAATGGCCTCATTTGCCGGGAATGACCAGACGCCCAATTTTTGCCATATGCAGATTCTTTCTGCCGATCTCAGCTTGTCGCCTCATAGTGCCCTTCGAGGGGTTTTCACTAATAAGACTCCCTCCTTTCTCTCAGCTCCCATCGCCTTATGGTGCCTGTGAAGGTTTTCACTGATAAGACTCTCTCGTTTTATTTCTCTCATCTTTCGTCTCCTTATGGTGCATGTGAAGGTTTCACCGATAAAACTCTCTCATTTTATTTTATTTTTTCAGCGGGGGATTGGAGTGTTGCCGATATGACTCTCTCTTCTGGAGATTCTTTTCGGCTATCAATTCATTTCCAGTTTATGATCCTCTTCTTTTCTGGGGATCAGTGTATTATTCTCGGCTTTCATTTGCCTGACTTGGCACCTCTTGGATACTAATCGTGAGGTCTTTTTTGGACATTACATGTAGGTTTTTTGTGTGGGGTTAAAAGAAAAGGCTAGCAAAAATTCAGAAATAACTTTGATGGGTGAAACATTACAACTCTTGGAATCAAACCTCTTTTGAAACTTTAAAACATAACTTCTGCCCCAATTTTCTTGTTTGAGGGATTTTTATTTTTTGTTACATTATGACCGAGCCGTGAGGCGCCTACGTATCCTTCTTTGAGGAATCAGGTCAAACGTTGTTCCCATGATTCCTTTGTTTTTCTTATGACCTTTATCTTGTTTTCATTTTTCTTTTCTTTTTTTTTTCTTTTTCCATATATTTTTCCCATTAGTGACTCCAAAAGAGGGGTATGAAAGAATAAATAAGGCTCAAAGGGGGAAGCAAAGGTTAAAAGTGTTTGGATAGAAGAAAGAATTGCCTCCATCATTTCATTATCCAATAAGTACCAAGTACAAACAAACGAACCAATAACTATCATAATCAAAGAAATTACGCATAATATCTTTTGACTACATCAGAATTGATAGCCATGTCGACGCATCTTCCTTCGATATCTGTTAGACATAAAGCGCCGTTGGATAACACTCTGGTCACAATATAAGGCCCTTGCCAATTTGGGGAGAACTTGCCTTTTGCTTCGATCTGATGTGGGAGGATCTGTTTCAATACTTGCTACCCTACTTCAAATTTTTTGGGGCGCACCTTCTTATTGTATGCCCTTGCCATTCTCTTCTGATACAACTGGCCATGACACACTGCTGCCAATATTTTTTCATCTATTATGTTCAACTGCTCCAGTCGAGTTTTGACCCATTCATCGTCGTCAATCCCGGCTTCAGCGACAATTCGGAGGGACGGAATTTCGACCTCTGCTGGTATTACTGCTTCAGTTCCGTATACCAATAAATAAGGAGTTGCACCTACGGAAGTCCGGACTGTAGTGCGATAACCCAACAAGGCAAAGGGTAATTTCTCATGCCATTGTCTAGATCCTTCTACCATCTTGCTCGGTATCTTCTTGATGTTCTTATTGGCTGCTTCAACTGCTCCATTTGCCTTGGGACGATATGGGGTGGAATTGCAGTGTGCAATATTAAACTGTTGACATACCTCCCTCATCAAATTACTGTTAAGATTTGCACCATTATCCGTGATGATCACTTTTGGGACCCCAAATCTGCAGATGATATGGGAGTGAACAAAATCCACCACTGCCTTCTTGGTTACCGACTTGAAAGTTTTAGCTTCAACCCACTTGGTGAAGTAGTTGATGGTCACCAGAATGAACCTATGGCCGTTGGTCGTTGCCGGCTCAATAGGCCCAATGACATCCATGCCCCATGCGACAAATGGCCATGGCGCTGACATTGTATGCAATTCCGTCGGTGGAGAATAAATCAGATTTCCGTGTATTTGACATTGATGACATTTCCGCACAAAATTGATACAATCATGCTCCATAGTGAGCCAATAGTACCCTGCTCGAAGAATCTTCTTTGCCAATATATATCCGCTCATATGTGGCCCACAAACTCCAGCATGCACCTCTACCATAACTGTCGTGGCTTGACCGGCGTCTATACATCTTAGCAATCCCAAATCTAGGGTTCTTCTGTACAACACTCCTCCACTTAGGAAGAAACCATTTGACAAACGCCGAATGGCTCTTTTTTGGTCTCCGATGGCCTGCTCCGGGTATATCCCCATCTTGAGGTACTCCTTTATGTCATAAAACCATGGCTCGCCATCCACTTCCTCCTCTACCATGTTGCAATAAGCATGCTAATCACGAAGCTGAATGTGCAATAGGTCAACATGAATTTTATCGGGGTGGTGTAGCATTGATGCTAAGGTGGCCAATGCATCGGCAACCTCATTGTGAACTCTTGGGATGTGTCTGAATTCCACTGATCAAAATCGCTTGCTCAGATCGTGCAAACATTGTCGATATGGTATGAGTTTCAAATCTCGTGTTTCCCATTCACCCTGAATCTGATGCACCAAGAGGTCCGAGTCTCCCAAGACCAAAACGACCTGGACATCCATGTCTGCAGCTAGTTGCAGACCCAAAATGCATGCTTCATACTCGGCCATGTTGTTGGTACAATAGAAACGTAGCTGAGCTGTAACAGGATAGTGACGTCCTATTTCAGAAATGAGTACCGCTCCTATTCCAACCCCTTTCGCATTTGCGACTCCATCAAAGAAAAGCTTCCAACTTGGTTCCTTGGGTAATTCCAGCTCACCTATATGCATTTCTTCCTCGTCCGGAAAATACGTCCTCAAAGGCTCGTATTCTGCATCAACAGGGTTCTCAGCCAAGTGATCGGCCAGCACTTGGGCTTTCATGGCCGTTCTCGTCACATAGACGATATCAAACTCTGTGAGCAAAATTTGCCATTTTGCTAACCTCCATGTAGGCATAGGTTTCTGGAAGATGTACTTTAATGGATCCAAACGGGAAATGAGATAAGTAGTATATGAGGACAAATAGTGCTTCAACTTCTGAGCCACCCAAGTTAGGGCGCAACATGTCCTCTCGAGTTGAGTGTACTTGACCTCATACACTATAAACTTCTTGCTAAGATAATAAATGGCCTGCTCCTTCCTTCCTGTAATGTCATGTTGCCCCAACATGCAGCCAAACGAATTCTCCAGGACCGTCAGATAAAGAATTAATGGTCTCCCCGGCTTAGGTGGGACCAACACAGGTGGATTTGACAGATACCCTTTGATATGGTCGAAGGCTTCTTGACACTCCGCCGTCTAGTTTACCGCAACATCTTTCTTCAGCAGCCGAAATATGGGTTCACAAGTCGCCGTGAGTTGAGCGATGAACCTGCTGATATAATTCAGTCTTCCCAACAGACTCATTACCTCCGTTTTGTTCTTTGGTGGTGGCAAATCCTGGATGGATTTGATCTTGGACGGGTCCAACTCAATACCCCGTCGACTGACGATGAATCCTAATAGCTTTCCTGATGGAACTCCAAAGGCACATTTGGCCGGGTTGAGCTTAATATCATACCTTCGGAGTCTTTGAAAGAACTTCCTTAGGTCTGCTACATGGTCTTCCTGACGCCAGAACTTTATGATCATATCATCTACGTACACTTCAATTTCTTTGTGTATCATGTCATGAAACACAGTAGTCATTGCTCTCATGTATGTGGCCCCAGCATTCTTCAATCCGAATGGCATTACCCGGTAGCAGTAAGTTCCCCATGGCGTCATGAAAGCTGTCTTTTTCGCATCTTCTTCGTCCATTAAGATCTGATGATATCCTGCATAGCAGTCTACAAAGGATCCGATCTCGCGCCCAACGCAATTATTGATCAAGATATGGATGTTGGGCAATGGAAAATTATCCTTAGGACTTACCCTGTTGAGATTGCGGTACCCTGATTTTCCCATCCTTCTTCGGCACTAGTACCACATTGGCCAACCAATCGGGATATCGAGTGACCCGAATAACTTTTGCCTGCAGCTGCTTGGTCACTTCTTCTTTGATCTTCACACTCATATCCGTCTTAAACTTCCTCAGTTTTTGCTTGACCGAAGGGTATGCCGGGTCAGTGGGCATTTTGTGAACCACTAGATTGGTGCTTAATCCCGACATATCATCATATGACCATGCAAAAACATCTCTGAACTCAATGAGGGCTTTGATTAATTCCTCCCTGATGTTTGGCTCAATGTGGATGCTGATTTTGGTTTCTCTGACATTATCTGCATCCCCTAGATTGACAGCTTCGGTGTCATTCAGATTAGGCTTGGGTTTCTCTTCGAATTAGTACAATTCTCGGTTTATTTCTTCGAGGGTTTCATCCTCGTCATATTCGGACTCATCATCATAACCGATCTCTTGTATAATTAAGCCGGAGTCAGATTGATTTATTAGACTAGGTCGAAGATCCGTTGTGCATGCTATGTCATTAAAACCAGTAAAAAGAGAACTGTTCAGAAAGAGAAAAGAATAAAACAAAATTAAAACGAGACAAGAAAAGATAATTTTATTAAAAATGCAGGATAGCAGGGTTCACACTTTACAAAAATGAGATTTGGATTACACCCTGGAATAATTCGAAAAAACAAGAAAGAAAAATCAAAGCCTACTACCAAGACTCCCCCCCCGGGTAGGAAGAAGAGTAACCGTCTAATTGTTGGTATTGGCCTTAGGCCCCACAAACTGTAGGTCTGCTCTGCTGGAACCCTCTCCAACTTCTATCACATGGACATCAGCAAACAACCTTTCGAAGCTCTGATTCAAATCCCCATCCATCTCAATCAATGGCCCGAGAATTTTCGGGACCGGTGATCCCTTGGCACTTGCTCTAACAAAGGATTTGGAGAGACACGGAATTGGTTTGGGAAGAACCCAAACTCTCTTCTTCATTTTCCGCGCTCGCTTTACATCTGCCGCAGTAGGTTTGAACCCCAATCCAAAGGTCTCTAAATTCTTGGGCAAGGAGACAGGTTGAACAATCCCTTGAAGCTCAGTCCCCAGGCCTTTTTCTGGCACAAACCCATTACCCAGCATCTCTGAAACCATCATGATAGTTGCGGAAGCTACCTTGGGGTGTGGAATGCTTTCACCCTCGGGAATCTTGTTTGTTGACACTGCATCGAAAATATGGTAAACCTAGGGACCTTTATCATCATTGGTTTCTATGAAGGGCATAATGGAGCCACCCATGGTGCACGCAGTGTCTTCCCCATGCAACACGGCATCTTGTCTGTCCCATTCAAACTTGACCATTTGATGCAAGGTGGATGGCACCGCTTTGGCCGCGTGGATCCACGGTCATCCCAACAACAGGTTATAAGATACCGCGACATCCAATACCTGGAACTCCATAGTAAACTTGACCGGACCAATGGTCAACTTGAGTATAATATCCCCCATGGTGTCTGTTCCACTTCCATCAAATCCTCGGACGCAAATGCTGTTCTTGTAGATTCTACCATGGTCAACCTTCAGCTGGTTCAGGGTGGATAATGGACAAATATTGGCACTTGAACCGTTATCCACCAACGCCCGAGTAACTGCCGAATCTTCACATTTGACCGTCAAGTAAAGAGCTTTATTATGTTCTGTGCCTTCCACTGGCAAATCGTCATCAGAGAACGTTACCCTGTTTACCTCAAAAATTTTGTTGGCAATCATTTCAAGGTGGTTTACTGAAATTTCATTGGGCACATGAGCTTCATTAAGTATCTTCATCAGGGCCCAGCGATGCTCATCGGAATGGATCAATAGTGATAACAACGAGATCTGGGCTGGTGTTTTCTTCAATTGTTCGACCACAAAGTAATCCTGCACTTTCATCTTTTTCAAGAATTCCTCCGCCTCTTCTTCCGACACGGGTTTCTTTGTTACTACTGGGTTGGACCTTCTCAACTCCACGGGAGAAAAACACCGTCCCGACCGAGTCAGTCCCTACGCCTCACAACTATCCTCCTCCACTTGCTTTCCCTTGTAAATTACCACTGCCTTTTCATACTTCCAAGGCACAGCCTTGCTATCAATCACTGGCAATTGGACCACCAGCTTTATAATGACTGGTTCCCTGCAGACCCCCTTCACAACAACTACGGGCGCAGATGATGCTCCCGATACTACCAATTTGGTTGGCTCTGGTTTCCTTGTTGCGGTGGATGGACTCTTCCCTAATATCACCACTGGCTTGACATCTCCCCCCTTCAACTGTACCCCTGCTTCCCTACCGGTCGATTCTTCTTTAGGAGCGGCATGGATCATCATCACCGTCGGTGAGGGTTTCCTCGGCTCTCCTCCCTTGTACACCAACTCGATCATGTGAGCTTCGTGGTGTACTGGCAATGGGTTCTGGTTGATGTTGGGTGCCTCCGGCGTCTGGACCTCGATCTTGTTGGCATCAATAAGATCTTGTATTGCATGCCTCAACCTCCAACATTTTTCGGTATCATGCCCCAGCATTCCCGAGCAATACTCACAGCTTATCGATCGATCCAAATTTTGGGGTGGGGGGTTTGGCCCCCTAGGCTCGACAGGACTCACCAAACCTAGCTGCCTCAATTTGTGGAACAAGGCGGTATAGGTCTCTCCCAACTCAGTAAAGGCTCTCTGTCTCTGTAGCCTGTCATTTCTAGAAGCTTGATTTCCTCGAAAGCCTGCCCCTGGAGGGTCCTGTAGGCCCTCGGTGGAGGATAGGTGTTTTGGGGTGGATGGTATGTGTTCGGTGGAGGTGCATATGCGTTTTGGGGAGCCAGCGCGCGCCATTGCGGGCGAACCGGAGGCTGAGTGTATGTTTGGGCTTGGTGCACAGAGAAGTGTGGCTCTTTAGGTGGATAATAGTGTTATGGTGGGCTGTATGGATAATTTGGACAGTGGAGTCTGGGTTGGTTGTAGTATGGTTTGCCGGACCTGGACCAACCACCTGTCTCAACCGTGGCGACTTCTTCTTTCTTCTTCCTCCTTAGCACACCTCCCGTGCCGCTCTGAATAGCCTGGGTTGTTGCCTTGAGTGCTGAGTAATTTAGAATTTTATCGGACCTCAGTCCCTCCTCTATCATAACTCCTATCTTTACTACTTCATTGAAGGATTTTCCAACTGTCGTCACCAAGTGACCAAAGTAAGTCGGATCCAGCGTTTGCAGGCTGTAGTCCACCATTTCCCCCTCTCTCATGGGAGGATCAACCCTGGCTGCTTGTTCTCTCCAGCGGAAACCAAACTCATAAAAGCTTTCCCTAGGCTTCTTTCCGGTCCTCAGTAATGTGAGGCGGTCAGGGACTATCTCTAGATTGTATTGAAAGTGACCCGCGAAAGCCTGCGCTAGATCATCCCAATTGTACTATCTGCTGGGATCTTGTCTGGTATACCATTCCAATGCCGATCCACTTAAGCTTTGACCAAAATAAGCTATCAGTAGCTCATCTTTGCCGCCTGCTCCTCTCATTTTGCTACAAAAGCCCCGCAAATGTGCCATAGGATCACCGTGCCCTTCATATAAGTCAAACTTAGGCATCTTGAACCCTGCCGGGAGTTGGACGTCCGGGAAAGGGCATAGATCCTTGTAGGCCACACTGACCTAGTTGCCCAATCCATGCATGCTCCTGAAGGATTGCTTCAGGATTTTGAACTTCCTCATTACCTCATCCTGCTCTGGAACCTTAGCCGGCTTTTCAATCTCCGCCGGGACCTCCAAGTGTGGATTATAGGTATGGGGTTTTGGTACATTGAATGTGGGTTCAGGGGGATATTACTGCGCATCGTGAGCCTGAAACAACGGCTCACTAGTTGATCTTTGCAGCATGACTGGTGTGGGTCCCATAAACGTGGGAACATTTGGTGGTGGGAAAGGTTGATGGGGTGGTGGAGCTTGGGAATCATAGGGGCTTCTCCCCTGATAATAGGGGTGATTCGGGAGGCTTGTTGAAGGGCCGGAGTGAGGGTATTCTGTCATATGCCCTAGTGGTTCAGGGCTCTTTTGTACTTTAGCCAAGGCTAACTGCATCGCATTCATCTCCAATCCCATCCTCTCTATCTTCTCCATTGTCTCTTGCAGCAACTGGCTTACTGGCCTTTCTTCCTCGGCACTATTTTCTGAAGTAGTCATGATTATTGGTACATGCCCCTTGGATCTGGTTTGATAAGGATGTGTTGCCAGAACGCTTTAACAACTAACTGTCTGGTATATGTGGAAAACAACAAACTTGTTAGCGTTAGAGTTTAACAGATTTGGTAATCGCACGTTGTGGATGCAATGCTCCTAAGCAGTTAACCATTTCTAACATGTTTTTTCTTCAACCGCATGCGTCATCCCGGCTTGCTTTATTTGTGCCTTTAAAGTGTTTTGGGAACCCCCCTCTTTTCTCTCTATTATTCTTTTCTTATTTCTTTTCCTCTCTTTTCTTTTTTTTTCTTTCTTTTCCTCTCTTTTTTTTCTTTTTTTTCTTTCTTGGTGGTCGAATCTTATGTGGATTGCCTACATATCACGTCCCCGCGTGAATTAGACCGGGCGTAGTTCTGCCACAAAGTAAAGACACAATTTTTTTTTGGAATCATTCAATTCATCACCAAAATTTGCTATTACAACCTACTTATTTTAAACAAAGAACAGCAATAGTACAGATTCCAAAATTCTTAACCTGACTCGATGAAAAGAAAAAAAACAACATATAGGAAGATAACGGACCCATAAAGTCAACAAACAAGACTCGAACTAGGGATACATTAAGGATTTCAACTTAGGTGCTCGCGAGGCATCGTTCGGCCTTTCCGTGGGCTTTGGTGTGAGACCCCTTTGTAAGCTTTTCAACTCATTCATGATCGGTGAACGTAGCCCATGACGGAGGCGAGTAGGGTATCACAAGGCATTTGCTCACATGCCAAGCATCTCATGTAAATGTAGTGCCCAATATCGTCAATCCTACCTCGGATGTTGTCCATTTCCCTGAATAATTGCTCTATTCGCCGGTTTTTCAGTCCCAGTGCTTGAGCATTGTCGGCGAGTCGATCCTGGAATCTCTCCATTTGTTTTTCCATTCTGGCCATCACATCATAACAGCGCCTTCTGTCAACTTGGGCATCTCGGGCTTGTTTAAAGATCCGCTCCTGAAGAGTGGAGTTCGTTTCTCTTAATAGTCCGATGCTTATTTCAAAATCCCTTATGACTTGTTGCAGATGCTTCCTCCGGGCCATTGTACTTTTTGCCCATCTGACCCGCATTCTTGATATGCAAGCTTCAAATCTCTCCAATTTCTCTCGGCTTTTGCTGACCTGACTCCTCAGCTCTACTATCAACCTCTCGTTGGACTGATTTTTCTGTTGGTTACCGGCATTCTTTCTGTCTTGGTGGATTCGGGCTCTCAGGGCCTTGTTTTCTTGAGTCAACTTGCTTTTCTCCCCTGTATCAGCATCAATTTACAAGCTGCTTTGGTATTTAAACCCCTCAATTTGTTGTTTTAGTTTGCCAATCTCGACCCGATATTCTTTCTCTTTGTCTAGCCAACCCCATTGTGCTTGTGATGATTCTACAAAGTCTTGGACGTGAGCTCTCTTAGCTGGTCTCTGGTGGTCAAGCTCTCTTCTGTACCATGTGAGGTATTTTGGTGACACTTTGCCTTTGGCCCGGTCTTGTACACAAGTATCTACTTTCAGGGTTTGACATTCATTCCAGATTCTCCGAACGATTGCTTCAGGGAACTGCCCACCAGGCCCGATTTCGACCACCTGGCTACTGAGATCTTCTTCCTTTGGGACTATTTGGCATCGCCCCAACTGCCTAAATACTCTGTATGGCGCATAGGGCTGGATACTTTGGAGACCCATCAACAACAAATGAGATTTGGCGGCTGACATGTGTATGATCTCATCTATGGGTAGCCACCCAAATGCCCATTCTATCTGGTTTACTGAGACGGAATGCAGCAGAGTGACCCATTCAGCGACCCCTTCTGGTAGGCTGAACCCGTCGACCCTTGTGGAAAACTCTTCTAATACAAGTATTTTGTGATGACCATATTTCAGAAACTGAGGGCGATGACATAAGTGTTCTATCATCCTCATTTGCAGTAGCATATTCAACCCTCAAAGAAACCTCTTCCGGTTTTGCAAACAGTGAGACCGCAAAAGATGTCTGCTATTATCATCGGTGCCAGAGTGCTGTTATCTTGTTTGAGCAAAGTGCTGACGACCCCAGCGACTTGTATGTTAATTTTCTCATCCTTTCTAGGAAATACCAAAAAATCCAGAAAGGCTACCATAAAAGAAATACACCTATGTCTCTCCCATTTCAGCCGGCTTTCCCCGCTGTAGATCTTACTCTCGGGATTGTTGAACCCTCCAAGATGACCGTACCTGTCGTACAGGAATGTCAAACTACAAAAACCTTCTGATAACTCTGGGTTGACAGTTCTACGGATCTTCACGGTGTCTAAGAACCTATGTATGGTCACGGTCCTTGGTGAAATAAGATACTTCTCTCTCATAGGGATTTTAGGACATCCGATGTACCCTGCCAGTTCCTCTAGCATCGGTGTGAGCTCAAAGTCTGAGAAATGAAATACATTGTGTGCTGGGTCCCAAAATGAAATTAAAGCCCTTATAATGTCCCATCGCGGATCGATGTCCAGTAATCCAACCAAGTTTCCTAAGTATATCTTGACTGTATCTCGCCCTGATTCTTCCAAGTCGTTCCACCACATGCGCAAGCCCAAAGAGACTCTGTTTATAATGGCCCCAGATGAACTCTTACTCGTGCTCATTCTGCACATTTATTAAGGTGATTTAGACAAAAGGAAAATCTTTATTTTGACTCAAAACTATTTTTTCCCATTTTCCTTAATTTTGAGAAAAGAAAGACTGATTTTCCAAAATACGGCCTTTCAGCTCTTCAGGGATGAAGATTTTAAGGCTGTGGGGATTTAATCGGCTAAAAGGTAAGAAAAATGGCCAAAGGCGGCTGTTTGTGCAAAGACAGCCTTCCAGCGTCCCTTTTGGGAACATTCGGCTATTTTCGCAAAACATGGCATCACCTGACTCATTTATGAAAGTAGCAATATTTTGTCATTTTTCCTGATCGTTTTCTTTTTTTTTGCAAAAATAGGAAGTTGGACCCGATAAGGGTTGCCTACGTATCTCAACTCCGGTGAGAATCAAACCGACGTAGTTCGGGTAAGAAAAATTAATTAAATCACCAATCCAATTTTCTTTCTTCAAAAATCAAAATTTTGGCAGAGTTCTCACATTATTTGGACATTGGTTTTTTCTTAAATGAGCAGCTCTCAATTTTTCAAAATTCCCGTTTTCACCCACTGGTCAACATGCAAGTTCGAAGCAAATTAAATGTGCCAACAAACAAGATGCAGCAGCATGGTCTTTTTGTTTCAGGTTGCTTTTCCTAGACGGGTCCAACCCTTGTGTTGAGCCCCCTAAGTCAAATGCAACGTGATTGTCACACCTCCTTTTTGCGCGCCCGCCTCGAAGGGTAAAATGCGCGAGGGAGTTTTTCCAATTTAAGTGACAATATTCGAAATGGGATTATTTATTTAATTCAGAGTCGCCATTTGGGAAAGGTTTGGCTTTTGGTGTCCCAAGTCACTGGTTTATCTTGAATCCCAATTCGAGGAAAATATTCGACTTTCCAAATGAAGTCTGCGAACCAGAAATTCTAAGTAAGGAATTCTGTTGACCCGAGGGAAGGTGTTAGGCACCCCCGAATCCCGTGGTTCTAGCACGGTCGCTTAAATTGTTATAATGGCTAAATATCTGATTTAAATACATGTTGTGACTTATGTGCTTTTATTAAGTTTAAACCGCTTTTATTATTATCATTTATTTTTATAGAATTGCAACGTCGTGAAAATGCATCTCGAACCACGTCACAATCAATGCACCCGTGGTCGTCGACACATTTTGACTCCGTTGAGATTTGGATTTGGGTCACATCAATGTGCACCCGTGTTTAAGAAGGTTAAATTATTAAAGGTGCGCCTAAAGCAACTAGCGTATTGTTATTTTGGGAAGGCCGTAAAATTCGCTAAACGGCCTGTCCCGAATTCTAAGTATTTTAATATATACATTTAGAGGGCCCCGCAGCTTGTGCATTTTTGTTTGTCGAGGCTCGTCTCATTTTTATTTAAAAGGATAAACCTACAGTGACTATATTTTCCTATTAAGTTCGTCTCTAAAATAAAAGAAAATCTCTTAATTAATTACATGCTAAAAACGTAACTTATTAATTATTAGTTTACGGCTAATGCGAATGGAAAATTGCGACCGAGTTTGTACAAAGAAAAACTGCTTTCATTCTATATTCTATTATTCAATAATACTAAAACGTGAGATTGACACACCATAATATCAAAACAGATTAACTATTCTTTGATTAATTTAAACTAACATTATTAGATGAAGAAGTTATACATATGTGACATCGTTACTAATTTAATCAATCAACTACATTCGAAAGTTGTTAAACTTAATTGACACTTTGAAAATCTATTGCCTTTGAAGGAACTATGACAAACCTGGTTCGAAATCAACTCATGCCTATTAAGTTCATAACCTTAGCCTTACTACATCGAATTAAACTTCAAATACGGCAGACATAACGATTCTGCGAAATTACTTGCTTATTATCCTACTAGTTTGCGTCAAAATTTAACATGTTATTTTTCGAATCAACAACTATGGGATGTGACCTTTATAAACTATCTACATAATTTAAATTTCTGTCACAGAAATCTACACACCTAACAGTTTCAATTATACAGTCATGTTTCCAATATTCATACAAAATATAAAACAGAACTAATAATAGATGAATCTACTTAATTTGACATATATGAAATTGAAAGCGATAAATAGCATCCAAATGTACAGATTCGCTGCATAATCCCGTTTCAACTTCAATTCAAGTTACATCAAGGTGATTCGAAGTATATACCTGGATATTGAAACACAACAAGAAGAAGAAGAAAGTAGAAAAATCAACAGCAACAAAAATGGCAGCAGCAACAGCAGTAGTAGCAAATGCCAACAACAACCAGTAGATTAAACCAATTAATAAACCCAGAATCCAGTGGCAATTTTAGAAGAAATCAAGCAACAAACCAACAGCAACACGATCAAAGCCCAGGAAATCGAAATATGGCCTAGAAACAACAGATCGCAGAGAAGAATCTACTAATGTTCAAATGAGTCCAATAGCTTCAAAACTTCAAACACTGGACAGGATTGCCTATTTCAAACTATGCTTTTGTTCTTTTAAGAGATGCTGGAGTTGAAATTCAGTTTTGAAACTGAATTTAAAATTGACTTCTGACTTTAAAACCAAGAAACTCAATTTAAAACCTCCCTAGACTGATTCAAAAATGCTCTCACCCCAACTAGTTCTCTTTTTATGTTCTGCCCCCCCTCTATTTTGCTGATCTCCTCCTTTTTGAACTCTAATGTCTCCCCTTTATATTCAACATCCAGACTCCTCTTGTCAGCTCTTAGAGCAACTAGCCAAAAATAAAATATTGATTCCTTCCCATCCCCTCCCTTCTTTCTTTCCATTCAAAGTTTAAAACTAAAAGTATTCCCCTCAGATTCCCCTCACAGCCTTCTTTTCATTATTATAAGGGTTTATCCTTTTATTAAACTAAATAAGTATGGGCAGCATGAATATGCCCAGACAGCACATGCTGCCAAGTTAATTTTAGTCCACTAAAGACTACAATGCACATGCTGTCCACAAAAGTAGACAAACATGCACAACAATTCTATATCAATTCGAATTGAACTCTGAACTCTATATTAAACTGCAGCTATAGCCAATTCAAACACCTAAATTCTAGGTTGAAACCTCAGAACAAAATCAAAAACTAACAACCAAAGCTTAGCAGAAACATTGAAACTGAATCTAAGAACTAAATAAAGTTCATCAATGCTCAAAACATAAAAAGAAATCAATGACATCAACCATTAATCAGCACACACACCAGGTCAAACTTCAAATCGACAGTGGTACATTATGGGAATGATATTCATAATTCCAAATTGAGCTAATTGGTATGAAGTAAACTCTGCGATAATACTGAACTTGACTAGGATTCATGAATATCAATGCCACATATCACATATAGAAGACAAGTCTGAACCAATGTCGCACACCATCTAAACAAGACAACAAAACGTACTAAAATGAACTATGGAACCAAAGCCAAGATTAAAACTAATTATCAGGTTAAAACCGACCTACACATAACGAGCCAATAGATTGACCTAACAATTTATAACATGTAATCAAACAATCAGAAGAACTGGACCTAATAAAAGGTCTGATGAGAAGAAGAGAAGTACGAAACAAATCAGGACAAAGATACAATTAAACATAGACAAACAAAACTATAGAAGGAAACAAAAGTAATTAGGGAGAACTTACTGTTCTTTTCTCAGATTTCAAACAGTATGTTCTTTCGAACTTGGGTCCTAATCAGTTTTGTACGTCTATTTCGTGAGAACTAGGCCTACAATACTGAACAGAAACCAATCGACCTTGAAACTTCGATGTTTTGAACTGTTGGAAAACCCTAAATCCGCTATTTGATGGCTTTTAACTCATGTTCGAACCAATCTGGTCAGGGATTAAGGGAGAGGAAGTAAATGGGGTTGTTGGGTGTTAGTCTGGGGTTGGTTAGTACAAGTTGAGGTTTGACTCGAATTTTCAGATGAAGATTCGAGACGATGTAGGTTTATTCGAGCCAAATGGTTCGCGGATCTGTGTCGAGGGGGTCAAGGTGCACTAGGGGTGTTAATTTGGTGGTCATTGGATGAACTAGGGTTTCTGGCTGATCTTTGATCTAAGATTCGAAGAATCCTGTGGTGATTCGAGGTTAGCTAATAGGATGGTTGGAACGGGGAAGTTGAGAGGAGTTATGGGCGTAAAGATGGAGAGGTTTGGCCACCTTCCGCCGCCGTGGGCGATTTCCGGCAGGGCGGAGGGCGGTGGCTCGAGATCTGGCCTCTGAAATCTCGGGTACGAAGAGAAGAGAGGGGGTCTGGCTTGTGGGGTGCGGGTGAGAGATGAGAAGTTATATACGGGGTGGGTGGTTTGATCTTGGCCGTTGGATCATTGATGATCAACTACCTTGATCTTTTCACTTAAGGGGACAACGTCGTTTGGTCTCAGAGGAGACTAGGTCGGTTTTTGACTGGAATGGTTCTGGCTATGAGGCGTGCTTGAGACCGTTGGATCAAGGGAGATAAACGGCTCAGATTGCATATCCTACACGGCGTCGTTTGGTTTAATGAGGGGTTGCATTGGACCGTTAGATTTGTTTGAATCAAAGGTCCAGATTTGACTGGCACTAAACGACGCCGTTTGGTGAGGCTGTAGGGATCAGGGACCGGACTGGGTCATTCCATTATTGGGCCTGATTTCTTGGTCTCAAATTTGAGCCCAATTCCAGATATTCTTCAATTTTGAACTCTCTTCTTTTTCTTCTTTTAATTTTCTAAACAAAATAATTTTTAATTAAATTGTAAAAATCAAAAATAAAACTTATACAAATATTAATTACTACTTAAACAACAATTATCACACCCATTAACATTTAATTAATATGAAATCACTCAATGACAACAAAATAGAATAAAAGATGCATATTTTTGTGATTTTTCCTTAAAACCAAATTATGGTTTGATTAATTCCTAATAGTAGAACGATATCCTAAACTTACACGCGAATATATTTTTATTTGACAAAACTAAAAAAATCACAGACAAAACTACAAACAACTAACAAAAATGCCACGTAAATTCCAAAAAATTGTACAACAAAACCATTTGTTTTTCGATTTCTTTTGGAGCAATTGTAGCGTAGACAAAAATCACGTGCTCACAGCTGCCCCTCTTTGTTCGAAAACATGCGAGGTTTTCGTGCAAAGATAAAGTGAGCGGATATGAGCGATTTTTGCCCGTTGGACTACTCCGTGTGAAGCACATTTTGAAAGATTTGACCGAATCTTTGCTTCAAAAATTTCCTACATATCCTGGGCTAAACAGGAATCAGGTCAATGTAGTTCGGGAAACTTTGGTAGCTGGGACTACCATGGGATTGCGATGCTTGCTGTTACTGCTTTTGTTGTTGCCGCAACTGCTTCACCGACCTCCTTATTACAACCAAAGGAAATTGAAAACTGAACTAACTACTTATGCCTGTCAACCGCTAGTTACAAGATTCCTATCTATAATTCTTTCGCAACTTGATCTTGGGTCTTAGCTGATTCTGCTTGTAGACTTCGATCCGAATCTTGATGCTCGCAAGTTGTAGGCGCTTGTTTATTTTTGCAGTATTGAGTGAAACAGGATTGGCGGAGCTCGGGAATTTGATCAACTTTTGAGCAACCTACCCTTTGTTTGTTCCAATATTTGGGAACATCTGATTTTTGTTCTTTTCTTCTTTTCTTTATTCTGGATTGGGACTCAAACCGTAGGTCATCTCGATCCATGCGTCTTGAGGTCAGACCTGCTGATACAACAAAACAAACAAACGAAATTTTTTGCCCCAGTTTCACTAGGAAAATTTCGTGAGTTAATTGCCATGAAAATTTACAGAATTGATGAGGGGATTGGAAGCCTCAAGTCTAAAAAGCGCAACGCAGGGGTTGGAGCCCTAATGTCGCAAAAGGTAAAAATGCGGAACTCAGGGATTAGAGCCCTAATGCTAGCTAAAGGAAAGTTGCTCAACTCAGGGATTGGAGCCCTAATGCTGGCTTAAAGAAAAATTGCTCAACTAATGGATTGGAGCCCTAATGTCGGCTAAAGAAAAGTTGCTCAACTCAGGGATTGGAGCCCTAATGCTGGCTTAAAGAAAATTGCTCAACTCAGGGATTGGAGCCCTAATGCTGGCTAAAGAAAAATGCTCGACTCAGGGATTGGAGCCCAAATGTCGGCTAACAGGAAAAATGCTCAACTCAGGGATTGGAGCCCTAATGTCGGCTAACAGGAAAAACGCTCAACTCAGGGATTAGAGCCCTAATGCTGGCTAAAGAAAACTGCTTAACTCAAGGATTGGAGCCCTAATGCTGGCTAAAAAAAAATCGTTCAACTCAGGGATTGGAGCCCTAATGTCGGCTAAAGGAAAATGCTCAACTCAGGGATTGGACCCTAATGTCGGCTAAAAGAAAAATGCTCAACTCAGGGATTGGAGCCCTAATATTGGTTAAAGGAAATTGCTCAACTTAGGGATTGGAGCCCTAATGTCGGCTAAAGGAAAACGCTCAACTCAGGGATTGGAGCCCTAATGTCGGCTAAAGGAAAATGCTCAACTCAGGGATTGGAACCCTAACGTCGGCTAAAAGAAAAATGCTCAACTCAGGGATTGGAGCCCTAATGTTGGCTAAAGGAAATTGATCATCTCAGGGAATGGAGCCCTAATGTTGGCTAAAGGAAATTGCTCAACTCAGGGATTAGAGCCCTAATGTCGGCTAAAGAAAACTGCTCAACTCAGGGATTGGAGCCCTAATGCTGGCTAAAGAAACTGCTCAACTCAGGGATTAGAGCCCTAATGTCGGCTAAAAGAAAGTCGCTCAACTCAGGGGTTGGAGCCCTAATGCTGGCTAAAGCAAAACGCTCAACTCAGGGATTGGAGCCCTAATGTCGGCTAAAGGAAAAATGCTCAATTCAGGGATTGGAGCCCTAATGTTGGCTAAAAGAAAGTCGCTCAACTCAGGGGTTGGAGCCCTAATGCTGGCTAAAGTAAAACGCTCAACTCAGGGTTTGGAGCCCTAATGTCGGCTAAAGGAAAAACGCTAAACTCAGGGATTGGAGCCCTAATGCTGGCTAAAGGGAAAACGCTCAACTCAGGGATTGGAGCCCTAATGTCGGCTAAAGGAAAAATGCTCAACTTAGGGATTGGAGCCCTAATGTTGGCTAAAGGAAAATCGCTCAACTCAGGGATTGGAGCCCTAATGTCGGCTAAAGGAAAACGCTCAACTCAAGGATTGGAGCCCTAATGTCGGCTAAAAGAAAAATGATCAACTCAGGGATTGGAGCCCTAATGTCGGTTAAAGGAAATTGCTCACCTCAGGGATTTGAGCCCTAATGTTGGCTAAAAGGAAGTCGCTCAACTCAGGGGTTGGAGCCCTAATGCTGGCTAAAGCAAAACGCTCAACTCAGGGTTTGGAGCCCTAATGTCGGCTAAAGGAAAAACGCTAAACTCAGGGATTGGAGCCCTAATGCTGGCTAAAGGGAAAATGCTCAACTTAGGGATTGGAGCCCTAATGTCGGCTAAAGGAAAAATGCTCAACTTAGGGATTGGAGCCCTAATGTTGGCTAAAGAAAAATCGCTCAACTCAGGGATTGGAGCCCTAATGTCGGCTAAAGGAAAACGCTCAACTCAAGGATTGGAGCCCTAATGTCGGCTAAAAGAAAAATGCTCAACTCAGGGATTGGAGCCCTAATGTCGGTTAAAGGAAATTGCTCAACTCAGGGATTTGAGCCCTAATGTCGGCTAAAGGAAAACGCTTAACTCAGGGATTGGAGCCCTAATGTCGGCTAAAAGAAAAATGCTCAACTCAGGGATTGGAGCCCTAATGTTGGCTAAGGAAATTGCTCAACTCAGGGATTGGAGCCCCAATGTCAGCTAAAGGAAAATGCTCAACTTAGGGATTGGAGCCATAATGTCGCCTAAAAGAAAAATGCTCAACTCAGGGATTGGAGCCCTAATGTTGGCTAAAGGAAATTGCTCAACTCAGGGATTGGAGCCCTAATGTTGGCTAAAGGAAATTGCTCAACTCAGGGATTGGAGCCCTAATGTCGGCTAAAGAAAACTGCTCAACTCAGGGATTGGAGCCCTAATGCTGGCTAAAGAAACTGCTCAACTCAGGGATTGGAGCCCTAGTGTTGGCTAAAAGAAAGTCTCTCAACTCAGGGGTTGGAGCCCTAATGCTGGCTAAAGCAAAGCGCTCAACTCAGGGATTGGAGCTCTAATGTCGGCTAAAGGAAAACGCTCAACTCAGGGATTGGAGCCCTAATGTTGGCTAAAAGAAAGTCGCTCAACTCAGGGTTTGGAGCCCTAATGCTGGCTAAAGCAAAACGCTCAACTCAGGGATTGGAGCCCTAATGTCGGCTAAAGGAAAAACGCTCAACTCAGGGATTGGAGCCCTAATGCTGGCTAAAGGGAAAATGCTCAACTCAGGGATTGGAGCCCTAATGTCGGCTAAAGGAAAAATGCTCAACTTAGGGATTGGAGCCCTAATGTCGGCTAACTGGAAAAATCGCTCAACTCAGGGATTGGAGCCCTAATGCTGGCTAAAAGAAAATGCTCAACTCAGGGATTGGAGCCCTAATGCTGGCTAAAGAAAACTGCTCAACTCAGGGATTTGAGCCCTAATGCTTGCTAAAGAAAAATCGCTCAACTCAGGGATTGGAGCCCTAATGTCGGCTAAAGGAAAACGCTCAACTCAGGGATTGGAGCCCTAATGTCGGCTAAAAGAAAAATGCTCAACTCAGGGATTGGAGCCCTAATGTTGGCTAAAGAAAAATCGCTCAACTCAGGGATTGGAGCCCTAATGTCGGCTAAAGAAAAAACGCTCAACTCAGGGATTGGAGCCCTAATGTCGGCTAAAGGAAAAACGCTCAACTCAGGGATTTGAGCCCAAATGTTGGCTAAAGGAAAGTTGCTCAACTCAGGGATTGGAGCCCTAATGTTGGCTAAAGGATAAACGCTCAACTTAGGGATTGGAGCCCTGATGCTGGCTAAAAGAAAAAATTGGGGATTTTAACCAACTCTCTTTTTTTGAATTTTCTTTTCACTTTCTTTTCGTTTTTTTATTTATTTATTTTTATTATTTTTTCATTCATTTTTTTAGTAAAACGCAGGAGAGAATTTGGGGAAACTTCCCTTTTGGGTTGATTCCTTATTGCAAAGGTGTAGAGCATTCACGTATTTCTTTTCCTTTTAGGCGGCACCTGCTTCTCGCACGGTTGCTTTGGCTCGCACCTGTTTTAATTTTCCAAACAAAGAACAATTGTCAGTTTGAAAAAGGTGGTTGGTTAGGTGGCCTTGGTTGTTCCAATTGCTTGGTCCCGTCCTCATTCCTATTGAGAAACTCTGTCATTGATTGGATTCACAGGCGAACCCCTTTTAAACCGATCAGACTCGCATTTCCGGATTTTGTGATGATTTGCCCGTGTAAGGCTTTGGTTCTTTCATCTCATTCTGCTTAGGGATTTTTACTGAGGCAGACTCGGTGCGAATTTTTAATGGGACAGACTCGTTGGGGATTTGCTGGGGCAGACTCTTTGGGGATTTTTACAAGAGGAGACTCTGTGGGGATTTTTACAAGGGGAGACTCTGTGGGGATTTGCCGGTTTTTTTTGTTACTTCGAAAGCAATCGACAACATGATCAGTCGGGATTGGACTGACGTACCACTGAAGCGGGGTATTTTACTTCCTTCTAAACGGAGCTCTGTGAAACCGGTCCTGCCACCTATTCTTTCCAGCACATTTTGGAATTTAGGGTTAAAACAAAAGGGGTAGGAAAGGTAAAACAAAGGGCGGAGAAAACAAATTTAAAAAGAGAAGTGTCCCTTTCGGGACAAGAAAGATTTATCCGAGGCAACATGCTGACTTTAAATTGACATGACATGTTTTTTGGGCTGGACGCCCGGTCTTCGTGAACTTGCATTTCCTCATGAACCCAAACGGATTTATGTTCCCAAACTAGTGGAACCTTGCCAGAACTTTTTGAGGTGGAATCATCTTTTCGGCCGACAGCGCCCTTTGCGGGTTTTCGCTAGTCGGCCTCTCTCATTTTTCTCCTTACTATCGCTTGATAACACTCTTTGCGAGTTTTTACTAAACAAGCTCTATCATTTTCGATTTCTCTTCTTCCGTCGCCTCGTGGTGGCCGAAGGTTTTCACCAACAAGACTCTCTCATTTTATTTCTCTCAATTTAGAATGTATCGGCTTCCCATCACGGTATTCTTGGTTCTCCTCGCCTTTGACAATTGATCCGAAGGACTTGTACTTGGTAAAAGAATTGTGAATGAAATTACAACTTCTGAATCATTTGGTGTGGCCCAGTTTCAACTTCAGGGTAAATCGGATTTTATTTTTGGTGTGACTGAACCCTAGAGAGAGGCTGCCTACGTATCCTTTCGGAATCAAGTCAGACGTAGTTCAAGCTCAATTCTTTTTTACAAGGTAGCCAAAGAAATGTAACCAGCTCAAAAGGGGTTGTAGAGATAGTTGATAGTGTTTGGGTAGTGGGAATAAAACCTTCATCATCTCAAACGTGCCAAGACCACTGAAGTAAACTCAAACATAGTACCTTTTGACTGCATCCGCATTAACTACTGTTTCAGGATCATTTCCTTCAATATCACCTATATACAACGCTCCTCTTGGTAGTATCTTCCTGATGATGTACGGGCCTTTCCAATTAGGAGCAAATTTTCCTTTCACTTCCTGGTGATGTGGCAGAATGCGCTTTAATACCAGTTGACCCACTTCAAAATTCCTGGATTGTACTTTCTTGTTGTAAGCACGGGCCATTCTTTGTTGGTAAAACTGCCCGTGACAAATCGCAGCCATTCGTTTCTCGTCAATCAAAGTCAAATGCTCCAATCGAGTCTTAACCCACTCGCTATCTTCAATTTCTGCTTCGACAATGGTTCGGAGTGAAGGAATTTCTACCTCTGCCGGTATCACCGCCTCGGTCCCATAAACCAACAAGTAAGGGGTTGCCCCTACTGACGTGCGCACTGTAGTGCGATATCCCAGCAATGCAAAGGGTAATTGTTCATGCCATTGTCGGGAACTCTGGATCGTCTTCCTCAAAATCTTCTTGATGTTCTTGTTTGCTGCTTCAACAGCGCCATTGGCCTTGGGCCGATAAGGAGTGGAGTTCCTATGCGTTATTTTGAACTGTTCGTATACATCCCCCATCAAGTGACTATTCAGGTTTGCCGCGTTATCTGTGATGATAGTTGCAGGAATACCAAAACGACAGATAAGATTTGAATGTACAAAATCCACCACAGCCTTCTTAGTGACTGATTTAAGAGTGACAGCTTCTACCCATTTTGTGAAGTAGTCGATGACGACCAATATGAACCTGTGCCCATTTGAAGCTTTCGACTCAATCGGGCCAATGACGTCCATGCCCCAAGCAACAAATGGCCAAGGTGTAGACATAGGATGCAGTTCCGTGGGAGGCACACGAATCAGATCGCCGTGCACCTGACACTGATGACACTTTCGAACGAAGCTAAAACAGTCCTTTTCCATGGTCATCCAGTAATAACCCGCTCGGAGGATTTTCTTTGCCAAAACATACCCATTCATGTGGGGCCCGCATACTCCTGCGTGTACTTCATGCATGATTCTTCCTGCCTCCTCGGCGTCAACACATCTTAATAAATTGAGGTCCGTGGTCCTTTTATACAATACCTCGCCGCTCAAAAAGAAACCGCCCGCGTGCCGCTTAATAGTTCTCTTTTGATCTCCAGTAGCATGTTCGAGGTATTCTTATGTCTTCAAGAACCTCTTGATATCATGGTACCATGGCTGGGTACTTGATCCTGCCTCGACTACATTACAGTAACCGTGTCTTTCCCTGATTTAGATTTCCAAGGGATCGACGTGGGCGTTGCCTGGGTAGGGTAACATTGAAGCTAAGGTGGCAAGTGCATCCGCTAGTTCGTTGTGACAACACGGGATATACCTGAACTCTATTGATTTGAATTGCTTGCCTAGATCCTCCACGTGCTGTCGGTAAGGGATAAGCTTGACATCCCGAGTTTCCCATTCACCTTGGGCTTGCCGGATAATCAGGTCAGAGTCCCCAATAATCAATAAATCTTCAACATCCTGATCAATCGCCATACGCATGCCCATGATGCAGACTTCATATTCAGCTGTATTATTCGTGCAAAAGAAGCGCAACATAGCTGTAGCAGGATAGTGCTGACCATAGGGTGAGATCATGATTGCCCCAATTCCTACACCTTTGGCGTTTACGGCCCCATCAAAAAACATCTTCCAAACATGAGTGTTTTCCGAGACTACTTCTATGGTGTTTATTTCTTCATCTGGAAAATAAGTACTCAATGGTTGGTATTCCTCATCAACCGAGTTTTCAGCCAAATGATCCGCTAACGCCTGGGCTTTCATTGCCGTGCGGGTGACATAGACTATGTCAAATTCAGTAAGCAAGATTTGCCACTTGGCCAGTCTTCCAGTAGGCATTGGTTTCTGAAATATGTAATTCAAAGGATCCAACCTGCTTATGAGGCAAGTAGTGTGAGCTTGTAGATAATGTCTCAATTTTTGAGCGACCCACGTTAAGGCACAACACGTTCTTTCCAACAAAGTGTACTTGGCCTCATAGCTGGTGAATTTCTTGCTCAAGTAATAGATCTCCTGCTCTTTCTTTCTGGTTATATCGTGTTGCCCGAGGACACAACCGAAAGAATTTTCCAAGACTGTCAGATACAAGAACAGGGGTCTCTCTGGCTCTAGCGGGACCAAAACTGGAGGATTCGAAAGATATTCTTTGATCTTGTCGAAAGCTTCTTGACACTCAACCGTCCATTTTATTGATGCATCCTTCCTTAATAGCTTGAATATGGGCTCACATGTGCTAGTTAGCTGGGCAATGAATCGACTGATATAGTTTAACCTACCCAATAGACTCATCACGTCTTTCTTCGTTCTTGGAGGAGGTAGATCACGGATAGATTTTATCTTTGTTGGATCTAACTCGATACCTCTCCTGCTCACTATGAAACCCAAAAGCTTGCCTGATGGGACTCCGAAGGCGCATTTAGCCGAGTTCAGCTTCAAGTCATACTTTCTTAGTCTCTCGAAGAATTTCCTCAAGTCTTGGATATGATCGTCCTGAGTCTTGGACTTGACTATCACGTCGTCCACATACACCTCTATCTCTTGATGCATCATGTCATGAAAAATGGTAGTCATGGCTCTCATGTAAGTTGCCCCAGCATTCTTCAGACCGAATGGCATAACCCGATGACAATAAGTACCCCAAGGTGTAGTGAAGGCAGTTTTCTTGGCGTCTTCTTCATCCATCAACACCTGATGATATCCAGCGTAACAATCTACGAAGGACTGTATTTCATGTTTGGCACAATTATCAACAAGGATGTGGATGTTGGGCAATGGGAAATTGTCTTTGGGACTCGTCCTGTTCAAATCTCGATAATCCACACACACCCGAGTCTTTCCATCTTTTTTCGGCACTGGAACTACATTCGCCAACCACGTGGTGTACTGGACTACCCGAATTACTCCTGTTCTCAACTGCTTGGTGATTTCTTCTTTAATCTTATCACTGACATCAGTTTTGAACTTTCTCTGCTTTTATTGAATTGGAGGACAATCAGGGTGAATTGGCAATTTATGCACCACTAGATCAACACCTAATCCTGGAATGTCATCGTATGACCAAGCAAACACATCTTTAAATTCAAAAAGGTGTCGAATTATCGCATCTCGCATTTTCTCGTCCGTGTGAATGCTTATTTTGGTCTCTCGAATTTCTTCAGGAGTTCCCAAATTAACCGGTTCAGTGTCATTCAGATTCGGCTTAGGTTTATTCTCAAAGTGTTCCAATTCTCGATTTATTTCCCTAAAAGCCTCTTCTTCGTCATATTCAGGTTCTTGGTTCATTATTTCACAATTAACAGCTTGTTGTGATCTGGGCGTGAAGTCCGCAAGCATGTCATATTATTTAAAGCCGCTTTATTATAACTGAAAGGAAAAAATAAAGGAAAAATAGCAAAAATCAGAATAAAAGAAAAAGGAGGAAATACTGATTTTATTCCTTGGAATTAGGAGGATAACTCGTGATGCAGGAAAGGTGGCAGGACAGGTCTACCTGGACTCCTGCCTAGTTGGGAATGGCGTGGCCTCCCAATTCCGAAGCTTGGCATTTGGCCCCACATATAGCATTTCAGCGGTGCTTGTGCCTTCTCCCGGTTGAACCATGTGAGCTTCGTAGAGCATTCCTCTCATTGCCCCACATATTTCCTCGATTTCTTCGGCCGTGAAAACCTCGTCTTCTTCTTCTTTGATGTATTTCGGTCCGACGAAAGTCTCGTATAAATTTGGCAATTGTCGAGGCAGCTTCCAACCCTCATTTTTTCTCTTCCTTACCCACTCTTCATCTTTTGGAGTGGGTTGAAAACCTATCCCAAAAAGTTTCTTGGTGGAAGGCAAGGTGATGGGTTCCGTTATTCCTTGCAGCGTTCGTCTAAGCCCTTACCCTGGCCTGAATCCATGTCGGATCATTTCTTTAGCCACCATGATTGAGGCGTTGGACAGGAAAGGTTTGGGGCAAGGTCTTCCTTCTTCATACTGCTCTGCTAGCACAACCTCGAAAGCCTGATAAACCGTGTGCTCGCTCCCTTCCCTTGCTTCAAGATAGGGGATGGATGGGTCCCGATAAATAGACTATTCGTCTTCTCCGTGGACCACAATTTCCCGATCTTCGTATTCAAACTTCACCATTTGGTGAAGAGTGGAAGGTACAGCCCCTGCCGCATGAATCCAAGGTCTGTCGAGGAGAAAATTGTAAGATGTATCCATATCAAGCACCTGGAAAGTTATTTCGAACTCCACCGGTCCTATAATCAACATCAAGTCTATTTCCCCGAGGGTGTCCCTCTTGACGCCATCAAAAGCCCTTACGTAGACATTATTGGGGCGAATTCTTCCAGTCCCAATTTCCATTCTCTGCAGCGTGGAGAGCGGACAAATGTCAACACCTGAACCCCCATCCAACATTACCCGCTTGACGTAGTAGTCTTCGCACTTAACTGTCAGATGTAAAGCTTTGTTGTGAGCCGCTCCCTCTGGAGGTAAGTCGTTCTTGCTGAAAGAAACCCGATTAACTGCGAAGAACCTTTCCGTCATTCGTTCCAGTTGTTTAACTGAAGTCTCAGCTGGTATATATGCTTCGCTCAGGGTTTTGAGCAAGATCTTTTGATGTTCGGCCGACCTCATCAGCAGAGATAGCATGGATACTTGCTCGGGGCACTTGCATAACTGATCCACCACTTCGTAGTCGGACATTTTCATCTTTTGGAAGAAAACTTCCGCTTCTTCAAGCTTACAGGCTTCTTGGGTGGGAAGCGTTTCCGTGTGGCATTGTTTAACTCTTGAGTGTTTGAATATCTTCCAATGAAAGTATTCTCCGGAAGTTCCCCCGTGACTTCTCTGCCTTTGTATGTAACCAATGTTCCTTGGTAGTTCCATGGTACTGCGGACGGGTCTGTCATTGGCTTCTGTGGTACACGTCCGATAACCACTGGCTCATTCAGCCGGGGTGGTTGAATCGTCCCCCGGACCACATAGGCCCCTTTTGGTACGTACATTGGTTTTGCCCTTTTGACTTCGAATCTCTGCGGCTTCTCTGTTCGACCTCGTGGAACATAAAGAACTTCATTCTTTGCAGGCACCATCGTTACTGTCTTTGTCTCGACCTTCTCTTCGAGCTCAACCTTGACAGTACTAGTCTTCTTTTCCCCTTTCTCTAGCTTCAGGGCGGTTTTAGGCTTTTTCCCTACATCGACGATGGCGATTATAGCTTTTAAGGCAGGATCAAACTCTTTGTCCTCACAAATCATTCCAATCAACGACCTGTTATTGTGAGCGGGCAACGGATTGTTTGTCACATTTGGGACCTCCTCATCCCTCAGTACTATCTTCCCCTACTCTATTAAGTTCTCAACCACCCTTCTCAAAGTCCAACAATCATTTGTATCGTGCCCTTCTGCTCCCGAATGATAAGCACACCTAACACTGGCTTTGTAAGCAGGTGATGCCAGATTGTGCCTTGTCTGAGGGACTGGCTGCAGGAAACCCATATGGACTAGCTTTGGGAATAAGGTAGAATATGGTTCGCCGATGGGTATGAAAGTCCGTCTTCTAGGTGGTTCCTGAGGGCGGAAGTTATTTTGAGGTGGCTGTGGATTATAGTGGTTCTGGTAAGGAGGTTGATTTCTAGGAGGTGGAGCTTGGCCTCAATTGACTTGCTGTGGTGTATGGACATAGGGTTGGGTATTCATGACCATGTAGGGTTGAGGAGCATAGGTCACATTTTGGTGGGGGTAGTAATGCTGTGGGGTTCTTTCTGGAAAACGGGGCCTAGGATTACGATATTCCCTCGCTTCTGATGCTGCCATGGAAGTTTCTTCCTTTTTCTTTCCTCTTGCCATTCCTCTAGACCCGCTTTGGACGGCTTGGGAGGTTGCCCTTATGGCTGCCTGACTTAAGATTCTACCCGTTTTCAAACCATTCTCTACCATCTCCCCGATCTTGATTGCTTCCGCGAAAGGCTTTCCCATGGCTGACATCATATTCTTGAAATAGTCTGATTCTTGAGCCTGGAGGAAAGTAGTGACCATTTATATCTCGTCCATGGGAGGTTTTACCCTTGATGCCTGCTCGCGCCATTTAATAGCATATTCTCTGAAACTTTCCGAGGGTTTCTTCTTCAAGTTTGACAGAGAATTTCTGTCCGGTGCGATGTCAATATTATACTGAAATTGTCTCACAAAATCTCTGGCGAGATCATCCCATATATGCCATCGAGATATGTCTTGGTCCATATACCACTCTGAGGTTATTCCTACCAGACTTTCCCCGAAGTATGTCATCAACAATTCTTCTTTGCCGCCGGCTCCCCGCAATTGGTTTCAATACTTCTTGAGATGAGCAATGGGGTCGCCGTGTCTGTCATACTTTTCAAACTCTGGTGTTTTGAAACCCACGGGTAGGTGCACATGAGGGAACATGCATAGATCGGTATAGGAAACACTCTTCTGCCCACTTAAACCCTGCATGTTTTTCAAACTCCGCTCGAGGCTCCTAATTCTTTTTGCCATCTCATCTTGTTCAGAAGCTTTGGGATTTTGTTCTTGCCCAGGTGCAAACTCGTATTGAGGTTGTTGAGGATGAGTGCTGGTGGTGAACCGAGTTGGTTCCAGTGAGAAGGATGGTGCTTGAAATGTGAATGAGGATAAGTCAAAATTTGGCCTGTGTATAGCGGGTTGTGCCACGATTGGACAGGGTGGTGCAGTAAATATGTTCATAGCTACATCTGTTGTTGACATCCGGGGATAAAAATCAGAGGGTGATCCAGCAGAGTTGGCTGAAATGGCCGGGTACCCGAATGGGGTAGTTGGATAGCTTATGAGGACGTTGAAGTCCCACTTGTCCTGGAGAACAACTCAGGGAACCCAGGGATTACACTCGGTGGCTCTTTCCCGTTATTCCAATCATCCAACATTTCCAATATGCGGAGCCTCAGGATTCTGTTTTCCTCAGCAGTTGCTGACTCGGGAGTCAGGACGACCGAGATTGAACTCTCCTCGGAGACAGGAATTGTTGGCAAAGGAATTTCTGAAGACATCTCTATACTTCCCTTTGATCTTGTGAAGTAAGTGTGGATACTCCCTCTCGACTTAACGACGGGAAACTGAACACTTCCTTTCGACCTCGTGAAGTATGAATGTGAGGCCAGACCTCCACCAAACCAAACCACCTTTTCTAAAAACCTGTAACTGGAGCAAGCAAACGGTTAGTTTGAAACAAATAACAGATAGGTAATCTCACGTTGGGGCATGATGTACCTATACATTTAAGTGAATTTCTACATGTTTGCAACGAAGACATGCGTCATTCCGGCTTCTTTTTAGGCTTCCCTTTATTTAACATGTATATATATATATATATATATATATATATATATATATATATTTATTTATTTATTTATTTTATTATTTCCTATTATTATTATTTTTCATTATTTGTAGTTAAAAGTGTGACCGAATCCGATGAGGATTGCCTACGTATCACGATGCCGCGTGAATCAGATCATTATGTAGTTCAACACAGACGAGTGTAAAAGAAGCACACATTTTATTACTGAAACAATCTATTACAAACTAACATTTTTTGAAAAAAAAAGGGAAAATAACAAGCCTTGAAATAAGTACAGACTCAACGAACTAATACACCCTGATGTGAAAAGACGGACAGAAGATGCTAAGATGGAAAATACAGACTTGACCTATGAATTCATTAAGGTTTCGAGAATTGGCGCCCGCGGGGCATCGTTCGGCCTCGCCGCGGTCTTAGGTGTGAGGTCCCTTTCAAGTTGTTCCAGCTCATGCATGGTCTGCTTGACATAAATCATCACTGCCGATAGAAGGGTAATGCTGGTCATGTTTTCACATCGTAGACACCTTCTGATAATGGCATGGGCAATGGTCTTAATCTTATCCCTGGTTTGCCTCTTTTCTTTGAGTAGGCGCTCTATTTGATCATTACGGACTGTCATAATCCGAGAATCCTGGAGGCATTGATTTCGCCACTGCTGAATTTCAACTTCCATTTGAGCTAAGAGCTTGTGGCAATGTCTATTTTCAGCTCCAAGGGTTCGGGTTTGCTCAAACGCTCTGTCCACCTTTCCTTTCAGGTTGGCAATGGTTTACTCGTGATCCCTTTTCAACTGCTGCAAGTACCGGTTATGCTTTTCTGTCCTTTTTGCCCAGTGTGCTTCGAGTCCTGCTATTGTATTTTCAAGATTTTCTGACTCACTCCGACACTCCCCAATTTCCATCCTTATACCTTTTATCAATCGTTCATCCGACCGGCTCCTTTGCTGGTTATCAGTGTCTATCCACATCTATTTGATCTGGGCCCTGAGCATCTCGTTTTCCTGAGTCAACCTGTTCTTTTCTCCCAGATTAGTAGCAACTTGCACATTGTGCTTATATTTCCGACCTTCAACTTGTTGCTTCAATTTGCTGATTTCGGCATGATAGCCTCTTTGTTTTGCTAACCAATCCCACTGCTTTTGCGACGACTTGGCAAAATTCAGGATGTGGGGTCTTTTAGCCAGCCTTTCGTGTTCAAGTTCTTTTCTGTACCACGCAAGGTAACCTGGCGCCATTTCACTTTTGGCCCGATCCTGCACACAAGTATCCGCTTTCAAATATTGACATTCATTCCAGATCTGGCGGATTTTTGCTTCAGGAAATTGTCCGTCAGGGCTAATCTCAATTGTTTGAGCACTAAGATCTTCCTCGTGTGGCACTATCTAGCATCTCCCGAGTTGTCTCAAGACTCGGCAGGGCGCGTAAGGTTGAATGCTCTTAAGTCCCATTAGTAAAAAGTGAGTTCTAGCTGTCGGCATATACATGACCTCATCAACAGGCAACCATCCCAGTGTCCACTGTATTTGGCTGGCTGTGAGAGTCTGAAAGAATGAAGTCCACGCCATAACTCCTTTGGGCAGACTGACCTCCTTGGTTCTCATGTAAAACTCTTCTATGCAGGTTTTCTTTGAGGAACCATGGCCCAAAAGTTCGGAACGATGGCAGAGATGTTCAGTCATCCATATTTGTAGCATCAAGTTACACCCTTCAAAGAAGTTCCCCCGGCTTTGCAGGCTGTGAGAGCTCGAAAGATATCAGATACCAACATAGGCGCGAGCGTACTTTCATTCTGAGTGAGCAAAGTACTGACGACCCCGGATATTTTCAGATCAATATTTCCGTCCTTCCTTGGAAATACCAGAAGGACCAAAAATGTTATCATGAAAGCCACCCGTCTGTGCTCATCCCACTTCTGACGACTACCTTTGCTGCATAGCTTGTTAGTCGGATTATTGAATCCTCCTACATGACCATACTTGTCGTATATGAAGCATGGATTACAAAAACCGGCGGCCAAATCTAGGTTATGGACCGTCCTGGGTATTTTTAGTGAGTCTAGAAATCGATGCACCGTGACAGCTCTTGGAGCAACCAGGTATTTTTGCCTTAATGGAAGTTCAGCATTTCCGATGTACCCAGCCATTTCCTCCAGAGTCGGGGTGAGTTCAAAATCAGAGAAGTGGAAAACATTGTGCGCTGGGTCCCAGTAGGTGACTAAAGTTCTTATGATATCTCCCCGAGGCTGGATTTCCAATAAACCCGTGAGACCTTTCAGATATTTCTTGACCTCATCTTGCCCTTCAGTACCTAGATCATTCCACCATAGTCGTAACTTGACAGGGATTTTAGTCATTATTGAAAAGTGTTCATTTTGCATTGTGCTCATCCTTCACATTTATTAAGATGGCTTTAAGCAAAAATTGATTTGACTCAAAATGTTTTGACTATATATTTTTTTTAAAAGAAGATCCGATTTTCGAACACGGCCTTTCAGCACTTCGGGGATGAAGATTTTAAGGATGTGAGGGTCAACCGATCAAAAACTCTAAAAGATGACCGAAAGTGGTCGTTTATGCAAAATCAGCCTTCCGCCGTCCCTTTCGGGAACATTTGGCTATTTCTGACAAAAACAATCACTTGATTTATTTATGACTCTTTTTTAGTAATGAACCAATCATGGGAACACGGCCTCACAGAGCCTCGGGGTCGAGGATCCTAAGGCCGTTGGGCAATTTGGTCAGAAAAATAAAAAAGACCAATAATGGCCGTTTGTGCAAAGTCAGCCTTCCAGCGTCCCCTTCGGGAACATTCGGCTATCCTGACCAACGACATTACCCAACTCATTCATGACGAAATTAAAATTTTAACATTTTGGCTATTTTGAAAAGGGGAGGTTGGACCCGATGAGGGTTGCCTACGTATCTCGTACCCTATGAGAATCAAACCGGCGTAGTTCGGGCTGATCAGAAATAGGGGAAACAAACTGAATCCTTTTTTTTTGAACAAAATCTTTTAAAGAAAAGGAGGAAAACTATTTTCTGGATTTATATATATATATATATATATATATATATATATATATATATATATATATATATATATATATATATATATATATATATATATATATATATATTTTTAAAAGAGACGAAGACTAAGGAAATATTTTGAATTTTAAACTTCTTTTCACTCTTTTTTTTTGAAATTTCGAAAATCTTTTAAAGAGATACTACAAATGGAACAATATATTTTTTGAATTTTGAATTTTCCCCCCTTTTTTAGTTTTAAATAAATACTTTTTTTTTTTATTTTAAAAGTGATTAAAAGAAAAAAAATATTTATGTTTTTTTATAAACCAAACTAAAAGACAAATTTTAATTTTTTTTAGAAATTTCCGGCGAGGTTTTGACACTACTTGGACATTGGTTTTATTTTTTCCAAAAGATAAGTAATTATCTTCCTACGCTGCTATTTTCCCCCTTTTTAAAGTTTTTTTTAGAAACCGGTCAGCATGCAGAACTGAAGCAAATAAATGCGCAAAACAAACGGGATGCAGCAGGATGGTCTTTTCATTTCGGGTTGCTTGTCCTAGACGGACCCAACCCCTATGTTGAGTCCCCTATGTCAAATGCAACATGATGCAAATAAGCGTTCCTACTAGGGATTCGGCATGAGGTTTTGTTATACTAGGTTCATCCTGGGTATATGTTCTAGACTGTGTACCCGAGCGGACAACTCGAGTCGAGGAGGGGGCTACGTACCGGGGACCCGCGAGATCGTCCGACTTTGTAACTTGTCCGGCCTCTTTCTTATTTCAGGGTATGACACTAACAGAATAGGGAGTCTTGACCAGCAAGCTCCTCCCCGGAGGTAAGAAGAGAAGGGTTTCGGCACAGTTTATATACAGTTCAGATAATATCAAAGCGGTAAAAGACAACATTTAGCACGTTATGCCCAAACATGTAATAAAGATCAGATAATAAAGACAAATATAACAATTATTCTAAGCTTGAATTCTTGAACCCTGAACCAGAGATTCTGGGTTCTGTCCCCAACAGAGTCGCCAGAGCTGTCACACCTCCTTTTTGCGCGCCCGCCCCGAAGGGTAAAATGCGCGAGGGAGTTTTTCCAATTTAAGTGACAATATTCGAAATGGGATTATTTATTTAATTCAGAGTCGCCACTTGGGAAAGATTTGGCTTTTGGTGTCCCAAGTCACCGGTTTATCTTGAATCCCAATTCGAGGATATTCGACTTTCCAAATGAAGTCTGCAAACCAGAAATTCTAAGTAAGGAATTCTGTTGACCCGAGAGAAGGTGTTAGGCACCCCCGAATCCCGTGGTTCTAGCACGGTCGCTTAAATTATTATAATGGCTAAATATCTGATTTAATACATGTTATAACTTATGTGCTTTTATTAAGTTTAAACCGCTTTTATTATTATTATTTTTATAGAATTGCAACGTCATAAAAATGCATCTCGAACCACGTCACAATCAATGCACCCATGGTTGTTAACACATTCCGACTCCGATGAGATTTGAATTTGGGTCACATAAATGCGCACCCAAATTTAAGAAGGTAATTTAGTTAAATCGTGCCTAAAGAGTCTAACGCGTTATTATCTTTGGGGAGGGCAGTGAAATTCACTAAACAGTCCATCCCATATTCTAAGTATTTTATTATGACCAGTTATTGAGGGCCCCGCGATTTGCATTTTTATTTGGCGAGGCTCGTCTCATTTTTTGAAAGGATAAACCCATAGCGACTACATTTTCTATTATGTTTGTCTCTAAAAATGAAAGAAAGAAAAATATACGCTAATTAAATTACGATCTTGGCAAGTTTGAGCCTTTTATCAATTATTGGGTTACAAAAATGCCAAACGCAAAATCGCAATCGAATTTGCTCAAAGAAAATTGTTTCGTGCCTTATTCCATAATTGAACATTACTAAAAGAAAATGAAATTATAAGATATAGAATTGACAAACGCTATTGTCAAAAACAAACCAATTATTCTTTAACTACTTTAAACCTCACATTATTAGACGAATTGAACCATTGGAACTAATTTTTATTCTTCGAAAATGGGCCAAACTTGACTACCAACACATTCGAAAGTTGTTAAACTTAATTGACACTTTGAAAATCTATTGCCTTTGAAGGAACTCTAACAAACCTGGTTCGAAATCAACTCATGCCTATTAAGTTCATAACCTTAGCCTTACTACATCGAATCAAACTTCAAATACGACAGACTTAACGATTCTGCGAAATTACTCGCTTATTATCCTACTAGTTTGCGTCAAAATTTAACATGTTATTTTTCAAATCAACAACTACGGGATGTGACCTTTATAAACTATCTACATAATTTAAATTTCTGTCACAGAAATCTACACACCTAACAGTTTCAATTATACAGTCATATTTCCAATATTCATACAAAATATAAAACAGAACTAATATTAGTTGAATCTACTTCATTTGACATATATGAAATTGAAAGCGATAAATAACATCCAAATGTACAGATTCGCTGCATAATCCCGTTTCAACTTCAATTCAAATTACATCACGGTGATTCGAAGTATATACCTGGATGTTGAAACACAACAAGAAGAAGAAGAAAGTAGAAAAATCAGCAGCAACAAAAATGGCAGCAGCAACAGCAGTAGTAGCAAATGCCAACAACAACCAGTAGATTAAACCAAACAATAAACCCAGAATCCAGTGGCAATTTCAGAAGAAATCAAGAAACAAACAACAACAACACGACCAAAGCCCAGGAAATCGAAATATGGCCCAGAAACAACAGATCGCAGAGAAGAATCTACTAATGTTCAAATGAGTCCAATAGCTTCAAAACTTCAAACACTGGACAGGATTGCCTATTTCAAACTATGCTTTTGTTCTTTTAAGATATGCTGGAGTTGAAATTCAGTTTTGAAACTGAATTTAAAACTGACTTCTGACTTTAAAACCAAGAAACTCAATTTAAAACCTCCCTAGACTGATTCAAAAATGCTCTCACCCCAACTAGTTCTCTTTTTATATTCTGCCCCCCTCTATTTTTCTGATCTCCTCCTTTTTGAACTCTGATGTCTCCCCTTTATATTCAACACCCAGACTCCTCTTGCTAGCTCTTAGAGCAACTAGCCAAAAATAAAATATTGATTCCTTCCCATCCCCTCCCTTCTGTCTTTCCACTCAAAGTTTAAAACTAAAAGTATTCCCCTCAGATTCCCCTCACAGCCTTCTTTTCATTATTATAAGGGTTTATCCTTTTATTAAACTAAATAAGTATGGGCAGCATGAATATGCCCTGACAGCACATGCTGTCAAGTTAATTTTAGTCCACTAAAAACTACAATGCACATGCTGTCCACAAAAGTAGACAAACAGGGACAACAATTCTATATCAATTCGAATTGAACTCTGAACTCTATATTAAACTGCAGCTATAGCCAATTCAAACACCTAAATTCTGGGTTGAAACCTCAGAACAAAATCAAAAACTAACAACCAAAACTTAGCAGAAACATTGAAACTGAATCTAAGAACTAAATAAAGTTCATCAATGCTCAAAACAGAAAAAGAAATCAACGACAACAACCATTAATCAGCACACACACCAGGTCAAACTTCAAATCGATAGTGGTACATTATGGGAATGATTAATTCATAATTCCAAATTGAGCTAATTAGAATGAAGTAAATTCTGCGATAATACTGAACTTGACCAGGATTCATGAATATCAATGCCACATATCACATATAGAAGACAAGTCTGAACCAATGTCGCACACCATCTAAACAAGACAACAAAACGTACTGAAATGGACTATGGAACCAAAGCCAGGATTAAAACTAATTATCAGGTTAAAACCGACCTACACATAACGAGCCAATAGATTGACCTAACAATTTACAACATGTAATCAAACAATCAGAAGAACTGGACCTAATAAAATGTCTGATGAGAAGAAAAGAAGTACGAAACAAATCAGGACAAAGATACAATTAAACATAGACAAACAAAACTATAGAAGGCAACAAAAGGAATTAGGGAGAACTTACTGTTCTTTTCTCAGATTTCAAACAGTATGTTCTTTCGAACTTGGGTCCTAATCAGTATTGTACGTCTATTTCGTGATAACTAGGCCTACAATACTGAACAGAAACCAATCGACCTTGAAACATTGACGTTTTGAACTGTTGAAAAACCCTAGATCCGCTATTTGATGGTTTTTAACTCACGTTCGAACCAATCTGGTCAGGGATTAAGGGAGAGGAAGTAAAGGGGATTGTTGGGTGTTAGTCTGGGGTTGGTTAGTACAATTTGAGGTTTGACTCGAATCTTCAGATGAAGATTCGAGACGATGTAGGTTTATTCGAACCAAACAGTTCGCGGATCTGTGTCCAGAGGGTCAAGGTGCACTACGGGTGTTAATTTGGTGGTCATTGGACGAACTAGGGTTTCTAGCTGATCTTTGATATAAGATTCGAATAATCCTGTGGTGATTTGAGGTTAGCTAATAGGATGGTTGGAACTGGGAAGTTGAGAGGAGTTATGGGCGTAAAGATGGAGAGGTTTGGCCACCTTCCGCCGCCATGGGCGATTTCCGGCAAGGCGGAGGGCGGTGGCTCGAGGTCTGGCCTCTGAAATCTTGGATACGAAGAGAAGAGGGGGGGGGGTCTGGCTTGGGGGTGCGGGTGAGAGATGAGAAGTTATATACGAGGTGGGTGGTTTGATCTTGGTCGTTGGATCATTGATGATCAACAGCCTTGATCTTTTCACTTAAGGGGGCGGCGTCGTTTGGTCTCAGAGGAGACTGGGTCGGTTTTTGATGGGAATGGGTCGGGCTATGAGGCGTGCTTGAGACCATTGGATCAAGGGAGATAAACGGCTCTGATTACATATCCTACACGACGTCGTTTGGTTTAATGAGGGGTTGCATTGGACCGTTAGATTTGTTTGAATCAAAGGTCCAGATTTGACTGGCACTAAACAACGCCGTTTGGTGAGGCTGTAGGGATCAGGGACCGGACTGGGTCATGCCATTATTGGGCCTGATTTCTTGGTCTCAAATTTGAGCCCAATTCCAGATTTTCTTCAATTTTGAACTCTCTTCTTTTTCTTCTTTTAATTTTCTAAACAAAACCATTTTTAATTAAATTGTAAAAATCAAAAATAAAACTTATACAAATATTAATTACTACTTAAACAACAATTATCACACCCATTAACATTTAATTAAAATGAAATCACTCAATGACAACAAAATAGAATAAAAGATGCATATTTTTGTGATTTTTCCTTAAAACCAAATTATGGTTTGATTAATTCCTAATAGTAGAACGATATCCTAAACTTACACGCGACATATATTTTTATATTTTTATTTGACAAAACTAAAAAATCACAGACAAAACTACAAAAAACTAACAAAAATGCCACGTAAATTCCAAACAATTGTACAACAAAACCATTTGTTTTTCGATTTCTTTGGAGCAATTGTAGCGTAGACAAAAATCACGTGCTCACAGTGATGCAAATAAATGTTTCCTACTAGGGATCCGGCATGAAGTCATGTTTTACTAAGTTTCAAAACTGGGTTTTTTCTAGACCTGACTTACCCGAGCGGACAACTCGAGTCGAGGAGGGGCTACGTACCGGGGACCCACGGGATCGTCCGACTTTGTAACTTATCTGAGCCTCTTTCTACTTGGGTATGACACTAACAGAATAGGGAGTCTCAAACCAGTGAGCAACATCCCCGAAGGTAAGAAGAGAAGGGTTCGGCACAGTTTATATATACAGTCAAATAATATCAAAGCGGTAACACATATCATCGGCATATGAAGCACATATCTCATGATAATATCAGATAATAAACAAAGACAAAAATAACAATTATTCTAAGCTCGAATTTCTAACCTTGAACCGGTAGTTCTGGGTTTATCCCTAGCAGAGTCGCTAGAGCTGTCACACCTCCTTTTTCCGCCCCCGCGAGGGGTGAAGGAGTTTTTCTAATTAAAGGACAATCGAAACGGGATTGATTTGTTTATTTCAGAGTCGCCACTTGGGAGATTTAGGGTGTCCCAAGTCACCAATTTAATCCCGAATCGAGGAAAAGAATGACTCTGTTTAACAGTCCGTGAACCAGAAATCCGGATAAGGAATTCTGTTAACCCGAGGAGAAGGTATTAGGCATTTCCGAGTTTCGTGGTTCTAGCACGGTCGCTCAACTGTCATATTCGGCTTGTTTATCTGATTTTATACAATTATGAGCTCATGTGCAAGTTTTAACTTTTAACCGCTTTTGTCTTTATTATATTTTTTTATCAAGAATTGCAACATCATGGAGATACATCTCCAACCACGTCACATCAATGCACCCGTGGTTGTTGGCATATTTCAACTCTGTTGAGATTTGGATTTGGGTCACATAAATGTGCACCCGAGTTTTAAGAAAATTAAATTATTAAAGGTGCGCCTAAAGCGACTAGCGTATCATTTACTTTGGGTAGGGCCGTGAAATTTTGTTAAGCGGTCCATCCCGAAGTCTAAGCAATTTCAAAGCAAATATTTACCGAGGGCCCCGCAATTTTATATTTTTATTCGGCGAGGCTCATCTCATTCTTATTTTTTAAAAGGAATTTGCAACGTCATGGACATGCATCTTGGACCACGTCACAATCAATGTACCCGTGATTAGAGACACATTTCGACTCCGTTGAGATTTGGATTTGGGTCACATAAATGTGCACCCGAGTTTAAGAAGGTAAGATTTATAAAAATGCGCTCCTAAAGCTATTAGCGCATTATTATTTTGGGTAAAGCCGTGGAGTTCGCTAAACGGCCTATCCCGAGTTCTAAGTAATCAACACATACATTTTTGTGAGGGCCCCACAATCTGTGCGTTTTATTTGGCGAGACTCGTCTCATTTTTATTTAACAGGTCGTCCTATAGTGGCTATGTTTTCTATTGAGTTTGTCTCTAATAATGAAAGAAGAAGAACATACCAACTTTATTTACATGTTTACAAGTTAGTTATAGTCGGGTTCCGAATATGATTTGCAAAATCTGAAACATGAACACGTATATGGGCAGTCGTTTAGATATTATGGGCCCAGGCCCAATGTGCACAACGTGAAACTCGACCTGGGCCATCCTTATTCCAATTGGGCTTAGTCAACTTATTTTGTATATGTTTGACATTTATAAGGGGGGGGGGGGCTGAAATGTAAAGTACTGCTTGTCTGGTCAAGCAATATTCCTACCAATTTGAAAACAAGCCATTTGTTTAAAGAAGTAACTATTAGGTACCTAACATACTTCTTGACAAACAATAATGAACTAATAGAACATGGCTACTACAACATTAGTCCCTTTTAATTATAAGCAAAACATAGAGTTCTCCAACTAAATGATATGTATAAAGGTTCAGTTACATCACAGCTAACTACATGGTTCTAGTAGAGAAAGTAAACTATCATACATACAACTAACGTTCAGTATATTTCTAAAGTGAATTCAAAATAACTTCAACTCTACATTTTTGTATTCATGCTTCAAATTTCAGCCTACATTGACCAGTGTATCAGTTGTGTACCCGGTATAGGAAAACAAAAGAAGAAGAGGAATGATCAGTGCAGCAGTAGCATACACAGCAACAGCAAACAGGAAAGCAGCAACACAACCCCAGCAGTCAGATTTTTGTTACCAACAGCAAACCCAGCAGAAAAATCCAATAATAACCAGTAGGAGGAACCAGCGACAGATTTAAACCAAGCAGAAGACCAGTGAACTTTCCAACCAGCAGAAAACCAAGGCACTTGACTGAAACAATGTTCAACAAATAAAGAACCCAGGAAAGACTAAGCTGGAATCCAGCAGTATCCCAACACGGATGCAAGAAAGTAGTGGTTTCTGATTTGTCAAACACTCAAGAAAAGCAGCCTGAAACTCTTTAATGTAGAAGTTCAGCTTTAATACTCTATCTCTCTGAATTTCTGATGTCCAACCAAAGATGGAAAGATCAGCCTTGTTTTCTTTGCTTTTTTTTTCTCTCCAAACTTAAAACTGTCCAGCCCCCCCTAGCCAAAAAATAGCTCTATTTATAACCTAATATCTTCTGACTTATGAAGGTTCAAAAAGAACAATAGCTAAGAGCCTTTTTTAGAATTTTGAAATCTTAGTGTTCACTCCTTTCAAAATCAGTTCAAAAATCAGTTTTTTGTCCTTCCAAAATCAGTCCCTCAAAGTCCGTCCCTATTTCTCTCAATGAGTCTACTTTTTATAGCCAAAAGGGCAAGCACCAGCTGCCTTTTTCTATTCTGCCCATACCCCTTAAACTAATCAAAATGCCCATCCTCCTGACAGCCCTCTCATGTGTTTTGTACCCAGAAGGTATGGGGAGACTACAATATTCAATTACCCCATGTTATCAAGTTTTGTTCCCCACTATTGTATTAGTTTAATCATATTTCAGTACCCTACAGTCATCCCTTTTTAAACTAACCAATTTGTGAATTTTTCAATCCCCAAACTACCCCTTTTAACCCCTGTGTATTACTGTTTTACCCTAAGCTTCAACAGACTGAAATTTGAACTTATGGAAGTTCAAACTCAACAACTGCCCTAAACTGAGTTCTAGCTATTTCTCTAATAGCACTGCAGCTACAAACCATTCACGGATAATTTCAAACAATCAGCTAAACTACAATGGTTCGATCAATCATGTGAAGCTATACAAATCAGAACATTTGAATATCTAGCCCTGTAAAACTAATCGACGACGTTTATCTAATCGACTATACTAATTATAACATAGAACAATCAGTCGATAAACAAATAACACGAACAGGGCCCCAAATGGCTTCAGACAACTTTGCACAAAACAGAGGAACAACATAAATGAAATACTTAACGACACTGATCAAATCGAGTATGTATCTCACCATACGTATTTAACAATAGACAGAAGAATAGTCGACCAAATAAAAAGGTCTTACGAAGATGGAGAAAATTGAAAGAAAATATCAGAAACATCAACAAACTAACTAATCATGTTAACAAACACAAACATCATTCAAACAAAAACAGAAAAGAAAAAGAAAACTTACTTTGGAAGCTTAACAACAAACGACCCAGGTCTGACTGGATTTGACCATTAGAGGTCGAACGGACATTAATCGAGGTGTTCTCAACCAAGAACACTTCGATTAAGGTCTATTAGACCCCACCCCTCCGTTTAAACTGGCCGGATTCCCAAAGTTCTTGTGTTCTAGGGTTTACACGGTCTGATTTGGGGCTTGAGGGTTTGTGGGTAGATTCGGACCAAACCAAACTTGGTTTGGTCACGAGTGAGGCCAGGGTAGTGACCAGTGTGAATCTGGGGTGGGTTGGTGTAGATCGAGGTTTTGCTCAAACCCTCAAAAGAAGATTCGAGACGATGGGGAATGATTCGAGGCAAGATGCTATAGGATTGGTGTTCAGGGTGGTTGGGTGCATCAGGGGTGTTAGTTTAGTGGTCACTGGCGTCGTGGTTGCCGGGTTTATGGTAAGAGTGCATGATGGCGGCTAGGGTTTGGAACAAGAGGTTTGGGTTCGTCTCTGGGACGATGGTGCACTGTAGGCAAGGGGGGGGGGGGTTGGTTTGAGGGCATGGGTAAAGGGGTGAGGCCTTATATACGGAGGGGGAAAATGGATCCTGGCCGTTGGATCAAGTGAAATTGATGGCCAGGATCCCTTCACTTAAAGGGAACGGTGCCGTTTTGATTGAGTGGGGATTGGGTCGGGCTCAGACGGGAATGGGTCGGGTCATGAGGGAAGCTGGGGACCGTTGGATCAATGTAGATGAACGACTCTGATCCACTCGCCTAAAACGGCGTCATTTTGACTTAGCAGGGGCTGCACTGGACTGTCTGATTGAAACAAATCAACGGCTCAGATTGAGGCGCCGAAACGACATCGTTTTGATGCATCTGAGGGGTCAGGCAATTGGACTGGACCAATGCAATGGATTGGGCCTGATTTTCAATTGAATTTTTGGCCCAAATCCAGTATTTTCTTTCCTTATAATTAAACAAAAATTCCTAATTAAATAAAACCAAAATTAAACTACACAAATATTAAGTAACACCTAACAACAATTATCACACGAATTAAAATATTTAATAAAATCACCATGACAAAAAATAGAATAAAAATGCATATTTTGTGATTTTTAAAACCGAATTATGGTTAATTAATTTCTAAATGTACCATTTATTCCTAAATGCATGCAACATGTATTTTTGTATTTTTAACTAGAGCAAGGCGAGCATTTACGGACAGAACAATTATCAAAATGTCACGCAAATTCTCAAAATTGTACCCGAAGGTAACTTGTTTTACTTCTTTTTCGATTTCTCTTGGAGTAGTTTCCGTGAAGCAAAAATCACGTGCTCAAAGAGGTGTGCAATTGGAAGGAACAGTCGGAAAGCCTTCAGATTGACGTGGAGTACTTAGAAGAAAGTAAGAGTACCTTGGAGCAGCAGGTACGAGCCTTGACTTCAGAGTTGGCAGTTGAAAAGGCTTCCTCAAGTCAAGTGGATAAAGAAAAGGCTCGTCTTTAAACCTCTTTCTCCGAGAAGTTGTCCAAGGCAAGTGAAGAGATTAGAGAGTTGAAGGCTCTCTTGGGTGAGAAAAAGTCTTATGCTGGCGAGCTCGTGCAGAATTTGACTCATGCACAAGAAGACCTCTGAGTTTCTTCTAATAAGGTTTGTGCCTTGGAAAGTTCCCATGCCTCTCTTTAAGCTTCTTACACTTCTGCCTTGGCTGAAAATGAGAAATTAAAGAATGAAATTGCTGACTGGGAAAGGGATTACGAAATCCTTGAGGATAAATCTGCCATTGAAGTGAGTTGGGCGTTTTTGAATTCTCGTCGTGATACCCTAGTTGAAGCTAGCCAAGATACTTTTAACTTGGAACGTGAGTTAGCTAAAATCAATGAAACTATTGAGAAGGCTCAGCAAACTCAAGATTTTCCTTCTCCCATGGCCGAAGCTTCCGTGAATGTTGAAGTTGATACGGGTATTCCAACTCCTTCAAGCCTAGTTGAGCCCGCTGCTGTAAACCAAGTTGAGCCCGTTGCTGTTGATGCACCTACTTCAGTTCCTACATTTTCTTAGCGATAAGTTTAAGTCATTTGAATTTCTTTGTGATGTTTTGTTTTTTTGGGAAAATTGTGGTAAAACCCTTGGTCTCATTTGAGGGTTTGTTTTGGAAATTTAAGTCCTCGGACCTTTCATGGTGCAATTTGTATAAAAAATTCGCAGTTTATGACTAAGTTCTTGCTTAGTCTTAAGCTTTTTAATATTAAGAAGTTTTCTCGTTACTATCTTGAACTTCCGTTTAGTTTATTCTTGCCTTTATTTTTAAGGACTTATAGAATAATTTGCATTTTTATTCTTTAAAAATGCTTCTATTAACTTTTATAAAAGAGGGCTTACATTAATCATGAATTTTATAAAAGAGGGCCCTTTTATATTCGACACTTAATGAAGAAGACGTCTCAACTTCATAATGGTGTTAACATACGATAAGAGAAATAGGAATATACATGTTTCTTTGAAATAACTTTGACAAGTTTTTATTTGAACTTTGTCTAGTTTTGAATAACACTTTACACGTATTTGAATTACATCTATAACTTTCTCGTAACTGTTTTTCTTGTAACAAATTTAAAAAAGAAAAATAAACATGAGATTTTTATCTATAACCCGTTTCAGTACATAGCATTTACCCTTACTATGGTAAGGTTTTTCTTTGGCCTTAGCTCGTGACTTTGCTCTGCACTTGACTCATTCAATGAGTCAATTTTTCAGGGCTTGATCTTTTTGCATTCCTTAGACACATGCCTGTGTACATTATGTAGTCCCCCAAGTGTTTGAGCGTTGAAGTATGAAGCCTCGAGCACTTGATTGTTCCTCTCATTTTGTCCTTTCCATGTAAAGGAAAAACATACGGGACTCAGAGGTACGATTATAGATGAAGATTGCTTAACCCGTTTGAATTTCTATCAGAATAATTGTAACCCTAGGGCAGGAAATTAAATTTATTCCACATGCCTTGCAGGTCATGAGTCATCATTTAGTACGAGTTAGCATTTTGCCTATCATCTAAAATCGTTAGTAAAATTTTAACAATTCAAAAATTAAAATTTAAAATATGGATACCTGACCGTGGGTATTCTTCAGAAATAATATCTCTTTAGATGAACATCATTCCAATGTGAAGGTAGTATCTTGCCATCCATTGTTTCCAGCTCGTATGCTCCTTTACCTGCAATATCATGAATTCTATAGGGTCCTTCCCATGTTGGACTTAATTTCCCCGAATTAGCTGCCTTCATAGATTGAAAACCCTTTTTGAGCATGAAGCCCCAATTTTGAAGAATCTGAGCGTGCTTTTCTGTTGTAGTATCGTTTTATGACCTGCTTTTGTGCTGCCATTCTTATTAGTGCAACTTCTCTTCTTCCTTCAAGTAGATCAAGATTTACATGCATTTCCTCGTCATTAGATTCTTCTGTCGCCTGTGTGAATCGTGTACTCGGCTCTCCTATCTCAACTGGAATTAAAGCTTCAGCTCCATAAACCAATGAAAATGGTGTTTCTCCTGTACTTATTTTTGTTGTTGTGCGATATGCCCATAAAACACTAGGTAACACTTTCGGACAATTACCTTTGGATTCCTCTAAACGCTTCTTTAAATTGTTGATAATGACTTTGTTTGTTGACTCAGCTTGCCCATTACCCACCGGATGATAAGGTGTAGACGTAATCCTTTTAATGTGCCAACTTTGAAAAAATTCTGTGATTTGAGTGCCTATAAACTGAGGACCATTATCACACACGATCTCCTTTGGCACACCGAATCGGCATATGATATTCCACCAAATGAAATCTTTAACTTTCTTTTCTCACACCTGTTTAAATGCTCCTGCCTCTACCCATTTAGTAAAATAATCAGTGAGTACGAGCAAAAATTTTACCTGTCCTTTTGCTTGCAGTAGTGGACCCACGATATTCATTCCCCATTTCATAAATGGCCATGGTGCAATGACCGGATGTAATAACTCCGCGGGCCTATCCATATTATTACCGTACCTTTGGCATTTATCACATTTAGCCATGAAACTTTCCTCTTCTTCTTCCATTTTGGGCCAATAATAACCTGCCCTAATTAATGTTCTTACCAATGACCTTCCTCCTGCGTGATTCCCAAAATACCCCTCATGTATTTCTCTCATTACGTATTCCGTCTGAGAAGGTCCGAGATATCTTGGTAAGGGACCACCGAACATTTTTCGGTACAGATTGTCTTGCTTTAAGCAATACCGAACAGCCTTTTTTAGAAGCGCATCAGCTTTTTTCTTATCTTCAGGGATGATACCATACTGCAACAAAACAACAATCTCGTTCCTCCAATCCCAAGTTAAGTTATTAAAATTTACCTCATTATTATCGAGGTTGAGGACTGAATGAAACAAATGAATAACTGAAGCACTTTCATTGCTTGCCATGTCTACCGCAGATGCAAGATTAGCTAGGGCGTCGACTTCAACATTTTCATCCCTTTGTATTTGTGTTACTTTCCAGGTTTGAAATTGATTTATCAAATCCCGTACCTTCTCTAAGTATTGCTGCATCCTTGCTTCCCTGGCCGTATAAGTCCCCAACATTTGATTAACTACGAGCTGCGAATCGCTTTTAATTATAATCTGATTTATGCCAAGTTCTCGTGCCAGTTCTAAACCTGCAATCACAGCTTCATACTCTGCCTCATTGTTAGTTATAGAATGACATTTTATGGCTTGTCGAATGGTTTCACCCATAGGTGGTACCAAAACAATCCCTAAACCAGTACCTTTTATGTTAGATGAACCATCAGTAAACAAGGTCCAAGTTCCTGGGTTAGCTCCGTTGAACACCTGCAACTCTTTTTCGGCTTCTAATTGCATTTCTTAGCTAAAATCAACCACGAAATCAGCTAACACTTGAGATTTTATAGCAGTTCTAGGTTGGTAGGTGATATCATATTCACTTAATTCTATAGCCCATTTAGCTAACCTACCTGACAACTCATGCTTATGTAATATATTGCGTAATGGATAAGCAGTTACTACAACAATAGGATGACATTGAAAATAAGGCCTTAATTTTCTAGATGCCATGATTAATGCAAGTGCAAGCTTTTCCAATTGAGGATATCGTGTCTCCACATCTAAAAAAGATTTGCTAACATAATAGATCGGATATTGTTTACCTTGGTCCTCACAGACTAAAACAACACTTACAACTACTTATGAAACAACAAGGTAGATGAGCAATCTTTCCCCAGCCTTTGGTTTTGCGAGCAATGGTGGGTTTGATAAGTACATCTTCAAAGTTTTGAGTACCTGCTGACATTCCTCGTTCCATGCAAAGTGATCTTGCTTTTTAAGAGCTGAAAAGAATTTAAAGTATTTTTCTGATGATTTAGAAATGAATCTTCCCAAGGCTGCAATTCTTCCTGTCAACTTCTGCACTTCGTTTTTGCTTGAAAACATATTAGAAATTTCTTCAATGGCCTTAATCTATGCGGGATTCACTTCAATACCACGGTTAGAAACAAGAAAACCCAAAAACTTACCTGACGCGACACCAAATGCACATTTCTCCGGATTTAATTTCATATTAAATTTGCTCAAAATCTGAAATGTATTAGACAAGTGTGATATATGATCTCTCGAATGCTGAGTTTTAACGAGCATATCGTCTATATAAACCTCCATGGTTTTTCTCAGATGTTCTTGAAACATTTTAGTAACCAGCTTTTGATATGTTGCACCAATATTTTTGAGACCAAAAGGCATTACTTTATAACAGTAAGTCCCCCTATCTATTATGAATGAAGTTTTTTCCTCATCTACCGGATCCATTTTGATCTAATTGTATCCTGAATATGCATCTAAAAAACTTAATAGTTCATGCCCTACAGTAGCATTAATTAGCTGATCTATATGTGGTAGTGGAAAAGAATCTTTAGGACAAGCTTTATTAAGGTCTGTGTAATCCACACAAACTCGCCACTTACCATTCTTCTTTGGAACTACAACAGTATTGGCTAACCAATTAGGATACTTTACCTCGCGGATGGATCCAATCTTTAGCAATTTTTGAACCTCTTCTTGAATCACCTAATTCTTGAACGTTCCTTGCTTTCTTTTCTTTTGTTTGACAGGAGGGTACGTTGGGTCTTCATTCAATTTGTGAGTCATTACCTCCGGTGGTATTCCTGTCATGTCAGAGTGGGATCAAGCAAAACAATCCACGTTAGTTTTCAAAAATTCAATTAACTTACCTCTCATGCCTTGGCTTAGATTGGCCCCTACGTAGACTTTCTTATCAGGCCTTTGTGCAAATAACACCACAGCCTCCAGTTATTCAATTGTTGTTGAGGTTTGTGCTATGGTGCCCTCAATTGTCTTCTGTGATTGCTATTTTTCTTCTTTTTTCGTACTCAAATCTGCTACAGAGTTGATGCTCCTGGATGTGTGTTGATCCCCGCGGATTTGACATATTCCCATGGTGATGGAAATTTAATAACTTGATGCAAGGTTGAAGGAACGACATCCATTTCATGGATCCATGGTCTCCCTAGGATCATATTGTAAGCCATCTCCATACCTACTACTTGAAACATTGTATCTTTGACAACTCCTTCTGCGAATGTGGTGAGTGTTACCTCTCCTTTCGTCACAACACTAGAATTGTCAAATCCAGATAAAGTATGCACCTTTGGTATTAATTTATCCTCAGCTTGCATCTCATGTAATACTCTTAGCAAAATAATGTTCACGGAACTATTTGGATCAATCAAAACTCGTTTCACATTAGTATCATGTACAATTAAAGATATTACCAGGGCATCGTTATGAGGAGATAATATGCCATCCGCATCAGCATCAGCATCATCAAATGTAATGTTGTCTTCCTCTAATACATGTCGCACCCGTTTCCCTTGGGTAATTGTGACTTTGGAACTTTTATTAGCTGCAGTGTACGTTACGCCATTGATGTATTCTCCCCCACTTATAACGTTGACGATTCTTTGGGATAAGGTAGTTTAGGGGGTTCCGTCCTATTCTTTATGTATGCTTGCTTACCTTTCTCACTGAATAACTCAGAAAGATACCCTTGTTTTAATAAATGATCAACTTCACTTTGTAAGAATCTACAGTCCATTGTTTTTTGCCCGTGATCATTATGAAACACACCAATGATCAGGGTTGCGCCTGTTTGGATTCGATCTCATCTCTTTTGGCCACCGTACCTTGTCACCCATGCTTCTCAAAACAGCTACGAGCTCGAAAGTGCTCACATTGAAATTGTAACCGCCAATTCTCGCCTTCAAATTTCTATCATCATCCCGTGACTCATGTGTATTTTGATCATTCCTAAACCTTCATGAAAAGCCTGACTCTCTATTCCTTGATCTATGATCATACCTTTGATTGTCCTGTTTTGACCGTGAATCTTTTCCGGCAGGTCCCTTGTCTGGCTCGTACCTGTTTTTACTGGACCTTTTTTCGATTTCCGCCTATCTCGAACTTACTTTTTCTTCTTTTTGGAATCGTGGAACAATATCTTCTTCTATCCTTAGCTTCATGCTATACCTGTTGTAAATGCCATTCCATATTGTAGCTAGGAATTTGCGAAGACTTTCCTTGAGTCGCCTCGTAGCTTCTGAGCTCTTTTCATTCAAATTACTTGTGAAAGCTATAGCTGTCCAATTTTTAGGTACACGTGGTAATGTCATTCTTTCACGTTGGAATCTGTCCACGAACTCCCTAAGCAATTCTGAGTCACTTTGCTTGATCTTGAAAATATCTTCCATTCTTTTTTCGACTTTTTGAGCGCTCGAGTGTGCTTTGATGAAAGAATCTGCAAGCTCAGTAAAAGAATTTATGGAATTTTTGGGTAAAAGAGAATACCATGTTAATGCATCCTTATGCATCCTTGGTGAGTGTTTCACCGATTTTTTTGAGTAATACTGATTCAATCTCCTGCTTGGTTAAGTCGTTGCCTTTTACGCCTCTTGTGAATGCAGTCACATGGTCTCGTGGGTCTATTGTTCCATCGTATTTTGGAATGTCAGGCATTTTGAATTTCTTTGGAATTGGGAGGGGAGCAGCACTTGGCTTCCAAGGTTGTTGCGAATATTTATCCGTATCTATCCCTTTGATTACAGGCGGCACCCCGGGAATTTGCTCTATGCGGTCACTTTGCTCCTTGAGCTGTTTCTGCAATGTTAGTACTAAGTTTTGTAAATCAGAATTGACTAAGTTACCTGGTTCTCCCTCCTGTGATTCGTTGGGGGTTCCACCACTACCTGAATTAACAAGCCCGGAACAAGGGTTCTGCAAAGTGTTGTTATTTGGAGTGAGTGTGGGTGGTGCAGCAAGTAAGTGGCTAGCGAAGGCCTCAAGAACTTTATTGACATGTGCAGCAATTAGTTTCTACAAAGCTTCATCGATAGCTTCAACATTTTCAAATTGAGCGTTTCCATTTGTATGAGATCCATCAGGAGAGACTTCACGAGACCGCCAAGGAGAGCCTCGTGGAGAAGGGACCGGGGTTTGATTATCCTGTGGATTTCCCTGAAGTTGTTGGTTTCCTTGGTTTCCTTGAATGTTATCATTGTTGTTCGACATGGTTGATGCAACAAGGAAAGTTAAGCTAAAAGAGGATAGATTATCAGATTCCCGGTAACGAAACCAATTTGTTTAACCAAAAAATGGGATTTCTATCAAAGCTTTAATTTAAAAGAACTCGGGTTACTGATAATCAAAAGAATATATGAAAGAAAGTAATTTGGCTAGTAATAAGATAATCAGAAGAAAAACAAGTAAATCGGTATATTCAAATAGTATTTTGTGTCCCTACAATTGATCCGTTCTCTCCCTTTTATAGCTATTTTGGAGATATGCGTTTTGTTTTTGTCATAATAAGGTCATTAGGGATAATTAAAGACATTAAATGCTATGTTACATAATCATTGTATTTAATACAGATTCTCTAACGTTTTTAGTATTTAAGGCTCATTAAATATTGTATATGTATTCCCATGTAGTGTCAGATTCATTCCCCTTGATTCTTGGACTTAAATAAGTACGAGCGCTGAGTCTTTTGGATAACCGCTCGTGCTTCTTTCTTTGCCTCTGCTCGTATCTGTTGCAACTCGTGCCTCTTTGCCAGTTGCAACTCTTTGATCAGTGTATGTGTTATGGCACATCATTTTTACACCACTTTAATATGTAAACTCAATTTTTCCCAATACAGTTAGTAAGTTAACATTTGTTCCTTCCTTCAAGCCCAAGGGAATATTACGTAATCGTAATAGGATATATTGAACATTAACTGCCTATCAGACCGTAGTACTTACTTGGAGTTGGGTTTATAATTTTTAACATTAACTGCCTATCAAACCATAGTACTGCTAATTATAGTTAATCTTCATGTAAAACCAAACAAAAATCCTGGAATTTCATCACACGGTCGCTGTAGGGCTGTCAAATTTGGCCCAAGCCCAAGTGACCCGCTCAATCCGCTCAAAGGTGGAGGTTATTGACCAACTTATTTATTGAACTCAGTCCATCTTGATCCAACTCATTTAAAGTTAGGCTAATTTTTAGCCCAATTTGATCCATGCGTAACTTTGTCAAAACATCATAGAAATAATCTTTTTTTGTTTGACATGTTATATATGACCATAACAAAATAAAACCGTCTTATTTAGTAATTATACAATTTATAAGAAAATAATACATATTAATTAAAATTTGGTAAATAAGAGTTGGGTGGGTTGGGCTATGACCCAAATTTTAGCCCATCATAACCCCGTACATCTTAGCCCAAGTAAGTTTTGACTAGATTAATGACTCACCCATTCATTGACTCAAACCATTTTAATCCACTCAAAATTTTGGGGAGAAATTAAAAAATAGCCAGATTTACAACTGGTCGTTCAAAAATAACCAAATTTGAAAAGTAATCGAAATTTAGCAATTTTTCATGTAAAGATAAATCTGAGCGAAAACACTGTTCAAAACCCGGAAAATATGCCAGTATATTATGCTGGAGTTCTAACATAAGTATACTTGAACTCCAGCATATTATACTGGAGTTCCAGGATAAGTATGTTGGAACTCCAGTATAATATGATGGAGTTCCAGCATAAGTACACTAGAACTCCAGCATAATATACTGGAGTTCCAGCAAGTATACCGGTCCAGCACAATATACTGGAGTTTGGAGCACCGATGCTCCAGTTTCCAATATATTATACTGGAGCCAGCAAGGTATACCGGTCCAGTATAATATGCTGGAGTTCATACACACATGAACCAAACTCTAGTATATTATGCTGGATCGGTCTCTGTTGCAGCAAAATAGTGGCTATTTTTTATTGACTTGGTAACCGCTGGCTATTTTTGAATGACCAGTCTGCAAACTAGCTATACCGTGCTATTTTTACAAAATTTTGACACCCATAGTTCGCTATTTGATCCAAACACTCGTAACCTAATTGATCCCAAGACTCTTTTACTAAGTCAAAGAAAAATGTCGCAATTGACTTACAATGAAGGCACCGTGAATCTTCCAATTTCCCTAAAGCAAACCTATGTTCATAAGTGGAAACATGTTGTTTAGTATGTGCGCCTTTCTCTATTAACTTTATTACTACTGTATTTATTTTACAGTTATTTATTGTAGTGGTATGAAAAGCAAATATATCCTTTGCTTTTTAGGTTGGCCATCTACCTGAAAACCTCCTTTGGCAGAAACATCCAAGCACATACCCTATTTTATTGATGCACTTGATTGTTTTATTAATTTTGAGAGAAATCTGTGGTGCTTACTAAAGTAATGCTGTCAAAACTTTGAAATATTGAAATGCCTCGCGGGACACGAACATGAGGTTTCAACATTGGTAAACCAAGAACATGAATGAGTAGGGCACTCATATCTTGTTAATAAATTAGATCTTTGGTCTAACTCAATTCCATAAGTTAGCTTATGCGGTGCTAGTGAGGATATACTATCCGAAGCCATTTAAGGAGATAACGTCTCATTTCCTTCACCAATACTTGACACTAACTTATACAAAATCAGATTCAAAAATCCAATATGAACTTAGCTTGAAATAATTTTACAACTTTTAATTAAATGCATCACTTAATATTTATGAAACATTGATAGCGGATAAAGAGAGAAGTGAGTTTCAGAAAATTGGGGTTTCTAGCAGACGAGATTTTTTGACAGCTCTTGGACAAGATTTTAGCTTAATAATGCGGGCAAGTTATGTTAATTGTAATTTATAAAACAGGTGCGACTCGTCTGACTCACAAAATTAAATTTCTTCTCATACAAGTAAAGCACAGTGACTAAGTAAAGGCCAAAAGTTTAGGTAAAACAATCCATATTGATAAACATGGATTGCTATTTTCCTTGTGTTTCTTTTTCTCTTTTCTTCCTCTCTTGAAAGAGTGTTATTTGCATAGAGGTCTTTTAGAAGTGTGATAATTGCCATGTCTGAAGGGAGCTTTCGAGTTATGGTAAAGTTGTCTTCGTTTGATTTATAGGTTACGGACTTACGGGTTTGAGCAGCAGAAGTAGCTACAAATGTTTGTATTAGGGTAGACTGTCTATATCACATCCCTAGGGATACAATCCTTCCTTGGATCCTGCGTGAACGTGAGATAATTTGTGTATCGAGTTGCCTTTTATAAGAGTAAATTTCATGGGTGGTTATTAAGCTTTGTGTTCATTACTCAATTTATTTTTTTGTTACATAAAGTCATTCAACTTTGTGTTCATTACCCAAAAGTCACTTTTTTCTTTTGTTACAAAAAAATCATTTTACTTTGCACTATCTACCACAAAAATCATCTTGGCCAGATTTTATAATACTTTTATTTGAAAAGTCTATTATGCCCTTGACACTATGAATCCTCTTATTTATGTAACACATTCTATATTTATATTATATAATATATTTTTATCTAGATATTTTACTTATAATTAAAATAATTTTATATTATTTATTTATTACTTTTATGATATATCTGTATATTTGCTTTTTTCAGGGAACTCAAATTGTTTAATCATATTCAAACATATACATATTTAAAATATAAAAATGACAAAAATATGTATTTTTAATAGTAATTTGAAATAATAAATTATAGTTTTTATAGCCAGTAAAACTTTTACAATTTTTTTAAAAGATATTTATGTTTAATATTACGTTTTTTAAAGTTTTTTCTGTTAATATTATTTATTTGTAAGTGTTCATTTGATGTATCAGTGTGCTAAATATGGGTATTTTATTTATTGGATTAACATATGTGGCTTGGCTGATAAATCAGTAACCTTTGATTTTATAATTTTTATTAAAAATATTTTATTAGGTATAGTCAAGAATGTTGACTTAAGATTTGTTCACAATGATGTTACTGACAAATTTATAATGCAAACCGATATATCTTTAAAGTTAATTTTAAGAAAAGTATAGACGTTAAATATAGACGTTATTATATAAATGTGAGGATTTATAATGTCAAGGGCATAATAGATTTTTTAGGTAAATTTTTTATAAAATTTGGTGAAAGTGGCAATTTTGATAACTAGTGCATAGTAAAATGATTTTTGCATAAAAAGAGAGAAAAAAAATGATTTTTGGGCAATGAACACAAAATTTAATGACTTTTACGTAATAAAAGACAGAAAAGTGATTTTTAAGTAATGAACATGATGTTTGGCTATAATTACATATTTTTAGTGCATTACGTACCTTACATTTTGGGGTTTTAATGCTAAACTATATTATAGTTGTGTTTAACCAAAAATCTGAGTCTTTGGTCAAAGCTAAAAAGAAATTCGGGTTACTGATAATCAGGAGACGAAAATAAAATATTTTTGAGAATGATGGTAAAACAGTAACTAGTTTTGTATTTCAGTAAGATCTCAATAGTATTTCGTGTCCCTACAGATGTTGAGTCCTTCTCCTTTTATAGTTGATTCTAGGAGAAGATGTAATGCCTTTGTCTTAATGAGGCAATTGTGAGCAATAAATGACATTAAAAGAAACGTTACACAATCATTTCTATTTAATTCAAATATTATAACGTATTTGATATTTAATGTTGTATTTAGACTCTTTTACGTCATCAGATTCGTATCTTCAACTTCTTCCGATCTTCGGTCTTTAAATGACTCGAATAGGTACGAGACTCGTACCTATTTTAGTAACGGTCCACACCTATGTTGCTTTCTTTTTCCTTTATCTGTTGTCGCCCGTGCCTCTTGGCTATTTATTGTCTTTTGACCATTTGACCAGTCCACGTGTCATGCCACGTCACCTACAATGTAAATTCAGTTTTTTTCCAATACAGATAGTCCCCCCACTTTCCATTTATTTATCAATTAAATAATTGGGAAGTGGATCTTCATAAAAAGAGAATTTTTGCCATAATTAATGTTATGACAATACTGACGCTTCAATTGTCCCTTCTATTTAATGTTTTACATACGTGTCACTTTCTGATTGATTCTGCAATTCTACCCCTTTTTTCGAGACTTCTTCATTCACACTACTCACGAAATGATAGTTGCCTTTATTATAGGCTTTCCTTCATTGCACTTCTAAGTTTGACGGTTGTCATTATAAGCATTTTAACCCTCTTTCATTTACCTTCTTCTTCATAGATCTTCAACAAGCAATTTCTTACTTACTTGTATTTTCTCTCCCCTTTAGTACATCCTTCTTCAACAATGTCATCTCCAAACCCTAACCCTAGAAAAGTTCCAATTCTCGATCACTTCCCCAATGCCCCCGTAAGACATAGGAGAGGCAGAGGAGGTAGGCTTCGGAGCTTGGGCCTAGGGTCCGCTCGTGGTAGTTTATCTGGTCATGTTTCTTCTTCTTCTAGTATCGGGAGTTCTATTCCGAAGACCCCTTCTTCTAAAGGTAAAGAAATCATTGATTCTTCTCAAGAACCTTTAGTCGATGAAATTGTTCCCAGTGATTTGTCTTTTGGGAGTGATAGAGCGTCTCTTCAAAAGCAAATTGTAAATTTAGAAAAAGCTGACACTTATCCTTCATTAGTGACCGAGCTTATAATTCCTACCATCAGAAGGGATTGTAACTGGAGCAATAGTCTTCGAATGTCAATTCCTTCCCCAAATCAATGAATTTCTTCCTTTAGAAGTGGCTACTCTTGAAGTTCCTTCCAACCATACCCTTTTGAGAAAGACTGGTAGAGCTGATGCTTGGCTCTAGCCTCTAATCGGAGATATTGATAAGAAGAAGATGGAGAGCCACAACTGCCTGACTCTGATGAATGACATAGTTCATTCTACTTTGAAGGTATTTTTCCTTTACCAACAAGTTTTTTGTTTTTAATCTACAAATCCTCATTTCTATGAGTTGTCTCTGTAGGCTAACCTCATTGGTACAGAATTGATGGGAAGAATTTCCCTTCTGGAAAGAAAAACCCGTGAGTCTGAAAAATCTATCCATGAGGTCGAGGAAATAGCCAGGGGAGCCCAGCTTGAAGTAGCTAATTGGAAAGAACAGTTTGAGAATGCTCAGGGGACCATAGAGGAGTTGCAAGAAAGTAGAAATCTCCTGGAGCAGCAAAAGCGTAGTTTGACTTCTGAACTAGCGACTGCCAAGGCTTCTTCAAGCCAATTTAAAAGAGATAAAGAGCTTTTGGAGTGCTCAATGTCAGAACAATTATCAAAGGCTAGTGAAGAAGTCAGGGAGCTTAAGGCACTTTTAGCCAAGAAAGAAGAGTATGCAGGAGAATTAGTGCAAAGCTTGACTCAAGCTCAAGCTGACTTACAGACCTCCTCTGACGAGATTCGAGCTTTGAAGAGTTCTCATGCCTCCCTTGAAGCTTCCCTTGATTCCCATTTAGCTGAACATCAAATATTGAAGAATGATCTTTCTATGTGGGAAAGGGAGTATGGACTTCTGGAGGAGAACTTCAACATAGAGGTAAGTTGGGCTTTCCTAAAATCTCGCCGTGATGCTTTGACGTAAGCTGCTCAGGAAAGCTTTGATTTGCAATCTGAATTAGCCAAAGTCTTAGACACTATCGAGAAAAGTCAACAACTTGTTGATACTACTTCTCCTGCACTTGAAGCTCCTGGAACGGAAGAGCTTTTAAATGAAGAAGTGGCTACTGCGGCAATTGGAGTTGCAATTCCGGCTCCCGAGGGTGAAACTTCTATGACACAGTCCATGGAAGCTGAAGCTCCCATGACTCTTGCTTCTCTCGGTGATTTCAATATTCCAAGCCCAATTGAAATTGCTCCTGAAAATGAAATTGCAACTTCTGATGTTCCAACCCCTTCAGTGACTAGTTGAATGTATTTCAAACTTTACTGCTGTTTTTGTTTTTGTTTTTATTAATTGGTGGTGTTATCCCTTGGCAACTTTAAGGGATCTTTTGACGAAGTCCCCAGTTATCATAATGGGGCATTTGTAAAAAATAAATATTTTGCTGACTAAGTTTGTACTTAGTCTTTTATATTAAGAAGTTTTTATTGGTACTTTTGTATATTTTATTCTTGCCTATTTATCTAGGACTTATAGAATAGCTTAACATTTTTATCATGGATTAAGAAGTTTTTAAAATGCTTTATGATTCTTCTCATGGATTATCAACATGAGGCTTATAAAAGAGGGCCCTTTTATTTTATCGACACTTAATGAAGAAGACGTCTCAACTTCATAATGGTGTTATAATACGATGAAAAAAATAGGAATACACATGTTTTGTATGAAACAACTTTGGAAAATTTTTATTCATGAACTTTAACAAGTGTTTGACTATTACATGTATTATAATACATCTACAACTTTCTCGTAACTGTTTTTCTTGTAACATATTTGTACATAACATAGAATAAACAGGGTTTTTCTTCATAACCTGTTTTAGTACATAGTCATGACCCTATCTTTATATATTAAGAAGGGTTTATTGTTAGAAAATAAAAAACAAAAATTGGCTTTGAGGCGTGAAAATCGACTGTCCTTAAAGAGTTATCGCCTGTATACTAATTTAGGAAAAATACAAAACGATTCTCTTCAGGATACAACAAAGCCTGCAATAACACTTGTGATATTCTATGTCCACTTCGTTGGAATTCTTGTGTATTTATAGGCAACCAACAGACCCTTTCAGAAAAGATGTCTTGTTTCACAAACAGACACAACTATTTATTCGAATTTTGAATTTAAAAATTCAAATAAATTTGATTTTCCTGTTAAAATTAATTAACTCTAGGATCTCGTGCCTATTGAGTTAATTTCGTACCTGTTGAGTCAGTCTCGTGCCTGTTGAGACAATCTCGTGCCTGTTGAGACAATCTCGTGCTTGTTGAGTCAGTCTCGTGCCTGTTGAGTCAATCTTGTGCCTGTTATGTGCTATTTCGTAATGATAAGTTTCGAGGCTAACAGACACGGTACGAGTAAGGTCGGTCCCGAGAGTGTTTCACATGACAGGCACGGAACTTCTTTCTTCCGATGTGGGAAGAATCCCACTTCCAACTTGCCAATAACAAACTATCTTACAATCCCCCACTAGTTTGTTATTTTACTTCATAACACTTGTGAATAATTGAAAGTATCTTTTACAGATTTGAACTTCCCTTTAGTGTAAGTATATTAAAGTTTTGACGAAGTTAATGGTATCTTAAGATTTGAACCACAAATCCTTGTGCCAAAACCGAAAGTACCACACATACAGTATTATCTAGTAGCTTAGAAAATCCAGTATTCGCTTTAGCACGTTTACGGCCATGTGCTCATCCTGAATTCATGAATATTTACAAGATCAACCCTTTAAATCTTGCTAGAAGCGGCACCACTTCAATATTCATATAGGTGGAATTAGTTACTATGTCCCTGTTACTCCAGACATTAATAATTCCATTAAGATTAATCAACCTCTTCATGTAACAGTATGCACTTTGGAGTTTGTCTTTATGCCCCTGTTATAACAAGCATTTAACAACTCCTTAACTCCTCATATAACAGTAAGTAGTACAATAGAATTAGGGCTCCTAAAGAGGAGATCAGTGCTTAAACAATACAAGTAACTTGTTATTACCCATTGAACTTATATTGTTAGAGTGTATACTAACTCAAAGTGGGGTTCCTATTCCTTGTATTTAATTTAAGGGTCTCAGCCCCATCCCTCCACAAGTTTGTTGTACTACATCTCTACCTAATGGCTTCGTAAGTGGATCAGCCAAATTCTTATTTGATCTCACATATATTATAGCTATAGCTCCATTTGTAATTAATTCTCTTATATAAGCATGTCTCAAGCTTATATGTCTCGATTTCCCATTATATATTTTATTGTGAGCAACACACATTGTAGTCTCACTATCACAGAATATGGAAATGGCTGGCATAGGTTGTGGCCACAACTTTATATCAAGTAACATATTCCTCAGCCATTCTGCTTCTTTTCCAGCAGCTGCTAATGCAATAAATTCAGATTCCATAGTAGAATGGGAAATACATGTTTGTTTCTTGGATGCCCAACTAATGGCTCCACCGCCTAGAGTAAATATCCATCCTGATGTGGATTTATTATCATTAACACTTGTAATCCAACTTGCATCAGAATATCCCTCTAATACATTAGGAAAACCATTATAGCAAATGCCTAAGTGCTTTGTATATTTTAAATATCCAAGTACTCTACTTATTGCTTTCCAATGATCATTACCTGGATTACTGGTAAACCTTGAAAGTTTACAAACAGCAAATGCAATGTCGGGTCTAGTGCAATGCATTGCATACATCATACTACCTATCGCACTTGCATACTCCAACTGTGCTACTGCTCTTCCAGTATTTGCAGTTAGCTTAACACTAGAATCATAAGGAGTATTATACCCCTTTATTCCTAAATGACTGAATTTAGTAAGGATTTTATCTATATAATGTGCTTGTGACAAAGTCACTTGCTTGTTATCTCTTTTGACCTTGATTCCCAAAATAGTATCAACTTCATTTAAATCCTTCATTTTAAAAACTGAGGTTAGATACTTCTTGGTCTCGGTAATTCCTTGTAGATTCGTACCAAAAATCAGCATGTCATCGACATATAAACAAATTATTACTCCATATTCTTTTGTAAATTTAGAGTAAATGCACTTGTCTGCATTATTATGTACGAATCCGGTTGATAGTATTACACTATCAAATCTTTCATGCCACTGTTTAGGCGCTTGTTTAAGACCATAAAGAGACTTTATCAATTTACAAACTTTCTTCTCGTTTCCCGGAAGAACAAAACCTTCAGGTTGTTGCATATATATTTCTTCACTAAGGTTCCCATTTAAAAAGGCTGTTTTAACATCCATTTGATGTACGTAAAGATCATAGATAGAGGCCAAGGATAAAAGGACTCTAATGGATGTTATTCTTGCAACAGGAGCATATGTATCAAAATAGTCTATGCCTTCCTTTTGAGTGAAACCTTTTGCAACTAATCTTGCTTTGAAGGTTTGGACAGAACCATCTGTATTGTACTTTCTCCTAAAGACCCACTTACAACCTATAGGTTTTGATCCAAGAGGAAGATCAACCAAAACCCAAGTGTTGTTGGATATAATTGAGTCCATTTCATCATTAATGGCCTCTTTCCAAAAAGCAGCGTCTCTAGAAGACATTGCTTCTTGAAACGTCTTTGGGTCTTCTTCAACATTTAATACAATTGGAATTTGATTACAAACGTTTGTCCTATCTCCTTCAACAAGAAATACTATAGATTGTGAAGAAATAAAATCAGAACCAAGATGTTTTTCCTTTCTTATTCTTTGGCTTTTCCTTGGTTCTATCTGCATATCATCACTTCTTTCCTTAGTTTTAATAATTTCAGGAAGCGACAATTTATTAGCATCAATACGTTTTCCATTTATTTCAGTCATTTCATCAACATTGTCATTTATAAATCTATTTTCAATAAATTCAACATGTATAGATTCTATAATGACATTAGATTCTAGATCTAGCAGTCTATAAGCTTTGGAGTGTTGTGCATATCCTACAAAAACACTTTTAATTCCTCTAGGACCCAATTTTGTTCTTTGATGGTCAGGTACTCTATAATAGGATATACACCCCCACACTTTAAAATAATTTAAATTTGGTTTTCTACCATTCCAAAGCTCATAAGGCGAAATATGCATACTTTTTGAAGGTACTCTATTTAAAATATAACATGCAGTTAGTAGTGCTTCACCCCATAAATTATGTGGCAGATGTGCATTAAGTAACATAGCATTAACCATATCCACCAAAGTTCTATTTTTTCTTTCCGCTAACCCATTTTGTTGAGGAGTATAAGGGGCACTCATTTGATGTATTAGGCCATGCTCTTCACAGAACTTATTAAATTCGTTAGGAAAATATTCTCCGCCTCTATCACTTCGAATAATTTTAATTTTCCTACTCCTTTGATTTTCCACAACAGACTTGTATTCTTTAAACTTTTGAAAAGCTTCGTCCTTAGTTCTAAGTAGGTAAACATATGTAAATCTAGAGAAGTCGTCTATAAAAGTAATAAAATATCTTTTGCCTCCTCTAGTTAATTCTCCATTTAATTCACACAAGTCTAAATGTATTAAATCTAATAGTTCTGTGGATCTTTCAACTTTACGAAATGGTTTCTTAGTCATCTTTGCTTGTATGCAAATTTCACATTTTATATGTTGAGTTTTACATGAGATATAACCATTTTTGGACATATAATTCAAGGAGCCAAAATTTAAATGTCCTAGTCTAGCATGCCATAAACAAGAATCAGACTCAACGATGTAAGCAGAAACATAATTTATTTCATTAATACTCAATTTGAACATGCCGTTACAGTTATAGCCTTTTCCAACAAAAACTCCATTCTTAGACACTATTACATGATCAGACTCAATAACTATCTTGAAGCCTTTCTTTGACAGCAAAGCAGCGGACATTAAGTTTTTCTTCATATCAGGAACATGATACACATTCAGTAACGTCAACTTCTGGCCAGATGTGAAGTTAATCTCAATACTTCCTTTTCCAGCAACATCTGCCGCAACATGGTTTCCCATCAAGACTTGTTCAGAATCCTGCACTTCTGCATATGTCTTGAACATCTTCTTGTCATAACAGACATGAATAGTAGCACCCGAATCTAGCCACCAGTCTTGAGTATTTGTAGCAGCGGTAGCCACATTCAACTCTGTGACCATACCAATTTGCATTGCGGAAACCATGGCAACCAGTCCTTGGGCAGAATTTTCCACTACGTTTGCCTTTTCAGAATTTCCAGATTTTTTAATCTTTCCAGACTTTTCGGTATTGCCTGCATTGAAATTTATTCCTGCCTTTCTATATCAGCAGTCCCGAATCATATGGCCTTTCTTTCCACAATGATGACAACTAAAGTTCTTTCTCTTTTTAAAAGAAGACTTTTTGGAAACTTTCAGATGTTTGTTCCCACTTCCTGAATCATTCTGACTGACAAAATTGACTGCGGAACTCGAAGGCTGACTAATAGCATCACGAGCACGAGTCTCACTTTCAATTTGAATGTGAGTACGAAATTGTTCCACAGTCATTTTATCCATAGAATGTAGGATTTTCTTTCTATAGTCATTCCAAGAGGAAGGCAATTTCGAAAGAATAGCACCTATTTGAAGTGCATCAGGAATTTTAACTTCAAGATCACTTAGTTTTGATACTAAGATTTGCAGTTCATGAATCTGATCCATTATAGGCCTAGTATCAAATATTTTAAATTCAAAGTACTGCAGAGCCAGGAATTAGTCAATACCTCGTTTTTCATTCTGATATGCAGTTTGTAGAGCAGTACAAATCTCTCTTGGCGACTTCAGATTGCAGTAAAGATCATAGAGTCGATCTGTCAAAGTATTCAGAATATGGCCACGACACAACAGTTCATCATGTTCTCGTTTCTTCCTTTCTTCCTTGACTACGTCAGAATCTTCTGATGTGGGCTCAGGCATCGGAGGCAAGGCAGAATCAAGAACATAGTAGATATTGAGAGCGGACAACAAGAATATCATCTTGTCTCTCCAACGGGTAAAGTTCGTTCCATCAAAGCGATCAAGTTTGATGAACTCCTTCGGATTCTCAACAACAGAAATCAATTTCTCCATAGCAGTATAACTCTTTAAGATTGTTAGAAAATAAAAAACAAAAATTGGCTTTGAGGCGTGAAAATCGACTATCCTTAAAGAGTTATCGCCTGTATACTAATTTAGGGAAAATACAAAATGATTCTCTTCAGGATACAACAAAGCCTGCAATAACACTTGTGATTTTCTATGTCCACTACGTTGGAATTCTTGTGTATTTATAGGCAACCAACAGACCCTTTCAGAAAAGATGTCTTGTTTCACAAACAAACACAACTATTTATTCGAATTTTGAATTTAAAAATTCAAATAAATTTGATTTTTCTGTTAAAATTAATTAACTCTAGGATCTCGTGCCTGTTGAGTCAATTTCGTGCCTGTTGAGTCAATCTCGTGCCTGTTGAGACAATCTCGTGCCTGTTGAGACAATCTCGTGCCTGTTGAGTCAGTCTCGTGCCTGTTATGTGCTATTTCATAAAGATCAGTTCCGAGGCTAACAGGCACGGTACGAGTAAGGTCGGTCCCGGGAGTGTTTCACATGACAGGCACGAAACTTCTTTCTTCCGATGTGGGAAGAATCCCACTTCCAACTTGCCAATAACCAACTATCTTAATGAAGACAATATTTTTCTTCATAACCTGTTTTAGTACATAGTCATGACCCTATCTTTATATATTAAGAAGGGTTTGAGAGGTGACTTTGTTTATGAGTTTGAGAGATGACTCTGTTGTTCTCATGAATGCTGAAGACTTCGTAACTTTTTCTCAACACTTGTCTCTTTGTGGCCGACTTTTGTTCGATATTCGTATATGTTTTTCTACACATATCTGTGTATAATATGTAGTCCCCCAAGTGTTTGAGTGGTGAAGTATGAAGCCTCGAGCACTTGTTTATTTCTTTTACTTTGGCCCTTTTCCTGAAACAGAAAAATATACGGGACTCGGAGGTGCGATTATAGATGAAGACTGCCTAGCTCGTGTGTATTTCCATCAGATTAATTGTAACCCCGGGCTGGGAAATTAAGATTACTCCATTTTGCCTTGCAGATTGTGACTCATCATTTGGCACGAGTTAGGGTTTTTGCCTAGCATCTAAAATCGTTAGTAAAACATTAATAATTCAAGAGAGAAATTTTAACATGGTGCTACCTGACCGTGGGTACTTTCTCAGAAGTAATATCTCTTTAAATGGACGGCATTCCAATGTGAGGTTTAAACTTTGCCATCCATTGTCTCCAACTCGTATGCTCCTTTTCCCGCAATGTCACGAACTTTGTATGGTCCTTCCCACGTTGGACTTAGCTTTCCTGAATTAGTAGTCTTTGCAGATTGGAACACCTTTTTAAGCACGAAATCCCCAATTTTGAAAAATCTGAGGCGTGCTTTCCTATTGTAATATTGTTCAATTACTTGCTTTTGTGCTGCCATTCTTATCAATGCAGCTTCTCTTCTTCCTTCAAGAAAATCAAGGTTGACCCGCATCTCTTCATCATTAGATTCCTCCGTTGCCCGATCGTACCGTGTGCTTGGTTCACCTATTTCAATTGGAATTAAGGCTTCCACACCATAAACCATTGAAAATGGTGTTTCTCCAGTGCTTGTTTTTGTCGTTGTACGATAAACCCATAATACTCCAGGTAACACCTCAGGCCAATTACCTTTTGAATCCTGTAACCTCTTCTTCAAGTTGTTGATAATGACTTTGTTAGTGGATTCCGCTTGTCCATTTCCCACTGGATGGTATGGCATAGACGTTATCCTTTTAATCTGCCAACTTTGAAGAAATTCTGTGATTTGAGCTCCTATGAATTGTGGTCCATTGTCACACACGATCTCCTTTGGTGCTCTAAAGAGGCATATTATATTTCGCCATATGAAGTCTTTAACTTCCTTCTATCGTACCTGTTTAAATGCTCCTGCTTCTACCCATTTAGCGAAATAATCTGTGAGTACAAGTAAAAACTTTACCTGACCTTTTGCTTGTGGAAGTGGACCTACGATATCCATTCGCCATTTCATAAAGGGCCACGGGGCTATAACAGGGTGTAGTAACTCAGCTGGTCTGTGCATATTATTGCCGTATCTTTGACATTTCACATTTGGACACGAAAATGTTTGCCTCTTCTTCCATCTTAGGCCAATAATATCCTGCGCGAATTAATGTTCTTACCAGTGACCTCCCCCTGCGTGATTTCCACAATGTCCTTCGTGCACTTCTCTCATCACATATTCTGTTTGAGAGGGTCCGAGACACCTTGCTAGTGGTCCACCGAACATCTTTCGATAAAGATTTCCTTGATATAAACAATATCGAGCAGCTTTTTTGCGAAGCGCGTGAGCCTTTCCTTTGTCATTAGGCACGGTACCGTGCTGTAAAAAGGCAACAATTTCGTTTCTCCAATCCCATGTTAAATGATTAAAATTTACCTCGTTTTTATCAGGTTCGAGAACGGAATGAAATAAATGTATGACTGAAGCATTTGTATCGTTTGCTACGTCTGCTGCAGATGCGAGATTAGCTAAAGCATCTGCCTCTACATTCTCATCTCTTGGGATCTGCACTACTTTCCAAGTTTGGAATTGCTTTATTAACTCCCGTACCTTTGCGAGGTATTCTTGCATTCGCGTCTCCCTGGCTGTATAAGTCCCCAACATTTGATTGACTACGAGTTGAGAATCACTCTTGATTATAATCTGTGTTATGCCGAGTTCTCGTGCCAATTCTAGACCTGCAATTACAGCCTCATACTATGCTTCATTGTTAGTTATAGAGTGACATTTTATAGCCTGTCTAATAGTCTTACCCGTAGGTGGTACGAGGACTATCCCTAGGCCTTCCCCTTTTACATTAGATGAACCATCAGTGAATAAAACCCAAGTCCCCTGGTTTGCACCATTAAAAACTAGTAATTCTTTTTCTACTTCTAAACGCATCCCCTGACTAAAATCAGCCACGAAATCAGCTAGTACTTGAGATTTTATAGCGGTCCTGGGTTGATAAATGATTTCGTATTCACTTAGTTCTATATCCCACTTTGCTAATCTTCCTGAAAGTTCGTGTTTATGCAAAATATTTCGAAGCGGAAAAGCAGTAACTACAATAATGGGATGACATTGAAAATAAGGTCTTAATTTTCTAGATGCCATGATCAAAGCTAATGCTAACTTTTCTAACTGTGGGTATCATGTCTCAGCATCTAACAAGGACTTACTTACATAATAAATAGGAGATTGTTTACCTTGGTCCTCACGGACTAAAACAACACTTACTGCAACTTCAGATACAGTCAGATAGATGAGAAGCTTTTCCCCCACCTTTGGTTTTGCCAATAACGGTGGTTTTGACAAATAAGCTTTCAAATTTCTAAGGGCTTGTTGACCATCTTCATTCCATTCAAAACGATCTTGCTTTTAGAGTGCAGAGAAAAACTTAAAACACTTTTCTGAGGATTTGGAAATAAATCTCCCCAAAGCTGCAATTCTTCCCGTTAATTTTTGGACTTCCTTTTTATTAGTAAGGATATCAGGGATTTCTTCTATTGCTTTGATCTGAGAAGGATTTACTTCAATACCATGGTTAGAAACAAGAAAACCCAAAAACTTACCCGATGCAACTCCAAATGCACATTTTTCTGGGTTGAGTTTCATATTAAATTTTCGCAAAATTTCAAATGTAACAGATAGATGAGAAATATGATCAAGAGACTGCTGGGTTTTGACGAGCATATCGTCTATATATACCTCCATTGTCTTCCCTAAATGTTCTTGGAACATTTTGGTGACCAACCTTTGATAGGTTGCCCCAGCATTTTTGAGACAAAAGGACATTACTTTATAACAGTAAGTCCCCCTGTCTGTGATGAAAGAAGTTTTTTCTTCATCACTAGGATCCATTTTAATTTGATTATATCGCGAATATGCATCTAAAAAGCTTAAAAGTTCATGACCTGCGGTTGCATCAATTAGTTGGTCTATATGCGGTAAAGGAAAAGAATCTTTTGGACAGGCTTTGTTTAGATCGGTATAATCCACACAAACGCGCCACTTACCATTTTTCTTGGGTACGACCACCGTGTTAGCTAACCAATTAGGATACTTTACCTCACGGATCGATCCGATTTTTAATAATTTTTGGACCTCATCATGAATCACCTGGTTCTTGAAAGCACTTTGCTTTCTTTTCTTTTGCTTTATTGGTGTGAAAGAGGGGTCCTCATTGAGTTTGTGAGTCATCATATCCAGTGGTATCCCTGTCATATCAGCGTGGGACCAAGCAAAGCAGTCTACGTTAGCTTTTAAAAATTCAATTATCATACCTCGCATGTCTGAGCTTAAATTGGCTCCGACATAAACCTTCCGTTCAGGCCATTGCTCAAATAATATCACTGCCTCGAGCTCTTCAATTGTTGTTTTGATGCTTTCATTTTCTTCAGGTTCCTGAATTGTATCAGGCCTCGAGTCCAAATCTGTCTTTTCTTGTTCAGCTGAAGTTTGATCTTTTACACCTTCAACTGTTTCCTGTAATTGCTATTTTTCTTTATTTACAGTGCTCGTACCTGTTACAGCGTTGACACTTCTAGCCGTCTGTTGATCCCCACGAATTTGGCAAATTCCCCATGGTGATGGGAATTTAATAACTTGATGTAGAGTTGATGGGACAACATCCATATCATGTATCCATAGTCTCCCCATGATCATATTGTAGGCCATTTCCATATGAACTACCTGAAATTTAGTTTCTTTAACAACACCTGTAGCAAAAGTTGGTAGAATTACCTCTCCTTTTGTTACCACACTTGAATTGTCGAAGCCTGACAAGGTGTGTGCCTTGGGTATCACTTTGTCTTCAGCTTGCATTTCACGTAATACCCTTAGTAGTATAATATTTACGAAACTCCCTGGATCAATCAAAACTTATTTTACATTAGTATCATGTACAAGTAAAGATATTACCAGAGCGTCATTATGTGGAGTTATCACTCCTTCGGTATCTGCGTCATCGAACGAAATACTTTCATTTTCTAAAACCTGCCGCACCCGTTTCCCATGTGTAATTGTTACCTTAGAAACCTTGTTGGAGGCTGTGTAGGTTATGCCATGAATATCGTCTCCCCCACTTATCACATTCACTGTTCTCTTGGGTGAAGGAGGCTTTGGTGGCTCTTGCCTATTTTTCATATAGGCTTGTTTTCCTTTTTCACTAAATAACCCGGTGAGGTACCCTTGCTTCAATAGATGATCCACTTCACTCTGCAAGAATCTACATTCTGAAGTTTTGTGCCCGTGATCATTGTGGAATTCGCACCAATGATCTGGATTGCGTCTATTTGGATTTGACCGCATCTCTTTTGGCCACCGTACCTTATCTCCCATGCTTCTCAAAACAGCTACGAGCTCGGAGGTAGAGACATTAAAATTATATCCGTCGAATCGTGCCTTTAAACTTCTGTCATCATCTCGTGACTCTTGTCTGTTCCGATTATTCCTGAATTTCGAAGAAGAACCAGAGTCCATGTTCCTCGATTTTTGATCATATTGCTGGATATCTTGTTTTGACCGTGGGTCTTTTCCTGCAGGTCCCATATATGGATCGTACCTGTTTTTACCTGATCTTTTTTCGGTTTCTGATCTTCTGGAACCACCCCTTTCTTCATGATGAAACTTAGGTACGATATCTTCTTCAATTCGCAGCTTCGTACTATACCTATTGTGAACATCATTCCACGTGATTGCAAGAAATTCTCGAAGGCTTTCTTTGAGTCGTCTCGTGGCTTCAGAACTTTTGTCATTTAAATTACTTGCAAAGGCTATTGCAGCCCAGTTATCAGGCACACGGGGTAGAGTCATTCTCTCACGCTGGAATCTATCAACAAAATCTCTAAGCAACTCCGAATCCCCTTGTTTGATTTTGAAAATATCTTCCATTCTTTTCTCAAACTTTTGTGCTCCCGAATGTGCTTTAATAAAAGAATCTGCAAGCTCAGCAAAAGAATTTATAGAATTTTCAGATAAAAAAGAATACCAGGTTAATGCACCCTTGGTGAGTGTTTCTCCAAATTTCTTGACCAGTACTAATTCAATTTCTTGTTTGGTCAAGTCGTTGCCTTTCACGCCTGTTGTAAATGCAGTCACGTGGGTCTGTTGTACCATCATATTTCGGGATGTCAGGCATTTTGAACTTTTTCGGAATTGGAAGGGGAGCAGCACTTGGCTTCCAAGGTTTTTGTGAGTATTTGTCCATGTCTACTCCTTTTATTACAGGCGGAACTCTAGGGATTTGCTCAATACGCTCATTTTGTTCCTTAATCTGTTTCTGCAAGGTTAGTATTAAATTTTGCAAATATGAATTATTTGAATTACCTGGTCCCCCTTCCTGTGGTTCACTGGTGGTTCCTCCATTTCCAGAATTAACAAGACCAGAATGGAGATTCTCCAATGTATTATTATTAAGAGTTGGTGTGGGTGGTGCAGCAGGCAATCGACTAACTAGAGCCTGAAGAGCTTTGCCGACCTGTGCATCAATTAGCTTTTGTAAAGCTTCATTTGTACCTCCTTCAAAGTGTTCAGATTGTTCTTGTTGATCAGCACGAGATTCAGTAACAGGAGTGCCTTCACGAGATTGACGTGGTGAATCTGGAGGGGAGGGAACCACGTCACCTTGATTTTGATGGATTTGATTTTCATGGTTTCCCAATGTGTTATTACTGTTATTGTCGGTGTTGTTGTTTGACATGGGGATAACAATGGACAAGATATAGCTTAAAAGAAAAGATTATCAGATTCCCGGTAACGGAACCAATTTGTTTAACCAAAAATCTGAGTCTTTGGTCAAAGCTAGAAAGAAATTCGGGTTACTGATAATCAGGAGACGAAAATAAAATATTTTTGAGAATGATGGTAAAGCAGTAAATAGTTTTGTATTTCAGTAAGATCTCAATAGTATTTCGTGTCCTTACAGATGTTGAGTCCTTCTCCTTTTATAGTTGATTCTAGGAGAAGATGTAATGCCTTTGTCTTAATGAGGCAATTATGAGCAATAAATGACATTAAAAGAAACGTTACACAATCATTTCTATTTAATTCAAATATTCTAACGTATTTGATATTTAATGCTGTATTTAGACTCTTTTACATCATCAGATTCATATCTTCAACTTTTTCCGATCTTCGGTCTTTAAATGACTCGAATAAGTACGAGACTCGTACCTATTTTAGTAACGGTCCACACCTATGTTGCTTTTTTTTTCCCTTATCTGTTGTCGCCTGTGCCTCTTGGCTATTTATTGTCTTTTGACCATTTGACCAATCCACGTGTCATGCCACGTCACCTACAATGTAAATTCAGTTTTTTTCCAATACAAGTTGTGCTTAATTGAGTTTATATTATGTGTAGGTATATTGAAGATGAAATTGGGGCAAAGTAAATATTTAATGTCTAATTCATGCTCTAAAACAATATTATAGTTGAGCAAAGAGGAAAGCTAAGAAGTGATAAAGTGAAACAAAGAAGTGAATTGAGCAAAGAAGAAGAGAAAGGAAATGGATATGGTTCTTAAAAAAGAAGGAAAAACATACTTTTTTTTTGGTGAGAAAGATAATTTGCATTAAACATAAATAGAGTAACTACAGAGAGGGAGATGCATACACATTTGTATGATAGTTGTTTGATATGCGAGACGTAGAAATACTAGCAGTAACTACCCTATGATAATTGTCCATTACAAAAGAGCTATTATAAGCATCCATGAGCGTTTTAGGGCGGGATCTAAAAGCTCTCCAACGTGTTGCAGGAGTCCCATTCATTCGTTTATGGGAGCGACTCTCTGTTCCCATTCTCCACCGGGTCATCAAGTAATTAGCCAGCTCAATCCATTTTTCCATCCGATGATCTTCACCCTAGGACTGACTCTGTTCGACCTGCCTTGATTGCCTAGCTAATGCTACCGTCGCAAGCAACCTCTCAAAGAATAGGGAGTGAACGACCCTTCTATCTAGATCGGTGATTCCGTTCGGCCGAGCCAGCTATCGAAAGTCTTGCAAGCAACCTACACTAAGCTAAGCGAGCTAGAAGCTAAAGTGAATCTTTTTTGGCATCTTTTTCTTTGCTTTGACCGCGACTTTGTTTGGTCTTCCTCTTTCCTTCGGCCCATCTTTCAAAGCTAGCAAAAAGTTCGAGCCTTCGGGATCTCTCTTGAACGGCGGTCGGTCAGTCCTTTTCTTCTGTTGATGCTGAGACTGATGTTTTGACTGTCTCCCATATCATTCGATAATAAAGATCCACTACTTGCCTTGTCGACGCAGATCATCTGAGTTGTTATAAAAAATGTCCTGATCTACGTCTTCCAGTTGTTGTTGCAATAAGCATGTTGTCTTCCTAGTAGAATTACTCCAGCTTGGTCCTTTTGTAAAAAAAGGTTTTAACAAAATCTGGTGGCTCTTCAAAAATTAATGGTTTATCTGTAGTTTGTAATTTGCATCCAGCTTTAGTTAAACCACCAGCCACCTTATTGCCCTCCCTATAGGTGTGTTTTACGATCGCACTATGCAGTTGGTCCTGAAGGTACCTGCAGTCATCTATCAAGTTAGCATAAATAATGTTATCATTTTGTAATATTTTTTGTACCTCTAGAGCATCAATGTTTATTACCAGTGGAACCAAGTGGTGTAGATGCGCCAATTCCAATCCAGCGAATAGTGCCTTAAGTTCTACTTGGATGGTATTTGCATTGTCCAAGTTACCAGCAAACCCTATTATCCAATGTCCATAACAGTCTCGTATGCTATGAAACTCTAGATTCAATTGCATGCTATGAAACTTGATTCATAGAGTATAGATTCAACAAATTGACATGGTATCAGAACCTCGATTGTTGTAGTTGCGCAGATCGGAGTACTGTAGTTGCAGAACTTTAAGCTCAGTCATGGCAACAGTTGAGATTGCACAACTACCTCACAATTACCCACTATTTCTTTGAGATTCAGATGCACCGGGAACACCATTGATCTCGTTAAAGCTCAAAGGGCCAGACAACTATGCCCTATGGAGCAGAGAAATGAGGGTTGTGTTAAGTTAAATTCCAAGGTTTCAATGATGACAATGTTCATATACCTGTTTTGTAGGAATCATAAAAAAGAAAGAAATCCAATGAGAAGTTGTCTATGTGAGGATGTAATTTTTGCCTGACTAGAAATACTCCTACATAAATTAAAAATAGGTTTCCCTAAATTGTTTTTTAGTTTTATAAGATTTTTGTAGGATTTTCTTAATTAATTATTTGCACTTTTTGTGCACATTTAATATTTTTAATATCATAAAAAAATACCACAATACCAAATCATCATTGCATGGAATTTTTAGGTTTTAATTGCATTTAAATTTAAATTGCATAAGTTAATTACATTTTATTAAACAAAAATCATAAAATTATCATGGTCTTGTCTACATTTTAGTTTAATTAATTAGTGTTAAAATTAGTGAAAATAGGTAATGATAATTTTATAAAATGGATTAATTTAGAATCTAAAATTAGGATTTCATTTAGTTTATCTAAGGTTTTATTAAGAATTAAAATAATAATAATAAGTAGAAGAAAAAACAAAATTAGGATTTCATTTTTGTTTGGGATTCTGATTATGGGCCACCCAAAACAAATTCAGTGGCCCAATCCCATTTTTATTCAATTTCGCCAAAGCCCAAACCTCCTCATACCCGGTCCAATCTTTCCCTACCTAAACGACTTAGTTACACCCCAAAACTACATCGTTTCAACCCTTCCATCCCCTTAAACGACTAGACCTAATCTCTGTCGCGCCCCCCTTTTTTCCTTCCCTTTTTACGGGGTAGAAAGGTTTGAGTTTTCGACATTTATGGTGGAAGGGGGGATAATAACTCATTTTCTTTTGGGAATTGGGTATTTGAAGAGTCGCCACCTAACAGATTATGGTGCGTTAGGGCACCTAGAGCGATTAACTCTTGGATTGGTTTGCATTACCAGAGATTTAGGGTAAGGGCTCGAAATGACCTTGAGGGGAAGGTGTTAGGCACCCCTCTTTGTCCACAACTGTGGGTCTCGGCCAAACTTATATTTATGAATTAGTCCATTAATAAATAAGTAGTTGAAATAAATAATTGCAAGTAAAGCACGTTGGACGTTGTATAACTCAAATAATAAGATAAAGATTTTGAACAAGTTGTGTACATATGAAAAAGTAAAGCAAAAGGATTTTTGGAAAGGAGGGTTCCTAGGTTGGCTAGCCTACAGGATCACCCCACACAATGCCCGGTAAAGACTCCTCAATGAGGGGCTATACGTGACATTAGCGCGTAGTCATTATATCCATATCTACCCTTACCTCCCCTTGGTCATAGCCTAATGCGTTCTAATAACCTTGACAATGTCCTACGCGTGCACTACCCGTCCCTTCCTTGTGGTCCTGGAGGGTTTTTAGGACCTCTAAAGCTGGACAGTTCTAGACAACCCCTAAGGTGCTTAAAAGGAGAAAATTCTAGGCAAGAGGCAAGAACAATTTAGGACTTCATATAAAGCAAGTTAGAGGCTCACAATTACCTCCTCAAACATATCACATAAGTGCACGTCTTCAAACAACATTCAAACACTTGAGAATACAAATCCTAGAACATGATATCTAAGTGAGCAGAGGTTATAAAGTACTGAATTAGTCCAATATGTGAAGGATCCTGTTTAACTTGCCTACTGATTAGACCTATTAAATCTGAACAACTTCAAGTAGTAGAAATACAGTTTCAGAGTTGTAGAATTTATACTCGCCCTATAGGCTTGCCTAAACGCTGAATAGTGGTGTCCCAAGTGTATGATAACTACGTTTGATATAGTAAAACAGTGGGCAAATTTTAAAAATGGACTCTTTAATTCCTATAGGCATGCTTTCTAATAGTAAATTAGGGCAGTACTCGAAATAATTCATTTAAGGAAAACAAACCGCTGATCGGACCAGTTTCGAAGTGAACTAACAGGAATTGAACTGAACTATTTGAACTAAAGTGATTTTAAATTTATAGGCAGAATTTCTGATGTTGTTCCCTATAAGCATGATATCTAGTTATTAAGAGTTGATGTAAGAAACTTGCAGGCATGACATTTAATGAAAACAAATGTAATTACTCATTATAACAGAAGTTGAACTGGATCACATTCTATAGACATGGTATCTACTTTGAAGTTGATTTTAAAACCTATAGACATGATTTCTATTATCGGAACCACTTGAAACCTATAGGCATGATTTCTAATATGGTAAGGCAAACATAGCAAATATAAAATCCTATAAGCATGGTTTCTACCCATATTACCCTACAAATATGTAACTACCCACCCCTTTTTCACTAATTACCCCAATATTCGTTTACAAATTATTACAAACCAGATGAATGAATTACATAAATAGATAAAAGAAAAGAAGAAGTTACACTATAGGGAGCCTGAAGCAGGCCCAAGTGATTTCCCAAACCTCCAATAGCCTCAAATGCTATTTTCATAGACAATATCATTGTCTAGGTACGTCAGAGTTCCCTAAGGATCTTAAGGATCTCGGGAAATGCTCACACCTAGACTTTGTAACCAAATTGAGTAAGTGTAGTGTGGAAGGGCCAGACTCAGTGTGCCAGAGTTCAGAAAGATTTCAAAAGGATCCCAAGGCAGTACACACACTGGAGGGGGCAGAACCTAGGGACTTAGAAGTAGAGTGAGAGTGCTTGACATAGTTTGAAAGGGTTTCAGTAGGAAAATAGTGTTAAAAGAGATTTTCTTGAAATAGTTTTGTAAAAAGCAACATATGGAGTTATTAAATAAGACAATTTTGAAAAGAGTAAGATGATCAACAATCAACAAACCAAATACAGAACCAGAAGAGGTTCATCAGCACTTCAATACATGGAATCAAACAGGTATACACATTCACTTAGGGGTAATAGGGGATTTGGGATAAGTATAGGGCACAAAGTAAGCACAGATACACATGGGTACAAAATCAGAGAAGCCTTGAAAGGGGTTCAAGGGATTTTAAGGTACAACATGAACTTCAGAGTTAATACAGAATCAAACAGACTTAGCATAGCCAACTACTTTACACAGGAAGGTGCATGCCAGAAATCAGAGAAACATAGTCACATTGGGGTATACTAGAAAGGGATCCATGAGCAGGCTAATCCTAAGGGGGTATATTCAGAAGCATGCAGTAAAGAAGACAGTGAAGTAGACATGTTAATTGCAGGTTGAATAACAAAACCATAGATAGAAGCATATTAGAAACATGACAAATTGAAGTAGTAGGAAAAACATATTGTTTTGGGACTTGAATTGAAATTAGAACATACCAGTAAAGAGATAGTAAACACAAAGTGAAAGAGAACCCAATAGTTAGCCTAGGCTTGCAGCCGGCTAACTTAGAACAGTAGTAAGTAACACAAAAGAGAGCAAAAAGCTTTGAGTGTGTGAGAGAGAGTTTTTGAACCAATGTGTTCGTGTGTTGTGTTAATAAAAAGCAGGGTACTTATAGTTTGAAAACATGTAGAAAATAAGGCAAGAATCAAAGTTCAGCAATAATTATGGAACCATGTACTAATTAGAATCAAATCAATGCAAGTACTCCCTTAATTAAGGGGTAATTAACTAACAGTAAAGAGCAGAACATGTTTAAGGAAAGAAAAGCAAAATAGACAATTAGGGGTAAATACACAAGGAAACAGTTAATGAAGAATCAACAAATAAAACGGTTAACCAAATAAGGTAAGAAAACTAAATAAGGCTGCAGAATAGGGAAATAATCGAGAATCAGCATATAGAAAATCAATGAATCAAGGACTCGAAATAATACTGATTTAAGGATAATAACATAGGTTCTCATGAATAAGCAAATAAGCCAAGTTTAAACAGGAAGAATCGAAGGTCTAAAGGAAAGTTTTCAAATTAAGCCAAGAAACAGGGAACTCAGAATCAATCAAAGAGAGAGTCATGAGTCAGTGTTTAGCATATAAATAAAGTGAGACAAGGATAACCAGAGGTCGACACATAACTCTAGCAAGCACGGAAGTTAAACAATACTGATTCGATGAGAGACAGGAAAGTCTTGAACTGTCAAGATGAACACAAGAACATAGAATCGATGTAAGTTAGGCTAAGAAACTCAGTAGAAACATATTCAAGGAAAGATGGTCACAGAAACTCAAAAACGAGAACCGGTCAGTCATGCTGATACACATAACCAAATGAAGAAACCTAGAAAATTAGGGCTTTCAACATAGACGAGTTAAAGATGTAGTGAAATCATAGAATCAGTAAAAATGTGCAAGAAATAGAAGTTTAAACCCAAAGAATCAGTTAAACAAGTTTTTAAAAGAAGTTCCGGAACCCTAGTTCTTAGAAGAAGGTGAAAAACACTTGAAATCAACTATTCTTCTAAAGAGTCTCAAGGATAGTGTAAAACATTAAAGAAATAAACTCAAATCATCCTAGATCTGTACAGATCTAGGAGGTGTAGAAAAGAAATTAGAGTTTCGAAAGAAACCCGTATAGAGATGAAGAAACCTGTCTAGAAACCCAAGGATCGTAGCAAATACAACATGATTTTGCTTGAAATCACATTGGAGTAGCCAAGAACATGCAATAGACTAGATGCAAGTCGGCAAGACCCTGGGCCCTTGAAGACCTTAGAGAAGGCAAGCATGGCATGAGAGGAGCCATTGGAGGCTTAAGAGACGATAAGAGGTCACCGTAGATGGCCAGAGATGGGAGGTCGGTGGTTGAAGATTAGGGTTAGGTTGAGAGTGTTTTGAGAGCAGAGAGGATCTTAACGAGGGTCGCAGGTCAACTGCTAGGATCTGATGGGTTTTGGGTCGGGTAGGTATAATTAGAGCTTGGGTTGGGTTTTTAATCCGAAATTGGGCTGGTGTATTGGGTTTAATTGAGGCTAAAATTGAAATATAATTTGGCTAAGTTTTAGATAGCCAATTTAACCCTATATAATTTATAACAAATAATAGATGATTTCTAAAAAATAATTTCGTGTACTAAAATGATTTTAACTAGATATTTAAAATTTTAAAAATATAGAAGATCATTTTATGCATATAAAACGTAATTGTACATTAATAAGGCTAATATTGCAATTATATGCAAATTGACTTAAAAATATAAATGCAATTATAAAAAATGCACAAAAAATATTTAAGCAATATTTGGGTATAAATATAGGATTTAGATGATTAAATTATCACAACAATAATTTGAAGGATAATTATTGAAAATTTTATAAGTAAAAAAGGAAGAATTAAATCATTTTAAAGACTTTTAAAATTATAGAAAAATTATAAAAACCTTGTGCATGCTCATATATGCATATATATGCTATTTTGAAAGTATGTATGTCTATAAAATATATAGAAAAAAATTTGGTATCAACAAGCTCTGCCTCATAACCAACCCCAAAAATCAGTTAAACTTAGTTCACCCCAATCTCAATCTCTCTCAAGACCGCCCCTTCCGTCGTCCTCCGCCGCCCGGAAATCGTCTCACGACGTGGATCACATCCAAAATCCCTCATATTTTAGCCACATAACCTCCATCACCCTCTCATTCCAATTCCACCATTAGTTCTCCAAAAAACTACTCATTTTCTCTAAATTATTGATCTAAGAATAAAAATCCAAACTTTTTGCTTTTGTTTGATTTTTTCCTAATCTGGCCCTTATTTCATGATGAAACTTACTTGAATCCGCTACTCTCAACGTGAGGAGTCGATCATTTGTAGGGATAACCCATTTCATAGTTGGCCAAATTCCAGGCATTTAACCTTTGAGTGTCCAAAATGTCTTGAGCCTCTGCCTCATCTCTTTCTTGGCATGTGTTGAGGATTGTGACATGAAGCACTAGCTGTGGAAGAAAGTACGGCTAGTGTTCATGTTGCAATTCCCACCATTGGCTGAGATTCTTGTTTGCTGGAGTTCGAATCAATTCGTTACTGCTTTTCTACGAGATATCGAAGCTTTTGGCGGTTTAATCGGTATACCTCTCCTCCTAATTTCATAACCCCTCATGTGATGACAAATTTATGTCTAAAAGTATTTTTTTGTTCATGATTGATTCATCAGAAGTAATATCTCAATAATTAGATTTAATTGTATTTGTTAATGTATCGTCTTTTTTAATGCATCATTAATCTGTTTTTCTGGTTAATGAAAGTTTTGTTTGTTTAAATCTTCACAGAACTGTTTTTGTTTATTGGGTGGGTTCAGATTTGGGTGTATTAGTGCAAGAACCCAAGTAAAATATTAGGCTTATGGGTTAAGTGGCCCAGAGGTCCAATATCACTTAAGGTAAATGTCAGAGTAGTAAAAAGGGTAATTACAAGGGTACTAAGAGGTTCAATTTGGATAGAGATTGAGAGAATCTTATCCTAACAAATGGGAAGCTTCTGGATAAAGGCTTATAGGGATTATTTTGGAAAAAGAGGGGGAAATTCTGTGGGCAGGGGTTGAAGTGAATTAAAATGAAAGTTTAAAGGGTACATTTGAATGAGAAAAACAAGTTTTGTTACCCTAATTCTCCTCTATAAAAAATCCCTCTTCCATTCATTAGGGTAAGAAAAAAAGGGAGAAGAGATAGGCAAATGGCAGAAATCAAAGTTTTTTTTTCTAAAAAAGGTTTTCTTCAGAAATTTTGAGCTTTCTTTGGTCCTCAAGTGTTTTCCTAGGTTTCAGAAGTTTGAGCAGATTCTTGGGTTTGTTGATTGCTGGTTTTTGCTGCTGAATTTTTACCTTTTTGACTTCAGAACCTTATTGGGTTTATCCAGCTAGTTTTCTGCACTTAAGTATGTTTTACATTCTGCAATCACTCAGCTTGAATTGATGAATACAAACCTGGTGTTTTAAATGCTCTATCATATGTTTAGTTTGCTTTTTTGTTATTGATGTCCATGATTCCTTTAGATGTGTTGATGTTCTTTCTTTACTAGCATGTATTGAACATTTCTACTTAGCCTAGTTCTGTATATGAATGAATTCAAAATCAGTTTAAATGTAGTGAGTAGTGTATGCCTACTGATCTAATGAAGTTCAGAAGGTTGAGTTGGTTGGCTTGATCATAAGTTGTTCAAATCCATCCAATGAGTAGACTAAATCAATGAAGTTGGCTCATGTAATTCTGTAGCTGCATTGTCAAGGAAGCAGTATAACAAATGTATATGTTTGTAAGTTCTTTTTAGCCAGAACTGTAAAGTAATTACGATGCACACAAGGTTATCTATGTAATAGACCCATTTAAGTTTAAAACATCAGTTTCTTCTTGTTAAATGTATTGATTTGCTAAGGCATAGTTAATTTGTAATATCAAAGTGGATGAAGATTTCATTTGTAAAAATCTATTAAGTTCTCTGCATTTCATATATTGTATGTATTAGGCCTGGCGGGACTACTTTCTAGGCCCTAATGGAATTCAGTCCTTATTCTAAAATGCTATCACATCATGGGCTTCATCTCTTAGCCAAATTCAAATTGTATTTGAACCTGTTAGAGATTTGTTTTGGCAAGAACAACCAAATATCAGTTCAATGATGTACCGTTAAATTATTGAAGTAAGCAGAATTCATTTAATTAGAGTTATTAAGTAATCAACGCTAGGTTGCTAATGATGTACTTGACTCTTATATACTCATCCACATGTCATTTCCGTGATCCTGAGACTTTCAATAATCTCAAAATAGCTTAGGAAATAATCATGAACATCCTAGTTGGCTTTAGGCACAATTAATAAATTATCGTGGCCATGGGTAAGGTTCCCGTGGCATGGTCACGATACCTATTTTCCAAATTCGAGTGCACATTTCATATGACCCGACAACAACTTCGAATAATAATAAAATAAATATGTTATAAATTGCGGGTGCATTTCATGTGACGTGGTTTGCAATGTGTACCAAAACAACAAGTGTACGACAATCGTGACTTGTTCCAAAAATAACTCCATAAATAGGTGATGTCGTTTTTGTCCAAATTGCCAGAAATGTCCCGACGGGATGCCGAAAGGTCTTTTTGCAAGAATAGCCACTGATGGTCCCTTTGTCAATTTTTGGCCACCTAGCAAACACAGTCCTAAAATATTCCCTTCTGAAGTGCTGAAGTGCCGTATTTGCAAAAGTAGCCATGATTTGTTTTAATTTGATTTTTTGCAAAAAATAACCTTTTGATCAATTTTTTTTCTTTTAAAAAAAAAGCTCATATGTTTTAACCCAATCACCTTAATCTAAATGTGCAGAATGAGCACGGTTCAGAACTTACCAGTGAAGGTTATGACTGAGATTCCATTGGCACTCCACATGTGGTGGGAAGATTTGGGAAAATAAGGGTGAGACAAGGTCAACCACTACCTGGGGGCACTCATTGGATTACTGAAGATTAAGCCTAGAAGTGATGTAATAGAGGCATTAGTATCATTCTGGGACCCCGCTCACAATGTTATGCATTTCTCGGATTTTGAGCTTACACCTACCTTGGAGGAAATGGCAGGTTAAGCTGGGAGTACATAGGGTTTAAGACACAAATATTTGATAGCTCCAAGGGCCGCTACTCCCTATAAGTTTCTAGACCTACTGAAAATAAGCAGGCAGATCCAATATGTAGATTTGGCGGAGGGATTTCCACTTTACACTTTCTGTACCAGCGGTATGGGCATTTTGGAGGATTGGAGGACCTAGAAAGTGGACTTTGCAATAACGGAAACCGATCAAAGTGGGAAATACATAGATGTTTTGGTTTCATGGTGGAATTTCTAGGCCTTTTAGTGTTTCCAAGGAAGGACGGGAATATTAATTTGCGTGTAGCTGGAGTTGTCAATGTTTTGACTACCAATGCCAAAAGTACCCTCGCACCCATGATCGTAGCAGAAATATTCCGAGCTCTCACATCCAGTAAAGCTGGAATAGAGTTTTTAAGGGGTGCAATCTGTTATTACAAATATGGATGATTGAAAACCTTTGTCACCGTCCCTAATACATGAACTATGGGTCTACGGGAAAAGGCTGCATCGAGGAGTTTGGTACACGGGTGACTGGATTTGAAATACCAGAAGGGGTCAAAGATTGGATATCCCACCTTCATTCCATAATTACGGATCAGATAGAGTAGATACTGGGTTGGCTTCCCGTTGATGAGATTGTATACATGCCTGCCACTGGTCCCTACTTCTTGCTAATGGGTCTCCGAAGCATCCAACCTTATGCCCCATACTGGGTTTTGAGACAACTTGGAAGATGCCAGATAGTTCCCATAGACGAAGATCTTAGTATTTACGTAGTTGAAATCCGCTCCGAGGCTCAATTTCCTGAAGAAGTGGTTCGCTGGATTTGGAGCGAATGCCAGTATTTGGGGGGAAAAACCCAAGTGCGTGATTTATCCAGGGGTGAGATTTCGCCTAGTTATCTTGCTTGGTATGGGAAGAGAGTCGCGACAAATGATGAATCTGAAAGGCCAACCAAAAGGCCCCACATCCAAGAATTTGTTGACGCATCACAAGAACATTGGGCTTGGTTAACCAAAGAGAATGACTATAGGGCTACCATAAGCAAGTTAGAAGGGCAAATCAGAGACATTAAATTTGATAGTGGTTTGCAGGCTGCTATGGATGAAGGAGAAAAGAAAAGGTTGGCCCGAGAAAATGAAGTCCTCTGAGCTCAAATTAAGATGATGAAAATAGCTGCTGAAAACCCTGGAAGAAGCAAAACGGATGAAAAACTCATAAACGGTCTTAGGCGAAAAATGTGTAATTATGGGGCTGATTTGGAAAAAGCCGAGGATGAATTGGTGAAAGCCCATGCAAATTTGGCCAAGAATGCAGAAGAACGGGTGAGGTTTGTTCAATAGTTAAAAGAAAAGTATGATAACGGAGTCACGAGTTTAAAGAAAAAGCTGACTACTCTTGAAAATGAAATGGCCCAGCAAACAACAAACTTCAAATCGGAAAGAGAGCATTGCTATGAATTGATGTCTCGACTAGAAGAGGACATGCAACAGTTACAAGAGCAAAACCATACGTCCATACAGGTTTTGGAGGCCAGGTCTTAGCAAATTGGACGCCTACTCCAAGAGAAGGGCGTCATTAGAGAAAAGATTAGGGGAATTGCTGATTATGTCATAATGAAATGCCATGAATGCAAGAAGATATTGCACGCAGGCCCGCGCCGAGACCGACTGATGTCCCGCAGGCCCCTAGAGTAGTATTGAAGGCTCTTATGTATTCTTGATTTTCTTTTCGAGTCTGTATTTCATTTTTTAGAGCCTATTAGTCTTCTTTGAGTCTGTTTTTTTTCTAGTTCTTAAGTCTGTATGTCGGAGTCTTTGTAATAGAGGAAAACCAGAAGTTTTTATTTAATGAAATATTGAAAACCCAAAAAAATTCTTTCTTTTATTTCGCATATATCCCCTGAACTACGTAATGATCTGATTCATATGACGTTGTGATACCTAGGCAATCCCCATCGGATACGATCATAGTTATAGACAGCCCGAGTGAAAAAAAGAGAAGAATAGAAGAAAAACCACAAAAAAGAGGAAAAATAAAAGAGCGCAAAGAAAGAAAAGATTCAGGATTTGGAAGTGGACAAAAAGAAAAGCTGAGATAAGACATGCAGCCGTTGCAAAGACATGTAGAAAAACATTTAACTGTTTAGGTGCATTACATTCCCCCAACATGTGATTCCCTATGTGTTAAATATTTCAAACTAACCGGTTTGTTGTGTATGTTATTTAAGAATAGGTTCTGTTTTTAGGTGGTTGGTTTTGTGGTAACCTGGCTTCACACCCTTACTTTATAAGATCTAAAGGGAGTGTCGCAATGACATCAGAGAGTCATCTATTAATCATTAACCCCTAAGAGGATAGCCCGACATCGATTATCCCGGCCTCAAAGTCAACAACTGCTGAAGAAAACAGAATATTGTATCTTCGCATGTTGGAAATGCGGGATGCTTGGTCTAATGGCAGAGAACCGCCCAGTTCAATCCCTGTATTTCCCGAACTGATTCCCAAGACAAATGGAACCTCCAACGTCCCTATTCTCGTAACCAACCTGTTCATCCCGTTCGGGTACCCCACTATGTCAGCTAATTTCACCGGTATGCCTTCTGAGGTTTGCCCCCAGGCACCATTTTCAGGAGTATCTTCTACGATATTCACTGCACCACCAGTCTCTACTATGACATAGCAAACAGTTCCTAGGCCATGTTTTGAATCGTCAGCCTTCACTTTCCAAGTACCACATTTTCAACTAGACACGACTCATGTCACCCCAAACTCCTACCCTCAACACCCTCGGTATGAGTCTCCCATGGAACAGGAAAGGACCGTGAAGAACCCCAAAAGAGATAACTCAAAAGATTAAAAGCATCGAACAAAGTCTTAAGAACATGCAAGGCCTGAGTGGCCAAAAGAGTGTCTCGTACGCTGACCTGTGCATGTTTCCTCATGTTCATCTGGCTTTTGGCTTTAAAACGCCAAAATTTGAAAGATATGACGGGTATGGAGACCCGATCACCCATTTGAAAAGATATTGCAATCAGCTGAAGGGGGCAGGTGGAAATGAAGAACTTCTTATGGCCTACTTGGGAGAGAGTTTGGCCGGAATTGCTTCGGAGTGGTATATGGATCAAGACATCTCCCGTTGGCATATATGGGATGACTTGGCTCGGGATTTTGTAAGACAGTTCTAATACAATGTGGACATAGCTCCGGACAAAAATTCTTTGTCCAACCTAAAAAAGAAATCTTCAGAAAGCTTCTAAGAATACGCTATCAAATAGCGTGAACAAGCGGCCAGGGTAAAACCCCCTAATGGATGGTCAGTGTCTTCTTACAGGCCCAAGAGGCCGATTATTTCCAAAATATGATGTCTTCCATGGGCAAACCATTCGTAGAGGCCATAAAGATTGGAGAAATGGTAGAGAATGGATTGAAAACAGGTCGCATCATGAGTCAATCAACTATAACAACCGCTTCCCAAGCCATCCATAGCGGTTCGGGAGGTTTAGCAAACCGAAAAAAGAAAGAAGAAGGAGCCATGATGGCTTCAAGCTCGAGGAATTCTCTCCAACCCTGAGGTTACTTTGGTTCCCCTCCCAGGACCCCACAACATTACTACCCACACCAAGATGCAACATATGCTATGACCCCTCATCCTTATGCAGTAATGAACGTCCAGCCATACACTCGCCCACAACATCATTACAATCAGAACCGAGCTCCACCTCCAAGAAACAACCCTCCTCACCAAGCCCCGTATATTCCATGTCCACCATAGAATAATTAACAATATCCTTGTGAACCACCCAGAAAAGCTAACTTCACCCCTATTGGTGAGACATACTCCAGCCTTTTCCCAAAATTAGTCCAAATTGGCATGTTACAGCCTGTACCTCCAAATAGGCAAAACCCGGAGTCACCGTCTTACCGACCAGGTGCTTATCACTCAAGGACGGAAGGGCACGACACTGAAGATTGTTGGACCCTTAAAAGGGTAGTCGAAAATTTGATAGAACAGAAGTGGGTAGTGTTGAGGGATGAGGAAGTCGCAAATGTAACCAATAACCCGTTGCCAGCTCACAACAACAGGCCAGTCATTAGGATGATATGTGAGGACAAAGAATTCGACCCGGCTTTGAAAGCTATCATTGCTATCGTTGACTCAGAAAAGAAAACCAAAGCGGTAGCAAAACAAGCCAAAGATGAGAAGAAGATCAACTCCACTCCCCAAAGCGCAGAAAAGACTGTGGAAACCAAGACAGGTGCAACACCTCCTAAAGATGCCATTCTCTATATTCCTAGGCCCCTAGAAAGGAACAGTTAGTATTGAGTCCTCCCAAAAGGCTTGAGCAAGACAAGGTTATGCAGAAGGTACCAAAGATATACGTACCAAAGGGGAATTATGTGGTGCGGGGGCCGATAATTTCACCCAGGATGACTGAGCCCGTGGTTATCAATCGCGCACCACAGAGTCCCATGAAAGACCCCTCTGCCATCCCTTGGAACTACAACAAACGGATCTGGGGTCGACATTTGCCCTCTATCAACCTTATAGAGGATGGAAATTGGGACTGAAAGGATTAGACCCAACAATGTTTGCGTACGTGCTTTCGACGGCATCAAGCGGGATACGATAGGGGAGATTGATTTGGTCCTAACTATTGGCCCTATAGATTTTGAAGTAACATTTCAAGTTCTAGACATGGACACTTCCTATAACTTTCTCCTAGGAAGGCCCTGGATCCATGCTGCGGGAGCCGTACCCTCTACTCTCCACCAAATGGTTAAGTTCGAACATGAAAACCAAGAAATAATGGTCCGCGTAGAAGATGAGCAATCAATCTACATGGATCCGTCAGTCCCATGTTTGGAGGCTAGAGAGGGTACTGAACACATAGTCTACCAAGCTTTTGAGATCGTGGTCGCAGACCAGTGTGAGGAAGGAACTCCATGTCCTCAACCCTGCTTATCAAACGCATCAATCATGGTCGCCAGTGAAATGATCAAACATGGTTATCTTTGCAAGGCATTATAGAGCCCATCACTTTGACTGCCAGTGAGAAGTTCTTTAGCGTAGGCTTCCGATCTACAGAGGCCGACGTAAAATGGGCTAATGAACGTAAGAAAAATGGATGAGTCCTGCCTCAGCCAATCCCGCATCTCGCCAGGACGTTTGTTAAGCCAAGGTACATAGAAGAAGAAGAGGCCTTCAAGGTCGAAGAAATTGAGGACATCTGTGGGGAAATGAGGCAAATGTTATATGAGGTTCACATGATCCAACCGGGTGAAGGCTCAAGCACTACTAAGGTGAAATATATGGGGCCAAATGCCAAGCTTCAAAATTGGAAGGCTACTCCATTCCTTGTCAGGCGGGAGTCCCGGTAGTTCAGTCTTGCCATCTTTTCTGCATTTCGAGTTATTTCAGGGTGTAACTCAAATGTTTTTAGTTTATTGTCTTTTAAATTCCGATGTAAACCCTCCTATCTTCAATTCAATGAAATGAAATCAATATTTCATCATCTATGAATCTCTTTCTATTAGTCTTTCTGATTTTGTTATTTTTCTTATCTCTCTTTTCAGTTCTAATAATGCGGACTTAAATAACATGACATGCTTGCGAACTTCATGCCCGAATCTTAACATGCTGTCTAACTGTGAAATAATGAATCCAGAACCAGAATATAATGAAGATGAGGCTTCTAGGGAAATAAATCGAGAACTGGAATAATTTGAGAACAAGCCTAAGACAAACTTAAATAAAACTGAGCCAGTTAATTTAGGTAGTCCAGAAGAGGTCCAGGAAACCATGATAAGCATTCACGCTGATGAAAGAACTAGAGATGCATTGATCCAACTTTAGTTCGAATTCAAAGACGTTTTTGCCTGGTCCTATGATGATATGCTAGGATTGAATGTTGATTTAGTGGTGCACAAATTTCCAACTTTTCCCGGTTATCCACCTGTCCAACAAAAGCAGAGAAATTTTAAAATAGATATTAGTGACGAGATCAAAGAAGAGGTCACCAAACAGTTGAAAGTCGATGCGATCCGAGTGGTCCGATACACCACATGGTTGGCTAATGTGGTCCCAGTGCCAAAGAAAGATGGGAAAACCCGAGTGTGTGTTGATTATCGAGATTTGAAAAAAGCAAGTCCCAAGGACAACTTTCCATTACTAAACATCCACATTCTTGTTGACAACTGTGCCAAACATGAGATACAATCTTTTGTGGATTGTTATGCTGGGTATCATCAGGTTCTAATGGATGAAGAAGACGCAGAAAAGACGGCTTTTACCACACCCTCGGGTACTTACTGTTATAGTGTCATGCCGTTTGGTTTAAAGAATGACAGGGCAACTTATATGAGAGCTATGACCACCATCTTTCATGACATGATGCACCAGGAAATTGAGGTATATGTGAATGATGTGATCATTAAATCCAGAATGCAGGATGACCACGTGCGGGATCTGAGAAAGTTCTTTGAGCGTCTGCATAAGTATGACATGAAGTTGAATCCAGCTAAATGTGCATTTGGAGTTCTGTTTGGGAAAATTTTGGGGTTTATAGTCAGTCATAGGGGCATCGAGCTAGATCCAACAAAGATAAAGTCTATTCAGGATTTTCCACCTCCGAGAACCAAGAAAGAGGTTATGAATCTATTGGGAAGGTTGAATTACATCAGCAGATTCGTTGCGTAGTTGACTACCACCTGCGAGCCCATATTTAAGCTATTGAAGAAAGATGCGACAACTAGATGGAAGAATGAGTGTCAATAAGCTTTCGACAAAATCAAAGAATATTTATCAAATCCGCCGGTGTTGGTCCCACCCGAGCCTGGAAAGCCTTTGTTCTTATACTTAACAGTGTTGGAGAATTCTTTTGGATGTGTTCTCGGGCAATATAATGCGACCGGTAAGAAAGAACAAGCTATATACTATTTGAGCAAGAAGTTCACTAGTTATGAAGCCAAGTACACTTTGTTGAAAATAACTGGTTATGCCCTAACTTGAGTCGCTCAAAAGCTTAGGCATTACTTGTTGGCTTATAACACCTATCTCATAACCAGACTGGACCCTTTGAAGTACATATTCCAAAAATCGATGCCCACAGGAAGGCAAGCAAAATGGCAAATCCTGCTCACTGAGTTTGACATTGTCTACGTCACCCGCACGACAATAAAAGCTCAAGCTTTGGTGAATCACCTAGTTGAGAATCCTGTCGATGATGAATATCAGCCCTTGAGTACTTACTTTTCGGACGAGGAAGTAAATTCGGTTGAGTTAATTCCAGAAGACACCAATGCTTGGAAAATGTTCTTTGATAGAGCTGTAAATGCAAAGGGTGTCGGGATTTGGGCAATTTTGATTTCGCCCACTGGTCAGTACTATCCAGCCACAACCCGACTTTGTTTCTTCTGTACGAACAACACTGCCGAGTATGAAGCTTGCATTATGGGCATGAACGTGGCGGTTGATCTGGATGTGGAAGAATTGTTAATCATGGGAGATACGGACTTGATTATTTGAAAAGCTCAAGGTGAATGAGAAACCCAAGATATCAAGCTTATCCCGTACAGGAAATATGTAGAAGATCTTAGCAAACGGTTCAAGTCCATGGAGTTCAAGTATATTCCTCGGTTCCATAATGAAATAGCTGATGCATTAGCTACTTTGGCCTCAATGCTACCGTATCCGGGCAATGTCCACATTGATCCACTGGAAATCCAAATTCGAGAAAGACATGGTTATTGCAATACAGTTGAAATAGAACCAGATAGTCAACCATGGTATCATGATATCAAAATGTTCTTGAAAACAAAGGAATATCCCAAGCAAGCCAGTGGAGACCAAAAGAGAACCATTAGAAGGCTCGCTAGTAGTTTCTTCTTGAGCAGAGAGGTCTTGTACAAAAGAACTCCAGACCTGAACCTTTTAAGATGCGTAGATGCCCAAGAGGCTGGAAAATCATGAATGAATGCATGCGGGAGTATGTGGACCCCATATGAACGGATAAGTCCTTGCAAAGAAAATTCTTTGGGCAGGTTATTATTGGATGACCATGGAAATGGACTATTTTAGTTTTGTTCGCAAGTGCCATCAGTGTTAGGTACACGGTGACCTGATTCATGCACCACCTTCAAAATTGCATCCTATGTTAGCACCGTGGCCATTCGTTGCTTGGGGTATGGATGTCATTGGGCCAATCGAGCCAAAAGATTCAAATGGGCACAGATTCATCTTAGTGTCCATTGACTATCTCACAAAGTGTGTTGAAGTAGTCACTTTCAAAGACGTCACCAAGAAAGCAGTGGTGGACTTCGTGCATTTCAACATTATTTGTCGTTTTGGTATTCCTAAGACTAGTTTACTGACAATGCTGCAAACCTGAACAACCATTTGATGAGGAAGGTATGCGAACAATTTAAGATTAAACATCGGAATTCTACCCCTTACAGGCCCAAAGCTAATGGTGATGTTGAAATGGAAAACAAGAATATCAAGAAGATCCTTAGGAAAATGATTCTAAGTTCTAGACAATGGCATGAAAAACTGCCTTTTGCATTATTGGGATACCGCACAACCGTGTGCACATCAGTTGGCGCAATACCCTATCTATTGGTTTATGAAACTAAAGCCGTAATACCTGCAGAAGTTGAAATTCCATCTCTTTGAATCATCGTTGAAGCTGAGATTGAGGGCAATGAATGGGTCAAGACCCGTCTAGAATAGTTAACCAAGATTGATGAAAAGCGGATGGCCGAAGTCTACCACGGGCAGTTGTATCAATAAAGAATGGCCCGTGCCTACAACAAGAAAGTGCGACCTAGAAACTTTGAAGTGGGGCAGCTTGTTCTGAGTCGTATTCTCCTGCATCATGAGGAAGCAAAAGGAAAGTTCGATCCAAATTGGAAAGGTCCATACATTATAAGAAAACTGTTACCAAAAGGGGCATTGTACTTGGGATATATTGAAGGAAATGATCCCGAAACAGCTATCAATGCGAACGCGGTCAAAAGGTATTATGTTTAACCCTTTTGCGGTACTAATATTCTCCGATTGGGATGACGAAGGCTTTCATTCTCACTACCCAAACTCTGCAAACCCTTTTGAGACAGTTATTTTTTTTGATTACCCTCTTTGAAACTCGAAAATATGTATAAAAAGAGCAAAACAAAACAGAAAAACAAAAGAAAAATAAAAAATAAAGTTTCCTGAACTATGTTCGACTTGATTCCGAAAGGATACGTAGGCAGCCTCTTGTTGGGATTCAGTCACACCAAAATAAAAATACACATTCCCTAAAAGTTGAAATTGGGCAGAAATTACAACGATCCGGCAATAGTTTTTGCTTGAAATATTTCAAAGTTGCAATTCAATCCAAATTCTTTTTGCCCCAAATCCTATTCAAGTCCTTCCGACCAATCGTTAAAGATATTCAAAATTGGAGGACATGGTTACTTGGAACTGATACAATCAAATGAGAAAATAAAATGAGAGAGTCATATGGGTGAAAACCCACATAGGCACCATAGGGCGATGGTAAGTAGAGAAATTGAGAATGAGAGAGTCTTGTTAATGAAAACTCGTAAAGAGCACTATCAGGCGATGGTGAGAAGAGAAATGAGAGAGGTCAGTTGGTGAAAACCTGCAAAGAGCGGCACTGATCAAAAAGGGGATCCTTACAACCATCAGTATTGATAGAGTCCTGGCAAGGTTTCTTAGTTTTGAGATATGGGTTATGATGGGCTTATGAGAGTTGGATGGTTTACAGAGATCGGGTATCCAGTTCAAGAAGCATGTCATGTCCATTGAAGTCTGTGTGCACTCTAGATAAGTCCTTCTTTCCTTTCCCCAAAAGGAAAACCTCCCGTTTAAATTTATTATCCTGTCCGTTGTTTACTTTTCCTTAAATCCCTTTCGGTCTAATTCTGCTCCGAAACTAATACAAAGAAAAGATGGCAAGATTGGTTTACAGGGTTTTATTTGACAAAAAGCCAATATGCAAGAAAGGCACCTAGCCTCAGCAAGAGCATCAAATCGACCTCGACTGGCCATGATGGTCGATGCTTCAGAGTCAAAAACTCTTGAAAAGAAAAGAAATCAAAGTCAAATGCCCGTAAAGGCAAAATAAGGTGGAAAAGGCCCAAATCCCACATGGGTTAGTCATTATGTAAAGTTTGGGAAATGTCAAGACCCCTGGGATTTAGAAATGAAACCGATTCCCAAAGAGCAAGCAAGCAATGAAGATCTTTATTGAAAGAGCTGACCAAGATCAAGTGATTGAAACAATTAGGGCCACAAAACCAACCACCGTTTCAAATTGACAAATTGTTCTTTGTTTGAAAAACAGGGGAAATAGGTGCAATTCAATGCTACCTTGTAAGAAGCAGGTGCGATAAAAGAAAAGTAAGCAGAGATCAAAATGGTTCTACAGCAAAAGTCAACCCAAAAGGAAACTCTCCTCTAAATTCTTTATTCATTCTCCTAAACAAAATGAAAAGTGAAATCAAAAGAAAGAAAAGAAGAAAAGTTCGAAGCCATGGTAGTATAGGGTTACCAACCCCTAACTGCCACTTTTCCAACATAGGGTCCCACTCCCTAGTTGATGCCGGCATAACCCGATGACTTTTCCAACATAAGGTCCCACTCCCTAGTTGATGCCGCCATAACCCAATAACTTTTCCAACATAGGGTACTACTCCCTAGTTGATGCCGGCATAACCCGGTGACTTTTCCAACATAGGGTCCCACTCCCTAGTTGATGTCGGCATAACCCGATGAGTTTTCCAACATAGGGTTTCATTCCCTAGTTGATGCCGGCATAACCCGATGAGTTTTCCAACATAGGGGCCCACTCCCTAGTTGATGCCGGCATAACCCGATGACTTTTCCAACATATGGTCCCACTCCCTAGTTGATTCCGGCATAACCCGATGACTTTTCCAACATAGGATCTCCACTCCCTAGTTGATGCCAGCATAACATGATGCCAACATAGGGTCACCATTCCCTAGTTGATGATTTTCCAACAATAGGGTCTCCAATCCCTTGTTGATTTCATTTTGGACATAGGGTCTCCACTCCCTAATCTATTTTTCTCAAGGATATACAATACTGATTTTATCGCGTTCAATAATGAAGTAGTATAGAGTTTTGGTTACAAATAACTCACAAAATTTTCCTAGTGAAAACTGGGGCAGAAAAGTTTTGTTCTTTTATTTGTTTGGTGTCTGAGCAGGTTATACCTCGAGACATAGGGTTCAAGATGACCAAAAGAAGAAATCTCAATCCAGAATAAAAGAAAAAAGAAGAAATGAACTCAAAGTATAGAATCGGAGAAAAGATGTGGACTGCTCAAGACATGATTGAAGTTACAAGCTTGGCATGATCCGCCTTGATCCGAAAAGCTGAAGAAGAATGAACCAGCACTTGCAGCTAACAAAGCATCAAGATTCAGATCAGAGTGTACAAGAAGAACCAGCCAAGAACCAAGATCCAGCTTCAGAAGGTTTATAGATAGGGATCTTGTAACTCATAGTTGATTGGCTTAGTTAGTTTAGTTTTTCATTTTCATTTTGGTGTAATAAGGCGCTCAGCAAACAGAAATAGTAGCAATAGCAGTGAAATCACAGCTTTTCGATAGTCCCAGCTACCAAAACTTCCAGAACTACACTAACTTGATTCCTTTACAACCAAGGATATGTAGGCAACCTCCGAAGCAAGGTTCGGTCCAACTTTTTCAAAAGCTTCTCAGGGAGTATCCAAACGGGCCAAAATCGCTCGTAATTGCTCATTTTATCTTTGCCCGAAAACTCTTCATGTTTCCGAGCAAAGAAGGGCAGCTGTGAGCATGAGATTTTTTCCCGACTAGAAATACTCCTACATAAATTAAAAATAGGTTTTTCTAAATTGTTTTTAGTTTTATAAGATTTTTGTAGGATTTTCTTAATTAATTATTTGCATTTTTTGTGCACATTTAATATTTTTAAAATCATAGAAAAATACCAAAATATCAAATAATCATTGCATGACATTTTTAAGTTTTAATTGCATTTAAATTTAAACTGTATAAGTTAATTACATTTTATTAAATAAAAGTCATAAAATTATCATGGTCTTGTCTACATTTTAGTTTTATTAACTAGTGTTAAAATTAGTGAAAATAGGTAATGATAATTTTATAAAATGGATTAATTTAGAATCAAAAATTTGGATTTCATTTAGTTTATCTAAGGTTTTATTAAGAATTAAAATAATAATAATAAGTAAAAGAAAAGAAAAGAAGAAAAAACAAAATTAGGATTTCATTTTTGTTTGGGGTTCTGATTTTGGGCCACCCAAAATAAATTCAGTGGCCCAATTTCATTTTTTATTCAATTTCGCCCAAACCTAAACCTCCCCATACCCGATCCAATATTTCCTCACCTAAACGACGTAGTTACACGCTAAAATTACGTTGTTTCAACCCTTCCATCCCCTTAAACGACCAGACCTAATCTCTGCCTCATAACCCACTCCCAAAATCAGTTAAACCTAGTTCACCCCAATCCCAATCTCTCTCAAGACCGCGGTCCTCTGCCGCCCGGAAATTGTCTTATGGCGGCGGACTACCTTCAAAATCCCTTAAATTTCAACCACATAACCCCCATCATCCTCTCATTCCAATTCCACCGTTAATTTCTCCAAAAAACTACTCATTTTCTCCGAATTATAGATCTAAGAATAAAAATCCAAACTTTTTGCTTTTGTTTGATTTTTTCCTAATCTGGCCCTTATTTCATGATGAAACCTACTTGAATCCACTACTCTCAACATAAGGAGTCGATCATTTGTAGGATAACCCATTTCATAGTTGGTCGGATTCCGGGCATTTAACCTTTGAGTGTCCAAAATGTCTTGAGCCTCTGCCTCGTCTCTTTCTTGGCATGTGTTGAGGATTGTGATATGAAGCACTAGCTGTGGAAGAAAGTCCATCTAGTGTTCATGTTACAATTCCCACCATTTGCCAAGATTCTTGTTCGCCAGAGTTCGAATTGATTCGTTACTGCTTTTCTCCGGGATGTCGAAGCTTTTGGCGATTTAATTGGTATACCTCTCCTCTTGTTTTCATAACCCTTCATGTCATGACAAATTTATGTCTAAAAGTTTTTTTCTGGTTCATGATTGATTCAACAGTAGTAATAGCTCAATAATTAGATTTAATTGCATCTGTTAATGTATCGTCTTTTTGGATGCATCATTAATCTGTTTTTCTGGTTAATGAAAGTTTTGTTTGTTTAAATCTTCACATAACTGTTTCTATTTATTGGGTGGATTTAGATTTGGATCTATTAGTGCAAGAGCCCAAGTAAAATATTGGGCTTGTGGGTTAAGCGGCCCAGAGGTCCAATATCACTTAAGGTAAATGTCATAATAGTAAAAAAGTGTAATTACAAGGGTACTAAGGGGTTCAACTTGGACAGGGATTGAGATAATCTTATCCTAAAAAATGGGAAACTTCTAGATAAAGGCTAACAGGGATTATTTTGGAAAAAGAGGGGGAAATTCTATGGGCAGGGGTTGAAGTGAAATAAAATGAAAGTTTAAAAGGTACATTTGAATGAGGAAAAACATATATTGTTGCCTAATTCTCCTCTATAAAAGACCCCTCTTCCATTCATTAGGGTAAGAAAAAAAGGGAGAAGAGATAGGTAAACGGCAGAAATCGAAAAAAAAAATTCTAAAAAAGGTTTTCTTCAGAAATTTTGAGCTTTCTTTGGTCCTCAAGTGTTTTCCTAGGTTTCAGAAGTTTGAGCAGATTCTTGGGTTTGTTTATTGCTGATTTTTGCTGCTGAATTTTTACGTTTTTGACTTCAGAACCTTATTGGGTTTATCCAACTAGTTTTTTTCACTTAGGTATGTTTTACATTCTGCAATTACTCAACTTGAATTGATGAATGCAAACCTGGTGTTTTAAATGCTCTATCCCGTGTTTAGTTTGCTTGTTTGTTATTGATGTCCATGAATCCTTTAGATGTGTTGATGTTCTTTCTTTACTAGCAATGTGTTGAACATTTCTACTTAGCCTAGTTCTGTATATGAATGAATTCAAAATCAGCTTAATTGCGGTGAGTAGTGTATGCCTACTGATCTAATGAAGTTCAGAAGGTTGAGTTGGTTTGTTTGATCACAAGTTGTTCAAATCCATCTAATGAGTAGGCTAAATCAATGAAGTTGGCTCATGTGATTCTGTAGCTGCATTGTCAAGGAAGCAGTATAACAAATGTATATGTTTTTAAATTCTTTTTAGCCAGAATTGTAAAGTTATTACGATGCACACAAGGTTATCTATGTAGTAGACCCCTTTGAGTTTAAAATATCATTTTCTTCTTGTTAAATTTATTGATTTGCTAAGGCATAGCTAATTTGTAATATCAAAGTAGATGAAGATTTCATTTGTAAAAATCTGTTAAGTTCTCTGCATTTCATGTAATGTATGTATTGGGCCTGGCAGGACTACTTTCTAGGCCCTGATGGAATTCAGTCCTGTTTCTAAAATGCTATCACATCATGGGCTTCATCTCTTAGCCAAATTCTATTTGTATTTGAACCTGTTAGAGATTTTTTTGGCAAGAACAACCAAATGTCAGTTCAATGATGTACCGTTAAATTATTGAAGTAAGTAGAATTCTTTTAATTAGAGTTATTAAGTAATCAACACTAGGTTGTTAATGATGTACTTGACTCTTATATACTCATCCACAAGTCATTTCCGTGATCCTGAGACTTCCAATAATCTCAAAATAGCTTAGGAAATAATCATAAACATCATAGTTGACTTTAGACGCGATTAATAAATTATTATGGTCATGGGTACGGTTTCCGTGGCATGATCACGATACCTAATTCTCAAATTAGGGTGCACATTTCATGTGACCCGACCACAACTTTGAATAATAATAAAATAAATATGTTGTAAATCGCGGGTGTATTTCATGTGACGCGGTTTGTAAAGTCTACCAAAACAACAAGTGTACGACAATCATGACTTGTTCCAAAAATAACTCCATAAATAAATAAAAGCGGTTATAAAGTTAAAAATGCATAATAGGTTTAAAACATGTGATTAATCAGATATTTAGGCCAATTATTAATAGTTGGGCGACCGTGCTAAAATCACAGAACTCGGGAGTGCCTCAGACCTTCTCCCGGGTTAACAGAATTCCTTACCCGGTCTTCTGTGTTCGCGGACCAAAAATAGAGTCAATTTCCTCGATTTGGGATTTAAAATAAACTGGTGACTTGGGCCATCATAAATTATCACAAGTGGCGACTCTGAATAAAATAAATAATCCCATTTCGATTAATGTCACTTTAATTGAAAAAACTTCATATTCCTTATATCCCCTTCGGGAAAAAGGAGGTGTGACAGTCGAAAGATGTGATTGCTAAATTAATGGACAAGAAGAATGAATCAAAAATTAGCAGATCCATTCGACCTCAAACAAGGAAATCAGATTACAAATCAAGGAGCTATTGCCAGCAAATATTCAGTATCCTTAATTAAGCTCAATCAAAGGCTTGGTTGTCTCATGAATGAAAACTGTGACAAGGAAAGTCACGATCAAATCTAGGCCTTCCTATGAGCAGGATTTGATGAGGCACCCCTTGGGTTAAATCCTTTTAAAGATCCCGTGCCTCTATTTTTGGTCAAGGCTCAACGGCTCTTTCCTCTCCTATAAGAAGTTTGCTAAGATCAAATAGAAGACTTGTGCAACTACACATTATTTTCTAAGTGTCTCTACTCTTAGCCTAGACACTGTAATCCTTAGTTTATCAGTGTCTCGAAAGATAGGAAGAGTTAGAACACAAGAGAGAGTTGTGTCACTGTTCAAAATTCATTGTTGCTATACTTTGTTGGTGGTGAACAAATCAAAACCATCTGTATTGTAATACTTTCAAGATCTAAAGGGAACCCTGGTGACCCAATGGAAACTAGATGTAAGTACCACACCGATACCAAACTAGTATAAAATCGCTATGTGCCATTCTCTTTCCATTTACTTTTATTTTACATTCTGCTATCAATCTAGTCAACTAAAATTTTGGGACTCAATGAGAGCTACAGTCAAGTGAGAAGCAATGTACTACAGAGAAGGCCAGTTTTATTAGTAAATCAAGCTTATGTAGTAGTTGTATAAGAGGAGAGTCAAAGAACACTAGATGTTGTGGAACCAAACAAGGAACCGCTGACAATGCTTGCAAGAAAGGGTCAGATGTTCAAAGGCAAGAAACCAGGTCTTATTTGCGAGCATTGTGGATATAAAGGTCAATTGAAGGAGAATTGATACAAAATAATAGGCTGTCCTCCAGATTTCAAAAGCAAGAAGAAAGGGCAACTAGGTACATATAAATCTTTTGCTAATAATGCAACACAAATGTAGGTATTTAAACCAGAAATCAGCCACAAGGAAACTATCTCATAGCAAAATAGTACAAATAGTTGGTAAACCTGTTGGAGAAAACTTCACTAGAAGAAAGGAGTACAGGACCATCATAGTTATCAGGATCTTCAAACATGGCAGGTATTATGTCATTGATGTCTAGTGTATCCAATATATGTGTATATGATTGGATAATAAACTCAGGTGCATCACACCGCATAACATTTTGCAAAAATGTATTGGATTCCATTAGACCTATAGAGGGACAAAGTAGTTATAGAGTGCAAACACCTACAGGAGATAGATCTGAAATCACACATGCTGGAGATGCTACAATCTTAGAGAACCAGAAAATTATGAATGTTTTGTATGTGCCAAACTTTAAGTTCAACTTGCTCTCAGTGTCCAAGCTGACTAAGGATCTATGTTGGTCTGCATGTTTTTTCCTTGATTTTTGTGTATTTCAGGGACTATACAGTGGCAGGGTGCTGGGAATTGGTAAAGAAGATAGTGGACTTTATATACTTGGTAGAGGAGATGTTGTTGCTACTGGTTCATTTCACAAAGAAGGGATAATAACCACACTATGGCATCAAAGTCTCGGACATGCCTCTACACATGCTATACAACACTTGCCGGATTTGAAGAACAAAGTGAAGCTAGAGATGCAAAAGGACTGTTAGATTTTCCCTTTAGCTAAATAAAGTAGTCTGGAATTTTCTATAAGTAATAGTAGTTCAAATTGTGTGTTTCAATTAATGCATGTTGATGTATGAGGTCCTTACAAGGTAGCAACCTATGATAGAAAATAATATTTTATCACTTTGGTTGATGACTATAGTAGATATACCTGGACTTGTTTGCTGAAATCAAAATATAAAGTTCTTGTTGTATTGAAAATTTCCTTTCCTCGGTAAAAACCCAGTTTGGTGTAATGGTTAAGACATTGAGAACAGACAATGGCACAGAGTTTTTCAACAATCAGTATAGTAAGTTGTTCAATTCACTTGGGATTGTTCGTCAAAGCAGTTATCCATATACTCCGCAACAGAATAGAGTAGTGGAAAGAAAACATATGCATATCTTGGATATGGCTAGAGCTCTCAAGATTCAAAGTAATATGCCAATTAGATTCTGGGGAGAATGTGTTAGAACAACAGTATACCTAATCAACAAGATACCCACACTGGTCTTAAATAAAATATCTCCTTATGAATTGTTATATGGTAAACAACCAAGTATAGATCATTTGAGGGTGTGTGGTTATTTATGTTATGCTAGTACCCTACCTAGAGGAGATAAGTTTGCTCCTAGAGCAAGAAGGGCAGTAATGATAGCATATTCAGAGACACAAAAAGGGTACAAACTATTTGATTTGGAATCTAACATTTTCTTTTTCAGTAAGGATGTAACCTTTAGAGAAGATGTTTTTCCTTTTTAAGGTGAAGAAGCTTGTCAAGAGGATTTGTTCATTCTTGCACCAGTAGACATGAACCCTAATGCACTAAGAATATATGGTGATGATATTCCTGTTGCAACTCAGGAAGACTTAAGAAATGGAAGTTTTGGAGGAAGAGGAAATCCCTGCTACTCTCCCTCAACCAAGCCACACATTAATAGAATCATTAGATGCAGATCCGGATGAGTCAGCAAGAGTAAATATAGATATTCCAAATGCATCAGAAGATGTTGTAACTGAACCTCTAGCCATTATGAAGAAAACTGAAGCAGATTTGCAAGAGCAACAAGCAGCAACTCAACAATTGTAGTTATTTGAACTTGTTAACAATGTAGAAGCTCCTACTCTTAGGAAATCCACCAGAGGCACAAAACCAGTAATTTGGCTCAAAGACTATGTTACTGGCTGGAAGCCATCAGGACACATTGCCTATCCAACTCCAATTATGTCAACTACATACATTTTCCAGAACACTGCCAAGCATACCTCACCAGTTTCTCTGCCCTCACAGAACTAAAGACTTTTTATGAAGCCTCTACAGATGAGAAATGAATTAACGCTATGCAAGAAGAAATTCAGGCACTTGAAGCAACAAAACTTGGGAGATAGTATAGTTGCCACCAGGAAGAAAGCAATTGGCTCAAAGTGGGTGTACAAAATCTAATACAAGGTAAATGGTGAGGTTGACAGGTTCAAGGCACGCGTAGTGGCTAAGGGCTATACAAAACAGGAAGGTCTTGACTACCATGAGACCTTTTCCTCTATTGCAAAAATGGTCACAATGAGGACTGTTATTAGCCTTGCAGCCTCTAAAGGTTAGAAATTATTCCAAATGAATGTAAACAATGCATTTCTGCAGGGTGATCTTTACGAGGAGGTATACAAGGATTCCATAAGCATGGGGAGTCTCAAGTTTGCAAGTTACTTAAGTCTCTTTATGGACTCAAGCAGGCATCAACGCAGCGGAATATAAAGCTGACTACTGCTCTTACTAAGGCATGATACATGCAAAGTGCCTATGATCAGTCTTTGTTCAGAAAGAAGTCAGGAACAGACTTGGTGATCATCTTAGTATATGTGGATGACTTGATGATTACTGGGAGTAGCAGTGATATGATAGATGGAGTTAAAAGGACATTACATAAGTCTTTCAAACTCAAAGACTTGGGAGAACTAAGGTATTTTTTGGGAATTGAAATCATGAGATCACACAAAGGCATACTACCGAATCAAATAAAGTATCCACTAGAGCTTATATCAGTGGGACTCAGTGGTGCAAAGTCTGTAAGTTCACCCCTTGAGAAAAATCAAAATTTTACTACTATTGACTATGATAAGCAAGTAGGACTCAAAGGAGATGAGGAGCTGACAGATATTGGAGGATATCAGAAGTTAATTAGGATGTTGATCTATTTGATCATAACCATGCCTAATATCTGCTTTGCAGTACAAGTCCTAAGTCAATTTATGCAATATCCAAAGCAATCACACTTAGAGGCAGCTATGAGAATGGCAAAATATATAAAAAGGGTTGCCATGAAAAGGAATATTATTGAAGAAGGGATCATTAGAAGAGATTTCAGCCTATTGTGATTCTCACTGAGTATCCTGCCCATACACCAGAAGATCAGTGACAGGCTATGTTATTAAGCTTGGTGAATTACTGATTTCCTGGAAGTCCAAGAAGTACCAGACAGTAAGTAGAAGTTCTCCAGAAGCAGAGTATAGAAGCATGTCAGCTGTTAGTGCAAAATTGGTATGGCTAGTTGGATTGCTGAAGGAATTTGATGTGTCCTTACAGATGCTAGTTAAGGTTTTTTGTGATAGCAAAACAGCTTTACAAATAGTTGCAAATCCAATCTATCATGAGCGGACAAAACATATAGGGATTGTTGTCATTTTGTGAGGGAGAAGATAAAAAATGGATTGATATCCACTCATTATATCTCTACAAGAGAACATATAACAGACATGACGACCAAGGGCCTTGGAGTTAGCTCAGCATCAGATGTTGATGTTCAAAATGGGAATGTTTGATGCTTTCCGTTCTCCAGTTTGAGGAGGGGCAGGGAGGGGGGCAGAGGGGTAGGTATCAAGAACATTAGATAGAGTTAGTTAGTTAAGAAACTAATTGAGGGACCTAAGTATAGACAAAAGAACTTTGAGGGTCATATTATTAGAGGGGTGTGAAGGGCACGTGATTTTGTTATACAGAATAGTGCCCTCCACAATTTAGTTATCATTCTTCTTCTTCTACTAAAGCAAAAATGCTCTCTTTTCTCTTCGCCTCTTCTCTTCATTATTTCTTCTTGATTTCGTGAGATTTAATTCTAGATTCAATTGCATGTTATAAAACTTAGATTCATAGAGTATAGATTTAACAAATTGACACCTAGTCACATATAGCGAAATAAATTGTATTATGTACATAAAAAATTCTGTTATGTACATATAGGTCAAAAATTACTTTTTACGTATGTATATTAAATCTTGAATAACTTTAACAGAATTTCTGGTTTCTCCCCTGGCCACTTTATTTCGAATGGGAAACGATAACATTGGGTAAGTAAGTGTTGGCATGAAAAAGACGAACGATAAACTCAACAGAAAGCCTCCTTTTCTGTGCACCTTAGCTTCCCTACCTTCAGCAGCCTTCTAAAGCAAGTATAGCTTTTATTTATGGAGTACATAATTAAAGCATTTATAGCTTTATAACTATGTGAGGAAAACAAAGTCAATAATGCACGTATCCTGGCAAGAAATACGCCACGTACGCATAAAATTAAAGCCAACATGTACTATTATTTTTTCCGAACCAGCTCTTTGACTACCGATTTTAGGAACAAGTTTATGTTGCCTTTCTGCTTGCGTTTAAGGATTGATATATATCTGTAAATGTCATGTCTGTTATAAATAGAATTCTATTTAAGGTGAATGTCTATATTTAGAGAGATTCTAGGGTTTATTGCTTGGTGGCTAAGCTAATCTCTCTCTATAAATAGAGGGTTCTATTCCATTATTATTCATCTCATATCAATAAGAATTTTCTTCTCTCTACTTTTCTCTGCAGCACTTTTCTTTTATTATTTCATAACATGTTATCAGTACGAGACTCTAGCCAATTGAGTAGAAGATTTGAGATTGAGCATAATGATTGTCAATTATTCTATGAATTTCCTTCATGATTAAATTCTGGATATAAGGTAAGTATTTTACTTTTCTCTTTCAAATTTTTGACATTCTATAATTTGATTTTAAATACAAGCAAAGACGATAAATTTTGATTGCAACTCTAATAGAGTTTGAAAGATATTATAACCACCCAAAGTGGTAAAATTTCTATGTCTTGCCATGATCAAATTCATGTATCATTGTGGGCAAAGAATTAAAAACTCGTCCCATTGAATTTGCTCCATTCTCATTCCCTTTAGAGAATGTGATAGCAGTATGTGATAAGTCTGAAAGAAGACAAAATTATTACTATGAATGTATTAATGGATGTGGACGTGGTAATAGACGAAATTATAATCGTCATCATTATGGTAATGAGAACAATAAGGATTCTCAAAATAATCATTCACTTTGTGAAAGTAATATTTGTCATCGATTTGACATGAGATTTTATAAAGCACATATAGATAATTATGGTCCATTCATGATGTGAATATGACAAATTCTAATTTATGAATACATATTCATTCTTGGAAGAATATGAACGTGCTAGTGGTAGTGAATATACCACACTCACCTCTAGAAGGAGGTTTGAGATGATATAAAACAATAATGTCATTATTATAGCATGAATGGTCATTAGTCACGTACCTATTGTACACCAAAATATTTTGGTAATGCGATTATTAAAGAATAACATTAATGCAAGAAACATATCTTGCATATAATTTTGACCATAACCATAATGATATAACTTTCTCTTTAAAAGAGATATTCACCATATTGATGCTGATGAATATGTGGTAGTACAAAATTAATTGAGAACTCTGCAAGAGCCAATTATACCATTTTGGATAAACACAATTGATTACCAATAAGGTATTGTGTTGTAGTAAGTCTCAAAGAAACTTATTCAGTTTCTAAAGTACACGCGAAAGCAGTTGATTATATTAGACTATAAATAAAGGAAAGATTTAATATCTTCTATTACTACAACTTGTAGCGGGGTAATATGTATGTGAAAAGTTACCCGCTTTATTCTTCAGTTTGTACTATACAAATAAAAGAATGCCACAATAAAGTAGAACTTTATTGATATAAAACTCATATCATAATAAGCTTGGAGTTTATTGATATCCAGTTGGCATAGCTGGTTTAGTCATATCAATTTAAGTATGATGTGCAAAAATAAAAGAGAATTCAAATGAGTAAACATTAAAGAACTAGAAAGTTCTTTACGAATTCTCCTAGGTTGCTTGTTCTCATTAATTAGTAGACCAACTAAAATTGGGATTGAATCCCATAAACGCTGGAAATATCAAAAGTGAATATGGGCCCATTCACTTGCCATGTATACCACATAAGATGCATCTATGAGATGGTTACATGTGCGGTTATTATTAACCTGCAACATGGTGTTTGCGAGGTAACTTGCTCAATAATTTGATTTAGAGCATAATTTCTAGATTTTTTATTCAAGAAAGTTTATCTTGATAAGTTGGTTTACATCACAGTTGGTTTAGCAAAATAATTTATTGAGTGCCTCCACTTAATAGCTAAACTATTGCTTATGAGAACAAAGTTACCTATATCCGTTTGTATATTACATTCTCCCCTCACAAGTGGTTCGGAGTCAGGAACCAAATAATTCCATCTTATTATTATTGATGTGCAGTATATATTTTGATTAGCACCATGTCACACAAAGATGGGCTCTCAAAGTTGAGGAAGCAAGTTAGTTTTTCTAACATGAGGGGGAGACATGATAAACATTTGAGAAAAGGTTACTTGGAATTGATTATCATTTGTATATCTAGATCCTCAAATACAATAATATGAACTTGAAGTTCATAAAAGATAATTCATCTGCAATATATTGCAAAGTATGCTAGACGCATTTGCTGACCCAAAGAAAGTAACTATATTCTCATTGCAAATGCTCATATTAAGTCCTAGAAGGACAAAGTCTATGGTACGCTTAAAGCATATAGACAAATCGGTTTCAAATAAAACTTCTTGATAAAGAAGATGAGCAAATGATCAAACTGATCATAATAAGGAGGCAAGTGATCTAGAAGATCACATGACATAACACTTCATAAAATCTCATGAGAGATTCAGGTACCTGAATATATGAATGAAGAGATCTCTATGTTATGTCTTTATGAAAAATTATTGGAACCGATATAAAATGTTCGTCAATGACATCTATCATAGCGCTAAGTATAGATGGGGATCTTAAGGCTGTTGAGACAGATACAAATATTGGCCAAATAGACGATACACAATTCAAATAAAATTGGTTTAATATGAAAGACATGTAGTTTTGGACATGTAGTTCAAATACTTGAAAGTATAAAGTCAATGGTATGTGCAATCAGTTTCCGATATCTTATATTTCTAGCATGACATAAAAACTTGATATGCATCTAAAGTCTATTATATGGCTTATATGACTTTACTTATATGACAATCCATGAAGGATTTAAGTCGCTTAAAGCATATACAATTCTTGGTCTTGAAGTACCACATCCTAAGTGTAATTTGTGCACATATGTATCTTGCTATAACTATAAGCATGATAATGTGATAGCGAGAATACCTCTATGGAGATATTGAAAAGGCCATTCTACGGAAGTTTATGAAGACATTACATCTCTATCAATAATGATGATTTCAAGATGCAATATATTCATTCAAGTTAATATGGTTGATTTGTTTATCAAGTCTCTACCAAAAATCGTTTTGAAGATGGTGCACAAGATTGGAATGCAAATACTTAAAGATGTGAATTGATGCTCTTATCAGGGGGAGTTACTGCGCGTTGCACTCTTTTTCCCTTACAAGGTTTTTTCCCATTGGGTTTTCCTTGCAAGGTTTTTAACGAGGCAACCAAAAAGCGTATTGTTAGATATGTGTACTCTTTTTCCTTTTCTACAATTTTTTTCCCATTGAGTTTTATTTAGTTAAGGTTTTAACGAGACACATTATCTGTTGCATAGACATTCAAGGGGAAGTGTTATAAATAGAATTCTATTCAAGGTGAATGTTTATATTTAGAGAGATTCTACGGTTTATTGCTTGGTGGCTAAGTCAATCTCTCCCTATAAATAGAGAGTTCTATTCCATTGTAATTCTATGGTACAAATTTTATAAAATAACCGGTCGAATCGAATCATTGACACTCCTGTTTCTGGGTCATGTTTTTCCATCGGAAATAATTTCTCTTTAACGTTTTTGTTCAGGTAATTAATACTGTATTTCTTTTAACTGATAGTTTAGCACTGGAAAAGGTAAAGTGAGTTCCAAATACCAATTGGCCTCAAATTTGCAATTAATCCATGTGAAAGGAGAGGAAAAAATGGCGAATTTGTTTGACGAGTGACAATGACTTAAAAGACTTCTCCTAAAGCTGGATCTAGAAAATCAACACCTCTTCCTTTAATAATTGAACCAATAAAATATTGATACAACTCCTAATATCTGTGGTCCGTGCCCCCAAACGTGTCTAACTTTAACATTAACATAAACATTAATATAGAATACTTCACTGCATCCTCTTCCTCTATATGAAGGCTCCTATATATAGACCTCTCATATATTGCTTCCACATAAACTCACATCTCTACCAACTCTCTCTCCTTACTTCTTAAGTGAAGAAACAAAAATCCACAAACCAAAAAGAAGTCTGCACCTGATATATACTACTTATATACAGAGAGAATGGATCAAAATGTACCAGTAATGGCAAAAAAGTTCTGGAAAATAGTTCGAGTAGCTTTTTTCATGCTGAGGAAAGGGTTATCAAAGAGGAAACTAATGTTTGATCTCAGCTTATTAATGAAGCGTGGCAAAATTGCTAGCAAAGCCGCCATTCAAAACCTCATGTTCCACCATAATAATAATAATACCTACGGCCACCAATGTCCTTCCTCCACCTTATCTTCCAAAGAGTACTACGAATTCAGCTGCAGTAACAGCCCTGCTTTCCACCTTCCCTTTAACCTCAACAAGCGCAGTAAGCACAGTCATCACCATGCACCTGCAACTGACGACGACGTTTTAATGGTGAACGCGGCCGTGTTGAAGGCGTTGGAGATGATTCAGAGTGGAACGGCGTCGCCTGCTTTGCCTGGATTTGGGAGAACTCCTACGGTGAGGCAATTAAGGGTAACTGATTCGCCGTTTCCTCTTAGAGATGGAGAGGGTAACAGTCAGGTGGATGAGTAAGCTGATGAATTCATTTCAAGATTCTACAGAGATTTGAGACGAGAAGCTTCTGCTTTTGCTTAATGTTTGACGCTTTTGAGAATTCATGCATGTGGTTGTTGTATTGGGAAAAAACTGAGTTTATATTAAAGATGATGTGGCATGACACGCGGATTAGTTAAATGGTCAAAGCGCAGCAATTGACTAAGAGGCACGGATGGAAACAACCACGAAAAGAAGAATTTAAATAGGCACGAGACGACGTATAGATACGAGTCTCGTACCAATTTAAATTATTTACAGCCAACGGATTAGAAGGCGTTGAAGGCAAAGATCTGATGACAGAAAGGAGTCCAAATTCATTATTAAATACTTGATACGTTACAAAATTGGTATTTAATAGGAATGACTGTATAACGGCTTATTTAATGTTATTTATTATTCATGATTATATCATTAAAGCTGAGGCTTCATTCCTTTACCTAGAATTATCTATAAAAGGAAGAAGTATCATCATTTGTAAGGACACGGAATACTACTGAGAATTTATTGAAATACACATCTATTTGTTTTTACCATCGTTCTCAAAAGTATTTTATTTTTGTCTCCTGATTATCAGTAACCCGAATTTTTTTTAGCTTTGACCAAAGACTCAGATTTTTGGTTGAACAAATTGGTTCCGTTACCGGGAATCTGATAATCTTTCCTTTTAAGCTATATCTTATCTATTGTCGTCACCATGTCAAACAACAACGCCGACAACAATAGTAATAACACATTGGGAAACCATGAGAATCAAATACATCAAAATCAAGATAACGTGGTTCCCTCTCCTCTAAATTCACCACGTCAATCTCGTGAAGGCACTCCTGTTACTGAATCCCGTGCTGATCAACAAGAGCAATCTGAACATTTTGAAGGAGTTACAACTGAAGCTTTGCAAAAGCTAATTGATGCACAGGTCGGCAAAGCTCTTCAGGCACTTGTTAGTCGATTGCCTGCTGCGCCACCTACACCAACTCCTAATAATAATACATTGGAGAACCCCCGTTCTGGTCTTGATAATTCTGGAAACGGAGCAACCCCCAGTGAACCACAAGAAGGGGGACCAGGTAATTTAAATAATTCGTATTTGCAAAATTTAGTACTAACCTTGCAGAAACAGCTTAAGGAACAAAATGAGCGTATTGAACAAATCCCTGGAGTTCCACCTGTAATAAAAGGAGTAGACATGGACAAATACTCACAACAACCATGGAAGCCTAGTGCTGCTCCCCTTCCAATTCCGAAAAAGTTCAAAATGCCTGACATCCCGAAATATGATGGTACTACAGACCCACGTGACCACGTGACTGCATTTACAACCGGCGTAAAAGGCAACGACTTGACCAAACAAGAAATTGAATCAGTATTGGTCAAGAAATTTGGAGAAACACTCACCAAGGGTGCATTAACCTGGTATTCTCTTTTATCTGAAAATTCTATTAATTCTTTTGCTGAGCTTGCAGATTCTTTTATTAAAGCACATTCGGGAGCACAAAAGGTTGAGAAAAGGATGGAAGATATTTTCAAAATCAAACAAGGGGATTCAGAGTTGCTTAGAAACTTCGTTGATAGATTCCAGCGTGAAAGAATGACTCTACCTCGTGTGCCTGACAATTGGGCTGCTATAGCTTTTGCAAGTAATTTAAATGACAAAAGTTCTGAAGCCACGAGACGACTCAAAGAAAGTCTTCGAGAATTTCCTGCAACCACATGGAATGATGTTTACAACAGGTATAGCACGAAGCTGCGAATCGAAGAAGATACCGTACCTAAGCTCCATCATGAAGAAAGGGGCGGTACCCGAAGGTCAGAAACCGAAAAAAGATCAGGTAAAAATAGGTACGATCCATATATGGGACCCGCAGGAAAGGACCCACGGTCGAAACAAGATAGCCAGCAATATGATCAAAAATCGAGGAACCGGGATTCTGGCTCTTCTTCAAAGTTCAGGAATGATCGGAACAGACAAGAATCACGAGATGATGACAGAAGTTTAAAGGCACGATTCAGTGGATATAATTTTAATGTCTCTACCTCCGAGCTCGTAGCTGTTTTAAGAAGCATGGGAGATAAGGTACGGTGGCCAAAAGAGATGCGGTCAAATCCAAGTAGACGAAATCCGGATCATTGGTGCGAATTTCACAACGATCACGGGCACAAAACTTCAGAATGTAGATTCCTGCAGAATGAAGTGGATCATTTATTGAAGCAAGGGTACCTCACTGAGTTATTTAGTGAGAAAGGAAAACAAGCTTATATGAAAAACAGACAAGAGCCACCACAACCTCCTTCACCCAAGAGGACAGTGAATGTCATAAGCGGGGGAGAGGACATTCACGGCGTAACCTACACAGCCTCCAACAAGGTTTCTAAGGTAACAATTACACACGGGAAACGGGTGCAGCAGGTCCTTGAAAATGAAAGTATTTCGTTCGATGACGCAGATACCGAAGGAGTGACAACTCCACATAATGACGCACTGGTAATATCTTTACTTGTACATGATACTAATGTAAAACGAGTTTTGATTGATCCAGGGAGTTCTGTAAATATTATATTACTAAGGGTACTACGAGAAATGCAAGCTGAAGACAAAATGATACCCAAGGCGCACACCTTGTCAGGCTTTGACAATTCAAGTGTAGTAACAAAAGGTGAGGTATTTCTAACAACTTTTGCTATGGGTGTTGTGAAGGAAACTAAATTTCAGGTAGTTGATATGGAAATGGCCTACAATATGATCATGGGGAGACCATGGATACACGATATGGACGTTGTCCCATCAACTCTACATCAGGTTATTAAATTCCCATCACCATGGGGAATTTGCCAAATTCGTGGGGATCAGCAGATGGCTAAAAGTGTCAACGCTGTAACAAGTACGAGCGCCGAAAATAAAGAAAAGTAGCAATTACAGGAAACAGTTGAAGGTAAAAAAGATCAAACTTCAACTGAACAGGAAAAGACGGATTTGGACTCAAGACCTGACACAATTCAAGAACCTGAAGAAAATGAAAGCATCAAAACGACAATTGAAGAGCTTGAGGCAGTGATGTTATTTGATCAATGGCCTGAACGGAAGGTTTATGTCGGGGTCAATTTAAGCACGAACATGTGAGGTATGATAATCAAATTTTTAAAAGCTAACTTAGACTTCTTTGCTTGGTCCCACGCTGACATGACAGGGATACCACCAAATGTGATGACTCACAAACTCAATGAGGACCCTTCTTTCACACCAATAAAGCAAAAGAAACGGGAACAAGGTGCTTTCAAGAACCAGGTAATTCAGGATGAAGTCCAAAAATTATTAAAAATCGGATCAATCCGTGAGGTAAAATATCCTACTTGGTTAGCTAATACGGTGGTCGTACCCAAGAAAAATGGTAAGTGGCGTGTTTGTATAGATTATACCGATTTAAATAAAGCCTGTCCAAAAGATTCCTTTCCCTTACCGCATATAGACCAACTAATTGATGTAACCGCAGGTCATGAACTTTTAAGTTTTTTAGATGCATACTCAGGATATAATCAAATTAAAATGGATCTTGGTGATGAAGAAAAAACTTCTTTCATCACAGATAGGGGGACTTACTGTTATAAAGTAATGCCCTTTGACCTCAAATATGTTGGGGCAACCTATCAAAGGTTGGTCACCAAAATGTTCCAAGAACATTTAGGGAAAACAATGGAGGTATATATAGACGATATGCTCGTCAAAACCCAGCAATCTCATGATCATATTTCTCATCTATCTGTTACTTTTGAAATTTTGCGAAAATTTAATATGAAACTCAACCCAGAAAAATGTGCATTTGGAGTTGCATCAGGTAAGTTTTTGGGTTTTCTTGTTTCTAATCGTGGTATTGAAGTGAATCCTTCTCAGATCAAAGCAATAGAAGAAATCCCGGATATACTTACTAATAAAAAGGAAGTACAAAGATTAACGGGAAGAATTGCAGCTTTGGGGAGATTTATTTCCAAATCCTCGGAAAGGTGTTTTAAGTTTTTCTCTGCACTTAAAAAGCAAGATCATTTTGAATGGAATGAAGATTGTCAACAAGCCCTTAGAAATTTGAAAGCTTATTTGTCAAAACCACCGTTGTTGGCAAAACCGAAGGTGGGGGAAAAACTTCTCATTTATCTGGCCGTATCTGAAGTCGCAGTAAGTGTTGTTTTAGTCCGCGAGGACCAAGGTAAACAATCTCCTATTTATTATGTAAGTAAGTCCTTATTGGAAGCTGAGACACGATACCTACAGCTAGAAAAATTAGCATTAGCTTTGATCATGACATCTAGAAAGTTAAGACCTTATTTTCAATGTCATCCCATTGTTGTAGTTACTGCTTTTCCGCTTCGAAATATTTTGCATAAACACGAACTTTCAGGAAGATTAGCAAAATGGGCTATAGAACTAAGTGAGTATGAAGTTATTTATCAACCCAGGACCGCTATAAAGTCTCAAGTACTAGCTGATTTCGTGGCTGATTTTAGCCAGGGGATGCATTTAGAAGCAGAAAAAGAATTACTAGTTTTTAATGGTGCGAACCCGGGGACTTGGGTTTTATACACTAACGGTTCATCTAATGTAAAAGGGACAGGCCTAGGAATAGTCCTCGTACCACCTGCGGGTGAGACCATTAGACAGGCTATAAAATGTCATTCTATAACTAACAATGAAGCAGAGTATGAGGCTGTAATTGCAGGTTTAGAATTGGCACGAGAACTCGGCATAACACAGATTATAATCAAGAGTGATTCTCAACTCGTGGTTAATCAGATGCTGGGGACTTATACAGCCAGAGAGTCACGAATGCAAGAATACCTCGCAAAGGTACGGGAGTTAATAAAGCAATTCCAAACTTGGAAAGTAGTGCAGATCCCAAGAGATGAGAATGTAGAGGCAGATGCTTTAGCAAACCTTGCATCCGCAGCAGACGTGGCAAACAATACAGATGCTTCAGTCATACATCTATTTCATTCCGTTCTTGAATCTGATAAAAACGAGGTAAATTTTAATCATCTAACATGGGATTGGAGAAATGAAATTGTTGCCTTTTTACAGCACGGAACCGTGCCTAATGACAAAGGAAAGGCTTACGCGCTTCACAAAAAAGCTGCACGATATTGTTTATATCAAGGAAATCTTTATCGAAAGATGTTCGGCGGACCACTAGCACGGTGTCTCGGACCCTCTCAAACCGAATATGTCATGAAAGAAGTACATGAAGGACATTGTGGGAATCACGCAGGAGGACGGTCACTGGTAAGAACGTTAATTCACACAGGATATTATTGGCCTAAGATGGAAGAAGAGGCAACCAGTTTCGTGTCCAAATGTGATAAATGTCAAAGGTACGGCAATAATATGCACAGACCAGCTGAGTTACTACATCCTGTTTTAGCCCCTTGGCCCTTTATGAAATGGGGAATGGATATCGTAGGTCCACTTCCACAAGCAAAAGGTCAGGTAAAATTTCTACTTGTACTTACAGATTATTTCACTAAATGGGTAGAAGCAGGGGCATTTAAACAGGTACGAGAAAAAGAAGTTAAAGACTTCATATGGCGAAATATAATATGCCGCTTTGGAGTACCAAAGGAGATCGTGTGTGACAATGGACCACAATTCATTGGAGCACAAGTTACAGAATTTCTTCGAAGTTGGCAGATCAAAAGAATAACGTCTACGCCATATCATCCAGTGGGGAATGGACAAGCAGAATCAACTAACAAAGTTATTATCAATAACTTGAAAAAGAGGTTACAAGATTCAAAAGGTAATTGGCCTGAGGTGTTACCTGGAGTACTATGGGCTTATCGTACAACGACCAAAACAGGCACTGGAGAAACACCATTTTCGATGGTTTATGGTACGGAAGCCTTAATTCCAGTTGAAATAGGTGAGCCAAGCACACGATACGATCAGGCAACGGAGGAATCTAATAATGAAGAGATGCGGGTTAGCCTAGATTTACTTGAAGGAAGAAGAGAAGCTGCTTTGATAAGGATGGCAGCACAAAAGCAAGTAATAGAACGATATTACAATAGGAAAGCACGCCTCAGATTTTTCAAAATTGGGGACTTCGTGCTTAAAAAGGTGTTCCAATCTGCAAAAGCTGCTAACTCAGGAAAGCTAAGTCCAACATGGGAAGGACCATACAAAGTCCGTGGCATTGCGGGAAAAGGAGCATACCAGTTGGAAACAATGGATGGTAAAGTTTTACCCTCACATTGGAATGCTGTCCACTTAAAAAGATATTACTTTTAAGAAAGTACCTACGGTCAGGTATCATCATGTTAAAATTTCTCTCTTGGTTTATTAATATTTTACTAACGATTTTAGATGCTAGGCAAAATATCCTAACTCGTGCCAAATGATGAGTCACAACCTGCAAGGCAAAATGGAGTATTCTTAAATTCCTAGCCCAGGGTTACAATTAATCTGATGGAAATACACACGAGTTAGGCAGTCTTCATCTATAATCGCACCGTCGAGTCCCGTATATCTTTCTGTTTCAGGAAAAGGGCCAAAGTAAAAGAAATAAACAAGTGCTCGAGGCTTCATACTTCACCGCTCAAACACTTGGGGGACTACATATTATACACAGATATGTGTAGAGAAACAGATACGAGTATCGAACAAAAATCGGCCACAAAGAAGCAAGTGTTGAGAAAAAGTTACGAAGTCTTCAGCATTCATGAGAACAACAGAGTCATCTCTCAAACTCATAAACAAAGTCACCTCTCAAACCCTTCTTAATATGTAAAGATAGGGTCATGACTATGTACTGAAACAGGTTATGAAGAAAAACCTTGTTTATTTTATGTTATTTACAAATCTGTTACAAGAAAAACAGTTACGAGAAAGTTGTAGATGTATTGTAATACATGTAACAGTCAAACACTTGTTAAAAGTTTATGAATAAAAACTTGCCAAAGTTGTTTCATACAAAACGTGTGTTTTCCTATTTCTTTCATCGTATTATAACACCATTATGAAGTTGAGACGTCTTCTTCATTAAGTGTCGATAAAATAAAAGGGCCCTCTTTTATAAGCCTCATGTTAATAAGTCATGAGAAGAATCATAAAGCATTTTCAAAGGATAAAAATACTAAACTACTCTATAAGTCCTAAATAAGTAAGAAAAAGGCAAGAATAGAACACATTGAAGTACTAACGAAACTTCTTAATATAATTAAAAAGATTAAGTAGAAACTTAGTCAATAAAGGTTTATACAAGTGCCCCATTATGATAACTGGGGATTTTCACTAATCCCTTATCCAATTGAAGGGGTTAGCACATCCGAAGTTGCAATATTAATTTCACTTTCAGCCACAGGCACGGTGGCAACTTCTGAAGAAGCGGCAACATGAACGGTTTCAGCTGAAGCAGGAATTGTAATCCCAATTGTTGCAGTATTCACTTCTTCATTTAAAAGTTCTTCTGTTCCAGGAACTTCAAGTGCAGGAGAAGGAGTATTAGTAGACTGTTGGCTTTTCTCGATGGTATCTACGACTTTGGCCAGTTCAGACTGCAAGTCAAAACCTTCTTGAGCAGCTTCTGTCAAAGCATCACGATAAGATTTCAGGAAAGCCCAACTCACCTCTATGTTAAAATTTTCCTCTAGAAGTCCATATTCCTTTTCCCACATAGCAAGATCGTTTTTTAAGATTTGATATTCAGCTAAATGGGAATCAAGGGAAGCTTCAAGAGAAGCATGCGAACTCTTCAAGGCATGAATCTCGTCAGAAGAAGTCTGTAAGTCAGCCTGAGCTTGAGTCAAGCTTTGCACTAACTTTCCTGCATATTCTTCCTTCCTAGTCAAAAGTGCCTTCAGCTCCCTAACTTGTTCACTAGCCCTGGATAATTGTTCTGACAAAGAGCATTCCAAAAGCTCTTTGTCTCTTTTCAATTGGCTTGAAGAGGCTTTGGCAGTTGCCAGTTCAGAAGCTAAACCACGGTTTTGCTGCTCCAAGAAATTTTTATTTTCTTGCAACTCCTCTATGGTCCCTTGAGCATTTTCGAACTGCTCTTTCCAATTGGTAGCTTCAAGATGGGCTTCCCTAGCTATTTCTTCAGCCACGTGGACAGTCTTTTCAGACTCACGGGCTTTTCTTTCCAATAGGGAAATTCTTCCCATTAATTCCGTGCCAATAAGGTTAGCCTACAGAGATAACTCATAGAAATGAGAGATTGAAGATAATTAAAAAAAAACTTGTTGGTAAAAAGAAAAAATACCTTCAAAGTAGAATGAACTACGTCATTCATCAAAGTTAAGCAGCTATGGCTCTCCATCTTCTTCTTCTCGATATCTCCAATTAGAGTTTCGAGCCAAACATCGGATCTACGTGTCTTCCTCAAGAGGCTATGATTGGCAGGAACCTCCAAAGTAACACTTGTCATAGCCATACTTCCACTGCTAGAACCTGTCTCTGTACGATGAACAGAGGGAAGATGAGCAATGGAAGGAATGGAAGGAGAAGATGTAGAAATAGGAATGGAAGGAAAAGATGTAGAAACAGCCAAGGGAACGGATATAGGAGCGGTAGAAACTGGCAAAAGAACGGAAGTCGTCAAAACTGGTAAAGAAATACTTACGGTTGGCAGAGGAATGGAGGAAATAGGAACAAATGAGGAAAGAGGAGCTTCATCAAAAACAGGGTCGAGCTCGCCACTCCCGAAACCACTGTCAAAAGATGCTGAATTGACTCGTTATTATCTCTTGGTTCGGCGTCCTCGTCAGAATGAATCAAAACAGGCTCAGTGGTGGAGGTTCGAGCAGGAGTGTTTTCAATTTCATCATCAATAATTATTCGTCTCCTGACCCTTGGCCTGGTAATTAGGGAGGTACCCTCCTCTTCTTCTTCAGAACTTTCCTTTATAGCTTTCCTTTAAGGCAGCAAGGCTCGAGCCTTATCCAAATCAAGAGCAGCATTCGCAGACATGCGAATGGCCATAGCTACTTCAGCCGTCATTCCTCTAATGCCAAATCCTGATTAAAGGATGGATATACATGATTAAAGTTGAGGAAAAGGTGCTTAACATGTAAAAAAATTTTATAAAAAGGGGGATACCATGTGTTTTGACCTTCCAGCCATGTAAGGAAGAAATTGATTTCCAAGTTCTCTGCTCCCTAGAAGCAATCTTCAAAAGTGAGTCTACCCAACCACGGAAGTTGGGAATAGGTTCCACATCTCCCATGGTTGCTACAAAAAACCAAGAAGGGACGAGGTTAAAAACAACTTTCTTTTGAAATTCTCAAAAGTAGGTACGGTAAATAAAAGGAAACCTACGTTCAAAATTCCACTTCTCAGGGAAGGGAATATTTGTTTCGCCAATCAAGTCCACTGTACGGACAGCAACGTAACGGATATACCATCCACGATCTTTGTCATCCTCAGGATTTACCAAAACTTTTTTGCTCCTTGCAGTTAAGGTAAAAACCCCATGGTGTATTAAGTTAGGACGGTATAGATGAATGAGGTGAGAAAAGGTGAAATTGACATTGGCCTTGGAGGATAAATATCTCAAACAAGCCACTGTTCTCCACACTAATGGACCGATTTGGGCCAAACAAATTGTAAAGAAACGACAAAAATCGAGGATAACTGGGTCAATCGGAGGATTAAAACCTAAAGTGAAGGGGTAAGTGTAAACAGAAGAATACTCACTTCTAAAAGAGGAAATTCTTTGATTTGGGGAAGGAATTGACATTCGGAGACTATCCTTCCAGTTACAATCTCTTCTTATGGTGGGGATTGTAAGCTCGGTTACTATTGTTAGGTAAGTATCGGCTCTTTCTAAATTTTTAATTTGTTTTTGAAGAGACGTTTTGTCACTTTCAAAAGACAAATCACTGGGAACTATATCATCAACTGAGGGTTCTTGAGAAGAATCAAGAATTTCCCTACTTTTAAAAGAAGGGGCTTTTGGGATAGAACTCCTTGAAGAAGAACCAGAGGAGCCGCCTCGCATAGATTCTAACCCTGTTCGAAGCCTACCTCCTCTGCCTCTTCTGTGTCTAACATGGGCGTTGGGAAATTGATCTAGAATTGGAACTTTTTTACGGTTAGGGTTTGAAGAAGACATTGTTAAGAAGGAAGTATGTGCTGAAGATTTGTGAAGAAGAAGTTATGCGTAAAATGGGAACCGTCAACTTTAGAAGTGTAATGATGAAAAGCCTATAATAAAGGCAGCTATCACTTCGTAAATAGTGAGAATGAAGAAGTCTCGAAAAAGGGTATGAATAGCGGAATCAATTAGATAATGACACATGGACAGAACATTAAATGGAAAAGACTGCTGAGGCGTTAATACTGTCATGAGCATTAATTGTGGCAAAAATTCCTTTTACATGAAGATCCACTTCCCAATTATTTAATTGATAAAAAATTGGAAAGTGGGGGGACTATCTGTATTGGGAAAAAACTGAGTTTATATTAAAGATGATGTGGCATGACACGTGGATTAGTTAAATGGTCAAAGCGCAGCAATTGACTAAGAGGCACGGATGGAAACAACCACGAAAAGAAGAATTTAAATAGGCATGAGACGACGTATAGATATGAGTCTCGTACCAATTTAAATTATTTACAGTCAACGGATTAGAAGGCATTGAAGGCAAAGATCTGATGACAGAAAGGAGTCCAAATTCATTATTAAATACTTGATACGTTACAAAATTGGTATTTAATAGGAATGATTGTATAACGGCTTATTTAATGTCATTTATTACTCATGATTATATCATTAAAGCTGAGGCTTCATTCCTTTACCTAGAATTATCTATAAAAGGAAGAAGTATCATCATTTGTAAGGACACGGAATACTATTGAGAATTTATTGAAATACACATCTATTTGTTTTTACCATCGTTCTCAAAAGTATTTTATTTTTGTCTCCTGATTATCAGTAACCCGAATTTCATTTTAGTTTTGACCAAAGACTCAAATTTTTGATTGAACAGTTATAGCCTCTGCAAAAAAACAAGATTATTTCAGAAATTTTTAGAAGTAAGCACAAAAAGAAAATAATGCTAGAATATAAATGTGATAATACCCTCTCTTGGTTGTAATCATCCTTAGGTAAGTTGAACTCTTTCCTTGATATAATTAACAGGAGTAGGAAAAACCAAACTATATGTCAGTGGCCTCAGAAATGAACTCATGTAGTGAAACTTAAAAGTTATTGAGTTCTCTTTTAGGAAACACTTTAATAAAGCTTATAATATTTGGAATGGTGCCAAAGCAGCTTTTAAATAGAAAACGTGAAATTAAAAATTTAGATTAACAAGAAGGCAATCTTAACAATGGGTTAACATTTCGGTCTTAGCTCGAAATAACACCCTTACGGCCAAGGGCCATCGCCAACAAGAAGAATTCGACCTCGCTCGAATTACAACGGGTTAACATTTCGGCCTTAGCTCGAAATAACACCCCTACGGCCAGGTCATCGCCAAAAAGAAGAATTTGACCTCGCTTAAATTACAACGGGTTAACATTTCAGCCTTAGCTTGAAAGAACACCCCTATGGCCAAGGGCCATCGCCAAAACGAAGAATTCGATCTCGCTCGAATTACAACGGGTTAACATTTCGGCCTTAGCTCGAAATAACACCCCTACATCCAAGGGCCATCGCCAAAAAGAAGAATTCGATCTCGCTCGAATTACAATGGGTTAACATTTCGGCCATAGCTCGAAATAACACCCCTACGCCAAGGGCCATCACCAAAAAGAAGAATTCGACCTCATTTGAATTACAACGGGTTAACATTTCATCCTTAGCTCGAAATAACACCCCTACGGCCAAAGGCCATCGCTAAAAAGAAAAATTCGACCTCGCTCGAATTACGACGGGTTAACAATTCGGCCTTAGCTCAAAATAACACCTCTACGGCCAAAGGCCATCGCCAAAAAGAAGAATTCGACCTCGCTCGAATTAACACTCGGCCTCGCCCGAATTAACATTTGGCCTCCTCGCCCGAATTGACATTTGGCCTCCTTGCCCGAATTAATATTCGACTTCACTCGAATTTAACTCTCATTCGACCTTGCTCGAACTTGATTCACAGCTAGACCTCATTCGAGTTGAATAGGGCAACATCTGACTTTCGCTCAAACCAATCAAAGACACTCAATCACGCTCGGATTAACGCCTACCAACCATTCCTTTGAAACCATCAATTGAGGAAAACGTTCAAGGAATAGAAAAATAGAATAAGGAATGAGTAGCAAAAAGTAGCATTCGAAATCAAAAGTATCAGAAAAGGCATCTTACAAGGGCCGAATTGCCCATCCAGATCTAAGGACGCGAATGACCTCCTCCGATGTCGCCGTCCTTGCCAAAGCTGCCATCCCGACCTCGCCGGCCTTCTCCAACTCTACCGTCTTCTTGATTAACTCATCACTCAAGTCATTGGCCCTAATCGCACTCTGCTCAAGTTCAGCCCGCGGGGATACCACTTTTTGACCCGAAGAGTGGTACTCTCAGCCGCGATCCACACTAGTCAACCTCCCCATCCGAATTTCTCGAACTACAATTAATGAAGTCCATTCACCGAGCTCGACCAAAAGACGACCTCGATAAGAAGAGGGACTAACTGTATGGGTCAAAATCATATCAGAGAAATTTGTGACATATGCAGAGACAATTGGCCGAGGTCGGGTAGAGATCAATAAGGCCGAAGTCGGGTAGTGATCAATAAGGCCGAGGTTGGGCAGAGATCAATAAGGCCGAGGTAGGGCAGAGATCAATAAGGCCGAGGTCGGACAGAGATCAATAAGGTCGAGGTCGGACATAGATCAATAAGGCCGAGGTCGGGCAGTGATGATAGATATAACAACTAGTTTGCTTATGAATCCTCAAAGGGAATATTCTACCGGATATTCCCTCTAATTATACTTTTTTAGGATTTTCTAGGGATACCCCTTATAAATAGGAAGAGAAGACTTCCCAAAAAAGGGGGACTCACTCTCTCTAGAAAATAGAAAAAACATATCTCTAAAGATTAGAGGATTTATGATCTCATACCTCCATCAGACCCAAAAAGGGTCCTAAGGTTCTTGTATTTGTCTATCATTCATCTTTATCAAATAACGGAGGATCCGCCTCACTCAAGATTGGGTGACTCTTTTTCCTTTATTTACTTTTTATTGTCATTTAATGTTACTTAATGCATCTTTCTTCGTGTTATTAATTCTGACCATAATCACTGCCAGCATTTATACTCAGCTATGTTTTTCTATTCATATTATTCATCTCATATCTAGAATTAATTATTCTTAATTAAGATTTACCCTCTATCTTCTTATTTAATTAGTTTACCAAAAAATATCTCGTACTTTTTTGGTCAAACAAATATAAAATATAAACAAAAGTGCTCGTTCTTTCTAATGATTGTTTTGTTCGTGGGTACGTCCACAATTTCTTTTTTCCACAAAAAGAAGAGTTTTCGCCGTAGGGTAATTTGCATAGAGGGGAGGGTTCATTCCTTTCTTTGTTTAGAAGAGACAGCTGTTTAGGCTTTTGGGAAACCTCCCTTGCTAAGTAAACTTAAGTACACTAGTTGGATACTACTAACAAATCAAACAACTAAGGTACGTTTTGGAAGCTAGAATAAATTTTTTTTATACTATCATGTTTCTTAAAGATCTTTTATATATAGGTAATATTAATAAGCATAATTTGGTAAGAAGAAAATTATGTTAAATAAGCTATTAGAGCAGGTAAATGACAAGGCTTGAATTGAATGGAGTAACAATTTATATGGGTAATTTAGCTATCATTTCATGCATGCAGCAGTCTTAATAAGTTTGAGACAAGATCCGTCCAAAAACTTTGTTTGCAATTTAAGCACGCCATTGTTGCAAAAATAACTAAGTTAAAGAGTGTTTGACATGGAGGAAAAATATTTTTCTATTTTTTCATGTTTTAATGTCTTAAATATTTGAAAAATATTTTTGGTATAAATTTATTTTTCTTCAATTTTAGAAAAATGACTCCCCATTAAGAGGAGGCAATTTTTTTTTCTAAACTATCCTTTCAACCCTCCGCATCTCTACCCTCAGTCCACCTCTGGAACCCTCGACCCACACCTACCTCCCTCGTACCCGGTCACCCCTCCTCCCTCCCCCCTCCACCAACGAACGCTAAACCCAGAACCTCGACCACCGACCTCGCCCGTCAACCCTCGAACCCAACTATTGACCAGTGGCCCCATGCATCCCTGACCCCCAACCCACGACCCTCCCGATCCCTGACTTCTGGCCCCTCCAGCCTCGAATACCCGACCCCCCTCCTATCCCACTATGCCCATTCTTTACCATAGTATTTTTCTAGATTATATGTAAATACTTTTGGGATTATACTTTATACTTACTAGCCAAATATCACAAAATAAGTAAGAAAATTATTTATTTTGCAGGATAATATTTTTAGTGAATGATATTTTCCTTCGCTCCAAACACACCCAAAAACATGAAGTTCCCTGCATGCAATATGTTCTCCTCGTAAAAGATTTTAATTTAAAAGCAATTCGGAATTGACCTCAAATTTGCAATTAATCCATGTGAAAGGAGAGGAAAAAATGGCAAATTTATTTGACGAGTGACAATGACATAAAGAGTACTTCTCCTAAAGCTGGATCTAGAAAATCAACACCTCCTCCTTTAATAATTAAACAAATAGAATATTGAATCAACTCCTAATATCCATGTTCCGTGCCCAAACGTGTCAACTTTAACATAAACATTATAGAATACTTCACTGCATCCTCTTCCTCTATATGAAGGCTCCTATATATAGACCTCTCATATATTGCTTCCACATAAACTCACATCTCTACCAACTCTCTCTCCTTACTTCTTAAGTGAAGAAACAAAAATCCACAAACCAAAAAGAAGTCTGCACCTGATATATACTACTTGTATACAGAGAGAATGGATCAAAATGTACCAGTAATGGCAAAAAAGTTCTGGAAAATAGTTCGAGTAGCCTTTTTCATGCTGAGGAAAGGGTTATCAAAGAGGAAACTAATGTTTGATCTCAGCTTATTAATGAAGCGTGGCAAAATTGCTAGCAAAGCCGCCATTCAAAACCTCATGTTCCACCATAATAATAATAATAATAATAATACCTACGGCCACCAATGTCCTTCCTCCACCTCATCTTCCAAAGAGTACTACGAATTCAGCTGCAGTAACAGCCCTGCTTTCCACCTTCCCTTTAACCTCAACAAGCACAGTAAGCACAGTCATCACCATGCACCTGCAACTGACGACGACGTTTTAATGGTGAACGCTGCTGTGTTGAAGGCGTTGGAGATGATTCAGAGTGAAACGGCGTCACCTGCTTTGCCTGGATTTGGGAGAACTCCTACTGTGAGGCAATTAAAGGTAACTGATTCGCCGTTTCCTCTTAGAGATGGAGAGGGTAACAGTCACGTGGATGAGAAAGCTGATGAATTCATTTCAAGATTCTACAGAGATTTGAGACGAGAAGCTTCTGCTTTTGCTTAATGTTTGACGCTTTTGAGAATTCATGCATGTAATTGTGTCCTTTGCAATAAAGAAGAAGGATATTGGATTTTAAACAGTTTCTCAGCGTTAATTGGTGGAGTAGAGGAAAATTTGCCGCTTCCATTATCAGAAGAAAAAGAAAATAATGCTATAGTATATAAATGTGATGATACCGTCCCTTTAATTTTGATTCTTCCTATGACATTTTCAAGGCTAAAGTCCTGAAATTTTGCATCCAAAAAATTCTCTCTTGAGTAGATTGTCGAGTACTCGTTACCTTTTCTTCTCGAAAATAAGAAAAGTAAAAAGTGAAATTAGAAATCATTATTTACTCCTACAAGTTAAAGTAAATCATATTGAACAAGGTTAGTGTTTAACCAAAAAATTGGATTTCGGTCAAAGCTTTAATTTAGAAGAACTCGGGTTACTAATAATCAAAAGAATATATGAAAGGAAGTAATTTGGCTAGTAATAAGATAATCAGAAGAAAAGCAAGTAAATCGGTATATTCAGATAGTATTTCGTGTCCTTACAATTGATCCGTTCTCTCCCTTTTATAGATATTTTGGAGATATGTGTTTTGCTTTTGTCATAATAAGGCCATTATGAACAATTAAAGATATTAAATGCTATGTTACATAATCATTGTATTTAATACAGATTCTCTAACGTTTTTAGTATTTAAGGCTCATTAAATGTTGTATCTGTATTCCCATGTAGTGTCAGATTCATTCCCCTTGATTCTTGGACTTAAATAAGTACGAGCGCTGAGTCTTTTGGATAACCGCTCGTGCTTCTTCCTTTACCTATGCTCGTATCTGTTGCAACTCGTGCCTCTTTGCTAGTTGTAACTCTTTGACCAGTCTATGTGTCACGACACGTCATCTTTACACCACTTTAATATGTAAACTCAATTTTTCCGAATACAGATAGTCCCCCCACTTGCCATTTATTCATCGATTGAATATTTGGGAAGTGGATTTCATTAAAATGAGGATTTTTGTCACCATTAATGCTATGACAGAATCAATGCTTCAATTGTCACTTTTATTTAATGCTCTTCACACATGTCACCTTTTCATTAGTTCTACAATTTTGCAGCACTTTTTAAGGCTTTTTCACGGCTTCTCTATTCACGAAGCGTCAATTATCATTATTATGATCCTTCCATCATCACCCCTTTTCCTTTGGCGGTTGCTTATCAGTATAAATATAACTTCCTTCTTTGTCTTTACCACATAAAGTTTTCTGAACATCCAATTTTCTCAAATCTCTATTTGCTTCTTCATCGTATCATCATGTCTTCACCAAAACCTAACCCTAGAAGGGTTTCCATTATTGATACCTTCCCTAACGCCCCTAGTAGGAGCAGAAGAGGAGGTAGGCTCCGTAGTTTAGGGTATGCACGTGGTTCTTCTATTCCTTCACCTAGTTCTGGCCCTTCTTCTAGAACTAGAGGTTTTCTTTCACAAAGATCTTCTTCTAGGGGTAAAGAACCTTCTGAACCTCTTCGTGAGCCTTTAGTAGAAGAGATAGTTCCTGCGGAACTGTCTTTTTATCATGACAGAGAGTCTCTTAGAAACCAAGTATCTTCTTTAGATCGTGCTGATATCTATCCCACTCAAATTACTGAAGGTTTGATTTCTATAGTTCGTAGAGACTGCCATTGGAGTCATGATTTTCCTATTATCATTCCCAATCCGAATCAAAGAATACTTCTTATTTAACCGGATTTTCCTTTGTTTATACATACCCTTTCACTTTAGGATTTAAACCAGCTATTGACCCTGTTATCCTTGAGTTCTGTCATTTATTTGATGTTTGCTTGGGTCAAATTGACTCAATAATATGGAGGGTTGTTGCCTGTTTGAGACATTTGACCAATACAGCTAATGTGCCTTTTACTTTCCCTCATCTGATCCACCTTTACTCCCTAGACTCATTCGTAATGATGTTTTTACACTAGTAGCCAGGAGCAAAAGAGTTTTAGTGAGCCCTGAAGATGACAAAGACCGTGGCTGATATGCCAGGTTTGTTGCTGCCCCCACCGTTGGTTTGGTGGGTGATGAGAACATTCCCTTCCCTGAGAAGTGAAATTTTGCACGTGAGTCTTCTGACTTTCTCGTACCTTTTTCTTCAAGTTTGTTGATTTTTCTCCTAATTTTGCTTTTCTTTTTTAGCAACCATGGGAGTTGTGGAAGATGTTCCCAATTTCCGTGATTGGGTAAACAAGCTATTGAAGATTGCTCCAATGGATGGTAGATCTTGGAAGACCCTTTCCCGGCGATTTGGTTGGAAAGTAAAAACTCATGGTAAGTGCTTTTATTTTATTTTATCTTACATATATTTTTTATTTCTATGAACTAATTTCAATCCTTCTTTCTATCAGGATTTGCTATTCGAGGAGTTACTGTCGAGGCGGTCGCGACTTCTCGTATCTCTTCGGAAAGGGCCCAAGAAATAATCTTGAGTTCTTCATCGAAGAGAAAAGCTGTTGATGAACAAGATTCTGAAGAAAAGGAAGACAGGGGCTCTTTGGTAACAAGGCCAAGGGCTCGAAGACGCATCATTTCTGATGAAGAAGAAGAAACATCCCCCTGTCGTTCTATTCCCCTTACCGAGTTTGTTGAGGCCCTGATAGTGATTCCTGACTGATGTTGCTCCCGTTGCTGCTCATGACTCTGTTGAGCAGCTTTTTATCAGCGGGTTTGGTGGTGAAGGCTTAGGCCAAGTTTTGGATGAAACACCTCTGGCTTCTTTTTCTACACTCGTGTCTGTGACTCCTTCTTTGCCGATCTCTGTTATTTCCGTTCCTTCACATACTGTCTTTACTACTTCTATTGTTCCTACTTCAACAATTCCTCCCCCAATCATTCACCGTGCTGAAGTTGGCTCCTCAAGTAGGAGTGGTGCTATGAGGCAAGTGATCATTGAAGTTCCCGCTAAGGGCAATCTCTTAAGGAAATCAGGTCAAGCAGATATATGGCTAAAGCCCTTAATTGGACCAATTGAAAGAACCAAGCTAGAGAGCCATAACTCCTTGACTTTGATGAATGATATTGTGACGCTTCTTTAAAGGTATTCCCATTCTCTTTTTTCCTTTGCTGTGCTTTAAAAATTTTTCTATCTTTGAGATTTTCATTTCTCTTCCTTTTTTTATTTTTTTATAGGCCAATCTTATCGGCACGAAGATGATGAAAAGGGTTGCCCTCTCAGAGCAATTAGTGCGTGATTCTCAATTAGAGGTGTGCAATTGGAAGGAACAGTATGAAAGCCTTCAGATTGATGTGGAGTACTTAGAAGAAAGTAAGAGTACCTTGGAGCAGCAGGTACGAGCCTTGACTTCAGAGTTGGCAGTTGAAAAGGCTTTCTCAAGTCAAGCGGATAAAGAAAAGGCTCATCTTGAAACCTCTTTCTCTGAGAAGCTGTCCAAGGCAAGTGAAGAGATTAGAGAGTTGAAGGCTTTCTTGGGTGAGAAAGAGTCTTATGTTGGCGAGCTCGTGCAGAATTTGACTCAAGCACAAGAAGACCTCCGAGTTTCTTCTAATAAGGTTTGTGCCTTGGAAAGTTCCCATGCCTCTCTTCAAGCTTCTTACACTTCTGCCTTAGCTGAAAATGAGAAATTAAAGAATGAAATTGCTGACTGGGAAAGGGATTATGAAATCCTTGAGGATAAATCTGCCACTGAAGTGAGTTGGGCGTTTTTGAATTCTCGTCGTGATACCCTAGTTGAAGCTAGCCAAGAGACTTTTAACTTGGAATGTGAGTTAGCTAAAATCAATGAAACTATTGAGAAGGCTCAGCAAACTCAAGATTTTCCTTCTCCCGTGGTCTTAGCTTCCGTGAATGTTGAAGTTGATACGGGTATTCCAACTCCTTCAAGCCTAGTTGAGCCCGCTGCTATAAACCAAATTGAGCCCGTTGCTGTTGATGCACCTACTTCAGTTCCTACATTTTCTTAGTTATAAGTTTAAGTCATTTGAATTTCTTTGTGATGTTTTGTTTTTTTGGGAAAATTGTGGTAAAACCCTTGGTCTCATTTGAGGGTTTATTTTGGAAATTCAATTCCCCGGACTTTTCATGGTGTAATTTGTATAAAAAATTCGCAGTTTATGACTAAGTTCGTGCTTAGTCTTAAGCTTTTTAATATTAAGAAGTTTTCTCGTTACTATCTTGAACTTTCGTTTAGTTTATTCTTGCCTTTATTTCTAAGGACTTATAGAATAGTTTGCAATTTTATTCTTTAAAAATGCTTCTATTAACTTCATGAGTATTTACATTAATCATGAATTTTATAAAAGAGGGCCCTTTTATATTCGACACTTAATGAAGAAGACGTCTCAACTTCATAATGGTGTTAACATACGATAAGAGAAATAGGAATATACATGTTTCTTTGAAATAACTTTGACAAGTTTTTATTTGAACTCTGTCTAGTTTTGAATAACACTTTACACGTATTTGAATTACATCTATAACTTTCTCGTAACTATTTTTCTTGTAACAGATTTCAAAAAGAAAAATAAACACGAGGTTTTTATCTATAACCCATTTCAGTACATAGCCTTTACCCTTACTATGGTAAGGTTTTTCTTTGGCCTTAGCTCGTGACTTTGCTCTGCACTTGACTCATTCAATCAGTCAATTTTTCAGGGCTTGATATTCTTTGCATTCCTTATACACATGCCCGTGTACATTATGTAGTCCCCCAAGTGTTTGAGCGTTGAATTATGAAGCCTCGAGCACCTAATTGTTCCTCTCATTTGGTCCTTTCCCTGTAAAGGAAAAACATACGGGACTCAGAGGTATGATTATAGATGAAGACTGCTTAACCCGTTTGAATTTTTATCAGAACAATTGTAACCCTAGGCCAGGAAATTAAATTTATTTCACGTGCCTTGCAGGTCGTGAGTCATCATTTAGTACGAGTTAGCATTTTTCCTATCATCTAAAATCATTAGTAAAATTTTAACAATTCAAAAATTAAAATTTAAAATATGGATACCTGACCGTGAGTATTCTTCAGAAATAATATCTCTTCAGATGAACATCATTCCAATGTGAAGGTAGGATCTTGCCATCCATTATTTCCAGCTCGTATGCTCCTTTACCTGCAATATCATAAATTCTATAGGGTCCTTCCCATGTTGGAATTAATTTCCCCGAATTAGCTGCCTTCATAGATTGAAAAACCTTTTTGAGCACGAAGCCCCAATTTTGAAGAATCTGAGGCGTGCTTTTCTGTTGTAGTATCGTTTTATGACCTGCTTCTGTGCTGTCATTCTTATTAGTGCAACTTCTCTTCTTCCTTCAAGTAAATCAAGATTTACACGCATTTCCTCGTCATTAGATTCTTCTTGTCGCCTGTGCGAATCGTGTACTCGGCTCTCCTATCTCAACTGGAATTAAAGCTTCAGCTCCATAAACCAATTAAAATGGTGTTTCTCTTGTACTTATTTTTGCTGTTGTGCGATATGCCCATAAAACACTAGGTAACACTTCCGGCCAATTACCTTTGGATTCCTCTAAACGCTTCTTTAAATTGTTGATAATGATTTTGTTTGTTGACTCAGCTTGCCCATTACCCACCGGATGATAAGGTGTAGACGTAATCCTTTTAATCTGCCAACTTTGAAAAAATTCTGTGATTTGAATGCCTATAAACTGAGGACCATTATCACACACGATCTCCTTTGGCACACCGAATCGACATATGATATTCCGTCAAATGAAATCTTTAACTTCCTTTTCTCGCACCTGTTTAAATGCTCCTGCCTCTACCCATTTAGTAAAATAATTAGTGAGTACGAGCAAAAATTTTACCTATCCTTTTACTTGCGGTAGTGGACCCACGATATCCATTCCTCATTTCATAACTGGCCATGGTGCAATGACCGGATGTAATAACTCCGCGGGCCTATGCATATTATTACCGTACCTTTGGCATTTATCACATTTAGCCATGAAACTTTCCGCTTCTTCTTCCATTTTGGGCCAATAATAACCTGCCCTAATTAAGGTTCTTACCAATGACCTTCCTCCTGCGTGATTCCCAAAATAGCCCTCGTGTATTTCTCTCATTACGTATTCCATCTGAGAAGGTCCGAGATATCTTGCTAAGGGACCACCGAACATTTTTCGGTAAAGATTGTCTTGCTTTAAGCAATACCGAACAACCTTTTTTCGAAGCGCATCATCTTTTTTCTTATCTTCAGGGATGATACCATACTGCAAAAAAAAAAACAACAATCTCATTCCTCCAATCCCAAGTTAAGTTATTAAAATTTACCTTATTATTATCGAGGTTGAGGACTGAATGAAACAAATGAATAACTGAAGCACTTTCATTGCTTGCCATGTCTGCCGCAGATGCAAGATTAGCTAGGGTGTCGGCTTCAACATTTTCATCCCTTGGTATTTGTGTTACTTTCCAGGTTTGAAATTGCTTTATCAAATCCCGTACCTTCTCTAAGTATTGCTGCATCCTTACTTCCCTGGCCGTATAAGTCCCCAGCATTTGATTAACTACGAGCTGTGAATCGCTTTTAATTGTAATCTGATTTATGCCAAGTTCTCGTGCCAATTCTAAACCTGCAATCACAGCTTCATACTCTGCCTCATTGTTAGTTATAGAATGACATTTTATGGCTTGTCGAATGGTTTCACTCATAGGTGGTACCAAAACAATCCCTAAACCAGCACCTTTTACGTTAGATAAACCATCAGTAAACAAGGTCCAAGTTCCTGGGTTAGCTCCGTTGAACACCTGCAACTCTTTTTCGGCTTCTAATTGCTTCTCTTAGCTAAAATCAGCCACGAAATCAGCTAACACTTGAGATTTTATAGCAGTTCTAGGTTGGTAGGTGATATCATATTCACTTAATTCTATAGCCCATTTAGCTAACCTACCTGACAACTTATGCTTATGTAACATATTGCGTAATGGATAAGCAGTTACTATAACAATATAATGACATTGAAAATAAGGCCTTAATTTTCAAGATGCCATGATTAATGCAAGTGCAAGCCTTTCCAATTGAGGATACCATGTCTCCACATCTAAAAAAGATTTGCTAACATAATAGATCGGATATTGTTTACTTTGGTCCTCACAGACTAAAACAACACTTACCGCTACTTCTGAAACAACAAAGTAGATGAGCAGTCTTTCCCCAGCCTTTGGTTTTGCGAGCAATGGTGGATTTGATAAGTATGTCTTCAAATTTTTGAGTACCTGCTGACATTCCTCGTTCTATTCAAAGTGATCTTGCTTTTTAAGAGCTGAAAAGAATTTAAAGTACTTTTCTGATGATTTAGAAATGAATCTTCCCAAGGCTGCAATTCTTCCTGTCAACCTCTACACTTCTTTTTTTCTTGAAAACATATTAGGAATTTCTTCAATGGCCTTAATCTATGCGGGATTCACTTCAATACCACGGTTAGAAACAAGAAAACCCAAAAACTTACCTGACGCGACACCAAATGCACATTTCTCCGAATTTAATTTCATATTAAATTTGCGCAAAATCTGAAATGTATCTGACAAGTGTGATATATGATCTCTCGAATACGGAGTTTTAACGAGCATATCGTCTATATAAACCTCCATGGTTTTTCCCAGATATTCTTGAAACATTTTAGTAACCAGCTTTTGATATGTTGCACCAGCATTTTTGAGACCAAAAGACATTACTTTATAACAGTAAGTCCCCCTGTCTGTTATGAATGAAGTTTTTTCCTCATCTACCGGATCCATTTTGATCTAATTGTACCCTGAATATGCATCTAAAAAACTTAATAGTTCATGTCCTACAGTAGCATTAATTAGCTGATCTATATGTGATAGTGGAAAAGAATCTTTAGGACAAGCTTTATTAAGGTCTGTGTAATCCACACAAACTCGCCACTTACCATTCTTCTTTGGAACTACAACAGTATTGGCTAACCAATTAGGATACTTTACCTCGCGGATGGATCCAATCTTTAGCAATTTTTGAACCTCTTCTTGAATCACCTGATTCTTGAACGTGCCTTGCTTTCTTTTCTTTTGTTTGATAGGAGGGTACGTTGGGTCTTCATTCAATTTGTGAGTCATTACCTCCGGTGGTATTCCTGTCATGTCAGAGTGGGACCAAGCAAAATAGTCCACGTTAGTTTTAAAAATTCAATTAACTTACCTCTCATGCCTTGGCTTAGATTGGCCCCTACGTAGACTTTCTTATCAGGCCTTTGTGCAAATAACACCACAGCCTCCAGTTATTCAATTGTTGTTGAGGTTTGTGCTATGGTTCCCTCAACTATCTTCTGTGATTGCTATTTTTCTTCTTTTTTCGTACTCGAATCTGCTACAGAGTTGATGCTCCTGGATGTATGTTGATCCCCGCGGATTTGACATATTCCCATGGTGATGGAAATTTAATAACTTGATGCAAGGTTGAAGGAACGACATCCATTTCATGGATCCATGGTCTCCCTAGGATAACATAGTAAGCCATCTCCATACCTACTACTTGAAACTTTGTATCTTTGACAACTCCTTCTACGAATGTGGTGAGTGTTACCTCTCCTTTCGTCACAACACTAGAATTGTCAAATCCAGATAAAGTATGCGCCTTTGGTATTAATTTATCCTCAGCTTGCATCTCACGTAATACTCTTAACAAAATAATGTTCACGGAACTACCTGGATCAATCAAAACTCGTTTCACATTAGTATCATGTACAATTAAAGATATTACCAGGGCATCGTTATGAGGAGATAATACGTCATCCGCATCAGCATCAACATCATCAAATATAATATTGTCTTCCTCTAATACATGTCGCACCCGTTTCCCTTGGGTAATTGTGACTTTGGAACTTTTATTAGCTGCAGTGTACGTTACGCCATTGATGTCTTCTCCCCCGCTTATAACGTTGACGGTTCTTTTGGGATAAGGTGGTTTAGGGGGTTCCTGCCTATTCTTTATGTAAGATTGCTTACCTTTCTCACTGAATAACTCAGAGAGATACCCTTGTTTTAATAAATGATCAACTTCACTTTGTATGAATCTACAGTCCATTGTTTTATGCCCGTGATCATTATGAAACTCACACCAATGATCAGGGTTGCGCCTGTTTGGATTCAATCTCATCTATTTTGGCCACCGTACCTTGTCACCCATGCTTCTCAAAACAGCTACGAGCTCGGAAGTGCTCATATTGAAATTGTAACTGCCAAATCTTGCCTTCAAATTTCTATCATCATTCCGTGACTCATGGATGTTTCGATCATTCCTAAACCTTCATGAAAAAACATGACTCTCTATTCCTTGATCTGTGATCATACCTTTGATTGTCCTGTTTTGACCGTGAATCTTTTCCCGCAGGTCCCATGTATGGCTCGTACCTGTTTTTACTGGTCCTTTTTTCGATTTTCGCCTATCTCGAACTTACTTTTTCTTCTTTTTGGAATCGTGGAACAGTATCTTCTTCTATCCTTAGCTTTATGCTATACCTTTTGTAAACGCCATTCCATGTTGTAGCTAGGAATTTACGAAGACTTTCCTTGAGTCGCCTCGTAGCTTCTGGGCTCTTTTCATTCAAATTACTTGTGAAAGCTATAGCTGTCCAATTGTTAGGTACACGTGGTAATGTCATTCTTTCACGTTGGAATCTGTCCACGAACTCCCTAAGCAATTCTGAGTCCCTTTGCTTGATCTTGAAAATATCTTCCATTCTTTTTTCGACTTTTTGAGCTCCCGAGTGTGCTTTGATGAAATAATCTGCAAGCTCAGCAAAAGAATTTATGGAATTTTTGGGTAAAAGAGAATACCATGTTAATGCATCCTTATGCATCCTTGGTGAGTGTTTCACCGAAAATTTTGACTAATACTGATTCAATCTCCTGCTTGGTCAAGTCGTTGCCTTTTACGCCTATTGTGAATGCAGTCACGTGGTCTCGTGGGTATGTTGTTCCATCGTATTTTGGAATGTCAGGCATTTTGAATTTCTTTGGAATTGGGAGGGGAGCAGCACTTGGCTTCCAGGGTTGTTGCGAATATTTATCCGTATCTATTCCTTTGATTACGGGCGGCACCCCGGGTATTTGCTCTATGCGGTCACTTTGCTCCTTGAGCTGTTTCTGCAATGTTAGTACTAAGTTTTGTAAATCAGAATTGACTAAGTTACCTGGTTCTCCCTCTTGTGATTCACTGGGGGTTCCACAACTACCTGAATTAACAAGCCCGGAACGAGGGTTCTCCAAAGTGTTGTTATTTGGAGTGAGTGTGGGTGGTGCAGCAGGTAAGTGGCCAGCGAAGGCCTCAAGAGCTTTATTGACATGTGCAGCAATTAGTTTCTGTAAAGTTTCATCGATAGCTTCAACATTTTCAAATTGAGCATTTCCATTTGTATGAGATCCATCAGGAGAGACTTCCTGAGACCGCCGAGGAGAGCCTCGTGGAGAAGGGGCCGGGGTTTGATTATCCTGTGGATTTCTTTGAAGTTGTTGGTTTCCTTGAATGTTATTATTGTTGTTCGATATGGTTGATGCAACAAGGAAAGTTAAGCTAAAAGAGGATAGATTATCAGATTCCCGGTAACGGAACCAATTTGTTTAACCAAAAAATGGGATTTCGATTAAAGCTTTAATTTAAAAGAACTCGGGTTACTGATAATCAAAAGAATATATGAAAGAAAGTAATTTGGCTAGTAATAAGATAATCAGAAGAAAAGCAAGTAAATCGGTATATTCAAATAGTATTTTGTGTCCCTACAATTGATCCGTTCTCTCCCTTTTATAGCTATTTTGGAGATATGCGTTTTGTTTTTGTCATAATAAGGTTATTATGGATAATTAAAGACATTAATGCTATGTTACATAATCATTGTATTTAATACAGATTTTCTAACGTTTTTAGTATTTAAGGTTCATTAAATATTGTATCTGTATTCCCATGTAGTGTCAGATTCATTCCCTTTGATTCTTGGACTTAAATAAGTACGAGTGCTGAGTCTTTTGGATAACTGCTCGTGCTTCTTCCTTTGCCTCTGCTCGTATCTATTGCAACTCGTGTCTCTTTGCCAGTTGTAACTCTTTAATCAGTGTATGTGCCACGACACGTTATCTTTACACCACTTTAATATGTAAACTCAATTTTTTCCAATACAGTTAGCAAGTTAACATTTGTTCCTTCCTTCAAGCCCAAGGGAATATTACGTAATCGTAATAGGATATATTGAACATTAACTGCCTATCAGACCGTAGTACTTACTTGGAGTTGGGTTTATAATTTTTAACATTAACTGCCTATCAAACCATAGTACTGCTAATTATAGTTAATCTTCATGTAAAACCAAACAAAAATCCTGGAATTTCATCACACGTTCGCTGTAGGGCTGTCAAATTTGGCCCAAGCCCAAGTGACCCGCTTAATCCGCTCAAAGTTGGAGGTTATTGACCCACTTATTTATTGAACTCAGTTCATCTTGATCCAATCCATTTAAAGTTGGGCTAATTTTTAGCCCAATTTGATCCATGCGTAACTTTGTCAAAACATCATAGAAATAATCTTTTTTTGTTTGACATGTTATATATGACCATAACAAAATAAAACCGTCTTATTTAGTAATTATACAATTTATAAGAAAATAATACATATTAATTAAAATTTGGTAAATAAGAGTTGGGTGGGTTGGGCTATGACCCAAATTTTAGCCCATCATGACCCCGTACATCTTAGCCCAAGTAAGTTTTGACTAGATTAATGACTCACCCATTCATTGACTCAAACCATTTTAACCCACTCAAAATTTTGGGGAGAAATTAAAAAATAGCCAGATTTACAACTGGTCGTTCAAAAATAACCAAATTTGAAAAGTAATCGAAATTTAGCAACTTTTCTTGTAAAGATAAATCTGAGCGAAAACACTGTTCAAAACCCGGAAAATACGCCAGTATATTATGCTAGAGTTCTAACATAAGTATACTTGAACTCCAGCATATTATACTGGAGTTCCAGGATAAGTATGTTGGAACTCCAGTATAATATGATGGAGTTCCAGCATAAGTACACTAGAACTCCAGCATAATTTACTGGAGTTCCAGCAAGTATACCGGTCCAGCATAATATACTGGAGTTTGGAGCACTGATGCTCCAGTCTCCAGTATATTATACTGGAGCCAGCAAGGTATACCGGTTCAGTATAATATGCTGGAGTTCATACACAGATGCACCAAACTCTAGTATATTATGCTGGATCGATCTCTGTTATAGCAAAATAGTGGTTATTTTTTATTGACTTGGTAAACGCTGGCTATTTTTGAATGACCAGTCTGCAAACTAGCTATACCGTGCTATTGTTACAAAATTTTGACACCCATAGTTCGCTATTTGATCCAAACACTCGTAACCTAATTGATCCCAAGACTCTTTTACTAAGTCAAAGAAAAATGTCGCAATTGACTTACAATGAAGGCACCGTGAATCTTCCAATTTCCCTAAAGCAAACCTATGTTCATAAGTGGAAACATGTTGTTTAGTATGTGCGCCTTTCTCTATTAACTTTATCACTACTGTATTTATTTTACAGTTATTTATTGTAGTGGTATGAAAAGCAAATATATCCTTTGCTTTTTAGGTTGGCCATCTACCTGAAAACCTCCTTTGGCAGAAACATCCAAGCACATACCCTATTTTATTGATGCACTTGATTGTTTTATTAATTTTGGGAGAAATCTGTGGTGCTTACTAAAGTAATGCTGTCAAAACTTTGAAATATTGAAATGCCTCGCGGGACACGAACATGAGGTTTCAACATTGGTAAACCAAGAACATGAATGAGTAGGGCACTCATATCTTGTTAATAAATTAGATCTTTGGTCTAACTCAATTCCATAAGTTAGCTTATGCGGTGCTAGTGAGGATATACTATCCGAAGCCATTTAAGGAGATAACGTCTCATTTCCTTCACCAATACTTGACACTAACTTATACAAAATCAGATTAAAAAATCCAATATGAACTAAGCTTGAAATAATTTTACAACTTTTAATTAAATGCATCACTTAATATTTATGAAACATTGATAGCGGATAAAGAGAGAAGTGAGTTTCAGAAAATTGGGGTTTCTAGCAGACGAGATTTTTTGACAGCTCTTGGACAAGATTTTAGCTTAATAATGCGGGCAAGTTATGTTAATTGTAATTTATAAAACAGGTGTGACTGGTCTGACTCACAAAATTAAATTTCTTCTCATACAAGTAAAGCACAGTGACTAAGTAAAGGCCAAAAGTTTAGGTAAAACAATCCATATTGATAAACATGGATTGCTATTTTCCTTGTGTTTCTTTTTCTCTTTTCTTCCTCTCTTGAAAGAGTGTTATTTGCATAGAGGTCTTTTAGAAGTGTGATAATTGCCATGTCTGAAGGGAGCTTTCGAGTTATGGTAAAGTTGTCTTCGTTTGATTTATAGGTTACGGACTTACGGGTTTGAGTAGCAGAAGTAGCTACAAATGTTTGTATTAGGGTAGACTGTCTATATCACATCCCTAGGGATACAATCCTTCCTTGGATCCTGCGTGAACGTGAGATAATTTGTGTATCGAGTTGCCTTTTATAAGAGTAAATTTCATGACTGGTTATTAAGCTTTGTGTTCATTACTCAATTTATTTTTTTGTTACATAAAGTCATTCAACTTTGTGTTCATCATCCAAAAGTCATTTTTTTTCTTTTGTTACAAAAAAATCATTTTACTTTGCACTATCTATCACAAAAGTCATCTTGGCCGGATTTTATAATACTTTTATTTGAAAAGTCTATTATGCCCTTGACACTATGAATCCTCTTATTTATGTAACACATTCTATATTTATATAATATAATATATTTTTACCTAGATATTTTACTTATAATTAAAATAAATTTATATTATTTATTTATTACTTTTATGATATATCTGTATATTTGATTTTTTCAGGGAACTCAAATTGTTTAATCATATTCAAACATATACATATTTAAAATATAAAAATGACAAAAATATGTATTTTTAATAGTAATTTGAAATAATAAATTACAGTTTTTATAGCCAGTAAAACTTTTACAATTTTTTTAAAATATATTTATGTTTAATATTACGTTTTTTTAAAGTTTTTTCTGTTAATAATATTTATTTTGTAAGTGTTCATTTGACGTATCAGTGTGTTAAATATGGGTATTTTATTTATTGGATTAACATATGTGGCTTGGCTGATAAATCAGTAACCTTTGATTTTATAATTTTTATTAAAAATATTTTATTAGGTATAGTCAAGAATGTTGACTTAAGATTTGTTCACAATGATGTTACTAACAAATTTATAATGCAAACCGATATATCTTTAAAGTTAATGTTAAGTAAAGTATAGACGTTAAATATAGACGTTATTATATAAATGTGAGGACTTATAATGTCAAGGGCATAATAGATTTTTTAGGTAAATTTTTTATAAAATTTGGTGAAAGTGGTAATTTTGATAACTAGTGCATAGTAAAATGATTTTTGCATAAAAAAAGAGAAAAAATGACTTTTGGGCAATGAACACAAAATTTAATGACTTTTACGTAATAAAAGAAATAAAAGTGATTTTTAAGTAATGAACATGATGTTTGGCTATAACTACATATTTTTAGTGCATTACGTACCTTATATTTTGGGGCTTTAATGCTAAGCTATGATATAATTGTGCTTAATTGAGTTTATATTATGTGTAGGTATATTAAAAATGAAATTGGGGCAAAGTAAATATTTAATGTCTAATTCATGCTCTAAAACAATATTATAGTTGAGCAAAGAAGAAAGCTAAGAAGTGATAAAGTGAAACAAAGCAGTGAATTGAGCAAAGAAGAAGAGAAAGGAAATGGATATGGTTCTTAAAAAAGAAGAAGGAAAAACATACTTTTTGTTTGGGGAGAAAGATAATTCCATTAAACATAAATAGAGTAACTACAGAGAGGGAGATGCATACACATCTGTATGATAGTTGTTTGATATGCGAGAAGTAGAAATACTAGCAGTAACTATCCTATGATAATTGTCCATTACAAAAGAGCTATTATAAGCATCCATGAGCGTTTTAGGGCGGGATCTAAAAGCTCTCCAACGTGTTGCGGAGCCTTCGGCCGTGAGAGAGTGGATGCAATTCAGCTCGAATTTCCCCATCAGTAATGGGAAGTTCGGAATGAAGCCAATCAAAAAAAAAATCGATTTGGATAATAGCTTTTCTTATGACACAAGATTGTTCTGTTCCGAAACTGTATTGAATAAAGAGGGTCAGCTCTTATTAACCTGGTACAACAAAGTAATAGAAGAGAGTTAGTACTCATTTAATTGACCTCCTTTTCGAAGTCAATGAATTTCTTTCTTTTACTTTTATTTTGTTCAAGTTGCCCAACACTCCGGATAGGCGGAAGGATCTATGCATCTTTTTCTTTGCTTTGACCGTGACTTTGTTTGATCTTCCTCTTTCCTTCGGCCCATCTTTCAAAGCTAGCAAAAAGTTCGAGCCTTCGGGATATCTCTTGAACGGTGGTCGGTCAGTCCTTTTCTTCTGTTGATGCTGAGACTGATGTTTTGACTGTCTCCTATATCATTCGATAATAAAGATCCACTACTTACCTTGTCGACGCAGATCATCTGAGTTGTTATAAAAAATGTCCTGATCTACGTCTTCCAGTTGTTGTTGCAATAAGCATGTTGTCTTCCTAGTAGAATTACTCCAGCTTGGTCCTTTTGCAAAAAAAAGGTTTTAACAAAATCTGGTGGTTCTTCAAAAATCAATGGTTTATCTGTAGTTTGTAATTTGCATCTAGCTTTAGTTAAACCACCAGCCACCTTATTGCCCTCCCTGCAGGTGTGTTTTACGATCACACTATGCAGTTGGTCCTGGAGGTACCTGCAGTCATCTATCAAGTTAGCATAAATGATGTTATCATTTTGTAATATTTTTAGTACCTCTAGAGCATCAATGTTTATTACCAGTGGAACCAAGTGGTGTAGATGCGCCAATTCCAATCCAGCGAATAGTGCCTTAAGTTCTACTTGGATGGTATTGGCATTGTCCAAGTTACCAACAAACCCTATTATCCAATGTCCATGACAGTCTCGTATGCTATGAAACTCTAGATTCAATTGCATGCTATGAAACTTGATTCATAGAGTATAGATTCAACAAATTGACATGGTATCATAACCTCGATTGCTGTAATTGCGCAGATCAGAGTACTGTAGTTGCAGAACTTTAAGCTCAGTCATGGCGACAGTTTAGATTGCACAACTACCTCACAATTACCCACTATTTCTTCGAGATTCAGATGCACCAGGAACAACATTGATCTCGTTAAAGCTCAAAGGGCCAGACAACTATGCCCTATGGAGCAGAGAAATAAGGGTTGTGTTAAGTTAAATTCCAAGGTTTCAATGATGACAATGTTCATATACCTATTTTGTAGGAATCATAAAAAAGAAAGAAATCCAATGAGAAGCTATCTATGTGAGGATGTCATTTTTGCCTGACTAGAAATACTCCTACATAAATTAAAAATAGGTTTCCCTAAATTATTTTTTAGTTTTATAAGATTTTTGTAGGATTTTCTTAACTAATTATTTGCCTTTTTTGTGCACATTTAATATTTTTAAAATCATAAAAAAATACCGAAATACCAAATCATCATTGCATGGAATTTTTAGGTTTTAATTGCATTTAAAATTTAAATTGCATAAGTTAATTGCATTTTATTAAACAAAAATCATAAAATTATCATGGTCATGTCTCCATTTTAGTTTAATTAATTAGTGTTAAAATTAGTGAAAATAGGTAATGATAATTTTATAAAATGGATTAATTTAGAATCTAAAATTAGGATTTCATTTAGTTTATCTAAGGTTTTATTAAGAATTAAAATAATAATAATAATAAGTAGAAGAAAAAACAAAATTAGGATTTCATTTTTGTTTGGGATTCTGATTTTGGGCCACCCAAAACAAATTCAGTGGCCCAATCCCATTTTTATTCAATTTTGCCCAAGCCCAAACCTCCCCATACCCGGTCCAATCTTTCCCCACCTAAACGACGTAGTTACACCCCAAAACTACGTCGTTTCAACCCTTCCATCCCCTTAAACGACTAGACCTAATCTCTGTCGCACCCCCCTTTTTTCCTTCCCTTTTTACAGGGTAGAAAGGTCTGGGTTTTCGACATTTATGGTGGGGGGGATAATAACTCATTTCCTTTTGGGAATTGGGTATTTGAAGAGTCGCCACCTAACAGATTATGGTGCGTTAGGGCACCTAGAGCGATTAACTCTTGGATTGGTTTGTATTACCAGAGATTTAGGGTAAGGACTCGAAATGACCTTGAGGGGAAGGTGTTAGGCACCCCTCTTGGTCCACAACTGTGGGTCTCGGCCAAACTTATATTTATGAATTAGTCCATTAATAAATAAGTAGTTGAAACAAATAATTGCAAGTAAAGCACGTTGGACGTTGTATAACTCAAATAATAAGACAAAGATTTTGAACAAGTTGTATACATATGAAAAAGTAAAGCAAAAGGATTTTTGGAAAGGAGGGGTCCTAGGTTGGTTAGCCTACAGGATCACCCCACACAATGCCCGATAAAGACTCCTCAATGAGGGACTATACATGACATTAGCGCGTAGTCATCATATCCATATCTACCCTTCCCTCCCCTTGGTCATAGCCTAATGCGTTCTAATAACCTTGACAATGTCCTACGCGTGCACTACCCGTCCCTTCCTTGTGGTCCTGGAGGGTTTTTAGGACCTCTAAAGCTGGGCAGGTCTAGACAACCCCTAAGGTGCTTAAAAGGAGAAAATTCTAGGCAAGAGGCAAGAACAATTTAGGACTTCATATAAAGAAAGTTAAAGGCTCACGGTTACCTCCTCAAACATATCACATAAGTGCACGTCTTCAAACAACATTCAAACACTTGAGAATACAAATCCTAGAACATGATATCTAAGTGAGCAGAGGTTATAAAGTACTGAATTAGTCCAATATGTGAAAGATCCTGTTTAACTTGCCTACTTATTAGACCTATTAAATCTAAACAACTTCAAGTAGTAGAAATACAGTTTCAGAGTTGTAGAATTTAAACTCGCCCTATAGGCTTGCCTAAACACTGAATAGTGGTGTCCCAAGAGCAGGATAACTACGTTTGATATAGTAAAACAGTGGGCAGATTTTAAAAATGGACTCTTGAATTCCTATAGGCATGCTTTCTAATAGTAAATTAGGGAAGTACTCGAAATAATTCATTTAAGGAAAACGAACTGCTGATCGGACCAGTTTCGAAGTGAACTAACAGGAATTGAACTGAACTATTTGAACTAAACTGATTTTAAATTTCTAGGTAGAATTTCTGATGTTGTTCCCTATAAGCATGATATCTAGTTGTTAAGAGCTGATGTAAGAAACTTGCAGGCATGATATTTAATGGAAATAAATGTAATTACCCATTATAACAGAAGTTGAACTGGATCATATTCTATAGACATGGTATCTACTTTAAAGTTGATTTCAAAACCTATAGACATGATTTCTATTATCGGAACCACTTGAAACCTATAGGCATGATTTCTAATATGGTAAGGCAAACATAACAAATATAAAATCCTATAGGCATGGTTTCTACCCATATTACCCTACAAATATGTAACTACCCACCCCTTTTTCACTAATCACCCCAATATTCGTTTACAAATTATTACAAACCAGATAAATGAATTACATAAATAGATAAAAGAAAAGAAGAAGTTACACTATAGGGAGCCTGAAGCAGGCTCAAGTGATTTCCCAAACCTCCAATAGCCTCAAATGCTATTTTCATAAACAATATCATTGTCTAGGTACGTCAAAGTTCCCTAAGGATCTTAAGGATCTCGAGCAATGCTCACACCTAGACTTTGTAACCAAATTGAGTAAGTGTAGTGTGGAAGGGCCAGACTCAGTGTGCCAAAGTTCAGAGAGATTTCAAAAGGATCCCAAGGCAGTACACACACTGGAGGGGGCAGAACCTAGGGACTTAGAAGTAGAGTGAGAGTGTTTGACATAGTTTGAAAGGGTTTCAGTAAGAAAATAGTGTTAAAAGAGATTTGCTTGAAATAGTTTTGTAAAAAGCAACATATGGAGTTATTAAATAAGACAATTTTGAAAAGGGTAAGATGATCAACAATCAACAAACCAAATACAGAACCAGAAGAGGTTCATCAGCACTTCAATACATGGAATCAAACAGGTATACATATTCACTTAGGGGTAATAGGGGATTTGGGATAAGTATAGGGCACAAAGTAAGCACAGATACACATGGGTACAAAATCAGAGAAGCCTTGAAAGGGGTTCAAGGGATTTTAAGGTACAACATGAACTTTAGAGTTAATACAGAATCAAACAAACTTAGCATAGCCAACTACTTTAAACAGGAAGTGCATGCTAGAAATCAGAGAAACATAGTCACGTTGGGGTATACTAGAAAGGGATTCATGAGCAGGCTAATCCTAAGGGGGTATATTCAAAAGCATGCAGTAAAGAAGACAGTGAAGTAGACATGTTAATTGCAGGTTGAACAACAAAACCATAGATAGAAGCATATTAGAAACATGACAAATTGAAGTAGTAGGAGAAACATATTGTTTTGGGACTTGAATTGAAATTAGAACATACCAGTAAAGAGATAGTAAACACAAAGTGAAAGAGAACCCAATAGTTAGCGATGGCTTGCAGCCGGCTAACTTAGAAAAGTAGTAAGTAACACAAAAGAGAGCAGAAAGTTTTGAGTGTGTGAGAGAGAGTTTTTGAACCAACGTGTTCGTGTGTTGTGTTAATAAAAATTAGGGTACTTATAGTTTGAAAACATGTAGAAAATAAGGCAAGAATCAAAGTTCAGCAATAATTATGGAACCATGTATTAATTAGAATCAAATAAATGCAAGCAATCCCTTAATTAAGGTGTAATTAACTAACAGTAAAGAGGAGGACGTGTTTAAGGAAAGAAAATCAAGCAAGGCATTAGGTACAAAATAGACAATTAGGGGTAAATACACAAGGAAACAGTTAATGAAGAGTCAACAAATAACACGGTTAACCAGATAAGGTAAGAAAACTAAATAAGGCTGCAGAATAGGGAAATAATCAAGAATCAGCATATAGAAAATCAATGAATCAAGGACTCGAAATAATACTGATTTAAGGAGAATAACATCGGTTCTCATGAATAAGCAAATAAGCCAAGTTTAAACAGGAAGAATCGAAGGTCTAAAGGAAAGTTTTCAAATCAATCCAAGAAATAGGAACTCAGAATCAATCAAAGAGAGAGTCATGAGTCCGTGTTTAGCATATAAATAAAGTGAGACAAGGATAACCAGAGGTCGACACATAACTCTAGCAAGCACAGAAGTTAAACAATACTGATTCGATGAGAGACAGACAAGTCTTGAACTGTCAAGATGAACACAAACACATAGAATCGATGTAAGTTAGGCTAAGAAACTCAATAGAAACATATTCAAGGAAAGATGGTCATAGAAACTCAAAAACGAGAACCGGTCAGTCATGCTGATACACAGAACCAAACGAAGAAACCTAGAAAAATAGGGCTTTCAACATAGACAAGTTAAAGATGTAGTAAAATCATAGAATCAGTCAAAATGTGCAAGAAATAGAAGTTTAAACCCAAAGAATCAGTTAAACAAGTTTTTAAAAGAAGTTCTGAAACCCTAGTTCTTAGAAGAAGGTGAAAAACACTTGAAATCAACTATTCTTCTAAAGAGTCTCAAGGATAGTGTAAAACATTAAAGAAACAAACTCAAATCATCCTAGATCTGTACAGATCTAGGAGGTGTAGAAAAGAAATTAGGGTTTCTAAAGAAACTCGTATAGAGATGAAGAAACCTATCTAGAAACCCAAGGATCGTAGCAAATACAACATGATTTTGCTTGAAATCACACTGGAGTAGCCAAGAACAGGCAATAGATGAACCCTAGATGCAAGTCGGCATGGCCCTGGGCCCTTGAAGACCTTAGAGAAGGCAAGCATGGCGTGAGAGGAGCCATTGGAGGCTTAAGAGACGATAAGAGGTCACCGGAGATGGCCGGAGATGGGAGGTCGGTGGTTGAAGATTAGGGTTAGGTTGAGAATGTTTTGAGAGCAGAGAGGATCTTAGGTCGGCACTGTGTAGAGAAATGGTTAGGGTTAGGGGTCGTTTAGAATTAAAAATGGAAAGGATGAACGAGGGCCGCAGATCAACTGCTAGGATCTGATGGGTTTTGGGTCAGGTAGGTGTAATTAGAGCCTGGGTTGGGTTTTTTAATCCGAAATTGGGCTGGTGTATTGGGTTTAATTGAGGCTAAAATTGAAATATAATTTGGCTAAGTTTTAGATAGCCAATTTAACCCTATATAATTTATAACAAATAATATATGATTTATAAAAAATAATTTCGTGTACTAAAATGATTTTAACTAGATATTTAACATTTTAAAAATATAGAAGATTATTTTATGCATATAAAACGTAATTGTACATTAATAAGGCTAATATTGCAATTATATGCAAATTGACTTAAAAATATAAATGCAATTATAAAAAATGCACAAAAAATATTTAAGCAATATTTGGGTATAAATATAGGATTTAGATGATTAAATTATCACAACAATAATTTGAAGGATAATTATTGGAAACTTTATAAGTTAAAAAGGAAGAATTAAATCATTTTAAAGACTTTTAAAATTATAGAAAAATTATAAAAACCTTGTGCATGCTTATATATGCATATATATGCTATTTTGAAAGTATGTATGTCTATAAAATATATAGAAAAAAATTGGGTATCAACAAGTTCTGTCTCATAACCAACCTCAAAAATCAGTTAAACCTAGTTCACCACAATCTCAATCTCTCTCAAGACCGCCCCTTCTGTCGTCCTCCACCGCTCGGAAATCGTCTCACGGCGTGGACCACCTCCAAAATCCCTCATATTTCAGCCACATAACCTCCATCACCCTCTCATTCCAATTCCACCACTAGTTCTCCAAAAAATTACTCATTTTCTTCGAATTATAGATCTAAGAATAAAAATCCAAACTATTTGCTTTTGTTTGATTTTTTCCTAATCTGGCCCTTATTTCATGATGAAACTTACTTGAATCCACTACTCTCAACGTGAGGAGTCGATTATTTGTAGGGATAACCCATTTCATAGTTGGCCGAATTCCAGGCATTTAACCTTTGAGTGTCCAAAATGTCTTGAGCCTCTGCCTCATCTCTTTCTTGGCATGTGTTGAGGATTGTGACATGAAGCACTAGCTGTGGAAGAAAGTCCGGCCGGCCAGTGTTCATGTTACAATTCCCACCATTGGCTGAGATTCTTGTTTGCTGGAGTTTGAAGCGATTCGTTACTACTTTTCTACGGGATATCGAAGCTTTTGGCGATTTAATTGGTATACCTCTCCTCCTATTTTCATAACCCCTCATGTGATGAAAAATTTATGTCTAAAAGTATTTTTTTTGTTCATGATTGATTCATCAGTAGTAATAGCTCAATAATTAGATTTAATTGCATTTGTTAATGTATCGTCTTTTTGAATGCATCATTAATCTGTTTTTCTGGTTAATGAAAGTTTTGTTTGTTTAAATCATTATAGAACTGTTTTTATTTATTGGGTGGGTTCAGATTTGGGTGTATTAGTGCAAGAGCCCAAGTAAAATATTAGGCTTGTGGGTTAAGTGGCCCAAAGGTCCAATATCACTTAAGGTAAATGTCAGAATAGTAAAAAAGGTAATTACAAGGGTACTAGGGGGTTCAATTTGGATAGGGATTAAGAGAATCTTATCCTACCAAATGGGAAGCTTCTGGATAAAGGCTTATAGGGATTATTTTGGAAAAAGAGGAGGAAATTCTGTGGGCAGGGGTTGAAGTGAATTAAAATGAAAGTTTAAAAGGTACATTTGAATGAGAAAAACAAGTTTTGTTGCCCTAATTCTCCTCTATAAAAGATCCCTCTTCCATTCATTAGGGTAAGAAAAAAAAGGGAGAAGAGATAGGCAAATGGCATAAATCAAAGTTTTTTTCTAAAAAAGGTTTTCTTCAGAAATTTTGAGCTTTCTTTGGTCCTCAAGTGTTTTCCTAGGTTTCAAAAGTTTGAGCTGATTCTTGGGTTTGTTGATTGCTGGTTTTTGCTGCTGAATTTTTACCTTTTTGACTTCAGAACCTTATTGGGTTTATCCAGCTAGTTTTCTGCACTTAAGTATGTTTTACATTCTGCAATCACTCAACTTGAATTGATGAATACAAACCTGGTGTTTTAAATGCTCTATCATGTGTTTAGTTTGCTTTTTTGTTATTGATGTCCATGATTCCTTTAGATGTATTGATGTTCTTTCTTTACTAGCATGTATTTAACATTTCTACTTAGCCTAGTTCTGTAAATGAATGAATTCAAAATCAGATTAAATGCAGCGAGTAGTGTATGCCTACTGATCTAATGAAGTTCAGAAGGTTGAGTTGGTTGGCTTGATCACAAGTTGTTCAAATCCATCCAATGAGTAGACTAAATCAATGAAGTTGGCTCATGTGATTCTGTAGCTGCATTGTCAAGGAAGCAGTATAACAAATGTATATGTTTGTAATTTATTTTTAGCCAGAATTGTAAATTAATTACGATGCACACAAGGTTATCTATGTAATAGACCCATTTGAGTTTAAAACATCAGTTTCTTCTTGTTAAATGTATTGATTTACTAAGGCATAGTTAATTTGTAATATCAAAGTGGATGAACATTTCATTTGTAAAAATCTATTAAGTTCTCTGCATTTCATGTATTGTATGTATTAGGACTGGCGGGACTACTTTCTAGGCCCTAATAGAATTCAGTCCTTATTCTAAGATGCTATCACATCATGGGCTTCATCTCTTAGCCAAATTCAAATTGTATTTGAACCTGTTAGAGATTTGTTTTGGAAAGAACAACCAAATGTCAGTTCAATGATGTACCGTTAAATTATTGAAGTAAGCAGAATTCATTTAATTAGAGTTATTAAGTAATCAATGCTAGGTTGCTAATGATGTACTTGACTCTTATATACTCATCCACATGTCATTTCCGTGATCCTGAGACTTTCAATAATCTCAAAATAGCTTAGGAAATAATCATGAACATCCTAGTTGGCTTTAGGCACGATTAATAAATTATCGTGGCCATGGGTAAGGTTCCCGTGGCATGGTCACGATACCTATTTCCCAAATTCGAGTGCACATTTCATGTGACCCAACCACAACTTCGAATAATAATAAAATAAATATGTTATAAATCTTGGGTGCATTTCACGTGACGTGGTTTGCAATGTGTACCAAAACAACAAGTGTACGACAATCGTGACTTGTTCCAAAAATAACTCCATAAATAAATAAAAGTGGTTATAAAGTTAAAAATGAACAATAGGTTTAAACATGTGATTAATCAGATAATTAGGCCAATTATTAATTGTTGAACGACCGTACTAAAACTACAGAACTTGGGAGTGCCTCACACCTTCTCCTGAGTTAACAGAATTTCTTACCCGGTCTTCTATGTTTGCGGACCAAAAATAAAGTCAATTTCCTCGATTTGTTATTAAAAATAAACTGGTGACTTGGGACACCATAAATTATCTCAAGTTGCGACTCTAAATAAAATAAATAATTCCATTTCGATTAATGTCACTTTAATTGGAAAATCTCCCTATTCCATTATATCCTCTTCGGGAAAAAAGGGGGTGTGACAGCTCTAGCGACTCTGCTGGGGATCGAACCCAGAATCTCTAGTTCAGGGTTCAAGAATTCGAGCTTAGAATAAAAGTTATACTTGGCTTTTATTTATTATCTGATTTTTATTACATGTTTGAGCCTAATGTACTAAATGTCGCTTTTTACTGCTTTGATATTGTTTGAACTATATATAAATTGTTACGAAACCCTTCTTCTCTCTAAGTCTTCTAAATCTTCTGGGAAGTGCACGTTAGCGTGACTTCTTTTCTGTTAGAGTCATACCCTAATTTAGAATGAGGTTTCGATCAGTTACAAAGCCGGATAGCCTTTTGGATACTGATACGTTCCCCTCCTCGACTCAAGTTGTCCGGTCGGGTAAGCCAGGTCTAGAACAATACACCTAGATTTTAAACCTAGAATAACATACCCTCATGCCGGATCCCTAGTAAGAACGCTTATTTGCATCACGTGCATTTGACTTTGGGGACTCAATATAGGGGTTGGGTCCGTCTAGGACAGGTGTACCCAAAAAATCAAAAGACCATCTTGATGCATTTTTACATGCTACTTGTACATTTATTTGCTTCGGTTTGCATGTTGACCGGTTTCTAGAATAGAGAAGAAAAGTCAAGAAAAACTAAAATTGAGGTGAGAGAGAGAGAAAGTCACCCGTTTCTGAAAAACCTGGTGTTCAAAATATCCTGAAACTCTACCGAAATTTTGAAGAAAAAAAGAGAGAGAAAAAGTAATTTCGAAATAAGTCATATTTTTCAATTATGTCTAAGCTGACCGAAATACACAGGTTTGATTCTCATCGGATGTGAGATACGTAGGCAACCCTCATCGGGTCCAGCCCCGCTTTTGCAAAAATAACCAAAAATAAGGAATGTTGTTATTTTTGTCATAAATAAAGTTAGGTGATGTCGTTTTTGTCCAAATAGCCAGACATGTCCCGACGGGACGCCGAAAGGTCTTTTTGCAAGAATAGCCACTGATGGTCCCTTTGTCAATTTTTGGCCACCTAGCAAACACAATCCTAAAATATTCCCTTCTGAAGTGCTGAAAGGCCGTATTTGCAAAAGTAGCCATGATTTGTTTTAATTTGAATTTTTGCAAAAAATAACCTTTTGATCAATTTTTTTTCTTTAAAAAAAAAAGCTCACATGTTTTAACCCAATCACCTTAATCTAAATGTGCAGAATGAGCACGGTTCAGAACTTACCAGTGAAGGTTATGACTGAGATTTTATTGGCACTCCACATGTGGTGGGAAGATTTGGGAAAATAAGGGTGAGACAAGGTCAACCACTACCTGGGGCACTCATTGGATTACTGAAGATTAAGTCTAGGAGTGATGTAATAGAGGCATTAGTATCATTCTAGGACCCCGCTCACAACGTTATGCATTTCTCGGATTTTGAGCCTACACCTACCTTGGAGGAAATGGCAGGTTAAGCTGGGAGTACATAGGGTTTAAGACACAAATATTTGATAGCTCCAAGGGCCGTTACACCCTATAAGTTTCTAGACCTACTGAAAATAAGCAGGCAGATCCAGTATGCAGATTTGGCGAAGGGATTTTCCACTTTACACTTTCTGTACCAGTGGTATGGGGCATTTTGGAGGATTGGAGGACCTAGAAAGTGGATTTTGCAATAACGGAGACCGATCAAAGTGGGAAATACAAAGATGTTTTGCTTTTATGGTGGAATTTCTAGGCCTTTTAGTGTTTCCAAGGAAGGACGGGAATATTAATTTGCGTGTAGCTAGAGTAGTCAATGTTTTGACTACCAATGCCAAAAGTACCCTCGCACCCATGATCGTAGCAGAAATATTTCGAGCTCTCACAGCCAGTAAAGCTGGAATAGAGTTTTTTGAGGGGTGCAATCTGTTATTACAAATATGGATGATTGAAAACCTTTGTCACCATCCCTAATACATGAACTACGGGTCTACGGGAAAAGGCTGCATCGAGGAGTTTGGTACACGGGTGACTGGATTTGAAATACCAGAAGAGGTCAAAGATTGGATATCCCACCTTCATTCCATAACTGCGGATCAGATAAAGTAGACACTGGGTTGGCTTCTCGTTGATGAGATTGTATACATGCCTGCCACCGGTCCCTACTTCTTGCTAATGGGTCTCCGAAGCATCCAACCCTATGCCCCATACTGGGTTTTGAGACAACTTGGAAGATGCCAGATAGTTCCCATAGACGAAGATCTTAGTATTTACGTAGTTGAAATCCGCTCCGAGGCTCAATTTCCTGAAGAAGTGGTTCGCTGGATTTGGAGCGAATGCCAGTATTTGGGGGGGGGGGAACCCAAGTGCGTGATTTATCCAGGGGTGAGATTTCGCCTAGTTATCTTTCTTGGTATGGGAAGAGAGTCGCGACAAATGATGAATCTGAAAGGCCAACCAAAAATCCCCATATCCAAGAATTTGTTGACGCATCACAAGAACATTGGGCTTGGTTAACCAAAGAGAATGACTATAGGGCTACCATAAGCAAGTTAGAAGGGCAAACCAGAGACATTAAATTTGATAGTGGTTTGCAGGCTGCTGTGGATGAAGGAGAAAAGAAAAGGTTGGCCCGAGAAAATGATGTCCTCCGAGCTCAAATTCAGATGATGAAAATAGCTGCTGAAAACCCTAGAAGAAGCAAAACGGATGAAAAACTCATAAACGGTCTTAGGCGAAAAGTGTGTAATTATGGGGCTGATTTGGAAAAAGCCGAGGATAAATTGGTGAAAGCCCATGCAAATTTTGCCAAGAATGTAGAAGAACGGGTGAGGTTTGTTCAGCAGTTAAAAGAAACATATGACAAAGGAGTCACGAGTTTAAAGAAAAAGCCGACTACTCTTGAAAATGAAATGGCCCAGCAAACAACAAACTTCAAAGCGGAAAGAGAGCATTGCTATGCATTGATGTCTCGACTAGAAGAGGACATGCAATAGTTACAAGAGCAAAACCATACGTCCATACAGGTTTTGGAGGCCAGGTCTTAGCAAATTGGACGCCTACTCCAAGAGAAGGGCGTCATTAGAGAAAAGATTAGGGGAATTGCTGATTATGTCGTAATGAAATGCCATGAATGCGAAGATATGACCAGGTCCATGTTCTTCTCCACTGTGATAACTTTTGTCCGCCAGATAATGGACGACCTAGATCGTTTCCAAGAAGATATTGCACGCAGGCCCGCGCCGAGACCGACTGATGTCCCGCAAGCCCCTGGAGTAGTATTGAAGGCTCTTATGTATTCTTGATTTTCTTTTCGAGTCTGTATTTCAGTTTTTAGAGCCTGTTAGTCTTCTTTGAGTCTGTTTTTGTTTTCTAGTTCTTAAGTCTGTATGTCGGAGTCTTTGTAATAGAGGAAAACCAGAAATTTTTATTTAATGAAATATTGAAAACCCAAAAAATTTCTTTCTTTTATTTCGCATTTATCCCCTGAACTATGTAATGATCTGATTCATGTGACGTTGTGATACGTAGACAATCCCCATCGGATCCGATCATAGTTATAGACAACCCGAGGCAAAAAAAGAGAAGAAGAGAAGAAAAACCAAAAAAAAAGAGGAAAAATAAAAGAGCGCAAAGAAAGAAAAGATTCAGGATTTGGAAGTGGACAAAAAGAAAAGCCGAGATAAGACATGCAGCCGTTGCAAAAACATGTAGAAAAACATTTAACTGTTTAGGTGCATTACATTCCCCCAACATGTGATTCCCTATGTGTTAAATGTTTCAAACTAACCGGTTTGTTGTGTATGTTATTTAAGAACAGGTTCTGTTTTTAGGTGGTTGGTTTTGTGGTAACCTGGCTTCACACCCTTACTTTACAAGATCTAAAGAGAGTGTCGCAATGACATCAGAGAGTCATCTATTAATCATTAACCCCTAAGAGGATAGCCCGACATCGGTTATCCCGGCCTCAAAGTCAACAACTGCTGAAGAAAACAGAATACTGCATCTTCGCATGTTGGAAATGCGGGATGCTTGGTCTAATGGCAGAGAACCGCCCAGTTCAATCCCTGTATTTTCCGAACTGATTCCCAAGACAAATGGAACCTCCAACGTCCCTATTCTCGTAACCAACCCGTTCATCCCGTTCGGGTACCCCACTATGTCAGCTAACTTCATCGGTATGCCTTCTGAGCTTTGCCCCCAAGCACCATTTTCAGGAGTATCTTCTACGATATTCACTGACCGCCAATCTCTACTATGGCACAGCCAACAGTTCCTAGGCCATGTTTTGAATCGTCAGCCTTCACTTTCTAAGTACCATAATTTCAACTAGACACGACTCATGTCACCCCAAACTCCTACCCTCAGCACCCTCGGTATGAGTCTCCCATGGAACAGGAAAGGACCGTGAAGAACCCCGAGCAAAAAGAGATAACTCAAAAGATTAAAAGCATCGAACAAAGTCTTAAGAACATGCAAGGCCTGAGTGGCCAAAAGAGTGTCTCGTACGCTGACTTGTGCATGTTTCCTCATGTTTATCTGGTTGTTGGCTTTAAAATGCCAAAATTCGAAAGATATGGTGGGCACGGAGACCCGATCACCCATTTGAAAAGATATTGCAATCAGTTGAGGGGGGCAGGTGGAAATGAAGAACTTCTGATGGCCTACTTGGGAGAGAGTTTGGCCGGAATTGCTTTGGAGTGGTATATGGACCAAGACATCTCCCATTGGCATATATGGGAAGACTTGGCCCGGGATTTTGTAAGACAGTTCTAATACAATGTGGACATAGCTCCGGACAGAAATTCTTCGTCCAACCTAAAAAAGAAATCTTCAGAAAGCTTCCGAGAATACGCTATCAAATAGCATGAACAAGCGGCCAGGGTAAAAACCCCCAATGGATAAGTCCGAGATGGTCAGTGTCTTCTTACAGGCCCAAGAGGCCGATTATTTCCAAAACATGATGTCTGCCATGGGCAAACCATTTGTAGAGGCCATAAAGATTGGAGAAATGGTTGAGAATGGATTGAAAACGGGTCGCATCATGAGTCAATCAACTATAACAACCACTTCCCAAGCCATCCAGAGCGGTTCGGGAGGTTTAGCAAACCGAAAAAAGAAAGAAGAAGGAGCCATGATGGCTTCAAGCTCGAGGAATTCTTGCCAACCCCGAGGTTACTTGGTTCCCCTCCTAGGACCCCGCAACATTACTACCCACACCAAGATGCAGCATATGCTATGACCCCTCATCCTTATGCAGTAATGAACGTCCAGCCATACACTCGCCCACAATAGCATTACAATCAGAACCGAGCTTCACCTCCAAGAAACAACCCTCCTCACCAAGCCCCATATAATCCATGTCCACCACAGAATAATTACCAATATCCTTGTAAACCACCCAGAAAAGCTAACTTCACCCTTATTGGTGAGACATACTCCAGCCTTTTCCCAAAATTAGTCCAAATTGGCATGTTACAGCCTGTACCTCCAAATAGGCAAAACCTGGAGTCACCATCTTACCGACCAGGTACTAGATGTGCTTATCACTCAAGGGCGGAAGGGCATGACACTGAAGATTGTTGGACCCTTAAGAGGGTAGTCGAAAATCTGATAGAACAGAAGTGGGTAGTGTTGAGGGATGAGGAAGTCACAAATGTAACCAATAACCCGTTTCCAGCTCACAACAATGGGCCAGTCATTGGGATGATTTGTGCGGACAAAGAATTCGACCCAGCTTTGAAAGCTATCATTGCTATTGCTGACTCAGAAAAGAAACCCAAAGCTGTAGCAAAACAAGCCAAAGATGAGAAGAAGATCAACTCCACTCCCCAAAGCGCAGAAAAGGCTGTGGAAACCAAGACAGGTGCAACACCTCCTAAAGATGCCATTCTCTATATTCCTAGGCCCCTAGAAAGGAACAGTTAGTGTTGAGTCCTCCCAAAAGGCTTGAGAAAGACAAGGTTATGCTGAAGGTACCAAAGATATACATACCAAAGGGGAATTATGTGGTGCGGGGGCCGATAATTTCACCCAGGCTGACTGAGCCCGTGGTTATCAATCGCGCACCACAGAGTCCCATGAAAGACCCCACTGCCATCCCTTGGAACTACAATAAAGCGGTGGTCACATACAAAGGAAAAGAAATCATGGGGGAAGTAAATGAAATGAACTAATCTAGGAAGTACCTCAACCTGGAGAAACTGAACGAGATAAAGCAGAAGTGTTTTCTGCTTAAAAACCAGTCAGTGCTGAAGAATCAGAGGAATATTTCCGAAAGATGAAAACCTCGGACTACATTGTAATTGATCAACTCAGAAAGACCCCCTCTCAGGTCTCACTTTTGTCCCTACTGATAAGCTCGAATGAGCATCAGAAAGTGTTGCTAAAGACACTGAATGAGGCATATGTTCTGATCGAGACCACGGTTGAACAGTTGGAAAGAATAGCGGAAAGATTTTTTGAAGTCAACTGAATCTCCTTCAGCCGAAATGACTTGACTCTAGAAGAGGATGCCCATAACAAAGCTCTTCATTTGACCGTCAAGTGTGAAGGATATTATGTGAAAAGAGTTATGTTGGACGACGGATCTGGGGTCAACATTTGCCCTCTATCAACCTTACAGAGGATGGAAATTGGGACTGAAAGGATTACACCCAACAATGTTTGCGTACGTGCTTTCGACGACATCAAGCGGGATACGATAGGGGAGATTGATTTGGTCCTAACTATTGGCCCTATAGATTTTGAAGTAACATTTCAAGTTCTAGACATGGACACTTCCTTATAACTTTCTCCTAGGAAGGCCCTAGATCCATGCTGCGGGAGCCGTACCCTCTACTCTCCACCAAATGGTTAAGTTCGAACATGAAAACCAAGAAATAGTTGTCCACGTAGAAGATGAGCAATCAATCTACAGGGACCAGTCAGTCCCATGTTTGGAGGCTAGAGAGGGTACTGAACACATAGTCTACCAAACTTTTGAGATCGTGGTTGTAGACCAGTGTGAGGAAGGAACTCCATGTCCTCAACCCTGATTATCAAACACATCAATCATGGTCGCCAGTGAAATGATCAAACATGGGTATAATCTCGGGAAGGGGCTCGGGGTATCTTTGCAAGGCATTATAGAGCCCATCACTTTGACTGCCTGCAAGAAGTTCTTTAGCGTAGGCTTCCGATCTACAGAGGCCGATGTAAAATGGGCTAATGAACGTAAGAAAAATGGATGAGTCCTGCCTCAGCCGATCCCGCATCTCGCCAGGACGTTTGTTAAGCCAAGGTACATAGAAGAAGAAGAGGCCTTCAAGGCCGAAGAAATTGAGGACATCTGTGGGGAAATGAGGCAAATGTTATATGAGGTTCACATGATCCAACCGGGTGAAGGCTCAAGCACTACTGAGGTGCAATATATGGGGCCAAATGCCAAGCTTCAAAATTGGAAGGCTACTCCATTCCTAGTCAGGCAGGAGTCCCGGTAGTTCAGTCTTGCCTTCTTTTCTGCATTTCGAGTTATTTCAGGGTGTAACTCGAATGTTTTTAGTTTATTGTCTTTTAAATTCCGATGTAAACCCTCCTATCTTCAATTCAATGAAATGAAATCAATATTTCATCATCTATGAATCTCTTTCTATTAGTCTTTCTGATTTTGTTATTTTTCTTATCTCTCTTTTCAGTTCTAATAATGCGGACTTAAATAACATGACATGCTTGCGAACTTCATGCCCGGATCTTAACACGATGTCTAACTGTGAAATAATGAATCAAGAACCAGAATATAATGAAGATGAGGCTTCTAGGGAAATAAATCGAGAACTAGAATAATTTGAGAACAAGCCTAAGACAAACTTAAATAAAACTGAGCCAGTTAATTTAGGTAGTCCGGAAGAGGTCCAGGAAACCATGATAAACATTCACGCTGATGAAAGAACTAGAGATGCATTGATCCAACTTTAGTTCGAATTCAAAGACGTTTTTGCCTGGTCCTATGATGATATGCTAGGATTGAGTGTTGATTTAGTGGTGCACAAATTTCCAACTTTTCCCGGTTATCCACCTGTCCAACAAAAGCAGAGAAATTTTAAAATAGATATCAGTGACGAGAACAAAGAAGAGGTCACCAAACAGTTGAAAGTCGATGCGATCCGAGTGGTCCGATACACCACATGGTTGGATTGGTCCCAGTGCCAAATAAAGATGGGAAAACTCGAGTGTGTGTTGATTATCGAGATTTAAACAAAGGAAGTCCCAAGGACAACTTTCCATTACCAAACATCCACATTCTTATTGACAACTGTGCCAAACATGAGATACAATCTTTTGTGGATTATTATGCTGGGTATATCATCAGGTTCTAATGGATGAAGAAGATGCAGAAAAGACAGCTTTCACCACACCCTCGGGTACTTACTGTTATAGGGTCATGCCGTTTGGTTTAAAGAATGACAGGGCAACTTACATGAGAGCTATGACCACCATCTTTCATGACATGATGCACCAGGAAATTGAGGTATATGTGGATGATGTGATCATTAAATCCAGAATGCAGGATGACCATGTGCGAGATCTGAGAAAGTTCTTTGAGCGTCTGCATAAGTATGACATGAAGTTGAATCCAGCTAAATGTGCCTTTGGAGTTCTGTGTGGGAAAATTTTGGGGTTTATAGTCAGTTAGAGGGGCATCGAGCTAGATCCAAAAAAGATAAAGTCTATTCGGGATTTGCCACCTTCGAGAACCAAGAAAGAGGTTATGAATCTATTGGGAAGGTTAAATTACATCAGCAGATTCGTTGCGTAGCTGACTACCACCTGCGAGCCCATATTTAAGCTATTGAAGAAAGATGTGACAACTAGATGGACGAATGAGTGTCAAGAAGCTTTCGACAAAATCAAAGAATATTTATCAAATTCGCTGGTGTTGGTCCCACCCGAGCTTGGAAGGCCTTTGTTCTTATACTTAACAGTGTTGGAGAATTCTTTTGGATGTGTTCTCGGGCAACATAATACGACCGGGAAGAAAGAACAAGCCATATACTATTTGAGCAAGAAGTTCACTAGTTATGAAGCCAAGTACACTTTGTTGAAAATAACTGGTTACGCCCTAACTTGAGTCGCTCAAAAGCTTAGGCATTACTTGTTGGCTTATACTACCTATCTCATAACCGGACTGGACCCTTTGAAGTACATATTCCAAAAATCGATGCCCACAGGAAGGAAAGCAAAATGGCAAATCCTACTCACTGAGTTTGACATTGTTTATGTCACCCGCACGACAATAAAAGCTCAAGCTTTGGCGAATCACCTAGTTGAGAATCCTGTCGATGATGAATATCAGCCCTTGAGTACTTACTTTTCGGACGAGGAAGTAAATTCGGTTGAGTTAATTCCAGAAGACACCAATGCTTGGAAAATGTTCTTTGATAGAGCTGTAAATGCAAAGGGTGTCGGGATTTGGGCAATTTTGATTTCGCCCACTGGTCAACACTATCCGGCCACAACCCGACTTTTTTTCTTCTGTACGAACAACACTACCGAGTATGAAGCTTGCATTATGGGCATGAGCATGGCGGTTGATCTGGATGTGGAAGAATTGTTAATCATGGGAGATTCGGACTTGATTATTTGAAAAGCTTAAGGTGAATGAGAAACCCAAGATATCAAGCTTATCCCGTACAGGCAAAATGTAGAAGATCTTAGCAAACGGTTCAAGTCCATAGAGTTCAAGTATATTCCTCGGTTCTATAATGAAATAGCTGATGTATTAGATACTTTGGCCTCAATGCTACCGTATCTGGGCAATGACCACATTGATCCACTGGAAATCCAAATTCGAGAAAGACATGGTTATTGCAATACAATTGAAATAGAACCAGATAGTCAACCATGGTATCATGATATCAAAATGTTCTTGAAAACAAAGGAATATCCCGAGCAAGCCAGTGGAGACCAAAAGAGAACCATTAGAAGGCTCGCTAGTAGTTTCTTCTTGAGCGGAGAGGTCTTGTACAAAAGAACTCCAGACCTGAACCTTTTAAGATGCGTAGATGCCCAAGAGGCTGGAAAAATCATGAATGAATGCATGCGGGAGTATGTGGACCCCATATGAACGGATATGTCCTTGCAAAGAAAATCCTTCGGGCAGGTTATTATTGGATGACCATGGAAATGGACTGCTTCAGTTTTGTCCGCAAGTGCCATCAGTGTCAGGTACACGGTGACCTGATTCATGCACCACCTTCAGAATTGCATCCTATGTTAGCACTGTAGCCATTCATTGCTTGGGTATGGATGCCATTGGGCCAATCGAGCCAAAAGATTCAAATGGGCACGGATTCATCTTAGTGGCCATTGACTATCTCACAAAGTGTGTTGAAGCAGTCACTTACAAAGACGTCACCAAGAAAGCAGTGGTGGACTTCGTGCATTCCAACATTATTTGTCGTTTTGGTATTCCTAAGACTAGTATTACTGACAATGATGCAAACCTGAACAACCAGTTGATGAGGAAGGTATGCGAACAATTTAAGATTACGCATCGGAATTCTACCCCTTACAGGCCCAAAGCTAATGGTGCTGTTGAAATGGCAAACAAGAATATCAAGAAGATCCTCAGAAAAATGATTCTAAGTTCTAGACAATGGCATGAAAAACTGCCTTTTACATTATTGGGATACCGCACAACTATGTGCACATCAGTTGGCGCAATACCCTATCTATTGGTTTATGAAACTGAAGCCATAATACCTGCAGAAGTTGAAATTCCATCTCTTTGAATTATCGTTGAAGCTGAGATTGAGGGCAATGAATGGGTCAAGACCCATCTAGAATAGTTAACCAAGATTGATGAAAAGCGGATGGCCGTAGTCTACTACGGGCAGTTGTATCAATAAAGAATGGCCCGTGCCTACAACAAGAAAGTGCGACCTAGAAACTTTGAAGTGGGGCAGCTTGTTCTAAGCCGTATTCTCCTGCATCATGAGGAAGCAAAAGGAAAGTTCGATCCAAAATTGGAAAGGTCCGTACATTATAAGAAAATTGTTACCAAAAGGGGCATTGTACTTGGGAGACATTGAAGGAAATGATCCCGAAACAACTATCAATGCGAACGCGGTCAAAAGGTATTATGTTTAACCCTTTTGCGATACTAATATTCTCCGATTGGGATGACGAAGGCTTTCATTCTCACTACCCAAACTCTGCAAACCCTTTTGAGACAATTACTTTTCTTTGATTACCCTCTTTGAAACTCGAAAATATGTATAAAAGGAGCAAAACAAAACAGAAAAACAAAAGAAAAATAAAAAACAAAGTTTCCTGAACTATGTTCGACTTGATTCCGAAAGGATACATAGGCAGCCTCTCACTGGGGTTCAGTCACACCAAAACAAAAATCCACATTCCCTAAAAGTTGAAACTGGGCAGAAATTACAATGATCCGGCAATAGCTTTTGCTTGAAATATTCCAAAGTTGCAATTCAATCCAAATTCTTTTTGCCCCAAATCCTATTCAAGTCCTTCCGGCCAATCGTTAAAGATATTCAAAATTGGAGGACATGGTTACGTGGAACTGATACAATCAAATGAGAAAAATAAAATGAGAGAGTCATATGGGTGAAAACCCACATGGGCACCATAGGGCGATGGTAAGTAGAGAAATTGAGAATGAGAGAGTCTTGTTAATCAAAACTCGTAAAGAGCACTATTAGGCGATGGTGAGAAGAGAAATGAGAGAGGTCAGTTGGTGAAAACCCGCAAAGAGCAGCACTGATCAAAAAGGGGATCCTTACAACCATTAGTATTGATAGAGTCCTGGCAAGGTTTCTCAGTTTTGAGATATGGGTTATGATGGGCTTATGAAAGTTGGATGGTTTACAGAGATCGGGTATCCAGTTCAAGAAGCATGTCATGTCCATTGAAGTCTACGTGCACTCCAGATAAGTCTTTCTTTCCTTTCCCCAAAAGGAACACCTCCCGTTTAAATTTATTATCCTGTCCGTTGTTTACTTTTTCTTAAATCCCTTTCGGTCTAATTCTGCTCCGAAACTAATACAAAGAAAAGATGGCAAGATTGGTTTACAGGGTTTTATTTGACAAAAGTCCAATATGCAAGAAAGGCACCTAGCCTCAGCAGGAGCATCAAATCGATCTCGACTGGCCATGATGGTCGATGCTTCAGAGTCAAAAACTCTTGAAAAGAAAAAAAATCAAAGTCAAATGCCCGTAAAGGCAAAATAAGGTGGAAAAGGCCCAAATCCCACATGGGTTAGTCATTATGTAAAGTTTGGGAAGTGTCAAGACCCCTGGGATTTAAAAATGAAACCGATTCCCAAAGAGCAAGCAAGCAATGAAGATCTTTATTGAAAGAGTTGGGCCAAGATCAAGTAATTGAAACAATCAGGGCCACAAAACTAACTACCGTTTCAAATTGACAAATTGTTCTTTGTTTGAAAAACAGGGGAAAATAGGTGCAATTCAATGCAACCTTGTAAGAAGCAGGTGCGATAAAAGCAAAGTAAGCAGAGATCAAAATGGTTATACAACAAAAGTCAACCCAAAAGGGAACTCTCCTCCAAATTCTTTATTCATTCTCCTAAACAAAGTGAAAAGTGAAATCAAAAGAAAGAAAAGAAGAAAAGTTCGAAGCCATAGTAGTATAGGGTTACCAACCCCTAACTTCCACTTTTCCAACATAGGGTCCCACTCCCTAGTTGATGCCGGCATAACCCGATGACTTTTCCAACATAAGGTCCCACTCCCTAGTTGATGTCGCCATAACCCGATAACTTTTCCAACATAGGGTCTACTCCCTAGTTGATGCCGGCATAACCTGGTGACTTTTCCAACATAGGTTCCCACTCCCTAGTTGATGCCAGCATAACCCGATGAGTTTTCCAGCATACGGTCTCACTCCCTAGTTGATGCCGGCATAACCCGATGAGTTTTCCAACATAGGGTCTCACTCCCTAGTTGATGCCGGCATAACCCGATGACTTTTCCAACATATAGTCCCACTCCCTAGTTGATGTCAGCATAACCCGATGACTTTTCCAACATAGAATCTCCACTCCCTAGTTGATGCCAGCATAACCTGATGCCAACATAGGGTCACCATTCCCTAGTTGATGATTTTCCAACAATAGGGTCTCCAATCCCTTGTTGATTTCATTTTGGACATAGGGTCTACACTCCCTAATCTCTTTTTCTCAAGGATATACAATACTGATTTTATCACGTTCAATAGTGAAGTAGTATAGAGTTTTGGTTACAAATAACTCACAAAATTTTCCTAGTGAAAACTGGGGCAGAAAAGTTTGTTCTTTTATTTGTTTGGTGTCTGAGCAGGTTATACCTCGAGGCATAGGGTTCAAGACGACCAAAAGAAGAAATCTCAATCCAGAATAAAAGAAAAAAGAAGAAATGAACTCAAAATATAGAATCGGAGAAAAGATGTGGACTGCTCAAGACATGATTGAAGTTACAAGCTTGGCATGATCCGCCTTGATCCGAAAAGCTGAAGAAGAATGAACCAGCACTTGCAGCTAACAAAGCATCAAGATTTAGATCAGAGTGTACAGGAAGAACCAGCCAAGAACCAAGATCCAACTTCAGAAGGTTTATAGATAGGGATCTTGTAACTCATAGTTGATCGGCTTAGTTAGTTTAGTTTTTTATTTTCATTTGGTGTAATAAGGTGCTCAACAAACAGAAATAGTAGCAATAGCAGTGAAATCACAGCTTTTCGATAGTCCCAACTACCAAAACTTCCAGAACTACACTAACTAGATTCCTTTACAACCAAGGGTATGTAGACAACCTCCGAAGCAAGGTTCGGTCCAACCTTTTCAAAAGCTTCTCATGGAGTATCCAAACGGGCCAAAATCGCTCGTAATTGCTCATTTTATCTTTGCCCGAAAACTCTTCATGTTTCCAAGCAAAGAGGGGCAGCTTTGAGCATGAGATTTTTGCCCGACTAGAAATACTCCTACATAAATTAAAAATAGGTTTTTCTAAATTGTTTTTAGTTTTATAAGATTTTTGTAGTATTTCTTAATTAATTATTTGCATTTTTGTGTACATTTAATATTTTTAAAATCATAGAAAAATACCAAAATATCAAATCATCATTGCATGACATTTTTAAGTTTTAATTGCATTTAAAATTTAAATTGCATAAGTTAATTACATTTTATTAAATAAAAGTCATAAAATTATCATGGTCTTGTCTACATTTTAGTTTTATTAACTAGTGTTAAAATTAGTGAAAATAGGTAATGATAATTTTATAAAATGGATTAATTTAGAATCAAAAATTTGGATTTCATTTAGTTTATCTAAGGTTTTATTAAGAATTAAAATAATAATAATAAGTAGAAGAAAAGAAAAAACAAAATTAGGATTTCATTTTTGTTTGGGGTTCTGATTTTGGGCCACCCAAAATAAATTCAGTGGCTCAATTCCATTTTTTATTCAATTTCGCCCAAACCTAAACCTCCCCATACCCGGTCCAATATTTCCTCACCTAAACGACGTAGTTACACGCCAAAACTACGTCTTTTCAACCTTTCCATCCCCTTAAATGACCAGACCTAATCTCTGCCTCATAACCCACTCCCAAAATCAGTTAAACTTAGTTCACCCTAATCCCAATCTCTCTCAAGACCGCCATCCCCTTCCGCGGTCCTCCGCCGCCCGGAAATTGTCTCATGGCGGAGGACTACCTCCAAAATCCCTTGAATTTCAACCACATAACCCCCATCATCGTCTCATTCCAATTCCACTGTTAATTTCTCCAAAAAACTACTCATTTTCTCCGAATTATAGATCTAAGAATAAAAATCCAAACTTTTTGCTTTTCTTTGATTTTTTCCTAATCTGGACCTTATTTCTTGATGAAACCTACTTGAATCCACTACTCTCAACATGAGGAGTTGATTATTTGTAGGATAACTCATTTCATAGTTGGTTGGATTCCGGGCATTTAACCTTTGAGTGTCCAAAATGTCTTGAGCCTTTGCCTCGTCTCTTTCTTGGCATGTTTTGAGGATTGTAACATGAAGCACTAGCTGTAGAAGAAAGTCTGTCTAGTGTTCATGTTACAATTCCCACCATTGGCCAAGATTCTTGTTCGCCAGAGTTCGAATCGATTCGTTACTGCTTTTCTCCGGGATATCGAAGCTTTTGGCGATTTAATGGGTATACCTCTCCTCTTATTTCCATAACCCCTCATGTCATGACAAATTTATGTCTAAAAGTTTTTTTCTGGTTCATGATTGATTCATCAGTAGTAATAGCTCAATAATTAGATTTAATTGCATTGGTTAATGTATCGTCTTTTTGGATGCATCATTAATCTATTTTTCTAGTTAATGAAAGTTTTGTTTGTTTAAATCTTCACAGAATTGTTTCTGTTTATTGGGTGGGTTCAGATTTGGGTCTATTATTGCAGGAGCCCAAGTAAAATATTGGGCTTATGGGTTAAGCGGCCTAGAGGTCTAATATCACTTAAGGTAAATGTCAGAATAGTAAAAAAGGGTAATTACAAGGGTACTACGGGGTTCAACTTAGACAGGGATTGAGATAATCTTATCTTAACAAATGGGAAGCTTCTAGATAAAGGCTGACAGGGATTATTTTGGAAAAAGAGGGGGAAATTCTGTGGGCAGGGGTTGAAGTGAATTAAAATGAAAGTTTAAAGGGTACATTTGAATGAGGAAAAACAGATTTTGTTGCTTAATTCTCCTCTATAAAAGATCCCTCTTCCATTCATTAGGGTAAGAAAAAAAGGGAAAAGAGATAGTCAAACGACAGAAATCAAAAAAAAAATTCTAAAAAGGGTTTTCTTCAGAAATTTTGAGCTTTCTTTGGTTCTCAAGTGTTTTCTTATGTTTCAGAAGTTTGAGCAGATTCTTGGGTTTGTTTATTGCTGGTTTTTGCTGCTGAATTTTTACCTTTTTGACTTCAGAATCTTGTTGGGTTTATCCAACTAGTTTTCTGCACTTAGGTATGTTTTATATTCTGCAATCACTCAACTTGAATTGATGAATGCAAACCTAGTGTTTTAAATGCTCTATCCCGTGTTTAGTTTGCTTGTTTGTTATTGATATCCATGAATCCTTTAGATGTGTTGATGTTCTTTCTTTACTAGCAACGTGTTGAACATTTCTACTTAGCCTAGTTCTGTATATGAATGAATTCAAAATCAGCTTAATTGCGGTGAGTAGTGTATGCCTACTGATCTAATGAAGTTCAGAAGGTTGAGTTGGTTGGTTTGATCACAAGTTGTTCAAATCCATCTAATGAGTAGACTAAATCAATGAAGTTGGCTCATGTGATTCTGTAGCTGCATTGTCAAGGAAGCAGTATAACAAATGTATATGTTTTTAAATTCTTTTTAGCAAGAATTGTAAAGTTATTACGATGCACACAAGGTTATCTATGTAGTAGACCCCTTTGAGTTTAAAATATCAGTTTCTTCTTGTTAAATTTATTGATTTGCTAAGGCATAGTTAATTTGTAATATCAAAGTGGATGAAGATTTCTTTTGTAAAAATCTGTTAAGTTCTCTGCATTTCATGTAATGTATGTATTGGGCCTGGCAGGACTACTTTCTAGGCCTTGATGGAATTCAGTCCTGTTTCTAAAATGCTATCACATCATGGGCTTCATCTCTTAGCCAAATTCTATTTGTATTTGAACCTGTTAGAGATTTTTTTGGCAAGAACAACCAAATGTCAGTTCAATGATGTACCGTTAAATTATTGAAGTAAGTAGAATTCTTATAATTAGAGTTATTAAGTAATCAACGCTAGGTTGTTAATTATGTACTTGACTCTTATATACTCATCCACAAGTCATTTTCGTGATCCTGAGACTTCCAATAATCTCAAAATAGCTTAGGAAATAATCATAAACATCGTAGTTGACTTTAGACGCGATTAATAAATTATTATGGTCATGGGTACGGTTCCCGTGGCATGGTCACGATACCTAATTCTCAAATTTGGGTGCACATTTCATGTGACCCGACCACAACTTCGAATAATAATAAAATAAATATGTTGTAAATCGCGGGTGTATTTCATGTGACGCGGTTTGCAATGTGTACCAAAACAACAAGTGTACGACAATCATGACTTGTTCCAAAAATAACTCCATAAATAAATAAAAGCGGTTATAAAGTTAAAAATGCATAATAGGTTTAAAACATGTGATTAATCAGATATTTAGGCCAATTATTAATAGTTGAGCGACCGTGCTAAAATCACAGAACTTGGGAGTGCCTCAGACCTTCTCCCGGGTTAACAGAATTCCTTACCCGGTCTTCTGTGTTCGCAGACCAAAAATAGAGTCAATTTCCTCGATTTGGAATTTAAAATAAACTGGTGACTTGGGTCATCATAAATTATCCCAAGTGGCGACTCTGAATAAAATAAATAATCTCATTTCGATTAATGTCACTTTAATTGAAAAAACTCCCTATTATTTATATCCCCTTCGGGAAAAAGGAGGTGTGACAGTCGAAAGATGTGATTGCTAAATTAATGGACAAGAAGAATGAATCAAAAATTAGCAGATCCATTCGGCCTCAATCAAGGAAATCAGATTACAAATCAAGGAGCTATTGCCAGCAAATATTCAGTATCCTTAATTAAGCTCAATCAAAGGCTTGGTTGTCTCATGAATGAAAGTTGTGACAAGGAAAGTCACGATCGAATCCGGCCCTTCCCATGAGCAGGATTTGATGAGGCACCCCTTGGGTTAAATCCTTTTAAAGATCTCGTGCCTCTATTTTTGGTCAAGGCTCAACGGCTCTTTCCTCTCCTATAAGAAGTTTGCTAAGATCAAATAGAAGACTTGTGCAACTACACATATTATTTTCTAAGTCTCTCTACTTCTTAGCCTAGACACTGTAATCCTTAGTTTATCAGTGTCTCGAAAGATAGGAAGAGTTAGAATACAAAAGAGAGTTGTGTCACTGTTCAAAATTCATTGTTGCTATACTTCGTTGGTGGTGAACAAATCAAAACCATCTGTATTGTAATACTTTCAAAATCTAAAGGGAACCCTGGTGACCCAAGAAAAACTGGATGAAAGTACCACACCGATACCAAACTAGTATAAGATCGCTATGTGTCATTCTCTTTCCATTTGCTTTTATTTTACATTCTGCTATCAATCTAGTCAACTAAAATTTTGGGACTCAATGAGATCTACAGTCAAGTGAGAAGCAATGTACTACAGAGAAGGCCAGTTCTAATAGTAAATCAAGCTTATGTAGTAGCTGTATAAGAGGAGAGTCAAAGAACACTAGATGTTGTGGAACCAAACAAGGAACCGCTGACAATGCTTGCAGGAAAGGGTCAGATGTTCAAAGGCAAGAAACCAGGGCTTATTTGTGAGCATTGTGGTTATAAAGGTCAATTGAAGGAGAATTGATACAAAATAATAGGCTATCCTCCAGATTTCAAAAGCAAGAAGAAAGGGCAACTAGGTACATATAAACCTTTTGCTAATAATGCAACACAGATGTAGGTATTTAAACCAGAAATCAGCTACAAGGAAACTATCTCATAGCAAAGCAGTACAAATAGTTGGTAAACCTGTTGGAGAAAACTTCACTAGAAGAAAGGAGTACAGGACCATCAGAGTTATCAGGATCTTCAAACATGGCAGGTATTATGTCATTGATGTCTAGTGTATCAAATATATGTGTATATGATTGGTTAATAAACTCAGGTGCATCACACCGCATAACATTTTGCAAAAATGTATTGGATTCCATTAGACCTATAGAGGGACAAAGTAGTTATAAAGTGCAAACACCTACAGGAGATAGATCTGAAATCACACATGCTGGAGATGCCACAATCTTAGAGAACCAGAAAATTATGAATGTTTTGTATGTGCCAAACTTTAAGTTCAACTTGCTCTTAGTGTCCAAGCTGACTAAGGATTTATGTTGGTCTGCATGTTTTTTCCTTGATTTTTGTGTATTTCAGGGACTATACAGTGGCAGGGTGCTGAGAATTGGTAAAGAAGATAGTGGACTTTATATACTTAGTAGAGGAGATGTTGTTGCTACTGGTTCATTTCACAAAGAAGGGATAATAACCACACTATGGCATCAAAGTCTAGGACATACCTCTACACATGCTATGCAACACTTGCCTGATTTGAAGAACAAAGTGAAGCTAGAGATGCAAAAGGACTGTTAGATTTTCCCTTTAGCTAAACAAAGTAGACTGAAATTTTCTATAAGTAATAGTAGTTCAAATTGTGTATTTCAATTAATGCATGTTGATGTATGGGGTCCTTACAAGGTAGCAATCTATGATAGAAAATAATATTTTATCACTTTGGTTGATGACTATAGTAGATATACCTGGACTTGTTTGCTGAAATCAAAATGTGAAGTTCTTGTTGTATTGAAAGATTTCCTTTCCTCGGTAAAAAACCAGTTTGGTGTAATGGTTAAGACATTGAGAACAGACAATGGCACAGAGTTTTTCAATAATCAGTATAGTAAGTTGTTCAATTCACTTGGGATTGTTCATCAAAGCAGTTGTCCATATACTCCGCAACAGAATAGAGTAGTGGAAAGAAAACACAGGCATATCTTGGATATGGCTAGAGAACTCAAGATTCAAAGTAATATGCCAATCAGATTCTGGGGAGAATGTGTTAGAACAACAATATACCTAATCAACAAGATACCCACACAGGACTTAAATAAAATATCTCCTTATAAATTGATATATGGTAAACAACCAAGTATAGATCATTTGAGAGTGTTTGGTTATTTATGTTATGCTAGTACCCTACCTAGAGGAGATAAGTTTGCTCCTAGAGCAAGAAGGGCAGTAATGATAGCGTATTCAGAGACACAAAAAGGGTACAAACTATTTGATTTGGAATCTAACATTTTCTTTGTCAGTAGGGATGTAACCTTTAGAGAAGATGTTTTTCCTTTTTAAGGTGAAGAAGCTTGTCAAGAGGATTTGTTCATTCTTGCACCAGTAGACATGAACACTAATGCACTAAGAATATATGGTGATGATGTTTCTGTTGCAACTTAGGAAGACTTAAGCAATGGAAGTTTGGAGGAGAAGGAAATCCCTGCTACTCTCCCTCAACCAAGCCACACATCAATAGAATCATTATATGCATATCTGGATGAGTCAGCAAGAGTAAATATAGATATTCCAAATGCATTAGAAGATGTTGTAGCTGAACCTCTAGCCATTATGGAGAAAACTGAAGCAGATTTGCAAGAGCAACAAGCAGCAACTCAACAACTGCAGTCATTTGAACTTGTTAACAATGCAGAAGCTCCTACTCTTAGGAAATCCACCAGAGGCACAAAACCAGTAATTTGGCTCAAAGACTATGTTACTGGCTGGAAGCCATCAAGACACATTGCCTATCCAATCTCCAATTATGTCAACTACACACATTTTCCAGAACACTGCCAAGCATACCTCACCAGTTTCTCTGCCTTCACATAACCAAAGACTTTTTATGAAGCCTCTACAGATTAGAAATGAATTAACGCTATGCAAGAAGAAATTCAGGCACTTGAAGCAACAAAACTTGGGAGATAGTATAGTTGCCACCAGGAAGAAAGCAATTGGCTCAAAGTGGGTGTACAAAATCTAATACAAGGCAAATGGTGAGGTTGACATGTTCAAGGCACGCTTAGTGGCTAAGGGCTATACAAAATAGGAAGGTCTTGACTACCATGAGACCTTTTCTTCTGTTGCAAAAATGGTCACAATGAGGACTGTTATTAGCCTTGCAGCCTCTAAAGGTTAGAAATTATTCCAAATGAATGTAAACAATGCATTTCTGCAGGGTGATCTTTATGAGGAGGTATACAAGGATTCCATAAGCATGGGGAGTCTTAGGTTTACAAGTTACTTAAGTCTCTTTATGGACTCAAGCAGGCATCAAGGCAGCGGAATATAAAGCTGACTACTGCTCTTACTAAGGCATGATACATGCAAAGTGCCTATGATCAGTCTTTGTTCAGAAAGAAGTCTGGAACAGACTTGGTGATCATCTTAGTATATGTGGATGACTTGATGATTACTGGGAGTAGCAGTGATATGATAGATGGAGTTAAAAGGACATTACATAAGTCTTTCAAACTCAAAGACTTGGGAGAACTAAGGTATTTTTTGGGAATTGAAATCATGAGATCACACAAAGGAATACTAACAAATCAAATAAAGTATCCACTAGAGTTTATATCAGAATTGGGAATCAGTGGTGCAAAGTCTGTAAGTTCACCCCTTGAGAAAAATCAAAATTTTATTACTATTGACTAGGATAAGAATGTAGGACTCAAAGGAGATGAGGAGCTGACAGATATTGGAGGATATCATAAGTTAATTGGGAATTTGATCTATTTGATCATAACCATGCCTAATATCTGCTTTGCAGTACAACTCCTAAGTCAATTTATGCAATATCCAAAGCAATCACACTCAGAGATCAGTGACAGCCTATGTTATTGAAAAAGGGATCATTATAAGAGATTTCAGCCTATTGTGATTCTCACTGAGCATCATGCCCATACACCAGAAGATCAGTGACAGGCTATGTTATTAAGCTTGGTGAATCACTGATTTTCTGGAAGTCCAAGAAGTACCAGACAGTAAGTAGAAGTTCTCCAGAAGCAGAGTATAGAAACATGTCAACTGTTAGTGCAAAATTGATATGGCTAGTTGGATTGCTGAAGGAATTTGATGTGTCATTACAGATGCTAGTTAAGGTTTTTTGTGATAGCAAAACAACTTTACAAATAGTTGCAAATCCAATCTATCATGAGCGGGCAAAACATATAGAGATTGTTGCCATTTTGTGAGGGAGAAGATAAAAATGGATTGATATCCACTCATTATATATCTACAAGAGAATATATAACAGACATGATGACCAAGGGCCTTGGAGTTAGCTCAACATCAGATGTTGACGTTCAAAATGGGAATGTTCGATGCTTTCCGTTCTCCAGTTTGAGGAGGGGGCGGAGGGGGTAGGTATCAAGAACATTAGATAGAGTTAGTTAGTTAAGAAACTAATTGAGGGACCTAAGTGTAGACAAAAGAACTTTGAGGGTCATATTATTAGAGGGGTGTGAAGGGCACGTGATTTTGTTATACAGAACAGTGCCCTCCACAATTTAGTTATCATTTTTCTTCTTCTACTAAAGCAAAAATGCTCTCTTTTCTCTTCACCTCTTCTCTTCATTTTTTCTTCTTGATTTCGTGAGATTTAACTCTAGATTCAATTGCATGCTATAAAACTTAGATTAATAGAGTATAGATTTAACAAATTGACACCTAGTCACATATAGCGAAATAAATTGTATTATGTACATAAAAAATTCTGTTAGGTACATATAAGTCAAAAATTACTTTTTACGTATGTATATTAAATCTTGAATAACTTTAACAGAATTTCTGATTTCTCCCCTGACCACTTTATTTCAAATGGGAAACGATAACATTGGGTAAATAAGTGTTGTCATGAAAAAGACGAACGGTAAACTCAACAGAAAGCCTCCTTTTCTGTGCACCTTACCTTCCCTACCTTCAGCAGCCTTCTAAAGCAAGTATAGCTTTTATTTATGGAGTACATAATTAAAGCATTTATAGCTTTATAACTATGTGAGGAAGACAAAGTCAATAATGCACGTATCCTGGCAAGAAATACGCCACATACGCATAAAATTAAAGCCAACATGTACTATTGTTTTTTCCGAACCAGCTCTTTGACTACTGATTTTAGGAACAAGTTTATGTTGCCTTTCTGCTTGCGTTTAAGGATTGATATATATCTGTAAATGTCATGTCTGTTATAAATAGAATTCTATTTAAGGTGAATGTCTATATTTAGAGAGATTCTAGGGTTTATTGCTTGGTGGCTAAGCTATTCTCTCTCTATAAATAGAGGGTTCTATTCCATTGTAATTCATCCCATATCAATAAGAATTCTCTTCTCTCTACTTTTCTCTGCAACACTCTTCTTTTATTATTTCATAACACGTTATCAGCACGAGACTCTAGCCAATTGAGTAGAAGATTTGAGATTGAGCATAATGATTGTCAATTATTCTATGAATTTCCTTCATGATTAAATTCTGGATTTAGGGTAAGTATTTTACTTTTCTCTTTCAAATTCTTGACATTCTATAATTTGATTTTAAATACAAGCAAAGACGATAAATTTTGATTGCAACTCTAATAGAGTTTGAAAGATATTATAACCACCCAAAGTGGTAAAATTTCTATGCCTTGCCATGATCAAATTCATGTATGATCGTGGGCAAAGAATTGAAAACCCGTCCCATTGAATTTGCTCCATTCCCATTCCCTTTAGAGAATGTAATAGCAGTATGTGATAAGTCTGAAAGAAGACAAAATTATTACTGTGAATGTATCAATGGATGTGGACGTGACAATAGACAAAATTATAATCGTCATCATTATGGTAATGAGAACAATAAGGATTCTCAAAATAATCATTCACTTTGTGAAAGTAATATTTGTCATCGATTTGACATGAGATTTTATAAAGCACATATAGATGATTATGGTCCATTCATGATGTGAATATGACAACATAATACATATTCATTCTTGGAAGAATATGAATGTGCTAGTGGTAGTGAATATACCACACTCACCTCTAGAAGGAGGTTTGAGATGATATAAGAAAATAATGTCATTATTATGGCATAAATAGTCATCGGTCACGTACCTATTGCACACCAAAATATTTTGGTAATGCGATTATTATAGAATAACATAATGCAAGAAACATATCTTGCATATAATTTTGACCATAACCATAATGATATAACTTTCTCTTTAAAAGAGATATTCACCATTGATGCTGATGAATATGTGGTAGTACAAAATTAATTGAGAACTCTGCAAGAGCCAATTATACTATTTTGGAGAAACACAGTTGATTACCAATAAGGTATTGTGTTGTAGTAAGTCTCAAAGAAACTTATTCAGTTTCCAAAGTACACGTAAAAGTAGTTGATTATATTGAGACTATAAATAAAGGAAAGATTTAATATCTTCTATTACTACAACTTGTAGCGGGGTAATATGTATGTGAAAAGTTACCCGCTTTATTCTTCAGTTTGTACTACACAAATAAAAGAATGCCACAATAAAGTAGAACTTTATTGATATAAAACTCATATCATAATAAACTTGGAGTTTATTGATATCCAGTTGGCATAGCTGGTTTAGTCATATCAATTTAAGTATGATGTGCAAAAATAAAAGAGAATTCAAATGAGTAAACATTAAAGAACTAGAAAGTTCTTTACGAATTCTCCTAGATTGCTTGTTCTCATTAAATAGTAGACCAACTAAAATTGGGATTGAATCCCATAAACGCTGAAAATATCAAAAGTGAATATGGGCCCATTCGCTTGCCATGTATACCACATAAGATGCATCTATGAGATGGTTACATGTACGATTATTATTAACCTGCAACATGGTGTTTGCGAGGTAACTTGCTCAATAATTTGATTTATAGCATAATTTCTAGATTTTATATTCAAGAAAGTTTATCTTGATAAGTTGGTTTACATCACAGTTGGTTTAGCAAAATAATTTATTGAGTGCCTCCACTTAATAGCTAAACTATTGCTTATGAGAACAAAGTTACCTATATCAGTTTGTATATTACATTCTCCCCTCACAAGTGGTTCGGGGTCAGGAACCAAATAATTCCGTCTTATTATTATTGATGTGCGGTATATATTTTGATTAGCACCATGACACACAAAGATGGGCTCTCAAAGTTGAGGAAGCAAGTTAGTTTTTCTAACATGAGGGGGAAACATGATAAACATTTGATAAAAAGTTACTTGGAATTGATTATCATTTGTATATCTAGATCCTCAAATACGATAATATGAACTTGAAGTTCATAAAAGATAATTCATCTGCAATATATTGCAAAGTATGTTAGACGCATTTGCTGACCCAAAGAAAGTAACTATATTCTCATTGCAAATACTCATATTAAGTCCTAGAAGGACAAAGTCTATGGTACGCTTAAAGCATATAGACAAATCGGTTTCAAATAAAACTTCTTGATAAAGAAGATGAGCAAATGATCAAACTGATCATAAAAGGAGGCAAGTGATCTAGAAGATCACATGACATAATACTTCATAAAATCTCATGAGAGATTCAGGTACCTGAATATATGAATGAAGAGATCTCTATGTTATGTCTTTATGAAAAATTATTGGAACCGATATAAAATGTTCGTCGACGACATCTATCATAGCGCTAAGTATAGATAGGGATCTTAAGGTTGTCGAGACAGATACAAAAATATGGGCCAAATAGACGATACACAATTCAAATAAAATTGGTTTAATATGAAAGACATGTTGTTTTGGACATGTAGTTCAAATACTTGAAAGTATAAAGTCAATTGTATGTGCAATCAGTTTCCGATATCTTATATGTCTAGCATGACATAAAAACTTGATATGCATCTACAGTCTATTATATGGCTTATATGACTTAACTTATATGACAATCCATGAAGGATTTAAGTCGCTTAAAGCATATACAATTCTTGGTCTTGAAGTACCACATCCTAAGTGCAATTTGTGCACATATGTATCTTGCTATAACTATAAGCATGATAATGTGATAGCGAGAATACCTCTACGGAGATATTGAAAAGACCATTCTACGGAAGTTTATGAAGACATTACATCTCTATCAAGAATGATGATTTCAAAATGTAATATATTCATTCAAGTTAATATGGTTGATTTGTTTATCAAGTCTCTACCAAAAATCGTTTTGAAGATGGTGCATAAGATTGGAATGCAAATGCTTAAAGATGTGAATTAATGCTCTCATCAGAGGGAGTTAATGCGCGTTGCACTCTTTTTCCCTTACAAGGTTTTTCCCCATTGGGTTTTCCTTGCAAGGTTTTTAACGAGGCAACCAAAAAGCGTATTGTTAGATATGTGTACTCTTTTTTCTTTTCTACAATTTTTTTCCCATTGGGTTTTATTAAGTTAAGGTTTTAACGAGGCACATTATCTGTTGAATAGACATTCAAGGGGGAATGTTATAAATAGAATTCTATTTAAGGTGAATGTCTATATTTAGAGAGATTCTAGGGTTTATTGTTTGGTGGCTAAGCCAATCTCTCCCTATAAATAGAGGGTTCTATTCCATTGTAATTCATCCCATATCAATAAGAATTCTCTTTTCTCTACTTTTCTCTGCAATACTCTTCTTTTTCTTTTATTTCATAACAATGTCTTATTTTCGGGCAGAGGTGTTAATAGATATTTAAAAATCGACTCAACCTATCGAACCGTATTGTATCGAGCCGATTTTTAGGTGTCTTTTAATAAAATTGTAGTTTTTTATATAAATTTATAACGGTACCGATAATTAGGATAAATTTTTAATTTTATGAAAATAAACCGAAAAAATACTGAACCGGGTATCGAATAAAGTTATATGTTTTAATTTATATATTAAGTTTAATAATAATAAAGCATTAAAATTTTCTTTGGGACTTGGAATTATGAAAATGGGTACGAGCCAATAAGTAATTAAAAATCAAAATTCTAATTCCCAGACCTATTATGTTACTTCTATTGAGACAAAATTATTTCTAACATATTCACTAGCAAGCCACAAGGTATTCTAGCGATTATGAGTAGCAAACTACAATGTATCGAATATATTTCCTTGTGTATAATTTATATTCATCTATTTTAATATGTAATCTTCTATAGACTTTATTCTTGAGTCTCAACTTGGTTAATATCTTTTCACTTGTTAGCTTTATATTTTCTTTGTTTTTACTTAGTTTTTTTTACAATGCTGTAGAATAGTTGATGGATCTACACTTTGGCTATTTTTCATGTTTTCTAGAGAGTTTTGCTAAGTCGTATAAAAGTACGTATATTATTGCATTATACTATTGATTTTTACATGACATTTAAAAATTACCGAAAATTAATCGAACCTTACTGATACCGAAAAGAAACCGACATGATTGATATGGTTTCAAAAAGTCAAATTTGATTACACATAAATAACCGAAACATTAATATGGTACAAATTTTATAAAATAACTGACCGAATCAAATCATTGACACTCCTGTTTCTGGGTCATGTTTTTCCATCGGAAATAATTTCTCTTTAACGTTTTTGTTCAGGTAATTAATACTGTATTTCTTTTAACTGATAGTTTAGCACTGGAAAAGGTAATGTGAGTTCCAAATACCAATTAGCCTCAAATTTGCAATTAATCCAAGTGAAAGGGGAGGAAAAAATGGCGAATTTGTTTGACGAGTGACAATGACTTAAAAGACTTCTCCTAAAGCTGGATCTAGAAAATCAACACCTCTTCCTTTAATAATTGAACCAATAAAATATGGATACAACTCCTAATATCTGTGGTCCGTGCCCCCAAACGTGTCTAACTTTAACATTAACATAAACATTAATATAGAATACTTCACTGCATTCTCTTCCTCTATATGAAGGCTCCTATATATAGACCTCTCATATATTGTTTCCGCATAAACTCACATCTCTACCAACTCTCTCTCCTTACTTCTTAAGTGAAGAAACAAAAATCCACAAACCAAAAAGAAGTCTGCACCTGATATATACTACTTGTATACAGAGAGAATGGATCAAAATGTACCAGTAATGGCAAAAAAGTTCTGGAAAATAGTTCGAGTAGCCTTTTTCATGCTGAGGAAAGGGTTATCAAAGAGGAAACTAATGTTTGATCTCAGCTTATTAATGAAGCGTGGCAAAATTGCTAGCAAAGCCGCCATTCAAAACCTCATGTTCCACCATAATAATAATAATAATACCTACGGCCACCAATGTCCTTCCTCCACCTCTTCTTCCAAAGAGTACTACGAATTCAGCTGCAGTAACAGCCCTGCTTTCCACCTTCCCTTTAACCTCAACAAGCGCAGTAAGCACAGTCATCACCATGCACCTGCAACTGATGACGACGTTTTAATGGTGAACGCGGCCGTGTTGAAGGCGTTGGAGATGATTCAGAGTGGAACGGCGTCGCCTGCTTTGCCTGGATTTGGGAGAACTCCTACGGTGAGGCAATTAAGGGTAACTGATTCGCCGTTTCCTCTTAGAGATGGAGAGGGTAACAGTCAGGTGGATGAGAAAGCTGATGAATTCATTTCAAGATTCTACAGAGATTTGAGACGAGAAGCTTCTGCTTTTGCTTAATGTTTGACGCTTTTGAGAATTCATGCATGTGGTTATTGTATTGGGAAAAAACTGAGTTTATATTAAAGATGATTTGGCATGATACGTGGATTAGTTAAATGGTCAAAGCGCAGCAATTGACTAAGAGGCACGGATGGAAACAACCACGAAAAGAAGAATTTAAATAGGCACGAGACGACGTATAGATACGAGTCTCGTACCAATTTAAATTATTTACAGCCAACGGATTAGAAGGCATTGAAGGCAAAGATCTGATGACAGAAAGGAGTCCAAATTCATTATTAAATACTTGATACGTTACAAAATTGGTATTTAATAGGAATGATTGTATAACGGCTTATTTAATGTCATTTATTACTCATGATTATATCATTAAAGCTGAGGCTTCATTCCTTTACCTAGAATTATCTATAAAAGGAAGAAGTATCATCATTTGTAAGGACACAGAATACTATTGAGAATTTATTGAAATACACATCTATTTGTTTTTACCATCGTTCTCAAAAGTATTTTATTTTTGTCTCCTGATTATCAGTAACCCGAATTTCTTTTTAGCTTTGACCAAAGACTCAGATTTTTGGTTAAACAAATTGGTTCCGTTACCGGGAATCTGATAATCTTTCCTTTTAAGCTATATCTTATCTATTGTCGTCACCATGTCAAACAACAACGCCGACAACAATAGTAATAACACATTGGGAAACCATGAGAATCAAATACATCAAAATCAAGATAACGTGGTTCCCTCTCCTCTAAATTCACCACGTCAATCTCGTGAAGGCACTCCTGTTACTGAATCCCGTGCTGATCAACAAGAGCAATCTGAACATTTTGAAGGAGTTACAACTGAAGCTTTGCAAAAGCTAATTGATGCACAGGTCGGCAAAGCTCTTCAGGCACTTGTTAGTCGATTGCCTGCTGCGCCACCTACACCAACTCCTAATAATAATACATTGGAGAACCCCCGTTCTGGTCTTGATAATTCTGGAAACGGAGCAACCCCCAGTGAACCACAAGAAGGGGGACCAGGTAATTTAAATAATTCGTATTTGCAAAATTTAGTACTAACCTTGCAGAAACAGCTTAAGGAACAAAATGAGCGTATTGAACAAATCCCTGGAGTTCCACCTGTAATAAAAGGAGTAGACATGGACAAATACTCACAACAACCATGGAAGCCTAGTGCTGCTCCCCTTCCAATTCCGAAAAAGTTCAAAATGCCTGACATCCCGAAATATGATGGTACTACAGACCCACGTGACCACGTGACTGCATTTACAACCGGCGTAAAAGGCAACGACTTGACCAAACAAGAAATTGAATCAGTATTGGTCAAGAAATTTGGAGAAACACTCACCAAGGGTGCATTAACCTGGTATTCTCTTTTATCTGAAAATTCTATTAATTCTTTTGCTGAGCTTGCAGATTCTTTTATTAAAGCACATTCGGGAGCACAAAAGGTTGAGAAAAGGATGGAAGATATTTTCAAAATCAAACAAGGGGATTCAGAGTTGCTTAGAAACTTCGTTGATAGATTCCAGCGTGAAAGAATGACTCTACCTCGTGTGCCTGACAATTGGGCTGCTATAGCTTTTGCAAGTAATTTAAATGACAAAAGTTCTGAAGCCACGAGACGACTCAAAGAAAGTCTTCGAGAATTTCCTGCAACCACATGGAATGATGTTTACAACAGGTATAGCACGAAGCTGCGAATCGAAGAAGATACAGTACCTAAGCTCCATCATGAAGAAAGGGACGGTACCCGAAGGTCAGAAACTGAAAAAAGATCAGGTAAAAATAGGTACGATCCATATATGGGACCCGTAGGAAAGGACCCACGGTCGAAACAAGATAGCCAGCAATATGATCAAAAATCGAGGAACCGGGATTCTGCCTCTTCTTCAAAGTTCAGGAATGATCGGAACAGACAAGAATCACGAGATGATGACAGAAGTTTAAAGGCACGATTCAGTGGATATAATTTTAATGTCTCTACCTCCGAGCTCGTAGCTGTTTTAAGAAGCATGGGAGATAAGGTACGATGGCCAAAAGAGATGCGGTCAAATCCAAGTAGACGCAATCCGGATCATTGGTGCGAATTTCACAACGATCACGGGCACAAAACTTCAGAATGTAGATTCCTGCAGAGTGAAGTGGATCATTTATTGAAGCAAGGGTACCTCACTGAGTTATTTAGTGAGAAAGGAAAACAAGCTTATATGAAAAACAGACAAGAGCCACCACAACCTCCTTCACCCAAGAGGACAGTGAATGTCATAAGCGGGGGAGAGGACATTCACGGCGTAACCTACACAGCCTCCAACAAGGTTTCTAAGGTAACAATTACACATGGGAAACGGGTGCAGAAGGTCCTTGAAAATGAAAGTATTTCGTTCGATGACGCAGATACCGAAGGAGTGACAACTCCACATAATGACGCACTGGTAATATCTTTACTTGTACATGATACTAATGTAAAACGAGTTTTGATTGATCCAGGGAGTTCTGTAAATATTATATTACTAAGGGTACTACGAGAAATGCAAGCTGAAGACAAAATGATACCCAAGGCGCACACCTTGTCAGGCTTTGACAATTCAAGTGTAGTAACAAAAGGTGAGGTATTTCTAACAACTTTTGCTATGGGTGTTGTGAAGGAAACTAAATTTCAGGTAGTTGATATGGAAATGGCCTACAATATGATCATGGGGAGACCATGGATACACGATATGGACGTTGTCCCATCAACTCTACATCAGGTTATTAAATTCCCATCACCATGGGGAATTTGCCAAATTCGTGGGGATCAGCAGATGGCTAAAAGTGTCAACGCTGTAACAAGTACGAGCGCCGAAAATAAAGAAAAGTAGCAATTACAGGAAACAGTTGAAGGTAAAAAAGATCAAACTTCAACTGAACAGGAAAAGACGGATTTGGACTCAAGACCTGACACAATTCAAGAACCTGAAGAAAATGAAAGCATCAAAACGACAATTGAAGAGCTTGAGGCAGTGATGTTATTTGATCAATGGCCTGAACGGAAGGTTTATGTCGGGGCCAATTTAAGCACGAACATGCGAGGTATGATAATCGAATTTTTAAAAGCTAACTTAGACTTCTTTGCTTGGTCCCACGCTGACATGACAGGGATACCACCAAATGTGATGACTCACAAACTCAATGAGGACCCTTCTTTCACACCAATAAAGCAAAAGAAACGGGAACAAGGTGCTTTCAAGAACCAGGTAATTCAGGATGAAGTCCAAAAATTATTAAAAATCGGATCAATCCGTGAGGTAAAATATCCTACTTGGTTAGCTAATACGGTGGTCGTACCCAAGAAAAATGGTAAGTGGCGTGTTTGTGTAGATTATACCGATTTAAATAAAGCCTGTCCAAAAGATTCCTTTCCCTTACCGCATATAGACCAACTAATTGATGCAACCGCAGGTCATGAACTTTTAAGTTTTTTAGATGCATACTCAGGATATAATCAAATTAAAATGGATCCTGGTGATGAAGAAAAAACTTCTTTCATCACAGACAGGGGGACTTACTATTATAAAGTAATGCCCTTTGGCCTCAAAAATGCTGGGGCAACCTATCAAAGGTTGGTCACCAAAATGTTCCAAGAACATTTAGGGAAAACAATGGAGGTATATATAGACGATATGCTCGTCAAAACCCAGCAATCTCATGATCATATTTCTCATCTATCTGTTACTTTTGAAATTTTGCGAAAATTTAATATGAAACTCAACCCAGAAAAATGTGCATTTGGAGTTGCATCAGGTAAGTTTTTGGGTTTTCTTGTTTCTAATCGTGGTATTGAAGTGAATCCTTCTCAGATCAAAGCAATAGAAGAAATCCCGGATATACTTACTAATAAAAAGGAAGTACAAAGATTAACGGGAAGAATTGCAGCTTTGGGGAGATTTATTTCCAAATCCTCGGAAAGGTGTTTTAAGTTTTTCTCTGCACTTAAAAAGCAAGATCATTTTGAATGGAATGAAGATTGTCAACAAGCCCTTAGAAATTTGAAAGCTTATTTGTCAAAACCACCGTTGTTGGCAAAACCGAAGGTGGGGGAAAAACTTCTCATTTATCTGGCCGTATCTGAAGTCGCAGTAAGTGCTGTTTTAGTCCGCGAGGACCAAGGTAAACAATCTCCTATTTATTATGTAAGTAAGTCCTTATTGGAAGCTGAGACACGATACCCACAGCTAGAAAAATTAGCATTAGCTTTGATCATGACATCTAGAAAGTTAAGACCTTATTTTCAATGTCATCCCATTGTTGTAGTTACTGCTTTTCCGCTTCGAAATATTTTGCATAAACACGAACTTTCAGGAAGATTAGCAAAACGGGCTATAGAACTAAGTGAGTATGAAGTTATTTATCAACTCAGGACCGCTATAAAGTCTCAAGTACTAGCTGATTTTGTGGCTAATTTTAGCCAGGGGATGCATTTAGAAGCAGAAAAAGAATTACTAGTTTTTAATGGTGCGAACCCGGGGACTTGGGTTTTATATACTAACGGTTCATCTAATGTAAAAGGGGCAGGCCTAGGAATAGTCCTCGTACCACCTGCGGGTGAGACCATTAGACAGGCTATAAAATGTCATTCTATAACTAACAATGAAGCAGAGTATGAGGCTGTAATTGCAGGTTTAGAATTGGCACGAGAACTCGGCATAACACAGATTATAATCAAGAGTGATTCTCAACTCGTGGTTAATCAGATGCTGGGGACTTATACAGCCAGAGAGTCACGAATGCAAGAATACCTCGCAAAGGTACGGGAGTTAATAAAGCAATTCCAAACTTGGAAAGTAGTGCAGATCCCAAGAGATGAGAATGTAGAGGCAGATGCTTTAGCAAACCTTGCATCCGCAGCAGACGTGGCAAACAATACAGATGCTTCAGTCATACATCTATTTCATTCCGTTCTTGAATCTGATAAAAACGAGGTAAATTTTAATCATCTAACATGGGATTGGAGAAATGAAATTGTTGCCTTTTTACAGCACGGAACCGTGCCTAATGACAAAGGAAAGGCTTACGCGCTTCGCAAAAAAGCTGCACGATATTGTTTATATCAAGGAAATCTTTATCGAAAGATGTTCGGCGGACCACTAGCAAGGTGTCTCGGACCCTCTCAAACCGAATATGTCATGAGAGAAGTACATGAAGGACATTGTGGGAATCACGCAGGAGGACGGTCACTGGTAAGAACGTTAATTCGCACAGGATATTATTGGCCTAAGATGGAAGAAGAGGCAACCAGTTTCGTGTCCAAATGTGATAAATGTCAAAGGTACGGCAATAATATGCACAGACCAGCTGAGTTACTACATCCTGTTTTAGCCCCTTGGCCCTTTATGAAATGGGGAATGGATATCGTAGGTCCACTTCCACAAGCAAAAGGTCAGGTAAAATTTCTACTTGTACTTACAGATTATTTCACTAAATGGGTAGAAGCAGGGGCATTTAAACAGGTACGAGAAAAAGAAGTTAAAGACTTCATATGGCGAAATATAATATGCCGCTTTGGAGTACCAAAGGAGATCGTGTGTGACAATGGACCACAATTTATTGGAGCACAAGTTACAGAATTTCTTCGAAGTTGGCAGATCAAAAGAATAACGTCTACGCCATATCATCCAGTGGGGAATGGACAAGCAGAATCAACTAACAAAGTTATTATCAATAACTTGAAAAAGAGGTTACAAGATTCAAAAGGTAATTGGCCTGAGGTGTTACCTGGAGTACTATGGGCTTATCGTACAACGACCAAAACAGGCACTGGAGAAACACCATTTTCGATGGTTTATGGTACGGAAGCCTTAATTCCAGTTGAAATAGGTGAGCCAAGCACACAATACGATCAGGCAACGGAGGAATCTAATAATGAAGAGATGCGGGTTAGCCTAGATTTACTTGAAGGAAGAAGAGAAGCTGTTTTGATAAGGATGGAAGCACAAAAACAAGTAATAGAACGATATTACAATAGGAAAGCACGCCTCAGATTTTTCAAAATTGGGGACTTCGTGCTTAAAAAGGTGTTCCAATCTGCAAAAGCTGCTAACTCAGGAAAGCTAAGTCCAACATGGGAAGGACCATACAAAGTCCGTGGCATTGCGGGAAAAGGAGCATACCAGTTGGAAACAATGGATGGTAAAGTTTTACCCTCACATTGGAATGCTGTCCACTTAAAAAGATATTACTTTTAAGAAAGTACCTACGGTCAGGTATCATCATGTTAAAATTTCTCTCTTGGTTTATTAATATTTTACTAACGATTTTAGATGCTAGGCAAAATATCCTAACTCGTGCCAAATGATGAGTCACAACCTGCAAGGCAAAATGGAGTATTCTTAAATTCCTAGCCCAGGGTTACAATTAATCTGATGGAAATACACACGAGTTAGGCAGTCTTCATCTATAATCGCACCGTCGAGTCCCGTATATCTTTCTGTTTCAGGAAAAGGGCCAAAGTAAAAGAAATAAACAAGTGCTCGAGGCTTCATACTTCACCGCTCAAACACTTGGGGGACTACATATTATACACAGAATATGTGTAGAGAAACAGATACGAGTATCGAACAAAAATCGGCCACAAAGAAGCAAGTGTTGAGAAAAAGTTACGAAGTCTTCAACATTCATGAGAACAACAGAGTCATCTCTCAAACTCATAAACAAAGTCACCTCTCAAACCCTTCTTAATATGTAAAGATAGGGTCATGACTATGTACTGAAACAGGTTATGAAGAAAAACCTTGTTTATTTTATGTTATTTACAAATCTGTTACAAGAAAAACAGTTACGAGAAAGTTGTAGATGTATTGTAATACATGTAACAGTCAAACACTTGTTAAAAGTTTATGAATAAAAACTTGCCAAAGTTGTTTCATACAAAACGTGTGTTTTCCTATTTCTTTCATCGTATTATAACACCATTATGAAGTTGAGACGTCTTCTTCATTAAGTGTCGATAAAATAAAAGGGCCCTCTTTTATAAGCCTCATGTTAATAAGTCATGAGAAGAATCATAAAGCATTTTCAAAGGATAAAAATGCTAAACTATTCTATAAGTCCTAAATAAGTAAGGTAAAGGCAAGAATAGAACACATTGAAGTACTAACGAAACTTCTTAATATAATTAAAAAGATTAAGTAGAAACTTAGTCAATAAAGGTTTATACAAGTGCCCCATTATGATAACTGGGGACTTTCACCAAAAAATCCCTTAAAAACTAAGGGATAAAACCATCATCCAATTGAAGGGGTTAGCACATCCGAAGTTGCAATATTAATTTCACTTTCAGCCACAGGCACGGTGGCAACTTCTGAAGAAGCGGCAACATGAACGGTTTCAGCTGAAGCAGGAATTGTAATCCCAATTGTTGCAGTATTCACTTCTTCATATAAAAGTTCTTCTGTTCCAGGAACTTCAAGTGCAGGAGAAGGAGTATCAGTAGACTGTTGGCTTTTCTCGATGGTATCTACGACTTTGACCAGTTCAGACTGCAAGTCAAAACCTTCTTGAGCAGCTTCCGTCAAAGCATCACGACGAGATTTCAGGAAAGCCCAACTCACTTCTATGTTAAAATTTTCCTCTAGAAGTCCATATTCCTTTTCCCACATAGCAAGATCGTTTTTTAAGATTTGATATTCAGCTAAATGGGAATCAAGGGAAGCTTCAAGAGAAGCATGAGAACTCTTCAAGGCATGAATCTCGTCAGAAGAAGTCTGTAAGTCAGCCTGAGCTTGAGTCAAGCTTTGCACTAACTCTCCTGCATATTCTTCCTTCCTAGCCAAAAGTGCCTTCAGCTCCCTAACTTCTTCACTAGCCCTGGATAATTGTTCTGACAAAGAGCATTCCAAAAGCTCTTTGTCTCTTTTCAATTGGCTTGAAGAGGCTTTGACAGTTGCCAGTTCAGAAGTTAAACCACGGTTTTGCTGCTCCAGGAGATTTTTATCTTCTTGCAACTCCTCTATGGTCCCTTGAGCATTTTCGAACTGCTCTTTCCAATTGGTAGCTTCAAGCTGGGCTTCCCTAGCTATTTCTTCAGCCTCGTGGACAGTCTTTTCAGACTCACGGGCTTTTCTTTCCAATAGGGAAATTCTTCCCATTAATTCCGTGCCAATAAGGTTAGCCTACAGAGATAACTCATAGAAATGAGAGGTTGAAGATAATTAAAAAAAACTTGTTGGTAAAAAGAAAAAATACCTTCAAAGTAGAATGAACTACGTCATTCATCAAAGTTAAGCAGCTATGGCTCTCCATCTTCTTCTTCTCGATATCTCCAATTAGAGGTTCGAGCCAAACATCGGATCTACGTGTCTTCCTAAAGAGGCTATGATTGGCAGGAACCTCCAAAGTAACACTTCTCATAGCCATACTTCCACTGCTAGAACCCATCTCTGTACGATGAACAGAGGGAAGATGAGCAATGGAAGGAATGGAAGGAGAAGATGTAGAAATAGGAATGGAAGGAAAAGATGTAAAAACAGCCAAGGGAACGGATATAGGAGCGGTAGAAACTGGCAAAAGAATGGAAGTAGTCAAAACTGGTAAAGAAATACTTACGGTTGGCAGAGGAATGGAGGAAATAGGAACAAATGAGGAAAGAGGAGCTTCATCAAAAACAGGGCCGAGCTCGCCACTCCCGAAACCACTGTCAAAAGATGCTGAATTGACTCGTTATTATCTCTTGGTTCGGCGTCCTCGTCAGAATGAATCAAAACAGGCTCGGTGGTGGAGGTTCGAGCAGGAGTGTTTTCAATTTCATCATCAATAATTATTCGTCTCCTGACCCTTGGCCTGGTAATTAGGGAGGTACCCTCCTCTTCTTCTTCAGAACTTTCCTTTATAGCTTTCCTTTTAGGCAGCAAGGCTCGAGCCTTATCCAAATCAAGAGCAGCATTCGCAGACATGCGAATGGCCATAGCTACTTCAGCCGTCATTCCTCTAATGCCAAATCCTGATTAAAGGATGGATATACATGATTAAAGTTGAGGAAAAGGTGCTTAACATGTAAAAACAATTTATAAAAAGGGGGATACCATGTGTTTTGACCTTCCAACCATGTAAGGAAGTAATTGATTTCCAAGTTCTCTACTCCCTAGAAGCAATCTTCAAAAGTGAGTCTATCCAACCACGGAAGTTGGGAATAGGTTCCACATCTTCCATGGTTGCTACAAAAAACCAAGAAGGGACGAGGTTAAAAACAACTTTCTTTTGAAATTCTCAAAAGTAGGTACGGTAAATAAAAGGAAACCTACGTTCAAAATTTCACTTCTCGGGGAAGGGAATATTTGTTTCGCCAATCAAGTCCACCGTACGAACAGCAACGTAACGGATATACCATCCACGATCTTTGTCATCCTCAGGATTTACCAAAACTTTTTTTCTCCTTGCAGTTAAGGTAAAAAACCCATGGCGTATTAAGTTAGGATGGTATAGATGAATGAGGTGAGAAAAGGTGAAATTGACATTGGCCTTGGAGGATAAATATCTCAAACAAGCCACTGTTCTCCACACTAATGGACCGATTTGGGCCAAACAAATTGTAAAGAAACGACAAAAATCGAGGATAACTGGGTCAATCGGAGGATTAAAACCTAAAGTGAAGGGGTAAGTGTAAACAGAAGAATACCCACTTCTAAAAGAGGAAATTCTTTGATTTGGGGAAGGAATTGACATTCGGAGACTATCCTTCCAGTTACAATCTCTTCTTATGGTGGGGATTGTAAGCTCGGTTACTATTGTTGGGTAAGTATCGGCTCTTTCTAAATTTTTAATTTGTTTTTGAAGAGACGTTTTGTCACTTTCAAAAGACAAATCACTGGGAACTATATCATCAACTGAGGGTTCTTGAGAAGAATCAAGAATTTCCCTACTTTTAGAAGAAGGGGCTTTTGGGATAGAACTCATTGAAGAAGAACCAGAGGAGCCGCCTCGCGTAGATTCTAACCCTGTTCGAAGCCTACCTCCTCTGCCTCTTCTGTGTCTAACATGGGCGTTGGGGAATTGATCTAGAATTGGAACTTTTTTACGGTTAGGGTTTGAAGAAGACATTGTTAAGAAGGAAGTATGTGCTGAAGATTTGTGAAGAAGAAGTTATGTGTAAAATGGGAAGCGTCAACTTTAGAAGTGTAATGATGAAAAGCCTATAATAAAGGCAGTTATCACTTCGTAAATAGTGAGAATGAAGAAGTCTCGAAAAAGGGTATGAATAGCGGAATCAATTAGATAATGACACATGGACAGAACATTAAATGGAAAAGACTGTTGAGGCGTTAATACTGTTATGAGCATTAATTGTGGCAAAAATTCCTTTTACATGAAGATCCACTTCCCAATTATTTAATTGATAAAAAATTGGAAAGTGGGGGGACTATCTGTATTGGGAAAAAACTGAGTTTATATTAAAGATGATGTGGCATGACACGTGGATTAGTTAAATGGTCAAAGCGCAGCAATTGACTAAGAGGCACGGATGGAAACAACCACGAAAAGAAGAATTTAAATAGGCACGAGACGACGTATAGATACGAGTCTCGTACCAATTTAAATTATTTACAGTCAACGGATTAGAAGGCATTGAAGGCAAAGATCTGATGACAGAAAGGAGTCCAAATTCATTATTAAATACTTGATACGTTACAAAATTGGTATTTAATAGGAATGATTGTATAACGGCTTATTTAATGTCATTTATTACTCATGATTATATCATTAAAGCTGAGGCTTCATTCCTTTACCTAGAATTATCTATAAAAGGAAGAAGTATCATCATTTGTAAGGACACGGAATACTATTGAGAATTTATTGAAATACACATCTATTTGTTTTTACCATCGTTCTCAAAAGTATTTTATTTTTGTCTCCTGATTATCAGTAACCCGAATTTCATTTTAGTTTTGACCAAAGACTCAGATTTTTGGTTGAACAGTTATAGCCTCTGCAAAAAAACAAGATTATTTCAGAAATTTTTAGAAGTAAGCACAAAAAGAAAATAATGTTAGAATATAAATGTGATAATACCCTCTCTTGGTTGTAATCATCCTTAGGTAAGTTGAACTCTTTCCTTGATATAATTAACAGGAGTAGGAAAAACCAAACTATATGTCAGTGGCCTCAGAAATGAACTCATGTAGTGGAACTTAAAAGTTATTGAGTTCTCTTTTAGGAAACACTTTAATAAAGCTTATAATATTTGGAATGGTGCCAAAGCAGCTTTTAAATAGAAAACGTGAAATTAAAAATTTAGATTAACAAGAAGGCAATCTTAACAACGGGTTAACATTTCGGTCTTAGCTCGAAATAACACCCCTACGGCCAAGGGCCATCGCCAAAAAGAAGAATTCGACCTCGCTCGAATTACAACGGATTAACATTTCGGCCTTAGCTCGAAATAACACCCCTACGGCCAGGCCATCGCCAAAAAGAAGAATTTGACCTCGCTCAAATTACAACGGATTAACATTTCAGCCTTAGCTTGAAAGAACACCCCTATGGCCAAGGGACATCGCCAAAACGAAGAATTCGATCTCGCTCGAATTACAACGGGTTAACATTTCGGCCTTAGCTCGAAATAACACCCCTACATCCAAGGGCCATCGCCAAAAAGAAGAATTCGATCTCGCTCGAATTACAATGGGTTAACATTTCGGCCATAGCTCGAAATAACACCCCTACGCCAAGGGCCATCACCAAAAAGAAGAATTCGACCTCATTTGAATTACAACGGGTTAACATTTCGGCCTTAGCTCGAAATAACACCCCTACGGCCAAAGGCCATCGCCAAAAAGAAAAATTCGACCTCGCTCGAATTATGACGGGTTAACAATTCGGCTTTAGCTCAAAATAACACCCTTACGGCCAAAGGCCATCGCCAAAAAGAAGAATTCGACCTCGCTCGAATTAACGCCCGAATTAACATTTGGCCTCCTCGCCCGAATTAATATTCGACTTCACTCGAATTTAACTCTCATTCGACCTTGCTCGAACTTGATTCACAGCTAGACCTCATTCGAGTTGAATAGGGCAACATCTGACTTTCGCTCAAACCAATCAAAGACACTCAATCACGCTCGGATTAACGCCTACCAACGATTCCTTTGAAACCATCAATTGAGGAAAACGTTCAAGGAATAGAAAAATAGAATAAGGAATGAGTAGCAAAAAGTAGCATTCGAAATCAAAAGTATCAGAAAAGGCATCTTACAAGGGCCGAATTGCCCATCCAGATCTAAGGACGCGAATGACCTCCTCCGATGTCGCCGTCCTTGCCAAAGCTGCCATCCCGACCTCGCCGGCCTTCTCCAACTCTACCGTCTTCTTGATTAACTCATCACTCAAGTCATTGGCCCTGATCGCACTCTGCTCAAGTTCAGCCCGCGGGGATACCACTTTTTGACCCGAAGAGCGGTACTCTCAGCCGCGATCCACACTAGTCAACCTCCCCATCCGAATTTCTCGAACTACAATTAATGAAGTCCACTCACCGAGCTCGACCAAAAGACGACCTCGATAAGAAGAGGGACTAACTGTATGAGTCAAAATCATATCAGAGTAATTTGTGACATATGCAGAGACAATTGGCCGAGGTCGGGTAGAGATCAATAAGGCCGAAGTCGGGTAGTGATCAATAAGGCCGAGGTTGGGCAGTGATCAATAAGGCCGAGGTAGGGCAGAGATCAATAAGGCCGAGGTCGGACAGAGATCAATAAGGTCGAGGTCGGACATAGATCAATAAGGCCGAGGTCGGGCAGTGATGATAGATGTAACAACTAGTTTGCTTATGAATCCTCAAAGGGAATATTCTACCGGATATTCCCTCTAATTATACTTTTTAGGATTTTCTAGGGATACCCCTTATAAATAGGAAGAGAGGACTTCCCAAAAAAGAGGGACTCTCTCTCTCTAGAAAATAGAAAAAACATATCTCTAAAGATTAGAGGATTTGTGATCTCATACCTCCATCAGACCCAAAAAGGGTCCTAAGGTTCTTGTATTTGTCTATCATTCATCTTTATCAAATAACGGAGGATCCGCCTCACTCAAGATTGGGTGACTCTTTTTCCTTTATTTACTTTTTATTGTCATTTAATGTTACTTAATGCATCTTTCTTCGTGTTATTAATTCTGACCATAATCACTGCCAGCATTTATACTCAGCTATGTTTTTCTATTCATATTATTCATCTCATATCTAGAATTAATTATTCTTAACTAGAATTTACCCTCTATCTTCTTATTTAATTAGTTTACCAAAAAATATCTCCTACTTTTTTTGGTCAAACAAATATAAAATATAAACAAAAGTGCTCGTTCTTTCTAATGATTGTTTTGTTCGTGGGTACATCCACAATTTCTTTTTTCCACAAAAAGAAGAGTTTCCGCCGTAGGGTAATTTGCATAGAGGGGAGGGTTCATTCCTTTCTTTGTTTAGAAGAGACAGCTGTTTAGGCTTTTGGGAAACCTCCCTTGCTAAGTAAACCTTTTCAACGGCTTAAGTACACTAGTTGGATACTACTAACAAATCAAACAACTAAGGTACGTTTTGGAAGCTAGAATAAAAATTTTTTATACTATCATGTTTCTTAAAGATCTTTTATATATAGGTAATATTAATAAGCATAATTTGGTAAGAAGAAAATTATGTTAAATAAGCTATTAGAGCAGGTAAATGACAAGGCTTGAATTGAATGGAGTAACAATTTATATGGGTAATTTAGCTATCATTTCATGCATGCAGCAGTCTTAATAAGTTTGAGACAAGATCCGTCCAAAAACTTTGTTTGCAATTTAAGCATGCCATTGTTGCAAAAATAACTAAGTTAAAGAGTGTTTGGTATAAATTTATTTTTCTTCAATTTTAGAAAAATGACTCCCCATTAAGAGGAGGCAAATTTTTTTTTCTAAACTATCCTTTCAACCCTCCGCATCTCTACCCTCAGTCCACCTCTGGAACCCTCGACCCACACCTACCTCCCTCGTACCCGGTCACCCCTCCTCCCTCCCCCCTCCACCAACGAACGCTAAACCCAGAACCTCGACCACCGACCTCGCCCGTCAACCCTCGAACCCAACTATTGACCAGTGGGCCCATGCATCCCTGACCCCCAACCCACGACCCTCCCGATCCCTGACTTCTGGCCCCTCCAGCCTCGAATACCCGACCCCCCTCCTATCCCACTATGCCCATTCTTTACCATAGTATTTTTCTAGATTATATGTAAATACTTTTGGGATTATACTTTATACTTACTAGCCAAATATCACAAAATAAGTAAGAAAATTATTTATTTTGCAGGATAATATTTTTAGTGAATGATATTTTTCGCTCCAAACACACCCAAAAACATGAAGTTCCCTGCATGCAATATGTTCTCCTCATAAAAGATTTTAATTTAAAAGCAATTCGGAATTGACCTCAAATTTGCAATTAATCCATGTGAAAGGAGAGGAAAAAATGGCAAATTTATTTGACGAGTGACAATGACATAAAGAGTACTTCTCCTAAAGCTGGATCTAGAAAATCAACACCTCCTCCTTTAATAATTAAACAAATAGAATATTGAATCAACTCCTAATATCCATGTTCCGTGCCCAAACGTGTCAACTTTAACATAAACATTATAGAATACTTCACTGCATCCTCTTCCTCTATATGAAGGCTCCTATATATAGACCTCTCATATATTGCTTCCACATAAACTCACATCTCTACCAACTCTCTCTCCTTACTTCTTAAGTGAAGAAACAAAAATCCACAAACCAAAAAGAAGTCTGCACCTGATATATACTACTTATATACAGAGAGAATGGATCAAAATGTACCAGTAATGGCAAAAAAGTTCTGGAAAATAGTTCGAGTAGCCTTTTTCATGCTGAGGAAAGGGTTATCAAAGAGGAAACTAATGTTTGATCTCAGCTTATTAATGAAGCGTGGCAAAATTGCTAGCAAAGCCGCCATTCAAAACCTCATGTTCCACCATAATAATAATAATAATACCTACGGCCACCAATGTCCTTCCTCCACCTCTTCTTCCAAAGAGTACTACGAATTCAGCTGCAGTAACAGCCCTGCTTTCCACCTTCCCTTTAACCTCAACAAGCGCAGTAAGCACAGTCATCACCATGCACCTGCAACTGACGACGACGTTTTAATGGTGAACGCGGCCGTGTTGAAGGCGTTGGAGATGATTCAGAGTGGAACGGCGTCGCCTGCTTTGCCTGGATTTGGGAGAACTCCTACGGTGAGGCAATTAAGGGTAACTGATTCGCCGTTTCCTCTTAGAGATGGAGAGGGTAACAGTCACGTGGATGAGAAAGCTGATGAATTCATTTCAAGATTCTACAGAGATTTGAGACGAGAAGCTTCTGCTTTTGCTTAATGTTTTTAATTTATTACGTAAGACTTTGAGAGTTCATGCATGTAATTTGTCCTGTGCAATAAACAAGAAGGACGTTGGATCTTGCACAGTTTCTCAGTGTTAATAATTGGTGGAGTAATGGAAATTTTGTCGCTTCCATTCTGTCTCTATGAATTTTTTATTAAGTTTTCTTTTCGTGGTTTTGAGAAAATTATCAGTAGAAAATATAAAAGAAAATAATGCTAGTATATAAATGTGATGGTACCGTCCCTTAATTTTCATTCATTTTTATGACATTTTCAAGGCTGAAGTCCTGAAATTCTGGCAGTAGAATGTCGAGTACTTGTTATGTCCTTTTCTTCCAGAAAGTAAGAAAAGCAAAAAGTTAAATTAGAAATCATTACTTACTCCTACAAGTTAAAGTAAAGCATTGAACAAGGTTAGCAAGTTAACATTTATTCCTTCCTTCAAGCTCAAGGGTATGTAATCTTAATAGGAGTAGATTCAAAATATTAACTACCTATCAAACCATAGTACTTACTTGGAGTTGGGTTTATAATTTTCAGTTTATACGACCTCTATTAGGAAAGCAAAATTGATATTAGAAGTTAATCCTCATGTAAAACCAAAAAGAAATCCTGGAATTTTATTAATTTAAGTATCATATCGCACGTCCAAAGTTCGGTATTTTGTCCAAACACTCCTAACCTAATTGATGCCAGGAAAAATGTCGCAATGGACTTACAATGAAGGCACAGCGATTCTTCCGATTTTAATTTCCTAAAGCAAAACAGTGTTATGTTAGTAAGTGGAAATATGTTATTTAGTCTGTGCCTTTCTATATTTACTTTATTACCATTTATTTACATTAATTTATTGTAGTGGTATGTAAAGCAAATCCTTTGCTTTTTAGGTTGGCCATCTACCTGGAAACCTCCTTTGGCAGAAACATCCAAGCACATACCCTATTTTATTGATGCACTTGATTGTTTTATTAATTTTGAGGGAAATTGTGGTGCTTACTAAAGTAAAGCTGTCAATACCTTAGGTTTAGACCTGATTTTGAAATATTAAAATTTCCTCGTGGGACACAAAAATATAAAATAAGGTCTTTAACGTTGGGTAAGCCAAGAATATAAATGAGTGCATAGGACTCTCATGCCTTTTTAATAAAATAAATTTTTAACCTAATTTAATTTCATAAGTTAGCTTATGCAGTAAGGAATTATCCGAAACCATAGAAGGAGATAACATTTCATTTCCTTCCCTAATACTTGACACTAACTTAGACAAAACTAGAATCAGAAATCAAAATGAATGATAAATGGCAATAAGTACATATTTTGAGTATATTTATATTTCATTTTTAGAAAATTATTATGATTGCTCGAGAGAGAATTGCGGTAAGTAGAATGCACACGATCAGTAGGGAATAAATCGGCGAGATTCTAAATAACGTAGCGAGAATGATTCCGATAATTGAGGAAATCATAACTCTAGGCATCCTAAATCTTGTCTCTAACTTCATCCTTTTTAGTTAATAATTTTATTGCTTTTTAATATGTATTAGTTTATTAGTTCAAAGCAAGAATCACAATATTTATAACATAGAGATCGTGTGAACTTGTCTTCTTAATGACTGTGAACAGTTAGTTCTTTTGGGGATTCAACTCCGAACTCGTAATCGAAATATATTTGTTATGACCTCTAGTCCTTTTATTAGGCATAATTGGGCGTCATTAATGAAGTTAGCTTGAAATAATTTTACAACATCTAATTAAATGTTCAATTAATATTAATGAAACATTGATAGCGGATAAAGAGAGAATCGAGTTAGAAAAATTATGGTTTCTCGAAGACAAGATCTTTTGACAGCTCTAGGACAAGATTCAAACTTAGTATTGCGGGCAAGTTATGTTAATTGTAATTTATAAAAGATATTAATTAATTTTGTCTCGTTCTTTTTCATGCGAGAGATATTAATTAATTTTGTAAGTCAAATTTTGAGGTGGTCACACACAAGTGGTGTTACTAATAAAATTAAATTTCTCCTCTCATACAAGTAAAGCACGGTAACTAAGTAAAAGCCAAAAGTTTAGGCAAAACAATTCATATTGATAAACATGGATTGTTATTTTCCTTCTGTTTCTTTCTCTTATTCCCTCTCTCTTGAGAGAGTGTTAATCCCTCCGTTTCAATTTATGTGAACTCATTTAATTGGGCACAGAGTTTAAGAAAAGAGAGAAGACTTTTGAACTTGTGGTGTAAAATAAGGCACATATATTTTGTGTGGCTATAAATCATTGCATAAAGGTAAATTATTTCCAAATAAGGAAAGAAGTCATTCTTTTTGGCACGGACCAAAAAGGAAATAGGTTCACATAAATTGAACCGGAGGGAGTATATGCGTAGGAGTCTTTTAGGAGTGTAATAATTGTCATGCTTGAGGAGAGCCTTACAACAATGATAAAGTTATCTCTGTGTGACCTATAAGTCATGAGTTCGAACCATGAAAGCAGCTATTAATACTAGCATTATAGTAGATTGTCTATGTCATACTCCTAGGGGTACAGTCCTCCTCCAAACACTACGTAAATACAGAATATTTTGTGCACCGAGCTGCCTTTTATAATTGCCATGCCTGTTTCATTTCATCCAACTGTATTTCGCATTTTCAAAAATGCTTGGTTCACTGGAGGTCAGCTTTTACACTTAGGGGACTAGAGGGTACAGCTTCTCCAAAAGTGGCATTCAATCATAGAGGAAGGAGTTTATAATGTAACTTAATTAAACAAATTAAAACAGATAAAAAGCTAAAAGGTGCAACAAACAACTTTTATTAATAATAAAAAAATGCATATTCATACAAGTGGTGGATATTATTATGTGTCCCCTAATCCACTCTGTGGTTCAACAATAATAGATGAGGACGAAGGACAGATGTTATATTCAGATGAGTTCAAATTGAAAAGACTCAAGCTTTCTGACATTAAATTGTACAAGGCTCTGTTGGATAAGTGAAGTCCCTTTTTAAGTCCTTAACCAAAATGGTACCGTAAATAATACTATTTCATCTTTATTTTATTGGACCAAGCTTTGGTTAACAGTTTTTGCGTATTTCACCTAGACGAAGAAATTGTAAAATTCAATTATCTCAGCTGAAAGTTGAAGAATAATTTTAATTTCAAACAAGTACAAAGAAAAAAAAAAGATGAAAAAAATCTGCAATTCTTCATTTCTTTCTGATTGTGCCAAATTTCAAAAATCTCATGGTCACGCTCTTAGTGGGTTTTCATGCCTTGACATTATTTTTTCTCTTCCTTTATTCAATATTCAAAACTTCACGGGCTTTTTGGAGCCAAGTGAATATATTTGATTCACCTTTTTTGTTTCAATTTATTTATTCAAAAAAAAAGAAGTTAATCAAATAGATTCCTATAGTCTAGTATTAGTATGTCTTTTCTTCGCATATTGCAGGGGGGAAGCAAAGAGAGATTTGATTTGTTGAATGTTAAGAGTATAATAATCGGGCATTTCTCTATTACCAAAAAAAATAAAAACGCATTTCTCTTTTACGCGTTTGCTTTTGGAATTACTTCCTCTTTTAGGTTTAAAGAAGTCTTATAATAATTGTTATTGCAAACCTAATTCCAAATACGAAAAAACCGAGTTTTGCTTTTTGCTACACCACGAAATACTTGTTCCACCATATAGGAAAATATAGCCGGATGTTGATCTTCGGTCATCCAAATCACCACCAAAATCAGCATCCGTATAACCAGCTAACACCAAATTCTTCTTTTTCTTCTTGAAGAACAAGCCCATGTCTGATATTGAGTTGATATACTTTAGAATCCTCTTTGCAGCTTCTAAGTGAGGCTTTCTTGGCCTTTGCATAGATCTGCTGACATATCCCATCGAAAATGCAATGTCCGGCCTTGTAATAGTAAAATACAGGAGACTTCCAACAAAAGCTCGAAAAGGCGTGGGATCTGCAAGAAATGAGCCTTTGTCCCGCCTTAACCTTGTGCTTATCTGAAGAGGAGTAGAACATGTTTTGCTTTGCTTCAATCCAAACATGTCAACAAGTTTCTTGGCATATCCTTCTTGAGTGACAAAGATCCTTTTGTTCATGTTTATCACCTCTAAGCCAAGAAAATGGTATAGTTCTCCCAACTTCTTGTTGTCAAATCTTGAAGCCTAGCAATTTCATCTTCATTGTTTCCTGTTATTATCATATCATCCACGTACAAAAGAACAACCATATGCAAGTCTCCTTGTTTTTTAACAAATAAGCTAGGATCTGATTGTGATGCATCATAATCACAGAAATGTAGATACTGAGCAATTTTTTCATACCATGCTTGTGGAGCTTGTTTGAGGCCATAAAGGGTCTTCTTAAGTTTGCAAACATGATTAGGATGTAAGTTAGAGACATATCCGGGTGGTTTCTCCATATAAATATCTTTGTCAAGCTCTCCATATAAGAAAGCATTTTTCACGTCAAGTTGCCATAACTTCCAATTATGCGAGGCTGCCAAGGCTAGCACAACTCGGACAGAGATCATCTTAGCCACCGGACTGAAGGTTTCTTCATAATCTTCACCATACTTTTGAGAAAATCCCCGAGCAACTAGCCTTGCTTTATATCTATCTGTGCTGCCATCGGCTCTTCTTTTGATTTTGTAAACCCATTTACAGGAAATGGGTCGTACATCCTTCGGCTTTGGTACAAGGCTCCAAGTTTGATTTTTCATCAGAGCCTCCATTTCATCATCCATAGCAAGCTCCCATTCTTTGACTCCTTTAGCTTCTTCGAATGAGAAAGGTTCTTCATCATCAATTGGTCCTGCAAAGAAACAGGAATACGTACTGATAAAATTTTCATCTCTAAAGCGAGCTAGCTTGATAATAGTTCTTTTTGGCTTTCCCGAACCACTTGAATAATCTTCTTGTTGTGTTTCATGTTGTTTAGGTCCAGGACTCCCCCTTTCTCTTAACTCCTCGGCAGTTGTATTATCTAGAGAAGCACCTGCAATGGATAAGCTTGAATCTCCATTATTTAAGGTTTTTGAACTCGCTCCATCCAATGCAGCTCCATAATATAAAGACACTTCGTCGAATATGACATCCTTTGAGACAACAAAGAGATGAGTTTTAGGATCCTTGTACTTCCATCCCTTTTTCCTTTCATCATATCCGACAAAGATGCATTTCCTTGCCTTGGCATCTAACTTGCTCCTTTGAGAATCCGGAATGTGAACATAATAAATAGAGCCAAAAACCATGAGGTGTTTCACGCTAGGCTTTTCTCGAAATATTAATTCATAGGGAGATTTCATATTATTTGAGAAAAAACGGCATCTTATTAATCACGTACGCTGCAAATTTCATACCTTCAGCCCACAAGGCTCTTGGTAAATTCTTGTCATGAAGCCAACTCTTATATATCTCAATTAAGTGTCGGATCTTCCTTTCAGCCACTCTATTTTGTTGTGGCGTATCACTGCATGTCAGCTCTCTTTTAATGCCATGCTGAAGACAAAAGGAAAGAAACTCATCTGATGTAAACTCACCGTCATTATCAGTTCGTAACCGCCTTATTCTGGAATCAAGTTCACCTTCAACGGTTTCTTTGAACTCTACAAACTTACTGAAAACTTCTGACTTGTGCTTCACAAAATGAATCCAAGTGAATCTAGTAAAATCATCAATGAAAATTAGCATATAAGAGTAGCTTGAAAATGAAGGAGTTCTCGTTGGCCCCATCAAGTCATTATGAATAAGTTCTAGTGGGGCATTACACCTTGACAAGGATCTGTCAAATGGAAGACGATGTGCCTTTCTATATTGACATCCTTCACAAACCTCTCCTCCATCAAAATTTCTTAAGTTAGGCAAACCTTTTACTAGAACTTTACCATGGCTTTTAATTTATCCATGCTTAGATGTCCAAGTCTAGCATGCCAAAGATGTGTATTATCATTGCTACTCATCTTCTCAATATATAAATTAAAGGCAGATAAGACATATAAATCGTTAACTCTCTTACCTGAGTGAACGATATCTGCCTTGAGTACCTTGATATTTAGGAGGAACTTCACATCACGTGGTCCAAATAGCAAATAGTTTCCAGCATCTACAGTATTTGCAACTGAAAATAGATTTTTCTTCATACCTGGAACGTGAATGACACTTTGAGGGTGATAGTGTCTTTTTGCTTCTCGTTGATCACAACAGTGCCTTCCTTCTCCACATTGTGGACTGTATTATCTGTTGTAACAATGACATCATATCCGTTGTATTCGCTAAAAGTGGAGAATTTGGATTGATCCCCAGTGAGATGGTGCCCATATCCTGAATCCACGGTCCAGTCTCTTTCAAAATTTATGGAAGCCATGGCATTTATTGCTTGAGTCTCCATTGTGTCTTCTTCTTTAGCAACTTCCTCGATTTGAGCTATATTTCTCTCTTTGTCTTGACAATATCTTTTTATGTGTCCGACTTTGCCACAACGGTAACATTTTAAAGGCTTTTTACCGTTACTGGAAGACTCCCCCTTCTTTCCTGGCGAGCTCGAACCACTTGAGGATTGAAATTGTATATTATCTCTTGATTTCCCTTTAAAGCTCCTCTTATCGGCGACAAGAGCATTTCCTTCCCCTTCTTTGATAGATACACCAACCATCTGTTTGGCTAATAGCTCTTGTGACGATAGCAAATTCTTAAATTCTTCCAAAGATGGTTTGAATCGATGTAACAAAAGAAATATATTCTGGCTTTAAGCCACGAATAATAATTCTTCTTACTCGTGCTTTAGAGATAGCCTCATCCGGATTCAATAGAGAAATTTCAGAACACAGATTTTTAACCTTTCAAAAAATACCCGGCGATCGAGAGATTACCTTGAGTGGTGTTAGCTAACTCATTCTCTAAAATCTGTAGTCGAGATTCATCCTTCTTGTTAAACAGCCGATCGAAGGTCCTCTATATTTCATGAGCTAATTTACACCTTATAATATGATCAAATAAATTATGAGAGATGGACCTCTTTAGGATAAACTCCGCCTTAACATTAATCTGCTTCTACTTCTTACGTGCATTGCTATTTTCCGATGCGTCAGCAGGAGGACTTGTGTTACTCCCATTAACTTCCCACAAATCCTCACCAACAAGGTATGACTCCGTACAAGTCTTCCATACCTTGTAGTTAGACTGGTTCAATAACTCAATCCCTAGTCCCACCCAAATCCATTTAGAGAAACCAATTGAATCAACCACTAACCCGACCTTGAAATCTAGAAGCCGACTTATAGTCTGTGGGACACCGCTTACAGTCCGTAAACTTCTTTCATCTTCTTAGCTACCTTATCCAAGTAGGACTTAGTAGTGTCGAGCTGTTCTTCCCATCCTTTGGCCATATAATAAGCCCCCAAACTCTTTCCCTCGAATGCGGATAGTAATTATGTGGAGTTTGTGGTTGTTGGCCTGTGGCTAGCTCAAATGGTGTACGCCCCATGGACTCACTCCGCTGCAAGTTATAAGAGAATTGGGCGATGTCTAGGAGCCTTGCCCAATCTTTCTGGTGTGCGCTTACATAATGCCTCAAGTAGCATTCTAGTAAGGCATTGACCCGTTCCGTTTGTCCATCCGTCTGTGGGTGGAAACTAGTAGAAAAGTGCAATTCCGTGCCAAGTATGTCGAACAACTCTCTCCAAAAGTTCCCAATAAAGTGGGGGTCTCGATCACTAATGATATGCCTTGGTAAGCCCCAATACTTTACCACGTTCTTAAAGAATAGCTTGGCGGCTTCCTTAGTTGTGCAACTCGGTGAGGCGGGCATGAAGGTGGCATATTTGGAAAATTTATCCACGACCACCATAATAGTACCATAACCGTCAGACTTCGGTAGGAAAGTGATAAAGTCCATAGTCACGCTCTCCCATGGACGCTCTGCAACTAGTAGTGGCTCCAAAGGTCCTCCGGGCTGTTGTTGCTCAACCTTGTCCTGCTGACATACAAGACAAGTCTGCACATAACATTCTATATCATCTCGCATGTGTGGCCAATAGTAGACTGACTCAACCAAGGCCCTGGTGCGATGTTAGCCTGGATGACCAGCCCACATTATATCATGACTCTCCCTTATGATCTGCCGTCTAATGTCTCCAAACTTAGGCACGTAGACCCGCCGACCCGTGGTAAGCAATATTCCGTCTTCTACCCAAAAACGTCTCGTCTTGCCCTGGTTGGCTAACTCGATAAGTTGTTTGGCTGCTGGATCATGTTGCATGCCTTCTTTTATAGCCTCTCGAATATCCCATCTTGCTGAAGTGATTGTAGCAAGCTCTGCTTTTCGGCTCAAGGCATCGGCTACAATGTTACCTTTGCCCCGCATATACTCGAGCGCATAATCAAACTCGGCCAATAAATCCTGCCACCTAGCCTGCTTTGGTGTGAGCTTCTTCTGTGTCTGAATGTAGCTAGTAGCCACATTATCAGTCTTGACCACGAATCTCGACCCGAGCAGATAATGTCTCCATGTACGAAGGCAATGCACAATGGCAGCCATTTCCTTCTCTTGTACCGTGTAACACCGCTCCGTCTCATTTAACTTGCGGCTCTCAAATGCTATGGGATGCTTATGCTGCATCAAGACACCCCCAATGGCAAAGTTTGAGGCATCTGTGTGCACCTCAAAAGTCCTGGAAAAGTCAGGTAATGTCAAGACTAGCTCCTCTATTACAGCTGCCTTAAGGCCTTCAAACGCCTTTTGACAATGCTCCATCCAAACCCATGGCTTGTTCTTCTTTAGCAACTCAGCCAATGGTGCGGCCTTTGCTGAATATCCACAGATGAACCGACGATAGTAGTTAACAAGGCCAATGAAAGATCTCAACTCAGTTACCTTTATGGGTGCCTTCCACTCCTGGATAGCACGTACCTTAGCCTCGTCCATTAGCACGATCACCCAAATCCATTTGAAACTTCCTCTTCTTTAGTTGAATCCTTCAATCTTAGTTAACGATCTTGGGCTAGCAGAATATCTCCAAATAATATTTTTCTTTTGCTATTCTTTACATGGTATCAACACAAAGGTTATGACTAAGGAATGTTAGAAAGAATACAAGAGATTTCTAGAAGGAAATTTTGTTGGAACCATGGCCGAAATTACCAAGGGCTTGGTACTTGCAGAAGTGATTAACACGAAGGTCCCTAAACGAAAATAGTATGGTGGTGCACGGGCTGCACGCGAGGTGGTAGAATGGCGAAAGCTAAGAGAGATCTGATGGAGGCTACAATTCGGGAGTATATACGCGAGTTCACTACCGACTGGCGGAAGCTAAGGGAGCTCCGACGGAGGCCACAATTTGGGAGTATGTACTCTAGTTCACTACCTTAATGCTGCAAATCTCATCATTGTTCGAGGAAGATTTCCTCTTCTACTTCATGGATGGGTTTCAAAATTGGACAAAGCACAAGTTAAGCAAACATCAAATAGCCAACATGAACGGGGCCATCGGAGTAGCCTAGTCACTTGTTGACTTCAAGATGGAGCCTTCCAAGTCCAAAGAAGGCAACGCCGAGAGGGATGAGGGAGATAATGATGAAGACAATGGGAAATGCATAGCCGAGGTATACAAGGGTAATGGAAAGGGCATCCCATAACAGACAGGGGTCCAAGAGAAACGGTAAGGGGCTGGAAAATGGTAGGGAGTACGTGCCTAAGGGAGGGTGCTAGTTCTGCAAAGGGTCACATCGGGCAAGTGAATACCCAGAGTTGGGGAAGCTTGCAGCAATGATAGAGAACTTTGCTCAAGCACATAAGGGTGACATAGGAGAAACTACAAGGATGGAGAGTTACAAAGTGATGGTATGCTATCAGACTCAGACGATGCACTAAGCAGAGGGGTCAAGCTTGCCAGCAAGGTTGTGACCACGGAGGGCAGCCAAATAAGGAGTGGAAACATGGACCCGATGCTTGAGAAGCTACTAGACTTGGTTGAGTCATGGGAAGATTCAGGCCAAGAGTAAGGAGGGGCATCCGATGAATGGAGGATGGAGGCCATCATTGCTAGCCATCCAAAGTACCATAAGAAGAAAGGTAGCTACTAGCCAGTACCTTGTGAAATGGGAGAACCACTTCATAGGGCATCATGGCTAATGGACAAAGATTCTGGCGACGCCAAGGCAATGTACGCGCATATGTGTCGATGCTTTGTGCCGAGGGCGACACAAAATTGGGTGGGGGAGAGTGTGACCTACCACACCATCATGCCACATAGGTGCCACTTGGCATATATTTTTGCCATATGGAATGGTTACATAAGTTAGGGACTAGATCTTGGTGGAATATTCTAGAACTATGGAGAATTTCCTTGGAAATGTTCTAAATATTTATGAACTTGTAGGAAGGTTCTAGAGAAATATAGAGGTTTCCTTATGAAGACCCTAGAACCCTATAGAATTGTTAGGAAAGTCCTTAATGATTCTAGCTATGTAGAATATTCTAGAGAAGGACTTATTTGTAAATACATAAGGACTTGTAGAACAATTATTATTTAGATACTAGCCCCTAGGTGATTAGTATAAATAGGGGCATTCATTTGTAATTCATCAGCCAAGCTAAACTATCATGTTCTCTCTAATACAAAATCTTCCTTTGGCAATTCTCATGTGTTCTAACATTTCTTAGCGATTTTGAGTGTAGTAAGGCTGACTTGGCATAGCAAGAACGTGAGCAAGTTGTGCAAGATCGTGAGCGAGTTGTCAAGTGCCACATGTGCGCTTAGTTAACGACTAAGGACGTGACAATGTGGTATCAAAGCCATAAGTCAGCTTCTGAATTTCAAGGTCGGGTTAGTGGTTGATTCAACTAGTTTCTCTAAATGGATTTGGGTGGTCGTGCTAATGGAATAGGGATTGAGTTATTGAACCAGTCCAACTACAAGGTATAGAAGACTTGTATGGAGTCATACCTTATTGGTGAGGATTTGTGGGAAGTTGTCAATGGGAGTAACACAAGTCCTCCAGCTTACGAATTGGAAAATATCAATGCACGTAAGAAGTGGAAGAAGATTAATGCTAAGACGGAGTTTATCCTAAAGAGGTCCATCTCTCATAATTTATTTGATCATATTATAAGGTGTAAATCAGCTCATGAAATATGGAGGACCTTCGATCGGCTGTTCAACAAGAAGGATGAAGCTCGGCTATAGATTTTGGAGAATGAGTTAGCTAACACCACTCATGGTAATCTCTCGATCGCCGAGTATTTTTTGAAAGTTAAAAATCTGTGTTCTGAAATTTCTCTATTGAATCAAGACAAGGCTATCTCTGAAGCACGAATAAGAAGAATTATTATTCGTGGCTTAAAGCCAGAATATATTCCCTTTGTTACATCGATTCAAGGATGGGTTCAACAACCATCTTTGGAAGAATTTGAGAATTTTCTATCATCACAAGAGCTATTAGCCAAACAGATGGTTGGTGTATCTATCAAAGAAGGGGAAGGAAATGCTCTTGTCACCGATAAGAGGAACTTTAAAGGAAAATCAAGAGATAACATGCACTTTCAATCCTCAAGTGGTTCGAGCTCGCCAAGAAAGAAGGGGGAGTCTTCCAGCAACGGTAAAAAGCCTTTAAAATGTTACCGTTGTGGCAAAGTCGGGCACATAAAAAGATATTGTCGAGCCAAAGAAAGCAATATAGCTCAAATCGAGGAAGTTGCTGTAGAAGAAGAAAAATAAGAAGACTGGGGAAAGTGCTTCACAACGGAGACTCGAGCAATAAATGTCATGGCTTCCATAAATTTTGAAAGAGACTGGATCGTGGATTCAGGATGTGGGCACCATCTCACTGGGGATCAATCCAAATTCTCCACCTTTAGCGAATATAACGGATATGATGTCATTGTTACAACAGATAATACAATCCATAATGTGGAGAAGGAAGGCACTATTGTGATCAACGAGAAGCAAAAAGACACTATTACCCTCAACAGTGTTGTTCACGTTCCAGGTATGAAGAAAAATCTATTTTCAGTTGCAAATACTATAGATGCTGGAAACTATTTGCTATTTGGACCACGTGATGTGAAGTTCCTCCTAAATATCAAGGTACTCAAGGCAGATATCGTTCACTCAGGTAAGAGAGTTAACGATTTATATGTCTTATCTGCCTCTAATTCATATATAGAGAATATGAGTAGCAATGATAATACACATCTTTGGCATGCTAGACTTGGACATCTAAGCATGGATAAATTAAAAGCCATGGTAAAGTTCTAGTAAAAGGTTTGCCTAACTTAAGAAATTTTGATGGAGGAGAGGTTTGTGAAGGATGTCAATATAGAAAGGCACATTGTCTTCCATTTGACAGATCCTTGTCAAGGTGTAATGCCCCACTAGAACTTATTCATAGTGACTTGATGGGGCCAACGAGAACTCTTTCATTTTATAGCTACTCTTATATGCTAATTTTCATTGATGATTTTACTAGATTCACTTGGATTCATTTTGTGAAGCACAAGTCAGAAGTTTTCAGTAAGTTTGTGGAGTTCAAAGAAACTGTTGAAGGTGAACTCGATTCGAGAATAAGGCGCCTACAAACTGATAATGGCGGTGAGTTTACATCAAATGAGTTTCTTTCCTTTTGTCATCAACAATGCATTAAAAGAGAGCTGACATGCGCTGATACACCACAGCAAAATGGAGTGGCTGAAAGGAAGAACCGACACTTAACTGAGACATGTAAGAGTTGGCTTCATGCCAAGAATTTACCAAGAGCCTTGTGGGATGAAGGTATGAAATGTGCAGCGTACGTGATTAACAGGATGCCGCTTTCTCCAAATAATATGAAATCTCCCTATGAATTAATGTTTGGAGAAAAGCCTAGCGTGAAACACCTCAGGGTTTTTGACGCATTTGTTATGTTCACATTCCGGATTCTCAAAGGAGCAAGTTAGATGCCAAGGAAAGGAAATGCATCTTTGTCAGATATGATGAAAGGAAAAAGGGATGGAAGTGCATGGATCCTAAAACTCATCTCTTTGTTGTCTCAAGGGATGTCATATTCGACAAAGTGTCTTTGTATTATGGAGCTGCATTGGATGGAGCGGGTTCAAAAACCTTAAATAATGGATATTCAAGATTGTCCATTGCAAGTGCTTCTCTAGATAATACAACTGCTGAGGAGTTAAGAGAAATGGGGAGTCTTGGACCTAAACAACATGAAACTCAACAAGAAGATGATTCAAGTGGTTTGGGAAGGCCAAAAAGAACTATTATCAAGCCAGCTCGCTTTAGAGATAAAAATTTTGTCATTACGTATTCCTGTTTCTTTGCAGGACCAATTGATGATGAAGAAACTTCCTTATTCGAAGAAGCTAAAGGAGTCAAAGAATGGGAGCTTGCTATGGATGATGAAATGGAGGCTCTGATGAAAAATCAAACTTGGAGCCTTGTACCAAAGCCGAAGGATGTACAACCCATTTCTTGTAAATGGGTTTACAAAATCAAAAGAAGAGCCGATGGCAGCACAGATAGATATAAAGCAAGGCTAGTTGCTCGGGGATTTTCTCAAAAGTATGGTGAAGATTATGAAGAAACCTTCAGTCCGGTGGCTAAGATGATCTCTGTCCGAGTTCTGCTAGCCTTGGCAGCTCGCATAATTGGAAGTTATGGCAACTTGACGTGAAGAATGCTTTCTTATATGGAGAGCTTGGCAAAGATATTTATATGGAACAACCACCCGGGTATGTCTCTAACTTACATCCTAATCATGTCTGCAAACTTAAGAAGGCCCTTTATGGCCTCCAACAAGATCCACGAGCATGGTATGGAAAACTTGCTCATTATCTACATTTTTGTGGCTATGATGCATCACAATCAGATCCTAGCTTATTTGTTAAAAAACAAAAAGACTTGCATATGGTTGTTCTTTTGTACGTGGATGATATGATAATAACAGGAATGTCACGACCCGAATTTTCCACCATCGGGAGTCGTGATGGCGCCTACTATTGGATATAGGCCAGCCAAGTATTAAAACATTTCTGATAACATTCGCAACAATATAAACAAAACGAGACAATTAAATAAAAGCGGAGTCTTAACTTATATAAAAACTGACTAGAAATTTGCGGAAAGTTTAACATAATCCTCTACCCAAGATTGGTGTCACAAGCTCATGAACTTCTAAGATTTACTAAACACAATCGTCTGAAAGAAAAATTATAAACCGTTTGTTTCGGTACAAAAGATAACAAACTGAATAAAGAGAGAGAGACTCCGGGCCTGCGGACGTCAGCAAGGCTACCTCGGTGTCTATGGACTGAAGGCCTGCTCCCGATCTACTGCTGCTGTCCAAAGGTTGCTCCAACTCCGTGATCTGTGCAAAAGAGCACAGAGTGTAGCATCAACACAACCGACCCCATGTGCCGGTAAGTGTTTGACCTAACCTCGGCAAAATAGTGACGAGGCTAGACAAGACCTACCAAAAACAACTTGTGCAGATATATATATATATATATATATATATATATATATATATATATATATATATATATATATGTATATACAAGTACAATGGGAAATAGCGGAAAGTAAACAATTAAAGCTGGGAGGGGGAGAATGCATACGGGGATAGCAGATAAAACAGAATATTAGAAATAATAAGGGAAAACTACATTTGCTCACTTCTACCATAGAATAAGGGAAAAACAACCACTTTCACTTGTCTCAGTTTTTTTTCTTGTTGTAGGCGTGCAACCCGATCCCATTTCATCATATCTTGTGGTAGGCGTACCACTCGCTCCCATTTCATCACATCTCATGGTAGGCGTACCACCCGCTCCCATTTCATCATATCTTGTGGTATGTGTACCACCCGCTTCCATTTCATTTTATCTTGTGGTAGGCGTACCACCCGCTCCCATTTTAGTCCAACACAATATCACAAGATAATCCCGACAAGGGAGCAAGATAACATAATAAGTTTCCCGGCAAGGGAACAAGATACCAATTCAACTATCCCGACAAGGGAGATCCAGCTATAACCAATTTACTTAATTCCTACTTAACACAATTAATACAAATGCTCAATCATAACATTTACTTGCTCAGTTTCAAAGATCTTCAACCAAGTTCTCATAGGCATTGTCACACCTCCCTTTTCCGCCCCCGCGAGGGGCGTAGGAGCTTTTTTTTCAATTAAAGGACAATCAAAACGGGATTTGTTTGTTTATTTCAGAGTTGCCACTTGGGGAGATTTAGGGTGTCCCAAGTCACCAATTTAATCCCGAATCGAGGAAATGAATGACTCCATATTATAGTCTGCGTACCAAAAATCCGGATAAGGAATTCTGTTAACCCGGGAGAAGGTGTTAGGCATTCCTGAGTTCCGTGGTTCTAGCACGGTCTCTCAACTGTCATATTCGGCTTGATTATCTGATTTTATACAAATATGAACTTATGTGAAAATTTTAACTTTTTACCGCTTTCTTAATTATTATCATTATTTTTACAGGGAATTGCAACGTTGTGAAAATGTATCTCAAACCGCGTCACAATCAATGCACCCGTGGCCGTCGACACACTTTGACTCCGTTGAGATTTGGATTAGGGTCACATAAATGCGCACCCGAGTTTAAGAAAATTAAATCATTAAAGGCGCGCCAAAAGTGACTAGCGTATCATTTACTTTGGGGTAGGGCCGTGGAATTTTGCTAAACGGTCCATCCCGAAGTCTAAGAAATTTTAAAGCAAATATTTACTGAGGGCCCCGCAATTTTGTATTTTTATTCGGCGAGGCTCATCTCATTCTTATTTTTTTTTAAAAGGAATTTGCAACGTCATGGACACGCATCTCGAACCATGTCACAATCAATGTACCCGTGATTAGAGACATATTTCGACTCCGCTGAGATTTGGATTTGGGTCACACAAATGTGCACCCGAGTTTAGGAAGATAACATTATTAAATATGCGCCTAAAGTGACTAGCGTATCATTTACTTTGGGTAGGGCCGCGGAATTCGCTAAACGGCCCATCCCGAAGTCTAAGCATTTAAAATAACCATCTATTGAGGGCCCCGCAATTTGTATCTTTATTTGGCGAGGCTCATCTCATTTTATTATTTAAAAGAGAACTACATTCCGCTATATTTATTTAAAGAGTTAATTCAAGGTTACTTAAAACATATTGCAAGCCATGCTATATGTAATGCACTCGTGGTTCATGACAAGTTCTATTTAACCTTGTTCCAAATTGGAGCCGGATCACATGAAATGCACCCCCGGTTCCTTTAATCTAATTACATATAAACAACAATATTGCCACAAATCACTAATTTGACGCTATTTATAAACTATCATTCTTTTTCTTCTTAATCTAGTTTAATGAAGTATAAGCTAATAATCTAACAACCTAACAATAAATGGCAAACAACTGACAATCAGTGATAAACAAAAATATAAAATTAACAACAGAACATAACATTAACAATCAGTGATAAACTAACATAACAATATAAACTTTAAAATATGACAAATATATTACTACTACTCAAATTTACCGAGACAAGACGTGAAAGCAAAGAACACACCGAGCCAACAAAAGTAACATGAATACTCACGTTTAACAGCAACGTCGAGCTTCAACATCTCGAACTCGCTGAAAAAAAATGGACAGCAACGACCTCGACGGAACTCATAACACGAACGGCAACCTCAAGAGTGGTTTCATGGCTGCACTGGCTGGTCGTTTCTGGAGGTTTTGAGACGAGGAGAGGCTGGTTTAGGTGGTCGTTTGGATTGAGGAAGGAGCAGCTATGGAGGGTCGTTTGGGCAGTGGTCGATGGGTGAGGATGGAGGAACTGGGCAGCAGCCGCAGCAATGGTGGTTTCACGGGCTACCCATGGCTGCTGGACGAATGGGGAGGTGAGCTACTGGTTTTTCCGGCCAGTTATGCCGTCGTTTTCTGGTGGTTGCGGAGAGGTTTTGGAGGTGGGGAAGACGATGGTTATGGCGTGAAGCAGCTGCAGCAACTGCTGCTCGACGGGGTGGTCGACGCGACGAAAAACTGGTATCGTTTGGACGTGAAAGAAGAAGAAGCAATCCAACCTTTACCTTTTTTTCCTTTTCGTTTTCTTTGGTTCCAAATGAAGAAGAAGGTCAATAGCCCTTCCTCCAAATTTTCCAAACTTTTTGTCTTTTCCCCCCCTTTTCACGTTCTGTCCCCTTTTCTTTTTCCAAATCTTGCTTTTTTAAAGTTTTTCCCTTTTGCCTTCTCCCGTTCTTTGTTACACTATTCCAAGAAATGGACCTCACGTGCGTAGGGTCCAAGACTTGTGTCCCCCATGCGTGGTGGGGTTCCCCGTGTGTGGTGTTCCGTCCGTGTTCCCCACGCGTGTCCCCCGTGTGTGGTGGGCTCGGATTATTATGGGCTAGGTCCGAAAATTAAGCCTAAAAACGGGTAGTTTGTACTCAAATATTATTCTTTTGCCCGAGAATAAGAACACGTCGTTGTTCAACTAATCCTATGTAAGCAAAATAACTACCAAAATAAGACTGTCATTTAAAACAAAACTATTTTTTAATATATTTTTTTTCAAGATTAAAATAGCTACAAAGCATAAATAAAATTATTTTTGTCATTTTCGTTTTTATATAAAGATAAAATATAAAGTACTATTTTTTTATTTTTCAAGATTAAAATGGCTACAAAACGTTAATAACTTTTTTTTGTAATTTTCGAAATTATACAACGATAAAAATATAAAGTACTTTTTTTGTATTCTTCAAGATTAAAAGGACTACAAAACATTAATAAAACTATATTTTTTATAATTTTCGAAATTATATAAAGTACAAAAATAAGGTACTATTTTTTGTATTTTTTCAAGTTTATGAGAAATACATAAGCTAAAATTTATATATATATATATTTTTTTTTATATATATATTGTATTTTTTCTTTTGCGACGAAATAAAGTAGAATAGTTAAAATAGCTATATTAGACCCAATTTAAATATTCACGCTAAAAATGTGAAAATCCCCGGGGAGGGTCAAAAATCACACGTCTACAGGCATTACTTAAGAATACAACAATTTAGCAATTTAGCGCTCACGGTCATGCTCGACCCCCAACGTATAGATACTCGTCACCATGCCTATACGTCGGACACAACACAAAGCAAGCAGTGAGTAAAACTCAACTCCTAATCCCTCAAACTAGAGTTAGACCGAACACTTACCTCAACTTTCATGGCTAAATTAATCCACAACGACCGCTTTCCCTCTCGAATTCGGCTCCAACTCAATCAAATCTATGAAATAACGACTTTATAGTATCAACATAAGCTAAACAAATCAAACCTAATGTCTTAACATAGATTTCTAAGCTTTCTTCCAAAAATTCCAAAAATCGACCCCATGCCCGCTTGGTCAAAACACAAGGTTCGGACCAAATTCATATCACCCATTCATCCATGAGCCCGAATATATAATTTATTTTAAGATCCGACCCCAAATTGAGGTTGAATCACTCAAAATTCCCAAAAACCTAACTCTACGCAAAACCTCTAATTTCTATTTTGATTTCATGATTTAGGTTTAGAAACTCACTAATTAATGAAGGAAAATGAGTGGTAATTTACTTACCCAAGAAACTTTGGTGAAGAAGTGCTCAAAAATTTGCTCAAGAATTGTGGAGAAGAAGAACTCGTGTGAAATATGGACTAAATCTCGTCACTGTTCTGTTTTGGGTATTTAAAAATCACTGGGCAAAAATGCCCTATGCGATCGCGAAGAAGGTAATGTGATCACATAGGGTAAGGGGAAGCTGGTCATTGCGATCGCGGAAGGGCTGTTGCGAACGCATAGAAGAAAATGTTGTGCATTCCAGGTTTGGATTTAATGAAATGCGAACGCGGATTAAAGGTTGCGTTTGCATTGAAGGATCTGGCTAAGTTGTGTGATCGCGGATGAATCTATGCAATCACATAGAACAAATGTGGGGCACCTAAAAGATTACTCTATGCGATCGCAATGCTACCCATGCGATCGCATAGAACTAGATACCAGAACACCAGAACTGAAACCTCTGCAACTTTTCTAAGGCCAAAACCACTCCGAAACTCTCCCGAGCCCTTGAGGCTCCTAAACAAACACACACACTAACTCAATAACATCCTACGAATTTACTCGAGCGATCAAATTGCCAAAATAACATCAAAATCAATGAATCAAGCCTCAAAATCATTATTTTTTTTATCAAACTTCATAAGCTTTCAAACTTAGAGTTTTAAGTCCGAAACACGTCAAACAGCGTCCGATTTCAACCAAATTTCAAAGAAAGCGCTTAAACCACATATAAGACCTGTACCTGGCGCCAGAACCAAAATACGGGCCCGATACCAATGCTTTCTAATTCATTTTTATTTCGAATTTCCAAATAAATTTAAGAATAATAATTTCTTTTAAAAATTCATTTCTCGGGTTCGGGACCTCGGATTTCGATTCCGGGCATAATCCCGAGTCCCATATTTTTATACGAACCCTCCGAGACCGTCAAATTATGGGTCCGGGTCCGTTTACCCAAAATATTGACCAAAGGCAACTTTAACCATTTTAAAGCCACAATTTATCAAATTTCACATAATTTAACACATAAGCTTTTCCGGCTATGCGCCCGGACTGTGCACGTAAATCGAGGCAACTAAAGGTGAGGTTTTCAAGGCCTCGGACGCACGGAAAGAGGGAGAAAACCGGCGATGACCCTTTGGGTCGTCACATTCTCCACCTCTAAAACAATCGTTCGTCCTCGAACGGACATAAGAAGGAAGTACCTGAGTCGGGGAAAAGGTGAGGATAACAGTCCCGCATATCGGACTCGGACTCCCATGTCGATGCCTCAGGAGGCTGACCTCTCCACTGGACACGAACCGAAGGAAAACTCTTCGACCTCAACTGGCGAACCTGTCGGTCTAGAATAGCTACTGGCTCCTCCTCATAAGATAAGTCCTTGTCCAACTGGACAGTGCTGAAATCTAACACGTGGGATGGATCGTCGTGATATTTCCGAAGCATGGACACATGAAACACTGGATGTACGGCTGATAAGCTCGGTGGCAATGCAAGTCTATAAGCCACCTCTCCCACTTGATCAAGAATCTCAAATGGACCAATAAACCTAGGGCTAAGCTTGCCCTTCTTCCCAAATCTCATCACGCCCTTCATAGGCGACACTCGGAGCAATACTCGCTCACCAACCATGAAAGACACATCTCGAACCTTTAGATCTGCGTAGCTCTTTTGCTTGGACTGAGCTGTACGAAGTCTATCCTGAATGATCCTGACCTTGTCCAAAGCCTCCTGAACCAAATCTGTACCCAACAACTGAGCCTCTCCCGGCTCAAACCATCCAACCAAAGGTCGACATCGCCTACCATACAAAGCCTCATAAGGAGCCATCTGGATACTCGACTCGTAGTTGTTGTTGTAAGCAAACTCTGCTAAAGGCAAGAACTGATCCCACGAACCTCCAAAGTCCATGACACAAGCTCGTAGCATATCCTTCAATATCTTAATAGTCCGCTCGGACTGCTCGTCCGTCTGAGGATGAAATGTTGTACTCAACTCAACCTGGGTGCCTAAACTGCGTACCTCGATCCGAGATGATAGATACCGGATCACCATGAAGGCGAACAATCTCCCGGATATAGATCTCAGCTAACCTCTTGGATGAATAAAAGACTGCCACATGAATGAAATGCACTGACTTGGTCAGCCTATCAATAATGACCCAAACTGCGTCTAACTTCCTCCGAGTCTACGGGAGCCTAATAACGAAGTCCATAGTGATCCGCTCCCACTTCCACTCGGGAAGCTCAATCCTCTGAAATAAACCACCAGGCCTCTGATGCTCATACTTAACCTGCTGACAATTCAAACATCGAGCCACATGTGCAACTATATCTTTCTTCATTCTACGCCAACAATAGTGCTGCCTCAGATCCTGATACATCTTCGCGGCGCCCGGGTGAATAGAATATCGGGAACTATGGGCCTCCACTAAGATCAACTCTCGAATCCCATCAACATTGGGCACACAAACTCTCCCCTGCATTCTTAAAACACCATCATCATCTAAGGTCACCTTCTTGGCACCTCCATGCTCCACCGTGTCTCTCAGAACACACAAATGGGGATCATCAAATTGCCGATCACAGATAGGCTCCAACAATGATGAATGAGCGACCATGAAATCTAACACTCGACTAGGATGAGAAATATCCAACCTCACAAACTAATTGGCCAAATCCTGAACGTCCAAAGCAAGCGGTCTCTCACCGATCGGAATATAAGCAAGACTTCCCATACTGGCTGACTTCCTACTCAAGGCATCGGCCACCACATTGGCCTTTCCCAAGTGATATAGGATAGTGATGTCATAATCTTTCAACAACTCCAACCACCTCCTCTGCCTCAAATTCAACTCCTTTTGCTTGAACAAATACTGAAGACTCTTATGATTCGTGAACACCTCACACGCCACACCATACAGATAGTGCCTCCAAATCTTCAATGCGTGAACAATGGATGCCAACTCCAAATCGTGCACTGGATAGTTCTTCTCATGAACCTTCAACTGCCTCGAAGCATAGGCAATGACATTGCCATCCTGCATCAACACTGCACCAAGTCCAATACGAGATACATCATAATAGACTGTATAAGGCCCTAAACCAGTGGGAAAAACCAATACTGGTGTCGTAGTCAGAGCTGTCTTGAGCTTCTGGAAGCTCGCCTCACACTCGTCTGACCATCTGAACTGGGCACCCTTCTGGGTCAACTTGGTCATCGGGGCTGCAATGGATGAAAACCCTTCCACGAACCGACGGTAGTAACCTGCTAACCTCAAGAAACTCCTAATCTCTATAGTTGAAGCTGGTCGAGGCCAGTTCTTGACTGTCTCTATCTTTTTCGGGTCTACCTGAATACCCTCTACTGATACAACGTGACCCAGAAATGCAACTAAGCTCAACCAGAACTCGCACATAGAGAACTTAGCATATAACTAACTATCCCTCAAGGTCTGAAGAACCACTCTAAGATGTTGCGCATGCTCCTCCCGGCTGCGGCAATATATCAAAATGTCATCAATGAAGACTATCACGAACGAGTTCAAATAAGGCCTGAACACTCGGTTCATCAAATCTATAAAGGTTGTTGGGGTGTTGGTTAACCAAATGACATAACCAAGAACTCATAATGCCCGTACCGAGTGCGGAATGCTGTCTTAGGGACATCGGATGCCCTAATCCTCAACTGATGGTAGCCATATCTCAAGTCAATCTTTGAGAATACCTTGGCACCCTGAAGCTGATCGAACAAATCATCAATCCTCGGCAGTGGATACTTATTCTTAATTGTAACCTTGTTCAATTGTCAGTAATCAATGCACATTCTCATCGAGCCATCCTTTTTCTTTACAAACAGAACCGGTGCACCCCAAGGCAACACGCTAGGTCTAATGAAACCCTTCCCAAACAAGTCTTGTAACTGCTCCTTCAACTCTTTCAACTCTGGCGGGGCCACGCGATATTGTGGAATAGAAATGGGCTGAGTGCCCGGATCCAGATCAATACAAAAGTCGATGTCCCTGTCGGGCGGCATACCCGGCAGGTCTGAAGGGAAAACCTCGGGGACCTCTCGCATAATAGGTACAGAATCAATAGAAGGGACATCTGCGCTGGAATCGCGAACATACGCCAGATAAGCTAAATACCCCTTCTCGACCATGCGTCGAGCCTTCACATATGAAATAACACTACGAGTGGCATGACCTGGGGTCCCCCTCCACTCTAGTCGGGGCAAATCTGGTAAAGACAAGGTCACGGTCTTGGCATGGCAATCAAAGATAGCATGATACGGGGACAACCAATCCATCTCTAATATAACGTCGAAATCCACCATATCTAAGAGCAACAAATTAACACGGGTCTCAAGACCCCTAAACACCACAACACAGGAATGATGAACCCGATCAACCACTATAGCATCACTGACCGGTGTAGATACATATACAGGAATACTCAAGGCCTCACTAGGCATAACCAAGTAGGGTGCAAAATAGGACGACACATATGAATACGTAGATCCAGGGACAAATAGCACTGAAGCATCTCTATCGCAGACCAGAATAGTACCTGTAATGACAGCATCTGATGACTCAGCCTCTGGCCTGGCTGGAAAAGCATAACACCGGGACTGGGCCCTACCTCCCTAAACTGTCTCTCTAGAACAACCGGCTGTTGGCTGGCCCCCACCTTTGGCGGCTTGAGCTCCACCTCTATGACCTCTACCTCTACCTCTAACACCCCTACCACCACCTCTAGCTGGCTGGGCAGGTTGTGAAACCTCCAGTGCCTGAATCATAGTACGAGAACTCTGGTGCTGCGAGCTGCTCGAAGCTCGAGGGCAATACCTGGCAATGTGCCTCGTGTCTCCACATGTGAAACAAGCCCTCGGCAGCTGGGGATGACGGCCCTGAAAACTCTGGAGCGGTGGTGCACTGATAGGTGCTGATGGTGAACTGTAAGGCTGCTAGTTTGAATAATGCGACTGAGAACCACGACCACCCGAGGTACCATGAGAGACCTGTAGGGCTGACTGAAAGGGCCAAGGAGGATGGCCTCTACCATACGAATCTCTTCCTCCAGACGAGGTACCACTGAATCTGCCTCAATGATGGGGCCTCTTATCTGACCCATGACCACCTCCTTGTAACAGAACCATCTCAACTATGCGGGCCACATTGGCCGCCTCCTAAAATGTAATCTCACTACCGGCTCCCATAGCCATCTGGAGATAGATCGGCTGAATCAAACCGTCGATAAACCTCTGCACCCTCTCTCTATCTTGGTGGGGAGTATGACAATAGCATGGAGAGATAGATCAATGAACCAGGTTTCGTACTGAGTGACTATCATAGAGCCCTACTGGAGGCGCTCAAACTGCCTGCGAAGAACCTCCCTCTGAGTGACTGGGAGAAACTTCTCCAAAAACAACTCTGCAAACTGGTCCCAAGTCAAAGACGGCGATCCGGTTGGTCTCGCTAAACAATAATCCCTCCATCAAGTCTTGGCGGATCTAGATAGACGAAAGGTGGCAAAATTGACCCCATTGGTCTCCACAACATCCATGTTCCGAAGAACCTCGTGGCAGCTATATCAGAAATCCTGGGGATCCTCTGAAGAAGCACCGCTGAATGTGGTAGTGAATAGCTTGGTGAATCGATCCAATCTCCATAGAGCATCGGCGGACATAGCTGCACCATTGCCGGTCTGAGCCGCTGTACCCGACTAAATTGCCACTACTGGCTGAACCACCGGAGCCTGAACCTGGGGAGATACCTGCTCCAGAGTATGTGTAGCGGGAGTCTGAACCCCTCATCCAGCCTGAGAAGTGGCTGGTGCTACTGGAAGAAAACCCGCTCGAGAGACGCTCTCTATTAAGCCTACCAATCAGACCAAAGCGTCCTGAAGCACTTGAGTGGCTATGAAACCCTCTGGGACCTGAGCTGGGCCTACCTGAGCTGGGCCTACCTGAGCTGGGCCTACCTGAGCTGGGCCTACCGGAGCTGCCGGAGATGGAACCTCCTCATCATAGTCAACATGAGTCTCCACCTCTGGAACTGCTTCTCGGGGCTGAGCTCTGCCACTGCCTCAGCCTCTAGCACGGCCTCGCCCTCTGCCCCTAATAGGAGTTGCTGTTGGGGGCTCGGGCTGCTGCACGATCGATGAGGAAGCGCGTATCCTCGCCATCTGCAAAGAGCGGAGTAGAAATTCAGTCAGTATTGGGGAAACAGAACTGCACGACAAGAAAGAACAGATATGAAGTTTTCCTAACTCAGTAGCCTCTGCGGGATAAATACAGACGTCTCCTTACCGATCCCTCAGACTCTACCGAGCTTATCCGTGAGTTGTGAGACCTAAGTAACCTAGTGCTCTAATACCAACTTGTCACAACCCGGATTTCCCACCATGGGGAGTCGTGATGGCGCATACTATTGGAGATAGGCCAGCCAAGTATTAAAACGTTTCTGATAACATTCGCAACAATATAAACAAAACGAGACAATTAAATAAAAGCGGAGTCTTAACTTATATAAAACCTGACTAGAAATTTGCAGAAAATTTAACATAATCCTCTACCCAAGATTGGTATCACAAGCTCACGAACTTCTAAGATTTACTAAACACAATCGTCTGAAAGAAAAATTATAAACCATTTGTTTCGGTACAAAAGATAACAAACTGAATAAAGAGAGAGAGACTCTAGGCGTGCGGACGTCAGCAAGGCTACCTCGGTGTCTCTAGACTGAAGGCCTGCTCCCGATCTACTGCTGATGTCCAAAGGCTGCTCCAACTCCGTGATCTGTGCAAAAGAGCACAGAGTGTAGCATCAACACAACTGACCCCATGTGCTGGTAAGTGCCTGGCCTAACCCCGACAAAGTAGTGACGAGGCTAGACAGGACCTACCAAAAACAACCTGTGCAGATATATATATGTATATACAAGTACAATGGGAAACATCGGAAAGTAAACAATTAAAGATGGGAGGGGGAGCATGCGTACGGGGATAGCAGATAAAACAGAATATTAGAAATAATAAGGGAAAACTACATTTGCTCACTTCTACCATAGAATAAGGGAAAAACAACCACGTTCACTCGTCTTAGTTTTTTTTTTTCTTGTTGCAGGCGTGCAACCCAATCCCATTTCATCATATCTTATGGTAGTCGTACCACCCGCTCCCATTTCATCACATCTCGTGGTAGGCTTACCACCCGCTCCCATTTCATCATATCTTGTGGTAGGCATACCACCCGCTCCCATTTCATTTTATCTTGTGGTAGGCGTACCACCCACTCCCATTTCATTACATCTCGTGGTAGACGTACCACCCGCTCCCATTTCATCATATCTTGTGGTAGGCGTACCACCCGCTTCCATTTCATCATATCTTGTGGTAAGCGTACCACCCGCTCCCATTTCAGTCCAACACAATATCACAGGATAATCCCGACAAGGGAGCAAGATAATATAATAAGTTTCCCGGCAAGGGAACAAGATACCAATTCAACTATCCCGACAAGGGAGATCCAGCTATAACCAATTTACTCAATTCCTACTTAACACAATTAATACAAATGCTCAATCATAACATTTACTTGCTCAGTTTCAAAGATCTTCAACCAAGTTCTCATAGGCATTACTTAAGAATACAACAATTTAGCAATTTAGGACTCACGGTCATGCTCGACCCGCAACGTATAGATACTCGTCACCATGCCTATACGTTGGACACAACACAAAGCAAGTAGTGAGTAAGACTCTACTCCTAATACCTCAAGCTAGAGTTAGACCGAACACTTACCTCAACTTCCACAGCTAAATTAATCCACAATGACCGCTTTCCCTCTCGAATTCGGCTCCAACTCAATCAAATCTATGAAATAACGACTTTATAGTATCAATATAAGCTAAACAAATCAAACCTAATGTCTAAACATAGATTTCTAAGCTTTCTTCCCAAAATTCCAAAAATCGACCCCGGGCCTGCTTGGTCAAAACACGAGGTTCGGACCAAATTCATATCACTCATTCATCCACGAGCCCGAATATATAATTTATTTTAAGATCCGACCCCAAATTGAGGTTGAATCACTCAAAATTCCCAAAAACCTAACTCTACCCAAAACCCCTAATTTCTACTTTGATTTCATGATTTAGGTTTAGAAACTCACTAATTAATGAAGGAAATGAGTGGGAATTTACTTACCCAAGAAACTTTGGCGAAGAAGTGCTCAAAAATTCGCTCAAGGGCTGTGGAGAAGAAGAACTCGTGTGAAATATGGACTAAATCTCGTCACTGTTCTGTTTTGGGTATTTAATAATCGCTCGGCAAAAATGCCCTATGCGATCGCGAAGAAGGTAATGTGATCGCATAGGGTAAGGGGAAGCTAGTCATTGCGATCCCGGAAGGGCTTTTGCGAACGCATAAAAGAAAAGGTTGTGCATTCCAGGTTTGGATTTAATGAAATGCGAACGCGGATTAAAGGTTGGGTTCGCATTGAAGGATCTGGCTAAGCTGTGTGATCGCGGATGAATCTATGTGATCGCATAGAATAAATGTGGGGCACCTGAAGGATTACTCTATGCGATCGCAATGCTACCTATGCGTTCGCATAGAACTAGATACCAGAACACCAGAACTGAAACTTCTGCAACTTTTCTAAAGCCAAAACCACTCTAAAACTCTCCCGAGCCCTCGGGGCTCCTAACCAAACACACACACTAACTCAATAACATCCTACGAACTTACTCGAACGATCAAATTGCTAAAATAACATCAAAATAATTGAATCAAGCCTCAAAATCATTATTTTTTTTATCAAACTTCATAAACTTTCAAACTTAGAGTTTTAAGTCTGAAACACGTCAAACGGCATCCGATTTCAACCAAATTTCAAATAAAGCGCTTAAACCACATATAAGACCTGTACCGGGCACCGGAACCAAAATACGGGCCCGATACAAATGCTTTCTAATTCATTTTTATTTCGAATTTTCAAATAAATTTCAGAAAAACAATTTCTTTTAAAAATTCATTTCTCGGGCTCGAGACCTCGGATTTCGATTCCGGGAATACGCCCGAGTTCCATATTTTTATACGGACCCTCCGGTACCGTCAAATTACGGATCTGGGTCCGTTTACCCAAAATATTGACCAAAGTCAACTTTAACCATTTTAAAGCCACAATTTATCAAATTTCACATAATTTAACACATAAGCTTTTTCAGCTACGCGCTCGAACTGCGCATGCAAATCGAGGGAACTAAAGGTGAGGTTTTCAAGGCCTCGAAAGCACGAAAAAAGGGAGAAAACCGGTGATGACCCTTTGGGTCGTCACAAGGAAACAATGAAGATGAAGTTGTTAGGCTTCAAGATGAGCCTTCCATAAGATTTGACATCAAGAAGTTGGGAGAACTACACCATTTTCTTGGCTTAGAGGTGACAAACATGAACAAAGGGATCTTTGTCACTCAAGAAGGATATGCCAAGAAACTTGTTGATAGGTTTGGATTGAAGCAAAGCAAAACATGTTCTACTCCTCTTGAGATAAGCACAAGGTTAAGGCGGGACGAAGGCTCACTTCTTGCAGATCCCAAGCCTTTTCGAGCTCTTGTTGGAAGTCTCCTGTATTTGACTATTACAAGGCCGGACATTGCATTCTCGGTGGGATATATCAGCAGATTTATGCAAAGGCCAAGAAAGCCTCACTTAGAAGCTGCAAAGAGGATTCTAAAGTATATCAACTCAACATCAGACATGGTCTTGTTCTTCCAGAAGAAGAATAATTTGGTGTTAGCTGGTTATACGGATGCTGATTTTGATGGTGATTTGGATGACCGAAGATCAACATCGGGCTATATTTTTCTTTGTGATGGAACAAGTATTTCGTGGTGTAGCAAAAATCAGGACTCAGTTTTCTTGTCAACCACGGAGGCAGAGTATAAAGCAGCTGCTCTCACTACTCAAGAATGTGTATGGCTACAAAGACTTGCTGAAGACTTTCATCTACCTATATCAAAGCCAATTGTGATCTATGGAGATAATCAAAGTGCCATCAAGCTTGCAAACAATCCAGTATTTCATGCAAGAACTAAACACATTGAGGTGAAACATCACTTTGTTCGGGAAAAGGTTCTTGATGGAACTATCAATACTTTGGAAGTGAGAAGTCAGGAGAATATCGCTGATATCTTCATCAAGTCACTTGCTAAAGCTTCGTTCGAGTTCTTCCGTGACAAGCTTGGAGTAGTTTCCAAAAAATCACTTTAAGGGGGAGTGTGAAAAAAAATAAAGTTAATTTTTTGGAATAATATAGAATTCTCTAGAATGTCCTAGTTTAGTATCCTTGATATTTATCGAGTGGACATATCTAGATATTCTAGAGTATTGTTAGAAGATAAAGTTGGTAGAATCTTCTTTGTACATTATCTAGAATCATTCATAGGCTAGTATAAATCGGGGGTATCTTGTTCGTTTGTAAGCAAGCAAAAAAAATCAAGAAAGCCTTCTTTCCAAAACAAGTTCTTCTATCTAAAATCTATCTTCTTTTTTCAAGCTTCCTCTTCTTTAGTTGAATCATCCAATCTTAGTTAACGATCTTGGGCTAGCAGAAGGTCTCCAAATAATATTTTTCTTCTGCTATTCTTTACAAAAAGTACTTTTCAGGCCATTTTACTTTTCGAACGGAGTCGCAAAGTATGGGCAAATCTTGGCAGGAATAGATGAACTATCAACCCACTAATGATATTATCCTATTTAATTTAGCTCCGCACAGTTTTAATTAAAATGCATCATATGATCACTAGAATTAAAGGCTTGTATTTGACATGTATTTTAATTTTTTTCGTGTTTTTTATCAATATGAAATTTGTCTAGGGTGTTATATATACCTCAAAGAAAAGCCAGTACTCTTTCTTTGCACCTTCCCTGCATGCAGTAGCCTTCTAAAGCTATTAAAGCTCACTCATGGTTTTAAAAGAACTTTTTGTGGAAGATAAAGTCAATAATGCACGTACTGTGGCAAGAAATTGACCACGCATAAAAGCCAAGAGGTACGTATTTTTTCTTCCGTGTAAATATTTCTCTTTAATATGTTTCTGGTTGGTAAAAGTTTAATTCTTTAGCATTGGAAATGGGATTAATTTCATATATTGTCGCTAGATAGTTTTATGACTTTACCAAATTTTGGTGACCTATTTTAAAGATGGTTGAGTATATAGTTCGTATAATTTTGTGAATTTAATTATACAATACTAAATAATCTGGTACATTTTTAGTCTTCTTGTACATAAATTTTTAAAATAAATAGAGATAAAAGTTATGTAATAATATAATTACATTAAAATGGGATATAATATTTTTAAGAGCAGATTAAAGAGTGTATATAAATAGATGTAATTATTCAGGTAACTTATGGAGATAACGACATACTAAAAGTCTCTTATAGGGGAAAAATTATTGTACTGCGTAAGTTATAGTACAATGTCTTAAAATGTTAAGAAAAAACCTTTATATGACATTAAGCAAATAGAAGTAAATATTTATTCGTGTTTGTATCACATCAATGAATATAATACATGTAATTTTATACTTATATATTTGTCACTTAAACTGTTTGATGTAAATACTGAACGCACGAAAATTTTAGCAACATTCACCTCAAACTCCACCTATGAAAACTTTAACTCAATAAACCTTTGTCTAATATAATTATTTATTAATTTCAAAATGTAGATTCACGGGTTCGAGCCATGGAAACAGTCTCTTGCAAAAATGTAGGGTAAGACTGCGTACAATAGACCTTTGTGGCCCGACCCTTTCCCGGATCCTACGCATAGCGAGAGCTTAGTGCACCGGACTACCGAAACAGACCGCCTTGCACCGCTCGAAGCAGGTCCGAAGCAATCTTCAAACAAGACGAAACTCTTACGTACCAGAATTACAAACGTACATAAGAAAGATGAAATTAATTAATGAATTATGAACCTGCTAACTTGGCTCAATTAATTTCAATAGCGTATGAATGCCAAATTAATCTTGCGCAAGTCACCCTCTCGGAAGGAGAACCCATTCTCAACTTGGCTTCATGTAATCTAATTACGTCTTCAATATTACATGTCAATTAATAAAAAGGGGCCACTGATTAAAACTCGTTCTACAAATTATTAACATGATAATTGATATGTGCTTTTGAGTTTATCCAATTTCATCCAGACAATATTCTCCTTAAACGCAAAACTTAATTAATGATTTAAACAAGTTCTTACTAGACTCAATAGATCAAATGATTAAGTTAATTATTTGAATGGTCGCTCAACTTGTTTTCAAATAGTCGTCTTGCTTTACCTAGGTAACCTTAAGGGCCATCTTAGTGGAATTTTGTATTTTTTGTTGAGAATAAATGACATATAGCAAGTTTAAATTTTAGAAAAAATAATTAAAATACTAATTTTGAGAAGTGTTCATGGAAAAGGGTCGTATTACCAAAAATTTTGGTTTTTAATTAAGTTAGAGTGCTCCAGTATTTTTTGAGAGGTTAGGTTATATATACTTTTCTGACTATGAATTCGTTTGTTATTAGTATTATTACGTAATATACTAGGTAGAGATTAAGCCTATCTCATAAATAAACCCACTTCTCTTTAATGTTTGTAATAAATGTTACGCTAAGATTTGATTAAGCATTACTTGATGTAAAATTCTTTCCAGTCGAATTTCTGATTTTGGTCTTTGTTCAAGTTAGGAGACATTTGCCACGAGGTGGTTCAGAATACTTCAATATCAGGTCTAACCCTAAAAGGTATTGACAGCTTTAATTACTTTATTATTAAGCCCCACAATTTCTCTCAAAATTCCAAAAAAGCAATCAAGTACACCAATAAAATAATAAGGTGTTTGGATGTTTTTGCCAAAGGAGGTTTCCAGGTAGATGGCCAACCTAAAAAGCAAAGGATTTGCTTTTCATACCACTACAATAAATAAGTACTGTAAAGAAATAGTAAAGTTAAAAGAGAAAGGTACAGATTAAACAACATGTTTCCACTTATGAACATAAAACGGTTTTTCTTTAGGAATATTAGTAGAATCCCTGTGCCTTAATTAGTCAATTGCGGCATTTCCCCTTTGACATAATGCAAGAATTCTGGCAACGATTTGAGTTGTGTTTGGACCAAATAAAAATTCTGTATAAATGAGATTCCAAGAATTTATTTATTTTACACGAAAATTAAGTTTATTAATAGCAAATTTTCTTTCCCAATAGAGATGGCATGAACTGAGAAAATAATCCAAACTCCATGCAGTTACTAGGTTGGCAGTTACTGTTGAATCCTCTCCTATTAAGATTACATATTCTTTTGGGCTTGAAGAAAGGAATAAATTTTACCTTGCTAAGCTACTTTAATTTGTAAGTAATAATTTCTAATTTAACTTCTTTGCTTTGTTATTTTCAAAAAAAAAAAAAATCCTTATATAACAACATTTCACTAAAAGTCAAGTTTTTCCGAAATCAAATTTTATGTTATGTTATAATATATACTCTCTATAACAACATTTACCTACAATATCCAAAAATATTCGGAACAAACGAGGCTGTTATAGAGAGGTTTGACTGTATTAACAACTACTCCACAATTAAAATAAGAGAGATTTTTTGTGGATGCAAAATTTCAGGACTCCAGCCTTGAAAGTATTATAGCAAAAAACAAATTACCGAAGAGGGTATTATCACATTTATATTCTAACATTATTTTCTTTTTGTGCTTTCTTCTAAAAATTTCTGAAATGATCTTGTTTTTTTGCAGAGGCTATAACCACATGCATGAATTCCCAAAAGCGTCAAACATTAAGCAAAAGCAGAAGCTTCTCGTCTCAAATCTCTGTAGAATCTTGAAATGAATTCATCAGCTTTCTCATCCACGTGACTGTTACCCTCTCCATCTCTAAGAGGAAACGGCGAATCAGTTACCCTTAATTGCCTCACCGTAGGAGTTCTCCCAAATCCAGGCAAAGCAGGCGACGCCGTTTCACTCTGAATCATCTCCAACGCCTTCAACACAGCAGCGTTCACCATTAAAACGTCGTCGTCAGTTGCAGGTGCATGGTGATGACTGTGCTTACTGCGCTTGTTGAGGTTGAAGGGAAGGTGGAAAGCAGGGCTGTTACTGCAGTTGAATTCGTAGTACTCTTTGGAAGATGAGGTGGAGGAAGGACATTGGTGGCCGTAGGTATTATTATTATTATGGTGGAACATGAGGTTTTGAATGGCGGCTTTGCTAGCAATTTTGCCACGCTTCATTAATAAGCTGAGATCAAACATTAGTTTCCTCTTTGATAACCCTTTCCTCAGCATGAAAAAAGCTACTCGAACTATTTTCCAGAACTTTTTTGCCATTACTGGTACATTTTGATCCATTCTCTCTGTATATAAGTAGTATATATCAGGTGCAGACTTCTTTTTGGTTTGTGGATTTTTGTTTCTTCACTTAAGAAGTAAGGAGAGAGAGTTGGTAGAGATGTGAGTTTATGTGGAAGCAATATATGAGAGGTCTATATATAGGAGCCTTCATATAGAGGAAGAGGATGCAGTGAAGTATTCTATAATGTTTATGTTAAAGTTGACACGTTTGGTGGCACGGACCACGGATATTAGGAGTTGATTTAATATTCTATTTGTTTAGTTATTAAAGGAGGAGGTGTTGATTTTCTAGATCCAGCTTTAGGAGAAGTACTCTTTATGTCATTGTCACTCGTCAAATAAATTTGCCATTTTTTCCTCTCCTTTCACATGGATTAATTGCAAATTTGAGGTCAATTCCGAATTGCTTTTAAATTAAAATCTTTTATGAGGAGAACATATTGCATGCAGTGAACTTTAGGTTTTTGGGTGTGTTTGGAGCGAAGGAAAATATCATTCACGAAAAATATTATCCTGCAAAATAAATAATTTTCTTACTTATTTTGTGATATTTGGCTAGTAAGTATAAAGTATAATCCCAAAAGTATTTACATATAATCTAGAAAAATACTATGGTAAAGAATGGGCATAGTGGGATAGGAGGGGGGTCGGGTATTCGAGGATGGAGGGGCCAGAAGTCAGGGATCGGGAGGGTCGTGGGTTAGGGATCAGGGATGCATGGGGCCGCTGGTCAATAGTTGGGTTCGAGGGTTGACAGGCGAGGTCGGTGGTCGAGGTTCCGCGTTTAGCGTTCGTTGGTGGAGGGGGGACCGGGTACGAGGGAGGTAGGTGTGGGTCGAGGGTTCCAGAGGTGGACTGAGGGTAGAGATGCGGAGGGTTGAAAGGATAGTTTAGAAAAAAAATTTGCCTCCTCTTAATGGGGAGTCATTTTTCTAAAATTGAAGAAAAATAAATTTATACCGAAAATATTTTTCAAATATTTAAGTCATTAAAACATGAAAAAATAGAAAAATATTTTTCCTCCATGTCAAACACTCTTTAACTTAGTTATTTTTGCAACAATGGCGTGCTTAAATTGCAAACAAAGTTTTTGGACGGATCTTGTCTTAAACTTATTAAGACTGCTGCATGCATGAAATGATAGCTAAATTACCCATATAAATTGTTACTCCATTCAATTCAAGCCTTGTCATTTACCTGCTCTAATAGCTTATTTAACATAATTTTCTTCTTACCAAATTATGCTTATTAATATTACCTATATATAAAAGATCTTTAAGAAACATGATAGTATAAAAAAAATTATTCTAGCTTCCAAAACGTACCTTAGTTGTTTGATTTGTTAGTAGTATCCAACTAGTGTACTTAAGCCGTTGAAAAGGTTTACTTAGCAAGGGAGGTTTCCCAAAAGCCTAAACAGCTGTCTCTTCTAAACAAAGAAAGGAATGAACCCTCCCCTCTATGCAAATTACCCTACGGCGGAAACTCTTCTTTTTGTGGAAAAAAGAAATTGTGGACGTACCCACGAACAAAACAATCATTAGAAAGAACGAGCACTTTTGTTTATATTTTATATTTGTTTGACCAAAAAAGTACGAGATATTTTTTGGTAAACTAATTAAATAAGAAGATAGAGGGTAAATCCTAGTTAAGAATAATTAATTCTAGATATGAGATAAATAATATGAATAGAAAAACATAGCTGAGTATAAATGTTGGCAGTGATTATGGCCAGAATTAGTAACACGAAGAAAGATGCATTAAGTAACATTAAATGACAATAAAAAGAAAATAAAGGAAAAGAGTCACTCAATCTTGAGTGAGGCGGATCCTCCGTCATTTGATAAAGATGAATGATAGACAAATACAAAAAGATATGTTTTTTTCTATTTTCTAGAGAGAGAGAGTCCCCCTTTTTTGGGAAGTCCTCTCTTCCTATTTATAAGGGGTATCCCTAGAAAATCCTAAAAAGTATAATTAGAGGGAATATCCGGTAGAATATTCCCTTTGAGGATTCATAAGCAAACTAGTTGTTACATCTATCATCACTGCCCGACCTCGGCCTTATTGATCTATGTCCGACCTCGACCTTATTGATCTCTGCCCGACCTCGACCTTATTGATCTCTGCCCTACCTCAGCCTTATTGATCTCTGCCCAACCTCGGCCTTATTGATCACTACCCGACCTCGGCCTTATTGATCTCTACCCGACCTCAGCCAATTGTCTCTGCATATGTCACGAATTTCTCTGATCTGATTTTGACCCATACAGTTAGTCCCTCTTCTTATCGAGGTCGTCTTTTGGTCGAGCTCGGTGAGCGAACTTCATTAATCGCAGTTCGAGAAATTCGGATGGGGAGGTTGACTAGTGTGGATCGCGGCTGAGGGTGCTGCTCTTCGGGTCAAAAAGTGGTATCCCCGCGGGCTGAACTTGAGCAGAGTGCGATCAGGGCCAATGACTTGAGTGATGAGTTAATCAAGAAGACGGTAGAGTTGGAGAAGGCCGACGAGGTCGGGATGGCAGCTTTGGCAAGGACGACGGCATCGGAGGAGGTCATTCGCGTCCTTAGATCTGGACGGGCGATTCGGCCCTTGTAAGATGCCTTTTCTAATACTTTTGATATCGAATGCTACTTTTTGCTACTCATTCCTGATTCTATTTTCTATTCCTTGAACGTTTTCCTCAATTTATGGTTTCAAAGAAATCGTTAGTAGGCGTTAATCCGAGCGTGATCGAGTGTCTTTGATTGGTTTGAGCGAAGTCAGATGTTGCCCCATTCAACTTGAATGAGGTCTAGCTGTGAATCAAGTTCGAGCTAGGTCGAATGAGAGTTAAATTCGAGTAAAGTCAAATATTAATTCGGGCGAGGCCGAGTGTTAATTCGAGCAAGGTCGAATTCTTCTTTTTGGCGATGGCCTTTGGCCGTAGGGGTATTATTTTGGGCTAAGGCCGAATTGTTAACCCGTCGTAATTCGAGCGAGGCCGAATTTTTATTTTTGGCGATGGCCTTTGGCCGTAGGGGTGTTATTTCGAGCTAAGGCCAAAATGTTAACCTGTTGTAATTCAAACGAGGTCGAATTCTTCTTTTTGGTGATGGCCCTTGGCCGTAGGGGTGTTATTTCGAGCTATGGCCGAAATATTAACCCATTGTAATTCGAGCGAGGTCGAACTCTTCTTTTTGGTGATGGCCCTTGGCCGTAGTGCTGTTATTTCGAGCTAAGGCCGAAATGTTAACCCGTTGTAATTCGAGCGAGGTCGAATTCTTCTTTTGGTGATGGCCCTTGGCCATAGGGGTGTTCTTTCGAGCTAAGGCTGAAATGTTAACCCGTTGTAATTTGAGCGAGGTTGAATTCATCTTTTTGGCGATAGCCTGGCCGTAGGGGTGTTATTTCGAGCTGAGGCCGAAATGTTAACCCGTTGTAATTCGAGCGAGGTCGAATTTTTCTTTTTGGCGATGGCCCTTGGCCGTAGGGGTGTTATTTCGAGCTAAGGCCGAAATGTTAACCCGTTGTAATTCGAGCGAGGTCGAATTCTTTTTTTTTTTGCGATGGCCCTTGGTCATAGGGGTGTTATTTCGAGGTAATGCCGAAATGTTAACCCATTGTAATTCGAGTGAGATCGAATTCTTCTTTTTGGCGATAGACCTTGGTCGTAGGGGTGTTATTTTGAGCTAAGGGCGAAATGTTAACCTGTTGTAATTCGAGCGAGGTCGAATTCTTCTTTTTAGCGATGGCCCTTGGCCATAGGGGTGTTATTTTGAGCTAAGGCCGAAATGTTAACCCGTTGTAATTCAAGCAAGGTCGAATTCTTCTTTTTGGCGATGACCCTTGGCCGTAGGGGTGTTTTAGATCTAAGGCCGAAATGTTAACCTGTTGTAATTCTAGCGAGGTTGAATTATTCTTTTTGGTGATGGCCCTTGGCCGTAGGGGTATTATTTCGAGCTAAGGGCATAATGTTAACCCGTTGTAATTCGAGCGAAGATGAATTCTTCTTTTTGGCAATTGTCCTTGGCCGTAGGGGTGTTATTTCGAGCTAAGGCCGAAATGTTAACCCGTTGTAACTCAAGCGAGGTCGAATTCTTCTTTTTGGCGATGGCCCTTAGTCGTAGGGGTGTTATTTCGAGCTAAAGCTTAAATGTTAACTCGTTGTAATTCGAGAGAGGTCGAGTTCTACTTTTTGGCGATGGCCCTTGGCCGTAGGGGTGTTATTTCGAGCTAAGGCCGAATAAAAAGGAATATATACGGAAAACACCCTAAATCTTAGAGGGAGAAGGCAAGCCCTCGTCAAGTACAATCCCGACTTTCATCTTCACGAAGACGTCTGAATCGACAAACTTTTCGGCACCATCGTTTCTGCCGATTTTCTCGTCGGGAACGTAGAGGCTCAATTTAATAGATAATAATAAGAAAACTTTGGTCATTCGCTTTTGATTTACCTTGATGCTTCTTCCCATAGTAAATAGCACCTGGAAGTCATAAGCCAACATCCAACCAAGATACACAGCAAGTGAATACATTCTTAAAAGCTAGCAATTAAGGATCTGGCACTTTGGGGTTCTTTCTATTATGTAAAGATAGTATGCCGCAGCTAATTTTTGGTTGTGATTTATTACTTTGTATATATTACCAAAGCACTGAGGTAGTGGTCCTACATGATGTCTATAGGCAGACAACTAATATTGGTAAAGTATAGATAGATAGTGCGCGTCGGTTGGAAGCTAGAAGTCTTGAGCTTGTCTATGAATTTCTCAAGTTTGCATTTGTAACGAAAGGATGACGCTAAAACGAGTAGAAAGTGATACTAGAATTGAATTTAGATCTAGAGGAAACTAAAAAAAAAAATTCCCCTTCTTTTTGTGCAAATATTTTTGAAACTTTTCATCCTCTTAGGTTGTTCGCTAGCTTAGAATTGATATATTTAGTACTACTAGAGATTAAAAAAAATCGAATGCACATTACTTTTCACCTAATATCAAATAACTTCACAAAATAGCTGCCCTTGTCCACCTCTTCAATTCAATGGCGGTCAGTACTATTTGCAATGTTTCGGACGCGGAGCACCCAAAGGATTTAATTTTAATGAATGAACAAAAATATTAGATTAAATTTCAACAAAAAACAAAAATTACTACGTAAATGACTTCTTAACATCTATCTATGTTTTGGTAGACGGAGTTATAAGATATCATTAAGACAAGAGGGGTTGCTCTGATGGTAAACAACATCTACTTCCAACTAAGAGGTTGTGAGTTCGAGATTTCCCAAGAGCAAGGTGGGAAGTTCTTGGAGGGAAGGATGTCGGGGGTCTATTTATACTGGGTTGTTGTTGTTGGGGTAAGATCTGCGTACACACTACCCTCCCCAGACCCCACTAAGTGGAATTATACTGAGTTGTTGTTGTTGTATATCGTTACTTGATCGAAAATACCAGAAATCCAATAAAATAATCAAAGTATTAGGAACCCAATGCATTAGTGCAAGTACCTCACAATTCGGTCAAGTTTTCTCCTCTATTTCCGACAGCTGTTTACAACTGAAATATTAAAAACAAATAGCATCTTAGGACGTGATTAGTACGAACAAAAATATTTTTTGGAAAATGTTTTTCAATTTTTTTATGTTTGGTTGGCTTAAATCTTTTGGAGAATATTTTTCTTATCAACTCATTTTTCTTTAATTGAAGGAAAATATTTTCCTTATTAAGAGAAGGGAAAATATTTTCCAAAACTCTTTCTCAATCTTCCCCACCCTATTCCCCCACCCCACACCCACCCACCACCCAACCCCACCTCACCCCCTATCTCCAAAAAAGTTTTTCTTTTTCAAATTTTAGTTTCTTTTTTTTTTTGTCACCACCCACCCTGCTACCCCTACTCCCAGCAAAAAAAATATAATTTTTTTTATAATTTCAAATTTCTATTTTTTTCGTTTTTCTGCACCCCACCCCCACCTCAAAAAAAGTCTTTCTTTTTAAATTTTTTTTTGTAATTTTAAATTTTTGTTTTTTTCGTTTTTCTGCACATCCCCCACCCCCGTCTCTCCCCGAAAAAAATAAAGCAGTACATTAGTTCTTTTGGGTTGTGTCAATTTTTAGAGACTTGGGGAAGGGGTGGGGGGAGGGGGGAAGAGAGTTGCACAAAAAATATTTTCCTAAAAAAAATATTTTCTACTCTCTAATCAAACAATAGAAAATATTTTTCAAAAAATGTTTTCCACTCACCAACCAAACAAAAAAAAATAAGTGATAAAACCACTCATTTTCCATGAAAACATTTTCTAGGAAAACATTTTCCTTCGTACCAAACACACCCTTAGTCAAAAAAGGGTCTGTCTAAATTAAACTCCATCTTTGGGATGGTCAAGTTCCAAAAGCGAGAATGCGTTCAATGTTTTATATTAGAAAGTTGTAGTTTCCTTCTTTTGCTTTGTTTGCACTTTTTGAATATTTTTCTAATTGATCAACCAAACAGAGTGCCAATTTTTTTAGGCCATATTGGTTTGAAAAGGAAAAAGATTTGCTATGGCCTTTGGCTCAGTTTACCTAAATCAGATGTACTTTGTATTTGGACTGTACTTCTGTAGCCTATAATCAGGTTTGGATTGGCTATCAAAAAGAAAGCCACTATTCCACTAATTAAGATTGCCTTCTTGTTAATCTAAATTTTTAATTTCACGTTTTCTATTTAAAAGCTGCTTTGGCACCATTCCAAATATTATAAGCTTTATTAAAGTGTTTCCTAAAAGAGACTCAATAACTTTTAAGTTCCACTACATGAGTTCATTTCTGAGGCCACTGACATATAGTTTGGTTTTTCCTACTCCTGTTAATTATATCAAGGAAAGAGTTCAACTTACCTAAGGATGATTACAACCAATCGCCATAATTAGTGAAATGATTAATTTAGAAAATTAGGCAGACAGACATGATACAACATGTTAAATTGTAGATAATGTAAAGAACGTAATACTTTCTAGACTTTATACAAGTTAAATTTTTTAAAATGGTCACTTTGTGGTAGAAATGACACCAAGTAGCCTCTCTAAAGGGGTGCTCTTTAAAATTTAGTCAGTATGTCTTATATTTCAGTATTTTAGCTTAATTTTTTGAGATAAAAATATCCTGAATAGTCCTGAAGTTAAGATTTTTAGTTTAAAATTTTAGGATAAAATATATACTGACTAATCTCTAAATAGCATTCCTGAGAATGGCTATATGTGCATTTTCCCCCACTTTGTAACTGTTGAACGCGCAATGGACCGCGAATTATTTTTTACTGGATCTCAAAGGGAAGTGGCCCAACGTATTACGCATTTGAGGCCCATATAAGCATATTATGATGGGTTAACTTGTAATAGACCCAATACATGTAAAAATAGCACGGGCTAGTCAGTTTTCGGACTGGTCATTCAAAAATAGCTAACGTTTGCAAAGTTATTAAAAAGTAGCCACTATTTTGGTGTAACAGGGACCGGTCCAGTATAATATACTGGAGATCGGTGCACCTGTGTATGAACTTCCAGCATATTATGTTGAAACTCCAACACGCGGAAAGTTCACATAATATACTGGAGATTGGAGCACCTATTTATGAACTTTCAACATATTATGCTGGACCGGTATATTATACTGGAACTCTAGTATATTATGCTGGTGTTCCAGTATACTTATGTTGGAACTCCAACACGCGAAAAGTTCCAACATAATATACTGGAGATTGGAGCACTTATTTATGAACATTTTCAATATATTATGCTGGACCGATATATTATACTGGAACTCTAGTATATTATGCTGGAGTTCCAATATACTTATGCTGGAACTCCATTATAATATACTGGAGTTCCAGTATACTTGTACTGGAACTCCAGTATATTATGCTGAAGTATTTTCCGGATTTTGAACAGTGTTTTCGCTCAAATTTATCTTTACATGAAAAGTGCCTAAATTTCGATTACTTTTGAAACTGTGACTATTTTTGAATGACCACTTATAAATTTGGCTATTTTTGAATTTCTCGCCCAATACAGAGAACATGACGTCCGATAAAGTTTGGGCCTTCACCATTTGATGTTGAATACCCGAATTATTTTATTACTACTTTATTATTGTTATTATTATTATTATTACTAGTTTTTGTGTACGCGCGATGCGCGTGTACCTTGTATCACTGTGTTCAAACTTTTAAAACTTACGTAAATAATATTGAAAAAATATATTTGAGTTATAAATAAAATCTAAGAAAATAAATCGTAAATTTATTAAAATGGTAACTATTAAATTGTTAATCCTATTTAACTAATTCAGTGGAGGAAGGAATCATGTCTTATAGAATTATCCAATGTTTATGGATTGTAAATATTAAGAAAATGTGAAAAAGCAAATCAAACTAAAAATACATTGGTACTTCAACCAACGACACCTAAGAAAATAATAAACTAAATGTATGCATATTTTTTGAAAATTTATTTGGAGTTATAATATAAAATTAAAGTTATAGCTAGACATTTTTGAATTTAGAATATATTATAAATGATGATGTTATTTTAGTTGATATTTAATTGGATCGATATGCAACGATGATAATAAAATACAGTTAGCTCATATAATTTCTAATTAAAATATTATTACATATTAAGTGTGCATATGTTATTAAGTTTTATCAATTATAGACGTTTTTATTTACAACTGACTTTTAAATAATAGAAAAGTACAAAGAAATTGATAGCTTTTAAGCTATCAACCACATGAATAGAATAGAAAAGAATATAAATAATTTTTAGTTAAAAGAAGGGGCTGAAACGGGAAAAGGAAAGGGAGGGGGGGGGGGAGGGGGTTGTTGATAGAAGAATCTAAACTCTAATAATATTAGTTTTAGAAAAAGATTTTAAAATGTGAGAACTTAATTGAAAAAAAGAGAGGATAAAATCAAATTAGGTAAAAACCAAAACCAAACCGATGAAGAAACACCAAAACCAAACTCATTACGACATTTAAGATTGTTTTGAAACAAAATACCACGAAATATAATTTGTAAGAAGTCTTGTGATTTTATATGGAACATAAGGAAAGAATTTATATAATGTTATATTTTAATTGATTTAGAAATCCTATTAGGATTTTCTATATGTTTTAAACAAGAAAATATTTAATAAGTAAAAGTTTTAGTTTATTTCAAAGTCTTAAATATTAGGAAAATAATTAAATGACTAGCTATTTTGTCTAATATAAACTTAATTTTAAAAGAGTAAAAAAGCCGAACGACATTTCGCTAAGAGTCTTTCTGCTTTTAATATAGTATATAGATATAGATTATTTTGTAAGTCTTTTCATCACATTAATTAATCATATTAAAAAGGAAAAATATCTAACTTTAGAACAGTAAATGGGGATGCGATGAAATGATTTACAAAACCATTTATAGCAATAATTTTAGCAATTGCGAAAATAACATTACAACTTGTTTGGATGGTTGTTACACATCGTTTCATAATGTATCGTATCATATTGTATGTATTGTACTGTATCGTTTGATGAATACAATGTTTGGATAGATTGTATCGTTTGCCGCTGTTTCATGATATCATGCACTAGCAATATGAAGAATAAATTTGTAATGTTATAAAGATAAATTATAAAATGGGGTAAATTTATTATATAAAAAGGTAGGATAAATGATAAAATAAAATAATTTAATAATAGTTAAGGGTGAGATGAGAGAAAAAGACAAGATAACGACGCAACCACACCAAATCGGTCGTTATATAAAGTGACATATTTCGTCGTTACGTAACGACGGATTTAACGATACGATACAATAAAATTTAAGTAACAATCAAAACAAACATCGTATTTAAAGTAACAATACGATACGATACAATAGGTAACGACCATCCAAACAAGCTGTAAATGCACTCAATTGCATATTGATTGGTTTACATATCTCGTTTTATTTCGCACAACACCACTTCCAACTAGCTAAAAGCTTCATACATTCACGACCACCTGAAATTTGACAAGAATAGAAATGATCATAATCATACACAAGGCAGATATTTTCTTTTTTACAAAGTTTAGTCGATATCAGTTCCATAACAAATGGTGACTGTATAATTAGACATCAAATATAAGCCACAACAAAAGTCGTCGTCGTCGAAATACCGTAACCATATAATTAATTAAAACTTTCCATGCATATATGGATTATATAAGACCCCACTTTAATTTTATTCTTCATATAAACCTGTGATTGATATAGACCTTCTAATAATTACCTGAAACAATTACAGCAAGACAGCAACAATTAGCTGAACCGATACCACATGATAACTACAGTGTCACGGGAACAGGGAGACATTGATGTTGTGAATTGTGATGTATATGTATCTGCTGATTTAATGATCAATGAAGTAGCATTTACTTTGTATGGCTACTACTTCACTTAATTTGAATGGTCGAACAACGACAACTTGTGACTGTTAGCAAGTTGATATCTTTTTTGTTATTGTTACTAGACATAACCACATCTCTATAATTTCATGTCTTAATTTCAAAATCTTTAAAACATGCATGGTTGAGGTAGGTGACATGGCACTAATGTCCAGCTCACCCCCTATCAGTGGCGGAGGGAGCCATAGTTAACAAGGGGTATCAATTGACACCCCTTCGCCGGAAAAATATATTTTATTGCTAGATAATTTTTTATGCTTTATGTATATTTACTATGCGTTGACTCTCCTAAACTTTTTGGTGTTTTTACTTTTTTATATTTTGACACCCCTTAGTAAAAATTCTAGCATCATCACTGCCCTCAACAACAACAACAATAACGGTCAAATGTAATCCCACAAGTGGGGTATGGGGAGGGTAATATGTATGCAGACCTTACCCCTATACTGAGAGGCAGAGAGACTGTTTCCAGGAGACCCTCGGCTCAAGAAGGCAACAAGAGACGATATATTAGTACCATCAATAGAATCATAATAAAATAACAGCAATATAAGAAATACGAGATAAATGCAAAGTACAATAATAACTAGCAGATAAAGCCCTACATCAGTAGATAACCACTAGCATCCTAGAACTAAATCCTAACTGGCTAGTCTCACTGTCCCGATAGTAGAAATTTATTTTCTAAAAATAGTAAGTTAACAGCAAAATATATATATATATATATGCATCACATCACGCACATGAACAAGCAGCCAAAGTTTTGCCTTTTCTGTTAAGACACATGAACATAGCGCATTTTCATGAGTACAATTCATGTTTAGATAGATTCAATAGTGACGTCTCGGTCTATATGGTCCACAACTCATTTTCGGCTTTCAACTTGCAAAACATGAAACAATAAAACCATCAACTATAAATAGAAGCCTACCCATCTTCATCTTCCTCATCCATAATTCTTCTAAGAACAAAGTCTATCATTTTCTTGAAATATTATTTGGTTGAAAATTAACACAATGGCACCACATGGAGAGACTATTACCACCTCCTACGTACGAACAAAAAACCTAAGCAAACCCCCTCGACTCTCGAACGATAATTTACAAAGGACAATGTCCGATATCTCGTTCGAGTTGATGAGCAAAGAGGCTTGTACTATTGAGACAAACCTACCCCCAATATCTGAAGTTGAAAATGCAAAATGCGAGTGTTGTGGAATGAGTGAAGAATTCACACACGAATACATCGATAAAGTTCGAAAAAAGTATTCAGGAAAGTGGATATGTGGGCTGTGTGTTGAAGCAGTGAAAGAAGAAGCAGAAAAGAATGGAGGAAAAAATGAAGAAGCATTGAGTAATCACATGAGTGCTTGTAGCAAGTTTAATAAATTTGGTAGGGCTTATCCTGTTCTTTATCAAGCTAAAGCTATGAGGGAAATGTTGAAGAGGAATAATAGGGATGGAAAGGGAATTCTAAGAGCCAAATCTATTAGTCCAAGGGATAAAATTATCCCAAAGAAAGGTGGGATTGCAAGAAGCACTAGTTGCATTCCTGCCATTACTAAAGAGATGAATGACCTTAATTAACCTAGCTAATAATAAATTAATTCCCTCCTTTGTTAATTATGGAACTAACGTCTACTAGATATTTTTATTTTTATTTTTTATGTCTAATAAGCTTTGGACTAAACCTTTGCATGCGTTACTCTTAGAAGTTTTTTGGGGTTGGTCTTGGTTGTAAACCTTTTTTTCCTCACTTTATTAGGGTTTTTAAGATCATGTTTGTAACCTAAGTGAGTGATCAAATTTTTATTATTCGTCGTCTTTGATGGTTTACTATTCGTCTATGACCCCTTTGTTGTATTTTATTGTTAAGTCAATATTACTAATTGAATGTTGTATTGTAACTTGTCTTAGACAATGTTTTGTATGTATTGAGGCGCTTAACGTTGTGCAGTACATCATACATGTACCACTTCGATTTTTCTAGGAAATGAAGAACCTAAAATTGACGTCTTTATGTTGAACATACTAGTGGAATTTGAACTATTCTGTTTAGACTTAAAAAACAGATCTCTTGCTTGATGGAGCAATCTAAAAGAGTATCTAGTATGATGTCCAGATACATGTCGGCCCACGGCTACAGGTTCCCACTCTGTATACAATATGAAAAGAAGCAAAGAAAATTATGAATAAATTTTAATCAGCTATGCAGATGTTAAGATCAATGAAAGAATCAGGAAGGGGCATTAGCAGCGTTAATACTCGAACGTGAATGATAAGATTGTTTACCTCTAAAAATGGACAACAATTGAATTTATATGCGGTTTTAAGGCGATGTGAACTAATTTAATAAAAACGATTAATGACGTTAGATAAGCAAATTAAAGACAGAATAAACAGCCAAATTAGTGGTACTATTGAGTCCGGGCTCGGTTATAAGCTTAACAAATAGCCTGCCTTCGGATCAGAGCCAAACATTTATGAAGAACTATGAGCAAAGTTAAGAACTTTGAATAACTTTAAGAGGCAGAGAAAACATATGTATAGTGCCTTGGTATGCATGTTACAGAGTATCTATACAATAATAAACTTTCACTTTATATAGTAGGAGAGTTTTATCATATGTATAATTCTAAGAAAGGTAAAAATCATCCTTTTCGCTACTCACTGATCTTTTATCGAACGGGACGAGATTCACGTCGTGACATCCGGTTGCGCATGGATATCACAACCCTTTGTTAATCGTGTGTGGATGCTTGGTAATGCTTTGCGAGGTCTTGGAACTCGAACCAAGTTCGAGGGGCGTAGTTTTGATGGCTTCGAGGGCAAGTGTTTTGTTCGGGCCTCAATACGAGAGGCTCCAAACTTCGATTTCAATTCCTTGTAGTTACGTCCTTGCTTCGTTTCACTGGAAAATCGGAGTGGTCACCAGCCTCGGTTTTACCCGTATATAAAGATGATGAACACAAAGTAAATAAAATGTACTTGTTGGGTTTAGGCTTATAATAGCTTAAAGTAGAGTGAATGGGAAATGGAAGAAAAAAAGAAAATTTGAATTTCTCTTTTTGACAAAGGGATATTGTCCCATATTGGAGGAGGAAACGAGTTTTGATACGTGTATATATACAATTGCACTTCTTCTAGCTCTTAAAGAGTTGAGAAGAAGGAAAAGTGTCCTTAAGGCACGTCTTGTTCAAGTCTTTGTAATCTGCGCACATTCTTAATTTATTTCCCTTTTAGGCAATACCACTACTTCGCTAACCAATCCGGTACCTATTTTAAGGAATTTAGATACCTCGTCTTTGATGAATGTATGCTTGACTTTGGACTGAGGTCTCCTCTTCTGTTTAACCGGGTAGAACTTCGGATCCAAGTTCAGCTTATGAGTGGTTATCTCTGGCGGGATCCCTATCATATCAAGATGGGACCAAGCGAAATAGTATATGTTAGTCATAAGGAATTCAATGAGTTTTTTCCTGAGCTGGGGAGCTGTCACAACTCTAACCCCGAATCCGGTCGTGATGGCGCCTCTCGTGAAGACAAGGCGAGCCAATTAAACCCAATTCACTTTTTAAAATAGTTAAACAATATAAAAGCAGTCTAAAAATGATTTAATGATAATAAACAACGGAAATACAACCCGACACATCCCTAACCGGGGTGTCACAATTCACGAGCATCTACTAGGGTATAAATACAACTGAAGGTCTGAAGTGTACAAATACAGACTAATGAAATGAAGAGAGAGAAAAGCAGTGCTGCGAACGCCGGTAGCTACCTTGCTAAACTCCGATGACTCTGCCTCCGATCAACCATAACCCGCTACCGAGTGTATAAATACCCGAATCTGCACACAAGGTGCAGGGAGTAAAGTGAGTACTCCAACTCAGTGAGTAATAATCATAACTAAAGCCTGAATGGTAAGAAATCACGTAAAACATATCAAGATGCTGTATAGAAGCAATTCAAAAACCAATAAGAAAGCAGTGAAGCTATAAAAATCTCTTAAAACATCTTAGTTCAATTTAAACTTCTTTGAAAATGACTTTTTCAACAGTTACGCAAATGAATGCAAAATAGTTAGTGCAGATAAGCACAGAAATCCTCCCTCGGGAACAAATACCATAGTTTAACAGGTAAATGACCGGTAAATATGAAAGATAAACACATAAAGGTTCGCCCCTCGGGCACAATATCAACAACTCCGCCCCTCGGGCTATATCTCAAAATAATACCAGCCCCTCGGGAAATCACATAGAATGGTACCAGCCCCTCGGGCAATCACATAGAACAATACCAGCCCCTCGGGCTATCACATAGAACAATATCAGCCCCTCGGGCTATATCTCACATCACAATGGGTACCCGTGCTCATTGGGGGTGTACAGACTCCGGGAGGGGCCCCTTATGACCCAAGCACAATATCAAGCCACCTTGTGGCATCATAAATAGGCTCTCGACCTCATATCAATATCAAACCACCTCGTGGCGCACAATCTCAGGCCATCGGCCTCATTATCATAATCAGTATCTCACTGCTGTGGCATGCAGCCCGACCCAAAAGTATCCTCATAATACAGGCCCTCGACCTTACTCAGTCAAAAATCACATAAGCCACTCGGGCAACAGTAAAACATAACGCTCAGCCCAAAATATTATTTAAATATCATTTCAAGTGTTAAAGCAGAGTAAACATGGCTGAGTTTTGAAAACAATGGAAAATAACATGACTGAGTTCAAGTATAAAGTCCAAACAGTGAGAAAATATCAACAAAAATCCCTAAAGGGTTCAAATAACCGGCACTTGGACCAAATATGGCTAACAAATAGTTTTCAATCAAATACGCGGTAAAATCATCAATCGGGACGGACCAAGTCAAAATCTCCAATAGTGCACGACCTCACGCTCGTCATCAAGCGTGTGACTCACCTCAATATAGCACAACGATATGCAATCCGGGGTTTTAAACCCTCAGAACATCATTTACAATCATTACTCACCTTGATCCGGTCCGAACTCTAGCCCGCGATGCCTCGCCCGCACGAATCGACCTCCAGATGCTCCAAATCTAGCCACAATCAGTACATAATCATTAAAATATGCTAAGGGAGCGAAGCCAACTCGAAAATATCCAATTTAACATCAAAATCCCGAAATTGCTCAAACCCGGCCCCCTTGGCCCACGCTTCAGAATCCGACGAAACTCACAAAATCCGATAACCCATTCAACCACGAGTCCAACCATACCAAAATTACTAAGTTCCGATAACACCACCAAATCTTCAAATCTTATTTTCAAATCCCTAGGTCCAAATCCTCAATTTACACCTCAAAAACATGTAATCTGGTTGGATTATTCGATGATAATTCAATATTATGTAGTAGAAATGATCACAAGTGACTTACCTCAATATTTCCCATGATTTCTTGCTCAAAAATTGCCCCAAGTCGTGTTCTTTCACCAAAAAAATATCAAAATGAGCTAAAAAAACGTAACAACTTTAATAAATCCGATTCTGGTCGCTAAAGTCTTAATTCTCGTCGCTAAAAGGTCCAATCTGGTCGCTAAAAGGTGCACACCAGATCTGATGCACCAACAGTCTTTAATTTCACTAAAAAGGCTCTAACTCTATCATACAAACTCGGAATTCGATGATTCTTGTTCCTATGAGTCACAAATAATGATACAAACATAGTCCTTCAATCGAAACTCAATTCGGAGCTCGTTTGCTCACTGCGATATCCATTTCGCTCGTTAAACAATTAACTCATGATTCGCGTCAAAAACCCAATCGCGACTTGATAAAATTAGACCAAACTTTCCAGATCACTCCTATAATTCATTATCAAAATTCCGAAAGTCAAATTTCGATATCTAGAACTAAAAATGGACCTTTGGATCATTACATGCTTATGCTCAAAACGCCAAAATCTTCCAAAAACTCTTCCAAAACATATCTGAGCCTCAGGGGATCCCGGCCAAACATGCCAACACACCTCATAACATAATTCAAACTTGTTCCAACCTTCGGAATGCTCAAAACAAGATTAAAACATCAAATCACCCTCGGATTCAAGCCTAAGAATTCCAAAACTTCCGAATTTCGAATTCGATCAAAAAGTCTATCAAACTTCGTCCGAATGATCTGAAATTTTGCACACGCATCACAAATGACACAACGGAACTACTCCCATTTCCGGAATTTCATTCCCACCCCGATATCAAACTCTCACCTATCAACCGGAAAATGCCGAAATCTCAATTTCGCCAATTCAAGCCTAAACCTTCCACGGACTTCCAAAATGCATTCCAATCACGCTCCTAAGTCCCAAATCACCTAACAGAGCTAACCAAACCATAAAAATTCCAATTCGAGATCAAATACAAACAAGTCAAATCTTGGTCAAACCTTTCAAATTTTAAGCTTTCAAGTGAGACTGTTCTTCCAAATTCATTCTGATTAACCTGAAACCCAACATCAATGATTTACATAAGTCATAATACACCACACGGGGCAAGTCATGCCCGAGAACTGGCGAGCGAAATGCAAAAGCTAAAAACGACCGATCGGGTCGTTACATCCTCCCCCACTTAAATACATATTTGTCTTCGAACGTGCCCAGAGTTATTCCAGAAGCCAACCAATTGTTGAATAACTTTACCATGCATATACCCGGGGGTGATCCCAAGTCACCCTATCTCATATAGGTCCGATAACACAATGCAACTGAAATTTCACAATCCAACCTAGCCCATAAACCTTAGAACTACATTTCCACTCCTAAAATCATCCACATAAGTTGTAATAACCCATACTTGCAGCCTCTAGTGTAATTACGTGATATACCACATAACTCAAACGCTTGCAGCGATAACTTCTAATCACAACAGCTGAACACAACAACCGAATACCGATAGAAAACCTCTCATTAACTAAAGTCTCATTCCCAACACTTTCATATACTGCCAATGATAAATGAAACACGCAATAAACCATAACCATTTCTCAGATCAACCATTCATGAAGCCACTTCTCTTTTGGCAAGGACCATAGCAAATTCCTGAGCCGAATCTCGATATTATCCTCCCAACACACTGAAACCGAGTCCGATTGTATTCATTAAAGATCCCAACGATCTCATCTAATCCAACACAACTACTCTGGTGACATGACACATCAATACAGACTAAAGCCACAACTTGTGCAATCCGCGCACCAATAAGCAACAATCCGAACATACTCAAATCATGAAAATGACTCAAATGAAAGAGCTATACCACAAGCTCACCAGAACCACCGCACGCAATGCTGAGAACCCGTCACATATCATATAAACAGAACGCACAAATCCACATAACTTCTTTGCAATGCGCGACCCTATCCAAACACTGGTCCATATGAAACACCTCAAGTCACTCTGCTCGAAATTGACGACCACGCGTAATTGATGTCTAAAATCAAAGTAAATCATCATAACCACGGTAAAGCGAGTACATAACACCGCACAACCCTAAAGGGCATAACAGATGCGCCATCCGCCAAGAAATATCCAATACTCCTCCCGCTCGAATCCTACTAAGAGACCCCATTAACACCGCACCACATGTGCCGATAACCAACAAATCCTAATGCCTCGCAACACGGAAAGGTAACTCATAGGTCTCCCCGGATTACTAATAAGCTCAATAACCGACGAATCAACACCTCTCTCAACAAAACAATTCGGAGCCAACGAAGCCGACTCAAGTTAGAACACGCATCCACATTGGCCTGCCAACGAACTCCTTATTAAGGAAATCCTGAAGCTGCTCCTTCCACCCCTTTAACTCTGCCGATGCCATACGATACGGTGCCCAACATCAAATCAATATCGGTGACATGCCCTTCCACAAGAAACACATCCAAAAAATCCCTCACCACCAGAATTGAATCAATGGTAGAAGATTCTACACTAACATCCATCACGAAAGCCCAAATAAGAAAGACAATCCTTCCCAGCCATCTGCTGGGTCTTTGAAATATAAAACCACTCTACTAGGGCATAGTCCTACGGACCTCGCCACTGAATCTGTGGCATTTACGGCATAGCCAATAATGCTGCCTTAGTGCAATAGTCCAGAATGACACAACACGGAGACAACCAGTCTGAACCCAATATCCCATCCAAAATCTAACATGCTAAGCACAAAAGATCTACTCGGGTCTCCAAACCCCGATAGTCACTAAATAGTGCCGATACACACGACTTACAACCATAATATAGCCTGAATGTGAGAACTTCCCTGTCTCTAAATCCATATGGCACATGAATCAACATACCTGATCCCAATTCCGCCGTCCGAATGCATACCGCACCTCAAATACCCAATCATTCCACGAAAGATACTCTAAAATTCCCCTGTGTCACCAAGCAAACTCAAATATCAGTAGTCGATCTAACAAGAAAGCGCCACAATTCTACCGAAGTACCATCAACTTAATCACATTGCCTTTTCTGAAACATATACCCTCGTCAAATCACTCCCATTTAACAATACCATTTCCTTAATCATTTGGGGATCATCCCCTAATCATCTGAAGCTCATTACTCTAATCATCTGAAATTGCCCGTGCTGCCTAAGAATTTTATGACTTTCCGTTCAAAATTGAACTGTAACCTTACACACACAAATCTCAATCCTCCACAACATACCGCATATACCATACCATCCTAGGATAACATGAGAACTTCATCTCCCTTCCGAGCCACAAACATCTACGTACTCAACTAGTCAAGAACTTTCCATTGATCTCATCTAGAAGAAAATCACTATGCATCCCATGCTCCTCATGCCTATAGAAAATATACATCTCTAACCGAGGTAGAAACCATCAAGAACTCTCCGAGCTCCCCTTGCACAAACCAGACCTGCCAGGACTAAATCCTTCTAACTCGACCAAGCTACGTAAGCCATCAAAACCTAAGAGCATTGCTGCGAAATACCTATAGGAACTCATTACCCCGTACACACCCAAGGAACTAATCATATCCTTACCATACCGATTCGGCCTACTACCCAGCTATCCCATCTATCCGAATTTCCTTCTGATTTACCTTCAACTTGATATCCCCTCTTACTGTAGCACCATAATTTCTCAACCCAGACTTACCACACGATACCCAAGCATAAAATCACATTGTCTAAGGCTTATAAGCCGCTGAGTACTCTCTTAAATGTTTCCAAAAGCACCACGTTCAAAATACCTACCCCGAAGGGACTTCCTGTGAATTTGGAACCATTACCTTCCTAATACTGATATATAGAATCACATAGTTAATGTAGAAAGTACCACAAGTCTTGACATCTTCCAAATGAAAACTCAGTTCCTAACCACATATACAACTATAAAATACCCAATTGTTACATGTAGAATCTTGAACACATTAGAACCATTCTCGAGAGTCATTCACTCTACTCAAACTGCAATTAGCCTGATCAAACGGACCGAACAACCAGTGCCTCATTAGCACTCCGACACCGCAGAATGTAACTTCATTCCAAAACAACCAAGCAACTTCCTGCTCTATGCACCGAGCATCCTTTACCAACAACAACTCAATACATTCCGTGATTCTCACACACCTATGAATCATACTATAACCTTTGTCAAGAATTTTCCTTTACTCGAGCCATCCTCAGTCTCAATCTCCGTAGGCCATAGCTGATTCACCCGTACACCTCAACTTGAACCAACATAGCACATAACCGTGCAGTCAACTAATCAATAGCAGACTCCCCCACTTGGCTCGAAACCATAGATCAAAACACACACAATAACTCATAATGCTTATACTCTACTACTACCATAATACTATAGTGAGATTAAACTCGATCTTTCATAAACTCGTGAAACACCGACCATCTAATACTTTAAATCTTCTGCAAATCTCGCATTCACCCTTGTAACAGTTAAATCCACTCTCTTGACCGACCCAAAATTTAAATTTCAACATGTATATTTCACTTGTAAATGAGATCTCCTAATAGACAACATAAGGATCACACAACTTTAGAACACTCCGCATGAGATAACCCACATGTTTTGCCTCAAACTAACATTTCTGTATACCTTCCACCGTCATAAACATTACGCAGTCGCTTGATCTTCTTGAGTCTAAACTCATACCGCAACATAAAATTTACTTCACTCCCAACTAGGAAACATGAAAAGGTTCTTCGCACACCCATAACTCGGGGCTATACCTCAAATAAAGATGAAAACCAAGCACCTAATAGTTCTTCTATCCTCCAGCAGACCCTTCTCGTCGCTTCCAATTCATAAGAATACATCTCGCAGTCACAACATACTCATCACATAGCCATGCAGCCGTCACTTCCACTAATAGGGATACTACCGAACATATCAGTTCGAAGACACTTGCTCAAATAATCAGCACCTCGGTGCTCAAGCTATAGGCAAAGATCCGGCCTCAAGTCCTGCAGACTGGCCCAACATCAACTCACAGAGATCACGTCTCGCCCCTTGATCGAAAAATCATAATCCATCGATGCACATCTGATACTGAGCGCTCATACGCGCACACGAACGCGTGGAAGGAATTCAAAGAGTTACATTTCAAGCTGAATCAAAGGATGCACGATAAGAATTTAAGAATGTGAAGTTTTCCTAAGGTTCTGCAGCCTCTCGAGGATAAATACATACGTCTCTGTACCGATCCGCGAGACTCTACTAAACCTGCTCATGACTCATAAGACCTATGTAAACTAGGCTCAGATACCAACTGTCACGACCCTAACCCCGAACCAGGTCGTGATGGCGCCTCTCGTGAAGACAAGTCCAGCCAATTAAACCCAATTCACTTTTTAAAATAGTTAAACAATATAAAAGCAGTCTAAACATGATTTAATGATAATAAGTAGCAAAAATACAACCCGACACAGCCTTAACCAGGGTGTCACAAGTCACGAGCATCTACTAGGGTATAAATACAACTGAAAGTCTGAAGTGTACAAATATAGACAAATGAAATGAAGAGAGAGAAAAGCAGTGATGCGAACGCCGACAGCTAACTTGCTAAACTCCGATGACTCTACCTCCGATCAACCAAAACCCGCTACCGAGTGTATAAATACCTGAATCTGCACACAAGGTGCAGGGAGTAAAGTGAGTACTCCAACTCAGTGAGTAATAATCATAACTAAAGCCTGAATTGTAAGAAATCACGTAAAGCATATCAAGATGATGTATAGAAGCAGTTCAAAAACCAGTAAGAAAGCAGTGAAGCTATAAAAATATCTTAAAACATCTTAGTTCAGTTAAACTTCTTTGAAAATGACTTTTTCAACAGTTACGCAAATGAATGCAAAACAGTTCGTGCAGATAAGCACAGAAATCCGCCCCTCGGGAACAAATACCATAGTTTAACAGGTAAATGACCGGTAAATATGAAAGATAAACACATAAAAGTTTGCCCCTCGGGCACATTGTCAAAAACTCCACCCCTCGGGCCATATCTCAGAACAATACCAGCCCCTCGGGCAATCACGTAGAACGGTACCAGCCCCTCGGGCAATCACATAGAACAATACCAGCCCCTCGGGCTATCACATAGAACAATATCAGCCCCTCGGGCTATATCTCACATCACAATGGGTACCCGTACTCACTAGGGGTGTACAGACTCCGGTAGGGGCCCCTTACGGCCCAAGCACAATATCAAGCCACCTCGTGGCACACAATCTTAGGCCCTCGGCCTCATTATCATAATCAGTATCTCACTGATGCGGCGTGCAGCCCGACCCAAAAGTATCCTCACAATACAGGCCCTCGGCCTTACTCAGTCAAAAATCACATAAGCCACTCGGGCAACAGTAAAACATAACGCTCAGCCCAAAATATTATTTAAATATCATTTCAAGTGTTAAAGCAGAGTAAACATGGCTGAGTTTAGAAAACAACGGAAAATAACATGACTGAGTTCAAGTATAAACTCAAAACAGTGAGGAAATATCAACAAAATCCCCCGAAGGGTTCAAATTGCTGGCACTAGGCCCAAATATGGCTTTCAGCCCAAATAATGATGATACCAAATAGTTTTCAATCAAATATGCGGTAAAATCATCAATCGGGACGGACCAAGTCACAATCCCCAATAATGCACGACCCCACGCTCGTCATCAAGCGTGTGCCTCACCTCAATATAGCACAACGATGTGCAATCCGGGGTTTCAAACCCTTAGAACATCATTTACAATCATTACTCATCTCGATCCGGTCCGAACTCTAGCCCACGATGCCTCGCTCGCGCGAATCGACCTCTAGATGCTCCAAATATAGCCACAATCAATACATAATCATTAAAATATGCTAAGGGAGCGAAGCCCACTCGAAAATATCCAATTTAACATCAAAATCCCAAAATTGCTCAAACCCGGCCCCCCGGGCCCACGCTTCGGAATCCGACAAAACTCACAAAATCCGACAACCCATTTAACCACGAGTCCAACCATACCAAAATTACTAAATTCCGATAACAATTCGGCCACCAAATCTTATTTTCAAATTCCTAGGTCCAAATCCCCAATTTACACCTCAAAAATATGTAATCTGGTCGGATTATTCGACGATAATTCAATATTATGTAGTAGAAATGATCACAAGTGACTTACCTCAATATTTCCCATGATTTCTTGTTCAAAAATTGTCCCAAGCCGTGTTCTTTCACCCAAAAAACGTCAAAATGAGCTAAAAAACGTAACAGCTTTAATAAATCCGATTCTGGTCGCTAAAGGCTTAATTCCCATCGCTAAAAGGTCCAATATGGTCGTTAAAAGGTGCACACCAGATCTGATGCACCAGCAGTCTTTAATTTCACTAAAAAGGCTCTAACTCCATCATACGAACTCGGAACTCGGAAGCCGTGTTCTTTCACCCAAAAAAATGTCAAAATGAGCTAAAAAATGTAACAGCTTTAATAAATCCGATTCTGGTCGCTAAAGGCTTAATTCCCATCGCTAAAAGGTCCAATCTGGTCGTTAAAAGGTGCACACCAGATCTAATGCACCAGCAGTCTTTAATTTCACTAAAAATGCTCTAACTCCATCATACGAACTCGGAATTCGATGATTCTTGTTCTTATGAGTCACAAATAATGACACGAACATAGTCCTTCAATCGAAACTCAATTCGGAGCTCGTTTGCTCAGTATGATATCTATTTCATTCGTTAAACAATTAACTCATGATTCGCGTCAAAAACCCAATTGAGACTTGATGAAATTAGACCAAACTTTCCAGATCACTGCTATAATTCATTATCAAAATTCTGGAAGTCAATTTTCGATCTCTAGAACTAAAAATGGATCTTTGGATCATTACATGCTTATGTTCAAAACGCCAAAATCTTCCAAAAAACTCTTCCAAAATATATCTGAGCCTCATGGGACCCCGGCCAAACATGACAACACACCCCATAACATAATTCAAACTTGTTCCAACCTTTGGAATGCTCAAAACAACATTAAAACATCAAATCACCCTCGGATTCAAGCCTAAGAATTCCAAAACTTCCGAATTCGATCAAAACGTCTATCAAAACTCGTCCGAATGACCTAAAATTTTGCACACACATTACAAATGACACAACGGACCTACTCCCATTTCCAAAATTCCATTCTAACCCCGATATCAAAATCTCACCTATGAACCGGAAAACGCTGAAATCTCAATTTCGCCAATTCAAGCCTAAACCTTCCACAGACTTCCAAATGCATTTCGATCACACTCCTAAGTCCCAAATCACCTAACAGAGCTAACCAAATCATAAAAATTCCAATCTGAGATCAAATACAAACAAGTCAAATCTTGGTCAAACCTTTCAAATTTTAAGCTTTCAATTGAAACGTTCTTCCAAATTCATTCTGATTAACCTGAAACCCAACACCAACGATTTACATAAGTCATAATACACCACACGGGGTAAGTCATTCCCGAGAACTTGCGAGCAAAGTGCAAAAGCTCAAAACGACCGGTTGGGTCGTTATAGGAGCTAGCCCCATGCCCAAGTATACCTTCCGATCGGGTAAGTATTCGATCAATATGACTTGCTCCAGCTTCTCGACCATTGACTTGGTGGCATCGGAATCATCAGGGGCGATGAATGACCTAGGGAATCCGTAGTCATCATACTCGCCTACTCCTTATTTCTCTGGTTCGGTCAGGGATATTATCGGTGATTGCTATTTTGTTTCTTCCCTCCTAATCGACTCTGTGTTCTTTGATGTCTAGAGTAGGAACATCGGGATCACTTCATCTAATGAGAACATTTCTTTTGCGGTCGACTTCTCTCCATAAACCGTCTTGATTCCTCTCGGTGTGGGAACTTCAGTGCCTGGTGTAGTGTCGATGGTACTGCCCTCATGTTGTGAACCTAAGGCCTTCCGAATAAGGCGTTATACCTCATGTCCCACTCGATCACATAGAATTTTATATCCTGAATTGTCCCAGTGGTATTTACTGGATAGGTTATTTCTCCTTTGGTTGTTTTGTATGCCATGTTGAATCCATTAAAAACCCGGACCACTGGCACTATTTGGTCTTGTAGACCCAACTGCTCTAAGACCCTTGATCGATCTGATGATGTTGGTCGAGCTACCTGGATCAATCAATACATGCTTAACTCTAAGTACAGATATTACCAGTACATCATTATGCAGTTGTACGATGCCTTCAGCATCCTTATCGTTGAACGAAATGGTTCCCTCTGAGATATAATCTCTGGTTCATTTTTCCTTGTGATAGACACCTTATTGCGCTTTAGCATTGGTCCTTGGGAGGCATCGACTCCTCCAACAATCATGTTGATGATGTGCTGAGATTCTTCCTGCTCGGTCTATTTGTTAGAGTCCCTATTCCTGAAGTGATTTTTGGCTCGATCACTTAGAAATTCTCGGAGATGCCCGTTATTGAATAGTCGGGCCAATTCTTCTCTTAATTTTTGGCAGTCCTCAATCCTGTGGCCATGAGTGCCATGATATTTACACATCAGGTTAGGATCTCTTTGGGTAGGGTAGGATTGCAATGGCTGAGGCCACTTAGTATCTTTGATGCGCTCGATAGCAAATAAGATGCTGGTAACATCCATATTGAAGTTATATTCCAATAACCTAGGTGCCTCTCTAGCCCCGAGTGGCCGGTCGAAACCGTTTTTGTTCATGAGTCATCTGCTACTATGGCGTCGATCGTTCCTCGCAGGGTTACGCCAGATTCGTTACCCCTTTGATCTCCTCTATATGGTTGATACCGGTCTCTGTTCGGTCTTGGTTCAAGATCGACGACTTTCTTAGACTTGTCATTAGTTTTGACAGGATAAATGGACTCGAAGGAGGCCCAGAGCTGATAGTCCTCGACTCTGATTTTTGACTGGCACATGATATGGAAGTCGGCCCAAGTTACTGCCGGGTACTCTATCAAATTCTGTTTCAACTGCTGTGAAGCCAAGGAGATTCGCGGGTTGAGTCCTTGAGTGAACGCCTGAACGGCCCAATCATCCACAACCAGAGGCAGGTCCATCCGTTCCATTTGAAATCTTGATACGAACTCCCTGATCATTTCGTTATCTCTTTGTTTTACTTTGAAAATATCTAATTTTCTGGTCTCGACCTTGATGGCCCCGGTGTATGCTTTCACAAAGGCATCTGCAAGCATAACAAACGAATCGATAGAATTTGGGGGTAAGTTGTGGCACCATATCATTTCTCCCTTTCAAAGGGTTTCTCCAAACGTTTTTAACAAAACCGACTCGATCTCGTCATCTTCCAAGTCATTTCCCTTGATGGCACACGTTTAGGAGGTCACGTGCTCATTTGGATCCGTAGTCCCGTTATACTTCGGAATATCGGGAATATGGAACTTCTTCGGGATTGGCTTCGGTGCCGCGCTTGGAGGGAAAGGCTTTTGGACAAATTTCTTGGAGTTTAGGCATTTCAATATCGGCGGCATTCCTAGGATTTGATCAACTCTGGAATTATCGGTCCCCATTTTTTTGTCATTGGCTTCAACTTTCTTCTCCCCCTATTCCACCTGCTATGTCAGGTCCTCAAGCATTTTTATTATTTTAGGGTTGGTCCCGGGCTCAGCTTTACCCGACCTTTTTGTGATTTGCTCATTTCTTTGGGTGTTTTTTCGGAATGGTTCGGGTTCAACTCTGCTGGGGGCTCGGCTTTGGTTCTGTAGTTGTGCTATTGCCGCCTGTTGGACTTGTAATATTTCGAAGATCACCCTCCAATTGATCCTATCTCCTTTACCTTCGGGCGTACCTCAAGCCGTTGGTCAGGCTCCTCCGCGAACGCTGTTATCAGGGTCGGTCGGCAGGTTGGCGTCGATAGCCACATGTGAGTTGGCATCGATTGGGTCTGCAATTGGGACTCCATTGGGATCAGCAGGGGGCACCTTGTTTCTAGGTACTATATTGTTGTTTTCGCCATGATGGCCAGATTCAGCATCAATCTTCAAGTGAGTAGACTGAGAGTTTGACATTCTTAGGTAGATCTGAAATCAAAATCTCAAAGAACAAGGGTAAAATATATTGCGTTATAAAAATTTGTATCAAACTACCACTATTATCCTTAGCCCCACGGTGTATGCCAAACTGTTTACCTTAAAAATAGATAACAATTGAATTTATACGTGATTTTAAGGATATGTGGACTAGTTTAATACAAATGATTAATGACGTTAGATAAGCAAATTAAGACATACTCCATTTGTTTCAGTTTATGTGAACCAATTTTCTTTTTGGTTCGTTCCAAAAAGAATGACCCCTTTCTAAATTTGGTAACAATTTAGCTTAAACTTACAATTCTACCCTTAATGAGAAGCTTTTATAACCACACAAATACTCTGGGGCCCTTTTTTACTTTTTTAGGACCACAAATTCCAAAAGTCTTTATTTTTTCTTAAACTCTGTGCCCAGTCAAATAAGTTCACATAAATTGGAACGGAGGGAGTAATAAACAGCCAAACCAGTAGTAATTTTGAGTTCGGGCTCGGTTATAAGCTTAACAAGTACGAGCAAAATTAAGAACTTTGGATAACTTTTAGAAGCAGAGAAAACAGATATATATTTCCTTGGTATGTGTGTTACAGAGTATTTATCGAATAATAAACTTTCCCTTTATATAGTAGGGGAGTTTTGCCCTAACTACAATTCTAAGAAAAGTAAAAATTATCTTTTTCGCTAGTCACTGATATATTGCCGATACGGGCCGAGATTTATGCCGTGATATCCGGTTGGGCACGGATATCACGACCCTTTGTTAACCATGAATGGATGCTTGGTAATACTTTCTGAGGGCTCGGAACTCGAACCGGGTCTGGAGGCGTGGACTCGATGGCCCGAGAGTAGGTATTTTGTTCGGGCCTTGATATGAGAGGCTCCTAGCTTCGATTCCAATTCCTTGGAGCCAAACACTTATGAAGAACTATGAGCAAAATTAAGAACTTTGGATAACTTTTAGAAGCAGAGAAAACAGATATATATTGCCTTGGTATGCGTGTTACAGAGTGTTTATCGAATAATAAACTTTTCCTTTATATAGTAGGGGAGTTTTGCCCTAACTACAATTCTAAAAAAAGTAAAAATCTTCCTTTTCGTTAGTCACTGATATATTGCCGATATGGGCCGAGATTCACGCCATGACATCCAGCTGGGCGCGGATATCACGGCCCTTTGTTAACCATGAGTGGATGCTTGGTAATACTTTCCGAGGGCTCAAAACTCGAACCTGGTCTGGGGGTGTGGACTCGATGGCCCGAGGGCAGGTATTTTGTTCGGGCCTTGATACGAGAGGCTCCTAGCTTCGATTCTGATTCCTTGTAGTTATGTCCTTGCATCATTTGCCCCTCCGGAAAATCGGAGTGCTCATCAGCCTCAGTTTTACCCCTATACAAAGATAATAGACACAAAGTAAATAATTGTTGGGTTTAAGCTTATAATAGAGTAAATAGGAAATGGAAGGAAAAAAGAAAATTTTGAATTTCTTTTTTTGACAAAGAGACATTGTCCCGTATTAGAGGAGGAAACGAGTTTTGATATGGGTATACAATTGCACTTCTTCTAGCTCTTAAATAGTTGAGAGAAAGGCAAGCTTTGTGTCGTTGTCGTTGCCCGACTTTGGCTTTTGGTTTTGGTCAAATGATCTGATTGATTGATCAATTTTTGGAACCAAATTTATTTGTTAATATTAAAGTTAACATAATATTATTTTAATCCAAATCAACCGTGTAACAGTAAATTGACTTTCTCCGTTTTGTTTTTTCCGTTAGAATTTAAATTTGGCGGTTTAAGTAAATGGTTGTTTTATAAAATAGCCACTTTGAGTTGCAACCTTAAAATGAAGAGTTGCCATTCTTCGGTATTACCCAACTTTTTGGATATAAATACATGATCTTTCCCACAGCTTTTCCTTGCGAAAATTCTGAATTCTCCTTCTTCCTTCCGCATTGTTTTATAACGGAAAGAAAAGTGTGATTAGCTACCCATTTTTGAGTTCGTTTAGTCACTGGGTTTGAAGTACCGCTACACCAGTGAGGGTAATCCGTTCTATGTTGGGAGGAAATAATTCTAAATCTCGAGTACAGGGAGAGGATTAAGTTCCTTAAGGAAACACAATAAATTCAGTAGGTTCGGATTAATTTTCTGCTTCTTCTACATTTTTGAATTTTACTTATTTTTGTTTGTTAAATATATTTTCGAATACAGATTAGTAATGGTACTAATACGAAGCCTTCTTGAATAGAAAGTACAATGTTCAATATGGTCAAAAACCGTAAAATGGATAGTAATGGAGGTATTGAGAGAGCAAAGTACTTGTTCAGTTAGCATAACGAAAATGGAGGCCCTCAAATGTCCAACTTTTTCATGGAATTCCAAAATAATATATCGCTATGTATATAATTTTTTTGTATATTAATACTTTCTGTCCAAATGTGTCGTACTTTTCTTTTTAATATGTTTCAAAAATAATGTCATATTCCTTACTTAGAAATAATTTAATTTTAATTTTTTTACTTAACCTTAGTGAGATAGTTTATAGTCACACAAATTTCTATAGCTTATTTTAGATTACAAATTTCAAAAGTATTCCTTTCTTTCTTAAACTATATTGGCCTGAATATCTCGCGAATGGCAATAATTGAGGAAGGGACTATTAGCAAGCTAAGAGGTCATTTGGTTGGGACTTTTACTCCGGAATTAGTTATTCTGGGACTAATTATCTCATCCTTCCATAGAAATAAAAAATAAATACAACAACCCCGGGATAAATAATTTCGGAATAATTATATCACGCTTTTATGCTAACTATAAATTTATCTTAAATTTAATCTTGAGATTAATTATCCTCTATGCTCGTGCCAAATTAACCCTAAGAGATCAGCTAGTACTTAGCACAAAGAAAATGAATCCAACAATGTAGAGAGCTCGGAACTCTATCAAAACCAAATATCAAGGCGGTAGGCACGTGCAACCACGTTAGTATCCTCTTGACGCACGTTTAGGAAGCATCAATGTAAAGGAGATAGATTTTTATGGTTCGATTTTTTTTCGATTACTGTGCATAGCGAGAGTTTAGTTCACCGAATTATTTTTTTAAGAAGCAAATTGTAGCATGGGGCGGTGGATTTAGAGACAAACACGATAGCTGACAATTCCCTCACCTTTGTCACGTGCTAAGTCGGTCCACGAACCATTCCAAAAGTCCACACTCCTAAGTCCTAATTGAGAATTTCAAACTTTTCGAATTGATAAATTCAGTAGAAGATAATATATAACAAAATCTAGCAGGAAAATTACTCCCTTCTTGTTTGCAACTTTTTCTATATAGTGTAGTAATTTATTTGTCAAAAAAGAAATGTTGTTAAAGAATTTTGCCAAAGGGTGAGTGATTAGTGACAGTAAACAAAGTTTATCTCATATTTTAACAGCGACTAATCTTGGTACTTGCAGTGGTCACTGCCCACTAGGGACCAAGGATCATCCTGTTGTACTATTGTTTTTTTTTTTACTATCAAACTAGTAGTGAACCAATCCTCTAAAAAATTTAAGTTCGCCCTTGATCACGGGACTGAATTAGTTTTTGGATTACACGCAAACTTAAAAAGAGAATAAGAGCGAATTCGGATATAATCGGGCTCCAATACGAATACCGGACACCAGGTGGAAAACAAAAAAAAAAGAATAAGGGCGAAAAAAACAAAGAGAATCTATGAGCATGCACGACTTAAGATATAATATTACCAAAAAAAAAAAACATGAAATGATAAAATATTGAATACGTTTCAATGTTTTACCCTTTAATTCTCTTGCTTTGTTTAATGTGCAATAAACATTATTAAATGTAGTAAAATCTTTGAAAGCAAATTCTACTCAAAATTACTATACAGTTATTCATCACCTAGATGAGTATACGTTTTGATGATCAACCAACTAATTTTACCATTAAAACCCTGATTATTATCCATATTATAATAAATTCTCATAATACGATCCCTTATTCAGAACCCAAACAGCTAAACATTGACAGACTTGACAACAATAAATTTGTTAAATGATATAGTATTTATTTTAAAATGAGATGATCAAGATAAATCTTAAATATGTAATGGACACGGACATTATCATGACCGTACAATTCAATCAGATCGAACTACAACGATCGTGCTTAAACGTGGGTTGAGGAATATAATAACATGAGTTAGGGAGGTAGAAAGTACCAATAAATGAGTTAAGAATTACTCCCTTCGGTTCATAATAAGTGACCAGTTTCCTTTTAGCACGCTCATTAAGAAAATGCTAAATCTAATACAAAAATATCGAGTATGACTAAACTATCCTCATTAAATATTGATCACATAATTATAGTGAGGAGTGAGAAAACTTTTTAGGGATATGCATATAAAAGTAAAAGAGTAAAAAACAAATTGAATTTTTTCTTAATTATCTAATTGAATACTTATTTTGAACTAAAATAAAAAGAATAAATTGATCAATTATTGTGAACCTGAGGGAGTAGTAATACCACACGAAAGAGGAGACAGCAAGCTTAAAATTTTCCAAAATAACGAGAAGGGCAAAACGCAAGTTCCAAGGAAGTGCATGAAACAAAAGAATTGTGATAGTTTCGCAAATCTATTTTGTTCATTGTATAATAGTTTATTTTATTCTTTTTTATGTTGAATTTTACATATGGTTTTTATTTCTATATAATTTTATGTTAAAATTACATTTCTAACGCCAGACTTACTAACGCCTTAACAACAGAATTTTAAAAGGTCAAATTATTGTTTTACTTACCTAAAACTTGAAAAATTACATTGAAAAAATTACATTGAAAATTGGGAAATGATACTGTATAATCGTTCTTAAAATAATAGTCGAAAAAATATTTATATATATATATATATATATATATATATGTGTGTGTGTGTGTGTGTGTGTGTGTTATGAATAGAATTCTATTTAGAGTGAATGTCTATCTTGTAGAGAGTTTTACTTTGTGGCTAAGTCATTTCCTATAAATAGAGAGATCTTACCCCATTGTAAATCATCCCAAAATCAATAAGAGTTCTCTTTCCCTACTTTTCTCTGCAATACTTTTCTTCTTCTTTTATTGTTTCATAACACGTGATCAGCACGAGACTCTAAACAATTGAGTAGAAGCTTTGGGATTGAGCATAATGATTGTCAATTGTTGCATGAATTTCCTTCGTGATTAAATTCTGGATTTAAGGTATGTATTTTACCATATTTTTCTCTTTTATTCTATAATTTAATTTTAAATACAAACGAAGACGATAAATTTTGATTGTAACTCTAATGGAGTTTGAAAGAAATTATAACCATCCAAAGTGGTAAAGTTTGTATGCCTTGCCATGATCAAATTCATGTATGATTGTGGGCAAAGAATTAAAACTCGTCCCATTGAATTTGCTCCGTTCTTATTCCCTTAAGAGAATGTGATATCAGTATGTGATAAGTCTGAAAGAAGACAAAATTATTACCGTGAATGTATCAATGGATGTGGATGTGACAATAGACAAAATTATAATCGTCATCATTGTGATAATGAGAATAATAAGGATTCTCAAAATAATCTTTCACTCTGTGAAAGTAATATTTGTCATCGATTTGACATGAGATTTTATAAAGCACATATAGATGATTATGGTCCATTTATGATGTGAATGTGACAACATCTGATTTGTGAATAACATATTCATTCTTGAAAGAATATGAACGTGCTAGTGATAGTGAATATACCACACTCACCTCTAGAAGGAGGTTTAAGATGATATAAGAAAATAATATCATTATTATGGCATGAATGGTCATTGGTTATGTACCTATTGCACGCCAAAATATTTTGGTAATGTGATTATTAAAGAATAACATTAATGCAAGAAACATATTTTGCATATAATTTTGACCATAACTATAATGACATAACTTTCTCTTTAAAAGAGATATTCACCATATAGATGTTGATGAATATGTGGTAGTACCAAATTAATTGAGAGCTCTAGAAGAGCCAATTATACTATTTTGGAGAAACACAATTGATTACCTATAAGGTATTGTGTTGTAGTAAGTCTTAAAGAAACTTATTCAGTTTCCAAAGTGTACGCAAAAGCGGTTGATTATATTGAGACTATAAATAAAGGAAAGATTTAATATCTTCTATTACTATAACTTGTAGCAGGGTAATATGTATGTTAAAAATTACCCGCTTTATTCTCTAGTTTGTACTACACAAATAAAAGAATGTCACAATGAAGTAGAAGTTTATTGATATAAAAACCCATATCAAAATAAACTTGGAGTTTATTGATAATTGCACATATTATAGTGTAAATCTGAAGTTTATCAATATTGATAATTTATTCAGTTGGCATAATTGGTTTAGCCATATCAATTTAAGTATGATGTGCAAAAATAATAGAGAAGTCACATGGGTAAATCTTAAAGAACTAGAAAGTTCTTTATGAAATCTCTTATATTGCTTGTTCTCATTAATTAATTGACCAACTAAAATTGGGATTGAATCCCATGAATGCTGGAAATATCAAAGGTGAATATGTGCTCATTCACCTGCCATTATACCACATAAGATGCATGTATGAGATGGTTACATGTGCGATTATTATTAACCCGCAACCTGGCCGGTGTTTGCGAGGTAACTTGCTCAATAATTTAATTTCGAGCATAATTTCTAGATTTTCTATTCAAGAAGTCCATCTTGATAAGTTGGTTTATATCACAGTTGGTTTAGCAAAATAATTTATTAAGTGCCTCCACTTAATAGCTAAACTATTGCTTATGAGAACAAAGTTATCTATATCAGTTTGATATAGGTTATATACAAAAGTATAGTACATTTTCCCCTCACAAGTGGTTCAGGGTCAGGAACCAAATAATTCCATCTTATTATTATTGATGTGCGGTGTACATTTTGATTAACACCATAACACACAAAGATGAGTTTTCAAAGTTGAGGAAAAATAAGTTAGTTTTTCTAACATGAGGAGGAGACATGATAAACAGTTGAGAAAAAGTTACGTAGAATGAATTATCACGTGTACATCTAGATCCTCGAATATGATAATATGAACTTGAAGTTCATAAAAAGATAATTCATCTGCAATATATTGCAAAGCATGTCAGACGCATTTGCTGACCCAAAAAAAGTAACTATATTCTCATTGGAAATGCTCATATTAAGTTCTAGAAGGACAAAGTCTATGGTACGCTTAAAGCGTATAGACAAATGGATTTCAAATAAACTTCTTGATAAAGAAGATGAGCAAATGATCATAATACAAAAGAGGCAAGTGATCTAGAAGATCACATGACATGACACTTCCTTACAAGGTTTTGTCTCACTGGGTTTTCCTTGAAAGGTTTTTAACGAGGCAACCAAAAGCCGTATTATTAGAGATGTGTACTCTTTTTCTTTTTTTTTAGAATTTTTTTCCCATTGGGTTTTGTTTTACTTAAGGTTTTAATGAGGCACATTACTTATCGAGTAGACATTCAAGGGGGAGTGTTATGAATAGAATTCTATTTAGAGTGAACGTCTATCTTGTAGAGAGTTTTACTTTGTGGCTAAGTCATTTTTTCCCTATAAATAGAGGGGTCTTACCCCATTATAAATCATCCCAAAATCAATAAGAGTTCTCTCTCCCTACTTTTCTCTGCAATACTCTTCTTCTTCTTTTATTGTTTCATAAATATATATATATATATATATATATATATATATATATATATATATTTCATAATATTATATACAAATATTATATAAATTCTATACACTTTTTACGCCATCAAATATAAATAATTTCTGGTAATAAATCGGCCCATAATATTATCCTACGTAATGTACTTCATCATGTTATCTTCGTACACACTCCAAGTACTCCTCATTCAAAGGCCTACAGTTCTCTGGTAGAATAAAATTTCGATTATTCAAATTTAACCTAAAACTCAATATTTTATTTACCAATCTTGTCTTAATCATATGATTTCAATTAATAACATTTTAGTGGGCGTTTGGACATAAGAATTGTAAAATTTCAAGTAAAATGGTACTATTTGAAATTTAGAGTTGCGTTTGGACATGAATATAATTTTGGGTTGTTTTTGAAGTTTTGTGAGTGATTTGAGTGAAAATTTTGAAAAACAGGTTTTTGGAATTTTTTAAATTTTTGAATTTTTTTAAAATGTATCTTCAAGTGAAAATTGAAACTTTTATGAACAAATGCTGATATAAAACAAAAAAAATGAAAAAAATGGAAAATTTTCTTTATGTCCAAACGGGCTCTTAATGTCCAATCTTGTCTTGTTAAATAATACACAAATGAACACGATCTAAAATAAATACATAAACGTTTCTGTTCATTTCCTATATAGTCCTACTTTCCACTCTTATTCAGACTCGATCCATCTATCACTCCTCCATTTTCTCTCTTTATCTCTATTTTGTGTTCTAGCTCTCATTCATGTTTCAGTTATAAATACTCTGTAGTAAGAGACTTCATACTTACACATTTTGCTCCAATGGAAATACCGGACTTCGCCGGCGCCGGCTATTTCGCTCATGCCATAGATTCTCAATTCGAACATAAGCCATTCGACAGCATGAATAATAACAAAAACAATAACAATATCACCGTAGATGACCTTTTGGATTTCTCCAAGGATGAAGAAGTGATGACTGACGCTTATTTCGACGCTATCGCCGGAAATTCTGCCGATTCTTCCTCCCTCACTGTCGTTGATAGCTGTAATTCGTTAGTTTCCAGTGGGGAAGAACACTTTGACGGCAACCTCAGCTACCGTAGCTTCACCGACGCCCCATTCCTTACCAGCGAACTCTGCATTCCGGTAATTACTCTTAATTTTAGCGAGAAACGAAATATTACATTTTAAATTTCCATATAATTAACTTTAAATTAGCTAAGTGGAATTTTGGATGCAAGGAGTAAATTGGTAGGAATATGCTCAAAGTTTTTACATATTTTTCAACAGCATGACAATTTGGCTGAGCTGGAATGGCTCTCAAACTTTGTAGAGGAATCATTCTCAACCGACGACCTTCAAACTCTTCAGTTTATTCCGGTAACAGAATCCCCGTCGACGGCCACCACATCCACCGACAATTCCTCATCCGTAACCGTAATTTCCAGCCCTCCTGCGTTTCCATGCAAATCCCGAAGCAAGCGTTCACGCGCCGCTCCCTGCGAATGGTCATCTCGCCTCCTACTCCTCCCTCCCACCACCGTGTCATCATTAGACAGCAATAGCTCTTTAAAAACGACGCCGTGCAGGAGGAGAGAGAGCACCGACACAAGTAGTACAAGTCGTAAATGTAAGCACTGTGGTTCTGAAACGACGCCGCAATGGCGCACAGGACCAATGGGTCCGAAGACACTGTGCAATGCATGTGGAGTAAGATACAAGTCGGGTCGGTTGGTGCCTGAGTACCGACCCGCCGCGAGCCCGACGTTTGTTTCAACCCAGCATTCCAACTCTCACCGTAAGGTTATTGAGCTAAGGAGGCAAAAGGAGCTTCGGACCAATCAAGCTCATCAGCAACAGCAATTGCAAATGTGGTAGTCGTGATCTGAGGCAGTTTGATATAGTGTCAGCTAGTGTAGGAGTACTACTTTGCAACTGCCACGTTAAATTGTTAATGTTGAATCCCATATTGGTTGGAAAGTACTCCTTATACAGCTTATTTGTGAATTGAATTAGGATCAAGATTTATTTGCTTATCGATTACCTCACATCTCGGGAATCAATTGGCTTTTCACTTATCACTCGAACCCCACATTCATAATTATTTCGGAGGTGAAGGTGATTTGGAACAATTAGGCTTAGAAACTTAAATATAGGAAAAGAAAAATAATACTCCATTAATTCAATTAATATATGGTATTTGACTAGGCACGAAATTTAAAAGTAAAACAAAAACTTTTAAAATTTAAATGGATTAAAACAAGTCATAGTTTTTTGTATTTAATAAATCATCATATTAAGGGTTAAATGAAAAGTTTAAAATCAAATAATTGTTTAATACAGACCAATGCCATGCTTTTTGGGACTAACTAAAAGGAAAAAAGTGTCACATAAATTGAAATAGAGGGAGTATAAAAAATGTCAAGGACACCCCCCACCCCCACCCCAAATTTCGGTATTATTTCATTAATTTTCAATAGGCTACATGGTTACTTTTTTTTTTAAAGTTAATTTTGATGATTTTAAATGGGAAATGTAGGATGAATTAATTTTATTTGTTCATTAGTCAAAATCTGACCACCACGACCAGGTCGCCCGATATCCCACCTCAGCAATTGGATGGTGAAAGTCAATAGAGCCCACTCTATTTCTCCTCTGAGACATCCGACGAATCGAAGAGAGTAACGCCTAAAATCCAGACCAGAACACACCATTGAACAGAAAGCGTCCATTCACGCAAAGGGTAAAGGGACCTCGACTATATATAGCCAAGGAAGATTTTCAAAAATGGGGGGGGGGGGGGGCTTCTCCATTCTCTCGAAAAAAGGAAGACAAAAAAGTTCCTTTCTTGTATCCTAAAAAAGGGAAACAATTGTAATCTCCCTTCCTCGTCAATTGATTAGGAAGGCAACGAAGAATCTTAATAAGATCATTCATACTTCCTTCATCCCATATGCAATTATTATTCTTAAATTTTTCTGTCTGGAATTAACTAAGTTTGACTACGATTTACCACTTCATCTTTGATTGATTTGTTCACAAAGGTTTTGATATCTTTTGAGTCAAACAATTTGGCACCGTCTGTGGGGATTTCTTAGTGAAAACTCCTAGTTTTTCCCAGATCAAAGCTGAGAGACACAGTCATTCACCGAAAGAAGCTTGAGGGGAGAATCAAACTCGCGTGTGACATGGGAACAACGCGTTAAGAGAAGGAGAGCCGAAGTGGGTTTACCAAACCTAGAATTCCTCGCCCCATCAGTTGCAAATATTATAGACAAGGCAAATGGTGCCACAACCCATTCCCCCCCCACCGAACCACCAGACGGGAGCGAAAAAAATCTCGCCCTAATCTCCCATTCTATGTTCAGGCAAACACATAAGATCCGCGTGGACGAACGTATACAGGAACATCTCGATTAAATAACCAAAATTACTTCAACACAGCTGAAACCCCCTACCGATAGCATCTCTGAGCCGAACGGCGAGAGTTAGACAAGAAAACTATAACACTCGCACAACACGAACCTATGCAAAACGTTGATGCCTCGTATTCACCAGCATTGCACCATCTAACGCAAGCAATACCAAACAAACTGGAACTCCCACGGAAGATGTCCAACTCTCCAGAAACTGAGACTGACGACGGGCTGTTATTTCGGTAAGTTTGTAATAACATCCTTTAAGGATAAGGGCCTTCGCCAAAAAGAAAAGAAGAGTTCGACCTCGATCGAACGACGTCGGGCTATTATTTCGATAAGTTTGAAATAACACCCTTTAAGGCTAAGGGCCTTCGCCATCAAAAAGAAGAGTTCGACCTCGATCGAATGACGATGGGCTGTTATTTTGATAAGTTCGAACTAACACCCTTTAAGGCATAGGGCCATCGCCAAAAAGAAAAGAAGAGTTCGACCTCGATCGAACGATGACGGGCTGTTATTTCGATAAATTTGAAATAACACACATTAAGGCTAAGGGCCTTCGCCATCAAAAAGAAGAGTTCGACCTCAATCAAACGACGACTGTTGTTATTTCGATAAGTTCGAAATGACACCTTTTAAGGCTAAGGGCCTTCACCATCACAAAGAAGAGTTCGGCCTCGATCGAACGACGATGGGCTGTTATTTCGATAAGTTCGAAATAACACCCATAAAAAAGAAGAGTTCGACCTCGATTGAATGACGACGGGCTGTTATTTCGATAAGTTTGAAATAACACTCATTAAGTCTAAGGGACTTCGCCATCAAAAAGAAGAATTCAACCTCGATCGAACGACGACAGGCTGTTATTTCGATAAGTTCGAAATAATACCCATTAAGGCTAAGGGACTTCGCCATAAAAAAGAAAGGTTCGACCTCGATCGAACGACGACGGGATGTTATTTTGATAAGTTTGAAATAACACCCTTTAAGGCCAAGGGACTTCACCAAAAATAAAAGAAGAGTTCGACCTCGATCGAACGACGACGGGCTGTTATTTCGATAAGTTCAAAATAACACCCTTTAAGGCCAAGGGCCTTCGACAAAAAGAAAAGAAGAGTTCGACCTCGATCAAATGATGATGGGCTGTTATTTTGATAAGTTCGAAATAACACCCATTAAGGCTAAGGGCCTTCGCCATAAAAAAGAAAGGTTCGACCTCGATCGAACGACGACGGGCTGTTATTTCGATAAGTTTGAAATAACACCCTTTAAGTCCAAGGGCCTTCGCCAAAAAGAAATGAAGAGTTCGACCACGATCGAATGAAGACGGGCTATTATTTCGATAAGTTCGAAATAATACCCTTTAAGGCCAAGGGCCTTCGCCAAAAAGAAAAGAAGAGTTCGACCTCGATCGAACGACGACGGACTGTTATTTCGATAAGTTCGAAATAACACCCTTTAAGGCTAAGGGTCTTCGCCATCAAAAGGAAGAGTTCAACCTCGATCGAACGACGATGGGCTGTTATTTTGATAAGTTCGAAATAACACCCTTTAAGGCCAAGGGCCTTCGCCAAAAAGAAAAGAAGAGTTCGACCTCGATCGATAGGACCACTGGCTGTTATTTCGATAAGTTCGAAATAACACCCTTTAAGGCCAAGGGCCTTCGACAAAAAGAAAAGAAGAGTTCGACCTCGATCGAACGACGATGGGCTATTATTTCGATAAGTTTTGAAATAACACCCTTCAAGGCCAAGGACCTTCACAAAAAAAAAGAGAGAGATGGGTTTTGACCTTGATCGAATGGCGACAGGCCGACATTTTGATAAGTTCGAAACGACATCACTAAAGGTCAACAACCACCGGAAGAAAAGAAAAATGGGGACTCGTCAGATGAGCCTCTATCTTGCACCAAAGCCATGAACAGTTGGAATAAAAAGTGAAGCACAAGGCAAATAGCGAAGAAGAGAACTTTTATTTATGCAATGTCACAGTGCGGGCTACTGCCGCTTACATATGGCCCAGTCCAACCAATAAAAAAAGAAGAGAAGAAGAAACGAACAAATGACAATCAACAAATAAAATAAAAAAAAAACAAAGGACAACATTCTTCATTCGGCGTCATCACTGTCGTCACCATCACCACTATCATCGCCATCTCCATGAGGTTCACCATTATCATCATCCACGCCCCCGGTGGCTTGGAGCGTCACCGCGTCATATCCACAATTAATGCGAGCCTCACGAGCTTTCGCTCGCGCTTCTTTATAAGCAGCCTTAGACACGGTGCCCGCTTCCTACAAACTCTTATATATGTCCCGTTGGGCTTCAGCGTAAACCTAGAGCTCATGCATTTGGCAAGGAACGACAGCGGAAAACGACTCAACCTGGGCCTGTAATCGCTTATTTTCTGCCTTCAGGTCCGCGACCCAATCTCCTCGAATCGATACCTCCTGATCAATCGCGCCAATGCGCTCCTTGCCTCCCTAAGGGTAGCTGTCACTCTCTCCGACTCATGTTCAGATTGGAGTACGCGGATGGTGTCCTCCAGGGCCACTACCCTTGCGAAAGCCTCAGACCAAGCTCTCTCGATGTTCTACAAACCAATGACTTTGCTCTCCATCGCAGTCAATTTTCTCATCCACTCCACGCTCATCGCCTCGACCTTGACCAAATTCTGGTCCATCTCCGACTACATTGACCTCAACCTGCCTGCAAATGCTCACACTCCGCCGTAATCCCCCTACCCAACTCGATCTCCTCGTCCTTAATGAGAAGTTGCTCCTTGAGTTCGCTCTTTCTACGGATTGTCTGCATTAATTCCTGGTCCTTTTTCTCCAATTCCTCACCAAGATCCTGATTACAGGGATCCGTCCTCAGCCGTTCATGAATCTCGCGTCATCTATCACGGTAGCGACGGTATTTCTCCAGCATCTTCAAGAAAATCCTTGCCCAGATGTTGGCCCTGCGAATGCTTTCCACTTCTACCATGTATGTCTGGAAATCATAAAGACGAGGTTAAACTAGCACTTTCGAAAGGGGCGAAAGCATAAAGCGAAAGCAAAATGTAACATACCCTTAAACCCATGACGACTACCTCGTCCCTCAACTCAGCATCAGGGACATCCCGAAGGGACTCATTCTTAGCTTTTGAGCATAATAGGCTGAATTGCGGCACCAGATCCTCCCCTTCCGCTAAGAGGTTAGCGCCGGAAGGGATCTGAAGAACACGGACCGAGCCCCCCGCATTAACTACCAAATGAGTAAGGCCCTCCTCGAACATCCTAGCATCATCGGGTCCAGGTCTGACTCAGATTCATACTCGTCAACCACCACGCATTTTCCCCTTTCCGTTGTTAAAAAAGGAGCATGACCCACTACAGAAGATGAGGGCACGTCTGAAGTCACAACAGCGGTGCCAGAGGTCTAGTTCTCTACCACGATAAGATGTTGATCATCAGTAACAACAAGGACTTCTGATTGAGCCAAGATGGTGGCTGGAGTTTCTAATTGCTGATCACGGGCGCCCATAACTTCAACGGTCTGCTCCGCCCCCATGGGGGGAGCCGCAACAATACCCTCTCCAGAGCCCTTCGGGGGAAAATCGTCTAGGCGAATCACTGTTGGGGGAGCCGTCTCAAACTCTACTCTCCATCTCTTCGATGGCCCCTCTTCTTCTCTAGTAGATGGTGACTCGTTCGTAGGACGAACGACATTGGTCGGGACCTCGTCCTGAGAAGCTTCCCTCGCTGGAGTAACCAAGGCCGCAGATTCAACCGAAGCAGCTCTCGATAAAGGTTGTACAATATGTACAACGATAAGGCGGGCAGATGCGGCCGGCTGACGAAAAACTAGCTGAGGGGCCCTTGCTTTCTACACCCTCCTTGGCAACGACGAACGACGCATAAGAGGCTAAACAAAAAAAAGGGAGAATATTAGATAAAGGCGTCGTCTCACCTATAAGAGGCCGACGTCCAAGCCTCTCGTGAAAGGTTGACAATGTGCGAACTCCCTGTAACGACCCCAACCGTCGTTTCTTGTATTTTCATCCCATATTCCCTGTTAAATGCTTATTCATGTTTCAATATGTGTACTTGGTGAATTTGAGTCAATTCGGATCGAGTTTGGTATGAAATGGAACAATTAGTCTCTTTAAGGAAGAATTAGTTTGGAAAAGTCAACCGGACGTTGACTTGTGAGTTAGAGGGCTCGGAATTGAATTCCGATGATTCGGTTAGTTTCGGGGGATGATTTAAGGCCTATGAGCGCAATCGGAATTAATTTTGGAGGTCCGGTGAAGAAATTAGCTCATTTTGGCGAAGTTAGTATTTTGGCGATTTCCGGTTGATAGGTGAAATTTTGATCCGACGGTCGGAATGGAATTCCGAGAATTTTTATAGCTTCGTTATGTCATTTTGGACGTGTGTGCAAAATTTGAAGTCAATCGAACGTGATTTGATAGGTTTCGGCATCGGAAATAGAAGTTGAAAATGCTAAAGTTTATAAAACTTGGATTGGAGGTTGATTCATGATTTTAGCATTGTTTGATGTGATTTGAGGCCTCGAGCAAGTCCGTAATGTATTTTGGGACTGGTTGGTATTATTGGTCGGGGTCCCGGGGGCCTCGGGTGTGTTTCGGATGCCCAACGGGTCATTTTTGGAAGATTTTTGCCGTTTTGAGCATAAATGTAATGATCTAAAGGTTCATTTTTAGTTCTAGAGATCCAAATTTGATTTCGAGACTTCCAGAATTTAAATCATGAATTATAGGACTGATCTGGAAATTTTGGTTTAATTTCATCAAGTCGCGATTGGGTTTTTGACGTGAAATGTGAGTTAATTGTTTAACGAGCGAAATGGGTATTGAACTGGGAAAACAAGCTCCGAATTGAGTTTCGATTGAAGGGTTGTGTTCGTATTATTATTTGTGACCCATAGGAACAAGAATCGTCTAATTCTGAGTTCATATGATGGAGTTAGAGCCATTTTAGTGAAAAATGGCTGTGCTGCAAATTTCTTAAAAGCTGCTGTATTTTCTGCAGCAGTGAACAATACCCGCGCGTGAACAGTAACTGCGCGGGTGAATAGTGAACAGTGACCTCACGCACATGAACAGTGCCCCGCGTAAACAGTACCGAAAATATTTGGATAGATTTAATGTCCAGCAGTCCGAGTTTGGTCATTTGTTTTGACTTCCAAGCTCGGATTTTGGGCGATTTTTAGCAAGAAATCTTGGGAAATCTTGGGGTAAGTCACTTGTGATTATTTCTACTCCATAATATTGAATTATCATCGAATAATCCGACTAGATTACATGTTTTTGAGGAGTAAATTGAAGATTTAGGCCTAGGGATTTGAAAATAAGATTTGAAGATTTGAGGGGTCATTTGAACTCCGATTTTGGTAAATTTTATATGTACGGACTCGTGGCGAGACGAGGAATCCGGTGATATGACTTTCGTAATTTTTCGAGAAGTGGGCCCGGGGCTCGGGTTTTGCGAATTTCGAGAATTTCGATATTTTTCGAGTCTTTTCGATTGGGTTATATTCCCTTAGCCTATTGTAATGTATTCGTTGTGGTTTTGACCAGATTCGACGCGCGAAGAGGTAAATTCGAGAGGCAAGGGCATAGCGGAGTAGACGTTGGACCGTCTTGAGGTGAGTAATGATTTTAAATGATGCACTGAGGGTTTGAAACCCCGGATTGCACAACATACTGCTATGTTGAGATGAGACACGCGTTGTATGACGAGCGCGAGGTCATTTACTATTGGGGATTGTGACTTGGTCCATCCCAGTTGATATTTTTACCGCGTAATTGATAAAGATTTATTATTTTTCACTATGATTGGGCTTATTGCCATATTTGGGCTTCGTGCCAATTATCTGAAATCTTTTGTGAATTTACATCACTATTTTCCTCACGAATTGAAATATTATTTGAACTCAGTCCAATTGAATTATATTATTTTGTGAACTCAGCTACATTTATACTCAACTCGAGATTTAATGATATTTATAATGCTGTTGAGCTGAGCACTATTGTTTTACTGATGCCCAAGAGGCTTATGATTATTTTCTGGACTGATTGAGGCCGAGGGCCATACGTGAGGATATGTTGAGTGATGTGAGGAGGCTTTCAGGCCTCGAGTGTTATATGAGGAGGCTTTCAGGCCTCGTGTGTGATGTGTGAAGGCTTTCAGGCCTATTGATATTGCGCTTGGGCTGTAGGAGCCCCTCCGGAGTCTGTACACACCCCCAGTGAGCGCAGGGTACCCAGGTGAGTTGGGAGTGGGCCCGAGAGGCCGTTGCTTGTGTGTGGTGAGTTGGGAGTGAGCCCGAGGGGCTGATGTTGTGTGCTGGTGAGTTGGGAGTGAGCCCGAGGGGCTGATACTATACTGAGATTTACATATTGAGCTCGAGGGGCAAGTTTTTGATTTATCCTTACTGTGGAAATTATTTGTCTTTACTGTTTTAAAAGAAGAATTATCTAATATTCACTATTTTACTGTATAATTGATTTTACTGCTTGGGATAGCGCTATATTGTGCCGTTATGAGATTTCATATTTTCAGTCGTTATTTATTTTTATTACTCACTGGATCGGAGTACTCACATTACTCCCTGCACCATGTGTGCAGATACAGGCAGAGCTGAGTTCGCTCCTGAGCGCTGATTCTTTCTAGACCAGGCGGTGACTAGGAGTAACGAGGTAGTTGTTGATGTCCGTAACCCCATTTTCTCCCTTATCTTTGTTATTTATGATAATTCCAGACTTTGTAAAATATTAGTAAACTCTGTAGTAGCTCATAACTTGTGACACCCCGATTTCAGGCTGAGTTGGGAGGGTTTTCCTTGTTCTATCACGTTTATTTCGCATTTAAGATTATATTGCCCATGATTTAGACTTATTCATGCTAAGTAATTATAAAGAGATGTACTGTTTTGTTGATTGGCTGGCCTTGTCCTCACGAGAGGCGTCATCACGACCGGGTTGGGATTTTGGGTCGTGACACTCCCACTGTATGGGGAAGAATGGACTCCACCCATTCACGAATCCCTTCGACAGGTGGCGGGGGCAATCTCACAACTACAAAAGACGAGATGGTTTAGTATTCGCAGAAAATAGTCGAACATTTCATTAACTAAAGACGCAAACTTACGTGCGAAGTTCCATCTCTCGGGGAATCCCGTTGGGTCCGCCACAATGTGTTTGGTACGCACATAAAACTAATTCTCGTAGAAACGATGGTTGGCCCTGTCGTCCATCCTCACCACCAGACCCCTCGACCCCCAAGGACGTGCGTGAATCATCGAACCGCGAATTAGTTAAGGAACAAAAATGCTGAGCATATGGTCCAAAATGACCTTACGACCGGCAATTTCCTCATACTTGAGCAACATAAGGAATAACTTGTACAAATAAGGTGAGAACTGAGCGAGGCACACTTCGTAGTAACGCCAAAAATCCACCACCAACATGGGAAGAGGAAGCGTGTACCCTACAATAAAGGGGTAGGTGTAGAACACGCAGTATCTGGGGTAGGTGTAAAACTAAAGTCAGTCGCCTCCCTCCCAATGTGAGGCAAGATCTCAACAACTGAGGGAATCCCCTCATCCTTCGCCACATCCACCCCTCCGGTGACCTGAACAGAACTCTCCGGTACCGGATTAGCAGCAGGAAGATTTTCGCGGGAAGAATCACCGGCCATGTTTAGCCAAAAACTCGCCAAGAGAAGTAATGAGAAAAAGAGATGAAGGGTTTCAGTGAGCAAGAAGGTAGGCAGAAATTCGAGGTATCAGAAAAAGCAATATCTGAAGAACTCTCTCAAACAAAAGATAAAGTGAATCAATCAAATGACAAGTTCCCTCTATTATAAGGGATATAAATTCCCCGAGTACGAAACTCAAGAGTCGCCATTTGAATCTGATAGGGCACGAAACGTTTCAGTTTCCCAGAAACATATGTCATAATGGTGACAACCACGAACCAACGCTTCAGTGCCAACCGGCGTTTCAATTATGAAACTGCTGCAACGGTCCGCAAGGAGCGAAAGGACACCACCACTCCACCAAAAACACATAGAATGCGACTAAGGAGTGGAAAGTTGTGGGCCAAATTTCTCTCGACTTCGTAACAAACATGATCCGTCTGTCGAGTCCGACATAGGACGACCCCGACAGATGGAGGGACTAACTGTATTGGTCAAAATCTGACCACCATGATTAGGTCGCCCGATATCCCACCTCAGCAATTGGTTGGTGAAAGTCAACAGAGCCCACTCCATTTCTCCTCTAAGACATCCGACGAATCGAAGAGAGTAACGCCTAAAATCCAGACCAAGACGCGCCATTGACCAAGAAGCATCGATTCACGCAAAGGGTAAAGGGACCTCGACTATATATAGCCAAGGAAGGCTTTCCAAAATTGGGGGGGGGGGGCTTCTCCATTCTCTTGAAAAAAGGAAGACAAAAAAGTTCCTTTCTTATATCCTAAAATAGGGAAGATCTCCCTTCCTCATCGATTGATGAGGAAGGCAATGGTGAATCTTAATAAGATCATTCATACTTCCTGCATCCCATATGCAATCATTGTTCTTAAAATTTTCTGTCTGGAATTAATTAAGTTTGACTACGATTTATCCTTTTATCTTTGATTGATTTATTCACAAAGGTTTTGATATCTTTTGAGTCAAAATATTTGCTTGTTCACAAAGTAAACAGATGGAGAACAAAAAATACTACTTCCGTTTCAGTTTGTTTGGTTTGTTCCAAAATAATGGCTCATTTTTCTATTTTATCCTAAAAAATTTATAGTTACACGATATATTTAAGATTACAAATTTCAAATTATAGCAAACAAATTGAAATGCAGAAACAAATTCAAAATTCTGTAATCACATACAACTAGTTATGGGTTGCATGAGGTGCATTTGCCTTCGTCAAAACAATGGGCCACGGGGTGACTAACGCCAATATCTTGAAACCTTGAAAATAGAGGAATTTGCACATGGCGAGTTCACGGACTCGACCAAAACCTGGGTCCTCTCCCCTATCTGAATAAAGGTGTTGAACTGCTACTCAACTTAACAACTATTTTTGTTGTATGTTTGTTTTAAAAAAGGTACACCTAAAAGTTATTTAATGAGGTAAAAATTATTCAATGGAAAATTATAACAATGTTAAGTTAGAAAAAGAAATTTGTATATGACTAAAATCGGAGAGTCCGATTTTATAATTATTATGGCATTTCACGGCCCGCCTCCAGAAGCCTCGAAGCACAACTCGAGGTTTGGCCTCGAGGGTTCCCTATGCTTGACCTCGGGGCAGTGCAAATTGGTGGCTATCTTAAACAAGCGGAAAATTCCCAAAAGGCACGTGGCTAAAGCTAGCCAGGTTTACAAAAATACCACAAGTCCGTACCGTGACATTAAATAGTTGTACCAACTGCATATCTTTGTAATAAATACATATGTACTCTATTGGGATTCCCCCTCCTATATAGGGGACCCTTGTTATTTCGTGTACACATGATATTCAATACAAGAACAAGAACATTCTCTACTCTCTAACTTAAACATTTTCCATTGTCTTTCCTTTGATTTATTGCTTACATTTATTGTGTTCCATTGATTGTTCCTCATTTATTATTCATCATTGATCATAAAGAGCCATTATTGAGGCCCTTGGAACTATTATCCCTCCATCGGTCGTCTCCGGTCGAGCTCATTAGCTCAACCTCGAGGCCCAACTTAGGCCAGTCCCAGACCCGATTTACAGCTATTCGTTGTATAACATACTGTTTTCAAGCTCTTATCTCATTTTCCTAACTCATACTTAGAATCTATTGCCTAACAACTAGTATTAAAATAAATTACATATTTTTAGAACCACAAAATCAAATATAATTGTAATTAACATTTTCAAGGTAAACAGTTTGGCGCCCACAGTGGGGCTAAAAATAATAGTGGTTGTTTTTGTGCTGGCTTACTGAAAAACGCAAGTTATTCTTCACATTTTTTCTTGTCCAAGAATCTTTGATTTCAAGTCAAAATATCTAACTCAGTGAATGCACATGAAAACAACGGTCCCAAGGACCATGGAGAAAATGGTGTGGCTGTTTCATCGATATAAACTCCCACACTAATGGGAATATACGCCAAGAAAACCAACAGGAAGATCAGAGAGCTCCAACTCGGGAGGAAAGAGAGGTTAGCCTTCACGTTATTTTGAAATGTTGCAAGCACAACAGCTGGCGATTGCTCAACTACAAAGCTACCAAAAAACTCCAAGCACAACAGCACCAGAAACGGCTCCTCGAGCCGAGCAGGTACCGGAAAGATCGAGCAACAACGAGTCAGTAGCCGACCCCGCTATTATGAAGATGCTCGAGGACCTTGCAAAGAGGATTGAATTGGGCGAAAAGAAGATTAAATCCAATGACAAGAAGGTGGAGACCTACAATTCAAGTGTCGATCAGATCTCGGGCGCACCTCCTATTCTGACGGGTGTAGATTCAAAGAAATTCGTACAAAAGCCATTCCCATCGAGTTCTGCTCCAAAGCCCATCCCGAAGAAATTCAGAATGCCCGACCTCCCGAAGTACAACGGAACCTCGAACCCTAATGAGCACATCACTGCTTACACTTGTGCTGTAAAATGAAATGACTTGAAGGACGACGAGATTGAATTTGTCCTGTTGAAAAACATTCGGAAAAACACTTTCAAAAAGGGCCATGATGTGGTATCACAACCTATCCCCGAATTCAATAGACTCATTTGCCATGCTGGTAGATTCTTTCATAAAGGCACATGCCGGTGCCATCAAGGTTTCTACAAGGAAATCCGACATCTTCAAAATCAAATAAAGAGAAAACGAGATGCTACGAGAGTTTGTATCTCGCTTTCAAATGGATCAAATGGAATTACCGCCAGTCTTCGATGATTGGGCAGTGCAGGCCTTCACCCATGGTTTGAACGAACAAAGTTCGATAGCTTCGAAGCAGCTGAAATAGAACTTGGTCGAATATCCCACCGTGACTTGGGCGGATGTCCACAATCGGTATCAATCAAAGATTAGGGTCGAGGACGACCAACCAAGAGCTAGCCCCCTCGGGCTCAGTGTATCCTAGTAGGCTTCTAGCAAAGGAACTAAGTCCAAACAAGGAAAGGTACCACCATAAACTGAAGATCGACGAAACGCCCTAAGCCGTAGTATACCCTGAAATGATCGAAGGGCAGACCGAGGTCAGAATACTTGGGGACTCATGAGTAGAGCCGATTTCGACAGGCATGCAGGACCGGTGGAAGCACCCCGATTATCTGAGTGCAACTTCAACATTGATGTTTCGGACATCGTATCAGCCATAGGTAAAATCAAAGACACCAGGTGGCAGAAACCCATATTATCAGATCCATCGCAAAGGAACCCTAACCTAGTGTGCGAATTTCACGGCACACACGGTCATAGGACCGAAGACTGCAAACAGCTCCGAGCGGAAGTAGCCCGACTAATCAACAAAGGGCACCTCGGAGAGTTCCTCAGCGACCGAGCCAAAAATCAATTTCGAGAAAGAGAGACAAACAGGAAAAATGAAACAGAAGAGCCACAACATGTCATCCACTTGATCGTTGGAGGGATCAACATCCCATAGGAACCCATTATCAAACGAACAAAAATATCCATCACCAGGGAAAATCGAACTCGAGGTTACATACCCGAGGACGCTCTCACATTCAGCAAAGAGGACATCGAGGCCCTGTCTATCATAACGACGCGTTGGTAATTTCTTTTCTTGTGAGTGCATTTAAAATTAAACGTGTACTTGTGGATCCAAGTAGCTCGGCCAACATTATCAGGTTGAGGGTGGTAGAGCGGCTCGGGCTGCTCAACCAGATCGTGCCCGCCTCTCGAGTCCTCAACGGATTCAACATGGAAAGCGAGATAACGAAAGGGGAGATCATCATTCCGGTCAACGTGGCCGGCACAACCCAAAATGTCAAGTTTTATGTCATCGAAGGAGACATGAGGTACAATGCCTTGCTCGGAAGGCCATAGATACACTGCATGAAAGCAGTACCATCAACCCTTCATCAAATGATGAAGTTTCCAATGAAGGACGGAATAAAAATGGCGGTGCATGATGTAGCATCGACATCGACCCCTTCAACATCGAAGGAGCCAAAAGATAAGCAAACAGCGAAGTAGAAACCACAAGCTACATTCTCGGCTGCACCCAAGTGAATGAGCAAACGACTATACTACGTCCCCAGAGCAATCAGTTGAAGCATATTGAGGCTCTAAATGCCATCACTACTAAGGTATAACCATCCCCTTTTTTATTTACATCTTACACTAACCTGTGTGCAGGTGTTCGGTTAGAAAAATTGAAGCACCTTCCAGCTTGAAGACCTTAGGTTTTAAAGCATGCGTTGCACTCTTTTCCTTTGATCAAATTTTATCCCAAGAAGGGTTTTACCGGCAAGGTTTTTAACGAGGCAACATCTATATGCTACCTAAGGAGAACTTAAAGTATTCAAGGCTTCTCTTCAATCAACCTCAAATACTGGGGGGCATCCCCCGGGAGATCACCTCCCCGGAGAAATCAAGATGAGCCAAAGAGGGTCTCGATAGTAAAATGATGTATCGGGTCAAATGGGCAAATGAACCGTGTCCGCATAGAATAATCAAACCCTCGACGACGAAAACATGTATTCTTGTACCAAGCAATCAAAGAAGTATATTTTACCATCAAAATGCGTTGCGCTTCAAAGTAGTCTACTATTTTTAAAAGAAACAGCCTCAGGGCCAGAAATTTCCCAAACACTCGAGAACTGACACCAAAACTCGAAGCCAAAAGATCTTCGGGCCGAAAACTTCGAGCTCATAAGTCCTCAATGAGGCAACATCAAGTTTACAAAGAACGACTCCAAAGCCAAAAACTTTCGATGTCTCGGGGACTGTCGCTGACTGTCACCCCATCGAGCTATCAAAAACTCAAGGCCATAAGACCCCGAACGGGCGACCTCGAGCCCAAAAAGCCCCCCATGTGGCAATGCTAGAAAATGTAAGACCCCCATGAGGCATTATCAATAGTGTAAGACCTCCATGAGGCATTATCAACAGTGTAATACCTCCATAAGGCAACCTCGAGCTCATAAGACCTCCAGAACAATGCCAAATCTGTAAGACCTCAAGCAAGGCATGAATTATACTTGTGCCAAGTAACCTATCTGTAAGACCTCAAGTAAGGCATGTTCAAATTTATAAGACCTTACAAAAGGCATAATCTCGATCTTAAAGTCAAGGATATATATTCAAACTTGTAAGAACCCTAAAAAGGCATACCCTCAATATAGATGCCGAGGCTACCTCACTCGGGGACTAAAAGGCTACGGCTAAACACAATGACCATGGTCATAAGGCTCCGGCCAAACTAGCGCGACTCGGGGATGCCCGACCGTCGCCATAAAATCATAGGCCTTCAATTACTTCAAAAATACTTCGAAAAGAATTGGTTATCAGGCTATCCTCGGCATAAACAAAAGAGCTTCAATCATAGTCAGCTGCAAACAACGAAAAGGCTTTAAAACAATTCAGCCATCGAGCGAAACCTCTCGAGGTGCTCATTTATCATTACACAATGGCTCACAATCGAGGTTCTTATTGAACCATCGAAGAGTTGGACGAACACAAGAACTTCAAATAAGTATTTAGCGAGGGAAAATAAAGCCTATGTTAAAGGTCATACCAACCCAACGCGTAAGAGCCTAAGCGCCAACCTATATTAGAGGTCGTACCGACCCAACGCGTAAGAGCCTAAGCAACAGTGCATATTAGAGGATGTGACGACCCAACGCGTAAGAGCCTAAGAGCCGGCTTAAAGTTCAAAAACTTAAGGGCCGATGAGCCCGAGTCAAAACCCGACTCGAAGACTGAGCCCGAGAAGGTTAACTAAAAAGCGGATAAGGGCAAACGCGTAAGAGCCTATGGGCCAGCCTAACAAGCCTCAGGACCGATTTGTAAACCTAAGGGTTTTTACCCCGAAGTCCAATTCATCTGGCTAATCATTGACAAACGTCAAATTCAAGACAAAAGAAAGACATACACAAGCAAAGGGAAATTCATGAGAGGGGAAAACCGAAATGCTTCTTTTTATATGTATATGTGAAATGACACAAGGCCTCATTTACAATGTTCTCTAAGAGCATTATACGTAGAATCAGAAAGGAAAGTCCTAGTCTACTTTTCCTCGAGGACTGCAGCCTCATCGGCCTTTTCCTTACTGTCTTCGGCATCAGATACGAGGAACTCAATGTCACATTCATCTGCCTTGGCCTGTTCTATCTCTTTTGAGAGATCGAAGCCCCTAGAATAGATTTCCTCGAGGGTTTCTCTTTAGGATTTGCACCGTGCATATTCATTGCTTCTGTTATCCCGATCGGAAGACCCTCTCAACTCAGCGCGAGCGACGACATCGTCTTTTAAATAGACGACCACTTTCTTATTAGCCTTAGCTCAAATCTCTTCAGCTTTAACCCGGGTGTCCACGACCTCAGCCTTCATCTTCAAAAGGACAGACTCAAGCCTTACAATCCTGCTCGTCTGGACCAAGCTATTTTCACGAGCATTCCGGAGTTGCACCTCGAGGGCAAAAACCTTGACCAAAGCATTCTTCTTGGCCGCAATTTGGGCATCTATCTGAGCCCTTAGATCATCACACTCATACTTGGCTTGACAAACTTCGCCCCAAAGGCGTTCCAGGTCCTCCGTCTTACTCTGCAACTAATGTATCAAAATATTAATCTATGAGGATAGAAGAAGAAACATGCTTCCCCTCGAAACAAAGGTTACCTATCTCTCGATACGGCCTTCATAGTTTAGGCTTCGATTCATCTCGTACCGAAGGTGTCTCAACCCCTTTCATCATAAAGAAGCCTGAGGAATTTCTCCCTAGGCTTTTCGCAACCTGGTTTCACGGCCGGAGCAGCTCGGACTTGAGCTTGTCAAAGACCTATAAAAAATAATCTTAGTGAGAAAATGAAACTGCAAAATTGAAAAACCAACAAAGGAAACCAAAACTCACCACAGAATGGAGCCGTTGAGCCTCCTCAAAAGTTTAAACATGCATCTACTAGCCCGGTCTCATCGATCCCAGTTGAACCACTCTCGGTAGGGATATGATCGCTCGAGACCCTGCTTGATTGGGTGCCCCTTGGCCTCGAACATCCCTCGAAGTACCTTTGACGGGAGATGGAGACGACGGTAGAAAATCTGTATCCCTTGAAGTACCTTCGACGGGAGAAGAAGATGGCGGCAGGAAATCTTTGTCCCTCGAAGTACCTTTGATAGAAAAAGAAGAAGGCGACAAAGGAGGAACCATTTTTCCGAGGCTATAAGCCTCGTATGCTGCAGGCGCAGCTGATACATCTTCTTCGAACCTCCGAGCAGGGTTTTCCTCGTTATGAGCACCCTCGTCCTTTGAGAATTCCTTCCGTTTGTTATCATTTTTTGGCCCCAAAACCGATGATCCTTCCTCCTCTCCGAGGTGACACAGTCTTATCTAAGAAAATTCTCCAATGCCTCAGTGATAGAGTTAATACACATAAAAGAAAGTACCTTTCAAAGAAAATAAACCACACAGCACATACCATGGTGTTTGGCCTCCCATCTACCTTTGGATAGATCTCGCCACTTACGCTCATCATAAGTCGAGCAAGCTGCCGGTTTTTGAGTCCAATCCTCCAGGTCAAGGACCTCGTATGGCATCCACATGATTGCTGTAGAATAGAAAAGGAAAACATCTTTACGGAGTCTGCCTCCACCATGAACAAAAATGATAAAAACGCAAGTGTACCACTTACATGTGAAATTCCATTTCTCATGAAATGGCAGGAACTCTGCGGGGATAATGTCAACAGTACGCACTCGAACAAATCGACTCATCCACCCTCAGTCCTCGTCTTCTTCATTACTGGCAATAAAGGGCCGGGTAGATTGATGTCATAGAGTAATCAGACCTCGGTAATGCAAGGGCCGGTACAACCTAATAAGATGGTTGAGGATGAACTCGAGCCCAGCTTTATCTGTAAAGAACCTTATCATCAACACTATCCTCCAAAATGACGGGTGAACTTGTGCTAGGGTAACCTAATATCTTCTACAAAACTTGATCACGACTCTATCGGGAGGGCCCAAACGTAAAGGGGTACGTATATACATTCAAAAACCCCTCTACAAGAGCCATGATGCTCTCTTCTTGGGAGGGTACCTACAGTACCACCTTTTCTCCCTATTCCTAGTCTCTCCTAACGGACTTGAGGTATTCCTCTCCTATTGATGAGATGAACCTCGATGCATGCTCCCAATGGCCCTGAACATTGGACGGTCTCTCCAATGTAAAGTCCCTCCTCGAGACAAAGCATCTTGAGGTTAGCTCACCGGATGACGGCGGTGTACCACTGACCGAGCGGGAAGTAGTGGCAAAATTCTCCTATTCTTAGTGAACGGATTTGGGTGTAGTAGCCATAACTATGGCAAAACAAGAAGAAGGAGATGAAAACTTAAACGAAAGCTTCGAACTAAAATGATGGAAGCACTGATGCAAGGAAGAAAAACTGTATAAGAAGGATAGTTGATCAAAATAGCAAAGTCCTCAAATGAGAGGAAAGCAAGCTCATATATAGAGCAAGCGGCGACTATTCGCCTACTTTAAAGGCCAATTAGTTCTGACTAGGCCAATATCACTTTTGGGGAAGTGTACCGACGGGACCACCTCGGTCACTTCATGGCCATGTCATACGAATGATGTTGTCATACAACGTTCGACGAGTCAAAATTCCCATATCAATCCAGCCTCGAGATGGTGCCCGATCTCGAGGATCTCTGTTACTATAACTACGGGCTCTAATGAGCCATCAATATCAATCTAGCCTCGAGATGGTGCCCAATCTTGAGGATCTTTGTTAATATAAAAATGGGCTCTAAGGAGCTATCAATGTCAATCTAGACTCGAGATGGTGCCCGATCTCAAGGATCTCTGTCACTACAAAATGGGCTCTAAAAGAGCTAACAATCTAGCCTCGAGATGGTACCTGATCTCGAGGATCTCGATTACTCTAAGTATGGGCTCCAAAGAGCCGACATCAAAATTAAAAGATTAAAATTGCATGAGCACTGGAAAATAAAATTTGAAGACATGAGGCAAAGAAATCTTTTTGCATTCCCAAAAATACATTTACAAATGGTGTCTTTTCAAAGCTCCCCCGAGGAACCCATATACAAAAAGAAGGAAAAGGGGAAGTAGAGATGACGACACAAGTCTATTTTTCACCATCACTACTGTCTGAATCACTTTCGGAACCCTCATCGGAATTAGTTGAAGGTGCTGATTCTTCCTCCAAGGTTCTGGCTTTCTCGATCTCAGCAGAGAGATCGACACCTTCGGTGCTTGCTTCCTCGAAGGCCTGCTCCTATCTCACAAACGAGCATGAGCAACAACCCGAGCTAGCTTCTGCTAGGCCTTCTCAGATATCTCTCTGGCCCGATCGTTAGCGGTGGCGGCATCTCTCTTATACGAGGATGCATGTTCATCAGCCTCAGACTTGGCTGCAAATAATGCAGTGGCTTTCTTCTGAGAACTTCGAAGGAGATCCTGGGTCGAGGCCAACTTTCCCCGCAAAAGATCTTTTTCCGAGGTCACGACCTTATTTTACCTCTTTAGCTCGAGGATCTCCATATTCTTGACTGCAACCTCTTCTTGAAGTTGCCCCACCAGGGCATCCTTTTGCCCAATATCCAAAGGCAAAACAAGATAGTGAGCATCAAGTAACAAGAATAAAAAAATGATCACATGAATATTATGTTACCTGCTCAGCAAAGCTAGTCCATTCCTGGTGCACTCCCTCCAAAATTGCCCGAAGCTCATTCAACTCCTCTTCCTTTTGGACAGAAGAAGCCTTCAACTCATTTAGCTTCGAGGTGAGCTTCTCAAGCTTCTCCTCACGGCATGAAAGCTCATCTTGAATATTAGAAAAGGCGTGCTCATACAATTTCTTGGCCTAAAACAAATAGAGAAGTTAGAAAGGCAAGGGTAAAAACTTGAAGCGCAAAGGTATGTCAAGAATTTCACCTTCTTTTGAAGCCTCTCGGCCTCCTTGAGAGCGACGGTGGCATCGAGGTCTATGTCCTCGTTGACACCGATGAAGTATCCTTGAACGTCTCATCCTCTCCCTGAAAGGCCCCGACATCGGCGGCGCCCCTGTTCTGGGCATCCTTTATTTCCCCCGAAGAAAATGAAGAGTCCGATTCAAAGCCGCCCACGGTATCAATGTCTATAGGGGTCTCTTCTCAACCCCGAAAAAATTCGGATTCAGGACCTCCGAGATCTCTAGCCGAGGGTTTGCTGGCACGAACTGTACCATGTCCAACTTAAGACTCGGGGACTGCGCCCAAACCCTCCTCAAGGATCTCTTCAGCACAAGTTTGGTCCACATCGACCACCCCCAATTCAACGGCCTTCCGACCTACAGCTTGTGGAGTATCAGCACTCCATCTTACCTTTTGTACCAAAGGGCGATCACCATTATCATCGTCTTCATGAAAACTTGTCGCAATAGTCAAAGTCAAGACTGTGGCATCGGTCTTAGGCTTACAGACCTTGGATTTCTTTGATTCTGGAGACTCGATCGACTCCTCCTTCTTCATCTTCTTACCCTTGTCAGGTTTTGAGACTTCTTCTTCACCGGGGGGAGGTGGCCTCATCAAAACGTCGTCCCCGAGGCCTGCACAGGCATGGTTTATCAAACTTACCACCGTAAAGAATACTTATAAGAAATCTGGAAACGACATCAAAAAGGGCTTACCTTGGTTCTTAGCCTGCCACCGTGTCTTGGACAAATCACGCCAAACACCCTCACCGTATGGAAAAGCGGAGTCTAGACGTCTGATCCATCCTGGGAGGTCCTGGACCACGCCGGGGAACCAAACAGAGGCTACATAATCAAAAGAAAATCAATTTAGAAGAAGAATGAGGGGCAGTAAAATGTGCTCGATGTAATAATACTCACGCTTCATATTCCATTCCTCTGGGAATGACATCTTATCAGCAGGAATGATGTCCAGGTCCTTACTCTAACAAATCGGCTGATCCATCACCGGTATTTGTCCTCATCGGTGTTTGCAAAGAATGTCTTGGCGGATCGATGGTGAAGCTTGATTAAACCCCCTCGGAAGAGACGTGGGCTGTACAATCTAATCAAATGGTTGAGGGTGAAGGTCATTCCCTCGACCCGGTTGGAGAAATATCTGAGCATGTAAACAATCCTACAGAAAGAAGGATATATCTGACCGAGTGTCACTCGATATTGATGACAAAAGTCACGAATCACCGAATCTATTGGTGGAGATGAAGAATCTACATGGCCTAGGGTGAAGGGGTATGTGTATACGTTAAGGAAGCCAGCTTTGTGTGTTACTATGCTTTCCTCAGCTGCGGGGATAACTACTTGCATTGCCTCCACCCATCGACAGTCCATATTTGCTCTTTTCGTATTGGTCACCACACTGATGTACCGAGACATGGGCTCGCATCACCCGATGTAGAAGGGGTTTTTTCAATGGTAAAATCGGAGTCCGTATTGAAGTGGCCAGGAGTATATTGCTCAATACTTTGAGGTAGTTTTGGTTTGCCCTTGGACGGGCGTGATGAAGAAGTGGTGCCCTCTTTCTAAGGTACCATTTTGGAGGTTTTAACATAACTACAACAAAGTTTCTAAGAAAGAAAATGAAGAAACAAGCACAAAAAGAAGATAGACGCAGAAAGTTGTGAACTTAGCCCTAAAAACTTGAAGATATTGTAAAAATGTGAATGGCCAAACGAATTGAAGTATTTATAGAAGCCATTTGGGCAATGTTTGAGGAGCGGAAAGGTCGAACCAAAGACGGTTCATAGGCTTTTTGGTAATCATGCTGACAACGACCCTTGCGCAGCCTTTGAGTCATATCATTTAATGCTCTAATGTGGCTGACGTCATGATGGGAGCATCGAAGAGGTAAGAATTCAAGACCGTTTCTTATCATTTCACTCTAAGAAGCGCGGGGACTACCTGTATAAGGCTAAAATCGGACAGTCTAATTTTGTAATCATTATGGCATTTCACGGGCCGCCTCCATAAACCTCGAAGCACAGCTCGAGGTTTGGCCCCGAGGGTTTCCTATGCTCGACCTCGGGGCAGTGCAAATCGGTGACTATCTTAAACAAGTGGAAAATTCCCAAAAGGCACATGGCTAAAGCTGGCCAGGTCTACAAGAATAGTACAAGTTCGTACAATGATATTAAATAGTTGTACCAGCTTTATATCTTTGTGATAAATGCATATGTATTATGTTGGGATTCCCCCTCCTATATAAAGGGGACCCTTGTTATTTCTTGCACACATGATATTCAATACAAGAACAAGAACATTCTCTGCTCTCTACTTTAAACATTCTCCATTGTCTTTCCTATGATTTATTGTGTTCCACTGATTATTCCTCATTTATTATTCATCAATGATCATAAAGAGCCATTATTGAGGCCCTTGGAACTGGTAGCCCTCCATCGATCGTCTCCCGTCGAGCTCATTAGCTCAACCTCGAGGCCCAGCGTAGGCCAGTCCCCGACCCGATTTACAGCTATTCGGTTTGCATAACATACTGCCTTCAAGCTCTTATCTCATTTTCCTAACTCATACTTAGCATCTAACTAGTATTAAAATAAATTACATATTTTTAGAACCACAAAATCAAATATAATTGTAATTATCATTTTCAAGGTAAACAAAATCCAACTAACTTGTTTACGATCAAATATTTTTTTTACTATGGGTTGATTACACGAAATACCCATATAATATGACCTAGATTTGGATACAGCGCATGTATTTTAGAATCACACACTTATACCTCTTACTAGATAGGCTGATGCCCGTGCGGTGCCCGGGCCGAAACATGATGATCGAAACAAGTGAGCAACTCTCTCATTCTTCATTTGTTTAATCTGTTTTTTCTGAAGGATTAAGAATAAGCTTATAGAAACAACTATTTCAACAAACATTATGGGTATTCATAGGCTAATAGTATCACGTCGATGCTAACTCAAGGGAAAGATACCAACTCTATCCGAAAGAATTGCTGGTACTTCAAAGACAAAGCGGTTGCACTTTGAAGGATTAAATTTACTGCACTATTATCATATGAGTAAAACCTAACTCAGCATTCAATATTCACTTAAATGGACAGTGATTTGATGTTAGAATATTCTTTGAACGACACAAAGCCTATATTGAATGAAAATGGAAGGGATAGATTGGTGTTATAACACTATTATTAATATGGGTTGTCCATTAATTTTCAGTCTTTTAATAGGTAGCTTAGTCCTTTTTTCTTCTCGGTTCCCTGGTGTTAGTTCTTTTACTTCGTCTCTATGTTAATTAAGTGGTGTAGAGATACAGTTGGTGCATGACTCAAGTAATAAGATGCTTTATTTGAAATTATGAAGTGTAAATAGAGAAACTTGAGGAGACATGTATAAAGAATAATAATTCATTAAATAGAAATTAGTTAAATAAATCTGTTGCAGAACATGTTCATTTGTAATACCAAATCTTGAATCTTAATATATAGAGAGTGAAATAGATGTAAATATATAAGAAAAATCAACTGATCTCATGTGCCTAGGGAAAACCTGTTTGAAGTAACTTAAAAGAAAATGACAGATTGGTTACCTGAAAAGCTAAAACACTGAGGCTACCAAAAACTTTCATGTTCGAGATAATCCTCCTCCTCCTTAATGACTGATCACCATCACTCCAAAATACTTTTTGACCCTACATCAATGCAGCAGTAGATGATTCAAGCAAATGATATGAAGCAAATCAAATGGTGTAGTTATTTACAATAGATTTACTTACCATTAGATGATTCAATTACTGTTTAGAGCAATGTTCTTAAAGGAAAAGAAAATTTTCTTATGTGTACAATTTGGACTTTACATGTTCAATCGGGTGCGTTGTACGTTATTTGATTGATATTCCCTCTAGTAATGCAAAAATCTGGAACATCGCTTAAAAAGTTTTACCAAGTCTCTATTCAAAAAGAACAAAAATTCTGATTACAATTAAAGAAAATGCAATGGTACAGAAAGATTGCACAAATAACTCAGAAAATAGAGAGCTCAAGTTATATATTATTAGTATACACATAATATTAATATAAATAGAGAAAAAAAAAAAATTACGAAAGATTCAGCACCCTCCAAAAAATACACATTCACTACACTCATACGACCTTCCCTGTCCTGTGAGTCCTAAAGACTCTTCAAAAAATCAGTTCAAAGACCAAAATCCAAAATTCTGGCAAGAAAAAGAGTTGAGAGAAGCAGCCAACAGATACGGAAGGTGGCAAAAGAGAAGCTAGAAGAAGAAACAAGGGAAACAATCCATTAAGATCATAGGAAAAAGGAAAAATAGTATACCCTTTTTCATGAGGAATTTTGCTCTTGTAAATGCGTGAAAATTGACTTGAGCTTTATTCACGAATCAAAATCACTATTTTCATTTTAAGATAATCATATTGTTTCTATCTAATATTTCAAATCATGCACCCAAGTATCAATTTTCAAACATGCATGAGTAAATCAAACCAAAATATGGACATGCAAGTTGGAATCAAACAATAAGCAAAAAGTCTAACATATACCCACCAAAGAACAAGAAACAACCGATACCCAAACAATTATGATCACAAAGAATGTGAAACAAATAAAAAAAAATGTGTAATCAAAAATCGTAGCTTCATGAACAAATATCATAATAGAAATCAGACCATCGTCACACACTATTAACAGAAAAATCAGAGAGATCTGACAGTAAAAAAGATTACAGAAAGCTTGCAGTTGAATTAAAGTGAGACTTGTCAATGCTATTCAACTTCTGAGAAGAGAAGCAGATATACGTGTCAAATAACCAATCAAATGTAAACTCACAAAAGATAGTACAATTTATGTAACTCTGTGTACAATTGGCCATTGATGTGTTCGTACAGCTTGGCCACTTATATATATTAGTAATATTGTAGAAATCCTACAATCATACTCTCTATGAGATATATGTATAATATAACTATATTAAAATATACTCTTTCCATTCCAATTTATGTGAACCTATTTGACTGAGCACGAAACTAAAGAAAAAATGAAGACTTTTGGAATGTGTGGTTCTAAATAAGTCAAAAGGGGTCCAGAGTATGTGTGTGGCTATAAAAGTTTCTCATTAAAGATAGAATTGTAAGTTTAAGCTAAATTATTTTCAAAATTAGAAAGGGATCATCCTTTATGGAACGGATCGAAAAGGAAATTGGTTCACATAAACTGGAACGAAGGGAATAATTACTAAAAAATAAATAAAAGTTACAAATGACACTCTTAACTAATAAAAATCTGTACAAAACTTATCGAATTAAATAAATTTAAGATAATTTTAAAGTGAAAAAAATAATAAACTACGACAATAAAAATGAGTACTTCTTATATAATAAAATATTATACTAAAATAAAAACACAAACACCTTACATATTTAGAGTACAAAAAAGTTAATTACTAATAGGTGGTATATCCTATTTATGAGTTTCTTGTTTCGAAAAATATTTTTCTCTTTTTAAATCAAAGGCGTGAAACATTTTGCGACAAAAAAAAAAAATCATCTTTTTAAGTTTCGTGAAAATAAATATGTAAAAAGATTTTATTTGTAATTTAGATTTTTTTACAATCAATTATAGTTTAATATAGTTAGTTATGGATATACTTCATAGGGTGTGTAAGTGTAGGATTTCTATAATATATGGGGTGTAAGTGCTTAATTCTAATTGGGGGATGTATCCAAAACTGAGTAATATTATAGAAATGTTTAGTGTAATTTCAAATTTAATTGATACTTCTCTCATGGAAGGTTGTCTTGACCGATTTTTGGGAGTCAAATCGAATTAGATCAACTTATTTATGCAAAATTAAAAATTTAGAAGAAAGTAACTACAAGTTGCAATTTTAAACAATTTTACGGTTAGCGGATATAAGTAATTTTGATCGCAAGCTAAAAAGGAACTTTGTCCATTTTTTATCAAATCAAAATCTGAATAAATATATTTAAAAATGTTAGTTATTGTACTGAGTCATTGTTCATTACCCATTTCACATGAGATGTTTGTGTTAAGACGTACGAAATTGGCAATATAAATAACAAGAGATTTCTGTACGGTCATTTTATTCTTTTAAAAGTATGCTAACTGCTTATTGTGTGCCATTTCCTCAAGTTTTTGTTACAAAATAGGAAGGAAGGAAGAATAGGAGAAATTTAAAAATAGCCAGATTTACTTGTGGTCATTAAAAAATAGTCACAGTTTTAAAAGTAATTGCCAATTTTCATGGAAAGATAAATTTGAACGAAGACACTGTTCAAAATTCGAAAAAATACTCTAGTATATTATACTGGAACTTTCCGCGTGTTGGAGTTTCAACATAATATGCTGGAAGTTCATACATAGATGCACTGATCTCCAGTATATTATGCTGGACATTTCCGTGTTGCGACAAAATAGTAGTTATTTTTCAATAACTTTGCAAATTCTGGCTATTTTTGAATGACAAGTCCGAAAACTGGCCAACCCGTACTATTTTTACAGGAAAAATGGACTGGCACATAATGTGGAGAGGCCCAATTTGATATTTAGAAAAACAAAGCTCATATAGGGGTATACTCGGGCAAAGTGCAGCAATAGTCACTTTTAAGCCCGTTATTTATAATATATCTATAATTTATAATATATTTAAAGATTAGCCAATTCATCCAAACTTTAGCATTAAGTATCCTGTATTTAAAAATTCTCAAATTCAGGACTTAGTATCCTGAATTTTTGAGCTGCTAATTTTAATTTAGGACTAAGTATCCTGAATTTCTGAACTACTAATCTAAAATTTAGGACATAAGATTCGAGCAAAATTGATTAATATTTGAATATATTGTAAACTGTAAATATATTTTATACAACATAATTAAAAGTGACTACTGGTGTCATGTCCACGGTATATTATAGCTTGATATGAACAGCTGAATGTCCTAATTTCACCCTTCACTTAATCCAACTTGAAGATTTTTTTTTAATTTTTTTCGGTAGTGAAGATACTCAAGTCAATTACTATCATGTATTCTAACCAATAAGGTTTTCATATTAATTCCATGTTGAAATTTGATAAAGACGTCTCTGGAGAGTTACGCAAAGTGAAATTCCCACAAGGTGTCTGCTTTTATTTTTGTAATATTAGTCAAATCTTTTTAAAACACCTCGTTAATTTCAAATATTTTTTTATTATTATTATGAAGTTTGTTATAGAAGATATACGTTATAACATCAAGAAGAGTTGGTGCCATACAAAACTTGACTGTTAAAGTGAAGTGTTAATATATAAGATAACTGTTATAGAAAAGTTTGATTGTATTGAAATGAAATTTCATTTTGTAAGCAATAATAAGACTTGGAAGGTATTCAATTTGAAGTGCGAGGCTGAATCCAATAACCGGTCGTTTTGAGTATTTGCACTTCACTCGCCAGTTCTCGGGCATGGCTAGCCCTGTATGATGTATTATGACTTACGCAAATCGTCAGTTTTGGTTTTTAGGTTAAACGGAACAGATATGGAAGAATGATTCTCAACTTGAAGCTTAAAATTTGAAAGGTTTGACCTAGATTTGACTTTTTAGTATTCGATCTCAGATTTATATTTTTATGATTTGGTTAGCTCCGTTAGGTGATTTTGGACTTGGGAGTGCGTCCGGAATGTGATTTGGAGGTCCGTGGTAGATTTAGGCTTGAATTGGCGAAATTGAAATTTTGGTGTTTTCCGATTGGTAGTGGAAATTTTGATATCGGGGTCGGAACAGAATTCCGGAAATTGAAGTAGGTCGTTGTGTATTTTGGGACGTGTGTACAAAATTTCAGGTCATTCGGATGAAGTTTGATAGACCTTTTGATCGACTGCGGAATTCAGAAGTTTTGGAATCCTTAGGCTTGAATCCGTGGGTGATTTGGTGTTTCGGCGTTGTTTTGAGTGTTCCGAGGATTGATACAAGTTTCAATAGTGGTATATGACTTCTTCGTATTTTTAGTTGAGGTCCCGGGGGGGGGGGGGGGCTCGGGATGGATTCGGAAAGTTGGTGGGAGTTTGGAAATTGAAGTTGAGCAGCTTCAGCTGCTGTTCCTGTCATAACCGCACCTGCAGATTGGGGACCGCAGGTGTGGTGTCGCAATTGTATGGAGGAGGTCGCAGGAGCGGTTTTGTTTGGAGCTGGATCACAGGTGCGGAGCTTCTAGCGCACTTGCGGGGCCGCAGGTGCGAGGTTCTAAACGCAGATGCGGAATTGACCCTTAAGTGAAAACTGCAGGTGCGGCTATTTTATTTGCAGAAGCGGTCCGCTGGTGCGGTAATTGGTCCGCAGGTGCGGGAACACCTGAGCAGAAACTATATAAGCTTTCCTTCACGATTTTTACCTTTGTTCCACAATTTTGAGACGGCTTGAGAGCTTTTTGAGAAGATTTGAAGAGGGATTCAAGGGATAACGCTTGGAGGTAAGATTTTTGAACCCAATACTCGATTCCATGGCATTATTTTACTGATTAGGCTTCAAATTAATGGAATTAAGGGTTAAAATTGGAGAATTAGGGCTTGGTATTGTAGAGTTTCCATCCGAGATTTGAGGGGCCATTTGGGGTCCGATTTTGATGTTCTTAGTATGCATAGACTCGTGGGAGGATAAGGATTTCTGTGGTGTGATTTTATCGAAATTCGAGATGTGGGCCCGGGGGTCGGGTTTGGTCGATTTCGGAATTTTTGAGGTAATCTGATTATTTTCGCTTGGACTTTATTCCTTTAGCACGTATTAATGGTATGATACTGATTTTGGTTAGATTCGAGGCGAGTTAAGGCCGAGTCGAGAGGCAAAGGCGTCGCGGAGTAGGATTTTCGTCCGGTTTGAGGTAAGTAATGATTGTAAATGTTGTTCTGAGGGTATGAAACCCCGAATTTCACATTGTTGTGCTACTTTGAGGTGACGCACGCGTTAGATGACGAGCGTGGGGTCGTGCACCGTTGGGGATCGTGACTTGGTCCGTCCCGTACGACTATTAAGTCGCATATTTGATTGAAGGCTGTTTTATATCATTGTGTTCTGGAAAGTACAACTACGTTTTGGACTGAATACAATATTTGGACCTTTTGCCAACTATTTTGGACCCTTAGGGGCTTTTTACTACTATTCCTTACTATTTTGACTTAATATCCATGCTCAGTCATGCTGTGTTTTACTGATTTCACAACCCAGCCATATTTACATTGTTTTGATATTTTAAATGATATTTTTGGGCTGAGCTTCCTATTTTACTGTTGCTCGAGAGGCTTGAGAGATTTCTAATTGAGTGAGGCCGAGGGCCTATGATGTGAGGATATTATAGGATCGGGCTACACGCCAAAACAGGTTGTTACTGATTCATGATATTGTGAGGCCGAGGGCCTGATTGATTTATGCCATGAGGTGGCTTGTTATTATAAGGCCGATTGCCTATTTGATTATGCCACGAGGTGGCTTGTTATAGCGCTTAGGCTGTAGGAGCCCCTCCGGAGTCTGTACACCCATAGTGAGCGCGAGTACCTAGTGTGAGTGATGTGATATAGCCCGAAGGGCTGTTGTTGATTCATGTTGTTGTCCGAGGGGCTGTTCTTGATCCATGTTTTGCCCGTGGGGTGGTTCTTGATTCACTTTATGCCCGAGGGGCTGATTACGAGTGATTGTGAGTGATAAAATAGTGAGTTAATGACGTGGATTAACTAAATTCCCATGATATAAATGCCCGAGGGGATGATAACGAAATGATTTAATTTATATATTGATTTGGAAACATACTGTACTCACTGTGGTGTTATGACGTGGATTATGTATTTTCTTACTACTCAGTCTTTATTTACTCTTATTACTTACTGAGTTGGCGTACTCACATTATTCCCTGCACCTCATGTGCAGATTCAGGCATTTCTGAACCCGGTGGCGGGTGTTGATTACTTAGTGGCAGGTTCATCGGAGATAGCAAGGTAGCTGTCTGGCGATCGCAGCCCTGCTTTTCTCCCTTCTTTATTCTTCTTTCGTGTATTTTTGTGATTTTCCCGGCCATGTTGGCCTTGATGTCGTCAAAACAGTTGTAGTAGATGTTCATGACTGGTGACACCCTGATGTCGGGCTTGCATTTTATTTTCGCACTACTTATTTAAACTTATATCATTGGAATTTAGTTAATTAATGGCTTCATATGACTTCTTATGATTTTCTAATTGGTTTTTAGTTTGTGTCGGCTGGCTTAGTTTCATGATAGGCGCATCACGGTCAGGTCAGTTTTAGGGTTGTGACAAGTTGGTATCAGAGCCTAGGTTACATAGGTCTCACGAGTTATGAGCAGGTTTAGTAGAGTCTCGCGGATTGGTACGGAGACGTCTGTACTTATCCTTAGGAGGCTGTAGAACCTTTAGGAAATCCCACATTCTTGAATTCTTATCATGCGTCCTTGATTCAGCTTGAAATGTAACTCTTTGAATTCCTTCTACGTGTTCGTATAGGTGCGTGAGTGATCGGTATCAGCTGTGCATCGACGGCTTGTGATTCCCTGATCGAGGGGCAAGATGTGATTTTTGTGTATTGATGTTGGGCCAGTCTGGAGGACTTGAGGCCGGGCCTTGCCTGTAGCTTGAGCCCTGAGCTGTTGATTGTGTGAGCGCGTATTTTTAGATTTATATGTTCGATAGTGTCCTTATTAGGGAAAGTGATGGCTGGATAACTACGTGATGAGTATGATGTGACTGCAAGATATGTTCATATGATTTGAATGAGACGAGAAGGGTCTTCTTGGGGGTAGTAAGAACTATCTGGTACTTGATTTCCATTGTAATTTGATGTATAGCCCGAGTTGTGGGTGTGTTGAAGGATCTTTTTATGTTATCTAGTTGGGAAGTGAAGTAGATTTTATGTTGTTATATGAGTTCAGACTCAGGAAGACTCTGTGATTGCGTGATATTTATGACGGTTGAAGGGTATGAAGAGATGTTAGTTTGAGGCAAAGCAGGTGGGTTATCTCCTGTGGGGTATTCTGAAGTTTGTGTGGTCCCTATGATGTTTGTTGTAATTCCTCTTTTACCAGTAAATATGTGTGATGCAATTTGAGTTTGGATCGTGTATGAGAGTGGACTGGACTGTTACGAGGGTAAATGCAAGATTTCCAGAAGATTTGAAGTACTATATGGTCTGTGTTGCACGATCTTATGAGAGATTGAGTTTAATCTCATTATGGTGCTATGGCAATGATAGAGTATTTGCATTATGAGTTATTGTGTGTTTTGATTTATGTCTTTGAGCCAAGTGGGGGAGTCTGCTACTGCTCAATTGATTGCACGGTTATGTGTTATGTTGGTTCCAGTTTGAGGCATACTAGTGAATCAGTTGTGGCTTGCAGGGGTTTAGATCGATGATGGCTCGAGTAAAGGAAATTTTTAATAAAGGTTATGTTATGCTTTATGGGTGTATGAGAATCACGGAATGACTTGAGTTGTTATTTGTGAAGGATGTACGGTGCATAAAGCAGGAATTTATTTGGTTGCATTAAAGTGGGGTTACTTCCATAGGTGTTGATGTTCTAATGGGGCATAGGTCGTTCGGTTCATTTGATCAGCCTAATTGAAACCAGAGTAGAGTGGATGACTCCCGAGAATGGTTTTGAAGTGTGAGCACGTGAATTTTGCCCTATATGAATGACTCCCACAAATTCAAAACAAAATAATTTTCCCATTATTTGCAATTTCGTAGATTTTTTTATCATTTTTGTTAATTGTTTGCATTTGTCTGCGCATGTTAATTTTGTTTAAATTATGAAAAAATACAAAATATGTTGCATTTGCATTTAGGGTTTAACTTTGCTATGTTAAAAATTAATTAGCAATTTAGTTGCTTTACAAAAATGGAAAAATCACAAAAATGGTTTATTTTGCATTGTTCAATTTTAGATCTAAATTTCGTTGGTTTTCCTATTTGGTATTTAATTAGTTGTAACAATTATTAGGGTTAATTAATTTAATTTGGTAGAATAATTTGGTTTAGGATTTAATTTAGGTGTTATTTTTCAATTTTGGAAAAAAGAAAAAGAATTTTGAAATAAAAGAAAAAGAAAAGAGTTGAAGAAATCAGATTTTTCGGGCTAAGTCTTTTAAATTTCCCAAAGCCAATTCGATTACCCCTTAAACTTGTCCTAAGCCAGCCCAAACCCAGCCAATACCCAGCCCAGCCCCACCTCCCCAACCAAACGACGTCGTTCGTAAGGTAATGGATCTGAGTCATTGATTTTCTTTCATCCAACAGACGGGAACTGGGCATGTATTTAATATAAATATGTCTGAATCCCTACCCCCCCACTCATCGTCCCTCTCTCACCTCTCAGAACCCCTCTCATCCCTGATAAACCCTAGCGCCGCCGCCCCAAAATCCCATCGCCTTAACCTGGCGGCACCATCTCTTCTCACCCTTAAATCAACACCACACAATCTTCAAGACACCCTTATTCCGAATCCCCACTTGGTTTCTTTCAAATACCTCCAAAACCTCTCGAATCTTAAATCTCGGGTTCGAGTTCTAGAGGTCAAAGTCAAGTTCATCCATGCAAAGTCATCCTTCCAAGGTCCAAAGATTGGTTCGTCTCAGAATGGCGTTATTCGTGGGTTCTTAACAAAGAACAGGCGATTTACACCATTTTGGGACGAAACCAGAACTGCCCGGTGACTTCAAGTTTGATCGGTGAGTGTTCTTTTGTTTTCTGTCCGTTATTGTTCGTTTCATCTCTTTTTCTTCTCTTTTCTTTTACATTTGTTTGAATGGCCTGTCCTCCGTCTGAAATCGTTCAAGAGTTTGGAACCTAGTCTTTCCCTTTAGATTGAATTGGGGTTCATTTTTGTTCTGTTGGATTTTTAGTTGTCTTTTTAAGTTCTTAATTGTTGTTCTCTGTTTCTGTTTTTTAGGACATTTTATGATAATTGGCTTAAGTTAGATTTTTGTTCATTTGGTAAATTAGTTCTGGTTTAGTATTTTAGCTTTAAAAAAAAGAGAAACCAATCGCTTAGTTTAGACCTTGATTTTTGAAGTTATTCAACTGTTTCCCTTTTCTGCTTCTCATCAATTTAGTTAAATGGATTTTTGATTTGGGCCTGAGGTTCACTGGATTCGTTCATTTGGACCTGAATATATGGGTCATTGACCCATGACCCATATCCATGGGTTGCAACAGTAAAAACAAGGTCATTAAGGGGTAATTTGGGTAGTCCGGTCTTGGGAATCTTTGTATAACAACCTTAAGAAGCTTCCAGGAAATGGGATGGGGGGCTGTGTTTGAAATTCTGATAGTTGATTAGAGGTATTTTAGCTAAAACGAAATGGGAAAGGGGGGTAAGTGCAAGTCTGATTCTCTTAGGATTGCCCTAATGCCTTGCCTATAAAGGCATCTCTATCTTGCATTTCAAGGGGGAATTCAAGGGGTGAAGAGCTAGAAATCCACAAAAGGCTTCAGACAACTGAAAATATCATAAAGAATTACTGTTTCATCAAGTTTTAACTTGAACTTTGAGGTCTTTTTGAATTTCTAAAGCAATTTTCTAATTCACATAGATTTACAGGGTTTGAGATTAATTTCTGGAAAGTTTTAGGCCAAGCTGTGTTAAAATTACTGTTCTATTGGACTTATAGTCGGTTCTGTGGGTTCAACATCCTTAATCTGGGGTTGTGTTCTAGCTGGTGTGGCTGTTTATCTGTTGATACTATTCTGTTGTGCTGATCCCCATCTTTTCTCTTATTTTGCTCTCCATGTACACATTTCTGAACTTAAAGCCATGTACGAAGTTTTGACTTGCAGAATGAAATGAAATAGATGCAATATATCTTGGCTCTTTAGTTTAGTGCTATTGTTTCCATATCCCATGATTTTGTATTTGTTTAGTATAGTGACTGTTTGATATGAATGGATGTAACTAATAGGTTGCTAACATGAAGTTAGATGTAATAGTTACTACTTGATTATTTGCGGGATTTAGAGTCTGTTATAATAGTTTAATTGGACTGGGAAGGACACTCAGTTGGATTGTGTTAATCAGACAGTTATACATTTTTTGTGTTTTTTGGGGGTGATAATTGGTAGCTGCAGTTTGTGAAATTCAGTTCAGTGGCGTTTTACTTGGTCATTTCATACGATTAGTGTCTTCTTATAATGTTAAGGCTCAACAGAGCCATCTTTGGGATTATGGCTTTATAATGGCCAATTAATCCCCAGGTGTTCTTTGCTCGAACTGTTTGAATTAGCCTTAGGGGGTTATTCAGCAAGTTGGGGAAATGAGTTTGCCTTTCGAAAGATAAAATAGTAAAGTGCATATTAATTTAGTGCTTCAACAGTCATAACCCATAGTTTTGTCCATTTGTTTGATGATTGGAAATGTGAAATGCTAAAGGTTAATCTCCTATTTGGTCTATGGATTCGAACTTGCGTCTCATTTCTTACTGATGCTACCATGTTTCAATTTGGGCTCTATTGAGCCTGAACGCAAAAGAGCTAGTCTGGGATGGGAATAAGGCATTAAGCCTCGATCCCGAATCCCCACTCTTCCGCCCCCGTGTGTACAAACTAGGCATGTTATCGAGTTTGGCCCAAATTATTTCAATTCGTGAGTTCTGTAGTTGCAATACGTCATGGGCTTAGACTCAAAGGGAAACGGACCATTGTTTATTTATTTCGTTTTAAGCTTTAGTTATAACATACCATTTTTGAGTTCTTTTGGGCTTCCTCTTTATTTAAGTTAGATCATTTCAAATAATTAGGAGGTGGGCTATAACTAGATAACTTATAATGAATGGCCCCCCATGAATTATCTTAGAAACCTTTAAGTTAAAATAAATCGGTGCGCGCCAAGACAAAACTCGGGTGTACATTTCATGTGACCCAAATCAAAATCTAAAAACGTTGACTAAAATGTGTTTAGGATTGCGGGTGCATTTCATGTGGCGTGATCCAAAGGCACGTTTTAAACGACGTTCAATCTTCTTTAAAAATTAATTAAAAGCAGTCAAAAGTTTAAAATGACATCATAGGTTAAAACGTGTTTCTAAAATCAGAGAGTTAAGCCGAATATAACAGTTGCGCGACCGTGCTAGAACCACGGAACTCGGGAATGCCTAACACCTTCTCCTAGTTAACAGAATTCCTTACTTGGATTTCTGGTTCGCGGACTGTTAAACAGAGTCAAGCTTTTCCTCGATTCGGGATTCAACCGGTGACTTGGGACACCATAAATCTCCCAAGTGGCGACTCTGAATCTTTTAACAATAAATCCCGTTTCGATTGTCCTTTAATTGGAAAAACTCCCTTATACCCTCTGTCACACCTCCTTTTTCCGCCCCCGTGAGGGTACAAGGAGTTTTTCCAATTAAAGGACAATCGAAACGGGATTTATTTATTTATTTCAGAGTCGCCACTTGGGAGATTTAGGGTGTCCCAAGTCACCAATTTTAATCCTGAATCGAGGAAAAGAATGACTCCATATCACAGTCTGCGTACCAGAAATCCGGATAAGAAATTCTGTTAACCCGGGAGAAGGTGTTAGGCATTCCCGAATTCAGTGGTTCTAGCACGGTCGCTCAATTGTCATATTCGGCTGGATTATCTGATTTTTATACAAATATGAACTTATGTGCAAGTTTTAACTCTTTATCACTTTTATTATTATATTTTTAAAAGAATGTGAACATCGTTTAAAAACATGTCTTTGGATTGCGTCACATGAAATGCACCCGCAATCCGGAACACAGTTTTATTCAATGTTTTGGGATTTGGATTTGGGTCGCATGAAATGCACACCCGAGTTTAAGAAGATAAGATTATCAAAACGCGCGCCTAAAGCAATTAGCGTATTATTATTTCTGGGTAAGGCCGCGGAATTTTGCTAAACGGCTCATCCCAAAGTCTAAGTAATTTTAATTAAACATTTATTGAGGGCCCCGCAATTTGTGCGTTTTATTAGGCGAGGCTCATCTCATTTATTTTAAAAGGATAATCCTAAAATGACTACATCTTTTCTATTAAAACTGTCTCTACAAATGAAAGAGAAAATGTCTTAATTTATTTACATGCTTAAACGGGCCATTGTTTATTATTTACCAATTTACGACCATTGTTGACGAAAAATAAACATCATCAAAATTGAAATTGTAGATAAAGTACAAAATTGACAAGTAGTAATTTTTGAAAGAAACTAAACATCTTGTAACTATCCTAAGCCCATTTTGTTAAATGAACAAACCATAGGTATTAATTACTTACAAATAGTTGGCAACTAGAATTAACCTTAATTACTAATACTCTTTCGAAAAGATATTGAACTCCAATATTAACTCATTTTTTACTCGACTCATGCCTATTGAATTAATGTTCTTGGCCTTGCTATGTTGATTCACTCTTCAAATATGCTAAACCCGCTAATTCTACAAGTTAAGGATCCCCATGTTTGCCTAAAATTTTGCGGGTCTTTGTTACTTAAAGATTCAACAACTACAAAATTTGCGAATTACTTCTATTCCAATGTCTGCGAGTTCAAAGCAAGATTTTTGTTAACCGACCAATATAAAATTGATATCCTACATGGATTATTTACCAAAATGATTTCGAACTAAGGTATTTGATAACACGCATCAACAAAATTGACATTATTTAACTATGCGACTCATGCGAGACTTATAAATAACACACATATTATACTAATTGATGCTCATACCTTTTCAAAGAATTCAGTCCCACAATCTAATGTTACTTATCAATTATTGCTAATAAAATGATCTTATAAAAGAAGCAATCCTACTTATACAAATGTCCAACATTCATTTAACAAAAAAAACACATAATTAAAGTCTATCTAAGATACAAATCTTCTATAACTAAACATGCTAAAATTCTACCATCTCATTTCATCTTCAAAGCGTACATCAAAATGGTTTGTAGAAGTGTACCTGATATGGACACAAGAAGAAAAAAAGTGAAGATCAGTAGATCAGTAGCAGACAACAACAACAACCAGCACAGTAGCAACAGGGACAACCCAAAATTCAGCAGCAAGTTAAGTGACAAACCCAGCAGAAATACTCAGAAGAAAACCAACAGCAAACAACCAGTGGATTTTCAATCCAAAAGAGAACCAAAAACACTTAAGTGGAGCAATTTTCAGCAAGTAAAGAACCCAGGAAGATAACTGAAAAGCCAACGATGTGCCCGACCAAACCAGTCCAAAGCAGAGAAAGAAATCGATGCAGAAACACAGTTGTTTCTCTTTTTTATGTTCAGAAAAAACCAGCCCTCTTTTTCAGTATATGTTTTTTCTAAAATCTGTTTTTTTTTTATTTTTCTAAAATCTGTTCTCTCTTTTCTTTTTCTGTTTTCCAGATAATCTTCTTTTTCAAATCTGTTTTCTCTCCCTCCTTTCAGTCCTCTATTCTAGGTATATATAATAACCAACAGATCTGCCTTCCTTTGAAAAGCTTCACTTACCTGACCAAAATCCCAAAAGGTCTGCCTATTTTCACCAATATCCCACTAAGGAATGCTTTTCCTTACTTTATTCCCTAAATTAAGGCATGATATAAGGGCTTGTCCTCCACTAACATTAAACTAATATATAAGCTCTTGTTTTATTAGTGCTTGACTAACGGACCATTAATTTAGTCAATTCTGCCCATTTTCCATTCCCAAAATACCCCTGTAATCCTACTATTATTACTGCCCTAATTCAAAACTTCAGTAACCTATTATTGAACCTCTCTATTTTCAAACCTATTAGCTGATGACTGAATGACTAAGACTGAATTCTTATTGAAACAACTGAACTGAAATTAAATCAAAACCAAACTAACACAACACAGAACTCAACAGAATCATTGAAGCTGAAATTGAAACTTGAATCAATATGCACATGAATGAAGGTAATGTGAATGCAGGTTCATTGTCAGCTTAATGACAATGTCCTGAAACTAGGTGGCCATAGATCAAACATACACAACAACATTTCACGAACTTGCTGATTTAACAAACAAGAACGAATTAATTGACAAGAATTAATTAACTGATTACCTACAACAAATGATAACAATCAATCAAAAATAAATAAACAGGTTGTTTCAATCAGCATTAATAGGAACAAGAATTTATAATAAAACAACTAATCGACGAACTTAATCGAATCGATTACACACATTGTAACTAATTACAACAAACAGAAACAATGCTAGAATTTTATCTAATAAACGGGTATAGTGGATATGTGACAGAATTAAGTAAAAAAAAGAATCGGAAAATTATATAGACTACTACAACAGGAAATTATACATACATAGCGTACAAAAGAAAACAGTAAAAATACCTCTGAATCTTCAAACCCAGAATATGTCTTAATCTTGAATTGATTTGAACCTTATTGAGGTCGAACGAACCTGAATCGAAGTATTCTAATTTGAGAATACTTTGATTAAGGTCCATTAGACCCCAAACCTTCATGTTATCTGACAAATTCCATGATTTGGGATTTTAGGGTTCCACTTTTTCTCAGATTTAGGGTTTGACCATTTCTGGGCATATTTGAAGGGGATCAAGGGTGGTTTAGGGGTGAAGGAGGCCTGGGGGTCACCTGGTATGAATTTGAAAAGGATATGGGCAGTTCCTGCTTGGCTCAAATCTTCAAATGAAGATTCGAGCAGTTCTAGGAAGATTCGACCTAAGACATTACCGGATCTATGACGAGGGTAGTCAGGAGAAGCTATGGTGTTGATTTGGAAGCCATCGGAGAAAGTTAGGTTTTCAGACCAAACTTTGATCGAAGATTCGAGATGTTGGGGTCTGATTCGAGGTAAGTTATGATGATAGTTGGGACGGGGAGGTTGAGAGGAGTTAAGGGTGTTAAAATGGAGTCATTTGGACCACCAGAACCGCCGTGAGGCGATTTCCGGTGGGTGGTTGACGGTGGTTGCAGGCGGGGATATGTTTGGTCTCTGAAGGAGACAATGAACAGGGAAGGGGGGTGTTTGGTTTGGGGGGTGGGGTATGGTTTAGGACTTATATACGGGGTGAGGTAATTGATCCTGGTCGTTGGATGAGGTGGGTTTGATGGCCAGGATCCTTCGTTAAGGGGAAAACGGTGCCGTTTGAGACTGGGTCGGTCTCTGGGGTGAAGTGGGTCAGGTATAGAGGATTGATCGGGACCGTTGGATTAAATGGAAAAGACGGCCCTGATTGATTGTAATCATACGGCGTCGTTTGAATTAATGAAAGAATTGAACTGGATCGTTAGATCTGACTGATCAATGGTCCAGATTGAAAGCATCCAAACGACGTCGTTTGGGAGACGGCTGAGAGACCTGGTCCTGGACTGGGTTATTACACACATTGAGCCTGCTCTTTTGGTTTAATTGTGAAGCCCAAATCCGATATTTCCTTCAATTTTTTCACTCTTTTCTTTAGAGAAAAATTCCTAATTAAATAACAATCAAAATTAAACTACACAGATATTAATTAACACTTGACGACAATTAACACACAAATTAAAACATTTAATAAAATCACATGATGACAACAAATAGAATAAAAATGCATATTTTTGTGATTTTCGCTTTTTAAAACCAAATTATAGTTTAATTAATTCTAAATATGCATGCAACAAGTATTTTTTGTATTTTTAATTAAACTGCAACAAGGTAAACTTTTACGGACAAAATAATTACTAAAATGTCACGCAAACTCACAAGATTGTACCCGAAGGTAACTTGTTTTACTTTTCGATTTCTTTTGGAGTAATTATTGTGAAGCAAAAATCACGTGCTCACAGCTGCCCCTCTTTGACCGAAAACACAAAGAGTTTTCGTGCAAAGATAAAGTGAGCGGATACGAGCGATTTTCGCCCGTTGGAATACTCCGTGTGAAGCATTTTTCGAAAAAGATTTAACCGAACCTTTGCTTCAAAGGTCTCCTACATATCCCTGGCTAGAAGGGAATCAGGTTAATGTAGTTCGGGAAGTTTTGGTAGCTGGGACTACCATGGGACTGCTTTTTGCTGTTACTGATGTTGCTTGCTGTTGCTACTGCTGACCAATCTCCTTATTACAACGTCCTAAAAGAAAATTAGAAGCTAGACTAGGCTAGGAATTACAAAAATCTTATCTGTCTTCCCCTTGCTCTGGTTGCCTCGCTCTTGTCGGCTTGCGTTTCCTCTGGTGCCTTTCTTTCGAAAACTGCTGGGGATGACACTGGCCTTTTTGAGTATAAGTTTTATTATTCCGTTCTGTCTGCTGGGGACACTGCTTTCTGCATCAAAGCTTGTGGTGCTGAGGATTTTTGTTGTATACCTCCTCATTACTGCCTTCTGCTTGATCTTGAAATGTATTCCTCTGTTCTGCAGGCGGGCTCCTGACTTCAATCTTAACTTTTGAAAGATGACATAACCTCAATTCTCCAGGCGGGCTCCTGATTTCAACAAATCATTAAAATAACACCTTCATTCTCCAGGCGGGCTCCTGACTTCTTCAATTCCTTAAAAATAACACCTCCATTCTACAGGCGGGCTCCTGACTTCTCCAACTTAAAATATAACGACCTCCGTTCTACAGGCGGGCTCCTGACTTCAACAACTGCTTAAAATAATTCAGCCTCCATTCTCTAGGTGGGCTCCTGACTTCAACAACAACTTAAATGTAACACCTCCATTCTCCAGGCGGGCTCCTAACTTCTTCAACTTAAAATATAACAACCTCCGTTCTACAGGCGGGCTCCTGACTTCAACAACTGCTTAAAATAATTCAGCCTCCATTCTCCAGGCGGGCTCCTGACTTCAACAACAACTTAAATGTAACACCTCCATTCTCCAGGCGGGCTCCTGACTTCTTCAACTTAAAATATAATAACCTCCGTTCTACAGGCGGGCTCCTGACTTCAACAACTGCTTAAAATAATTCAGCCTCCATTCTCCAGGCGGGCTCCTGACTTCAACAACAACTTAAATGTAACACCTCCATTCTCCAGGCGGGCTCCTGACTTTTTCAACTACTTCCTTCAAAACTGGTGTTTTATTCCTCTGAAAATTGTTGGGGATAACACCGTTATTTTATTTCACCAATATGTCATTTTCCTTCCTTAAAGACTATTTCCTTTAAAGCTGGTGCTTTCACTTCCTTGAAACCTGCCGAGAATAACACTGCTGGGGAATTATCTTCCTCCTTTTAATAATGGTGGGGATGATACTGATTATCTTGCTTCTTCCAAGATTGTTTTTTTCTTAAAACTTGTTTCTCCCTTCTCGTATACTGCTGGGGAATTTTTCTTCCTTCAACACTTGTGTTATCTTCTCTCTTTCCCAAATGACTATCTGTTTTTTAAGAAAATTTTCGTAATGAGAGAAAATTTTCTGCCCCAATTTGATAATCTTCCTTGTGACCCTGTCTTCCTGCGGTCAATAATATTTCCTTTCCCTGTTTCAAATCAAAGAAAAATTTGTTAGTTTAAAACGGGGCGAGTGGTCGCGCCACTTCTGCTGAGGATGGTTTTTCCCTTTTCTTTTCCTTGCTTTGCTATAAAACTTGCTGGGGAGAATATTGATTGCTGGGGCTGATATTCCCGCTGGGGATGGTTGTCGTTTCTCTTCCTTCTCCGCTCCGTGTCGTCCGACCATTATGGATCTTGGTCGAGAATCTGTCGGAGTTGTCCTTGTATCTCGCAAATCTGCTGAGGATCATCTTGGAATTTGATCCATAACTTCCCTTGGAAACTTGGGCCTCTTAGGATCTAGACCCATTCATCATTTGGTCTTGCGACAAACTTCCTTTCGTTTTGTCGCTTTATCTTTGGCTTGTCCTTTTCGCATTTCACCTTGTACCATTTGGCAATTGGACGTAAACTCTGAAAATCCTTTTCAAAAATAAACTACTGGGGAAATAAAATCTTTTAAACTAAGAAATGAAAGAGTGATAATTTTAAAGATTGGAAAAGAAGTCCTTCTGAACAAAAACTGGGGAAAAAGAAAAGAACAGAACTTATCTGAATGATATAACCAATCCCAATGATCATGTCGTGCATTCCAGATTGATCAGCCCAGTCTATTTGTATCAATCAATTTTTCGGATGGCCTCATCTCACTGGGGATAAATAAATACTCAACATTTGCCAAATGTGGACCTTTCCGTCAATCTCGCCTTGTCGCCTCATAGTGCCCTTCGAGGGGTTTTCACTAATAAGACTCTCTCATTTCTCTCAACTCCCGTCGCCTCATGGTGCCTGTGAAGGTTTTCACCGATAAGACTCTCTCATTTTATTTTATTTTTCAGTTGGGGATTGGAGCGTTTGTCAATTTGACGCTCTTTGTTGGGGATTCTTTCGGCTATCAATTCATTTCCAGCTTATGATCCTTTTCTCTGTTGGGGATCAGAGTGTTATTCCCGACTTCCGTTCGCATGATTTTTCACCTCTTGGATACTGATCGGGAGGTCTTTTTTGGACATCAATAGGGATTTTTGTGTGGGGTTAAAAGAAAAGGCTATCAAAAAGTTCAAAATAATTTGGGAAGGGTGAAACAGTACAACTCTTGGAATCCAACTTTCTTTCCCAAAATTATAAACACAACTTCTGCCCCAGTTTTTCTTGCTTGGGGATTCTTATTTATTGGTACACTATGACCGAGCCGTGAGGCGCCTACGTATCCTTCTTTGAGGAATCAGGTCAAACGTAGTTCCCACTTCCTTTGTTTTTCTTGTGATTTTCTTTTGTCTTTATTATTGTTTTTCTTTCTTTTTATCCTTTATTTTAATTACTGACTCCAAAAGAGGGATATGAAAGAATAAATAAGGCTCAAAAGGGTAAGCAAAGGTTAAAGTGTTTTGATAGAAGAAAGAATTGTCTCCGTCATTTCATTCTCCGATAAATGCCAACCACAAACAAATGACAATTACAATCAAAAGAGATCATATATAATATCTCTTAACTACGTCGGAATTGATAGCCATGTCGACGCATTTTCCTTCGACATTTGTTAAACATAAGGCACCATTGGACAATACTCTGGTTACAATGAATGGTCCTTGCCAATTCGGGGTGAACTTGCCCTTTGCTTCTACTTGGTGTGGCAGGATTCGTTTCAACACCTGTTGCCCCACTTCAAATTTTCTGGGGCGCACCCTCTTGTTATAGGCTCTTGCCATTCTCCTTTGATATAACTGGCCATGACACACAGCTGTCAATCTATTCTCATCAATCAAGCTCAACTGTTCCAAACGGGTTTTGACCCACTCAATATCATCAATCTCAGCCTCGGCGACAATCCGAAGGGATGGAATTTCCACTTCCGCAGGTATTACTGCTTCAGTTCCATACACCAACAAATAAGGGGTGGCACCTACTGAAGTCCGGACGGTAGTGCGATAACCCAACAATGCAAATGGTAATTTTTCATGCCATTGCCTGGATCCTTCTACCATCTTCCTCAGTATCTTCTTGACGTTCTTGTTGGCTGCTTCAACAACTCCATTTGCTTTGGGATGATATGGTGTGGAATTATGGTGTATAATCTTAAATTGTTCACATACTTCTCTCATCAAATTGCTATTAAGATTAGCACCATTGTCCGTGATTATCACTTTCGGGATCCCAAATCTACAGATGATATGGGAATGGACAAAATCCACCACTGCCTTCTTGGTTACTGACTTGAAAGTTTTGGCTTCAACCCACTTAGTAAAATAATCGATGGCCACCAGAATAAACCTGTGACCGTTCGAAGCTGCCGGCTCAATAGGCCCAATGACATCCATGCCCCATGCCACAAATGGCCATGGTGCTGACATTGTGTGCAATTCCGTTAGTGGAGAATGAATCAGATCTCCGTGTATCTGACACTGATGGCATTTTCGTACGAAACTGATACAATCATGCTCCATAGTGAGCCAATAATATCCTGCTCGAAGAATCTTCTTCGCCAATACTTATCCGCTCATATGTGGCCCACAAACTCCAGCATGTACTTCTGTCATAACTGTCGTGGCTTGACTAGCATCTATACATCTCAGCAATCCCAAATCTAGGGTTCTTTTGTATAACACTCCCCCACTGAGGAAGAAACCATTTGATAATCGCCGAATGGCTCTTTTTTGATCTCCGGTGGCCTGCTCCGAGTATATCCCCATCCTGAGGTACTCTTTGACGTCATAAAACCATGGCTCTCCATCCACTTCTTCCTCTATCATGTTGCAATAGGCATGATGATCACGAACCTGGATGTGCAACGGATCAACATGAATTTTGTCTGGGTGATGCAACATTGATGCTAAAGTGGCCAATGCATCGGCAACCTCATTGTGAACTCTTGGGATGTGTCTAAACTCCACTGATCGAAATCGCTTGCTCAGATCGTGCAAACATTGTCGATATGGTATGAGTTTCAAATCCCATGTTTCCCATTCAACCTGAATCTGATGCACCAGGAGGTCCGAGTCCCCCAAGACCAATACTTTCTGGACATCCATTTCTGCCGCTAATCGCAAACCCAAAATGCATGCCTCATACTCAGCCATGTTGTTGGTACAATAGAAACGCAGTTGAGCTGTAACAGGATAATGATGTTCTGTTTCAGAAATAAGCACTGCTCCTATTCCAACTCCCTTTGCATTTGCGGCTCCATCAAAGAAAAGCTTCCAACTTGGTTCCTCAGGTAAGTCCAACTCATCTGTATTCATTACTTCCTCATCGGGAAAATACGTCCTCAACGGCTCGTATTCCTCGTCAATAGGATTCTCAGCCAAGTGATCTGCCAACGCTTGGGCCTTCATGGCTGTCCTCGTCACGTAGACGATGTCAAACTCCGTGAGTAATATTTTCCATTTTGCTAACCTTCATGTGGGCATAGGCTTCTGGAAAATATACTTTAATGGATCCAACCAGGAAATGAGATATGTAGTATATGAGGATAAATAATGTTTCAACTTCTGGGCCACCCAGGTTAGGGTGCAACATGTCTTCTCGAGTTGAGTGTACTTAACCTCATATACTGTAAACTTCTTGCTGAGATAATAAATGGCTTGCTCTTTTCTTCCTATAATGTCGTGTTGCCCCAACACGCAACCAAAAGAATTCTCCAAGACCGTTAGATAAAGAATTAATGGTCTTCCCGGCTCAGGGGAACCAATACAGGTGGATTTGATAAATATTCTTTGATCTGGTTGAACGCCTCCTGGCATTCCGCCGTCCATCCTATTGCAGCATCCTTCTTTAACAGCCGAAAAATGGGTTCACAGGTTGCCGTGAGTTGAGCAATAAATCTGCTGATGTAATTCAACCTTCCCAACAGACTCATTACTTCTGTCTTGTTCTTCGGCGGTGGCAACTCTTGGATAGATTTGATTTTTGATGGATCCAGTTCAATACCTCGCCGACTGACAATGAATCCCAAAAGCTTCCCAGATGGAACACCAAATGCACATTTAGTCGGGTTGAGCTTAATATCATACCTTCGAAGTCTTTGAAAGAACTTCCTTAGGTCTGCTACGTGGTCTTCCTGATGCTTGGACTTTATGATTACATCGTCTACGTACACTTCGATTTCTTTGTGGATCATGTCATGAAACACAGTGGTCATTGCTCTCATGTACGTTGCCCCCGCATTCTTCAAACCAAATGGCATTACCCGGTAGCAATAAGTTCCCCACGGCGTAATGAAGGCTGTCTTTTCCGCATCTTCCTCATCCATCAGAATCTGATGATACCCAGCATACCAATCCACAAAAGATCCGATCTTACGTCCGGCACAATTGTCGATCAAAATATGGATGTTGGGTAAAGGAAAGTTGTCTTTAGGGCTTGCCCTATTCAGATTGCGGTAATCGACACACACCCTGATCTTTCCATCTTTCTTTGGTACCGACACCACATTAGCCAACCAATCAGGATATCGAGTGACACAAATAACCTTTGCTTGCAGCTGCTTGGTTACTTCTTCTTTAATCTTCACACTCATATCCATTTTGAACTTCCTCAATTTTTGCTTGACGGGAGTGCATACTGGGTCAGTGGGCAATTTATGAACCACTAAATCTGTGCTTAATCCCGACATGTCATCCATATGACCATGCAAAAACATCTTTGAATTCAATAAGTGTTTTGATCAATTCCTCCCTGATATTTGGTGCAATGTGGATGCTTATTTTAGTTTCTCTGATATCGTCGGCATCCCCTAAATTGATGGCTTCTGTGTCATTTAAGTTGGGTTTGTATTTTTCTTCAAACTGGCTTAACTCCCTGTTTATCTCCTCGAATGCTTCGTCCTCATCGTATTCCGACTCATTATCATAATCGACCTCTTGTATGATTAGCTAGGAATCAGATTGATCTTTTAGACTAGGTTGAAGATCCGTTGTGCATGCCATGTCATTAGAACCAGTATGAAAAGAACTGTTCAGAAAAGAAACGAAAGAAGCAAAATTAAAATAATAGAAAATAATAAAGAAGAAACTTTTCGTTTTATTTATGGGATAACAAGGTTTCACACTGTATTCGATATAATAAAAAGAAATCTGGATTACAACCCTGGAATAATCCAGAAAACAGAAAAGGAAAATCAAAATCAACTACCAAGACTCCCTCCTAGTAGGAAGAGAAGTAGCCGTCAAATTGTTGACCTTGACTTTGGGACCCACAAATTGTATGTCTGCCTTACTGGAACCCTCTCCAGCTTCTATCATGTTGACGTCGACAAACACTCTTTCAAAGCTTTCATTCAAATCTCCGTTTGGCCCCATCAGAGGTCCAAGAACTTCCGGGACTGGCAACGTTCTGTACCCTGCTTTGACAAATGATCTGGACAGGCGTGGGACTGGTTTAGGAAGGACCCAAACTCTTTTCTTCAATTTGGGGGCTCGCTTCACATCCGCTGTGGTAGGCTTGAATCCTAACCCAAAAGTTTCCAGGTTCTTGGGCAAAGAAACTGGCTGGATCATTCCCTGCAAATCAACCCCCAGACCTTTCCCTGGTACAAACCCATTATTCAGCGTTTCTGCTGCTATCATGAAGCCTGCAGCTGTGATTTTGGGAAGTGGAAGGCCCTCGCCCTCAGGAATTTTGTCTACCGAGACTGCATCAAAAACTTGATAAACCCACGGGCCCTTATCATCGTCGGTTTCTATGAAGGGCACAATAGTATCACTGATGGCATGTGTGCCATCATCCCCGTGTATCACAATTTCTTGTCTATCCCATTCAAATTTGACCACTTGATGCAGTGTAGAAGGCACTGCCTTAGCTGTATGGATCCATGGTCGCCCCAACAAAAGATTGTACGACACTGCCACATCTATTACTTGAAATTCCATGGTGAACTCGACTGGGCCAATGGTTAGTTCCAGTACGATATCACCTACTGTGTTAATGCCGCCCCCATCAAAACCTCGGACGTAGACACTGTTCTGGTGGATCCTGTCATCAACAACCTTTAGCTTGTTGAGAGTGGCCAAAGGACAGATATTGGCACTTGACCCGTTATCAATTAATGCTCGAGTGACCACCGATTCTTCGCATTTTACCGTCAGATAGAGTGCTTTGTTGTGCTCAGTACCCTCTACCGGTAACTCATTGTCAGAGAATGTCACTCGGTTTACTTCAAAGATCTTGTGCACTACCTTCTCCAAGTTTCACTGAGAGTTTGTCCGGGACATAGGCCTCGTTCAGAATCTTCATTAAGGCCTGACAGTGATCGTTTGAATGTATTAACAAGGATAACAACGAAATCTAGGCTGGGGTCTTTCTCAATTGCTCTATAATTGAGTAATCCTGCGCCTTCATCTTCTTCAAAAATTCATCTGCTTCCTCCTCTGTTACTGGTTTCTTTATTGTTTTAGGATTGACCCTTCTCAACTCTGCGGGAGCAAAACACCTTCCCGATCAAGTTAACCCTTGTGCCTCGCATACGTCTTCTACAACCTCCTTCCCCTTATGCCTCACCGTCACTTGACTGTAGCTCTACGGCACAACCTTCTCACTTGTTATTGGCAACTGTATGACCGGCTTGATAACAACTAGTCCCACATGGACCCCTTTTACTACCAACCTTGGTTTGTTTGTTACTCCCTGCCACACTGCTTTGATTGACTCTGGCCTCTTCTCAGTAATAGATGACCCTTTCCCTGCTATCACAAAGGGCTTGTCATATACCTTTCCCAACTGTACCACTGCCTTTCCATTGGTTGACTCTTCATTAGTACTGGCGCGAATCATCATTACTGTTTGTGAGGGTGTTTTTGGTTTCCCTCCCTCGTGCACTAATTCGATCATGTGGGCTCCATGGTGCACCGGTAATTGATTTTCATTGATGTTGGGGCCCCCTGGTGCCTGAACCTCGATCCTATTTGTGTTAATAAGATCTTGTATGGCAGTCTTTAACTTCCAACATTTCTCAGTATCGTGCCCGGGAGCACCCGAACAATATTCGCAGCTCACTGAATGGTCCAGATTTCTGGGAAGGGGATTTGGCAATTTGGTTTCAACAGGACTTAGTGGACCTATCTGCTTCAACTTGTGAAACAGAGTAGTATAGGTTTCTCCCAACGGAGTGAATGTTCTCGGCTTCTGCATCCTTTCGTTTCTGAAAGCCTGATTTCCGCGGAAGTTTGGCCCTGAGGGATTCATGTAGGCCCTCGGTGGTGGATATGTGTTCTGTGGAGGTAGATACGTATGTTGGGGAGCCAGTACACGCCATTGCGGACGAGCCGAAGGCTGGGTGTAAGTTTGGGCGTGATGTATGGAAAAATGTTGTTCTTGTGGTGGGTAGTAGGGTTGTGGAGGGTTGTATGGATTGTGTGGGTAGTTTAGATGATGGGGTTTGGATTGGTAATGAGGGTAAGGGCCTTTAGATCTGGACCAATTGCCTGCCTCTATTGTCGTGACCTCCTCTCTCCTTTTCTTTCCAAGCGCACCTCCCATACCGCTCTGAATGGCCTGAGTGTTGCCTTAATTGCCGAGTAACTCAGGATCTTATTGGACTTAAGTCCCTCTTCTATCATACTCCCCATTTTCACCACTTCATTGAAGGATTTGCCAACTGACGTCACCAAGTGACCGAAGTAAGTCGGCTCTAGAGTTTTTAGAAAGTAATCTACCATTTCTCCTTCTCTCATTGGAGGATCAACTCTGGCTGCCTGTTCTCTCCATCGGAACCCAAATTCCCTGAAGCTCTCTCCGGGTTTCTTCTCAAGATTTAGCAATGTGAGACGGTCTGGGACTATCTCAAGGTTGTATTGGAAGTGTCCTGCGAAAGCCTGTGCCAAGTCATCTCAGGTGTACCACCTGCTCGGATCTTGTCTTGTATACCACTCCAGTGCCGACCCACTCAAACTCTAGCCAAAGTAAGCTATCAGTAGCTCATCTTTTCCCCCTGCTCCCCTCATTTTTCTACAAAAACCCCGTAGATGTGCCATAGGATCGCCATGCCCTTCGTACAAATCGAACTTGGGCATTTTGAACCCTGCTGGTAATTGAACGTCAGGGAAAGGGCATAGATCCTTGTAGGCCACGCTGACCTGGTTGCCTAACCCGTATATTTTCCTGAAGGACTGCTCCAGGCTTTTAAATTTCCGCATCACCTCGTCCTTCTCTGGGCTCTTAGCCGGCTTTTCAATCTCCGTCGGGACCTCAAAGTGGGGATTATAGGTATGTGGCTCGGGTGCTTTGAATGTGAGTTCAGGGGGTAATATTGTGTGTCGTGAGCCTGGAACAGTGGCTCACTGGATGATCTGTGCAATGGGGCTGGGGGAGTTGCCACAAAGACGGGAACATTTGGTAGAGGAGGGTTTTGAGTGGGCGGTAGAGCTTGGGGATCATAAGCCTCTCTTCCCTGATAATAGTGATGGCTTGGGAAACTTGTTGAAGGACTGGGAGAGGGATATTCTGACGTGTGTCCTGGTTGGAGAGTAGGAGTAACATGTAGTTCCTTCCCTTTTTGGGCTCTAGCCAAGGCTACTTGCATTTCATTCATTTCAGCCTCATCTTTTCCATTTTTTCCATGGCTTCCTTCAGCATCTGATTTGCCGTTTTTTCCGACTCAACACTATTGTCTGATCTAGTCATGCTTTCTGGTATAGGACCTTTCGATCTTGTTTGATAATGATACGGTGCCAGTACGCTCTAACAACTAACTGATATTGATTGGAAAAACAACAAACTTGTCAGTGTTAGAGTCTTAACAGATATTGTAATTGCACGTTGGAGGGATGCAATGCTCTTAGGCAGTTAATCATTTCTAACATGCTTTTGCTCTGACCGTATGCATCATCCCGGCTTATTTTTGCTATGACAGATATTTATTTAAATTTTTTTTATACGGTCAAATCCTATAGAGATTGCCCACGTATCGTGACCCCGCACGAATCAGACCAAGCGTAGTTCGTGCCATAAGTAAAATAAAGACCCAATTTTAACTTTTATTACTCAAAAATGCTATTACAAGCCATCATTAAAAAAACGAAAATACAGACTCCATACTTTTTCTTTTTAAGAACGTTTTGAAGAGATCATAAGGGTAGACAACAGACTCAAACAAGTGCAAGATTAAGCTAGGGATACATTAAAGCTTTGAATTTTGGTGCCCGCGAGACATCTTTCGGCCTTTCCACGGGCTTTGGTGCCAGTCCTCTTTGCAAACTTTTTAGTTCCTCCATGATCCGGTGGACATAACCCATGACCGAGGCAAAAAGAATAGCACGGGGCATCTCTTCACATGTTAGGCATTTCGTGGTGATATAGCGCCCTATCTCATTGATCCTACCCCTGATTCTATCCCTCTCTATGCACAGCTGTTCTATCCGTTGATTCTTTAGTCCCAATATTCGAGTATTGTCAATGAGCTGATCTTGGAACCTCTCCATTTGTTCTTCCATCCGGGCTATTGACTCATAGCAGCGTTCTCTATCTATTCTAGCATCCCGGGTTTGTTTAAGGACCCGATCATTGAGAATGGAGTTTATTTCTCTCAATGTTGCGACACTCACTTCGTAGTCCCTTTTTACTTGCCATAGGTACTCTCTTCGCGCTGCTGTAACTTTTGCCCAACTGACCCGCATTCTTGCTATACAAGCCCCGGATCTCTCCAAATCCTCTTGGCTTTTGCTGACCTGACTCCTCAACTCTGCTATCAATCTTTCACTGGACCGAATTTTCTGTTGGTCACTGTCATTCTTTCTGTTTTGGCGGATTCGGGCTCTCAGGGCCTTGTTCTCTTGAATCAACTTGCTTTTTTCTCCTATATCAGCATCAACTTGCAAGCTGCTTTGGTATTTTAGCCCCTCAATTTGCTGTTTTAACTTGCCAATCTCGACCCGATATTCCTTCTCTTTTGCTAGCCAACCCCATTGTGCTCGTGATGATTCTACAAAGTCTTGGACGTGAGCTCTCTTAGTTGGTCTCTGGTGATCAAGCTTTCTTCTGTACCATGTGAGGTATTTTGGCGATACCTCGCCTTTGGCCCGGTCTTGTACACGAGTATCTACTTTCAGGGTTTGACATTCATTCCAAATTCTCCGAACGACTGCTTCAGGGAACTGCCTACCAGGCCCGATTTCGATTACCTCGCCACTGAGATCTTTTTCCTTTGGGACTATTTGGTATTGCCCCAACTGTCTCAACACTTTGTATGGTGCGTAAGGCTGGATACTTTGGAGGCCCATCAACAACAAATGAGATTCGGTGACTGACATGTGTATGATTTCATCTATGGGTAGCCACCCAAATGCCCATTCTATCTGGTTTGCTGAGACTGAGCGCAACAAAGTGACCCATTCGGCGACCCCTTCTGGCAGGCTAAGCCCATTGACCCTTGTGGAAAATTCTTCTATACAAGTCTTTTGTGACGACTCATATTTCAGGAACTGAGGGCAATGACATAGGTGTTCTATCATCCACATTTGCAGTAGTATATTGCAACCCTCAAAGAAACCTCCTCCGGTTTTGCAAACAGTGAGAGCGCGGAAGATGTCTGCTATAATCATTGGCGCCAGAGTGCTGTTGTTTTTTGCTTGAGCAAAGTGCTGACGACCCCAGCGACTTGTATGTTAATTTTCGCGTCTTTTCTAGGGAATACCAGAAGGCCCAGAAAGGCTACCATGAAAGCAATACACCTATGTCCTTCCCATTTCAGCTGGTTTTCCCCGCTGCAGATCTTTCCCTCAGGATTGTTGAACCCTCCAAAATGACCGTATCTGTCGTACAGGAATGCCAAACTACAAAAACCTTCTGATAATTCCGGGTTGTGTATAACTATGCGGATCTTCACGGTGTCTAAAAATTTGTTTATGGTCACGGTCCTTAGTGCAATAAGATACTGCTCTCTCATAGGGACTTTGGGACTCCCGATGTACCCTGCCAGTTCTTCCAGTGTTGGTGTGAGCTCAAAGTCTGAGAAATGAAATACAATGTGTGTTGGGTCCCAGAATGAGATTAGTGCCCTTATAATGTCCCCTCTCGGAACAATGTCCAGTAGCCCAACTAAGTTTCCTAGGTACATCTTGACTGTATCTCGCCCTGATTCTTCTAAGTCGTTCCACCACATGCGTAAGCCTAAAGGGATCCCATTTACCATGGCCTCAGATGAATTCCTACTCGTGCTCATTCTGCACATTTATTAAGGGATTTAGAGAAAGCAAAATCTTTATTTGACTCATAAACTAATTTTCCTATTTTTCCTAATTTTGAGGAAAAGAAAATTTGATTCTTTAAATACGGCCTTTTTTATTTATTTTTGGCATTTTTGTAGATAAATAAACAAAATAAAAAAAATCATTTTAAAACAAAACTTTTTTTTTTCATGGTAATACAAACTATTGTTTTTTTTAAATAGGCAATTAATTCTCTACACTGTTACTTCGTCCCCTTTTTCACAATTTTCAATATTTCTGATTTTCCAAAGCCGGTCAGCATGCAAGTCTAAAGCAAATAAATGCATAAAGCAAACAGGATGCAGCAGGATGGTCTTTACATTTCAGGTTGTTAGTCCTAGACGGACCCAACCCCTGTGTTGAGTCCCCTAAGTCAGATGCAACGTGATGCAAATAAGCGTTTTCCTACTAGGGATCCGGCATGAAGTCATGTTTTACTAAGTTTCAAACTGGGCTTTGTTCTAGACCTGGCTTACCCGAGCGGACAACTCGAGTCGAGGAGGGGGCTACGTACCGGGGACCCGCGGGGTCGTCCGGCTTTGTAACTTATCCGAGCCTCTTTCTTATTTAAGGTATTGACACTAACAGAATAGGGAGTCTCGACCAGCGAGCTTCTCCCCGGAGGTAAGAAGAGAAGGGTTTCGGCCCAGTTTATATACAGTACACGCAATATCAAAGCGGTAAGGCAATCAATTAGCACATTTAAGCCACAACATGCAATAAAATTAAATAATAAATAAAGCCAAATAATAACAATTATTCTAAGCTCGAATTCTTGAACCCTGAACCAGAGATTGTGGGTCTCTAATCCCCAGCAGAGTCGCCAGAGCTGTCACACCTCCTTTTTCCGCCCCCGCGATGGTACAAGGAGTTTTTCCAATTAAAGGACAATCGAAACAAGATTTATTTATTTATTTCAGAGTCACCACTTGGGAGATTTAGGGTGTCCCAAGTCACCAATTTTAATCCCGAATCGAGGAAAAGAATGACTCCATATCACAGTCTGCGTACCAGAAATCCGGATAAAGAATTCTGTTAACCCGGGAGAAGGTGATAGGCATTCCCGAATTCCGTGGTTCTAGCACGGTTGCTCAACTGTCATATTCGGTTGGATTATCTGATTTTTATACAAATATGAACTTATGTGCAAGTTTTAACTCTTTATCGCTTTTATTATTATATTTTTAAAAGAATGTGAACATCGTTTAAAAAAACATGTCTTTGGATTGCGTCACATGAAATGCACCCGCAATCCGGAACATAGTTTTATTCAATGTTTTGGGATTTGAATTTGGGTCGCATGAAATGCACACCCGAGTTTAAGAAGGTAAGATTATCAAAACGCGCGCCTAAAGCAATTAGCGTATTATTATTTCTGGGTAAGGCCGCGGAATTTTGCTAAACGGCTCATCCCAAAGTCTAAGTAATTTTAATTAAACATTTATTGAGGGCCCCGCAATTTGTGCGTTTTATTAGGCGAGGCTCATCTCATTTATTTTAAAAGAATAATCCTAAAATGAATACATCTTTTCTATTAAAACTGTCTCTACAAATGAAAGAGAAAATGTCTTAATTTATTTACATGCTTAAACGGGCCGTTGTTTATTATTTACCAATTTACGACCATTGTTGACGAAAAATAAACATCATCAAAATTGAAATTGTAGATAAAGTACAAAATTGACAAGTAGTAATTTTTGAAAGAAACTAAACATCTTGTAACTATCCTAACCCCATTTGGTTAAATGAACAAATCATAGGTATTAATTACTTACAAATATTGGCAACTAGAATTAACCTTAATTACTAATACTCTTTCAAAAAGATATTGAACTCCAATATTAACTCATTTTTTACTCGACTCATGCCTATTGAATTAATGTTCTTGGCCTTGCTATATTGATTCACTCTTCAAATATGCTAAACCCGCTAATTCTACAAGTTAAGGATCCCCATGTTTGCCTAAAATTTTGCGGGTCTTTGTTACTTAAAGATTCAACAACTACAAAATTTGCGAATTACTTCTATTCCAATGTCTGCGAGTTCAAAGCTAGATTTTTGTTAACCGACCAATATCAAATTGATATCCTACATGGGTTATTTACCAAAATAATTTCGAACTAAGGTATTTGATAACACGCATCAACAAAATTGACATTATTTAACTATGCGACTCATGCGAGACTTATAAATAACACACATATTATACTAATTGATGCTCATACCTTTTCAAAGAATCCAGTCCCACAATCTAATGTTACTTATTAATTATTGCTAATAAAATGATCTTATAAAAGAAGCAATCCTACTTATACAAATGTCCAACATTCATTTAACAAAAAAAACACATAATTAAAGTCTATCTAAGATACAAATCTTCTATAACTAAACATGCTAAAATTCTACCATCTCATTTCATCTTCAAAGTGTACATCAAAATGGTTTGTAGAAGTGTACCTGATATGGACACAAGAAGAAAAAAAGTGAAGATCAGTAGATTAGTAGCAGACAACAACAACAACAACCAGCACAACAGCAACAGGGACAACCCAAAATTCAGCAGCAACTTAAGTGACAAACCCAGCAGAAATACTCAGAAGAAAACCAACAGCAAACAACCAGTGGATTTTCAATCCAAAAGAGAACCAAAAACACTTAAGTGGAGCAATTTTCAGCAAGTAAAGAACCCAGGAAGATAACTGAAAAGCCAACGATGTGCCCGACCAAACCAGTCCAAAGCAGAGAAAGAATTTGATGCAGAAACACAATTGTTTCTCTTTTTTATGTTCAGAAAAAACCAGCCCTCTTTTTCAGTATATGTTTTTTCTAAAATCTGTTTTTTTTATTTTTCTAAAATCTGTTCTCTCTTTTCTTTTTCTGTTTTCCAGATAATCTTCTTTTTCAAATCTGTTTTCTCTCCCTCCTTTCAGTCCTCTATTCTAGGTATATATAATAACCAACAGATCTGCCCTCCTTTGAAAAGCTTCACTTACCCGACCAAAATCCCAAAAAGTCTGCCTATTTTCACCAATATCCCACTAAGGAATGCTTTTCCTTACTTTATTCCCTAAATTAAGGCATGATATAAGGGCTTGTCCTCCACTAACATTAAACTAATATATAAGCTCTTGTTTTATTAGTGCTTGACTAACGGACCATTAATTTAGTCAATTCTGCCCATTTTCCATTCCCAAAATACCCCGGTAATCCTACTATTATTACTGCCCTAATTCAAAACTTCAGTAACCTATTATTGAACCTCTCTATTTTCAAACCTATCAGCTGATGACTGAATGACTAAGACTGAATTCTTATTGAAACAACTGAACTGAAATTAAATCAAAACCAAACTAACACAACACAGAACTCAACAGAATCATTGAAGCTGAAATTGAAACTTGAATTAATATGCACATGAATGAAGGTAATGTGAATGCATGTTCATTGTCAGCTTAATGACAATGTCCTGAAACTAGGTGGCCATAGATCAAACATACACAACAACATTTGACGAACTTGCTGATTTAACAAACAAGAACGAATTAATTGACAAGAATTAATTAACTGATTACCTACAACAAATGATAACAATCAATCCAAAATAGATAAACAGGTTGTTTCAATCAGTATTAACAGGAACAAGAATTTATAATAAAACAACTAATCGACGAACTTAATCGAATCGATTACACACATTGTAACTAATTACAACAAACAGAAACAATGCTAGAGTTTTATCTAATAAACGGGTATAGTGGATATGAGACAGAATTAAGTAAAAAAAAGAATAGGAAAATTATACAGACTACTACAACAGGAAATAATACATACATAGCGTACAAAAAAAAACAGTGAAAATACCTCTGAATCTTCAAACCCAGAATATGTCTTAATCTTGAATTGATTTGAACCTTATTGAGGTCGAACGGACCTGAATCGAAGTATTCTAATTTGAGAATACTTTGATTAAGGTCCATTAGACCCCAAACCTTCATTTAATCAGACAAAAATTCCATGATTTGGGATTTTAGGGTTCCACTTTTTCTCAGATTTAGGGTTTGACCATTTCTGGGCATATTTGAAGGGGATCAAGGGTGGTTTAGGGGTGAAGGAGGCCTGGGGGTCACCTGGTATGAATTTGAAAAGGATATGGGCAGTTCCTGCTTGGCTCGAATCTTCAGATGAAGATTTGAGCAGTTTTAGGAAGATTCGACCTAAGACATTACCGGATCTATGACGAGGGTAGTCAGGAGAAGCTATGGTGTTGATTTGGAAGCCATCGGAGAAAGTTAGGTTTTCAGACCAAACTTTGATCGAAGATTCGAGATGTTGGGGTCTGATTCGAGGTAAGCTATGATGATAGTTGGAACGGGGAGGTTGAGAGGAGTTAAGGGTGTTAAAATGGAGTCATTTGGACCACCGGAACCGCCGTGAGGCGATTTTCGGTGGGTGGTTGACGGTGGTTGCAGGTGGGGATATGTTTTTGTCTCTAAAGGAGACAATGAACAGGGAAGGGGGGGTGTTTGGTTTGGGGGGTGAGGTATGGTTTAGGACTTATATACGGGGTGAGGTAATTGATCTTGGCCGTTGGATGAGGTGGGTTTGAGGGCCAGGATCCTTCGTTAAGGGGAAAACGGTGCCGTTTGAGATTGGGTCGGTCTCTAGGGTGAAGTGGGTCGGGTATAGAGGATTGATCGGGACCGTTGGATTAAAGGGAAAAGACGGCCCTGATTGATTGTAATCATACAGCGTCGTTTGGATTAATGAAAGAATTGAACTGGATCGTTAGATCTGACTGATCAATGGTCCAGATTGAAAGCATCCAAACGACGTCGTTTGGGAGACGGCTGAGAGACCTGGTCCTGGACTGGGTTATTACACACATTGGGCCTGCTCTTTTGGTTTAATTGTGAAGCCCAAATCCGATATTTTCTTCAAATTTTTCACTCTTTTCTTTAGAGAAAAATTCCTAATTAAATAACAATCAAAATTAAACTACACAAATATTAATTAACACTTGACGACAATTAACACACAAATTAAAACATTTAATAAAATCACATGATGACAACAAATAGAATAAAAATGCATATTTTTGTGATTTTCGCTTTTTAAAACCAAATTATGGTTTAATTAATTCTAAATATGCATGCAACAAGTATTTTTTGTATTTTTAATTAAACTGCAACAAGGGAAACGTTTACGGACAAAATAATTACTAAAATGTCACGCAAACTCACAAGATTGTACCCGAAGGTAACTTGTTTTACTTTTCGATTTCTTTTGGAGTAATTATCGTGAAGCAAAAATCACGTGCTCATACCCTCTCGGGGGTGTAGGTAAAAAAGAGGTGTGACAGCTCTGGCGACTCTGCTGGGGATCGAACCCATAATCTCTGGTTCAGGGTTCAAGAATTCGAGCTTAGAATAATTGTTATAGTTGGCTTTATCCATTATCTGATTTTGTTACATGATTTGGGTCTAATGTGGTAATTGATTGCTTTTACCGCTTTGATATTCCGTGAACTGTATATAAACTGTTGCAAAATCCCTCTTCTCTCTGAGTCTTCTAAATCATGAAGAAGTGTGCACTCCGTGTGACTTCTTTTTTGTTAGAGTCATATTCCAAATTTAGAACGACGTTCGGACAAGTTGCAAAGCCGGTGAAGCTTCTGTATTCCCGGTATGCTGCCCCCCTTGGCTTGAGCTGTACGCTCAGATAGGCCAGGTCTAGAACAATAAACCCAGGTTTTGAACCTAGTATAATGAGACCTCATGCCAGATCTCTAGTAGGAACGTTTGCTTGCATCATGTGCATTTAACTTTGGAGACTCTGTCTAGGACAGGTGCACCAAAAATGAAAAGACCATCCTTATGCATCTTACTTGCTATTTGTGCATTTATTTGCCTCGGGCCTGCATGCTGATATTGGGAAAAGTCGAGAAAAGGAAATAGCAGTGTAGAGGGTTAGGATAGTTAATCACCTGTTTTGAGAAAACCCAATGTTCGAACAGTGCTGAAACTCTGCCGAATTTTTGAGAAAAAACGAAATGAAAAATGAAAAAAAGAGAAGAGTTTTGTTTTCAAAAATAGTTTGTTTTATTTGCCCGAACTATGTCAGTTTGATTTTCATAGGGTGTGGGATACGTAGACAACCCCCATCGAGTCCAACTTCCCTTTTGCAAAAATAGCCCAAAAGAACACAAATTTTTAATTTTATTGCAAATAAGTAAGATGATGTCATTCTTCTCAAAAATAGCCGAATATCCCTCAAAAGAGCGCCAGAAGGCTATTTTTACAAGAACAACCATTTTTAGTCATTTTAAAGATTTTGGCTATTTAGCCGACACAGCCTTAAAATCTCCGTTTTCAAAGTGCTGGAAGGGCGTATTGGCAAAACCGGATATTTTGTGGAAATTTTGAAAAAAATGGTCATTTTCCTTGAGTCAAAAAGAGTCATAATTTTCTTTTAATGAAAATCACCCTAACTAAATGTACAGGATGAGAACAACTCAAAATGAACCTTTCTCAGTTCGTGAAGAGATCCCTTTGGAGTTACATATGTGGTGGCAAGATTTGGGGGACGACAGCAAGAAAGTTGTGACAAAAGCGTTGGGCGGTCTTATAGGGATCTTGAAGGTTAAGCCAAGAAAAGACGTGATTGAGGCCTTGATACCATTTTGGGACCCAACACATAATGTATTCCACTTTGCTGATTTCGAGTTAACTCCTACACTGGAAGAGATAGTAGGATATGCCAGCTTCGAGAGGAATCTTAGAAATCAATACCCGGTAGCACCAATAACAGTAACCCTTCCCAAATTTTTGGACTTGTTAAGCATCAGTCGGGACATCCGAGACGGAAATTTGGCCAAAGTATTTTGTACCTTCTACTTTTTGTATCGATATAACGGGAATCCCTGTGGCTTCAAAACGCCAGATACCGGTCTTACTCATGCGGGAAACCAAGACAAGTGGGAAGCTCGGAGAGGATTAGCTTTTATAATGGCGTTCCTGGGTATTTTGGTTTGCCCCAGAAAAGACGGGAACATAGAGTTGGGTCTTGTAGGGATAGCTGACTTCTTGATGAAAAAGGCAAATGGGACTATAGTGCCGCTGATCTTGGCGAAAATTTACCGAACTCTGACCCTTTGTCGAGGAGGGAAGTTCTTTGAAGGGTGCAATATGCTGTTGTAACTATAGATGGAGGAACACCTTTGACACCATCCCAGATACTTGAATTGTGGTATGACTGGCCTTGAATGCATCAAAAAACATGAAAAACTGGTAAAGGGTTATGAGTTCCCGGATGGTACGGAAGCATGGCATGCTCATTTGAGATCTTTGACTGCAAACAAGATCAAATGGATGATCGGGTGGCTCTCGGTCAGTGAAGTAATCTATATGTCGGCTAAGGTGTGTTTTTTGCTGTTGATGGGTCTTCGGAGTATCCAACCTTATGCTCCGCATAGAGTCCTACGTCACTTAGGCCAATACCCGACCATCCCACACGATGAAGATTTGAGTCGACAGGTTATTGAGTTAGAACCAAAAGCTGCCTTCCCAGAAGAAAAAGTGCGTCGGATTTGGAATCAGTGCAGATTCTTAGGGCCTAATACTCAAGTACGAGATCTATCCAAAGGCGAGGTGGAGCCTAGTTACACTGCTTGATATGGTAAAAGATCCTGAGTTCATCATGAGCCCGAAAAGCCTGCAAAGAGACCCTATATCCAATAGTTCACTGACGGAGCACAAGTGCAATGGGACTGGTTGATCAAAGAAAACGAGTACAGGGTTACCATAAGCAAATTGGAAAAACAAGTCAGAGAACTTCAATTCGAGAATAGTTTGCAAGCCGCGGTGGACAAAGGAGAAAAGAAAAAGATAGCCAAAGAGAATGAGGCCCTTCCAGCCCAAATTCAAAAAATGAAAATAGCGGCAGAAAACCCCGCCCGAAGTGCCAAAGATGAAAAACTCATAGATAACCTGAGGCAGAAAGTGAGTGACTACAGTTTTGATTTGAACAAAGCAGAAAGTGAACTAGCCAGGGATCGAAAGCAATTGGCTAAAAACGCAGATGAATGAGCACGCCTGGCTAAGAAGTTGAAATAAAAGTACGATAATGAGGTCGTGGGATTAAAAAAAAGGGTCATCGCCACGAAAAACAAAATGATCAAACAGGAGAAAGACTTCAAAGTTGAAAGGGAACATTGTTATATAGCATTGGCACAATTAGAAATAGATTTGCAACAACTTCAGAAGCAGAATCATGTGGCCGAACAAACTTTGGAAGCCAGGGCCCAGCAGATCGGGCATTTGTTACAAGAAAAAGGTGTCATAAGAGAGAGAATTAGAAACATCACCGATTTCATTGTTGTGAAGTGCCAAGCCTGTGAGGATATGACTAGCACCACTTTCTTCAAGGCAGTGATGACATTTGTTAAACAGATAATAAGTGACTTGGATCGACTTCAAAGGGATCTTGCATATAGGCCCGCGACGAGACTGAATGATGTCCCGCGGGCACTAGGAGCATTAATGTATTCATGATTTTTCATTTGATTCTGTATTTCCTTTTCCGTTAGTGTCTGTCAGTTGTTTTGAGTCTGTATTTTCTTTCTGCTGGAGTCTGTCAGTTGTTTTCGAGTCTGTATTTTCTTTTGTTAGAGTATGATAGTTTATATTCAGAGTCTATATTTCGTCTTTGCATCAGAGTCTATTAGTTTTCTTTTGGAGTCTGTTGGTTTTGAGTCTTTGTAATCAAAGCATTTGTTTTTTATGAAAATTGAAAATCCCAAAATATTTTATTATTTACTTTCACGCTTATCTCCCAGAACTACGCTCGGTCTGATTCATGCGGGGTCATGATATGTAGGCAACCTCCATAGGATTCGACCATAACCAAAAGAAAAAAGAGAGAAGAAAAAGAAAAAGAGAGAGGAAAAACAAGAGAGAAAAAGAAAAGAAAAGAGAGAAAAATAAGGAAACCAAGAGAAAGAAACAATGGCAATACAAGAGGGAAATGAGAGGATAAAAACAAAGATAAAGCAAAGGCCAGAATGAAAAGAGAGAAAAAGGTGGAAAAGAGAAATTGCAAATTGAAATAAGGAAAAGTCGGGATGACGCAAGCAGCCGATCAAATGCATAATAGAAACGGTTAACTGCTTAGGTGCATTCATTCCCCGAAATGTGCGGTTACCAATTTGTTAAAGCCCTAATCACTAACAGGGTTGTTGTTGATATACTGAGTTCAGGTAGGTGGTCAGTTGATTGGCATTCTGGCAACTCACTCCTACAACACCCGATCAAAAGACAAGCTGAACATGGCCAACCAAGAACCGGAGACAATTATTGTTGATCCGTCAAAAGAGGTTGAAGAATTGGATGTTAATACGATGAAGGAAGATATGTATAAGTTAAATCAACAAATGGCTGAAATGTACCAGGCCTGGGAAAAGTGTCATCCACCACCGGTTTATCCTGCCAACCCTGCTTATATCCCACCATTGGCCCAACCTCAGGAGCCTCCCACTGTGAACTCATCTCCAGCCTTTCCCCTCTACCAACAATTCTATGGCACCACTTCCCATACTTCTCAATCTCCACCACCCAAACAAGTCCCATAACCTTATCCACCACTCATTCCCATTTTTGTGGCACCTCCCCCTGCTGCATTACACTGATCTTCCAGTGAACCTCTGTTCCAGACTTACAACAACCAGTATTATCCCCCTGAATCCACCTTCAAAGTTCTGGAACCATATTCTTACACCCCTCATCTTGATCTCCCAGCAGAGACCGAGAAGCCACCCAAAAATCCTGAACATGAGGAGATGATCAGAAAGGTCAAAAGCTTGGAATAATCGTTTAGAGATATGATGGGGTTGGGAGGTCAGGTAAGTGTGGCCTATAAGGATTTATATTTGTTCCCAGATGTTCAGTTACCAGCAGGGTTCAAGATGCCTAAGTTTGATCTGTAGGACGGGCATGGTGACCCAGTAGCACACTTAAGAGGATTTTATAGCAAGATGAGAGGGGCAGGCGGAATAGATGAATTATTGATGGCATATTTCAGCCAAAGTCTGAGCGGATCGGCATTGGAATGGTATACTAGACAAGATTACAATAGGTGGTACACATGGGACGATTTGGCCCAAGCCTTTGCCGGCCATTTTTAGTACAATCTTGAAATTATCCCAGACCGTCTGTCATTGACGAAGATTGAGAAAACGCCTGGTAAGAGTTTTTGGGAATATGGATTCCGTTGGAGGGAGCAAGCCGCGAGGATTGACCCTCCAATGAAAGAAAGCTAGATGGTTGATTATTTCTTTCAGGCCTTGAAGCCCACTTATTTTGGTCATTTGGTGTCAGCAGTGGGCAAGTCCTTTAACGAGGTTGTAAAAATGGGAGGCATGGTTGAGGAGGGACTCAAGTCCAACAAGATCATGAGTAATTCAGCAATCAAAGCGACCACCCAGGCCATTCAAAATGGTACTGGAGGTGTACTTGGGAAAAAGAAGAAAGAGGATGTTGCGACAGTTGAGTCAGGAGCTTGGGTCGGACCAAGGGGCCCTTCACGTTACTACAACCATCCTCGACCCTATCACCAAACTTACCCCCACACTCCATATAGCCCACCACAACACTATTACCCCCCACCAGATCCCCATTTTTTCGTCCATCATACACAAACATACCCTCAACCTCCTGCCCATGCGCAATGGCATATGCCAACTCCACATAATCCCTACCCAGCCCCGCAAAATACTTATCCACCATCGAGAGCCTACCAAACTCCCCCTGGAATAGGTTTCAAGCCCAATCAGGTCACCAAAAATGAGTGGTTACAGAAGAAGAAGACTTTCACTCCATTAGGAGAATCCTATTCCAGTTTGTTCCACAGGTTAAGGCAATTGGGTATGCTGAGTCCGATCGATCCAAAATTGTCAAATCCTCCCCCGAGGAATCTTGATCACTATGTGAGTTGCAAATATTGTTCTGGTGCTCCGGGGCATGACATAAAGAAGTGTTGGCAATTGAAAACAGCTATTCAAGAGCTTATTGATACTAATCGGATTGAGGTCCAGGCTCCGGAGGCACCTAATATCAACCAGAACCCATTATCAGCCCATCATGAGACAAATATGATTGAGATAGTGCATAAGGGAGGGGAGCCTAAGAAGCCTTCGCAAACTGTCATGATGATTCGGTCCAGTGAAGCCATGCTATTTGAAAAGTCAACAAGTGAGAAGTTTGTGATCGAGTCGAATGGGACAAATAGTGAACCATCCGTGGTGGTCAAGAAAGGGTCCTCAAGCGACGTTGCAGGGAAACCTGAAAGAGCGAAAAGCTTACGTTGCAAGGTCCTCAAAACATCTCTATCCAATAGTCAATAGCAAGACGGTCCCGTGGAATTATGAACAAGTGACAGTGACTTACGGGGGGAAAGAGGTTAAAGAAGAAGTTTGCGAGACTCATGGTTTGACTCGATCGGGGAGATGTTTTGCCCCCGAAGAGTTGAGAAAAGATAAGATCTCCAAAAATAACCCAGTATTGGTGAAGAAAGTTGTGATCGAGGAAGAAGCTGAGGAGTTCTTGAGAAAGATGAAAGTGCAGGACTATTCCATTGTAGAGCAGTTGAGGAAAACACCGGCTCAGATTTCATTATTGTCATTATTGATCCATTCGGACGAGCACCGTCGGGCTTTGATGAAGATCTTGAATGAGGCCCACGTTCCTGACAAAATCTCAGTGAACCACTTGAAAAAGATAGCTAACAAGATATTTGAGGTAAACAGAGTCACTTTTTCTGATGATGAGTTGCCCGTGGAGGGTACTGAGCACAATAGAGCCCTCTATCTGACGGTGAAATGCGAAGATTCTGTGGTTACTCGGGTACTGGTTGACAATGGTTCCAGCACGAACATTTTCCCCATCTCCACTCTGAACAAGTTGAAGGTGGATGATGAAAGAATTCACAAGAATAGTATCTGTGTTTGGGGATTCGACGGTGGAGGGAAAGATTTAGTCGGGGACATAGTGCTTGAGCTTACCATAGGGCCAGTCGAATTTACTATGGAATTTCAGGTGCTCGATGTGGCTGTTTCTTACAATCTGCTGTTAGGTCGACCCTGGATTCATGCTGCCAAAGAGGTCATGTCCACTCTACATCAAATGGTTAAGTTTGAATGGGATAGACAGGAAATTGTTGTGCACGGCGAAGATAGTCTGTGTGTTCCTAGTGATGCCATTATTCTATTCATAGAGTTTGAAGACGACAAGGGGCCATGGGTTTATCAGGCTTTTGACACAGTATCGGTAGAGAAAATTCCAGAAGGGAAGTGTGTGCCAACTCCAAGGGTAGCTGCTGCATCAGTTATGGTAGCCATTGAAATGTTGAAAAATGGTTTTGTACCGGGCAAGGGTTTGGGTGCATCTCTATAAGGTATCATACAGCCGGTTTCTCTTCCTAGAAACTTGGATACATTTGGTTTGGGATTCAAGCCCACAGTTGCAGGCGTAAGAAGAGCCAAAAAATGAAACAGAGGGCATGGGCCTTTCCAAAGTCGGTCCCGCGTCTTTCCAGATCATTTGTCAGGCCTGGTAGCAGAAAACGCCTAGTAACGATGGTTCATAGTTCAGTGGTTGATATGGATGGAGATTTGACTGAAAAGTTCGAGAGGTTATTCGCTGATGTGAACGTGTTAGAGACTGGAGAGGGTTCGAGTAAGGCGGATGCGCAATTTGTTGGGCCTAGTGCAAAGATTAACAATTGGGAAGCTACTTCTCTCCCCACCAGGAAGGAGTTTTGGTAGTTTGCTTTGATTTTCTTTTAGTTTATCTGGATTACTCTAGGGTTGTAATTCAGATTCTATGTTCCGTCTGTTTGGATGTATAAACCTTGTTATCTTTAATTTCAATGAAATGCAATTTCTTTTTTTCCCTTCCTGATAGTTTTTGTTTTTCTTTTTTTTCCTTGTACAGTTCTTTTTATGATGGCTTTAGTGATATGACATGCATGAGGAATCTCCGACCCAGTCTTAAAAGCAATCTAATTCTGAAATTGTAATTCAAGAAATAGAGTGTGATGATGAATCAGAATATAATGAGGATGAGGCCTTTGAAGAGATTAGTAAAGAACTAAGCCATTTTGAAGAAAAACCCAGGCCTAACCTGAGTGATACAGAAGCAATCAATTTAGGGGACCAAGATAATGTCCGGGAAACTAAAATAAGTGTCCATCTTGAACCACAACTCAGAGAGCAGATAATTAAAGCATTGTTCGAGTATAAAGATGTTTTTGCATGGTCTTATGATGACATGCCGGGTCTAAGCACTGACTTGGTGGTTCACAAATTACCTACTGACCCGGCACTCCCCCCTGTCAAGCAGAAGCTGAGGAAATTTAAAATTGATATGAGTGTGAAGATTAAGGAAGAGGTCACGAAACAGTTTGAGGCCAAAGTTATTCGGGTCGCCCGGTATCCCACTTAGTTAGCCAATGTTGTGCTTGTGCCGAAGAAGGATGGCAAAACCAGGGTGTGTGTTGATTATCGAGATCTCAACAAGGCTACCACCAGATCTTAATGGATGAGGAGGACGCAGAAAAGACGGATTCATCACGCCATGGGGAACGTACTGCTATCGGGTCATTCCATTTGGTTTGAAAAATGCTGGGGCAACCTACATGAGGGCGATGATGACCATATTCCATGACATGATACACAAAGAGATCGAGGTTTATGAAGATGATGTGATTGTAAAGTCTAGAAAGCAGTCTGACCATGTCAGAGATCTGAGAAAGTTCTTCTAAAGGCTTCGCAGGTACAATCTCAAGCTCAATCCTGCAAAATGCGCGTTCGGCGTTCCGTCTGGAAAGTTGCTGGGATTCATAGTCAGCCGTCGAGGTATTGAATTAGACTCGTCAAAGATCAAAGCTATCCAGGAATTGCCACCCCCAAAGAACAAAACTGAGGTGATGATCTGTTGGGGAGATTGAATTACATTAGCAGGTTTATTGCTCAGCTCACGACAACTTGTGAGCCTATCTTTAAACTGTTAAAGAAAGATGTTGCGGTCAAGTGGACAAATGAATGTCAGGAAGTATTTGATAAGATAAAGGGGTACTTTTCAAACCCACCTGTGTTGGTCCTGCCAGAACTAGGGAGACCTTTGATTCTGTATTTGACAGTCTTGGACAATTCATTTGGATATGTGTTGGGATAGCATGACATCACTGGTAGGAAGGAGCAGGCCATATATTATTTCAGCAAGAAGTTCACATCTTACAAGGTTAAGTACACTCACCTTGAGAGGACATATTGCGCCCTAACTTGGGTAGCACAGAAGTTGAAGCACTATTTGTCATCTTACACTACTTACCTCATCTCTCGTTTGGATCCATTAAAGTATATCTTTCAGAAACCTATTCCTACAGGGAGGCTCGCAAAGTGGCAAATCTTGCTCACAGAATTTGACATCGTCTATGTGACTAGGACTACAATGAAAGCTTAGGCATTGGCCGATCATTTGACTGAGAACCCAGTGGATGAAGAATATGAACCTCTGAAGACTTACTTCCCTGACGAAAAAGTCATGCATATTGATGAATTGGAACAATTTGAAAAGACAGGATGGAAACTTTTCTTTGATGGGGTTGCTAACATGAAAGGCGTTGGGATAGGAGCGGTACTTGTTTTTGGAACAGGGCATCACTACTCTGTTACGGCTCAGCTTTAGTTTTACTGTACTAACAACATGGCTGAGTATGAGGCATGCATTTTGGGTTTGAGTCTTGATCCGCGATCAGTATGCTTACTGTAATATGGTGGAAGAAGAGCTCAATGGGGAACCTTGGTTTCACAATATTAAGGAATATAACAGGATGGGGGCGTATCTAGTACAAGCCACAGGTGATCAAAAGAGAACAATTAGGCGGTTGGCAAGCGGTTTTCTCTTCAGCGGAGGGGTTCTGTACAAAAGGACCCAAGATCTTAGGCTGCATAGATGCATAGATGCTAGGAAGGCTACAACTATTATGACCAAAGTACATTTTGGAGTTTGTGGACCTCATATGAGTGGGTATGTTCTAGCAAAGAAGATTCTTCGAGCAGGTTATTATTGGCTCACCATGGAGTGAGATTGCATCAGTTTTGTGCGCAAATGTCATCAATGCCAAGTACACGGAGATTTGATTCATTCACCGCCATCTGAATTGCATACAATGTATGCACCATGGCCCTTTGTCGCTTGGGGCATGGATGTTATTGGGCCAATTGAGCCATAAGTATCAAATGGGCACAGGTTCATTCTGGTGGCCATAGACTATTTCACCAAGTGTGTAGAGGCTAAAACATTCAAGTCTGTAACCAAGAAAGCAGTGGTTGATTTTGTGCATTCAAATATCATCTGTCTATTTGGGATCCCGAAGGTAATCATCACGGACAATGGTGCTAATCTCAACAGTCATCTGATGACGGAGACATGTCAGCAGTTTAAGATTACACATTGCAATTACACCCCATATCTCCCCAAGGCAAATGGAGCAGTCGAGGCAGCCAACAAGAACATAAAGAAGATACTTCGGAAAATGGTAGAAGGGTCTAGGCAATGGCACGAGAAGCTGCCTTTTGCATTGTTGGGTTATCGCACTACTGTTCGTACTTCAGTAGGGGCAACTCCTTACTTGTTGGTATATGGCACGGAAGCAGTGATACCCATGGAAATTGAAATTCCATCCCCTCGGAATGTTGAAGAAGCCAAAATTGACAATGATGAGTGGGTTAAAACCCGCCTGGAACAATTGAGTTTGATTGATGAGAAAAGATTAGCAGCAGTTTGTCATGGCCATTTGTATCAACAGAGAATGGCAAGAGCATATAATAAGAAGGTGCGTCCACAGAAGTTTGAAGTGGGTCAGTTAGTATTGAAATGCATTCTTCCTCATCAGGCTGAAGCTAAAGGCAAGTTCGCCCCAAACTGACAGGGGCCGTTCGTCTTGACAAGAGTGTTGTCCAATGGTGCTTTGTATTTAACAGATATAGAAGGCAAATGTGTAGAAATGACCATCAATTCTGATGCAGTCAAAAGATACTATGTATGATTTCTTTAGTCAAATTGGGTTTGTTTGTACTTGGCATATTTTGGAGATTGGAATGACAAAGGCATTTTGTTCTGCTATCTGAACACTTTATCCTTTGTTACCCCTTTTTCGAGCCTTGTTTATTTCCTTTTATACCCCTCTTTTGGAATCAATGGCAAAATTCAAAAACGCGAGAACAAATGACAATTAAAAGAAAGAAACGAAAAGAGAAAAAGAATGAAAAAAACAACAACAAAACAAAACTACAAAAAGAAAAAGGAAGAGAAAAGAAAAAGAGAGAAAAAACACAAAAACAAAGCAATTTTCATGACATGAACTACGTTCGACCTGATTCCTTTTAAGGATACATAAGCAGTCTCACGGTTCGGTCCCATCAAAATAAAAATCCAAAAGTCACCAAACAAGAAACTGGGGCAGAAGTTGTGGTTGTTGTCAGAAATTTGATTCTGAAGGTTGTAATTTTGAACCCATTCGAATTGTTTTGAGCCTTTGATATCCTTTCTTTCTAACCCTATCCAAAAGCCCACATTACGGTCCAAAGAAAGACCTTCCGATCAGTCTTCGAGAGATACCAAGTCAAGCAAGTGGAGTTGATTCATATCAAGGGCAACACTCTGGTCCAAGCAGAAAATATTGAAAATGAGAGAGTCTTATTGGTGAAAACCCTCACGGGCACCATAAGGCGACGGGAACTGAGAGAAATCAAAAATGAGAGTCTTATTGGTGAAAACCCTCACGGGCACCGTAAAGCGAAAGTGAGTTGAGAGATGAACAAATGAGAGAGGCTTGTTGGTGAAAACTCTTCAGGGCAACGCAGGCCGAACAAGGTCAAGGTTTTGGTGAAGAAGTCAGGTTATAGAAATTTCGGGGCAACAAAGTATGGCAGCTGAAAGTTGATTGGTTGGACAAATTGGGCCGATTAATCCGAAATGCATGTCATGATCATTGGTGCCAGCTGCTCCACTCAAATAAGCCTCTTTTCTTCTTTTTTTCTTTTTTCCCTTCAGATAGTTTTCCCGTTTTGGATTTTTGCCTATCCTTAACTCTGAAAGTCGTTGCATTTCATTTCATTTGGGTTTATTTCTCTAATATGTTCTTGATGTCAATTCTGTTTAAGCAAATAAGAAGGAATTTCAAAGCCTACTACCAACTTCCTAAGTTGCACAAGGCGCAGGGAAGACAAGGCATTGCTAGAGGTAGTATGATGTGAAATGGGGTATAAAAGGTCAGTAGAAGTTCCATAGATGAAATGGTTCGGTGATGTCGTGGGAAATGCAGAGGTTCAAACAGATGGGTAAGAGACGTAACACAACGATTTGGGTATAAAATACTCGGGTCATCCAAGGTCATGGGGTTTGAAAGTCAGCCGGAAGTCAAGCGGTTCTTGGCCAGTTCAGGGGAAAATCAATCAAAACAGAAGACCATCAGCAAGAATGCCATCAACTAATCACCACATTTTAAACTGACAAGATGTTTCTTTGGTCGAAACAGGGGCAGAAAATTTCGGTTGTTCCGGAGAAATCCTCCGCAGAGGAAAAGCAAGCATCAGGCAGGTTTGATTTTGATCCCCAGGACCCACCTGGATAATGGGGTTTAATTTAAAGTCCTCAGGATCCTCCTGAAAAATGGGACCTAGCTTAAAATTCAAAACAATCATGAGTAGTAAAATCTAGCATAAATGTACCCCAAGGAATGTAAAATGGTTTCAAAGTTTGCATGTTTGAGATAGGATTCAAATAGGAGTTTTCAGGGCCCTTCTGAATAATGGGACCTAGCTTTAAGATTTCCATTAGATAACAAGATGTACCGTAAGTTCTGTTGAAGGGCAGCATAATTGGGCCGAAAAGAATAGTCACTCTTAAGATAAGACTTGGTTTTTGATTTTCAGGACCCTCCTGGATAATGGGACGTAGTTTAAGACTTTCTTAGATAACAAGATTTAGCGGGAGTCACACCTTTAAAAGATATAATTTAGATTTTTAAAGCCATCATTTAACTAGGAGTTTTCAGGACCCTCATGGATAATGGAATTTAGCTCTCAGATTCATAGAGATATTTGGTAACATGATTCAATTAACATTCACAAATGCACCCAGCATCAAACTGGGGCAGAAGTTTTCTTTGTTTTTGTCTATTTTGTGGAAATCAGGCGTCCACCTGGAGAATAAGGGAATACATTTCAAATTCAGTAATCAGGTGCCCACCTGTAAAACAAGGGAATACATTTCAAATTCAGTAATCAGGCGCCCACCTGGAGAACAAGGGAATACATTTCAAGTTCAGCAATCAGGCGCCCACCTGAAAAACAAGGAATACATTTCAAGTTCAGCAATCGGGCGCCCACCTGGAGAACAAGGGAATACATTTCAAGTTCAACAATCAGGCGCCCAACTGGAGAACAAGGTAATACATTTCAAATTCAGTAATTAGGTGCCCACCTGGAGAACAAGGGAATACATTTTTTAAGTTTCAGCAATCAGGCGCCCACCTGGAGAATAAGGGAGTACAATTCAAGTTTTAAGTTTTCAAGTTCTTACTTATATTTGGTAACATGCCAAACTGGGGCAGAAGTTTTCTTTGTTTTTGTCTATTTTGTGAAAATCAGGCGCCCACCTGGAGAACAAGAGAATACATTTCAAGTTCAGCAATCAGGCGCCCACCTGGAGAATAAGGGAATACATTTCAAGTTCAGCAATCAGGCGCCCACCTGGAGAACAAGGGAATACATTTCAAGTTCAGCAATCAGGCGCCCACCTGAAAAACAAGGGAATACATTTCAAGTTCAGCAATCAGGCACCCACCTGGAGAACAAGGGATACATTCAAGTTTCAGCAACCAAGCGTCCACCTGGAGAAAGGAAGGACATCTCAGATTACAATTCAAGGCAGCAACAAGGGGATTCCACAGGGAGAATACAAGTCAACAAGGGAACAAGAACCACAAGATCAAGTTTGAAGATATAGATAGGATTTAGCAATTCATAGATCATAGTTTAGGCTAGCTTCTTTTATTTTGTCGTGGTGTAATAAGGGGTTCAATAAGTAGTAGCAGTAGCAGCAGCAACAGTGAAATCACAGCTTCATGGTAGTCCCAGCTACCAGACATTTCCGAACTATACTGACCTGATTCCTTTATAACCAAGGATATGTAGGCAACCTTGGAAGTAGGGTGCGGTCAAATCTTTCAAAAAATGCTTCCCACGGAGTATTCAAACGGGCAAAAATTGCTCGTATCCGCTCACTTTATCTTTGCACAAAAACACTTCGTGTTTCCGAGCAAAGAAGGACAACTGTGAGCACGTCATTTTTGCCCTATATGAATTACTCCCACAAATTCAAAACAAAATAATTTTCCCATTATTTGCAATTTCGTAGATTTTTATAGCATTTTTGTTAATTGTTTGCATTTGTCTGCGCATGTTAATTTTGTTTAAATTATGAAAAAATACAAAATATGTTGCATTTGCATTTAGAGTTTAACTTTGCTATGTTAAAAATTAATTAGCAATTTAGTTGCTTTACAAAAATGGAAAAATCACAAAAATGGTTTATTTTGCATTGTTCAATTTTAGATCTGAATTTCGTTGGTTTTCCTATTTGGTATTTAATTAGTTGTAACAATTATTAGGGTTAATTAATTTAATTTGGTAGGATAATTTGGTTTAGGATTTAATTTAGGTATTATTTTTCAATTTTGGAAAAAAAAAAAAGAATTTTGAAATAAAAGAAAAAGAAAAGAGTTGAAGAAATCAGATTTTTTGGGCTAAGTCTTTTAAATTTCCTAAAGCCCAATTCGATTACCCCTTAAACTTGTCCTAAACCAGCCCAAACCCAGCCAATACCCAGCCCAACCCCACTGCCCCAACCAAACAACGTCGTTCGTAAGGTAATGAATCTGAGTCGTTGATTTTCTTTCATCCAACGGACGGGAACTGGGCATGTATTTAATATAAATATGACTGAATCCCTACCCCCCCCCCACTCATCGTCCCTCTCTCACCTCTCAGAACCCCTCTCATCCCTGATAAACCCTAGCGCCGCCGCCCCAAAATCCCACCGCCTTAACCTGGCGGCGCCATCTTTTCTCACCCCTAAATCAACACCACACAATCTTCAAGACACCCTTATTCCGAATCCCCACTTGGTTTCTTTCAAATACCTCCAAAACCTCTCGAATCTTAAATCTCGGGTTCGAGTTCTAGAGGTCAAAGTCAAGTTCATCCATGCAAAGTCATCCTTCCAAGGTACAAAGCTTGGTTCGTCTCAGAATGGTGTTATTCGTGGGTTCTTAAAAAAGAACAAGCGATTTACACCATTTTGGGATGAAACCAGAACTGCCCGGTGACTTCAAGTTTGATCGGTGAGTGTTCTTTTGTTTTCTATTCGTTATTGTTCGTTTCATCTCTTTTTCTTCTTCTTTTCTTTTACGTTTATTTGAATGCCCTGTCCTCTGTCTGAAATCGTTCAAGAGTTTGGAACCTAGTCTTTCCCTTTAGATTGATTTGGGGTTCATTTTTGTTCTGTTGGATTTTTAGTTGTCTTTTTAAGTTCTTAATTGTTGTTCTATGTTTCTGTTTTTTTTAGAACATTTTATGATAATTGGTTTAAGTTAGATTTTTGTTCATTTGGTAAATTAGTTCCGGTTTAGTATTTTAGCTTTAAAAAAAAAGAGAGAAACCAATCGCTTAGTTTAGACCTTGATTTTTGAAGTTATTCAATTGTTTCCCTTTTCTGCTTCTCATCAATTTAGTTAAATGGATTTTTGATTTGGGCCTGAGGTTCACTGGATTCATTCATTTGGACTTGAATATATGGGTCATTGACCCATGACCCATACCCATGGGTTGCAACAGTAAAAACAAGGTCATTAAGGGGTAATTTGGGTATTCCAGTCTAGGGAATCTTTGTATAACAACCTTAAGATGCTTTCAGGAAATGAGATGGGGGGCTGTGTTTGAAATTCTTATAGTTGATTAGAGGTATTTTAGCTAAAACGAAAATGGGAAAGGGGGGGTAAGTGCAAGTCTGATTCTCTTAGGATTGCCCTAATGCCTTGCCTATAAAGGCATCTCTATCTTGCATTTCAAGGGGGAATTCAAGGGGTGAAGAGCTAGAAATCCAGAAAAGGCTTCAGACAACTGAAAATATCATAAAGAATTACTGTTTCGTCAAGTTTTAACTTGAACTTTGAGGTCTTTTTGAATTTCTAAAGCAATTTTCTGATTCACATAGATTTAACAGGGTTTGAGGTTAATTTCTGGAAAGTTTTACGCCAAGCTGAGTTAAAATTATTGTTCTATTGGACTTATAGTCGGTTCTCTGGGTTCAACATCCTTAATCTGGGGTTGTGTTCTAGCTGGTGTGGCTGTTTATCTGCTGATACTATTCTGTTGTGCTGATCCACATCTTTTCTCTTATTTTGCTCTCCAGGTACACATTTCTGAACTTAAAGCCATGTACGAAGTTTTGACTTGCAGAATGAAATGAAATAGCTGCAATATGTCTTGCTCTTTAGTTTAGTGCTATTGTTTCCATATCCCATGATTTTGTATTTGTTTAGTATAGTGACTGTTTACTATGAGTGGCTGTAACTAATAGTTTGCTAACATGAAGTTAGATGTAACAATTACTACTTGATTATTTGCGGGATTTAGAGTCTGTTATAGTAGTTTAATTGGACTGGGAAGGACACTCAGTTGGATTGTGTTAATCAGACAGTTATACATTTTTTGTGTTTTTTGGGGGTGATAATTGATAGTTGCAGTTTGTGAAATTCAGTTCAGTGGCGTTTTACTAGGTCATTTCATGCGATTAGTGTCTGCTCATAATGTTAAGGCTCAACAGAGCCATCTTTGGGATTATGGCTTTATAATGGCCAATTAGTCCCTAGGTGTTCTTTGCTCGAACTGTTTGAATTAGCCTTAGGGGATTATTCAGCAAGTTGGGAAAATGAGTTTGCCTTTCGAAAGATAAAACAGTAAAGTGCATATTTATTTAGTGCTTCAACAGTCATAACCCATAGTTTTGTCCATTTGTTTGATGATTGGAAATGTGAAATGCTAAAGGTTAATCTCTTGTTTGGTCTATGGATTCGAACTTGCATCTCATTTCTTGCTGATGCTACCATGTTTCAATTTGGGCTCTATTGAGCCTGAACGCAAAAGAGCTGGTCTGGGATGGGAATAAGGCATTAAGCCTCGATCCTGAATCCCCACTCTTTTGCCCCCGTGTGTACAAACTGGGCCCGTTATCAAGTTTGGCCCAAATTATTTCAATTCATGAGTTTTGTAGTTGCAATACGTCATGGGCTTAGACTCAAACGGAAACTGACCATTGTTTATTTATTTCGTTTTAAGCTTTAGTTTTAACATACCATTTTTGAGTTCTTTTGGGCTTCCTCTTTATTTAAGTTAGATCATTTCAAATAATTAGGAGGTGAGCTATAATTAGATAACTTATAATGAATGCCCCCCCCCACGAATTATTTTAGAAACCTTTAAGTTAAAATAAATCGGTGCGTGCCAAGCCAAACAAAATTTCAAATGCTTGGCCCTTGTTTTATCATTTTTTTTAATTTTAGAATTCGAGGCGTGCCATTTAGTGAATTTTCATGGCCCTCGCAAAGTCGCGCGTCATTAATAATATTACCTTCCTAAACTCGGGTGTTCATTCATGTGACCAAATCAAAATCTTAAAATATTGACTAAATGTGTTTAGGATTGCAGGTGCATTTCATGTGGCGCGATCCAAAGGCACATTTTAAACGACGTTCAATCTTCTTTACAAATTAATTAAAAGCGGTCAAAAGTTTAAAATGGCATCATAGGTTAAAACTTGTTTCTAAAATCAGAGAGTTAAGCCGAATATAACAGTTGAGCGACCGTGCTAGAACCACAGAACTCGGGAATGCCTAACACCTTCTCTTGGGTTAACAAAATTCCTTACTTGGATTTTTGGTTCGTGGACTGTTAAACAGAGTCAAGTTTTTCCTCGATTCGGGATTCAACTAGTGACTTGGGACACCATAAATCTCCCAAGTGATGACTCTGAATCTTTTAACAATAAATCCCGTTTCGAGTGTCCTTTAATTGGAAAAACTCCCTTACACCCTCTCGGGGGTGTAGGTAAAAAGGAGGTGTGACATGAAGGATTCAAGATTTACATGTAGTAATTGGGAATCTTCAAGATGTTTGTTGGCTAGAAACTGATATTTATATGGGAGGATGTCAGGACTTGTGGCATTTCTGTATCATTATGAATTCTACATACTAGTATCAGGAAGGTAGAGGTAATAGCTTTAGATTCGCAGAAGGTTTCTTCAGAGTGAGTATCTCGGTTATGGTACTTTTGGAGGTGCTTCAGAAAAATACAATGGTTTATGCGCCTTAGGGAGGTGTGGTTTTATGCTAAAGTTCATGGGACAAGTTTTAGTTAAGGATAATGGTGTACTAGCAAGGAAACGTATCAATTTGAAGGTAATTCGGAAGGAACACAGAGAATTAGGACAACTTAGTAGTAGGTTGGATCGGTATGGTAATGGATATGATCGGTTCTTAGATGCTCATGACTTGTGACACCCTGATGTCGGGCTTGTGTTATATTTCCGCACTGCTTAGTTAATTAATAGCTTCAAATGACTTCTTATGATTTTCTGGTTGGTTTTGGGTTTGTGTCAGCTGGCCTAGTTTTGTGATAGGCGCCATCAAGGCCGGGTTAGTTTCATGAGTGCTCATGATGTGGTGGGTTTCGATAGGTGTTTTGAGGCAATGCTTTTAGGTTTTGACGGCCTACGTAGCTTGGTGGAGTTAGAGGAATCCAGTCCTAATGGTTTGGTTTTGTGCAAATGGGATTCAGAGAGCTCTTGATGGTTTCTACCACGGTTTTGAGGTGTACATTTTCTACTGGCGTGAGGAGCATGTAATGTATAGTGATTTTCTTATAGATGAGATCAAATAGAAAGTTCTTGGCTAGTTGAGTACATAGCTGTTTGTGGTTCGTAAAGGATACGAAGCTCTCATGTATATCCTAGGATGGTACGGTATATGAGGTATGTTGTGTAGGATTGAGATTGCATGTGTAAGGTCACGGTTCAGTTCTGAAAGGGAGGTCATAAATTCTTAGATAGCATGGGCAGTTTCAGAAGACTACGTAAATAATATCACTAATTGGTGCGTCTTGATCAGGGCATACATTTCAGAAAGAGCAATGTGCTTGAGTTAAGGATACTTCATTGGTATTGCGGTGCTCTCTTGTTGGATAGACTACTAACATTCAATTTTGCTTGGTGGCTTGGGAGAATTATAGGAGTATCCCTCGTGGAATTATTAAGTATTAGAGGTGTGTTACGTATTCGAGCAGTGGAGTTGGGATCGGATATGGTGATCCATGTGCTTTATGGATTTGGAGATCGGGAGTTCTCATAGACAGGTTATGTCGTAGTTGTAGGCCGTGTATATTGATCTTGTGTGGTAACTATTGGAGGTTGGAAGGCCCGTGTGGATCCGTTGTTGCTTGGCATGGTGGATTTTGATTTGATATTGGGTATGGATTGGTTGCCTCCGTGTCGTGCTATTCTGGACTGTAATGCTAAGACGGCGACATTGGCTATGACAAGGATGCCATGGATTGGGTGGCGAGGTCCGACGAGTTATGTTCCCAGTAGAGTGATTTCATTTTTGAAGGCCCAACTGATGGTTGGGAATGGTTGTCCTTCTTATTTGGCCTTCGTGAGTTATGTCAGTGCAGAGACTCCTACCATTGATTCAGTTCCGGCGATGAGGGATTTTTCGGATGTGTATCCTGCTGTCGGTCATGCCGCCGGACAGGGTTGTTGATTTTAGTATTGATTTGGTGTCGGGCGCCATATCGTATAGCACCGACGGAGTTAAAGGAGTTGAAGGAGCAGCTTCAAGAACTCCTTGATAAGTATTCATTTGTAGGCCTATATGGATGTGTGTTCTACATTGAGTCGGCTGTGTTGACTCCGAGATGCTATTGTTGAGGGATGTGTTGATTCAATTTTTACTGAGCTTATTAGTGTTCTAGGGTGATCTATGAGTCACATTTCCTTGTTGCGAGGTGTTATGATTTACTGGTTATAGGCACATATGGTGCGGTTCTATTGGGGTCTCATTGTGGGATTCGAGTGGGAAGAGTATTGGGTATTGCTCGGTGGATGGCGTATCGATTATATCCTTTCGGGTTTGTGTGGTATTATGTCATTGCTTTGCCATGGTTGTGATGATTTTCTCTTGATACTAGACATCAAATTGCGTGGGTTGTAGATTCTGAGCATATTGACTTGAGATGTTTCATGTGAACCAGTGCTTGGATTGGGTCGTGCATTGCAGCGAAGTTATGTAGAGGTATGATCCTTCGAGTTAGATTCGTGTGTTCTGATTCTACGATGTGTGATGGGTTCTCGGCATTGTGTGGTGGTGGTACTGGTGAGCTTGCGGTACGACTCTCTCATTTGAGTCATTTTCCATGATTTGAGTACATTTAGGTTGTTGCTTATTGGTGCGTGGGTTGCATGGGTTGTGGATCTAGATTGTATCGATGTGTCATTTCACTAGGGTAGTCGTGTTGAATGAGATGAGGTCATTGAGATCTAGAACGAATACTATCGGATTCGATTTCAGCATGTTAGAAGGATAATATCGGGATTCGACTTAGAAATTTCCTATGGTCCTTGCCAAAGGAGAGGGAGTTTCATGAATGGTTGATCTGAGGAATTGTTATGACTTCTTGCGTGTTTCTTTCATCATTGGCAATATACGAAAGTGTTGGAATGGAGTTTTGTTTAATAAGAGGTTATTACCAGTTTTGTTTAATAAGAGGTTTATTACCAGTTTGAGTTGTGTGGTATGTCATGAGATTTCATCTTGAATTGCAGTTATGGCTCGATACAGCGTGTTCATACTTGTTCAATGTATAGACGCGAGGTTCTGATCTTATGGATAATTTCGAAAGTGGAAATTTGGTTCTAAAGTTCATGGGCTTTGTTAGATTGTGAAATTTCAGTCATGTTGCCTTATCAGACCTATATGAGATAGGGTGACGTGGGATCACCTCCGGGTATGTGCATGGTAAGGTTATACATCGATTTGATGGTTTTCGAAACAACTCTGGACACGTTCGAGGACGAACGTATGTTTAAGTGGGGGAGGATGTAACGATCTGACCGGTCGTTTTGATCATTTGCACTTCGCTCGCCAGTTCTCGAGCATGGCTAGCCCCGTATGATGTATTATGACTTATGTAAATCGTCAGTTTTGGTTTTCAGGTTAAACGGAACAGATATGGAAGAATGATTCTCAACTTGAAGCTTAAATTTGAAAGTTTTGACCTAGAGTTGACTTTTTAGTATTCGACCTTGGATTTGGATTCTATGATTTGGTTAGCTCCGTTAGGTGATTTTGGACTTGGGAGCGCGTCCGGAATGTGATTTGGAGGTCCGTGGTAGATTTAGGCTTGAATTGGCGAAATTGAAATTTTGGCATTTTCCGGTTGGTAGTGGAAATTTTGATATCGGGGTCGGAATAAGATTTTGAAAATTAGAGTAGGTCCGTTGTATCATTTGGGATGTGTGTGCAAAATTTCAGGTCATTCGGATGAAGTTTGATAGACTTTTTGATCGATTGCGGAATTCGAAAGTTTTGGAATCCTTAGGCTTGAATCCGAGGGTGATTTGATATTTCGGCATTGTTTTGAGTATCCCGAGGATTGGGTACAAGTTTGAATAGTGGTATATGACTTGTTCGTATTTTTGGTTGAGGTCCCGGGGGCCTCGGGATGGATTCGGAAGGTTGGCAGGAATTTTGAAATTGAAGTTGAGCAGCTTCAGCTATTGTTCCTGCCATAACCGCACCTGCGGATTGGGGACCGCAGGTGCGGTGTCGCAGATGCGTGGAGGAGGTCGCAGGAGTGGTTTTGGTTATTTGGAGCTGGATCGCAGGTGCGGAGCTTCTAGCGCACCTGAGGGGCCGCAGGTGCGAGGTTGTAACCGCAGATGCGGAATTGGCCCTTAAGTGAAAACCGCAAGTGCAGTTATTTTGATCGCAGAAGTGGTCCGCTGGTATGGTGATTGGTCAGCAGGTGCGGGAACACCTAGGAAAAAACTATACAAGCTTTCCTTCGTGATTTTTAGCCGTGTTCCACGATTTTTGAAATGGCTTGAGAGGTTTTTAAGAAGATTTGAAGAGGGAATCAAGGGATAACGCTTGGAGGTATTTTTTTTTTAACCCAATACTCGACTCGATGGCATTATTTTACTGATTAGGCTTGAAATATATGAAAATTAAGGGTTAAAATTGGAGAATTAGGGCTTGGTATTGGAGAGTTTCCATTGGGGATTTGGGGGCCATTTGGGGTCCAATTTTGATGTTTTTCGTATGCATCGACTCGTAGGAGGATACGGATTTCAGTGATGTGATTTTAATCGAAATTCAAGATGTGGGCCCAGAGGTCGGGTTTGGCCAATTTTAGAATTTTTGAGTTAATTTGACTATTTTTGCTTGGGCTTTGTTCCTTTAGTGCATATTAATGGTATGATACTAATTTTGGTTAGATTCGAGGCGAGTTGAGGCCGAGTCGAGAGGCAAAGGCGTCGCGGAGTAGGATTTTCGTCTAGTTTGAGGTAAGTAATGATTATAAATGTTGTTTTGAGGGTATGAAACATCGAATTTCACATCGTTGTGCTACTTAAGGTGACACACATGTTAGATGACGAGTGTGGGGTCGTGCACCATTGGGGATCGTGACTTGGTCCGTCCCGTACGACTATTAGGTCACGTATTTGATTGAAGGTTGTTTGATATCATTGTTTTCCAGAAAGTACTACTATGTTTTGAGCTGAGTGCCATATTTGGGCCTCGTGCCAACTGTTTTAGACCCTTAGGGGCTTTTTACTACTATTCTTTACTATTTTGACTTAACATCTGTACTCAGTCATACTGTATTTTACTAATTTCACAACCAAGCCATATTAACACTATTTTGATATTTTAAATTATATTTTTGGGCTGAGCTTCCTATTTTACCGTTGCCCGAGTGGCTTGAGAGATTTCTAACTAAGTGAGGCCGAGGGCCTATGTTGTGAGGATATTATGGGATCGGGCTGAACGCCGCAGCAGGTTGTTACTGATTCATGATATTGTGAGGCCGAGGGCCTGATTGATTTATGCCACGAGGTGGCTTGTTATTATGAGGCCGAGGGCCTATTTGATTATGCCAAGAGGTGGCTTGTTATAGTGCTTGGGCTGTAGGAGCCCTTCCGGAGTCTGTACACCCCCAGTGAGTGCGGGTACCCAGTGTGAGTAATGTGATGTAGCCTAAGGGGCTGTTGTTGATTCATATTGTTGTCCGAGGGGATGTAGTTGATTCATGTTATTGCATGAGGGGTTGTTCTTAATCTATGTTTTGCCCGAGGGGCAGTTCTTGATTCATGTTATGCCCGAGGGGCCAATTATGAGTGATTGTGATGTAGCCCGAGGGGCTGGTTCTATTGGCATTATGCTCGATGAGTGGTTTATGGTACTTGTTTTTGCCCGAGGGGCTGTTTACGTTCTATCATTTTTACTCACTGTTTTATCACTCGTTTGAAACTATTCAAAGATGTTTTTAAAAGAAAAAGTTTTACTGAAATTGAGCTTGATTTTGAACGAAATAATTTGATTTATATACTTATTTGGAAACACAATGTACTCGCTGTGGTGTTATGACGTGGATTATGTATTTTTCTTACTGCTCAGTCTTTATTTACTCTTATTACTTACTGAGTTGGCGTACTCACATTACTCCCTGCACTATGTGTGCAGATTCAGGTATTTCTAAACACGGTGGCGGGTGTTGATTACTTAGTGGCAGTTTCATCATAGATAGCAAGGTAGCTGTCTGGCGATCGCAGCCCTGCTTTTCTCCCTCCTTTATTCTTCTTTAGTGTATTTTTGTGATTTTCCCGACCATGTTGGCCTTGATGTCGTCAAAATAGTTGTAGTAGATGCTCATGACTGGTGACATCCCGATGTCGGGCTTGTGCTATATTTCCGCACTGCTTATTTAAACTTATATCGTGGGATTTTAGTTAATTAATGGTTTCAAATGACTTCTTATGATTTTCTGGTTGGTTTTGGGTTTGTGTCGGCTGGCCTAGTTTCATGATAGGCGCCATCACGACCGGGTCAGTTTTAGGGTCGTAACAAATAGTCAATTTAAGAAAGAACAAACTCTTTCAAAATTTGGAAATAGTTCAATTTAAAATTTCTTTTTTACCTTTAACGAGATGATTTATAACTATAAATATCTATAGATTGTTTTAGATTACAAGTTTAAAAAAAAAATCATTTTTGTGAGATGAACTTGAATTGATACCTCCCACATATTAGGAGCTTAGTGCACTGAGCTGTACTTTTTTATTATTGCTTCCTTCTCTTCGGGTGGCGGAGTCTATTCGTCAAAATCTTACTACAGTAGTAATATTATTTTAGGCAAGACTATTAAAGCTTATTTAGTTTGTTATTTAGCGGATTTATTCCATAATTAAGCAGATCAATTTTAGTGCTGTTTTATCATGAATTTTATGAAGGTTTTCAATCAATCAAAATATGTCCCTAATATATGCAGGTGCACATATTTCCATGTTAAGTGGTAAGGGTGTCAATTGTTCGGTTCGGCCGGTTATTTTATAAAATTTGTATCATATCAATTTTTCGGTTATTCTATTATGTATAACCAAAATTAGACTTTTCCAAACCGTACCAATCAAGTCGGTTTCTCTTCGGTATCGGTACGGTTCGGTTAATCTTCGGTATTTTTTAAATATCATCTAAAATTCACCATTAGAAGTATAATGCAATAACATACGTTCTTTTATAGGGCTTAGCAAAACTCTTTAGATATTTTTACTATTTAAAGGGTGATGCATTAAAAAAATGAAAGATGACTAGAGTATAGATCCATCAACGTACTATTCTACATCAACGTAAAAGAAACCAAGCAACGACAAAGAAAATATAAATCACACAAGTAGAAAGATATTAACCAAGCCAGGACTCAAGAATAAAGTTTATAGAAGATTAAATATTTTAAAAAATAAATCAAAATTATATGAAAGGAAACATATTCAATGCATTGTAGTTTGCTACTCGTAATCGCTATAATACTTTATGTCTTGCTAATAAAGATACTTGAAATAACTTAGTTTAAGTAGAAGTAGCATAATAGGTTTTAGGAATTAGTATTTTGAGTTTAATTACTTGTTGGCTTGTAATAATTTTCATAATTCCAAGGCCCAAAGAAAAATTTAATGCATTATTATTTTTAAACTTACTAGATAAATATATTTGTCACATATAAAATTTATTCGATACGGTTCGGTATTTTTCGGTTTATTTTTATAAAATAAAAAACCTACCCTAGTTATCGATGCGGTTATAGATTTATATAAAAACCTACAGTTTCTTAAAAGAAACCTAAAAATCGGTTCGGTACGGTTCGGTTGGTTTAGTCGGTTTTCCAATATCCATTGACACCCCTATTAAGTGGAGTACTTATAAAAATCATTAAAAAATACTAACAAACAAAAATAATCTAACTATATATATATGACATGCAGTTCACAAGAGCTGGGGTCATTTTCTAGAAACCATTATAGGGAACTACCTACCTCCCTCTTCTTAACTACAAATATACAGTTACAATAAAACTTATTGTCGTATAAGTTTTAACAAGTAAATTTGTTATTATGTGGTGTAATAATCGCCATTTAGGCCTTCTTTAAATGATATACCGTGAAGACCAGAAAGCAAGAAACTTCATTGTGATAGTGACAGCTTACCAAACAGTAATTAGGTCTGTATCTAATACGAAAATACAAAGAAAATAAAGTGCTTTATAAATGGAAAGTGGGGGGACTATCTGTATTGGGAAAAAACTGAGTTTATATTAAAGATGACGTGGCATGACACGTGGTTTGGTTAAATGGTCAAAGCGCAACAATTGACTAAGAGGCACGGATGGAGACAGTCACGGGAAGAGGAATTTAAATAGGCACGAGACGAAGTGCAGATACGAGTCTCGTACCAATTCAAGTCATTTACAGCCAACGGATTAAAAGGCATTAAAGACAAAGATCTGATGACAGAAAGGAGTCTGAATTCATTACTAAATACCTGATACGTTAGAAAATTGGTATTTAATAGGAATGATTGTATAACGGCTTATTTAATATCATTTATTGCTCATAATTATATCATTAAAGCTGAGACTTCATTCCTTTACCTAGAATTACCTATAAAAGGAAGAAGTATCATCAGTTGTAAGGACACGGAATACTATTGGGAACTCATTGAAATACAAAATTATTTTCTATTTTACCATCATTCTCAAAAGTATTTTATTTTCGTCTCCTGATTATCAGTAACCCGAATTTCTTTTTAGCTTTGACCAAAGACTCAAATTTTTGGTTAAACAAATTGGTTCTATTACCGGCAAGCTGATAATCTTTTCTTTTAAGCTATATCTTGTCCATTGTCGTCACCATGTCAAACAACAACACCGACAATAACAGTAATAACACATTGGGAAACCATGAGAATCAAATACATCAAAATCAAGATGACATGGTTCCCTCCCCTCCAGATTCACCACGTCAATCTCGTGAAGGCACTCCTGTTACTGAATCCCGTGCTGATCAACAAGAACAATCTGAACACTTTGAAGGAGTTACAACTGAAGCTTTACAAAAGCTAATTGATGCACAGGTCGGCAAAGCTCTTCAGGCACTTGTTAGTCGATTGCCTGCTGCACCACCCACACCAACTCCTAATAATAATACATTGGAGAATCCCCGTTCTGGTCTTGATAATTCTGAAAACGGAGCAACCCCCAATGAACCACAGGAAGGGGGACCAGGTAATTCAAATAATTCATATTTGCAAAATTTAGTACTAACCTTGCAGAAACAGATTAAGGAACAAAATGAGCATTTTGAACAAATCCCTGGAGTTCCGCCTGTAATAAAAGGAGTAGACATGGACAAATACTCACAACAACCATGGAAGCCAAGTGTTGCTCCTCTTCCGATTCCGAAAAAGTTCAAAATGCCTGACATCCCAAAATATGATGGTACTACAGACCCACGTGACTGCATTTACAACAGGCGTGAAAGGCAACGACTTGACCAAACAAGAAATTGAATCAGTACTGATCAAGAAATTTGGAGAAACACTCACCAAGGGTGCATTAACCTGGTATTCTCTTTTATCTGAAAATTCTATTAATTCTTTTACTGAGCTTGCAGATTCTTTTATTAAAGCACATTCGGGAGCACAAAAGGTTGAGAAAAGAATGGAAGATATTTTCAAAATCAAACAAGGGGATTCGGAGTTGCTTAGAAATTTTGTTGATAGATTCCAGCGTGAAAGAATGACTCTACCTCGTGTGCCTGACAATTGGGCTGCAATAGCCTTTGCAAGTAATTTAAATGACAAAAGTTCTGAAGCCACAAGACGACTCAAAGAAAGCCTTCGAGAATTTCCTACAACCACGTGGAATGATGTTTACAACAGGTATAGTACGAAGCTGCGAATTGAAGAAGATACCGTACCTAAGTTTCATCATGAAGAAAGGGGTGGTCCCCGAAGATCAGAAACCGAAAAAAGATCAGGTAAAAATAGGTACGATCCATATATGGGACCTGCAGGAAAAGACCCACGGTCGAAACAAGATAGCCAGCAATATGATCAAAAATCGAGGAACAGGGACTCTGGCTCTTCTTCAAAGTTCAGGAATGATCGGAACAGACAAGAATCACGAGATGATGACAGAAGTTTAAAGGCACGATTCGGCGGATATAATTTTAATGTCTCTACCTCCGAGCTCGTAGCTGTTTTAAGAAGCATGGGAGATAAGGTACGGTGGCCAAAAGAGATGCGGTCAAATCCAAGTAGGCGCAATCCAGATGATTGGTGCGAATTCCACAATGATCACGAGCACAAAACTTCCGAATGTAGATTCTTGCAGAGTGAAGTGGATCATCTATTGAAGCAAGGATACCTCACTGAGTTATTTAGCGAGAAAGGAAAACAAGCTTATATAAAAAACAAGCAAGAGCCACCACAACCTCCTTCACCCAAGAGGACAGTGAATGTCATAAACGGAGGAGAAGATATTCACGGCATAACCTACACAACCTCCAACAAGGTTTCTAAGGTAATAATTACACACGGGAAACGGGTGCGGCAGGTCCTAGAAAATGAAAGTATCTCGTTCGATGACGCAGATACCGAAGGAGTGACAACTCCACATAACGACGCACTGGTAATATCTTTACTTGTACATGATACTAATGTAAAATGAGTTTTGATTGATCCAGGGAGTTCTGTAAATATTATATTACTAAGGGTACTACGGGAAATGCAAGCTGAAGACAAAATGATACTCAAGGCGCACACCTTGTCAGGCTTCGACAATTCAAGTGTAGTAACAAAAGGAGAGGTAATTCTAACAACTTTTGCTACGGGTGTTGTTAAAGAAACTAAATTTCAGGTAGTTGATATAGAAATGGCCTACAATATGATCATGGGGAGACCATGGATACACGATATGGATGTTGTCCCATCAACTCTGCATCAGGTTATTAAATTCCCATCACCATGGGGAATTTGCCAAATTCGTGGAGATCAGCAGATGGCCAGAAGTGTCAATGCTGTAACAAGTACGAGCACCGTAAATAAAGAAAAATAGCAATTACAGGAAACAGTTGAAGGTAAAAAAGATCAAACTTCAGCTGAACAAGAAAAGACATATTTGGACTCAAGGCCTGACACAATTCAGGAACTTGAAGAAAATGAAAGCATCAAAACGACAATTGAAGAGCTTGAGGCAGTGATGTTATTTGAGCAATGGCCTGAACGGAAGGTTTATGTCGAGACCAATTTAAGCTTAAACATGCGAGGTATGATAATCGAATTTTTAAAAGCTAACTTAGACTGCTTTGCTTGGTCCCACGCTGATATGACAGGGATACCACCGGATGTGATGACTCACAAACTCAATGAGGACCCTTCTTTCACACCAATAAAGCAAAAGAAAAGAAAGCAAGGTGACTTTCAAGAACCAGGTGATTCAGGATGAGATCCAAAAATTATTAAAAATTGGATCGATTCGTGAGGTAAAGTATCCTAATTGGTTAGCAAACACGGTGGTCGTACCCAAGAAAAATGGTAAGTGGCGTGTTTGTGTGGATTATACCGATTTAAATAAAGCCTGTCCAAAAGATTCCTTTCCCTTACCGCATATAGACCAACTAATTGATGCAACCGCAGGTCATGAACTTTTAAGTTTTTTAGATGCATACTCGGGATATAATCAAATTAAAATGGATCCTGGTGATGAAGAAAAAACTTCTTTCATCACAGACAGGGGGACTTACTGTTATAAAGTAATGCCCTTTGGTCTCAAAAATGCTGGGGCAACCTATCAAAGGTTGGTCACCAAAATGTTCCAAGAACATTTAGGGGTATATATAGACGATATGCTCGTCAAAACCCAGCGATCTCATGATCATATTTCTCATCTATCTGTTACATTTGAAATTTTGCGAAAATTTAATATGAAACTCAACCCAGAAAAATGTGCATTTGGAGTTGCATCAGGTAAGTTTTTGGGTTTTCTTGTTTCTAACCGTGGTATTGAAGTGAATCCTTCTCAGATCAAAGCAATAGAAGAAATCCCTGATATCCTTACTAATAAAAAGGAAGTACAAAGATTAACGGGAAGAATTGCAGCTTTGGGGAGATTTATTTCCAAATCCTCAGAAAGGTGTTTTAAGTTTTTCTCTGCACTCAAAAAGCAAGATCATTTTGAATGGAATGAAGATTGTCAACAAGCCCTTAGAAATTTGAAAGCTTATTTGTCAAAACCACCGTTGTTGGCAAAACCAAAGGTGGGGGAAAAACTTCTCATCTATCTGGCCGTATCTGAAGTCGCGGTGAGTGATGTTTTAGTCCGCGAGGACCAAGGTAAACAATCTCCTATTTATTATGTAAGTAAGTCCTTATTGGAAGCTGAGACACGATACCCACAGCTAGAAAAATTAGCATTAGCTTTGATCATGACATCTTAGAAAATTAAGACCTTATTTTCAATGTCATCCCATTAATGTAGTTACTGCTTTTCCGCTTCGAAATATTTTGCATAAACACGAACTTTCAGGAAGATTAGCAAAATGGGCTATAGAACTAAGTGAATATGAAGTTGTTTATCAACCCAGGACCGCTATAAAATCTCAAGTACTAGCTGATTTCGTGGCTGATTTTAGCCAGGGGATGCATTTAGAAGCAGAAAAAGAATTACTAATTTTTAATGGTGCAAACCCGGGGACTTGGATTTTATTCACTGACGGTTCATCTAATGTAAAAGGGGCAGGCTTAAGAATAGTCCTTGTACCACCTGCGGGTGAGACTATAAGACAGGCTATAAAATGTCATTATATAACTAACAACGAAGCAGAGTATGAGGCTGTAATTGCAGGTTTAGAATTGGCGCGAGAACTCGGCATAACACAGATTATAATCAAGAGTGATTCTAAACTCATGGTCAATCAAATGCTGGGGACTTATACAGCCAGAGAGACGCGAATGCAAGAGTACCTCGCAAAGGTACGGGAGTTAATAAAATAATTCCAAACTTGGAAAGTAGTGCAGATCCCAAGAGATGAGAATGTAGAGGCAGATGCTTTAGCAAATCTCGCATCTGCAACAGACGTAGCAAATGATACAAATGCTTCAGTCATACATTTATTTCATTCCGTTCTCGAATCTGATAAAAACGAGGTAAATATCATTTAACATGGGATTGGAGAAACGAAATTGTTGCCTTTTTACAGCACGGTACCGTGCCTAATGACAAAGGAAAGGCTCACGCGCTTCGTAAAAAAGCTGCTCGATATTGTTTATATCAAGGAAATCTTTATCGAAAGATGTTCGGTGGACCACTAGCAAGGTGTCTCGGACCTTCTCAAATAGAATATGTGATGCGAGAAGTGCACGAAGGACATTATGGGAATCACGGAACGTTAATTCGCACAGGATATTATTGGCCTAAGATGGAAGAAGAAGAAACCAGTTTCGTGTCCAAATGTGATAAATGTCAAAGGTACGGCAACAATATGCACAAACCAACTGAGTTACTACATCCTGTTATAGCCCCGTGGCCCTTTATGAAATGGGGAATGGATATCGTAGGTCCACTTCTACAAGCAAAAGGTCAGGTAAAGTTTCTACTTGTACTTACATATTATTTCACTAAATGGGTAGAAGCAGGGGCATTTAAACAGGTACGAGAGAAAGAAGTTAAAGACTTCATATGGCGAAATATAATATGTCGTTTTGGAGCACCAAAGGAGATCGTGTGTGACAATGGACCACAATTCATTGGAGCTCAATCACAGAATTTCTTCGAAGTTGGCAGATCAAAAGGATAACGTCTACGCCATACCATCCAGTAGGTAATGGACAAGCAGAATCTACTAACAAAGTCATTATCAACAGCTTGAAGAAGAGGTTACAGGATTCAAAAGGTAATTGACCTGAGGTGTTACCTGGAGTATTATGGGCTAAATCGTACAACGACCAAAACAAGCACTGGAGAAACACCATTTTCAATGGTTTATGGTACGGAAGCCTTAATTCCAGTTGAAATAGGTGAGCCAAGCACACGGTACGATCAGGCAACGGAGGAATCTAATGATGAAGAGATACGGGTCAACCTTGATTTACTTGAAGGAAGAAGAGAAGCTGCATTGATAAGGATGGCAGCACAAAAGCAAGTAATTGAACGATATTACAATAGGAAAGCACGCCTCAGATTTTTCAAAATTGGGGACTTCGTGCTTAAAAAGGTGTTCCAATCTGCAAAGGCTGCTAACTCAGGAAAGCTAAGTCCAACATGGGAAGGACCATACAAAATCCGTGACATTGCGGGAAAATGAGCATACCAGTTGGAGACAATGGACGGTAAAGTTTTACCCTCACATTGGAATGCCGTCCACTTAAAAAGTTATTACTTTTGAGAAAGTACCTACGGTCAGGTATCACCATGTTAAAATTTCGCTCTTGGATTATTAATATTTTACTAACGATTTTAGATGCTAGGCAAAATACCCTAACTCGTGCCAAATGATGAGTCACAACCTGCAAGGCAAAATGGAGTATTCTTAAATTCCTAGCCCAGGGTTACAATTAATCTGATGGAAATACACACGAGTTAGGCAGTCTTCATCTATAATCGCACCTTCGAGTCCCGTATATCTTTCTGTTTCAGGAAAAGGGCCAAAGTAAAAGAAATAAACAAGTGCTCGAGGCTTCATACTTCACCGCTCAAACACTTGGGGGACTACAATATTGTACACAGATACGTGTAGAAATGCAGATACGAATATCGAACAAAAGTCGGTCACAAAGAGACAAGTGTTGAGTAAAAGTTACGAAGTCTTCAGCATTCATGAGAATAACAGAGTCATCTCTCAAAACTCATAAACAAAGTCACCTCTCAAACCCTTCTTAATATATAAAGATAGGGTCATGACTATGTACTGAAACAGGTTATGAAGAAAAACCTTGTTTATTCTATGTTATGTACAAATCTGTTACAAGAAAAACAGTTACGAGAAAGTTGTAGATGTATTGTAATACATGTAATAGTCAAACACTTGTTAAAGTTTATGAATAAAAACTTGCCAAAGTTGTTTCATACAAAACGTGTGTATTCCTATTTCTTTCATCGTATTATAACACCATTATGAAGTTGAGACGTCTTCTTCATTAAGTGTCGATAAAATAAAAGGGCCCTCTTTTATAAGCCTCATGTTGATAATCCATGAGAAGAATCATAAAGCATTTTAAAAGGATAAAAATGCTAAGCTATTCTATAAGTCCTAGATAAATGGGCAAGAATAAAATATACAGAAGTACCAACAAAAACTTCTTAATATAAAAGACCAAGTACGAACTTAGTCAGCAAAATATTTGTTTTTTACAAATGCCCCATTATGATAACTGGGGACTTCATCAAAAGATCCCTTACAGCAATTTCATTTTCATCTAGTCACTGAAGGGTTTGGAACATCAGAAGTTTCACCCTCGGGAGCAGGAATTGCAACCCCAATTGCTGCAGTAGCCACTTTTTCATTTAAAAGCTCTTCCGTTCCAGGAGCTTCAAGTATAGGAGAAGGAGTATCAGTAGATTGTTGACTTTTCTCGATGGTATCTACAACTTTGGCCAGTTCAGACTGCAAGTCAAAGCCTTCCTGAGCAGCTTCCATCAAAGCATCACGACGAGATTTTAGGAAAGCCCTACTCACCTCTATGTTGAAGTTCTCCTCCAGAAGTCCATATTCCTTTTCCCACATAGCAAGATCGTTTTTCAAGATTTGGTGCTCAGCTAAATGGGAATCAAGGGAAGCTTCAAGAGAGGCATGAGAACTCTTCAAAGCATGAATCTCGTCAAAAGAAGTCTGTAAGTCAGCTTGAGCTTGAGTCAAGCTTTGCACTAACTCTCCTGCATACTCTTCTTTCTTAGCCAAAAGTGCCTTAAGCTCCCTAACTTCTTCACTAGCCTTTGATAATTGTTCTGACAAAGAGCATTCCAAAAGCTCTTTGTCTCTTTTAAATTGGCTTGAAGAAGCCTTGGCAGTTGCCAGTTCAGAAGTCAAACCACGGTTTTGCTGCTCCAGGAGGTTTTTATTTTCTTGCAACTCCTCTATGGTCCCTTGAGCATTCTCAAACTGTTCTTTCCAATTGGCTGCTTCAAGCTGGGCTCCCCTGGCTATTTCTTCGGCCTCGTGGATAGTTTTTTCAGACTCACGGGCTTTTCTTTCCAGAAGGGAAATTCTTCCCATTAATTCCGTACCAATGAGGTTAGCCTACAGAGACAACTCAAAGAAATGTGGGATTGAAGATAAAAAAAACTTGTTGGTAAGAAGAGGAAAAATACCTTCAAAGTAGAATGAACTATGTCATTCATCAGAGTCAAGAAGCTATGGCTCTCCATCTTCTTCTTCTCAATATCTCCAATTAGGGGCTCGAGCCAAACATCGGCTCTACCAGTCTTTCTCAAGAGGCTATGGTTGGCAGGAACTTCAAGAGTAACGCTTCTCATAGTCATACTTCCACTGCTAGAACCCGTCTCTGTACGATGAATAGAGGGAAAAGGAGCAATGGAAGGAATGGAAGGAGAAGATGCAGAAACATGAATGGAAGGAGAAGATGTAGAAACCAACGTAGGAACAGAAGCAGGTGCAGTAGAAACTGCCAACGGAACGGACATAGGAGCGGTAGAAACTGGCAAAAGAAAGGAAGTCGTCAAAACTGGTAAAGAAATACTTACGGTTGGCAGTGGAATAGAGGAAATAGGAACGAATGAGGAAAGAGGAGCTTCATCAAAAACAGGGCCGAGCTCGCCACTCTCGAAACCACTATCAAAAAGATGCTGAATTGACTCATTATTATCTCTTGGTTCGGTGTCTTCGTCAGAATGAATCAAAACAGGCTCGGTGGTTGAGGTTCGAGCAGGAGTATCTTCAATTTCATCATCAATGATTATTCGCCTCCTGACCCTTGGCCTGGTAATTAAGGAGGTACCCTCCTCTTCATCAGAACTTTCTTTTATAGCTTTCCTTTTTGGCAGCAAGGCTCGAGCCTTATCCAAATCAAGAGCAGCATTAGCAGACATGCGAATGGCCATAGCTACTTCAGCCGTCATTCCTCTAACGCCAAATCCTGAGTAAAGGAAGGATACACATGATCAAAATTGAGGAAAAAATGCTTAACATGTAAATAAACATATAAAAACAGGCATACCATGTGTTTTCACCTTCCAGCCATGTAAGGAAGAAATCGATTTCCAAGTTCTTTGCTCCCTAGGAGCAATCTTCAAAAGTGAGTCTACCCAACCACGGAAGTTGGGAATAGGTTCCACATCTCTCATGGTTGCTACAAAAAACCAAGAAGAGACGAGGTTAAAAACAAATTTCTTCTGAAATTCTCAAGAGTAGGTACGGTAAGTAAAAGGAAACCTACGTGCAAAATTCCACTTCTCAGGGAAGGGAATATTTGTTTCGCCAATCAAGTCCACCGTACGAACAGCAACGTAACGGATGTACCATCCACGATCTTTGTCATCTTCAGGATTTACCAGAACTTTTTTGCTCCTTGCAGTTAAGGTAAAAACCCCATGGCGTATTAAGTTAGGGTGGTATAAATGAATGAGGTGAGAGAAGGTGAAATTGACATTGGCTTTGGAAGATAAGTATCTCAAACAAGCCACTGTTCTCCACACTAGGGGACCAATTTGGGCCAAACAAATTGTAAAGAAACGGCAAAAATCAAGAATAACTGGGTCAATCGGAGGATTAAAACCTAAAGTGAAGGGGTAAGTATAAACAAAAGAATACCCACTTCTAAAGGAGGAAATTCTCTGATTTGGGGAAGGAATTGACATTCGAAGACTATCCTTCCAGTTACAATCTCTTCTTATGGTGGGGATTGTAAGCTCGGTTACTATTGTAGGATAAATATCGGCTTTTTCCAAATTTGCAATTTGCTTCTGAAGAGACGTTTTGTCACTTTCAAAAGACAAATCGCTGGGAACTATCTCATCAACTAAGGGTTCTTGAGAAGAATCAAGAATTTCTCTACTTCTAGAAGAAGGGGCCTTTGGGATAGAACTCCTTGAAGAAGAACCAGAGGAGCCGCCTCGAGTAGATTCTAACCTTGTTCGAAGCTTACCTCCTCCGCCTCTTCTGTGTCTAACAGGGGCGTTGGGGAATTAGTCTAGAATCGGAACTTTTTTACGGTTAGGGTTTGAAGATGACATTGTTAGAAAAGATAAGTCGAAAGAAAGTAGAAATAAAGAAGAAAATGTTTGTTGAAGATTTGTGAAGAAGACAAAGGAAGAAAAAGTTATGTATATAATGGGAACCGTCAAACTTAGAAGTGTAATGATGGAAAGCCTATAATAAAGACAACTATCACTTCGTGAATAGTGAGAATGAAGAAGTCTTGAAAAAGGGTGTAAATAGCAGAATCAATCAGAAAATGACACATGGGCAGAACATTAAATGGAAAAGATTACTGAGGCGTTAATACTGTCATAAGCATTAATTGTGGCGAAAATTCCTTTTTTATGAAGATCCACTTCCCAATTATTTAATTGATAAATAAATGGAAAGTGGGGGGACTATCTATATTGGGGAAAAACTGAGTTTATATTAAAGATGACGTGGCATGACACGTGGTTTGGTTAAATGGTCAAAGCGCAACAATTGACTAAGAGGCACGGATGAAGTCAGCCACGGGAAGAGGAATTTAAATAGGCACGAGACGAAGTGCAGATACGAGTCTCGTACCAATTCAAGTCATTTACAGCCAACAGATTAGAAGGCATTAAAGACAAAGATCTGATGACAGAAAGGAGTCCAAATTCATTATTAAATACCTGATACGTTAGAAAATTGGTATTTAATAGGAATGATTGTATAACGGCTTATTTAATATCATTTATTACTCATAATTATATCATTAAAGCTGAGGCTTCATTCCTTTACCTAGAATTACCTATAAAAGGAAGAAGTATCATCAGTTGTAAGGACACGGAATACTATTGGGAACTCATTGAAATACAAAATTATTTGCTATTTTACCATCATTCTCAAAAGTATTTTATTTTCGTCTCCTGATTATCAGTAACCCGAATTTCTTTTTAGCTTTGACCAAAGACTCAAATTTTTGGTTAAACAGCTTTGTCCATTTATCCAAAAGCATGTCAATTGTTTGTTACCAGGGGAAGATGCATATATAACCAAACGGTGTCATGCAATAGTGCTTTGGTGGAAAATTTTACGGAATATATATAGTAATATTGTATGGTTATAATAAGATAAAGAAAATAATACCACTTAACACATTTAGTGTCGCTTGGCATGCTAGTTAAGTTCTTGAATTTTTTCTAAGAGGTTAGAGGTTTAAATTCCAATTAGATCATATTTTTTAAATATTTTAAAGAGCTTCTATTGTTAAAAATTGTGGTAAGGTAAAATTGAACTAATGGCCTCTTATAAAACCAATGGACTAAGGTTATTTTTCGTTGAGTAATAAGACAATTAACATCATTTATTCTTCACTCTTCTATATATTTACACCCTTGTTTGTTATATCTCTTTTAGCTAACCTCATAGCACTGGCCTCCCACCCATTAGGTAGTTGGCAGAATGAGAAAACTCCATTTAATTATCAAACGTCCCGCGTATAATATGAGGTCTTGGATTTGTATTTTGAGCAGATTATTAACTATATCAAATATTGTAGATCTAGAAAATACACAAAACATAAAACAGAAAAATACAAATTTGCAACTGTGTTTTTAACTTCTTCTTTTTTTCTAAAGCAATACACTTTAGGAGTATAGTATGAGTTGAATCTTTGTATGGACTGTGCCCGAAAAAATCTAGGAGTAGCTTTTAAGATGAGCTGGAATTGCAATTTGGGAAGATATAATATCCAGCTCGTTATCATTACTAACTAAATTCGTTGTTTAATTATTATTAGTACTTTTTAGTTTCAAATGCTTGTCCTGCTCCAGAATGTTCAAAAAATTGGAGTTTATGCCATTGGAGTTTATGCCATAAGATTACCCTAGTTCAATGATTATCACTATCACGTTTTGGTTTTAGAGGAACAGAAAAATGCTGACATGATAGGGTAACAAGAACAAAAGTGAGACTATCGTAACACCACCTGACTTGATAGAATTATGCCAAATGGTGGTCAAACGTCATGGGGAAAATAAATTATTTCGTACCAATGGTGGGAATAATATACTCCTTCCGTTTAAGTTTATGTGTGTCACAGCTCCTCGTTACACCTCGAAGGGTATATAAGGGAGTTTTTCTAATTAAAGTGACATTATTTGATATGGAATTATTTTATTTATTTTTTAAGAGTCGCCACTTGGAATAATTTATTATGGTGTTTCAAGTAACCGGTTTATTTAAAATCCCAAATCGAGGAAATTTTTGAATTTATTTAAAAGTCTGCGAACCAGAAATTCTAGATAAGAAATTCTGTTTGTATTAGTCATATCAAAATCTGACTGCCACGACCAGGTTGCCCACGACCCGTTTTTAGAAATCGGGTAGTGAAAGTCAATAGAGTCCACTTCATTTCTCCTGCAAGATATCCGACACATCGAAAATAGCAATGCCTAGAGTCACGACCAAAACGCACCACTGACCCAAGCGCGCCAAGTCACGGTGGGGCTGAAGAGGTTTCGACTATATATATAACCCATGAAGGCTTTCAGAGGGGGCTTCTCCGGGTTTTACCTAGGGAGAAAATGAAGCAAAAGCTCCATCCCTGTATCCTAGAGAAAAAGCAATTGTAATCCCTTTTCCTTAAAGATTGAGGAAGAAGGCAATATTGAATTTTAATGAGATCATTGATATTTTCTTCATCCCTTATACATGTATTATTATAAAATCTCTCGATCTGGAATCAATTAAGTTTGACTATGATTTACCCATGTATCTTTGATTGATTTGTTCGAAAAGATCTTAACATCTTTTGAGTCAAACAATTTGGCGCCGTCAGTAGGGATTTCCTAGTGAAAACTCCTAGTTTTTCCCAGATCAAAGCTGAGAAACACGATCATTCACCGACAGAAGCACGAAGGAAGAATCTAACTCACGCGAGACACGAATACAACGCATTAAGAGAAGGAAAGCCGAGTGAGTCCACCGAACCCAGAACTCCTCGCCCTATCACCCGCAAATCTTCTAAATTAGACAAACGGTGCTCCAGAACCAACTTTCTCCCACCGAACCACCGGACGGGAGCGAAGAAAACCTCACCATCACATCCTACCCTCCGCTAGGGCAAGCACATAAGGCCCTCTCGAACGAACGAACACAAGGGCATCTAGATGGAAAAACAAAAAGTACTACGATACAGCCGAAGCCCTCCCAGCCGGTAGCATCTCCCAGATGAATGGCCGGAGTTAGGCAAGAAAGCTATAATCCATATACAACGCAAGTCTATATGAAACGCCGACACCTCCTGTCCACCAAAGTTGCACCCTCTGATGCAAGCAACACCAAACAAACTAGGATTCCAACGGAGGATGCCCAACTCTCCAGAAACTGGGACTGACGACGGGCTGTTATTTCGATAAGTTCAAAATAACACCCTTTAAGGCCAAGGGCCTTCGCCCTCAGAAAAAGAAAGGTTCGACCTCGATCGAACAACGACGGGTTGTTATTTCAATAAGTTCGAAATAACACCCGTTAAGGCCAAGGGCCTTCGCCATCAAAGAAAAAGAAAGGTTCGACCTCGATCGAACAACGACAGGTTGTTATTTCGATAAGTTTGAAATAATACTCTTTAAGGCCAAGGGCCTTCGCCATCAGAGAAAAAGAAAGGTTCGACCTCGATCGAACAACGACGGGTTGTTATTCGATAAGTTTGAAATAACACCCTTTAAGGCCAAGTGCCTTCTCCATCAGAGAAAAAGAAAGGTTTGAGCTCGATCGAACAACAACGGGTTGTTATTTCGATAAGTTCGAAATAACACCCTTTAAGGCCAAGGGCCTTCGCCATCAGGAAAAGGAAGGTTCGACCTCGATCGAACGACGACGGGCTATTATTTCGAAAAGCTCGAAATAAAACCCTTTAAGGCCAAGGGCCTTCGCCATCAAAAAAAGAAGAAGAAAGGTTCGACCTCGATCGAACAACGATGGGTTATTATTTCGATAAGTTAAAAATAACACCCTTTAAGGCCAAGGGCCTTCGCCATCAGAGAAAAAGAAAGGTTCGACCTCGATCGAATGACGACGGGTTGTTATTTTGATAAGCTCAAAATAAAACCCTTTAAGGCCAAGGGCCTTCGCCATCAGAAAATGAAAGGTTCGACCTCGATCGAATGACGACGGGTTGTTATTTCAATAAGTTCGAAATAACACCCTTTAAGGCCAAGGGCCTTCGCCATCAGAGAAAAAGAAAGGTTCGACCTCGATCGAATGACGAAGGGTTGTTATTTCGATAAGTTCGAAATAACACCCTTTAAGGCCAAGGGCCTTCTCCATCAGAAAAAGAAAGCTTCGACCTCGATAAAACAACGACGGGTTGTTATTTCGATAAGTTCGAAATAACACCCTTTAAGGCCAAGAGGCTTCACCATCAAGAAAAGAAAGGTTCGACCTCGATCGAACAACGAGGGGTTGTTATTTCGATAAGCTCGAAATAACACCCTTTGAGACCAAGGGCTTTCGCCATACAAAAAAAGGAAAGGTTCGACCTCGATCGAACGACGACGGGTTGTTATTTCGATAAGTTCAAAATAATACCCTTTAAGGCCAAGGGCCTTCGCCATCAGAAAAAGGAAGGTTCGACCTCGATGGAACGGCGACGAGTTGTTATTTCGATAAGTTCGAAATAACACCCTTTAAGGCGAAGGGCCTTCGCCATCAGGAAAAGGGAAGGTTTGACCTCGATCGAACAACGATGGGCTGTTATTTCGAAAAAGTACAAAATAACACCCTTCAAAATCGGGACTCGTCAGGCGAATCTCTATCTTGCACCACAGCCACGAACAGTTGAGATAAACAAAAAAAGGTACAAGGCAAATATAGAATGAGAGAACTTTTATTTATGCAAAGTCATAACGCAGGCTACCGCCGCCAACATATGGCCCAGGCCAACCAATAAAAAAAGGGGGGAGAACGAACAAACGACAAACAACGAACAAAACAAAAATAAAAACGAAAGACAACATTCTTTATTCGGCATCATCATCACCACTGTCATCACCATCACCACGAGGTTCATCATCATCACCATCCGCACCCCCATTAGCTTCAGGCGTCGCTTCGTCGTATCCACAATTGATGCGAGCTTTCGCTCGCGCTTCTTCATAAGCGGCCTCAGCCACGGTTCCTGCTTCCCACAAACCCTTATATATGTCCCGCTGGTCTTCGGCATAAACCCAGAGCTCATGCACTTGGCAGAGAACGGCAGCGGGAGATGATTCAACCTAAGCCTTTAGTCGCTCATTCTTCGCCTCCAGGGCCATGACCCAATCTCCCAGAACCGAAGCCTCCTGACAATCGTGCTAATCCGCTCCTCGAGCCTCGCCTCCATAAGAGTAGTTGTTGCTCTCTCTGACTCCTGTTCAGATAGGAGTACGCAGATAGTGTCCTCCAGGGCCGCTGCCCTCGCCAAAGCCTCAAACCAGCCTCTCTTAATATTCTCCAAACCAACAACCTTGCTCTCCATCGCGGCCAACTTCCCTCTCCACTCTGCGCTCATCACCTCGACTCGGACCAAGTTCTGGTCCATCTCCAACTGCATAAACCTCAACTTGCCCTACAAATGCTCACACTCTGCAACAATCCCCTTACCCAATTCAAGCCCCTCGTCCTTGATGCAGAGTTGCTCCTCAAGTTTGCTCTTGCTACGGATCGTCTGCATCAATTCCTGAACCCTTTTCTCCAACTCCTCACCAAGAGCCTCGTTGTAGGGATCCGTCCTCAACCGCTCGTGCATCTCGCGACATCTGTCACGATAGCGACGGTACTTCTCCAGCATCTTCAAGAAGATCATTGCCCGGACGTTGGCCCTACGAATGCTTTCCACTTCCACCATGTATGTCTAAAATTCATAAAGACGGGGTTAAGCTAATTCTTTCGAACAAGGGAAAAGATTAAAGCGAGAACCAAAGGCAATGCACAATCAAGCCCATGAAGGCCACCTCATTCCTCAACTCGGCATCAGGGGTATCCCGAAGGGACTCATTCTCAACTTATGAACATAATAGGCTGAACTGCGGCACCAGATCCTCCCCTTCTGCCAAGAGGTTAATGCCTGAAGGGATCTGAAGAATACGGGCCGAGCCCCCCGCATGAACCACCGAATGAGTGAGGCCCTCCTCGAACATCCTAACATCATCAGGATCCAGGTCTAACTCAGATTCATACTCGTCAACCACCACACCTTTTCCCCTTTCCGCTGCTGAAGGAGGAACACGATCCACAGCGGAAGATGAGGGCACGTCTGAAGTCACAACAGCAGCGCCAGAAGTTTGGTTCTCTACCATGACAAGGTGTTGATCATCAGTAACAGCAGGTACTTCTGGTTGAGCCAAGGAGGCGGATGGAGTTTCTGATTGCTGATCACGGGAGCCAACAACTTCAACAGTTGGGTCCGCCCATATGAGAGAAGTCGTAATAACACCTTCTCCCGAGTTCGTCGGGGGAGAGTCGTCCAGGCGAATCACTGTCGTGGGTGCCGTCTCAAACTCTACTCTTCGTCTCTTCGACGGCTCCTCTTCCTCTCCAGTCGACGGTGACTCGCTCGTAGGATAGACGATATTGGTCGGGACCTCGTCCTGAGAAGCAGCACTCGCTAGAGTAGCCAAGGCCGCAAATTTGACCAAAGAAGCCCTCGACGAAGGTCGTATAGTGGGTACAGTGAAAAGACGAGCGGATGCGGCCGGTTGGTGAAAGGCTAGCTGAGGTGCCCTTGCTCTCCGTACCCTCCCTGATAATGACGAACGATGCATAAGAGTCTAAACAAAAAAGAGAAGAGAGGAAAAACAGTAGATAAGGATGTCATCTCACCTGAAATAGGCCTGCGTCCAAACCTCTCGTGAAAAGTCGACCAGGTGCGAATTCCCACTGTGTGGGGAAGAATGGCCTACACCCATTCAAAAATCCCATCAACAGACGGCGGGGGTAATCTCTCAGCTGCAGAAAAATAGAGCAGTTTAGCATTCGCGGACAATGGTCGAACGTTTCATTAATTAAAGACGCAAACTTACGGGCAAAGTTTCATCTCTCGGGGAATCACGTCGGGTCCGCCACAATATGCACGGTCCGCACATAAAAATAATTTTCATAGAAATGACGGTTGGTTATGTCATCCATCTTCACCACCAGACCCCTCGATCCCCGAAGACGCGCGTAAATCATCGTAACTCAAATCAGTTGTGGAGCAAAAATGCTAAGCATATGGCCCAAAGTGACCTTACGACCGGTAAGTTCCGCATACTTGAGCAACATAAGAAACAACTTGTACAAATAAGGCGAATGCTGAGTAGGGCACACCTCGTAGTAACGGCAGAAATGTACCACCAACATGGGAAGAGGAAGTGTGTACCCGACAATGAAGGGGTAGGCGTAGAACACACAACATCCGGGGCGGTTGAAGTGAACTCTGTCGTCCCCCTCCGCCGGCCGCATCTCGATGAAATTGGGGATTCCCCACTGTTCCCTCAAATCTACAATTCCCCTTTCTCTCATAATGGAAGCGACGGGTTCCGGCTTCGCTCTACTGCCGAAACTAAAGTCAGTCGCGTCCCTCCCTGGGCGAGGCAGAATCTCATCTACCGAGGGAACCTCCTCTTCCTCCACCGCATCCACTTCTCCGGTGATCTGAATAGAACTCTCTGGTACCGGATTAGCGGTAGGGAGATTATCACGAGAGGAATCGCCAGCCATTCTTAAAAGAAAACTCTCCAAGAGAAGCAATACGAAGAAAATATAAAAGGTTTCAGTGAGCAAGAAGGTAAGCTAGAATTCGAGGTATCAGAAAAAGCAATATCTGAAGAACCCTCTCAAACGAATGATGAAGTGTATCAATAAGATGACAAGTTCCCCTATTTATAAGAGACATAAACTCCCTGAGCACGAAACCCAAGAGTCGCCTTTTGAATCTGATGGGGCATGAAACATTTCAGTTTCCCAGGAACGTGTGTCATAATGGTGGCATACACAAACCAACGCTTCATTGCCAACCGGCGTTTCGATTCCAAAACCATCGCAACGGTCCACGAGTACCGAAAGAACACCTCCACTCCACCAAAAAATCCACTGAACGCGACTAAGGAATGGAAAATTGGGGATTAGATTCCTCTCGACTACGCTGTAAATATGATCCGTCCGTCGAACTCGACAAAGGACGACCCCGACAGACGGAGGGACTAATTGTATTGGTCAAAATCTGACCACCCCGACCAGGTTGCCCACGACCCCTTTTTAGCAGTCGGGTAGTAAAAATCAATAGAGTCCGCTTCATTTCTCCTCCAAGATATCCGACACATCGAAAAGAGCAATGCCTAGAGTCACGACCAGAACGCACCACTGACCCAAGCACACCAAGTCACGGTAGGGGTGAAGAGGTTTCGACTATATATATAGCCTAGGAAGGCTTTCAAGAGGGGGCGTGCTTCTCCGAGTTTTACCTAGGGAGAAAATGAAGCAAAAGCTCCATCCGTGTATCCTAGAGAAAAAGCAATTGTAATCCATTTTCCTCAAAGACTGAGGAAGAAGGCGATATTGAATCTTAATGAGATCATTGATATTTTCTTCATCCCTTATACATGTATTATTATGAAATCTCTCGATCTGGAATCAATTAAGTTTGACTATAACTTATCCCTTCATTTTTGATTGATTTGTTCGAAAAGATCGTAACATATTTTGAGTCAAACACTGTTAACCGGGGAGAAGGTGTTAGGCATTTTCGGATTCTGTGGTTCTAGCACGGTTGCTTAGCAATTTATACTTGGCTTAAGTTGTTTAATTAATTATTTTAGAACCTATGTGCATTTACCTTTTACCGCTTGTAATTGCTTGATTATTCGTAATTAAAGAATTGAGTCACGCGTACGTGTACTCATTTCGTTTGGCGCGTCAAAAATCATGTCACACATACGTGTCCACAATTAATCACGCTTTATTGATTATTAAAAAAGTTTGGCCGAAGTTGCGCAAACGCATACCTCGGTTTATTTTTTAGAACGAAATTCATAATTATATTACGCGAACGTATACATAATCACGATAATAAATTTAAAATGTGTCTAAAGCGTACTATTCATAATTCTTCCTAATCTTTGAGATTATTGTGATGCCAAATTTATGGACAAGATATTATTGAGGAGAAAATAGGGTAGCTAACATGATCTATTACTTGGCGAGATTCCTTATGGCTCAAAACCCATCTTATGGCCCATTCTTATTCCTTGCCAAGAAAGGAACAACTCCAATTTTTCCGTCTACCCAATTAAAAGCATTTATTCAAGAACCAAGACTTGACGAGATGCATTACAATCGAAATAAAAACTAATTAAAACAATTTAAACGAAAACTAAGACATGCTACTCAAACAACATAGAATCACAATCAACCAACACGCGTACCAAGCTATCATAACACAATAAAATGAGAATGAAAATTGAAAAATAGACCTTTTATTGATGAACAAAGCTGAAAATTGCAAGTCAATCGAGCTAAACAAAGCAACAATCCTTGAACCGAAACACCGAAATTACAAACTGGAACCTCGAATCGACGTCGGAAAGCTCGAAACCCAAATCGATCTCAGTCAAACGATAAGTAAAACCTCAAATATGTGACAACTGATTACAAATGCAGACAAATGAATGAGCGAACGAGTCATAACAAATCCAGAAATTGACTCGGACGCACACTCTTGCTCTTTGCATATATCGATTCTCCTCCAGTCCCATTTCTCTCATTGTTGAACTTGTTCAACGTAGCTTGCTTCAATTTACGACTAAATTCCCCACTAATGCGTGTATAAGAATCCTCACCAAATTTCACCAAATTTCGATGAATAAAATCATCCAAGTCCATCAAACGAACAAATTGTCAACGTCTTATTTGCAATTTGTTGATCAACCTATTAGAATTTCATTAGGTACAAAAGAGTTAGACGTGGTATCATTTCTCAAAGTAGTTCTTTTGGCGTAGGAATTAGGATTTCATTAAGCCGTGCTTTTTGGGAATTAGGTCTCCTCTTTATGTGGGGGGTCTGTCGTTTTCTTGCTTTGGAGTTCAGGGATTCAAAGATTCATGGCTGCCGTCTTTTGTGTAGTCTAGGTCTAGGGATTGAAAACTTAAGGTATGATTTTTATGATTGAGTATTTTATATGAAAGTGGGAAAAGATGATGGTCATTGGATTAGAAAGAAATAGATGGCTAGGATTAAATATTGCACTTACGTGGGCTAATGAGTTGGGAAGAATGGACTAACGGTAATTGGGTTGGACCATGTCTTTTGGGTTTGAACTTAGGCTAAAAAGACCAAATAATAAAATATATCTATAAAAATATAAAAATCACTCTAAATTAAAATAAACTAATATAAAACTAAATACTACGAGTGAAACTAATTTTTTGTATTTTCAAATATTATAATACTATAAATATAAATATACTAATTGACTTTAACCTAAAGATGAAAAATATTTTTTTTAATTTTTTATTTTTTTGTGATAATAAGGTAAAGAGAGTGATATTAAACATAAACTAAATATTTACGCTAAAATGTGTAAAATCTTGGGGAGGGTCAAAAATTACATGTCTACAACGTGAACCTATTTTTTTTTAGTCCGTTCCAAAAAGAATGACCCTTTTCGAAATTTGAAAATAATTTAGCTTAAACTTTCAATTCTACCCTCAATGAGAAGCTTTTATAACCCCATAAATAGTCTGAATCCCTTTTTGACTTGTTTAGGACCCCAAATTCCAAAAGTCTTCATTTTTTCTTAAACTTCGTGCCCAATCAAACAGGTTCACATAAATTGGAACGAAGGGAGTAGATGAATAAATATATGTTCACATAACCGAACAACATACGGATACCTAGCAGTGTCAATAATTCGATTCAGTCGGTTATTTTATAAAATTTGTAACCAATTTTTTGGTTATTCTCTTATGTATAATCAAAATTAGACTTTCTGAAATCATCTCAATCATGTCGGTTTCTCTTCGGTACCAGTAAGGTTCAGATAATTTTTGATTTTTTTAATATCATGTAAAAATCACTAGTAGAAGTAGAATGCAATAACATACGTACTTTTATAAGACTTCGCAAAACTCTATAGACATGTTTACTGTTTAAAAGGTGATGAATTAAGAAAATATGAAAGATGGCAAGCATATAGATCTATCAACTATTCTATAGCAGTGTAAAAGAAAATAAGAAAAGACAAAAAAAAATATAAATCACATGAATGGAAAGATATTAACCAAGCTAGGACTAAAGAATAAAGTCTATAGAGGATTAAATATTCAAAACGTTAAATCTAAATCATACGAAAGGAAACTTATTCAATACATAGTAGTTTGCTACTCATAATCTCTAGAATACCTTGTGTCTTGCTAGTGAATATGCTAGAAAAAATTTAATTTCAATAGGAGTAGCATATTTGAGAATCATGATTTTGAGTTTAATTACTTGTTGGTTTGTAACCATTTTCATACTTCCAAAGCCTAAGAAAAAATTTAATGCTTTATTATTTTTAAACTTAGTATACAAATATATTTTTGACATGTAAATTTATTCGATATGGCTCAGTATTTTTTCGGTTTATTTTTATAAAATAAAAGACCTACCCTAATTATCGGTACGATTATAGAATTATATAAAAACTTGCGATTTTATTAAAAGAAACCTGAAAAACGGTTCAATACAATATGATTCAATCGGTTTAGTCGATTTTTAAATATCCATTGACACCTCTACGGACACTAATTTCTTCCTTTTCTTTTGACTTTATTTGAGTTTTGAGTACTCTTTCCTTAGTTACCACATCAGAGGCTGATTTAGGAATTAACAGGGCAAATATATATATATGCTCATTTATCTTAGACTGAAAATGCATAAGACAAAAGTTTATTCACACTCGTGTTTAGAATTGGTATTAATTTAGCATAGTCAAGCAATAAATTGAGGTAATAATACTTATTGATTTATTATGATTACATGTCATATACTTTCTCCGTCCAAGATTACATATCCACTATTGACTTAGCACACCTCTTAAGAAATAATAAAAAATATGATAGAGATTTTTACCTTCTATAGAAAAGGTTAACATCTTATTTATTTTAAATAAATATCATTTAAAAAAATTATATTCTATAGATACCTTTTAAGGTTTATAGCAAAATATTTAATTTTAGTTACCTCCTAGTCCAAAGCCAATAAATACACTATCAGTTACGCTATTTTTTTTTCTCTCTACTTTGATACATCCCATTCTCTTCCCCCATTCCCTGAAAACACGATGCTCAATCTCAAAATTCCTCTCACCTACATCACCTACCATTATTCAAAAACAATTCTTTTGCCTTTTTCTCTTCTTGTATTTCTCAGTGTTTTCAATTCAATTATCAAGAACGCAAATACAAAGAAGATCATACACGTGAATTCGGAGATCTCAAGACCGGCTGCCGGAGGTCGCTGTTATTTTGTAACAGTTAATTGCGACGTCGTTTCATGCCTCAAGGGACTCGTGTTCCACTTTGGCTTGCTTCACTACTGTTATCTACAAATCAAGGAAACATGCCTCATTTTAAAGATTGTTATGTTCAAGATTCTCACCAACAATCTTTATGCCAATAAAATTGATTTTCTCCTCCCTCCCTTTCTCTGTCCCTTGTTTCCTTGATTTGTAGATATATTAATTATCAGTCAAAACTGATTCTTGTGCAAAGCCCCCATCCCATTATAATAGATGCACTGATTCTTGAAGATTGCTATGTTCAAGATTCTCACCAACAACAGCAGCCGCCGACATTAAATTGATTCTTGAACAGCAGCCGCCGACATATAATCCGGTTGGTTTGTTCTTGAACAAAGACGATGAAATTTGGGGTTGAGCAACTTGATTTTCCGTTAATATATTTCCATGTATTTCATTGTATTCATTGTCTTTTTTTTCATTGTAATTCAATGTGTCTCGTTGTATTCCATGTATTTCATTGTATTCACTATCTTTTTTCTCATTATATTTCAATGTATCCGTTGTATTCTATGTATTTCATTGTATTCACTGTCTCTCTATATGCCATGAATGTATTCATAAGTTTTTTTAATTATATAATTTATGTATTCAGATGTATTATATAATTTCTCTGAAGATTGCTATGTTTTTGGGGTATTTTTCGGTTGAGAATCTTTTTTGTAACTGAAAATACAAAATTTGTGTGTTATAATTGAGTTTGTTGAGTTATATTAGGAGTCTATTATGTTAATTGATTCACTTTCCATTTTAAAATAGTGTAATCCCCTATTTCATGCCGTGAATACAGTCGAATACAATAATTTGTCCAGCTGTAATCCCATGTTTCACTCCATGAATACACTCGAATACAACAACTGATTAGCTGGACTTCCCTGATTAACGCCTATTTTTGCTACTGTATTCATGAATACAATAGCTTAAATACATCAAATATATCTTATAACCACATAAAAGGTATCTAAAATCCATAATATAGCAAATGGTATCTATAAATGGCTAATTACTACTAAAAGATAGTGATTTATGAAAATTTCCCTAATTTTATTATATCACTCTTAATTATTATCAATGGAAAACTAACTTTGACTATTATAAATCTGAAATATTGGGAAATGATAAAGTTAAAATAGGTATAAAATGGTAAATTATTTATTTTTCAAACTGGATAAGTAAAAGTGGACAACTATTTTAGTATTGTTTACCCTCAAAATCAGATAACAATTAAATTTATAAGTGGTTTTAAGGATACGCGGATTAATTTGATACAAAACAATAAATTGAGTTAGATTGAACAAACAAAGATGAAATAAATTCAAACCACACGAGAAGGATAATTCCAGCCTTAGTGAAATATTCACCTTCGATCCGGGCTCGCAATGGCCAGCACTGATGAACAAGGAAAAGAGTTAATAACGGAGAAAATAATAATCATATATTGCTTTGGAATGTGTGTTACAATGTGCTTCATGAATTATCATACCATCTTTATATAGTGGGGGAATCCTATTCCAGGTATAACTCTACAAAAGGTTAAAAAAATCTTCTATTTAACTGATTACCGGTTCTTCATCGATACGTGCCAATATCCACGCTGTGATATCAGGTCCGTCGCGGATATTACGGCCTTCTGTTGGTCATGCTTGATTGTCCGATAATATTTTTCGATGTTGTTCAGGGCTAAGACCAATCCCGACTACGACCCCGATATTTCCGAGGGCGGGCGTCATGCCTCCGGACTCTGACTCAACAAGGCCCTTGCCTCGATTTCAGTCCTGTGTCTGTAGACATGTGATTTTTGACCCTCCCCAAGATTTCACCCATTTTAGCGTAAAATATTTAATTTAGACCTAATATCGATATTTCAATTAGTTTTGACTCTTTACTTTATTTTATTAAAAAATAAAAATTACAAAAATATCTCTTCTTTTTAGTTGCTTTAGTTTATTACTTTTCGTAAAACTAAAAAATACAAAAAATAGTACCTTATTTTTATGTTAATATGATATTTGAAAATACAAAAAAAAAAGGTTTGTTCTAACGATTAGTCTTATCTTAATAGTTATTTTATTTAAGTAGGATCAATTGGTAAATGAGGTCTTATTTTTAGTCTTGTTCACGAAGAAAGAATAAAATTTGGGCTCAAACAACCCATTTTAAGCTTAATTTTCGGACCTAGCCCATAATTCCTAGGTTCATACCCCCTAACCTAAATATAACCCTAAACCTATAAAAAAAGAAACTAACCTAGAAACCTGGAGACTTGAGCAATCAGCCGATTTGGACCTTAGGAGAACCCCATGAGATCTATCTTCTTCATCACACAAAAAAGAGCAACTAAAACAAGGAACGATCCTTTTCTCTTCAGCATCTACACTCAAAAGAGAGCAGCCACACCCCCAATCGAGAGCTCACCCAACTCCTTCAACGAAAGTCCAGTATCTGACTTGCTAATTAATTATGCTTCCTTTTGAGTCTGACGCCTCCCTTTCAACTAATAAATCCAATCATTCCATTTCACTCCCTTCACACTCGATTTCCCATCTGCAATAACAATAACCAAAACAGGAGCTGTTGAATACAGCATAGTTCAGAACCTGCTTTTACGCCTTAGAGAATCTTGTCGTTCGATCTCAGAGAAGCTAGAATAGAAAACGCTAGGATAAATCAGAATTTTGGGGTTGATTCGAATGCCGATCGAGGTCTTGTTCGTGGTGCTGATAAAGTTTCAGATTGCAACTCTATTGTTGCTGTAGTAGCTGTTATTCGAGTTTTCTAGAGGTCTTTTTGATGAAATAAAGAAAGTTTATCGCGCAAAGGTCCATTCTTATACTTATTTTACCTTCATTTCCTTTTGCTAGTTTACTGAATGGTTTTTTCTCAGCTGTTATTCTGTTTATATTTCATTATGTAGTCCTAGTTAACTTGGTCCATTTTGCCGTGGGTTGTCTTATCGGATTCATGTTTGAGCTCACCCTTTACTACTTGGTGTGGATACATGTTGATTTGCCACCTTCATTCTTTAGATTTAATACATATGAATCATGTTAATTTAAAGGAAGTTTAGGTTGGTAGTAGTTGTTTGTAATTATTCATGTTACTGTTTATTTCCTTAGTTGTTGGGATGAAAACTTTAGTGTTAGTTCATGAACCGGAATTAGCAAATGGAAATTCATTACACGAACGCTGCAATACCTTATAATTCAATTGGAAGCTTTATGGATATTTTTTAGAGGTGTTACATATGACCATGTAAATTATATATATTTTCCAATCCTCCATATGGTCAGGAGAGTTTATACCCATCGATTAGTACCAATCCATACAAATTTGGGTACTCCGAAGCAGGTAGTTTCTCGTATTATGAATATGGTCATGAATATGTGGTTAATGATCATGTATCTGGAATCGAGGATCATGATAGACATATAGAGAACCCTTCAACCGCTACGGGTTGTGAGCACGTGATTTTTGCTTCACGAAAACTACTCCAAAAGAAAACAAAATTCTCTTGGTGTGCAATTTTTAGGATTTACGTGGCATTTTTGGATAATTATTGGTGTTTTTGTCTGTGAATGTTTATCCTGTTTTAATTAATTAAAATAAAAAAATATATATATGTTGCACGCATATTTAGGATTTGATTGTGCGATTAGGAATTAATTAAACCATAATTTGGTTTTTAAAAGAAGAAAAATATGCATTTAAAGTGTGCCATCGTGTGATTTTTTTTTTTAACTTGTGTGATAATTGTTGTTGAGAGTTAATATTTTGTAGTTTAATTTTGGTTTTACAGTTTTATTTTTAGAATTTTTGTTAAGTTGTTAATTAAAAGAAGAAAATGAAAAGAGTAGAAAATAAAAGGCAAATCGGATCTGGGCCAAAATTTAAACCAAAAATCAGGCCCAAACATTCAAAAGACCCGGTCCAATCCAGTTCAGCCTCTGCATAATTGAAAACGACGCTGTATTAACACTTTCCATCTGGACCGTTGATCAAATAGATCTAACGGTCCAGTTCAGTTCTTTCATTAAACCAAACGACGTCGTATGGTTGTATTTGATCAGGACCGTTCATTGTTTTTGATCTAATGGCTCCCAGGCCTTCCTTCATGGCCCGACCCACTCCCATCTGAGACTGATCCAAACCCCCCTATTTAAACAAAACGACACCGTGTAGTTTAAACCCCTTGATCTTGGCCGTTGATCTTAATTGATCTAACGGCTAGGATCAAAATAACCCCTCCGTATAGAAGGCCAATCCTTACCCCATACCCCCAAAGCCATACCCCCCCCCTTTCCACCTTCGTCTCTGATCTTCAGAGACCAGACATGTCTGCCACCTCTAGCCACCATGCACCGCCCACCGGAAATCGCCTCACGGCGGTTCCGGTGGTCCAAACGACCCCAAAATTACACCATAGCTTCCCCACGACATCCTCTTTCCAGATCTGGTAATAGTTTACCTCAAATCCATTCCCAATGTCTCGAATCTTCAATCAAAGAGTCCGTCTGAGACCTCACTTGTTCCGATGACTACCAAATTAACACTCCTAAGCCATCTGACCACCCTCATTACAAATCCAGTACCCGTTGGCTTCGAATCTTCCCGGAACTCCTCGAATCTTCGTTTGAAGATTCGAGCCAAACATGAACCTACCCCGATCCGTTCCAAATTCATACCAGGTGACCCCCAGACCTCCCTCACCCCTAAACCACCACTAGTTCCCTTCAAATCTGCCTAGAAACGTTCGAACCCTAAATCGAAAAAAACGGAACCCTAGAAATTCCAAATCATGGAATCCGTCCAAATTAAGTGAGGATTTGGGGTTTAATCGACCTTAATCAAAGTGTTCTTAGTTGAGAACACTTCGACTAAGGTCTGTTCGACCTCAAAATGTCCAAATCCGAGTTCGAGCCTGGGTCCGTATAGTTCTGAGGTTCTGAGGTATTTTTCTTTTTCCTTTATTTTGTATTTATGATTTTTCTATCTATGTATTTGTTTAGTTTAGTTTTATTGATTCCCCATGCTTTTTTCAATTCATCTTCTCATCTCCACTAGACCTTTTTATTTGGTCCAATTCTGGCATTGCTTCTGTTTGCTGTAATTGTTATGAGTTACAATATGTGTAATCGATTGAATAAGTGTCGTCGATTAGTCTGGCATGCTGAATGTTAGATTAACATGATAATAGTCTGAGTTTTGGTTCATGCTTGCCTGTTTCCCTTCCTGCCTCGTTTGTGTTCTAAGGTTGTATTAAAATGAGCCCGTTGGTATATTTTGAACTTAGAATTGAGCCTATTGGTATAGTCAGTTCATTGAACTGAGTTTATTGGTCATTAGTTATCTTGAACCCGTCAATACCCTTAAAGCCCCGTTGACTGTTTCTTCTTGTGTATTTCAATCTGATTAAGGCATATGCTCAGCGAGTTGATTCTAGCTTTCATTTTTTATCCCACCTTCCATTTTCTTTTGTGCTGCCATGAACCCTTAATGCCATAGCTTGAATGACTAACTGATTTGAATAGCTTAGAAAGGTTCAGTGCACAAACTGGTAGGGCAGTAGTTTCAGGACCTTAGGGGGTAGTTTGGGAATTGAAAATAGGAAGAGATGGGTGGTTTAAGTGCTCTGTCCACTAATTATTAAAATACCATTAGGCTAATGAATTGATTAGTATTAATGGGAAACAAAAAGGGAATGGGGGGCTGATAATAAGGAAAAGTTTGCCTTAGTGGGATTTAAAGTGAAAAATCAAATTTTAGTGGGAAAAAATCTGACTTGAATAAGGAAAGGGGCCGGGCACTAAGTTTGAAAGGAGGATGGTTGTATAAAAAGGAGATTGAGGACCGAATTTGAGGAGGAGACTTTTCAGAACAAAACAAAAAAAGAGAAATTTCTGGAAAAAATGAGGGAATTGGAGAGTGAGAATTGCAGAGAGAGAACTAAGAAGAAGAGTGAATGAAAACTGAAAACATTCATAGTTCAAGTTAAAAACTTGCTGGATTTTATCATCAAAATTCAGTAATTTTTAGAGTTGAATAGGCTGAATTTTAAACACCTAAAAGTTCAGTAATTGGAGAAAGTTAAAAGAGAGGGTTGAGAGATAAAACAAAACTGAAAAGTGAAGTCTTTCTTCCATTGTTGAAAATCAGGATTGTTCCTTGCATCTTTTGTATTTCTGAGTACATCCTGGTTTTGTTCTAATTGCTGAATATTTCTGGGGTTTAGCTGAGGTTCCATGTGTTTTTTTTGAGCTGTTATTTCCCGTTCTGCATTGTTTTGTATTGGTGCTGTTTCATTGAGTATTCTTGGGACTCCACTGTTGGTTTTAAAAGCTGTCACTGAGTTGTTCTGCTATACTGCTGTTGTTGTTTTGTTGTTGCTGTTTTGCTACTGCTGATCTTCCTTTTCTCCCATTATAAACATTTCCAGGTACATACTTCTGAAACCATGTGTTGATGTAAGCTTAAAGTTGAAGCGGAAGTTGAAATGAACTGAGAAATGCATGTTTGCCTGCTTCATAGTATCTATGTTCAAGATGTAGCAATAGGGCAAAATGATAGGAAGATTGTATTTGTTTAGGCTCATTCCAATTGTATTTATTTCATGTGAATTGGAACATACTCGAACTAATGTGGACTGTTAAATCGTATGCTGTTGGACTAATTAAATGTATTTCCATATGTTTAACAATTTAGTTTGGTTTAGCTGATGATGATAGTATAACGAAGAATCTCAATAGGCCTATGTACATATTCCGTTGAATCTTTGGACTGTTCAAACTTGATATGGCCCGGTCCCATTTGATTTTAAGATAAACACGTATTTTAAGAAACGTTTCAGACTGCGTCAGCTAGTACCCATGGATTAGCTATTAATGTCATTTCTCCCGTCCTATTGAGTTCCTTGTTTCAACATAGGTTTAATAGTGTAGATGAATAATTGATATCAACATCAGCTCACCATTTAACGAAGCGGCTGTTTGATAAGTGGACATGAATGAAGTGTTTAATCTGAATAAATGTATGATGTTGAACTCTAATGTTGTTTGGTAAACGCAATCAGGAAAAGTGGGACTTTTGTCCAAAGCATACATTATACGGCTTGGGCCTTTTGGCAATTGGCTCGTTAGTGGTCAAGCGGCCCAGTATGAGTTTTAAGTTAGGTAGCGGTTCCAGATTGAAAGGCGCTCTTTTTTTTTTGTTTAGATATGGACTTGAACTTGAAACTCGAATTTTAATATTAACTAATTAGGATTTATTTATTATTTTAGAGACAAACGAAATAGAAAACATAGTCATTATAGGATGACCTTTAAAATAAAATGAGGCGCGCCTCGCCAAATAAATTATAAATCGCGCGGCCCTCAATAAACATATACAATAATTGGTTAGATTCCGGGACGGGCCGTTTAGCAAAATTTCATGGCCTCGCCCAAGAAAATAACACTACGTTAGTCGCTTAGGGCGCGTCCTTAATAAGATTATTTCCTTAAATACGGGTGTGCATTTATGTAACCCAAATCTAAATCTCAACAGAGTCGAGACGTGTCGATAGCCTTGGGTACATTGATTGTGAAGAGGTTCGAGATACGTTTTCACGACGTTGCAATTCTTTTGTAAAAATAACAACAATAATAATAGAAGCGGTAAAAGAATCATAATTTGCACTAAGTTCAATATGAATTAAAATCAGATAAACAAACCGAATATGACAGTTGAGCGACCGTGCTAGAACCACGGAACTCGGGAATGCCTAACATCTTCTCCCGGGTTAACAGAATTCTTTATCCGGATTTCTGGTTCGCGGACTGTAATACAGAGTCATTCTTTTCCTCGATTCGGGATTAAATTGGTGACTTGGGACACCCTAAATCTCTCAAGTGGCGACTCTGAAATAAATAAACAGATCCCGTTTCGATTGTCCTTTACTTGGAAAAACTCTCTTATGCGCTGCATTTTGCGGAGGCGCGGGCGAAAAAGGAGGTGTGACAGCTCTGGCGACTCTGCTGGGGACCGAATCCAGAATCTCTGGTTTAGGGTTCAGAATTCAAGCTTAGATAAATTGTTATGTTTGGGCCTAATGTGCTAAATGCTGCTTTTACCGCTTTGATGTTATCTGAACTGTACATAAACTATGCCGAAACCCTTCTCTTCTTACCTCCGGGGATGTGCTTGCTGGTCGAGACTCCCTATTCTGTTAGTGTCAATACCCGAAATAAGAAAGAGGCCGGACAAGTTACTAAGCCGGATGGCCTTTTGGTTCCCGGTACGTAGCCCCCTCCTCGACTCGAGTTGTCCGCTCGGGTACACAGTCTAGAACATATACCCAGGTTGAACCTAGAATAACTTGACTTGATGTCGGATCCCTAGTAGGAACGTTTATTTGCATCATGTTGCATTTGGCTTAGGGGACTCAACACAGGAGTTGGGTCCGTCTAGGACAAGCAACCTGAAATGAAAAAAGACCATCATGCTGCATCCTGTTTGTTTTGCACATTTATTTGCTTCAGATCTGCATGCTGACCGGCTTCTGAAATCCGAAATTTTTGAAAAATTGTGAAAAAAGAGAAAAATAGCAATGTAGGGAGATAACTACTTATTTTTAGAAAAATAAAACCAATGTCCAAGTAGTGTCAAAACCCTGCCGAAATTTTGAAAAAAAAATTGTCTTTTTTAGTTTGATTTATTTGAAAAACAAAAGAAAGGAGTCTTGTTTACAAGTTTAGTTTATGTTGGCGAACTACGCCGGTTTGATTCTCATAGGGTGTGAGATACGTAGGCAACCCTCATCGAGTTCAACCTCCCCTTTTGCAAAAATAGTAAAAAAATATCAATTTTTGATTGTCAAATATAAATAAGTGGGGTGATGTCGTTTTTTTTAAGAATAGCCGAATGTTCCCGGAAGGGACGCCGGAAGGCTAACTTTGCATAAATGGCCACTTTTGATCATCCTTTAGAGTTTTGGTCGGTTGACCCTTACAGCCTTAAAATCTTCATTCCCGAAGTGCTGGAAGGCCGTGTTCGGAACCGGATCTTCCTTTAAATCTCGAAGGAAAAAATAGAAATAATAATAATATATATATATATAGCCAACTGGTTGAGTCAGATAAATTTTATTTTTGCTTAATCACCCTAATAAATGTGCAGAATGAGCACAAGTTAGACTTCGCACGTAACAATTGTGAACAAGATCCCTTTGGAGTTGCACATGTGGTGGGATGACTTGGCGAGTCAGGACGCGACACAATCAATCTATACCTGGGAGGCCTCCCTGGGTTGATGAATATTAATCCTAGAGGGGATATCATAAAGGCCTTGGTCGCATTCTAGGACCCGACTCACAACGTATTTCGCTTCTCGGATTTTGAACTTACCCCAACATTGGAAGAAATAGCTGGGTACATCGGGAGCCCCAAAATTCCTTTGAGACACCAGTACCTGATCGCTCCAAGGGCCGTATCCGTACACAGGTTCGTAGACTCTCTGAAAAAAGCAGGGGGGTCCACAATCCAGACTTGGCAGCTGGTTTTTGTACTTTGCGGTTTATATACAACAGGTTGGCCACATAGGGGGTTTAACAAGCCAGAAAACAAAATCTATAGCAAAGGAAACCGCCTTAAGTGGGAAGAACATAGGTGTGTTGCGTTCATGATAGCCTTTCTGGGACTCCTGGTGTTTCCTAGAAAAGACGGGAACATTGACATACGAGTATCCGGGGTTGTCAGCACTTTACTCACTCAGGCCAACAGCACCCTCGTACCCATGATAGTAGCTGAAATCTTCCGCGCTCTCACAGCTTGCAAAGCCGTGGGAAATTTCTTTAAGGGGTGCAATGTGTTGCTGCAGATGTGGATGATCGAACATCTATGTCGTCGTCCGCAATTTATGAGTTATGGATCGACAGAGAAAACATGCATAGAGGAATTTTTCACAAGGGTTAACGGAATCAGCTTACCAGAAGGGGTCACGGAATAGATAGCCCGCCTCCGTTCTATTACTGCAGGCCGAATAGAATGGACATTTGGATAGTTGCCTACGAATGAAATCATATATATGCCCGCCACGGGACCCATTTCCTTTTGATGGGACTCTGTAGTATTCAACACTACGCCCCGTATCGAGTCTTGAGACAGCTGGGGAGATGCCAAATAGTTCCGAAAGATGAAGATCTTAGTGGCCAAGTAGTCGAGATCGGGCCCAGCGGACAGTTTCCTAAAGCAGCCGTCCGACAAATTTGGAGCGAATGTCAATACCTAACAGCCAATACATGTGTACGTGATCGGTCCAAGGGTGAAGTTTCGCTGGGATACCTTGCTTCGTTTAGGAAAGAAATCGAGTTCTGGAGACCGGCCAAAAGACCCCATCTCCAAGAGTTCGTCCAGACGTCACAAGAACAGTGGGATTGGTTGGGTAAAGAAGAGAGTTACAGGGCAGAAATAGGCAAGCTAAAACAACAGATTAAGGATCTGAAATTTGAGAACAAAGTGCAGGTTGCTGCCAATGAAAGAGAAAAGAACAAATTAGCCAGAGAAAGCGAGATCCTCAAAGCTTAGACCCGGAAGATGAAAATGGATGCCGACAACCAACGGAGAAGCCGGTCCGATAAAAGGTTGATAGCAGGGTTAAGGAATCAGGTCATTGAAAGCCGAAAAGACTTGGAAAAATTCGAGGCTAGCATAGCAAGAATGCGGGCCAGATGGGCAAAAGGTGCAGCAGCGCGAAAAAAGCACCTATGGCAAATGAGAAAGGGATTATGAAGGGAGCATTGCAATATTGAGAGAAACAAATTCCACTCTCAGAGATCGGGTCTTTAAACAAGCCCGAAATGCTAGAACAGACAGGGAGCGCTACAATGATTCAATAGCCCGATTGGAAGAACAAATGAAGAGGTTCCAAAATCAGCTCGTTGACAACACTCAAGTATTGGGACTAAAGAATCAACGAATAGAACAGCTGTGTATGGAAAGAGATAGAATCAGGGGTATGATCGATGAGATTGGGCGCTACATCACCACGAAGTGCCTAACATGTGAAGAAATGCCCCGTGATACCCTTTTTGCCTCAGTCATGGGTTGTGTCCACCGGATCATGGAGGAATTAAAAAGCCTGCAAAGAGGCCTGGCACCAAAACCCGCGGAAAGGCCGAACAATGCCTTGCGGGCACCAAAATTCAAGGCTTTAATGTATCCCTAGTTCAAGTCTGCACTTGTTTGGTTTTTAAAAACTCTATTGTCTACCCCTCTGTTCTCTTTTCATATCAAACATTGTTAATAGCGTGGAGTTTGTATTTCGTTTTTTATTTTCCAATGATAGCTTGTAATAACATATTTTGGTAATAAAATGCAAAATTGTGTCTTTATTTTACTTATGGCAGAACTACGCCTGGTCTGATTCATGCAGGGACATGATACATAGCAATTTACATAAGATTCGACCACCCCTAAAAGATAAAAAGAAGAGGCAAAGTGAATAAAGAAAGGACATAAGCCGGAATGACGCATGCAGTCAAAGAAAAAACATGTTAGAAATGGTTAACTGCCTAGGAATATTGCATTCCCCAATGTGAAATTGCAATATATGTTAAACTCTAACGCTAACAAGTTTGTTGTTCTAATATCACAGAAAGAGATTTCAAAACAGTTAGCTCGTTAGAACGTTCTGGCAGATTACCACTACCACACAAGATCAAAAGGGCCCATTCCGGAAAATATGTTTGGTTCGGACAAAAGTGCTGAGGAAGAAAAAACGGAGATGAAGGAGGAAGTGGACAGGTTGAGACAAGAGATTGTTGGGATGCACCTAGCCTGGGCTAAGGGACAAACACCACCAATACTTCCCCCTACTCCTACCCTTTCACCAGCTCGGACTCCGGAACACCCTTCCACTGGTCCATCAACGAGCTTCCCCATTGCCCAATACTATCAAGGGGAAACTTCCTATAATCCCCAAGCTTCACCACCCAAACAAAACCCTCCTCCACTAGCTGTTCCTGTTTTCGTGGCACCTCCACCCGCCACATTGCAAAAATCACCTGAGGAACCAGTGTTTCTGGTTCACGACAACCAGTACTATCCTCCTGAACTCACCTTCAAACCACCCGAGCCATACATTTACACCCCTGACCTTCAGCTCCGGACAGAAACTGAGAGGCCAGCTAAGAATCCGGAGCAGGACGAAGTGCTCCGTAAAGTGAAAATCCTGGAGCAATCCTTCAGGAATATGCATGGATTGGGCAGCCAAGTCAGTGTGTCCTATAAAGATCTGTGTCCCTTCACCGATGTTCAATTACCGGCAGGTTTTAAGATGCTAAAGTTTGATCTATATGAGGGGCATGGTGATCCCATGGCGCATCTACGAGGTTTTTGTAGTAAGATGAGAGGGGCAGGTGGAAAGGATGAGCTGCTGATTGCTTATTTCGGTCAAAGTTTAAGCGGGTCCGCATTAGAATGGTACACAAGGCAGTATCCTAGTAGGTGGTATACATGGGACGATCTAGCACAAGCGTTTGCAGATCATTTCCAGTATAACCTCGAGATCGTCCCCGACCGTCTCACCCTGTTAAAACTTGAGAAAAAACCGGGAGAGAGCTTCAGGGAATTCGGATTTCGTTGGAGAGAACAAGCGGCAAGAGTCGATCCGCCAATGAGGGAAGGTGAAATGGTGGATTACTTCTTACAAACTTTAGAGCCAACTTACTTTGGTCACCTGGTGACGTCAGTTGGTAAATCTTTCAATGAAGTAGTAAAAATGGGCGGCATGGTTGAAGAGGGAATCAGGTCCAACAAGATAATGAGTTATTCGGCGATCAAGACCACAACTCAGGCTATCCAAAGCGGCACGGGAGGTGCGCTCGGGATAAAGAAGAGAGAAAAGGTCGCAAATATATTTTAATGCTTTATTATTTTTAAACTTAGTATACAAATATATTTTTGACATGTAAATTTATTCGATATGGCTCAGTATTTTTTCGGTTTATTTTTATAAAATAAAAGACCTACCCTAATTATCGGTACGATTATAGAATTATATAAAAACTTGCGATTTTATTAAAAGAAACCTGAAAAACGGTTCAATACAATATGATTCAATCGGTTTAGTCGGTTTTTAAATATCCATTGACACCTCTACAGACACTAATTTCTTCCTTTTCTTTTGACTTTATTTGAGTTTTGAGTACTCTTTCCTTAGTTACCACATCAGAGGCTGATTTAGGAATTAACAGGGCAAATATATATATGCTCATTTATCTTAGACTGAAAATGCATAAGACAAAAGTTATTCACACTCGTGTTTAGAATTGGTATTAATTTAGCATAGTCAAGCAATAAATTGAGGTAATAATACTTATTGATTTATTATGATTACATGTCATATACTTCCTCCGTCCAAGATTACATATCCACTATTGACTTAGCACACCTCTTAAGAAATAATAAAAAATATGATAGAGATTTTTACCTTCTATAGAAAAGGTTAACATCTTATTTATTTTAAATAAATATCATTTAAAAAAATTATATTCTATAGATACCTTTTAAGGTTTATAGCAAAATATTTAATTTTAGTTACCTCCTAGTCCAAAGCCACTAAATACACTATCAGTTACACTATTTTTTTCTCTCTCTACTTTGATACATCCCATTCTCTTCCCCCATTCCCTGAAAACACGATGCTCAATCTCAAAATTCCTCTCACCTACATCACCTACCATTATTCAAAAACAATGCTTTTGCCTTTTTCTCTTCTTGTATTTCTCAGTGTTTTCAATTCAATTATCAAGAACGCAAATACAAAGAAGATCATACACGTGAATGTGGAGATCTCAAGACCGGCTGCCGGAGGTCGCTGTCATTTTGTAACAGTTAATTGCGACGTCGTTTCATGCCTCAAGGGACTCGTGTTCCACTTTGGCTTGCTTCACTACTGTTATCTACAAATCAAGGAAACATGCCTCATTTTAAAGATTGTTATGTTCAAGATTCTCACCAACAATCTTTATGCCAATAAAATTGATTTTCTCCTCCCTCCCTTTCTCTGTCCCTTGTTTCCTTGATTTGTAGATATATTAATTATCAGTCAAAACTGATTCTTGTGCAAAGCCCCCATCCCATTATAATAGATGCACTGATTCTTGAAGATTACTATGTTCAAGATTCTCACCAACAACAGCAGCCGCCGACATTAAATTGATTCTTGAACAGCAGCCGCCGACATATAATCCGGTTGGTTTGTTCTTGAACAAAGACGATGGAATTTGGGGTTGAGCAACTTGATTTTCCGTTAATATATTTCCATGTATTTCATTGTATTCATTGTCTTTTTTTTCATTGTAATTCAATGTGTCTCGTTGTATTCCATGTATTTCATTGTATTCACTATCTTTTTTCTTATTATATTTCAATGTATCTGCTGTATTCTATGTATTTCATTGTATTCACTGTCTCGCTATATGCCATGAATGTATTCATAAGTTTTTTTAATTATATAATTTATGTATTCAGATGTATTATATAATTTCTCTGAAGATTGCTATGTTTTTGGGCTATTTTTCGGTTGAGAATCTTTTTTGTAACTGAAAATACAAAATTTGTGTATTATAATTGAGTTTGTTGAGTTATATTAGGAGTCTATTATATAATTTCTCTGAAGATTGCTATGTTTTTGGGCTATTTTTCGGTTGAGAATCTTTTTTGTAACTGAAAATACAAAATTTGTGTATTATAATTGAGTTTGTTGAGTTATATTAGGAGTTTATTATGTTAATTGATTCACTTTCCATTTTAAAACAGTGTAATCTCCTATTTCATGCCGTGAATACAGTCGAATACAATAATTTGTCCAACTGTAATCCCATGTTTCACTCCATGAATACACTCGAATACAACAACTGATTAGCTGGACTCCCTGATTAACGCCTATTTTTGCTACTGTATTCATGAATACAATAGCTTAAATACATCAAATACATCTTATAACCACATAAAATGTATCTATAATCCGTAATATAGCAAATGGTATCTATAAATGGCTAATTACTACTAAAAGATAGTGATTTATGAAAATTTCCCTAATTTTATTATATCACTCTTAATTATTATCAATGGAAAACTAACTTTGACTATTATAAATCCGAAATGTTGGGAAATGATAAAGTTAAAATAGGTATAAAATGGTAAATTATTTATTTTTCAAACTGGATAAGTAAAAGTGGACAACTATTTTAGTATTGTTTACCCTCAAAATCAGATAACAATTAAATTTGTAAGTGGTTTTAAGGATACGCAGATTAATTTGATACAAAACAATAAATTGAGTTAGATTGAACAAACAAAGATGAAATAAATTCAAACCACACGAGAAGGATAATTCCAGCCTTAGTGAAATATTCACCTTCGATCCGGGCTCGCAATTGCCAGCACTGATGAACAAGAAAAAGAGTTAATAACGGAGTAAATAATAATCATATATTGCTTTGGAATGTGTGTTACAATGTGCTTCATGAATTATCATACCCTCTTTATATAGTGGGGGAATCCTATTCCAGGTATAACTCTACAAAAGGTTAAAAAAATCTTCTATTTAACTGATTACCGGTTCTTCATCGATACGTGCCAATATCCACGCTGTGATATCAGGTCCGTCGCGGATATTACGGCCTTCTGTTGGTCATGCTTGATTGTCCGATAATATTTTTCGATGTTGTTCAGGGCTAAGACCAATCCCGACTACGACCCCGATATTTCCGAGGGCGGGCGTCATGCCTCCGGACTCTGACTCAACAAGGCCCTTGCCTCGATTTCAGTCCTGTGTCTGTAGACATGTGATTTTTGACCCTCCCCAAGATTTCACCCATTTTAGCGTAAAATATTTAATTTAGACCTAATATCGATATTTCAATTAGTTTTGACTCTTTACTTTATTTTATTAAAAAATAAAAATTACAAAAATATCTCTTCTTTTTAGTTGCTTTAGTTTATTACTTTTCGTAAAACTAAAAAATACAAAAAATAGTACCTTATTTTTATGTTAATATGATATTTGAAAATACAAAAAAAAAAAGGTTTGTTCTAACGATTAGTCTTATCTTAATAGTTATTTTATTTAAGTAGGATCAATTGGTAAATGAGGTCTTATTTTTAGTCTTGTTCACGAAGAAAGAATAAAATTTGGGCTCAAACAACCCATTTTAAGCTTAATTTTCGGACCTAGCCCATAATTCCTAGGTTCATACCCCCTAACCTAAATATAACCCTAAACCTATAAAAAAAGAAACTAACCTAGAAACCTGGAGACTTGAGCAATCAGCCGATTTGGACCTTAGGAGAACCCCATGAGATCTATCTTCTTCATCACACAAAAAAGAGCAACTAAAACAAGGAACGATCCTTTTCTCTTCAGCATCTACACTCAAAAGAGAGCAGCCACACCCCCAATCGAGAGCTCACCCAACTCCTTCAACGAAAGTCCAGTATCTGACTTGCTAATTAATTATGCTTCCTTTTGAGTCTGACGCCTCCCTTTCAACTAATAAATCCAATCATTCCATTTCACTCCCTTCACACTCGATTTCCCATCTGCAATAACAATAACCAAAACAGGAGCTGTTGAATACAGCATAGTTCAGAACCTGCTTTTACGCCTTAGAGAATCTTGTCGTTCGATCTCAGAGAAGCTAGAATAGAAAACGCTAGGATAAATCAGAATTTTGGGGTTGATTCGAATGCCGATCGAGGTCTTGTTCGTGGTGCTGATAAAGTTTCAGATTGCAACTCTATTGTTGCTGTAGTAGCTGTTATTCGAGTTTTCTAGAGGTCTTTTTGATGAAATAAAGAAAGTTTATCGCGCAAAGGTCCATTCTTATACTTATTTTACCTTCATTTCCTTTTGCTAGTTTACTGAATGGTTTTTTCTCAGCTGTTATTCTGTTTATATTTCATTATGTAGTCCTAGTTAACTTGGTCCATTTTGCCGTGGGTTGTCTTATCGGATTCATGTTTGAGCTCACCCTTTACTACTTGGTGTGGATACATGTTGATTTGCCACCTTCATTCTTTAGATTTAATACATATGAATCATGTTAATTTAAAGGAAGTTTAGGTTGGTAGTAGTTGTTTGTAATTATTCATGTTACTGTTTATTTCCTTAGTTGTTGGGATGAAAACTTTAGTGTTAGTTCATGAACCGGAATTAGCAAATGGAAATTCATTACACGAACGCTGCAATACCTTATAATTCAATTGGAAGCTTTATGGATATTTTTTAGAGGTGTTACATATGACCATGTAAATTATATATATTTTCCAATCCTCCATATGGTCAGGAGAGTTTATACCCATCGATTAGTACCAATCCATACAAATTTGGGTACTCCGAAGCAGGTAGTTTCTCGTATTATGAATATGGTCATGAATATGTGGTTAATGATCATGTATCTGGAATCGAGGATCATGATAGACATATAGAGAACCCTTCAACCGCTACGGGTTGTGAGCACGTGATTTTTGCTTCACGAAAACTACTCCAAAAGAAAACAAAATTCTCTTGGTGTGCAATTTTTAGGATTTACGTGGCATTTTTGGATAATTATTGGTGTTTTTGTCTGTGAATGTTTATCCTGTTTTAATTAATTAAAATAAAAAAATATATATATGTTGCACGCATATTTAGGATTTGATTGTGCGATTAGGAATTAATTAAACCATAATTTGGTTTTTAAAAGAAGAAAAATATGCATTTAAAGTGTGCCATCGTGTGATTTTTTTTTTTAACTTGTGTGATAATTGTTGTTGAGAGTTAATATTTTGTAGTTTAATTTTGGTTTTACAGTTTTATTTTTAGAATTTTTGTTAAGTTGTTAATTAAAAGAAGAAAATGAAAAGAGTAGAAAATAAAAGGCAAATCGGATCTGGGCCAAAATTTAAACCAAAAATCAGGCCCAAACATTCAAAAGACCCGGTCCAATCCAGTTCAGCCTCTGCATAATTGAAAACGACGCTGTATTAACACTTTCCATCTGGACCGTTGATCAAATAGATCTAACGGTCCAGTTCAGTTCTTTCATTAAACCAAACGACGTCGTATGGTTGTATTTGATCAGGACCGTTCATTGTTTTTGATCTAATGGCTCCCAGGCCTTCCTTCATGGCCCGACCCACTCCCATCTGAGACTGATCCAAACCCCCCTATTTAAACAAAACGACACCGTGTAGTTTAAACCCCTTGATCTTGGCCGTTGATCTTAATTGATCTAACGGCTAGGATCAAAATAACCCCTCCGTATAGAAGGCCAATCCTTACCCCATACCCCCAAAGCCATACCCCCCCCTTTCCACCTTCGTCTCTGATCTTCAGAGACCAGACATGTCTGCCACCTCTAGCCACCATGCACCGCCCACCGGAAATCGCCTCACGGCGGTTCCGGTGGTCCAAACGACCCCAAAATTACACCATAGCTTCCCCACGACATCCTCTTTCCAGATCTGGTAATAGTTTACCTCAAATCCATTCCCAATGTCTCGAATTTTCAATCAAAGAGTCCGTCTGAGACCTCACTTGTTCCGATGACTACCAAATTAACACTCCTAAGCCATCTGACCACCCTCATTACAAATCCAGTACCCGTTGGCTTCGAATCTTCCCGGAACTCCTCGAATCTTCGTTTGAAGATTCGAGCCAAACATGAACCTACCCCGATCCGTTCCAAATTCATACCAGGTGACCCCCAGACCTCCCTCACCCCTAAACCACCACTAGTTCCCTTCAAATCTGCCTAGAAACGTTCGAACCCTAAATCGAAAAAAACGGAACCCTAGAAATTCCAAATCATGGAATCCGTCCAAATTAAGTGAGGATTTGGGGTTTAATCGACCTTAATCAAAGTGTTCTTAGTTGAGAACACTTCGACTAAGGTCTGTTCGACCTCAAAATGTCCAAATCCGAGTTCGAGCCTGGGTCCGTATAGTTCTGAGGTTCTGAGGTATTTTTCTTTTTCCTTTATTTTGTATTTATGATTTTTCTATCTATGTATTTGTTTAGTTTAGTTTTATTGATTCCCCATGCTTTTTTCAATTCATCTTCTCATCTCCACTAGACCTTTTTATTTGGTCCAATTCTGGCATTGCTTCTGTTTGCTGTAATTGTTATGAGTTACAATATGTGTAATCGATTGAATAAGTGTCGTCGATTAGTCTGGCATGCTGAATGTTAGATTAACATGATAATAGTCTGAGTTTTGGTTCATGCTTGCCTGTTTCCCTTCCTGCCTCGTTTGTGTTCTAAGGTTGTATTAAAATGAGCCCGTTGGTATATTTTGAACTTAGAATTGAGCCTATTGGTATAGTCAGTTCATTGAACTGAGTTTATTGGTCATTAGTTATCTTGAACCCGTCAATACCCTTAAAGCCCCGTTGACTGTTTCTTCTTGTGTATTTCAATCTGATTAAGGCATATGCTCAGCGAGTTGATTCTAGCTTTCATTTTTTATCCCACCTTCCATTTTCTTTTGTGCTGCCATGAACCCTTAATGCCATAGCTTGAATGACTAACTGATTTGAATAGCTTAGAAAGGTTCAGTGCACAAACTGGTAGGGCAGTAGTTTCAGGACCTTAGGGGGTAGTTTGGGAATTGAAAACAGGAAGAGATGGGTGGTTTAAGTGCTCTGTCCACTAATTATTAAAATACCATTAGGCTAATGAATTGATTAGTATTAATGGGAAACAAAAAGGGAATGGGGGGCTGATAATAAGGAAAAGTTTGCCTTAGTGGGATTTAAAGTGAAAAATCAAATTTTAGTGGGAAAAAATCTGACTTGAATAAGGAAAGGGGCCGGGCACTAAGTTTGAAAGGAGGATGGTTGTATAAAAAGGAGATTGAGGACCGAATTTGAGGAGGAGACTTTTCAGAACAAAACAAAAAAAGAGAAATTTCTGGAAAAAATGAGGGAATTGGAGAGTGAGAATTGCAGAGAGAGAACTAAGAAGAAGAGTGAATGAAAACTGAAAACATTCATAGTTCAAGTTAAAAACTTGCTGGATTTTATCATCAAAATTCAGTAATTTTTAGAGTTGAATAGGCTGAATTTTAAACACCTAAAAGTTCAGTAATTGGAGAAAGTTAAAAGAGAGGGTTGAGAGATAAAACAAAACTGAAAAGTGAAGTCTTTCTTCCATTGTTGAAAATCAGGATTGTTCCTTGCATCTTTTGTATTTCTGAGTACATCCTGGTTTTGTTCTAATTGCTGAATATTTCTGGGGTTTAGCTGAGGTTCCATGTGTTTTTTTTGAGCTGTTATTTCCCGTTCTGCATTGTTTTGTATTGGTGCTGTTTCATTGAGTATTCTTGGGACTCCACTGTTGGTTTTAAAAGCTGTCACTGAGTTGTTCTGCTATACTGCTGTTGTTGTTTTGCTGTTGCTGTTTTGCTACTGCTGATCTTCCTTTTCTCCCATTATAAACATTTCCAGGTACATACTTCTGAAACCATGTGTTGATGTAAGCTTAAAGTTGAAGCGGAAGTTGAAATGAACTGAGAAATGCATGTTTGCCTGCTTCATAGTATCTATGTTCAAGATGTAGCAATAGGGCAAAATGATAGGAAGATTGTATTTGTTTAGGCTCATTCCAATTGTATTTATTTCATGTGAATTGGAACATACTCGAACTAATGTGGACTGTTAAATCGTATGCTGTTGGACTAATTAAATGTATTTCCATATGTTTAACAATTTAGTTTGGTTTAGCTGATGATGATAGTATAACGAAGAATCTCAATAGGCCTATGTACATATTCCGTTGAATCTTTGGACTGTTCAAACTTGATATGGCCCGGTCCCATTTGATTTTAAGATAAACACGTATTTTAAGAAACGTTTCAGACTGCGTCAGCTAGTACCCATGGATTAGCTATTAATGTCATTTCTCCCGTCCTATTGAGTTCCTTGTTTCAACATAGGTTTAATAGTGTAGATGAATAATTGATATCAACATCAGCTCACCATTTAACGAAGCGGCTGTTTGATAAGTGGACATGAATGAAGTGTTTAATCTGAATAAATGTATGATGTTGAACTCTAATGTTGTTTGGTAAACGCAATCAGGAAAAGTGGGACTTTTGTCCAAAGCATACATTATACGGCTTGGGCCTTTTGGCAATTGGCTCGTTAGTGGTCAAGCGGCCCAGTATGAGTTTTAAGTTAGGTAGCGGTTCCAGATTGAAAGGCGCTCTTTTTTTTTTGTTTAGATATGGACTTGAACTTGAAACTCGAATTTTAATATTAACTAATTAGGATTTATTTATTATTTTAGAGACAAACGAAATAGAAAACATAGTCATTATAGGATGACCTTTAAAATAAAATGAGGCGCGCCTCGCCAAATAAATTATAAATCGCGCGGCCCTCAATAAACATATACAATAATTGGTTAGATTCCGGGACGGGCCGTTTAGCAAAATTTCATGGCCTCGCCCAAGAAAATAACACTACGTTAGTCGCTTAGGGCGCGTCCTTAATAAGATTATTTCCTTAAATACGGGTGTGCATTTATGTAACCCAAATCTAAATCTCAACAGAGTCGAGACGTGTCGATAGCCTTGGGTACATTGATTGTGAAGAGGTTTGAGATACGTTTTCACGACGTTGCAATTCTTTTGTAAAAATAACAACAATAATAATAGAAGCGGTAAAAGAATCATAATTTGCACTAAGTTCAATATGAATTAAAATCAGATAAACAAACCGAATATGACAGTTGAGCGACCGTGCTAGAACCACGGAACTCGGGAATGCCTAACATCTTCTCCCGGGTTAACAGAATTCTTTATCCGGATTTCTGGTTCGCGGACTGTAATACAGAGTCATTCTTTTCCTCGATTCGGGATTAAATTGGTGACTTGGGACACCCTAAATCTCTCAAGTGGCGACTCTGAAATAAATAAACAGATCCCGTTTCGATTGTCCTTTACTTGGAAAAACTCTCTTATGCGCTGCATTTTGCGGAGGCGCGGGCGAAAAAGGAGGTGTGACAGCTCTGGCGACTCTGCTGGGGACCGAATCCAGAATCTCTGGTTTAGGGTTCAGAATTCAAGCTTAGATAAATTGTTATGTTTGGGCCTAATGTGCTAAATGCTGCTTTTACCGCTTTGATGTTATCTGAACTGTACATAAACTATGCCGAAACCCTTCTCTTCTTACCTCCGGGGATGTGCTTGCTGGTCGAGACTCCCTATTCTGTTAGTGTCAATACCCGAAATAAGAAAGAGGCCGGACAAGTTACTAAGCCGGATGGCCTTTTGGTTCCCGGTACGTAGCCCCCTCCTCGACTCGAGTTGTCCGCTCGGGTACACAGTCTAGAACATATACCCAGGTTGAACCTAGAATAACTTGACTTCATGTCGGATCCCTAGTAGGAACGTTTATTTGCATCATGTTGCATTTGGCTTAGGGGACTCAACACAGGAGTTGGGTCCGTCTAGGACAAGCAACCTGAAATGAAAAAAGACCATCATGCTGCATCCTGTTTGTTTTGCACATTTATTTGCTTCAGATCTGCATGCTGACCGGCTTCTGAAATCCGAAATTTTTGAAAAATTGTGAAAAAAGAGAAAAATAGCAATGTAGGGAGATAACTACTTATTTTTAGAAAAATAAAACCAATGTCCAAGTAGTGTCAAAACCCTGCCGAAATTTTGAAAAAAAAAATTGTCTTTTTTAGTTTGATTTATTTGAAAAACAAAAGAAAGGAGTCTTGTTTACAAGTTTAGTTTATGTTGGCGAACTACGCCGGTTTGATTCTCATAGGGTGTGAGATACGTAGGCAACCCTCATCGAGTTCAACCTCCCCTTTTGCAAAAATAGTAAAAAAATATCAATTTTTGATTGTCAAATATAAATAAGTGGGGTGATGTCGTTTTTTTTAAGAATAGCCGAATGTTCCCGGAAGGGACGCCGGAAGGCTAACTTTGCATAAATGGCCACTTTTGATCATCCTTTAGAGTTTTGGTCGGTTGACCCTTACAGCCTTAAAATCTTCATTCCCGAAGTGCTGGAAGGCCGTGTTCGGAACCGGATCTTCCTTTAAATCTCGAAGGAAAAAATAGAAATAATAATAATATATATATATATATATATAGCCAACTGGTTGAGTCAGATAAATTTTATTTTTGCTTAATCACCCTAATAAATGTGCAGAATGAGCACAAGTTAGACTTCGCACGTAACAATTGTGAACAAGATCCCTTTGGAGTTGCACATGTGGTGGGATGACTTGGCGAGTCAGGACGCGACACAATCAATCTATACCTGGGAGGCCTCCCTGGGTTGATGAAGATTAATCCTAGAGGGGATATCATAAAGGCCTTGGTCGCATTCTAGGACCCGACTCACAACGTATTTCGCTTCTCGGATTTTGAACTTACCCCAACATTGGAAGAAATAGCTGGGTACATCGGGAGCCCCAAAATTTCTTTGAGACACCAGTACCTGATCGCTCCAAGGGCCGTATCCGTACACAGGTTCGTAGACTCTCTGAAAAAAGCAGGGGGGTCCACAATCCAGACTTGGCAGCTGGTTTTTGTACTTTGCGGTTTATATACAACAGGTTGGCCACATAGGGGGTTTAACAAGCCAGAAAACAAAATCTATAGCAAAGGAAACCGCCTTAAGTGGGAAGAACATAGGTGTGTTGCGTTCATGATAGCCTTTCTGGGACTCCTGGTGTTTCCTAGAAAAGACGGGAACATTGACATACGAGTATCCGGGGTTGTCAGCACTTTACTCACTCAGGCCAACAGCACCCTCGTACCCATGATAGTAGCTGAAATCTTCCGCGCTCTCACAGCTTGCAAAGCCGTGGGAAATTTCTTTAAGGGGTGCAATGTGTTGCTGCAGATGTGGATGATCGAACATCTATGTCGTCGTCCGCAATTTATGAGTTATGGATCGACAGAGAAAACATGCATAGAGGAATTTTTCACAAGGGTTAACGGAATCAGCTTACCAGAAGGGGTCACGGAATAGATAGCCCGCCTCCGTTCTATTACTGCAGGCCGAATAGAATGGACATTTGGATAGTTGCCTACGAATGAAATCATATATATGCCCGCCACGGGACCCATTTCCTTTTGATGGGACTCTGTAGTATTCAACACTACGCCCCGTATCGAGTCTTGAGACAGCTGGGGAGATGCCAAATAGTTCCGAAATATGAAGATCTTAGTGGCCAAGTAGTCGAGATCGGGCCCAGCGGACAGTTTCCTAAAGCAGCCGTCCGACAAATTTGGAGCGAATGTCAATACCTAACAGCCAATACATGTGTACGTGATCGGTCCAAGGGTGAAGTTTCGCTGGGATACCTTGCTTCGTTTAGGAAAGAAATCGAGTTCTGGAGACCGGCCAAAAGACCCCATCTCCAAGAGTTCGTCCAGACGTCACAAGAACAGTGGGATTGGTTGGGTAAAGAAGAGAGTTACAGGGCAGAAATAGGCAAGCTAAAACAACAGATTAAGGATCTGAAATTTGAGAACAAAGTGCAGGTTGCTGCCAATGAAAGAGAAAAGAACAAATTAGCCAGAGAAAGCGAGATCCTCAAAGCTCAGACCCGGAAGATGAAAATGGATGCCGACAACCAACGGAGAAGCCGGTCCGATAAAAGGTTGATAGCAGGGTTAAGGAATCAGGTCATTGAAAGCCGAAAAGACTTGGAAAAATCCGAGGCTAGCATAGTAAGAATGCGGGCCAGATGGGCAAAAGGTGCAGCAGCGCGAAAAAAGAACCTATGGCAAATGAGAAAGGGATTATGAAGGGAGCATTGCAATATTGAGAGAAACAAATTCTACTCTCAGAGATCGGGTCTTTAAACAAGCCCGAAATGCTAGAACAGACAGGGAGCGCTACAATGATTCAATAGCCCGATTGGAAGAACAAATGAAGAGGTTCCAAAATCAGCTCGTTGACAACACTCAAGTATTGAGACTAAAGAATCAACGAATAGAACAGCTGTGTATGGAAAGAGATAGAATCAGGGGTATGATCGATGAGATTGGGCGCTACATCACCACGAAGTGCCTAACATGTGAAGAAATGCCCTGTGATACCCTTTTTGCCTCAGTAATGGGTTGTGTCCACCGGATCATGGAGGAATTAAAAAGCCTGCAAAGAGGCCTGGCACCAAAACCCGCGGAAAGGCCGAACAATGCCTTGCGGGCACCAAAATTCAAGGCTTTAATGTATCCCTAGTTCAAGTCTGCACTTGTTTGGTTTTTAAAAAGTCTATTGTCTACTCCTCTGTTCTCTTTTCATATCAAACACTGTTAATAGCGTGGAGTTTGTATTTCGTTTTTTATTTTCCAATGATAGCTTGTAATAACATATTTTGGTAATAAAATGCAAAATTGTGTCTTTATTTTACTTATGGCAGAACTACGCCTGGTCTGATTCATGCAGGGACATGATACATAGCAATTTACATAAGATTCGACCACCCCTAAAAGATAAAAAGAAGAGGCAAAGTGAATAAAGAAAGGACATAAGCCGGAATGACGCATGCAGTCAAAGCAAAAACATGTTAGAAATGGTTAACTGCCTAGGAATATTGCATTCCCCAATGTGAAATTGCAATATATGTTAAACTCTAACGCTAACAAGTTTGTTGTTCTAATATCACAGAAAGAGATTTCAAAACAGTTAGCTCGTTAGAACGTTCTGGCAGATTACCACTACCACACAAGATCAAAAGGGCCCATTCCGGAAAATATGTTTGGTTCGGACAAAAGTGCTGAGGAAGAAAAAACGGAGATGCAAATGATGAAGGAGGAAGTGGACAGGTTGAGACAAGAGATTGCTGGGATGCACCTAGCCTGGGCTAAGGCACAAACACCACCAATACTTCCCCCTACTCCTACCCTTTCACCAGCTCGGACTCCGGAACACCCTTCCACTGGTCCATCAACGAGCTTCCCTATTGCCCAATACTATCAAGGGGAAACTTCCTATAATCCCCAAGCTTCACCACCCAAACAAAACCCTCCTCCACCAGTTGTTCCTGTTTTCGTGGCACCTCCACCCGCCACATTGCAAAAATCACCTGAGGAACCAGTGTTTCTGGTTCACGACAACCAGTACTATCCTCCTGAACTCACCTTCAAACCACCCGAGCCATACATTTACACCCCTGACCTTCAGCTCCCGACAGAAACTGAGAGGCCAGCTAAGAATCCGGAGCAGGACGAAGTGCTCCGTAAAGTGAAAATCCTGGAGCAATCCTTCAGGAATATGCATGGATTGGGCAGCCAAGTCAGTGTGTCCTATAAAGATCTGTGTCCCTTCCCCGATGTTCAATTACCGGTAGGTTTTAAGATGCTAAAGTTTGATCTATATGAGGGGCATGGTGATCCCATGGCGCATCTACGAGGTTTTTGTAGTAAGATGAGAGGGGCAGGTGGAAAGGATGAGCTGCTGATTGCTTATTTCGGTCAAAGTTTAAGCGGGTCCGCATTAGAATGGTACACAAGGCAGTATCCTAGCAGGTGGTATACATGGGACGATCTAGCACAAGCGTTTGCAGGTCATTTCCAGTATAACCTCGAGATCGTCCCCGACCGTCTCACCCTGTTAAAACTTGAGAAAAAACCGGGAGAGAGCTTCAGGGAATTCGGATTTCGTTGGAGAGAACAAGCGGCAAGAGTCGATCCGCCAATGAGGGAAGGTGAAATGGTGGATTACTTCTTACAAACTTTAGACCAACTTACTTTGGTCACCTGGTGACGTCAGTTGGTAAATCTTTCAATGAAGTAGTAAAAATGGGCGGCATGGTTGAAGAGGGAATCAGGTCCAACAAGATAATGAGTTATTCGGCGATCAAGACCACAACTCAGGCTATCCAAAGCGGCACGGGAGGTGCGCTCGGGAAAAAGAAGAGAGAAGAGGTCGCAAATATATTTTAATGCTTTATTATTTTTAAACTTAGTATACAAATATATTTTTGACATGTAAATTTATTCGATATGGCTCAGTATTTTTTCGGTTTATTTTTATAAAATAAAAGACCTACCCTAATTATCGGTACGATTATAGAATTATATAAAAACTTGCGATTTTATTAAAAGAAACCTGAAAAACGGTTCAATACAATATGATTCAATCGGTTTAGTCGGTTTTTAAATATCCATTGACACCTCTACAGACACTAATTTCTTCCTTTTCTTTTGACTTTATTTGAGTTTTGAGTACTTTTTCCTTAGTTACCACATCAGTGGCTGATTTAGGAATTAACAGGGCAAATATATATATGCTCATTTATCTTAGACTGAAAATGCATAAAACAAAAGTTATTCACACTCGTGTTTAGAATTGGTATTAATTTAGCATAGTCAAGCAATAAATTGAGGTAATAATACTTATTGATTTATTATGATTACATGTCATATACTTCCTCCGTCCAAGATTACATATCCACTATTGACTTAGCACACATCTTAAGAAATAATAAAAAATATGATAGAGATTTTTACCTTCTATAGAAAAGGTTAACATCTTATTTATTTTAAATAAATATCATTTAAAAAAATTATATTCTATAGATACCTTTTAAGGTTTATAGCAAAATATTTAATTTTAGTTACCTCCTAGTCCAAAGCCACTAAATACACTATCAGTTACACTATTTTTTTCTCTCTCTACTTTGATACATCCCATTCTCTTCCCCCATTCCCTGAAACACGATGCTCAATCTCAAAATTCCTCTCACCTACATCACCTACCATTATTCAAAAACAATGCTTTTGCCTTTTTCTCTTCTTGTATTTCTCAGTGTTTTCAATTCAATTATCAAGAACGCAAATACAAAGAAGATCATACACGTGAATGTGGAGATCTCAAGACCGGCTACCGGAGGTCGCTGTCATTTTGTAACAGTTAATTGCGACGTCGTTTCATGCCTCAAGGGACTCGTGTTCCACTTTGGCTTGCTTCACTACTGTTATCTACAAATCAAGGAAACATGCCTCATTTTAAAGATTGTTATGTTCAAGATTCTCACCAACAATCTTTATGCCAATAAAATTGATTTTCTCCTCCCTCCCTTTCTCTGTCCCTTGTTTCCTTGATTTGTAGATATATTAATTATCAGTCAAAACTGATTCTTGTGCAAAGCCTCCATCCCATTATAATAGATGCACTGATTCTTGAAGATTTCTATGTTCAAGATTCTCACCAACAACAGCAGCCGCCGACATTAAATTGATTCTTGAACAGCAGCCGCCGACATATAATCCGGTTGGTTTGTTCTTGAACAAAGACGATGGAATTTGGGGTTGAGCAACTTGATTTTCCGTTAATATATTTCCATGTATTTCATTGTATTCATTGTCTTTTTTTTCATTGTAATTCAATGTGTCTCGTTGTATTCCATGTATTTCATTGTATTCACTATCTTTTTTCTCATTATATTTCAATGTATCTGCTGTATTCTATGTATTTCATTGTATTCACTGTCTCGCTATATGCCATGAATGTATTCATAAGTTTTTTTAATTATATAATTTATGTATTCAGATGTATTATATAATTTCTCTGAAGATTGCTATGTTTTTGGGGTATTTTTCGGTTGAGAATCTTTTTTGTAACTGAAAATACAAAATTTGTGTGTTATAATTGAGTTTGTTGAGTTATATTAGGAGTCTATTGTGTTAATTGATTCACTTTCCATTTTAAAACAGTGTAATCCCCTATTTCATGTCGTGAATACAGTCGAATACAATAATTTGTCCAACTGTAATCCCATGTTTCACTCCATGAATACACTCGAATACAACAACTGATTAGCTGGACTTCCCTGATTAACGCCTATTTTTGCTACTGTATTCATGAATACAATAGCTTAAATACATCAAATACATCTTATAACCACATAAAATGTATCTGTAATCCGTAATATAGCAAATGGTATCTATAAATGGCTAATTACTACTAAAAGATAGTGATTTATGAAAATTTCCCTAATTTTATTATATCACTCTTAATTATTATCAATGGAAAACTAACTTTGACTATTATAAATCCGAAATGTTGGGAAATGATAAAGTTAAAATAGGTATAAAATGGTAAATTATTTATTTTTCAAACTGGATAAGTAAAAGTGGACAACTATTTTAGTATTGTTTACCCTCAAAATCAGATAACAATTAAATTTGTAAGTGGTTTTAAGGATACGCAGATTAATTTGATACAAAACAATAAATTGAGTTAGATTGAACAAACAAAGATGAAATAAATTCAAACCACACGAGAAGGATAATTCCAGCCTTAGTGAAATATTCACCTTCGATCCGGGCTCGCAATTGCCAGCACTGATGAACAAGAAAAAGAGTTAATAACGGAGTAAATAATAATCATATATTGCTTTGGAATGTGTGTTACAATGTGCTTCATGAATTATCATACCCTCTTTATATAGTGGGGGAATCCTATTCCAGGTATAACTCTACAAAAGGTTAAAAAAATCTTCTATTTAACTGATTACCGGTTCTTCATCGATACGTGCCAATATCCACGCTGTGATATCAGGTCCGTCGCGGATATTACGGCCTTCTGTTGGTCATGCTTTATTGTCCGATAATATTTTTCGATGTTGTTCAGGGCTAAGACCAATCCCGACTACGACCCCGATATTTCCGAGGGCGGGCGTCATGCCTCCGGACTCTGACTCAACAAGGCCCTTGCCTCGATTTCAGTCCTGTGTCTGTAGACATGTGATTTTTGACCCTCCCCAAGATTTCACCCATTTTAGCGTAAAATATTTAATTTAGACCTAATATCGATATTTCAATTAGTTTTGACTCTTTACTTTATTTTATTAAAAAATAAAAATTACAAAAATATCTCTTCTTTTTAGTTGCTTTAGTTTATTACTTTTCGTAAAACTAAAAAATACAAAAAATAGTACCTTATTTTTATGTTAATATGATATTTGAAAATACAAAAAAAAAGGTTTGTTCTAACGATTAGTCTTACTTTAATAGTTATTTTATTTAAGTAGGATCAATTGGTAAATGAGGTCGTATTTTTAGTCTTGTTCACGGAGAAAGAATAAAATTTGGGCTCAAACAACCCATTTTAAGCTTAATTTTCGGACCTAGCCCATAATTCCTAGACTCATAGCCCCTAACCTAAATATAACCCTAAACCTATAAAAAAAGAAACTAACCTAGAAACCTGGAGACTTGAGCAATCAGCTGTTTTGGACCTTAGGAGAACCCCATGAGATCTATCTTCTTCATCTCACAAAAATGGAGAGCAACTAAAACAAGGAACGATCCTTTTCTCTTCAGCATCTACACTCAAAAGAGAGCAGCCACACCCCCAATCGAGAGCTCACCCAACTCCTTCAACGAAAGTCCAGTATCTGACTTGCTAATTAATTATCTTCCTTTTGAGTCTGACGCCTCCCTTTCAACTAATAAATCCAATCATTCCATTTCACTCCCTTCACACTCGATTTCCCATCTGCAATAACAATAACCAAAACAGGAGCTGTTGAATACAGCATAGTTCAGAACCTGCTTTTACGCCTTAGAGAATCTTGTCGTTCGATCTCAGAGAAGCTAGAATAGAAAACGCTAGGATAAATCAGAATTTTGGGGTTGATTCGAATGCCGATCGAGGTCTTGTTCGTGGTGCTGATAAAGTTTCAGATTGCAACTCTATTGTTGCTGTAGTAGCTGTTATTCGAGTTTTCTAGAGGTCTTTTTGATGAAATAAAGAAAGTTTATCGCGCAAAGGTCCATTCTTATACTTATTTTACCTTCATTTCCTTTTGCTAGTTTACTGAATGGTTTTTTCTCAGCTGTTATTCTGTTTATATTTCATTATGTAGTCCTAGTTAACTTGGTCCATTTTGCCGTGGGTTGTCTTATCGGATTCATGTTTGAGCTCACCCTTTACTACTTGGTGTGGTTACATGTTGATTTGCCACCTTCATTCTTTAGATTTAATACATATGAATCATGTTAATTTAAAGGAAGTTTAGGTTGGTAGTAGTTGTTTGTAATTATTCATGTTACTGTTTATTTCCTTAGTTGTTGGGATGAAAACTTTAGTGTTAGTTCATGAACCGGAATTAGCAAATGGAAATTCATTACACGAACGCTGCAATACCTTATAATTCAATTGGAAGCTTTATGGATATTTTTTAGAGGTGTTACATATGACCATGTAAATTATATATATTTTCCAATCCTCCATATGGTCAGGAGAGTTTATACCCATCGATTAGTATCAATCCATACAAATTTGGGTACTCCGAAGCAGGTAGTTTCTCGTATTATGAATATGGTCATGAATATGTGGTTAATGATCATGTATCTGGAATCGAGGATCATGATAGACATATAGAGAACCCTTCAACCGCTACGGGTTGTGAGCACGTGATTTTTGCTTCACGAAAACTACTCCAAAAGAAAACAAAATTCTCTTGGTGTGCAATTTTTAGGATTTACGTGGCATTTTTGGATAATTATTGGTGTTTTTGTCTGTGAATGTTTATCCTGTTTTAATTAATTAAAATAAAAAAATATATATATGTTGCATGCATATTTAGGATTTGATTGTGCGATTAGGAATTAATTAAATCATAATTTGGTTTTTAAAAGAAGAAAAATATGCATTTAAAGTGTGTCATCGTGTGATTTTATTTTTTTTTAACTTGTGTGATAATTGTTGTTGAGAGTTAATATTTTGTAGTTTAATTTTGGTTTTACAGTTTTATTTTTAGAATTTTTGTTAAGTTGTTAATTAAAAGAAGAAAATGAAAAGAGTAGAAAATAAAAGGCAAATCGGATCTGGGCCAAAATTTAAACCAAAAATCAGGCCCAAACATTCAAAAGACCCGGTCCAATCCAGTTCAGCCTCTGCATAATTGAAAACGATGTTGTATTAACACTTTCCATCTGGACCGTTGATCAAATAGATCTAACGGTCCAGTTTAGTTCTTTCATTAAACCAAACGACGTCGTATGGTTGTATTTGATCAGGACCGTTCATTGTTTTTGATCTAATGGCTCCCAGGCCTTCCTTCATGGCCCGACCCACTCCCATCTGAGACTGACCCAAACCCCCCTATTTAAACAAAACGACACCGTGTAGTTTAACCCCCTTGATCTTGGCCGTTGATCTTAATTGATCTAACGGCTAGTATCAAAATAATCCCTCCGTATATAAGGCCAATCCTTACCCCATACCCCCAAAGCCATACCCCCCCCCTTTCCACCTTCGTCTCTGATCTTCAAAGACCAGACATGTCTGCCACCTCTAGCCACCATGCACCGCCCACCGGAAATCGCCTCACGGCGGTTCCGGTGGTCCAAACGACCCCAAAATTACACCATAGCTTCCCCCCGACATCCTCTTTCCAGATCTGGTAATAGTTTCCCTCAAATCCATACCCAATGTCTCGAATCTTCAATCAAAGAGTCCGTCTGAGACCTCACTTGTTCCGATGACTACCAAATTAACACTCCTAAGCCATCTGACCACCCTCATTACAAATCCAGTACCCGTTGGCTTCGAATCTTCCTGGAACTCCTCGATCTTCGTTTGAAGATTCGAGCCAAACATGAACCTACCCCGATCCGTTCCAAATTCATACCAGGTGACCCTCAGACCTCCCTCACCCCTAAACCACCACTGGTTCCCTTCAAATCTGCCTAGAAACGTTCGAACCCTAAATGGAAAAAAACGGAACCCTAGAAATTCCAAATCATGGAATCCGTCCAAATTAAGTGAGGATTTGGGGTTTAATCGACCTTAATCGAAGTGTTCTTAGTTGAGAACACTTCGACTAAGGTCTGTTCGACCTCAAAATGTCCAAATCCGAGTTCGAGCCTGGGTCCGTATAGTTCTGAGGTTCTGAGGTATTTTTCTTTTTCCTTTATTTTGTATTTATGATTTTTCTATCTATGTATCTGTTTAGTTTAGTTTTATTGATTCCCCATGCTTTTTTCAATTCATCTTCTCATCTCAACTAGACCTTTTTATTTGGTCCAATTCTGGCATTGCTTCTGTTTGCTGTAATTGTTATGAGTTACAATGTGTGTAATCGATTGAATAAGTGTCGTCGATTAGTCTGGCATGCTGAATGTTAGATTAACATGATAATAGTCTGAGTTTTGGTTCATGCTTGCCTGTTTCCCTTCCTGCCTCGTTTGTGTTCTAAGGTTGTATTAAAATGAGCCCGTTGGTATATTTTGAACTTAGAATTGAGCCTATTGGTATAGTCAGTTCATTGAACTGAATTTATTGGTCATTAGTTATCTTGAACCCGTCAATACCCTTAAAGCCCGGTTGACTGTTTCTTCTTGTGTATTTCAATCTGATTAAGGCATATGCTCAGCGAGTTGATTCCAGCTTTCATTTTTTATCCCACCTTCCATTTTCTTTTGTGCTGCCATGAACCCTTAATGCCATAGCTTGAATGACTAACTGATTTGAATAGCTTAGAAAGGTTCAGTGCACAAACTGGTAGGGCAGTAGTTTCAGGACCTTAGGGGGTAGTTTGGGAATTGAAAACAGGAAGAGATGGGTGGTTTAAGTGCTCTGTCCACTAATTATTAAAATACCATTAGGCTAATGAATTGATTAGTATTAATGGGAAACAAAAAGGGAATGGGGGGCTGATAATAAGGAAAAGTTTGCCTTAGTGGGATTTAAAGTGAAAAATCAAATTTTAGTGGGAAAAAATCTGACTTGAATAAGGAAAGGGGCCGGGCACTAAGTTTGAAAGGAGGATGGTTGTATAAAAAAGAGATTGAGGACTGAATTTGAGGAGGAGACTTTTCAGAACAAAACAAAAAAAGAGAAATTTCTGGAAAAAATGAGGGAATTGGAGAGTGAGAATTGCAGAGAGAGAACTAAGAAGAAGAGTGAATGAAAACTGAAAACATTCATAGTTCAAGTTAAAAACTTGTTGGATTTTATCATCAAAATTCAGTAATTTTTAGAGTTGAATAGGCTGAATTTTAAACACCTAAAAGTTCAGTAATTGGAGAAAGTTAAAAGAGAGGGTTGAGAGATAAAACAAAACTGAAAAGTGAAGTCTTTCTTCCATTGTTGAAAATCAGGACTGTTCCTTGCATCTTTTGTATTTCTGAGTACATCCTGGTTTTGTTCTAATTGCTGAATATTTCTGGGGTTTAGCTGAGGTTCCAAGTGTTTTTTTTGAGCTGTTATTTCCCGTTCTGCATTGTTTTGTATTGGTGCTGTTTCATTGAGTATTCTTGGGACTCCACTGTTGGTTTTAAAAGCTGTCACTGAGTTGTTCTGCTATACTGCTGTTGTTGTTTTGCTGTTGCTGTTTTGCTACTGCTGATCTTCCTTTTCTCCCATTATAAACATTTCTAGGTACATACTTCTGAAACCATGTGTTGATGTAAGCTTAAAGTTGAAGCGGAAGTTGAAATGAACTGAGAAATGCATGTTTGCCTGCTTCATAGTATCTATGTTCAAGATGTAGCAATAGGGCAAAATGATAGGAAGTTTGTATTTGTTTAGGCTCATTCCAATTGTATTTATTTCATGTGAATTGGAACATACTCGAACTAATGTGGACTGTTAAATCGTATGCTGTTGGACTAATTAAATGTATTTCCATACGTTTAACAATTTAGTTTGGTTTAGCTGATGATGATAGTATAACGAAGAATCTCAATAGGCCTATGTACATATTCCGTTGAATCTTTGGACTGTTCAAACTTGATATGGCCCGGTCCCATTTGATTTTAAGATAAACACGTATTTTAAGAAACGTTTCAGACTGCGTCAGCTAGTACCCATGGATTAGCTATTAATGTCATTTCTCCCGTCCTGTTGAGTTCCTTGTTTCAACATAGGTTTAATAGTGTAGATGAATAATTGATATCAACATCAGCTCACCATTTAACAAAGCGGCTGTTTGATAAGTGGACATGAATGAAGTGTTTAATCTGAATAAATGTATGATGTTGAACTCTAATGTTGTTTGGTAAACGCAATCAGGAAAAGTGGGACTTTTGTCCAAAGCATACATTATACGGCCTGGGCCTTTTGGCAATTGGCTCGTTAGTGGTCAAGCGGCCCAGTATGAGTTTTAAGTTAGGTAGCGGTTCCAGATTGAAAGGCGCTCTTTTTTTTTTGTTTAGATATGGACTTGAACTTGAAACTCGAATTTTAATATTAACTAATTAGGATTTATTTATTATTTTAGAGACAAACGAAATAGAAAACATAGTCATTATAGGATGACCTTTAAAATAAAATGAGGCGCGCCTCGCCAAATAAATTATAAATCGCGCGGCCCTCAATAAACATATACAATAATTGGTTAGATTCCGGGACGGGCCGTTTAGCAAAATTTCATGGCCTCGCCCAAGAAAATTACACTACGTTAGTCGCTTAGGGCGCGTCCTTAATAAGATTATTTCCTTAAATACGGGTGTGCATTTATGTAACCCAAATCTAAATCTCAACAGAGTCGAGACGTGTCGATAGCCTTGGGTACATTGATTGTGAAGAGGTTCGAGATACGTTTTCACGACATTGCAATTCTTTTGTAAAAATAACAACAATAATAATAGAAGCGGTAAAAGAATCATAATTTGCACTAAGTTCAATATGAATTAAAATCAGATAAACAAACCGAATATGACAGTTGAGCGACCGTGCTAGAACCACGGAACTCGGGAATGCCTAACATCTTCTCCCGGGTTAACAGAATTCTTTATCCGGATTTCTGGTTCGCGAACTGTAATACAGAGTCATTCTTTTCCTCGATTCGGGATTAAATTGGTGACTTGGGACACCCTAAATCTCTCAAGTGGCGACTCTGAAATAAATAAACAGATCCCGTTTCGATTGTCCTTTACTTGGAAAAACTCTCTTCTGCGCTGCATTTTGCGGAGGCGCGGGCGAAAAAGGAGGTGTGACAGCTCTGGCGACTCTGCTGGGGACCGAATCCAGAATCTCTGGTTTAGGGTTCAGAATTCGAGCTTAGATAAATTGTTATGTTTGGGCCTAATGTGCTAAATGTTGCTTTTACCGCTTTGATGTTATCTGAACTGTACATAAACTATGCCGAAACCCTTCTCTTCTTACCTCCGGGGATGTGCTTGCTGGTCGAGACTCCCTATTCTGTTAGTGTCAATACCCGAAATAAGAAAGAGGCCGGACAAGTTACTAAGCCGGATGACCTTTTGGGTCCCGGTACGTAGCCCCCTCCTCGACTCGAGTTGTCCGCTCGGGTACACAGTCTAGAACATATACCCAGGTTGAACCTAGAATAACTTGACTTCATGTCGGATCCCTAGTAGGAACGTTTATTTGCATCATGTTGTATTTGGCTTAGGGGACTCAACACAGGAGTTGGGTCCGTCTAGGACAAGCAACCTGAAATGAAAAAATACCATCCTGCTGCATCCTGTTTGTTTTGCACATTTATTTGCTTCAGATCTGCATGCTGACCGGCTTCTGAAATCCAGAATTTTTGAAAAATTGTGAAAAAAGAGAAAAATAGCAATGTAGGGAGATAACTACTTATTTTTAGAAAAATAAAACCAATGTCCAAGTAGTGTCAAAACCCTGCCGAAATTTTGAAAAAAAAATTGTCTTTTTTAGTTTGATTTATTTGAAAAACAAAAGAAAGGAGTCTTGTTAACAAGTTTAGTTTATGTTGGCGAACTACGCCGGTTTGATTCTCATAGGGTGTGAGATACATAGGCAACCCTCATCGGGTTCAACCTCCCCTTTTGCAAAAATAGTAAAAAAATGTCAATTTTTGATTGTCAAATATAAATAAGTGGGGTGATGTCGTTTTTTTTAAGAATAGCCGAATGTTCTCAGAAGGGACGCCGGAAGGCTAACTTTGCATAAACGGCCACTTTTGATCATCCTTTAGAGTTTTGGTCGGTTGACCCTTACAGCCTTAAAATCTTCATTCCCGAAGTGCTGGAAGGCCGTGTTCGGAACCGGATCTTCCTTTAAATCTCGAAGGAAAAAATAGAAATAATAATATATATATAGCCAACTGGTTGAGTCAGATATATATATATATAGCCAACTGGTTGAGTCAGATTATTTTTGCTTAATCGCCCTAATAAATGTGCAGAATGAGCACAAGTCAGACTTCGCACGTAACAATTGTGAACAAGATCCCTTTGGAGTTGCACTTGTGGTGGGATGACTTGGCGAGTCAGGACGCGACACAATCAATCTATACCTGGGAGGCCTCCCTGGGTTGATGAAGATTAATCCTAGAGGGGATATCATAAAGGCCTTGGTCGCATTCTAGGACCCGACTCACAACGTATTTCGCTTCTTGGATTTTGAACTTACCCCAACATTGGAAGAAATAGCTGGGTACATCGGGAGCCCCAAAATTCCTTTGAGACACCAGTACCTGATCGCTCCAAGGGCCGTAGCCGTACACAGGTTCGTAGACTCTCTGAAAAAAGCAGGGGGGTCCACAATCCAGACTTGGCAGCTGGTTTTTGTACTTTGCGGTTTATATACAACAGGTTGGCCACATAGGGGGTTTAACAAGCCAGAAAACAAAATCTATAGCAAAGGAAACCGCCTTAAGTGGGAAGAACATAGGTGTGTTGCGTTCATGATAGCCTTTCTGGGACTCCTGGTGTTTCCTAGAAAAGACGGGAACATTGACATACGAGTATCTGGGGTTGTCAGCACTTTACTCACTCAGGCCAACAGCACCTTCGTACCCATGATAGTAGCTGAAATCTTCCGCGCTCTCACAGCTTGCAAAGCCGGGGGAAATTTCTTTAAGGGGTGCAATGTGTTGCTGCAGATGTGGATGATCGAACATCTATGTCGTCGTCCGCAATTTATGAGTTATGGATCGACAGAGAAAACATGCATAGAGGAATTTTTCACAAGGGTTAACGGAATCAGCTTACCAGAAGGGGTCACGGAATAGATAGCCTGCCTCCGTTCTATTACTGCAGGCCGAATAGAATGGACATTTGGATAGTTGCCTACGAATGAAATCATATATATGCCCGCCACGGGACCCCATTTCCTTTTGATGGGACTCTGTAGTATTCAACACTACGCCCCGTATCGAGTCTTGAGACAGCTGGGGAGATGCCAAATAGTTCCGAAAGATGAAGATCTTAGTGGCCAAGTAGTCGAGATCGGGCCCAGCGGACAGTTTCCTAAAGCAGCCGTCCGACAAATTTGGAGCGAATGTCAATACCTAACAGCCAATACATGTGTACGTGATCGGTCCAAGGGTGAAGTTTCGCTGGGATACCTTGCTTCGTTTAGGAAAGAAATCGAGTTCGGGAGACCGGTTAAAAGACCCCATCTCCAAGAGTTCGTCCAGACGTCACAAGAACAGTGGGATTGGTTGGGTAAAGAAGAGAGTTACAGGGCAGAAATAGGCAAGCTGAAACAACAGATTAAGGATCTGAAATTTGAGAACAAAGTGCAGGTTGCTGCCAATGAAAGAGAAAAGAACAAATTAGCCAGAGAAAGCGAGATCCTCAAAGCTCAGACCCGGAAGATGAAAATGGATGCCGACAACCAACGGAGAAGCCGGTCCGATAAAAGGTTGATAGCAGGGTTAAGGAATCAGGTCATTGAAAGCCGAAAAGACTTGGAAAAATCCGAGGCTAGCATAGCAAGAATGCGGGCCAGATGGGCAAAAGGTGCAGCAGCGCGAAAAAAGCACCTATGGCAAATGAGAAAGGGATTATGAAGGGAGCATTGCAATATTGAGAGAAACAAATTCCACTCTCAGAGATCGGGTCTTTAAACAAGCCCGAAATGCTAGAACAGACAGGGAGCGCTACAATGATTCAATAGCCCGATTGGAAGAACAAATGAAGAGGTTCCAAAATCAGCTCGTTGACAACACTCAAGTATTGGGACTAAAGAATCAACGAATAGAACAGCTGTGTATGGAAAGAGATAGAATCAGGGGTATGATCGATGAGATTGGGCGCTACATCACCACGAAGTGCCTAACATGTGAAGAAATGCCCCGTGATACCCTTTTTTCCTCAGTCATGGGTTGTGTCCACCGGATCATGGAGGAATTAAAAAGCCTGCAAAGAGGCCTGGCACCAAAACCCGCGGAAAGGCCGAACAATGCCTTGCGGGCACCAAAATTCAAGGCTTTAATGTATACCTAGTTTAAGTCTGCACTTGTTTGGTTTTTAAAAAGTCTATTGTCTACCCCTCTGTTCTCTTTTCATATCAAACACTGTTAATAGCGTGGAGTTTGTATTTCGTTTTTTATTTTCCAATGATAGCTTGTAATAACATATTTTGGTAATAAAATGCAAAATTGTGTCTTTATTTTACTTATGGCAGAACTACACCTGGTCTGATTCATGCGGGGATATGATACATAGCAATTTACATAAGATTCGACCACCCCTAAAAGATAAAAAGAAGAGGCAAAGTGAATAAAGAAAGGACATAAGCCGGAATGACGCATGCAGTCAAAGCAAAAACATGTTAGAAATGGTTAACTGCCTAGGAATATTGCATTCCCCAATGTGAAATTGCAATATGTGTTAAACTCTAATGCTAACAAGTTTGTTGTTCTAATATCACAGAAAGAGATTTCAAAACAGTTAGCTCGTTAGAACGTTCTGGCAGATTACCACTACCACACAAGATCAAAAGGGCCCATTCCGGAAAATATGTTTGGTTCGGACAAAAGTGCTGAGGAAGAAAAAACGGAGATGAAGGAGGAAGTGGACAGGTTGAGACAAGAGATTGCTGGGATGCACCTAGCCTGGGCTAAGGGACAAACACCACCAATACTTCCCCCTACTCCTACCCTTTCACCAGCTCGGACTCCGGAACACCCTTCCACTGGTCCATCAACGAGCTTCCCCATTGCCCAATACTATCAAGGGGAAACTTCCTATAATCCCCAAGCTTCACCACCCAAACAAAACCCTCCTCCACCAGCTGTTCCTGTTTTCGTGGCACCTCCACCCGCCACATTGCAAAAATCACCTAAGGAACCAGTGTTTCTGGTTCACGACAACCAGTACTATCCTCCTGAACTCACCTTCAAACCACCCGAGCCATACATTTACACCCCTGACCTTCAGCTCCCGACAGAAACTGAGAGGCCAGCTAAGAATCCGGAGCAGGACGAAGTGCTCCGTAAAGTGAAAATCCTGGAGCAATCCTTCAGGAATATGCATGGATTGGGCAGCCAAGTCAGTGTGTCCTATAAAGATCTGTGTCCCTTCCCCGATGTTCAATTACCGGCAGGTTTTAAGATGCTAAATTTTGATCTATATGAGGGGCATGGTGATCCCATGGCGCATCTACGAGGTTTTTGTAGTAAGATGAGAGGGGCAGGTGGAAAGGATGAGCTGCTGATTGCTTATTTCGGTCAAAGTTTAAGCGGGTCCGCATTAGAATGGTACACAAGGCAGTATCCTAGCAGGTGGTATACATGGGACGATCTAGCACAAGCGTTTGCAGGTCATTTCCAGTATAACCTCGAGATCGTCCCCGACCGTCTCACCCTGTTAAAACTTGAGAAAAAACCGGGAGAGAGCTTCAGGGAATTCGGATTTCGTTGGAGAGAACAAGCAGCAAGAGTCGATCCGCCAATGAGGGAAGGTGAAATGGTGGATTACTTCTTACAAACTTTAGAGCCAACTTACTTTGGTCATCTGGTGACGTCAGTTGGTAAATCTTTCAATGAAGTAGTAAAAATGGGCGGCATGGTTGAAGAGGGAATCAGGTCCAACAAGATAATGAGTTATTCGGCGATCAAGACCACAACTCAGGCTATCCAAAGCGGCACGGGAGGTGCGCTCGGGAAAAAGAAGAGAGAGGAGGTCGCAAATATATTTTAATGCTTTATTATTTTTAAACTTAGTATACAAATATATTTTGACATGTAAATTTATTCGATATGGCTCAGTATTTTTTCGGTTTATTTTTATAAAATAAAAGACCTACCCTAATTATCGGTACGATTATAGAATTATATAAAAACTTGCGATTTTATTAAAAGAAACCTGAAAAACGGTTCAATACAATATGATTCAATCGGTTTAGTCGGTTTTTAAATATCCATTGACACCTCTACAGACACTAATTTCTTCCTTTTCTTTTGACTTTATTTGAGTTTTGAGTACTCTTTCCTTAGTTACCACATCAAAGGCTGATTTAGAAATTAACAGGGCAAATATATATATGCTCATTTATCTTAGACTGAAAATGCATAAGACAAAAGTTATTCACACTCGTGTTTAGAATTGGTATTAATTTAGCATAGTCAAGCAATAAATTGAGGTAATAATACTTATTGATTTATTATGATTACATGTCATATACTTCCTCCGTCCAAGATTACATATCCACTATTGACTTAGCACACATCTTAAGAAATAATAAAAAATATGATAGAGATTTTTACCTTCTATAGAAAAGGTTAACATCTTATTTATTTTAAATAAATATCATTTAAAAAAATTATATTCTATAGATACCTTTTAAGGTTTATAGCAAAATATTTAATTTTAGTTACCTCCTAGTCCAAAGCCACTAAATACACTATCAGTTACACTATTTTTTTCTCTCTCTACTTTGATACATCTCATTCTCTTCCCCCATTCCCTGAAAACACGATGCTCAATCTCAAAATTCCTCTCACCTACATCACCTACCATTATTCAAAAACAATGCTTTTGCCTTTTTCTCTTCTTGTATTTCTCAGTGTTTTCAATTCAATTATCAAGAACGCAAATACAAAGAAGATCATACACGTGAATGTGGAGATCTCAAGACCGGCTGCCGGAGGTCGCTGTCATTTTGTAACAGTTAATTGCGACGTCGTTTCATGCCTCAAGGGACTCGTGTTCCACTTTGGCTTGCTTCACTACTGTTATCTACAAATCAAGGAAACATGCCTCATTTTAAAGATTGTTATGTTCAAGATTCTCACCAACAATCTTTATGCCAATAAAATTGATTTTCTCCTCCCTCCCTTTCTCTGTCCCTTGTTTCCTTGATTTGTAGATATATTAATTATCAGTCAAAACTGATTCTTGTGCAAAGCCCCCATCCCATTATAATAGATGCACTGATTCTTGAAGATTACTATGTTCAAGATTCAACCCTATGCCCCGTATCGAGTCTTGAGACAGCTGGGAAGATGCCAAATAGTTCCGAAAGATGAAGATCTTAGTGGCCAAGTAGTCGAGATCGGGCCCAGCGGACAGTTTCCTAAAGCAGCCATCCGACAAATTTGGAGCGAATGTCAATACCTAACAGCCAATACATGTGTATGTGATCGGTCCAAGGGTGAACTTTCGCTGGGATACCTTGCTTCGTTTAGGAAAGAAATCGAGTTTGGGAGATCGGCCAAAAGACCCCATCTCCAAGAGTTCGTCCAGACGTCACAAGAACAGTGGGATTGGTTGGGTATAGAAGAGAGTTACAGGGCAGAAATAGGCAAGCTGAAACAACAGATTAAGGATCTGATATTTGAGAACAAAGTGTAGGTTGCTGCCAATGAAAGAGAAAAGAACAAATTAGCCAGAGAAAGCGAGATCCTCAAAGATCAGACCCGGAAGATGAAAATGGATGCTGACAACCAACGGAGAAGCCGGTCCGATAAAAGGTTGATAGCAGGGTTAAGGAATCAGGTCATTGAAAGCCGAAAAGATTTGGAAAAATCCGAGGCTAGCATAGCAAGAATACGGGCCAGATGGGCAAAAGGTGCAGCAGCGCGAAAAAAGCACCTATGGAAAATGAGAAAGGGATTATGAAGGGAGCATTGCAATATTGAGAGAAACAAATTCCACTCTCAGAGATCGGGTCTTAAAACAAGCCCGAAATGCTAGAACAGACAGGGAGCGCTACAATGATTCAATAGCCCAATTGGAAGAACAAATGAAGAGGTTCCAAAATTAGCTCGTTGACAACACTCAAGTATTGGGACTAAAGAATCAACGAATAGAACAGCTGTGTATGGAAAGAGATAGAATCAGGGGTATGATCGATGAGATTGGGCGCTACATCACCACGAAGTGCCTAACATGTGAAGAAATGCCCCGTGATACCCTTTTTGCCTCAGTCATGGGTTGTTTCCACCGGATCATGGAGGAATTAAAAAGCCTGCAAAGAGGCCTGGCACCAAAACCCGCGGAAAGGCCGAACGATGCCTTGCGGGCACCAAAATTCAAGGCTTTAATGTATCCCTAGTTCAAGTCTGCACTTGTTTGGTTTTTAAAAAGTCTGTTGTCTACCCCTCTATTCTCTTTTCATATCAAACACTGTTAATAGCGTGGAGTCTGTATTTTGTTTTTTATTTTCCAATGATAGCTTGTAATAGCATATTTTGGTAATAAAATGCAAAATTGTGTCTTTATTTTACTTATGGCAGAACTACGCCTGGTCTGATTCATGCGGGAAAATGATACATAGTAATTTACATAAGATTCAAACACCCCTAAAAGATAAAAAGAAGAGGCAAAGTGAATAAAGAAAGGACATAAGCCGGAATGACGCATGCAGTCAAAGCAAAAACATGTTAGAAATGGTTAACTGCCTAGGAACATTGCATTCCCCAATGTGAAATTGCAATATATGTTAAACTCTAACGCTAACAAGTTTGTTGTTCTAATATCACAGAAAGAGATTTCAATACAGTTAGCTCGTTAGAACGTTCTGGCAGATTACCACTACCACACAAGATCAAAAGGGCCCATTCCGGAAAATATGTTTGGTTCGGACAAAAGTGCTGAGGAAGAAAAAACGGAGATGCAAATGATGAAGGAGGAAGTGGACAGGTTGAGACAAGAGATTGCTGGGATGCACCTAGCCTGGGCTAAGGGACAAACACCACCAATACTTCCCCCTACTCCTACCCTTTCACCAGCTCGGACTCCGGAACACCCTTCCACTGGTCCATCAACGAGCTTCCCCATTGCCCAATACTATCAAGGGGAAACTTCCTATAATCCCCAAGCTTTACCACCCAAACAAAACCCTCCTCCACCAGCTGTTCCTGTTTTCGTGGCACCTCCACCTGCCACATTGCAAAAATCACTTGAGGAACCAGTGTTTCTGGTTCACGACAACCAGTACTATCCTCCTGTACTCACCTTCAAACCACCCGAGCCATACATTTACACCCCTGACCTTCAGCTCCCGACAGAAACTGAGAGGCCAGCTAAGAATCCGGAGCAGGACGAAGTGCTCCGTAAAAGGAAAAGCCTGGAGCAATCCTTCAGGAATATGCATGGATTGGGCAGCCAAGTCAGTGTGTCCTATAAAGATCTGTGTCCCTTCCCCGATGTTCAATTACCGGCAGGTTTTAAGATGCTAAAGTTTGATCTATATGAGGGGCATGGTGATCCCATGGCGCATCTACGAGGTTTTTGTAGTAAGATGAGAGGGGCAGGTGGAAAGGATGAGCTGCTGATTGCTTATTTCAGTCAAAGTTTAAGCGGGTCCGCATTAGAATGGTACACAAGGCAGTATCCTAGCAAGTGGTATACATGGGACGATCTAGCACAAGCGTTTGCAGGTCATTTCCAGTATAACCTCGAGATCGTCCCCGACCGTCTCACCCTGTTAAAACTTGAGAAAAAACCGGGAGAGAGCTTCAGGGAATTCGGATTCCGTTGGAGAGAACAAGCGGCAAGAGTCGATCCGCCAATGAGGGAAGTTGAAATGGTGGATTACTTCTTACAAACTTTAGAGCCAACTTACTTTGGTCATCTGGTGACGTCAGTTGGTAAATCTTTCAATGAAGTAGTAAAAATGGGCGGCATGGTTGAAGAGGGAATCAGGTCCAACAAGATAATGAGTTATTCGGCGATCAAGACCACAACTCAGGCTATCCAAAGCGGCACGGGAGGTGCGCTCGGGAAAAAGAAGAGAGAGGAGGTCGCAACAGTCGAAGCAGGTACTTGGTCCAAATCAAGAGGTCTAGCCCCTCGCTACCAAACTAGACCCCATTACCCAAATTATCCACACAATCCATACAACCCTCCACAACCCTATTATCCACCACAAGAGTCCTATTTCTCCATCCATCACGCCCAAACTTACAGCCTGCCTCCGGCTCGTCCGTAATGGCGTGCGCCAGCTCTCGAAAACACATATCCACCACCAAGGGCCTACAGGAATCCTTCAGGGCCAAGCTTCCGCGGAAATCAGGCTTTCAGAAACGAAAGGATGCAGAAGCCGAGAACATTCACTCCGTTGGGAGAAACCTATACTACTCTGTTTCACAAGTTGAGGCAGATAGGCTTATTAAGTCCTATTGAACCCAAATTGCCAAATCCCCTTCCCAGAAATCTAGACCATTCAGTAAACTATGAATATTGTTCAGGGGTTCCTGGGCATGATACTGAGAAGTGTTGGAAGTTGAAGACTTCCATACAAGATCTTATTGACACAAATAGGATCGAGGTTCAGGCACCAGAGGCACCCAACATCAATGAAAACCCGTTACCAGTGCACCATGAGGCCCACATGATCGAACTAGTGCACGAAGGAGGAAAACTTAAAACACCCTCACAAATGGTAATGATGGTTCGTGCCAATACGAACGAAAATTCAACCAGTGGAAAGGCAGTGGTATAGTTGGGAAAGGCAGATGACAAGCCATTTGGTAGTAGGGAAAGGTTCGTCTGTTGCTGCGAAGAAGCCAGAGTCAGCCAATGCATTGCTGCAGGGAGTATCAAGCACACCAGTGTTGGTGGTAAAGGGGGTCCACATAGAACCAGTTATTATCAGGCCAGTCATGCAGTTGCCGATAACAAGTGAGAAAGTTGTGTCATGGAGCTACAGTCCAGTGGCAGTGATGCATAAGGGAAAGGAGGTTGTAGAAGAAGTATGCGAGGCTCAGGGGTTAACTCGTTCGGGAAGGTGTTTTGTTCCCACAGAATTGAGAAGGACCAATACTGTAACAATCAAGAAGCCAGTAACGGAGGAAGAAGCAGAAGAGTTTTTGAAGAATATGAAGGCCCAGGACTACTGAATTATAGAGCAGTTGAGGAAGACCCCAACCCAGATTTCGTTGCTATCCTCATTGATCCATTCAAATGATCATTGTCAGGCCTTAATGAAGATTCTGAACGAAGCCCATGTCCCGGACAAGCTCTCAGTGAACCATTTGGAGAAAATAGTGCACAAGATCTTCGAAGTAAACCGAGTGACATTCTCTGACGATGAGTTACCGGTAGAGGGTACAGAACACAACAGGGCACTCTACTTGACGGTAAAATGTGAAGACTCGGTGGTCACTCGAGTACTAATTTATAATGGGTCAAGTGCCAATATTTGTCCTTTGGCCACTCTGAACAAACTAAAGGTTGCTGATGATAAGATCCACAAGAGCAGCGTTTGCGTCCGAGGTTTTGATGGGGGCGGTACTGACACAGTAGGTGATATCGTACTGGAATTAACCATTGGTCCAGTCGAGTTCACCATGGAATTTCAAGTGATAGACGTGGCAGTGTCGTATAATCTTTTGTTGGAACGACCCTGGATCCACGCAGCTAAAGCAGTGCCTTCTACACTGCATCAAATGGTCAAATTTGAATAGGATAGACAAAAGATTGTGGTACATGGGGATGACGGCACACATGCCATCAGTGATGCTATTGTACCCTTCATAGAAACCGACGATGACAAGGGCCCATGGGTTTATCAGGTTTTTGACACAATCTCAGTAGACAAAATTCCTGAGGGTGGGGGCCTTCCACTTCCCAGAATCACAGCTGCAACCTTCATGATAGCCTAAGAGATGTTGAACAGCGGATTTGTACCAGGAAAAGGTCTGGGGATTGATCTGCAAGGAATGGTCCAGCCAGTTTCTCTGCCCAAGAACCTGGATAATTTTGGGTTGGGATTCAAGCCCACCGCAGCGGATGTAAAGCGGGCCCAAAAGTTGAAGAAAAGAGTTTGGGTCCTTCCTAATCCAATCCCACGCCTTTCCAGATCATTTGTCAAAGCAGGGTGCAGAAAGTTGTCAGTCCCGGAAGTTCTTGGACCCTTGATCGGGCCAGATGGAGATTTGAATGAGGGCTTTGAAAGAATGTTCGCAGATGTCAACATGATAGAAGCTGGAGAGGGTTCCAGTAAGGTAGACATACAGTTTGTGGGGCCTAGGGCCAATGCCAACAATTGGACAACTACTCCTCTTCCTACTTGGAGGGAGTCCTGGTAGTTGGCTCTGATTTTCCTTTTCTGTTTTCTGGATTATTCCAGGGTTGTAATCCAGATTCCTTTTTATTTCTATTATTGCTCAACAAAGTGTGAAACCTTGTTAACCCATAATTCAATAAAATGAAAAGTTTCTTCTTCATTCTTTATTTTATTTTTATTTTTAATTCTTGTTTCTTTCTTTTCTTTTTTCCTGAACAGTTCTTTTCATACTGGTCTTAATGACATGGCATGCACAACGGATCTTCAACCTAGTCTAAAAGATCAATCTGATTCCGAACTAACCATACAAGAGGTCGATTATGATAATGAATCGGAATACAATGAGGATGAAGCCTTCGAAGAAATAAACGGAGAGCTAAGCCAGTTTGAAGAAAAATCCAGGCCCAACTTAAATGACACAGAAGCCATCAATTTAGGGGATGCAGTCGATATTAGGGAAACTAAAATAAGCATCCATATTGAGTTCAAAGATGTTTTTGCATGGTCATATGATGACATCCCGGGTTAAGCACGGATTTAGTAGTTCATAAATTACCTACCGACCCGGCATGCCCTCCCGTCAAACAGAAGTTGAGAAAGTTCAAAACGGATATGAGTGTGAAGATTAAAGAGGAAGTAACCAAGCAGCTGCAAGCAAAGGTTATTCGTGTCACTCGATATCCTGATTGGTTGGCTAATGTGGTGCCGGTGCCGAAGAAAGATGGGAAGATTAGGGTGTGTGTCGATTACCACAATCTGAACAGGGCAAGCCCAAAGGACAACTTTCCTTTACCCAACATCCATATCTTGATCGACAATTGTGCCGGACGTGAGATCGGATCTTTTGTAGATTGCTATGCTGGATATCATCAGATTCTGATGGATGAAGAAGATGCGGAAAAGATGACATTCATTACGCCGTGGGGAACTTATTGCTACCGGGTAATGCCATTTGGTTTGAAGAATGCTGGGGCAACATACATAAGAGCGATGACCACTGTGTTTCATGACGTGATCCACAAAGAAATTGAGGTGTATGTGGACGATGTGATCATAAAATCCAAGCATTAGGAAGACCACGTAGCAGACCTAAAGAGGTTTTTTCAAAGACTTCGAAGGTATGATATTAAGCTCAACCCGGCCAAATGTGCATTTGGAGTTCCATCTGGAAAGATGTTGGGATTCATCGTCAGTCGGCGAGGTATTGAACTGGACCCGTCAAAGATCAAATCTATCCAAGATTTGCCATCGCCGAAGAACAAGACAGAAGTAATGAGTCTGTTGGGAAGGTTGAATTACATCAGCAGATTTATTGCTCAACTCACAGCAACTTGTGAACCCATCTTTCGGTTACTAAAGAAAGATGCTGCGATAGAATGGATGGTAGAATGTCAGGAGGCATTCGACCAGATCAAAGGATATTTATCAAATCCAACTGTGTTGGTTCCACCTGAGCTGGGGAGACCGTTAATTCTTTATCTAACGGTCCTGGAGAATTTGTTTGGCTGCGTGTTGGGGTAACACGACATTACAGGAAGGAAGGATCAAGCCATCTATTATCTCAGCAAGAAGTTTACGGTGTATGAGGCTAAGTACACTCAACTCGAGAAGACATGTTGCGCCCTAACTTGGGTGGCCCAGAAATTGAAGCATTATTTGTCTTCATATACTACTTATCTCATTTCACGCCTGGATCCACTAAAGTATATTTTCCAAAAGCCTATGCCCACAGGGAGGCTAGCGAAATGGCAAATATTACTCACGGAGTTCGACATCGTCTATGTGACGAGGACGGACATGAAAGCCCAAGCATTGGCCGATTACTTGGCTGAGAATCCTGTTGATGAAGAATACGAGCCATTAAGGACGTATTTTCCTGACGAGGAAGTAACACATATAGATGAGTTGGAATTACCTGAGGAACCAGGTTGGAAGCTTTTCTTTGATGGAGCTGCAAATGCGAAGGGAGTTGGAATAGGAGCGATGCTTATTTTTGAAACAGGACGTCATTATCCTGTTACAGCTCAGCTGCATTTCTATTGTACCAACAACATGGCTGAGTATGAGGCATGCATTTTGGGTCTGCGACTAGCTGCAGACATGGATGTCCAGGACGTTTTGGTCTTGGGAGACTCGGACCTCCTGGTGCATCAGATTCAGGGTGAATGGGAAACACGGGATTTGAAACTCATACCATATCGACAATGTTTGCACGATCTGAGCAAGCGATTTTGATCAGTGGAGTTCAGATACATCCCGAGAGTTCACAATGAGGTTGCCGATGCATTGGCCACTTTAGCATCAATGTTGCACCACCTAGACAAAATTCATGTTGACCCATTGTACATCCAGGTTCGTGATCAACATGCTTATTGCAACATGGTAGAGGAAGAAGTGGATGGCGAGCCATGGTTTTATGACGTCAAGGAGTACCTCAGGATGGGGATATACCCGAAGCAGGCCACCGGAGATCAAAAAAGAACCATTTGGCGATTGTTAAGTGGATTCTTCCTCAGTGGAGGAGTGTTGTACAAAAGAACACCAGATTTGGGATTGCTGAGATGTATAGATGTCAGTCAAGCCATGACAGTTATGACAGAGGTACATGCAGGAGTTTGTGGGCCACATATAAGCGGATATGTATTGGCAAAGAAGATTCTTCGAGCAGGGTATTATTGGCTCACTATGGAGCGTGATTGTATCAGTTTCGTGCGGAAATGCCATCAATGTAAGATACACGGAGATTTGATTCATTCTCCGCCGACAGAATTGCATACAATGTTAGCGCCATGGCCATTTGTTGCCTGGGGCATGGATGTCATTAGACCTATTGAGCCGGCAGCTACCAACGGTCATAAGTTCATTCTGGTGGCCATCGACTATTTTACTAAGTGGGTTGAAGCTAAAACTTTCAAGTCGGTAACCAAGAAAGCAGTGGTGGATTTTGTTCACTCCCATATCATCTGTAGATTTGCGGTCCCAAAAGTGATCATCACAGATAATGGTGCTAATCTTAACAGCAATTTGATGAAAGAGGTATGTCAGCAGTTTAAGATTACACACCGCAATTCCACCCCATATCGTCCTAAGGTGAATGGAGCAGTTGAGGCAACCAACAAAAACATAAAGAAGTTACTTCGGAAGATGGTAGAAGGTTCGAGACAATGGCATGAAAAATTACCATTTGCATTGTTGGGTTATCGCACCACTGTCCGGACTTCAGTAGGTGCAACCCCTTATTTGTTGGTATATGGAACTGAAGCAATAATACCGACAGAAGTTGAAATTTCGTCCCTTCGGATTGTCGCGGAGGCTGAGATTGATGATGACGAGTGGGTCAAAACCCGTTTGGAGCAGTTGAACTTGATTGATGAAAAAAGATTGGCAGCTGTGTGTCATAGCTAATTATATCAAAAGAGAATGGCGAGAGCCTACAACAAGAAGGTGCGCCCCAGAAAATTTGAGGTGGGGCAGCAGGTGTTAAAACGAATCCTGCCACATCAGGCCGAAACAAAAGGCAAGTTCACCCCGAATTGGCAAGGACCGTTCATTATAATCCGAGTGTTGTCCAATGGCGCTTTATGTTTAACAGATGTCGACGGGAAATGCGTCGACATGGCTATTAATTCTGACGCAGTTAAGAGATATTATGTATGATTTCTTTTGATTGTAATTGTTATTTGTTTGAGGTTGGCATTTATCGGAGAATGAAATGACGGAGGCAATTCTTTCTTCTATCCAAATACTTTATCCTTTGCTTGCCCTTTTGAGCCTTATTTATTCTTTCATATCCCTCTTTTGGAATCAGTAATTAAAATGAAAGGAAAAGAAAAAGAGAAAAATAATGATAATAAAGACAAAAGAAAAATCACAAGAAAAACAAAGGAATTGGGAACTACGTTTGACCTGATTCCTCAAAGAAAGATACGTAGGCGCCTCACGGTTCTGTCATAGTGTAACAAAAAACAAAAATCCCCAAGCAAGAAAAACTGGGGCAGAAGTTTGTGTTTATAATTTTGGGAAAGAAAGTTGATTCCAAAAGTTGTAATGTTTTACCCATCAAAATTATTTTGAACCTCTTGTTACCTCTTTTCTTTTAACCATACACAAAAACCCATATTGATGTCCAAAAAAGACCTCCCGATCAGTATCCGAGAAGTGCTAAATTAATACAAATGGAAGTCGGGAATAACACTTCGATCCCCAGCAAAGAAGAAGATCATAAGCTGGAAATGAATTGATAGCTGAAATAATCACCAACAGAGAGAGTCATATCGGCAGCACTCCAATCCCCAGCTGAAAAATAAAATAAGATGAGAGAGTCTTATCGGTGAAAACCTTCACAGGCACCATAAGGCAACGAAAGATGAGATAAATAAAACGAGAGAGTCTTATTGGTGAAAACCTTCACAGGCACCATAAGGCGACGAAAGATGAGAGAAATAAAATGAGAGAGTCTTATTGGTGAAAACCTTCACAGGCACCGTAAGGTGACGGGAGTTGAGAGAAATGAGAGGGTCTTATTAGTGAAAACCCCTCGAAGGGCACTATGAGGCGACAAGACAAGATTGGCGGAAAGGATCCGCATTTGGCAAAGAGTTGAATGCCTGTTTATCCTCAGCAAAATGAGACCATCCGAAAGATTGATTGATATGAATAGACTGGGTTGATCAATCCGGAATGCACGACATGATCGTTGGGATCGGTTATATCTCAGATAATTTCTTTTCTTTCTTTTTTCCCCAGCATTTGTTCAGAAAGATTTCTTTTTCTATTTTTTTTTGAAATCATCACTTTTTCATTTCTTGGTTTAAAGACTTTACCTCCTCAGCAGTTTGTTTTTGAAAAGGATTTTCAGAGCTTACTACCAGTTGCCAAAATGATGCAAAGCAAAATGCGAATAGGACAGGCCAAAGATAAGGCGATAAAACGAAAAGAAGTTGGCCACAAAACCAAATGATAAATGGGTCTAGATCCCAAGAGGACTAAATTTTCAGGGGAAGTTGGAGGAAAACGGAAAAGCAACAGTTACAAATGTTATGGGGATCCCCAGCAGATTAGCGAGATACAGGAACAACTCCGATAGATTCTCGACCAAGTTCCGCAATGGTCGGACAACACAGAGCGGGGAAAGAAGAGAGAAGGAGTATCATCCTCAGCAAATAATATCATCCCCAGCAAGTTTTGTAGCAAAGCAGAGAAAGGAAAAAAAGAAAACCATCCCCAGCAGAAGTGGCACGACCACTCACCACGTTTTAAACTAACAAATTTCTCTTTGATTTTAAGCAGGGAAAGGAAATATTATTGACAGCAGGAAGACAGGGTCACAAAGAAGATTATCAAATTGGGGCAGAAAATTTTCTCTCATTACGAAAATTTTCTTGAAATCAGATAGCCATTTGGGAAAGAGAGAAGATAACACAAGTTTTGAAGGAAGTAAAATACCTAGCAGTATACGAGAAGGGAGATACAAGTTTTAAAAGAAAAGCAATCTTGGAAGAAGCAAGATAACCCAAAGGTGTAAAAGCAATGACCTTTGAATCAATATCATCCCCACCATTGTTAAAAGGAGGAAGATAATTCCCCAGCAGTGTTATTTCCGGCAGGTTTCAAGGAAGTGAAAGCACCAGCTTTAAAGGAAATAGTCTTGAAAGAAGGAAAATGACATATTGGTGAAATAAAATATCGGTGTTATCCCCAGCAGTTTTCAGAGGGATAAAACACCAGTTTTGAAGGAAGCAGTTATTGAAGTCAGTAGCCCTCCTGGAGAATGGAGACCGAATTATTTTTAAGAAGTTGTTGAAGTCAGGAGCCTGCCTGGAGAATGGAGGTGTTATTCTTCGAAGTTGGTGTTGAGGTCAGGAGCCCGCCTGGAGAATGGAGGTGTTATTTTTAAGAAGTTGTTGAAATCAGAAGCCCGCCTGGAGAATGGAGGCTGAATTATTTTGAATTAATATTGAAGTCAGGAGCCCGCCTGGAGAATGGAGGCTGAATTATTTTGAATTAATATTGAAGTCAGGAGCCCGCCTGGAGAATGGAGGCTGAATTATTTTAAAATTGTTGGAGTCAGGAGCCCGCCTGGAGAATGGTGGCTGAATTATTTTGAGAAAGTTGGAAAAGTCAGGAGCCCGCTTGTAGAACGGAGGTTGTTAAATTTTAAGTTGGAGTCAGGAGCCTGCCTGGAGAATGGAGGTGTTTATTTTAAGTTGGAGAATTCAGGAGCCCGCCTGTAGAATGGAGGTTGTTAAATTTTAATAGAGAAGTCAGGAGCCCACCTGAAGAATGGAGGTGTTACATTTAAAAAGTTGGAGAAGTCAGGAGCCCGCCTGGAGAATGGAGGTGTTACATTTAAAAGATTGGAGAAGTCAGGAGCCCGCCTGGAGAATGGAGGTGTTACATTTAAAAGATTGGAGAAGTCAGGAGCCCGCCTGGAGAACGGAGGTTGTGTCATCTTCCAAAAGTCAAGTTGGAGTCAGGAGCCCTCCTGGAGAATGGAGGTGTTACAATTAAAAAGTTGAAGAAGTCAGGAGCCCGCCTGGAGAATGGAGGTGTTTATTTTAAAAGGTTAGAAAAGTCAGAAGCCTGCCTGGAGAATGGGGGTGTTACATTTAAAAAGTTGAAGAAGTCAGGAGCCCGCCTGGAGAATGGAGGTGTTATTTTTAAGTTGTTATTGAAGTCAGGAGCCCGCCTGGAGAATGGAGGCCGAATTATTTTCAAAGTTGTTGAAGTCAGGAGCCCACCTGGAGAATGGAGGTTGTGTCATCTTTCAGAAGTCAAGTTGGTGTCAGGAGCGTCCCCGCCTGCAGAATAGAGGAATACATTTCAAGATCAAACAGAAGTCAGAAATGAGGAGGGTTACAACAAAAATCCCCAGCATAACAAGCTTTAATGTAGGAAGCAGTGTCCCCAGCAGACAGAACAGAATAATAAAACTTGTGTTCAGAAAAGCAAAAGGCTAGTGTCATCCCCAGCCGTTTTCGAAAGAAAGGCACCAAAGGAAACACAAGCCGACAAGAAAGCAAAAGCAACCAGAGCGCGTGGAAGATAGATAAGATTTTGTAAATCCTAGTTTAGTCTAGCCTCTAGTTTTCTTTTAATCACAATGTAACAAGGAGATCGGTAAGCAGTAGTAACAACATGCAACAGCAGTAACAGCAAAAAGCAGTCCCATGGTAGTCCCAGCTGCCAAAACTTCCCGAACTACATTAACCTGATTCCCTTCTAGCCAGGGATATGTAGGAAACCTTTGAAGCAAAGGTTCGGTTAAATCATTTTCAAAAAATGCTTCACACGGAGTATTCCAACGGGCAAAAATCGCTCGTATCCGCTCACTTTATTTTTGCACGAAAACCCTTCGTGTTTTCGGACAAAGAGGGGCAGCTGTGAGCACGTGATTTTTGCTTCACGAAAACTACTCCAAAAGAAATCAAAAATAAAACAAAATTCTCTATGTGTGCAATTTTTAGGATTTACGTGGCATTTTTGGATAATTATTGGTGTTTTTGTCTGTGAATGTTTATCCTGTTTTAATTAATTAAAATAAAAAAATATATATATGTTGCATGCATATTTAGGATTTGCTTGTGCGATTAGGGATTAATTAAACCATAATTTGGTTTTTAAAAGAAGAAAAATATGCATTTAAAGTGTGCCATCGTGTGATTTTATTTTTTTTAACTTGTGTGATAATTGTTGTTGAGAGTTAATATTTTGTAGTTTAATTTTGGTTTTACATTTTTATTTTTAGAATTTTTGTTAAGTTGTTAATTAAAAGAAGAAAATGAAAAGAGTTGAAAATATAAGGCAAATCGGATATGGGCCAAAATTTAGACCAAAAATCAGGCCCAAACATTCAAAAAACCCGGTCCAATCCAGTTCAGCCCCTGCATAATTGAAAACGACGCCGTATTAACACTTTCCGTCTGGACCGTTGATCAAATAGATCTAACGGTCCAGTTCAGTTCTTTCATTAAACCAAACGACGTCGTATGGTTATATTTGATCAGGACCATTCATTGTTTTTGATCTAATGGCTCCCAGGCCTTCGTTCATGACCCGACCCACTCCCATCTGAGACCGACCCAAACCCCCCTGTTTAAACAAAACGACACCGTGTAGTTTAACCCCTTTGATCTTGGCCGTTGATCTTAATTGATCTAACGGCTAGGATCGAAACAACCCCTCCGTATATAAGGCCAATCCTTACCCCACACCCCCAAAGCCATACCCCCCCTTTCCACATTCGTCTCTGATCTTCAGAGACCAGACATGTCTGCCACTTCTAGCCACCGTGCACCGCCCACCGAAAATCGCCTCACGGCGGTTCCGGTGGTCCAAACGACCCCAAAATTACACCATAGCTTTCCCACGACATCCTCTTTCCAGATCTGGTAATAGTTTCCCTCGAATCCATACCCAATGTCTCGAATCTTCAATCAAAGAGTCCATCTAAGACATCACTTATTTTGATAACTACCAAATTAACACCCCTAAGCCATGTGACCACCCTCATTAAAGATCCAGTACCCGTTGGCTTCGAATCTTTGTTTGAAGATTCGAGCCAAACATGAACCTACCTCGATCCATTCCAAATTCATACCAGGTGACCCTCAGACCTCCCTCACCCCTAAACCACCACTAGTTCCCTTCAAATCTGCCTAGAAACGTTCGAACCCTAAATCGAAAAAAATGGAACCCTACAAATTCTAAATCATGGAATCCGTCCAAATTAAGTGAGGATTTGGGGTTTAATCAACCTTAATCGAAGTGTTCTTAGTTGAGAACACTTCGACTAAGGTCTGTTCGACCTCAAAATGTCCAAATCCGAGTTCGAGCCTGGGTCCGCATAGTTCTGAGGTTCTGAGGTATTTTTCTTTTTCCTTTATTCTGTATTTATGATTTTTCTATCTATGTATCTGTTTAGTTTAGTTTTATTGATTTCCCATGCTTTTTTCAATTCATCTTCTCATCTCCACTAGACCTTTTTATTTGGTCCAATTCTGGCATTGCTTCTGTTTGCTATAATTTTTATGAGTTACAATGTGTGTAATCGATTGAATAAGTGTCGTCAATTAGTCTGGCATGTTGAATGTTAGATTAACATGATAATAGTCTGAGTTTTGGTTCATGCTTGCCTGTTTCCCTTCCTGTCTCGTTTGTGTTCTAAGATTGTATTAAAATGAGTCCGTTGGTATATTTTGAACTTAGAATTGAGCCTGTTGGTATAGTCAGTTCATTGAACTAGATTTATTGGTCATTTGTTATCTTGAACTTGTCAATACCCTTAAAGCCCCGTTGACTATTTCTTCTTGTGTATTTCAATCTGATTAAGGCATATGCTCAGCGAGTCAATTCCAGCTTTCATTTTTGATCCCAGCTTCCATTTTCTTCTGTACTGCCATGAACCCTTAATGCCATAGCTTGAATGACTAACTGATATGAATAGCTTAGAAAGGTTCAGTGCACAAACTGGTAGGGCAGTAATTTCAGGACTTTAGGGGGTAGTTTGGGAATTGAAAACAGGAAGAGATGGGTGGTTTAAGTGCTCTGTCCACTAATTATTAAAATACCATTAGACTAATGAATTGATTAGTATTAATGGTGAACAAAAAGGGAATGGGGGCTGATAATAAGGAAAAGTTTGCCTTAGTGAGATTTAAAGTGAAAAATCATATTTTAGTTTGAAAAAATCTGACTTGAATAAGGAAAGGGGCCGGGCACTAAGTTTGAAAGGGGGATGGATGTATAAAAAGGAGATTGAGGACTGAAGTTGAGGAGGAGACTTTTCAGAACAAAAAAAAAAGAGAAAGTTTAGAAAAAGGAGGGAATTGGAGAGTGAGAATTGCAGAGAGAGAACTAAGAAGAAGAGTGAATGAAAACTGAGTTTTGAAGAAAGAGAAAACATTCATAGTTCAAGTTAAAAACTTGCTGGATTTTATCATCAAAATTCAGTAATATTTAGAGTTGAATAGGCTGAATTTTAAACACCTAAAAGTTCAGTTATTGGAGAAATTTAAAAGGGAGGGTTGAGAGATAAAACAAAACTGAAAAGTGAGGTCTTTCTTCCACTATTGAAAATCAGGACTGTTCCTTGCATCTTTTGTATTTTTGAGTACATCCTGGTTCTATTCTAATTGCTGAATATTTCTAGGGTTTAACTGAGGTTCCAAGTGTTTTTTTGAGCTGTTATTTCCCGGTCTGCATTGTTTTGTATTGGTGTTGTTTCATTGAGTATTCTTGGGACTCCACTGTTGGTTTTAAAAGCTGTCACTGAGCTATTCTGTTATACTGCTGTTGCTGTTTTGCTGCTGCTGATCTTCCTTTTCTCCCATTATAAACATTTCCAGGTACACACTTCTGAAACCATGTGTTGATGTAAGCTTAAAGTTGAAGCGGAAGTTGAAATGAACTGAGAAATTCACGTTTGCCTGCTTCATAGTATCTATGTTCAAGATGTAGCAATAGGGCAAAATGATAGGAAGTTTGTATTTGTTTAGGCTCATTCCAATTGTATTTATTTCATGTGAATTGGAACATACTCAAACTAATGTGGACTGTTAAATCGTATGCTGTTGGACTAATTAAATGTATTTCCATACGTTTAGCAATTTAGTTTGGTTTAGCTGATGATGATAGTATAACGAAGAATCTCAATAGGCCTATGTACGTATTCCGTTGAATCTTTGGACTGTTCAAACTTGTTATAGCCCGGTCCCTTTTGATTTTAAGATAAACACATATTTTAAGAAACGTTTAAGACTGCGTCAGCTAGTACCCACGGATTAGCTATTAATGTTATTTCTCCCGTCCTGTTGAGTTCCTTGTTTCAACATAGGTTTAATAGTGTAGATGAATAATTGATATCAGCATCAGCTCACCATTTAACGAAGCGGCTGTTTGATAAGTGGACATGAATGAAGTGTTTAATCTGAATAAATGTATGATGTTGAACTCTAATGCTGTTTGGTAAACGCAATCAGGAAAAGTGGGACTTTTATCCAAAGCATACATTATACGGCCTGGGCCTTTGGGCAATTGGCTCGTTAGTAGTCAAGCGGCCTAGTGTGAGTTTTAAGTTAGGTAGCGATTCCAGATTGAAGGCGCTCTTTTTTTTGTTTAGATATGGACTTGAAATTGAAACTCGAATTTTAATATTAACTAATTAGGATTTATTTATTATTTTAGAGAAAAACGAAATAGAAAACATAGTCACTATAGGATTACCTTTAAAATAAAATGAGGCGCGCCTCGCCAAATAAATTACAAATCGCGGGGCCCTCAATAAACATATACAATAATTGGTTAGATTCCGGGACAGTCCGTTTAGCAAAATTTCATGGCCTCGCCCAAAAAAATAACACTACGTTAGTCGCTTAGGGCGCGTCCTTAATAAGATTATTTCCTTAAATACGGGTGTGCATTTATGTAACCCAAATCCAAATCTCAACGGAGTCGAGACGTGTCGATTGCCTCGGGTACATTGATTGTGACGAGGTTCGAGATACGTTTTCACGACGTTGCAATTCTTTTGTAAAAATAACAACAATAATAATAGAAGCGGTAAAAGAATCATAATTTGCACTAAGTTCAATATGAATTAAAATCAGATAAACAAGCCGATTATGACAGTTGAGAGACCTTGCTAGAACCACGGAACTCGGGAATGCCTAACACCTTCTCTCGGGTTAACAGAATTCCTTATCCGGATTTCTGGTTCGTGGACTGTAATACAGAGTCATTCTTTTCCTCGATTCGGGATTAAATTGGTGACTTGGGACACCCTAAATCTCCCAAGTGGCGACTCTGAAATAAATAAACAGATCCTGTTTCGATTGTCCTTTAATTGGAAAAACTCCCTTCTGCGCTGCATTTTGCGGAGGCGCGGGCGAAAAAGGAGGTGTGACACTGGTTTCTAAAATGTGGTTAATGCTTTAGGCGCGATTAACAAAATTATCGTGATCATAGGTACGGTTCCCGTGGCATGGTTATGACACATAATCTCTAATTTGAGTGTGTGTTTCACGTGACTCGACCTTAAATTCTTTGAATAATAATAAGATAAATATGTTGTAGATCACGGGTGCATTTCATGTTACGCGGTTTGCAATGTGTACCAAGACGACAAGTGTACGACAATCGTGCCTTGTTCCAGAAAATAACTCCATAAACATTAAAAGCGGTTAGAAAGTTAAAAATGCACATAGATTTAAAATGTGCAATTAATCAGATAATTAGGCCAATAATAATAGTTGAGCGATCGTGCTAAAAGCACGGAATCCAGAAATGTCTAACACCTTCTCCTGGGTTAACAGAATTCCTTACCCGAATTTCTGTGTTCGCAGACCAAAAATAAGAGTCAACTCTAATTTCTAAATAAAATAATCCTGTTTCGATTGTCACTTAAATTGGAAAAAAACTCACTTATATCCCTTTTCGGGTGTGTAAAAAGGAGGTGTGATAAGTTCATCGTGTCTCGAGTTTCGAATACTATTCCTCAGCTCAAGGAATGGGTCGAGGGTATTATGTCACAGATGCCTACTCTGAGTGCTCATGGCGTAAACTTTCAAAAGTCCGTAGGGAGGCCCGTTCCTATGGTAATGTTTCTTTCCCAATCAAACCATATAGAACTTTTTCTCCTAGCATCGCGTTCTTACCTCCTTTATGTTCTTTTGTACGTTTACCTAAGACCGTCGAGCTTAGGCCTCCAGTCTGGTACGAGGACTTTCCTGTTGAGTATCCTACTTCGGGACAAGCCAGAGAGAGGAAGAGATGAGGGCTCCGAGTTCCCTGGGCTCGGAGAAAAAGAAACCAAAGAGAAAGCTAGTGCATAAGCCAAAGGAAAACACCAGCTCCCGAGCACCAGACTCGGACTTGCCCTATCAACTTAGGGACGAGTCTAAGAGGGAAGAGCATTTTGTGGCCTGCGAATTGTCTCTCCTGAAGAGTAGGGAGTCGTTGAATAAGAGACCCATGAGACCGATCCTCATCAGGCTAAAGAGGTCGATGAAGAGGTAGGGGTTGAGACTTCCCGGGATGCCGGTAGTGCCCTAGAGGAGGCATTTGGTATGATAGACATCACCGAGTCACCCTCATTCACCGAGTCTATGTACAATGAGGCTCGTACGGTGAAAGAACGACCCAACGAGGGGGCTCACAGAGCATACGATCCCCTCCGTTGCTTTTTAAACGGCGTGGACTCCTCCGCCATGAAAGATGTCACCGGGTTAGTTAACTTGGAGGTACCGAGGAAAAGTTCATCCTTAGAGGTAGGTAGGCCTAACTTAAGCCCGAATTGGTCAACCGGTTCCCTGCCCCAAGTGCGGATCCTGGTCGGAAGCGATCAACCATCATCACGGTTCCAGAGGATGCCCGGGTTCTCTCTGTCATTGTCAGGTGATCTCGTCCACATCACTCCTCAATTTGAGGTTATGAAACGGTCGATGCAATAGTAGTACCCAATAAAAAGTCGGGGTCGAATTCCATAGGGAGCTATACGTTGGATTTAGGGGTATAGAATTTAGTATATGAGTATGAACTATCTCAATTTACACTTCCACACATTGGTATTTGTTCTATGTCTATTTTAATCTAAGATTGCAAGATTAATAATTGTAACTAAGAAACTATTGTTGTTGTTGTCTTTCAAATGATATAAAAGGCCTATAGCTATGACCTTCACCTAGGTGTTTACCTAACGGGTTGTAAACTTTAAAGCCTAGTCTATTGGTCGGGGTATATTATAGCTATCAACACTCGAGTACCCACTCAATACCTCTCAGTAAGAGAACGGTTTTGCCCAATTTGGCTTTATCAAGTCCAAATGGGTATTGAGCAAAACAGTTGATACAAAGCTCAAGTCGGGTTTTACTATCTCTAGATTCAACCCTTTAATTAGGACTATCAATCTCTTGAATTTCGCCAAGTTTTCCTAGACTAGGTCTCCCTTTCTCAAGTAAAGACCAAGTCAAATAGGCATGAACTAATATTTGCAACCATTAATTTTACAATTAAAAGTAAGAACAAGGCTAAATAATAAATATCTAACCATAAACAAACAATAAATCAAACACTCATTAGGATTACACTCTAGAGTTGGGTCGCAATCCTAGTGAAAATGTAGCTACTCATGCTTAAGATAGAGGAAATAGAAGAAGAAATGATAATTAAACCTATTATTGATAATTAAAGTGATGAAATCTATAATCAAAAATCTCAAAATAGCAAAAACTACTAAAGAGGGTAAATAAAAACGTCTACTGTAGCTGCTGATGTCAAAACTTTCCCTAAATAAGTGAAAATCTTCTATTTATACATAGCTAAAATTTTCGAACAAAAATTCCCTTTTGGAGGTTCTGCGGCCGCACAATTCCATGTGCGATCCGCACTTTACTTCATCCTGACAGGATTAAAAATTTGCGGCCGCATAATTCTGAACAGCAGCCATACTTCTCTCTTTCTGTTGTCCGCACATTTCTGAGTGCGGCCGCACATGGCTCTTCTGCTGACCACACAAATGTGACTGCAACCGCATAGCTGATCTTCTATGGCTGTACAATAATTGTGTGGTCCGCACTTCTGTTGAACTTGAGATGCAGGTTCTCCGAACTTTTGCTCTTGCCCAACTCCTGCGACTGCACATTTCCTATGCGGACGACACTTTGCACAAATCTTTAATATGACTTTCTTCACAATTTACGATCAACACTTTATGCTTCTGTGTCTGTTTTTGTCCTTGAGTTCAGACCACTCCTTCTTGAGTTGGATTTCATCTTGGAGGCTCATTTTCTAATATTCGTGCAATTAAGCATATTTTATCAGTTTTAGGGAACAAAAGTAAACGCTTTTAGACTAAAGCGAAAGCTAAAAAGCGCTAATAAGTAGTCAAACTCCCTACTTATCATCGGGATAACTAGTTACCTTCGGTGCCTAGTAACCGAAGAGGACCAGGGAAAAATGGATGGGGTGGATGCGTCGTGCTTGTTCAATGAAGCACAACAAGCGCTGAATCGGGTAAGGTGTTTGTTATCCCCTTTTATCTTCAGACTCAATTTCTATGGGTTCTAATATTTTTTCCTTTCCTCATCTTGCAAGCCTCGGTGCTTTACCCGAGACCTTCCTCCGATATCGGGACGAGCTGAGCTAACCTGAGGCCGAAGCCAAAGAGCTTACTGAGAAGATAGATGTGTACACGCTTCTCAGCGAGCAACGTGAGGGAGGAGTCAAGAGCCTTCGAGCCGAGTTGTACGCAGCTCGAAAAGAACACGACGACCTGGTCGAACAGGTAAAAATCATTGAAGTTAGTGATGATGAGCTAGACGCAGTGACTAACAGTCAGAACGCGCAGGTCCGGCAGAAGCTTGATCGGATCGACCAACTCCAAGCCGAAAGGGACATAATCAAGGTTAAGGTCGAAGAGTGGAAAGGCAAGATAGATCGCTTGGCCTCGGAAAAGGAGACTGCCTAGGTGCAATTGGCATCGGCGGAGGCTCACCTCTAAGCGATAAGGGAGAAAGCTGAGGCTCGGTTCCAAAAATTCGAGGATGTCCAGTCTCAACTGGGCTCGGCTGTTGCTGACCGGGACACCCTCGCCAAGGAGCTTAAAGTAGCCAAGTCAGTGGCTGAAATAACTTGGGTCGATGCTTGTGAGATGGTGGCCTAGTACAAAGCTGATGCTGAGGAAGCCCCAGACCGCCTGAAAGACATCGCCGAATATGTGAAGTGGCAGTCCCGAAGGGAGGTCCTCGAGGAGTTTCATGCCTGGGTTTTGATTTAACGGTCGAGATCGAAAATGCTAAGGGGCTCGAGGCTGAGGACCAGGCTGCTTAGGTGTTTTGTATATGCTTTTTGTACTTTCGTATTTTTTCTTGAGGCCGTTTGGCCTTTATAAAGATCTTTTAATATATATACAAGATTTTTTCCTTTGACAATTTCAATCTTTTTTGCTTTTTTTCTTTACGATTGCAAAGATTTTAAATGCCTTAGAACGTAATAATTAGGTCTTGATCGGAGGTTCGAATAAGGCTTATTCTCGATATCATTTTGCTCAAGATACGTGGAGGCTTGGCATGACCAGAAGCTTTTCCTAAATTATTTGCTTAGAATTTTTAGATTATAATTTTGCCGAAGGTAGCCTTTGAACCGGTTTAGAAAAGGCCTTATATTTTGGTTACGAGTCTCGGACATCTTCGAGCCATTCTAGGACGACCGTAGCCTTTTGAGTTCGGGTGTTGCCCATTGGGCTTGCTACCCCGAGTCATCCGGGCTTGCCTAGGACAATAACCCCCGAATGGGGATGGACGTAGCCTTGAAAGTTCGGGCACTGCCTAATAAGCTTTTTGCCCAGTAGGCTTCGATATCTCGGGTCGTCCGAGCCTGCCTTGGACGACAGTCCTCGAGTGAGGGTGATCTCTTGGATCCAGACAGAGATGGCCCTTGGGCTCGAAGTCTTTTGGGGGCTAAATGTTGAACTTTTTGGCCTCCCCGTGACCAGTTCGTTTTGCATGTGACTTCCCGAGATGGCTCGGGCTCAACTCTACTCGGGGCGCGGCTTTGGTTCTGCATTTGGGCTATCGCTGCTTGTTAATCTTGTAGCATTTCGAAGATCACCCGCAAGTTAATCCCATCACCTTCGCCATTGCGGGCATTTTGGGCAATCGATCGGACTCCCCCACGGACGCTGTTCTCCGGATCGGTAGGTAAATTGGCATTAATGGCCACATGCGAGCTAGCATAGATTTGGTCCGCAGCTGGAACTCTACTGAGATCAACAGGGGGGCAAAGGCACCTCATTACCGGATGTTATATTGTTGTTCTTGTCGTGGTGACTGAACTCAACATCCATATTTAGAGGGGCTGACTGGGAGTTTGACATTTTAAACTTTGGCCTGAAATTAAAGACACTTCAAAGAACAAGTGTAAAATAGGTTACCTTATAAAAGTTTGTATCAAATAGCCACTATTATCCATAGCCCCGCGGTGAGTGCCAAACTGTTTACCCTTAAAATCGGATAACAATTAAATTTGTAAGTCATTTCAGTGTTTTAAAAGGCGAAGGCATGAGGCGGGGTATTTTACTTAATACGGGGCGAGGCGAAAACCTCGAGATATGGGGCGTAAGCCCCAAGAATCTTTAATTTTTTAAATTTATAAATTAATAATATAGCATTATAACACAATAAAATATAAAAGATATATTAAAAGTTCAAGAAAACTAAAAAGAATTAAAGAAACTCATATAAAATAAAATATTTAACATGTTTTACAAGTATAAATAATACAATAGTGTTAAAGTTACTATGAAGTATAAATTTACTCCAAACTCTTAATTTTCAAATAATTAAAAATTATAATTTCTTAAAAAATATTATCAAACTGCATAATTTATCTCTTTAAAAGTAAATACACAATAAAATTTTCAATACTGTAAATTAAAATATTACTCCTTCATGAGTAAATATAAAATTATTTTTAAATAGTAAAATAAAAAATTTAAGATAATTTTGAGAGAGATAGAACTAAGACATGAAGATCTACCAAGTAAAGATATAAATTTTGGTTATCTATTTTTAGAAGAAATATTCAAATGATATTCACCCTCGCGATGTTCTCAATTAGTAAGTATGCAATAACATATTTCGTTAATTGAGTTATTCACAAATTTCATATTTCTATAGATAAAAAGAACTTTAATCATTCATTTGTTAAAGAATTTTCAGAGTTAACAGTGCAAATTAGTGAATTCAACCCATGATTTGCATAGGAACTGTGGGGCGAGTCCTGAGCGTTGAGCGTTAGGTGTGTTTAGGGCGCACCGTTGGACGCTTGGGGTGTAAGCCTTAGAGAACTAAGCCCCACAAATAAGTCTCAAGGCATTTTGATAGTGCCCCGCGCCTTGGGGCGAGCCCCAAGGCGAGTCCCAGAAAATCTTTTTAAAACAGTAAGTGGTTTTAAGAATATGCAGATTAAATTGATACAAAGCGATAAATTGAGTTAGATTGAATAAACAAAGATGAAATGAATTCAAACCGCATGAGGAGAATAATTCCAGCCTTAGTGAAATATTCACCCTCGATCCACGCTCGCAATGGCCAGCACTTGAACAAGAAAAAGAGCTAATAACGGAGAAAATAATAATATATTGCTTTGGAATGTGTGTTACAATATGCTTCATGAATTATCAGACCCCCCTTTATATCGTCGGAGAATCATATTCTCCGACTATAGGTACAACTCTACAAAAAGTAAAAAAAATCTTCCGTTTAACTGATTGTCGGTTCTTCATTGATACGTGCCGAGATTCACACCGTGATATCATGCCAGTTGCGGATATTACAGCCTTCTGTTTTGATTGCCTGTTCTTTGAGGTTGTTCAGGGCTAGGACCGATCCCGGACTACGATACCGTTATTCTCGAGGGCGGGCGTCATGCCTCCGGACTTTGACTCGACGAGGCCCTTGCCTCGATTTCGGTCCCATGTCATCATGTCTCGAGCTTGGCTTATCTTATCGGAAATCGGGGTGTACCATGAGCCCGGTTCCACCCGTATACAAGTATAATGGACAAATAAACTTGGACGGAGAAAGGATAAAGTGTATATAAAAAGAACACGTGTCATCTATTTAGTAAAGAAGACTCGCCTCTTTATCGTATTGTTTCCTTCTTTTACACTATGTTTGGATCATTATTACTCATAGTTTTATAGTGTATTGTATGGTATCGTTTTATGGGTACAATATTTGAATATACTGTATAAGAAAGGCGGCGAGAGAGGTGTTAGGGATATCTACGGGCCACAATGGTGGCCACAAAGGGGATTGGTGGTGGAATGCAGTTGTCCAAGGTAAAGTGAAAGCAAAGAAGGCGGCTTACCTGCGGTTAGTAGGGAGCACTGACGAGGAGGAGAAGAGAGAGAACAGTCAAAGGTATAAGGTAGCTAGGAAGGAGGTGAATATGGAAGTGACGGAGGCTAAGACGATAGCTTTTGCTCGTCTGTATGAGGAACTAAGGAACAAAGGCAGGGAGAAGAAGTTATTCCGACTCGCTAAGGCGAGAGAGAGGACGACTCGGGATCTGGACCATGTAAGGTGCATAAAATATGATGACGGCAAAGTTTTGATGGGATATGACCAGATTAAAAGGAGGTGGCAGACCTACTTTCATAAACTTCTAAGTGAAGAAGGGGATCAGGATATTATACTTGGAGAATCGAGGAATGCCGACAGTCATCATGAATTAAGTAATTGTAGGGACATTGAGATCAATGAAGTCATGGAGGCAATGCGTAAGATGAGAAGGGACAGAGCAACCGGGCCAGACGAAATTCCGGTTGAACTGTGGAGGTGTGTGGGTAGAGCAGGCTTGGAATGGCTTACTGCATTGTTTAGTGTTATATTCAAGACTAATAGGATGCCTGAAGAGTGGAGGTGGAGTACAATGGTCCCGTTGTATAAGAACAAAGGTGATGTCCAGAGCTGTAACAACTATAGGGGCATCAAATTACTAAGTCATACCATGAAAGTTTGGGAGAGAGTGGTAGAAATGAGAGTGCGAAGGACGGTGTCTATTTCAGACAACCAGTTCGGGTTCATGCCGGGGCGATCTACCACAGAAGCTATCCACCTTATTAGGAGGATGGTGGAACAGTACAGGGATAGGAAGAAGGATCTCCACATGGTGTTTATTGATCTGGAGAAAGCATATGATAGGGTCCCTAGGGAGGTCTTATGGAGTTGCTTAGAGGATAAAGGGGTTCCGGTTGACTATATTAGGGTGATTAAAGACATGTATGATGGAGCTAAGACTCGGGTTAGGACAGTAGGAGGCGACTCTGAACACTTTCCAGTTATTACGGGGTTGCACCAAGGGTCTGCGCTCAGCCCATTCCTATTTGCCCTGGTGATGGATGCACTGACTCATCATATTCAAGGGGAGGTGCCATGGTGCATGCTATTTGCTGATGACATTATTCTAATTGACGAGACACGAGGCGGCGTCAACGAGAGGCTAGAGATTTGGAGACATGCTCTTGAGTCTAAAGGTTTCAAGTTGAGCAGGACGAAGACGGAATACCTCGAGTGCAAATTTGGAGTTGAGCCGACGGAAGCGGGAGTTGAAGTGAGGCTTGACTCTCAAGTCATTCCCAAGAGGGGTAGTTTCAAGTATCTTGGATCCGTTATTCAGGGGATCGGGGAGATTGACGAGGATGTCACACACCGTATAGGGGTGGGGTAGATGAAGTGGAGGTTAGCGTCGGGAGTCTTGTGTGACAAGAAAGTGCCACCGTTACTAAAAGGTAAGTTTTATAGAGCAGTGATTTGGCCTGCAATGTTATATGGAACTGAATGTTGTCCGGTAAAGAACTCACACATCCAGAAGATGAAAGTAGCAGAGATGAGGATGTTGAGGTGGATGTGCGTGCATACAAGGATGGATAAGATTAGGAATGAAGATATTCGAGAGAAGGTGGGCGTGGCCCCCATGGAGGACAAGATGCGGGAAGTGAGACTCAGATGGTTCGGGCACATTCAGAGGAGGAGCACTGATGCACCGGTGAGGAGGTGTGAGCGACTGGCTGTAGTGGGCACGCGGAGAGGTAGATGGAGACCTAAGAAGTATTGGGGAGAGGTGATCAGACAGGACATGGCGCGACTTAGGATTACTGAGGACATGGCCCTTGACGGGGAATTATGGAGGTCGAGCATTAAGGTTGTAGGTTAGGGGAAAGTTGTGAATATTTCTACAGCATAATAGAGTGAAACTAGCTAGTTAGGAGTTAGACTAAGAATGTCATTGGTCGTCTTTTGATGCAGGGCTTTACCTGATAGTTTTACTATACCAGCCATCTATTTCGTATTTCGTATTTCGAATTTCGTATTTTGTATTTCATATCCCTTATATTGCTGTTATTTATTATGCATTTTTATGGTACTAATATATCAGCTCCTATTACCTTTTTGAGCTGAGGGTCTCCTGGAAACAGTCTCTCTACCCTTCGGGGTAGGGGTAAGGTCTGCGTACATATTACCCTCCTCAGACCCCACTTGTGGGATTATACTGGGTTGTTGTTGTTGTTGTTGTTGTTGCTATTGTTAAATAACATTTTTGTTGTTTGGTTTGATTGTATCATACAATACTGCAACTGATAAGTTCACTAAAATACCCGCAATTATTTTAAATAAAATTTATCAAGAATTACACATAAAAATAATTTAAGAAAACCTCATTATGCTAATTTATCATTAACTACATAACTTGGAAACAAGAGCAAAAACCTGGAAAGAAAAAAGTTAACTAATATTAGCAACACCAAAAAAAGAAATTAAAACGATGAGAAGAGACAAAGAATCGAACGGAGACTTGGATAATAAATGAACGGGGCAAACCAACTCTAGAAAAGATGGAAGAAGACAAAGTAGGTCAATAGATCGAAAATTTGGAGTTAATAGATCCACCAAGCCCGAAAAGTAGTGGAATTGGATGCGATTATAGTTGCTTAAGCAATGTAATCTTGAATTGTAATTACGATAATATGATTATTATGTATCTAAATCAGGATCTTGGGTGCAATTACAACCAAAGACGGACTCAGAATTTAAAGATAGACGGGACACGTGAGCGAACTACTTAACTAGTGTCTCCCTCTATTTTTGATCTTAAGGGTTTATATATATGACTAGGGGTGTCAATGGTTCGGTTTGGCCGGTTATTTTATAAAATTTGTACCATATCAATTTTTCGGTTATTCTATTATACATAACCAAAATTAGACTTTTCGAAACCGTCCAATCATGTCGGTTTCACTTCGATATCGGTACGATTTGGTTAATTTTCGGTACTTTTTTAAATGTCATGTAAAATTCAGCAGTAAAAGTAGAATGCAATAACATGCGTTCTTTTATAGGACTTAGCAAAACTTTCTAGACATTTTTACTGTTTAAATGGTGATGAATTAAAAATCATGAAAGATGGCTAGAGTATAGATACATCAACTATTCGACAGCAACGTAAAAGAAACCAAGTAAAAGCAAAGAAAATATAAATCACACAAGTGGAAAGATATTAACCAAGTTGGGACTCAAGAAGAAAGTCTATATAAAATATTAAAAAAGATAAATCTAAATTATATGAAGGGAAACATATTCAATACATTATAGTTTGCTGCTCATAATCGCTGGAATACTTTGTGTCTTGCTAATAAAGATACTTGAAATAACTTAGTTTAAGTATAAGTAGGATAATATGTTTTAGGAACTAGTATTTTGCATTTAATTACTTGTTGGCTTGTAACAGTTTTTATAATTCCAAGGCCCAATGAAAAATTTAATGCTTTATTAGTTTTAAGCTTACTATATAAATATATTTTTCATATGTATAATTTATTCGATACGGTTCGGTATTTTTTCGGTTTATTTTTATAAAATAAAAAATCTACCCTAATTATCGGTACGGTTATAAATTAATATAAAAACCTACGATTTCTTTAAAAGAAACCTAAAAATCGGTTTGGTGCGGTACGGTTCGGTCGATTTAGTCTATTTTCAAATATTCATTGACACCCCTATATATGACTATTTTTTATATATAGCCGCACGTATATCCAGAATTTTCGCCAAAATTATGAGATGGAATGATCTCTCTATTCCTAACATAGGTCCGCCTCTGATTACAACATCATACTTAACGATAAAAATGGAGAACTCATGTAACTATCATATTTTGTACCTTACTCAGGATCTTAACTTGTGATTATTACCATATCGTACTTGCGCGATGTTATGTTTAATTGTAACAACAATATTATGTATCTAACTCTGCAACGTTAAATTTGCTTTTATCTCTTTTTTTTTTTTTTTTACAAATGACATAGCTGAGACTACTACTAGTAGTAGATGATAGAAAATGACATTTCTTGTGTTAAAAGATGGTCCTGTCAAGGCTAAGTGAGTAGAGACGTAGCCAACCGCAGAGGCTGTGTCTAATAAAGCAGCATTAGGTATATTATTTTCTAAGTTCTAAATGTTTAAATGAAGATCAATAACAAATATTAATTGTATACTGAGTTCTAGTAGTTCGTACATACGTGTAGGGGTGTTCAAACCGAACCAAAAACCGTACCAAATCGAAAAACCAAACCAAATCGATTTAAAAAACTCGACTAAGTTTGGTTTGACTTGATTTGGTATTGAATAAAAAAAACCGAACCAAAACCGACATATAAATATATAAATTTTATTTATGTTTTTCAGAATTTATAGTGATTTTTCTTTAGAAAATGTGGAAATATTTGGGATTCTCTCGTGTATTAACCTTGAAAGCGTAAATTAACTAAAAATTATTGTTAGACGACAAAAAAAAATAACTATCATGTGTTACTAAAAAAATTCTCCTATTAGAATATTTTAAGAGATCATATGTTTATCAAATTTTTTCATATTTACTAAACATATATTCAATTATTAAAGCTTTATCTATAATTTTAACAAAGTAAGATTGAAATAATATTCATATAATAAAAAACTCGAAAATCCGAAAAATCCGACAAAACCGGACCAATCCAAACCGATATAGTTGGTTTGGTTTGATTTTGATAACAACCGAACCAACCCGGTCCATGTACGCCCCTACATACATGTAATGGATTTATGGCCTAAAGTTTGGTAAAAATAGCACGGTATAGCCAATTTTCGGACTGGTCATTCAAAAATAGCCAGCGTTTACGAAGTCAATGAAAAATAGCCACTATTTTGCTGCAACAGAGACCGGTCCAACATAATATACTGGAGTTCGGTGCACCTGTGTATGAACTCCAGCATATTATACTGGACCGATATACTTTGCTGACTCCAGTATAATATACTGGAGACTGGAGCACCGATGCTTCAAACTCCAGTATATTATACTGGACAATTATACTTGTTGGAACTCCAGTATATTATGCTGGAGTTCTAGTGTACTTATGATGGAACTACATCATATTATGCTGGAGTTCCAGCATACTTATCTTGGAACTCCAGTATAATATGCTGGAGTTCAAGCATACTTATGTTGGAACTCCAGTATAATATACTGGCATATTTTCCGGGTTTTGAACAGTATTTTTGCTCAGATTTATCTTTACATGAAAAGTGGCTAAATTTCGATTACTTTTGAAATTGGCTTATTTTTGAACGACCAGTTATAAATCTAGCTATTTTTAAATTTCTCCCTAAAGTTTGGCAAAGCATTAATTTTTAGTCATATATGGTCCAAAAATAGTCCCTGCCCTATTGGATGAGGAGGTATCTATTGATATCTTCAAACCACTTCAAACCAAGGAAATAATTTAAGGAGTCTTTTTAGTAGCGCGGTGAAATTAGTGTGAAGAATGATTGGTTAATTAAGACCTAAAGTTTGGAATCATTTTTTAAATTTTTATTTTTTATTGCAAAAGGGTAGGGTAAAGGGAAAATGGAGAAAGGGATGACAAAATAGGGAATCGAACCTCACCAACAAGTGAAAGTTCAAGTAGTCAACCTTACAAAAACCCATTTGTCCGTACATTCTTTTTTCTTTTTTCCCAAACTCATCTTCAAAACATTGTTTGGTTAATATAAGAAAGAATTACGGTCTTGTCATTTGGCCTAACAGCCCAATCGAAAATGGCCCAGATTTGAACCTCTTATCCTATTTAGCTCATGTTATACATAAGTTGAAAGAAACTTTTCAGCCTTTAGCCCATTATTAAAGACACACTTTTAGGGTTTTTATTATTTTCTTCTTTCTTCATTCCCAGTACACCAAATTCTCTCTCACCGCCTCTCGCTTCTTTTTTTCCAACCCACATAGATCCCTCATCCTCTCTTAACCTAGCCCCCGCTATTCCCCCTCCCCTACCCCTACGCAGTTCTGCCATCAATTGCTCGAAGAAGGCTCGGGCTCCTACCCCGTTGTCCATGATGGCAAGCAGAAGAATATTGAAGATTGTTGAAATTGGGTCTGGCTCTTTGCAGTTTGAAACCTTAATTTCCAATGTCTGGTCGAGCTTCGAGGAGAAAAGATCGGAAGCTAAATCAATATTCAACACGATGAAGCAGAAAGCTCCAGGCTAGCTTGTTCTTAAGCTTGTTGACCTTCTTGGCTCATCAAAAGTTATTGATTCCCGTGATATGTGTGTTGTCCTCCTTGAAGTCTCGAATCTGAAATTGGGTGCATCGTATCTGTGCGTTGAATTCCGAATCGTTGGCGCAAAATTGCTAACCTATGGACGAGTTGAATCATCAAATACCTTCTACTACAACTCGAGGCTTGGATAAAAATCATATATATAGCAGTTTGTATAAACACTGTATAATAGTGTATAATTGTGTATATAAATATACAAACACCTCTTATACACTATTATACATGTTTATACAAGTTATACAGTATTTTATAATTGTGTATATTTGTGTATTATGTTGTATAATTATATTTTTTTCAGCTTATAAGGATATATATACATTGTTAGTTTGTAAGAGGCCTCTACGGAAGTTTGACACTTCCTTCTCTTCTTCTTTTTCGTGTATGTGTTGTATAAAAAAGATTTGTGCGCGTTGGAGGGATTCTACAATTCATTTACCAAGTTTTTATTTTTTTTTTATCCTGTTGGATTGCTTCAGCAATTGCACATAATAGTGTATGAAAATAAGTGGTTGTATAAAGAGGGAGCAATAACCGTAGTTGATTGTATGAAATAAGCTGTCTTTCGGGAATTAGCCTATTATTTTTGGGCTATAGATTTGCAAAGTGATATCTAGGCTATTATGTTGCAAGTCGGGAGCGTGAGTTGTATTTATGTGAAATTATCCCTATATTTAACTGAATATTTAAAGATGAATTTCAAAAAACATTTGAAGACGAGTTTCAAAATTGAAAAAGTAAATTTTACCTCCTTTTCAAGTAAAAAAATATTTTCTTTCACAAAACTGTAATATTTTTGAAGTGAAATGCATGTCCAATACAAATTAAATTTTCATACAACTTTTTTAACTCCAACTTCAATTTTCTTTTTAATCACACATTTTTTAATGACCAAATATCTACTAAAATTCCCTTACCCCTAAGGTGAAAATTTGGCAGCATCAATTGTCTCCTTCAACGGTTGTATTTAGTTGTCCCTATGTATAGTTTCTTCCTCCTAGTCTAGATCGTGAATTAACGGCTATAATAAGAGGGAGACTCTATCTTTTTTTTTTTTCTCCTTAACTTTGTCCATTGGTTTACAGCTCGTTTGGATTAAGCTTATGTCAAATAGCTAATAAGTTTTAATTACTAAAGAATATTATAAAAAGCAAAAATTGATCTTATTATAAGTAGTACTAGATAGAAGTGTTAAAACGGATAAAAAAACAGTTGATGTGTTTGATTAAGATGCCACTAATAAACTATTCTTTTGTTAAAAAAACTACAATACCCTTAATTTTATTTTATTTTTACAAAAACTATAAATTTAAAAGTATATTCGTAAGAAAAAGGAGAAAAAACATATATGGAGTGCTTTGACCAACTTATGACTTTAGGTTAATTTTGGTGTATATAAGCCAAAATGTGCTATTAAACAAGTTTGACTACCTTATAAGTAAATTTAAAACAAATGCCTTCTTAAACTGGTACAGCAACTTAAAGCATGTTAAAATCTTTTAAGACATCCAAAGGCACGGTAAATGTGACAATATGATGATCGATTTTTTGAAAGAAAAAAAAAACACGAAGTTGACCTAAAAATTCATTTAAAAAGGTATATATTAAAGACCTACGATCTCGCTGAATTCAAGTAAAATATTAAAAATAAACCACCATAAATGCAAAGATGTAGATAAGACAAAATATTTGAGATTAATTAATATTAGGTGTTGGAATTATACTTACATTAGATCTTCTTTGTGTTATAAGCCTTTTTAATTTGGTTAGAAATTTGTATATTAATCTTGTAGGAATTATAGATACGTACAGTGAGACGTTGAAAACTTGTAGACTTAGAAATTGGTAAAAATAGCACGGTATTGCCATTTTTCGGACTGGTCATTCAAAAATAGCCAGCATTTACGAATTCAATGAAAAATAGCCACTATTTTGCTGCAATAGAGATCGATCCAGCATAATATACTGGAGTTCGGTGCACCTGTGTATGAACTCCTGCATATTATGCTGAGCCGGTATACTTTGTTGACTCCAGTATATTATACTGGACAATTATACTTGTTGGAACTCCAGTATATTATGCTGGAGTTCTAGTGTACGTATGCTGGAACTCTATCATATTATGCTGGAGTTCCAGCATAGTTATCCTGGAACTCTAGTATAATATGCTGGAGTTCAAGCATACTTATGCTGGAACTCGAGTATAATATACTGGCGTATTTTTCGGGTTTTGAACATTATTTTCGCTAAGATTTATCTTTACATGAAAAGTGGCTAAATTTTGATTACTTTTAAAACTGGGCTATTTTTGAACGACCAGCTGTAAATCTGACTATTTTTGAATTTCACCCTACAAATTGTTTTAGGAGGATAAATTATTGAGTATTAAAATGAAATTGACCCAAATAAAGCGGACTAGTACAAAGATTACAAAAAGTTATATAGATCGACCCAAATTACTTTGAGATGGGTGTGAAACTTCAAATATCACATATTTCTCGAATTTCCTAAAAATATTACTCCATAGTTTAGATTCCCTGAACTCATGGAGGCATGGTCGGATGTTGACATTAGGGGTGTACATAGGTCGGGTTGGTTCGGGTTTTGTAATTACAAAACCAAATCAATTGTGTCGGTTATTAAATTTAAAGACCAAACCAAACCAATATGACTCGGATTTTTCAATTTCGGTTTTTCTCGGGTTTTCGGGTTATTTGGGTTTTTTCCGGTAAAATTTTCGTAGCACAAAATATATAACTTGTGCTCAAAATATTTCTTTAATCCTAGTAAGATATAACTATATAAGGTATTTTTCAAGAAAATAATACAAAATATGAGATGTGTCATGATTTTGTAGCATTAGTATTGATTTAATTTTGGTTTGGGCTTTGTTAGCATTATTTAAGTTACTAATATCAATAGCTATAAAACTTATTGGAACAAAAGTTCTAAGTCCAACCTTGAAATAATAATACTTTAAAAAATAAAATTATAAAAAAGTTTAAGAAATATTTATAAATTACATCACAATAAATATATTTATATATTAAATATATTTAAAAAATTTATATATGTAATGTCGGGTTGGTTTGGTTTCGGTTTGACTTTCTTTAGTTAAAACCAAACCAAACCAATTATGGTCGGGTTTTTTTTTCCAACACCAAACCAAATCAAACCAAACCATAGTCGAGTTTTTTTTTCTCGGTTTGACTCGAATTATCGGGTTGGTGCGGTTTGTCGGTTTCCTTTGTACACCCCTAGTTGACATAAAGAGATGTAGCATACAAAAATGATAATAGAACCCAATACTCTACATAATAACAGGTAAGATTATGGTAAATTAATTGACCATAATATAATCCAACTATTATAATACAATATATAATACTCTTCCCTTGTTACAAAATATATTCCATAAATATAAATATCCGTTTTGATACTCTAACAAAAACATGTTGAACAAATCGAATTGTTCCAATCGCCATTTAGAATAATTGACACCATTAAATTGATCAAAATGGAAAATGCGCGCAGATATACAAGTGAGGATACGTGGTGTCCAAATTTTCATTTTTTCAAGAGACAACAAAGAATAGGCAAAAATGAAAAAGCTGTCGAACAACAAGGAGGCATGTAAAGTTGTAAACAACTAAATATAGAGAAGAGTTAAACACATTGAAAAGGAACCAAAGGATGAATACAAAACGTGGCTGAAAATTGATTAGGGTAATGGATGAAAGGTGCATATTGAATAAATGATTGCACCCATTTTGTCTTCAAAAAATCTTTCAAAAAACAAAGCCAACAACGAATAGTTGTTTTATACTTGCTATGTCCAAATTTAAGTGACGCTTTTCGATTTTCAAGATTCAAACTTTTTAATTTTAAATATATAATTAAATATATAATTTTTTAATTTTTCAAAGTAAAATTTATGCATATTCGAAAATTACGTAGAAAGTACTACTGAATTATAATAATTAATAATTCAAAATATTTATAAAAAATAAAAAGTTACGATCAAAAAATCATTCATTTGGCTCTCGAAATTCAAATACTTCCACATAAATTAGAACGGTTGGAGTAGTACAAAACCAGGAGTGCAAGTTAGTTTAAAAGTTCACCATAAAAGAAAAAAAATTAAAAGGAAATAGTCACCCAAATGAGTTTGGTGTCTTTTAAAAAAGGAATACGATAACGAAGAAAGAAGAAAGTGACATGTTAACCAATGTATTAGGTTGAAGATTACAATTTTTGAATACACTTTGTACCTTTCAAATTGAGATAATCCTAGCATTTACTCTACTCTTAATACTTTTTCCTATCATCCCAACCTCTGCCCATTTTCTTTAACACAAGTTTTGACTTTTAAATCCAAATTAAATACGATTGAATGGCCCTTAATAACAACATCAGGCAATTATTACGCAATAAGGCCTCTTTTAAATTAATTAATAGCCTTATTTAACGTACCAATAACTAATTTAATCATTTTTAATGTATTGTATAATTAAATTTAAATTATTTTGTCTTCTAAAAATGTAAATTACCACCTACTGAGTGTAGAAATTAAAGGAAACGAACGGTAGAGACTTTTACAACTATTGGACAGATTCGCTCTTTAGATGTTTGCATGCAACTGATCAAGAATGCCCTACATTTTTTTTGATTTCTCGTCCAATGTTCGGTATTTGTATTGGAGCCCGATTATATTCAGATTTGCGTCGTGTAGAGCCCCACTCGGGAGAAAGCGCTCCTTACCAAAGATTTTTCCATACCCAAAGCTCTAACCCGAGACCTATGATTAAGAGAGAACCAGTCTCATTCATTGCACCACATCCTTTGGTGGTGAAGGCCCTACACTTGCTGTAGGTTAATTAGTAAAAGTATATACGTTCATAAATATGTGTAAAGTATTCTGGTATGTTCTATCCGTCCCATTTTAGTTATCGCTTTTACTCAAACATTTAATCTAAAATAATTAATTATTATTTTAGAATTTCAAGACTAAATCTTTTTATTGTTCCAACTATACCCTTAATATTAAAAAAATTAAATATTGCTCAATTCTGAAAAAAGCTTTTAATAGGAATAACTTAATAAATCATACTTTGTATTTTCTCCGTTCACTTTTACTTGACATGTATACTAAAAATAAATTTTTATTTTACTTGTCACTTTACACATATCAAGAGAAGATAATTTTTTTTCCAGTTATACCGATAATATTTATTACTTATTTTAACTTATTTTCTCAAGTTCAATAAAATATGCATCAATTAATATGAGTATAATGATAAATTGTGTACTTTATTTATATTTTTTAAGGTGCCTGAAAAATCAAAACGTGTCAATTAAAAATGAATGGAGAGTATTTTTTTAAAAGACGTGAAAAGAGTTAAAAAGGAACAGAAGCAGTATATTACATTATTTACATACAAACTCATATGACTAGTTGACTGAATCGTAGAAATTATCCAAATGTTTAAAACAGAAAAGGAAAAAAAAAAAAAAAAAACTCACACCACTCTTTGGACTTTGATCAATATTATGATAAAAGTTTATTTCTGCCTCTCAAAGTTGCGAAGAATTAAACTCTCTCCAACGGCGTCTTGCTCAAGTAAATACTCACCAAAGTCGCTTGGCGCCCACCACGGTGCGTACAGCCAACCGTCAACTGAGTCACTTAACCTCAACTCGGTCTTCGACTCGTCCGAGTCAAAGCTTCCCTCCAAACTAGGAAGTTCTATAATTTCACCCAACTCGACGTCTGATGCTGATGTTATTGTCTCCAATGTAAGGTCAGAAGATGAAGAAGAATTTGAAGAAGAGATAGAACTAATAATTGGCTCCTCCATTGAAGCTGCTTTAGCTGCAGCAGCTTGAACATCTCTTGGTGATAGTGAAATTGGACGAGGCAATGAGTTAACTAGATGAGGGAAATTTAGAATAGATGAGTTTTTTTTAATACTCAATGCGGCTACATCGTGTGCTCTAGCCGCCATTTCTGGTGTAGAGTAAGTGCCGAGCCAAATACGTGATTTCTTACACGGTTCACGTATTTCAGATACCCATTTGCCCCAACTTCTCATACGAACTCCTCTATAAACTGGGTGTCTATTTCCAGTATTAGAACTCTGTTTTATTTTTCGCTTCGTCATTCTACTGTGTATTTTCTGATTAATGTATGCCTTTTTGGATGAGTGTGAGTATTTATTGAATGTCAAAACAGAGGAGGAGGAGGAGAAAAAAAATCAGTGTGTGACTGTGTGTATTTTGACAGTTCACTTTTCTGTAGAAGAGAAAAATGAGGACAAAAGTTGAAGTTGCCGTTTGACGGGAGAGAGAGACAGGGAAGGAGGAGTGTGTTTTCAAATAGAGTGAAGAAGGATAGAGAAATAGACTGGTTATAATAATTATAAACAAGCTTTATATTTATATATGTAGTGTATAGAATTATCATTAGTCAGTTTACAACGACGTCGAAAAAAAAATGTTTAAAACGACAATAATTTAGATAAACAACAAAAGATTAGATGTATATAAAATGATTAATATTTTCTGCTGTTAACTTTAAACGTTAAAATTAAAAAATAACACCTTATAACTTCCATTGGTGACGATTAGCCGACCAGCCTACCAATGTACCATTTTAAAATGATTTAACTTATTGTATATAATTTTTTTGATTTCCCATTTGGTATTCGGTACTCGCATTGCAACCTGACTATATTCGAATTCGCGCTGTGTAAGGCCCTATTAAAGGGAAAACGCTCCTTACCAAGGATTTTTTCATACCCATGGCTTGAACTCGAGACCTCTGATTAAGGAAACAGCGGTTCCATCCACTGCACCACATCCTTTGATGGTAACTTATGTATATAGTTACCATCCCCCCTTCCGCCGATGTAATTTAAAATAACTTATGTATATAGTATGTAATTAACATGTTTTATACTTGGCCTTTATGTTTTTAGTTATTAATTTCACTTCTTATGAATAATTATATTTTATAATATGCTATTTTGTTATATTTTACTTATATAATATAGTTTGTCTGAACACAAAATTTAAGAAGAGGAAAAAACTTTTGTTGCATGCTAGAAGTACCTTCACAACTTGTAATTTTAAAGTATTATGACAATTCAATGATAAGAAAACTATGAGATTAAGAATTAAGTAAAAAATATAAAATATAAAAAAAAAAATTAAAACCAAAGCACCATTACAAAAATACAATGTATTAGAGCGACTCCTAGTGTAACGGGACCAACAAGAAGGATGAGTCATCTATCATGGCGAAAGGGGTCCCAAAAAGCTCAATAAAACTCCATTCTTTAATGTAGCTTTTTGTAGCTTGAAATCAAAACCATCCACGTATTTTCATTGAATTCATAGGTCTATATATATGTGTGGAAAATTTTATTTTGTGTCTTATATAATTGACAATAGTTGTAAGAGATAATTTTTTTGTCTTACAATTTTGTGGATCCAGATTTCTGTGAACCCAGAAGTGTAAGATTGGGGTCCACAAATTTGTGAGACAAAAAAGAGCCTTATACAACTAATGTAAGTTGCATGAGACATGAAATAAAACTTCTCTATATGTATAGATAGAACCATTATACTTTTGTCTCTTACACGTGTTCAAATTTCAGAATGTGCCCCATCTCCTTACTATGCTGAAAAGCTACCTCCTAGTTCTAAACACAATTTATTTCCTCTATCGACATTCCTTCACTAAAATTTCCAAATAATTTTCCAAAATAAATAGTATGTAAAAATAGTGACGAATGAATGCGAGGCATCGAGGAAATCTTTATATTTTAAATTTTATTTCCTTGATGATTAAAGAAATAAATAGGATGTCACATTAGCGACTAGGGGTGTCAATGCAAGGTCGTATTTACATGGTGGCAAGCGGTGTCACAAGATACTGCTTCGTCGAAATTTTTTACTATTTATATATATAAAAATAATAAGTAAAACGAAAATACAAGATAAAACTATTAAAAGTGATACCACTTGCAACAAAACATCTTAGCAGTCTAGTGGTTGTTGGCTTCAAGTATTATGTGAGAGGTCTTGGGTTTGAACTCCCTTGGCTTTGCAAAATATTTTTTGACTGTTACGATCCTTTTACTAGAAATAGTGATACCACTTATGAAAAATCTTACGTACGCGACTGTATTAATGGTTCGGTTCGGCAGATTATTTTATAAATTTTGTACCATACCAATTTTTCGGTTATTCTATTATGTATAACCAAAATTAGATTTTTCGAAACCGTCCCAATTATATCGGTTCCTCTTTGGTATCAGTACGGTTCGGTTAAGTTTCGATATTTTTTTAAATATCATATAAAAGTCACTAGTAGAAGTAGACTGCAATAACATACATACTTTTATAGGACTTAACAAAACTCTCTAGATATTTTTACATTTTAAAGGATGATGAATTAAGAAAATATAAAAGATGGCTAGAGTATAGATCCATCAATTACTCTACAATAACGTAAAATAAACTAAACAAATTAATATAAATAAAATATAAATCACACGAGTAGAAAGATATTAACCAAGAGGAATTGAGACTCAAGAATAAAGTCTATAGAAGATTAAATATTCAAAAAGATAAATCTAAATCATATGAAAGGAAACATAATCAATACATTGTAGTTTGCTACTCATAACCGCCAAACTACCTTGTTCTTGCTAGTGAATATGCTGGAAATAATTTAGTTTCAATGGGAGTAGCATAATAGGTTTGAGAATTATGTTTTGCGATTATTACTTGTTGGCTTGTAATTGTTTTCATAATTCTAAGACCCAAGGAAAATTTAATATTAATTTATTATTTTTGAACTTAATGTATAAATATATTTTTCACATGTAAATTTATTCGGTACGGCTCGGTATTTTTTCGATTTATCATAAAATAAAAAACCTACCCTATTATCGGTACGGTTATAGATTTATATAAAAACCTATAATTTTATTAAAAGAAACTTAAAAATCGGTTCGGTACGGTACGGTTCGGTTAGTTTAATCGATTTTTAAATATCCATTGACACATCTATTAGTGACAAATGAATGCATAACGGTGGTTTTTCGTTGACTTCTGATTAATTAAAGTAAGATTAAGTATATGAAATGAGAGTAAAATCCGAATCAAGTTGTAGTTTTCTTCAAAAACATATTTCGACCAAGTCCATCACTATCGAAAAGTAGCAACTAGTAGAAAATCGATGTTATTCTGCAATCTCTCTTTTTTCCTGTTCTACTTATGGCATATTCTATTTTGCTTATAGTCTCATACAACTGACACTAGTTGTATGAAGTAATTTTTTTATTTTATAATTTTGTGGGCCTAGATTTTTGTGGACTCAGAAGTATAAGATTGGGGTCCACAAATTTGTGAGACAAAAAGGAGTCTCATACAACTAGTGTCAGTTATACGAGATACAAAATAAAACTTCTCGTGACAGCACAATATTTGTTTATTTTTAGTAGCTACTTCGATAAAAGAGACACTTGTCTTGAACAAGCATCTTTCTCCATTCTGACAATCAAAATTTGGAGTAATTTGAGAAGGAACAATCGGACCTACTCTGCTCCTGAAGTCACTGTCATTTTCTGAAGAACGTGATCCACATTTTATTACTAACAATTAGCGAGAAAAGAAAAAACAAAAGAAAGATTAGAAAGTAAGGAAGTATTGGAGAGAAAGTGAAAGTTAGTAAAGAATTCGTTGGGTATTGGCGAGGCTAGCGATCATCGTTCGGGCTACTAGAAAAGGCCTTAGGGGCCTGGACCCAAGTAGGGGAGGAGGGGTGAAGTACACAAGTAGCCTCAAACTGGATAGTCTTGAACTTTTATCCCTAGTTGCCCTTTGTACCTAACTTTTGGTTTAATAAGTATTGCCCTTCACTTGCCTTGTAGAAAATATTTTTAATATTTGACCTTACTGTTCTGTCCACGGAGAATACGAGGGTCATAAGTTAAAAAAACAATCTAAAAAGTGTCATATTTCTACCTTTTTTTTTTTATAGAGAGAGTTAACTTAAAAGGCCGAAAGACAAGTGTTTTTTTTTTTTTAGAGAGAGTTAACTTAAATAAAGCCTTTATTTAATGTCAATTAGGAGGACCGTTGAAAAATGTGTAACAACATAAAGTGAATGTCATATTCCTTGTAACGGGCTATGTACTTAATGCTGTAGAATATTCCTCCTTAAATATTATCGGGTGACATGCATTTACTTTATCTTTATGAGTATCATTCTCCCTGGTAAAAGGGATCGTTGCCTTTGAATTTAATTATCTTCTGTCTTCGGCTCCACGTGTCACTTCCTCATGCGATCATTTAATATAAACATATTTTACCTTACACAGATAGTCCATCTGCCTTCCGGTGGCATAACTTTGTGTCACTAGAAAGTTGGTAGAAACACCCTCTTTGGCGGGAAATTCACTGACCCCCTCTAAAAAGTTTCTGACGGTTGATTAGACACACGTCTCTCCGCATTTAATGCTCAGAACACGCTTCATCCCACGATTTAGTATCACTTTTGCCGGTTATCGAGGTAATTTATGGCCACGAGTTTAGCCGCATATACCTTTACTTATACGCACCAACCTCCTTCATTTGCACTTCATAATACTCTAAATTTTCTCAAACTTTCTTTACTCAACTCGTACTTCATTTTTAATCTTTCTTTAACTTTCTTCTTTGAGGAAAAACCTTTCTTCTGATAAAAAATAGCCTCTTCTTTAAGAAATCATAGTTATTCGAAGAACAAAAGTAAAGATGATGATGCTTCTCCCTATACGGTGAGTTTACTACCAAAGATTTTGAAGAAAAGAATCCTTCTACTCACCCTCGTACGTGGGATGTTAGCGTATACCCTTCTTTTATCTGTCCTTCCAGTATTCCTGTTGTGAAAGAAGACTATCACTGTCAATATTTGGACATTATCGATTCCGACCTGGCAGAGTAAATAACTTTACCCAAGAAGGGTTTTATGTAGTTCCACACGCATCCCTTCACTTTGGGAGCGTTTTCTTTAAGTGGAGAGCTTAACTCCATCATCGTGTAGTTCTGCCTCAGCTACCAGATGTGCTTGGCACAATTAAGTTCTTCCGTGTGGAGGACAATCGCTTGTCTTCAGTGCCTGTGCCAAGAGATGGGAGAAAAGTTATCCCTAGCTCGAGTGATGAACCTCTATTCCCCCAAGATCTTCCACGGGAGAATAATAAATTTCAGTAATCATGGCAATCATGTTCTTCTATCCAGCATGGATGATGACAACGACCGTGGGCGGATGGAATGGTTTGTTTCAATCGCCACTAGTGACATCATCCCAGCCACAGATCCAGCCTTTTCAGAGTTATGGAACTGTACTCGTAAGTCCACCATTAATTCTTTTCTTCCGTTAAAGATCATTCCTCATTGTTATTGACCCTTATTCTTTTATTTATTTCATCAACTCGGTGGGTTCTACATAAGGTTCAAAGCTTGGTCCAATGGGTCCAGAAACTCGGTGGGTTTTACCTTTTCGTATAAGGTGGTTGTTTGGCCCTTCTCTTCTATTGAATTCAGGTCTACCCTAGGGATAAATTGTCATCCCCGAGGAGGACATTTTGGCTAATCATGCTGATGTATCGAGGCTGCTGCTGGAGGCCTTTACACAGATAGGTATCTCCGGGCTTGCTTCTGGTGTAAGTGCTTCTTCTCGGAGTCCTCGACCAGAGAACAAACAATCAAGGAGAAGACGTTCTTCGTATCCGGGGGAAAGAGTAAGAGCACAAAGAATGCTGCTCCTAAGTCGTCTCCGGATGTTGTGGTGACGAGCCCCTCGCTTGGGCCGACCATAGACACTGTGATGATTGACGATGATGGGGAAGCCAACGAGGAGGAGGCTTCTATACATAGAAGACGACGACCTTCCTCAACTCTACAAACTGCTCAATCTGTTGAGTTAGTTACACCAACCGAGGACAATGCCTTGGCACTCTGGGGGATTTTGAAATGGTGGAAAATGCCAACTCTCATTATCGGATCTCAGTAGTTGCTCCCGGTACCGTGAGGCTGAGTACCGAGCCAATGCCATCTTCGGTTGACGAGCAACCAATAAACAGCACTACGCTTGCCGCAGCCACTTCTCACCTCTCAATGCCATTAGCTTTATCTCCTTCTTCACCAACTCTTCATCTACCATCAGCAACTGCTACATCATCTCCACCGGCCTCATCTGTCCGAGAAGAGGATGTTTCTCTCCCTCAGTCCCCAGTTCATGGGAACCTGGGGCAAAATTTTATGCCGCTCCCTCAGAAAATCCACAAAAGAGGAAGAGTGTTACTCTCTTGGTCTCAACCGGATGCAATCTGATGTCCCGGCCGGTGGAACTTGTCAACTATATGAAGCCTTTGGCTTCAAAAAAAGATAGGAAAGAGATACAAGATCTCTCAGGAAAGTGTTTATTGAACAGTGTTATGCACAACACTGCAACTGATACTCTTCGCTTCCTTTGTTATCTCTTCTATCTTTGATATAGTAGTGATATCAAAGATAGAAGTGTTGTGATATGATATGCACAACACCACATCAGATACTCTTCGTTTCCTTTGTTATCTCTTCTATCTTTGATATAGTAGTATTTTAAGTTTGCCTTTATTGTTTCGCAGGCCAATTTTCTTGATTTCGCGGTCCTTCAAAGGTTGATTCGAGATAAGGAGGAACTTACCTCTGAGCAGGATCAACTTTTGGCCGAGCAGGACCAAATTTCTGCTCGCCTTTCTTAACTGGAAGCTAAAGCTGTTGAGTTGTTGTGATAGATGCTCGGTTGCAGCAAAGCGAGCAAGAAGCTAAGACCCTTAGCTAAGATATTGCCCCATTGAGGGTTTAGTTTGAAAAGGCTAGGGCCAATGGGCTGAAGTCCATTAGTTCTGTTCTTGCTGCATCCGATCGCAAGGCTGCCTCCGTTGAAAGATTAAATAATTTGGACGCGGCCTTGAACTCCAAAATTGAAGATCTTGCTGCCGTCGGGGTGAAATATGCCCAATTAAATAAGAAGTATAAGAAGACCATCGAGCATAACAGACTTTTCAGCGCTACTATCCATGATCACAATGTTGGCCTCAGGTCCATTAGATCCGCGCGAGAAAATCTTTCTGTCGAGGTTGGCCAACTTCAAGAAGAACTCAACCGCCGAGCGGCTTCCCACGTTGTTGAAAAAATAAATTTTATGTACAACATGAAGAAAAAAACCTTGGAAAAGGCTAAAACGGGTGTCATTGACTTTGATGTCGAAATGTCTAAAGCCCGAGAGCTGGAGTCAAATGCTAAAAGGGATCTTCTGGCCATGCCTGATGCTTCCGATTCTTTAGGTTCTTGTTCCAAATTATCGAGAACTAAAGAGAAACTAGAAGGCAATGATGCTAAAGGTTAAAATGATGAAGGCCAAGACATCGAGCCGGGGGCGAATCTACCCACTCTTCCTGGAGGCGCGAATGCTTATATTCCTTCGGGTTCCAGAGATGAAGCAACTTAGATTTCCATTTCTTTTTCCAACTTTTGTACTTGTGCCATTTGGTACATTCATTGTAAATAAAAACATCTTTTGCTCAAGTATTGTATGAGTTTTCCTTTCTGCGTACTTTTGTTTAAACATTTATCTTTATGTCCTTCTTCGTTTAAGTGTTTTATGCAAGTATTATTGTTTGCGTCTGATTGTTCAAGGCTTTGGGTGTAATTTCCCCTGAAAGTTTTTAGATCTCGGGCACAAGTTCTTCTGAAATCAACCCTTTATCGTGAGTGTTTTCATAAGAGAGGGCCCTCTTATGTTTACGATGCTTTTCAAGAGGACGTCTCCAGTTCATTACGATACTAGCATTTGAATTACTTGTTTAACTTTCAAATGAGAAAATCAATTCATCGTTCAGACAAGAAACAAGATAGAAGTAAAAGGAATTTGCTTTATTCCTTTCATTTTCAAAAATACACAAGCATTCATTGTGCTAGAAAGAAATTGTTATTTCGTGCGACTAACTTGTACAACTTGTTTCTATGGGGTTGACTGCGCAGCCACCAGTCCTGATGATATAATTATGCTTCCGGGTTTCATATTCCGGTCGAAGTAGCAGTTGATGTTTCTGTATCCCCATATCGTTGCCCCAGTGTTCGAATGCAAAGAATGCGTGTTTGAATACTGGAAGTTTTACACCTTCGAGAATTCCACTAATGAATTGCTAGATAATCTTCAGTCCGGTAACAAACTTCACTTCCCATTAGGAATTTATGCTATCGATCCAAAGACTATCTAACATACCCTAGTGATTTGCACTTGTGAACGGTCGGGTAATCTTTGTTCGATAACAAAGTTAACTTCCCGGTTGGAACTTTGCTACTAAGCAAAAGATTATCTAACCGCTCTGGAGTGGTTCTTCACTTGTGTGCCTTGTTATTAAAAGGTCTTATTGCTACTATTGAAACTTCCTTTGTAGTATGCTTTCCATTGCTACTTAGTTAAAAACCTTTCCAGAAAAACCCAATTGGGACAAAAACTAGATGAAGGAAAAAAGAGTGCAGCACATACTTTCAGTACATGTGATGTTCATCAGCAATAGTATCTCTTGAGGTGTGCCACATTCCAGTTGCTTGGCAACTTTTCTCCATCTTAATTCTCCAACTCGTATGATCCTTTTTCGGTGATAGCTGAAACCAGGTAAGGCCTTCCCATGTTGGACCTGGCTTTCCTGAATTGAATTCCCGAGTGTTTTTAGTTACTTTACTTAAAATATGGATGGAGATTGGCTCTTCGATTGTAATATCTTTCTATTCTATATTTTTGAGCTGCCATCCATATATGCGCCAAGTCCTTGTGTTCATCAAGCAGCTCCAAATTGGCCAACATTGCTTCATTGTCTGCTTCTTCATTTTCCTGGAAGTATCTCAGGGTAGGCTCCCCTACTTCCACCTGGATCAGGGCTTCTGTTCCGTACATAAGGGAGAAAGGAGTCTGTCTCGTGCTCGATTTGGTCGTTGTTCTATACACCCATAATAAACTTGGCAACTCCTCGGGCCATTTGCCTTTAGATGCTTCCAATCTCTTTTTGAGATTTGTAAAATCACTTTGTACGTTGATTCCACTTGACCATTTGCGCTCGGATGATAGGGCGAAGATGTGATCCTTTTTATTTTCAAGTCTTCAAAGAACTTCATGACCTTTGCGCCTATAAATTATGGGCCCTGGTGGTAGGCTATCTATTTTGGTATACCAAATCTGCAAATTATGTTCTCCCAAAAGAAATCTACCTCTTCACATTCACTGATCTTCTGATAAGGACCCGCTTTATCCCACTAACAAAAATAGTTATTTAAAATCAAAAGAAACCTTACCTTAGTAGGGGCCGACGGTTGTGGTCCGATGATATCCATTCCCCACTTCATGAACGGCCATGGAGACAAAGCTGAGTGTAATGGTTCTGCTGGTTGATCAAAAGCTTTGGCGTCTTGCTCAATTCGAGGCCAATAGTATTCTGCCTTGCCAATTTTAGTACTAAAGAATCTGATGTCACGACCCAAACCGATGGGCCGAGACGGACACCTAGTACCTTACTCAAGTGAGCACCAACATAACGTACCTTTTCATGTCATACTATCAAAAATAACTGAGCCGGAAGGCGGCCGTGAGATAAGTAGAATATAACATGTGATACCAACTTATACATAAGACATACGGGCCTATAAGATCAAAATAATTATTCGTATACTGAACATAAGACGACAAGGCCATACAATCTTTTACGTACATGACATCTGTCTATAAGCCTCTAAGAATACATAATTTTCATAAAGAACAATACACGTCTAAATCATACCTACCAAACAAGCAACTCCGAAGCAAATGGAGTGCACCAACACCTTTAGCTAAGCTGATAGCCTACTTGGAGGGCTCTCGACCTGTCTATCGGGACCTGCGGGCATGAAATGCAGCGTCCCCAGGCAAAAGGGATGTCAGTACGAATAATGTACCGAGTATGTAAGGCACATAACAGACATGGAAGAAATATAGAGTAAATGACTTAGCCTATAAGTCTGGATAATTCTGTATTTCATAAAAAAAATTATAGTGTCATGCATATACATATGAATGTCATGTCATGCATAGGTACATGTTTCATAACATCATCATGCCTCTGAGGGCATCCCATCATATCGTCTCGGCCACTGTGGGCATACACATCTCTAGCATTTCTACAAATAGAGTAATTTATAAAAGTTGTGTATTTGCTCATTTCGTTCGTGTCGTATAGATCATGCCAAAAAAAAGAAGGGACAACCTTAACATACCTGAGCCGATTCTCTTGAAAATCCCTCTAATACATGTCAATTGCGACAAAACGCGTAGCAACGGATCAAAGCAAGGAAAAATCCATATGATATTCTTGAGAAAGATTGCACCGTACTTCCTTAGAATCGCAAAATCTCATGTTGCTAAGTATTAAATAGCCTTTTATGAGATTTGATTCTAGAAAATCACGTATGTAACTTGTATGGAATTATATATGATTTTGACAATTCACCAGCTCCAACCATTGTTAAAGAACGTATGAAAACTTTCTGAAATATATGCTTACACCTTCTAATCTTAAAGGGACAGGCAACCATTAGCTTTCATGTGTTGAGATAACTTGATATTATTATGCAAACTTTTATAAGAAAGCTAAATAGAAGTGAATCACTTTGTATGCTTTAACAATGTGACACCTTGTTACATAGTGTATGAGTCACTTATTGCATTTATTATCCACTTCATGGGCTGCCACTTGGTGCCTTTAACCTTATCCAAATAATTCACCTTTTCCATAATTAACTCATTAATCCCCCACTAATCTAATAATTAACCAATAACCCACATGATTAAGAATTATCTCAAATTACATAAAATACTACGTACTTTTAATATACTTTATACACCTTACTATTATGGTCATATGGTATCTTGCATGAGACTAGTCCATAAATATCGGTTATTTAGCTCGCACCGTATTTTATCCCAAAATGTCATACTTCGACGAAAATTTATTTTTTTTGACTTGCTTCTCCTCTCATCTTCACGAATTTACCCATCACTTGTTTGAAATAGCATAATCCTTATAATTTTCAAATAATATTTTCCTTGGACTGATGTCAATTACCTTAAGACAAATTCAATGTACAATACTACAGGGTGCAACATCATCATAATTTAATACTGCGAAGCGTAACATCATCGTAATATAATACTGCAAGGCGTAACATCATCGTAATATAATACTGCAAGATGTAGCATCATCGTAATATAATACCACGAGACATAATATTGACGTAATATTGCGGGGCGTAACATCATTCCCCCCTTTGGAACATTCATCCTCGAATGTTGACTGATGCTCTTATCATTTTCATAACTTATGCCTTTCGAATACTTTAGTACTCTCCTTGTCATCTAAGCAATTATTTTGTGAATAATTCCAAAGGCCAGGGCATTCCCCCCTTTAGGCCTTTTTCTCATACCAGGACTTATGGTCGGAATCCTTCCAATCTCGTAACTGTCGTTACCTTCTATCATGCAACCTGTATGATACTGACCTTATAACTGTACCTATGCGACTCTTCTCTCCTTTTTCCTCCAGCTTTTAGCCAATCTCTAGGGCTTACTTTGTAAGCATATACAAGGCTTAATAGAATCCATCTCTGGCATCTATAAGTGTACTGAAGTTCTTCACTCGGTACTTTGTTGAACTTACGAATATTGTTATACCTTATTTCATAGATTTGTTTATCCATTCGTATGACTTCACTGCATCTAGGTTGGTCATACTATACCATAACTCATACTTCGACTTATTGTTACTGTGGTCTGCAACCATGTCCAGGTTACTCTCGTTGCTTAGCCTATATGTATAAATCTATATTCTTTAATGCTTCTTTATTTCTTTTCATCTTAAGAATGATGACCTAATCCCACCTCATACTTTGTGACTTTTATCCATCCATTGTCGATTCACCTTAATGTTGATGTATTATCTATCATTGATAACTTTATCTCTAATATAACACTGTCGTTAGGGCTTAGTCTCATCGGAGAACATTTGAAGTGATTGTCTTGATCCATCTGGGGGCTATACGATACTATGCTTCTATAATCGTATTTCATAGCATCCCAATGTGATTTACCTTGCATGGGTATTTTAATCTTGTACAATTCTTGAAATCATTACTCAATCGAAGGCCTACACGTCATCTTTCATCTATCACAGTTACACCCTCATTTTGCTACTAGGGCAGCATCCCATCTCTTCTAAATGCTACTAGTCTTAGACTCCTTTGAGTTTATTCAGGCTAAATTGAGCTTTCTATAACTTAGAGGAACCATCAGCTCCTTTGTTTTCATGGGCTTAATCCCGAGGACTTATCCATTTTCGTCACCTTCTCACTTGCCCTCTTCTTATCCTTACTCCTGCCTTCCTAAAACCTTGTCACTTTACTATACTTTAGCTTGCGACCTACACATATCTATTTATATTATTTGCCACCTTCCTTCAACTAACTTGCACTACACATTTTCTTATGTTATTCTGGAACATCAAGCGAGACATCACATCATCTCCAACTCTTCTTTGGTCTCTCGACTAGATTCTTAGTACCTAGAAACCATAGGCTGGAAGATATGCCACTGACGATGCCGCTATCATTCCTGGATATTGAATCCCTGCTCTTCTAGACTTTTATCCGAAATATGGACTATTCCCAACCTTCTGCATCTGAGTATCTCGTGCATTGCTTACCTTTGCCTTAAAATCTCGCATCATATCTTCTATCTCTTTCATGACCTCCCTTCCACATAGGTATAATTCACATCCACAACTTGAAGCTCTTATTATAACACTATACATACACAATCCAGTGGGAGCTTCGTACTGACTTCTTATGAGGCCTATACTTTTCCAACTGGCTTTATCGTAGGATTGTTATAGAATATGGTTGTTGTACTTCCTCTCTTGTACCTATGATATTAAGAGTAATCCTGCAATGTTCTCAATCATGATTTTTATAATTTTCTGGGTCTAATAGTTAGACTCCTGATTTACTTGGTTAATGTAACTCTTCAGTTTCCTCTTCCTTCTGATCAGCCTTTATATAGGCTTAAGCTATCTTTCGATCTATGGTTCATGGTATTAGTTATTCTATTTAGCCTTTCATGGTCTCTGAGGAATATGAATAATACAATACTTTAACAATTTAATCTTGTGTCTAAGTCCTGGGCTCAATTCTTTCTTTTAATGTATACCAGAATCTTCTATGACCGTATATGCTGCATGCATAAAACTCCAAACACTTAACTGCATTCATAACGTAACCCACTCTGGATCATTGATCAAATAATTTTTTTTGTTCCATCTTAGCTTTCTTTCAATGTAAGCTATTATTTTTCATGGTCTTTCTGCCCCCTTGTTGCGTCCATACTTAGCTTATCTCAGTACCTATATTTGCTAGAGTTTTCATACAGATTATATGATCTCGAATATTGCTTTTAATTTTACTTCCCATTCATTAGCCACGATATGTTCCACTTTCCTTTAGAGTGCTTACAATATTGTTGCGAGACTGTTGTTACATGACCATTTCCTCTTTAGGCCATTGTGCTTAGGTTGAAACCTTCTTCCTTGTCTCCTCATCTAGTCTTTCGTTGTAGTACTTAGGGAGAACCCTTGACTTTCGTAAAATTGTGAGCTTATTACGGACCTTTTTGATGTCCTTTCTTGCCTATAATCATCTGTAGTTGCTTACCTTGATAACTAGGGATTATGATGCATTTTACACTCCTACTTGCTTAAGTTTTGATTAGAAATGTGTACAAAATAGTCCCAAAGGCTCAATAGTTGTACTTGATTGCAGGTTGGATCAACAAGGTGACAAGGTGTCAAAAACCAGCTCAAAAATAAGTGAAACTTGCACAAGTACCAAGACCAAGACCAAGCTCAGTCAAATAGGGTCAGTGCAGCCGCATACAATTTTGTGTGGTCTGCAAAGATGAAGATCAGAGAGTATGCTTCTCAGTCAGCCAGGCAATGCGGCTGCAGAGGACTTTGTGTGGACCACATTAATTTTATTGCGGCCGCACTCGATTTCGTGAGGTTCGCAGAGCCAAAGTTTAGATAGGTGACGATTGGAGGATTATGCCCAATGCGGTTCGCGGTCCATTTTGTGCAGTCCACAATAGAAGCCATCGCGACCGCGGTGCATTTTGTGCGGTCCGCGCTGGCTAACTTCAGAGAGGAGATTATTCAAGCCAAGCGCCTTAGTGCGGCCGCATTCAATTTTGTGCGGTCCATACTAGCCCCGCAGGGGTATTTTTGTCCAGAATTTTCAGCCTGGTATAGATAGTTTCTTTTCCCATTTTTAGGTCATAAGATAGATTTTAGGACAGAGCTGCGCTCGTGACTTCTCCTCTTTTATTATTTTGAGTAATTTTAGCTTAGTTTCAACATTGAATCTTCAAGTTTTATCTAGTAATTATTTATTATGGGTTTTTCTTCATCTATTTCTTGATTTTCTTCTATAATTATGAGTAGCTAGACTCATTAGCTAGGGTTGTGGCTCAACCCTAGTGTGGGTAATTGATGGGTCTTGCGCTTTGATGCTTGATTGTCTATGGGTGTTTGATATTTAGATTAATTTAGGGTTTTAATGTTGAATTAATGGTTGCAAATACTAGTTTATGCCTAGTAGACTTTGACTCTTCTTGAGAAAGAGAGCCTAAGTCCATAAAATTGGTCCAACAAGGAATTGGGTCGTATTCAAGAGATTGATAGCCCCAATTAAAGGGTTAAACCTAGAGATAGTAATACCCGACTTGAACCTCAATTGCTTGCACAAATTTGCATACCCAATTGGTCTTGAAAAAGTCAATTCGGGCAAAATCACTCGAACTACAAAGAGGTATAGAGTGAGTAGAATCGTAAAATGGTTATATATTACTCCCCAAATGTGACAATCTAGCCTTGGACTTAAGAATCTGTCAATTAACCACTTAGGAGAAAGTCACTACCCTAGTGCCTTTTATCTATTTGAACAACTTGCAATAGTTTAATCTTAGCTTTACCTAGCCTAATTTAGCATCGTGGTAGTATAATATTAGAAGTAAAACCAAAACCAACAATGTTTAGAAGTGCAATTAGGAACAATTACACAACTCCCATTTAGATAAAAACTCAACTCCAATATCTAGCTCCCTGTGGAAATCGATCCCGACCTTCTGGGGTAAAAGCTTGTTCGACCTCTCTTGCAACTTTATAATAGTACAGGGTTGGCCTCGATCACTTTTTGGTGCCGTTTTCGGGGAGCTAACAATTTTGGCTATCTATCTAAATAGTTTTGTGTATTGTTCTTCTTTCCTTCCGTGTTACTAATTTGTGTGTGTCACAACTTCAGGTACTAAATGGCAACAAACTTAAACAACGCATCTCTTGGAGATCTTCTGCTGGGGGAGGAGGTAGATGACGATGTTGATGATGAGGTCCCTATTGTGCCTCAAGGACAAATGAGAGGCCGCCAGGCAAATGATAATATTCCAGACCCTCCCCCACCACCTCCAAGAGCGGCTCCTCGAGTGCTTCCAAACCAAGGCTATGCAAGTGCAATTGTCCCACCCCGGATTCAGGTAATTTTCAAATTACCAATGTGATGCTGACATTGCTGGAGCAGCGTGGGTATTTCACGGGCACTGCGAATCAAAATGCTTACAAACATCTCAAGGGGTTCGTGGATACCTTTTAAGGGAGCAAGCAAACTAATGTGTCCAAGGAAGCACTTCAGTTAAGACTCTTCCCATTTTCACTTAGAGGGAAGGCATTGGATTGGCTTGAGCGACTTCCAAACCATTCCATCACTACTTGGGATGAGTTGGCGAACAAGTTCATTGCAAAATTTTTCTCACCAGGGCATATGGCAGCATTGAGAGATGAAATTTTGGCTTTCAAGCAGGAGCCCACTGAACCTTTGCATGAGATTTGGGAGCGCTATAGAAAAATGGTAAAGGAATGCCCCAACAATGATATGACTGAGGCGATGATCCAATAGACTTTCTACCGGGGCATTAACACAACAAACCAATGCATAGTGAACCAACTTGCTGGGGGCAACTTCATGAAGTTGTCTTATGATGAGGCTTATGACATTCTTGACAAGATGGCTGGCACTTCTTTTGCTTGGCAAAGTAGAGCCAATGTGCCCCGGGGTGACCCCATGGTCACTCATTTGCACAAGGAGTTACATAATCATGGGCAGGCTATAGCTGAGTTGACAACTACAATGAACCAACTAGCAAAGGCACAATTACAACAAGTTCAAAATCCTCGCCAAGTGAAAGCCATGGAGGGTGTCAACATGCTAGTCAATAAAAGAAGACAAAGAGGTCAACAAAACCAAGGGAATTCGGAGCAATTTGACAATGATTGTGGTGGATTCCAAGATGATAGTTATAATGGGCAAAATGAAGAGGTACAATACGTGAACAATTATCAAGGCCAAAGGGGCAATTCTTCCAACCAACAACAATGGAGACCCCAACGCAATTGGGGCAATCAACAACAACAAGGCAATGGTAATTGGGGGAATAACAACAAAACTCCAACTGGGGCAATCAAAATAACAATCAGAAAATTCGGGTAATTGGAATGGGAACAACAACAACTGGGGTGGTAACAACAATCAAGGTGGGTGGAACAATGGAAATCAAGGAAATCTGGGGCAAGGCTTTCAAAGGCCCCCAATGTACCAAGAACCGAACAATCCTCCCCCATTTCCATCCCAAGGCCCTAGTTATTAAAACAATGACATGGGCAGAATTGAAATGATATCCATAAAGATGATGAAAAAGAGTGCGGATTCTGATGCTCAGTTGTCTTCCCACAATACTTCAATTAGAAATTTGGAAGTTCAGTTAGGCTAAATCTCACAGTCCTTGAATACTCACCCTAAGGGTGCTCTACCAAGTGATACGGTAGTAAACTCGAAGGGTAGGAACAATTATGTTATGGCGGTAACTATAAGGAGTGGACGAGGCGGTGATGTGAATGCCTCCAAACAAAAGCAAATTTTGAGTGATGAAGTTGACTTGCAAGAAGATGAAGTTCCTTTGGTGGTTGAAAATGTGATTGATGAGAATGTTAATGAAGAAGTGAGGATCGATATTCAAGATGCCGAGGTGGAAACTCAAAATGACGTGAACCCGTCTAGGGAACACGTAATAGACATGCCAGAGCCGGTTGTGCATAAAGTCAAGGCTCATTTTCCAAGGCCACCTCCACTTTATCCTCAAAGTCTTGTGAAGAATAAAAATGAGAATCAGTTTAAAAAGTTCATTGACATGATGAAGAGCTTATCCATTAATGTGCCTTTGATGGAGGCTCTTGAACAAATGCCGGGCTATGCTAAATTCATGAAGGACTTGGTGACAAAGAAACGATCCATGGATTGTGAAACTATAAAGATGACCCACCAAGTTAGCACAATAGTGCATTCAATGGCCCCGAAACTTGAAGATCCCGACGCTTTCACCATTCCTTGCACTATTGGGAGTGCGGACTTTGCTAAGGCTCTATGTGATTTATGGGCAAGTATCAACTTGATGCCCTACTCAGTTGTCAAGACATTGGGTATTGGGCAACCGAGGCCAACTTCCATGAGATTGCAAATGACGGATAGAACAATGAAGAGACCATTGGGTATTATTGATGATGTGCTTGTCCGTGTGGAGAAATTTATCTTACTAGTTGATTTTGTGATCTTAGATTGTGAGGTGGATTATGAAGTTCCAATCATATTGGGGAGACCTTTCCTTGCTACTGGGAAGACCTTAGTTGATGTGGAAGCAGGGGAACTCACCTTCCGGGTGGGTGATGGAAAAGTGGTCTTTCATGCGTGCAAGTCAATGAAGCAGCCCAATAGTTCCGAGGTGTGCTCTTTTGTGGAGCTTGTCAGGCAGTGATAGTTGATGATACAAGTGCAATGATCATTGTGGAGGACCTTTGGAGGCCGTATTGTTTAATCTTGATGTCAATGATGATGAGGGCCGAGTGGAGTGTGTGAATGCTTTACATGGGATGTGCTCTTACTCTTATGAGCCTAGAAAACTATCTTTGGACCTTGAGAATCGGAAGACTCCACCAAAAAACCTTCAATTGAGGAGCCTCCGGTGTTGGAGTTGAAGCCGTTGCCTCCACACCTCAGTTATGAGTTCTTAGGCCCTAGTTCTACTTTGCCAGTTATTATTTCCTTTTGTCTTACTAACATGCAGGTTGATGCCACATTGGCGGTGCTTCAAAAGTAGAAAAAGGCAATTGGATGGACTTTAGCTGATATTTGGGGGATAAGCCCCGTATTTTGTATGCACCAGATTATTTTGGAAGATGATGCAAAGCCCTCTTTGGAACATCAAAAGAGGTTGAACGAAGCAATGCAAAAAGTTGTGAAAAAGGAGGTGATCAAGTGGTTGGATGCTGGGGTTGTGTACCCCATCTCTGATAGCTCTTGGACTTCGACGGTGCAATGTGTACCGAAGAAGGGTGGTATGACCATGGTTGAAAATTCACAAATGAGTTGATTCCTACCAGAACTGTCACTGGTTGGAGGGTATGCATGGACTATTATAAGTTGAATAAAGTGACCCGCAAGGATCATTTTCCATTGCCTTCTCTTGACCAGATGTTAGATCGACTTGTTGGGCGTGTCTTCTACTGTTTCTTGGATGGGTATTCTAGGTACAACCAAATCTTGATTGCTCTAGAAGATCAAGAGTAGACCACATTCACTTGTCCATATGACACCTTTGCCTTTTCTCGGATGCCTTTTGGGTTGTGTAATGCACTGGCTACATTTCAGCGGTGTATAATGGCCATTTTCACCGATATGGTGGAAGATATTTTGGAGGTGTTCATGGACGACTTCAGTATTGTGGGTGATTCATTTGATGAGTGTTTGAAAAATTTTGATAGAGTTTTAGCTCGTTGTAAAGAAACCAATCTTGTTCTTAATTGGGAGAAATGCCACTTCATGGTGGAAGAGGGCATAGTTCTTGGGCATAAAATTTCAAAGCATAGTATTGAGGTAGATAAAGTAAAAATTGATGTGATTTGAAGACTCCCTCCACCTACCTCTGTCAAGGGAGTTAGAAGTTTTCTTGCGCATGTGGGGTTCTGCCGGAGATTTATCAAAGACTTTTCGAAGGTAGTGAACCCCTTATGCAAGTTATTAGAAAAGGATGCCAAGTTTGTGTTCGATGAGAGATATATGCAAGCATTTGAACTTCTCAAGCATTAGTTGACCACCACTCCTATAATTACCGCATCTAATTGGAGCTTTCCCTTTGAGCTCATGTGTGATGCGAGCGATGTTGCGGTTGGGGCAATTTTGGGTCAAAGAGTGAACAAAATGTCTCATCCGATGTACTATGCGAGAAAGATAATGAATGATGATCAAGTAAACTACATGGTGACCGAGAAAGAACTTTTGGCTATTGTGTTCGCAATGGAGAAATTTTGGCCATATCTCATGGGTGCCAAGGTCATAGTCCATACCGATCATGCCACACTCCGGTACTTGATGACGAAGAAGGATTCCAAGGCTAGACTGATGCGATGAGTCTTGTTACTTAAAGAGTTTGATTTGAAGATTACGGACCAGAAGGGTAGTGAAAACCAAGTGGCGGATCACTTGTCCCGCTTGGAGGAGGAGGGGAGGCCTCGTGATGGCCTAGAGATCAATGATTTATTTCCCGACGAACAACTCCTTTCGGTGTTGGTGAATGGTATGCCATGGTTTGCGGACGTTGCTAATTTCCTTGTGACTGGTATAATCCCGTGTGAGCTCTCTTCTAACCAAAGGAAGAAGCTCAAATGGGATAGTTTGGATTTCTATTGGGATGAGCCATACTTGTTCACGATTTGCACGGATGGTGTGATCCGAAGGTGTGTCCCAGAGGAAGAGCAATTGAGAATCTTGGAGGCTTATCATTCCTCTCCCTATGGTGGCCATCATGGCAGGGGGAGAACGGCTTCCAAAGTTCTTAGTTGTGGGTTTTATTGGCCAACTTTGTACAAAGATGCAAGTTAACTTGTGAAGAGGTGTGATGAATGTCAAAGAGCGGGTGAAATTTCGAAGAAAGATGAGATGCCTCTCAATACCATTCTTGAGGTTAATATTTTTGATGTGTGGGGCATTGATTTTATGGGCCCGTTTGTTAGCTCGTGTGGCAACACATACATTCTTGTGGCAGATGACTATGTTTCAAAGTGGGTCAAAGTTGTGGCTTTACCCAACAATGAGGCCTGGAGTGTTGTTGCATTTCTCAAGAAGAGCATTTTTACAAGGTTTGGCAATCCTCGTGCAATCATAAGTGATGGGGGGGGGGGTCTCATTGTTGTAATGGAGCTTTTAACACTTTGCTTGCAAAGTATGGTGTCAATCACAAAGTTTCTACTCCCTATCATCCTAAAGAAAGTGGCCAAGTTAAAGTCTCAAACAGGGAAATCAAGAGTATATTGTCAAAGACGGTCATTGCAAATATGACCGATTGGTCAAATAAGTTGGATGATGCTGTATGGGCTTATAGGACTGCTTGCAAGACTCTGATTGGTATGTCTCCGTATCGGTTGGTGTTCGAGAAAGCTTGCCATCTACCGGTTGAGTTAGAGCACAAGGCCATGTGGGCTTTGAGGAAGTTAAATCTTGAATGGGATGTGGCAGCAAATCTTCGTGTGGAGCAGCTTAATGAACTTGATGAATTCCGATTCCATGCCTACTCCAGTTCGTCCTTGTACAAGGACAAGATGAAGTACCTTCATGATAAATATGCTCGTGGCAAGGAGTTCAAAGTGGGTGATTTGGTTCTCTTATTCAACTCTCGATTACGTCTGTTTCCGAGAAAGCTTAAGTCAAAATGGAGTGGACCTTTTGAAGTGGTATTTGTGACCTCGTTTGGTGCACTTCACTTGAAGAACAAAAATGGGGAAACTTTCAGAGTGAATGAGCACATGGTCAAGCATTACTTAGGAAAAATTGATGACAGCCACGTGGTGACACTTCTTCATCTCAAATGATTTGATGGTAACCTGCGTCGTGCCACGACGTTAAATTAGGTGCTTCTTGGGAGGTAACCCATGTGTTTTTCTTCTTGTTTTTCTTTGGTTTTTATAGTAGTGTAGGATTTATTTTTGGCACTGATTGGTTGTAAGATGTTGTAGGATTGTGTTGATGCAGTGCAGGAAAAAGTTGGGAAATGATCACTCTCTAAAGTTGTCAATGCGGACCGCACTTATTTTGTGCGGCCGCAAAGACCCTTGTGCGGGGGCAAGAAATCAATGCAGACCGCACTAGTAATTTGATAAAAGTTGGGGTTCTCTGAAATTTACCACTGCAGCCGCATTGCATTTTGTACGGTCCGCGGTGGTCCACTGTGGCCGCATTGCATTTTGTGCGGTCCGCAATGGTCAATTTGTCAGTGCCCTTAGGTTTCGAGCACCGCGGACCGCGGTGCCATTTTGTACGGTCCACGGTAGGTAGGTGATCTGGGGCCCAGGACCTTTTTCTATAAATAGGACCTGAGGCCCTCCTTTTGAACTTTTCGAACTTTCTACTCTCAAAACACAAAAAAAATTCATTGTTCATCTCTCTAATCTGCACGTTTCTAACTGCTCAAGTTCATTACTCAGCATTTCATATATTTTCTAGTAACATTAACTTCTTCTTAGTTGTTTAATTTGTTTATTTTCTTTGAATTTTTATTTTCCTTAGTTCTTCTTATTTCCCTGTCCATATTTCTTTCAATTTTGTAGCTTAGATTAGTTAATTTTTGCTTAAAGTAGGACTATGTAGTTAAAACATTAAACCAACACTTAGGGACTCATCAATAGGTGTAAAATTGGACTAAAATTGAACAAATCAGGAATGCTAGGTTGGTCTTACTGTTGGGCATTTAGTGCGGACCGCGGTGGGTTTTGTGCGGTCTGCGATGCCTCTGTGCGGTCCGCAAAGGTATTTTGTGTGGATCGCAATGAAAAAGTCCTAAAAGTTGATTATTTGAGGACCGCGGCCGCATTTCCATTTTGTGCGGTCCGCGGTGCATAGATTCAGAGAGTGGGTAGTCTGAACCCCACCTCTGTGCGTACCGCAATGACCTCTTTGCGGCCGCACTACAATTTGTGCGGTCCGCACTCTGCAATAAAATTGTCTGCAACTTTGAAATTTAGTATTCCTATTGATACTAACAAAGCATGGATGAATATTGTTTGCAGAGATGGTGAGATTAAGAGGTGTCACACCTCCTTTTTGCGCGCCCGGCCCCGAAGGGTTAAATGCGCGAGGGAGTTTTTCCAATTTAAGTGACAATATTCGAAATGAGATTATTTATTTAATTCAGAGTCGCCACTTGGGAAAGGTTTGGCTTTTGGTGTCCCAAGTCACCGGTTTATCTTGAATCCCAAATCGAGGAATTTTTAGACTTTTCCAAATGAAGTCTGCGAACCAGAAATTCTAAGTAAGGAATTCTGTTGACCCGAGGGAAGGTGTTAGGCACCCTCGAATCCCGTGGTTCTAGCACAGTCGCTTAAATTGTTATAATGGCTAAATATCTGATTCAAGTACATGTTATGACTATATGTGCTTTTATGAAGTTTAGAACTGCTTTTATCATTGTTATTTATTTTTATAGAATTGCAACGTCGTGAAAATGCATCTTGAACCACGTCACAATCAATGCACCCGTAGTTGTTAACACATTTCGACTTCGTTGAGATTTGAATTTGGGTCACATCAATGTGCACCCGAATTTAAGAATATAATTTACTTAAATCGTGCCTGAAGAGTCTAGCGCGTTATTATTTAGTGGAGGACCGTGAGATTCGCTAAACGGCCTAGCCTGAATTCTAAAATATTTATTATGGTTATTTATCGAGGGCCCCGCAATTTGCATTTTTTATTTGGCGAGGCTCGTCTCTTTATTTTAGAAACGTATCCTATAGTGACGACATTTCTGCTATGTGTGTCTCTAAAAGAAAGATGATACCGAACTTACTTATTTGAACAAATACAGATTGAATCTTTATTATGTTTGCCGAACCTAAGTTTGTTTGATTACCTGATTGAATATTTATGAGGTGAGAGTCACCTCATGCTTTGTCTTCATCGAATGAACGCGCTTATTAATTTGCTAAGTGAGATTGCAAGCAAACTAACAACATATACTGAGTTATATTTAACGACCTCCAAGTTCTGTTTTTTAACTCCAACCTATTTGAAATTGATAAACGAATTTATTAGGAAAATTACGACTAATTGACCTCAAAACGACTACTAGCTTCCCTCAACATTCATCACATTATTTCGAAACAAGGAATCTATACCGAGACCCGACATCGAACTTATATTGGAGCACATAATCTGACAGGGAAGCTGGCCTTCATAGCCAAACTCTTAATGCGACCGCATGAGAGTTTGTTTGGGATACATTTATCCCGGACCTAGTACCACAGATTTGTCAATTCAGTGGTCTAGGCAAAATACATACAGGTGCTTACCATGACTCTATGTTATAGAGTCATAACTAAACCAAACAAGTGTTATACTGAACTGAATGTATACTAAATCAAACATGCTGTCTATGTCATACTGTCATTACTGTTGAGCCATGCTATCTAACAGTTCATCTTAAACAGAATGTATGCTAGTTTATACAGAATATTTGCAGTTTGCAGTAAAAATACAGGCCCAACTAACATTCGAACTATCTTTTTACACCAATGCTATAACATAAACTGATGTTCATTTCTTTATTTCTGCTTCAACTTCAAACTTTCAACAATACATGGTTCAAAGGTTGTGTACCTGGGAATATTTGCAATTGAAGAAGAGGGCAATCAGTAGAGTAACAATGAACAAATGCAGCAGCAGTAACAGCACTAACAGTAGCAGCAGGGCAGTATAGCAACAGCAACAAGAAACAGTAGAGTAGCAACCACAACTCACAAAACAATTGGAGTGAGATCAACCCCAACTAAACCAAACTTTCGAGTAGAACAAACAACAAACAAGCAGACTCAGTTGTGAGAAATCAATGTTGCACAGAACAGGTCCAGATTTAGTGAAGTCAGAAACAAAAGGAAAGGAAGCAACTTCTGGTTTTGTTTGTCTTAGTTATCAGACAAAAATTCTTTTCAGTTTTCTGTTTCCAAAAAATTTGAACTCTCAGATATTCCCTCTTAGTATCTCTCCCTATCTCTGCGTGCTCTGTCTGTGTGTCTCTATCAGTGTGTATTCCAGCTCTCTCTTTCAAAGAATTCCTCACAGTCTATCTCTTTTTTTCTTTTTCCCCTCTAATCCTCTCTATATCCTCTGATTCTCTCTCTTTTTTTAATTCTGTCTCTCCCCCTAATTCTGTATCTCCTTTCTCTCCCAGGTCCTCCTCCTTTTATAAGCCTCAACACCATCTCTTTTAACAGCCTGTTTTCAGAATGTCACAGTACCCCTCCCATGTGTCTTCTTTCCTTTTCAGATCCCAATTAGTTATTTAAGTATATAACCTCCATCAACATTCCCTGGCAGACTTACTTTTAAAAGGTTTAATACTTTTTAAACTTAAAGCAAGGTATGGGCAGTAGAATATATCTGACAGCATATGCTGTCAAATTGTTTAAAACTTAACAAAAGACCTTTATGCAGACCACAGGCTGTGCACAAAGCACATGAGGTGCACCAATGCACATGCTGTGCACGAGTGCACATGCCTCTCAATACAGAATTTAAACCAAACATCCCTTTTTACATTACTGATCAATTCAACAGCTATAAATAAGCAAAACTGGTTCTTAATTGACTCAACACATGCTTAGCAGAAGTAAGTCGATTTGTTATTGTTCGGACAGTTGAAACTAATTGACGACACATGTCGACTCGACTACATTAGCATTAACATACACAATCGTAACCAAAAATACGACATTTAACAGTATCGACCCATAATTCGAATTATACTGACTGAACAAAGTGGTACTCGAGGAACCAATTGCTCAGTCAACATTTGAAGCTCAATTATTGTACAACAAATACATATGTCTTATCAGAATAGGAGGGGAGGATTTTAGACAAACAAACAGAGGTTCAGGCAAAGCTGTTGAAACACAGTTGATAGAAGTCAAGGACAGAAAACGAACAGACCCTTACAACAATCAAACGAACCAAAACAACTAAGAAAATAAAGAAACTCACCTTAAACCGCAAAAGATCAAAACCTTAACTCGGACTTGGTCAGGCCCTTCTTAAGGCTGAACGGACTTTAAACGAAGTGTTTCTCAGATGAGAAACACTTTGATTAAAGTCCATTAGACCTTAATCTCTTCGGTTGAACCAGTGACGGAGGAACACAAAACTTTCAAAACTTAGATCTGGGATTCAGGCTTTCCTGATCAGATTCGGACCAAACCAAGTATGGTTTGGTAACGAGGAGGGCCTGGGGAGTGTCTGGTGTGAAGCTGGGGTTGGTTGGTGTAGATCGAGTTTTGACTCGAATCTTCAAATGAAGATTCGAGGACCTGGAGGGTGATTCGAACTAAACGGTTAACAGGTCTATGTTCAGGGTGGTGAGGGGGTTCTATGGTGTTCAGGGCGAGGTCACCGGCGTTCATGCCGCCGGTTTTTCATGGTGAGGAGTACAGGGGCGGCCTAGGGTTTGTGGGTTTGGGTGAAGACGACGAGGCTGGGGTATTGGATAGGGGGGTAGGGTAAGGATCTGGGCTTATATAGTTAGTGGGTGGATTGATCTCAACCGTTAGATCAATTTAGATCTACGGTCTGGATCTGATGGTTAAGTGGAACGGTGTCGTTTCAAGTGTTGAGGGTTTGGGTTCGGTCCGGGTGTAAACGGGTCGGGTTCCTCAGTGGGTTGTGGGGAAGTGATCTTGGCCGTTGATCAATCTGAGATCAACGGCCCAGATCACACTGGACTAAAACGTCGTCGTTTGGACGTCCTGGGCATCAGGTGGCCTGGACCGGGCAGGCCTGGGTCTTGGGCTGTTTGTTTGGGCCAATTTTGTTAAAATTGGCCCAAGTCCGGAAGGGAAGGGGTCCTTTCTTTATTTTTATTTATTTCTTTCCTTTTTCTTATTTATTTTAAAACAAAACTAAGCCAAAAAATCAAATTAAAATTAAATACACACTCAATACAATTATTTGCACACACACTAAAATATTTCAAAACAGGTAAAGTCAAACAAAATAAAATCACGGACGAAGATGCCTATTCATGATTTTCTATTTAACGACCGGATTACGGTTCGAATTATGCAGGACATATATTTTTTGAATTTTGTTTTAATAAAGTAAATAAATAAAAATGGGCCGAAGTCACAAATAAATCAACAAGGTGCCGCACAGAAATCCAAAAATTGTACAGCAGGGCCAATTATTATTTTTTATTTCTTTTTGGAGCGATTGTCGTGCGAAACAAAAATCACGTGCTCACAGCTGCCCCTCTTTGTTCGGAAACACGAAGAGTTTTCGTGCAAAGATAAAGTGAGCGTGTATGAGCGATTTTTGCCTATGGACCACTCCGTATGAAGCATGTTTTTTTTTGAAAGATCTGACCGAATCTTGCTTCAAAGATTTCCTACATATCCTGGGCTAAACAGGAATCAGGTCAATGTAGTTCGAGAAGTTTTGGTAGCTGGGACTACCATGGGACTGCAATGCTTGCTGCTACTGCTGCTGCTGTTGTCACTGCTACGTCACTGACCGCCTTATTACAACCAAACGAAAATTAGAAACTGAACTAACTATTTATATGTATGTCAACTGCTAGTTACAAGATTCCTATCTATGATTCTTTTACGACTTGATCTTGGGTCTTAGCTGATTCCGCTTGTAGACTCCGATCTAATTCTTGATGCTTGCGAGTTGCGGCGACTTGTTTCACCTCTGGGATACTGAGTGAGACGCAACTGGCAGGGTTTAGGACCTTAGTCAAATGTTGGAGTCGATCTGCTCTCCATTCACTCTGATATCTCGGGATGTCTTCTTTTGTCTTTTTTTCTTCTTTGGTTCTGAGTCGAGACTCATCTCGCGGGTCATTTCGATCCGTGTGGCTCGAGATTAGACCTGCGGGAAAAAACAAACAAACGAACGAAATTTTCTCCCCCAGTTTCACTAGGAAAATTTCGTTAATTATTCACCAGGAAGTTCATAAAATTGATGAAAGAGGATATGCATGCTCAGTTCAGGGTTGGAGCCCTAATACCGACTAGCTGGGGAAAGGTTCAGTTCAGGATTTAAAACCCTAATGCCGAACAAAGGAAGAATTCAGTTTAGGGTTTAAAACCCTAATGCTGACTAAAAGGAAAAGTTCAGTTTAGGGTTTAAAACCCTAATGCTGACTAAAAGGAAAATTCAGTTTAGGGTTTAAAACCCTAATGCTGATTGCATGAAAAAGCTCAGTTTAGAGTTTAAAACTCTAATGCTGGCTGAAAGGAAAGGGTTCAGTTTAGGGTTTAAAACCCTAATGCTGATTGCATGAAAAAGCTCAGTTTAGAGTTTAAAACTCTAATGCTGGTTAAAAGGAAAAAGTTCAGTTTAGGGTTTAAAACCCTAATGCTGACTAAAAGGAGAATTCAGTATAGGGTTTAAAACCCTAATGCTGATTGCATGAAAAAAAAGAAGCTCAGTTTAGAGTTTAAAACTCTAATGCTGGCTGAAAGGAAAAAGTTCAGTTTAGGGTTTAAAACCCTAATGCTGACTAAATGGAAAATTCGGTTTAGGGTTTAAAACCCTAATGCTGATTGCATGGAAAAGCTCAGTTTAGAGTTTAAAACTCTAATGCTGGCTGAAAGGGAAAAGTTTAGTTTAGGGTTTAAAACCCTAATACTGACTAAAAGGAAAATTCAGTTTAGGGTTTAAAACCCTAATGCTGATTGCATGGAAAAAGCTCAGTTTAGAGTTTTAAAACTCTAATGCTGGCTGAAAGGGAAAAGTTCAGTTTAGGGTTTAAAACCCTAATGCTGACTAAAAGGAAAATTCAGTTTAGGGTTTAAAAACCCTAATGCTGATTGCATGAAAAAGCTCAGTTTAGAGTTTAAAACTCTAATGCTGGCTGAAAGAAAAAAGTTCAGTTTAGGGTTTAAAACCCTAATGCTGACAAAAAGGAAAATTCAGTTTAGGGTTTAAAACCCTAATGCTGATTGCATGAAAAAGCTCAGTTTAGAGTTTAAAACTCTAATGCTGGCTGAAAGAAAAAAGTTCAGTTTAGGGTTTAAAACCCTAATGCTGACTAAAAGGAAAATTCAGTTTAGGGTTTAAAACCCTAATGCTGATTGCATGAAAAAGCTCAGTTTAGAGTTTAAAACTCTAATGCTGGCTGAATGGAAAAAGTTCAGTTTAGGGTTTAAAACCCTAATGCTGACTAAAAGGAAAATTCAGTTTAGGGTTTAAAACCCTAATGCTGATTGCATGGAAAAGCTCAGTTTAGAGTTTAAAACTCTAATGCTGGCTGAAAGGGAAAAGTTCAGTTTAGGGTTTAAAACCCTAATGCTGACTAAAAGGAAAATTCAGTTTAGGGTTTAAAACCCTAATGCTGATTGCATGAAAAAGCTCAGTTTAGAGTTTAAAACTCTAATGCTGGCTGAAAGAAAAAAGTTCAGTTTAGGGTTTAAAACCCTAATGCTGACTAAAAGGAAAATTCAGTTTAGGGTTTAAAACCCTAATGCTGATTGCATGAAAAAGCTCAGTTTAGAGTTTAAAACTCTAATGCTGGCTGAAAGAAAAAAAGTTCAGTTTAGGGTTTAAAACCCTAATGCTGACTAAAAGGAAAATTCAGTTTAGGGTTTAAAACCCTAATGCTGATTGCATGAAAAAGCTCAGTTTAGAGTTTAAAACTCTAATGCTGGCTGGAAGGAAAAAGTTCAGTTTAGGGTTTAAAACCCTAATGCTGACTAAAAGGAAAATTCAGTTTAGGGTTTAAAACCCTAATGCTGATTGCATGAAAAAGCTCAGTTTAGAGTTTAAAACTCTAATGCTGGCTGGAAGGAAAAAGTTCAGTTTAGGGTTTAAAACCCTAATGCTGACTAAAAGGAAAATTCAGTTTAGGGTTTAAAACCCTAATGAGTGAATTCCTTATTGCCAAAATGTTTCTTGTACCCGTGTACCTTCTTCTTTGGGCGACACCCGCTTCTTGCATGGTTGTCTTGGATCATTCCTGTTTCAACTTTTCAGACAAAGAAAAATTGTTAGTTCGGAAACGACGGTTGGTTCGGTGACCTTGATCGTTCCCAATTGCTTTGTTGCGTCTCTATTTCTGTTGCGAAGTCCCGCCATTGATTTGATTCGAATGGCGAAACCTTTAGACTGCTCAGGCTTGTATTTCCGGATTCTGTGATGATTTGCCTCGTGAGGCCTCTTTTTTTCTTTTGTCCCGTTTTGATTAAAGGTTCTCAACGGGGGTTTCATTGGAGGTGTTCTGTGGGAACTTGTACAAATGGAAGCTATGTGGGGGGAATATTTACAAAGTGGATTCTTTGTGCGGATTCTGTAAAATGGGGTATGCTGGGCTTTTGTTTCAAAACGGGTCTCCCAGGGTTTGTTGGGGTAAGCTTGTTGGAGAATATTTACACAAGGACTCGCTGGGGATGTGCTGATGAAATTCCAATGGGGATTTTTTTTTTATACTAGGGAGACTTTGTGGGAGATTGTACAAAAAGAGAAACTCTGTGGGGTTTTGTACAGGGGGAGACTCTGTGGGGATTTGTCCGAAGGTGGACTTGCTGGGGAAGATTTCAAGATTTCTCTCTTTCTTCTTTACTCCGGAACACCATCAAACGTCATGATTCATCATGCTTGGGTAATCATATCAACGAGATGAGGTGCTTTCTTTCATGAGACGGGATTCCGTGCAAACAAACCTGCCACCTGTCCTTTCCGGTGTGTTCTGAACTCGGGGTAAACAAATGCAAAAGGGATTCGAAAAGAAACAAAGCAGGGGAAAACAAATCAGAAAAGGAATACCCTTTTCGGGACGAGAAAGACTTATCTGAGGAAGATAACGCTGGCTTTAAATGACATGACATGCTCTTTGGACTGGACGTCCGACCTTCCATGAACTTGCGTTTTCCTGAACCAGAACAGATCTGTGATTCCAAAACCGGTGGAACTTTGCCGAGACCTTCTTGGGGTGGCGTCATTCCTTTTCGGCCAACAGCGCCCTTTGCGGGTTTTCGCTGGCTGACCTCTCTCATTTCTCTTCCTGTCATCGCTTGATAGCACTCTTTGCGAGTTTTTTACTAAACAAGCTCTCTCATTTTGGTTTCTCTACTCCCGTCGCCTCGTGGTGCCCGAAGGTTTTCACCGCCGAGACTCTCTCATTTTATCTCTCTCAATTCAGAGTGTGCTGGTCTCCATTTGTGACGCTTATTGGTTCCCCACCATATTCGGTAATTGATTTGAAGGCTTGTGCTTGGTAAAGAGAGGTAGATGATACTAACTTCTAAACTGCTCGACGTGCCCCGGTTTCAATTTCAGGGTGAATGGGATTTTATTGTTGGTGTGACTGAACCTCAGGGAGAGGCTGCCTACGTATCCTTTCGGAATCAAGTCAAACGTAGTTCAGGCCTCAATCAATTTTTTTTTTTTTTGTAAGCGGCTCAAAAGTTGGTAGAGAGAATTGGGTAGTGTTTGGGGAGTAGTGGGGAATAAACACCTTCGCCATTTTCAACGTGTCAGGACCACTGGAGTATGATTTAGACGTAGTACCTCTTGACTGCATCTGCATTTACTGCTGTGTCGGGGTCATTTCCTTCGATATCACCTAAATACAATGCTCCTCTTGGCAATATTTTCCTTACGATGTATGGGCCTTTCCAATTTGGGGCAAACTTTCCTTTTGCTTCTTCATGATGCGGCAGAATACGCCTCAGTACCAGCTGACCTACTTCGAAATTCCGGGGTCGGACTTTCTTGTTGTAAGCACGGGCCATCCTTCGTTGGTATAACTGTCCGTGACAAACTGCAGCCATCCGCTTTTCATCAATCAACGTCAATTGCTCTAACCGAGTCTTAACCCACTCGCTGTCCTCGATTTCTGCTTCGACAATGATTCGAAGTGAAGGAATCTCTACCTCTGCCGGTATTACGGCCTCGGTCCCATAAACCAAAAGATAAGGAGTTGCTCCTACTGACGTGCGTACCGTAGTGCGGTACCCCAATAATGCAAAAGGTAACTGCTCATGCCACTGTCGGGAACTTTGGATCGTTTTCCTCAGAATCTTCTTGATGTTTTTGTTTGCCGCTTCCACGGCACCATTGGCTTTTGGCCGATAAGGAGTGGAATTCCTGTGTGTTATCTTGAATTGCTCGCACACATCTCCCATCAAGTGACTGTTCAAGTTTGCTGCGTTATCTGTAATGATAGTCGCAGGAATACCGAAGCGACAGATAAGATTTGAGTGTACAAAATCCACCACAGCTTTCTTAGTGACCGACTTGAGAGTGACAGCCTCTACCCATTTCGTAAAGTAGTCTATGGCAACCAGTATAAACCTGTGTCCGTTCGAGGCCTTTGGTTCAATTGGTCCAATGACGTCCATGCCCCAGGCGACAAATGGCCACAGTGCGGACATGGGATGCAGTTCCGTGGGAGGTGCATGAATCAAATCACCGTGCACCTGACACTGATGACACTTCTGAACGAAGCTAAAGCAATCCTTTTCCATGGTCATCCAATAATAACCTGCTCGGAGGATTTTCTTCGCTAAGACATACCCGTTCATGTGAGGTCCGCACACACCTGCGTGTACTTCGTGCATGATCTTTCTTGCCTCCTCGATATCGACACATCTTAGGAGATTGAGGTCCGGGGTCCTCTTATATAACAATTCACCGCTCAAAAAGAAACCACTTGCATGTCGCCTAATGGTCCTCTTTTGATCTCCAGTAGCGTGCTCGGGGTATTCTTGCGTCTTCAGGAACCTCTTGATGTCATGGTACCAAGGCTGCGTATTTGATCCCGCCTCGATTACACTGCAGTAACCGTGTCTTTCCTTGATTTGGATTTCCAAAGGATCGACGTGGGCATTGCCCGGGTAGGGTAGCATTGAAGCCAAAGTAGCAAGTGCATCTGCCAGTTCATTGTGACACCTCGGAATGTACCTGAATTCTATTGATGTAAAGCGCTTGCTGAGGTCCTCCACATGTTGTCGGTACGGGATAAGTTTGACATCCCGAGTTTCCCATTCGCCTTGAGCCTGCCGGATGATCAGGTCAGAATCTCCCATAATCAGTAAGTCTTCGACATCCTGATCGATTGCCATATGCATGCCCATAATGCAGGCTTCATACTCAGCTGTATTATTTGTGCAAAAGAAACGAAGTCTAGCTGTGGCGGGATAATGCTGACCGGAAGGCGAGATCAAAATTGCCCCAATCCCTACACCCTTGGCGTTCACGGCTCCGTCAAAGAACATCTTCCAAACATGTGCTTCCTCCGAGATCACTTCTACGGTGTTTACTTCTTCATCTGGAAAGTAGGTATCCAATGGCTGGTATTCCTCATCAACCGGATTTTCGGCCAAATGATCTGCTAACGCCTGGGCTTTCATGGCCGTGCGAGTGACATAAACTATGTCGAATTCCGTAAGCAAGATTTGCCATTTAGCCAGTCTCCCAGTAGGCATTGGTTTCTGAAATATATACTTCAAAGGATCCAACCTGCTTATGAGGAATGTAGTGTGGGCTTGGAGATAATGTCTCAGCTTTTGAGCAACCCATGTGAGAGCGCAGCATGTCCTTTCCAGCAGAGTGTATTTGGCCTCGTAGCCGGTGAATTTCTTGCTCAAGTAGTAGATTGCTTGCTCCTTCTTTCCGGTTACGTCGTGTTGCCCGAGGACGCAGCCGAAAGAATTCTCCAAGACTGTCAGATACAAGAAAAGTGGTCTTCCCGGTTCTGGAGGGACCAAGACCGGGGGATTTGAAAGGTATTCTTTGACTTTATCAACGGCTTCTTGACATTCAACTGTCCATTTGATCGCCGCATCTTTCCTTAACAGCTTGAATATGGGCTCGCACGTGCTTGTCAGTTGGGCAATGAACCGACTGATGTAATTCAACCTGCCCAACAGACTCATCACGTCTTTCTTTGTTCTCGGGGGAGGTAGATCTCTGATGGATTTTATCTTAGTTGGATCTAGCTCAATTCCTCTCCTGCTTACGATGAAGCCCAAAAGTTTGCCCGACGGAACTCCGAAAGAGCATTTGGCTGGGTTTAGCTTCAAGTCATACTTCCTTAATCTCTCGAAGAATTTCCTCAAGTCTTGGATGTGATTATCCTGCGTCCTGGACTTGACTATCACGTCATCCACGTACACCTCTATTTCCTGGTGCATCATGTCATGGAAAATGGCAGTCATGGCCCTCATGTAAGTAGCCCCAGCATTCTTCAGACCAAATGGCATGACCCGGTAACAGTAGGTGCCCCAAGGCGTGGTGAAGGCAGTTTTCTCGGCGTCCTCTTCATCCATCAGTACCTGATGATACCCAGCATAACAATCTACAAAAGACTGTATCTCGTGTTTGGCACAATTATCAACGAGGATGTGGATGTTGGGCAGCGGGAAATTATCTTTAGGACTTGCTCTGTTCAGATCTCGGTAATCTACACATACCCGAGTTTTCCCGTCCTTTTTCGGTACTGGAACCACATTCGCCAACCATGTTGTATATTGGACTACCCGGATCACTCCTGTTTTCAGTTGCTTGGTGATCTCCTCTTTAATTTTGTCACTGACCTCGGTTTTGAACTTTCGTTGCTTTTGTTGAACCGGAGGACAATCAGGATGAATCGGCAATTTGTGAACCACTAGATCGACACCTAGTCCCGGCATGTCATCATATGACCAAGCAAACACGTCTTTAAATTCAAGAAGAAGTTGAATTATCGCCTCTCGCGTTTTCTTGTCCGTGTGAATGCTTATCTTGGTCTCCCGGATTTCTTCCGGGGTTCCTAAATTTACCGGTTCAGTGTCATTCAGATTTGGCTTACGTTTATTCTCGAAATATTCCAACTCTCGGTTTATCTCCCTAAAAGCCTCTTCTGCATCGTATTCTGGTTCTGGGTTCATTAATTCGCAGTTAAATAACTCATTATGATCTGGGCGTGAAATTCGCAAGCATGTCATATTTAAAGCCGCGTTATTAGGACTGAAAAAGGAAGATAAAAGGAAAAAAAAAAAGATAAAGATCAGAACAAAAAGAAAGAATAGGAAAGCAATGATGATTTTTTTATTATTTTTCTTTGAAAAGTTGGAAGACAACAAGGTTTACAACTAGGAATTCAAAGCAACAATTGAAAAGAGGAAAACGTTCAAGTTATGTCCTGGAGATAACTTGTGACACAGGAAAGGTGGCAGGACATGTCTACCCGGACTTCCGTCTAGTTGGGAACGGCGTGGCCTCCCAGTTTTGGAGTTGGGCGCTCGGCCCCATGTACAGCATCTCAGCAGTGCTTGTGCCTTCACCTGGTTGAACCATGTGGACCTCGTAGAGCATTTCCCTCATTGCCCCACATATCTCCTCGATTTCCTCAGCTGTGAAGACCTCATCATCTCCTTCTTCGATGTACCTTGGCCTGATGAAAGTCGCATATAAATCCGGCAGCGGTCGAGGTAACTTCCAACCCTCATTTCATCTCTTCTTTGCCCATTCTTCGTCTGCTTGAGTAGGTTTAAAACCTAATCCAAAAGGTTTCTTGATGACTGGCAAAGTAACGGGTTCTGTTATTCCCTGAAGGGTTCGTCCGAGTCCCTTCCCTGGCCTAAATCCGTGCCGGATCATTTCTTTGGCCACCATAAACGAAGCGTTAGACAAGAAAGGCTGGGGGCAGGGTATTCCCTCTTCGCGCTGCTCTGCCAGTACAACCTCGAAAGCTTGATAGACCATATGTTCGCTTCCTTCTCTTGGTTCAAGGTACAGGATGGATGGATCCCGATAAATGGCGTGCTCATCTTCCCCGTGGACCACGATCTCTCGGTCTTCGTACTCGAACTTCACCATCTGGTGAAGAGTGGAAGGAACGGCTCCTTCCGCATGGATCCAAGGTCTGCCAAGGAGAAAATTGTAGGATGTGTCCATGTCGATCACCTGGAAGGTTACTCGAAATTCGACTGGTCCTATGGCCAACATCAGGTCTATTTCTCCCATGGTATCTCTTTTGATGCCGTCGAAAGCTCTTACGCAGACATTGTTGGGTCGGATTCTTCCGGTCCCAATTTCCATCCTTTGTAGCGTGGAGAGCGGGCAAATGTCAACGCCTGAGCCTCCATCCAACATTACCCGCTTGACATAGTAGTCCTCGCATTTAACTGTTAAATGCAAGGCCTTGTTATGTGCCGCTCCTTCCGGGGGTAAATCATTCTTGCTGAAAGAGATTTGGTTGATGGCGAAGAATCTTTCTGTCATCCGCTCTAGTTGCTCCACCGAGGTTTCAACCGGTACATATGCTTCATTCAGGGTTTTCAGCAGGATCTTTTGATGCTCGGCCGACCTTATCAATAATGATAGCATGGACACTTGCTCAGGGTGCTTGCGCAGCTGATCTATCACTTCGTAATCCGGCATCTTCATTTGTTGGAAGAACACTTCCGCTTCTTCAACACTCACAGGCTTCTTTGGAGGGAAGCGCCTTTGTGTGGCGTTGTTCAGTTCTTGGGTATTTGAGTACCCTCCAATGAAAGTATTTTCTGGAAGTTCTCCCATGACCTCTTTACCTTTGTACATTACCAAAGTCTTTTGATAATTCCACGGCACTGTGGACGGGTTGGTCATTGGCTTTTGTGGCACGCGTCCGATAACCACTGGCTCATTCCGCCCAGGTGGTTGAATCGTCCCCCGGACCACATAGGCCCCTTTTGGCACGTACATAGGTTTTGTCTTTTTGATCCCGAAACTCTGCGTCTTCTTGGCTTGACCTCGCGGTATGTAAAGAACTCCGTCCTTTGCTGGTACCACTTTCTTCTCCACCTTCTTTTCAGGCTTGCTCTCTGCAACCTTGGCCTCCTCCCCCTTTTCTGATTTTTGGTCTATTTCAGGCCTCTTCCCCGTGTCGACAATGGCGATTATGGCTTTCAAAGCAGGGTCGAACTCTTTGTCTTCACAAATCATGCCGATCAGCGGCCTATTATTGTGAGCGGGCAATGGATTGTTAGTCACATTTGGGATCTCTTCGTCCCTTAGCACTATTTTCCCCTGCTCTATCAAATTTTCGACCACTCTTTTCAATGACCAGCAGTCATTTGTATCATGTCCCTCGGCTCCTGAATGATAGGCGCATCTGACTCCGGCTTTGTAAGAAGGCGATGTTGGGTTTTGCCTCGTTTGGGGAATTGGTTGCAAGAAACCCAACTGGACTAGCTTAGGGAACAAAGTAGAGTATTGTTCACCGATGGGCGTGAAAGTCCGCCGTCGAGGTGGCTCCTGGGGGCGGAAGTTATTCTGCGGGGGTTGTGGGTTATAGTGGTTGCGGTAAGGAGGCTGATTTCTGGGAGGTGGAGCTGGGCCTCGGTTGGCTTGTTGTGGTGGATGGTTATAAGGTTGGGCATTCATGACCATATAAGGCTGATGAGCATATGCCAAATTTGAGTGGGGGTAATAGTGTTGTGGGGCTCTTTCCGGAAAATGGGGCCTAGGATGACGATACTCCCTTGCTTCAGAGGCTGCCATAGTCGTTTCTTCTTTCTTCTTCCCCCTTGTTGTTCCTCCAGACCCGCTTTGGACGGCCTGGGAGGTTGCCCTTATGGCTGCTTGACTCAAAATCCTTCCCGTTTTCAACCCATTTTCCACCATCTCTCCAATCTTGATCGCTTCCGCGAATGGCTTACCCATGGCCGACATCATGTTTTGGAAATAGTCAGACTCTTGAGCTTGGAGAAAGGTAGTGACCATTTCCACTTCATCCATGGGAGGCTTCACTCTCGACGCCTGTTCACGCCACTTAATAGCATACTCTCTAAAGCTTTCTGAAGGCTTCTTCTTCAAATTCGACAGAGAGTTTCGGTCTGGTGCAATGTCGATGTTATACTGGAATTGTTTTACAAAATCTCTGGCGAGATCATCCCATATATGCCATCGGGACATTTCCTGATCCATATACCATTCCGAAGCTATCCCTACTAGACTTTCCCCAAAGTATGCCATTAGCAGTTCTTCTTTTCCGCCGGCTCCCCGCAATTGGTTGCAGTATTTCTTAAGATGTGCAATGGGGTCACCGTGCCCATCGTATTTCTCAAACTTGGGGGTCTTGAAACCCGTTGGCAGGTGCACGTGAGGAAACATGCACAGGTCGGCGTAAGAGACGCTCTTTTGCCCGCTCAATCCTTGCATATTCTTCAGACTTTGTTTAAGGCTTCTCATCCTTTTGGCAATCTCATTTTGTTCTGCAAATCTAGGGTTCTGATCCTGCCTAGGTGCAAGCTCGCACTGAGGCGGTAAAGGATTAGTATTGGTAGCGAACCTAGTTGGTTCCATTGAGAACGATGGGGCTTGGAATGTAAAAGATGATGAGTCAAAGCTTGGCTTGTATGTGGTAGGTTGTGCCGTAACCGGGCAAGGCGATGCAGTAAAGATGTTCATGCTTGCATCAGTGGCCGACATTCGGGGATGAGGCTCAGAAGGTGATCCAGCAGAGAAGGCGGAGGTGGCTGGGTACCCAAATGGAGTAGCAGGATAATTTATGGGGACATTGGACGTTCCACTTGACCTGGAGAATAATTCAGGGAATCCGGGGACGACACTTGGCGGCTCTTTCCCGTTGTTCCAGTCGTCCAGCATTTCCAACATGCGGAGCCGTAGGATTCTATTTTCCTCCGCAGTTGCGGATTCAGGTGTGAGGACGGCTGAGATTGAGCTCTCCTCAGAAACAGGGGTTGTTTGCAATGGAATTTCTGAAGACATTTCCACACTTCCTTTTGACATGGTGAAGTAAGTGTGAGTATTGCTTCTGGCCCTAATAACAGGTAGTTGAACACTTCTCCGTGACCTCGTGAAATATGAGTGCGAGGCTAGACTTTCACCAAACCAACCGTCTTTTCAAAAACCCTGGGATACTCAATGACAAACGCACGGTTAATTTTGTAGCAAATAACAGATAGTTAATCTCACGTTGGGCATGATGCACCTATACAGTTAAGTGGATTACTATATGTTTGCTACGAGAGCATGCGTCATTCCGGCATTTTTCCTCTTATTAGTCTTTCCTCTTCTTTTCTTTTCTTTTTCTTTTTCTCTTTTGTTTTTTCTTTTATGTTTTTTTTATTATTATGCAGTAAAAGAAATGCGACCGGATCCGATAAGGATTGCCTACGTATCACGATGCCTACGTGAATCAGATCATTACGTATTTCGAAAAACACAAATGAACGTGAAAGAAGCAAACTCTTTATTATTGAAGCAGTCTAATACAAACTACATTCTACCAAAATCAAACTTTGAAAAAACAAACCTAGACTCAAAAATAGACTAAAAATCACCCTGATGGAAAAACAAACAGAAGACGCTAAGATACAGGCTTGACTTATGAGTGCATTATGGTTTTGAAAATTGGTGTCCGCGGGGCATCGTTCGGCCTCGCCGCGGTCCTAGGCGTGAGATCCCTCTCAAGTTGCTCCAGCTCGTGCATAGTCTGCTTGACATAAACCATTACTGCCGAGGGGAAGGTAACACTGGACATGTTCTCACATCGTAGACATCGTCTGGTGATGGCATGGGCAATGGCTTTGATCCTATCTCTGGTTTGCTTCTTCTTTACAAACAGGCGCTTTATCTGATCGCTGCATATCTTGAAGACTTGAGTATCTTGTACATGCTGATGCTTCAGTCGCCGTACCTCCAACTTCATCTGGGCTATAGAGTCGTACCAGTATCTGCTCTCAGTTTGGAAATCCTTGGCTTGATTAACTGCTTTGATCTCAAGCGCAGCCAACTCTCTCTTTATCTTAGCAACGGTTTTCTCGTGGTCGCCTTTCAATTGGTTTAGGTATCTGCGATGCTTATCTGCTCTCGTATCCCACTACGCTTTGAGCTCGGCTATGACGTTTTCAGACTTCTCCAAACCATCTTGCCATTCTCTGATCTCGCTTTTTAGCCTTTTTATCAGCTGTTCGTCTGGTCGACGCCTCGGCTGTTTATCTGCATCCAACCTTATCTGTTTGATCTGGGCTCTGAGCATTTCATTTTCTTGAATTAACCTGTTCCGCTCTCCCAGATCGGTAGCAATTTGCACGTTGTGCTCGTATTTCATGCCTTCTACTTGTTGTTTTAACCTGCTGATTTCGGCACAATAGCCTCTTTCCTTTGCTAACCAATCCCAATGCCTTTGCGATGACTCGGTGAAATTCCGGATGTGGGGTCTTTTAGCTGGCCTTTCATGCTCGAGTTCCCTCCTATACCATGCAAGGTAACCAGGTGCCGTTTCTCCTTTGGCTCGATCCCGCACGCAAGTATCTGATTTCAGATATTGGCCCTCATTCCAGATTTGGCGAATCTTTGCTTCTGGGAACTGTCCGTTAGGACTTATCTCAACTGCTTGAGCGCTAAGATCTTCCTCATGAGGTACTGTCTGGCATCTTCCGAACTGTCTCAAAACTCGGCCGGGTGCGTAAGGTTGAATGCTCTTAAGCCCCATCAGCAAGAAATGAGTTTTAGCCGCCGACATATATAAGATCTCATCAACAGGCAACCATCCCAACGTCCATTGTATTTGGCTGGCAGTAAGAGCTTGAAAGAACGAGGTCCATGCCAGGACTCCTTTGGGCAAAATGATCCCTTTGGTTCTCGTGTAAGATTCTTCTATGCGGGTCTTTTCCGGGGAACCATGGCTCAAAATCTCGGAATGATGGCAGAGGTGCTCGGTCATCCATAGCTGTAGGAGCAAGTTACAACCTTCGAAGAAATTTCCCCCGGCTTTACAAACTGTAAGAGCTCGAAAGATGTCAGATACCACCATCGGCGCGAGAGTACTGTCACTTTGCGTGAGTAAAGTGCTGACGACCCCAGATATCTTCAAATCAATGTTTCCATCTTTCCTTGGAAATACCAGAAGGCCCAGGAACATCATCATGAATGCTACCCGTCTGTGCTCGTCCCACTTCTGCCGAACTCCTTTGCTGCACAGTTTGTTGATTGGATTATTGAATCCCCCCCGTGACCGTATCTATCATATATGAAGCATGGAGTACAGAATCCGGCTGCTAGATCCGGGTTGTGGACTGTTCTAGGTATTTTCAATGAATCCAGGAACCGATGTACCGTGACGACTCTTGGGGCGACCAAGTATTTTTCCCTCAACGGAAGTTCAGTATTCCCGATGTATCCGGCCATTTCTTCCAAAGTTGGGGTGAGCTCAAAATCAGAGAAATGGAAAACATTGTGCGCCGGGTCCCAATAGGTAACCAAAGCTCTTATGATATCTCCCCGAGGCTGGATTTCCAACAGACCCACAAGACCTTTCAGATATTTCTTAACCTCATTTTGTCCTTCAACACCTAGATCATTCCACCATAGCCGTAACTTGACAGGGATTTTGGTCATTATTGAAAAATGTTCATTTTGCACCGTGCTCATCCTGCACATTTATTAAGGTGATTTTAAAAATGACTGACTCAACATATTTTACAGAGGGGACCAAGTTTTGAACACGGCCTTTAAGCACCTCGGGGACGAAGATTTTAAGGCTGTGTGGGTCTAAAAGTGCTAAACAAAACCCAAAAGTGGCTATTTATGCAAAGTCAGCCTTCCGGCGTCCCTTTCGGGAACATTCGGCTATTCATGACAAAACAGCGTCACCCTATTCATTTACGACTCTTTTTATCGTTTTTTTTTTCACATTAGAAAACTCAATATTGCCAACACGACCTTTCAACGCCTCGAGGACGAAGATTTTAAGGTTGTGTGGGTCAACTGGACTAAACCTTAAAATGACCCAAAGGTGGCTGTTTATGCAAAGTTTGCCTTCCGGCGTCCCTTTCGGGAACATTCGGCTATTTATGACAAAACAGCATCACCTGACTTATTTATGACTCTTTAAAAATTTGAAACATATTTTTTGATTTTGGCTATTTTAGCAAAATGGGGGTTGAACCCGACGAGGGTTGCCTACGTATCTCACATCCGGTGAGAATCAAACCGGCGTAGTTCGGGATATCGTAAGATAGGAAAAAATCGAATAAACCTAGAAATCAGGAATGCGTATTTTTTTACATTTTTTTTTGAAAAGAGATAAAGATTAAAGGAACTATTTATTTTTTATATTATTTTTTTTTAGGAAAAATTTGGACTATTAGTCTGAATTCATAAAAGGGGTACTACGAAAGAAACAACATATTTTTTGAATTATGAATTTTCGATTTTTTTTTTACTTTTAAAATAAATACCTTTTTTTTTTTTTGAAAGTGATAAAAGAAAATTTTTTATATTTTTTTTAATAACTCTCAATAAACAAGACAGTTTTTTTTTTTAGAAAATTCCGGCGAGGTTTTGACACTACTTGGACATTGGTTTTATTTTCCAAAAATAAGTAATTGTCTCCCCTACGCTGCTATTTTCCCTTTTTTTTTAGGAACCGGTCGACATGTGGAACCGAAGCAAATAAATGCACAACACAGATAGGAATGCAGCATGATGGTCTTTTCCATTTCAGATTGCCTGTCCTAGACGGACCCAACCCCTGTATTGAGTCCCCTAAGTCAAATGCAATATGATGCAAATAAGCGTTCCTACTAGGGATCCGGCATGAAGTTTCGTTATACTAGGTTTAAACCTTGGTATTTGTTCTAGACTGTGTACCCGAGCGGACAACTCGAGTCGAGGAGGGGGCTACGTACCGGGGACCCGCGAGATCGTCCGGCTTTGTAACTTGTCCGACCTCTTTCTTATTTCAGGTATTGACACTAACAGAATAGGGAGTCTCGACCAGCGAGCTTCTCCCCGGAGGTAAGAAAAGAAGGGTTTCGGCACAGTTTATATACAGTTCAGATAATATCAAAAGCGGTAAAAGACAACATTTAGCACTTTTATGCAAAACATGTAATAAAGATCAGATAATAAAGCCAAATATAACAATTATTCTAAGCTCGAATTCTTGGACCCTGAACCAGTGGTTCTGGGTCATAAGTTCCCCGCAGAGTCGCCAGAGCTGTCACACCTCCTTTTTGCGCGCCCGGCCCCGAAGGGTTAAATGCGCGAGGGAGTTTTTCCAATTTAAGTGACAATATTCGAAATGGGATTATTTATTTAATTCAGAGTCGCCACTTGGGAAAGGTTTGGCTTTTGGTGTCCCAAGTCACCGGTTTATCTTGAATCCCAAATCGAGGAATTTTTAGACTTTTCCAAATGAAGTCTGCGAACCAGAAATTCTAAGTAAGGAATTCTGTTGACCCGAGGGAAGGTGTTAGGCACCCTCGAATCCCGTGGTTCTAGCACGGTCGCTTAAATTGTTATAATGGCTAAATATCTGATTCAAGTACATGTTATGACTATATGTGCTTTTATTAAGTTTAAAACCGCTTTTATCATTATCATTTATTTTTATAGAATTGCAACGTCGTGAAAATGCATCTCGAACCACGTCACAATCAATGCACCCGTAGTTGTTAACACATTTCGACTTCGTTGAGATTTGAATTTGGGTCACATCAATGTGCACCCGAATTTAAGAATATAATTTACTTAAATCGTGCCTGAAGAGTCTAGCGCGTTATTATTTAGTGGAGGACCGTGAGATTCGCTAAACGGCCTATCCTGAATTCTAAAATATTTATTATGGTTATTTATCGAGGGCCCCGCAATTTGCATTTTTTGATTTGGCGAGGCTCGTCTCTTTATTTTAGAAAGGTATCCTATAGTGACGACATTTCTGCTATGTGTGTCTCTAAAAGAAAGATGATACCGAACTTACTTATTTGAACAAATACAGATTGAATCTTTATTATGTTTGCCGAACCTAAGTTTGTTTGATTACCTGATTGAATATTTATGAGGTGAGAGTCACCTCATGCTTTGTCTTCATCGAATGAACGCGCTTATTAATTTGCTAAGTGAGATTGCAAGCAAACTAACAACATATACTGAGTTATATTTAACGACCTCCAAGTTCTGTTTTTTAACTCCAACCTATTTGAAATTGATAAACGAATTTATTAGGAAAATTACGACTAATTGACCTCAAAACGACTACTAGCTTCCCTCAACATTCATCACATTATTTCGAAACAAGGAATCTATACCGAGACCCGACATCGAACTTATATTGGAGCACATAATCTGACAGGGAAGCTGGCCTTCATAGCCAAACTCTTAATGCGACCGCATGAGAGTTTGTTTGGGATACATTTATCCCGGACCTAGTACCACAGATTTGTCAATTCAGTGGTCTAGGCAAAATACATACAGGTGCTTACCATGACTCTATGTTATAGAGTCATAACTAAACCAAACAAGTGTTATACTGAACTGAATGTATACTAAATCAAACATGCTGTCTATGTCATACTGTCATTACTGTTGAGCCATGCTATCTAACAGTTCATCTTAAACAGAATGTATGCTAGTTTATACAGAATATTTGCAGTTTGCAGTAAAAATACAGGCCCAACTAACATTCGAACTATCTTTTTACACCAATGCTATAACATAAACTGATGTTCATTTCTTTATTTCTGCTTCAACTTCAAACTTTCAACAATACATGGTTCAAAGGTTGTGTACCTGGGAATATTTGCAATTGAAGAAGAGGGCAATCAGTAGAGTAACAATGAACAAATGCAGCAGCAGTAACAGCACTAACAGTAGCAGCAGGGCAGTATAGCAACAACAACAAGAAACAGTAGAGTAGCAACCACAACTCACAAAACAATTGGAGTGAGATCAACCCCAACTAAACCAAACTTTCGAGTAGAACAAACAACAAACAAGCAGACTCAGTTGTGAGAAATCAATGTTGCACAGAACAGGTCCAGATTTAGTGAAGTCAGAAACAAAAGGAGAGGAAGCAACTTCTGGTTTTGTTTGTCTTAGTTATCAGACAAAAATTCTTTTCCAGTTTTCTGTTTCCAAAAAATTTGAACTCTCAGATATTCCCTCTTAGTATCTCTCCCTATCTCTGCGTGCTCTGTCTGTGTGTCTCTATCAGTGTGTATTCCAGCTCTCTCTTTCAAAGAATTCCTCACAGTCTATCTCTTTTTTTCTTTTTCCCCTCTAATCCTCTCTATATCCTCTGATTCTCTCTCTTTTTTTAATTCTGTCTCTCCCCCTAATTCTGTATCTCCTTTCTCTCCCAGGTCCTCCTCCTTTTATAAGCCTCAACACCATCTCTTTTAACAGCCTGTTTTCAGAATGTCACAGTACCCCTCCCATGTGTCTTCTTTCCTTTTCAGATCCCGATTAGTTATTTAAGTATATAACCTCCATCAACATTCCCTGGCAGACTTACTTTTAAAAGGTTTAATACTTTTTAAACTTAAAGCAAGGTATGGGCAGTAGAATATATCTGACAGCATATGCTGTCAAATTGTTTAAAACTTAACAAAAGACCTTTATGCAGACCACAGGCTGTGCACAAAGCACATGAGGTGCACCAATGCACATGCTGTGCACGAGTGCACATGCCTCTCAATACAGAATTTAAACCAAACATCCCTTTTTACATTACTGATCAATTCAACAGCTATAAATAAGCAAAACTGGTTCTTAATTGACTCAACACATGCTTAGCAGAAGTAAGTCGATTTGTTATTGTTCGGACAGTTGAAACTAATTGACGACACATGTCGACTCGACTACATTAGCATTAACATACACAATCGTAACCAAAAATACGACATTTAACAGTATCGACCCATAATTCGAATTATACTGACTGAACAAAGTGGTACTCGAGGAACCAATTGCTCAGTCAACATTTGAAGCTCAATTATTGTACAACAAATACATATGTCTTATCAGAATAGGAGGGGAGGATTTTAGACAAACAAACAGAGGTTCAGGCAAAGCTGTTGAAACACAGTTGATAGAAGTCAAGGACAGAAAACGAACAGACCCTTACAACAATCAAACGAACCAAAACAACTAAGAAAATAAAGAAACTCACCTTAAACCGCAAAAGATCAAAACCTTAACTCGGACTTGGTCAGGCCCTTCTTAAGGCTGAACGGACTTTAAACGAAGTGTTTCTCAGATGAGAAACACTTTGATTAAAGTCCATTAGACCTTAATCTCTTCGGTTGAACCAGTGACGGAGGAACACAAAACTTTCAAAACTTAGATCTGGGATTCAGGCTTCCCTGATCAGATTCGGACCAAACCAAGTATGGTTTGGTCACGAGGAGGGCCTGGGGAGTGTCTGGTGTGAAGCTGGGGTTGGTTGGTGTAGATCGAGTTTTGACTCGAATCTTCAAATGAAGATTCGAGGACCTGGAGGGTAATTCGAACTAAACGGTTAACAGGTCTATGTTCAGGGTGGTGAGGGGGTTCTATGGTGTTCAGAGCGAGGTCACCGGCGTTCATGCCGCCGGTTTTTCATGGTGAGGAGTACAGGGGCGGTCTAGGGTTTGTGGGTTTGGGTGAAGATGACGAGGCTGGGGTATTGGATAGGGGGGTAGGGTAAGGATCTGGGCTTATATAGTTAGTGGGTGGATTGATCTTAACCGTTAGATCAATCTAGATCTACGGTTTGGATCTGATGGTCTTAAGTGAAACGGTGTCGTTTCAAGTGTTGAGAGTTGGGGTCGGTCCGGGTGTGAACGGGTCGGGTTCCTCAGTGGGTTGTGGGAAAGTGATCTTGGCCGTTGATCAATCTGAGATTAACGGCCCAGATCATACTGGACTAAAACGTCGTCGTTTGGACGTCCTGGGCATCAGGTGGCCTGGACCGGGCAGGCCTGGGTCTTGGGCTGTTTGTTTGGGCCAATTTTGTTAAAATTGGCCCAAGTCCGGAAGGGAAGGGGTCTTTTCTTTTTTTTATTTTTTTATTTATTTCCTTTTTCTTATTTATTTTAAAACAAAACTAAGCCAAAAAATCAAATTAAAATTAAATACACACTCAATACAATTATTTGCACACACACTAAAATATTTCAAAACAGGTAAAGTCAAACAAAATAAAATCACGGACGAAGATGCCTATTCATGATTTTCTATTTAACGACCGGATTACGGTTCGAATTATGCAGGACACATATTTTTTGAATTTTGTTTTAATAAAGTAAATAAATAAAAACGGGCCGAAGTCACAAATAAATCAACAAAGTGCCGCACAGAAATCCAAAAATTGTACAGCAGGGCCAATTATTATTTTTTATTTCTTTTTGGAGCGATTGTCGTGCGAAACAAAAATCACGTGCTCACAAGAGGAAAAGGTGGTAAACAAACAGGAAGAGGAGAATCCTCCCGGGGTGGGAAGCAAGCAATGATAAAATTAACCCCATGAGTCCGTCAAAACATAAAAAACACAAGGAAGATTATAAAAGCTGTAGACAGGGCCATTGACCAGTCGGGGAGTGAGTATGAGCCCTCCCGGGAGGCATATTCAGATTCTATGCCAGAGTTTGTTCCTGACTGGCTGGAGAGGAACCGATTGAGAGATACACCTCCATCATCCCCCACCGCCCAAACCTCAGTTCATATATCTTCTAAGTTATCTAAAGGCTCAGCTGAAGGTAGTGGGGATGCGTATTCCACCTCTCTTATAACTTTATTATCCGGAGAGGGTGCAGTAGCAGAAGAAGAGGAAGAAACAGAAGGGGGTGAGCCCCAAGTTGGTGGGGTAGAGCGGTCTAGGAACCCGGAGGCATGGGAGGACCGATTTGTCAGTGAGATTTCCAATCACAAATTCAGAGAGTGGTGGCCAGAAAAGAGGTTGATACCTGAGAGAAAAATTATCACCCGGGATCTTTTGCCTCACAATCCCAATGTGCTGAGGTAATTCAGAGAAAAATCTAGATGGGACTACTTCATAGGGCAGGTGAATGACGCCAATAAGCACTTGGTGAAAGAATTCTACACCAACGTGGCCTACATCAAAAAGGGTACCACGGTCACCAAAGTGCGGAATATGAAAGTGAAGTTTGATGGAAAGACCATCAATGCCTATTTGGGCTTCACGGAGGAGGATGAGTCCCTGTACTTGGACACAATGTAGTTGGGTGAAGATGCTCGTTCGTGGTTGGCAGAGTACTTGGCAACCCCAGGTACCACCCCCTAGTGGTTGACTGCGGGGGTGAAGATATTGAGGATGACATTGAACTTTGAGGCAAAGGGGTGGGAGACATTTGTGTGCAACAGGCTAGATCCTACCACCCATGGCAACTCACTCCCAATTCACTCGACGATCTTAGTAGCATCCATCATGGCGGGGTACCCGATCAATGTCGGGAATGTGATGTCTCGGGTCATTACATGGGTAGTGAATGAGGGTGACAGGTCTTACCCATTCCCCAACTTCCTGACCATGTACCTGAATGACCAAAATGTGGAGAAACGCAGATTTAACGTGAAAGTGAAGGCAAAGGCATCTTTCTCGTGGTATAGCCTACAGGGTGATGACAACCCTAAGGGAAAGCACTTCAAAGTAAAATCCAAGACTTCAACTGGCCAGTCTGAAGATCCAGTAGTGGTAGTGACTACTCCGAAGCCTCCCTCCACTTCAGCAAACATGGCCCCAGGCACATCCATTTCAGCAGATCCAGAGATACCCTCCGCCACTGTCCACCGTTTGAGCCAGGCCCTCACCAGCATCAACAACTGGATGCATACAACTACTTCTAAGCTGTCTGTATTATCTACTACTGTGGCAGCTCAGTCAGCACCTCCTCATCCACAGGTCCCATAGTCTATTAAGGACACTCTCAAGGATCTTCTGGACAACCAGAAGAAGATCCTTGAGAATCAAAAATTGCTCACGGACGCTGTTGATTCACACGGAAAGGCTCTCAAGGAGCTTTCTAGGGAGGTAAAGAAGATGAGGAAGACTAGGGCTTCCAAAGAGACGGTTAATGAGTTTCAGGTTGAGGTTGAGAGATTGAAGGTGAATCACCTACCTTTGGATTTGCTACTCCATGACCCAGCACCAGCAGCCCATCCCCAGCTAGAGTAGTCCGAGAGGCCTCCTAAGAGGAAGAGGGTGATCCTCCAGTCCGATAATGCAGTCATTCAGTTGGATGACCCACTGGAGGATGCCTCTAGCCAGCCCCAAGATGCAGCCCAAGTCCAAGCCCAGGTCCCAGCAGTAGAGCCACAGATCACAGGGAGCCAGTCTCAGGTTTCCGATCATAGAGAGGACCCAGGGACCCAGACAGAGGACCCCATGCAGATGGATGGCCCATAAGGTATTCCTTTTTCCTCTTTCATCTATTTTGTGCTTATTTTGCTTAGTTGGCATTGAGGACAATGTCAGCTTTCATTTAAGGGGGTAGACCCTATTTGGATTTGGATGACTGTATATATATGATAGATTTTATAATTTCATTATTTTTTATCTTTGGTATGCATTTTATTGCATTTTTCATACTTTTTACCTTGGGTCTGTAAACAAAAGTTACGTTTCATTGTATATATTCACATCCCCTATTGTATATTCAGTTAAATACCCTCTTGTACATATTCAGTTTACTTTCCGCATTTTTTCTTTTTCTTAGCTTCTTATTTTATATTCGTAGCTTCTTGTTTTGAGTTTTTGCAATAAGCCTTTGGTTTTCTTAATGTCACGGTTCTTTCCAAAGGTGGAATTTGTGTGAACCGGGTGGCTCTTCCCGATGATGGATGGCATGACAACCTTCTTAAGGGTTTGAGTCTATTTTTTTCTTTTTGCTTTTTAGTAGTTAGTTGGTAAGTGTGCCTTAAGCAAATCTTCACTTGGGCCTAACACATTTGCCTTTGATCTTATGGTAAAAAACAAATCATTGTGTATAGGATGGTGAAAGTTGTGACCTTGAGACTCTTGTGTTGGCCAATAATCATCAAATGGTTTTTCGGGACCATTGTGTGCTCAAATCTTATCTAAGGTTATTGTGGGCCCCGGGCCCCCGACTCTATGTCTTTAAGCAATCCCATAGCTTGTGTGGTGAGAATTTAAAATTGCAAGTCCAAGTCCAGAGCCATTGGTCTAGAACTTGCCCTGAATGTTTATCTAGGCAAAATCCTAAGTGTAATTTGACTTGAGACATGATTATAGACTCCTTGATTCAAATGATATCTTGAACTCTTCCATAGCCCACCAATGATAAAATCCCTAGTCAACCTTTTTGAGCCTTAGACCTTTTTCGTTCAAGAACCACGATACAAACCTTTACCCATTCTAAAAGATACGCTCTCTTGGCATCCGGTCTTTCCTTAGCACATGGCAAAAGTATAGGTTTGGGGGAAGAGATTAAGATTGCAACAAAGTGGTAAAAAGGTACAAAATGAAGAAAAAGAAAGAAAAGCAAAAAGATAAAAAAGAATGTTCAATGTAGAAATGAATAAAGGGATTCAATAAAAGCAAAGGATGAAAGGTGTGAAAAGTTGAGAAAGGAGAAAAGATTTGAAATGAATAAAAAAGAGTGACAATGTGTCTCTCTAACCCCTTAGAAAGAAGTGAAATGACTTAAAAAGTCAAGTGAATGCGAGCTAAAATGAAGCAAAAGAAGTGCTAAAAGGAAGATGGAACCTACTTAGACCAAACTTTTCCTACCCTGAACCAAAAGCCTTCACTATGTCTCTACTAAAGCCCTATATGATCTTGAGTTGGATAAAACTTTCATTAGTGGTGACTTACATAAGGGGCAAGCATATGGTACTTAGAGCCGGACTTGTGACTTTTCCTTGAGAGAGATAAGTGTATTTACATTATCCTCGTTCTGAGTGCCACTATCCTAAAGGTAAGGTTTGCTTAGGGAGAGTTAAGGATATGTGAGTTTGGGTTTCACAACGACCAAAGTAATAGAAAGAGCTTCTTTGATGTGTTAAGTCAACTCCTGATGCTCTCGTGTCGCACTAAACCCATGGTGTTTAAAAGAGTGAATGTTGTTAATGATTCATTTGAATTGAGGGCAATTGTTAGTCCCAATTGATGCTAGATGAGGTCACTTTAGGTCGGCTGAATTTTCTTGGATTGACTCTCAAAGGGTGGGTCTTATTTTGTTTGCTTGAGGACAAGCAAAAGCTTAAGTTTGGAGGAGTTGATAACTAGGGATTATGATGCATTTTACACTCCTTCTTGCTTAAGTTTTGATTAGAAATGTGTACAAAATAGTACCAAAGGCTAACTAATTGTACTTGATTACAGGTTGGATCAACAAGGTGACAAGGTGTCAAAAACCAGCTCAAAAAGGAGTGAAACTTGCACAAGTACCAAGACCAAGACCAAGCTCAGTCAAACAGGGCCAGTGCGGCCTCACACCATTTTGTGCGGTCCGCAAAGATGAAGATCAGAGAGTATGCTTCTCAGTCAACCAGGCAATGCGGCCGCAGAGGACTTTGTCCAGACCGCATTGATTTCATTGCGTTTGTACTCAATTTCGTGCGGTCTGCAGAGCCAAAGTTCAGAGAGCTGACGATTGGAGGATTATGCCTAATTCGGTTTGCGGTCCATTTTGTGCGGACCGCAATAGAAGTCATCGCGGCCGCGATACATTTTGTGCTGTCCGCACTAGCCCCGCAGGGGTATTTTTGTCCAAAATTTTCAGCCTAGTATAAATAGTTTCTTTTCCCATTTTTAGGTCATAAGATAGATTTTGGGATAGAGCTGCACTCGTGACTGTGAGCACGTGATTTTTGCCCTATATGAATTACTCCCACAAATTCAAAACAGAATAATTTCTTTTCATTATTTGCAATTTTGTGGATTTTGTGGCATTTTCTGATAATTGTTTGGATTTGTCTGTGCATTTTTTTATTTAATTAATGAAAAACACAAAAATATATTGCATTTGCATTTTGGATCTAATTTTGCATTCTTGAATTAATTAGTAATTTAGTGTTTTATCACAAAATAGTTTATTTTGCACTTTTAATTTTAATTCTTGAACTTTGGTAGTTTTTTCCTTTAAATTTGGTTTTAATTAATTGTAGAAAGTATTATTTGTAGTAATTAATTTGCTAAGATAATTTGATTAGGAATTAATTTAGGTATATTTTTAGTTTTAATTTAAAAGAAATTAAAAAGAGTTAATTTACAAAAGGAAAAGAGAAAGAATTGAATGGTTCAAAGGTTTTGGGCCATGTTTGATTTGAATTACCCCATTCCAATAGATTCCTCCTCAAAACCCGGTTAATCACAGCCCAAACCCGTTACAATACCCGCCCAATTGCAGCCCAGATCCGCCCCAATACTCGGTCCGGCCAGTCAATAAATCAATCGGCGCCATTTTGGATTGTGGAATCTGAGTCGTTGATCTCCCCTTGATCAAACGGCTCAGAAGTGAAGCTTCATAAGTATATTAGTGTCCAAATGCATCCCCTACCCACTCTCATCGTCCCCACTCACTCAAAGAACCCTTCACCGCCTCCGTCGTGAGCCGCCTGCCGGAAATCGCCTCTGCCGGCGGCGTTGCTCCTATTGACCCCATTTTTACACCATCGATTCTTCTCCTTCTTCTCTTTCCAAATCTCCAAATACCCACTCTCGAATCCCAACCCAGCCTCTCGAATCTTGTATCGAAAGGAATGACTGAAAACCTAACTCATCCAATTGGCCCCAAAATAACACCCTGTAACCCCCTTGACCCCTCATACCTGTTTTACAATTGGTTTCCCTCGAATCTTCACCAGTCCCATCAAATCTAGATTTGAAAATAAAAACCCTAAGTCCCAAAAATCAGAGTAGCAAGGTTTCGAGATTTTTGAGTTTGAATTTGACTTTAATCGTGTGTTTTCAGTCGAGAACACACGGTTAAGGCTATCTCGGCAAAAAATCAGGGGGTTCGTTTGAAGATTAGTTCAAGACTAGTGTCCGTCCGGCTTGGCAGGTTTTCCGAGTATTTTCTCTATCCCATTTTTCTTATCTTCTTCTACTTTTCTTTTTCTTCTTCTTCTTCTTCTTCTTTTTCTTCTTCTTCTTCTTCTTCTTCTTCTTCTTCTTCTTCTTCTTCTTCTTCTTCTTCTTCTTCTGCTTCTTCTTCTTCTTCTTCTTCTTCTTCTTCTTCTTCTTCTTCTTCTTCTTCTGTGTTCTTAAAATCACCACTGCATGTGTTTCTTTTTAAGTCAGGATTAATGGTTAGTTATTAGCTTCTTCAGTTTTGTTTGAGTTCGTTAGGCTAGTTTGTTTGATTGTTCCCTTTAGTCTTGGGCCGATTGAGAGCATTTGGTTCGAAAGGCTAAATGAAATCCTAATTGCCTTTCATCTTTCTGCTCTCTAGTTTCTTCTGAACTTCTGACTTGGACCTGGGCCCATAAGAAAGGGACTAGCCCGGGTTTTTGAAGGCCCATATCTGGTTCGCCTTGGGTCAATATTGACCCATACCCATTGGGTTCAAAAGGGAAATAACAGGGGCATGAGGGTTAGTTTGGGTATTTGGTTGAGGGAATCTCTCTAATAACAGAAATAGGAAGCTTCTAGTAGTGGTTTTAATTTGAAGTTCAGATTGTTAGTAGGATAGCTTGGTCAATAAGTCAAAATCTTAGGGATCTCTAAGCTAAAAGCAAATTTGAAAAGGGGTGAAAGGGTAAAACAAAAATCTGAAAGGTTGCCCTATTGGCTTGCCTATAAAGGCACATTTTCTTGCATTGAAAGGCAGACCGAAGAGACCCAAGATTGAAGAGAGAAAAATGGAGAGAAATACAAACGGCTGTTTTACTGTTCCATTGAAATTGCTTCAGTGATTTCTGATTCTTTTCTTTAATTTTTGAAGAACACTGATTTCTCACTTGGGTATTGAAAAGAATTGGTTTAAGTTTGCTGATTGGTTTACTGTTCTATTGATTCTTCTGAGTGGATTTTCACTGTTTCAATTGCTGAATCTGGGGCGGTATTTTGCTATTATTTACTGCTGATCCTTCACTCCTTTTACTTTGTAATTTCCAGGTATGCTTTCGAAACTGTCATGGCATTGAAGCCTGACTAAATCTGTGCAAATGTCTAGGAGCTTTGAGTTGGAGTTTGAACGGAAACATTAGTTCTTGCTGTGATCACTGCTAGTTTCTGCTATGTTGTGTGATTAAACTCCACAGTTCTGTAGTAGCTTAGTTCTCTTGCATGTGTTGGATTGCTGGTTCATGATTAGTAGCTTAAGGTGGTTTGGTTATTTAGATTAGGTGTTTAATTTCAAATGTTGGCATTGTAATAATGTTTGAACCCTATTGTATGAATGAACTGTTAGATATTTTGTAGTAGAAGATTGCTTGAGGGTGTTTTGAAGTGGATTTTTATCTATTATTTAAGTTGAATACGTCTGCCCGTTTCCTTTAAGGCTGAAACTTAATTTCGATTGAATTAGTTGAGTGCATTTCTTCTAGAATAAAGTTCTATGGCATGTTAACATTCAACGTGGGTGTTTGGCACATTTTGTTGATGAAAATGAGTATCATTTGTGAATTTGCAAATTTTGAAGTAATATCCATAAGAACATGAATTTAAGATTTTTGTTAAAATGGTCATCTTGTGTAAGTCAACAATGTCAAATGTATTTCACGTTCAAGGCCACAATCCTTCACTTGATTTCTCATGTTGCAGTATGCATATTCACAAGTAAAGTTTATGATGATAACGTTTTGTCATTCGAAATCTTAAAGTTCTCGTAGTGTATGGATTATGTGTCTATCCTCTGTTTGTTGGTCTTGCCTCCCATATTAATTAAGTCACTATCGTTATTAAATTGTCTTGTGCCCTTTTAAGATAGACTTGGGATTTGGATTTGAGTGTCGGTTCATATTAAAAAGGATATCGGACTGATTATATCAGCATGAACCCATTTAGTTGTGTTAGCTTGGAATTGAAAGGAATCTAGGTGTGGCGTGCCAAAAATTACTATTGCATGACCCTCTTTTAGTTAATTTTAATCCTTAGATATTGAGGCGCGCCATTTAATTAAATTTTTCATGGCCCTCGCAAAGCTAAAAAATGCGTAGTTGCTTTATGCGCGTTATTTTAATAATATTACCTTCCTAAAATCGGGTGCGCATTTATGTGACCCAAATCCAAATTCCAACAATGTCAAGATATGTCGAAGATTGCGGGTGCATTTATGTGACGTGGTTCAAGATGTGTTTTAACAGTGTTGCAATATTCTTAAAAATTAATTAAAAGCGGTTAAAAGTTAAAATTTGCATATAGGTTCATAGTTGTTTAAAATCAGATAATATGCCAATTAAAACAGTTGAGCGACCGTGCTAGAACCACGAAACTCGGGAATGCCTAACACTTTCTCCCGGGTTAACAGAATTCCTTACCCGGATTTCTGGTTCGTGGACTGTAATACAGAGTCAATCTTTTCCTCGATTCGGGATTTGAACTGGTGACTTGGGACACCATAAATTATCCCAAGTGGCGACTCTGAATTTTAACATAAATAATTCTGTTTCGATTGTCACTTAAATTGGAAAAAACTCCCATTTATACCCTTTCTAAGGGTGTAGGTAAAAAGGAGGTGTGACAGCTCTGGCGACTCTGCTGGGGATCGAACCCAGAATCTCTGGTTCAGGGTTCAGAATTCGAGCTTAGATGAATTGTTATATTTGTATTTATTTATTATCTGATTTTATTACATGTTTGGGCCTAATGTGCTAAATATTGCTTTTTACCGCTTTGATATTATCTGAACTGTATATATAAACTTCTACGAAACCCCTCTCTTCTATCTCCTGAGGAGTGCATGCTAGTCGTGACTTCTTTCTGTTAGTGTCAAAATCCCAAATAGAACGAGGTTCGGACAAGTTGCAAAATCGGATGATCTTTTGGTTACCGGTACGCAGCCCCCTCGGCTCAAGTTGTCCGCTCGGGTAAGCCAGGTCTAGAACAAATAAACCCAGGTTTTTAAACCTAGTATCAATACCTCATGCCGGATCCCTAGTAGGAACGTTTGTTTGCATCATGTGCATTTTGACTTTGGAGACTTAACACAAGGGTTGGGTCTATCTAGGACAGGTGCACCCGAAATAAAAAGACCATCCAGATGCATCTTACTTGCTACTTGTGCATTTATTTGCTTCGGATTTGCATGCTGACAGGCTTTTGAATAAAAGGAGAGAATTAGAAAATAACAGTGTGAGGGCTAAGGAAGGTAATTACCTATTTTAAAAACCAATGTCCCAAAATATACTGAAACTCTGCCAAAATTTTTGAAAAAAAGAGGGGAATTTTGTGGATTTTAAAGAAAAGAAAAAAAGAGAAGGAATATCTTTGTGTTTTTGGAAAAGAAAAAAAGAAGTTAGGTTTATTTTTTAAAAAAATTGCTCGAACTACGCCAGTTTGATTCTCACATGGTGTGGGATACGTAGGCAACCCCCATCGGGTCCAACTTTCTTTTTGCAAAAATAACCCAAAAGAACAAAAATTTTACTTTTATTTGAAAATAATTAGGGCGATGACATTCTTGTCAAAAATAGCCGAATGTCCCTAAAAGGGCGCCGGAAGGTTGCTTTTGCAAGAACAGCTGCCTGTGGTCATTTTTTAAGGTTTTCACCGGTTAGCCAACACAGCCTTAAAATCTTTGTCTTCGAGGTGCTGAAAGGCCGTATTTGCAAAACCGGATTTTATTTTTAAATTGAAAAAAAGTGTCAACTTTGTCTTTGAGTCAAAGTCTTGATTTTTGCTTAATCTCCCTAATAAATGTGCAGAATGAGTACGAGTCCAAGTTTGCCGATAACAGTCAGGAACAAGATCCCTTTGGAGTTGCATATGTGGTGGGAGGATCTGGGAAAATCGGAGCAAGATAAGGTCAATCTACATTTGGGAGGTCTCACCGGGTTGTTAAAAATCAGACCTAGAGGAGATATCATAAAGGCTTTGGTTACGTTTTGGGACCCGGCCCATAACGTATTTCACTTCTCGGATTTTGAACTCACCCCAACCTTGGAAGAGATAGCAGGTTATATGGGAAGTACTGAAGGGCTGAGGCATAAGTATCTGATCGCTCCAAGAGCCGTTAACTCTCACAAATTCATGGATTTGCTAAAGATAAGCAAGAGAGTCCCGTACTCCGAGTTGGAGGGTGGTTTTTCCACTCTACGTTTTATATACCAGAGGTACGGGCATGTAGGAGGGTTCAACGATCCGGAATGAGGGTTTTGTAGAAAAGGAAACCGAACAAAATGGGATGAGCATAGACGTTTTGCCTTCATAGTAGCTTTCTTAGGCCTCGTGGTGTTTCCCCGAAAAGACGGGAATATCGATTGCGGGTGGCTGGAGTCGTCAAGGTCCTGATTACCAATGCCAAGAGCACTCTTTCCCCTATGATATTGTCTGAGATATACAGAGCTCTCACAGCTTGTAAAGCTGGGGCAGATTTCTTCGAGGGATGCAATTTGCTATTACAGATGTGGATGATCAAGCACCTGTGTCATCGCCCTCAGTATATGGGTTACGAATCCACAGAGAAAGGTTGCATTGAAGAGTTTGACACAAGGATTTTAGGGTTCAAACTGCTAGAGGGGTTTGGAGATTGGGTATCCCGCCTTCGTTCCATCAGTGTGGTACAAATAGAATGGACACTAGGTTGGCTTCCTGTTGAAGAAATTGTGTATATGCCCGCCACTGGTCCTTACTTCCTCCTAATGGGTCTGCGAGGTATTCAGCCCTACGCTCCTTACCGGGTGATGAGACAGTTGGGAAGTGTCAGGTGATGCACCTAGATGAAGATCTTAGTGTTTATGCGGTCGAGGTTAGTTCCGACGGCCAATTCCATGAAGAAACAGTTCGTTCTATTTGGAACGAATACCAGTATTTGACGGTGAATACTCGAGTGTGTGACCTATCTAGAGGCAAAGTCTCACCCCGCCTATCTTGCCTGGTATAGAAAGAAGAAAACTGCAAGGGTCGAACCGGAAAGACCAGCCAAAAGGCCTCACATTCAGGAATTCGTTGAGGCGTCACAAGAACATTGGGCTTGGTTGGCTAAGGAGAATGAGTACAGGGCCACAATAGGAAAGTTGGAGAAACAAGTCAAAGAACTTCAATTTGAGAATAGCTTACAAGTCGTGGCGGAGGAAGGTGAAAAGAAAAAGCTACCCAAAGAAAACGAGGCCCTTCGAGCCCAAATTCAGAAAAAAAAGTAGCGGCAGAAAACCCCGCCCGAAATGCCAAAGATGAAAAACTTATAGGTAGCCTGAGGCAGAAAGTGAGTGACTATAGTTTTGATTTGAACAAAGCAGAAAGTGAACTAACCAAGATTCGAAAGCAATTGGCTAAAAACGCGGATGAATGAGCACGCCTGGTTAAGCAGTTGAAAGAAAACTACGACGATGAGGTCGCGGGATTAAAGAAAAGGGTAATTGCCACGGAAAAAAAATGATCAAACAGGCGAAAGATTTCAAGGTTGAAAGAGAACATTGTTATACAGCATTGGCACAATTATAAATGGACTTACAACAACATCAAGAACAGAATCATGCGGCCGAGCAAACTTTGGAAGCCAGGGCCCAGCAAATCGAGCATTTGTTGCGAGAAAAAGGAATCATAAGAGAAAGAATTAGAACCATAGCCGATTACATTGTTGTGAAGAGCCAAGCCTATGAGGATATGACTCGCACCACCTTCTTCGCGGTAGTGAAGATATTTGTTAAACAGATAATGAGTGACTTGGATCGACTTCAAAGGGATCTTGCATATAGGCCCGCGACAAGACCGAATGATGTCCCGCGGGCACCAGGAGAATTAATGTATTCATGATTTTTCATTTGAGTCTGTATTTCCTTTTCCATTAAAGTCTGTCAGTTGTTTTGAGTCTGTATTTTCTTTCTGCTGGAGTCTGTCAGTTGTTTTCGAGTCTGTATTTCCTTTTCTGGGAATATGATAGTCTATATTTGAAGTCGGTATTTCGTCCTTGCATCAGAGTCTGTTACTTGCTTTTTGAGTCTGTTGGTTTTGAGTCTTTATAATGAAAGCATTTGCTTTTTATGAAAACTGAAAATCCCAAAATGTTTTATTATTTACTTTCACACTTATCTCCCAGAACTACGCTTGGTCTGATTCATGCGGGGTCATGATACATAGGCAATCTCCATAGGATTCGACCATAACCAAAAGAAAAAAAGAGGAAAACAAGAGAGAAAAGAAAAGAAAAGAAAAGAGAGAAAAAAAATAAAAGAAAACCAAGAGAAAGAAACAATGGCAAAACTAGAGGTAAACGAGAGGATGAAAACAAAGAAAAAGCAAAGGCCAGAATGAAGAGAGAGAAAAGGCGGAAAAGAAAAATTGCGAATGGAAATAAGGAAAAGTCGGGATGACGCAAGCAGCCGATCAAATGCATAATAGAAACGGTTAACTCCTTAGGTGCATTCATTCCCCAAAATGTGCGGTTACCAATCTGTTAAAGCCCTAATCGCTAACATGGTTGTTGTTGATGTATTTAGTCTAGGAAGGTGGTTAGTTGATTGGCATTCTGGAAACTCACTCATACAACACCCGATCAAAAGACAAGCTGAACATGGCCAACCAAGAATTGAAGGCAAGTATTGTTGACCGGTCAAAATAGGTGGAAGAATTGGATGTTAATGTGATGAAGGAAGAGATGTATAATGTAAAACAGAAAATGGCTGAAATGTACCAGGCCTGGGCAAAGGGTTATCCACCACCGGTTTATCCCGCCAACCCTGCTCATATCCCACCATCGGCTCAACCTCAGGAGTCTCCCACTGTGAACTCATCTCCAACCTTTCCCCTCTACCAACAATGCTACGACACCACTTCCCATACTTCTCAAGCTCCACCACCCAAACAAGTCTCATACCCTCCTCCACCAGTCACTCCCATTTTTGTGGCACCTCCACCTGCTATATTACTCCGATCTTCCAGTGAGCCTCTGTTCCAAACTCACGACAACCAATATTATCCCCCTGAACCCACCTTCAAAGTTCCAGAACCATATTCTTACACCCCTCATCTTGATCTCCCGGCAGAGACCGAGAAGCTACCCAAAAGTCCCGAGCATGAGGAGATGATCAGAAAGGTCAAAAGTTTAGAACAATCATTCAGAGATATGAGGGGGATGAGAGCTCAAGTAAGTGTGGCCTATAAGGATTTATGTCTGTTCCCAGATGTTCAGTTACCAGCAGGGTTCAAGATGCCCAAGTTTGATCTGTATGATGGGCATGGTGACCCAGTAACACACTTAAGAGGATTTTGTAGGAGGATGAGAGGGGCAGGCGGAAGAGATGAATTACTGATGGCATATTTCAGCCAAAGTTTGAGTTGATGGGCATTAGAATGGTATACCAGAAAAGATCACAGCAGGTGGTACACATGGGACGATTTGCCCAAGTCTTCGCCTGCCATTTTCAATACAATCTTGAAATTATCCCAGACCGTCTGTCATTGACAAAGATTGAGAAAAAGCCCGATGAGAGTTTCAGGGAATATGGATTCCGTTGGAGGGAGCAAGCAGCGAGGGTTGATCCTCCAATGAAAGAAAGTGAGATGGTTGATTATTTTTTACAGGCTTTGGAGCCCACTTATTTTGGTCACTTGGTGTCAGCAGTGGGTAAGTCCTTTAATGAGGTTGTAAAAATGGGAGGCATGGTTGAGGAGGGACTCAAGTCCAACAATATCATGAGTTATTCCACAATCAAAGCGACTACCCATGCCATTCAAAATGGTACTGGGGTGTACTCGGGAAGAAGAAGAAAGAGGATGTTGCGACAATCGAGTCGGGAGCTTGGGTCGGGTCCAGGGTCCTTTCATGTTACTACAACCAGCCTCGACCCTATCATCAAACTTACCCCCATACTCCATATAGCCCACCACAACATTACTACCCACCGCTAGATCCCCATTTTTCCGTCCATCATGCACAAACCTATACCCAACCTCCTGATCATGAACAATGGCATGCGCCAGCTCCACAAAATCCATACCGAGCCCCAAAAAATACCTATCCACCCCCGAGAGTCTATAGAAATCCCCCGGGAACAGGTTTTCGGCCAAATCAAGCCTTCAAGAATGAGAGGTTGCAAAAGCAGAAGACTTTCACTCAATTGGGAGAATCATATACCAATCTATTCCACAGATTGAAACAGTTGGGTATGTTGAATCCGATTGAGGCTAAACTGCCAAATCCCGCTCCCAGAAATCTTGGCCGCTCAGTGAGTTGTGAGTATTGTTAAGGGCCCCCAGGTCATGACACAAAGAAATGCTGGAAATTGAAAACAGCTATTTAAGAGCTCATTGATACTAATCGGATTGAGGTCCAAGCCCTGGAGGAACCCAATATCAACCAGAACCTGTTGCCGTCCCATCATGAGACAAATATGATTGAGATAGTGCATAAGGGAGGGGAGCCTAAGAAGCCTTCGCAAACTGTCATGATGATTCGGGCTAGTAAAGCCAAGCCATTTGAAAAGTCAACAAGTGAGAAGTTTGTGATCAAATTGAATGAGGCAAATAATGAACCATCTGTGGGGGTCAAGAAGGGGTCCTCAAGTGACGTTGCAGGAAAACATGAAAGAGCGAAAGTGGTTGTGCCAAGAGTGACAAACAAGCCTGTGGTAATTGTGAAGGGTGCCCGCACAGATCCTGTCATTATCAAACAAGTAACTCAATTACCGATAGTCAACAACAACGCAGTCCCATGGAATTATGAACGAGTGACAGTGACTTACAAGGGGAAAGAGGTTAAAGAAGAAGTGTGTGAGACCCATGGTTTGTCTCGATCGGGAAGATGCTTTGCCCCCGAAAAGTTAAGAAAAGCTAAAGACCTCCAAAGATAACTAGTGTTGGTGAACAAAGCTGTGACCGAGGAAGAAGCAGAGGAATTTCTGAGAAAGATGAAAGTGCAGGACTATTCCATTGTGGAGCAGTTAAGGAAGACACCGGCTCAGATCTCGCTATTGTCATTATTGATCCATTCAGACGAGCACCGTTGGGCTTTGATGAAGATCTTGAATGAGGCCCACGTTCCTGACAAAATCTCAGTAAACCACTTGGAAAAGATAGATAATAAGATATTTGAGGTGAATAGGGTTACTTTCTCCAACGATGAGTTGCCCGTGGAGGGAACTGAGCATAATAGGGCCCTGTATTTGATGGTGAAATGTGAAGATTTTGTGGTCACCCGAGTTCTAGTCAACAATGGGTCTAGTACAAACATTTTTCCCCTCTCCATGTTGAACAAGCTGAAAGTGGATAATGATAGAATTCACAAGAACAACATTAGTGTTCGGGGGTTCGACGATGGGGGAAAAGATTCAGTGGGTGATATAATACTAGAGTTAACCATAGGGCCCGTTGAGTTCACTATGGAATTTCAAGTGTTGGATGTGGCAGTCTATTATAACCTTTTGCTAGGGCACCCCTGGATTCATGCTGCTAAAGCGGTCCCGTCTACTATGCATCAAATGGTCAAGTTTGAATGGGATAGACAGGAAATTGTTGTGTATGGCAAAGATAATTTGTGTGTTCTCAGTGATGTCATTGTTTCGTTCATAGAGTTTGAAGATGACAAGGGACCATGGGTTTATTAGGTTTTTGACACAGTATCGGTACAGAGAATTCCAGAAGGGAGGTGCGTTCCAACTCTGAGGGTAGCTGCTACATCAGTCATGGTAGCTGTTGAAATGTTGAAAAATGGTTTTGTACCGGGCAAGGGTTTGGGTGCATATCTGCAAGGTATCGTACAACCGGTTTTTCTTCCTAAAAACTTGGATACATTTGGTCTGGGGTTCAAGCCCACAATTGCAGATGTGAGAAGAGCCAGAAAAATAAAACAGAGAGCATGGGACCTTTCAAAGCCAGTCCCGTGTCTTTCCAGATCATTTTTCAGGCTTGGTACCAGAAAGAACCCAGAGACGATGGTTCCCAGTTCGTTGGTTGATACGGATGGAGATTTGATGGAAAAGTTCGAGAGGATATTGGACGAAGTGAACATGGTGGAAGCTGGAGAGGGTTCTAGCGAGGCGGATGTGCAATTTGTTGGGCCCAGTACAAGGATTAACAATTGGAAAGCTACTCCTCTCCCCACCAGGAAGGAGTTTTGGTAGTTTGCTTTGATTTTCTTTCAGTTTATATGGATTATTCCAGGGTTGTAATTGAGATTCTATGTTCCGTTCATTTGGATGTATAAACCTTGTTGTCTTTAAGTTCAATTGAAATGCAATTTCCCTTATCTTTCTTTCTGATAGTTTTATTTTTGTTTTTCTTTTCTTTCTTGTACAGTTCTTTTTATGCTGGCTTCAATGATATGACATGCATGAGGAATCTCCGGCCTAGTCTTAAAAGCCAATCTAATTCTGAAATAGTAATTCAAGACATAGAATGTGATGTTGAATCGGAATATGATGATGATGAAGCCTTTGAAGAGATTAGTAAGAACTAAGCCATTTTGAAGAAAACCCCAAGCCTAACCTGAGTGATATAGAAGCAGTCAATTTAGGGGACCAAGATAATATCGGAGAAACTAAGATAAGTGTTCGTCTGGAACCACAAATGAGGGAAGAGATAACCAAAGCATTGTTTGAATTCAAAGATATTTTTGCATGGTCCTATGACGACATGCCAGGTCTAAGCACTGACTTGGTGGTTCATAAATTGCCCACTGACCCGGCATGCCCCCCTGTCAAGCAGAAGCTGAGGAAATTTAAAACTGATATGAGTGTGAAGATCAAGGAAGAGTACACCAAGCCATTCGATGCAAAGGTCATTCGGGTCACTCGGTATCCCACTTGGTTAGCCAATGTAGTGCCTGTGCCGAAAAAGGATGGCGAAACTAGGGGTGTGTGTTGATTATCGAGATCTCAACAAGGCAAGTCCCAAGGATAACTTCCCACTGCCGAACATCCATATATTGATCGATAATTGTGCCAAACATGAGATTAGTTCTTTTATGGATATGCGAGCTACCATCAGATCTTTATGGATGAGGAGGACGCAGAAAAGACAGCATTCATCACGCCATGGGGAACGTACTGTTATCGAGTCATGCCATTCGGTCTGAAAAATGCTGGGGCAACCTACATGAGGGCAATGACGACCATATTCCATGACATGATACACAAGGAGATCGAGGTTTATGTAGATGATATGATTGTAAAGTCCAGAAAGCAGTCTGACCATATCAGAGATCTGAGAAAGTTCTTCCAAAGGCTTCGCAGGTACAATCTCATGCTCAACCCTGCAAAATGCGCATTCTGTGTCCCGTCTAGAAAGTTGTTGGGATTCATAGTCAGCCGCCGAGGTATTGAATTAGACCCGTCAAAGATCAAAGCTATCCAGGAACTGCCACCCCCAAAGAACAAGACCGAGGTGATGAGTCTGTTGGGGAGATTGAATTACATCAACTGGTTTATTGCTCAGCTCACGACAACTTGTGAGCCCATCTTCAAACTATTAAAGAAAGATGTTGCGGTTAAGTGGACAGATGAATGTCAGGAAGAATTTGATAAGATAAAGGGGTACTTGTCAAACCCACCTATGTTGGTCCCTCCAGAACTAGGGAGACCTTTAATTCTGTATTTGACGGTCTTGGACAATTCATTTGGATGTGTGTTGGGACAGCATGACATCACCGGTAGGAAGGAGCAGACCATATATTATCTCAGTAAGAAATTCACATCTTACGAGGTTAAGTACACTCATCTTGAGAGGACGTGTTGCGCCCTAACTTAGGTAGCCCATAAGCCGAAACATTATTTGTCATCTTATACTACTTACCTCATCTCTCGCTTGGATACGTTGAAGTATATCTTCCAGAAGCCTATGCCCACGGGAAGGCTTGCAAAGTGGAAGATCTTGCTCACAGAATTTGACATTGTCTACGTGACCCGGACTATGATGAAAGCACAAGCGTTGGTCGACCATTTGGCTGAGAATCCTGTGGATGGAGAATACGAACCTTTGAAGACGTATTTCCCTAATGAAGAGGTAATGCACATTGAGGAGTTGGAACATAGTGAAAGGCCAGGATGGAAACTTTTCTTTGATGGGGCCGCTAATATGAAAGGCGTTGGGATATGAGCGGTACTTGTTTCTGAAATAGAGCATCATTACCCTATTACGGCTCAACTACGGTTCTACTGTACTAACAATATGGCTGAGTACGAGGCATGCATTTTGGGTTTGAGGATGGCTGTGGATATGGGTGTCCAGGAAGTCTTGGTCTTGGGTGACTCAGACATTCTGGTGCACCAGATTCAGGGAGAGTGAGAAACACGGGATTTAAAACTCATACCATATCGATAATGTTTACATGATCTTTGTCAATGATTCCAATCGATAGGGTTCAGGCATATTCGGAGGATTCATAATGAGATCACTAATGCCTTGGCTACTCTGGCTCAATGCTACATCATCCGGATAAGGCTTATGTTGACCCGTTGCATATTCAGATCCATGACCAGCATGCTTATTGTAATGTGGTGGAAGAAGAACTTGACGGTGAGCCTTGGTTTCATGATATCAAGGAATATATTAGGATGGGGGTGTATCCAGTATAAGCCACAGGTGATCAAAAGAGAACAATTAGGCGATTGGCAAACGACTTTTTCTTCAGCGGAGGGGATTTGTACAAAAGGACTCCAGATCTTGGATTGCTGAGATGCATAGATGCTAGGCAGGCCACAACTATTATGACTGAAGTACATTCTGGAGTCTGTGGACCGCACATGAGTGGGTATGTGCTGTCAAAGAAGATTCTTTGGGCAAGTTATTATTGGCTCACTATGGAGCGAGATTGTATCAGTTTTATGCGTAAATGTCATCAGTGCCAAGTGCATGGAGATTTGATTCATTTTCCACCATCTGAATTACACACGATGTCTGCACCGTGGCCTTTTGTTGCGTGGGGCATGGATGTCATTGGGCCAATTGAGCCATCAATATCGAATGGGTACAGGTTCATTCTGGCGGCCATAGATTATTTCACCAACTGGGTTGAGGCTAAAACATTCAAGTATGTAACCAAGAAGACGGTGGTTGATTTTGTGCACTCAAATATCATTTGCCAGTTCGGGATACCGAAGGTAATCATCACAGATAACAGTGCTAATCTCAACAGTCATTTGATGAAAGAGGTATGTCAACAGTTTAAGATTACGCACCGCAATTCCACCCCATATCGTCCCAAGGCAAATGGAGCAGTTGAGGCAGCTAACAAGAACATAAAAAAGACACTTCGAAAAATGGTGGAGGGTTCTAGGCAGTGGCATGAAAAGCTGCAGTTTGCATTGCTGGGTTATCGCACTACTGTCTGTACTTCAGTAGGGGCACCTTCTTATTTGTTGGTGTATGGCACCGAAGTAGTGATACCCGCAGAAGTGGAAATTCCATCCCTTTGAATTATCGCGGAGGCTGAGATCGATGATGATGAGTGGGTCAAAACCCGTCTGGAGCAATTAAGTTTGATCGATGAGAAGAGACTGGCAGCAGTGTGTCACGGCCAGTTGTATCAACAGAGAATGGCAAGAGCATACAATAAGAAGGTGCGTCCACGGAAGTTTGAAGTGGGTCAGTTAGTATTGAAACTTATCCTTCCTCATTAGGCCGAAGCAAAAAAGCAAGTTCGCCCCAAATTGGCAGGGGTCATTCATCGTAACTAGAGTGTTGTCAAATGACACTTTGTATTTAACAGATATAGAAGGCAAATGTGTAGAAATGGCCATCAATTCCGATGCGGTCAAGAGATACTATGTATGATTTTCTTTGGTTAATTTATATTTGTTTGTACTTGGCATATTTCTGAAGATTTGGAATGACGAAGGCATTTTGTTCTGCTATCTAAAATACTTTATCCTTTGTTACCCCCCTTTAAACCTATTTATTTTCTTTCATACCCCTCTTTCGGAATCGGTAGCAAATATCGGAAACGCAAGCGTGAAAGATAAGTAAAGGAAGAAGAGAAAAAGAGAAAGAAAAAGAAAAGAGAAAGAAAAGAATGAAAAAAAGAGAGAAAAGAAAAAAAAAGAAAAAGAAGAAGAAAAACAACAAAAAGAGAAAAGAAAGCAAAAAATGAAGAAAAGAAAGAGAAAAGAGAAAACCACAACAACAAAGTAATTTCTATGACATGAACTGCGTTCGACCAGATTCCTTTTAAGGATACGTAGGCAGCCTCACGGTTCGGTCCCATCAAAATAAAAATTCAAAAAGTCCCCAAACAAGAAACTGGGGCAGAAGTTGTGGTTGTTGTAAGAAATCTGATTTCGAAAGTTGTAATTTTGAACCCATTCGAATTGTTTTGAGCCTTTTATACCATTTCTTTCTAATCCCATCCAAAAGCCCACATTACGGTCCAATGAAAGTCCTTCCGATCAGTCTTCGAGAAATGCCAAGTCGAGCAGGTAGAGGTGATTCATATCAGGGGCAACACTCTGGTCCAAACGGGAAAAAGAAATCAAAAATGAGAGAGTCTTATTGGTGAAAACCCTCACGGGCACCGTAAGACGACGGTAAGTTGAGAGAAAGAATAAAAATGAGAGAGTTTTATTGGTGAAAACCCTCACAGGCACCGTAAGGCGACGAGAGCAGAGAAAAATAAAAATGAGAGAGTCTTATTGGTGAAAACCCTCGCGGGCACCTTAAGGCGAAAGTGAGTTGACGGATGAACGAATGAAAGAGGTTTGCTGGTGAAAACCTTTCAAGGCATCGCAGGATGAACAAGGTCAGGATTTGGGTGAAGAAATTAGGTTATGGAAATTCCGGGGCAACAAAGTATAGCAACTAAAAGTTGATTGGTTGGACAGATTGGGCCGATTAATCCGAAATGCATGTCATGATCATTGGTGTCAGCTGCTCCACTCAGATAAGACTCTTTTCTTTTTCCTTTTCAGATAGTCTTCCAGTTTTGGATTTTCTTATCCTTAACTTTGAAAGTCATTGCATTTCATTTCTTTTGGGTTTATTTCTCTAAGATGCTCCCAATGTCAGTTCTGTTTAAGCAAATAATAAGGAATTTCAAAGCTCACTACCAACTTCAAGATTGCAAAGCACAATGCGGCCAGAGTATACCGAAGATAGCACGATGTAAAGTGGGAAAAAGGGCAAAGTTCCATCGGCAGAGTGATTTTGTAATTTCATGGGAGCTACAGAGGTTCAGTTAAAGGGGTCAGAGGTGTGAAACAAAGGTTCAGGTATAGAAAACTTGGGTCATCCAGGGTCATAGGGTTTGGAAGTCAATTAAAAAGTCAAGTGACTCAGGGCTAGTTCGGGGGAAGGAGTCAAAACAAAACAATGCAGCAGAGAGACCTTCCGCAAGAATGCCATCAACCAACCACCATATTTTAAACTGACAAGATTTTTCTTTGATTGAAACAGGGGAAAAAAATTTCGTTTGTTTCGGAGAAACCCTCCGCAAGGAAAAGCAAGCACCAGACAGGTTTGACCGTAAACTCTCAGGACCTTCCTAGAAAATGTGGCTTAGTTATAATTCAAAACAATCATGAATAGCATAGAGGAAGGTAAGCTAGTTTCAAAGTTTGCATGTTTAAGATAGAATTCAATTAGGAGTTTTCAGGATTCCCCCCCCCCCCCTGAATAATGGGACCTAGTTTTAAGATTTCCATTAGATCACAAGATGTATCGTAAATTCTGTCTTAGGGTAGCATAATTCAGTCGTAAAAGTGTTATTGTTTAGGACAAGACTTGATTTTGAGTTTCAGGACCCTCCTGGATAATGGGATGTAGTTTTAAAACTTGCTTGGATAGCAAAACTTAGCATAAGTCACACCTTTAGAAGATATAACTTAGATTTAAAATTGTCGTTTAATTAAGAGTTGTCAGGACCCCCTGGATAATGGGACCTAGCTTTCAAATTCTTAGTAATATTTGGTAATATGATTCAGTTTAACACTCACATCTGTGCCCAGTTACCAAATTGGGACAGAAAATTTTCTTTGTTTTGTCTATTTTTTGTTGAAATCAGGTACCCACTTGGAGAATAGGGAGAAGCAGTTCAAGTCTAGCAGTCAGGAGCCCACCTGGAGAGCAGGGAATACATTCAAATCTAGCAGTTAGGAGCCCGCCTGGAGAGCAGGGAATACATTCAAGTCTAGCAGTCAGGAGCCCGCCTGGAGAGCAGGGAATACATTCAAGTCTAGCAGTCAGGAGCCCGCTTGGAGAGCATAGAATACATTCAAGTTTAGAAGTCAGGAGCCTGCTTGGAGAGCAGGGAATACATTTCAAGTCAGCAATCAGGAGCCCACCTGGAGAACAAGGGAGTATAACTCAAGTTTTAGTTTTCAAGTTCTTATTGATATTTGGTAATGTGGTTCGTTTTACACTTACATATGTGCCCAGATACCCAAACTGGGGCAGAAAATTTTTCTTTGTTTTTGTCTATTTTGTTGAAGTCAGGGGCCTGCCTGGAGAGCAGGGAATACATTTCAAGTTAGCAGTCAGGAGCCCGCCTGGAGAGCAGGGAATACATTTCAAGTCAGCAATCAGGAGCTTGCCTAGAGAGCAGGGAATACATTTCAAGTTTAGCAATCAGGAGCCTGCTTGGAGAGCAGGGAATACATTTCAAGTCAACAATCAGGAGCCCGCCTGGAGAGCAGAGAATACATTTCAAGTTAGCAGTCAGGAGCCCGTTTGGAGAGCAGGAAATAGATTTCAAGTTAGCAGTCAGGAGCCCGCCTGAAGAGCAGGGAATATATTTCAAGTTCAGCAATCAGGAGCCCGCCTGGAGAGCAGGGAATACATTCAAGTTCAGCAGTCAACAATCCACCTGGAGGAAAGAAAACATCTCAAAGTGTAGTTGGCAGTCAGGCATCCACCTGGATAAAAGGAAAATATCTCAAATTATAATTCAAGGCGGCAACAAAGGGATTCCACCGGGAGAATGCAAGACAACAAGGCAACAAGAACCATAAGAGCAAGTTTGAAGATATAGATAGGATTTTGTAATGCATAGATCATAGTCTATTCTAGCGTCTTTTTATTTTATCATGGTGTAATAAGGGGATGCAGTAAGCAGTAGCAGCAGTAGCAACAACAGTGAAATCACAGCTTCATGGTAGTCCCAACTACCGAAACTTCCCGAACTACACTGACCTGATTCCTTTATAACCAAGGATATGTAGGCAACCTCGGAAGCAGGGTGCGATCAAATCTTTCAAAATGCTTCCCACGGAGTATTCAAAAGGGCAAAAATCGCTCGTATCCGCTCACTTTATCTTTGCACGAAAACTCTTCGTGTTTCCGGGCAAAGAGGGGCAGCTGTGAGCACGTGATTTTTGCCCTATATGAATTACTCCCATAAATTCAAAACAAACTAATTTCTTTTCATTATTTGCAATTTTGTGGATTTTGTGGCATTTTCTGATAATTGTTTGCATTTGTATGTGCATTTTTTTGTTTAATTAATGAAAAATACAAAAATATGCTGCATTAGCATTTAGGATCTAATTTTGCATTCTTGAATTAATTAGTAATTTAGTGTTTTATAAAAATGGAAAAAATCACAAAATAGTTTATTTTGCTCTTTTAATTTTAATTCTTGAACTTTGGTAGTTTTTTCCTTTAAATTTGGTTTTAATTAATTGTAGTAAGTATTATTTGTGGTAATTAATTTGCTAAGATAATTTGATTAGAAATTAATTTAGGTTTATTTTTAGTTTTAATTTAAAAGAAATTAAAAAGAGTTAATTTAAAAAAGGAAAAGAGAAAGAATTAAATGGTTCAAAGGTTTTGGGCCATGTTTGATTTGAATTACCCCATCCCAATAGATTCCTCCTCAAAACCCGGTTAATCACAGCCCAAACCCATTACAATACCCGCCCAATTGCAGCCCAGATCCGCCCCAATACTCGGTCCGGCCAGTTAATAAATCAAACGACGCCGTTTGGGATTGTGGAATCTGAGCCGTTGATCTCCCCTTGATCAAACGGCTCAAAACTGAAGCTTCATAAGTATATTAGTGTCCAAACGCACCCCCTACCCCCTCTCATCGTCCTCACACACTCAAAGAATCCTTCACCGCCTCCGCCGTGAGCCGCCTGCCGGAAATCGCCTCCGCCGGCGGCGTTGCTCCAATTGACCTCATTTTTACACCATCGATTCTTCTCTTTCTTCTCTTTCCAAATCTCCAAATCCTCACTCTCGAATCCCAGCCCAGCCTCTCGAATTTTGAATCGAAAGGAATGACTGGAAACCTAACTCATCCGATTGGCCCCAAAATAACACCCTGTAACCCTTTGACCCCCTCATACCTGTTTCACAATTGGTTTTCCTCGAATCTTCACCAGACCAGTTTAATCTGGATTTGAAAATACGAACCCTAAGTCCCAAAAATCAGAGTAGCAAGGTTTCGAAATTTTTGAGTTTGAAATTGACTTTAATCGTGTGCTTTCAGTCGAGAACACACGGTTAAAGTCTATCTCGTCCAAAAATCAGGGGGTTCATTTGAAGATTAGTTCAAGACTTGTGACGGTCCGGCTTGGCAGGTTTTCCTAGTATTTTATATATCCCATTTTTCTTATCTTCTTCTACTTTTCTTCTTCTTCTTCTATGTTCTTAAAATCACCACTGCATGTGTTTCTTTTTAAGTCAGGATTAATGGTTAGTTATTAGCTTCTTGAGTTTTGTTTGAGTTCGTTAGGCTAGTTTGTTTGATTGTTCCCTTTAGTCTTGGGCCGATTGAGAGCACTTGGTTTGAAAGGCTGAATGAAATCCTAATTGCCTTTCATCTTTCTGATCTCTAGTGTCTTCTGAACTTCTGACTTGGACCTAGGCCCATAAGAAAAGGACTAGCCCGGGTTTTCGAAGGCTCATATCTGGTTCGCCTTGGGTCAGCATTGACCTATGCCCATTTAGTTCAAAAGGGAAATAACAGGGGTATGGGGTTAGTTTGGGTATTTGTTTGAGGGAATCTCTCTGATAACAGAAATAGGAAGCTTCTAGTAGGGGTTTTAATTTGAAGTTCAGATTGTTAGTAGGATAGCTTGGTCAAAAAGTCAAAATCTTAGGGATCTCTAAGCTAAAAGCAAATTTGAAAAGGGGTGAAAGGGTAAAACAAAAATCTGAAAGGTTGCCCTATTGGCTTGCCTATAAAGGCACCTTTTCTTGCGTTGAAAGGCAGATCGAAGAGACCCAAGATAGAAGAGAGAAAATGGAGAGAAATACAAATGGCTGTTTTACTGTTCCATTGAAATTGCTTTAGTGATTTCTGATTCTTTTCTTTAATTTCTGAAGAACACTGATTTCTCACTTGGGTATTGAAAAGAACTGGTTTAAGTTTGCTGGTTGGTTTACTGTTCTATTGATTCTTCTAAGTGGATTTTCACTGTTTCAATTGCTGAATCTGGGGCTGTATTTTGCTACTGTTTACTGCTTATCCTTCACTCTTTTTCCTTTGCAATTTCCAGGTATGCTTTCGAAACTATCATGGCATTGAAGCCTGACTAAATCTGTGTAAAGGTTTGGGAGCTTTGAGTTGGAGTTTGAACGAAAACATTAGTTCTTGCTGTGATCACTGCTAGTTTCTGCTATGTTGTGTGATTAAACTCCACAGTTCTGTAGTAGCTTAGTTCTCTTGCATGTGTTGGATTGCTTGTTCATGATTAGTAGCTTAAGGTGGTTTGGTTATTTAGATTAGGTGTTTAATTTCAAATGTTGGCATTGTAATAATGTTTGAATCCTATTGTATGAATGAACTGTTAGACATTTTGTAGTAGAAGATTGCTTGAGGGTGTTTTGAAGTCGATTTTTATCTATTATTCAAGTTGAATACGTCTGTCTGTTTCCTTTAAGGCTGAAACTTAATTTCGATTGAATTAGTTGAGTGCCTTTTTTCTAGAATAAAGTTCTATGGCATGTTAACATTCAACGTGGGTGTTTGGCACATTTCGTTGATGAAAATGAGTATCATTTGTGAATTTGCAAATTTCGAAGTAATATCCATAAGAACATGAATTTAAGATTTTTGTTTAAATGGTCATCTTGTGTAAGTCAACAATGTCAAAGTGTTTCACGTTCAAGGTCACAATCCTTCACTTGATTTCTTATGTTGTAGTATGCATATTCACAAGTAAAGTTTATGGTGACAACGTTTTGTCATTCGAAATCTTAAAGTTCTCGTAGTGTGTGGATTATGTGTCTATCCTCTGTGTGTTGGTCTTGCCTCCCATATTAATTAAGTTTCTATCGTTATTAAATTGTCTTGTTGGGCTTGTCTTGTGACCTTTTAAGATAGGCTTGGGCTTTGGATATGAGTGTCGGTTCATATTAAAAAGGATATCGGACTGATTATATCGGCATGAACCCATTTAGTTGTGTTAGCTTGAAATTGAAAGGAATCGAGGTGTGGCGTGCCAAAAATTACTATTGCATGACCCTCTTTTCATTAATTTTATCCTTAGATATTGAGGCGCGCCATTTAATTGAATTTTCCATGGCCCTCGCAAAGCTAAAAAACGCGTAGTTGCTTTAGGCGCGTTATTTTAATAATATTACCTTCCTAAACTCGGGTGCGCATTTATGTGACCCAAATCCAAATCCCAACAATGTCAAGATATGTCGAAGACCGCGGGTGCATTTATGTGACGTGGTTCAAGATGTGTTTTAACAGTGTTGCAATATTCTTAAAAATTAATTAAAAGCGGTTAAAAGTTAAAATTTGCATATAGGTTCATAGTTGTTTAAAATCAGATAATATGCCAATTAAAATAGTTGAGCGACCATGCTAGAACTACGAAACTCGGGAATGCCTAACACCTTCTTCCAGACCCGAATTTCTGGTTCGCGGACTGTAATACAGAGTCAATTTTTTCCTCGATTCGGGATTTGAACCGGTGACTTGGGACACCATAAATTATCCCAAGTGACGACTCTGAATTTTAATATAAATAATCCCGTTTCGATTGTCACTTAAATTGGAAAAAATTCCCATTTATACCCTTTCCAAGGGTGTAGGTAAAAAGGAGGTGTGACAGTGACTTCTTCTCTTTTACCATTTTGAGTAATTTTAGCTTAGTTTCAACATTGAATCTTCAAGTTTTATCTAGTAATTAATTATTATGGGGTTTTCTTCATCTATTTCTTTATTTTCTTCTATAATTATGAGTAGCTAGACCCATTAGCTAGGGTTGTGGCTCAACCCTAGTGTGGGTAATTGATGGGTCTTGTGTTTTGATGCTTGATTATCTATGGGTGTTTGATATTTGGACTAATTTAGGGTTTTAATGTTGAATTAGTGGTTGCAAATACTAGTTTATGCCTAGTAGACTTTGGCTCTTCTTTATAAAGAGAGCCTAACTCCATGAAATTGGTCCAACAAGGAATTGGGGCGTATACAAGAGATTGACAGCCCTAATTTAAGGGTTAAACCTAGAGATAGTAATAACCAACTTGAACCTCAATTGCTTGCACAAATTTGCATACCCAATTGGTCTTGAGAAAGTCAATTCGGGCAAAATTACTCGAACTACCGAGAGGTATAGAGTGAGTAGAATCGTGCAATGGTTATATCTTACTCCACAAATGTGACAATCTAGCCTTGGACTCAAGAATTTGTCAATTAACCACTTAGGAGAAAGTCACTACCCTAGTGCCTTTTATCTATTTGAACAACTTGCAATAGTTTAATCTTAGCTTTACCTACCCTAATTTAGCATCGTGGTAGTATAAAATTAGAAGTAAAACCAAAACCAACAATGTTTAGAAGTGTAATTAAGAACAATTATACAACTCCCATTTAGATAGAAATTCAACTCCAATATCTAGCTCCCTGTGGAAGTCGATCCCGACCTTCTCGGGTAAAAGCTGCTTCGACCTCTCTTGCTACTTCATAGTAGTACAGGGTTGGCCTCGATCATACCTCCGTATCCTTGTGCTTGTAGGGTTGCTTCTGAACTGATATTTTGACTACCTTCCCAGTGACACTTTTTTTATCCCCGTAATACTCATATAGTACCTTTAAATATCCTGACTCCTATTTGAATATATCTCAAGTATTATAATGACATTACTGCGAGGCTGAATTCTCTATATTGGGTTTTACTATGTTTATCTTATACGATCTGCTGACTCATCTGTAACCTCCTGTTTAGTCATAACCGGGCTCTTCCTGATCAATAACTAACTACTTTTTAGCCCATTCTCATATCAATATTTCGCGTAATCTTTCTTGGGTTATTTTCTTTGTCTTAACTTACATCTCGCACTGGGTCCTTATTTATTAATAACAGCCCAGTCAGGAACCTTTACTTTCTCTCCTTGACGTTGTTCTTGCACAATATTCTAGAATCGTAGCGTATCTGTAGGATTTTGGATAAGTACCATCTCATTCCTTTTATATTTTTATCACATTCTTCATTTACCATTCCATAGTCACTAGAACCACTTAATTCCGATTTAATACCACATCACTCCATATTCCCCCCTTTAGGGGAGTACTAAGAGTTGAAGCTACAAGGATCTACCTATAGATGTTTTACCTCTTCATCTTGGGTATCGTTTCACAACATTATGATCCTTACTCGCCTTGCGGCAATCCTTCTGTACCAAGGATAATAAATTCCCTTATTCGCAATGGTGACACTTAGCGCAACTGGCACATACAGTCCCTTAAGCTTAACTTTGCTCACATTGCTTGCTTTAGGGAAGCGTCTTCCTGAATGACCTTTCTCTGAATATCTTATGAATCTTCTTCTGTTGTCCATTCTATTATGGCCAGAACGCAATTTGAAATTCTCATGATGTCGCTCATTATCAAATCACTCAGTCTAATTCATGTTTAGTTTACCTTGTTTACTAGTCCATACTGATTTCTATTACTCTGGGGTCTAACTTTTCCTTCTGGTAGCCACTTGGAGTCACGAGCTTATTTCTCGAAATGAGGATATGACTTTATGTCCTATATTGTTTTGTTGTCTCAAGGCCTGTCACCCCTCGTCTTATTTTCTTCGTTTGACTATATATTCTATAACACTCTATCGTTGTCACCCATGTATCACATCTCACTCATAATTCTTCCTTATCTCTCTTCTCATTACTCTACTGATATTTTTGCCTATCCCTTTCTTCTGAAAACTTCAACAAGACATTTTTTCGCTTTTAGCTCTCCTTGCTTCATTCATCGGCTCTTCGGGTTGCTCAACGCCCTTGCTCTACTAGGAAAGAGAATCACACTAAGGTAATATTCATCCTCTCCAGGCATTTCGGTGCCTATCTTCGGATTTTTTTTATCTTGCTAGTATTCACATCTAATTGTAATATTCTAGATTGCATCACCTAGGTGTCTTACAAGGAGATCTATTAGCACATCTGTAATATCCTTTGGAAATGTCAACTAATACAAACAATCCATTCACCATTTTGGGTTACTCTAACCCCACCCGGATTCTAATGTTCCATCATTTTCTTAAACTACACATGTTAACCCCCATAGGGCATAACTGAGATAGGTGCGGCCAATTGTACATACCTCTGTTATTAATGAATGTAACTCAAAATGCTTATATCTCTTTTCCTGAATGGTAAATAAGGATAATCTTCATTATCTGGGTACCTCGTACCCTTTTTCACCTTGCTTCCTTTACTTGTTGAAACTCGTATTTATATTCTGAATCTCTTATTGTCTTTCACCATAAAGGTGTATAGATATTCTTGCCTTAAAGCTCCTTATTAAGAGGATTACACGTCTTAGTACACACATGATCTATTGAAGACCTTATATTTTCTCATCATGAAAAATCGGGTTCCTCTGACTCAACTCTTCCATATCCGTATTCAATCTCTTACCAACTAGACGTATCATAATATTACGGATAAAATAAAATCTAGGAGTTTGAATTCTTATAAATGAGCTCTACCACATGGTCTAGAGTAAAAAGAAAGAGTGACAGTCCTAAATGCCCTGTAGCCTCCTGCTTATAAGTGTGGTGCACAACACACCTATAAACAAGACTCTACTAGACACAGCTTGTAGATTCCCTAGGACAGAACAGCTCTAATACAACTTTTGTCACGACCCAAACCGATGGGCCGAGATGGGCACCCGGTACCTTACTCAACCGAGCACTAACATAACGTATCTTTTCATGTCCTACTATCATAGATAATTGAATCGGAAGGCGACTGTGAGATAAGTAGAATATAACATGTGATACCAACTTATACATAAGATATATGGGCCTATAAGATCAAAATAATTATTCGTATACTGAACATAGGCTGACAAGGCCATACAATCTTTTAGGTACATGACATCCGTCTACAAGTCTCTAAGAATACATAATTTTCATAAAGAACAATACACGTCTAAATCATACCAACCAAATAAGCATCTCCGAAGCAAATGGAGTGCACCAAGACCTTCCGCTGAGCTGATAGCCTACTTGGAGGGCTCTCAACCAGTCTATCGGGACTTGCGGGCAAGAAATGCAGTGTCCCCAGGTAAAAGGGACGTTAGTACGAATAATGTACCGAGTATGTAAGGTACATAACATACATGGAAGAAATATGGAGTAAATGACTCAGCCTATAAATTTGGATAATTCTGTATTTCATGAAATAATTATAGTGTCATGCATATGCGTATGAATGTCATGGCGTGCATAGGTACATGTTTCATAACATCATCAGGCCTCTGAGGGCATCCCATCATATCATCTTGGCCACTATGGGCAAAATCATCATTATACCAGCTAATTAGGTGGTGGTGCGCATATAATACCATAACCTTTTTCCATATTTCATATACATATATATACATATATATACGCGTATATAACGCCATCTTGTCATGGGTCAATGTGCATATATAAATGCATGAAATGCATATGAAATACGTTAATAAAATCTCTCAGTACGTCATAAGTCCATTATGACTTTGATTAATATCATGAAATAAACTTTACCAACTTATGTATTTTTGAGATCCATGAATAGATGATAGAATAATTTGACACATGGGAGAATAAGAATATACACATCTCGAGCATTTCTACGAATAGAGTAATTTATGGAAGTTGTGTATTTGCTCGTTTCGTTCATGTCGTATAGATCATGCCAAAAAGAAAGAAGGGATAGCCTTAACATACCCGAGCCGATTCTCTTGACAATCCCTTTAATACATGTCAATTGCGACAAAACACGTAACGGCGGATCAAAATAGAGAAAAATTCGTATTATATTCTTGAAAAAGATTGCACCGTACTTCCTTAGAATCTCAAAATCTCATATTGCTAAGTATTAAATAACCTTTTATGATATTTGATTCTAGCAAAAATCACGTATGTAACTTGTATGGAACTATATATGATTTTGACAATTCACCAGCTCCAACCATTGTCAAAGAACATATGAAAATTGTCTGAAATATATGCTTACACCTTCTAATCTTAAGGGGATAGGCAACCATTAGCTTTCATGTGTTGAGATAAATTGAGATTATTATGCAAACTTTTATAAGAAAGCTAAAGAGAAGTGAATCACTTTGTATGCTTTAACAATGTGACACCTTGTTACATAGTGTATGAGTCACTTATTGCATTTATTATCCACTTCATGGGCTGCCACTTGGTGCCTTTAACATTATCCAAATAATTCACCTTTTTCATAATTAACTCATTAATCTCCCCACTAATCTAATAATTAACCAATAACCCACAAGATTAAGAATTATCTCAAATTACATAAAATACTACTTACTTTTAATACACTTTATATACCTTACTATCATGGTCATATGGTATCTCACCTTCACGAATTTACCCATCACTTGTTTGAAATAACATAATCCTTATTATCTCCAAATAATCTTTTCCTTGGACTGATGTCAATTACCTTACGACAAATCAACGTACAATTCTACAGGGTGCAACATCGTCGTAATTTAATACTGCAAAGAGTAACATCATCGTAATGTAATACTGCAAGGCGTAACATCATCGTAATATAATATTGCAAGATGTAACATCATCGTAATATAATATTGCGGGACGTAATATTGACGTAATATTGCGGGGCGTAACATCTAAACCCGAATGATCCACAGATCCCTTCGTGGACATCTCACATAACATAATTAGCTTTGGAGGCTCCCAAACATCAGTCCACGAGCCTTGGAAACATTTCCTGTACAATTGGCCTCCTTTAGCACGCAGAGCCCGGGATGCCTTGGGATCTTCAGAAAATATACCGTGCTCGAGGTAATTAATGATCTCATTCCTCCAGTCCTAGACCAAATTTGTCGCATTTACCTCGTAATAGCTGTCTGCATCCAGAACCTAGTGCATAAGCTGTATGACTGTACCGGAGTTAGATATCTTCATTTCCCTTGACGAGTCCAGGTTAGCTAATGTGTTTGCTTCTGCATTTTCTTCCCTCGGGATATGCGTAATTGACCACTCCAAGAATCCAGCAAGCAGAGCCTGAACCTTCACTATGTATTGTGATGATAGGCTATATTTTCGTATTTTAGTCGCTTATTACACTCTAATTTACTGTACTTTAATTAAGTTTGAGCTTTAATCGCTAGTGTTTTTTACTTATTGTGTATGTTATGCCTTGTAGGAGTGTATCCATGCTATGTAGATGCTATGGAATGAATTAAAGTTAATTTGGAGCTAAATTGATCAATTTGGAGCATTGAAGTCTGAGTAAAAGCCAAATACATGAAGCCGGGATCGTGTTCGGAGGTCGTGTACCAAGACTGTATGTTAAAAGAGGACGAAATAAGTTCACTCTGAGAAAACTACACTGTCGCGCCGCATCGGGCGCCGCAAGGCGCAGCACAATAGTGTAAAATGATGCATGACACAAAAAGAATAGGATGCATATAAAATGCACTAACGCGCTGCATAGTACGGTGCAGCCTGCAGCGCAACTGTTCAACTTTTACAGAGCTAAGTCCTAGTTCGCGCATGAAAGGGTTTTTTCGTTTGGGCCCGACCCTATTTGGTATAAATACATGTAAAAACGTCATTTGGAAGAGGTTGGATATACTTTTGACACAGATTCGACCTAAGGAGGCAGAGACACAATAGGAGCAAGGTGGGAATTCTTCTATGAGTTTTTCCTTCCTCTTCTTATTTTTTATTGTTGGTTATGACTTTTAGTATTGTTGTCACGACCCGATTTCCATCCCTTGGGAGTCGTGATGGCGCCTACTAATGTGAGCTAGGCAAGCCAATCCTTTGAACTAATTAATTCATTACCCATTTATTACCTTTTAACAATGATAAAACAACAACGTGTAAACAACGGAAATTTAGAATGAGCGGAAGAAAACAATAAAATATCCGAACATGTAACTATTACAACATTTTAAGCCTTAACCACCCAGAACTGGCATCACAGTACCACAAACGATCTAAGAGTGCTAAATACAAAGTCTGAAAATAAAAGACACACTGTTTCTGAAGCAAAGAGATGAAACAGGAAATAAAGGATAGAGGAGACGCCAGAGCCTGTGGACGCCTGCAGGTCTACCTTGGATCTCTGCATAGACTGAAGGTAGCCTCCAAACTACGGTCCAAAAGCTGCTCCGAGATCTGCACATAGTGCAGAGTGTAGTATCAGCACAACCGACCCCATGTGCTGGTAAGTGCCTATCCTAACCTCGGCGAAGTATTGATGAGGATAGGACCAGACTACCAAATAAACCCGTGCAATTCAAATATATATAAAAGAAAAGAAATATAGAAATAAACAGTCAAGTATGGGAGGGGGAGCATGCTGTGGGGAAGATAACAATTCCGAATAGAAAGACATCAAGTAAACGAAAGAAACAATATAATTCGGATATCAACCAAAGAATCAGAAATCAATAAATGCACGGCATCACCCTTCGTGATTTTACTCTCGTCCTCACCAAAGCAATCATATAATAAAAATGTGCACGACATCACCCTTTGTGCTTTTACTCTCTTTCCTCACCATATAATCAATATAATCGGCACGGAATGTTACATCGTGAGGCATAGCATCACCCTTCGTGCTTTACACTCTTTCTTCACAATCATACACGGCATCACCCTTCGTGCTTTACACTCTTTCCTCACAAAAACAAACAATGCACGGAATCACCCTTTGTGCTTCAACTCTCTTCCTCACCCAAACAACAACCACAAACAATAGGGCAAGGGAATAAATGAGATTGCAATAAGGATCCCAGCAATGAAGCATCAATTCAACAATTAAATCCCGGCGAGGGAACAACATCAATGATATCAACATCCTGGCAAGGGAGATAACAAATAAATCAATAATAGCCCGGCAAGGGCGACAACATAATGATCTCTTCTCTTTCTCACTTTTACTTCACAATTCACTTCACAACTCGAGCCGAGGCTCTAGAGGTTCAACTATCACTTATACCTTCACAATTCATTATACAACTTGAGCCAGCGCTCCTCAATGTTCATAGGTCACAATTCCTTCCTCAAACTTTACACAACAAATAGAAACCATTACCAAGGCATGAAAGATACAACGAAGTTATGATAATCACAATGTAAAGACTCACGGGCATGCTAGACACCAACGTATAGATACTCGTCACAATGCCTATACGTCGTACTCCACAATTACCACATAGCAAATAGGACTCGACTCCTAATCCCTCAAGCTAAGGTTAGACCAAACACTTACCTCGAACTTCTACGGCTAACTGAAGCCTCAAACACCGCTTTTCCTTTAGAATTTGGCTCCAAATCAATTGTATATAGACATAATCGACTTAATGACATCAATTACGCTAAACAATTTAATTCCAATGCTTAATTATAGATTCCGTATCATTCTTCCCAAAAAGTCAAAAATCGACCTCGGGTCCGCTTGGTCAAAACACGAGGTTCGGACCAAAACCCTATCACCCATTCACCCACTAGCCCGAACATGTAATTAGCTTTGAAATCCGACCCCAAAACGAGGTCTAAATTCCATTTATACAAAAAGCCCTAACTCTACCCAAATCCCTAATTTTCTACCCTTAAGAACATGATTTAAGCCTAAAAATCTAATGGGTGTTGATAAAAATGGAAGAAAACGAGCATAGGATTACATACCTATGAAGTTATGGTGAAGTTTCTCTTCAAAAATCGCCCAAGAGGTGAGGAGAAGAAGAAGTTATGAAATTTTTGATTAAGTCCCGAATGTGCTGGTTTCTGTTTAAATGACTAGGCAAATTTGTTCTTTGCGATTGCGGACAAAGGAATGTGATCGCATAGAGTAAGTGTGACTGGGCACTGCGATCGCAGACAAGGCTATGCGATCGCATAGAGTAAAATGGATTCCCTTCCCAAGCTTGGGCTAACACATTGCGATCGCGGAGGAAACAGTGCAATCGCATAAAACAAAAATGGACCTCTCAGACTATACTCTACACGATCGCGGAAGGAACTACGCGATCGCATAGCACAAAATAGAACCCCTGAAATTTACACTATGCGATTGCGAACATCCCTATGCGATCGCATAGCACAAACACCTGGACACCAGCAGACAGCAGATTCTGCAACTTTCCTAAGTTCAAAAACACTCTGACGCCTATCTGAAACTTACCCGAGTCCTCGGGGCTCCAACCCAAACATGCACACTACCTCAAAAATACCCTACAGACTTATTCGTGTATTCAAATCACCAAAATAACATTATGAATATCGAATTACACCTCAAGATCAATGAAATTTCTCAAAACTCTTTAAACATCAATTTTTGCATTTAAGTTCCGAATCAGGTCAAATGGATTCCGATTCTTACCAAACTTTACCGACAATACATAAAAATCATATAGAACCTGTATCGGGCTCCGGAACCATAATAAGAGCCCGATACCACAGGGTTTGCCATAACATTTCACTTTCAAAAACCTTTATATTTTTCAGAAAACAATTTCTTTGAAAAATTTATTTCTTGGGCTTGGGACCTCGGAATTCGATTTCGGGCATACGCCCAAGTCCCATATTTTCCTACGGACCTTCCGGGACTATCAAATCACGGGTCCGGGTCCGTTTACTCAAAATATTGACCAAAGTCAACTTAATTTATTTTATAGCCAAAATTTATTATTTTCACAGATTTTCACATACAGGCTTTTTGGCTACGCACCCGGACTGCGCATGCAAATTGAGGTGATGCTAAAAGAGGTTTTTAAGGCCTCAAAACGTAGAATTTCATTTATTCTCCACCTCTAAAACAACGGTTCGTCCTCGAACGGACATAAAAAAGTACTTGAGTCGGGGAAAAGATGGGGATAACGGCTCTACATATCGGACTCGAACTTCCAGGTCGATGCCTTAGCAGGCTGACCTCTGTACTGAACACGGACATAAGGAAAAATCTTCGATCTCAACTGACAAACCTGCCGGTCTAGAATGGCTACCGGCTCCTCCTCATAAGACAAGTCCTCGTCCAACTGGACAGTGCTGAAATCTAACACGTGGGATGGATCGTCGTGATATTTCCGAAGCATGGACACATGAAACACTAGATGCACGGCTGATAACCTCGAAGGCAATGCAAGTCTATAAGCCACCTCTCCCACTCGATCAAGAATCTCAAACGGGCCAATGAACCTAGGTCTAAGCTTGCCCTTCTTCCCAAATCTCATCACGCCCTTCATAGGCGACACTCGAAGCAATACCCGCTCACCGACCATGAAAGCCAAATCTCGAACCTTATAGTCGGCATAGCTCTTTTGCCTGGACTGAGTTGTACGAAGCCTATCCTGAATAATCCTGACCTTGTCCAAGGCATCCTGAACCAGATCCGTACCCAACAACCGAGCCTCTCTCGGCTCAAACCATCCAACCGGAGACTGACACCGCCTACCATATAAAGCCTTATAAGGAGCCATCTGAATACTCGACTGGTAGTTGTTGTTGTAGGCAAACTCTGCTAAGGGCAAAACCTGATCCCACGAGCCTCCAAAATCAATGACACAAGCTCGGAGCATATCCTCCAAAATCTGAATGGTCCGCTCGGACTGCCCGTCCGTCTGAGGATGAAATGCTGTGCTTAACTCAACCCGTGTGCCCAACTATCGCTGAACTACTATCCAAAAATGCGAGGTAAACTGCATACCTTAGTCCAAAATAGACTCAGGCACACCATGAAGACGAACAATCTCCCGGATATAGATCTCAGCTAACCTCACGGAAGAATAGGAGACTGCCACAGGAATGAAATGCGCTGACTTGGTCAGCCTATCAACAATAACTTATACTGAATCAAACTTCCTCTGAGTCTGTGGGAGTCTAACAATGAAGTCCATAGTGATCCACTCCCACTTCCACTCAGGAATCTCAATCTTCTGGAACAAACCACCAGGCCTCTGATGCTCATACTTAACCTGCTAACAATTCAAACATCGAGCCATATATGCAACGATATCCATCTTCATTCTCCGCCACCAATAATTCTACTACAAATCCTGATACATCTTCGCGGTGCCCGGATGAATAGAGTATCGGGAGCTATGGGCCTCCTCTAAAATCAACTCTCGAAGCCCATCTACATTAGGCACACAGACTCGACCCTGTAATCTCAAAACTCCATCATTACCCAAGGAAACCTGCTTGGCACCTCCGTGCTGCACCATGTCTTTGAGGACACACAAATAAGGATCATCATACTGCCGATCTCGAATACGCTCCAATAATAAAGAGCGAGCGACTGTGCAAGCTAACACACGACTGGGCTCAGAAATATCCAACCTCACAAACTGATTAGTCAAAGCCTGAACATCCAAAGTAAGCAGTCTCTCACCGACCGAAATATAAGCAAGACTGCCCATACTGGCTGACTTCCACTCAAAGCATCGGCCAACATATTGGCCTTTCCCGGATGATATAAGATGGTGATATCATAATCTTTCAACAACTCCAACCACCTTCTCTACATCAAATTTAACTCATTTTGCTTGAACAAATATTGAAGACTCTTGTGATCCGTGAACACCTCATATGCCACGCCATACAGATAATGCCTCCAAATCTTTAATGCATGAACAATGACTGCCAACTCCAAATCATGAGCTGGATAGTTATTCTCATGAAACTTCAACTACTGTGAAGCGTAGGAAATGACCTTGTCATCCTGCATCAATACTGCACCAAGTCCAATACGAGATGTATCAGAATAAACTGTATAAGGCCCTGAACCTGTGGGCAAAACCAACACTAGTGCCATAGTCAAAGCTTTTTTGAGCTTCTGAAAGCTCGCCTCACACTCATCCGACCATCTAAACTGGGCACCCTTCTGGGTCAACCTGGTCATCGGGGCTGCGATAGATGAAAACCCCTCCACGAATCGACAATAGTAGCCTGCTAATCCCAAGAAACTCGGAATCTCTGTAGCTGATGCTGGTCTAGGCCAGTTCTTGACTGCCTCAATCTTCTTCGGATCAACCTGAATACCCTCTACTGATACAACATGACCCAGAAATGCAACTGAACTCAACCAGAACTCGCACTTTGAGAACTTAGCATATAACTGACTATCCCTCAAGGTCTGAAGAACCACTCTAAGATGCTACTCGTGCTCCTCCCGACTGCGTGAATAGATCAAAATATCATCAATGAAGACTATCACGAATGAATCTAAATAAGGACTGAACACTCGCTTCATCAAATCCATAAAAGTTGATGAGGAATTTGTCAACCCGAATGACATCACCAAAACTCATAATGCCCGTACATAGTGCGGAAAGCTATCTTAAGGACATCGGATGCCCTAATCCTCAACTGATGGTAGCCATATCTCAAGTCAATCTTCGAAAATACTTTGGCACCCTAAAGCTGATCAAACAAATCATCAATCCTCGGCAATGGATACTTATTCTTGATTGTAACCTTGTTCAACTACCGGTAATCAATGCACATTCTCATCGATCCGTCCTTATTCTTAACAAACAACACCGGCGCACCCCAAGGCGAAACACTCAGCCTAATGAAACCCTTCTCAAGCAAGTTTTGCAACTGCTCCTTCAACTCTTTCAACTCTGGCGGGGCCATACGATACGGCAGAATGGAAATGGGCTGAGTGCCCAGAGCCAAATCAATGCAAAAGTCAATATATCTGTCGGGTGGCATACCCGGCAGGTCTGAAAGGAAAACCTTAGGAAACTCATGAACAACGGGCATAGAATCAATAGAAGGAACTTTGGCACTAGAATCATGAACATATGCCAAATAGGCCAAACACCCCTTCTCGACCATACGTCGAGCCTTCACATAAGAGATAACACTATGGGTAGAATGACCAGGAGTCCCTCTCCACTCCAAATGAGGTAAACCCGGCAAGGCTAAGGTCACAGTCTTGCATGACAGTCCAAGATAGTGTGGTAAGGTGATAATCAGTCTATTCCCATTATGACATCAAAATCAACCATGTCTAGAAGAAGAAAATCTACACAAGTCTCAAGACCCCCAATCACAACTATACATGAATGATGGACTTGATCTACCATAATAGAATCACCTACCGGTGTAGACACATAAATAGGGGAACTCAAAGAATCACTAGGCATGACCAGATAGAGTGCAAAATAAGATGACACATACGAGTACGCAGACCCTACATTAAATAACACTAAAGCATCTCTATCACAAACCAGAACCGTACATGTAATAATTATATCTGAAGCCTCAGCCTCGGGCCTGGCTGGAAGAGCATAACATCGGGTCTAGGCCCTACCACCTTGAACTACATCTCTCGGATGGCCTGCTACTGGCTGGCCTCCACCTCTAGCAGCTTGAGCTCCACCTCTAATACCTCTATCTCCACCTCTAGCACCTTTATCCCCACATCTAGCTGGCTGGGCGGGCTATGGAACACTTGGTGCCTGAACTATGGCACGGGAACCCTAATGCTGAGAGCTACTCAGTGCTCGAGGGAAAAACCTAGCAGTGTGACCCATATCACCACAAGTGTAGCAAGCCGTCAGTTGTTGAGACTACTGGCCCTGACAACCTGAATGACCACCCTGGAAACTCTAAAGCGGCGGTGCATTGATAGGAGCAGGTGGTGCATTATAGGATTGCTGATCAAAATACTGCATATAAGGACCACGGCCACCTGAAGCACGGTGAGAAACCTAAAGAGCTAACTTAAAAGGCCTAGGAGGATGGCCTCTACCATACAAATCCCTACCTCTAGACGAGGTACCACTGAACCTGCCTGAATGGCGGGGCCTCTTGTCCAACCCATGACCACCTCCCTATGATAGAACCATCTCCACTCTTCTAGCCACATTGGCCGCCCCTAGAAAGATATCTCACTCCCAGCAACCCTAGCCATCTGAAGACGAATCGGTTGAATAAGTCCATCAATGAGCCTCCTCACCCTCTCTCTCTCTCTCAGTGGGAAGTATGATAAGGGTATGACTAGCAAAGTCAATGAATCTGGTCTAATACTAGGTAATAGTCATAGAACCCTGCTGGAGATGCTCAAACTGCCTCTGATAGGCCTCTCTCTGAGTGATGGGGAGAAACTTCTCCAGAAATAGCTGAGTAAACTACTCCCAAGTCAAAGCTGGCGATCTGGCTGGTCTAGCCAAACAATAATCCCTCCACCAAGTCTTGGCGAATCCAGACAAGCGAAAAGTAGCAAAATCGACCCCATTAGTCTCAACTACCCCCATGTTCCTGAGAACCTCATGACAATTGTCTAGATAATCCTGGGGATCCTCAGTAGATACACCGTTGAAAGTAGTAGTGAAGATCTTGGTGAACCTATCCAACCTCCATAAAGCATCGGCAAATATAGCCGCTCCATCACCGATCTAAGCTTCTACACCCGGCTGAACTACTCAGCCTAGACGAACCGCTGGAGTCTGAATCTAAGGAGCTACCTACTCCGGAGTGCAAGTAGCAGGAGTCTGGGCTCCTCCTCCAGCCTGAGAGATAGTTGGTGCTACAGGAAGCAAGCCTGCTTGGGTGATACTCTCCATGAGGCCCACTAGACGGACCAGAGCATCTTGAAAAACTAGGGTAGCAATAAACCCTCTGAGACCTGAGCGGAGACACCAGAAATGCTGGGACTGGAACCTTATCATCAAAGTCAACCTAAGGCTCCACCACTGGTGTTGCTGCTCAAAGTTGAGCTCTGACCCTACCTCGGCCTCTAGCACGACCTTGCCCTCTGCCCCTCGTGGGATCTACTGCTGGTGGCTTGGGCTGCTGGTCAGTGGATGAGGAAGCGCATGTTCTTGCCATCTGCGAAAGAATAGAGTAGAAATTCAATTAGTATTGAGAAACCAAACCGCACGACAGGAGAGAATAAATGTGTAGTTGTTCCTAACTCTATAGCCTTTAGGGGATAAATATAGACGTCTCAGTACCGATCCCTCAGACTCTACTAAGCTTGTTTGTGAACTATGAGACCCACGTAACCTAGAGCTCTAATACCAACTTGTCACGACCCGGATTTTCCACCATCGGGAGTCGTGATGGCATCTACTAATGTGAGCTAGGCAAGACAATCCTTTGAAATAATTACTTCATTATCCATTTATTACCTTTTAACAATTATAAAACAACAACGTGTAAACAGCGGAAATTTAGAATGAGCGGAAAAAAACAATAAAATATCCGAACATGTAACTATTACAACACTTTAAGCCTTAATGACCCAGAACTGGCGTCACAGTACCACAGACGGTCTAAGAGTGATAAATACAAAGTCTAAAAATAAAAGACACACTATTTCTGAAGCAAAGAGATGAAACAGGAAATAAAGGAAAGAGGAGACGTCAGAGCCTGTGGACGCCTGCAGGTATACCTTGAATCTCCGCATGGACTGAAGGTAGCCTCCAAACTACGGTCCAAAAGCTGCTCCGGGATTTGTACATAGTGCAGAGTGTAGTATCAGCACAACTAACCCCATGTGCTAGTAAGTGCCTAGCCTAACCTCGGCGAAGTAGTGACGAGGCTAGGACCAAACTACCAAATAAACCCGTGCAATTCAAATATATACAGTAGAAGGAAATACAGAAATAAACAGTCAAGTATGGGAGGGGAAGCATGCTGTGGGGAAGATAACAATTCCGAATAGAAAGACATCAAGTAAACGAAAGAAACAATATAACTCGGATATCAACCAAAGATTCAGAAATCAATAAATACACGACATCACCCTTCGTGATTTTACTCTCGTCCTCACCAAAGCAATCATATAATAAAAATGTGCACGACATCACCCTTCGTGCTTTTACTCTCTTTCCTCACCATATAATCAATATAATCGGCACGGAATAGTACATCGTGCGGCACGGAATCACCCTTCGTGCTTTACACTCTTACTTCACAATCATACACGGCATCACCCTTCGTGTTTTACACTCTTTCCTCACAAAAACAAACAATGCACGGCATCACCCTTCGTGCTTCAATTCTCTTCCTCACCCAAACAACAACCACAAATAATAGGGCAAGGGAATAAATGATATTGCAATAAGGATCCCGGCAAGGGAGCATCAATTCAGCAATTAAATCCCGGCGAGGGAACAACATCAATAATATCAACATCATGACAAGGGAGATAACAAACAAATCAATAATAGCCCGGCAAGGGCGACAACATAATGATCTCTTCTCTTTCTCACTTTTACTTCATAATTCACTTCACAACTCGAGCCAAGGCTCTAGAGGTTCAACTATCACTTATACCTTCACAATTCATTATACAACTTGAGCCAACACTCCTCAATGTTCATAGGTCACAATTACTTCCTCAAACTTTACAGAACAAATAAAAACCATCACCAAGGCATGAAAGATACAACGAAGTCATGATAATCACAATGTAAAGACTCACGGGCATGCTAGACACCAACGTATAGATACTCATCACCATGCCTATACGTCGTACTCCACAATTACCACATAGCAAATAGGACTCGACTCCTAGTCCCTCAAGCTAAGGTTAGACCAAACACTTACCTCGAACTTCTACGGCTAACTGAAGCCTCAAAAACCGCTTTTCCTTTAGAATTTGGCTCCAAATCAATTGTATCTAGACATAATCGACTTAATGACATCAATAAACGCTAAACAAATTAATTCCAATGCTTAATTATAGATTCCCTATCATTCTTCCCAAAAAGTCAAAATTCGACCCTGGCCCGCTTGGTCAAAACACGAGGTTCGGACCAAAACCCGATCACCCATTCACCCAAGAGCCCGAACATGTAATTAGTTTCGAAATCCGACCCCAAAACGAGGTCTAAATTCCATTTATACAAAAAGCCCTAACTCTACCCAAATCCCTAATTTTCTACCCCTAAGAACATGATTTAAGCCTAAAAATCTAATAGGTGTTGATAAAAATGGAAGAAAACGAGCATAGGATTACATACCTATGAAGTTATGGTGAAGTTTCTCTTCAAAAATCGCCCAAGAGGTGAGGAGAAGAAGAAGTTATGAAATTTTTGATTAAGTCCCGAATGTGCTGGTTTCTGTTTAAATGACTGGGCAAATTTGTTCTTTGCGATCGCGGACAAGGGAATGCGATTGCATAGAGTAAATGTGACTGGGCACTGCGATCACAGACAAGGCTATGCGATCGCAGACAAGGCTATGCGATCGCATAGAGTAAAATGGATTCCCTTCCCAAGCTTGGGCTAACACATTGCGATCACAGAGGAAACAGTGCAATCGCATAGAACAAAAATGGCCTCTCAGACTATACTCTACATGATCGCAGAAGGAACTATGCGATTGCATAACACAAAATAGAACCCCTGAAATGTACACTATGCGATCGCATAGCACAAACACCTGGACACCAGCAGACAACAGATTCTGCAACTTTCCTAAGTTCAAAAACACTCTGACGCCTATCCGAAACTCACCCGAGTCCTCGAGGCTCCAACCCAAACATGCACACTACCTCAAAAATACCCTACAGACTTATTCGTGTAATCAAATCACCAAAATAACATCATGAATATCGAATTACACCTCAAGATCAATGAAATTTCTCAAAACTCTTTAAACATCAATTTTTGTATTTAAGTTCCGAATCACGTCAAATGGATTCCGATTCTTACCAAACTTTATCGACAACACATATAAATCATATAGAACCTGTATCGGGCTCCGGAACCATAATAAGAGCCTGATACCATAGGTTTTGACATAACATTTCACTTTCAAAAACCTTTATATTTTTCAGAAAACAATTTCTTTCAAAAATTTATTTCTCGGACTAGGGACTTCGAAATTCGATTCCGGGCATACGCCCAAGTCCCATATTTTCTTACGGACCCACCGGGACAATCAAATTACGGGTCCGGGTCGGTTTACTTAAAATATTGACCGAAGTCAACTTAATTTATTTTATAGCCAAAATTTGTTATTTTCACAGATTTTCACATACAGGCTTTCTGGCTACGCGCCGGACTGTGCACACAAATTGAGGTGATGCTAAAAGAGGTTTTTAAGGCCTCGGAACGTAGAATTTCAATTTAAAAACAAGTGATGACCTTTTGGGTCATCACAATTGTAGTTTTGCATACTATTATGAATAGCTAATTTGTTATCTAGGGTTTTGATGGAACCTTTTGTAGGATAAATTCTTGTTATGTTTTTATATAATTGAGTTGTAGTATAATCTCTATTTGTTCAACTACGTTCTTGTTGTAGTTAATTGATAAGATCTTCAATTAGCTATGCCTATTTAGTATGTATTACTCGGGAGAGAGTGCATATTTAGGTAGTTGTTGAATAACATCACTCCCGATGTATGTGAAGAATCAATAACCAAGGGTTTAAAGGTGGGATTAGGGATAACCAAACCCTGGGTGCGATCTAAGTGAGCTATAATTAAAGCCAACTAGCATAACTCGGGAGAGTATGTCTAGTAAATTATCGTAATTACTCGGGAGAGAATTACAACACGCAGAGCGCTCATGATCGGTAGAGAATACTTAGGCGAAATTATAGAAGACATAGCGGGAAGGATTCCGACAATTGGGGAAATCATAACTCTAGACCTACTTAATCTTGTCTCTAACCCTTAGTATCTTTAGTTGTTAATTTACTATTTAATTTGTTAATTAATTAGTAAAACACAAAAATCTAAATATCTATAAGTTAGGAATTGTTCAAGCTTGTCTTCTTGGTGATAGTGAACAGCTGGAGCTAAACCTTAGTTCTCTGTGGGATTCGACTTCATACTTCTAAACCGGATTATATTTGCAATGACCGCTTAGTCCTTTTTATAAGGCATAGTTGGGCGTGATCAAATTTTGGCACCGTTGCCGGAGAACTAACGGTATAACTGTAGGTGTACATATTTCTAGGTTGCAAGTTTGAACTTTTATTTTTGTTTTCTTGTATTTGATTATTTTTTTATTATTATTATTTTGACTTGAGAGACATGACATCTTGGAATTATAAGAATTTTGATGTTGGTAATTCTACTTTTGATCCTCATTATGCATATTATGGAGGAAACCACCCATTGCAAAATTGTCTAAATATTCCCGAGAGCAAGTTATGTGCACCAACTCAATCTTATGTGTGAAATGTGTATGATATGTGTGGTGGTCAAGATGATCACTTTCATATTTGTGATTATATGTATTATTCTCCCCCAACCCCTTACTATGATGGTTCTACTTTTTCTGGTGAAGTTAATAGGATCAAAGAACCCTGGGAAGCTGACCTGAAGAAAATCGAAGATATGTTAAAGCTAACCATGGATATGTTTAAGTGCCATGTGGAAAAATATGATGAGAAACCACGACAAATACAAAGGCAAGAGGAAACTATTCACAACTTTGAAGCTCAAGCGAATAAATTAATTGAACCTTGTAAAGCACAACTAGTTGACATTGTGGATAGTAGCCAATATAAGTATGAATTGGCTGCAGAAATTGCCATTATACTAGAGGATTCAAAAAAATACGAGGATGAGCTAGAGGAGAAGGCCAGAGTAGAACACCAATAATGAATCGAATTAGATTTTGAGGATGTCGATGTCGTAAAAGAGATACTAGAGTCAACCAAGAATATTGTGGATACATATTTAGTTGACTATATTGTCATTAGTGTTGAGAATGTAGGCAGTCCCAATGTTTATGTAGTTGAGTGCATTGGTCCACACTCCAAGCATTTTTCCACATTGTGTTTGGATGATGATATGGAAATAGAGTCATTCGAGCCATTTGAGGAGTCAAGGAGTAAGGAACAAGATGCCTACATTCTGGAATACTTCTTACTAGAAAGTCGGGAATACACATCTCATCTAAAGGCCAAGAAGTACAGAATACTACATTATTTTATGGGGCCAGTCAGATTCGTTCCACCACCTCAGGAGCATGATCATAGAGCAGAATCAAAACTTGGAGTCCAATTCATAAGTTCAAAGTGGAGGCAGAAAGTGATTCACGTTGTGCCGCGACGTTAAATTAAGCGCTTATTGGGAGGCAACCCAACTTTACTGCTTTCTTTTATTTTATTTTGTTATTTTTTTTAATTGTATTATGTTTATAGTATCGATTTTTGATTTTTTTAGGAACATGAAAAGCAAAGCTATTGAAAAGATGCAATAACAAACCAAATGGTTGGATCAAAGTGTGAGGTATTTGCACGAAGGACCAGGCCTGGTAGAAGCCTGAGTAACCCATGAGATGCTAGTGGTTCAGCCTTTGGCCTACCAGAGAGTTTCTCTTACCCTCTTATGGCTATACTGTGCATTGGGGACAATGCACAATTTTAAGTGTGGGGTGAGGAGATTGTTTGGGAGACTTTTCATGGTACTTTAGTTGTGTTAGTTTAATTAAATAATATTTTTTTAAAAGATTGGACTTTTCCCGATGATGGATCTATTAGAAAATTTTCTTGAGGGATTTAAGTCTAAAAAAAATTAATTTTTTTTTCTTTTGTTAGGTAGTGTAGCAATTATCCCTTGGTTTTTTTTTGTGCCGCGGTTCTTTTCCAAGGGTTTTGTTTGAATCAGGTGTAGTTAGTTTAATTTTGTTTTTGGAGTAGGAGCCAGTGTGAGATGAATTGAATTGAAGCAATATCTCTTGACTTTGTTATACCTTGAGAATAGTGAGTACTTTGGTTGTGACGTTTAGGCTCAGTTTTTGACTCTTGTAGAAGTACCTTAAATTATATGATTTTAACTTTGCTTAACTGCTTTGATTGGAGTGTCTTGATGAATCCAATCCTGAGTGAGTTATGTTCCATGTGTGTGTGAGGTTTGTGTGTTATTCTATGCATTGCATTTGATGCCTAGAACTTGTCCTGTGTGTTTGCAAAGCGAAATAGTAATTTTATTCAGTCTTGGAAGTGATATAGGCGTTTCTTTGTTGAGCCAGATATGTATATTTTACCTACCTAATTGTTATGTATTGTAGTTAACCCCTTTGAGCCTATAATCCTGTTTCTTTGGCAACCACATTACAAGCCTTACCCAATTGTTTGAATTGACCATATATTTGAACCTTTTAACCTCTCATGAGCACTTGAATTGTTATGAACTTTGTAAAAGTTAAAGTGTGGACTGATCGGTTTGGATTTTGAGTGGAACTAATAAAATAAGCAAGAGCCACTTGAATTGAAAAAAAAGAAGAAAAAAGTAGTTGTGTGCATATTTTCATTGATAAGTGGTGACTCATGATGTAATTGTGCTTAAATAATTTGGGAGTTGATGTATATTGATGTGAAGGTGGAGTCATGGTTTGACATAAGTGTGGGGTTTAAAATGTTAAAGTGTATGTATTAAAGTGCTTAGGGAGATGTAGTCACTCTTATATCCAAATATATCCTACCCGTCCCGCAGCCTATATTACAACCAATTAAAATCCTACTTGATCCTAGACTGAATGAGCTCGATTAGCAGAGCAATACACTATGGGCAAGCTTATGGTGCATCTTTTGTGGCATATGAATGTTATTTCTGAGAGTGATTGAATTATTTCTATCTTGAGTTCCTAAGTTCTCTTAAATTTTATTGTGTGGAACTACTCTCTTTTGTTGTGTGAGGGCACTTGATTCATGAAGGAAAGGTAATGTCAGTGATCTCTACGTTAGAGTAAGAGGGTGAGTTGTGAATAATGTGTGGTACTTGTGAGTCAAATCTTGAGGTGAAGATGTTAGGCTATTGTGCTTAGTCTATTTTAAATATTCTTGGTGTGATGAGTTAGGAGAATTGTTTAAAAAAAGGTCGTGTCTATATAAAGTGTAGTTTGATTGCTCGAGGACGAGCAATGGTATAAGTGTGGGGTGTTGATGATAGGATATTATTTCGTATTTTAGTCGCTTATTACACTCTAATTTAATGCACTTTAATTAAGTTTGAGATTTAATCACTAGTATTTTTCACTATTTGTGTATGTTATGCCTTGTAGGAGTGATTCTGAGCTATGTAGATGCTATGAAATGAATTAAAGTTAATTTGGAGCTAAATTGATCAATTTGGAGCTAAATTGATCAATTTGGACCTTTGAAGTCTGAGTAAAAGCCCAATACATTAATCCGGGATTGTGTTCAGAGGTCGTGTACAAAGTCTGGATGTTAAAAGAGGACGAAATAAGTTCACTCTAAGAAAACTACACTGCCGCGCCACATAGGACACCGCAAGGCATGGCGCAGCAGTGTAAAATGATGCATGACACGAAAAGAACAGGCTGCAAATAAAATGCACTAACGCGCCGCACGGTGCCGCGTAGCCTGCGGCGTGGCTGTTCAACTTTACAGAGCTAAGTCATAGTTCGCGCAGGAAAGGGTTTTTTCATTTGGGCCCGACCCTATTTGGTATAAATACATGTAAAAACGCCATTTTGAAGAGGTTGGACATACTTTTGACACAGATTCGACCTAAGGAGGCAGAGACACAATAGGAGCAAGGCGAAGAATTCTTCTACGAGTTTTTCCTTCCTTTTCCTATTTTTTATTGTTGGTTATGACTTTTAGTATTGTATTTTTACATACAATTATGAATAACTAATTTGTTATCTAGGGTTTTGATGGAACCTTTTGTAGGATAAATTCTTGTTATGTTTTTATATAATTGAGTCGTAGTATAATCTCTATTTGTTCAACCACGTTCTTGTTGTAGTTAATTGATAGGATCCTCAATTAGTTGTGCCTATTTAGTATGTATTACTCGGGAGAGAGTGCATATTTAGGTAGTTGTTGAACAACATCACTCCCGACGTATGTGAGGAATCAATAACCAAGGGTTTAAAGGTGGGATAGGGATAACCAAACCTTGGGTGCGATCTAAGTGAGCTATAATTAAAGCCAGCTAGCATAACTCGGGAGAGTATGTCTAGTAAATTGTTGTAATTACTCGGGAGAGAATTACAACACGCAGAGTGCTCATGATCGGTAGATAATACTTAGGCAAAATTATAGAAGACATAGCGGGAAGGATTCCGACAATTGAGGAAATCATAACTCTAGACCTCCTTAATCTTGTCTCTAACCCTTAGTATCTTTAGTGGTTAATTTACTATTTAATTTGTTAGTTAATTAGTTAAACACAAAAATCTAAATATCTATAAGTTAGGAATTGTTCAAGCTTGTCTTCTTGGTGATAGTGAACAGCTGTAGCTAAACCTTAGTTCTCTATGGGATTCGACTCCGGACTTGTAAATCGGATTATATTTGCAATGACCGCTTAGTCCTTTTTATAAGGCATAGTTGGGCGTGATTATATTGCTATATGCGTTCCTTTTTGGCTTAGAAAATTTAGTAGACCTGATTTACCACTAGCTGGGAGCCGCATGTGATTTCGATGAAAATTCCCTCAAAGCATGTTTACATTCTGGGGTCCATTTGAAGTTGTTCTTCTTCTTGAGTAATGAGAAGAAATGATGGCATTTCTTTGAAGACCGGGAAATGAACCTGCTCAAAGCGGTCAATCTCCCCATAAGCCTTTTAACCTTTTCTATGATTGATAGCTGGTCTGGGATGTCTTCGATGGCTTTGATTTTATCGAGGTCAACCTCAATACCCCCTTGTGACACCAGGAATCCAAGTAACTTGCCGGAGCTAACCTCGAACGCATACTTCTCGGGGTTAAGCTTGAAGTTATACTTCCTTAGGGTGCCAAAAGTTTCTTGCAAATGTTTAAGATGATCACCTGCATTCAAAGACTTAACAAGCATATCGTCTATATAGACATCCATGATTTTCCCAATTTGTTTTGCAAACATTTTGTTTACTAGCCGCTAGTAATTGGCTACGACATTCTTTAGCCCGAAGGGTATCACATTATAAGAATATGTGCCGAAATTCGTTATGAACGAAGTTTTTTCCTGATCCTCCGGGTTCATATTAATTTGGTTATATCCTATCGAGGAAAATCATTAACTCATGCTCGACCGTTGCATCAATCATTTGATCAATGTTTGGCAATGGGATGAGTCCTTTGGGTACGCCTTACTCAAGTCCTTATATTCTACGCACATGCAAAATTGATTATTCTTCTTTGGAACTACTACTATGTTAGCTAGCAGTCTAGTTACTTTACCACTCGGATTGAACCGATATCAAGTAGGCACGTTACCTCTTCTTTGACAAATTTGTTTCTGGCCTTAGCAATAAGACGTTTTTCTATCTTACCAAAGGAATGCTGGGATCCAAGCTTAGCTTGTGTACATCCACTTCCCCCGGATACCTATCATATCCATATGCGACTATGCAAAACAATCGACTTTAAATTTAAGAAATTCAATAAATCCAGACCTTAGTTCGGGGTACAGTCCTATCCCCAAATGGAATTTCCTCTCCAAAAACTTCTCGAATGATGTGACTTGCTCAAGCTTTTCTGTTATGGATTTTATTGCATTTGTCTCTTGTGGTACATGGAAATACCTTGGCACTTGATAAGATTCTGGCGCCTCTTCCTCTAGTTGACCTCGCTTGGCTTAGGAGCAGGCGCTGATTCCTGTAATTGCTATGCCGCATGCTCTTTCCCTTTGCTACTAGAGACTGAAATTGCATTCATCTCCCTTGCCACCGGTTGGTCACCTCTTATTTGTTTAATTCCCTCAGGAGTTGGGAATTTCAGTAGTTGGTGACATGTCAATGGCGCAATCTTCATCTCTTGCAACCATGGTCTTCCTAGGATAATATTGTAACTTATATCACCATCCACCACCTCAAAAATGGTCATCTTCATCACCCCTTCGGCATTCGTGGGCAGCTGGATCTCTTCCCTGGTTGTCACACTTGCTAGGCTAAACCTGGCGAGTAGTTTTATGGCTGAAACAATGCTTCCAGTAAGCTTGACTTGATCCAATAGCCTCCATCATATAATATTGGCCGAGCTCCCTGGATCCACCAGAACACATTTTATTTTAAAATTAATACATTTAAAGAAATTACCAATGCGTCGTTGTGCGGTAGCAACAATCCATCTCCATCTTCCTCCGTGAAAGTGATGTCGTCTTCAGCGGCTTCCTAGAGTCTCTTGTCATGGGTTACTGATACCTTCATCTTTTTTGCCGTCGAGACGGTAACCCTATTAATCTCTTCCCCCCTGAAAATCATGTTGATCATCACGCAGGGGATCTTCTCCTTCTTTTGAGGGCTCCGTGTTGTCACGATTGCGACTGTAATTGTTTTTAGCCTAGTCACTAAAGAATTCCCTGAGATGGCCATTTTTAGCAGTGTCGCAACCTCTTTGTGCAGATGTCGACAGTCCCTAGTCCAGTGACTATTTGTCCTGTGGAATTCACACCACAAATTAGGATCCCTCTGACTAGGATCGGATATCATTGGCTTTAGGAATCGTGCTTCTTTAATGTTCCTCAAAGCCGATACCAACTCTACTACACTAACGTTGAAGTTGTATTCTGAAAGTCTGGGTAGGAAGGATCTCGAGAATTTGACGTTCCTTATCCTGTAATGACATGTTGTTCCGCCTGCGATCAACTCTTCTATCGGTAACAAACCTCTCTGTCCATTGGACACCACTACCACGTCTTTTAGCCCGTTTATAGGGCAAAAACCAGCTCCTCAAATATCGTCTATTTGTGTCAAATTTATCTTTTGATTTCTCTTTATTCTTCTCCCGACCTTTAATCGACTCCGAAAAACCGAGTTGATCATCCTCAATCCTTATTTTTGACTCGTACCTATCACACCTCCTTTTTACACACCCGAGGGGTATAGATAGGGATTTTTTCCAATTTAAGTGACATTATTCGAAATGAGATTATTTATTTATCAGAGTCGCCACTTGGAATATTTTAAATGGTGTCCTAAGTCACCGGTTTATTTTAAAATCCCAAATCAAGGAAATTCGACTTTCCTTTTGAAGTCTGCGAATAAGAAATTCTAAGTAAGGAATTCTGTTAACCCGAGGGAAGGTGTTAGGCACCCCCGAATTCCGTGGTTCTAGCACGGTCGCTTAAACTCTGATTTTAATACATGTTTTAGCCTATGATATATTTTAACTTATTAAACCGCTTTTAATTAATTTTAGGAAGATTCAACGTTATTTAAAACATGCCTTGAACCACACCACATAAAATGCACCCGCGGTCCACAACACATTTTATTTAATGTTATTGAGATTTGAAGTTGGATCACATGAAATGCACACCCGAGTTTAAGGAAATTAATTTAAATAGCGCGCCTAAAGCAACTATGCACTTTCAGGTTTGCGAGGACAATGAAAAATTTAACTAAATGGCACGCCTCGATTTCTAAGGATTAAAATTAATTAAATGAGGGCCATGAGTTTTGAAATTTTATTTGGCACGACAAACCTCAAATTATTCTATTAAAGGTATTTCTAAACTTAGTTTTGAGGGCCATAGCCATTGGTGTTATTTAATATGGCACACCTCAACTAATTAAAGGAATCTAACCAATTAACGAAGACTTAAATCACCCTAATTATTTTAGGCTAATGTTCGAGCTTGGCCTAGTAATTAATGGCCTGCATTAAACTAAAGCAAAACATTCAATTTTTAGGGCTTGGGCCAACAATGGACCCCATTGCCAATCGCTGATTTCTTGGCAAGCACAATAACACAACTGGGCTTAACGCAAAGCCCAGGTCGGAAAAGCTAAATGCTGATGAGGAAAATTAGCATAACTGGGCCAACACTTAGCAGCCCAGATTTGATTTTGCATTAACACTTGATGTGGAAACATTCTTTCTATAAAAATCTTGAATTGGAACAAATACAAAGACACATTCAATGCCAACGCATATTCTAAAATGAAGATTCAATTCCTAATATGATAGCAACTCTTACACAAATTATTTCACCATTCTAACATTGCAAATTTATTGGTTACAACTCATGCACTCTCTGATTTAGACCAACACCTTTGACTCAAACTTTTCCAAAATGAACATGATGTAAAGAGTCAAGCTAAATCTGAAAATTCTCAGATCTGAAATCAAACTCAAATTCCATTTGAAAATCCTTTTGAAATTCAAAGTACTTGTACATGAACATGGGCAGAACTAAATTACAAATTTCTAAAATTAGTAGACTATGCTTCAGGCTACATATAAGCAAGTCTAAACATATGATTAATGGGAAAAAACTCAACTCAGATTTACTAGACTGAAGCAAGAATGGTTTGAACTAATAAGCATGTAACCTATAGCTATGAAAACACACTCAAAGCCAGCCAACCTCACAATCAAACTTAAGAGTTACAGTCTTCAGTTAATACATATTATACTAAATCTAAAAGACATTAATGAATCAACTATGTTCAAACAAAATCCCATATCTAAACCTTAAGACAAAACATGTAGCCTTGATGTCAGGAATGACTACACATAAGAAAGCTAGGCTAAAAGAAACACAAAACAGAATACAACAAACTAAAAAAAATTGACGAAGCAACAGATAATTAACAATTGTCAATTCCTTCAACTTGAATTACATGGCTTCACATAACAACTTAATCGAGCTTCATTTCCATTCATGGTTTGAAGGAAGTACATGGAAATTAAGAAGGAATCAAAGGGAATGAAGGGTTAACTACAGCAGCAACAGAATCAGCAATGTAACAGTGCCCAAAACAGTAAACCAAAAACCCAAACTTCAGAAAATCAGACCCTAAACAATTCAAACCTAAACTTTTAAACCCAAAATCAAGCCATTTTTACCCAGATGCAGGAATTTGAAGTTTTTTCAGAAGTTATAACTAACAAAGAGGATCAGAAAACCAAAACCAAATAGAATTTTGAGCTATCTTTCCAAAGAATATCTGGGATTTCAATGTTAATTCAGGGTTTTTCTCCAGATTCAGCCGTTTCAATTTTTCGGGATTTTAATCTCTAAAAATCTGCCTTGTGAGTGAAGAAAGAGTGCCTTTATAGGCAAGCCTTATGGTAGCAGAAAATAAATTCAGTTTTGCACTTTTTACCCTCTTGGAATTTTCCTTTTTGTTGTTTAATCCCTAGCTTAAAAATCAGTTTTTCATCTAAGTCCCAATCCCAGCTTCTAGGAAGCTACCCTATTCAGTTACAAGAAATTTCCCCACCTACAATTCCAAAACTAACCCTTAAACCTATGCAAATTACTTCAACCTACCAAACATACAAATGACCCAAAGGTCTTGGGCTACTGTACTAGTTGGTTCTATGGCCTTTGGGCTCCTGAACCCTTGAAGCCCAAATTGTGACCCAAAATGCCATAGGCCGCGAATAGGTAAGCCCAGAAGCTCTACCATTTTCGGCATCAAAAGAAGAACGAACAGAGCAGAACAAAAGAAGAAATGTAAATAACAACAGGCAAAAACCGAAATCGAAAAAAAATACTGAAGAATAAAATGTTAATTACACTAATATGCTGATAATTACTAATATGACTTAAATCTTAAACATGCAACATGAATCGATTCGAACTAACAAAAGAAGAAGAAAGAAATAAGAAGAAACAGACAATATGCAACTTGAAATGCATACAAAAACAGACAGGAAAGATAGGAGATAAAAAGAGGAAGAAGACAGAAGAAGATGAACATGAGAAAAGCGGCACAAAAATGATGAGAGGCAGAGAAATACCTAAAATAGTCAAACGGGAAAAGGGCTTGAACGGACTTCCAATGCTCTCCGCTTTGAGGCGAAAAAGGAGTGTTAGTCGGTTTGTTCTTGTGAGAACAAACGTCTAGCACTCATTTTGGCCCAAAATCATCTTCGAAAGTTTAGAGAATAATGGAGCCAGACCTCTTAAAGGGAGAATCGAAGGCAGGCATAAGTATAGGGTTCCGTTTTAAGATCTGAAATTAAGGGGAAGTGGAAAGGATTTTGGGAAAATTGGTTGTGGTTTAGTGTTTAAGGGACTATGGAGATTATGGGGTTGAAGTTTGGTGGTGATTGGAAGCTGACTCGCCGGTAAAAATGGCGGATCGCTCAAGGGCGGCGTTAGGTTAAGGAACTCTTTGATGAGGGAGATGAGAGAGGTAGATGGGGAGTTGTTTGGACTAGATTTAACTGATGGAATTCGGACATATTAATTAAAATGGGAGGAGTAGTTTGAGCCATTCGATCTGATGAATAAATGACTGATATTGGATTAAAACTAAAGAACTCTAAACTACGTCGTTTGGGTGTCAAAAAGGAGCTAATCGGGTTGGACACGGGTTTGGGCTTATTTTGGAATGGGTAATGGGGCATAACCGTTTGGGCCTGAGGAATTTCAATTAAAATGGCCCAAAAATCAGATTCTCTCATTCTTTTTGTTTCTTTTTCCCTTTCTTTTTCAAATTCAAAATTCTTTTCCTTTTTTTTTTCAAATTAAAAATAAAAATCTAAATTAATTCTTAAAATTAAATTAAACTATCAAAAATATTAATTAACTCTAACTAATAATTACCACAACTAATTAAATACTAAATTAAAAATAACTACCAAAATTCGAAGCTAAAAATTAAAAATGCAAAAATAAGTCATTTTTTTGTGATCTTTTCATTTTTGTAAAACACTAAATTACTAATTAATCTAAAAATATAAAATTAAATCCTAATTGCAAATGCAATGTATTTATGTATTTTTATGATGTATACAAGATTAAACATGCACACGAAAATGCAAATAATTAGAGAAATTCTACAATAATTCCTAAAATAACAAATAATTAAAGACAAAATCTAATTTTTGGGAATTCTGTAGGAGTAATTCATGTGAGGCAAAAATCACGTGCTCACAACTGCCCCTCTTTGCTCGGAGACACGAAGGGTTTTCAGGCAAAGATAAAATGAGCAATTATGAGGGATTTTTGCCCGTTTGACACTCCATGATAAGCATTTTTGAAAAGAGTCTGACCGAACCTTTTTTCGGAGGTTGCCTACATATCCTTGGCTATAAAGGAATCAGGTCAGTATAGTTCTGGAAAGTTTGGGAGCTGGGACTACCGGAAAGCTGTGATTTCACTATTGTTGTTGCTGTTATTGCTTGCTGAACTCCTTATTACACCAAAAACGGAAAATAAAAAGCTAAACTAGCTAAGCCTATCTATAAATATCTTGAAGCTTGATCTTGAGTCTTAGCTGGTTCTTGCTGTGGACTCCGATCTGAATCTTGATACTCGTCACTGGTAGGTGTTGGTTCCTTCTTCAATTTTGGATCGAGGTGGGACTCGTAAAGCTTGTGACTTCGATCATATCTCGAGCAGTCTGCATCCTTCTCTACTTCAGCATTTCGAGTTCATTTCTTTTTTCTTTATTCTATATTGAGACTTATTCTTTTGGTCATCTTGGACCTTGTGCCTCGAGGCCAAATCTGCTCAGACACCAAAACAAGCAAACAAACGAAATTTTTCTGCCCTAGTTTTCACTAGGAAAATTTCGTGAGTTATTTGTAACTAAAATCTAAACTATTTTTTTCCTTTTTTTTGGAAAGCGATAAAATAAAGATTATGTGTCTTTAGGAGAAAAGATTAGGGAATGGAGCCCTATATCTAAAATTCTCAACTAGAGAATAGAGGTCCTATGTTGGCAAAAAAGCGACTAGGGAATGGAGGCCCTATGTCTAAAAAATCTCAACTCAGGGATTGAAGCCCTAATGTTAGCAAAAAGGTGACTAGGGAACGGAGGCCCTATATCTAAAATCTCAACTCAGGGATTGGAGCCCTAATGTTGGCAAAAAGGGCGACTAAGGAATGGAGGCCCTATGTCTAAAAATCTCAACTTAGGGATTGAAGCCCTAGTGTTGGCAAAAAGGCGACTAGGGAATGGAGGCCCTATGTCTAAAAATCTCAACTTAGGATGTTGGCAAAAAGGCAACTAAGGAATGGAGTCCCTATGTCTAAAAATCTCAACTCAGGGATTGGAGCCCTAATGTTGGCAAAAAGCGACTAGGGAATGGAGGCTCTATGTCTAAAAATCTCAACTTAGGGATTGGAGCCCTAATATTGGCAGTCTAAAAATCTCAACTTAGGGATTGGAGCCCTAATGTTGGAAAAAAGGTGACTAGAGAATGGAGGCCCTACATCTAAAAATCTCAACTTAGGGATTGGAGCCCTAATGTTGGCAAAGAAAAAGCGACTAGGGAATGGAGACCCTATGTCTAAAAAATCTCAACTTAGGGATTGGAGCCCTAATGTTGGTAAAAAGGCGACTAGGGAATGGAGGCACTATGTCTAAAATCTCAATTCAGGTATTGGATCCCTAATGTTGGCAAAAGCGTAAAAGATTGAGGTTGGGAATCCTAAGCTATCATTCAATTTTTTTTTGAGTTCCATTCATTTTTCGTTTCATTTTTTCTTTTTTTAGTAAAAATGCAGGAAAGAATTTGGAGGAAACTTCCCTTTTGGGTTGACTATTGTTGCGAAGCTGTTTCTAGCTCTTGCACATCTTTTCCTTTTTGGTTGCACCTGCTTCTTGCATAGTTGCTTTGAAGTGCACCTGTTTCAATTTTTCAAACAAAGAACAATTGTTAGTTTGAAACGGTGGTTGGTTTTATGGCCTTTATTGTTTTTGATCACTTGATCTCGGCCCAACTCTTTTGGTGAGAACCTCTGCTGCTTGCTGGATTTTCTAAAGATTAATCTCTCTCCTAAAACCGAGGAACTCAACATTCCAAACTTTCCAGATGATGGTTCAACTGTGCGGGGTTTTTGTCCCTTTCACCTTATTTTGCCTCTAGGGGCTTTTGTCCTTGTATTTCTTTTCATTTTTAATAACTCTGATTTTAGAGCATCAGTCGTCATGGCCAGTCGGGATCAACTTGATGCACCTGCTGAGGCTGGGTACTTTTCTTTTGGCTTGGTTTTTATTAATCAGAACCCTGTAAAACCAATCTTGCCACCTTTTCTTTGTATTAGTTTCGGAATAGACTTAGACTGAAAGGGGTTCAAGGAAAAATAAACAAAGGACAAGAAAATGAATTTAAGGAGAAGTGTCCCATTGGGGGAGGAAAGAAGGACTTATCCGGGGTGCATGCAGACTTCAATGGACATGACATGCTTCTTGGACTGGATACCCGATTTGCACAACTATCCAACTTCTCATAAAACCATTGCGACCCATGTTTTAAAACCGAGAAACCTTGCCAGGACTCTTTCAAATACCAATGGTGGTGAAGGGTTTCTTCTTTTTGATCAACGGTGCCCTTTGTGGGTTTTCGCCAATCGATCTCTCTTATTTCTCTTCTTACCGTCGCCTTATAGTGATCTTTATGAGTTTTCACTGACAAGACTCTATCATTTTCAATTTCTCTGCTCACCGTCGACTTATGGTGTCCATGGGTTTTCACCAATAAGACTCTCTCATTTTATTTCTCTCATCTTTATTGTATCGGATCCAAACAGCTGCGTTCTCCAATTTTAAAAACCTTTCGCCAATTGGTCGGAAGGACTTGAACAAGGTTTGGGTAAAAAGAGTGGATCGAATTACAACTTTTGAACCATTCAGGCGGGATCATCGCAGAACTATTATAACATCTGTCCCAGTTTCACTTTTGGGAAAAATTGAATTTTTGTTTTGGTGTGACTTAACCCCAGGAGAGAGGCTGCCTACGTATCCTTTCAGAATCAAGTCGAACGTAGTTCAGGCAAACATTTGTTTTTTGTTATTTTCTTTTGTTTGTTTTCTCTTCATTTTTTTTGTTATAAGCATCTTCGAGGTCCAAAAAGGGTAATGAAAGAAAGGTAACCGGCTCAAAGGGTTAGCAAAAGATTGGAGTGTTTGGGGTAGCGAAAATGAAAGCCTTCGTCATCCCAATCGGATAATGCTATTGTTGCAGAAGGATTAGACATAATACCTTTTGACTGCATCTGCATTCACAGTTGTTTCAGGGTCATTCCCTTCAATGTCTCCCAAATACAATGCCCTTTTGGCAACAATTTTCTGATAATGTATGGACCTTTCCAGTTGGGAGCAAATTTTCCTTTTGCTTCCTGATGATAGGGAAGAATACACCTAAAAACGAGTTGCCCCACTTCAAAGTTTCTAGGCCGCACTTTCTTGTTGTAGGCACAGGCCATTCTTTGTTGATACAACTGCCTGTGGCAGACTGCGGCCATCCGCTTTTCATCGATCAGGGTTAACTGTTCTGAATGGGTTTTGACCCACTCACTGTCTTCAATTTCAGCTTCAACAATGATCCGGAGAGAAGGGATTTCAACTTCTGCGGGTATTATGGCTTTAGTTCCATAAACCAAAAGGTACGGGGTTGCTCCGACCGATGTTCGCATAGTAGTGAGATACCCCAACAATGCAAAAGGCAACTTTTCATGCCACTGCCTGTAACTTTGAATCATCTTTCTCAAAATCTTTTTGATGCTCTTGTTCGCTGCTTCAACGACACCATTGGCTTTGGGACGATAAGGAGTAGAGTTCCGTTGCGTTATCTTGAATTGTTCACATATCTCCCTCATCAAATGACTATTCAAATTTGCAGCATTATCCGTAATGATAGTTGTAGGAATACCAAAATGGCAGATGAGGTTGGAATGCACGAAGTCTAATACATCTTTCTTGGTGACAGATTTGAGAGTAATTGTTTCGACCCACTTTGTGAAGTTGTCGATAGCGACTAATATGAATCGATATCCATTTGAAGCTTTCGGCTCAATTAGCCCAATAATGTCCATGCCCCAAGCAACAAATGGCCAAGGTTCTGAGATGGGATGCAATTCTGTAGGCGGTGCATGAATCAAGTCACCGTGCACCTGACATTGATGACATTTCCGGACGAAGCTTAAGCAGTCTTTTTCCATAGTCATTCAGTAATAACCTCTCGAAGGATTTTCTTTGCCAAAACATACCCATTCATGTGGGGTCCGCACACTCCTATGTGCACTTCATACATGATTCTTCCGGCCTCTTCGGCGTTAACATATCTTAATAAGTTGAGATTCGGAGTCCTTTTGTACAAGACATTACCGCTCAAGAAGAAACCACTTGCATGCAGTCTAATGGTTCTCTTTTGGTCTCCACTGGCCTGCTCAAGGTATTCTTTAGTTTTCAGAAATCTTTTGATGTCATGATACCATGGTTGAATATTTGGTTTTACCTCAACCGTATTACAGTAACCGTGCCTTTTCCGGATTTGGATTTCCAAGAAATCAATGTGGGCATTGCCTAGGTATGGCAGCATCGAGGCCAAAGTAGCACGTGCATCGGCTAGTTCACTGTGACAACGAGGAAAGTACCTGAACTCTATTGACTTGAACCGCTTGCCAAGATCTTCCACATGTTGCCTGTAGGGAATAAGTTTGACATCTCGAGTCTCCCATTCTCCTTGGGATTGTTGTATAATCAGATCCGAATCTCCCATGTTTAACAATTCTTTGACATCTTGGTCAATTGCCATGTTCATACCCATAATACAGGCTTCATACTCGGCAGTGTTGTTTGTGTAGAAAACCGAAGCCGGGCCGTGGCTGGATAATGTTGACTAGTGGGTGAGATCAAGATTGCCCCGATTCCAACCCCTTTCGCATTTACCGCTCCATCAAAGAACATTTTCCAAGCATTGGTATCTTCGAATATTGCCTCAACTGAATTTACCTCTTCATCCAGGAAGTAGGTGCCCAAAGGCTGGTATTCATCATCCACCGAGTTTTCAGCCAAATGATCTGCTAATGCCTGGGCTTTCATTGTCGTGCGAGTGACGTAGACTATGTCAAATTCAGTGAGTAGGATCTTCCACTTTGCTAACCTTCACGTGGGCTTTGGTTTTTTGGAATATGTACTTTAAAGGATCCAACCTGGTGATGAGATAAGTGGTGTAGGCCAACAGGTAATGCCTAAGCTTCTGAGCGACCCAAGTTAGGGCGCAACAAGTTCTTTCCAACATGGTATATTTGGCTTCATAACTTGTGAACTTTTTGCTCAAATAGTAGATCGTCTATTCTCTTTTCCCAGTCATATCATGTTGCCCAAGGAAACAGCCGAAAGAATTTTCCAAGACTGTTAAATACAGAAACAACGGCCTCCCAGGTTCAGGTGGGACCAAGATTGGCGGGTTCGACAGATACTCTTTGATTTTGTCAAAGGTTTCTTGGAACTCGTCTGTCCATTTAATTGATGCATCTTTCCTTAACAGTTTGAAGATGGGTTCACATGTACAAGTCAACTGAGCAATGAATCAGCTAATGTAGTTCAACCTTCCCATCAGGCTCATAACCTCTTTCTTAGTTTTTGGAGGAGGCAAATCTCGAATAGAATTTATCTTCATTGGGTCTTACTCGATGCTCCTCCGACTGACTATGAATCCTAAAAGTTTTCCAAACGGAACCCCAAATGTACATTTGGCTGGGTTTAACTTCAGATCATATTTACGCAGTTGCTCAAAGAATTTCCTCAAGTCTCGAACATGGTCGTCTTGGGTCCTGGATTTGATGATCACATCGTCCACACACCTCTATCTCTTGGTGCATCATGTCATGAAAAATGGCAGTCATGGCCCTCATATAGGTTGCCCCGGCATTCTTCAGACCAAAAGGCATGACTCTATAACAGTACATGCCCCAGGGTGTGGTAAAAGCTATCTTTTCTGCATCATTTTTATCCATCAACACCTGGTGATATCCAGCGTAACAATCCACGAAGGATTGTATCTCATGTTTGGCGCAGTTATCAACAAGGATGTGGATGTTCGACAAAGGGAAATTATCCTTAGGACTTGCTTTGTTTCTGATCTCTGTAATCCACACACACTCGAGTTTTCCCATCTTTCTTTGGCACTGGAACCGCATTGGCTAACCATGTGGTGTATCGAACCACTTGGATCACCCTTGCTTTCAACTGTTTCGTGACCTCTTCTTTAATCTTGTCATTGATATCAGTTTTAAGCTTTCTTTGCTTTTGCTGGATAAGGGGATAATCGGGGTAAGTTGGCAACTTATGAACCACCAAATCAACACTCGGTCCTGGCATGTCGTCGTATGACCAAGCAAACACATCTTTGAATTCAAACAAGAGTTGAATCAATGCGTCCCGAGCTTTTTCATTTGTGTGAATGCTTATCTTGGTTTCCCTGACTTCTTCAGAACTACCCAAATTAACCGGCTTAGTATCATTTAAGTTCGGCTTAGGTCTATTCTCAAATTGTTCCAATTCTCGATTTATTTCCCTAAAAGCCTCTTCTTCATCATATTCTGGTTCTTGGTTCGTTATTTCACAGTTAGACAGCGTGTTTGAATTTGGACATGAAGTCCACAAGCATGTCATGTTATTTAAAGCCGAATTATTAGAACTGAAAGAAGAAATAAAAGAGAAAAATAACAAAAATAAAAAAGAATAAAGAAAGATGAACGATGAAATATTGATTTCATTTCTTTGAATTTGAAGATAACAGGGTTTACATTGGGAATTAAAGATAGAAAACTAAAGAAAACATCCGAGTTACATCTTGAAATAACTCGTGATGTAGAAAAAGTGGTAGGACTGGACTACCGGGATTCCCTTCTGATTGGGAACGGAGTAGCCTTCCAATTTTGCAGTTTGCCACTGGGTCCCATGTATAGCACCTCAGCGGTGCTTGAGCCTTCCCCTGGTTGGACCATGTGGGTTTCATACAACATCTTCCTCATAGCCCCACAGATTTCTTCAATTTCCTCAGCTGTAAAAGCCTCATCTTCCTCTTCCTCATTGTACTTAGGCTTGACAAATGTCCTATAGAGATGCGAAATCGGCTGAGGCAAAACCCAACCATTGTTCTTTCTTTCATCCGCCCATTTTCCATCAGCTAATGTGGGTTGGAAACCCACCCCAAATAACTTCTCACTAGCAGCCAGAGTGATAGGTTGCAATTCCTTGCAATGACTTCCCGAGCCCCTTCCCGGGTTTGTAACCATGTCTGATCATTTCGTTGGCCACCATAATTGATGCATTTGAAATAAAGGGTTGAGGGCAAGGGTCTCCTTATTCACATTGGTCCGCGACCACAATCTCAAAAGCCTGATAGACTATATGTTCACTTCCTTCTCTAGCTTTAAGACAAGGGACAAATGGGTCCCGATAAATCGATTGCGCATCTTCCCCGTGAACTACAATCTCCTGATCTTCATGTTCGAATTTCACCATCTGGTAGAGAGTAGAAGGCACAACCCCTACTACGTGAATCCATAACCTTCTTAAGAGGAAATTATAGGAAGTATCCATGTCCAAGACCTGAAAGGTCACCTCGAAGTCCACCAGGCCGATAGTCAGGATCAGATCAATCTCGCCTATTGTATCTCTATTTATGTCGTCAAAAGCACGTACACAGACGTTGTTGGGTCCGATTCTCTCAGTACCGATTTCCATACATTGCAAAATTGGGAGTGGGCAAATATCTACCCCAGAACCACCATCTAGCATGACCCTTTTCACATAATACCCTTCGCATTTAACTGTCAAATGAAGGGCTTTATTGTGTGCGGTCCCTTCGGGGGGCAAATCATTCTTGCTGGAAGAGATTTGATTGACTACAAAAAACCTCTCCGCCATCCTCTCCAACTGTTCTATAGTGATTTCAATGGGTACGTATGCTTCATTAAGAGTTTTGATCAACACTTTTTGATGTTCAATTGAATTCATTAGCAAAGACAACAAGGAGACTTGGGCAGGGGACTTTTGGAGCTGGTCGATTATCTTGTAGTCTGCCATTTTCATTTTCTGGAAGAACGCTTCTGCTTCTTCAGCACTCACTAGCTTCTTAGGTGGGAAACGCTTCTTTGTGGCATTATTCACTTCCTCTAGATTGAGGTACTTCTCAGTCGGGTTATTTTCCTTAACTTCTCTTGAGATCTCTTTACCTTTGTATATTACTACCACTTTATTATAGTTCCATGGAACGATAGTGGGATCTGACATGGTCCTTTGCGGTGCGCGGCCAATAACCACGGGCTCATTCAGCCTTGCTGGAGTTATCGGCCCCCGTACCATGTAGGTCCCTTTGGCACATACATTTTAGCTTTCTTGTTTAGCTCAAACCTTCTAAGAGGACTCAATGACATCTGTTCTTTCTTATGGCCTCGATGAACATAGAGAACGACATCTTTGGAGGGCGCTGCCCTAGTTTCAGCTTCCACTTTCTTTTCTGTATTCTGGGGGGTAGGTTTGCCCTTCTTATCCCCCTTGTCTTGTTTCGCGACAGCTTTTGGCTTCATTTCTACATCGGCTATGGCAATGATGACTTTTAGAGCTAGATCAAATTCTCTATCTTCACAGATCATTCCAATAATCGGCCCGTTGTTGTGAGCCGGTAATGGATTGTTGGTTACATTAGGAACGTCTTAGTCCTTTAGAACTATTCTCTTTTGTTCTATCAGATTTTTCACAACCCTATTCAGGGTCCAACAGTCATTTGTATCATGCCCTTCTGCCCCTGAATGGTAGGCACATCGAGTACCAGCTCTGTAAGCGGGCGACGCTGGGTTCTGCCTGGTTTAGGGTACATGCTGCAACAAACCCATCTGGACAAGTTTGGGGAAAGGGCTGGAATAAGACTTGCCAATGGGTGTGAACTTTGCGATCTTAGGTGGTTCGCAGGCACGGAAGTTGTTCTGTGGAGGTTGGTGATTGTATTGAGCTTGGTGAGGAGGTTGATTTCTGGTAAATGGAGCTCGGTTTTGATTGAATTGTTGTTGTGTCCTGACGTAGGGTTGGGCATTTATCACTGTGTATGGCTGAGGAACCATAGCATAAGCCACATCTTGGTGGGGATAGTAATGTTGTGGGGTTCTTTCAGAGAAAAGAGGTTTGGGTGGACGGGGTTTTCTTGCACTTAAAGTTGCCATTGCTGTTTCTTCCTTCTTCTTTCTGTTTGCTACTCCTCCAGACCCGCCTTCGATTACTTGGGAGGTAGCCCTTATAGTAGACTAACTCAAGATTGGCCCTGTTTTCAACCCATTTTCAACCATTTCACCGGATTTGATGGGTTCGGCAAACGGCTTACCCATCGCAGACATCATGTTTTGGTAATAATCAGCCTCTTGGGCTTGAAGGGAGACACTGACCATCTCTGTTTTGTCCATTGGAGGTTTGACTCTGGCCGCTTGTTCGCGTCATTTGACAACATACTCTCGGAGGCTCTCCGAGGGCTTTTTCTTTAGGTTTGACAATGAATTACTGTCAGGGGCAATGTCGATGTTATATTGAAACTGCCTGACAAAGTCCCGAGCCAGGTTGTCCCAACGGCGAGATATATCCCGATTCATATACCATTCCGAAGCGATGCCAACCAAGCTCTCTCCAAAGTAGGCCATGAGAAGTTCTTCTTTTCCGCCCGCTCCCCGCAGTTGGTTGCAGTACCTTTTGAGGTGGGCAATGAGATCCCTGTGCCCGTCATATTTTTCAAACTTCGGGGTTTTGAAACCCAAGTGTAGATGTACCTGTGGGAACATGCATAGGTCGGCATAAGACACACTCTTTTGCCCACTCAGACCTTATATATTTTTGAGACTTTGCTCCATGCTTCTCATCTTTCTGGTAATCTCCTCTTGTTTAGGGGTTTTTGCAGTTTTCTCCTGCCCTGCAGTAAACTCGTACCGAGGCGGCTGAGGGTAAGCATTGTAGTAAACTGGGTTGGTTCCATTGGGAAAGATGGTACTTGAAAGGTGAAGGAAGATGGATCGAAGCTAGGCTTGGGTAAAGCAGGTTGTGTCGTGGCTGAACAAGGTGGCGCAGTGAATATATTTGAAGCCGCACCTGAAGTTAATACCTGGGGCGGCCCTCAGAAGTTGTTCCAGCAAAGTGGGCTGAAATGGTAGGATATCCCAGTGAGGTATTTGGATAACTTATGGGGATGTTGGAGGTCCCACTTGCCCTGGGAAACAGCTCAGGGAATCCGGGTATTACACTTGGTGGTTCTTTTTCGTTTGCCCAGGCATCCCACATTTCCATCATGCGGAGACGCAGAATCCTATTTTCCTCAGCAGTTGCTGACTCAGAAGTTGGAATGGCCGAGATCGGACTATCCTCCGGAATAGGAACTGTTGACAGAGGAATTTCTAAAGACATTTCAACACTTCTTTTTTACCTCGTAAAGTATGGATGTGAAGCCAGACTACCACAAAACCAACCACCTTACTATAGAACCTGGACTTAACAGTAGACAACAAACCGTTCAGTTTGGAGAAGTTAATCACATAGGTAATCGCACATTGGGAGTGTGATGCACCTATAGAGTTAAATGTGTTTCTACATGTTTCGCCAAGGTTGTATGTTTCATCCCGGCTTTGCTTACTTTTTCCCCAATTTTCTTTTCTTCCACTTTGGCTTTTTGTGCTTCTATTCCCATTTTCCGCTCTTTTCTTCCCTCTCTTTCCTTGTTTTTTTTGTTTTTCTTTTGGTTTTTCTTTGGCTCTTTTTTTCTTTTTGGGTTTTCTTTCAGTTCTTTCACATCCCTCTCTTATTTGAGTTATTTACAAAAATCATGACCAGATCCGATAAGGATTGCCTACGTATCACGACGCTGCGTAAATCAGATCATTACGTAGTTCAAGAAAATAAATGCGAAAAATAAAGAAATAATTTTTTGGGAATATTCAATTTTCATTAATAAAATTTCCTAAACCTTTCTATTACAAAAGACTTCAAACTACTCAATTTCATGGAATTTTCAAACTACAAATAGACTCAAAAATAAATTCTAAAAAAAACTGAAATACAAACTCGATAAATGAAAAATCATGAGTACATAAGTGTTTCGATTCCTGGGGTCATGGGCATCATTCGGTCTTGCCACGGGCCTACGTGCGAGATCCCCTTGAAGCCGCTCCAAATCGCTCATTATCAGGCGGACAAATGTCATTACTGCAGCGAAGAAAGTGGTTTGAGTCTTGTCCTCACAAGCATGGCATTTCATGACGATGTAGTAGGCAATAGCTCTAACCCTCTCTCGAATAATACCCTTTTCCTGAAGCAGGCGCCCGATTTGTTGATTCCGAGCTTCTAGCACCTGAGTGTCATGATGGCTTTGATTCTGCAACTGTTGCATATCTTCCTCCATCTAGGCCATCAAAGCATAACAATGTTCCCTATCGGCTTTAAAGTTCCTAGCCTGTTTGTCCGCCTCATTTTCAAGGGTGGTTAGCTTTCTCTTCAGATTAGTGATTGTCCCCTCATATTTTCTTTTCATTTGTCACACAAACTCTGCCCGCCCTTCTGCATTCTTTGCCAATTGTGCTCGGATTTTTGCTAGACTGGCCTCAGAGTTTTCTAGGTCGTCTTGACACTCAAGTACTTTCTTTCTCAGATAGCTTATAAGCCTTTCATCTGCTCGGCTTCTTTTCGGGTTTCTAGCAGCTATTCTCATTTTCTGGATTTGAGCTTTGAGGGCTTCGTTTTTCCAAGTTAGCTTCTTCTTTTCCCCTTCATCTGCAGCAGCTTGGATACTATTTCCAAATTTGAGGTCTCTGACCCTCTAATTTACTTATCTTGGCCCTATAGCTTTCTTCTTTTGCCAACCAACCCCAATGCTCCTGCGAGTCGCTAGTGAATTGTTGGACATGAGGTCTCTTAACACGTCTGTCGGGAATCTGAAACCTTTTACCGAACCAAGTCATGTAATTGGGGTCTACCTCACCTTTAGCTAGATCCCGTACCATAGTCTTAGGTTCGAGAGATCAACACTCATTCCAAACTTGGTGAACTCTTCCTTCTGGAAATACAGCCTTTGGACCTAATTCAACGACTTGTCCACTCAAATCTTCGTCATGGGGGACGGTTTGAAACCTGCCCAGTTGGCGCAAAACCCTGTGAGGAGCATATGGCTGGATGCTCCGGATGCCCATTAGAAGAAGATATCACACTTTGGCTGACATGTATATGACTTCGGTGGCAGGGAGCCATCCGAACGTCCACTCAATTTTATCCGAAGTTAAAGAACTTAAGTTTTCAAATTAAGCCTCGGTACCCTCTGGAAATTCAACACCCTCCACTCAGCTTTCAAATTCTTCGATGCAATTCAAACCGGTCATGCCATAGTTCATATACCCGACACGGTGGCAGAGATGTTCCTGTATCCACAGTTATTGTAGTAGGTTACAGCTCTTCCAGAAGAATTTTCCCCCTTCCCTACAGATGGTCAAAGCTCGGTAAATCTCAGACAAGATCAGGGGAATCAGGGTGCCATTAGCTTTCTTGATTGCAACATCAACCATCCCCACGAGGTCCAATTCTATGTTGTCGTCTTTTCGCGGACAAATTATAACACCCAGGAATAATGCTGTATGGTGGGCCGGGCTTGGACCGGGACCGGACCGGGCCCGGGTTCCTAACAGGCTAAAAGGTCCTGGAGGGTCGGTCCCTAATGGTGCAAAAAGCCCGTGGCAGGCCTGGGCCGGTCTTACGGGCCTAACGGCTACTTTTAAAAAAAAAAAATTAACGGTCAAAAATTAAAATTGTAACCGTTGGGCTGCAATTTTGACCGTTTGGAAGTTTAAAAAATAGCCATTTGGCCCCCAAACTTTATTTTAACCCCAAACTTTATATAATTACACTTTTTCCCAATTCTCAACTATAAATACCCCCTCATTCTTTCATTTTTACTCACCAATTCATCAATCTCTCTCAATCTCTCTCAATCTCTCTACTATAATTGCTTATTTTATTGTTGAAATTTTGTGAAAAATTGTGAAGTTGGTGAATTGAAGTATTCAAGTCTTCAACGATTTTCAATTTTCAAGAAGTTATTCGGCAATTCGGTAAACGCGTTCCAACTCTTAAGTTTTAATATTATAGTTTTGTTAGTTTTATTTAGTATAATTATAATTAATATGGCATTTTCTTTGAAAAATATTTTTGGTGGTAAGGGTAAAGCTAAAATTGGTGAAAGTAGTGGCCAACCTACTACCCTTCCCCCGGCTCCCCGACCCAGACCTGGTAGACGTCCTGCTGCTCCTATTATTCTTGATAGTGATCACCTCTGTTTTCAATTTTCCGATAGTCAATTTTGCCATAATGTTGCACCAAGTGAAAATTTAGATAATGAAACTATGAATGCTCTTTATCCTAATGAAACTATCTTTGAAAAAGAGGATGAAGATGAAACTCAACCGGATTTAGATGATATACCTACTAGTTCTTTTAATAACCCAACTGATGTAGCGCGCGACCCACCTGTAGAAAACCCTAGTTTTAATAGACAACCTCCTAAACGCCTAGAAACATCATTAGTTTGGAATTTTTTTACTCAAGTAAGAGAACAAAATAAGGTTAAGTGTAAAACATGTGGAAAATTACTGGCGCATAAATATACTGGAGACCGTAGCGGCACGGGTAGTTTGACTAGGCACATAAAAACATACCCTAGAGATAAAGCTAGATATTTACAAATGAAAGCGCAACTAGAGGGAACACATGTAGATTCTGATGTTAACCCTAGTACAGGTTCAAATCTAGTTCAACCAGGAATTAACACTGTGACCGGAGGTATTTTATATTACGATCCAAATAGAGATCGTGAAGAATTAGCAAAGATGGTTACCGTTATGTGCTTACCCTATTCTTTTCCCTCTAATCCTAATTGGGTGCATTATATTAGAAGAGTTTTTAATCCTACTTATAAAGGTTGGCCTCGCGCAACAGTTAAGAGCGATATTTATAAATATAAACATGAATATGAACAATATTTGCGGTATTTATTTACTCATATAAGTAATCGGATTTCTATTACTACTGATATTGGTAGAAGTGGTAATGATTGTGATTATCTAACTGTTACAAGTCATTGGATAGATGAGGAGTGGACAATGCAAAAACGCATTATTGCGTATAGAATAATTAATTCATGTCACACAAGTAAGTTTATAGCTAACACTGTTGCAGATATTTGTAGATATTTTTGCTTTAGAGATAAAATAATGGAAATTTCTATGGATAATGCTTCTAGTAACACTAGTGCTATAGGCATACTTACAACAACACTAAATCCCGCATTTAGGAATATATTCCATGTTAGATGTATTTGTCATATTTATCATTTAATTGTCGGTGATGGTATGCGAATTTTAAATTTAGAAATTGAAAAGGTTAGAATGGCTCTTAATTGGCTTTTTTATTCAAACCGTAGAAGTAGACTAAGAGAATATTTTAAAAAATGTGATGAATATGGCCTTAGAGAAATAAAGGATCCTAAAGCTTGCCCGACTAGATGGAATTATATGTACGAAAGTTTAATAGTTGCATATGAATATAGAAACCCAATTAATGCAACGTTTAATGCTCAGGTGGGTGGTGAGGATGATGATGAATTGGACGAATGTTAAAATTCTTATAGATTTTTTAGAACATTTTCAAATTGCTACAAATGTATTTTCTGGGCAATATTATCCTACTATTTCAAACTGTTTAGTTTATATTGCAGCACTATGTGATTTGTTTGTTGAATTTTCGGAGGGTGGGAAAATTTATCAACTTGCTATAAATGCAATGAAAGAAAAGTTTAAAAATATTTTTTCCCTATCCCTCCTATTTATGGTGTTGCTGCAATGTTAAATCCTACAAGAAAATTTATAAGATAATATATATACATAACATACAATATATACTACAAGAAAATATATAAGGTAATATATATACATAACATACAATATATACTACAAGAAAATATATATATATATATATATATATATATATATATATATACACATAACATACAATATATACTACAAGAAAATTTATAAGATAATATATATACATAACATACAATATATACTACAAGAAAATTGATCTATCTGTATTAAAATTGATTTCTCAAAACAATTACTTGGGTTTGTATGTAAAAATTTTAGGAGAACATATTGGTTCTCTTGATAAAAAACTTGATGATTTGACTATTTTAATAAAAGAACTGGGTACAAAAGTCACATAATTGGGATTTTTCTTTAAAGCCCACTGAAGTTGTCAAAAGGACTATCCCTTTCACAGTTAGAACTGCTAGACACATGGGCTCAGTAAGAGTATGTATCGAACCTGGACAGGCCCCTTGCTTGGGTAAAAGGATATAGATCCTTCCATACATTCATTAAACTATAATAGAATTTCCGTATATTTCGAATCCTTATTGGTCGTGCGGACTACCGCCAACCTTTAAAGGGTACTAAAGCAGCTAGATCTGGATGGCCGTGCGGACTAGACCTCTTTTTCTTATATGGGCTATCCGGGTAAGGATACCTAGGAATTTTAATGGTAAATGTGTAATAGATATGAAAGATTCAACATAGATATGAAGCTTTTGGAATGGATCTGGGAGAAACAAGTACTAAAAGTACTAGACTTGAAGAGGTAGATATACCTCAAAACCTTGATTTATTAAATAAATGGACAATTCCTAAAGTTTCTATAAAAACCATTTATGATTATGGTTGGTTTGATAAACTTTCTTCTAAACAATTGATAAAAACGACTGAACAGTCTTTAGCATTAAATTCGTCTGAACAGACTATTCGTTTGTTAAACAAGCATGATATAGATTTATATAAACATCATTACCATTATGTGCATATTGGTATGGTTCAAATTGCATTTAAACCTTTAACCCTTAAAGGATTACCAGAGACCTTTTTAGCAGCTCTTAGAGATGCTAGAAATCTGAATTTCAGACAGTCTCTAATGGGTTCGATAGAATCTACAGTGGCCTATGGTCCGGTATATTTTAATACTCAACCCAATCTGCAACTATCTCTTTCTGGTGTTAATATTCTTGATGCATTGACTTTAAATGTGAAAATTGCATGGTTATAATTATGCGTCTGGTTCTGAACTTATATGTCTGTCTTATAGGATTTATTTCAAATTGTTATCCATATTGAATCCTAGATGTAAGTTATATGATACATCGTATTAGACCATTTTGGTAGAAACCAATTTTGCAAGGTCCAAGGTCACTACTAGGAGACCTATTAGGTGGGAGGAAATTAATTTTTCCAACTACTTGGACTTTAAATTCGGTTATATCCCCAAGTCAGATTACGAACGACTTGTCAAATACTGAATTTTCGCATATCACTCAAAATTCGTATGGTAGGATTTGTATTCAATTTGATGATAAGTCTACTATTTATAATATACATTCATTTTCTAATCATAGACTCCTACCTGCTATTCAACATATTTCCCCTGTTGAACCAGTCTATGGTCCAGCTCGCAATCGTGCAGCTTCTTTACACACTATTACTAGTGATAAGCCTGATCAAAAGGTTAAGAGGGTTGAAAGGGTTAAGATTAACCCTCATACAAATATTGTTCAAGACAATGACAATATTTCAGATAAGGATATTCCTTCTGTATCCGAGATGGATTTCGACCCCAATAATATTTAATGATTCCACACCAAATAGATTTTAGCCCTGGTTCTCGGGCACGTAATTATATTCAAAAGAAATGTTTTAGTAATAAGTGGAACCAGTTTAAAACATGGTTTTTGATACTTATAGAAAAGATGATTTGAACAATATATCTCAAGAATTTTATGAAACTTGTGCCTTGCATAATCAAATTATGTATTTTGTTCCTTGGTTTATAACAACTTATTTACCTCTTTATATAAAGGTTTTGGAAAGATCTTATAAAGATGGTAGTGGTAATATTACTAAAGCAATTTATCCTCCTCAGGCTCCCTTTATTCTACCTAATAATACTGGTATTACTTTCACTGCCTTTCAAAAATTTATTGATGATAACGTGGCAGCTATTAGTATTACAGAAATTAATAAATTGATTTCTCAAAACAATTACTTGGGTTTGTATGTAAAAATTTTAGGAGAACATATTGGTTCTCTTGATAAAAAACTTGATGATTTGACTATTTTAATAAAAGAAATGGGTACTAAGAAGGGACCAACTGATATTGCCTCCACTTCAGGAAGTAAAACAGTTGATCAAGCTATTCCTACTCATATTCAAAGACCTCCTGAGATTCAGGATTTTAAATTTAAATCTCTTGATGACTTAGCTCAGCTTTTAGATAAAAAGCTTTCTGGTTTAAATATTAGGCCTATTGATTTATCGAAAAATTTTGCTGATAAAATTGAAATCGTTTCTGATTATAAAACTGAGACATGGTCAGAGTTTAATAAACTCAAAGGAGTTGTTAAACAAAATCATAGGTATGCTGACAAACCAAGGATGCAGACTTATTATTATCCCCGTCCTACTCCTCAAGATGTGTTGATTGAGGAACGAGATTGGAATCAGACTAATACGTCTTATAACGGTTCCGAAATTTATGAATGGAATCTTGATGGTCTAACTGATAGACAATTAACCATTCTCGTACACAGAATGCTTATGTATTCGACTATCTGTAAAAGTGTTAAAAATACAGATAGAAATATTTGCAAAATGATTATTACAGGATTTACTGGCCAACTTCGTGGCTGGTGGGATAATCATTTATCTGTAGAGGAAAAGGCTTTCGTTATTAATGCTACGGCAACTGACGAAGGTATTGATAACATAGGTATGGCTCTAGTAATGGGTAGAGAAGATGCAGTTTATACCCTTATCCTTACAATCTTAGAACATTTCAATGGTAGATTAACCTCAAATCATCAGACCATCCGAACCTTACTTAATGGACTTAGATGTAAGACCCTTAGTGAATTTAGATGGTATAAAGATACTTTTATGAGTAGAGTTATGGAACTACCCGACAATAAATTTGAGCATTGGAAAGCCAAGTTTATAGACGGTCTCCCTTCCTTATTTGCTGAAAGAGTAAGGGATGTGTTAAAGGGTAGTTGCGGTGAGATTCTGTATAATAATTATACCTATGGTAAGCTTATAGGAGTTTGTACACAAGAAGGATTGAAATTGTGTAATGAGCTAAGGCTTTCTAGATAGCTTAAGATTGATAAGCTTAAAGAAAAATCCCAATTAGGTGACTTCTGTACCCAGTTCGGTTTACCAGGAACTTCTACTCAAAGTAGGAAGAAGAAAAACAAGTATCATAGGTATCCTTACCCGGATAGGCCGTATAAGAAAAAGAGGTCTCGATATAGGCCTAAGGAAGAACGTGATACTAGAAAAGCGCATCGGAAATCTACTCGATTTACAAAGAATAGATCTAAAAGAGATCTCGCTGATATTAAGTGTTATAAGTGTGGAAAGTTTGGTCATATTTCTCCAAATTGCAAGCTTCAAAAGCTAAAAACCTTAGAACTCGATGATGAGTTACACGATAAGGTTTATGGCTTGTTATACACTTCAGGATCAGAATCTGACTATTACTCGGAGACTGAATCTGAAGCTGAAGTTGAGTTAATTGATTTTTCTGATAATAAAAATATTGATACTTCTTGCACTGCTTGCAAAGATGATATTTGTACTTGTGATAGTGACGAATTTTATAAATTGCAATCACAATTTGATAATCTAAATATAAAAACTATTACATCTGATAATGTAATAGAACTTTTAAAAGAAGTTACTGATGAAAAACTTCGTGAAAAAATTATTAATTTAGCTGCAAGTTCTAGTTCTAGTAGTTCAAAATCTGTTGAAAAATACAAGAACGAATTTGAACATTTTGCACCTTATTCTTTATCTGAAATAAATAGAAGACTTCAAAAGTCCAGTACGCCTAGTAGAGATACTTCTTTTAATGATTTAAAAGAAGAAATTGAGAATTTGAAAAGGTATATTAAGTCTCTTAAGCAAAATCAAATGATTTGCGATCACCGAATTACTCAAATTGAGAAAAATAATTCTCTACCTGAATTTTCGACTAAAGAAGTTTCTGAATTTTCTAATGATAAAGGAAAAGAAACTTCTGATCCAACTGCAGAAAAATCTGATTTGTTTTTAGGTATGATGCAAATTATTACTGCACATAAATGGTATATTAAATGTATTATTTTGATCGATAATAATTTTTCTATAACTGATATAGCTATAATTGATAGTGGTGCAGAAGTAAGCTGCATTCAGGAAGGATTAATTCCAACTAAATATTTTCAAAAGACCACCCATTTGGTTAAATCCGTTTCTGGTCATGCTTTAGATATAGAGTACAAACTGCCAAATACTCATATTTGCCAAAATAAAGTCTGTATTCCTCATTTCTTCTTTTTGGTAAAAACCCAGTTATACCCTCCAATTATACTTGGAACCCCTTTTATTAATGCTATTTATCCGTTCAATAAAATAGATGAACATGGTTTTTCTGCTACTTATCAAGATAAAAAGATAAGTTATTCCTTTGTTACAGATCCTGTAACTATAGATATTAATGCCTTGATTAATATGAAACAAAGGCATGTTGATTCATTACAATTAGAAATTCTTAGCATGAATATATTCGATACTTTACAGTCTGCTAAAGTTCAGCAAAAGATTAAATTAATTGCTGAAAAGATGGCGGTTGATGTTTGCGCCGATCACCCTAGTGCCTTTTGGAACCGGAAAAGGCATATTGTAACTCTTCCTTACGAAGAAAACTTCTCTGAGGATGATATTCCTACTAAATCTCGACCTTGCCAGTTGAATTCTGCAAAAACGAGATTGATAGTTTGTTACAAAAGGGTTTGATAAAACCCTCAAAATCTCCTTGGTCATGTTCTGCCTTTTATGTTAATAATGCGACAGAAAAGGAACGAGGTATTCCTTGCTTAGTTATAAATTATAAACCATTAAATAAACATCTAAAATGGATTAGATACCCTATCCCCAATAAAAGGGACTTGCTATCTAGGTAATATGACGCCAATATATTTTCAAAATTTTGATTTAAAATCTGGTTATTGGCAAATTCAAATCTTTAAAGAGCATACTTATAGAACTGCTTTCAATGTTCCATTTGGGCAATATGAATGGAATGTTATGCCATTTGGTTTGAAAAATGCCCCTTCTGAATTTTAAAAAATTATGAATGATATTTTTAACCCTTATTTAGATTTTATCATCGTTTATATTGACGACATATTAGTATTTTCTAAAACTTTGGAGATGCATATTAAGCATCTTGATATTTTTAAGAAAATTATTATACAAAACGGTTTAGTAATTTCTAAACCTAAGATGAGTCTATTCCAAACGAATGTTCGTTAACAGAGACTTAAAGGAACTCATACTTGAAAAAGTTTTGGCTGACACTATTCATAATATTGAAGAAGATTACTCTAATTCTAATGAAGTTATTAATATTCTTCAGTTAATTGAAAATGAGTTTCCCAGCCAAGATTATATCGGCGATAGAATTATGATATCTTTTTTAATTAATAATTACTTGCTATTTATGCAGAATGGACCCTTCATGGGCCACCAGAGGCAGAGGTAGGGGAAGATCTTCCCCTAGTATGACTTATTCTCAGGGATCGTCATACCGATCCTCATCAAATTCCCCAGTAATACAAAGAGGAAAAAAGAGTTTGATAAACTCAAAGATACCGCATACAGGTGAATCATCAGGACATTCTATACATCTGGAAGATATTCCAAAAGATAGTCCTTTATATGGACATCTGCAAGCTTATTTGACATCCAAAAAGCAAAGTGATAATTTTGCTTCAATTGCTAAAGAAGAAGACAACGATGATATCAAGTCATACGAAAAATTACCAAAGAGAGAAATGATATTTCTCCTAGAAAACTCTGAGATTCAGAGAAAAGAAGAACCATGGAAAATATTCCAGAGATATCTGATTAATGGATTATACTACCCGGGCGAATCATATAAAACCCGCACCTATTATGAGACTATCCTAATCAGTACATGAAGTGCAGAATTTCAGCACTTTTCGGGTTATAACACAAACGAAAACGTTTATAACTTTTCAAAAGTCATTATCAAACAGATTATATCTGTTGAAGAATGGGGTATTTCAACAATGAAAGAAAGGCAGATAAGCCTTAATAAATCACCTATGAATTTTACTTATTGGGATTATATCCAAGCATTTGATAGGGTGCTTTATTATAATAATGAGAAACATAAACATACTTGGTTTATCAAAGTATGTGCAAAGGTATTTACAGGACCTATCCCTAACTGGTTTTTAAACTGGTGGTCATACCACGGTCCCACAACAAAAATTGTGCCTGAACCATTCCTTAAGTTATACAAAGAATGGGCAAAAGTTTCGCCGTTCCTAACCGAGTTATATCACGCAGGTCATATCTGCTACCTAGAAAAAATTGATCAAATCTACTTCTTTATTGAATTTTCTATCCCCTGGATCCATAAATGGACTCCTGAATTAGGTTATACGGAAGAACAAATCCCTTGTTTATATAGAGTATTCTACAACAATTTTTGGGACAAATTGATGAAGACTGATCCCAAAACAAAAACATTATATGGACAAAAATTATTGGATTCCATTAAAACACAAATCCAATTATATGTAATGACCCCTCAAAAGAAGATGATAGAAGAGAGCACAGTTAAACATATTGCTCGAAGAATATCAATTCAAGAAGGAGATAAAATTGATTTGATAAATAAATACTTGGAAGAAGTGAAGAGAAACTTGCTTCAGTCACTGGATCAGTGCGAAAAATCAGACACTTCAATACGAAGTGAGACAAGTGGTGATGACCTTGTGGAAGATACACAACCAATACAGCCAGAAATAATATTATCTGACAGAGATATAGAAAAGGTGGAAGATTTCCTCCAACAAATGCACAATTTGGACAAAAAGAAGACTTGACAGCTTACCAGCCGCCAAGACCCACTCAACAGTAGATACACTGTTCATCCACAGTAGAAACATTGTTCATTAATAGTAAAAACACTGTGTAGGGACCCAGATGTGGGACCCAGTTTACTATTTTAGATTTTTTTTGTTATATAAAGAGACTTCTTCATTTGAAGAAGCAAGAGTCGGAACCCCCCCCCTCTCTCTACACTCTCTCTCTCTCACCTCCCTTTGTAAAGATTTAGTTTATTAGTTTGTAAATCAGTTGAAGATTAATAAAAGTTTTGAAGTTCAGTTCATCTTCAGGGCCTTGCTTCTCGGCCTTCAAGGTACTTATTCTATTTTCTTTTTAGTATACAAGATACTTAGTTTCTCTCCCCAGCCGTGACTATGTCCAGCTAAACGGATTCATATCTATGTTGAAGAACTAATTTCTCTTGCATATTAACCATGAAGAATCCAGACTCTTTCAAAATATAAAGGAATTTTAATATAGTTTCTTGGATTGGTTCCAAGATGGTGGTACAGTCGGTTCTGGTACTACTCTTATTGGCTTTGCCTTAGTGGCTACGTCTAGTCAGCTGTGACATTAAAAGCCCACTGAAGTTGTCAAAAGGGCTATCCCTTTCAGTACAGGAAGAACTGCTAGACACATGGGCTCAGTAAGAGTATGTATCGGACCTGGACAGGCCCCTTGCTTGGGTAAAAGGATATAGATCCTTCCATACATTCATTAAACTATAATAGAATTTCCGTATATTTCGAATCCTTATTGGTCGTGCGGACTACCGCCAACCTTTAAAGGGTACTAAAGCAGCTAGATCTGGATGGCATCCTCCTCAGGCTCCCTTTATTCTACCTAATAATACTGGTATTACTTTCACTACCTTTCAAAAATTTATTGATGATAACGTGGCAGCTATTAGTGTTGCAGAAATTAATAAATTGATTTCTCAAAACAATTACTTGGGTTTGTATGTAAAAATTTTAGGAGAACATATTGGTTCTCTTGATAAAAAACTTGATGATTTGACTATTTTAATAAAAGAAATGGGTACTAAGAAGGGACCAACTGATATTGCCTCCACTTCAGGAAGTAAAACAGTTGATCAAGCTATTCCTACTCATATTCAAAGACCTCCTGAGATTCAGGATTTTAAATTTAAATCTCTTGATGACTTAGCTCAGCTTTTAGATAAAAAGCTTTCTGGTTTAAATATTAGGCCTATTGATTTATCGAAAAATTTTGCTGATAAAATTGAAATCGTTTCTGATTATAAAACTGAGACTTGGTCAGAGTTTAATAAACTCAAAGGGATTGTTAAACAAAATCATAGGTATGCTGATAAACCGAGAATGCAGACCTATTATTATCCTCGTCCTACTCCTCAAGATGTGTTGATTGAGGAACGAGATTGGAATCAGACTAATACGTCTTATAACGGTTCCGAAATTTATGAATGGAATCTTGATGGTCTAACTGATAGACAATTAACCATTCTCGTACACAGAATGCTTATGTATTCGACTATCTGTAAAAGTGTTAAAAATACAGATAGAAATATTTGCAAAATGATTATTACAGGATTTACTGGCCAACTTCGTGGCTGGTGGGATAATCATTTATCTGTAGAGGAAAAGGCTTTCGTTATTAATGCTACGGCAACCGACGAAGGTGTTGATAACATAGGTATGGCTCTAGTAATGGGTAGAGAAGATGCAGTTTATACCCTTATCCTTACAATCTTAGAACATTTCAATGGTAGATTTACCTCAAATCATCAGACCATCCGAACCTTACTTAATGGACTTAGATGTAAGACCCTTAGTGAATTTAGATGGTATAAAGATACTTTTATGAGTAGAGTTATGGAACTACCCGACAATAAATTTGAGCATTGGAAAGCCAAGTTTATAGACGGTCTCCCTTCCTTATTTGCTGAAAGAGTAAGGGATGTGTTAAAGGGTAGTTGCGGTGAGATTCTGTATAATAATTATACCTATGGTAAGCTTATAGGAGTTTGTACACAAGAAGGATTGAAATTGTGTAATGAGCTAAGGCTTTCTAGATACCTTAAGATTGATAAGCTTAAAGAAAAATCCCAATTAGGTGACTTCTGTACCCAGTTCGGTTTACCAGGAACTTCTACTCAAAGTAGGAAGAAGAAAAACAGGTATCATAGGTATCCTTACCCGGATAGCCCGTATAAGAAAAAGAGGTCTCGATATAGGCCTAAGGAAGAACGTGATACTAGAAAAGCACATCGGAAATCTACTCGATTTACGAAGAATAGATCTAAAAGAGATCTCGCTGATATTAAGTGTTATAAGTGTGGAAAGTTTGGTCATATTTCTCCAAATTGCAAGCTTCAAAAGCTAAAAACCTTAGAACTCGATGATGAGTTACACGATAAGGTTTATGGCTTGTTATACACTTCAGGATCAGAATCTGACTATTACTCGGAGACTGAATCTGAAGCTGAAGTTGAGTTAATTGATTTTTCTGATAATAAAAATATTGATACTTCTTGCACTGCTTGCAAAGATGATATTTGTACTTGTGATAGTGACGAATTTTATAAATTGCAATCACAATTTGATAATCTAAATATAAAAACTATTACATCTGATAATGTAATAGAACTTTTAAAAGAAGTTACTGATGAAAAACTTCGTGAAAAAATTATTAATTTAGCTGCAAGTTCTAGTTCTAGTAGTTCAAAATCTGTTGAAAAATACAAGAACGAATTTGAACATTTTGCACCTTATTCTTTATCTGAAATAAATAGAAGACTTCAAAAGTCCAGTACGCCTAGTAGAGATACTTCTTTTAATGATTTAAAAGAAGAAATTGAGAATTTGAAAAGGTATATTAAGTCTCTTAAGCAAAATCAAATGATTTGCGATCACCGAATTACTCAAATTGAGAAAAATAATTCTCTACCTGAATTTTCGACTAAAGAAGTTTCTGAATTATCTAATGATAAAGGAAAAGAAACTTCTGATCCAACTGCAGAAAAATCTGATTTGTTTTTAGGTATGATGCAAATTATTACTGCACATAAATGGTATATTAAATGTACTATTTTGATCGATAATAATTTTTCTATAACTGATATAGCTATGATTGATAGTGGTGCAGATGTAAGCTGCATTCAGGAAGGATTAATTCCAATTAAATATTTTCAAAAGACCACCCATTTGGTTAAATCCGCTTCTGGTCATGCTTTAGATATAGAGTATAAACTGCCAAATACTCATATTTGCCAAAATAAAGTCTGTATTCCTCATTTCTTCTTTTTGGTAAAAAACCAGTTATACCCTCCAATTATACTTGGAACCCCTTTTATTAATGCTATTTATCCGTTCAATAATATAGATGAACATGGTTTTTCTGCTACTTATCAAGATAAAAAGATAAGTTATTCCTTTGTTACAGATCCCGTAACTAGAGATATTAATGCCTTGATTAATATGAAACAAAGGCATGTTGATTCATTACAATTAGAAATTCTTAGCATGAATATATTCGATACTTTACAGTCTGCTAAAGTTCAGCAAAAGATTAAATTAATTGCTGAAAAGATGGCGGTTGATGTTTGCGCCGATCACCCTAGTGCCTTTTGGAACCGGAAAAGGCATATTGTAACTCTTCCTTACGAAGAAAACTTCTCTGATGATGATATTCCTACTAAATCTCGACCTTGCCAGTTGAATTCTGCAAAAACGAGATTGATAGTTTGTTACAAAAGGGTTTGATAAAACCCTCAAAATCTCCTTGGTCATGTTCTGCCTTTTATGTTAATAATGCAGCAGAAAAGGAACGAGGTATTCCTCGCTTAGTTATAAATTATAAACCATTAAATAAACATCTAAAATGGATTAGATACCCTATCCCCAATAAAAGGGACTTGCTATCTAGGTTATATGACGCCAATATATTTTCAAAATTTGATTTAAAATCTGGTTATTGGCAAATTCAAATCTTTAAAGAGCATACTTATAGAACTGCTTTCAATGTTCCATTTGGGCAATATGAATGGAATGTTATGCCATTTGGTTTGAAAAATGCCCCTTCTGAATTTTAAAAAATTATGAATGATATTTTTAACCCTTATTTAGATTTTATCATCATTTATATTGACGACATATTAGTATTTTCTAAAACTTTGGAGATGCATATTAAGAATCTTGATATTTTTAAGAAAATTGTTATACAAAACGGTTTAGTAATTTCTAAACCAAAGATGAGTCTATTCCAAACGAATGTTCGTTAACAGAGACTTAAAGGAACTCATACTTGAAAAAGTTATGGCTGACACTATTCATAATATTGAAGAAGATTACTCTAATTCTAATGAAGTTATTAATATTCTTCAGTTAATTGAAAATGAGTTTCCCAGCCAAGATTATATCGGCAATAGAATTATGATATCTTTTTTAATTAATAATGACTTGCTATTTATGCAGAATGGACCCTTCATGGGCCACCAGGGGCAGAGGTAGGGGAAGATCTTCCCCTAGTAGGACTTATTCTCAAGGATCGCCATACGGATCCTCATCAAATTCCCCAGTAATACAAAGAGGAAAAAAAGAGTTTGATAAACTCAAAGGTACCGCATACAGGTGAATCATCAGGACATTCTATACATCTGGAAGATATTCCAGAAGATAGTCCTTTATATGGACATCTGCAAGCTTATTTGGCATCCAAAAATCAAAGTGATACTTTTGCTTCAATTTCTAAAGAAGAAGACAACGATGATATCAAGTCATACGAAAAATTACCAAAGAGAGAAATGATATTTCTCCTTGAAAACTCTGAGATTCATAGAAAAGAAGAACCATGGAAAATATTCCAGAGATATCTGATTAATGGATTATACTACCCGGGCGAATCATATAAAACCCTCACCTATTATGAGACTATCCTAATCAGTACATGAAGTGCAGAATTTCAGCACTTTTCGGGTTATAACACAAACGAAAACGTTTATAACTTTTCAAAAGTCATTATCAAACAGATTATATCAGTTGAAGAATGGGGTATTTCAACAATTAAAGAAAGGCAGATAAGCCTTAATAAATCACCTATGAATTTTACTTATTTGGATTATATCCAAGCATTTGATAGGGTGCTTTATTATAATAATGAGAGACATAAACATACTTGGTTTATCAAAGTATGTGCAAAGGTATTTACAGGACCTATCCCTAACTGGTTTTTAAACTGGTGGTCATACCACGGCCCCACAACAAAAATTCTGCCTGAACCATTCCTTAAGTTATACAAAGAATGGGCAAACGTTTCGCCGTTCCTAACCGAGTTATATCACGCAGATCATATCTGCTACCTAGAAAAAATTGATCAAATCTACTTCTTTATTGAATTCTCTATCCCCTAGATCCATAAATGGACTCCTGAATTAGGTTATACGGAAGAACAAATCCCTTGTTTATATAGAGTATTCTACAACAATTTTTGGGACAAATTGATGAAGACTAATCCCAAAACAAAAACATTATATGGACAAGAATTATTGGATTCCATTAAAACACAAATCCAATTATATGTAACGACCCCTCAAAAGAAGATGATAGAAGAGAGCACAGTTAAACATATTGCTCGAAGAATATCAATTCAAGAAGGAGATAAAATTGTTTTTATAAATAAATACTTGGAAGAAGTGAAGAGAAACTTGCTTCAGTCACTGGATCAGTGCGAAAAATCAGACACTTCAATGAGAAGTGAGACAAGTGGTGATGACCTTGTGGAAGATACACAACCAATACAGCCAGAAATAATATTATCTGACAGAGATATAGAAAAGGTGGAAGATTTCCTCCAACAAATGCACAATTTGGACAAAAAGAAGACTTGACAGCTTACCAGCCGCCAAGACCCACTCAACAGTAGATACACTGTTCATCCACAGTAGAAACATTATTCATCAACAGTAAAAACACTGTGTAGGGACCCAGATGTGGGACCCAATTTACTATTTTAGATTTTTTTTGTTATATAAAAAGACTTCTTCATTTGAAGAAGCAAGAGTCGGAACCCCCCCTCTCTCTCTACACTCTCTCTCTCACCTCCCTTTGTAAAGATTTAGTTTATTAGTTTGTAAATCAGTTGAAGATTAATAAAAGTTTTGAAGTTCAGTTCATCTTCAGGGCCTTGCTTCTCGGCCTTCAAGGTACTTATTCTATTTTCTTTTTAGTATACAAGATACATAGTTTCTCTCCCCAGCCGTGACTATATCCGGCTAAACGGATTTATATCTATGTTAAAGAACTAATTTCTCTTGCATATTAACCATGAAGAATCCAGACTCTTTCAAAATATAAAGGAATTTTAATATAGTTTCTTGGATTGGTTCCAAGATGGTGGTACAGTCGGTTCTGGTACTACTCTTATTGGCTTTGCCTTAGTGGCTATGTCTAGTCAGCTGTGACATTAAAAGCCCACTGAAGTTGTCAAAAGGGCTATCCCTTTCACAGTTAGAACTGCTAGACACATGGGCTCAGTAAGAGTATGTATCGGACCTGGACAGGCCCCTTGCTTGGGTAAAAGGATATAGATCCTTCCATACATTAATTAAACTATAATAGAATTTCCGTATATTTCGAATCCTTATTGGTCGTGCGGACTACCGCCAACCTTTAAAGGGTACTAAAGCAGCTAGATCTAGATGGCCGTGCGGACTACCGCCTGCCTACCCTGATCCTGGTGTAATATAGCCGTGACTATGTCCGGCTAAACGGATTCATATCTATGTTGAAGAACTAATTTCTCTTGCATATTAAACATGAAGAATCCAGACTCTTTCAAAATATAAAGGAATTTTAATATAGTTTCTTGGATTGGTTCCAAGATGGTGGTACAGTCGGTTCTGGTACTACTCTTATTGGCTTTGCCTTAGTGGCTACGTCTAGTCAGCTGTGACATTAAAAGCCCACTGAAGTTGTCAAAAAGGCTATCCCTTTCACAGTTAGAATTGCTAGACACATGGGCTCAGTAAGAGTATGTATCGGACCTGGACAGGCCCCTTGCTTGGGTAAAAGGATATAGATCCTTCCATACATTCATTAAACTATAATAGAATTTCCGTATATTTCGAATCCTTATTGGTCGTGCGGACTACCGCCAACCTTTAAAGGGTACTAAAGCAGCTAGATCTGGATGGCCGTGCGGACTACCGCCTGCCTACCCTGATCCTGGTGTAATATGGTATCAGAGCCTAGGAATTTTCATGGTAAATATGTAATAGATATGAATCCGTTTAGACGGACATAGTCACGGCTGGGGAGAGAAACTAAGTATCTTGTATACTAAAAAGAAAATAGAATAAGTACCTTGAAGGCCGAGAAGCAAGGCCCTGAAGATGAACTGAACTTCAAAACTTTTATTAATCTTCAACTGATTTACAAACTAATAAACTAAATCTTTACAAAGGGAGGTGAGAGAGAGAGTGTAGAGAGAGAGGGGGGTTCCGACTCTTGCTTCTTCAAATGAAGAAGTCTCTTTATATAACAAAAAAAATCTAAAATAGTAAATTGGGTCCCACATCTGGGTCCCTACACAGTGTTTTTACTGTTGATGAACAATGTTTCTACTGTGGATGAACAGTGTATCTACTGTTGAGTGGGTCTTGGCGGCTGGTAAGCTGTCAAGTCTTCTTTTTATCCAAATTGTGCATTTGTTGGAGGAAATCTTCCACCTTTTCTATATCTCTATCAGATAATATTATTTCTGGCTGTATTGGTTGTGTATCTTCCACAAGGTCATCAACACTTGTCTCACTTCGCATTGAAGTGTCTGATTTTTCGCACTGATCCAGTGACTGAAGCAAGTTTCTCTTCACTTCTTCCAAGTATTTATCTATCAAATCAATTTTATCTCCTTCTTGAATTGATATTCTTCGAGCAATATGTTTAACTGTGCTCTCTTCTATCATCTTCTTTTGAGGGGTCATTACATATAATTGGATTTTTGTTTTAATGGAATCCAATAATTCTTGTCCATATAATGTTTTTGTTTTGGGATCAGTCTTCATCAATTTGTCCCAAAAATTGTTGTAGAATACTCTATATAAACAAGGGATTTGTTCTTCCGTATAACCTAATTCAGGAGTCCATTTATGGATCCAGGGGATAGAGAATTCAATAAATAAGTAGATTTGATCAATTTTTTCTAGGTAGCAGATATGATCTGCGTGATATAACTCGGTTAGGAACGACGAAACTTTTGCCCATTCTTTGTATAACTTAAGGAATGGTTCAGGCAGAATTTTTGTTGTGGGACCGTGGTATGACCACCAGTTTAAAAACCAGTTAGGGATAGGTCCTGTAAATACCTTTGCACATACTTTGATAAACCAAGTATGTTTATGTCTCTCATTATTATAATAAAGCACCCTATCAAATGCTTAGATATAATCTCAATAAGTAAAATTCAAAGGTGATTTATTAAGGCTTATCTACCTTTCTTTCATTGTTGAAATACCCCATTCTTCAACAGATATAATCTGTTTGATAATGACTTTTGAAAAGTTATAAACGTTTTTCGTTTGTGTTATAACCCGAAAAGTACTGAAATTCTGCACTTCCTGTACTGATTAGGATAGTCTCATAATAGGTGCGAGTTTTATATGATTCACCCGGGTAGTATAATCCATTAATCAGATATCTCTGGAATATTTTCCATGGTTCTTCTTTTCTCTGAATCTCAGAGTTTTCAAGGAGAAATATCATTTCTCTCTTTGGTAATTTTTCGTATGACTTGATATCATCGTTGTCTTCTTCTTTAGCAATTGAAGCAAAAGTATCACTTTGCTTTTTGGATGCCAAATAAGCTTGCAGATGTCCATATAAAGGACTATCTTCTGGAATATCTTCCAGATGTATAGAATGTCCTGATGATTCACCTGTATGCGGTACCTTTGAGTTTATCAAACTCTTTTTTCCTCTTTGTATTACTGGGGAATTTGATGAGGATCCGTATGACGATCCCTGAGAATAAGTCCTACTAGGGGAAGATCTTCCCCTACCTCTACCCCCGGTGGCCCATGAAGGGTCCATTCTGCATAAATAGCAAGTCATTATTAATTAAAAAAGATATCATACTGGGAAACTCATTTTCAATTAATTGAAGAATATTAATAACTTCATTAGAATCAGAGTAATCTTCTTCAATATTATGAATAGTGTCAGCCATAACTTTTTCAAGTATGAGTTCCTTTAAGTCTCTGTTTAAATTAATCACTTTAAGAATAGTGATCAATACCTTATCATCAAATAACATGGTATAATAATTCATAAATTATTCTAAATATTCACGAGATAGAAATCCGGAAGGGAATTATCAATTCCTTTTTTGTATTGTATTTCAAAATCAAAAGGCGCCAGCTGAGCCTGCCATCTAGCAAATATTAATTTAGAAGCATCGTGCTTAAAATCTTTGTCAAACATATATTTAACAGATTGAGCATCAGTTTTTATCAAAAACTTTTGGTTATATAAGTCGTCTTGAAATTTTAATACACATTTAACAATTTGTAACATTTCATGTGCCACAGTGGCGTATTTCTTCTACGCTTCGGTCCATTTACCAGAGTGAAATCTTATTAGGTATTCACTCTTATTGTTGAGATTTACTTGTTTTAAAATCCCTCCATATCCAACATTAGACGCATCTGTCTCGATAACCTTTTACCAAGTAGGATTAGCAAGGGTTAAACAAGGTAGAGATTTAACACTCTGTTTAATACTTTTGACTAACTCAGTATGTTGGTCAGTCCAAGGATGTCTATGATCCTTCTTCAGCCTATCGTATAGAGGAGCTAGATCTCATGATAAACTTTTATAGAAAGGGGATATATAATTCATACTTCCCAAAAATCTTTGTAATTGAGTCCTGTCAGTAATAACATCAGGAAATTTCGAGGCAAAATCAATTGATCTTTGTATTGGGGTAATTTTTCCCTGGCAAATATTATGACCTAAAAAACGAACATTCGTTTGGAATAGACTCATCTTTGGTTTAGAAATTACTAAACCGTTTTGTATAACAATTTTCTTGAAAATATCAAGATGCTTAATATGCATCTCCAAAGTTTTAGAAAATACTAATATGTCGTCAATATAAACGATGATAAAATCTAAATAAGGGTTAAAAATATCATTCATAATTTTTTGAAATTCAGAAGGGGCATTTTTCAAACCAAATGGCATAACATTCCATTCATATTGCCCAAATGGAACATTGAAAGCAGTTCTATAAGTATGCTCTTTAAATATTTGAATTTGCCAATAACCAGATTTTAAATCAAATTTTGAAAATATATTGGCGTCATATAACCTAGATAGCAAGTCCCTTTTATTAGGGATAGGATACCTAATCCATTTTAGATGTTTATTTAATGGTTTATAATTTATAACTAAGCGAGGAATACCTCGTTCCTTTTCTGCCGCATTATTAACATAAAAGGCAGAACATGACCAAGGAGATTTTGAGGGTTTTATCAAACCCTTTTGTAACAAACTATCAATCTCGTTTTTGCAGAATTCAACTAGCTCAGCATTCATCTGGCAAGGTCGAGATTTAGTAGGAATATCATCCTCAGAGAAGGTTTCTTCGTATGGAAGAGTTACAATATGCCTTTTCCTGTTCCAAAAGGCACTAGGGTGATCGGCGCAAACATCAACGGCCATTTTTTCAGCAATCAATTTAATCTTCTGCTGAACTTTTGCAGATTGTATAGTATCGAATATATTCATACTAAGAATTTCTAATTGTAATGAATCAACATGCCTTTGTTTCATATTAATCAAGGCATTAATATCTCTAGTTACGGGATCTGTAACAAAGGAATAGCTTATCTTTTTATCTTGATAATTAGCAGAAAAACCATGTTCATCTATTTTATTGAACGGATAAATAGCATTAATAAAAGGGGTTCCAAGTATAATTGGAGGGTATAACTTGTTTTTTACCAAAAAGAAGAAATGAGGAATACATACTTTATTTTGGCAAATATGAGTATTTGGCAGTTTGTACTCTATATCTAAAGCATGACCAGAAGCGGATTTAACCAAATGGGTGGTCTTTTGAAAATATTTAGTTGGAATTAATCCTTCCTGAATGCAGCTTACATCTGCACCACTATCAATCATAGCTATATCAGTTATAGAAAAATTATTATCGATCAAAATAGTACATTTAATATACCATTTATGTGCAGTAATAATTTGCATCATACCTAAAAACAAATCAGATTTTTCTGCAGTTGGATCAGAAGTTTCTTTTCCTTTATCATTAGAAAATTCAGAAACTTCTTTAGTCGAAAATTCAGGTAGAGAATTATTTTTCTCAATTTGAGTAATTCGGTGATCGCAAATCATTTGATTTTGCTTAAGAGACTTAATATCCCTTTTCAAATTCTCAATTTCTTCTTTTAAATCATTAAAAGAAGTATCTCTACTAGGCGTACTGGACTTTTGAAGTCTTCTATTTATTTCAGATAAAGAATAAGGTGCAAAATGTTCAAATTCGTTCTTGTATTTTTCAACAGATTTTGAACTACTAGAACTAGAACTTGCAGCTAAATTAATAATTTTTTCACGAAGTTTTTCATCAGTAACTTCTTTTAAAAGTTCTATTACATTATCAGATGTAATAGTTTTTATATTTAGATTATCAAATTGTGATTGCAATTTATAAAATTCGTCACTATCACAAGTACAAATATCATCTTTGCAAGCAGTGCAAGAAGTATCAATATTTTTATTATCAGAAAAATCAATTAACTCAACTTCAGCTTCAGATTCAGTCTCCGGGTAATAGTCAGATTCTGATCCTGAAGTGTATAGCAAGCCATAAACCTTATCATGTAACTCATCATCGAGTTCTAAGGTTTTTGGCTTTTGAAGCTTGCAATTTGGAGAAATATGACCAAACTTTCCACACTTATAACACTTAATATCAGCGAGATCTCTTTTAGATCTATTCTTCGTAAATCGAGTAGATTTCCGATGCGCTTTTCTAGTATCACGTTCTTCCTTAGGCCTAAGGAAGAACGTGATACTAGAAAAGCGCATCGGAAATCTACTCGATTTACGAAGAATAGATCTAAAAGAGATCTCGCTGATATTAAGTGTTATAAGTGTGGAAAGTTTGGTCATATTTCTCCAAATTGCAAGCTTCAAAAGCTAAAAACCTTAGAACTCGATGATGAGATACACGATAAGGTTTATGGCTTGTTATACACTTCAGGATCATAATCTGACTATTACCCGGAGACTGAATCTGAAGCTGAAGTTGAGTTAATTGATTTTTCTGATAATAAAAATATTGATACTTCTTGCACTGCTTGCAAAGATGATATTTGTACTTGTGATAGTGACGAATTTTATAAATTGCAATCACAATTTGATAATCTAAATATAAAAACTATTACATCTGATAATGTAATAGAACTTTTAAAAGAAGTTACTGATGAAAAACTTCGTGAGAAAATTATTAATTTAGCTGCAAGTTCTAGTTCTAGTAGTTCAAAATCTGTTGAAAAATACAATAACGAATTTGAACATTTTGCACCTTATTCTTTATCTGAAATAAATAGAAGACTTCAAAAGTCCAGTACGCCTAGTAGAGATACTTATTACTAAAACAATTTATCCTCCTCAGGCTCCCTTTATTCTACCTAATAATACTGGTATTACTTTCACTGCCTTTCAAAAATTTATTGATGATAACGTGGCAGCTATTAGTATTGCAGAAATTAATAAATTGATTTCTCAAAACAATTATTTGGGTTTGTATGTAAAAATTTTAGGAGAACATATTGGTTCTCTTGATAAAAAACTTGATAATTTGACTATTTTAATAAAGGAAATGAGTACTAAGAAAGGACCAACTGATATTGCCTCCACTTCAGGAAGTAAAACAGTTGATCAAGCTATTCCTACTCATATTCAAAGACCTCCTGAGATTCAGGATTTTAAATTTAAATCTCTTGATGACTTAGCTCAGCTTTTAGATAAAAAGCTTTCTGGTTTAAATATTAGGCCTATTGATTTATCGAAATATTTTGCTGATAAAATTGAAACCGTTTCTGATTATAAAACCGAGACTTGGTCAGAGTTTAATAAACTCAAAGGAGTTGTTAAACAAAATCATAGGTATGCTGACAAACCAAGAATGCAGACTTATTATTATCCCCGTCCTACTCCTCAAGATGTGTTGATTGAGGAACGCGATTGGAATCAGACTAATACGTCTTATAACGGTTCCGAAATTTATGAATGGAATCTTGATGGTCTAACTGATAGACAATTAACCATTCTCGTACACAGAATGCTTATGTATTTGACTATCTATAAAAGTGTTAAAAATACAGATAGAAATATTTGCAAAATGATTATTGCAGGATTTACTGGCCAACTTCGTGGTTGGTGGGATAATCATTTATCTGTAGAGGAAAAGGCTTTCGTTATTAATGCTACGGCAACCGATGAAGGTGTTGATAACATAGGTATGGCTCTAGTAATGGGTAGAGAAGTTGCAGTTTATACCCTTATCCTTACAATCATAGAACATTTCAATGGTAGATTTACCTCAAATCATCAGACCATCCGAACCTTACTTAATGGACTTAGATGTAAGACCCTTAGTGAATTTAGATGGTATAAAGACACTTTTATGAGTAGAGTTATGGAACTACCCGACAATAAATTTGAGCATTGGAAAGCCAAGTTTATAGACGGTCTCCCTTTCTTATTTGCTGAAAGAGTAAGGGATGTGTTAAAGGGTAGTTGCGGTGAGATTCTGTATAATAATTATACCTATGGTAAGCTTATAGGAGTTTGTATACAAGAAGGATTGAAATTGTGTAATGAGCTAAGGCTTTCTAGACAGCTTAAGATTGATAAGCTTAAAAAAATCCCAATTAGGTGACTTCTGTACCCAGTTCGGTTTACCAGGAACTTCTACTGGAAGTCTGAATTATATATCCCCTTTCTATAAAAGTTTATCACGAGATCTAGCTCCTCTATACGATAGGCTGAAGAAGGATCATAGACACCCTTGGACTGACCAACATACTGAGTTAGTCAAAAGTATTAAACAGCGTGTTAAATCTCTACCTTGTTTAACCCTTGCTAATCCTACTTGGCAAAAGGTTATCGAGACATATGCGTCTAATGTTGGATATGGAGGAATTTTAAAACAAGTAAATCCCAACAATAAGAGTGAATATCATCTCTTTCTGATGTTAATATTCTTGATGCTTTGACTTTAAATGTGAAAACGCATGGTTATAATTATGCGCCTGGTTCTGAACTTATATGTCTGTCTTATAGAATTTATTTCAAATTGTTATCCACATTGAATCCTAGATGTAAGTTATATGATACATCGGATCAGACCATTTTGGTAGAAACCAATTTTGCAAGGTCCAAGGTCACTACTAGGAGACCTATTAGGTGGGAGGAAATTAATTTTCCAACTACTTGGACTTTAAATTCGGTTATATCCCCAAGTCAGATTACGAATGACTTGTCAAATACTGAATTTTCGCATATCACTCAAAATCCGGATGGTAGGATTTGTATTCAATTTGATGATAAGTCTACTATTTATAATAGACATTCATTTTCTAATCATAGACTACTACCTTCTATTCAACATATTTCCCTTGTTGAACCAGTCTACAGTCCAGCTCGCAATCGTGCAGCTTCTTTACACACTATTGCTAGTGATAAGCCTGATCAAAAGGTTAAGAGAGTTGAAAGGGTTAAGATTAACCCTCATACAAATATTGTTCAAGACAATGACAATATTTCAGATAAGGATATTCCTTCTGTATCCGAGATGGATTTCGACCCCAATAATATTTAATGATTCCACACCAAATAGATTTTAGCCCCGGTTCTCGGGCACATAATTATATTCAAAAGGAATTTTTTAGTAATAAGTGGAACCAGTTTAAAACATGGTTTTTTGATACTTATAGCAAAGATGATTTGAACAATATATCTCAAGAATTTTATGAAACTTGTGCCTTGCATAATCAAATTATGTATTTTGTTCCTTGGTTTATAACAACTTATTTACCTCTTTATATAAAGGTTTTGGAAAGATCTTATAAAGACGGTAGTGGTAATATTACTAAAGCAATTTATCCTCCTCAGGCTCCCTTTATTCTACCGGGATATATAATTCAGACTTCCCAAAAATTTTTGTAATTGAGTCCTGTCAGTAATAACATCAGGAAATTTCGAGGCAAAATCAATTGATCTTTGTATTGGGGTAATTTTTCCCTTGCAAATATTATGACCTAAAAAACGAACATTCGTTTGGAATAGACTCATCTTTGGTTTAGAAATTACTAAACCAATACCTCTAGGTCATAATACACATGATATATATATATATATATATATATATATATATATATATATATATATATATATATATATATACTACAAAACATTATAAGAAATTATATTTGGAAATATATATACATAACATACTATATATAGTATACTATATATATATATATATATATATATATATATATATATATATATATACTATACTAGTATACTATATATACTACAAAACAAGATTTTTCAAAATTCAAAATGAGGGCCCCACCCCCAATGACCGCCAACAGCCATATTGCACAAATAGCCGTTTTTTTTTCACTTTACAAAACTAACCTTCTCTAACACTAAAAATACCCCCTCCCTCTTCTTCATTTCAATACTCAATACTCATTTCTCAATCTAAATTTCTCTCAATCTCTCAATCTCCAATTTTCAAGACTTCAAGTCTCAATCTTAATTTTCAAGTTACATCATGCCTCGTTCGGAAAGAGTGCGCTTATTTGTTTCGCACTACTATGAAGTGCTTGAAGAAAATAAAGAAGACCAAATATTAAAATGCAAGAACTGTGGAAGAGTCTTAAATTTTCGTTCAGAGTGTACCACATGCATTTTAAGGAGGCATATAACGTATTGTGTTGATGGTATTTATCCGCAAATTCATCTTTAAGATATTTCAACAATTTGTGTAATTTTACAATTATTAGACGTATTTATGCTTCATGTTGTAATTTCTTATTAATTTATTATGCATGGCAATTTAGTTTTACTATTGTTTTGTTATTTTACTTTTTCGTCAAACACTTTAATAATTAGATTTCTACATATATATTACATATATATTATTTATATAACCATGATATGGTTTACAAGAAATTGCCTTAAACAAAAAAAATTAAAAAAAGAAGCCCGGAAATTAAAAAGCCCGTTAGGCCCGCTAAGCCCGGCCCATTTAGCCCAGGACCATGTGGGCTTAGGCCCGTCACGGGCTGGTTCCACCCGTTGAGCCCACGAAGCCCGGGACCGTGAGGCCCGAGACCGCTAGAGCCCAGGCCCGCTAAGCCTAGGCCCGTTAAGCCGGCCCGTTTGGCCTATTTAGGCCCGGGCCCGGCCCAGAATACAACATTACCCAGGAATGCTACTATAAAACCAAACCCCACCTTGCCTCCCATTTATCTTTATTTCCGGCATGGGTCAGACCAGTATTCGGTGCTTCAAAACCTTAGGGATTGCCATAGCGTTGGTACAAGAACTGAAAAGTGCAAAACCCTTCAGATAAATTCCCATCTTGAATATCCCGGCTAATACTCAACCTATCTAGAAATTTGTGAGGAGATACTGGTCTCGGTGACACCGGGTATCAACTTCTAAGGTTTCCGCTAAGGCCGGCGTAACCCGCAATTTCCTCTAACATGGGTGTGAGCTCAAAATCAGAAAAGCGGAACACATTACGAGTCGGATCCCAAAAAGGTATCAAGGCTTCAATCACGTCCAATTTTGGCTTGACTTTCAAAAGTCCGACAAGACCATCCAAAACTTTTACCACGGTTCCTCGGCTGGCTTTTCCTAAGTCGTTCCACCACATGTGGAGCTGTAAGGAGATCTCCTTAAGAGCTGCGAAGGGTTAAGTTTCATTTGTGCTCATCCTGCACATTTATTAGGGTGATTTAATTAAAAAAGATTAAGCCTCATTTTGACTCAAGAAAAAGTTATCACTATATATATATATATATATATATATATATATATATATATATATATATATATATATATATATATATATATATATATATATATATATATATATATATTGTTTTTCATAAAACAAATCTGGCTTTGCAGATACGGCCTTTTAGCACTTCGAGGAAGAAGGTTTTAAGGCTGTGTTTGCTAACCGTCCAAAACCTTGAAAAGTGACCAAAGGTGGCAGTTCTTGCAAAAACGGCCTTCCGGCGCCCTTTTGGGGACATTCGGCTATTTTAGACAAGAATGACATCACCTTACTTATTTATAATAAAAAATAAAATTTTTTGTTCTTTTTGGGCTATTTTTGCAAAAAGGAAAGTTGGACCCGATGGGGGTTGCCTACGTATCCCACATCCAGTGAGAATCAAACTGGCGTAGTTCATGCAGATTTGAACAAACAAAACCAACTATTTAAAAAAAAGATTTTCTTTTTTTCTTGTTTTTCCCAAAATTTCGGCAGAATTTCAGTATATTTTTTGGACATTGTTTTTTTTTTTTCAAAAATAGACAATTATCTCTTTTAGCCTTCATATTGACTATTCTGTTTTCCCAACTTTTCTCCTATTATTCATAAGCCGGTCAACATGCAAATTCGAAGCAAATAAATGCACAAGTAGCAAGTAGGATGCATCAGGGTGGTCTTTTCATTTCGGGTACACCTATCCTAGACAGACCCAACCCCTATTTGAGTCTCCAAAGTCAAATGCACGTGATGCAACAAACGTTCCTACTAAGGATCCGGCATGAGGTTTTGTTATACTAGGTTTAAAACCTGGGTGTATTGTTCTAGACCTAGCTTACCCGAGCGGACAGCTCGAGCCGAGGGGGGGCAGCGTACCGAAAATATAGAAGCTTCACCGGCTTTGCAACTTGTCCGAACCTCGTTCTAAAATTGGATAAGACTCTAAACAGAAGAGAAGTCACACGAAGTGCACACTCCCCAGATGATTTAGAAGACTTAGAGAGAAGAAGGGTTTCGTAACAGTTTCTATACAGTTCATACAATATCAAAGCGGTAAAAGCGGTATTTAGCACATTAGGCTCAAACATGTAGAAAAATTAGATAATAAATAAAGCCAACTACAACAGTTATTCTAAGCTCAAATTCTTAAATCCTGAACCGAAGTTCTGGGTTTTCTATCCCCAGCAGAGTCGCCAGAGCTGTCATACCTCCTTTTTACACACCCGAGGGGTATAGATATGGAGGTTTTCCAATTTAAGTGACATTATTCGAAATGAGATTATTTATTTATCAGAGTCGCCACTTGGAATATTTTAAATGGTGTCACAAGTCACCGGTTTATTTTAAAATCTCAAATCGAGGAAATTCGACTTTCCTTTTGAAGTCTGCGAACCAGAAATTCTAAGTAAGGAATTCTGTTAACCCGAGGGAAGGTGTTAGGCAGCTCCAAATTCCTTGGTTCTAGCACGGTCGCTTAAACTATTACAATTAGCCTATTATCTGATTTTAATACATGTTTTAGCCTATAGTATACTTTAACTTATTAAACCGCTTTTAATTAATTTTAGGAAGATTCAACGTTATTTAAAACACGCCTTGAACCACACCACATAAAATGCACCCGCGGTCCACGACACATTTTATTTAATGTTGTTGAGATTTGAAGTTGGGTCACATGAAATGCACACCCGAGTTTAAGGAAATTAATTCAAATAGCGCGCCTAAAGCAACTACGCACTTTCAGGTTTGCGAGGGCCATGAAAAATTTAACTAAATGGCACGCCTCGATTTCTAAGGATTAAAATTAATTAAATGAGGGCCATGAGTTTTGGAATTTTATTTGGCACGACACACCTCAAATTATTCTATTAAAGGTATTTCTATACTTAGTTTTGAGGACCATAGCCATTGGTGTTATTTCATATGGCATACCTCAACTAATTGAAGGAATCTAACCAATTAATGAAGATTTAAAGCACCCTAATTATTTTAGGCTAATGTTCGAGCTTGGCCTAGTAATTAATGGCGTGCATTAAACTAAAGCAAAACATTTGATTTTCAGGGCTTAGGCCAACAGTGGACCCCATTGCCAATCGTTGATTTCTTGACAACCACAGCAACACAACTGGGCTTAACGCGAAGCCCAGGTCGAGAAAAGCTAAATGCTGCTGAGAAAAATTAGCATAACTGGGCCAACACTTAGCAGCATAGATTCGATTCTGCATTAACAGTTGATGTGGAAACATTCTTTCTATAAAAATCTTGAATTGGAACAGATACAAAGACACATTCAATGCCAACATATATTCTAAAATGAAGATTCCTAATATGATAGCAACTCTTACACAAATTATTTCACCATTCTAACATTGCAAATTCATTGGTTACAACTCATGCACTCTCTGATTCAGACCAACACCTTTGACTCGAACTTTTCCAAAATGAACAAGATGTAAAGAGTCAAGCTAAATCTGAAAATTCTAGATCTGAAATCAAACTCAAATTCCATTTGAAAGTCCTTTTGAAATTCAAAGTGCTTGTACATGAACAGGGGCAGAACTAAATTACAAATTTCTAAAATTAGTAGACTATGCTTCAGGCTACATATAAGGAAGTCTAAACATATGATTAATGGGAAACAAACTCAACTCAGATTTACTAGACTGAACCAGGAATGGTTTGAACTAATAAGCATGTAACCTATAGCTATGAAAACACACTCAAAACCAGCCAACCTCACAATCAAACTAAAGAGTTAGAGTCTTCAGTTAATACATATTATACTAAATCTGAAAGACATTCATGAATCAACTACATTCAAATAAAACCCCATATCTAAATCTTAAGACAAAACATGTAGCCTTGATGTCATGAATGACTATACATAAGAAATCTATGCTTAAAGAAACACAAAACAGAATACAACAAACTAAAAAAACTGATAAAGCAACAGATAATTAACAATTGTTAATTTCTTCAACTTGAATTACATGGCTTCACATAACAGCTTAATCGAGCTTCATTTCCATTCATGGTTTGAAGGAAGTACCTAGAAATTAAGAAGGAATCAAAGGGAATGAAGGGTTAACTACAGCAACGGCAGGATCAGCAATGTAACAGTGCCCAGAACAGCAAACCAAAAACCCATACTTCAGAAAACCAGACCCTAAACAATTCAAACCCAAACTTTTAAACCCAAAATCGAGCCATTTTTACCCAGGTGCAGGAATTTGAAGTTTTTTCAGAAGTTCTAACTAACAAAGAGGATCAGAAAACTAAAACCAAACAGAATTTTGAGCTATCTTTCCAAAGAATATCCGGGATTTCAATGTTATTTTAGGCTTTTTCTCTAGATTCAGCCGTTTCAATTTTTCAGAATTTTAATCTCTAAAAATCTGTCTTGTGAGTGAAGAAAGAGTACCTTTATAGGCAAGCCTTAGGGCAGCATAAAATGAATTCAGTTTTGCACTTTTTACCCTTTTGAAAATTTTCTTTTTGTTGTTTAATCCCTAACTTAAAAATCAGTTTTTCATCTAAGTCCCAATCCCAACTTCTAGGAAGCTTCCCTATTCAGTTACAAGAAATTCCCCCACCTACAATTCCTAAACTAACCCTTAAACCTCTGAAAATTACTTCAACCTACAAAACAGACAAATGACCCAAAGGTCTTGGGCTACTGTACTAGCTGGTTCTACGACCTTTGGGCTCCTGAACCCTTGAAGCCCAAATTGTGACCCAAAAAACCATAGGCCGCGAATAGATAAACCCAGAAGCTCTACCATTTTCGGCATCAAAAGAAGAACGAACAGAGCAGAACAAAGGAAGAATTGCAAATAACAACAGGCAAAATCTGAAATTGAAAAAGAATACTAAAGAATAAAATGTTAATTACACTAATATGCTGATAATTACTAATATGACTTAAATCTTAAACATGCAACATGGATCGATTCGAACTAACAAAAAAAGAAGAAAGAAATAAGAAGAAACAAACAATATGCAACTTGAAATGCATACAAAAACAGACAGAAAAGATAGGAGATAAAAAGGGGAAGAAGACAGAAGAAGATGAACATGTGAAAAGCAACACAAAAATGATGAGAGGCAGAGAAATACCTAAAATAGTCAAACGGGAAAAGGGCTTGAACGGACTTCCAATGCTCTCCGATTTGAGGCGAAAAAGGAGTGTTAGTCGGTTTGTTCTTGTGAGAACAAATGTCTAGCACTCATTTTGGCACAAAATCATCTTCGAAAGTTTAGAGAATAACGGAGCCAGACCTTTTAAATGAAGAATTGAAGGCAGACATAAGTCTAGGGTTCCGTTTTAAGATTTGAAATTAAGGAGAAGTGGAAAGGATTTAGGGGGAATTGGTTGTGGTTTAGTGTTTAAGGGACTATGGGGATTATGGGGTTGAAGTTTGGTGGTGATTGGAAGCTGTCTCGCTGGTAAAAATGACGGATCGCTCAAGGTCGGCGTTAGGTTAAGGAACTCTCTGATGAGGGAGATGAGAGAGGCAAATGGGGAGTTGTTTGGACTAGGTTTAATTGATGGAATTCAGACATATTAATTAAAATGGGAGGAGTAGTTTGAGCCGTTGGATCTGATGAATGAATGGCTAAGATTGGATTAAAAATAAAGAACTCTAAACTATGTTGTTTGGGTGTCAAAAAGGAGCTGACCGGGTTGGACACAGGTTTGAGCTTATTTTGGAATGGGTAATGGGGCATAATCATTTGGGCCTGAGGAATTTCAATTAAAATGGCCCAAAAATCAGATTCTCTCATTCTTTTTGTTTCTTTTTCCCTTTCTTTTTCAAATTCAAAATTCTTTTCCTTTTTTTTTTCAAATTAAAAATAAAAATCTAAATTAATTCTTAAAACTAAATTAAATCATCAAAAATATTAATTAACTCTAACTAATAATTACCACAACTAACTAAATACCAAATTAAAAGAAAACTATCAAAATTCAAGGCTAAAAATTAAAAATTCAAAAATTAGTCATATTTTTGTGATTTTTTTATTTTTGTAAAACACTAAATTACTAATTAATCTAAAAAATATAATTAAATCCTAAATGCAAATGCAATGTATTTTTGTATTTTTATGATTTAAACAAGATTAAACATGCACACGAAAATGCAAATAATTAGAAAAATTCTACAATAATTCCTAAAATAACAAATAATTAAAGACAAAATCTAATTTTTGGGAATTCTGTAGGAGTAATTCATGTGAGGCAAAAATCACGTGCTCACAATACCGTTGTGAATATCCACCCAAGTTGTCACTTCGAACTCGAGCAAGTTTTCTTTCAACTTTCGGGAAGCATCAGAACTTCTCAGATTCAAACCCTTGGTGAATGCTTCAGCCGCCCATTCATCCAGAACGGACAGGAGCAACATCCTTTCCTTCTAAAACCGGGTTACAAATTCCTGCAATAACTCGTACTCTTCTTGTGCAACCCTGAATATATCAGTCTTTCAGGCCTGCACCTTTCTAGCCCCATCATTGGCCTTAATGAAACAATCCGCGAGCATCTCGAAAGAGTCTATGGAATGCTCAGGCAAAAGCGAATACCACGTCAAGGCTTCCTTCGAGAGAGTCTCTCCGAATTTCTTCAGCAAAACTGATTCAATCTCATGGGGAGCCAAATCATTCCCCTTTACCGCCATTGTATAGGTGGTGATGGGGATCTGAAGTCCCATCATATTTCGGCACATCTGGCATTTTAAACCACTTCAGGATCGATTCTGGTGTCGCGCTTGGTTTGTACGGCAATTGAGGGTACTTCTTTGAGTCTGGCCCTTTCAGTACTAGTGGTGCGCCCGGAATTTGATCCATGCGGGCGTTTACTTTCCTCATAAACCGTATGAGTTCGCTGTTGAAGGGATCGATCTCGTTGTTATGATCGGATCCACTCCCCCCGACCCCATCAAAGCTGACCTCTCCCCTCGAGGTGTTATTGTCGACCTTCCGTGTTGTTTGATATGCGTGAGCATCGGGAGGAACTGGACCTCGTCCATTCACATTTTTGGAAGCACCCGATAATGCCTGCTTCAGCTCGGTGATAACCTTATCCTGCCGTGTAAGATGGCCTCTTGTTGTTCTTGAAAGACCCTTACCGCTTCGACGATGTGCTCTTCTTCAGCATCATCAAGAGTCGTCTCTCGAACATGTCGTGATTACCGCCTTTCGTGGACCGGAGTGGCCTCGTTCCCCTCACTGCGAGTATCACTGATTAAATTCTCATACTAAGGCTGATTTCCTTGGGCCTCAAGGTTGTGTGTGTTGCTAACACCATTATTTGCCATTTTTATGATTTTTTACTAAGAACAAATAATCAAACACATTAGTAAAAGAGGCAAGGACCAACTTAAATACACAACTATCTAAGCCCCATGGTGGGCACCAAACTGTTTACTCGTAAAATAGTACAGTTGAATTTATAGGTGGTTTATAGACAAGTGAATTAATTTGATCCACAAAAAATAGAAGAATTAGATAAAAAATATAATACTTAGCCGTGAGATGGAGATAAAAATAACAGAAATAGTAATTCCGGGAGCAGGGCTTCCGGCACAATAACAACGATATCAGTAAATAAAAAGATAAAATTATATTGAACTTTGAATAAAGTGTAGCGTATGTTTGCCAGAAAATTCGTATCATTTACAATGATAATAGAGCTCACTATTTATAGTTGCACCTAGGGAACAAGGTCGTAGGATCAAACCCCTATTTAATGTCAATTATGAGGGTCGTTGAAGAAGGGTAACGACAGACAGTGAATGCCATATTCTTTGTTACGGGCTGCGTACTTAATGTTGTAGAATATTCCTCATTAAATACTACCAGGTGGCAGACATTTACTTCATCTTTATGAGTATCATTTCTCTCGTAACACACAAGATCGCTGCCTCAGATTCAACTATCTTCTATTTTCGGCTCCACATATCACTTTCTCATGGGATCATTTAATATAAACATATTTTACCGTATACACTTCCTTTTGCGATGCCACGGTATATTAATCGACTTTTAGGCATCTCCATAACGTTTTATTATTAGTGTATTAACCATATCGGGTGCCTTGAGGCAATTGGGTGAGAATGGTCCTACTAATATAAATTCGAACAAACACCCCAAGTTTAGTACTTTAGCTACCACCATTATATACTACTAGTAAAGATGCTTTTCTTAGCATGTGTATTTATTATATTCACATCCTTAAATATGGACCAGTCCATAAAGTGCATCCTTTCATAACTATTTCTCTTATTATATACTCGTATTTTTAATTTATGTGATTCATTTTTTCAATCTATCCCGCAAAGAATGAGTTTATTTTATATTTAAAATATTTAATTTTAAATTTTCTATATTATAGTCACACAAATATTTATAGCTTGGTTCAGAGTATAAATTTTAAATATTTTTTTTTACTTAAACTCTATGCCTAGTCAAAATACATAAAATACAATAGGACAAAGGGAGTATCATTTACTTTCTTTACTATTTCATCATTTGAAGTTTGAACTAAGCTAGACTTTGTAGAGTATTTTGAATGAATTGGTGGTAGAAGTATTTGGAAAAAAGCTGCAATTGGAATACGTTCAATTTATCCAAATGATTACGTAATTTTTTTTTTTTTCATTTTTTGGATTAGTTTCCTAGCTACTTCCTTCGAAGCGAATCAAATAGTAAAGGTTAGCTTCATAAAATTTTGAATTTTACTTTTAATTGTTTTCAAAATGTTCAAAGTTTTGTATTTTATACTAATATCAATGATCATGATTCATGATATATTTCTTCTTCTTGTAAACTCGTCGCATATATATGGCTTTGTTTCTATCTATTATGCTGTGTGAGCTCTAGGAAACTTAGTGGGCGTTTGGACATAAGAATTGTAAAATTTTAAAATAGGGTGAAAATTTTTTTCAAGTGAAAACGGTATTTGAAATTTAGAATTATGCTTGGACATGAATATAATTTTGGGTTGTTTTTGAAGTTTTGTGAGTAGAAATTTTGGAAAACAATATTTGGAGTTTTTCAAATTTTCGAAAATTTCCAAAATGCATCTTTAAGTGAAAATTGAAAATTTTATGAACAAACGTTGATTTCAGAAAAAAGTGAAATTTTTTTTAAGAAAAGGGAAAAAAAAAGTCTATCGGGCTCTTAGAACTTTCGTATTTGTGACATTGTGGGTATTCTTGTTCATCTCTGAGCTTTTGAGCTGACAGCGCATTTGGATTTTTTTTCTCTAGTTGTTGCGTTATTCAATTGGTTTTGACGTGGAATGTTAATCTTTGTTGTACAATTAATTTCTGTAGAGATCTAAAAGTCGATTTACATTAAAGTAAGGGGTGGGAGTTCGGGCGTTTGAATTGGATATGAGAATTTGATTTTGATTTTTGATTTTTGGATTAAAGAGATGACAATCTAAATTCAGATTATTTATGTTCGGTTTCAGATTAATCGGTTTGGATATTATGGATTTTCGGTTTCGAGTGTATAAATTGAGATGTTTCTACTATTTACAAAAATGAATATTCAAATGAAGTACTCATCTTAATTGCCTGAAAGTTCCTCATTCTTGCCGCAACCATCCAAATAAAATATTCAAGTAATGAAATTATTATTAAAAAAAAATACAACAGAGATATTAATACGGCCGATAAGAAGAAGCAATAGTAAAATTATGTCCAAATAAAGTATTCTGATAGTAACTTAGTAATTAACATTGAATATATGAGATAATATCTAATAGGTAGGATATTGAACTTATTACTATTGACATATGGATAAGTGACTAAATATAAAATATAAAAAATTTCGAATTTTCGGATATCCAAAAATCCGAAGTACCAAATCCAATATCCAATCCGAAATCTAAAAATTTTAAAAATTAATCCAAGATCCAATTCATAATCCTAAAATCCAAACCAAAAATTCAAAAATTCAAATTTCGGATTTGTCCAAACTATACTCACCCTTAGTTGAGGTGTGATAACATTAATTTTCCAAAAAAGCCTTCTCTCTTCTACATTCTCTTTATCTATTATTCACGAGCTCACTCTCGTCTCTTTGCTCTAATATACTAATACAGTGCTACAAGCAGGAGCTGAAAATGATAGTGTGTATGCAGACCTCACTTCTGCCTTGTAAAAATAGAGAAATTATTTTCGATAAAATCTCTGATCAAGATACAAATGTTCTAATTATTATGCTTTAAGCTAAACTCAATTTACTTTGTTTGGATAAATTAAATTTACGTGTGTAAAATTACACAATAAATAATTATAATGACAAATTTCTTAAACTAGTTATAATAGGACTAATATTTAATATTATCACCCCAATTAAACAGTGTAGCGTCGTTTTTCCTAGTATCAAAACCAAAAAATGGAATTTCGGGAGAACGAAAGGGGAGATAGCTGGTGGGAGCTAAAAACCAAGTGGGTTTTACGTATTGAAGTCCAAAACCCACCAATATCAAATTCGTGTTCCAATCCTCTTTCTCTCTCTACCTCGATGGCTTCGCTTCAAGCTCTCCCTTTAAATATTCGCTTTTCATCCCTATCCATTTTCTTCTTCCCTTTTTCTTCGCTTTTTCCATGGCTTCCCTTTTTTCTCTCCGAACTTCCAGTTTCCATAATCAGTAAGTTCTCTCTATTGCCTCACATTTTCTCTTATATTTACAACTATGCTTTCCAATTCCGTCGTTATATCATATATATACTTGATGAATCCTGAAATCTCTCAGCTATACATAAGAGTCAACGAATTTTTTTGCGTTTGATATTTCTTAATTAAGTAATGTGCTTAGTGTAGATTTACTGTTAAGTATCAGATTCATTTCCGAGACGGAAATTCAGGGGCAAAAATGTGAATGCGCACTCTGTGCTTGGGGAATTAATGAAGTATAAATTAATGGTGGAGTAGATTTGTGGATTTCTTTTTGTTTCATGAATTAAGAAAGAAACCTTGATCTATAAAGCATCAATCTCTGTTGTTCTTTCATTTAGTTAATAGTAAAGAAGCTTATTTAGAGAATGACACGGATGAAAATGTAACACTAAAATTAATTAGATTGATTGGATAGTGGAGTGAGTGATATGCGATATGAAGATGTCTAAAAAGTGAAAGACAAGTTCTATAGAATGACATTCATTCGTGTATTATATGGCAATTTCTTAAGAAAGATGTGCTTACGCAATTATAAAAGATTGGACGGTGACAAAGGGGACAAGTGTAGTACATACTGAAAATAGAATGAGAGAAGATTGCTAGAGATGTGATCAAGTAACTAGGATGATTGAGGATACTAAATTGGAGATGAGATAGGGACCTAAATCACATGGAGGAAAGTTGTTTCATAAGATATTCAATCTTGTGAAATCAATGTGAATTTAGCTAAGAACAAACTATAATGCAAGCAAATCGTCCATATAGCAGCAACCAGTTGGGATTACTGTTCAAAGTTTAGTTGTTATACACTTCAAGTTCGGTGTTTGACGAAAGTATTTTTATTCTTGTAATAGACTTGTATATCAATATGGAGATACTTTGAGATTTAGAGAAATTCTACTTTTAGATAACTCCTAAGTTACCTCAGAATATGATTTATTTAGTATTCGCATGAAATAAATCCAAATTGAGTGGCATGGATATTGTGACTCATATAGTCAACCCCAACTAGTTTGGGACGGAGCATAACTGGTTTATTGAAATACTAAGTGCAATAGGAAAAAGTCCAAGTGCTTACAACTGAACAAGGAAAGAAAAGGTTTTACTATTATCATTCTTGTACTAGCTCTAGAGTTGCATACAATGGTGGTACATCCAAAATGGAAAAGATTTGAAGCTTGGTTGACGGTTGTCCTTCATCAAGTCATAAGTTATCACTTAATCACCTCAGTTTAGCTATCTGAACTTTTGTGTTTGAAGGAGAGTGTAAATCATTCCACTGAAAAGCTTACTATCAACCTTAGATGAATTTGGCCAGGAAACTTTAAACACCATCTGAAGGAAAGACCAAGCAAGTCTACAAGGTTTAGGGTTCTTAACTTGAAAGCCCCAATCAGAAATCTTTAAATTATAGATAGATGCATTTGCATTGGTTTACTTTTGTGAGAATACAGAGGTAGATTATGAAGGTCCTTGAGACCTCTGATTCCTTTTTCAGCCATTTAATAAAATTCAACATTGGCTCTTTTTTGCTGCAGAGAAATTGTCCGATCATGGAACTTAGAAAAATCTGGGTGTAGGAAACTATGTGCATCAAATATATATGTGAAAGACCACGGTTTAGGCTGTCTAAAATACATCATTCTGCAAGGATATCTTTCTGCATCATTGTCCCAGAAGATTTCAAGGAAATGCATCCCTTCAGAAGCTCTAGGATCAGTGGCAGCTGCAGGCAACCCTGATCAAAACATTATTGAAATGGATCCTTCCTTAGCTAGTTGTAACAGGAATGAGCTGGAATTCAGTCGAGTCAATTGTCTTGTGTGGGTACTGCATGAATCTGCGAGAAGCTTTTCAGTTTCAGTGCAGACCCTTGAATTGGCTAAAAATGGGCCTGAGCTTGCAATGGCATGGGTTGGGGTGGATGTGCATGCGTGGCATAAAAGCATCGCGTATCAGGTATGGAAGTGCAGCCTGCAGTTCCGTAAATAGAGATTTTTGACACACTGCATTTGTTCTTCAGTTTTTGATTGTGAAGGTTGATATCAGAGTCAATTTTCTATCTTAAACACTTAGCTCATAACTATGATAATTGGAAAGTTTGCGAACTTTGGAACCTATGCAACAAATAAAAAGCAGATGATGCTACACAGGTAGCAATTTATGCTTTGCTCAAAGCAGCAATAGAAGTGGAAGTGTTTCTTTCTCGCAAACGCAGCAACAATGCTTCTTCTGTTCATGAAATGTAAGTTTGACTATCTTGAACTTTTCCACATTTGTGTATTATTGTGTAGTTTAAACATTAAGACTTAAGACTATCAATCCCTCGCTCCCTCAGTTTTTATCTTCTCTTTTGATCATATTCATTCTTCATCATGGAACTCACATCATGAACCCATTTCTGTTTGCATGTGTTCTATGGAGAAGGAAACTGCATGACACATTTTGGCGGTCTTGTCTTTATTCTTATTTTCATTTTCTTCTCCTTTTTGCTTTGCCTCAGCCTATCCCCAATCACCGACTTACTGGGGGAGCGCATCGAAAGTCAGTTGAATGTAAGGAATCCAAAGTTGGTGCAGTGGTTTAGAACACTGGAGCTGCCACGGATAGCGGGAATGTTCATTCCCCTTTTCAAGAAATGGTCTGTGGATTACGCAGGAAGGTATGTCCTTAAAATCCGTTCTTTTTTTATCAGGTTATATTTGCTGTCTTCATGATGCAACCAAACTCTTTTAACAGTAATCTGCTGATTGATATTGGGCGTGTTCTTTATCTCTCAGTTGTTAAAACATCTTATACAGAATTATTCAGTGGTGTTGCAGGAAATATCTTGGCCATAAGTTGTTGCACCGCAGTAAGGAAGTTAGGCTCAGGGCGAGTTTCTTGTCCTTTGTTTTCTGCTTCGATTGAAGATGCACTAGTAGAGCTCATGAACTTGTCACATAGACTTGTTTCGGTTGATAAGTTGCACTATTTAGCAACTGAGGCTGGATTTGAAGAAGACTTCTTGTTTCATTTTGGTAGAAAGGTTCTACCAAGTAACAGTATTGAAGATGTAGAATTTTGGATAGGATTGGTTCAAAGAAAACTCAGTAATGCATTCCACAGAGAAAATGTGATTACAGACAAGCATGCTTTTCACGAGAAGGTTAGCGTTTACTAATTGATTGGAGGCAATTAATGTTGTGAAATATCTCCTTGTTACTCTTGCATAAGAACTGCGGAATACCTACAAACTTATGATATCTCACTGTAACTCCCTTATAAAACTATGTTTCGGTCTTGAAATTCAGAGAAAGAAGGATACGTCTATGATTCTTATTCTCTCTGTTATGTGCGCTTGTTATCAGAAATTGTCTTTAATGTTAAAGAAACTCTATCTTGCAACTGGTTCTGAACGGATAAACTTTTTCTCCCTATATCTATAAATTCTATAAAACATATTGATGATAGCAACAATAACAATAATTATGAAATAGTTAGTTAGAGGACTTAAGGTTTCCCCTGCCTAAAAAGATAATGAAGATTCTTCGACAACTTGGATGCATCAGTTAATTATGAAGTTGATAAAATAAGTTATATATTGAACTGATTGTAGTTTCGATGTCTGACAGGTTCAGGAAAATAGTTTGGCTACCCTGGGGCTTTTTGCATATTTGGGAAGAGAGACAAGATTGTTCCTCTCAGAAATGGGTGTAAAGGATCTTGATGAGCAAACTAAAGATTTTCTGAGGTATCTACAATAGAGAGCCTACTTACTTTCCCCTACTCTAGTCAGTGTGGTTTGTTCATTTGATTGAAATTGGACAAATTTTGTGCTTTCTCCCTGCAGTTACTTAGAATGCGGTAGCCTTCTTATGTATCCTGAATTCTCCACTCTGTCTGAGTATCAGCTCTTCATGGAGGTTAGTACTTACATTAATTTGGAAGACAAAGGAAATAAACAATTGATTAGAACAATTCTCGCAGGTAGTAGCGAATGAAATTGGATGGCTCGACTTTTATGCTGCATCTGCTACCAAATTTTGTGACAAAAGAAGATCCAAACAACATCCAATTCAAGCAGAGAAAGAAATAATCTTGTACACTGTTTTAACTGTATGCTATGATATTATAGCTGGATTTGCTCACTATAGCAACTCTGCGCAGCAGCCATTAGAAGCAGATTTACTGGACTTCTTGCTTCAGAGGTATCAAATCGTTCTGAGAATGCACTGTTGGAATGTCTAAATGTCGTTCACTTTTTAGCTAATTTCCGTCAATCTCTTTAGTCAGAGTCTGCTTTCTGGATGCCTGGAGGACTACTGGGCAGCTTATGATAGAACAGGGTATGTTGCCTTTATTAGATAAGAGAAGATACCTTCTGTTGCTGCAACATTCCAATAATGTGTTGTCTATCTCTCTCGAGCAGAGAACTGCAAAAAAAAGCTGAAAGAAGTGCATCTGATCCAGCAGCATCTTTGATTATTAAAGGTGGCATGAGTTCATCCATCATATTGGAAGCGAAGGAGAAGCCAACTGAGTTGATAAAAACGGAAAATCATCCATATGGATCTAGATTGAATCAGATACAGGTAGCAGATTGAATAAATAGGAAATAAACCATCAAGAACTCTTGGTCCAAAGAGTCTGGATTACTAAATTCGGTGTCCGACAAGAAAATTCTCTCTAGGCATAGTAGACAGTTCTTACTTTATTCATCAATTCTTCCGAACATTTGTACACAACCTTTTAACTTGATAGTAGTTTATGAAGCCCTTTATAGATTTTTCATTTCTCTTATTGAATGTCAGGCCACCAGCTCCGGTGTGATGGACCCTTTGACGTTGGTGGAGTTGGATTGCTCTACTGCACCAAAAACACGTCAAAATTTTCTAACAAAATCTACGACCAAGCTGATATCTGCAAGTACGGTAAGTTACTCCAGTTATTCAATCAAATCAAAAGAGTATGCTCTACAGTTGTTAATTCGTACTGCATTGTGCTAGGATATCTGGATGGGTAGTGAATTGCTCTTTACGGACATATCGGATGCTTTGAGCCTACTTATAAAGCAGTTGAAAGGCCGCCGACTAACAAAAAGGGAGGGAAAGAAAATGAAGAGAACGCTGGGTGATATTGCTAACCTTGTGCCCATAACCATCTTAATGCTACTTCCTGTAAGCATCAACTATATGAAACAATGGATTTCCGTCTGTCTGCTCAAAGCTTCAGTTTTTGGCTGAATGAACTGGTCTTCTAGTCCACTCCATGCTATATGCTAAAAATGGTTTAAGGGACTAAAAAGTAAGCAGGATAAAATCTTTTTATAAGGCAATGATTCGGAAAATGTGCCATGTCTATCTTGGTCCCAAGATTACTAAAAACTTCCTACTTTTTTGTCTTCTACAGTATTGTATTAATGGAAGTGTATTGATTCTAATAGTTGCTTGACCACAAACTTCCGTCATGAACAACTTTCATCTAGTTTCAGGATGTCAATGTGAAATTCTTTCCTATTGTTCTCACAAAAAGCTTCTCAAAGATTCACTTTGATAAATCTAACAGGTTTCTGCCGTGGGTCATGCAGCCATGCTAGCCGCGATCAAGAAATATGTCCCGAGCTTGGTACTGTAATCTATCATTCTACACATTATTCCTCCTCCTGTTATGTGCTTATATTATTTTTTTTGTGTTCCCAGATTCCTTCTCCTTATTCTTCCGAAAGGCTTGATCTAATTAAACAATTAAAGAGAACGAAGAAGAAGGAAATCCAAGCTCGGAGCAGCAGTGGCGACCCTTCTTTTAAAGCTGTAAAGTGAATTAAAGCTGTTGGAAACAACTTTAGTATCATGGTTCTGGTTCGGCTCAACATTCTGTAAAGTGGCAAGTAGAGTTGCATATGCCTCATTGTAGCCGGCTATTAGGGAAACAGAAAGAATACTTCGTTCAAAAGCACCTTTACACACAAATCCTGCTAAATTTAGTTCTAGAGAAAGCAACTTTGATCAAGTGTATTTGGTTAGGTATTGTCTGACAATTGTTCATATTGGCCATGGTTTAAAGTGAAGCTTTCAGTTTCAAGGATTCATTTGTGTCCACAATATTTTGATGTGCGTACAGTGATTTGATTCACAGTGAATCCAGCTCATGATGTCGTTATACAACACAGTTAGCATTTTATTTCACTGAGAAACAGACAAATGCTTTGACGTAGACAAATGCAGAACACTGCAAGAATATATTAAGGTTTTCCTATAGCATGAGATTCTTTTGTAGCATGGTTGTAGGTACAGAAGATTTCGTAAATGTAAAATATGAAAATACTTCTTATGCATTTTAAAGGAGAGAGAGAGAGAGAACTTTATTTTCTTTACTTTTGGTTAGGATGGGAGAAAAAAAATACTCTTCTTGGGCTAACTTAGTAGATTTAATGGGAAGAATGAAAAGATAACTTCCTTTTTCTATCCGTCATGTTTAGCTTATATATATTTTTTGTTCTGATGCTTGTCATGAGAACAAAGGTGTTTCCCTGATGTACCTCTGTTTTGGTTTGGTCGTATAAATATTTGTTGCCTCTAAAAAAAAGACTTCCTTGTTATGAAGAAATACTTTTAATGCTCATTCACTCACAGTGGCTGGAATAGCTCAGTTGGTTAGAGCGTGTGGCTGTTAACCACAAGGTCGGAGGTTCAAGCCCTCCTTCTAGCGTACGAGTTAAATGTTTTTTCAAGTGCTTCTTTAAGACAAACCTCTAACTAAAGAGAGTTCAGATCTTTCAATTCGCTTCTTTCTCCTTTTGGGGTATTTTAGAAGTTTTAATGACCGATAACATTAAATGTTTTCCAGTTGCAGTCGGTCACTAGCGCTACTGAACCGTCGCCGCTCGCCTATAAATACAAGGCCCCTTCTTCGAATTGAGAACTTTACTTCCATCTTTGAACCTCCTCCTAATTTCTCTGATATCTCTCCTTCTCTTCATTTCTTTGTCTCACCACCTGCTATTTCTGCCCTTTTAATGCCGAAAAATACCAAACTCCGCTTCTTTTCGCTTATCTAAATCTAAATCAATGGCAAAAACTTCTAAAACAGTTTTGACCTCTAAAATAGTACCGTTAGACAGCTGTGGCCTTGAGATCACGATATGAATTCCAGAACGGCTTTGTACTAGGCGGTTAGACAACTGTATAATAAGATTCCTTACTACAATTAGAATTGTACCTTATTTAGGATTCCCCTACTATATAAACGGGATTCCAATCATTTGTAACGCATCAATCATTGACAAGAGAATATGTTCTTCACTTTCTTGCTTATTGCTCATTAGAATTGTCTTTTAACTTTATTGATCTTACTGACCTACCTCGAGGCCAGCTTAGCTCGAGGTCGAGACTGGCTTGTCTACTGGTTTGATTCAACTTATTTCTTTAATTTATACGTTTGATTCTTTGATTATCAGTTGGTATTGGACTAAATCACATATCTTTAAGACCACAATACAAATTTAGTTGTTACACAGATTTTAGGGTAAACAGTTTGGCGCCCACCGTGGGACTAAAGATAATGTTGATACCCATTTTTTCCCTAATATTTTCAAAACTATGCGTTGGCACTAATTAGTATTTTTCATACAATTTCTGCATTTTAAGAATATTTTAATTAATTTATCCCAATATTTTATTTACAAAACAATCACTGATTGCATCACAAAATAGTTTTATAATAATTTTTGTGGCTTAATTTATCATTTGCATTTATATTAAATTTCAATTATTGCGCAAATAGCCACATTGGTATTTTTAGGATGCAATTGCAATTACTTTGCGATTATAGCCTATGCATGCATTATTATATTATTTTTACCGAAAAATAGCCTTTTATATTTTTAAAATATTAAGTAATTACTTTAAAATATTTCCATGTAAGAAAATCATTTTTATAATTTATTAACTATTTCTTAAAATTATTTTAGCAATTAATTACGTATTTAATAAACAACTTTTTTTATTTATTTTGGACCTAGCCGATTAAATTAGCCCAATTTTAACCTCCCCCAATCCCAATTGAGCCCAAAACTTACCCAGCCCAAATCTATAACACCCCACCCGGCCCCAAATCTGTTCAATCTTGGCCGTTGATCATAGAGATCAACGACCATCATTACTCCTTACCTTTTTAGTTCCAAACGACCCCCCAAACCCAGCCATTCTCACCCAAACAGCCGCCCTGAAACCCCTTTCCTCTCCAATGCTCTCAAAACCTAACCCTAATCCACCATCGTCGTCACTCATCTATGGCCATCCATGGTGGTTTCTCACCACCCCAGGCCTCTAATGGCCTCTCCTGTACTGGTATCACCATCTCCAGGGTCCTCAAGGGACCAGGGTTAGTCTGCTTATGCCTTTGGTCTTTGCTCGCCTATTTTAGGTTGTTCCAGTTCGATTTTGAGTAAGATCTTCCTATATCGCCTTAGATCTATGGATTTCTAAGCTTGCTTCTTCATCTCTGTGTTGTTCTTCTTGAAATCCTAATTTTTGTCCTTTGAACTTCTCAGATCCGTGCAAGATCTGAGATAGATCGAAACTATTTCGTATGAGTTTTACAAGAACCTTTTGATTTTTACAAGAACCTTTTGATTTTCGAATGGTTTGCCATTTTTCTAAACTAAGGTTTCCCGGAATTTTTTTTCCCAAAATATTTGATAATTTTGAGTGTTTAGTCTTCTATTTCTTATTTTTTAACCGATTTCGTAAGGTTTGCTCTAACCCTAACTCGTTTATGCTAAAAACCCTATTTTTTTAACATTTGTTTGGTTTCTGAGTTACTTGCGTACCTAATTTGTCCTATGCTTTGATTCCTGTAATTTTTCTTTAGCCTAATTAGATGTCTTGTGATTTTTATCCTAATGTGCCTCTATTAAGGTTCTTGGTTCGACTTTTCTACTAATTCTATGTGTCTATATTCATTTTTTGCCTATTCATGGTAAACCTATACTTTTCTCCTTAAATCAGTAACTGATTTGGATTCTTGATTTGTCAATTTGTTTCGTTAAGACCTATGTGCTAATTCCTGACTATTTTCTTTATTTACAATCTTGATTAGCTTTCTTACCTTATTCGATTAACCATGATATTTACTGATACTTTACTAATCATTTCCTTAATTAAACTTCAGTCTATTTACCCCTAATTGCTCATTTGATTTTCTTTCCTTAAATATATTCTACCTTTACCGTTGGTTAATTACCCTTAATTAAGGGAAAATTACACTAATTGGTGTATAATCGATTCTGTGGCTTCCTTAATTGCAGAAGAGTTGATTCCCTTTACCTTATTTTCCTTGCTCTTAACTGCTATATATACTCTCCTTTATTACTCACTTCAAAAAAAACACGAACACTAGTTCCTCTACACTCTCACACTCTCAAAAGCTCTCTCTCTATATTCTCTTCTATTACTTGTAATTCTCACTAATCCTGTCAGCTGTAAGCCAAGGCTGGCTATTTGCACCATCTTTGCTCTATGCTCTGTATTCTCTTCTTAACTGGTATGTCCTGATTTAATTCACAATCCAAAACTATGTGTTTATCTCTGTTACTGCAGTTCTTTAGTTGTGATTTCCAGTTCTATTTGCTATTCTACTGTCACATGCTCAATGTGTAACCAACATGCGTAGATTACACTGCCTAATTACTATATCACTCAGCATGTTTAAGTTTGTTCCGTTAAAAGCTATAGCTAGTATACTGTTTAGTATGCCTAATTATGCTTTAGATAATTGCATGGATCCTATTTGTTCACTAGTATGTCCAAGCTGCATTGTGTGTTTACTGTCTCATCCAACATGTCTAAATTCTGCTTGTTCTACATGTGATTAGTATTTGTAAAACTTAAAATGCTTTATGAAGTTCTTGTCTAGTTTGTTCAAGTCCAATGAGATCCTGTTAAGACATCTAGTCCTTTCAAAGGTACTCTAGTTGTGTGTATTGGTCATGTCTAAGACCTATGTGTTCTCAACATATCTTTGTAACTAACTTGTCAATTCCATAACTTCTCGAGGAATCTATGTATTTGTTTTCTATCACTAAGGTGTATTCTAGGTGTCCCCTACCCCTTCTCCTTGTGTGAAGTTTGTTCTGGGATTGGTATTCTGATTTCAAGATGTTCTTTTTCATGCTTTTCCAGCTATTGTTTTACTCAAACCAGTACAGATTTTCAGAAAACTCTTTTCATTCCCAAGACCTTTCTTTATATTGTTTACCAAACTCTTTCAAATCATAATGCACTCTCACATTACTCTTAGATTACTAAGTCCTGCCCCTCTAGTATGTGTATTGCTTTGAGACCCTTGAGATCTCTCTGAACTCTGGCATATCAGGGTTGACACTTCCACACTGCACATAAATCAGTTCTTATTTGAGAAAGGTCTGGGTGTGAGCACTGCTCGGGATCCTTGAGGTCCTTAGGGAACTCTGACACACCTAGACATGAAATTGGCTATGGAACTTTGAGCACTTAAGACTACTGAAGACTTGGAAATTACTTTGGGCCTACTTCAGGCTCCCTATAGATTAATGTATATTTGTAGTTATGTAATTTATTCAGTTCTTGGTCTGTAATAATTGATTGTAAACAAATATTGGGGTGACTAGTTAAAAGGGAGGGTAGTTGTATACTGTGGGTAAAATTGGGTAGATAACATGCCTATAGGGTTTATTTTGATTTATATATGCGGTGTTAGACAACCTGCCTATAGGATTTCTTGGTTGAAATGAATTCTACCTTTTCTATTTCATATAATTAGATATCATGCCTATAAGGGTAAAGTAACTGAGGTTCAGTTTCCATTACATCATTTATTCAAATTCATATCCTTAGAAATCATGCCTATATGATTAAAAATCAGCTTTAATAGAAACCATGCCTATAGGGATTTCGCTTTGGTCAAATAAGTTCTGCTTGCTTCACCTTACGCTTAATTAGAAATCATGCCTATAGGATCTAAAACCAGTTTAGTTAGACCTAAAATAAGTTTAACTTTAACTCATGTTTGTAGATTTCGAATTGGTTTAATTAACTAATCTATTCGTTTCTTTAATAAGTTTCCAACGCTGCATTAATTAATATTACTAGAGAGCATGCCTATAGGATCCAAATTGCTCGTTTAAAATTGTTTACTGTCTCATTGCATTCCTCATTATGATTAGATACCATGCTCATAGGACATCACTATTATACGCCTAAGCAAGCCTGTAAGGCGACTAAAATTTTGCAATTGTAAAACTGCACCTTGTATTTGTAACTGCTCATGTTTCAACAGGTTTAAAAAAAATCAGTAGGCAATGGATTAAGTTCTTCACTTTGGTCTTAACTCAATATTGCATATTCACTGCTCACCTATATATCATGTTCTAGAGTTCTTCTTAAATATCTGAAAACTGTTGTTTGAGACATGCACTTACTTGTTTTGTTTGTGGAGGTAAAATATGAGCCTTTAATTTTTCCCTCTTTAATGCGGTCCTAATATTTTTTGGTTGACGCCTAGATTTTTTTTCCTTTAAGTACCTTAGGATGGTCTAGAACTACCTAAATTAGAGGGTCCTAAATACCTCCAGGGCCACAAGGAAGGGACGGGTAATGCACGCATAGGATATCTGTCAAGGTTGCTACAACGTTTTAGGCTATGACCAACGGAAGGGAATTAGGTAGTAAGGATATGATGACTACGCGCTAATGTCACGTGTAGCCCCTCATTGAGGAGTGATTACCGGACATTGTGTGGGTATGATCCTGTAGGCTAACCAACCTAGGACCCATCTTTCCCAACTCCCGTTGCTTAAATAAATTTACTTTTCTTTACATATGTGCAAGTTGTTCAAACCTCTCTCCTTCTCCCATTACCTGAATCATACATGTGTTTAGAATGTATAAACATGCTTTTATTTGCGAATGGTTGTTGAAATTGTTTACTTGCTAAAAGACTAATTCACATAGTTTAAGTTCGGCCGGGACCCACCGTTGTGGATCACGAGGGGTGTCTAACACTTTCCCTCAAGGTTATTTCGAGCCCTTACCCTAATCTCTGGTGATGCAAACTAGTTACATGAGTTAACCGCTCTAGGTGACCTAACGCACCATAATCTGTTAGGTGGCGACTCTTCAAATACCCAAATCCCAAAAGAAAATGAGTTGTTCCCAATAAATGTCAAAACCCAGACTTCCGCGAGGAAAAAGGGGGACAGCACGACGACTCTGCTGGGGATATTTTTAGGCTCTTACCATAATGAACTTATTTTTTATGAATTAGTCCAAGCATGCCTTATCCCGTACCCTTTCCCTTATTTGAATTTAACTGTCTATTTTCAAGCATTTATGATTTCTTTTCCTGAAATTGACTTGTCTCTTTATTTTCTTTTTTTGTAACTTCCTTTTAATTATTTAAATACTGTATTTATTATTTTTCCTACATGAATATACCTGACAACATGCCATTTATTGTTGCATAAATCATGCTCCACATTATATTCCACTCGTGCGTATCAAATCCTATAGCAACGCTTGATGAGTGGTTGCGCTCTTCCAATTTATTACCCTTAAATTTGGAAAGGCTTATTTACGGTAAAACTAGTCGATCAGCGGTGCAGTCGATGGTTCCGTGCCTTCCCCCCTCAAGTTGTCCGCTTGAGGTTACCGGTCTAGGCCCCATAGTAACCTTAATCTGATCGTAATTGTGCATGTATCATGGTCAAACCTAGTCGGATTAATATATTGTCCACATAATAATACTTTAAGATGAGCCTTATCCAAAAGTCCACCGGGGTTTCCATAATCCTAACAGACATAATCACGTTCTGTGCATTAATTTGGAGAACTAAATGCCATTATGCTAATCATGAATGTACAAATAGTGGAGTCTGGTGGGGGAGAAGGGCCTAACATTTTTGTTTTGCAGAAAATGAGGCATGAGGTCCCTAGATTCGACATGGTCAGCAATATTCCATCATTGCTACTAGATTGGTGGGAGGACCTTTCCTCAAGTGACAAAAAACACGTAAGAAAGCACTTGGGAAATTTACCTTCTCTACTAGACATTCAGCCAAACAATAGGTTGCTTGAGGCTCCACTTTGTTCTGGGATAGTGAAAGGGTTGTTTTCCATTTCGACGACATAGAAATGACTCCCCTCCTAGAAGAAATTGAGGGACTTGCAGGACTGACTTGGGATATCCCTGGGTTGTTGGTACTGGAGAACCGTACTGGTAAAGGGTTCCTAAAGATGCTGGGGTTGAAGAAAAATGCTGACTTGGAATGCTTGAAGAAATCCTACATACCCTTCGAGTACCTATATGAGAGATATGGCCATAGCAAGTCCTACCGTACCTTCCACGACGAGCTTTCTATCACTTCATTGTGTGCTTCTTGGGCCTGATAGTATTCCCAATGCAAAGAGAAAGAATCCATACGAGGTTGGCCATGGTCTCCAAAACTTTGATGGAAGGGATTAATGTACAAATATACACTGTAGTCCCCATGATCATATCCGATATATACAGGGCTCTAGAGCGTTGTCAAAGAGGAATTAAGCATTTCGAGGGTTGTAACCTGTTGTTGCAGTTGTGGTTATTAGAACATCTTTAAAGGGGTCACTATAGCCAAGAATTTCCGCGAAAGGGCTTGAAACGACCATATTGCCTTCCATCACCCTAAGCGGATGACTTACATTCCGGACATATTTGCTCAGCCAAAAAGTGCCAAAGAGTGGGTAGAGTTCTTCAACAATCTGACTGAGGAACAAGTGTAATGGATATTTGAATGGTTCCCAATAGATGAATTCATCATCAGATCCAGGGACGCTCCACACTTGGTGCTGATTGGGTTGAGAGGGATATACCCTTATTTCCCTATCCGAGTTATGAGGAAAGCAGGTAGAAAATAGGTTGTACCAAGTATCGCCAAGATGAGCCATTTCAGAGTGAATTTTCAGGATGACAATGTCCCTTACAAATTCCATGCTCAGCATATGTGGCACTGCAAGATCATTTTGGAAAAGAACACCATTGAGCCAGACATGTATCATACGGGGTGTGAACCTCTCTACCCAGCATGGTTAGAGGACAATTTGAAGGAAATGGTAAGGCCAGTAGTCGATCAAGGGAATATGATCATAAAAGAAGAAGCTGAACCTCAAGTCAAATACAATAGGCTACGCAAGAGGGTCCACGACTCTAAGAATGAGCACCGAGAAATACACGAGAGAAATATGAGGTTGATCGACGAGTGAAAAGAAATGGTTGTCACTTCCAATAGAAAATTGGAATATCTGGAGCGAGGATTAGTGAAGTTGGAGGGTAAAGTCTTAAAGAGGATTGAGGATTGCCAGAACGCTGAAGGAAGTGAAGGAGGACATTTGGCTAGAGCCTACCTACTGCTGGATCTGCGTGAGCTGGGGAACCTATATGATGGAGTTAAGAAGATCGAATCTGGGGAGGGTCCTTCTAGGACCAAGTAGACTAGATTTATTTGCTTTCCTAAATGTAATAAGACCAAGTGCCAATAGTGACTTACTTTTCTATTATCTTTGTGTCGTTTTAGGATTCGTTTATTTTCATATTATGAAATGAGGCATTTACTGGCATCTAAAGTTCTCCAAATCTATTTGTCGCTAGTCCAACCTCAGGCACAATGAAGCTCCCAAATTAGGACGCGAATTTACATTCTCGCAATATGTGTTTAAATACTGCAAACATTTCAGAATCCTTACTAACTTGTCTACCTTTTTATTTTTCTTTATTCTTTATTCCCATCCCCAAAGGTTGGTTCTCTATACTAGCATCATCAGCATATCACACTAGATCTAGGGGCCCTCCTCCTCCTCCAAGCAATACAAAAGGCAAAGGAAAAGCAAAAATGGATGACTTAAGTGGTATCCGAAAGGAGAACGCTGAGAATGTAGAAACCTCGAATGGCCGGAGTACTCCAACACCAAATAATCTAGTCTTGAGATTAGAGCAAAAGATACTGGAACTACAAGGAGAGCATGAGCAGGTCCGCAACTTAGCAAACTTGTTACTCACAAAGAACCCAGCACCTCCCCAAAACACACCAAACCAACATCCACAAAACCCTCATGCACCGCATCAATACGCAACCCCACCCCAAAATCTCAATCTCCTACCAATACGAACTCCGCCACAACACTACCATCAACCAATTTAGTACCCACAAACCGCCACTTATCATACTCCCCAGAATACACTACAACCCATTCCTGACCCTCAAAACTCTACCAATGACCACCATTACACCCAGGCACCTGGCACTCACCAAAACAACCCTATATATGTGGAAACTGTACCTCATTCTATCCAACCAATCTCTTATACACCAGAATCCTCCGAGAAGGACCTGCTCATTAAAAACATGCCTGAAGAACTCAAGACGCTGACAAGTCGAGTTCAGGGTATCGAAGGCGGCAAAGGAATAGAAGGTTTGAATTATGAAGACCTATGCATACAACCAGATGTAGAACTTCCAGAGGGTTACAAACATCTCAAGTTCAAAATGTTTGCGGTATAGGTGATCCCAAGGTTCATCTGAGGACCTATTGTGACAAGCTTGTTGGTGTCAGAAAGGATGAAAAGATCTGGATGAAACTCTTCATGAGGAGTCTTACTAGAGATGCTTTGTCCTGGAATACCAGCCAGGATCCCAAGAAATGGTCCAATTGGGTGAGTATGACATCTGATTTTATGGACCGGTTCAGGTTCAATACCGAAAATGTACCAGATGTTTTCTACATCCAGAATCTTAAAAAGAAACCCACCGAAACTTTTCGCGAGTATGCTACTCGTTGGAAGTCAGAAGCAGCCAAAGTCAGGCCGTCTTTGGACGAGGAACATACGAACAAGTTCTTCGTCAGAGCGCATGATCCACAATATTATGAAAGGTTGATGGTTATTGAAAATCATAAATTCTCTGATATCATCAAACTCGGAGAAAGAATCGAAGAAGGAATCAAAAGCGGGATGGTGACAAACTTTGAGGCATTACAGGCCACAAACAAGGCATTACAATCAGGCGGCATATCAAAGAAAAGAGATGTTGGGGCAGTAATGGTGGCTCAAGGCCCGAAATCTCCACTTACATATCAAACACTTCCACCCACATATTGTTGATACCCAATTTTTCCCTATATATTTTCAATATGCAAAATAACTTCAAAATGACATATATAAGCATATCCAAATGTTTTATTATTTTTCCATGATTTCTAAAGGTTTTTAAATCAATTTATTTTCCTCTTTTATCCATAAAAACCCAATAATTATTTCCAAAATTATTATTTTGGTAATTCATCTATTGGATTTTAATCTTTATGCCAAAGTATGGCTAAGGTAATATTTACATATTTTTACAATTTTATTTAGTATTTGTTTTAAAGCTAATTGCACATAATTGCAATATTAGCCATGTTAAGATTTTATTGTATTTTATATTCATAAAATTAAGTCCTATATTTTTAAATTTTTATTTACATGTTGTGAATCATTTTAGTGCTTTCAATTTATTTCCAAAAATTTATTTACTATTTTTTATAATTTAAAAAGGGGAACATTGGCTATTTAAATAACAACCCATTTGTATTTAATTTTTAGCCTAAATTGAACCCCAAATCAGACCCCATTTCCCCGTCCCAATTACAATTAAACCCGACCCCAACCCAATTTCAACCAATCCCAAACCCAGATTCCCCACCTACCCGTTTAATCCAGGTCGTTGATCATTCAGATCAACGACCACCGTTTACCCTTCCTAAAATAAACCTAGACGACCCCTTACCCTAATTCATTTTCCACCAAACGCCGCCCTTGAATCCCTGTTCTCTCAACTCTCTCTGCAGCCTCACATGAACCCTAGCCTCCGCCATCTAATTCCACTCTAATTCTCCTCAACCCCTGCCTAATACATGGCTTCTCATGGCCATTTGAGATGTGTATCGGCCTCCTATGGCTCCTGGATGTTTGTTTCCATGATTTCATGGCCAGATCTCAAAGAGATCCGGTCCATTCCTTGCTCAACCTCTGTCTCTGGTCTTTCTCCAGCCAACAATGGCCATTCAAATAAGATCCTTGACTTTTCTGGTTAGATCGGTAACTTTCAAAGCCTTTCTCACCTTTTCTGGGTTCTCTAAAACCCTAGACTTAAGATCTTTTGATTTTATTTCAGATCTATCATAGATCTGTACTTACTATGAACTTCTTAAGTGTTTTCTCGAAGGTTCTTCAATTTTTCTTTCAAAATGACTCTTCAGTTTTTCAACGATTAGGGTTTTTCTCTTAACCTCTTTTTAAAGATCTCTTCTCTGATTTTTTTTGGTGTTGTTTCATGATTTTACCATGTTCAAGCAGCTTGTTATGCTTTCCTTCTACTTGAGCCAGCATGTTGAAAACCCTAGTTCCTTTTTGGTCTCATCCGAGTTCTGAAATTGTTTGTTTAAATGTGTACTTGTTTGATTAAGTTCTTTGTTTTTGACTCTCTTCTCCTTGTTTGATTTATCTGATTTGAGTTCTTATCGTCTCTTAAACTCGACTATTGTCGAAGCCCTAATTTATTAAAAGAGTTTTCCTCACTTGTTACTTTGAGACCTTTACTTGCTTCTGACTCTCTTACCTGTTACTATGTTCTTCACTGTTGATTCTATGTGACTACTTGACCTACTAGACTACTGTGCTTCGAATATTTTCTTACTGCTGAATCCTAGTTACCCCTACTGCTATTGTATGTTTTGTTGTTTCTTTTTGTCAACATGTTTGACCCTGCATGCATGTTCATTCCTTGCTATTTATATGTTGAGGTGCAGAATCATTGGTTGATTCTGACTCCCTCAATGTTGCGACTGATTGCAAAAGTTTTCTTATGAACCCTAATCTTACTCGTTTGTTTGAATTAATTGATTCCTCTCCTTTAATTATTATGATGTTTTACCTTACTGAATCTTTTCCCAAAACTAAGTATACTTTGAACTTAGTCTCAATCATTTACCTCATACTTTTACTACCCCCTTATATAACAAGAATCAATTTGTTTCAAACTGATTTCTTTTCTTAATTAAACCTGTTAGTATCCGTTAAGCAGTGATCCCTTAATTAAAGGGAATCACTTATGTTAATTGATTCTGATTATGATTATTTCCATGTTTGTATTAAGACTTTACTTATTACCTTATTTTTCACTCGTTTTCAAAACTATAAATACCCGCCCTCTCTTCTTTCAAACACACGAACAATTTGAGTTCAGAACACACAATTACACTCAAAAACTCTCCTTCTTTACTACTACTTGCACTACTGTTTTGTCTAGCTGGCTAAAAGCCAAGGCTAGATTGTGAAATTTTGCTTACTTTTCCTTCTGCACTTTGCTTCTCTACTGGTATGTCCTAGTTAATTTTTTTAGAGCCCCAACAACAACATGTTTCTTTGATTGTTCCAATTTATTTCATTCTTGTCTACTCCTGTTTATGTTTCTGCAGTTAAGTTGTATTACTAGCATATGTTCCCATCCCCTTTAAATTAATGCTTCCCTATGTGTGTACTCTGTCAGTCACTTGTTATGTGTTTGCTGACTTATGAATCCCAAACCTCCATATCCCCTCTATGTATTTGTGTTCTCTAGCTGGTTTGTGGGTATGCCAACATCATCTATTACGGTGCATGACCAAACCTGACCTCTACTGGAGTCATATGCTTCATACAGTGTATTCCCAAAACCCCTTGACCCCTTTGTGTGACTACTGATTCTATGTGTTTAAGTTTTGTTCATTACCCCAACTGATTTCAAACACTTATGCTACTGATTACTTTCAAAATGGACTTGCCAGTCCAGTTTTAAACAAACTCTTTTTTCTACTATGTTCTGCACTTCCACTATATTCCTATAATTTAAGTTCTGCCCCTCTTGTGTGAGCTTTGCCTTGGGACCTTTGAGCTCCCTCTGAACTTGGACACACAAGGGCTGGCCCTTCCACACTGCACTCATTTTTGTCTGGTTATGCAAACCTGGGTGTGAGCACTGCCCGGGATCCGATGAGGTCCTTAGGGAACTTTGACACACCCAGGTATGAGAAAGTCTTGAAACATCATTGGCATGTGAGGTGATTTATTCCATAACTCAAAGAGGAAGTCAGAATCAGGCTTCCTGTGGTTGTAACTTCTTATTTTGCACCTTTTCGGATGTAATTCAATCATTTGGTCTGTAATAATTTGTAACAAATGTTGGGGTTGGCTAGTGGAAAGGGATGGAGCGATTATGCATGCTTTAACTATTATAAGGGTAGATAACATGTCTATAGGGTGTATCTCGATATGATCTGTTAGAGAACATGCCTATAGGATCTGCTTTGGTTTAATGAAATTCTGCATGCTTTACTTTCACACAAATAGAGATCATGCCTATAGGATTAAAAGTCACTTTTAATAGAAATCATGCCTATAGGAATTTCGCTTTGATCAAATAAATCCTGCCTACTTCCCTTCGTGTTCAATTAGATGTCATGCCTATAGGACCAAAATCAGCCTTTAATACTTAGATACCATGTTTATAGGAATTAAAATCAGCTATAATAGAGATCATGCCTATAAGATCTAAAACCAGCTTAGTTAAAAATCCGTTTGACTCACGTCCATCTGAATCAGATTAATAACCTACTCTTCTTAATTAATACGATTAGAAAGCATGCCTATAGAATCCAAATCGCTCATTTAAAAATTGATCACTGTCTTACTATACTCTTAATCAGCGATAGATATCATGCTTATAAGGCATCACCATTACACACCCAGGCAACCTTTAGGTAATAATGATAAAACTGAATCGGCCTTTGTTAATTAGCAACTGCTACAACCAGCAGGCAGGCCTGATTCGAACTTCATATATGAGTTATGTAATAAATTTGGTCTGTTTCAACAATTTAAACACCCTACTTTAGTACTTTAAATTCCGACCCTAACTGTGTTTAAGTCATGCTATTTATATGCTCTATTTGTGGAGGTGTACATGAGCCTTTAAATTGTTTATATGTTTCCCTTAAAAATGCAGTCCTACATGTTTTGTATGTCGCTCTAGCCTTTTACCTTTAAACCTAAGAGTCAGCCTAAAATCCTCCCTCTTATAGGAATAGTAGTCCTAAATCCCTCCGGGACTGATAGGAATGGGATGGGTAATAGCATGCAATAGAGGTCGAGACCAATCCACGCTTTAATACCTTAAAAGGGTGGGAAAGGTAGATATGGATATGATGACCGGTGCGCAATACCATGTGTATCCCCTCTTTTGAGGAGTGTCATACCGGATATTGCATTGATGTGATCCATATTATAAACAAACCTAGGACCCCTCTCCCTTTTACATTCTCAAATATATGTAAACTGTAACTCCTTTTCAAAATTCGTCTTTTAATAATTGTTTTCAAACCCTTATGTGTTTAAACCTAAATATCCTACTATTTGAGCCTATACTTGTCTATTTTCTAATTGTACAAATTCACAAAACTGTCTGGCCGGGAACCATACTAATGGATCCTAAGGGGTGCCTAACACCTTCCCCTTAGGATAATTTCAATCCCTTACCCTATCTATGGTTATCAAACAAACTTAGAAATGAACCATATAGGTGTCCTAATGCACCTTAAATCATTAGGTGGCTACTCTTCAAATACAAACCCAGTTGCCAAAAGGAATGAGTTGTCCCATACCCAAAATGTCATAAACCCGATTTTCCGAAGTGAAGAGGGAAAAAGGGGGCGCGACACATATCAAACACCTCCACCCACATATTAAATACCTCCACCTACATACCAAGCACCGCCACCTACATATCAACCATCATTTCCCAGATATTCCCAACTAGCCACTGTCTATCATACCTATAATTCTCAACCATCCCAGTTCCAATCACCTATGACTCGCCAAAATTATCCAAGACCAAGACCCAATTTTGACCGCAAGCCACCCAGACAATACACCACCATTGCCGAACCCATCGACCAGCTGTATGAGAGGTTGAAAGCCACATGTTACGTTACTTCTATTCTCGTTGTGGCATTAGAAAATCCATCCCAATAGGTCAATCTAAACAAAACTTATGCATACTATTCTGGTATGAAAGGGCAAAACCATTGACGAGTGCCAAACATTGAAAGATAATATCCACACGCTGATTGACAACAAGGTTATACAGGCAAAAGAAGTTGCACCTAATATCCGCAACAACCCCCTCCCTGATCATAGGGGTGGTGGGATATATATGATAGAAATGGATGAGGAATGGGATCCTGAGGGGTCAATCGGGCTTATTCGAGAAGGCGATGACTTTAAGCTTGTAGTCACACTTACTCCTATTATAGTACAGACTCAGACACCAATCAAGGTTGAGGTAGCTGAACCAGTTCCATTTTAGGTAGAGGTGGCTCCACCTACGGCCACCCCTGCTCCGTTTGAAGTAGAAGTGGTCACACCTCTCACAGTGACAATATCAACCACACCTCCTTTCAATTCAAAAGTAATACCTTGGGATTATATTGCCGAAGCTCGGCGAAAAGGGAAGGCAAAAGTAGAGGAATCCGATGTTGCATAAGAAATGACTTGGACCGGAAGGGTCTATACACCTGGGAGGACCAAGTAAGGATGCCACTACCAAGCAACCCGTCATTGAAACATGGCCAGATGACCTTTGGAGGAAAGTACAGGCAAAGGAGTATTCTGTCATTGATCATTTGAACAAAACCCCATCTCAAATATCCATCCTGTCATTGTTGCAAAATTCAGAGGTGCATAAAAATGCTTTGATGAAGGTGTTGAGTGAAGCCTACGTGCCCAATAATATCACATACGGAGAGATGGCCAATATGGTAGGGCAGGTGCTGGAAAGTCATAAAATAATCTTCCACGAAGATGAGCTACCACCGAAAGGATTGAATCACAATCGAGCATTGTATATCACAGTGCAATTTGAATAAAAATTTATTGCTAGGGTCTTGATTGATGGAGGTTCAAGCCTCAATATTTTTCTGTTGGATACTCTGAAAAGACTAGGCAAAGGTTTCCATGAAATACTTGCAGGGAGCATGAATGTGAAAGCTTTCGATGGGTCCCAAAGGGCCACGATTGGGGAAATTAATTTTTGTCTACAGAGGGGGCCAACTTGGTTCGACCTTAAATTTCAAGTGCTCGACATATCAGCCTCATACAATCTTCTATTGGGCCGACCATGGATACATGTCGCTGGGGTTGTGGCTTCCACACTACATCAAGTCGTGAAATTCGAATAGAACCATCAGGAGGTGATTATCCATGGAGATGGGAGTAACCCCATTTACACCAGTCAAACTATCCCGGTTATTGGAAACATAAGAAGGCTAGGAGGGGAAAACTACCATTATATTGAACGTGTCAATGCCGTTGAAAAAGACAAATGGTGGAGCAGCAAAATAGAAAGCATACTGGCATGGTCTGGGTATGAACCCGGAAAAGGGGCTTGGGAAGAATCTCTGGGGTATTACTAAGCCGATACAGCTGAAGCGTCATGGCACTACCTTCGAGCTCGGATACCAGTATCATGATAAGAGTATGATAATTAGTTGCCTCAATGGCACGGACCTTATTACCCTCTTAAGCAACCGGTGCCGCATCTGGATCTTCACCAAGCTGACACAATATGGGGAACTACAGAAGAAGAAGCGTTAGCGGGGCTGATAAATATGTTTTTGGAGGATGAAGGCATGGACTGCAGTGCAATAATTAATAAGGAGGAAGAGGAAGAAGGCCTCATTATTCAGACTGTAGAGTAGGGAGCTGTTCTCAGGAACTGGACCGCCACACCATCCCGGGCCCGCTGAGTCCCTGGGTAGCTCGACAGATTTTATTCCTATAGCCATTCTAGGCATTTAAGATTTTTAGTAATTTTGTTTTTTAAAGACTCGCTTGTTTCAAAATAAATGCTCGAATCATCGAGACGTACTCGTTTGGATGTTTTAAGTATTAATCAAATGCATTGCTCTTTATTATTTTTTATTATCTTTCATATTTTTCTTTTTACTGCGTTATTGTTACTTTTCTTGATGAACCGGTGACAATGACATGTAACGAGGAAACACAATATGATAATAGTGATTCAGATGAAGAAGATGAGATACCTGAGGAAATTGTCAGGGAAGTTGAAAACTTTGAGAATAAGCCTAAGTCCAACCTGGACGAAACCGAAGCAGTAAATTTAGGGGACACTGAGACCGTCAAGGAGACTCGCATCAACATTCACTTATCGCCGACAGAGAAAGAAGAATACATCCGTTTTCTAAAGAAATATGAGGACATTTTTGCATGGTCATATGATGACATGACCGGTTTGAGCACGTCCATAGTGGCTCACAAGTTGACTACCAATCCCATGTGTCTGCTAGTGAAGCATAAACTCAGGAAATTCAAACCAGATATGAGCCTGAAAATCAAGGAGGAAGTTACAGGAGATCAAAGCCAAAGTCCTCAGAGTGGTTGAGTACCCAACCTGGTTAGCCAACATTGTACCAGTTCCAAAGAAAGATGGGAAAGTCAAAGTATGTGTTGACTATCGAGACTTAAATAGAGCAAGTCCCAAGGATGACTTCCCACTTCCAAATATACACATCCTAATCGACAACTGCGTCAAGCATGAACTCCAATCCTTTGTAGATTGCTTTGTGGGTTATCACCAATCTGGATGGATGAAGAAGACGCAGAAAAAATAGCTTTTATTACACTATGGGGAGTATACTGCTACAAGATGATGCCATTTGGTCTCAAGAATACCGGGGCAACCCCTACATGCTAGTTTATGGTAACGAAGTTATCATCCCAGCCAAGGTAGAGATTCCTTCTTTAAGGATTATACAGGAAGCCGAACTCAGCGATGCAGAATGGATAAGGAGCCACTATGAACAATTGGCCCTTATAGATGGAAAAAGTATGAACGCAGTATGTCACGGTCAACTTTATCAGAATAGAATGTCCAGAGCTTTCAATAAAAGGGTCAAACCAAGGTAATTCGCTCCAGGACAGCTAGTACTGAAGAAGATCTTCCCACATCAAGATGAAGACAAAGGGAAATTCTCTCCTAACTGGCAAGGCCCATACATAGTTCACAGGGTACTGACAGGAGGAACACTCATACTTGCAGAAATGGACGAAGATATTTTGCCAAAACCAATCAATTCAGAGGCAGTCAATAGATACTATGCTTAGACTACTTACATTTCTTTATCTGATCAATTGAACTATGCTTGACCTGATTCCTATTTAAGAGGGGATACGTAGGTAGCCTTATGGGTTCGGTCATATCATAATAAAATTTCCATTTTCCCCAAGATCGGAAACTGGGGCAGAATTTTGAGGAGGACCCACAAAATTCTGGAGCAAGTCCAGCCAATGCCAACATATGTCAGACTGTCAGAAATCGGTTAAGAAACTGGGGCAAAATTTTGAGAAGGATTCTCAAAATTCCGAAGAAGGTTCAACAAGGCTCATTACCCGCAAACAGCTGAAGGGTCATCTACCAAACTGGGGCAGAATTTTGAGGAGGACCCTCAAAATTTCGGAGCAAGTCACCTAACTCCAACATATGTCAAATAGTCAGAAATCGGTTAAGAAACTGGGGCAGAATTTTGAGATGGATTCTCAACATTCCGAAGAAGGTTCAACAAGGCTCATTACCCGCAAATAGCTGAAAGGTCATTTACCAAACTGGGGCAGAATTTTGAGGACCCTCAAAATTCTAACATGAGAAAACTGCAATGTCTCTGAAATGTGTTACAATCACTAGTTCATCTAAAAATCATTTGATATATCAATATGTTTCTAAAGTGACTCTATTTTATCAATAATTACATATTTTTGAAAACATTATTTCCGTAACAGTCAGGTGTTACCCAGGGAAACTCAAAAAGGCCTTCAGAATGGAGCAAAGCAAGGCCAGTAGACAGAAGCACGAACCAACCTCTCCCTCACAAAACTTACAATTTTTCTTTGAATGCAGGCACATATGATGCAACGATAGCGTCCGCAAATATATACACGTAACAGGGTCAATATCAATCAGGCCATCAGACACCGAATATATCTCCAGCTAAGACATATACTACTCTTATTTGCTACTCACTCTTTGTATGGGACTAAGCCCTGTCCCACATAATGAGGCTAATCCCTGCCTCCATATTTGCATGAGGCTAATCATTGCCTCCATATTTGCATGAGGCTAATCCTTTGCACCATATCTGCATGAGGCTAATCCTTTCCTCCATATTTGCATGAGGCTAATCCTCCCTCCATATTTGTAGGAGGCTAATCCTTACCTCCATATCTGCATGAGGCTAATTATTGCCTCCATATCTGCATGAGGCTAATCCTTGCCTCCATATCTACATAAGGCTAATCCCTGCCTCCATATTTGTAGGAGGCTACTCCTTGCCTCCATATTTGCATGAGGCCAATCATTGCCTCCATATTTGCATGAGGCTAATACTTGCCTTCATATCTGCATGAGGCTAATCCTTTCCTCCATATTTGCATGAGGCTAATCCCTGCCTCCATATTTGCAGGAGGCTAATCCTTGCCTCCATATATGCATGAGGCTAATCCTTGCCTCCATATCTACATAAGGCTAATCCCTGCCTCCATATTTGTAGGAGGCTAATCCCTGCCTCTATATTTGCATGAGGCTAATCCGTGCCTCCATATTTGCATGAGGCTAATCCTTGCCTCCATATCTGCATGAGGCTAATCCTTGCCTACATATCTGCATGAGGCTAATCCTTGACTTCATAATTGCATGAGGCTAATTCTTGCCTCCATATTTGAATGGGGCTAATCCCTGCCTCCATATTTGCATGAGGCTAATCCCTACCTTCATATCTGTATGAGGCTAACCCTTGCCTCCATATCTGCATGAGGGTAATCCTTGCCTCCTTATCTGCATGAGGCTAATCCTTGCCTCCATATCTACATGCGGCTAATCCTTGCCTCCATATATGCGTGAGGCTAATCCTTGCCTCCATATTTGCATGAGGCTAATCCCTGCCTCCATATCTACATGAGGCTAATCCTTGCCTCCATATCTGCATGAGGCTTATCCATGCCTCCATATTTGTATGAGGCTAATCCCTGCCTCTATATTTGCATGAGGCTAATCCATGCCTCCATATTTGCATGAGGCTAATCCTTGCCTCCATATCTACATGAGGCTAATCTTTGCCTCCATATCTGCATGAGGCTAATCCCTGCCTCCATATTTGCATGAGGCTAATCCTTGCCTCCACGTCTGAATGGGGCTACTCTCTGCCTCTATATATGCATGAGGCTAATCCTTGCCTCCACGTTTGCATGGGGACTAAGCATTGTCTCCACGTTTGCATGGGGACTAAGCATTGTCCTTCCTTGCATAAATATCGATCTATTTTGGTACTATCTATTTGTTTTTCGATTGGGCTAAGCTCTGCCCTTCATCTTACAAGACTAAGCCTTGTCTTGGTAGCATCATATTATTGCATCTCATGGGATGAAATATCGTCAACCTATCCAAAGGCATCATAATCTAAAAGGCATCATCCTTATAGCCGGAAGATACCATGCCATGGACTGAAGATCTCTCAAATTTGCATATCAATGTTCAAAGGCATCATGGTTCGGAGGCACCATCTTCATGGCCCAAGAACATCATTTCATGGCCTACGAATCCCGCACTAAAACAATTCATGGCCCAGGACATCATGGTCTGAGGACGTCATCCTTAACCGTCCGAAGACAACTTTCATGGTACAAAGGGAATCTGTATCATGTTTAAATTTTCGCACATGTTTGTAGCGTCTCTTTATCTGCAAGTGACCAGCAAGATACCGCTATCCTAGCAGGAGCGACCTTGCTCTAGTTCCTTCAAACTATCTCAAAATTAACCGTTCACCATAACCACTCTTGCACCCAATCCGAAATCTCGTGTCCATTCTTGTAATGACTTCATTGGTATATTCCACCAATGAACCCAAAAATACATATGGCCTGATTCCTATAAAACCAAGGATATGTAGGCAGCTCAAAGATTGGAGTCCGGCCTCTATCATTCGAAACATCCCATCCGATCAAAATTGGCCATCATGTCTTTACCCGAAAACTCTTTCATCCTTCCCGGGTAAAGAGGGACAGCTATTGATACCCAATTTTTCCAATAATATTTTTAAAACTATGCCTTGGCATCAGTTAGTATTTTATACAATTTTTGCATTTTAAAAATATTTTAATTAATTTATCCCAACATTTTATTTATAAAACAATCACTGATTGCATCACAAAATAGTTTTATAATAGTTTTTGTGGATTAATTTATCATTTGCATTTATAGTAAGTTTCAATTATTGCACAAATGGCCACATTGGTATTTTTAGGATGCAATTGCAATTACTTTGCAATTATAGCCTATGCATGCATTATTACATTATTTTTACCAGAAAATAGCCTTTTATATTTTTTAAATATTAAATTATTACTTTAAAACATTTCAATGCATGAAAATCATTTTTATAATTTATTAACCATTTTTTAAAATTGTTTTAGCAATTAATTATGTATTTAACAAATAGCCATTTTTTTTATTTTGGACCTAGCCTATTAAATTAGCCCAATTTTAACCTCCCCCAATCCTAATCGGGCCCAAAACATACCCAGCCCAAATCGATAACACCTAACCCGGCCCCAAATCTTTTCAATCTTGGCCGTTGATCAAAGAGATCAACGACCACCATTACCCCTTACCTTTTTTAGTTCCAAACGACCCCCCAAACTCGGCCATTCTCACCCAAACAGCTGCTTTGAAATCCCTTTCTTCTCCAATGCTCTCAAAACCTAATCCTAATCCACCCTCGCCATCACTCATCTATGGCCATCCATGGTGGTTTCTCACCACCCCTAGGCCTCTAATGGCCTTTCCTATGCTGGTATCATCAACTCCATGGTCCTCAAGGGACCTAGGTTAGTCTGCTTATGCCTTTGGTCCTTGGTCGTCTGTTTCAGGTTGTTTTGGTTCGATTTTGAGTAATATCTTCCTATATCTCCTTAGATCTATGGATTTCTAAGCTTGCTTCTTCATCTCTGTGTTGTTCTTCTCGAAACCCTAATTTTTGTCCTTTGAATTTCTCAGATCTATGCAAGATCTGAGATAGATCAAACCTATTTTGTATGAGTTTTGCAAGAACCTTATAATTTTTGAATGGTTTTCCATTTTTTCTAAACTAAGGTTTCCCGAAAATTTCCTTTTTCCAAAACATTTATAATTTTGAGTGTTTAATCTTATATTTTGTCGCACCCACTTTTTTCTCCCTTTTGACGGGGAAGTCCGGGTTTCGACATTCACAGGGTATAATGACTCATTTCCTTTTGGGAATTGGGTATTTGAAGAGTCGCCACCTAACGGATTATGGTGCGTTAGGGCACCTAGAGCGATTAACTCTTGGGTTGGTTTGCATTACCAGAGATTAGGGTAAGGGCTCAAAGTAACCTCGAGGGGAAGGTGTTAGGCACCCCTCTTGGTCCACAACTGTGGGTCCCGGGTGAACTTATATTCACAAATTAATCCATTACAAGTAAACGGTTAAATCAAATAGGTTGCAAGTAATGCACGTAGTAAGATAAAGGTTTGGACAAGTTGTAAAACAAAGGTTTAAATAAAGAAGGAATTTGTTAAAGAGGGGTCCTAGGTTGGTTATCCTATAGGATCACCCCATACAATGTCCGGTAAACACTCCTCAATGAAGGGCTACATGTGACATTATTGCGTAGTCATCATATCCCATATCTACTCTTCCAATCCCCTTATTGGTCATGCAAAGCGAGTGTTTGGTCAACGATTTCTATTACTACCCGTCCCATCTTAATGGTCCTGGAGGGAATTAGGACCTCTACCTATAGGTGGTTCTAAACGTACCCCTAGGTTTTAAAAAGCAAAAATTTTAAGGAGTCAATCAAAAACACTTAGGACTTTCAACACATAAAGGGAGCAATTAGAGGCTCAAAATTTCCTCTTCAAACAAAAACATAAGCAGCACGACTCAAGCATAGTTAAGGTCTTTTATTAGACAATGTCCTAAATCAGGATATCTAAGTGAATATGGAGAAGACAAACAACCTCTTTTAGACTCAAAAGTTATACCCTAGGATAAAAAACATTAAGCAATAGAGACAGTTTCAGAGATGCAGTTTTGAAAATGCCCTAAGGGCTTGCCTATACGCGGATTACTAATATCTATATTAATGCAGAAATAAAGAAGGTTTTGAAATGGACTCCTTTAATACCTATAAGCAGGATATCTAATGAGATTGAGGGAGTTTAAAAGAACTTGTTTCAAGAAATATTTAATACTTAATAAAACCAATTCAAAAGTGAACTAGGCGTGATCAAGTTGACTTATTTAGACTAAATTAGATTGACAAACGGAATTTTGAATATGGTTCCTTATAGGCATGATATATACGTTTGACACTAATTTTAAAGGTTTGCAGGCGAGGAAACATACATAAATACTCGTTGTACCAGAATCTGAATTAAGTCCTATAGGCATGACATCTATAAGTTAATATGATTTTAAGACATTGAAAGCATGATTCATATTACGAAATTATCCGAATCCTATAGGCATAGTTTCAAGACGTGATAAGATGTAGAACCTTATAAACATGATTTATACTTAGTAGAGCAAACAGATTTAAAAGTAAGGTCTAGGAGAATGATTTCTACCCGTATTACCCCATAAAGCATGTATCTACCCACCCTTTTTCACTAAATACCCCAATATCTGTTTACAAATTATTACATGCCAATGAATGAATTATATAAATAATAATAAAAAATCAAGAAGCTATTCTATAGGGAGCCTCCGATTAGGCCCAAATTTCCCAAAGCCTCCAATGGCCTCATATGCCTCAATTCCATAGACAAAATCAGAGTCTAGGTGCATCAAAGTTTCCTAAGGATCTCAAGGATCCTGGGTAGTGCTTACACCTAGACTTAGTAACCAAGAATTGAACAAGTGTAGTGTGGAAGGGCTAGCGTCAGTATGCCAGAGTTCAGAGGGTTCTCAAGAGGATTCCAAGGCAGTACACATACTGGAGGGGGCAGAACTTATTGACTAAGAGTAGAGTGAAAGTGATTTACACAAGTTGAAAGGTTTTAGCAAAATACTGTATTAAAACAAAAGTCTGTTTTGAAAGTAATTTAGTAAAGCAACAGAGACTGCTTGAAAAAAGAGAGATTGGAGTAGTTAATAAAGTCTAAACATCTTAGAATAGGTTCATACACAGCCAGGAGTCACATCATCAAGGCAGGTTTGGTAATCACAAACAGGGGTAAAGGGGGTTTGGGAATACATAGGACACAGAGTTAAGCAAAGACCTGGGAATTGGTATAGTCATACTAAGAAGCAGCTAACTAGACATAGTCACAAGATTAGACATAAAGAACAGACTCACATGCAGGGGATAGGGATTTGGAGAATTCATGGTGGTAAATATATAACAAGTAAGAGATGATTGGTAAGACATACTTAGAAACACACATAAGGGGAAATATACTGATCTCAAGGGAAGGGAAGACATGATAACATGCTAATACTATAACTATCAACTACAAGTTTCACAATAAAACTACAAATAGAAGCAAACTAGGAACAAAATGAACTGAAGCAATAAGAGGATCATATTGTGGTTGGAACTTTGAATTGAAACTAGAACATACTAGTGAAGAGGATAGTGAGCAGAATGAAAGAACAAGAGAACGCAAACGGTTAGCCTTGGCTTGCAGCCAGCTAACTTAAAGCAGTAGCAAGTAGTACAAAAGAGCAGAAAGTTTTTAAGTGTGAGAGATAGTTTCGAACCAAGAGTTCGTTTCTGTGCTAATGAAAGACTAGGGTATATATAGTTTGAAAACAGGTAGTAAATAAGGTAAAAAAAATCATATTCCATTAGTAATTAAGGAACTTGAGATCAATCAGTCAGGAAATTAAGGTAAGTCCCCTTTAATTGAGGAGTTAACTTTGAACAGTAATAGACATATGCCAAATAAGGAAAGAAATTGTGTAAGGCTGGACATGCTAATTAAGGAAATATATTTTGCATAGTACAAGAATACAATATGTAATAGAGGCCAAGCTCAACACACATAAATCAAGGAAAGACTTGAGCAATCAATTAACATCATAATTGACCATGGAATAAGGTCAGAAAAGCGTTCTACAAGGTAAAACTTAGCAGAATAATCATGAAAGATCAATCACAAAGATTCAGGGATGCAAGAATAGGAGGTAACACTGATTTAGCACAACTCTATAAGAACAAACACATGGTAAGCAAAATCAGATCCCTAAGAGGTCGAGTAGGACAAAAATCACACATAACATTAGGGATTCATGTAGAGCATAGTCTGAATTAGTAAGCTAAGCATGATACATGTAGGAGAAGTGAAGAATCAGAAACATTGCTGAACCAAATAGGCAAACTCACACAATAGGTAGGGATCACCACAACTAAGAACCATAGCAAACAAACGTAGGGCAAAAAATCACAGAATCATAGAAACATATAGATTACTAAACATATTATCAAAACAAAACTCAGAAACCCATGGTGAGGCTAAGAAATTAGGGTTTTCAACATAGACGAGTTGAAAAAGGAGTAAAAGCATAGAATCATTTGATATATGCAAAGAATAGAAGTTAAAAAATGAAGAATCAATTTAAACAAATTGTAGAAGAAGTTCCAAAAAACCCTAATTTTAAAAGAAAGTAAAACAACTTGAAATCAATGATTTTTGCAAGAGAAGTTCAAGAACAGTGTAAAACATAAAAGGAGCAGACTTGAATCGTTTAAAAATATCCTAGATCTAGGAGGCGTGAACAAAAATTAGGGTTTCAGAAGAAACCCAAATAGAAACGGAAGAACCTGTTTATAACTTCAAAGATCGTAACCAATGTAGTGTGATTTTGCTCAAAATCACACCGGAGAAGCCACAAACAGCTAAAGCAGCAACCCTAGACATAAGTCGGCATGACCCAGGGCCCTTGAAGGCCTAAGAGAAGATGTGCAAGGCTATAGAGAAGCCATTGGAGTCTTGGGGTTGAAAGGTGGTCACCGAAGAAGGAGGCGGCAGTTGAAGAGGGATTAGGGTTAGGATGAGAGAAGAGAGGAGACGAGAGGATTCAAAGGCGGCGAGGGTTTGGAAATGAGGTAGGGTTAGGAGGTAATTTGAATTAAAAAAGGAAAGGGATCGTATGGACCGTTAATCTGGGAGATCAACGGTTAGGAATTGACCAGGTAGATAGGTTCCGGGTTTGGGTAAGTGTGTATAGGTCTGGGTCGGATATTTTTGTAAGAAATTAGGTTGGGCTTGTGTCCAATTTGGGCTGCAATTGAAATGCCATATCCGACTATAATTTAAATAGCTAATTTTTTTTAATTTAATTTATAACAAATAATAAACAATTTCTAAAAAATAATTTTCTATACCAAAATGATTTAAAATATGTAATTATCATTTTAAAAATATAGGGACCAATACATGTAATTATAAAAATGAATAAAAAGTATATTAACCGCATTTTGGTATAAGTATAGAAATTAAATGAATAAATCATCATAGCAATAATTTGGGAAATAATTATTAGGGATTTTATGAATAAAAGGGGAGAAAATAAATCAATTTAAGCCCTTAAATTATGAGAAAAATTATAAAAAGTGCATGCTTATATATGCTATTTTGAAGGTATTTATGTATATTTAAAAATAAATAGGAAAAAATTTGGTATCAACAGCTGCCCCTCTATACTCGGGAAGGATGAAAGAGTTTTCGGGTAAAGGAATGATGGCCAATTTTAACCGGATGGGATGTTTTGAAAGACGGAGGCCGAACTCCGGTTTTTGAGTTACCTGCATATCCATGGTTTTATAGGAATCAGGACATGTGTAGTTATGGATTCACCCACGGAGTAGGCCGATGAAATTATTGCAGGAACGGACACGAGATGCGGAAGCAGCTACAGTTAGAGATTAAGGTTCGGGACGGTTGGAGGGAATTGAAGCGAGATTGATCCTGATAAGATAGTGGTTGCTTACTGGTTACATGCAGATAAAAGATGCTACAAACGTTTTTGTGAAAACTTAAACATGATGCAGATTCCCTTTGGATCATGAAGGTTATCTTCAGACGGTTAAAGATGACGTCCTTGGACCATGACGTCCTGGGATATGAATTGTTTAGTGAGGGATTCGAAGGCCATGAAATGGTGTTCTCGGGCCATGAAAATGGTGCCTCCGAACCATGACACCTTTGAATAATAATATGCAAGTTAGAGAGATCCTCAGGCCATTGCATGGTGTCTTCCGGCTATGAGAATGATGCCTTCAGACTATGACTCCTTCGGATAGATTGACGATGTTTCAGCCCATGATATGCAATAATATGATGTAACAAGACAAGACTTAGTTTTATGAAATGGAGGGCAGAGCTTAGGCCGGTTGAAAAGCAAGTAGATAGTAGTAGAAATAGAGCAATATCTGTGCAAAGAGGGACAATGCTTAGTCCCGTGTAAGTGGGGAGGCAAGGATTAGCCTTATGCAAGTGGGGAGGCAAGGATTAGCCACGTGCAAATATGGAGTCAAGGACTAGACTCATGCAAATATGGAGTCAAGGAGTAGACTCATGCAAATATGGAGGCAATGATTAGCCTCATGCAAATTTGGAGTCAAGGATTAGACTCATACAAATATGGAGTCAAGGATTAGACTCATGCAAACGTGGAGTCAGAGATTAGACAAATGCAAATAGGAGGCAAAGGATTGGACTCATGCAAGATTGGAGACATAGCTTAGTCTCATGCAAAGAGAAGGCAGTGCTTAGCCTTATGCAAGTATGGAGGTAGAGCTTAACCTCATGCAAAGAGAAACCAATGCTTAGCCTTTTGCAAATATGGAGTCCGGGATTTGACCCATGCAAGTATGGGGGCAAATATTAGCCTCATGCAAATGTGGTGGACAGGGATTAGTCCGATGCAAATGTGGAGTCCAGGATATAGACTTATGCAAGATTGGAGACAGAGCTTAGTCTCATGCAAAGAGAAGGCAGTGCTTAGCCTTATGCAAATATGGAGGTAGAGTTTAACCTCATGCAAAGAGAAGGCAGTGCTTAGCCTTATGCAAATATGGAGGTAGATCTTAACCTCACGCATGATTCGGGACAGGGCTTAGTCCCATGCAAATGGAAGGCAATGCTTAGATTTATGCAGATATGGAGTTAGGGATTAGACTCATGCAAGTATGGAGTCAAGGATTAGACTCATACAAACATGTAGTCAGAGATTAGACTCATGCAAATGGGAGGCTAGGGTTATCCTTGTGCAAATATGGAGTACAGGATTAGACTCATGCAAATATGGAGTCAAGGATTAGACTTATGCAAACGTGGAGTCAGATATTAGACTCATGCAAAGAGAGAATATCAGATAAGGGTAGGGTATGTCTTAGCTGGAGATATATTCAGTGTCTGATGGCCGGATGGATGGCGAATTTGCTTTGTGTATACAGGTTTCGCGAATGCTACCGTTACGTCAAATGTGCCTGCGTTCAAAGAAAAATCATAAGTTTTATGAGGGGAGGTTGGTTCTTGCTTTGTCTGTCGGACTTGCTCTGCTCCGCTCTAGAAGTCCCCTTCGAGTTTCCCTAGGTAGCACCTAACAGTTATAGAAATAGAATTTTCGAAAAATATGCAATCATTGATAAAATAGAATCGTTTTGGAAGCGTATTGATATATCAAGTAATTCTTGATGAACTAGCGACTGTGACACATTTCAAAGGCATTTCAGCTCTCTTATGTTGGAATTTTGAGGGTCCTCCTCAAAATTCTGTCCTAGTTTGGTAGATGATTTTTAACTGTTTGCGGATGACAGACCCTGCTGAATCTTCTTTAAAATTTTGAGAATCCTTCTCAAAATTCTGCCCTAGTTCTTGATTGATTACTGACTTTCTAGCATATGATGGCGCTGGCTGGACTTGCTCTGAAATTTTGAGGACCTTACTCTAAATTCTGCCCCAATTTCTGATTTTTGGAGGAAAAGAAAATTTTATTTTGATATGACTGAAACCATAAGGCTGCCTACGTATCCCCTCTTAAATGGGAATCAAGTCAATCGTAGTTCAATTATATCAAAAAAGAAATGTGAAATAATCTAGGCATAATATCTCTTGACTGCGTCTAAATTGATTGGTTTTGGCCAGATTTCTCCATCCATTTTTGCAAGTATGAGTGCTCCTCCTATCAGGACCCTGTGAACCATGTACAGACCTTGCTAGTTGGGAGAGAATTTCCCTTTGGCTTCATCTTGATGAGGGAATATTTTCTTCAATACCAGCTACCCTAGTGCGAACTGTCTTGGTTTGACTCTTTTGTTGAAAGCTCTAGACATTCTGTTCTGATAGAGTTGGCTGTGGCGTACTTCGTTCATCCTCTTTCTATCGATAAGGGCCAATTATTGATAGCGACTCCTTATCCACTATGCATCGCTGAGTTCATCTTCCTGTATGACTCTTAAAGAAGGAATCTCCATCTCGGCTGGGATGACAACCTCGGTACCATAAACTAGCATGTAGGGGGTTGCCCTGGTTAATGTGCAAATTGTGGTGCGGTACCCTAACAGAGCAAAGGGTAACTTCTCATGCCACTGTTTGGGATTCTCTACCATTTTCCTTAGTATCTTCTTAATGTTTTTGTTGGCGGCTTCTACGACACCATTCATCTGAGGTCTATAGGCGGTGGAATTATTGTGCTTGATTTTGAAAGTTTAACATATTGCTTTCATCAGATCACTATTGAGGTTAGAGGCATTGTCATTTATAATAGACTTAGGAACTCCGAATAGGTAGACAATACGATCCTTGATAAAATCTGCGATGACTTTCTTGGTTACAACTTTGTAAGATACAACTTCTACCCATTTTGTGAAGTAATCATTGGCTACCAGAATAAACCGGTGTCTGTTATAAGTAGTGGGCTCAATCAGACCAATAACATCCATTCCCCAAGCAGCGAGTGGCTAAGGTGAGCTTGTTGCATTGAGCTCGTTCGGCGGTACTTTTATCATATCGGCATGCACTTGACATTGAAAGCATTTGCGGACATACTGAATACAATCCGTCTCCATGGTCATCCAAAAGTAACCTGCCCTGAGTATTTTCTTAGCCAAAATGAAACCATTCATGTGTGGACCACAGGTCCCAGCATGCACATCCTCAAGTGGCTTAGAAGCTTCCTTTGCATCGACATACCTTAGTAAACCCAAATCCGGAGTTCTTCTGTACAAGTTTCCTCCGCTATGGAAGAAGTGACTTGACAATCTCCGGAGTGTGCATTTCTGAATGTGATTTGCATGCTCTAGGTATTCTCCTTTTGATAAGTACTCCTTGATGTCATGGAACCAAGTCTTTTCATCTGCTTCTTCCTCAACATGAGCACAATATGCCGGCTGATTATGGATTCTCACCGGAATGAGATCAATATAGTTCTTATCTGGATGTTGTATCAATATAGTTATCTGAATTCTGGGCACATATCGAAATTCTATCTTTGTGAACCTCTTTCTCAATTCCTGCACATGGTGCAAATATGGCAATATTTTGGAATTTTTGGTGGCCCACTCTTCTTGTACCTGGTGCACAAGCAAATATGAGTCACTGATCACCAGCAACTCCTGAATATTCATGTTGATTGCCATGTTGAGCGCTAGTATACATGCTTCGTACTCTTCCATGTTGTTGGTGTAGGGAAATCTAAGTTTAGCAGATACCGGATAATGTTGACCCGTTTCTGATACCAAATGGCTCCAATGCCCACTCCTCTGAAATGTGTTGCTCCGTCAAAGAACATCCTTCAACAGTCATATGCTTCAGTAATGTCTTCCCCTAAGAATGATACTTCTTCATCAGGAAAATACGTTTTCAAGGGTTCGTATTCTCCTCTCACCGGATTTTCAGCAAGGTGATCTGCCAATGCTTGTCCCTTGACTGCCTTTTGAGTTACATAGATGATATCGAACTCGCTTAGTAGTATCTGTCATTTAGCCAACTTCCTAGTAGGCATGAGTTTCTGAAATATGTACTTTAGAGGATCCATCCTTGATATAAGGTATGTAGTGTAGGCACATAAATAATGCCTCAATTTCTGGGCTGTCCAAGTCAAAGCATAGCAAGTGTGTTCAAGTAGAGAATACAGTGCTTCATAAGGTGTGAATTTCTTACTCAGGTAATATATGGCTTGCTCCTTTCTTTCTGTCTTATCATGTTATCCCAAAACACATCCGAAGTCTCCATCTAACACGGATAGATAAAGTAGAAAAGGCCGTCCTGGTTCTGGTGGGACCAGAACTGGCGGTGTGGATAGGTATTCCTTGATCTTGTCAAAAGCTTTCTGACAATCCTCGGTCCAACTTGTCTCGGCATCTTTCCTCAGCATCTTGAAGATGGGTTCACATATTACTGTGGACTGTGCTGCGAATTGACTGATGTAGTTGAGCCGTCCTAGGAAGCTCATCATGTCTTTTTTGCTTTTAGGTTGTGGTAACTCCTGAATATCTTTGACTTTAGTCGGATCTAGCTCGATGTCTCGACGACTGACAATGAATCCCAATGACTTTCTTGCAGGAACCGCGAATACACACTTTGTAGGGTTCAACTTCGAATTGTACCTCCTGAGCCTGTCGAAGAACTTCCTCAAGTCTGCTATGTGATCTACAGCCCTCTTGGATTTGATAATAATGTCGTCCACATATACCTCTATTTCCTTGTGTATTATATCATGGAAGATGGTTGTCATGGCCCTCATGTATGTAGCCCCAACATTCTTTAGACCGAATGGCATCATCTTGTAACAGTATACACCCTAAGGCATAATGAAAGCTGTCTTCTCAGCATCTTCTTCATCCATCCAGATCTGGTGATAACCTGCGAAGCAATCTACAAAGGATTGGAGTTCATGCTTGGCGTAGTTATCGATCAGAATGTGTATATTTGGCAGTGAAAAATCGTCCTTGGGACTTGCTTTGTTTAAATACCGATAATCAACACATACCCTGACCTTCCCATCCTTCTTAGGAACTGACACAATGTTAGCTAACCAGGTTGGGTACTCAAACACCCTGAGAACTTTGGCTTTGATCTGCTTGGTAACTTCCTCCTTGATTTTCAAACTCATGTATGGTTTGAATTTTCTGAGTTTCTGCTTGACTGGCGAACACATGAGATTAGTAGTTAACTTGTGAGCCACTATAGATGTGCTAAAACCGGTCATATCGTCATACGACCATGCGAAGATGTCCTCATATTACTTTAGAAAGCGGATGTATTCTTCCTTCTCTGTTGGTGAGAAGTGAATGTTGATGTGGGTCTCTTTGACGGTCTCTGCGTCTCCCAAATTTATTGCTTCTATTTCATCCAAGTTGGACTTAGGCTTGTTCTCAAAATTCTCAACTTCTCTGACAATTTCCTCGGGTATCTCATCTTTTTCCTCTAAGTCACTATTCTCATATTGCGTTGCCTCATTACATGTCATAGTCACTAGTTCATCAGGAAAAGTAATAATAACACCAGGGACTCGGTGGGTTCAGGATGGTATGACGGTCCAGTTTCTGAGAACAACTCCCTTTGCCACATTCTGAATGGTGAGACCTTCTTCTTCATCCTCCTCAATTATGGCACATGAATCCATGTCCTCGTCTTCCAAGAACAGATCCTTCAGCCTACCTAGTGCTTCTTCTTCTGCAGTTCCCCATATTGTGTCAGCCTAATGGAAAGCTTGTTCTAAATGTGGTACTGATTGCTCAAGAGGGTAATACGGTCCACGCCATGGAGGCGTCCAATCATTGTATTTTTGTTATGTATACTGGTATCCGAGCCGAAAGGTGGTACCATGATTTTCCAGCCATATCGGCTTGGTGATACCCTTGAGATTCTTTCCCAACCCTTTGCCGGGTTAATATTCGGACCATACTAGTATGCTTTCTATTTTGTTACTCCACCACTTATCCTTCTTGACGGCATTGACCCGTTCAATGTGATGATAGGTTGCCCCTCCTAGCCTTCTTCTATGTCTAATGGCCGGGATGGTTTGACTAGTGTAGATGGGTTACTCCCATCTCCATGAATGATTACCTCTTGACGGTTACATTCGATTTTACGGCTTGATATAGTGTGGAGGGCACGGTTCTAGCAGCATGGATCCATGGGAGGCCCAACAAAAAATTATATGAGGCTAGTATGTCAATTACTTGGAATTCAACGTCGAACCAAGTTGGCCCTATCTGCTAGAAAAGGTTGATTTCCCCAATCGTGGCCCTCTAGGACCCATCAAAAGCCTTCACATTCATGATTCCGATCGGTATTTTATGGAAACCTTTGTCCCACCTTTTCAGGGTATCCAGTGGACAAATATTTAGACTTGAACCTCCATCAACCAGGACCCTGGAAATGAACTTGTCTTCAAATTGTACTGTGATATGCAATGCTCGATTGTGATTTAAACCTTCAGGCGGTAGCTCATCTTCGTAGAAGGTAATCTTGTGGCTCTCCAATACTTGACCGATCATGCTGGCCATTTTTCCACCAATGATGTTATTAGGTACATAAGCCTCGCTCAGTACTTTCATGAGAGCGTTCTTGTGTGCCTTTGAATTCTATAATAGTGACAGGATCGGTATCTGAGCAGGGACTTTGTTCAAATGGTCAATAATAGAATACTCTTTTGCATGTACTTTCCTCCATAGGTCATCTGGCCCTGTCTCAATGATAGGATACCTACCAGTGGCATACTTACTTGATCCTCTCAAATGTTCAGGTGTATAGTCTCTTCTAGTTGTAGTCATCCCTTGTGCGGTGTCAAATTCCTCTATCTTAGTCTTCCCTTTTTGTCGAGCCTCGACAACATAATCTTAGGGTATTTCTTTTAAGTTGAATGGGGGTGTGGTTGACACCGTCACAGTAAAAGGTGTGACCACTTCTACTTTAAATGGAGCGGAGGTGGCTGCGGGCGGAGCTACTTCTACCTCAAATGGAACTAATACAGTTACCTCAACATCAATAGGTGCCTGAGTCTGAACCATGATAGGGGTAAGTGTGACTGCAACCTTAAAGTCAACGCCTTCTCGAATGAGCCCAATTGACCCCTTAGGGTCCCATTCTTCATTTGTTTCTATAACATGTACACCGTCACCTATATGATCAGGGAGGGGATTGTTGCAGACATTAGGTGCGGCTTCCTTTGCCTATATGACCTTGTTGTCAATGAGGGTCTGGATCTTATCCTTTAATGTTCGTCACTCAATAGTGGTGTGCCCTTTCATACCGGAGTGGTATGCACAGGTTTTGTTCGGATTGACCCATTGTGATGGATTTTCTAGTGCCACAGTAGAAACAAGAGTGACGCAACCTGCAACCTTTAACCTTTCGTACAATTGGTCGATGGGCTCAGCAATGGCGGTATATTGTCTGGGAAGCTTACGGTCGAAGTTGGGTCTTGGTCTTGGATAATTTTTGCGAGTTGGTGGTGATTGGAAGTGAAATAGTTGGGAATTATATGTGTAATTGACAGTGGCTGGTTGGGAATACCTGGGAGATGGAGGTTGATATGTAGGTAGTGATACTTGGTATGTGGGTGGAGGTGTTTGATATGATGGTGGAGGTGTTTGGTAGGTGGGTGGAGGTGTTTGATATGTGAGTGGAGTTTTTGGGCCCTGGGCTACCATTACTGCCCCAACATTTCTCTTCTTCGATATGGCACCTGATTATAGTGCCTTATTTATGGCCTGCAGTGCCTCAAAATTTGTTACCATCCCGCTTTTGATTCCTTCCTCGATCCTTTTCTCGAGCTTGATGATATCACAGAATTTGGGATTTTGATGACCACCAGTCTCTCATAATATGTGGATCGTATGCCCTGACGAAGAATATATTCATCTGTTCTTCATCCAAAGTGGGCCTGACCTTGGCGGCTTCCGACCTCCAACGAGTAGCATATTCGCGGAAAGTCTCAATAGGTTTCTTCTTGAGATTTTGAATATAGAAGACATCCAGTGCATTTTCTGTGTTGAACCTGAACCAATCCATGAAATCTGATGCCATGCTTACCCAATTGGACCATTTCTTAGGATTTTGGCTGATATACCAAGACAAAGCGTCCCTAGTAAGGCTTTTCATAAAGAGCTTCATGCGAATCTTTTCATCCTTTCCAACCCCGACAAACTTGTCTTAGTAGGTCTTTAGGTGAACCCTGGGATCACCTGTACCATCGAACATTTCAAACTTGGGAGGTTTGTACCCCTCTGGCAATTCCACATCGGGCTGTATGCATAGATCTTCATAGTTCAAACCTTTTATTGCTCTATCACCTTCAACACCTTGAACTCGGCTTGTTAACTTTTTGAGTTCTTCGGCCATGTTCTTATTGAGCATGTCCATCTCAGAGGGCTCCGATGCATAGTATATTGGTTAGGTAGAATGTGGTATAGTTTCCACATATATGGGGTTGCTCTGATTGGTGCCAGGGACTTGGGTATAGTGATGGTCATTGGTGGAGTTTTGTTGATCGGGAATGATTGGTGGTGTATTTTGGGGAGTGTGGTAAGTAGTGATTGGTGGGTACGGAATTGGTTGATGATGATGTTGTGGTGGAGTTGGTATTGGCAATGGATTGATATTTTCGGGGTGGAGTTATGTATTGATTTGGTGCTGTAGGATTTTGTGGCTGTTGGTTTTGTGTGTTTAGAGGAGGTGTTGAGCTCTTTGCGTTCTGTTGGTGGATATCAGGGACATTGAGGGTGAGTGATAAGTTTGCCAAGTTGTAGACCTTCTCGAATTTTCCTTGTAATTCTAGTATTTTTTGTTCCAGTCTCAGAACCAGGTCATTCAGGGCCAGAGTACTGCGGCCGTCATAAGTCTCTGCATTCTCAATGTTTTCCTTTCGGATTCCACTTAAGTCGTCCATCTTTGATTTTCCTCTGCCTTTTGTGTTGCTTGTAGGAGGAGGAGGTGAAGGGCCTTTAGATCTGGTATGATATGCTAATGAGGCCAGTATGAGCGAACCAACTTAATGGGATGAGAATAATAATAAAGATAAGCAAAAACAAAAGGTAACAAATTAGTGAGGATTCTGAAATGTTTGCAGTATTTAAACACATATTGCGAAATGTAAACTCGTATCCTAATTTGGGAGGCTCGTTGTGCCTGAGGTAGGCCTAGAAACAAATAACTTTGGAGAACTTCAAATGCTAATAAATGCTTCATTTCATAATATAAAAGTAGACGAATCCAAAATGACACTAACATAATAATAAAACAAGTCGCTACTGGCACTTGGCCTTATTACATTTTAGGAAAAGCAAGTAAATCTAATCTATTTGGTCCCAGAAGGTCATTCCCCATATTCGATCTTCCGGACTCCATCATACATATCTCCCAGCTCGCACAGTCTCAGCAGCAAGTAGGCTCGGGCCAGATGTCCTCCCTTAGCTCCCTTAGCATTCTGGCAGTTTTCAATCCTCTTTATGACTTTTCCCTCCAGTTCCACTATTCCTCGCTCCAGATATTCCAGTTTCCTATTGGAAGTGACTGCCATCTCTTTCCATCCATCGATCAACCTCACATTTATCTCATATATTTCCCGATGCTCATTCTCAGAGTCGTGGGCCGCCTTACGCAACCTGTTGTATTTGACTTGGGTTTCAGCTTCCTCGTCTATGATTCTATTCCCTCGACCAGTCCTCGATGTCACCATTCCTTTCAGATTGTCCTCCAACCATGTCGGGTAGAGAGGCTCGCACCTTGCGTGATATCTGTCTGGCTCAATAGTGATTTTCTCCACAATGATTTTGCATTGCCACATGTGTTGAGCTTGGCACTTGTAAGCTACATCGTCGTCTTGGAAATCTGCCCTGAAATGACTCATCTTGATAACCCTTGGTACAACATATTTTCTGCCTGCTTGCATCATAACTAGCATAGGGACATATGGATATATCCCTCTCAACCAGATCAACACCAAGTGCGGAGCATCCCTAGACCTGATAATAAACTCGTCTGTTAGGAACCATTCAACCATCCACTACACTTGTCCGTCGGTCAGATTATTGAAGAACTCTACCCATTCGCTGGCACTTTCCGGCTGAGCAAATCTGTCTGGAATGTAGGTCATCTGCTTAGGGTGATGGAAGGCAATGTGGGTGTTCCAAGCCCTTCGCGGAAATTCTTGAATATAGCGACCCTTTTGGAGATGCTCCAGCAACCATAACTGTAGCAACAAATTACAACCCTCAAAATGCTTGACCTCTCTCTAACATCGCTCCAGAGCCCTGTAGATGTCGGCTATGATAATGGGGACTATAGTATATGTCTGCCCATTAATTCCTTTCATCAGAGTCTTGGCGACCATGGCCAACCTAGTGTGGATTCTTCCCCTTTTTCATTGGGAACACTATCAGGCTTAGAAAGCACATAATGAACACGAACACTCTATGATGGATGTGACCCAGAGAAGTGAGGGAGATCTCGTCATGGTAAGTGCGGAAAGACTTGCTATGGCCATACCTCTCGTACAGATATCCAAAAGGTATGTAGGAATATTTCAAGCACACTAGGTCGACATTCTTTTTCAGCCCCATCATCTTCAAAATTCCCCTACCCGTACGGTTTTCTGGCACCAAAAGCCCAAGACTGTCCCAAGTCAATGTTGATACCCAATTTTTCCCCGTGTATTTTTTATATGTAAAATGCCTTTCAAATAGCATGTATATGCATATATAAGTATACCCCAAGGCTAAATTATTTTTTCTTATTTTTTTAAAGATTTTTAAATCAATTTACTACCCTATTTTATCAAGAAAAACCCAATAATTATCCCAAAAATTATCATCTTGGTGATTCATTTATTGGGTTCTCATATTTTTACCAAAATATAGCTAAAATATTTTTTTCACATTTTTTACAAATTTATTTGTTATTTTTAAGGATAAAATTGCATAATTGCAATATTAGTCTTTTTTATGATTTGATTACATTTATACTTATAAAATTAAGTCCAGTTTTTTTAAATTGATAATTGTAGATATGTGATTTTTGACCCTCCCCGATAGTTTTCATATTTTAGCATGTAAATATTTAATTTAGGCCTAATATAGCTATTTCAACTATTTTTGACTTCTTTACTTTATTTTCGTCATGCAAATGGAAAATTACAAAAAATATTTTAGCTTACGTATCTTTCATAAATTTAAATAGAAAATATATACAAAAATAGTACCTTATTTTTATCTTTACATAATCTTGAAAATACAAAAAATACGTAATAGTTTCATGTTAGCTTTTGGATTGTGTAGTATTTTTATCTTATTTTAAAAGGAGTCAATTAAGGAATTGGATCACAAGAGTTTTAGAGCCAAATTCTTGGCCCAATTTGGATTAGTCCATTAAGCTTAGGGACACTTCTAGACTCTTCTTTGGAACAAAAATAAATAACAAAACCCCAAGGACCTAATACACAAAAAAACTAGGGACTAATGAGAAAAAAAGAACAAAACATATAACCCTAGACCCTACACCTATAAAAGCTAAGGCTAATCGGCCAAAAGGGAGGAAGAAAAAAAAACAAATTTGGAGCACAACCTTACACAGACAGCCCCCCCCCCCTCCCCCCAAAGACAGCTGCTCATGTTGTTCTCTTATCAGTCGTAGATCCTACTTTTTTGGCGAGGGAGTCGAGTTCGTCGTGGTTGATGCTCATTGTTCGAGTTTTCCGATCGAGGTCCTGCTGCACTTGTTCGGAGGTAGTGGAAGTCGTTGTGGGTATCAAAGTTCGGATCAACATCGCAGGGGAACGTTTGCTTTTCTTGTTCGCTACCTCTGGTCCGATTTTTGTGTTTCAGTTTTTGCTAGCAACGACCTTGCTGTTGTACAAATCTTGGCTTGGGTGTTTATTTATAATATATTGGAAAAGGTTTATTTTAGCTGTTATTATCTGCTGAATTTTGGCTGAGTTTCGTTCAAGTGGTTGATAGAATTGTTGTGCCGTGATGCTTGCTGGGCTGTCATTTGCCAGGATTTGAATTTACTTTGGTAAAATTAGGTAAGTCATGAAACCTTTGCACCTATCTTTGATTGGGTAGTGAAATCGTGTGAATGCCGATTTAGAATATTTATGTAATCACTTTTGTTATGCTGGTTTTCAGTCATATCCTTCTTGCTTAAGAGCTCTCTTCTCTCCTCTGCATAATTTCTTGTAAATGCCTTTCGTGATTAATTGTTGACGATTATTTGTTTGCCACAATGAGTTAATTTAAAGTAATGTGTTGGCAATTTATGATTTATTGTTTGGAACCCAGTTGCATCTAATTGTGTGTTGAATGACTGGTAACAAAAATGGTTGGCTAGGAATGTTGAAATCAGGTAGAGTTCTCTTTGATTGATTTGCTCGTAGACAGCATCACAAGTATGACGAGTGGCGCCATATTGATATTGCTTTCACTAGCTGAAATATCCGTTCCATTGAAAAACCTTAGAATAAAAAATCTTGTAGCGTTCTCCAGATTAGAATTAAAAGAAGAAAGGATTCAATTTAATAATTATGTAAGTTGGCTTCTAAAGGTAAATTGGCTTTTGCGTTCTTTTGCAATTTTGGTGTTTTGGTGCATTTCTTAATTATATGTTCTTTTACTTATACTATGTTGGTTTTGTAGTGATTTGTAGTATTTTTTGCTGAATCTTATTGGATAGAACAAATTTTGGAATTAAAGTAAATTGGTTTTTGCGTTAATAAAGGGTGGATTACACTTGTTGTTTTATGATTTCAAATAGTTGTATCGTACACTTGTTCCATAAATAAAACCCCTAAACCCATGGCTTTCATTTAGTTAATTTTTTTTTAAGTCCTTAGAATTCGAGGCGTGCCATCTAGTGGAATTTCCATGGCCCTCGCAAAGTGCAAACGCGTAGTTGCTTTAGGCGCGTTGTTTTAATGATTTACCTTCCTAAACTCGGGTGTGCATTCATGCGACCCAAATCCAAATCTTAGCAACGTTAAATAAACTGTGTCTCGGACTGCGGGTGCATTTCATGTGGCGTGGTCCAAAGACGTGTTTTAGATGACGTTGAAATCTTCCTTAAAATAATTAAAAGCGGTTTAAAGCTAAAATGCACATAGGTCTAAAAGTGTTTTTAAAATCAAATAATTGAGCCAAAAAATAACAGTTGAGCGACCGTGCTAGAACCACAGAACTCGGAAATGCCTAACACCTTCTCCCGGGTTAACAGAATCCTTACCCGGATTTCTATGTTCACGGACTGTAAAACAGAGTCAATCCTTTCCTCGATTCGGGATTTGAACCGGTGACTTGGGACACCATAAAATTATCCCAAATGGCGACTCTGAATCTTTAAATGAAATAATTGTCACACCTCCTTTTTGCGCGCCCGACCCCGAAGGGTTAAATGCGCGAGGGAGTTTTTCCAATTTAAGTGACAATATTCGAAATGAGATTTTTTATTTAATTCAGAGTCGCCACTTGGGAAAGGTTTGGCTTTTGGTGTCCCAAGTCACCGGTTTATCTTGAATCCCAAATCGAGGAAAATATTCGACTTTTCCAAATGAAGTCTGTGAACCAGAAATTCTAAGTAAGGAATTCTGTTGACCCGAGGGAAGGTGTTAGGCACCCTCGAATCCCGTTGTTCTAGCACGGTCGCTTAAATTGTTATAATGACTAAATATCTGATTTAAATACATGTTGTGACTTATGTGCTTTCATTAAGTTTAAACCGCTTTTATTATCATTTTTATAGAATTGCAACGTCGTGACAATGCATCTCGAACCACGCCGCAATCAATGCACCCGTAGTTGTTGACCATTTTGACTCCGTTGAGATTTGGATTCGGGTCACATCAATGTGCACTCGGGTTTAAGAATGTAATTTAATTAAGTCGCGCCTAAAGAGTCTAGCGCATTATTATCTTGTAGGAAGCCATGAAATTCACTAAACGGCCTATCCTGAATTCTAAATATTTATTATGATTATTTATTGAGGGCCCCGCAATTTTGCATTTTATTTGGCGAGGCTCGTCTCTATTTAGAAAGGATATCCTAAAGTGGCTACATTTCTAATATATTTGTCTCTAAAACTAGAAGAAAAAAAGGTACATGCTGCTTTGGCCTAATCCGGGTTTTTATGATTAATTATTTACAAAGTTAAGAAAACATTATATTTTAACGGAAAAATGCTTTAATTTGACAAGGAAATCACATACGAGTTAACGAAATACAACACTTAATCCGAACAAACATCTTTAAGTCGAATTTAGATTAACTTGCTTAAACAGGGTTAGTAGAATTCCTTATTAAAGAATGTTACCGATGATATTCAAAGCTAGTCCTATAAACCGCCTAAAGAAGTCGAAACTGGGTGATTTAAAACTGTGTTGTATTTGGCTAGATTTAACAGCCATTGGCCCCTACTTATTCAAAGCATGCTGAAAGAGTGAGTTCAATTCTAACAATCATATTGAATAGTTTCACATTCCATGAACTGTGTTTACATCCTGTATGCTTCTAAATGAATCAAATACCACGGTTTCAGATCAACATAAACATTAATTAAGTACAAACTTACGAATGTATTCTCTATTAGGCTACAAATTAAAGGATTTATACAACTTTAACAATATTCGCAAAGCTGTAAGTAAAGCCACAGATGATTAAAGATTCTTCAGATCTTTCATTTCAATTTTCATTTCGACATCAGTTACATCAGACAGATTCGAAGTGTGTACCTGAGAAGACGCTTACAATGAAGAAAGCAAGAGAGTCAGTTGAGCAAACAGTGCAAGCGAAACAGCAGCAGTAACAGATAACAGCAGCAGGACAAGTTCCGGTGCAAGACACAATTATAGACGAGGAAAAAGTGGAAAATGACAGCAGTAGGCAGTGAAGCATAAACAAAACTCCAGGCAGACCAACTCAAAAGAAACTAAGCACGAAAATACCACCAGAAATCTCAATTGAGACTCGGAAGAATCAGTACAGCCCAACAGGTTGACAGCAAATGAAGCCCAAACAGAAAACAGTTTTTCCTGAAATTTCTGTATATTCCATGTTTCTTGTTCACTCTCTATCTGTGTATATTACTTCTCTCAATGTGTCTGTATGTACCTTTTTATGATATCCCTCTCACTATCTCTTTTCTTCTTAAACAAAAGAGTGACAATTTTCAATCTTGGAATCTATTTGAGTTATCAAAAGAAAACTCCTCTCAGTTTTTCTTTCTTTTTTGAACTTCAAGCCCTCAATGATTCAGTCTCTCTCCCTCTATCTCCCTGTTCTCTTATCTGTGTCTCATCAAAATCCCCCCTTTTATAAGCCTCCCATCACCCCTTTAACAGCCTGTTTTACACAAATCAGAACATCCTCCCATGTGCTCTCTTATTTTCAGATTCCACTGACTATTTAAATAAGAACAAACTCCCATGATATTCCCTGGCAGACTTACCTTTTAAGTGAGGTTTAATATTTCTAAACTAAAGCAGGATGTGGGCAGCATGGTATAATCTGACAATATATGTTGTCAAACTATTTTAAATGTAACAAAGGCCTTTATGCCCATGTTGTGCACAAATGCACATGTTGTGCACAAGTGCACATGCCCTCCAATTCTGACTGCAACTAAACAAAACCAATCTTTTTATATTTCTGATTCAGATTAACAACTATAAGTAGCTAAATTCAAATCCTAACTGATTCAGACAATGCTTAACAGAAGCAGATCGATTTGTTTATTGTTCAAATATCTGAAACTAATTGACGACACATGTCGACTCGACTATATTAGTTATAACACATGCAATCGAAACCAAAATCAGACATTTAACATCATAGGACACATGATTCGAATTGTATTGACTAAGCAGAATTGTACCCGAGGAATCAGTTAATCAGTTCAAATTTGAAATTTAACTAATTGCACAACAAATACATACATACACATTATCAGAACAAGTAGAAGAAGAAACTCAATCAAACAAACAAAGGTTCGGGTAAGGTGGACAGGACACAGTTAATAAATCTCAAAACACAGATTTCACAAAACATGAACAACCTTTAGAACAATCACATGGACTAAAACAAATAAAGAAAAGAAAACAAACTCACCGTAAAACCCGAAAAATCAAAAGACCCTAGCTTGGACTCGAACAGACCTTTCTTAAGGCTGAACGGACTCTAATCGAAGTGTTTCTCATTAGATTAAGGTCCATTAGACCTTAATCTCTTCGGTTTGAACCAGATACGAACCAGTGACGAGGAACCCTAAGGTTCCAGAAATTAGATCCGGGATTCATGCTTCCCTGGTCAGATTCGGACCAAACCAAGCATGGTTTGGTCACGAGGGAGTCTGGGGAGTGTCTGGTATGAATTTAGGGCCGATCGATGTAGATCGAGTTTTGACTCGAATCTTCAAATGAAGATTCGAGAAGGTGGGGAGGGATTCGAGCTAAATGGTTAAAAGATCTAGGTTCAGGATGGCAGTCAGCATTAGGGTTTTAAACCCTAAACTGAACTTTTTCCTTTAGTCAGCATTAGGGTTTTAAACCCTAAACTGAATAAGGAAAAATTCAGTTTAGGGTTTAAAACCCTAATGCTGATTGCATGAAAAAGCTCAGTTTAGGGTTTAAAACCCTAATACTGGCTGAATGGAAAATTCAGTTTAGGGTTTAAAACCCTAATGCTGACTAAAGGAAAAATTCAGTTTAGGGTTAAAAACCCTAATGCTGATTGCATGAAAAAGCTCAGTTTAGGGTTTAAAATCCTAATGCTGGCTGAATGGAAAATTCAGTTTAGGGTTTAAAACCCTAATGCTGACTAAAGGAAAAAGTTCAGTTTAGGGTTTAAAACCCTAATGCTGACTAAAGGAAAAATTCAGTTTAGGGTTTAAAACCCTAATGCTGACTGCATGGAAAAGCTCAGTTTAGGGTTTAAAACCTTAATGCTGGCTGAATGGAAAATTCAGTTTAGGGTTTAAAACCCTAATGCTGACTAAAGGAAAAAGTTCAGTTTAGGGTTTAAAACCCTAATGCTGACTAAAGGAAAATTTTTGTTTAGGGTTTAAAACCCTAATGCTGATTGCATGGAAAAGCTCAGTTTAGGGTTTAAAACCCTAATGCTGGCTGAAAGGAAAAGCTCAGTTTAGGGTTGAAAACCCTAATGCTGGCTGAATGAAAAAAATTCAGTTTAGGGTTTAAAACCCTAATGCTGATTGCATGGAAAACCTCAGTTTAGGGTTTAAAACCCTAATGCTGGCTGAATGGAAAATTCAGTTTAGGGTTTAAAACCCTAATGCTGACTAAAGGAAAAATTCAGTTTAGGGTTTAAAACCCTAATGCTGATTGCATGGAAAAGCTCAATTTAGGGTTTAAAACCCGAATGCTGGCTGAATGGAAAAAAATTCAGTTTAGGGTTTAAAACCCTAATGCTGACTAAAGGAAAAATTCAGTTTAGGGTTTAAAACCCTAATGCTGATTGCATGGAAAAGCTCAGTTTAGGGTTTAAAACCCTAATGCTGGCTGAATGAAAAAAATTCAGTTTAGGGTTTAAAACCCTAATGCTGATTGCATGGAAAACCTCAGTTTAGGGTTTAAAACCCTAATGCTGGCTGAATGGAAAATTCAGTTTAGGGTTTAAAACCCTAATGCTGACTAAAGGAAAAATTCAGTTTAGGGTTTAAAACCCTAATGCTGATTGCATGGAAAAGCTCAATTTAGGGTTTAAAACCCGAATGCTGGCTGAATGGAAAAAAATTCAGTTTAGGGTTTAAAACCCTAATGCTGACTAAAGGAAAAATTCAGTTTAGGGTTTAAAACCCTAATGCTGATTGCATGGAAAAGCTCAGTTTAGGGTTTAAAACCCTAATGCTGGCTGAATGGAAAAAAGTTCAGTTTAGGGTTTAAAACCCTAATGCTGACTAAAGGAAAAATTCAGTTTAGGGTTTAAAACCCTAATGCTGATTGCATGGAAAAGCTCAGTTTAGGGTTTAAAACCCTAATGCTGGCTGAATGGAAAAAGTTCAGTTTAGGGTTTAAAACCCTAATGCTGACTAAAAGGAAAAGTTCAGTTTAGGGTTTAAAACCCTAATGCTGACTGATTGGAAAAGTTCAGTTTAGGGTTTAAAACCCTAATGCTGACTGTATGGGAAATCTCAGTTTAGGGTTTAAAACCCTAATGCTGGCTGAAAAAAGTTCAGTTTAGGGTTTAAAACCCTAATGCTGACTGGTTGGGGGTAAGGTTCGAGAATGCTAGCTACCCTTTTTTTGGATTTTCTTGTTTTAGTAGAAGATGAAAGGGAGTCTCGTGGAAACTTACCTTTCGAGTGAGTTCCTTATTGCCAAGATATTTCTTGTACCCATGTACCTCCTTCTTCGGGCGACACCTGCTTCTTGCACGGTTGTCTTGGATTATACCTGTTTCAACTTTTCAGACAAAGAACAATTGTTAGTTTGGAAATGACGGTCGGTTCGGTGACCTTGATCATTCCCAGTTGCTTTGTTGCGTCCTCATTCCTGTTGCGAAATCCTGCCATTGATTTGATTCAAATGGCGAAACTCTTTTGACTTCTCAGGCTTTGTATTTCCAGATTCTGTGATGATTTGCCTCGTAAGGCTCTCTTTTTTTTTTCTTTTTTTTTGTGTCCCATCTTGCTTGGAGATTCTCAACGGGGATTTTATTGGGGATACTCTGTGGGGATTTGTACAAAAGGAAGCTCTGTGGGGGGAATATTTACAAAGTGGATTCTTTGTGTGGATTTTTGTACAACGGGGCATGTTGGGGATTTGTTTCAAAGTGGGCTTTCTAGGATTTGTTGGGGTAAGCTTGTTGGGGAATTTTTACAAAGGGACTCGCTGGGGATGTGCTGGGGAAATTCCAACGGGGATTTTTTTTTATATATATATATATATATATATATATATATATATATATATATATATTATATTGGGGAGACTCTGTGGGGGATTGTACAAGGGGAGACTCTGTGGGGATTTGTACAGAACGGACTTGCTGGGGATTTGTTGGGGCAAGCTTGCTGGGGAATTTTTACAAGGGGAGGCTTTGTGGGGATTTTTTTTTTTCCTTCGTGGAGGCGATTAACCATGTGAAACCCAAACCTTTCAACTTCAATTGCCTTTATAGGCTGCCATGACCAGTCGAGGTCGTCTTGATGCCCCCTGCTGAGGCTGGGTGCCCTTTGCACATTAGCGTGTATCCAACGAAAGCCCTGTAAATCAGTCTTGCCATCCTTTCTTTGTCTTGGTTTTGGAATAGTGTTAGACCAAAAGGGATTCAAAGAGAAACAAATAATTGAATGGAGAATGAGTTTAAAACTAGAAGTGTCCCTTTCGGGGAAAGGAGAGAAGGACTTATCTGGAGTACATGCGGACTTCAATGAACATGACATGCCTTTTGGACTGGATGCCTGATCTGTGTAAACCGTCTGACTCCCAAAAATTTATCACAACTTTGCCTTGAATACCGAGGAACCTTGCTAGGACTCTGTTGATGACGGTGGTTGTGAGGATCTCATTTTCGGTCATGGGCGCCCTTTGTGGGTTTTCACGAGCTGGCATTTTCATTTCGTTTCTTACCAACTCCTTATAGTGCCCGTGTGGGTGTTCACTAACAAGACTTCTCATTTGATTTTCTCTGCTTACCGTCGTCTTACGGTGCCCGTGTGGGTTTTCATCAATAAGACTCTCTCATTTTATTCTTCTCATTTTGTTGTATCAGGTCCAAATAACTCTATCCTCCCATTTTGAACCGCTTTGCGGATTGATCAGAAGGACTTAAACAAGGTTTGGGGTAAAAGGAATTTGGATTGAACTACAACTTTGGAACCTTTTGGTCGGGATCATTGTCGAACCATTATAACTCCTGCCCCAGTCTCACTTTTGGGGGACTTCTTGGATTTTTGTTTTGGTGTGACTGAACCCCAAGGAGAGGTTGCCTACGTATCCTTTCGGAATCAAGTCAAATGTAGTTCAGACAACTTTTGTTTTTGGATTTTTTTTTGATTTGCTTTTTTGTATATATATTTTCTTATTTTTCCAATTCTTTCTTCTTCTTTTTTCATTTTTCTTTTTCATTTCAATTTTTTTTCATTTTATTTTCAATAATATTTTTAGGTTCCAAAAAGGGTAATCAAAGAAGAGTAACCAGCTCAAATGGGTTTTGCAAAGGGTTGATAGTGTTTGGGTAGCGAGAATGAAAGCCTTCGTCATCTCAACCGGAAAAGATTTTATTATATAAAGGATCCAACATAGTACCTTTTGACTGCATTTGCATTGACAGTTATTTCAAGGACATTTCCTTCGATGTGTCCCAAGTACAACACACTCTTTTTGGCAGTACTTTTGTTGTAATGTATGGACCTTTCCAATTTCGGGAATCAATTTTCCTTCAGTTGTTCTAACTCTTTGTCTTGTTTCCTTAAGCTATTCTTCATTGCGACCCAATTCTTGATTCATTATTTCGAGGTCTGACAGAGTTTTAAGATCCGGGCATGAAGTCCGCAAGCATGTCATATTATTGAAATCTGCATTTAACAGAACTAAAAGAGAATGAGAAAACTGACAAGATTTTAAGAAAAGAGACATTCCGGGAAAATGAAATATCGATTTCATTTGATTTTTTTTATGATTTTTTTTGTTTTTATTTTTTGAAGATAGAAGGGTTTACATCGGAAAGTAAGACAATAAAGTAAAACATCTGGATCACACCCTGAGATAATCCAGATGCAGAAAGGATAGCAAGACAGGCTACCGAGACTCCCGTCTGATGGGGAACTTTCAGGCTTGACAATCATTTTTTGGCTTTTCTTCTGTCTCGGCAATGGCTGCAATAGCCTTCAGTGCCGGATCAAATTCCTCAGCTTCACAGATCATTCCGTCTATTGGCCCATTTGTGAGAGTAGGCAGGGGAATGTTCATCATATTAGGAACCTTTTCGTCCCGGGGAACGATTCTTTCAGCTTCAATCAAGTCTTCAACTGCCATTTTGAGGGTCCAATGACCAACAGTCCTTTGTACCGTGCCCCACTGCTCCAGAGTGACATTCACATCTAGTATTAGCTCGATGCGGGGAGGGGTGACTCGGTGTTTGGCCGATTTGGGGCCACTGGCTGCAGCAGACTTCGCCTGACTAGCTTTTGGAACAAGCCTGAGTATGATTCACCAATAGAGGTAAACTGATTCCTTTTGAAAGACTCTCTTGGGTGAGGATTGTACTGATGAACATTTGATTGGGGGATTATATGGAGCTTGGTAAGGATGGGCGTTTCTGGGAGGTGGAGCTCAGTTTTGTGTATAATGTTGTGGCCGCGTGCAAGGCTGCTCATCACTGCATACCAACAAAACCAATCACCTGAACAGAACCTGGCTAATTTACTCACACACACAACCTTGTTAGTTTTGAAGCATTTAACATATAGGAAATCGCAAGATGGGATGCAATGCACCTAAACAGTTAAACGCTTTTACCATGTGTTTGAACGGGTTGCATGTTTCATCCCGACCCTAAACTAACCCTCTTCACTATGTACCTCTTTTCTTTTATTCTTGCCTCTCTTTAGTCACTATTGATCTTGTTTTTGCCGCTCTTTTATTTTTTGCACTCTCTTTTTTCTTTTTTTTTGTTTTTTTTCTTTTTCACTCGATTTTCTTTTTCCTTTTCTTTCAGTTTTTTTTTTCAATTTATTTTATAGCCATGATCGAATCCGATGGGGATTGCCTACGTATCATGACCCCCCATGAATCAGATCTTGCGTAGTTCGGGCCGAATGAAAGGTAAAAGTAATGAAACATTTTTTTTTCTTCATAATAAAAAATTGGGTTTCAACACTCACAAAACGCAACCGAACGGTTATTTTTGCAAACGTGGCCCCTTCCAAATTTCACATGAATTTTGAGGCCGGGGAGGATCATTTTACAAACTTGTCCATTCTTTTACGAAAATAACCTTTCGACAACTGAAAGATACTCTAAGGCCTTCCGGCGTCCCTTTCGGGAACATTCGGCTATTTATGACAAAACAGCATCACCTGACTTATTTATGACTCTTTTTATCGTTTTTCAAATTAGAAAACTCAATATTGCCAACACGGCCTTTCAACGCCTCGGTGACGAAGATTTTAAGGCTGTGTGGGTCAACTGGACCAAACCTTAAAAAATGACCCAAAGGTGGCTGTTTATGCAAAGTCAGCCTTCCGGCGTCCCTTTCGGGAACATTCGGCTATTTATGACAAAACAGCATCACCTGACTTATTTATGACTCTTTTTATCGTTTTTCAAATTAGAAAACTCAATATTGCCAACACGGCCTTTCAACGCCTCGGTGACGAAGATTTTAAGGCTGTGTGGGTCAACTGGACCAAACCTTAAAAAATGACCCAAAGGTGGCTGTTTATGCAAAGTCAGCCTTCCGGCGTCCCTTTCGGGAACATTCGGCTATTTATGACAAAACAGCATCACCTGACTTATTTATGACTCTTTTTATCGTTTTTCAAATTAGAAAACTCAATATTGCCAACACGGCCTTTCAACGCCTCGGTGACGAAGATTTTAAGGCTGTGTGAGTCAACTGGACCAAACCTTAAAAAATGACCCAAAGGTGGCTGTTTATGCAAAGTCAGCCTTCCGGCGTCCCTTTCGGGAACATTCGGCTATTTATGACAAAACAACATCACCCGACTTATTTATGACAGATTTAAAATTTGACATATATTTTGGCTATTTTTAGCAAAAGGGAAGGTTGGACACCACCCAACTTATTTATGGCAAAATTTAAAATTTGACACGTTTTTATTTATTTATTGATTTTTGGCTATTTTAGCAAAAGGTGGGGTTGGACCCGATGAGGGTTGCCTACGTATCTCACATCCGGTGAGAATCAAACCGGCGTAGTTCTCGAATATCGTAAATAGAAAAAATCAAATAAACCTAGAAATCGGAATTTTTGAAAGAAAATTTTGTTTATTTTGATTTTTGTTTTATTTTTTTAAAGAAAGACTTCTAATAATTTATTTGCTTCTAACTTGAACTTTGGAAATATATTTTTTTTCTTTATTATTTTTTAAACAAAAAGAAAATGTGTTTGGTTGATTTTTTTTGTTTGTTTTACCTTTTCTACGGAAGAAAGAATGTATATGATGTTGCCTCTTAAATTTTGAAAGAGGGACTTTTAAGAAAATGATGTGGAATTCTGAGTTTTATTTATTTACAAAAGCACTTCTAAAGAAAAATCCTAATATTTTGAAATTCAATTTTTCAAATATTTTTTTTGGACATTTTACAAAAAAGAGACTAAAAAGCAAAGAGTATTTTTTTTGGATTTTGTTGCTGCTTTTAATTCTTATTTCATTTTTCATATGAAAGACTTCAGAAAGAAGGAGACTATTTATTTTTTTTATTTTTTTTATTTGAGTTTAAAGAAAACTTCTATATATTTTTTTTGTATTTTCTAAAGAAACATTTATAAAGAAAGAACTAAAGAAAAATATATTTTTTTTGGATTTTTTAAAAATTGGGGCCGGAACCGATGAGGTTTGCCTACGTATCTCACATCCGGTGAGAATCAGACCCGCGTAGTTCGGTAAAATTAACCGAATTAATTTAGAACAAAATTCTTTCCTTTTATTTTTCAACAAACAACTTCCCAAAAATAAAAGACTATTTTTCTATCTTTTTGTTTTTCTTTTTCTTAGTAAATAAAACATTTTCCCCTTTTATTATCGCAAAATTTCGGCAGAGTTTTGACAGTAATTGGGCATTGCTATTTTTCAAAGTAGAAAACTAGCCTTATATACTGTTATTTTTTATTATTATTTTTTTTGTTTATATTTTCAAATACTCCAAAGTCAGGCAGCATGCATGTCCGAGACAAATAAATGCACGGAAACAAATAGGATGCAACAAGATGGTCTTTTCATTTCAGGTAGCTAGTCCTAGACGGACCCAACCCCTGTGTTGAGTCCCCTAAGTCAAATGCAACATGATGCAAATAAGCGTTCCTACTAGGGATCCGACATGAAGTCAAGTTATTCTAGGTTCGTAACCTGGGTATTTGTTCTAGACTGTGTACCCGAGCGGACAACTCGAGTCGAGGAGGGGGCTACGTACCGGGGACCCGCGAGATCGTCCGGCTTTGTAACTTGTCCGACCTCTTTCTTATTTCAGGTATTGACACTAACAGAATAAGGAGTCTCGACCAGCGAGCTTCTCCCCGGAGGTAAGAAGAGAAGGGTTTCGGCACAATTTATATACAGTTCAGATAATATCAAAGCGGTAAAAGACAACATTTAGCACGTTATGCAAAAACATGTAATAAAGATCAGATAATAAAGCCAAATATAACAATTATTCTAAGCTCGAATTCTTGAACCCTGAACCAGTGGTTCTGGGTTAATTCCCCAGCAGAGTCGCCAGAGCTGTCACACCTCCTTTTTGCGCGCCCGCCCCGAAGGGTTAAATGCGCGAGGGAGTTTTTCCAATTTAAGTGACAATATTCGAAATGGGATTATTTATTTAATTCAGAGTCGCCACTTGGGAAAGGTTTGGCTTTTGGTGTCCCAAGTCACCGGTTTATCTTGAATCCCAAATCGAGGAAAATATTCGACTTTTCCAAATGAAGTCTGCGAACCAGAAATTCTAAGTAAGGAATTCTGTTGACCCGAGGGAAGGTGTTAGGCACCCTCGAATCCCGTGGTTCTAGCACGGTCGCTTAAATTGTTATAATGACTAAATATCTGATTTAAATACATGTTGTGACTTATGTACTTTCATTAAGTTTAAACCGCTTTTATTATCATTTTTATAGAATTGCAACGTCGTGACAATGCATCTCGAACCACGCCGCAATCAATGCACCCGTAGTTGTTGACCATTTTGACTCCATTGAGATTTGGATTCGGGTCACATCAATGTGCACCCGGGTTTAAGAATGTAATTTAATTAAGTCGCGCCTAAAGAGTCTAGCGCATTATTATCTTGTAGGAAGCCATGAAATTCACTAAACGGCCTATCCTGAATTCTAAATATTTATTATGATTATTTATTGAGGGCCCCGCAATTTTGCATTTTATTTGGCGAGGCTCGTCTCTATTTAGAAAGGATATCCTAAAGTGGCTACATTTCTAATACATTTGTCTCTAAAACTAGAAGAAAAAAAGGTACATGCTGCTTTGGCCTAATCCGGGTTTTTATGATTAATTATTTACAAAGTTAAGAAAACATTATATTTTAACGGAAAAATGCTTTAATTTGACAAGGAAATCACATACGAATTAACGAAATACAACACTTAATCCGAACAAACATCTTTAAGTCGAATTTAGATTAACTTGCTTAAACAGGGTTAGTAGAATTCCTTATTAAAAAATGTTACCGATGATATTCAAAGCTAGTCCTATAAATCGTCTAAAGAAGTCGAAACTGGGTGATTTAAAACTGTATTGTATTTGGCTAGATTTAACAGCCATTGGTCCCTACTTATTCAAAGCATGCTGAAAGAGTGAGTTCAATTCTAACAATCATATTGAATAGTTTCACATTCCATGAACTGTGTTTACATCCTGTATGCTTCTAAATGAATCAAATACCACGGTTTCAGATCAACATAAACATTAATTAAGTACAAACTTACGAATGTATTCTCTATTAGGCTACAAATTAAAGGATTTATACAACTTTAACAATATTCGCAAAGCTGTAAGTAAAGCCACAGATGATTAAAGATTCTTCAGATCTTTCATTTCAATTTTCATTTCGACATCAGTTACATCAGACAGATTCGAAGTGTGTACCTGAGAAGATGCTTACAATGAAGAAAGCAAGAGAGTCAGTTGAGCAAACAGTGCAAGCGAAACAGCAGCAGTAACAGATAACAGCAGCAGGACAAGTTCCGGTGCAAGACACAATTATAGACGAGGAAAAAGTGGAAAATGACAGCAGTAGGCAGTGAAGCATAAACAAAACTCCAGGCAGACCAACTCAAAAGAAACTAAGCACGAAAATACCACCAGAAATCTCAATTGAGACTCGGAAGAATCAGTACAGCCCAACAGGTTGACAGCAAATGAAGCCCAAACAGAAAACAGTTTTTCCTGAAATTTCTGTATATTCCCTGTTTCTTGTTCACTCTCTATCTGTGTATATTACTTCTCTCAATGTGTCTGTATGTATCTTTTTATGATATCCCTCTCACTATCTCTTTTCTTCTTAAACAAAAGAGTGACAATTTTCAATCTTGGAATCTATTTGAGTTATCAAAAGAAAACTCCTCTCAGTTTTTCTTTCTTTTTTGAACTTCAAGCCCTCAATGATTCAGTCTCTCTCCCTCTATCTCCCTGTTCTCTTATCTGTGTCTCATCAAAATCCCCCCTTTTATAAGCCTCCCATCACCCCTTTAACAACCTGTTTTACACAAATCAGAACATCCTCCCATGTGCTCTCTTATTTTCAGATTCCACTGACTATTTAAATAAGAACAAACTCCCATGATATTCCCTGGCAGACTTACCTTTTAAGTGAGGTTTAATATTTCTAAACTAAAGCAGGATGTGGGCAGCATAGTATAATCTGACAATATATGTTGTCAAACTATTTTAAATGTAACAAAGGCCTTTATGCCCATGTTGTGCACAAGTGCACATGCCCTCCAATTCTGACTGCAACTAAACAAAACCAATCTTTTTATATTTCTGATTCAGATTAACAACTATAAGTAGCTAAATTCAAACCCTAACTAATTCAGACAATGCTTAACAGAAGCAGATCGATTTGTTTATTGTTCAAACATCTGAAACTAATTGACGACACATGTCGACTCGACTATATTAGTTATAACACATGCAATCGAAACCAAAATCAGACATTTAACAGTCTAGGACACATGATTCGAATTGTATTGACTTAGCAGAATTGTACCCGAGGAATCAGTTAATCAGTTCAAATTTGAAATTTAACTAATTGCACAACAAATACATACATACACATTATCAGAACAAGTAGAAGAAGAAACTCAATCAAACAAACAAGGTTCGGGCAAGGTGGACAGGACACAGTTAATAAAACTCAAAACACAGATTTCACAAAACATGAACAGCCTTTAGAACAATCACATGGACTAAAACAAATAAAGAAAAGAAAACAAACTCACCTTAAAACCCGAAAAATCAAAAGACCCTAGCTTGGACTCGAACAGACCTTTCTTAAGGCTGAACGGACTCTAATCGATGAGAAACACTTCGATTAAGGTCCATTAGACCTTAATCTCTTCGGTTTGAACCAGATACGGACCAGTGACGAGGAACCCTAAGGTTCCAAAAATTAGATCCGGGATTCATGCTTCCCTGGTCAGATTCGGACCAAACCAAGCATGGTTTGGTCACGAGGGGAGTCTGGGGAGTGTCTGGTATGAATTTAGGGCCGATCGGTGTAGATCGAGTTTTGACTCGAATCTTCAAATGAAGATTCGAGAAGGTGGGGAGGATTCGAGCTAAATGGTTAAAAGATCTAGGTTCAGGATGGCAAGGGGGTTCTATGGTGTTAAGGGTGTGGTCACCGGCGTTCATGCCGCCGGGATTAACGGCGAGGGATAAGGGGGCGGCTAGGGTTTCGTGGGGAAAGAGATGAAGACGAAAGCCGGGGTATTGGATAGGGGGCAGAGTATGGTTGGAAGGTTATATATGGGATGGGTGGGTTGATCTCAGCCGTTGGATGAGGCGAGATGGAAGGCCCAGATCTTTCATATGATGGGGAAAACGGTGTCGTTTCCCATACCATGGTTTGGGTTGGTTTGGGTAAGGTGGGTCGGGTCTGTTGATGGGTTCGGGGTGAGAGATCTTGGCCGTTGATCTTTCAGAGATCAACGGCTCAGATCAGCCTGGATTAAAACGGCGTCGTTTGGACATTCTTGAAGTAGGCTGGTCACGGACCGGGCAAGCATGGGTTTTGGGCTGAGTTTATTTGGGCCAATTTGTTTAAAATTGGCCCAAGTCTGAAAAAAGATTTTTTTTTATTATTATTTTATTTTCTTCTTTATTTTAAAAACAAAACCTAAGTAAATCAAATTAAAATTAAATAAACACTTAATACAATTATTTGCACACACATTAAAATATTTTAAAACATGTAAAATCAAACAAAAATAAAATCACGGACAAAGATGCCTATTTATGATTTTCTATTTAACAACCGGATTACGGTTCAAATTATGCATGACACATACATTTATTTTTTGTATTTTGTTTTAATAAAAATAAAACGGGCAAAAATCATATATAATTAACAAAGCGCCATGTAAAAATCCAAAAATTGTACAGCAGGACCAATTGTTATTATTTTTATTTCTTTTGGAGCGATTGTCGCGCGAAAACAAAAATCACGTGCTCACAATAATCCCGTTTCAATTGTCCTTTAATTGGAAAAACTCCCTTATACCCTTCCGGGGGTGTGTAAAAGGAGGTGTGACAGCTCTGGCGACTCTGCTGGGGACTCGAACCCAAAATCTCTGGTTCAGGGTTCAAGAATTCGAGCTTAGAATAATTGTCATAGTTGGCTTTATCCATTATCTGATTTTGTTACATGATTTGGGCCTAATGTGCTAATTGATTTCTTTTATCGCTTTGATATTCTGTAAACTGTATATAAACTGTTGTGAAGTCCCTCTTCTCTCTGATTCTTCTAAATCATGAAGAAGTGTGCACTTCGTGTGACTTCTTTTCTGTTAGAGTCATATCCCAAATTTAGAACGAGGTTCGGACAAGTTCCAAAGCCGGTGAAGCTTCTGTATTCCCGGTACGTTGCCCCCCTCGGCTCGAGCTGTCTGTTCGGGTAAGCCAGGTCTAGAATAATAAACCCAGGTTTTGAACCTAGTACAACAAGACCCCATGTCGGATTCCTAGTAGGAACGTTTGCTTGCATCATGTGCATTTAACTTTGGAGACTCAACACAAGGGTTGGGTCCGTCTAGGACAGGTACACCCCAAAAAAATAAAAGACCATCCTGAAGCATCTTATGTGCTACATGTTGCATTTATTCAAGGGTGAAAGGGTCATTTGGCGGACCAATGATAGTTGAGGGTAAATGAAGAAATGAAAAAAACAATGAAAAAGGAAAGAAAAAAGAAAAAAAAAAGAGAAAAGAGAGGGTGAAGTGTGAAGATAAAGCGAGTGGGGCCCGATTATATTTTCTGTCACATTCTTGTTAAAAAAGAAGAAGATATTTTGCATTTTTTTCATCATTTTTATAAATCAAAAAATCAAAAAAGAAAAGAAAAGAAAACAAAATCCAAAAAGAAGTTACATGTCTCATCATTTTTTTTTAAAAAAAAAGACAAAAAATATGTTTTTGTTATGATAAAAAATAAAATATGGTGGATGTCTACTCTTCCTCCATGATCTTTCTCTCAAATGGTTAATGACATATTCAATGACATATTTTCTATGTTCAATGACATATTCCATGACATATTTTCTTCACTTTTCATGCCTATATAAAGGCCTTGTAATAGATAGGAAAATACACACAATTGAAGAAGAAAATCTCTTCCTTCTCTCTATCTCTATTTCTTGTTCATGTTTTACTAAATTGCTTTTATTTCTTGTTCATGTTTTACTAAATTGCTTTTACTAATTGTATATATATATCTACAAAAAAATTTCTACATCCGGAAAGATTACAATTAGAAGCCATACATATCATCACATGGTTAAATGTAAAGAGAAACTACATATGGTAAGTAATGAAATGTAAGAAGGTATGATTATCTTATACTTGTCATTCCTTTAAAATCTCATATGCACACAACTTCGTACTACACCTGTATTGCATAAGCACATATTAATATTACATCTTTTATATCACATGAATGGAATAAAATTTTCGAAGTTCTATATGTGAAAATCATAGTAGCAGTTAATTGTTGATATGATGCATGTCATGGTAACCAAGGATATTTTATATAAATTGTCCTATGCATATTTATGTGTTAACTATGTTCAATCTGTCCTGCCGCTTTAAACATTTTCTTTTACTTGGATGAATATTTTTTTTTCCTTTTGGATTTTTACACTTGCATAGAGTACCAAAAAAAAGGAATAAAAAATAAAATAAAATAGGTCATACTGATTAAAAGCATAAATCATCTTGAAGAAAACAAGAAATACTTCACATCTTTATCTAGGTTGATTAATTACTTCTTTGATATTTGGAAAACAAACCAGCTATTTGAAAGTATACTTCATAATTTATGGTCGTATCATTTGAAAGCAAACAATGATTAGTATGACTACTAGAAGAGGTATTTTTGAGTATCCATGACCTACTTGATGCTTGCTACTGACTTACCATTTTTAAGTATTTTATATGAATGATGCACAAGCTACAACTGGTAAGTTGTTACCTATAATGTCACTTTTCAGGTAATATAAATGCTGAATTTATGTATTAGTACTATATATGTGTTAGGTGTACTTTCGATAAATTTATTCACTAATTGCTTAGTTGAATTGAGTAAAGGAAAGTCATGGCGTTAAATCAAATCCAATAGGTAAGGTATACCCCGAAAACAACAATATTTTTGAGAGAGACTCAATAAATATTATGACAATGATTTTATGATCCTTTTAAACTCTAATAGAATTTAGAAGAAATATTCTGACTACAAACGGTTGTATTTCATATAGATGCTACAAATAATTAATAAAGCTTTACGCTGATTTGAGATTTGTACACTTATTTAAGAAATCAAATTTGATTTGCTAAGTTGCAAATTAGTTGTGTATAACTTTCTTGGCATGTGATTGAAATTAAGGCTTGAGAATCAATCTCAATATTGTTTAGCCTATTATGCCATTGATTGAGAGTAAGACATCGGGATCAAGTCCTAATGCTCCATAATGATAAGAGTTGGGTTTGAGTCCCAATTTATTATGGCCTAACATGCCTTTATATTGGTAAGGCATTGGGTTTGAGTCCCAATGTACCATATTGATGATATAATAATGACTAAAGAAAAATAATATATTTTCATGAAAATGTATGAAAATTGTCCCACTTGATTTGCTCCATTCTTGAAGTAAATGTGATAGCAGTGCATAATAAGTTTCAATGAAGATAAGTGGTCGAACAATGAACGTGGGTGTTCCAAATATCAAAATAATAATAATCATCACTATGATTATAAAAGGAGAACAATAAGGGTTCTCAAAATAGTCCTTCAAAATGTGAAGGCAATGCTTACCATCAAATTGGTATGAAAATAATAAAGCACGTCGCTGATTATGATCCATTCCTTGAAGAGAATGTGACTTGTGTAAGCATTGAGAATGCAAACTCATTCCTAAAGTTGAATGTGGTAATATGTGATAAAAGCAATGAATAAAGACATGCAATTCATGATTATATGAATACCACACAACTCACCTCTAAGTGAGGTTTGAGTAAAATAAAGAAAATAAATATTATTGTGTGGTTACATGAATATGTCATTGGTCGTGTACATGTGGTACACCAAATATTATTTTGTCATGCCTTATAAAAGTTATTAAAGGCAAAGTTAAAACAAGAAATGATTTTTCTTATGATGATTTTGACCATGACAATTTATTATGATATAATTTTATCCATGAAGGAGACATTTACCATATGAATGGTATGATAAAAGATCTTGTAGTACAAAAGTTGTTAAGAACTCTGAAAAACTAATTTGTTACTACCCGGATGAATAAACTTATTCATGACATTGATATTGTAAAGTCTCAAAAGAAACTTTTTGAGTTTCAAATATATAAGTCAAAGTGATTGGCATATTGAGACTATAAATGAAAGGAAGATTGAATATCTTCATATTTCTATAATCATACCGGGTAAATATGAAAGGTTACCCGATCTTCTTTCTATTTGTACTACACAAATATAAGCATGATGCTGGAATCATATGCCACAAGTAAACTAGAGGTTTACTAAAACAAATATTAATTGGCATGACCGGTTGACCATCTCGGTTCAATTATGATGCGAAAAATTAATTAAGAATTACATTGACATGTATTGAAGAATAGAAGATTCTTCAAGAATTCTCTTGTGCTGCTTATTTTCATGATATACCAGTTAAAGGTTGAGATTGAATCCCTTGATTTCTGGAAGGAATAAAAGGTGATATATATATATATATATATATATATATATATATATATGGGCTCAGTCACCTGCCATGTGGACCGTTTACTATTATATGATTTTAAAAAATGCATCTATTTTATGGTCACATGTGCATTTGTTATCAACTTGCAGTTTGGTTTTTGCAAGATTGCTTGCTCAAATTATTAGAGCCCAATTCCAGAATATAAATTATGATGATTTATCTTGATAATACTGGTTTAAATCCAAATTGGTTTAGCGGAAATTGTATGCCTCCAATTATAGCTAAATCATTGGTTATGAGAACAAAACTCCCAAAAATGAAATTTGGTATGAGATGTATTATTTAATATACACCAGCACTTGTACGCATCTAGCCAAGTTATGAAAATTTCTCCCTATCACAATCGGTTCAGGGTGAGGAACCAAATAATTTCTATATAGAAATATGAATGTGCTATATGATTTAATTATGCCACCACAATGCACAAAGATAGGTTCCCAAAGAAGGTTGGGAAATGTGTTGGTGATCCCAACATTAGGGGGAGAAAATGGAATAGCTGAGAAAGTGATACGCGAAATGAATTATTATGAATACATATAGATCCTCGTACAAGAAAATATGAACTTGAAGTTCAAGTGATAATTAATTTATAAATTATTGCCAGACGCATTTGCTGGCCCAAAGCTAAATGTCATATTTCAGCTGTTAATGCTCCAAATAGAATAAAGTTCATAAGGGACAGAGTCTATGGCACGCATGAAGCGTAACAGACCAATCGGTTCCAAAGATAAAACTCCTTGAAGAAGGAGAGGGGCAAAATGGTCATAATAAGGAGGCAAGTGCCCTAGAAGAGCACCACGACATAACACTTCATAAGACCTCATGGGAGAGGCTCAGGTACCTGAAAATAATGAAATAAAGAGATCTCAATAAGTTATGTCTTTATTGGGTAATAATGGAACCGACATAAAATGATTGTCGACGATATTGTTAATATAATGTAGCGCTCAATATGATTAATATTGACGAGGATCTTGAGATCAAATCTGTCATGAAATTTGGACGGATAAAAGATTGGCCAAATAAAAAATACGCAATGAAATTGACTTCACTTGAAAAATGTGAAGTTGGACGGATAGTCCAACACCTGAAAGTATAAAGTCAATTGAGGTATAAATGTGTTCTTGTGCGAAAGGTTCAAGTCGATAGACATAAAGACGACTTGTGGCACAAGAAAATTAGTAAATATCCTCACATTGATTATATGGAGACATGTTCTCTTATAGTGGATATAGTCACTTCAGGTTTTAATCTGGCAATATATGAAAAACTTGATATGCGTATAGTGGATATCATTGAAAGATTTAAATTGTCTTGGAGCATATTAAGGTTTCCAAGAAATTTATTAAATAAAGCTTCAAAAATCCTTATACGGATTGAAACAATCAGGGCCCATGTGGTATAATCGCCCGAGAGAATACTTGTTGAAAGAAGGGTATAAGAATAATTCAATTTGTCCTTGTGTCCTTATAAAAGGATATGGATTTGAATTTGTTATAATCGCCATGTATGTTGATGATTCAAATATCATTAGAACTCCCGGAGAGCTTCCTAAAGCAGTAGACTGTTTAAAGAATTTGAAATGAAAGATCTTGGAAAGACAAAATTTTGTCTTGGTCTACAAATTGAATATATGAAAGATGGAATTTTTGTCCTTCAATCAGCATACACTAAAAAGATTTTAAAGAGCTTCTATGTGGATAAAACACATCCATTAAGTACCCCGATGGTTGTGAGATTACTCGATATAAATAAAGATCCACTCTGACCTCATGAAAATAATGAAGAGCTTCTTGGTCCTATGGTACTCGATATAAATAAAGTACCATATCTTAATGCAATTGGTGTGCTAATATATCTTGCTAACACTACAAGGCATGACATAACTTTTTCAGTTAATGTCTTAGCAAGATATAGCTCCGCTCAAGGAGAAATTGGAATGAAATCAAGCATATATTGCGTTATCTAAGGGGGATTACCGGTGTGAGCTTATTTTATGGCAATGATTGCAATACCGATCTTGTTGATTATGTCGATGTAGAGTATTTATCTGATACACACAAGGCTTGATCTCAAACATGTTATGTGTTTACATGTGGTTGCACTGTCATATCTTGGCGATCGACTAAGCAATCAATCGTGGCTACTTCTAATCATGCTGAGATAATTGCTATTCATGAAGCAAGTCGAGAATGTGTATGGTTGAGGTCTACTATGAAGAAAATATGGTTTGAAGTGTGACAAACTACCCACAGTTTTGTATGAAGAAAATACAACATGCATAGCCCAATTAAAGAGAGGATTCATAAAGGAGTTAGGACAAAGCACATTTTACCTAAATTATTGTTCACACATGATCTTCAAAAGAATGGTGATATTAATGTGCAACGGATCCGTTCAAGTGATAATATGGCTGATTTGTTCACCAAATATCTATCGGCGTCAACCTTCAAGAAACTAGTGTACAAGATTGGGATACGAAGGCTCAACGATGTGAACTAATGATCTCATTAGGGGGAGTTAATACGCGTTGTACTCTTTTTTCCTTACAAGGTTTTGTCCCATTGGGTTTTCCTTGCAAGGTTTTTAACGAGGCAACCAAAAGGCGTATAAATATGTGTACTCTTTTTCCCTCATTAGGATTTTTTTCCCATAGGGTTTTTTCCTAATAAGGTTTTAACGAGGCACATTATTTATGGACATCCAAGGGGGAGTGTTATGATAAAAATTAAAATATGGTGGATGTCTACTCTTCCTCCATGATCTTTCTCTCAAATGGTTAATGACATATTCAATGACATATTTTCTATGTTCAATGACATATTCCATGACATATTTTCTTCACTTTTTATGCCTATATAAAGGTCTTGTAATAAATAGGAAAATACACACAATTGAAGAAGAAAATCTCTTCCTTCTCTCTATCTCTATTTCTTGTTCATGTTTTACTAAATTGCTTTTATTCCATAACAGTTTTCTCTATTTTAATTGTTTTTTTAATTCCCGCCTGTATCCAATCTGCCCGAACTACGCATACCTGATTCTCGTCTTTCGGTGCGTGATACGTAGGCAACCCACATAGGGTCCGGTCTTCCTAGTAAATCTTAGGTTCTTGCCTTTCCGGGGTCTTAGCCAAATTTTGCACTTCTAGCCATCTTTTGGCCAAATAAGTCATTTTGCAAAAATAGCCTAAATCATGTCTTGCATGTTTTCAACAGGAAGGGTTATTTTCTCGCATAGCGCTATAGGTCTTTAACCTATTTGGTTTTAATTTTCTCATACATGTCTAGATTTACTTATCGGAGTTTGAGCAGGACAGAGCCCCAGGATATCTAGTCAGGATCGCTCATTCAGGAGTGGATTAAAAGAAGATTTTTTTTCTTTTTATGTTTTGAGTCTGTTATTTTATTTATGTCGTCTTTATCTTTTAGTTTTGTATAGTAATGTCGAGTTTTAGTATTATTATTGTACTTTCTATTTTGCATTTGAAAGAGTGTGTAATGAATTGTCACGATCCAAATCCCGGTCGTGATGGCGCCCAGCACACTACTAGGCAAGCCCGACCATTATTCAACACTTAACCCAATTTATCAAAAATAGCGGAAAGAAATATCAATTAAGCAAGATTAAAGTACTGAAGAATTTAACAAAATACACAATATAATCTCACTAGGACCCGGTGTCACGAATTTGAGCCTCTAGAATACAGAATATCATCCTAATACATGGTATATCCAAAGTCTGATAATGCGGAAATAAAGAGATAGGATAGGAGGGAGAAGATCAATGGCTGCGAACGCCGTGCAGCTACCTCGATACTCCCAGAAGCTGGATCTGCTGATCAACTGGATCTACTGAGCCTGAGACTGCCTTGGATCTGCACACAAGGTGCATGAAGTAAAGTGAGTACTCCTACCTAGTGAGTAATAAAAGTAACTACAGTCCGAAGATAAGAAAATCCAGTAAATACACAAAGTAAGCTAAAATCCAAATATACAGCAACATATGGGACTGAGCAGCTAAACACCAGTATAAATACAAATACATGAATGCAATGCAATGCAATGCATATGATGGTAGCTGCATTGTTACCACTGTTTCAAGTATATCACACAGTGTCATTGTTACCACTGTTTCAAGTATATCACACAGTGTCATTGTTACCACTATTTCAAGTATATCACACAGTGTCATTGTTACCACTGTTTCAAGTCACTTTATAATCAGTCCAGAAAATAATATAATAAGCCCCTTGGGCATTTACAAAACAGAAAGTTCCCAGCCCGGAATACATTTAAAAATATCATTTAAGTTTTCAACACTTAGAATTATGGCTGAGTTTGCAAAACAGCATTTAAAACCTTGGACTGAAATTAAATGATATGCAAATCATGCTAAGCAGTAATATCAATCCTCGAAGGATTTTACAAATCGGCACAAGGCCCCAAACATGGCATCAAGCCCCGTAATATCAATGAAGTATGTGTATCAATCACCAGTATAGTATAAACATCACACGGGATGGACCAAGTCACAATCCCCAATAGTATCCGACCCCGCACTCTCCATGGAGTGCGTGTCACGCCTCAATATAGCGTTACGATGTGAAAGTCCGGGGTTTCAAACCCTCAGAACAGCATTTACATCTATTACTCACCTCTAACCGGCCGTAGACTAGTCCGCAATGCCCTTTCCTCTTGAATCGACCTCTTCGCGCGTCGAATCTAGTCAAAACCACAACGAATACGTCACAATAGGCTAAGGGAATATAACCCAATCGAAAAGACTCGAAAAATGTCGAAAATCCCGAAATTAGCAAAACCCGAGCCCCGGGCCCACTTCTCGAAAAATTACGAAAGTCACATCACCGGATTCCTCGTCTCGCCACGAGTCCGTACATATAAAATTTACCAAAATCGGAGTTCATTTGACCCCTCAAATCACCAAATCTTATTTTCAAATCCCTAGGCCTAAATCCTCAATTTTTCTACAATTTTCATGCTCAAATCCATACATAATTGATGTACTTAACTCAAAATAGGTGGGGATAACTTACCTTCACATTGATGATGAAAATCCCCTCTTGAAGCTCCCCAAAAATCGTCCATACTTTGAAGAAATGAAGAAAAGTGAGCTAAATCCGTGTATAAAAGAATCTGCCTGTGCTTCGTCGAGTTGTACCTTGCACTTGTGCTATACAAGTTGTACATCCTATTAAAATTGTTCCTTGTCGGACACCTTCTGTTTAAACACCCATAACGTCTTTTATAAATATCCAAATGACAAACAGTTTGAATATTTAGAAACTAGACTCAAATATCTTTAATTTGATAGGTTGTACACCACATAACTCTTTATATATCCCGAGATATGAGCTTCTAAAATGCATCATAAATTCTGCCGAAATTGCTCCAGCAGCCTTTTTCGATCCATCGTAACTTTCTGAGATTATATCCAAATCGCAAATGGTTTAACTTTCCGAAAACTAAAATGTATGGGCTACAACTTTTGTGTTTTGCACTTTTTCTGATTTCGTATAGTTTACAAGATATGAGCTTCGAAACTGGACTACTCGCAGCAGAATTTCTGCAATTTTCTGCAATTTTTCCCAAGTCTGAAATCACTCCGAGACACCTCCGAAACACTCCCGAGCCCTCGGGGCTCCAAACCAAATATGAAAACTGACTCTAAAACATCACACAAACTTGCTCGAGCGATCAAATCGCCAAAATAACATCAAAATCAAAGATTTGAGCCTTAAATCCAAGAATTCTTTCAAATTTCATAAACTTTCAAATTTTCCAATTTAAGGCCGAAACCCGTCAAACAACGTCCGTTTGTAACCAAACTTTACAGGAAGCGCTTAACCAACATATATGACATGTACCGGGCATCGGAACCAAAATACGAGCCCGATACCATTACTTTCTGATCAAATTTCATTTTCATTTTCCTTAAACATTTGCAGAAAACAATTTCACGAAAAAATTCATTTCTCGGGCCTGGGACCTCGGAATTCGATTCCGGAAACACGTTCAACTCCCATATTTTTCTATGGACCTTTCAAGACCAAAAAATCACGGGTCCGAGTCCGTTTACCAAAAATGTTGACCAAAGTCAACTTTAACAATATTAAATATCAAAATTCTTCAAATTTTTCACATAATTCATATATTTCAACACAAAAATATTTCGGACACACTCCTAAGTCCCAAATAACCTAACGAAGCTATCCAAACCATAAAATTCGCATTTCGAATCCGATATCAAAATTTCCACTTCCGGCCAAATTTTCTCAAAAACCTTCAATTTTCCCTCTTTAGCCGAACGACTCCAAAATGACCTACGGACCTCCGAATTCACTTCCGATCGCGCTCCCAAATCCAGAATCACCATATGGAGCTACTCCCAGTCTCGGAATCCCAAACGGACATCAATAACACTGAAATGCATTTTAAACCAAACTGATGCAATTTCTTCTAAAATGCTATCTTCCACAATAGGCACCAAAACGCTCTCGGGTTATCCAAAACCCGATCCGGGCATACGCCCAAGTCCGAAATCATCATACAAACCTGCTAGAACCTTCAGATCCCAATTCCGAGGTCGTTTACTCAATTCCAATCCTAGTTCATTTCTTCAATTTTAAGCTTTCAAAATGAGAATTTCCATTTAGATTTGACTCCAAACTTCCTGAATTTTAATTCTGACCATACACACAAGTCAATATACCTGAGATGAAGCCGCTCATGGCCTCAAACTGCTGAATGACGCGCCGGAGCTCAAAACAACCGGTCGGGTCGTTACAATCTCCCCCACTTAAACATACGTTTGTCCTCGAACGTGCTGAGAACTACACTGAAGTAGTCTGAAATCACTTGTTTAACACATCATGCACCTTCCCATGCTACCACTACTCCGTTGAGCACATTAGCTCGATAATTCTGTAGATATACTTATTTATTCAAGCAAATAAGCCATTAGGCCCAATTCCAACATCCTGAATTTCCCTGCCAAGCCTGTTTCCATCATACGACCACCATATCAATCTCCACACGCTGTACCCAAACATGACTGCATAACTTTGCTGAATTCACACTTTGCATCACTTTACTCATAGAACCACAATAACATTCTTTAAACATAATAGTCGGAATTCCATGAATCTGATGCTCCCATTGCATCTCATGATCTACACAGGTCTTGCTCTAGTTTATTTTATTATTATTATTATTATTATTATTATTATTATTATTATTATTATTATTATTATTATTATTTTTACACCGATACGACTGAAGAGATGTGTCGAAATTCACAACCAACTGCTGAATCAACAATTCATTGGATCTACACTCCTGACAAGTTCCATTACCTTGTCCCAAACCAAAGAATGATCTTTGCTCTATAATATACTTCATATAATCAGTTTGCACTGACCCCAAATCTAGTAACCTCGTCTCACCCAGTACGAACTGATCAGGCAATAAGCTACCTCAGACATAATCAAAAATCCCACAAGACGCCACAATGTGCCAGTATGCTATCAATTCGAACGCGATACAAAAGGAAGGCGAACTCTAGAAGGAACTACTCAACTCGCACACTAACATAGACTTCCTCAGAAAACAGGGAAACAGAACACACAAAAGCAAATATGGGCACTGAACTGAACATCGCATTGTTGCGCCGTGCAACCCGATCCAAACAACATACCCATGGCGGCGTGCCACCCGATCCACATATAGAACTCACATAAGGAGATATATGTTGAGCTGAAAAGCTCATCACATCAAAACACCGGATATTGGTCATAAACACACTAAGGTGCATAATACCATTCCCAAGGAAACATATAGCTCTATAGGCTACAAACTCAAGCACAACTAAGGTGTGATACATGATCTAAGTCTCAAGAGCCATCCTGCTCATATAATATCACCGCTGAGCGGAACCTTAACACAAAAGGAATTTACCAAGCCGTCTCACAACTCATACGACACAATATATCTTTACATAAATTAGCTGACCACGAAATAAGACTGTGACTATCCTTTCATAAAGAGCGCATTGCTGAAATAAACACAACTGGCTGATGTAAGGCTCACTTCCACATTTAAATCTATCCACCGACCTCAAGTCGATCCTGATCATGCTAAGCTAGGCCAATTATCTTTCACAGGTCCATAACCCAATAAACAGAGTGCCCTCCAGGCATAAATTCTCAAATGGATGATATTACCAAAATCCTCATACTTGGTTTAAATTCCTAATTAATCAAGTGACTACATGTCACACTTATATAATATTCATGTGGGACAAGCTCCCACCATCTTCCGAAATAATTAACGGGTCTGCACATCCAAACCACCAGCTGCACTAACGCTGAAAAGCAATCAAGAATCCCTAACCAGGATGCAAAGCCTTTCTCACAGAACACCGACCTCAGGTGATACTGACGTCAATACCCATCTTACTCGAAACACTGAAACTTATATACTGCTCATCCGAGATCGTGACATTACAGTCATTGACCAAACTGCAACCTTGGTCCTTACTTCAAATTCCATACCACTCACTGCACCTCACGTGCCAATATACGATAGACGCGATTTCCATCACAACTCTTGAACCGCCGATAGGCTAATACTTCATCACATAAGACCTTCCATTTAACTCACTTCAGGAGAACTATAGCAACATACAGGCGAATTCTCATAACCGTCGAATATGCCAATCTCTAAGTAGTGGTCCAAACCGCCATAACCCTTTCCGGGATCCGCCTACTCATAACAGGCCCTAATAGAAGAATGATTCAGAATAACTTCAATCACTACGGCCGACAAGCCTCACACGCACCGCCACAAATCACATGCATAACTCGATCACGCTGAACGAACCGATCACTGACACCAATATGCCAACTCAACTATGGCTAATCAATCTACTTCCTTCCAGTTTATCCTTGATTGCCTTAGAAATAATAATATCTCCCTTCAACACCTAACTTATTCCAACGCACTCACCCCGAGTGACCTTAAATCATGAGACCATGCTGTCTCAAAAACCATGACCATTTCATGTCTCTCAATGCTACACCGCAAGTCAAAACATCATAGAACATTCTGTGTCTTTCTTCATAAGCTGCTTCAAAAGCTTGACTCTTAACTGTACTTATAGACTCAGAATCATCAGGCACCACACTTTGCCTCTTGAATTCACTAGGACCGCTATTGAGAGCCACCCAGCTCTGACTTGGCCCCGAATGCAACCAACTCTACTGAATTTTATAACATATGAATACCATCTCGATAAAGCACCCAACGGAATCACTTTCCTCGAAGCCTGCACCTATACGAGGCATAAATCATGAATCTTCCCTCAAGTCTAAATATGAGCCAATAAGGCTAACCATAGCATGCATCCAACAATTTATTTACTCAAATTACCACTCATGGTCATTTTCCGTAGCTGCAATAACCCACCAATATGCCAATAACCAGAATTCACGCAGGTAATAAACCGTGCAATCAGCTAATCAACAGCAAGCTCCCCAACTTGGCTCGAAGCCATAGATCACAACACATATACTCTATTGTTGTCGTAATATCATGGTGAGATTAAACTCACTCCATCATAAGCTCGTGGAAACACGAATCATCTGGAATTTTAACTCTTCTGCAATTCTTGCATTTACTCACACAACAGTTAAGCCCACTCTCTAGGCGACCAATTTTTTTTTTTTACTAAGTCCTAAATTTTTCAAAAATTTCGGCAGAGCCTCCTTTGTAATTGGTCCTATCCACCTGCCAGAGAATCACCAAAACCATCCTAACAACACATCCACAACTTGACAAAGCATCACAATGCATATCAATTACATAAATCTAAATTGATACATGGACATGCGTTGCACCTATTTGAATCATAACACATAGAAAATACCCTTCAACCCTCCATTATTGGGCTATTCAACCAAGTAGGAACATATTCTTTCTTTAATATTTTCGACCTTCAAGGTGGTCTCCTTGACTCAACGATTTCGTCATAATACATTTACGGAAGCGATCTCAGCTCCCAGACTTATCTAACTAGGAGACACGAAAAAATATTCTTCACGCGCCCATAACTCGGGCTACTCAACAGATCAAAATAAGAAATGAATCACTTAACAGTTCATCTACTATCCAGTAGGCTTCTTCGCCACTACCAAGTCGTACAAATACACCTCGCAACACTAACATACTCATCACGTGGATATCCAATCGCCATTCCGGCTAACAAGGACAATAATGAACATATGAGTTCAAAACACTTGCTCACAAAATCAGCACCTCGGTGCTCAAACCATTGGCAAGGATTTGGCCTCAAGTCCTCCAGACTGGTCTAACTTCAAACTCACAGAGATTACACCTCGCCCCTCGATCGGGGAATCAAAGCCATCAAGACAGATCTGATACTGAGCGCCCGTTGGTGCATACGATCACGCGGAAGGAATTTCAAAAGTTTCTTTTCAAGCTGAATCAAGGACGCACGATAATAATTCAAGAATGTGAAGTTTTCCTAAAGGTTCGGCAGCCTCTCGAGGATAAGTATAGACGTCTCCGTACCGATCCGCGAGACTCTACTAAACCGGCTCATGACTCGCGAGACCAAGTAACCTAGGCTCTGATACCAACTTTGTCACGACCCAAATCCCGGTCGTGATGGCGCCCAGCACACTACTAGGCAAGCCCGACCATTATTCAACACTTAACCCAATTTATCAAAAATAACGGAAAGAAATATCAATTAAGCAAGATTAAAGTACTGAAGAATTTAACAAAATACACAATATAATCTCACTAGGATGCGGTGTTACGAATTTGAGCCTCTAGAATACAGAATATCATCCTAATACATGGTATATCCAAAGTCTGATAATGCGGAAATAAAGAGATAGGATAGGAGGGAGAAGATCAATGGCTGCGAATGCCGTGCAGCTACCTCGATACTCCCAGAAGCTGGATCTGCTGATCAACTGGATCTACTGAGCCTGAGACTGCCTTGGATCTGCACACAAGGTGCAGGGAGTAAAGTGAGTACTCCGACCCAGTGAGTAATAAAAGTAACTACAGTCCGAAGATAAGAAAATCCAGTAAATACACAAAGTAAGCTAAAATCCAAATATACAGCAACATATGGGACTGAGCAGCTAAACACCAGTATAAATACAAATACATGAATGCAATGCAATGCATATGATGGTACATTCCAGTACCCCACTGCGGCGTGCAGCCCGAGCCATCCATATTTATTTATCGTCGACGGCGCTCACTGGGGTGTGTACAGACTCCGGAGGGGCTCCTACAGCCCAAGCACAATATCTTGGTCAGTCATTGTTACCTGACCGGTCAGCCATTGTTACCTGACCAATTTATATCATACAGTGCCATTGTTGCCACTGTTCAAGTATATCATCTAGTGTCATTGTTACCATTATTTCAAGTATATCACACAGTGTCATTGTTACCACTGTTTCAAGTATATCACACAGTGTCATTGTTACCACTGTTTCAAGTATATCACACAGTGTCATTGTTACCACTATTTCAAGTATATCACACAGTGTCATTGTTACCACTGTTTCAAGTCACTTTATAATCAGTCCAGAAAATAATATAATAAGCCCCTTGGGCATTTACAAAACAGAAGTTCCCAGCCCGGAATACATTTAAAAATATCATTTAAGTTTTCAACACTTAGAATTATGGCTGAGTTTGCAAAACAGCATTTAAAACCTTGGACTGAAATTAAATGATATGCAAATCATGCTAAGCAGTAATATCAATCCTCGAAGGATTTTACAAATCGGCACAAGGCCCCAAACATGGCATCAAGCCCAGTAATATCAATGAAGTATGTGTATCAATCACCAGTATAGTATAAACATCACACGGGATGGACCAAGTCACAATCCCCAATAGTATCCGACCCCGCACTCGCCATGGAGTGCGTGTCACGCCTCAATATAGCGTTACGATGTGAAAGTCCGGGGTTTCAAACCCTCAGAACAACATTTACATCTATTACTCACCTCTAACCGGCCGTAGACTAGTCCGCAATGCCCTTTCCTCTTGAATCGACCTCTTCGCACGTCGAATCTAGTCAAAACCACAACGAATACGTAACAATAGGCCAAGGGAATATAACCCAATCGAAAAGACTCGAAAAATGTCGAAAATCCCGAAATTAGCAAAACCCGAGCCCCGGGCCCACTTCTCGAAAAATTACGAAAGTCACATCACAGGATTTCTCGTCTCTCCACGAGTCCGTACATATAAAATTTACCAAAATCGGAGTTCATTTGACCCCTCAAATCACCAAATCTTATTTTCAAATCCCTAGGCCTAAATCCTCAATTTTTCTACAATTTTCATGCTCAAATCCATACATAATTGATGTACTTAACTCAAAATAGGTGGGGATAACTTACCTTCACATTGATGATGAAAATCCCCTCTTGAAGCTCCCCAAAAATCGTCCATACTTTGAAGAAATGAAGAAAAGTGAGCTAAATCCGTGTATAAAAGAATCTGCATGTGCTTCGTCGAGTTGTACCTTCTGTTTAAACACCCATAACATCTTTTATAAATATCCAAATGACAAACAGTTTGAATATTTAGAAACTAGACTCAAATATATTTAATTTGATAGGTTGTACGCCACATAACTCTTTATATATCCCGAGATATGAGCTTCTAAAGTGCATCGTAAATTCTGCCGAAATTGCTCCAGCAGCCTTTTTCGATCCATCGTAACTTTCTAAGATGATATCCAAATCGCAAATGGTTTAACTTTCCGAATACTAGAATGTATGGGCTACAACTTTTGTGTTTTGCACTTTTTCTGATTTCTTATAGATTACAAGATATGAGCTTCGAATCTGGACTACTCGCAGCAGAATTTCTGCAATTTTCTGTAATTTTTCCTAAGTCCGAAATCACTCCGAGACACCTCCGAAACACTCCCGAGCCCTCGGGGCTCCAAACCAAATATGAAAACTGACTCTAAAACATCACACAAACTTGCTTGAGCGATCAAATCGCCAAAATAACATCAAAACCAATGATTTGAGCCTTAAATCCAAGAATTCTTTCAAATTTCATAAACTTTCAAATTTTCCAATTTAAGGCCGAAACCCGTCAAACAACATCCGTTTGTAACCAAACTTTACAGGAAGCGCTTAACCAACATATATGACCTGTACCAAGCGTCATAACCAAAATACGATCCCGATACCATTACTTTCTGATCAAATTTCATTTTCATTTTCCTTAAACATTTTCAGAAAACAATTTCACGAAAAAATTCATTTCTCGGGCCTGGGACCTCGGAATTCGATTCCGGAAACACGTTCAACTCCCATATTTTTCTATGGACCTTTCAAGACCGAAAAATCACGGGTCCGGGTCCGTTTACCAAAAATGTTGACCAAAGTCAACTTTAACAATATTAAATATCAAAATTTTTCAAATTTTTCCCATAATTCATATATTTCAACACAAAGATATTCCGGACACACTCCTAAGTCCCAAATAACCTAACGAAGCTATCCAAACCATAAAATTCGCATTTCGAATCCGATATCAAAATTTCCACTTCCGGCCAAATTTTCTCAAAAACCTTCAATTTTCCCTCTTTAGCTGAATGACTCCAAAATGACCTACGGACCTCCGAATTCACTTTCGATCGCGCTCCCAAATCCAGAATCACCATACGGAGCTACTCCCAGTCTCGGAATCCCAAATGGACATAAATAACACTGAAATGCATTTTAAACCAAACTGATGCAATTTCTTCTAAAATGTTATCTTCCACAATAGGCGCCAAAACGCTCCCGGTTATCCAAAACCCGATCCGGGCATACGCCAAAGTCCTAAATCATCATACGAACCTGCCCGAACCTTCGGATCTCAATTCCGAGGTCGTTTACTCAAAATTCCAATTCTAGTTCATTTCTTCAATTTTAAGCTTTCAAAATGAGAATTTCATTTAGATTTGACTCCAAACTTCCTGAATTTTAATTCTGACCATACACACAAGTCAATATACCTGAGATGAAGCCGCTCATGGCCTCAAACTGCTGAATAACGCGCCGGAGCTCAAAACGACCGGTCGGGTCGTTACATGAATCAAAAATCCAAAAAAAAAAAAAAAATTTTGCGTTTCATATTTCCGTTAGGAATCTTCTTTAGAATACTAATTGTAGGAATGAAAAAAAAAGTATATTGGAGGTGGTTTTTACTTTAGGCAATTAATATCTAGGACCTAAACAAAAATTATTTTTATATTTCCTTTACTATATTAGGACCAAAATTCAAAAAAAAATTCCTTTTAGTACCTTTTAAAAGTTTTCCTTAAGGCATTAATCTCAAAAATCCAAAAAGATTTTCTTTTGAGGTTCTTAGTGAAAAATGAAAAAAAAATTCTTTTATTTTTCTAAGAATATTAGGATATTGTACATAGAAGAAAAAAGAACATACTTTATCTTTTGTTTAAAGTTTCTTCCTTTAGGCAATCAAATTAAAATCCAAAAACATGTTGTTTTATCCTTTTTGCTTGTTTCAAAATCCTGCATCAGGATATCAAATGAAAATTCAAAATATTTTTCTGTGGTTTATTCTTTCGATCTTCTTCCTAAAAAAAGAATCAAAAAATATTTTTTTTCTCTTCTAGGATTTTTCCTAAATAATTTCCCATAGAGTGTTTGTTTCAAGAAAGAAAAAAAAAGCAAAAAATATATGCTCGTTAAGCTTGAGTTCGCAATAAGTTATAGAACATTAAGCCAGAAAATTCAAAAAAAAGATTTGCTTCTTTTATTCCTCTTTTCTTATAAGAATAGTCCTTAAGGTAAAAAAAAAAAGAGAAAAGAAAAAAAGAATGTTAATTTGTTTGCCTTATTCCCGTTCTTCCAGAACTACGCAAAGATCTGATTCATGTGGCGTCATGATACATAGACAACCTACATAGGGTTCGATCGAATCATTTTTATTAAAATAAAAAAAAGGAAAAAGAAAGAAAAGAAAAAAATAGGTGGAATTGTGGGATGCGAGATATGAGAGAAAGAAAGGGTGATGATTAAAAAAAAGAGAAATGAAGGAAAATGGGCAAGCCGACAAGTGCTAGAAAAGCAAAGATAAGAGAGGTTGGAATGAACAAATTGGGATAATGCCAACTGACCTTTGTACCCTCGAAGTCATTTTAGAACCGATAACTGTGGCTAGGTGCATTGCACAAAAAGTGATATTATCTTATGTTAAATGCTCTAACGCTAACGTGATGGCTTCATTTTGTTATGTTCATAACAGAAGGGTGGTTGGTTTGTGGTTCTAAAGTGATAACTCTTCTCTACAACATAAAGTCAAAGGCAATGAAAGACAACAACAGAACTGAGTTGGTTGATACCGCCGCTCGAAAGCAGTTGGTTGAACAGGACAATGGGTTGGTTGAAGAGGTAAAGATGTTAAAACAATACATGGCTGACATGTATCAGGCTTGGATGACTGGGAAGGCGCCACCACCTAGCTTCCTAGATGCTGCCCTTACCCAAACTCCGAACACAATGGCAGATGATCCTCCATACTCTCCAGATCCACCCGCTTATCTCCAAGCTCATGATGCCCAATATTACCCCTCAGAGGTTGCCCACAAGGTTCCCTACTCATACAAATAGGGCCCAAGGGATGAGCCTCATGTTGAAAATGAAAAGTCACAGGAAGAGAAGGGCGAGATGGGATACTCAGGAGGCTGAAAGGCATAGAACAGTCCATAAGGAACAAGCAAGGAATGGGAGACCAGGGTAGCATGGCTTGCAAAGTGTTGTCTGTGTCCCCTGACGTTCGCCTGCCCGCGGGATTTAAAGTGACACAATTTAACTTGTATGATGAGTGTGGAGATCCGGTAGCCCATTTGAGGGATTATTGCAGTGAAATGAGAAGTGTTGGCGATAAAGATGATTTGTTGATGGCGTATTTCAGTGAGAGCTTGACTGGGGCAGCTTTGGAATGACATAATCGTCAAGATGTCGGTAAATGGCCTACAATAGGTGACATGGCTCAAGATTTTGTTCGATACTTTCAATACAAATCAGGTGTTACCCCAGACTACTCCTCCCTATCTAAAATGGAAAAGAAGTCGGTGGAAAGCTTTAGGGAGTTTGGGCTCAGATGGAGGGAGCAAGCTGCTCAAGTCAGTACCCCGATTGGTGAAGAAGAAATGGTTGAGCTTTTCCTACAAGCCCAGGGGCCCACCTACTTCAGTCATTGGATCCCGGCTATGGAAAAGCCTTTCAATGATGTGTTAAAAATGGGGGAGATGGTAGAAGAGGGAATCAAGTCAGGCAAAATCATAAGCTATTCTGCATTGAAAGATACTACGAAAGACATTCAAAACATCCCAGTAAGTTTGGGTGGAAGAAAGATAAATAGAAAAGATGATCTGATGGGCCTTCCTGCTCAACACTTCTAGCCTCGACATCGCCCTCGTGGATATCCTTATGCACCAGATGACCCTCCCCAATGTTACTTCTCTCCACAAAACTCCCAAAGTCGTACATCACTTTCCCAGTACCCAGCTCCACAAAATGCCTATCCACCCCTATGAGTCTACCGAAACCCCTCTGGATCAGGTTTTTGGCCCAATCAAGCCTCTAAGAACGAGAGGTTACGGAAGAAGAAGACCTTCCATTGTGAGAGTCATATGCAAGTCATATGCCAGTCTGTTCTAGAGGCTAAGGATATTGGACATGTTGAAGCCGACCCAGATAAAAATGTCAGACCCTCTTCCAAAGAAGTTTGATTTTTCTCAAAGGTGCGCATATTACTCGGATACACCGGGGCATGACATAGAGAAATGTTGGAATCTAAAGAATGCAATTCAGAAGCTTGTTGATACAGGCGACATTGTCGTGCAAAATCCAGATGCAGCAGACACTAGCCAAAGTCTGTCACCTGTGCATAATGAGACACATATGGTGGGTATGATTTATTTTGAAAAGGAATGTGAGAATTCTTCTGGGATCCTTGGAGGTCCATGTGCTAAAAAGCTTTCAGCGCTATTAGAGGTTGATCCTAAGAATGAGTAGGCAAAGGGAACCTAGAGACAATCGGTTCAGAACAATGTGATGGAGGCTTGTGAAGGTCCTAGCATTGTTGATGCAGAACTCAGTTGCTAATATGTTGAGTTTGATGATTGGAAATACGCTCTTTTCTTGATTAGCCAAGGAGGAGTTTTGGTGGTTTATTTTGTTGTCATTTATGTGATCCGGGTTATTTCAGGGTTGTAATCCGGATATTGTCTTGTGACTCAAAACCTTCTATCCTTTTATTTTGCTTAGTTTGTTTAGTCATAATAGCCCATTTAGTGTTGTCTAGGTTTGTAACCCCAATTTAGTTTGTCTGTTTTGTGGTCGAAACACTTTCACCATCTGTCTAATGCAATTTTTTGTTTTCTGTGATTTCTAGTCATTTTCGTTTAGTTCTCTTTTCTTTTTATAGTTCTTTTCCTGTTGACTCTAGTGACATGACATGCACGCGTAATTCTCAGCCTGGTTTTAAAAGTCAGCTTAATCACGAAGCAATGAAACAATGTTGAAGATGTAAGGACATTTGAGGGAAATAAGTAAAGGCATTTTGAGATCACTTCAAGCCCAAATTGTGTGAAACTGGGGCAGGTACAAACATAAAAATACACTGTTAAAATGCATCATGCTGCATCAGGTGAAGATAAGGGCAAGTTTGCCCCAAATTTGTAGGGGGGCGTTCGTGGTAATGAGAGTGAGGGTGTTGTCTAATGGGGCTTGGTAACTAACATATGTAGAAGGCGAATGCGTGGATATGATTATCAAGTCTAGTGTAATCAAAAGATGTTACAAATATTTTCCTTGGTTCGTTTAATTGTGTAGTTCGCACTTGGCATGTTTTGGTGATTGGAATGACGAAGGCATTTTGTTCTGCTATCTAAACACTTTATCCTTCGTTACCCCTTTGAGCCTTATATATTTTCTTTCATACCCCTCTTTCGGAATCAGTAGCAAAGATCAGAATCGCAAGCGTGAAAGATGAGTAAAGGAAAAAGAGAAAAGAAAAAGAATGAAAAGAGAGAGAAGAAAAGAAGAAGAAAGAGAAAAGGAAAAAAGAAAAAGAAAAAAAAAGAAAAAAAAGAAGAAAAACAACAACAAAAAGAAAAGGAAGGAAAGAAGATAAAAGAAAAAGAAAAGAAAAATCACAACAAACAAAGTAATTCTTATAACATGAACTACGTTCGACCGGATTCCTTTTAAGGATACGTAGGCAGCCTCACGGTTCGGTCCCATCAAAATAAAAATCCGAAAGTCCCCAAGCAAAGGATTTGGGGGGCAGAAGTTGTGGTTTTAGTGGGGAATCTGATTCCGAAAGTTGTAATTTTGAACCCATTTGAATTGTTTCGAGCTTTTGATACCGATTCTCTCTAACCCTGTTCAAAAGCCCACATTACGGTCCAAAGAAAGATCTTCCGATCACTCTTCGAGAGATGCCAAGTCAAGCGAGTATAGGTGAATCATATCAGGGGAAGCACTCCGGTCCAAGCAAGGAAAAATGAAAAATGAGAGAGTCTTATTGGTGAAAACCCACACGGGCACCGTAAGGCGACGATAAGTTGAGAGAAAGAACAAAATGGGAGAGGCTTGATGGTAAAAACCCTTCGGGCACTACAAGTCGAATAAGGATTGTGAATCAGATTGGATAATTGGAGCATTGAAGCCCAGTTTCACGGTTTAGGGGTATAACAGGAATTGAACATCAGACTTGCTCAACAGAATAGGCCACATGTACATGTCATGGTCATTAGAGTTGGTATCCGCATCTGATAGGTTTCTAATTTGTAGTTTTCTTGTTAGGAATCATCTCAAAGTGGAATCATCGCATTTGCCACCAGCTTTCCAATTGAACAAAATGGGATCCGGCCAGCACATCAAAGTGGCATAAGTTAGGAAAGAACAACATGCACACTAGGTTGGTAACAATCAACATGATTTGGGATTCATGTGAAATACAAAGGTTTGGTATATATCAATTCATGAACAATGCAACAGATGGAGGGTGTAGGGTGAACGGATCAAAGGTATTTTCTGTGATAAGATTGACAAAGAAAGTGGCTAACCAGTGACAAGTAAGGTCTTCCAAGCAGAAATCAAAGTTATCATGGCAAGTGAAAGAGCAATAGACCTCAAGGCCAAGGCCAATGGTTTAAGTCAAGAAAGAACAACATACGCATTAAGTGGGTGGCAATTGACGTACTTTGGGATTCATGTGAGACACAAAGGTTTGGTAAATGTTAGTTCATGAGCAATGTAACAAATAGAGGATATTGGGTCTGAACGGAGAAGAGGTATTTTCTATGATAAGGATGACATAGAAAGTGGTTAGCAAGGTCTTCCAAGCAGAAATCAAAGTTATCATGGCAAGTGAAGGAGCAATAGACCTCAAGGCCAAGACCAGTGGTTTAAGTCGAGAAAGAACATCATACGCACTAAGTGGGTGGCAATTAACATGCTTTGGGGTTCATGTGAGCCACAAAGGTTTGGTAAATGTTAGCTCATGAGCAATGCAACAGATAGAGGATATTGGGTCTGAACGAAGAAGAGGTATTTTCTGTGATAAGGATGACAGAGAAAGTGGTTAGCAAGGTCTTCGAGTGGAAGTCAAAGTTATCATGGGAAGTGGAGGAGCAATCGTCCTCAAAGTCAAGGCCACAAACTAACCACCATATTTTTAAACAAACAAGATTTTTCTTTGATTTGAAACAGGGGCAGAAAATTTCGATTGTTTCGGAGGAACCCTCCGTAAGGGAGAAAAACAAGAAACAGATAGGTTTAACTTGTGATTCTCAGGACCCTCCTGCACAATGGGATTTAGTTTTTAAGTTTTCAGGACCCTCCTGGATAATGAGATTTAATTTAAAATTCTCAGGACCCTCTTAGATAATAGGATTTAGTTTTTAAGTTTTCATGACCCTCCTGAATAATGAGATTTAGTTTTTAAATTATCAGGACCCTCCTGGATAATGGGATTTAATTTTAAAAGTTCTCAGGACCCTCCTGGATAATGGAATTTAATTTTAAGTTTTCAGGACCCTCCTGGATAATGGGATTTAGTTTTTAAATTCTCAGGACCCTCCTGGATAATGGAATTTAGTTTTTAAGTTTTAAGGACCCTCCTGGATAATGGGATTTAGTTTCTAAGTTTTCAGGACCCTCCTGGATAATGGAATTTAGTTTTTAAAATTTTTAGGACCCTCCTAGATAATGTGATTTAATTTAAAATTTTCAGGACCCTCCTGGATAATGAGATTTAATTTTAAAAGTTCTTAGGACCCTCCTGGATAATGGGATTTTGTTTTTAAGTTTTCAGGACCCTCCTGATAATGGGATTTAATTTAAAATTCTTAGCGCCCTCCTGGATAATGGGATTTAGTTTTTATGTTTTCAGGACCCTCCTGGATAATGGGATTTAATTTTTAAATTCTCAAGACCCTCCTGGATAATGGGATTTAATTTTAAATTTTCAGGACCTTCCTGGATAATGAGATTTAATTTTAAAAGTTCTCAGGACCCTCCTGGAAAATGGGATTTAGTTTTTAAGTTTTCAGGACCTTCCTAGATAATGGGATTTAGTTTTTAAATTCTCAAGACCCTCCTGGATAATGGGATTTAGTTTTTAAGTTTTCAGGACCCTCCTGGATAATGAGATTTAGTTTTTAAATTCTCAGGACCCTCCTGGATAATTGGATTTAATTTAAAATTCTCAGGACCATCCTAGATAATGGGATTTAGTTTTTAAGTTCTCAGGACCCTCCTGGATAATGGGTTTTAGTTTTTAAGTTTTCAGGACCCTCCTGGATAATATGATATAGTTTTTAAATTCTCAGGACCCTCCTGGATAATGAGATTTAATTTATAATTTTCAGGACCCTCCTGGATAATGGGATTTAATTTTAAAAATTTTCAGGACCCTCCTGGATAATGGAATTTAATTTTAAAAGTTCTCAGGACCCTCCTGGATAATGGGATTTAGTTTTTAAGTTTTCAGGACCCTTCTGGATAATGAGATTTAGTTTTTAAAATTCTCAGGACCCTCCTGGATAATGAGATTTAATTTAAAATTTTTAGGACCCTCCTGGATAATGGGATTTAATTTTAAAAGTTCTCAGGACACTCCTGGATAATGGGATTTAATTTTTAAGTTTTCAGGACCCTCCTGGATAATGGGATTTTGTTTTTAAATTTTCAGGACCTTCCTGGATAATGAGATTTAATTTTAAAATTTCAGGGCCCTCCTGGATAATGGGATTTAATCTTAAAAATTCTCAGGACCCTCCTGGACAATGGGACTCAGTTAAAATCCAAAACGTTCATGAGTAACAAGATCTAGCTAGGCTCTACCTTGAGGAAATATAAGTTTGGCTTTGGTATTTTCATGCTTAGGATAAGATTCAATTTGAAATTTTAAGGACCCTCCTGAATAATGAGACTTAGTTTAATACCTCCCCTAGATACTAAGATTTAGCATAAGTTTCACCGTTAGGAAGTTGAATTTAGCTCTGAAATTTTCACCCTTAAGATGAGATGTGATTTTAAATTTCAGGACCCTCCTAGATAATGAGATTTAGTTTTAAGGTATTCATAGATAACAAGATTTAGCGAAAGTCGTACCTTTAGGAAATATAACTTAGATTTAAAACTGTCATATAACTAGGAGTTTTCAGGACCCTCCTGTCACACCTCCTTTTTCCGCACCCGAGTGGGCGCAAGAGGAGTTTTTCCAATTAAAGGACAATCGAAACGGGATTGGTTTATTTATTTCAGAGTCGCCACTTGGGAGATTTAGGGTGTCCCAAGTCACCAATTTAATCCCGAATCGAGGAAAATAATGACTCTATATTACAGTCTGCGTACCAGAAATCCGGATAAGGAATTCTGTTAACCCGAGAGAAGGTGTTAGGCATTCCCGAGTTCCGTGGTTCTAGCACGGTCGCTCAACTGTTATATTCGGCTTGATTATCTGATTTTATACAATTGTGAACTTATGTGCAAAATTTAACTTTCAACCGCTTTTATCGTTTACTGTTTTTATCAAGAATTGCAACGTTGTGAAAATGTATCTCGGACCGCGTTACAATTAATGTACCCGTGGTCGTCGACACACTTTGACTCCGTTGAGATTTGGATTTGGATCACATCAATGTGCACCCGAGTTTGAGGAAATTAAATTATTAAAGGCGCGCCTAAAGCGACTAGCGTATTTATTTTGAGTAGGACCGTGGAATTCTACTAAACGGTCCATCCTGAATTCTAAACCATTTTAAAACAAATGTTTACTGAGGGCCCCGCAATTTGTATTTTTTATTTGGCGAGGCTCATCTCATTCTTATTTTAAAAGGATATCCTATAGCAACTACGTTTCTTGTCGTGTTTGTCCCTATCAATTGAAAACAGTAGATAGTCCTAATTAATTACATGTTTGAAGTTGTTTGTAACAACATTCAGAAAGGCTTAAAAATCCGAAACGGGGCTGCATGCACAGTCAGCCGAACAAGTAACCACGGGCCCAAATCCAGCCCAAGCGTGATTGGCCAGACCTGGGCCACTGCTTGTTCGATGCGAGCCTGCCGGGTCTGTTTTGACCCGGGCTCGACCCTCGTGGGGTTGAGATTGTAAACCGTGTTCTTTATCTAAAAAAAAGGTTTTAACAGTTATATATGGAATATTTATTGGAAAGGAAAGAAATTAATTTACAGTGTACGATTTTCATGCTTGGCATACATTACATGCTTATACTACACTATTGCACTAAATCTGAGATACAACCTGTTGCCTTGGGCATACTCTTATCACCATCCTATATACACAATCTAACATTTAACTACCATTCATTGACAGTTATTAGGCCTGAAGGCTATCTCCAGCATCCAAAACAAGCATAAAATTTTCTACATTACATGATATTTAAGGTAACAGACTATGTATATAAAAAAACATTCTTCAGGTCTTTCATTTACATTCATGCTCAAATTTCCAGCTACATCTGACAGTATATTGGGTGTGTACCTGGTATAGAAAGGAAAGGAAGAAAGGGAATAATCAGTTGAGTAGTGTACCACAAACAACAGCAGCAGCAAACACACAGCAACAACCAACAACCACAAGTGCTTTCTACAGTCCACAGACAACCAGCAGTATTTCCCAGAACAAAAGAACCAACAGATAGTTGTGTACCAAACGAGCAAATCCCAGGAAAGAGTGATGAAATAAACAGCAATAACAGAGTATTCAATGCAGCAACACTACCAATTCAACAACCAGAAACAGCTCAGTCAGTGCTAAAGAAACTGAACTTGGCCAAGACAGCTTGACCAATATGTACTCTTATATAGCTCTCAGACAGTGTTTGGTTACAATGTTTTACTGAAACTCTCTTCTGTTTTCAGTTTTTTTCTTTAAACTCACAAAACCTTTCTCAAGACTAAAAATTCCAGCCTCAAGACTCCAAAAATCCTCCCTTCTTCTAATCGAAGGTCTCCTCTTTTATAGCCTAACCTTAATACTTTAACAGTCTGTTTTGACAACTCAAAATTCCCCCTTTTCGTTGTTTTTCCACCCACTTATTTTAAATAACAAAACTCCCATGAAATCCCTGTCAGCCCCTCTCTCTTTTTTATTAAAGTCTCCTAGTTCCTTATTTATTTAACCCAAAGTATGGGCAGCAGGAATATAATGTGACATCACATGCTGTCCAATTATTTTAATTTCCTAAAGCTAACCATACACATGCTGCCCAGACTGTCTAAACCAAATAAACATGGCATCGTATTTTAAAATCCAAGTCTGAGCTGCCATTATAACCCTCCCCCTAGATGTTCTTTAATTCAATTTGAACAAGCTCAATTGGCAATTCAATTCAGTTCCTAATGGGATTCAAATACGATCACAGCAGAAATAAACAACACGAATCAAGTTGTTACCATTAACGACTGAAACTAATTGACGACATATATCGACTCGACTATATTAATCGTAACACATAACAATCAATCGTTCATATAAACAACACGTATATAGTCCCAAATAACTTCAGACAACTTTGTTCAAACACTGGGAACCTAGATGAATTAAACTCTTTTGACGACTAATCTAATTGACGAACATGTATATCACAGAGTATAATCAGAGCACACATAGAAAATCAAACGACCAAATAAAAGGTCTTTGACAGAGACAGGAGAAATTAAGAAAACATCACACAATAACAAACAGGCACAACAAAGCATGCTAACCATTCAATCAAAACTAAAACAAAGAGAAAGAAAACTTACTGAAAGAGTTTAAACCAAACTGTCCCAAATTCGACTTAGCTTTGACCCTTTGAGGCCGAACAAATTTTAACCAGGGTGTTCTCACATGAGAACACCTTGGTTAAGATCCATTAAACCTCAAACCTTTGTTAAGACCGGCCGGATTCCAAGGCTATTAGTGTTCTAGGTTTCGGATCTCCAGATCTGATTTTTTAGGAGTTGTGTGTAGATTCGGACCAAACCAAGCTTGGTTTGGTCACGAGGAGGGTCAGGGGAGTGTCTGGTATGAAGATGGGGTAACTTGGCATAGGTCCGGGTTCGACTCAAATCTTCAAATGAAGATTCGAGACGAACGAAAGTGATTCGAGGCAAATGGATAGTAGATCCATGTTCAGGAGAGTGCGGTGGTCCTAGGGTGTTCAGGAGGTGGCCACCGGCGTTCGTGCCGCCGGCTTTAATGGCGAGGGAGACTAGGGCGGCTTGCTAGGGTTTGGGGTTTCAGGTTTGATCTTGGGGACGAAGGGATGGGGTGCTGGTATAGGGGGCGTGGGGTGTAAGGGAAGGTTTATATATGGTCTATGGGATTGGATCTGAGCCGTTAGATCAGATGATCTCAACGGCTTGGATCTGAGGGTGAGAAATGAGACGGGGTCGTTTGGTAGTTAAACGGGGTCGTTTGGTTTAAGTGAGGGGTTGGGTCGGATTGGTTCCTGGGTCGGGTTTGAACACGGGTTGCTGAAAGGGGTCCTGAGCCGTTGGATTGGCCTGGACGAATGGCTCAGATCGAACGCCTTTATACGGCGTCGTTTGAACTGGTGCTTGGGCAGCCGGATTTGGACTGGGTCTGAGTGCTGGTTGGGCCTGTTTTTGTTTCATTTCTTTTGGGCCCAAACCGATTTCCTTCACTCTTTGTTTTCTAATTTCATTTTTCTTTTAAAACAAAAAATAAAAATAACAAATAATAAAATAACGAAATTAAAACTAAACAACAATGCAACATTTTAACACAATTATCACAAAAATATTTAAGTAAGTTAACTAAAAGCCTAGAACGAACGATGCACATATATATTTTTTGAATTTTCTTTTACTGACCGAATTATGGTTTAATCATCCTAACATACATATTTTTGTATTTTGTTTGTTAATGATTAAATGTAAAAATGGACAGATCCACAAATGACTAACAACACATGTCACGAAAACTCGAACAATTGTACAGCGAAACCATTTGTCACTATTTTTATTTTTCTTTTGGAGCGATGGCTCGTAAAGCAAAAATCACGTGCTTACAGCTGCCCCTCTTTGCACGAAGACACGAAGGGTTTTCGCGCAAAGATAAAGCGAGCGATTTTTGCCCGTCCGAATACTCCGTGTGAAGCATTTTTTGAAAAAGATTTGACCGAACCTTTGCTTCAGAGGTTTCCTACATATCCTGGGCTGAACAGGAATCAGGTCAATGTAGTTCGGGAAATTTTGGTAGCTGGGACTACCGTGTGACTGTAGTGCTTGCTGTTGTTGTGCGCTGTTGCATGCTGCTGTAGGATGCTACCGCTCATTGATCTCCTTGTTACATTGATCTTGAAAGGAAAAACAAGAAGTTAAGCTAGAGTATGAGATCTCATCTATCTCCAACTTGTTCTTGTTGTCTTGCTTTCTTGTCGGCTAACGCTTTCCTCTGACGCCTTTATTTTGTGATCTTGGAGATGATGCTGGTCCTTCACCTTTTCTGAATGTCAGTTCTCATCACTTTGCTTGATTTGCTGGGAACATGGCTTTCTTCTTTAAATCTTTCAATGGTTTCTTCAGTGGTATGGCTTTTCATCAGAATTGTTATGTTGGGCATGCCATAGCGTTCTCAAACTGCTTCTTCTGAGACGTGTTCCTTCTTCCTTTTGAATGTGCGCTTGCTTTTGCAGCCTTCTACTTCTTGACGCTGGGGATTTTATTGTTTTTCCTGCTTGGGGCTCTCTGTTGTAACCTTCTGTCTTCAGGTGGGGTTACTGGTGGGCGACCTAGAACTTAAATGTATTCCCGCATTATACTGGTGGGCGACCTAGAACTTAAATGTATTCCCGCATTTTACTGGTGGGCGACCTAGAACTTAAATGTATTCCCGCATTATACTGGTGGGCGACCTAGAACTTAAATGTATTCCCGCATTATACTGGTGGGCGACCTAGAACTTAAATGTATTCCCGCATTATACTGGTGGGCGACCTAGAACTAAAAAGTATTCCCGCATTATACTGGTGGGCGACCTAGAACTTAAATGTATTCCCGCATTATACTGGTGGGCGACCTAGAACTTAAATGTATTCCCGCATTATACTGGTGGGCGACCTAGAACTTAAATGTATTCCCGCATTATACTGGTGGGCGACCTAGAACTTAAATGTATTCCCGCATTATACTGGTGGGCGACCTAGAACTTAAATGTATTCCCGCATTATACTGGTGGGCGACCTAGAACTTAAATGTATTCCCGCATTATACTGGTGGGCGACCTAGAACTAAAAAGTATTCCCGCATTATACTGGTGGGCGACCTAGAACTTAAATGTATTCCCGCATTATACTGGTGGGCGACCTAGAACTTAAATGTATTCCCGCATTATACTGGTGGGCGACCTAGAACTTAAATGTATTCCCGCATTATACTGGTGGGCGACCTAGAACTTAAATGTATTCCCGCATTATACTGGTGGGCGACCTAGAACTAAAAAGTATTCCCGCATTATACTGGTGGGCGACCTAGAACTTAAATGTATTCCCGCATTATACTGGTGGGCGACCTAGAACTTAAATGTATTCCCGCATTATACTGGTGGGCGACCTAGAACTTAAATGTATTCCCGCATTATACTGGTGGGCGACCTAGAACTAAAAAGTATTCCCGCATTATACTGGTGGGCGACCTAGAACTTAAATGTATTCCCGCATTATACTGGTGGGCGACCTAGAACTTAAATGTATTCCCGCATTATACTGGTGGGCGACCTAGAACTTAAAAGTATTCCCGCATTATACTGGTGGGCGACCTAGAACTTAAATGTATTCCCGCATTATACTGGTGGGCGACCTAGAACTTAAATGTATTCCCGCATTATACTGGTGGGCGACCTAGAACTAAAAAGTATTCCCGCATTATACTGGTGGGCGACCTAGAACTTAAATGTATTCCCGCATTATACTGGTGGGCGACCTAGAACTTAAAAGTATTCCCGCATTATACTGGTGGGCGACCTAGAACTTAAATGTATTCCCGCATTATACTGGTGGGCGACCTAGAACTTAAAAGTATTCCCGCATTATACTGGTGGGCGACCTAGAACTTAAATGTATTCCCGCATTATACTGGTGGGCGACCTAGAACTTAAAAGTTTCTGCCTCGGTTCTTTGGTGATTTCCCTGGCGTTGTGTTTTGCTGCCCTTATCAATCCTTTGTTTTCCTGCAGCAGATAAAAGGATTTAGTTAGTTTTGATCGTGGTGGTAGAGGGTGCCTTTCCGGCGGATGATTTTTCCCTCTCTTCCCCTTTTCTTGCTCTATGTCCCCATAATTGGTTGGCGGGCAAAGTTGCCTGTTGGGGGGTCTCTAGCCTGCTAGGGATTGGTTTTCAATTTATCCCCTTTTCTGCTTTCTCTTTAAGCACATGCTGTGGGAGTCTGCTTTTGACTCCCGAAACCACTCCCTTTAGGAGCGTACTTCCTCCCAAAATTGCCGGGCACGAACACTACATTGCCTGGGATCGGCCTCTAAGGCTGTTTGTATTATCCTGCATTGGATGAATTCCCCTCCGGTTTCTGGTAGTAAGCTTTGAAAAATCCTTTTCAAGACAAATTTTAGGAAGAGAAATAACAGCTAGCAAAGGAGAAAATCTTTCTGAACCCATATTTGGTGGGGGAGAGGAAACTCAGAAGAACTTATCTGGAGGACATGATTGGTTCCCGTGATCATGACGTGCACCATAGATTCCCGACCTAGTCTATTTGTATCAATCGATTTGCCCGGTGGTCTGACTTGCTGGGGATGATAAATGACTGTCCATTTCGTTGCAAATGTGGTCGTTTTTTGTTGATCTATCTTGTCGCCTAATAGTGCCCTTCGAGGGGTTTTCACTAATGAGACTCTCTCTTTTCTCTCATCTCCCGGCGCCTTATGGTGCCTGTGAAGGTTTTTACCAATAAGACTCTCTCATTTCATATCCCTCATCTTACATCGCCTCTCGATGCCTGTGAAGGTTTTCACCGATAAGACTCTCTCATTTTATTTCTTTCGAGGAATCGGGGCGTTGTAGATACGACCCTCTCTCCTGGAGATTCCTTTGACCATCAATTCATTCCCAGTCTTACGATCCTCCTCTTTGCTGGGGATCGGTGTATTATTCTCGGCCTCATTTGCCTGACTCGACATCTTTTGAACGTTGATCGGGAGGTCTTTTGGACGTTGATGTTGGTTTTGGTGTGGAGTTAAAGAAAGGCTATGAAAAAAAGAAAATAATTTGATGGGTGGTGTGCTACAACTTTTGGAATCAAACCTTTGTTGGAACTTAAAACATAACCTCTGCCCCAGTTTTCTTGCTTGGGAAATTTATTTTTTTACACTTATGTTGCGCTATGTGTGTTATGCACGCTGTGCCTATTATGCACACTATGTACCTTATGCATCCTATATTCACTACGATGCATACTATGACCGAGCCGTGAGGCGCCTACGTATCCTCTTTGAGGAATCAGGTCAAACGTAGTTCCCACGGTTTTGTATTTCTTGTGATTTTATCTTCTTCTTTTTTTCTTTTCCTTCTTTTCATTTTTTTTTCTTTTCTTTTTCTTTTTCTTTTCTTTTCTCTTTTTTTCATATCTTTCCCATTAGTGATTCCAAAAGAGGGGTATGAAAGAATAACTTAAGGCTCAAAGGGGGAAGCAAGGGTTAAACAGTGTTTGGGTAGAAGAAAGAATTGCCTCCGTCATCTCATTATCCAATAAATGCCAAATACAAACAAATAAACCAAAAATTGCCATAATTAAAGAAGTTACGCATAATATCTCTTGACTGCATCTGAATTGATGGCCATGTCGACACATCTACCTTCGACATCTGTCAAACACAAAGCACCGTTGGACAATACTCTGGTCACGATATAAGGTCCTTGCCAATTTGGGGCGAATTTGCCTTTTGCCTCGACCTGATGTGGGAGGATCTTCTTTAATACCTGCTGCCCTACTTCAAATTTCCTGGGGCGCACCTTCTTATTATACGCTTTTGCCATTCTCTTCTGGTACAGCTGACCATGGCACACCGCTGCCAATCTTTTCTCATCTATCAGGCTCAACTGTTCCAATCGAGCTTTGACCCATTCATCGTCATCAATCCCGGCTTCAGCGACAATTCGGAGGGACGAAATTTCGACCTCCGCTGGTATTACGGCCTCAGTTCCGTACACCAACAAATAAGGAGTTGTGCCTATGGAAGTTCGGACGGTGGTGCGGTAACCCAACAAAGCAAAGGGTAATCTCTCGTGCCATTGTCTGGACCCTTCCACCATTTTTCGCAGTATCTTCTTGATATTCTTATTGGCTGCTTCGACTGCTCCATTTGCCTTAGGACGATATGGGGTGGAATTGCGGTGTGTAATCTTGAATTGTTGGCATACCTCTCTCATCAAGCTGCTATTAAGATTCGCACCGTTATCCGTGATGATCACTTTTGGGATCCCAAATCTGCAGATGATATGGGAGTGAACAAAGTCCACCACTGCCTTCTTGGTTACTGATTTGAAGGTTTTAGCCTCAACCCATTTGGTGAAGTAATCAATGGTCACTAGAATGAACCTATGACCGTTGGATGCTGCTGGCTCGATGGGCCCAATGACATCCATGCCCCATGCTACAAACGGCCAGGGTGCTGACATCGTATGTAACTCTGTTGGCGGAGAATGAATCAAATCTCCATGTATCTGGCACTGATGGCATTTCCTCACGAAAGTGATACAGTCGTGTTCCATGGTGAGCCAATAACACCCTGTTCGAAGGATCTTTCTTGCCAACACATACCCGCTCATGTGTGGTCCACAAACTCCAGCATGTACCTCTGCCATAACCGTCGTTGCTTGACTGGCATCTATGCATCTCAACAATCCCAAATCCGGGGTTCTTTTGTACAATACTCCTCCACTGAGGAAGAAGCCATTCGACAAACGCCGAAGGGCTCTTTTTTGGTCTCCAGAGGCATGTTCTGGATATATCCCCATTCTGAGGTATTCCTTGATATCATGAAACCAGGGTTCGCCATCTGCTTCTTCTTCTACGGCATTGCAGTAGGCGTGCTGATCACGGACCTGGATGTGCAGAGGATCAACATACATTTTGTCAGGGTGGTGCAGCATTGATGCTAAGGTGGCCAAGGCATCCGCAACCTCATTGTGAACTCTCGGGATGTGTTTGAACTTCACCGATCGAAATTGCTTGCTCAGATCATGCAAGCATTGTCGGTATGGTATGAGTTTTAGATCTCGTGTTTCCCATTCTCCCTGAATTTGATGTACCAAGAGGTCCGAGTCTCCCAAGACCAAGACGTCTTGGACATCCATGTCAGCAGCCAGGCGCAGACCCAGAATGCAAGCCTCATACTCGGCCATATTGTTGGTGCAATAGAAGCGTAGTTGAGCCGTAACAGGATAATGCCGTCCTGTTTCAGAAATGAGTACTGCTCCTTATTCCAACCCCTTTTGCGTTTGCAGCTCCATCGAAGAAAAGCTTCCAACCTGGTTCCTCAGGTAATTCCAACTCATTCGTATGCATCACCTCTTCGTCAGGAAAATACGTTCTTAAGGGCTCGTATTTTTCATCAACGGGATTCTCTGCCAAATGGTCTGCCAGTGCCTGGGCTTTCATGGCCGTCCTTGTTACGTAGATGATATCAAACTCTGTGAGCAGAATTTGCCACTTTGCCAACCTTCCCATGGGCATAGGTTTCTGAAAGATATACTTCAATGGGTCCAAGCGGGATATGAGATAAGTAGTATATGAAGACAGGTAGTGCTTCAACTTCTGAGTTACCCAAGTTAGGGCGCAGCATGTTTTCTCGAGTTGAGTGTACTTGACCTCATGCACTGTGAATTTCTTGCTAAGATAGTAGATGGCCTGCTCCTTCCTTCTTGTGTCATCATGTTGCCCCAGTACACAACCAAATGAATTTTCCAAGACCGTCAGGTAAAGGATTAGGGGTTTCCCGGGCTTAGGCAGGACCAATACGGGTGGATTAGACAGATACCCTTTGATTTGGTCGAAAGCCTCCTGACACTCTGCTGTCCAACCTACTGCAGCATCCTTTCTCAGCAGCCGAAATATGGGCTCACAAGTTGCTGTGAGTTGAGCGATGAATCTGCTGATGTAATTGAGTCTACCCAGCAAACTCATTACCTCTGTTTTGTTCCTCGGCGGTGGCAAATCTCGGATGGATTCAATTTTGGATGGGTCTAACTCAATCCCCCGTCGACTGACGATGAATCCTAGCAACTTTCCTGATGGAACCCCGAATGCGCATTTGGCCAGGTTAAGCTTGATATCATACCTTCGGAGTCTTTGGAAAAATCTCCTCAGGTCTGCCACATGGTCCTCCTGACGCCAAGATTTGATGATCACATCATCGACGTACACCTCGATTTCTTTGTGTATCATGTCGTGAAACACAGCAGTCATTGCTCGCATGTACGTTGCCCCGGCGTTCTTTAATCCGAACGGCATTACCCGATAGCAGTAGGTTCCCCATGGCGTAATAAACGATGTCTTCTCAGCATCCTCCTCGTCCATTAGGATCTGATGATAACCCGCATAGCAATCCACAAAGGATCCAATCTCGCGCCCTGCGCAATTGTCGATCAAGATATGAATGTTGGGCAGCGGAAAATTGTCCTTGGGACTTGCTTTGTTGAGGTTGCGGTAGTCAACGCACACCCTGATTTTTCCATCCTTCTTTGGGACTGGTACCACATTGGCCAACCACTCGGGATATCGAGTGACCCGAATGACCTTCGATTGTAACTGCTTAATCACTTCTTCCTTGATCTTTACACTCATTTCTGTTTTAAATTTCCTTAGTTTTTGCTTGACCGGAGGGTATGCCGTGTCAGTGGGTAATTTGTGAACCACTAAATTGGTGCTTAGTCCAGGCATATCATCATACGACCATGCAAAAACATCTTTGAATTCCATGAGAGTTTTGATCAATTCTGCTCTGACATTCGGCTCAATGTGGATGCTAATTTTGGTCTCTTGGATGTTATCAGCGTCTCCTAGATTCACAGCCTCGGTGTCATTTAGGTTAGGCTTGGGTTTCTCTTCAAATTGGCGCAGTTCTCGGTTTATTTCTTCGAAGGCTTCACCTTCGTCACATTCAGATTCATCATCACAAACGACCTTTTGCATCACTGAGTCGGTTTCAAATTGATTTATTAGACTAGGTCGAAGATCCGCTGTGCATGCCATGTCATTAGAACCAGTAAAAAGAGAACTGTTCAGAAAGAAAAAGAACAAAACGAAATTAAAATGGGACAAAAGAAAAGAACTTTATTAAATTTGCGGGATAAAAAGGGTTCACACTTTTACAAACACGAAAGTAAAATTTGGATTACACCCTTGAATAATCCGATCAATCAAACAAACAAAACATTAATCAAAGCCTACTACCAAGACTCCCCTCGGACGGGAAGAGGAGTAACCGTCCAATTGTTGGTCTTGGCCTCAGGCCCCACAAATTGTATCTCTGCTCTGCTGAAACCTTCTCCAGCTTCCACCATACTGACATCCGCGAATAGTCTCTCAAAACTCTGATTCAGGTCTTCATTTATACCGATCAAAGGTCCTCGAATCTTCGGGACCGGTGACCCCTTGGCACTTGCTTTAACAAAAGACCTTGAGAGGCGTGGCACTGGTTTAGGCAGAAACCAGACCCTCTTCTTCATTTTTTGCGCTTGCTTCCTGTCTGCTGCGGTTGGTTTGAACCCCAATCCGAAAGTTTCCATATTTTTAGGAAGGGAAACAGGTTGGACTATCCCTTGAAGCTCGACTCCCAGGCCTTTTTCCCGGCACAAATCCATTGCCCAGCATTTCTGAGACCATCATGACTGTTGCGGCAGCTACCCTAGGGTGCGGGATGATTTCTCCTTCAGAAATTTTGTTGGCCGACCCTGTATCGAAAATCTGGTAGACCCAAGGACCTTTGTCATCAGCGGTCTCTATGAAAGGTACAATGGTTCCGCCCATGGTGCACGTTGTATCCTCGCCGTGTAACACGACCTCTTGTCTTTCCCACTCGAACTTCACCATCTGATGTAGGGTGGAAGGCACCGCTTTAGCTGCATGAATCCAGGGTCGTCCTAACAGCAAGTTGTAAGATACCGTGGCGTCCAATACCTGGAATTCCATGGTAAACAGGACCGGACCAATGGTCAGTTCAAGTACAACATCCCCCACAGTGGCTGTTCCGTTTCCGTCAAACCCCCGGACACAGATGCTATTCTCCCGGATTCTTCCACGGTCAATCTTTAACTGGTCCAGGGTGGATAATGGACAAATATTGGCGCTTGAGCCGTTATCCACCAATACTCGAGTTACCACCGAGTCTTCACATTTGACAGCTAGGTATAGAGCTTTGTTATGCTCTGTACCTTCCACCGGCAGGTCATCATCTGAGAATGTTACCTTGTTCACCTCGAAGATCTTGTTGGCAATGGTTTCCAGGTGGTTCACAGAAATCTCACTAGGTACATGAGCCTCGTTCAGTATCTTCAACAGGGCCCGACGATGCTCCTCAGAATGGATCAGCAACGACAACAGTGAGATCTGGGCCGGTGTTTTTCTCAGCTGTTCGACCATAGAATAGTCATGTACTTTCATCTTCCTCAGGAACTCTTCGGCCTCTTCCTCGGACACAGGTTTCTTGGTTGCCACTGGGTTGGTTCTTCTTAGCTCCACCGGAGCAAAACATCAACCTGATCGAGTCAGCCCTTGCGCTTCACAACTGACTTCTTCCACCTGTTTTCCTTTGTACGTCACCACTGCCTTTTCATATTTCCAAGGCACAGCCCTGCTGTCAATCATCGGCAGTTGGACCACAGGCTTTATGGTCACCCGTTCTCTACATACCCCTTTCAACACGACTGCCGGTGCGGGCAGGATCCCTGGTATTACCAACTTGCTTGGCTCGGGTTTGCTTGCTATGATGGACGGGCTCTTCCCCAATATCACTACCGGCTTGACGCCTTCTCCCTGCGACTGTACACTCGTTCCTCCACTGGTTAAGACTTCTTTCGGGGCGGCTTGGATCATCATCACTGTTTGTGAGGGTTTTCTTAATTCTCCTCCCTCACACACCAACTCAATCATGTGAGTTTCGTGGTGCGCTGGCAGTGGGTTTTGGTTGATGTTAGGAGCCTCCGGTGTCTGGACCTCGATCTTATTGGTGTCAATAAGATCCTGTATGGCATGCCTTAACTTCCAGCACTTCTCGGTATCGTGCCCGAGCATCCCTGAACAGTATTCACAACTGATTGATCGATCTACATTCTGAGGTGGGGGATTTGGTTCTCGAGTCTGGACAGGACTAACCAAACCCAATTGCCGCAGCTTGTGGAACAAAGCGGTGTAGGTTTCTCCCAGCTCCGTGAAGGTTCTTTGCTTCCGCAACCTGTCATTCCTAGCATCTGGATTTCCCCGGAAGCCTGCCCCTGAAGGGTTTCTATATGCCCTTGGTGGAGTGTAGGTGTTTTGTGGTGGCACATATATGTTCTGGGGAGCCGGTGCGCGCCATTGTGGGCGAACCAGAGGCTGAGTGTATACCTGGGCTTGGTGTACGGAACAATGTGGTTCTCGAGGTGGATAGAAATTTTGTGGTGGGTTGTATGGGTAGTTTGACCTGTAAGGCCTGGGTTGGTTGTAGTGCGGCCTGCCAGCCCTGGACCAACTGCCTGCCTCGATCGTGGCAACCTCTTCTTTCTTTCTTCTCAGCGCACCTCCCGTGCCGCTTTGAATAGCTTGGGTTGTGGCCTTGAGTGCCGAATAGTTCAAGATCTTGTCCGACCTCAAACCTTCTTCTATCATGACCCCTATTTTGACCACCTCGTTGAAAGATTTTCCAACCGTTGTCACCAAGTGACCAAAGTAGGTTGGATCCAATGTCTGCAAAAAATAGTCCACCATCTCTCCCTCTCTCATGGGAGGATCGACTCTAGCTGCTTGTTCTCTCCAGCGGAACCCGAACTCGCGAAAACTTTCCCCGGGTTTCTTCCCAGTTCTCAATAACGTGAGACGGTCAGGGACTATCTCCAGATTGTACTGGAAATGACCTGCAAAAGCCTGCGCCAGGTCATCCCACGTGTACCACCTGCTGAAATCCTGCCTGGTATACCATTCCAGTGCAGATCCGCTCAGACTTTGGCCGAAATAAGCTATCAAAAGCTCATCCTTGCCTCCTGCCCCTCTCATTTTGCTACAGAATCCCCGCAAATGTGCCATGGGATCACCGTGCCCTTCATATAAATCAAACTTGGGCATCTTGAACCCAGCCGGGAGTTGGACATCTGGGAAAGGGCACAGATCTTTGTATGCCACGCTGACTTGATTGCCCAGCCCGTGTAAGTTCCTGAAGGATTGCTCCAGGCTTTTGAACTTTCTCAACACTTCATCCTGTTCAGGGGCCTTAACCGGCTTCTCAATCTCTGCCGGTACTTCCAAACGGGGATTGTAAGCTTGTGGTTCGGGTGCATGGAATGTAGGCTCAGGGGGATAGTATTGGGTATCGTGAGCCTGAAACAATGGCTCACTGGTCGTTCTCTGCAAAGGGGCTGATGTAGGTCCCACAAAAATGGGAATGTTGGGTATTGGGAGAGGTTGATGGGGTGGTGGAGCTTGGGAATCATGAGCGCTTCTTTCTTGATGATAGAGGGGATTTGGGCGGCTTGTGGAAGGGCCAGAGTGAGGGTACTCCGGCATATGTCCCAGTGTTTCAGGGCTCTTTTGTGTTTTGGCTAGGGCTAGTTGCATTGCATTCATTTCTAGTCCCATCCTTTCAATCTTTTCCATCGCTTCTTTTAACAACTGGCTCATCGGCCTTTCTTCCTCATTGCTATTCTCCGAAGTAGTCATGCTTGTTGCTACCGGTCCTTTGGATCTGGTTTGGTATGAATGTGTTGCCAGAATTCTTTAACAACTAACTGTCTGGTATCAGACAACAACAAACTTTGTTAGCGTTAGAGCTTAACAGATTTGATCATAACACATAGAGGATGCAATGCACCTAGGCAGTTAACCGTTTCTACATGCTTTGCTTCAAACAACATGCGTCATCCCGGTTTGCTCATTCGTCTCTTTAAAGTATTTTGCGAAACCCTGCGTTTTATTTTATTTACATTTTCTTTTCTTTATTTATTAAAAGCGGTCGAATCTTATGGGGATTGCCTACGTATCACGTCCCTGCGTGAATCAGACCAGGCGTAGTTCTGCCATGAGGCTAACATTTAAAAAAAGAAAATGAACAAACATTACATTTGAAAACTTTGTAAAAACAATGTCTTGAAATACACACCAAAGAAAATGAACAACATTACATTTGAAAACTTTGTAAAAACAATGTCTTGAAACACACACATTCAAATTGAAATACAATTCTTAACATCTCATAACGTGCCCCAATTTCCACTTGTGTTGTAAATTATTAGATCATTTGCTCAAGGCGGGGCTTGACCCGGATGTCCTCCCAATGTTCGATACATCCTTTCCAACTCCACTGCTAGATGACGGGCAAAGGTGGGTGCATGCTCGGTAAACCTTTCATAATCCATTCCTTGGCAGTTTACATAACTTTGAGAGGTGTAGACCGCCAGGTCGTGGATCTGTGCCCTGAAATCTTGGAGATGTTGGCCTTGATTCTGCAATTGCTGCTGGCGAGTGGTGGCTATATCTCGGATACGGCCTTCACGATCTAGGGCTGACTCTAATAGAGCTCGGAGTCTGGCCTGCTCTAATCTCATCTGCGCTCTTTCTCTATCAGTGTCCGCTTGTTGATGCTCTCTGTACCTTCTTGCCTCTTCTAGTTGTGCACGAAGTTGGTCTTCTGATCGTATCCAATGGTCTTTTTCCTTCTTGAATTGTGCCCTGTCTTTCTCGGATTGCCTATTTTGGCGTTCCTTATCAGATCTGGCTTCTTCGTTTAATTGTTGGATCCTTTCTTTTGCTTTGCTCAACGCCCTTTCTTTTGCAGCAAGAATGGAATCATAATCCTGCATTCTTTCAAAAAGATTGGCGATGGTTTTTTGATCCTTCCAATTCCTCATTGGCGTTTCAGAAGCCTTTTTCATTTTCAGAAATCGAGCATGAAGACTTTCATTCTCACAGGCTAGACTCTTCTTCTCGCCTTCAGCTTCTTGTGCTTGCAAATCCTTCTCCAGACTGAGGTTCCTTAGATTTTCCCTTAGGGCGTGGATAGTTGCTTTGTACCCCTTCTCTTTTTCTCCCCAGATCAACCGCTCTTGGATTTTATCATTAAAGTTTTGAATATGGGGTCTTTTAGTTGGCCTTCTCAGCTCAGGTTCTGGTACCTCATCCACGCGAGACCGTTTCTCGAACCACCTTGTATATCCAGGATTTATCTCACCCTTTTTAGTGTCTGGGACTTGAGTATCGCTTTTTAAGTATCGACATCCATTCCACATCTGTTGAAGTAACGCCTCAGGAATAGTGGCCTCTGGGTGTAGTTCGATTTCTTGCGCACTCAAATCTTCATCATCAGGAACTACTTGATATCTTCCTAGTTGTCTTAGGACTCTTAATGGCACGTATGGCTGGATGCTTCTCAATCCCAATAGTAGCAGATAACTATTTGAGTTTGACATATGTATTACTTCCCTCATTGATAGCCATCCCAGAGTCCATTCAATTTGATTTGCCGTTAGAGCCCTTAGCCGAGATACCCATGCTTCTGTCCCTTCTGGAACCTGATAATTTTTCACTCTTTCCTCATAACCCTCGATGTAATTATCGTTGTTTGGCCTGTACTGTATGATCTTGGGCCGTTGTTGGAGATGTTCAATCAGCCACATTTGCAACAAAATTTCGCATCCTTCGAAGACTTTTGCTCCCGCTTTACATAAAGTCAAAGCCCGATAAATGTCTGAGAGAATGATGGGGACAAGGGTGTGGTTTTCCTTGGAGGTGAGGATTTGCACAACTTTTGCGGTGCGAATATCGATTGTTCGTTCTTTGTTCGGGAAAACCATGATTCCTAGAAAAGCCACCATGAAGGCGAAACGACGGTGAACCTGCCATGCGTCTTTGTCTTGTTTGTTAGTAAGGCCTTTCTCATGAATTTCGAACCCATCTGACTTTCCGAACCTTGAATACAAAAAGTTGAAAGAACAACATCCGTTGATGACATTGCTTTTCCTGATTTGACTGCTGATGTTCAGAAGACCAAAGAATCGATGTACCGAGGGAGCCTTCGTGAATATCAAGCTTTGATTCCTTAAACTTCCGTCAGAACCAACATATCCAGCTACCTCTTCTAATGTAGGAGTGAGCTCGAAGTCAGAGAAACGAAAAACATTGTGAACAGGGTCCCAAAAGGTCACTAATGCCGCAATCAGATCCTCACGGGGTTTAACTTTCATAATGTCCGGGAGATTTCCCAAATGCTTGATGACCCACTTTTGACCATCTTCGCCTAATTCACACCACTACCTTTGAAGCTGGAATAGAAACTCTTCTGTGTTTGCGGATGAGGGGTTTTGTGTGGTACTCATTTTGTATCTGAAATTTAATTTAATAAAGTCAAGACTCATTTTCAATCATTTTTAGTCAAAACTATTTTCAAGATTTAAAACTATTTTTTTGGGAATTTTTCAAACTATTTTCAAGATTAAATACCTTTCGAGATTAAATACCTTTATTTCAAGATTTGAAAACTATATTTTTTTTATTTTGTATATATATATATTCTATTTTTTTTTTATTATTTTCATTTTCTTTTTATTTATGAAGACCTATTTTATTCCTCAGCTCTTACCATAATTTTATTTAAACTGGTCAGCAAGCATGTTCGAAGCAAATGAATGCACATATAGCAAGTAGGATGCATCAGGATGGTCTTTTTATTTTGGGTTCACCTGTCCTAGACAGACCCAACCCCTGTGTTGAGTCCACTAAGTCAAATGCACGTGATGCAAATAAACGTTCCTACTAGGGATCCGGTACATGGCTGAGTTATTCTAAGTGTAAGACCTGAGGTTGATTGTTCTAGACCTGGCTTACCCAAACGGACAGTTTGAGCCGAAGCGGGGGCAACGTACCGGGAGCACGAAAGTCTGCCCGGCCTAGTTACTTGTCCCAACTCCGTCTTATTTGGTATGACTTTAACAGAAAGGTGGGTCACGCGCACGTGTACACCATAAATTCAGAAGACTCAGAAAGAAGGGTTTCGTAGCAGTTTTATATACACAATTCAGATAATATTAAAGCGGTAAAAGCATCATTTAGCACATTAAGCATATATCATGTAAAAATCAGATAATAAATAAAGCCAAATAACAACAATTATTCTAAGCTCGAATTCTTAACCCTGAACCAGTGGTTCTGGGTAAAGATCCCCAGCGGAGTCGCCAGAGCTGTCACACCTCCTTTTTCCGCACCCGAGTGGGCGCAAGGGGAGTTTTTCCAATTAAAGGACAATCGAAACGGGATTGGTTTATTTATTTTAGAGTCGCCACTTGGGAGATTTAGGGTGTCCCAAGTCACCAATTTAATCCCGAATCGAGGAAAATAATGACTCTATATTACAGTCTGCGTACCAGAAATCCGGATAAGGAATTCTGTTAACCCGAGAGAAGGTGTTAGGCATTCCCGAGTTCCGTGGTTCTAGCACGGTCGCTCAACTGTTATATTCGGCTTGATTATCTGATTTTATACAATTGTGAACTTATGTGCAGAATTTAACTTTCAACCGCTTTTATCGTTTACTGTTTTTATCAAGAATTGCAACGTTGTGAAAATGTATCTCGGACCGCGTTACAATTAATGTACCCGTGGTCGTCGACACACTTTGAATCCGTTGAGATTTGGATTTGAATCACATCAATGTGCACCCGAGTTTGAGGAAATTAAATTATTAAAGGCGCGCCTAAAGCGACTAGCGTATTTATTTTGAGTAGGACCGTGGAATTCTACTAAACGGTCCATCCTGAATTCTAAACCATTTTAAAACAAATGTTTACTGAGGGCCCCGCAATTTGTATTTTTTATTTGGCGAGGCTCATCTCATTCTTATTTTAAAAGGATATCCTATAGCAACTACGTTTCTTGTCGTGTTTGTCCCTATCAATTGAAAACAGTAGATAGTCCTAATTAATTACATGTTTGAAGTTGTTTGTAACAACATTCAGAAAGGCTTAAAAATCCGAAACGGGGCTGCATGCACAGTCAGCCGAACAAGTAACCACGGGCCCAAATCCAGCCCAAGCGTGATTGGCCAGACCTGGGCCACTGCTTGTTCGATGCGAGCCTGCCGGGTCTGTTTTGACCCGGGCTCGACCCTCGTGGGGTTGAGATTGTAAACCGTGTTCTTTATCTAAAAAAAGGTTTTAACAGTTATATATGGAATATTTATTGGAAAGGAAAGAAATTAATTTACAGTGTACGATTTTCATGCTTGGCATACATTACATGCTTATACTACACTATTGCACTAAATATGAGATACAACCTGTTGCCTTGGGCATACTCTTATCACCATCCTATATACACAATCTAACATTCAACTACCATTCATTGACAGTTATTAGGCCTGAAGGCTATCTCCAGCATCCAAAACAAGCATAAAATTTTCTACATTACATGATATTTAAGGTAACAGACTATGTATATAAAAAAACATTCTTCAGGTCTTTCATTTACATTCATGCTCAAATTTCCAGCTACATCTGACAGTGTATTGGGTGTGTACCTGGTATAGAAAGGAAAGGAAGAAAGGGAATAATCAGTTGAGTAGTGTGCCACAAACAACAGCAGCAGCAAACACACAGCAACAACCAACAACCACAAGTGTTTTCTACAGTCCACAGACAACCAGCAGTATTTCCCAGAACAAAAGAACCAACAGATAGTTGTGTACCAAACGAGCAAATCCCAGGAAAGAGTGATGAAATAAACAGCAATAACAGAGTATTCAATGCAGCAACACTACCAATTCAACAACCAGAAACAGCTCAGTCAGTGCTAAAGAAACTGAACTTGGCCAAGACAGCTTGACCAATATGTACTCTTATATAGCTCTCAGACAGTGTTTGGTTACAATGTTTTACTGAAACTCTCTTCTGTTTTCAGTCTTTTTCTTTAAACTCACAAAACCTTTCTCAAGACTAAAAATTCCAGCCTCAAGACTCCAAAAATCCTCCCTTCTTCTAATCGAAGGTCTCCTCTTTTATAGCCTAACCTTAATACTTTAACAGTCTGTTTTGACAACTCAAAATTCCCCCTTTTCGTTGTTTTTTCACCCACTTATTTTAAATAACAAAACTCCCATGAAATCCCTGTCAGCCCCTCTCTCTCTTTTATTAAAGTGTCCTAGTTCCTTATTTATTTAACCCAAAGTATGGGCAGCGGGAATATAATGTGACATCACATGCTGTCCAATTATTTTAATTTCCTAAAGCTAACCATACACATGCTGCCCAGACTGTCTAAACCAAATAAACATGGCATCGTATTTTAAAATCCAAGTCTGAGCTGCCATTATAACCCTCCCCCTAGATGTTCTTTAATTCAATTTGAACAAGCTCAATTGGCAATTCAATTCAGTTCCTAATGGGATTCAAATACGATCACAGCAGAAATAAACAACACGAATCAAGTTGTTACCATTAACGACTGAAACTAATTGACGACATATATCGACTCGACTATATTAATCGTAACACATAACAATCAATCGTTCATATAAACAACACGTATATAGTCCCAAATAACTTCAGACAACTTTGTTCAAACACTGGGAACCTAGATGAATTAAACTCTTTTGACGACTAATCTAATTGACGAACATATATATCACAGAGTATAATCAGAGCACACATAGAAAATCAAACGACCAAATAAAAGGTCTTTGACAGAGACAGGAGAAATTAAGAAAACATCACACAATAACAAACAGGCACAACAAAGCATGCTAACCATTCAATCAAAACTAAAACAAAGAGAAAGAAAACTTACTGAAAGAGTTTAAACCAAACTGTCCCAAATTCGACATAGCTTTGACCCTTTGAGGCCGAACAAATTTTAACCAGGGTGTTCTCACATGAGAACACCTTGGTTAAGATCCATTAAACCTCAAACCTTTGTTAAGACCGGCCGGATTCCAAGGTTATTAGTGTTCTAGGTTTCGGATCTCCAGATCTGATTTTTAGGAGTTGTGTGTAGATTCGGACCAAACCAAGCTTGGTTTGGTCACGAGGAGGGTCAGGGGAGTGTCTGGTATGAAGATGGGGTAACTTGGCATAGGTCCGGGTTCGACTCAAATCTTCAAATGAAGATTCGAGACGAACGAAAGTGATTCGAGGCAAATGGATAGTAGATCCATGTTCAGGAGAGTGCGGTGGTCCTAGGGTGTTCAGGAGGTGGCCACCGGCGTTCGTGCCGCCGGCTTTAATGGCGAGGGAGACTAGGGCGGCTTGCTAGGGTTTGGGGTTTCAGGTTTGATCTTGGGGACGAAGGGATGGGGTGCTGGTATAGGGGGCGTGGGGTGTAAGGGAAGGTTTATATATGGTCTATGGGATTGGATCTGAGCCGTTAGATCAGATGATCTCAACGGCTTGGATCTGAGGGTGAGAAATGAGACGGGGTCGTTTGGTAGTTAAACGGGGTCGTTTGGTTTAAGTGAGGGGTTGGGTCGGATTGGTTCCTGGGTCGGGTTTGAACACGGGTTGCTGAAAGGGGTCCTGAGCCGTTGGATTGGCCTGGACGAATGGCTCAGATCGAACGCCTTTATACGGCGTCGTTTGAACTGGTGCTTGGGCAGCCGGATTTGGACTGGGTCTGAGTGCTGGTTGGGCCTGTTTTTGTTTCATTTCTTTTGGGCCCAAACCGATTTCCTTCACTCTTTGTTTTCTAATTTCATTTTTCTTTTAAAACAAAAAATAAAAATAACAAATAATAAAATAACGAAATTAAAACTAAACAACAATGCAACATTTTAACACAATTATCACAAAAATATTTAAGTAAGTTAACTAAAAGCCTAGAACGAACGATGCACATATATATTTTTTGAATTTTCTTTTACTGACCGAATTATGGTTTAATCATCCTAACATACATATTTTTGTATTTTGTTTGTTAATGATTAAATGCAAAAATGGACAGATCCACAAATGACTAACAACACATGTCACGAAAACTCGAACAATTGTACAGCGAAACCATTTGTCACTATTTTTATTTTTCTTTTGGAGCGATGGCTCGTAAAGCAAAAATCACGTGCTTACACCTCCTGGATAATGGGATCTAGCTTTTGAAATTTTTTGAGATTTTCTGGTAACATGATTCAATTAACACTCATAGATGCGCCCAACACCAAACTGGGGTAGAAGTTTTCTTTGTTTTTGTCTATTTTGTTGAAATCAGGCGCCCACCTGGAGAACAAGGGAATGCATTTCAAGCAGCAGAAGTTTTTTTTGTTTTGTCTATTTTGTGGAAATCAGGCGCCCACCTGGAGAACAAAGGAATATATTTCAAGTTCAGCAATCAGGTGCCCACCTGAAGAACAAGGGAATACATTTAAATTCAGCAATCAGGCGCCCACCTGAAAAACAAGGGAGTATAGTTCAAGTTTTCAGTTTTTAAGTTCTTACTGATATTTGGTAACGTGCCAAACTGGGACAGAAGCCTTCTTTGTTTTTGTCTATTTTGTGGCAATAAGGCGTCCAACTGGAGAACAAAAGAATACATTTCAAGTTCAGCAATCAGGTGCCCCACTGGAGAACAAGGGAATACATTTCAAGTTTTAGCAATCAGGCGCCCACCTGAAGAACAAGGGAATACATTTCAAGTTCAGCAATCAGGAGCCCACCTGGAGAACAAGGGAACACAGAAAGTTTCAGTAATCAGGTGCCCACCTGGAGAACAAGGGAAGACAGTTCAAGTTTCAAGGAAAAGTAGTTCTGAAAGAAGACAGTTCAAGATTTGGCAATCAGGCACCCACCTAGAAAACAAGGAAATTCACTTCAGAATGCAATTCAAGTCAGCAACAAAAGAAGCTCGCGGCAGGAATGCGAGTCAACATCCCGAGATAATCAACAGAAGTTAGTCACAATCCAGAATAATAAAAAAAAGAGGCAAGAAGTGAATCCAAATGCAGAAGTTGATGAAAGATGTGAGTTGCTCAAGACATGATTGATGTCACAAGCACTGCATGCCTGGTCTTGATACGAAAAGCTGAAGAAGGATGAACTAGCACCTGCAACTAGCAAACATCAAGGTTCAAATCTAAAGTCTGCATGAAGAACCACTCAAGACTCAAGATCAAGCTTCAGAAGACTTGTAGATAAGAATCTTGTAACTCGTAGTTGATAGGCTTAGCTAGTCTTTTTCATGTTTTGATTTTTGGTGTAACATCAGGACCGCGGACCGAAACCTCCACAGAACGGCACCTCGACTGGCTCTCCACCTCAGCATACTCCATCATCTCACTCACTTCTGAACTACACATGGTCTGATTCCTTTATAGCCAAGGATATGTAGGCAGTTCAGATACTAGGGCTCGGTCACATTCCCCTTTTCTCTTAGTTTTAGTCTCTCCAAATAAGGGCTGGGTCAAAAAAACCTGTCTAGTCGTTCTTTGTCTGAAAACTCTTCGTGTTTCCAATCAAAGAGGGACAACTGTAGACATGTGATTTTTGACCCTCCCCGAGATTTTTCATATTTTAGCATGTAAATTTTTAATTTAGGCCTAATATAGCTATTTCAACTAATTTTGACTTCTTTACTTTATTTTCGTCATGAAAATGGAAAATTACAAAAAATATTTTAGATTACGTATCTTTCATAAATTTAAATAGAAAATATATAAAAAAAAATAGTACTTTATTTTTATCTTTACATAATCTTGAAAATACAAAAAATACGTAATAGTTTCATGTTAGCTTTTGGATTGTGTAGTATTTTTATCTTATTTTAAAAGGAGTCAATTAAGGTGTTGAATCACAATTTTAAGAGTTTTAGAGTCCAATTCTTGGCCCAATTCGGATTAGTCCATTAAGCTTAGGGAACCTTCTAGACTCTTCTTTGGAACAAAAACAAATAAAAAAGACCCTAAGGACCTAATAAACAAAAGACCTAAGGACTAATGAGCAAAAAAAATACAAAATATAACCCTAGACCCTACACCTATAAAAGCTAAGTCTAATCAACCAAAAGGGAGGAGGAAAAAAGAAAAAAATCTAGAGCGCAGTTTTACACAGACAGGAACCCCCCCCCCCACCCCCAAGACCATCTTCTTCGCACCCCACCACCCCCTAACCTGATCTTCTTCTTCATGAAATGAAAGGCCTAAGGAAAAATACAGGAGCTAACCTAAAACACAGACCCGACCCTCCCCTGCTCTCCTTCTTCTTGAAGCAGCCATTTTCGTGGATAATCCTTAACAAAAGACACAACAACCAGCAACCAAACGACCTAAACTAGTCGCTCTTCGCCGGAAGCATGAAGCAGCGATGTCACCAGCGTCGATAGTAGTCCAAACGCGTCACCAAATAGCTGCTCATGTTGTTCTCTTATCAGTCGTAGATCCTATTTTTTCGGTGAGGGAGTCGAGTTCGTGTGGTTGATGCTCATTGTTCGAGTTTTCCGATCGAGGTCCTGCTGCTCTTGTTCGGAGGTAGTGGAAGTCGTTGTGGGTATCAAAGTTCGGATCAACATCGTAGGGGAACATTTGCTTTTCTTGTTCGCTACCTCTGGTCCGATTTTTGTGTTTCAGTTTTTGCTAGCAACGACCTTGCTGTTGTACAAATCTTGGCTTGGGTGTTTATTTATAATATATTGGAAAAGGTTTATTTTAGCTGTTGTTATCTGTTGAATTTTGGCTAAGTTTCGTTCAAGTGGTTGATAGAATTGTTGTACCGTGATGCTTGCTGGGCTGTCATTTGCCAGTATTTGAATTTACTTTGGTAAAATTAGGTAAGTCATGAAACCTTTGCACCTATCTTTGATTGGGTAGTGAAATCGTGTGAATGCTGATTTAGAATATTTATGTAATCACTTTTGTTATGCTGGTTTTCAGTCATATCCTTCTTGCTTAAGAGCCCTCTTCCCTCCTCTGCATAATTTCTTGTAAATGCCTTTCGTGATTAATTGTTGACGATTATTTGTTTGTCACAGTGAGTAAATTTAAAGTAATGTGCTGGCAATTTTTATGACTTATTGTTTGGAACCCTGTTGCATCTAATTGTGTGTTGAATGACTGGTAACAAAAATGGTTGGCTAGGAATGTTGAAATCAGGTAGAGTTCTCTTTGATTGATTTGCTCGTAGACAACATCACAAGTATGACGAGTGCCGCCATATTGATATTGCTTTCACTAGCTGAAATATCCGTTCCATTGAAAAACCTTAGAACAAAATTTTGGAATTAAAGTAAATTGGCTTTTGCGTTAATAAAGGGTGGATTATACTTGTTGTTTTATGATTTTAAATTGTTGTATCATACACTTGTTTCGTAAATAAAACCCCTAAACCCATGACCCTCATTTAATTAATTTTGTTTAAGTCCTTAGAATTCGAGGCGTGCCATCTAGTGGAATTTCCATGGCCCTCGCAAAGTGCAAACGCGTAGTTGCTTTAGGCGCGTTGTTTTAATAATTTACCTTCCTAAACTCGGGTGTGCATTTCATGTGACCAAAATCCAAATCTTAGCAACGCTAAATAAAATGTGTCTCAGACTTCGGGTGCATTTCATGTGGCATGGTCCAAAGACGTGTTTTAGATGACGTTGAAATCTTCCTTAAAATAATTTAAAGCGGTTTAAAGCTAAAATGCACATAGGTCTAAAAGTGTTTTTAAAATCAAATAATTGAGCCAAAAAATAACAATTGAGCGACCGTGCTAGAACCACAGAACTCGGGAATGCCTAACACCTTCTTCCGGGTTAACAGAATTTCTTACCCGGATTTCTGTGTTCGCGGACTGTAAAACAGAGTCAATCCTTTCCTCGATTCGGGATTCGAACCGTTGACTTGGAACACCATAAAATTATCCCAAGTGGCGACTCTGAATCTTTAAATGAAATAATCCTATTTCGGTTGTCCTTTAATTGGAAAAACTCCCTTATACCCTTCCGGGGGTGTGTAAAAGGAGGTGTGACAATAATTATATGTTATAAATCATTTTAGTACATTCAATTTATTTCCAGGATTTAATTTACTATTTTTATAAAAAATAAAAAGGGAAAAATGGCTATTTAAAATCTAGCCAGATTTCATTTCGATTGTAGCCAAAATTCTACCCCAATTAAACCCAATTGAACCCCAGCCCAATTCCTAAAATTACCTGACCCACAACCCGTTTGAATGACCCGCCCCTCTCTCCTTTTAATCCAGGTCGTTGATCGAAATAATCAACGGCCACATTTTGACCTTACCTTTATTAATTCACCAACACCCCCAACCCTAATTATTTCCACCTACCAGCCGCCTCTGAAACCCCCCCCCCCCCATTCTTTCAAACTCTCTCGAAGCTTCTCAAACCCTGTCGCCTTCCACCGCTTCCGCCCTGAAAGCCACCGGAATCCATGGCTTCCAATGCTATGAAAGCCCAATACCCACCTCCTCTTGCTCCTACATGCCTTGTTTTTGAAGGTTCAAGGCCTGACCACGACGAAGTTTGGCCCAGGCTTCGTTCGATTCGAGTTCCACGACCATCTCCAGCCTTATTCTAGCGTACCATGGTTGTTCGAGCCTGATTTTGACCTCTCCGACTTAGATCGGTGACTCTTCAAAGCCTTTATCACTACTAGGGTTCTTCTGAAACCCTAACCCTTTGAGGTTTTTTTGATTTCCTTAGATCTGTTCCAGATCCATGCTTTCCTTAAGGTCTTAAACGATTTTCCTGCCTTTTCTTTCAAAAAAACCAACTTTCAAAATCTTTCTTTTCCGATCTAGGATTTTTCGGAAAATATTTAAATGTTTCTCTGACTTACCTTTTTCCTTTTTGTGTGTATTTGCCTCTACTATGTCCTTGTATTTTCTTCTACCATGTTCTTGTATGCTTCTTCTGCTGTATTTTCCTATACTGTGTTCTCGTATTCTTTTTCTACTGTATTTCTTCTCTACTGTGTTCTGGTGTGTTTCTCCTACTGTATTTTTCATTACTATGTTCTTAAGTTCCACCTACTTTTTAGCATGCTTCTCCTACTGTTCTTATCAGTTTTTTCCATTATGTTTCATATTAGCTTCTTCTACTCTATTTTCTTTGAATTCTTCTACTATGTTCTGCGTATTACTTCCTATCATTGTTTTCTCATGAGTTTCTGCTACTGAAAGAAATATGCAAGAGGTTTCAGTTCTTGTCTGAGTCCTCTGAGCCTATTTCTATCACTTGCCTTCTCATCTCTGTACTTGATTAATGGTGGAAACTCTAGAATTTGGGGGTTCTTCCAAGTTTGGTTATGTGATTTGCTTGAACTCAGGTTTCATTTCAAAATCCCTAACTCTTTCAGATCAACTTCAAGTTTCTGAACTGAGTTTGGACATCCTTGTTTTCATATGATTCTGACCTTTTGCTAAACTCTTCTACACTGGATTTTTCTACCGATTTTACAATGACACGACAATTTTCTTTCATGCTTAACATGTTCGTATGCTCCTTATATATGATGAACTTCCCTCTAAGGTGGCTTTCAAATTTGTGATTAGTTCATACATCCCTCTGAATATGGTCTGATTAATTTCTTTCCATTGTTTGCGGATTTTCTCTGTGACTCGACCTAAGTTAAGACCCTTCTCAGCTTTTGCGACTTGGTTCATTCATGGGTCAATAATTACAAGATCCCTAACCTTTGATTTACTGGCTGTTAATTGATTTTTTACCTTATTTGTACAACCGTGTACTTCAAAACCCTATCCTTAAATAACGTTTTATGTATTTGCCCCTAATTACCTACTTTGCACAAAAGTGTTTGTTTAATTACTTTCCTTAAATAGTTTTACCCGTTTGAATATAAATTCCTTAATTAAAGGAAGTCTTGTGTGATTGATTCTTGATTGATATTCAGTTTCTTAATTTTTTTTTTTTACCTATTTTCTGCCAGATTTTTACACTATAAAAGGCACGATCCTTTTCACAAACTAAAAAGAAAAAAAATAATCCTTCTGAACTCACACTCTCTCAATAATATTCTTTTCTTGTCTGCACTATGGCCTGTTTACAAGACCTACTGCATTTCCTTTATTTGTTTCTTTGAAACTGGTATGTCCTAATTTAAGCTTCAGCATCACAACAATGTTTTTCCATATTTATTTATTGTTTCTATAGAGTTCAATGTTTAAACTAGCATGCTGATTTCTATCTATCTGTTTCTGCTATGAATCCCTGCTCCCTACCCCCTTATGTGTTTTGAGTTATGGTTTAAAACATGGCAATATGTAAGTTATTGTCCATGGATTGAACTTGGTCCCTTAGGGGGATCCTAACCTCTAAACAGTGTGTTTTAACATGCTTATGGGTGTGCCAGCACTTCCCATTGCTGGGTATGCCCATTAGCCTGTCTTTGCCTATTTACCACTTCCCCATTCCCTATACCCCTATGTGTATTGATGTGAGCTATTTTCCCTTTCCCTTTCCCCTCTCAGAATTCTATTCCTGCACTTGCACTCTCTCTTAGTCCCTAAGTTTTTCCCCCTCTTGTGAGCCTTGACTTGGAACCTTGAGTTCCCTCTGAACTTGGACACCTGAGGGCTGGCCCTTTCACACTGCTCTATGTCCTAATCTGGTGATGCATTTGGGTGTAAGCACTGCCCGGAGTTCATATGAGACTCTTAGGGAACTTTGACACACCCCAAATGGGAGAAAGGCTTTGAAATATGACCTCTTGGAGTTGGTTTACTTCATACTTCAGACAGGAAGTTTGAATCAGGCTCTTTTTGGTTGTACTTTTTAATTTCCGATGTATTTTTTTACTTTACTTTTCTAGGTTGTAATAACTTTGTAGTCTCAGGGATGGTTAGTGAAAAAGGGAGGGGTAACCATGTATGCAAAAGGGGTAGATATCCTTCCTATAAGAGTTTCTGAATTTTTGCACTCTTATATATAGATACCATATCTATAGGAATCCTGCATTCTCTCATATAGATACCATGTCTATAGGAATCCTGCATTCTCTCATATAGATACCATGTCTATAATTACCTAAAAATCTGAATTCTGTATATGCACATAGAGATTATGCCTATAGGTCTTTCTGAACCTTGCATATCCATTCTTCATTAGGCAATCATGCTTGTAGGTCTTAATAATCAACCGCAATTAGATATCATGTTCATAGGTCTTAAACGAAATTCAGCACCTAGATATCATGCTTATAGGGTTTCTACATTTTACTATATCTATGAAAGTGTTTAAAATCAACAACACGTAGAAAGCATGCCTATAGGAGCTATTAATCAAGTCTGAACTGTTTCACTCGCTTATAAGTCTAAAACCGGCAATAATGATGCATTACCAGTTGCAAAACTTAAGATATTTTGCTAAAACTCGCCCTTCTTTAATAACTGACAACTTCTCTTAAATCAGTATGTAATCATCTCATATCCTTGTTCCTAAAGTCTGTAGATATCATGCCTATAGGGTTTTCGTCAAACACTTAGGCAAGCCATAGGGTAAAAGTTTATAAATTGAATCTGTTGTTATTAACTACAACCAGCAGGCAAGCCTGATTCGGGTTTCTTATCTGAATTATGTGATAAATCAGTTTGCTTCAACCTTTAAGTTTAATCAGGCCCTAAACAATATGTGTAAGTCATGCTACTTACTTGCTTTCTTTGTTTAAAGGAGGTGTAGCTGAGCCTTTCTACTTGTTGTATGCTTTCCCCAATTTGCTATACATGTTTTTGTATGTCGCCTTAGTATTTTACCCTTTTGAAACCACAAATAAGCCCAATATCTCCTCCCTTTAGGATTAGTAGTCCCAAATACCTCCGGGACTGATATGATCGGGATGGGTAATAGCATGCAATAAGTAAATGATATCATTCCGCGCTTTAATACCTTAAACAGGGCGGAAAGGGTAGATATGGATATGATGACCACGCGATAACATCACGTGTAGCCCCTCACTCAGGAGTGATTACCATATGTTGTGTGGGGTGATCCATATTATTAATAAACCTAGGAACCCCCCCCCCCCTTTTCCTTTTTTTCTTCCTTTTAAAATGTTTCTTCAAAATCAACTCTTTTAGTTTTCTTACTTGTAACCATCATGTGCAAAATCCCCTCTTATTTGAAGTCTTATTTGCCTACGTGTTGTTTGCGCTTAAAGTCACAATAATTGTCTGGCCGGGAACCACACTAGTGGATCCTGAGGGGTGCCTAACACCTTCCCCTTGGGATAATTTCAAGCCCTTACCTAATCTCTAGTTACTCAAAACAAACCCTTTTTAGTGTTCTAATGCACTTTAATCATTAGGTGGTGACTCTTCTATTCAAAACCCAATTCCCAAAGGGGAACGAGTTGTCCTCCCAAATGTCATAAACCCGATTTCACGAGAAAAAGGGGGCGCGATAGCGTGACGACTCTGCTGGGGATTTTTAGGCTTTTACCATGTCAGACTATTATTGTGAATTTATGCTTCTTTATGCGCAATTATTTGTTTATTTCTTTTAAGTATTCAATTTCCTTTTCGATTGCAAAAATGACTTGTCTTTTTGTTTCTTTCATTTATTACTTTCCTTTACTGCTTTCCTTTACTACCAATTTAAGTTATGAAAAAGTGTTGTATTTACTGCTTTCTTAACGTGCAAATACGTGACAATCTGCTTTAATTATTGCATAATCATGCTCAACATCATATTCCACTCGTGCCAAACAAAATACCATAGCAATGCTTATAATGAGTGATTGCGCTCTTCCGATATTATCACCCCTAAATTCGAAAAAGGCGTATTTGCGGTAAAACCAGTCGATCAATAGTATAGTCGACGGTTTCGTGCCTTTTCCCCTTGAGTTGTTCGCTCAAGGGTACCAGTCTAAAATCTCATAGAAACCTTACTCTATTTAACTGTGCATGCATCATGGTCAAACCTAGCTGAGTTAGTTGTGTTGTCCGCATAATGACTCTTTAAGATAGCCTTGTCCAAAGTCCACCGGGTTTCCCTGAATCCAAATAAACATCACCACGTTCTATGCATTTATTTGGAGAACTAAATGCTTTATGCTAATTGTTGGTATTAAATAGTCCAGTCTGGCGGGGGTAAGGGCCTAACCCTTTTGTCTTGTAGAAATATGAGGCACGAAGTCCCCAGATTCGGCATGGTCACCAACATCCACCCAAAATTGCTAAGCTGATGGGAGGATCTTCATTCTAGTGATCAGACTCTTGTCCGAAAATACCTAGGAAATCTACCTTCTCTCCTGGAAATCCAACCTAACAACAAGATCATAGAAGCTGCTACTCTATTTTGGGATTGTGATAGGTTTGTGTTCCGCTTCGGGGACATTGAGATGACACCCATTCTGGAGGAAATAGGAGGATTAACTGGTATACCATGGGAAATTCCGGGTTTGTTAATGCCGGAAAACCACAAGGGTAGAGGTTTCCTCAAAATGATGGGTCTAAAGAAGAATCCAGACTTGACATGCTTGAAAGAGTTGTATATTCCCTTTGATTATTTGTATGAGAGATACGGTCATAGCAAATCTTACCGTACTTATCCTGACGAGTTCGCCCTCAAATCATTGGGGCATCTTCACCAAAGGATCTTTGTCTTCATGTTTTGCCTCCTAGGGATGATAGTGTTTCCAATGAAGAAAGCAAGGATCCACACCAGGCTAGCTATGGTAACCAAAACTCTAATGGAGGGAATTGGTGGGCAACCATTCAACATAGTGCCCATGATCCTCGCAGAGATAGACCGAGCCTTGGAGAAGTGTCAACAAGGATCCCAACATTTCGAGGGTTGCAATTTGCTACTCCAGCTCTGGCTTATGGAGCACCTCCAAAGAGGTGAATACCGGCAAGAGCTTCAGCAAAGGGATTGGGATGATCACATAGCCTTCCATCATCCAAGACGAATGAACTACATGCCCAATATGTTCGCTCAACCAGAAGATGCCAAAAGGTGGTTAGAGCTGTTTGATAATCCAACTGAGGATCAAGTATAATGGATGTTCGAGTGGTTCCCTGCTGAGGAATTCATCGCCCGATCCAGGGATGTACCGTTTCTGATACTGATAGGTTTGAGAGGAACCTACCATTACGTCCCTCTCCGAGTTATGAGACAGGCTGGTAGGAAGCATGTTATACCAAGGGTCGACAAGATGAGTCACTTCCGGGCTGAATTTCAGGATGATGATAGCCCTTACAAGTGCCAGGCTCAGCATATATGGCATTGCAAAATCGTCATGGGAAGGGATACCATCAAGCCAGAAAGATACCATGCTGGTTGTACTCCATACTATTCATGCTGGCTGGAGGATAATCATAATGGTCTAGGTCAACCCGGGTTTGTTCGAGGTCACAGAATCATAGATGAAAAGGCCGAGGCACAGGTCAAATACAATCAACTGCGCAAGAGGATTCGGGAATGTGAAAGCGAGCACCGTGAGATACAAGAAGCCCACCAAAAGCTGATTGAAGAATGGAAAGACATGGCTATCAGTGCCAACAAGCGACTGGGATACTTGGAGCGGGATTTAGTAGCGATGGAAAGAAAATTTCTCAAAAGAATCGAGGATTGCCAAAATGCTAAAGGAGACTAGGGCGGACACCTAGCCAGAGCCTACATGTTGCTGGGACTTCGCGAGTTGGTGAAACTATTCGATGGAGCCAAAGATGTCGAGTCTAGGGAAGGTCTTTCTGGGACCAAGTAGATAGGAGCTTGTTCTTTTGCTTTAAGAAATGTAGTAAGGCCCATGGCCACTAGTGACATTTTATTTTATGTTATTTAGCGTCGTTTTGGGATTTGTCTACTTTTATCAATAAAATGAGGCATTTAGCATTCTAAATTCTCCAAATCAACTTGTCACTAGGCCTACCTCAGGCACAAGAGGTTCCCCAAATTAGGACACGATTTACATTCTTGCACTATGTATTTAAATATCGCAACATTTTTTCTTATAATTCGCACTGACTTGTTAACTTTTTTTTTACTTTTGTTTTATTTATCCCCCTCCCCAAAGGTTAGTTCGTGCACTCTAGCATCATCATCATATTCCACAAGATCCAAGGGCCCTTCATCCACTCCTCCTCCTAGCCCAATCAGAAATAGGAACAAAGGAAAGATGGAAGATTTGAACAACAACAGAAAGGAAAACTCAACTGAATGGGTAGAGGTCACTCATGGTACTCAGGTCTCCAAAGAAAGTGCGTCCCAACTCGAGGAAAAGTTGTTGAAATTTCAAGAGGAACTTGACCAAGTTCGGAACTTGGAAAATCTATCATTTTCCCTCACTACCCCAGATATCAACCCCCCACCTCCACACAATATCCCAAAACCACAAAACCATCACGCTCCTCACCACCACTGCAATACTTGCCACACTCCCAACAGTACTCCACTGCTCATCTCGGAACCTTTGAACTCCACAAATGACCACTTCCACACTCATCATAACACCCCCATCTACGTGAAAACCATGCCACACTCCACCCAACCCATTTCAAGCACACCCGAGTCTGATGATAAAGACTCATTCATCAGGAGTCTGGCTGAAGAGCTTAAGAAGTTGACTAGCCGAAATCAGGGTGTCGAAGGAAGTAAGGGGATTGAAGGGTTGAACTACGAAGATCTTTGCATACGACACGATGTCGAACTACCCGAGGGGTACATACCTCCTAAGTTCGATATGTTTGATGGTACAAGAGACCCGAGAGTTCATTTGAGAACATACTGCGACAAATTGGTCGGAGTGGGGAGAGACGAGAGGATCCGCATGAAATTTTTCATGAGGAGTCTAAAAGGAGATGCTCTGTCTTGGTACATTAGCCAAGACCCAAAAACATGGTCAAACTGGGTGAGTATGGCGTCCGACTTTATGGACAGATTCAGGTTCAATATAGAAAATGCACCAGATGTGTTCTACGTTTAGAACCTAAAGAAGAAGCCCACAAAAATATTCCGCGAGTATGCCACTCGTTGGAGATCAGAAGCCGCTAAGGTCAGACCTGCTTTAGAGGAAGAACAAATGAACAAGTTTTTTGTCCGGGCTTAGGATCCGCAATATTATGAGAGGCTAATGTTGATTGAGAACCATAAATTTTCTAACATCATCAAGCTGGGAGAAAGGATCGAGGAAGGCATCAAGAGTGGTATGGTTACGAACTTTGAAGCCTTTCAAGCTACCAATAAGGCTTTACAGTCTGGTGGTACGTCCAAGAAAAAGAACATAGGTGCTGTAATAGTTTCATAGAGGACCAAATCCCCTATCAAATACCAAGTCTATCCCATGCCTCCACTCACATATCAACCTACTCCGAACTACCAAACACCCTCACCTTCTCACCAAACTCCACCGCCCACTTATCAATCATCTCCACGTCACACATATCAGCCTACTTCGCCCAGATACTCCCAACCCGCACATGTTTACCAAGCTACAATACTCAACCATCCCACCATCAATCGCCTCCCACACATCAAAACTTTCCTAAACCTCGACCAAATTTTGACTGTAGGCCTCCCAAACAGTATACCGCCATTGTTGAACCCATTGACCAGCTGTACGAAAGGCTCAAAGCTATTGGTTACGTCACCCCTATCCCTTCTATAACCCCTGAGAACCCTTCTCAATGGGTTAATCCAAACAAATCCTGTGCATACCATTCCGGCATGAAAGGACATACCATTGATGAATGTCGTTCTGTGAAAGATAAGATACAGACTTTGATTGATAACAAGATTATCGTGGCGAAAGAGCCTGCTCCGAATGTCTGCAATAACCCTATGCCAGAACACAAGGGTGGAGGTGTTCACATGATTGAAATAGAGGATGATTGGGACCCCAAGGGATCGATCGGTTTGATCACAGAAGGTGATGATCCAAAGAAGCCAATAGTCACCCTTAATCCGATTGTAGTCCAGATTTAGCCTTCTGGGGATGCCGACACATATATGTCTATACCACTTAAGTATGAAGCACCACCCTCGGCAAAGATGCCAGCACCAATTGAGGTCAAGTTTGGGTTTCCGGCAAACAACCTGTACCATTTGAAGTTGCGGTTTTACCTTCCAAAATACATGCTCCATTCAGAGTAAAAGTGCCCATTCCAGTAGCAATATCATCTGTAACACCATTCCATACAAATGCCATACCTTGGGACTACACAGCCGAGGAAAAAAGAAAAGGGAAGGCCAAGTTCAGGGAAACCGTTGCGGCACAGGGTATGATAAGAATTGGTAGAGTTTATACTCTGGAGCATTTAGCTAAGTCAAGCAAGTAGGCCTCTGGTCGGCCATCCATCACTAAAATCGGGCCCAATGATCTCTAGAGAAAGATACAAGCCAAGGAATACTCGATCATTGATCAGCTGAACAAAACGCCGACACAAATTTCTATCCTAGTTTGGCTACAAAATTCTGAGGCACACAAGAATGCCTTGCTAAAGGTGCTGAGTGAGGCATATGCACCAGGCAACATCACCGGAAGAGAAATGGAAAACATGGTAGGGCAAGTATTGAAAAGTCACAAGATCACTTTTCATGAAGATGAGCTGGCACCAAAAGAGTTGAGTCACAACAAGACGTTGCACATCACCGTACAATGCAAAGATTATTTTATCACCAGGATCCTGATTGATGGGGGGTCCAACCTCAATATTTGTCCGTTGGTAACACTTAGGACATTGGGAAAGGGGCTGCACGAGATAAAGGATGAAGCCATCACCGTGAAAGCTTTCGACGGTTCCCAAAGGTCCACCATCGGGGAGATTAGTCTGTGTTTGCAAATGGGACAACTTGGTTCGATGTTGATTTTCAAGTGATAGACGTGCCGGCATCTTACAAGTTATTGTTGGGACGACTATGGATTCATGTTGCTGGCGCCGTAGCATCAACACTACATCAGGCGGTGAAATTTGAGTGGAACCACCAAGAGGTGATCATTCACGGCGATGGTAGCAATCCCATATACAGTCGACATACCATCCCAACAATCGAAGGCAGAAGAAAGATAGGCGGGGAGACCTATCACCATATCGAGTGAGTCAACACCGTCAACAAGGACAAATGGTGGGACAATAAAATTGAAAGCATATTGAACTAGAGTGGATACAAACCTGGCAAGGGCTTGGCAAGAACCTCCAAGAAATTGCTAAGCCTATCAAACTAAAGAAACATGGCACCACCTTCGGTCTGGGATATGAGTACACTTGGGAAGAATTTAATAACTGGTCGCCACCATGGCACGGTCCTTACTATCCACTGGAGCAGCCAATACCATATTTGGAGCAGACTTTCCAGCCAACCAATGTTATCTATGGGTCAGAAGAAGAGGAAGCACTGGCAGCAGTGAGGAATTTGTTCCTAGAAGATGATGATATGGACTGTTGTGTTGTTCTCGAGGAGGAGGGGGAGGAAGGCCCTTCCATACAGGCAGTAAGCAGAGGAGCATGCCTCAATAATTGGACCATCAGAACCACCAGAGCCCGGAAAGCCTCGGGGTAGCAAGGCTGAACAAGCATCATGCACTATCTTTTATTTTTACTAGTTGACTTTCCTTTCGCATTTTAAAATTTCGAAAATCAAGGAAGAAGTCACTAAGCAAGTCAAAGCCAAGGTTCTTAGGGTAGTAGAATACCCAACATGGTTAGCCAACATTGTGCCAGTACCAAAGAAGGACGGGAAGGTCAGAGTCTGTGTTGACTACCGGGATCTCAACCGGGCCAGTTCTAAAGATGACTTCCCCTTGCCAAACATACATATCCTAATCGACAATTGCGCCAAGCATGAACTGCAGTCATTTGTGGATTGTTTCGCGGGGTATCATCAGATCTGGATGGATGAAAAAGATGCTAAGAAAATAGCTTTAACTACACCGTAGGGAATGTACTGTTACAAGATGATGTCATTCGACCTGAAGAATGCAGGGACCACTTACATGAGGGACATGACCACCATTTTCCATGATATGATACAAAAGGAGATCGAAGTATATGTAGACGTTGTTATCATCAAGTCCAAGAAAGCCACTGATCACATGGAAGATTTAAGGAAGTTCTTCAGTAGACTGAGAAGGTACAACCTAAAACTGATTCCCGCGAAGTGCGCATTTGGGGTTCCTGCTGGAAAACTACTTAGGTTCATTGTAAGTCGCCGAGGAATAGAATTGGATCCATCAAAGGTCAAAGCTATTCAACAGTTGCCACCGCCAAAGAACAAGAAGGATGTAATAAGTTTCTTAGGGAGACTTAACTATATCAGCTGGTTCATAGCATAATCTACAGTTATCTATGAGCCGATCTTTAAGATGTTGAAGAAGGATGCCGCTACCAAATGGACTGATGACTTCTAAAAAGCCTTCGACAGAATCAAGGAGTACCTGTCAACACCACCAGTTTTGGTCCCGCCCAAGCTAGGTAGACCTCTATTACTCTACCTCACAGTATTGGATGGAGCGTTCAGTTGTGTTCTGGGGAAACATGATGAAACAGGTAGGAAGGATCAGGCCATCTATTACCTCAGTAAGAAGTTCACCCCGTATGAGGCCTAGTATTCTCTGTTAGAGCGCACCTGTTGTGCTTTGACTTGGGTAGCTCAGAAGCTGAGGCACTATTTCTGTGCATACACTACATATCTCATATCAAGGATGGATCCTTTGAAGTACATCTTTCAGAAGCCCATGCCCACTAGCAAGCTAGCCAAGTGGCAAATCCTGTTGAGTGAATTTGACATGTGACTCAGAAGGCAATCAAGGGACAGGCACTAGCAGATCACCTTGCTGAAAATCCCGTGGATGGAAAATACGAACCCCTGAAAACGTATTTTCCCAACGAAAGGGTATTATTCATAGGAGAAGACATTGCAGAATCCTATGATGATTGGAGGATGTTTTTCGATGGAGCAGAAAATTTCAAAGGAGTTGGCATAGGATCAGTCCTGGTATCAGAAACTGGTCAGCATTATCCGATCTCTGCCAAACTCAGATTCCCATATACCAACAACATGGACGAATGCGAAGCCTGCATCTTAGGGCTCAAGATGGCTATTGACATGAACATTCAGGAGTTGCTAGTAATTGGGGATTCAGATTTGCTTATACATCAGGTCCGAGAAAAATGGGCAACCAAGAACTCCAAAATACTCCCTTATCTGCATCATGTACATGAGTTGAGAAAGTGGTTCACAAAGACAGAGTTCCAGCATGTTCCCAGAGTCTAGAATGAGTTTGATGATGCATTGGCTACCCTATCATCCATGATACAACATCCAGACAAGAACTTCATTGATCCCATTCCAGTAAAGGTCCATGATCAGCCAGCCTACTGTGCTCATGTCAAAGAAGAAGTAGACAGAAAGCCTTGGTTTCATGATATCAAGGAATACTTGGCAAAAGGAGAATACCTAGAGCTCACAAATCCTACTCAGAAACACACACTTCGGAGGTTGTCCAACAATTTCTTTCACAGAGAAGGAATCCTGTATAGGAGGACTCCGTATTTGGGATTACTGAGGTGTGTCGACGCAAAGGAAGCATATAAACTACTAGAAGAAATCCATGCTAGGACCTGCAGTCCTCATATGAACGGTTTTATCTTAGCCAAGAAGATACTCTGAGCTGGTTATTTTTGGATGACTATAGAAATAGACTGCATCCAGTATGTCTGAAAGTGCCACCGCTGTCAGATACATACAGACATGATAAAGGTGCCTCCAAATATGCTTAATGCAACAAGCTCGCCATGGCCGTTCGCCGCTTGGGGAATGGATGTCATCGGACCAATCAAACTTGCTGCATCAAACGGGCACAGGTTCATCCTAGTAGCAATTGATTATTTCACCAAATGGGTTGAAGCAGCATCTTACAGAGCAGTGACTAAGAAAGTCATGGCAGACTTCGTCCGTGATTGTATCGTTTGTCGATTCGGGATCCCAGAATCAATCATCACTTATAATGGTTCCAATCTCAATAGTGACCTGATGAAATCCATGTGTGAAACCTTCAAGATCAAACACAAGAATTCTACATCCTACAAACCTCAAATGAACGGAGCCGTAGAAACCGCCAACAAAAATATCAAGAAGATATTGAGGAAAATGATAGAGAAACATAAACAGTGGCACGAGAAACTATCATTTGCCTTATTAGGGTACAACACCAAAGTCCGCACATAAACTGGGGTAACCCCTTACATGCTGGTATATGGTACAGAAGCGGTCATTCCCGCCGAAGTAGAAATCCCTTCCTTGAGGATCATACAGGAAGCAGAACTCGAGGATGCAGAGTAGGTGAAGAGTCGTTATGAGCAGCTAGCTCTTATAGATGGAAAAAGAATAAATGCAGTTTGTTATGGTCAACTTTATCAGATAGAATGTACAGAGCTTTCAACAAAAGAGTCAAGCCAAGACAGTTCACACTGGGGCAGATGGTGTTAAAGAAAATTTTCCCGTATCAAGATGAAGCCAAGGGGAAGTTCTCTCCTAACTGGCAGAGTCCATACATGGTCCACCGGGTTCTAACAGGAGGAGCCCTCATACTTGCAGAAATGGACGGAGAAGTTTGGCCAAAGCCGATCAATTCAGACACAGCCAAACGATACTATGTGTAATCTTTATGCTTTCCTTTATGATGTAATTTGAACTACACCTGAACTGATTCCCATTTAAGAGGGGATACGTAGGCAGCCCTATGGGTTCGGTCACAAGTCAACAAAATTTTCATTTCCCCCGCAATTGGAAAGTAGGGCAGAATTTTGAGAAGAACCCTCAAAATTCCGAAGTGATTTCAGCCATTCGTCGCAAGCAGCCGTCAGAAGTATCAGCCCAATAAACTGGGGCAGAATTTTGAGGAGAACCCTCAAAATTCCGGAGCAAGAAAAGTTGCAATGTCTTGAACCACGTCGCAGTCGTCGGTTCATCTAAACTAAACTATTCTTAATTATGTATTTATGTTACATTTTCATTACTAAAATCATGCATGTTTATTTCTGAAATCGCTCTGTTTAGCAACGCTACCCCAATGATACGGATAATATCACCTGATCGAAATCGAGCAGGTCAAGCAAAGCCAGCAGGGGACACGAACTAACCTTTCCCCTTTACAAAACTCTTGATTATTCTTTGGATGTAGGTACTTGAGTTGCAAAATCATCAAATATACCATACGCTCACAAGACAAACATTGGTCAGGAATAAAACTCTCAGAACTGTGGCACTTACTCACAGGTGCTATCAGCACACAACAGTGTCCCAAGCGGGCACAATGCCCCCAACAATCACAATATCGAAATCTGCTATTAGCTAAGAAAACTCTATTAACATTTGCCTTTTTATGTCCTGCATAAAGCTACCATTATACCTTCCGAGGTTAAGCGCTACCTCCATCTACATTTTTGCATTGCATAAGGCTATCATTCTGCCCTCCAAGAGGTAGCTCTATCTTCATCTGCATTTTTGCATTGCATAAGGCTACCATTTTGCCTTCCGATACTAAGCTCTGTCACCATCTGCATTTTTGCATTGCATAAGGCTACCATTCTGCCTTCCGAGACTAAGCACTGTCTCCATCTGCATTCTCTGAATTGCATAAGGCTACCATTCTGCCTCTCGAGACTAAGCACTGTCTCCATCTACATTCTCTGCATTGCATAAGGCTACCATTCTGCCTTCCGAGACTAAGCACTGTCTCCATCCGCATGACTTAAAGATCGCCACTTTATTTACATCTTGCATGGCTGAAATATCGCCACTTTATTTACATCTGCATCGGTCGAAAAATCGCCACCTTATTTACGCCTTGCATAGACTGAAATATCGCCACTTCATTTACACTTGCATGGCTGAAATATCACCACTTTATGCATTGCATAGGCTAAAAGACTGCCAAACACTACATCACATGGGCTGAAAGATCGTCAATCATCCAAAGGTGTCATTGTACTGAGGCATCATTCTCATAGCCCGAAAACGCCATGCCATGGCCTGAGGACCCCTTTTAATCTTTTGCATATCATTGTTCAAAGGCATCATAGTTCGGAGGCATCATTCTCATAGTCCGAGAGCATCAATTCATGGCTTGCGAATCCTTTATATACGCTTCATGGCCCAGGACATCATGGTCTAAGGACATCATCCTCATCTCCAATGACAACTCTCTTGGTCTAACGGGAATTTGCATCATGTTTAATTTTTACGCACAATATATGCTTGTATCGCTTACTTGCAGGTAAACCAGCGAGCAACAAATATCTCAACAGGAGTGTCCCGCTCTAGTTCTCGCAGCCCTTGCAGGTTTCAAGCCATTCACCTCAACCTGAATATTGCATCCGTTCTTGAAAGTCTCCATCGGCCTACTCCGCCGACGGGTCCTGAACTACATATGGCCTGATTCCTGTAAAACCAGGGATATGTAGGTAGCTCAAAAACCAGAGTACGGCCTAAATCTCCTTGAACCCTTTCGTTCGGTCAAAATTGGCCATCATATCTTTACCCGACAACTCTTTTATCCTTCCCGGGTAAAGAGGGGCATCTGTTGATACCCAATTTTTCCCCGTTTATTTTTTATATGTAAAATGCCTTTCAAATAGCATTTATATGCATATATAAGTATATCCCAAGGCTACATTATTTTTTCTTATTTTTTTAAAGATTTTAAATCAATTTACTACCTTATTTTATTAAAACAAACCCAATAATTATTCCCAAAATTATCATCCTAGCGATTCATTTATTGGATTCTCATATTTTTATCAAATATATCTATGATATTTTTTACACATTTTTTACAAATTTATTTGGTATTTTTAAGGATAAAATTGCATAATTGCAATATTAGCCTCTTTTAACGAAGTTTGGCCCAGGCTTCGTTCGATTCGAGTTCCACAGCCATCTCCGGCCTTATTCCGGCGTACCATGTTTGTTCGAGCCTGATTTTTACATCTCCGACTTAGATCAGTGACTCTTCAAAGCCTTTCTCACTACTGGGGTTCCTCTGAAACCCTAACCCTTCGAGGTTTTTCCGATTTCCTTAGATATGTTCCAGCTCCATGCTTTCCCTAAGGCCTTAAACGATTTTCCTGAATTTTCTTTTTAAAAAAAAACTACTTTCAAAATCTTTATTTTCCGATCTAGGGTTTTTCGGAAAATATTTAAATGTTTCTCTGACTTCCTTTTTCCTTTTTGTGTGTATTTGCCTCTACTATGTCCTTGTATTTTCTTCTACCTTGTTCTTGAATGCTTCTTCTACTGTATTTTTCTATACTGTATTCTCGTATGCTTTTTCTACTGTATTTCTTCTCTATTGTGTTCTGGTGTGTTTCTCCTACTGTATTTTTCATTACTATGTTCTTAAGTTCCACCTAATTTTTAGCATGCTTCTCCTACTATTCTTATCAGTTTTTTCCATTATGTTTCGTATTAGCTTCTTCTACTCTATTTTCTTTGAATTCTTCTACTATGTTCTGCGTATTACTTCCTATCATTGTTTTCTCATGAGTTTCTGTTGCTAAAAGAAACATGCAAGAGGTTTCAGTTCTTCTCTGAGACCTCTAATCCTATTTCGATCACTTGCCTTCTCATCTCCGTACTTGATTAATGGTGAAAACCCTAGAATTTGGGGGTTCTTCCAAGTTTGGTTATGTGATTTGCTTGAACTCGGGTTTCATTTCAAAATCCCTAACTCATTCAGACGAATTTCAGGTTTCTGAATTGAGTTTGGACATCCTTGTTTTCATATAATTCTGACCTTTTGCTAAACTCTTCTACACTGGATTTTTCTACCGATTTTACAACGACATGACAATTTTATTTCCTGCTTAACATGTTCATATGCTCCTTATATATGATGAACTTCTCTCTAAAGTGGCTTTCAAATTTGTGATTAGTTCATACTTCCCTCTGAATATGGTCTGATTGATTTCTTTCCATTGTTTGCGGATTTTCTGTGTGACTCGACCTAAGTTAAGACCCTTCTCAACTTTTGCAACTTGGTTCATTCATGGGTTAGTAATTACAAGATCCCTGACCTTTGATTTACTGGTTGTTAATTGATTTTTTACCTTATTTGTACAACCGTGTTGTCACGACCCGAATCAGAGGGCCGCGACGGGCACCCGGTGCTTTACTCAACCGAGTACCAACGTAACATATCTTTCTTATCATACTATCATGAGTAAATGAGCCAGAAAACTGGTCATGAGATAACAAGAATAAAACATAAGGGAATACTCAACATATGAAGACCCAAATGATATACAAACTTATATATGTGACATACGGACCTATAAGGCCGACATGACCATTTGTAAATTCAAAACATAGGCCGACAAGGCCATACAAGTGTCCCTACACCTAAAATCTGTCTACAAGCCTCTAAGAGTACATAAAATCATAAAGATCGGGATAGTGCCCCGCCATACCAATCAATACATATCCAAAGCATACTGACCAACTAGGCAACTCCGGAGCAAGTGGAGTGCACCAACACCTTCGCTGAGCTGATAGCCTACTAGGAGGACTGTCAACCTATCAATCGGGACCTGCCGGCATGACACGCAGCATCCCTAAGCAAAAGGGATGTCAGTACGAATAAAGTACCGAGTATGTGAGGCAGGAAAGCATAAACAAGAACAGTAATGTAAAGAGAGATAGAAGAGATACAACCTGTAACATTTGAGTGCCTCTGGGGGCTACTGACATGAAATTCATAATACATATATATACATGAACTTTTTAAAAACATTCGCCTTTGTGGGCATCATCATCATCATATCGTACCCGGCCTCAAAGAGGACTCGGTAAAAACGTACCCGATCATTATAAGGCTCGATAGAATCGTACCCGGCCACGTGGAGCTCGGTAAACCCAACTGATCAGTGGTTTCACAATAGGTGCCATACCCGGCCGACTATAGCGCGGTTCGGTAGAGTAAAATAGATACATATATATAATGCATGCTCGACTCATGGAATCACGTTCTAACCCTTTCAGAGTGATGTAAGGTCATTGAACCTTCGATTAAGATTTTGGACATCCCTACCATCAATATGAACCTTAGTGGGATTTAAGGATCATACACACTTGTTTAGAATAACTTTATAAGGAAAGAACAACATGGACGACCTTAGTTTCTAGGAGTAGATTCGTTATGAATTAGCGTACCGTTTATGTTCATGTCACTTTAGATCATGCCAAAAGAAAGAAGTAAGTGCCTTAACATACCTTGTATATTCTTCCCAACCTCAAGCTATGCAATTTCACGGCTCCTTAGTCTACAATAAGAGAAATGACACTCTCGTTATCGTTTAAGCGTCGTAACTATTATGTATCGACCACAACCTATTTTACAATGAAACGGACAGAACCTCCCCTATATATATGACTTCACACTAGTCAAAACAATCACAAACAGCCCAACATACCCCTATCACTTCATACACAACACGACAACCATAATAGTGTCAACCAACCCGAAAATGTTACGACGAACGACCAACAAACAACCTTGCCATTATGTGGTGTTTCTCCACAACCTTCCTCCTCTCAACTCCATAAAAATAGTAGTAAAAGAGACAACCCAATACCAACACGAAACAGCCCAAAAATATTCCCACAAGTTCATCAACTCAAAAATAATTTTTCAGTTTACTTAAACACGTTTCGACTTGTCTTTTCTTTCAAATTGGGAAATACAACCAAAAGTACATCATTATACCTCTTATCCAATAAACCAGCCATGAATTCAACTTAAAAATAAGTTTACAACCAGCCAACCATTACACAAGAACAAACAACATACCATTCTTTCGAAACTAGCTAGGTCTATTCTTTACGATCGAGTTACAACTCGCAAACGCATAGATAATGGAAGGAGAAGCATAAACTTACCTTGTAATGAGTATAACCCACGAAACCTGGTCCTTTTTCATCAAAAATAAGTTCCTCAACACGGCTACAAGAAGGAGAAAGAGAAACTAGCAAGCTGTCCGGACTTTTCAGCACTAGAATCGCGTCGTAACACCCGGAATACCCTAGGGTTTGTGTGTGATTTTTGGGGAGGAGTTTCAGGGGTTCAATTAGGTTTTCTTTGTCTGAAAGATAGGTGAAATAACTGAGTTTATAATCCCTTAAAAGTCCCCTCTTTACCGACTTAGTTGAGGCCTCTCTTTTTGGCAAGTAGGTGATGCACCTACTTGCCACTTACTAGCTGCGCGGTCTCGCGAAAATACAAATATCTCTATACTCCAAGATCGTATTGATAAACGGTTTAATTAGTTGAAAACTAGACTCATAGATCTTAAATTTCATATATAGATCATCCCTTGATTCAAAGTATGTTGGGAGAAAATCTCAGCTACATTTAACCTAAGTTTCAACTTATTTTTGAATGTAACTTGTGATGACCTTTTCCAACTTTTGTTCCACAACTTGCTTGACTTAAAAACATAAAACACGACTATCATACGACTAAACTAACTCATAACATAACCTCATCATCATGTTAATCACCCTTGTCTCACCCCAAAAGTATAGGTTATAACATTCCAAACTTGTCGACATTCGACGAAACTTATTTTCTTTAATTCATTTAGAGCCTAAGCTTTCCAACCCTTTTGGTACTCGTTATTCATGATAATAAAGATTTGTAACCTCCATTATAAAAGGATTAACCTACTTTATGTACTTTCAAAGTTGATCTCATTTCTGATCTTACATCAATTGACTTACGGATACTCTAACATACGAAAACATAGGGTGTAACGAAATTAAATATCATGTTCATAGGTCTTAAACGAACTTCAACACCTAGATATCATGCTTATAGGGTTTCTGCATTTTACTATGTCTATGAAAGTGTTTAAAATCGATAACGCATAGAAAGCATGCCTGTAGGAGCTATTAATCAAGTCTAAACTATTTCACTCGCTTATAAGTCTAAAACCGGCAATAATGATGCATTACCAGTTGCAGAACTTATGATCTTTTGCTAAAACTCGCCCTTCTTTAATAACTCACAACTTCTCTTAAATCAGTATGTAATCATTTCATATCCTTGTTCCTGAAGTCTGTAGATATCATGCCTATAGGGTTTTCGTCCAACACTTAGGCAAGCCATAGGGTAAAAGTTTATAAATTGAATCTTTTGTTATTAACTACAACCAGCAGGCAGGCGTGATTCGGGTTTCTTATCTGAATTATGTGATAAATTAGTCTGACTCAACCTTTAAGTTTAATCAGGCCCTAAACAGTATGTGTAAGTCATGCTACTTACTTGCTTTCTTTGTTTAAAGGAGGTGTATCTGAGCCTTTCTACTTGCTGTATGCTTTCCCCAATTTGCTATACATGTTTTTGTATGTCGCCTTAGTATTTTACCCTTTTGAAACCACAAATAAGCCCAATATCTCCTCCCTTTAGGATTAGTAGTCCCAAATACCTCCGGGACTGATAAGATCGGGATGGGTAATAGATTGTAATAAGTAAACGAGACCATTCCGTGCTTTAATACCTTAAACAGGGAGGGAAGGGTAGATATGGATATGATGACCACGCGGTAACATCACGTGTAGCCCCTCACTAAGGAGTGATTACCGTATGTTGTGTGGGGTGATTCATATTATTAATAAACCTAGGACTCCCCCCCCTTTCCTTTGTTTCTTCCTTTAAAACCTTTTAAACTGTTTTTTCAAAATCAACTCTTTTAGTTTTCTTACTTGTAACCATCATGTGCAAAATCCCCTCTTATTTGAAGTCTTATTTGCCTACGTGTTGTTTGCGCTTAAAGTCACAATAATTGTCTGGCCGGGAATCACACTAGTGGATCCTGAGGGGTGCCTAACACCTTCCCCTTAGGATAATTTCAAGCCCTTTCCCAATCCCTGGTTACTCAAAACAAACCCTTTTTAGTGTCCTAATGCACTTTAATCATTAGGTGGTGACTCTTATATTCAAAACCCAATTCCCAAAGAGGAACGAATTGTCCTCCCAAATGTCATAAACCTAATTTCGCGAGAAAAAGGGGGCGTGACAGTCAACCCCGCAAGTCCTCCTATTTTCTCTAGAAGCGGTGTCATCTCTATGTCACCGAAAAGGAACACAACTCTTTCACTATCCTAGAATAAGGTGGCAGCCTCGATCAATTTGTTGTTTGGTTCAATATCTAGCAAGGAAGGCAAGTTACCCAGGTACTTTTTCACATGCTTCTTGTTACTTGAGGAAAGGTCCTCCCACCAATCTAGCAGCAATGGTGGGATGTTTCTAACCATACCGAATCTGGGGACCTCGTGCCTTATTTTCTACAAAATAAAAGGGTTAGATCTTACCCCTGCCGAACTCGACTATTTATACATTCATGATCAACATATTGACATTTAGTTCTCCAAATTAATGCACAGAACGTGGTTGTGTCCATTGGGATTATGGAAAACCCGATGGACTTTGGATAAGGCTTATCTTAAAGGATCATTATATGGACAACATAACTGATACAACTAGGTTTGGCCATGATGCATGCACAATTTTAACCAGGGTAAGGTTTCTATGGGATTTTAGACTGGTACCTTCAAGAGGAAGGCTTGAGGGGGATGGCACGGAACCGTCGACTGCACCGCTGATCGACTGGTTTTACCGCAAATAAGCCTTTTTGAATTTAAGGGAAGTAAATGGGAAGAGCGCAACCACTCATTAAAGCGTTGCTATAGGATTTGAGATGCACGAGTGGAATATTATGCGGAGCATGATTTATGCAGCAATTAATAACATATAGTCAAGTATTTTCACGTAGGAGAAATAAATACGACATTTAAATAATTTAAAGACAGTTACAGGAAAAAGGAAAAAAAAAAAAGAAAAGTCAGTTTCAGGGCAATAAATCATAAATTCTTGAATAAAATAGACAATTAAATTCAAATAAGGAAGAAGGGTACGGGATAAAGTATGCTTGGACTACTTTGTGAAATACAAGTTTGTTATGGTAAGAGCCTAAAAGATATCCCTAGCAGAGTCGCCATGCTGTCGCGCCCCCTTTTTTCTCCCTTTTGACGGGGAAGTCCGGGTTTCGAAATTCACTGGGTGTAATAACTCATTTCTTTTTGGGAATTGGGTATTTGAAGAGTCGCCACCTAACGGATTATGGTGCGTTAGGGCACCTAGAGCGATTAACTCTTCGGTTGGTTTGCATTATTAGAGATTAGGGTAAGGACTCGAACTAACCTCGAGGGGAAGGTGTTAGGCACTCCTCTTAGTCCACAACTGTGGGTCCCGACCGAACTTATATTAACAAATTAGCCCATTAGAAGTAAAAAGTTGAATCAAAAAGGTTGCAAGTAAAACACATAGTAAGATAAAGGTTTGGACAAGTTGTAAAACAAAGGTTTAAATAAAGAAGGAATTTGGTAAAGAGAGGTCCTAGGTTGGTTATCCTATAGGATCACCCCACACAATGTCTGGTAAATACTCCTCAATGAGGGGCTACACGTGACATAAGCGCGTAGTCATCATATCTCATATCTACCCTTCACATCCCCTTATTGGTCATGCAAAGCGAGTGTTTGGTCAACGATTTCTATTGCGTGCTGCTACCCGTCCCTTCTTAATGGTCCTGGAGGGAGTTAGGACCTCTACCTATAGGCTGTTCTAGACGTAACCCTAAGGTTTTAAAAGGCGAAAATTCTAAGGCGACAATCAAAAACACTTAGGACTTTCAACACATAAAGGGAGCAATTAGAGGCTCAGAATTTCCTCCCCAAACAAACACATAAGCAGCACAGTTAAGGTCTTTTATTAGACAATGTCCTAAAGCAGGATATCTAAGTGAATATGCAGAAGACAAACAACCTCTTTTAGACTCAGAAGTTATACCCTAGCAGTTGCCTATGGACTCTTTTTAAAGCCTGTTTGGATCAGAAAGCATTAAGCAATAGAGATAGTTTCAGAGATGCAATTTTGAAAATGCCCTAAGGGCTTTCCTATACGCGGAGTACTGATGTCTATATTAATGTAGAAATAAAGAAGGTTTTGAAATGGACTACTTTAATACTTATAGGTAGGATATCTAATGATATTGAGGCCGTTCGAAAGAACTTGTTTCAGGAAATACTTAATACTTAATAAAACCAATTCAGAAGTGAACTAGGCTTGATCAAGTTCACTTATTTTGAATATGGTTCCTTATAGGCATGATATCTATGTTTGACACTGATTTTAAAGGTTTGCAGGTAGGAAAACACACATAAATACTCCTTGTACCAGATTCTGAATTAAGTCCTATAAGCATGACATCTATAAGTTAATCTGATTTTAAGACATTGAAAGCATGTCTCTTATTACAAAATTATCTGAATCCTATAGGCATGGTTTCTAGACGTGATAAGATGTATAACCTTATAAACATGATTTCTATTTAGTAGAACAAACAGATTTAAAAGTAAGGTCCTAGGAGCATGATTTCTACTCGTATTACCCCATAAAGCATGTATCTACCCACCCTTTTTCACTAAATACCCCAATATCCATTTACAAATTATTACAGGCCAATGAATGAATTACATAAGTAAAAATAGAAAATCAAGAAGCTATTCTATAGAGAGTCTCCAATTAGGCCCAGATTTCCCAAAGCCTCCAATGGCCTCATATGCCTCAATTCCATAGATAAAATCAGAGTCTAGGTGCATCAAAGTTTCCTAAGGATCTCAAGGATCCCGGACAGTGCTTACACCTAGACTTAGTAACCAAGAATTGAACAAGTGCAGTGTGGAAGGGCCAACCTCTATGCCAGAGTTTAGAGGGTTCTCAAGAGGATCCCAAGACAGTACACATACTGGAGGGGGCATAACTTATTGACTAAGAGTAGAGTGAAAGTGATTTACACAAGTTGAAAGGTTTTAGCAAAAGACTGTATTAAAACAAAAGTCTGTTTTGAAAGTAATTTAGTAAAGCAACAGAGACTGTTTGAAAAAAAAAGAGATTGGAGTAGTTAACAAATTCCAAACACCTTAGGATAGGTTCATACACAGCCAGGAGTCACAACATCAAGGCAGGTTTGGTAATCATAAACAGGGGAAAGGGGGTTTGGGAATACATAAGACACATAGTTAAGCAAAGACCTGAGAATTGGTATAGTCATGCCAAAAAGCAGCTAACTAGACATAGTCACAAGATTAGACATAAAGAATAGACTCACATCGAGGTGGATAGGGATTTGGGGAATTCATGGTGGTAAACATATAACAAGTAAACGATGATTGGTAGGACATACTCAGAAACAAACATAAGGGGAAATATACTGATCTCAAGGGAGGGGAAGACATGATAATATGCTAATAATATAACTATCAACTACAAGTTTCACAACAAAACCACAAATAGAAGCAAACTAGGAACAAAATGAACTAAAGCAATAAGAGAATAATATTGTGGTTGGAACCTTGAATTGAAACTAGAACATACCAGTAAAGAGGATACTGAGCAGAATGAAAGAACAAGAGAACACAAATGGTTAGCCTTGGCTTGCAGCCGGCTAATTTAAAGCAGTAGCAAATAGTACAAAAGAGTAGAAAGTTTTTAAGTGTGAGAGATAATTTTGAACCAAGAGTTCGTGTCTCTGCTAATAAAAGACTAGGATATATATAGTTTGAAAGCAGGTAGTAAATAAGGTAAAAAAATCATAGTCCATTAGTAATTAAGGAACTTGAGATCAATCAGTCAAGAAATCAAGGTAAGTCCCCTTTAATTGAGGAGTTAACTTTGAACAGTAATAGACATATTCCAAATAAGGAAAGAAATCGTGTAAGGCTAGACATGCCAATTAAGGAAATATTTTTTGCATAGTACAAGAATACAATATGTAATAGAGGCTAGGTTCAGCACACATAAATCAAGGAAAGACTTGAGCAATCAATTAACAACATGATTGACCATCGAATAAGGTCAGAAAAATGTTCTACAAGGTAAAAATCAGTAGAATAATAATGAAAGATCAATCACAAAGTTTCGGGGATGCAAGAATAGGAGGTAACACTGATTTAGCACCACTCTATAAGAACAAACACATGGTAAGAAAAATCAGAACCCTAAGAGGTCGAGTATGACAAAAATCACACATAAAATTAGGGATTCATGTAGAGCATAGTCTGAATTAGTAAGCTAAGCATGATACAGGTAGGAGAAGTGAAGAATCAGAAACATTGGTGAACCAAATAGACAAACTCACATAATAGGCAGGGATAACCACAACTAAGAACCATAGAAAACAAATGTAGGGCAAAAAACCATAGAATCATAGAAACATACAGATTACTGAACATATTATCAAAACAAAACTCAGAATCCCAAGGTTGAGGCTAAGAAATTAGGGTTTTCAACATAGACGAGTTAAAAAAGTAGTAAAAGCATAGAATTATTCGAGATATGCAAATAATAGTAGTTAAAACATGAAGAATCGATTTAAACAAAGTGTAGAAGAAGTTCCGAAAAACCCTAATTTTAAAAGAAAGTAAAACAACTTGAAATCGATGATTTTTGCAAGAGAAGTTCAAGAACAGTGTAAAACATAAAAGGAGCAAACTTGAATCGTTTAAAAATAGCCTAGATCTAGGAGGTGTGAACAAAGATTAGGGTTTCAGAAGAAACCCAAATAGAAACGGAAGAACCTGTTTAGAACTTCAAAGATCGTAACCAATATAGTGTGATTTTGCTCAAAATCACACCGAAGAAGCCATGAACAGCCAAAACACCAACCCTAGACATAAGTGGGTGTGGCCCAGGACCCTTGAAGGCCTCAGAGAAGATGAACAAGGCAATGGAGGAGCCATTGGAGGCTTGGGGTTGAAAGGTGGTCACCGGAGATGACCGGAGAAGGAGGCAGCGGTTGAAAAGGGATTAGGGTTAGGTTGAGAGAAGAGAGGAGATGAGAGGATTCAAAGATGGCGGGGGTTTGGAGATGATGTAGGGTTAGGAGGTCTTTTGAATTAAAAAAAGGAAAGGGATCGTATGGACCGTTTATATAGGAGATCAACGGTCAGGATTTGACTGGGTAGATGGATTTCGGGTTTGGATAAGTGTATATAGGGTCTTGGTCGGATATTTAATAAGAAATTGGGTTGGGGTTGGGTCCAATTTGGGCTGCAATTGAAATGCCAAATTTGGCTATAATTTAAATAGCCAATTTTAACTATTTAATTTATAATAAGTAATAAACAATTTCTAAAAATAATTTTCTATATCAAAATGATTTAAAATATGTAATTATTATTTTAAAAATATATGGACCAATTTTACGCATATACATGTAATTATACACTAAATGGGCTAACATTGCAATTATATGTAATTTAGCTTAAAACAAATACCAAATGCAATTATAAAAATGCATAAAAACATATTAACCATATTTTGGTATAAGTATAGAAATTAAATGAATAAATTATCATAACAATAATTTGGAAAATAATTATTGGGAATTTTATGAATAAAAGGGGAGAAAATAAACCAATTTAAGCCCTTAAAATTATGGAAAAAAATATAAAAATCTTGTACATGCTTATATATGCATATATATGCTATTTTGAAGGTATGTATGCATATTTAAAAATATATTGGGAAAATTGGGTATCAACATATTTCTTATGTGTTTTAACCGATTTCGTAAGGTTTGCTCTAACCCTAGCTCGTTTATAATAAAAACCCTATTTTTTAAATATTTGTTTGGTTTCTGAGTTACTTGTGTACCTACTTTGTCATATGCTTTGATTCTTGTGATTTTTCTTTAGCCTAATTAGATGTCTTGTGATTTTTATCTTAATGTGCCTCTACTAAGGTTCTTGGTTCGACTTTTCTACTGATTCTATGTGTCTATATTCATTTTTTTGCCTATTCATGATAAACCTATATTTTTCTCCTTATATCAGTAACTGATTTGGATTCTTGATTTGTCAATTTGTTTCGTTAAGACCTATGTGCTAATTCCTGACTATTTCCTTTATTTACAATCTTGATTAGCTTTCTTACCTTATTCGATTAACCATGATATTTACTGACTCTCCACTAATAATTTCCTTAATTACTTCTATCTATTTACCCCTAATTGCTCATTTGATTTTCTTTCCTTAAATGTATTCTACCTTTACCGTTGGTTAATTACCCTTAATTAAGGGAAAATTACACTAATTGGTGTATAATTGATTCTGTGTCTTTCTTAATTGCAGAAGGGTTGATTCCCTTTACCTTATTTTCCTTGCTCTTAACTGCTATATGTACTCTCCTTTATTCCTCACTTCAAGAAACACACAAACACTAGTTCCTCCACACTCTCAAAAGCTCTCTCTTTATTCTCTTCTGTTACTTGCAATTCTCACTAATCCAGCCGGCTGTAAGACAAGACAGGCTATTTGCACCATCTCTGCTCTATACTCTGTATTCTCTCCTTAACTGGTATGTCCTGATTCAATTTACATTCCAAAACTATGTGTTTTTCTCTGTTGTTGTAGTTCATTAACTGTGATTTCCAGTTCTATTTGCTATTCTACTGCCACATGCTCAATGTGTAACCAGCATGCTTAGATTACACTGCCTAATTATTGTATCACTCATCATGTTTAAGTTTGTTCTGTTAAAAGCTATAGCTAGTATACTGCTTAGCATGCCCAATCCTGCTTTAGATAATTGCATGTATCCTATTTGTTCACTAGTATGTCCAAGCTGCATTGTGTGTTTACTGTCTCACCCAGCATATCTAAATTCTGCTTGTTCTATATGTGATTAGTATTTCTAAAACTTAGAATGCTTCATGAAGTTCTTGTCTAGTTTGTTCAAGTCTAATGAGATCCTGTTAAGACATCTAGCCCTTTCAATGTTACTCTAGTTGTATGTATTGGTCATTTCTAAGGCCTATGTGTTCTCAACACATCTTTGTAACTAACTTGTCAATTCCATAACTTCTCAAGGAATCTGTGTATTTGTTCGCATTCACTAAGGTGTATTTTAGGTGTCCCCTACCCCTTATTCTTGTGTGAAGTCTGTTCTAGGACTGGTATTCTGATTTCAAGATGTTCTTTTTCATGCTTTTCCAACTATTGTTTTACTCAAACCAGTACAGATTTTCAGAAAACTCTTTTCATTCCTAAGACCTTTCTTTTTACTGTTTACCAAACTCTTTCAAATCATTATGCACTCTCACATTACTCTTAGATTACTAAGTCCTGCCCCTCCGGTATGTGTAATGTTTTGAGACCCTTGAGATCTCTCTGAACACTAGCATATCAGGGCTGACACTTCCACACTGCACATAAATCAGTTCTTATTTGATAAAGGTCTGGGTGTGAGCACTACCCGAGATTCTTGAGGTCCTTAGGGAACTCTGACACACCTAGACATGAAATTGGCTATAGAACTTTGAGCATTTGAGACTACTGAAGGCTTGGAAATTACTTTGGGCCTACTTCAGGCTCTCTATAGATTAATGTATATTTGCATTTATGTAATTTATTCAGTTCTTGGTCTGTAATAATTGATTGTAAACAATTATTGCGGTGACTATTGAAAATGGAGGGTAGTTATATACTGTGGGTAACATTGGGTAGATAACATGCCTATAGGGTTTATTTTGATTTATATGTGATGTGTTAGACAACCTGCCTATAGGATTTCTTGGTTGAAATGAATTCTACCTACTCTATTTAATATAATTAGATATCATGCCTATAGGGGTAAAGTAACTGAGGTTCTGTTTCCATTACATCATGTATCCTTAGAAATCATGCCTATAGGATTAAAAATTAGCTTTAATGCTTTAATAGAAGCCATGCCTATAGGGATTTCGCTTTGGTCAAATAAGTTCTGCTTGCTTCACCTAACGCTTAATTGGAAATTATGCCTATAGGATCTAAAACCAGTTTAGTTAGACCTTAAATCAGTTTAACTTTAACTCATGTTTGTAGATTCTGAATCGGTTTAATTAACTAATCTATTCGTTTCTTTAATAAGTTTCCAACGCTGCATTAATTAATATTACTAGAGAGCATGCCCATAGGATCCAAATTGCCCATTTTAAATTATTTACGTCTCATTGCATTCCTGATTAATGATTAGATATCATGCTCATAGGACATCACTATTATATGCCTAGTCAAGCTTGTAGGGCGACTAAAATTCTACAATTGTAAAACTACGCCCTGTATTTGTAAGTGCTCATGTTTCAACAGGTTTAAAAAAATCAGTAGGCAAATGGGTTAAGTTCTTTTACACTTTGGTCTTAACTCAATATTGCATATTCACTGCTCACCTAGATATCCTATTCTAGAGTTCCTCTTAAATATCTGAAAATTGTTGTTTGAGATGTGCACTTACTTGTTCTGTTTGTGGAGGTAAATTGTTCCCTCTTTAATGCGGTCCTAATTTTTTTGGTTGACGCCTAGATTTTTCTCCTTTAAGTACCTTAGGATGGTCTAGAACTACCTAAATTAGGGGTTCTAAATACTTCCAGGGCCACATGGAAGGGACAGGAAATGCACGCATAGGATATCTGTCAAGGTTGCTAGAACGTTTTAGGCTATGACCAAGGGGGGAATTGGGTAGTAAGGATATGATGACTACGCGCTAATGTCACGTGCAGCCCCTCGTTGAGGAGTGATTACCAGACATTGTATGGGTATGATCCTGTAGGCTAACCAACGTAGGACCCTTCTTTCCCAACTCCCATTGCTTAAATGAATTTACTTTTCTTTATATATGTGCAAGTTGTTCAAACCTCTCTCCTACTCCCATTACCTCATACCTGTGTTTAGAATGTAAAAACATGCTTTTATTTGTGAATATATGTTGAAATTGTTTATTTGCTAAAAGACTAATTCACATAGTTTAAGTTCGGTCGGGACCCACCGTTGTGGACCGCGAGGGGTGCCTAACACCTTCCCCTCAAGGTTATTTCGAGCTCTTACCCTAATCTCTGGTGATGCAAACTTGCTTTAACCGCTCTAGGTGCCCTAACACACCTTAGGTGGCGACTCTTTAAATACCCAAATCCCAAAAGGAAATGAGTTGTTCCCAATGAATGCCAAAATCCGGACTTCCGCGAGGAAAAAGGGGGTGCAACAGATAATAGTGATTATTTCAGTACTGATTCTGATAACACACGCTATTTTCACACTTGTTCTTGTCAAGAATTTTTGTTCTCGGGTTAAAACATGTCAAACTCACAAACCGCACTCGTACACGGCGATGATGGTCTTGGATATCATGGGGAAAACAATAATGTAGTTTCTCCAAGAGCCGGTGTATCGCTGGTTAACCCTGGAGAAGTGCCGATTGTAGAACCAGTCAGCGTTAGTTCACATATTTCTTTGAATACGGACTTAGGCGCAGGCCCCGGAGGAAGTGTACGCAGGGAAGTCCAATCTGGTGTCCAAGGGGCACAGGGTATAGGTGACAGGAGAGTTGGTCTCTAGGTAATATTCGAGATGCTACATGCTCAAGAGGTTGCTATCGCTGAGCTTCAAAGTCAACATAAAACTCCAAGTGTGTTCGAACCAGAAATTACTCGCCGATTTGAGTCGGTGCCTAAAAGATCGAACGGTAATGGATCGGGGACTGACCCCACAATTATGAAGATGCTCGAGGATCTCACCAAAGGTTTGGATGCCAAAACGTTCGCACAGAAGCTATTTTCTCATAGTGCGGCTCTGAAGCCCATTCCTAGAAAGTTCTGTATGCCCGATATACCTAAATACAATGGGATGATCAATCCTAATGAATACATCACTTCATACACATACGAGATTAAAGGAAACAACTTAAATGATGATGAGATCGAGTTGGTTTTGTTGAAAAAATTTGGGAAAACTTTGTCAAAGGGAGCAATGATTTGGTATCACAACTTGCCACCAAATTCCATTGATTCATTTGCTATTTTAGCAGACGCCTTCATGTAGGCACACGCCAGGGCCATAAAGGTTGCAACAAGGAAATCAGACGCTTTTAAGATAAGATAGAGGGGTGATGAAATTCTAAGAGAGTTCGTATCTCGATTTCAAATGGAGCGAATGAAGTTACCACCAGTCTCAGATGATTGGGCCGTGCAAGCTTTTACCCAGGGGTTGAACGACCGAAGTTCGATCGCTTCACGACAGTTGAAGTAAAATTTGATCGAGTATCTAGTTGTAACTTGGGCAGATATACATAATCGTTACCAATCGAAGACCAGGGTCAAGGACGACTATTTGGGATCCCTTTCAAGTCCAGTTCATCCAACATATTGGCAGTTAAAGCCCCAAGGGATACCGATAGGTAACCAAGGTCGAATAGAGAACGATATCAGCCATATATTGTAGATCGAAGAAACAAGGGTTTAGGGCGTAATCCACCTTGCAACGACCGAAGAAATGATCGAGGGCAAAATCCTTGAGGACTTATGAGTAATAATGGTTTGATAAACATACTGATCTCGTAGAATCACCTCGGTTATCGAAGTATAATTTTAGTGTCGATTCATCAGGAATCGGTTCGGCTATGGAAGGATCAAATACACCAGGTGGACCAGACCTATACAAATCGATCTGTCTTAAAGAAATCCAAACTTGATGTATAAATATCATGGCACTCATGGCCATAGGACCAAAGATTGCAGACAACTGAGGGAGGAGGTATCTCGATTGTTCAATGAGGGCCACCTTCGAGAGTTTATCCATGATCGAGCTAAGAATCACTTCAGAGAAAGAGACACCAACGGAAAGAATGAGCAGGAAGAATCACAACATGTAATTCGTATGATTGTTGGCGGGGTCGATGTTCCGCAAGGTCCTATATTCAAACAAACCAAGGTGTTGATCACAAGAGAGAAGCGAGACTCGGGCTATGTGCCCGAAGGCATCCTATCGTTCAATGACGATGAAGCGAAGGGAATTTCTCATCCGCACAATGCCGCCTTGGTAATTTCTATTTTGTTAAATAAAATTCAAGTTAAACATGTTCTAGTTGTCGCACCTCCTTTTTCCGCCACCGTGAGGGTACAGGGGGAGTTTTCTCCAATCAAAGGACAGTCGAAACGGGATTTGTTTGTTTGTTTCAGAGTCGCCACTTGGAATTTTAAGGCGTCCCAAGTCACCGGTTTTAATCCCTGAATCGAGGAGAATATGACTCTGTCTATTTAACAGTCTGCGCACCAGAAATCCGGATAAGGAATTCTGTTAACCCGGGAGAAGGTGTTAGGCATTCCCGAGTTCCGTGGTTCTAGCACGGTCGCTCAACTGTTATATTCGGCTTGATTATTTTTGATTTGTTAAATACATTTTTATTGCATGATTTTATTGTTACCGCTTCTATTTAGATTTAAAGACCCTTCTTTGAATCGAATCACGCGTACGTATATTCGTGTTATAAATTATATTTTTAAAACATGCGGAGTTGTGTCACGCGCACGTGTACACAATAATATAGATAATATTTTTATTAAAATAATCATTTTCGAAATTATGCTTTAAATAAAATCAAGAACATTCGCCCTTTGGTATAATTAAGTAGTGAACATCACATCTCGGGTTTTTATGAAATTAATAATGATATTCTCCGAGAAATCTCTTTTTAGTAAAAATTTGCTCGAAGTTGCGCGAACGCATAATCCGAATCGCCTTTAGAAGTATAATCAAGTCACGCGAACGCATCCTTAATTATGCAAATATTCTTGACAGTAATATAAATTCTCTACAAATGTTTATTGCATCCATCTATTTTTAAATGTAAGAGTCATGAGAAATCACTATTTGAGATGCCTCTAAATTCCTTGAAAAGAATTCACAATTCATTAAGTGTTGACCGCAAATTATATTTTTACGTGTGAATTATATTCCTCAAAAACCATGAGTTTAAAGAGTAAAATAAAAATAAAAATAAACAACGTGTGATTAATACTACCATTTTTATGGTAAATACAATATTTATCTACCCAAAAAGCGAATTGCGTATAAAACTTAGGAAAACAATTGATTTAATAAATGAAGTAATATTTTTTGAAGAATTTTCATTGTTATATTTGGAGCAAACGCTATTTACACATTTTTTGACTTAAAATGTTACAATCTATAAATCCCATCCTTCTTTTACACCACTTGTTTTTAGTCCGAGGTTATAATTGTTTGGTTAATTTTGCTTACGAAGATTGAGTTTGAGATAAATAAACCAATTCTTATATTCTGCCTATGCGAATACTTTGCAAAAACTAACTCTATATTTTGTAAAAAATCATTGACATTATTTCATATATTAAAAGAAATGAGTTGATCGCGTTCCTAAAATAACTAAGCCATTTGTTATTAAGAAAGAGAACTAATCTACCAATTGATTTAATACTATATTAACCAACTAAAACAAAACTGAAACTTAAACTAATAAAATTTAAATGAGTAAAAGACATCCTTATAATTCCAAACTTCATTTACTTGCCATGTTGAAGCTCTTCACAACATGAGTTTAAAAGATATGTACCTGATATTGGAAGCAAAAGAAAATGAAGATGAAAATCAGCAACAGTAATAACAGTGTAACAGCAACAACTGCCCAGCAACAGTAACAACCCAGTAACAGACCGGTGGAGTAGTAATCCCAAAAACAAAAGCTTTAAGCTTTGAATGAAACAACAACCATTAATACTAATTTCAAACAAAGAAAGAAAGCAGAAGATTTTTTAGTTTTTTTTTATTTGAAAGCTTAAATATTTTTCGGAATTTTCTATCTTTTAAATGTTCAGCCCTTTTCTCTCTCTTATTTTCAGATTTGTTTCTCTCTCCCGTTTTTTTCTCTCTGTCTCGTGTATGTTTCTCTTATATTCTGCCTTGTCTTGTGTTCAAGACTTCACATATATAATCCCATCCCATAAATCTTTTAATCAATTAAAATCAATATTTTTTCTCTACCCAACCCATTATCTTCCCACTCATCACCATTACATTAAATAAACATATCACACCACCCCATTTCATTTTGTCCCCCATGCCTAACATAAAATAATGCAAGATTCCCCCTTTAAATTAAATCTTGTCCCCCCTTTATATTAAATAATCATATCACCACCCACCCCATTTCATTTTGTCCCCCATGCTTCAAATAAACAATTACAAAATGTACAATTCCTAAACTACCCCTCACGACCTTACTGAAATTACCAAACTACCCCTGAACGTACTACAAATTACCAAACTACCCATCAGCTATAACACATCATTTAATCAAACTTAACCAAAATATAGACAATATGATTAATTTCTAACAATGTTCAAACAACAAATTTCATGAACATGATTTCTTCAACATTTCAACAACAAAGCACATGAACATGATTTCAACAACATTTCAACAACAAATCACATGAACACACAAAGAACAACTAAAATTTGATTTGAACAATATTTTAGCAACAAACAATCCTATTTTCGGATTCAACAACTACAACAAACAAGTATATTTAGATTTCTAACTTCAATCATATTGAACTTAAAATCAACCATAACGACATTACAACTAACAATTCCTATATCAAACTTAAACAAGATTATGAGACAAATTCACGAAATAATCATAAATGATAAACAAGAAATCAAACTATACAAAATTCGGATTCAAGATCATCCAAACAAAGTATGAACATGAATGAATCTATTTTAACACAACAAACATGACGGATTAAACGATTAAATCAATATATTTCCTTTAACACAACTAAATTCTTTTTAGACAAATAACAAGATCGACGAATAAACAATTATGAACTTAAGCTTGATCTTAACAATATTAACAATTTCTAACAATACATAAACACATGAAACAAATTGAAGAAACAATTAATTAAACTTCAATTTGTATCTAACAAACATTAAACTAACAAATATTCACTTAAACAACAATACAAACATGAAATAAACATGAAACATAACTAATTAATCTTTCGTTTGAAATCTGAAAAATTAATTTAACAAACAACACATGAGCATGAACTAAAAATTAATTCAAACGATAAACAAAACAAACATTTGCCGATTTTAGATTCGAAAATATCAAAGCAAAATACGGACAAAATAAAACTCAAAAACTACTAACCGGATCGAAATGAAATATGTACGGACTGTTTCGACGAACCTCGAATGGGAATGAATCTGTCCGGATTCGATGACGAACTCAACAACGAACTCACCTTCCTTGTAAACTTTGACGAACTCAAAATGACGCTCGACGTCTTCGACTAAAACGAAGAAGACGGAGGGAAAGGAGCAGCAGTCCGCAGCTTCAACCCAGCTGAAACGAAGGAGAAGTGATGAACGGAAGCAACTGGAAGTGAAGAAGAAGGTGGAACGGGAAGCAGCTGGTCGACGTTTGGACGCCATGGACGTGAAGCAAAAGCAGCAGCTCGGAGATGGCTTCCATGGTGACGCTCAAGCTGAAGAAGACGAAGAAGAACAGCAGCAGCTGAGGCTTGTTTTGGCCTCAAACTACTCGACGGAAGCAGCTGGCCTCAAGCTCATCCATGGCGGAATGAGCTGGACGACGAGGGCAGCGACGGGCTTGGCCGTGACGAGCAGCGGCGATGGGAGCTTCGAACAACAACTGACTCATCGAGGGCTGTGTTCGTTTGGTTGTTTGGTTGAGACACAGAAGCAGCATGGTCAGCCATGAGCGTCGAGCTCAAGCTTGAGCTCGACGAGCTTCGTCAATGGCGGATAGGGCTAGGAATTTCGGACGAAGAAGAAGAAGATGAAGACGATGTAGCCATGGGTGGTCGGAGAGCAGCTTTGTTGCTGCGTCAACTGTTGGACGGTGGTCGACGGGCGGACATGGGAGGGTAACTTGGAACTTGAGGAAGAAGAAGAAGATAGGAGGGTGGCGGATGATTTTGCAATTTTTAGGGTTTTCTTCATTTTGTTTTGTTTTGTTTTTCTTTTTGTAAAATGTAAGACAAAAGGGGTTTGGGTCTTTTGGGTTATGGACTGGGTCGACCCAGTTCGAAATGGACTGGGTCGTAGGGAATATTGGGCCATTTTTTGGGCCTGTGGCTTGAAATTGAAGAAGAGGCCCAATTCCGACTTTCCTTATATTTTCGCTCTCTTTTCTTCTTTTATTTCTCTAAAACTAAATTATAAAAATACTTAAACTATTATTAAGAACTAAATTAAGTTATAAAAGCACAAATTAACTCCAAATAACAATTAACGCACAATTAAGTAATAATTAAGCATAAAATTGTATATTTGGACATTAAATGCTAAAATTGCAAACGATGCCTATTTTTGTAATTTTTAATTTTTTGTAAAACAAATTTAATTACTAACAATTGTAGAAATAAATCCTACATGCAAAATGCGACATATTTTTGTATTTTTTATTAATTTAACAAATAAACATGCACAGACAAATACAAATAATTATTCAAAATATCACAAAAATATCACAAAATTGCACACCAAAGAAAAATCATTTTATTTTTGAATTTTTTTGGGAGTAATTCTCATATAGGGCAAAAATCACGTGCTTACAGCTGCCCCTCTTTGCCCGGAGACACGAAGGGTTTTCGTGCAAAGATAAAGCGAGCGATTTTTGCCCATCCGAGTACTCCGTTGAAGCATTTTTTGAAAAAGATTTGACCGAACCTTTGCTTCAAAGGTTTCCTACATATCCTGGGCTAAACAGGAATCAGGTCAATGTAGTTCGGGAAATTTTGGTAGCTGGGACTACCGTGGGACTGCATTGTTACTGTTGTTGCATGCTATTACCACTGCTTACCGATCTCCTTGTTACACCATGCTTAAAAGAAAACAAGAAGCTAGGCTAGAGTACAATTTGTTTTTGTTGCCTTGCTTCCTTGTCTGCTTGCATTTCTTCCGGTGCTTTTCTTCTTTTGACACATGTACTTGAGTTTGTACTGTGACCTCTTGTTGCAACCTTCTGTTTCCGGTGCTGGGGATTTTTATTGTTTCCTGCTAGGGATTCCTATTGTAACCCTCTGTTTTATTGTCCTCTGACTTGATCTTGAAATGTACGCCTCTGTTATCTGGGCGAGCTCCCAACATCAACAACAACTTTAAAAATAAGCGTCATTCCTCTCTTCAGGCAGGCTCCTGACTTCAACAACATCTTTGAAAATAAAATCCTATTCGAGGGCGGATGATCCCATTATATCCTATTCGAGGGCGGATGAACCCATTATATCCTATTCGAGGGCGGATGAACCCGAAATATCCTATTCGAGGGCGGATGAACCCAAAATATCCTATTCGAGGGCGGATGAACCCAAAATATCCTATTCGAGGGCGGATGAACCCAACAATATCCTATTCGAGGGCGGATGAACCCAAAATATCCTATTCGAGGGCGGATGAACCCAAAATATCCTATTCGAGGGCGGATGAACCCAAAATATCCTATTCGAGGGCGGATGATCCCATATATCCTATTCGAGGGCGGATGAACCCAAAATATCCTATTCGAGGGCGGATGAACCCAAAATATCCTATTCGAGGGCGGATGAACCCAAAATATCCTATTCGAGGGCGGATGAACCCAAATATCCTATTCGAGGGCGGATGAACCCAAAATATCCTATTCGAGGGCGGATGAACCCAAAATATCCTATTCGAGGGCGGATGAACCCAAAATATCCTATTCGAGGGCGGATGAACCCATTATATCCTATTCGAGGGCGGATGAACCCAAAATATCCTATTCGAGGGCGGATGAACCCAAAATATCCTATTCGAGGGCGGATGAACCCAAAATATCCTATTCGAGGGCGGATGAACCCAAAATATCCTATTCGAGGGCGGATGAACCCATAATATCCTATTCGAGGGCGGATGAACCCATTATATCCTATTCGAGGGCGGATGAACCCAAAATATCCTATTCGAGGGCGGATGAACCCAAAATATCCTATTCGAGGGCGGATGAACCCAAAATATCCTATTCGAGGGCGGATGAACCCAAAATATCCTATTCGAGGGTGGATGAACCCAAAATATCCTGTTCGAGGGCGGATGAACCCATTTTCAAAATCTTGGAATTGTCTTACCTCCGATTATTTTTCTTCGAATCGTGTTGTCTTGCTATCTCTTAAAACTTGAATTGATTTCCTCGTTCTTCCGAGAAAATTTCGACAATGGCAGAAAATCTTTTGCCCCAGTTTTGATGCTTTTCCTTGTTCTCCAGGTGGACGCTTGACTTCTGATATTTCAACTGTTCTTCCTTGTTCTCCACGTGGACGCCTGACTGCTATTTCAATTCTTCATCCTTGTTCTCCAGGTGGACGCCTGATTGCTATTTCTTTTCTTCATCCTTGTTCTCCAGGTGGACGCCTGATTGCTGTTTCTTTCATTGCTCTTCCTTGTTCTCCAGGTGGACGCCTGATGGCTAATACTTCCATTACTCATCCTTGTTCTCCAGGTGGACGCCTGACTTCTAATACTTCCGTTGCTCTTCCTTGTTCTCCAGGTGAACGCCTGATTGCTGGGGATAATACCACTGGGGGAGTCTCCTTTCTTCCCCTCCTTCAAATTCAATTTTTTTTTGTTGTTTTTTTTTCTTAACACTGCTGGGGATAATACCACTGTGGGAGTCTCCTTTCTTCCCCTCCTTCAATTTTTTTTTTTCAGAATTCATTTTCTCTCAACACTGCTGGGGATAAAAGCGTTATCTTCTTGGGATAACGTTGTTGAGGATAATGCTGCTGGGGAATTTTATCCCTTCAAATCGATGCTTCATTCTTCTGGAAGCTGCTGGGGAGGATAATGGCTCTTTGCTTTTCTGAGCACAAATGTCATCCCTTTGTTCTATCTGCTGGGGATCAATTTCCTCCATTGGAAACTTACTATGTTGGGGGCGACCCTGGTTCAAAGACCACTTCCTTGGTGTTATCTTTATTCTTCCCCAAATGGGTACCTAATTTTCCAGAAAATTTTCTAACTGAAAAGAAAATTTTTTGTCCCAGTTTGACAATCTTTCTTGTGGCATGCATTTCCGACATCAATGCCATTTCCTTTACCTGTTTTAAATCAAACAAAATTTGTTAGCTTAAAGCGTGGTAGTTGGTTGTGATACTCCACTGGGATGGCTTTTCCCTTTCTCCTTCCTTGCTCTGCATTCCACAAGGGATGATATTATTTGCTGGGGATAATCCTTTTCTGCTGGGGATATCCCTCTTCTTTCGTGGCATGGCTCGGAGACTTGAATTTTCCCGACCTTTTAGTCTCGCATGAATTTTCCAAGTCATGCTTATTGCTCTCCTTGTTTGTCCACGGGCTCTGGTCTTGAGGTTTAATAACCTTTGATTTCGACAAGGATATCTCTCTTGACACTCGTCGATCCTTTTGTCAATTCCCTTTTGCTGGGGATATCTTTCTTGACATTGGCCCCGCGCTTGTTCCTTCCTGACTATATCACTTGGATGTATTAGTCAGATCTTATCTTGGAAAGCTGATGGCCTATTTTGAAGTCATTTCCCACTGGTTTTGACCAAACAGACTCTACTGGGGAAATTTCTATGAAAGGAAAAGATAAAAAGGAACAGAATAAAAGACAACGGAAAAAGATGACTCTTTAACAAAAGAACCTATAAATAAAAACCTATCAAATGCAAATACCGACTCTAATGGTCATGACATGCACATGTGGCCCATCCTCTGCCGTCAATCGTCTTTCAAGACCTTCAATTGGCGATTCCCCATCTGATTCCCAATCTTATTCGACTTGTAGTGCCCGAAGGGTTTTCACTATCAAGCCTCTCTCATTTTGGTTTTTCTCTCAGCTTGCGTCGCCTTATGGTGTCCGTAAAGATTTTCACCGATAAGACTCTCTCATTTGTATCACTTTCCAGCTGGGGATTTGGAGTGTTGCCGGTATGACTCTCTCTGCTGGAGATTAGAGTCCTTTCTGCTGTGGAACAGAATGTTATGTTCGTCGGTAAGACTCTCATTTGTCTGACTTGGCATCTTTTGCAGACTGATCAGAAGGTCTTTCTTTGGACCGTAATGTGGGTTTTTTGGATAGGCTTAGAAAGAAAGGGTATTAAAGGCTCAAAAACAAATCAATTTGGGGTTCAAAATTACAACCTTCGAAATCATATTTGTTTATAACAAGCGCAACCCTTGCCCCAGTTTCTTGCTTGGGGATTATTTATTTATTATATATTTTTTTTTGTTACACTATGCATATTACGCACATTATGTGTACTATGCACCCTATGACCGAGCCGTGAAGCGCCTACGTATCCTCTTTGAGGAATCAGGTCAAACGTAGTTCCCAATTCCTCTGTTTTCTTCTGACTTTCTTTTGTTTTTTTTGTTATCATTTTTCTCTCATTTTTCGTTTTTTTTGTTATCATTTTTCTCTCATTTTTTGTTTTTTTTTGTTTATTTTTTCCTTTACATTCCAGGCTCGTATTTCCTAGTCATTGCTATTGATTCCGAACGAGGGGTATGAAAGAAAATAAATAAGGCTCAAAAGGGGTAACGAAGGATAAAGTGTTTAGGTAGCAGAACAAAATGCCTTCGTCATTCCAGTCTTCAAAACATGCCAAGTGCAAACAACACAATTGATCATAGATTTATAGTCTCTTCCGATGGTGCTGGACTTGACAATTATGTTAAACACTTGCTTTTTCATTTGTCATTTCTAAAGCACCGTTGGGCGACACTCTCATTCTCATGAACGACCCTCATGCCAATTTGGCGAATCTTGCATTTAACGGTTTTCTTTAAGTTTTACTTGCCCCAGTTCCACATGACTCGGGCTTCAAATAATCTCAAACTGTTCTTATTTCCCTTAAATGCTTTGATCACCTCTCCAGGGTTTTATGATTAACTTTAAAGACCAGGCCCAAACTGTGTGCACATGTCATGTCACTAGAATCGGCGTTGAATAAAAATGATAAAAGTACTAAACAAAAAGATGACTGGAAACAATAAAAGACCGGCTTTTGTATTAGACTACCGGCGAAATGGTTTGAATAATAAAACAAACAAAACAACCAGAATAAAATCCTAACACAGCCTTGACAAAACTTAAACAAATTGATATGACAAACTGGAAAGATAAGAAGGTTTGACACAAGACAATATTCGGATTACAACCCTAAGAATAATCCGGACAACAGAAATGACAACAAAATAAGACACCACCAGCTTCTCTTTTGCTAACCAAGGAACGGAGCGTCCTCCCACTTTATCAAAATTGGCATCTTTAGCCACTGAGCTTTGCATCAGTATTGTCTAGACCATTTCCAACTTCGATATCATCAACCTTAGTCAACAAGTCCCAATAGGATTCGAGTGCTTCTGCTATCAGGCCTGATTCCCGCATAGTGTGCTTCTGGGTCTTGTATTTCCGGCATACCACAAACCAACCACCTTCTTTCTTTGCGATTCAAAACAGGTTAGAATGGACTCAGTCGGTCCTCATTATTAACAACATCTCTTTTTTTCATTTTTTTTTCGATTTTTTCTTTTCTTTTTTTTTCGATTTTTTTTCTCATTTTTTGTTGTGGTCGAATCTTATGGAGATTGCCTACGTATCATGACCCCGCATGAATCAGACCTTGCGTAGTTCGGACCAATAAAATATAAACAATACTAAACATTTTTTTTTAATTTAAAACAAACTGGGTTTCAAAGGTTTGAAAATGACCTACAAACTCGAAAATCAAACAACCCACATATTCTAATTAAAGATTTATAACCTCAAAATAAAAAGGCCAGCTTCCTTTCCCCGTTTGACAAATGCAACCAAATGGCTATTTTTGCAAATGTGGCCCCTTCCAAATCTCACATGAATTTTGAGGCCGGGGAGGATTATTTTGACACTTTACAAACTTGTCCGTTCTTTTACGAAAATAGCCTTTTGACAACTGAAAGATACTCTAAGGCTATTTCGGCAAGAACGGTTTAAGACCCGGCCGAATGTGGCTTGACTTATTTTTGACCAAATATCCAAACGGTATTCACCTGACCGTTGACTCTTTGTTTTTTTTTCAAATTATAATAAAACCTGGTGTTGCAAACACGGCCCTTCAGCGCCTCGGGAACGAAGATTTTTAAGGCTGTGTGGGTCAACTGGACCAAATGTTTTAAAAAATGACCCAAAGGTGGCTGTTTATGCAAAGTCAGCCTTCCAGCGTCCCTTTCGGGAACATTCGGCTATGTCTGGATAAAACAGCGTCACCCGACTTCTTTATGACTCTTAAAATTTGACATATTATTTTTTGGCTATTTTTAGCAAAAGGGGAGGTTGGACACCACCCGACTTATTTATGACAAAATTAAAATTTTGACACGTTTTTTATTTATTTATTGGTTTTTGGCTTATTTTAGCAAAAAGGGGTTGGACCCGATGAGGGTTGCCTACGTATCTCACATCCGGTGAGAATCAAACCCGTGTAGTTCGGGCTGATCAAGAATAAGTAAATGAACTAACTTCTTTTTTTTTGAATCTGTGAAAGAACTACTTTAAAAGAAGAAAGGAAGTTTTTTTTTTTGATTTTCTTTTTTAAAAGAAAGACTTCTAAGATATTTTTTCTGAATTTTCATTTGTTTTTTTTATTCTAAAGAGAAAAGAAAATATTTTTTTTTTGGAATTTTACCTTTAATAAAAGAAATGCTTTCTAAAAAAATATTTCTTGAATTTTGAATTTTCTTTTCAATTTTTAAAGAAGAAGGAAAATATTTTCGAATTTGTTTTATTTTATAATATATATTTTTTTTATTATTAAAAAGACTTTCTAAAGAAGTCAATAATGGAAAATATTTTTGGATGTTTTGTTTTGAAAATTGGGAGTCTAAAAAAAACCTTTTCTAGACTTTTTGGCAGGACAAATATTTTTGCAACAAATAAAGATATATATACATTTTTGGAAATAAAGAGAAACTTTTTGGATTTATATATATATATATATATATATATATATATATATATATATATATATATATTTGCAACAAATAATAAAACCACTTTCAACGCGACTCTTTTTTTTTCATTTTGAATTTTTCAGAAACAAATAAATAAAACTATTTTAAAAGTAATACTCTTTTTCATTGTCATTTTCAGGGGAAGACAAACTATTTTCCTTTTTATATTTTTTATTTATTAAAAAAAAAGACAGAACAACGACTCTTTTTTTCTATTTTTCTTTGTTTTTAATAAAACAAACTAATAAATTTTTTTTTTTTCATTTTCTCAAAATTTCGGCAGAGTTTTGACAGTATTTGAGCATTGGTTTTTTTTTTCAAAAATAAACAGTCAATTCCCTAACCGCTATTTCTTTTTTTCAATTTTAAAATATTATTCCTGATATTCAAAAGTCAGTCAACACACAAATCCGGATCAAATAAATGCGCAAGTAGCAGCAAGTAAGATGCATCAGGATGGTCATTTTTTTGGTACACCTGTCCTAGACAGACCCAACCCCTGTGTTGAGCCTCCAAAGTCAAATGCACATGATGCAAACAATCGCTCCTACTAGGGATCCGGCATGAAGCTGAGTTATTCTAAGTGAAAAAAAACCTGAGGCATATTGTTCTAGCCCTGGCTTACCCAAGTGGACAGCTTGAGCCGAAATGGGGGCAACGTACCGGGAGCACGAAAGTCTGCCCGGCCTAGTTACTTGTCCCAACTTCGTCTTATTTGGTATGACTTCTAACAGAAAGGTGGGCCACGCGCACGTGTACACCATAAATTCAGAAGACTCAGAAAGAAGAAGGGTTTCGTAGCAGTTTTATATACACAATTCAGATAATATTAAAGCGGTAAAAGCATCATTTAGCACATTAGGCATATATCATGTAAAAATCAGATAATAAATAAAGCCAACTATAACAGTTATTTTAAGCTCGAATTCTTAAACCCTGAACCAGTGGTTCTGGGTTGTTTATCCCCAGCAGAGTCGCCAGAGCTGTCGCACCTACTTTTTCCGCCACCGCGAGGGTACAGGGGGAGTTTTCTCCAATTAAAGGACAGTCGAAACGGGATTTGTTTGTTTGTTTCAGAGTCGCCACTTGGAATTTTAAGGCGTCCCAAGTCACCGGTTTTAATCCCTGAATCGAGGAGAATATGACTCTGTCTATTTAACAGTCTGCGCACCAGAAATCTGGATAAGGAATTCTGTTAACCCGGGAGAAGGTGTTAGGCATTCCCGAGTTCCGTGGTTCTAGCACGGTCGCTCAACTGTTATATTCGGCTTGATTATCTGATTTGTTAAATACATTTTTATTGCATGATTTTATTGTTACCGCTTCTATTTAGATTTAAAGACCCTTCTTTGAATCGAATCACGCGTACGTATATTCGTGTTATAAATTATATTTTTAAAACATGCGGAGTTGTGTCACGCGCACGTGTACACAATAATATAGATAATATTTTTATTAAAATAATCATTTTCGAAATTATGCTTTAAATAAAATCAAGAACATTCGCCCTTTGGTATAATTAAGTAGTGAACATCACATCTCGGGTTTTTATGAAATTAATAATGATATTCTCCGAGAAATCTCTTTTTAGTAAAAATTTGCTCGAAGTTGCGCGAACGCATAATCCGAATCGCCTTTAGAAGTATAATCAAGTCACGCGAACGCATCCTTAATTATGCAAATATTCTTGACAGTAATATAAATTCTCTACAAATGTTTATTGCATCCATCTATTTTTAAATGTAAGAGTCATGAGAAATCACTATTTGAGATGCCTCTAAATTCCTTGAAAAGAATTCACAATTCATTAAGTGTTGACCGCAAATTATATTTTTACGTGTGAATTATATTCCTCAAAAACCATGAGTTTAAAGAGTAAAATAAAATAAAAATAAACAACGTGTGATTAATACTACCATTTTTATGGTAAATACAATATTTATCTACCCAAAAAGCGAATTGCGTATAAAACTTAGGAAAACAATTGATTTAATAAATGAAGTAATAATATTTTTTGAAGAATTTTCATTGTTATATTTGGAGCAAACGCTATTTACACATTTTTTGACTTAAAATGTTACAATCTATAAATCCCATCCTTCTTTTACACCACTTGTTTTTAGTCCGAGGTTATAATTGTTTGGTTAATTTTGCTTACGAAGATTGAGTTTGAGATAAATAAACCAATTCTTATATTCTGCCTATGCGAATACTTTGCAAAAACTAACTCTATATTTTGTAAAAAATCATTGACATTATTTCATATATTAAAAGAAATGAGTTGATCGCGTTCCTAAAATAACTAAGCCATTTGTTATTAAGAAAGAGAACTAATCTACCAATTGATTTAATACTATATTAACCAACTAAAACAAAACTGAAACTTAAACTAATAAAATTTAAATGAGTAAAAGACATCCTTATAATTCCAAACTTCATTTACTTGCCATGTTGAAGCTCTTCACAACATGAGTTTAAAAGATATGTACCTGATATTGGAAGCAAAAGAAAATGAAGATGAAAATCAGCAACAGTAATAACAGTGTAACAGCAACAACTGCCCAGCAACAGTAACAACCCAGTAACAGACCGGTGGAGTAGTAATCCCAAAAACAAAAGCTTTAAGCTTTGAATGAAACAACAACCATTAATACTAATTTCAAACAAAGAAAGAAAGCAGAAGATTTTTTAGTTTTTTTTTATTTGAAAGCTTAAATATTTTTCGGAATTTTCTATCTTTTAAATGTTCAGCCCTTTTCTCTCTCTTATTTTCAGATTTGTTTCTCTCTCCCGTTTTTTTTCTCTCTGTCTCGTGTATGATTCTCTTCTATTCTGCCTTGTCTTGTGTTCAAGACTTCATATATATAATCTCATCTCATAAATCTTTTAATCAATTAAAATCAATACTTTTTCTCTACCCAACCCATTATCTTCCCACTCATCACCATTACATTAAATAAACATATCACACCACCCCATTTCATTTTGTCCCCCATGCCTAACATAAAATAATGCAAGATTCCCCCTTTAAATTAAATCTTGTCCCCCCTTTATATTAAATAATCATATCACCACCCACCCCATTTCATTTTGTCCCCCATGCTTCAAATAAACAATTACAAAATGTACAATTCCTAAACTACCCCTCACGACCTTACTGAAATTACCAAACTACCCCTGAACGTACTACAAATTACCAAACTACCCATCAGCTATAACACATCATTTAATCAAACATAACCAAAATATAGACAATATGATTAATTTCTAACAATGTTCAAACAACAAATTTCATGAACATGATTTCTTCAACATTTCAACAACAAAGCACATGAACATGATTTCAACAACATTTCAACAACAAATCACATGAACACAAATTGAACAACAAAGAACAACTAAAATTTGATTTGAACAATATTTTAGCAACAAACAATCCTATTTTCGGATTCAACAACTACAACAAACAAGTATATTTAGATTTCTAACTTCAATCATATTGAACTTAAAATCAACCATAACGACATTACAACTAACAATTCCTATATCAAACTTAAACAAGATTATGAGACAAATTCACGAAATAATCATAAATGATAAACAAGAAATCAAACTATACAAAATTCGGATTCAAGATCATCCAAACAAAGTATGAACATGAATGAATCTATTTTAACACAACAAACATGACGGATTAAACGATTAAATCAATATATTTCCTTTAACACAACTAAATTCTTTTTAGACAAATAACAAGATCGACGAATAAACAATTATGAACTTAAGCTTGATCTTAACAATATTAACAATTTCTAACAATACATAAACACATGAAACAAATTGAAGAAACAATTAATTAAACTTCAATTTGTATCTAACAAACATTAAACTAACAAATATTCACTTAAACAACAATACAAACATGAAATAAACATGAAACATAACTAATTAATCTTTCGTTTGAAATCTGAAAAATTAATTTAACAAACAACACATGAGCATGAACTAAAAATTAATTCAAACGATAAACAAAACAAACATTTGCCGATTTTAGATTCGAAAATATCAAAGCAAAATACGGACAAAATAAAACTCAAAAACTACTAACTGGATCGAAATGAAATATGTACGGACTGTTTCGACGAACCTCGAATGGGAATGAATCTGTCCGGATTCGACGACAAACTCATCGACGAACTCACCTTCCTTGTAAACTTTGACGAACTCAAAACGACGCTCGACGACTTCGACTAAAACGAAGAAGACGGAGGGAAAGGAGCAGCAGTCCGCAGCTTCAACCCAGCTGAAACGAAGGAGAAGTGATGAACGGAAGCAGCTGGAAGTGAAGAAGAAGGTGGAACGGGAAGCAGCTGGTCGACGTTTGGACGCCATGGACGTGAAGCAAAAGCAGCAGCTCGGAGACGGCTTCCATGGCGACGGTCAAGCTGAAGAAGACGAAGAAGAACAGCAGCAGCTGAGGCTTGTTTTGTAAAATGTAAGACAAAGGGGTTTGGGTCTTTTGGGTTATGGACTGGGTCGACCCAGTTCGAAATGGACTGGGTCGTAGGGAAGATTGGGCCATTTTTTGGGCATGTGGCTTGAAATGTAAGAAGAGGCCCAATTCCGACTTTCCTTATATTTTCGCTCTCTTTTCTTCTTTTATTTCTCTAAAACTAAATTATAAAAATACTTAAACTATTATTAATAACTAAATTAAGTTATAAAAGCACAAATTAACTCCAAATAACAATTAACGCACAATTAAGTAATAATTAAGCATAAAATTGTATATTTGGACATTAAATGCTAAAATTGCAAACGATGCCTATTTTTGTAATTTTTAATTTTTTGTAAAACAAATTTAATTACTAACAATTGTAGAAATAAATCCTACATGAAAAATGCGACATATTTTTGTATTTTTTATTAATTTAACAAATAAACATGCACAGACAAATACAAATAATTATTCAAAATATCACAAAAATATCACAAAATTGTACACCAAAGAAAAATCATTTTATTTTTGAATTTTTTTGGGAGTAATTCTCATATAAGGCAAAAATCACGTGATTACACTAGTGGATCCAGATAGCTTAGCAAACATAATCAGATCAAGGTCGTAAAGCAACTCGGCCTGTGAGTCCTAAACGGCTTCAACATCTCGAGTCCTAAACGGCTGCAACATGGCAAGTGCAACAATGAAGGGGGAGATAATCCTACCAGTAAACGTGGCCAGGACCATCAAAGGTACAAAATTTCATGTCATCGAAGGCGACATGAGATATAATACACTATTCGGGAGGCCATGGATCCACAATATGAGGGCAATGTCGTCGACCCTTCATCAAATGATTAAATTCCCAACAATATATGGTGTGAAAATAGTTTACGGGGAACAACACACTGCAAAGGAAATGTTTACAGTCGACGAGGTGATGCCAATATCAACACGTTCAGCCTTTGAAAAATCGGGCATAGATAAGCAGATAGCCAATTAGCAATCACCGTCCCCGGCCTCGATCGAATCGAAGAAACAGGTAATCAAAGAAGAAGAAGAGGATTTCCTTACTCCTCGAACTTTCATTGTTCACGAAGAGTCAGATGCAACCAAGCCAATGGTCGAGGAGCTGGAACAGGTGATACTGATCGAGCATCTACCCGAACAAAAGGTATACCTGGGAACGGGGTTAAGCCCCAAACTCAGGAAAAAACTCACTTAATTTCTTGTCGATAACATAGATTTTTTTGCTTGGTCCCATTTAGATATGACAGGGGTTCCACCAGAAATAACAACACACCGACTGAGCCTTAATCCCAGATTCAAAACGGTAAAGCAAAAGAGAAGGCCCCAGTCCGAGGTGAATCATGCATTCATAAAGGATGAGGTAACTAAACTTCTTAAAATAGGGTCTATTCAGGAGGTAAAATACCCCGAATGGTTAGCTAATGTAGTTGTAGTCCCTAAAAAGGGAACAAACGAGGATTTGAACAAGGCATGTCCTAAGGACTCTTTCCCACTGCTTAACATCGACCGCATGATCGATGCCATGACTGGCCATGAGATCCTTACCTTTCTCGACGCCTATTCCAGGTACAATCAAATTCAGATAAACCCAGAAGACCAGGAGAAGACCTCGTTTATCACCAAGTATGGAACTTATTGTTACAATGTAATGCCCTTCGGGTTAAAAAATGCAGGAGTTATATACCAACGCCTAGTTAACAAAAATGTTCGAGGAACAGATAGGTAAATCAATAGAAGTTTACATTGACGATATGTTAGTTAAGTCCATGTGCGCACAGAGGACCATTTGACTCATTTGCAGGAAATATTCGAAATCTTGAGAAAGTACAACATGAAACTTAACCCCGAAAAATGTGACTTCGGGGTTGGCTCAGGCGAATTCCTCAGTTTCATGGTATCAAATCGGGGAATTGAATTCAACCCTAATAAGATTAAGGCCATTGAGGATATCACCATCGTAGATAGTGTGAAAGTTGTACAAAGGCTAACTTGACGGATAGCTGCCTTGGGCCGATTCATTTTGAGGTCGTCAGATCGAAGCCACATGTTCTTTTCCTTACTCAAAAAGAAAAATGATTTTGCATGGACCCCGAATGTCAACAAGCATTGGAGGAATTAAAGCGGTACTTATCAAGCCTACCTCTGCTCCACACTCCGAAGGCAGATGAGAAGCTATTCTTATACTTGGTTATGTCCGGAATAGCGGTAAGTGGTGTACTAGTTCGAGAAGAGCAAGGTACGCAATTTCCTATTTATTATGTAAGTTGAACCTTAGGAGATGCTGAAACTAGGTATCCACACTCAAAAAAGTTGGCATTTACATTAATAGGCGTATCTAGAAAATTAAAGCCATATTTCCAGTGTCACCTCATATGTGTGTTATCCACTTATCCTTACCGAAATGTGTTGCACAAACCTGATTTATCGGGCCGATTGGCCAAATGGGCCGTCGAACTTGGCGGGTATGATATCAAATATCAACATATAACGACCATCAAGTCTCAAATATTAGCTGACTTCGTGGCCGATTTTACGCCAACCCTCTACCCGAAGTGGAGAAGGAACTTATACTAAAATAGGGTACATCATCGGGGGTGTGGACCCTCTTCGCGAACGGTGCCTCGAATGTGAAAGGGTCCTGGATTGGCATTGTTTTTAAGCCACCTACAGGTAACACTATTAGACAATCTATCAAAACTTCTAGGTTGACTAATAATGAGGCCGAGTATAAGGCCATGATTTCAGGTCTCGAGCTAGCTAAAAGCTTAGGGTGGAAGTAGTTGAAGCCAAGTGTGATTCTCTATTGGTGGCGAACCAAGTAAATAAAAGTTTCGAAGTTTGAGAGGATAGGATGCAAAGGTATTTGGACAAGTTACAGGTAACCTTGCACTGCTTCAAGGAGTGAACTCTAGACCATGTACCTTGAGAACAAAACAGTAAGGCCGATGCACTTGCAAACTTGGGGTCATCGGTCAAAGAAGATGATATTATCCCAAGGACTGTTGTCCAAATATCGAGATCTATGATCGAAGAGGGTCATGCCGCGATAAATTCTACAAGTTTGACTTGGGATTGGAGGAATAAGTATATCGAATATTTGAAAAATGGAAAGCTCTCATCAGATCATAAAGAGTTGAGGGCTCTACAAACCAAGGCTACTAGGTTCACATTGGATGAAGATGGAAAATTATACAGAAGGACGTTCGATGGACCATTGGCGGTATGTTTAGGGCCAGGATACACCGATTATGTTTTACGGGATATCCACGAAAGCACTTATGGAAACCACTCTGGCGCCGAGTCCTTGATTCGCAAAATCGTTAGAGCAGGGTATTACTAGTGTAGCATGGAAAAAGACACTAAGGAGTTTGTTAGAAAGTGTGATAAATGTCAAAGGTTTGCACCAATGATTCATCAACCTAGAGAGCAACTTCATTCAGTCCTGTCCCCATGGACTTTCATGAAATAGGGGATGTATATCGTCGGCCCTCTACCAACGGCCCTAGGTAACGCTAAATTCATTTTGTTTATGACTAGATACTTTTCTAAATGGGTAGAGGCACAGGCCTTTGAGAAGGTCAGAGAAAAGAAAGTTATAGACTTTATTTAGGACCATATCGTGTGTCGATTCGGGATACCTACCGAAATCGTATGTGATATCGGGAAGCAATTCATCGGAAACAAGGTAATGGAGTTCCTCAAAGCGTACAAAATAAAAAAGATCTTATCAACGCCGTATCACCCGAGCAGAAACAGACAGGTCGAATCGACAAATAAGACTATCATTCAAAACTTAAAGAAAAGGTTGAACGACGCTAAAGGAAAATGGAGAGAAGTTCTACCCAAGGTTCTTTGGGCATATCGAACGACATCGAAATCCAGCACGGGGGAAACCCCGTTCTCTTTAGTATATGGCTTTGAGGTCTTGATTCTAGTCGAGGTCGGGGAACCCAGCGCCAGATTTCGACATGATTCAGAAGAATCAAATCACGAGGCTATGAATACTAGCCTCGAGCTATTAGATGAAAAATGAGAAGCTGCATTTGTTCGGATGGCTGCACAGAAGCAAAGAATCAAGAGATATTATAATAGAAGGACCAACCTTCGACACTTTAGAATCGGGAACTTAGTTCTAAAGAAAGTCGCCCTCAATACTCGATAACCGAATGAAGGGAAACTAGGCTCGAATTGGGAAGGGACATATCGGGTCATCGGAAAAGGATCCTACAAACTTGGCACGATGGGAGATGAACAATTGCCAAATAATTGGAATGCATCACTACTCAAACGATATTATTGCTAAGGTATGACTTTCTCCTTTTTTCCATTTGTATTTAAGACTAACTCATTGCAGATGCTCGATCAAAGACGTCGAGGGCACCCTTCTACACAAAGACCTTAGGTTTTAAAGCACGCGTTGCACTCTTTTTTCCTTAGATCAAGTTTTATCCCAAATGAGTTTATCCGGCAAGGCTTTTAATGAGGCAACAACTATATGCTACCTCAGGAGAATTCAACAGTATCCAAGCCTTCTTTTCAATCAACTTCGAATACTGGGGGGCATCACCCTCGGAGGCTATATTTTTGAGAAAAATACTTCACACTAAAGAGGTCCTCGATAGGAAAACTTTGTAATAGGCCAAATGGTCAGATGAACAGTGTACATGTAGAATAGTCGAGCCCCGATGGCAAAACATGTACGCATGTATGAATTATTCAAAGAAGCATTCTTTTTATATCAAACACTTTGTGTCTCAAAGAAATTTGCTATTATACGAGCTCTATACTTGTGATTATGTGAGAAATGGCTCAAGGTCCAAAACACAAATACACCTCGAATACTCGGGGACTACCATCGACAGTCAACACATTCGAGTTGTCTAAACTTGAATTCGTAAGATCTCAAAGAGGCATCCCTCGACGTAAAAGCCAAGGCCATCATACTTGGGGACTAACATTTTGAACAAGTTTGAAATATTATCGGAAAACAAGTCTAAGAGACACACCGAAGGCTACAACCATATTAAAGGCTGCAGCCAAAATAACGCGGCTCGAAGACGTCTGAACCCTGCAATAAACACAGGCCTTCGAATTCTATAAAATTGGTTAATAAAGACTACCCTCAGCAAAATAATCAAAGGCTTCGATAAATCAACCCTCCAAAAACCTTAAGAGGTATCGAACAATTCAAATACAAACTTGTGTGAAGGCACTAAAAACAAAAGGCTCTGATGGATACTAAATCCTCAAAAACCCAATGGGTAAAAATGAATGCCAAGGCATAAATAAATTTTTACTAAGTTTTCTAAGCTGAAAAGTAGAAATAATAGCAATCTTTTAGAGGCCATAATGGCCCATTCTAAAAGAGCCTAAGGGCCGATACACTTAGGGTTCGAGATCTTGTTCTCACCTGATTCGAATCCAAGGGTTGGATTATCCTGAGCCTAAATAAATAATAACTGATTATGGATCAGGGACTCACCGTTATCCTGCACGAGCCCGTAAGGGTCTATGCCCCAAAGTTCGAACCTTATTCGAACTCTACCATGACAATTTCAAAGAAACCACCTGAGATAAAATCTCGAACATACCATTCAAAGAATGAAATTATTACAAGAATTTTGTAAGGCAAGAAACATCGATAAAACATTCAAGTAAATTCTTCTTTTATATACTTGAAAAAGGATATGTACACGAGACCGACAAAAGGTCTTACAAAAAGAAAAGAGAAAGTAAAATCCTATATATGCCTAAGGCTAGTCTCTCCCTTAAGAGCAGCTTCCTCTTCGGGCCCACCTTCATTATCGGACCCGCCTTGGCTACCTTTCGTCATCATTGTCCTCGTCGAATGAGACGAGAAACTTGGCATCGACTTCAAGCACTTTTGCTTGAGCTATCTCTTCGATGAGGTCGAAACCTAGAGCATGGATCTCTTCGAGGGTCTCCCTCCGGGATGAGCACTTGGCCAAATCATTGCTCCGTTTCTCCCGGTTGGAGGCTTCCCTTAGCTTTATTTGAGCAGCCTCAGCATCCCTTAAGTACACAGCAATGGTTTTATTAGTCGTGGCCCTTGTCTTCTCGACCTCGGCCCTGGCTACAGCAACCTCAACCCCAGTTGCGGCAAGTTTGTCCACGAGCTCGTCGATCTTTTTGGTCTGGACCGAATTTTTCTCTTTAGCACCCCGGAGCTGGGTCTCATCCGAGGCTAGTTTGGCTAGTGCAGCTTCTTTCTCCGTAGCAAGGCGGTCCATATTTTCCTTCCACCTGTTGCAGTCGGCCTTAACCTGATCGACCTCTCTTCGAAAATGCCCGATTATCTCCAATTTTTGCTACACCTAAGACACTGAAGTGTTAGCCTCCACAGTTGGGTCGAGTAAATCATACTCTTTCAAAATGACAGTTACCTGCTTGTCTAGCTCGGCCTCACTTTTACGAGCCTTGGCCAAGTTTTCCCGAAGGTCCTTGAGCTCCTCCTCCTTTTAGAATCAAAGGATCTTTAGAGCCTTCCCTTCATCCGAGGCTTTCTAGAGCTCGGCCTCACATAGGCTCAGATCAACCTTAAAATTGGTAAGAGCCTGCATATAAAAAAAAGGATATCAATTAGGGTGAGGATAAGAAGAAGAAAAGGAAAATTGCAAGAATAATTGGTTCTTATTAGAGTGAGAAGGCGTTGAGACTCTTCGAAGAGGGTGGATGCGTCATTAAGATCAGTGGCATCATCGACCCGGGTAAAGCAATCCCGGAAAGGATCTTCTTTAGTTGGGACTCCGCCTAAGTCAGGAATCTACAAGTCCCGAGCCTCTCTTATGGTCTCCTCAGAATAAACCGGTAGAGAGGGAGAGTGACCTAATGTCATAGCCTCGAGCAAATCGCTCGGGGCGTTCTATTCAGTGCTAGGGATTTTTGAACCTGCCTCCTCAGGTGTGCTTGTTGAAGGCCAAGAAACAATCATGACCTCGGGTGATTCAGGGGCTTTGCCCGCGTCTTTCTATGGATCTTCCTCACTATGATGTAGGGTCTTCGGTTCGAAGGGTTTGGCGGGCTCGACTAGCTTCTTAGCTCGGGTCAACAACATTGATTCTTCGCCCTCGTGTTCTTCTTCATCATTCAGTTAGGGGACTGAGTCTATGTGCACGCGAATGAGGTTCCTCCTGCGTCTTCGAGTAGGACCCCTTCTATCTTGGGGGTCTTCGGGCTTCGAAACCCTTTTTCTCTTATTATCTTTCCTTGATTTTGGAATCGGGGACTCGATCTCTTCCCCAGTAGGGGCCGACCTCATTTCGGACAAATCTCCAATGCCTGTATAAATGAAAGTTAGGTATGAGAAAGAGAATGTCTCTGATAAAGAGTAAAGCATCGAAAAGAAGAACTTACCATGGTGTTATGCTTCCCATCTACCCCTCGCTAAATCACACCAGCGACGTTCGTCATACGAGAAGGTCACAGCTAGTTTTCGAACCCATCTTTCGAGGTCGAGGACCGCATGGGGCATCCAAGCGATCGCTGCAAAAAGATTAAGGTATCATGCAATGCATAAACGGAATACAGAGAATTACTTGGGAAAAGACTTCACTTACGGTCGGGGTTCCACTCCTCTGGGAACGTCATTTTCTCCTCAGGGATGATATCGCAAGTGCTCACTTAAATGAACCGGCTCATCCAACCTCGATCTTTATCCTCATCATTTCTAGAAAAGAAGGACTTGGTCAACCGACGTTGGAGCTTCATCAACCCTCGAAAAAGCTCAGGCGATACAATCGGATAAGATGACTAAGAGTTGATGGGTTTTCAATGTCTTTGCCTTATGTTTTGATGATCTAACGAACTTATTGCCAAGAACCAGATAGGAAACTTGACACAATTGGTACATATTGCGAATGAACAGATTCCAGTCAGAACTCCAGCTAATGTGAACTGCTGCAAGTGTAGAAAATAGAGAAATAAGACATGGACCTGATCCCTTGTGTTCCTTGACAGTAGTACGAAAGTCAACTGTGCATAGCTAGAAAATGACTGTCGCTTAAACAGTGCACTTAGTGCAGCAGTTTTGTAGTCACTTGTCCTTTGACCAACCAAATGCTTACATCATTCAAGTGATGTCATCAAAGGTGTATTAACAAGAGTATTAAGACAAAAAATCACTTGAAGACTTGAGAATTCACTTCAAGCATTCAAGCCTTCTGCAACAGTGAACTTAATTCTCAAGAGCCTCAAGAATAAAGTTAAACGCTACTATGGACCAGTTCCTAAATCTAGTATTTTGTCGTCCTTAGTTGAGTGTAACTTTGTGAATGTTCTTATTGTAATTCCTAAATTACTTAGCTAGAGGCGTTGCTTAGGAACCCCTTTATAAAATCATAAACCCTTTGTGTTTGTGTCGTGACTTGAGTTAGCCATAAGTTGAAGTCTTTGTAATGTATGTATTTCAAAGTGGCTTGTAATAGGTGTATTACAAGTTAGTGAGGGATTTAGAGTTTAATTCCTATATTGCATAGGTTATAATATAAAAGTTGCTCATAGTGAAGTTGAAATCCTAACAGTGTAGGTCGTGGGTTTTTATCCCCTTGACCAGTGATTTTTCCATGTAAAACTCCATGTCTTATTTACTTACTGTTTTATTAGTATTCTCAGTGGAAACTCATAGAGGACCTGGTTCTCTATAGTTTGGTGGACTCATATAAACTATCAATTGGTATCAGAGGGGGTTCCTGCTATCAGGCTAACACCTAGGAAGGATCCTTATGGCCGCTCCATCAAATTTTGAAGAAGGTCAATCTACGTACAGACCACCTAGGTTCAATGGGCAATACTATGGGTGGTGGAAGACAAGAATGCATGATTTTATCATGGCTGAAGACTCTGAGTTGTGGGATGTCATATGTGATGGTCCTTACATCCCAATAAAGGCAGTTGGAGACCTTCCATTTACAATATCAAAGACCATAAAAGAATACACTGACGCAGATAGGAAAGTTGTGGAGAAAAATTTTCGTGCTAAGAAAATTTTGGTGTGTGGAATAGGACCTGATGAATACAATAGAATCTCTACTTGTGAAACTGCCAGGAGATATGGGAAGCATTACAAACAGCACATAAGGGAACCACTACAATAAAGCCGTCTAAGATTGATATGCTCACTACTGAGTATGAACTCTTTAGGATAAAAGACGATGAATCTATTCAAGATATGCACACAAGATTCACCTCCATCATAAATGAGTTACACTCACTTGGTAAAATCATTCCTAGGAACAAGCTAGTGAGAAAGATTCTTAGTATCCTACCTAGTTCTTGGGAAAGCAAGGTGAATGTTATTACTGAAGCAAATGACCTACATGAGCTGACAATAGACGAGCTGGTTGGAAATTTGAAGACCTACTAGATGAAGAGGAAGATAGATAGTGAAAAAAGAGAACCAAAGAAAGAAAATAACCTGGTACTCAAAGCTGAAAGCAATGACTCAAGTGAGGAGAACAGTGACATGGCTTACTTAATCAAGAGGCTTCAGAAGATGGTCAGAAGAAATGGAGGAATACTGAAAAGAGACAACTTCAGCAAACCAAATAACTATGATCTTTGTTATAAGTGTGGAAAGCCAGGGAACTCCATCAAATATTGTCCTCTCATGAATCAAGAACATTCCAAGTACAACCTTGAGAAAGTAGCAAAGAGGAACTTGGCGCCTGACAAACACTTTAAAAGGAAGAGATCTACTGACAATGTGGTGAAACAGGCTCTTGCAGCATGGGGAGACTCCTCTAGTGAGTCTGAAGATGAAACTGATGCAGGTGACAGCTCCATGATGGCGGTTGAAAGTGAGGAAAATGAATATGACTTAATATTTGCTTTATGGCCCAATCAGATGATGATGAAGACGATGACAACAGTGAGGTAAATTTCAGGGATGTTCAGAGAAATCTAAAATCCTACTCTCCTAAGAAACTCATGTCTTTAGCTAGTGCATTAATTGATGCCTATCATAGTCTTGTGGAGGATAAGGATGCCTTGACCTTAGAGCTAGGAGAAGCTGAACAAACTAGAGATGATCTGATAATGTGTGTAGTTGATTTGAAGGAAACCATTTGTGAGCCGGAGAAAGAAAAAATTGTTTTAACCAAAAAAATTGCTAACATAGAACATGAAAGAGATGACTTAGTGGTTGTAGTTGTTGACTATAAGGAAACCATTGAGAACTTCAGTAAAGAAAAAGAGGCCTTAGTGAAGAGAGTGACTGAGATTGAGGAAGAAAGAGATGATCTCTTGGTAGTGATTGCACACCTGAGGGAATCAATAGAGGGACTAGGAACTGAGTCTAAACCTGGAAACTCTGGAAAAGAAAAATAGGTAGCCAGTGAGGAACACATTAGGCTTAAAACGAGTTGAAGGCTGTAAGAACTAGCTTGTGTGTTAAAATTGAGAAAAACAAGCATCTCCAAACTAAACTGGAAAGAGTAAAAAATGATCTTGAAAAGTTCCTAAAATTGACCTTGTCCTCAGAAGTTATCACTGCCATGTATGTTAATAATGGTGGAAACAGGTAGGGAATAGGGTTCCAAGGGGAGAAAACCCCTTACAACCCCCATAGCAAGTATGTTACTGTACCAGACAACTGGTTGTGTACCCATTGTGAGAACAATGGGCATTTCAAGGAAAATTGCCAAGCCAGGGTCCAGTCTATTCAGAAAAACAAAGTGTTTGCTAAAAATGTAACTACTAAAAAGGGACTAGGTGCCACCCACAAAAAACGTATATTACATGCATGGACTAAGAGAGCTCTTATTCATCCTCTTGCCTACTACAAGGGACCCAAACTTGTTTGGGTTCCTAAGACTAACTCTTGATTTCCTTGTGCAGGGAATAGTGAAAGGAAGTCATCAACAATGGTTTATGGATAGTGGATGTTCAAAGAACATGACTGGGAACACCATGGACTTCCTTTCACTAAAAGCCCTACAATGAGGGAGTGTATCCTTTGGCAATGGGAAAAAGGGGTACATTCTTAGAGTTGGAAAAATCAGCAAATCACGCATTCACTCTATTGAGAATATGTACTATATCAATGGTCTTAAGTACAGTCTCTTGAGTGTCTCTCAGATCTGTGATAAAGGAAACAAGGTGGAGTTCTTGTCCAAGATATGTACAGTTACTAATCTGGTAACTGGTGAAGTAGTACTTGTGGCCAAGAGATAAAAGAACATCTATGTTGCTGATTTCGAATCTATACAAAGTGGTGATCTGAGTTGTCTAAATGTTGTTGATGATGATGTTGAACTCTGTCACAGAAGATTGGGGCACACAAGCTTCTACCTTCTGAATAAACTAATTCAGAAGGACCTGGTCTGTGGTCTGCCTATGTCAAAGTTCAAAGTACAGAAAGTGTGTGATGCATGTGCTAGAGGAAAACATGTGAAGTCCTCTTTTAAGCCAAAAAAAGATGTCAGCACCTCAAAGCCACTCAATCTTCTTCATATGGATTTGTGTGGCCCCATGAGAGTGCAAAGCAGGGGAGGAAAAATATACATCTTTGTGATAGTGGATGACTACTCCAGATTCACATGGACACTATTTCTTAGAACAAAAGATGAAACCTTTGAGGTATTTGTGGCTTTTGTAAAGAACATCCAGGTGAAGATGGAGTCTAGAGTAGCATGTATCAGATCAGATCATGGAATAGAGTTTGACAATGCCAAATTTGACGAGTTCTGTAATGAAAATGGCATTACACACAACTTCTTAGCTCCAAGAACTCCCCAGCAAAACGGAGTTGTGTAAAGGAAGAATAGAACTCTTGAAGAAATGGCAAGAACAATGTTGATCGACAGTGGGATTGCAAAGAACTTTTGGGCTGAAGTTGTCAACACTGCCTGCTACTTGGTGAACAGGTGCATGATCAGATCTCTCCTAAACAAAACCCCCTATGAGTTGCTAAATGGAAGGAAACTCAAGTTGACTCACCTAAGAATGTTTGGGTGCAAATGCTATGTTCTCAACAATGGAAAGGATTAGCTTGGTAAATTTAATGCCAAGAGAGATGAAGGAATCTTTTTGGGTATTCTTCTCAAAGCAAAGCTTACAAGATATACAACAACCAGACTCAATGTGTTAAGAAAAGTGTTCATGTAATCTTTGATGAGTCATATCCCTCTTGTGAGAAATGTACCAAGGATGATCGAGATAGAGAGACCCTATTGGTTCCTGGTGAAGTCATTGACTTGACAAATGGAAAGGCATACATGATGAGTCAAGTGAAGGAGCCAAGTGGAGACAATGTTGCCTCTTCTTCAAAGGAACTAGGTTCCTCAATTACAATCACTGAAGTGGAAGAAAGAGTGGTTGATGCAGTGCAGGGTACTCCACAAATACCTGAGAGAAGAGCACAAGGGAACCGGTTAGATATAACCAGCTCCTCTATAAATGAACCTCAAATGCCCAACTAGAAACATAAAAGCTCTCATCCTCTTGACAACATAATTACCCCTCTAGATTCTGGAGTGCAAACCAGATCAAAAGTCAGACATTCACTTTCCTTCTCAGCCTTTCTTTCCCAAATAGAACCCAAAAATATCAAGGAAGCCTTGAAAGATGCAGATTGGATTACAGCCGTGCAAGATGAGCTGCATCAGTTCGAAAGGAACAACGTATGGCACCTGGTACCTAGACCCTCAGATCGAACCATTATAGGAACCAAGTGGGTATTCAAGAATAAGCTTGATGAACATGGAAACACTACAAGGAACAAGGCCAGACTAGTGGTTCAAGGTTACAATCAGGAGGAAGGGATTGATTATGATGAGTCATTTGCTTCGATTGCTCGCATGAAAGCTATTAGAATCCTAATCGATTTTGCATCTCATATGGAATTCACTCTGCTCCAAATGGATGTCAAAAGTGCATTTCTGAATGGACTTCTTAAGGAAGAAGTCTATGTAAAGCAACCTCCGGGTTTTGATGTCATGAACACCCTGAATATGTGTTTAAACTGGACAAAGCATTGTATGGGTTGAAGCAGGCTCCTCGAGCTTAGTATGAAAGTCTATCAAAGTTACTCTTAGAAAATGGTTTCATAAGCGAGAAAATTGACAACACATTGTTCCTGAAGAAACGGGGAAGGAACCTGCTCATTATTCAGGTCTATGTTGATAATATCATTTTTGAGGCAACAGCTGATTCTCTGTGTGAAGAATTTGCAAAACTAATGGGAAGTGAGTTTGAAATGAGCATAATGGGGGAGCTGAATTTCTTCTTGGGTCTTCAAGTGAAGGAGTTCACAAAAGGTACATTCATCTGTCAGCATAAATACATCAAGGAGCTCTTGAAGAGGTTTGATATGGAAGTATCAAAAGTAATAGTCACTCACATTGCTATGGCTACTCGATTGGACATGGATGAAACTGGATCTCCTGTGAATCAAACAATGTATAGAGGCATTATTAGGTCTCTTTTCTATCTCACTGCCAGCAGACCCGATATTTTCTTCAGTGTGGGGCTATGTGCAAGGTTTCAATCAAATCTCAAGGAATCTCAATTGAAGGCTGCCAAAAGAATTTTGAGATACCTTAAGGGAACACAGGACCTGGTCCTGTATTACCCCTCAAGTGACATTTTTAATCTTATTGGGTACGTTGATGCTGACTATGTAAGTTATCTTATGGATAGGAAAAGCACTTCTAGAATGTCTCACTTTCTAGGATCATATCTTATCGTTTGGGGCACAAGGAAGCAAAACTCAGTGGCTCTTTCAAAAGCTGAAGCAGAATATGTAGCTGCAGCCTCCTGCTGTGCTCAACTCCTATGGATTAAGCAGCAACTGGAGGATTTTAGGGTATTTACTGATTGTGTGCCTCTTCTATGTGATAACACCAGTGCACTCAACATGTCCAAGAATCTAGTTCAACACAAAATAACCAAGCACATTGATGTGAGACATCATTTTCTGAGGGACAATGTGGAGAAAGGGTTGATCTGTATGAAGTTCTACAGTAGAGAAGACCAAATTGCCGATATCTTCACTAAAGCATTGAGTAGGGAACATTTTGAAAGAAACGGGGTGAAGCTGGGACTATTGAAGCCTAATTTAGAACCCGATTCCTCATCAGTGGCTATTAAAATCATCTTCAGGTAAAATTAGCTAAAGTGTTTTCTGGCCAAGTCTAACTCACTTCACTACTATTGCAGGTAAACACGTATGATGATTATAGAAGTTGTAGATGCACTGCATGGGTGATAAAAGAGGATTGAAATTTTCAATGACAGGTCAAGAACCTGGTTCTTGTACCAAAGGTTAGTAGTTCTATGCATTCTTTAATAAACGTCTTTAAAAAGGTACAAATATCAACTGTCATGTCATCCACCTTTTCAGACTTTGCTGTCACATCTTTTCACTTCAAATCATTCCATCTCCCTCTGAAACATTTCAACTCTCCAAGCACAACCGCCATTTTAGAACCAGTTCCTATCTCTTTCTTCATAATTATCCATTCTCATTAAAAACCCTCTTCTTTCTTCACAAACTATAGTCCTCCATTGGAACTTCTCCAAAGCACCTTCTCTCTATCTCTTCAGTGGCTGACACAAACTCCGAAGTTCCTGCTTCAGTCGTCTCTAACACTGAAAAACCCATTGAGTCCTCCGTCCCTAATGAGTCTTCTGTAACCATTCTTGTTCCTATCACTGAAATCACCCCTAACCCAGATTTCTCGTCTCCCTCCAGTTCTAAGAAGACTATCTCAGAAACCTTTAAAATTGTTGATCCTTCTTCTCTATCTTCTAAGTTTCCCATTGATCAAGGTAAAAGTGGAGAATAGGGTAAAAGTCTTGAGGTCGCAGAGGTTTCCTCCATTATTGCTTTAGATTCTGTGGTGGCCATGGAGTCTATTGAGGATGAAAATATCGTGACCATCTTTGTGGTATCTGCTGATGGAGTCTTACATGAGATAATTTCTGGTGCTTCCATGTCTCAGAGGAATGAGTTACAGGGTCTGGGGGAAAATGAGCCATGGTGGTTGTTGAAGTCTCTGCACCAACAGAAACTATTGGTCCCTCTTGTGAGGAACCTTACCCTCTCCGGAGGAAACAGGTCAAGGAACTCACTCTCAGGCTAGTTCTGCTCATACATCTTCTCCTCCATTTGTTGTTGAGCCTTTGGACATTCTAGTCCTTGAGATGAGATCTAGTGATGAGGAGGATCAAGACAACATTCCTCTTGATGCATTCATAGTCAAGCGAAGGGTAGTGATCACTCCTGAGTCTTCTACTAAGCGACCTACTACTAGGCTGCAAGCAAAGGTAGCTTATGACTCTACCTTTCAAAAGAGCAGGAAAAGTAGTAAGAAGAAAAAGAGGAGATTGGTGAAAGACAATGAAATAGTTTGTGATAAGGTTGTCCTTATGGTGGAAGTTGAGGAGAAAACAACAGAGGGACCTAGTTCCTTAGTGAGAAGGTCCCAGAAGAAGAAGTAATTTGCTTCAGTAGAGAATGTTACAACCCCAAGTTCAAAATTGAAGAATGTTGTGAGTGAGACCTCAGTTTCTGATGAGGATGTGTTAGTCAAGTCTAAGGGAAAAGAAAAGTCAAGTGTTACGAAGTCTGGCAAGTGAAAGTTAGAACCCGTTAAAGAACCTGGTTTTGTGAAAACGATGAGGAGTGAAACTAGTTCTACTAAAGAACGATTAAGTCACCAAAAGGTTTTGTTGGGTTGCCTTTTGACCCAGTAATTTCTGATATGGCTAGTATGAGACAAGTACTTACAATGGTTGAGTTTCAACAATGGGGGTATCTGTTCCAAATGGATGCACCCAAAGTGTATGAGGATGAGGTTCAAAGATTTTTTGCCAGCCTCTTTCCTGTTGATACCGACCATATTTGTGCTTTGGTAAATGAGGTGGACATTGTGTTTGATGTGAGTCTGCTTGGGGATATTCTTAAAGTCCCTACGGTTGGTGTGTCTAGTGTGAAAGATGCATGTGGGTATATCTTCCGGAATACTGTGGTAAAGGATAATGCGAACCAAAAGGGGGACCAGGTTCACAAGAAGGCATTACTCCTTGTTTATCAGTTGCACGTCGAGTTGGTGAACAAAGTTCGGTTACCCCGTGCTGAGAGGAGGTCCATGACTTCCAAGTCTGACTTATTTCTAATGGAGCAACTGGATGGCTTTAACCCCGTGAACTTGCCTGCTATCATGATCGAACATATGCAAAAAGTAGCAACCTTCAAGGATGGAAATCACGGTCTTCCATATGAGTTTCTGCTTACTCAAGTGTTTAAGTTTTTCAAGGTGCCACTAGGGCAAGGCAAGGTAGGAACCAAGAAGTAGACCTTCTCTCAAACAATTTTGGAAGAATGTGAGCGCATCGAAAATAATGGGGGGGGGGGGGTTAGGCGGTACATCAACAATCTCACTGGATTGTCTCTTTTTGTTTTTATGACTTGGCAGATGTTTTTGTTTCTTTTATTTTGATGTGGATGGGATGTATCAGTATTGCTCCCGATTTCAACAGTCCTAGAAGCAAAGGCATATGTTTTATATATAAATATTATCCTCTTTTGTTATCTAAATGCTTGTTTTTCTGTTTCTCTTCTTTATCATGTTGTGTGCACATATGTGGCATGCGTTAGCTAGGCTGGACTTCTTTATGCTGTTTGTCTGCTTGTGTATTTTTAATGATGCCAAAAGGGAGAAGTATAAATTGAAACAGGGATGTGATTAAGGGGGAATCATAAAGTCAGGGGGAACTTGTGAAGTTACTGTTACCTCATCTGGTTATTTCTTCTCTAAACACATGTTATCAATGTCTAAGTTTGTCATCATCAAAAAGGAGAAATTGATGTGTTTTCAATGTCTTTGCCTTATGTTTTGATGATTTAACAAAATTACTGTCAAGAGCCAGATAGGGAACCTGACACACTTGGTATACATTGCTAATGAACGGATTCCAACCAGAACTCCATCTAATGTGAATTGCTCCAAGTGTAGAAAATAGAGAAGCAAGACATGGACCTGATCCCTTGTGTTTCCCTGACAGTAGTACGAAAGTCAACTGTGCACAACTGGAAAGTGACTGCCACAGAAATAGTGCGCACAGTGTAGCAGTTTTGTAGTCACTTGTCCTTTGACTAACCAAGTGCTTACATCATTCAAGTGATGTCATCAAAGGTATATTAACAAGAGTATTACAACAAAACATTACTTGAAGACTTGAGAATTCACTTCAAGCATTCAAGCCTTCTGCTATAGTGAATTTAATTCTCAAAAGCCTCAAGAACAAAGTTAAATGCTACTACGTACCAGTTCCTAAATCTAGTATTTTGTCGTCCTTAGTTGAGTTGTAACTTTGTGATTTTTCTTATTGTAATTCCCAAATTGCTTAGCTAGAAGCTTTGCTTAGGAACCCCTTTGTAAAACCAAAAACTCTTTGTGTTTGTGTCGTGACTAGAGTTAGACATGAGTTGAAGTCTTCGTAATAAATGTATTGTAAAGTGGCTTGTAATAGGTGTATTACAAGTTAGTATATGATTAAGAGTTTAATTCCTAGATTGCATAGGTTGTAATCTAAAAGTTGCTCATGGTGAAGTTGAAATCCTACTAGTATAGGTCGTGATTTTTTATCCCCTTGAGCAGGGATTTTTTCACGTAAAACTCCATATCTTATTTACTTACTGTTTTATTAGTATTCTCAGTGAAAACTCATAGATGACCTGGTACTCTATAGTTTGGTAGACTCATATAAACTATCTTGGGTGAACTCGAGCCCCTCGGCCTTGCTGGAAAAATAGCGAAGCATTATCACTATGCGCCAGAAAGAAGGGTGGATCTGGCCGAGGGTGACTTGATATCTTATGCAGAAGTCGATCACGATTGGATCGAGGGGACCCAGTGTGAAGGGGTAAGTGTAAACACTTAGGAACCCCTCCACATGAGTGGTGATACTCTCCTCGGGGGTAGGGATCTGTACCACGACCTCATTCCCCAGCCACAATCCTTTTTCATAGCCTCGAGGTGTTTCTCCGTCATCGAAGAGATATACCTCGATGCATGCTCACATTGGCCAGGAACCGCGGGGGAGATTTTCAACTCTGAAGTTTTTCTTTATGATGCAGGCACTGAGTACGATCTCGTGAAGGGCTGACGCTTTGTCACTGGCCGAATGGGAAGAAGAGGATGAAGCTTTCTCCTTTTGGGGAACTGCTTTAGAGGTTTTCGCCATTGATTTTGGTTTAGAGAAGCGGAAAGAGGCGGAGTTTTGTGTTTTTCGGTGTTAAAAAGGCAGAAGTAGCAGATGGTAAGAGAAAGAAATGAAGAGGAGGGGAGATATCAGAGAAGTTAGGAGGAGGTTTAAAGATGGAAGTAAAGTTCTCAATTCGAAGAAGGGGCCTTGTATTTCTAGGCAAGCGGCAACGGTTCGGTGGCGCTAGTGCCCGACCGCCACTGGCAAATATTTAATGTTTGGGAAAACGAACCGCTAGGACACTTTGATCACTTCGAGTGCATACGTCACGGGGATGACATCATCATCAGGGGCTCCGAAAAATCAAGGCTCAAATCGTTTCTTATCGTCTAACTCTAAGAAACGTGGGGACTATATGTGTACCATTGAAATCAGGCATGCCCAATTTCGTAGACTCGAGGGGTCGCTCCGAGAACAAGTACGAGATAGACCGGGCTCAAGTCCGATGGCGGAGTACAAGGCTCGAAGATCGAAGTGCTTGTTGAACACCGAAGCCAAGTATGACCAACCTCGAAATAGTACCGTTAGACATCTGTGGCCCTGAGATCACGGCGTAAATTTCGGAACGGATTTGTACTAGGCGGTTAGACAACTGTATAATAAGATTCCTTACGACAATTAGAAGTGTACCTTATTAGGATTCCCTCATTATATAAATGGGATCCCAATCATTTGTAACGCATCAATCATTGACAAGACAATATACATTCTTCACTTTCTTGCTTATTGCTCATCAGAATTGTCTTTTAGCTTTATTGTTCTTACTAACCTACCTCGAGGTCACCTTAGCTCGAGGTCGAGACTGGCTTGTCTACTGGTTTGATTCAACTTATTTCTTTAATTTATACGCTTGATTCTTTGATTATCAATTGATATTGGACTAAATCACATATCTTTAAGATCTCAATACAAATTTAATTGTCACTCGGATTTTAGGGTAAACAGAGAAACAAACTTATTAACGACTATCTTCGATTTTCTTCTTTTATTTGTTTCAAATTACATTAATGTATTTGCTACTGAATTTGTAGGATGCTTTGCTCAATTTCCATAACGATCTTTTTTTTGGGGATATTGTATAGTTTTGGTGGAAGTTGCTAATGGAGCACTAAAACGGGCTAAAAAGATAAAACTTTATGGTGCCCCAAAAGCTTAAGTTCTAATAATTGCCCCTTCTATAATAATATAATGCTACTTCCTAGCACTGAAGACAGTTCAATACAAAGGCAGTACCCAGACTCGAGCTAAGACAGCTCACATGACGAGTGGATCATAATGTTAGGAAGTGTTTATTTGGCAAGATAATCAATCATTAAGCCAAAAGTCAACAGTTATTGACAAAATAAAACTGGCATATTTATATACCCTTTAATAACGATTAGCATCGATCTGTTTGTTGGATTATTAATCACACTTTGTTTTCATTACCAAACGTGAATTCGGGAAAGTCTAAATAAGAGACACTGTCTCCAAAAGCTATAAAGGTACTGCTACTACTGTATCACGATTCACGAATATCAATACATTTGACTTATATGCAAATTATTTGCTTTATTTTGTAAGTTACTAATTTCACTTAGAGTCAATTTATCATTTTACTTATGTGCACTTACGTGGTGTAAAAGAAGTGTAGTTTAAGCTTATTTGCCAAGTTACTTATTGGTGGTTACATGTAACTATCCAATAGTGTAAAAATTCTTTTACGTTATCGGTGTATAAAAGTTAAATAATCTTACCGAGTTATTGTACTTAGGCTGGATAAGATTATGAATGAAAATATCCGGGTAAAGATAGGTGTGGCTCCCATGAAAACAAGATGCGGGAAGCTAGGCTTAGATGGTTTAGACACTTGAGGAGGAGAAGCCTGGATGCACCGGTAAGGAGGTGTGAACGGTTGGCCTTGACGGGGATGAGAAGAGGTAGAGGGCGACCTAAGAAATATTAGGGAGAGGTAATCAGGCAGGACATGGTGCGGATGTAGATTTTCGAAGACATGACCCTTGATAGAAAGTTGTGAAGGTTGAGCATTAGGGTTGAAGGTTAGGAGATAGAAGGTTAGTATGATAGTGTTTTGTTTTAGGCTGCTAGTGGCTCAGCTGTGTTCTTAACACTTCATTAGGGTCGTAGGTTAGGTTGTAATATGTTTAGTGGTCCTTGTGTCCTTATTATTCTCTTGCGTCTGTAGTACTGTGCCTTTGTTACTGCTTGGTATTATTACTTTGCTCCCTATTTTCTAGTTATTGCGTTACTAGTGTTATTTTCTGGATTCCTTCGCTGTTACTGATACACTGTCTCTTTCCTTCTTGTGCCGAGGGTTTACCGGAAACAGCCTCTTTACTCCTCTGAAGTAGGGATAAGGTCTGTGTATGCACCACCCTCCCCAGACCCCATTTGTGAGAGTTCACTAGGTTGTTGTTGTTGATGAGTTATTGTACTTGTTATAAAAAGATTATATCATTATTACATAAACATTAAACACAATTTCAAAATATAAAGCACACCAATATCAATGAATGAAAGCAATCTCATCAAATCTCATGCATCATTTCGAACATTTCATCAAAGTTGGATGGATCTTTACAAAGGCTTAAAAGGAAGAAGAAAAACAATACAAATAGGTAAATATGAAAAAAGAAAGAATCAGCAATATGTTAGTATTGCTTGTCTTCCTTTTTATTACAAAAGGCAAACGGAGTTCACAACACAATCAAATTCAAACAATTTTTTAGAATTCACTAACGAGAGGGGCGTGGTCGTAGTTCATGAACACATTGCTGTAAGTTAAACCAGCCAAACCACCACCAACTAGTGGTCCAACCCAGTAAATCCAGTTTCCAGCGAAGTTACCACTGGCCACAGCTGGACCAAAAGAGCGGGCCGGGTTCATTGAACCACCGGAGAATGGACCGGCAGCCAAGATGTTAGCACCAACAATGAAACCAATGGCAATGGGTGCAATGGTGCCCAATGTTCCCTTCTTTGGGTCAACTGCTGTTGCGAACACTGTGTACACTAATGCAAAGGTGATAATGATTTCCATTACAACTCCTTCAGTTGCTCCCACTCCTGCTGCCACGCCGTGAATTGGAACAGCCTGACATATTGATTTAACCATAAATATCAAATTCTGTTACATAAAATGACAATTAGGATATAAATATTTGGCTAAACACATTTATTTAAGGTGGGGGTAGGGGTGGGGTGGGGTGGGTTGGTAGGGACGGAGAAAGTTGAAAAAGAGTTTTGGAAAATTGTTTCCCTTCTCTTCACAGGGAGGAAAATGAGTTCATGGGGAAAATATTTTCCAAAACATTTAAGTCAACCAAACATGGGAAAACATTTTCCGAAAATATATTTTCCTTCATGCCAAACACACCCTCAATATGATATAATATTGTCTGGTTTGAGCCAAACTCACATGGTTTTCCCAAAGACCTCACACCGTTAAGATTATCGACTTCTTATTATAAGCACTTTCTTTTTTACTTTCTACTTGAGATTTTATTCGCACACATCCAAAGTAAGGATCCATTTAGACATAGATTTTGGCAACTTTTTTCCAAAAAAATATTTGAAACATTGTTTGTTCAAGGAATTTGATTAGTTTTTGAAAAAAAAAATTGAAAACTTTTTTCAAGTTCCCAAAAAATGGTCTAGGGCAGTTTTTAAGTGAAATTTTTTCTTGCACTCATAAAATTTTAATTTTTTTCAAATAAAATATATGTCCAAACACAATTTTAATTTTTAAAAATTACGTTCAGCACAACTTCAATTTTTTTTTAAGTTACAACAAAATCTAAGCTAGCTAAGTATATTTAAGAAATACTATATGATTAGGACTTACTAGTCCTCCAGTGACAAATTTGAGGAGGTAGGAAGCTGCAATGGCGCCCAAAACCTGAGCAATCCAGTAGAACAAGCCGGTAATAATGGTGATTTGACCGCCAAGAGCTAAACCAAAAGTAACCGCAGGGTTAACGTGACCACCGGAGATGTTAGCGGCAATAGCAACCGCCACGAACAGAGCCAATCCATGGCAAACTGCAACTGCTACTAGTCCCGCCGGATCAAGAGCAGCATCTGCTGTCAACTTGTCTGCATTTTAATATAATTGAAGTACAAATTTATTTAGAATAACAATCAAAGCCAAAATGCCCAAAGGAGTAACGTAGTTTTACCTGCTATAACAAGTTACTTACGATATCAGAGTGTCAAACTACGCTTGTCACATAGTATTATACAGGCGGAATACATACGGATACGGAGACACTTAAAGTTAGCATGATCTTTCATTTAGAAACCTGAACTTAAGAGAGTTCCTATTGAGCACTTATACTATCCGAAACTTATTCCAATTGAGCACTTATTTGACAATCAGCCAAACTTACAAAGTTTGTGAAATGCACTCGCGACTGACGTGGCGAATGAAGAATAATAAAAGGACATATATTATTTTGAGTAAAAAAAAGGAAAAACTATGTTAAATCTATTTAATAAACAAAATAATTAGTGGTCTTGGTGTTCTTCATAATTTTCATGTATGTTCTTGTTCCAAGCATGATTTTAATCCAAATTTTAAAGAGAAACTCCACCAAATTTGTTATAACTTCAGCTAAACATTCCCCACGACAACCCGAAGACAACCCCAATATTAATTTCCCAAATTTTCATCAAATCAAGTAACCCATTTTAAACCTTCAAGCTTTTTAAAGACCCATTAATGGTGGATTTCATTTAATTGCAGTTCTCTGCAACAAGGGGATGCGGCTCCTGCTCTTGACTTCTCCAACCTTAAATCAAATCCAGGATTTACAAGAAAAATTAAAATCCAATAATAAAAATTAAAAAATCAAAAATTGAAGAACATTGAACTCTTGTTAAGAGGGGAGCTCGTTGGAACCCAGATCGTTTTCCTAGGGTTTTGGAATCTTTTCTGTGACCAGCACGGGAGAAGAAGAGGGGAACTCGTTGGTTTTTTGGAGAGGATGAGGTCGCCGGTTTCTCTTGCCGAATTCTGGCAGTGAAGAGACGCAGATCTGTTTTGTTTCTGAGGGAGAAGATGAAGGAAATAAAAAAGAAAAAAGAAAAAATCTATTTTTTTGGGTCTTCACGCGCCTATATCGGGTGAAATTCACTTTATGTGCCAACTCAGCAAGAAGTGCTCAATTGGAATAAGTTTCGGGTAGTATAAATGCTCAATAGGAACTCTCTTAAGTTCAAGTGTCTAAATGAAAGATCGTGTCAACTTTAAGTGTCTCCGTATGAATTTCGCCTATTATATATGTATATAATAGGTGTTGTAAAAGCTCTACGGTCACACTTGTCTATATATAACATCATGATGTTATATGACAGTCATTCACCATCAAAGTCAAGTTTTCTATAAAAATCACTTTTTACGCTTTGTTATAATATATGTCCTCTATAACAATACTTTTGCTATAACAATCAAAAAAATTTGGAACAAATGAGGATATTATCAAGAGGTTTGAATGTATATACTTTTTGTTTACATGTTAGTAATTGTTCTATACATGGTATCATTATGACTTAAAAGTGAGCGTTACTTTCTCGTTAAGAAACTTTACGTAAAATATTAACAAAAAAATATTTCAGCGTAAACAAAGGTACGTAATGTACGTATTTGAGTTCATAAGTAAGTATTAGTAGTAATAAATAATTAATTAAATGAAAGAAACGAAGAGAGTTACTAACTGTAGGCAATGGCGGAACCAACTCCGGCGAAGACGAAAAGCAACGTAGAGATAAATTCAGCAATATAAGCCTTAATAGACCCTGAGCTGAATGAATCGTCAAAACGTCCCAAAGCTATGCAAGGCATTTTCAGAGAATAAATAATTTCTTCTAAGAAACAAATTAATAGACAGATAGCAAATAAAGCTTTTGGATGACTTGAAGAGCCCTTTTGTCAGCCTATATATACTGCAAATATAAGAATAAAATATGGTGTCAATTAATGCAATTCATGAGTTTTGCACTGTAGTATACTATAGGGTGGTACGAGCATCTAGGGGGTGGAGCTAGCATGCAGGACACGGGTTCAGCCGAATTCAATAATTGTGGTTAAAATTATATATTTATTTTAATTAAAAAATATATTAAATATATATAAATTATTAATTTAAAACCTAATAACTTAAACGAACTATAATATCGAACTCATAAACTTAAAATTGAGACTTCGCCCTCTGCGAGCATCTTTTTGTTATAAGGGAAATAGGAAATACATAAGAATAAACATGACCATGCTTATCCAATGTAGGTGTTTGTTACAAAACTTAGCTGTCACTAACATGCTTTTATGGAATTGTCTCGAAGCTCGTAAATAACCATCCATGTGATCCAATCAATAAAACATTTTGGGTGGGTGGGCTAGGGGTTCCCTTGCGAAGAAAATAGAGAAATACATATTTTTAGGCATTTCAAAAGATAATAGTTAAAAAAATATATATTTTATATATACTTCCTCCGTTCCAATTTATATGAACCTATTTGACTGTGCATGAAGTTTAGAAAAAAATAAAGACTTTTGAAATTTGTAGTCCTAAACAAGTCAAAAAGGGGCCAGAGTATTTGTGTGGTTATAAAAGCTTCTCGTTAAGGGTAAAATTAGAAGTTTAAGTTAAACTGTTTCCCAATTTAGAAAGGGGTCATTCTTTTTGGAACGGACCAAAAAGAAAATAGGTTCACATAAATTAAAATGGAGGGAGTATATTTCTTGGTTAGTGAATACAATTAATTTTAATCGACCGATCAATTTTATAATTTAATTTGCCAAAAGAAAAAATCATTAAGAAAAGAGTTGGTGATACTACATATATGGAGGCAGGACTATTGGGGTTAGGTACAAAATGAATTGCATATTCATGTCATTATAAGATAATTACAAGTAATTAATGCATTATATATTATATTAATGGTACAAAAAATCTTTATATTATTAGTATATATAATATAATTGAGAGTTTAATCATTTAATCAATAATGAGAAATGGCAGACTTGCCGATGGATAGATAATAAATATTTAGATATGTTGCTCCAGTCATGCTTGGTGGTTGCCTGCATTTATAAATCATTTTCCTTATACAAGATCGAACTGTATATTCTCTGCAAACTACTGCTTCATTTATTTCTTTACCTTTCTCTTCCTTTATAGAATATCATTTTCTGTACGAGTCTGAAAATTCATTTCTTAATTTTTTCTATCGAAATTAACAGAAAAGAGAAATGGTAGGTATCACACCTCCTTTTTTTCCTACACCTCCTGAAAGGGAGGTATATAAGAGAGTTTTTTTCAATTTAAAGTGACAATCGAAACGTGATTATTTTTTATTATTCAGAGTCGCCACTTGAGATAATTTATGGTGTCCCAAGTCATCGGTTTTAAATCCCGAATCGAGGAAAGATTGACTCTGTACTATAGTCCGCGAACATAGAAATCCGGGTAAGGAATTCTGTTAACCCGGGAGAAGGTGTTAGGCATTCCCGAGTTCCGTGGTTCTAGCACGGTCGCTCAGTTGTTATAATTGGCTTATTTATATGATTTTAACACGTATTTTAACATATGGTAGATTTTGATTTATTAACCGCTTTTGTTCATTTTTAAGAAGATTCAACGCTATTTAAAACACGCTTTGGATCACGCCACATGAAATGCACCCGTGATCCGCAACATATTTTATCTAACGTTGTTGAGATATGGATTTGGATCACATGAAATGCACACCCGAGTTTAAGGAAGTTAATTTAAAATTACGCGCCTAAAGCACCTACGCGTTTTCAAGTTGGCGAGGGCCATGGAAGATTCACCAGTGGCACACCTCGATTTCTAATTGTGAAGGGCAATACTTAACTAACTAAAAAGAGGTCCAAAAGTTGGGTTTACTCTAAATTAATGTTCAAATTGCCCTTACCAGTTATAAGCCCGTGTTTGATAATACTAGGCACCTTCAATCACATAAAAGGATTTGGGCCAGCAACGAGCCCACTATATTTGCTCAAACATTAACCTCATAATTCAGCATCCAGCATTTAAGTACGTTTGCCAACACTAACTTTCAAAATTCAACATTATGTTGCAAAATTAACTTAACAATCTCATCGCTCAGCAATCTAAGGAAACATTCTCAAATCATGCTAAACTACTGTCAAGTCCATAAACAAAGAACATGGTCAAATGTCCTAGACTAACTGACCACAACATAACTTTCAGGAGTAAAGCTAAAATTCACTCAGCGGAAGAATTAAGAGGTCTGTGACTCCATATGTAATTTGACTTTAACTTATAATGAAACTTCCACATATTCAACCAAGAAAACTTATTTTTAACCAAAGACACATACCAAAATTTCCACCAGATGTCAAGAAACTTGTACTACTAAGATAACAGACACAGAATTTCAGTTTTAGGAGAAAGGTATTCAGCTCACTTAGTCAAACACACTTCAATTCTTTAAGAACTAAAATAACAAGCTGATAGATGGAGAAAACATAGCTTAAGCCAAATTTGCAAAGTAGCAACATGAAGGAATACATATTATACTAAGCATGGAGTAGCTTTTAAACCAAATGCATTTAAATAAACCCCGACAAGAGGTGTTCTTTTTGCAAGCCATCCAACATGAAACTATAAATGAATTCATAGTAAATCTTAATGACATGAATGAACGTAATGGACCGTAGATGTACTAAATTAATACAAAACTTTTAAGAAAATACATTTAATATTCAATGTCAGGAGACTAATGTGCATCTTGGGCTTCCAGTCGATTACATGGCTTCAAGCTCACATTTCATACATTCATGGGGGTCTGAGAAGTACCTGGGGACAGAAATTAAAGCAAGAGAAGATGAGGAATCAGCAGCAGTGTAGTAGTGCAAATCAGCAGATCAACAACAACCAATCCCACTTCCTTAAACCATTTCGAGCCCAGAATACATCAGAAATTACTTCAAGATTTGAAAACCACCAAGAATTACAGAAAAAACTTCAATGTAATAGTAATTTTGTGATTTGTCTTTGTATTTTCTTCTGATTATTCAAACCCCTTTGGTATTTTTGTTTTCAGCCGTTTCTAATCTTTCCAAGTCTGATCCCCCTCAAAAATTCAGGAAATGGGGACTTTATAGAGGGATTTTTAGGGCAGCAGTAATAACTTTGTTAATTATCATTCACCCCTTTCCCCAATTTCATTATTTCAGTTCAAACCCCAATTCAAATCAGTTTTTGCAAGCCAATCCCCTCCCCCACTTTCCTAGAAGCTTCCCAATGCAGTTACAAAAGATTCCCTTGCCCAATTTCCATGAACTACCCCTTAAACAGCTACAATTTACCCTTAAACTACTGATAATTACCTACCCATATCTGAAACTTGGAACCCATTAAACGACTGGCAGACCCAAAACTTCCCCCACAACCTTTTGGGCCTCATCTAATGGGCCTGTCTGCATGTAATGAAGGCCTAAGCCAAACAGAGACCAACACACGACAAGTTTAGAAGAAGAAGAAGAAAGCAGCCACAATCTGACTCAATGAAATTAAAACAAACAATGGGCCAAATCAAACTAAACCACAGAATTGTAACAAAGATTAATCAGAGGAATTTAGAAATGACCAATGCAGAACCATACGGATTCAAAGGCCTATCATGCAAACATATTTGAATAAGAAAAGAAAGAGAGAAGAAGAACACCGGAGAGGACAAATACAGACAACGCAATCAAAAGAAAAGAAAGAAAACAAAATGACTAACCACAGTAGATGAAAATAGAGGCGAATCTACTGGCCAACTCGAACTACTATTCAAGGGTGAGAAACTCGTCTTAACGAACTCCCTCAAACAAGAATTCCCTATCAAGGCGAGCTTCAAACCCAGACGAGCAAAGGACTTCAACTCGACTCCAGTTTTGAAATCATATTTAGCCCTAGATCCCAAACTCGGAAAAATCTAGGTTCATTCAGGCAAATAATCTAGAGTTTTGGGTTTGGAGAGACGTAGTGACTGTGAGGGTGCAAATTTGAGTGAATTTGGGTAGTTTAAGATTCAAGTGCCCGACCTTCGATCTTAGATTCGAAGGGTTTAAGGGCGATTTGATAGGAACGGGTTATGGATTTGGCATGAGAGGACGACGGGGATTCTATGATGTGATTTTGAGGCGGGTAAGGTGGTGCAAAGCTGCGCAGCCACCAGCGATGATGGTGAGCTTTTAGGGTGGCAGATTAGGGCTCCTAGAGATGAAGTGAAGGATGTTTGGGAACTGACCGTCTCTGAGGAATTTTGGACAGTCTTAAACGAGAATAGAGAAGTGTTTTAGGTCGTTAGATGAAACGAGATGAAAGGCCAGGATTTATTAAAGCTTATGAACTCAAAATGACATAGTTCCACTCCCGTACTACGTCGTTTCTATGGTCTTGGGTAGGGCTATTCAAAACCGATCTGAAACCGAAAACCGAACCGAACCGAAGCTTAATGGCTTACTGGTAACGGCTTAACGGACGGGGAACAGATTAAATTTTTTTTATTAACGGCTTATCGGTTTGGGGCGGATTATTCAATTTTCTTAACGGATAATCCGTTAACCCATTAAGAATATATATATATATATATATATATATATATATATATATATATATATAATTTATTTTTATTTATATATATTAAATATAAAAAAAACTTGAACTTGAATAATAAAAATCAAACCCATCTTTGTTCTGTCTCTATAGTCTATAGTCTATCTTTTTCTAAGACTAAAACAGTAAAACTAATGCACTCCTCCTAATCCAAAGAAACCAGTAGTCTCATTCTCAACCCTAACGCCTAACGACAAAAATCAAAATCACAGAAACCCAACCCTAACGCCTAAACCAGCAGCCACCGCCCACCAGTCGTCGTCGACTTCCACCACTACCAGGCACCAGTCTCATTCTCTCCGTCTCGCCTCTCCCTCTCGCGGCTTCTTATCTTCTTATCCAGGTACTCTTACTTATGATTCTCATCAAAATCAACATTATCAGGAGTTTGCTAGTCATTTTTTTCTTTTCAATTTATTTGTTGTTGAAATGTTGTCTCTCTGTCTCTGGCCCCCGCTCCGGCTCCAGTTGTTGTGGATGAGAAGGCAAAGGGTGTGGTGAATAAGGAGAAGAAGAAGGAAGGGTTTAAGACAATTATTGCACACGGTTATTCTTTTATAATTACAAATACTTTTTGTTGTTTCTGGTAGGTGGAAGAAGTCCAGCAGATGCTTTTTATCTCATGTATTTTGGATCCACGTTACAAGATCGAATCAGTTGGTTTTGCACTTGTAAAGATGTTTGGGTAGATCCGGGGGCAACTATACAAGCAGAAGTAACGAAGTACATGACTTCATCATTCAGTGAGTATGTAAAGTCCAACTCAAAAGGTGTTGTGTTTGCTTCATCTTCAGATTGTTCTTCATTGGACACTTTGACTTCTGGGCTTTCTGGAAGTCAAGCAAGCACCCAAAATATAGGACTTTTAGAATCACTCATGCAAGATATAAAAAAATATAAAAGTGGGAGTGGAGGTGTTGATACTAGAACAGAGTTAGATAAATATTTAGGTGAAGAAACTGAGGATGACACTAAAGAATTTGATGTTCTTCTTTGGTGGAAATTGAACTCAGCTAGATTTCCTATTCTTGCGGAGATGGCTCGTGATATATTAGCTGTTCCGGTTTCAAGTGTGGCATCCGAATGTGCATTTAGTACGGGAGGACGTCTTCTTGATTCATTTAGGAGTTCATTAACTCCTAAATTGGTGCAAGCTCTAGTGTGTCTTCAAGATTGGCTTCGAAATGAAAAATTAAAATAACCCATTAGTGTTGAGGAAGATCTTGATAAAATCGAGCAGCTTGAACAAGGTAATAATATTGTTACTATATTTGTTGTATATAAGTGTTGTTGATATGCTTCTATTTATCGCACGACTCATTATTTTAATTTTTTTTTTTCAGATTTAGCCAACAATGGAAAAGACCCTTCCGTAATTGACGTGTAGTGTTAATATATTTGGTAAGATTATTCATCAGCAATTCTTTTTCTGAAACTCTTCATTTCTGTGCTTTACATTTCCATTAGTCAGCTGTGCTGGTTTTGGTCAGAAAGATTTGTTGCAAACAGCACAGTTTCGGCACTGTAGTTTGTAGTAGTATTAAGTACTTTTTCTGTAATTTGATATGCAGTAAATATTAAGTCCTATTTTGTAGTAGTATTAAGTAGTTTTTGTAGTTTGTTGGGCGCAAAGTTTTGTAGTTTGTAGTAGTATTTTGTAGTAGTATTAATTTGATATTAAGTAGTTTGTTGCAATACTATTTTGTAGTAGTATTAAGTACTTTTTCGGCACAGAATGAAAGTGGTTTTTGTTAAATGGTTGGGCGCAAAATTTTGTTTCTGTAAGTGGTCTTGAATGTTGAACTATTGGATTGGTTACGAAGTTTGTCTCTGTAGTGTTTCCTCAGTTTTATCCAACACTGTTTACTATTAATAGTTTAATACTTTGTATTGTTGTGGACTTGTTTATTCATTAATGCAGCTATTTAACAGGATCAACTATTAATACTTACTTACTGCATATCAACTGAAGTTTGATATGCAGTAACTAGTGGGGCTTATAGCAAAATTTGGCTAAGCTGAACTTGACCAACTCTGGCAAAGCAAATTGAATGCATCATATTGCCTCTGAAATGTTATTTTTTTATGGCAATTCATTATTTCTAACTTCTAAGACGAGGAGAATGGGAGATATTTAGTGAATATGTATGTTAGCCGTTAGGCCGATAAACCGCCCGATAAGAGCTAAACCGATACCAATCCATCCGATATCTTATCGGGTGGCTAACGGATTAATACATTTAAAAGCCGAAAACTGTTAAGCCAAACCGTTAAGAGTAAAAAGCCGCCCAATCCGCCCGATAAACAGCCCTAGTCTTGGGAAATGAAGGCTTTGGGCCGGGTATAGGCATGGTTCAGACGGGTTTCAATGGGATTGTATGGGTTGTAACAATGATTTTGGCCCAATTTTCACAAGACAAGTATTTCTCCAATTCTTTCTTTTATTTTTCCAATTTCTTTTCAATTTCAAATCTTTTTTTCTGTTTCAAATTAAAAATAAAAACTAGATTAATTCTGAACCAAAATTATCCTACCAAATTAGTTTAATTGCTAAAAAAAATATTTACAATAACTAATTAATTATCAAATTAAAAGAAACTACAAAATTTGAAGCTAAATGCAAAAAATGAGTTATTTTTGTGATTTTTTCTATTTTGTCAAACAAATTAATTTACCAATTAATATAAAATATAAAATAAAGTCCTACATGCAAATGCAATGCATTTTTTTTGTAGTTTCATGAATTAAACATGCGCAGACAAATGCAAGCAATTAGCGAAAAGAAATGCTACAAAAATCCACGAAATTGCAAATACTGGGAAAAAATTATTTGTTTGAATTTATGGGAGTAATTCATATAGGGAAAAAATCACGTGCTCACAGCTGCCCCTCTTTGCTCAGAAACACGAAGAGTTTTCGTGCAAAGATAAAGTGAGCGGATACGAGCGATTTTTGCCCGTTTGAATACTCCATGGGAAGTATTTTTTGAAATATTTGACCGCACCCTGCTTCCGAGGTTGCCTACATATCCTTGGCTATAAAGGAATCAGGTTAGTGTAGTTCGGGAAGTTTCGGTAGCTGGGACTACCATGAAGCTATGATTTCACTATTGTTGTTGCTTCTGCTTACTGAACCCCTTATTACACCATGACAAAATAAAAAGAAGCTAGACTAAACTATGATCTATGAATTACAAAAGCCCTATCTATATCTTCAAATTTGATCTTGTAATTCTTGTTGCCTTGTTGACTTGTATTCTCCTGGTGAAGTCCTTTTGTTGCCGACTTGAATTGTAATCTGAGATGCTTTCCCTTTTCTCCAAGTGGACATCTGATTGTTGAACTCGAACTATACTCTGATATGCTTTCCCTTTCTCCAGGTGGATGCCTGACTGCTGAACTTGAATTATATTCCCGTGCTCTCCAGGTGGGCGCCTGACGGCTGAACTTGAACTGTACTCCCGTGCTCTCCAGGTGGGTGCCTGACTGCTGAACTTGAATTGTATTCCCGTTCTCTCCAGGTGGTCTCCTGACTGCTGAACTTGAATTGTATTCCCGTGCTCTCCAGGTGGGCTCCTGATTGTTGAACTTGAATTGTATTCCTGTTCTCTCCAGGTGGGCGCCTGATTGCTGAAACTTGAACTATATTCCTGTGCTCTCCAGGTGGGCGCCTGATTATCGAACTTGAACTGTATTCCCATGCTCTCCAGGTGGGCGCCTGATTGCTGAACTTAAATTGTATTCTCATGCTCTCCAGGTGGGCGCCTGATTGCTGAACTTAAATTGTATTCCCGTGCTCTCCAGGTGGGCGCCTGACTGCTGAACTTGAATTGCTTCTCCCTGTTCTCCAAGTGGGTACCTGATTTCAACAAAAATAGACAAAACAAAGAAAATTTCTGCCCTAGTTTGGTAGCTGGGGACATATGTGAGTGTTAAACTGAATCATATTACCAAATATTACTAAGAATTTGAAAGGTAGGTCCCATTAACCGCGGAGGGGGGGAGGGGTCCTGACAACTCTTAATTAAGCGACAATTTTAAATCTAAGTTATATCTTCTAAAGGTGTGACTTCTGCTAAATCTTATTATCTAAGAGGGTCTTAAACTACTCCCTATTATCCAGGAGGGTCCTGACAACTCTTAATTAAACGATAATTTTAAATCTAAGTTATATCTTCTGAAGGTATTACTTCCGCTACATCTTGTTATCTAAGAAAGTATTAAAGCTACATCCCATTATCAAGTATTATCCTAAGAGTGACAATATTTACGGCTGAATTACACTACCCTACAATAGAGCCTACGCTAAATCGTGTTATCTAAAGGAAGTCTTAAAGCTAAGTCCCATTATCCAGGAGGGTCCTGAAAGTCAAAAATCAAGTATTATCCTATCTCAAGCATGAAAACTTTGAAACCAACTTATATTTCTTTGGGGTACATTTATGCTAGATCTTTCTACTCATGAATATTTTGAATTTTAACTAAGTCCTATTTTCTAGGAGGGTCCTGAAAAATCGAAAGTCAAACCTGTCTGGTGCTTGCTTTTCCCCTGCGGAGGGTTTCTCCGAAACAATCGAAACTTTCTGCCCCTGTTTCAATCACAAAAAAATCTTGTCAATTTAAAATGTGGTGGTTAGTTTGTGGCATTCTTACTGAAAGTGGCCTCCCCACTGTCATGCTTTGTTTTGACTGACTTCCCCTGAACTGGCCAAGAACGGCTTGACTTCCCGACTAACTTTCAAATCCCCGTGACTTTGGATGACCAGAGTGTTCTATACCGAAACCGTTGTGTTACATCTCTGACCCATCTGTTTGAATCTCTGCATTTCCTACGAAATTACTAAATCGTTTCACCGATGGAACTTCCACTGACCTTTTATATCCCATTTCACATCGTACTATCTCTAGCAATGCCTTGACCGTCCTGTGCCTTGTGCAATTTTGGAAGTTGGAAGTAATCTTTGAAATTCCTTCTTATTTGCTTAAACAAAATTGACATTGGGAACTTCTTAGAGAAATAAACTCGAAAGAAATGAAATGCAATGACATTCAGAGTTAAAGATAAGAAAAATCCAAAAACTGGAAGACTATCAGAAGGGGAAAAAGAAAAGAGACTTATCTGACTGGAGCAGCTGGTGCCAATGATCATGACATGCATTTCAGATTAATCGTCACAATCTGTCTAACCAATCAACTTTCAGTTGTCGTACTTTGCCCCGAGATCTTCAAAACCCAATTTCTTCGCCAAAACCTTGACCTTGTTTGACCTGCGGTGCCCTGAAGGGTTTTCACCGACAGACCTCTCTCATTTGTTCATCTCTCAACTCACTTTCGCCTTACGGTGCCCGTAAGGGTTTTCACCAATAAGACTCTCTCATTTTTTATTTCTCTCAGCTTCTGTCGCCTTACGGTACCCGTGAGGGTTTTCACCAATAAGACTCTCTCATTTTCAATATTTTTCTGCTTGGACCAGAGTGTTGCCCCTAATATGAATTACCTCTCCTTGCTTGACTTGGAATTTCTCGAAGACTGATCAGAAGGTCATTCTTTGGACCGTAATGTGGGCTTTTGGATAGGGTTGAAAAGAAAGGGTATCAAAGGCTCAAAGCAATTCAAAATGAGTTCAAAATTACAACTTTCGGAATCAGATTTCTTATAACAACCACAACTTCCGCCCCCAGTTTCTTTGCTTGGGGACTTTTGGATTTTATTTAGATGGGACCGAACCGTGAGGCTGCCTACATATCCTTAAAAGGAATCAGGTCAAATGTAATTCATGTCATAGAAATTGCTTTGTTGTTGTGACTCTTCCTTTTTCTTTTCTTTCCTTTTCCCTTTCTTCTTCTTCTTCTTCTTCTTTGTTTTTCTTTTGTTGCTTTTTCTTCTTTTTCTCTTTTTCTTTTTCCCTCTTTTTTTTCATTCTTTTCTTTCTCTTTTCATTCTTTTCCTTTACTTATCTTTTTCTCTCGCGTTTCTGAATTTTGCCACTGATTCCAAAAGAGGGGTATGAAAGGAAATAAATAAGGCTCATGGGGATAACAAAAGACAAAGTGTTTAGATAGCAGAACAAAATATCTTTGTCATTCCAATCTTCAAAACATGCCAAGTACAAACAAATACAATTTAAACAAAGAAATCATACATAATATCTCTTGACCGCATCAGAATTGGTGGCCATTTCTACACACTTGCCTTCTATGTCTGTTAAATACAAAGCACCATTGGACAACACTCTAGTTACGATGAACGACCCCTGCCAATTTGGGGCAAACTTGCCTTTAGCCTCTGCCTGATGTGGAAGGATACGTCTCAACACTTGCTGACCCACTTCAAACTTCCGCGGACGCACCTTCTTATTATATGCTTTTGTCATTCTCTGTTGATACAACTGACCATGACACACTGCTGCTAACCTTTTCTCATCGATCAAACTCAATTATTCCAGGCGGGTTTTAATCTATACATCATCGTCAATTTCGGCTTCTGCGACAATCCGAAGGGATGGGATTTCGATTTCCACGGGTATCACTGCTTCCGTGCCATATACCAACAAATAAGGAGTTGCCCCTACTGAAGTACGAACAGTAGTGCGATAACCCAACAATGCAAAAGGCAGCTTCTCATGCCATTGCCTAGACCCTTCCACCATTTTCCGAAGTATCTTCTTTATATTCTTATTGGCTGCCTCGACTGCTCCATTCGCCTTGGGGCGATATGGGGTGGAATTGCGGTGTGTAATCTTAAACTGTTGACACACCTCTTTCATCAAATGACTGTTGAGATTAGCGTCGTTATCTGTGATGATCACCTTTGGGATCCCGAACTGACAAATGATATTTGAGTACACAAAATCGACCACTACTTTCTTGGTCATAGACTTGAAAGTTTTAGCTTTAACCCACTTGGTGAAATAATCAATGGCCACCAGAATAAATCTGTGCCCATTAGACGTTGCTGGCTTGATTGGTCCAATGACATCCATGCCCCATGCAACAAAAGGCCATGGTGCAGACATTGTGTGCAATTTAGATGGTGGAGAATGAATCAAATCTCCGTGCACTTGGCACTGATGACACTTGCGCACGAAACTGATACAATCTCGCTCCATAGTGAGCCAATAATAACCTACTCGGAGAATCTTCTTTGCCAGCACGTACCCACTCATATGCGGTCCACAGATTCCATAATGTACTTCGGTCATGATATCTATGGCCTGTCTAGCATCTATGCTTCTCAACAATCCAAGATCCGGAGTTCTTTTGTACAAAAACCCTTCGCTGAAGAAAAATCCGCTTGCCAAATGCCGAATTGTTCTCTTTTGATCACCTGTGGCTTGTACAGGATATACCCCCATCCTGATATATTCCTTGATATCGTGAAACCAAGGCTCACCATCAAGTTCTTCTTCTACCACATTGCAGTAAGCATGCTGATCATGGACCTGAATATGCAACGGGTCAACATAGGCCTTATCTGGATGGTGTAACATTGACGCCAAGGTAGCTAAAGCATCAACAACCTCATTATGGATCCTTGTAATATGCCTGAACTCTACTGCCCGAAACCATTGACAAAGATCATGTAAATATTGCCAGTACAGTATAAGTTTTAAATCCCTTATTTCCCATTCCCCTTGGATCTGGTGCACCAGAAGGTCCGAGTATCCCAAGACCAAGACTTCCTGGACACCCATGTCCGCAACCAAACTCAAACCCAAAATGCATGCCTCGTACTCAGCCATGTTGTTAGTGCAATAGAAACGAAGTTGAGCCGTAACAGGGTAGTGATGCCCTGTTTCGGAAATAAGTACAGCCCCTATCCCGACGCCTTTCATGTTGGCAGCTCCATCAAAGAAGAGTTTCTAACCTGGCCCTCCAACTGGTTCCAACTTATCAATGTGCATTACCTCTTCATCAGGGAAGTAAGTCTTCAATGGCTCATATTCTTCATCTACCGAATTCTCGGCCAAATGGTCGGCCAATGCCTGGGCTTTCATCGCAGTTCGGGTCACATAGACGATGTCAAATTCTATGAGCAAGATTTGTCACTTTGCGAGCCTCCTTGTAGGCATTGGCTTCTGAAAGATATACTTTAGCGGATCCAAACGAGAGATGAGGTAAGTAGTGTAAGATGACAAATAGTGCTTCAACTTCTGTGCTACCCAAGTTAGGGCGCAACATGTCCTCTTAAGGTGAGTGTACTTAACCTCATAAGATGTGAACTTCTTGCTGAGATAATAAATGGCCTGCTCCTTCCTGCCGGTGATGTCATGCTGACCCAACACACAACCAAATGAATTATCCCGGACTGTCAAATACAGAATCAAAGGTCTCCCCGGTTTTGGTGGCACCAACACATATGGGTTTGACAAGTACCCCTTTATCTTATCAAATACTTCGTGACACTCATCTGTCCATTTGACCGCAGCATCCTTCTTCAACAGTTTGAAGATAGGTTGTCGTAAGCTGAGCAATGAACCTGCTGATGTAATTCAACCTCCCTAATAAACTCATCACCTCAGTTTTGTTCCTTGGGGGTGGCAATTCTTGGATAGCTTTGATTTTTGACGGGTCCAATTCAATACCTCGACGGCTGACTATGAATCCCAACAATTTTCTAGATGGCACGCCAAATGCGCATTTTGCAGGATTGAGCTTAAGATTGTACCTGCGAAGCCTTTGGAAGAACTTTCTCAAATCTCTAACATGATCAGACTGCTTTCTAGACTTTATGATTACATCATCCACGTAAACCTCGATCTCCTTGTGTATCATGTCGTGGAATATGGTTGTCATTGCCCTCATGTAAGTTGCCCCAACATTTTTCAAACCGAAAGGCATGATCCTGTAGCAGTATGTTCCCCATGGTATGATGAATGCCATCTTTTCCGCATCTTCCTCATCCATTAAGATCTGATGATAGCCCGCATAACATTCCACAAAAGACCCAAGCTCATGTTTGGCGCAATTGTCAATCAGAATATGGATATTTGGCAGTGGAAAGTTGTCCTTGGGATTCGCCTTGTTGAGATCACAATAATCAACACACACCCTGGTCTTGCCATCCTTCTTTGGCACAGGTACTACATTGGCTAACCAAGTGGGATACCGAGTGACCCGAATGACTTTTGCATCGAAATGCTTGGTGACCTCTTCTTTGATCTTCACACTCATATCAGTTTTAAATTTCCTCAGCTTCTGCTTGACAGGAGGGAATGTCGGGTCAATGGGCAATTTTTGAACCACCAAATCAGTGCTTAAACCCGGCATATCGTCATATGACCATGCAAAAATATCTTTGTATTCAAAAAACGCTTTAATTATCTCCTCCCTGAGTTGAGGTTTAAGATGGACACTTATCTTAGTTTCTCTTATATTATCTGGGTCCCCTAAATTGATTGCTTCTGTATCACTCAAGTTAGGCTTGGGTTTTTCTTCAAAATGGCTTGATTCTTTACTAATCTCTTCAAAGGCCTCATCCTTATCATATTCCGATTCATTATCACACTCTATTTCTTGAATTGCTATTTCAGAATTAGATTGACTTTTAAGACTGGGCCGGAGATTCCTCATGCATGTCACGCCATTGAAACCAGCATAAAAAGAACTGTACAAGTAAGAAAAGAAAAACAAAATAAAACTATCAGGAAAGAATAAAAAGGGAAATTGCATTTCATTGAAATTAACGATAACAAGGTTTATACATCCAAACGGACGGAACATAGAATCTGAATTACAATCCTGGAATAATCCAGATAAACTGAAAGAAAATCAAAGCAAACTACCAAAACACCTTCCTAGTGGGGAGAGGAGTAGTTTTCCAATTGTTAATCTTTGCACTGGGCCCAACAAATTGCACATCCGCCTTGCTAGAACCCTCTCCAGCTTCCACCATGTTCACATTGGCGAATAACCTCTCGAACCTTTCAATCAAATCTTTATCAAGACCATCGATAGAACTGGGAACTATCGTTACTGGGCGTTTCTTAGTGTCAGGCCTCACAAATGATATGGAGAGCCGTGGGATGGGCTTTAGGAGGACCCAGGCTCTCTATTTCAACTTTCTAGCTCTTTTTATGTCTGCAACTGTGGGCTTGAACCCCAAACCAAATGTATCCAAGTTTTTGGGGAGAGACACTGGCTGTATGATACCCTGCAGAGATGCACCCAAACCCTTGCCCGGTACAAAACCATTTTTCAACATTTCAACGGCTACCATGACTGATGCACCAGCTACCCTCGAAATTGGGACACACTTCCCTTCTGGAATTTTCTCTACCGACACCGTGTCAAAAACCTGGTAGACCCAAGGACCCTTTTCGTCTTCAACCTCAATGAAGGGAACAATGGCATCACCGGGAGCACACAAATTATCCTCGTCGTGCACAACGATTTCCTGTCTATCCCATTCAAACTTTACCATCTGATGCAGTGTAGACGAGACTGCTTTGGCAGCATGAATCCAGGGTCGACCCAACAGCAGATTGTAAGAAACAGCCACATCTAGCACCTGGAATTCCATGGTAAATTCAACTGGTCCGATTGTCAGCTCGAACACTATGTCACCGACTAAATCTTTCCCTCTACCGTCAAATCCCCCGAACGTAGATATTGTTCTTGTGAATTCTTTCATCATCCACTTTCAACTTGTTCAGAGTGGAGAGAGGGCAAATGTTCGCACTAGAACCATTATTGATCAATACTCGAGTAACCACGGAATCTTCGCACTTCACCGTAAGATAGAGGGCTCTATTGTGCTCAGTGCCCTCTATGGACAACTCATCATAAAAAAAAGCGACTCGGTTTACCTCAAATATCTTGTTATCTTTTTCAAGTGGTTTACTGAGACTTTGTCAGGAACGTGGGCCTCACTCAGGATTTTCATCAAAGCCCGACAGTGCTCGTCTAAATGGATCAATAATGACAATAGTGAAATCTGAGCCGGTGTCTTCCTTAACTACTCCACAATGGAATAGTCCTGCACTTTCATCTTTCTCAAGAATTCCTCTGCTTCTTCCTCGGTCACAGCTTTCTTCACTAGCATTGGGTTATCTTTGGAGATCTTAGCTTTTCTCAACTCTTCGGGGGCAAAGCATATCCACGATCGAGTCAAACCATGGGTCTCACAAACATCTTGTTTAACCTCTTTCCCCTTGTAAGTCACTGTCACTCGTTCATAATTCCACGGGACCGCTTTACTGTTGACTATCAGTAATTGAGTTACCGGCTTGATAATGATAGGGTATGTACGGGCACCCTCCACAATTACAATAGGCTTGTTCGCCACTCCTGGCACAACCACTTTTGCTCTTTCTTGTTTTACTGCCACATCACTTGGGGTCCCTTTCTTGACTACTGCAGATGGTTCACTACTTGCCCCGCTCAACCTGATCACTGATTTTTCACTTGTTGGATTTTCAACCGACCTAACTTCACTGGACCGAATCATCATGATGGTCTATAAAGGCTTCTTGGGCTCCCCTCCCCTATGCACTATCTTGATCATATTTGTCTCAGGATGGGCCGACAACGGATTCTGGTTGATATTGGGTGCCTCCGGAGCTTGGACCTTAATCCGATTAGTATCAATGAGCTCTTGAATAATTGTTTTCAATTGCCAGCACTTCTCTGTGTCGTTCCCCGGAGCACCAGAACAATATTCGCAACTCACAGAGTGATAAAGATTCCTCGGGGGAGGGTTTGGTAGTTTTGGCTTGACCGGACTCAGCATACCCAATTGTCTCAACCTGTGGAACAAACTGGTATAGGATTCTCCCAGTGGAGTGAAGGTTTTCTTCTTTTACAAACTCTCGTTCTTAAATGCTTGGTTGGGCCGGAAACCTGATCCAGGAGGGTTTTGGTAGGCTCTTGTGCCTCTCCAAGTCACTCATTATCTGCCGGACAAATGTCACCACTGCCGCAAAGAAGGTGGTGCGAGTCATATCCTCACATGTTTGGCATTTCACTATAATGTAGTCGGCAATGGTTCTGATCCTCTCTCGGATTCTACCCTTTTCCTGAAGCAGACGTCCGACCTGTTGATTCCGGGCTTCTAACACCTGAGTATCATGGAGGTGTTGATTTTGTAACTGTTTTATTTCTTCCTCCATCTGAGCCATCAAATCATAACAGTGTTCTCTATCAGCTTTAAAATCTTTGGCCTGCTTGGCTTCTTCATTCTTGAGAGTAGTGACTTTTCTCTTCAGGCTAGTGATTGTCCCTTCATACTTTCTTTTCATTTGTTGCACAAACTGTGCCCGCTCTTTTGCATTTTTCGCCAATTGAGCCCAGACTTTTGCTAGACTGGCTTCAGACTTTTCTAGGTCTTCTTGACACTCAATGGCTTTCTTTTTTAGACAGCTTACAAGCCTTTCATCCGCTCGGCTTCACTCCATGTTTCTAGCAGCTATTTTCTTCTTCCGGATTTGGGCTTTGAGGGCTTCATTTTCCTGAGTTAGCCTTTTCTTCTCTCCCTCATCTGCGGCGACTTGCAAACCATTTTCAAACTGAAGGTCCATGAATTGCCTTTCCAACTTGCTTATGGTAGCCCTGTACTCGTTTTCTTTGGTCAACCAGTCTCATTGCACCTGTGCTCCATCGGTGAACCATTGGACATGGGGTCTCTTTGTGGGCCTTTCGGGCTCATGATGAACTCGGGATCTTTTACCATACCAAGCAGTGTAACTAAGCTCCACATCGCCTCTGGATAGATCTCGTACTTGAGTTCTAGGCTCGAAGAATCTACACTGATGCCAAATCCGATGCACTTTTTCTTCTGGAAAAGCGGCTTTTGGTTCCAACTCAATAACCTACCGACTCAAATCCTCATCGTGTGGGATGGTCTGGTATTGGCCTAACTGACGTAGAACTCGGTGCGGAGCATAAGGCTGGATACTCCGAAGACCCATCAACAGCAGAAAACATACCTCAGCCGACATATAAATTACTTCACTGACCGAGAGCCACCCGAATGTCCATTAGACCTAATTTGCAGTCAAAGATCTCAAATGAGCATGCCATGCTTCCGTACCATCTGGGAACTCATAACCCTCTACCCTTTTTTCATGTTTTTCAATGCACTCGAGGCCAGTCATACCACAGCTCAAGTATCTGGGATGGTGGCAAAGGTGTTCCTCCATCCATAATTGTAACAGCATATTGCACCCTTCAAAGAACTTTCCCCCTTCTCAACAAAATGTCAGAGCTCGGTAAATTTCTGCCAAAATCATCGGCACTATAGTCCCGTTTGCCTTTTTCATCATAAAGTCGGCTATCCCCACGAGTCCCAACTCTATGTTCCCGTCTTTTCTGGGGCAAATCAAAATACCCAGGAACGCCACTATAAAAGCTAATCCTCTCCGAGCTTCCCACTTGTCTTGGTTTCCCGCGTGAGTAAGACCGGTATCTGGCGTCTCGAAGCCATAAGGATTCCCGTAACGTCGGTACAAAAAGTAGAAGGTACATAATCCTTTGACCAAATTTCCGTCTCGGATGTCCCGACTGATGCTTAACAAGTCCAAAAATTTGTGAGGGGTTACTGTTCTCGGTGCTACCGGGTATTGATTTCTATGATTCCCCTCGAAACCGGCATAACCTTCTATTTCTTCCAGTGTAGGAGTTAACTCGAAATCAGCAAAGTGGAATACATTATGTGCTGGGTCCCAAAATGGTACCAAGGCCTCAATTATGTCCTTTCTCGGCTTAACCTTCAAGAGCCCGACAAGACCACCCAACGCTTTTGTCACAACTTTCCTGCTATAGTCCCCCAAATCATGCCACCACATATGTAGCTCCAACGGGATGTCTTCACGGACTGAGAAAGGTTCATTTTGAATTGTGCTCATCCTGCACATTTATTAAGGTAATTTTAATTAAAAAAAACTATGACTCATTTTGACTCAAGAAAAATGATCTTTTTTTCAAAATTTTCACAAAAATATCCGGCTTTGCCAATACGGCCTTTCAACACTCCGAAAACGACGATTTTAAGGCTGTGTTCGCTAACCGTCAAAAACTTTAAAAATGACCAAAGGTGGCTATTCTTGCAAAAACGGCCTTCCGGCGCCCTTTTGGGGACATTCGGCTATTTTAGACAAGAATAGCATCACCTTACTTATTTGCAATAAAATTAAAATTTTTGTTCTTTTTGGGCTATTTTTGCAAAAAGGAAGTTGGACCCGATGGGGATTGCCTACATATCTCACACCCTGTGAGAATCAAACTGGCGTAGTTCAGGCAAATAAAATAAAACCAACTATTTTTCAAAACAAAATCCTTTCTTTTTTTCTTTTTTTTTTCATTTTCTCAAAAAAAACTTCGACAGAGTTTCAGTACCAGTTGGACATTGGTTTTTCCAAAACAGGTGATTTAACTCACTTAACCCTCACATTGCTATTTTCTTTTTTCCAACTTTCTCCCATTATTCATAAGTCGGTCAACATGCAAATCCAAATCAAATAAATGCACAGGTAGCAAATAAGATGCATCAAAATAGTCTTTTCATTTTTGGTATACCTGTCCTAGACAGACCCAACCCCTGTATTGAGTCTCCAAAGTCAGATGCACATGATGTAGATAAGCATTCCTACTAGGGATCTGACATGAGGCTTGTTATACTAGGTTTAAAACGTGGGTTTATTGTTCTAGACCTAGCTTACCCGAGCGGACAACTCGAGCCGGGGGGGGGGGGGGCAGCATACCGGGAATACAGAAGCTTCACCGGCTTTGCAACTTGTCCGAACCTCATTCTAAAATTTGGGATATGACTCTAACAGAAAAGAAGTGCACACTTCCCAGATGATTTAGAAGACTCAGAGAGAAGAAGGGTTTCGTAGCAGTTTATATACAGTTCACAGAATATCAAAGCGGTAAAAACAACACTTAGCACATTTGGCCCAAACATGTAACAAAATCAAATAATTAATAAAGCCAACTATATCAATTCATCTAAGCTCGAATTCTGAATCCTGAACCAGAGATTCTGGGTTCGATCCCCAGCAGAGTCGCCAGAGTTGTCACACCTCCTTTTTTCTACACCCCGAGAGGGTATAAGGGAGTTTTTCCAATTAAAGGACAATCGAAACAGGATTTATTTATTTGAAGGATTCAGAGTCTCCACTTGGGATGCTTTATGGTGTCTCAAGTCACCAGTTCAAATCCCGAATCGAGGAAAAGATTGACATTGTTTTACAATCCGCGAACCAGAAATCCAGGTAAGAAATTCTGTTAACCCCGGAGAAGGTGTTAGGCATTCCCGAGTTCCGTGGTTCTAGCACGGTCGCTCAACTGTTATTATTGGCCTATTATATGATTTTAACACGTGTTTTAGCCTATGGTATATTTTAACTTATTAACCGCTTTTAATTCATTTTTAGGAAGATTTCAATGTTATACAAAACACGTCTTTGGATCATGCCACATTAAATGCACCCACAATCCGCGACATATTTTATTTAACATTGTTAGGATTTGGATTTGGGTCACATGAAATGCACACCCGAGTTTAAGGAAGTTAATTATTAAAATAACGCGCCAAAAGCAACTACGCGTTCTTAACTTTGAGAGGGCCATGGAAAAATTCGTTAAATGGCGTGCCTCGATTTCTAGGGATAAACAAGATTAATTAAACAAGGGCCATGCAATTGAGATTTTTGTTCAGCACGGCACATCTCGATTCATTCTAACCAAAAGATTTCTAAACTAACTCATGAGGTCCATTAATTGTATGCTTGGCTAATATGGCACACCTCAAATTAATTACCACAGATAACTGAACTAACATGGTTTAAGGCCGAGGTATGCAACCATTAGAGAAAGGGGAGAGGGGCGTTAGGATTTCAGGAGTTAGACCACCTCTATTAGTTAACATCAGCAACAATAAAACTTTGGGCTCAAGAACAAGCCCATGACAAGTGAAAATAGCTAGACCAAATTAAGCAGAAGCCACCACTGCGAAAAGACGGGGTTAATACCAATTCTGCATTAGACTATCAAGCAATGATTCTCCTTAGTCTAGTGTCCATATCCTACTACGATAGTATTCAGAATCTAAAACTACAACATTAATCAATTCGTGGGAATAGAGCCTATATATCTAATGGAGACATGCTGCAAATTTTCACGACAAAGCATAATGAGATTAATTCACCACCTATTTTAGCTCTTAATTAACAACTTAAACTCATATTCATGAGGCGTCCATGCTTTTATACTTAAAGAATGAATATCTCAGAAATAAATAAACCAATTCAAAACTCTTGTTAAGTTCACAAAGGGCTCAAACAACAGTATAGAAGAAACTGAGAGCACACTCTGTTTTCTCACATTCAATATCAAATCCTCATATTTGCCAAAGCCATGAAACATACATCCAAACCAAACAAATTTAATTAGTTAAACTAGTAGTCCCAGTCCATAATTAATACATACATAATTGATTAGTACTCTTGACTTAAATGTACTCATAAAAGTCCAAATCTAGCATAATGTTAGAAAATCCAACTTCAAGTTTCACATTACATGGTTATCAAAATAGATGTGATACAAACTCTCCACTAAATACAAGAACATTTCTTCAGATTCAGAGACTAAAGATTCAGAGAAAAGGAAAAAGAAGAACTAAATTATGATTAACAAACTAATGCTAAGCTCCACAATTCCATTTTCATTTCACCTTTCAAGTCAAGCATTCACATTATACAAGTTTTCGAGCATGTACCTGGAAATTGAGAAGGAAAAAGAGGTGAACAATCAGCAATAAACAGTAGCAGAGGACAACCCCAGATTCAACCAATTGACCAGTGAAATTAACTCATAAAAACCAATTGAACAGTAACCTAACAACAGAATTCAACCCAGAATTTTTCAAACAAAAAAACCCAAATTCAAACCATTTCAATCCCAAAATCCGAGTTTGTGCTCTTTCAGAGGTTTTTAAGGAGTTCTCACTAATGAAAAAGGATCAGAAATTTTTAGTTTTTTAGAATTTTAGTAAAATCCTCAGCCGTTTCAGTTTTTCAGATTTTTATCTCTTTATCCCCCCTGTTAGTGAAGTAAGAGTGCCTTTATATGCAAACTGTTAGGGCATCAGAAATAAGCTAAATTTTGCACATAAAACCTTTCAGAATTTTCATTTTTGCTCAAGTGCCCTTAGCTCAAAAATTAGATTTTCACATTAGTCCTAAGGCCAGCTTCTGGGAAGCTTCCTAAATCAGTTATAATAGATTCCCTTACCTAAATTCCATAGACTACCCTTAAAACCCCTATCAATTACCCTAACTTACCTCATGGGTCAAGTCGACCCAGTAAATTAAACCCAACTAAACGGGCTTCTCTTGCAGATGAGTCAGAAATGACCCAAAGCCCAAACAACCACTGATCCAAACTAGCTTCTGTGATTTTACCAAGAGTAGGAGAAAACAAACATTTACATGATTAGAAAACTAAAATTTAACTACATGCCTGATTAATAACACAAATAGGCAGGGAACAAAACTAATTAAACTAAACTAATAAGACTATCACCAAATGGGAAGATCAGAGATTTAACTATGACATTAATAAACTCAACAGGGCAAGAAAATTGGAGAACAATTTTTTTTTACGATTTGAAAAAGAGATAGAGGGAACAATCGAACAGAAAACAAATCAAACTCGAAAAACTTGTCAAGTTTTCAACCAAAGAAACAGGAGAAGAAAAGAGGAAGGACAAAAGGTGAAATAAAACAAAAAATGGACACAAAGATGAATGAAAACTCACCGATTAAACTCGAAATTACACTTGATATACTGATTCACACGGAACTGATGTTGCTCACTTGTTCTCTGTCAAGAACAGACGAATAGCATCAGTTTTGTAGTGCATCAGCCTCCTAATCGTGGAAAACAAAGGCTTGGGTCGATGCACGCCACTGGATTCAATTGGAAATTGATCTTTGAACTTTAGGGCTCGAGCTTAGATTTAAGATTCGATGAGATTGAGAGGGATTCGAGGGGAGCTATGTTGATATTTGGAAAGAGGAAGGTGAGGGAGTTCAATGGTGTTACTTTGGGGTTGGTTGGAGGTGGCGCCGCCACCGGGGAGTGGAGAATTTAGGGGTGGCGGTAGGGTTTTGCTCGATTCTCTGAAGATAGGGTGAGAGAGATGAGACGAAAGGGGGGGGGGGAGGTGAAGGCGTTTGGATAGTTTTATATTAAGGGAACCTCAGTTCTTGGCCGTCTGATCATACGATATCAACGACTCAGATTGCAAGCTTGGGAAACGGGGTCGTTTTGGTTGGGGGGATGGGTTGGACCGGTTCGGACGGGTATGGGCTGGGTCTAACCGGGTCTTGGGAGGGGAAATTCACTTGGGCTTGGGGGGTTTTAATTAAAACAGGCCCAAAACTCCATCTCTTCAATTCCTTTTTCTTTTTTCCAAATTAATTCCTTTTATTTCAAGCTCTCTCTCTTTCTTTTTAATTAATTTTTCTAAAATAAAAACTCAAGTAAAACCCAAACAAAATCCTAAATTAAATCAATCCTAACATATTAAGTTAATTAATTCTAATTAAAACCAAATTAAGCGGAAAACCAACAAAATTCAAAGATTAAAAATAAAAGTGCAAAAATATCATTTTTGTGATTTTTCCCATTCGTATAAAATAACTAATTTACTACTTAATTCCAAAACACAAAGTTAGATCCTAAATGCAAATGCAACATATTTTTGTACTTTTCATTAATAAAATAAACATGCACAGACAACTGCAAACAATTAACAAAAGGCTACAAAAAATAATGGGAAAATTTAGTTTTTATGGAATTTGTGGGAGTAATTCATATAGGGCAAAATCACGTGCTCACAGTAGGAACTTTATTTTACGTTACCTTGAAACAGCCTCTCTACCTATGCGACTATGCGTACACTCTATCCTCCCCAACCTCTACTGATAGGAATTCATTGGATTGTTATTGTCGTTGGTGGTGGTGGATTAATGAATATGTTTAAACTTAAAACTCAAAAATTAACATGCTTCGTGTCATTTGCTGTGAAAGGTTGAAGAATTAATATTAATTTAATAATACTAACTAAACAACGACTATATTAAAAAGTTAAAAGTTATTACAATAAAGAGTTCATAGTTAGCTTTATGATAATTTGTTAGAGTTCTAAAGTTTCGGATAAATGGTTCAAATAATCTTTATGATATTCAAAAGTTAAATGTCATAAAATATTGAAGTACACGTACATACAACACAAGTGAGCAGCATACACTCTCAAACATAAAATAGATATGCTTCAAACTTAGTTTATCTTCTTATGATAATAATGAGAAAGGCATTAGACTAGACATACTTCTTTTAGTAAGAGGAAGTCTTTCTCTTTTTACAGGCTCTAAAAATATTGGGAACCACTAGAGCTGAAATGTCAGCATTTGGCCCAAATTATTTTAAGAGGCTGGGCTACAATGGGATTAACAAGTCGGACAAAAGGGAGTGACCATGCAGAATGGAAATTTTACCTCCTATACCAAAAGTATACATTCTATTTATTATAAATCAAAATTATTTTAAAATATTATTTTTTATAGCTATCTTATATATTTTATAGCAAAATAGGTATTTATGGTATACATTACCGTTAAGGCATTAAATACGCTATTTATATTTTTTTCTCTATCTTTATTTTAGTTGACACACAATTTTCTCTCAAAATCTCAGCAAAATACTTCTTCTTTCTCTCTCCATGATCTCTCTCTCACAGCAAGATTGTAGTAATTGTTAAAGCACGATTCTCTCTCATAGCACGATTCTCTCTCACATTCAGCGTTTTTGCTCCAAAAACTCGTGGTAATTGTTACAGTTTTTGGCCTGTTCACGCCAAATTACTCTGACGTTCTTCTTTTTTTCTTCACTTTTTTTTAATTTTCACCATTGTTAGGTTTTCGGCAAGAAACTTCAAATTATGGTTGATTCAGCAACTCCGAAGAGGGTATACTTCAATATTCGAATCACTCAAGAAGAACCTTTATTTGCATGTTCATCGGCAAACAGAAAGCCGAGAGGCGAAAAAATACGCAATGACCCTATGAAACAAGATCAAGATGAGAAATCTTAGAAAAAATCAACAATTCTTGATGTTCCTCAAGTTTCTATACAAAACTTAAATGTGAAAAAGAGAAGAAAACTTATCGATGTTGCTTTTGGGAGCAAGGAAAAAGAGGTCGCTAAAGGAAGTAGTTCGAAAACACGGACGAACAAGGTGATTTAATTTTTTTTTTCTTTTCATACATGTATTTTGTATAGTTCTATAACCTCCCTACTTTTAATTATACATGTAGTTATTTTTTTATTCTGCATACACTGATTTTAGTTTGTACAGTAATTTTTATTTTTTTATTTAGGTGTATTTGAGTTCAGAAAACAATAATTTTAAATACACCAACATTTCTTCATTATTGCCATAACTCAAAGTTGTATTTTTTCCATAATCAGTGTATTTAGATGTATTTATGACTGAGTTCAGTATTCATATATTCACTGTTTTGTATGTACTATATTTTATATACAATAAAAATAATGTATTCATATATACACATATTTATCTGTATTTGAACACACAAACAACCTATGTTAAAAATAATTAAAGTAATGTACCAACCTAACTGTATTCATCTGTATTTTCAAGCATGTAATTATCTTTTTTGTGGTGTTTGTATGCAGGAAATAAATTTTTTTATTAAACACCCGCCTACTTCATCACCGCATATTGGTTCCTATACTAACATCGACATAATCTTCCACCTCAAAGAAAAGTTTAGTCCAGAGCAACACAAACTATTTGGTAATACCTGTTTTGGTATATTCCTCGATATGAAGCATTGTGAGGTTCATCAGTTGTTTAGGTGCTTCATAATTCTAGAGCTGCAAGAAAGAGCTATTGGCTCATTTCTAATACATGTGAATGGTACAATATTATGATTTTTACTCATTGAATTTGCATTAGTTACTGGTCTAAATTGTGTCCGTGATGTTGACGATTTTAAGTTTAACACAAAGAGGTCTAACTGGATTATGGAAACATATGTTGTCGGAGCAAAGACTGTTAAGAAGACTGATTTGGTAAACTGCTTTAATGACAAGAATTAGGATTTTGAACGATGGAGATGGCACTAAATAGTTGTATTGTATTTCATACATTTATTCACTTTATCCAGTGAAAAGAATTGCACAACCATCCCAAGGCTACATTTTGATTTAGTCGAGAGCCGAAGATATTGTGATTACCCATGGGGTAAGGAGGCATTCAATGATTCAATGCACTTCTCAAATCTATTGGCTAGAAGATGGATTCCCAGAAGAAGTATTACATGATAGCTGGGATCCCTCTCATTATGAAAGTATATTATACGAGTGTTGTTCAAAGGTCGACCCCAAAATTGCACTCTGAGTTGATAACCGAATTCCAGAATACCCAATTGGAAGTTCACTGACAACAAACCAACATTTTCTTACTTGATGAACAACATGTTCAATGACAAGGGAAACATGATAATTTATTATTATTTAATTGATTGATATTTTATATAACATATGTTTCTGTAATTAAATATATTATTAAAATTCAATTCAAAATACAATTCAATACATCATAGAGTTATGTCCATGTTTTTACAAATAAAAAAATACAGCAGAATACATAATACAACAATACAACTTTCACATTCAATATATTGTTATCCATTTTTTACAGAATACATGTGAATACAAGTACATACATGTTTGTCCATATATAGATATACAGTAACTTAAGAGTGATACAACAAATGTGATTTATATTGAGTGTATTTTTGTTTTCAGATAAAATATAACAACATTCAACCAACTGTTAGTGAGCTTGTAGTTATTTAGGTGCCTCCAGATGCCGCTGATGTAGACTAAAGTCCTCTTCATACAGACCACAATGAGGAGGATTCTGATGACTTTAGTCCTACACACCTCCTTCAGCTTAAGAAGACATATGATGCCAACGTTGGTCCATCATCATCACCACCTCTTAAGAAGCATAAACAACAGCTAATTGATCCCTCAACTGCAAAGAGTCCAATATCACATGTGTCTGCTAAACCTCATGTCAAGAATCTTCCTGCTATTAAGAATGAAATCAAGAAAACTATATTGAGGGATAAGAAGTCAATTGATACTAAATCTGATTATTTGTCTGTCTTGAGGCAGGATCTAAACTCATTCAAGATTTTTGTAAGTATTGTTAGTACATATTCATATTTACAGTATATGTCTTCGCTTTCTTGTATATTCTAACCCCTTTCTAATTGATGGTTTAATTATCAGGTGATGTGCGAATTCACTTCTCTATGGACATTGATCAATGACAATTTCAAAAAGCTTTCTGAAGATATTAAAGCCAGTCAGAATACAGAAAAAGTATATCAAAGAAAGAAATATACTTGGAGACACAATGGTGGTATTCAAAAGTAAACCGAGGACAACTTGTGTGACAATCCGGGAATTCAAATACAATATGATACAGCTGTCGGGGAGACTTCAGAGGTTAATTTTTTTTTGTTGTTTAGTATATATGTAGTATAATGATTTATGTTTAATCAGTATATTTTGATGTATTGATTATTGAGTTACGTATTAATATTTTCATGATTTCCTGATGTATATCTTTAACAAGTTATTAATATTCTTCAGTTTAATCATGTATATAGTAACATACATAAGTCAAAATATAGTTATATACATGAGAATACAATGTTATACTTGTGAATACAGTGATATACTTAAGTATACACATATATAATACATGTGAATATAGATATAGACATGTCTACCAACATACAGATGTACATTTATTGTATTTTTAAAAAAATAATATATATATATATGTCTGCCAACATACACTGAATTTGGTACTTTATATTTATTCTAATCTTCTACACATATCTTAAGGATGCGGAAAAGAAGCTGACTAACGACATTCCTGCCGATGAATTTCCACATGGTAATTTAAGTGGAGACACATTAAAAGCCTCTACAAAGCAGATTCCTGACTGTGGTAATTTTAGATATGAAGGGCCTACTTTATCTGAGGTGCCGAGTGTGATACCACCCAAAACTGATGATGATTTATCCGATGACCCAAATAGAATACAATATGATGTCCTACATCTTGCCGCTCAAATGTCTGGATAAATATATGTGTCCCAATTTGAGTTGGCCAACAAGGACCTTCCAAGGCAGATTCCTAAAACAAGAATTGTGATACATCCTGCAACTAAACTTGCTGATTCACCGCTGTTACCTTTGCACAGGAATCGATGTCCAAGTTGATGAAATTCTTCGCCTTACGAGACAAACTTTGACTCAGCAGTTAGTAACTTTGTATACAAATATACATTTTGATTTTCTCACTAATATCCTATTAACTTCTATCAAACTATAATTTATATCACCGTGTTTACTATAATTAGATGTCCCTATTTATGACTCCGATGAACTGCAGGTAGTTCAGTGAAGTTGACTCTCAGTTTTGACAAAACAATCTCTTTGAAGATGATTGTATCACGGGGCCACATCATACTTTAGTCATTCAAGTATTCGAGAAATGGGTTCGTGATGGCCTGCTTGCTAAACATGATCAAAGGTAAGCTTTGTTCGATGTATAACTTATGGTTACCTTTTATAATATGAAGACTAATGTTTTCTTTGTTTGTAAATCCTTTTAGGAAGGATAAAGATGACCATTACAAGAAACACAGGTCAACACTGCCTAAATAGTTGGATTTTGGAGTTCATGAAGTCACTCGCAAAAATTGATTTTACCTTCTACATTTGACAGGCAACAATGGAATGACGATGTAAGATATATCTCTTATACATTCAATTTACTTATATTCAATATTTACATTATTTGTATTCACTATATTTCTATTTATATTCAGTGTATTTAAATTTTGTATTCAGTGTGTTTCAATATTTGTATTTTACTATTGTATTCATTATATTCAATGTTTGTATTTGTATACGGTAAAATCGGATGGTCCAATTTTCCATCGTTACGACGTCTCGAAAGCTCAAATCACGGTCGAGTTTCATCCCTCGAGGGCCATCAACACTCGACCTCAAAGCGGTACGGACCGATGGTTACAGGGGGAAAGTGGGGAGTTCCCAAGGCATGAAGCTAGAGCCGACAAAGTTTGTTAGGCTAGTCTGAGCCCGCATCATGGCGTTAACTAGTTGTCCCATCTCCATATCTTTGTAATAAATGTACTCGTACTATGTTGGGATTTTCCCTCATATATAAAGGAGATCCTTGTCATTTTGTAAACATTTGTTGCTCAATACTAAAGATACAAGAACATTCTCTCTGCTCTCTAACATATTCTCTTGATCTCATTACTTCATTTACTGCTCGTATTTATTGTGTTCTACTTAAAGTTCATCATTTATTGCTTATTATTGGCCATAAAGAGCCATCATTGATTTATTTATCACTGTTAGTCTCCATCGACCACCCTCGATATCTCCCACCCGAGCTTTAGACTCGACCCCAAGGCCCTCGAATAGGCAAGCTCGAGGCCCTAATTGACAGTGATTCGGTTTGGTTAACATCTTGTTTTTAAGCTCTTATCTCGTTTCTAAGTCTTTCACATAGCATCTATTACCCTACTAACTAGCATAAAAGTAGATCATGTATTTTTAGTACCACTAAATTAAATTTAATTGTTATTACTATTTTCACGATAAATAATTTGGCCCCCACCGTGGGGCTAAAAATAATAGTGATTATTTTCTTGCTAGTTTAACTACATAACGCAAGTTATCTTTCACACTTTTTCTTGCCCAAGATCTTTGATTTCAGGTCAAAATGTCTGACTCAATGAACAACGATCTTGAAAACCATAGAGAAAATGGTATGGATGTTCCAGGTGTTGGTGTACCACCACGGAACCCTGAGAATGCACCAGAAACGATTCCCGTGGGCGCGGTCTCACACAATGCTCAACACGTCGATGTAAGCTCCCACACTAACAGGGGCATGCACCAAGGAGACCAACAAGAAGCTCAGAAAACCCCGGCTAGGGAAGAACGGAGGTTATCCTTCACGTTATTTTTGAAATGTTGCAGGCACAACAACTAGCGATTACTCAGCTGCAAAGTCACCAGAAAACTCCCAGCACGGTAGCACCGGGGACGGCTCCCCCAACCGAGCAGGTACCAGAGAGATCAAGCAACAACGGGTCGGTGTCCGACCCCGCCATCGTAAAAATGCTCGAGGAACTCACAAAGAGGATCGAATCGGGCGTGAAGAAGATAGAAGCCAACGACAAAAAGGTCGAGACCTACAACTCCAGGGTTGACCAAATTCCGGGCGCACCCCTGATCCTGAAAGGTGTGGATTCGAATAAGTTCATACAAAGGCCGTTTCCAGAGGAAGTGGCTTCAAAACCCATTCCAAAGAAGTTCAGAATGCCAGACCTTCCGAAATACAATGGAACCTCAGACCCCAATGAGCACGTTACTGCTTACACTTGTGCAGTGAAGGGCAACGACCTAAATGACGACAAGATCGAGTCCGTCTTGCTAAAGAAGTTCGTGGAAACACTCTCGAAAGGGGCCATGATGTGGTATCACAACCTAGCTCCTAACTCTATAGACTCATTTGCCATGCTGGTAGATTCTTTCATAAAGGTACATGCCGGTGCCATCAAAGTAGCAACGAGGAAATTCGAAGTCTTCAAGATCAAGGAGAAGGAGAATGAAATGCTGCGGGAGTTCGTATCTCATTTTCAAATGGAATGAATGGAGTTACCACTAGTCTCCGATGACTGGGCAGTGCAGGCCTTCACTCAAGGTCTGAATAAACGAAGCTCGGTGGCTTCGAAGCAGCTGAAATAGAATCTGGTTGAATATCCCGCCGTGACCTGGTCAGATGTTCACAATCGATATCAATCAAAAATTAGGGTCGAGGACGACCAACTAGGGCCCCCCTCGGGCTCGGTATACCCAAGCAGGCTTCTGGCGAAGGAGCCAAAGTCTAACAAAGAAATATACCAGCCATATACTGAAGACAGGAGAAATGCCCCGAGGCGCAACATACCCCACAATGATCAAAGGATGGACCGAGACCAGAATCCTCGGGGACTTGTCAACAGAGCTGGGTTTGATAGGTACACAAGACCGACGGAAGCATCTCGCTTGTCGGAATACAACTTCAACATTGATGTATCAGACATCGTGTTCGCCATCAGTAAAATTAGAGACACTAGATGGCCAAGGCCTGTAAAATCGGACCCTTCATAAAGGAACCACAACTTAGAGTGTGAATTTCACAACACACACAGTCAAAGGAGCAAAGATTGCCGACAACTCTAGGAAGAGGTAGCCCGACTACTCAGCAAAGGTTACCTCCGGGAATTCCTCAATGACCGAGCCAAAAATCAGTTCCGGAAAAGAGAGGCGACCAAAAAAAATGAAGCAAATGAGCCGCAACATGTCACCTATATGATCTTTTAAGGTGTCGGTGCCCTGCAGGAGCCCACAATCAAGAGAACAAAAACATCCCTCACCAGGAAAAAGCAAACTCGAGACTTTATCTCAGCCCCATAACGATGCACTGGTAACTTCTTTTCTTGTGGATACATTTCAAATTAAGCTTGTGCTTGTGGGTCCAGGTAGCTCGGCCAATATTATCAGGTCGAGGGCAACAGAGCAGCTTGGGCTGCTTGACCAAATTATGCCCGCCCCTCGTACCTTCAACAGATTCAACATGGTGATGTTTCCGAATGAACAAACAACGGGTCGTACCGTATCCTTCGAGCAGATAACTGAAGGCCTACCGAGGTTCAAAGCGCCATTTCCACTGAGGTACAACCATCTCCCTTTCCAAGTTACACCTCATACTCACTTTTATGCAGGTGCTCGACCGAGACAGTCGAACCGTTAACCCAGCTCGAAGACCTTAAGGTTTTAAATCATCTGTTGCACTCTTTTTCTTAGAACGAGTTTTTATCCCGAAAAGGATTTTACCGGCAAGGTTTTTAACGAGGCAACATCTATATGCTACCTAAGGAAAACTCAACAAGTATTCAAGGATTCTTTCGCAATCAACCTCGAACACTGGGGGGCATCCCCCCAGAAGGTCACCTACTCGGAGAAGACAAGATGCGCTAAGTGGGCTCTTGGTAAAAAAATAATGTACAGGGCCAAACAATCGAATGAACCGTGTCCGCATAGAACAACCGAGCCTCCAACAGCAAAAACATGTATACTTGTATCAAGTAATCAAAGAATACTTCCCAAAAGCATTTTGCATGTCAAAGAAGCTCGACATTCTTTGCAAAAATGGCCCAAAGCCAAAAAACATCCCGAATACTCGGGGACTGGCATCAACAACTCGAAACAGTACGACCCCCGGGTCGGAGCTTCAAACTCGTAAGCCCTCAATGAGATAACAATAAGATCACAAAGCAACTCCAGAGCCAAAAACGTCCCGAACACTCGGGACTAGTGTCGAAATTTCAAGGCTACATGACCTCTGGGTCTGAAACTCCAAAATCACAAGCCCTCAATGAGGCAATACCAAGTTCACAAGTAATGGCTCTCGAGCCAAGAAACCCTCGATGACTCGGGGACTATCGTCAATTGCCATCTCCATCGACTTATCAAAACCCAAGGCTGTAAGGCCACATGCGGGCAACCTCGGTCTCGTAAGACCTACATAAGGCAACAACAATATCTATAAGACCTCAAACAAGGCATGAACCATACTTGTACCAAGTATCCAAAACTATAAGACCTTAAAGGCATGTAAAACTTGTAAGACCATACTAAAGGAATAAACCCGATCTCAATGTTTAGGCTATATATCGAACTTGTAAGACCCCTAAAAAGGCATACCCTAGATATAGACGCCAAAACTACTTCACTCCAGACTTAAAGGCTCCGGCCAAGCACAAATGACGCCGGTTATCAAGCTATACCAGTCAAACTAACGCGACTCGGGGATGCCCGACCATCGCTATAAAATCACAGGCCTTCAATTACTTCGAATATACTTCTAAAAGAACCGGTTAAACAGGCTACCCTCGACATAGGAAAAAGAGATTCGACCATGTCAGCTCCTAAACACTGGCTTTGATCATCGCCACATAACGACTCACAATCGAGGTATTTTATTAAACCGTCAAAGAGTCAGGCAAACACTATTTCAAAAATTCCTTAACAAGGGAAAGATAAAGCCTATATTAGAGGTCGCATCGACCCAAGGCGTAAGAGCCATTGTCGCCAACCCACATAAAAGGTCGCATCAACCTAAGGCATAAGAGCCATTGTCGCCAGCCCACATAAAAAGTTGCATCGACCTAAGGCATAAGAGCCATTGTCACCAGCCCACACAAAAGGCTGCACCGACCCAACGCGTAAGAGCCTAAGGGCCAGCTTGAAATTCAAAAACTTGAGGGTCGAATGAGCTCGAGTTAAAACCGGATCCGTAGACTGAACCCGAAACAGTTAACTAAATATGCCTAAGAGCAAACGCGTAAGAGCCACTGTCACCAGCACTAAAACCAAAGGTCGCATCGACCAAACACGTAAGAGCGTACGGGCCAACTTAATAAGCCTCAGGGCCATACCACAAGTCTAAGGATTCCTTCTAACTTAAAAACCAGTTCATCTAGCTAAAATCAAGGCAAAAAGAAATGCAAAATAAATGAAACTGCGAGGCTTTCCTTTTATACATACATGCGAGAAAATACAAGTTCCATTTACATCATACTTCGAAAGTACTATGTACAAAATTAGAAAATAAAATCTACGTCCCCCTTGGGGTCTATGGCCCATCGGCCTCATCCTCGCTATCCTCGTCGTCGGACAAAAGTGACTTAGCGCCACGTTCATCCGCCTTCGCCCACTTCACCTCTTCCGAGAGGTCAAAGCCCCTAGCATGAATCTCCTCGAAGGTTTCCCTTCGATACTTACACCGAGCATATTCCTTGCTCCTGCCCTCACGGCCAAGAGTCCTTCTCAGCCCAACTTGGGCATCGGCAGCGTCTTTCAAATAGATCGCCACTTTTTGGTCAGCCTTAGTTCGGCTCATTACAGCTTCACCTTGGGCATCCACAACCTCGATCTTTATCTTCAAGAGCTCAGACTCAAGCTTCGTAATCATATCTGTTCAAACCAAGCTATTATCATGAGCTAAGCGAAGTTGAACCTCAAGGGCGAAAGCTTTAGCCATAGCACCTTTCTCCGTCGCAACCTGAGCGTCCGCTTGAGACTTTAACTTGTCATACTCGTGCTTGGCTCGACCAACCTCGTCTTGAAGGTGATCCAAATCCTCTATCCTTTTCTGCAACTGAAATAAATGAAATATTAGCCTCAGGAGCTAAAAAAAGGAACGCACACTCACTCGGAACAAAAACTACCTGCTCCTTCAAGTAGCTCTCATAATTTAAGCTTCGACTTGCCTCATACTGTAAGTGTGCCAACTCGACTTCCCTTTCATAGCAAAGGAGCCTAAGGGTTTTCTCCTCATCCAGAGCTTTCTGCAGCCTGGCCTCATGGTGAAGCAACTCAGACTTAAGCTTGTCGAAGGTCTGCAAAAGAGAACTCAATAAGGAAGGGAAGGCACGAAACTCGAAAGGCCTGTGCCAAAACTCACCACAGAGTGAAGCCGATGGGCTTCCTCGAAGGTCGAGCGCACTTCTGCTAACCTAGCTCCCTCAGTTCCAAAAGAGTCGACCCTAGTCGAGGCACAGTCACTCTGTGCATACGACCTCGGGTTTCGAGTGTCCCTAAAAGTACCTTCGATGGAAAAAGAAGACGGTAGTGGAGGAGAAACTACATTTCCAAAACCAGGAATCATAGGTGCGGTAGGCTCAGTCAATACTTCCACTCCGAGCCCTCGGTCCAGGTTTGCCTTGCTTTGAGCGTCGTCGCCCTGCAGAGGCATCTCTCGCTTATTGTTATCATTCTTTAGCCCGGAAGCTGGCAATCTTCCTCCCTCTCTAAAAGGGCACGACCTTGCTTTGAGGGACTCCCCAATGCCTATGATGACAGAGTTAGTATGCAGAAAGAAAAGGCGCCCTTCCGAGGAAAAAAACCGTGGTGTTTTGCCTCCCACCTATCCTTAGATAAAGCTTGCCACTTATGCTCATTGTAAGTCAAGTGTGTCGCCAACTTCCGAACCCAATCTGAGAGATCGGGAACCTCGCCCGGCATCCACGAAATCATTGCAGAAAAAGAAAAGAAGGTGCATTCACGAAGCCAGCCTTCGCCATAAACAAAACTAAGATGGCACGAGTGTACCACTTACGTGTAAAATTCCATTCCTCAGGAAATGGCAGAAACTTCACTGGAATAATATCGACAGTCCATATCCGGACTAATCAGCTCATCCACCCCCGATCTCCATCTTCTTCGTCGTCAACAACAAAAGGCATAGTGGATCGGCATCGCAGGGTCAGCAGGCCTCGATGATGAAAGGGTCGATACAGCCTGATGAGGTGATTAAGGGTGAATTCAAGACCTGCGTCTTCCGCAAAGAACCTCATCATCAATATTGTCCGCCAAAATGATGGGTGAATCTGTGCCAAGGTAACCTGATACTTTCGACAAAGTCAAGCACAACCCTATCAAGGGGGACCAGTATTAAAGGATACGTGTACACATTCAAAAACCCCTCGGCACAGTCCGTAATACTCTCATCCGGGGAAGTACCTGCAGTACTACCTTTTCCCCCCATTCGCAGTCTTTCCTCTCCTCTCCTATTGAAAAAGTAAACTTCAAGGTATGCTCCCGTTGATCTTGAGCATCGGGGTACTTTTTTGATGAAAAGTCCCCTCTCGAAGTAAAATGCCCCGAGTCAGGCCCGCCTGGCATCAGCGGCGCTCCACCAACAAGGCGAGAACCGGAGGCAAAACTTTCTTCTCCCTGCTGAACGGATCCTAATGTAACAGTCATGATTGCAGCAAAATTAGAGAGCTGGAGCAGGATTTTAGGCAAGGGCGTTAATACTGAAATAATGAAAGGCCTAACGTAGGAAAAAAGGGTAACTACTCAGAATGGTGGAATCTTCAAAAGGGCAGAAACAACCCTATATACGGAAAAAGCGGCGACGATCCGCCTGCCTTAGAGGCCGATTAAAATGCTGGCCAAAATCACTTTGGGAAGATGTGCCGAAAGGATCACCTCGGTCACTTTGCAGCCGTGTCATCCATTTGATGAATGTCGTGTGACATTTTGGGCTCAGAGACCTCTGCACCAAACAAGTCCTGAGATGGTACCCGATCTCAAGGACCTCCATCCAAAGAAAGATAAGCTCCAAGAAGCCTTTGGCATCACCAACCAAGCCTCGAGATGGTACCCGATCTTGAGGATCTCCATAAAAATGAAGTTAGGCTCTAGGAATCCATTGGCATCATTGCTAGTCCCAAGATGGTACCCGATCTCGAGAACCTCCATCAAAAAGAAGTTAGACTCCAAGAAGCCATTGGCATCATTGCAAGTCCCAAGATGGTACCTGATCTCGAGGACCTCCATCAAAAAGAAGTTAGGCTACAAGAAGCCATTTGCATCATTGCAAGTCCCGAGATGGTACCCGATCTCGAGGACCTCCACCAAAAAGAAGACAGGCTCCAAGAAGCCATTAATATCACTACTAGTCCTGAGATGGTACCCGATCTCAAGGACCTCCATCCAAAGAAAGATAGGCTCCAGAAATCCATTGCCACCATTGCAAGTCCCGAGATGGGACCCTATCTCGAGGACCTCTCTCATGAAGAAATTGAGCTCTAAAAGGAGCCGCTCGTATATGAACTTAACCTCGGGGTGGCATCCTAATCCAAGAATTTTTGCTATTGCGAGTACGGATCGTCTACCCGATTTTCCGGACCTCTAACTACCTAAGTTCGAGTTAACTTCCGCTCAAAAGCTACTGATAAAGCCTTAGGTCTATCTTTCGTCTTCAGATCAAGCTATCTCTATTCTCAGACACTCGATCAAACTCCCCCTCAAGGGGTATCGTGGGATTTAAAAGAGCTAAGTTTCATTCTGAGAGTTCGAAGCCTTACTTTTATTCAACTCGGAGTCAGGGGTCCCCGACGATCCAAGTTTATCGATCCAACTCGAGTTCGGCTTAAGGGAAGGCAAAAGATTCCACTGAGAATTGGGTTAACCGATCAAGATCTAGAGAGATACTTGTACCCGGGCTTGACATTCTCGCCAACCGATAGAGTCATGCATTCAAAATCTCTACAAATGCAAAAAAAGGAAACATAGCATAAATCAAAGACAAAATTGGAAGAACATCTTTATATTCATAAGATCGTAATTACAAAACCCACAAAGGGTCCTTACATATGATTACAGAAGCCCTCGAGGGGGCCCTTACATAGAAACAAAGAGCAAAAAGGTGCATATACAATTAAAGCCTAGAGCCTAGCCTATTCTCCGGGGAGCATCCTCGGCGGCAGTAACTTTGAGCGCCAAATCCTCGGGGGTCTCATCTTGGTCTTCCAAAATGGTATCTCCAAGGGAGAAGATGAAGAAGAGGAAAGTGAAGAAGCAGAAAGAGATGAAAAAATGCCATAGCCCTCCAAAGAGCAAAGGCTTTCACCAGGCCAGGAAGATCACGGCCTGGTAGAAAACTTGGCAGGCGTAGACCTCACTTGCATGGCTACTTTGAGTCCACTTCTTGGGACATTGTGCCATGAAAGCTACCGGCCAGGGGTGTCATTTCACCCCACAAAAGCAAAAGGGATGAAGTGCCACACCAGGCCGGGGTAGGAAGGTGAGCAGCGGTGTATAGTTCGAACACCCTCGTGAGCAGCGGTGTAGAGTCCAAATATCTTCCCAAGTCGGAAGAAATCGGCCCCCTGTATCATCGTCTCGAGCCAACAACGACAAGTCGGAGTAATCTCGCTCGGTAGAGGAAAGCCTAGGAAAAAAGGTCATGGCATGGCTGAAGAAAACACCACGATGTAACCTTACGGCCACGGGCCTTAAACATAAGGGATAATGACGGACAAGGATGAGGAGAAGAGAAGGGCGAAAAGCTAATCTGAGAAACTTGAATAAAGAATTGGTTCCAAAAAGCTCCCATTTATAGAGAAAGGGCAGAGTAACCGACGGGCACAATTAATACTTTTTGAAAAATGCAACCGACGTCCCCATCAATGTCCTTGAAAGACGTATCGGCAGGCGCAATTAATGCATTTTTGAACTGAATCGCTGGCGATATTATCACTTAAAAGGACAAGAATCGGTAGTGCATTGAAAGGCGCTGAAAAGACAAGTCAGCGAAATGCCTCGGTTGCCACATAGGCCTATATCATGAGTATGGCATCATCAGTGTAACATTATCATGGAAAATTTGGAAAGATAGTTATCAAGGTCATTTCATATCGTTCTACTCTAAGAAATGCGGGGACTATCTGTATACAGTAAATTCGGAGGGTCCAATTTTCTATTGTTACGACGTCTCGAAGGCTCAAAATCACGGTCGAATTTCATCCCTCGAGGGCCATCGACGCTCGACCTCGAAGCGATGCAGACCGACAGTTACAAGGGGGAAAGTGGGGAGTTCCCAAGGCATGAAGCTAGAGCTGACAAAGTTTGTCAGGCTAGTCTAAGCCTGCATCATGGCGTTAACTAGCTGTCCCATCTCCATATCTTTGTAATAAATGTACTCGTATTATGTTGGGATTTCCCCTCATATATAAAGGGGATCCTTGTCATTTTATAAACATCTGGTGCGCAATACTAAAGACACAAGAACATTCTCTCTACTCTCTAAATATTCTCTTGATCTTATTACTTCATTTATTGCTTGTATTTATTGTGTTCTACTTAAAGTTCATCATTTATTGCTTATTATTGTCCATAAAGAGCCGTCATTGATTTATTTATCACTGTTAGTCTCCATCGACCACCCTCGATAGCTCCCAGCCGAGCTCTAGACTCGACCTCGAGTCCTTCGAATATGCAAGCTCGAGGCCCCAATTGACAGCGATTCGGTTTGGTTAATATCTCGTTTTTAAGATCTTATCTCGTTTCTAAGTCTTTCACATAACATCTATTGCCCTAATAACTAGCATAAAAGTAGATCACGTATTTTTAGAACCACTAAATCAAATTTAGTTGTTATTACCATTTTCACGTAAACAGTATTCATTATATTCACTATTTTGTATTTAATGTATGTTATTATTGTATTTCATTGTTTTTATTTACTGTATTTTACTGCTATATTCAATGTATTCACTATTTATATTCTGCTTATTTCAATGTTTGTATTCATTGTATTTCACTATTTGTAATCATTGTTTTCTTATTTTGTTTGACTTTCGTAACATACCTTGATAAATTATTTTCTCTCTTCGATAGTCCTAAGTCTAACGGTAATCTCTACCGACAAATTTCTCTAGCGCCGACACTAGCGTGGACAGGTAAACCAGATCGTGGAGTTGAATATATCCCTTTTCCGGTGAGAAGTTTTGTTGAAGCCACGTCAGTGTTTCGGATCTGGATCTGTCTATGCATGCTCATAAGAAGTTCTGCGTTTATTGATCTATTTGTTTTTTCACACTTTAATTATCAATTTGATTTGATTTAAAGTAGTTGTAACTGCTGCACTGGTATTTTAGGATGAGCTTGTGTTTCAAAAAATTTTTAATGTCTAATTGCTACAACATTAATCAGTCTCAAATGTGTTTCTTTGCAAATTCCTTGATTTCGTTGGTAGGTTTACAGTACTTTTCGAGGTTTTCAAGACATTCCGTTCATTGTATTTTCTGCTGTTCAAATTGATTGCTTTTTAACTCGTTTGTTTGATAATGGTAGTTTGATTATTCCTGTTTCTGTTAGTTTAGCATTGTGTTTGGACATTCCATCTATTTTACAATTTTTGAGTTTGTGATATTTCATCCTTTTTGCGCTCCTTTGCTACGGGTGGGGCCTCCCCAGTGGTAGCGGTGACAACCCCTACCCTTTGTTTGGCTTCGTGGTATTTTGTGTTTATTTCAGGTTAGGGCCTGTGGCTATTAGCGGCGAATGGGACATGCATGTGCAAACATTAAATAACAACTAGGGCAAGTGTCAGCAAAGGGCGGCGGGAGTTGGACGCGAACGTTTTAGGTGGATGCAACATCATCGTATGTATCAAGACAATTTTTAGGTTCTACTCACAGGAGTTGGTACCTCCCATTTCCTGCTTTCCTCTGTTCTGTTAGTTAAATTGTTGCCATCTTACTTCGTATTAGTTTATTCACCGTATTAGTGTGCCTGTAATTGTAACTTGTTTTCTTCCTAGTTTGGTCTGTTGCCTTGTGTATATTAGTGATTCCCCTTAGTCTGTCGTAGGTATAGTGGCTGCAGTCTGGGATGGTCGAGTGAGGTCATGTCCTCGGGGAGAGAGGAGGGTGAGGAGGGAGGTAGGGCAGGGGTTAGGGGATGGGTCGGGAGGTAAGGGAGGTAAAGGGAATAAGGGTGTCTATAGGTTGAGAATTGGGTCATGGAACATAGGTACATTAACGGGTAAGTCTATAGAGTTGGCAAAGATCCTCCAAAAGAGGAGGGTCAATATAACGTGTGTCCAGGAGACGAGGTGGGCAGGATCGAGGGTGATAGACGCGGATGGGTATAAACTTTAGTACTCAGAAGTCCAAAAAGGTAAGACTGGAGTGGGTATTTTGGTCGATAGGAACTTAGAGAGTATGTGGTTGAGGTTAGACGGGTGAATGATAGATTGATGATTATTAAGTTGGTGGTTGGTGAGATTGTGCGCCAGGTTCCGCCTGCTGAGAAGCTATTCATAGGAGGGGATTTCAACAGTCATATTGGGTCGATCATAGGTGGGTATGGCGAGGTGCATGGAGGCTTCGATTTTGGAGAGAGGAACGGAGGAGGTACCTCGCTGTTGGACTTTGCTAAGGCTTTTAGGTTGGTGATTGCGAACTCTAGCTTTCTGAAAAGGGAGGAGCATTTGGTTAATTTTCAAAATGTGGTGGTGAAGACTCAAATTGACTTCCTCCTTGGGAGGTGTGATATACGGTTGTGCAAGGATTGCAAGGTGATTCCGGGTGAGATACTCGCGATGCAGCATAGACTCTTGGTGATGGATGTTGGTGTTAGGTTAAAGAGGAGGAAAAGGTCTGCTCGAGGTAGACCGAAAATTAGGTGGGGAGCCTTAACTAAGTATAAAGCCCAAGAGTTGGAGTGGTGATTCAGCTATGGGAGCTTGGAGGAGTAGTGGGGATGCAAACACTATGTGGTCAGCGACAACAGAATGTATAAGGGAGGTTGCGAGAGAGGTGTTAGGGATCTCGGGTGTATCTGGCGGGCACAAAGGAGACTGGTGGTGGAATAAAGTGGTCCAAGGTAAAGTGGAAGCGAAGAAGGTGATGTACCTGAAGCTAGTGGGGAGCATAGGCGAGGAGGAGAGGCGAGCATGCATGGAGAGGTATAATGTAGCTAGAAAGGAAGCTAAATTGGTAGGGGAGAAGAAGTTATTATGGCTGGCCAAGTTGAGAGAGAGGAAGGCTCGGGATTTGGACCATGTGAGATGCATCAAGGACAAAGATGGTAGAGTACTGATGGAAGATGCCAGATTAAGAAGAGATGATAGACTTACTTTCATAAACTTCTAAATATTGAAGGGGATTGGGATATTGTTCTAGGCGAATTGGAGCATTCCGAGTGTCACCGTGACTTTGGGTATTGCATGCGTATCAAGGTTGAGGAGGTCGTGGGAGCTACACGTAAGATGAGTAGGGGCAGAGCACCGGGCCAGACAAGGTTCCAGTGTAATTTTGGAAGTGTATGGGGAGAGCAGGTTTGGAGGGGTTGACTGGGTTGTTTAATATTATTTTTAAGGCAAAGAGGATGCCGGATGAGTGGAGGTGGAGTGCGGTAGTTCCATTGTATAAGAACAAAGGCGATATACAAAATTGTAACAATAATATGGGTGTCAAATTACTGAGTCATACCATTAATGTGGGAGAGGGTGGTTGAAGCAAGGGTGAAGATGACAGTGTCTGTATTCGACAACCAGTTCGGGTTCATGCCGAGTCGTTCTACTACAGAAGCTATACACCTTGTTAGGAGGTTGGTGGAACTTTACCAAGAGAGGAAGAAGGATCTGCACATGGTATTTATTGACCTAGAGAAAGCATATGACAAGGTTCCTAGAGATGTTCTCTGGAGATGCTTGGAGGAAAAAGGTGTGTCGGGTCCCTACATTATGGCGATTAAGGACATGTATGATGGGGCTAAGACTCGGGTTAGGACAGTAGGAGGCGACTCTAAGCATTTTCCGATTCAAATAGGGTTACACCAAGGTTCTGCGCTCAGTCCATACTTATTCGCCCTGGTAATGGATGCGTTAACAAACCATATTTATGGGGTGGTGCCATGGTGCATGCTATTTGCCGATGACATAGTTCTTATTGATGAATTGCGAGCCGGTATTAACGAGAGGCTATAAGTTTGGAGACAGGCTCTTGAGTCTAAGGGTTTCAAGTTGAGCAGGACAAAAACGGAATACCTGGAGCGTAAGTTCAGCGCTGAGTAGGGGAAGTAGGCATGGATGTGAGTCTTGAATCACAGGTCATCCCAAGTAGAGATAGCTTTAAGTACCTTGGGTCGATTATTCAGTGGGGAGGGGAGATCGACGAGGATGTCACACACCGTATTAGGGTTGGATGGATGAAGTGGAGGTTAGCATTTAGAGTCCTGTGTGACAAGAGAGGCCACTAATACTCAAAGGTAAGTTCTATAAAGCGGTGGTTAAACCGGCCATGATGTTTGGGGCTGAGTGTTGGCCTGTTAAGAACTCACATATCCAAAATATAAAAGTAGCAAAAATGAGGATATTGAGGTGGATGTGCAGACACACTAGGATGGATAAGACTAGGAATGATGATATTCGATAAAAGGTGCATGTGGATCCAATTGATGACAAGATGTAGGAAGCGAGGATCAAATGGTTCAGGCATGTTCAAAGGAGAAGACCAGATGCTTCGGTAAGGAGGTGTGAGCGGCTGGTTATGGAGGGCACAAGAAGAGGTAGAGGGCAGCCTAAGAAGTATTGGGGACAGGTGATTAGGTAGGATATGGAGAGGCTTCAGATTTTCGAGGACATGACACTTGATAGGAAGATGTGGAGGTCGAGTATTACGGTTGTAGGTTAGGAGGTAGTTGAGTCTTGCCTTACTTTGTACCTTTATGAGACTAGTCTGGCAGGGTTTTGTCTAAGATAGCTGGTGACAATGTTGTGTCTTACTATTTTATTTTTCAGTGCAGGACCTATTTACTAACAATCGCTTTTGCTTTGCATCTTTCTTCTGAATTTCATGTTGTTCCTATTTTTCTTATGACTTTTGTGATGAAAATAATGTTGTCTCCTTTTGTCTTTTTTTTTCTTGAGCCGAGGGTCTTCCGGAAATAGCCTCTCTACTCCTTCGGGATAAGGTTAAGGTCTGCTTATACACTACCCTCCCCAAACCCCACTAGTGGGATTTTACTAGGTTGTTGTTGTTGTTGTATTCACTGTTTTGTATTTTAGTTTTTAATGTGTTTATATTTAATGTATTGACAGTATGTAATTACTAATCCACAGCATATTGATATCATAATTTACTACTTGAGAAAGAAAGGCAAATATGACCAAAGTAACACATTCAAATACACCGTTGTCGACTGTATATTTAAGATAAGAATTGCTGAAATTTTTGACAAGTATAATGATACAAGTAATGACGCAAGTGTAGCAAATGAAGGCGATATTGTATGCGAATACATAAGGGGCTATCGGTTGCTAGCTAATGTACCATGGCATACAGTCGACAATATTTTGATACCAGTCAACCTGAAAGAGAAATTTAGAAACTTTATTGGATTTTGGCAGTTGTATCATTTAAGGACAGATGTATCAATGTACATGACTCCTACTGATCAACATGTCATGATGCTTATGTCAGTTATGAGATAGATAAGCTTGCTAATCTTATACCTTTGTGTAGTACCTACCCATCAATGGTTTTTACAGAGACAGGGCATAGATTGGTCCGGAGAACCAACATACAATGACAAGGCACAAATTAAAACTTTTGATGTTGTGTTTGTTTCAAATGTGCCTCAACAATGATTTGGATGCATGTATGCATTCAATCCTTTCTTTATTCTTGTATTATATATATATGCATTGTATTTAACAATTATCAATCTACTTTTTTGCAAGGATTGAGGGTTGTATATCGCAACATATGTAGAGTATTTGAGCATTTGTAGATTGGTTCCACAAACATCAACATAGTCAATGAATTGTACATGACCCCAAACATAATATCTTCGAAAATGGTGCTTCATAACATCTTTGTTGTTTACTTTGATGCTAATCTTTGATGCATTTTGTATAGGGTCTGATAAACAAAATAGAGAGAGAAAAATTTACTTTTCTACTCATATCAGCTAGTATTTTTACTATATTAAGAAAAAATAAAAAATAAGATTCAAGTATACACTTAAAAATATAACTTTTTGACCATTCCCAGCAATACAAAAAGCACATATATATGGAGATGCATAGGTAGAAATAAGCTAATAAAAAAGCGTACATGCATGCAATTTGCTTGGTATCTGAATCGTTTCTACGCACTAAAGATGTAAAGAATCTGATATAGGTGATAAAGATAAAAAATAGAGACAGAGTAAATTCACATAGAAATTTCATCTACGACCCAACAGAGAAATACATCTGAAAATATTCTTCAATGCTAAACAAAGCCCTACATCATAAATACTAAAAATCACCATAAAGAGGAGTTGTACCACTTTCAATTCATAAGATCATTATCCTAGATATCGTTTAGTGAGCCAAATTTGGTAGATTTGAGGTTAGGGATTTTTTAGAAGAGTAATTAATTTTTTTTTTGGGGGGGGGGGAGGGGGAGGGCGGAGTTGGGGAGAGAAAGAACTGGGGGAAGACAGAGTTTTTTATATTTTGAAGGTCACGAAAGGCTCACGTGGGCTAGTTGTTAAAATAAGCTGATTGTGCTTGGTTAAAAGTAGATAGAAACCAAAATTGATAAGTTTTTGAATATTTAAGTACTAGAAATGGTAAGTGCATATTTAAGGGACTACATAAACCTACATTTAAATATAAGGGACGATTTTTGTGATTTTCTCAAACAGTTATTATCATGCTGCTTTAACCAAAATATAAAATAAAATAGATAGTATAATTTTAGAAATGTTGTCCTCTAAGATCCCTACAAGGGCGACTCAACAAAATTAGTGGTTTAAAGTCAAATTTATTAGGATGCCTTGAATTTTAATTTATACAAAAAGTTAATGTCGTCTTTTTTTTACTTTTTATTTATAAGATAATAGTCTTAAAATATATTAAACTTTTAATTTTACATAGTAATATTATTATTATATCAGCAAAGATTAATTTGTATTAATAAGGTATTACCCATGTATTTGCAATATATTACTGTGGATATTATTGTAAATAAATTATTTATTAATATAAATATTTGAGTAGTTTAATTGAAAATTCCAAAATATTTTTATTATTAAAAAGTAGACAAATTTTATTTCTTTTTTAATAAAGATTCCATATTTTTGTTTTTTTAAATATAAATCTCAATCTTATCTCAGCCAAAAAAAATCATACAATTCATTATTAATATTTTCTTGGGGTTCAATTTTGGGGCCTAAAGCAAATGCATTATTAGCCTCTCATTTGATCTACCCCTAGATCCCTATGGATGTACTCTAATATGATTTCAGAGGCTACCTTTTCAATTATTTTTACTTCTCTTAAATTGTGACGACCCGGCCAGTCGTCTCATGAGTTATCGCTCCATTTCCCCCATTTCAGCTTCCTTACGCTTTGTTATCCGTGTTTTATGTGATCGAGTTGATTAGTTCGAGTTCGGAGAGGATTTGGTAAGAAATGAGACACTTAGTCTCTTTTAAGAAGGCTTAAGTTAAAAAAGTCAACCGGGTGTTGACTTATGTGTTAGAAGGCTCGAAAGTGAATTCCGATGGTTCGGTTAGCTTCGGGAGGTGATTTGTGACTTAGGAGCGCGATCGGAATGGGTTTTGGAGTTGTAGAGAAGATTTAGGCTTGAATTGGCGAAATTGATATTTTGGCAATTCCAGTTGATAGGCGAGATTTTGATATAGGGTCAGAATGGAATTCCGAGAGTTGCAGTAGCTTCATTGTGTCATTTGGGATGTGTGTGCAAAATTTCAGGTCATTCGGACGAGATTTGATAGACCTTTTGATCGGAAGCATAATTTAAGAGTTCTTGGAGTTCTTAGGCTTGAATCCTATGTTAAATTGGTGATTTGATGTTGTTGTGAGCGTTCTCAAGTTTTGAGCAAGTTTGAACGATGTCATGAGATGTGTTGGTACAATTGGTTTGAAGTTCCGGGAGTTCCAGGTAGGTTCCGGGATATTTTAGTGCAAAAATCATAGCTGTAGCAGGTCTACAGGGGTTGCAGGCCCCATAACTCACCCATACGGTCCGCACAAAAATGAGTGCGCCCGCGGTGATTGTTGTGCGGCCCGCAAAAAGTGGGGTGCGGCCGCGGTAGGCGTCGCGCGTACCGCACAAAGTGGGCCGCGGCCACTTTGAAGGACCCTCCCGCTAGTCCTACTTCGGAAGCTCATATCTTTTGATCTACAAGGAATATTAAGGTGATTCAAAAACAAAAGTTGTAGCCCTTCGTGTCTAGTTTCAAGAAAGGTACAAATATTGCAATTTGGACATCTGTAGAAAAAGTTATGGCTAAAATACCAAAGCCTGTCACTGCAGAGGGAGGCCTGTGCGGCCGCACGTTGCCTTTGTGCGGACCGCACTGGCTTGCGCGGACCGCGTGAGATTTGGTGCGGCCCGCACTAGCTGAAATCTGGGGGGGTACCTATAAATACGAGGTTTTGGGTTTTATTTAATATTTTGACCTAGAGGGCTCGGATTTTGGCGATTTTTCGAAGGTTTTTCAAGAAATTCATCGGGGTAAGTGATTTTAACTCAGATTTGGCTAGAACACATGAATCTATCACTGAATTAATCATTTAATTCGTGATTTGAGATGGAATTTGGGAAGAAAATTGTGAAACCTTTCAAAAGAGTAAAATAATGATTTGAAGGACCAAATGGTATCGAAATTGGATAATTTTGGTATGGTTAGACTTGTGAGGGTACGAGGATTCTGAAAATGTAAATTTTACCCGATTTTGAGATGTGGGCCCGGGGCTCGGGTTTTGCTAATTTCGAGATTTTTGATATTTTTCGAATGTTTTCGCTTGGGCTTTGTTCCCTTAGCATATTGTGACGTATTCGTTCTGATTTTGGATAGATTCGATGCGCGTGGAGGCCAATTCGAGGGACAAAGGCGTCGCGAGCTAGAGAATTAGCCAGTTTGAGGTGAGTAATTGTTATAAATGATGTTCTGAGGGTTTGAAACCCCAGATTTGCACAACGTGGTGCTATGTAAGATGAGACACACGCTGTATGATGAGCGTCGGGTCTGTTACTAGTGGGGATTTGGCCTCAGTCCATCCCGTTTGATGATTCTACTGTACTTTTGACTGAGACTTAATTAATATCATTACATTATGGACTAGTTGCCATGTTTGGGGCCTTGTGCCGATCTGTAGAACCCTTAGGGGGCATTTGTATTGGTTGACCTCACTTTTCTTGTCGAAATCATACCCTCAGTCATGTTCTTAACTGATAAACATAATATGAACCGGCTTTAGAAATTGTTAAATCCTAATGAGAGTAACGTGTGGGTTGGGTACCTCGTTTTATCTTAGTGTGCCCGAGGGGCCAAGTCTATATTGACTGAGAGGGGTCGAGAACCCCATTGTGAGGATATTTGATATTATATGGGTCGGACTGCATGCCGCAGTAGTATATTATGTTGATCGGACTGCACGCCGCAATAGTATATTATATGGATCGGACTGCACGCCGCACTAGTATATTATATGGATCGGACTGCATGCCGCAGTAGTTAATTATATGGATCGGGCTGCACGCCACAGTAGTATAGCGCTTGAGCTGAAGGAGCCCCTCCAGAGTCTGCACACCCCCAGTGAGCGCAGTCGACTATTCTTGGATCGGACTGCACGCCGCAGCAGTTTATATATATATATATATATGGATCGGGCTGCGCGCCGCAGCAGTATACTATATGGATCGGGTTGCACGCCGCAGCAGTACAAATATGAATTCGGTTATCGTGAGGAGTAAATGAAATGAATACTAGCTTAAAGGACTTTTAACTAACTTTCTTCATTCAGTTGTTGTTTTTTTTTTAAATGAATATAGAACTGCGTAGTGTTTTTTACGAGTTTTCTTTCCGTCAGTCATTATTTATTGCTATTACTCACTGAGTTGGAGTACTCACTTTACTCCCTGCACCATGTGTGTAGATACAGGTATCCCGGAGGCATAGTTCGAGCTTTCTGCTGCTTTTCAGCTTATTCTGGAGTCATCGAGGTAGCTGCATGGCGTCCGCAGGACCCGATTTCTCCCTTTATCCTCTTTATTTTCCGCATTCTAGACAACTCTATGTATAGGTTGCTACTCAGACTTGTATTAGAGGCTCTCGGCTCGTGACACCAGATCAGTGGGATTTATATGGATTTTCCGTACTGTTTATTTATTACTACATAGTATTAATCATGTTAATTTGGCATTAAATCCTATTAATTGGTAATGGATTCTACATAAGGGATTGTGAGTGATGAATTAGTCGGGCTTGCCTAGCATCGTGTTGGGCGCCATCACGACCGGGGTTTGGGGTCGTGTAAGTTGGTATCAGAGCCTAGGTTACTAGGCCTTGCGAGTCTTGAGCCGGTTTAGTAGAGTCTCGCGGATCGGTACGGAGATGTCTGTACTTATCCTCGGGAGGCTGCAGAACCTGTTAGGAAAATTCCACGTCCTTGAAATTCTTGTCGTGCGAACTTGTTGATCCTAATGCTAAATTTCTCTTTATTCCTTTCTCTCATAGATGGTGAGGACTCGAGCTACCGGACGTGTCGGACGACCACTAGTACCACCTACTGAGGCTACTAGAGGCCGTGGATGCGGTCGTGGTCGTAGTAGAGGCAGAGCAGCAGGGGCAGCACCTGTGGATCCTTTAGTTGCCCCAGCTCAGGAGCAGACTCCAGCAGCACCAGTGCAGGCATCAGCTGTGCCCATTGTGATACCGGGTCTCCAGGAGACATTGGCCCAGATATTGACCGTTTGTACGGGCCTGGCTCAGGCAGTTTCAGCCACTACAACAGCAGCTACTTCGCAGGCCAGGGGAGGCAATCAGACCCCCGCTGCTCGCACCCCTTAGTAGGTAGTGCAGGGATTACAGACTCTAGAGGCACCTCTAGCTCAGCCAGTGGTACCCGTTCAGGAGTACATGGTTCTAGTTATGCCAGACGATGAGCAGCGTCGTCTCGAGAGGTTCAGTAGACTTCGGCCTCCTTCTTTCAGTGGTGCTCAGGGTGAGGATGCCCAGGGTTTTCTTGACAAGTGTCAACATATACTTCGGACAGCAGGGATTCTTGAGTCCAGCGGTGTGGCTTTTACTACATTTCAGTTTACTGGAGCGGCCTTCACTTGGTGGGAGGCGTATGAGCGGCGTAGGCCAGCAGGTGCAGCACCCTTGACTTGGCAGGAGTTCTCCACTCTCTTCTTGGAGAAGTGGATACCACAGTCTCAGAGGGAGGAGTTGCGTAGACAGTTTGAGTGGCTTCGCCAGGGAGATATGACTGTGTCTCAGTATGAGGCAAGGTTTTCTGAGTTGGCTTGTTATGCCTCATGGATAGTTCCGACTGATCGGGAAAGGATTAAGAGGTTCGTGGATGGTCTTAGTTATCACTTTCATATTCTGATGACTCGAGAGAGAGTTCTGGGTATTTCCTTCGAGGATGCAGTTGATATTGCTCGTGATATTGAGATGGCTCGCCGTCAGGAGAGAGAAGAGAGGGAGGCCAAGAGGCCTCGAGGTTCTGGTAGTTTCAGTGGCGCCCCTTCGAAGGGCCAGTTCTAGCAGGGTCGAGGTCGTTCTTTTAGGCCCGCTCAGTGCTCGACCTGAGTACCGAGGTGGATCCTCTAGTCGTGGTTATCAGGGTTCTCAGCAGAGTTAGCCATCTCTCAGCACTCTTCCAGCACAGAGTTTGTCTCGTGCCCCATCTGTTCAGGGTTCTTCCAGGCCGAGTGCACCAGCTAGCCACTCTGGCACGAGGGGTTCCCTTCAGTCCCAGTTCCTAGCACTCGGGAGTTGTTACGAGTGTGGAGAGTTCGGGCATATGCGGAGGGAGTGTCCTCGCCATGTTGCTAGCTCATCTCAGCAGAGGGGTCAGCCCTCATCTTCTGACCCAGTTTCTTCAGCACCCCGCCCCGCCAGCTAGGGGTGAGGGTCAGGCAGCTAGGGGTCGCCCCAGAGGGGGAGGTCGATCAGGGGGCGTTCAGGCCCGTTTCTATGCACTTCCTGGCAGGCTAGATGCTATTGCTTCGGATTCTATTATCACAGGTATTATTTTAGTCTGCCACAGGGATGCCTCAGTTTTATTTGATCCCGGTTCCACCTATTCCTATGTGTCTTCATATTTTGCTCATCATTTGGGTACGACCTGAGGATGTCTTGCCTTACCTGTTCATGTATCTACCCCGGTGGGTGATACTGTTGTTGTAGACCATGTATACCGGTCGTGTTTGGTGACTATTGGGGGTCTGGAGACCCGAGTTGATTTATTGCTATTGAACATGGTGGACTTTGATGTTATTCTGGCCATGCATTGGCTATCTCCATGTCATGCTATTCTTGACTGTCATGCTAAGACAGTCACTTTGGCTATACCGGGTGTTTCAAGGATCGAGTGGCGTGGCGTGACTGACTATGTGCCTAGCAGGGTGATTTCTTTTCTAAAGGCCCAACGTATGATTGGGAAAGGTTGTCTATCATATTTGGCTCTTGTGAGGAATGTTGGAGCTGAGACTCCTAGCATTGATTCGGTTCCCGTTGTGAAGGAGTTTCCCGATGTGTTTTCTGCAGACTTGTCGGGCATGCCACCGGACAAGGATATTGATTTTGGTATTGACCTGGTGCCGGGCACTCAGCCCATTTCTATTCCGCTTTATCGTATTGCACCAGCAGAGTTGAAGGAATTGAAAGAATAGCTTCAGGAACTCCTAGATAAGAGGTTCATTCGGCCTAGTGTGTCCCCTTGGGGTGCACCGGTTTTGTTTGTGAAGAAGAAGGATGGCATGATACGAATGTGCATTGATTATAGGCAATTGAACAAAGTAACAATCAAGAACAAGTATCCTTTGCCTCGCATTGATGATTTATTTGATCAGCTTCAGAGAGCGAGGGTGTTCTCCAAGATTGATCTCCGTTCGTGTTATCACCAGTTGAAGATCAGGGATTCAGATATTCTTAAGACTGCTTTCAGGACTAGGTATGGGCACTATGAGTTTCTTGTTATGTCCTTTGGGCTGACTAATGCCCCAGCCGCGTTCATGCATTTGATGAACAATGTATTTCAGCCATATCTGGATTCGTTCGTGATTGTTTTTATTGATGATATATTAGTGTACTTACGTAGCCAAGAGGAGCACGCACAACATTTGCGAGTGGTATTACAGAGATTGAAGGAGAAGAAGCTTTATGCAAAATTCTCCAAGTGTAAGTTTTGGCTCATTTCAGTGGCTTTCTTGGGGCACGTGGTGTCCAGCGAGGGTATACAGGTTGACCCAAAGAAGATAGAAGCAGTTCAGAGTTGGCCCAGACCGTCCTCAGCCACAGAGATTCGTAGCTTTCTTGGGTTGGCAAGGTATTATCGCCGGTTTGTTCAGGGATTTTCATCCATTGCATCGCCCTTGACCAAGTTGACTCAGAAGGGAGCTCCATTCGTATGGTTGAACGAGTGTGAGGAGAGCTTTCAGAAGCTCAAGACAGCCTTGACCACAGCTCTAGTGTTGGTTTTGCCATCAGCTTCAGGTTCATATACTGTGTATTGTGATGCTTCAAGAGTTGGGATTGGTTGTGTGTTGATGCAGGAGGGTAGAGTTATTGCTTATTCTTCTCGGCAGTTGAAGCCCCATGAGAAGAACTACCCCGTTCATGATTTGGAGTTGGCTGCCATAGTTCACGCATTGAAGATTTGGAGGCATTACTTGTATGGCGTATCTTGTGAGGTATTCACCGACCATCGCAGTCTTCAACATTTGTTCAAGCAAAATGACCTTAATTTGAGACAGCGGAGGTGGCTTGAGTTGCTCAAGGATTATGATATTACCATTTTGTATCACCCCGGGAAGGCCAATGTGGTGGCCGATGCGTTAAGCCGGAAGGCGATTAGCATGGGGAGTTTGGCATACATTCCAGTTGGGGAGAGGCCCTTTGCAGTTGATGTTCAGGCTTTGGCCAATAGGATGGTGAGATTAGACATTTCAGAGCCTAGTCGGGTGTTGGCTTGTGTGGTTTCTTGGTCTTCCTTGTATGACCGCATCAGAGAGCGCCAGTATGATGATCCATATTTGCTTGTCCTTAAGGACAGGGTTCAGCATGATGATGCTAGGAATGTGACCATTGTGTGATGGCGTGTTGAGGATGCAGGGCCGGATTTGCGTGCCCAATGTGGATGGGCTTCGGGAGTTGATATTGGAGGAGGCCCACAGCTCGCGGTATTTCATTCATCCGGGTGCCGCGAAGATGTATCAAGATTTGAGGCAGCACTATTGGTGGAGAAGGATGAAGAAAGATATTGTGGGATTTGTAGCTCGGTGTCTCAACTGCCAGCAGGTGAAATATGAGCATCAGAGACCGGGTGGTTTGCTTCAGCAGATGGTTATTCCCGAGTGGAAGTGTGAGAGAATCACTATGGACTTCGTGGTTGGACTTCCTCGGACTTTGAAGAAGTTCGATGCTATTTGGGTGATTGTGGATCGGCTGACCAAGTCTGCGCACTTCATTCCGGTATGTACTACCTATTCTTTAGAGCGGTTGGCAGGGATTTATATCCGGGAGATTGTTCGGTTGCATGGTGTACCGGTTTCCATTATCTCGGATAGAGGTACTCAGTTTACTTCGCAGTTTTGGAGAGCTGTGCAGAGAGAGTTGGGTACTCAGGTAGAGTTGAGCACAACGTTTAATCCTTAGACGGACGGACCGTCCGAGCGTACTATTCAAATATTGGAGGACCTGTTGCATGCTTGTGTTATTGACTTTGGAGATTCATGGGATAAGTTTCTACCACTTGCAGAGTTTGCTTACAACAACAGCTACCAGTCGAGTATTCAGATGGCTCCATATGAGGCTTTGTACGTGAGGCGGTCTAGATCTCCAGTTGGTTGGTTCGAGCCCGGCGAGGCTAGACTATTGGGGACAGATTTGGTTCAGGATGCCTTAGTGAAGGTGAAGGCGATTCAGGAGAGGCTTCGTACAACGCAGTCATGTCAGAAGAGTTATGCAGACCGGAAGGTTCGAGATGTATCCTACATGGTCGGTGAGAAGGTCTTGCTGAAGGTTTCGCCCATGAAGTGTGTTATGAGATTTGGGAAGAAAGGCAAGTTGAGTCCTCGATTCATTGGGCCTTTTGAGGTGCTTCGGAAGATTGGGGAGGTGGCTTATGAGCTTGCTTTGCCACCCAGCCTGTCGAGTGTGCATCCGGTATTTCATGTTTCTATGCTCCGAAAGTATATTGGGGATCCGTCTCATGTTTCGGACTTCAGCACGGTTCAGTTGGATGATGATTTGACCTTTGATGTGGAGCCAGTAGCTATTTTGGGTCGCCATGTCCGGAAGTTGAGGTCAAAGGATATAGCTTCAGTGAAGGTGCAGTGGAGAGGTCGGCCCGTGGAGGAGGCTACCTGGGAGACCGAGCGGGAGATACGGAGCAGATATCCTCATCCGTTTAAGGCTTCAGGTATGTTTCTTGACTCGTTCGAGGACGAACGTTTGTTTAAGTTGGGGAGGATGTGACGACCCGGCCAGTCGTCTCATGAGTTACCGCTCCATTTCCCCCATTTCAGCTTCCTTACGCTTTGTTATCCGTATTTTATGTGATCGAGTTGATTAGTACGAGTTCGAAGAGGATTTGGTAAGAAATGAGACACTTAGTCTCTTTTAGGAAGACTTAAGTTGGAAAAGTCAACCGGGTATTGACTTATGTGTTAGAAGGCTTGGAAGTGAGTTCTGATGGTTCGGTTAGCTTCGGAAGGTGATTTATGACTTAGGAGCGCGATCGGAATGGGTTTTGAAGTTGTAGAGAAGATTTAGGCTTGAATTGGCGAAATTGATATTTTGGCAATTCCGGTTGATAGGTGAGATTTTGATATAGGGGTCGGAATGGAATTCCGAAAGTTGCAGTAGCTTCATTGTGTCATTTGGGATGTGTGTGCAAAATTTCAGGTCATTCGGACAAGATTTGATAGACCTTTTGATCGGAAGCATAATTTAAGAGTTCTTGGAGTTCTTAGGCTTGAATCCTATGTTAAATTGGTGATTTGATGTTGTTGTGAGCATTCCGAAGTTTTGAGCAAGTTTGAACGATGTCATGAGATGTGTTGGTACAATTGGTTTGAAGTTCCGGGTAGGTTCCGCGATGTTTTAGTGCAAAAATCATAGCTGTAGCAGGTCTACAGGGGTTGCAGGCCCCAGAACGCACCCATGCGGTCCGCACAAAAATGAGTGCACCCGCGGTGAGTGCTGTGTGGCCCGCACAAAGTGTGGCGCGGCCGCGGTAGGCATCGCGCGGACCGCACAAAGTGGGGCGCGGTCGCGGTGAAGGACCCTCCCAATGGTCCTACTTCGGAAGCTCATATCTTTTGATCTACAAGGAATTTGGAGTTGATTCAAAAACAAAAGTTGTAGCCCTTCGTGTCTAGTTTCCTGAAAGGTGAAGATATCGCAATTTGGACATCTATAGAAAAAGTTATGGCCAAAATACCAAAGCCTGTCACTGCATAGGGAGGCCTGTGCGGCCGCACGTTGCCTTTGCGCGGACCGCACTGGCTTGCGCGGACCGCGTGAGTTTTGATGCAGCCCGCACTAGCTGAAATCTGGGGGGTACCTATAAATACGAGGTTTTTGGGTTTTATTTAATATTTTGACCTAGAGAGCTCGGATTTTGGCGATTTTTCGAAGGTTTTTCAAGAAATTCATCGAGGTAAGTGATTTTAACTCAGATTTGGCTAGAACATATGAATCTATCACTGAATTAATCATTTAATTCGTGATTTGAGATGGAATTTGGGAAGAAAATTATGAAACCTTTCAAAAGTGTAAAATAATGATTTGAAGGACCAAATGGTATCGGAATTGGATAATTTTGGTATGGTTAGACTCGTGAGGGTACGAGGATTCTGAAAATGTAAATTTTACCCGTTTTCGAGATGTGGGCCCGGGGCTCCGGTTTTGCTAATTTCGAGATTTTTGATATTTTTCGAATGTTTTCGCTTGGGCTTTGTTCCCTTAGCATATTGTGACGTATTTGTTCTGATTTTGGATAGATTCGACGCGCGTTGAGGCCAATTCGAGGGGCAAAGGTGTCGCGAGTTAGAGAATTAGCCAGTTCGTGGTGAGTAATTATTATAAATAATGTTCTGAGGGTTTGAAACCCCGGATTTGCACAACGTGGTGCTATGTTGAGATGAGACACACGCTGTATGATGAGTGTGGGGTCTGTTACTAGTGGGGATTTGGCCTCGGTCCATCCCGTTTGATGATTCTACTGTACTTTTGACTGAAACTTAATTAATATCATTACATTATGGACTAGTTGCCATGTTTGGGGCCTTGTGCCGATCTGTAGAACCCTTAGGGGGCATTTGTATTGGTTGACCTCACTTTTCTTGTCGAAATCATACCCTCAGTCATGTTCTTAACTGATAAACATAATATGAACCGGCTTTAGAAATTGTTAAATCCTAATGAGAGTAATGTGTGGGTTGGGAACCCCATTTTATCTTAGTGTGCCCGAGGGGCCAAGTCTATATTGACTGAGAGGGGTCGAGAACCCCATTGTGAGGGTATTTAATATTATATGGGTCGGACTGCACGCCGCAGTAGTTTATTATATGGATCGGACTGCACGCCGCAATAGTATATTATATGGATCGGACTGCACGCTGCAGTAGTTTATTATATGGATCGGACTGCACGCCTCAGTAGTATAGCGCTTGGGCTGAAGGAGCCCCTCCGGACTCTGCACACCCCCAGTGAGTGCAGTCGACTATTCTTGGATCGGGCTGCACGCCGCAGTAGTTTATATATATATATATATATATATGGATCGGGTTGCGCGCCGCAGCAGTATACTATATGGATCGGGCTGCACGCCGCAGCAGTACAAATATGAATTCGGTTATCGTGAGGAGTAAATGAAATAAATACTGGCTTAAAGGACTTTTAACTGTCTTTCTTCATTCAATTGTTGTTTTTTTTTAGATTTTCACTGTTTTAATATAGAACTGCGTAGTGTTTTACGAGTTTTCTTTCTGTCAGTCATTATTTATTGCTATTACTCACTGAGTTGGAGTACTCACTTTACTCCCTGCACCATGTATGCAGATACAGGTATCCCGGAGGCATAGTTCGAGCTTTCTGCTGCTTTTCAGCTTATTCTGGAGTCATCGAGGTAGCTGCATGGCGTCCGCAGGACCCGATTTCTCCCCTTATCCTCTTTATTTTCCGCATTCTAGACAACTCTATGTATAGGTTGCTACTCAGACTTGTATTAGAGGCTCTCGGCTCGTGACACCAGATCAGTGGGATTTATATGGATTTTCCGTACTGTTTATTTATTACTACATAGTATTAATCATGTTAATTTGGCATTAAATACTATTAATTGGTAATGGATTCTACATAAGGGATTGTGAGTGACAAATTAGTCGGGCTTGCCTAGCATCGTGTTGGGCGCCATCACGACCGGGGTTTGGGGTCGTGACATAAATATTAATTAATTTATACTTCATATTAAAATTTTGGAAAATAGCTATATTTATTGATATATGGAAATATTATAGTACTTATAATATAACATAAAAATAAAAAATTTAACATTATTACAAATGATCAAGAACTCTCAAATATGATTTAGGTTAAAGGAAAAAAATATAGAAATTGTCACGACCCTGGTTCGCCCTCCGTGAATCATCTTGATGGCACCTAGTCTCTATGACTAGGTAAGCCTAAATTGCAGAAGAAAACCAAAATTTGCGGAAGTAAAACATTTTAAAACAATAATAAAGTAATAACGGTGTTTAAATGTGCCGCTCGGCATACACCATGTTTAACTCTCACTATCCAATACATAGATCCAAGACCCGAAAACCCACAAATCATAAGCTAAGATCAATACTACATAGCTCTAACTCCAGAATGTCTAATAAGAACAGAAAAATACAAAAGGGCTAAATACTAAAAGCAGGAATAGAAAGGGACTTCTCAGTCTGCGGACGCGGAGGATGTACCTCAAAGTCTCTAGAGCAGTCGCCTCCTCAAAGATGATAGGCCTGAGTAGCGGTACATGTATCTACACATGAAAAACATGCACAGAAGAGGCATGAGTACACCACAGCGGTACTCAGTAAGTGCCAAGCCTAACCTCGGTTGGGGAGTGACGAGGAAAGGTTAGGGCCCTACTGAGGTTAAATAAATATAAAGATGATAAGGTAAGCAGTACAATTGAAAATCTACAGTAAGGATCTACATAGGTTAATAAGAGTACAATAACAGAAACAAAAATAAAGGCAAACACCAGGAAATACCACTCATAACCAGGATGATAGCTGGGGATCTCTTGGTATCCCGAGGATCTCTTGGTATCCTAAATTATATGCTAGGGATCTCTTAGTATCCCGAGGATCTCTTGGTATCCTCAATATATGCTAGGGATCTCTTGGTATCCCGAGGATCTCTTGGTATCCTCAATATATGTGCCAGGGATCTCTTGATACCCCGAGGATCTCTTGGTATCCTCAATTATATGCTAGGGATCTCTTAGTATCCCGAGGATCTCTTGGTATCCTCAATATACGTGCCAGGGATCTCTTGGTATCCCGCACCCCAGTTCATATCATAAATACGTACCGGAGATCTCCCGGGATGCTGTCACGTAGTCCCAAAGTAAAAAACACACAGTAGCAACACAAGAATACCCAATTAAGCTAAATTCCGTACCAAGTAAACAGTTAATTCTAGCTAACATGCTTCACGTAATGCAATTAAGGCAGTTTAGGCAAATAGGCAATTAAGTCAACTAAACATACTTTCCTAAACTAGCAACATGCTAAATACGCAAGTAGAATAAAATAGGAAAAAGAACTCAATTGAAATACTTAAGGAAAAATCGGATTTTCAACAATTAGCTCAAGTACGCGCTCGTCACCTCACGTACAAGGCGTTTCAATTATCAAATATATCATATCCTAAGGGAAGGTCCCCCACACAAGGTTAGACAAGCCACTTACCTCGAACCAGCTCAAAATCAACCCGACACCATGCTCTTGCCACGAGTACTCGACTCCAAATGACCCAAATCTATTCAATTCAATCGCATTATGTAAATAACACTTCAAGTAACTAATTCTACAATTAAATTCTAAGCTAATACGCGAAATTAGGTCAAAAAACCTAAATGCGCCCTCGGGTCCATGTCTCGGAATCAGATAAAATTTATAGTTTCAGAATCCTAAAACTCTCACGAGTCTAACCATACCAAAATTATCCAAATTCGATGTCAAACCCCCAATCAAAACTCAATTTCTTGGTCTAAAAACTTTTCCCAATTTTCATACAAATTTCGAAATTAAAGGATGAATTCATGTTTAGATTAATGGGTTACAAGCAAAAAGGATTCTAGAATCGTTACCCAATCGATATCTCTGAAAATCCCTCAAAATCTCGCTCAAATCCGAGCTCCCAAGCTTAAGTTTTGATAAAAATGGCTAAACCCTCGATTTTGAAATCTTATATCTGCCCAGGTAATTCCTTCTTCGCGAACGCGGTCAAACACTCGCGTTCGCGAAGCACAAAATGATTTTGGCCATTTTGCTCTTACGCGATCGTGGCCAATACCTCACGAACGCGATGTTTTGCACAGACAGGCCTTCGCGATCGCGTTCCACCTATCGCGAACGCGATGCATTAAATCTACTGAAACGCAACCGCTCATTTTCTTCTATTCAAACGCAACACCACCCATGTGAACGCGATGTACAAACTCTTAGCCCTTCGCGAACGCGGTGCCTTCCTCGCAAACGCGAAGGCTTAATTTTTACCTTCCTCAACTGACTCTTCGCGAACGCGAGGGCCCACTCGCGAACACGAAGAGTAAAATTCCTTTGCAACGCTGAACAAAATCTGCAATTTTTTTACAACTTAAATGATCCGTTGAGCATCCGAAACTCACTCAAGGCCCCCGATACCTCAACCAAACCTGCCAACCAACCCTAAAACATCATTCAAACTTGTTCCAACCTTCAGAACGCTCAAAACAATATCAAAACACCTATTTTTCATCGGATTCAAGCCTAAGAATTTCAAAAACTCTAAAAATACGCTTTTGATCAAAAAGTCTATCAAACCTCGTCTGAATGTCCTGAAATTTTGTACAAACGTCACATTCAACACTATGGAGCTATTCCAACTTCCAGAATTCCATTCCGACCCTCAGATCAAAATCTCACTATCGAACCGGAAACTTCAAAAATTCAACTTCCGGCATTTCAAGTCTAAATTAGCTATGAATCTCCAAAACACAATCCGAATACACTCCTAACCCCGAAATCACTCAACGGAGCTAACGAAACCATCGGATTTCCATTCCGAGACCATCTTCACACTGTTTCGACTACGGCCGAATTTCCAAACTTAAGCTCTTATTTAGGGACTAAGTGTCCCAAAACTCTCCGAAACTCAAAATCGAACATCTCGACAAATCAAAATAGTAGAAACAAACTTGGGGAAAGAAGTTAATAGGGGATCGGGGCGTAAATTCTTAAGACAACCGACCGAGTCGTCACATTCTCCTACACTTAAATATTCGTTTGTCCTCTAACAAACATAGAGACATACCTGAAGTAGTGAAAAGATGAGGTTAACGGCTGCACATATCCTGCTTGGTCTCCCGGCTTGCCTCCTCGACCGGCTGGCCCCGCCACTGAACCTTTACCGAAGCAATGTTCTTTGACCTCAACTTTCTAACATGCCTGTCCAATATTACCATTGGCTCCTCAACATAAGATAGATCCTTGTCCAACTAGACTGAACTGAAATCCAACACGTGCGACGGATCACCGTGATACCTCCGGAGCATCAAAACATGGAATACCAAATGAACTCCGGCCAAGCTGGGAGGTAAGGCAAGCTCATAAGCAACCTCCCCAACACGCCTCAATATCTCAAAAGGGCCAATAAACCTCGGACTCAACTTCACTTTCTTCCCAAATCTTATAACACCCTTCATAGGCGATACCCGAAGCAGAACCTGCTCTCTAACCATATAGGATACATCACGAACCTTCCAGTCCGCGAAACTCTTCTGTCTGGACTGGGCTATGCGGAGTCTATCCTGAATCACCTTAACCTTCTCCAAAGCATCCTGAACTAAGCCTGTGCCCAATAATCTGGCCTTACCCGGCTCAAACCAACCCATCGGGGATCTACACCGTCGCCCATATAAAGCCTCGTACGGTGCCATCTGAATGCTGGACTGATAGTTGTTGTTATAAGCAAACTCTGCCAATGGAAAGAACTGATCCCAAGACCCTCCAAACTCAATCACACACGCACGCAGCATATCCTCAAGAATTTGAATAGTGTGCTCGGACTATCCGTCCGTCTGAGGGTGAAATGCTATACTCAACTCTACCCGAGTACCAAACTCATACTGAATGGCCCTCCAAAACCGTGATGTGAACTGAGTACCTCTATCTAAAATGATGAAAATCGGAATACCATACAGACGAACAATCTCCCGGATATAGATCTCTGCCAACCGCTCCAAGGAATAAGTAGTACATACAGGAATAAAGTGAACGGACTTGGTCAGTCGATCCACAATCACCCAAATAGCATCGAACTTTCTCAAAGTTCGTGGGAGCCCAACTACAAAGTCCATGGTGATCCGCTCCCATTTCCACTCCGGAATATCTATCTGTAGACACTCTTGAGCCATGTTCGTCTCCCTAGGCTTACCATTATTTCATTTCATTCTATTGATTGGTTCTAGCTCCAAAGCGTGACGTGATCGACTGTTAGGACGATGGGGACGATAGAGAGTCCTCTAGCCCGGTCCTGTCCTTGCGTCCTTGTATTCTGATTGTTCACCCCCAGCCCGTAAATAGAGAACCAAGCCCCTTTTTGATCCATTCATTTCATGTCTTTCTTGCTCGGTGATCAGTCAATGAAGTCATTCTAGAAATTGAATGAGGTCATTAACATTGAATCATCATAAGGAAGTCCAAAAAAGGAGGCTGTTATAACCCTTGAATTTCAAGGAATTCAAGTAAGCTTAGCCCCTGTACAGGATGGGGGGTGCGCTGGTGAATGGAAGCCCCCCCTATCAAGTCGTTGCGAGCCGGAAAGCGTACCGGCTATTTGAGTCACGAAAGGAACAAGTTATTCAGTCTCATGGAACTAAACTCTTAGATGCAGCATGCAACCACCTCCAAACTTAACCTTCAAGGTCAGATAGTGCTACAATGAACATCAATCCACTATCTAGCTCAAAATTAGCCTCACTAATAACCCACCCGGTCTCTAGTGCTCATACTTCACCTACTGACAGTTGAGGCACCGAGCTACAAATCCAACTATATCCTTCTTTATCCGCCGCCACCAATAGTGTTGTCTCAAATTCTGATACATCTTCGTGGCACCCGGATGGATGGAATACCGCGAACTATGGGCCTCCTCAAAAATCAACTCTCGAAGCCCATCAACATTGGGTACACAAATCCGACCCTGCATCCTCAATACCCCATCATCACCAATAGTCACATCTCTGCCATCACTGTGCTAAAAACGAGGGTCATCATATTGTCACTCCCTGATACGATCAAATAAGGAAGACCGAGAAACCACGCAAGTTAGAACTCGACTGGGCTCCGAAAGATCCAATATCGCAAACTGGCTGGCTAAGGCCTGAACATCCATCACCAAAGGCCTCTCCGATGCTGGTAAATAAGCTAAACTTCCCAAACTCTCTGCCCGACGACTCAAATCATCGGCCACCACATTGGACTTGCTCGGGTGATACAAAATAGTGATATCATAGTCCTTCAGTAACTCTAACCACCTCCTCTGGCGCAAATTTAGATCCTTTTGCTTGAACAAGTGCTGCAAGCTCCGATGCTCAGTATAAATCTCACAGGGAACCCCGTATAAATAATGGCGCCAAATCTTCAGGGCGTGAACAATGGCAGCTAACTCAAGGTCGTGAACAGGGTAGTTCTTCTCATGTATCTTCAACTGTCTGGATGCGTAGGCAATCACCCTACTGTCCTGCATCAACACCGCTCCGAGGCCAATCCTCGAGGCATCACAATAGACCGTATATGGACCCGAACCTGAAGGCAATATCAAAACTGGACCTGTGGTCAAAGATGTCTTGAGCTTTCGAAAGCTCGCCTCATACTCCTCCGTCCAATGGAACGGAGCACCCTTCTGGGTCAGTCTGGTCATAGGGGCTGCAATCGATGAAAAGCCCTCAACAAAACAACAGTAGTTGTAAGCACGTGATTTTTGCCCTATGTGAGATTTACTCCCAAAAATTCAACATAAAACAATTTTCCTTTTGTGTGCAATTTTGAGAATTTCGTGGCATTTTTGGATAATTATTTGTATTTGTCCATGCATGTTTATTTGTTAAATTAATAAAAAATACAAAAATATGTCGCATTTGCATTTAGGATTTAATTCTACAATTAGGAGCAATTAAGTTTGTTTTACAAGAACAAAAAATCATAAAAATAATGTACGTTGCATTTTTAGCATTTAATGTCCAAATTGTGTGATTTTATCGTAATTGCTATTTAATTGTGTGTTAATTGTTATTAAGAGTTAATTAGCACTTTTATAAATTAATTTAGTTCTATAGGATAATTTAGGATTTTTAGAATTTAGTTTTAGTTTAATAAAAAATAAAAGAAGAAAAAAAGAAGCAATGGAAATAAGAAAAAAATCGGAATGGGCCACCTTTTAATTTAAACCAACCAGGCCCAAACCAAATAAACCCCTACCGGGTCAACCCGACCCGGTCCGCCCCATAACCAAACGAGTTACCCCCCCCCCTTCCCATTTTTCACTCTTCATTTCCTCAAACCCTAAAACACCCGCCCCTTCCTCCTGCATCAGCTCCAAACGACCTCACCTCCATAGCAGCACCATCGCCATCCATGGCTGCCCTCCCCGTCGTCCCCATCATCCCTCACATGGCTGCCCCGTCTTCATCTTCTTCGTCAAGCTCAACCAGTCCGTCGACCTCCAGCCATGAACGACCACGTCGCCTCAAACAACCCCACTGCCATCTTCAAGCTTCGTCGTCGTCAAAACCAACAGCCCAGCGACGTGAGGCAGTCCGACGACCCCCTCGTCAACCACTCTTCAATGAGCACTGCCATCGTCGTCGACCAGCAGCTCGTCGACCAGCGGCCCGTCTTCAACACCCAGCGAACCCCCCCGCCACCCTCTTCGTCGACCTCTACTATCATGCCGACAACCCCAACTCCCTCACGTTCAGCTGACCACCATCAGCCCAGCCTCCCGTCTTCACCTTTTTCGTCGAGCTCCAGCTCCACTTCTATGCCACTGCCTCCCCTCGTCAGCCACTGCTGCTGTTGCTCCACGACCTCACATCAAACGACCCTTCATCTTTTAAAGTGGTTACAAGTGGAGATTTTCCAAACGACCTTGGCGTATACATTCACAACTTCAGATGTTCGGAGGGAAAGAAAACTCGCAAGTCAAAGAATGCAGAGGTCCACCTCGCTTATTCCTTCTAGACAAGTTCGATGTTGCTGGAGCTGAAGCATGTCTGAAACGTTACACTGACCCAGCAGCTCAGTCATACGTCGAGGTAGTACGTCGAGGTTCCGTTCGAGTCTGGGTTTGTTAGTCAAGCGTCGAAATAGTGTTGCGAACGAAGTTGTGTTTCATCGGAAGTTCAACATTGTTCGGCGTCGGTTTGTTAGCATAAAGGTCAGCCGTAGCTCGTTCACGGATTTTTGTTGTTTTTTCTTTGGTTTCATTTTAATATGTGGTTTCATTTTTGATAGAGTTTTTGCATGATATCCCTACTGCATATTCATTGAAATTATGTGTGTGTGCGTTTTGACGATTTTCCTACTAGTTTGAGTTCAACTGATGTTGAGTTTAGTGATTTTAATCTACTTGTTTATCCTGTTAAGTTTTTGATATGAATCTGACTCTGTTGTTAATTCATGAATGTTGTCGATTAGGAGTTTGTTTGGCGAGTTTGTTTATTCAAAGTTTGTTTGTTAATTGGATCGTTGATTTGGTGAATTGGTTATAGCTGATATGGTTTTGGTACAGATTGAAAGGGATGGGGGTAGAATGGTAAATTGCAGTATTTTCAAGGGCATTTTCGGGATTTTGAGTTTTAAAAAATGATTAATTTGAGTGCTCCATCCACTAGACACTAATAATATTAAAATAATACGTAGTGGGGGACAAAACATAATGGTGGGAATTAATACATTATTTAGTGCATAATGGGGGACAAGACAAGTGGTAGTGGGAACTGATATATTTGTTTAATATAGTGGGGGACAAAACATTAAGTAGTGAGATTCAAAAGAGGGATGAGGAGAAGATGGTGGGATTAATTTAAGTGCTTCAAGTTTGGCTATAAATAAAAGGACATTCTAAGGGGGAGAGGAGGAGATTCTGGAAATCTGGAGAGGGGTTGAACATTTTTTCTGAAAAATCTTAAGAGAGTGTTGGAGAGTTTAAAAAGAGAAAACAAAAACAAAGTAGCCTACGAGTTTAGTTTTGGGTTTAATACACGCGTGGTTGAGTCTGTTTGTGGGGATGTTGGTTGTTGCTGTTTAGTCTTTCCCAAACTTTTGGGGCTGTTCTATCGAGCTTGTTTGGTTTTCTTCAAATCTTTCTGAGCCTCGAATCTGGTTGAATTGTTGTTGTTGGGTTGCTGTTGTCTTGTCGTGTTATTACTGTTGCTGACCGCTCCTTCATCTTCTTGTATTTCCGTTATCCAGGTACACTTTCAAATCAATACTGATGTGGCTGTGAGATGTGAAAGTGAAATGAAATGCTAGGGTGTTTGATGAATTAGTGTTGTATCTATAGTTTAATAAGATATGTGACAAGTATTTATATAGTTTAGTTTTATAACTCAACTGGAATGCATGACGTAGTCTTGTATTTAACCGGAACTGTTTGGTTTTCAAACTATAGTTTGTAGTTGTCAATTACAGACTCCATGTAGTTAAATATGTAATTTGTAGAATGAACAAATAAGTTAAGGGATTAGTTGCCATATTTCATCTCTAGCTTTCTTTTGTATTTGAGGCAGATTTTAAATAGGCAGTGTTCGATTCCGTTAGGCAGCATATAGGCCAATATTCGAATCCGTGTTGATAACATTTCCTAGCCGTTAATTCCAATAGTTTAAATCAATTTTAGGAATGTTAGTTTAAATCAATTTGGAGAATGGTTAGTTTGTTTTGAATATCTTGACAATTTTGTATGCATTTTGTAATTTCAGCTTTAGTAGTTCACTTATAGAATAAAGGCACGAAACATTTCTCCATTTTTACGAGTTCGAGTGTAAATTACCATTATCATCTACTGTAATCCAATAACAACTCATAAGCATGTAAATAAATTAGGACATTTTCTCTTTCATTTTTAGAGACAAATTTAATAGTAAAAATGTAGGCACTTTAGGATTATCCTTTTAAAATAAACGAGATGAGCCTCGCCCAATAAAACGCACAAATTGCGGGGCCCTCAATAATTGGTTAATAATTGTATAGACTTCGGGATCGGCCGATTTAGCAAATTTCACGGCCTTACCCAAAATAATGATACGCTAGTCGCTTTAGGCGCGCCTTTAACAATTTACTTTCTTAAACTCGGGTGCATATTTATGTGACCCAAATGCACGATTTAATAATAATACATTCTTAAACACGGGTGCGCATTTATGCGACCCAAATCCAAATCCTAAAACATTGAATAAAAATACGTTCCGGATCGCGGGTGCATTTTATGTGACGCAATCCAAAGACATATTTTTAAACGATGTTCACATTCTTGTAAAAATAATAATAACAATTATGAAAGCGGTAAAAAGATAAAATTTGCACATAAGTTCATATTTGTATAAAATCAGATAATCAAGCCGAATATAACAGTTGAGCGACCGTGCTAGAACCACGGAACTCGGGAATGCCTAACACCTTCTCCCGGGTTAACAGAATTCCTTATCCGGATTTCTGGTGCGCAGACTGTTAAACAGAGTCATTCTTTTCCTCGATTCGGGATTCAACCGGTGACTTGGGACACCATAAATCTCCCAAGTGGCGGCTCTGAATTAAATAAATAAATCCCGTTTTGATTGTCCTTTAATTGGAAAAACTCCCTTCTACGCCCCTTTGCGGCGGCGCGAGTGAAAAAGGAGGTGTGACAGCTCTGGCGACTCCACTGGGGACACTACCCAGAATCTCTAGTTCAGGGTTAGAAATTCGAGCTTAAAATAATTTTTGTATTTGGCTTTATCGTATGATTGAGTTTAAATGTGCAAAATGATGCTTTTTTACCGCTTTGATATTATTTGAACTGTACATATAAACTGTGCCGAAACCTTCTCTTCTCACCTCCGGGGAAGTGCTTACTGGTTGAGACTCCCTATTCTATTAGTGTCATACCCTGAAATAAAAGAGGCTCGGAAAGTTTCTAAGACGGCTGACCTTTTGGTTCCCGGAAAGGAGCTCCTTCCTCAACTCGAGTTGTCCGCTCGGGTACACTGTCTAGAACATATACCTAGGTTGAACCTAGAATAACTTGACTTCATGTTGGATCCCTAGTAGGAACATTTATTTGCATCATGTTGCATTTGACTTAAGGGACTCAACACAGGGGTTGAGTCCGTCTAGGACAAGCAACCTGAAATGAAAAAAGACCATCCTGCTGCATCCTGTTTGTTTTGCACATTTATTTGCTTGGTAGCCAGACCTCAAATCAATCTTTGAAAATACCTTGGCACCCTGAAGCTGATCAAACAAATCATCATTCCTCAGCAATGGATACTTGTTCTTGATGGTGACTTTGTTCAATTACTAATAATCTATGCACATCCTCATCGATCCATCCTTCTTCTTAACAAACAACATCGGCGCACCCCAAGGCGAGACACTAGGTCTAATAAATCCCTTATCAAGCAAGCCTTGCAAATGTTCTTTCAATTCCTTCAAATCTGGAGGGGCCATACGATATGTCGGAATAGAAATAGGCTGAGTGCCCGGAGCCAAATCAATGCAAAAGTCAATATCCCTGTTGGGTGAAATCAAACTCACGAACAACTGGCACACAATCTATAGAAGGAACCTCAGCACTAGAATCACGAACATATGCCAAATAAGCCAAACACCCCTTATCGACCATACGTCGAGCCTTCATATAAGAGATAACCCTACTGGTAGAATGGTCAGGAGTCCCTCTCCAACTCCAAACGAGGTAACCCCGACAATGCTAAGTTTATGGTCTTTGCCTGCTGTGAGCACGTGATTTTTGCCCTATATGAATTACTCCCATAAATTCAAAACAAAATAATTTCTTTTAGTGTTTGCAATTTTGTGGATTTTCGTGGCATTTTCTGTTAATTGTCTACATTTTGTTGTGCATTTTATTTAGTGAAAAATACAAAAAAAAAAATATATTGCATTTGCATTTAGGATTTAATTCTACATTTTAGGATTAATTAACAAATTAGTTGTTTAATAAAAATGGGAAAAATCACAAAAAAATAGTTTATTTTGCGCTTTTTAATTTAAATCTCGATTTTCGGTAATTTTTTCCTTAAATTTGGTTTTTAATTAGTTGCAGTAATTATTATTTAGAGTTAGTTAATTTAGTTTGATATGATAATTCGGTTTGGGATTTAGTTTAGGTTTTATATTTATATTTTTTTAATTTTGAAAAACAAAAGAAGAAGAAGAAGAAAATTTGAAATTAAAAAAAAAAGAGAAAAGGGTTATGAATTGGGCTTATCAATTGAATTCCCCCCCCCCAGGCCCAAACATTTCTCCTGAAACCCGGCCCAAAACCTTCTCATAATGCCCGCCCCTCCCCCCCCCCCAAACCTAAACGACGTCGTTCCGTGAAAGAAAGATCTGGGTCGTCGGGTTGTTCAAATCCAACGACGGGGAAGTGGGGAGGGCTTAATATTTAAGTGTTCTAATCTCACTACCCCCCCCCAAACCCCGTCTCTTATCTCCCTCACTCCTCTCACAGACCACCCTAAGAAACCCTAGCGCTGCCCTCATATTCCCGCCGCTTTACGGCGGCGCCACCTCTGTCCACTGCTAGAATAACACCCCATGACCACCAAACCCCCCTCATTCCAAATCCCTGATTGGTTTCCCTCAAATCGTAGCCCAGCTCGTCGAATCTTGAATCTAGTTCAAGCCCTAAAATTCCAAACCAAATCAAGTTCAAGATCTCAGTGGGATTTGGGTCTAGTTTGACGTTATTCATGTGTTCTTGACAAAAACACATGATTAATGTCAAACTTGACCGGGAAATTCTGAAGATTCGAAGTTCTCGCATTTCTTACGGGCCAGATTATTTGTTTTCAACTTTTGAGTTTGATTTTCATGTGAGTTGTTTACCATCTTCCTATGTTCCTTTTGTGCATGTTTTGATTTTTATTTCTCTTTTCTTCTTTGTTTCTCCGATATTCCAATTCTTTTGCATGTTTTTCATCTTAAGTTAATTAGTGTTTCTGAACTTGAAGATTAGTTTAATTGGTTTGCCCGTGCTACTTGGGCCTCTGAAGTTTTTAGGACAAAGAGTCTGTGACTCAGTTTAGTCCCTTTTCCCCCTTGTATTGTTTTTTTTCTCTCTTTCTTCGAGTTCTTGTATGAAACCTCGAGTTAAATTGGGCTCAAAAGAAAAGGTCTAGCCCATGATTGGTAGACTCAGACCCACTAAATAAACCTGGGTCAACTTGGCCCATGTTTTGGCCAGGTTGTCTAAAGTAAAAACAGGATGCTTAGGGGGTAAATTGGGGAATATAGGTAGGGTAATCTTATATAACTGAACTAGGAAGCTTCCTAGAAGCTGGGGTGGGGGCTATTTTGAAATTCTGAGGCTTACACTAGGGATTTCTAAGCTAAAATGAAAATTTCAGAAGGTTTTAAGTGCAACTTTGAACTCTTTGAGGCTGCCCTAGTGCCTTACCTATAAAGGCATCCTAACTTGACTCTCAAAAAAAATATAGATAGAAAAATACAGAAAATCAGAGTCGGTTGAAAATCAAAGAAAACATTGTTCCATTGAATTCCCAGTTTTGGTCTTTGAAATTTTTCAAATACTGAAACATTTTCTGACTCTCTGAGATAAAAATGGTTTAAATCTGGTTTTTGAAAGTTCTGGGTTGAGTTCTGTTGCCTGGTTACTGTTCCATTGGATTGTTAATCAATTTTTCTGGTTTCATTTGCTGAAATTGGGCTGTGTTGTTGCTACTGTCGATTTCTGCTGTTTCTGTTCTGATTTCAACTCAGTTTCTCCTTTTGTTTTGCTGCTTGTTACCAGGTATCTTCCAAACCATTGTCAACAAGTGATTAGGAACATGTACTTCGAGCTGAAGCTTGACTAAATACAAGTTGTTAAATTTCCTTTCATTGGCTTCTTCTATGTCTTTAAATGTTCTATAATAGACTATGTATTATGCATGGTAGCTCGATTATCTTATGCCATTGGTATGCTGTAAAAATGAACCTGTGCTCTTTAAGAGTTTGGGGTGTTGATTTTTCTTCTTCTTTTGATTCAAGTGAATGGTGCTAATTTCCTAGATTTCGTTATTGTCAATATTAAGAAAGAGTTAAGTGAGTTTAAGTTCAAGTTTGTTCGCGAATTTAGCTTAGAATTGAATTCAAACATGAATATTTGGGTAGCTGAAGTCGAGCATGTGTTTTTAGTAGCCTTTGAAACTGCTTTGTGTCCCAATTACTGTGTAGGGATGAGGGTTAACAGGTTTATTGTTGTTGCAAATGGTAGTTTGTTGATTGGAATAGACTCGATATCGAATCTTGATCTTCAGCCTTGATTTTACAAGGTTTGAGTTCACTAAGCCTTGGATTCTGGGCTATGTGCAAAGAAGAACAGTGTGCCAATGCTATCTGGGCTTATGTTTTGAGCCCAGCAACGTGTTTAATTGTTGTTGCTGGATTCACTTTTCCACAGCAGATTTGGCCTAAATTGTGACAAATTAGCGTCCAAAATTCTGTCTAATCAGTTCATGTCCATATAGTTAAATCCAAGAGTAAGAAAAAATGTTACTTCAAGCTTTGTTTCAGATAGTTTTAATTGATTTGGGATTAATTAACTTTTGTACCAAATTGTTTGATCCCCATGATTGGGCCTAACGTTAGCCTAATTGAATGAAAGGTTCCAAGTAACTTAGACTGCCCTTCTCGCCGGTCTATTCTCTAGGGCGGGATTCGATCTGTGAGCCCGATTTTCTTCATAGTGGCATTTGTGCAAACCAAGGTTCCGACTTATATTTTGTTGAACTTAATTAAGCTTTCCTTGATTTGAGGCGCGCCATATTAGATAATGTAAATAGTTTATGGCCCTCATGAATTAGTTTAGAAACCTTTTGGGGCTAGAATAAATCGGGGTGTGCCATGCCAAACAAAATCTCAAAATGTGTGGCCCTCGCTTAATTAACTTTAATCCTCTAAAAATCGAGGCATGCCATTTAGCAAACTTTTCATGGCCTTCGCAAAGTTGCAAACGCGTAGTCGCTTTAGGCGCGTTATTCTAATAATTACTTTCCTAAACTCGGGTGCACATTTATGTAACCCAAATCCAAATCTTAAAACGTTGACTAAAATGTGTTTAGGATTGCGGGTGCATTTCATGTGGCGCGATCCAAAGGCACGTTTTAAACGACGTTCAATCTTCTTTAAAATTAATTAAAAGTGGTTAAAAGTTAAAATTTGCACATAGGTTCATAATTGTTTAAAATCAAATAGTTAATCCAAATATGACAGTTGAGTGACCGTGCTAGAACCACGAAACTCGGGAATGCCTAACACCTTCTCCCGGGTTAACAGAATTCCTTACCCAAATTTTTGGTTTGTGAACTGTATTACAGAGTCAACCTTTCCTCGATTCGGGATTTTAAACCGGTGAATTGGGACACCATAAATCTCCCAAGTGGCGACTCTGAATCTTTTAATAATATGATCCCACTTCGATTGTCCTTTAATTAGAAAAACTCCTTTACACCCTTCGGGGGGTGTAGGTAAAAAGGAGGTGTGACACGTGATAATCTAATATGGCATGATAGGGGGACATCCAATCCATCCCTAAAATGACATCGAAATCCACTATATAGAGGACTAGGAGATATACACTAGTCTCAAGACCCCCAATAACAACTACGCATGAACGATAGAAACGATCTACCACAATAGAATCACCTACCAGTGTAGACACATATACAGGAGCACTCAAAGAATCACGAGGCACAACCAAATACGCAGCAAAATAAGATGACACATATGAGTATGTAGACCCTGGATCAAATAGAACTAAAGCGTCTCTACTACAAACTGAAACCATACCTGTGATAGCTGCGTCGGAGGACTCAGCCTCAAGCCTGGCTAAAAAATCATAATATTGGTGGAACACCCGATGCCGTGGGACGGCTCAAGCCCCACCACTCTAAACTACATCCCTGGGACGACCTCCTGCTGGCTTGTCTCTACCTCTAGCGGCTTGACCTCCACCTCGACCCTTACCTCTAGCTGGATGAGTGGGCGGTGGAACACCCGATGCCGGAACCATGGCATGAGAACCCTAATGCTGAGAACTGCTTAAGGCTCGAGGGCAAAATCTAGCAATGTTCTTCGGATCACCACAAGTATAACAAGACTTTGGTTGCTGAGACTACTGACCCTGGAACTGACCCTGACAGCCTGAGTAACCACCTTGAAAACTTTGGAATAGAGGTGCATTGATAGGAGCTGGTGGTGCACTATAGGGTAGATGATCATAATACTGCATATGAGAACCACGACCACCTGGAGCACCATGAGAAGCCTGAAGTGCTGAATGAAATGGCCTGGGAAGATGGCTTCTACCAAAATAATCCCTGCCTCCAGACGAGGCACCACTGAATTTGCCGAAATGACGAGGCCTCTTTTCAGACCCCTGACCGCTCCCCTGATCTTGAACCATCTTAACCCAGCTGGCCACATTGGTCACATCCTGAAAAGAAATCTCGTTCTCGGTCTCCTTAGCCATCTACAATCTAATAGGATGAGTGAGTCCCTCAATAAACCTCGTCATCCTCTGTCTCTCGGTGGGGAGTATTAGAAGAGCATGATGAGCCAAATCAATACACCTCGTGTCGTACTGGGTAACAGTCATAAAACCCTACTGAAGGCGCTCGAACTACCTGCGGTACTCCTCTCTCTGAGTGACGAGAAGGAACTTCTCGAGAAATAGCTATGAGAACTGGTCCCAAGTGAGAGCTGGTGATCCAGCAGGTCTGGCCAAACAATAATCTCTCCACCATTTCTTGGCCGAACCTAACAGACAAAAAGCACCAAAGTCAACCCCATTGGTATCCACTATCCCTATGTTCCGAAGAACATCATGACAGCTGTCCAAATAATCCTAGGGATACTTTAAAGATGTACCGCCATAGGTAGTAGTAAAGAGCTTGGTGAACCTATCCAATCTCCACAAAGCATTTGAAGACATAGCTGATCCATCACTGGTCTGAGCTACAACACCTGGTGGGTCTACCCCAACTAGCTGAGCTGTTGGAGTCTGAAACAAGGGAACCATTTGCTCCGGGGTGCCAGTAGTGGAAGTTTGTGCTCCTCCCCCAGCCTGAGAGACGGCTAGTACTACAGGAAGTATGCCTGCCTGAGTGACACTCTCCATAAGGCCCACTAGATAGAGCAGGGCATCCTGGAGTACTGGGGGAGCGATGAACCCCTCTAGAACCAGAGTTGGACCCGCTGGAACTGTCTGGGCTGGAACCTTATCATCAAACTCTACCTGAGGCTCTGCTGTTGGTACTGCAACTCTGGGTTGAGCTCTGCCCCTGCCTTGGCCTTTAGCATGACCTCGACCTTATTCTCTACCGCTCGTAGGAGCTGCCGCTGGGGGCTCGGGCTGTTGATCAGTTGATGATGCGGTACACGTTCTCGCCATCTGCGAAAGAACAAAGTAGAAGTTCAATTAGCATTGAGAAATCAAACCGCACGACAGAGATGAATAGAAGTGAAATTGTTCCTAACTCCGCAGCCTCTGGGGATAAGTATAGACATCTCCATACCAATCCCTCACACTATACTAAGCTTGTCCGTGAATTGTGAGACCTAAGCAACCTAGAGAACTGATACCAACTTATCATGACCTGAATTTCCAACCATCGGGACTGTGATGGCGCCTAACATTGTACCCGCTAGGCAATCCAACGTTACTGATTATTTTACCTTTTTCCTTTATCTTTTAACAATTTATATGTTAATATAAGAAAATTAGTGGAATAAATGCGGAAAAACAGAATTTAACACGGTCTGACACCGAGATCTGCACAGAAAGTGTAGAGTGTAGTATCAGTACAACCGACCCCATGTACTGGTAAGTTTCGATCCTAACCTTGGCAAGTAGTGATGAGGCTAGGACACGACAAACATCATAAACCTGCAGTTAATCAATATAATAACATAGTAACAAGTAATAAAAACTAAGCAGAAATATATGCGGGAAGGGGCAACATGCTATGGGGTTTCAACATAAAGAATTACCGAAGTAAAGAATTTAAGCAGTTACAATACTTGAACTGATAACAGCAAATGAACACAGCAAGCACAAAAATGCGCACGTCATCACCCTTCGTTCTTTTACTCTCGATCCTCACCATGCAATCAATAATACAAATGTGCACGGCATCACCCTTCGTGCTTTATCACTCTTCCTCACCATATGAATAATAATAACGTGCGCGGCATCACCCTTCGTGCTTTATCACTCTTCCTCACCGTATGTATCAATAGAAATGTAAATCTACACGGCATCACCCTTCGTGCTTTATCACTTTTTCCTCACCATATATATAAGTATGAATGTGCACGGCATCACCTTCGTGCTTTATCACTATTTCCTCACGCAAGCAATATGAACAATAACATCTCGGCAAGGGAATCAACAATAGAAACAGTTACATCCCGGCAAGGGAATCAGCTATAACCAATCTCGTCCCAACAGTTAACTTCACAGAATAAATCTCAACGTGAGCCAATACTCAACAATGGTCAATTACCAAGAAATTGTCATTAGTCTTGTTCAACATGGATAATCATCAATTCAGGCATGAATAGTACATAATAAGAATCACAACGGTCGTAGTATAAGTCTCACGTGCATGCTTGACACCAACGTATAGATACTTGTCACCACACCTATACGTCGTACTCAACACTAATACGTAGAAAATAAGACAACAACACCTATTCCCTCAAGCTAAGGTCAAACACTTGCCTTGATTGCACGGCCAAACTCAAGCCTCAAATATCGCTTTCCCCTTAGATTTCACCTTCAGTTCATTTTTATCTAGCCTTAATTAACTTAATAACATCAATAAATACTAAAGAACTCAAACCCAATGCTTAATAATGCGTTTCCCAACATTTTTCCTAAAAAGTCAAAAATCGACCTCGGGCCCGCTTGGTCAAAACCCAAAGTTCGAACCGAAACCCAATTACCCATTCACCCGCGAGCTCGGATATGCAATTGGTTTTGGAATCCAACGTCAATTTGAGGTCTAAATTCCCAAATTTCAAAATTCCAAAATTTCACCCAAAGATATTATGAAATGGGAATGGGTGGTACGCCTACCACAAGATATTATGAAATGGGAGCATGGGGTACGCCTACCACAAGATATGAGAAATGGGATCGGGTTGCACGCCTGCAACAAGATGGAAACTAAAAGTGAAAGTTGTCTTTACTTTTCCTTATTTGTGTTAGAAGTTATATTGTCAGCTTCCTTATTTATTCCTTGCTATTTTGCTTTATCAGCTATCCCCGAAGCATGTTCGCCTTCCCCAGTTTTAATTGCTTATTATCTGTTTACTTTTCTGCCATATACTATAGAACTGCACAGGTTTATCTGGAGCCTGGTCCTAGCCTCGTCACTACCTCGTCGGGGTTAGGCCAGGCACTTACCAGCACATGGGGTAGGTTGTACTGATACTATACTCTGCACTGTGTGCAGATCCCGGAGCATCTTTCGGACAGTAGTTGGAGGGCTTCCTTCAGTTCATTTAGAGACCCAAGGTAGACCTGTAGGCGTCCGCAGGCCCTAGCGTCTTCCTCTATCTCTATTTCCTGTTTCATTTCCTTTGTTCAGAAACAATGTATTGTTAAAAGGAAGTAATTTGGTAAGGAATTAGATAGTTAAGGGTTGACTTGCCTAGCTCTCATTAGTAGGCGCCATCACGACTCCCGAGGGTGGGAAATCTGGGTCGTGATAACAAATAATGCATGACATCACCCTTCGTGCCTTAACTCTCTTCCTCACCCAAACAATAATCACAAACAATAGGGCAAGAAAATAAATGAAATTTGCAATAAGAATCCCGGCAAGGGAACAACAATTCAATAATTAAGTCCCGGCAAGGGAGCAACATCAATAATATCAACATCCCGGCAAGGGAGATAACCAATAAAGCAATAATATCCCTGTAAGGGAACAATTTAATAACCTCTTTCTCTTATTCACTTTTGCTTCACAACTCACTTTACCACTTGAGTCAATGCTCCAAAGGGTTCAATTTTTTATTTTATTTTATTCAATAACTCACATTATTTAATATTTTTCGTATTTTTAAAAAATCGTATATTCATTGATATAGGGTACACGCGCAAAGCACGTACCCTAATACTAGTTAAATTATAAACATGACATGCACACCTAACATGAAAAATTTCATCAAGAGGTGGTTTCAAATGCGATTTTAATATTGAAATTGCGGCATTATTGTTAGAAGCATTATCAAAAGACATACACAATACTTTTTGCTTGAGATTATAAAATTCAACAACTTCACAAATAGTACTACTTATAAACGCAGCGGTATGACTCTGATCTTCATCATATTTAAAAGCGATAATACGTTTGCATACAAGTAGTATCATCTATCCAATGACATGTAATTGTCAAATAATCATTTCCATTAACAGCATGGCCAATATCAGAAGTTAGAGAAACTCTACAAGGAATGTGGCTAAACAAATAACGTATGTATATTTGATATTGTCCATGAAGTCTAAAGATATCAGATCTACAAGTACTTCTAGGGATACATTTAAATAAAGGATTGTAAATCCTTTGAATATACATAATAAGATATGATGAAGAAGCAAAAGAAAAAGATAGACAACCCAAAGCAATCATTTTTGCTAACTCCTCACGATCCTTCATTTTATCATATTTCACAAGACCTCTAGTAGTAGGGTTTAGAGTTGATTGATTTCTATCTCCATTAGATCCCCATTCTATAGGATGCTCAATTCTCATATGTCTACTAAGTGTCCCAGTCCCCCCTAATTGTCCTCCAGTCTTATGTTTAAAAGTATCATTACAAAGTTTGCATTTAACTCTATCACTATTCGGTATGTCTTCAAAAAAAATTCCAAACCTTACTTCTTTTTCTACGATTACTAGTCGGGGCCACAGGTGGTCTACTAGTAGCACCACGACCACCACCCTGCTAGCAGCTCCAACACTACTAGGTGTAAGTGGTATCTCATCTTCCATTTCTAATTCCATATCTTCTATACCAAAATCTTCCTGGAATTGTTCATAATCTATATTATTATCAGGTAATATTTCAGGAATATTGGGAGAGGTATTTAAATTACTACCAGATGTTGAAGCTGAAGTACTACCTCTTTTTTTATTTCCCCAATTAGTAACCTTGTTACAAACTCTTTTTGCAACATTAAACATATTGTAAAAATTTAACTACTAGCAACAAATAAATATGCAAATAAAATAGTAAATAAGAGAAAGAGTTGGAGGGAGTGCACCGAATTCGGCAATAAATTGAGCACTTGATGATTTCGCAACTCCAATGTTACCACGAAAAAACGTCAATTGTTCCAATTTTAAAGTTCAATTGTTCAAACTTCAAATAATAAATACTACGATAAATTAAATTCCAAAAAAAATAGCCAAATAGTTGATTGCACTTTAATAGGTAAAGAATGAAGATTGAAGAATGAGAGAATATGAGAATTGAGAGATGAGTGAAGAAATGAGGAAGATGGGGGGTATTTATAGCTTTTCAAAGGGGGTTAATTTAAAAAAAAAACAAAATTGGGCTATTTGTGCAATTCAGCCGTTGGGCAACGACCATATTCTGAAATGGACCGTTGCCAACGGTTAGAAATCTGGGCCCAGTTTTAAAAAAAAATACCGTTAAATCGGTCCGGGCCGGTTAACCGGTTGAAGAAAACGGTTCAATGACCGGGTTTGACCAGTTCGGGTATCCGGTAGTTCGAAGGTAAACGATGCAAACCGCCCTACACCCTTAACCCAGCCCAACCCAGCCCCTTTCTACCGGTCTGGGCCGGTTTCGATTTTAACCGGTCCGGAACCAGGCTGACCTGGCCCGTTTAACACCCTTAGATGAAACTGTCAACCAACAACTGCTCCCTGGAAATGCTCCAGCAGTTTAGTACATTCCTAGTTTTTAGTTGTCTGATCTTATCTTATTATGTGGTTCTATAAATATGTAATTAGTACTAGTTATTTAGGCATGTTCTATCAGAAGTAAAAGTACTTTATTTGGAGCCTTGTCCACTCCATACAGACAACTTTATAGGTGTAATTATGTTTAAGATTCTTGCGCAAACTATTGCCAATAATATTAACTTCTTTATTCTATTTCTTTTATTATCTACTTCTGGTTACTATCAGTTTGGTATCAGAGCAAATCGATCCAAAATGGTCAATATCAGATCTTCTAATTCTCAAGAAGACGTTCCCAATGTTGAATCCCTTGCCCAACAATTATCTATCATAGCATCAAAACTAAATTCAATTGATTCACCGGCAGCAGAAGTTGCTACATTGAAAGCCCAGACTAGTCGCACCCAACAAGAGGAAACCAGTTACCGAACCCGTCAGGGAGGAAAGTTCGCTTGGCAAGAAGAGGAAGAAGATATCGATAGTCCAAGGTGGCCAAAAAATCCTTCACGGAGGCCACACACGAAGATGGAATTCCCTAGATTTGAAGGAGGTGATCCTAGAGGATGGATTTTGAAAGCAGAAAAATATTTCTGCTACTATCAAATTCTAGAAGAACACAAAGTTGACATTGCAACAATGTATCTGGAAGGCAAACTCTTGATCTCTTCTCTTGGATTAATTGTGAGCAGACGTTGTTTTACTGGGAAGAGCTTGTGGAACCGTTGCAAGAAAATTATGGTCCTGCGGAGTTCCAAAACCCGGACGAGCATCTCTGTAGCATCCAGCAAATAGGTTCTGTACAGGAGTACCGTCAAGAATTTGCAAAACGTTCTTCTAGAGTCACAAACAGGCCAGATCATTGTTTGTTAGGCGTATTCTTAAATAGGATAAAGGAAGAACTTAAATCTGATGTTAGAATTCACAAACCCAGAACAGTTTACAGAGCAATGAGTTTGGCACTTGAATTTGAAAACAAATTAAGCTCAATTCGCAGCAATAGAGGCCCTAATTGGACCCCAACCAGTAGACCCACTACACAAAACCCATTGCACTCTATTAAAAATGCTCTGAATAATGTTGCTTCTTCCTCTGCACATCAAAATTCACCAAATAGTGTTTCTACCAACCCAGCAGCCTCCCAACCACTTCAAACACGAACATCGGATATCGAGAGGAGAAATCTCATGGCACAGGGACTGTTATCGTTGCCACGAGAAATTTGCACTAGGTCATAGATGCAAATCTACGAAACTGTCTCTCATGGAACTTACAGGAGGAGATCAATTAGATGATGTTGATGACATCAACGCCACCAACGATGACCCTCAAGAAACTGACATTGCTGAAATTTCTTTTCATGCCATTTTGGGACACTCAGTTGGTACTACAATGAAGCTTCAAGGTGCAATCAACCAGAGATAGGTTATAATACTTCTGGATAGTGGTTCCACGCATAACTTTGTGGCTGAATCCATTGTAGAAGAGCATAAACTTCCAGTAGAAATGTTCCAACATTTGGTGTGCAAATAGGGAATGGGGGCATCATACGTTGCAATAAAGTTTGTCGGAATCTTCAAATTCAGTTGCCAGGCTTAACCATCACTCAGGATCACTACCCTTTTGTAGTTGGAGGGGTTGATTTGGTATTTGGTATCAAATGGTTAGCTTCTCTTAACACTATTCAAGCTAACTGGAAGGATATGTTCATAATTTTCAATTGGCAAGGGAAACGCTACAAACTACAAGGGGTGAGATCGGCGAATTTCACTGTGGCTTCCCTCCAATCTTTTAACAAGTTATCAGAGAATCCGGGTAATCCAATTCAGACACTTTTAGATGAGTTTCAGTCTGTGTTTTCTAAATCGACCTCTCTTCCACCATTTAGAACATATTCCCATGCTATTCCTCTGTTACCAGATTCTAAACCTCCAAACATAAGACCTTATCGTTACCCACATAGCCAAAAAACTGAAATTGAGAACCAAGTTGTTGCTTTATTAGATTCCGGTTTCATTCGTCTTAGCTCAATATCTTTTACTAGCCCAGTTCTGTTAGTGAAAAGGAAAGGTGACTCTTGGAGGTTTTGTGTGGATTACCGTAGCCTTAACAAAATCACTGTACCAGACAAATATCGCATACCCAATATTAATTACTGGATGAGTTACATGGAGCTACTATTTTTTCAAAAATTGATCTACGTTTAGGATACCATCAAATCCGAGTCTAACCTGATGATGTCCATAAAACTGCCTTCTGCACTCATTCAGGCCATTACAAATTTCTTGTAATGCCTTTTGGGCTTACCAATGCACCATCCACGTTCCAAGCTTCCATGAACGATCTTTTCAGACCATATCTTAGAAAATTCGTCCTGGTTTCCTTTGATGATATTCTAATATATAGTCATGACCCTCAAACACACCAACACCACCTGCAAACAGTCCTTCATCTTCTCTCCATTAATTTATTTTTTGCTAATCCAAAAAAATGTCTATTTGGACAACCCCAAGTTGGATTTTTGGGCCATGTGATTTCCCGAGATGGAGTAGCCGTGGATTCGGACAAAATATCCTCTGTTTTGGAATGGCTTGTGCCAAAAAATATCAAGGAACTTCACGGTTTTTTAGGTCTCACAGGGCATTACAGGCGGTTTGTTAAGAACTATGGGATCATTGCTCGTCCTTTAACAGAATTGACCAAGAAAGATGCTTTTCACTGGAATGCAAAGGTAGAAGAGGTTTTTCAACATCTTAAGAGGATCTTGACATCAGTTCCAGCGCTTCATCTTCCCGACTTTACTCAACAATTTATAGTTGAGTGTGATGCTTCATCTGATGGAGTATGGGCTATTCTACTGCAACAGTACCACCACATTGCATATTTTAGTAAGGGATTCTCCTTTTCTAATCGCATTAAATCTACTTATGATCGCGAGTTATTAGCTTTGGTCCTTGCATTGCAAAAATGGAAGCACTATCTTCTGGGTCGGCATTTTATTATCACCACTGACCATTACAACCTCAAATACCTCTTGAATCAGCAGGTGACTACTACTCAACAATAGCGGTTGTTGCTTAAATTGTTGTCTTTTGATTTCACTATTGTCTATAAGTCTGAAAGTGAAAACAAAGGAGCTGATGCCTTATCCCTTCGCCCTCAACATGCTGATTTTTTTACTTTGGTGATGCCTATTCCATTAAACTTCAGTGATTTGAGAGAAGAAATTGAAGCTGATCCATATACTAAGCAGATTCGAGATCAACTTTCTTCTGATCCTTCAACTCATCCAGATTTTTTGTTGTCTGCTAACCATCTTTATTACAAATCTCGGCTGGTTATTCCCGATTATCCTGAGCTCAAAGCCAAGATTTTAGCAGAGGCGCATGATTCTCCAACAGGAGGGCATGTAAGATACTTGAAAACTCTCAAAAGAGTATCTGCAAATTTTTTCTGGCCTTGTTTGAAGCATGATGTTAAGTTGTTTGTCCAGAATTGTTTGATATGCCAGCAACATAAATATGAAACATTAGCTCCAGCTGGTCTCTTACAACCTCTGCCTATTCCTAACAGAGTCTGGGAGGATATCTCCTTAGACTTCATTGTTGGACTTCCTCCTTCTAATGGCTTTGATACTATTCTTGTCGTGGTGGACAGGTTTAGCAAATACAACCATTTTCTGGCTTTATATCATCCCTTTACTGCCAAAACAGTGGCTGGTGTTTTGTGTAAAGAAATTGTCAGATTGCATGGTTTACCTCGCTCCATTCTTTCGGATCGTGATGTTGTTTTCTCAAGTATATTTTGGCAGGAACTTTTTCGCCTTAGTCGCACGCGCTCCGTATGGGTACTTCATATCATCCCCAATTTGACGGTCAAAGGGAGGTAGTCAATTGATGCCTTGAAATGTATTTGCGTTGTTTTGCACACGACAAGCCAAAACCATGGATTTAATATCTACCTTGGGCTGAATACTCTTTCAATACTGGTTACCACTCTTTAACCAATATAACCCCTTTCCAGATTGTGTATGGAAGAGAGCCACCGCCCTTGCATTCTTTTGTTCATGGCGAAACTAAAATTGTTGACCTTGAACAGCAGCTCGTGGAGCGAGATCAGATGTTTTGGCCCGTACAAAATTCCAATCTCTTGAAGGCACAATCCAGGATGAAATCTCAATTGATTCCAAGCGGCGTGACTTATCTTTTAATGTGGGTGATGCTGTCTTCCTTCGTCTGCAACCTTATCGGCAGAAGAGTTTAGCCAAACGTCCTAATGAGAAGCTTTCTCGATATTTTGGCCCGTACAAAATTGTGCGCAAAGTTGGTCCTGTTTCTTATGAAGTGCAGCTGCCTCAAACATCCAAGGTTCATCCCATTTTTCATGTTTCGTTGCTTCGCCCTACTCTTGGTTGTTCTGATGTTACCTCTCCCCCACCCTTACCACTTTTGGGCGAATTGGAACTCATGTTGGAATCTGAAAAAGTTTTATCGCATCGTTGGGTGAAAGAATCCAGAGTGTCAACTCTGGAACTGCTTATTCAATGGCGTCATCGTTCTATTGAAGAGGCTAGTTGGGAAGACTATGACCTGCTTGCTGTTCAATTTCCTTCTTTCTGGCTTGAGGACAAGGCATCTTTTCGGGGGGCGGGAGGGGTGGCACTGATAGAGTCCCATTTCTAAAGACTTATTCTAGAAGAAAGTATCAGCAAAAGGATAAAGAATTGAATAACCTTGATGAAGTACAACTGCTGCAGCTTTTGAAATGCATATCTGATGAAACTGTCAACCAACAACTGCTCCTTGGAACTGCTCCAGCAGTTTAGTATATTCCTAGTTTTTAGTTATCTGATCTTATCTTACTATGTGGTTCTATAAATATGTAATTAGTACTAGTTATTTAGACATGTTCTATCAGAAGTAAAAGTACTTTATTTGGAGCCTTGTCCTCTCCATACGGACAACTTTATAGGTGTAATTGTGCTTAAGATTCTTGCACAAACTATTGCCATTAATAATACCTTTTGTATTCTATTTCTTCTATTATCTACTTCTGGTTACTATCATCGGCCCTTCAATTTTTGATGCACAGAAAGGTCATGTATCGGGCAGAACCATAGGAAAAATTCTGGATTATTGAACCTTGATGCAATATATGGGTGTTAGGATAAATACGTCACACCAATGTAGTTCTTGAGCTCCCTTGGTTTGTAATCCATTGTGAAAGGATTAGGGATGAACTTAGTGACCCAATCTTTTGATGAAATACGACAACAACAACAACAACGACCCAGTAAAATCTCACTAGTGGGGTTTGGGGAGGGTTGTGTGTACGCAAACCTTACCCCTACTCCGAGGGGGTAGAGAGGTTGTTTCCGAGAGACCCTCGACTCAAGAAGGCGAAAAGAGACAATATCAATACCACCAGCAGATACATAAGAATAACAACAACATCATAAAGACCAAAAAATAGATGAAAAGCAAAAGCGATAGCTAGTAAAAAGACCCAATACTATGAAAAACGAAAGAGTAGTAAGACACAACATAACCACTAGTAGTCTAAGACAAAAATTAGCCTCACAAAGGTACGAAATAGAAAAAGACTCAACTACCTCCTAACCTACAACCCTAATACTCGACGTCCACAACTTCCTATCAAGGGTCATGTCCTCGGAAATGTGAAGCCTCACCATGTCCTGCCTGGTCACCTCTCCCTAATACTTCTTAGGCCGACCTCTACCTCTTCTCGTACCTTCCAAAGCTAGCCGCTCACACCTCTTTATTAGAGCATCTGGGCTTCTCCTCTATACGTGCCCGAACCATCTGAGCCTCGCTTTTCGCATCTTGTCATCATGGGAGCCACACCCACCTTCTCCTGAATATCATCATTCCTAATCTTATCCATCCTAGTGTGCCCACACATCCACCTCAACATCTCCATTTCTGCTACTTTCATCTTCTGGATATGTGAGTTCTTAACAGGCCAATACTCAGCCCCATACATCATCGCCAGCCTAACCATCGCTCTGTAAAACCTACCTTTGAGTATCAGTGACACTCTCTTGTCACACAAGACTCCAGATGCTAACCTCCACTTCATCCATCCCACTCCAATGCGGTGTGTGACATCCTCGTCGATCTCCCCTACCCCCTAGATAACCGACCCAAGGTATTTGAAACTGCCTCTACTTGGGATGACCCGTGATTCGAGCCTCACATCCACGCCCGCTTCCCTCGGCTCGACGCTGAACTTGCACTCCAAGTATTCCGTCTTAGTCGTGCTCAGCTTGAAACCCTTTGACTCAAGGGCCTGTCTCCATACCTCCAACCTCTTGTTAACACCGGCTCGCGTCTCATCAATCAGAACTATGTTGTCAACGAATAACATACACCATGACACCTCCCCTTGAATATGGTGTGTGAGTGCGTCCATCATCAGGGAAAATAAGAACGGGCTGAGCGCAGAACCTTGGTGTAATCCCATGACAACCTGAAAATGCTCTGAGTCGCCTCCTACTGACCTAACCCGTGTCTTAGCTCCATCATATATGTCTTTAATCGCCCTAATGTAGGCAACCAACAAACCTTTTGCTTCCAAACATCTCCAGAGAACCACTCTAGGAACCTTGTCATACGCTTTCTCCAACCACTTTAGGAACCTTGTCATACGCTTTCTCCAGGTCAATCAACATCATGTGCAGATCCTTCTTCCTCTCCCTATGTTGTTCCACCAACCTCTCTAGGAACCTTGTCATACGATTTGATGAAATACAACATGCTTCAAAAACGTAGGATGAACGGATGAGTGTTTTTTCTTGAAGTTTGATTTTTGGAGAACGTGTATTATGTTTATGAACGAGTGAGATTGTTTTTTGCTCTAAGAAACCTCAACATTGTTCTTCAAGTTTCTTTGGCAAACCAGTTGTAGGATACTCATCATAATAATCATCTTCCTTCTTTGTCCTCTTCCTTATCAGGGCGCAATAAACTTGTTGATGGCTGTTTATAAGAAGGAGTTTAGGTCTTTGGGAGGGTATCTGAGTGATGCAAGCCAGGTATTTGGTTACTCCTTTGATCGGTGACCCTTTAATCTAGATATGTGCCTGTTATAGCCTGTCTACCTAGTTATTCTTGCAAATTGTACTTAACCTTTTGATTTGCCTCTTTTGCTTCTTTTTCAGCCAAACCTTGGCAGGGTAGAATCTTTTATTCAGGCGGTAGGATCATATGAAGATAAGATATTCCAAAAGAGATCTCGCTTACATCAGGTCTGCTCTTGTCTGACCATTTACTGCTTTTTCACCTCCCTTTGAAAAAAATTAAAGGACATTGTAGCTTTACTGTTTTCTATTTTTGGTTTTAAGTGGCATGTTTCTCTGATAGTAGAGATGACTAGTATCTTAAACATAGAAGGTTTTTATCAATGCTCTTTGCAGTCCTCATCCATCAAAAGCAAATGAAGAACAGGGAAAAGAAAAAAGGAGGATAGTGCTAGTGAATTTTGTTGTCCTCTTTTTGGGGAAAAGGTTCACGTGAAGAATCCTAGTAGCAGTTTTTGTGGCACTATGATCAATTTTCAATTGTATATCATTAAAATAGAGATGAATTAATAATTTACTTTTACTGTATATTACTTGATTTTATAGCTATAAATACAAAGCATCAATGTTCTATGATTTATTCTGCAGTTAACCATTCTATTTTAATTGAAATTATTTTGTAACTGGCAATTGTATCATTTATTACTCTTTTTTTGGATAAAGGTCATTATTTATTCTTATTGCGCCTTTCTTTCACAGGGGAAAAAGTGTTTTTCTTCTTTCTAGGACGCAATACCTCTAGTTCTTGATCCCTTGCATATAAAATGATCTTCACTCTACTATTTTATGGTGTATTCAGAGACAATCTGAAAGAATCAAGCGTGATAAGGCGCAGGCAAAAAGAGGAGATGACTCTACACCTCAAGCTGAACCGAACTCTCTTGTTCCAGTAGCTCGATTCCATGGTTCTCGTCTAGCTGCGGGTCCTTCACCTTCTCCCTATCAACAAGGAGGAGCTTCAAAATCTTGTAGACCTGATCAGCTTGGGCAGGCCACCTCTGGTCTTTCCATCCTTGACATTAAGAATGAGCAGTCTGAGACTTCTGATGCTAAAAGGACTGTTGTCCGTGCGCAAAAATTATCACGTTTGAGTTCCGAGGCCACGATAGGATCTGCAATAGCTGAAGCTGAGAATAGCCTTGAAATTGAAGTATGTTTTCCTGCTTCAGGAGAGACATTTTAATGTATTCCTACTCCAGCCAGTTTTAGGGCTAGGTTGTATCTCATGAACTTAAATTGTCTAGGTTTGCTGATAGGTGTTGATAGTTTTCTTTAACTTTGTTATTCACATACAGCATGTATTTCTTATTAGTTTTAAACAAATTCGATTATCTTCTAATTTTTTCTATGCCATTCAGGTTTCTGAAAACAAGGAAGAACTGAAAACAAAGCTAAACAAGTTGCTCCGTGACAAGAATGATATTTTCAATTCAGAGAATCCTGAAGAAGACAAGGTCTGAAAATTAACATCACTTTTCACTCCTTGGAAGTTGTGCGCGTGATTGTCTTGGAAACCAATGTGGCATTTAAAATTATCATAGATCAATCAGATTGGTGAATTTGAATATTTAAACTAGTGATTTACATAGGGTATTAAGTTCAGGTTGCTTGTATTGGAGGGATGAAAATAATCTGAGTATTTGGTGGAAAAGTTGTGCTGAATTGCATAGTGTGATTTATTTGCTTCCATTGGAAAATGATAAATTTTGTTCGACTTAGTCGTTAAGAAAGTCAAAGCAATAGAAACCTTGAACACAAAGTTTTAATCAATTTTTATTATCAATTTAGAATTGATAAATTATATGAAATTTTTCTTTCTTAGATTTGATCATGTTTATTTTACTTACAAAAGGATAATCTATAATCTTTATTTTAATCGAATTGTCACAGTCAGTGCTTGACTAAAAATTTGTCAAACCATGGGCTGCTGCGCTAATTTATTCAAGTTTGGGACTGAGATCGTATAGGAGCGTGTTCAATTAGAGCTATGAGTTAAGCCCTGTTAGTGGTTTACCATGAAATCAGTAATTGTCTCTTTTATTCATCAAACAAGAAATAACAAAAAAGTGAGTCGCATCAGTCGAGTTTCTCTTGATGACTGCAATTTAGACGAATTACTACCTTGAAATTTCCTGAGAAAGCGATGCATTTCTAGAGTAATGGAACTACATGTGGTCTACTTTGACTAAACTACCTGAGATCATGATGCAGACTGGCTTAGGTGACCTTTTCTAGTGGGTTTTAAAATGTAGTAGCCCCACTGGTAAACAGCCTGAGGGCTGGATGTTGCTATTTTTTTGTTTGAGATCTTTGGCAGCTTCTGGTATTTAACTTTAACAAATAGTCACAATATAATCATGCTCCTCTTGAATCTTTTATAGTAGCTAATGTCAAAATATTCATTCTGCAAATTTGTTATCTGATTTGTCTTTGTAGGTCAAACTGGGAGCACCGGGATGGAAAGAGAGATATTATGAAGAAAAATTTTCTGCAAAAACACCCGAGGAAATGGAAGCAATACGCAAAGACGTTGTAAGTTATCTGGTCTTGGGTAGCATCTTTACTGGTTAAGGTGAAATATTGAGGCGGTCGAAAATTTAGAACTTGACATCTGTTGATTAACTATTCTTGGTGATTCTGCACCAAGATATAGTTGTTCGAGTACAGAACTCTTTTCTGCTATGTTTACTATCTTCTATATTTGAGAATGATGTATCTGAACCTTATTTGTTTGGGATATTTTCTTATTGTATATGGTAATGTTTTTTAAAAGTTCTTTCTAGAAAAAAAATTGTATATCCAGCTGCTTTTCCAAAATTGTGTTTAGAAAATAGTTGATAGTTCTTTGCTAAAGCAGGAAGTAAAACATTTACTTATTACTTGATAAAACAATCTGTTCCCCCCCCCCACCCACCCACATATTATTAATTCTGTCTCCATTATGTAAATGTTTTAATAATACCTCTTAAGCAACATGCATTGGATTAACACGATAAGTTATACCCCAGCTATATAAGGAACTTTTTTTGAAAAGAAATTAATACTAGATTTTACATTTGAAAAAATGTGTAAGATGAGAAAAGTTACGAATATTTTTGAATCCAATAATAGGGAGAGTAAAATGGGTAAAAAATAAATAAGAATAACTTAGAAGAAAAGGGAGGGTCAAAGTGATACATTTAAAAGTGTGTGGTCCATTAAGGAAGTAACTCTGGTTTGTTTTTAGTCTTATTCAGAAAAGGTTTTGAGAAATTAGTCCAACAACAAATTTGGTTGCCTACATCACACTCCCTTGAGGTGCCACACTTCCCCCTAGACTCTGCATGAAAGCGGGATGTTTCATGCACTAGGCTACCCTTTTTAGCCCAACGACAAATTCTTTTCAGAAGATTTACAAAATCATTTCTAAGAAATTTTTCCAAATTGCATTCTTGAATAACTATCCAAATAAAGCTTAGGAGATCTGAATGACTACAAACTTCAGCCTTTTAGGCCACAAATGCAAATGCTGCTTATTTGTAGGTGTGGTTTGGGCTTTTACTGCCATTATGTAAGGCTTTTAGGGTGTTTTATGAATCAATTGAAACTTTGGACCTTACAACAAATTTGTTTTGCCTGTAGGTGATAAAATATACAGAAGGGCTATGCTGGGTTATGCACTATTATTATGAAGGTGTTTGTTCCTGGCAGTGGTAAATCTTCCTTCTGAATACAGGAGGTTATTTTTGCTTATATTTCCTTTTCTAGCCCTCTTTAATGTGTGGACATATTGCCCTTAGTATATAGTATACACTGTCTTGCATGTGTATAATGTACTTGGGACCAAGAACCACATGACTGATGCACCTCACTGTCAAATTTTGTCTGCATTTCACATGATCATACACATCCATCACGTTTATTTATACTTGAAATTTTGTTCTTTCAATTTATGTGTTATTTTCGTGCTGCATTTTTCTATGGAACGACCTTCTTCTAATTCTGCTTCTAGTTTTAGACACTGCTTATCATCGTGGCGCTTTGGCTTTCATTGCATACGTTGTTCCTCTGCAGGTTTTATCCCTATCATTACGCACCATTTGCTTCTGATCTTAAGGATCTTGGCCAGTTGAATATCACATTTGAACTAGGTTCACCTTTCAAGCCGTTCAATCCGCTGTTGGGGGTCTTCCCTGCTACCAGGTTTAATCCTCTTTTTTTGCAGTCCTTAAACAACTTGTCTCTCCTGTCATTTAAAAAAGAAAAAGAAAAAAAGCTAGTTTTCACGCTTGGGAATGTTGACTATTTATTGCAGTGCTCATGCTCTTCCGGAGCAGTATAGGAGGTTGATGACAGACCCAACTTCGCTCATTATTGATTTTTATCCTGCCGGTATGATCTCCTTTTTTCGTTTTGATAGTTGACATTTTGTCAATAAATTATACTCCCTCCATTTCAACTTGTTTGAACCTATTTGATTGGGTTCGGAGTTTAAGAAAAAAGAGAATAGTCCATATATATTTGTGTGGCTATGAATCAATTTATTAAGGGTAAAAGGAGAATTTTAAAGTTAAATTATTTCCAAATTAAGAAAGGGTTCATTCTTTTTGAAACTGACTAAAAAGGAAATAGGTGCATTCTTTTTGAAACGGAGGGAGTACATGGTACAAGATACCTTCTCCGCTTGTATTAGTTTTGTTGTAGTGCTTCTTCTCAATTTTAGTTATATCATGCTTTGTGTGCAGATTTTGAGGTGGACATGAATGGAAAACGCTTTTCTTGGCAGGTACTTACTAAGCACTTGTAGTTTTCTTTAAGAACTGGATTCTCATATTTTGTGTTGACTTCTTTCTGTATTGAAGGGTATTGCAAAATTGCCTTTCATTGAAGAAGCGCGGCTCCTAGCAGAGGTTGCAAAAATTGAACATTCTTTGACGGTATGATAGTTTTTGTTTCTGAATCAGTAAGTTGACTCTCTTCGCAGGATTTTTATTTGCTAATTTAGTTATTTTCATACAGGAAGAAGAAACACGAAGAAACAGTGTGATGTGTGATATGCTTTTTGTGTCATTATCTCATCCTTTGTCTCCATGCATTTTCTCTCTTGATGATCGCTGTAAGAAGCTTACAGACAACGAACGTTTCAAAGTCAAGGAGCAGTTGGACCCAATAGCTAGGTTTGTTTGCAACTATAGCTATCTGTGCTAATGAATAGCTTATTAATTTGGACTTTCATTTTGTTTGTGTATTTGTTTGTTTTCGATTGGTTCTTGTTTATTTGGACGTTGAAGGACTTTTAGCCAAAATGAGAAAATTGATCAAGTCAGGGAGCATTTCTCATGACTAGCTGTTAATTGGTGCTATTGGTTGTGTTGGGTGGATGAAATTGTCTTTCAGTTTTCTGGTCAGCTCCAATGACACTTGTCTCAGTTCATCTTCTAACCTGGTTGAGTTCTGTACTGCAAAACTTGTGCTGTTGAGTACCTTTTTTAAGTTATTTCTGTGTTTGTCTTTGTGATCCGAGTCTCCACTCGTGACTCAGCCTAGAGCCTCTTGCTAATTTCTTTTTATTCGTTATCTGCTCTTTCTCTGAGTTGGATCATGTTTCTTCATCATGTGTGAAATTAGTATGTTTAAATCTTCTTCTCCATCACTTTGTTCTGTATCTTCAATATTGTCTATTGTGAGTAAATCATTGCTCCAACCGCAATATTTGAAGTCCTATCTGGACTCTTCTCATTCTCTCTAGGTCTTCTTGCAGCGGTGGTATGAACGGATACCTATCCCTTTGCATGGGAGATCCTTGTCCTCCAATTTTTAGATCACCTATTGAAGGGATGGAGGATATTAAGCAAAATCAAGTCATGTAAGAACCCAGCTTTTGGCAGCAGCATCTGTATCAACTGACATTGCTGACCAACGTAGAACTTTTATGTTTTGCTCATCAGCTTTTCCTGTTCTTGCATTTCAGATGTGCAATATACAGACTTCCCGATACTCGTAAACATATCGCTCGGCCAATGGAAGGGGTTATTTTCCCAAAGAAGGTACATAATGCTGAACAACTTACTCCAACCGATCTTTTACCATGAATCTATTTGTTTCTGATGTCTTAGGTTTTGGTGAAAACAACAGATTCACCTTTCCTTCTTCCAGGGGTGTTGGGTGGGGGTGGGGGGGGATGCCTTATTTTTTACTAGAATGCTATTCTTAGATTTCCTCTGTGAGTACATGAAAAAAGATTTCCCTCGAAGCAGTGTTTGGTGCAGATATTGATGAGGGTTCTCTAATTATACCTATTTGGTTGTTGCCTTCACATGACCTATATAGAATGAGAAACCAGCTGTGGTTATGTTCCCAGCTAAGGTTAACACATCATCATATGCGTGTTTCATTCATGTCTCATTACCCTTTACAAGTTTGTGCACCTTTTTGAACTTTTCAGAATCTTCATTCTTGCACACATTTATCTTTTTCTCTCAGCAATGTACTGTTTCTATACAGATGGTCACATTAGGTGATATGAAACCTGATCCTGTACTAAGGCATGAGGATAATAGGAAGAAACCTTGGGAAAATGGACGGTATGTTGCACCATATAATTGATGCAGTGTAGTCAGTACGCCAATCTTGTCTATTTAGGTTATACTTAGCTTGTGTGCATCGTTGCAGGAACCACCACCCTGGTGCAATTTCTGGTCGTCAGCTTGGAGAAGCTGCGCATCGGTTGGTGGTTAATAGTATGCAGAAGAAAGAAGATAGGGGTGGACGTAGTGATTACAGGCGTGCATATAATGGTCAGGGGCATGATGACTATACGCATGCCAGACCAGCGTCCTATCCTGCTGCACGTGGTCCTCCCTTTCAAACCCATAGATACAATGTTCATGAGAACACACGGCCTAGTTTCAGCCATTCTGCTCGAGATGCTGGACGTCAACCCAGATCTTCAGGTTCCTCGACTGTACGGCATCACTACGACCATAGCTATAGCGAGTCTTATGTCCCTGCTGCTGTGGCTTCTTACAGTAGGTCTCACCCTCACCACGAGAGTGGTGGGCGACCTGTCACCCACAGCAGAGATTATCGTACTCGTGGACATCATACTGATGGAATGCAGCAAAATGGTGGATACAGTTATTCCTCGCATGCCAGTCATCCTCAGCATGTGGACCAAGTACCAGTTCCACCAACTGCTAATTTCCACCAGCAGAGTGGATATAGCACTTCTACGAGCTATGAACCTTACGGGGATGGAAACTATAACCAACGTGGTGGTGGATGGGCCCCTCAAACCAACCAAAATGTTAGAGGATATCATCATCCACATCCTTCAGGAAATCAGTTCTCAGCTTTAGGGAGGGGAGGAAGTAGAAGGCCCACCTTCTTCAGGGCATAGTCGGTAGCGGGTTGTTTTTAGCCTGGACAATCTAGGCTAAGCTCGTTTGCTGCCATAGGATGCGACGGATCTTGCAAACGACTTCCTTACTTTCGGAAGCAGGTAGAAGAAAATAGTTGTTGCTTGTCAATGATAATTATCTGCAGGCCACTTTCTGGTTCTTGTCATAACGGTAATGTGGTAATAGTAGTTCTTTAGATCTGTTTTTTTTCATACTTTATTGTAACACAGATGTCATTGAGCTTCATATATTAGAGCAAACACATTGTATTATTTGAAAGATCAATCTTGGATGTATAAAGATGAAATCTCTCATCAAGTAGACTGCTTAATCAGTGTTCCGATCAGTGCTTTATTCAGGAAAACATTTTCTCCCTACCTCCCGCTTACTCTCACTCTCACTCTCACGGTCACAACCACAACTACTGCAGGTGTTTTCCTCCAGTGAAAGTACTGCATATTTTAGAACAAATTATGCGAGTAAGTCCTATTAATATTTACTTGTCATAGCCGACTTAGTCCCCTTTTCTCAAGCAAAAACTCAAAGGTCATGTGCCTACCATATTCACCAAGAGCTGCTCGATTGCTGTGTTAACTGTCATATGCCTAGATGGTTCATGTTCTTCCGTCGTTCTAACTTGTATGTATGCAAATAAGATTGCAGAGATGCAATCAAATGGAAAAACTTTTCTTAGATAACTACTGGAAAACCAGGTAATCAAAATGTATTCTATCTTTCTGTAACTAGTGAAATGACTATCAACCATCAATTTAACTTTTCTTCCGCCACAATTAAAATAACACACATGTTAGGTTAAACATCTTAAAACTCTTTTATCCAATCAAACACGTTAGCTACATAAAATGAAAAAGCGGAAGTAATATTATTAACCATATTGGAAAAGGTACTGACTAAGAGGCCGAATGAGAGAAGCAACCTCTAAGCACACTAATTAATTTGTTACATTTACAAGTGGTTTCAAGCATTTTCAAGATGACGTCTTTCTCATCCCTCAATCCTATGCCTATTACACGAATCAAAGCTGCTTTACCTTGGAATGTCTTACCCCCTCTTCTTAAATTAATTACACAGAGACAAGGAGCGAAGACTTTTGGGAGTGTGGCTATAAGGTCTCATGTGATCTCGTTATTAGAACTTATAATTAAATCTTAACTAAATAAATCAACAATAAGGTCGATATGTCCGAGTGGTTAAGGAGACACACTTGAAATCTGTTGGGCTTCGCCCGCGCAGGTTCGAACCCTGCTGTCGACGAATTAGTTTTTGACAATTTCTTTTATTCCTAATTTCTTGGTAAGAACTGTGTCCTCCTTTCTTAAGAACTTAGTGTAATCTTATAGTCTGTTTATGTTCATTATTAGAAAGCAAGAATAAGTAATGCTATTGGGTTATCGGTATCGGGTTATTGGGTAAATAGTTCGATAAAGGTTTAATGTTATTTGACTAGTGGGTTATCGGTTTGGGTCTCGGTTTGCCCAATTTTATTAACGGTTTTACCGATATCCCAATAAGCTTTATCAAAATTATAATTTTATCCACTAAGTATATAAAGTCACCTTACGGCTTCATTCTCTCAATTCTCTCGGTAGTTACTCTTCATCTTCTAATCTTAATCCTAAGAGTAAGTTTTAAACTTTTCTGAATTTCTCATATTAATTTTTCAATTAAGATTTTTTAGTTTTAAAATTTAGAGAATTAATTGTTCGTATTTTTAGTTTTTCTATTTGTTTCTTTTGTTGCACTGATTCTTTAGTATTTACAAGATTAGGATTTTATTATTTTCCTGTGAATTATGTCAGCCCGCAGTGAGATACTTAGTAAGATTAGATTGTTGAATGTCTTATCACTTACTCCTATTAACATATAACTTTGAAAATTGAGATCATTCATTGGGATTTTCAAATGCAAAGAAAGTTTTATTTTCTAAGTTGAAATTTAATCCCTCTTCTTTTAAGAGCAAAAATTCAATTCCTTTCTCTTAATAGTATGGTCGCGATTTCTATAATAAAAATATAAATTTTTTGGATAATTTTTATTCTTATCGGGTAAACCGATAATCGAACCGATAAGTATTGATAACCGACTAACCGACACCCGATAACCGATATCTTATCGATTCGGTTATTGGTTTAGTATATTTATAAACCGATAACCAATATGAAGAACCGATAATATTCACAACCGAACCGAACCGACCGATGCCCATCCCTAGTAATCACCACCACCTGCAAAGGACATTATCCCTAAACAAGAAACTACTGTGTGATGAACCAATAAGAGCTTGAACAACAAAATTAAGGAAAATCACAAGAGGGAAATTCATGTGACAAAATGGCCAGTATAACCATCATTTGAAGGTATGAGGAAGTATGAATCAGGGGTGTCAAATGAGCGGGTTGAGAACTTGCTCACGATCTTGCACAACTTGCTCACGTTCTTGCTATGCCAAGTCAGCCTTACTACACTCAAGATCGCTAAGAGAATGGAAGAATACAAGAGAATTGCCAAAGGAAGCTTTTGTATTATAGAGAACTTTATTATTTTGCTTGGTGAATTACAAATGAGTGGCTTCCTTTATATACTAGTCTCCTAGGGGCTAGTGTGTAAATATTAATTGTTACACAAGTCCTTAGTATTTACAAGATAAGGGATTTCTCTAGAACCCTCTCCAAACCTAGAAGATTCCGTGGACTTTCCTATAGGGATCTAGGATCTTCCTAAGGAAATGCCCATACTTCTCTAGAATCTTCTCACAAAGGCTAACCTTCCTCCTATGTAATCTTCCACATAGCATTAATATATGCCAAATGGAGCCTATGTAGCATGATGACATGGCGGGTCATCACACTCTCCCCCACCCAATATTGCGATGACTGCGGCGCAATGCTGCTGCATAAACTCTAGGATCTTATCTTTAAATTGCCACAAGTCTTTATATCGTTCCCACGCGGCCTCCTCCGGTGATTGCCCTTTCCAATGGACGAGGAACATAGCGACGGCTTTTTGCCCTTATTTTTGCCTGACCTAGTAATCTATGATAGCCTCAATCTCCCGATCATGCAAGGCGGTGATAGTCATTGGCGCTCGACTTAATTGGCCCCTACTCGGATCGTCCTTATCTTCATAATATGGCTTAAGCATGCTGGCATGGAAGATAGGGTAGATCTTAAGATACGATGGCATGTCAAGCTTGTATGAGATCTTGCTTACCTTGGCGACGATCTTAAATGGCCCCTCGCACTTGCGAATCAGATTCTGATGCATGCCCCGTAGTGCCTTGAACTGTCTTGGGTTAAACTTTACCATGACCATGTCCCCAACTCTTTTTTCTATGGGAAAATTTGGGGGAAAGACAAGTACTGATCATATATGAGGCAACAAGTGCAGAACATCTTGTGGGAAAACAAAAGAGAAAGATGCTGCAAAATGCATAACTGTCCCTGAAGAATGTACTGTCGTAGTACTCATATATATAATGCCCCAGGTGAAAAGATGAGAACTGTAGATGTTTGCTTCCTGTGAGATCAAAATTATTTTCTTATCTGACATGTATGTAACTGGTTTTACCGAAGGAAGTTGTGTTAACTTTTTGAGTTTGATGAAAAGCAAGCAGTGAGTACTGCTCGTGTTATTGAGTGTACTTAATGGCGTTGCATGCATATAGAGTGGAAAATGATGGTGCTTTTGCACTCCCTGTCTAGTGAAGGTGTGTCTGATTGAGAGATACATAACAACGGAATGGTGTGGAATGGAGCTTCCAATTTTGTGAATGGCAAAAATAAATTAGCTCGCTGATAAAGTATTTCGGGTGCAATGTTATGTTATGACATGCGACCTGCAATTTTTTGTTCCTTCTTTCAAGTAGGAAACTTGAGTTTTGTTGGATAATGGCTTTTGGAGATTTGCATCTAAAAAAGGATAGCACATAGTCATAGCAAGCAAAATACAGTTTTTTTTTCTTTTTTCATAAGGTAGCAAGGAAAATACAGTTTTTTGAGGAAACAACTTGGTGTTTCCCGGGCACTCTCCATGTTGCATGGTGTTAGCCTATGGAAAACTTTTCAAGAGACTATCTTGAAAGTGGGCAATGGAGGAAACAACAGGATTTGGATGGATTGGTTGATTGGCCACATTCCTTTGGGTGATGAAGGATTCATGGAGCTGTTTGATATTTGGTTTTTCTTATCTGGAATAAGCAACTGAACATGACATTGTTTATATCAATTGCATCATGTGTTAGATTTGAGATTTCAGAGAAATACAATGGTTGGATGATGGAAAGATTCAATTTTCTCTTGAGAGTGTTCAGTGGGACTGTTAATTTACGAAAATCATAATACGTCGGAATTACGCTGAACTTGGCAGTATTTATACGGTGCACACCTGAACTATCTTTTGTGCTGATTACCCCCCTGAACTTAGTAGTTTGATACTCTTGATCCCCTTAGACGCTAACGTGGCAAAGAGTATAAATACACACTCTGTTAGACGTGTGGAGGTGAACCAAAAAAAAATCAGCTTCTAAGTATGGTATATTTCAACTGCTAATTTCCACGCAGTCATATACAATGATTTATTTGTTCCAAATTTGTATTTCGTCTTGCTTCTTCTTAATATACAATGCATGTTTACCCCAACTTTGTATTTCCTTTTATTTCTTCTTTAGAGGCAATGGTTATTTGTTCCTCCAACTGTGTATTTCTTCTTTTTTGAGCCAAAATGTCACGACCCAAACTGGAGGGCCATGACTAGCACCTGACCACACTTGCCGAGCACCAACGTACATTTCATCTAACCTTCATTATTATCTTTTAGGGCTGACGAGATCAATATAAATGGTAGATCTGGATCATGGACAACCAGCAATAAAATATGACGGCATGAACATACATAGCAGGGGATGACCAGACAATCAAGAAACTACATATAAGGTATGAGCTACCACGCTACTATGAAAGACTATACAATAAAAACTAGCCGACAAGGCATACCAAACTATACATGAGTCGACACCTGTCTATGAGCCTTTAAAGGAACGTAAGTGCTGCAACATAGCCGGAACAGGGCCCCGACATACCCATAATGTCTATAACAAAAATGCATACCAAGACCAAGGCAAGTCCGGAGAAGGGATCTCGCCAATCACCTCTGAACTGGACAGCCTACTGTGGTGGAGGAGCTGCACCTGCCTGTCTATCAGGACCTGCAGCACGACATGCAGTGTCCATAAATAAAAGGACGTCAGTACAAATAAAGTACTGAGTATGTAAGGCAGGGAACCATAAATACGATCAGTAATATAAGCAAGGATAGAGAATATACAACCTATAACATCTTAGTACCTCTGAGGGCTACTTACATGAAATGCATGATACATATGTATAAATACATAAACCTTTAAAACATTCTCCTCTGTGGGCATCATCATCATCATATCGTACCCGACCATAATAGGCTCGGTAAAAAAAACGTACCCGACCATCATAAGGCTCGGTAGAATCGTACCTGGCCACGTGGAGCTCGGTAAAACCTAACTGATCAGTTGTTGCACAATAGGTGTCGTACCCGGCCAACTATAGCGTGGCTCGGTAGAGTAATATATATATATATATATATATATATATATATATAATGCATGCTCGACTCATGGAATCACATTCTAAACCTTTCGGAGTGACGTAAGGTCGGTATCCTCTGTACACGTTATTAGGACTAACTCTTCACTATGAACCTTATAAGAATCAGGAAGTACCAACAATATTGATAACATAAGAATAAGAGAAGCAACATTAACATCAATCGTTCCATAAGAGGGAAAACAATGTAAGTACTGCTAGCTTCTAAGAGTAGAGTATCTTGGAAGCTCGTTCATTACATTATGTACAATCGGAGTCGTGCAAAAGAAGGAAAGGGATAGCCTCACATACCTTGTATATACTGCCCCAATCTCAAGCTATGCAATTGTCAAAACTCCTTAGTCTACAATAAGAGAAACGATACTATCGTTATCATTTAAGCGTCATAACTATTATGTATCGACCACAACCTATTTTACGATGAAACGGACAACACCTCCCCTATATATATGACCTCACACCATTCAAAACAGTCACCAAACAGCCCAAACAACATCAATAATAAACATATTGAGCCTCCCAAAATAGTCCACACACAGCCTAATCACTCCATACATACGACGACCACCGTAGTCGTGTCAAACAACCTGGAAATGTTACGAATAACTATCAGCCCATAACCCTACATATATATGGTGTTCTCCACACCCTTCCTCCTCCAAAACTCCACAAAACAGTAGTAAAATACGCAGCCCAACAGCAACGCAAAACAGTCCACAAAACAATAACATTACTACCAAGCCTTTCGATATATATTTCACAAGTTCTAGCTTCAATGGCTTAGCCGCAACTTGGATAATCTTAAATACATATAGAGTTAAGAGGTTCCTTACCTTTATACAGAAATAAAAACTCCAATTTGACCTTAAATTTCCATGAAATATCCCTCCAATGCTGCCACAACAACAAAAAAGCGAAACTAGCGATCAATTAGTGTTTTTCGGCACTAGAATCACTTTAGAAGGCTTGAAATCACCTAGGATTGATATTAAGAACATGAGGTAGTATTTACAGAACATAAACCCTTTAAAACAACCTCCCACACGAGCTGGAACGACACAAAAATGAGCAACAACAAGAAGAACAAGAGACTTACTAGCGCCACGGAATTCCCGACACTTGATTTGTGTTGTTTGCCCTTTTTTGGGTCTTGAATCTTGAGAGAACCTTGAGAGGATGTTCCTAGGGTTCTAAGGTCTGAAAATAGTGAAAATAAATGACTTAAAACGGGTTGGAGGCATCCTATATAGGTCCAAATATCTTAAACCGACTTAGTGGGCCCCATAGAGAGGTGCTTGGCGCAGTCTCGCGAAAACGCGAATATCTCTCTACTCCGAGATCGTATCGATGAACGGTTTAATGCGTTGGAAACTAGACTCATAGATATTTAATTTGGTGGGTAGATCACCCCGTAATTCCTTGTAAATTAGGAGAAAAGATTAGAAACATTTGACCTAATGTTTAAGTAAAATTATGAACTTAAGTTGCGACAACTTTTGTCGACTTTTGTTTCATAACTCGTTTGACTTCAAGACTTATGATACGGATATTATATGATTAAAATACCTTAATAAATGACCTCTTGAGTGTATTAAGCACCGCTAGATTACCTGAAAATACGAGTTACAACATCCTTGATTCGTTTAACTTCTAATATTGGTTAATCACCCTTATACACTCTTGTATCACTTAAGACCAATAGGATTGACTTCTTATCATCTCAAAGATAATTCCTTCTTGGATTTATGTTAACTAATATATGGCATGAACTAACACATGTGGATATGGGTTGTAACACCCTCCCCCCCTTAGGAACATTCGTCCTCGAATGTAAGGGTTTATGGGGAGTTTAAATCATCGTGGATTCCAATGGAAATTTCCGATCAATTTTCCCCTATAAAATGGTCACTAGCAAAACTTGCAAGTAATTAAGCCCAACATATGGCTTCACAAGGCTACACAAAGCATTATGCGTATTTACATTATCTACATATCACCATTTTGTATTAAGGAGGAGTATTCTCAAATTATTGCTTACCTCATAGAGCCGTTTCACCTTCCAATGTATCCTGTCTTCCACCAGCATCCTTGTTATCTTCATTCTGGAATAAGTAAGGGTATTTAGACTTCATCTCCTCTTCTGCTTCCCATGTCATTTCTTCCATATTTTTGTTCCTCCACAATACTTTGACGGAAGCTACATCTTTTGTTCTCAGCTTGCGGACTTGCCGATCTAATATCGCCACTGGCACTTCTTCATATGATAGGTCCTCTGTAACTTGTACATCTTTGATAGGGACGACTCGAGAAGGGTCTCCAATACATTTTCTCAACATAGATACATGGAATACCGGGTGGACAAATTCCAATTCGGATGGCAATTCTAACTCATAAGCAACCTGTCCAATTCGTCGAAGAATTTTATACGGCCCGATATACCTTGGACTCAGCTTACCTTTCTTCCCAAAACGCATAATACCCTTCATTGGTGAGATCCTCAGGAAAACCCAATCACCAACCTCAAACTCTAGATCACGACGTCGGACATCAGAATAAGATTTTTGCCTGCTTTGTGCCGTCCTCAATCGCTCCTGTATCACTTTCACCTTCTCAATAGCTTGGTGAATCAAATCTGGCCCATATAATTCTGTTTCACCGACTTCGAACCATCCAACTGGTGATCTACATCTCCTCCCGTATAGTGCCTCATATGGGGCCATTTTAATACTGGAATGGTAGCTATTGTTATAGGCGAATTCTATGAGTGGAAGATGATCATCCCAATTCCCCTTAAAATCTAGAACACATGCTCGTAGCATATCTTCCAGTGTCTGAATGGTACGTTCAGCCTGTCCGTCAGTCTGCGGATGAAATGCAGTGCTGAGATTTACTTGTGTGCCTAAACCCTTCTGGAAAGACCTCCAAAAGTTAGCCGTAAATTGAGCTCCTCGGTCTGATATAATAGATACGGGCACACCATGAAGCCTAACAATCTCCTTGATATACAACTTCGCATAATCTTCAGCCGTGTAAGTTGTCTTCACTGGCAGAAAATGGGCACATTTTGTAAGTCGATCAATTATCACCCAGATGGAGTCAAACTTATGATAAGAGCGAGGTAATCCAATAATGAAGTCCATATTAATCACCTCCCACTTCCAGGTCGGAATCTCTATATTTTGAAGCAATCCACCGGGTTTCTGATGTTCTATCTTTACTTGTTGACAATTGGGACACTGGGCTACAAATTCTGCAATAGACTTCTTCATATTATCCCACCAATACTGCTCCTTGACATCATGATACATCTTTGTCGAGCCGGGATGGATGGAATATCGGGATTGATGAATCTCATTCATAATCTTCTCTCGCAACCCTGCCACATTAGGCACACACAATCGGCTCTGGTATCTCAGTGCCCCGTCTTTTCCGATCCCAAAAGCCATACTTTTACACTGTTGAATGCTTTCTCTTAATCGTACTAAGATAGGATCTTCATATTGTCGTGCTTTTACCTCGGCTACCAAAGATGATTCTGATGTATTCTGTACAGTAACACCTCCGTCATCAGAGTCTAACAATCTGATTCTCATATTGGCTAGCTGATGAAGCTCTTTAATCAACCCCCATCTACCTGCCTCAATATGTACTAAGCTTCCCATTGATTTACGGCTGAGAGCGTCTGCCACAACATTGGCTTTACCGGGATGATACAATATCTCGACGTCGTAGTCTTTCAATAATTCAAGCCACCTACGCTGCCTCAAATTCAACTCTTTCTGCTTGAAGATGTATTGTAAACTCTTGTGATCTGTGTAGATGTCAACATGGACGCCGTATAAGTAGTGCCGCCATATCTTCAAAGCATATATTACTGCAGCCAATTCCAAATCATGGGTTGGATAATTCTTTTCATGCTTCTTCAATTGTCTTGATGCATAAGCAATCACATTCCCACGCTGCATCAATACGCACCCCAAACCTATACCTGAGGCATCACAATATACCACATAACCTTCTGTTCCTTCAGGAAGAGTGAGCACTGGTGCAGATGTCAATCGATTCTTCAACTCCTGAAAACTACGTTCACAAGTGTCAGACCACTGGAATTTGGTAGCTTTTTGTGTTAACTTAGTCAATGGTGATGATATAGAGGAAAATCCTTCTACAAACCGCCTATAATATCCTGCTAGCCCTAGGAAGCTGCGGACTTCTGATGGTGTTGTAGGTCTCGGCCAATTCTTTACTGCATCGATCTTCTGAGTGTCGACACTAATACCCTCATCAGATATCACATGGCCAAGGAATGCTACTGAGTTCAGCCAGAATTCACATTTGGAGAGCTTAGCATATAACTTACGATCCTGAAGCGTCTGTAATACTATCCGCAAGTGGCCCGCATGTTCCGCCTCCGAACGAGAATACACTAGAATGTCATCAATGAATACAATCACGAACACATCAAGATAGGGCCTGAATATAGTATTCATGAGATCCATAAAAGCTGCTGGGGCATTTGTTAGCCCGAACGACATCACCAAGAACTCAAAGTGCCCATATCTTGTCCGGAAGGCCGTCTTTGGAATATCCTTCTCCTTAACCCTCACCTGATGATACCCTGAACGTAAATCAATCTTGGAGAAATACTTGGCACCCTGGAGTTGGTCAAATAGGTCATCAATTCTTGGAAGTGGATACTTGTTCTTTATAGTAGACTTATTCAACTGTCGATAGTCGATACACATCCGTAACGACCCATCTTTCTTCCGCACGAATAGGACTGGTGCACCCCAAGGTGAAGTGCTAGGCCTAATAAAGCCCTTATCCAGCAAGTCCTTCAACTGCACCTTCAACTCTCGCAACTCTGTCGGGGCCATTCTATATGGAGGAATAGAGATTGGTTGAGTGTCAGGCAACACATCAATGCTAAAATCAATCTCCCTTTTAGGAGGAAGGCCTGGGAGTTCATCTGGGAAAACATCTGGGAATTCGTTGACCACAGGGATTGATTGTAAAGTAGGCGGTTTCGCCTCCGCATCCCTAACGCGAACGAGATGATAAATGTAACCTTTTGAGATCATTTTCCTTGCCTTAAGATAGGAAATAAACCTACCTTTCGGTGTAGCAATGTTCCCTTTCCATTCAATGACGGGTTCACCCGGAAATTGGAACCTAACCATCTTCGTACGACAGTCAACATTTGCATAGCATGAGGCCAACCAGTCCATTCCCATTATCACATCAAAATCAACCATTTCTAACTCAAATAAATTTGCCGAGGTTTGACGACTACAAATCATCACAGTGCAACCTCTATATACCCTTCTAGCAATCACAGAATCTCCTATCGGAGTAGATACCGCGAGGGGTTTACTTATCAATTCAGGTTCAATGCCAAACTTATTAGCCACAAAGGGTGTAACATATGATAATGTAGATCCCGGATCAATCAACGCATATACATCATAAGAAAACACAGATATAATACCTGTAACAACATCTGGAGACGACTCGAGATCCTGTCGACCTACTAGAGCATAGGTTCGATTTTGAGCACCACTCGAACTCGGCACTGCACCTCTACCCCTACCACGACCTGTCGACTGCTGAAAACCCCGTGCTGGAGGTCGAACTGATGAGGAAGAACCAGACACAGATCCAGTCGGCTGAGCCATACCATCACCTCCTCTATTAGGACAATCCCGCATCATATGGCCAGGCTGCCCGCACGAATAGCATGCATCAGAACCTCGACGACACAGTCCAAAGTGGGCCTTGCCGCACTGATCACAATGTGGTGTTGGGGGTCTCATCTGACTAGTATCCCTGTGATGTTGCGAGCCAGATGCCCGCGAACTCTGACCTGGACCAGAATAGGATCGATCATATCGAGGCCTCTGAAACTGTGGAGGAGCACTAGCTACAGGTGGCGCCGAACTCCTCGAAAACTGTGGCCTGATGCGGCCTCTGAAGTCATCAGAATACCCTGCAAATCTCGCCCTCTTATGCTGGCCCCTATCCTGCTCCCTAACTGCCCTCTGCTGGCGCTTACGATCCTCTAGGGTCTGGGCATAAGCTTGAATACGGGAAATATCCATGCCCTCCACCAAGGAGGCTGTCGTACACTCATTTATCAGATGTGGTCCCAACCCATTCACGAACATATGCACCCTATCACTCATCTCGGCCACCATATGGGGAGCATACCTTGCCAAAGAATCAAACTGCATACTGTACTCTCGCACACTCATATTACCTTGTCTAAGGTTCAAGAACTTATCAGCTCTAGCTCGTCGTATCTCAACTGGCAAGTAGTGACGAAGAAAGGCCTCAGAAAATTCCTTCCACACAGCTGGAGGAGGGTTCGGACCCCTGGATCTCTCCCAACTATCATACCAGAGAACCGCTAAATCCCGTAGCCGATAAGAAGCCAACTCTACTGCCTCTGTATCACTAACATGCATAACCCGAAGTGTACGATGAACCTGGTCAATAAAAGTCTGTGGGTCCTCCTTGGGGTCTGATCCGGTAAACACTGGAGGGTCTAAATTAATAAAATCACGAACTCTTGTACTAACTGGTTTCTCAGCAGCACCTGTATTCTGCCTCTGAGCCTGAGCAGCTACCAAGCTAGTCAATAACTGCAAAGCACTCCGCATATCCTGGTCTGGAGTGCCAGACGGAGGAACTGGAGGCGCTGGGTGCCTTCTAATATCCTCTGGAGGAGATGGAGTAGATGAGGTATGAGAGGGCATCTCACTCTGAGCCTCACTTTGTCCTGCTCTGACTAGGGGCACCTGACTGGTACCCTCTCCCGCTGCTGTATCAAGCCGTCTACTAATCGTTTGCTTCCTAGTCGAAGGCATCACTAAAAAAACAAGGTGAATATTAGAGACGAACACTTACGACTCAACTCTACGCACGATCTAGATTAAGGAAGAAGGTAACAACCCTAGATGTCATGTAGCCTCCTATTATAAATGTGGCGCGCTACACATCCATAATCAAGAATCTACTAGACACGGCTCATAGACAACCCCTAGGACAGACTTGCTCTGATACCAAGTTTGTCACGACCCAAACTGGAGGGCCATGACTAGCACCCGACCACACTTGCCGAGCACCAACGTACATTTCATCTAACCTTCATTATTATCTTTTAGGGCTGACGAGATCAATATAAATGGTAGACCTGGATCATGGACAACCAACAATAAAATATGACGGCATGAACATACATAGCAGGGGATGACCAGACAATCAAGAAACTACATATAAGGTATGAGCTACCACGCTACTATGAAAGACTATACAACAAAAACTAGCCGATAAGGCATACCAAACTATACATGAGTCGACACCTGTCTATGAGCCTCTAAAGGAACGTAAGTGCTGCAACATAGCCGGAACAGGGCCCCGACATACCCATAATTTCTATAACAAAAATGCATACCAAGACCAAGGCAAGTCCGGAGAAGGGATCTCGCCAATCACCATTGAACTGGACAGCCTACTGTGGTGGGGGAGCTGCACCTGCCTGTCTATCAGGACCTGCAGCACGACATGCAGTGTCCACAAATAAAAGGACGTCAGTACGAATAAAGTACTGAGTATGTAAGGCAGGGAACCATAAATACGATCAGTAATATAAGCAAGGATAGAGAATATACAACCTGTAACATCTTAGTACATCTGAGGGCTACTTACATGAAATGCATGATACATATGTATAAATACATAAACCTTTAAAACATTCTTATCTGTGGGCATCATCATCATCATATCGTACCCGGCCATAATAGGCTCGGTAAAAAACGTACCCGGCCATCATAAGGCTCGGTAGAATCGTACCCGTCCACGTGGAGCTCGGTAAAACCCAACTGATTAGTGGTTGCACAATAGGTGCCGTACCCGGCCAACTATAGTGTGGCTCGGTAGAGTAAAATAGATACATATATATAATGCATGCTTGACTCATGGAATCACATTCTAAACCTTTCGGAGTGACGTAAGGTCGGTATCCTCTGTACACGTTATTAGGACTAACTCTTCACTATGAACCTTATAAGAATCAGGAAGTACCAACAACATTGATAACATAAGAATAAGAGAAGTAACATTAACATCAATCGTTCCATAAGAGGGAAAACAATGTAAGTACTGCTAGCTTCTAAGAGTAGAGTATCTTGGAAGCTCGTTCATTACATTATGTACAATCGGAGTCGTGCAAAAGAAGGAAAGGGATAGCCTCACATACCTTGTATATACTGCCCCAATCTCAAGCTATGCAATTGTCAAAACTCCTTAGTCTACAATAAGAGAAACAATACTATCGTTATCATTTAAGCGTCATAACTATTATGTATCGACCATAACCTATTTTACGATGAAACGGACAGCACCTCCCCTATATATATGACCTCACACCATTCAAAACAGTCACCAAACAGCCCAAACAACATCAATAATAAACATATTGCGCCTCCCAAAATAGTCCACACACAGCCTAATCACTCCATACATACGACGACCACCGTAGTCGTGTCAAACAACCTGGAAATGTTACGAATAACTATCAGCCCATAACCCTACATATATATGGTGTTTCTCCACACCCTTCCTCCTCCAAAACTCCACAAGATAGTAGTAAAATACGCAGCCCAACAACAACGCAAAACAGTCCACAAAACAATAACATTACTACCAAGCCTTTCGATATATATCTCACAAGTTCTAGCTTCAATGGCTTAGCCGCAACTTGGATAATCTTAAATACATATAGAGTAAGAGGTTCCTTACCTTTATACAGAAAGAAAAACTCCAATTTGACCTTAAATTTCCATGAAATATCCCTCCAATGCTGCCACAACAACAAAAAAGCGAAACTAGCGATCAATTAGTGTTTTTCGGCACTAGAATCACTTTAGAAGGCTTGAAATCACCTAGGATTGATATTAAGAACATGAGGGAGTATTTACAGAACATAAACCCTTTAAAACAACCTCCCACACGAGCTGGAACGACACAAAAATGAGCAACAACAAGAAGAACAAGAGACTTACTAGCGCCACGGAATTCCCGACACTTGATTTGTGTTGTTTGCCCTTTTTTGGGTCTTGAATCTTGAGAGAACCTTGAGAGGATGTTACTAGGGTTCTAAAGTCTGAAAATAGTGAGAATAAATGACTTAAAACGGGTTGGAGGCATCCTATATAGGTCCAAACATCTTAAACCGCCTTAGTGGGCCCCATAGAGAGGTGTTTGGCGCAGTCTCGCGAAAACGCGAATATATCTCTACTCCGAGATCATATCGATGAACGGTTTAATGTGTTGCAAACCAGACTCATAGATATTTAATTTGGTTAGTAGATCACCCCGTAATTCCTTGTAAATTAGGAGAAAAGATTAGAAACATTTGACCTAATGTTTAAGTAAAATTATGAACCTAAGTTGCGACAACTTTTGTCGACTTTTGTTTCATAACTCGTTTGACTTCAAGACTTATGATACGGATATTATATGATTAAAATACCTTAATACATGACCTCTTGAGTGTATTAAGCACCGCTAGATTTACCTGAAAATACGAGTTACAACATCCTTGATTCATTTAACTTCTAATACTTGTTAATCACCCTTATACACTCTTGTATCACTTAAGACCAATATGATTGACTTCTTATCATCTCAAAGATAATTCCTTCTTGGATTTATGTTAACTAATATATGGCATGAACTAACACATGTGGATATGGGTTGTACCACAAAACTGTAAAAATTTGGCTGGAACTCTATTATTTTTAGCCAAATAAAAAATTCTTTAGGCAAATAAATGGAGCTCCAACGGTGTATTTCTTTTTATTCTTCATTAGATGCAATGACTATTTTTCCAATGTGTATGCTTTTTTTCCTTCTTTAGATGCAATGACAATTTGTTCAATTGTGCATCTTCTCTTTTGGGTCGAATTTGTAAAATAATTTGATCGAAACGCCATTATGTTTAGCTAAATAATTCTTTTTAGCTCAAATAATGGAGTTTCAGTTAAAAAAAACTTACTGGCCTGCAAAAGATAAGAAGTTAACAAATTTTAGAAGGTAATAAATATATTTTATTTTAAAACAATGCTCACTGGCTTCTGAAGTCGGGAATTTTTGAAAAATTGTGAAAAAGATAAAAAGAAAAATAGCAGTGTAGGGAGATAACTACTTATTTTTAGAAAAATAAAACCAATGTCCAAGTAATGTCAAAACCCTGCCAAAATTTTGAAAAATGAAAAAAAAAAAATATCTTTTTTTTAGTTTGATTTATTTGAAAAACAAAAGAAAGGAGTCTTGTTTACAAGTTTAGTTTATGTTACCCGAACTACGCGGGTCTGATTCTCACCGGATGTGAGATACGTAGGCAAACCACTTCGGTTCCGGCCCACCATATTCAAAAAATCCAAAAATATTTTCTATTACTCGCTTCTTTAGAAAGTCTTTCTTTTAGACCTCAATTTTAAAAAAAAACAATAATACAAAAATATTTCCTTTTAATCTCTCTCAAAATCCAAAAATATTTGTTTAAAAATTCAAAAGAAAATTCATGATTCAAAAATATTTTTTTTTCTTTTCTTTTGTAGTATTTCTTTCATAAATTCAGAGTAATAGTCCAAAAATATTTCCTTTTTTCTTTAGAAGTTTTTCTTTCGAAATTTCCAAAAAAAAAGAAAGAAAAAGAAAAAGAAGTTAAAATTCAAAAAAAATATTTCTTTAGACGTCTTTCTCTTCAAAAGTTTTTTTTTTTAAAAAAAAAAGAAAAAAAAACAAACAAACAAATCGAAATCCAAAAATATTTTCTTTCTTCTTTGTAAGTATTTTATTCGGAAAAAAAAGAGTTAGTTTATTTCCTTTATTCTTGATCGACCCGAACTACGCCGGTTTGATTCTCACCGGATGTGAGATACGTAGGCAACCCTCATCGGGTCCAACCTCCCCTTTTGCAAAAATAGCCAAAAAATGTCAAAAATTTTAATTTTTCGTCATAGAGTTGGGTGATGCTGTTTTTGTCAGAAATAGCCGAATGTTCCCAAAAAGGACGCCGGAAGGCTGACTTTGCATAAACGGCCACCTTTGGTCATGTTTTTAGGATTTTGGTCGGTTAGCTAACACAGCCTTAAAATCTTCGTCCCCGAGGTGCTGAAAGGCCGCGTTGGCAAAACCTGGTCTTTTATTTTAATTTGAAAAATAATAAGAAAAAGAGTTAGTGGTCAAGAATACCGTTTAGATTTTTTTTTAAGCCGAGCCAGCTTCGGCGGTGTCTTAAACTGTTCTAGCCGAGATAGCCTTAGAGTATCTTTCAGTTGTCAAAAGGCTATTTTCGTAAAAGAACGGACAAGTTTGTGAAGTGTCATAAAATAATCTTCCCGGCCTCAAAATTCATGTGAAATTAAGAAGGGGCCACATTTGCAAAAACAGTCGTTTGGTTAAAATCGGCATACAGGGGAAGGAATCTGTCATTTTATTTTTCTTGAGTTTGTATTTCTTTTGATTAGAGTATGTGGACCGTTTGACTTTCGAGTTTGTTGTTCGTCTTTAAGTGATTCCAAAAATGTTTTATTGTTGTTTATCTTTTATGTGGCAGAACTACGCCCGGTCTGATTCATGCGGGGACATGATATGTAAGCAATCCACATAAGATTCGACCACCACTAAAAAGAAAAAAAAAAAGAAAAAAAGAGGAAAAAAAGGGAGCACAATTACAAGAAGCCGGATATTTGCACATAACTGAAGCAAATGCATGATAGAAAGGGTTAATTGCCTAGTTGCATTGCATCCTTAATGTGTGTTTTCTTATCTGTTGAAAACCCTAACGCTAACAGGTTGCTTCCATTTTGTCCTCTTTCAATAATTAGAAAGGTGGTTGGTTGAGATTCTAAAGTAACGTTTCCCTGCAACACAAAGACAAAAGACAATGGCAGAGAGCAACAGAACTGAGCGGGTTGGTACCGATGCCCGAAAGCAGTTGGTTGAACAGGAATACGGGTTGGTAGAAGAGGTAAGAATGTTGAGACAACATGTGGCAGACATGTATCGGGCATGGATGACTGGGAAAGCACCACCCCCGCCACCGCCTAGCTTCCCGAACTCTGTCCTTACCCAAGCGCCTAACACAATAACGGATGATCCCCCATACTCTCCATACCTGCCCGCTTATAACAGCTTTCCTAGCCACCCGAGTAGCTCCATCACTCGTCATCCAACTGTATTCTCCCAAAGCTACTCCCATCTCCAACGCTACTTCTCTCCACGGGACTCCCAAAAACATGCTTCACTTTCCCAGTGCCCAGCTCCACAAAATGCCTATCTACCCTCACAAGCCTACCGAAAGCCCTCTAGATCAGGTTTCCGGCCCAATCAGGCATTTAAGAATGAGAGGTTGCTAAAGAAAGAAAAGGCTTTCACTCTTGTTGGAGGATCATATGCCAGTTTGTTCCAAAAGTTGAAGCAATTGGACATACTGAAGCCGATTCATATAAAAATGCCAAACCCTCTATCAAAGAAGTTTTATTTTTCTCAAAGGTGCGCATATTGCTCAGATGCCCCGGGGCATGACACAGAGAAGTGTTGGAAGCTGAAAAAAGCAATTCAGAAGCTTATTGATGCAGGTGACATTGTCATGCAAAATCCAGATGCAACAAACACTAGCCAAAGTCCGTCGCATATTCGCAATGAGATGCATATGTTGAATATGACTTGTTTTGAAAAGGAATATGAGAAGTCTTCTGAGATCCTCGAAGGTCCGCGCGTTGCAGAGTTTTCAGTGCTATCAGAAGTTGCTCTTAAGAACGAGCCCGCAAAGGGAACCCAAGAGCAATTTGTTAAGAACAATGAGATGGAAGTTGGTGGAGGTCCGAGTAATGTTGGTGCCGAATTCAGTAGCTAAGATGTCGAGCTTGGCAATTGGAAAGACGCTCCTTTCTTGGTTGGTCAGGGAGGAGTTTTGGTGGTTCATTTTGTTATCATTTCTGTTGTTCGGGTTATTTGCAGGGTTTTAATCCGGACATTGTCTTGTGTCAAACCCTCTTATCCTTCCATTTTGTCATAGTGGTTTGTTTAGTGTTGTCTAGAATTGTTTTAGGGTTTGTTCCAAGGTTGTACCCCAGTTGTTTTGCTTGTTTCGTTATACGAACCGTTTCATCGCTTGTCTAATGCAAATTCCGGTCTTTTGTTACCTCCAGTCTCTTCTTTGTTTAGTTCTTTTTATCCTTTTGTTTTATCCTTGTTCAACGCCAATTCTAGTGACATGACATGCACGCACAGTTTGGGCCTAATCTTAAGAGTTAATTATAAAGCCATTGCAGGGTGATCGGGACACTTAAGGGAAATAAGAACAGCTTGAGATCATTCGAAGCCCGAGCCACGTGAAACTGGGGCAAGTAAAACATAAGGAAAAACCATAAAAGCAAGTTAGCCATATTGACAAGGGGGTCGTTCACGGTAACGAAAGTGAGAGTATTGCCCAATGGCGCTTTAAAAATGACAAAGGACAAGGCAAATGTGTGGATATGGTTATCAAGTCCGGCACAATCAGAAGATGTGGCGAATGTTTAATTGTGTTGTTTGTGCTTGGCATGTTTTGAAGATTGGAATGACGAAGGCATTTTATTCTTCTATCTAAACACTTTATCCTTCGTTAACCCTTTGAGCCTTATTGGTTTTCTTTCATACCCCTCGTTCGGAATCAGTAGCAAAGATTAGAAAACACAAGCATGGAAGATAAAGAAAAAGAGAAAGAAAAAGGAAAAGAAAACAACAGAAACAACAAAACAACAAAAGAGAAAGGAGAAAGGAGAAATGAGCAAAAGAGAAATAAAAAGAAAAAGAAAAGAAAATAATAAATAAGTGAAAAGGAATTGGGAACTACGTTTGACCTGATTCCTCAAAGAAGGATACGTAGGCGCCTCACGGCTCGGTCATAGTGTAACATAGTGTAACAAAAATAAAAAATCCCCAAGCAAGAAACTGGGGCAGAAGTCGTGTTTGATGTAAAGAAATCTGGTTCCGAATGTTGTAAATTTTGAACCCAAATTGATTCATTTGAGCCGCTAATACCCTTTCTTTCTAGCCCTATCCAAAACTCCACGTTACGGTCCAAAGAAAGACCTTTTGACTAGTCTTCGAAAGATGCCAAGTCATGTAAATGGAAGTCGAGAATAACACTCTGATCCCCGGCAGAAAAGTAATAAAATGAGAGAGTCTTATCGGTGAAAACTTTCACGGGCACCTTGAGGCGGCTATAAGTTTAGATAAAAATCAAAATGAGAGAGGCTTGATAGTGAAAACCCTTCGGGCACTACAAGTCGAATAAAGATTGAGAATCATACAGGAAAGCACCAGACGAAGATTGTGAAAGGCGATTAACGACGGAGGATAGGCCACATGTGCATGTCATGGTCAATAGAGCTGGTATCCACATCTGATATGTTTTACTTTGTAGTTTTCTTGTTAGGAGTCATCTCTTTCTTTTGCCTTTTACTCTGTTCCTTTTACCTTTGTCATTTCCTCTTCTTGAGTCTCTTTGGTCAGAACAAGCGAGAAATGATTTCAAAATTTGCCATCAGCTTTCCAATTATGCAAGACGAGATCTGACTAGTACATCAAAGTGGTATAAGTCAGGAAAGAACAAGCGCAATGAGCTGGTAATAGTCAACGTGCTTTGAGGTTCGCGCAAAATACCCAAGATTGGTCCATATCAATTCAGGGACAGTGCAACAAAAAGAGGTCCAGGGGATTGAACCGAGGGTATATTCGATGATGAGATTGACAAAAGGATGGACCAGTATTAAGAAGGATATCCCCAACAAATCGAGGGGTATAAGGCCAAGGCCAGCAGAAAATCAAGAAAGAACAACGCGGAAAGCAATGGACATAATTGAGAAATTCATAGGAGACTCAAAGGTTGGGGAAACGCCAGTTCACGGACAGTACCGCAAAAGAATATATTGGGTCTGCACCGGAAAAAAGGTATTTCAGTAACACAGACGATGGAGGGAGTGGTTAATCAATGAACATGCAAGATCTTCAAGTGAAATTGGCTGTCATGAAAATACATGAGGTCAGATAAGGAGACTGGGAAAATGGTTAAGAGGTTTGTGAATGAGGAATCGCCAAAAAGGACAGAAGGTATCAGCCAAGCTTCAAGATGGTCAGACAACGCACAGATGGGAAAATGGTTGATAACATCCCCAACAGGAGTATCACAACCAACCACCACGTTTTAAACTGACCAAATTTTCTTTGATTTGAAGCAGGGATAGGGAATGTTACTGATGACGGAAAGATGCGCCACAAGAAAGATTGTCAAACTGGGGCAGAAAATTTTCGTTCATTTCAAAAATTTTCGGGAAGTCTAACACAAGTTTGGTGAAAAGTGGTATCCCCAGCAGCTTTTCGGGAGAAGGCAAAACATGTTTTAAAGCGAGCAATGTCTTTCAAGGGACGAAAGCTATGTTCATATCAAAGCTTGGAAGGTTGAAATTTTCAGGTGTAATGCCCCAATTCTGCTTACGCAAAGGCTATTGAGAAGATCACACATCACTACTAGGAAAAGCAACTCCTAGTCTGGATTTTCAAGTTATATTTTGTTGTAGGAGATGCACTTCCTAAATTGAGATTTTACCCTTAGGAGACGCACTTCCTAGTTTGGATCATATGAGTTTTAGTCACTGAATTTCTCACTTCTAGGAGACGCATTTCCTAGTCTCAGTCATTTAAATTCATTCCTTGGAGACACACTTCCTAGTTTGAGTCATTGAAGTTACACTTGTAGGAGACGCACTTCCTAAATTGAGAGTTCATTCATAGGAGACGTACTTCCTAGTTTGAATCATTGAAGTTTCACCCCTAGGAGACACACTTCCTAGTCTGGGTCTTTCGGGTTATATTTTTGCTTTAGGAAATGCACTTCCTAAATTGAGATTTTCTCCTAGAAGACGCACTTCCTAGTCTGGTTCATTTAAGTTCATTCGTAGGAGACACACTTCCTAGTTTGAATCATTGAAGTTTCACCCCTAGGAGACGCACTTCCTAGTCTGGGTCTTTCGGGTTATATTTTTTCTTTAGGAGATGCACTTCCTAAATTGAGATTTTCTCCTAGAAGACGCACTTCCTAGTCTGGTTCATTTAAGTTCATTCGTAGGAGACGCACTTCCTAGTTTGAATCATTGAAGTTTCACCCCTAAGAGACGCACTTCATAGTCTGGGTCTTTCGGGTTATATTTTTGCTTTAGGAGATGCACTTCCTAAATTGAGATTTTCTCCTAGGAGACGCACTTCCTAGTATGGTTCATTTAAGTTCATTCGTAGGAGACACACTTCCTAGTTTGAATCATTGATGTTTCACCCCTAGGAAACGCACTTCCTAGTCTGGGTCTTTCGGGTTATATTTTTGCTTTAGGAGATGCACTTCCTAAATTGAGATTTTCTCCTAGGAGGCGCACTTCCTAGTCTGGTTCATTTAAGTTCATTCGTAGGAGACGCACTTCCTAGTTTGAATCATTGAAATTTCACCCCTAGGAGACGCACTTCCTAGTTTGGGTCTTTCGGGTTATATTTTTGCTTTAGGAGATGCACTTTCTAAATTGAGATTTTCTCCTAGGAGACGCACTTCCTAGTCTGGTTAATTTAAGTTCATTCGTAGGAGACGCACTTCCTAGTTTGAATCATTAAAGTTTCACCCCTAGGAGACGCACTTCCTAGTCTGGGTCTTTCGGGTCATATTTTTGCTTTAGGAGACACACTTCCTAAATTGAGATTTTCTCCTAGGAGACGCACTTCCTAGTCTCAGTCATTTAAATTCATTCCTAGGAGACGCACTTCCTAGTTTGAATCATTGAAGTTACACTTGTAGGAGACGCGTTTCCTAAATTTAAGTTCATTCCTAAGAGACGCACTTCCTAGCTCGAGTCATTGATGTTTCACCCCTAGGAAACGCACTTTCTAGTCTGGGTCTTTCGGATTATATTTTTGCTTTAGGAGATGCACTTCCTAAATTGAGATTTTACCACTAGGATACGCACTTCCTATTTTGTTCATTTAAGTTCATTCCTAGGAGATGCACTTCCTAGCTCGAGTCATTGATGTTTCACCCCTAGGAAATGCACTTTCTAGTCTGGGTCTTTTTGGTTATATTTTTGCTTTAGGAGACACACTTCCTAAAATTGAGATTTTCTCCTAGGAGACTTCCTAGTCTGGTTCATTTAAGTTCATTCGTAGGAGACGCACTTCCTAGTTTGAATCATTGAACTTTCACCCCTAGGAGACGTACTTCCTAGTCTGGGTCTTTCGGGTTATATTTTTGCTTTAGGAAATGCACTTCCTAAATTGAGATTTTCTCCTAGGAGACGCACTTCCTAGTCTGGTTCATTTAAGTTCATTCGTAGGAGACGTACTTCCTAGTTTGAATCATTGAAGTTTCACCCCTAGGAGACGCACTTCCTTGTCTGGGTCTTTCGGGTTATATTTTTGCTTTAGGAAATGCACTTCCTAAATTGAGATTTTCTCTTGGGAGACGTACTTCCTAGTTTGGTTCATTTAAGTTCATTCGTAGGAGACGCACTTCCTAGTTTGAATCATTGATGTTTCACCCCTAGGAGACGCACTTCCTAGTCTGGGTCTTTCGGGTTATATTTTTGCTTTAGGAGACGCACTTCCTAAATTGAGATTTTCTCCTAGGAGACGCACTTCCTAGTCTGGTTCATTTAAGTTCATTAATAGGAGATGCTCTTCCTAGTTTGAATCATTGAAGTTTCACCCCTAGGAGACGCACTTCCTAATCTGGGTCTTTCGGGTTATATTTTTGCTTTAGGAGACGCACTTCCTAAATTGAGATTTTCTCCTAGGAGACGCACTTCCTAGTCTCAGTCATTTAAATTCATTCGTAGGAGACGCACTTCCTAGTTTGAATCATTAAAGTTTCACCCCTAGGAGACGCACTTCCTAGTCTGGGTCTTTCGGGTCATATTTTTGCTTTAGGAGACACACTTCCTAAATTGAGATTTTCTCCTAGGAGACGCACTTCCTAGTCTCAGTCATTTAAATTCATTCCTAGGAGACGCACTTCCTAGTTTGAATTATTGAAGTTACACTTGTAGGAGACGCGTTTCCTAAATTTAAGTTCATTCCTAAGTGACGCACTTCCTAGCTCGAGTCATTGATGTTTCACCCCTAGGAAACACACTTCCTAGTCTGGGTTTTTCGGATTATATTTTTGCTTTAGGAGATGCACTTCCTAAATTGAGATTTTACCACTAGGATACGCACTTCCTATTTGGTTCATTTAAGTTCATTCCTAGGAGATGCACTTCCTAGCTCGAGTCATTGATGTTTCACCCCTAGGAAACGCACTTCCTAGTCTGGGTCTTTTTGGTTATATTTTTGCTTTAGGAGACGCACTTCCTAAAATTGAGATTTTCTCCTAGGAGACTTCCTAGTCTGGTTCATTTAAGTTCATTCGTAGGAGACGCACTTCCTAGTTTGAATCATTGAACTTTCACCCCTAGGAGACGTACTTCCTAGTCTGGGTCTTTCGGGTTATATTTTTGCTTTAGGAAATGCACTTCCTAAATTGAGATTTTCTCCTAGGAGACGCACTTCCTAGTCTTGTTCATTTAAGTTCATTCATAGGAGACGCACTTCCTAGTTTGAATCATTGAAGTTTCACCCCTAGGAGACGCACTTCCTTGTCTGGGTCTTTCGGGTTATATTTTTGCTTTAGGAAATGCACTTCCTAAATTGAGATTTTCTCTTAGGAGACGTACTTCCTAGTTTGGTTCATTTAAGTTCATTCGTAGGAGACGCACTTCCTAGTTTGAATCATTGATGTTTCACCCCTAGGAGACGCACTTCCTAGTCTGGGTCTTTCGGGTTATATTTTTGCTTTAGGAGACGCACTTCCTAAATTGAGATTTTCTCCTAGGAGACGCACTTCCTAGTCTGGTTCATTTAAGTTCATTCATAGGAGACGCACTTCCTAGTTTGAATCATTGATGTTTCACCCCTAGGAGACGCATTTCATAGTCTGGGTGTTTCGGGTTATATTTTTGCTTTAGGAGACGCACTTCCTAAATTGAGATTTTCTCCTAGGAGACGCACTTCCTAGTCTGGTTCATTTAAGTTCATTCGTAGGAGACACACTTTCTAGTTTGAATCATTGAAGTTTCACCCCTAGGAGACGCACTTCCTAGTCTGGGTCTTTCGGGTTATATTTTTGCTTTAGGAAATGCACTTCCTAAATTGAGATTTTACCACTAGGAGACGCACTTCCTAGTCTCAGTCATTTAAATTCATTCCTAGGAGACGCACTTCCTAGTTTGAGTCATTGAAGTTACACTTGTAGGAGACGCACTTCCTAAATTGAGAGTTCATTCATAGGAGACGCACTTCCTAGTTTGAATCATTGAAGTTTCACCCCTAGGAGACGCACTTCCTAGTCTGGGTGTTTCGGGTTATATTTTTGCTTTAGGAGACGCACTTCCTAAACTGAGATTTTCTCCTAGGAGACACACTTCCTAGTCTGGTTCATTTAAGTTCATTCGTAGGAGACTCACTTCCTAGTTTGAATCATTGAAGTTGTTGTTGAGGTCAGGAGCCCCCCCTGAAAAACGGAATGGCGCTTTATTTTCGAAGTTGTTGTTGAGGTCAGGAGCCCCCCCTGAAAAACGGAATGGCGCTTTATTTTCGAAGTTGTTGTTGAGGTCAGGAGCCCCCCCTGAAGAATTGAATGGCGATTTATTTTCGAAGTTGTTGTTGAGGTCAGGAGCCCCCCCTGAAGATTAGAATGACGATTTATTTTTCGAAGTTGTTGTTAAGGTCAGGAGCCCCCTGAAGAACAGAATGGCGATTTATTTTTCGAAGTTGTTGAAATCTTGCCCACCTGAAAAAAGGAATGGCGATTTATTTTCGAAGTTGTTGTTGAGGTCAGGAGCGCCCCTTGAAGAACAGAATGGCGATTTATTTTTCTATGTTTTTGTTGAGGTTAGGAGCCCCCCCTGATGAACAGAATGGCAATTTATTTTTCGAAGTTGTTGTTAAGGTCAGGATCCCCCCCGGAAGAACAGAATGGCAATTTATTTTTCGAAGTTGTTGTTGAGGTCAGGAGCCCCCCCTGAAGAACAGAATGGCGATTTACTTTTCGAAGTTGTTGTTGAGGTCAGGAACCCCCCTGAAGAATGGAATGGCAATTTATTTTCGAAGTTATTGTTGAAGTCTCGCCCGCCTGAAGAAAGGAATGGCGATTTATTTTTCGAAGTTGTTGTTGAGGTCAGGAGCCCCGCCTGAAGAACAGAATGGCGCGTTATTTTCAAAGTTGTTGTTGAGGTCAGGAGCCCCGCCTGAAGAACGGAATGGCGATTTATTTTCGAAGTTGTTGTTAAGGTCAGGAACCCCACATGAAGAACGGAATGGCGCTTTATTTTTCAAAGTTGTTGTTGAGGTCAGGAGCCCCCCCTGAAGAACGGAATGGCGATTTATTTTTCGAAGTTGTTGTTGAGGTCAGGAGCCCCCCCCCCTGAAGAACGGAATGGCGCTTTATTTTTCGAAGTTGTTGTTGAGGTCAGGAGCCCCGACTTAAGAACGGAATGGCGATTTATTTTTTGAAGTTGTTGGCTGAGGTTGGGAGCCCTCCCATATAACAGAGGAATACATTTTAGTCTTTACATTTTAAGTTTTGAAGTTGGGAGCCCGCCCGTATAACAGAGGAATACATTTCAGTCTTTACATTTTAAGTTTTGAAGTTGGGAACCCGCCCATATAACAGAGGAATACATGGAAGTTTGAAGTCAGTAAAGCGGGGTGTTACAACAAAAAAACCCTAGCAGAAATCAGAAGGAAGACCACAAGTCGAGCCAGAAGTAAAGAAACGGCAGAGGTGTTATATTTAAGAAGTAATTGGTGTTGAAGTCAGTAAAACAGAGGAATACAACCGAAATCCCCAGCGGGAAACAACAAGAATCCCCAGCAGAGGAAGGAAGTTCAAGATTCGATGGAAAAATAATGCGAAGCTCCCGAGAAGGACATAAGCAGTTTGAGATCGGCGGTCAAGGGAGAATACAAGACAAATCAGCAGTAAAGAAATACCCGAGGAGTCACCGAGACATCAAAGCAACAAGAGACACAAGAGCACGACTGAAGATCTAGATAAGATTTTGTAATTCATAGACTATAGTTTAGTCTAGCTTCTTGTTTTCTTTCAGCATGGTGTAATAAGGAGGTCGGCAAGCAGTAATAACAGCATGCAACAGCAGTAACATTGCAGTCCCATGGTAGTCCCAGCTACCAAAACTTCCCGAACTACATTAACCTGATTCCCTTCTAGCCAGGGATATGTAGGAAACCTTTGAAGCAAAGGTTCGGTTAAATCTTTTCAAAAAAATTGCTTCACACGGAGTACTCGGATGGGCAAAAATTGCTCATATCTGCTCACTTTATCTTTGCACGAAAACTCTTCGTGTTTTCGGACAAAGAGGGGCAGCTGTAAGCACGTGATTTTTGCCCTATGTGAGATTAACTCCCAAAAATTCAAAATAAAACAATTTTCCTTTTGTGTGCAATTTTGAGAATTTCGTGGCATTTTTGGATAATTATTTGTATTTGTCCGTGCATGTTTATTTGTTAAATTAATAAAAAAAATACAAAAATATGTCGCATTTGCATTTAGGATTTAATTCTACAATTAGGAGCAATTAAGTTTGTTTTACAAGAACAAAAAATCATAAAAATAATGTACGTTGCATTTTTAGCATTTAATGTTCAAATTGTGTGATTTTATCGTAATTGCTATTTAATTGTGTGTTAATTGTTATTAAGAGTTAATTAGCACTTTTATAAATTAATTTAGTACTATAGGATAATTTAGGATTTTTATAATTTAGTTTTAGTTTAAGAAAAAATAAAAGAAGAAAAAAAGAAGCAATGGAAATAAGAAGAAAATCGGATTGGGCCACCTTTTTAATTTAAATCAACCAGGCCCAAACCAAATAAACCCCTACCGGGTCAACCCGACCCGGTCCGCCCCATAACCAAACGAGTTACCCCCCCTTCCCTTTTTTCACTCTTCATTTCCCCAAACCCTAAAACACCCGCCCTTTCCCCCTGCATCAGCTCCAAACGACCTCACCTCCATAGCAGCACCATCGCCATCCATGGCTGCCCTCCCCGTCGTCCCCATCATCCCTCACATGGCTGCCCCGTCTTCATCTTCTTCGTCGAGATCAACCAGTCCTTCGACCTCCAGCCATGAACGACCACGTCGCCTCAAACAACCCCACTGCCATCTTCAAGCTTCGTCGTCGTCAAAACCAACAGCCCAGCGACGTGAGGCAGTCCGACGACCCCCTCGTCAACCACTCTTCAACGAACACTGCCATCGTCGTCGACCAGCAGCTCGTCGACCAGCGGCCCATCTTCAACAACCAGCGAACCACCACCACCCCCTCTTCGTCGACCTCCACTATCATGCCGACAACCCCATCTCCCTCACGTCCAGCTGACTACCAGCAGCCCAGCCTCCCGTCTTCACCTTCTTCATCGAGCTCCAGCTCCACTGCCATGCCACTGCCTTCCCTCGTCAGCCACTGCTGCTGTTGCTCCACGACCTCACATCAAACGACCCTTTATCTTTTAAAGTGGTTACAAGTGGAGATTTGCCAAACGACCTCGGCGTATACATTCACAACTTCAGATGTTCGGAGGGAAAAGAAAACTCGCAAGTCAAAGAATGCAGAGGTCCACCTTGCTTATTCCTTTTAGACAAGTTCGATGTTGCTGGAGCTGAAGCATGTCTAAAACGTTACACTGACCCAGCAGCTCAGTCATACGTCGAGGCAGTACGTCGAGGTTCCGTTCGAGTCCGGGTCTGTTAGTCAAGCGTCGAAACAGTGTTGCGAACGAAGTTGTGTTTCATCGGAAGTTCAACATTGTTCGACGTCGGTTCGTTAGCATAAAGGTCAACCGTAGCTCGTTCACGAATTTTTGTTGTTTTTTCTTTGGTTTCATTTTTGATAGAGTTTTCGCATGATATTCCTACTGCATATTCATTGAAATTATGTGTGTGTGCGTTTTGACGATTTTCCTACTAGTTTGAGTTCAACTGATGTTGAGTTTAGTGATTTAAATCTACTTGTTTATCCTGTTAAGTTTTTTTATATGAATCTGACTCTGTTGTTAATTCATGAATGTTGTCGATTAGGAGTTTGTTTGGCGAGTTTGTTTATTCAGAGTTTGTTTGTTAATTGGATCGTTGATTAGGTGAATTGGTTATAGCTGATATGATTTTGGTATAGATTGAAAGGGATGGGGTATAATGGTAAATTGTAGTATTTTCAGGGGCATTTTCGGGATTTTGAGTCTTAAAAAATGATTAATTTGAGTGCTCCATCCACTAGGCACTAATAATATTAAAATAATATGTAGTGGGGGACAAGACATAATGGTGGGAATTAATACATTATTTAGTGCATAATGGGGGACAAGACAAGTGGTAGTGGGAACTAATATATTTGTCTAATATAGTGGGGGACAAAACATTAAGTAGTGGGATTCAAAAGAGGGATGGGGAGAAGATGGTGGGATTAATTTAAGTGCTTCAAGTTTGGCTATAAATAAGAGGACATTCTAAGGGGGAGAGGAGGAGATTCTGGAAATCTGGAGAGGGGTTGAACATTTTTCTGAAAAATCTTAAGAGAGTGCTGGAGAGTTTAAAAAGAGAAAACAAAAACAAAGTAGCCTACGAGTTTAGTTTTGGGTTTAATACACGTGTGGTTGAGTCTATTTGTGGTGATGCTGGTTGTTGTTGTTTAGTCTTTCCCAAACTTTTGGGGCTGTTCTATCGAGCTTGTTTGGTTTTCTTCAAATCTTTCCGAGCCTCGAATCTGGTTTGAATTGTTGCTGTTGAGTTGTTGTTGTCTTGCCGTGTTATTACTGTTGCTGACCGCTCCTTCATCTTCTTGTATTTCCGTTATCCAGGTACACTTTCGAATCAATACTGATGTGGCTGTGAGATGTGAAAATGAAATGAAATGCTAGGGTGTTTGATGAATTAGTGTTGTATCTATAGTTTAATAAGATATGTGACAAGTATTTATATAGTTTAGTTTTATAACTCAACTGGAATGCATGACATAGTCTTGTATTTAACCGGAACTATTTGGTTTTCAAACTATAGTTTGTAGTTGTCAATTACAGACTCCATGTAGTTAAATATGTAATTTGTAGAATGAACAAATAAGTTAAGGGATTAGTTGCTATATTTCATCTCTAGCTTTCTTTTGTATTTGAGGCAGATTTTAAATAGGCAGTGTTCGATTCCGTTAGGCAGCATATAGGCCAATATTCAAATCCGTGTTGATAACATTTTCTAGCCGTTAATTCCAATAGTTTAAATCAATTTTAGGAATGTTAGTTTAAATCAATTTGGAGAATGGTTAGTTTGTTTTGAATATTTTGACAATTTTGTATGCATTTTGTAATTCCAGCTTTAGTAGTTCACTTATAGAATAAAGGCACAAAACATTTCTCCATTTTTACGAGTTCGAGTGTAAATTACCGTTATCATCTACTGTAATCCTATAACAACTCGTAAGCATGTAAATAAATTAGGACATTTTCTCTTTCATTTTTATAGACAAATTTAATACTAAAAATGTAGGCACTTTAGGATTATCCTTTTAAAATAAACGAGATGAGCCTCGCCCAATAAAACACACAAATTGCAGGGCCCTCAAAAATTGGTTAATAATTGTATAGACTTCGGGATCAACCGTTTAGCAAATTTCACGGCCTTACCCAAAATAATGATACGTTAGTCGCTTTAGGCGCGCCTTTAACAATTTACTTTCTTAAACTCGGGTGCACATTTATGTGACCCAAATCCAAATCTCAACAGAGTCGAAATGTGTTGATAACCACGGGTACATTGATGTGACGTGGTTCGAGATACGTTTTTTCACAATGTTGTAATTCTCTGTTAAAATAATAATAATAATAAAAATGGTAAAGAGTTTAAAGTTTGCACATAAGTTCATAATTGAATAAAATCAGATAATTAAGCTAAATACGACAGTTGAGAGACCGTGCTGAAACCACGGAACTCGGGAATGCCTAACACCTTCTCTCGGGTTAATAGAATTCCTTATCCGGATTTCTGGTGCGCAGACTGTTAAACAGAGTCATTCTTTTCCTTGATTCGGGATTCAACCGGTGACTTGGGACACCATAAATCTCCCAAGTGGCGACTCTGAATTAAATAAATAAATCCCGTTTCGATTGTCCTTTAATTGGAAAAACTCCCTTCTACGCCCCTTTGTGGCGGCGCGGGTGAAAAAGGAGGTGTGACAGTAGTAACCCACCAAGCCAAAGAAACTGCGGATCTTTATAGCTGGGATGGTCTGGGCCAACTCTGCACGACCTATATCTTCTTCGGATCCACCTGAATATCCTCACTCGATACCACGTGGCCTAGGAATTCCACTGAATCCAACCAAAACTCACATTTCGAGAACTTAGCATATAACTTCTTCTCTCTCAGAGTCTGAATCACAGTCCTCAAGTGCTGCTCATGATCTTCCCGACTTCGGGAATACACCAGAATATCATCAATAAGGACAATGACGAACGAGTCAAGATATGGCCGAAACACACTGTGCATCAAATGCATAAAAGTTGATGGGGCATTGGTCAGCCCAAATGACATGACAAGGAACTCTTAATGACCATACCGAATCCTGAAAATAGTCTTCGGGATATCTGGCTCCCGAATCTTCAACTGATGGTAACCTGAGCGCAAATCAATCTTGAAAAACACCTGTGCGCCCTGAAGCTGGTGAAACAGATCATCAATACGAGGTAAAGGGTAGTGGTTCTTCACTGTCACTTTGTTCAACTGGCGATAATCAATACACATACGCATAGAACCATCCTTTTTCTTCACAAACAAGACAGGAGCACCCCAAGGTGATACACTAGGCCGAATAAAACCCTTATCAAGCAATTCCTGCAACTGATCCTTCAACTCCTTCAACTCAGGAGGAGCTAAGTATCGACACTGACATCTCTCACGTAAGCTAAGTATGCATCACACCCCTTGTCAACCATACGCTGAGCTTTAAGAAAAAAAATAACTCTACTAGGAGTGTGATCTAAAGTACCCCTCCACTCAACACGCGGTACACCTGGCATAGCCAGCATCACGGTTTTGGCGTGATAATCAAGAATAACATAATGGGGCGACAACCAATTCATGCCCAAGATAATGTCAAAATCTACCATGTTGAGCAACAATAAATCGGCTCTAGTCTCAAAACCACTAAGAGCAACCAAACACGACCAATAAACACGGTCCATAACAAGAGAATCTCCCACAGGAGTAGAAACATAAATAGGGGAACTCAAAGAATCCCGAGATACACCCAAATGCGGAGCAAAATAAGAAGACACATAAGAGTAAGTAGAGCCTGGATCGAATAGAACCGATGCATCTCTGTGGCAAACCAATATAATACCTGTGATGAAAGAATCAGAGGCTACAGCCTCGGTACGGGTAGGAAGGGCATAGTATCTGGCCTGGCCTCCCCTCTAGGGTGACCTTTACCTTCCCGACCTCCACCTTTAGCTAGCTGAGCAGGTGGGGTAGCAACTGGAGCTGTAATCATAGCCTGTGAACTCTACGGGGCATGTTGTGGCTGAGAAGTCTGTGGCGATGCACTCCTCCCAAGTCTAGGGAAATCCCTCACCACGTGGAGTGTGTCACCACACTCAAAACAAGCTCTGGGAGGACGTGGTAGCTATGACTAGCTCGGACCAGGTCTATTAGACTGGCCTCTGAAAGTACCCCGCGCAGGAGGTGCGCTAGAAACCGGAGGTGCATAATAAGGCTCTTGAGGCCTAGGAGGAGCTGGAGCACTACTGGCTGCTGGAAGAGCTGAATGAACAGGACGACTCATATAACCCCTACCATGACAACCTGCAATTGGGGTACGAGCACCAGAATAATGGCCTGACTCTCGAGACCTCTTGGCCTCCCTCTCCTCTCTCTCCCTAGCATGCATAATATCAATCCTCCTAGCAATGCTCACCACCTACTGATAAGAAATATCCATCTCCAACTCATGAGTCATTCTAGACCTGATGCTGGGAATAAGGCCCTCAATATACTGGCGAACTCTCTCGCGAACAGTAGAAATCAAGGCTGGTGCATGCCTAGCCAAACTGGTGTAACGGACAGCATACTCTAAGACAGTCATAGTACCCTGGCACAAATGCTCAAACTCTGCGCACCATGCGTCTCTGAGGCTCTAAGGAACATACTCTCTCAGGAATAGATCTGAAAACTGAGTCCAAGTCAGTGAAGCAGCCTCATCCGGACTATCTAACTCATAGGTGCACCACCACTCATTGGCGGCTCCTCAAAGCTGGAAAGTAGTGAAGAAAACCCCGCTCGATCCTGATATACCCATGGTACGGAAAATGCGGTAGCTCTCATCTAGAAATCCAGAAAATCCTCCGATGCTAGACCGCTGAATACAGGAGGCTTGTACTTCTTGAACCTCTCAAGCCTCAGCTGCTCCTCCTCGAAAACCGCTGCCCTGTCCTCGGGCTGAACTGGCACTACAGGCGGTCTAGGAATAATCTCAAGGACCTGCTCAACATGTACTCGCTGCTTAGGAGTGCGAGCGGCGAGAGTCTGTGCTGCTCCCCCGGCCTGAGATGTGGCTGCAGTAAGGGGAAGCAACCCTGCCTAAGCCAAGGTGGTGTACATGAACATGAACTGCGCCAAAGTCGCCTGAAGGGCTGGAGTAGTTATAGTAGTAGGTGTGTCAGGTGCATGGACTCCAATTGGAACTGCTGGGGGTACCTCGGTGACAGCTCGTGCAGGTGCTCTAGCTGCACCACGTGCGCATCCTCGGCCTCTGCCTCAGCCTCTGTCGGCTGCATTAGGGGGCGCGGGTGCTTAATCATCTCGGGTAGCATGTGTCCTCACCATCTGTGAGAGAATAGAAGACAGAAGTTTTGAATTGTGATGTCAAAATATCGCACGACAAGGAAATCAAATGAAGTGGAAATTTTCCTAACAGTTACACAGCGTCTCGTAGATAAGTACAGACGTCTCCGTACCGATCAGCGAGACTCTAATAAACCGGCTTGTGATCCATGACTCCTATGAACCTAGAGCTCTGATACCAACTTGTCATGACCCCGGTTTGCCCTCCATGAACCATCGTGACGGCACCTAGTCTCTACGACTAGATAAGCCTAAATTGCGGAAGAAAACCAAAATTTGCGAAAGTAAAACATTTTAAAACAGTAATAAAGTAATAACAGTGTTTGAATGTGCCGCTCGGCATACACCATATTTAACTCTCACTATCCAATACATAGATCCAAGACCCGGAAACCCACGAATCACAAGCTAAGATCAATACTACATAGCTCTAACTTCGGAATGTCTCATAAGAATAGAAAAATACAAAAGGGCTAAATACTAAAAGCATGAATAGAAAGGGACTTCTCGGTCTGCGGACGCGGCAGATGTACCTCGAAGTCTCTAGAGCAGATGCCTCCTCAAGGATGATAGGCCTGAGTAGCGATACCTGTATCTGCACATGAAAAACATGCGCAGAAGGGGCATGAGTACACCACAACAGTAATCAGTAAGTGCCAAACCTAACCTCGATTGGTAGTGACGAGGAAAGGTCAGGGCCCTACTGAGGTTAAATAAATATAAAGATGACACGATAAGGTAAGCAGTAAAATTGAAAATCTACAGTAAGGATCTATACAAGTTAATAAGAGTACAATAACGGAAACAAAAATAAAGGCAAACACCAGGAAATGCCACTCATAACCAGGATGATAGTCGGGGATCTCTTGGTATCCCGAGGATCTCTTGGTATCCTAAATTGTATGCTAGGGATCTGTTAGTATCTTGAGGATCTCTTGGTATCCTCAATATATGCTAGGGATCTCTTGGTATCCTCAATATACGTGCCAGGGATCTCTTGATACCCCGAGGATCTCTTGGTATCCTCAATTATATGCTAGGGATCTCTTAGTATCCCGAAGATCTCTTGGTATCCTAAATATACGTGTCAGGGATCTCTTGGTATCCCGCACCTCAGTTCAGATCATAAATACGTACAAGGGATCTCCCGGGATGCCCTCCCGTAGTCCTAAAGTAAAAAACACACAGTAGCAACACAAGAATACCCAATTAAGCTAAATTCCATACCAAGTAAACAGTTAATTCTAGCCTAACATGCTTCAAGTAATGCAATTAAGGCAATTTAGGCAAATAGGCAATTAAGTCAACTAAACATGCTTTCCTAAACTAGCAACAGGCTAAATACGCAAGTGGAATAAAACAGGAAAAAGAACTTAATTGAAATACTTAAGAAAAAACCGGATTTTCAACAATTAGCTCAAGTACGCGCTTGTCACCTCACGTACAAGGCATTTCACTTATCAAATATATCATATCCTAAGGGAAAGGTCCCCTACACAAGGTTAGACAAGCCACTAACCTTGAACCAGATCAAAATCAACCTGATACCACGCTCTTGCCACGAGTACTCGACTCCAAATGGCCCAAATCTATTCAATTCAATCGTATAATGTAAATAACACTTCAAGTAACTGATTCTACAATTAAATTCTAAGCTAATACGCGAAATTAAGTAAAATGACCAAAATGCCCCTCGGGCCCACATCTCGGAATCGGGTAAAATTTATAGTTTCAGAATTCTCAAACTCTCACGAGTCTAATTATACCAAAATTATCCAAATCCGATTTCAAACCCCCAATTAAAACTCAATTTCTTGGTCTAAGAACTTTTCCCCAATTTTCATACAAATTTCGAAATTAAAGGATGAATTCATGTTTAGATTAATGGGTTACAAGCAAAAAGGAGTCTAGAATCATTACCCAATCGATATATCTGAAATCCCTTAAAATCTCACCCAAATCCAAGCTCCCAAGCTTAAGTTTTGATAAAAATGGCTAAACCCTCGATTTTGAAATCTTATATCTGCCCAGGTAATTCCTTCTTCGCGAACGCGGTCAAACCCTCGCGTTCACGAAGCACAAAATGATTTTGACCATTTTCCTCTTACGCGATCACGGTCAATACCTCACGAACGCGATGTTTTGCACAGACAGGCCTTCGCGATCGCATTCCACCTATCGCGAACGCGATGCATTAAATCTACTAAAACTTAGTCACTCATTTTCTTCTATACGAATGCGACACCACCAACGCGAATGCGATGTACAAACACTTAGCCCTTCACGAATGCAGTGCCTTCCTCGCGAACGCAAAGGCTTAATTTTCACCTTCCTCAACTGACTCTTCACGAACGCGAGGGCCCACTCGCGAACGCGAAGAGTAAAATTCCTCTACAACAGCTGAACAAAATCTACAATTTTTTTACAACTTAAAATGATCTGTTGAGCATCCGAAACTCACCCGAGGCCCCCGAGACCTCAAACAAACCTACCAACCAAGCCTAAAACATCATTCAAACTTGTTCCAACCTTCAGAACGCTCAAAACAATATCAAAATACCTATTTTTCATCGAATTCAAGCCTAAGAATTCCAAAAACTCTAAAAATATGCTTTTGATCAAAAAGTCTATCAAACCTCGTCCGAATGATCTGAAATTTTGCACACACGTCACATTCAACACTACGGAGCTACTCCAACTTCCAGAATTCCATTCCGACCCTCGGATCAAAATCTCACTATCGAATCGGAAACTTCAAAAATTCAACTTCCGGCATTTCAAGCCTAAATTAGCTACGGACCTCCAAAACACAATCCAAACACGCTCCTAACCCCGAAATCACCCAATGGAGCTAACGGAACCATTGGATTTCTATTCCGAGACCGTCTTCATATTGTTCCGACTACGACCAACTTTCCAAAACTTAAGCTCTCATTTAGGGATTAAGTGTCCCAAAACTCTCCGAAACTCAAAACTAAACATCCTGGCAAATCAAAATAGTAGAAACAAACTTGGGGAAAGTAGTTAATAGGGGATCGGGGCGTAAATTCTTAAGATGACCGGCCAAGTCGTCATAGAAATGAACTAATATATTTACGTAATATGTTAATGTCACAGCCCAATTCCACTACAGACCGTGATGGCGCCCAACACTATTGCTATGCAAGCCAATACTAAACAATCTAGTAGTTTCCGGTTTAAATAGGTTGCTAAGTGGATATTATCTTCTCATTTTATTAAAAGGTTTAGAAACTTGCCATTTAAAACACAACTATAGCTAAAGCAAATAAGTGAAAACCAAAATTATGTAAACAAATCCAAAATCATAAGTCTACTAGTGTGTTCCAAGACCCGGTATCACAAGTATGTGGGAAATTTAGTAGAATATACAAAACCATGCTATCCTACTGTCTGAAAGGAAATAGACAGAAAATAAAGATATAGAAGAGACTCCGGCTATTACAGAACGGCTCGAGAGGGCAGCTCACCATAAAGTCTCAAGCTGGGGGATCAAGTATGCGTGGCTGGTGGATAACTAGATGCGCCTGCCTCAGATCCTGTACAATTAAGTACAGAAGCATAGTATGAGTACATAAACAATATGTACCTAGTAAGTATCCAGTCTAACATTGAAAAAGTAATGACGAGCGGTCGACATGACACTTACTAGAGCTAACAATAATATAACTAAAGTGTTATGCTAAGCAAGGATATCATAAATAATACTGAAAGCTTAACAACAGGAAGTGATAAATTCTTCTTTCATAATATAATGTCAAGTCCGGTCATATCATTTAACAATTTACATTCAATGCATTAAAGCAACACATGTCACGGAAAGTCCAAATAATAGCATGCGTAAGTTATGCCGAGGTCATATGGCTCGATCCAACATAATAATAAAATGTGTACTGCCAGAGGGTTGAATAGCGCGAACCATAGATGCATCTATTAACCTGTCGAGGCGAACGACCCGCTCCCATGAGAGTAGTGGAAATAGTCACCCCGCTCGCGGAATATACTTGCGACGCGGTTAAATATAAATATAACAAAGTTCTTCTCAATTCTTTTCAAAATAATAATTTACTTGAAACCCTTTGAAATCTTAAAATTCTCAACATAGTTTTATTCAACGCAAACCAACAAAAGATGTTCAGATAACGCTGTCCACAAAGCATGGTGTAAGCCTAGAACTACCCGGACATAATAAGAATAGTAGCTACGTATGGACTCTCATCACTTCGTGTGTACGTAGCCCCCATAAATAATCATATATTAATTTAGTTCACCGATAGGGAAATTTCCCTCTTACAAGGTTAGAAAAGAGAGTTACCTCACTTCAAGGGCTACTTCCCGGTCCAAGCTTAAGCCTAAACCCTCAATTTAGTGTCGAACAATCCGTAACTATCCAAATAACATAAAAACTAATCAATATAGGCTCAAAAGGTCATATTCCCACTATTAGAGTGATTACCCAACCCATATTGCAAGATTCCTAAAATTCACCTCTGGGCTCACATGCCCGGATTCCGAAAATTTTCTAAGAAAGTTGTTACCCATAACCTTAGGATCAAGAATATATAATTTTTACTACATTCCATAACAAATTTTGTGGTTAAATCTCATTTTAATAAAAAAATCTAAGTTTTGCTCTAAACCCATAATTTTCACTAATTTACATGTTGTAATCTATCTATAAACTATGTATTAAACTCGTATTAGGTAGAAATTACTTACCTCACAAAGCTAGGTAGAAATCTCCCCTTTTGAAGCTCCCAAATCGCCTAAGGATGTAATAAATGACCCCAAATATGCCTAAGACCCGATTTTTAAACTCACTACCCAGCTTCCCCCTTCATCGCGAACGCGACAGGGGCCTCGCGTTCGCGAAGGCCATTGGCTTAGGCCCTCTGAAGTCCTTTCATTGCGAATGCGACAACTGACAGACGAACGCGAAGGTTAGCTTGACTAGACCTTCGCAAACACTATGGTGACTTTGCGAACTCGAAGACCAAAGCTGGCCCGGCCCAACTACTCTACTCTACGCGAACGTGAGAGGCCTCACGCAAAGGTCACTGGCCCAGACCTTCATGAACGCAGAGCGGCTATCGCGAATGCGAAGAGCATTCCTTCTCCAGCCCAACTCCTCCTACGCAAACACGATGGTTCCTTCGTGTTCGCAAAGAAGGAAACCAGAACTGGGCAGATCTGGTTTCATGCATTTAGCTTCGAGGGGTCCGAAACTCACCCAAGCCACTCGGGACCCCGTCCAAAGGCACTAACAGGTCTGTAATCATAATACGGACTTGCTAGAATTCTCAAAATGCGAAAACAACAATGAAACCATGAATCATACCCCAAAATCAAATTGAATCAAACTTTAAACTTCAAGTTTTCCAAATTCGCCAAATGCGTTGAATCATACTTAGACTACTCGGAATGGCACCGAATTTTGCGTGCAAGTCTTAAATGACATTAAGAAACTATTCTCGGTCTCGAAATTTAATTCGGACCACGATATCATCAAAACCCGCTCCAAACCAAATTAAAAGAACTTCAAAGTTCTTCAAGAACTAACTTTCACTATTAGGACCAAAATGCTCCCGGATCATCCAAAACCCGATCCGGGCATACGCCTAAGTTCAAAATTATCATACAAACCTATTAGAACCGTCAAATCTCGATTCCGAGGTTGTTTGCTTAAAATGTTGACCGAAATCAAACTTGGCCTTTTAGGCCAAGCTTAAGGAGCCAAGTGTTCCAATTTCAACCCAAACTCTTTCAAATCCCGAACCAACCATCCCCACAAGTTATAAATCAGTAAAAGTAAGTACGGAGAGTCTTATTTAGGAGAATAAAGTTCTAGAAAGCAAAACGACCAGTCGGGTCGTTACAGTTAAGATAGAGTTTGATGAATTTGATAGCTTGATATATTTACAAGATATATTTGGTGATAAATTAGGGAAAAAGACGTCTTCATTATTGGTTAATTATTTGTTGAGAAATTCAATATTTATAGCAGATAGTACTATACGATATAATATAAGTAATTCAAATTATAAAGAAGCTAATGATCCAATTAGTAATACAATCTATCAAATTATTGTATCGACAATACAATACAATTGCAAACAATATATTATAAAATGATAGAAATGGAGGTTTTATTAAGAAGAAAATTCTAGAGAGAGACTCTCTAGCTTCTCTCTTACTTTCCCTTCCTTTCCATTTTCACTTTCCAACCCTTCTCTTCGATAACTACTATGACCATCCCTCCCACTTCCTCTATTGTACCTCAACCATGAATACCACCAAAACCAGTTGATTTAACCTCTATGACTCTAGATGAGACACTAAACCAACCTTTTTTTAAATAAAAACTAATTAACCCATTTTCCTCCATTGTTGGGTCAAGAAACGCGAATTCAATGTTCTATACCAAAGAGTTACAGATAGAGAACGATTAAGGTGATGAAATTAATGATGATGATACTATACTATTACCCCTGGAAGACAAGAATAGACTGTACCTCCCTTGGAAATTTTCAGTTATTATCAAATAATTCAGAAAATGAATGATTCACCAATATCTTAAATCTAAATTGAAAGATATGTGGAAAGTTTCAGAAGAGTTATTATTAATCGATTTTGGATTTGACTACTTCATAGTCAAATTTCTCAAGGAAGAAAGTATGTAAAAAGCACTTTACAACGGGTCTTGGATTATTAATGGTTTATTTCTGTCAATTACAAAGTGGCATCCAAATTTTGTTGCCTCTGAGGCAGAAGTCACCTCCTCGGCTATTTGGGTCCATTTGCCAGAACTCCCTACTGAATTCTATGACACAATTATTTTATCTAAGATTGGATGCAAGTTGGGTTGTCTTCTGAAAATTGATACTTGTACATCTGCAACTTTAAGGGACAAATACGCTTGTATCTATGTTGAGGTCCTAATTGGAATACCAGTGAAAACACACATCACTATCGGAAGTCACAAACAAAATCTTTTCTATGAAGGAGCAGATATTTTATGTAAAACATGTGGCAGATTAGGGCATATTGAACTAAATTGTTCCTATAAGATAATAACTTTACCAACAGAGATCGAGCGGGAAAGACCAAACCTCAACATGGTAGGGGAACCCAAACCCCACCACTTACTTACAACGAGGAAGATGCATGGCACACTATTATTTTCCCCAGACGAAGAAATAGAAGTAGCTCTAAAGCGACGGCCCCCGGTCGCCCACTGCCGGTGAGAAAAGAAACGGAACAAGGTACAAATGTTAAATTATATCATGCCACCTGTCACGATCCAAAATCCATTAAAGGTTGTGATCCCTCCGGACACCGTTGTCAGTCAAGTCAACACTAATTAATTAATTTGGTTCTCATCTTAATATTTTTGAAATTATAATTTCTTCAATTATTAAATAGTAAGAGACAGAGTTTACAGAGTAAATAACAATATTTTACGATTCCAATATTGAGGAACCTATAATCACCCAAAAACTCAGTGTCACGGGTGCATGAGCATCAACTAGGAAGTAAAACAAAAATGCAGCAGCTGTCCGGAATACAAATTGGATAGAAGAAATATAAATACTATGAAGGAGACTCTGCTAGTTGTGGGTCGTAATATGGAATGCATCTCACCTAAGTCTCCGCATCATCCGCACCTTCGCACCCAAAGGACCACTAGACATAATAGTACCTGCACAAAAATATGCAGCAAGTGTAGTATGAGTACGTAAATCAACGTATACCCAATAAGTATCTAACGTAACCCCGAAGGAGTAGTGACGAGGGGTCGACATCGACACCTAATAGTGGTCCAATAATATTAGGTACAGTAAAGAGGTGAACAAATTTGAGGTAGAGTAAATAAACAAAATAAACAAGTATAAATACGTGGTACAATTCTTCTCTTTGCAATAACTCAGGCTCTCAATTTGCAAATCCCTCCTGTAACGACCTGATTGGTCGTTTTGCGTTTTTAGAACCACGTTCCCCTAGATAAGACTTCCCGTACTTGCTTTTACTGATTTATGACTTGCGGGAATGGTTGGTTCAGGATTTGGAAGAGTTTAGGTTGAAATCGGAACACTTGGTTCCTTAAGGTTGGCTTAAAAGGCCAAGTTTGACTTCGGTCAACGTTTTGAGTAAACGACCTCGGAATCCAAATTTGAAGGTTCCAACAAGTTTGTATGATTATTTCGGACTTAGGCGTATGTCCGGATCAGGTTTTGGATGACCCAGGAGCGCTTTGACGCCTAATAGTGAAAGTTGATTCCTTAAGGATTTTGAAGTTCTTGAATAATTGGCTTGGAGCGGTTTTTGTGTTATCGAGGTCCAAATGTAGTTCCGAGACTAGGAGTAGTTCCGTATTGTTATTTAAGATTTGCACGCAAAATTTGGTGTCAATCTGAGTGGTATAAGTGTGTTTCGTCGCATTTGATGTAAATTGAAGAACTTGAAGTTCATAAGTTTGGATCAATTGGTTTTAGGGGGTGATTCTTAGATTTAGCGTTGTTTCGGGTGTTCTGAGGGTTTGAGTGAGTCCTTTTTATGATTTTAAACTTGTCGGTATGTTCGGGCGGGGCCCGGGGGCCCCGGGCATCAATCGAACGAGGCTCGAGTGAAGTTAGAAAGTTTTGGAAGGAGCTGAAGCTCCTGGTATCTATCATAACCGCACCTACGGTTGGTCAGCTGCAAGTGTGAGACCGCAGAAGCGGTCCAGCCTTCGCAGGTGCGGCCCGGGGGAGGAACCCAGGAACTGCAGATGCGGCTCCTATTTCGCAGAAGCGGAACCGCATGAGCGGCCCTCAGACCGCAAAAGCGGTCCCAGCCAGCCCAGCCCAACTCCACAGATATGGAATTTCTCTCGTAGAAGCGGTCCCCTAACCGCAGGTGTGGAAATCGCTGAAGGCAGTACCTTCGTTTAACACAAGAGTGTATTATTTTTGACACATTTCATTCATTGTTTGGGCGATTTGGGAGCTTCCAAAGAGAGATTTCAACCTAACACTTGTAAGGTAAGTTACTTCTACTTAATGTGAGTTCAATACTTAGGTTATGGGTAACAACTTCCCTAAAAATTTCCAGAATTCGGGCACGTGGGCCCTGGGATGGATTTTAGGAAAGTTGTTTAGAGTTGGGAAATTACTCGAATAGTTAGAATATGAACTCTTGAGCTTGTATTGACTAGTTCTTACCCCGTTTAATTAGTTTTAGATCGTTCGGCTCCAAATTGAGGGTTTGAGCACGTTCTTGCTATTGGAAGTAAGTTTTGGAGCGATGTGAGTCTCCTTTCTAACCTCATAAGAGGGAAATAAACTCCTAGGTGAATCTAATAAATGTATGTGATTGTTTGTGGGGGCTACGTACGTACGTGGTGACGAGAGTTTGTACGTAGCTACTATTATGCTAATTGTCTGGATAGTTTAGGACCCGTATCATGCCATACTTGCAAATGCTTATGTTCTTATTTTCTAGTGAGATCACTTAGAACATGTTAGGGATTGAAAATAAATATAAACAAACGTATGCACTTACTTGAGAACTTGTATGGATTCATTTGACTATAAATGCACCTTTATGAGCCTTCTTGATAATAATTAATATTTGTAGAGCGGGTCGATCGCCACAGTAGAAATAGATGCATCTATGGTTCGCGCCATTTGACCCTCTGGTAGTGCACATTTATTATTATGTTGGACCGGGTTGTACGACCTCATCATAATGTGCGCATGATATATATGGGGAAATAACTCCATGAATTACTCTGTTTAAATGCTTGAAGTGCAAATTATTACATGACATGACTGAGTTTGATATATCGTTTCCTTTTAAATTCTGAGACTTGCTATTATATTCATACTAATCATGCTTAGTGTAATTCTTACATATCATTATTGATATTGACCTTAGCGTCACGACCCTAAATCCGAGCCCGGTCGTGATGGCGCCTCTCGTGAAGACAAGGCGAGCCGACACTTTCCACTTCAATTTTTAACAGTTAAACCATAAGGAATAAGTCTAAAGCATAATAAATAAAATCTCAAAGTAGCATATAATAGCATAATTTGCAGAATACAACCCAACACATCCCGATACCGGGTTGTCACTAGTCATGAGCATCTACCAATCCTAATACAAGTTTGAAAAGTCTATAAGCTATTACAAAATATCTGATAAGAGAAAGAAATGATAAAGGGGGAGAAACACGGGACTGCGGACGCCAAGCAGCTACCTCACGGACTCCGAAGTCTGCCAGGAGCTCTCAACTCACACTGGTAAGATCAGCAACGCCTGAATCTGCACACGGGGTGAAGAGAGTAAAGTGAATACTCCAACTCAGTGAGTAATAATCATAAATAAAGACTGAAAGCATGAAATCACGTAAGGCACACTAGAGACTATAATGAAGCAGTAAAACAGGTAAGAATAGTGGTTTAGTAAAGATATGTAAAATCGTATAAGTTCAGTTTAAACATTAGAAATGCCTCTTCAACAATTAAACAGGCAAATGACAGACAAATAGGACAGATAAGCACATAAAGGATTGCCCCTCGGGCACAATGTCAACAATACCAGCCCCTCGGACTATATCTCATATCACAATGGGTATCCCCGCTCACTAGGGGTGTGCATACTCCTGGAGGGGCCCCTTTCGGCCCAAGCGCAATATCAAGCCATCTCGTGGCGTCATCACTTGGCTCTCAGCCTCATATCAACAAGCCACCTTGTGGCGTACATATCTCAGGCCCTCGACCTCATAATCATAGTTAGTGTTTCCTCACAACATAGGCCATCGGCCTTACTCAGTCAAAATCCTCACAAGCCACTCGAGCAATAGTAAAACATAATTCTCAGCCCAAAATATCATTTAAAAGATCATTTAAGTGTTAAAACAGAGTAAACATGGTTGAGTATGAAAACAATGGAGTATAACATGACTGAGTTCAAGTATAAAGTCAAAACAGTGAGGAAATATCAACAAAAATCCCCGAAGGGTTCAAATAGTTGGTGCGAGGCCCAAATATGGCATTCAGCCCTAATAATGATGATAGCAAATAGATTTCAGTCAAATACGTGGTAAAATAGTCACTTGGGATGGACTAATTCACAATCCCTAACAGTGCACGACCCCACGCTCGTCATCAAGCATGTGCGTCACCTCAATATAGCACAACGATGTGCAATCCGGGGTTTCATACCCTTAGAACATCATTTACAATCATTACTCACCTCAATCCGGTCCAAACTCTAGCTCGCGATGCCTTTGCCCCTCGAATTGGCCTCCACTCGCATCAAATCTATTCATAATCAGAATCACGGCGTCAAAATATGCTAAGGGAACGAAGCCCAAGCGAAAATAATCAATGTATGACACAAATTCCGAAATTACCAAAACCCGACCACCGGGACCACATCTCGGAATTCGATAAAATTCATATCAATAGATTCCTCGTCTCCCCACGAGTTCATACATATCAAAAGTACCAAAATCCGACCACAAATGGTCCCTCAAATCCTCAAGTCTAGGTCTCCAATACCAAGCCCTAGTTTCCCCAATTTTAAACCCTTAAATTCCATTAATTATAGCTCTAATCCGTGAAGTAATACCATAGGAACAAGTTTTAGGTCCAAAATCCTTACCTCAATGAAGTTCCCTTGAAATCCTTCTTCAAAATCATCCAAAAAGCTCTAAGCCGACTTAAAAATGGTGGAATAGCTCAAAAATCACGAACGAAACAATTTATACTTTCTGGCCCACATATTTTCGCATCTGCGGCCATATTCTCACTTCTGCGGTACCGCATTTGCGGCCAAAGAACCGCTTCTGCGGTTTCACTTATTCTGCCCCGATCTACATCTACAATGCACCAGCCGCACTTGCGCAATCACAGGTGAGGTCCACTAACCGCTTCAAAGGTTTTCTGCCTCCCTATCTCCATTCCACTTCTGCGGTCCCCAATCCGCAGGTGCGGAAATACCAAAAGCAGAAAAATCTGCAGCTTCAACAAAATCTCAAACTCTCCGTCAACCATCTGAAATCACCCCGAATCCCCCGGGACCTCAACCAAAAGCACAAACATATCCCATAACCTTATTCAAACTTATACCAATCTTCAAAACACCTCAAACAACATCAAATCAACCAAAACTCATCAGATTCAAGCCTAAGTTTCCAAAAATCTTCCGAATTCTGCTTTTGATCAAAAACCCAACCAAACCATGTCCAAATGACCTGAAATTTTGCACACACATCCCAAATGACACCACGGAACTACTGCAACTCTCAGAATTCCATTCGAACCCATATATCAAAATCTCACCTACCAACCGGAAATTGCCAAATTATCAACTTCGCCAATTCAAGCCTAAATCTACTCCGAACCTCCAAAACTCATTCCGATCACGCTCCTAAGTCCCAAATCACCTCCCGAAGCTAACCGAACCATCAGAACTCACATTCAAGCCCTCTAACACATAAGTTAACATCCAGTTGACTTTTCCAACTTAAGCTTTCTCAAAAGAGACTAAGTGTCTCAAACCTTACTAAATCCTTTCCGAACTCGAGCCAACCAACCTGATCACGTACAGAACTGATAGGCAAAGCAATAAGAAGCAGAAATGGGGAAAATAGAGCGATAACTCATGAGATGACTGGCCGGGTCGTTACACTTAGAAAGTGTCAAGTCGACCCCTCGTCACTACTTCTTCGAGGTTAGACTGGATACTTGCTGGGTAGATGTTGTTTATGTACTCATACTACGCTTCTGTACTTAATTGTACAGGATCTGAGGAAGGTGCATCTAGTTACCCCTCCAGCGCGCGTTCCTGATTCCTGATCGAGATCCCACAGTTAGCTGCCCCTTCTGAGTCGTTTTGCAGCATATCGGAGTTCTCTTCTTTTGTAGCTGATTATGTACTGTCTACTCTATTTCAGGCAGTAGGATAGTGGTATTTTGTATATTCTACTAGTTTCCCTAGTACTTATGACACTAGTTCCTGGCACATACTGTAGACTATCATTTTGGGTTGCATTTCTATTGTTATGAAACTGTTGATTTTCGATCGGCTAAAAAATAAGTTAAGTGAATATTGAAAATGTTTAAATAAAACAATTGAGAACTCACTAGTTAATTAGGATTGTCTTGCCTGACAACGGTGTTGGGCACCATCACAACCTATAACGGAATTTGGGTCGTGACATATATTATATATATATATAGTGGACCTCGCCAAATGGATAGTTATACTTCAAATCAGGAAAAACTCACGAACACACTAGCTTCTTTCCAAATATTACGCACGATTTTATGAGGTTATTTTATAGAAATGTCGAGGCGTACGACCCGATACCATCATAATATGTGCACTGCTGAGGATCGAACGACACGAACTATAGATGCGTCTATTAAACTGCCGAGGCGAACGACCTGCTCCTATGAGAGTGTGGTACATAAATCCTACCGAGGCAATCGGCCCGATCCCGTAAAATGTGAATTACAAAATCTTGCCGAGGCGAATGGCCCGATCCCATTAGAATAAGAAGCTTTGATGGGTCATTAACCCCACTTACGAATAAATGTGTGAGTTATAGTTTATTTAACGAAAAACCTTTTGATGATATATATATATATATATATATCGCGGAAACAATTTCATAAGAGGAGTACAATTGTTCCATGACTAATCATAAAACTCGTAAGTCTCTACAATAGCAAGTCTATCACTTTACGCATGTCTAGTCTCAAGTCATAATGCGAAATAAAAGAATTTAAGCGAGCAAAGATAATCCCTATAGTGCAGGTATAGCATGGTGTGAACCTAAGTCTACCCAGACAATAACATGAGTCTAACTACGAACGGATTCTCGTCACATTGTACGTATTTAGTCCCCGCAACGAGTTACACATATTAAATATATCACCTAGGGGTAGTTTCCCTCTCACAAAGTTAGACAAGAGACTTACCTCAATTTGGCCAACTCAATACTCAATTTAGCTTTCCCTTTACAAATTCACCACCGCTCGGCTCAATCTAGCCAAAGACGACTTAAATACTTCAAACAATGCAAGAGAAAACAATTCCAATTAACAAAGCTATGATCCTTATACAACTTGCAAAAAGTCAACAAAAGTCAACTACCCGGGCCCGTACCTTGGAAGCCGATAAAATTTATAAAACCCGAACACCTATTCCGATACGAGTTCAACCATACCAAAGTTATCAAATTTCAATACCAATACGTCCTTCAAATCATCATTTTACATTTTGAAAGATTTTACAATTTTCCCCGAATTTTCCTTTAGGTTCTCATGAATTTTGATGTTAAATCTAAGGTATAATCACAAAATATAATTGAAAATATGTTAGAGGCACTTACCCAAACATTTGATACGAAAATACTCTCTCCAAATCACCCACTCTCGAACCTAGGGTTCAAAATATGATAAAATTAAGCAAAAATCCGAATTACACAGGTGAAAACAAGCTACACATGTCGCATTTGCAATCCAGGGTTCGCAATTTCGAACCCTCGCAAAAGCGAAGAAGCCTTCGCAATTGCAAACAAGAACAGGGTTGGAAAAGGTCATATTCGCGATAAAAAGTTCGCAATTGCAAACTGGGTATCGCAATTGCGATAGAGATGTTCGCAATTGCGACCACACCAGAAACCAGAAGTTTTTTCCGACACGGAAATAGGCATAACTCTCTCATACGATGTCCAAATTCGACGATTCTTTTTTCTATGGCTCTGTAATTATGATACGGATCTAATTATCCGAATATCAACCACAAGCACATGAAGTGAATAATGCAAGTCCTGGGGAGACGGATAGCGTCATAAGCTACGAAAATCAAGCACAACTAAGGTGCAATAAATGACTTGTATCTTGAGAGCCATCCTGCTCATATAACACCACAAACTACAGGGGATCTCGATACGAGTGTGAATAATCAAACCACCTTTCAACCCACACAATACAATAGAGTATTACATGAAATAGCTGACGACAGAATTAACATCCAAGGTCTGAATACTCCTCTGTAACAATGCTAAGCTGAAATGAACACATCCGGCCTGATATAGAGTCACATTCACATTTAGATCCATCCTCGGATCTCAAGTTGATTCCAATCATATTGCATTGGGCTAATAACCTTCCAAAGATCCACGGTAACCCCTTTTCCCATGACACATAAGAACAACCGTCTAATCTAGGACAACTTCCAGTCCTCAACAAAATAAACCGAGCACCCTTCAAGCATAATTTTTCAAATTAGCGATAGTACCACAATCTCCATACTTGGTCTCAATATTTGATCAATTAAGTGAATACAGGTTATACCTGTACAATCTTCCCGTGAAATACGCTCCCACAACCTTCCACACCAGGTAACAAGTCTGCACATCCATACCACCGGCCACATTAATGCTATAAAGCAAATCAAGAATCCGCAATCAGTATGCAAAGCCTTGTACATAGGACACCGATCTTAGGTGATGCCAAGGACAATACCAGCTTACTCTAATCACCTGAATTCCTTTCTTGCTCATACGAGCTCGTGATATTCTTGTCAATACCAAATGGCAAACCTTGATCTTCAACTTCCAATTTCCATGCTACCCCTTGCACCCAATCATGCCAACACGCAAGAGTACAAGAATTTCATCATGACTCCTGGACCACTAATAGGGAATCCACTTCATCATATAGAAACCTTTTACTTTACTCATTCCAGGAGAACCATTACAACATGTGACTGAATTTTCATGACCGCAGAAAAATACAACCTCGAGTAGTGGTCTAAACCACCATAACTTTTTTGGGATCCATCTACATATAACATGCCATAATACTCGAATGCCTCCAAATAAATCAAATTATGGTGACTGTCAAGCCTCGCACCTACCGCACAAATCACCTGCATGAATTAACACGCCAAAGGAACTGATCATTGCCACCATCATGCCGATTCGACCATTATTAACAGATCCGACTTCCTCTAATTTACTCTGGAATTGCCTTAGGAAAAATAATAGCCCCATGAAAAACATAATGAACTCATATCCACACTCATCCCAAGTGACCTTATTTCACGAGACCATGTTGTCTCAAAACCCATGAACCATCTCATACCCTCCTTGTGGCGCATATTCGCAAACTGGTACACCCATTCTGATTGGTTCCCTATGATTCCGAAGTTATTTTCTCCCATTCCTCCAATGTTACACCGTAGACTGAAGATAACATAGAATACTCCAAGCCCATTCCATAATCCACTGCAAAAGATCGATACTTATCCATACCACGGACTCGAAATCCTTAGGCACCACACTTTAATTTTGAACCCACTAGGACCATTGTTGAGAGTCACCTACTCTGACTTGTTCCCGAATATAATCAAACTCCAAGGCCTTGCTAGCACATGAATACCCTCTCAAAGAAGCAACCGGCTGAATTTCTTTCCTTGTACATCACATCCACACGAAGCATAGACTTGGATTCTTCCCAAACTTGAACATGAACCAATAAAGCCCAAATATAGCACACATTTCTCAAATCCTTTGCTCGAATTACCACTGATATTTTCTGTCCTTAGTCACAATAACCTACCAATACACCAATAACCCGAAACTACATAAGCAGACAACCACGCAACCCAATCGTAAACGGTGGGGCTTCCCCACTTAGCTTGAAGCTACAATTACATAATCTTGGGACCCACCAAGAATTCCTTCTTTCCCATTGATATCAACTGAAAGCCCAACAATGCATTCCAAACTCGAAGTCATGTTGCATCCAAATAAAATTCGTGGACCTTGTCACTGTCCATCATGATTCCCAAATTGCTCTTAACTTTCCTCGAGGCGTGTGGCTACCCTACCACAGAACCCATATGCTACTCCGTCACTCTCCCTCTTTGGTTAAACCCTCTCCTTTAAGCAACTTCTCGACCTCTACATTTCATACTTGGCTTTCTAGAAGTTTATCCACTGCAAGACACCTCCCACATGTCCTTTCTCATCCTTCGTTGCCCAGTTGTTACCTTAAGTAAAAATCCATCTCTGTAGTACTTGAACTAATAAATTACTACCAACTCTAAACCTCCTAGAAGATCATCCATCTCGAGTCATCAACACCAGGAACACTGATTCAATCCTGAACCACCGCACACCGCGACCTCTGATAGTCGCTTCTCCGATACCATTTCACACTACCCTGCTCGAAGGAGATTTGACAAAAACCATAACACCGGTGAACCTCGATGTGTTCCAACAAGAACGATGACACCACATCAAAATATTAATCCCACCACACTCGGGAATATCAAATCTCGCTACCCTATCGACTAAAACCTGAGCATTCGTAGACCGATTGTCTTTCCCCCACTAGATTTAAATGCGGAACCCCTAAATCATGCACCGAGCAATCCTCCTTTCAATTCATTCACTGCCTCGACACATAGACAAGCACCCTACCATTGTACTAACAATGTGTGATAACATGTCTGAACATCATAGCTATCTGCACACAACCTCGAGACTATTAAAAACACAACTACTGAGCCGAAATGACAGAACATCCTTCTGCAAGAAGACAATAATGACTTGCTCGAATGCGCAGGGAGAAACATCTTGCACCACATATGTAGTACCATTAAAATTCCTCGATTCCCAATTGATAACAAGCACTTCACATCGCAGAAGATTGAATAGGAAAGAGATAAAGGCACAATCCTTAGAGGAATCAAATTGCACGATAAGGAATCAAGAAGGAAAGTACTCCTAACAGCCATGTAGCCTCTCGAAGATAATTACAGACGTCTCCGAACCGATCCGCAAGACTCTACTAGACTCGCTCATGACTCGTGAGACCTAAGCGAACCTAGCGCTCTGATACCATATTGTCACGACCCAAAATCCATTAAAGGTCCTGATGGTATTGGACACCGTTGTCAAGTAAGCCAACACTAATTAATTAATTTGGTTCTTATTTAAATATTTTGAAATAATAATTTCTTTAATTATTAAATAGTAAGAGATGGAATTTATAGAGTAAATAATAATATTTTAACAATTGAGCAACCTATAAGCACACCAAAACCCGGTGTCACGAGTGCATGAGCATCAACTAGGAAGTAAAACAAAAATATAGCCGCTATCCAGAATATAAATTGGACAGAAGAAATATAAATACTTTGAAGAAGACTCTGCTGGCTGCGGGTCATAATATAGAATGCAACTCACCTAAGTCTCCGCATCATCCGCGCGTCCGTGCCCAAAAGACCACCAGACATAATAGTACCTGCACAAAATGTGCATCAAGTGTAGTATGAGTACGAAAAATCAACGTGTACCCAGTAAGTATCTAGCCTAACCCCAGAGGAGTAACAAGGGGTCGACATCGATACTTACTAGTGGTCCAATAATATTAGGTACAGTAAAGAGGTGAACAAATATGAGGCAGAGTAAATAAACAAAATAAACAAGTATAAATACGTGGTGCAATTCTTCTCTTTGCAATAACTCAAGCTCTCAATTTGCAAATCCCTCCTCAACCGGAGCTTATATATATATATATATATATATATATATATATATATATATATGGAACTCACCAAATAGGTCGTTATACTTCAAATCAGGAAAACTCACGGATACACTGGCTTCTTGCAAAATATTACGCATGATTTCATGAAGATATTTTTTAGAAATGCCGAGGCATACGACCCGATCCCATCATAATTTGTGCATTGCCGAGGGTCGAACGACACAAACCATAGAGCATCTATTAAACTATGGAGGCAAACAACCCGCTCCCATTAGAGTGTGGTACATAAATCCTGCGGAGGCGATCGGCCTAATCCCGTAAGATGTGAAATACATAATCATGCTGAGGCGAATGGCTCGATCCCATTAGAATAAGAAGCTTTGACGGGTCCTTGAACCCACTCACGAATAAATGTGTGAGTTATAACTTCTTTAACGAAAAACCTTTCAATTAAACATATACACATATCGTGGAAACAATTTCATAAGAGGAGTACAATTGTTCCATGACTAATCATAAAACTCGTAAGTCTCTACAATAGCAAGTCTATCACTCTACGCATGTCTAGTCTCAAGTCATAATGCGAAATAAAAGAATTTAAGCGAGCAAAGATAATCCCTATAGTGCAGGTATAGCATGGTGTGAACCTAAGTCTACCCAAACAATAACATGAGTCTAACTACGTACGGATTCTCGTCACATTGTACGTATTTAGTCCCCGCAACGAGTTACACATATTAAATATATCACCTAGGGGTAGTTTCCCTCTCACAAAGTTAGACAAGAGACTTACCTCAATTCGGCCAACTCAATACTCAATTTAGCTTTCCCTTTACAAATTCACCACCGCTCGGCTCAATCTAGCCAAAGACGACTTAAATACTTCAAACAATGCAAGAGAAAACAATTCCAATTAACAAAGCTATGATCCTTATACAACTTGCAAAAAGTCAACAAAAGTCAACTACCCGGGCCCGTACCTCGGAAGCCGATAAAATTTATAAAACCCGAACACCTATTCCGATACGAGTTCAACCATACCAAAGTTATCAAATTTCAATACCAATACGTCCTTCAAATCATCATTTTACATTTTAAAAGATTTTACAATTTTCCCCGAATTTTCCTTTAGGTTCTCATGAATTTTGATATTAAATCTAAGGTATATTCACAAAATATAATTGAAAATTGGTTAGAGGCACTTACCCAATGATTTGATACGAACATCCTCTCTGAAAATTGCCTACTCTTGGACCTAGGGTTCAAAATATGATAAAATGAAGCAAAAATCCAAGTTACACAGCGGAAAACAAGCTGCACATGTCACATTTGCAATCAATTGCGAACCATCGCAAAAGCGAAGAAGCCTTCGCAATTGCGAATAAGAACAGGGCTTGAAAAGGTCGCATTTGCGACAAAAAGTTCGCAATTGCGAAGTGGGCATCGTAATTGCGATAGAGATGGTCGCAATTGCGACCACACCAGAAACCAATAGTTTTTTCCAACACGGAAATGGGCATAACTCTCTCATACGATGTCCAAATTTGACAATTTTTTTTGCTATGGCTCCGTAATTACGATACGAATCTAATGATTCAATCCAATCATAAATCAAAGGTCATTTGATTAATATGGTATCTTTATGTCCAAAGAAACGACGTTAAAACATCAAATAAGAGCGCGATACAATCCGAAACACACCCGAGGCCCCCGGGACCTCGTCCAATCACACCGACCCACTCCATAACATAACACAGACCTGTTCGAGGCCTCAAATCATACCAAATAACATCAAAACTACTAATTGCGCATCGGTTCAAGCCTAATGAACTATAGAACTTCTAACTTCCACATCCGATGTCGAAACCTATCAAATCACGTCTGATTGACCTCAAATTTTGCTCATAAGTAACATTTGACATTACGGACCTATTCCAACTTCCGAAATTAGAATTCGACCCCGATAGCAAAAAGTTCACTCCCGGTCAAACTTCCAAAAACCTCCAACTTCCAACTTTCGCCAAATGAACCCAAAATGACCTACGGACCTCCAAATCCACATCCAGACACACTCCTAAGACCAGAATCACCATACGGAGCTATTCCCATGCTCAGAATTCCAAACGGACATCGATAACATTAAAATTCACTTCAACCCAAATTTATGGAATTCTTCCAAAATGCTAACTTCCACAATAAGCGCCAAAATGCTCCCGGATCATCCAAAACCCGATTCGGACATATGCCGAAGTCCAAAATTATCATAAGAACCTATTGGAACCTTCAAATCCCGATTCCGAGGTTGTTTACTCAAAAATCAAACCTTGGTCAATTCTTCCAACTTAAAGCTTTCGAAATGAGAATTTCTTGCCAAATCAACTCTGATCTTTCGAAATTCCAATTTCGACCACGCGTATAAGTCGTAATACCTTAAGTGAAGCTATTCATGGCCTCAAACCACCGAACGATGCACTAGAGCTAAAAACGATCAGTCGGGTTGTTACACCACCACTAGTAAGTATCTTGATTAAAAAACTTTTACTTACAAAGAAAAACCTAATTCTAACTCTTCTTCAAAATCTGCCTCATATGCTCATCTTAATTTGACTGCTGTTGAAAATCATGAATATGGTCTAACTAAGTCGCTAGCAAGCGATAGTGAACTCGCTAATCAGGGGCAACTTAACTTAAAATTAATAAGACCCAAGTTACAATCTAGACTAATTCCTTTAATGGCCCCTACTCTCAATCAGTCAATTGGTTTTGATAAAATAGAGAGCGCCCAGATAGCTAACATTCACATTTCTAAAAATATTTCTGTCAATGCTCACAATGATAGCCTTGCATCAACTATTATTGGAGACAAAATCATGGACAAAAATTCTTCTTCTGATGTTTCAAACTCAGTCCATACTGGGAAGCAACATATAGATGTTCACCAAAGTGAAAGTTTGGGTAAATTAACCACTCCTACTGTAATTTGTTTGCCTAATATATTCGAAGCACAACCTGAAACACAAATTCTCACCCCTGAAATAACCATAGACATTCCTGAACACACTCCACCCAGTTCTTCTATATTAATAAACCAAGAGAATTCCAATGAGAATGATATCAATTCCACAACCATAAAGAATTCTAATCTTACTTTTCAACTTGGTAAATCTACCAATAGTAGTGCTGATAAAAGACCCTTGATATCTTATCAAATTACAGAAGGAAAATCCACAAGAAGAAGCCTCAAACCTAAGGCTTCGGTTATGGGGAAACCCTCTAACCTTTCACATGAACCCTAACTTCTCCACAATCTTGTGACCCACTCTAAATCTAACATAATAGAGAAACTAGATCAATCTTCCAAACCTTCATCTATTGCAGATTCTTGAAGCAGTTCCACTATCCCAAGAAGTAATCTTGAACTATCTCATATTTTTTTCACTTTAAATTCACCAACTCTACATCAATTACTACCAACTAGAGCTCAACTAAGCGTACTTGTGTTGGCGTCAATATCACAAACACCAAAACTAGTAGATACTCAAAAATGAGACATAAACATAAGAGCACAACTCACCAAACTCCTTATTTGCAGAGTTCAAAGCACTTAAATCTTCAGGGGGGAACCAAGGAAAAAAGCATGTTTCCACCATGCAAATGAAACCATGTCAGTGCTTATTACTTGTGAGCCCTGTGAACCTAAACAATCAATTAGCCCCACTGAATAGCCACACTAACTTTGTCATATGGAATTGTAGAGGTTGCAATAATTTTGATTTTAGAAGAATTTTTGGATTTATGTTAGACTATCATAAGCCTTGCCTAGTTGCCCTCCTAAAGACCAAGATGGAGAATCACCAAATACTTGGAGATAATTTCCTTTTTCATAGATATGATCGAAGTGCCAGCTAATAGTCGCTCGGGTGGTATTGTGCTCCTTTGGTCTAGTAGACTGACAGAATATTTGTTACTAGCCAAGAAATTCATGCAATGGTTTAGGTATATTCCTCAACTCAACCCTGGCTCTTTTCTGTGATTTATGCTAGTAACTTATTTAATTGACGCAAAATTCTATGGGATAATCTTATAGCTATTCGTGAAACTTATAATGGTCCTTGCCTTATTAGTGGTGATTTAAATGAGGTTCTCGCTACCAATGATAAATGGGTGTGGTAGGCAGGTTAATAATAATAGAGTAGATATTTTTTGGTCATGTATAAACAACTGCAACTTATTTGATCTAGGTTTTAAGGGAAGAAAGTACACTTGGTCTAATAAACGAACTCGGAATGATTTGATTCTTGAAAGAGTTGACAGGTGCTTCATTAATGATGATTGGCTTAATATTTTCCCAGACGCTCATGTTAGTCATCTACCTAAAATTGTGACGACCCGGTCAGTCGTCTCATGAGTCACCACTCTGTTTCCCCATCTCTGCTTCTTATTGCTTTGTTTATTGGTATTATGTGTTATCGAGTTAGTTGGCTCGGGTTCAGAAAGATTTTAGCAAGGTTTGGGACACTTAGTCTCTTGTGAGCGAGTTTAAGTTGGAAAAGTCAACCGAAAGTTGACTTATGTGAAATAGGGCTCAGATGTAAATTTTGATGGTTCAGATAGCTTTGGGTGATGAATTAGGACTTAGGAGCATGATCGGAATGGGTTTTAGAAGTCCGGAGTAGATTTAGGCTTGAATTGGCGAAATTGGAATTTTGGCGTTTTCCGGTTGATAGTTGAGATTTTGATATAGGGGTTGGAATGGAATTCTAAAAGTTGTAATAGGTTTGTTATGTCAATTGGGATGTGTGTGCAAAATTGATGTTATTCTGACGTGTTTGATTGAATTTCTGATCGAAAGCGGAATTTGGAAGATTTTGGAATCTTAGGCTTGATTTCGATATGATTTGGTTGATTCAATGTTGCTTGAGGCGTTTTGAAGATTGGTACAAGTTTGAGTAGTGGGATATTATGTGTTTGTTCTTTTGGTTGAGGTCCGGAGGCCTCGGGGTGATTTCGGATGGTTGACGGGAGAGGTTGGAGTTTTGGAGGAGCTGCAGATTTTCTGCTTCTAATATTTCCGCACCTGCGGATTGGGGACCGCATGTGCGACGCCGCAGATGTGAAGAAAGGGGCCGCAGATGCGGGAGGGGCCAAGAAGAGCTGGAGCCGCAGAAGCGACTAGGTGAGCGCACTTGCGATAGCGCAGGTGCGGGTAAAGTATCGGACATGGGACATTTAAGTGAATTTTGCAGAAGCGCACCAGGGACCGCAGGTGCAGGTCCGCAGGTACAAGTTTGTGACCGCAGAAGCGGTTTAGCTGGGGCAGAACATATAAATTATGGACTTCGCAATTTTGAGCTATTTCTTCACCATTTCAAGTCGGGTTTGGAGCTTTTTGGAGGATTTTGAAGAGGGAATTCAAGGGAAAATTGTTGAGGTAAGATTGTTGAACTGAAAACTCATTTCTATGGTGTTATTCCACAGATTAGGCTTGTAATTTATGGAAATTAAGGGTTAAAATTTGGAAAAACTAGGGCTTGAGATTGGAGACCTTAACTTGAGGATTTGAGGGGTCATTTGTGGTTAGATTTTGGGACTTTTGATATGTGCGAACTCGTGGGAAGATAAGGAATCTATTGGTGTAAATTTTATCAAATTTCGAGTCGTGGGGCTGGGGTTGGGTTTGGCTAATTTCGGGATTTGTGTTGTAATTTGATTAATTTCGCATGGGCTTCATTCCCTTAGCGTATTTTGACGTTATGATTCTGATTTTGAATAGATTCGACGTGAGTGGAGGCCGAGTCGAGAGGCAAGGTCATCACGGAGTAGTATTTTCACCCGATTTAAGGTAAGTAACCATTGTAAATCTGGAACTGAGGGTACAAATCCCGGTATTTCGTATTGTTTGATAAATGAGGTGACGCACATGCTAGGTGACGAGCGTGTGGGCATGCACCAATAGGGATCGTGACTTGATCCGTCCTGTAGTGACTATTAAGTCGTGTATTTGATTTGAAATCTTATGATATTATGTATTTTAGAGATTTATGTTATATTATGGGCTGTATGCCATGTTTGGGGCCTCGTGCCGACCTGTTGAGACCCTTATGGGCATTTTTACTATTTTTCCTCACTCTATTTGTTTGAAAGCATATCCTCAGCCATATTTTTACCTGTTTATGTTTTAAACTGGTTTATCACTCTACTTCTTAAATGTGAGAACTGTTTGGATTGAGTTTCCCTGAATTCTACTGTTATGCCCGAGTGGCTATGAGGTTAATGACTGAGAGAGGTTGAGGACCTAATGGTAAGGATTATAAATATTACAGATTGGGTTGCACGAAGCAGCAATATTATATGTATATATTACGGATCAGGCTACACGCCGCAGTGATACTTATATGGATCGGGCTGCATGCCGCAGCGATATATATATATTGGATCGGGCTGCACGCCGTAACAATATGACGCTTGGGCTATAGGAGCCCCTCCGGAGTCTGTTCACCCCCAGTGAGCGTAGTCGACTATAAACTATGGATCGGGCCGCAAGCCGCAGCGGTTATTATGATTATTACTATTATGGGGTGTTATTGAGCCTGAGTATTGAGTGTGAGTACTGAGTGACAAGAGCTGAGTCACGAGTGACTGAGAGGCTTGCCCGAGAGGCTATATTTATGAGTGATACCTTGCCTGAGGGGCCCATTTATGATATTTTTGCTGATTTCACTCTTTTTTTTATAATGAGCCTCTGTTGAAACTTGCTAAGTAAATGATTTCAAACTATTTCTATTGAAACTGAAGTTTTATGACGAAACTGGTTTTTCAACTATGGAGTTTGACTTGATATTCTGTTGTTTACTCCTTTATATGATTTTAACTGCTCGTCACTACTTTCAGACCTTATTTACTTTAGTTACTTACTGGGTTGGCGTACTCACATTACTCCTTGCACCTTATGTGCAGATCCAGGTGCTCGAGCTGTAGAGTGATGGTCTTCAACATTGTCGGAGTTTGCTGGAGACTGCAAGGTATATGCATGGTATCTGCAGTCCTGCTTTCCTCCTTCCTGTCTTGCTCTTTTCTACACTTTAGACTTGTTATGTAATAGACAGTCGGATTTGTGTATTTAGAGGCTCTAGACTTGTGACACCAGATGTTTGGGTTGTGTTGGTTTAATGTTTTACTATTTTCCGCACATTTCAGTGATTTAAATGTTTCTTATGAGAAATTGAGACTTAACTAATATTAGAACAATGTTTTATTAAAAGAAATTGTTAAGGATACCTGATCGGGTTGGCTTGCCTAGTATAGTGATAGGCGCCATCACGACCAGGAATTTGAGGTCGTGACAAGTTGATATTAGAGCCTAAGTTACATAGGTCTCGCAATTTATGAGCTGATTTAGTAGAATCTTACGGATCGGTACGGAGACGTCTGTACTTATCCTCGGGAGGCTGCAGAACCTTTAGGAAAAACTTAATATTCTTGAAATTCTTGTCGTGCGAATCTGTTGATCCGAGTACTAAACTTCTATTATTCCATTCTCTCACAGATGGTGAGGACCCGTGATACTGGTCAGGATGGACAACCACCAGTACTACCAGTCGGGGTAACTAGAGGCCGAGGATGCGGTCGAGGCCATGGTAGGGGAAGGGGTGTAGCTCGCACAACAGCTAGGGCAGCACCTGCAGATCCACCAACCGCCCCAGTTCAGGATCAGGTCCCAGTTATGGACGCTCCAGCAGCACCTGCTCAGGCACCAGCTGTGCCTATTGTGATTCCAGGCCTTCAAGAGGCTTTAGCTCAGATTCTATCAGTGTATACCGATTTGGCTCAAGCATTCTTAGTTACTACGATCGCAGTTACTTCTGAGGCCGGGGGAGGCACCCAAACTACCGTTACTTGCACATTTGAGTAGGTTATACAGGGACTTCAGACACCGGAGGCACCTCCAGCCCAGCCGGTTGCACCAACTCAGGAGTATGTGGTACAAGTTATACTTGACGACGAGCAGTATCGATTGGAGAGGTTTGGTAGACTCCAGCCTCTGACTTTTAGTGGTACAGAGGGAGAGGATGCCTAGGGTTTCTAGGACAAGTGTCAGAGGATTATTCACATAGCGGGTATTCTTGAGACCAGTGGTATAACATTTAATGCCTTTTAGTTTTCTGGAGCTGCCTTCACTTGGTGGGAGGCTTATGAGAGTCGTAAGCCTGTTGGTGCAGTGCCCCTTACCTGGCAGTAATTCTCTGTTCTCTTTCTGGAGAAATATGTGCCACAGTCTCGGAGAGAGGAGCTGCGCAGGCAGTTCGAGCAGTTGCGTCAAGGTGATATGACTGTGACACAGTAGGAGATGTGGTTTTCTGAGTTAGCTTGTCATGCGGTATGGTTGGTTCCCATAGATCGAGAGAGGATCAGGAGGTTCGTTGATGGCCTCACGTATTAGCTTCGGATTCTCATGACTAGGGAGAGGGTGCCAGGTGCTACATTCGAGGAGGTTGTTAACATCTTCTGTGAGATTGAGTCAGTTCGTCGCTAGGAGCGAGAGGAGAGGGAGGCCTCAAGGATCTGGTAGCTTTGGTAGTACTCCTTCGAGAGGTCAGTTTCAGTAGGGCAGAGGCCGTCTATTCAGGCAGGCTCAGTCAGCTTGCCCAGGTTATTGTGGGGCCTCATTGGGTCATGGTTCTCACAGTTCTCATCAGGGCCATTCATCACTCAGTGCCCTTCCAACCCAGAGTTTGTCCCGTGCTCCATCAGTTCAGGGTTCTTCCATGCCAGGCCCTTCTACTGGTCATTCCAGTGCTAGGTTTCCCTTCAGTCCCCATCTCCAACATCGGGGAGTTTCTATGAGTGTGGAGAGTTCGGGCACATGAGGAGGCAGTGTCCTCGATTTCTTGAGTGTTTGTTTCAGCAAAGGGGTCAGCCCTCGACTTCAGCTCCAGTTACTTCACCACCTACTCAGGAATTAAGGGTGGGGGTCAGTCAGCTAGGGGTTGCCCCAGAGGGGGAGGTCGATCAGGTGGTGGTCAGGCTCGTTTCTATGCACTCCTAGATAGAACCGATGTCGTTGCTTCAGATGCTGTGATTACGGGTATTGTCCCAGTCTGCCGCAGAGATGCCTCTGTGTTATTTGATCCCGGTTCGACTTTTTCTTATGTGTCATCATAGTTTGCTCGTTATTTGGATATGCCCCGTGAGTCTCTTGTTTTATCTTTCCGTGTGTCTACTTCGGTGGGCGATACTATTGTTGTGGACCGTGTGTACCGGTCGTGTGTGGTGACTATTAGGGGTCTGGAGACTCGAGTGGATCTATTATTACTTTGTATGGTGGACTTTGATGTGATATTGGGCATGGATTGGTTATCTCTGTATCGTGCTATTTTGGACTGTCATGCTAAGATAGTGACGTTGGCTATGCCAGGTGTGCCACGGATTGAGTGTCGATATTCGACTGATTTTGTCCCTAGTAGGGTAATTTCGTTCTTGAAACCCAGCGTATGGTTGGGAAGGGTTGTCTTTCATACTTAGACTTTGTGAGGGATGTCGGTGCTGAGACTCCAGTATTGATTCTGTTCCTGTTGTGAGGGATTTTCACGATGTATTTCCTGCAGACTTGCCGGGCATGCCCCCGGACATGAATATTGATTTCGGTATTGATCTGGTGTAGGGAACTCGACCCATTTCTATTCCACTGTATCGTATGGCACCAGCGGAGTTGAAGGAATTGAAGGGGTAGCTTCAGGAACCCCTTGATAAGGGGTTCATTCGGCCTAGTGTGTCGCCTTGGGGAGCTCTTATTCTATCTGTGAAGAAAAAATATGGCACGATAAGGATGTGTATTGATTGCAGACAGTTGAACAAAGTAACAATCAATAACAAGTATCATTTGCCTCATATCAATGATTTATTTGACCAGCTTCAGGGAGCGAGAGTGTTCTCTAAGATTTATCTCCGTTTAGGTTATCACTAGTTGAAGATCAGGGACTCAGATATTCTTAAGACAACCTTCAGGACCAGATATGGTCATTATGAGTTCCTTGTTATGTCTTTTAGGCTGACCAATGCCTCGGCGGCATTCATGCATTTGATGAACAACGTGTTTTGGCCTTATCTTGATTCATTCGTGATTGTTTTTATTGATGATATTCTAGTGTACTCGCGTAGTCAGGAGGAGCACGCGGAGCATTTGGGAATTCTGTTGTAGAGGTTAAGGGAGGAGAAACTTTATGCAAAGTTCTCCAAATGTGAGTTTTGGCTCAGTTCAGTGGCTTTCTTGGGGCACATGGTGTCATGCGAGTGTATTCAGGTTGATCCGAAGAAGATAGAGGCGGTTCAGAGTTGGCCCAGACCGTCCTCAGCCATAGAGATTCGCAGCTTTCTTGGTTTGGCGGGTTATTATCGCCGGTTTGTTCAGGGATTTTCATCTATTGCATCGCCCTTGACCAAGTTGACTCAAAAAGTTGCTCCATTCAGGTGGTCGGATGAGTGTAAGGAGAGCTTTCAGAAGCTCAAGATAGCCTTGACCACGGCTCTAGTATTAGTCTTGCCATCAACTTTGGGTTCATATACAGTGTATTGTGATGCTTCGAGAGTTGGTATTGGGTGTGTGTTGATATAGGAGGGTAGGGCTATTGCCTATGCTTCTCGCCAGTTGAAGCCCCATGAGAAGAACTACCATGTTCATGATTTGGAGTTGGCTGCCATTGTTCATACGTTGAAGATTTGGAGGTATTATTTGTATGATGTGTCTTGTGAGGTGTTTACTGATCATCGTAGCCTTCAGCACTTGTTCAAATAGAAGGATCTCAATTTGAGGCAGCGGAAGTGGTTGGAGTTGTTAAAGGATTATGATATTACTATCTTGTACTATTCGGGAAAGGACAATGTGGTGGCCGATGCCTTGAGTAGGAAGGCGATGAGTATGGGGAGTTTGGCATATATTCCAGTTGGGGAGAGACCTCTTGCAGTTGATGTTCAGGCCTTGGCCAATCGGTTCGTGAGGTTGGATATTTCGGAGCCTAGTTGGGTATTGGCTTGTGTGATTTCTCGGTCTTCCTTATATGATTGCATCAAAGAGCACCAGTATGATGATCCTTATTTGCTTGTCCATAAGGACAGAGTTCAGCACGATGATGCCAGAGATGTGACTATTGGTGATGATGGGGTGTTGAGGATGTAGGGCCGAATATGTGTGCCCAATGTGGATGGGCTTCGGGAGTTGATTCTGGAGGAGGCCCATAGCTCGCGGTATTCCATTCATCCGGGTGCCGCAAAGATGTATCAGGATCTGAGACAGCATTATTGGTGGAGGAGAATGAAGAAAGACATTGTGGGATTTGTAGCTCGGTGTCTTAATTGTCAGCAGGTGAAATATGAGCATCAGAGACCGGGTGGCTTGCTTCAATAGATGGATATTCCGGAGTGGAAGTGGGAGAGGATCACTATGGATTTTGTAGTTGGATTTCCACGGACTTTGAAGAATTTCGATGCTATTTGGGTGATTGTGGATCAGTTGACCAAGTCAGCACACTTCATTCCTGTGTGTACTACCTATTCTTCAGAGCGGTTGGTAGGGATCTATATTCGGGAGATTGTTCATTTGCATGGTGTTCCTATTTCCATCATTTCAGATAGAGGTACTCAGTTTACTTCACAGTTTTGGAGAGCCGTGCAGAGGGAGTTGGGTACTCAGGTTGTGTTGAGCGCAGTTTTTCACCCTCAGACGGACGGGCAGTCCGAACGTACTATTCAGATATTGGAAGGCATGTTACGTGCTTGTATCATTGATTTTGGAGGGTCATGGGATCAGTTTCTACCGCTCGCAGAGTTTGCTTATAACAACAATTATCAGTCGAGTATTCAGATGGCTCCATATGAGGCTTTGTATGGGAGGCGGTGTAGATCTCTAGTTGGTTGGTTTGAGCCGGGTGAGGCCAGGCTATTGGGTACAGACTTGGTGCAGGATGCTTTAGACAAGGTGAAGGTGATTCAGGAGAGGCTTCGTACAGCGTAGTCGTGACAAAAGAGTTATGCTGACAGGAAGGTTCGGGACGTGTCCTATATGGTTGGTGAGAAGGTATTGTTGAAGGTTTCACCCATGAAGGGTATTATGACGTTTGGAAAGAAAAGTAAATTGAGTCCTCGTTTCATTGGGCCTTTTGAGGTGCTTCGGAGGATTGGGGAGGTGGCTTATGAGCTTGCTTTGCTACCCAGCGTATCAAGTGTGCATCCGATGTTCCATGTTTCTATGCTTCGGAAGTATATTGGCGATCCGTCTCATGTTTTGGATTTCAGTACGGTTCAGTTGGACGATGATTTGTCTTATGATGTAGAGCCAGTGGTTATTTTGGAGCGTCAGGTTCGAAAGTTGAGGTCAAAAGATATAGCTTCAGTGAAAGTACAGTGGAGAGGTCGCCCGTAGAGGAGGATACCTGGAAGACTGAGTGGGAGATGCGGAGCAGATATCCTCACCTATTTGAGGCTTCAGGTATGTTTCTTGACTCGTTCGAGGACGAACATTTGTTTAAGAGGGGGAGGATGTGACGACCCGGCCAGTCTTCTCATAAGTCACCACTCCATTTCCCCCATGTATGCTTCTAATTCTTTGTTTATCGGTATTATATGTTATCGGGTTGGTTGGCTCGGGTTCGGAAAGGTTTTGGCGAGATTTGAGACACTTAGTCTCTTGTGAGCGAGTTTAAGTTGAAAAAATCAACCAGATGTTGACTTATGTGAAATAGGGCTTGGATGTGAATTTCGATGGTTCGGATAGCTTCGGGTGATGATTTGGGACTTAGGAGCGTGATCGGAACGGGGTTTGGAAGCCCGGAGTAGATTTAGGCTTGAATTGGCGAAATTTGAATTTTGGTATTTTCCGGTTGATAGGTGATATTTTGATATAGGGATGGGAATGGAATTCCGGAAGTTGTAGTAGGTTCATTATGTCAATTGGGATGTTTGTGCAAAATTTGATGTCATTCGGACGTGGTTTGATAGACTTTCTGATCGAAAGCAAAATTTGGAAGATTTTGGAATCTTAGGCTTGATTTCGATATGATTTGGTTAATTCGATGTTGTTTGAGGCATTTTGAAGATTGGTACAAGTTTGAGTAGTGGGATATGATGTGTTTGTGCTTTTGGTTGAGGTCCCGGAGGCCTCAGGGTGATTTCGGATGGTTGACGGGAGAGGTTGGAGTTTTGGAGGAGCTACAGATTTTCTGCTTCTAATATTTCCGCACCTGTAGATAGGGGACCACAGGTGCGACGCCGCAGATGCGAAGAAAGGGGCCGCAGAAGCGGAAGGGGCCAAGGAGAGCTAGAGCCGCAGAAGCAGCTAGGTGAGCGCATCTACGATAGTGCAGATGCAAGTAAAGTATCGCAGATGCGGACATTGTACGTTTAAGTGAATTTCACAGAAGCGCACCTGGGACCGCAGGTGCGGGTCCGCAGGTGCGAGTTTGTGACCGCAGAAGCGGTTTAGTTGGGGCAAAACATATAAATTATGGACTTCGCGATTTTGAGCTATTTCTTCACCATTTCAAGTCCATTTTGGAGCTTTTTGGAGGATTTTGAAGAGGGAATTCAAGGAAACTTCGTTGAGGTAAATTTGTTGAACCTAAAACTCATTTCTATGGTGTTATTCCGCAGATTAGGCTTGTAATTTATGGAAATTAAGGGTTAAAATTTGGAAAAACTAGGGCTTAAGATTGAAGACCTTAACTTGAGGATTTGAGGGGCCATTTGTGGTCAGATTTTGAGACTTTTGATATGTGCAAACTTGTGGGGAGATAAGGAATCTATTGGTGTAAATTTTATCGAATTCCGAGACGTGGGCCCGGGTCGGGTTTGGCTAATTTCGGGATTTGTATTGTAATTTGATTAATTTCGCATGGGCTTCATTCCCTTAGTGTATTTTGACGTTATGATTCTGATTTTGAATAAATTCGACGCGAGTGAAGGCCGAGTCGAGAGGCAAGGGCATCCGGAGTAGTATTTTCACCCGGTTTGAGGTAAGTAACCATTGTAAATCTGGAATTGAGGGTACAAACCCCGGTATTTTGTATTGTTTGATAAATGAGGTGATGCACATGCTAAGTGACAAGCGTGTGGGCGTGCACCAGTAGGAATCGTGACTTGGTCCGTCTCGTAGCGACTATTATGTCGCGTATTTGATTTGAAATCTTATGATATTATGTATTTTAGAGATTTATGCTATATTATGGGTTGTATGCCATGTTTGGGGCCTCGTGCCGACCTATTGATACCCTTAGGGGCATTTTAACTGTTTTCCCTCATTCTATTTATTTGAAAGCATATCCTCAGCCATATTTTACCTGTTTATTGTTTAAAACTGGCTTATCACTCTTCTTCTTAAATGTGAAGACTGTTTGGACCGAGTTTCCCAGAATTCTACTGTTATGCCCGAGTGGCTGTGAGGTTAATGACTGAGAGAGATTGAGGACCTAATGGTGAGGATTATAAATATTACGGATCGGGTTGCACGCCGCATCAATATTATATGTATATATTATGGATCGGGCTGCACACTACAGCGATACTTATATTGATCGGGCTGCACATCGCAGCAATATATATATATTGGATCGAGCTATACGCCGCAGCGATTATTATGATTATTACTATTATGGGGCATTATTAAACCTGAGTGCTGAGTGTGAGTACTGAGTGACGAGAGCTGAGTCACGAGTGACTGAGAGGCTTGCCCGAGAGGCTATATTTATGAGTGATACCTTGCCTGAGGGGCCCATTTATGATATTTTCGCTGATTTTACTCTTTTTTTTTTTTTTAATAATGAGACTTTGTTGAAACTTGCTAAGTAAATGATTTCAAAGTATTTCTATTGAAACTGAAGTTTTATGATGAAACTTGTTTTTAAACTGTGGAGTTTGACTTGATATTCTGTTGTTTACTCCTTTATACGATTTTAACTGCTCGTCACTGCTTTCAGACCTTATTTATTTTAGTTACTTACTAGGTTGGCGTACTCACGTTACTCCCTACACCTTGTATGCAGATCCAGGTGCCCGAGCGGCAGAGTGAGGGTCCTCAACATTGTCGGAGTTTGCCGGAGACTGCAAGGTAGTTGCATGGCGTCCGCAGTCCTGCTTTCCTCTTTCCTGTCTTGCTCTTTTCTGCACTTTAGACTTGTTATATAATAGACAGTCTAATTTGTGTATTTAGAGGCTCCAGACTCGTGACACTAGATGTTTGGGCACTGTTGGTTTAATGTTTTACTGTTTTCCGCACATTTCAGTGATTTAAATGTTTCTTATGAGAAACTGAGACTTAACTAATATTATAATAATTTTTTATTAAAAAAAATTGTTAAGGATACTTGATCGGGTTGGCTTGCCTAGTATGGTGATAGGCGCCATCACGACCGACAATTTGGGGTCGTGACGAAAACTTATTCCTCCAAAGTCTTGAAATCTCTCTTATAAAAGACTTCAATGATATCCTTAGGTTGGAAAAAGAGTTTTGGAAGTTGAAATCTCGTATAAACTAGATTACTGAAGCAGATACAAATACTAAATTTTTTCACATCTCGACCATTAATCGAAGAAGAAGAAACCTTGTTATCTCTTTTATAGATGATACTGGTAACTTGATTTATGACCAACTGATATAGAAGCCCATATTTTCCATTACTTCAAAGCCTTGTATTCCACTGTTCATCTTGACGTCGTTAATCACTACAATGATTATCATTTTCCCATTCTCACATATTTAGATAAAATACATTTAAGAAAAAAACTCTGTGAACATGAAATTTTAGAAACTTTAAAATCTTTTAAACCCTTTAAAGCACCCGGACTAGATAGTTTATACCCTTTTTTCTATAAGAAATACTGAAGAATTATGGGTCCCTCTGTCCTGTCACTCTGCCATAATATTTTCACCACTAGTACCATCCCTCCGAAACTAAACCATACTTATTTGTGTCTCATCTCAAAATTCGAAAATGCCAATAATATAAAGAACTTTAGACCCATTAGCCTTTGAAATACTGTCTATAAACTTGCCACAAAAGTTATTGCAAACCGTATTAAACCCCTTTTAGACAAGCTTATTGGTCCCATCAAGCTAGTTTGATGGAGAATAGAAAAGCGACCGACTGTTCGATCATTGTTCAAGAAGTTGTGAACCACTACCAAAAGATGAAAAGTTTAAAAGCTAACATGATTCTAAAAGTTGACCTTGTAAAAGCTTTTGATCGATTGGAATGGTCTTTCATACGTTGCACCCTCACTTTTTTCCAGTTCCTTCCGAATCTTATTAAACTTATTATGTCTTGTATTACTTCCTCAACTATGTCTATTCTTATCAATGAAAGTAAAACTGAGTTTTTTGTTCCTAGTAGAGGCGTCAGATAAGGAGATCCCATGTCTCCCTACATCTTTATACTCTGCTTAAAAATACTCTCTAGAAATATCTGTTATGAGGTGGATCTAGGTAATTGGAACCCTATCAAAATTAGTAGAACTGGTCCCCAGTTATCTCATCTTTTCTTTGAAAATGATCTAACCTTGATGGGCCGGACGGACAACAAGAATTGTGACACCATTTTGAGAACTATGAATTATTTTTGGGCGTTGTCAGGTCAAAAAATAAACCTTGATAAATCAAAAGTCCTTTTCTCTGAAAATTATGATCCCACCATCAGGAAAATTCTCTCTCATGCCCTCCAAGTTAAGCAAAGTTCCACTTTTGGTAGATACTTAGCTTTTCCCATTTTTTACCAAAAATCAAAGTCAAGAGACTTCCAATTCATCATTGATAACATGAATAAGAAGCTTACAGGTTGGAAGACTAGATTCCTTAATATGGCAAGTTGCACTACCCTTGCAACCTCTACTCTTAATACTATTCCAAATCATATTGTGCAATACCACAAACTCCCAAAAAAAAATCAATAGCCTCACTGATCGAACCCAGCGTAATTTTATATGGGAATCTACTGCTGAAAAATCAAAGCTTCATTTTGTTAATTGGCATACCTTGACTGATACTAAGAATAATGGTGGATTAGGTATAGATAGTGCTGATAACAAGATTTTAACTCTTCACACGAACCTTGCATGTCGACTTTTAAAAAATCCTCATTCCCTTTGGGGCCGAGTCCTCATTAATAAATATTGTTCATAGAAACTTTCAGTCCCAAACTCATACCCATCAACGTAGAACTGATTCAATGATCTAGAGAAATATTCTTAAGGGATGATACTTTTGTAATCAAGGTATCCGTTGGATCATTGAAAATGGTAAAAGCATTAATTTTTGGCATACCCAATACTCCCAGTCTTAGAGCTACTATAGGGGGTCCTTTAACTGCTATTGAACATGCTCTCAATAAATCAGCTCCTCCAGACCATAGACTTTAATTACTATCCAAGGTGTGAGACACTACAAATAATCCAGCCGGGATTTGCTGAGGACCTATTGTTGTTCTGTAGAGGAGATGAAATATCTATTCACATGCTATATAACTATTTCATGGAGTTTTCTAGGGTATTAGGACTGAAAGTAAACAAAAGTAAGAGTTCTATATACTTTGGTGGAGTAAGTTTAGTATGTTATGGATAAACTTGGCTTCACCAAATGAGTGCTGCCTATTAGATATCTAGGAGTCTCTCTAAGTACAAAAAGGATGTCTATCATATAGTTTCAACTATTGTTAGATAGAATGATTGGTAGAATAACATTATAGACTGCAAAGTTTTTATTATATACTGGTCGAATTCAATTGATCAAGAGTGTCCTGTTTTTTATTCAAATCTACTGGTCCCAAATCTTTGTCTTCCCAAAGAAGGTGATACAACTGATAGAGTCAATATGTAGAAATTTCCTATGGTCTGGGGGTGCTGATATATCAAAGAGAACTTTAATATCTTGGGACAAATTGTTCCAACCAAAAGTTACTGGTGGATGGAACTTGCTAGACATAACCATGTGGAATAAGGCTGCCATATGTAAATTACTATGAAATATAACTCAGAAAAAAGACAAGCTATGTGTGCAGTGGATACACATATACTATGGGAGAGGTAGAGATATACGGATAATTAAACCTAAACAAGCTTCGTAGATAGTGAAGAAGATACCGAAGGCTAAGTAATACATGATTGATGCTGGAATAAACCTGACAGAGATTCTTGATAGGAAGAATTTATCCATCAAAAGTTTATACAAGATGCTAAGAAGTGAGCAACAGAAAATCCCATGGAGAAAACTGATGTGCAATAATGGAGGAGTGCCAAAATGCATTTTCATTCTTTATTTGGCTATCATGGGCAAGCTGAACACTAAGGACAAATTAGCAAGATGGAGGGTGACAAGTGAGGTATTATGTCCATTATATAATATCAAAGAGGAAAGCATTGAGCATCTATTTTTCAAGTGCGCGTTTGCAGAATTCATCTGGAGAAAACTTCTACAATGGATGGGCATCACAAGACAGGCTATGGAGTGGAGACAAGAGGTAGCTTGGGCATACTACCATGCAAAGAGCAGATAAGCCAACGATGAGATATACAGAATGCCTTTAGCTGGATGTGTCTACTATGTGTGACAAGAGAGAAACCAGAGGATCTTTAGATCACAACAGAGGCAACAAGAGATACTGGTAAAGTAGATCATACAAATGATATGTGGAAGAGGCCATAAGATGACCAGACTCAGAAGAAGACTTGAAGAGCTGAAGTTCTATCCGTGATCAGAAGATGCTGAAGTAGTAGTACAATACAATTGATACAATGAATGATAGTTAGCTATTAGTATAGGGAGCATTGGGTGATACTACGATCTGGGAAGATGTCCAGCCTTAGTGAAGTTTTTTTTAGCTGTAAATTTTCGCTTTGGTAATAAAATATGATAATTACCAAAAAAATAATATTGTAGACCTTAATGAAAATGGATCTTGGAACCTCAAAAATATCTCTAATAGTGTTCAATTACCATTATTCCCTGAACATGAAGACATGCCAATTTGGAAACTACAAACACCAGCTGTTTCAGCTCAAAAACTGCTAGGACACTTGTCAAATCTAGCCACCAAACACTCTTAACTTCTCTTGGATTTGGAAGCTCAAGACACCAAATAAAATAAAATTCTTCATTTGGTTATGTTATCATAATCGTTTACCAACCCGAGTCTACTTAAACTCAATAGGCATTAATATTGATAGACAATGCTCCACTTGCAGATTTTGTGAAGAAACTCTTGATCATATTTTCGTTGACTGTGAGGTTGTTAAATCCTTTTGGCAAAGACTTGGTCTTATTAGTATTCAGACGCTTGCCAATCACCACCACTAGTTGGACAATATTGCAAACCTCCCTCTTACATTACCAAAAGCGATATACACATGGAAAGAACTATTTCCCTTTTGTCTTTGGCATATTTGGATCATTAGAAATAACAACCTTTACAATAACCTCACAAACTATGCTTCTTTTGATCTGGTACATATGCGAGCTACAGAGTATATTGCTCTAGCAAGAAATGACAGCAGCACCAAACCAACTCTAGCTCTCCATGTCAAATGGCATCCTTCTAAACAAAATCACTTCAAACTCAATATTAATGGAGCATTTAAAGATGGAGCAGGAGGTATTGGTGGAGTTTCCCGAAATAACAAAGGGGATTGGGTGCTAGGCTACTACATGCAGATTCCTCAATCTGATCATACATATGGCGAGCTCATATCACTTCTACATGGTCTAAAACTAGCTTATGCTCATGGCCTTCATCCTCTAGAGGTTGATGCAGACTCAATAGAGATTATTAACATGTTCACAACTAACTCCTCACAATATACATTTATCTTACATGATTGCAGGATGCTAAGGCAGCAACTAGGAGATCCAAAATTAAAATACTATTTTTCGGAGCAAAACTAAGTGGCTGACTTGCTAGCTAAGGAAGAACTGTAAATTGAAAAAATTGGTGATCCTACTGTTTTAGTACTATCACCATATGTTATTTTGCCTAGTCTTATGTTGAATATTTCTGGAGTTACATATCGTAGATCTATCTCTAGTGATGTCTCTAATGTTTTGGCCAACCTTGGCAACTTTAATGCTCAAAGGAGCATGTCTACTCGTATGAACAATATTTAAATTTATATATTAGCTTCTCTTTTGACCAAAAAAAAAAAGAAAAAAGAAATGATGGAAACGACAATTCAAACAGAGTGTAAACATTTGATCGGTAGAATGACCATTTCTTTTTCCATATGGGCAGTAACACTTTACAAGTGAAAATATTGCAAATATTGGGGGCATTCTCTGATCACACAAAGAATTGGGTGGTCAAAGTGTAATTTACTTTATTTGTAATTCTCACTTTATGGTCTTTTTCCTTTTTTGTTTTGTTTAAAGTAAAAATAAAAATAAAACTACCCCTCTTTCCCCTCAGGAGTTTCGTGTCCAACAAATAAATGATATTTCACACATTCAGTGTGAGAGAGCGAGTCGAGTAGGAGTGAAAAAGCACAACGAAGAAGATGCTAGAAAGAGTGCTCTCTTTACGCAGGGCATCGCCGGTTACCGACGACGGCGACGGAGACGGAGAGGGAGACGAATCGAAAACACGAAAGCACTTGTCTCCGGCGATAAGATTCACCAATTACATGACTCGAACCGGTCATATTTGGCCATTCCTCCTTATAGGACTTGTGCTGGTGGTCCTCACTTCTTTCGCTTACCACTCGCGTGACCTTGTTTGTATCTCCGCTTCCTCTTCCGATCACATTTCTCGCTTAAGATTTTTTGGCTTCCAAGCCCTTGAAACTGACTTCGGATCTCTCGGTGTTCCGTGGTGTAAGTTCATTTTTCTTCGTCTCAATTATTTCTTCTACTCACTGACGCAAACAAATATATGAATTTTTGTACGGATTTCTTCTATTTATTGTACGTAAATATTGAGATTTCCTTTTTATGTGTTGTTGTTGTTTGCGATCCAGGATTGTCCAGATCTGTATATTATGCATTGGCTGATTAGAAATATATGCTCAATTGAATCTCGTGATTAAACAAATAATGTGATGTGTTTGTCTGTTTTCCTTAGCATGATTGGAGCTGCTTTTTATTTTTGCTTGTGGTCAAGTTTTCTTTGATTAAAAGAAAGCGGAAGGTCTAGTTTACCTAATTTATCTGGATTTTTTGGTATAAGGAACTCATAGCCTCCAACTAGTTTGGGATTAAGGCGTAGTTGATTGGGTTGAATGGAGAATTGTTAAGGTGCGAGTTACTGGAGTAGCATTTTGTCTTTTCGTGGTTTATGATTTACTCAGCGTCTCAACCTCCAATAAGGTGAGATAAGTATGACTAAGAGTTGCTATACAGTGTGATGTTAATGGAAGAGGTTGGTGTGATGGCTTAATGGGAACTTTTTGTAAGCGTGTATTGAATTTCTGGCTGTCTAATTAAGATTTGGTACCCTCAGCTATGAACTTGGGGAACTTATTATTAGCAGTCCTTTTTTTGTAGTTTAATGCTATTATGGGACTGTTTGAGAATGCTACTCACACGTACAAATGAGATTATAGATTTAGCATAAAAATGCAGACTGCTCAGTTACGTGTATATAGCTGCTTTGCAATTTATCATATCCCAATTAAAAATTGTTTATCATCATTGCACTTCTTTTCTTCTTTCTTTTTCTGAACTGAGTCTTAAGCTGTAGCTTAGATCTAGGTGTCACTAAATGAAGTAATTATCGCATACATATGTGCATTATACATACATAGACACATACGGAAATATATTTCTATATATACATGTATGTAAAAAGTGGATCAACATTGGAATGTTAGAAGGTCTTTCTGCCGTGCATTCTCTATCTATGAGGAGAAGCCAGAGTAAATGCAATAATTGATGAATAACAATCAGTTGTAGCTTCTTATCTAAAAAAGAGAATTAGTGTCCATTTAATTTCTCGATTTTAAGTTTCTTTCAGTTATCCCGAAAAAAAAAAGAAGAAGTTGTAGTAGCTGAACATTTTGGATTTGAGCACTTAAAGATGATAATAGAAAGATCCAATGCAGCTTATAATTTTAATCCTTGTCAAAAGGCAGATCGAAACATGGCAAATCTGTTGAATGGACCATTAAGGATTTACTCAAAGGTCTGGAGGAGTTTGTACCGATATACGAGACACGGCCTATCAAGAATAACATGTATGGGATGGGTTTTGACCACAGCTTTGGGCTTTGGTTTATGGCTCGATGGTTGAAACCAGAGCTGATGATTGAGAGTGGTGCTTTCAAGGGACACTCAACTTGGGTTTTGAGACAAGCAATGCCAGATACGCCAATTATATCACTTACACCGCGTCATCCAGAGAAATATCTGAAGAAAGGACCTGCCTATGTTGATGGAAATTGCACGTACTTTGCTGGAAAAGACTTTGTTGATTTCGGAAATGTTGATTGGGCGAAAGTTATGAAAAAACATGCAATCAAGGATCTTAGCGAGGTTCTTGTCTTTTTCGATGACCATCAAAATGAACTGAAAAGGTATTCTGGCTTTTCAGACTGGACGCTCTTTGCAGTGTTTTCATTGATGAAGTATTTCTTTGGGCATTTGTTCTGTCTAATTGCAATGCATTAGTAACCGTTCTGTCTCATCTGATACCAATTGCCACTTGTTTTGCAAAATTCTTGATTTTCCATTTTGAACTTTGATTGACAGACTAAAGCAAGCACTAAAAGCAGGGTTCAGGCATCTTGTGTTTGAGGACAACTATGATACTGGCACGGGAGACCACTATTCTTTTAGGCAGATGTGTGATCAGTTTTATATAAGAGGTGTGTTTCATTTCAGCTTCTTTTTATCTTTTTACATATGTTCAGACCTAATTGGACATTTAAGTTCTTTTGCATTTAAATATTGCTGTTTAATTTGAATTTCTCTGGAAGTCTTTCTTTTTGTTTCTTTTTTTTGAAATGGCAAGTATTTCAAAACTAGCACTAAGAAAGAGCTGCAATTACATCCAAAAGGAGAAAAATAAAAGATCGATACCCCAGCAAAAACCTAGACTATACAAAAGATTCTATGAACTGCATTAGGGGTTCGGCATCATCCATCCACTCCAAGCTACTCCAAAAAGAAATCAAAAGTATACATTCTGATTAGCTCTTCAGTATAGAGCTGTTGTTTCCTTCGAAACATCTGTATTCCTTTCCTTCCACATGCACCACCAAATACAAGCAGAGAATTGGATTAATGTTAGTTTCTAGTGTGATGGATGAACTTAATGTTTCTTAATATGCTGTGAAATTGTAAATTTCCCTCCCTTTTGATTTATCAAAACTCTTTGCGTTATTGGAAGTTGTAGTGCTCCTCGAAGTATATGTATGCATAATTCATTGTTCTATTTGATTACCAGGTGGGGGCCATAGCTGCTTTAAGGACAGTGATGAAGCTAGGATTAGATCAAGAAGGAAGAAGTTTTGGGAGAAGGCTGTTGATATTGAAGAACTATGCGGTCCCGGTGAAGCTTGGTGGGGTGTGAGAGGGCAGATGCGCGATGATTTTAACCACAGCAATAAAGCTATTACTTATGCAGAGCATTTTCAAAACAGCAGGTTTGTAGAATCAGTGTTAGATGTTTACTGGGAGCTCCCTCCTGTGGCTGGTCCTTCACTTACTCATCAGACGAGATACGATCCAGCTCGTGCACAAAGTCCTATTGTTGAAGATGGCAGATATGGATTGTTTCAGAGGCTTGGCTTATCTAGACTTGAGACTTCTGTATTCAATGGTTACACTCAAATGGTCTATCTCCAGGTTTTGCGAGAACCTTAATCGGTTCCAGATTTGGTTAAAAATGAGATTTTTGTTGCCACTGGATGTAGGTTGTAGTTTTGTTCGTTACATGTATCTCTCCTTTTCTCTCTATTCTCTTCAGTTCTTTAGGATGTATTTCTTGAGAGCCAATGTCTGTCACGTCCATTAACACATGGTACTGAAATTTGCTTACGCTCTGGTCGTTATAAGTACTACAGTAGATACGTGAATTCATAGAAGTCCAATGGCTTCAAAATGAATCCTCTGTATGCAACACAGGATATATGCAAAATTTGGCTGATGTTCGGAGGCTCTTCCCTTGCCCCTATTACTCTTAATGCGAGAAAGAATTATCAAAAAAGATGCATCAAGTGATAGGTCACTTGTACCTTTTTTGCCTAATCACTTTTATTAATCTTCATCAGAAGCAGTGCTGGTTTCCTTGCCTTGTATCCTTATTTGTACACCTGCTTAACAGAGCCAAAAAACGCCCCCACTGCCATCCCTGTTAACCACAACCCGTTGGCAAGATTAAGATTCCTGTTTTTGTGATTAAGATTCGAACAAGTTGTTGGAGAGTTTGATTGATGAATGATTTTTTTTTCTTTTTTTTTTTGGGTGGGTGGGGTGGGTGGGTGGGGAAGTTATTTAAACGGTTGGGATTGAAGGAAGTATAGAAACCCAATCCATATAGTATAATAAACAGGACACCTAGCACCATAACAACTCAAGTTTCAGCAGGGTAACAGAAGTAAACACATTATATCATTTTCATTGGGGGAGGATCAAGGCGCGGAGGGTGCCAACTTCATGGTTAAGCTACATATACACATTGAAGGTGCAAGTCGAACAACTATTATGAGCCAAGAATGTCCCTCGCAGCTTCTCTTTCTGTTGTTTTGATTGGGACAGCCTTCAGGAAAAACCGAAAAATTATATAGTAACAAATATCAATTCATAGAAAACTGAAGACTTAAGATTTATTTGCCATTTCTCGCCATATTATTACAAATTAATATTATTATAATTATCCTGACGAACACCATGCGAAGCGTCGATATGTCCGAGTGGTTAAGGAGACAGACTCGAAATCTGTTGGGCTTTGCCTGCGCAGGTTCGAATCCTGCTGTCGACGGCTTTTATTACTTTAAGCTTTTTGTGTCCTCTTGGTTCATCTCTTACTAGTTTCTGTACATGGTCTTTTTTACACTGCATCATACTTCGTAAACTCACACGTGACATTGAATAAATATAATTTTACCACTATGAAGGATTTTGGATGACAATTAAATAACTTTTAAACATTTAACAAATTAAAAATAACTATGGATCTTCCAATATAAGATTCAAGTTTACACTAGTGTATTTTGCACAAATTCAGATGTGTAATACCAGTTGATGTTGATTCTAAAAAGAAAAAGAAAAACTTTTTTAGTAACGTAATCCACTAATCCTTATAGTGACATCAAATAAAGATAAAGGCAGTTTGTTGGAACCATCTACTTAAAGGTCTTGCTTTAAGCTTTTGACCCCCAAAAGTGTAAAAGGAAACCAATTCCAAAGGGTTTGGAAATCCAAACTAAAGTTTTCGACGTGCTAGGAAGCCTAAGCCTTAAAACTGTAATTTCTTTTTTGGTTTAATTCAAATTCAAAAATCAGTTCCAAAACCAAAAAGACAAGTTATATCCTCAATTGTTTTCGAAAATCAATTCCAAAAACAAAAATATAACCAGTAGTTAGCTTGCTTTAGTGAGGTCGTGGTATGTCTTTAGTAAAAGTAGATAGAAAATCATAGAAGATGTGGATTATAGTAATAAATTACTCATTTCCTATCATATTATTTGTCTAATTTGATTGAACACGGAACATGAGAATGTACACAAGTTTTTTGAATCATGTGATTTTAACTAAAAGTATAAATAACTTATTCAAAAAAACAAATCCTGTTATTTTAAATATGGCATAATATTCCTATAAGAAATATATTGAGAATAAAATAAGAATATTAAAATAAATAATTACTTACATCTAAGATATGACATTTCTTTAAAAATATATTACACATAAATTGAAAGAGAGGGACGACTCCAATAAGGAGTGTTCATGGTTCAGTTTGGATCGATTTTTATCTAAAAAGAAACCAAATCAATTAAGCCAGTTATTCAAATATTAAAACCAATCCAAATCAATTAACTCAATTTTTTATAGGTTCGGTTTATGTTAATTTTGTCGATTTTTCAGTTATTTTTTTTGTTGCCGATTTTGTCGAATTTTTCTCTTAAATATGAGACATTTGCCAAGCACATATTCCACCGACTTTATTCTAACACAACACTATCAAACCAATTATTCTTTAAGAAAAATTGCCATTTAATTTACTAAGATATTGATGATATATGATTGAATTAAATAGTGACGAGCAATTTAAAAACTCAATTAAAGATAAGTTATTTTTAACATGAAATAGTTTTGTGGACTTCGCAAAATAAAACCACCATCAAATAGAATGTAAAGACAAAGAACTTGGTTATTATAATGATGAAAAAATAGACTACAAACTAAGCATGCAAACGATTAAATATTTACCATAAAATTTTAAAAACTCTACCTAAATATTCAGATATATGTATAATAATAAAATTTTAAATACATATTTTTACAGTTGATTTTGTTCGATTACTTTTTACCTAAAACCAAAATCAAACCACATTTGGTCGATTTTTAAAATGTAAAATCAAAACCAAATCAAACGAAAATATTGTCAGTTTTTTTGTGTCAATTTGATTTGGACTTTTGGTTTTAAGGGCCCGTTTGGCCATAAAAAAAGAATCCTTTTTTTTCAAAAAGTTTTTCACTTTTTTTTGTAGAATCAGTGTTTGACAATAAAAATTTTAAATTTTACTTTAAAGCATACAAAAAAAAAATCAAAAATAACTTCAAATTATATTCATATCCAAATACAACTCGAATTTTTAAATACTATTTTCAACTTAAATTTTTTTCTACCTTTTTTTCGAAACTTTACAATTCTTATGTCCAAACGCCCACTAAGAACACTCCTAACTCTAATAATCCAACTGCCGTTGGTTTTAATTGTTTACTTCCCCTAAGAAAACTAGTGGTGGGCACTATGACGAGTCTTCCAACAAATCTTGAAGTGCGAGCTAAGCGTCCATGAATCATCATTTTTTAGAGACGAAATTACCCCTCACAAATATCCCTAACCGCTCAGATTATTTATGTTTTTTTCTAAATAAACAAAGACGTCAACTTTTTATTCTTTCTAATAAAGACGTTAACTGTAATTTCTCAAATTGACTGCGTGGTCTAAGAGTGAAGGACTAGAGTCAGTACCAAACGGAATAGGTTGCTCGCCGGAATCGGGGAAGCAACCGCCGGCGACGATTACCAATTTCTTCATCGCATATGTCTCTATAGTTATAATTCATCTGAATAACCTCTAGCAGTATTATCACTGTTAATATATGGATAGGCAAAACCTAGCTTCATCGTCCTCTCCCAATAATGGTGCCACCATCAATCATCCCCCACAACGAGATGCTTGGGTCAATACCTATCGAAATTCAATTCCTCAATGGCACTCTCTTGCTACCTCACAGCAGGTACTGACTTAAACTTGTGTATCAGCTCCGGGAGATTTTCCGTTTGCCTCCGCACTTCTGTTTCATTTTATGTCCAGTTGTTCTTTTGCTACTGTAATTGTTCACAAAATATAATCTTTCTTATTGGAATTAATCCACAAAAGTATTATTAGAGGTTGTTTCAGTTTTTATGACAATAGGATGTGCTTTTGACTCTCTATTGGATGAAATCAGTTATGGAAAAATTAGTGGAACATAGAACATTCTTCAAAAAATGTTGTGATTCTGACTTTTGTACATTGTATTTTTCGTTTGCTGGGTTTAGAAAATTGAATTTAGATCCCCTAGCCAGTCGGGAATTAGCTTAAATTTGCTTCAGGTTATAGGCCACCTAGAATGATATTATTTGAAGTATTATAGAGAGAGGATCTTTTATTGTGGAGCTTCATTGTTACTATAAATTATGGCTAGAAATACGAAAAGTCCATCTTAAGATAAAGATTAGTCATTTTCTAGGAACCTTTGATGTTTTTTAGAGTGTTTTTCTCCTTTGAATTTTACTTGTTTCTCCATTGTAACACACAAAAACTGTTCCCATTCCTTATCTGTAAGTTCTTAAAAGCCAAATCTTTTATCTGTCGGGCTCAGAGAAGGTTTAAAACAGAGTTAGGCATTTTGAGGTTTTATTTGCTGAGTTTTTTTTTGCTCCCAACTGCTGAAATGTCTTGTTAATGATTTCTTTTGGCAGTCAGTGATCCCAATTTCAATATCCAGAGTTAATCAGGTAGATGCTGGCAGACTGGACATTGAAATGTCAGCCATGCTAAAGGAGCAGTTGGTTAAGGTCTTTTCTTTGATGAAGGTACCTATCGTGCAACTTTTTTATTTTATCATCGAATTCATCAAGTCTTCATGATTACCTTGTCAGTCAGGTTTGATATGTTTTTTTTTTTTTGGGATTAGCCAGGAATGCTATATCAATATGAGCCAGAACTTGAAGCTTTCCTCGAGTTTCTAATCTGGCGATTTTCTATCTGGGTTGATAAGCCTACTCCTGGTAATGCTCTCATGAATCTGAGATATAGAGATGAACGTGCAAGTGAGATTAGAGGAAAAGGTTAGAAAATCATCTTCACTTAATCTTGTTCCTCCCTTTTCATAAGTAGCTCATACCAACCTTTTCCGTATCTCAGTAATTTTGGACATTTGTTCTTAATTGTCATGTCGTGTTGCAAGCTATGGATATTTGTGGATGTTGTTTTGTACTTTAGGGATGTGAAAAATACTAGTTCTGAACTTTGGATATCCTTTTAAGCTATGTTGCTCGGACTCTTCAAAAATACCACTGGGTGCGTGTTGGATCCTCCAAAAGTAGTGAATTTTTGGAGGATCCGACAGGGGTGCGTCAACTTTTTTGGATAGTCTGAGCAACATAGCTTTTAAGTACTCATGTTTAGCTTTGAGGCGTTAGCTTCATTTTTTCTGAAGCCAAGTCGGTTGTACGTTATGCTCGTTCTCCTCCTCCTTTTTTTATGTGGCCATTTTTTGTGCAAATAATGGCACGTCATATTGACATATTCTTTATTCATCTTCCTTTGTCGGCTCCCAGACATTGCTTTTCTTACAGAAGTCGGCAACTAATCTCGAAATTACTGTATAATAATTCTTTTATCTTCTTAAGGCTCACTTAGAGGATATGTGGTATATGGAAAACAAGTGTTTCTTTTGGATTTTCTGGAGGGTACCTCTGACTCTGAGTGAGATGATCCTCTTTGTCTTGCTCTATTTGATTACTAACAGATAAACTGAGTTACTTGAGCCCCGCAAAGTTTTAAATTCTATAGTTTGATAAGTCTAAATTGGCATGTGCATATAACATCAATTTGGATGGAGGGGCCAGTGTGATTGACTTGAAATATCTCTTTCGTCTTAGTTTGTGTTTGAACTTTGAAGTGCAGAGGTTGACAGCTTGATGTAATTGCATTTCTTGTTTCTTGCCTCAACCACTATAATTTCAGTTGTAGTTTTATAGATTGGCATGCCTAAATTAGCAAGTGTATAACATCAATCTATGATGGAGGAGTCTTGGAAAATCTCGTTGGTCTGTACTTTGTGTTTGAAGTGCGGATGTTGACAGCTTGATGCAACTGCATTTCTTGTTTCTTGCATCGACTGCTATAATTTCAGTTGTAGTTCTTTTTCCTTTTCCATGCTTGTTTCAGTGCGAACTGGACTAGAGGGACCCGGACTTACTGCTGCTCAAAAGATATGGTACTGCGTGGCAACCGTCGGTGGTCAATATATATGGGCCCGTCTACAATCGTTTTCTGCTTTTCGGAGATGGGGCGACTCTGAGCAGGTACTGGTCCCCCCCCCCCCCCCCCAACATATTCTACTTGTTTGTTTAAGATGCCAAGTTTTAATGGTGAGAAATCTGTGTTCACTAAGAATACTCCTCGTTCTCTAATAGATAATATTCTTTAGAGTTGTTGACTCCATTTGTTAGAGATAATAAGTTACAAAGTTCTCTAAAAATCTAACTTTGTATTACAATTTCTAGCCATGCACAGGAATTCCTTCTATTTTTATTTTATCTTGGCTTAAGCATATATGAATTGAAAGGTTTTTTTTGACTTTGGAACTCCAAAAGGTGCAGCTTCAAATTAGATCAGTAAAGACATTTATCACTGATCAACATTAATCATTGATATGAGTAGAGTATTAACAAGCATCCAAGGGTGTAGCCTTGTGGTCAATAAAGTTTAAATGGACTATGACAAACCAGGGTTCAAATTTCCGCAAAGGCAAAAAAAGTCAGGTGATTTCTTCCTATAAGTCTAAGCCTTGGTAGACAGAGTTACCCGATGCATATGCTGGTGGGAGGTGCATGCAAGCTGGCCCTGACACCACCATTTTTATAAAAAGAGAGTAGAATATTAATAGAAATGCTTCATGGGATCTTTCAGTTTGTGAAAATAAGAAGTAACTTTTCACTTAGACAGGAACAACGAGATTCTTGCAATAGCAACATGTCCAAACAAAACTTGGTTTGTTATCGCATGGACTCTCCACAGCAGACAATATTCTACATATCGAAAAGAATACCAAATGAAAATGTTTTCAGTTTGTTTTAAATCTAATATTCAGATGAAACTACTTCTCCTTGCTGATAAAAAAAGAAGCTGAATACTAAGTTTTCCTTGAGCAGTTTAATAGTTAAAGAACTTCTGAAAACTTTTTTCTTGAATACTAGCAAAGATAAATGTCAATTTAAAATACTAGAGCAGAGCTAGTCTGAAATCCATATTCCAAATGTATTATTTTGCCTTTCTGTTTTTGTCCATCCAAAATTGTATTTTCTTGAAAGGAAAATACTTGCATACACTATATGATAGAACGGTATCATGTACATTCATACTATACTGATATTTTATCTTGTATTTAGTTCTCTTTTCTCCTTAAACTGAATCTTTTTAGCTATCTTATTAGAATATGAGTTTAACTGACCTTATAAAAAATTTGAAATTGATAAGTTGACATGTAGGGACTGCACGTTACTCTTTTGAGGTACTGCAATTATTTAGATAAACATTGTATTGAGTGTCTGCGGTTATTGAGATGTGAGATGAACAATGTATTGCTTAATATTAAATGGGGAAATATGTAAGACCAGAAGATTAAGTTAGGTGGACAATTAGGTCCAATATAATGTCATAAACTAATTCACGAGGATAATTGGAATATGGAGTTGAGAATCTTGAGAGGAAGCATTGAAAGTTCAATGTCAGAGAAAAAGTATAGGTTTATCTTAAGTTTGGACGTCACGTGCATTTGAATAGTAAGGTTTTTAAGTCCTATGTTGATATTGCTGTCCAGTCAAACAGTCTTTTGAACTAGGATGGAGAAGTATTAGTTAAACGAAGACCCCTAACTTGGATATTACTGATTTTTAGAGTGTCGACATATAATTTGTTTGTCACTTGTTAATTTTATGTTTGTTTCAGAGGTCTTTGGCACGTGGAGCATGGTTGTTAATGCAACGGATGGAGGGGATCTATAAAGCAGCGTCTTTTAGCAATTTACTTCTCTTTCTTTACACAGGAAGGTATACTCTTACTGCAAAATTGCTTCTTATTTCTTTCTAATGCATGCCATGACCACCAAATAGAAAGGGGAAAAATCTAGTTCGTAAAGTAGTTGCTGTAAGTAATACTGCTTGAACCTGTGCTATAGTACAACAGACAGGTGCGTGGGTAACAGAAGCACGGATTTGAGCTTGTATTGCTTTATGATAATTTTTTAATGGGAAATAACTAAATTAGTGAAGTGAAGTTCCTAAAAACCTGTGAAGAATGTTCTTAAAGAGGACATAAAAGTACGAGTTAGAAACTTACAAGTTCTTTTTTTTTAAACCAGTTATTTATTAGAAACTCTTTGGAACAATCGTTGTGTGAAATTCCACTTTTAGTAAAAGGGCATCCTTGGATCGGGAAAATCTGCAACAAAAACCCCATTTGTAATTTAAATATACAATGTAGATAGACTTCTATTCTTCTCAAAAGCAAACGGGCCTCTAAGTTTCATCATTCCCTTGATTTGATTGGTAACTGTAGTGAGCTATGGTCATAATATCTCTCATCAATGTAGTACACGCATCTCCGTCCAGACATACGGTGATTCCTAGTTTGGAGGACTGATTGCCGCAGTTATTGAGGGAATCATGCGTCATGATTAATTTTGTAGGAACATAAGATGGCTGGTACTGCTGATTCTACAAAAATGTATGGGAGCCCAAATATGAACAGAGCATCATTTAATTGTTCTGAATGTCCCCTGCATGTGATCTATCCGATAATTTAACACATTACAACTACATGCAGGTACAGGAATCTCATTGAGAGAGCTTTAAGAGCTAGGCTTGTTTATGGGAGCCCAAATATGAACCGAGCTGTGAGCTTTGAGTACATGAATCGTCAGTTGGTGTGGAATGAATTCTCGGTAACTGTCCTTCCGTTGGCTGTTTCTCGCAGAATTCCTATGCACATTCAGGAAGTATAAAAAAGGACTCGCCGAGAAACTTCTAGATAGTCTGAATCAATAACAGTATAGAGTATTACGTGTTTTTTAGTTGTTTTACATGCTGCCCGAGAGCTAACAGAATCATCTTTTAATCTCGCATATGCATGCCCTTTTTCCTTTCTGGTGGTGGGCTTTAAATTTTATTGTTTTGCAGTTCAACTATTGAAGCTATTTGTTTCAGGCTTTTTCAATTCAGTTCTTCAATACACAATATGAAGGGACTTAGATTTTGAGCAATGTTCTAATATGCAGGAACTGCTGCTCTTGCTTCTTCCCCTTCTCAATTCAGCATCTGTCAAGAGTTTCCTTCGTCCATTCTCAAAGGACAAATCTTCAGATTCTTCAGTAGATGAAACTTTATGCCCCATCTGCCAGGGAACCCCATCAATTCCATTTCTAGCTATCCCCTGTCAGCATAGGTATATATGTTTACTTGCTTTCATTTATGCGATAAATTGGTAATGAAGTATTCTCATATAAGTGTATATGCCTTTATTAAGAACATGCTTTTACGGAACTTAATCGAAGAATTATCCTTATCAGAGATTAAGTTGGCTTCATGGAAATTGCAGCTAGACCAATCCTAGGTTAGTGTAGCCATTAATTACTAATGCTCTTTCCAGGGAAATATGCCTTGGACCTCTGTGCTGAGTACAGTTCCAATATTACTGGTTTCACATAACATGAGAGTTGAAACTACTATTACTTCAGGGTTATATCCACAATAAGTTATCATTGCACTGCCCTTGCCGCGTCATCTGCCCCTTAAAAATGATTGTCTATTTTTACAGACAACCAAGGCATTCATATATATTTGGAGCTGTTAAAGCAAATGTTTATTTGTTGTTTTTTTTGGGGGCGGGCAGGGAGGGACTGATGGGTGCATATTCGTTAATATTCGAACTTTGTAAGTAGTAAATAGGAGCTTTTTTTTTTTGAAATCGCATGATGATGCCGTCTTTAATGGGTCTTTTGTCATGCATTAGGTTTCACAGCATTGCCAGTCTTGTTCCTACCTCTTAGTCTACTATGCTTAAATGTGATTCTGAAAATTTTAGTTTTATTTATTTCAATCTTATAGGTACTGCTACTACTGTCTTCAAACAAGGTGTTCTGCAGCTCCATCATTTCGTTGCCCCAGATGTGGTGAACCAGTTGCTGCTATGCAACGGCATGGTGGTATAGTCAGCAACATTCCTCAGAAACAATGATTGTTCTGCAAAGTGAATGTAAATGACAAAAAAGGGAAGCTCAGTTAACTATAGATCAAAAGTGTCCTAAAAGACAACTTGACAATGGAACTAGGTATCTAGATTCCTTGATAAAGCACGTTGTTCTGCTTTATTGAGTGCTTTAAATTTTTTATTAGTGTGGTTGTCCCTTTTCCTTTATTTACATCTCATTTATTCATTTAATTGAAAGATTTTCTCAAATGTTGGATCAGTCTTCACGCAATTGAATCAATATATATTTTTTTCACCCGATGTCCGATACACGCATTGGAATTCGATTATATCAGGATTCGCGCCGCGTATGATCCATTCGGGGGAAGCGCTCCCTACTCGGTCAATTGAATCAATATTGGTAGAATGATCTACTAGCTCTCGCTTTATAAGCTTTAGTTACGGTAACTTCTTAGGGAAAAAATAAGTACACTTTTCATTTTCTTAAGGTTATCAAGTTGTAAATTACTGTAGCAAAGATAAAAGTTTGAGTCGGTTAACTTTTATAATGGCCAAGTGTTTTGCAGAGAAATACTGCTGTAAAGCTATCAGTGTGTATTTGATTTCATTGGGATTCGTGGTGGGCTAGTCTCATTTGCGTTTGCTGGTAAAAATTTATTGCACCGGTGTTTACTTTAATCCAAATTAATATATGTCAAATGTTTTAACACTCTCATTTTAATAATGTACTCCCTCCATCTCATATTGATTAACAGAGTTGTGGTTACTAAAATAAGTTGTCTCAAATTATTTGTCATTTTAGAAGTTCAAAATAAAATTGATTATTTTTTCCTTTTTTACCCTTAGTAATAATTATTTTTGAAAATAAAGATAACACATAACTAGAATAAATATTTAATAAAGAGAGATTATATCTTAAGATATAATTAAGGGTAGAATAGTTCAATCATTTTCCTAATTAATATTTCTTAAGGGGCGTGTAAAAGAAAAACACGACACATAATATGAGACGGAGTTGTAGATAATTAAAATTTTACTGAATTTAAATCCATAATAAAATTTGGATTTAATCTCAATTAAATGTATTTTAGGCCAAATAAATATTATGGGCTAATATAATTGGATTAGTTATGTAAATCCAATAAGTATGGGTTAAATAAAGAAGTCCAAATCTATTGGGCTAGCCCATTTGATTGAGCTACAAGTAATGAGCATGCTTCATTAAGCCCAATATGTCATCTTCCTAGAGGCCCAGTTTGGTGCCACGTGTCAAGTGACGTGGCGCGCCAAGTCAAACGGAAGAGCCAATAGGATCATGCCACATTTCAAAATGACAAGGCATGCCAAGTCACACTAAAAGGCCAATGAAATCGCGCCAAGTGTGCAAGTGACATGTTCTGGCCAATCAAATGCGGCCTTATCACACTTCAATTTGATTGGTCGGAAAGAGTTTGTTCTTATCATAACTCTTCCCTCCCACAACTATAAATAGGAGTCTTCATAACCCAGAAAAGACACCAGAAGTTATACCAAGAAGCAAGGAAGAGCTCGTGGATCAAACGCTGCAAATTCCTCCACAAGTTTCAGGCTTCAAGTTCAAGTTCAAGAAATCAAGTGCAAGTTCAAGAACGAAGAACAAATCAAGGTCAAGTTCAAGCAATCAAGTTCAAGCTCAAGAACAAGATTATCGTTCGAGGCAACAAATACATATTCAGGATCAAGCTCAAAGGCCCTTGAATTTATTTACTATTGAAAAGAAGAATCAGAGGATTCATAGAGATTGTTACACTCAAATATTCGAAATAAAATACTATGATTGTTGTGATATTTTTCGGTCTTGATTTTATTTTCTCGATGCAAATTTATTGTCTACAAATTCTGGCACGCCCAGTGGGACAATCTCTACCTCTCATCTCAATTTTTCAATCACCAAAATTCAAGAACATTGAAATGGCTTCGAAGAAAATCAACTCCAAATCAACATCCACCAAGGCTGCTAACTCCAGGTTCTATGCTGATGTGGAAAGCATCCTCGATGTCACCTTTGGAAGCTTCGGACCAGTTACGAGGAGCAAAGCAAGCTCTTTAGGACAACAAGCACCCCAAGTGTCGTCCGCATCAACCCCTGTTTTCGGATCTTCATCCTCAAAAGGAGCAAGATCATCCACAAATGCATCTGAAGGAGGAAGCGATGTTGCTGAAAAGATCAAGAAAACTCTTGCTCTGCTTGACCTCTCCAGCTCCAAGCACTTTGCTGTGAAGGAAGATGATGATGCTTCAAGCGATGGATCCTCCCCACTTACACCACATAGCGTGACCCAGTCAAGGATCAATCTGTGTGAAAATCCATGCTATTCTCCGTCATCGACGACAATCATACAAGCCATGATGACAAACACTTCATCTATGGAGGAGCAGTTGGCAAACTTGATGGAAGCAATCACTGGCTTGACCAAATGCATGCAAAATCAAGAGGCTAGAATTGACAAGCTAACACACAGGGTGGGAATCTTGATGGAAGAAGAATCTACCCATGCACCCGGCAAGCCCCCAGAAGTTCTAGAGAGTGACTCTCCCCCAAGACAAGCAGCATCCACTAAGGCTATCCCTGTGTCATCTGAAGGGATGATTCTAATCGATCAACTGAAGGAGTTCATCGAAGGAACCATTAAGAACAAATATGAAGTTGCTGCCAAATCCTCCCTTACATATGCAAAGTCGTACACTGCAAGGGTCGATATGTTGAAGATGCCTGCTGGCTATCAACCTCCGAAGTTTCAACAGTTTGATGGTAAAGGTAACCCAAAGCAACATATTGCGCACTTCGTTGAGACGTGCAACAATGCTGGGACTTATGGAGATTACCTCATCAAGCAGTTTGTTCGCTCGCTAAAAGGAAATGCTTTTGACTGGTACACGGACCTCGAGGCTGGATCTATCGACAGTTGGGATCAACTAGAGCAAGAGTTCCTCAATCGTTTTTATAGCACAAGACGCACAGTGAGTATGATAGAGCTCACAAATACTCGTCAACGAAAGGGGGAACCGGTTATCGACTTTATCAATCGTTGGAGGAATGCAAGCCTCAACTGCAATACAGGTTAGTGAAGCTTCAGGCATAGAGATGTGCATCCAAGGCATGCATTGGGGATTGCGCTACATTTTGCAAGGTATCAAGCCTAGCACATTTGAAGAACTTGCAACTCGTGCCCATGACATGGAATTGAGCATGGCTTCCGCTGGAAATGAAAGGCTACCCATCTATGAACCTCGCAAAGTGAATGACAAGCAAGAAGTCAGGAAGTGGGGCAAGTTCGTACCCAAGTCTGAAAGCAAAGAAGCTATGAATGTCAATACATCACTTGTGAAGTTCACGACGAAGGAGAGCAAGAAGCAGAGTATGAAATCCACTTCGTTTCAAGATAAGCCAAGTGGGAAGTTGACTCTAAAAGAAATGCAGGAAAAAGAGTACCCATTCCTGGATTTTGATGTGCCAGCCCTTTTCGAAGAACTCCTCGAGTTAAATCTCATTGAGCTTCCGGAGATGAAGCGACCAAATGAAGCTGGGAAAACAAATGACCGGAACTACTGCAAATATCACCGACTTGTAAGCCACCCTCTGGAGAAGTGCTTTGTCTTAAAGGATAAAGTCATGGACTTGGCTCGCGAAAAGAAGATCGTGCTTGAAGATGAGAAAGCAAGCGCAAACCAAGTCTCTATCACCTTTGGCTCACTCAGTCCGGATGACTTATGTGGTTTTAAAGAAAGTAAAGATGAAGAATTACTGGAGAGCGATAAAGCTGAAGTCAATCAACCTGATGACGATGAAGGTTGGACATTGGTGACTCGTCCTAGGCACCACAAAAGGAGCCCTAAAAAAGAATCAATAGAACAACCAACAAGGAAGATGATGGTAAAAAGACCTATGAAAAAGAATCTAGTTAGGCATTTGAAGAAAGCAAAAGTGGAGATGCACCATCCTCAAAAGCCACGAAATCCAGTGACATTGGAGGAGTTTTTACCAAGTTGGTTCCGCACGAAGATTTCCCGTGAGGGCATTGATGCCTCTTGTTTCCATGCTGACAAAGGAGAAGAAAAAATTGATGACCTACCGTTGGCACCACCTTCGGAAAAGCCCATTGAGTCCACTCCTCAAGAAGTTAATGCTTGTGAGGAAAAAGTCACGTTCACAAATGACGATCTTTTGCTAGGTGACACTCCTCATAACCGCCCATTGTACCTGGTTGGCTATATGCGCGATGAAAGGGTAAATCGAATTTTGGTTGATGGAGGATCCTCAGTGAACATTTTGCCAATCCATACTGTGAAAGAACTTGGTATTCCCATGAACGAACTCTCAGAAAGTCGTGTGATGATCCAAGGATTCAACCAAGGGGGGCAAAGAGACATAGGCGCGATCAGGCTGGGAATCACTATTGAAGATATGTGATCAAGTGCATGGCTGCATGTGATCGACACGAAGACTTCATACAATGTTTTGCTTGGGAGGCCTTGGATACATGAGAATAAAGTTGTTCCATCTACCTACTATCAATGTTTGAAATACTACGAGGGCGAAGTCGAGAAGATGATAGTTGCTGATGATGAGCCATTCACCGAGGCTGAGTCACACTTCGCCGATGCAAAGTTCTACTTGAAGAACCGCATTGTGAAGGAGCTGAAAGTTGATGATGGTATGAAAAGCAAGAATGACGAACCCATAACTAAAAGAGCTGAGGTGACTATTGGTAAAGCCAAAGTTGTTACTGAAGAGATACCCGCCAACGTGAATAAATCTCATAAAGGGGGTACTGCGTCTTATGGAAATAAAGTAAGTCACGCGCTCCAATATGTCCCTAAAAGGAAGAAAGACGAGGGCGAATCATATAATATCCAAACCAAGACGCTAAGGGAGTTAACTCTTTCGGTAAAACAAATTGAGGCAGTAAATTTGCCCTCAAAGTCGCTTGTAGGGTTTGTAGCCCATAATCGTTTGCAGAATGTGGCACTCCTTACAAAGCGAACAGATGAAGATTTTGATCATAACGCTTACAAGATATTTGTAAAAGTTGGATACAATCTCAATGAGCTGTCAAAGTTAGGGAAGCTCCCATTAGAAGCTGCAACGAGGCAACCCCGTGAAGGTCTGGGATACAAGCAACCGTCACCAGTGCGCATCTCAATAAGAAGGGCAAGTAGCAATTATATCACTGTAGAAGACGAATCTGCCGCTTCTAATAGGCCTTCTGTCTTTGATCGTCTTGGAAAATCAATTGTGAGAACTTCTGTATTTGAGAGATTGGGTCCATTAAAGAAGGGGAATAAATTCCAGAGAAATCATCGAAATACAACAACACCCGCTTCACCCAAAATTCAGGAGATTTCTAAGGATTTCCAAAGTTTGGTTCCTTCCAGAATGAGGTGACAAACAAAACTGATGGTTTCATGTGAAGAAGTACTGAAGGTAAAGCCATATACCATGGTCTACACTAAGGAACGTAACGAAGGTGAAAAAAGTGTAGGTTCTTCGTATCATATCACTGTACAAGGCGAGAATGGTGTTTCGTCTTCGATGGAAGATAATGTGGAATTGGAGGATGTTTCGTTGTGTTATCACATATCCTTCAATGATGGGGACCCTCAAGAAGATGAAGATGCAAAAGATGCTCCACCTGAACTTGAAGAAGGAGTGAAGACGACAGTTGATGCCTTAAAAGAAGTTAACCTTGGCACCGATGAGGAACCAAGACCCACCTACCTAAGTGCTTTACTAGAAGCTGATGAAGAGAGAACTTATATTGAGTTACTCAAAGAATTCAGGGATGTCTTTGCTTGGAGTTACAAAGAGATGCCTGGCTTGGACCCGAAAGTAGCAGTCCATCACCTTGCAGTCAGAAATGGTGCTCGCCCTGTTAAACAAGCTCAAAGGCGTTTTAGGCCGGACTTGGTTCCCCTGATTGAAACTGAAGTTAACAAGCTCATTGAAGCTGGATTTATTCGGGAAGTTAAATACCCAATATGGGTTTCAAGTATTGTCCCTGTAAGGAAGAAGAATGGCCAGATTCGAGTATGCGTCGACTTCAGGGACCTCAATAATGCATGTCCCAAAGATGAATTCCCACTTCCTATTCCAGAGCTGATGATCGATGCTACTACTTGTTACGAGGTAATGTCTATCATGGACGGTTCGTCGGACTATAACTAAATTCGCATGGCACCAAAAGATGAAGAGCTTACTGCGTTTCGCACCCCCAAGGGTATTTATTGCTACAAGGTAATGCCTTTTGGCTTGAAGAATACTGGTGCTACTTACCAAAGGGCTATGCAAAATATTTTCAACGATTTTCTCCACAAGAATGTCGAATGCTATGTTGACGACTTGGTGGTGAAATCAAGAGAGAAGGGAGACCACATGAAAGACTTGAGGATGGTATTTGAATTGCTCCGGAGGTACCAACTTAGGATGAATCCGTTGAAATGTGCCTTTGGAGTTACTTCTAGAAAGTTCCTTGGTTTCATTGTCCGACATCGAGGGATCGAAATTGATCAAGCCAAAGTGGATGCCATTTTGAAAATGCCTGAGCCTCGAAATATCCATGAATTAAAAAGTCTGCAAGGAAAGCTAGCATACCTTATCAGATTCATATCAAACCTGGCTGGGAGGTGCCAACCGTTTAGTCGCCTCATGAAGAAAGGCGTTCCTTTCAAGTGGGACCAAGTTTGTAGCAATGCCTTCGAAAGTATCAAAACCTACTTGATGAAGCCTCCGGTTTTAGCAGCTCCTATACCTGGAAAGTCGTTGATACTATACATTGCGGCGCAGTAAAGGTCTGTTGGAGCACTGTTGACCCAAGAAAATAGTGAGGGGAAAGAAAACTCTCTGTACTACTTGAGCAGGATGATGACACCTAACGAGTTGAATTATTCGCCAATTGAAAAGTTGTGTTTGGCGCTGTGAGCACGTGATTTTTACCTCACAAGAACTACTCCAAAAGAAATCACAAATAATTTTTCTTTGTATGCAATTTTGAATTTTTCGTGGCATTTTATTTGTGCATGTTTATTTTATTTTAAATAGGGAAAAATACAAAAAAAAAATAGTAATGTAGGTGCATATGCAGCTAGGAAATAATGTGGCGTTTTAGAATTAATTAATCATGGGCTTATATAAAATAAAAAAAATATATATATATATATACAAAAATACATTTAGGATTTTTATATTTTTATATAATTTCTTCGGCGTTTAATGTCTAATTGTGAGATTACTTCTAATTAGTGTTTAATATTATGTGATAATACTTATTAGGAATTAATGAGGATTTTAATTAATTTTTAATTGGTTTTATTAATTAGTGAAAATGAAGAAAAGAACAAAAATAGGAAGAAAATTGGACTAGGCCATTTTAATTGACAAAAAAATCAGGCCCAAAACAAAGCATTTACCCGGCCCAGGTCTGTCAACCCAAAGACCATCAAACGACGTAGTATAGGGCAAATACTATGCCGTTTGATGGTGCCCGGTCAGTTAATTTCAAAGACAAACAATACGACGCCGTATGGTTGAATTTGATCAGGGCCGTTCGTTGTTTCTGATCCAATGGCTCCCAGAGCTTTGACCAAACCCGATTCCACAACCCAATCCACTTTACTCGGTGAACCCAGTCTCTCGAAAGAGACCAAACGACACCGTTTGTTTAAATAAATTAATCCAGGCCATTGATCTCAATTGATCAAACGGCCAGGATTTAATCTTTCCCCTTGTATATAAGCCTAACCCATCACCCCCACACCCCCTAGGCCATACCCCTAATTCCACCTTCATCTCTAAGGTTTATAGACCAGATGAACCTCCACCGTTAGCCACCGTGCACCGCCCATCGGAAATCGCCTCACGGCGGTTCTGGTGGTCCAAATGACCCCATCTTAATACCATAGCTTCCCCACGACATCCTCTTTCCAGATCTGATGTTAGTTTCCCTCGAATCAGGCCTCAACATCTCCAATATTCGATCAAAGTTTGGTCTGAAAACCCAACTTTCTCCGATGGCTTTCAAATCAACACCATGGTTTCTCCTGACCATCCTCGTTATGGATCCGGTAGTAGTTTAGGTCGAATCTCCCTGGAACTGCTCGAATCTTCATTCGAAGATTCGAGCAAAACCTAAAACTACCCTAATGTACCCCAAAATCCCACCAGTCACTCTCCTGATCTCACTTGTAACCAAACCGAACTTGGTTTGGTTCGAATCTGACCAGAAGTGATCAAGCCCCAAATTAGACCTTCAAGAACCCTAAAAATCCCAAATCATGGAATCTGCCCAAATTGAATAGAAGGTTGAGGTCTAATCGACCTTAATCGAAGTGTTTTCAGTTGAGAACACTTCGACTAAGGTCTGTTCGACCTCAAATTGTCCGAATCAGAATTTCGATGACTAAGTCCGTATAGTCCGGGTATTATGAGGTATTTTCTTTCTTTCCTTCGTGTTTGTTTTCATTATTTACGTATCTGTTTATTTACTGTGTTGATTTTGATTGCTTTTAGTCAAATTGACTCTATTCATATTCAAAGGACCTTTTATTTGGTCTGATTCTGTCTATTATTTATAGTCGCCTTAACTGTATGTGTTATAGATTGTGAAATCGAGTCCTAAATTGCGTCGCTTAATTAATTCCCCGTTAGTCTATAAGTTCGTCAATAACACTGTTTGATAGTTGCTTTGTTACTGATTTGTTTAAGTGTCAATTATAATATATAATCGATTAATTGAATAGGTCGTTCATATAATTTGAGTCACTTGGCATCCTGTTGATAATAGTGTCCGAGTGGTCTCATGTGTGTTGTGTTTGATCCTTTTTCTCTTAATTATTCACCATCTTTTGCATATATTTCCATTCAAAGTGTTTACAATGTTATGTATCTAGGATTTGTATATATATGACAATTGTTATTCTAGTTAATCCAATATAGCTATTTCTTGATCCCTATTCTGATGCTACTCAATCTGATTTGAGTCCTAGTGTGAAATGTTGTTTGAGTTGAATAATCTGAATTGGTTATAGCTGTTGGCCAGAAGTAATCTTAGATAACTATTAGATTAAACAAAATTTCAGATTTAAAAGCTGTAATGAAGTAGTGTTTGTGTTATGAGGGCAGTAATATTAAGGGGTTTCAGGGGTGATTTAGGAATGAAACAGTTGGAATAATATTTTAGTGTTAGTGTTTTACTAGTGGGATATTAATTAATTTGGGAATGGGGAACCAAAGGGAGTGGAGGGGCTGAAATTAAGGAAAATCTTTCCTTAGTGGAATTGTAGTGGAAACTTCTGATTTAAATAAGGAATAGGGTCGGGCACTAATCTGGAAAAAGGAGGGGGGGGGGCAGATTTATATAAAAGGGGATTGCTAACTGATTTGAGAAGAGAATTAGAGGGAAAAGATTCTGAAACAGAAAAGAAAATTTTTCAGAGTTTAAATTAAGAAAGAATTGATTTTTCAGAACTAAAAATTGATTCTTTGAGAGTTAAAGACTAAAAGTGAAGCCTTTCTTTACCGCTGAAAATCAGAATTCTATTACTGCTTCCTGTTTGCATTGGGTACTACTGATTTTCGGATTGGCTTTCCTGGTTTTTCTTTTAGTTGGAGTGTTGTTTCGTTTGAATTTCTGGGTTTCTATTTGGTTTTCAAGTTTTCTATTTGGTATCTGAATCTGGCTCTTGAGTTTCTGCTGCTATTTGTTACGGAGCTATTCTGTGTATTCCTGCACTGTTACTGTTGCATTGTTGTTGTTGCACACTTCCTGCTGATCTTCCTCTTTTCTTCTTGTGTCCATACCAGGTACACTTCTACAAACCATTTTGATGTACGCTTTGAAGATGAAATGAGATGGTAGAATTTTAGCATGATTAGTTATAGAAGATTTGTATCTTAGATAGACTTTAATTATGTGTTTTTTATTAAATAAATGTTAGACATTTGTATAAGTAGGATTGTTTCTTTTATAAGATCATTTTATTAGCAATAATTGATAAGTAACATTAGATTGTGGAACTGAATTCTTTGAAAAGGTATGAGCATCAATTAGTATAATATGTTTGTTCAATTTGAGTAAGATGTAGGTTTTTTTTTGAACTTGTAAGTCTCGCGTGAGTTTCATAGTTAAATAATGTCAGTTTTGTTAATGCGTGTTATCAAATACTTTAGTTCGAAATCATTTTGGTAAATAATGCATGTAGGATATCAATTTGATATTGGTCGGTTAACAAAAATCTAGCTTTGAACTCGCAGACATAGGAATAGAAGTAATTCGCAATTTTGTAGTTGTTGAATCTTTAAGTAACAAAGACCCGCAAATTTTAGGCAAACATGGGGATCCTTAACTTGTAGAATTAGCGGGTTTAGCATATTTGAAGAGTGAATCAATATAGCAAGGCTAAGAACATTAATTCAATAGGCATGAGTCGAGTAAATAATGAGCTAATATTGGAGTTCAATATTTTTTCAAAAGAGCATTAGTAATTAAGATTAATTCTAGTTGCCAATATTTGTAAGTAATTAATACCCATGGTTTGTTCATTTAACAAAAATGGGCTTAGGATAGTTATAAGATGTTTAGTTTCTTTCGAAAAATACTACTTGTCAATTTTGTACTTTATTTACAATTTCAATTTTGGTGATGTTTATTTTTTGTCAACAATGGTCGTAAGTTAGTAAATAATAAACAACGGCCCGTTTAAGCATGTAATTAATTAGGACCTTTCTCTTTCATCTTTAGAGACAAATTTAATTAGCAGAATGGAGTCACTCTAAAATTACCCTTTAAAATAAATAAGGCGTGCCTCGCCAAAAAAAAAATTACAAATTGCGGGGCCCTCACAAATGTATATATTAATTACTTAGAACTCGGGATCGGCCGCTTAGCGAATTTCATGGCCTTTTCCCCAAAATAATAACACGATAGTCTCTTTAGGCGCGTGCTTAATAATCTCACCTTCTTAAAATCGGGTGTGCATTTCATGCGATCCAAATTCAAATCCCAAAACGTCAAATCAGATGTGTTTAGGATTGCGGGTTCATTTCATGCGGCGCAATCCAAAGACATGTCCCAGACGACGTTCAATTTTCATAAAAGCGGTTAAAGTTAAAATCGGCACATGAGCTACGCCATGTATTAAAATCAGATAAATAAGCTAAACATGATAGTTGAGCGACCGTGCTAGAAACACGGAACTCGGGAATGCCTAACACCTTCTCCCGGGTTAACAGAATTCCTTATCCGGATTTCTGGTTCGCGGACCGTAATATGGGGTCATTCTTTTCCTCGATTCGAGATTAAATTGGTGACTTGGGACACCCTAAATCTCCCAAGTGGCGACTCTGAAATAAACAAACAAATCTCGTTTCGATTGTCCTTTAATTGGAAAAACTCCTACGCTCCTCGCGGGGGCGGAAAAAGGAGGTGTGACAGCTCTGGCGACTCTGCTGGGGAAAAATAACCCAGAACCACTGGTTCAGGGTTAGAAATTCGAGCTTATATAAATTGTTATATTTGGTTTTATCTGATTTTGTTACATGATCTATGCTTAATGTGCTAATTGACTGCTTTTACCGCTTTGATATAATGTGAACTGTATATAAACTATGCCGAAACCCATCTCCTCTCTGAGTCTTCTAAATCATGAAGAAGGGTGCACCTCGTGTGACTTATTTTCTGTATAGTGTCTAATTCCCAATTTAGAACGAGGTTGGATAAGTTGCAAAGCCGGTGAAGCTTCTGTATTCCCGGTACGCTGCCTCCCCCTCGGCTCGAGCTATCCGCTCGGGTAAGCCAGGTCTAGAACAAACACCCAGGTTCTGAACCTAGAATAACTCAACCTCATGCCGGATCCCTAATAGGAACGCTTATTTGCATCATGTGCATTTTGACTTAGGGGACTCAACACAGGGGTTGGGTCCGTCTAGGACTAGCAACCTAAAATAAAGACCATCCTGATGCATCTTATTTGTTTTATGTGCATTTATTTGCTCGGTCTTGCATGTTGACCGGCTTCTGAATCTCGGGAATGTTAAAAAAAAAAGTAATAATAAAATAAAATAAAAAAAAAATAAAAAAAGAGAGAAAAATAGCAAGTGGAGAGTTAGATGATTAATTTAGAAAAAAACAGTGTCCGAGTACTGTCGGAACACTGCCGAAATTTTGAAAAAATATATATATTTTTTTATTTTTAAAATTGTTTGTTTACCTAAAAAGCAGAAAGTGTGTAGGAATGAGTCTTTTATTTTAATATGCTTTGTTTTCAAAATTATTTGAAAGCCGAGTCATTAAGGATATAGATAGTTTTTGAGTCAAATAAAAAATTTTCCTTCTTTAATCACCATAATAAATGTGCAGGATGAGCACAAGTCAAAATGAACCGTTCTCAGTCTGTAGCGAGGTCCCTTTGCAACTCCACATGTGGTGGAATGATATGGAAAATGATAGTAAAAAGATAGTGGAAAGAGTTTTGGGAGGTTTTGTCGATCTGTTGAATATCAAGCCAAGGACAGATATCATCGAGGCTCTAATACCGTCTGGGATCCAACCCGCAATGTATTCTGTTTTGTCGACTTTGAACTTTCACCTACGCTAGAAGAAATCGCAGGATATGCGGGAATGAATGGAAAATTAAGGGGGCAATACTTGCTTTCACCAAGACCGATATCTCCGCATGGGTTTTTGGATTTGCTAAATATCAGTCGGAAGGTGCAAAATGATGACTTGTCGAAAGGGTGTTGTGCTCTCCAATTCTTATATCAACGGTATGGTGTTCCTCGAGGTTTTGAAGAGCCGAATCTCGGATTAACTCATGCTGGAAACAGGAACAAGTGGGAGGCGAGACGTACTTTGGCATTCATAACAGCATTTCTGGGGGTCGTGGTTTGTCCACGCAAAGATAAGAAAATAGAGATAGGCCTTGTAGGGATGGCTGATGTTGCAATCAAGAAAACTAACAGTACTGTGGTCCCTTTGGTTTTGTCCGAAATCTACCGAGCCTTAACTATATGCCGAGAAGGAGGCAATTTCTTCCAAGGATGCAATCTGTTACTCCAGCTGTGGATGCAAGAACACCTTTGTCACCGAGTAGGATACATGAATCACGGGTTGACCGAACAAAATTGTATCAGTGGTTTTGAGAAACGGATGACAGGCGTTGTATTCCCTGAAGGTGTCGAAGCATGGCTTGCACGATTAAGGACAACAACAGACGACCAAATTGAATGGGCATTTGGGTGGTTGCCTGATACTGAGGTAATATACATGGAGGCCGAGGAATGTCATATTCTTTTGATGGGAGTTCGCAGTATCCAACCATATGCTCCTCATCGGGTACTGCGCCAACTAGGAAGATTTCAGGTAATTCCCACTGATGAGGATCTAAGGAAGCACGCCATTGAGTTGAGTTCAGGAGTCGTGTTCCCCGAAGGAAAAATTAGAAAGCTGTGGCACGAATGTAGATTCCTTGAGCCCAAGACTATGGTTCGAGAACTGGCTAAGGGTGAGGTAGACCCAAAGTACGATGTTTGGTTTGGGAAAAGGTTCCAGATTCGTCAGAGACCTGCTAAAAGAGCTCACGTCCAACAATTTACGATTGATTCGCAGGAACAGTGGGGCTGGTTAGTGAGAGAGGAAGGTTACCGGGCCGAAATCGGAAAGCTGAAGCGACAAGTTGAAAGGCTTATGTTTGAAAAGAACGTGCAAGTAGCCTCGGAGCAGGGTGAAATGAACAAATTAGCCAAAGAAAACCAGGCACTGAAAGCCCAAATTCTCCAAGTCAGTAAGAGTAATAGCGACCGACAGAAACGTCGCTCTGATGAAAGGTTGATAGCAGAATTGAGAAATCAAGTCAGCAAAAGCCGAGAAGACTTGGAGAGATCCAAGGATTGTATAGCAAGAATGCGGGCCAGGTGGGCAAAAGTTACAGCAGCACGGAAAAAGCACCTTTGGCAAGTGAAAAGGGATTACGAAATGAGTGTTACAACATTGAGAGAAATGAATTCCACTCTCAATGATCGGGTCCTTAAACAAGCCCAGGATGCTAGAACAGATAGGGAACGCTGCTATGAGTCAATAGCCCGAATGGAAGAACAAATGGAAAAGTTCCAAGATCAGCTCATTGACAATACTCGAATATTGGGACTAAAGACTCAACGAATAGAACAGTTGTGCATAGAAAGGGATAGAATTAGGGGTAGGATCAATGAGATTGGGCGCTACATCACCACGAAGTGCCTAACATGTGAAGAAATGCCCCGTGATATCCTATTTGCCTCAGTCATGGGTTATGTCCACCAGATCATGGAGGAATTAAAAAGCTTGCAAAGAGGCCTGGCACCAAAGCCCGCGGAAAGGCCGAACGATGCCTCGCGGGCACCAAAATTCAAGGCTTTAATGTATCCCTAGTTCAATCTTGCACTTGTTTGTTCTTCAAGAGTCTGTTGTCTACCCTTATATTCTCTTCAAACATTCTTAAAACGTATGGAGTCTGTATTTTCGTTTGTTTTTCTTTCAAATGATGGCTTGTAATAGCATAGTTGGGTAATAAAAAGTAAAATTGGGTCTTTATTTTACTTATGGCACAGAACTACGCTCGGTCTGATTCATGCGGGGACATGATACGTAGGCAATCCACATAAGATTCGACCATCACTAAAAGAATTGTTATAAATAAAAGAATTCAATAAAAGGAAAGGGTAAGCCGGAATGACGCATGCAATCCAAGCAAACACATGCTAGAAATGGTTAAATTGCCTAGGAACATTGCATTCTCCAAATGTGAAATGACCATATGTGTTAATTCTAACGCTAACAAGTTTTCTTTTCTATATCAAAGAAAAAGAGTTAGCTCGTTAGAATGTCCTGGAAAATTACCCTTACCATACAAGATCGAAGGGTCCCGTTCCAGAAAGCATGACTGGTTCAGACAACAGTGTGGATTCATAAAAAACGGCAAATCAAATATTGAAAGAAGCCTTGGAGAAAATGGAAAAAATGAGGCTAGAAATGAATGAAATGCAGATAGCCTTAGCTAGAGCCCAGAAAGGGCAGGAACTACCCGTTACTCCTACCCTCCAACCAGTAAACACACCGGAATACCCCTCCACCGGCCCTTCAACGAGTTTCCCAGGCCATCACTACTATCAGGGAAGAGAGTCCTATGATCCCCAAGCTCCATCACCCAGTCAAAACCCTCCTCCACCAAATGTTCCCATCTTTGTAGCGCCTCCCCCAGCCCCATTGCACAGATCATCCAGTGAGCCGCTGTTTCAGGATCACGACACACAATATTACCCCCCTGAACTCACATTCAAAGCACCCGAGCCACATACCTGTAATCCCCACTTTGAGGTCCCGGCGGAGATTGAAAAGTCAGCGAAGAGCCCAGAGCAAGATGAGGTGATGCGGAAATTTAAAAGCCTGGAGCAGTCCTTCAAGAACATACACGGGTTAGGAAACCAGGTCAGCGTGGCATACAAGGATCTATGCCCTTTCCCTGATGTCCAATTACCAGTAGGGTTCAAGATGCCCAAGTTCGATTTGTACGAAGGGCATGGCGATCCTATGGCACATCTGCGGGGTTTTTGCAGCAAAATGAGGGGAGCAGGGGGAAAAAATGAGCTACTGATAGCTTACTTTGGCTAGAGTTTAAGCGGGTCGGCACTGGAGTGGTATACAAGACAAGATCCTAGCAGGTGGTACACCTGGGATGACTTGGCACAGGCTTTCGCAGGACACTTCCAATACAACCTTGAGATAGTCCCAGACCGTCTCACATTGCTAAAGCTTGAGAAGAAACCCGGAGAGAGCTTCAGGGAATTTGGGTTCCGATGGAGAGAACAGGCAGCCAAAGTTGATCCTCCAATGAGAGAGGGAGAAATGGTAGATTACTTTCTACAAACTCCAGAGCCGACTTACTTCGGTCACTTGGTGACGTCAGTTGGCAAATCCTTCAATGAAGTGGTGAAGATGGGAGGTATGATAGAAGAGGGACTTAAGTCCAATAAGATCCTGAGTTACTCGGCAATTAAGGCAACAACTCAGGCCATTCAGAGCGGCACGGGAGGTGTGTTCGGAAAGAAAAGGAGAGAGGAGGTCACGACAATAGAGGCAGGCAATTGGTCTAGATCTAAAGGTCCTTCCCCTCATTACCAACCCAGACCCCATCATCTAAACTACCCACCCAATCCATACAACCCTCCACAACCCTACTACCCACCACAAGAACAACATTTTTCCGTCCATCACGCCCAAACTTACACCCAGCCTCCGGCTCGTCCGCAATGGCGTGTACCTACTACCCAACATACATATATACCTCCACAAAACACATATATACCTTCAAAAAACACATATCCACCACCGAGGGCTTACAGGAATCCTTCAGGGCCAAGCTTCCGCGGAAATCAGGCTTTCAGGAACGAAAGGATGCAGAAGCCAAGAACATTCACTCCGTTGGGAGAAACCTATACTACTCTATTTCACAAGTTGAAGTAGATAGGCCTACTAAGTCCTGTTGAAACCAAATTGCCAAATCCCCTTCCCAGAAATCTGAACCATTCAGTAAGTTGCGAATATTGTTCGGGTGCTCCCGGGCATGATACTGAGAAATGTTGGAAGTTGAAGACTGCCATACAAGATCTTATTGACACAAATAGGATCGAGGTTCAAGCACAGAGACACCCAACATTCCGTTACCGGTGCACTATGAAGCCCATATGATCGAACTAGTGCATGAAGGAGGGAAACCAAAAACACCCTCACAAATGGTAATGATGATTCGCGCCAGTGCTAATGAAGAGTCGACCGGTGGAAAGACAGTGGTACAGTCGGGAAAGGTATATGACAAGCCCTTTGTGGTAGCAGGGAAAGGATCATCTATTACTGCGAAGAAGCCAAAGTCAGTCAGAGCAGTGTTGCAGGGGGTAGCAAACAAACCAATGTTGGTAGTAAAAGGGGTCCACGTGGAACCAGTTGTTATCAAGCCGGTCATACAGTTGCCGATAACAAGTGAGAAAGCTGTGTCGTGGAGTTACAGTCAAGTGACAGTGACGCATAAGGGGAATGAGGTTATGGAAGACGGTTGCGAGGCACAGGGGTTAACTCGATCGGGAAGGTGTTTTGCTCCCGCAGAATTGAGAAGGGTCAATCCTGAAACAATAAAGAAACCAGTAACAGAGGAAGAAGCAGAGGAATTTTTGAAGAAGATGAAGGCACAAGATTACTCAATTATAGAGCAATTGAGAAAGACCCCAGCCCAGATTTCGTTGCTATCCTTGTTAATCCATTCAAACGATCACTGTCAGGCCTTAATGAAGATTCTGAATGAGTCCTATGTCCCGGACAAGCTCTCAGTGAACCATTTGGAGAAAGTAGCGCACAAGATCTTTGAAGTAAACTGAGTGACATTCTCTGACGATGAATTACCAGTAGAGGGTACTGAACACAACAGAGCACTCTATCTTACGGTAAAATGCGAAGAATCGGTGGTCACTCGAGCACTAATTGATAATGGGTCAAGTGCCAATATCTGCCCTTTGGCCACTTTGAACAAACTAAAGGTTGTGGATGATAGGATCCATAAGAACAGTGTGTGCATCCGAGGTTTTGATGGGGGCGGCACTAACACAGTGAGTGATATCGTACTGGAATTAACCATTGGTCTGGTCGAGTTCACCATGGAATTTCAAGTAATAGATGTGGCGGTGTCGTACAATCTTTTATTAGGACGACCCTGGATCCATGTAGCCAAAGCAGTGCCTTCTACACTGCATCAAATGGTCAAGTTTGAATGGGATAGACAAGAGATTGTGGTACATAGGGATGACGGCACACATGCCGTCAGCGATGCTATTGTGCCCTTCATAGAAACCGACGATGATAAGGGCCCATGGGTTTATCTGGTTTTCGACGCAGTCTCAGTGGACAAAATTCCTGAGGGCGGGGGCTTTCCACTTCCCAGAATCACATCTGCGACCTTCATGATAGCCTCAGAAATGTTGAATAATGGGTTTGTACCGGGAAAAGGTCTGGGGGTTGATCTGCAGGGAATGATCCAGCCAGTTTCTTTGCCCAAGAACCTGGAAACTTTTGGGCTAGGATTCAAGCCTACCGCAGCGGATGTGAAGCGAGCCCGCAAATTGAAGAAAAGAGTTTGGGTCCTTCCTAAACCAGTCCCATGCCTGTCCAGATCATTTGTCAAAGCAGGGTGCAGAACGTTGCCAGTCCCGGAAGTTCTTGGACCTCTGATGGGGCCAAACGGAGATTTGAATGAAAGCTTTGGAAGATTGTTTGCCGACGTCAACATGATAGAAGCTGGAGAGTGTTCCAGTAAGGCAGACATACAGTTTGTGGGTCCTAAGGTCAAGGTCAACAATTGGATAGCTGCTCCTCTTCCTACCAGGAGGGAGTCTTGGTAGTGGGCTCTGAGTTTTCTTTTTTGTTATTTTGGATTATTCCAGAGTTGTAATCCAGTTCTATTTTGTATTTGACAAAGTGTGAAACTCTGTTATCCCATATTTTTATGAAGTAAAATTTTCTTTCCTTATTTTGTGTCATTTTAATTTTGTTTTCCTTTTCTTGTCTTTCTGAACAGTTCTCGTTATACTGATTCTAATGACATGGCATGCACAATGGATATTCAACCCAGTCTAAATAATCAATCTAATTCTGAATTAATTGCACAAGAGGCCGATTATGATGATGAGTCGGAATACGATGAGGATGAGGCTTTTGAGGAGATAAACCGAGAGTTAAGCCAGTTTGAGGAGAAATCCAAGCCCAACTTGAATGACACAGAAGCCATCAATTTAGGGGATGCAGATGAAATCAGGGAAACTAAAATAAGTATCCACATTGAGCCAAACATCAGGGAGGAACTAATCAAAGTGCTCATTGAATTTAAAGATGTTTTTGCATGGTCATATGATGACATGCCGGGTTTAAGCACCAACCTAGTGGTTCACAAATTGCCTACTGACCCAGCATGCCTTCCCATCAAGCAAAAGTTAAGAAAGTTCAAAACGGATATGAGTGTGAAAATTAAAGAAGAAGTAACCAAGCAACTGCAGGCGAAGGTTATTCGGGTCACTCGATATCCTGACTGGTTGGTTAATGTGGTGTCGGTGCCAAAGAAAGATGGAAAGATCAGAGTATGCATTGATTACCGTAACCTGAACAGGGCAAGTCCAAAGGACAACTTTCCTTTACCCAACATCCATATCTTGATCGATAATTGTGCCAAACGTGAGATCGGGTCATTTGTAGATTGCTATGCTGGATATCATCAGATTCTGATGGATGAAGAAGATGCAGAAAAAACGGCATTCATTACGCCATGGGGAACTTATTGCTACCAGGTAATGCCTTTTGGTCTAAAGAACGCTGGGGCAACGTACATGAGAGCAATGACCACTGTGTTTTATGACATAATCCACAAAGAAATTGAAGTGTACGTAGACGATGTAATCATAAAGTCCAAGCATCAGGAAGACCACGTAGCAGACCTAAGGAAGTTCTTTCAAAGACTTCGAAGGTATGATATTAAGCTCAACCCGGCCAAATGTGCATTTGGTGTTCCATCTGGGAAGCTTTTGGGATTCATCGTCAGTCGGCGAGGTATTGAACTGGATCCGTCAAAGATCAAATCTATCCAAGATTTGCTACCGCCGAAGAACAAGACAGAAGTAATGAGTCTGTTGGGAAGGTTGAATTACAACAGCAGATTTATTGCTCAACTCACAACAACCTGTGAACCCATTTTTCGACTGTTGAAGAAGGATGCCGCGGTAGGATGGACGGCGGAATGCCAGGAGGCATTCGACCAGATCAAAGAATATTTATCAAATCCACCTGTATTGGTTCCCCTTGAGCAAGGAAGACCATTAATTCTTTATCTAACGGTCTTGGAGAATTTGTTTGGTTGCGTGTTGGGGCAACACGACATTACAGGAAGAAAAGAGCAAGCCATCTATTATCTCAGCAAGAAGTTTACAGTATATGAGGTTAAGTACACTCAACTCGAGAAGACATGTTGCGCCCTAACTTGGGTGGCCCAGAAATTGAAGCATTATTTATCCTCATATACTACTTATCTCATTTCCCGTTTGGATCCGTTAAAGTATATCTTCCAGAAGCCTATGCCCACAGGAAGGTTAGCAAAATGGCAAATATTACTCACAGAGTTTGACATCGTCTATGTGACGAGGACAACCATGAAGGCCTAAGCATTGGCAGATCACTTGGCTGAGAATCCTGTTGATGAAGAATATGAGCCATTGAGGACGTATTTTCCTGATGAGGAAGTAATGAATATAGATGAGTTGGAATTACCCGAGGAACCAGGTTGGAAGCTTTTCTTTGATGGAGCTGCAAATGCGAAAAGAGTTGGAATAAGAGCAGTGCTTATTTCTGAAACAGGACATCATTATCCTGTTACAGCTCAACTGCGTTTCTATTGTACCAACAACATGGCTGAGTATGAGGCATGCATTTTGGGTTTGCGATTAGCTGCAGACATGGATGTCCAGGACGTCTTGGTCTTGGGGGACTCGGACCTCCTAGTGCATCAGATTCAGGGTGAATGGGAAACACGGGATTTGAAGATCATACCATATCGACAATGTTTGCACGATCTGAGCAAGCGATTTCGATCAGTGGAGTTCAGACACATCCCAAGAGTTCACAATGAGGTTGCCGATGCATTGGCCACTTTAGCATCAATGTTGCACCACCCAGACAAAATTCATGTTGACCCGTTGCACATCCAGGTTCGTGATCAGCATGCCTATTGCAACATGATAGAGGAAGAAGTGGATGGCGAGCCATGGTTTTATGACGTCAAAGAGTACCTCAGGATGGATATATACCCGGAGCAGGCCACCGGAGATCAAAAAAGAGCCATTCGGCGATTGTCAAACGGTTTCTTCCTCAGTGGAGGAGTGTTGTACAAAAGAACCCCAGATTTGGGATTGCTGAGATGTATAGATGCCAGTCAAGCCACGACAGTTATGACAGAGGTACATGCTGGAGTTTGTGGGCCACATATAAGCGGATATGTATTAGCGAAGAAGATTCTTCGAGCATGATATTATTGGCTCACTATGGAGCATAATTGTATCAATTTTGTACGAAAATGCCATCAGTGTCAGATACACGGAGATCTGATTCATTCTCCACCAACGAAATTTCACACAATGTCAGCACCATGGCCATTTGTGGCATGGGGCATGGATGTCATTGGGCCTATTGAGCCGGCGGCTTCGAACGGTCACAGGTTTATTCTGGTAACCATTGATTATTTCACTAAGTGGGTTGAAGCCAAAACTTTCAAGTCAGTAACCAAGAAGGCAGTGGTGGATTTTGTCCATTCCCATATCATCTGTAGATTTGGGATCCCGAAAGTGATAATCACGGACAATGGTGATAATCTTAACAGCAACTTGATGAAAGAAGTATGTGAACAATTTAAGATTACACATCGTAATTCCACCCCGTATCGACCCAAGGCGAATGTAGCGGTTGAGGCAGCCAACAAAAACATCAAGAAGATATTGAGGAAAATGGTTGAAGGATCCAGACAATGGCATGAGAAGTTGCCATTCGCATTATTGGGTTATCGCACTACTATCCGCACTTCAGTAGGTGCAACTCCTTATTTGCTGGTATATGGAACTGAAGCAGTAATACCGGTAGAAGTTGAAATTCCATCCCTTCGAATTGTCGCTAAGGCTGAGATTGATGATGACGAATGGGTCAAAGCACTGTTGGAGCAGTTAAACTTAATTAATGAAAAGAGATTGGCAGCTGTGTGTCATGGCCAATTGTATCAAAGGAGAATGGCGAGAGCCTACAACAAGAAGGTGCGCCCCAGAAAATTTGAAGTGGGGCAACAAGTGTTGAAACGAATCCTGCCACACCAAGCAGAAGCAAAGGGCAAGTTCGCCCCGAATTGGCAAGGACCATTCATTGTAACCAGAGTATTGTCCAATAGCACTTTATGTTTAACAGATATCGAAGGAAAATGCGTCGACATGGCTATCAATTCCGACGCAGTTAAGAGATATTATGTATGATCTCTTTTGATTGTAATTGTCATTTGTTTGTGGTTGACATTTATCGGAGAATGAAATGACGGAGGCAATTCTTTCTTCTATCAAAATACTTTAACCTTTACTTACCCTTTTGAGCCTTATTTATTCTTTCATATCCCTCTTTTGGAGTCAGTAATTAAAATAAAAGATAAAAAGAAAGAAAAACAATAAAAAAGACAAAAGAAAAATCATAAGAAAAACAAAGGAATTGGGAACTACGTTTGACCTGATTCCTCAAAGAAGGATACGTAGGCGCCTCACGGCTCGGTCATAGTGTAACCAAAAAATAAAAATCCCCAAGTAAGAAGAACTGGGGCAAAAGTTGTGAAAAGAAAGTTTGATTCCAAGAGTTGTACTGTTTCACCCTTCCAAATTATTTTAAACTTTTGATACCCCTTTTCCTTTTATCCATACACAAGAAACCATATTGATGTCCAAAAAAGACCTCCCGATCAGTATCCGACAAGTGACAAGTTCATGCTCATGGAAATCGGGAACAACACTCTGATCCCCAGTAGAGAAGAGGATCATAAACTGGAAATGAATTGATAGCCGAAAGAATCCCCAACAAAGAGCATCATATCGACAACGCTCCAATCCCCAGCTGAAAAATAAAATAAAATGAGAGAGTCTTATCGGTGAAAACCTTCACAGGCACCACGAGGCGACGAGAGTTGAGAGAAATGAGAGAGTCTTATTAGTGAAAACCCCTCGAAGGGCACTATGAGGCGATAAGGCGAGATTGGCGGAAAAGGTCCACCTTTGGCAAAAGTTGAGTATTTATTTATCCCCAGCGAGATGAGGCCATCCGAAAGATTGATTTATATAAATAGACTGGGTTGATCAATCCAGAATGCACGACATGATCGTTGGTATTGGTTATATCATTCAGATAAGTTCTTTTCTTTTCTTTTTCCCCAGCATTTGTTCAGAAAGACTTCTTTTTCTATATTTAAAATTATCACTTTTTCATTTCTTGGTTTAAAAGATTTTATTTCCCCAGCAGTTTATTTTTGAAAAGGATTTTCAGAGTTTACTACCAGTTGCCAAAGTGGTGCAAGGCAAAATGCGAAAAGGACAAGCCAAAGATAAGGCGACAAAGCGAAAAGAAGTTTGTCGTAAGACCAAATGATGAATGGGTCTAGATCCTAAGAGGCCCAAATTTCCAAGGGAAATTATGGATCAAATTCCAAGATGATCCTCAGCAGATTTATGAGATACAGGCAACTCCGACAGATTCTCGATCAAGCTCCACAATGGTCGGACAACATGGAGCGGGGAAGAAGAGAAACGACAACCATCCCCAATAATAAATATTCTCCCCAGCAAGTTTTGTAGCAATGCAAGGAAAAGAAAAGGGAAAAACCATCATCAGCAGAAGTGGCACGACCACTCGCCCCGTTTTAAACTAATAAATTTTTCTTTGATTTGAAACAGGGAAAGGAAATATTATTGACCGCAGGAAGACAGGGTCACAAAGAAGATTATCAAACTGGGGCAGAAAATTTTCTCTCATTATGAAAATTTTCTTGAAATCAGATAGTCATTTGGGAAAGAGAGAAGACAACACAAGTGTTGAAGGAAGAAAAATCCCCAGCAGTATACGAGAAGGGAGATACAAGTTTTAAGAGAAAAGCAACCTTGGAAGAAGCAAGATGACCCAAAGTTGTAAAAGCAATGACCTTTGAATCAGTATCATCCCCACCATTATTAAAAGGAGAAAGATAATTCCCCAGCAGTGTTATTCCCGACAAGTTTCAGGGAAGTGAAAGCACCAACTTTAAAGGAAATAGTCTTTAAAGAAGGAAAATGACACATTAATGAAATAAAATATCGGTGTTATCCACAGCAATTTTCAGAGGAATAAAACACCAATTTTGAAGGAAGAAGTTGAAGAAGTCAGGAGCCCGCCTGGAGAATGGAGGTGTTAAAATTTGAGAAGTTGAAGAAGTCAGGAGTCCGCCTGGAGAATGGAGGCTGAATTATTTTGAGAAAGTTGGAGAAGTCAGGAGCCCGCCTGTAGAATGGAGGTCGTTATATTTAAGATGAAGAAGTCAGGAGCCCGCCTGGAGAATGGAGGCTGAATTATTTTGAGAAAGTTGGAGAAGTCAGGAGCCCGTCTGGAAAATGGAGGTGTTAAAATTTTGAGGAAGTTGTTGAAGAAGTCAGGAGCCCGCCTGGAGAATGGAGGTGTTAAAATTTGAGAAGTTGAAGAAGTCAGGAGTCCGCCTGGAGAATGGAGGCTGAATTATTTTGAGAAAGTTGGAGAAGTCAGGAGCCCGCCTGTAGAACGGAGGTCGTTATATTTAAGATGAAGAAGTCAGGAGCTCGCCTGGAGAATGGAGGCTGAATTATTTTGAGAAAGTTGGAGAAGTCAGGAGCCCGTCTGGAAAATGGAGGTGTTAAAATTTTGAGGAAGTTGTTGAAGTCAGGAGCCCGCCTGTAGAACGAAGGTCGTTATATTTAAGTTGAAGAAGTCAGGAGCCCGCCTGTAGAACGGAGGCTGAGTTATTTTGAGAAAGTTGGAGAAGTCAGGAGCCCGCCTGTAGAACGGAGGTCGTCATATTTAAGTTGAAGAAGTCAGGAGCCCGCTTGGAGAATGGAGGCTGAATTATTTTGAGAAAGTTGGAGAAGTCAGGAGCCCGCCTGGAGAATGGAGGTGTTAAAATTTTGAGGAAGTTGTTGAAGTCAGGAGCCCGCCTGTAGAACGGAGGTCGTTATATTTAAGATGAAGAAGTCAGGAGCCCGCCTGGAGAATGGAGGCTGAATTATTTTGAGAAAGTTGGAGAATTCAGGAGCCCGCCTGGAAAATGGAGGTGTTAAAATTTTGAGAAAGTTTGTTGAAGTCAGGAGCCCGCTTGGAGAATGGAGGCTGAATTATTTTAAAAAGTTGTTGAAGTCAGGAGCCCGCCTGGAGAATGGAGGTGTTAAAATCTGAGAAGTTGAAGAAGTCAGGAGCCCGCCTGGAGAATGGAGGCGTTAAAATTTAAGAAGTTGTTGAAGTCAGGAGACCGCCTACAAAACAGAGGTGTACATTTCAAGATCAAACAGAAGTCAGTAATGAGGAGGAGTCCAACATAAATCCCCAACATAACAAGCTTTAATTTAGGAAGCAGTGTCCCCAGCAGACAGAGCGAAATAATAAAACTTGTGTTCAGAAAAGCAAGAGGCCAGTGTCATCCCCAGCAGTTTTCGAAAGAAAAGCACCAGAGGAAACACGAGCCGACGAGAAAGCAAGGCAACTAGAGCAAGTGGAAGATAGATAAAGATTTTGTAATTCCTGGTTTAGTCTAACATCTTATTTTCTTTTGGCACGATGTAATAAGGAGATCAAAAAGCAGTAGCAACAATATGCAGCAACAGTAACGGCAAAATCACAGTTCCATGGTAGTCCCAGCTACCAAAACTTCCCGAACTACACTAACCTGATTCCCTTTTAGTCAGGGATATGTAGGAAACCTTTGAAGCAAAGGTTCGGTTAAATCATTTTCAAAAAATGCTTCACACGGAGTAGTCAAACGGGCAAAAATTGCTCGTATCCGCTCACTTTATCTTTGCACGAAAACTCTTCGTGTTTTCGGACAAAGAAGGGCAGCTGTGAGCACGTGATTTTTGCCTCACAAGAACTACTCCAAAAAAAATCACAAATAATTTTTCTTTGTATGCAATTTTGAATTTTTCGTGGCATTTTATTTGTGCATGTTTATTTTATTTTAAATAGGGAAAAATACAAAAACAAAATAGTAATGTAGGTGCATATGCAACTAGGAATTAATGTGGCATTTTAGAATTAATTAATCATGGGCTTATATAAAATAAAAATAAAAAATATATATATACAAAAATGCATTTAGGATTTTTATATTTTTATATAATTTCTTCGGCGTTTAATGTCTAATTGTGTGAGATTACTTCTAATTAGTGTTTAATATTATGTGATAATACTTATTAGGAATTAATGAGCATTTTAATTGGTTTTATTAATTAGTGAAAATGAAGAAAAGAACAAAAATAGGAAGAAAATTGGACTGGGCCATTTTAATTGACAAAAAAATCAGGCCCAAAACAAAGTATTTACCCGGTCCAGGTCTGTCAACCCAAAGATCATCAAACGACGTAGTATAGGGCAAATACTACGCCGTTTGATGGTGCCCGGTCAGTTAATTTCAAAGACAAACCATACGACGCCGTATGGTTGAATTTGATCGGGGCCATTCGTTGTTTCTGATCCAATGGCTCCCAGAGCTTTGACCAAACCCGATTCCACAACCCGGTCCACTTTACCCGGCAAACCCAGTCTCTCAAAAGAGACCAAACGGCACCGTTTGTTTAAATAAACTAATCCAGGCCATTGATCTCAATTGATCAAACAGCCAGGATTTAATCTTTCCCCTCGTATATAATCCTAACCCATCACCCCCACACCCCCTAGGCCATACCCCTCATTCCACCTTCATCTCTAAGGTTTAGAGACCAGATAAACCTCCACCGTTAGCCACCGTGCACCGCCCACCGGAAATCGCCTCACGGCGGTTCTGGTGGTCCAAATGACCCCATCTTAATACCATAGCTTCCCCACGACATCCTCTTTCCAGATCTGATGTTAGTTTCCCTCGAATCAGGCCTCAACATCTCCAATATTCGATCAAAGTTTGGTCTGAAAACCCAACTTTCTCCGATGGCTTCCAAATCAACACCATGGTTTCTCCTGACCATCCTCGTTATGGATCCGGTAGTAGTTTAGGTCGAATCTCCCTGGAACTGCTCGAATCTTCATTCGAAGATTCGAGCAAAACCTAAAACTACCCTAATGTACCCCAAAATCCCACCAGTCACTCTTCTGATCTCACTTGTAACCAAACCGAACTTGGTTTGGTTCGAATCTGACCAGAAGTGATCAAGCCCCAAATTAGACCTTCAAGAACCCTAAAAATCCCAAATCATGGAATCTGCCCAAATTGAATAGAAGGTTGAGGTCTAATCGACCTTAATCGAAGTGTTTTCAGTTGAGAACACTTCGACTAAGGTCTGTTCGACCTCAAATTGTCCGAATCAGAATTTCGATGACTAAGTCCGTATAGTCCGGGTATTATGAGGTATTTTCTTTCTTTCCTTCGTGTTTGTTTTCATTATTTACGTATCTGTTTATTTACTGTGTTGATTTTGATTGCTTTTAGTCAAATTGACTCTATTCATATTCAAAGGACCTTTTATTTGGTCCGATTCTGTCTATTATTTATAGTCGCCTTAACTGTATGTGTTATAAATTGTGAAATCGAGTCCTAAATTGCGTCGCTTAATTAATTCCCTGTTAGTCTATAAGTTAGTCAATAACACTGTTTGATAGTTGCTTTGTTATTGATTTGTTTAAGTGTCAATTGTAATATATAATCGATTAATTGAATAGGTCGTTCATATAATTTGAGTCACTTGGCATCCTGTTGATAATAGTGTCCGAGTGGTCTCATGTATGTTGTGTTTGATCCTTTTTCTCTTAATTATTCACCATCTTTTGCATATATTTCCATTCAAAGTGTTTACAATGTTCTGTATCTAGGATTTGTATATATATATGACAATTGTTATTCTAGTTAATCCAATATAGCTATTTCTTGATCCCTATTCTGATGCTACTCAATCTGATTTAAGTCCTAGTGTGAAATGTTGTTTGAGTTGAATAATCTGAATTGTTTATAGTTGTTGGCCAGAAGTAATCTTAGATAACTGTTAGATTAAACAGAATTTCAGATTTAAAAGCTGTAATGAAGTAGTGTTTGTGTTATGAGGGCAGTAATATTAAGGGGTTTCAGGGGTGATTTAGGAATGAAACAGTTGGAATAATATTTTAGTGTTAGTGTTTTACTAGTGGGATATTAATTAATTTGGGAATGGGGAACCAAAGGGAGTGGAGGGGCTGAAATTAAGGAAAAGCTTTCCTTAGTGGAATTGTAGTGGAAAATTCTGATTTGAATAAGGAATAGGGTCGTGCACTAATCTGGAAAAAGGAGGGGGCAGATTTATATAAAAAGGGATTGCTAACTGATATGAGAAGAGAATTAGAGGGAAAAGATTCTGAAACAGAAAAGAAAATTTTTCAGAGTTTAAATTAAGAAGAATTGATTTTTCAGAACTAAAAATTGATTCTTTGAGAGTTAAAGACTAAAAGTGAAGCCTTTCTTTACAACTGAAAATCAGAATTCTGTTACTGCTTCCTGTTTGCATTGGGTACTACTGATTTTCGGATTGGCTTTCCTGGTTTTTCTTTTAGTTGGAGTGTTGTTTCGTTTGAATTTCTGGGTTTCTATTTAGTTTTCAAGTTTTCTGTTTGGTATCTGAATCTGGCTCTTGAGTTTCTGCCGCTATTTGTTACGGAGCTGTTCTGTGTATTCCTGTGTTGTTACTGTTGCATTGTTGTTGTTGCACACTTCCTGCTAATCTTCCTCTTTTCTTCTTGTGTTTATACCAGGTACACTTCTACAAACCATTTTGATGTACGCTTTGAAGATGAAATGAGATGGTAGAATTTTAGCATGATTAGTTATAGAAGATTTGTATCTTAGATAGACTTTAATTATGTGTTTTTTGTTAAATGAATGTTAGACATTTGTATAAGTAGGATTGTTTCTTTTATAAGATCATTTTATTAGCAATAATTGATAAGTAACATTAGATTGTGGAACTGAATTCTTTGAAAAGGTATGAGCATCAATTAGTATAATATGTTTGTTCAATTTGAGTAAGATGTAGGTTTTTTTTTTTAACTTGTAAGTCTCGCGTGAGTTTCATAGTTAAATGATGTCAGTTTTGTTAATGCGTGTTATCAAATACTTTAGTTCGAAATCATTTTGGTAAATAATCCATGTAGGATATCAATTTGATATTGGTCGGTTAACATAAATCTAGCTTTGAACTCGCAGACATAGGAATAGAAGTAATTCGCAATTTTGTTGTTGTTGAATCTTTAAGTAACAAAGACCCGCAAATTTTAGGCAAACATGGGGATCCTTAACTTGTAGAATTAGCGGGTTTAGCATATTTGAAGAGTGAATCAATATAGAAAGGCTAAGGACATTAATTCAATAGGCATGAGTCGAGTAAATAATGAGTTAATATTGGAGTTCAATATTTTTTTGAAAGAGCATTAGTAATTAAGGTTAATTCTAGTTGCCAATATTTGTAAGTAATTAATACCCATGGTTTGTTCATTTAACAAAAATGGGCTTAGGATAGTTATAAGATGTTTAGTTTCTTTCGAAAAATACTACTTGTCAATTTTGTACTTTATTTACAATTTCAATTTTGGTGATGTTTATTTTTCGTCAACAATGGTCGTAAGTTAGTAAATAATAAACAACGGCCCGTTTAAGCATGTAATTAATTAGGACTTTTTCTCTTTCATCTTTAGAGACGAATTTAATTAGCAGAATGGAGTCACTCTAAGATTACCCTTTAAAATAAATGAGGCGTACCTTGCCAAAAAAAATTACAAATTGCGGGGCCCTCACAAATGTATATATTAATTACTTAGAACTCGGGATCGGCCGCTTAGCGACTTTCACGGCCTTTTCCCCAAAATAATAACACGATAGTCTCTTTAGGCGCGTGCTTAATAATCTCACCTTCTTAAAATCGGGTGTGCATTTCATGCGACCAAAATCCAAATCCCAAAACGTCAAATCAGATGTGTTCAGGATTGCGGGTTCATTTCATGCGGCGCAATCCAAAGACATGTCCCAGACGACGTTCAATTTTCATAAAAGCGGTTAAAGTTAAAATCGGCACATGAGCTACGCCATGTATTAAAATCAGATAAATAAGCTAAACATGATAGTTGAGCGACCGTGCTAGAAACACGGAACTCGGGAATGCCTAACACCTTCTCCCAGGTTAACAGAATTCCTTATCCGGATTCTGGTTCGCGGACCGTAATATGGGGTCATTCTTTTCCTCGATTCGGGATTAAATTGGTGACTTGGGACACCCTAAATCTCCCAAGTGGCGACTCTGAAATAAACAAACAAATCCCATTTCGATTGTCCTTTAATTGGAAAAACTCCTACGCCCCTCGCGGGGGCGAAAAAAGGAGGTGTGACAGGCGCTAGTCTTCTCAATTCAAAAGTTGAATCACTACTTTCAAGCTCATGTTGTCCGTATTGTTTCTAAAGCAAACCCCATCAAGTTCGTGATGTCAAAACCTGTTCTTAGTGATCGACTAGCGAGATGGTACCTCCAATTTCAACAATTCGAGATTTTGTACATCCCTCAAAAGGCTGTAAAAGGACAAGCATTGGCAGACTTCTTGGCAGATCATCCGATACCTGATGACTGGGAGCTAACTGATGAACTACCTGATGAGGACGCAATGGTCGTTGAAGTTCAACCTCCATGGAAGATGTACTTTGATGGTGCTGCACATCGTGGGGGAGCCGGGGCTGGCGTAGTATTTGTCACTCCTCAAGGTGAAGTCTTGCCCTACTCCTTCGCCTTGACACAACTCTGTTCCAACAATGTTTCTGAATATCAAGCATTAATACTTGGGCTTGAAATGTCTGTTGATATGAAGCAATTGCAATTGCAAGTCTTTGGTGACTCCCAGTTAGTGGTCAATCAGCTTTTGGGTAGTTACGAGGTCAAGAAGCCTAAACTACGCCCATATCACGATTATGCAAAAGAGTTGATGGGGTAGCTCAACGATGTGACTATTCAGTATGTACCAAGGAAAGAAAATAAGAAGGATGATGATTTAGCTGCTCTAGCTTCATCATTAACCCTGCCTGACCAAGAGCAAGTTACCGTCTACCAAAAATGGGTAGTACCGCCGCCAAATGAGGTCGAATGTGAAGAAAACGAACTCAAGCATCTTGTTGCTATTTCTGAAGTTGAGAAAGAAGAATGGAGACAACCCATCATCGACTACTTATGCTATGGGATACTTCCAGAAAATCCGAGGAGGAGGACTAAAATCCGTCGTCGTGCACTGCGCTTCCTTTACTATAAGGATACTCTATACAGAAGGTCGTTCGAGGGAGTACTCTTGCGATGCCTAGGAGAAGAAGAAGCTCTCCAAGCTTTGCAAGAGGCACATTCTGGGGTATGTGGGTCACACCAGTTCGGACCAAAGCTCCACTTCCATATAAAAAGGATGGGATATTATTGGCCAACGATGGTAAAAGATTGCTTGGACTACGCTCGAAGATGCAAGGCTTGTCAATTCCATGCGAATTTTATTCATCAACCTCCTGAAGTGTTGCACCCAACTGTTGCATCCTAGCCATTTGACGCTTGGGGATTGGATGTTGTTGGACCACTACCAAAGTCCTCTGGTGGGCATTTATACATCTTGGTTGCAACTGACTACTTCTCAAAATGGGCTGAAGTTGTTGCTCTTAAGGAAGTAAAAAAGGAAAATGTTGCAAGTTTCATCCGAGTAAACATTATTTATCGCTTTGGCATACCTCATTACATAATAATGGATAATGGAAAGCCATTTGATAATAGGTTGATGAACAGGATTTGTGATCTTTTTGGCTTCAAGCAACGTAACTCTTCGATGTACAATGCTGCCGCCAATGGTCTAGCTGAGGCATTCAACAAGACTCTATGCAACTTGTTAAAGAAAGTTGTCTCCAAATCCAAACGAGATTGGAATGACAGTATGGAAGAAGCTCTATAGGCATATAGAACGACTCATCGCACGCCAACACAGGTGACTCCTTATTCACTCGTTTATGGAGTCGAAGCTGTCTTGCCACTTGAGCGTCAAATACCTTCGTTACGACTGGCTATTCAAGAAGGGATCACTGATGAAGAAAATGCTCGACTTCGATTAGCAGAATTAGAAGCTCTTGATGAAAAGAGATTGGAAGCTCAAAAAAGTCTTGAATGTTATCAAGCTCGATTGTCTCGCGCCTTCAATAAAAGAGTTCGTCCGAGATCCTTTCAAGTAGGAGATCAAGTCCTTGCCGTACGAAGACCCATAATTACTTCCCATATACCTGTAGGGAAGTTCACTTCAAAATGGGATGGGCCATATGTCGTACAAGAAGCTTATTCAAGTGATGCTTACGAGCTGGTTGATGCAGATGGTATGAGAATCGGCCCTATCAACGGCAAGTTTTTGAAGAAGTATTATCCATGAAGTTGCAAGTCATGACGCTCCTCGATGTATGAGCCTAAACTGCAAGTCACGATGCTCCTCGACGTACGAGCCTAAACTGCAAGTCATGATGCTCCTCGACGTACGAGCCTAAACTTCAAGTCATGATGCTCCTCGACGTACGAGCCTAAACTGCAAGTCATGATCCTCCTCGATGTATGAGCCTAAACTGCAAGTCATGACGCTCCTCGACGTACGAGCCTAAACTGCATGTTGCTACACTCCTGGCTCGCAAGACTATAAACTGTGTACGGCCCAAAAAAAAATTCCGCTAGGTTGAAAATCTCGAAAGAGGCGGCCTAGGCAAAAGTTCGGACGTAAAGAAAAAGAGTCTGCTAGGTTGAAAACTTCAAAAGAGGCGGCCTAGGCAAAAGTTAGGACATAAAAAAAATCACCCAGTCTGAACTATGAAATGACTTGATCCTCTTCACTGAGGTACGTAGGCAGCTTAGAGTTTTATTCTAAGTTCAGTCGCACAAGTTCAAAAGATACATATTGCCCCAATTGCTGTCCGAGTGAAGTATGGAGGAATGCAAAATTAAGCTGAAATGTCATCCTCTTGTGGACCTTTGATCTCATTTGATTTAAAAGGGGCAACCCTCCATGGTAAATTGATATCTTCAAGTCCGTCGGTACTCAAGTTGAAGTCCCCAATTTGAAATCTTCAACTCCGTCGGTCTTCAAGTTGAAGTCTTCAAATTCGCTGATCTTTAAGTTGAAATATTTAGGCCCTCCAAGTCTCAAAGTTGAAGTCTTCAAGTCCGTCGGTCTACAAGTTGAAGTCTTCAAATTCGCCGGTCTTAAAGTTAAAATATTTAACCCCCCAAGTTGAAGTCTTCAAGTTCGTCGATCTTCAAGTTTCAGTCTTCAAATTCGCCGATCTTAAAGTTGAATTGTGTAAGCCCTCTGAATCTTCGAGTTAAAGTCTGTAAAGTCCGCCAAATCTTCAAAGTTTTCCAAGTGTTCAAGTCGATGTCGTCTTCAAGTTGAAGCTTTATAACTTTCCAATCTTAAGGTGGACATATAAGTCCCTTTGCACCTTAAGTTGGCCTCTTCGTGGGTTTGTCCTTAAAAGGAACTATAACTTTCCAATCTTAAGGTGGACATATAAGTCCCTTTGCACCTTAAGTTGGCCTCTTCGTGGATTTGTCCTTAAAAGGGACTATAACTTTCCAATCTTAAGGTGGACATATGAGTCCCTTTGCACCTTAAGTTGGCCTCGCCGATAGTTTGGGACACATTGAGAGTAATCTCTCCAAGAATTGGGCCATTTTGAGAGTAATCTCTCCAAGAATTGGGCCACATTGAAAGTAATCTCTCCGGTAGTCGAGTCATTTTGAGAGTAATCTCTCCAAGAATTGGGTCATTATGAGAGTAATCTCTCCAAGAATTGGGCCACATTGAGAGTAATCTCTCCGGTAGTCGGGCCATTTTGAGAGTAATCTCTCCAATAATTGGTCCATTTTGAGAGTAATCTCTCCAAGAATTGGGCCACATTGAGAGTAATCTCTCCGGTAGTCGGGCCATTTTGAGAGTAATCTCTCCAAGAATTGGGCCATTTTGAGAGTAATGTCTCCAAGAATTGGGCCACATTGAGAGTAATCTCTCCAAGAACCGGGCCATTTTGAGAGTAATCTCTCCAAGAATTAGGTCACATTAAGAGTAATCTCTCCAAGAATCGGGCCATTTTGAGAGTAATCTCTCCGGTAGTCGGGCCATGAAAGTAATCCCTTTGATATTTGGGCAGGGATGAGTACCTATCCCCTCACACCCCAAGATTATCTTCTTCATGCGTGGATCATCTTGTTGAACAAGAACATATCTTTCTCGCTTGACCTACAAAAGGAAAAAAAAACCGACAAAGGAAAACAAAACAACTAAAAGAAGAAATTACCTTCACTGTTGCTTCCTAGTCGTTTGTTGACAAACTCAAAGAGATGTAAAAGTTGCTGATTGATACTCAAAATACATGAGAACATGGGGTTTATATAGATTCTTCAAAGTGGCTGTTAAGGGCAAATTTTCGATGTGGGATAATTACCTTAACATGTCTCATGCTTGGATTTGGTCACTACTTAGTAGTGGCGGTGGCACAAGTCTTTGAAATCCAACCCGACAAAATCATTGTGAAATCACAATTATGATCAAAGACAAAGTAGAATAGAATTGTTAATTACAATGAAGTCTATATAATAGGGTCACGTGGAGGCAATAAGATTAACTCTTGTTAATCATTACAGGTGAAAGCAATTTTTTTTTAGGTTAAAGGAAATTGCAAGTCCAAGTACTAAAAGTTTAATACCTATGTGGCACATTTGGAATTTGTATATTTTTTTATACAACTAGAATTGCTTACTTGAAGACAAATGCTACGTAAGCTCAAATCCACCAAAGCAATTTGAGTTTTAGTAGGATTTGTTAAGAGTCAAAGTAGAAGACAAAGAAGTTACGTGGATTGGGAGGCTTGTTTTAGCGTTTTCATTCACTAATAGATCAATGTTAGGAAGTTGATTAACGAAAGATAATGCCAAGATTCATGAGTAAGTTGCTCACGTGAAATTTTATGGCAAGGCTCACATTTTTAACTTCTGATTCTTCTCAAATTACATTAGAATAACGAGTGCACGCGAGAGATCAACTGAGCATTGGCAAGAAGTCAATTGAAATGAAGTAATAATTGCATACTTCAAGTCTCGTCTTAAGTTTCGACAAATATATATCCCGACTAGTCTTGAAGTAGGGGACATTTGTAGACAATTAAAATTTTATTGAATTTAAATCCATAATAAAATTTGGATTTAATCTCAATTAAATGTATTTTAGGCCAAATAAATATTATGGGCTAATATAATTGGATTAGTTATGTAATTCCAATAAGTATGGGTTAAATAAAGAAGTCCAAATCTATTGGGCTAGCCCATTTGATTGGGCTACAAGTAATGAGCCTGCTTCATTAAGCCCAAGATGTCATCTTCCTAGAGGCCCAGTTTGGTGCCACGTGTCAAGTGACGTGGCGCGCCAAGTCAAACGGAAGAGCCAATAGGATCATGCCACATGTCAAAATGACAAGGCATGCCAAGTCACACTAAAAGGCCAATGAAATCGCGCCAAGTGTGCAAATGACATGTTCTGGCCAATCAAATGCGGCCTTATCACACTTCAATTTGATTGGTCGGAAAGAGTTTGTTCTTATCATAACTCTTCCCTCCCACAACTATAAATAGGTGTCTTCATAACCCAGAAAAGACACTAGAAGTTATAACAAGAAGCAAGAAAGAGCTCGTGGATCAAACGCTGCAAATTCCTCCACAAGTTTCAGGCTTCAAGTTCAAGTTCAAGAAATCAAGTGCAAGTCCAAGAACGAAGAACAAATCAAGGTCAAGTTCAAGCAATCAAGTTCAAGCTCAAGAACAAGATTATCGTTCGAGGCAACAAATACATATTCAAGATCAAGCTCAAAGGCCCTTGAATTTATTTACTATTGAAAAGAAGAATCAGAGGATTCATAGAGATTGTAACACTCAAATATTCGAAATAAAATACTACGATTGTTGCAATATTTTTCGGTCTTGATTTTATTTTCTCGACGCAAATTTATTGTCTACAGGAGTAATTATTTTCTCCTTAATTTTTGAGTTAGTCATCGTAAATTAATATGATTTCGTGTAAACAACTGCTCCAAATAAATTTTTACCCTCACTTGTTTTTCCTCTTTCTCCTCGGGATTGTAGGAGAATGAATTAGGTTTTCTATTCCAAAATTTGAAACGTACTCTATGAGCATCCTTCTTAATTTGTATTTTGGTTTCTCTTTTTGGTTGACTCGTTACATGTCGAAAACGTCCTATTGCAAGCTAATTTCGGTTAACAGATTTCGATATACTTTAGCTTGAATAAAAGTTGGGAGTATGAATTCTGCAAAGAGGATTTACTAAATGCGTCTCATGAGAATAAGTTTCAATAGACTTTTTCATTTTATTGTCTTCTAATGACAATGCTCTTTTACTTATGCCGGTTAAAAAGAAGTGATCTTGCATTTCAGAAACTGTTTACGATTAGCGATCCCAGAGGCAAGAACCTACTGTATACGACAAAATCTTCCTAAAGTATTTAAAACAAGGTAATGCTAAAGGAAAAGTCTTCAAGCCATCATCAGTGGAAACAGTGGGATTCGTGGTCGAGATGTCGACAATGGTCTAGGTTGAGCATCGTTGATAGAGCTGTAACGGCTAGTTTGCAAAATAGGATATTCAAGAGAATATTCTAGTGGATTTGTTCTGCACTTGTACTATTAGGGTTTGTTAGGAATATGACTCATATAAGAGGAAAAGGGACAATGATACAGGGTATGTGATATTCATTTGCAAGAGCATACTTTGATAAAGAGATTCTCTCTCTGACTAAGATACAAACAACACCTTTTTTTTACCAAGATTCTTGTCCACATCATTCCAGACTTTCTGCTAGATCCGAGGATAATTAGAATATTCAAAGGTTTGTGTGTCATTCATTATTGTCAGGAGGAATAACATCTATTTCCTCCTTTATTGGGTGAACCATTCCTTTATTTACTTGAATGACATTTATTATTGCTTATTATTATTTAATGCTCCATTATTATTCATGTTGCTTGGAATAATTGTTACACACCATTATTATATTTCTTACACATATGTCCCACATTAGCCACGCTTTCATAACTCACATCTAGAAATATTATTGTTAACTAGGTTTAACCCCTTAATACATAACTTTAATTATTTGAACCAAGAGTTGCACTTTTTGGTCAAACAATTTGGCGTCATCTGTGGGGATTTCCTACTTAAACTTTTAGTTTCTTCTAGATCTATCACTAGCGTAAAAAAAAGAAGCAAGAACAAGATCTTCTTTCTCTGTGTGCACAAGTATCAACATGGCAGGTAATAGGGAAGAACGAACGAGAATAATAGGTGACCTCCCCACTAGCCTTATGAACGTCATCAACGAAAGTTGTGAAACAGCAGACGAAGATGCAATGCCCAATGCCTCCCCTAGGCGAGAAGAGTCACCGCCCCCTCATTGCAGCATCACAAGATCCCTCATTAAAGGAGCCTCCACATCTGTGGGGGAAGAGATGCCCCTAGCTGTAAAAAGCTCCTCGAAGCATGGCTAGCCGTCGTGCTAACTGACGCCCTCAACAAGCCCGCTCAGGATGCGGTTATGGAAAATGCAAGGATTTTCACTGTACAACAGGTGGAGGAGTAGTGCGACCAACTCCATCTACCTCCAACGACAGGTATCACTCACAATGCCAATGATAATGCAGGTGATAACGCTCTTGCAACCATTTTGAAAAAGATGGAGGAAATGGAGAACGAGAATAAGGCGCTCCGAAATCAATTGAAAGAACACCAAGAAAGGGTCGATAAAATACCAGGCGCCCCAAAACTGTTATCGAAAAGAGACGCCGGCCGGTTCATCGAGCAGCCATACAGTGATGATGTAGCCCCTCATGTCATACCGAAAACATTCAAAGTGCTACCATACCTAAGAATATACGATAGCACGACTGACCCTAAAGATCATGTGACTCACTACGTCACCTCCGTGAAAGGCAATGATCTTGCTAAAGAACAAGTATTCTCCATTTTGTTGAAGAAATTAGGTGAAACCCTCACAGGAGGAGATTTGACATGGTATTCACAACTGTCTGCACATTCCATTGAAACTTTTGAAGAGATGGCCGATAAGTTCGTAACGGTCCATGATGGGGCCAAGAAAGCCGAGGCAAGAGTGAACGACATATTTTCTATTAAACAGTCTCCTGGAGAGGGACTGAGGGACTTCCTTTCTCGTTTCAACCGAGTAAGGATGACCCTGCCAAACATGTCAGAAGGGATGACTGTCGCAACCTTCCAGAACGGGCTGAGCAGGGATGATTCAAGGGCGACTAAAAAGCTATTGAGTCGAGTGATGAAGTATCCCGCAATCACTTAGGATACAATACACAACGCATATTGTGACGAGGTCCGAGTAGACGAGGATGACCTCAATGGACCAACTCATTGACTGACCCCGGTACAGGCCGAATCCAGAAAAGATTGAAGAAATGTTACAATAAGGGACCTCGCAACTCCGCAACCCGACAAGGAGCGACATCAACCATATGTCAGAGCGGTTGTTGTCCTCTTCTCCCTCCACGAAGAAGGCCCACCCAGATCAAGGACAGGGACTCACCGAAATGAAAGAGGTATGCCTCCTTTATTATCTTCTCATAACTTTTGTGTGTCACCTACAAAAATAGTCTATGCCTTGGAGAAACTCGGACCAAAGGTGAAATGGCCACAAAATATGAGGTCAAACCCGAGTACTAGAAAATCGGATGCCCTTTGCGAGTTCCATCAAGAACAAGGGAACAAAACCGAAGATTGTATCGCCCTAAGATAGGAGGTTGTAAACATGTTATGACCGGGACACCTCAAAGAGTTGCTGAGCAATCGGAAAAGGACCAACTTTGCTAGAGGACGTGAACAATATCAAGGACCATTGAAACCGCCCTCACCAACCCGCACTGTCCACATGATTATCAGTAGCAGCGACGATGCTTTCATCAACAACATGAAGTTCGCCACTACCCACAAGCTCAAACATTCAATCACCGGTGAATGGTATGACAAACTCGAAGAAAGTATCATCTTCGATAAATCGGATATCAATGGTTTGGTTTTTCCTCACTATGATGCCCTTGTTATTACTTTACGAATTCTAGATAATGATGTGAGATGCATTATGGTAGACGATGGGAGCGGCACGTGCATTATCGACGCTCGAGTACTTGCACAAATGAAACTCGAGGATAAGATAGGATCGTGTTGCATCACACTAACTGGTTTTAATAATGCAGTCGAGCGGACATCTGGCGAAATCACACTCCTTGTTATGGCATGTGGCGTTACTCTGGAAACCACATTCCACATCATGGACCAATACACACCATACAACGCCATAATATGGCAACAATGGATACACACCATGAGGGCCATGCCCTCCAGCTTATACCAGGTCATAAAACTCCCAACTCCATGGGGAATATTCAGCATATGGGGAGGGGGGAACAACGCATATCCCGAGAATGCGATTGCATCTCCCTTGACTGCACGGTCACTCAACAGACGAAGGATAAAGAAAAAGAGGCATAACAATCAATAGGGTCGAGGTTGATATGTGACAATAGTGAAGACGTCATCAGAGATCCTGATATGGTCGAAGCTGCAGAATCGACCATAGAAGACCTTGATCATTCAATTAGACACCAACGATCATAGCAAGAAAGCTTACATCGGCTGCAAACTTCAGGAAGGAGGTAAATTTCGTCAACTCTTAACTACTAACGCAGATTTGTTTGCTTTTAGTCACGCCGACTTGCGGGGTATCCCAAAGAAAATCTCCATGCACAAGCTAAATGTCGACCCATTCCAACCCCCCCCCCCCAGTGAGGTAGGTCAGGTGTAAGTTCAACTCCGCAATTAATGACGCGGTATGGGAAGAAGTGGAAAAACTATTAGAAAATGGCTCCATCAAGGAGTCGAAGTACCCCCAGTAGGTTGCCAACATGGTAAGGGTGAAAAAGAAGAATGGGAAATGGCGAATGTGCGTAGATTTCACAGATTTGAACAAAGCATGCCCCAAGGATTCGTTTTTATTACCCCATATCAACTAACTCTGAGACGCAACGACCGGGCATGAATTACTAAGCTTCTTGGATGCTTATTCAGGCTATAATGAAATCCTCATTGTTGATACCCAATTTTTCCTATATATATTTTTATATACATATATACCTTCAAAATAGCACGCACATATATGCATATATAAGTATGCACAACGTTTTTATATTTTTCCTATATTTTTAAAGGCTATAAATTGATTTATTTCTTCCCCTTTTACTTATACAATTTCCAATAATTATCCCTTAAATTAGTTGTTGTGGAAATTTAGCCATCTAAATCCTATATTTATGCCAAATAGTGCTTAAATATTTTCTGTGCATTTTTATAATTGCATTTATATTTTTAAAGCCAATTTGCATATAATTGCAATATTAGCCATATTAATGTATAATTACATTTATATACATAAAATGATCTTCTATATTTTTAAAATATTAAATATCTATTTTAAATTATTTTAGTGCACGAAATTATTTTTTATAAATCATTATTATTTATTATAAATTATATAGGGTTAAATTGGCTATTTAAAATTTAGCTTGTATTTCAATTTTAGCCTCAATTCAACCCAATACCCCAGCCCAATTTTAGATCTACTTACAAGACCCAGGCCCTAAATACACCTACCCAACCCAAAACTCATCAGATCATCGTCGTTGATCTGAAAGATCAACGGCCCATATTTGTTCTTTCCTTTTTTATTCCAAACGACCCCCCAACCCTAACCATTTCGCCACATCCGCCGCCCTAAAATCCTCTCTGCCCTCAAAACACTCTCAACGTAACCCTAATCTTCAACCGCCGACCTCTCAACTTTGGTGACCTCTCATTGACTCTTAAGCATCCAATGTCCTCTCTCATATCATGCTTGCCTTCTCTAAGGTCTTCAAAGGCCCAGAGCCATGTCGACTTGCATCTAGGGCTCATTTCCTACCCGTTCTTGGCTATTCAAGTGTGATTTCAAGCAAAATCATTCTATATTTGCTACGTTCCTTGGATTTCTGGACAGGTTTCTTCATCTCTATATGGGTTCTTTCGAAACCCTAATTTCTTTTTTATACCTCCTAGATCTATATAGATCTAGGTCGATTTGAGTTTGTTTCTTGAATGTTTTACACTATCCTCGAGGTTCTTTCAAGAATCATGTGATTTCAAGTGTTTTCGTCTTCTTCTAAAACTAGGGTTTTCGGAACTTCTTTTTTAAAACCTTGTTTAACCGATTCTTTGTGTTTAAACTTTTATTTCTTGCATATCTTGACTGATTCTATGAGTTTACTATATCTTTAACTTGTCTATGTTGAAAGCCCTAATTTTTAGGGGTTCTTCGTTTGGTTCTGTGTATCAACATGACTGACCGGTTCTCGTTTTTGAGTTTCTGTGATTTCTCGTGACTATCTTGCCTTGATATGTTTCTATTGAGTTTCTTAGCCTAAATTTACACTGATTCTATATGCTTGTGTCCATCTTGACTGTTCAAGACTTGTCTCTTTCTCATTGAATTAGTATTGTTTAACTTTCATGCTTGCTATAGTTGTATGTCGACTCTTGACTATCCATGTCAAACTTTATTTATATGTTAAACGCTAAGTCTGTTCACGACTCTCTCTTTGACTAATTCTGAATTCCTTATTTCTTGGTTTGATTCAAAAACTTTCCTTTAAACCTTCGATTCTTTCTGTTTAAACTTGGCTTATTTGCTTATTCATGGAAACCTATGTTATTTTCCTCAAATCAGTGTTATTTTGAGTCCTTGATTCACTGATTTGCTATGGTAATACATATATGTTGATTCTCGATTATTTCCATATTTTGCAACCTTATTTAGTTTTCTTACCTTATTTGATTAACCGTGTTATTTACTGATTCTTCACTAACTGTTTCCTTAATTGAACCCTTGTGTATTTACCCCTAATTGTCTACTCTTTACCTAAGTCTTACTTGATTTTCTTTCCTTAAATATGTCATGCTCTTTACCGTTAGTTAATTACCACTTAATTAAGGGAAGACTTGCTGATTTTGTGCCTGACTGATTCTGTGGCTTCGTTAATTGTTGAGGACTGATTTCCTTTACCTTATTTTACTCTGCTCTCAACTACTATATATACTCTCCTCTATTCTCACTTCCAGACACGAACACTAGTTCAATAATTCTCTCTTACACTTAAAATCTCTCTACTCTTTCTTGTTACTTGCTACTTTTATTGAACTAGCCGGCTGTAAGCCAAGGCTAGTATTTGCACTATACCTTCTCTATACTCTGTGTTTGCTCTCCTTAATTGGTATGTCCTAATTCAATTTCAAGTCCAAAACCCTATGTGTTCTGTTATTGCTTTTATTTATTTATTTCCAGTCTTGTTCCTACTTACTATTTGGCTGTTCAATGTGTAACTAGCATGTCTAAATCATTATTTCACCTAGTATGCCTAAACTACATTGCTTAATCACTAGCATGTATGAATTCTGTCCTGTTTAACTTGTGATTAGTATGTCTAAGGATCTGCCTATTACTTTATCCATCATGCCTCAACCTGAGTTGTCCTATGTATGTAGGGATGTTTTGATCAATCTGTTTACTTAGGTTTTGGTTTAATCTGTTATGCTAAGTTGCTTAATATCTCTAGGTAACTCTGTTTCTATGTTTAATTTTTCCAAGTGTAATATGTTTCCACATGGTTGTTCTGTGATTCATGCTCTATGTCTCTACTTCCAGTTGTATGACTAATTCCTTAATCCTATAAAACTTTAGAAAAGCTTTTGTGCTCCTGTTGTTATGTGCTTCATTATGACATTGATGTGTTCTTTATGTCCCCAATTCCCACTACCCCTATGTGAATTCTATTGTTAAGAGATGTTGGACATGTCTATCCTGTAGCTAGCCTGTTTGCTTGTTGATTTTCTTTTAAAATGTTTACATTATTTTCAAACTGTTTTACTACTGATTAGTCCTTATTTTCAGAAAACTTCTTTACTTATTGAATCAATCCAGTACTATTCATGTCAAAACCTTTTCAAAACTATGTTAAGCACCCCACTCTACTCCTAGGTCTTTAAGTTCTGCCCCTCTAGTATGTGACTGTCTTGGGAAACCTATGAGATCCCTCTAAACTTTGATGCACTGGAGATGGCTCTTTCACACTACAATTACTCAGTTTTGGTTATAAAGTCTAGGTTTGAGCACTTTCCGGAATCCTTGAGATCCTTAGGGAACTCTGACGCACCTAGACAATGATATTGTCTATGGAATTTGGCATCTGAGGCTATTGGAAGTTTGGGAAATCACTTGGGCATACTTCAGGCTCCCTATAGTGTAATTTCTTCTTTTTCTTTTATCTATTTATGTAATTTATTCACCTGGTTTGTAACAAGTATTTGTAAACGAATATTGAGGTGATTAGTGAAAATGGGCGGGTAGTTACATATTTGTGGGGTAGTATTGGTAGAAACCAAGCCTATAGGATCATATTAATATACTTGTTATGTTTGTCTTACCATGCTAGAAATCATGCCTATAGGGGTTAAGTGGTTTCAATTATAGAAATCATGTCTATAGGTTTAAAAATCAACTCTTTAAGAAGATACAATACTTATAGAATGTGAATTGATTCAGTTTCTATTACAACGGGTATTTACATTTGTTTTCATTAGATATCATGCCTATAAGTTTCTAACATTAGTTCTTAACAATTAGATACCATGCCTATAGGAATTAAAAAATCAGAAATTCTACCTATAGAATAAAAATCAATAAGTCAGTTTAATTCATGTTAGTTTACTTCAAAACTGGCCTAATCAATAATTTGTTTTCCTTAAATAAATTCTTTCAAATACTGCCTTCACTGTCACTAGACAACATGCCTATAGGAACTCAAGAGTCCGTTCTAAAAAATGGTCACTACTTTACTATATCAACGTAGTTATCATGCTCTTAGGACATCACTGTTCTGCGTTTAGGCAAGCCTATAGGGCGATTTTAAATTCTGCAACTCTGAAACTCTTTTTGCTGCTTAAAGCTGTTCAGATTTAACAGGCTTAAAATCAGTAGGCAAACTGATAGGGCCATTACTTCTGAGTTTATAAAATAAACTAAAACTGAGCCTCTTATTTGCTCTTTTCTGCTTTTAGTCGCTAAGAGTCCTATGTGTTCTTGCTTGTTGCCTTAGTATTTTCTTCTTTAATCCTTAAGAGTCTGTCTAAAACTGCCTATAGGTAGAGGTCCTAATTTCCTCCAGGACCATTAAGAAGGGACGAGTAACAGCACGCAGTAGAGATTGCTAACCAACACTCACTTTAATAACCGCTAAGGGGTGGGAAGGGTAGATATAGGATATGATGACTACACTCTAATGTCACGTGTAGCCCCTCATTGAGGAGTGTTTACCGGACATTGTGTAGGGTGATCTTATAGGCTAACCAACCTAGGACCCTTCCTTTCCCAAATTCCTTTTGTTTAAAACTTTGTTTTTATATGTACACAACTCGTTCAAATCCTTTGTCTTATTATGTACAACGTGCTTTATCAGCAATTATTTGTTTCAAGTACTTATTAGTTAAAGGACTGATTCATAAATATAAGTTCGGTCGGGACCCACCGTTCTAGATCAAGAGAGGTGTCTAACACCTTCCCCTCAAGGTTATTTCGAGCCCTTACCCTAAATCTCTGGTAATGCAAACCAATCCAAGAGTTAATTGCTCTAGGTGCCCTAACGCACCTTAATTCGTTAGGTGGTGACTCTTCAAATACCCAATTCCCAAAAGGAAATGAGTTATTACCCCCCATAAATGTCGAAACCCGGACCTTTTCTTCCCCGTAAAAAAGAAAGGAAAGGAAAAAGGGGGCGCAGCAGCATGACGACTCTGCTGGGGATACATTTAGGCTCTTACCATAACGAACTTATTCTTATGAATTAGTCCAAGCATGCTTTATCGCGTACCCTTTCCCTTTGTTTTAATTTAACTGTTTGTTTTCTTTTAAGCATTTATGATTCTTTATCCCTGAAACTGACTTGTCTTTTTGTCTCTTTTTCCTGTAACTGTCTTTCAATTATTTAAAAACCGTATTTATTTTTTCTACGTGCAAATACCTGACTACATGTTGTTAATTGTTGCATAAATCATGCTCCATATCATATTCCACTTGTGCGTATCAAATTCTATATCAACGCTTAAGGAGTGGTTGCGCTCTTCCTATTTATTACCCTTAAATTCGAAAAGGCTTCTTTGCAGTAAAACCAGTCGATCAGCGGTGCAGTCGACGATTCCATGCCTTCCCCCCCCCCCCAAGTTGTCCGCTTGAGGGTACCAATCTAAAACCCCATAGTAGCCTTATTCTGGTCAAAATTGTGCATGAATCATGGTCAAACCTAGTCGGATCAATATGTTGTCCACATAATGATCCTTTAAGATAAGCCTCATCCAAAGGTCCATCGGGTTTTCCATAATCCCAACGGACACAACCATGTTCTGTGCATTAATTTGGAGAACTAAATGCTGATATGCTGACCGTAAATGTATAAATAGTCGAGTCTGGAGGGGGTAAGGCCTAACCCTTTTGTTTTGCAGAAAATGAGGAACGAGGTCCCCAGCTTTGGTATGGTTAGCACACCCTCACTCTTACTAGACTAGTGGAGGAATTTTCCATCAAATGACCAAATCAATGAATGAAAAGAGAGTGCTGCCAAATCTAGCGAGAAGCTGGAATATCTAGAATACAACCTGTTGGAATTGGAAGGAAAAGTGAGCAAGAGAGTCACCAACTGCCAGAACGCTGGGGGAAATGAAGGAGAACATTTGGCAAAGGCATTTTTACTGGTGAACCTACGCGAACTGGAGGATTTAATCAACGAGAGCATTCAACCTGAGGAAGGCCCTTCCGAGACTAAATAGATTAGGTTTACTCGCTTTCCAAATGTAATAAGGCCAAGTGCCAGTAGTGACTTATTTTATAGTCATTTTGGGATTCGTCTATTTTTATATTATGAAATGAAGCATTTATTGGCGTTTAAAGTTCTCCAAATTTATTTGTCACTAGGCCTACCTCGGGCACACCGAGGTTCCCAAATTAAGACGTGAATTTACATTTTTGCAATATGTGTGTAAATACTGAAAACATTTCATGATCCTCACTAACTTGTTACCTTTTTTGTTTTTCCTTATTTTTGATTATTCCCATCCCCTTAGGTTGGTTCACTCATACTGGCCTCATCATCGTATCATACCGGATCTAGAGGCCCTCCACCTCCTCCTCCTCCAAGCAACACAAAAGGCAGAGGAAAAGCAAAAAATGGACGACTTAAGTGGTATCCGAAAGGAGAATATTGAGAACGCAGAAACCTCAGATGGCCATAGTACTCCGGCCCCAAATGATCTGGTCTTGAGACTGGAACAAAAGATACTTTAATTGCAAGGAGAACTTGAGCAGGTTCGCAACTTGGCATACTTGTCACTCACCCTCAATGTCCCCGACATCCACCAACGAAACATAAAGAACCCAGCACCTCCTCAGAACACACAAAACCAAAATCATCCTGCGCCTAATCGATACAAAACTCCACCCCAAAATCTCAATCGACTGCCAATTCTAACTCTGCCACAACATCACCATCAACTAATTTAGTACCCACCAACCACCACTTACCACACTCCCCAAAACACACCACAACCCATTCTCGATCCCCAAAACTCCACCAATGACCATCATTACACCCAAATCCCTGACACCCATCAAAGCAACCCTATATATGTGGAAACTGTACCTCACTCTACCCAACTAATATCCTATACACCGGAATCATCGGAGAAGGATCTTCTCATTAAAAACATAGTCGAAGAACTCAAGAAGTTAACAAGCCGAGTTCAAAGTGTTGAAGGCGACAGAGGAATAGATGGTTTAAACTATGAAGACCTATTCATACATTCAGATGTGGAACTTCCTGAGGGGTACAAACCTCCCAAGTTTGAGATGTTCGACAGCACAAGTGATCCCATGGCTCATCTAAGGACCTATTGTGACAAGCTTGTCGGGGTCGGGAAAGATGAAAAGATCCGGATGAAGCTCTTTATGAGGAGTCTTACTGGGGATGCTTTGTCTTGGTATATCAGCCAAGATCCCAAGAAATGGTCCAATAGAGAACGTACCAGATGTTTTCTACATTCAGAATCTTAAGAAAAAACCTACTGAGACTTTCCGTGAGTATGCTACTCATTGGAGATCAGAAGCGGCCAAGGTCAAGCCCTCTTTGGACGAAGAACATATGAATAAATTCTTTGTCAGAGCACAGGATCCGCAATATTATGAGAGGTTGATGGTTATCGAAAATCACAAATTCTCTGACATCATCAAACTTGGAGAAATAATCAAAGAAGGAATCGAGAGCGGGATGGTAACAAACTTTGAGGCATTGCAAGCCACAAATAATGCACTACAATCAGGTGGCATATCGAAGAAGAGAGATGTTGGGGCAATAATGGTGGCCCAAGGTCCAAAATCTCCCCTTGTCTATCAAACACCTCCACCAACATATCAAACACTTCCGCCCACATATCAAACACTTCCACCCACATATCAAACAACTCTGCCTACATACCAAGCATCACCGCCTACATATCAACCCTCGTCTCCCAGATACTCTCAAACAGCCACTGTCTATCACACCTATAACTCCCAACCAGCCCATTTCCAATCACCTCCAACTCGCCAAAACTTTACAAGACCAAGACCCAACTTCGACCGCAAACCACCCAGACAATACACCACAATTGCTGAGCCCATTGACTAATTGTATGAAAGGTTGAAAACCATGGGTTACGTCACTCATGTTCCCGCTGTGGTATTAGACCATCCCAATAGGTCAATCCAAACAAAACTTGTGTGTACCATTCCGGTATAAAGGGGCACACCACGGCTGAGTGCCGAACATTAAAGGATAAAATCCAGACGTTAATTGACAATAAGGTCATACAGGCGAAGGAAGCCGCACCTAATGTCGACAACAATCCCCTCCCTGATCATAGAGATGATGGTGTACACGGGATAGAGACAAATGAAGAATGGGACCCTGAGGGGTCGATTAGGCTTATTCGAGAAGGCGATGACTTTAAAGTTGTAGTCACACTTACTCCTATTGTGGTATAGTCTCAGACACCAATCAAGGTTGAGGTAACTGCATCAGTTCCATTTGAGGTGGAGGTAGCTCCGCCTGTAGCCACCCCCTCTCCATTTGAAGTAGAAGTGGTCACACCTTTCACCATGACAGTATCAACCACACCCCCATTCAACTCAAAAGCACTACCCTGGGATTATGTTGTCGAGGCTCGGCAAAAAGGGAAGGCCAAGGTAGAGGAATCAGACGTCGTACAAGGAATGACTAGATTTGGAAGAGTCTATACACCGGAACATTTGGGAGGATCAAGTAAGGATGCCACTACTAGGCAACCTATCATTAAGACCAGGCCAGATGACCTGTGGAGGAAAGTACAGGCAAAAGAGTATTCTGTTATTGACCATCTGAACAAAGTCCTGCTCAGATAACTATTCTGTCACTATTGTAGAATTTAGAGGCACACAAGAATTCTTTGATGAAAGTGTTGAGCGAGGCTTATGTACCCAATAAAATCACTGGCAGAGAAATGACCAACATGGTAGGGCAAGTATTGGAAAGTCATAAGATTATCTTCCACGAAGATGAATTACCACCTGAAGGGCTGAATCACAATTGAGCATTGCATATTATGGTGAAATTTGAAGATAAGTTCATTCTTAGGGTCTTGGTTGATGGATGTTCAAGCCTAAATATTTGTCCATTGGACACCCTGAAAAGGTTGGACAAAGGTTTCTATGAAATACGGTTAGGAAGGATGAATGTGAAAGCTTTCGATGGGTCCTAGAGGGCCACGATCGAGGAAATCAACCTTTGCTTATAGATGGGGCCAACTTGGTTTGACGTTGAATTTCAGGTACTTGACATACCAGCCTCATATAACCTTCTGTTGGTCCGACCATAGATCCATGCCGCTGAGGTCATACCTTCCACACTACATCAAGCTCTAAAATTTGAATGGAATCGTCAGGAGGTGATCATTCACGGAGATGGGAGTAACCCCATTTACACTAGTCAAACCATCCCGGCCATTGGACATAGAAGAAGGCTAAGAGGGGAAACCTATTATCACATTGAACGGGTCAATGCCGTCGAGAAGGATAAGTGGTGGAGTAACAAAATAGAAAGCATACTAGCATGGTCTGGATATGAACTTGGCAAAGGGTTGGGAAAGAACCTCCAAAGTATCACCAAACCAATACAGCTGAAAAATCATGGTACCACCTTTGAACTTGGATATCAGTACACATGGAAAAAGTATAGAAATTGGTCGCCTCCATGGCGTGGACCGTACTACCCTCTCGAGCAACCAATGTCGTATTTGGAACAAGCTTTTCACCAAGCTGATACGATATAGGGGACTGCAGAAGAGGAAGCACTAGCCGGGTTAAAGACTTTGTTCTTGGAGGATGAGGATATGGGCTACAGTGCCATAATTGAGGATGAGGAAGAAGAAGGCCTCACTATTTAGACCATGAAAAAGGGAGTTATTCTCAGGAACTGGACTGCCACACCGTCCCGAGCCTGCCGAGTCCCTGGGTAGCTTGGCACAATTTACTTTTATAGTCATTCTAGGCATTTAAGATTTCCCGTAATTTTGTTTTAAGATTTACTTGTTTCAAACTAAATGCTCGATTTATCGAGCCATACTTTGTATGGATGATTTTTTAGTTTTAGTCAAATGCATTTGCTCTTTATTATTCACTACTATCTTTACACTTTTCCTTTCTACAACGTTATTATTACTTTTCCTGATGAACAAGTGACTGTGACATGTAATGAGGCAACGCAACATAAGAATAGCGATTCAGAGGAAGAAGATGAGATAGTCGAGGAAATTGTTAGGTAGGTTGAAAATTTTGAGAATAAGCCTAAATTCAATCTGGACGAGACCGAGGCGGTAAATTTGGGAGACATCGAGACTGTCAAGGAGACTCGCATCAACATCTACTTGTCACTGACAGAGAAGGAAGAGTACATTCGATTCCTAAAAGAGTATGAGGATATTTTCACATGGTCATATGATTGCATGACTGACCTGAGCACGTCCATAGTGGCTCATAAGCTGCCTATTAATCCCATGTGTCAACCAGTCAAGCAGAAACTTAGAAAGTTCAAACCAGACATGAGCCTGAAAATCAAGGAGGAAGTTACCGAGCAGATCAAAGTTCTCAGGGTGGTTGAGTACCCAACCTGGTTAGATAATATTGTCCCAATTCCGAAAAAGGATGGGAAGGTCATAGTATGTGTTGACTATCGGTATTTAAATAGAGCAAGTCCCAAGAACGACTTCCCACTGCCAAATATACACATCCTGATCGATAATTGCGCCAAGCATAAACTCCAATCCTTTGTAGATTGCTTCACGGGTAATCACCATATTTGGATAGATGAAGAAGATGTAGAGAAGACAGCTTTCATTACACTGTGGGGTGTATACTGTTACAAGATGATGCCATTCGGTCTGAAGAATGCTTGAGCCACTTACATGAGAGCCATGACAACCATCTTCTATGATATGATACACAAGGAAATAGAGGTGTATGTGGACGATGTCATTATCAAATCCAAGAGGGTCGCAGTTCACATAGTAGACTTGAGGAAGTTCTTTGATAGACTGAGGAGGTACAACTTGAAACTGAACCCCAAAAAGTGTGCATTCGGGGTTCCCATAGGAAAGTTATAGGGATTCATCGTCAGTCGTCGAGGGATCGACCTGGATCCATCTAAAGTCAAGGCTATTCCAGAGTTACCACCGCCTAAGAGAAAAAAGGATGTGATGAGCTTTCTGGGACGTCTCAACTACATCAGTCGCTTCATAGCACAATCCACAGTCATATGTGAACCCATCTTCAAGATGCTAAGAAAAGATGCCGAAACAAGCTGGACCGAGGATTATCAGAAATATTTTGACAAAATCAAGGAGTACCTATCCACACCGCCAATGCTAGTCCCATCAGAGCCAGGGCGGCTTTTGCTACTTTATCTATCTGTGTTGGATGGAGCCTTCGGATGTGTTTTGGGACAACATGACAAGACAGGGAGAAAGGATAAGCCATATACTACATAAGTAAGAAATTCACACCATATGAAGCATAGTACTCTCTGCTGGAATGCACTAGCTATGCTTTGACCTGGACAGCTCAGAAATTGAGGCACTACTTCTGCGCCTACACTACATATCTCATATACAGGATGGACCCTCTAAAGTACATATTCCAGAAACATATGCTGACTGGAAAGTTTGCCAAATGGAAGATACTACTAAGTGAGTTCGATATTATCTACGTAACTCAAAAGGCGGTCAAGGTACAAGCATTGGCAGATCACCTTGCTGAAAATCCGGTATAAGGAGCATACAAACCCTTGAAAACATATTTTCTTGATTAAGAAGTGTCATTCGTAGGAGAAGACATTACCGAAGCATATGACGGTTGGAGGATGTTCTTCGATGGAGCTGCAAATCTCAAAGGAGTAGGCATTAGGGCAGTTTTGGTATCAGAAACGGGTCAGTATTATCCGATATCTGCTAAACTCAGATTTCCCCTCACCAACAACATGGCAGAATACGAAGCTTGCATACTAGGACTCAACGTGGTGACATGAACATTCAGGAGCTGCTGGTGATCGGTGATTCAGATTTGCTTGTGCACCAGGTACAAAGAGAATGGGCCACCAAAAATTCCAAGATATTGCCATATCGAGGTTCACGAAGATAGAATTCCAACATCTACCCAGAATTAAAAATGAGTTTGCCGATGCACTGGCCACTTTGTCATCCATGATACAACATCCAGATAAGAATTATATTGATCCCATTCCGGTAAAGATTCATAATCAGCCGGCATATTATGCTCATGTTGAAGAAGAAACGGATGAAAAGCCTTGGTTCCATGATATCAAGGAGTACTTATCGAAAGGAGAATACCGGGAGCATGTATATCACATTCAGAAATGCACACTTCAGAGATTGTCCAATCACTTCTTCCACAACGGAGGGAACTTGTACAGAAGAACTCCTGGTTTGGGTTTACTAAGATATGTCGACGCAAAGGAAGCTTCTAAGCTACTTAAGGATGTACATGCCAGGACATGTGGCCTGCACATGAATGGTCTCGTCTTGGCTAAGAAGATACTTAGGGTCGGTTACTTTTGGATGACCATGGAAACAGATTGCATTCGATACGTCCGCAAATGCTTTCAATGTCAAGTGCATGCCAATATGATAAAAGTGCCGCCAAATGAGCTCAATGCAACAAGCTCACCTTGGCCATTCGCCACTTGGGGAATGGATATTATTGGTCTGATTGAGCTCACCTCTTCAAATGAACACAGGTTTATTCTGGTATCCATTGATTACTTCACAAAATGGGTGGAAGCTGCATCTTACAAAGCTATAACCAAGAAAGTCATCGCAGATTTTGTCAAGGATCGAATTGTTTGCCGATTCGGAGTCCCCGAGTCCATTGTTACTGATAATGCCGCCAACCTCAAAATGATTCGATGAAAGCTATGTGTGAAACTTTCAAAATCAAGCACAAGAATTCCACAGCCTATAGACTGCAGATGAATGTAGCCGTAGAAGCCGCCAACAAAAATATCAAGAAGATACTAAGCAAAATGGTAGAGAACCACAAACAATGGCATGAGAAGTTACCTTTCACTTTATTGGGATACCGCACCACGGTTCGCACATCAACCGGGACAACTCCATATATGCTGGTTTATGGTACCGAGGTTGTCATCCTAGCCGAAATAGAAATTCCTTCTTTGAGAGTCATACAGGAAGCTGAACTCAGCGATGCAGAGTGGATAAGGAGTCACTATGAACAATCAGACATCATCGATAGAAAGAGGAAGAACGCAGTGTGTCACGGCCAACTTTATCAGAATAGAATGTCTAGATCTTTCAACAAATGGGTAAAACCTAGACAGTTCACACCAGGGCGGCTGGTATTAAAGAAAATCTTCTCACATCAAGATGAAGCCAAAGGGAAATTCTCTCCCAACTAGAAAGGTCCGTACATGGGTCACAGGGTACTAACAAGAGGAGCACTCATACTCGCAGAAATGGATGGAGAAATCTGGCCAAAACCAATCAATTCAGATGCAGTCAAGAGATACTATTCTTAGAGTATTTACATTTTCTCTTCTGATGTAATTGAACTATGCTTGGCCTGATTCCCATTTAAGAGGGGATACGTAGGCAGTCTTATGGGTTCGATTATATCATAATAAAATTTTCATTTCCCCCTAAGTTCAGAAACTAGGGCAGAATTTTGAGGAGGACCCTCAAAATTCCAATATAAGAGAGCTGCAATGCCTTTGAGATATGTTATAGTCACTGGTTCATCTAAAATTACCTAACGTGTCAACATATTTCTAAATAACTCTATTATTTTTTTATCAATAATTGCATATGTTTTAAAAACTCTATTTCCGTAACAGTCAGGTGTCACCCAAGGGAACTCGAAAGGCTTTCAGAACGGAGCAAAGCAAAGTCAGCCGACAGAAGTACGAACCAACCTCCCCCTCCCCACAAAACTTACAATTTTTCTTTGAATGCAGGCACATCCGATAATGTGACAAGATCACTATCAATCAAGCCATCAAACACCGAATATATCTCCAGCTAATACATATACTACTCTTATTTGCTATATGTTATTTGCATGAAGTTAATCTTTGCCTCCATACTTGCATAAGGCTAATCCCTGCCTCCATACCTACATGAGGCTAATCTCTACCTCCATACTTGCATGAGGTTAATCCCTGCCTCCATATTTGCATGAGGCTAATCCTTGCCTCCATACTTGCATGAGGTTAATCCTTGCCTCCCTACTTGCATGAGGCTAATCCTTGCCTCCCTACTTGTGTGAGGCTAATCCTTGCCTCCATACTTGCATGAGGCTAATCCCTGTCTCCATAATTGCATAAGGCTAATCCTTGCCTCCATATTTGCATGAGGCTAATCCCTGCCTTCATACTTGCATGAGGCTAATCCCTACCTCCCTATCTGCATGAGGCTAATCCTTGCCTCCATACCTGCATGAGGCTAATCCCTGCCTCCCAATTTGCATGAGACTAATCCTTGCCTCCATACCCGCATGAGGCTAATCCCTGCCTCCATACCTACATGAGGCTAATCCCTGCCCCCAATTTGCATGAGGCTAACCCTTGCCTCCATACCTGCATGAGGCTAATCATTGCCTCCACATTCACATGGGACTAAGCACTATCCCTTTTCGCACACATATTACTCTATTTTACTATCTATTTGTTTTTCAATCGGGCTAAGCTTTGTCCTCCATTTTACAAGACTAAGCCTTGTCTTATCATTACTACATATTATGGGCTGAAATATCGCCAATCTATTTTAAGGCATCATAGTCTAAAGGCATCATCCTCATAGCTGGAAGACACCATGCCATGACCTAAGGATCTCTCTCAAACTTGCATATCATTATTCAAAGGCTTCATGGTTTGGAGGCACCATTTTTATGGCCCAAGAACATCATTTCATTGCCCGCGAATCCCTCACTAAACAATTCATGGACCAGGACGTCTTGGTCCAAGGACGTCATCTTTAACCGTCCAAAGACAACCTTCATGGTCCAAAGGGAATCTACATCATGTTTTAAATTTTCGCAAATACATGTTTGTAGCATCTTTTATCTACAGGTAACCAGTAAGCAACTGCTATCCTAGCATGAGCGATCAAGCTCCAGTTCCTTCAACTGTCCCGAACATTAACCGCTCACCATAGCCGCTTCGGCACCTCGTGTGCGTTCTTGCAATCATTCCAAAGCATCCCGCCGATCAAAATTGGCCATCATTTCTTTATACGAAAACTCTTTCATCCTTCCCGAGTAAAGAGGGGCAGCTGTTGATACTCAATTTTTCCCTATATATATTTTTGTATACATATATACCTTCAAAATAGCACATATATGCATATATAAGCATGAACAAGGTTTTTATAATTTTTTCTATATTTTTAAAGGCTTTAAATTGATTTATTTCTTCTCCTTTTACTTATAAACTTTCCAATAATTATCCCTCAAATTAGTTGTTGTGGCAATTTAGCCATCTAAATCCAAAATAGTGCTTAAATATTTTTCGTGCATTTTTATAATTGCATTTATATTGTTAAAGCCAATTTGCATATAATTGAAATGTTAGCCCTATTAATGTACAATTATATTTATATACATAAAATGATCTTCTATATTTTTAAAATGTTAAATATCTATTTTAAATCATTTTAGTATACGAAATTATTTTTTAGACATCATCTATTATTTATTATAAATTATATAGGGTTAAATTAGTTATTTAAAACTTAGCCAAATTGTATTTCAATTTTATCCTTAATTCAACCCAATACCCCAGCCCAATTTCAGATCTAATTACCCGACCCAGGCCTTAAATACACCTACCCGACCCAAAACCCATCAGATCATCGCCGTTGATCTGAAAGATCAACGGCCCATATTTGTTCTTTCCCTTTTTATTCCAAAAAACCCCCCAACCCTAACCATTTCTCCACATCTGCCGCCCTAAAATCCTCTCTGCCCTCAAAACACTCTCAACCTAACCCTAATCTTCAACCGCCGACCTCCAATCTCTGGTGACCTCTCATCGACTCTTAAGCCTCCAATGGCTTCTCTCATGCCATGCTTGCCTTCTCTAAGGACTTTAAGGGCCCAAGGCCATGCCGACTTGTATCTAGGGCTCATCTCCTGCCTGTTCTTGGCTATTCCAGTGTGATTTCAAGCAAAATCATTCTATATTTGCTACGATATCCTTGGATTTCTGGACAGCTTTCTTCATCTTTATATGGGTTCTTTCGAAACCCTAATTTCTTTTTAATACCTCCTAGATCTGTGGAGATCTAGGATGATTTGAGTTTGTTTCTTGAATGTTTTACACTATCCTCGAGGTTCTTTACAAGAATCATGTGATTTCAAGTGTTTTCGTCTTCTTCTAAAACTAGGGTTTTCAGAACTTCTTTTTAAAACCTTGTTTAACTGATTCTTTGTGTTTAAACTTCTATTTCTTGCATATCTTGACTGATTCTATGAGTTTACTACATCTTTAACTTGTCTATATTGAAAGCCCTAATTTTTAGGGGTTCTTCGTTTGGTTCTGTGTATCAGCATGACTGACCGGTTCTCGTTTTTGAGTTTCTGTGATTATTCGTTACTATCTTGTCTTGATATGTTTCTACTGAGTTTCTTAGCCTAAATTTACACTGATTCTATATGTTTGTGTCCATCTTGACTGTTCAAGATTTGCCTCTTTCTCATTGAATTAGTATTGTTTAACTTTCATGCTTTCTATAGTTGTATGTCGACTCTTGACTATCCATGTCTAACTTTATTTATATGCTAAACGCTAAGTCTGTTCACAACTCTCTCTTTGACTGATTCTGAATTCCTTATTTCTTGGTTTGATTCGAAAACTTTCCTTTAAACCTTCGATTCTTTCTGTTTAAACTTGGCTTATTTGCTTATTCATGGAAACCTATGTTATTTTCCTCAAATCAGTGTTATTTTGAGTCCTTGATTCACTGATTTTCTATGGTAATACCTATGTGCTGATTCTCGATTATTTCCATACTTTGCAACCTTATTTAGTTTTCTTACCTTATTTGATTAACCGTGTTATTTACTGATTCTTAACTAACTGTTTCCTTAATTGAACCCTTGTGTATTTACCCCTAATTGTCTACTCTGTACCTAAGTCTTACTTGATTTTCTTTCCTTAAATGTGTCATGCTCTTTACCGTTAGTTAATTACAACTTAATTAAGGGAAGACTTGCTGATTTTGTGCCTGACTGATTCTGTGGCTTCGTTAATTGTTGAGGACTGATTTCCTTTACCTTATTTTACTCTTCTCTCAACTACTATATATACTCTCCTCTATTCTCACTTCCAGACATGAACACTAGTTCAATAATTCTCTCTTACACTTAAAAGCTCTCTACTCTTTCTTGTAACTTGCTACTTTTACTAGACTAGCTGGTTGTAAGCCAAGGCTAGTTATTGCACTACACCTTCTCTATACTCTGTGTTTGCTCTCCTTAACTGGTATATCCTAATTCAATTTCAAGTTCAAAACCCTATGTGTTCTGTTATTGCTTTTGTTCATTGATTTCCAGTCTTGTTCCTACTCATTATTTGGTTGTTCAATGTGTAACTAACATATCTAAATCATTGTTTCACCTAGCATGCCTAAACTACACTGCTTAATCACTAGCATGTATGAATTCTATCCTATTTAACTTGTGATTAGTACGTCTAAGGATCTGCCTATTGTTTTATCCATCATGCCTCAACCTGAGTTGTCCTATGTATGTCAGCATGTTTTGACCAATCTGTTTACTTAGGTTTTGGTTTAATCTGTTTTGCTAAGTTGCCTAATATCTCTAGGAAACTCTGTTTCTATGTTTAATTTTTCCAAGTGTAATATGTTTCCATATGGTTGTTCTGTGATTCATGCTCTATGTCTCTACTTCTAGTTGTATGACTAATTCCTTAATCCTATAAAACTTTAGAAAAGCTTCTGTGCTCCTGTTGTTATGTGCTTCATTATGACATTGATGTGTTTTGTATGTACCCAATTCCCACTACCCCTGTGTGATTTTTGTTGTTAAGAGATGTTGGACCTGTCTATCATATAGCCAGCCTGTTTGCTCGCTGATTATCTTTTAAAATGTTTACATTGTTTTCAAACTATTTTACTGCTGATCAGTCCTTATTTTCAGAAAACTTCTTTACTTATTGAATCAATCCAGTACTGTTCTTTTTGTCAAAACCTTTTCAAAACTATGTTAAGCACCCCACTCTACTCTTAGGTCCTTAAGTTCTGCCCCTCCAGTGTGTGACTGCCTTGGGATCCCTATGAGATCCCTCTGAACTTTGATGCACTAGAGCTGGCTATTCCACACTGCACTTACTCAATTTTGGTTATAAAGTCTAGGTGTGAGCACTGTCCGGGATCCTTGAGATCCTTAGGGAACTCTGACGCACCTAGACAATGATATTGTCTATGGAATTTGGCATCTGAGGCTATTGGAGATTTGGGAAATCACTTGGGCCTGCTTCAGGCTCCCTATAGTGTAACTTTTTTTTTTCTATTATCTATTTATGTAATTTATTCATCTGGTTTGTAACAAGCATTTGTAAACGAATATTGGGATGATTAGTGAAAAGGGGTGGGTAGTTACATATTTGTGGGGTAGTATGGGTAGAAACCTTGCCTATAGGATCATATTAATATACTTGTTATGTTTGCCTTACCATGCTAGAAACCATACCTGTAGGATCATATTAATATACTTGTTATGTTTGCCTTAACATGCTAGAAATCATGCCTATAGGGGCTAAGTGGTTCCAATAATAGAAATTATGTCTATAGGTTTAAAAATCAACTCCTTAAGTAGATACCATACTTATAGAATGTAATCAAGTTCAGTTTCTATTACAACGGGTATTTACATTTATTTTTATTAGATATCATGCCTTTAAGTTTCTAACATCAGTTCTTAACAATTAGATACCATGCCCATAGGAATTAAAAAATTAGAAATTCTGCCTATATAATAAAAATCAATAAGTCAGTTCAATTCATGTTAGTTTACTTCGAAACTTGCCTAATCAATAGTTTGTTTTCCTTAAATGAATTCTTTCAAATACTGCCTTCACTGCCACTAGACAGCATGCCTATAGGAACTCAAGAGTCCATTCTAAAAACTGTTCACTACTTTACTATATCAACATAGTTATCATGCTCTTAGGACATCACTGTTCTGCGTTTAGGCAAGCCTATAGGGCGATTTTAAATTCTGCAACTCTAAAACTCTTTTTGCTGCTTAAAGCTGTTCAGATTTAACATGCTTAAAATCAGTAGGAAAACTAATAGGACCATTACTTCTAAGTTTATAAAATAAACTGCATATCTTCTATGTTATGATATTCATTTAGACATCATGCCTTAGGAACCTGTTTAATAATATTACCCTTATATGTGTTTGAGTCGTGTTGTTACATGCCTTATCTATGGAGGTAAAACTGAGCCTCTTATTTGCTCCTTTCTGCTTTTATTTTCTAAGTAACTATGTGTTCTTTCTTGTCGCCTTAGTATTTTCTCCTTTAAACCTTAGGGGTCTGTCTAGAACTACCTATAGGTAGAGGTTCTAATTTCCTCCAGGACCACTAAGAAGGGACGAGTAATAACACACAATAGAGATCGCTAACCAATACTCGCTTTAATAACCGCTAAGGGTTGGGAAGGATAGATATGGAATATGATGACTAAGCGCTAATATCATGTGTAGCCCCTCATTGAGGAGTGTTTACCAGACATTGTGTGGGGTCATCCTGTAGACTAACCAATCTAGGACCCCTCCTTTCCCAAATTTCTTTTGTTTAAAACTTTGTTTTTATATGTACACAACTCGTTCAAATCCTTTGTCTTATTATGTACAACGTGCTTTATCTACAATTATTTGTTTCGAGTACTTATTCGTTAAAGGACTAATTCATAAGTATAAGTTCGGTCGGGACCCACCGTTGTGGACCGAGAGGGGTGCCTAACACCTTCCCCTCAAGGTTATTTCGAGCCCTTACCCTAAATCTCTAGTAATGCAAACCAATCCAAGAGTTAATCGCTATAGGTGCCCAAATGCACCTTAATCCATGAGGTGGCGACTCTTCAAATACCCAATTTCCAAAAGGAAATGAGTTATTACCTCCCATAAATGTCGAAACCCGAACCTTTTATTCACCGTAAAAAATGGAGGAAAGGAAAAAGGGGGCGCGATACTCATGGAAGAAGATCAGGAAAAAACCACATTCATCACCCATTAAAGGACGTACTGCTACCGGGTCATGCCCTTCGGGCTGAAAAATGCAGGGATGACTTACTAAAAGTTGGTGAAAAGGATGTTGAAATACCAACTCGACAAAACGATAAAAGTCTATATAGACGTCATGCTAGCCAAGTCCAAAAGGAAAGAATATACATCAATCATTTGAGAGAGACCTTTGACATACTCAGACGATATAGAATGAAACTAAACCCCGAAAAGTGTGCGTTCAGCGTGGCCTTAAGAAACTTTCTAGGTTTCTTGGTATCACAATAAGGAATTGAGGTCAATCTTGATCAAATCAAAACCATCGAGGGAATGCCAGAACACTTGACCACCAAAAACTAGGTTCAGAGGTTAACTGGCTGTATTGCCCCCTTTGAAGATTCATTTCATGATCATCGGATATATAGGTATCACATGTTCTTCGACGTACTCAAGAAGGATAACGACCTCCAATAAACTTTTGAGTGTGCCCAGGCCCTGAAGAAGTTGAAGGCATATTTGTCGTCACCACCATTGCTTTCAAAGTTGGAACCAAGGGAACGTATCATCGTTTACCTCGTTGTATCTGAAGTAGTCGTGAGCGCAGCCCTGGTTCGAGAAAATAAAGGTACGCAGAGTCCCATCTATTACATTAGTAAAACACTAGTCTATACTAAGATGAGGTACCCTCACCTCAAAAAATTAGCTTTGGCCTTAGTCATAGCTTAGCGAAAGCTTATGTCGTATTTCTAGTACCATCCCATCTCTATCGTCACGATTCCCCCCGCCCTCCCCTGAGGACCATTTTACATAAACCCGAGATATCGGGAAGGTTGGCCAAATGGGCCATCGAACTGAGCGAGCACGATATCACATATCATCTGCGAACAGCGATAAAGTCACAAGTCCTCGCTGACTTCGTCGCCGAATTCAGCGCAAAAGTAATTCCTGAAGTCGAAAGAGAAGTCGTCCACGCTTCTCCCCAAATGCAGGATCTCTGGGTCCTGTACACTGACAGTACATCTAACACGTCAGGGTCCGGACTGGGACTCGTACTCGAAGTTCCTATAGGCGAAGTAATTCACCGGTCCATAAGGTGCCCGATGACTAACAACGGGCTGATTTTGAGGCCATAATTTCAGGTTTGAAACTAACACTCAAATACGGGGCAAGACGGTTAAAACTACGTTGTAATTCCCAACTCGTAGTCAACCAAGTCAGAGGGACTTACCAAATCAAAGAACAAAGGTTGCAAAAATACCAAACTAAAATCTGTAAGCTACTGCCCGAGTTCGACGAATATCAACTGGACCGAATTCCCCGGGCATAAAACGCCGAGGTGGATGGTCTCGCTAAACTGGCCGTAGCCACTAAAAACATCGCAACTGAAGACAAGAACGTAATCCACCTTCTCAACTCATCACTTAATCAAATCGAGGTAAGGACAATAAGCTTAACTTGGGACTGGGACAATCGTATTATTACATATTTGTAGGAAGACACACTCCCAGATGATAAAAAGAAGCCAAGAAACTGAGAATGAAAGCGGCCAAGTACAGTATTGTTCAAACAACCTATATGAAAGGACCTACGACGACCCTCTAGCAAAATTCCTAGGCCCAAATCAGATGCGACTCGTCCTTAAAGAGGTCCACCAGGGCCATTGTGGAGCTCACTCCGGCAATCGGGCTCTAGTCATATGCCTTATACGGGCAGGATACTACTAGCCCACCATGAAAAAAGAGGTTGCACACTTCGTGAAAAAATGCAAGCAATGCCAAAAGTATGCTCTGATGATTCATCAATCAGGCTAACACCTCCACTCGGTCACCTCACCTTGGTAGTTCATCAAATGGGGAATGGATATCGTAGGCCCTCTCCCGGCTAGGCGAGGTAATGTATAGTTCCTTTTGGTTTTAACTGACTATTTTTCTGAATAGGTGGAAGCAAGAGCTTTCGCCCAAATACGTGAACAAGAAGTGATCACCTTTATATAGAGGAACATCATATGCTAGTTCGGTCTTCCCAAATAGATTAGCTGCGACAACGGACCCTAGTTTATGGGGAAGAAAACCGCCGAGTTCTTTGAGAAATGGCATATCAAAAGAATACTCTTGACGCTATATCACCCCGCGGGTAACAAGTCGATATTGAACATCATGAAGAAAAAGCTTGAAGATGCCAAGGGACTGTGGCCAGAATTTTTGCCAGAAGTACCGTGGGCCCATCTAACAATGCCAAAGACGAGCACATGAGAGATGCCCTACTCTTTGATCTATGGGACTAATGAAGTAATACCAGTCGAGGTTGGAGAGCCCAGCCTAAGGAACTTGATTGCTTCCTACTCCGCACTACTAAAAAGTAGGAAGAGAGGGTCGCAATAGCGTTTACCCGATTTGTGGGTCGGGATTGATTTCCACAGGGAGCTAGAAATGGAGTCGAGTAGCTATTTAGATTGGGATTGTGTAACTGTTCCAAATATCACTTCCAATCATTTTTGGTTTTACTGTAACAAACTACTATTGTCAACTACTAATTATAAATGCAACTAGATTATGCTAAACGAGAATTGCTAAAAGTTGTATCTAATGGATAAAAAGGCACTAGGGTAGTGGCATCCTCCTAGATGTCCAATTGACGGGTAATTGCTTCTAAGGCACGATTGACATAATTGGGGAAATATGCTATAACCGCTGCACGATTTTACCCACTCTCACACCTCTCGGTAGAGAGAGTGATTTTTCCTAATTGACTTTCTCAAGACCAAATGGGTAGGCAATTTTGCTCGAACAACTAGTGTTCAAGTCGGGTAATTACTCTCTCGAGGTTTAACCCTTTAATTGGGACTATCAATTCTCTTGAGTCCATCCCAATTCCTTGTTGGGTCAATTTTGGAGACTTAGGCTCTCTTTCTCAAGAAGAACTAAGTCAACTTAGCACAAGCCAGTATTTGCAACCACCAATACCCATCAATTATCCACACTAGGGTTGAGCCACAACCCTAGCTAATAGGTTTAGCTACTCATGCTTGAAGAGAAAAACAGAGAAATAGATGAAGATAAAGACATATTAATTAATTGCTAAAGTAAATACAAAGATTCAATGATAAAAACTAAGTAAAAATGCCTAAAAGGTCTACAGATGGTCTTCTCACGAGCGCAGCTCAGTTCAAAAAATAGTTGGTGCCCTAAAAATGGAAAAATATTCTATTTATACTAAGCTGGAAAAACTGGACAAAAATGCCCCTGCAGGGTCAGTGCGGACCGCACAAAATGGTGTGCGGCTGCACTAAGCTCTTGACTCTGAAATTTTAACTCTTTGAACCCAGGCTCCGCGGACCGCGTAGAATGGACCGCCGCCACAGAGGCTTCCAATGCGATCCGCGCAAAATGGACTGCGAACCGCACAGGCTTGAACCTTGGCACTTGACATCTCTCTGAAGTTTGCTTCCGCGGACCGCATAAAATGATTGTGCGGACTGTAGTGTCTTCAATGCGGACTGCACAATATGTACTGTGGCCGCACTGCTTTGATGCCTTCAAATTTAGCTCTCTGATTCTCCTAAGTGCAGACCGCACAAAGTGTAGTGCGACCGCACTAGGCCTGTTTGTCCTGAGTTGTCTTGTCTTTGGTACTTGTGCAGGTTTCACTCCTTTTGAGCCGATCTTTGACGTTTTGTCACTTTGTTGGTCAAACCTGCAATCAAGCACAACTTATGAGCCTTTTGGGACTATTTTGTAAGAATTTATAATCAAAGTGTAAGCAAGAAGGAGCATGAAACACGTCAAAATACCTAGTTATCAACTCCCCCAAACTTAAGCTTTTGCTTGTCCTCAAGCAAACAAATAAGACCCACCCCTTAAGGGAAAATCCAAGAATTTTCAGATATCCTAGAGTAACCTCAACTAGCATCAATTGGGACTAACAATTGCCCTCAATACAAATGAATCATTAACAACATTTAGCCTTTGAAAAATCATGGATCAAGTATGACACAAGAGTATTAAGAGTTGACTCATTACATCAAAGAACTCTATCAACTACTTTGGTCATTGTGGAAGCCAAACTAACGCATCCTCAACTCTCCCTAAGCAAACCTCACATTTTAGAATATTGGCACACAAACCGAGGTTAATGGGAATTCACTCATCTCTCTCAAGAAAAGGTCACAAGTCTGGCTCTAAGTACCATATGCTTGCCCCTTATGTAAGTATCCACTAATGTAAGCTTCATTCAACTCAAGATCATATAGGGCTTTTGTGGAGTCATTGTGAAGGCTTTTGGTTCAGGGTAGGAAATGTTTTGATCTAAGTGGGTTTCATCTTCCCTTAAGCACTTCTTTTGATTCATTTGGCACACATTCTCTTGACTCTTTGAGTCATCTCACTTCTTTCTAAGGGGTTAGAGGGACACATTGTCACTCTTTCTTATGCAATTCAAACTGTTTCTCCTTTTTCAACTTTTCACGCCATTCATTCTTTTGCTTTTATTGAATCCCTTTTTAATCATTTTCACATTGAGCATTCTTTTTGTCTTTTGCTTTTCTTTCTTATTCATTGCCTTTCTTTTTCTTCATTTTTGTGCCTTTTACCACTTTGTTGCCACCCTTGTTTCTCTCCCCCAAACTTATACTTTTTCCATGTGCTCAAGGAAAGATCGGGTGCCAAGAGGGGGTATATTTTAGAACGGGTATAGGCTTGTCTCATGGTTCTTGAAAGAAAAAGGTCTAAGGCTCAAAAGGGTTAACTAAGGATCATATCATTGGTAGGCTATGGAATTTTTCAAGCTATTATTTGAATCAAGGAGGGCCTATAATCACGTCTCAAGTCAAAATTCACTTAGGATTTCGCCTCAACAAACATTCGGGGCAAGTTCTAGACCAATGGCTCGGGACTTGGATTTGCAATTCAATTACTCACCACACAAGCTAAAGGATCGCTAAAGACATAGAGTCGGGGGCCTACAACGACCTTAGATACGATTTGAGCACCCAATGGTCCCAAAAAACCACTTGATGATTATCGGTCAACACAAGAGTCTGAAGGTCACGACTTTCACCATCCTAAATACAACATTTTGTCTTTGACCATGGGATCAAAGGCAAATGTGTTAGGCCCAAGTGAAGATTTGCTTAAGGTATCCTTAACTATAAACTACTAAAAACAAAAACAAAAACGGACTCAAACCCTTAAGAAGGTTGTCACGCCATCCATCATTGGGAAGAGCCACCCGGTTCACACATCACAACACCTTTGGAAAGAACCGTGGCGTTAAGAAAACCAAAGGCTTATTGAAAATGTCCAAAACAAAACAAAAGCTACGAACATAAATAAGAGGCTAAAAACGGAATTTTTTTGCGAAAATAGAATGAATATATACATAGGGGATTTGAATATACAATGGGGATGAATATATACAATGATGTAACTTTATATACAGACCCAAATAAAGATGAAAAATGCGATAAAAGTAACTAAATATCAAATTATATAGAGACCAAATGTGAAAATCAAGAAAGCATAAAATGAATCAATATATACAGTCATCCAATAATGTGGGGCGCACCCCCTCAAATAAAAGCTGGCATTGTCCCCAATGCCAACTAGTCCAAATAAGTATCAAAAATAATAGAAAAAGGATATGAAGACTCCCTAAGTCGTGTCTGTCTGCATATGCTCATGGGTGGTCCCTGGGTCCTCTGTGTGCTCGGGAATCTCAGACTGGTTCCCAGTGGTCTGCTCTACTGCTACTGGGACCTAGGCCTGGACCTCGACAGGCTATGGAACTGGTACATCCTGTGGCTGACTGGAGGAAGCCTTTGGTGGGTCCGGCAACTGGATGATGACATCATCTGCTCTAGGGATCTTCCTCCTCTTCGGAGGCCTCTGGGGCTGCTCTGGCTATGGATGAGCTGCTGAGACTGGGTCATCGAGTAACGGGTCCAAAGGCAGTTGGTTTGCCTTCAATCTATCTACATCTACTCGCAGCTCCTTCACGGACTCCTTGGAGGACCGTGTCTTCCTAAGCTTCTTATGCTCCCGAGCAAGCTCCTTGAGAACCTTGTTATGTGAATCGACTGCCTTGGTCAATGTCTCCTGAGTAGTAATGATTTTCTTCTGGTTCTCAAGTATCTCTTTCAAAGCATCCTCTATCGACTGGGGCACCTGTGGGGCTGGAGGAGCCGACTGAGCCTCTACTGTGGTAGTCAATGTGGATAACTTGGATGAGGCAGTCTGCATCCAGTTGTTTATACTCAGAAGGGCCTGGCTTAGCCGGTGGGCAGTGATGGGATGGGCCTGGGTAGATGGGATCTCCGGGCCTGCTGATGTGGAAGGTCTGCGAGGCATCTCAGTATGAGTGGAAGTAGGCTCAGCTGGGGTCTCTACCACAACTGTCTCTTCAGACTGGCCAGTTGGGGCAAAAGCAGGGGCTTTGTAGTTCTTATCCTTGGGGTTGTCATTCCCCTTCAAGTTGTACCAGGATAACGGGGCTGTCGCTTTGACCTTGATGTCATATGGCCACTTGTCCACCTACAAGTCCCAGAAGTACATAGTAACGGTGTTGGCGAAGGGATAGTTCTGGTCGCTCTCGGCACCTACTATAAAAATGATCCGGGACATCACATTCCCCATGTTGATGGGGTACCCCTCCATAATGGAAGCAACCAAAATAGCTTGGTGGAGATGATGTGTCTGGTCATGGGTAGTAGGGTCTAACCGGCTGCACATAAATGTCTCCCAGCCCCTCGCCTCAAAGTTTAGGGTCTTTCGTAGTATTTTGACCCCAACAGTCAACCAATTCGAAACAGTACCTGGGATTGCCAAGTACTGAGCTAACCATGGACGGACCTCCTCGCCCATCTCCAACTTTTCCATATAGAGAGACTCATCTTCCTTATTGAAACACAGGTATTCGTTGAATGGCTTCCCATCAATCAACACCTTGAGGTTCCAAACCTTAGACACTTTGGAACCTTTTATGATGTGGGCTACATTACAATAGAACTCTTTGACTAAGTGTTCGTTGGCATCCACGCAGTCATCTAAGAAGTGCTCCCAACCCACTCTCATTCTGAACTGTCTATGCACGTCAGGGTTGTGGGGTAAAAGATCTCTGTCAATGAAACTTCGCTCCGGTATCAATTTTCTCATCGGCCACCACTTCCTAAATTTGTGGTACGCCACCTGGCTCACGAACCTATCCTCCCAAACTTCGGGTTTTCTAGTTCGGCCAATACCCCCAACCTGAGGCTCTCCACCCTCAGCTACCTCCTCATCCCCATGCACCTCCTCCTCACCTCCGTCTGCACTCTCCCCGAGTAATAAAGCTGTGGGGGAGGTGGAGTATTCACCACTGCCGGCTGCTGAGCCCTCAGACGACTCAGTAGAAACATGCCTTGATGCTTGGGCAGTGGGTGATGGTGGAGGAGTGTCATATGTCAATTTGAAACTTGAGTAGAAATGTGTTGGTGCTGAGTCTGAAGAGAGATCTTGGGAGGGCAGATACTCACTCCCCGACTGATCACAGGCTATATCAGCTTCCTTAATTGCCTTTCTTATTTTCGTTATGTTTTGACGAACCTGGGGAGTGAGTTTAACCAATCTCTGCTTCCCTCCCCGAAAGGAATCACCTCTGTCGGGTTGTTTGTAGCCTTTTCCTCTTTGTTTAACCATTATCTACAAACACAATCATCTTACATTGTTAATATCAATAGAATCAGTGGGCAACATTTATGCAGAAAGGATTGCAGACATATTTGAAAAGTTGCAGAAACAGCCCAGTGCGGACTGCACAAAATGGAGTGCGACCACACAGGGACCACCGCGGACCACACAAAAACTATCGCGTTCCGCACAGGGATGGGGTTCAGACTACCCTTCCTCTGAATCTGACTAGTGCGGCCCACACGAAATGGTACCACGGCTGCACTAGGCCAGTGCGGACCGCACGAAATGTAGTGCAGCCGTACTGGGAAAGGGTCACCTTGGCTCAAGATCATTAGTGCGGTCCGCACAAAGTGGTACTGCGGACCGCACAAGGGCACCGTGGTCTGCACAACGTGCCCAGAAGTGGCACTGAGTTAGGGTTCTTAGATTTGCCTTAAAGTCCAATTTTCCTCTAAATTATTGTCCCTAAACGATTTACCCAGTCCATAAAACTACTAAGTCCACAGAAATCAACCTTTAAACTAATCTAATCCTAGAGTTGAACTAATTATGGAAGGAAGAAGAAGAAGTATAAGCTAAGAAAAGGAAAATGAAAATAGAACAAAATTACAAAATTAATCATGGAAGAAATAAGTGTAATGTTACCAGATTATGAGGTGGAGTGAAGTTAATCAATGCTAAGAAAGTTTTCACGATCAATATCTGGGAATGAACAGTAATAATATGCTGTGAGATTCAATTTTTGCGAAAAGAGTAAAAGGGGGGTCCACAGGGTCTATTTATAGAAAAGCTCCTGGGCCCAGCCTCACCTACCAGTGCGGACCGCACAAAATGGACCATGGTCCACACTAGGCTGTTATGATCAAGCTTGGCCCAGTATCCCACTGCGGTCTACAAAAAACAGACCGCGGCCGTAGTGGTCCACTGTGGACCGCACAAAGTGTAGTGCGGCCACAGTGGTCAAATTCACAAAGGTATCACTTTGGCCTTCACCAGTGCGGACCGTACAGAGTGTAGTTTGGCCGCAATGACAACTTCAGAGACTGAACATTTTCTTATTATGTCTTGCACTGCCTCAACACAAACCTTGCAACATCTCATAACCAGTCAGCCCGAAAATCAGTCCTATACTACAAAGAAAATCAAAGAAAACAAGAAGAAAAACACATGGGTTGCCTTTCAAGAAGCGCCTGATTAAATGTCGCGGCACGATGCATGTTACCACCATATCACTTGAGATGAAAGAGCGCCACCATGTGGCTGTCATCAAGCTTTCCAAGATAATGCTTGACCCAGTGCCCATTAACTCTAAAGACTTCACCATTTTTATTTTTCAAATCAAGAGCACCAAAAGGGGTCACAAACACAACTTCAAACGGTCCACTCCATTTGGATTTGAGCTTTCCCGGAAACAGACGTAACCGGGAGTTGAACAAGAGAACCAAATCACCTACGTTGAACTTCTTTCCATGAGTATATTTGTCATGAAGGTACTTCATCTTGTCCTTATACAAGGACGAACTAGAGTAGGCATGGAATCTAAATTCATTGAGTTCATTGAGTTGTTCAACATGAAGATTAGCAACAACATCCCACACAAGATTCAACTTTCTCAAAGCCCACATGGCCTTGTGCTCTAACTCAAACGGAAGATGGCATGCTTTCCCAAATGCCAACCGATACGGAGACATCCTAATCGGAGTTTTGTAAGCCATCCGATAAGCCCATAGAGCGTCATCCAACTTCTTCGACCAATCGGTCCTATTTGCATTGACCGTCTTTGACAAGATACTTTTGATTTTTCTGTTGGAGACTTCCACTTGACCACTAGCTTGAGGATGATAAGGGGTCAAAACCTTATGATTGACGCCGTACTTGGAAAGCAATGTGTTGAAAGCTTTATTGCAAAAGTGAGACCCCCCATCACTAATAATCGCACGAGGAGTGCCAAACCTTATGAAGATGCTCTTTTTAAGAAATGCAACAACACTCTAGGCTTCATTGTTAGGCAAAGCCACGGCTTCAACCCATTTGAGACATAGTCAACTGCCACGAGAATATAAGTATTCCCACAAGAGCTTACAAATGGACCCATGAAATCGATGCCCCAAACATCAAAGATATCCATTTCAAGAATGGTATTGAGAGGCATCTCATCCCTTTTTGAAATTTCACCCACTCCTTGGCAATCGTCACACCACTTTACAAAATCACCCGCATCTTTGAACAAGGTGGGCCAATAGAATCCACAACTAAGAACTTTTGAGGCGGTCCTTACCCCACCATGATGTCCACCATAGGGTGAAGAATGGCAAGCCTCTAAGATACTCAATTGTTCTTCCTCCGGGACACATCTACGAATCACACCATCCGTACAAATCTTGAACAAGTATGGCACATCCCAATAGAAATCCAAACTATCCCGCTTGAGCTTCTTCCTTTGGTTAGAAGAGAGCTCACACGGGATTACTCCAGTCATAAGGTAATTTGCAACATCAGCAAACCATGGCATATCATTCATTGACACCGCAAGGAGTTGTTCATCAGGAAATGAATCATTAATCTCAAGGCCATTACAAGGCCTCCTCTCCTCCTCCAAACGGGACAAGTGGTCCACCACTTGATTCTCACTATCTTTTTGGTCCACAATTTCTAGATCAAACTCTTGAAGTAGTAATATCCATCTCATCAATCTTGCCTTGGAGTCTTTTTTTGTCATCAAGTACCTAAGGGCGGCATGATTGGTGTACACTATAATTTTGGCCCCCATAAGATATGGTCGAAACTTTTCCATTGCAAATACTATAGCCAACAACTCTTTCTCGGTGATTGTATAGTTCCTTTGAGCCTCATTCATGGTCTTGCTTGCGTAGTACATCGGATGAAACATCTTGTTAACTCTTTGACCCAAAACAGCCCAACCGCAACATCACTTGCGTCACACATGAGCTTGAAAGGCAAGCTCCAATTTAGTGCGGTAATGATAGGGGTAGTGGTCAACTTAAGCTTGAGAAACTCGAATGCTTGCATACATCCCTCATCGAACATAAACTTTGCATCCTTTTCTAGCAACTTGCACAAGGGGTGTACCACTTTTGAAAAATCTTTTATAAACCTCCAGTAAAAACTCGCGTGCCCAAGAAAACTCGTCACCCCTTTGACAGAAATGGGGGAGGAAGCCTTGAAATCGCCTCTATCTTGGCTTTGTCAACTTCAATTCCATGCTTTGTGATTTTGTGACCCAACACTATACCCTCTTCAACCATGAAATGGACTTTTTCCCAATTGAGTACAAGGTTTGTGTCTTCACCCCGGGCCAACACTCTATCCAAATTACCCAAACACTCTTCAAAGGAATCACCAACCATGCTGAAATCATCCATGAAGACCTCCAATATATCTTCCACCATGTCGGTGAAAATAGCCATCATACATCTTTGGAATGTCGCCGGAGCATTACACAATCCGAACAGCATCCGAGAGAAAGCGAAGGTTCCATACGGACAAGTAAAGGTGGTCTTCTCTTGGTCCTCCAGGGCAATTAAGATTTGATTATACCCTAAGTACCCATCCAAAAAGCAATAAAAAGCACGCCCTGCGAGACGATCAAGCATTTGGTCAAGGAATGGCAATGGGAAATGGTCCTTTCGGGTCACCTTGTTTAGCTTCCAGTAATCCATACATACCCTCCAGCCTGTGACTGTCCGAGTAGGAATAAGTTCATTGTTGTCATTGGTCACCACAGTCATACCACCCTTCTTCGGTATACATTACACCGGAGAAGTCCACGAGCTATCAGAAATGGGGTACACAACCCCGGCATCCAACCATTTGATCACCTCTTTCTTCACCACTTCTTGTATAGCCTCGTTCAATCTTCTTTGATGCTCCAAGGAAGGGTTTGCATCATCCTCCAAGATAATTTTGTGCATGCAAAATGCGGAGCTCATTCCCTGAATGTCAGCTAGACTCCATCAAATTGTCCTTTTCTGCTTTTGAAGCACCGCCAAAGTGGCCTCAACCTGCATGTTAGTCAGGCAAGAAGAAAGAATAACTGCTAAAGTAAAGTTTGAGCCCAAGAAGTCATACCTGAGGTATGGATGAAGTGGTTTCAACTTTAACACCAGTGGCTCCTCAATTGATGGTTTTGTTGGTGGATTTTTCCGGTTTTCAAGATCCAAAGACAATTTTCTAGGCTCATAAGAATAAGAGCCCATCCCATGTAAGGTATTCACGCACTCCACTCTACTTGCATCCTCATTGACATCAAGATTTAATAGCACGGCCTCGAGAGGATCCTCCACGTAGATCATAGCACTAGTATCATCCACAATCATAGCTGTGACAAGGTCTACAAATGAGCACACCTCGGTGCTATTGGGTTGCTTCATAGATTTGCAAACATGGAAAACGACCTTTTTATCTCCCACTCAGAAAGTGAGCTCACTCGCTTCAACATCAACCAATGCCTTCCCCCTTGCAAGGAAAGGTCTGCCCAAGATAATAGGAACCTCATAGTCCACTTCACAATCCAAAATGACAAAGTCGGCCGGCAAAATGAATTTGTCCACACGGACAAGCACATCATAAATAATGCCCAAAGGTCGCTTCATCGATCGATCCGCCATTTGAAGTTTCATTGAGGTTGGCCTAGGTTACCCGATACCCAAAGTTTTGAAAACCGAGTAGGGCATTAAATTGATACTAGCTCCCAAGTCACATAGAGCCTTAGCAAAATCCACACTCGCAATGGTGCAAGGAATGGTGAAAGCACCGGGATCTTCAAGCTTCGGGGCCATTGAATGCACTATAGCACTAACTTGGTGAGTCATCTTTATAGTTTCACAATCCATAGAACACTTCTTTGTAACCAAGTCTTTCATGAATTTTGCATAACCCGGCATTTGTTCAAGTGCCTCCACCAAAGGCACATTAATAGATAAGCTCTTCATCATGTCAATGAACTTTTTAAACTGATTATCATTCTTCTGCTTCGCGAGCCTTTAAGGATAAGGTGGAGGTGGCCTTGGCAAAGGAGCCTTGGCTTTTGGCACAACCGGCTCCGGCATGTCAATTATGTGTTCCCTAGACGGGTTCACATCATTTTGGGTTTCCACCTTGACTTCTTAAATATCAACCCTCACTTTATTGTTCACATTTTCATCAACCACATCTTCAACTACCAAAGGGACTTCGTCATCTTGCAACTCAACATCATCATCCATGACGTGTTTTTGCGTAGAGGCATTCACATCACCGCCTCTCCCACTTCTTGTTGTGACCGCCATAACATGATTGTTCCCACCCTTTGGGTTCACTACCGTATCACTTGGTAGAGTACCCTTCGGGCGAGTATTCAATGACTGAGAGATTTGGCCTAATTGCACCTCCAAGTTTCGGATAGAGGTGTTGTGAGAAGCTAACTATGCATCCGAATCTGCATTCCTCTTTATCATCTTCTCGAACATCATTTCAATTCTGCTCATATCATTACCAGAAGAACTAGGACCTTGAGAAGGAAAAGGATTGGATTGTTCGGTTTTGGGTACATTGAGGGCCTTTGAAAGCCTTGCCCCTGGTTGCCTTGGTTTCCATTGTTCTTTCACCCGCCTTGATTGTTGTTGTTGCCCCCAATTGTTGTTATTTCCATTCCAATTGCCTTGGTTGTTGTTTTGATTACCCCAATTATTGTTTTGGTTGTTGTTGTTCCAATTGCCACCACTTTGTTGTTGATTGCCCCAATTTCCTTGGGGTCGCCATTGTTGGTTTGAAGAGTTGCCTCTATTGCCTTGATAGTTGTTGACATATTGTACCTCTTCACTTTGGTCATCATAACCATAATTTGGACACCCATCATATTCATCAACAAATTGCTCAGAATTTCCTTGATTTTGTTGCCTCCTTTACCTTCTCTTGTTGACATACATACTAACACCCTCCAGGGCATTCACTTGGTGAGGATTCTGAACTTGTTGCAACTGTGCATTAGCCAATTGGTTCATAGTAGTAGTAAGCTCAGCTATCGCCTGCCCCTGATCATGTAATTCCTTGTGCAAATGGATAACCGTAGGGTCACCTTGAGGCACATTTGCTCTACTCTGCCATGCTGAAGAAGTATCCGCCATTTCATCAAGTACTTCACATGCCTCATCATAAGAAAGCTTCATAAAATTGCCCCCAGCCAATTGGTTAACAATGCATTGATTTGTAGTATTTATGCCCCGGTAGAAGGTTTATTGGATCATGGCCTCGGTCATATCATTATTTGGGCACTCCTTCACCATCGTTCTATACCGCTCCCAAATTTCATGCAAAGGTTCCATTGGCTCTTGCTTGAAGGCTAATATTTCATCCCGAGGTGCCGCCATATGACTAGGAGAGAAGAATTTGGCAATAAACTTATCCTCCAACTCATCCCAAGTTGTGATGGAATGGTTGGGGAGTCTCTCGAGCCAATCTAATGCCTTTCCCCGAAGTGAGAACGGTAAAAGTCTCAATCTCAACGCATCCTCGGACATATTTGCCTGCCTGCTCCCCCAGCATATATCTACGAACCCCTTGAGATGTTTTTAGGCATTTTGATTTGCAGCGCCCGTGCAGTACCCACGCTACTCAAGTAAGGTCAACATCACATTGGTTATCTGAAAATTGTCCGCCCGGATTCGGGGTGGGACAATAGCACTTGCATAGCCCTGGTTCGGTAATACTCTGGGAGCCACTCTTGGAGGAACCGGGGGAGGGACTGGAATATTGTCATTTGGATTAGCATTGGCATTCCGGCCTCTCCGTTGACCTTGAGGTGCAAGAGGCACCTCTTCTTGCTCAAGATCATCTACCTCCTCCCCTGCTATCACGTTTCCAAGAGGGTCATTAGCGTTGTTTAAAGCCATGTTGGTACCTGAGTAATGACACAAACAAGTAAATAACAAAGAAGGAAAGAAGAACAATACACAAATCTAACTAAATAGATAGCCAAAACCGTTAGCTCCCCGGTAGCGGCGCCAAAAATTGATCGCTTCCTACTCCGCACTACTGAAAAGTAAGAAAAGAGGGTCGCAATAGTTTTTACCCAATTTGTGAGTCGGGATCGATTTCCACAGGGAGCTAGAAATGGAGTCGAGTATTTATTTAGATTGGGATTGTGTAATTGTTCCAAATATCACTTCCAATCATTTTTGGTTTTTCTTTAAAAAACTACTATTATCAATTGCTAATTATAAATGCAACTAGATTATGCTAAACGAGAATTGCTAAAAGTTGTATCTAATGGATAAAAAGGCACTAGGGTAGTGGCATCCTCCTGGGTGGCCAATTGACAGGTAATTGCTTCTAAGGTAGGATTGACATGAATGGGGAAATATGCTATAACTGTTGCAAGATTTTACCCACTCTCATGCCTCTCGGTAGAGAGAGTGATTTTGCCTAATTGACTTTCTTAAGACCAAATGGGTAGGCAATTTTACTCAAGCAACTAGGGTTCAAGTCGGGTAATTACTCTTTCGAGGTTTAACCCTTTAATTGGGACTATCAATTCTCTTGAGTCCATCCCAATTCCTTGTTGGGTCATTTTTGGAGACTTAGGCTCTCTTTCTCAAGAAGAACCAAGCCAACTTAGCACAAGCCAGTGTTTGCAACCACCAATTCATAAATTAAACCATAAAATTGACCTAAATAACAAATACACATAGTCAATCTAGCCCAAAATCACAATACTCATCAATTACCCACACTAGGGTTGAGCCACAACCTAGCCAATGGGTCTAGCTACTCATTTAGAAGAGAAAAATAGAGAAATAGATGAAGATAAAGACATATTAATTAATTACTAAAGTAAATACAAAGATTCAATGATAAAAACTAAGTAAAAATGCCCAAAATGGCTACAGATGGTCTTCTCACGAGCGCAACTCAGTTTAGAACATAGTTGGTGCCCTAAAAATGGAAAAAGGTTCTATTTATACTAAGCTGGAAAAACTGGACAAAAATGCCCCTGCAGGGTCAGTGCGAACCGCACAAAATGGTGTGCGGCTGCACTAGGCTCTTGACTCTGAAATTTTAACTCTCTGAACCCAGGCTCCACGGACTGCGCAGAATGGACCGCGGTTGCGGAGGCTTCCAATGCGGTCCGCGCAAAATGGACTACGGACCGCATAGGCTTGAACCTTAGCACTTGACATCTCTATGAAGATTATTTCCGCTGACCGCATAAAATGGTTTTGCGGACCGCGGTATCTTCAGTGCGGACCGCACAATATGTACTGTGGCTTCACTGCTTTGATGCCTTCAAATTCAGCTCTCTGATTCTCCCTAGTGCGGACCGCACAAAGTGTAGTGCGGTCGCACTAGGCCTGTTTGTCCTGAGTTGTCTTGTCTTTGGTACTTGTGCAGGTTTCACTCATTTTGAGCCGATATTTGACGTCTCGTCACTTTGTTGGTCAAACCTACAATCAAGCACAACTTATGAGCCTTTTGAGACTATTTTGTAAGAATTTATAATCAAAGCGTAAGTAAGAAGGAGCATGAAACATGTCAAAATCCCTAGTTATCAGTACTCCTATGAGAGTAGACCAAGGAACGACAAAAGCAGAAGGCAGGAGCCCGGCTAACTTGAAGAACGAGGAGACATGGCCTACATAAGGATGTTCACCCAAAAACAACAAGCAGAACGCTATTATAACAAGAAGGCAAAGGTCATGCCACTCAAAGTCGGGGACTACGAGCTTAAAGCTAAAACTCAAGCGAGCAAAGACCCACAGGAAGGAAAACTAGGAACAAATTGGTACGGCCCGTACAAAATTACGGCAAAAGCGAACAAAGGGTCATTCCAACGAGAAATAATGGAAGGAAAGCTGCTACCAAACAACAGGAATATCACCCACCTCAAGTACTTCAACATTTAAGAGATAAAGCATCTCTCAAGTCGTACTCTTTTTTCCCTCACTTGATTTTTGTCCCAATTAGGTTTTCTCAAGAAGGTTTTTAACGAGGTGAAAAAGGGAACACTTCAAGTCAAAGTACGCAAAGACGGAGGCACGGCACGGTGAGTTCATTGCTCGACCTCTCAAGCACTCTCCAGGTCGACCAATGAAGGGACTCGATAGATGTGACTGGGACTGGAATGCCAGCCAACGCCTGAAAATTTGTAAATTTCTCCAAGTGTTTGAACAAAGCAGCAATTCATAAAGTTTATTTATATTTATCCAAGTGTACAAACAAGGCAAGAATGCTTAAAGTTCACGATGCCGAAAAACGCTGCACCTAGAGGCATATCTTTCCAAACTTAGGTTATGTTCGACCTCGTTCAAACTAACATCTACTAGCCCTTGGCTATAATTAAACATAGGTTATGTTTGACCTTGTTCGAATTAATACCTACCGGCCCTCGGCCATAATTAAACTTAGGTTATATTCGACCTCATTCAAATTAACACCTACCGACACTCAGCCATAATTAAACGAATGTTGTGTTCGACCTTGTTCGACCCAACACTTACTGGCGCTCGACCATAATTAAACATAGGTTATGTTCGACCTCGTTCAAATTAACACCCACCGGCCATCTGCCATAATTAAATGAAGGTTATGTTCGACCTTGTTCGAACCAGCACCTACTAGCCCGTAGCCATAAACTTAGGTTATGTTCGACCTTATTCGAACTAACATCCACTGGCCCTCAGCCATAATTGAATTTATGATATATTTGACCTTGTTCGAACTAACACCTAACGGCCCACCAACCTTTGGTTGCCACTCGCCATTAAGTGATCACGGCTATAAAATCAAGATAACCAAGCGACAAAATTAAAAAACATACAAAAACGAACCACAGGAAGAGAATCTGATGCAAATAACGAAGTTGGCATTTCATACGTAGAATATTTTTTTATAGAGGCTCATGAAGGCGCCACCAACTACACACAAAAATATACAAAAAAATCAAAAAAGAAAACTACTGGCCATTACCATCATGGCCTGCGACATCCTTGCCAACTTGGCCCTCGACATCATTGCCCCTTTTACCTTCAACACCTTTGCCATTGCCACCTTCACCCTCAGGATATGCAACGTCGTACCAGGCATTCTGCTCAAGTCAGTCTACACCTTCGTCCCTTTTGTCATCACCGGCCTCTGGTGAGCTAGGTCATATCCACAAGCAACTCGAGCTTCGCGAGCCTTAACACGAGCATCTTTGAAGACGACCTCTGAAATGGTTCCTGCCCTCATCAAATCTCTAAACACATCTAACTGGGTCTCAGCATAAATCCACTCCTCGTAAAACTTGTGAGGAACATTAGGAAAATCTGAAGTATGGGAACAGGACGGTTGAGCCAACAACTGGGCCTTCTCGAACTCTAGAGTGGTAACTCGATCGTAGAGGCCAGAAGCCTCTTTATTGAGCTCTTCAATCCTCTCATCAAGTCGTGCTTTTTTGGGCCTAGACGTCTCCAAGTCATTTTCTTACTCAAAGCGAAGAATATAGATCACTACCTCCAAAGCCTCCGCCTTCCTCAGAGCCCACGATCGAGGAAACTCCGCCTTCTCAAGATCCTCTGCCTTCTCGACAACCTCGCTGCTTAGAGCATCCGCTCTAGATTGACACTCCTCAAGCTGGGCGCAGTGAAACCACCTGGGCTTGGAGATCGCGGCATTGGCTTCGACCCCTTGTTGACTTCGAGATCTTCTTCCTTACCTCTAAGCGTCCCTTCAAGGATGCTATATTTCTCAATGACCCTCACCGGCTTGTCGTCCTTCTCCCTCAACTCATCAAGGGCCTGCAAGTTGACGCCCTTGCCAAAACACCTACGAATCTCCCAGTACTTACCACGGAACTCAAGATACTTGCGTTTTAACTCCTCGATAGAGTGACGTCGTCCAGCTCTCTAAGGGTTTTTCCTTCCATGTCAGAGCAAAGAGGGCTGAGGGCAGGGACTATGTTCTCCTTATTCTTCAATAGATCACGATCCATGGGGATCATAATAGTCCTCGTAGACCCCTTCAACCTCACCTCGAGTTGGGTAAACCCCTATTTCATTATCCTCAGTTCAGCGACATCGATGTTAAACCTGTCTCATAACCATCTTCGGCAATACCTTTATTTCTCCCATCACACGGCAACAAAATATCATCGAATGGTTGCGCAGTTGATGTCCCCTCTTGCCGCAAAATATCAGTAACCCTAGCATTTGGCCCTTCGACTTCCATCATCGCAGAAGGAAGGGGTATGCCCTTAATGACTTCCACTGATATTGGAACCTCAGACGCTAGTTCGACATCGTCTTCAAGAACTATGGTTGTTGTTTCTTATAGGGTGACATCATCCATCATAGAATCCGCAGCCCGAACAACTTCATCTCCAACGTCAACTGACCTCCTCTTACGAGGCACCAAATCCCTATCACTTGGCAATGATTCCTCCTCCTCGTCCACAAAACAGTAAAAGGGGGAGGCCGGAGGCTCCACTATCGGAATATCCACAAATAGAGAAGAAATTGAGTCTAAAACAACAGTAGGTGGGATCGAAGAGCGGGCATGCCTAGTTACAGTCGTAGAGGGGGCAGAAGCCGAAGAGGAAATAACTTTCCTCTTACGGAATGCAGGTGGGGGAGTTTTTATCCTCCTCAAAGACCCTCGGGCTGGAAATGAAAGAAGCACAAAACAAAAGAAGATCAGCCATATCAAACTATAAGAGGTAAGCGTCTAAGAGGCCAAAACAAAGAAACTCACTGGTTAGGGAAGGAGTGGGCCCAAACTTCTTAAAGTAGCCCGTCCATTCACGAATTAAGCGATGTGTGGGAGGAGTTGGCCGACCCAGTCAGAAATATCCCCGACCAAATGAGGGGGCATAGTCTTGTCTGAATAAATGAAGAGCAAGAGAGCAAAACCCACAACCAAGCAAGTAAATCAAATGCCTCAACGAAGAGGAGTTAGACACTTACAAGTATAATTCCAAGTTTCGGGAAAGCCATCTACGTTGGCCACCACGTCTTCAATTTAACGAAGAAAAAATTGTGCCAGAATTGACAGTTTGCCTTGTCGTCCATCTTCACCACCAGGCATTTTTCCCCCCGATGGCGAAGGTTTAACATTGTCCCCTTATAGAAACTAGGGGTGAAGAGATGCATCAAATGCTGAAGTGTGATCTCAACCCCAGCCAATTCCGCAAACTTAGTTAGCATCCTAATGAGCTTGCAAATATGCGGTGCAAGCTGAGCCAGGCAAATGCCATAGAAATGGCAAAACTCTGCCAACGGGAAAAGGGAAAGAGTGTAGCCGACATAGAAGGGGTAGGTGTAGAACGCACAATACCCGAGGCAGTGGACCTATACCATATCCCGCTCTATAGGGACAACCTCGGTGCGAGCGGGAATATCAAATTTGGCCCTATGATCTAATAAATCGGCCTCTTTTATCACCGACTCGAAGATCCCAGGCTCAGCATCAGACGCCGTTGAAAAATCAGACCTAACTTTCCCACCACAAGGAACTATCTTCTCCACCGTAGGGAAATCCTCATCCTTAACGGCAACAGAGACGCCCTCCACGTGATGAGGCAAACCATCGCCAAGGAGACCGGGTTATTTTCCGCGCTGGGACTAGAAGATATATTGGACACAATTCTGATGAAAGAGAGGGTATTCAAGTAGCGAAGAGTTAAAAGCAATAGGGATCGCAAGAGTGGGAAAGGAAGATACCCAATAATGGAATAAGAAGAAGAAGGCCCCGAGTTTCGATATGAGAAATCTGTAAAACGCGAGTGTGTTCCTTCACATCCCTATTTATAAGAGCTCAAGCACCGAAAATGAGAAATTATGCCATCATTACTTAGCACCTATATCGAAGCGACATATTCAATCAAGAGACGTACGCGAAATGGGGTAACGCATCGGGAAAATGTACCATAATGGTGCATGACGTCATGACGTTACTTTGATTCAGAAATGATGTAACCCTAAAAGTTGTGGTTCACGAAAGGCCACATTGTCAGCTCATCTCAAACATCGCAACCCAACCCGCTCGTCCAACCTTCTCGACCACCACGAACAAAATTCGCTCATCAAGGCCGCCTGAGGCCGGCCTCAATAAACGGAGGGACTAACTGTGCAGGTCAAAATCTGCCTTAAAGTATTTAAGACAAGGTAACGCTAAAGGAAGAGTCTTCAAGCCGTCATCAGTCAAGGTCGACTAAGAAGCAGCGAGATTCGTGATCGAGATGTCAACAATGGTCGAGGTCGAGCATCGTTGATAGTGTTATAACGGCTAGTTTGCAAAAAAGGATATTCAAGAGAATATTCTAGTGGATATTCTCTGCACTTATACTATTAAGGTTTATTAGGGACATGACTCATATAAAGATGAAAAGAGACAATGATGTAGGGTATGTGATATTCGTTTGCAAGAGCATACTTTGATAAAAAGATTCTCTCTCTCCGACTAAGATATAAACAACACCTTTTTTACCAAGATTCTTGTCCACATCATTCCAGACTTTCTACCAGATCGGCGAATAATTCGAAACATTCAAGGAATTGTCTGTCATTCATCATTGTCAGAAGGAATAACATCTATTTCCTCGTTTATTGGGTGAATCACTTCTTTATTTACTTGAATGCCATTTATTATTGTTCATTGTTATTTATTGCTCCATTATTATTCATGTCGCTTGGAATCACCATTATTATATTTCTTACAGATCTGTCCCACATTAGCCACGCTTTAATTTCATAACTCATATCTAGAAATATTATTGTTAACTAGGTTTAACCCCTTGATACATAACTTTAATTATTTGAACCAAGAGTTCTACTTTTTGGTTAAACATCTATTTGTGGGATTACAATGGGTTAACGATAGGGAGACTGCTATTGATTTTCGAGAAATCAGACTCTTAAGAGACAAAAGAAAGACGTACATAAAAATGGCTCTAGCGAGGGTGCCAGGCAAGAAGTTCAATTGTTTATGAAATTCCTGTTTGTTAAAGGCTTTACCTCCTGCTAAACCTATGTATAGTATAACATCACTATTAATATCAGATACTGTAATTATTAGCGTCCCTACAACTGAATTAAGAATTGTACAATCTAAACCTGAAGGATGTCACAGTTGATCTTGTCCAGACTAGTAATACTTCTCCGGCTAATAATTAATCCCAAATTCTTTAAAGCTATCAAAAACTTCAATTGTTTCTAATTTTAGTGATCGTTTGGCCGAGAACTCTGAGTCCTTCTCTGCAATAAAACTTAAAATGATAGAAACATGATTAAGGATTTAACTTAATTATATACGAACTGACATTACATGTTACACTACCACCGTAAATTAACTGCCGTAGGTTGTCTCTTTTATTTTTTATTGTAGGGATATGTAGTTTTGAATAACTTTATAGTGCAACTAAAAATTCTTTTATACGGCCGAACTCAGCAGCTTTAATCCAAACATAATTATATTTGACTTAAGAAATTTAAATATGTACGTACAAATTATTAATTTAGAACTTAGCAACTTAAATAAACTAGAATCTTGAACCCATAAATTTTAAATTATAGCTCCGCTTTTGATACTAATTAATTAATAGAGTATCATTCACAGAAACTTATACTCAGGGGAGGAGCTAGCGTGCCTCTTAAGGGTTCGGCGAACCCAGTAATTTCGGTCCAACTCCTGTATTTGTATGAAGAAATTCATTAAGAATGTACGAATTAACAATTTAGAACCCAGTAACTTAAAGAGATTAAAATTTCGAACTCATTAGCTTCGAATTCTGGCTCCGCCTCTGCTCATACTGCTATGGTAAAAGAGCACGCTTCTGTTTTACATGATAAGATCTAAGAATGCAGTTCTATATCTAGTAGCAACATAAAAGAACAATCCCTTAGTTACCACTCCAAGTCGATGTAAGTTTAAAAAAACTCAACGAGCATTTGTTTTTGAGCCTGACCCACCATCCCTTTTCTGCCTCCACTTTACAATAAAGCTAAAGCAAGCAAAAATAAATACTAGTACTAAATAAATAAAAAGAAAGGATCAATAAGAGGAAAACAAAATACAATCATAAAGCTTCTCAACCCCACAAGTAAGAAATACTACTAAGTAAATGTTACTCAGTTGACAATGATATATTGGTTTCTTCAACCTCTTATGAGTAAAGCAAATACGGCCTTGAAAGCCTTCAACGAAGCCTCGTTTTTTTGCACAAAAAAGGAAAAAATAAACAACTAGTGATTTGTACACTAGATCAAAAAGTAGTGAGAGAAAGAGAAAAACCCACAGAGAAGAAGATGAAGGATCGTATAGATGTTCAAAACATACAGAGAAAAGACAAAAAATAATCTTCGAGTTGAGGATCAGTCAATAATCATAAGCAGTAGCAAATGATGGCTGGAAACCCTACTAATTGGTGGAGTATGCTAATGAATGGAAATAATATGCATCAACAATCTGAGCATATTTCTTCTTCGTCTTCTTCTTCTTCGCATTTTTACGGAGCTTCTAATTCTTCTTTAGCTGATAATTCAAACCAAGATTTCCCAGCTCGCTCATTGAGCCAACTACTTCTGTAAATACATATCTTTAATTTCTCTCTCAGTCTTTTCTTTGTCATGTTTACGTAGTTTGGTTCAATTCTTGTTTACCTTTATCATGTTTCAAAGGCTGAATTTTTATTTTTATTTTTTGTCATTCCAAAAACTTTCCCCTTTGGTTGAGCTAATAATTATCATTTGATCTATTTTTTAAATTCTTCATGTTATGAGCAGAGGCGAATACAAGATCTAGAGACAACGACTCAACGCGTTCAAAATGAGTACTTATAATTTTATTATATGTACATGTATACATAGTTCAAGTAGCAAGAAACGAGTACAGTTGAACACTCAGAATTCGCCCTAAAGCAATTTTTTTCTTAATTATAATATTTTTATTTTTGAGTCTTGGTATTACCATGTTAGAGTATGACTAACGTGAAACTTTTTCCTATTAATTATGCTGTTAATTAATTACTAATCTCAATTCAAATTGCAGGAGTGGATTTTCTGGTGATGAAGAAAAGTTTGGTATTAGTCCTTTTCATCAAGGAGGAAATTCAGAAGACCAAAATTTGAATTCAGTTCATATTCCATCACCTTCTAATTTTAGGGTTAATCCTAATATTGATGATGTAAAGCCAGAGCTTGGCCAATTATACGACTATCATCATCATGTCCAAAATGAATTTCAAGCATCACTACAAGAAAAACTGGAATTATCAACGGATTTTACCAAACACGCCGCATACACGTGTCGACCTCTTGCTAATTCTTGGTCTCAACATCAAGATATGCCATCACCAGCTAGCTCTTGTATTACAACAGGTTTATTAAACCATAATGTTTTGAACTTTTCCAGTAATAAAAACAAGGGGGAACTCAAGCATCAACATCCAGACAATTCATCTGAGGTAAGAAATTAAAAAGAAAAAGGAAGATAGGGTAAAAAGTTGATTTCTACATCTCATCTTTGTATATATATATACAAGTCAATAAGTTCATCATTAACATTTTAAAAAGTAGAAAGTGATATATATAAATGCCAAAATAAGTTCATGATTACCATTACGAATTAATCATCCAAAAAGAGAGGTTAATTAATTACTACTCCTAATTTTTTTGGCTGATAATTATTAGTATTAAGTTTGAACTTAATTTAGTGGGTAATTTTTTCTTGACTTTATTGACTTTATTTTATGCCTCCATTAAAGTGTAACAGCACAAGCAGTGGTGGAATAAGTAAAAAAGCTAGGGTTCAGCATTCTTCAGCCCAACCTTCTCTAAAGGCAAATTTCTCTCCTTTAATTTAGACACTCGAATAATAACAAGAAATTATATTTACTGAAAATAATGTAGCAAAATAAAATTCCCTTGACAGAATTTTGTTGTCTTTTTTTTAAAGCAGGTAAGAAAGGAGAAGCTAGGGGATAGAATAACAGCACTTCACCAACTTGTTTCTCCATTTGGAAAGGTAAAGTAATTAATGAGAGTTTAATTTTTAACTTTCTTACACTATTAAGTCACGATATTCACAGGCGGAAAGATTTTAATTTTATGAATTCTGAATTTTGAAATAACGATTTCAAGTGCTAATAACTGATTCTAAATTTAATATTTGTTCATATTTAATGAAAAAATTAACACCTAACGGGCTTTTAACTATGCCCCAGACGATATTTACATACAATTGCTCATAAAAAGTGGTAGATAACCTAGAAAATAAGTTAGGTTAGCTACTGCAATAGGCTAAATACATTGATAATTTAAAAGTTTTTACGTTGTCAATGTATATAAGTTGAAGCAATTTAATTGTTATTAGTGTAGGACAGTTGATATAGTTTATAATGAAACTCATATTGCAGAAACACATCAAGATTCCCTTATGCTTTAATCTTACCCATAAAGCCCTGTCTTAAAGTTTTCAACACAAAAAGAAGAAAGAAAAAGAGAGAAAATTAAAGAATAAAATGGCTTTGTGTGTTTGCTGAGATAGACATGTCATGTTTCTCTTTTGCAGACTGATACAGCCTCCGTCTTGTCAGAAGCTATTGGCTACGTCAGATTCCTTCAGGGTCAAATTCAGGTCTCTTTTTTCTTCCTTTTCTACCTTATTTTCAAAAGCGCATTTAACATATATTATACTCTACTCCACATTAATAGTACTGTTACTCTATCCATTTCAATTTTGATAAGTTAGTTTGACTCGGTACGAAGTTTAAGAGAAAAGAGGGAGATTTTTGAAACTTGTGGTCTTAAAAGCTTAAGGGGTAAAAGTTTTGTGGGAGTATGACATTTGTATGCATGGGCGAAGCTACATGTTGTAAAGGGTGGTCTTACACTGCATGTATAGGTAAAATATTAGATTTTAGAGGTATATAACACAAATTGAACACTCTTTCTTGGAGATTTTTTTTCACTTCTTACAAGTTTGAACACCCTTGAGTAAATTTCTGGTTTCGCCACTGTTTGTATGGTTATAAAAGGTTCTCATCAAGGATAAAACGAGTAAAATATAATGCTTAAAGTTGGATTATTTCCAATTATAAATGTGTCAGTCTTTTTGAAACGGATAAACAAAGAAAGTATGTCATCTAAATTGAAACGGAGGGAGTATACAGTTGTAGCAGGTTAGTGCTTCTTTGTTTTTTAGGTAACTAGTTTTACTTATTATAGATAGTTAGCTGTAATTATCTTTAAGGAGTCGTTTGGTACAATGATGGGATATCCCAGGATATATGCTATGGGATTAGTTATCACACCTTTTATTTGGGAATAACTAATCCCATGATTTTAATGTAAAAGTTATACCGAAATTAGCTAATACCCCAAACCAAATATGAGTAAAAAAATAATTCCAAACTTTATCTCGGAATTATTATCTTTATCTCAGGTACGGAACGACCCCTAAGTGACCTAATAGTGTTAATTATTACGAGTCATGCACTATAATCATCTTTAAGTGAGTTGATGGTGTTATTACGGCTTATTAACTGTAATTATGTTTTAAGTGACTTGATAATACGAGAATTAAACACATCAAGGGAAAAAAAGCAGAGAATTATCTTTGCTATTTCTGGTGTAAATTTGATTTTACTTTTTGCTCTCTCGTGCACCAATGCAGGCATTAAGCTCTCCATACTTGGGGAATCCATCAGGAAGCATGGGTCACATTTCCCAACAATCAGTGAGTACCCTTTTATATAGTAGTAGCATTTTCTTTTCACATTTTCCAATGCACGACCAAGATTCTGTAGTCTCGCACATTCATATATATACACGTGCGACTGACTAATCATATGTTATTAATTGATTAATTATGAAGAATATCTCTCCCTTGAATTCAAGAAAATATATATAGTCCATTTCAGGGGCGAATGTAGAGCAAACAGTGCGGGTTCTCGTGAGCCCAATAACTTTTGCATAGACCATGTATTTATACTAAAAAATTCATTAAAAATATAAGAATATTTAGCTTGGAACCCAGTTCGTTGGTCCAGTTATCATGTAGATTAACTTGAGATTATTATAGGAACCCATAAGCTTAAAAGTCTGAATCCGCCTCGGATCTATTTCCTTTTTGATCTGTTCCAAAAAGAATGACCTCTTTCTAAATTTGGTAACAATTTAGCTTATACTTACAACTCTACCATTAATGAGAAGCTTTTATAACCACATAAATAATTTGTGCCCCTTTTTGACTTGTTTAGGACCACACATTCGAAAAGTCTTCATTTTTTCTTAAACTCTGTGTCCAGTCAAACAGGTTCACATAAATTGGAATGGGGGAGTAGTTGTTTATTACTGCCCAAACAAATTTGATACTCCCTTCGGTTCACAATAAGTGATCATTTTACCTTTTTGTTTTGATCCAACATAAGTGTCCATTTACATAATCAAGAAGGAATTAATTTTGTTTTTTCAAATTTGCTCTTATTTACATATTCTAATGTGTCAATGTAACAATTAATTAAGGTTAGTTTAGTGAATACATATTTTTTCTCTAGGAGTTCGTATTTCCTTAACGGGTATGCCAAAGATAAAATGATCACTTATGGTGGACCGGAGAAAGTATATTATGCCTGCTTAATTGGATCCCTCACTACTAAAAGCAAGCTAAGAGAGACATTACATTTGTAAATCAAGCACCATATATCGAGAGTTTCTATTCATAGAAAAATTGATCTTAAGGAGATATGAAGTTAAGTTCCCAACTTCATGAACTCCAACAATAATTGAAGTTCTTCAACTGCATGATTTCGTAATAAGGGAAAAAAAAACTAAAAGACTTAATATACAGTAGTTAGTTAAAAAAAGGGCTAAAGTTTTGAACTGGAGTCTTTTGGTTCTTGCATGTCTCATAGATACTGATTTAATTCTGATCCTTTAATTTTCATCTAGTTTTTGGATCGTAGTTGCCTGAAAAGGAGGTCCGCCATATAAGCAGGTATATATGCATGATTTTGCCTAGAGTTTAAGTTATACACATCGTCAGTGTTACGTATTTTCAATACTAACAGGTCATCTAAAGGATATCTTCAAGTAAGCCTCCATACGAAGTGAAATTTGAAACCTTGACAATAGAGCAGTTTATCTGACAGTATATATAAATTAAACTTGTACCCTGATAGTATATATATAGCTTAAACTCTTTCATGTATGTGACAAAACTGCCATTTACTGGTATCTTAATCGGCGAAAGAAATATTGAAATTATTCTACTGATCATAGCCTTAATTAGCAATTATCCAACTTCCTTTATCCTGTAGTTACAACTTACTAACTGCAAATGAATGTTTATATATAGGATTCTCAACACAAAACAAAGGATTTAAGGAGTAGAGGGTTGTGCTTGGTTCCTATTTCTTGCATGCAAAATGTAGGAAGCGACACGGGCGCCGATTACTGGGCTCCAGCTCTAGGTGGATCAGGATTTTGATGTAACGAGTGTTTACTCTGATGATGGGATTTACGTTGATACACTGACAGTGAAAAGATATTTTACACTGTTACTACCGAGACATTGATGAAGTGACGATACAATAGAGCTATATAGCCTCTATCCTCAAGGATTATTGAATATAATGATATATAACATCATCAGCAGTCATTTTCAGTATGAAAGTCAGAGCTGACTGTTGGTGATGCTATATATTTTTTCGTTTGGAATCGGGTGAAAGATTAAAGTGGTATTGTCCAATGCCATATGGTCCTATTTTCTTGAATTTCATGAATAATCATACTACAAGCTAGTTCATATATAAGTGTTGTATATGTAACTTGGAAATTAAATCACTTACCATCCGTTGATCGATCACTTCATCTTTCATTTCAAGTATATATACTTTTCTGTTTAAGTCAAATGCAGATTGGAAAGCATAACGTAGGAAAACTTTGATTCTTGGATGAGACTGGCTATCTATATACTTTTCTGTTTAAGTCAAATGCAGATTGGAAAGCATAACGTAGGAAAACTTTGATTATTGGATGAGACTGGCTGGTGACATGTGGTGTGAGATTGTCGCTACTAGAAATCCGGAAAAAAGCGACCAAAGTTGGTCTGTGAGAAAAAGCGACCAAAGTTGGTCGCTAAACTAGCGAAAATAATAAAATAAATAAAAGAAACAAAATAGCGGCCAAGGTTGGTCGCTATATTAGTCAAAATGTTGACTGGACTGGTCAGACTTTCTTGGTCAAACATTTACTGAGATTAGTGACTAATGTTGGTCGCTAAAGTGGGACCCACCTACAAAATTTTAATAATTATATTATTATTTTAAAAAGTGGGACCCACCTACAATGTTGTTCGCTAAAGTGGGACCCACCTACAAATTTTAATAATTATATTATTATTTTAAAAAAATTATAAAATATAAATATATATAATATAAAAATTGCGACCAACGTTGGTCGCAACTTAAAGGGTAGGAAGATACCGTCCAACTTTGGTCGCTTAAATGGGACCCAGTTATACAATTTTAATAATTATATTATTAATTTAAATATTATATGAAATATAATTAAATCTGATTTAAATATAGCGACCAACTTTGGTCGCTAAATTAAATTCTTGAATAAATGGCGACCAAAGTTGGTCTCTATTCAGGTCAACAATTGTCAAAATTAAAAATCACTTTTGTATTTACTATCTAAATAATATAAATGTAAGCCGTTAATACTTTTGTAATACAAGGGATGAATAGTACTACGAATCGTGCGTGTCTCTCTCTCTCTCTCTCTCTCTATATATATATATATATATATATATATATATATATATATATATATGTGTGTGTGTGTGTGTGTGTGTATTCAATATGTAGCCTTTTCTTTTCAAAATTAATGTATTGCCTTTTATTTAAAAGTAGTCTTGGAATTTACAAAAACTTCCTAAAGAAGTCTTGAAAGTACCTGTATATGCTAGTACTATGCCAATTGACTGCAGGTACGTCCTAGACAGGTTAGGTAAATATATATATATATATACTTACGCTATATTATGCACTGAGTATAAGTCTATTAGCTAATATTATATCGAATATAACTCTTATATATATAATATATACTTACGCTATATTATGCACTGAGTATAAGTCTATTAGGTAATATTATATCGAATATAGCTTATATATATATAATATATATACTTACGCTATACTATGCTCTAAGTATAAGTGTATTAGATAATACTGTATCGAATATAGCTTATATATATATAATATATACTTACGCTATGCTATGCACTAAGTATAAGTGTATTAGGTACTACTGTATCGAATATAGCTTATATATATAATATATATATATATACTTACGCTATACTATGCACTAAGTATAAGTGTATTAGGTAATACTGTATCGAATATAGCTTATATATATATATATATATATATATATATATATATAATATATACTTACGCTATACTATGCACTGAGTATAAGTGTATTAGGTCATACTGTATTGAATATAACTTGTATATATATTGTATATACTTACGCTATACTATGCACTAAGTATAAGTGTATTAGGTAATACTGTATCGAATATAGCTAATATATATATATAATATACTTATATATATACTATATATACTTACGCTATACTATGCACTAAGTATAAGTATATTAGGTAGTATTATATCGAATATAGCTTATATATATATATATATTTACGCTATACTATGCACTGAGTATAAGTGTATTAGGTAATACTGTATCGAATATAGCTTATATAATATATATATATATACTTACGCTATACTATGCACTGAGTATAAGTGTATTAGGTAATACTGTATCGAATATAGCTTATATATATATATATATATATATATATATATATATATATATATATATATATATATATATATATATATACTTACGCTATACTATGCACTAAGTATAAGTGTATTAGATAATACTGTATCGAATATAGCTTATATATATATATATATATATATATATATATAATATATAATATATATACTTACGCTATATTATGCACTAAGTATAAGTGTATTAGGTACTACTGTATCGAATATAGCTTATATATATATATAATATATATATATATACTTACGTTATACTATGCACAAAGTATAAGTGTATTAGGTAATACTGTATCGAATATAGCTTATATATATATATATATACTTACGCTATACTATGCATTGAGTATAAGTGTATTAGGTAGTATTATATCGAATATAGCTTATATATATACTTACGCTATACTATGCACTGAGTATAAGTGTATTAGGTAATAATGTATCAAATATAGCTTATATATATATAATATATATATACTTACGCTATACTATGCACTAAGTATAAGTGTATTAGGTAATATTGTATCGAATATAGCTTATATATATATATATACTATATATACTTACGCTATACTATGTGTCACACCTCCTTTTTCCGCCCCCGCAAGGGGCGAAAGAGTTTTTCCCAATTAATGGGTAATCGAAATGGGATTTGTTTGTTTATTTCAGAGTCGCCATTTGGGAGATTTAGGGTGTCCCAAGTCACCAATTTAATCCCGAATCGAGGAAAAGAATGACTCCATATTACAGTCTGCGTACCAGAAATTCGGATAAGGAATTCTGTTAACCCGGGAGAAGGTGTTAGGCATTCCCGAGTTCCGTGGTTCTAGCACGGTCGCTCAGCTGTCATATTCGGCTTGATTATCTGATTTTATACAAATGTGAACTTATGTGCAAATTTTAACTTTTTACCGCTTTCATAATTATTATTACTATTATTTTTTACAGGGAATTGCAACGTTGTGAAAATGTTTCTCGAACCGCGTCACAATCAATGTACCCGTGGTCGTCGACACACTTTGACTCCGTTGAGATTTGGATTAAAGGCGCGCCTAAAGCGACTAGCGTATCGTCTACTTTGGGTAGGGCCGTGGAATTTTGCTAAACGGTCCATCCTGAAGTCTAATCATTTTTAAAGCAAATATTTACTGAGGGCCCCGCAATTTTGTATTTTTATTCGGTGAGGCTCATTTCATTCTTACTTTTAAAAGGAATTTGCAACGTCATGGACACGCATCTCGGACCACGTCATAATCAGTGTACCCGTGATCAGAGACACATTTCGACTCCGTTGAGATTGGGATTTGGGTCACATAAATGCACACCCGTATTCAAGAAGGTAAGATTAATTAAGACGTGTCCTAAAGAAACTACGTATTGTTGTTTTAGAAAAAGGCCGTGGAAAATTCACTAAACGGCCAAATCCAAAGTCTAGTCAATGGTTATGTATTTATTGAGGGCCCCAGCGATGTGTGATTTATTTGGCGAGGCTCGTCTCATTTTTATTTTAAAGGATAAACCTAGAGTGACTACATTTCTTCTATTAAGTTTGTCTCTAAAATAAAAGAAAATCTCCCAATTAATTACATGCTGAAAAACGTAACTTATTAGTTATTAGTTTACGGCTAATGCGAATGGAAAATTGCGATCGAGTTTGTACAAAGAAAGACTGCTTTCATTCTATATTCTATTATTTAATAATACTAGAACATGAGATTGACACACCATAATATCAAAATAAATTAACTAGTCTTTGATTAATTTAAACTAACATTATTAGATGAAGAAGTTATACATATGCAACTCCATTACTCATTAATCAGTCAACTACATTTTTATACAAAGAAGGGAAAATTCTATTCAAACACAAATCTAAACAGGAGGAATTCAACAGGAACAGAGCCGGATTAATATTTCATTTCGCTTCAAGCCGAGAGTGTACAAATGTGTACCTGGAAATGGCAGTACAAGAAGAAAAGAAGGAGGAGTCAGCAGCAGTAGTAACGCAGCAACGTAACAACAACCCCACAACAGCAATTTGAACCAGAATTAAAACCCAGGAAAATTTGAAGAATATCAAGCAAGCTCGATAGAACAAACCCAAAAGTTTGTAAAAGACTTAAACAGCAACAAACCACATCACTACAAACATACCCAAACCCACGTGTATTAAACCCGAAACTAAACTCGTTTCTCACTTTGTTTTTGTTTTCTCTTTTTTAAACTCTCTAACACTCTTGAAATTTTTCAAAATGTATTCCTCTCTCAAAATAATCCTAAAAAATCTTTCAAGTTCAAGTATAAGTCTTCCTCCTCTAAGTCTTAGTCCTTAAGAATGTGTCAAATGACTCTATTTATAACAAGACTTTTGTCTTGAATCCCCAACCCGAAATATTCCCCCAATTGCATGCTTTGTCTCTGCTATTTAATGTTTTCTTTATTTTAAACTCTTGTCCCACATGCTTAACATAAATAATTACATTATTCTCACCCCACTACATTATGTCTTGTCTCCCATTATATTAAACAATTATATCAACCTCACCCCATTACATCTTGTCCCCCATGCTTAACATAAACAATTACATTATTCCCCCACTAATTTATGTCTTGTCCCCCATTATATTAAATAATTGTTCAAATGTTCAATTCCAAAAATACCCCTCCGACCTTACTGAAATTACCAATTTACCCCTACACGTACTGCAATTTACCAAACTACCCCATCAGCTATAACCAATCACCTAATCAATCTCAACCAAAATATAGCAAATATAACCAATTTCTAAACAAATTCAAACAACAAATCACATGAACACAGATTGAACAACATCAAATTAATGGGGAATAAGTTAACCATATTGGGAACCAATCCTAGTTAACTTAGACCAAAAATGAATGAGCAAAGAGACAACAATATCAACAACAAAATACATGATTCAAACTAAATCAACAAATCAAAAACCAAAACCAAAAACTCACATTAAATCATTGGGGTTACAAACTAACTTCAAACAAAGATGAACATGGATTAAATCTATTTTAAACAACAAACATGACGGATTCGAATGATTTAACCAACATTAACAATTTCTGAAAAATACATAACAACACATGAAACAAACTGAAGAAACGACGAACAACGACTGACCAACGACGAACTCGAACTATGTATGGACTGTTTCGACAAACCTCGACCAAAGCTTGAATAAGCGAGATGGTGAGTCTCATTTTTTTTTGGACTGGAGGCACCGGAAAAGGGTGAAGCAGCAGCAACGCAGGAGAAGCGATGCTGGACGGGGCTTGACGTTGACGAAACAGCCGGTGAAGGCTGGCCAACGACTGTGTGTGTGCGTGCGACACACAGTCGAGCTTGGAGCGAGCTTGGAACTCACGTCGTTCATGGGAGGAGCCCTTTTTTGTTGGTTATTTTTGGTTGTAAAAGACGATGACAGAGAGGGTCTCGACGAGGCAGTTGGAGGTAGCAGCAAAAACAGCTTGGTTTTGGAGTGACAGGGTCTGTTTGGACGTAACAGAAGCAGGAGCGAGAGATGGAGGAGGCAACCATTGGAGGTTCGACGACGGGGGGAAGCTGGACGAAGCAGTAGGGGGTCGTTTGGGTGTGAAGGAGAAGGTGGTGGAGAGTTGTTGGTGCTGCTGCCGTGGACGAGGCGATGAAGAAGACGAAGCAGACGAAGCAGTGGCAGCGGGGTCGTTTGGTGTGGCTATGGAGGTCCGACGACGACTGTGTGTATGTGGTCGTTTGGACTGGGGTGGTGGTGGTTGTATCGAAGGTGTTGGAGGTGTAAGGAATGGTAGTGCGTGTGTGTAAAAGTGGCAGCCATGGATGAAGGTTGTTTGGAGGAGATGGAGAAGAAGAGGGAAAGAGAGAAAGAGATGGGGGGCGGATGGGTTTTCTTAGGTTTTAGGGTTTTTTTTTCTTTTTGTTTTGTTTGTTTTTGTCAAATGTAAGATATGGGGTGTTGGGTATTTGGGTTATGGACCGGGTCGACCCGGTTCAAAATGGACCGGGTCGTGGGGAAGGTTGGGTATTTTTTGGGTTTGTGGCTTGAATTTGAAGAAAAGCCCAATTCCGATTTTCGTTATATTTTTGCTCTCTTTTCTTCTTTTATTTTTCTAAAACTAAATTCTAAAAATCCTTAAATTATTATTAAGTTATAAAAGCGCAAATTAACTCCCAATAACAATTAACGTACAATTAATTAATAATTAAGCATAAAATTGTATATTTGGACATTAAATGCTAAAAATGCAAAAGATGCCTATTTTTGTAGTTTTCATTCTTGTAAAACAAGATTAATTATTCATAATTGTAGAATTAAATCCTACATGCAAAATGTGACATATTTTTGTATTTTTTATTAATTTAACAAATAAACATGCACAGATAAATACAAATAATTATCCAAAATGTCACAAAAATTCTCAAGATTGCACACCAAGAAAAATCATTTTATTTTGAATTTTTTGGGAGTAATTCTTTCATAGGGCAAAAATCACATGCTTACAGCTGCCCCTCTTTGCCCGAAGACACGAAGGGTTTTCGTGCAAAGATAAAGTGAGCGATTTTTGCCCATCCGAGTACTCCGTGTGAAGCATTTTTTCTAAAAAGATTTAACCGAACCTTTGCTTCAAAGGTTTCCTACATATCCCTGGCTAAAGGGGAATCAGGTTAATGTAGTTCGGGAAGTTTTGGTAGCTGGGACTACCACGGGACTGCAATGTTACTGTTGTTGCATGCTATTACCACTGCTTACCGATCTCCTTGTTACACCGTGCTTAAAAGAAAACAAGAACCTAGGCTAGACTACGGATCGTAAGATCTCATCTATCTTCAACTTGTTATTGTTGTCTTGCTTTCTTGTCGGCTTGTGTTTCCTCCGGTGTTTTTCTTCCGTGAATTTGGGGATGACACTGGCCTTTTGCCATTCTGAATACCAGTTTCATCATTTTGTTCGGTCCGCTGAGGATATGGCTTTCTTCATTAAGCTTTTCGGCGGTTCCTCTAGGGACACGGCTCTCTTCATCAGATTTGTTATGCTGGGCATAATTTAATGTTCACAGGCCGCTTCTTTCAAGACGCGTCTTTTCTTCCTTTTGACGCATGCGCTTGAATTTGTGCTGGAACCTCCTGTTGCAATCTTCTGCTTTCCGGTGCTGGGGATTTTTATTGTTTCCTGCTGGGGATTCCTGTTGTAACCTTCTGCCTTCCGGTGGGGTTACTGATTTCAAAATCTGATGTATAAGACTAAAAAGTATTCCTCTCGTTATACATGTGGGCGCCTGAGACATAAAATGTAAAGACTGAAAAGTATTCCTCTCGTTATACAGGTGGGCGCCTGAGACATGAAATGTAAAGACTGAAAAGTATTCCTCTCATTATACAGGTGGGCGCTTGAGACATGAAATGTAAAGACTGAAAGTATTCCTCTCATTATACAGGTGGGCGCCTGAGATATGAAATGTAAAGACTGAAAAGTATTCCTCTCATTATACAGGTGGCCGCCTGAGACATGAAATGTAAAGACTGAAAAGTATTCCTCTCATTATACAGGTGGGCGCCTGAGACATGAAAAGACATAAAAGTATTCCTCTCGTTATACAGGTGGGCGTCTATTGAACTAAGACATGAAAATATTCCTCTCATTATACAGGTGGGAGCCTATTGAACTAAAATATGAAAATATTCCTCTCATTATACAAGTGGGCGCCTATTGAACTAAGACATGAAAATATTCCTCTCATTATACAGGTGGGCGCCTATTGAACTAAGACATGAAAATATTCCTCTCATTATACAGGTGGGCGCCTATTTAACTAAGACATGAAAATATTCCTCTCATTATACAGGTGGGCGCCTATTTATCTAAGACATGAAAATATTCCTCTCATTATACAGGTGGGCGCCTATTTAACTAAGACATGAAAATATTCCTCTCATTATACAGGTGGGCGCCTATTTATCTAAGACATGAAAATATTCCTCTCATTATACAGGTGGGCGCCTATTTAACTAAGACATGAAAATATTCCTCTCATTATACAGGTGGGCGCCTATTTATCTAAGACATGAAAATATTTCTCTCATTATACAGGTGGGCGCCTATTTAACTAAGACATGAAAATATTCCTCTCATTATACAGGTGGGCGCCTATTGAACTAAAACATGAAAATATTCCTCTCATTATACAGGTGGGCGCCTATTTAACTAAGACATGAAAATATTCCTCTAATTATACAGGTGGGCGCCTATCTTCAACAACAACTTTGAAAATAAAATCTTATTTGAGGGCGGATGAACCCAACATATCCTATTTGAGGGCGGATGAACCCAACATATCCTATTCGAGGGCGGATGAACCCAACATATCCTATTCGAGGGCGGATGAACCCAACATACCCTATTCGAGGGCGGATGAACCCAAAATATCCTATTCGAGGGCGGATGAACCCAACATATCCTATTCGAGGGCGAATGAACCCAACATATCCTATTCGAGGGCGGATGAACCCAACATATCCTATTCGAGGGCGGATGAACCCAACATATCCTATTCGAGGGCGGATGAACCCAACATATCCTATTCGAGGGCGGATGAACCCAACATATCCTATTCGAGGGCGGATGAACCCAACATATCCTATTCGAGGGCGGATGAACCCAACATATCCTATTCGAGGGCGGATGAACCCAACATATCCTATTCGAGGGCGGATGAACCCAACATATCCTATTCGAGGGCGGATGAACCCAACATATCCTATTCGAGGGCGGATGAACCCAACATATCCTATTCGAGGGCGGATGAACCCAACATATCCTATTCGAGGGCGGATGAACCCAACATATCCTATTCGAGGGCGGATGAACCCAACATATCCTATTCGAGGGCGGATGAACCCAACATATCCTATTCGAGGGCGGATGAACCCAACATATCCTATTCGAGGGCGGATGAACCCAACATATCCTATTCGAGGGCGGATGAACCCAACATATCCTATTCGAGGGCGGATGAACCCAACATATCCTATTCGAGGGCGGATGAACCCAACATATCCTATTCGAGGGCGGATGAACCCAACATATCCTATTCGAGGGCGGATGAACCCAACATATCCTATTCGAGGGCGGATGAACCCAACTAGGAAGTGCATCTCATACGAGAAAAACTTGTATGAACCAAAATCAGGAAGTGCGTCTCCTAAAGCAAAATATAACCTGAAAGATCCAGCCTAGGAAGTGCATCTCCTATGGGTGAAACTTTTATGATTTTGAACTAGGAAGTGCGTCTCCTATTAATGAAAACTTAATTCAGGAAGTGCGTCTCCTATGCATGAAATAAAACTTTGGAAGTGCGTCTCCTAGGGATAAAAATAAACTCAGGAAGTGCGTCTCCTATAGGGTAAAAATGAACTTAGGAAGTGCGTCTCCTATGGGGTAGAAATGAACTTAGGAAGTGCGTCTCCTATGAATAAAAATACTTTAGGAAGTGCGTCTCCTATGAATGAAATCTTAATTTAGGAAGTGCGTCTCCTATGGGGTAAAAGTAAACTTAGGAAGTGCGTCTCCTATGGGGTAAAAGTAAACTTAGGAAGTGCGTCTCCTATGGGTAAAACTAAACTTAGGAAGTGTGTCTCCTATTGGTAAAACTAAACTTAGGAGGTGCGTCTCCTATTGGTAAAACTAAACTTAGGAAGTGTGTCTCCTATGCGGGAACCATTTCCTTAAAAACTTGTGTTGTCTTCCCTCGTAACTGCTGGGGATAACACTGCTGGGGAATTATTTACTTACCTGTTGGAGGATAAAATGTTATCAGCTGGGGATAACGCTGTCGAGGATAACACTGCTGGGGGATTCTGATTCCTTCAGAACTAGTGCTTCACTCTTCGGAAGGCTGCTGGTAATGATACTGGCCTTTTGCTTTTTCCGAGCACAAGTTTCATCCTTTTGTTCTGTCCACTGGGGAACAACTTCCTCCATTGAAACTTATTATGTTGGGGGCAACACTGGTTCAAAGACCACTTTCCTTGAGACTGGTGTTATCTTTATTCTTCCCCGAATGGGTACCTGACTTCCAGAAAATTTTCTAAATGGAAGGAAAATTTTCTGCCCCAGTTTGATAATCTCCCTTGTGGCATGCATTTCTGTCATCAATGCCATTTCCTTTACCTGTTTCAAATCAAACAAAATTTGTTAGTTTAAAACGCAGTGGTTGGTTGTGATACTCCTACTGGGATGGCTTTTTCCCTTTCTCCTTCCCTGCTCTGCATTCCAAAACTTGTTGGGGATGATATTATTTGTTGGGGATAATCCCTTTCTGCCGGGGATATCCCTCTTCTTTTGCGGCATAGCTCGGAAACTGGCATTTCCCCGAACTGTTAGTCTCGTATGAATTTCCCAAATCATGCTCATTATTCTCCTTGCTTTGTCCTTTCTTGATTTAGACCATTTGGATGTTCTAATCGGATCTGGTCTTACATAACCGGAAAGCTGATGGCAGATTTTGAAGTCATTTCTCACTTGTTCTGACCAAACAGACTCTACTGGGGAATGTTTCTATGAAAATGGAACATAATAAAAAGACAAAGGAAAAAGATGACTCTTTAACAAAAGAAACTATAAATAAAAACCTATCAAATGCAGATACCGACTCTAATAATCATGACATGCGGATGTGGCCTATCATCTGCCATCAATCGTCTTTCAAGATCTTCACTTGGCGATTCCCCATCTGATTCTTAATCTTATTCGACTTGTAGTGCCCAAAGGGTTTTCACTATCAAGCCTCTCTCATTTTGGTTTTCTCTCAGCTTTCATCGCCTTATGGTGTTCGTAAAGATTTTCACCGATAAAACTCTCTCATTTGTATCACTTTCTAGCTGGGGATTTGGAGTGTTGTCGATATGACTCTTTCTGTTGGGGATTAGAGTCCTTTCTGCTGCGGAACAGAGTGTTATGTTCACCGGTAAGACTCTCATTTGTCTGACTTGGCATCTTTTGAAGACTGATCAGAAGGTCTTTCTTTGGACCGTAATGTGGGGTTTTGGATAGGGCTAGAAAGAAAGGGTATTAAAGGCTCAAAAAAACAAATCAGTTTGGGGTTCAAAATTACAACCTTCGGAACCGTATTTGTTTACAACAAGCGCAACCCTTGCCCCAGTTTCTTACTTGGGGATTTTTTATTTTTGTTATACTATGTTACATTATGCATACTATGCGCATTATGCACCCTATGCACCCTATGACCGAGCCGTGAGGCGCCTACGTATCCTATTTGAGGAATCAGGTCAAACGTAGTTCCCAATTCCTCTGTTTTCTTCTGACTTTCTTTTGTTTTTGTCATTATTTTTTTTTCATTTTTTCTTTTGTTGTTGTTTTTTTTTTTTTTTGCTTTCTTTTTTTTTTTCTTCTTTTCTTTTTTTTTCTTCCACGTTTGTGTTTCTAACCTGTTGTTACCGATTCCGAATGAGGGGTATGAAAAGAAAAATAAATAAGGCTCAAAAGGGGTAACGAAGGATAAAGTGTTTAGGTAGCAGAACAAAATGCCTTCGTCATTCCAGTCTTCAAAACACGCTAAGTGCAAACAATACAATTAAACAAAGATTTGTAGCCTCTTCTGATGGTGCTGGACTTGACAATTATATTCACACATTTGCTTTTTCATTTGTCCTCTCTAAAGCACCGTTTGGCAACACTCTCACTCCCATTATCATGAACGACCCTCATGTCAATTTGGCGAATCCTGCTTTTAACGGTTTTCTTTGTGTTTTACTTGCCCTAGTTCTGTATGACTTGAGCTCCTAATAATCTCAAACCGTCCTTGTTTCCTTTAAATGTTCTGATCAACTTTCCAGGGTTTTATGATTAACTTTTAAGATTAGGCCCAAACTGTGTGCGTATGTCATGTCACTAGAATCGGCGCTGAACAAAAATGATAAAAGGACTAAACAAAAAGATGACTGGAAGTAATAAAAAGACCAGATTTTGCATTAGACTACCGGCGAAATGGTTTGAATAACAAAACAAACAAAAACAAACCAGAAAACAAACCAGAATAAAATCCTAAAACAACCTGGACAAAACTTTGCTATGACAAAATGGAAAGATAAGAAATTTTGACACAAGACAATATCCGAATTACAACCCTAATAATCCGGACAACAGAAATGACAACAAAATAAGCCACCAAAAGCTTCTCTCTTGCTAACCAAGGAACGGAGCGTCCTCCCACTTTATCAAAACTGGCATCCTAGCCATTGAGCTTCGCATCTGTATTGCCCAGACCATTACCAACTTCAATATCATCAACTTTAGTCAACAAGTCCCCGATAGGATTCGAGTGCTTCAGTTATCAAGCCTTATCCCCGCAAAGTGTGTATCATGATGTGCAGGTAAAGGATTCTGTGCGATATTTTGGGTGTCATTGTCTTGGATCACAATCAGGGTTTCCTGGATCTTGTGTTTCCGGCTTACCACAAACCAACCACCTTAGCTTTCTTGCGATTCAAAACAAAACAGGTTAGAATGGACTCAGTCGGTCTTCATTATTAAGATCTTTTTTTTCTCTCTCTTTTTTTTTTCATTTTTTTTTCTCTTTTTTTTGTTGTGGTCGAATCTATGGAGATTGCCTACGTATCATGACCCCGCATGAATCAGACCTTGCGTAGTTCGGACCAATAAAAGATAAACAATAATAAACATTTTTTCAATTTTCATATTAAAACAAACTGGGTTTCAAAGGTTTGAAGATGACCTACAAACTCGAAAATCAAACAACCCACATATTCTAATCAAAAGATTTACAAACTCCAAAAACAAATGGCCAACTTCCTTTCTCCGTTTGACAAATGCAACCAAACGGTTATTTTTGCAAACGTGGCCCCTTCCAAATTTTACATGAATTTTGAGGCCGAGGAGGATTATTTTATGACACTTTACAAACTTGTCCATTCTTTTACGAAAATAACCTTTCGACAACTGAAAGATACTCTAAGGCTATTTTGGCAAGAACGGTTTAAGACGCGGCCGAAGCTGGCTCGGCTTATTTTTGACTAAAAATCCAAACGGTATTCACCTGACCGCTGACTCTTTTTTTTTTCAAATTACAATAAAAACCTGGTGTTGCAAACACGGCCCTTCAACGCCTCGGGGACGAAGATTTTTAAGGTTGTGTGGGTCAACTTGACCAAAATCCTAAACATGACCCAAAAGGTGGCAGTTTATGCAAAGTCAGCCTTCCAACGTCCCTTTCGGGAACATTCGGCTATTTTTGACAAAACAGCATCACCCGACTTATTTATGACTCTTTTTATCGTTTTTCAACATAGAAAACTCAATATTGCAAACACGGCGTTTCAACGCCTCGGGGATGAAGATTTTTAAGGCTGTGTGGGTCAACTGAACCAAATCTTAAACATGACCCAAAAATTGGCTGTTTATGCAAAGTCAACCTTCCGGCGTCCCTTTCGGGAACATTCGGCTATTTTTGACAAAACAACATCACCCGACTTATTTATGACAAAATTAAAATTTTGACATGTTTTTTTTATTATTATTTATTTATTTTTGGCTATTTTAGCAAAAGGGGAGGTTGGACCCGATGAGGGTTGCCTACATATCTCACATCCGGTGAGAATCAAACCCGCGTAGTTCGGGAAGATCATGAATAAGTAAATGAACTAACTTTTTATTTTATTTTATTTTATTTTATTTTTTGAAGGAAAGACTTATAAAGAAGAAAGGGAGCATTTTAGCAAAGAAGGATTTCTAAGAAAATATTTTTGGAATTTTACTTTCAATGAAAGAAATGCTTCTAAAAGTATTTTTTGAATTTTGAATTTTCTTTTCAATTTTGAAAGAAGAAGGAAAATATTTTCGGATTTTTTATTTTATTTATTTTATTTTATTTTATTTTTAAAATAATTAAAAAGACTTTCTAAAGAAGTCAATAATGGAAAATATTTTTGGATTTTTTGTTTAGAAAATCGAGGGTCTAAAAAACTTTTCTAGACTTTTTGGCAAGACAAATATTTTTTGCAACAAATAAAGATATATATATATATATATATTTGCAACAAATAATAAAACCACTTTCAACGCCCGACTCTTTTTTTTGGCATTTTCATAAACAAATAAATAAATAAATAAATCATTTTAAAAACAAGACTCTTTTTCTTTTTCATTCTCATGGCAAGACAAACTGTTTTTTTTTTCTATTTTTTTTTTCTTGAAAAACAAGATAGAACAACGATTTTTTTTCTATTTTTCCTTTGCTTTTAATAAAACAAACTAATAAGACATTTTTTTTTCTCATTTTCTCAAAATTTCGGCAGAGTTTTGACAGTATTTGGGCATTGGTTTTTTTCAAAAATAAACAATCAATTCCCTAACCGCTATTTCTTTTTTTTTTCTTTTTTTTTTAAATTTCACAATATTCCTGATATTCAAAAATCGGTCAACACACAAGTCTGAATAAAATAAATGCACAAGTAGCAGCAAATAAGATGCATCAGGATGGTCATTTTTATTTTTTGGTACAACTGTCCTAGACAGACCCAACCCCTGTGTTGAGCCTCCAAAGTCAGATGCGCGTGATGCAAACAAACGTTTCTACTAGGGATCCGATATGAAGCTGAGTTATTCTAGGTTCATAACCTGGGCATTTGTTCTAGACTGTGTACCCGAGCGGACAATTCGAGTCGAGGAGGGGGCTACGTACCGGGGACCCGCGGGATCGTCCGGCTTTGTAACTTATCCGGCCTCTTTCTTATTTTAGGTATTGACACTAACAGAATAGGGAGTCTCGGCCAGCGAGCTTCTCCCCGGAGGTAAGAAGAGAAGGATTTCGGCACAGTTTATATACAGTTCACATAATATCAAAGTGGTAAACGCATCATTTAGCACATTGAGCCCAAACATGTAACAAAATCAAATAAAACCAAATATAACAATTTATCTAAGCTCGAATTTCTAACCCTGAACTAGTGGTTCTGGGTGTAGTCCCCAGCGGAGTCGCCAGAGTTGTCACACCTCCTTTTTCCGCCCCCGCAAGGGGCGAAGGAGTTTTTCCCAATTAAAGAACAATCGAAACGGGATTTGTTTGTTTATTTCAGAGTCGCCACTTGGGAGATTTAGGGTGTCCCAAGTCACCAATTTAATCCCGAATCGAGGAAAAGAATGACTCCATATTACAGTCTGCGTACTAGAAATCCGGATAAGGAATTCTGTTAACCCGGGAGAAGGTGTTAGGCATTCCCAAGTTCCGTGGTTCTAGCACGGTCGCTCAACTGTCATATTCGGCTTGATGATCTGATTTTATACAAATGTGAACTTATGCGCAAATTTTAACTTTTTACCGGTTTCATTATTATTATTATTATTATTATTATTATTATTATTATTATTATTATTATTATTATTATTATTATTATTATTATTATTATTATTTTTTACAGGGAATTGCAACGTTGTGAAAATGTATCTCGAACCGCGTCACAATCAATGTACCCGTGGTCGTCGACACACTTTGACTCCGTTGAGATTTGGATTTGGGTCACATAAATGTGCACCCGAGTTTAAGAAAATTAAATTATTAAAGGCGCGCCTAAAGCGACTAGCGTATCATCTACTTTGGGTAGGGCCGTGGAATTTTGCTAAACGGTCCATCCCGAAGTCTAAGCAATTTTAAAGCAAATATTTACTGAGGGCCCCGCAATTTTGTATTTTTATTCGACGAGGATCATCTCATTCTTACTTTTAAAAGGAATTTGCAACGTCATGGACACGCATCTCGGACCACGTCATAATCAATGTACCCGTGATCAGAGACACATTTCGACTCCGTTGAGATTGGGATTTGGGTCATATTAATCAGGCTTTGTTCCTGTTGAATCCCTCCTGTTTAGATTTGTGTTTGAATATAATTTTCCTTTCTTTGTATAAAAATGTAGTCGATTAATTAATGAGTAATGGGGTTGCATATGTATAACTTCTTCATCTAATAATGTTAGTTTAAATTAATCAAATACTAGTTAATTTGTTTTGATATTATGGTGTGTCAATCTCATGTTCCAGTATTATTGAATAATAGAATATAGAATGAAAGCAATTTTTCTTTGTACAAACTCGATCGCAATTTTCCATTCACATTAGCCGTAAACTAATAACTAATAAGTTATGTTTTTTTAGCATGTAATTAATTGAGAAATCTTCTTTTGCTTTTAGAGACAAACTTAATAGAAGAAATGTAGTCACTGTAGGTTTATCCTTAAAAATAATAATGAGATGAGCCTCGCCAAATAAAAATACAAAATTGCGGGGCCCTCAGTAAATATTTTCTTTAAATTGCTTAGACTTCGGGATGGACCGTTTAGCAAAATTCCACGGCCCTACCCAAAGTAGATGATACGCTAGTCGCTTTAGGCGCGCCTTTAATAATTTAATTTTCTTAAACTCGGGTGCACATTGATGTGACCCAAATCCAAATCTCAACGGAGTCAAAATGTGTCGACGACCACGGGTACATTGATTGTAACGCGGTTCGAGATACATTTTCACAACGTTGCAATTCCTTGTAAAAAATAATAATAATAATTATGAAAGCGGTAAAAAAGTTAAAATTTGCACATAAGTTCATATTTGTATAAAATCATATAATCAAGCTGAATATAACAGTTGAGCGACCGTGCTAGAACCACGGAACTCGGGAATGCCTAACACCTTCTCCCGGGTTAATAGAATTTCTTATCCGGATTTCTGATACGCAGACTGTAATATGGAGTCATTCTTTTCCTCGATTCGGGATTAAAATTGGTGACTTGTGATACCCTAAATCTCCCAAGTGGCGACTCTGAAATAAATAAACAAATCCCGTTTCGATTGTCCTTTAATTGGAAAAACTCCTTCACCCCTCGCGGGGGCGGAAAAAGGAGGTGTGACAGATTTGGCGACTCTGCTGGGGACTGGGGCCCAGAATCTCTGGTTCAGGGTTCAGAATTCGAGCTTGGAATAATTGTTGTATTTAGCTTTATCAGATTTTGTTACATGATCTGTGCATACTATGCTAACTAACTGCTTTTACTGCTTTGATATTTTGAGAACTGTATATAAACTGTACCGAAACCCATCTCCTCTCTGAGTCTTCTGAATTGTGAAGAAGGGTGTACGGTGTACGACTTTTTTTCTGTCTAGTGTCAAGTCCCAATTTAGAACGAGGTTAATCCTTTTCAGAAACAAACTGCTGGGGAGGTAAAGTCTTTAAACCAAGAAATGAAAAAGTGATGATTTCAAAAAAAAATAGAAAAAGAAGAAGTCTTTCTGAACAAATGCTGGGGAAAAGGAAAGAAAAGAACTTAACTGAATGATATAACCGATCCCAACGATCATGTCGCGCATTCCGGATTAATCAACCCAGTCTATTTGTATCAATCAACCTTTCGGATGGCCTCACGTTGCTGGGGATAAACATGCACTCACCTCTTTGCCAAATGCGGATCCTTTCCACCAATCTTGTCGTGTCGCCTCATAGTGCCCTTCGAGGGGTTTTCACTAATAAGACTCTCTCGTTTCTCTCAACTCTCATCGTCTTATGGTGCCTGTGAAGGTTTTCACCGATAATACTCTCTCATTTTATTTTATTTTTCAGCTGGGGATTGGAGTGCTGCCGATTTGACTCTCTCTGCTGGGGATTCTTTTCGGTTATCAATTCATTTCTAGTTTATGATCCTCTTCTCTGTTGGGGATCAATGTATTATTCTCGGCTTTCATTTGCCTGACTTGACACCTCTCGGATACTGATCGGGAGGTCTTTTTTGGACATCACACATAGGTTTTTGTGTGGGGTTAAAAGAAAAGGCTATCAAAAATTCAAAAATAACTTTGATGGGTGAAACATTACAACTCTTGGAATCAAACCTCTTTTGAAACTTTAAAACATAACTTCTGCCCTAGTTTTCTTGCTTGGGGGATTTTTATTTTTTGTTATACTATGACCGAGCCGTGAGGCACGTATCCTTTTTTGAGGAATCAGGTCAAACGTAGTTCCCAATTCCTTTGTTTTTTTTCTTGTGACTTTTCTTTTGTCTTTATTATCATTAAATTTTTTTTCTTCTCTTTTTCTTTCATTTTCATTGCTGATTCCAAAAAGAGGGGTATGAAAGAATAAATAAGGCTCAAAAGGGGAAGCAAAGGTTAAAGTATTTGGATAGAAGAAAGAATTGCCTCCGTCATTTCATTCTCCGACAAATGCTAAGTACAAACAAACAACAATTACAATTACAAGAAATCATACATAATATCTCTTAACTGCGTCAGAATTGATAGTCATGTCGACGCATTTCCCTTCGATATCTGTTAAACATAAAGCGTCATTGGGCTTGCTCTGTTCAGATTGCGATAATCAACACACACCCGGATTTTTTCATCTTTTTTTTTTTGGCACTGGCACCACATTAGCCAACCAATCAAGATATCGAGCGACCCGAATAACCTTAGCATTTAGTTGTTTGGTTAGTTCTTCCTTAATCTTCACACTCATGTCGGTTTTGAACTTCCTCAATTTTGCTTGATGGGAGGAAATGCCGGGTTAGTGGGAAATTTGTGAACCACTAGATTGGTGCTTAAACTCGGCATGTCGTCGTATGACCATGCAAAACGTTTTTGAATTCAGTAAGTGCTTTGATTAGTTCTTCCCTGATGTTTGGTTCAATGTGGACGCTTATCTTAGCTTCCCTGATATCATCCGCATCCCCTAGATTGACGGCTTCAGTGTCATTTGAGTTGGGCTCTTTTTTTCTTTTTTCAAATTGGTTTAACTCTCTGTTAATTTCTTCGAAGGCTTCATCCTCATCGTATTCCGACTTATCATCACAATCTTGTACTATAAGTTCGAAATCAGATTGATTTTTTTAGACTAGGTTGAAGATCCATCGTGCATGCCATGTCATTAGAACCAGTATAAAAAGAACTGTTCAGAAGAGAAAAAGAAGAAGAAAAATTAAAACAAAATAAGGAATGAAGAAAAAAAACTTTCACTTTATTAAAATACTGGATAGCAAGGTTTCGCTCTTTGGCGAGCACAAAAAGAAATCTGGATTACAACCCTGGAATAATCCAGACAACAAGAAAGAAAATCAGAGCCCACTACCAAGACTCCCTTCGTATTGGAAGAGGAGTAGCCATTAAATTGTTGATTTTTGCTTTCAGCCCCACAAACTGTACATTTGCCCCACTGGACCCTTTTCCCAACACCATAACTGGCTTGTTATCTACCTTTTCCAACTATACCACCGCTTTTCCAGTGGTCGACTTTTCTTTTAAACCGGCACGGATCATCATCACTGTTTGTAAGGGTTTCTTTAGCTCCCCTCCTTTGTGCACTAGCTCGATCATGTGGGTTTCATGGTGTGCCGGCAATAGGTTCCGATTGATGTTGGGTGCCTCTGGTGTCTGAACCTCAATCTTGTTGGTGTCAATAAGATTTTGCACTGCATGTTTCAACTTCCAACACTTCTCGGTATCATGTCCGGGAGCCCCCGAACAATACTCACAACTTACCGAGTGGTCCATATTTTTGGGAAGGGGATTTGGCAAATGGGCTCAACAGGACTCAACAAGCCTAACTGCCTTAATTTGTGGAACACGGTAGTATAGGTTTCTCCCAACTCAGTGAATGTTCTCTGTATTCTTTCATTTCTGGAAGCCGGATTTCCCTTGAAACCCATCCCTGGAGGGTTTCTGTAGGCTCTTGGAGGTGGATAGGTGTTTTGTGGTGGTGGGTAGGTATTATGAGGAGGTGGGTATGTATTGTGGGGAGCTGGCGCGCGCCATTGCGGGCGAACCGGAGGTTGGGTGTATGTCTAGGCTTGATGGACAGTGAAATGTGGTTCTTGAGGTGGATAGTAGTGCTGAACGGGATTTGTTTATTTATTTCAGAGTCGCCACTTGAGAGATTTAGGGTGTCCCAAGTCACCAATTTTAATCCCGAATCGAGGAAAAGAATGACTCCATATTACAGTCTGCGTACCAGAAATCCGGATAAGGAATTCTGTTAACCCGGGAGAAGGTGTTAGGCATTCCCGAGTTCCGTGGTTCTAGCACGGTCGCTCAACTGTTATATTTGGCTTGATTATCTGATTTTATACGAATATGAACTTATGTGCAAATTTTAACTTTTTTACCGCTTTCATAATTATTATTATTATTTTTTACAAGGAATTGCAACGTTGTGAAAATGTATCTCGAACCGCGTTACAATCAATGTACCCGTGGTCGTCGACACACTTTGACTCCGTTGAGATTTGGATTTGGGTCACATCAATGTGCACCCGAGTTTAAGAAAATTAAATTATTAAAGGCGCGCCTAAAGCGACTAGCGTATCATCTACTTTGGGTAGGGCCGTGGAATTTTGCTAAACGGTCCATCCCGAACTCTAAGCAATTTAAAGAAAATATTTAATGAGGGCCCCGCAATTTTGTATTTTTATTTGGCGAGGCTCATCTCATTCTTATTTTTAAGGATAAACCTACAGTGACTACATTTCTTCTATTAAGTTTGTCTCTAAAATAAAAGAAAATCTCCCAATTAATTACATGCTAAAAAACGTAACTTATTAGTTATTAGTTTACGGCTAATGCGAATGGAAAATTGCGATCGAGTTTGTACAAAGAAAAATTGCTTTCATTCTATATTCTATTATTCAATAATACTGGAACATGAGATTGACACACCATAATATCAAAACAAATTAACTAGTATTTGATTAATTTAAACTAACATTATTAGATGAAGAAGTTATACATATGCAACCCCATTACTCATTAATTAATCGACTACATTTTTATACAAAGAAAGGAAAATTATATTCAAACACAAATCTAAACAGGAGGGATTCAACAGGAACAAAGCCTGATTAATATTTCATTTCGCTTCAAGCCGAGAGTGTACAAATGTGTACCTGGAAATGGCAGTACAAGAAGAAAAGAAGGAGGAGTCAGCAACATTAATAACACAGCAATATACAGCAGCAGAAAGCCCAACACAGTAGCTTCAACACCTCAATCCAGAAATCCCAGCAACACGGAGAAAACTAGTAAAAATGGAGAAGAAAAATAGTCTGAAAATCTCTCTTTGTTTTTTTCTTTCTAGATTTGAACTCTCTATGGTGTTCTTCCACTCTCAATATTTCAAAAAATTTGGTTCTATCTTTTTTACTCTCTCCAAAATGAATTCAGTCCCTGTATATTCAGTGTATCCATAGTGTATATCGAGTGTATACTGCTCTCTCCGCCCCCTCTTTTTTTCTTCTCTCTATCTAGTTTTTTCCTCTTTTTTGCACCCCCTCCTTCCTAAATGTTCTCTTCTATTTATAGCAAAATTTTCGAAATTTTCAGATTTGTTTTTTTATTATTTATTTATTTTTTTAATTAAAAGAAATCCCACTTACAAATTGCTTTTATTTTTTTAGAAAAAGAAATCCCACCTTTATTTACTTTTATTTTTAAAATTCCAACTTTAATTACTTTATCTTATTTAAAATCCCACTTTTTATTTTTTTAAAAGAGAATCTCACTTTATTTAACTTTTCTTTAAAAAAACAAACCACTATCTTTTCTTTTTCTTTTAAAAATGCTACTTTCAATTACTTTAAATTTTTTTAAATTTTCAGATACCTTTATATTTATTTTTTAATTCCAACCTTCTTTTACTTTTAAATTTTTTTTTAAAACTTTTTATTTTTTTAAATTTTTTTTACATTCTTTTACTTTTAAAAAAAAAAGAGAATTCCACCTATTTTTACTTTTATATTTTTTTATTCAATACTTCCCTTTTTCTTATTTTTTTTAAATCATTCCCGAAATTATTATTTAAAAAAAATAAAAAAATAAAAAAAAAATCGGATTTTTTATATTAAAAAACAAAACTATTAATAGTGATAATTCACCTTTTATTTTTTATTATTTTTTTGGTATTTTTATCCTATAATAAAAAGTGTAATAAAGCTAAAATAATAGTAGGTTAAAACCCCCAAAATATTTACATAAAAGAAGTGATAAAAAATTAAATGTTGCCAAAATTAGGTGTTCACAGCTGTACCTCTTTGCTCGAAAACATGAAGAGCTTTTGGGCAAAGATAAAGTGAACAATGCGACTAATTTTTTATCATATCGTTATTCAAAATAGGAAGAAAATAAAAAAGGAAAGGCGCAACCGAGTCCTGGTTTTGGACAGCCTACATATCCCTGGTTATAAGGGAATCAGGTCGCGTGTAGTTCAGAAAGTTTTGGTAGCTGGGACTACCATGGGATTGTGATGTTACTGTTACTGCTGTTGCGTGCTGTTACCGCTACTTTTCGATCTCCTTATTACACCATTGCTAGAAAGAAAACAAGAAGTTATACTAAGCTATGATCTATGAATTACAAAGATTTATTCTCGAGCTTGGTCATGTGATTGTTGCTGCCTTGTTGCTTTGTGTTTCCTCTGGTATTTCTTTACTTCTAGCTCGACTTGTGGTCTTCCTTCTGATTTCTGCTGGGGATTTTTGTTGTAACCCTCTGCTTTACTGACTTCAAACTTCAATGTATTCTCCTGTTCTGCAAGTGGGCTCCTGACTCCACCTTGACTTTTGAAAGATGACACAACCTCCATTCTCCAGGCGGGCTCCTGACTTCTTCAACAATCTTGGAATTTAAAGCCCTCCATTCTCCAAGCGGGCTCCTAACTTTCATCATCAACTTTGAAAATAAAATGCATTTGGCAATGATTTATGAAAATATATATATTTTGGCAATGTTTATACAAGCAGGACCACTCGGGTCGAAATAAATTAAATGTCCTTTTGAGGAAGGGTTAAATTCAATATCCTATTCAAGGGCGGATAGACCCATCATATCCTATTCGAGGGCGGATAGACCCATCATATCCTGTTCGAGGGCAGACAGACCCATCATATCCTGTTCGAGGGCGGACAGACCCATCATATCCTGTTCGAGGGCAGACAAACCCATCATATCCTATTCGAGGGCGGACAGACCCATCATATCCTATTCGAGGGCGGACAGACCCATCATATCCTATTCGAGGGCGGATAGACCCATCATATCGTTTTCGAGGGAGGATGAACCCAAAATATCCTATTCTTTTTAATAGTAGGGGTTTTAACCTACAAAATATTTACATAAAAGAAGTGATAAAAAATTAAATGTTGCCAAAATTAGGTGTTCACAATGCACACCCGTATTCAAGAAGGTAAGATTAATTAAGACGCGTCCTAAAGAAACTACGTACTGTTGTTTTAGAAAAAGGCCGTGGAAAATTCACTAAACGGTCAAATCCAAAGTCTAGTCAATGGTTATGTATTTATTGAGGGCCCCAGCGATGTGTGATTTATTTGGCGAGGCTCGTCTCATTTTATTTTAAAGGATAAACCTACAGTGACTACATTTCTTCTATTAAGTTTGTCTCTAAAATAAAAGAAAATCTCCCAATTAATTACATGCTAAAAAACGTAACTTATTAGTTATTAGTTTACGGCTAATGCGAATGGAAAATTGCGATCGAGTTTGTACAAAGAAAAATTGCTTTCATTCTATATTCTATTATTCAATAATACTGGAACATGAGATTGACACACCATAATATCAAAACAAATTAACTAGTATTTGATTAATTTAAACTAACATTATTAGATGAAGAAGTTATACATATGCAACCCCATTACTCATTAATCAGTCAACTACATTTTTATACAAAGAAGGGAAAATTCTATTCAAACACAAATCTAAACAGGAGGAATTCAACAGGAACAGAGCCGGATTAATATTTCATTTCGCTTCAAGCCGAGAGTGTACAAATGTGTACCTGGAAATGGCAGTACAAGAAGAAAAGAAGGAGGAGTCAGCAGCAGTAGTAACGCAGCAACGTAACAGCAACCCCACAACAGCAATTTGAACCAGAATTAAAACCCAGGAAAATTTGAAGAAAATCAAGCAAGCTCGATAGAACAAACCCAAAAGTTTGTAAAAGACTTAAACAGCAACAAACCACATCACCACAAACATACTCAAACCCACGTGTATTAAACCCGAAACTAAACTCGTTTCTCACTTTGTTTTTGTTTTCTCTTTTTTAAACTCTCTAACACTCTTGAATTTTTCAGAATGTATTCCTCTCTCAAAATAATCCTAAAAAATCTTTCAAGTTCAAGTCTAAGTCTTCCTCCTCTAAGTCTTAGTCCATAAGAATGTGTCAAATGACTCTATTTATAACAAGACTTTTGTCTTGAATCTCCAACCCGAAATATTCCCCCAATTGCATGCTTTGTCCCCACTACTTAATGTTTTCTTTATTTTAAACTCTTGTCCCTCATGCTTAACATAAATAATTACATTATTCTCACCCCACTACATTATGTCTTGTCCCCCATTATATTAAACAATTATATCAACCCCACCCCATTACATCTTGTCCCTCATGCTTAACATAAACAATTACATTATTCCCCCACTAATTTATGTCTTGTCCCCCATTATATTAAATAATTGTCCAAATGTTCAGTTCCAAAAATACACCTCCGACCTTACTGAAATTACTACCCCTACACGTACTGCAATTTACCAAACTACCTCATCAGCTATAACCAATCACCTAATCAATCTCAACCAAAATATAGCAAATATAACCAATTTCTAAACAAATTCAAACAACAAATCACATGAACACAGATCGAACAACATCAAATTATTGGGGAATAAGTTAACCATATTGGGAACAAATCCTGGTTAACTTAGACCAAAAATGAATGAGCAAAGAGACAACAATATCAACAACAAAATACATGATTCAAACTAAATCAACAAATCAAAAACCAAAACCAAAAACTCACATTTAATCACTGGGGTTACAAACTAACTTCAAACAAAGATGAACATGGATTAAATCTATTTTAAACAACAAACATGACGGATTCAAATGATTTAACCAACATTAACAATTTCTGAAAAATACATAACAACACATGAAACAAACTGAAAAAATAATTAATTAAACTTCAATTTGAATCTAACAAACATTAAACTAACAATTTCACATGAACAAACTGAAAAATTAACAAAACAATGAACACGAACAAAACAAACATTTACCGATTTTAGATTTGAGAATATCAAAAACAAAATACAGACAAAAGTGAAACTCAAAACCCACTAACCGGATCGAAACGACGAACAACGACTGAACAACGACGAACTCGAACTATGTATGGACTGTTTCGACAAACCTCGACCAAAGCTTGAATAAGCGAGATGGTGAGTCTCGTTTTTTTTGGACTGGAGGCGCTGGAAAAGGGTGAAGCAGCAGCAACGCAGGAGAAGCGATGCTGGACGAGGCTTGACGTTGACGAAACAGCCGGTGAAGGCTGGCCAACGACTGTGTGTGTGCGTGCGACACACAGTCGAGCTTGGAGCGAGCTTGGAACTCACGTCGTTCATGGGAGGAGCCCTTTTTTGTTGGTTCTTTTTGGTTGTAGAAGACGATGACAGAGAGGGTCTCGACGAGGAAGTTGGAGGTAGCAGCAAAAGCAGCTTGGTTTTGGAGTGACGGGGTCTGTTTGGACGTAATAGAAGCAGGAGCGAGAGATGGAGGAGGCAACCATTGGAGGTTCGACGACGGGGGGAAGCTGTACGAAGCAGTAGGGGGTCGTTTGGGCGTGAAGGAGAAGGTGGTGGAGGGTTGTTGGTGCTGCTGCCATGTACGAGGCGATGAAGAAGACGAAGCAGACGAAGCAGTGGCAGCGGGGTCGTTTGGTGTGGCTATGGAGGTTCGACGACGACTGTGTGTGTGTGTGGTCGTTTGGACTGGGGTGGTGGTGGTTGTGTCGAAGGTGTTGGAGGTGTGAGGGGTAGCAGTGCGTGTGTGTGAAAGTGGCAGCCATGGATGAAGGTTGTTTGGAGGAGATGGAGAAGAAGAGGGAAAGAGAGAAAGAGATGGGGGGCGGATGGGTTTTCTTAGGTTTTAGGGTTTTTTTTTTATTTTTGTTTTGTTTGTTTTTGTCAAATGTAAGATATGGGGTGTTGGGTATTTGGGTTATGGACCGGGTTGACCCGGTTCAAAATGGACCGGGTCATGGGGAAGATTGGGTATTTTTTGGGCTTGTGGCTTGAATTTGAAGAAGAGCCCAATTCCGATTTTCTTTATATTTTTGCTCTCTTTTCTTCTTTTATTTTTCTAAAACTAAATTCTAAAAATCCTTAAATTATTATTAAGTTATAAAAGCGCAAATTAACTCCCAATAACAATTAACGTACAATTAAGTAATAATTAAGCATAAAATTGTATATTTGGACATTAAATGCTAAAAATGCAAAAGATGCCTATTTTTGTAGTTTTCATTCTTGTAAAACAAGCTTAATTATTCATAATTGTAGAATTAAATCCTACATGCAAAATGCGACATATTTTTGTATTTTTTATTAATTTAACAAATAAACATGCACAGATAAATACAAATAATTATCCAAAATATCACAAAAATTCTCAAGATTGCACACCAAGAAAAATTATTTTATTTTGAATTTTTTGGGAGTAATTCTTTCATAGGGCAAAAATCACGTGCTTACACTATGCACTAAGTATAAGTGTATTAGGTAGTATTATATCGAATATAGCTTATGTATAATATATATATATATATATATATATATATATATATATATATATATATATATATATATATATACTTACGCTATACTATGCACTGAGTATAAGTGTATTAGGTCATACTGTATCGAATATAGCTTATATATATATATATATATATTATATACTTACGCTATATTATGCACTAAGTATAAGTGTATTAGGTAATACTGTATCGAATATAGCTTATATGTATATATATAATATATATACTTACGCTATATTATGCACTAAGTATAAGTGTATTAGGTAGTATTATATCGAATATAGCTTATATATATACTTACGCTATACTATGCACTGAGTATAAGTTTATTAGGTAATACTATATCGAATATAGCTTATATAATATATATATATATATATATATATATATATATATATATATATATATATATATATATATATATATACTTACGCTATACTATGCACTAAGTATAAGTGTATTAGGTAATACTGTATCGAATATAGCTTATATATATATATAGATAATATATATATACTTACGCTATACTATGCACTAAGTATAAGTGTATTAGGTAGTATTATATCGAATATAGCTTATATATATACTTACGCTATACTATGCATTGAGTATAAGTGTATTAGGTCATACTGTATCGAATATAGCTTATATATATATATATATATACTTACGCTATACTATGCACTAAGTATAAGTGTATTAGTATTAGGTAATACTATGCACTAAGTATATATATATATATACTTACGTTATACTATGCACTAAGTATAAGTGTATTAGGTAGTATTATATCGAATATAGCTTTTATATATAATATATAATATATATATATATACTTACGTTATACTATGCACTAAGTATAAGTGTATTAGGTAGTAGTATTATATATATATATATATATAGCTTAAATAGAATTAAAATCCTAAATTTATACTACATATGTACATAATTTTAAATTGTATTATATATATATATATATATATATATATATATATTGAATTAAAATCCTAAATTTATACTACATATATATATATAATTTTAAATTGAATTAAGAGTAATATAATTTTTTTAGAAATAGCGACCAACTTTAGTCGCTATTTCTAAAAATTCAAAACTGATTTACCTACCAAAATTGCGACCAACTGTGGTCGCTATTTTTAATTCCAGATTGTCAAAACCGGGATCCCCTCCCATTATTTCTAAAAATTTCCCAAAATCTCTCTTTTCTCTCTCACACTCAAACCCTCCCCCCTTCCATCTAACTCCCAGCACCAGAGGCCCCACCCATGCCACCAACGACCACCGCCCAGCTGCCGCCGCCCGTCGTCGTCGCCTCTGCCGCTGCTGCGTCTCTCTCCTTCTCCACCTCCTAAAAATTCTAGGTTAGAATTACAATTTATATCTTTTGTGTAAGCTTATAATGTTTTGTTTATTAGCTATGAATTAGTTTCAAATGACTAGTGTTTCAATTGATTATTTAACATTGTATTTTATAGAAACCTAGGGTTTAGGTTGTATTTATCATTATTTAACATTTTATAAAAATCTAGGGTTTATAGAAATGTTAACATTTTATTTAACATTGTATTTAACTTTATTTAACATTTTATAGAAATCTAGGATTTATAGAAATCTAGGGTTTAGGGTATGGGTTGAATTTTTAGGATATAATCATAACTTTTAGTTTATGTTTAAACTCGTAGGATATGAATATAATTTTTAGTTTTTAGGTGTTGTTCTTGTGAATTGAACTTGTAGGATATAAATTGAAATTTTAGGATATGAGTTGAATTTTTAGGATATGAATTGAAACTTTTAGGATATGAGTTGAACTTTTAGGAAATAAATTGAACCTTTAGCATATGTATTGAACCTTTAGGATATGACTTGAACTTTTAGTTTATGTTTAAACTCGTAGGATATGAATATAACTTTTAGTTTTTAGGTTTTGTTCTTGTGAATTGAACTTGTAGGATATAAATTGAAATTTTAGGATATGAGTTGAATTTTTAGGATATGAATTGAAACTTTTAGGATATGAGTTGAACTTTTAGGAAATAAATTGAACCTTTAGCATATGTATTGAACCTTTAGGATATGACTTGAACTTTTAGTTTATGTTTAAACTCGTAGGATATGAATATAACTTTTAGTTTTTAGGTTTTGTTCTTGTGAATTGAACTTGTAGGATATAAATTGAAATTTTAGGATATGAGTTGAATTTTTAGGATATGAATTGAAACTTTTAGGATATGAGTTGAACTTTTAGGAAATAAATTGAACCTTTAGCATATGTATTGAACCTTTAGGATATGACTTGAACTTTTAGTTTATGTTTAAACTCGTAGGATATGAATATAACTTTTAGTTTTTAGGTTTTGTTCTTGTGAATTGAACTTGTAGGATATAAATTGAAATTTTAGGATATGAGTTGAATTTTTAGGATATGAATTGAAACTTTTAGGATATGAGTTGAACTTTTAGGAAATAAATTGAACCTTTAGCATATGTATTGAACCTTTAGGATATGACTTGAACTTTTAGTTTATGTTTAAACTCGTAGGATATGAATATAACTTTTAGTTTTTAGGTTTTGTTCTTGTGAATTGAACTTGTAGGATATAAATTGAAATTTTAGGATATGAGTTGAATTTTTAGGATATGAATTGAAACTTTTAGGATATGAGTTGAACTTTTAGGAAATAAATTGAACCTTTAGCATATGTATTGAACCTTTAGGATATGACTTGAACTTTTAGTTTATGTTTAAACTCGTAGGATATGAATATAACTTTTAGTTTTTAGGTTTTGTTCTTGTGAATTGAACTTGTAGGATATAAATTGAAATTTTAGGATATGAGTTGAATTTTTAAGATATGAATTGAAACTTTTAGGATATGAGTTGATCTTTTAGGAAATAAATTGAACCTTTAGCATATGTATTGAACCTTTAGGATATGACTTGAACTTTTAGTTTATGTTAAAACTAGTAGGATATGAATATAACTTTTAGTTTTAGGTTTTGTTCTTGTGAATTGAACTTGTAGGATATAAATTGAAATTTTAGGATATGAGTTGAATTTTTAGGATATGAATTGAAACTTTTAGGATATGAGTTGAACTTTTAGGAAATAAATTGAACCTTTAGCATATGTATTGAACCTTTAGGATATGACTTGAACTTTTAGTTTATGTTTAAACTCGTAGGATATGAATATAACTTTTAGTTTTTAGGTTTTGTTCTTGTGAATTGAACTTGTAGGATATAAATTGAAACTTTTAGGATATGAGTTGAATTTTTAGGATATAAATAGAAATTTTAGGATATGACTTGAACTTTTGTGGATATGAATTGAACCTTTAGGATATAAATTAAACTTTTAGTTTATGTTTAAACTCGTAGGATAAGAATTGATGAACTTTTAGTTTTTAGGTTTTGTTCTTGTGAATTGAACTTGTACGATATGACTTGAACTTTTTAGGATATGAGTTGAACCTTTAGGATTTGACTTGAACTTTTGTAGATATGAATTGAAGGTTTAGAATATGAATTGAACTTTTAGTTTATGTTTTGGAATTTTAGTTGCCGGAGGATTATTAGAAGAGGTTGATGACGTTATTAGACATGCAATAGAACTTCCACCAAGAATAACTAAGACACAGTACCTGGCAAAGTGTGCCTTTAATTGTTCTTCTCATTAGCGACAATGATGATGAGAAGGCAATGGCATGTGTTTCAAATAGTGATGGTGTAGGTAGGAATTTAGTATTTCCTAAGTAGATAAAAGAAGAGCTTATAGAGTAATTTTGTACTTCATTTTCCATGAGGAAAAGAAGTTTAATTGAGAGTGACAAGGTTGATGAAGACGGAATGTGTTCCGTTGGTCATGGCAGTTCCCATAGAATGGGGATCATAAGACTCTATGATGACAGAGATTATAGGAAGTTTTGTTCTAAATTTTCTTTCAAGTCTGATCCGTACAAGCTTAATGTGATATTGGTGATATTTCTTCGGATTCAGACAATGATTTGACCGACAAAAGTATGGAAATGCTCTTAAAAAGAATTAAAGGTAAAATCTTTTCAGCATCCTTCTCTACCAAGAAAAATGTTTTACTTTTAATTCTTTTTAAGAGCATTTCCATAGTTTTATCGGTCAAATCATTGTCTGAATCCGAAGAAATATCACCAATATCACATTAAGCTTGTACGGATCAGACTTGGAAGAAAGTTTAGAACAAAACTTCCTATAATCTTTGTCATCATAGAGTTTTATGATCCCCGCTTTATGGGAACTGCCACGACCAACGGAAAACATTCTGTCTTCATCAACGTTGTCACTATCAATCAAACTTCTTTTCCTCTTGGAAAGTGAAGTAGAGAATTCCTCTATAACCTCTTTTATCTACTTAGGAAATGTTAAAATCCTACCTACACCATCACTATTTTGAAACACATGTCGTTGCCTTCTCATTATCATTGTAGCTATAGAGATCAACAATTGATCAAAGACACACCCTGTCAGGTACTGTATCCAAGTTATTCTCTGTATCCAAGTTCATCCCGAGTAATAGTACCACGAGGATAATCACCAAAGCCACCAGACAGCTTTATGATGCCAATGAAGCAAGATGAGCTATTCAATGAAACTCGTATTGTAAAGAAGAAGAAAGAGACTGATTCAGAAAGGAGGGTCGAGCCTCGACTATATACATGTAAGTTTTTTACTTTTCATTAAGTATTTTGATTTACTTTTATATAAATTTTGAAATACTAATTCAATATATATAATTTTTCATATAGGTTCGCTTCACATGCAGCTGACGTGGGGGAATTCATACGCAGTCAACCACCTAATGAATCGGGTGAGGCAATCCAACTTTCGGACGAGGATGCTGAAAGAACACTCCTTGAGTACTTTATATACTTTGAACTAGACAAAAAAACGTAGTTCTATTGTGTTAGTTCTTTTTAGGTCGAATGGGCTTGTAATAAGCGTTAACTTAGTTTTGTTAGCTTAATGTGTTAGTTCTATTGATTGTTGCTTTTAATTGTTGTTGTTGTTGTTGTTGCTGGCATAAAATGCCTGTTTAGGATGTTTGGTAAGCTGACAGGTGGTGTAACTGCCAAAACAGGCAGTTTCTGCCAAAAATATACCAAGAAAAGCGAGCAACTTTGGTCTCTATTTGGTCGTTTTTCACTATAATTTCTATTAAAAAAATATAGACCTTGGTCGCTACCTGCCCAGATTTCTATTAAAAAAAATATAATTTCTGGAAATATAGCGACCAATGTTGGTCGCTTATCTTTAAAAAAAATTAAATTCTTGAATTTAGCGACCAACTTTGGTCTCTATTGTCCAGATTTTAAAATATAATATTTGGATTAGAGACCAAAGTTGGTCGCTTTCTAATGATTAATGATAAATTAAAAACAACGTATTTCATATGTAGAGACCAACTTTGGTCGCCAAATTTATATTATTAAATTAATATAGCGACCAAAGTTGGTCACTAAAGTCAAAATCAGAATATTTGGCCCTTTTAGCTTAGAGACCAAAGTTGGTCGCTAAATAAAAGGGACCATCAATATAGCTACCAGGCGTGTTTGGTCGCTTTTTGGTCACTTTTTGGTCGCTTTTTGGGCCATAAGCGACCAACTTTGGTCGCTTTTTTCCGGATTTCTAGTAGTGTGTGACTAAAGTTGAAGCTTGACTTTTAATTAGTTTTATCTCATTAGTTAAGGCTAATTAACCAGTTTCAAAATTTCACTATATATGCAACTCATTGATATCGGCGTCGCATGAGCATGACCGACTCAAAGGGCACGGCCAAGTCCAAGACAAGCACGACCGTCAATGGTTTGATGAAAATGATGAGATGACGAAGTGAAGCCAATAAAGGTCTATGTTGTTCTCACAAAGTCAACTTTAATTATTGTTACGTTGTATATATGGTAGTTTTGTATTTCATATCTGATTTGATCTTGGTAACAGTGGATGAGTGAAATCTACATAACTAATGACAATTCGATCTTGCTTCTCCCCAGGCAATTCGCAATTTTTGCTGACTCAACAAATGCTAGTCCCATGGTTTATGTAGATGTTGTGCACAAACCCTACCTTGATATATTCTTCTCTTTTCAAGTGAGAGCTAGTTTATGGGAGGTGAATCTCGGATTTAAACCGTAGGGTAACATACACGTATATAAGGGCATTACGTACCTCGGGATCCCCCACCCATTGAAAATCAAAATAGACGAGCATCTACGACTAAGGGGAATGAAATAACAACAACAGGGTGGCAAAATCTTGTAATACAAGGATTAGTGACTAGCTCATTAAACTTAGCCATTTTAATCAACATAATTGCAAGTGGACTAGTCATCACTAAACTTAGCCATCTTATAAAAGTCGTGGCTGCTTTAGCCAAACAAAAAGGCAACCTCTTATTCAAACTAAAAGAAGTACCTCGTCTCACTTACAAAGAAGTTGTTGGACTAGAGTTCATGCTCTGAATTATGCGAGTTTGTTGTTTATCTTTTTCAGAACGGTCTGATTAAATAGAGAGATCAGACCAATCCAGATGTTTTAACTAGTCATTAACAATCTACTTAATTAATACCTGTGTTGTGAACACTTTTACCCCCCCCCCAAATCTTCTCTAGAGAAAAACAAAATTCGAAGTGATAGAACAGATGGTCCAACTACATTGCTTTTCTTTTCATTACTTCCATGGTCGTGCTTCGTGGCATGTCAGTACCCATACTATTGAAATGGTTGGTCAGTAGAGATGTTCTCATATGTGCTCCTTTTTTTTAATGGAACGGACTATAATTTTTATTTCTGTCACTTTATTCTCTCTTCTGGTCTATTTACATTCCAAAAATTTATATGTCATGCAAACGGAGCAAAAAGTGGAGTCTATTAGCGCTAGCTCCGAATGTTTTTTTCTTTGGTAGAGGCTCGCTTCTTTAAGTTCAAGTTTTCATTTGTTGCTTTTCTTTTGCCCTTGTCTACGAGAGTTTAATTTTTTTATACAAATGCTTATAGGCGAAAGAGATCTTCCCAATTTCTGTCTTTCAACTAGCTACTATTAGCTTATGTGATATGTGTTACGATCGAAATAATCAGGTGTCATGCAAAAGCCAGTAAAGCAACACTTGAACGACGAAAAACTATCAACAAAACAGAAATATACCAACTTAATCGTGCTCAATATAGGAATTGCATTTGCATTGGTTATAACCAGTTACTTTTTACAGAGGGGTTGAATTTTCTCCGTGGGTGATATATATGCACATCAAATCACACACTAATTATTTCCACGAAATTAACAGTTTAATTTTAGTAATTTATATGGGGGTGTGGGGGCGGCGAATTAAGGATCTATCCTCGACTATGGACTTTCTAATTGCCTAGGTCATTCCACTTTCCTTGTCCACTAACAAAAGGTAAATATTTTAAAATGAAGACGAATGAGAAAAGTGAAGAGACTATTTAATTCTTAATTTTATCCTTTTATAAAAGTTGACAATAAAATAAGATTCGAGCTGGGATATTTGTACTTGTGTATTAATAGTGGCAATGTTAGAAAGTCAAGAAGCAATTATGCATTCATTATTTAATGGCAATAATGTCTTGGGACATCCATAAAGTGAATTAATGTGCGTAAAAATGTGAGACTTTGAGAATATTATATATTTAAGATACTTAAACAGTGAAAAGAAGAAACAAAATCAGTAAATGGGTCAATACAATCATCAATTCATGATCATGCTAAAATATTAAAAAGTTAGTATATAGTAGCATTATGTTGTCTACTTATGCTTTATTCAAAGGTAACAATATATTTGAATTATTTAGCAAAGCCAGATAGTGACAGTTTGGAATGGCCAGTAGCTATCTGATGTTGTAATGGCCAATTTAAATTTCCCTCAGCATATTACATTTTGCTGCCTATAACTTGTCCCTCTCAATTCCACAACCTTTTCTTTGTAAGTGGCTGGGCGGCCGTACATTTCTGTATGTACATTCTGTGAGAAATACGATTGCCTGCTAGTTGAAGACTTTCTGTATTCAGTCAATTTATGCAGAGTAAATCGGTCCCTAAGTCCATCTGCTGCTTCCATTACTAGAAAACTGTCAAATTTCGATCACCATTACCGACCGATATCGGTCGGAATTAAAGGAAAAGCGACCGATTTTCTATCACTTTTAATTCGTCGGAAGAATCATGGTCGCTAATAGAGGTGTACAAATGAAACCGACAAATCGCACCAACCCGATAATCCGAGTCAAACCGAGAAAAAAAATTCGACTATGATTTGATTTGATTTGGTTTGTTGTTGGGGAAAAAACCCGACCATATTTGGTTTGATTTGGTTTTAACTAAAAAAAGTCAAACCGAAACCAAACCAACCGGCATTATATATATAGAATTTTTAAATATATTTAATATATAAAAATATTTATTGTAGTGTAGTTTATAAATATTTCTTAAGCTTTTTCATAGTTCTATCTTTTCACGTATTATTTCAAGCTTGGACTTATAATTTTTGGATGCTCCAATAAGTTTTAAGTTCATAAATATTAGTAACTCAAATAAATACTAGTGTTAATAAAAGACATTCAATTCAATTGTATTATGAATGAAAATAGTGTTGGATATCTATTTTTTTAGTTTTTCTGTGGTTTAGATAAAGTGCATAACTTATTTTTCTTTTAGTATTTAGTCATGTAAATATTAGTACTTATTAGTCGTACTTATTTTAGCAACTTATTAGTAATTTTAAATTATATTTGTTTTCATTCTGACTTATTAATAATACTTATTTTATGCGATTTTATTATCTTTATTGTTGAATATTTTAGTACAATGCCATGACTCATCTCATATTTATGTTATTTTATTAAAAACACCTTGTATAATTCTATCTTACTAGGATTAAAGAAATATTTGGAGCACAAATTCTATATTTTGTGCTATGAAGACTTTATGAAAAAAAAAACCGAACAAACCCGAAAAATCCGAGAAAAATCGAGATTGAAAAACCCGACTTTTATTGGTTTGGTTTGGTCTTTAGATTTAATAACCCGATACAATTAGTTTAGTTTAGTAATTAGAAAATCCGAACCAACCCGACCTATGTACATCCCTAATCGCTAGGACATTGCGATCAAAGGAGGTCGAAATTTTCCAACCGATTTCGGTCGGTTAACCGCTTTGACCATGACAAAATAATTATACCGACCGAAATCGGTCGGAATTATTTAAATTTTTATTTATTTATTTTTCAAAATATCGACCGACTTCGGTCGAAATTATAAATATGTAATAATTTTAATTTTAAAAACATAAAATAATAAATAAATAAAAACATTTATTTCCGATGAGATAATAACCTAACTTCCTACTCGATGAGATAATATAATAGTGCTGAGCATGTTTGTCGATCCATAGATTTAATTTGGTTACTAGCTAGCCTACAAAATCACACATGTTATGACCATCATCTAAGCTACGCAAAATCTCCACAAACATCCAATAAGTTAAGTTGTTGAATTCTCTTAATCTCAGATCAAATGACTAGCTGGTTAATTCAACTTACCTAGAAGTATTTAGATTTTGTACTTAGTGTCTTGTAAAATATAGCTACGGAAAAAAAATAATGTATTCCCTTAACCATGCATATAGTATTTGATCGATCCCAATAAGTTTTGAATTGAAACGGGTACTACTACTTCTTTCTGCCTTTTTATGGTACCGTATCAAGCAAATATATTCATTCTAACTTTATTTCTTATGCAGTTGTTTGTGATTTTTGAGTATAATTGATGTTTAGTTTAAAGTATATATATTTTCATGTATATCGTCTCATATTTTACTCTTGTTTCGTGAATTTGGGATGTTGATTGCTATGATTTATATTAATTTGAAGTGTTTTTACTTGTAGGAATGATTCGGGAGCAAGTAGGGGCGAAACGTGCAAGATTTGATCTAAAACAAACAAAATCGGAAAAAGAGGCCAATTTGGGCGCCACCTGTGGCGCTGAAAACAGTATGCACAGATTGGGCAACGCCCTGGTGGGCGCCTGGCGCCAGGCTGGGCGCCGATGATGCGGATTGTGTCCTATTTTGCCTGGGACACGGTTTATTCGACCCTAGGCCTATCCAACACGTATAAAAGGAAGACTAAGCCTAATTTTGGAGGGGGGAGACGCACTTTGGAGCAAAAATACACACAAGAAACATTGAGGAGCAAGAACATCTCAGAATTCTTCATCTTTTCCAGTATTTTCAATTAATCAAAACTTATGCAATTATTTGATTACATCATGAGTGGCTAAACACCTATTGTTCTGGGGTTGTGATTTAGCCATGAATATTGTTGTTTGACATAAACTTGACCTTGATTATAATTCACCAATATATGGTTGTTTCTTCAATTATGTGTTTAATTGCTTAATTGTCTGGCCAGCAGGTAAGTTCTATTTACTATCTATGTTATGCTTGGGAAAGCCGTGTTTAGATTAGAGAAGGATTGAAGAGAGCACGATCTTAACCCTTAAGGGGGGCGGATTTGTGGTTACGATAGGAATATACCTAGTCACCGTGCTTAATTAAATATCCAGATCTTAATGCGTTCTTAATAGATTGATTTCATAGGAATATAGGCGTTAGTCTATTGAGAATAGGTGAGTAGTACTTGGAGAAGGCTATGAGAGCATTTATCGATTAATTAGCAACCATGAGTGAATTATATGAAAGGGAGAGTTAATTAGAACACAATACAAATGGTGAATCGATCACAACCCTGGAATATTTGTCTCTACTGAATACACAACAATCAATTCGTCACTTGATAATTTAGTTATTATTTAGAATCGTAGTATAATATAATCATATTATTGAACTTTGATTTTAGCTGGATTGAATAACAATTTTAGCGATTTAGTGAGTAGTTTACACAAGTCTCTATGAGTTCGACACTCAACTTATCATTATATTACTTGTCGACCACGTATACTTGCGTGTGCGTTTGGGAGCAACAATAACGATGATAATGGACCTGGAGTATTTTAATCCTGTCTATTGTCAGTCGGTAGCTGGAAACCCAATTATAGAACTAATCATAAAAGATCAAAACGACGACAACAACAATATACTCCGTGTATTCCCACAGTGTAGGGTATTAGGAGGGTAATATATACGCATACCTTATCTTATCTTGTAGAGATAGAAAGACTGTTTCCGATAGACCCTCGACTCAAAGAAAAAACATTTCTAAGCAGGAGGAGATGATTTAGAATATCCAAAAAAACAGCAATGTAATGTCCAACAAACGACTTGTCCTTGCATTCTAAGGTTGCAAAGAATGTATCACTTCCTGGTTTCAACTAGCAAATGCTCCAGATTTCGAGGTTAATTTGACTAAGATAGGTTTATGAAGTAAAATGTAAAATCAATAAAACTTATGAAAACATTAATGATAATTATAAGTCAAATTAACTGTGATCATAAGAGAAAAGTAGAGGAGAAATTATCCGACTAATTCTGTATTTTACGTACTATACTACCAATCTATCATTAGCAGCTGATTCAACCATGGGTTTGTGGATTTGGCATAAACTATAGGAACTTTATCCATATGTGCACATAACAAGTTTAAATATAACAACTATATAAATTTACTACGTCGTCTAAATTCTATATAATAAGTGTCTCCTTTCCTTCCATTCTAAACAAACCAACTTCTGGAAAATACAGATATACTGGCAAAAAAAATCAAGTAAAATGAAGGCCCGACAAGAAAAATATGATGGAGTTAATTAGAGGCCCAACTAGTTTCATAAGTTACTGCGGTTCTTAACCCAATAGCAACTTTTAAACCTGTTGTTTAAATATATTCATAAATTTATAATGTCTTTAAAGATTAGTCAATTCACTCAAATTTCAAGACTAAGTATCCTGAAATTTTGAGTTGTTAATTTGGAATTCATGACTTAGTGTCCTAAACTTTTGAGCTATTAATTTGAAATTCAAGACGAAGTATCCTGAATTTCTAAACTGCTAATTTAAAATTCAGGACATAAGATTCGAATCTTTGGACACAATTTTCGAACTTTAGGACACGATACGTCGTATCTTGAAGTTTAAGCGAAGTGGCCAATCTTTAAATACATTATAAAGTGCGGATATATTTGTTGGTGATGATACAAAATTTAGCGAAAAAGAAGGTTTATCAATGGAGTTTAATAGAGAAGGTTTACCGATGGAGTTTTGACAGAGATTCTCGATACTTCCTATGTTTATGTCTAAAAGAGAATATTAGGTTTAATGCCAATGGACGGATGAGATTAAATCAATCAGTTGGCACAGTGTTTTGGACTTAATAGATCATCAGATTTGGGCCTGAACAACTTTCACTAGTTTGGGTTTTCTTAACAGCTTGGGCCCAAAATCAAAACAACTCTCTTTGGGCCTATTAAAAGGAAGCAGCAAACAGAAAATTATTTATCAATTTCTGTACATACAAATTAGTTTATTCTTTGATTTTATCCTTTAGTTTGTTACAAAACAGCTAATAGAAATTGTACAGCTGGCTAGGTAGTTAGAGAATAGATTCCTTTTCAGTGTATTTATACAATAGGTTGTACAGACGTTTGAATCATCAGAAAATATACAGAAAATTCTCCTAAATTCTTCTTCAATTCTGTCATGGTATCAGAGCGGGCTTGAAGTCCTTGCAATCCAATCTTTTCTTTCAGATCTCTTTTCTCCTTCTTTCTGAGAAATGGCTATTGAATCCCAAAGCAGCCCTTCAATTGTCTCTTCCACTCCTGTTGGAGATGGATCACTTCCAGTAGGCTCCATGGCTAGTGGTGTTGTTGATTCAACACACCCTTATTATCTTCACCCTTCAGATTACCCAGGGATGAACCTGGTTTCTTCAGCATTTGATGGCAGGAGCTATAGTGGCTGGAGAAGAGCTACAGTCATAGCTTTATCAGCAAAGAACAAGCTAGGATTCATTGATGGATCCCTAGTTGTACCAGCCGCAGACTCAGGTCTTCAACAGGCCTGGGCAAGATCAAATGACATGGTGCTTTCATGGCTCCTTAACTCTCTTTCAAAGGAAATAGCAGAGAGTGTGCTATATTCCTAGAGTGCCAAAGATCTTTGGAGTGACCTGGAAGACAGGTTTGGTCAAACAAATGGAGCTAAGCTTTTTCAACTACAGAAAGAACTAAGTGCTGTGGTGCAGGGGAGTTCAAGTATGTCTACTTATTTCACTAAAATGAAGAGCTTATGGGATGAGTTAGATGCTCTCAACACATTCTCTGCCTGTGTGTGTGAATGTGATTGTGGAGCAAAAGCAAAGTACCAAAACGCTCATCAAGATGAAAGATTATTGTAATTTCTCATGGGATTAAATGAGACCTTCATAAGAGTTAGGAGCAACATATTGTTGTCCTCTCCACTCCCTTCTATTGGACAGGCATATGCATTGGTGATGCAAGATGAGAAACAAAGGGAAATTCAAGCTAGTCTAGCTTACCCAGGAGATTTTGCCTCCTTCATTGCTTTCAATCAAGCGGGGGGTAAGAAGTATAATGAGCAGAGAGGCAACAAAGGAGTTTTTGATGGAAAGAGAAACTCAGTGATATGTGCTTATTATAAGAAACCAGGACACAACATTGAAAAATGTTATAGGATTCATGGTTTTCCAGCTGATTTTAAGTTTACAAAACAAAGGAAATGTACAGGCAAATATTGCATTCAATCCAGGAGGAGAAGCAGATCAGGGAACACAAAATACAGGGATTCAGACACTTACACAGGAGAATGTAACACAGCTTCTGCAACTTCTCCATCAGGCCAATATGGGACAACAAGCAGCCTCCACTTCTGATGTTCCGGCTAACCTTAGTTGTGCTGGTATAGCCAATTTTTTTAATTCACATGCCTGTTTCATTCAAATTGATAATGAGTCTTGGATATTAGATAGTGGAGCAACTGGGCATATGACTTTCAACAAATATTTTTTCACAGAATTCAAAGCTTTACCTAAACCCTTCATGGTTAAACTCCCTAATTCGTATAGAGTTAGAGTTACACATGCAGGTTCAGTGTTAATTTTACCTAATGTGGTACTACATAATATCTTGTATGTGCCCTCTTTCAGGTTCAATCTGTTATCTATACACAAATTGCGTAGACAACTTCATAAGTTTATTCTCTTTACCCCTTTTTCTTATTTTCTGCTGCATGACCCTTCACTGAAGAGCCCTCTGGAGATTGGTAAAGAAAAGGGAGGTCTCTACATCCTCAAGTCAAGAGTTTCAGCTGATGTCTCTAGGAGTTTACCTAAGTCTAGAAATACTTTTGTATCTAGACAGAAATCTAGTTTTGTTCCTTTTTTAAATTCTTGTTTTAGTCTTTCTGATTCCAATGTAAAGGAAAAGATATGGCATTATAGGTTAGGCCATATGCCTTTAAGCAATATGAGAAATGTTGATTCAGTTTCAAAGTCTTCTTGTTCCAAATTTTCTACTCCATGTATTATTTGTCCTATGGCAAGGCAATCTAAACTCCATTTCCCTTCAAGTTCTATTTCAACAAAATTAGTATTTGAGTTGATTCATGTAGATACCTGGGGTCCCTATAATACCCCCCACATATGATGGTTATAAGTACTTCCTCACTATTTTTGATGATTTCAGCAGAGGCATCTGGACTTATTTATTGAGCACCAAATCTAATGCATTCACAGTTTTGAAATCCTTCTTAAACATGGTAGAGAGACAGTTTCAAACCAAAGTCAAAATTATAAGGTTGGACAATGCTTTTGAATTGGGTAGTGGGCACCTTCAATTAGAGTACTTCCATTCACAGGGGATTATACATCAAACTTCATGTGTTTATACACCACAACAAAATGGAGTTGTAGAAAGGAAGCATAGACATTTACTAGAAATATCCAGAGCTTTACTATACCAATCACATTTGCCTATCACATATTGGGGAGACTGTTTTTTAACAGTCACTTACTTAATTAACAGGTTCCCTTCTAAGATATTGCATTTCAAAACCCCTTATGAAGTTATGTTCAAAACCAAGCCCAATTATACAAACCTTAAATGCTTTGGTTGCTTATGTTTTGTCTCTACTATATCACACAACAGACCAAAGTTTGAGCCAAGGGCTTTACCTTGTGTTTTCCTAGGATATCCACATGGGAAGAAGGGATATAAGGTGCTTAATCTACAAACTCTTCAGACTTTAGTATCTAGGGATATCATTTTTCATGAAGAGTTGTTTCCTTTTGCCTCTATCAACACTGGTTCTTCCCTTAATCCTTCTCTACCTCTTCCTAAAATTAACAATTCTACTCCTTTTTCTGATTTTTCACCCAACACTCCCTTCATTCCTGTAGTTCCCTCTGCACTTTCTACTGCCCCTTCCTCTACTAAGTTTCCTATTCATACCTCTCCTCCACACACTCCTTTGTCTACCAATTCTTCCCTAGTCCCCATTCCCCACCCACAGTCCACTTTTTCTTCACTCTCTTCTCCCACTCCTGTTTCAGTACCTATTGTGGAAGACCTCATCAGAAAATCCACTAAACCTCATGTCGCACCTGCTTATCTAAAGGACTATGTTTGCAATGCTATTCATCTCACAGATGTGTCTGATTCATGTTTCCTAGTTCCTGTCACTCCTACTTGTGTCTCTTTTGCTGGCTTAACCTCTTCTAACCAACATATGCTTAACTCTTTGTCTAATATCCAAGAACCTATCAGTTATGCACAGACTGCTCATCACCCTGGATGGCAGGAAGCAATAGCCAAAGAAATTGAAGCTCTTGAGTTCAACAAAACCTGGGATATGGTAGAATTACCCCAAGGTTGTAAGGAATTGCCATGTAAATGGGTATATAAGGTGAAGCAACATTCAGATGGAAGCATAGAAAGGCTAAAAACTAGATTGGTCATTAGGGGTGACATACAGCGAGAAGGGATCGATTTCACTGATACATTTTTCCCGGTGGTTAAAATAACTACCATCAGGTGTATTTTTGCTACAACAGTGAAGCGAGGTTGGGGACTTTACCAATTAGATGTTGACAACGACTTTTTACATGGAGAATTGAATGAGGAGGTTTATATGAAGTTTCATGCTGGGGTTAGTCCTCCTACTCCTAATCATGTTTGCAAACTAAAGAAGTCACTTTATGGACTTCGCCAGGCATCAAGGCAATGGTATGCCAAGCTCATGGTTGCCCTCAATTTCAAAGGCTTCACTCACTTTCTAAACGATTATTCCCTGTTTTCAAGAAGACAGACTCTTCTATTTCTATAGTTGCAGTCTATGTAGATGACATTTTGCTAACAGGAAATGATGATGCTGAATTAACTACGTTAAAAGAGTTTCTTCATCAAGAGTTCAGAATTAAATATTTAAGTACCTTACATTTCTTTCTTGGTATGGAGGTCATCAGAGAAGCTCAGGGACTGATCCTTTGTCAAAGAAAATTCACCTTGAACCTTTTGCAGGAATTTGACTCCTCCCACATGTCTCCTGTTTCCTGTCCCTTAGATCCCACTGTCAAGCTCCTTGCTAAAATAGGAGTTCCCCTTGCTGATCCAACTCTGTATCGCCGTCTCCTGGGCAAACTCAATTATCTTACACATACTTGACCCGACCTCTCCTTCACCGTTCAACACCTAAGCCAGTACATGCAAGATCCTCGCCAACCACATCTTCAATCTGCCCTTTGTGTATTTCGTTATTTGTTGAAAGATCCAGGTCTCGGCCTTTTTATGTCATCCTCTTCTTCCTTCAAATTAATGACCTTTTGTGATTTTGACTGGGGGACTTGCCCAGATTCACGAAGATCTGTCAGCAGCTTCTACATTTCACTTGGCTCTTCTCCAATTTCTTAGAAGTCGAAGAAACAAACCTCCATTTCTCTTAGCTCCGCTGAAGCGAAATATCGATCCATGAGGCAAGTTGTGACTGAACTAACCTGGTTAGTTCATGTTTTCGAAGATCTTTCTATCCCTATCTCTCTTCGAGTACCGCTTCACTCCGATAGCCAGGTCGCGATACACATCGCCAAAAATCCAGTATTCCATGAACGAACGAAACATGTCGAACTCGATTGTCATTTCGTGAGGCAACAGTTTCTTGTCGGTCTGATCTCCCTTTCTTAGCTCCACTCCTCCTCCCAAATCGCCGATCTCTTTACTAAATCTCTCACAAGGCCTAATCATCACAATTTGTTAGGCAAGTTGGGGGTTCTTTCTTCCCCCTCCAGCTTGAGGGGGGTGTTGGTGATGATACAAAATTTAGCAAAGAAGAAGGTTTATCAATAGAGTTTAACAGAGAAGGTTTACCGATGGAGTTTTGACAGAGATTCTCGTTACTTCATATGTTTATGTCTGAAAGAGAATATTAGGTTTAATGCCAATGGACGGATGAGATTAAATCAATCAGTTGGCACAATGTTTTGGACTTAATGGATCATCAGATTTGGGCCTGAACAACTTTCACTCGGTTGGGTTTTCTTAACAGCTTGGGCCCAAAATCAAAACAACTCTCTTTGGGCCTATTAAAAAGAAGCAGCAAACAGAAAATCATTTATCAATTTCTATACATACAAATTAGTTTATTCTTTGATTTTATCATTTAGTTTGTTACAAGACAGCTAATAGAAATTGTACAGCTGGCTAGGTAGTTAGAGAATAGATTCCTTTTCAGTGTATTTATACAATAGGCTGTACAGACGTTTGAATCATCAGAAAATATACATAAAATTCTCCTAAATTCTTCTTCAATTCTGTCAATATTTTAAACAATATGCTTAAAAGTAGCTATCTAGTGTCATTTCCACGCAAATATTTAGCAATAAATCGAACTGCCCAATTAATAATTGATGCCAAGACTTCATTAGATCATTGCAAACTCAATTTTCATATACGCGGAAGTATGTAACTCCCAAAAATAGAGTTCTAGAAACATAGTACAACAATCAACACTGCCAACAAGATGGTTGAATAAATAATAAGGCTACAACATGAACAGAATCTGGTTGTGTCAAAACACATGTAACATATTACAACCTTAACTCAAACAAATAAAGAATCAGAATCTTGAATTTTACTTAGACATGGATTGTACTTGGGGAGCTTGATTCACTTGTTGGTTCCCATAATGCTGCTGAGCAACTATACCATTCCATCCTGCATCACATTTTTCACTCTCCTGTTAGAAAATTATTTCTTTCTTGTACATTCAGTTCAATGGTATTAGAACAAGGTTAAAACTTTGGATTAGAATTTCCATCACCACTAATCAACAAAAATATTTTCACGTATTCAATTCAAGAATAGTTGCGGAGACAAGATTTTCACTAAGGGGGTTCAAAAAAAGAAGTTAAAAAAATTAAAAGAGACAGTAGTCGGTGGTAATTGAACCAATAACCTTACAAAGTTTTTCACCCTCCTTGACCACTGAGCTATGCTTTTGGGCTGTGTCCAGGGGATTCAAAATATAATATATAGAGGTACAAAACAGATTTTGCCTTATATGTACAACGTATGTAATTTTCCCGCGAAGGGGTTCACCTTAACCTCCTTCCGCCCCCCTAAATCTGCCCTGCCTAAATCCGCCTTGCCTACAGTATGAAAGGCAGCCCGGTGAACTAAGTTCCCGCTATGTGCGGAGTCCGGGGAAGGATCGGACTACAAGGGTCTATCGTACGCAGCCTTACCTTGCATTTCTACAAGAGGCTATTTCCACGACTCGAACCCGTGACCTCCTGGTCACATGGCAATAACTTTATCAGTACGCCAACGCACCCCTTCTCCTGCCTACAATATGGTGAAAAGATTATTGTACCAAGTGTGACATGCATACCTAGAGCAGGATCAAGTCCCCTGTGTTGAAGTTCTCTGAACTCTTGACAAAGAGAGCAACATGGACAGAATATGTGGGAAACTATGTCTGAATAAGGAGCTTCAACAAGATTATATTTCTGTCTCAGCTTAGTTCTATACTTAGAGCCCATTATCCATTGAGAGCAAACAGCAGGCATCATCAGCAAGTATATGAAAGTCCCCAAAGGACATGCTGCAATCACCATAAAAAAATCAATCCTTAATTAGTATTATTAAGAGGGAAAGAGTTTAACTTCTGTGCACTGACGATGTAAAAATAATTGCTGGCACATTTGGGACTTACTCATTTCTCCTGCATCGAGAACTTCTGCTATCTGTCCGAATGTTACACAAGGTAAGAATGATGTCATAACAGCTGCACAAACAAGTATGTTCTTTAGAAGCGGATCCAGGATTTTAAGTCAGTAAACATTTGTCATAATAGCTCCACAAATGAGGATATTCTTTAGAGGCGGATCAAGAATTTTAAGTCAGTAAAATACTGGTCATAACAATTGCACAAACTAGAATGTTCTTAAATTAAAGGCGGATCAAGGATTTTAAATTAGTGAATGCAAAGTATGATTATACTATCACCTTTTTGTGATAACGCCTACGAATTTTCTAATATATAGATATAGATTTCAACTACATATATAGTATTCCGAGTCAAAAGGAGTAGATGCGTTGCACCCTCTGCCAACAAATTGATCTGTTCCTTGATGTTCCTAGTTTCTATTAGGTGTTTGCCATAATTTTCTTACTATATTTGATTTTCTTATTTGTTGAAGAAAAGGGCAACATGTTTACCCCATTTGGCTAGTCTTTTTTCTTGTAGGAAAAGGTTTGGACTTCTATAAATTGAGGATCCTTCCTTCTCATTCAGTAGAATCCACGATGTAGCCATATTTAGGGAGAGAATTTTACGGGACAAGTATTAGTGTGTCACTTGTATTTGCCCTCTTCGCGAGGTTGTTCTCTCAATATTTTGTACTCTCTTTTTATATAGTGGATTACTCATCTCCACCGTGGACATAGGTCAATTGACCGAACCACGTTATATGCTTGTGTCTCTTTTGGTATATTTCTCTTTGTTGTATGATTTAACAACATTCAAGTAGCTTACGCATGACACCTCATTTTTTCTGTCCTAACAGTTTCTCCCTGAAGAGCATGTTTGGTATGAAAGAAAATATTTTCCAGCATCTAAACACCAAAAAATTATTTTCTTTAAAAATATTTCTTATTAATAGAGGAAATATTAATGGCAAAAGCAGAACCACAGCATAATAACACATAGGTAGTTGATACCAAAATAAATCATTAGCAAGGAAAAAGAAGAAATATTGTAATTACCATTAATCTGGTTCAAATGACAATCAAATAAGCCAGTGCTCCAGGGAGCTCCAATTGGTTGTGATGGCGATGGCGGCTGTACATCCTTTACTCCTTGGTACTGTGGAGGAGGCTGTGAGGCAACTGGTTCACCACTCTCACCTGGTTTAGGAGTTTCTATTTCATTATTTTCTTCAACTCTTCCCATTGTATCCAAAAATTTTACACCTACGTATACACCTCAAGTTGGATGAAGAAAATTTTCTGTTCAAATATCAAATGAGCTCTTTCTATCATATAATGTAGGGGAAATGGTTGTGTGTGATATGTTGACGAGAAAACAGACATGCCCAGAGTAGACGGCATCTTTGACTTGGAACAAATAATCAATGAGATTATTCAGATTAGCTGCATGTCCTTTTCACGTTATACAATCTTTTAAAATTTCACTAATATCGCAGAAATGGACAAAATTAAGGAGGTCAAATACAAACTCTCTATACCAGCCTCGTTTGTTCCGATATTTTTTAGCTGTTATAGTGAAGTGTTGTCATGAAGACCATATATTATAATGTAATGTTAAAATCAATTCCGAAAAAGCTTAGCTTTTATAGTGAATGATTGTTATATAGGGATGTTGTTATAGGGAGGTTTGAGTCCAGTAGAAATTTTTCTAATTATAACTCAAGTTACAAGAAGCTTCCAATACCATTTTATTCCAAGTTGGCTATGTATTCATATGCCACCAGCCGAGTTTGGTGACTAGTTGCAAATTGGAAAGATGATTAGTATAACGTCCCTTTTCATTGTTTTAATTTGCATTCTAGTAGTTTCATTTTCGTTGTAGATATTAGACTATCCTCGTTTCTGAACTCTCTTCAATTTTCAGATAGGACTTGCTGTTATTTAGAAAGAAAAGAAAAAAGATACGACATTCTGGAAGCTAATTATTCAAAGTCCAAAAAAGAAAAGTTATTCAAAGTCAACTTGAGATAGGAAAGACGTGTGATGCATTAAAACAGTTAATTGAGAGAGTAATGAAGTTCACATTAAGCCACTATATCAGATAACAAAACATGCTTAGCATCATTATAACAGCTAATGCATGACTAAACTCAATAATATGCAGTACATGTTTAGCATTATGGCGTGATTACCAAACTGTACCTTAAATACAACCAAGACGATCACTTTTTTTCAAAAAAAAGAATATAGCAGAAACTCCTGACGGCCTTTCGGCTCGACTAGTAGCCTTTACCAAGGCCAAAAACACTTTTTTTTAAAAGTATCTTTTTCAAAGTTAAAGTGTTTCGCCAAGCTTTTCAAAGAAAAAAAAGTGTTTTTGAGTAAAGTAGAAGAAATTTTGCAAAAGTAGAAAAAAGTAAATTTTCCCCAAAAATACCTTTTTTAAAAAGCACTTTTGAAAAAAATACATTTAGAAGCACTTGTTAAAAGCTTGATCAAACACGAATTCATGCTCAGAAGTATTTTCATATACTACTTGACCCCTTCTCATAATGAGAATGTATATAACCCTATTCCGGCCTGGTCCGGTATGGAATGAACTTATAATCATGGAATCGACTCGATCATCAGATTATAAGTTCATAACCCTAGCCCATTCCCATTTTGGGCGGAACAGATCTACTAATTCTTTGATTCCAGTTAGTAAGAGGGATCTTGAACTAAGAAATAGACCCTAGAAGCTAAAAAAGGCTATCCTGAGCAATTGCAATAATTGGGTTCATTGATATTCCTGGTATAGTAGATGCTATCACACATACAATCATACTCAATTCGATGGAATTGTTTGATCTTAAAGGGGATCTTCTATAATTTCGCACGTGAGGGGTTATTTCTTGGTTTCGTCCAGTCATTAATAACTTTATTATTTTTAGATAATAGTAGATATGGCCAATATACTTGACGGTTTGGCTTCCTAACTAGCTGGCAATTTGAGATATTATAGCAACATAACAGAATCATTGCTGAAGCCAAATTGAGAAAAATTTCAACTACATTGATCGATTACGTATTACAGTACTACCAATATTTCTGTTACAGCATGCAGCTACCAGCCTACCACATATCTTGCTAATTAAATTTCTATAACATTATTTCTGTAAGGAATGTCCAGAGCAGCCTTTCTGTGCCATGCTAATTACACAAATCAGATCAAGGCAAAAATTAAAAGAAAGGCTATACAAATAGCAATAATAGGTACTCTGTATATATGTGATCTACTACTGGCTGAGGCAGATGTAGTTTCATGCTCCCAAAGGCAATAGTCACTGACCAGTGGAGTGAGCAGAATAGCAGCAACAATAAGCAGTGACAAGTCCTGCAAAAACTCGCATTGCGACAATCTTTATCTCTGATTGTTCGTCGTCACTGCCTTCCCGCCTATGAACACACTCCAAAATTGAACAAATCAAGAAATAGCTGCAGGCTAGAATTTGGATGTTCAACCACTAAGTCTGAACATTACCCAGTCTGAATAATATTGTATGTGATCCAGTTACCACTAATGAGCCGGAAGAAGAGCAAACTCAATCTCTTGTAATGTTTTTCCTTTTGTTTCCACCACATTCTTTTTCACAAAGGCCACTGCCAACAAGCAAAAACCGGCAAAGATTGCATACACAATTTTTGGTCCAAGATGCTCAAGCATCGGCAGAAACAGAAGACCGACTAGAAAATTGATGACCTGTTAAAGAGCAAAATATGCAATCAGAAAACCTTAGGAAAGAAAAGATGAAAAATTCAAGCATCAGTCTCAACAAAAAGGTACGAGATTTCAGATAAAACAAGAGCTATGAGATTTTCAACAACAGCAACAACAAGAATATAAAACTATAATAAATGGCAAGTGCCAAGAACACTTCATAATATAAATCAGTGATGTAGCTGAACCAAGCATGAACTAGAACGTAAATGGGGACATAAGTAGGCACTGATCTCATTTCTTTTTCCATTTTCTATATATAAAAAATGATCTCATACCATTTTATGCTCAGAGCAGTATTTATATTTACCAGCTTATTTTAGATCTCCCTTAGAATGATGTCAAAAGTCTTTAGGGGCAGGCTTTTTTTTTTAGGCACAAAATACTTTGACCATCCAACACCTCATCAGAGAATCAAGGAGTTGATCATGTGCAAAGATTTGATTCTTAGTTGAAGCAAAGATAACAAAATAAATACTGTAGAACAAGTTTCAGGGTGAATTAGGATACCCCTAGTGTCCCGCATCACTTTAAATGGTTCAATTTTTTCTGCTTCTTGGCAGTTTAAGGGGCTTAGAACAAGCAGATCCATTTTGTCATGCAATGAGCAAGGTAACGCTATTGGTTTGGTTACCACTTAGGTAGATTATGCAGACAGAACAGTTCTCTGACTTAAGATGGATGATTCGTTTACTGATAACCGGGACTTCTCCAAAGGCTATTGGCACTCAATGCGAAACTCGGTGGATAATGGGCCCGCCCCTCTACCCTTCTCCACTTAAATACCCGGATTTTGTCTGCAGCAGCGATCGAAACCGTGACTCGTGATGGATGAACTTACCTGCACAGCTTGTTTGACTCACCCCCAATAGCAGAATGTGGATATGTGTGACATTTAGGCTGATGCTCTCAGCAGCATCTCATTTTGTCAAATGACTCAACAGCTAGATAGATATGTGTTTCTATTAAATGTGTAATTCCAAGCTAATACCAGTGAATAATCCTCCTTCTTACAATCACCCCCTCCCTCAACAAGACAACAACTAGTATTTTGCATCAACCCCAAACTAGTTAAAGTTGGCCGTAAAAACCCTCAACATCCATTTTCACTCTGTTTGGACCCTACTCGTCCCAATACTCAATACGCTCAAGCTGATATAAAACGTTACTCAGACTTGAAGGTTTTCCCATGAACAATACATTGTGTCATGTATTCTTCATCCAAGGAGAAAGTAATGAGAATAATTAGCATGAAACAAAAGAATCAAGAGCAGGAAGAACATACCCAATGTGCAGCCATGCAGAAAGCCATTGCCTTTGCCCTAATCCGGCCAGGGAATATCTCTGACAGAAGGAGGCTAGGGACTGGCCCAGCGCCCAAAGAAAATGCCAAGACATACCTAACATAAATAACTTCCATTATTGAAAGAAAACAACCAGCCTTTGCTTTTGTGCATTTCTAGTTATCTTCTTAACAGTCAGTAAAGCTACCTATAGCATGAAATTGTCTCATCTTTCATTGATTTAACAGTTACTAAGTACATGACACTTTTATCTAGAAATCAGTTGAAACTGTTATCCACAGAAGCAGTACTGAAACTATTTATCTTCATCTCTTACGTGCTTTACTACAGTATAAAGAGCATATCTAGTCCTATCTATCAATAATCAACCACTACAAAATCAACCACTACAACAACGACAATCTTGAAGTGTATTACTCACAGTAGGGTCCCACCAACTGATAGGAATAATACTGCAGAGCTTGGTACAAATGAACTCGCGGCTGTTACTTGAAGGGCCGTTGCAATTGCCTGGACCAAAAACATCTCAGAAGTTTAAGCATCAGAAAGCAAAATATAGTGACACGTCTAGGACAAACCATGGTAAGCAACTAAGCACAGACACATGTTTTGGAATTACATGCTCCTATTGAGTATTGATTGATATGGGATTGAGCAAACAAGATTAGGTTACCATGCCCAAGAAACTCCCAATTAGAAGCACCTTCCTCCCAAGCCTATCCATCAAAATCATTGCAATAATAGACCCTGTGGATGTTATAGACAACAGTGAAACGAGAAATCACCAACACATCCAAGTCTCCAGGAGTGTTATACATGTTTGATATGGAGAGATGACTGTTACCTGTTAAGTTTACAATCCCAACGCATGTGTTTGCAATGTCTGAAGGTACTCCAGCCTTTTTAAAAACAGTTGAAGAGAAATAAAATACAGCATTTATACCAGATAGTTGTTGCAAAGCAAATAAGGCAGATCCCATGAAAACCACTGTCCAATAGGCAAAAGTTATAAAATCATTAACTTTTTCAGACAAGAAAACATTGACAGAATGAAAACACATCACAATAATTATACCTTTAAAATGACGTCCATACAGTAGCTCCCCAAACCTAACATTGTCCACCTCATCTCCTTTGTCTGTCTTTGACATTTCTGCAATGGCATATTTAACATGTGATGCTCCCATTAGCTTTTCAAGCTCTTCTTCAGCCAAATCAGCTCTTCCTCTCTGAGTATAGTCCAGAAACAAAAGGTGAAAAGGGAAGTAAGAGAGCCATAAGATGCCGAGTGCTTGTAAATGATAGAACACAGTATTGACAGTAAATCAATAAGGTCATGCATTGGAGAGCGATGATAATATACCAACTTTTATTTGGACAAGTATAATAACATGCCAACTATTCTATGGTATAAATACGGTGTAGTCTTGGCTGTAGTATCAGGACCCCAAGACAAAATGTGGCAGGAATGAACCAATAATGTTTAGTAGTTGTATTAAAACCTGCTAAGTTATTGTACAGAGGAAGAACACAAGCCCCATCAATGAATAGAGAAAGCAATCAGGATAATGTTGTTGGAATCTGTCAAGATTATATCTCCTTCAGTTATTTCATTCTGTTGCTTCATAAGAAAACATGCTTAACATAGATATATAATTAGAAGGAAATTCAAGTATCCGCCGATTCACCTAAAACAGCCAGGGTCCGAGAAAATTGGATGAATTATCATGGAAAGACGTTTAAAATAATCGATATGTTCATTTTACCCAACATTGGATGGATTGTATTACAATTCAGAGTATGACTTAAAAGATATGAATATATATTGAAGACAGGAAACCAAGCAGTAGTTTATAAAGATGGATCACCCACGTATGCATTTCAAGTATTCACTGACCGACCTAGTGAGTTTGAAATAAAGAGCGTCTTCCATTGAGTGACCTAGTGAGTTTGAATTGTAAGCAGATTTTACTATTTGCAATATTCACAAGAAACTGAACTTCCTAATGCCACTTTCCTATCCAATGCAAGACACTTATTGAAATAAGAGCATGGTGCCCAACCTTAAAAAGCCAGTGAGGACTCTCAGCGCAGAATTCCATCAAAACAGCAAGTAAGGCAGCAGGAATAGTGGATATCCAAAAGCAAACCCGCCACCTGAGACATCATTGTAGAAGTAGTTACACATCATTCAATTAAATAATGGGATGCTTTAAGCATGTATGCTAATCGATTACTTCTTAATATGAACCAACAAAAGCAGTTTAGCAGTTTCAAATTCAAGAAAGATAGTTTGACCAAACAGTGAAATGGAATAAAACGGAGTAGAACATTTTTTTCCTTAATCTCCGCCAGTGCTATCACTCGATCTAAATAAAGGAAAAGAAGATAAAGGTCAAAGAATCCTTACCAACCAACAGTATCCTTGGCAGGAATTCCAAGGAGAAGAGCTCCTAGGAGCCCAAGGCATGTGGCAATCTGAGTGAAACTCCCGTAGGTGCCTCTAACAAAAGCTGGTGAAACCTGGTCAAACAAATTAAATGTAACTAAAAAGATAGGATTAGGAGCAAAGGATAATATCATGTACCTCTGCAACATAGAGAGCAGCAACAGCAGGGCCAAGGCCCATTCCTATTCCAACAAATAACCTTCCAAGAAGCATAACTCCAAGAGTACTTGTTGCAGCACTACATTTATGCAGTTGAATAACCTTCAGTTAGGTTGCAGAAACTTGTATTGTAATAAAATTGAATCAAGACTTTCTGATTTCACCCTCTCGTATTCCCTCGAGCTGATATAATTCAATAACTTAAACGGGAAAAGAAACCTAAACACCCACATGCCATATAAAGCAACCTTTACAGGATTCTTAAGAATAGTCTGCAGGAAAGAGTAAGTCTGCAGTAGATTTTGGCAATGCAAAAGATAGCAAGACTAAAAATATCCCCCAAGGAATTGGACACTTTTATTAATAATACCCGTTCATCCCAGTATACAATGAATAGAAGAGGACTCAAGACTTAACAACATTTGGAAGGTATTACAGAGTAAATATTCACCAGTGCTTTTCAAGTTGAAAAGGCTTAGTGTAGATACTAAGCATGTTTAGTCTACAGGTTTACCTCATAGAAGCACCTATTATCATTGGTAGAGCACACAATTGAAAGCCTCTGCGACGACCAACCCCATCTGCTATCCAACCACTGAATATAGAGCCCAGAAAAGCACCTCCCAAACATGTACTCACAACCAGACCTTCAGTTGAAAATAAGATTATCATATCAGATGGACCCTGTAGAAAATAACTAAACAACTAGATGAAGAGAATTGTCTTAAGAAAAGCAAGGGCAGATGCATGTGTTAGACAGCAGGTTCGACTGAACTCACCGCCTTGGACTCCACCTCTGCATATATAACAAAAAATTTAACATCTGTATTTATACAAATGTAGCACCCACTGCCACAAATGAGTAGTGCATGCAGTGATGATCAACCTCCACTGACACAAAATTCAGGAGAGCCCCCTAGAGAAGGGAAGAAACAGAGGTTCACGTGGGTCGAGCCGTGCTTTTTTTTAGGGGGGGGGGGGGGGATCTTTAAGGTAAATGGCATAGAGTACCTTCTGCCAAGGTGCTGCCACTGAAGTCAAGGTCCAAAGACATGCTTTCTAGCGTGTCATTAACCACCCTGAATAAACCAAATCAAGAGCAAATGCAAAGGGGGAAAAAGCTTCATTTGACAAACTACATTGGTAGGATTTACGAAAGAAACTAAATTTTCGAATTTAGTCATACCCGAGATGGTAGCCAAACAAGAGAGATGAAATAATTGCGACCAATATATGCGGTAACGGGCGTTTCCACGAGGGGTTTCCAATTTCTTTCCAGACACCATTTTGCAGGCGACCTAAAATCAGCCATATAAGCTCACACTTTAACATGGTACAATGTGAAGTAATATCATACGAAAATATATTCTAGTATAATGTTAAGTCCTATGATTGTCTCTAAGCTGATGGTACACTAAAGGACTATCACACTATTTTATTCAACCAAGTTGGCAAAAATTTATTTCTCTATTTGAGCTCAAACAAATCCAGAAGCTTCCAATAGCGTTTTCAGTACTTACGCAGCACTTTTTCAACTGCTTCTCAAATCACATAAAAAAGCTCATTAAAATACAACTTGTAAAATACTCCCTATTTAATTCAACCAAGTTGGCAAAATTTTATTTCTCTATTTAAGCTCAAAAAAATCAGAACCTACCAGTAGCGTTTTCAGTACTCAGTCAGCACTTTTTCAACTAATTCTCAAATCGCTTTAATGCATAAGAAAGCTCATAAAAATACAACTTGTATGACTTCATCAAAAGGAACATGAGAGAGAATTAGATCTTGGTATGACCCAAACTTAAAAAAACACCCATCTCGTGCTCACCCCTTTAATCCCCAAATACTATAATAAGCTGAATTCACAACGTACTGATTCTAAAATCTAAGATCCGTCCTGTAGATACGCTTGCACACAGAAATTTTTTTTAAAAAAAAAAAAAAAGAATGTAAGGGATACGTACCTAAATTTTGTTCACGGTCATCATAATCATCAGTGAAATGGTCATTAGAAGAAGCACGCTTGTAGATCGAATAAGCATCTGCAAGACGAACCCCTCTCATACTCTGTGATTGTGATCTATGGTGCCAATACTGTATGAAGATTCCCAATCATATGCACGCCAACCTGCTCAGATCCATTCGCGTACAAAAATCATTAGTTATCAGCTGGCCAGCCAACCTTTGTACAACATCACTTCATAACCGACAATGCCTAATCTAAACGCAGCAAAAATCTCAGATCTAATGTGACTGGAAAGTTCCATATTTGAAACCGACAATTCAATACTCTTATTATCAATCGAGAAAATTCTTATCCTTTAAATCAGAAATAGGGAGGATAAAAAAAAGTACAATCTTCTACGTTTTCAGCTATAACTAAAGTTGGCATTGGTTGCCTAATTATCTACCATTATCATATACGCACACCTATAGATAGGAGTGAGTGAGTGAGTGTGTGTGTGTGTGTGTGTGTGTGAGTATTCGTTCGTTACCTCGTGAAATGTTATGGAAGACTGGAAAAAGGAAGAAAATTTGCGACAGCAGAAAGGTACAGTCAGATGAAAAGGAACAGAAAATGTAGCTAAAATGGAATCGGCATTGGCATTGAAAGAAGGAAATAATTAAGGAAAAGTAAAAGGAAAACGTAGGAATGCAAAAAAGGTAAAGGAGGAACCTTAGAAATGGAGTTAACAGTTGTGGTGGGAAAAAGGGAAGTGTGTCTGTCATATGCATATGCAATTGCGGCGGAGACCATGGAAGGAAGGCAGCAAACAGAGATGACGACACGGAGGAGGATCTAGAACTCTACGAGAGCTCTCAGACCAACACGTGGTCCAATGTTTCTTTTTTTATTATTTTTTTGGTCCAATATTAGTTGCTCTTGATTTTATTTTTTCTTATGTCTCGCCTATCATATTATGACACGTCATCGTTTTTGCATGTACTATGTTTCAGGGACAGTATAGTGATTGCTTCAAAGATAAATTATAATTGATGGAGTATTGTTTTGTTTAAGATGAAATGGAAAAAAAAAACCTATATTATTATAAGTGAGTTAACTTAGAAAATAAATTACAAATACTTTTAAATATGCGCCGAGCCGAGGGTCTCCCGAAAATAGTCTCTCTATATTTTTAATAGGAGAGGGAAGGTTAAATGCATTTCTTTTCTGATAAAAAAGAAATTACACAATTAAAAGTGATTTCTATATATTATTTTTTTATGTTGGTTTCCTTTTTATTGTTTTGGTTTATCTTTCTTACCTCTCGCGCTACCAACTTTAATATGGTACTCTTGGATACCATTTCAAGTTCGGTTTGAGAAATTTGTCATGTCTATTTTTTTTTTTTTAATAATACCGATCACATACATAATGATTTTGACCCTAAAACAGAATCAGTCATGTTAAATTATTGATATAGGAGATATGACCAAACCGTTCTAACTAAAAAGTTAGAAAATTTTACTTCCCAGATAGTGGGGGTACTTGTTTATTTTTCTTTTTATAATCTCTTGAATTCTTACTGTGACGCCGATATCAAAAGCTTAGCCTGAAACTTGAACGAAATTTATCCTTTTTTTAGGACTCAAATCTTAAGTAACCGAGATTACACAAAATCATAACCTCGTGCAATAAATTCTAGTAAGATGGAAGTTGAGGATCCAACCAAAGTTCTTGCCACGTATTCGTGACCCTAAACGCTTAAAGAAGCATTCACAGGCTTCGGACTGTAACTTTCTGGACATGGGCAGATTGGATTTTGACCCGAAGTTCAATGGAATTAGAACCCGAGATCTCATGATCCGGTCTTAGTACCTTACTAGACTCACATTACTAAGCCACTTTCACCTATGACAGAACCATCAATGCCAGAAACATCTGCTGCAGTCTGATTATGCAGGAGTGAATAGTCGGGGACAGCGTGAACAAAGAGAACTTGTGGCAGAATTAAACAACTATATTCAGTTCTATTAACAATTAATTGAACTTGGGCATTAATTGAGAACAGTTTGTAAAGCTTAAGCCAATACGCCACTTTTACAAAATTATGCTATACAACAATTCACTAAAGTTACAATAGCAAACCTGTATAAGGTAGTTTCTCTATAGATTTATAATAAACCGGCGACAACAATTATCGTGTCCAAAATCAATGTGCTATACCACATATACTGCAGCACCCTCCAGGATGCAACAGACGAGAACAAGCCACACATCAAAAGATCAGTTTTCTCAGGCAGCACCCAGTGATGAGCTAAGCACCTGAATCTGCAAGAATATATCAATGAAAACGTGGATTTAAAGTACCAGCGAAGGAAAGGATTGAACTAAATAATTGTGCAGCGCTATACCTTATTCACAAGCATATTTACTTGCTCTCTGTACATCTCCTTCATGTCAATAATATCAGCACGGAGTTCTTCCAACTATCACAAACAAGTACACGTCCCGTGAATAGAAATCCAAAGAGCACTATGAAAAAAGATCAATACTTCACTGTGGACATAGATTATAGAATGAAGCGGTGCGGGGCCTAAAAGATTATGAATAAGCTATTTATTCTCCGTGAGCATCTTATGGGGGGCCGTCAAGCACATACGGATTTCAAATGGACAATTGGTCTATGAATAACAAAACAAGGGTACTTGACAAGTTGCATCCACGCGCAACCAATCTACCTTGGACAACTGCACGTGTCAGTAAAGCTAAACACTATTGCATAGTCTTGTCAAATTCAAGTACTAAGGAATAACATATAACAGCAAGAAAATAGGATCCGATAAACCTAACTGAAGTCAAGCCCATAATCTTTATCATACTTCCATTGTTTAAAGAATTTTCATCTAGTGTCAATGAAAAGATAATGAAATGTTGGTTTGTACATGGAGGGGCTCAAGTGAGTCAAAGGAGGATGACAATGCATCAACGATTGGAGAACGAGAGAAAAAGCATAGATGCAAATGTATCTACTTAGGTGAGCAGAGAAAAGGAAATCAGAGAGTATCTAGCACCTGGAGAGCGTATGCTGTATATTTTCCAGGATAATAGAGTAAAAATGTAATATATGGCAACAGAGACGAAAATAAAAATGTATTCTAAGTAATGTGGTTTAACAGATACAAAATTTTCACAAAGATTGATGAAACTGAAAAGGGAGGCTGACATCTAACTAGACCTTTTTTTGGGTAGGTAGGTTGACATCAACTAGAATGAAGATACTCTAAAGGAAAGAAGTAATCCCAACGTGGCGAAACTTCCCCTAACAACAAGTAAATAAACTCATGCTTACAATGCCAAATAAAGGAAATCAGGTAATGCTTGAATAGGGATCCAAAGCCGGACCATATACGATGACACCTGAGTGCTTGCACACTAATATGCTTGAACAAACATGAACGACTTGTACAAAGTGATATTTTTTTCAATATAAATCCAAAAGATGTCTTACAAAGGAGAATACTCATGCATGCAGAGAATAGAACAGAGCAAAGATACAGAAAAAGAGGAAAAATCCTACATCCACTAGGTCCGAATCTACTCAATAAGCCTCGAATGAGACCCAGAATGGAACCTCTAGTAGTACAGTTTTAAAGGCAACAGTAGGGGAATTATAATTTTGTTTCTTTGACCAGAAGTCACATTTTTAGGTGGCATTTGCACAGACGCTCCAAAAATAAAAGGAAAAGTAACTAAAATTTGACCCAGAACTTTCAAAAAGAGAAAAAGGGAAATGATTCTTTCAAAAATGTTGAGAGGTGAATGTGTACAAATTTCTCATCCAAAATGTATCACTATGTTGAGGTGATTCATACAGTTTGTACAAGTGTGCATCACATTACACTTTGCAGGATTTCAACAAATATCTGTTTTAGAGTTTCCAGTTCCAGATAGAATGATTTCCCAAATAGAGATGTTGAATAGAAAAAAGAATGTTCCCTTTATAAAGCCTAATTTGGGATCAGCAAGAAATATGCTTGCGGCAAGAAAAAAAATCATGAACCGCAGAGAAGAAACTAGTTTACCTCCTCATCACGTTCACCCATCAATTCAAGAGCTGCCGAGTGTCTCCTTCTAAGTGCATCTAGCTCTGCCCGAATGCCAGGCAGCACGGAAGCTTCTGAACGAAGCTTTTCACACTAAACAAATACAACAAATTTCAAACAAAGAACATCACAAAGGGAAATCTCTTAGAAGAAAAGAGAAGTTATATGTCCGGAGAAAAGAGTTGACCTCTGCAGTCATTTTAACCAACTCCTCAGCCAGGGAGTCGCGGATGGACTCCATAGATGCCTGGAAGAATCAATCAGTTAGTACCAGAAGGAGGTCAAATGAAAACAAACTGGTTGCAAGGAAAAATAACCTTGCATGAAAGTAAACCAAGATAGTTTCAGCTCCTATGGTTTGTTGTTTTAAATAAACGCTACCACTAAATAAGCTTAATAACACAGTGCAAAAAGGCCAACAAAAACATCAAAATAATAATATATGTGCACATGATATGCAATTAAAAGGATCAGTAAGAGAGTCCAAAGCTCATACAAGTCGAGACATATACGATGCAAGTTCCCCTTCCTTCTGACGAAGTGCAGCTTCGAAAGCACTTGATGTCATGCTCTTCATAAAGTATGGACTCACATTACCCTCCAATGCATTTCTACGCTCAGATAAATTGTCAGACGAGTCCAAAGATGCTTGTAGAAAATAGCTTTCCTCCATGCTACTCAAGCTGCTAGCACTTGAAAGTCTCCGCGTCAGACTTCCTGCAGCTAGGTGATTGTTAGACATCGGAAAACACAAACCTGTAAAGCTCCATATTGAAAAGTAAACTTGGTATCAATACCATTTTCAATCCCAGATTTCTGCTTCATTATTGGGCTTTGATCAGGTACAAAACTAGATGGAGTACGAGCTGCCCTTTCTTGATCCAAACGAGCAGCTTTCTCCCGCTCTAGCTCCTGTAAAACATTTGGGGACAATTGACTCAAACATATTTCTCATTAATAAAATAAACAACAAGAATAACTAGCATGAAATACCAGGTTGTTTCCAGGTATTAATCCAGTCTAAATAAATTCCACCAATAAATATGTGATAACGGTTTAGCGATCACAGATTTCAGAATAGGAGATGCATAGTGTTAAATCATATAAAAAGTTATCACAACGTGAATTGCTTCACCTGTAGCTTCCAGTGTAGATTACTCTAAGTGATACCATTACAAAACTTGCGTCCTGTGCTTATATATTAAGAATCTTTGTTCTCTCGTTATTTTGATGCTTTTGAAGACAATAGAACGGCGAACAATTGTCATTACGCAAGTGGCAAAGCTCAGGTGATAGAGAATTTACAGCCACAGATTAGATAAATGCTAAATGCCATCAACCATTTAAGTAGGTCTCAGAACTTAAAAGAGAATAAACTTATCAAATGTCTAGCAGGTCAACCCATAGATGGTACAAAAAAGAACAAGTAAACATATTCTTCGGTTGAAGCATCTTGATCATATTTATATTATGCAGCATGTAAAACCACAAGCATCATCGGTGCAAAAAGGCATTGACACAGCTAATTAATTGGAAAGTGAAAAATAATGTGGTTACCTGCCGCAGGAGTTCCTGGTGAGTTAATGCTTCTTGTAGTTCCTGCTTGTGCTTCCTTCTGACTTCTTTAATTTCTTCTTCAAGCTGATTCACACGACCTTCGTTAGTCTCAGCTTCCTCCTTTAGAGCAAGATATTCTTGCCTATTCTCCCCGGCCCTCTGTCTCTCTTTGTCAAGGGACTTTGTTAGCTGTGTCTGTTCAGCTCTTAGACAAGATATCTGCAATACTAAATTTGTAAGCAAATTCCTGGGAAGAAGCTCTATGGAAGCAGCATCATAGCAATAGGTAAAAGAACCTGAGCCTCAAGCACATTGATTCGAGACAGGGTTTGAGAAAGGCGTTCACTAATAGATCGCTCCTTCTCCTCTGCAGTTGCAGCTTTTGCCTCAGCTTCCTGCAGAATAAAATTAAGAATCCCTTCGAGTTTCAACTATAAATAACGGTTGTACATGTTTCTCTTAAAACCTGAAGACGTGAATTCAAGGTTCTCTCGACAGCAGCCCAAGCTTCAGTCTTTCTGGCGTTTGTTTCCTGTAATCAAAGAAGATGCATAGAAACATAGACATTAGAAAAGCGGTTCCATAAACCATGAGGTCCATGACCAACAACAACAACAACTACCCAGTAAAATTCCACAAAGTGGGGTCTGGGGAGGGTAATGTGTACGCAGACATTACCCCTACCCCGATAGGGCAGAGAGGCTGTTTCCAATAGACCCTTGGCTCAGAAAGACAAAAAAAAAAAAAAAAAAAAAAAAAAAAGAGGTGTATGACCATTTATACGATATGAAAAATAACATCTCAGCAGCAACCTGCATGGCTTCTATCTGCCTGAGAAGAGGTCTGGTAGATTCAGGAACTTGTGTTATCAACTCCTCACATCTACGCTCACTGGCCTAAACATAGAAGAACAAATATATGTAAAGCAAACATAATTAAGCAGTAAAGCAGAAAAAATTGCAAAACAAAAAAGTACAATGCAGTTATACTTGGTATCTTTTCTGGAGATCCTCAATGTCTCTGCGCAACATATCTTCCCTAAAAACTGCCTGCAGGTGAAGAAAATATTAGGCACTGGGAATTAGATGAACAAACCCCAATAGGACACTATTCAAGAATATAAACCTGCTGCTCTGTTCTGCTTAGTGTTTGCCTTAATTCTTCAAGTGCCTGAACAAGCATGGCTTCACGGTCTTCAGCCTCTCTTAGGCGACCCTCTAGTTGAGTTCTGGCTTCATTGTTAGCCCGTGCCTCAGCTAAAGCTTCAGCTTCTCTTGCGGCATTTAGCGCATTAGTATAGTAATCTTTTTGTGTTGCAAGTTCTGCTTGATGTTTTTCTACTGTTTCATGAAGCAACTTTTCCGTTGCTGCCTTATCTCTCTTTATACTCTCTACTTTATTCTCTTCAACCTAGGAAAGGCATAAGCATGTAACTTGAAATCACAACTTCCACCATAATCCCACGCAAAGTAAAATAATAAATGTAAAGCAATCAACCCACAACTAACACTTGTTGGGTGGACGATTTTAAAAACTGTCTCGGAACAGCTCTAAAGTTCAGTTAACTCAAGAACCCAATGAGGGAACATTGAAGTAAACGTACAAAAAAAAAATCAAATTTCACTACGGGTGTTTCATTCTTCAGCCGTGGAGAGACTTTTGAATTGCGAGGTACCAAGAAACGTCCTCAAATACTCTTTAAAATGCTCAATGCACACTTGCAAGATTCTAATCAAGGGGTTAGCAAAAGGCAACTTCTAAGTCATGTGTTCCAGAAACTAAGTCATTTTCTGAAAAATATCTTCCGGAAAAATGTTTCCGGGTGTTTGGTTGGTGAGTAGAAAATATTTTCTGATTTTTTTATCAAATAGTAATAATAATGTTAGCAAATCGGATAGAGTGTTGATGAAACTTTTAAGTATAAAGATTTATAATAATGTCCAACGTGTTAGTCAAGCAGTGATATGAAGTAATAAGTTGGGATAATTGTGAAGGAAAACGACTTCCACCCATATGTAAGGCAAGACATTTTCTCTTCCACCTTCTAGTGGAAAATATTTTATCTAAAAGGTGACCTATTTTGCGGAAAACATTCTTCAAAAAATATTTTCCTTCATACCAAACATATCTTGAACACTTCCCACTTTTTTAGATGAAGTTCCGCTGCAGCTAGTATTAGTTTTAGAAAATTTTCTACCCTCCAATAATTATAATAGGCATGTTAAAACAAAAAACTCTATTTAGCTGAAAACTCAGAGAAAACATTTTGTGAAAATGAAAACAAGGAATTCAACATTTGAACATAAAAAAGAACACATAACCACCACAATAGGAGAGAGCTGAAAGTAATCCAGGCACCTTTTGTTATTTAACAATGAAAAATTCAGACACTCTTCACAACATCTATAATGAGGTCGCTACATCAAATAAAAATGACTGACCTCAAGCTTGGTAAGTAATCCTTTCTTCTCTTCTTCAAGCTCTCTGATCTAACTTTCAAAACAAATGGAAGATTTGTTAAAACTTATAAATAAGCTTTCTGAGATGGAATAATGAGTATGCCTGATTCCACACCTGTGCCCTTAATTTTCTCATCTGAGCTTCTTGGGCAGCTTGCTTTTTAGAAAGCTGCTCACCTGGAAGAAACAATAAGTTTTAGACATTTGAAAACTTGAAATGGCATAACAAGAGTCCACAATATTATAGGGCTTATAAACTTCAAAGGAATGAAGATATTTCTCCAAATAATCTTATATACGTGTCAACCAGGTAAAAGATTAAACTGTGTCAGCAGGAGACTCTAGACAAACATACCAATCAAAAAAAAAGGAGACTCTAGCCAAAGGTTCAGCAACAGATAAAGTTCCTCACAAAAGGCTGGATATGATGTAACTTACAGCATGCACAAACTTCAGACTTCTTCCAAGGAACCCATGTTTTAAGACATGAGTACCTATCAGATTCTCCAATTACACCCAAACAGCCTATTCGACCAATCTTGAATTTCAATTTTCTCTAATGAAATTAAAATTAGAGAAGAGATAGAATCCTAGTGAGCCTAAACACGCCCTGTAATTTGAAAAGCTTTATAATGCTTGGTGCAGTTGTAGGTGTAAATTTTGAGACCCATTTATGTCCGTGTCCTAAACTGATCACTGCCCAATGCTGATCAGATTCTGGACTCATAATATATGCCTAAACCCAATTTGCTAATGTAGCACAGTTGACTACTTACTCATTTCCAACCCCCACAAACATCTAGCTATCAAGTTACTTCCAGATATCTAATCAATGTACCATAGCTACCATCTAAGTAGCATTGATACAGATACCATAGCTACCATCTAAGTAGCATTGATACAGATACCAGTATCATGTAAGATACAAGTATGACATGAAGACATGGAATTTATCTTTAAAATATATATATTTGTATCTTTCATAAAACCTGTAAGTGGAACAATTATTACGCTGTTATAACTACTCCTCAATCCCAAGGTAGATGCAGTTGGCTATATGAATTCTTGCTATCCATTTGAGCCCGTTTCTTTCAAATATTCAATAATTTAGGTTCTCGAGCACTAAAAGCCCCTCTACTAAAACATACAAACTTCTAAAAAGGTTATTGAACACAGAACCTAACATAATATTACCAACATGACTAACCCTTAATCCCAGCTAGTTGGTATCACCTATATGGATCTTTTTCTTAGGTTTTATTTTTCGGCAAGTCTGCATAAGTTCCAAGATATTGTACGTCTTTTGAAATAATTTATTTCCATGTAATTTACGTCTAACACATCTCTTTTTTAACACCTTCAGTTGTCATGGTTACACACCTTAGACCGGTGTATCTGAAGGTCTAATCTTGACCTAGTGTCCTATCCTCTCCAAGTAACCGTAATTTAGTTCACTAGAGTGCCTAAGGTGGCTCGTTGTCCTCTGTTCTTTAAAGATGCCACCTACAAGCCTAAATAAACAAAACAGAAAAGCAAGAAGCATCTATAGATCATAACTTTCAGAAAGAAACGTAAAAACACATAATGAACTGTCATGGATTCAACTCGGGAACTGTTAAACTTCATCATCAGACATCATAATATAATTCAAACCATTCAAATACCAACAAAACTATCAAGCCAATTACAAAATGTAAATGTGCAAATTGAGATCAAGATTATGTGAAATGAAAATTTCTCAATCCTAATTCCTAACACACTGCATCAACTTCTTACAGCATCACCATCGAGCCTTCTTTCTGTTTTAAATTTTTCTTTTGACACTGCCTACATATTAGCAACAAGCATGATCCACACATATATTTTTTGATAAGGTAAATGATTACATAAATGATGGGAAAATCCCGTAGACAAGCCGTATACCAAAAAAGTAGAGATCCTACACCAAAATATGGTTCTCCACATAAGATTTACAGTATATATCATAGGCGGATCCAGGATTTAAATTCTATGGGTTCAACTTTTAAGGTTTTTAGCATTGAATCCATTATATTTTTAAAGTTATGGGTTCATATCTACTATTTTTGTAATTTTAATGAATTTTTACATATAAATTTTTACACTGTGTCGAAAGTTATGGGTTCAGTTGAACCCGTTAGTTCTTCACTACATCCGCCTCTAGTATATATGACACGCTCTAGCATAAGTATGGTATCTAAGATTCATAGTCTATATAAAATCTAAGACACCACCTAAAATTAATGTAAGTTTACCTTGTTCTTAACTGTACAATTGTCCTACATGCCACATATAGTAGGAAAGCTTCATGCGAAACAAAGGCCAAATGATGGTATAATGCATTAAAACCACTTGTTAGAGACAGTTTGAGTTTATCATACCTTCAGCCATTACTTGAGTAATTATCTCATCCTTCTCTTTGAGAAGAGCTGCAGCGTCACTTTTCTTATTCTGTTCCCTGCGAAGTGTATCCCTCTCCCGGGTTAGAGCATAAACCTGAAATAAATGAATGTCAAAATTTTCATTAGTAACACTTTTTTTTAAATGGAGAGTAGTAGCACATTTAACAACAACATAACTACACATTGCATGTTTGCCTTTTCATAGCAAACAGTAATGGTAAGACACATTCCACAGGAAATATGATCTTAAGTAAAGGAGAAGTAGACGGTTGCCTCCTTGCAAACTTGACAGCTCAAAATTTTTCTTCTTTCCTTCATTTAGAAGTTCCCACCAGCGCCTCTAATGTCTCTGATTATTTGATCACCTGGCTATAATATAAATGTATTGCCACATGTGAAGCATTCATAACATTTCCTTCTGAAATATACGGAGTTTTGTAAGCTTTATACAGTAAAATTATAAAAGATTTCTCTGACCAAAGAGGGAAAAGGCCGAGAAATATTTCAGGCTCGGCATGGATTTTAAAAAATACATAAAAGAAAATATCTTCTAAATGAAGGACAACAACAATAAACCCAGTGTAATCCTATAGTAGGGTCTGGGGAGGATAGTGTGTACGCAGACCTTACCTCTACCTTATAAAGATAGAGAGGTTGTTTCCGATAGACCCTCCGCTATCTTCTAAATGAAGGAAAAGAAGAAAAATCTACAAAGAAGCAAATTTGTCCTCGAGTGACATTACATCCTACATCGAGTTTATAAGGACATCCGGAGGAGTTTATTACGATCTTGCACTACTCCACCTATTGTCTTAAGGGTTTGAATTAAATGTTCGGATTCTATCACATGGTATCAAAAATCAAAACCTTAGCATGCATGTGCTCGCACTCGTTAGTCCACATTCAAGTCCATGTGTGAGCCCAAAAATCAGGTTACACATGTGGAAGTGTGCGTTGAAGTCTCACATCGGGTAAATAAGGCATCTAAAGGGTTTATAAAGGTTTCGTGCTACTCCACCCATAAATTATCTTATTTTCTTCATTTTTTTCAGTTTCTTTGGCTTCCCATTATTTCAGAACTTTCTAATATAATTGTTTTTTGATCGCCGAGAAATCCCCAAAAGCCAGCTAGCACGCAATTTGAACTTAGGCGGATTATCCCCCTCCCCCCACCTTCTCCACTCAAGTACTAGACTTTTGTCTGCGGCAGGGTACAACTTATGAAGTGTGTCTAACCCGCACATCACATATTGCACTCTTACCACTAGAACAAAGCCCTAGGGCCTTTGAAGTAATATTTTGATCAGTAATAAAACATTGTGATATGCCTATTCACACTTTCGTATTAAAGAAACAAATAACAATGATGCCCTCAAACATGACACAGACAAAGATTAAAATTAAAGGTAAGAGGATTTGCTTTAGAAAAATTAACCGGGGAACTGTAATTCTAGAAAATACATATGAGGTTTCAGCAGTATATATATATATATATATATATATATATATATATATATAAGGAAAGGATGGTAAAATTTCTTCAAAATTATCAGTTAACTTAGAAAGCTTGGAAATTTGCCAGCCAACAAAATCTTTCTCTTCATTCTCCAAATATCATGTCTGTGCAGCATAAAAGAAGCTACTTCTATTTTTAATTTCTTTCATTTTTATAATAACAAGCAACTCATATATTTAGTAAATATAGTCTTACTAATTAGCAGGAAAGGGGTTCGACCCATTAGAGGCACAACTTTCTTCACTTATTCACCCATCAGCAAGACATTCCTGCATTGTTAGAGTCTACTAGAACCATTTAAAAACTAAAAAACTAAGGACCATACAAACATTATACAGAATCTCCGAGCATAAAATATGAAGAAGTTAAAGGCATAAAAGATGAAGCAGAGCAATTCAGTGATGCCTAAATGAAGCAGCAAAACTAAGCAACAACGTGTAAGCTCAATCAAACTGTCTTTCAAGAAATTCATATTACTGTTGCAATGAGAAACAGCTGATGATTAAGTCATAATGCAAGTACATACTACAGAAGTGGAATTTCAAGCTGAAACATCCTTTTAACACATACATACCTTTCTCTCAAGAGCAGACACTTTTTGATGGTACTCTTCTCGCAGAGATTCAACTTCTGCATCATTGGACTTCCTCTGTATAAAATTAGTGTGAGTAAGCAGAGAAAGATAAAAGTAGAAGGGAGTTTTGAGGGCTGAAAGATGAACCTAAAGTCAACATAAGGTGAAAGCTGCAGAATGGGGAACTAGAAAGTTTTTAAAACTGCATTGGAACTCATCAGTTTAAACAAGCACCCAAGGGTGTACCCTAGTGGTCAATGAAGTGGAAGGTAGCAGGTACCCCATGGAATTAGTTGAGGTGAGTGCAAGCTAGCCCAGACACCACGGTTATCAAAAAAAAATAAAAAAAGATACTAACTAAAGTTTGGATCAATTATACCCATTTATTCATTACAAAACACATGGATATTGGTGCGCTGTATGCTAATTCCCAGCAGCAATTACAGACCCAGTTGCACAAATAATATTAATACAAAAGTTAAGATAAAATGAACGATAGAAGAATTGCTTGCAAGGATGATTGTAGCCCAAATTATTCTGCACCTAAATTGATATATGAAACAGGCAGTGAGAGAAAGAAAGAACATATTAAGTACAAGTCATCTGACAAACAGAAGAGAAGATACGATTTGTCTAAGATAATATGCAACGTGTATTGATGTCAAAGTCACCAAGGATGTAACACTATGCCACAGCTATAATTCTTCCAGCCCTCCACACATCTAGTCCAGAGAAGTCCGATCAGATTGACGATATTTATAAAAAGTGCTTAACAAGTTAGCTGGTAATTAAGATGACTTGACCAGTTAAGCAGAGAGCTTACACAATACTGGCCCACGTGTGAGATTTACCGATCCAGAAGAAAAAATGCAAGCAAGGGGCCAAAGTGAAAGAAATATCATTAAATAACAAGCAGAAAAATAAAACTAGAAAAATCATAGAATAAAAATATAAAAAAATGAAAAGGATGATCCATCCTGAAACTATAATATGTCTTTGACTCGTGCCATTTGAAAAAATAGTGGACAGCAACAAAATGAGTTATAGCCTCGAAAGGTTTAAAACGATGGGAACTTACTCTCAGATCCTCAATAGCAGACTTCAGTTGCTCGTTCTCATTCATCAACTTCGCAATTTCATCAGCTTTCGCCTAAGGAAAAACAGTAATATGTCATCTCATTGAATGTTCATATTTATAAACAAGAACTGAAATTCAGGTCTAGCACACCAAGTGAATTCTTTTTTCAAGTATGCTGCATAACAGTAAGTTTGGATAATGAGAAGTTAAGCACAGAAAGGGAAAAATTAGTCCCAATCTCCCAAAACCTAATATTTATTCATTGGCTTTGGAATAATCTTGCTGCATAATAAGAAAGGGCTAAATGCAACATATTTTTAGCTTCCCTCTAAGTCTTGTCTTTCAGCGTGTACCAACATCCCGTGCCAGTGGATGTTGCAACTTTTCAAAAGATCCACAGACTCAAACAACTGGAAATATCCATTTTTTCAGACATTTGGGAACTCAAGATGGGAAACTATGTTATATAAGACAAGTGCAAGAAAATGTCAAATGGGATGAGTCTATGACGCACACAGAAGATTCAAATCAAGACTTTTTGTAACTGAAGCTGGCTTTAGTTAAACTTCAACTCACTGAAGCAACTTTTATCGATGACCTCACAAGTTGGGAGGATGATTGAAAACGAATGGGATTGAGCTAATCTTTAGATAACAAAATGGGAATTATTGGACACTCCTACTTCAGGTGCAGACACCAAAAACGTTCATATTCTCAAGTAATATCGATAGATTCAGAACCTTGACATTTCCCTGTTTTATTCAGCATGTTATCCTGCGTTATTGCTGATGCTGAGGATCACCAGGTGCATAAACTTCTGTTAAAGGATCATAAGCACATACCTGTGCTTGTCTAGCAGCTCCTTGTAATGCAGTTTCCATCATTTTCATTTCCTTCTTCAGCTTCTCCAGTTCAACCAATGTGTCTGTAACATCAGAAGAGTTGCTTCCTGAGCTCAACCGTTGTTCTTTCACGTCAGTCTCATGATCATTTCCTCGCTGGGTAGCCCCAACAGGTCTACTAACTGACTCATTTTCATGCATAACTGATTCAGATACCCTCTTCCGACTTTCATCTGTGTGCTGGTCACCAAGAAAGCTCCTGTTAGAATGCTCTTCAACACTGCCATCTTCACTGGCAGTTACAGAATCGGAAATAGAAGGTCTTCCACTTTCTGCTCGTTCACTTGACGCATCCTGTGATTGAACTGGAGGAGACTCCTCAGTGACTTCTTTCTTCTCTTCCCTGTCTGCTCGGTCACTTGATGCATCCTGTGATTGAACTAGAGGAGATTCATCAGTGACTTCTTTCTTCTGTTCCCTGCCATCGTCGGTATTTTCCTGTGAATCAACAAGCAACGGGATACCAACTTCAGTTTGAGATAAAGCATTTGATGTTTGGGAGGCAACCAACTCCAGATTTTCAGATGATTTTTCCTCTGGAATATTCTTTTGGGGGATTTCTGGAGATTTTTCCTGAGCATGATCTAAATTGACTTCCGACGCTTCAGCCACTGAATCAATTTCAGCTTTTATTTCATCTGGTCTAATAGCATTTCTTTGCTCTTCCCTCTCAACCTTTGTTTCCATAGCAGAGTCTAGTTTGACATCAGCAGCTCTTGCTTCCTCATTTTCTAGTTTGACATCAGCAGCTCTTGCTTCCTCATTTTCTTCTTCAGCAGATATCTTTTGGTTTGGTTTCTCATCAACATTTTGTGCTTCTTCATTCGCTTCTTCAGCAGATTTAGTTTGCTCAATTACATCCCTTGTTTCTTTTTTTGGTTCTTTAGGAACTACATCATGTTGAACTGTAGATTCAGCTGAATCTTCAACTACCTCCTCTGTGGGCAAGGTGGGCTTTGATGACTCAGCTTTCTCTATAGATTCTACAGCAGTCTCCCCACCTTTTTGTCCCATAAAAGCCCTGACAGGATCAAACAAGGCCTTCCTATCCGTACTGGAAGGCCATAATCCTGAAGCTGCATGCAATCACAAGAAAAAAAAAAGGAAACATTGAAATAAATCTGTCAGCCCCGAAATTTGACTATTCCTAAGAAATGCAGCAATATAATATACTTAAGTAGGCTTAACTGAAGGCATGGAATATGCTATAGAGGCTATCAGTACTATGCAATTCTTTGTAGAATCTATGATTTGTTCGGGATTACAGTAACACTAGAACCAAGTGTTTGTCCGGTTCAGGACTTCAAATTAGTATAGTGATAAGTGTGAGATTTAAAGAAATTCTAGTTCTAAAGAATCCTAATTTTCCTGAATATAGCGGAATAAACATACATCTATTATCTATATAGCTGAACCCAACTATGTCTAGGATTAGGCATAGCTAATTGATAGGAATGATGTATTTGGGAAGTTTAGACCAACAAAAGCGTATTTAATAAAACGATGAAAAGTATAATAATCATATAACGATCGAAAAGAGATACCTTCAGTGCTAGTTGATTCATCAGATTTCTCCTCGAGACCAAGAGCCGTGTCGAAATTCTTTTCAATGTTTTTGACACTCTCACTGAGCTTATTGACGGCACCGGCAAGATCCAAGTTCCCCAAATCAAGTTTCCCACTAAACCACGCCATTTCCTTTTCACACTCGATCCAAAGCTCAAATCATATGGCAACCTCCTTCATCCTATCAAATTAAATCACACATTGTCAAAATTCTAGGAATCAAATAGAACGTCTATAAACAAAACTACCGATTCAGATCCCATCATTCAATAATTGCCGATTCGGATAGTTGCAACGAAATCAAGGGAAGTAACGTGGAAAAAAAATATTGAGAATTTTTTTAAAAAAAATTGGACCTTGTGAAAATGAATTGATTGAAGAAGCTGGATTTGAAGAAATCTCCTTTGGGAAGTGGAGATTGAATAAAGATTTGGGCAGGGGCGTAAAAGAAATCGATCTGGGAACGGTGAACTTCAGCGTCGACCGTCACCCTTTTTTTCTTTTTTTTGTTTTCTAATTTTAAACGTTAACGGCGTACAAACTGGAAATCTCAGTATTTTTATTTTTATTTTTGTCACTCGAATAGGCTTACTGGAGTATATGATATCTTGACATTAATTATTTTTGAAATGTTTGTATTCGTACAAATTCTTTTTAATTTCTTTTATAATGATTTTATAAATTATGTCTTAATCAGTTGTATTTGGCCTGTTTCGTTCGTACAAAGTTTTCTAAAACTAAAGACTTTTAGATCTCGCATTGATCATGACACTAGCATACACTAACCAAACCAAAAAAACAATGCTAAACGCAATATGTAAGTTTTGGAGCCTTCTCTTATTATTTTTATAGCACGTTTGGCCAAGCTTTTAAAAACAACTCGTTTTATAAAGCGTTTTTCTCAAAAGTACTTTTTTGTGACAAACGGTTTGTGTTTGGCTAATTAATTATGTATACGGTAGGAAAAAAGTGATTCCACGTCGAGAAGCCAGAACGCCGAGCTCGGAGTCTGGGTCGAGGTCGGAAGAGGGCATACCTCGAGATAATACCGTTCTGGTTCAGTAACAGAAAGAGCTAGATACCCGCAACGGCCCGAAGATCCCGGCGTAAATTGCGGAATGGATTGACCCTTGACGGTTAGACAGTTGTCAAATATGATTTCTTACTGTAGTTAGAAGTGTACCTTATTTAGGATTCCCCTATTATATAAAGGGGAACTCATTTATTTGTAAGAGATACGTTTTGACTGATAAGATAATATATATATACTTTATTCTCTAACTATTTTATTCATTGTTTATCAGAGTTGCTTTGTAATTCCCACTATTCCACCTCGAGGTTGTCATAACTCGAGGTCGAGATTTGGCTTGCGTGCTGGTTTGACTTATTTTATTCTTCAATTTATATATTTAATTCCTTGTTTATCAATTGGTATTGGATTAAATCACATATCCTTAAAACCACAATATAAGTTTATTTGTTACTCGGATTTTAGGGTAAACAGTTTGATGCCCGTCGTGGGGCTAAGGATAATAGTGGTTGTTTCAGTGTTGATTCTCATAACACACGTTATTTTCACACTTGTTCTTGTAAAGAATTTTTGTTCTCACGTTAAAACATGTCAAACTCACAAAACGCACCCGTACATGGCAATGACGGTCTTGGATTTCATGGGGAAAACGATAAGGTAATCGCTCCAGGATCCGGGGTGCCACAGGCTAATCTCGGGGGAGTACTGATCATCAATCCAGTCGATATTAGTCCACACATTGCTTTAAATGCAGATTTAAGTGCGGACCCCAAAGGGAGTGTACGCAGGAAGGCCGATCTGGTGGCCAAGGAACACAAGGCGGTATGAGACAGGGGAGTTAGTCTCCAGGTAATATTCGAGATGTTACAGGCTCAACATTCCGTTATAGCTCAGCTTCAGAGTCAACATAGAACTCTGAGTGTGGTCGAGCCCGAAATCACTCGTCGTACCGAGCTAGTGCCGGAAAGGTCGAATGGCAACGGGTCAGGGACTGATCCTAAAATTATGAAAATGCTCGAGGAAGTCTCCAAAAGAATTGAGTCAAGAGAAAAAAATTGAAGATAATGACAAAAAAATGGAGACATACAACTCCTGAGTTGATCAGATACCGGGGGCACCCCCGATCTTAAAGGATTTGGACTCAAAAAAGTTTGTATAGAAGCCTTTTCCTCAGAGTTCGACTCCGAAGCCCATTCCTAAGAAGTTCCGTATGCCAGATATACCTAAATACAACGGGACCACCGATCCTAATGAACATATCACTTCGTATACATGCGGGATAAAGGGAAATGACTTAGAAGACGATGAGATCGAGTCCATTTTGTTGAAAATTTTTGGGGAAACTCTATCAAAGGGAGCGATGATTTGGTATCATAACTTGCCACCGAATTCCATTGACTCGTTTTCCATGTTAGCATATTCTTTTGTGAAGGCACACGCTGGGGCCATAAAGGTCGCAACAAGAAAAATAGATGTTTTCAAGATAAGACAAAGGGATAATAAAATATTGAGGGAGTTCATATCCCGATTTCAGATGGAATGCATGGAGTTACCACCGGTCACAGACGATTGGGTCATTCAAGCTTTCACCCAGAGGTTGAACGAGCGGAGTTCGATAGCATCATGACAGTTGAAGCAAAATTTTGTCAAGTATCCAGCTGTAACTTGGGCAGATGTGCACAATCGATATCAATCAAAGATCAGGGTCGAGGACGATCAATTAGGAGCCCCTTCCAGTTCAGTACTTCCAAACAGGTTGGCAGACCCCAAGGGACATCTACAAGGAGACAAGGTCGAACAGAGAACGATATCAACCATATACCACAGATCGAAGAAATAGTGGCTCGGGGCGCAATCCTTCTCGGAATGATCGAAGAAGCGATTGAGGACAAAATTCTCAGGGACTTATGAGCAAAGGTGGTTTTGATAAGCATGTCGATCCAGTAGAGGCACCTCGGTTATCGGAATATAACTTTAGCGTCGATGCAGCAAGCATTGTCTCGGCAATCGGAAGGATCAAAGATACTCGGTGGCCCAGACCCATACAAACCGATCCTTCCCAAAGAAACCCAAATTTGATGTGCAAGTATCATGGCATGCATGGTCACAACACCGAGGATTGCAGGTAATTGAGGGAGGAGGTAGCACATCTATTCAACGAGGGCCACCTTCAAGAGTTCCTTAGCGATCGAGCCAAGAATCATTTTAGAGACCGAGACACCAATAGGAAAAATGAATAGGAAAAACCACAACATGTCATTCATATGATCGTCGGCGGGGTCGATATTCCACAAGGGCCCGTATTCAAGCGCACTAAGGTGTCAATTACAAAGGAGAAGCGAACCCGGGATTACGTGCCCGAGAGCTTCTTATCATTCGATGATGAAGAAACAGAAGGCATTTCTCAACCACACAATGATGTTGTGGTAATTTCTATCTTATTGAATAAAGTTTAAGTTAAGCGTGTTTTAGTGGATCCAGGTAGTTTGGCGAATATCATCCAATCGAGGGTCGTGGAGCAACTCAGCCTACAAGATCAAATTGTGCACGTGGCTCGAGTCTTGAACGGCTTCAACATGGCCAGTGAAACAACTAAAAGGGAGATCACTCTACCGGTGAACGTGGCTGGAACCATTCAAGATACCAAGTTCCACATGATCGAGGGTGACATGAGATATAACGTCTTACTCGGAAGGCCCTGGATTCACAATATGAGAGCATTCCCCTCGACTCTCCACCAAATAATGAAATTCCCAACGTCGGACGGTGTAAAAACAGTGTACGAGGATCATCATGCTGCAAAGAAAATGTGTGTAGTTGACGAAGTAGTACCAGTGTCGACGGAAAGGTCGGGCGTCAAAGGTAAATAGGAAACCAAATAGCAATCACAGCCACCAGCCTCGACCGAATCGGGAAAGCAAGAGATAGAAGAAGATGAGGAAGATTTTCTGACCCCTCGAACCTTCCCCCGAAGACTCCGACGCTACCAAATCAACTGTCGAGGAGCTAGAAAGGTTATATTGATCGAGTACCTGCCTGAGCGAAAGGTATACCTGGTAACGGGGTTAAACCCCGAACTCAGGAAAAAGCTTATTCAATTTCTTATCAATAACATGGATTATTTTGCTTGATCCCATTTAGACATGATAGGGATCTCACCGGAGATAACAACGCATCGGTTAAGCCTTGACCCCAGGTTCAAACCGGTGAAACATAAAAAGAGGCCCCAGTCTGAGGTAAAGCATGCATTATAAAGGACGAGGTAACTAAACTCCTCAAAATAAGGTCCATTCGGGAGGTAAAATACTCCGAATGGTTAGCTAATGTAGTCGTAGTCCCTAAAAAGGGAACAAAGTAGATTATAAGGATTTGAACAAGGCATGCCCTAAAGATTATTTTCCACTGCCTAACATCGATCGCATGATCAATGCCACGGCTGGCCACAAGATCCTTACATTTCTCGACGCCTATTCCGGGTACAATCAAATTCAGATGAACCCAGAAGTCCTGGAAAAGACCTCGTTTATCACCAAATATGGAACATATTGTACAATGTAATGCCCTTCGAGCTAAAAATGTAGGAGCTACTTACCAATGCCTAGTAAATAGGATGTACAAAGAATAAATGGGTAAGTCATGGAAGTTTATATTGATGACATACTAGTTAAGTCCCTACGCGCAGAGGATCATTTGGCTCATTTGCAGGAAACATTCGAGATTTTGAGGAAATATAGCATGAAACTCAACCCCGAGAAATGTGCTTTCAGGGTCGGCTCGGGCAAGTTCCTAGGCTCCATGGTGTCAAATCGGGGAATCGAGATCAACCCCGATAAAATCAAGGCCATCGAAGACATCACCGTCGTGGATAACGTAAAAGCTGTGCAGAGGTTAACTGGGCGGATAGTTGCTTTAGGCTGATTTATCTCGAGGTCATCGGATCGAAGCCACAGATTTTCTCTTTACTCAAGAAGAAGAATAATTTCATTTGGACCCCGGAGTGCCGACAAGTGTTAGAGGAATTAAAATGATACCTATCGAGCCTACCATTGCTTCACACCCTGAAGGCATATGAGAAACTCTACTTATACTTGGCGGAGTCGGAAATCGCGGTAAGTGGTGTCCTATTTCAATAAGACCAAGGTACACAATTTCCCGTTTACTATGTATGTCGAACCTTAGGAGAAACAGAAACTAGATATCTACACTTAGAGAAATTAGCACTTGCGCTAATAAGCGCTCCTAGAAAGTTGAAATCATACTTTCAATGTTACCTCATATGTGTGTTAACCACTTACACACTTCGTAATATTTTGCACAAACCCGAACTTTCGAGTCGATTGGCCAAATGGGCCGTCGAACTCAATGGGTATGATATCGAGTATCAACCCCGAACGACTATCAAGTCTCAAATTTTAGCGGACTTCATGGATGATTTCACGCCAACCCACGTACCCGAAGTTGAAAAGGAACTCTTGTTAAAGTCGGGCACATCATCAAGGGTATGGACCCTTTTCACAGACAGCGCTTCTAATGTGAAGAGGTCCGGGCTAAGCATCGTTTTGAAGCCACCCATAGGTAGCACTATTAGGCAATATATCAAAACTTCTAGGTTAACTAATAATAAGGTAGAGTACGAGGCCATGATTACAGGTCTCGAGCTAGTTAAAATCTTGGGGCAGAAGTTATTGAAGCCAAGTGCGACTCTTTACTGGTGGTGAACCAAGTAAACAAAAGCTTCGAAGTTCGAGAGGATAGAATGCAAAGGTATTTGGACAAGTTACAGGTAACTTTGCACCGCTTCAAGGAGTGGACTTTAGATCACATACCTCGAGAACAAAATAGTGAGGCCGATGCACTCACAAATTTGGGATCATCAGTTGAGGAGGGTCATGCCGAGATAAACTCTACAAGCTTGACCTGGGATTAGAGGAATAAATATATTGAATATCTAAAGAACGAAAAGCTCCCATCGGATCCTAAAGAGTCGAGGGCCCTACGAACCAAAGCTGCCCGATTCACATTGGATGAAGATGGAACATTATACAGAAGGACGTTCGATGGACTATTGGCGGTAAGTTTAGGGCCAGGGGACACCGATTATGTTTTACGAGAGATCCATGAAGGCACTTGTGGGAACCACTCCGGCGCCGAATCTTTTATTCACAAAATCATTAGAGCAGGGTGCAGACATGTGATGTTTGACCCTTCCCAAGATTTTATATATTTTAGCATATAAATATTTAGTTTAGGCCTAATATCGCTATTTCAATTAGTTTTGACTCTTTTATTTTATTTTGTCACAAAAATATAAATTACAATAATATTTTTCTTTTTAGCTAATTGATATAAAATAGTTTCACTTTTCATTTTTAATTTTACTTTAATTAATTAGAAATAATTTCATAATTTTGTAGTTGTTATTTTAGGAGTTAATATTTTTAGTCTAGTAGAGTTAAAGAGTTATTTTTAAAGGTAAATTTGGCCAAAATTTAGACCAATTCGGATCTAGCCCATAATTCCCAAACCCATAATTCCTAAGCCCATACTCCCCTAACCTAAAAATAACCCTAAAACCCTAAACCTATATAAAAAAAAACTAACGCTAAGGACCTTGAAGGGATCAGCGGTTTTCTGATGAAAAAAAAAACCTTTCTTCTTCATTTTGTAAGGAAGACAACAAGAAAAAAAACCTAGAAAAAAACTAAGAGATCAGCCGTTACACACCAACCAGCGATCCCATCTTCTTCATTTTCTCAAAATTGTTAGACAATCGCTGACCAAACCTCACACCAAATGACCATCACTGCCGCCGCCGAGCTCCTCCATCCTCACCATCCTTACATAGCTGAACCCTAGGTTGCTTCTTCTTCTTCAGACCTTAGAGCCGCCTGTCCTCATTTCTTCATCTTTAGGCCATTTTCGGCCCCCCATGCCGCCGCTGGACTTCATCACCGGTGGCCAACAATTATCTTCTATCTTTCCCTCATCTTGAAGAGCTAAAAAAAAGAGAAGAGAACGAAAAAACGGCCGCTGCTATACCCATTATTGCCAACGGTAGCTCCAAACCATAAAGCACTTCACAGAGTCCGTTGGTTACGTTTTTCAGTTCTTGTTCGAGTTTCCGGCACCCGCTAAAGTTTTCCGGTCGTGGTTCTGTTTGAATCTGATTGTTGCCTATTTCGAATTTTGTCATTGTACTTCACTCGTATTTTGTGTTCAAGTAAAGTTAATCAAAGTTCGTATTTATTCAGGTTCATATCAGTTTTCCTCGTCTTATTTAGTTTTGTTAGATTTCCGTTACTAGTTTTCTGTTTTGCTTTCATGCCTAAATGCCTAAATATTTCGTGTAAATATTCTCTGATGGAAAAGGTGGAGGAGGAGAATTTCAGGAAAAGTAGAAACACGAAATGTGATTGACATATACTACTGGAGTACATTTTTGTTATATCTGTCCTATAATTTTGTTGTTTCTGAATTAATTGCTAGTTACGTGAATTCTTACAAGTAGTCAATTCATCAAAATTGATGATTTTTTAATTCTTTTGTTTGATAATGATAGTTTGACTATTCTCGTTTCTGGTTGGTCAAATTGACTGTTTTAGGCATCACTTAATTTATTATCGTGATTATGTACACGTTCGCGTGACATGATTACGGTTTCTGAAACAAAAAATCGTAGTTTGATTTAGGCGTGCTATAATAAATCATCATAGCTACGAGTACGGTTCCCGTGACGTAGCTGTGATACATAATTTTCAAATCCGGGTGCATATTTTATGTGATCCGGTCACAACTTCTAATAATGTTAATAAATTAAACATGTTGTAGATCGTGGGTACGGTTCTCGTGACGCGATTCGCAATGTGTACCAAAATGACAAGTGTACGACAATCGTGCCTTGTTCCAAAAAATAATTTCATAAATAATTAAAAGCAGTAAAAGGAACAAAATGCACAATAGGTTTTGAACATGTGATTAATTAGATAATTAGGCCAATAATAATAGTTGAGCGACCGTTCTAAAACCACGGAACCTGGGAATGCCTAACACCTTCTCCCGGGTTAACAGAATTCTTTAGCCGGATTTCTGTGTTCGCAAACCATAAATAAGAGTCAAACTTCCTTGATTCGGAATTTTAAATCGGTGAATTGGGACACTATAAATTATCCCAAGTGGCGACTCTGAATTTGAATAAATAATCTTATTTCGATTATTATCACTTTAATTGGAAAAACTCCCATATACCCCCTTTTCGGGGTAGAAAAAGGAGGTGTGACAGCTCTGGCGACTCTACTGGGGATAAGAACCCAAAATCTCTGGTTCAGGGTTCAAGAATTCGAGCTTAGAATAATTGTTATATTTGGCTTTTATTTATTATCTGATTTTTGTTACATGTTTGGGCCTAATGTGCTAAATGCCGTTTTTTACCGCTTTGATATTATTTGAAGTGTATATAAACTGTTGCGAAACCCTTCTCTTCTAATATTCTAGGAAGTGCGTGCTGGCGTGACTTCTTTTCTGTTAGTGTCATACTTTAATTTAGAACGAGGCTCGGAAAAGTTACAAAGTCGGATGACCTTTTGGTTCCCGGTACATAGCCCCCCTCTCCCCCACTCGAGTTGTCCGCTCGGGTAAGCCAGGCCTAGAACAATACACCCAGGTTTTAAACCTATAATAACACAGCCTCATGTCGGATCCCCAGTAGGAACGCTTGTTTGCATCACGTGCATCTGACTTTGGGGACTTAACACACGGGTTGGGTCCGTCTAGAACAGGTATGCCCAAAAATAAAAGATCATCTTGATGCATTCTATGTGCTACATGTCGCAATCTTGAAGGGTAAAATGGGTCATTTGGCGGACAGATGATGGTTGAGGATAAATGAGAAAAAATGAGGGTGAGGTATAAAAAATAAAGCAAGTAGGGTCCAGTTATGTTTTTCTTTCACATTTTTGTTAAGGAAAGACCAAAAAAAGATAAAAAATCCAAAAAGATTTTGCACTTTCCCATCATTTTTCAAAAAAAATCATAAAAAAAGGAAAAAGAAAATTCAAAAAGAGTTTACATATTTCAAAACAAAACAAAAAGACAAAAAATATATTTTCTCAAAATTAGTTATTTTTGTAATTCTCGCATGTATTCAATCTTCCCGAACTACACGAACCTAATTCTCGTCTCTCGAGGCGAGATACGTAGGCAACTCACATAGGTTCCGGTCTTCCTAGTGAGTCTTATATTCTTGACTTCGATGGTCGTAGCCAAATCTTGCATGTCTAGCAACTTTTGGCCGCATCGGTTATTTTGCAAAATAGGGATATTTTCACAAAGTAGTTTGTTTAATTGTGTTTGGAGAGCCTTCAATCCATAATTAGGTGTCTCTTTACTTTACAGGTCTGTCCTTGTTGAATTTGCATGTCTAGTCGCTTTTTGCCACATCGGTCATTCTTGCAAAATGGGGTCATTTTCGCAAAAGTGGTTCAGTGACCCATGTTTTAGAGTTCTAAGTCCACAACAAGATGTTTTCTCTATCTAAGGTCCATTGTGTTGAATATGCATGCTTAGCTATTTTTGTCCACATAGACCATTTCTATAAAATGGGTCATTTTTGCAAAGTAATTTTTCCATGTCTTAGAGGTCACTTTTGTCGAGTTTGCACTTCTAGCCACCTTTTGGCCACATAAGCCGTTTTGCAAAAATAGCCTCAATCATGTCTTGCATGTGTCCAGTAGGGAGTATTATTGTCTCACATAGTGTTGGTTTGAGTTTTCTCATACATGTGTGGATCTACTTACCGGAGTTTGAGCATGACAAACACCCCGGGACCATCCAGTCAGGATCGCTCATCTAGAATTTGCTTAAGGAGATTTTTTTATTTATGTTTTGAGTCTGTTTTTCTTTTTATGTCATCTTTTACCTTCTAATTTTGTACAGTACTGTCAAGTCTTTTGTTATTGTACTTCTTATTTTGTATTTGAAAAAGTATGTTATAACTCAAAAATCCAAAAAAAAAAAGAGATTTTACGTTTTATATTTCCGTTAGAAGTTTTCTTTAGAATACTAATTCTAGAAATTAAAAAAAAATCTTTTGAGGTGGTTTTCCTTAGAAAGTTAATATCTAGAACTCAAAATAAAAATTGCTTTTATATTTGCTTTAGTAATTAAGACTAAAAATTCAAAAAAAAGAGAGTTTTCTTTTAATACTTCTTTAGAAGTTTTCTTTAAGATATTAATTCCAAAAATTCAAAAAGATTTTTTTTTGATGTTCTTCATTAGGAAATATATATATAAAAAATATTCTTTTTATTTTCACTAGAACTTTAGGACATTGTACATAGAAGAAAAAAAAACATACTTTATCTTTTATTTATATTTAGAGTTTCTCCTTTAGGTAATCGAAAACCGAAATCCAAAAATATTTTTTATCTCTTTCATTTCTTGTTTCGAAATCTTTCTTCAGGATATCAAGTGAAAATTCAAAATATTTTTTCTTTGGTTCTATCTTTAGATTTCCTTCCTAATAAAAAAAGAATCAAAAAAGATTTTTCTATTCTAGGATTTTTAAGAAAAAAGAAAGAAAAATATATGCTTGTTTAAGATTGAGTTTAGAATAGATTATGGAACATTAAGTCTAAACATAAAATAGAGATTTCTTTCTTTTTTCTCATTAGAGTATTCGTTAAGGTAAAAAAAGGGAAAAAAAGAGAACGTTAGTTTGTTTCCTTTATTCCCGATCTTCCAGAACTACGCTTGGTCTGATTCATGCGGCATTATAATACGTAGGCAATCTACATATGGTTCGATCGAATTATTTTTAAAATAAAAAAAAAAGGATGAAATTATGGGATGTGAGAAATGAGAGGAAAGAAAAGAGTGATAATTAGAAAGAAAAAAAAGGAAGAAAAATGAGTAAGCCAAGAAGTACTAGAAAATAAAATAAAAGAGAAGATTGAAATGAACAAATTGGGATGATTCCGAGTGACCTTGTGACCCTCGAAGTCATTCTAGAACCGTTAATTTTTGCTAGGTGTATTGCACGCAATGTGATATTTTTAGCTGTTAAATGCCCTAACTCTAACATGATGACTTCATTAATTTTCTTGTTGTTATCTTCATTATAGCAGAAGGGCGGTTGGTTTGTGGTTCTTAAACTGGTAATTCTTCCACACAACAAGGTCAAAGAGTAAGGTAGTCATGGCTAGCAAAGACTTGGACACATGGGTTATTGATTCGTCTAAGGGAATTGTTGAATCAGAATGACTTTGAGGGCGTCCTACACCATCAGTTCCCACTAACTACACTGAAAGTCGTGTCACTATTACGCCACGGTCACAAGTCCAGGATATTTCCCCACAACCTTTTCACACTCTAATCGGGTCCAACCCTACACCACTACAAAGTGGCAAGAGCGGTCGATGAGCTTTTACTCGAGATGGTCGGGTTCGAATCCATAGGGAGCTAGATTGTTTGGGATTTGGATTCCTATCTAAACTAGCAGTGCGTAGTGCTCTTAATTACACTTCCAATCATAATTGTTCATTTGTTACTTCTAATTTTATGCTAATAAGATGTTAAATTAAACTAAGTATGGATTGCTTGTAAGGTTTTCTAAATGGTTAAAGAGGCACTAAGGAAGTGACTATCTCTTAGGTAAATACTTGATGGGATCTAAAGCCTAAGGCAAAGTTGTTATGTTGGGGATTGCGATATAGCCAATGCACGAAACTACTCACTCTATACCTCTTGGTAGCTTGAGTGACTTTACCGAAATTGACTGTCTCAAGACCAATCGGGTATCAAAATTGTGCAAGAAATATAGGCTCAAGTTGGGTATTACTATCTCTAGGTTTTAACCCTTTAATTTAGGCTATCAATCTCTTGAATACACCCCAATTCCTTGTTGGAATAATTTTCCTCGACTTAAGCTCTCTTTCTCAAGAAGAGCCCAAGCCAAAAAAACACAAATTAGTGTTTGCAACCACTAATTCAACATGAAAAACACAAATCAGTCCAAATATCAACTACATATAAACATCTAAGCCTTAAAACAAAAGACCCATCAAATATCCATACCAGGGTTGAGCCACAACCCTAGCTAACGGGTGTAGCTACTCATAATAATGGAAGAAAACAGATAATTAGATGAAGAATAACCCATATAATATGTTTACAAGCTAAGAATTAAAGATTCAATATTGAACTAGCCACAAAATTGTCCAAAACGACCTTTACGTGCTCAGCTACGAACTAGATTCTAACAGATGCCTTAAAAATATGAAAAGAAAGTATTTATACAAGGCCGAATTTTCTGGACAAAAATACCCCTGACAGAGGTATCGCGGACCACGAAAAATGCACCGCGGCCGCGATGAGGCTTTTTGGCTTGACTTTTCATTCTCTGAATCTAGCCACCGCGGACCGTATAAAATGCTCCGCAGCCGCGGTGGCTTCACTGCATAAAATGCTCAGCGGACCACAATGGCTTCCAATCTTCCAAACTCCCAGGTCTCTGAATCCCCTCTCCGCGGACCGCATAAAATGGATTGCGGCCGTGAAGAGGCTACTACGACCGCGAGAAATCCTCTGCAGACCGCACTACTTGACGCCCAAAAGTTCACCTCTCTGAACTTATACAGCACGGACCGCACTAAATGGTCTACGGTCGCGGTGGGTCTATTGCAGCTGTAGTGGATTTTATGCTACAGCAGTGCCTTGACTTGTTCTTGGTACTTGTGCAGGTTTCACTCCTTTTTGAGCTGGTTTTGACTACTAGTCACCTTTTTTACCAAACCCTGCAAACAAGCACAATATGTAAGCTTTCGGGATTACTTGTATAAAATTTTAGTCCAAAACTCAAGCAAAAAGGAGTATAAAATAGACTAGAATCCCTAGTTATCACACTCCACCCCCCAAAACCACCTCATATCCCGCTCCTTTGGCAACTCATGCTTGTGTAGTTTCTCCACCAACTACTTTTCCTCGATCCTCTAATGAGACAGTGCTCAAAGTCTCCGATGCCCAACACTATGCTCCAGAACCAACTTTCAAGGTCTCGGATCCATACTCCCACACTCCTCATTTTGAGCCTCCCGGTGAAACTGAAAAGCTTGCTAAGATAGTGGAGCAAGATGAGATATCCAGGAAGGTGAAAATCTTAGAGGAGTCTTTAAGAAACATGCAGGGGATAGGGAGCCAAATGATCGTGTCTTACAAAGACTTATGCTTGTTCTTGACATCCAACAGCCTTTAAGATGCCAAAGTTTGACTTGTATGACGGACATGGAGATCCCGTGGCCCATTTCAGAGGCTACTACAGTAAGATGAGAGGCCCCGGTGGGAAGGACAAATTATTGATGTATTTCAGTCAGATTCTGAGTAGGGCAGCTTTGGAGTGGTATACCCGCTAAGACGCTAGCAGGTGGTACACATGGGACGATATGGCTCAGGCCTTTGCCTAATACTTCCAGTACAATATAGAAATCATCCCTGATCGCATGTCCCTCACCAAGATGTACAAGAATCCTAATGAAAGCTTTAGGGAATATGGGCTCAGAGGAGAGAGCAAACTGCCCGAGTCAATCCCTCGATGGAAGAAAACGAGATGGTCGAGTACTTTTTTCAAGCTCAAGAGCCAACTTACTTTGGGCATTTGATCTCGGCTGTGGGTAAGCCTTTTAATGATGTGGTAAAAATGGAAAAAATGGTAGAAGATGGGCTGAAGTCGAACAAGATTATGAGCTATTCCACTTTAAAAGCCACAACACAAGCAATTCAGAACGACATAGGAAGCTTGTTGGGTCAGAAGGAACATGATGATATTTCCATGGTTGTCTCAGATCACGACATGGTCTAACGGGTCTACATCACCAATATACTTAGCCTCAACCCCAACCCCAAAACTATCCCCTAGCTCCGCATAATCCACCTCAGTATTATCCTCTGAACAATGTCCGATCATCTCTCCAGCTACCGGGTCACTCCCTATGGCGAGCGTCAGCACTGCATAATGCATTCTTGACTTCACAACATTTTCGAGCACCCAACAACCCTAGAAAACAGGAGCAAAGAGAGGAACAAAGGTAAAGAAATAGTTTCACGCCAATCAGGGAGTCCTACATAGCTTATTTGAAAAGTTAAAGCATTCTGGCCTGATTGAGCCGCTCCTCGGCTATACTCCAGACCCATATACAAAAGGTTTTAATCCTACTGTACGGTGCATGTACCACTCTAATGTCCAAGGGCATAGCATTGAAGATTGTCGTGCTTTGAAAAGGGAAATAGAAAGAATGATTCAAGAAGGGATAATTGTGATCTAGGACAGTGACACCCAAAATATCGCGTAGAATCCTTTACCTGCACATGGTGATGTACACTTTGTGGGGATGATGCGTGGTGACAGGGAGTATGAGAATCCTCTTAGGAACTTGTTGACTGAAGTTAATGATATTGAAATTGGTAATGGTCTTGGTGATATTGATGTGGAACTCAGTGGCTAAGATGTCGAGCTTAGTAATTGGAAAGACGCTCCTTTCTTGGCTAGCCAGGGAGGAGTCTTGGTGGTTTATTTTGTTGTCATTTTTGTTGTCCAGTTTATTTCAGGGTTGTAATCCGAATATTGTCTTGTGCCTTAAACCCTTCTATCCTTTTATATTGCCAAGTCCCTTTAGTCGTAGTAACTCATTTAGTGTTATCTAAGTTTGTTCCAGGGTTGTAACCCCGGTTTATTTTGCTTGCTTTGTTGTTCAAACCCTTTCACCGTCTGTCTAATGCAATTTTCTGTTTTCTGTTATTTATTGTCATTTTTGTTTAGTTCTCTTTTCCTTTTATAGTTCTTTTCATGCTGGCTCTAGTGACATGACACGCACGTATAATTCTAGGTCTAGTCTTAAAAGTTAGTTTAATCATGAAACAATGAAACAATTTTAAAGATGATAAGGACATTTGAGGGAAATAAGTAAAGGCATTTTAAGATCACCTAAAGCCCGAATTGTGTGAAACTGGGGAAGATAGTTTGGGAAGTTAAGAGGAACGACATGAATTTGTTACAAGAGAGTGTGTCCCAACAATTTGAAGCGAGCAACTTTGAGTTCAAGTGCATCTCAAGTAACAAGATAAAACTAGGGGATTTTGCTCCAAATAAATGGAGGGTATCCATTGTGAAGAGGGGATCACCCAATAAGGGTTCTGTACTTAACAAGGCATTAAACAAGTGGAAGGCATATAAGTGATAATCGTGCCGAAGCTGCAAAAAAAAAAAGAAAAAATATTGTGCATGTTCTTCAATTTTCATTCTCAAGTTGCAGGTATTGTACTTGGCATTTTCAGAGATTGGGAGGCCCTCTTTCAGCTACCCAAACACTTTATACCATTCGGTACCCCTCTTGAGCCTGTGCTAATTTTCTTGACTTGCCATCTTTTGGAATCAAGTTTGAGTCATAAAAAAAAGTCCATGTCCCCATAGGTTTGTTTTAGAAAGTTTATTTTAAAAGAAAAGTTAAAAAGAAAAAAAACAAAAGAGAAAAGAGAAAAAGAAAAAAAAAAAAAAGAAAGAAAGAAGGAAAAAGAAAAAGAAAAAGAAAAAGAAAGGAAAATAGCAACAAAAAGTATCTTTGTGAACTACGTTCGACCTGATTCTTGTCACCACAAGATACATAGACAGCCTTACGGTTCGGTCGCACTAAATAATATGTTTCGTAATCCCATAAAGTCGAGAGTGAGACAGTCTTTCATAGAAAATCCATCTCAAAAAGAAAAAAAAAGAATCAAATTCTCTTGTTTTAGAAATTGGGATAAAGTTTTTAGAATAGATTCCAAAAGTTATAAATAAATTAACCCCATTGTCTTAGTTATTTTGAGCATTTATGATATCTTTTCTTTCTAACCTTGTCCAAAAGCCACATTACAGTCCAAAAAAGACCTAGCTAGACATTCCAGGAGCATATGGTGTTTTTACTATGGTTAATACCTTGTCATCTTCAAAATCAGAGTAAATAAAAAGAAAAAGAACAAAATGAGAGAGTTTTATCGGTGAAAACCTTCACAGGCACCATAAGGCGACTGAAAGTTGAGAGAAAGAAAAAATGAGAGAGGCTTAATGGTGAAAACCCTTCGGCACTACAAGTCGAATAAGGACCGTGAATCACATAGGTTAATCGGAGCATTAAAACGCAGTTTTACGGCGAAGAGGTACAACAAGATTTGAATATTAGACTTGCTTGACATATTAGGTCACTTAATCTAAAGGTGCATGTCATGGTCATTAGAGTTGGTATCCATATATGATAAGTTTCTACTTTGTAATTTTCTTGTTAGATATTATCTCTTTCCATTGTCCCTTACTCTGTTCCTTTTGTCTTGTTTACTTTCTCTTCTTGAGTCTGTTTGGCCAGAACAAGTGAGAAATAACATCAAAATTTGCTACCAGCTTTCCAATTGCATAAAACGGAACCTAGCTTGCACATCAAAGTGGCATAAATCAGGAAAGAACCGTATGTACACTGAGTTGGTAACAATCAACGTGCTTTGGGTTTCATGTGAAATGCAAAGGTTCGGTAAATGTCAATTCATGAGCAAAATGCAACGGATAGAGGGTATTGAGTTTGAATGAATCAGAGGTATTTTCTGCGATAAGGGTGACAGAGAAAGTGTTTAGTCAATAAACAAGCAATGTCTTTCAAGTTGAAATCAAAGTTATCATGGCAAGTGAAAGAGAAATCGCCCTCAAAGCCAAGGCCACAAACCAACCACCATGTTTAAACTCACATGGTTTCTTTGTCTGAAACAGGGACGAAAGCTATGTTCATATCAAAGACTGGAAGCTTGAATTTTTCAGGTGTAATGCCCCAATTCTGCTTACGCAAAGGCTATTGAGAAGATCACACATCACCTCTAGGAGAATACTTCCTAGTCTAGGTTTTCAAGTTATATTTTGTTGTAGGAGACACCCTTTGTAAATTGAGATTTTACCCCTAGGACACGCACTTCCTAGTTTGGATCATATGAGTTTGAGTCACTGAGGTTTTACCCCTAGGAGACGCACTTCCTAGTCTAAGTCTTTCAAGTTATATTTTGCTCTAGGAGACGCACTTCCTAAATTGAGTTTCACCCCTAGGAGATGCACTTCCTAGTCTGGGTCTTTCATGTTATATTTTGTTTTAGGAGACACACTTCCTAAACTAAGATTTCACCCCTAGGAGACACACTTCCTAGTTTTGGTCATTTAAGTTTAGCCTTAAGAGACGCACTTCCAAAATTGAGTTTCACCCCTAGGAGACACACTTCCTAGTTTGGGTCTTTCAGGAGACACACTTCCTAAATTAAGATTTCATCCCTAGGAGACGCACTTCCTAGTCTGGGTTCTTCAGGATATACTTTTAGGAGACGCATTTCCTAAATTGAGATTATACCCCTAGGAGACGCACTTCCTAGTTGGGTCATTTAAGTTCATTCCTAGGAGACGCATTTCCTAGTTTGAGTCATTGAGGTTCACCTCTAGGGGATGCACTTCCTAGTCTGGGTTTTTCAGTATATACTTTTAGGAGACACACTTCCTAGTTTGAGTCATTTAAGTTCAACCCTAAGAGACGCACTTCTTAGTTTGGTTTATTCGAATTTCACCCATCGGAGACGCACTTCCTAATCGAGGTCTTTCAAGTTATTCTTTTAGGAGACGCACTTCCTAAATTGAGATTTCACCCCTAGGAGACGCACTTCCTAGTTTGGTTCATTCATGTTTCACCCCTAGGAGACGCACTTCCTAGTCTGGGTATTTCAGGTTGTATTTTTGTCTTAGGAGACACACTTCCTAAATTAAGATTTTACCCCTAGAAGACACACTTCCTAGCCTGAGTCATCAGAGTTTCACCCCTAGGAGACGCATTTCCTAGTTTAGGTCTTTTCAAGGTATTCTTTTAGGAGACACACTTCCTAAGTTGAGATTTCACCCCTAGGAGACGCACTTCCTAGTTTGGTTCATTCAAGTTTCACCCGTATGAGACACACTTTCTAATCTGGTTCATTTAGGTTTTAGTTTTAGCAGACACATTTGTTAGTCAAAGTTTCTTAGTTTACTCATAGGAGACGCATATCCTAGTCAAGTCTTTAGTTTACTCTCATCATTGCATCAATAGCATAAGTGGTTTACAATTTTGCTAACAACTCACAAATCTTCCGAGTGCAAACTGGAGCAAATTTTTTTATTTGTTTTATTGTTTTGATTGCAAGCGCCTACCTGGAAAACAAAGGAATTCATTTCAAGTTTAAGTTGCAGGAGCCCACCTGGAAAACAAGGCAATTCGTCTCAAAGTTTAAGCATCAGGCGCCCACCTAAAAAACAAGGAAATTTATTTCAAGTTTCCAGTCAATAACAGGCACCCACCTAGAGAATGGGGAAAGTCATTTAAGAATTTATTTCAAGTTTCAAACCGGAGGTAGCACGAGTTGCTTGAAGAATAAGGTTTTTATCTCAAGGCACGGGGGTCTGAGACGACCAAAGAAGAAGTCTCAATCCAAGAAAAAAGAAATAAAGGGAAAAAAGAGGGAAGTGAATCCAAATGCAGAAGTATATGAAAGATGTGAGTTGTTCAAGACATGGCTGAAGTCACGAGCACTACGTGTATGGTTTTGATCCGAAGAAGTCATGGAAGAATGAACCAGCACCTGTAACTAGCAAGCATCAAGGTTCAAATCAAAAGTCTGCATGAAGAACCATTCGAGACTCAAGATCAAGCTTCAGAAGACTTATAGATAGGAATCTTTTAACTCATAGCTGACAAGCTTAGTTGGTCTTTTTTATTTTCGATATAATAACAGGACCGCGGACCGGAACCTCGATGGAACGGCACCTCAATCGGCTCTCCACCTTGGTATACTCCATCATTGTTCCTACTTCTGATCTATATGTGGCCTGATTCCTTTATAGCCGAGGATATGTAGGAAACTCAGATACCAGGGCTCTGTCACATTCTTTTTTCTCTTAGTTTTTGGTCTTTCTAAATAAGGGTCGGGTCAAAAAACTTGTCTCGTCTTTCTTTGTCAGAAAACTCTTCACGTTTTCAGTCAAAGAGGGGCAGCTGTAGACATGTGATTTTTGACCCTCCCCAAGATTTTACATATTTTAGCATATAAATATTTAGTTTAGGCCTAATATCGCTATTTCAATTAGTTTTGACTCTTTTACTTTATTTTTGTCACAAAAATAAAATTTGCAAAAATATTTTTCTTTTTAGGTAATTGATATAAAATACTTTCACTTTTAATTTTTAATTTTACTTTAATTAATTAGAAATGATTTCATAATTTTGAAGTTGTTATTTTAGGGGTTAATATTTTTAGTCTAGTAGAGTTAAATGGCTATTTTTAAAGGTAAATTTGGTCAAAATTTGGCCAAATTCGGATCTAGCCCATAATTCCTAAGCTCATACTCCCTAACCTAAAAATAACCCGAAAAACCTAAACCTATATAAAATAACCTAATGCTAAGGACCCTAAAGGAATCAGTGGTTTTCTAATGAAAAAAAACTAAAAAAAAAACCTTTCTTCTTCATTTTATTAAGAAGACAACAAAGAAAAAAACACTAGAAAAAAACTAAGAGATCAGCCGTTATACACCAACCAGCGACCCCATCTTCTTCATTTTCTCAAAATAGCTGGACAATCGCCGACCAAACCTCACACCAAACGACCATCACTGCCACCGCCGAGCTCCTTTATCCTCACCATCCTTACACAGTTGAACCCTAGAGAACCCTAGGTTGCTTCTTCTTCTTCAGACCTTAGAGCCGCCTGTCCTCATCTATTCATTTTTAGTGCTGCCGCTGGACTTCATCACCGGCGGCTAGCGATTATCTCCTCCCTTTCCCTCATCTTAAAGAGCTAAAAAAAAGAGAAGAGAACGAAAAAACGGCGGCTGCTATACCCACTGTTGCCAACGCCAGCTCCAAACCTCAAAGCACTTCACAAAGTCCGTTGGTTTCGTCTTTCAGTTCTTGTTCAAGTTTCTGGCGCCGCTGAAGTTTTTCGGTCGTGGTCCCATTTGAATCTGATTACTGCCTATTTCGAATTTTGTCGCTGAACTTCACTCTTATTTTGTGTTCATGTAAAGTTAATCAAAGTTCGTGCTTATTCAGGTTCATATTTGTTTTCCTCGTCTTATTTATTTTGTTAGATTTCCTTTACTCGTATTCTGTTTTGCTTTCATGCCTAAATGCCTAAATGTTTCGTGTAAATATTCTCTGATGGAAAAGGCGGAGGAGGAGGATTTCAGGAAAAGTAGAAACACGAAATGTGATTGACATATACTACTGGAGTACATTTTTGTTATATTTGTCCTATAATTTTGTTGTTTCGGAATTAGTTGCTAGTTACATGAATTCTTACGAGTAGGCAATTCATCAGAATTGACGACTTTTTAATTCGTTTGTTCGACAATGGTAGTTTGATTATTCTTGTTTCTGGTTGGTCTAATTGGCTGTTTTAGGCATCACTTAATTTATTATCGTGATTATGTACACATTAGCGTTACATGATTACGGTTTCTGAAATAAACATTTGTAGTTTTCTTTAGGTGCGCTATAATAAATCATCATAGCTACGGGTACGATTCCCGTGACGTAGCTGTGATACATAATTTTCAAATTCGGGTGCACATTTTATGTGATCTGGTCACAACTTCTAATAATGTTAATAAATTAAACATGTTGTAGATCGTGGGTACGGTTTTTGTGACGCGATTTTTATGTATACCAAAACGACAAGTGTATGACAATCGTGCCTTGTTCCAGAAAATAATTTTATAAATAATTAAAAGTGGTAGAGGGAATAAAATGCATAATAGGTTTTGAAAATGTGATTAATTAGTTAATTAGGCCAATAATAATAGTTGAGCAACCGTGCTAAAACCATGGAACCCGGGAATGCCTAACACCTTCTCCCGGGTTAACAAAATTCTTTACCCGAATTTTTGTGTTCGCAGACCATAAATAAGAGTCAAACTTCCTCGATTCGGGATTTTAAATCGGTGACTTGGGACACCATAAATTATCCCAAGTGGCGACTCTGAATTTGAATAAATAATCCTGTTTTGATTATTGTCACTTTAATTGGAAAGACTCCCCTATACCTCCTTGTCAGGGTAGAAAAAGGAGGTATGACACATGATACTACTAGGATAGCATGGAGAAAGATACTAAGGAGTTTGTTCGAAAATGTGATAAATGTCAAAGGTTTGCACGATGACCCATCAGTCCAGAGAACAACTTCATTCAGTCCTATCCCCATGGCTATTCATAAAATGGGTGATGGATATCGTCGTCCCTCTGCCAACGGCCCCAGGTAAAGCTAAATTTATTTTATTTATGACTGACTATTTTTCTAAATGTGTGGAAGCACATGCCTTCGAGAAGGTCAGAGAAAAAGAAGTTATAAACTTCATCTGGGACCATATCGTGTGTCGATTCGGGATACCTGCTGAAATCATATGCGACAACGGAAAACAATTCATCGGCAACAAGATAATGGAGTTCCTTGAGGAATAAAAAAATAAAAAGGATCTTATCATTGTGAGCACATAATTTTTTCCCTATATGAATTACTCCCATAAATTCATAAAAAAATAATTTTTCCATTATTTACGAATTCGTGGATTTTTGGGGATTTTTCTGTCAATCGTTTGCATTTGTTTGTGCGTGTTTATTTTTATTTAATTCAATGAAAAATAAAAAAATATAGGTGCATTTGCATTTAGGATTTAACTTTGCATTTTTAATAATTAATTAGGGATTAGTTGTTTTATAAAATGGAAAATCACAAAAAATAGTTTAATTTGCACTTTTAATCTTAATTTTGATTTTTGAGTAGCTTTCTTTTAATTTGATTTTGTTGTTAATTGTGATAATTATTATTTAGGTTTAATTAGTGTTTTTTAGTTAATTAGGTTCTAGGAATTAATTTAGATTTTAATTTAATTTTGGAAAAAAAAGAGGAAAAGAATTTTTGGAAAATTTATTTAAAATAGGAGGTAAAAGAAGAGGAGAGTTAGTTTAGGCCTAGTGTAATTAGGATATCCCATCCCAGATCTAAAAACCCCTGGTACCCGACCAAACAACCCATACCCCCTAACTAAAGCCCAGACCCACCCCAATACCCGGTCCGTCTGCCTTTAAGACCAAAGGACCCCGTTCCATTCAAATCAATCTCAACCGCCGAGGTTTCTTGGATCTAACAGTGGGGAAGTGGGGTGGGTTCGATATAAATCTGTCCAAACCACTCGCCCCTTCCCGTTACAATCTCACTCTTTGCCTTCCTCTCAGATCACCCCAGAAACCCTAGGGCCTCCCTAATTTTCCACCGCCTCAGCCGGCGGCGCCACCTCCGACCGGCCCCAAGTTGATATCATAGAACCCTTACCTCATCCCTTTTCCCAGTCCACAACTCGTTTCCCTCGAAACTCGCTAGAACCCCTCAAATCTTGAATCTAAGCTCGAGCCCTAAAGTTCAAAGATCAATTTCCAATTGAATACAGTGGCATGCATCGGCCCCAGCCTTTGTTTTCCATGATTATGAGGCTGATGCACTACAAAACTGATGTTGTTCATCTGTTCTTGACAGAGAACAAGTGAGTAGCATCAGTTTCGTGTGAATCAGGATATCAAGTGTAATTTCGAGTTTAATCGGTGAGTTTTTATTTTTCTCTGTGTCCATTTTTGGTTTTATTTCATCTTTTGTCCTTCTTCTTTTCTTCTCCGATTTCTTTGGTTGAAAACTTGACCAATTTTTCAAGTTTGAATTGTTTTTTGTTCGATTGTTCCCTCTATCTCTTTTCCAAATCGTAAAAAAAAAACTTGTTCTCCGATTTTCTTGGCCTGTTGAGTTTTGTTAATATCATAGTTAAATCTCTGGTCTTTCCTTTTGGTTTTAGTCTCATTAGTTTAATTTAATTAGTTTCGTTCTATGCTTATTTGTGTTATTAATCAGTCATGTAGTTAAAATTTTAGTCTTCAAATCATATAAATTTTTGTTTTCTCCTGCTCTTGGTAAAATCACAGAAGCTAGTTTGGATCAATGGTTGTTTGGGCTTTGGGTCATTTCTGACCCATTTGCAAGAGAAGCCTGTTCAGTTGGGTTTAATTTACTGGGTCGACTTGACCCATGAGGTAAGCTAGGGTAATTGATAGGGGTTTTAAGGGTAATCTAGGGAATTTATGTGAGGGAATATCTTGTAACTGATTGAGGGAAGCTTCCTAGAAGCTGACTTTGTGACTTTACTGAAAATACTGATTTTAAGCTAGGGATTGAATAGCAAAAATGAAAATATCAAAAGGTTTAAAGTGCAAAAACTGAATACTTTTAGGCTGCCCTAATGCCTTGCCTTTAAAGGCACCTTTACTTGGCATTGAAGGCAGACTTTGAGGGATCAGACCTGGAGAAATCAAAGTCGGCTAAAAGAAAATACTAAACACTGAAAAGGTCTGAAAAATCAGGAGAAAAATACAAAAAAGACCACAAAACACTGTTACGTTAATGCTTTGTGTGTTTTTCTTCGGGTTTTTAAAAGTTGGAAGTAATCGTGGATTCATTCTGGGTTTGAAATGGATTAAAGAAGCCGAAGTTGTTGTTGCCGTTCTGCTGGAGTGCATCCGTTTCTACTGTTAAACTTCTCATTCTTTCTTCTACTCTAATTGCACCAGGTACTCTTCTGAAACTATGGTTGGAAATGAAGCCTGAGTGAGTTTCGTGTAAAGATCTGTAAACCGAGCTGAAGTTGAATGAAAAGCATTAGTCCCTGTTGTTGGTTACTACTTGATTTTGCCATATTCTTATTCATGTTTTAGTCTAGCTTATTGTGAATACTCCATTTCCTGATATACATTTGGTTTTGAGTGGTGGATTTGGACCTTGTGTGAATACAACTGATTCAAGAGTGTTTTGGACTTGGTAGAATATGTATTAATTAAGGACTATGATTCCTAGTTTAATTAGTTAAGGCTGGCTGGTTAGGATGTATGTTTCATAGCTTTGGTAAATTCTAAGTTCAGACCCTTTATGTTGTTGGCCTAGTAAGCTTGATTTAGGATTATTTCCCACTGATTATTTTAGATTTGCTCATATATCGCTTGAAATACAGTACAGGGGTTTTAGAGTTGTCATTTTGCTCATGTAAACCTTGAATCTTAAAAAGACTTTTGAATGGGATTTGAGTCTGATTTTTGACTTGAAATTTTCAGATTTGGATTAACTCTTCATATTTAGTTTTCTTGGGCAAATTTCGATGTCATGTGGTCTGTTTTAAATGTGCTATATTTGAATCATAATTAAATACGAGTTGAGGGCCTTTGAGTTTTGTTGTTAATTGGTGAATAATTTGTGTAAAGGTCTGTTACTACAATTAGGGATTGTATCTTCACTTTAGAACCTATGTAGCATTAAAATGTGCTTTGTACTTGATTCAAGGATTACCAGTATTTGTTCAACTCCAGATTTTCTTGAATGATATAATTTGCTTCAAACGTTAGTGCTGAATCATGTATTGGGCTGCCATCATTGGCCCAATTGCGGTTGTTTTTCCCTTCAGCGATCTGATTGCCAAGCTGGGCTTCATGTTGAGCCTAGTCGTTTCTCATGCCGGCCTGCAGTAACGGATAGTCAGCCTTTGGCTTATAACCAGCCTGGGCTTTTCCACAATCAAACATGGGTTGTCAAATACTAGCCCATTGATTATTAAATTTTAGCTTAAGGTTTGTCATAACATAAGTAGAAATCCTCCACGTCTTTTAATCAACTAGTCACGCTCTTTTAATTAGAATCGAGGCGTGCCATGCCAAATAAATTTTTTAATTGTATGGCCCTCGTTTAATTAATACTCTTATCCCTAGAAACTGAGGTGGGCCATTTAGCGAATTTTCCGTGGCCCTCGCAAAGTTGCAAACGCGTAGTTACTTTAGGCGTGTTATTTTAATAATTTACCTTCCTAAACTCGGGTGTGCATTTCATGTGACCCAAATCCAAATCTCAACAACGTTAAATAAAATGTGTCGTAGACCACAGGTGCATTTCATGTGGCGTGGTTCAAGACGTGTTTTAGTTAACGTTGAATCTTCCTAAAATTAATTAAAAGCGGTTAATAAGCTAAAATATACCATAGGCTAAAACATGTATTAAAATCAGATAATAGGCCAATAATAACAGTTGAGCGACCGTGCTAGAACCACGAAACTCAGGAATGCCTAACACCTTCTCCCGGGTTAACAGAACTCCTTATCCGGATTTCTTGATCGCGGACTGTAATACAGAATCAATTTTTTCCTTGATTCGGAATTTGAACCGGTGACTTGGGACGCCATAAATTATTCCAAGTGGCGACTCTGAATCTTTAATAAATAAATCCCGTTTCGATTGTCCTTTAATTGGAAAAACTCCCTTATACATCTCTTCGGAGGGTGTAGGAAAAAGGAGGTGTGACAGCTCTGGCGACTCTGCTGGGGATCGAACCCAGAATCTCTAGTTCAGGGTTCAAAATTCAAGCTTAGATGAATTGTTGGCTTTATTAATTATCTGATTTTATGTGCTAAGTGTTGCTTTTACCGCTTTGATATTCTGTGAACTGTATATAAATTGCTACGAAACCCTTCTTCTCTCTGAGTCTTCTAAATCATGGAGGAGTGTGCACTTTGTGTGACTTCTCTTCTGTTAGAGCCATATCCCAAATTTTAGAACGAGGTTCGGACAAGTTGCAAAGCCGGTGAAGCTTCTGTATTCTCGGTTGGCTGCCCCCCGGCTTGAGTTGTCCGCTCGGGTAAGCCAGGTCTAGAACAATAAACCCAGGTTTTAAACTTAGTATAACAAGACCTTATGCTGGATCCCTAGCAGGAATGTTTGCTTGCGTCACGTGTATTTGACTCTTGAGTCTTAACACAGGGGTTGAGTCTGTCTAGGACAGGTATACCAAAAATAAAAAGACCATCCTGATGCATCTTACTTGCTACTTGTGCATTTATTTTATTTGGATTTACATGCTGACTGGCTTTTGAATAATGGGAGAAAGTTAGGAAAAGAGAATAGCAATGTGAGGGTTAAGTGAGTTAAATCACCCATTTTGGAAAAGCAATGTCCAAATGGTACTGAAACTCTGCCGAAATTTTTGAGAAAAATGAAAAAAAAAGAGAAGAAAGGTTTTGTTTTGAAAAATAGGTTGTTTTATTTTATTTGCCCGAACTATGCCAGTTTGAATTTCACGGGTGTGAGATGCATAGGCAACCCCCTTCGGGTCCAACTTCCTTTTTTGCAAAATAACCCAAAAAGAATAAAAATTTTATGTTTATTGCAAATAAGTAAGGTGATGTCATTCTTGTCAAAAATAGCCGAATGTCCCTCAAAGGGGCGCCGGAAGGCTGTTTTTGCAAGAACAACCACCTTTTGTCATTTTTAAAGGTTTTAACTGGTTAGCCGACACAACCTTAAAATCTTCGTTTTCGAAGTGTTGAAAGGCCGTATTGGCAAAGCCGGATATTTTTGTGAGAATTTTGAAAAAAAATGGTCTTTTTTCTTGAGTCATAGTTTTCTTTTAATTAAAATTATCTTAATAAATGTGCAGGATGAACACAATTCAAAATGAACCTTTCTCAGTCCGTGAAGAGATCCCGTTGGAGCTACATATGTGGTGACATGATTTGGGGGACAATAGCAGCAAAGTTGTGACAAAAGCGTTGGGTGGTCTTGTTGGGCTCTTGAAGGTTAAGCCGAGAAAGGACATAATTGAGGCCTTGATACCATTTTGGGACCCAACACATAATGTATTCCATTTTGCTGATTTCGAGTTAACTCCTACACTGGAAGAGATAGCAGGCTACGCCGGTTTTGAGGGGAATCTTAGAAACCAATACCCGGTAGCACCGAGAACAGTAACCCCTCACAAATTTTTGGACATGTTAAGCATCAGTCGGGACATCCGAGACGGAAATTTGGCCAAAGGATTCTGTACCTTCTACTTTTTGTACCGACGTTACGGGAATCCCCGTGGCTTCGAGACGCCAGATACCGGTCTTACTCACGCGGGAAACCAAGGCAAGTGGGAAGCTCGGAGAGGATTAACTTTTATAACGACATTCCTGGGTACTTTGATTTGCCGACGGGAACATAGAGTTGGGACTCATGGGGATAGCTGACTTTATGATGAAAAGGGAAAATGGGACCATAGTGCCACTGATCTTGGCAGAAATTTACCGAGCTCTGACCCTCTATCCAGAAGGGGGAAAGTTCTTTGAAGGGTGCAATATGCTGTTACAATTATGGATGGAGGAACACCTTTGCCACCATCCTGATACTTGAATTGTGGTATGACTGGCCTCGAGTGCATTGAAAAACAAGAAAAGCGGGTAGAGGGTTATGAGTTCCCGGACGGTACGAAAGCATGACGCTCATTTGAGATCTTTGACTGCAAATAAGATCGAATGGACATTCGGGTGGCTCTCGATCGGTGAGGTAATCTACATATTGGTTGAGGAATGCTTTCTGTTGTTAATGGGTTTGCGGAGTATCCAGCCTTATGCCCCGCACCAAGTTCTATGTCAGTTAGGCCGATACCAGACCATCCCACACGATGAGGATTTGAGTCGGCATGTTATTGAGTTGGAACCAAAAACCGCTTTTCCAGAAGAAAGAGTGCGTCGGATTTGGCATCAATGCAGATTCCTAGAGCCTAGAACTCAAGTACGAGATCTATCCAGAGGCGAGGTGGAGCCTGGTTACACTGCGTGGTATGGTAAAAGATCCCGAGTTCACCAGGATCCCGAAAGGCCCGCAAAGAAACCCCATGTCCAACAATTTACCGATGGAGCACAGGTGTAATGGGACTGGTTGACCAAAGAAAATGAGTATTGAGCTACCATAAGCAGGTTGGAAAAGCAAGTCATGGACCTTCAGTTTGAGAATGGGTTGCAAGCCGCCGCAGATGAAGGTGAGAAGAAGAAGCTAACCTAGGAAAATGAAGCCCTCAAAGCTCAAATCCGGAAGATGAAAATAGCTGCTAGAAATGTAGAAAGAAATCGAGCGGATGAAAGGCTTATAAGCAATTTGAAAAAGAAGGCCCTTGAGTATCAAGATGACCTAGAAAAGTCTGAGGCCAGTCTAGCAAAAGTCCGGGCTCAATTGGAGGAAAACGCAAAAGGTCGGACACAATTTGTGCAACAAATGAAAACAAAGTATGAAGGGACAATCACTAGCCTGAAAAGAAAAATAGTTATTTTCGAGAATGAGGCAGCCAAGCAGGCCAAGGACTTTAAAGCTGATAGGGAACACTGTTATGATTTGATGGCTCGGATGGAAGAAGTAATGCAACAGTTGCAAAATTAACATCTCCATGATACTCAGGTGTTAGAAGCCCGGAATCAACAGGTCGGGCATTTGCTTCAGGAAAAGGGCAGAATCCGAGAGCGGATCAGAACTATTGCCGACTACATTGTTATGAAATGCCAAACATGTGAGGATATGACTCGTACCACTTTCTTTGCGGCAGTGATAACATTTGTCCAGCAGATAATGAGTGACTTGGAGAGGCTTCAAAGGAATCTTGCATATAGGCCCGTGGCGAGACCGAATGATGTACCGCGGGCCCCAGTAGCATTTGAGGCATTAATGTATTCATGATTTTCATTAGAGTCTGTTAGTCTGCTTGCGAGTTTGTATTTTCTTTTATTGGAGTCTGTTAGTTGGTTTTTGAGTCTGTTGTTTTACCTTCTGTCAGAGTCTGTTGATCTTGTTTTGTAGTCAGAGTCTGTTAGTTTCCCGTTTCGAGTATGTTAATTTTATAATTTGGTCGAATGAGTGGTTGTAATCAAAACTGTTTTATTTTATGGAAAATTTGAAAATCCCAAAATATTTTGTTATTTATATTATGCACTTTTCTCCAGAACTACACTTGGTCTGATTCATGCGGGGTCATGATACGTAGGCAATCTCCATAGGATTCGACCATAACTAAAAGAAAGAAAAAGAGTGATAAAAAGTGGGAGAATAAGAGAAAGAAGGAAAAGAAAAGAGAAACAGTAAGAAGGAAACAATGGCAAAGCAAGAAGGAGTCATGAGAGAATAAAAACAAAAGAGAGACCAAAAGAAAAAGAGAGGGAGAAAAGAGAAGTTGCAAACGGAAATAAGGAAAAGCGTGGATGATGCAAGCAGCCGATCAAATGCATAATATAAACGGTTAACTGCTTAGGTGCATTCACTTCTCAAATGTGCAGTTGCTTATCTGTTAAAACCCTAATCACTAACGAGTTTGTTATTGATGAAATTATAGTCCACACAGGTGGTTAATTTGATTGGCATTCTGGCAACTCACCCCTACAACACCCGGTCCAAGAACGAGCTGAACATGGCCAACCAGGAACTTAAGGCAAGTATTGTCGATCCGTCAAAAGAGGTGGAAGAATCGGAGGTTAATCTGAAAGATGAGTTGTATAAGCTGAAGCAGCAGATGGCTGAAATGTACCAAGCATGGCCAAAAGGGCACCCACCGCCATTTTACCCCACCAACCCTGCTTTTATCCCGCCATTGGCTCAGACCTAGGAACCTCCCACTATAAACTCCTCTCTGGCCTTTCCCCTCTACCAACAGTGTTATGGCACCACTTACCATACATCACAAGCTCCACCACCCAAACAAGTCTCGTACCCTTCTCCACTAGTCACTTCTGTTTTTGTGGCCCCTCCACCTGCTGCATTACACTGATCCACCAGTGAGAATCTGTTCCAGACTCACGACAACCAGTATTACCCCCCGGAGCCCACTTTCAAGGCTCCCAAACCCTATTCCTACACTCCTCATTTTGACTTCCCTGCGGAAACTAAAAAGCCATCTAAAAATCCCGAATAGGAGGAGATGTTCCGGAAAGTTAAAAGCATAGAACATTCATTCAGGGACATGCGAGGGTTGGGAGGTCAAGTAAGTGTGGCTTACAAAGATCTAGCCCAGGCATTTGCTTGTCACTTCCAGTACAACCTCGAGATTGTTCCGGATCGTCTCACTTTGATGAAACTTGAGAAAAAGCATAATGAGAATTTCAGGGAATATGGTTTTAGGTGGAGAGAACAGGCAGCAAGGGTTGACCCTCCAATGAAAGAAAGTGAAATGGTGGATTATTTTTTGTAGGCCTTAGAACCTACTTATTACGGTCACCTGGTATCAGCTATAGGTAAGTCCTTCAATAAAGTGGTAAAGATGGGCAGTATGGTAGAAGAAGTCTCAAAACAAACAAAATCATGAGTTATTCGGCTATTAAGGCAACCACCCAGGCCATTTAAAGCGGACTGGGGGAGTAATTGGAAAGAAGAAGAAATAGGATGTAGCAACGATTGATTCAGGGGCTTGGTTCGAACCCATGGGTCCATCACATTACTATAACCAGCCTCAACCCCGCCACCAAACCTACCCTAATACCCCATATAATCCACCCCAACACTACTACCCACCACTAGACCCCTATTTTTCTGTCCACCATGCCCAAACATACAGCCAACCTCTGGCCCACACACAATGGCGTGCGCCAGTCCCACAAAATACATACCCAGCTCCACAAAATTTCTATCCACCCCTAAGAGCCTACCAGAACTCTTCTGGATCAAGTTTCCGGCCCAACCAAACATTTAAGAATGAGAGGTTCCAAAAGAATAAAACCTTCACTCCATTGGGAGAATCCTATACCAATTTGTTCCACCGGTTGCGACAATTGGGTATGCTGAGACCGATCGAGCCAAAACTGCCAAACCCTCCCCCAAGGAATCTTGATCACTCTGTGAGGTGCGAATATTGTTCTGGTGCTCTAGGGCACAACACAGAGAAGTGTTGGCAATTTAAAACAGCTATACAAGAGCTCATTGATACTAATCGGATTGAAGTCCAAGCTCCGGAGGCACCCAATATCAACCAGAATCCGCTGCCGGCCCATCCTGAGACAAATATGATCGAGATAGTGCATAAGGGAGGGGAGCCCAAGAAGCCTTCACAGATCGTCATGATGATCCGGGCCAGTGAAGTCAGGTTAGTTGAGAAGCCAACAAGTGAGAAATCAGTGATCCGGTTGAGTGGGGCAGACATTGAACCGTTTGTAGTAGTCAAAAAGGGGACTACAAGTGATGTGACAATAAAACAAGAAGTAGCCAAAGTGATTGTGCCAGGAATGGCAAACAAGCCTATTGTAATCGTGGAGGGTGCCCGCATAGAACTTGTCATTATCAAGCCGGTAACTCAATTACTGATAGTCAACAACAAGGCGGTCCCGTGGAATTATGAATGAGTGACAGTGACTTACAAGGGGAAAGAGGTTAAAGAAGAAGTTTGTGAGACCCATGGTTTGACTCGATCGTGGAGATGCTTTGCCCCCGAAAAGTTGAGAAAACCTAAGAGCTCCAAAGACAACTCGGTGCTAGTGAAGAAAGCTGTGACCGAGGAGGAAGTAGAGAAATTCTTGAGAAAGATGAAAGTGTAGGATTACTCCATTTGGAGCAATTGAGGAAGATGCCGACTCAGATTTCACTCTTGTCATTATTGATCCATTCAGACGAGCACCATTAGGCTTTGATGAAGATCTTGAATGAGGCCCACATCCCTGACAAAATCTCAGTAAACCACTTGAAAAAGATAGCTAACAAGATATTTAAGGTAAACATAGTCATTTTTCTGATGATGAGTTGCCCGTGGAGGGTACTAAGCACAATAGAGCCCTCTATCTCACGATGAAATGCGAAGATTCCGTGGTTACCCGGGTACTAGTCGACAATGGTTCCAGTGCGAACAATTGCCCTCTCTTCACTCTGAACAAGTTGAAGGTGGACGATGAAATAATTCACAAGAACAGTATCTGCATTCGGGGATTCGACGGTAGAGGGAAAGATTCAGTCGGGGACATAGTGCTTGAGCTTACAATAGGGCCAATTGAATTTACCATGGAGTTCCAGGTGCTCGATGTGGCTGTTTCTTACAATCTGCTGTTAGGTCGACCTTGGATTCATACTACAAAAGCGGTTCCGTCTACTCTACATCAAATGGTCAAGTTTGAATGGGATAGATAGGAAATTATTGTGCACGGCGAGGATAATTTGTGTGCCCACAGTGATGCCATTGGTCCATTCATAGAGTTTGAAGACGACAAGGGGCCATGAGTTTATTAGGTTTTTGACACGGTATTGGTAGAGAAAATTCCAGAAGGAAAGTGCGTTCCAGCACCGAGGGTAGCCGCTGCAGTAGTTATGGTAGCCATTGAAATGTTGAAAAATGGTTTTGTACCAGGCAAGGGTTTGGGTGCATCTCAGCAAGGTATAGTATAGCCGGTGTCTCTCCCCAAAAACTTGGATACATTTGGTTTGTGGTTCAAGCCCACAGTTGTGGACATAAAAAGAGCCATAAAGCTAAAACAGAAGGCATGGGTCCTCCCAAAGCCAATCCCACATCTCTCCAGATCATTTGTCAGGCCCGGCGCCAAGAAACGCCCAACAACAATAGTTCCCAGTTCTGTGGTTGGTCCTGATAAGGAGTTGCTTGAAAGGTTTGAGAAATTATTCGACGAGGTGAACATGGTGGCAGCTGGAGAGGGTTCTAGCAAGGCAGATGTGCAATTTGTTGGGCCCGGTGCAAAGATTAACAATTGGGAAGCTACTCCTCTCCCCACCAGGAAGGAGTTTTGGTACTTTTCTTTGATTTTCTTTCAGTTTATCTGGATTATTCCAGGGTTGTAATTCAGATTCTATGTTCCATCCATTTGGATGTATAAACCTTGTTATCTTTCAATTTCAATGAAATGCAATTTCCCTTTTCTTCATTCCTGACAGTTTTATTTTTGTTTCGTTTTCTTCCTTGTACAGCTCTTTTTATGCTGGTTTCAATAACATGACATGCATGAGGAATCTTTGGCCCAGTCTTAAAATCCAATCTAATTTGAAAATAGTAATTCAAGAAATAGAGTGTGATAATGAATCAGAATACGACAAGGACGAGGCCTTTGAAGAGATTAGTAAAGAACTAAGCCATTTTGAAGAAAAACCCAAGCCTAACCTGAGTGATACAGAAGCAATCAATTTAGGGACCCAGATAATATCAGAGAAACTAAAATAAGTGTCCATCTTGAACCTCAACTTAGGGAAGAGATAATTAAAGCATTACTTGAGTACAAAGACGTCTTTGCATGGTCATATGACGATATGCCAGGTTTAAGCACTGACTTGGTGGTTCACAAATTGCCCACTAACCCGGCATTCCCTCCTGTCAAGCAGAAGATGAGGAAATTTAAGACTGATATGAGTGTGAAGATCAAAGAAGAGGCCACTAAGCAGTTTGATGCAAATGTTATTCAGGTCACTCGGTATCCCACTTGGTTAGCCAATGTAGTACTTGTGCCAAAGAAGGATGGCAAGACCAGGGTGTGTGTTGATTACTATTATCTCAACAAAGCGAGTCCCAAGGACAACTTCCCACTGCCAAATATCCACATTTTGATTGACAATTGCGCCAAACATAAGCTTGGGTCTTTTGTGGACTGTTATGCAGGTTATCATCAGATCTTAATGGATGAGGAAGATGCGGAGAAGACGACATTCATCACACCATGGGGAACATACTACTACAGGGTCATGCCTTTCGGGTTGAAAAATGTTTGGGCAACTTACATGAGGGAAATGACAACCATATTTCACGACATGATACATAAAGAGATCGAGGTTTATGTGGATGATGTAATCATAAAGTCTAGAAATCAGTCTGATCACGTCAGAGATTTGAGAAAATTCTTCCAAAGGCTTCGCAGGTACAATCTTAAGCTCAATCCTGCAAAATGCGCATTTGGTGTGCCATTTGGAAAATTGTTAGGATTCATAGTCAGCCGTCGAGGTATTGAATTGGACCCATCAAAGATCAAAGCTATCCAAGAATTGCCACCCCCAAGGAACAAAACTACGGTGATGAGCTTGTTAGGGAGGTTGAATTACATCAACAGGTTTATTGCTCAACTTACGACAACCTATGAGCCTATCTTCAAACTGTTGAAGAAAGATGTTGCGGTCAAGTGGACAGTTGAGTGTCAAGATGCATTTGATAATATAAAGGGGTATTTGTCAAACCCACCTATGTTGGTGCCACCAGAACTGGGGAGACCATTGATTCTGTATTTAACGTTTTTGGATAAATCGTTTGGTTGTGTGTTGGGTTAGCATGAAATCACCCGCAGGAAAGATCAGACCATCTATTATCTCAGTAAGAAGTTCACATTTTACGAGGTTAAGTACACTCACCTGGAACAGACATGTTGTGCCCTAACTTGGGTGGTACAAAAGCTGAAGCATTATTTGTCATCTTATACTACTTACCTCATCTCTCGCTTGGATCCGTTAAAGTATATCTTTCAGAAGCCTATTCCTACAGGAAGTCTCGCAAAGTGGCAGATCTTGCTCATAGAATTTGACATCGTTTATATGACCAGGACCGCGATAAAAGCCTAGACGTTGGCTGATCATTTGGCTGAGAACCCAGTGGATGAAGAATATGAGCCTTTAAAGACTTACTTCCCTGATGAAGAGGTAATGCATATTGATGAGTTGGAACAAGTTAGAGAGCCAGGTTGGAAACTCTTCTTTGACGGAGCTGCTAACATGAAAGGCATTGGGATAGGAGTTGTATTGATTTCTGAAACAGGACATCACTACCCTGTTGCAGCTCAGCTTCGTTTCTACTGTACTAATAACATAGCTGAATACGAGGCATGCATTTTGGGTTTGAGGTTAGCTATAGACATGGGTGTCCAGGAAGTTTTGGTCTTGGGGGACTCGGACCTTCTGGTGCACCAGATTCAAGGGGAATGGGAAACACGAGATTTGAAACTCATACTGTACTGGCAATGTTTGCATGATCTTTGTCAACGTTTTCGATCAGTAGAGTTCATGCATATTCCAAGGATCCATAATGAAGTTGCTGATGCTTTAGCTACCTTGGCGTCAATGCTACATCATCCGGATAAGGCTTATGTTGACCCGTTGCATATTCAGGTCCATGATCAGCATGCTTACTATAATGTGGTAGAAGAAGAACTTGACGGTGAACCCTGGTTTCATGATATAAAGGAATATATCAGGATGGGGGTGTATCTGGTACAAGACACAGGCAATCAAAAGAGAACAATTCGGCGGTTAGCTCTCTTCAGCAGAGGGGTTTTGTACAAAAGGACTCCGGATCTTGGATTGTTGAGATGCATAGATGCTAGACAGGCCACAACTATCATGACCAAAGTACATTCTGGAGTGTGTGGACCGCATATGAGTGGATATGTGTTGGCAAAGAAGATCCTTCGAGCAGGTTATTATTGGCTCACTATGGAGCGAGATTGTGTCAGTTTCGTGCGCAATCATCAGTGCCAAGTGCATGGAGATTTGATTCATTCTCCACCATCTGAATTGCACAAAATGTCTGCACCATGGCCTTTTGCCGCATGGGGCATAGATGTCATTGGGCCAATTGAGCCACCAGCATCAAATAGGCACAGGTTCATTCTAGTGGCCATCGACTATTTCACCAAGTGGGTAGAGGCTAAAACGTTCAAGTCCGTAACCAAGAAAGTGGTGGTTGATTTTGTGCACTCAAATATCATTTGTCGGTTTGGGATACCAAAGGTAATCATTACAGACAATGGGGCTAATCTCAATAGTCATCTGATGAAAGAGGTATGTCAGCAATTCAAGATCATGCATCGCAATTCCACCCCTTACCGCCCCAAGGCAAATAGAGTAGTTGAGGCCAATAAGAATATAAAAAAGATACTTTGAAAAATGGTGGAAGGTTCCAGGCAATGGCATGAGAAGCCGCCTTTTACATTGATGGGTTATCGCACTACTGTTTGCACTTCAGTAGGGGCGACTCCTTATTTGTTGGTATATGACACTGAGGTGGTGATACCTACGGAAATTGAAATCCCGTCCCTTTGGATTATCGCTGAGGCTGAAATTGATGACAATGAGTGGGTCAAAACTCGCTTGGAATAGTTGAGTTTAATTGATGAGAAAAGATTAACAGCAGTGTGTCATGGCCAGTTGCATCAATAGAGAATGGCAAGAGCATATAATAAGAAGGTGCGTCCACGGAGGTTTGAAGTGGGTCAGTTAGTATTGAAACGTATCCTTCCTTATCAGGCTGAAGCAAGAGGCAAGTTCGCCCCAAACTGACAGGGGCCGTTCATCGTGACGAGAGTGTTGTCCAATGGTGCTTTATATTTAACAGATGTAGAAGGCAAATGTGTAGAAATGGCCATCAATTTTGATGCGGTCAAAAGATATTATGTATGATCTCTTCGGTTAAATTGTGTTTATTTGTAATTGGCGTATTTTGAAGATTGGAATGACGAAGGCATTTTGTTCTGCTATCTAAACACTTTATCCTTTGTTACCCCTTTGAGCCTTATTTATTTTCTTTTATACCCCTCTTTCGGAATCAGTAGCAATGATCAGAAACGCAAGCGTGCAAGATAAGTAAAGGAAAAAGAGAAAAAGAAAAGAAAAAAAAAGAGAAGAAAAAAAAAAACAACAACAAAACAACAAAAAGAGAAGAAGAAGAAGAAGAAGAAAGAAAAGAAAAGAGGAGAAAAAGGAAGGAAAAATCACAACAACAAAGTCATTCCTATGACATGAACTACGTTCAACCTGATTCCTTTAAAGGATACGTAGGCAGCCTCATGGTTCGGTCCCATCAAACAAAAATCCAAAAGTCCCCAAGCAAAGAAACCGGGGCAGAAGTTGTGGTTGTCACAAGAAATTTGATTCCGAAAGTTGTAATTTTGAACCCATTCGAATTGTTTTGAGCCTTTCGACACCCTTTTTTCTAACCCTATCCAAAAGCCTACGTTATGATTCAAAGAAAGACCTTCTGATCAGTCTTCGAGAGATGCCAGGCCGAGCAAGCAGAGGTGATTCATATCAGGGGCAACACTCTGGCCCAAGCAGGAAAATGAAAAAATGAGATAGTCTTGTTGGTGAAAACCCTCATGGGCACCATAAAGTGACGGGAGCTTAGGGAAATAAAAAATAAGAGAGTTTTATTGGTGAAAACCCTCAAGGGAACTGTAAGGCGAAAATGAGTTGAGAGATGAATAAATGAGAGAGGCTTGTTGGTGAAAACCCTTCAAGGCACTGCAGGCCGAACAAGGTCAAGGTTTTGGCAAAGAAGTCAGGTTATGGAAACTCCGGGGCAACAAAGTATGGCAATTGAAAGTTGATTGGTTGGACATATTGGGCCGATTAATCCGAAATGCATGTCATGATCATTGGTACTAGCTGTTCTACTCAGATAAGTCTCTTTTCTTTTTCCTTTTTAGCAAGTCACCATATTGGATTTTCTTTATCCTTAACTCTCAGGGTCGTTGTATTTCATTTCTTTTGGGTTTCATTTCTCTAAAAAGTTTCAATGTTAGTCTTGGTCAAGCAAAGTAAGAAAGGATTTCAAAGCTCACTACCAACTTCCCAAACATTGCAAAGCACATTATGGCTAGAACATACCAAAGATAGCATGATGTTGAGTGGGATAAAATGCTAGAAAAAGATCCACCGATGGAATGATTTAGTAATTTCATAGGCAGTGCAGGGGCTCGGTGAAAGGGGTCAGAGTTACAACAGCGGTTCGGGTATAGAACAATCGGGTCATCTGAGGGCACGAGGGCCGAAAAGATAGCCAGAAAGTCAAGAGGTTCAGAGCCAGTTCGGGGAAGCCAGTCAAAACAAAGCACGACAGCGGGGAGACTTTCAGCAAGAATACCACAAACTAACCACCACATTTTAAATTGACAAGATTTTTCTTTGACTGAAACAGGGGCAGAAAGCTTCGATTGTTTCGGGAAATTCGCCATAAGGAAAGGCAAGCACCAGACAGGTTTGAAGTTTTCAGGACCCGCCTGGATAATGGGATTTCATTTGAAGTTTTCAGAACCCGCCTGAATAATGGGATTTCATTTGAAGTTTTCAGGACCCGCCTAGATATGGGATTTCATTTGAAGTTTTCAGGACCCGCCTGGATAATATGATTTCATTTGAAGTTTTCAGGACCCGCCTGGATAATGGGATTTCATTTGAAGTTCTCAGGACCCGCCTGGATGATGGGATTTCATTTGAAGTTTTCAGGACCCGCCTGGATAATGGGATTTCATTTCAAGTTCTCAGGACCCGCATGGATAATAGGATTTCATTTGAAGTTTTCAGAACCCGCCTGGATAATGAGATTTCATTTGAAGTTTTCAGGACCCGCCTGGATAATGGGATTTCAATTGAAGTTTTCGGGACCCGCCTGGATAATAGGATTTAATTTGAAGTTTTTAGGACCCGCCTGGATATAGGATTTCATTTGAAGTTTTCAGGACCCGCCTGGATAATGGGATTTTATTTGAAGTTTTCAGGACCCGCCTGGATAATGGGATTTTATTTGAAGTTCTCAGGATCCGCCTGGATAATGGGATTTCATTTCAAGTTCTCAGGACTCGCCTGGATAGTGGGATTTCATTTGAAGTTTTCAGGACCCGCCTGGATAATGGAATTTCATTTGAAGTTCTCAGGACCTGCCTGGATAATGGGATTTCATTTGAAGTTTTTAGGACCATCCTCGAAAATGGGACCTAGTTTAAAGTTCAAAACAATCATGAGTAGCGTAATGTAGCATAAATGCACCACAAAGGAATATAAGTTGGTTTCAAAGTTTGCAAGTTTGAGATAGAATTCAATTATGAATTGTCAGGACCTTCCTGAATAACGGGACCTAGATTTAGGATTTCCATTAGATGACAAGATTTGGCGTAAGTTCTATTGTAGGGTGGTATAATTCAGCCGTAAAAGTTGTCACACTTAAGATAAGACTTGATTTTGATTTTCAGGACCCTCCTGGATAATTGAATATAATTTTAAGGTTTCCTTTAAATAACAAGATTTAACATAAGTTCTGTTGTAAGAAAGTATAATTCATTCGTCAAAGTTGTCAATCTTAAGATAAGACTTGATTTTTGATTGTCAGGACCCTCCTGGATAATGGGATGTAGCTTTAATACCTTCTTGCCTTCAGAAGATATGACATAGATTTAAAATTGTCGCTTAATTAAGATATTGTCAGGACCCTCATGGATAATGGGATGTAGTCGTAAGAACTTCTTAGATAATAAGATCTAGCGGAAGTCAGACATTTAGAAAACATAATTCAGCTTTTTAAAACTGTCATTTAACTAGGAGTTTTCAGGACCCTTCTGGATAATGGGATCTAGCTTTCAAATTCATAGAGATATTTGGTGACATGATTCAATTAACACTCATAAGATGCACCTAGCACCAAACTGGGGTAGGAAAATTTCTTTTGTTTTGTTGTAATTAGGTTCAAAGGCAGCGGTTCAGATGAACAGTTGAAGTTTTGGCAATCAGGCGCCCACCTGGAGAGCAAGGGAATACAATTAAAGTTTTGGCAATCAGGCGCCCACCTGGAGAACAAGGGAGTACAATTGAAGTTTTGGCAATCAGGCATCCACCTGGAGAGCAAGGGAATACAATTGAAGTTTTGGCAATCAGGCGCCCACCTGGAGAACAAGGGAGTACAGTTGAAGTTTTGGCAATCAGGCGTCTACCTGGAGAGCACGGGAATACAGTTCAGTTTTGGCAATTAGGCGTTCACCTGGAGAAAAGGAAAGCATTTCAGATTATAATTTGAATTCAGCAATCAGGTGACCACCTGAAGAAATGGGAGAGTATCTCAAATCACAACTCAATAATGGGACTTCACCGGGAGAATACAAGTCAACAGGGCAACAAGAATCACAAGATCAAGTTGAAGACACAGATAGGATTTTTGTAGTAGATCATAGTTTAGTCTAGCTTCTTTTATTTCGGCATGGTGTAATAAGGAGGTCAGAAGCAGCAGCAGCAACAACAACAATAGTGAAATCATAGCTTCATGGTAGTCCCAGCTACCCAAAACTTCATGAACTACACTGACTTGATTCCTTTATAGCCAAGGATATGTAGGCAACCTCGGAAGCAGGGTGCGGTCAAATTTTTCAAAAATGCTTCCAACGGAGAGTTCAAACGGGCAAAAATCGCTCGTATCTGCTCACTTTGTCTTTGCACGAAAACTCTTCGTGTTTCCAGGCAAAGAGGGGCAGCTGTGAGCATGTGATTTTTGCCCTATATAAATTACTCCCATAAATTCAAAACAAAATAATTTTTCCATTATTTACGAATTTGTGGATTTTTGGGGCATTTTCTGTTAATCATTTGCATTTGTTTGTGCGTGTTTATTTTTATTTAATTCAATAAAAAATACAAAAATATAGGTTGCATTTGCATTTAGGATTTAACTTTGCATTTTTAAGAATTAATTAGGGATTAGTTGTTTTATAAAATGAAACATCACAAAAAATAGTTTAATTTGCACTTTTAATCTTAATTTTGATTTTTGAGTAGCTTTCTTTTAATTTGATTTTGTTGTTAATTGTGATAATTATTATTGAGGTTTAATTAGTATTTTTTTTGTTAATTAGGTTCTAGGATTAATTTAGATTTTAATTTAATTTTGGAAAAAAGAGAGGAAAAGAATTTTTGGAAAATTTATTTGAAATAGGAGTTAAAAGAAGAGGAGAGTTAGTTTGGGCCTAGTGTAAGTAGGACATCCCAGCCCAGATCTAAAAACCCCTGGTACCCGACCAAACACCCCATACCCGCCCAACTACAGCCCAGACCCGCCCCAATACCCGATCCGTCTCCCTTTAAGACCAAACGACCCCGTTCCATTCAAATCAATCTCAGTCGTCGAGGTTTCTTGGATCTCACAGTGGGGAAGTGGGGGTGGGTTCGATATAAATCTGTCTGAACCACTCGCCCCCTCCCGTTACAATCTCACTCTTTGCCTTCCTCTCAGATCACCCCAGAAACCCTAGGGCCTCCCTAATTTTCCACTGCCTCAGCCGGCGGCGCCACCTCCGACCGGCCCCAAGTTGATATCATAGAACCCTTACCTCATCCCTTTTCCCAGTCCACAACTCGTTTCCCTCGAAACTCGCTAGAACCCCTCGAATCTTGAATCTAAGCTCGATCCCTAAAGTTCAAAGATCAATTTCCAATTGAATCCAGTGGCATGCATCGATCCCAGCCTTTGTTTTCCACGATTATGAGGCTGATGCACTACAAAACTGATGTTGTTCGTCTGTTCTTGACGGAGAACAAGTGAGTAGCATCAGTTTCGTGTGAATCAGGATATCAAGTGTAATTTCGAGTTTAATCGGTGAGTTTCTATTCATCTCTGTGTCCATTTTTGGTTTTATTTCATCTTTTGTCCTTCTTCTTTTCTTCTCCGGTTTCTTTGGTTGAAAACTTGGCCAATTTTTTGAGTTTGAATTGTTTTCTGTTCGATTGTTCCCTCTATCTCTTTTTCAAATCGTAAAAAAAAAAAATTCTTCTCCAATTTTCTTGGCCTGTTGAGTTTTGTTAATATCATAGTTAAATATCTGATCTTCCCCTTTTGGTTTTAGTCTCATTAGTTTAATTTAATTAGTTTCATTCCCTGCCTATTTGTGTTATTAATGAGTCATGTAGTTAAAATTTTAGTCTTCAAATCATATAAATGTGTGTTTTCTCCTGCTCTTGGTAAAATCACAGAAGCTAGTTTGGATCAGTGGTTGTTTGGGATTTGGGTCATTTCTAACCCATTTGCAAGAGAAGCCCGTTCAGTTGGGTTTAATTTACTAGGTCGACTTGACCCATGAGGTAAGCTGGGGTAATTGACAGGGGTTTTAAGGTTAGTCTAGGGAATTTAGGTGAGGGAATATCTTGTAACTGATTGAGGGAAGCTTCCTAGAAGCTGGCTTTGTGACTTTACTGAAAATACTGATTTTAAGCTAGGGATTGAATAGAAAAAATAAAAATATCAAAAGGTTTAAAGTGCAAAAACTGAATACTTTTAGGCTGCCTAATGCCTTGCCTTTAAAGGCACCTTTACTTGGCATTGAAGGTAGACTTTGAGGGATCAGACCTGGAGAAATCAAAGTTGGCTAAAAGAAAATACTAAACATTGAAAAGGTCTGAAAAATCAGGAGAAAAATACAAAAAAAGACTGTAAAACACTGTTACATTAAAGCTTTGTATGTTTTTTTTCAGGTTTTTAAAAGTTGGAAGTAATCGTGGATTCATTCTGGGTTTGAAATGGATTAAAGAAGCTGAATTTGCTGTTGCCGTTCTGCTGGAGTGCATCTGTTTCTACTGTTAAACTTCTCATTCTTTCTTCTGCTCTAATTGCACCAGGTACTCTTCTGAAACTATGGTTGGAAATGAAGCCTGATTGAGTTTCGTGTAAAGATCTATAAACCGAGTTGAAGTTGAATGAAAAGCATTAGTCCCTGTTGTTGGTTACTGCTTGATTTTGCCATATTCTTATTCATGTTTTAGTCTATCTTATTGTGAATACTCCATTTCCTGATATACATTTGGTTTTGAGTGGTGGATTTGGACCTTGTGTGAATACAACTGATTCAAGAATGTTTTGGACTTGGTAGAATATGTATTAATTAAGGACTATGATTCCTAGTTTAATTAGTTAAGGCTGGCTGGTTTGGATGTATGTTTCATAACTTTGGTAAATTCTAAGCTCAGACCCTTTATGTTGTTGGCCTAGTAAGCTTGATTTAGGCATATTTCCCACTGATTATTTTAGATTTGCTCCTATATCGCTTGAAATACAGTACAGGGGTTTTAGAGTTGTCATTTTGCTCATGTAAACTTTGAATCTTAAAAAGACTTTCGAATGGGATTTGAGTCTGATTTTTGACTTGAAATTTTCAGATTTGGATTAACTCTTCATATTTAGTTTTCTTGGGAAAGTTTCGATGTCGTGTGGTCTGTTTTAAATGTGCTATATTTGAATCAGAATTAAATACGAGTTGGGGCCTTTGAGTTTTGTTGTTAATTGGTGAATAATTTGTGTAAAGGTCTATTACTGCAACTAGGGATTATATCTTCACTTTAGAACCTATGTAGCATTAAAATGTGCTTTGCATTTGATTCAAAGATTACCAATATTTGTTCAACTCCAGATTTTCTTGAATGATATAATTTGCTTCAAACGTTAGTGCTGAATCCTGTATTGGGCTGCCATCATTGGCCCAATTGCGGTTGTTTTTCCCTTCAGCGATCTGATTGCCAAGCTGGGCTTCATGTTGAGCCCAGTCGTTTCTCATGCCGGCCTGCAATAACAAACAGTTAGCCTTTGGCTTATAACCAGCTTGGGCTTTTCCACAATCAAACATGGGTTGTCAATTACTAGCCCATTGATTATTAAATTTTAGCTTAAGCTTTGGCATAACATAAGTAGAAATCCTCCACGTCTTTTAATCAACTAATCACGCTCTTTTAATTAGAATTGAGGAGTGCCATACCAAATAAATTCTTTAATTGTATGGCCCTCGTTTAATTAATACTCTTATCTTTAGAAACCGAGGCGGGCCATTTAGCGAATTTTTCGTGGCCCTCGCAAAGTTGCAAACACGTAGTTGCTTTAGGCACGTTATTTTAATAATTTACCTTCCTATACTCGGGTGTGCATTTCATGTGACCCAAATCCAAATCTCAACAACGTTAAATAAAATGTGTCATAGACCGGGGGTGCATTTCATGTGGCGTGGTTCAAGACGTGTTTTAGGTAACGTTGAATCTTCCTAAAATTAATTAAAAGCGGTTAATAAGCTAAAATATACCATAGGCTAAAACGTGTATTAAAATCAGATAATAGGCCAATAATAACAGTTGAGCGACCATGCTAGAACCATTGGAACTCGGGAAGGTCTAACACCTCCCGGGTTAAAAGAATTCCTTATCCGGATTTCTAGATCGCGGACTGTAATACAGAGTCAATTTTTTCCTTGATTCGAGATTTGAACCGGTGACTTGGGACGCCATTAATTATCCCAAGTGGAGACTCTGAATCTTTAATAAATAAATCCCGTTTCGATTGTCCTTTAATTGGGAAAACTCTCTTATACACCTCTTCGGAAGGTGTAGGAAAAAAGGAGGTGTGACAATCGTCGCCGTATCACCCAGGCGGAAATGGAGGCCGAATCGACGAACAAGACTATCATTCAAAACTTAAACAAAAAGTTGAGCGACGCTAAGGGGAAATGGAGAGAAGTTCTGCGTGAAGTTTTTTGGGTGTATCGAACAAGATAGAAGTCCAACACAGGGGCAACCCCGTTCTCCTTAGTATAGGGCTCCAAGGCCTTAATTCCAGTCGTGGTCGAGGAACCTAGTGCCAGATTTCTACATGAAATGGAGGAATTGAATCACGAGGCCATAAATACTAGTCTCGAACTATTGGATGAAAAATGAGAAGCTACACTTGTTCGGATGGCTGCATAGAAGCAAAGAATCGAGAGATATTACAATAGAAGAGCCAAACTTTGCCACTTTGGAATCAGGGACTTAGTTCTAAGGAAAGTCACCCTTAATGCTCGAGACCCAAACTAAGGGAAACTAGGCCCGAATTGGGAAGGACCATATCGAGTCATCGGAAATGGATCTTATAAACTTAGCACGATGGAGGGCGAACAATTGCCAAACAATTGGAATGTATCACTACTCAAACGATATTATTGCTGAAGTATGACTTTCGCCCTTTTCCATTCGTATTTGATACAACTTATTGCAGGTGTTTGATCGGGGCTTCAAGAAAACTCTTCAACACGAAGATCTTAGGTTTTAAAGCGCGCGTTGCACTCTTTTTCCCTTAGATCGGTTTCTATCCTGAATGGGTTTTTCCAGCAAGGTTTTTAACGAGGCAACAATTATGTGCTACCTAAGGAAAATTCAACAGTATCCAAGACTTCTTTTCAATCAACCTCGAATACTGGAGGGCATCACCCTCAGGGGTTATATTTTCGAGGAAAATACTTTATGTCAAAGGGTCTCGAAAGGGAAACTTTGTAATGGGCCAAACGATCGAATGAACCATATCCATATAGATTAGTCGAGCCCCGATGGCAAAACATGTACGTTTGTATGAATTATTCAAAGAAGCATTCTTTCTATATCAAACACTTTGTGTCTCAAAGAAATTTGCTACTATACGAGCTCCATACTTATGATTTTGTGAGAAATGGCTCAAGGGCCAAGCACAAATACACCTCGAACACTCGGGGATTGTCATTGACAGTCAACACATTTGAGTTATCTAAATTTGAATTCATAAGACCTCAAAGAAGCGCCCCTCGATCTATAGGCCAAGGCCATCTTTCTCGAGGACTAACACCTCAAACAAGTTCGAAGTTTTATTGGAGAATAAGCCCAAGAGGCATACCCAAAGGCTACGGCCAAATTAATGGGACTCGGAGACGTCAGAACCCCGTAATCAAAATAGGCCTTCAAGTTCTTTGAAAAATCGATTAAAATAGGCTACTCTCAGCAAATAATAAAAGGGCTTCGATAAATCAGCCCTCAAAAAACCTTAAGAGGTAACAAAATTATCTTAAGGCAAACATGCCAAAGCATAAAAAACAGAAGGGTTTCAATCAACATCGAACCCTTAAAAAACCTAACGGGTAAAAAACACATGCTAAGGTATAAAGAAATTTCCACTAGGTGTTTTAAGCCAAAAGAAGGGAATAATAGCCATCTTTTAGAGGCCATAACAACCTGATCTAAAAGAGCCTAAGGGCCAATACACTTGGGTTTCGAGTTCTTATTCTCTCTCGATCTGAACCCAAGGGTTCGATTATCCCGAGCCCAAATAAACAATAACTTGATTACCATTATCCAACACAAACCCTTAAAGGTCTATGCCTCAAAGTTCAAACCTTATTCAAACTCGACCATGGTAACTTCAAGGAAGCCACCCGAGACAAAGTCTCGAACACACCATTCAAAGCATGAGACTATTCTAAAATTTTGCAAGACAAAAAACATGTTCATAAAAATTGAGAAGACATTCAAGAAAAATTTTCTTTTATATATATGTATAAAAGACCGACAGAGGTCTTACAAAAAGAAAAAGAAAAAATCCTAACTATGCTCGGGACTGGTTTTTCCTTCGGGAGAAGCTTCCCCTTCGGGCCCCTCATCATTGTTGCCTTCATCATCATCGTCGTCAGAGGAGACGAGAAACCTGGCATCAACTTCAAGTGCCTTTGCTTGAGCTATCTCTTCAAAGAGGTTGTAATTCCTTGAGGGTCTCCCTCCGGGATAGGCACTTGGCCAAATCATTACTCCGTCGCTCTCGGTCAGAGGCTTCCCTTAGCTGCGTTTGAGCAGCCTCAGCATCCCTTAATTGTACAACAATGGTTTTGTCAGTCGTGACCTTCGTCTTCCCGACCTCTGCCCTGGCCTCAACAAGCTTGACCTCGAGCTTGTCAATACTTCTGGCATGCGCCGAATTTTTCTCTTTAGCTCCCCGAAGTTGGGCCACGGCCGATGCCAGTTTGACCAAAGCAGCCTCTTTCTCCACGGCAAGGGTGTCCATGTTCTCTTTCCACTGATCGCAGTCAACCTTGATCTGACCAACCTCCCTTTTAAGCAGCTCGAACCTCTCCAGTTTTTACTGTAGCTGAGACACTGAAGTACATAGTTGGGCCGAGTAGACCATACTCTTTCAAAATGACAGTTACTTGCTTGTCTAGCTCGGCCTCATCCTTATGAGCCTTGTCCAAGTTTGCTCGAATGTCCCTGAGCTCCTTCTCCTTTTGACTGCAAAGGAGCTTCAAAACGTTTCTTTCATCCAAGGTCTTCTGAAGCTCAGCCTCGCATTGGCTCAGGTCGGCCCTAAACTTGGTAAAAGCCTATACAAAAAGAAGGATACATGTTAGGGTAAAGGGATAAGAAGAAAAAGAAAACTGCAATGATAGGAATTAATGCTTACTCGAGAGAAAAGGCGTTGAGCCTCTTCGAAGAGGGTAGATGCGTCGTTGAGATCGGAAGTATCATCGAACCTGATAAAGCAATCCCGGAAGGGATCCTCTTCGCTGGGGACTCCACCCAAGTCAGGCATCTGCAGAGCCTGAGCCTCCTTTATGGACTCTTCAGAATAAGCCGGTAGAGAGGGAGAGTGACCTATTGTCATGGCCCCGAGCGAATCACTCGGGGTGTTTTGTTCAGTACTGGAGGATCTCGGAACCCGCCCCCTCCAGTGTGCTTGTTGATGGTCGAGGAACAATCTCGACCTCGGGCAATTCTAGGGTTTTGCCCGCATCTTTCTTCAAAGCCTCTTCATCACGAGGTAGAGTTTTTGGTTCGGAGGGCTTGACAACTTCAACCGGCTTCCTGGCTCGAACCACCAGCGTCGAGTCTTCACTCTCGTCTTCTTTATCATTCAGCTGGTGGACTGAGTTTATATCCACAGGAATGAGATTCCTCATGCGTCTTCGAGTTGGAGTCTTTTTATCTTGAGGGTCTTCGGGCTTCGAGACCCTTTTCCTCTTATTATTTTCCCCCGATTTCGGAATCGGGGACTCGGTCTCTTTCCCAGGCGGGGTCGGCCTTATTTCACAAACATCTCCAATTCCTGCATGAAGGAGAATCAGGTATGAGTAAAGAAACATCTCCGATAAAAAGGAAAGCATCAAAAGCTTACAAGATGGACTTACCATGATGTTTGGCTTCCCATCTTCCCCTCGCCAAGTCATGCCAGCGACGCTCGTTATACGAGGAGGTCGCGTCTAGTTTCCGGACCCAGTCTTCGAGGTCGGTGACCGCAGGCATCCAAGCGACCACTGAAAAAAAGATGAAGGCATCACGCAATGCAAAAATGGAATACGAAAGGCTACTGGGAAAAAACTTCACTTACGCTCGGGGTTCCACTTCTCTAGGAACGACATTTTCTCCTATGGGATGATGTCGCAGGGCCTCACTAGCATGAACCGGCTCATCCAACCCCAAACTTTATCCTCGTCGTTGCTAGCAAAAAATGCCTTGGTTGCCCGGCGTTGAAGTTTGATCAACCATCGGAAAAGCTGAGGCCGGTACAGTCGAATGAGATGGTTGAGGGTGAACTCTAACCCCTCGGCCTTGCTGGAGAAAAAATGGAACATGATCACTATGTGCCAGAAAAAAGGGCGGATCTGGCCGAAGGTGACCTGGTACCTATTGCAGAAGTCGATGACGACTGGATTGATGGGACCCAGTGTGAAGGGGTAAGTGTAGACACTTAGGAACCCCTCCACATGAGTGGTGATACTCTCCTCGGGAGCGGGGATCTGTACCACGACCTCATCCCCCAACCACAATCTCTCTTCATGGCCTCAAGGTATTTCTCCATTATCGAGCAAATATATCTCGATACATGCTCACATCGACCAAGAATCGCGGGGGGATTCTCTACTGAAGTCGTTCTTTGTGACACAGGGGCCGGGGACAATCTCATGAAGGGCCGGCGCTTTATCACCAGCCGGCCGGGAAAAAGAGGAGGAAATTTTCTCCTTTTAAGGAACGACTTGGAGGTTTTCGCCATTGATTCAGGTTAGAGGAAGTGCAAAAAGGTAGAGTTTGATATTTTTTGGCGCTAAAAGGGTTGGATCAACAAGTAATGAAAGAGAGAGATGAAGAGAGGAAGAGATCGGGAAAGTTTGAAGGAGGAAACAAAGTTTTTGTTTCGAAAAAGAAACCCTGTATTTATAGGCACGCGGTGACCGTTCGGCGGCGCTAGTGGCCGACTGCCGCTGGCAAGCATTTAATGCTTTGGGGAAACGAATCGACGGGACATTTCGGTCACCTTGAGCGTTTACATCACGGGGATGGCGTCACCATCAGGGTCTCCAGAAAATCGAGGTTCAAGTCGTTTCTTATCATTTTATTCTAAAAAAACGAGGGGACTATGTGTATATGGTAGAAATCGGGGCTACCCGATTTCGTTCTTCGATGGAAAAGGTGATACCACGTCGAGAGGCCAGGACGCCGAGCTCGGGGTCGAGGTTCCTTTCCAACACCGAAGTCGAGGTCGAAATCATTTGCCGAGGTTGGAAGAGGGCATACCTCGAAATAATACCGTAATGGTTCAGTTACAGAAAGAGCTAGATGCCCGCAACGACCCCAAGATCACGACATAAATTGCGGAATGAATTGACCCTTGGCAGTTAGACAGCTGTCAAATATGATTTCTTACTGTAATTAGAAGTGTACCTTATTTAGAATTCCCCTATTATATAAAGGGGAGCCCATTTATTTGTAATATACGTTTTGACTGATAAGATAATACATATACTTTATTCTCTAGCTATTTTATTCATTGTTCATCAGAGTTGCTTTGTAACTTGCTATTCCCACTATTCCACCTCGAGGTTGTCATAGCTCGAGGTCGAGATTTGGCTTGCGCACTGGTTTGACTTATTTTATTCTTCAATTTATATATTTAATTTCTTGTTTATCAATTGGTATTGAATTAAATTACATATCCTTAAAACCACAATATAAGTTTAATTGTTACTTGGATTTTAGGGTAAACAAATTGAAAAACCATTTTTCAAAAGTACTTTTTCCTTCTATAAACTTGGAAAAATACCTTAACTTTGAAAGAAAAAAATATTTTGAAACATTAAAAAAGGGGCATTTGCATCTATACCCGCTTTTTGGATCACGTTTTAACTTGTGCCCGCTTTGTAAAAAAAATTGCAAGCGTACCCACTTTTTCGTGTAACTTCAGCATACGGGGCTGAAGTAGCAAAGACAATCATGCAAAACTTTAGCATTTTAGTAGATGGGCCTGAAGTAGCAAGTGTGCTGAATCAAGTGTACTGAAATTTTTGTTTGTAATTGTTGCACTTAAGCATAATAGCTGAAGTTTTTGTTTGTAATTATTGAACTTAAGCATAGTAGCTGAAGTTTTGTTCTCTATTTGCTGAAGTTTTTGTTTGTAATTGCACTAAATAAGCTGAAGTTTTTTTGTCCTGGATTTATTAGTTTTGTCATTAAGCTTTTTCAAAAACTTCAGCAGAAGATGCTGAAGTTATTTAGTTCATTTATAAAAAATTCAGCACTAAATAAGCTGCATTTTTTTTGTCCCGGATAAGCTTTTTCAAAAACTTCAGCAGAAGATACTGAAGTTATTTAGTTCATTTGTAAAAACTTCAGCACTAAAAGCTGAAGTTTTTTTGTCCTGGATTCATTAGTTTTGTCATAAAGCTTTTTCAAAAACTTCAGCAGAAGATGCTAAAGTTATTTAGTTCATTTGTAAAAACTTCAGCACTATATAAGCTAAAGTTTTTGAAAAAGCTTTCTAACATACTAGATAAATAATCAGATTGCCAACAATATCTATATCATAAATTTTGGAAACAATAAACATGAAAAGAACAGAATTATCATTGTCTACTAACTTACGTACGTGGAAATATTCACAAATTATTGTCTATTAACTTACGTAATTATTTATAATTTATTTTTAAATAATATGATAAACATATTTATGACAATCATCCCATGAACTGAAGTTTCATAGCAGCACCAACAACAGCAGAAGAAAGAAGAAGAAGAAAACGAAGGAGGAGAAAGGGGGCTGAAATTATTTAAAAAGCGAATACAAATTTAAACTTTTGAAAAAAATGAGTATAGGTTAAATGGGGGCGACCAAATAGGGCGCCCCGTGCAATTTTTACATTAAAAAATGCTTTGGGCCAAAAAGATTGGCCAAACATGCTGCTCGGGTGAAATTCAAAATAGCCAGGTTTACAAGTGGTAATTAAAAAATAGCCCCAGTTTCAAAAGTAATTGAAATTTAGCCATTTTTCATGTAAAGATAAATCTGAACGAAAACACTGTTCAAAATTTGGAAAAATATTCCAGCACAATATACTGGAGTTCGAGCATAATATGTTGGAAGTTCGTACCAAGATGCTCCAATCTCCAGTATATTATGCTGGAACTTTCCGTGTGCTGGAGTTCTAGCATAATATGTTGGAAGTTCATATAAAGGTGCTCCAATCTCCAGTATATTATGCCGGAACTTTCCGTGCACTGGAGTTCCAGCATAATATGCTGAAAGTTCATACACATGTGCACCAATCTCCAGTATATTATACTGGAACTTTCCATGTTACAGCAAAATAGTGGTTATTTTTAATGACTTGGTAAACGCTGACTATTTTTCAACTACCAATCTGAAAACTAGCTAGCCCGTGCTATTTTTACGCTATTAGCTGCCTTGATGTTCCCATTTGCTTACAAACTCTGTTGAATTTGTCATATTTTCTGTACAAACCCCATAAATCTCATCTGACGGCATTCAAGTTATAAGGTGCATATTGATATGTATTTAAGTACCCAATGGTAAACCTACTGTTGTTCAGCTTCTTCATGTAAGTCCAAGTCCCACTGGTATTTGACATGGATATAGTGGAGGATCCAAAGTTTAAACACTACGAGTTCTAAATTGAAAAAGTAAATTTAAAATTTATATCTAACTCTATAGAAACTTCTTTTCTCATTGAGTTCTACCTTGACATACTGAATTCTGCCAAATCCATGAACCCATTGATGGATCAAACTGAATATGGCAGCGCAGATAAAAACCAAACGATGTTGAGGGACGGATGGTGAAAGCACTATAGTTTCAGTTGGCAAAATGTATATTAACAAATTATAGATGTAAGATGTTGATTATTGAGCTGCAATCACATAATTTGATCAGTGAGTCTGATTCCGACTTGCCTGCTGCTTTTTTCAAGCGCAAGTTGCTCATTTGCGCATATCATTTCACCCGTAAAAAGATTCAGCATTTTTGTAATGCTTGGATACATAAAGTACAACATGAATTATATCATCCTATTATCTTCAGATCACTGGCCCAAGATATCTGATATTGATTTATTGATCGCTTGAAACAATTCTTTCCTGTCATTGGAAAAATAAAGAGCGTGAGGGGGAGCGCATAAATCAACTATGAATGAAGTGAAGCAGACAACTAAATGTGTATGGTCGGACACCAGTATAAAAACTATTAACTGACTGAGGCAACCATGCAATACTAGCATCCGAATGAAGAATTTGGAGACGGTTGACAAAAATGGCTACTAGACATAAGAAAAGCACAAGGTTTAGTGGTATCTTTCACTAGTAACACGTACAAAAAACCCTTAACAGCTAAGGGAAGGAGGGGGTAAGATTGGAGACACAAGGTAAGTACAATAACGACCCAGTGTATTCCCACAAGTGGGACCTAGGGAGGGTGAGATGTATGCACCCTTACCCCTACCATGGACGGGCCGGAGACACAAGGTACGTAAAAAGGGAATATTTGGAAGAGTTCTTAACCTGTCGGGCTTGAATAAGAGGTATCTGTATACGAACCACTGCAAAAAAGAAAAAAAACAGGAAATTCATTAGGTTAATGATTACTGAGGAAATCAGAATCCAAACATACTAAACTCACCATTTGACAACTGAAACGATAAAAGAGAACTAACTTTATCTATTGTTCCTCAATAATACAGGAGAAAATAAGTGTGCTTCAGAACTTACAGAAGAAAACAATATCCCAACGAATTCAAACACACTTGGAATGAGGGGCAGGTGGTCGATTGCCTATACAAAACTTAAAAACATCAGTACATTCACAATTCTCAATAATAAAAATATATGGACCTCTCAGTAGTACATGCTAAAGCAACAGTGATAGACCTAACACTGATGTAAAAATACTAGTTTGAGGTCAGACGTTGCACTAGTGGTGTTTCCAGCAGAGGGTGTTGGAGCTCAACATATTCTGGGATAGGTATCACCGATTGCGTCATGAAGATTTTGTCAACCACCAAAGAGGTGATATTATGAACTTCTCACTGTGGTATGGGCATATTATAACTCCACCACCTATATAAAGCAACAACAATTACCGTAATAAGATTTGAAGAAGCCCAGAAACCAACAATAGCAGCAATTCCCAACCCAATTACAGCAACACGGTCTTCAGGCTTGTCCCACTGTTTCAACAATCAAACAAGCCACAATTCAACCATCGAAGCATAACAAATAAGGAATAAGATCTATATTGCTTTACAATTCCAGATTTTTTTCTTTTTTTTTCTTGGGGGAGGGGGATGAAGAGTGTCGGATGGAATCTTTGCCCTTGTGCAATCAACAAGAATTGCACGGCTGCAAAAGTGCAAATGATTAACAAAACGACTTAAAATCTATTGACAGCTTCATTTTGGGTTTTTTCTTCCCAAGAGAAATGAGCATTGGATTGATTCTGATTCTCGTAATGATACAATGAACTATAGCAATCAAGATATGATAGAAGAAAAGGAGAGAAGGGGCACTCACAATATTCTTTACTGATTGAACAACACTTGAGGATTCAGAACTATCACTCGTAGCCTTTGCTGTGATGGCCAGATGACTTTGTCTTGCTACAATAAAAGAGTAAAAGTAAGAAGGAGTCTGTAAAATATGAGTACTATTTAATATGAAAACCAACCGAGGAGGAGCCAAGACATAAATTAAATAGGAGAAATTTCATTACTCCCATGGTGATTTATAGAACCCAAAATCTGGACCTAAACATGACTTGGCATCTTCAATAAGCTTTCAAGGTCAATCTTACCTGGTTTAGCGGTATCAATAGTTCTATAAATCTAAATTACACAATAAAAACAACAACTCAGTGAAATCCCACAGGTGGGGTCTGGGGAGGGTAGGATGTACGCAGCCTTACCCTACTCTAGAAGGGCAGAGTGATTGTTTCAGATAGACCCTCGGCTAAAGAAGATGGAAAAAGCGCTGATAGCAATTCATTCTATAATCTAAATTAAGAACTATATATTTTGAATCAAATAAAGCTTCACGAATGTGCTATTTACAGGCTCATTCATCTCCATAGTAGCCAAAGGTCAATCACGACGACTTTAGGATAGCCTCATCTCACCGGCTCATTAACTTCTATCTATAGCAAATATGGAATAGCAATATTTCTTTTGCATATAAATGATCTTAGTTAGTTGAGTAATCTCTACCTCTGCTAGTTATGTCTTCTCTATGGATGAAATACAACTATATATGAACAATAAACATTCATACTAGTTTCTAAACTGTAGTGAAATGTAGCCTCATCCCATGTTTCCCTCTCCATTTTTAAGAGTACTAAAAAGTACGATATCCACATGACCAGCAGATTCACCTTCTCCAACTACAACTATATGAGAAGTGTCAAAGTGACAACAAGGTCAACGGTTTACCCTAGTAAAAAGGGGTCATTTTCCCCTTCACCAAAAGTTACAATCCCGGTTTTATTACTGAAATTTCACCTACTAAATTGCAAACACAACTTCAAGATTATAACTCTAGTTATTAAGTCCACTAGTCACTACATCTTATTGTCCAAAATCCAATTCATGTACCGTCAATAGCAAAATGAGAAAAAGAAGTTCTAATTGCGGATATATATTGAAGAAACTTACTCCTCGGTATAGAAAGAGTAGATGTCTGAACAGTTCCAAAAAGGGTCTGTCGTCCACTGATGGCTAACGGAGGAGGATTCAGCTTAGCTACGACTGAAGCCATCTGAGAATTTTAACTTTGTTTTGCCAAATGGGTTTCGGTTTCAAGAAACAACAGTTCGAGGTGAGATTGAAAGAAAGCTGATAATTTTCAGAGTAGGAACTACAGAACCAGATTGGGCAGTGAAGAACACGCAGCTAGATAAGCCACAATAACAATAGTTGGAGCCACAGCCGAATGTGGGAATCCGAAGGCTACCTCTTGTGAATAATTTTATTTTGTGACTCGCACAGTTTGATCCTAGTTGTGTGAGTGTCTTTTTTGTCTCTTGTGATCCTATAATTTTATGGACCCAAATATATAAGATATGAGTCTACTCATATGTTTGATAAAAAGAGGTCTTATACGATTAGCGCAAGTTGTGTAAGGCACAATAAAATCACTCGATTAATTAAAAATTAAGGTAAACAAAAATAATTATACATTTGGAATGTGCAGTTTCTTATTATTTTTTTATTTTTTTGTTTTTTTTGTATATCTCTAGTATCAGCTTGAGTTTTTGAAATGCAACTTTTACTTATTTGATTTATTTCTGATATTTGTGTAGCTTTTAGTATTTCAATTACTGAAATTTGAGGAAATTTGTTTCTGTTAAATCCTTATTTAGCTTTTTTATAAATCTGAACTATATAGGATTTTGTATTTTATGTCAAACGCTACACTATAATATGAATTTTTATACCATAATTATTAATTAAGAGGTGGGAGGAGGGGAAGGAACAAATTATTATTTTTATCTCCAGGGTAAAGTTAACGTATGTATATACATAATATATACATACATCATCTACAGAAAAATTATATTTTTAAGACTTAAAATAAAAAGGACACCTCAGTATACAAAATATTTTGCTTTCACCCAAGGTTCAAAGAAGGGCCGCATTTTGAAAGGTATGATATAAACAATATAATCTAATATAAGTATTAATAGCTGCTTATATTTATAATAAGTTTATAATTATTTTTTAAGCAGTCTAACTATTTGTGCAAATATTTTTCGTACTTCAACTTATAGAGCTTAAAATCTATAAATTTAGACTCAATTCCTGTTCTTCAGTACTGTAATCTATTTATGGCTACTCTTGACTTTCAAGTTGGTGGAGTTGATGCAGAAAGTGCCGCACAAGTGAATAAGTGATCATATCCTCCAGAAAAAACATTTTCTTTTATTAATGATATCTTTGATGTGACATAAACTCTTAAATTACTCCCTTTGTGCAAATTTATTTATACAATTCCAATTTTAAAATTTTTAATTCTTAATTTTGACTATTAATTCAAACATAAAATCTTTATGTTTATCCTTAAAATGGATAACAATTGAATTTATATGCGGTTTTAAAGATATGTGGATTTATTCAACACAAATAATCAAGAATGTTAGATAAATGAGTTAAAAACACAATGAATAAACAAACCAGCTGATAATAGGCGAAATCTAAGTGATTTAGCTATTGTTTATGCGTCCGCTTGATTATATTCCGATGGCATATTATGGTTAATTGATGAAAAATAGGCTCTAATTGTGATCTGTATATATTACAGGATGAGGAGCCTAAATGATGCTTTCAAGAGAAGATTGGAATGATTTATGAGCAAGAACAACCTCTAGGAGTCGAGTGTGCGCAAGGACGAGATGGAAAAATGGACAAAATCGAGCTACTGAAGCGCGCGAACTATTGCGCAAAGTTCCAAACTTCGCGCAATAGTTCGCGAAGTTTTCTGCCTGGAAGCCAAGAGAAGCACGCGAACTATCGCGCAATCTTTCAAACTTCGCGTGATAGTTCGCGCGTGTCCTATCCGGAGAGACTTTATTTAGGGGTAAAATTGGAATTCCTTCTTAATCCCACTCAACTTACATAAAGCAAGAACTCCATTATGGGGGAGATCAGATTTTTAGGGAGAAAAAGCCATAGAAGAAGGAGGAGTTTCATCTTGGAGCTAAAAAAAAGAGAAGAAGAACAACATCTTGGAGCAAGGATTCAAAGAGTTCTTCTAAACCTTCTTCTATTTGCTTGTTAATATTATGTTTAAAACTTTTATTGTTGATTTTTGTATGATTATGAGTAGCTAAAAACTCTAGTATTCTTGTGTCATGGATGTTAGATAATTATGTTGTTTGAAGCTTAGATTGAAGATATTGAAATTATCGTTATGGGTTGTTTATTTGATTCTGCTTTTAATTATTTTACTGCGTAGCTAACAGTGAAATATTATTTACGAATCTTGAATTAAACTTGACAAAGGAAATTCTTGATTGCATATAGAATCAAATAGAGCAAGATCCGGATCCTGGGCATCGGGTGAAAGATTCGCAATTAAGATAGAACTATACTTAATTGCCTTGCTTGGTTGAAAAATAGGAGTTGTAAATGCATTCTTGCTAATATTAATACCATAGACATATAGGTATTAGTTTAACTTGAATAGATGCATAAGAACTCGAAATATTCTTATGAATATTATTAACCTTATAATCAATAACCCGGATAATTCAACAAATCCATTTTAAGCTAAAATAGTAGCATAATGTCTAGCAAGTCCATGACCCGGGAATATCTTTACCTAAATTGTTATCAAAATATTGTGTAATTGGTGTAGTAATTTTTTATTGAATTATTGTTTAATTACTAAGTAAATTGTAAATTGGTTCTTTATATATTTTGTGATAATTTAGCTTGAATTGATAATTGTTTATTTTATAGAGTAGTGGTTAGGCTTGCCATGTTGTATGGAACTGAATGTTGGCCGGTAAAGAACTCACACATCCAGAAGATGAAAGTAGAAGAGATGAGGATGTTGAGGTGGATGTGCGGGCATACAAGGATGGATAAGATTAGGAATGAAGATATTCGAGAGAAGGTGGGTGTGGCCCCATGGAGGACAAGATGCAGGAAGTAAGACTCAGATGGTTCGGGCACATTCAGAGGAGGAGCACTGATGCACCGGTGAGGAGGTGTGAGCGACTGGCTGTAGTGGGCATGCGGAGAGGTAGAGGAAGACCTAAGAAGTATTGGGGAGAGGTGATCAGACAGGATATGGCGCGACTTAGGATTACTGAGGACATGACCCTTGATAGGGAATTATGGAGGTCGAGCATTAAGGTTGTAGGTTAGGGGAGAGTGTGAATATTTCTACGGCACAATAGAGTGAGACTATCCAGTTAGGAGTTAGATTAACTTGAATAGATGCATAAGAACTCGAAAGATTCTTATGAATATTATTAACCCTATAATCAATAACCCGGATAATTCAATAAATCCATTTTAAGCTAAAATAGTAGCATAATTTCTAGCAAGTCCATGACCCGGGAATATATTTATCCAAATTGTTATAAACATATTGTGAAATTGGTGTAGTAATTTTGTGTTGAATTATTGTGCAATTATTAAGTAAGTTGTAAATTGGTTCTTTATATATTTTGTGATAATTTAGCTTGAATTGATAATTGTTTGAGTCTACATCAGTCGATAAGTTGATCACAATTCCTCGTGGGAACGATACTCTACTTACTACTATATTACTTGTCGATCGCGTGCACTTGCGTGAGTGTTTTGGTCGCAACACCAGCCGTAACATTATGGCCTAGCTTGAACTTGGATTGGGCAATAATTTCTGCCCTTGGTTGGGTCTTGGACTTGAAGCCAATCAAGAACAAAAAATAAAAATAAAGTAAAGACCTTGCAGTAGCTACAAAGCAGAGAACAAGTTTGTATTGTCTTGATATGCGTGTTATCATATGTCTATTGAATATATAATAGAAGTGTTTCATCCCTAGTACAATTCTAAAAAGGTAAAAATCCTCCTTTCTCGTCAATTACTAATACACTACCAGCATCGAGCGAGATTTTCACCATGATATCCGATTGGGCACGGATATCATGGCCCTTTGTTAGTCGTGTGCAACCGCTTGTAGTGCTTTTTGAGGTCTTGGAGCTTGTTCTAGGTTCGGGGAATGTTGTTTTGTTAGGCCCGGTAGCGAGTACCCCGCTCCAGCTTCGATTCAAAGAGTTCTTAGATTCGGTTTCGATCTCATACACTTATACCCTTACTTTGTTTAACTTACCACAGAAAGTCGGGTTGTGCGCTAACCCTGAGTTCACCCGTATACAAATAGTCCCCTCATTTATGAGAGAGCAGGTTTGCCAAAACGATGGGAAACGATAGATGAACCACGTATCCTTCCTTCGTACGTTACAACCAAGATGATGAATAAGCCAAAACATCCCATCAGTCGCATTGCTCTGACTTTAGACACGTGTCGATCATCGGTTGGTCGCCTCTGAACGTCGCATGTTGATTACATTTTCTCCGAGTGTGAAACGCCGCATATTGATTACATTTTCTCCTATAAAAGCTTCGACCGTTTGTACTTCTTCTACTTTCCGATCCTAGCTTCTACTCTTTGACCTTCAAATTTGCATAAGTGTTCTTAGGTTTCTACCCAGATCTTCATCCTACCTTCAAACCTTCATATTCTTTTCTTCAACCTTCATATTTGTTCCTTCAAACTTCATACTTTTCCTTCAAATTATCATACTTTTTCTTCAAATCTTCATACTTTCCAAATCACGATGGCTAAGACTTCCAAATCAGTTCCTCAGCAAGCTGCCTCTTCATCTTCCCACCCGGCCACATATGCCACAATGACTGTTCCCGAGGTGACTGCTCTCAAAGCTGCCCCAGAACCCCCCATTAAAAACTTTATACATGGGGATGTTCAATCAGGGACGACTTTAAGGTTGATAAGGACTCAGCCAAACAAGGTCGAGGTGAAGGAGCATGAAGAGACATACCATTACCAAAGATACCCTTCCCATAGTACGAGATGACTGTAAATAGGAAGGCAAGGATGTGGTAGTCTCCGGGCCTAAGAGCGATATCACTACCAATATGGAAGGGTATTTAAGTGTTTACACTTACCCCTTCACGTTGGTCCTGGTAGACCCCCGTAGTTCTGGATTTTTGTAAGAAATACGAGGTGTGCCTTAGGCAAATCCAATCGTCTCTTTGGAGGATTGTGATCCTCATATGTTATTTTGCAAACAACAATGAATCTCCTCGGTTCACCCTCAACCACTTACTACGTCTGTACAGTCCCCAAATTTATCGAGGGGGACTAATCAAGCTTGTCCGTCGGGCCAGCAAGGCCCCCTTTTTGAGCATCGACAAGGATCGAGACCGGGGCTGGCAGGGGCGTTTCGTTCGGGTAAAGACACGTGGATTGATTCAACACAAATAGTCAAGAATGTTAGATAGATGAGCTAAAGACACAATGAATAATCAAACCAGTCGTAACGTTATGGCCTAGCTTGAATTTGGACTGAGCAATAATTTCTGCCCTTGGTTGGGTCTTAGGCTTGAAGCCAATCAAGATAAAAAACAAAAATAAAGTGCTATCATATGTGTATTGAATAAAAAGCCTCCCCTTTATATAGTAGGAGAGTTTTATCCCCAGTACAATTCTAAAAAAAGATAAAAATCCTCATTTCTTGTCAATTACTGATACACTACCGATATCGGGCGAGATCCACGCTGTGATATCCGGTTGGATGCGGATATCACGACCCTCTTTAGTCATGTACAATCGTTTGTAGTGCTTCTGAGGTCTTGGAGCTCGTTATGGGTTCGGGGAGTGTTGTCTTGTTAGGCCTAGTGAGTACCCCACTCCAGCCTCGATTCAAAGAGTTCCTAGATTCGGTATTGATCTCATACATTCATACCTTTACTTCATTTGACTTACCGGGAAGTTGGGGTGCACGCTAACCCCAAGTTCACTCGTATACAGTTTAAATTTTTGAAATAATTTTTTTATATTTGAAAACCACCTAAAGAGTACTATAATTACAATATTAACCATTCAAAATATTTAAAAATATGTGAAAATTGCGATAAAAATAACTAATTTGACTCTCGTAATTTGAAATAAATCACACTAAGACATATTTTTAATATTTCCACGGCTTATATGTTACTATTTTTTGTGAAAAATCGATCGATGAGAATAGTTAGCGATGAAATAATAAAGATCTTAACCATAAAAAAAGGATTATATGTATATAAGAGTAGGCCAATCAAAAGTAAATGTCAAACTACGATGTTATTATTACTTGGGAGTATATGGGATTATTGAATTCAAAACTTTCACGATTTTGAAATCTCAATCCTGTCACTTTTACATACACAAAAAATCAAATTTATTCATGTTCTAGTCAATTAGTGATTATTTGAGTGGTTATTCATAATTATCAATTCTACATTTCTACAATTGCACTTACTTCACAAATCACACTTACTGAAAGTAAGTGTTCAAGATCAAGAAAACATAGCTATTCGATATAATCACAAGCCATGAGAAGCACTATATTAGCATTTCTCAAAGGTGTTGAGGCATGTATTCTCTCTCGGCGCACGTTTACTAACCTGCGTCGGCCATGGGGAAGAGGGCATGCATGCCATCACAGAAAGCTTTTCAAGCTCAGGCTATGGCTACACAAGGTAATGGCCTTCGAGGGCAGAAGAACAAAGCAGCTATAGCAATTCAGGGAGAGATTCGAATTGGATCGGGAATCAATGAAATAGTAACTCGTCAAAAAGAAAGTGAGCAGATGTCCCAAGTGCAAGCTCAGAAACCGTGGAACAATGTCGTGCAAGCTTCAACAAGTGCTGGGATCAATCCCCAACAAGTAGTGGGCGAAAATCATGGGCATATATGGTGGATGAAGAAGAAAGGGCAGAACTAGTGAGGAAGCCATCGATTTGGGGCAATTTTGATGACATCTCAAAGGTATCAAATGCCGGATTCAAATTGGAGTATGTTGCTACTTCTCTGCATGGTGAGTCTCCATCATTGACATTGAATTGGAAGATATTAGCTCTGAAATTAAGTATTGGAAGACGATAATGGTGTGTTATATTCTAGGTGCACACCCACCGTTTGTTGTATTACAGGGATATATCCAAAGGATGTGGGCAAAGAATGGAATTAATAAAATTGCAATGCTAAAAAATGAAATTGTCCTAGTCCGATTTGATTATAAGGTGGGAAAAAATGATGTAATTCAGGGTGGCATTTATCATTTTGATAATAAACCCTTCATTGTGAAAGCTTGGAACTCTAAAATGGAGTTTACAAGAGATGAGTTGTAAATTATACCAATTTGGATCTAATTTCCTAGGCTTGATTTCAAATATTGGAGTCCTATGGGTTTGATCAAGATAGGAAGTTTGGTTGGAAAACCACTAATGGTTGATCAAAATACTAAGAGGAAGTCTGGATTGAACTTTGCTAGGCTCTTGGTCGAGATAGAAATGAATGCTAATCTACCAAGACTCTGTTACTTTCATGAATGAAAGAGGGAATTTAGTAGAGCAGAAGGTGGTGTATGATTTGAAGTCTATCTTATATAAGTATTATGATAAATACAGGCATGATGAGGTCAACTATACGAAGAAGAAGGGCTAACAGAATGTAGCACAGGAGAAGAATGTGAAAGCCACAAATGATGAGAATGCAGTTCAACATTTCCCATTGATGAAGACGTGAAATAGGACAAATGCAAAAGAGGAAAATGTGATAGAACAAGTAACTAAGAAGAATGCATAGATTACTCCTCAGAGAATTGGGGGCAACCAAGGAAAGCAGCAGCAGCAGACAGGAAACTATCATCAATAGAAGGTGGTCAGTTCAAACACATTCCAGGTACTTAATAGAGAGAATACCATCAATGCTGCTAGCAATGTAGGTAATCTGAACAACAATAATGAACAACTAAGAAGTTATGTCAATGTGGATAGTCAAAAGGTTCCTAGTCAAGAGAATGGTTAGTTGTCTAAGCTGGAATGTCAGAGGGCTTAACAGCCCAAATGAGCAAAGGGAAGTCAAGTTCCTTTGCAATAATGAGAGAGTGGGTTTAGTAGAATTACTAGAAACAAAAATAAAGAGTAATAAAATTAAAATTATGGCAGAGAAAATGTTTGGAGTATGGCCTTATATCACTAATTTAGCAGCCCATTATAATGGAAAAATATGGATTATGTGGAGACCAGATTACTATACTGTAGTACCATTACAAACAACAACTTAGATTGTCATATGTGTTGTGCTCAACATACCTTTGAAATTGGAATTTGTTATCTCTTTTGTGTATGGATTTAACACACGAGAGGATAGGAAGGAGCTATGGAACATATTAATGAACTATAGCAAGACATGCAAACAACCATGGATAATTGCAGGGGACTTCAATTCAGTATTGAATGCAGATGATAGAGTGGGAGAAAATCTAATAACATGGTCATAAATTGCAAACTTCCATCATTGTGTAGACACCTGTGGGTTGATTGAGCTTCCTTATGTGGGGCAGGTATACACATGAAATGATAGAAATAGCAGTGGGTAAAGGATTTTTTCAAAAATTGATTGGGTTTTCATTAAGAATTAGTGGTTAGACATAATGCCACTAAGTAAAGCAAATGTCCTCCTAAAGATATAAGTGATCTTAGTCCAGTAAAAATCACTTTCCTAGATGAGAAGCCTAGGTTTAAAAGAACTTTTCAATTCTGCATGTCCGGGCCGCACATCCTCAATTTAGAGACAATGTAGAAGCAGGGTGGAATGTACAAATTCAAGGATGCAACATGTTACAAGTTGTTAGAAGACTGAAACTTCTGAAAAAAAGCTAAAGGAAATAAACACTAAGGCCTTTAGAAACAACCTTGGTGACTCAGAAATGGACAGGAAGGCTCTAAGGCAAGCCCAGAAGTTATTGCACTCTAATCCTTTGAATGCAGTTTACCAGGAACTGGAGAAGGAGAAGTACAATAAGTTTATACATTCTTCTTATATGGCTGAGATGCACTTGCAAAATAAAAGCAAGGCCACATGGGTAAAACTTGGTGATGACAACACCAAGTACTTCTAGTCAATGATCAAACGCAGAAGACTGAAGCAAGATACCACTCAATTGAAGGATACAACAGACAACTGGCAGACTGACCCTGATATCATAGCTTCCATCTTTGTGGACTATTACAAGGAGCTACTAGGGAGGAAGGCAGTCACAGAATTAAGGCATTTGTTTGTATAATGAGAAATGGTCCAGTGTTGGACACCACACAATAGTTGGAATTATTGGATCCATACACTGAAAAGGAGGCCAAACAGGCCACATTCCATATTGATCAGAACAAGAGTCCAGGGCCTGATGGAGTGGATTCTTTAAGGCAACATGGGATATTGTAGGCAAATACATCACTGAAGCTACTTTGGAATTCTTTCGCAATGAGAAACTGTTGAAATAAATAAACTCTACAAATATAGCTTTGATCCCAAAGATTGCAGTTGCTAAAAATGCAAGTCAATACAGGCCTATAGCTTGTTGTAATGTCCTATATAAGGGTATATCAAAGATGATTTGTCGTAGACTTAAATAGGTAATTAGTGTAATTGTGGATGACAACCAGTCTACCTTTATACGAGGGAAATCCATGGTACACAGTGTTCTGATTTATCCTGAATTATTGAGGCACTATGGTAGGAAGACTACACCAAGATGTTTGATGAAAATTAGCTTTAGAAAAGCATACGACATGGTAAGAAGGGAATTCTTGGAGGAAGTCCTAAAGGGCTATGGTTTTCCTGAAAGATTTATACATACTGTGATGACATGTGTGACTTCTCCTAGAGTTACTATCAAAGTAAATAGGGAAGTTTATGGATACTTTGAAGGGAAAAAAGGACTTAGGCAGGGGACTCTATGTCTCCCCTCATGTTTGTCCTTGTCATAGAATACTTGTCAAGAGTTTTAAAATATGTGTGTGCTCTCCAGACTTTGCCTTTCATCCTATGTGTAAACAAGTAAAGCTCTCACATTTAATATTTGCAGATGATCTTATGATCCTTGCAAAGAAAATACTAGCTATGTTAAAAGAGTTATGGAAACCTTGTCTCATTTTAGTGGTGTTTCTGGGCTGGTTGCTAACATGGATAAGTCGAGTATATTTATGACTGGGATCGATGACCAAACCAGGGATCAATTGATGGACATAACTCAATTTACACATGGCACTTTCCAATCAGATATCTTGGTTTGCCTTTATCTTCCAAGAAATGGAACGAGTGGGAATGTTAGAAATTATTGAATAAAATCACTAATAGGATCATCACTAATTGCAGATGATCACTGCTTATTCACTAACAAGCGAACGTGTAGAAATGCTCCACGTAATAAATAGTTAACACTCTGACACGTATTAGTGCTTCAACAATTTGTCAATACTTATGTTAACATTGTCAAGTAATAAATTCTCATTGTCAAGTAATATATTCTGAAATGGCTTTCGTGAATAGTTTCTGAATACATATAGTTGAAATATTTTTATACAGATAAATACATATGCACTATACAGTTGAGTATAACTCAGTATAGATGAATACTAAAAAATACAACTGGATACAGCTGAAGTATTTTTATGAATAATACAGTTGAGTAGCACTAGATGTAAATGAATACACCAAAATACAACTAAATACAGCTAAATAATACACTTAAATACAACTAACTACTGCTGAATAAAACAAGTTGAATACAACTGAGTACATCTGAATACAACTGATTACGTAAAACCTGTGTAATACATCTGAAATTGTGTTCTTTAATATGTGTTATCTGAAATTGGAAGGTACATCTAAATGGATGCTGCTGAATACAACTGAATACAACTGAAGTTGACAGTTAAATACAACTGAATACAACTGAATCCAGAAAAAATACATCTGAATTCTTTTATATAACCAACCATCAGCATACATAAAGTTTCTGACTTTGTCATTAATATGTTCATTAACTAAAACGTGTTCAAGCAAAGTTGCTTGGTATTAACACATACTTGAATCTTGTAAGATAAATATGTATCCAAACTGAAGAATAAGCATGAATACTTATGAACAAATCAGTGAAACAGTGATTGAAAAGTTGCAATTGTCATACACGAACACTGTTGATAAAGTGATAAGTTTTTCAAACTAAATACCATCTACACCAAAAACTACTCAAAATAGTATTCATCTTGAAACTAACTCCAAAACTACAATAACCTAAAGCTACTCTAACACTATCTGCATCCTTGAATCTGACTCCGTGATTTGCCTAGCAATCTTTGAAGGTGCTTCATTCTCGCTTATGGCATCAGTGTCTATCTTCCGCATAGCATAGTCCCAGAGGAGAGCACCATATCTTTGACGAAGTAGAGAGGGATCAAATGTTATTTGTGGAATCTCTCCAAAAGTGCTCAGAAACTCTGTGTATACTGCAACATGCACCCCACAATCCCTAAAAAATAATTGATTGAAACAATTAAAAATAATGCATACAATTAGATTTGTATATAACATATAATAATGGTGCTTGAATACTTACATGCTACCAGCTTTCTGTTGAGGCAGATCTGAAATGAAAAAAACTTCAAAGGGATCATTATGTGACTTGTCAGTGTATGCTGAGTAAGTAGACCAATCTATGCCTTGACTATCTCTGTAAAAGCCACTGATTGATAGATATAGAGGTACAAGCTTAGCTAGCTTATCAATCTCAGAAACTACATAAGCATCATGACCTGCAGATCTGTACGAGTCATACACTTTGATACATCTCTCCTTGAATGAGACAACAGCCAATACCCAGTGTAGTTTGTCCTTCAAGTTGACTGGTATCATGACATTATCCACAGTATGCCAAGGTACATTTGCATGCAATCTGTAGCCTCTTATGTACTCACATACCACATCCTCTTCTTTGGCTACATTAGCATTACTATCTGTATCAGCATACCTGTCGAATATTTCAGCGATTCTTGTCTTGAATATACAATCAACAGTTGTATACTTGAAGTTGCTTATTTGATTGTACTTTCCCTTCTTTCTCAAATAGTAGAATATGATGTCAATATGCTATAAACAAAGTTAAGTACATGGTGTGAGTCCAATTAATCAAACTATTAAAGAATATAGCTGAATACAGAGAAATACATATGAAAAATATAGTTGAATACAACAGATTGTATGTGAATAAAATTGTTAACTACAACTGACTACAACTTACTACATCCGATTAAAACAATTGAAAACAACTGAATATAGCTGAATAATATTGAATAATACAATTGACTACTTATGATTTAAAGACTTCAATATGATTGTCTACAATTGAATACAGCTGAATACAAAGAAATGCAGTTGAATATAGCTGACTACAGCTGATTAAAACATTTGAATTCAACTGAATATATTTAAATACATCTGAATACAGGAGTTGAATAAAGCGGAATACAAATGTAGTTTAATTGAAATTAGCTGAATACAGCTGAATAAAGATGTTGAATAAAGCTGAATATAACAATTGAATACATCTAACTATAGCTGATTAATACAGTTCAATTCAACTGACTATAACTGAATACATCTGAATACATCAAAATACAGCTGAATACAACTGAATGCAGAAGTTGAATAAAGGTGAATATAGCAATTGAATTCAGCTGACTATAGTTGATTAATACAGTTCAATTAAACTGACTATAACTTGAATACAGTTGAATACAACTTAATACAGCTGAATACAAATGAATAATACATCTGGATATAGCTGAATAAAACAACATGTTGTTATTCAAAGAAAATTAGTCAGTTAGGGAAAAAAAACTTACGTTGTCATCCCATATCTTCTCGTCAAACGATAGAAGGTAAAACCAATTTTTTGAATTAACTTGATCAACTCCAAAATCCAATGGTATATGAAGTGTTGACTTGTTCTTCTTGTAATGGTCTTCCAAATTACTTCTACAAGTATGGTATAAAAAATATTATATACATTTTTAAAAATATAAAAACTTAATACACATACCGGGGGAAAACTCACCTCTGATCATGTCTAGCGAGAAGACCATCACGAACCCATTTGTCATATTCCTGAATGATTAACGTAGGATGTGGCCCCGTTATTGAATCATCCTCAAAGGGGTGTCTTTTTTTCAAAAATGGGGGTCAACTTTACTGAGGTACCTGTTGTTCATTGAATTCGTGATGAGAGACTTTTAAATTTAAAAACCTTGAGGAAAGCTAAATCTTTACTTTATAAAAATACTAACCTGCGGAGTCGAAGTTAGACTCATAAGGCGAAGAGTACCATCTACTTGGTCGCCGATTCCTATGAGATGGTATTGGGGTTGATTCAGCCTTTTTTGCATTGTTGTGAATCACAATTCTAGTTTCTGGAATTTGACTAGGAAGAAACTTGTCGTCCAGCTCAAATTGAGATACATAGAATTCTGTAGATACACCCTCTTGACCAGTAAATGGTATGTTGGACGGCACCTCTGATGTAGTTTTCCCCTCTCCTGTATACTCCAAACATTGATCATTAAGCACTTGTTTCTGTTAGTTGTATGTCTCATTGTTAGTGTATTAACTTAATGTTACAATACAGTTAAATACATATAAGTGTAGTAAGAAAATAGAATTTGGTAATGGAAATGGGAGTTTGAAATACATCACACATATTCAAGAAATACAAATCAGAATACATCAAAATACAGTTGAATATGTTTAAATACAATAGTTAATTTCATTTACATATTAAGGTTAACACAGATATGAATACAGCTAAATACATGTGTTGGCCGATGCATTTATCAGTTTAGTGAGGCAGTTAAAGGCTAGTCGAATACATACAACATTTATAAATACAATTATTTAATTATAACAGCAGCAGGAGATATAATACAATGCTCAATATGTTAAGAACGGTATACCCCAACATTATCTCTGACATCTGTGTCAATGCCATCATCACGTCTCCCTATGGGTTCCTTTCTCTGGTGTAAACTTTCAGTTTACTGATTTTGTTGAAGATGGTCAGAAAGCTTCTTGAAGTTATCATTGATCAATGTTCTTAGAGATTTGAACTCTCCCACAACCTTAACAATACAAAAATAATTATACGATTGCGCCAAAAATATATGAATGCTATTCATTAAACTGTAATGTTTAATTTGTGGTTAAATACTCACGTATTCTTTGAATGAATTTAGGTCTTTCCTCAAAGAAGATACTTTGTCATTTTGGGAATCTTGCAGCTGATTGTCATGCAAAACTTTATGTCCAAATTTGGATACACAAACATGAGGAATCTTGGGTTGATATTCTATTTCGTTAGGATGCCTTTCGTGTTCCTTGTGCTTTTTATGGGGCGGTGATGAAGATGGACCAACACTTGCAATATGTTTGCTCGGGTGTAGGAGAAAAGTCATCCGAATCCTCTCCCGATTTGTCTGAATGAGCAGGAGAAAGTCTCTTCTCAACATCGGCGCCTACAAGAGGATTCTGAATAATGGCAAGCTCTATATCGCTTGGACTGATATCTTTGTAAACAATCTGAAAAACGAAATACAATCAAAGTCTTACTAGAAACATACAAATGCAGATCTGGAATACAAACTGAAATTTGTATTGAATATAAAATGCAATTGTATACAAATGCAGATCTGGCAGCACTAATGATTTGGAAATAATATGCAATTGTATGAAGAATTAATAATGAAGCCTACAGCAGCTATATATTGCTGTATGCATATGAATGCATTTGTATGCATTAGATGTATTCAAATGTATACAGTTTTTGTATGCATTTGTATACAAGTGTATGCAGCTGTTTATTAGTCCCTATGCATTTGTATATATGTATCTTGAATCTGTATGCAAGTATTTATATCTGTAAGCATATGTATACAAATGTATATTGCTGTATGCATCCCCTGAAAATGTATGCAGCTGATAATACAAATATTTTTTATTTGTATGTATTTGTATACAAATATATTATGCTGTATGCATCCCCTGAAAATGAATGCAATCTCTTGTATGCAAATGTATGAGTAATCTGGATGCATTTGTATGCAGCATATTTGTGAGAATATGACAACTGAAACTACAACAGGTATTACATCACCAAAAATGTATCTGAATGCAACTGCATACTTCTATATGCAAATGTATGCCTATTAATTATTACTAAAATATAAACTATCAATGATACAATTTGTATATTACCATGTTCCCGGTGTCATTGAACATGCCGTTCATCAGATAAGCAAAGGTTGGCTGATATCCGGTAGTTCTCCAATTGAGTATTCTGGGGACCACGTCATCAACTCGGAGTGCAATTTTGGAATCAACAACTGAACAACACTCATAAAACCACACTTGCATAGCCAGTGGCATCCCATCTATCCTGTAATACTTCTTCTCAGCATCCATCTTCATGCTAATCGATTTAGTCAGCATTTCAAATGCTTTTAAACCCTAATGATATTCAGAATAGCGCCCACTCTCTACCAAGTCAAAATGTAGCCTTGGTATAGTTGTACTATTCTTCTCGGATGAAAAAATGAAGGTATGTATGAAATACAACAAAGATATCTTCAAGGCATCACCATCATTGTCGGGACCCCAGTTCTTGTCAGCAAAGCATTTCATCAATTGTTCCTTCTTGACAAGATTAGCACCTCCAAAGTAAGTCTCAATAAGCCGGTTAGGAAACTTTTCACTAAACTCAAAATCTTCATCATTACCAACACATTTGAGGCCAGTCACAATCGCAAACTCCCTTAATGTGAAATGTAATGAAGTACCATTGACGTGTACTGCAAATACATTGTTAGGAGTGCCTTCTAACTGGAGAGCCATGAAGCATATGAAGTGTTGATGTTGAACTTCACATCGCTTCATTTGAAGAAATGAGCCAAAGCAAGGATTGCCAAGTTGTTGGTACTAATCAGGAGTACGGTTCTCTTTTAGCTGGGAGACTATATCAGTATTAGTATAAACACTGATATGGGGTGCAAATTTTGGCTGGTGTTTCACAAAAAAATTAATTCCCTGCATTTAACAAGAATAAATACATGTAAATACAATTGAATACAAATCATATTTCATAGTAAATCTTACATGAATACATATGAATACAACTACATACACTTAGAAGTATAGATATAACTGAATACACAGAATATATTATAGTACATCTTACATGAATATATATGAATACAACTACATACACTTAGAAGTATAGATATAACTGAATACACAGAATATATTATAGTACATCTGACATAACTACATACGAATACAACTAAATACATTGACAAGGCTAAATACATATTAAAAAATTAGCTACAACACACATGACATAAAAAATAAGTAAGCAGAATACATATGAATACAATTAAAAACTTACTGAAAAATTGAACAATTGCAAACAAATAACTAAGATGAATACATATGAATACAATTAAAAACATACTGGAAATTGAACAGTTGCAAACTATCAAAATACATAAGAATACATATACATACTTATAAATACAACTGAATACAGTAATACCAAATAGTACAAAAATGTGAAATTGAATAAAACTAAATATATTTAAATACAACCAGATACATACGAATACAACATTGTACATGTAAAATAACTTGAATAATTATGAATACATATAAGTTTCTTTGAATGCATATTGATACAATAGCAATTACCTTTTGGTGTCATGTATCTGATGTTGTTTTTGCAGCGACTTCCTTTACATTGACACATGAAGAATCATTCATAGTTTTTTTCATCTTTGAAACAACTAGATTTTTTGTTTCTTTTGAAGATTTCTCAACTTGGACTTCTTTCGACTTGTCATTGTGCAATTTAGTTCTTCTCTGTGAAACTGTAGTTGCTGACTTACCTGCAAAATCCGACCCCCCTTGAGTTATTTGCAACGAGAAAGAGGGCCCATCAAAATTGAGAATTTTGGTGGGTATACCTCTGGTTATAATCTTGCGTGCCATTGAATCCGCCATTGAATAGAAAAACCAAAGCTTCCTAGTGAGCAAACAATACCAATGGTTATTGTTTCAGAAATTTATGAAAAATCTGTATAAAAATTAGAGAACCAAATTAATAATATCAAAGTTCGATGAAGTAAACTTTCCAGGAGAAAACTTACCAAATTTTAAGATATATTTTGAATGTGGGATTGATAATGGCAGAGAAATAGAGAATTTGTGTGGGAGAAGAGTTATGAAACGTGGGTTTGTGGGAGAAGAGAGTAAAGTGTATGCAAAAAGAGAGAGAGAACGTGTTTAGAGCAGATATACGGTAATTATATGAGAGAAAATACTAAAAAGGAGAGAGAAAAATATTATTTAGCATATATGGTGCCTTAAATATAGGATGTAACTATAATTAGATATTTTGCTATAAAGGATAAAAGGTATTTATAGGATGTAATATTTTAAAATGGTATTTATTTAAAATTAATAGGGTACTAAGGTTTTCTATAGGGTGTAAAATTTCCTAAATAATCCTATAAACCCTAACTCTTTTTCTTTAGTTCCATACCACTCAACCCCAGCTTTACCCTCAACCCAACAGACTCAAACAATCCCAGTCCAGGCCCAAATCTCCATTGTCGCCCCTACAACTGGGCCATTACCCCATTCTGTTAGGGATTTTTCTTATATATACTATAATAACTTATTTATCTATTTTCTCTCAGTTTTGTAGTTTTTAAAAAGTATCTAAGTTTTTTTTACAAATTTTATACATTCCCTATTAAAAGACTTCTAACCCACTATTAATGCCTTCAATTAAGGAATTCAATTATATTGTTTTCCTTTTTTCTCTCATCTCCTCTCTTACGCCTCTTCTACCAGATCTGAATCCAAATTTTTCTTCAAATATTGTTTACCAAATTCTTCTTCCAATCTTTCAAAAACCTAATACTTCGTACAAGATTTTTGCTAATGGTACAAGAATCCACAAGAGAAAACACACATGGAGGAATGCAGTTTGGAAGCAAATATGAAGCCGTAATCGCTATTGAAATGGAAACAAATAAATCCACATCAAAGAAATGTTTATTTTTTATACGGTGATATTTTCTAAAAAAGTAAATCGTATACAATTCATATACAATTACCATACATTTATTATACAATTTGAAAATAATTCCGATACAATTCTGATATAAATGTGATATAATTACAAACTTCTTCCTTTTCAAGTTTCAATATGAAATTCCACCTAAAACCAGCCGCAAACTCCATAAAAATCAGCACAAAACCACCAATAACCATAATTTTTATTTTCAGATTAAAAATTGAGGAGGAAGAACAAATCATATACAAAAAAATACAAACCAATAAAAATTTGATACAATTTTGATACAAATATTGTATTAAACTTGTATTAATATTCTACAGGTATTATTCATGTATTGATGCATCAGATACAACTATAATACAATTTTGATTTAGTCCTCAAATAATTTTAATGCAATTGTAAAACAATTATCATACAATCCTAATTCAATTCTTAACTATTTCAATCTAAAATTTTACCTAAAATCAACGCTAAACTTAACCAAATTCCCTCAAAATTGAGATATAAATTCTAAAGTAGATTCTCAATCGTTTGGAAGAAAACCCAATCCAAGCAAATCACAAATTCGTAAAATCCGAATATTGATACAATTGTGATACAATTAGTATACAATCGTGATACAATTAGTATACAATCGTGATACAATTAGTATACAATCGTGATACAATTCTAAAACTTCTTTTTCTTCGAGTTTCAATCTGAAAACTTTAACTAAAAATAATTTTGAACTTAACCAATCTCCCTCAAAATTAAAATATAAACTCCAAGGTATATTTTCAGTCATTTACAAGAACACTCAATCCAAACAACTCACTAATTCGTAAAACCCGAATATTGTATTCAAAGCTTCGAAACTTTTTAATGGCTATCAATGAAGCACCTTTCATGCTGAAATTTAGAGATAATATCGATGTATTGTATGAGGTGGCATAGGTTTGGGTTGATTTATATAAAAGAGAAAGGAATATTTGAAATCTTTTAAAAAAAGTGATGAAAACGTGATTGTAGGGGTTTTCTATAATTGATAACATGAGAGTGAGAAGGGGGCAACGTGGGAGGGGGGGACTATATCAGTTACATGCTAAATTTAAGAGATGCTCTTTATTAAGGTTTTGTCTATAAGTAGTAAATATAGATGGAGAATGTAATTTTTAAAGAACCTAAAGAAAAGTGGTAAATACGTTTCTATTATAGTATAACTAGGTAAATATCCCATTCTGCTACCACCCTCCAGGCCCAACTACACCAAAACCCAATCACTTTTTCACGCCCTCCCATTCCCAATTTTCCAACCAACTCCTCTCACTCCCAATTAGAACCAAACACGCCTGCCTCTACTATATCCAATGATTGCAACTCTTCAGTAACTTCAGTTGTTACTAGGTCATACAATCCCCCTACTCTAATTATTCAATGTACACTCCCATCTGTCACGACTCAAATCGATGGGCCGCGACGAGTGCATGAGTCCTACCTATCAAACACCCCTAAGCATGTGTCTAAGATATGAACCTGAATAACATCTGCTGAATTACGAAAATAACATATATGAAAGAAACCTGCCAATAAGGCATATGTACGTATACATACAGAGTACAGTGGGCAAGCCTGCTATAGACAACAACACATTCAAAACTGAAAGCCGACAAGACCACATACAACCCAACTAGACATACTGTCTACAGGCCTCTAATAGAAACATAACTGTACAAAGATGAGACTGAGCCACATCATACCTATATATATATATACACAAACGTATCATACCAAAATCAAAAGCAGCTCCGGATTACGTGAAACACGCCAACTCTCACTGATCAGGGATCCTAAGAAGGGGAACCGTCAACTTGCCTACCTGCACCTGCGGGCATGAAACGCAGGCCCCGTAAAATAGGGCGTCAGTACAAAAAATGTACTGAGTATGTAAGGCATGAAAATGAGTACGTAAAAGACATATATGAAACATGGAATAAAGAAACACATCTTTAAATCTGAATAACTTTGTAAATTCTGAAACATTTATAATGTCATGCACATGCGTATAAATGTCGTGCCATGCATATGTATGTCTGTACATAATATCATCAAGCCACTGAGGGCATCCCATCACATAGTGTAGGCCACTGTGGGCAACATCCTCAATATATACTAATTGATCAGGTGGTGGTGCGTATATAACGCCATAACCTTTTCCCATATCCCATATACATATATTTACATATATACGCGTATATAACACCATCTGGTCATGGGTCAATGCACATGTATAAATGGGTGAAATGCATGAAAAATACGTAATAATATCAATATTCCTTCCGGATAACCTTTTCAACTACGTATTATTCTGAGACCCATGAACAGAAGATAATAATAATTCTCATGAGGAATCAAGAATATAAACACCCCTAGTATTTCTATGAATAGAGTAATTTATGGAAACTGTGCGTTTGTTCGTTTCTTCTGTATAATTTGAACCATGCCAAAAGAAAGAAGGGATGACCTTAACATACCTGGAGTAGAGAAGACTCTGTATAACATTCCGTTGGAAACCTTCGTGGATTGAACTTAGAACCCCAAAAATCGGAAAGCTTCTGCTTTTTGAAATTGTTGAACGATTTAGCTTCTGCTTCTTTGAACAAATTGAACGAAAATTTCAAGCTTCTTGCTTGTTGAAGTGAGGAATGATTTTTGTTAAGCATTTGTTCTCCAACCTTTCAAACCAAGAAAGGAAGCATTCTTGCTTTTTTGGAATGACTAACGTTACTTTTATTCTATTTTTGTTCCATATGGAATTGTAATAAGATTTGTATAAGTCTTGTTTTGGATAATCATCAATTCCCTCTTAAGCCTAGGTTGCCATCTAGGCATAAGTGACTAGTTAGTCACTTCTTGATTTGTGGCTTCTTGCCACGTGTAATTTAGTAATTTTTATCCACTTATTAGTTAACTAGGTAATGTCCCATTATCCGGTAATTAACCAATTACCCGCATAAATTAAAAATTACCATAAATTACTTAAAATTTTACTTATTTTTTTAATATACTTTATACATTATACTATCGTGGTCATATGATATTTTGCATGGTACTAGTTCATAATTATCGGGTATTATCGCTCGATCCGTATTTTATCCCAAATTAGTCAACGAAACCCGTTTTCTTTAATTTGTGTACCCCTTTATCCTTCATAACACTTATTTATTGCTTGTTATAAATAGCGTAAATACGTTAACGTTAAGATGATATCATCCCCGAGTCTACGTCAATTAACTGAAGACGAAACTTTTAACGTACGAAAATATGAGATGTAACATCCTTCCCCCCTTAGAAACATCCGTCTTCGAATGTTCAACTCTCTGTGATCTATATAACTTTGGGAGGGTCGCCTTTGTAACAACACTACTACCAATTCTCCCCATAGAAGCTTAATAACCCAAGGCCACACAGGACCACAATTATGAATAACGACAATGGCCTCACATGACCAATGGCAATAACCAACACAAGAATCTATACACGTACCTTATGGTTATGACGTCTCAGTCGGACCCTTCTCTAGAGGAGGAAATACGTAGGGATATCTAGACTTTATGTCTTCCTCGGCCTCTCAAGTCATTTCGTCCACATTATTGTTCCTCCAAAGTACTTTCACAGAGGCTACCTTCTTATTCCGTAGCTTGCGGATTTGTCGGTCTAGGATGACAACCGGAATTTCCTCGTATGACAAGTCCTCTGTAATCTGTACATCATTCGTGGGCACCACTCGGGTAGGATTGCCAATGCACTTCCGTAATATAGATACATGAAAAACCGTATGAACAAACTCGAACTCCGAGGTCAATTCTAACTCATAAGCTACTTGACCCACTCTCCGAATGATCCTATAAGGCCCAATATATCGTGGGCTAAGTTTGCCTTTCTTGCTAAATCTCATCACATCCTTCATAGGTGACACCTTTAAGAATACCCAGTCATCAACCCCGAATTCTAAATCTCGACGCCGCACGTCAGAATATGACTTTTGACGATTCTCAGCTGTCAATAGTCGATCCCGGATAAGCTTTACTTTTTCTATGGCTTGCTGAACCAGGTCTGGCCCATGTAATCTAGATTCTCCTACATCGAACCACCCTATAGGCGACCTACCCTTTTGTCGATAAAGAACTTCGTATGGAGCCATCTGAATACTGGAATGGTAACTATTATTATATGCGAACTCAATAAGTGGCAGATGATCATCCCAGCTACCTTTGAAGTCTATTACACAAGCTCGTAACATATCCTCCAGCGTATGAATAGTACGCTTAGCCTGTCCGTCTGTCTGGGGATGAAATGTTGTACTAAGACTTACTTGAGTCATCAATCTCTTTTTGAAGGACCTCTAGAAGTTAGGTGTAAATTGAGCTCCTCTATCCGAGATAATAGATACAGGAACACCATGCAGTCGTACTATCTCCTTAATATAAAGCCTTGCATAATCCTCTGAGGAATATATAGTTCTAACGGGCAGAAAATGGGCTGACTTTATAAGCCTATCAACAACCACCCATATCGAATCGAACTTACACTGGGTACGAGGTAAACCTATGATGAAGTCCATATTGATTACTTCCTATTTCCAAGTCGGAATCTCTATAGCTTACAATAACCCACCCGATTTTTGATGCTCAATCTTAACCCGCTGACAATTAGGACACTGAGCAATAAATTCTGCTACATCTTTTTTCATTTTGTCCCACCAATATACTTACCTGATATCATGATATATTTTTGTTACTCCTGGATTGATAGAATAACAAGAATAGTGAGTTTCTCCCATAACCTGCCGACGCAGCCCTGCAATATTATGCATATATAATTTCCCTTAATATATGAGGACTCCATCTTTTGTAATTTTGAACGGTGTCTTCTCCTTCTGAAGAGTGGTATCCCTATAATGAACTAACACAGGATCCTCGTACTGGCGTTTCTTTACTTTAGTTACTAAAGAGGATGTTGCAGTATCTTGAATAGTAATTCCAATATCACCTGAATCCAGTAACCGAATTCCAAGACTAGCTAGCTGATGAACCTCATGGGTTATTCCCCTCTTTTCTGGCTATAAATACGACAGGCTACCCATAGGTCTATGGCTGAGGGCGTCGGCTACTACGTTCGCCTTTCCCGGATGGTATAAAATATCAGCGTCATAGTTTTTAAGTAGTTCCAAACATCTCCTTTTGACGTAGATTCAATACCTTTTACTTGAAGATGTACTAGTAGCTTTTATGATCTGTATAAATATCAACATGAATGCCATACAAGTAGTGCCTCCACATTTTTAGTGCATGAATTACCGCGGCTAACTCTAGATCGTAGGTTGGGTAGTTCTTCTCGTGCTTTCTTAGCTGTCTAGAAGCATAAGCTACAACCTTACCATGCTGAATCAGCACACAACCCAACCCAATTCCTGAAGCTTCACAATAGATAACGTAACCATCGGTCCCTTTTGGAAGCGTTAGAACCGGTGCTGAAGTTAATCTGTCCTTTAAGGCCTAGAAACTCCATTCGCAAGTGTCAATCCATTGAAACTTTTCTCCCTTTTGAGTCAACTTTTTTAAAGGTGCCGAAAGGGAAGAAAATCCTTCCACAAATCTCCTGTAATAACTTGCCAAACCGAGAAAGCTACGAACCTCCATCGGAGTTGTAGGTCTAGGCCAAGTCTTTGTTGCTTCAATCTTTTGTGTATCCACCTAGATGCCTTCACCCGAAACGATATGCCCAAGGAAAGCTACAGAGTTTAACCAGAATTCACATTTAGAGAATTTTGCATACAACTTCCTTTTTTGTAGAGTTCTGAGCGTAGTACGCAAATGATATGCATGTTCAGCCTCTGAACGAGAATACACCAATATATCGTCGATAAATACAATTATGAACAGATCTAAAAAGGACTTGAATACACGATTCATCAAATCCATGAATATTGCTGGGGCATTGGTCAAACCGAACGACATAACCCGAAACTCAAAGTGACCATATCTAGTCCTGAATGTTGTCTTCGGAATATCTTCATCTTTAACATTTACCTGATGGTACCCGGACCTTAAGTCTCTCTTTGAAAAACACTTGGCACCTTGCAACTGATCAAATAAATCGTCAATCCTCGGGAGCGGGTACTTATTTTTTATCGTCACCTTATTCAACTGTCTATAATCAATACACATCCGTAAGGAACCATCTTTCTTCCTCATAAATAACACAGGTGCTCCCCACGGTGATGTACTAGGTCTAATAAAGCCTTTTTCAAGCAAGTCCCTTAGCTCTTCCTTTAACTCTTTCAGCTCTGCGGGGGCTATTCTATAGGGAGGAATAGATATTGGATGAGTATCTGGTAGTAGGTCAATGGCAAACTCAATTTCTCGCTCTAGCGGGAGACCTAGAAGTTCATCAGGAAAAACATCGGGAAACTCATTAACCACTAGGATGGATTGAATGGTTGGTGACTCTACTTCCATATCCTGAACCCGAACTAAGTGATAAATACAACCCTTATTGATCATCTTCCTTGCCGTGAGATAGGAAATAAATCTACCTCTCGGCGACGCTGTATTACCTTTCCACTCCAAAACAGGCTCCCCTGGAAATTGAAATCAGACTATCTTTGATCTACAATCAGAGTTGGCATGACAAGAAGCCAACCAATCCATACCCATTATAACATCAAATTCTACCATATCTAACTCGATTAAGTCTGCTACGGTAGATCGACCATGAACTACTATTATACAACCCCTATATACTTGCTTAGCTATCACTGAGTCCCAACAGGTGTAGACACCTCAAAAGGTTTAACCAATTTAGGTTTTATTTCAAACTTACTAGTAACTAACGTAGTAACGTATGATAAGGTGGAACCTGGGTCAATCAGTGCATATACATCATATGAGGAGACTGATAATATACCTATAACAACATCAGGCAATGATTTCTGGTCCTGTTGTCCTGCCAACGCATAAATGCGGTTTTGAGGATTGCTCGAGCTAGATGCTCCGCCCCTGCCTCTACCACGACTCATTGGTGCTTGTGGACCCTGCCCAGGGGGGCGTATTGATGATGGCGAACCAGCTATAGATCCTGCTGGCTGAGCTGTGCTTGCATCACCTCTCATCGACAATCCCTCAAAATGTGGCCCGGATAACCACAAGTATAACAAACACCTAATTCCATATGGCACTGCCCGGTATGCTGCTTACCAAATTGAGCACATCATGGCAAGGGCGACCTCATCTGATTTAACTCACCCCTATACTGAGAACCTGAAATTCTAATCAGACCCTGAATATGTGGAACGATTAAATCTCTTACCGCCAAACTGAGGGGGCGCGCTAGCCGATGGCTGGCCTGGATACCTTGGGTACTGCTACCTCTGACCACCTCGAAAATTACTAGAAGGACCCAAAGACCTCGCTCTCTTTTTCTGGTCCCTATCATGTTCACGATCGGCCCTCTATTTTTGTTTACGCTCCTCTACACCCTGAGCGTATTCCTGAATATGAGAAATATCCATGGCTGGCTGAAGTGAGACAGACATACAATCGTTAAGCAAGTGAGGCTCTAATCCCATCATGAACCGGTGAACCCGATCCTCCATCTTAGATACAATAGTGGGTGCATACCTAGCCAATGAATCAAACTGATGACACACTCATGTTACCCTGCCGAAGGGTCAAAAACATATCAACTCTGGCCCGTCTAAGCTCTGGTGGCAGATAATGACGAAGAAAAGCTTTTGTAAACTCCTTCCATAGTGCTGGAGGGACATCCCCACCCCTGGACAATTCCCAACACTCGTACCAATTAACTGCAAAATCTCAGAGTCTATAGGAAGCTAGCTCAACTGACTCAGTCGTAGTGGCCTTCATTACCCTTAACGTCCTCTACATTTTGTCAATAAATACCTGAGGATCCTCATTCGAATCTGACCTAGTGAATACCAGAGAGTCTAAATTAATGAAGTCACGAACCCTCGCACTAACGGAGCTATCTACATGACCAATACCTATTTCTTGATGCTGAGCCTGCACGACTACTAATTGGGTTAATAACTGAATAACATCTCTCATCTCCTGACCCGGTGCATCCGGCTGAGGTGCTGAATGTATAGTGGCGGGCGCTGGAGCTGATGCCCCTCGGAGCTCTTCTAGAAAAGGTAGGGTACGTGACGTCTGAGATGGAATCTCACTGTGAGACTCTCCCCGAGCCCTGGTAACTCATGGCGCTCGACTAGTAGTCTCACCAGCCACAGACTTTCCCTTTTGGGCGGCCGTACTCTTTGGAGGCATCACTAAAAATATAACATATCGTTAGGAACATGAATTCTTATATCGCATGATCTGAGATAAAAAGAGATGATAACATCATATATGTCCTGTAGCCTCCTGTATATAAGTGTGGTGCACAACACACCCATAAACAAGACTCTACTAGACACACTCTGTAGACAACCCTAGGACAGAACTATTCTGATACCTAGGGGTGTTCGAAACCGAACCGAAACCGAAAATCGAACCGAAACCGAAGCTTAATGGCTTATTGGTATCGGGTTAACGGTTTAACGGACGGGGAACGTATTGAATTTTTTTTATTAACGACTTATCGGCTTGGGGGCAGATTATTCAATTTTATTAACAGATAATCCGTTAACCTGTTAAGAATATATATATATATATATATATATATATATATACTAGGGAGGTTGCCGGTGCAAATGCACGGGCTCAACATATGAAGTGTTCAGCTTCCTTTTGAGTTTCACGTATCAATAGACTGCTCCATATAAAAATGAAAACAAATGACCATACCCAAATAACATTTACATCAAGTGCATAATATAATATTATGATAATAGTCTTTTTTGGATAATATCTGCAAAAGAGAACCTAAGAATCATTATTTGTATCAACTTTGTTAGGTACTTCCTGGGGTAATTCCCAAAATTACAGGGAATGTTTGCATCTGCAAGTATGGCATGAACCCTTCAATCACCATATTCATTGAGTACCAAATTAGTCCCCAAGTTCGTAGTGAGCCTTTTCCAATCCTAAAATAGAAGTGTGAAATCTTTTGCTTCTTAAAATCGTGTATAAAAGTTTCAGTTTCAAATTCAGAATTTCTGTTCTATTTAAAATAAAGATTGAATTAGGCAGATAAACCGCACGATAAGAGCTAAATCGATACCAATCTGCCCAACATCTTATCAGGTGGCTAGCGAATTAATATATTTAAAAGCCAATAACCGATAAGCCAAACCGTTAAGAGTAAATAACCGCCCAATCCACCCGATAAGCAGCCCTAATGATACCACTTTTGTCACGACCCAAATCGATGGGCCGCGACGGGTGCCTGAGTCCTACATGTCAAACACCCCTAAGCATCGTCTAAGATATGAACCTGAATAACATTTGCTGAATTATGAAAATAACATACATGAAGGAAACCTGCCAACAAGGCATATATACGTATACATGCAGAATACAGTAGGCGAGCCGGCAAGGCTGCTATAGACAACTGTACATCCAAAACTGAAAGCCGACAAGGCCACATACAACCCAACTAGACATACTGTCTACAGACCTCTAATAGAAATATAACTTTACAAAGATGAGACTGAGCCACGTCATACCCATATATATATATATATATACACACAAACGTATCGTACCAAAATCAAAAGCAGCTCCAGATCAAGTGGAGCATGCCAACTCTCGCTGATCAGGGATCCTAAGAAGGGAGACCGTCAGCTTGCCTACCTGCACCTATGGGCATGAAATGCAGGCCCCATGAAATAGGACGTTAGTACAAAAAATGTACTGAGTATGTAAGACATGAAAATTAGTACGTAAAAGACATAGATGAAACATAGAATAAAGAAACACATCTTTAAATCTGAATAACTTTGTAAATTCTGAAACATTTATAATGTCATGCACATGCGTATAAATGTCGTGCCATGCATAGGTATGGATGTACATAATGTCAGCAAGCCACTGAGGGCATCTCATCATATCGTCTCGGCCACTATGGGCACCATCATCAACATATATCAACTGATCAGGTGGTGGTGCATATATAACGCTGTAATCTTTTCCCATATCCCATATACATATATTTAAATATATACACGTATATAACGCTATATGGTCATGGGTTAAAACACATGTATAAATGGGTGAAATGCATGAAAAATACCTAATAATCTCAATATTTCTTCCGGATAACCTTTTTCAACTGCGTATTATTCTGAGACCCATGAACAGAAGATAATAATAATTCTCATGGGGAATCAAGAATATAAACACCCCTAGTATTTCTATGAATAGAGTAATTTATGGAAACTGTGCGTTTGTTTGTTTCTTCTGTATACTTTGGACCATGACAAAAGAAAGAAGGGATGACCTTAACATACCTTGAGTAGGGAAGACTCCGTATAATATTCCGTTGGAAACCTTCGTGAATTGAACTTAGAACCCCAAAAATTGGATTAAGCTTCTGCTTTTTTTAAATTGTTGAACGATTTAGCTTCTTCTTCTTTGAACAAATTGAACGAAAATTTCAAGCTTCTTGCTTGTTGAAGTGAGGAACGATTTTTGTTAAGCTTCTGTTCTCCAACCTTTCATACCAAGAAAGGAAGCATTCTTGCTTTTTTGGAATGACTAACGTTAATTTTGTTCTCATTTTTGTTCCCATTTTTGTTCCATATGGAATTGTAACAAGACTTGTATAAGTCTTGTTTTGGATAATCACCAATTCCCTCTTAAGCCTAGGTTGCCACCTACGCATAAGTGACTACTTAGTCACTTCTTGATTTGTGGCTTCTTGCCACGTGTAATTTAGTAATTTCTATCCACTTATTAGTTAACTGGATAATGTCCTGTTACTCGGTAATTAACCAATTACCCGCATAATTTAAAAATTACCACAAATTACTTAAAATTCTACTTATTTTTAATATACTTTATACATTATACTACCGTGGTCATATGGTACCTTGCATGGTACTAGTTCATAATTATCGGGTATTATCACTCGATCCATATTTTATCCCAAATTAGCTATTTTTAATGAAACTCGTTTTCTTTAATTCGTGTGCCCTTTTATCCCTCATAACACTTATTTATCGCTTGTTATAAATAGCGTAAATACGTTAATGTCAAGATGATCTCATCCCCGAGTCTACGTCAATTAACTGAAGACGAAACTCTAACGTAGGAAAACGCAAGATGTAACACCATTCTTCCAACTCAACACCAACTAGGCCCTCCCCTTGCTGACTCACCTCACAAACACACCTCCTCTTCCTGCCATACTGGCCCCACGGTCCAATTATCCCCCCTCAAACGACAACCCTTCTCTTACTAATCATAATACCCCTAATACCTTATTAAAATCTCATGCAACTTCTTCCTCATCTTTCAACCTCAACGAGCTCACTGTCCAGAACTCCCTCACACCCCCTTTCCAACACCACTGTTCCATCTTCTCCCTGCATACATGGCCAACACACCACCTCCGTACCCTCCACCACCTTACCCAACAATCTTTGTTACCTAAAGCAACTCGGATCTCCTACCCCAATCATGGCTGGAACAGGGTCTCTCCGACCAAGCTCTCCTATTTCAACTCACTCTCAACGATCAGGAGATCATTGTAGTTCTTCAAAACTCCTCTTATCTAGAACTAGTTGTATCGAAGGGAATGAGACTTGGGATGGATGCCTTTGTCCAGTCCATTGGTCATTGAACTCCCCACGTCCACACTCTTTCCTACCGATACTAGAAATTCCGTTCTACCATCCACCACTTCTAGGCCTGATCTTTCATCCATGGAATAACCAACAAACCCTTCATCTCCTACTGGAACTCACCCTCTCCTCCAACAGCCCAATGAATTCCATCTACTACCCTTAAGGCCCGCCCCCTCACCCCAAACATTTCCCGCCGAACTCGATGCAACAACACTACAACAAGACCTAGCAGCCACTCTACTGGAATTGCGAGAAACACATCCATCCCATGCAACTCTAGACACCTTCCACAGCTCCATCTTAAAAGAGCAATATGCAAAAAAAATCGACTCAAGTGCCCGTCAAACCTGACAAAATGTTCTCTCACTGTTCGACCAACCCAAAATCCCAAACTAAGCAAGTACACCATAGTTCTGATCCCAACCCTACGCCAAGAGAGTCCTCCATCACTAGAGACTCACCTAGCCTTGATTCCCAGGGAGAATCCCCCGACCCTACTAATTGACTCTGATGACTCTCCCCCCACTTCAAATATGAATGTTATGCTTTGAACTGTAAAGGTGCCCATAATAGTGACTTTCGTCGTAATTTCCGCTCACTACTTGATTATCATGCCCCTGCTTTAATTGTCCTTTTTGAAACCCACATGCAAAACCACGCTGTTTTACAAGAAGATTTTGGCTTCAACTGCTTCTATGAGGTTCCAGCAGTAGGCCAATCAGGAGGTATTGTGATGCTTTGGCATGATCATCTTTTATCTGTTGAAAGTGTAACTATGACTGATCAAGAAATCCACGTCATAATATAGGTACATCCTAACTCTCCCAAATATTTATTTTCTGCAATTTATGCTTGTCCTTATTATGCTAACCGTATGTTATTATGGCAAAATCTCATGTGTTTATTCGACCATTACAAGGGACCCTGTCTCATTAGGGGTGACTTTAACGAAATTCTACACTCTAGTGAAAAATTTGGTGGTCGTGTTATAAATAATTCACATTCTAATAACTTCATAGACTGTATTAATTACTGTAATTTAGTCGACCTTGGTTATAAAGGTAGCAAATATGGCTGGACTAATAAACGAAAATTAGGTTCCAACATTTTAGAACGCCTTAATAGATTGTTGGCAAATTATGATTGGGTCAATTTATTTCCAGAAGCCATGGTACATCACTTACCCCGTACCCACTTGGACGATTCACCACTCTTACTCAACACTCAGCCTTCGCGAATTACCAAATCACCCATTTTTCGTCTAGAAACCATGTGGACCACTCATTCTGATTTTATTAACATTCTTCGCGACAATTGGCACCCACCCCCTACCATTATAGATGCCATCGCCTCCTTTAAACACAATATTAGTAACTGGAATAAACACTCCTTTGGCAACATTTTTCATCGAAAACGTCACTTACTTGCCTGGTTAGGCGGTATCCAATCCTCCCCAAATTATCCTACTAGCTCATACTTACAACAACTGGAAAGTACATTATCACAAGATTATAATGATCTTCTTCGTCAAGAAGAAGAATTCTGGAAGCTCAAATCCTGTGTCCAATAGCTACAAGACAGTGATGCTAACACTAAATTTTTTCACCGTTCGACATTACACTGCCATCGTAAGAATCGTATCCGCGCATTACAGGACCTCGCGGGTATATGGTGCTATGACGACCTTCAAATTCATGACACCATTTTCGCTTACTTTAACGCGCTTTACACCACTGACTCTGCACACTCTCTATTACAATCCACCCCTCAATGTTCCTTGTCGCGCCCCTTTTTTTCTCGCGGAGTCCGGATTTCAACATTTCTTTGGGACAACTCCTTTCCCTTTTGGGAATTGGGTGTAAGATTTGAAGAGTCGCCACCTAACGGATTAAGGTACGTTAGGGAACCTAGAACAATTAACTCATAGAACCAGTTTGCATTATCAGAGATTGGGTAAGGGCTCGAAATAGCCTTGAGGGGAAGGTGTTAGGCACCCCTCGAGGTCCATAACGGTAGGTCCCGGCCAAACTCGAATTAGGTGAATTAGTCTTATAAGCAAACAAAGCAATTTAGACAAATAGATATTATGTTTAAAACAAAGGGTAAAAGGGGTCCTAGGGTTTTTTGCCTATAGGAGCACTTCTGTGCAATACTTGGTAATCGTTCCCAAGTTGGTGTGCTACACACAACATTAGCGCACATGTCATCATATCCTTTACTACCCGATTACCCTCCCCTTAATTATTGTTACCTAAGCGCTCTAATAGTATCCAGTACGTGCCTTATGCGTGCATTATCCGTCCCTTGCCTGTGGTCCTGGAGGCATTTAGGACCTCTTTTTAAGGAAGTTCTAGACTCGTCTATGTTGTTTAAAAGGAGAAAACTAAGCGAGAAACAAAAGTCAGATAGGACTATCACATAAAGATGCAACTAAAGGCTCATATTTACCTCCACAAATAGAAAAACAATTGAACGCCTCAAACAAACAGTTTTAAACGATTTAAAAGTCCTATAGTAGGATATTTAGATGAGCACAACATATGCAGCAGTTTTATTAAAGCGGGGCACTAAATACCTAATCAGTTTGCCTATTGATTTTATTACTTCCTGAATCTGGGCAGTTTCAAGCAACAGGAAAATAACAGTTTTAAAACCCAGAACTCAATCAACCTACAAGATTGCCTAAATGATAACCGGACAGGATTTTTATAAACTGGGTGTCTAAGCTATAAATTGATTACTGATTTTAGCGGCTAATTTTATCTTAAACCCTGTAGGCATGATTTCTAAGTGCAGAAGCTGATTAAAAAAAAGGCATGACATCTAAACGCAGAAATGACTTCAATCTTATAGGCATGGTTTCTAGAATGCAGAACTGATTTTACAACCTTTGGACGTGCTATCTAAATGCAGGAGCTAATTTAAAACCTTATAGGCATGGTATCTAGATGCAGGAACTGATTTAAAACCTTATAGGCATGGTATCTAAATGCAGGAATTGATTTAAAACCGTATAGGCATGGTATCTAAATGCAGGAACTAATTTAAAACCTTATAGGCATGATATCTAATTTTAACACTTATTTGCATGAATGACTAAGTGTCAAGACTGATTTCTATATGTGTTTCCTATAGGCATGATTTCTAGGCGAGTAAAGCATCAATCAATTGCCAAGTAGACATAAAAAGGAAATTCCTAGAAACATGATGCCTAATGCACACACGAAGGTTTTGAAGACATGATTATCGATGCAAAATTGAGAAATGACTTAGAAGCAGGTTTTCTAATGATGTGAAGGATGAAAATTTAGGATTTAAAGAATTAGATGAGTCCTATAGGCATGTTTTCTAATGCACATAAGTAAACAAACATCGCACTAACCTATAGGCATGATTTCTACCCGATCCTCACAATATATATATATAAGAATCCCTCCCAGTTTTACTAATAACCCCAGTATCTGTTTTACAAGGAATTATTATTACAAACCAAATATAAATGAATTACAAAATGAAACTGTTGTACTATAGGGAGCCTGTATAGGCCCGAAAGTAATCTTGGAAGCCAGACCTTCAACCAGGTCTGAAACATGCCAATATTCTCATAGTACACCCAATGGTCTTCTGGTGTGTCAAAGTTCCCAAGGGCCTCAGGGACCCCGGGCAATGCTCACACCAGAAAACTTTTAATGAAACATTTTTGTGAGAAAGTTTTGGAGATCCACCCAGTGTGTCAAAGTTCAGAGGTGTCTCATGAACTCCTAGTAAATGCTCACATTGGAGGGGCAGGACCCTAGATGTTCTAAGAGTAGGAGTTGAAAACAATTTGGATTTTTTTGGGGTAAATAGGAACAAGCAGAGTCATTTCAAGACTTGGGATTCAAATAGAGATTCCAGCAATCAAACAATAGACAGAAACGGGATCACAATCACTTCAACCAAAGTTTCACATTGCCTAGATTCAACTTAGTTCATTAATTACTACTAGATGGGCATAAAGACATGTATTAATCAAAGAAATGGCATGCTGGGATCAGATTACCAATCAGACAATCATATATGAAGGGCAGCAGGGGTTGGGAGCATGAAAATCATTAATCAGAAGTCTGTTAGGGGTGAATACTTAAAACAGGACAAAAAGAACATGCTAGTTGAGAAATAAGTAGATATAGGTCTAATTTACATATAAGCAAACATGTAGACATGCTGAAAGCAGGAAGCACATTGGTCAAGTTAATAGAAGTAGACATGCTGACATACTGAAAACAGAAATCATCTAGGTCTAATCACATGTAAGTAGGCATGCTAATCAAGATAATAACATGAAACACATAAGTCTAATTAGATAGAAATAGACATACTGAAAATAGGAAATACATAAGTTTAATCACATAGAAGTAGACATAATAGCAGGAGTAGAGACATACCAATTAAGAGATAGCAAGAGGAAAGTAAAGCAAACAGGATCCAAGGGTCTAGCCTTGGCTTTCAGCCGGCTCGACAGTGCAACAAACAAAGAGTAGGAAGATTGTGATGGAGGATAAGAGCAAGAACTTTGTATGTTTCTCTATGTATGTGTGTGTGTATTTAGAAAGAAAGTGCGGCTTATATAGCATTGAACAGAGTAGTAAATAAGGTAAAGAAGGTTAAAAGTTTACAAATAAGGCAAAGAGAACAATTAGTCAGTCAATTAGGCTTAACAGGACTAATCAATAGGCGGAATCATGGGGTTATGTTCAAAATTAGCACAAAATTGAAGTTTAAATCAGGTAAGTGATAAGTCTGATAGCCAATTAGAGTCAGAACACTAAAAATTCGGCCAGTAACAGGGCAATTAGTCACACAAATAAGGTAACACAAGTAAATATAGACCAATCTGGGGTTGGTAAGACAATCAGCCCATAAATTAAGCTTAATAGGAACAATTAAGGCAAGTAGTACCAATTAGGAGTCCCAAAATAAGGAAAGTAGACAAAGTTACAGAAAGTAATCACCTTAGTAAAACAAAGCAATTTCAAATCCTAGATAGTTTAGATGATCAATCAGTTACTCAAGAATAACGGGCAAATATTGAAACGAACAATGAAGTAATCAAACAAGTTAAAGACTGGAATGTAGTCATGGAAGAATCAGTAAAAAAAGATAACCAAACACATAGGAATCTTTTAGAAAAGATTTGCAGAACAGAACGAAGTGAAACCTTAGTTCTTAGACAACATTAGGATCGATTAACAGTAAGGAAAACAGAAGATCTTTAAAGAAACATGCTTTAGAAACTCGAAATCGTTTCAGATCTACAGAGATCTGAATAGTAAATAATAAGGAAGCGAAACCCTAATCTAGAAGGATGTTAAATCGATTAACGATAAAGAGAACAAGAGATTTTTAAAGAAAACTACTGGATAAACTCAAAATCGCTCCAGACCTACAAGGATCTGAATAGATTCAGGTTGAAAAGATGAGGGTTTTTTGAGAAAAGAGGGCGGGGTAAAGGAAAAGTTTAACCATAGCCACAAAATTAACAATACTCACAAACATTGATCAACACCAGATGTGTTCATAAGAAAACTAAGAGCCTAGGTCGACTCTGAGTTGGATCTCTTCAAGATTCCCTTAGAAAACAGCAAGAATCGAACAACCAGTAAAGGTAGCAGGTTAGATAGGGTAGCAAAACACCAAATAACCCCATATCTGGTTAGGGATCAAAGGGGTTTGAGAGATTTTAGGGGTGATGGCACTTCTAGGGTTTGGGATGTCTGAGAGAGAAGAGAGGACGAGAGCATTTGGGTCTGGCGGTCTCAGGAGAATGGGTAGGGTTTGGGGGGTCGTTTGGATTAAAAATGGAAAGGGGAAACGTGGACCGTTGATCTCAGAGATCAACGGCCACGGTTAGAGGAGGTTTGGGTCGAGTAGGGGTTATTTAATTTGGGCTGGGGAGGATTGGGCTAATGGTTTAATTTGAATTGGGCTGGGGGGTCTGAATCTTGACACAATTAAAGGGCTATATGTTAAATATCTAATTTATCAATAAAATAATTTGTAAAAATAGTTAATTAAGTAATAAAAATGATTTTTATGCATGAAGATGATTTAAAATAATTATTTAACATTATAAAAATATAAAAATTTATTTTCTATATAGATAATGTAGTTATGCATATGTATGGGCTATTATTGCAAAATATGCAATTATAGTCTTAAAAATGCAAATGTAATTGTAAAAATGCAAATAAGATATTTGAACACTTATATGAGCATAAATGATGAATTTAGATGATTAAATCATCGTAAAGTAATATGAGGAATAATTATTGAATATTTATTAAAATTAAAAATGCAGAAATAAATTGATTTAAGGCCTTTAAAAATTATAGAAAATTTGTAAAAATACTTGTGCATGTTTGTAAATGCATGTGCAATATTTTGAAAGTATTTATGCATATTTAAAAATATATGAGGGAAAAATTGGGTATCAACATTCCTCACCCATCATTCCAGCTGCAAGTGCAGCTCTACTCCACCCATTATCAACAAGCGAAATCATTACAGCCGTCAATTCATTTAAACCTTCAAAGCACCCGGACCAGATGGATTACACCCTTTCTTTTATCAACATTACTGGACGGAAGTGGGACCGAAAGTCATTGCTTTCTGTCACCAAAAATTCACAACTTTCCAAATTCCTGAATCCATTAATCAAACTTATGTATGTCTCATTCCAAAAGTTCGAAATACATCCATGATTACTCAATATCGCCCTATTGGCATGTGTTCCACAATCTATAAAATCATTACCAAACTTTTAGTACAACGTATTAAACCCCTCATGCCTACACTTATCAGCCCTACCCAATCTAGCTTCCTACAACATAGACGAGCGGCTGATAATGCTATCATTGTACAGGAAATTCTACATTACATTCAGAAGAAATCAGGTAAAACTAGTTTCATGCTTCTTAAATTGGATCTAGAGAAAGCTTTCAACTAACTTGAGTGGTCTTTTGTTCGACAGACTCTCCAATACTTCAACTTTCCCTCCCCCATCATTCAATTAATCATGTCTTGTGTCACTACTTCTTCCCTTTCCATCCTTATCAATGGTACTCGGACCCCGTTCTTTTCACCTTCATGTGGCATTCGACAGGGAGACCGCCTGTCCCCTTACCTTTTTATACTTTATATGGAATTACTTACTCGCACAATCGAAATGGCTGTTGATTATCAACTTTGGAAACTCGTCTGTCTTTCCCCACATGGCCCCGCCCTCTCTCACTTGTTCTTTGCGAATGACATTATCCTCACTTCTACAACGTCAACCCGCAGTTGTCGTACTATCATCGACATCCTTGACGACTTCAATCGTGTTTTCGATCAAAAAATCAACTTTCAAAAATCAAAAAATTTCTTCTCAAAAAATGTTTCTTCCTAGGATAAAACCTTTGTCCTATCATCTTTCAATATGACAGAAGGTACTTCTTTTGGTAAATATCTGGGTTTTCTGATCTTTACCGAGCGACCCAACAAGCGACATTTTTAATTCATCATTGATAACTTTAAACATCGGCTTGCGGGTTGGAAAACAAACTTCCTTACTATGGTCGGGCACACAACCCTTATTAATTCTACCCTAAATAGCCTCCTCAACCACATCATGCAATACATTAAAATTCCTCGCTCTATTCTGTCTCAATTAGAGCGCCGCCATTGCAACTTTCTCTAGGGTACCACTCCCAATAAAAAGAAAATTCACCTCGTCAAATGGAGTACTGTCACCCTGCCAAAAATGCAAGGTGGCCTTGGTATCCAGCGCCTATTCCAAAAAAATGAAACTTTACTCGCTAATCAAGCATGGCGCATGCTTCGTAACCCCTCCTCCCTCTAGGTTGCTACTCTCTTTCATATATATTTTTATCACACCAAAAATCCACATACTCATGGTTCTTTTATTTGGAAAATATATTCGCGGGTTGGAATCTCTGTCAATTAGGCATCAAATGGCTTATAGGTGACGACACACTCATTAATTTCTGGTATGATGCATGGATCGGCCATTATCGACCGTTGAGACAATGTATTACTGGGCCCCTACCACATCACTCTTTTATTGATACCATATCCAATTATCTTACATGCCAACAATGGGACTTCACCAACGTCCCATTTGAACTACCACCTGATTTCCTACAACAGATCATCAACACATATATTCCCTCTCACACTACTATCCCTGATTCTTTTGCCTGAACTTTAGATTCTAGAGGCGCCTTCACCACAAAATCACTATATCATCACCTACTCCCTAATTACTCTAGAACATCCTTTAGTTGGCTCTGGAATCTCCTCCTCCCGCCAAAAATTAAACATTTCCTCTAGCTGATTATCCATAATCGCCTCCCTACTACCAGCCATTATCACCACATAGGCGTCCTCCCAAACGACACTTGCGCTCTATGCCACACCCACCCTAAAACAATGAATCATTTATTCTTCCTATGCCCAGATGCAATCTACCTTTGGTCATAGTTATCCTTGCTACCAGCAACTACGGCACTTCCGACCAACATTGACTCTCCCTTCATTTGGCGTAATCATTTACTTTCACGTACTCATATACCAAATTCACTAAATATCCCTAATGACATACTTATTTCTTTTGCTCTTTGGCACATCTGGCTGGCCCGTAACGACAAGCATTTTCGGACCCATCCTCAGCCCCTTTCCGTGTCTATTGTCCTTCGGATGGCTGCAGAATTCTACTATATAGTTACCCCCTCCCACACTCCATCTCTACATATCCCTATGCATATCAAGTGGCACCCTCCTCATGCAGGTTATTTTAAACTTAATACTGATGGTTCCGCCTCACCACACACTATGAATGGGGAAATTGGTGGAGTCATTCGAGACCACACGGGTAAATGGATATTGGACTTTGTGGGCCATCGATTAGTATATGGAAGTATAAAAGCGGAACTATTAGCACTATACCACGACCTAAACTTGGCCCTCACCCACGGCTATGCACCCTTGGAAGTTAATTTGGATGCTAACGCCATTATTCATATACTTCATTACTCCCATACCCTTTATGCTAACATCATCTTTGATTGCAGGTGTTTGATCGCCGAGCTGTATGATCCAGATATCATCCATACGTACAGGGAGCAAAATCAGGTTGCTGACTCTTTAGCTAAACATGGTTTGCAGATGGAGGCTTCCCCAAACATCACAGTTTTTGCTCAACCCCCGCCTTTTGTACAGACAATACTTGAAGACAACCGTTCGAGAACTCTTTTTGTTAGAAACCTACCCTCGCACTGCCAGACTAGCACTGTCGACGGGTTTCTTTGTTATCCTTCGGGAATGGACCCAACTACTAGTCTACCCCCAGAACCCCCTTTTTGTTACGATCCATCCAGAGGTCGTCCCCCTAGAATGTTGTGTTTGATGCCTCTGGTTCCCTCTAATGTTCTACCTTAATATTATATAATATCATATCTTTTGAACACAAAAAAAAACTCACTACCCTACTTTGTGAAAGGGGAAAGGGTAAGGGGATGCTACCCTACTTATGGAGTTTGAACCCTTCACCTCAGTTGTGGAAGACTGTTAGGATCGGAAAATCAGGTAGTGCATAATTTAGCCAAACAATGTTATAATAATAATAACAAAGACAATGCAAATTGATAACAACAACAATTAAAGAATATAAAGAATACACAAATTTGGCACTGCGTAATTTAGCCAAACAATGTTATAATAAAAATAACAAAGACAATGCAAGTTGATAACAACGATAATTAAAACATATAAAGGAGACACAAATTTAATGTGATTCGGTCAAAGTGACCTACATCCACAAGCGGAGAGAAGCAAATTCACTATACCAATAAGAGTACAAAATTAGAGTAAATACTCTAGTTAATCCCAAATACCCCAACCTCACAAGATCACTCCAAAGAAAGGGGATCACACAAGTGTTTCCCAACACTCAACTCTCTTACAAACAACTCTCAATAAAGGAGGAGAGGAAGAAACAAGAAATGAAGACTCAAGTATTGTTGATGTGTTGAAAATAAACTAATTGCCCTTCCTTTTATAGGCAAAAAAGCCTTGGCTTCCAAGCTGTAAAAGAAAAGATACAACTTGTGCAAATGATATCCACCACACAATGCAATACTTTTGGTCCCAAAGAATATTGACAACAAAATCTCTTTGCAAATAGGATGCTTATGTGAGATGGACTAAGCTAGCCAAAATATTGGCCATATTACATATCTCCACCTTTGCATAGTTTGGCTAATATATTAAATTTGCTCCACCCACTCCGCAAAAGCCCATATGGGCTAAATCATTCTTCATAAATAGCAATCAAGTTCAAGCAGAGCTTGAACTTGCCAACTGAAAGAGGCTTTGTGAACATGTCAGTAGGATTGTCTCTAGTGTTGATCTTCTGAACAGAGACTTTTCCATCAACAATGATTTCCCAGATAAAATGATACTTGATGTCAATATGCTTCGTCCTCTCATGATACATTTGGTCTTTAGTCAAGTGAATGACCCTTTGACTATCACAAAAAATAGTAATACCACCTTGGTATAAACAGAGTTCACCAAATAGACCCTTTAACCATAAGCTTCTTTGATAGCCTCGGTCACTGCTATATATTCTGTTTCAGTAGTAGATAAATTTACTACATGTTGTAATGTAGCTTTCCAGCTGATAGTGCAACCACCAATGCAAAATACATAGCATGTAAGTGATCTTATTTAGTCAAGATCACCTGCATAATCTGAGTTTACAAAACCAACCAAAGAGTTAGTATTTCTCCCAAACCCCAAACATGTGTTTAAAGTACCTTGCAAGTATCTCAGAATTCATTTCACAGCCTGCCAATGTGCTTTACCAGGGCAAGTCATATATTGGCTCACTACTCCTACTGCCATGGGCGAAGCCACCCTTTTCTAAGGGTTGTCACTTGACCACCCTTCGTCGAGATATTATGAAAAATTACACTATGTATATAAGTAAATATAAGATTTTAGATGTATATAACATATATTGAATAGCCTTTGTCGGATTTTTTTTACTTCTTTCAAGTCTAAACACTCTTAGAAAATTTTTTGGTTTCGCCACTGCTTACTGCTTGGGAAATATCTGGATGTATGCACACCATTGCATACATAATAATGCCGACTGCATTGGAATAAGGTACATGTGCCATGTATCTCTCTTCTTCCTCTGATAGCGGTGACTGGGCAGCTGATAACTTAAAATGAGCAGCAATGAAGGTGATCGGGGTAGCGCTAACAGTTATGAAATAATCAATGAAGGATCTCTATGGCCAATGATGAACAATAAACAATGAACAAATATGAAGACAATAAATGAAAGTAATAATATCAAGAGTTTATGAGAAAGCAAAAAAAGTGTTCTTCTATATTTCATGTGAAGTGGATGAGGCAACAGAGTTTACAAAGTGCCAAGGATCCCCCTTATATAGGAAGTAAAATCCCAACATAGTACGAAATACATTAATGATAAAGAAAAGAGGATGGGACAGCTGACTAACTTCATGAGGCAGGCTCAGACTAGCTTCAGACTAGCCTATCAGATTTTGCCGGCCGGGGCTGCACTCTTCGGAAACTCCCCATGCCCATTGGGGTTACGACCAACATTATCCCCAGGCCGGGTGTCAAAAGACCACGAGGGGGGTACTCGGTCCGTGATCTCGAGCCTTCGAGGTGATCTTCCAAGACACCTTATTAACGAGAAATTGGTTCCCTCGATTTTACCGTATATAGATAGTCCTCGCGTTTCTTAGAGAGGAGCGACAAGAAATGATTTTGACATCCCACTCTTCGAGCTTCCCGTAATGACGTCATACTGATAACGCAAGCCTCCATGATTACCTAAAAGTTTCATCATTTCACTTTTCCGGGACTATTCAATATGTTGCGGTTTCTCATTTTTCAGAGCCATAATGCGCCATTGACTCAGCTCCCAGGGACACATTGAATGCACCTGTCATTATGTTTTTCGAGGGCGATAATGGTGTCGTCGGTTACGTCGCCCCTCTTTCCATAAATGGGGGCCTCCTGGGATCAGCCTTTTACCTAAGTATCTTCTCGTACCTATCTATTCCTCCTTTTTCGCTATCTTTATTCTTTGTCGTTCACCATGTTTGAGGCCCATGGACTCAAGATTGTATGACGGTACTTTTATCAGGCAAGCTACGGCATCCCTTGGACCTTCACTAGTCGAGAGAGATTACGTTATTTTTATGTTGTTGTTGTTATTGTTGTCACCGTTGGCTCGGGATGACAAAATAGAGGGCCGATTTCCTCCGACCTGAGGAAATATTTGGATTATACACCGCTGCTCAAGAGGGGGCTCGGATTATACACCACTGCTCACCTCCTATGATTATCTAGTGTGATGACTCGCTCCCTTCGCTTTCCATGGAGTGAGGTGGTGCTATCTACTAACTGTTGCATCCCTCACCAGGGAAACGTCTCAAGAAGTGGCTTTACAGTAATAGCCTGGCGAAATCCATACTAGCCAGATTTTTCACCCAGCCATTTCTTCGTTCCTTCCTGCCTTTTCCGCGTCACTTTGCTTTTCTCCATCGCTTTACTCTTCTTCGTCTCCCCTTTAGAAGATGCCATTCTGGGGAATTGAGATAAGACTCCCGAGGGGATTGCGCTTGGAAGATATTGTCTTTGAGGATGCGTGCTTGAGGAGATGATGCCCGAAAATATTGATATCGAGGACGCACCTTTGAGAATAGGCTAGGCTCTTAGGCTTTTATTATATGTACACCTTCCTGCTTCTTTTTTTTCGCGTAAGGTCCCCTCGTGGGCTTTTGTAATCATATGTAAGGACTCCTCGTGGGCTTTTGTAATCGAATGTTTCATGAATACAAAGATATTTCTCCAACTTGCCTTTGATGCTTGCTATATTCTTTTATGTTTGTAGAGCCTTAGAATGCATGACTCTATCAGTTGTTGCTAATATCAGGCCCGGGTGTGAGAGTTCTTTCTGGCCTTCAATGAATTAGTATAGCCTCATGCAGAACCTTTTGCGATCCCTTGGATCGAACCCGGATCCGGCCGATGAGTTCGAGTCGTCGGGACCTTGATTTGAGTAGAACGAAAATGACGTTTTGGGCCTTGAAACCATGGTTTATTAGTTAAACTTCGTGGTAACCTTTGAGAAGAAATTTGCTCAGAGGCCCGTGGACAGGGGCTGCCTTTGATATCTCGAGGGCAGTACTCGAGTGGAGGTTCGTTCAAATTCGGACCACCTAGAAACTCGCTCTCGGCTTAGCGTAAATAGCCTTAGGGCGCTGTAGATAGATTTTGAAAGAGGGTTTGTCCGATCTCAGACGGTACCCCGGGGCCAAGCCAGTATGGGTGGGGTTTAAATGCTTATTTCCTTGGAGCCCGAAACCCCCGAGGTTGGGTACCACATCGGGTCTTGTAATGATGTAACCAATTTTCTGGAGCCTAACCTTGTTCTGACGGAGGTCCTTGAGGTCGGGTACCACCTCGAGACTGGAGAAGGTGTTATTGGCTTCTTAGAGCCTAACCTTATTCTGACGAAGATCCTCGAGGTCGGGTACTACCTCGGGACTGGAGAAGATGTTATTGGCTTCTTGGAGCCTAAACTTGTTCTGGTGGAGATCCTCGAGGTCGGGTACAACCTCAGTGTTGGCGAAGGTGTCATCGGCTTCCTGGAGCCTAACCTTGTCTTGATGGAGGTCCTCGAGGTGGGTATCACCTCGGGACTAGCGACGATGTTGTTGGCCTTTCAGATCCTAACTTCTTTTTGATGGGGATCCTCGAGGTTAGGTACCACCTCGGGACTGGTGATGGTGCTTTTAGCCGATTTTGAGGCAAGCAGATTGTGCCATTTTTTCCATATATATACATGGACGTTTTAGGGGATCCCTCCACTTTAAGCAGTTGCCCTTATTTTTCTGCGCTAGCCTTTCGCTACTCCGACACTAATGCACTTGCACATATTCCCGCTTTCGTTTTCTAATTTCGTCATAGCCACGGCTACTATGTCAGGGTCTGTCCAACAGGGAGGGGAAAGCTCTGCCTCTGGCATTCAGGACAAACGAGAGTATGCCTTGAAGGTTGCTTCTTCAATAGGAGAAGAACATCTTGGGTTAGTGAGAAAAGACTGCGGATGAGGGAAAAGGTAGTACCACAGATACTTCCCCCGGGTGAGGGCATCACGGACCGTGCCGATGGATTCCTGAATGTGTACACATATCCTTTCATATTGGGCCCCCTTAACAGGGTTTTGCTCGATTTTTGCCTAGAATATCGGGTTACCTTGGCGCAGATCCATCCGTCATTTTGGCGAACAGTGCTGATGATGAGATCTTTCACGGAGAAGGCGGGGCTTGACTTTACTCTTAGTCACCTTATCAGGCTGTACCGGCCCTTCCACCATCGAGGTTTGGTAACTTTGCAATGCCGATCGACTATGCCCTTTGTTGTTGACGATTAGGAAGATGGAGATCGGGGATGGATGAGTCACTTCTTCCGAGTGTGGACCGCTAACATTATCCCTGTGGAGCTTATTCCATTCCTTGAGGAATGAAATTATACACGTAAGTGGTGCATTTCGCGCTTTCTCAGTTTTGCCTATATCGAGAACTGGTTTCGTAACCGCGACTTCCTTTCTTCCTCTGCAGCGGTTTCATGGGCGTCGAGCGACATTCCTGATCTGCTGGATTGGGTCCAAGAATTAGCGACCCACTCGACCTGTGAGGAGCGTAAGTGGCGAGCTTTGTCCTGGGGCAGATGGGAAGCAAAATACCATGGTGAGTGCTGTGCTATTCTTTCCTTTCCCTTCTTTCATGTGGAGAAGCAAATCCCCTTTACGCGTATTAATCTTACTGTTGTAGGCATTGGAGAGCCTTTCGAGGCAAGGTCGTGCTCCTCCGAAGAAGGGGAAGGGTTGCCGACTTCCGGGCTGAAGAATGGTAATAATGAGCGAGAGGTGCTTTCACAGGGCGATGTCGCTCAAAGTAAGGCAGAGCGGGAACAGGGCTTCGGAGCGGAAGCATCATTCGAGCATGTCGTGTCCGCGGCTCATGGTTTTGGAAAGAGGGTTTCTCCGTTGCCATCACCTTTTTTTTTCGTTGATAACATTTCGAGAGATGCTAGAAGCCTAAGGTCACATACGCCGAGCGACCGTGCTTCGACCGGATTAGGCTCCTTCAATGCTGGGGGGACTGGATTGGTAGGTGTGCGTTTGGCCTTCAAGGAAGCCCAGCAGCTTCACTTTGCGGTGAGCTTCGGCATAGGTTTTTCGAGCTTTGCGCCTTCCCTTCCTTATTGAGTGTTCTTTTGCAGGCATTTGACAAACTTAAATCCGGGTTGCTTCATTGTGAATCCAGGCTACGGAAATCTCTAGATGAGGAGAGATCCTTGAGGCTCCTTTGTGATGAAAAAGAAGTCGAGCTGGTACATTTGCAGTACGAGGCGAGCCGGAGCTTAAATTACGAAAACCACCTGAAGGAGCAGGTAGTTTTTTGTCCCGGGTGAGTGTACATTCCACCTCCTAGCTCCTGGGGGCTAATACTTAGTTTATTTCAGTTGCAGAAAAAGACGGAGGCCCTGGAACACCTTCGAGATGAAGTTGACCGGGCCATGCGTGAGCGTGATGAATTGAAAGCTCAGGCAGAGGCTCAGGCTTTAGGAGGGAAGGATGATCTGGCAAAAGTTCCCGCTTTTGAAGCTCAAATTAGCCTAGCTCACGACAATTTTTTGGTTCAGACAGGAATGATGGAAAAGCTTGAGTCCGAGCTTTCGAAGGTCAGGGCTGAGATCGTTGATGCCCGGGCAGAATTCGCAATGAGCCGAACTAAGGCTGACCGGGAGATGGCGATCTACTCAAATGATGTTGCCGATGCTCAAGCCGAGCTGAGAAGGATCCTCAACCGTGAAGGGAGGATTGAAGAATATGCTCATTGCAAGTCTGGAAGAAAGACCCTCGAGGAGATCCGTGATAGGGGTTTCGCCCTCTCAGAAGAATTGGTGCTAGCAAGGGCAGATGAGTGTGATACTCGGTTGCTTTTGCCTGATGCCGAGGAAAGCAAGGATAAGACCGGCAGGTCGTAACCCCTAGGGGGTATAGATTTCGCCATCTATATGTAGCATTTTCAAAGCATGTTTGTAGTTGGAGGTTGCGTTTCTTGCATGTGTGTGAAAGAAAACCTTGCGGCTTTACTCCTTTCATATCTTTTTATGTCTTGATTTGGACCAGGCGAGCTATTTTTTGCGTTGGTAGGAATCCTCAGAGTATGGATGTGGCCCCGGGGCTCATTGGGCTGGCCCGTAGGCTCTTACGTACTTTCGCTCTTAGGCATACCTAGGCCACCTATTTTGGGATCAGTCCCCGAGTCAGGCATCGACTCGAGCTTATTTGTCCTTCGAATGGCCAAATTTTAAACTGGCGACAATGGCTCTTACGCTTTTGGTCGATGCGGCCTTTTAATGCACATGGGCTGGCGATAATGGCCCTTACGCCCTGGGTCGGTGCGACCTTTTAATATAAGCTGGTGACAATGGCTCTCACGCTTTGGGTCGAAGCGACCTCTTAGTGTAAGCTGGCGACAATGGCTCTTATGCTTTTGGTCGATACGACCTTTTAATGCACGTGGGCTGGCGACAATGGCACTTACGCCCTGGGGCGGTGCGGCCTTTTAATGTAAGCTAGCGACAATGGCTCTCACACTTTGGGCTTAGACATATATTGTTAACTATTTTGGGTCCAGTCTCCGAATCAGGTTACGACTCGAGCTCATTTTTACCCTCAAGTTTTTAAATTTCAGGTTGGCAACAGTGGCTCTTACGTGCTTGGTTGAAGCGACCTTTTGTGTGTGTGGCCTTGAGGCTCATTAGGCTGGCGACTATGGATCTTACGCGCTTAGTCGATGCGACCTTATATGTAGGCTTTATTTTCCTCTCGTTAAGGACTTTTGAAGTAATTTTTGCCTGGCTCGTTATTGGTTCGGGAAGAACCTCTTTCGAGCAACTTACGGTGATGTTCGAGCACCTTGGGAGGTTTGGCTCGGAGACTGAGTAGCTCAAAGCTTGTGATTTGGAGTTGACATGGTCGAAGCTCTTTTTCCTATGCGACCTTGTAGCGACGGTCGGGCATCCTCAAGTTGCGTTAGTTCGGTTGGTACATCCATGTGATCGGGGTCACTTGTATTTGGTTGGAGCCTTTGAGTCCCGAGTGAAGTAATTTCGGCATCTATATCGAGGGTATGCCTTTTTAGGGGTCTTACAAGTTCGATATATAGCCGAAACTTTGAGATCGGGTTTATGCCTTTAGTAAGGTCTTACAAGTCTTTCATGTCATTGAGGTCTTACAATTTTTTCATGCCATTGAGTTCTTACAGGTTTTTCATGTCGTTGAGGTCTTATAGATATAGTTGCTACCTTATGTAGGTCTTATGAGACCGAGTCTGCCCGCTCACGGTCTTAGGGCCTCGGGTTTTGATAAGTCGATGGAGGTGGTGCTTAACGACAGTCCCCGAGTCATCGAGGGTTTCCTGACTCAGGAGCCATTATTCGTAAACTTTGTATTGCCTCGTTAAGGGCTTACGATTTTGGAGTCCCGACCCGGAGGTCATTCGGGCGTTGAATTGTTGTTGCCAATCCCCGAGTCTTGGGGATGCTTTCGGCGGAGAAATCATTTTTGCGGAGGTGCCAAACTTCTTCTGGAGCGCGAGATGCTTTGACAAAAGATATTCTTCAATTATTTGGTACAAGTGTACATGTATTTGCCATCGGGGGCCCGGCTATACGAACACAGTTCGTTCGACCGTTTGGCCCGGTACATTATTTTCCTATAGGGACCCCATTTGACGTTTCTTGGCTTTTCCAAGCGGATGGCCTTGGGGGGGGGGGGGGAATTCCCCCCAGTGTTCGAGGTTGATTACAAAGGAAGCCTCGAACATTTGTTGAGTCTTCCTTAGGTAGCATGCAGATGTTGCCTCGTTAAAAACCCTGTCGGTAAAACCTTTTTCGGGATAAAAACTCGGTCGAAGGAAAAGAGTGCAACGGATGCTTTGAAACCGTAAGGTCTTTGAGCTGTACTAACACTCTAGCTGCTTCGTTTGGGCGCCTGCATAAGGGTTAGCATGAAATATGAAATGAAAAGGGAGATGGTTATACCTTAGTGTATGATGTGCCGGCGATGTTTCGAGGACCGATGCGTCCTAGTTACTTGAGACGAGGATGCGGTATGGTCCTTTACTTTGTTTGATCAAGTTTGATCTAAAGCATGGCTTGATTACCCTTTGGCTCTTTTGCTAGCGGAGGTCCTGATGCCAGTGCCATGTCATGCACCACAAACATCTCCATTGCCACATGTTGTTCCCTATAGACGGTTTTGATCCCATCTTTTGTAGGGAATTTCATCATTTGGTGTAGTCTGGATGGTAATGATCTCATGCAGTGTATCCATGGCCGTCCGAATAAGGTGTTGTACCTCATGTCTCCTTCGATGACATGGAATTTGGCATTTTGGGTTGTGCCGGCCACGGTGATTGGGAGGGTGATTTTTCCTTTCGTTTTTTCACTTGACATATTGAATCCATTGAGGACTCAAGTGGAGGGATGATTTGGTCGAGCAGTCCGATCTTCTCTATCATCCTCAACCTAATAATGTTGGCCGAGCTACCTGGATTCACGAGTACACGTTTTATTTGAAAAGAATCTACAAGTAAAGAGATTACCAGTGCGTCATTGTGAGGTTGAGACAAGATCTCGGTGTCCTCTTCACTGAATGTGAGGGCATCTTCGGGAATATATCCTCGGGTTCGCTTTTCTCTGGTGATGGATATTTTTGTCCTTCCTATTACGGGTTCCTGCGGGGCATCAATGCCTCCTATGATCATATGGATGACATGTTGTGGATAGTTTGCTTTGTTCTTCTTGGCTGCCTCTCTTTCTAGGAACTGATTTTTGGCTCGGTCGTTAAGGAATTCCCGGAGGTAACCTTTGCTAAGTAGTCGAGCTACCTCTTCTCGGAGTTGGTGGTAATCCTCGGTCCTATGGCCGTACATGTTGTGAAACTCACACACTAAGTTATTATTCCTTTGTGAAGGATCCGATTGTATTGGCCTGGGCCATCTGGCATCTCTGATTTTACTAATAGCGAACACGATGTCTGATACATCGATGTTGAAGTTATATTCTGACAAGTGAGGTGCCCCCATTGGCCCTACGTTCCTATCGAATCTGGCTCTGTTGGTGAGTCCCCGAGTATCCTGTCCTCGGTCTATCCTTCAATCATTACAAGGTAGGTTGCGCCTCGGGGCGTTCCTCCTGTCTTCGATGTACGACTGATATCTTTCTTTGTTTGGTTTTGGCTCCTTTATTAGGAGCCCGCTTGGGTATACTGAGCCCGAGGGGGCTCCCAACTGGTCATCTTCGGCCTTGATTTTCGACTGGTACCGGTTGTGGATGTTCGACCAGGTCACAGCTGGATACTCAATCAAATTCGGATTCAACTGTTTTGAAGCCACCGAGCTTCGTTCATTCAGATCTTGATTGAAAGCCTGCACTGCCCAGTCATCGGAGACTGGCGGTAGCTCCATCCGTTCCATTTGAAAGCGAGATACAAATTCTCACGGCATCTCATTCTCCCTTTGCTTAATTTTGAAAACGTCGAATTTCCTCATTGCTACTTTGATGCACCGACATGTGCTTTTACAAAGGAGTCTGCTAGAATGGTGAATGAATCTATGGAGTTAGGATCTAAGTTGTGATACCACATCATGGCCCCCTTCGAGAGTGTTTCCCTGAACTTTTTCAGTAATAAGGACTCGATCTCGTTATTCTTTATATCGTTGCCCTTTACTGCGCAAGTGTAGGCAATAACGTGTTCATTGGGGTCTGAGGTCCCGCTTTGGGAGCTCCGACATTCTGAACTTCTTTGGAATGGGTTTCGGGGCCGCTTCCTCGGGGAAAAACCTTTGTATGAACTTCTTCAAATCTACACCTTTCAGGACCGGGGGTGCGCCCGAAATCTGGTCGACCCTGGAGTTGTAGGTCTCGACTTTCTTATCGTTGGGTTATATCATTTTCTCGCCCGATTCGATCCTTTTGGTGAGGTCCTCGAGCATTTTTACGATGACAGGGTCGGCTATCGATCCGTTATTGCTCGATCTCTCAAGTACCTGTTCGGCTGGGGGAGCTGTTCCCGGTGCTACCATGGTAGGTGTTTTCTGGTGACTTTGCAGTTGAGCAATAGCTAGCTTTTGTGCCTGCAACATTTCAAAAATAACATGAAGGCTAACCTCACGTTCTTACCTAGTTGGGGTTTTCTACGCTCCTTGTTGATCCCTTGGTGCACGCTCCTGTTAGTGTAGGAGCTTATATCGATGCGCTGGGCATCACGTGAGATCGTGTCCACGGGGATTGGCTCCGGTGCATTCCCAGGGTTTTATGGTGGCACAAAAACACTTGGAACAACCACACTGTTTTCCCCATAGTCCTCAAAATTGTTGTTTTCATCTTCGTTTACCGAGTTAGACATTTTGACCTAAAATCGAAGATCTTGGACAAGAAGAATGTGAAAGATAACTTGCGTTATATAGTAAAACCAGCAAGAAAATAATCACTATTATTTTTATCCCCATGGTGGGAACCAAACTATCTACCGTGAAAATGGTAATAACAATTAAATTTGTTGATGAGACTCTAAAAATACGTGATCTATTTTTATGCTAGTTTGTTAGGCAGTTGATGCTAAGCATACGAGATCTAAAGACGAAATGGAGTTAGGGAGAGAGCTATAATCAAATCGATAGGTTGGTTATTTGGGGCCTCGGGCTTGATGATTTTAGGCCTCGAGGTCGATCTCAGAGCTCTGCTACGAGCTACTAAAGGTGATCAGGGTAGGTCTAACAGTTATGAAATAATCAATGAAGGCTCTCTATGGCCAATGATGAATAATAAACGATGAACAAATGAAGACAATAAATGAAAGTAATAATATCAAGAGAGTGTATGAGAAAGCAAAGAGAGTGTTCTTCTATATTTCTTATGAAGCGGATGGGGAAACATAGTTTACAAAGTGCCAAGGATCTCCCTTATATAGGAAGGGAAATCCCAACATAGTATAAAATACATTAATGATAAAGAAAACGGGATGGGACAGCTGGTTAACTTCATGATGCAGGCTTAGACTAGCCTGTCAGATTTTGCTGGCCCCAGCTGCACTCTTCGGAAACTCCTCATTCCCATTGGGGTTATGGCCAACATTATCCCTAGGCCGTGTATGGATAGACCCCGGGGGGTACTCGGTCCGTGATCTCGAGCCTTCGAGGTGATCTTCTGAGACGCCTTATTAACGAGAAATTGGTTCCTCCTATTTCACCGTATACAATAATCACCAAAATGTTGTTTACTTTCTCTTCTTGGTCTATGTTTGGCTATAGAATACTTCTCTTCTTTCGGTTCAAGTTCAAGAGTTTCAACTTCAGGAATTTTAGCTTCTGGCTCAACTTCAGGAGTTTCAACGGTATTTTCCTCCAAAGTTGGTGAGCTTGGCTCAGAAGGAATGCCAATCCAACCTCCACTGCTTCTGTGTAGTCTTTCCTTTATCTGTATTACAAGAACTAGAAGACTCTTTTCTGGAATGTAACATAGAGGATTCATCAAAGGTTACATCTCTACTAATTATAAATTTTGGTGTCTTGGGAACAGGATACCATAGTCGATATCCTTTCACCCCATATGCATACCCAAGGAAAATGCATTTTTTAGCCCTTGGTTTCCATCATTTACATGCATGCATGCAGAGAATGCATGTAGGGCAACCAATTATCTTTAAATCAGAATAATTAGCAGGAGTACATGACCACATTTACTCTGGAATCTTGAAGTTCAAGGGTGCAAAAGGAGCACGGTTGACAATATAACAAGTTGTAAAGATAGCTTCTGCCCAAAAGGCGTTTGTCAACCCAACATTTGAAATCATGCGAGCCCTTTCCAAAAGAGTTATATTCATCCTTTATACCACACCTTTTTGTTGAAGTATCATTCTCGCAGTACAGTGTCGAGCAATTCCTTTATTCTTGCAAAATTTGTTGAATTTATCATTACAAAATTCTAAGCCATTAGCTGTTCTAAGACGCTTAACCTGTTTTCCTGTTTGCTTCTCAATAAAAACTTTTCATTGTTTGAAAGTTAAGAAAACATCACTTTTATTTTTCAGAAAATAAACCCAAACTTTCCTTGAATAATCATCGATGAAAGTTAACATATACCTAGAACCACCTTTTGATGGGGTACGTGAAGGACCCCAAAGATCTGAATGAACGTAATCCAAAGTACCTTTTGTTCTATGAATTGCTGGAGATTTGAAGCTGACTCTTTTCTGCTTCTCGAACACACAGTATTCACAAAATTCCATATTTCCGGTACTTTGGCCATATAAGAGTCCTCTTTTGCTGAGGGTGGAAAGACCTTTTCTACTCATATGCCCCAATCGCATATGCCACAATTTGGTGATGTCAGAATTGGATTTATCTGATGTTGAAACTGCAGCAACACCTATAACAATAGATCCCAATAGAGTATACAACGTACCAGATCTGCATGCTTTCATGATCACAAGAGCACCATGAGAAACTTTCAAAACTCCACCTTCACTTGCGTACTTGCACCCAAGAGATTCTAGAGTGCCCAAAGAGATGAGATTTTTCTTCAAGTGAGGAACGTGTCTAACGTCAGTGAGAGTTCTCACCACACCATCGTGCATTTTTAATGGGACAATACCTTTTTCAATAACTTTGCAGGCAGCATTGTTGCATATCAAGACAACTCCACCTCCAATAGATTTATATGTAGTAAATAAATTTCGATTGGGACGCATATGATAAGAACAACCCCAATCTAAAATCCACTCATTGTTAGATTTGAAACTATTATTAGTTGCTTAAAAAAAATAGTTCCCTCAGTCTCATCAGCAGCTACACTTGCTTCGACAGTGTCAGTATTTTTGTGCTTATTTTTCTTTTCTGTATGTTTTCCTTTGTTTTTTAATTTAAAGCATTTAGAAAAAATGTGACTTTTCTTATGACAGTATTTGCATATGACACTTATGTATCTGGATTTTTACCTTCATTTAGGTCTTCACTACTTGAATCTTTCTTATTGGATCTACCTCTTATGAACAAGCCTTCCCCTTTATTTCCACTAGTTTCCCCAATAATATCTCTATCTATTTGTTCTTTTGATTTCAAAATAGATTTGATATCCTTATAAGAGATATTATCCTTTCTATAAAGCATAGTATCGGTTATATGTTTAAACGACTGGGTTAAAAAAACAACCAATAACACAGCTTGATCCTCATCTTTGATTTCAGCACTGTGTTACTTAAATCCATAAGAAGATAATCAAAAGTATCAAGATGTGTAAGTATAGAGGTACCTTCAGCCATACGAAAACTGTAGAGTTTTTGCTTTAGGTAAAACCCGTTTTCTACTATTCTATTCATATTCAGGGTTTTCAATTTTTTCCATATGCCTTTGGCTGAGCTTTCTGTAGTAACTTCACGCAAAACCTCATTCGAGAGGTTTAAAATAATACATGCTTTTGCCTTTTTGTCAATAACGACAAACTCCTCGTCTGTTATTTTATCCGGTTTCTTCTCTTTTCCTTGCAGTGCCAAATCTAAGCCATCCTGAATTAGGATAGCTTACATCTTTAATTGCTACATTCCAAAGTTTGCACTCCGATCAAATTTCTCAACATAAGTCTTTGTTAGAGTCATATTGACTACTGAAACAAATCCGGTTAGATTCGACTCTAATACCAATTTGTTAGGATAGGAAAATCTGATAGTGCAGAATTTAGCCAAACAATGTTATAATGACAATAACAAAGACAATGTAAGTTGATAACAATGACAATTAAAGCATATAAAGAAGATACAAATTTAACGTGGTTCGGTCAAAGTGACCTACATCCACAAGCGGAGAGGAGCAAATTTACTATACCAATAAGAGTATAAAATTAGAGTAAATACTCTAATTAATCCCAAATACCCCCGAAAGAATAACCTCACAAGATCACTCCAAAGAAAGGGGATCACACAAGTGTTTCCCAACACTCAACTCTCTTACAAATAACTCTCAATAAAGGAGGAGAGAAAGAAACAAGAAATCAAGATTCAAGTCTTGTTGGTGTGTTGGAAATGAACTAATGAGTAATGACCCTTCCTTTTATAGGCATAAAAGCCTTGGCTTTCAAGCTGTAAAAGAAAAGATACAAGTTATGCAAATAATATCCACCACACAATGCAATACTTTTGACTCCAAAGAATATTACTAACAAAATCTGCTTTGCAAATAGACTTATGTTTATGTGAGATGAAATTCACTGGCCAAAATATTGGCCATATTACAAAGACAAGGAGCTCACCAAGTAAGCTAGCCCTCAACCCTGAATAGCCTTTTTTATCTACCTTAGGTTAGGGAGTAACCAAGTTACCTTATTCGTTTGTTGAAGTAAGATAAAATAACATCCAAGATCTTAACACATCATCCAATGATTTTCAAATTATGAAACATTTCATATTTACCTTCATATCACTCATACAAAATTAACCTCTTAAAGTAAATGGTTACACACCTTAAAAAGAAGGATCGAGAAACATTCAAAATCATTAATAAATTTAGGATGAAATAACTGATTAGCAGATATAGTGTATCCCACATAACGTGGGACTGAAGCTCATATGATTGATTTCACTTCTTCATCATTATCATCAATAATATAGGAAAGAAATGAACCAGAGATATAACTTATTCCACATAACATGGGATTGAAGCGTAGATTGATTATATCATCTATCATCATAAAGTGTAAAATGCAATCCGCTTTCAAATTTTGTTTATGGACCAGGTGTTGCTACACTTGCTGGAAAAAAAGCACTCTCAAATTAGCACAAAGAATGACTTGGAGTTTCTACCGTGCTATTGGGGCATCTAGTTATAACAAATGGAGTAAGATTCACAGCAAAACCGGAGATGACATTAGGGTGGCATCTAGGAAGAACTCAACAGATCCTGGGAATCCTATTGGCCTGATCTTATGTGCAGCCTATTTCTTGAAATCTACTATTTGATTTCTTAAGAGATGAAGCCTGGGAACATGAGGTTAGTTAATTTCATTAGCTCTACATGTATATATTTCAAAAGAAGCTTCTGCTGTGCTGTGTTACTTTGACATTGTGATTTTAATTTCTTTACCAAAGTGGAATATCATGCCAAACGGAGGCCAAGTGAAGTGCATTGCAAATTTTGCAACGGGTCAGGGTAGAGGAAATGCAGTTGGAATTCAAGTGAGTCACCTCTTTGGGAAGAACTAAATTTTATTTACACCTCTTTTCATTTTCCTTTCTCTTTTCCAAGATGCACATGAAGCAAGAAGGAATAAAACATTGGTACCGCCTGAAATTTCCTAATGCAGATTGTGATATTGTACTCAGGCAATGAAATTGAAAGAAGACTCGTGGATCCTCCAAGATACCTGCATGAATGCTTATGAATCCACAGTCGTCTATGCCCCCATCGACATTGTAAGCATGAAATCTATCATGACAGGCAGTGACTCAAGCAATGTTGCAGTGTTACCTTCAGGTTTTTCAATTCTTCCTGATGGCCTCGAGTCTAGGTCTTTGGTTATAATTTCTATACCAGAGGGAAAATGTACAGAAGGAGGATCCCTGCTAACAGTTCTATATCAAATTCTTACTAGCAAATCTCTAGCTGCAAAACTTTGTACAGAATCTGTTGAATCAGTTAACAATCTCATATCATGTACACTGCACAGGATCAAGACAAGTTTGCAATGTGAAGATGGGTAGTTTATTCTTGTAGGCACAGAGATGCTAATTTCATTTTATAGATAATACAGTTTTCCTCCTCAATCCTTTTCATCTAAATAGAAGATAAAAAGGATTTCATAGGTTGGTTCCAGCTCCGGTTATAGTAAATTTTCACTCAGTCAGATAAGGACTTGTCTATTCTAACATATATGGACTGATGTGATGCTATCAGGTAACAACCATCAAGGAAACTTAAAAGAATGCTGAATTGTATATAACTTTCAACTATCCTTGTGTATTAATCTTCTTTCCTCTTGACTTTCTTGTATTGTGGCGAAACTTATAAAATTACCCTCAATTCTGGTTTTAGTTTTTGCTGGTAGTCAAATTGTGGGATCTATTTGAATAAAAGAATAAGAAAAAGAAAAAGGAAACAAAATGATTAGAAGAAATTGCGGCTATGGACGATGAATCTATGTTTAAGGATGGCAATGGGGCGGTGCGTATGCGGGGAGGGGCGGGTTTGAACGTTAGCGGAGCAGGGAGGGTTTGAGATTTTGCGGTTGCAGGGCAGGGGGATCAATTTTTAAATTAAAAAAAATGCAGGGTAGGGCGGGTCGCGGGTGGGGATTTAATTTTTAAAGGCTAAATAATATTTAAGTTGGTGGAAGACATATGGGATTTAACGAGCAATAGTTAATTGAGGGTTTAGCGTTAGTGTTAAGGAAATAGAGAAGTGGGTGGGGGTGCCAGAAGAGAGAAGTGAAATGAAGAGAAAAGATAAAAGAGATTTTGACTCAAAAGAAAATATAAAATAAAATAAAATAAAGGAGAGGAAAAATCTGACTTGCACGTGTTTGGTTTGACTGAATAGTTTCAATGATATACTCCCTCATTTACAATTTGTTCATTATAGATAGGTATATTTGTAAATAATTAACTTTATACTTTATATTTTATTTTTGACAAAAAATTATTACAAATTTTTTTTTATTAAAAATAAAAAATAAAAAAAATGCGGGTGCGGGGAAGGTGAACGCGGGTGGAGTGTGGAACGGGTAAATACGGGTTTAAATATTATGCGGGAGGGTTTAAATTTCATGGGTTCAGACAGAACCCGCTTCACACCGCACCGCCTGCCATTCCTATGTTTTGATTTACAAGTTGCCAAAACTTGTTGTGGCCTATTACAAATTGCAATGCAAATTGCAAAGAGATAAACCATTTTGAGTGGTCCAATGGTTGGCAAGTTTTGCTATAAATAGCAGGCTTCATTCTTCATTTTAAGTACATCAAATCGAGAGAAGCAATAGAGAGTTAGAGAGAGTAATCCACAGATTATAGTCCGTGATATAAATAGTGAGTAGGAGTAATATTGCAGTGAGGTATTTAAAATAAAGAGTGTTATTTCTTTCGAAGTTATAGTAGTCTTTTGACACTACTAAGTTATAATATTATAGCGGTAATATTGCTCTAGTGGGGTATTGTATTTTATCCCGTTAAAATATTTGGTGTCGTTGTTACTCTCTTGTGTTATTGTTATTTATCGTGGATATTATTCCTGGGAGGAATTATTATATTGTATCCCAACAACGTGGTATTAGAGCCATGGCGAATAATGGTCCGTTGTCCTTTCAGTATCCCCGTCTCACAAAAGATAATTATGAGAAATGGTGTCTACGTATCAAAGCCACTCTTAGCTCCTAGGATGTTTGGGAAATCGTAGATAGAGGGTATGCAAAACTCGATAATGAGGAATCTCTGCCTCAAAATGAAAAAGACGTCTTGGCAAAGACAAGGAAGAAGGATCAACAAGCATTCACGCTCATCCACCTATGTTTGGATGATGCCATGTTTGAGAAGGTGGCAGATGTTACCACCTCAAAAGAAGCTTAGGAGATTTTACAAAATTCTCTTCAAGAAGTTGATAAGGTGAGGAAGGTAAAACTTCAAACTTTAAGGGATGATTTTGAAGTTTTAAAAATGAAAGAATCCGAATGCATTTTAGATTATTGTTCAAAAGTGAAGGCTGTTATAAATCAACTAAGAAGATATGGGGAGGACATAGAAAATGTCCGTGTGGTAGAAAAGATCCTTCGCACTTTAACACCAAAATTTGATTTTGTGGTGTGTTCTATTGAGGAGTCTAAAGATTTTGACTCTATGACGGTGGAGCAATTGGAGGGTTCTTTACAGACCCATGAAGAAAAGATCAAAAGGAGACAAGAAGTGTCATTGGAGCAACTTCTTAAAACTCAGGCATCCTTCAAGGATTATGGAGGTGAAAAGAGCTATCGAGGAAACACACGAGGCCGAGGCCGTGGCGGTCATGGAAGAGGAAAAAGTAATGGTAATAACTTCAACAATGAAGTTAAAATGCACCAAATATTCAGAGGTCGTGGTCGTGGACAAAGTAGAGGAAGAGGACGTGGCTACTACCAAGAAAATAATGGACAAAGGTATGACAAATCAAATATTGAGTGTTATAATTGTCATAAATTTGGCTATTACTCTTGGAAATGTCATAGCAATGTTGAAGAAAAAGCTAACCTTGTTGACGACAAGAAAGATGAATATGAATCAACGTTGTTGATGGCACTCAAGGAAGAAGATAAGAATGATTGCAACTCGTGGTATTTGGACAATGGAGCAAGCAATCATATGTGTGGATGCAAAGAAAAGTTTGTGGAGATCAATAAAATGGTGAGAGATAATGTGTCCTTGGGAGATACCTCAAAGATTCAAATCGAAGGGATAGGTACGATTCTGATCTCCTGTAAAAATGGCGACCACAAATTAATTCAAGATGGTAACAACTTCATCAAAGTTAATTGGTTCACTGTCAGCAAAGAGACAACATAAAAAATCAAAATTAGTAACTTCTTCTGTGTCCTCATAGAGCTCTTGAATACTCCTTGTCCTTTGCGACTATTCATTTGAACTTTCTTGAGAAGAGGGAGATACAATATTGGTTGGAGAAGGAGCTGGAGTTGTATCCTGCACAGGTTTCAAGGTCTCTGGTTCTTCTTCATCACCAAAGTATGGAAGAAAATCATATGAAGTTTCTTCTTGAGCTTCCCAATTCCATGCCAATTCTTCATCAAATTCAACATCGTGACTTACCACCACCTTGCCACTGCTTGGGTTGTATAATTTGTAGCCTTTTGAAATCGTATCATAGCCAACAAATACATGCTTGACACTTCGATCGCCAAGCTTTGATCTCCCTTGATGTGGCATGAGCATAGGCTATGCTCCCAAAGATTCTCAAGTGCTTGACACTTGGCTTTCTTCCACTCCATGCTTCTCGAGGGGTTTGATCTCTAACATTCTTTGTTGGAGATCTATTATTTAAATAAACTACACAAGAAATAGCTTCGGCCCAAAATTCCTTGGGCATACTTTTAGCTTTCAACATACATCTAGCCATATTAAGAATTGTTCGATTCTTTCTCTCTGCAACTCCATTTTGTAGGGGTGAATAAGGTACCGTTAGAGGGCGACAAATTCCATGAAACTGGCAAAAATCATTAAATTCGTTTGAAATGAATTCGCCTCCTCCATCGGACCTTAGAGCTTTAATTTCATAGTCATTTTCTTTCTCCACAAGTACTTTGAAAATTTTAAAAGCAGCAAAAGCTTCAGATTTTTGGTTCAAGAAATAAACCCAAGTCTTTCTACTAAAGTCATCAATGAAGAGCAGAAAGTACTAACTTTTACCAAAGGAAGGTGGATTGATTGGTCCATACACATCAATGTGAACAAGCTGGAGCGGCTTGGTTGATCTTGACATGGCCTCCTTTGGAAAACTCCTCCTTGAATGTTTTCCAAGAAGACAAGCTTCACACAGTTGATTTGGATGGTATCCCATGTACCATGTTCTTTTATACCATTGATTTGAGCGTTTCAAAATTCAAGTGCCCAAATCACATGTGCCAACATTATGATTCATCTTGCACATTAGCCTTCAAACACTTTGCATCAATTGTTTTATGATTCAGAGAAAATAATCTATTCTTTGCCATATGCACTTTAGCAATTAGAATTTCACTTGAATCTCTAAGCCAAAGATGCATATTTTTCATGTGGATGTCATATTCCTTTTCAAGAAGTTGGCCCAAACTCAAAATATTACTTTTTAATTTTGGCACATAACAAAAGGTGGAGATAAGCCATGGAGGAGGAGATTGAGTCAATAAAGAAGAACAACACTTGGGAGTTAACAACTTTTCCCAAGAGTCATCGAGCAATTGGAGTGAAATGGGTATACAAGACAAAGAAGAATGTTGATGGAGATATGGATAAATACAAGGCACAACTTGTGGCTAAAGGGTACAAGCAAAGGCAAGGCATTGACTATGAAGAAGTCGATGCACTTGTTGCCCGCATGGAGATAATTCGTTTGCTGATCTCTTTGGTGGCGCAAATGAAGTGGAAAATCCATCAACTAGATGTAAAGTCAGCCTTCTTGAATGGCTATCTTAAAGAAGAAGTCTATGTTGAACAACCATTGGGCTTTGTGGTCAAAAAACATGAAGATAAAGTGTTGAAGTTGAACAAAGCTTTATATGGATTGAAGCAAGCCCTGCGAGCATGGAATAATTGCATCGACAAGTATTTTCAAGACAATGGGTTTACTCGTTGTCTCTATGAATATGCTTTTTATCTTAAAGTTCATACTAATGGAGATATCTTGCTTGTTTGTCTTTATGTTGATGATCTTATTTTCACGGGTAATAACCCAAATTTGTTTGAAGCTTTTAAGAAAGATATGTCTCGTGAGTTCGAGATGACATACGTAGGGCTCATGTCATAATAGTTGGGCCTAGAAGTGAAGCAGATGGAGGATGGAATTTTTATCTCTCAAGAAAGCTATACAAAAGAGATATTGAAGAAGTTCAACATGCTCGATTGCAACCCCGTGAACACGCCGATAGAGAGTGGGACAAAATTGTCCAAGTTTGATGAAGGAGAAAAAATGGATCCCACATTTTTCAAAAGTCTAGTGGGAAGTTTGAGGTACTTGACTTGTACCAGGCCAGATATACTCTTTACAATTGGAGTATTAAGTCACTTCATGGAAGCTTCTACCTCCACTCATTTGAAAGTCACTAGAAGAATTCTTTGTTACCTAAAAGGTACAATCGACTTTGGATTATTGTATTCCTCTTCTAATGGTTTCAACCTTATGGGATTTTATGATAGTGATTATGCGGGAGATATTGATGATACAAAAAGTACAACTAGTTTTGTATTTTTCTTGGGTGATTCTAGTATTTCTTGGAGTTCAAAGAAACAGTGCATTGTTACTCTCTCGACCTGTGAAGCTGAATATGTAGCAGCAACGACATGTACATGTCATGCTATTTGGTTGAGAAGATTATTGAAGGAGCTCAATTTGCCACAAATTGAAGCTACGGAGATTTGTATTGACAACAAATCTGCACAGGCACTCGCAAAGAATCCGGTGTATCATGATCGAAGCAAGCATATAGATAAAAGGTATCACTTCATCAGAGAATGCATTGCCAAGAAGGAAATCGAGCTCAAATATGTGAAGTCTCATGATCAAGTTGCAGATATCTTTACAAAGCCTCTCAAGTTTGAAGATTTCCAGAGATTGAGATCTTGTCTTGGAATGAAAAGGAAAAATCAAAATTAAGGGAGAGATTTGTGGGATCCATATTAAATAAAAGAATAAGAAAAAGAAAAAAGAAACAAAATGATTAGAAGAAATTACGGCTATGGACAGTGAATCTATGTTTTGATTTACAAGTTACAACCTATATTAAATAAAAGAATAAGAAAAATAAAAAGGAAACAAAATGATTAGAAGAAATTGCGGCTATGGACGGTGAATCTATGTTTTGATTTACAAGTTGCCAAAACTTGTTTTGGCCGGTTACAAATTGCAATGCAAATTGCAAAGAGATAAACCATTCTGATTGGTCCAATGGTTGACAAGTTTTGCTATAAATAGCAGGCTTCGTTCCTCATTTTGAGTACACCAAATCGAGAGAAGCAACAAAGAGTTAGAGAGAGTAATCCATAGATTATAGTCTGTGAGATAAATAGTAAGTGGGAGTAATATTGTAGTGAGGTGTTTAAAATAAAGAGTGTTATTTCTTTCAAAGTTGTAGTAGTCTTTTGACACTACTAAGTTGTAATATTATAGTGGTAATATTGCTCCGATGGGGTATTGTATTTTATCTCATTAAAATATTTGGTGTCGTTGCTACTCTCTTGTGTTATTGTTATTTATCGTGGATATTATTCCTGAGTGGAATTATTCTATTTTATCCCAACACAAACATCTTTTAGATAATAAAAATATGTTGAGGCACCCAAATATCTTAAAATCCAATCAACTAAAGAACGAGTAGAGAACTAGCCAACTTATATCATTTGGTGGTGAAGCTGCAAGCACTAAACAGAGTAAAATAAAATACTTGAAATATAAAAATATTAGTTGCATTTTAGACCTGGGCCATGAAATATAAGGTACATTTTTGGATAGTTTGCATATTTCATTCATTTAGGGTCTTCTGGGATTTCATCAAAGTCTTCGAAGTGTCAACATTCCTCTAATTCTTGTATGCAAGTATGAACACAGTTTTTATTGTAGAAAGATTGCATGGAGGGCATAATATAGTACAAGACTTAAGCTAGCACTTCAATCTCTCTCTCTCTCTCACACACACACACACCTGATCTTGGTGGACAGAGTTGGCCAATACATTGGGTGTTACAGATGATGTAAAGTAATGACTAAAAAACTGGAAATTCATTATCTAAATGTTAGTATCGGAATCTTGGGTAGTGCGGAATTTAGCCAAACAACGTTATAATGATAATAACAAAGACAATGCAAGTTGATAACAATGACAATTAAAGCATATAAAGGAGACACCAATTTAACGTGGTCCGGTCAGTGTGACATACGTTCACAAGCGGAGAGGAACAAATTTACTACAGCAACAAGAGTACAAAAGAGAGTACAAAATTAAAATAAATACTCTAATTAATCCCAGATACCCCCCAGAGAATAATCTCGCAAGATCCCTCCAAAGAAAAGGGATCACACAAGTGTTTCCCAACACTCAACTCTCTTACAAAATACTCTCAATTACTATAGGAGGAGAAAGAAAGACAAGAGAGAAAAGTTCTTGAATTTGATGTATCTAAAATGAACTAATGGCCTTTCTTTTTATAGGTAAAAAAGCCTTGGCCTCTTAGTTGTAAAAGAAAGATACAACTTGTGTAAATGATATCCACCACACAATGCAATATTTTTGGGTCCCAAAAAATAGTGCCAACAAAGTCTACTTTGCAATATTTGAGGGACTTCACTAGCCAAAATATTGATCATATAACAATTCTCCACCTTGACCTAATTTTGGCTGATATAATAAATTTGCTCCACCCTATCTGCAAAAGCCCCAATGGGCATATGTCAAAATTTAAGGCCATCAAAATCAGACAAATTGACTGATACCGAAATTGTAGTAGGGCCTATAACAGTGGATCCCAATAAAGTATACAACGAACCAGATCTGTGTGCTTTCATGATCACAAGAGCACCTTGAAATTTTTTCAAAACTCCACCTTCATCAATGAATTTGCACCGAAGGGATTCTAAAGCGCCCAAAGATATGAGATTGTTTCTTCAACTCAGGAACATTCTAAATCTGTGAGAGTTCTCACCACACCATCATGTATTCTGATCTAAACTGTACCTTTGCCAATAACATTACAAGTAACATTGTTACCCAATTGGACAACTCCACCTTCTACTAAATCATATGTAGAAAACAAGTCCTTGCTGGGACACATATGATATGAACAATCGGAATCTAAAATACACTCACTATCTGATCTGAACTAGTTTCTGTTGCTAAAAATATAGTTCCATCAATCTCATTAGTTGCTACACTAGCTTCGGCGGTGTCAGTATTTTTGTGCTTATTTTTCCTTTCCTTATGCTTTTCTTTATATTTCAGCTTATAGAATTCGGAGATAATGTGAACTTTCTTATGACAATAGCGACACTCTATATTATTGTATATGGATTTTGAGTTGGATTTACCCGTAACAAACAAGCCAACTTCCGCTTGAGTTCCACTAGCTTCCGAGTAATATCACTATCTATCTGTTTTTTTTTATTTTAAAATATATTTAATATCCTTATAAGAGATATTATCCTTTGCATAAAACATAGTATCTCTTATATACTTAAAAGATGGGGGTAGAGAACAAAGCAGTAACACGGCTTGATCCCCATCTTTAATTTCAGCATCTACATTATTGAAATCCATAAGAATAGAATCAAAGGTGTTAAGATAAGAGAGAATAGAGGTACCTTTACCCATACGAATTGTATAAAGCTTCAGCTTCAGCTAAAGTCTATTTTTCATTGTCCTTTTCATATATAAGGTTTTCAATTTTTCCCACATGCCTTTGGCTGTGGCTTCTACAAAAACTTCAAGTAAAACCTCATTTGAGAGATTTAAGATGATATCTGATTTTGTCTTTTTATCGATGACGGCAAACTTCTCGTCCGTCATTTTATCCGACTTCTTCTCCTTTTCTTGCAACGCCAAGTCTAAGCCATCCTGAATTAGGATAACTTCCATCTTTAATTGACATATTCCGAGGTTTACACTTCGGTCAAATTTCTCAACATAGGTCTTTGTTAGAGTCATTTTGGCTATTGAAACTAACCCGGTTAGATCCGGCTCTGATACCAATTTGTTAGGATCGAGAACTCGGGTAGTGCGGAATTTATCCAAACAACGTTATAATGAAAATAACAAAGGCAATGCAAGTTGGTAACAACGATAATTAAAGCATATAAAGAAGACATTAATTTAACGTGGTCCAGTCAGTGTGACCTGCACCCACAAGCGAAGAGGGGCAAATTCACTATAGCAACAAGAGTACAAAAGAGCGTACAAAATTAAAGTAAATACTCTAATTAATCCCAAATACCCCTAAGAGAATAACCTCACTAGATCACTCCAAAGAAAGGGGATCACACAAGTGTTTCCCAACACTCAACTCTCTTGCAAAATACTCTCAATGACTAAAGGATGAGAAAGAAAGACATGAGGGAAAAGCTCCTGAATTTGGTATGTCTAAAATGAACTGATGGCCTTTCTTTTTATAGATAAAAAATTCTTGGCCTCTTAGTTGTAAAAGAAAGATACAACTTGTGCAAATGATATCCACCACATAATGCAATATTTTTGGGTCACAAAGAATATTGCCAACAAAGTCTATTTTACAAATAAGCTTATACTATGTGAGGGACTCCGCTAGCCAAAATATTGCCATATTATATGAAACATATATAACTTGAGTTATATGATAATGAGATGCATAGCAGGAACTGAAAGACGAAAGTTCAAAAAGCTAAATACAGATTGTAAGTGTCAAAAGAGCTCTCACACTAATTTTGTTGCTGACATTCCAATGGAAGTCCAAGATCCTAACCTGAGGCTGATGGATTTGAATTAGGAGAATGAAAGTTGAAGGAGAGGAGAGATTATAGACACTGGCAAAGTGGCGAATTCGGGATGTGTGGGGTGGGGTGGGGTGGAGTGGGGGTTGGCAGGGGGTAGGGGTGCTTTTCAGGTTATTTAGGTCGTCGAGCCAATTATGGTCTGCAACTGCAAATCTTTTATGCTAAATCCTCTCTCTTCCAATATATTGATTTATTCATTTTCCATTTTTGTTACACGTTTATTCTTGTGAAATTATTTCATGCTATTGCGTTAAAAGAAATATGATGTCCAAGACTATTGGTAGCTGGGTATATCAAATATCGCTGATCTAACATAATTTGTATCTGGTGGACGAAGCAAACAAGTTATTAATTCAATTGAACTCAATAATTTTATTACAGAATTTAAATATGTACGTAAAAAGTTATCAAAACTTCAATAAATATTATATTTTGAACCATATTAATTTTAGAAATGTAACAGATTGAATGTAACACCATAAAAGATGAATGCATAAAATTAAAATTTGAATCTTCCTTTAAAAGCTAGCACGACGCTGACCATACAGAAAAATTCAGAACGCAGAGCAACATTTTCCTATATATTAGAAGAGCTAGTGGTTTCGACATGTGTGTTTAGTGGAATTTAATTCAGATTTGAGGGCAATTTAATCATTTTATCTATTAGATAACTGGAGGACTAATGCAGACTATAGAGATCCTGACATGGAAATGGGAGGCGATAAACATGGACTTTGTCACGGGTTTACCTCGTTCTCATCGTAAGTCTGATTCCATATGGGTAATAGTCGATAGGCTCACGAAATCAGCTCATTTCCTATCGGTCAGATCTACATATACAGCAGAAGATTATGCAAAGTTATATATCAAAGAGATAGTGCAACTATACGGAGTACCAGTATCTATTATATCTGATCGTGGGGTCCAGTTTACAACACATTTTTGGAGGTCATTTCATAGAGGTCTAGGAACTCAGGTGAATCTCAGCACAGTTTTTCATCCACAGACTGATGGACAAGCCGAGCGCACAATTCAGACGCTCGAGGATATGTCACGAGCATGTGTATTAGATTTTAAGAGAAGTTTGGATAAACATCTACCTCTTATCGAGTTTGCATATAATAACAGTTACCACTCTAGTATCCATATGGCTTTGTACGAGGCTTTGTATGGGAGCAGGTACAGATCTCTTATAGGGTAGTTTGATGTTGGAGAATTTGGATTACATGGGCCAGACCTGGTTCAGCAAGCCATAGAAAAAGGAAAGCTTATCTGTGATCGACTATTGACAGCTCAGAGTCATTAGAAGTCATATTCTAACGTACGGCGACGAGATTTAGAGTTCAGGGTTAATGATTCGGTATTCTTAAAGGTGTCACCTATAAAGGGTTTGATGAGGTTTGGCAAGAAAGGCAAATTTAGCCCACGGTATATTGGGCCTTCTAGGATCATTCGGAGAGTGGGCCAAGTAGCTTATGAGTTTGAATTTCCCTCAGAATTAGAGTCTTTCCATCCGGTTTTTTACGTATCTATGTTACGAAAGTGCATTCGCGATCCTACCCGAATGGTTCCCACGGATGACGTACAGATTATAGAGGACTTTTCATACGAGAAAATTTCGATTGCCGTCCTAGACCGACAAATTCGCAAGCTATGGAATAAGTAGGTAGCCTCCGTGAAGGTACTCTGGATAAACAACAATGTGGAAGAAATGACTTGGGAGGCCGAGGAAGACATGAAGTCTAGATATCCCTTCTTATTTCCTCCTCCAAAGAAGGATTCTACTGACACGTCATAACCATAAGGTACATGTATGAATTCTTGTGTTGGTTATTTTCATTGGTCATATGAGGCCGTTGTTACAAAGGCGACTCTACCAAAGTTATATAGATCCCGGGGAGTTGAACATTCAAGGACGAATGTTTCTAAGGGGGGAATGATGTTACATCTCGCGTTTTCGTATGTTAAAAGTTTCATCTTCAGTTAATCGACGTAGACTCGGGGATAAGATTATCTTGAGGTTAACGTATTTATGCTATTCGTAACAAGCAATAAGTAAGTGTTATAAAGGATAAAGGGCACATGAATTAAAGAAAACGATTTTCGTTGAAGGTTGCCGATTGGGATAAAATACGGGTCGAGTGATAATACCTGATAATTATGGACTAGTACCATGCCAGGTACCATATGACCACGGTAGTATGATGTATAAAGTATATTTAAAATGAGTAGTATTCTTAGGTAATTTTAGATAATTCTTAATTATATGGGTAATTGGTTAATTACCGGATAACGGAACATTACCTAGTTAATTAATGAATTATGAGATAAGCCTAAACCCCCCGCCCCCCCAAGAAAAATAACGTGGCAGCACTAGCTAACCACATAAAATGACTAAATAGTCATATAATCCTAGGTGGCTATCTAAGATTTATTTGAATTAATAAGTAAAAGACTTATTAACTGTCTTGTTCCATTTCATTTAAACTAATAACCAAACGTCCATAATCCCAAAAGCAAGAAACATACATCTTTTTCCTAGTTCAAAACACTTCAAATAACATAAGCTTAATTCCATCCAATTTGCGATTCCAAATTCAATTCCAGCAAGAATTTTAGAGTTTTAGCAACGGAGGAATTTTGCGGTTTTAAAGAAGTACAGTGCAACTTTTTTCAAGAATATCACGAATTTTTCCTTACTCTACGTATGTTAAGGCTATCCTTTCTTTCTCTTTGGCATGATCCAAATTATATAGAAGAAACGAGCAAACGCACAGTTTTCATAAACGACTTTATTCATAGAAATACTAGGGGTCTCTTTGTTCTTGATTCCCCATGTGATATATTATTATATCTTCTGTTCATGGGTCTTAAAATAATACGCAGTTGATAAAGTTTATCCGAAAAGAATATTGAGATTTTTAATATATTTTCATGCATTTTATTCGTTTATGCTTGTACATTGACCCATGATCAGATGGCGTTATATACGCGTATTTATATGTATATATTTATGTATACAGGATATGAAAAAAAGGTTACGGCATTATATACGCACCACCACCTGATCAGTTGGTATATGTAGATGATGTTGCCCATAGTGTCCGAGATGATATGATAAGATGCCCTCAAAGGCTTGATGATATTATGTACACTCATACCTATGCATGACACGACATTTATATGCATGTGCATAACATTATAAGTATTTCAAAATTTACAAAGTTATTCAGATTTACAGATGGATTTCTTTATTCCATGTTTCATCTATGCCTTTTACGTACAGATTTCATGCCTTACATACTCAGTACATTTTTCATACTGGCACGTTATTTCCTGGGGCCTGCGTTTCATGCCCGCAAGTACATGTAGGCAAGCTGACGGTCCCCCTCCTTAGTATCCTTGATCAGCGAGAGTTGGCATGCTCCACTTGATCTGTAGCTGCTTTTGATTTTGGTACGATACATTTGTATACAAATATGGGTATGATGTATCTCAGTCCCATCTTTGTACAGTTGTATTTTTATTAGAGGTCTGTAGACAGTTATATACAGTTGAATAGTATGTAGCCTTGTCGGCTTTCAATTTGGGTATATAGTTGTCTATCGTGGCCTTGTCGGCTCACCCATTGTAATCCGCACGTATATGTATATATGTCTTTTGGACAGGTTTCCTTTATGTATGTTATTCTCGTAATTCAGTAGATGTTAATCAGGTTTATAGCTTAGACGCATGCTTAGGGGTGTTCGACGGATAGGACTCGGGCACCCGTCGGGGCCCTTCGGTTTGGGTCGTGACACCAAACTAGAGTAAGAATTTAAGAAGTAAATGTGGAAGCAATAATAACTAGAAATTGAACGACTAGAATTAAAGTGCAAAAAATAAAGGATATGGGGAAATTCAAGGAAAGAATTCCAAGAACTTCCAAGAATGCAAGTTCTATAGCCTTGACAAGATCCAAGCAACAACGTTTTGATTTATTGAAGAAATCAAACGCCTTTACTTAAGAACAAATCAAAAATAATAGATTCATATTTTGACCGCTTTATGAGTAACTTAAGACAATAATTAATAACTAGTATTAATCGCCTTCTAAGAATACCATAAAAGAATCAATGATATCACAATAAAGAAGTTATCTTACTACCTTGAACTATGAACTAGTAAAGGTTGGATATAAATCTCAAAGCATAAGAAATAAAAGTTCAAAAGAACTCTCAAAGTATAATATTATTAATCAATAACGAAGTACCATAATGAATGAAAGGAATTCCTATTTATAGGAGTAAAAAGTCCTTAAAACTAAGTAGGGTGGCTGCCAAGGCAAACCCCAACTTGGAGGCTAAGCTAAATACTAGAAAACCTAATAAAGACTAATAAAAATAAGAGGGTGGGCGGCCAAATCCCTTTAGGGTAGATTTGGGCCTTAAAACTACTAGTTTGGGCCATTGGTTTGGACTCCAATTGGGCTCCTTTTGAAATACCCCCTTTTGGACCTCTTTTAAGCTCTTCTGGGTTCCTTTTGGTGGACTTCAAGGGCTGATATTGGGACCCAATCTTCCTCCTCTTGGACTTCAATTTGGGCCACCAAATAATTATAAAACTTGGAAAATTTATCTCCTTTGATCTTGAGCTTTTCCTCTACAATTAAAAGCTTCTTTATTTGCCATTGAAGTCCAGCATCCTTAATCTGCAATTCTTTAGCTTGAGATCTTGTAAATGGCCTTCTTGGAGCTTCCAAAACTCTATCCTTGTCCTTGATGCTATCATTCCCCTCTTCTTGAAAAGAATTCGTCCCTGAATTCGATCCTATATCAAACAAAGACAAGTCAGCAACATTGAATGTAGCACTTACTTGAAACTCACCAGGAAGGTCCAGCTTATAAGCATTGTCTCCAATTATTTCAAGGACTTGAAATGGGTCATCTCCTCTAGGATGCAACTTTGACTTCCTTTTGGAAGGAAATCTCTCCTTCCTAAAATGAACCCAAACTAAATCTCCAGGTTGAAAAACAACTTGTTTTCGACCCTTATTCTTTCTCAAGGTAGTTTGCTCATTTTTCTTCTCAATTGCAAGACTTGTTTGCTCGTGACTATTTTTCATCATTTCAGCCTTTGTACTACCATCAAGATTAGAAATATTATTAGTAGGTAATGGTAATAAATCAAGGGAAGTAAAGGGATTAAAACCACAAACAACCTTAAAAGGAGACATACCTGTAGAAGAATAGATTGTTCTATTGTAAGCAAATTCAATCATATGTAAGTGATCTTCCCAAGAAGTTAATTTACCTTTCAAAATAGCCCTCAACATGTTTCCTAAGGTTCTATTAACTACTTCAATTTGTCCATCGGTTTGTTGGTGACAAGAAGTAGAAAACAACAATTTAGTGCCTAACTCCCCCCCCCCCAAAATACGCGCCAAAAGTGGCTCAAAAACTTAGCATCCCTATCATTAACAATAGTTCTAGGTATACCATGCAATTTAACAACTTCTTTTACAAATAGATCAGCAACATGTGAAGCATCATTAGTCTTTAAACAAGGAATAAAATGAGCCATTTTGGAGAACCTATCTACCACAACAAATATACTATCCCTACCATATCTTGTTCTAGGCAAACCTAACACAAAATCCATAGAAATATCAATTCAAGGTGAAGTAGGAACAGGTAATGGCGTGTAAAGATCATGTAGTAACACTTTAGATTTAGCTTGTTTACATTCCAAACATTGTGCACACACTCTTTCAACATCTTTTCTCATGCCAGACGCCTAGCCAAAAGAAATTTTCAGCAAATATGTCTAGTGTTTTTATGACTTCAAAGTGACCCATAAGCCCTCCACAGTGTGTTTCCCTTACAAATACTTCACGTAAAGAGTAATTAGGGATACACAACTTATATTCCTTAAAGAAACCCATCTTGAATATTAAACCTCTCAAAACGACCCAACTTACAATCTGCAAAAATTTTGCCAAAATCAACATCATTAGCAAAAAGTCCCTTGATTTGATCAAAACCCATCAATTTAGAAGTCATAATAGTAACTAAGACATACCTTCTTAAAAGTGCATCAGCAACAACATTCTCTTTCTCTTGTTTGTAAGAAATTACATAAGGAAAAGTTTCAATAAATTCAACCCACTTAGCATGCCTCCAACTAAGCTTACCTTGACTCTTCAAGTATTTCAAGGATTCATGGTCAGTTTTAATGACAAACTCTCTTGGCCACAAGTAATGTTGTCATGTGGCTAAAGTCATTACCAAAGCATATAGCTCTTTGTCATAAGTGGAATAGTTCAATGTGGCTCCACTCAACTTCTCACTAAAGTAGGCAATAGGTTTAGAATCTTGTATCAAAACAACACTTATTCCTTTGCCAGAAGCATCACATTCAATTTCAAAAAATTTAGAGAAATTAGGCAATTGTAACAAAGGAGTAGAACATAACTTTTCTTTCAACAAGTTAAAAGAATCATCTTGTTCTTTTCCCCATGTAAAAATCATTTTTAATAACTTCAATTAAAGGAGAAGAAATGGTGCTAAAGTCTTTCACAAACATCCTATAAAAACTAGCAAGTCCATGAAAACTCCTAACTTCAGTTACACTCTTAGGTTTAGTTCATTCCTTTATTGCTTTTATTTTCTCTTCATCAACCTCAACTCCTTTAGAACTAACTACAAAACCCAAGAAAATCAAACGATCCATATAAAAAGTACACTTTTTAAGATTAGCAAATACAATTTGCTTTCTAAGAACTTCAAAAACTAGTTTTAGGTATTCTACGTGCTCCTCTAAAGTATTAGAAAAGATCAAGATATCATCAAAGTACACTACAACAAATTTTCCATGAAAATCCTTAAAGATATGATTCATTAATCTCATAAAAGTGCTAGGTGCATTAGTCAAGCCAAATGGCATAACTAACCACTCATAAAGCCCATATTTGGTCTTAAAAGCAGTTTTCCATTCATCTCTGGGATTCATTCTAATCTGATGGTAATCACTTTTTAGATCAATTTTAGAAACGATTTTGGATTGATGTAATTGATCCAACATGTCATCAAGACGAGGAATAGGATGACGATACTTTACGGTTATCTTGTTGATTGCTCTACAATCCATGCACATCCTCCAAGTTCCATATTTTTTGGGTAGCAATAGGACAGGAATAGATCAAGGGCTCATGCTCTCTCTCACAAAGTCTTTCTCAAGTAACTCCTCAACTTGCCTTTGAAGCTCTTTTGTCTCTTTTGGATTACTCATATAAGAAAGCCTATTTGGGATTTATGATCCATGCACAAAATCAATTTGATGCTCAATGCCACGTAAAGGTGGCAATCCATTAGGAATATCTTCAAAAAATATATCTTCAAAACCATGCAAAAGAGAAGAAATACTACTTGGCAAAGAAGAAGTTAGTAACCCATAATTAATCAAAGCTTCTTTGTAAGTAAGTAGTATTATGGGCAACTGATAACTAGAAATTTTAATACATTTTATACTCCTTCTTGCTTAAGTTTTGATTAGAAATGTGTACAAAATAGTCCCAAAGGCTAACAAGTTGTGCTTGATTGCAGGTTTGATCAATAAGGTGACAAGATGTCAAAGATCAGCTTAAAAGGAGTGAAACTTGCACAAGTACCACGACAAGACAAATCTCAAGCAAAACAAGGCCAATGTGGCCGCACACCATTCTGTGCGGTTCGCACAAGTGAGGTTCAGAGAGTATACAACTCAGCCAAAACAGGCAATGGCATAGGATTTACTGTGGTCCGCATTGGAGTCACTGCGGCCGCACTCGATTTAGTGCGATCCACAGAACCAAGAATCAGAGAAGTGTCAGTTTGGAGTTTGAAGCCCAATGCGGTCCGCCCTCCATTTCATGCGGACCGCACTAAAAGCCACCGCGGCCGCACTTCATTCTGTACGGTCCGCATTGCCCGAGTTCAGAGAGCTAGATTTTAAGTTAAGAGCCTTAGTGCGGCCGCACGTAATTTTGTGCGGTCCGTACTAGCCCCGCAGGGGTATTTTTGTCCAGATTTTTTAGCTTAGTATAAATAGCTTCTTTTCCCATTTTTAGGTTATCAGATAATTTTTGTACTAAGCTGCCCTCGTGACTTCCATTTCTTTACCTATTTTGGGCAATTTTAGCTTCATTTCTACATTGAATCTTCTAGTTTATCTTAGCAATTAATTAATATGAGTTTTTCTTCATCTATTTCTTTATTTTCTTCTCTAATTATGAGTAGTTAGACCCATAAGTTAGGGTTGTGGCTCAACCCTAGTATGGGTAATTGATAGGTCTTGTATTTTGATGCTTGATTGTCTATGGGTGTTTGATATTTGGACTAATTTCATGTTTAATTTCTGAATTAGTGGTTGCAAACACTAGTTTGTGTTTAGTTGACTTTGGCTCTTCTTGAGGAAGAGAGTCTAAGTCTCTGAAATTGGTCCAACAAGGAATTTGGGTGTACTCAAGAGATTGATAGCCCCAATTAAAGGGTTAAAACTAGAAATAGTAATACCCGACTTGAACCTTGATTGCTTGTGCAAATTTGCATACCCAATTGGTCTTGAGAAAATCAATTCGGGGAAAATTACTCGAACCACCGAGAGGTGTAGAGTGGGTAGAATCGTTCAACGGTTATATCATAATCCCCAAATGTGACAATCATGTCTTAGACTCAAGTACCCGTCAATTGACCACCTAGGCGAAAGTCACTACCCTAGTGTCTTTTAACCATTTGAGCAACTCGCAATAGTGTACTCTTAGATTATTCTAGTTTAATTGTGCATTGTAGTTTATATAATTAGAAGTAAATCAAAACCCAAAAATGTTTAGAAGTACAATCTGGAACACATACACAACTCCACTTTAGATAGACACCCGACTCCAACTTCTAGCTCCCTGTGGAAATCGATCCCGACCTTAATCAGGTAAAAGCTACTTCGACCCTCTCTCGCTACTCAATAGTAGTGCAGGGTTGGCCTCGATCAACTTTTTGGTGTCGTTGCCGGGGAGCTAACGGTTTTGGTTATTTATCTAAATAATTTTGTGTATTGTTCTTCTTTCCTTCTTTGTTACTAATTTGTGTGTGTCACAACTTCAGGTACCAAATGGCAGCAAACAACACCAATGACCCTCTTGGAAATGTGATTGTGGGGGAGGAGGTAGATGACGTCGAAGATGATGAGGTGCCTCTTGTACCTCAAGGACAACGTAGAGGCCGCTAGGCCAATACTAATGCAAATGACAATATTCCAGACCCTCCTCTGCCACCTCCAAGAGTGGCTCCTAGAGTGCTTCCGAACCAAGGCTATGCAAGTGCTATTGTCCCACCCCGAATTCGGGCGGGCAATTTTTAAATAACCAATGTGATGCTGACTTTGCTAGAGCACCGTGGGTATTTCACGGGCGCTGCAATTCAAAATGCTTACAAACATCTCAAGGGGTTTGTGGATACATGTTGGGGGAGTAAGCAAACTAACGTGTCTGAGGATGCTCTCCGGTTGAGACTTTTGCCATTTTTACTTAGAGGGAAAGCACTTGATTGGCTTGAGCGACTTCCCAACCATTCCATCACTACTTGGGATGAGTTGGCGGATAAGTTCATTGCAAAAATTTTCTCACCGGGGCATATGGATGCATTGAGAGATGAGATCTTGGCGTTCAAGCAAGAGCCCACGGAACCTTTGCATGAGATTTGGGAGCGTTATAGAACAATAGTGAAGTAATGCCACAACAATGATATAACCGAGGTGATGATCCAATAGACTTTCTACCGGGGTATTAACACTACAAACTAGTGCATAGTGAACCAACTTGTTGGGGGCAACTTCATGAAAGTCTTATGATGAGGCTTGTGACTTTCTTGACGAGATGGCTGACACTTCTTCCGCTTGGCAAAGTAGAGCCAATGTTCCCCAGGGTGACCCTACAATTATTCATTTGCACAAGGAATTACATGATCATGGGCAGGCTATAGCTGAGGTTGACAACCACGATGAACCAACTAGCGAAGGCACAGTTGCAACAAGTTCAAAATCCTCGCCTAGTGAATCTATGGAGGGTGTCAATATTCTTGTCAACAAAAGAAGACAAAGCGGGCAACAAAACCAAGGGAATTCGGAGCAATTTGACAATGATTGTAGTGGATTCCAAAATGATGGTTATGACGAACAAAATGAGAAGGTGCAATATGTGAATAATTATCAAGGCCAAAGGGGCAATTCTTCCAACCAACAACAATGGAGACCCCAAGGCAACTGGGGCAATCAATAACAAGGCAATGGTAATTGGGGGAACAACAACCAAAACAACAACTGGGGCAATCAGAACAACAATCAAAACAACCAAGGAAATTGGAATGGTAATAACAACAATTGGGGTGGTAATAACAATCAAGGTGGATGGAACAATGGAAACTAAGGAAACAGGGGGCAAGGCTTTCAAAGGCCCCCAATGTACCAACAACCGACAATTCACCCCCATTTCCATCTCAAAGTCCTAGTTTTTCTAGCAATGATATGGGTATAATTGAAAGGATGTTCGAACAGATGATGAAGAAGAATGTGGAATCGGATGCTCAGTTGGCTTCCCACAACACCTCTATCAGAAACTTGGAGGTGCAGTTAGGACAAATCTCATGGTTTTTAAATACTCGCCCTAAGGGTGCTCTACCAAGTGATACGGTAGTGAACCCAAAGGGCGGAAACAATCATGTGATGGCGGTAACTACAAGGAGTGGACGAGGCGGTGATGTGAATGCCTCCAAACAAAAGCAAATATTTTGAGTGATGATGTTGAGTTGCAAGAAGATGAAGTTCCTTTGGTGGTTGAAAATGTGATTGATGAAAATGTGAATGAAGAAGTGAGGATTGATATTCAAGATGTCGAGGTGGAAACTCAAAATTATGTGAACCCGTCTAGGGAACAAATAATAGACATGCCGGAGCCGGTTGTGCCTAAAGCCAAGACTCCTTTGCCAAGTCCACCTCCACCTTATCCTCAAAGACTTGCGAAGCAGAAAAATGAGAATCAGTTTAAAAAGTTCATTGACATGATGAAGAGCTTATCCATCAATGTGCCTTTGGTGGAGGCTCTTGAACAAATGTCGGCCTATGCTAAATTCATGAAGGACTTGGTTACAAAGAAGCGTTCTATGGATTATGAAACTATAAAGATGACTCACCAAGTTAGTTATATAGTGCATTCAATGGCCCCGAAGCTTGAAGATCCCGGTGCTTTCACCATTCCTTGCACCATTGGGAGTGCGAATTTTGCTAAGGCTCTATGTGATTTGGGGCTAGTATCAATTGATGCTCTATTCCGTTTTCAAGACTTTGGGTATTGGGTAGCCGAGGCCGACTTCCATGAGATTACAAATGGCAGATAGAACGATGAAGAGATCATTGGGTATTATTGATGATGTGCTTGTCTGGGTGGAAAAATTTATCTTGCCAGGTGACTTTGTGATCTTTGATTGTGAGGTGGATTATGAAGTTCCTATCATTTTGGGGAGACCTTTCCTTGCTACGGGGAAGGCCTTAGTTGATGTGGAAGCAGGGGAACTCACCTTCCGGGTGGGTGATGAAAAAGTGATCTTTCATGTTTGCAAATCAATGAAGCAGCCCAACAGTACGGAGGTGTCCTCTTTTGTGGACCTCGTCACAGCAGTAATAGTTGATGACACCAAGGCAATGATTAATGTGGAGGATCCATTGGAGGTCGTATTGCTGAATCTTGATGTCAATGATGATGAGGGCCGAGTGGAGTGCGTGAACGCTTTACATGGAATGGGCTCTTACTCTTATGAGCCTAGGAAATTATCTTTGGACTTTGAAAATAGGAAGACTCCACCAACAAAACCTTCAATTGAGGAGCCTCTAGTGTTAAGTTGAAACCACTGCCTCCACACATCAGGTATGAGTTCTTAGGCTCAAATTCTACTTTGCCAGTTATTCTTTCCTCTTGTCTTACTAACATGCAGGTTGATGCCATATTGGCGGTGCTTCAAAAGCAGAAAAAGGCAATTGGATGGACTTTAGCTGATATTAGGAAGATAAGCCCCGCATTCTGTATGCACAAGAATCTTTTGGAAGATGATGCAAAGCCCTCCTTGGAACATCAAAGGAGGTTGACAGAGGCAATGCAAGAAGTTGTGAAAAAGTAGGTGATCAAGTGGTTGGATGTCGGGGTTGTGTATCCCATCTCTGATAGCTCTTGGACTTCACCGGTGCAATGTGTACCGAAGAAGGATGGCATGACTGTGGTTGCAAATTCACAAAATAAGTTGATCCCTACCAGAACCGTCACCGGTTGGAGGGTATGCATGGATTACTGCAAGTTGAATAAAGTGACCCGCAAGGATCACTTTCCTTTGCCTTTTCTTGATCAGATATTAGACCGACTTGCTGGGAGTGCCTTTTACTATATCTTGGATGGGTATTCTGGGTACAACCAAATCTTGATTGCTCCGAAAGATCAGGAGAAGACCACATTCACTTATACATATAGCACCTTTGCTTTCTCTAGTATGCCTCTTGGGTTGTGTAATGCACCGGCTACATTTCAGTGGTGTATGATGGCAATTTTCACCGATATGGTGGAAGACATTTTGGAGGTGTTCATGGACGATTTTAGTGTTGTGGGGGACTCATTTGATGAGTGCTTGAAAAATCTTGATAGAGTTTTGGCCCGTTGTGAAGAAATCAATCTTGTTCTCAATTGGGAGAAATGCCACTTTATGGTGGAAGAGGGCATAGTTCTTGGGCATAAAATTTCAAAGCATGGGATTGAGCCAGACAAAGAAAAAATTGATGTGATTTCAAGGCTCCCTTCCCCTACATCTGTCAAGGGAGTTCGAAGTTTTCTAGGACATGCGGGGTTCTACCGAAGATTTATCAAAGACTTTTCAAAGGTAGTGTATCCCCTGTGCAAGTTGTTGGAAAAAGACGCTAAGTTCGTGTTTGATAAAAAATGTATGCAAGCCTTTGAACTTCTCAAGCATAAGTTGACCACCACTCCTATCATTACTGCACCTAATTGGAGCTTACCCTTTGAGCTCATGTGTGATGCGAGCGATGTTGCGATTGGGGCGGTTTTGGGTCAAACAGTGAACAAAATATTTCATCTGGTGTACTATGCGAGCAAGACAATGAATGATGCTCAAGTGAACTACACGGTGACCGAGAAAGAACTTTTGGCTATTGTATTCGCAATGGAAAATTTTCGGTCGTATCTCATGGGTGCTAAGGTTATTATTCATACCGACCATGCCGCACTCTCATACTTGATGACGAAGAAGGATTCCAAAGCTAGACTGATACGATGAGTTTTGTACTTCAAGAGTTTGATTTGGAGATTGTGGACCGGAATGGTAGTGAGAACCAAGTGGCGGACCATTTTCCCGCTTGGAGGAGGAGGGGAGGCCTCGTGATGGCCTAGAGATCAATGATTCATTTCCCGATGAACAACTCCTTTCGGTGTCGATGAATGGTATGCCATGGTTTGAAGATGTTTCTAATTTCCTTATGAATGGTATAATCCTGTATGAGCTCTCTTCTAACCAAAGGAAGAAGCTCAAGTGGGATAGTTTGGATTTCTATTGGGATAAGCCGTACTTGTTCAAGATTTGCACGGATGGTGTGATCCGAAGGAGTGTCCCGGAGGAAGAGCAATTGAGTATCTTGGAGGCTTGTCATTCCTCTCTCTATGGTGGCCATCATGGCAGGGCGAGGACGGCTTCCAAAGTTCTTAGTTGCGGGTTTTATTGTCCAACTTTGTATAAAGATGCAAGTGAACTTGTGAAGAGGTGTGACAAATGTCAAAGAGCGGGCAGAATTTCGAAGAAAGATGAGATGCCTCTCAATAACATCCTTGAGGTTGATATTTTTGATGTATGGGGCATTGAATTTATGGACCCTTTTGTTAGCTCGTGTGGGAACACATATATTCTTGTGGTGGTGGACTATGTTTCAAAGTGGGTTGAAGTCGTGGCTTTGCCCAACAATGAGGCCCAAAGTATTGTTGCATTTCTCAAGAAGAACATCTTTACAAGGTTTGGTACTCCTCGTGCAATCATAAGTGATCGAGGGTCTCATTTTTGCAATAGAGATTTTGACACTTTGCTTGCAAAGTATGGTGTCAATCACAAAGTTTCTACTCCCTATCATCCTCAAGTAAGTGGTCAAGTTGAAGTCTCTAACAGGGAAATCAAAAGCATATTGTCAAAAACGATCAATGCAAATAGGACCGATTGGTCAAAGAAGTTGGATAATGCTCTATGGGCTTATAGGACTGCTTACAAGTCTCAGATTGGTATGTCTCTGTATCGGTTGGTATTTGGGAAAGCTTGCCATCTACCAATTGTGTTAGAGCACAAGGCCATGTGAGCTTTGAGGAAGCTAAATCTTGAATGGGATGTTGCAGCCAATCATCGTGTGGAGCAGTTGAATGAACTTGATAAATTCTGATTCCATGACTACTCCAGTTCTTCCTTGTACAAGGACAAGATGAAGTACCTTCATGATAAATATGCTCGTAGCAAGGAGTTCAAAGTGGGTGATTTGGTTCTCTTGTTCAATTCTCGGTTACGTCTGTTTTCAGGAAAGCTTAAGTCAAAATGGAGTGGACCTTTTGAAGTGGTGTGTGTGACCCCGTTTGGTGCACTTGATTTAAAGAACAAATATGGGGAAGTTTTCAGAGCGAATGGGCATAGGGTCAAGCACTACTTGAGAAAAATTGATGACATCCACGTGGTGGCGCTTCTTTACCTCAAATGATGTGATGGTAACCTGCGTTGTGCTACGACATTAAATCAGGCGCTTCTTGGGAGGCAACCCATGTGTTTTTCTTCATGTTTTTCTTTATTTTTCATTGTAGGATAGGATTTATTTTTGCACTGACCGGTTGTGAGATGTTACAGGATTGTGTTGATGCAGTGCAGGACACAGTGAAAAAATTATCAAGTCTCTGAAGTTTTCAATACGGACTGCACTACATTGTGTGCGGCCGCAAAGAACTCAGCGAGGAGGGCACAAAAATAAGTGCGGCCGCATTGCATTTTGTGCGGTCCGCGGTGGTCCACTGCGGCCGCTGTGCATTTAGTGCGGACCGTAGTGGCTGCCTTGGTCTGTACCTCATGACTTTAAGCAATGCAGACCGCATTGCCATTTTGTGTGGTCCGCATTGGGGTGGTAAGCTGGGCCCCAGGTCCTTTCCTATAAATAGGGTCTGAGGCCCTCTTTTTACACTTTTCGACCTTTTGCTCTCAAAACCGTAAAAAGATCATTGTTCATCACAAGAATTGCATGATTTTGTCTGTAAAATCTTGATTAATCATCAGCATCTCACATCTGGTAAACTTTTACTTCTTGTTAGTTGTTTAAGTTTATTATTTTCATTTAATTTTTGTCTTCTTAGCTTCCCTTCTATTCTTCCCGTACTTCTTTTGATTTGATAAAATTAGGTTAGTTAATTTCTTGATTAAAGTAGAATTAGGTAGTGAATAACACTAGGCAAACACATAGGAACCTTTCATAGGTGTAAAATTGGACTTAAAATCAAAATACATTGAACCCTAAGTAGTGCTGCTTCTGGGCACTCAGTGTGGACCACGGTCAATTCTGTGTGGTCCATTGCCCTTGTGCGGTCCGCAATAGAATTTTGTGTGGACCGCATTGCTGAAAGTCTTGAAACCTGATCATTGAGGACCGCGTCCGCATTGCATTTTGTGCGGTCCGCGGTGCCTCAATGAGGACCGAAATGCCATTTTGTGCGGTCCGCGGAGCAATTGTTCAGAGAGTGGGTAGTCTGAACCCCACCTCTGTGCGAACTGCATTGGCATTTTGTGCAGTCCACGCTGACCTCTATGCGGCCGTACTACATTTTATGCGGTTTGCACTGTGTAATATCTGCAACTGTCTGAAACCTTTTCTTTTCTGTAACTTTGATCTTAATTACTTCTACTGATATTAACAAGCCTAATGGATGTTGTTTGCAGATAATGGTGAAACAATGAGGCAAGGGTTCTAAACAAGCTGGTCGAGGTGAATCCTCCCGGGGAGGGAAATAAAAAATGATAAGACTGACTCCTCAAGCCTGGCAAAACATTAAAAACATGAGGAAGATCATTAAAGCTGCAGATAGGGCCATTGACCAGTCTGGGAGTGAATACGAGCCCTCCAGGGATATATCTTCAGACTCAATCCTAGAGTACGTCCCTGACTGGCTGAAGAGAAATAGACTAAGAGACACTCCTCCACCTTCCCCCGTTACCCAAGCGTCAGTAAATGTATCTTCTGGGTCGTCTGAGTGCTCAACTGAAGGCAGTAGGGATGAATACTCCACCTCTCCCACAGCTTCATTATCCGGAGAGGGTGCAATATGAGAAGAAGAGGTAGTAGGAGAAGGGGGTGAGCCCCAGGTTGGCGGGGTAGAACAAACTAGAAACCCGGCGGTGTGGCAAGACCGTTTTGTGAGCGAGGTACCCTACCATAAATTCAAAGAATGGTGGCCTGTGAAGAAATTAATTCCGGAGAGAAGTTTTGTAGATAGAGACCTTTTGCCTCACAACCTCAATGTGAGAAGGCAGTTTAGAGAGAGAGTGGGTTGGGAGTATTTCTTAAACAACTGTGAGGATGCAAACGAGCACCTGGTCAAGGAATTCTACACCAATGTTGCCCACATCAAGAAGGGCACCAAAGTGACCAAGGTGCGCAATTTAAAATTGTTGGTCGATGGGAAAACCATAAATGACTACTTGGGGTTTGATGAGGAGGATGAGTCGTTGTATTTGGCGAAGATAGAATTAGGTGAGGAGGTCCGTCCCTGGTTGGCACAGTATCTAGAAATCCCAGGTACCACCCCCGATTGGTTGAATGCGGGCGTAACGATTTTGAGAATAAGTTTGAACTTCGAGACCAAGGGGTGGGAAACATTTGTATGCAGCAGATTGGACCCCACTACTCATGACAACTCCCTCCCTCTTCACCTGGCAGTTTTGGTAGCATCGATCATGACGAGGTACCTGATTAACGTCGGGAAGGTGATGTCTCGGGTAATTACATAGGTAGGCAGTGAAGGTGACAGAAACTACCCCTTCCCCAGCTTCTTAACCATGTACTTCATGGACTTAAAGGTAGAAAAGTGGTTGTTTGATATCAAAGTGAAATCAAAGTCCTCATTCTCATGGTACAACATGCAGGGGGATGACAACCCAAAAAGCAAGAATTTCAAGGGTGCAGACGATGATTCCCCGAGAATTTCAAGGCTCTCAAGGAGCTTGTTAAGGAGCACAAGAAGTTGAGGAAGATGCGGGCTTCCAAGGAGTCCGTGAAGGAGTTGATGGTTGAGGTTGACAGGTTGAAGGCAGATCAGCTGCCTTTGGATTTATTGCTACAGAACCTTGTGCCTGCAGCCCATCCCAAGAGGAAGAGGATGATTCCCCGAGCAGACGATGCAGTCATCCAGTTGGCAAACCCACTGGAGACCTCCTCCAGTCAGCCATAGGATGCACCTCAGGAGCTTGTCCAAGTCCAGGCCTAGGTCCCAGCAGCAGAGCAGCAGGCTATAGGGAACCAATCTGAGTTTCCCGAGCATATTGAGGACCCAGGGACCACTCAGGAGCCCATGCAGACAGACAGGCCATAGGGAGTCTCTATATCCTTTTCCCTTTTATTTTTGGCGCTTATTTGGTTTAATTGGCATTGAGGACAATGCCAGCTTTCATTTGAGGGGGTAGGCCCTACATTGATTTGTTGGATGATTATATATATTTGACAGTTTTTATGCTTTCTTAATTTTTTTTCATCTTTGGTATGTATATAATTTTAGTACTTCATTACATTTTTCGTACTTTTGATTTTGGGTCTGTATATAAAGTTTATGTTACATTGTATATATTCATCCCCTCTATTGTATATTCGATTAAATCCCCTCTTGTAAATATTCATTTCACTTTCCGCATTTTTCTTTTCTGTAGCTTCTTATTCATGTTCGTAGCTTCTTGTTTTGAACATTTGCAATAAGTTTTTGGTTTTCTTAATGCCACGATTCTTTTCAAAGGTGGAGTTCGTGTGAACCGGGTGGCTTTCCCTAATGATGGATGGCATGATAGCCTTTTTAAGGGTTTGAGTCCGTTTTTCTTTTTGTTTTTAGTAGTTAGTGATAAGTGTGCCTCAAGCAAAGCTTCAGTTGGTCCTAGCACATTTGCCTTTGATCTCATGGTCAAAAATAAATTGTTGTGTTTAGGATGATGAAAGTCGTGACCTTGAGACTTTTGTGTTGACCAATAATCATCAAGTGGTTTTTTGGTACCACTGTGTGCTCAAATCTTATCTAAGGTTGTTGTGGTCCCCCGACTCTATGTCTATAGTGATCCCATAGCTTGTGTGGTGAGAAACTGCATTACAAGTCCAAGTCCCGAGCCATTGTCTAGAACTTACCCTGAATGTTTGTTGAGGCAAAATTCTAAGTAAATTTTGACTTGAGACATGATTATAGGCTCTCCTTGGTCTAAATGATAGCTTGAACACTTCCATAACTTACCAATGATAAGATCCCTAGTCAACCTTTTTGAGCCTTAGACCTTTTTCCTTCAAAGAACCATGATACAAACCTTTACCTGTTTTAAAAGATACCTTCTCTTGGCACCCGATCTTTCCTTTAGCACAAAGTATAAGTTTGGGGGGAGAGATGAGGATTGCAACAAAGTGGTAAAAAGGTACAAACATGAAGAAAAGGAAAGGCAATGAAAAAGAAAGAAAAGCAAAAAGACAAAAAGAATGTTCAATGTGTAAGAGAATAAGAAGGGATTCAAGAAAAAACAAAGAATGAAAGGTGTGTAAAGTTGAGAAAGGAGAAAAGAATTGAAATGAACAAAAAAGAGTGACAGTGTGTCTCTTTAAACCCTTAGAAAGAAGTTAAAAGACTCAAAAAGTCAAGTGAATGTATGCTAAAATGAAACAAAAGTAGTGCTTAAGGGAAGATGGAACCTACTTAGACAAAACATTACCTACCCCGAACCAAAAGCCTTCACTATGTCCCCACAAAAGCCCTTTATGATCTTGAGTTGAATGAAGCTTACATTAGTGGTAACTCACATAAGGGGCAAGCATATGGTACTTGGAGCCGGACTTGTGACTTTTCCTTGAGAGAGATGAGTGATTTTCCATTAACTTCATTTTGAGTGCCACTATTCTAAAGGTGAGGTTTGCTTAGGGAGAGTTGAGGATGTGTGAGTTTGGGTTTCATAATGACCAAAGTAATAGAAAGAGTTCTTTGATGTGTTGAGTCAACTCTTGATGCTCTTATGTCGCACTTAATCCATGGTGTTTAAAAGGGTAAATTTTGTTAATGATCCATTTGTATTGAGGGCAATTGTTAGTCCCAATTGAGGCTAGATGAGGTCACTTTAGGACAACTGAATTTTCTTGGATTTTCTTTTAAGGGATGGATCTTATTTTGTTTGCTTGAGGACAAGCAAAAGCTTAAGTTTGGGGGAGTTGATAACTAGGGATTTTGATACATTTTATACTCCTTCTTGCTTAAGTTTTGATTAGAAATGTGTACAAAATAGTTCCAAAGACTCACAAGTTGTGCTTGATTGCAGCAGGTTTGATCAACAAGGTGACAAGATGTCAAAGATTAGCTCAAAAAGGAGTGAAACTTGCACAAGTACCAAGACAAGACAAAGCTCAGGCAAAACAAGGCCAATGCGGCCGCACACCATTCTGTGCGGTCCGCACAAGTGAGGTTCAGAGAGTATGCAACTCAGGCAAAACAGGCAATGCAGCCACATGGGATTTATTGCGATCCGCATTAGAGTTACTACTGCCGCACTCAATTTAGTGTGGTCCGTAGAGCCAAGAATCAGAGAAGTGTTAGTTTGGAGTTTGAAGCTCAATGCGGTCCGCGCCCATTTCATGCGGACTGCACTAGAAGCCACCGCGGCCGCACTCCATTCTGTGCAGTCCGCATTGCCCGAGTTCAGAGAGCTAGATTTTAAGTCAAGAGCCTTAGTGCGGCCGCACGTGATTTTGTGTGATCCGCACTAGCCCTGCAGGGGTATTTTTGTCCAGATTTTTCAACTTAGTATAAATAGTTTCTTTTCTCATTTTTAGGTTATCAGATAGTTTTTGTACTGAGCTGTGCTCGTGACTTCCGTTTCTTTAGCTATTTTGGGCAATTTTGGCTTCATTTCAACATTGAATCTTCTAGTTTATCTTAGAAATTAATTAATATGAGTTTTTCTTCATCTATTTCTTTATTTTCTTCTCTAATTATGAGTAGCTAGACCCATAAGTTAGGGTTGTGGCTCAACCCTACTGTGAGTAATTGATGGGTCTTGTGTTTTGATGCTTGATTGTCCATAGATGTTTGATATTTGGACTAATTTCATGTTTAATTGCTGAATTAGTGGTTGCAAACATTAGTTTATATTTAGTTGACTTTGGCTCTTCTTGAGGAAGAGAGTCTAAGTCTCTGAAATTGGTCCAACAAGGAATTGGGGCGTACTCAAGAGATTGATAGCCCCAATTAAAGGGTTAAACCTAGAGATAGTAATACCCGACTTGAACCTTGATTGCTTGTGCAAATTTGCATCCCAATTGATCTTGAAAAAGTCAATTCAGACAAAATCACTCGAACCACCGAGCGGTGTAGAGTGGGTAGAATCGTGCAACGGTTATATCATAATCCCCAAATGTGACAATCATGTCTTAGACTCAAGTACCAGTCAATTGACCATCTAGGCAAAAGTCATACTCTAGTGTCTTTTAACCACTTGAACAACTCGCAATAGTTTACTCTTAGATTATTGTAGTTTAATTATGCATTATAGTTTATATAATTAGAAGTAAATCAATACCCAAAAATGTTTAGAAGTGCAATCTGGAACACATGCACAACTCCACTTTAGACAGACACCCGACTCCAACTTCTAGCTCCCTATGGAAATTAATTCCGACCTTAATCAGGTAAAAGCTGCTTCGACTCTCTCTCGCTACTCAATAGTAGTGCAGGGTTGGCCTCGATCAGCAACCCCTATTTTCTTGCATTTAAACACTCTTTGGCTTTATATAGAAACTCTCTTTTTCCTTTCATTAGCCTCTTTCTCCTCACCAAGACTTTCTATTTTTTCACTCAAACCCTTTTTTATATCTTCTCTCAAATTGCTGCCCTCTCTCTCTTTCTCTCGACCATCTCTCTTTTTTCTAACTCTTGGCCTCATTTCTTTTCTTTTCCCTCAAGCTCACTTTTTATCCCTCCTCTTGGTTTTTCCATTGTTTCTCTTAATCTCTTCTTATCTTCAAATACTTGAGAAGGAGATAAAGGTGCAAGAGTAAATTTCCCGCTATTAAGCTCAAGAGAATATCTATTCTTCCTTCCATCATGAAAAACATTCCTATCATACTGCCAAGGATGACCCAGTAAGATATGACAAGCTTGCATAGGGATTATGTCATAAAGAATATCATCCTCATATCTACCAACATTGAATGAAATCATGCATTATTTGTTTACCTTTAGTTAACCACTATCATTTAGCCATTGGAGTCTATGGGGGGTAGGGTGTTTCATGCATATAATTCCTAGTTTTTCCACAAAGTATGAACTCACCACATTAGCACAACTACCACTATCAATGATCATAGAACACATTTTTCCCTTTATCCCATACCTAGTATGAAATATATTCTCCATTTGTTCTTTATCTTCACTCACACCTCTCTCCTCTTCCTCATATTTATTAATCTTGTATTCTCCACTCATAATCTTCCTAACAACCCCAATCATACCAGTATGAGGCAACTCTACATCGTCTTCATCACTCACATCTCCCTCTTCTTCTTTTCCCTCACTTTTTTCACTCTCATATCCCCCATCTTCTCTAAGAATGATGTTTCTTCTACTTGGACATTCATGCATCATATGTCCCCTTCCTTTACATTTATGACATTGATAGAACTGGAAGGTGTAGAAGGTTTAGGGTTAAAGGTTTTACCTCTCTCGTTGTTCTCAAATTTGCCTTTACCCTTGTCTTCTTGAGGTTTAGAAGAACTATGCATCTCTTGATTCAGCCATGACTTCTTGGAGATGGTGTTTGACCGACCTTTATATGAGCTAGTTTGCTTTCTTTTATTTTGCTTTTCTACCTTTACAGACAAATCAGCTAACTCATCTATTGTTACATATTGTTGTAATTCTACTACATCAGCTATTTCCTTATTTAAACCATTTAAAAACCTAGCCATTCTAGCCTCTTCTTCCTCCATATAGTTAGCTTGGATCATAGCCATATCCATAGCCTTAAAGTATTCATCCACAGACATGGACCCTTGCTTCAATATTTGAAGATGTTGTTGTAGCTCTCTTTGAAAGTGTGATGGCACAAATCTCTTCCTCATCACCCTCTTCATCTCAGCCCAAGTAGCAATTAGTACTTGTCCTTCTTGCAATTTATCCCTAGAAAGCTTTTTCCACCAAATAGCAGCATAGTCAGAAAACTCAACAACAACAAGCTTACCTTCAGAGTAGTTGTGACAGTCAAAAGATGGCTTCAACTTTTCTCTCTCAATCAAGATATAAGTTTGGATCCTTTGTTCCCTTGAAAGATGGCATCTTCATCTTTATACTACTTATATTGTCATCTTCTACTCTACCTCTTTGTCCCCTCCTATCTCTTCTCACCCTATCAAAATCAATATCATTAAAGCCATCTATAGGGTTTTCTTGATTTACAATAGGAGCAAGGGGTACATTTCTCCTAGCTTGGGGCCTAACATTATTTCCCCTCCTAAGTTCCGCTATTGTATCATTTTGCTCAGAAATGGTGTCCCTCATTTCTTGAAATTGTAAATTCTACCTTTCGAATTGTTGATGCATGGATTGCAAGGTAAAATCATGTCTTGCTTTGATTTCGGTTTCTTGGAGAACCCTTTGTTCATCATCACTATCTGTAGCGACATCTTAAAAAAATAATTAAATTATATCCCACAAATTGGCTTTTCCCTCCATTGTTCTCACACACACTTACCTTTTTCCTCTCGAAATAACCTTTGAACAAAATACTTTGTAGATTTATAGTTAAACCCAACTCGTATGAAGTTCTTAGTAGTAAAATATAAATTTTTGGGGAATGAATGAAAAAAGAACCAAATCCTAGAATTAGTAGGCTCAGTTGAAACAAGACACGAACAAAAAGGAAAGGACTATATATTTAGATCAGAAAGAGAAAGAAAAATTGAAATTTTTTTCTTATCTTTGAAATCTAAGATCCCCTTCTTGTTTTCATTGTTAATTTTTGGAAACACATCAAATACAAAAGAAATTTCTTGGAGAGCAAGCAATTCTTTTCTTCTTTTTTTTAACTGATTTTTGGTTTTTATTAAATTTTTTTCAAGTTACTATTCACCATGCTACAGTAACGGTTTTTTTTTTTTGGCTCTTAGTATTCAAAAAATCCCAAGAATTATCAAGAACGAAATCTTGATAGAACCGCTCTGATATTACTTGATAACAGCAAAGTCGGGAATACAAACTAAAGTAAGAATTTAAGAAGTAAATGTGGAAGCAATAACAATAAGAAATTGAACGACTAGAATTAAAGTGCAGAAATAAAGGATATGGGGAAAATCAGGGAAAGAATTCCAAGAACTTCCAAGAACGCAAGTTCTATAGCCTTGACAAGATCCAAGCAACAACATTTTGATTTATTGAAGAAATCAAACGCTTTTACTTAAGAACAAATCAAAAATAATAGATTCGAATCTTGACCGCTTTACGAGTAACTTGAGACAATAATTAATAACTAGTATTAATTGCCTTCTAAGAATACCACAAACGAATCAATGATATCACAATAAAGAAGTTATCTTACTACCTTAAACTATGAACTAGTAAAGGTTGAAAGACAAATCTCAAAGCATAAGTAACAAAGGTTCAAAAGAACTCTCAAAGTATAATATTATTAATCAATAATGAAGTACCATAACGAATGAAAAGAACTCCTATTTATAGGAGTAAAAAGTCCTTAAAACTAGGTAGGGTGGCTGTCAAGGCAAACCCTAACTTGGAGGCTAAGCTAAATACTAGAAAACCTAATAAAAACTAATAAAAATAAGAGGGTGGGCGGCCAAATCCCTTTAGGGCAGATTTGGGCCTTAAAACTACTAGTTTGGGGCATTGGTTTGGACTTCAATTAGGCTCCTTTTGAAATACCCCCTTTTGGACCTCTTTTAAGCTCATTTTAAGCTCCTCTGGGTTCCCTTTTAGTGGACTTCAAGGGCTGATGGTGGGACCCAATCTACCTCCTCTTAGACTTTAATTTGGGCCACCAAATAATTATAAAACTTAAATAATTCATCTCCTTTGAGCTTTCTTTTCGCTTATGCATACTTATGCAGCAACTGATTTGCCACGTTTTTTAGGCTTATTATCTCGATGTTCCTTCTAGCTCTATCTATCCTCTCTCTCTCTCTCTCTTCCCCCTTCCCTTCGCTCTCTGTCTTTCCTACTTGTGTGTATCATCTAGCGTCTAGACTACGCAATCATTAAGAGGATGAAAAATAGGCAAAATAATTTTCATCATCTTCCTTTTGTGCTCTTTCGTTGCGCTTGGATTGGCTCTATTTCCTTCTCCATTGCTCATTACCATTGATTTGTCTGTTCAATGGCCAGCGTGTTGGGTTGGCAACCGATGATGGGGACTAGGGCTCTTTGTTTCTAGTTTGCGGTGTATTATTAATTGCTTTTTAACCGACGATTTACATGAGTCATAATATATCATACGGGGCTAGTCATGCCCGAAAACTGGCGAGCGAAGTGCAAATACTCAAAACGACTGGTCGGATCGTTACAGTACTATAATTCTTAATAGTTAAAAATTCGAAATATTTAAAAATTATTTGCATAAAATATCGTCAAACAAAATATTGTTTGACTCCCTAAATAAATTATTTGCATAAAATATAGTCAAACAAAATATTGTTTGACTCCCTAAATAAAAGGTTCATTCTTTTTACAACAGAGGGAGTAATAGTATCAACAATCCACAAACACTTGATGTGATTTCTCTAATGGCCTAGCATGGCGTGACAATATGTAAATTAAAGTAGAATACAAGTATTGGGCTAGTAGAGAAATGTGGAAAATGAGGAATTACTAAAGTAGACTATGATTGATCAAGTTGAATTATATAGTAAATAATTGATCTTAGAGGATTTTGCTTTAATATGCGATGTAAGCTTTTGAAAAAGATGTACCACTTTTAATTGGGAAACTTACACAAATATCTCAAATAAATTTGAACTTACCAAACCTCTAGCCATTAATTATAGATTTACTAAACTAGCCAACAAAAATTGAAAAACCAATAATAGGGTTCTTTCTCTCAAAGAATCACATGCAAAAATCACCTTCCATATTTTTAAGCGTGATTAGCAACACTAGATACAAGATGGAAAGGAAATTTTATGGATGAGATAGCAAATAAGATGATGAAATACAAAAAATATATACAATATTTCAAAAATCTAAACAAAAAGGAACTTTTTCAATGGGTATAGTTGAAATTCATTTGAAAATATATAGATAAGTCAATACAAAATTTGAAGATTGGAGGTGATTTGGACTAGTTTTGTATCAAAATTCGTAATTAAATTGAGTTTAAAAAAGTCTTATGTGCCACATGTATCAAACATGTATCACGCATGTATCTCACACACAGGTATATATGGATATACATGTGTTCACAATAGATACAAATATGATACATATGTGATACACAAATGATACACAGTGTGATACACATATCATTTTTTTCATGTTCAATTTTTACAGAATTTTCAATTCAAACCACCTCAAAACTTCACCAAATCATCCCAAAACTGAAATTCAAGCTCCTTAAGTTGTGCCCAATCTATTCTAATAACATCCACTCAAAACAAAGCAAAAATTTTGATATTTTTTTGCTACAAATAGCTAATTGGCTAATTTGGCTAATATTAATAATATTTTATTAATTGGCCAATTTTTATAATGAATTACCTATAAATGGACATAGCTGGTAATTTCCCCTTTTAATTTAAATAAGTCCATAGCAAACTAGCTCTCTCAAGAACGTACCCAAATAATAATTTACATGTTTAAATTTTGGGGCTGACTTAATACAATCTATATTTATTTTGAAGGTATATTTTAGACAAGAGAGGTTGTTCTGATGATAAGCAACCTTCGCTTCACGTACTGGATTGTTATTGTTATTGTTTTCGACTAGCAAAGAAAACCTGTAGTAGTAGCAAAGTTTACAGCCGAAGTTAAAGGGATAGGGTTACGAATTATCCATTCTCAATACACGTGGCGCCATTCAAATGGGACACCATATCTCTAGAAATATATCCAGTTGCCAACGTGTCATGTTGGAATCCATGCAAAAAGATTCAAAAATCCAAACGTATTCACAGTCAGATAATTTAGTAAACCACATAATTAATTAGATACAGACAGCTTTCCTAGTTTGGACAGAAAACTATGGCGTCTTTGGCAACTCTTACTGTAGTTCAGCCCACCACCACAATCAAGGGCCTAGCTGGTAGCTCCATTGCTGGAACAAAGCTTCATGTTAAATCATCTCGCCTCAATTTGAAGCCCTCTAAATCCAGGTAATCTACTAGCTATTAACGACCTCCAAATAAGGATCTCGGATTTTTAAGTCATTGAATACGGAGTGCCACATTTCCAAAACATTACAGTGTGTATTTAATTTAATTTTTTTCAATTTCCTTAGTTTCTTCGGGTGTTTACTTTTTTTATTTTTTGAGTCTCCTCGATGAAAATTCTACTTCCACCACCGGTTCAAACTATATGTACATATAAAAGAAAGAAGAAAAATTAAAATGTATGTATATAATAACTAGATCACAATCATTCTGAACTATTGATTCTAAATCATGGATTCGCCTTTGTTAAGGGTAGTTTTTGGTATGCCAACCCGGATTTAGTTTGGTTAGTGGCAAAGTTTAGAGATTGAATCAGTTCGGCTAATTAGGGTCTTAAGAAATGTCATTCTATTCATCTGAGGCGTTTAAGACAGATACTAAAGATTAAAGTGATGGACTAGCATGTTGTTGTTGTGCTTCTTTTTTGACTGATTATATGTTTGTGTAGGGCTGGTGCTGTGGTTGCAAAATATGGTGACAAGAGTGTATATTTTGACTTGGAGGATTTGGGCAACACCACTGGTCAGTGGGACTTGTATGGATCAGATGCACCTTCACCCTACAACTCCCTTCAGGTATTATTTGCCTTTCTTCCCGTATAAACATCCCACATTCTCTATTAAAATGTTCCATATTGATTTACTTCTCACATACTGAGTTATAACTGTCCCTCCTATTGCTTTTGTATTTTGTAGAGCAAGTTCTTTGAGACATTTGCTGCTCCTTTCACAAAGAGAGGTCTGTTGCTCAAGTTCTTGATTTTGGGAGGTGGCTCAACTCTCGCTTACTTCAGTTCAACTGCATCAGGGGATATCCTACCAATCAAGAAAGGGCCTCAACTTCCACCAAAGCTCGGGCCACGTGGCAAGATCTAATTGCTTTTCCATCCAAATTTCTTGACCTTCATTTCGTAATTGATGTACTATCTATCACAGCTTGTAAGTATAAATTGAAGCCTTTCTCAGACCTCTTTTCAACAAGTAAATCTTCTAGCAAATTTGATGCATTGCTTTCTGACTTTGTATGATATTTTATTCATCTTTAACTCAATGGTTCACCAATAAAGGAAATGCTACTGCAAATTATATGGACTCCAAATATGTATTACAGACTTTCTATCCAATAAATCTGAAGACCAAAGGCCATACAACTTAGGATAGTACTATTTGAAAAATGTCCAAAAATTCTCATTGTTCTTTAACGAGGTAACGTCTTGTACAGAGTAAATCACTTCAAAAGAAGTGCCACAGACCCAGTAGGTCTACTAACTTTTCCCTACTTACAAAAAGGAATGGCTTAGTTAAATCCTAGATGGTTGTGATCCATCTCAACATGTACATTTAGGCTGAGCTCTCACAGTTCAATGAGTTAATTAATATTCTGCAGTGCCATCAGTTAGTGGCGGGCTGTTGGACTTCTACACATACCTAAGTTCTCTAGGTAAGAAAATCTCTTGTTGGTGACTATGTTAGGAGGTTTGCATAGAAACTTCAGATCAACATCTTTAGTTGAGTCCTCCTTCAAATCTTTCTTTGTGTTGTTATCTTCTTGGTCCACTGTCCAACCGATGAAGTCCAATAGTGTTTTCCCTACTTCTTCTGTATCTGGTAGTGATCTCTTTACTTCTCCATTGGAAGGATTTTGGACCGTAGCATCTGCTTGTAGAACGTCTTCAATTCGCGACATGATGGTGAATGCCCTGCTTTCTATTATTCTTGAATAACTTTCTAAAACAGCTTGCCCCAGATCCTGCAAAATCAAGAAAATTGTTTCATTATTTATGTAGAAGTCCAAGAACTAGATCCTCTATAATATTGAAGTTCTTTGTTTAGCCATGTGTAGCCAAAATAGAAACTATGAAACAAGACGAGGAACAACGAATAGAATATGGATAATCTCAAAAAATCTAGATTCTCTTGAATATGAAAATTTGAAAGTAAATGTTGCAACATGCAGCTTCTTACTCTGTTGTATTGGATTTTACTAATGTCTAATGTTGACTGAGGAATTCCAGGGAAACGCTGCTTAAGAATCAGCAGGACAAGCTCAGCTCTTTCTTCGAATATTTCTCTCTTCTCAAAGCTAACAGCTGAACCCCAGGCTGATTTCCCATCTTTAGCATTCATCTTTCTTCTCCAAATAACTACAGAAGCCTCAATCCTGTTCTTGAGATCTACAATTTTATGCTCCGAAGACAAGTCCATAGTTGTGAAGAAGTAATCCGGATCAAAGTACTCATCAGTGATGCTTTTGTATATCGAATCTCCTAGGCTTGCTCTCCCTTTCTAAACACAGTAAGAGAAGAAATGTTATTCAAGATCACAAGCTTGAAGTAAGTTTAAAAAAGGATAATTATATTTTTGGGCCGCCCAAAAAAATAATAGCCGGCAAATGTATATGTTTTGCATATTAAGTATAAATATACATATAATATACATAATCAACAACAACAACAACAAACCCAGTGTAATCCTATAAGTGGGGTCTGGGGAGGGTAGTTTGTACGCCGACCTTACCTCTACCTTTAAGAAGGCAGAGAGGCTATTTCCGTAGACCATCAGCTCAATAATATACATAAGGGCAGCCCGATGCACTAAGCTCCTGCTATGCGCGGGATCCGGGGAAGGACCGGACCACAGGGGTCTATAGTATGCAGGCTTACCTTGCATTTCTGCAAGAGGGTGTTTCCACGGCTTGAACCTGTGACCTCCTAGTCACATAGCTGCAACTTTACCAGATACGCCAAGGCTCCCCTTCGGCTCAATAATATATATAATCAGTGTATATGTTTGTTTACTTGGGCTACCTCCCGTAATTATTTTCAACAGCGGTGCTAAAATTCAAGGAAAAAAAAACTTAAAAAGAGTGAGATTCAGGATCTATTTCCTTTCTTATACCTTAGGTAGGGATTCTATATAACTTTCTGGGATCTCCATTTCTGACAGGACTTGTGCATTTATAGCCATGGCTGCTTTATGAACTTGATTTACTGAATCCTTCTGAAATTGCAGCCATTTCCTCATAGGATCAGATAAGCCGTTAGGAGGAACCTTAGGAGTCGGTATCCACCATTTGTCATCATTCCTGCTGTTTTTTCCATCCTCTGATTGATCATCTTTTGATACATAGGAGAACTCATTTTGATCCTTAAAGCTATCTAAGCAATCCTGTTGATTATTAAACAAGACATAAACATCAATGAGGAAACAATTCTACAATGACACAAGGAAAATGAAAAACAAAAGAACTTCATATTTCTTACAATAAGCATTGCATCTAGCTTGCGTAGTGCTGGTATGTTCATTTGAAGATCGGATCGCTGCTTTGTTACCATAACCTGTAAATAAATGGATGTATGATTCTTCTTGTTTTTAGGTAGATATATGGAATATACAACAAAGAGTTCGAGCGACAGAGGTATACCTCCATGTTTGTTCCATCTTTTGATTTTTGATTACAAGGAACAAATTCAACAATGTGATCTGTGACTGATAAAAGCCAACCAATTTCTTTTCTCCATTTGGCTTTTGTCTCGGCGGGCATTGGCTCTAATCTCTTCAGTTCTCCAAAAACGGAAGCTGCATTTTGTGAAAAAGAAAGAAAAATATAGAAAAAAAAGAATACTTATATACAAGAAATCTTCATATAATCTTTCTAAAAAATTAACATGCCAGACATTGATAAGAAAAGTTGAGTTTTTTTTCTCTGATCTTGTGAAATTCACAAGCAGTTGAATTAAGACTTTGTAGTTATACTCATCTGCCGTTAAAGTTTTGACCTCGTTAAGAAAAGTCTTGAGAAAATAGCCTCCGGTCATATGGTGATCGCCAACATTTGTCACAAAACCTGACAGATCACTAGTATTTTCCTAACGATCACCATAACTAAGGGAAATTTTGCGATCACCATGAGCGCTTCCCAAAATTCTGGCCCGAGACTATTTTCCCAAAACTTTTTTCAACGAAGTCAAAATTTAAACGATGGTCCTAAATAGTCCATCCAGCGTAATTTCTTGAATATTTTTTGTTAATGAGGCCATTGAGTCAGATTACCTGCTAGGTTTGTGATTGAATTTGACAAAGCCAGCGCAGAAGAGACACCCTTTCCTCCACCAGACATATCCTCACCAAGGAGCAACTTTGCAAACTTTTCCTTCATTAGCTCCATATCTAAAATAGAAGCCAAAGAGTTACATGCGTCAACAATGTGGCAAAAGCATATAACATGGACAAACCCCTAAAGGACAAATGGAACATTTTGTTTGCTTTTGGCAGATCATGTTAAACGCTACAACAATAACAAACCCAGTGAAATCCTACAAGTAGGGTTGGGAAAGGGTAATGCGTACGCAGACCTTATCCTACCTTGGCTAGGTAGAGAGGCTATTTACGAAAGACCCTCGGCTCGAGAGGAATCATATTAAATGCTACAGACATGTTAAAATATTTGAGGCTCTCAAACATTTCACCAGGTTTTGTCCATAACTTAAGGCCAAAAATGGAGACATAGAGGAAGGAGTGGCTAGAAATACAAATTCCTTTGAAAACTAGCCACAATCAATGACCTGAGGAGCTTTAACAATTAGCCAAGTTTTTCATATTTGTGTTTCCTGAAGAAAGAACAAAATCAAGAATCAAAAAGGAGAGGAAAATAATTTACCTGAAGGCTGGTTCTGTTGGGCACGAGGGCTAGACTCGACACCTGAATCATTAGCCATACGAGACTTGAAAGTCTCATTACGTTTAAGCGCCCTGCACCCAGCCATTGAATTGTTTTTCGTCTCAAGAATCATTCTTCATATTTGTCTGTCTTTAAATTTCACACATTCCATTAATAACATGACAGGGCAATAACTCTAGATCTCATTATCAACGTAGAGTGCTCGAACCAATGTTTTTCTTAATTAAGAAATGAAACTTGTGACCATTAACCAAGAAAAAGATATGGGGTTAGAGGTGAGGTGACAAACTGACAATGAAGGAAAAGTTGGTGCAGAGAAAGGGAGAAGAGGTGGAGGCAAAGTGTTTTTGCTTGATAGAGAATGGAAGGAAACTTTTTGGTGTTAATTCTTAGTTTTAGTGAATGGTTGGAACAACGTGGGGTGCATGTTTTTAAGAATGTTTGAGAATGATGGAGATAAGATGTCACCTCTGGTTTGACTAATTATGGATTTGCATTATATTCTTGCTTCTTATTGGCTTCCATTGGACAATGAATGGCTCAATTTTGCTTATTAAAAGTCAGGCCACACAACTTAGTTAAAAGGTGTTCAAGATAAGTTCAAACGTGTCCAAGCATGAAGTTCCTCTAGTTGAAGAAAAAAAAATTCTAGTTGATAGGAAGATACCAAAAACTCGAGTCACAATTTCAACGAACCATAATTTTGTAGCACGTTATTATCCGATTTTTCGATAAAGAGTTACATATAGTTATAGGTCTAACTTAACGTGATAGTGTAAAAACTCTATATATTATTATAAACTTAACGGTAAAGGGGCAAATATACAATTATTTTAAATATACCCTTTGTTATATTTTTGGTCCAAATATATTCTTGTTGTAATACCATTGGTTCAAATATACCCCTCTTCTATTAGTTTGTCCAAGGTGAACGTTCAATCCCACGTGGCAATGATATTTGATGAGGTGAATGTCACATAGTATGTCATCTCGATGCCCTTAATCCGTATATAAAAGACTAAAATTTGAAATACAATATTTTTCATGGTAGCGGTTAGGGGTGTACAAAAGAAACCGACAAACCGCACCAACCCGATAATCCGAGTCAAACCGAGAAAAAAACCCGACTATGGTTTGGTGTTGGAAAAAGAAATTCGACCATAATTGGTTTGGTTTGGTTTTAACTAAAGAAAGTCAAACCGAAACCAAACCAACCCGATATTATATATATAGAAATTTTAGATATATTTAATATATAAATATACTTATTGTGATGTAATTTATAAATATTTCTTAAAAAATTCATAATTTTATCTTTTAAGGTATTATTTCAAGATTGGACTTAGAACTTTTGACTGCTTAGCCATTAATATTAGTAAATTAAATAATGCAAACAAAAGCCCAAACCAAAATCAAATCAATACTAATGCTAACAAAAGACATTCAATTTAATATTACGAACGGGAATGTATTGAATATCTCTTTTTTGTTTTGCAATAATTTAGATAAAAATGCATAACCTATTTTTATTTTTCTTTAGCGTTTAATCATGTAATTAATACTCACTTATTAGTCTATTTATTTTAGCATGACTTAGTACTTTTAGATTATGTTTATTTTTATTATGGCTTTTTAATTAGCAATATTTATATTACATAATTTTATTATCTTTATTGTTGAAATATTTTAGGATAATGCCATGACACATCTCATATTTTGTATTATTTTCTTGGAAAATACTTTATATAGTTGTATCTTACTAGGATTAAAGAAATATTTTGAGCATACGTTATATGTTTTGTTCTACGAAGATTTTACCGGGAAAAAAGAGCCCGAAAAAATCCGAATAACCCGAAAATCCGAGAAAACCCGAGAAAAACCAAGATTGAAAAATCCGAGATTTATTGGTTTGGTCTTTAGATTTAATAACCCGACACAATTGGTTTGGTTTGATAATTATAAAATCCGAACCAACCCGACCTATGTACACTCCTAGTAGCGGTAATGGTGGCACTAGTGGTGGAGGAGAAGGAAATTTTAATGGTGAAAAAAAAAATAGAAGGGAGGGGTAAAATGGGTTAGGGGCGTTGAGGTGGCAAGCCATGTGGCATCCACCTCATCAAATGCCAGTGCCACATAAAATTAGATGTCAACTTTGGATAAACTTAACAGAAAAAGGATATATTTGAACCAATAGTATAATGATAGAGGTATATTTGAATTCAAAGTATAACAAAGAATATATTTGAATCTTTTTTTATAATACATGAATATATTTGACCGTTTACCGTGAACTTAAATATCATGTTGAACCAAATTTTTTTCCTTAACCGCGTTAATCAATTAGCTGCGCTAAGATCCTAAATTAGTTGCTACAGCAAACTCTTTCATTTAACAATTTTATAAGATGATTGCATACCACAACTTTTCTTATCTTCCTCGCATTTATTTTCTTTTCAATTTATTCATTCATTTCAAGTTCAACGCACTCAATCCACTTGGCAAGGTTGAGCATTTTTACCATTAAAAAATTATTTGCTCATACCAAGAGGGAATATAGACATTTTCATTGAAATATTTTATGATAGGAGTTACTAAACAGAAGGTATTTCAACGAAATCATTTGATAAATTCCATGAGAAAATCAAGTTATAAACCAAAACAATAGGCTGTCTAATATTTATCGCCAAGAGAAACTATAAAAATTGACCAAAACTTGAGATCTGATACTAAGAGCCCATTTGGACATAAGAAATTTTTTTCAAAAAATTTTCACTTTTTTTCGAAATCAGCGTTTGTTAATAAATTTTTCACTTTTCACTTGAAGATGCATTTTGGAAAATTTCGAAAATTTGAAAAACTCCAAAAAGTTATTTTTCGAATTTTTCACTCAAATCACTCACAAAACTTCAAAAACAACCCAAAATTATATTCATGTCCAAACACAACTCTAAATTTCAAATACCAGTTTCACTTGAAAAAAAAATTCTATCTTTTTTGGAATTTTACAATTCTTATGTCCAAACGCCCACTAAAAAATACAGAAAGTGCAAATTAGAACATGAATGCTTTGCTTAAGAATTGTATGCACAGATGTTGTCGAATCCTATATGCTGCCCTTCCTCGACTTTTTTAATCGTGTCTAATATGCCAACACCACCTGCACCAATAAATAAACTTAGTAACAGAAGCTGTCGACAAAAACAAATACGATCAGAACCATATTAACAGAGTGAATAATACTTGCCTAATGAGAGGGCGCTCACAAAGATTGTGAAGGCCAATACAAAGATAATGACAGATGCTCTGCCCACAATGCTAATTATTTTCCTTACAACATTCTGTCCTACAAAGGCCGCAATAGTGCTTACAGCAACAAAATATAGGGCTGCAAAAGAGAAACCAAAAATCAGTAAACAGTTTCATAAGGAGCTTTGAATGACGGACATGGAGGAGAGGAAAATGTCATAACAAGAGTGGATTGCTCAGATGGTTTTCCATTTTTTTTTATGTTCCTGCTCGTGCCCGGATAGAGAAGGGCACGGCTCCCTCTCTCCCCGTTCTACCGTCCAAACAGGTCAGCATTCCCCCACCTACAACTTCAGGGTGTGAAAAGGAGCTTTGAATGTAATCAACTACACAACTAGGAATGTCCAACTAAAACATTCAAGTTTCTTCACTACCATATGGTATTGGAAAGCGTCTTAGTAGGTAATATTGTATGACGGACATGGAGGAGGAAAATGTCATAACAAAGGTTGCAGTGGCACTTGATACCTGCATTTACCAATATCATGAAATAAGCTTTATATCTTGGCAACAAAAAGCCAAACCAAAATGGAAAATGAGATGGATATGAAACCTGGGGAGGAATGCCTTGCTCTAGAAGCAATGGTCCCAAAATGAATCCTCCACCAAGACCAAGCAATCCACCAACTATACCAGCCAAAATGCCACAGCAACAGCAAAGAATCAACTGATGCACTTTCCAGATTATTACGGCATCTCTGCTTGACATGATAACCCTTGATCCATTGTACAAGCAAACTGCTTGATATACAGCAGCTCCTACAGCAACAGGAACCTGAAAAATCGGAATTATCTTAGTCAAAAGTTCTCTATTCATCGGAGAAGAGAAGGTCATAGGTCATTCGACATGGCCAGAACGCAGCATCATGCTACAAGTATCAATACCAATATAAGCCTAGACATGGAAGTACAATGCACATTAGTTTCTATAGCAAAAGATTGTTCATCAAATAAATAAAAGGCTTGCTAGTAAATAAGGTATAAAAGGAATTACAAAACATTGAGAAGCAGTGGAGCATACACACACAGACCTGTTAGCATTGCAATAACAACACATACCTGTAAGAGGTTTAAGATCCAATATGCCACGGAACAAGTTGATGAATAATTCTGTAAAAAAAATGACAGCTTTCCATCAAATCCGCTAATAAATGCAGGAAATCATAGAAGGCAATCCTAAATGTGTAAAGCCTCGGAAACAGGCAAAGAGATAAATGTAAGAACCTTGGATATATGCAGAACAAGGATAACGACCCAGACGGCAATAAGTGTGGTGATATCCTTCCAGTATACATTGTCAATAATTGGCATCTGGAAAAGCTCAACAAATTAGCACAAGAGGACATATTTTCAAAAAACAATCACTCTAAGCTCCCTTGTGCCACTTTAGCACACCCAATTTGACTACTGAAAAGATTAAAAACTGAAGTTTCATATGTTTTTCTCTTTGGAGAAAAATAAAGTTAGCTGCTCGGGAGGAGATGGGACTTAGATCTTATAATCTCTGGTTTATGCCATAGACCATTGAACAAATCCCTTCAAACTAAAGTTTAACTATATAGGTGATTTTGTATAAAGGTTGAAAGTTTGGATAAATGGCGTCGAGTACTTCACATCAATTTCAAACCAATACTAATCTGTAATTATGATTTTTCATGTAGGTGGAGAAGTAAACTGGAACAGACAAAAGAAAATTAAATTAAATCGGGACACAGGATAATCACCTCTGATGCCTTATAAACTTTTTTTTCAACTCTAGATCGATTATCTGGACCCTCAGGTAGAAGTTTGTATATTACTTCCTCACCATCAGCACCTGATTTCAGTTCATTAAACTAATTGGTCAAATACCATTGCTGATATTCTACAAGATAAAGCAGATAATGAAGCAACTGACCACCAGATGCCAAGCGTCCAGCAACTTCCTGGATGTCAAAATAGATATGTGAACAAGGTATCAGAGAGACTCAATCTTCTATTCTACTCTACAAATCACAGGATAGAATAAGAGACAACCTCCTTTATTATCGTTTCTCTTTTCCACGTCTCAACACCTTTGGAAAATGCCTTAGTTGATGCCACTGCAAGTACCATAACCAATCAGAGTAATTCTCTTGATGACATGGGTAAGAATGAAGCTATAAACCTTGCGCTACCTATGAAAAGGATGATCAATAAGACTGTAAGCATCCACTCTGCAAAAAGTACGTTTAGAACAACTCCGATACTGATACCTAGCAACAACATTGGTTGGAAAAGAAGAGCTAGATTGTAATCAATAATAGACATGTCCATTGTTGGATGCCGCAGCTTTAAGTTGTAGTAGACAGTTGCACCCGCTGCACCAGTGATCATACCTTGCAAGAAAAACAGAACGCTCAAAGAAAGCACCAAAAAATGGAACTATGGTCCTAAGCTGCATGTAAATTTTCTCTAGTAAACTGAATGATGTAAGAATCAGCACAATATTGATTCACAAGTAGCCCTGGCTCTAGTAAAACTTGAATGACACACAAGGAATCAACAATATATTGATTCTAAAACCATCTAACATGCAGTTGGAAGTAATATCTATCAAGAAGCTTCTCACCTCAAATTAAGTTTTGTAACAGATCTCCTGAAATACAAGAGCAGCATGGTAATTATGAACATTGGAGATCATAAACGGATTCTTACATTTCGATATTGCAGTTGATGTCTTTGGATCAAATCCGATGATTAAAGTAAGCATGGGAACAAAGATACCACCTCCCCCTACTCCTCCTGCACTCCCTAAAGCAGCAGCGAAGAATCCAATTATTGAACCAACAATTACTCTCCACCCAACTTGCAGTTCCTGAAATGCATACCAAACTTCAGTAGTAACATCTACTTTATGTTAATTTCACGTATCGGCACTGAATTTTATCACTATAACAGTAAAGTTAATCTTTGTCAAATTAAATAACTGAATTTTTTCCACTATAACAGTAAAATCACATAACTGAACTATGCGTGCATTGCTCAACAACAATAACAACGGCAACAAAAATCCCATAAGTGGGGTCCAAGGGGCAGAGAGGTGGTTTGCGATAGACCCTCAGCTCAAGCAGACGAAAATGACCAGAAGGTGAAAAACTCTTACAGTAAAGAATGACACTTTCAGCAAGTTCACCTCAATTTTGTTACTGTCATGTAATTGCATTAATATGGAATGTTTCTAAAATTCAAAGACGGAAACAGACTATGTTGAGTCCCACATCGGCTCAAAATGGGTAACTTGGACTCCTTATATTGTCTTCAACAATCCTCGCGCGCGAGCTAGTTTTTGGGTTGAGTTAGGCCCAAAGTCTATTTATTATCAGAGCCACGCTCATCTCATTATTTAGCCGATATTGGCCCCCCAATCTTTTGGGCCCCCCATCTTTATATTGTCTAGGCCCCAGTTATCCAGGGGAGTTGTTGAGTCCCACATCGGCTCAAGATGGGTAACTTGGACTCCTTATATGGTCTTAGGCAATTCTCACCCCATTAGTTGAGTTAGGCCCAAGGTCCATTTATTTATAAGAATAGCTGGAACAAGGGAGAAATGGTGTTGAGGGAAGAAAGGGAAAGTGAACTTACTGGCCAAACATGATGGTAATGCATTTCAGCCTTTAGCCTCAGAATATTGAATAGGTTGAATACATAACCTGATTCAAAGTCATGAGTTGTTCCATTATTACTCAGAGTGATTCTATCTGAAATCTGCTCTGCAGACGCAAAAACATTGGAAGATAGAACGACAAAAACAATCACAGCAACCACAAATGTTGTTAAAGCCTTCAACTTTGATTCAGTTTGTGCCATCAATTAGTAAGTTCCCAACTTTGATTTTCCTTCTAATAACTGGCTCCCACACTTCTTTAGAAACATTTACTCAGTTAAACTGCAAGCAAGAAATCAAGATTATTTGCTCTTAACCAACTTTAAATATGCAAAGATAGCAACTTTGTGAAAAAGAAAAATTTCAAGATTCTTTACATTTACCAGCTTACATATGAAAAGGAAGTAACTTTGCGAAGAAGATAGATGAATAAGTTAATCTCAATTTTGGCTACTTAAATGACTCCCTTGTTTAGCTCCTTAATGATTATTTTCTCTTATCTATATTTTCTGTGTCTTAAAAGGACCCTTAATCATTTTGAAGAGCTGTTTCTACAAATCAATTAATACCAATAAATGCTGAGAGAATGAGACGTGTTTTTCTGCCAATGCCTACCTCTCTACAGCCTAACATAGTAACATGGTCTTGTGGAAATGAGTGGCACTAAGATTATTGCGGTTTATTTGGAACATAGAATTTTATAACAAAAGTTAAGCACCACTAAAGGATGTGGTCCTCCCTTATTCAAAAGAGTCTCTACTTAAGTCGTATGAAAAAATCTTTAGTTCCCTTATTCAAAAGAGTCTCGAGTTAAGTCGTATGAAAAAATCTTTAGTAGGGAGCGTTCCCCTCCCGAATAGGGTCCAGTGGTGGATCTACATGTTGTTTTTTTGGGTGCTCAAGCACACATTATCTTTGACAAGATTTAGTAAATTTATATATGTAATTATAAAAATATTTAGATAAATATTGAGTGAGTACCCATTATTAAACTCATTTTTCCTCTTCTTTCAGAATTTTTATCAGTGAGCACCCAGGACTTTAAAATCCTGGATCCGCCATTGATATGGCCCTATCCGGTGCAAATCCGGATATAGTCGGGCTCGGCTCCAATGCGAGTACCGAACATGAAAAACCAAAAAAAAATTTAAGCACTTTTCCAATGTCAGTATCGAATTAGATGCATGGTCACTTAACTTGCTAAAATAACACTAATGGTGGTCCTCTTTTGCTTCTTTTATTTTCAATGGCTTAATTTGTCATCTTATCCTTTTAAGGGGTGCAGGCACCTTGCTTGAGTAGATTTTTTTTCGTAATCTGTATATATAAATAATAAATAAAATTAAATATAAATATAAAAAATAATACCGCTTGCCAGTACGGTAATTTATTTATTTGTTCACTTTTTCGAGTGTTAATACCACTTATAAAAATTCTTGCGTATGTCACTGTCCTTTTGCACCCCACAAATCATAATTGCTGCTACTAGTTGTACTTGTATTTACCACCATCAAGTGAGGTGGTTGATATCCTTAATTTCACAAGACATTCCTTTTGGATCTACCTACAGGCTACCACATCTTGAGGTGTTGAGACATTTCTAAGATGAGTAGTTATTGAACCAGTATTATGAAAAAGAAAGGAAAAAAAATTACTCCATTCCTTCACTTTTACTTGTCACGATTCAACTTTTTGAGAGTTAATTTAATTAATTTTTAAAGTTAAATTGCATTAAAGTTTCTTAATATTTTAAAATTAATATTTAACTATTCGGAAACTATACGAAAAGTACTACATATAATTTATAATTTTTCTCATATTAATATGGTAAAAAAAAATATATATGTTAAATGTTGGTCAAAATTTATGTAGTTTGATTCTCAAAGACTAGAGTTCAAGAATATTTTAGCCCTTTTCGTTGGATTTATTAGTTTCTGACTCAATTGGACGTAGGGGTGGCAAAATGGTTCAAAGAAAACAGTTAATAACCCATATTATCCATCAAAAATGGGTTGGATAATGAACTTTTTAAAAACGGATCAAATATGGATAAGAACCATATTATCCATTTCGAAAATGGATAACCAATGAGTAACCAATGGATAATCAATGGGTCTAACTTTTACATTTGTAAAGTCTCAAATTATGGGTTCCCCAAGTTAGGGAAACTAAGAATTCTCCCAAAAGTGATCATATGCAAGAAGTCATGGATAATATCGTTACTCATATTATCCGCTAGTTAACCTATTTTTATCCGTATTAAATATGGGTTGAGTCGGATGATTTACCCATTTTCAACCCGAACCATATCCGACTCGTCCCGCCCCGCCGGTTTGCTACTCCTAGTTGGACGTATAGAACAAATGACAACCCCAATTTAATTATGTTGTCCACCTTTAATTGAAACCAACTAACAACTGGATTGCCTCCCCAACGGTACTCGACTTAATTCTAAGACCAACCCTCTTCAATTTCTATCAAAAATTTGTTGTAACGTTGAGCCATCAGCATCAGCCCATTCTAACAATTTGAGATCATACGGCATTTTGACCCCACTTTCGAGATTCAGTTCTGATTATTCAGTTGATACCCCAGTTGGATTCGAGCGCGCTCACACACACAAGATAAATACATTTTTGGAAAGTACACTTTCAAAATCCACAACGTCTAAATTCTAAACGATTGTTGCGCCTGAATTTAATATATTCAAACAAGGGAGCGGCTCTGCTCCATTACTCTTTGCTCCAATAATCATCAATGCATCTTTAAATGGATGACACTTGCTTTCATAAGTATGAAAGGCTGAGATTCGTTTCTAACTTAATTCTCTTTTTTTGGTTGCATTCTATTAATGGTACTGCTGGAAAACAAAGAGCCTACCCTCCCAAAGCTTTTGTACTTATCTCCTTCCAAAGCTATTATCCCCTTCCAAGAAAGCATACAACATATCAAAGTGTGGCATTTGATAAAGCAAAAAAGCTGTTGAGTTTTTTTTTCTTCATTCACATTTAAAAATAAATATGGTTATTGTTTAATAGAATTAGACTTAGTTTGTTTACATGTAAAAAAAAAAATCAATATTTGATGCTATGAATAAATAAAATAAAAAAAATCAGTGCACTATGCGCATATTTTGTCCTACACAAAGTAATTATCACAGTTGGTGAGAGGATTCACATATTAATAGTATGATTTTCTTGAAATAATATATCAAAATATTAACCACAAAAACAAAAATAATGTTTGACGAGTAAACAAATTTTGGAGTAGATCAAAGTATAGAGAATAAGTTACAAGGGAATTCCAGCCTTTCATACTTATAAGGGCACGTGTCATCCATCTAAGGATGCATTGATAATTACTGGAGCAAAGGTTAATGGAGCAGAGCAGCTCCCTTCAAACAATATACAGTTTCTTTGAATGAAGATAGGAATCTCCAGATATCTCACAATACCACCATTATTGAGTTAGTTGGCCAATAACGACTTCATAAACTTTGCAGTTTGCACTTCATAGTCAAATGCCAAATTCAAGGAAATTGGCAAAAATATAATATGGCAAATACTCAAACCTTGGCAGCTCACTACACTATAATATCAAAGATGAGGACCATTGCTGGTTTGCTGTTTTTCCACAGTAGTCCTCTAATGGTACACTTTTGAATAGGTTAGGCTTATCTAATTTAGCCCACAAAAATCTACTTCCTCCAACACATCTAAATAAACAAAGAGCAAATAACATATGTGAGAATGGAAAGAGGGGGCAGTTAGTATGGCAGGGAATAGGTTTGTCCGTAGCAACTCAAACATCTTGGTCACACCATCAGATTCCAGGAAACAAGACACCTTCCAAGAATAGAGCAGAGATCAAAGAACACTTTTTTTTCTGAGTATGACTACCAAACTTTACTTGTATGCCAAGCTGATTTCTTTTCCAGGCACTTCATAGGCATCTGAATTCATACTACAGGCTGAACTAATCATCTAAGCAAACATTAAGAACGGGTATAACCATATAAATATTGTACATCGCCAATCAAGCCAACTAGAGCAAAATAAAGAGACTCAGGCAGCATCTTCAGCAGCTTCACAGAAGGGCCAAGAGAAAAATTAAGCAACAGCAAGTGAATGATAAGGAAGAACGGGATCAGCAAAAGATTTACACACCCTCATTTCATTTCATACTGCAATGGATTTGGAATAAGCAATTTGAACAACCTCAAGGTAACATAATAAATGGACAGGCAGCTCAGACCCAACAAGCGATGGAAGTCCATAAAATGCTTCTTTATAAAAATGCCGAGTTGGAATACATACTTTGAAAACTTTAAGCACATCAATCTTTTCAATGGGCATTTTAAACCCCAGATAGAAGGTTCCCAAAATTTAACTTGCTCTAACACTTGAACTATCAAAATCAGGCTACCACTAATAGCCTCTCAACTCTCAAGTGACTGTCTTAAAGGCCTCAAGCAGAAACTGCTGCCTTCTTCCTTGGAGCTGCTTCAGTACCTGGACGGAAAAGAGTTTAAAGTTTATTATTATTGCACAGAAGTTAAGACAAAGATACTCTTGATCATCAATTGGCAATGCCTAAACCAACAACTTAGTCGAGCTAATAAAGGGAAGATCATTCTGAATTCCAGATACACATCTTTCAAGTTCAAGTAATACCTATTCAACCCAGAAAACCTTCTAGCATTCCGGTCGTGTTAAGGCATGATTTTGAGAAATTTTTTACCTTGAAAATTATGTTTTAGATCATCTTCCAGCATTCAAATGGATACTAAAGCGAGTGACAGATGATACGCACTCATACCAGGTGGAACACAAAGTATTACTCCTATAATTTATTGAGTTGGAAAAGTACAAAAAAGCTCTAGTAGATATATCTTTTTTATGACCGAGAAATCCATATGGAGCAACCCTTAGGGCCAAACGAAGTATTCAAATCTCAGGGATAATTGATTGGGTTGAAAACAATATCTAAAATATTTAAGCATGATGTACATTTGCAACGTAAAACAACTTTTGCTAAGTGAAGGTTTAATAATCTTTCCCCATTTAATAGAGGAAAACATTCTTAAGAATACAAAGTAACCAATCACTGGAACAATCACTGGGAAAATGATTTCATAAATGTTGTAAAACAATTTCCACGATACAAAACACACACTTAATTCTAAGTGAAAACGTAAATTAAATCTGTAAAATGCAGAAACAGAAGAACTTCCACGCATAAAGGGTGTACCTTCTCTAAAATTGGTCTTGAACCTACGAGGAACATTACGAAGGTACCTCATGCGGCCAGTCCCAGTTGTCTTTCTGCGAATTGCCTTCACACTCCAGTTGTCTGGAAATCCATTCACACAAAACAAGTTCAATTCCCATCAGATGATTGATATATTGATAATTAATACTCCATTGAAAAGCGAAAAATAAAAAAGGGAAAAAAGAATTACATGTCCTTTTACGGGCAGCAGGGTAAGCACAAGCAGAGCAACGGCTCTTCTGAAGATGAAAGCTGCGCCGCCCACACCTCACACATAGTGTGTGTGTCTTGTTCCTCCTCTTACCAAAACTTCCTGTCCCCTTCCCCTATTGTACAACAATCCACATTACCTTTTGTAGACTTACAAAAATATATGCCTATTTATGTAAAATTTGAACCATTTTTTGCTTTGTTCATGTCATCGTTTCATTTTCTCGTATCGTTCCAATTGTATAAAATGTCAACATATAAGTTCATGGGAAAAAATATGAGGAAATAATAGGATGGAGATTAAGAGAAGCTAAGGGGTTTAGCTTTACTTACCATTGCACTGGAGTTGCAGAGACCCAAGCCACCACCTCCTCAGCTCTTTCGACTGAGACCTGCGGCGATCTAGGTAGTGCTTATAGTTGGTTGTTAACAAAGGAAGAAAGATTTTAGGGTTGTGACTTGTGCGTGCAATGATGATGGGCTTGAATTGGGCTGAAAGTAATTGGGCCAAATTAGCATTTTGGGTGGGCGAAGTGCACAAATACGGAGGGGCGCTTTTTGTGTCACGTTTTAACTTGTACTCGCTTTGTAAAAAAAATTACAAATGTACCCGCTTTTTTGCATAACTTCAGCATATGGGACTGAAGTAGCAAAGGCAATCACGCAAAACATCAGCATTCTAGTAGCCGGGCCTGAAGTTCAGCTCTAGAACTGAATTTTTTTTTGTAACTGTCGAACCTCAGCTCTAGAGCTGAAGTTTTTGTTTGTAACTGGCGAACTTCAGCTCTAAAGTTGAAGTTTTTATTTGTAAGCTTCAGCTCTAGAGCTGAAGTTTTTGTTTTGTAACTGTCAAACTTTAGCTCTAGAGCTGAAGTTTTTGTTTGTAACTGTTTTTTTGTTTGTAAGCTTCAGCTCTAGAGCTGAAGTTTTTGTTTGTAACTAGCAGTTTTTGTTTGTAACTGGCGAACTTCAGCTCTAGAGCTGAAGTTTTTGTTTTTGTAATTGGCTGAAGTTTTTGTTTTGTAATTGTCGAACTTCAGCTTTAGAGCTGAAGTTATTTGGAAGCTAGCTTTAGAATAGGATCTGCTCAAATAAGCTGGGGATATATCCATCAAACAACTTGCTAGTTTGTTTAAATCTTAGCACTAGGCTCAAGAATTTTTATGTGCTAACATACTTAATTTAGCTTTACAAGAAACAACTTTCACCTTAATAATATTTATCAAAACAACCCCAAAAAAAAGAAGTAAATAAATGCAAATTAATCATCCCTGATTGCGAGAACAAATAATGAGCTCCGTAATACGATTAAAATGCAAAGACGTTGTCACTTAACAATGGTATCTTGATAGTTTCCACTCATGAAAGGAACTATGAAAAATGATTTCTTTTTTAATCATATAAAGGTACAAAAGAAAGTTTTAACTTCTATGCACCAACAGTTTAAAAGAAATTTTATCTAAAAAATAATCTGCATCAACAGCAGAAGAAGAAAATGAAGGAGGAGAAGGAGGAGGAGAAAGGGGGCTGAAGTTATTTAAAAAGTGGTACAAGTTAAAAGTTTTTTAAAAAATGGGTATAGGTTAAATGGGGGCGACCAAATAGGGCACCCCGTGTAATTTTTACAAGTACGGGGCATTTGCATCTATACCCGCTTTTTGGGTTAAGTTTTAATTTGTGCCTGTTTTGCAAAAAAAAATTGCAAGTGTAACTATTTTTTCGCGTAACTTCAGCATACGGGGCTGAAGTAGCAAAGGCAATCAGGTAAAACTTCAGCATTCTAGTAGATGGGCCTGAAGTAGCAAGCGTGCTGAACCAAGCGTGCTGAAGTTTATGTTTGTAATTGCTGAACTTAAGCATAGTAGCTGAAAGTTTTATTTCTATTTGCGGAAGTTTTTGTTTGTAATTGTTGAACTTAAGCATAGTAACTGAAGTTTTGTTCTTTATTTGCTGAGGTTTTTGTTTATAATTGCACTAAATAAGCTGAAGTTTTTTTGTCTTGGATTCATTAGTTTGTCATTAAGCTTTTTCAAAAACTTCAGCAGAAGATGCTGAAGTTATTTAGTTCATTTATAAAAACTTCAGGATTAAATAAGTTGAAGTATTTTTGTCCTAGATAAGCTTTTTCAAAAACTTCAGCAGAAGATGCTGAAGTTATTTAGTTCATTTGTTTGTAAAAACTTCAGTACCATATAAGCTGAAGTTTTTGAAAAAGCTTTCTAACATATTAGATAAATATCAGATTGTCAACAGTATCTAAATCATAAATTTTGGAAATAATAAGTGAAAAGAACAGAATTATCAGGAAAAGAATCACTTAGTGTGACCTTAAACTTCCTGTACATGAAAATATTCACAAATTATTGTCTACTAACTTACATAATTATTTATAATTTGTTTTTAAATAATCTGATAAACATACTTATGGCAATCATCCCATGAACTAAAGTTTCATAGCAACACCAACAACAACAGAAGAAAGAAGAAGAAGAAAACAACGACGACGACGACGACGACGACGACGACGAAGAAGAAGAAGAAGAAGAAGAAGAAAACGAAGGAGGAGGAGAAAAGGGGCTGAAGTTGTTTCAAAAGTGGATACAAATTAAAACTTTTTAAAAAAATGGGTATATGTTAAATGAGGACGACCAAATAGGGCGCCCCGTGTAATTTTTACCACAAATAGCCACTTGAAGTATTAGTCGAGATTTACAAATATTTAAATTTTAGCCACATTAGAATCAAACTTCAGCCTCTTGATATGAAGTTTGAGATTTCATTCCCGCGGGTTTGAAGTTTGAATGGTAGTTCGAACGTAAGTCCTTCGGGTTTGAAGTTAGACCGGACAATTTAAAACTTTAAAGCAGCTACGGGTTAAAGTTCGAAAACTGCTACCAAAAAGTATGAAGTTGAGAAATAGGCAAGTCTAATATCAAACCTCATGTCCGACGTTTGTTCTCATACGGCTAAGTAGTTGTGTATGATTTAACTTTAAGTTCAAAATAATAATCATTGCAGATCAATATGTAAAATCGAATTTTATGTTGCAAGAAAGGAGGAGTGCATTGGTACTACAAGGATCTTCACCAACAATAAGTTCAAATACGAATCACAAACATTCGGAATCTACAATTAAGTGCATGTTCAAATCTCCCAAAACACTCAACTCTCAACTCTTTGTCCTTCCTTAGGCCACTCTATTCACAAATTATCCTAAAAAGTAAAACATAAAAGAGAAAATATTTTTTCCTTTCTAAATTAGATTATTTTTACGCATATGATTTCTAGAATGAGATTCTAAAAAAATACATCAACCACATATGTATTTTTTCACTCATACTAAATTTATATTAAATCATATAAACAGCGGTGGAGCCACTTTAATTTTTTTTAAAGTATATATACTATGTATTGACTCCCCTTGACTTCTTTGTAGGGTTGCTTATTTATATTTTGACACCTATAGTAAAAATTATGGCTCTGTCATTTCATATAAACTTACCATTGTATACAGTTAAAATAGGGCTTGCCCGATTTTGCCATTTAATCGAGAGCAGGGAATCACGTCGAGGGTCAGTCTCGTAATGGATCGGGTCAGAGCACGAAGATAAGGTATCGAGTTCGAGAATCGAGGTGCTCGTCGAGATCGAGACCAACAGCGGACGAAATTATATATGACAGACTTCGAACGAAGCGCAATAACGGAAAGGCGAGATATCCGTAACCAGTAGAAGATCACGGCAAAAATCCTGGAACAGATCAAATCAAGGGTGGTTGTTCAAGCTAATCATGGGATTTACTTTTGTAATTAGAGTTATATCATAATTAGGATTCCTCTACTATATAAAGAGGAGTCCACATCATTTGTAAGACCCTTATATTGACATACATCAGAGCAATACAGTACCCTTTACAGTTACTCTTTAATTTACATATTCTTGTCCACCAGTTATTTTGTTTCTTAACTATTTTTGACATCGATTAGTTCGAGGATACCAAGCTCAAGGGCTGAATCACATTCCAAGACTGATTTGCTTTATTTTATTATCAACTTCTATCACTAATCTTTGCATTTATCAATTGGTATTAGGTGAAATCATGCATCCTTAAAATCACATTATAATTATAATTGTTATCCAAATTTTAGGGTAAACAGTTTGGCGCCCACCATGGGGTTAAGGATAATAGTGATTGCTTAGTATTAATCCTCATAACACACGCTCCTTTTACGCTTGTTCTTGTAAGTGGTTTCTATTTCAGGAATCAACATATCAAATTCTCAAGTAGCACCCACACATACGGACAACAGTCTTGGTCTTCAGAGCGAGAATGACAATGTAGCCGCCCCAGGAAACAGAGTGTCTCCGGTCAATCCCGATGGACCACAAGCTGTTAACCCAATTGACGTAGGTTCCCATGTTGTCATTAATGGAAATTTGGGTGTCGATACCAAAAATAGCATTTGCAGAGATGTTCGAGCAACCGATCAGAATGCACAGAGTGGTGAAGAAGGTGGAATTAGCCTTTGAATGATATTTGAGATGTTGCAGACTCAGCAAGCTGCGATAGCGCAGCTGCAAAATCAGAATCGAGCACTAAGCAGAATTGAGCTCGATCTATCATAGGAAGTTATTCACAGGGTCGAGCCTATACCGGAGAAATCGAACGACAATGAATCGAGAACTAACCCCACCATAATGAAGATGCTTGAGGAACTCACTAAACGAGTCAAATCAGGACAAAAGATAATTGAGGCTAATGATAAAAAGGTAGAGATGTACAACTCACGGGTTGATCAAATACCGAGGGCACCCCCGATTCTAAAGGGTTTAGATTCGAAAAGGTTCGTACAGAATCCGTTCCCACCAAGTGCGGCTCCGAAGCCCATTCCAAATAAGTTATGCATGCCAGAAATTCCCAAATACAATGGAACCGCTGATCATAATGAACACGTCACTTCTTATACATGCGCAATAAAAGGAAATGACTTGGAAGAAGATGAAATTGAATATGTTCTATTGAATAAATTTGGTGAAGCTTTATCGAAGGGGGCGATGATATGGTACCATAATTTGCCACCCAATTCCATCGATTCCTTCACCATGCTTGCTGATTCGTTCGCAAAGGCACACACCGGAGCAATAAAGGTCACAACTAGGAAATTAGACCTCTTCAAAGTAAGACAAAGGGACAATGAAATGCTAAGGGAATTCATATCTCGATTCCAGATGGAACGCATAGACTTACAGCCGGTCACCGATGATTGGGTTGTCCAAGCCTTCACTCAAGGTTTGAACAAGCGAAGTTCGGTAGCATCATGATAGCTAAAGCAGAATTTGATTGAATATTTAGTTGTGACTTGGGCCGATGTACATAATCGGTACAAGTCGAAGATCAAAGTCGAGGATGATCAGTTAGGAGCCCCAAATAGATCCGAAGGTAGAATTCAAAGGGACATCGATAGAGAGCCCTAATCAAATAGAGATCAGTACAAACCTTACAACGTTGATCGTAGAAATAACGGACTAGGACGTAATCCCGTTCGGAATGACCGAGGACAAAACTCTTGAGGGTGCGTGAGTAAGAGTGGCTTCGATAAACATGTCAAGACTAAGGAGGAGCCACAGTTATCAAAGTACAACTCCAGCATCGCTACATCAGGTATTGTATCAACCAATAGGCGAATCAAAGATACTAGGTGGCCCAAACCCCTACAGTCTGATCCGGATCAAAGAAACCCTAACCAAATATGCAAATACCATGGAACCCATGGTCACAGAACCGAAGAGTGTAGGTAATTAAGGGAGAAGGTAGCTCGTTTATTCAACGAAGTTCATCTTCGAGAGTTCTTGAGTGGCTGAGCTAAAAATCATTTCAGAGATGGGGATGCAAATAGGAAAAATGAGTAGGAGGAACAACAATATGTGATTCATATGATCATCGGTGGGGTTGATACCTTATCTTTCAATCACGGAGGAAAAGCTTACCTGGTACTACTTACCAGAAGATACCTTATCTTTTAACGATGAGGATGCAGAAGGGATTGAACACCCTTATAATGACGCACTGGTAATATCTATCCTTATGAATAAAATTCAAGTTAAACGTGTGTTGGTTGATCCAAGTAGATCGGCGAATATTATTCGATCAAGGGTCATAGAGCAACTCGGCCTCCAAGATCAAATCGTGCCCGCAACTTGAGTACTCAACGGCTTCAACATGGTGAGTGAAACCACCAAAGGGGAAATCATTTGCTAGTAAACATGGCCAGAACTATCCAGGAAACGAACCATGTAATCGAAGGTGATATGAGATACAATGCACCGCTCGGAAGACCTTGGATTCATAATATGAGGGCAGTTTCTTCAACACTTCATCAAGTCTTGAAATTCCCAACACCGGAAGGGATCAAAATAGTGTACGGCGAACAAGTCGCAGCCAAAGAGATGTTTGCAATCGATGAGGTAATACCAGTATCTGCACTATTGTCAATGAAGGGATCAGAGTCAAAGGGAAAGCAGAAAGTCAAATAGCAACCACAATCGTCGACCTCGACTAGATCGGAGCAATAGGAAACTTTCGAGGATGATAGTTATATGATACCTCGAACATTCGTAATCCCCGATGATTCTGATGCCATGAAGTCAACGGTTGAAGAGCTGGAACAAGTCCTACTGACACTACAACAAATTTGATTATCAATGATGAATTATTTTGTCACCTATGATTCACTTTTCGTCACCAAAGAATTTTTATGATGAATTTTTTTTGTCAATCTTTCGTCTCTAAAACACCGTCACTAATAACATATAAAGGCAACTTTGTGTTTCGTCGCCAAATAATGAAGTATTAAATACGAAATTCTTTTTCGTCCCCAAATACGTAATATTTATGACGAATTTATTTGTCATAAAAAGTACAAAAAAATCGTACTTAATAGTATGATTTCGTCACTAAAAAGTGCATTAATGTCGACGAAACTGCCTCGTCTCTAAAATTTAGTTTAATTAGTGACGATGTTAAATGTCTCTAAAGCTATGTGTGTTTCGTAGTTGAAAACCGTAATTTTGTCATTAAAGACTACCTTTTATCTACAAAAAAGTATTTTGTCCCTAAATATATAATTAGTAACAATTATAATTTTGTAGTTAAAACTACCATCTTGTCACTAAAAAGAATATTTTTATCGACAAAACAAAGTTGTCACTATAAGTTATCATAATTAGTGACAATTACAATTGTCAAATAATACAAAATTGATTCGTAGTCAATAAAAAGATGATTTTGGGACATAAATTATTTTGTCACTAAATATAGTGAATTTATGACGAACTTAATTTGTTTAGTGACGAAAATGTGATATTCCTAAAAACTATATAAAAGTGAACTTGTTTGTCACTAATAACAAATGTTTGATGACGTTTATATTCGTATTTGTTTTAGATTGACGTAATACGAATTTGAAATAACATAATAAAACAATCAACGTAATAACATAAAAATAAAAACAATCAAAGGTAATAACAAAAATATTCACCATTGATCATAAAACTAATATTCAAACTATATTGAAATAAAAGCTCCTTAAATTAAAAGAAACATAGTTAAAGTAAATATGTCCAACGTAAAAGTCTAATTGAGAAATATTACTCCTAAACTAGGACTGAGAAGTGGAGGAATGCAGTGACACTTCACTTGCAATTAGTCTTGATCCAATAGTTTCCTCCATATACCTGTATAAAAGATAGAGAAAAAATTATGATTTAAGTTAGTACTTTATGGTATCATGTTATAAATAAGATATAATTGGCATAAACTACAACTTCTTGTTAGACGTAGAGTTTAATTGGTGAAACAAATAAATGAATTGTGATACAAGTAAATAAAAATGAGAAAAAAATTAAATAGTGTGAAGTTTAGTGTACCCAAAGTTGATAATCTGGTGGGGCTCAATCTTCACTGTATCATTAAAAAAACATTCGAACTTAGATGCTAAAAGAATTATACTTGAATTTATCATTTAAAGATGTAGTACTTCTAACCTTGATGGTGATGAGCCAATAAAATGACGCTTCATTTGGTTTAATATTTCCTCTTGGCGTGCCCTTAGAGTACCCAGCTCAGAAGTTAATGTTTTTATCTGTATCTGCTGATTTGCTACCTCAGTTTCAGCTACATTCAAACGTTCTTGTAAACCATGTTGGGTAGTAGCAGCATCCTCTTTTGCCCTCCTAAGAGCATCCTCTAATTCTGTTGTCCTTCTTTTTGTTGTTGTAGTTGTATTAGGCTTTGGACCATAACCAAGACCTTTAATATATCCCGACCTTGTACCAAGTACATTATCAACAATTTCATCAATAGTCATTGGATTCTCTTCAGAAACAGACCGAGCTCTCAAATCTCTCATTTTGTTCTACATAAAAATATTACATCAGTTAAATTAATTATAAGATAGAATGAATACATGTGACATGTTACTAAAATATTACTTACGTAGTTAGTCTCAGCCTCTGGAGATGACCATCCTTTTTCACTCGAGTAGTGGGTACTTTTGTAGAACTCAATCCTATTTGGCTCTACTCCTTCATGTTCCTTCATACCCTACACAATATGAAAATAATATGAAATATTACTAAAATATCATCTTAGTAATGAATGCCTAGGGTGATTGAACCTCAACCACATTGACATGATTAGATTACAGGTTCAACAAAAGGTAATGAATGTATGTAGATCAAAGCTTTTTACCTATACCAACTCCTCTCAAAGCAACCATTTTTGAGAGTTTTGTAAGACAGAACATTGCAGAGTCAGAAATTGATGTGACAAGTAACATTAGACAACTAATGAAGAGTAGTTATGGCTTCCCAACTAACAACAAGACAGAATTTTTATATGTTGACTGCCCTTTTATACAAAAATAAACTCAGAGAAAGGAAACAAATAAAGGTTTTATATCAGAAAGCTCAATATATTTTAAGAGCCTTAAAATACTACTACTAACAGTTGTTGTAGAATACATGACGCAGACATAGAACTGGTTTTCCTTGTTATTAAGGTCCTAGATGTGATACTAATATATGATAATTAAAAGTTTAACTAAAGCATGCTGACAAAGATTTAAAGAAAAGTAAGAGATACGAAAGAAACAAGTTGCACAGAAACGTCCCCACCTCTCAATTACCAATTCACCATGACTTTGTTCACTATAAATTACATCTCAAACTTAGAAATAACTAAATAGGCTTCAATGTTTCACAACAGACTCCCCTTGATCCTTGGGACCCTTTCTCATATTCCCGTGGTCCAAACATTGATCCAAAGTCGAATATGTAACTCCACCAAAGACCCTAAACACGCATCTAACTATCTAAGTTATTCTTAATACAAAAAGAGTTCAATCAAACATCCTAAATGCAGCCTCTCTAGTTCATTTCATATTGTCGACAACTTAAACCAGACAAAGAAGGAAAAAGAGCAGTGATTCAGATCATTGTTGACTTTAATAGAAACGCGACTTTCTTACATGGGCAACTGGAGGGCATGATATCTAGATGACTGCATAACATATACAAACAGATAAAAACTTCTTATTTATTAATAGGTTTGGTGTCTGGTTGTGAAAATATTTACACATATGAGGCAAGGTTAGTTTCAAAGAGTCAAGTACTACACATTAAGCAGGTTCTCTATTTTTTATACAAATGATAAGTTTCTCCCATTTTAGCAATTCTCATCCCACACATCTGACTTTCTAATGTAGGCAGGGATCATAGAACTCAAGCAAAAAAAAAAGCAAATACAAAGGAAGAGGAAGAACTGACACAGAATGCTTTCTGAGTTCGAACAACTCAAACATAAATAAAATAAAAATAACTGCTTTACATAGAAGATATGCCTTCCGTATGAGAAGAGATCAGATATTAACTAAAATCAATGGATACATTAATCTTCAAATATAAAAGTATAGTTGATGGAATGTCTGATGAGAATCAAGTTTTCTACTTCTTTTTATTTAGAAAAGGTAAGTTTTATTGAGTATCAGCACTAACGTTGGGGCTGTAAATTAGGAAATGAGATCTAACAAGATTTCAGCATCATTTACAAGTTCCAGTTTACACCAAAACATAATAAGAGCTTAACAGTCAAGTTCTAGTAATTTACTACTTAAGAGCATGAAATGTCTAATATTTAACCAAGTTATATGTCTAGTTTTAAGTGCTAAGTTATGTTATCAAAACACTCATAAACTACATTAACATGGAAACAGGTGGTTAAAGCAGTGATTGATCCTAGTGCAAATATGGAGTTCAGAGCCAACACGGCAGATGATCCTCACAAGAGGAAACCAGATATCAGCAAAGCAAAAGAAGCTAACCGGTTCACGAAATGCCATATAAGAAAACTAGAAATCCAATAACGAGTCACAAACAGAGCCTCGACAGCAATAAATAGGCCAAACAAGCTTTAGAATACTCAACAATTGCAATAAAAAACTTGCACAACAGCAACAAGAAACTAACTTGATTTGAATTATGAATGAAAAATAGCAATACTTAAAAGTATGTGCAAGTTCTTTTCTTTTTTTCACCATTTTGAATATTAAAAATGTCCCTTGAGATTTCAGTTTTCGCCTACCAAGCATAGAGATTGGAAAAGTTCCAAAAAATAAAAATAGTATAACTTACTATTTCAGCACGAGCAGCTACAAAAGCTCTTGACCCCATGAAATGATTAGATTTCAGCTTTGTTCGATTGACCTTGTTTATCTCGCATCGTCTCTACAAAGAATATATAAATATAAGTAAATAAAATTATAATGAAACAAATATGATGCTAAAGCTTATTATCATTTCGCACTATAAGTTCTCAGATGTTAGCATAAAAGAGTGGACATAAACTAAAGAACCACGTCAAGCTCTTCTCAAAGGTTGCAATTTTCAGAGGCATTTAAAGAATCCTTTTTTTTCTTTTTTACTTCCAGTTTATTTTCTACTCTTATTTGTATCTTCTGTAAGAGTCTACTCATATCAATGTAAGCCATATCAACCATGAATGAATGTTGCAGCTACAAAGTAGAGAAAAATATTTTCTGAAAAAATCTTCTGTACATTTTGTTTGTACGTATTCTTAATTACTTAAAGAAAAAGGTTGAGAAATCGTGAATGTTGTTTGCCAGAAAAAGATATAACGAGACAAATATGAATAGAAATTACCTTATGCTCTGGATTCGCCCACATATCACAGAGCCTGTTCCAATTTTCCGGGGTCAACTCTGGCACTTCAATTTTACGAGCCTCTTCCTCGGAGCTTGCACTTTCAAATAGCTTTTTTAATTTGTAGCGCCATTGTCGGCTTCTATTTTTCAGAATCCTCACAGCTATCTTTGGTGTAATGCTCGTCCAAGTTAATTTCAAACTTCTCCTGCAAAATGAGAAGTTTTGAAGACACTCACAAAACAATCAAAATTTCCTTTGCTGGTAAAAGATTAAAAACTAACATATTTATAATGTAATAAAATTTACCAAAATATAGAATCCTTACATGGCATCTAATTAATGCTGCATCCTTATCATCTCTTGTGAGTTCCTTCCATTTGTTTGGAAGCGAAAGAAAGTTGCGAGCAATAATTCCTAACTCATTTGATAGCTTTGCTGATGGAATTGCCTTAACTGGCCTTCCTTTACCAACTGGGATGTCTATAACCATCTTTCTCCCTATAGACTTCTTCATTTTCTCAAGACCTTTTCCCATTGTCCTTCCACGACCTTTCCTGATTCTAGTTGAATCATCTGATTTTAAAAAGTAAAAATCAGTTCAAAATACTTGCTAAAATTCTTAAATGGTAACCATGTATATATATTAGTAATTAATTGTCATGCTACAAATGAAAACTCTACTGTTTCAAGTTTAACATTAATGAATGTTTCAAATATTAATATATTTGGTTCCAACTTAAACACAAAAGAATCCTAGATGCTGGAATATAAAGATTGTTATTTCTTTCCAGTTGAGGAAAGTAAGAATTTGTTGAAACTTCTTATTGGGCGACAATCAGAAACTTTGTTTACATCCCCTCTTTTAAACACAATCTGTTTATTTTATAAAGATAAACTCAAAAATAATATTGCAATAGGTGTGAAGTTCTTGGCTACCCTTAGTATTTGCTAAAACCAATAAGAAAGAATGGGTGCAATGTAATTTATCAGATAATGACTTCCACAGAAATGAAAATCCCCAATATACCTTCGAATTGCAATATAATTGACCCGACAATAAGAAATTACTTCAATTTTACAGCAAAGGTTTCAATAAAAATAGTACTACCAAAACTCTGAATTAGAAAGTGCAGGATATACTAGTTGCATATAGAAAAACAATATGGAATGCACAGAACAAGCAAAAAAAAAAAAGGATCCATAAGAATAAACAACAAAAAATAGTACACTGACAACAATGAGCAATAAGCATCAAATTAAAAAGGAGAACAAACAATAATTAATAGATACACTCCTAGTCAATATAATAAAAGGTACGTATTACCTGTATTAGGAGTAGGATTATTACTATTTGATGGATCAGATAATCGGCTTGCTTGAGTAGAAGCACCTGTAATTGTGGTTTGTCTAGAGACACGTCCGCCTGGTGCCATTGATTTGTAGAATTCTACCAAAAATACTATATAATTTTAGTATATTCATTAGATGTAAAATCTATTAGTTTAACAAACCAAAAGTTAGAAATAACTAAAGAAAAACTCAAAAAGAACATAAATCATCAATCTGGAAAGCCTGATGCACATCATTTCCTAATACGAATTTACTATCTTCTTCTCCTAAAATTTATTGAACTATTGAAGCATCACTAGCCGAGTTAAGTAATTAGTATAACATACCAAAGATCTATTTATGTAGAAATTTTTCTAATTTGAAGGCACATCAACTATGTTTTCAAAAACGTATACCGTATAAATGAAAGTTTTTCAATGGTGAAAGTTGAAAGAAAAATCCAGCAACTTTTCACAGAGATAATCAAGAAAAGAGTGTGTGCAATGGTAAGTAATATGGACAACATTACAACAGATTATCTTGGAATGCTTTTGAAAGCTAATCATGATACTGCTGGAAGAGAGAAGCTCATATTTGAAGAAATAATTGATGACTGCTGAACAAGAAACAACGCAGACATTGCTCTCATGGACTATTTTTCTTCTAGGCACACTGACTGGCAAGAAAAAGCAAGAGAAGAGGCACTAGACTTACTTGGGCAGCGATATCAAAATTATAAAGACATATCAAAACTAAAAATAGTATGGGAACTATCAACAGCTCCTTTATTTTTCCATAATATTAATTTTTTTCAAAAACTTATACCAAAGATCTTATAAGTTATACATGCAGCAGATTTAAAAGAAGCTGTGTGTCTGACAAAGATTGAGCCTAGTGAAGAAATGTTTACTGGTTTCAACAAAAATATAAATTACCCTACAAAATATTCACCTTAAAACACTTTGTTTCAGTTCATCTAAATTTAAAGTGCCATTATCCGATCAAACAAATTCCCAAGGGCCACCAAGAAGCATGATTCGATTCAAACAGAAGCTTTAATACCATATTTCCACAATCCATCCACTCTTCCCTCAAAACCAGACAGAAAACGTCAATATATACACAAAATAGATGCCTACTATGATAATATCTAATATTTCCCCTTCAGTACACCATGCAAAACTATAAATATACACAGTAAACTAAAAACTCTAAATATACACAGTAAATTAAAGAGTTTCTGTTTCAAAATCTTCTAATTGATTTATTCTCATCTAGATTGATCATATGAGACAAAATAAAAGCATATCAATGTCTATGCCACAAATAATTAATGAATTAATAATTTGATATATGATTGTGGCAATTACAATCTATTGAATCTTATTCAAACAAAGAGTAGGTGAAATGATACATACCTGTTCAGAAATTTTGCTTCACTTTGCAATGTATTTTTTCCAGTCATTTTTCTCATATATATATAGTGGTTATCCTGATATTCGTTTGGAGCCAAAAATCCCAAAAACCAGCGCCAAAAAACGGTTTCTTTCTCCAATTTACAATGTTGTGGAATTCTATTTGGTGGGTATGGACGAGCTTGTTGGGTATGGAGGAGGTTGAAGAGTTATGCCAAGGAAGGGAGTGGAGAAGTGCTTTACCCTGAATTTTCTTCTGACCCTAACTTTATCTCTCTCTCCCGCTAATTCTAAAATATCAGCCAACTTATGTAAAAATAGTATATACAGCCAACTTATATACATATAATACTACAAATGTACAACCAACTTATGTAAAAAAAATAGTAAAAAGAAACTTTACCTTGTGAAAATAATACTAAAATGAAACTTTATTTTAGTACATATCCCAATTTTGGATGACTTTATGATATAAATAAGCTATATCAAATATGTACTACAGTAATACAATATTCAAAATATTTATTTCAAGAATTGATTTAACTATCTTGGTGTTCACGAGAAATTGAACCAAACAGAAAAGGGATCAAATTGGAGAAAAAAATCAACATTCTTTATTTGATTTGATTTTGATTTTTAGTTTTAAGAACATATAAAATTTAATTATTTGGTTAAGCAAAAATTAATCGAAAAAGTCGAACCAGATTGATTATATAAATACCTATTTAGAAATTATAACTATATAAAATTTTACATTACAAATTGTTTTTTGCACTCTTGGCTACTATTTGTGTTGTTTCTACTCTGTTTGAATAAGTAGACTTGACAAAACCTCTTAGTTCTTTGTAGGAAAGCAACTGTTGTAATTATGATCCTCTAATATTCCTAGTGTTCAGTATATTCTTAGTTCTTTGTAGGAAAGCAACTGTTGTAATTATGATCCTCTAATATTCCTAGTGTTCAGTATATTCTGCTGATTGGTCCCCAAATGTCCACAAAACTTTTGTTCACTCTTTAGAACATAAGTGAAGGAATCAAGGTTATAAGATTAATTAGTGTTGTACACTATACTTTTTCCTCTAAATTAAGTTATCTTATCGGGTAAACTGTAATGATCGACAACTGATTAATCGATATCCGATAATCACTATCTTATCAGTTTAGCATATTTATAAACCGATAACCGATATATCGAGCCAATAACATTCACAACCGAACTGAACCGACTGATATACATCCTTAATAAGAATACTTTCTAGCTGGACATGGTTTTATTATTGCTACTTCTTATCAGCCATATTAATGTCTCTGTGCATTTGGTTGATAATGATTTAATTAATTGAATAATGTATTTGGATGATTACAGTGAAGATGTAATGACCCAATATGTCATTTTAAGAATTAATGCCCCGTTCAGCAACCTAAGGTCCCGAGCAACTTTGTAATATGTATTATGACTTGTGTGTGCCATCGAGTTTGGTTTTCAAAAGATTCGAAATTTAATTTAAAGAAAAATTCTCATTTTGAAACTTAAATGGAAAGAGTTGAACGGAGAGTTGACTTTTGAGCAACGACCTCGGAATGGAGTTTTGATGATGTCAATAGCTTCGTATGGTAATTTTCGCTTTAGGCGTGTGTCCGGATTTGGAAGTCCGTAAGAGTTAGGACAATTCGACACATTTTGGCGAAAGTTGGAAAATAGAATTTTTTTTTGGAAAATTCGACCGAGGGTGGAAATTTGATAATGAGGACGGATTTCGATTCCGAAAATAGGAACAGATATGGTACATCATTTATAACTCGCGTGCAAAATTTGAAGTCATTCCGGATTGATTTGATATATTTCAGCGCAAAATATAGAAGTTGGAAGATTTGAAAACTCATAATTCGATTCGATGCGTGATTCGTAATTTCGGCGTGGTTTGACGTGGTTTAAAGCCTCGACTAAGTTCGTATTATATTTTAGAACATGTTGTCATATACTTGGTTAAAGTCCTGAGGTCCTCGGGTGGATTTTGGAAGGTTAGCGGAGTTAATTTTGGACATTGAAGCTGCTAATTTTTCTGCTGTTCTGAATAACATTTGGGCAGAAGCGACATCGCAGAAGCGTGAAACTCATCGCAGAAGCGACTGGAAAGGGGGCTGGGCAGAGTTGGGCGTTCATCACAGGAGCGGAGCAGTGGAACGCACCTGCGACACCGCAGGTGCGATGTTGGCAGCGTAGAAGCGGATGTTGGCAGCTATGAGAGGGATCGCAGAAGCAGTTAGAGTTTTTCTCTAATATAAATCATTGACGTATATTAGGTTGAGTTGTTCACTCTCGAACGTAGTATGAATACGAAAACAACGTGTACTCGAGTCATCCAAAACCCAATCCGGACATTCGCCCAAGGACAAAATCATCATACGAAGGCCTGTTGGAACCTTCAAATCTCGATTCCGAGGTCGTTTATTCAAAAATCACAACTTAGCCAATTCTTCCAACTTAAAGCTTCCGAAATGAGAATTATCTTTCCAAACCGACTTCAAACTTCCCGAATTCGAATTACGACCATGTGCACGAGTCATAGTACGTGAACTGAAGATGTTCATGGCCTCAAACTGCCGAACGACGCGCTAAAGCTCAAAACGACCAGTCGGGTATCGGTTTGCTGAACTTAAAAAATTCGATCCGAGTTTATATGGATTGGAGTTGGATTGTCATTTCTTCAATCCGAAAACCAAAACAAAAATTTCATATCCAATCCAAACTGCCAGAACGCCCGCCGCTAATCTTCATGTCTTAAGTTCTATGTCAAATTTGAAAGTAATTATGTATTTAATCTTGAAGGAATACTAATTTAAATTACAGTATTGATGAATCTTATTAATTATTTTATGTTACGGAGGTAAAATGTGTAGTTTGATAATAGTATTTAAGAAACTATTATTTTTTATTTATCTAAAAATTAAGTATGGTTAATTTTTATCTCATATTAACTTTAACACTATTGCATTATTTGTACTTGTAAAAAATAAATTATAGATACTTTATTCTCTACCGAAAATATCTACTCACAAATAAATGTATTTCTTTACTGTAATAACTTGAATTGATTAAATTAGAATAACATGTGAAATAAAGTGATCACGGCCAACTATGCCTTCTAAAGACAAAGCGGTCGTTGCAAATATAATCCGTTTTTTTTTAATTCCGGAGTCGAATCCTCAGGTAACTAACCTATCTATTACAACTCTTGGCAATGCTATTATCAACTCAACCAATTTCCAGATGCAAGATTTTTATCAATCAACTTGGGTTTTTGTTTAACTATTTCAAATGATATTAAAAATAACAATATGCTAAATTAAAGATAATTCAAGAGTAAAAAGGTTTAGGGCATTGATTTCCTCAATTGTTAGTTTAGGTTTTAACTCTTTTGCTATAATCTCGCCGTACTACTTTATGAGGTTTAAGAGCTATGAGTTATCGTAATTTTCTCTCGATCAACTACGATAATTTACTAGAGCATTTTCTCGAACTACTCTAGCTGGCAATATGTGTAGCTCTAAATTATCCCACCAAAGTTTCGTTATCTCTAAACCCACTTTTAAGTTCAAGTAATGAATCTCTTCAATTACCTAAAAGTGGTGTTGTTCAATAGCAGTCTAACCTAATATTCTTTCTCAAGCAATATGAGGTAATTAGACACGATTAATCAAGGGCCCATTCAATTAATCACCATACAAAACGTGATTGAACACTCATATAATAAATCCGGCTTGATTATAACAAGTTGAATCAAAACTTCAACCAACAATTGGTTCCATCAACCCTAGATCAATTGTTTAGCTACTCATAACAAAACAAGACAAAACTACAAAGTTGTTCATAATTTTTAATTGCAAGAAGTAAAAGGAGTTAGAAAAACTCTATTGCTTGGTAGATCTTCACACCCTTGTTCTTGCCTCCTCCGTACTCTAAAAACAAGCCTTGAAAACCTTGATAATGATCCCTTGGGTGAGCTGGAACTTCTATAGGTTAAGTGGATTTACCCCCGAACTTCCAAATTTACCCCCGAACTTCCAAATTTACCCCTAAAGTTTAATTTTCCGGAACTGGGGTAGCGCGATCACGCTAGTGGACGCGCAACTAGCCGCGCATATGGCCTATCAATTGCCTCGACTTTCTGGGCTAGTGCGATTGCGCTAGTGGCCGCGCTAGTCCAGGTCTTCATTTCATCTCTTCTTTCTCTCGTCTTCCCACGTACTCAGCTCATAGGGGTTTTTCTTGCTCAATTTAGCTCCAATTACAGTCTTAAGTCCTCATACATGCCATTCACTCCTGCAAAGTATGAAATTCACCATTAGAGCCAATTTATCATCATTTAACTATAAAATAACAGTGAAACATAATCAAGCTGGGGCATAAACAGTCGCCAAATTACATGAATCTAGCCTATTATCATAGGGGAAATTAAAAGACCAAATAAAAATTAACAAAAAATTAACTTTGTTGATTTAGTTGCTTTTTAGGTAAAAAATTGAATCAGATGGAACAATGAACACCTCAAGTATTGTGTAAATATATCATGAATGAAAATATACAAATATATATTTTTGTTCACTTTTCCGCATATGAGCAAGTTGAGCATAATTGATTAATTTTTCTTCTACAAACTTTGATACCATAAACTTTAATTGGAGTTCCAATCTGCTTGGGTTATGGATTACATTTTTTCTTCTATTTTTATAAAAAAATCTGTTGGTCACTCTTTTTGTCAAACAAGGAATTGTCACCGCAAGTCCTCAACTCTCCCCTCGTCCGTCCTTTTCAGAAAAAAAAAGAATATCTCTATTTCATGCAAGTTGATTTTTCTATTTTACTTAATATAAATTATGTATTTAATCTTTTACATTTTTCCTACATAACTTTCTTACTTACCTGTACTTGTTAGTACTTATATTTCTCTCATTTATGATATTCATATTAAGTAAGAAATAAAAGGAAGCACATAATATATTAACAAAAAGAAAATGAAACATAAAGGCCAATTGGCCCAAACCAAAATCCCCAAAACGGCAAAACCTAATAAAAACCCTTTAAACTCACTTTTCGTCCTTCCCAGCCGCCTCCCCATGCGTTCCCTTCCCAACCGCCTTCCGTTTTCTTCCCTTTTCCCATTTCCTTCTTCAACATCACTTTCTCTATTCACATGTACAGAGCAAACCAATGGAATCACCGGCTAGATAGTCATGGCATCTTCTGTCTTTCCAAGTATGTTTATGTATTTATATTTAGAATTTTTCAATCCCATACACCTACTTGATTTGAATTTTTGGATTTATATTCTAACAATTTGATATATATATATATATATATATATATATATATATATATTATGCAGTATTATGATAGGTATTGAGTGGAACCTTAAAGATTATAATGCAATGTTGGGAAGAGCCACAGTTCGTCGAAAAGACATTACAAATAAAAATTAGATGAAAATCCTTTCAAAAGTTTTTAGAAAAGTATACAGGTTTATTTTCTTATCTTGTTGCATTGAATGTTTCCCTTTTGTTATACGTTATCATTGAAAAGTATACAGCTAATTTTTGTTTCTTTTGAATTTATAGGGTACATTTTAATCTATTGAAGTGATATTCAAAGTTTATTATTGTATTAATGATTTTATCAAAGATGTATGGATATGAAATATTTGAAAATTTAAAAATATTTTTTTCATAAAAATAAAATATAATCAAAATCTAGTCACCAAATAAAACATAATAAAAAAATCTAATCATGGATATTTTGATGATTTATAGCTATGAAATTATGGGTTGGTAGCTAAATAAAAATACTATAATACAAATCTAATATGTGAGCATAGCTACATATTTAAATTTTGTGACTAAATAAATAACATCTTTTACCGCGGAATATCCCTTTGTAGCTAAAGTATAGAAGATAGCTACAAAATTGATTTATCGTGGCAAAAGAATAAAATCATTAACTATAAATATATATTCTTCGTGGCAAAATATTTTATTAATATAGCTACATCACAAAAAGTCTTGTAGCAATAAGTACTAATCCTTAGCCACGAAATATTAAAGTTTGTAGCTAACGTTTAGTTACACTACTTTTAGCTACGGATGCTACGGAAAAAATTAATGTGGCTAAAGTGTTTAGCCACAGAGTTTTTTATGTTTAGCTACAACGTAGTTCGTAGTTGTATATGTATAATCTTGTAGTGAATGCATTTCTCTTTTGCTTAATTAAAACTCAATTATAACTGCATGGCTGACTTAACTTGCTTTGTCGATATGTTTGTGCAGTTGATCATGGATAAAGGTTGGATGCATGAACGGAAGTTCTCTAAAAAATATATTGAGGGTGTTCAATCTTTTATGCAACTCGTTCGGTCAAACTTTGATCGAAATTCTAAAGTTCGATGTCCATGCCAAGACTGTTTAAATATAGATTTTCAAACACAAGAAGTAGTGTATGACCACTTGTTGATAAAAGGAATTACGGGAAGTTACGTGCAATGAATATACCATGGGGAACAATCACAAAGGAGAGATAAAGATGAAGCAATTTACAACGAAGACGAAGACGAAGACGAAGACGAAGGCGAAGACGAAGATGAAGATGAAGAACATGACAACAATGATGGAATTAACGCTATGTTAGAAGATGCCAGTGGAAGATCATTTACCAATATTTCGGAGGAGACAACAACTGGTAATAATATATGTGGTAATATGCGTGAGAAGGAAGCCAAAAAGGTTGAGAAATTGTTGGAAGAAGCTGAACATGAATTATACCCGGGATGTCAGAAATTCTCAAAGCTTTCATTCCTTGTGAAGTTGCTACACTTGAAAGTGTACAATCATTGGAGTAATAAGTCATTTGATATGTTGCTAGAGTTACTACGGGAGGCACTGCCAAATGGTGAGACACTTCCTAAGTCATATTATGATGCTAGAAACCAGCTACAAGGTTTGGGATTAGGATACATTTCTATCCATGCTTGCAAATATGATTGTGTGCTTTATTGGGGAGAGCTTAAAGATAGACAAGAGTGTCCACGTTGTGGTACTTCGAGGTGGAAAATTAATAACGGAAAGGATAAAAAGATTCCTCATAAAGTCTTGCGATATTTTCCATTAAAGCCGAGACTTCAAAGGTTATTTATGTCAAGAAAAACAAGTGAGGACATGAGATGGCATAAAGAAAAACGTCTTGATGAGCCAAATGTATTGAGGCATCCTGCTGATTCTGAAGAGTGGAAAGAATTTGACAAGAATCATCAGTGGTTTGCCCAAGAACCTCGGAATATTAGACTCGGCCTTGCAACCGATGGTTTTAATCCATTTGGTAACATGAGCACAACTTATAGTATGTGGCCTGTCATTCTAGTTCCTTATAATCTTCCTCCTTGGAAATGTTTTAAGGATCCATTTATGTTAATGTCATTGCTTATTCCTGGTCCTCAAGCACCAGGAAAGGATATTGATGTTTATTTGCGTCCTTTGGTTGATGAATTGAATGAGTTATGGAGTGAAGGTGTAGATACATTTGATGCATCAACAGGGGAGTCCTTCAAGATGCATGCTGCTGTTATATGGACCATAAATGATTTTTCAGCTTATGGTAAGTTCTTAAACTCCTTACTGTCCAAGATGTCTAAATAATTGTTAAATAGAAGATTTTGTATAAGTTTTACTAGTATACTATTTGTAAGTAATTTTTGTATAGTTTAGGAATATAAACTAATGTGCACATATATTATTTCTTATGGATTAGGTAATTTATCCGGATGGAGTACTAAGGGATACATGGCATGTCCTACTTGCAATAAAGATGCACCTTCACACAAGTTAAGAAGTAAAATATGTTACATGGATCATCGTCGGTATCTTGACCCTAAGCACACATGGAGAAGAAGCAAAAAATTTGATGGTAAGATAGAAAAAAGATTGAAACCAAAAGAGCTCTCAGGAGATGATGTCTTACAACAATTGGATTTTCTTAGTACTTATAGACCAGGAAAACACCCCAATAATAAGAAAAGAAAACGTCTTCCTGAAGAGTTGAATTGGGTGAGGAGAAGTATTTTATTTGAGTTGCCATATTGGAAGAGCTTGAAGTTGCGACACAATTTAGATATCATGCACATAGAAAAGAACATTTGCGAGAATATTTTGGGGACAATACTGAGTCTTGAAGGGAAAACTAAGGATACATATAAAGCAAGACAAGATCTTAAGGATATGAACATAAGAAAAGAACTATGGTTACAAGATAATGGTTCTAGTTATACAATGCCAGCTGCTTGTTATAATATGTCAAAAAGTGAAAAAAAGGAGTTCTATAAATTTTTAAAATCAGTTAAATTTCCTGATGGTTATGCTTCAAATATCTCACGGCGTGTAAATGAGGATGATGATAAGATAACTGGACTCAAAAGTCATGATCATCATGTTTTGTTACAACGGCTGCTGCCTATTGCTATTCGTGGATTTGTAAATAAAGATGTCTCTTCAGCATTGATTGAGTTAGGTGATTTCTTTCAACGATTATGTTGCAAGACTTTGAGAAAAGATGACTTAGAACAACTAGAAAAGGACATAATTTTAATATTGTGTAAGCTTGAGATGATCTTTCCACCTGCTTTCTTTGATGTTATGGTACATTTGGCTGTGCATTTACCACGAGAGGCTATGTGTGGGGGACCAGTACAATATCGTTGGATGTACAAAATTGAAAGATTTTTGTGCAAGCTTAAGCGTTATGTGCGAAACAAGGCACAACCAGAAGGTTCTATTGCAGAAGGCTATCTTATTGATGAATGTTTGACATTTTGCTCTATGTATCTTACTGGCATCGAAACTAGATTTAATCGTGAAGATCGAAATGATGATGGATATAGTAACAAAGATGAAGTTGTTCTGGACATATTCTCAAAGAGTGTTAGACCATTTGGAGATGGAAACTATGATACCATACCAAAGAATGATTTCGATATGGCTCGGTGGTATGTGTTGAATAATTGCGAAGAAGTAGAACCTTTTCTTCGGTATGTTATTTTTCTCTCTATTGTTATTTTTCTGTTTTAAATAATTTATAAGTAATTTATTTTGCAGGGAGCATAAAGAAGAGTTGATGAAGCAAGCTGTTGCGAATATAGAAGAGAAACATAGAGAACAATTTCCTTTATGGTTCAAAAGGAAAGTAAGTAACTTTTTAAGATAAGAATCATCTTAATGTGTTTAAATTCTAATTTGTTTTCCTCTTTACTAATTAAAAGTAATAATTTTTTCATTGTAGATTATGCAATTGTATAATAAGGAAAAGTCTGTGTCTATCAATCAGTTATATCCTTTGGCAATAGGACCTGATGTATGTGGAAGAACATATAATGGGTGTACTGTAAATGGTGTTAGGTACCATATTCAAAGACGCGATGAACTACGTAAAAGTCAAAATTGCGGTCTAGTTGTTGAAGGCTATCACGAAAATGAGGTGATTGATTTTTATGGTATTATAACTGACATGATTGAGTTAGAGTATCTTAATGGCAATCCAGTTCTGCTATTTAAATGCAAGTGGTTTGATCTTCGCAAGAAGACAGGGATGCAAAAAGATAAAAATCTTACGAGCATCAATGTTAATAGATTTTGGTATGAACATGATTCTTTTGTACTAGCTACTCAAGCAAGGCAAGTATTTTATATTGATGATCCGAAATTGGGAGAAAATTGGCGAATTGTCCTAAAATTTCAAGATAGACACTTATATGATGTGCCAGAGATGCAAAATTCAGAGACAGGAAATGGCGAAACAAATGATGAAGTATATCAAGATGTTTCACTTGAAAGTAATTCAATTGTCAATGATACGGATAATATGTTGAGTCAACTACATAGAGATGATGTTGATTCGGTTACCTTAGATGCATCTGTAATTGAATTGGAGGCTCAGACAGAACATGAAGTTGGTTATGACGAAGAAAATTCTGACGAAGAGGATGACACAATGGTAGAGTACATCAGTGATCATGAGGAGAATGAGGGGAATGAAGGTAATAATAGTACTAATGACGATGAAGTCGATATCACAGATGATGATGACGAAGACATTGGTTTTTATGATGTAATCTCATAATAGTAAGGTCAGCAACCTGCTGGGTATGCCTCTTTTTTTAATATATTATGTTGGCGATAGGGCGAATGAGAGGTTTTAAATAATTAGGCCATTTATAGATGTCTTGAGGTAATATCCGCCTGTGTAGGTCTCTCTGTCCTCTGTTTATTTAACTTTATTAAATTTCTAAAGCTGATTCTCCTTTTGTTTTCTCTTAAATGTTAACTGTATTACCTGGTTTCTTAGTTTAGGTGCTTTGGTAAACTTCAAGAAGCTCAATCTTTCTGTTTTTCCATAGGCTTCACTCCAGAATTTGATCATATTCTCTGATAGGTTGCCCTAGTCGATTTGCTTCCATTTTCTGTATATACTAATGCCATGTCTCCGTCCTGTGTATTTTTAGATTGCATGATGATGATGAGGTGACAAGGAAGGATCATGTGGCAGCTGGGCTTTGTTGCATACAATTGTTTATGAATTCTTCTTCTCAGGAAGAAGCTATAAGACACTTGGAGAACGCCAAGGTCAGTCCATTTTAAGAATTTGTTCTGCTGCACATCTGCTTTGTAGATGGTGTTTATGGTTATCAATGAATTATTGATTTTATAGAGTTGTGCTCTCTTTTCTCTGTCCTAGTTGTCAAACCAAGTTTAGATGCTTAGGGAAGCCAAAAAATACTGGCAAGGTGCACTTTTATAAGCAGCGTGTGCAAAGAATTACACAAATGTTGGGTATGCATCTTTTTTTAATATATTATGTTGGCGATAGGGCGAATGAGAGGTTTTAAATAATTAGGCCATTTATAGATGTCTTGACAAATTGCTTAAGAGTATGGTCACTGAAGAAGAAGCTGAGAAACAGGTTATTGAATTTGTCAAGAGAAACATTGGCACATATACACCATTACTAGTAGGAAATTCAGTCTACGTGGATTTTTAATTTTTGAAGAAATACATGCCAAATCTGGCTAGTCTTTTTTCACATGTACTAGTTGATGTCAGCAGTGTCAAGGCATTGTGTGTTCGTTGGTTTCCAATAGCAAAAAGGCTCCTAAAAAGGAAAGCAAGAAGCCTTGGATTCTTTCACATCTTTGGTTTGCTGCACAACATGGAGCTTGTGAAAAGCAACAAGCCTTGGATTCTTATTAGACTTGGAGGCCTTGAATATGTGTTCCTTGAAGTAATTGAGTTCTGCTATGCTCTCCTTAATGTCATCCATAGCTCCTTGAAACTGGAGCTTCAACAAGACAACCACCCTTTGATGTAATGGCCTGTAATTATTCACTATTAGTATTTCACTTCAACTTACTAATTCTTTGCTGTTCTAATATGTGCAGTATTCATCATAAACTTGATTCTAATAGTACACTGCTTCAGCTCTAGTGTAAAACAAGTCAAGAATTAATATTCCCACATGCAATTCCAACCTCACTAATCTTTGAAGAAGTATCGGCATCAACGATTGACATGTCTATATACCCCTTCCCACCACATATCTGCTCAAGAGCACCATCTTATCAGGATCTTAAGATTTCAAAGACAAATTACCCCTGCTTTAGTTGAACCTGGTCAGTGATGGAATTTTGTCCAGACCAACAGATCGATTTTCTGCTGAGCTTTCTGCTGCACATTGTTCAGTGACCACTACAACCTTCTCATGGTATATAACACCACCTGTTCGTCTTTGGGTGCATGATGGTACAACAACGTAAATAACTAGATGATTCCAGCTGCTTGAAAGTCTTCAAGCCAGTCATGATCCTAATGAGCACAGCTACCGCAGTCGATATGACCTCTACCTTTGTTTTTTGCCAAAAAAGGATTGTAGTTTTCAACGAGATGTTTATAAATTGATCCTTTAGTACAACCAATTGGATATTCCTGTTTTCTGGTAATTCTTTTTACTAAAAATTACTAGGAACCTCAGACCTCTCTATTCCTTCGAGGTAGGGTTAAGTTCTGCATACACACTACCCTCCCCAGACCCTACTAGTGAGATTTCACTGGGTCGTTGTTATTGTTGTTGTTGTTGTTATAGATGTCTTGAGGTAATATCCGCCTGTGTAGGTCTCTCTGTTCTTTGTTTATTCTACTTTAAATTTCTAAAGCAGATTCTCCTTTTGTTTTCTCTTAAATGTTGAACTTTATTAGTGTCTATCACATGAACTCCGAATAGTGAAAGAGTAAATAAATTACCCGCTTAATGCTTTAAGCGTTATGAACAGATGGTTGGCATATTGCTCTTCCCTTAATTTTTTTGGTTTCTTAGACTTAAAAGGAAACACAATAACTTAAAAAATGACCAGATTAGCAACTACACTCTACCTTTTTATTTTACGGAAGACTTCCACTGTAAGTCTACAATCGACTTAACATCTTATTCCAGTTTCCAATAAAAAAAATAATTAGATCTATATTAACAAACATAACATTCCATGATAAGTTTTTTTCTATAAAATGAGCATTTAACTTCACCTCTCAAATTAAAAAGAAGTGTTCTTCGAAAACTCTGTAATTATGAAATCTAAAGAAGTAGTGAATGCTTTATTTATTTATTTTGATATGATTTTCTGTTTGATTTTTCATATGTTTTATTATGTTACATTTGGCATTATATAATATATTTTTTATTTTTGCCATTATAAAAATCTAAATTCTTTTGAATCAAATAAATATAAAATAAAGATATTTGACTGCGCGAAGCGTGGCCCAATTAACTAGTTATTTGACAGTTGAGGTATTATGTTGGACTCCATATGCTCGGATTATATTATAGATATAAGTCCATATATAGACTGTTTTTATCTAAACAATATGAAATTTTGTAGCAGCAAGTGTTCCTTGGGTTCTATTAAATTTTAATATGGCTTTTTGGTTTTATATTTTCTAAAGTTAGATATGGCAATTGAATCAAAATGAGTATGGTTTTAATTTGATTTCTTTCATTTGTAGGTCATATAGACTTCATAATAGAACTTTATAAAATGAGATTCAAGTTTCTCGAACTTGATAATTTTTTAAGATGGGTGCTTCAGTCATAAGGTTAATTAGTCCTAAAGTAACTTTTTGTATCATATATGAACAAAACTATATCTTTTAGTTTTTTTACTATGAATCTTTTTTTGTCGCCAATAATTGTACTATTCAACTACAAAATTCAAGTCGTAGCCATTTAAAAATCATATTTTTCGTGACAAAAATTTTGTTGTGACTAAACTGTACGTTAAACAGAGACAATTAAATAATTGTCACTAATTGTTTGCACTATTAGTGACAAAAACTAATGTCATAATAAATTAGAAACTTTTGTAGCTAAAGTTTACCATGTTTAACTACAAATTTTATTTTGTCACTATTGTAATAACACATTTTTTGTGACGAAATTTTTTCGTGTCCAAAGTTTTACCAATTTTAAGACAAATTATGATTTGTCACAAATTGGATACATCATTAGTGACAAAATAATATGTCACCAATTGTATAAAATTCGTGGCTAATGCTATTAAATAATGGCGCCAAGTTATTTTTTGGTGGGAAACTTTAGTGGACAAAACTTTTGCTACGAAATTTTATGTTTCGTCACTAAAACTATGTGATTATGTATCTAAACTCGAAACATAATTTTCGTCACGAAAAGTGAATAATTAGTGACGAATTTTGTGTCGTGGCTAAAAGTTTTGTAGCTAAATATCACATTTGTTGTAGTGTGATCGAGCATCTGCCCGATCGAAAGGTCTACCTAGGCACGGGTTTAATCCTCGAGCAAAAAACTTATTAAATTCCTTATTAAAAATATGTATTGTTTTTTTTTGTCCCACCTTGACATGACAGGGATCCCACCGGAGATTACCACTCATCGATTAAGCTTGGACCCAAAGTTTAGACTGGTAAAGCAAAAGAGAAGGCCACAATTCGAGGTTAATAATGCATTCATCAAGGATGAGGTAACCAAACTTCTCGAAATATGGTCCATTTGGGAGGTAAAATATCCCGAATGGCTAGCAAATATAGTCGTAGTCCCTAAAAAAGGAAATAAACTTAGAATGTGCGTAAACTACAAAGACTTAAATAAATCATGCCCTAAAGATTCCTTTCCTTTGCCGAATATCGATCGCATGATCGATGCCATGACCGGCCACAAGATACTCAGCTTTCTCGATGCCTACTCCGGGTACAATCAAATACAAATAAACCTGAAAATTCGGGAAGAGACTTCGTTCATTAATAAGTACGGTACTTATTGCTATAACGTAATGCCGTTTGGGCTAAAAAATGTTGGTGCTACTTATCAACGCCTAGTAAACCGAATGTTTGAAGAACAAATAAGTAAATCAATAGAGGTTTAAATTGAAGACATGCTAGTTAAGTCCTTGCGAGAAGACCATTTGACACATTTGCAGGAAACCTTCAACATATTGAGAAAATACAACATGAAGCTCAACCCTGAGAAATGTGCATTCGGGGTCGTTTCGGGCAAGTTCCTCGGCTTTATGGTGTCAGATTGGGGAATCAAGATCAACCACAATAAAATCAAGGAAATTGAAGACATCACAGTCATGGACAGCGTTAAGGCCGTACAAAGATTAACAGAGAGGATAGTTGCATTAGGCCGGTTCATCTCGAGGTCTTCGGATCGAAGTCATAGGTTCTTCTCACTGGTAAAAAAGAAGAACAATTTCACTTTGACCCGGAATACCAACAAGCATTGAAAGAGTTACAACGGTATCTTTCAAGCCCCCCATTGCTTCATACTCTGAAGCGGACGAGCAACTCTACTTATATTTGGCAGTCTCAGAAGTTGCGGTAAGTGGTATCCTAGTTCGAAAAGAGCAAGGTACACATTTTCCTATTTACTATGTTAGCCGAACTTTAGGTGAAATCGAAACCCCATACCCACACTTAGAAAAATTAGCATTTGCTCTAATAAATGCCTCTAGAAAATTAAAACCATATTTTCAATGTCACCCAATTTGTGTTATAACCACCTACCCCCTCGCAATATTTTGCACAAGCCCGAACGCTCGAGCCGATTGGCCATCAAAATTAGCGGGTACGACATTGAGTATAACCCCTAAATGACCATCCAATCTCAAATCTTGGCAAACTTCGTGGCCGACTTCACGCCAACCCTCGTACCCGAGGTCAAAAGGGAACTATTACTAAAATCGGGTACATCTTCGGGGGTGTGGACCGATGGCGCTTCAAATGTGAAGGGGTTCGGGCTAGGTATCATTTTGAAACCACCCACAAAAAAATACAATTAGACAGTCTACCAGAACTTCGAAATTGACTAACAATGAGACCATGATTGCAGGTCTCGAGCTAGCTAATAGCTTGGGAGCAAAGGTTATCGAGGCCAAGTGTGACTCCTAACTTGTGGTAAATCAGGTCAATAGAACTTTCGAGGTTCTAGAAGATCGGATGCAGAGGTACTTAGACAAATTGCACGTGTCTCTACATCGATTTAGAGAATAGACGCTACAACACGTACCTCCGTGTTACGCCCCACAATATTACGATAATGTTACGTCCTGCACTATTATATTACGATGATGTTATGCCTAACAGTGATGTCACACTTTGTAGTATTATGTTACGACGATGTTGCACCCTGTAGTATTGTACGTTGGTACTCGATTGAATAAGGTACCGGGTGCCCGTCGTGGCCCATCGGTTTGGGTCGTGACACTTGGGAACAAAACAGCGAGGTCGATGCCCTTGCAAATTTGGGGTCATCGATCGAAGATGATGAACTTAGCTCGGGGACTGTCGTACAACTCCCAAGGTCAGTGATCGAAGAAGGGCACACCGAAATAAAACCCGCGAGTGTAACTTGGGATTGGAGGAATAAATATATCGAGTATCTAAAGCGGGAAGCTTTTATCGGACCCTAAGGAATCGAAGACGCTGCGAACAAAGGTTGCACAATTCACATTGGCCGAAGATAGAACATTATATAGAAGGATGTTTGATGGACCGTTGGCAATATGTTTGGGTCCGAGAGACACAGACTATGTTCTACGAGAAATTCATGAGGGTACTTTGTGAAAACCATTCCGGCGCTGAATCACTGGTTCACAAAATCATCAGAGCGGGATACTATTGGATCAATATGGAAAAAGACACTAAGGAATTCATTCGAAAATGTGACAAGTGCCAAAGATATACGCCGATGATCCACCAACCCGGAGAGCAACTTCATTCAGTCCTATCCTCATGGCGATTCATGAAATGGGGGATTGATATCATCGGTCCTCTACCATCGGCCCTAGGTAAAGCTAAATTCATTTTATTTATGACTAACTATTTCTCTAAGTAGGTAGAAGCACAAACTTTCGAGAAAGTCAGAGAAAAAGAAGTTATAGACTTCATCTATGATCACATCATATGCAGATTCGGGATTCCTGCCGAGATAGTATGCGATAATGAAAAATAGTTTATCGGCAGCAAATAACAAAGTTTCTCGAGGATCAAATAAAAAGGATATTATCAACGTTGTATCATCCTAGTGGGAATGGGTAGGCCGAATCAACAAACAAGACCATCATTCAAAATCTAAAGAAAAGATTGAACGACGCTAAGGGGAAATGGAGAGAAATTTTGCCCGAAGTACTTTGGGCATATTGAACAACATTAAAATCTAGTACGACGGCAACACCGTTCTCATTAGTATATAGCGCCGAAGCTCTGATCTCGATAGAGGTCGGGGAACCCAGCGTCAGGTTTCGATACACAATAGAAGAGTCGAATCACGAGGCTATGAACACAAGACTCGAATTGCTAGATGAAAAATGGGAAGTCGCCCTTGTCAGAATGGCAACACAGAAGCAGTACATCGAAATATACTACAACTGAAGAGCCAATCTTCGCCATTTTTGAATCGGGGACTTAGTTCTAAGAAAAGGCACCCTCAACACTTGAGACCCAAACAAAGGGAAACTCAACATAAATTGGGAAGGACCATATCAGGTCCTCGAAGTCATTGGAAAGGGATCTTACAACCTTGGCACGATGAACGGCAAACAATTGCCAAATAATTGGAACATATCACTCCTCAAATGATATTATTGCTAAGGCATGACTCTCTCCTTTTTTCATTTGTATTTGATACTAACTTATTGCAGGTGTTCGATCGAAGACATCGAGAAATTCCAACACAAAGACCTCCGGTTTTGAAGCGCGCATTGCATTCTTTTTCCCTTAGATCGGTTTTTGTCTCAAATGGATTTTTCCGGCGAGGTTTCTAACAAGGAAACAATTATTTGTTCTACCTGGGGACAATTCAACAGTATCTGAGGCTTCTTTACAACCGATCTCGAATAGTGGGTGGCATCACCCCCAGATATTATGTGCTCAAGAAAAATACTATGTATCAATAAGTCTCAATAGGTAAAATTTTGATAGGGCCAAATGGTCAAATGAACTGTGTCTTTGTAGATTACTCGAGCCCCAATAGCAAAATATGTATGCATGAATGATCTATTGAAAGAAGTATTTTTTTCCTTACCAAATGTTCCATGCCTTAGTGAAATTTCTACTTTACTTATGATCTATTGCGGAAACTGGCTCAAGCACCAATAGTAACTAAAGCTCGAGCTATCAACCCCATACTCGGGGACTACCATCCAAAAATTGACATGTTCGAATCTTCGAATTATTAAACTTTGAGACCATAAAACCTTGAAAAGGCAATCCGATTTTATAGGCCACGACCACCCCACTTGCGGACCGACACTTCGAACAAGTTTGAAGTATAATCTAGAAACAAGCCCAAAGGGAAAATCTCAAATTAAAGGCTACGGCCAAACTAGCATGGTTTGGAGACGTCCGAATTCCGTAATGAAACAGGCCTTCAAATATCTTCATAAAACCGGTTAAAAAAGGCTACCCTCGGCAAGGTTACAAAATTACAAAGGGTTTCGATAACATCAACCCTCAAACGTCACGGGGTACAAAATTATTCGAACTCCCGAACAGGCTTATGTTAAGGCATAACAAAGTAAAGGGTTTCGATAACACTAAACCCCGAAAACCCTAACAGATTTAGTGCTAAGGTGCAAACAAATTCTTATGATTAACCTTTTATGTCGAAAAGGGAGAAAAGTCATTCCTTTTAAGGCCATATCGGGCTAATTCAAGAGCCTAAGGGCCATTTCTAAGTTTGAGAAATCATCCTCACTCAACTAAAACCTAAGGGTCGTCCTACTTCGAGTTCGAGCAGATACTCACTCGATTATAAGGACTACACTAGCTCAATTTCGATCAAACTGCCCAAGCCTCATGAAAATTTTGAAGACATGGTCAAAATGGAATTTGTATGGGGCAGAAATTGAAATGAAAACAAACCTACACAAAAAATTCAAAAAAAGAAAAAATTCTAAGCACCTAATCCTCCCTGGGAGCCTCTTCTTCATCTTCACCACCCTCGGAACCACTCATGCTCCTAAAATCATCATTTTCAGAAGAGAGTAATGCTTTAGCTTCAACCTCAAGCTCTTTTGCACTCTTGATCTCGACAGCAAGATTAAAACCATGAGCATCAATCTCCTCGATAGTCTCTCTCTGAGACTGCCATTTGGCATGCTCGACAACATAGAATGCTCGAGCGTGAGCAACATCGGAAATTTCTTTTGCTCGAACTTGAGCGGCCTTGGCATCAGATCGGTAGACAGTCGCGATTGTCTCAGCATTGACTTTAGCCGTTTCAACCTCAAATTTGGCTTTTGCTAGTTCGGTAACCAACCGAGCCTCAAGCTCCTTTATTTTATTGGCCTGAGCTAAGCTTTCCTCGTTCATGCTTTAGAGGTGATGTTCGGCCAATGACAGTTGGGCTCGAGCAGTCTCTTTTTCCGAGGCAAGGTGATCCATGTTTTGTTTCCACCCCAAAGTCTCCTCCCTCATCATATTGGCCTTTTCATGGAGCTGTTCGATCTTCTCGGCCTTTTGCTGAACCTACAAGATCGAAGTATTAGTCGTTATCCCCGAACTGATACATCACACTTCTAATAAGTTTTCATTACCTTCTCAATCATGTGAGTTTGTTCTTTATGGGATATGGCCAATTCGGCTCGGAGGACCTTGATCTCCTCTTTTTTGCCCACTGAGAAGTTTGAGGACATATATCTCCTTCGAGAGCCTCTTCAGATCGGCCTCACACCGGTTCAACTCTGCCCGGGATTAAGAAAACACTTCCCGATGAAGCGTCAAGGCCTATGAAGAAAGAAAGGAAATCAGGCAAGAGAAAACAAAGGCAAAAGTAGAATTGGTAAAGGGAGCTAAGGCTTACCTGACTCATGAGTCGATAAGCCTCATCGAATATACTCGATGCATCACCCATATCGGAAGCATCTTCAACTACCGTGAAGCAACCGTGAAAAAGGTCCTCCCCTTTGTGAGCCATTCCCACATCGGAGGTCTCCATAGCCTGGACCTCATGAATTTGCCCCTCAAAAAATGTGAGGGGCGGCAAATCATCAACGTCTATTGCCCCAAGCAAGTCACTTGGGGCGTTCTTTTCGTTTTGAAGGGTCTCAAAACCGGCCTATTCAGGCAAATCCGCCGATTGCTCATCACACAGGAGACATCTTCAACCTCCAAGGACTCGGGGACTTTGCTCGGGACACCCTCCGAGATCCCTTCAGTCCGAGGCTGAACCTCTTTGATCGTCACTAACTCAGCGGCCTTCGGGGCCCCTATTTGTTCGGACTACTAGCTCGAAGTCAGTGTCACACCTCCTTTTTCCGCCCCCGCGAGGGGTGAAGGAGTTTTTCCAATTAAAGGACAATCGAAACGGGATTTGTTTATTTATTTCAGAGTCACCACTTGGGAGATTTAGGGTGTCCCAAGTCACTAATTTAATCCCGAATCGAGGAAAAGAATGACTTTGTATTGCAGTCTGCGTACCAGAAATCCAGATAAGGAATTCTGTTAACCCGGGAGAAGGTGTTAGGCATTCCCGAGTTCCGTGGTTCTAGCACGGTCGCTCAACTGTCATATTCGGCTTGTTTATATGATTTTATACAATTATGCGCTCATGTGCAAGTTTTAACTTTTTACCGCTTTTATTATTATATTTTAAAAGAATGTGGACATCGCTTAAAAACATATCTTTGGATTGCGTCACATGAAATGCACCCGCAATCCGGAACACATTTTTAATCAATGTTTTGGGATTTGGATTTGGGTCGCATGAAATACGCACCCGAGTTTAAGAAGGTAAGATTAATTAAATCGTGCCTAAAGAGTCTAACACGTTATTATCTTTGGGGAAGGTAGTGAAATTCACTAAACAGTCCATCCCAAATTCTAAGTATTTATTATGACCAATTATTGAGGGCCCTGCAACTTGCATTTTTATTTGGCGAGGCTCGTCTCGTTTTATTTAAAAGGTCGTCCTATAGTGGCTATGTTTTCTATTGAGTTTGTCTCTAATAATGAAAGAAGAAGAACGGTCCAACTTTATTTGCATGCTTACAAGTTAGTTATTAGTCTGGTTCCGAATATGATTTGCAAAATCCGAAACATGAACGTGTATATGGGTAGTTGTTTAGATATTACTGGCCCAGGCCCAATGTGCGTAACGTGAAACTCGACCTGGGCCATCCTTATTCCGATTTGGCCTAGTTAACCCATTTTGTACATGGTCAACATTTATAAGGGAGCTGGAATATAAAGTACTGCTTGTTTGATCAAGCAATATCCCTACCAAATAAAAAAAGCTATTGGTTTAAGGAAGCAACTATTGGATACCTAACATGCTTCTTGACAATAACGATGAACTAACAGAACAGGGCTACTTCAACATTAGTCCTTTTAATTGTAAGCAAAACATAGAGTTCTTCAACTAAATGAGTTGTATAAAAGGTTCAGTTACATCATAGTTAATTACATGATTCTATTAGAGAAAGCGAACTATCATACATACAACTAATGTTCAGTATATTTCTAAAGCGAATTCCAAAATAACTTCAACTTCTTCATTTCTTTGTATTCATGCTTCAAATTTCAGCCTACATTGATCAGTGTATCAGTGATGTACCTGGTATTTGGGAAAGCAAAAGAAGAAGAGGAATGATCAGTGCTGCAGTAGCACACACACGCAACAACAGTAAACAACAACACAATCAGTCGAATAGCCCCAAACCAGTAACGGCCAAAGAGACAGCCCAAAGACAGACCAAGACTCAACAACAACTTAAAAGAAAACCCAGCAGCAATTTCAGAAAACCCCAAATAGCAACAACCCAAAGAAACCAATAAGAATAACCAGTAGCAACAGATTCTTAAAACCAAAGCAGAATCCCAGGAGTAGCTTGATGGAACAATATTCAACCGATAGAAAACTGGATACTACCTCCCTCATCAAATTGCTGTTAAGATTTGCACCATTATCCGTGATGATCACTTTTGGGACCCCAAATCTGCAGATGATATGGGAGTGAACAAAATCCACCACTGCCTTCTTAGTTACCGACTTGAAAGTTTTAGCTTCCACCCACTTGGTGAAGTAATCGATGGTCACCAGAATGAACCTATGGCCGTTGGTCGCTGCCGGCTCAATAGGCCCAATGACATCCATTCCCCATGCAACAAATGGCCATGGCGCTGACATTATATGCAATTCTGTCGGCGGAGAATGAATCAGATCTCCGTGTATCTGACATTGATGGCATTTCCTCACGAAATTGATACAATCATGCTCCATAGTGAGCCAATAGTGCCCTGCTCGAAGAATCTTCTTTGCCAATACATATCCGCTCATATGTGGCCCACAAACTCCAGCATGCACCTCTGCCATAACTGTCGTGGCTTGACTGGTGTCTATACATCTTAGCAATCCCAAGTCTGGGGTTCTTTTGTACAACACTCCTCCACTGAGGAAGAAACCATTTGACAAACGCCGAAAGGCTCTTTTTTGGTCTCCAGTGGCCTGCTCCGGATATATCCCCATCTTGAGGTCCTCTTTTATGTCATAAAACCATGGCTCGCCATCCACTTCCTCTTCTACCATGCTGCAATAAGCATGCTGATCCCGAATCTGGATGTGCAAGGGGTCAACATACATTTTGTCGGGGTGGTGTAACATTGATGCTAAAGTGGCCAATGTATCGGCAACCTCATTATGAACTCTCGGGATATGTCTGAATTCCACTGATCGAAATCGCTTGCTCATATCATGCAAACATTGTCGATATGGTATGAGTTTCAAATCCCGTGTTTCCCAATCACCCTAAATCTGATGCACCAGGAGGTCCGAGTCTCCCAAGACCAAAACGTCCTGGACATCCATGTCTGCAGCTAGTCGCAGACCTAAAATGCATGCTTCATACTCTGCCATGTTGTTGGTACAATAGAAGCGTAGCTGAGCTGTAACAGGATAGTGACGTCCTGTTTCAGAAATGAGTACTACTCCTATTCCAACCCCTTTTGTGTTTGCGGCTCCATCAAAGAAAAGCTTCCAACTTGGTTCCTCGGGTAATTCCAGCTCACCTGTATGCATTACTTACTCGTATGGGAAATACGTCCTCAAAGGCTCGTATTATTCATCAACGGGATTCTCAGCCAAGTGATCGGCCAGCGCTTGGGCTTTCATGGCCGTCCTCGTCACATAGACGATATCAAACTCTGTGAGCAAAATTTGCCATTTTGCTAACCTCCCTGTAGGCATAGGTTTCTGGAAAATGTAGTTTAATGTATCCAAACGGTATATGAGATAAGTAGTATACGAGGACAGGTAGCGTTTCAACTTCTGATCCACCCAAGTTAGGGCGCAACATGTCCTCTCGAGCTGAGTGTACTTGACCTCATATACTGTAAACTTCTTGCTAAGATAATAAATGGCCTGCTTCTTCCCTCCTGTAATGTCGTGTTGCCCCAACACGCAGCCAAACGAATTCTCCAAGACCGTCAGATAAAGAATTAATGGTCTCCCCGGCTCAGGTGGAACCAACACAGGTGGATTTGACAGATACCCTTTGATCTGGTTGAAGGCTTCTTGACACTCCGTCGTCCAGTCCACCGCAACATCTTTTTTTAGCAGCCGAAATATGGGTTCACAAGTCGTTGTGAGTTGAGCGATGAACCTGCTGATATAGTTTAGTCTTCCCAACAGACTCATTACCTCCGTTTTATTCTTTGGCGGTGGCAAATCTTGGATGGATTTGATCTTGGATGGGTCCAACTCAATACCCCGTCGACTGACGATGAATCCTAACAACTTTCCTGATGGAACACCGAAGGCGCATTTGGCCGGGTTGAGCTTAATATCATACTTTCGAAGTCTTTGAAAGAACTTTCTTAAGTCTGCTACATGGTCTTCCTGACTCCAAGACTTTATGATCACATCATCTACATACACTTCAATTTCTTTGTGTATCATGTCGTGAAACACAGTAGTCATTGCTCGCATGTACGTTGCCCCAACATTCTTCAATCCGAATGGCATTACCCGGTAGCAGTAAGTTCCCCATGGTGTAATGAAAGCCGTCTTTTCTGCATCTTCTTCGTCCATTAAGATCTGATGATATCCTGCATAGCAGTCCACAAAGGATCTGATCTCACGCCCAGCACAATTATCGATCAGGATATGGATGTTGGGCAATGGAAAATTATCCTTAGGACTTGCTATGTTGAGATTGCGGTAGTCGACACATACACTGATTTTTCCATCCTTCTCCGGGACTGGTACCACATTGGCCAACCAATCGAGATATCGAGTAACCTGAATAACTTTTGCCTGCATCTGCTTAGTCACTTCTTCTTTGATCTTCACACTCATATCCGTCTTAAACTTTCTCAGTTTTTGCTTGACCGGAGGGTACGCCGGGTCAGTGGGCAACTTGTGAACCACTAGATTGGTGCTTAACCCCGACATATCATCATATGACCATGCAAAAATGTCTTTGAACTCGATGAGGGCTTTGATCAGTTCTGTCCTGATGTTTGGCTCAATGTGGATGCTGATTTTGGTTTCTCTAACATTATCTGGATCCCCTAGATTTACAGCCTCGGTGTCATTCAGATTAGGCTTGGGTTTCTCTTCAAATTGGCACAGTTCTCGGTTTATTTCTTCGAAGGCTTCATCCTCTTCATATTCAGACTCATCGTCATAACAGATCTCTTGTGTGATTAAGTCGGAGTCAGATTGATTTATTAGACTAGGTCGAAGATCCGTGCATGCCATGTCATTAGAACCAGTAAAAAGAGAACTGTTCAGAAAGAAAAAAAAAGAACAAAATAAAATTAAAATGAGACAAGAGAAGAGAATTTTATTAAAAATGCGTGATAACAGGGTTCACACTTTTACAAAATAAAATGAGATTTGGATTACACCCTGGAATAATCCGAAAACAAGAAAGCAAAAATCAAAGCCTACTACCAGGACTCCCCCCGGATAGGAAGAGAAGTAACCGTCCAATTGTTGGTTTTGGCCTCAGGCCCCACAAACTGTATGTCTGATCCGCTGGAACCCTCTCCAACTTCTACCATATTGACATCAGCGAACAGTCTTTCAAAGCTCTGATTCAAATCCCCGTCCATCCCAATCAATGGCCCGAGAATTTTCGGGACCGGTGACCCCTTGGCACTTGCTTTAATAAAGGATCTTGAGAGACGCGGTATTGGTTTGGGAAGAAACCAAACTCTCCTCTTCATTTTCTGTGCTCGCTTTACATCTGCCGCAGTCGGTTTGAACCCCAATCCAAAGTTCTCCAAATTCTTGGGCAAGGAGACAGGTTGGACAATCCCCTGAAGCTCAGCCCCCAGGCCTTTTCCTGGCACGAACCTATTACCCAGCATCTCTGAAACCATCATGACCATTGCGGAAGCTACTTTGTGGTGTTGAATGATTTCACCCTTGGGAATCTTGTTTGCTGACACTGCATCGAAAATCTGGTAAACCGAGGGACCTTTGTCATCATTAATTTCTATGAAGGGCACCATGGAGCCTCCCATGGTGCATGCAGTGGCTTCCCTGTGCAGCACGACTTCTTTTCTATCCCATTCGAACTTGACCATTTGATGCAAGGTGGATGGTACCGCTTTAGCCGCCTGGATCCATGGTCGTCCCAACAAAAGGTTATAAGATACCGCGACATCTAATACCTGGAACTCCATGGTAAACTGGACCGGACCGATGGTCAACTCAAGTATAATATCCCCCACGATGGCCGTCCCACTTCCGTCAAATCCTCGGATGCAAATGTTGTTCTTGTGGATTCTACCATGGTCGATCTTTAACTGGTTCAGGGTGGATAATGGACAAATATTGGCACTTGAGCCGTTATCCACCAATGCCCGAGTAACTGCCGAATCTTCACATTTGACAGTCAAGTATAGAGCTTTATTATGTTCCGTGCCTTCCACTGGCAGATCATCATCAGAGAATGTTACCCTGTTCACCTCAAAAGTTTTGTTGGCAATCGTTTTAAGGTGGTTTACTGAAATTTCATTGGGCACATGAGCTTCATTCAGTATCTTCATCAGGGCCCGGCGATGTTCATCCGAATGGATCAGTAATGATAACAACGAGATCTGGGCCGGTATTTTCTTCAACTGTTCGACCACGGAGTAATCCTGCACTTTCATCTTTTTCAAGAAGTCCTCAGCTTCTTCTTCTGACACAGGTTTCTTTGTTACAGCTGTGTTGGATCTTCTCAATTTTACTGGAGCAAAACACCATCCTGATCGAGTCAGTCCCTGCGCCTCACAACTATCCTCCTCCATTTGCTTTCCCTTGTACATTACCACTGCCTTTTCATACTTCCAAGGCACGACCTTTCTATCAATCACTGGTAATTGGACTACCGGCTTTATGGTGACCAGTTCCATACAGACCCCTTTCAATACAACTACGGGTGCGGATAATGTCCCTGATACTACCAATTTGGCTGGCTCTGGTTTCTTTGTTGCGGTGGATGGATTCTTCCCTAGTATCACCACTGGCTTGACATCTTCCCTCTTCAACTGCACCCCTGCTTCCCCACCTGTTGATTCATCTTTCGGAGCGGCCTGGATCATCATCACTGTCTGTGAGGGCTTCCTCGGCTCTCCTCCTTTATACACCAACTCGATCATGTGAGCTTCGTGGTGTGCTGGCAATGAGTTCTGGTTGATGTTGGGTGCCTCCAGCACCTGGACCTCGATCTTGTTGGTATCAATAAGATCTTGTATGGCCTGCCTCAACCTCCAACATTTTTCGGTATCATGCCCTAGCATTCCTGAGCAGTACTCACAGCTTATCGATCGGTCCAAATTTTGGGGTGGGGGGTTTGGCTCTCTAGGCTCGACAGGACTCACCAAACCTAGCCGCCTCAATTTGTGGAACACGGCGGTATAGGTCTCTCCCAACTCAGTAAAAGCTCTCTGTCTCTGTAGCCTGTCATTCCTAGCAGCGTGATTTCCTCGAAAGCCCGCCCCTGGAGGGTTCCTAAATGCTCTTGGTGTAGGATAGGCGCTTTGTGGTGGAGGGTATGTGTTTTGTGGTGGTGCATATGTGTTTTGGGGAGCCGGCGCGCGCCATTGCGGGCGAACCAGAGGCTGAGTGTATGTTTGGGCTTGGTGTACGGAGAAGTGTGGTTCTTGAGGTGGATAGTAGTGTTGTGGCGGACTGTATGGATAATTTGGCCTGTGGGGTCTGGGTTGGTTGTAGTATGGTTTGTCGGACCTGGACCAACTGCCTGCCTCAACCGTGGCGACTTCTTCTTTCTTCTTCCTTCCCAGCGCACCTCCTGTGCCGCTCTGAATAGCCTGGGTCGTTGCCTTGAGCGCTGAGTAATTCAGGATTTTATCAGACCTCAGCCCCTCCTCTATCATGACCCCTATCTTTACTACTTCATTGAAGGATTTTCCAACCGTCGTCACCAAGTGACCAAAGTAAGTTAGATCCAGCATTTGAAGGAAGTAGTCCACCATTTCTCCCTCTCTCATGGGAGGATCAACCCTGGCTGCCTGTTCTCTCCAGCGGAAACCAAACTCGCAAAAGCTTTCCCCAGGCTTCTTTCCGGTCCTCAGTAATGTGAGACGGTCAGGGACTATCTCGAGATTGTATTGAAAGTGACCCGCGAAAGCCTGCGCTAGATCATTCCAAGTGTATCATCTGCTGGGATCTTGCCTGGTATACCATTCCAATGCCGATCCACTCAAGCTTTGACCGAAATAAGCTATCAGTAGCTCATCTTTGCCGCCTGCTCCTCTCATTTTTCTACAAAATCCCCGCAAATGTGCCATAGGATCATCGTGCCCTTCATATAAGTCAAACTTAGGCATCTTGAACCCTGTCGGGAGTTGGACGTCTGGAAAAGGGCATAGATCCTTATAGGCCACGCTGACCTGATTGCCCAATCCATGCATACTCCTGAAGGATTGCTCCAGGCTTTTGAACTTCCTCATTACCTCATCCTACTCTGGGACCTTAACCGGCTTTTCAATCTCCGCCGGGACTTCCAAGTGTGGATTATAGGTATAGGGTTCTGGTACATTGAATGTGGGTTTAGGGGGATAGTACTATGCATCGTGAGCCTGAAACAACGGATCACTAGTTGACCTTTGCAATGTGGCTAGTGTGGGTCCCATAAAGGTGGGAACATTTGGTGGTGGGAAAGGTTGATAGGGTGGTGGAGCTTGGGAATCATAGGGGCTTCTCTCCTGATAATAGCGGTGATTCGGGAGGTTTGTTGAAGGACTAGAGTGAGGGTATTCCGGCATATGCCCTGGTGTAAGAGCAGCGGGTGGCTCAGGGCTCTTTTGTACTTTAGCCAAGGCTAACTGCATCGCATTCATCTCCAATCCCATCCTTTCTATCTTCTCCATTGCTTCTTTCAGCAACTGGCTTACTGGCCTTTCTTCCTCGGCACTGTTTTCTGAAGTAGTCATAATTATTGGTACAGGTCCCTTGGATCTGGTTTGATAAGAATGTGTTGCCAGCACGCTTTAACAACTAACTGTCTGGTATTTGTGGAAAACAACAAACTTGTTAGCGTTAGAGTTTAACAAATTTTGATAATAGCACATTGGGGATGCAACGCTCCTAGGCAGTTAACCATTTCTAACATGTTTTTCTTCAAACGCATGCGTCATCCCGGCTTGCTTTATTTGTGCCTTTGAAGTGTTTTGGGAACCCCCATTTTTCTCTCTATTATTCTTTCTTTCTTCCTTCTCTTTTTGTCTTTTTCTTTATTTCTTTTTTTTTTCTTTTCTTTTAGTTGCGGTCGAATCTTATGTGGATTGCCTACGTATCACGTCCCCGCGTGAATCAAACCGGGTGTAGTTCTGCCCTAAAGGACACAAAATTCTTTTGAAATCATTCAATTTATTACCAAAATTTGCTATTACAAACTATTGATTTCAACTGACGAAAATAGCAAAAATACAGGTTCCAAAATTCTTAACCTGACTTGAAAGAGAAAAAACAACATATGGGAAGACAATGGCCCCATAAAGCCACCAACAAGACTCGAACTAAGGATACATTAACGATTTCAACTTAGGTGCTCGTGAGGCATCGTTCGGCCTTTCCGCGGACTTTGGTGTAAGACCTCTCTGCAAGCTCTTCAACTCATTCATGATCTGGTGGACGTAGCCCATGATGGAGGCAAAAAGGGTATCACGAGGTATTTGCTCACATGCTAGGCATCTCATGTAGATGTAGTGCCCAATCTCATCAATCCTTCCTCGGATATTGTCCCTTTCGACGAATAGTTGCTCTATTCGATGGTTCTTTAGTCCCAGTATTCGAGCATTGTCGGCGAGTCGATCTTGAAACCTCTCCATTCGTTCTTCCATTCTAGCCATTAAATCATAACAGCGCCTTCTGTCTGTCCGGGCATCCCGGGCTTATTTAAGGACTTGCTCCTGAAGAGTGGAGTTTGTTTCTCTCAACAGTCCGATGCTTATTTCAAAATCCCTTATGACTTGTTGTAGATGCTTTCTCCGTTCCATTGTTCCTTTTGCCCATCTGACCCGCATTCTTGTTATGCACGCCTCGGATCTCTCCAAGTCTTCTCTGCTTTTGCTGACTTGATTTCTCAACTCTGCTATCAATCTTTCATCGGAGCGACGTTTCTGTCGGTCACTGTTACTCTTACTGACTTGGCAAATTCGGGCTTTCAGTGCCTGGTTTTCTTTGGATAATTTGTTCTTTTCAACCTGCTCAGAGGCGATTTGCACGTTGTTCTCAAATATAAGCCTTTCAACTTGTCGCTTCAGCTTCCCGATTTCAGCCCGGTAGCCTTCCTCTCTCATTAACCAGCCCCACTGTTCCTGCGAATCATCCGTAAATTGTTGGACGTGAGCTCTTTTAGCAGGTCTCTGACAAATCTGGAACTTCCTCCCAAAGCAAACATCGTACTTTGGGTCTACCTCACCCTTAGCCGATTCTCGAACCATAGTCTTGGGCTCCAAGAATCTACATTCGTGCCACAACTTTCTAATTTTTCCTTCGGGAAATACGACTCCTGGGCTCAGCTCAATGGCGTGCTTGCTTAGATCCTCATCAGTGGGAATTACTTGAAATCTTCCTAGCCGGCGCAATACCCGATGAGGAGCATATGGTTGGATGCTGCGAAGTCCCATCAAAAGAATATGACATTCCTCGTCCGCCATGTATATTACCTCAGTATCAGTCAACCACCCAAATGCCCATTCAATTTGGACGGCTTTTGTTGACCTCAATCGTGTAAGCCATGCTTCAACACCTTCGGGGAATACGACGCCTGTCATTCGTTTCTCAAAACTGCTGATACAGTTTCTCTCAGTTAACCCGTGGTTCATGTATCCTGCTCGGTAATAGATGTCACACCTCCTTTTTCCGCCCCTGCGAGGGGCGTAGGAGTTTTTTCCAATTAAAGGACAATCGAAACGGGATTTATTTATTTATTTCAGAGTCGCCACTTGGGAGATTTAAGGTGTCCCAAGTCACCAATTTAATCCCGAATCGAGGAAAAGAATGACTCCATATTACAGTCTGCGCACCAGAAATCCGGATAAGGAATTCTGTTAACCCGGGAGAAGGTGTTAGGCATTCCCGAGTTCCGTGGTTCTAGCACGGTCGCTCAACTGTTATATTCGGCTTGATTATCTGATTTTATACAAATATGAACTTATGTGCAAATTTTATCTTTTTACCGCTTTCATAATTATTATTATTATTTTTACGAGGAATTGCAACGTTGTGAAAATGTATCTCGAACCGCGTCACAATCAATGTACCTGTGGTCGTCGACACACTTTGACTCCGTTGAGATTTGGATTTGGGTCACATAAATGTGCACCCGAATTTAAGAAAATTAATTTATTAAAGGCGTGCCTAAAGCGACTAACGTATCATTTACTTTGGGTAGGGCCATGGAATTTTGCTAAACAGTCCATCCCGAAGTCTAAGCAATTTTAAAGCAAATATTTACTGAGGGCCCCGCAATTTTGTATTTTTTATTCGGCGAGGCTCATCTCATTCTTATTTTTTTTAAAAGGAATTTGCAACATCATGGACACGCATCTCGAACCACGTCACAATCAATGTACCCGTGATTAAAAACATATTTCGACTCCGTTGAGATTGGGGTTTGAGTCACATAAATGCGCACTCGAGTTTAGGGAGGTACATTATTAAAATCGTACCTAAAGCGACTAGCGTATTGCTACCTTTGGGGAAGGCCGTAAAATTCGCTAGACGGTCTATCCCGAATTCTAATTCAAACATACATTTTTGTGAGGGCCCCGCAATCTGTGCGTTTTATTTAGCGAGGCTATCTCATTTTTATTTTAGAAGGATATCCTAAAGCAGCTATATATTTTTATTTTTATTTTTTCGTCCGTCTCTAAATGGAAGAGGAAAAGGTCCTACTTTATTTACATGCTTGAAAAGACAAGTTATTTATTTCACGGATTCAAGCAAACGCAGCCAGAAAATTGCAATCAACTTTGCGTGAAAGGAAGTTGTTTCATGCCTCATTCTATAAGCCGATACTACTGAAGCTGAAATTATAACCAAATACGGAATTGACAGGCAATACGCATTCAAAAGGGACAAAGTATCTTATAACTAATTTGAACCCACATTGTTAGCCGAAATGAACCGTTGGGACTAATTGTTTTCAACTACTTGAAGCTAAGCCAACCTTAATTACTAATGGTTACGAAAGTTACTTAACTTGCTTGTTAACTTGAATAACCTATTGGGTTAAGGTTCTTGTCCTTTCTACATTTCTTGAATCGCGCCACAAGTATGTCAAGCCTACGGATTCTATAAATTTAAGGGCGTGAATTCATACTATGTTCCTATCTGATTATATGACACTCGAAGCAAACCGTTAATGACTTTGTCAACTCACTATTGCAATACTAAAGCTACGGAGACATACTTTCAACTTGAAACTGAAATCAACATGAGATCTACATTATTTCGGATTTCTTGCCTTTTAGACCAAATGCTGAGTCAAATAAACTCTAATTATATTGAAAGCTATCCCAGACAATTACCCATTGAAACAACATCCAAACAAACCCAGACATGATTCTAATGGAATACATGAACTATTATACATAGCTTAACATTCAATATACAACTAAAGCAAATTTGGAAGAGGCACTTCAACTCTTCATTTCTATACTCAGGTTTCAATTTTCAGCCTACATTGACAGTGTATCAGTTGTGTATCTGAGATTGGAAACAAGAACAAGAAGAGGGAGAAGATCAATAACAATAGCTGGGTAGCAGTAACACAGTAATAACAACAACAACAAGCAAACGGGCAGCAGTAACACAGCAGTAACAAAACAACAACAGCAGTTCCACAATCACAGTAGCTCAACGAACAACCAATAAAAACTTTAATAGCAATGAAACCAGAAACAATCCAGCAGCATATAGAAACCCAGAATACCCTACTGAAATGGCAACCCAACTAGATAACAGACTTGGCAGAAAGTAGTTTGACAATCAAACAATCGGACTAAGCAAAACAGCTTGAAAAACCCAACCATATCAAACTAAAACCTGACCAGCCCCACCCTTTTTGCCTTTTAAGACTAACATATCTTTTTCTCTCATTTGCCAACCTTTTTTTCAGCTGGGGATTGGAGCGTGTTGATACGACGCTTTTTGTTGGGGATTCTTTTGGCTATCGATTCGTTTCCAGTTTATGATCCTTTTCTCTGCTGGGGATCAGAGTGTTGTTCCCGACTTCCACGTGCATGAACTTGGAACTTCTCGAATACTGATCGGGAGGTCTTTTTTGGACATCAATATGGTTTTTTTTTGTGTATGGCTAAAAAGGAAAAGGGGTATCAAAAGGCTCAAAATAATTTTGACGGGTAAAACATTACAACTCTTGGAATCAAACTTTCTTTCCCAAAATTATAAACACAACTTCTGCCCCGGTTTTCTTGCTTGGGGATTCTTATTTTTTGTTACACTATGACCGAGCCGTGAGGCGCCTACGTATCCTTCTTTGAGGAATCAGGTCAAACGTAGTTCCCACGTTCTTTGTTTTTTCTTGTGATTTTTCTTTTGTCTTTATTATTGTTTTTCTATCTTTTTATCTTTTATTTTAATTAACGATTCCAAAAGAGGGATGTGAAAGAATAAATAAGTCTCAAAAGGGTAAGCAAATGTTAAAGTGTTTTGATAGAAGAAAGAATTGCCTCCGTCATTTCATTCTCTGATAAATGCCAACCACAAACAAATGTCAATTACAATCAAAAAGAGATCATACATAATATCTCTTAACTGCGTCGGAATTGATAGCCATGTCGATGCATTTTCCTTTGATATCTGTTAAACATAAAGCGTCATTGGACAATACTCTGGTTACAATGAATGGTCCTTGCCAATTTGGGGTGAACTTTCCCTTTGCTTCTGCTTGGTGTGGGCAGGATTCGTTTCAACACTTGTTGTCCTACTTCAAATTTCCTGGGGCGCACCTTCTTGTTGTAGGCTCTTGCCATTCTCCTTTGATATAACTGGCCATGACACACAGCTGCCAGTCTCTTTTCATCAATCAAGCTCAGCTGTTCCAAACGGGTTTTGACCCACTCATCATCATCAATCTCAGCCTCGGCGACAATCCGAAGGGATGAAATTTCCACTTCCGCCGGTATCACTGCTTCCGTTCCATACACCAACAAATAAGGGGTTGCACCTACTGAAGTCCGGATGGTAGTGCGATAACCCAACAATGTGAATGGTAATTTTTCATGCCATTGCCTGGATCCTTCTACCATCTTCCTCAGTATCTTCTTGATGTTCTTGTTGGCTGCTTCAACAGCTCCATTTGCCTTGGGATGATATGGCGTGGAATTACGGTGTGTAATCTTAAATTGTTCGCATACTTCTCTCATCAAACTGCTGTTAAGATTAGCACCATTGTCCGTGATTATCATTTTCGGGATCCCAAATATACAAATGATATGGGAATGGACAAAATCCACCACTACCTTCTTGGTTACTGACTTGAAAGTTTTGGTTTCAACCCACTTAGTAAAATAATCGAAGGTCACCAGAATGAACCTGTGACCGTTCGAAGCTACCGGCTCAATAGGCCCAATGACGTCCATCCCCCATGCCACAAATGGCCATGGTGCTGACATTGTGTGCAATTCCGTTGGTGGAGAATGAATCAGATCGCCGTGTATCTGACACTGATGGCAATTCCGCACGAATTTGATACAATCATGCTCCATGGTGAGCCAATAATACCCTGCTCGAATAATCTTCTTCGCCAATACATATCCGCTCATATGGGGTTCACAAACTCTAGCATGTACCTCTGTCATAACCGTCGCGGCTTGACTGGCGTTTATACATCTCAGCAATCCCAAATCTGGGGTTCTTTTGTATAACACTCCTCCACTAAGGAAGAAACCACTAGACAATCGCCGAATGGCTCTTTTTTAGTCTCCGGTGGCCTGCTCCGGGTATATCCCCATCCTGAGATACTCTTTGACGTCATAAAACCATGGCTCGCCATCCACTTCTTCCTCTATCATGTTGCAGTAGGCATGCTAATCGTGAACCTGTATGTGCACTAGGTCAACATGAATTTTGTCTGGGTGGTGCAACATTGATGCTAAAGTGGCCAATTCATCAACAACCTCATTGTGAACTCTCGGGATGTGTCTGAACTCTACTGATCGAAATCGCTTGCTCAGATCGTGCAAACATTGTCGATATGGTATGAGCTTCAAATCCCGTGTTTCCCATTCACCCTGAATTTGATGCACCAGGAGGTTCGAGTCTCCCAAGACCAAGACGTCCTGGACATCCATGTGTGCCGCTAATCGCAAACCCAAAATGCATGCCTCATACTCAGCCATGTTGTTGGTACAATAGAAATGCAGTTGAGCTGTAACAGGGTAATGATGTCCTGTTTCAGAAATAAGCACTGCTCCTATTCCAACTCCCTTCGCATTTGTGGCTCCATCAAAGAAAAGCTTCCAACCGGGTTCCTCAGGTAACTCCAACTCATCTATCTGCATTACTTCCTCATCGGGAAAATACGTCCTCAACGGCTCGTATTCCTTGTCAACAGGATTCTTAGCCAAGTGATCTGCCAACGTTTGGGCCTTCATGGCTGTCCTCGTCACATAGACGATATCGAACTCCGTGAGTAATATTTTCCATTTTGCTAACCTTCCTGTGGGCATAGGTTTTTGGAAAATATACTTTAACGGATCCAAACGGGAAATGAGATAAGTAGTATATGAGGATAAATAATGTTTCAACTTCTGGGCCACCCAGGTTAGGGCGCAACATGTCTTCTCGAGTTGAGTGTACTTAACCTCATATACTGTAAACTTCTTGCTGAAATAATAGATGGCTTGCTCTTTTCTTCCCGTAACATCGTGTTGCCCAAACACGCAACCAAAAGAATTCTCCAAGACCGTCAGATAAAGAATTAACGGTCTTCCCGGCTCAGGAGGAACCAATATAGGTGGATTTGATAAATATTCTTTGATCTGGTCGAATGCCACCTGGCATTCCACCATCTATCCTATTGCAGCATCCTTCTTCAACAGCTGAAAAATGGGTTCACAGGTTGCTGTGAGTTGAGCAATAAATCTGCTGATGTAATTCAACCTTCCCAACAGACTCATTACTTTTGTCTTATTCTTCGGCGGGGGCAATTCTTGGATAGATTTGATTTTTGATGGATCCAGTTCAATACCTCGCCGACTGACAATGAATCCCAAAAGCTTCCCAGATGGAACACCAAATGCGCATTTGGCCGGGTTGAGCTTAATATCATACCTTCGAAGCCTTTGAAAGAACTTCCTTAGGTCTGCTACGTGGTCTTCCTGATGCTTGGACTTTATGATTACATCGTCTACGTACACTTCAATTTCTTTGTGTATCATGTCATGAAACACAATGGTCATTGCTCTCATGTACGTTGCCCCAACATTCTTCAAACCAAATGGCATTACTCGATTGCAATAAGTTCCCCACGGCGTAATGAAAGCTGTCTTTTCCGCATCTTCCTCATCCATCAGAATCTGATGATACCCAGCATAGCAATCCACAAAAGATCCGATCTCACGCCTGGCACAATTGTCGATCAAGATATGGATGTTGGTAAAGGGAAGTTGTCTTTAGGTCTTGCCCTGTTCAGATTGTGGTAGTCGACGCATACCCTGATCTTTCCATCTTTGTTTGGTACCGACACCACATTAGCCAACCAATCAGGATATCGAGTGACACGAATAACCTTTGCTTGTAGTTGCTTGGTTACTTCTTCTTTAATCTTCATGCTCATATCCGTTTTGAACTTCCTCAATTTTTGCTTGACGGGAGGGCATGCCGGGTTAGTGGGCAATTTATGAACCACTAAATCTGTGCTTAACCCCGGCATGTCATCATACGACCATGCAAAAACATCTTTGAACTCAATAAGATTTTGATCAATTCCTCCCTAATATTTGGTGCAATGTGGATGCTTGTTTTAGTTTCTCTGATATCGCCGGCATCCCCTAAATTGATGGCTTCTGTGTCATTTAAGTTGGGTTTGTATTTTTCTTCAAACTGGCTCAACTCTATGTTTATCTCCTCGAATGCTTCATCCTCATTATTTTTCGATTCATTATCATAATCGACCTCTTGTATGTTTAGCTCGGAATCAGATTGATCTTTTAGACTAGGTTGAAGATCCGTTGTGTATGCCATGTCATTAGAATTAGTATGAAAAGAACTGTTCAGAGAAAGAAACGAAAGAAGCAAAATTAAAATAAAAAATAAAAAAAAAGATAAGAAATAAAGAAGAAACTCTTCGTTTTATTGAATTATGGGATAACAAGGTTTCACATTGTATTCGACATAATAAAAAGAAATCTGGATTACAACTCTGGAATAATCCAGAAAACAGAAAAGGAAAATCAGAGTCAACTACCAAGACTCCCTCCAAGTAGGAAGAGGAGTAGCCATCCAATTGTTGACCTTGACCTTGGGACCCACAAACTGTATGTCTGCCTTACTGGAACCCTCTCCAGCTTCTATCATGTTAACGTCGGCAAACTCTCTTCCAAAGCTTTCATTCAAATCTCCGTTTGGCCCCATCAGAGGTCCAAGAACTTCCGGGACTGGCAACTTTCTGCACCCTGCTTTGACAAATGACCTGGACAGGCGTGGGACTGGTTTAGGAAAGACCCAAACTCTTTTCTTCAATTTGCGGGCTCGCTTCACATCCGCTGCAATGGGCTTGAATCCCAACCCAAAAGTTTCCAGGTTCTTGGGCAAAGAAACTGGCTGGATCATTCCCTGCAGATCAACCCCCAGACCTTTCCCTGGTACAAACCCGCTATTCAACATTTTTGACACTATCATGACGGTTGCGGCTGTGATTTTGGGAAGTGGAAGGCCCTCACCCTCAGGAATTTTGTCCACCTAGACTGCATCAAAAACCTGATAAACCCATGGGCCCTTATCATCGTCGGTTTCTATGAAGGGCACAATAGTATCACTAGCGGCGTGTGTGTCGTCATCCCCGTGTACCACAATCTCTTGTCTATCCCATTCAAATTTGACCACTTGATGTAGCGTAGAAGGCACTGCCTTAGCTGCATGGATCCATGGTCGCCCCAACAAAAGATTGTACGACATTGCCACATCTATTACTTGAAATTCCATGGTGAACTCGACTGGGCCAATGGTTAGTTCCAGTACGATATCACCTACTATGTTAATGCCGCCCCCATGAAAACCTCGGACGCAGACACTGTTCTGGTGGATCCTGTCATCAGCAACCTTTAGCTTGTTGAGAGTGGCCAAAGGACAGATATTGGCACTGGACCCGTTATCAATTAATGCTCGAGTGACCACCGATTCTTCGCACTTTACCGTCAGATAAAGTGCTCTGTTGTGTTCAGTACCCTCTACTGGTAATTCATCGTCAGAGAATGTCACTTGGTTTGCTTCAAAGATCTTGTGCGCTACTTTCTCCAAATGGTTCACTGAGAGCTTGTCCGGGACGTAGGCCTCGTTCAGAATCTTCATTAAGGCCTGACAGTGATCGTTTGAATGGATTAACAAGGATAACAACGAAATCTGGACTGGGTCTTTCTCAATTGCTCTATAATTGAGTAATCCTGTGCCTTTATCTTCTTCAGAAATTCCTCTGCTTCTTCCTCTGTTACAGGTTTCTTTATTGTTTCAGGATTGACCCTTCTCAACTCTGCGGGAGCAAAACACCTTCCCAATCGAGTTAACCCTTGTGCTTCGCATACGTCTTCCAGAACCTCCTTCCCCTTATGCGTCACCGTCACTTGACTGTAGTTCTACGGCACAGCCTTCTCACTTGTCATCGGCAACTGTATGACTGGCTTGATAATAACTGGTCCCACATGGACCCCTTTTACTACCAACCTTCGTTTGTTTGCTACTCCCTGCAACACTGCTCTGACTGACTCTGACCTTTTCGCAGTAATAGACGACCCTTTCCCTGCTATCACAAAGGGCTTGTCATATACCTCTCCCGACTGTACCACTGCCTTTCCACTGGTCGACTCTTCATTAGTACTGGAGCGAATCATCATTACCGTTTGTGAGGGTGTTTTTGGTCTCCCTCCCTCGTGCACTAATTCAATCATGTGAGCTTCATGGTGTACAGGTAACGGATTTTCATTGATGTTGGGTGCCCCTGGTTCCGGAACCTTGATCCTATTTGCGTCAATAAGATCTTGTATGGCAGTCTTCAACTTCCAACATTTCTCAGTATCATGCCCGGGAGTACCCGAACAATATTCGCAACTTACTGAATGGTTCAGATTTCCGGGGAGGGGATTTGGTAATTTGGTTTCAACAGGATTTAGTAGGCCTATCTGCTTCAACTTGTGAAATAGAGTAGTATAGGCTTCTCCCAACGGAGTGAATGTTCTTGGCTTTTGCATCCTTTCGTTCCTGAAAGCCTGATTTTCGCGGAAGCTCGGTCCTGAAGGATTCCTGTAGGTCCTCGATGGCGGATATGTGTTTTGTGAAGGGGAGTGTGTGTTTTGTGGAGGTGGATATGTGTGTTGGGGAGCCGGTACACGCCATTGCGGATGATTCGGAGGCTGTGTGTAAGTTTGGGCATGATGGATGGAAAAATGTTGCTCTTGTGGTAGGTAGCAAGGTTGTGGAGGGTTATATGGATTGTGTGGGTAGTTTAGATGATGGGGTCTGGGTTGTCGATGAGGGGAAGGACCTTTAGACCTGGACCAATTGCCTGCCTCTATTGTCGTGACCTCCTCTCTCCTTTTCTTTCCGAGCGCACCTCCCGTGCCGCTCTGAATGGCCTGAGTCGTCGCCTTAATCGCTGACTAACTTAGGATCTTATTGGAATTAAGTCCCTCTTCTATCATACCTCCCATTTTCACCACTTCATTGAAGGATTTGCCCACTGACGTCACCAAGTGACCGAAGTAGGTCGGCTCCAGAGTTTGTAGAAAGTAATCTACCATTTCTCCCTCTCTCATTGGAGGATCAACTCTGGCTGCCTGTTCTCTCCATCTGAACCCAAATTCCCTGAAGCTCTCTCCGGGTTTCTTCTCAAGCTTTAGCAATGTGAGACGGTCTGGGACTATCTCAAGGTTGTACTGGAAGTGTCCTGCGAAAGCCTGTGCCAAGTCATCCCAGGTGTACCACCTGCTCGGATCTTGTCTTGTATACCACTCCAGTGCCGACTCGCTCAAACTCTGGCCAAAGTAAGCTATCAGTAGCTCATCTTTTCCCCCTGCTCCCCTCATTTTGCTACAAAAGCCCCGCAAATGTGCCATGGGATCACCGTGCCCTTCATATAAATCAAACTTAGGCATCTTGAACCCAGCCGGGAGTTGGACGTCCGAGAAAGGGCATAGATCCTTGTAGGCCACGCTGACCTGGTTGCCCAATCCGTGCAGGTTCCTGAAGGATTGCTCCAGGCTTTTAAACTTCCTCATTACCTCATCTTGTTCCGGGGCCTTAACCGGCTTTTCAATCTTTGTTGGGACCTCAAAATGGGGATTATAGGTATGTGGCTTGGGTGCTTTGAAAGTGAGTTCAGGGGGGTAATATTGTGTGTCGTGAGCCTGAAATAGCGGCTCACTGGATGATCTGTGCAATAGGGCTGGGGGAGGCACCCCAAAGACGGGAACATTTGGTGGTGGAGGGTTTTGACTGGGTGGTGGAGCTTGGGAATCATAGGCCTCTCTTCCCTGATAGTAGTGATGGCTCGGGAAACTCGTTGAAGGATCGGGAAAGGGATATTCTGACGTGTGTCCTAGTTGGAGAGTAGGAGTAGCAGGTAGTTCTTGCCCCTTTTGGGCTCTAGCTAAGGCTATCTGCATTTCATTCATTTCTAGCCTCATCTTTTCCATTTTTTCCATGGCTTCCTTTAGCATCTGATTTGCCGTCTTTTCCGACTCAACACTATTGTCTGAACCAGTCATGCTTTCTGGTATGGGCCCTTTTGATCTTGTTTGATAATGGTACGGTGCCAGTACGCTTTAACAAACTAACTGTCTGAGATTTGTGGAAAACAACAAACTTGTTAGCGTTAGAGTTTAACAGATTTGATAATAGCACATTGTGGATGCAATGCTCCTAGGCAATAAACCATTTCTAACATGCTTTGCTTCAAACCCACGCGTCATCCCAGCTTGCTTATTTGCCCCTTTAAAGTACTTTGAGAACCCCTGTATTTTATTTTTCTTTTATATATATATATATTTTTCTTTCTTTTTCTTCTTTTCCTTTCTTTTTAATGGCGGTCGAATCTTATGTGGATTGCCTACGTATCACGTCCCTGCGTGAATCAGACCGGGCGTAGTTCTGCCACAAAGTAAAGACACACAAAAATTCTTTTGGAATCATTTAATTCATCATCAAAATTTTCTATTACAAATTACTTATCTCAAACCAAGAACAGCAATAGTACAGATTCCAAAGTTCTTAACCTGACTCGATGAAAAGAAAAAGAAAACAACATATGGGAAGACAACAAAGACAATTAAATAAAACTCGAATCAAGGGATTAAAATTCCAACTTAGGGGCCCGCGAGGCATCGTTCGACCTTTCCGCAGACTTTGGTGCCAGGCCTCTTTGCAAGCTTTTTAGTTCCTCCATGATCCGGTGGACATAACCCATGACTGAGGCAAAAAGGATATCACGGGGCATCTCTTCACATGTTAGGCACTTCGTGGTGATGTAGCTCCCTATCTCATTGATCCTACCCCTGATTCTATCCCTCTCTATGTACAGCTGTTTTATCCGTTGATTCTTTAGTCCCAATATTCGAGTATTGTCAATGAGCTGATCTTGGAACCTCTCCATTTGTTCTTCCATTCGGGATATTGACTCATAGCAGCGTTCTCTATCTGTTCTAGCATCCCGGGCTTGTCTAAGGACCCAATTATTGAGAATGGAGTTTATTTCTCTCAATGTTGTAACACTCATTTCATAGTCCCTTTTTACTTGCCATAGGTGCTCTCTCCGCGCTGCTGTAACCTTTGCCCATCTGACCCGCATTCTTGATACACAAGCCTCGGATCTCTCCAAATCCTCTCGGCTTTTGCTGACCTGACTCCTCAACTCTGCTATCAACCTTTCATTGGACCAACTTTTCTGTTGGTCACCGGCATTCTTTCTGTCTTGGCGGATTCGGGCTCTCAGGGCCTTGTTCTCTTGAATCAACTTGCTTTTCTCTCCTGTATCAACATCAATTTGCAAGCTGCTTTGGTATTTTATCCCCTCAATTTGCTGTTTTAACTTGCCAATCTCGACCCGATATTCCTTCTCTTTTGCTAGCCAACCCCATTGTGTTTGCGATGATTCTACAAAGTCTTGGACGTGAGCTCTCTTAGCTGGTCTCTGGTGCTCAAGCTCTCTTCTGTACCATGTGAGGTATTTTGGCGACACTTCGCCTTTGGCCCGGTCTTGTACACGAGTATCTACTTTCAGGGTTTGACATTCATTCCAGATTCTCCGAACGACTGCTTCAGGGAACTGCCCACCAGGCCCGATTTCGACTACCTGACCACTGAGATCCTCTTCCTTTGGGACTATTTGGTATCGCCCCAACTGTCTCAACACTCTGTATGGTGCGTAGGGCTGGATGCTTTGGAGACCCATCAACAACAAATGAGATTTGGTGGCTGACATGTGTATGATTTCATCTATGGGTAGCCACCCAAATGCCCATTCTATCTGGATTGCTGAAACAGAGCGCAGAAGCGTGACCCATTTGACGACCCCTTCTGGCAAGCTGAACCTATCGACCCTGGTGGGAAACTCTTCTATACAAGTCTTTTGTGATGACCCATATTTCAGAAACTGAGGGCGATGACATATATGCTCTATCATCCACATTTGCAGTAGTATATTACATCCCTCAAAAAAACCTCCTCCGGTCTTGCAAACAGTGAGTGCGCGGAAAATGTCTGCTATTATCATTGGTGCCAGAGTGCTGTTGTCTTGCTTGAGCAAAGTGCTGACGACCCCAACAATTTGTATGTTAATTTTCCCATCCTTTCTAGGGAACACCAGAAAACCTAGAAAGGCTATCATAAAAGCAAGACACCTATGCCTCTCCCATTTCAGCCGGCTTTCCCCACTGCAGATCTTACTCTCGGGATTGTTGAACCCGCCAAGATGATCGTACCTATCGTACAGAAATGCCAAACTACAAAACCCTTTTGACAACTCTGGGTTGTGTACCGTTCTGCGGATCTTTACGGTGTCTAGGAACCTATGTATGGTCACGGTCCTTGGTGCAATGAGATACTGTTCTCTCATAGGGATTTTAGGACATCCGATGTACCCTGCCAGCTCCTCCAGCGTCGGGGTGAGCTCAAAGTCCGAGAAATGAAATACATTGTGTGCCGAGTCCCAAAATGAAATTAAAGCCCTGATAATGTCCCCTCGCGGATCGATGTTCAACAATCCAACCAAATTTCCCAAGTATATTTTGACTGTATCTCGCCCTGATTCTTCCAAGTCGTTCCACCACATGCGTAAGCCCAAAGGAACTCTGTTTATAATGGCCTTAGATGAACTCTTACTCGTGCTCATTCTGCACATTTATTAAGGTGATTTTAGACGAAAGCAAAAAATCTTCATTTTGACTCCAAACCATTTTTCCGTTTTTCCTTAATTTTGAGAAAAGCAAAACTGACTTTCCCAATACGGCCTTTCAGCTCTTCAGGGGTGAAGATTTTTAAGGCCGTGGGACTTTAACCGGCCAAAAGGTAAGAAAAATGGCCAAAGGCGGCCGTTTGTACAAAGATAGCCTTCTGTCGTCCCTTTCGGGAACATTCGGTTATTCCCGCAGAATGGCCTCACCCGACCTTTTTTTATGAAAGAAGCAATATATGTATATATATATATATATATTATATATCATTATTGGCAAAAACGGGAAGTTGGACCCGATAAGGGTTGCTTACGTATCCCACATCCGGTGAGAATCAAACTGACGTAGTTCGGGTAAGAAAATTATCTAAATCACGGATCCCATTCTCTTTCTCAAAAATCAAAAATTATTTGGACATTGATTTTTCTCAAAATTATCAAAATTATATCATTTTTTTTCATTTTCCCGTTATCACCCACCGGTCAACATGCAAATTCGAAGCAAATTAAATGCGCTAACAGACAAGATGCCACAAGATGGTCTTTTGTTCCAGTTTGCTATTCCTAGACGGGCCCAACCCTTGTATTGAGCCCCCTAAGTCAGATGCAGCGTGATGCAAATAAGCGTTTTCCTACTAGGATCCGGCATGAAGTTATGTTTTACTAAGTTTCAAACTGGGCTTTGTTCTAGACCTGGCTTACCCGAGCGAACAACTCGAGTCGAGGAGGGGGCTACGTACCGGGGACCCGCGGGGTCGTCCGGCTTTGTAACTTATCCGAGCCTCTTTCTACTTGGGTATGACACTAACAGAATAGGGAGTCTCGACCAGCGAGCTTCTCCCCGGAGGTAAGAAGAGAAGGGTTTCGGCACAATTTATATACAGTTCAGATAATATCAAAGCGGTAAAAGCATCATTTAGCACATTAGGCATATATCATGTAACAGAATCAGATAAAATCAAATATAACAATTCATCTAAGCTCGAATTCTGAACCCTGAACTAGTGGTTCTGGGTTACCGTCCCCAGCAGAGTCGCCAGAGCTGTCACACCTCCTTTTTCTGCCCCTGCGAGGGGCGTAGGAGTTTTTTCCAATTAAAGGACAATCGAAACGGGATTTATTTATTTATTTCAGAGTCGCCACTTGGGAGATTTAAGGTGTCCCAAGTCACCAATTTAATCCCGAATCGAGAAAAAGAATGACTCCATATTACAATCTGCGCACCAGAAATCCGGATAAGGAATTCTGTTAACCCGGGAGAAGGTGTTAGGCATTCCCGAGTTCCGTGGTTCTAGCACGGTCGCTCAACTGTTATATTCGGCTTGATTATCTGATTTTATACAAATATGAACTTATGTGCAAATTTTATCTTTTTACCGCTTTCATAATTGTTATTATTATTTTTACAAGAATGTGAACATCGTTTAAAAATATGTCTTTGGATTGCGTCACATAAAATGCACCCGCGATCCGGAACGTATTTTTATTCAATGTTTTAGGATTTGGATTTGGGTCGCATAAATGCGCACCCGTGTTTAAGAATGTATTATTATTAAATCGTGCCTAAAGCGATTAGCGTATTATTATTTATGGGTAAGACTGTGGAATTCACTAAACAGTCCATCCCGAATTCTAAATACTCAATTAAATATTTATTGAGGGCCCCGCAATTAGTGCATTTTATTGGGCGAGGCTCATCTCATTTTATTTTTAAAAGGACAGTCCTAAAATGCCTACATTTTTTATTGAAATTTGTCTCTACAAAATAAAGGAGAAATATCTTAATTTATTTACATGTTATTACCTAGTTACATTATACTAGGCATGTTCTCAGTTTGTCAAATTAAAAAAAAACATAGCAATTCTAATTTTAATCCTAGACCATTTACATGCTGAAATTAACCAATATTATTTAACTAAACAATATTTCTACCAACTTGCGTTTTATTTGACGAGGCTATCTCATTTTTATTTTAGAAGGATATCCTAAAGCAGCTATATATTTTTATTTTTATTTTTTCGTCCGTCTCTAAATGGAAGAGGAAAAGGTCCTACTTTATTTACATGCTTGAAAAGACAAGTTATTTATTTCACGGATTCAAGCAAACGCATCCAGAAAATTGCAATCAACTTTGCGTGAAAGGAAGTTGTTTCATGCCTCATTCTATAAGCCGATACTACTGAAGCTGAATTTATAACCAAATACGGAATTGACAGGCAATACGCATTCAAAAGGGACAAAGTATCTTATAACTAATTTGAACCCACATTGTTAGCCGAAATGAACTGTTGGGACTAATTGTTTTCAACTACTTGAAGCTAAGCCAACCTTAATTACTAATGGTTACGAAAGTTACTTAACTTGCTTGTTAACTTGAATAACCTATTGGGTTAAGGTTCTTGTCCTTTCTACATTTCATGAATCGCGCCACAAGTATGTCAAGCCTACAGATTCTATAAATTTAAGGGCGTGAATTCATACTATGTTCCTATCTGATTATATGACACTCGAAGCAAACCGTTAATGACTTTGTCAACTCACTATTGCAATACTAAAGCTATGGAGACATACTTTCAACTTGAAACTGAAATCAACATGAGATCTACATTATTTCGGATTTCTTGCCTTTTAGACCAAATGCTGAGTCAAACAAACTCTAATTATATTGAAAGCTATCCCAGACAATTACCCATTGAAACAACATCCAAACAAACCCAGACATGATTCTAATGGAATACATGAACTATTATACATAGCTTAACATTCAATATACAACTAAAGCAAATTCGGAAGAGGCACTTCAACTCTTCATTTCTATACTCAGGTTTCAATTTTCAGCCTACATTGACAGTGTATCAGTTGTGTACCTGAGATTGGAAACAAGAACAAGAAGAGGGAGAAGATCAAGAACAGCAGCTGGGCAGCAGTAACATAGTAATAACAACAGCAACAAGCAAATGGACAACAGTAACACATCAGTAACAAAACAACAACAACAGTTCCACAATCACAGTAGCTCAACGAGCAACCAATAAAAACTTTAATAGCAATGAAACCAGAAACAATCCAGCAGCATACAGAAACCCAGAATACCCTACTGAAATAGCAACCCAACTAGATAACAGACTTGGCAGAAAGTAGTTTGACAATCAAACAATAGGACTTAGCAAAACAGCTTGAAAAACCCAACCATATCAAACTAAAACCTGACCAGCCCCACCCTTTTTGCCTTTTAAGACTAACAGATTTTTTTTTCTCATTTGCCAACCTTTTTTCAGCCCCTTTCTTGTTTTTAATGAGCCTATTTATAGGCAGAAATGGCAGGCCCCCAGGCTGCCTTGATTCCTTCAGCCTTTTCCTGCCCATACCCCTTAGTTTCCCATGCCTAAGTGTCTTTTATTGATCCCTACTATGTTGTCCCCCATGCCTGTCCTATTTGTTTTACCCAAGAGTCATGGGAGGGGTTATAGTATTCAAATAAACTCATGCCCTTGTGTCTTGTTCCCCATTGCCATTAGATTAATAATATTTTAAATACCACTTGACATGTTCTTAAGTTAATCCCTGATTAAATTTTGTCAAATGCCAAAATTACCCTTAACCCTTGCAGATTACTGTATTACCCTAACTCTTATAAGTCAGTATATAAACCCCCCTCTGAATTTAGCTAATGATTACTGACTATTAGCTAATCAGCTTAACCCTGGTTACTAACTATTCACCTTAAACTTGATACTGGTTTTAGGTGGGTCAGCTAGATTTCTACAGCTATACCCAACTCTCTGCCTAAGTTCAACCAATGATTCAACAAAATCAAACAAGGGTGCTAATCAAAATCAAGAGTTGGTCATATTGGGAGCCAATCCTGACCAACTCACAGCCAAACAATGCAAAAGACTGAGAACAGGAGGTCTAATGAACAGGCTATACAAGCTAAGCTCGAAGCAGTGATGACTAATGAACATCATTAAAACAAATTAATTGACAAATTAATTGACGACACTTATTTACACGACTATACCAGCTATAATGGACTGCAGGTAATCATTAAAACACAAAAACAAACTAAACATCACCTCAGGAAACACAGAGTTTGACAGAAAAATCAGAATCAAACCAAACTAATCATGAAAAACAAATAAAATTCTCAAGAGAATAAAAGAAAAGGGCAGGAATTACCTCGGGGATTTGAAATCAAAACTGACCCAGGCTCGAACTCGGAATCGACCATTTTTGGGGTCGAATGGACTTTAATCGAAGTTTTCTCACCTGAGAACACCTCGGTAAAAGTCTATTAGACCCCGAGCTTTTGTTGATTTGGACAGACCCCTATGGATTCGATTTTTAGGGTTCTTGAGCTCAGATTTGTGGTTTGAAGAGTTCTATCTAGATTCAAACGAAACCAACGTTGATTAGGGTATGAGGGATGTCAGGGGAGTGGCTGGTGTGAATTTGGGACTCACTAGGTGATTTAGGGTTTTGGCTCGAATCTTTGATCGAAGATTCGAGAACCCTGGAGATGATTCGAAGTTAAGTGACCAGGGATTCATGTTCAGGGTGGTTTGTAGGTTCAGTGGTGTTGTTTTGGCAGCCATCGGAGTCTGGGTGGCCGGGTTTAGGGCGAGGGAATCCTAAGGCGTCTAGGGTTTGAGAGGGGGGGGAGGTCTGGGGACGAGGATGAACAGTAGGCAAGGGGGGGTTTGGTTTGGGGCGTGGGGTGATGGATTGGGTCTTATATACAGGGTGTGTGGTTTAGTCTTGTCCGTTGGATCAATTAAGATCAGTGGCCAAGATTAAGGGAACTAAAGAAATACGACGTCGTTTGGTTTTAGCCAGGGGTCGGTCCGAATCCAAGCAGCGGGTCGGGTTCAGGGAATGGGTAAGGAAGATGAGATCCTGGCCGTTCGATTGATTTAATCCAACGGCTCTAATTAAAAGGAGCAAAACGACGCCGTTTGAGGCGTCAGGAAGTTTGACCAAATTGGACCGGGCATGGGGCTGTTTTGGGCCTGAATTTGGGTCCACCTAGGGTGGCCCAATCCCTATTTTCCTTTGTTTCAACCATTTTCTTTCTTTTCTTATAATTATCAATGTCACACCTCCTTTTTGCGCGCCCGGCCCCGAAGGGTAAAAATGCGCGAGGGAGTTTTTCCAATTTAAGTGACAATATTCGAAATGAGATTATTTATTTAATTCAGAGTCGCCACTTGGGAAAGGTTTGGCTTTTGGTGTCCCAAGTCACCGGTTTATCTTGAATCCCGAATCGAGGAAAATTTTTGACTTTTCCAAATGAAGTCTGCGAACCAGAAATTCTAAGTAAGGAATTCTGTTGACCCGAGGGAAGGTGTTAGGCACCCTCGAATCCCGTGGTTCTAGCACGGTCGCTTAAATTGTTATAATGGCTAAATATCTGATTTAAATACATGTTGTGACTTATGTGCTTTTATTAAGTTTAAACCGCTTTTATTATTATCATTTATTTTTATAGAATTGCAACGTCGTGAAAATGCATCTCGAACCACGTCACAATCAATGCACCCGTAGTTGTTAACACATTTCGACTCCGTTGAGATTTGAATTTGGGTCACATAAATGCGTACCCGAATTTAAGAATGTAATTTAATTAATTCGCGCCTAAAGAGTCTAACGCGTTATTATCTTTGGGGGAAGACTGTGAAAGTTCACTAAACAGTCCCTCCCAAATTCTAAGTACTTATTGTGATCAATTATTGAGGGCCCCGCAATGTGCATCTTTATTTGACGAGGCTCGTCTCATTATTTTTAAAAGGGATATCCTAAAGTGACTGCATTTCTATTATGTTTGTCTCAAAAAAATAAAGAAATACGTGCTAATTCAATTGCATGCTTTTGGCCAACTCCGGATTCCTGTTAATCATCTGATTAGTTGTTTACGAGATGAGGAATGCTATACCTCGTGGAACATGCTTTTAATTTGATAAAAATTGCATACAAGCTGATGAAACGCTACACTTACTCCAAACATTTCTTGAGTTGAATACTAAACTTGTTTAGGCTAGATTAAGGGAATTAACTACTAGAAATTGTTACTAATGGGATTCGAACGTGATCCTACATACTGCCTAACGGGACCCGATAAAAGACCTAAAAAAATAAAACAGAATTGCGTTGTATTTAATAAAGTCGAAGCATTCTACCCTATGCATACCATTATAGCTGAAAAGGAATCTGGCCAGTCACTATGTCAACTATCCATGCATTCTGTGAATTGTACAATTACATCCCTCGTACCAACAAACAACTATAAACCATAACAAAAAAAGACTAAAACTCAGTTAAGTATCAATTAACTGTCTTTTCATGCTATTGAATTACAAACTAGCCAGTTATACGAGCCCATCAATATACCATGAGTATTACAACAAGTATTTAAACTTCTTCAACATCTTTCATTTCATGCTTTCAAATGTTACAGTTACACCAATATGAGACTCGAAATGTGTACCTGGGATGCTGAAAATGCAAAGGAGAAGAGGAAGAAGATAGGGAAAATCAGCAGCAGCAGGAACAAAATAGTAGCAACAACAAAGCGACACAGCAGCAATGACAAACAAGTAACAGCAGAACAAGTTCCAGTGCAGAATGCAGTTATGGCCGATGGAAAAAGTAGCAAATGACAGCAATAACCAGTAACGTAGGATCAGAACTCAGACCGACCAAATCCAGGAATAAACTAATGCAACACACAACCAGTAACCTCAATTAGGACTTGGAAGAATCAGTATTGATTAAACAGGTTGAAACAAGTGAAATCAGAACAACAATAGGAAGAACAGTTTCTGATTTTTATCTGTATGTTTTCTATCTCTTGCTTTCTATCTCTCTCCTGTATATATCCTCTCTCAATGTGTATCTGTATATGCCTGTCTCTTTTTTTTTCTCCTCCCCTAACTAATGGAAATTCTCCTCTTTTAGAGCCTAGCATCAGCCCTTTACAGCCTGTTGGACAAATAAAAACCTCTCTTTTCCTGCTGTCTTTCCACTCAAAAAAAAAATTAAAAAGTAGAAACCCTCCCATGAGATTCCCTGACAGCCTTTACTTAGATATGGTTTATTATTTCTTAACCAAATCAGGGTGTGGGCAGCCTGAATATGCCCTGACAGCACATGCTGTCAAATTATTTTTAATCTCTAAAAGGGCCTTAATGCACATGTTGTGCACAAGTGCACATGCCACCAATTCAGACTGCAGCTAACAAACCAAATCCTTAAATTTCTGATTCAAATACAACAACTATAAGTAGCTATACTCGATTCTTAATTTGATTCAAACAAAGTTCAGCAGGAAACAAATCAAATTGTTATCGTTCAAACAGCTGAAAACAATCGACGACACGTATCGAATCGACTATACTAGTTATAACCTATACAACCAATAGCCAATGATCGGAATCGAACAGTATTTAACAAGGGATTCAGATTTGCACTGTCAAAACAGGAATGACTCTGAGAACTAATTAGTCCACCAATTTCAAATTCAGTCTATTATACAGTTTACATATGCACACATTATCAGTGAATGATAAAGGACTTGACCAAATGCAGAGGTCCGGGCAAGGTGGACAAGACAGTTGACCAAAATTCAAAAACAAAATCAACCAAACATTTGGGGCAATGAACAAACATTTAACTACAACAAATACACGAATTGATAAAGAAAAAAAAGGGAAAGCAAAAATACCTTAAAGTCTTGGAAAAATCAACAAACCCTGACTCGGATTTGAATCGACCTTTCTTGGGGTTGAACGGACTTTAATCGAAGTGTTATTTACTGAGAACACTTCGATTAAGGTCCATTAGACCCTAATCATTTAGTTCAAACGGACACAGATTGGGCTTAGGGTTTCTAGGGTTCCTAAGGGGCAGATTTGGGATTTGTGTTTTCTCTGGTTAGATTCGTACCAAACCAAGCCTGGTTTGGTCACGAAGAAGGTCAGGGGAGTGTCTGGTATGAATCTGGGGTAGATCGGTGTGGATCGAGTTTTGCTCGAATCTTCAAATGAAGATTCGAGAACCTAGGGTTTGATTCGGGGCAAAAGAACAATAGATCTATGTTTAGGGTGGTGAGGCGGTCCTATGGTGTTAAGGTGGGGGTCACCGGCGTCCATGCCGCCGGGATTAATGGTGAGGGGAAAGGGGGCGGCTAGGGTTCTAAAGGGTTTGGGTCTGTGGTGAGGACGATGAAGGGGGGTGTTTGGATGGGGCGTGGGGTAAGGTTTTAGGTTTATATAGTTAATGAGTGAATAGATCCTGGCCGTCGGATGAGGCGAGATGAAAGGCCAGGATCTTTCAACTGGTGGGGAACGGTGTCGTTTCAAACGCCAGGGGTTGGGTTGGTTTGGGGGTTGAACGGGTCGGGTTCATGGGCTTGACCTGAGGCCGTTAAATGGGATTGGATTTTAACGGTTGAGATTAGACGGCCTCATACGACGTCGTTTGAGTAAAGGATTGGCCAGATCTGGGTCGTTCCTTTGAATCAATCAACGGCTCAAAGAGATGATGCCTATACGGCGTCATTTGGGCGTCTTGCAGTGGGCCTGGTTGGACTGGGTCATTTTGGTTTGGGCTTGTTCCTATTTAAATTGGATTGGCCCAATCCGAAAACCCTTTTCTTCTTAAATCTCTTAATTAATTTGTCAAATAATACTATAAAAACAAAAATTAACACATAATTAACATTTAATTAAAATAACATCACTTAATGACAAAAACGAAAGATGCATTTTTTGCGATTTTTCCTTTTAATAACTGGATTACGGTTCAACTACACACGACACATTTTTTGTATTTTGTTTTAATAAAAAATAAAAATGGGCAAAATCACAAATAATTAACAAAATGCCACGTAAAAATCCAAAAATTGTACAGCAAGACCATTTGCTATTATTTTTTATTTCTTTTGGAGTGATTGTCGCGTAAACAAAAATCACGTGCTCACAGATGCCCCTCTTTGTTCGGAAACACGAAGAGTTTTGTGCAAAGATAAAGTGAGCGGATATGAGCGATTTTTGCTTATTGGAATACCCCGTGTGAAGCACATTTTTGAAAGATTTGACCGAATCTTCGCTTCAAAGATTTCCTACATATCATGGGCTAAACAGGAATCAGGTCAATGTAGTTCGGGAAGCTTTGGTAGCTGGAACTACCATGGGATTGCAATGCTTGTCGTTACTGCTGTTGCCGTTGCCGCTGCTGCTTATCGACTCCCTTATTACAACCAAAGGAAAATTGAAACTGAACTAACTACGTATGCGTGTTACAAGATTCCTATCTATGATTCTTTTGCAACTTGATCTTGGGTCTTAGCTGATTCTGCTTGTAGACTTCGATCCGAATCTTGATGCTTGCAAGTTGTAGGTGCTTGTTTATTTCTAGGATACTGAGTGAGACGGGATTGGCAGAGCTCAGAACTTTGATCAAATCTTGGAGCGATCCGCCTTTCGTTTTCTCCAGTATCTCGGGACATCTTTTTTTTTTTATTTTTTATTCTGGGTTGTGACTCATCTCGTGGGTAGTCTCGATCCATGCGCCTCGAAGTTAGACCTGCGGGGAAAAACAAATGAACGAAATTTTCTGCCCCAGTTTTACTAGGAAAATTTCGTGAGTTAAATGCCGGGAAGTTCATAGAATTGATGAATGGATTGGAAAATTTCAGTCTACCAAATGCAACTCCGGGATTGGATTCCTAATATTGCCATAAGGTAAAAATGCTCTGTTTAGGGTTGGAGCCCTAATGCTGGCTAAACGGAAAAGCGCTCAGTTCAGGGTTGGAGCCCTAATACTGGCTAATTGGAAAGAGTTCAGTTCAGGGTTGGAGCCCTGATGCTGACTAAATGGAAAAGTTCTGTTCAGGATCGGAGCCCTAATGCTTACTAACTGGAAAAAGTTCAGTTCAGGGTTGGAGCCCTAATGCTGACTAAATGGAAAATGCTCAGTTCAGGGTTGGAGCCCTAATGCTGGCCAAATGGAAAAAGTTCAGTTCAGGCTTGGAGCCCTAATGCTGACTAAAGGAAAAAGTTCAGTTTAGGGTTGGAGCCCTAATGCTGACTAACTGGACAATGCTCAGTTCAGGGTTGGAGCCCTAATGCTGGCGGAAATGAAAAAGTTCAGTTCAGGGTTGGAGCCCTAATGTTGACTAAACGGAAAAGTTCAGTTTAGGGTTGGAGCCCTAATGCTGACTAACTGGGAAAGTTCAGTTTAGGGTTGGAGCCCTAATGCTGACTAAAGGGAAAAGTTCAGTTTAGGGTTGGAGCCCTAATGCTGACTAACAGACAATGCTTAGTTCAGGGTTGGAGCCCTAATGCTGGCGGAATAGAAAAAGTTCAGTTCAGGGTTGGAGCCCTAATGCTGACTAAATGGAAAACGTTCAGTTTAGGGTTAGAGCCCTAATGCTGACTAACAGAACAATACTCAGTTCAGGGTTGGAGCCCTAATGCTGGCGGGAATGAAAAAGTTCAGTTCAGGGTTGGAGCCCTAATGCTGACTATACAAAAAAGTTCAGTTTAGGGTTGGAGCCCTAATGCTTATTAACTGGAAAAAGTTCAGTTTAGGGTCGGAGCCCTAATGCTGACTAAATGGAAAATGCTCAGTTCAGGGTTGGAGCCCTAATGCTGGCCAAATGGAAAAAGTTCAGTTCAGGGTTGGAGTCCTAATGCTGACTAAAGGAAAAAGTTCAGTTTAGGGTTGGAGCCCTAATGCTGACTAACAGAACAATGCTCAGTTCAGGGTTGGAGCCCTAATGCTGGCGGAAATGAAAAAGTTCAGTTCAGGGTTGGAGCCCTAATGCTGACTAAACGGAAAAGTTCAGTTTAGGGTTGGAGCCCTAATGCTGACTAACTGGGAAAGTTCAGTTTAGGGTTGGAGCCCTAATGCTGACTAAAGGGAAAAGTTCAGTTTAGGGTTGGAGCCCTAATGCTGACTAACTGGGAAAGTTCAATTTAGGGTTGGAGCCCTAATGCTGACTAAAATGAAAAGTTCAGTTTAGGGTTGGAGCCCTAATGCTGACTAACAGACAATGCTCAGTTCAGGGTTGGAGCCCTAATGCTGGCGGGAATGAAAAAGTTCAGTTCAGGGTTGGAACCCTAATACTGACTAAACGGAAAAAGTTCAGTTTAGGGTTGGAGCCCTAATGATGACTAACATAACAATGCTCAGTTCAGGGTTGGAGCCCTAATGCTGGCGGGAATGAAAAAGTTCAGTTCAGGGTTGGAGCCCTAATGCTGACTAAACGGAAAAGTTCAGTTTAGGGTTGGAGCCCTAATACTGACTAACTGGGAAAGTTCAGTTTAGGGTTGGAGCCCTAATGCTGACTAAAGGGAAAAGTTCAGTTTAGGGTTGGAGCCCTAATGTTGACTAACAGACAATGCTCAGTTCAGGGTTGGAGCCCTAATGCTGACTAAAGGGAAAAGTTCAGTTTAGGGTTGGAGCCCTAATGCTGACTAACAGACAATGTTTAGTTCAGGGTTGGAGCCCTAATGCTGGCGGAATAGAAAAAGTTCAGTTCAGGGTTGGAGCCCTAATGCTGACTAAATGGAAAAAGTTCAGTTTAGGGTTAGAGCCCTAATGCTGACTAACAGAACAATACTCAGTTCAGGGTTGGAGCCCTAATGCTGGCGGGAATGAAAAAGTTCAGTTCAGGGTTGGAGCCCTAATGCTGACTATACAGAAAAGTTCAGTTTAGGGTTGGAGCCCTAATGCTTATTAACTGGAAAAAGTTCAGTTTAGGGTCGGAGCCCTAATGCTGACTCAATGGAAAATGCTCAGTTCAGGGTTGGAGCCCTAATGCTGGCCAAATGGAAAAAGTTCAGTTCAGGGTTGGAGTCCTAATGCTGACTAAAGGAAAAAGTTCAGTTTAGGGTTGGAGCCCTAATGCTGACTAACAGAACAATGCTCAGTTCAGGGTTGGAGCCCTAATGCTGGCGGAAATGAAAAAGTTTAGTTCAGGGTTGGAGCCCTAATGCTGACTAAATGGAAAAAGTTCAGTTTAGGGTTGGAGCCCTAATGCTGACTAACTGGGAAAGTTCAGTTTAGGGTTGGAGCCCTAATGCTGACTAAAGGGAAAAGTTCAGTTTAGGGTTGGAGCCCTAATGCTGACTAACTGGGAAAGTTCAATTTAGGGTTGGAGCCCTAATGCTGACTAAAATGAAAAGTTCAGTTTAGGGTTGGAGCCCTAATGCTGACTAACAGACAATGCTCAGTTCAGGGTTGGAGCCCTAATGCTGGCGGGAATGAAAAAGTTCAGTTCAGGGTTGGAACCCTAATACTGACTAAACGGAAAAAGTTCAGTTTAGGGTTGGAGCCCTAATGATGACTAACATAACAATGCTCAGTTCAGGGTTGGAGCCCTAATGCTGGCGGGAATGAAAAAGTTCAGTTCAGGGTTGGAGCCCTAATGCTGACTAAACGGAAAAGTTCAGTTTAGGGTTGGAGCCCTAATACTAACTAACTGGGAAAGTTCAGTTTAGGGTTGGAGCCCTAATGCTGACTAAAGGGAAAAGTTCAGTTTAGGGTTGGAGCCCTAATGCTGACTAACAGACAATGCTCAGTTCAGGGTTGGAGCCCTAATGCTGGCGGAATGGAAAAAGTTCAGTTCAGGGTTGGAGCCCTAATGCTGACTAAATGGAAAAAGTTCAGTTTAGGGTTGGAGCCCTAATGCTGACTAAATGGAAAATGCTCTGGGAAGACTAACTGAACCGTTTTTTTTTGAGTATTCCTTCTTTTAGTAAAAATGTAAAAGAGAAATTTGTGGAAACTTCCCTTTCGAGTGGATTCCTTATTGCCAAACTGCTTCTTGCACTCATGTGTTTCTTTTCTTCTTTGGGTGACACCTGTTTCTTGCATGGTTGTCTTGGATCATACCTGTTTCAACTTTTCAAACAAAGAACAATCGTTAGCTCGAAAATGGCGGTTGGTTCGGTGACCTTGATTGTTCCAGTTGCTTTGCTGCGTCCTTATTTCTGTCGAGAAAACTCTGCCATTGATTGGATTCAAATGGCAAAACCCTTTAGACTGCTCAGGCCTGCGTTTCCAGATTCTGTGATGATTTGCCTTGTAAGGCTTTGGTTTTTCCATCCAGTTTTTCTTGGGGATTTTTCAACGGGGATTTTATTGGGGAGACTCTGTGGGGATTTGTACAAGGGGAAGCTCTGTGGGGATTTGTACAAGGGGGACTTGCTGGGGATTTGTTGCAAAGCGGACTTGCCAGGATTTGTTGGGGCAAGCTCGCTGGGGAATTTTTACAAAGGGAGGCTCTGTGGGGATTTGTACAAAGGGAAGCTCTGTGGGGATTTGTATAAAGCGGGCTTGCTGGGGAAATTTCTCTCTTTCTTCTTCTTTTTTTTTTCTTTTTTTCTTTTTTGGTGACTTTACTTTAAATGCAGTCAAACATCATGATTCATCAGGTTTGGACAAACGTACCAACGAAGCGGGGCATTTCCCTTACGAAACGGAATTCCGTGAAACCAACCCTGCCACTTGTCCTTTCTGGTATATCTGGAACTTAGGGTTAAAATGAAAGGGATTCGAAGAAAAGCAAAGAAAGGAGAAAGCGAACTTCAGAAAAGAAGTGTCCTTTTCGGGACAAGAAAGACTTATCTGAGGAAGACAATGCTGACTTTAAATGGACATGACATGCTCTTTGGACTGGACGCCTGACCTTCGATGAACTTGCATTTCCTCCCGAACCAAAATGGATCTATGTTTCCAAACCGGTGGAACTTTGCCGAGACCTCCTCGGGTGGAGTCATCCTTTTCGGCCAACAGCGCCCTTTGCGGGTTTTCGCTAGTTAACCTCTCTCATTTCCCTCCTTGATGTCGCTCGATAGTACTCTTTGCGAGTTTTTACTAAACAAGCTCTCTCATTCTGGTTTCTCTACTCCCGTCGCCTCGCGGTGCCCGAAGGTTTTCACCGACAAGACTCTCTCATTTTATTTTTCTCAATTTAGAGTGTACCGACCTCCATTCGTGACGCTTCTTGGCTTCCCTCTACCTTTGGTAATTGATTCGAAGGGCTTGTGCTTGGTAAAGAAAAGTAGATGATACTACGACTTCTAAGCTGTTTGACGTGCCCTAGTTTCAATTTCAGGGTAAATGGGATTTTATTGTTGGTGTGGCTGAACCTCAGAGAGAGGCTGCCTACGTATCCTTTCGGAATCAAGTCAGACGTAGTTCAGGCCTCGACCAATGTTTTTTTTTTTGATTAGTAACCAAAGAACTGTAACTGGCTCAAAGGCTTGTAGAGAGAGTTGATATTGTTTGGGGTAGTGGGAATAAAACCTCCATCATTTCAAATGTGTCAGGATTGCTGGGGTGTCACTCAGACATAGTATCTTTTGACTGCATCCGCATTCACTGCTGTTTCGGGATCATTTCCTTCAATATCACCTAGGTACAATGCTCCTCTCGGCAATATCTTCCTGATGATGTATGCGCCTTTCCAGTTTGGAGCGAATTTCCCTTTCGCTTCCTGGTGATGTGGCAGAATGCGCCTCAGTACCAGTTGACCCACTTCGAAATTCCTGGGTCAGACTTTCTTGTTGTAAGCACGAGCCATTCTTCATTGGTACAACTTCCCGTGACACACCGCAGCCATTCGTTTCTCGTCAATCAAAGTCAGCTGCTCCAATCGAGTCTTAACCCACTCGTTGTCTTCGATTTCTGCTTCGACAATGGTTCGAAGCGAGGGAATTTCTACCTCTGCTGGTATCACAGCCTCGGTACCATAAACCAAAAAATAAGGGGTTGCCCTTACTGACGTGCGTACCGTAGTGCGATATCCCAACAATGCAAACGGTAACTGCTCATGCCACTGTCGGGAATTCTGGATTATCTTCCTCAAAATCTTCTTGATGTTTTTGTTTGCTGCTTCTACAGCGCCATTGGCCTTGGGCCGGTAAGGAATGGAATTACTATGCGTTATTTTGAACTGCTCGCATACATCTCCCATCAAGTGACTATTCAGGTTCGCTACGTTATCTGTGATGATAGTTGCAGGAATACCGAAACGACAGATAAGATTTGAATGTACAAAATCCACTACCGCTTTTTTAGTGACCGACTTGAGAGTGACAACCTCTACCCATTTTGTGAAGTAGTCGATGGCAACTAGTATAAATCTATGTCCATTTGAGGCCTTCGGCTCGATCGGACCAATGACGTCCATGCCCCAAGCAACAAATGGCCAAGGTGCAGACATGGGATGCAATTCTGTGGGAGGTGCATGAATCAAGTCACCGTGCACCTGACACTGATGACACTTCCGAACGAAGCTAAAGCAGTCCTTTTCCATGGTCATCCAGTAATAACCTGCTCGAAGGATTTTCTTTGCTAAAACATACCCGTTCATGTGAGGTCCGCACACTCCTGCGTGTACTTCGTGCATGATCCTTCTTGCCTCCTCGGCATCAACACATCTTAGGAGATTGAGGTCCGGGGTCCTCTTATACAACAACTCACCGCTCAAAAAGAAACCACTTGCATGCCGCCTAATGGTTCTCTTTTGATCTCCAGTAGCATGCTCGGGGTATTCTTGTGTCTTCAAGAACCTCTTGATATCATGGTACCATGGATGTATGCACGATCCTGCCTCTATTACGTTACAGTAACCGTGTCTCTCCCTGATTTGGATTTCCAAGGGATCGACATGAGCGTTGCCTGGGTAGGGTAGCATCGAAGCCAAAGTAGCAAGCGCATCTGCTAGCTCATTGTGACATCGCGGGATATACCTGAACTCTATTGATTTAAAACGCTTGCCGAGATCCTCCACGTGTTGTCGGTAAGGGATAAGCTTGACATCTCGAGTTTCCCATTCACCTTGGGCTTGCCGGATAATCAGGTCAGAATCTCCCATAATCAGTAAGTCTTCGACATCCTGATCGATCGCCATATGCATGCCCAAAATTCAGGCTTCATACTCAGCTGTATTGTTCGTGCAAAAGAAACGCAGTCTAGCTGTGGCGGGATAATGCTTACCGGAAGGCGAAATCAAAATTGCCCTGATTCCTACACCTTTGGCGTTTGCGGCTCCGTCAAAGAACATCTTCCAAACATGAGCGTTCTCCGAGACCACTTTTACGGTGTTTATTTATTCATCTGGAAAATAAGTACTCAATGGCTGGTATTCCTCATCGATTGGATTTTCGGCCAAATGATCTGCTAGCACCTGGGCTTTCATTGCCGTGCGGGTGACATAGACTATGTCAAATTCAGTAAGCAAGATTTGCCACTTGGCCAGTCTTCCAGTAGGCATTGGTTTCTGAAATATATACTTCAAAGGATCCAGCCTGCTTATGAGGAAAGTAGTGTGAGCTTGGAGATAATGTCTCAGCTTTTGAGCAACCCATGTCAGAGCGCAACATGTTCTTTCCAGCAGAGTGTACTTGGCCTCGTAGCCGGTGAATTTCTTGCTCAAGTAGTAGATTGCTTGTTCTTTCTTTCCGGTTATGTCATGTTGCCCGAGGACGCAATCGAAAGAGTTTTCCAAGACTGTCAGATACAAGAACAGTGGTCTCCCTGGCTCTGGCGGGACCAAAACTGGGGGATTTGAAAGATATTCTATAATTTTGTCAAAAGCTTCTTGACACTCAGCCGTCCATTTGATCGCCACATCTTTCCTCAATAGCTTAAATATGGGCTCACACGTGCTAGTTAGCTGGGCAATGAATCGACTGATATAGTTCAACCTGCCCAACAGACTCATCACGTCTTTCTTCGTTCTTGGGGGAGGTAGATCCGTGATAGATTTTATCTTTGTTGGATCTAATTCGATACCTCTCCTGCTCACTATGAAGCCCAAAAGCTTGCCCGATGGGACTCCGAAAGCACATTTAGCTGGGTTCAGCTTCAAGTCGTACTTCCTCAGTCTCTCGAAGAACTTCCTCAAGTCTTGGATGTGATTATCCTGCGTCCTGGATTTGATTATCACATCGTCCACGTACACCTCTATTTCTTGATGCATCATGTCATGAAAAATGGCAGTCATGGCTCTCATGTAAGTTGCCCCAGCATTCTTCAGACCAAATGGCATGACCCGATAACAGTAAGTGCCCCAAGGCATGGTGAAAGCAGTCTTCTCGGCGTCTCCTTCATCCATCAATACTTGATGATACCCAGCGTAACAATCTACGAAAGACTAGATCTCATGTTTGGCGCAATTATCAACAAGGATGTGTATGTTGGGCAATAGGAAATTATCTTTGGGGCTCGCTCTATTCAGGTCTCGATAGTCCACACATACCCGAGTCTTCCCATCTTTTTTCGGCACTGGAACCACATTTGCCAACTATGTTGTATACTGGACTACCCGAATCACTCCCGTTTTTAGCTGCTTGGTGATCTCCTCTTTAATCTTGTCACTGACCTCAGTTTTGAACTTTCATTGCTTTTGTTGAACTGGAGGATAATCAGGGTGAATTGGCAATTTATGAACCACTAGATCAACACCTAGTCCTGGCATGTCATCGTATGACCAAGCAAACACATCTTTAATCTCAAAAAGGAGTTGAATTATCGCGTCTCGCGTTTTCTTGTCCGTGTGAATGCTTATTTTGGTCTCCCGGATTTCTTCAGGAGTTCCTAAATTAACCGGTTCGGTGTCATTCAGATTTGGCTTAGGTTTATTCTCAAAATGTTCCAACTCTCGGTTTATTTCCCTAAAAGCCTCTTCTTCATCATATTCTGGTTCTGGGTTCATTATTTCACAATTAAATAGCTCGTTGTGATCTGGGCGTGAAGTCCGCAAGCATGTCATATTTAAAGCCGCATTATTATAACTGAAAGAAAAGATAAAGGAAAAATAACAAAATCAGAACAAAGGGAAAAATGGGAAAACAATGATGATTTTTTTTATTTTTCTTCTTGAAATTTGGAAGACAACAATGTTTACAAACTCAGGAATTCAAAACAACAATTAAAAGAAGAAAACATCCAAGTTATATCCTGGAGATAACTTGTGATGCAGGAAAGGTGGCAGGACAGGTCTACCCGGACTTCCGCCTAGTCGGGAATGGCGTGACCTCCCAGTTTCGGAGTTTGGCGTTTTGCCCCATATATAGTTTTTCGGCGGTGCTAGTGCCTTCTCCTGGTTGAACCATGTGAGCCTCGTAGAGCATTTCTCTCATTGCCCCACATATCTCCTCTATTTCCTCAATCGTGAAAACCTCATCGTCTTCTTCTTCAGTGTATTTTGGTTCGACGAAAGTTTCATATAAATCCGGCAGTGGCCGAGGCAGTTTCCACCCCCCATTCTTCCTTTTCTTTGCCCATTCTTCAACTTCTGGAGTGGGTTGAAAACCTATCCCAAAAAGTTTTTTGGCGGAAGTCAAGGTGATGGGTTCCGTTATTCCCTGCAATGTTCGTCCGAGCCCTTTCCCTGGCCTGAATCCGTGCCGGATCATCTCTTTAACCACCATAACCGAGGCGTTAGATAAGAAAGGTTGGGGGCAAGGTCTTCCCTCTTCATGCTGCTCTGCTAACACAATCTCGAAAGCTTGATAGACCGTGTGTTCGCTCCCTTCTCTTGGTTCAAGATATGGGATGGATGGGTCCCGATAAATAGCATGCTCGTCTTCTCCATGGACCACAATCTCTCGGTCTTCGTACTCAAACTTCACCATCTGGTGAAGAGTGGAAGGCACAGCTCCTGCCGCATGAATCCAAGGTCTGCCGAGGAGGAAATTGTAGGACGTATCCATGTCAAGCACTTGGAAAGTTACTTCAAACTCCACTGGCCCTATGGTCAACACCAAATCTATTTCCCCAAGGGTGTCTCTCTTGATGACGTCAAAAGCCCTTACACAGACATTATTGGGGTGGATTCTTCTGGTCCCAATTTCCATTCTCTGTAGCGTGGAGAGCGGACAAATGTCAACACCTGAACCCCCATCCAACATTACCCGCTTGACGTAGTAGTCTTCGCATTTAACTGTTAGATGCAAGGCTTTGTTGTGTGCCGCTCCCTCTGGGGGTAAATCGTTCTTGCTGAAAGAGACCTGGTTAACGGCGAAGAACCTTTCTGTCATTCGTTCCAGTTGTTCGACTGAGGTTTCAACTGGCACGTATGCTTCGTTCAGGGTCTTGAGTAAGATCTTTTGAGGCTCGGCCGACCTCATCAGCAATGATAGCATGGACACTTGCTCGGGGCACTTGCGCAGTTGATCTACCACTTCATAGTCCGGCATTTTGATCTATTGGAAGAAAACTTCCACTTCTTCAATGCTTACAGGCTTCTTTGGTGGGAAGCGTCTCCGTGTGGTGTTGTTTAGCTCTTGGGTTTTCGAATACCTTCCAATGAAAGTATTTTCCGGAAGTTCTCCCGTGATTTCTTTACCTTTGTACGTTACCAACGTCCTCAAATAGTTCCACGGTACTGTGGACGGGTTTGTCATTGGCTTTTGTGGCACTCGTCCAATAACCACTGGCTCATTCAGCCGAGGTGGTTGAATCGTCCCCCGGACCACATAGGCCCCCTTTGGTACGTACATAGGTTTTTCCCTTTTGACCTCGAAGCTCTGCGGCTTCTCTGCCCGACCTCGTGGGATGTAAAGAACTCCATTCTTCACAGGCACCGCCTTCTTCTCCACCTTCTTTTCGGGTTCGCACTTTACAGTACTGGCCTTTTCCCCTTTTTCTGGTTTCTGGGCTGTTTCAGGCTTTTTCCCTGCATCGACAATGGCGATTATAGCTTTCAAAGCAGGGTCAAATTCTTTGTCTTCGCAAATCATTCCGATCAGCGGCCCATTATTGTGAGCAGGTAATGGATTGTTAGTCACATTTGGGACCTCCTCGTCCCTTAGCACTATTTTTCCTTGCTCTATTAAATTCTCGACTACCCTTCTCAAAGCCCAGCAGTCATTTGTATTGTGCCCTTCCGCTCCTGAATGATAGGCGCATCTAACACTGGCTTTGTAAGAAGGTGATGCCGGATTGTGCCTTGTCTGAGGGACCGGCTGCAGGAAACCCAACTGGACTAGCTTCGGGAATAAAGTAGAGTATGACTCACCGATAGGCGTGAAAGTCCGCCTTCTAGGTGGTTCCTGAGGGCGGATATTATTTTGAGGAGGCTGTGGGTTATAGTGGTTGCGGTATGGAGGCTGATTTCTGGGAGGTGGAGCTTGGCCTTGATTGGCTTGCTGTGGCGGATGGACATAAGGCTGGGTGTTCATGACCATGTAGGGTTGAGGAGCATATGCCATGTTTTGGTGGGGGTAGTAGTGTTGTGGGGTCCTTTCTGGAAAACGGGGCCTGTGATTACGATATTCCCTTGCTTTTGATGCTGCCATGGTCGTTTCCTCCTTTTTCTTTCCTCTCGCCATTCCTCCGGACCCGCTTTGGACGGCTTGGGAGGTTGCCCTTATGGCTGCCTGACTCAAAATTCTACCCGTTTTCAGATCGTTCTCCACCATCTCTCCAATCTTAATCGCTTCTGCGAAAGGCTTTCCCATGGCTGACATCATGTTTTGGAAATAGTCGGACTCCTGAGCCTGGAGAAAAGTGGTGACCATTTCTATTTCGTCCATGGGAGGCTTCACCCTTGACGCCTGTTCGCGCCACTTAATAGCATATTCTCTGAAGCTTTCTGAAGGTTTCTTCTTCAAGTTAGATAGAGAATTTCGGTCTGGTGAAATGTCGATGTTATACTGGAATTGTCTCACAAAATCTCTAGCGAGATCATCCCATATATGCCACCGGGATATGTCCTGGTCCATGTACCATTCCGAGGCTATTCCTACCAGACTTTCCCCGAAATATGCCATTAGCAATTCCTCTTTTCCGCCGGCTCCCCGCAATTGGTTGCAATATTTCTTGAGATGAGCAATAGGGTCACCGTGTCCGTCATACTTCTCAAACTTTGGGGTCTTGAAACCCACTGGTAGGTGCACGTGAGGGAACATGCATAGATCGGTGTAGGAGACGCTCTTCTGTCCGCTCAAACCTTGCATGTTCTTCAAACTCTGCTCAAGGCTTCTCATTCTTTTGGCCATCTTTTCTTGTTCATCCATTTTGGGGTTCTGATCCTGCATAGGTGCAAACTCGCACTGAGGCTGTGGAGGGTGAGTGCTCGTGACGAACCGAGTTGGTTCCATTGAGAAAGACGGTGCTTGGAATGTAAACGAAGATGAGTCAAAATTTGGCTTGTACGTAGCAGGTTGTGCCGCGATCGGGCAGGGTGGTGCAGTAAAGATGTTTGTGTTTGCATCTGTTGTTGATATCCGGGGATGAGAATCAGAGGGCGATCCAGCAGAGAAGGCCGAAATGGCTGGGTATCCGAATGGTGTAGCGGGATAGCTTATGGGGATATTAGAAGTCCCGCTTGTTCTGGAGAATAACTCAGGGAATCCAGGGACGACACTTGGCGGCTCTTTTCCGTTATTCCAGTCATCCAACATTTCCAACATGCGGAGCCGCAGGATTCTATTTTCCTCCGCAGTTGCGGACTCGGGCGTGAGGACGGCCGAGATCGAACTCTCCTCGGAAACAGGAACTGTTGGTAAAGGAATTTCTGCAGACATTTCTATGCTTCATTTTGACCTTGTGAAATAAGTGTGAGCACCGCCTCCTGACTTAATAACAGGTAATTGAACACTCCCTTTCGACCTCGTGAAGTATGAGTGCGAGGCTAGACTATCACCAAACCAACTGCCTTTTCCAAAAACCTGAAAGAACTCAACGACAAACGAACGGTTAATTCGAAACAAATAACAGATAGGCAATCTCACGTTGGGGCATGATGCACCTATACAGTTAAGTGGATTCCTAAATGTTTGCGACGAAAGCATGCGTCATTCCAGCTTCCTTTTAGGATTCCCCTTTTTTTTTTTTCTTTTATTATTTTTTATTATGTTTTTCTTTCTCCTTTTGTTACTGTTTTCAATTTTTGTGGTTAAAATGTGACCGGATCCGATGAGGATTGCCTACGTATCACGATGCCACTCGAATCAGATCATTACGTAGTTCAAAAATAGATGAATGTAAAAGAAACACACATTTTATTACTGAAATGATCTATTACAAGCAATATTTAGAAAAGGAAAAACAAAACTTGAAAATAAACATAGACTCAAACAGACTAAAGCACCCTGATGCGAAAAGACAGACAGAAAATGTTAAGATACAAACTCGACTTATGAGTACATTATGGTTTTGAAAATTGGTGCCCGCGGGGCATCGTTCGGCCTCGCCGCGGTCTTGGGTGTGAGATCCCTTTCGAGTTGTTCCAACTCATGCATGGTCTGCTTGACGTAACCCATCACTGCCGAGAGGACGGTAACGCTAGCCATGTTCTCACACCGTAGACATCGTCTGATGATGGCGTGGGCAATGGTCCTGATCCTATCTCTGGTTTGTTTCTTCTCTATGAGCAGGCATTTTATCTGATCACTGCACGTTTCTAAAACGTGAGAATCTTGTATATGCTGATTCTTCAGTTGTCGCACTTCTGTCTTCATTTGGGCCAACAAGTCGTAACAGTATCTGCTCTCAAATTGGAAATCCTCGGCCCGTTTAGCTGCTTTAAACTCAAGTGTAGCCATCTCTCTCTTCATTTTAGCAACAGTTTTCTCGTGGTCACGTTTCAGTTGGTTCAAGTATCGATGATGCTTATCTGTTCTTGTACCCTACTGTGCTTTGAGCTCTGCCATGACATTTTTAGACTCTTCTAAACCATCTCGCCATTCCCTGACTTCTCTTTTCAAACCTTTTATCAACTGCTTGTCTGATCGACTTCTGGGTTGTTCATCAAGAGCCAATCTCGATTCCTGGATTTGGGCCTTAAGTTCTTCATTCTCTTGGATCAATCTATTGTTTTCGCTTCGATCCGCAGCGATTTGTATGCTGTTATTGAATTTCAGACTGTCAATTTGTAGCTTCAAATCACTGATCTCTGCCCGATATCCCTTTTCTTTTGCTAACCAGCTCCATTGCCCTTGGGACGACTTAACGAAATCTTTGAGATGAGGTCTCTTAGCTGGTCTTTCGCAGGACATGTCATCTCTGAACCAAGCGTGATACCCTGGGGCAACTTCCCCTTTTGCTGTATCCATCACGCAAGTGTTTGCTGTCAGATGTTGGCACTCACTCCAGATTTGGCGAACTTCCTCTTCGGGGAAATGACCGTCCGAGCTGATTTCAATCACTTGAGTACTCAAATCTTCATCTTTTGGTGCTACTTGATACCTCCTAAGTTGCCTCAAAACCCGATATGGCGCATAGGGTTGGATGCTTTTAAGTCCCATTAACAGAAAGTGGGGCCTGGTTGCCGGCATGTATAAGATTTCCTCTATGGGCAACCATCCGAGCGTCCACTGGATTTGGTTGGCAGTGAGGGTTCGGAGAAATGAGGTCCATGCCGTGACTCCCTCGGGTAGACTGAACCCTTTGATTCTTGTGCGGAATTCTCCAATACAAGTTTTTTCGGGCGAACCGTAACCCAAGAGCGGGGAGCGGTGGCATAAATGATCAGTCATCCACATTTGCAACAGTAGGTTACATCCTTCGAAAAAGTCGGCCCTGGCTCAGCAAGCAGTGAGAGCCCGGAAAATGTCCGCCATAATCATAGGCGCCAGAGTACTTTTATCTTGGGTGAGCAACGTACTGACGACCCCAGTTACTTTTAGATCGATGTTTCCGTCTTTCCTTGGGAACACTATAAGACCCAAGAAGGCTGTCATAAAAGCTAACAGCCTGTGTTCGTCCCACTTTTGTCGGTTGCCTCTACTACATAGCTTGAAATCCGTCTTATTGAACCCGCTCTCGTGGCCGTATCTAGCATACATGAGGTGGAGACTGCAGAAACTTTTGGCAAGATCTGGATGGTGAAATGTTTGGGGTATTTTTAAGAAATCCAGAAACCGGTGTACCATGACGGCTCTAGGTGCAATCAAGTATTTGAACCTTAACGGAGCTTCATCACCTCCAATGTATCCCGCTATTTCTTCCAACGTCGGGGTGAGCTCAAAGTCTGAGAAATGAAATACATTGTGCGCTGAATCCCAGCAAGTGACCAATGATCTGATAATATCACCCCGAGGTTGAATGTCTAGTAAATCCAGGAGATCTTTCAGATATTTCCTTACTTTGTCTTGCCCCTCCTTGCCTAAGTCGTTCCACCATAATCGCAACTCAAAAGGGATCTTGGTCATTATTGAAAAGGGTTTGTTTTGTATCGTGCTCATCCTGCACATTTATTAGGGTGATTATGCTAATGAAAAGACTTTTATTAGACTTAAAATAAAACTATCTAGATTTTTTCAAGATTTTTTTTTGTTATTATTATTTTTCAAAATGACGAACTCGATTTCCAAATGCGGCCTTTTAGCACTTCGAGAATAAAGACTTTAAGGCTGCGAGGACCAACCGATCAAAAATGATGAACGAAGATGGCCGTTTATGCAATGTCAGCCTTCCGGCGTCCCGCTTGGGAACATTCGGCTGTTTTTACAAAAAACGGCCTCACCCGACTCTTTATAAAAGTGGCGACATTTTGTCATTTTTTATTGGTTTCGGCTCTCTTAGCAAAAGGTGGGGTTGGACCCGATGGGGGTTGCCTACGTATCTCACATCCGGTGAGAATCAAACCGGCGTAGTTCGGTCGGATCAGAAATAGGGGAAACAAATAAAATCTTTTAAAGAAAAAAGGAATAACTATTTTTCTGGAATTTTATATATATTTTTATTTTATTTTTTTATTTTATTTTTAAAAAAGTGACTAAGGAAATATTTATACATTTTAAACTTCTTCTTTTTTTCATTCTTTTTTGAAATTTCGAAAATCTTTTAAAAGAGATACTACAAATGAAACAATAATTTTTTTTGAATTTTTCCCTTTTTTTCTTATTTATATATATTTTGGATTTTGAAAGTGATTAAAAGGAATAAATCAAACTAAAAGACAAACTTTGTTTTCATTTTTTTTTAAAGAAAATTCCGGCGAGGTTTTGACATTACTTGGACATTGGTTTTATTTTTCCAAAACAATAAGTAATTATCTCCCTACCCTGTTATTCTTTTTTTTTGAAAATTTTTGGAAACCGGTCAGCATGTAGATCTGATGCTAATAGATGCGCAAAACAAACGGGATGCAGCAGGACGGTCTTTTCATTTCAGGTTGCCTGTCCTAGACGGACCCAACCCCTGTGTTGAGTCCCCTATGTCAAATGCAACATGATGCAGATAAGCGTTCCTACTAGGGATCCGACATGAGGTTTCGTTATACTAGGTTTATAACCTGGGTAGATGTTCTAGACTGTGTACCCGAGCGGACAACTCGAGTCGAGGAGGGGGCAACTTACCGGGAACCAAAAGGCCATCCGGCTTCGTAACTTATCCGTCCTCTTTCTTATTTCAGGTATTGACACTAACAGAATAGGGAGCCTCGACCAGCGAGCTTCTCCCCGGAGGTAAGAAGAGAAGGGTTCGGCACAGTTTATATACATTTCAGATAATATCAAAGCGGTAAAAGACAACATTTAGCACGTTATGTCAAAACATGTAATAAATATCAGATAATAAAGCCAAATATAACAATTATTCTAAGCTCGAATTCTTGAACCCTGAACCGGAGGTTCTGGGTTGAATGTCCCCAGCAGAGTCGCCAGAGCTGTCACACCTCCTTTTTGCGCGCCCCGCCCCGAAGGGTAAAAATGCGCGAGGGAGTTTTTCCAATTTAAGTGACAATATTCGAAATGGGATTATTTATTTAATTCAGAGTCGCCACTTGGGAAAGGTTTGGCTTTTGGTGTCCCAAGTCACCGGTTTATCTTGAATCCCGAATCGAGGAAAATATTCGACTTTTCCAAATGAAGTCTGCGAACCAGAAATTCTAAGTAAGGAATTCTGTTGACCCGAGGGAAGGTGTTAGGCACCCTCGAATCCCGTGGTTCTAGCACGGTCGCTTAAATTGTTATAATGGCTAAATATCTGATTTAAATACATGTTGTGACTTATGTGCTTTTATTAAGTTTAAACCGCTTTTATTATTATCATTTATTTTTATAGAATTGCAACGTCGTGAAAATGCATCTCGAACCACGTCACAATCAATGCACCCGTAGTTGTTAACACATTTCGACTCCGTTGAGATTTGAATTTGGGTCACATAAATGCGCACCCGAATTTAAGAATGTAATTTAATTAATTCGCGCCTAAAGAGTCTAACGCGTTATTATCTTTGGGGGAAGACTGTGAAAGTTCACTAAACAGTCCCTCCCAAATTCTAAGTACTTATTGTGATCAATTATTAAGGGCCCCGCAATGTGCATCTTTATTTTACGAGGCTCGTCTCATTATTTTTAAAAGGGATATCCTAAAGTGACTATATTTCTATTATGTTTGTCTCTAAAAAATAAAAAAATACGTGCTAATTCAATTGCATGCTTTTGGCCAACTCCGGATTCCTGTTAATCATCTGATTAGTTGTTTACGAGATGAAGAATGATATACCTCGTGGAACATGCTTTTAATTTGATAAAAATTGCATACAAGCTGATGAAACGCTACACTTACTCCAAACATTTCTTGAGTTGAATTTAACTAAACTTGTTTAGGCTAGATTAAGGGAATTAACTACTAGAAATTGTTACTAATGGGATTCGAACGTGATCCTACATACTGCCTAACGGGACCCGATAAAAGACCTAAAAAAAATAAAACAGAATTGCGTTGTATTTAATAAAGTCGAAGCATTCTTCCCTATGCATACCATTATAGCTGAAAAGGAATCTGGCCAGTCACTATGTCAACTATCCATGCATTTTGTGAATCGTACAATTACATCCCTCGTACCAACAAACAACTATAAACCATAACAAAAAAGACTAAAACATAGTTAAGTATCAATTAACTGTCTTTTCATGCTATTGAATTACAAACTAGCCAGTTATACGAGCCCATCAATATACCATGAGTATTACAACAAGTATTTAAACTTCTTCAACATCTTTCATTTCATGCTTTCAAATGTTACAGTTACACCAATATGAGACTCGAAATGTGTACCTGGGATGCTGAAAATGCAAAGGAGAAGAGGAAGAAGATAGGGAAAATTAGCAGCAGCAGGAACAAAATAGCAGCAACAACAAAGCGACACAACAGTAATGACAAACAAGTAACAACAGAACAAGTTCCAGTGCAGAATGCAGTTATGGCCGATGGACAAAGTAGCAAATAATAGCAATAACCAATAACGTAGGATCAGAACTCAGACCGACCAAATTCAGGAATAAACTAATGCAACACACAACCAGTAACCTCAATTAGGACTTGGAAGAATCAGTATTGATTAAACAGGTTGAAACAAGTGAAATCAGAACAACAATAGGAAGAACAGTTTCTGATTTTTATCTGTATGTTTTCTATCTCTCTCCTGTATATATCCTCTCTCAGTGTATATCTGTATATGCATGTCTCTCTTTTTTTTCTCCTCCCCTAACTAATGGAAGTTCTCCTCTTTTATAGCCTAGCATCAGCCCTTTACAGCCTGTTGGACAAATCAGAAACCTCTCCTTTCCTGCTATCTTTCCACTCAAAAAAAAATTAAAAAGTAGAAACTCTCCCATGAGATTCCCTGACAGCCTTTACTTAGATATGGTTTATTATTTCATAACCAAATCAGGGTGTGGGCAGCCTGAATATGTCCTGACAGCACATGCTGTCAAATTATTTTTAATCTCTAAAAGGGCCTTAATGCACATGTTGTGCACAAGTGCACATGCCACCAATTCAGACTGCAGCTAACAAACCAAATCCTTTAATTTCTGATTCAAATACAACAACTATAAGTAGCTATACTCGATTCTTAATTTGATTCAAACAAAGTTCAGCAGGAAACAAATCAAATTATTATCGTTCAAACAGCTGAAAACAATCGACGACACGTATCGAATCGACTATACTAGTTATAACCTATACAACCAATAGCCAATGATCGGAATCGAACAGTATTTAACAAGGGATTCAGATTTGTACTGTCAAAACAGGAATGACTCTGAGAACTAATTAGTCGACCAATTTCAAATTCAGTCGATTATACAGTTTACATACACACACATTATCAGTGAATGAAAAAAGACTTGACCAAATGCAGAGGTCCGGGCAAGGTGGACAAGACAGTTGACCAAAATTCAAAAACAAAATCAACCAAACATTTGGGGCAATGAACAAACATTTAACTATAACAAACACACGAACTGATAAAGAAAAAAAAAAGGGAAAGCAAAAATACCTTAAAATCTTGGAAAAATCAACAAACCCTGACTCGGATTTGAATCGACCTTTCTTGGGGTTGAACGGACTTTAATCGAAGTGTTATTTACTGAGAACACTTCGATTAAGGTCCATTAGACCCTAATCATTTAGTTCAAACGGACACAGATTGGGCTTAGGGTTTCTAGGGTTCCTAAGGGGCAGATTTGGGATTTGTGTTTTCTCTGGTTAGATTCGTACCAAACCAAGCCTGGTTTGGTCACGAGGGAGGTCAGGGGAGTGTCTGGTATGAATCTGGGGTAGATCGGTGTGGATCGAGTTTTGCTCGAATCTTCAAATGAAGATTCGAGAACCTAGGGTTTGATTCGGGGCAAAAGAACAATAGATCTATGTTTAGGGTGGTGAGGCGGTCCTATGGTGTTAAGGTGGGGGTCACCGGCGTCCATGCCGCCGGGATTAATGGTGAGGGGAAAGGGGGCGGCTAGGGTTCTAAAGGGTTTGGGTCTGTGGTGAGGACGATGAAGGGGGGTGTTTGGATGGGGCGTGGGGTAAGGTTTTAGGTTTATATAGTTAATGAGTGAATATATCCTGGCCGTCGGATGAGGCGAGATGAAAGGCCAGGATCTTTCAACTGGTGGGGAACAGTGTCGTTTCAAACGCCAGGGGTTGGGTTGGTTTGGGGGTTGAACGGGTCGGGTTCATGGGCGTGACCTGAGGCCGTTGGATGGGATTGGATTTTAACGGTTGAGATTAGACGGCCTCATACGATGTCGTTTGAGTAAAGGATTGGCCAGATCTGGGCCGTTCCTTTGAATCAATCAACGGCTCAAAGAGATGATGCCTATACGGCGTCGTTTGGGCGTCTTGCAGAGGGCCTGGTTGGACTGGGTCGTTTTGGTTTGGGCTTGTTCCTATTTAAATTGGATTGGCCCAATCCGAAAACCCTTTTCTTCTTAAATCTCTTAATTAATTTGTCAAATAATACTATAAAAACAAAAATTAACACATAATTAACATTTAATTAAAATAACATCACTTAATGACAAAAATGAAAGATGCATTTTTTGCGATTTTTCCTTTTAATAACCGGATTACGGTTCAACTACACACGACACATTTTTTTGTATTTTGTTTTAATAAAAAATAAAATGGGTAAAATCACAAATAATTAACAAAATGCCACGTAAAAATCCAAAAATTGTACAGCAAGACCATTTGCTATTATTTTTTATTTCTTTTAGAGTAATTGTCGCGTAAACAAAAATCACGTGCTCACAATCAACACTTAAACAAAAATCCTAAATAATTTATACAATCAAAATTACACATATATTATCTAATACCTATAATTAAAACTAAAATCACAAAATGCACAGAAACACACATGCATATTTTCGTGAATTTCTTTTAACCAAATTATGCATAATTAATTCCTGAATGTACCATTAATTCCTAAATGCATGCCACGCGTATTTTTGTATTTTCCACTATAGCAAGGTGAGCATTTACGGACAGAACAATTATCAAAATGTCATGCAAATTCTCAAAAATTGTACCTGAATGGATTTTGTTTTATTTTTTGATTTCTTTTGGAGTAACTTCCGTGAAGCAAAAATCACGTGCTCACAATAGAGGTGTTCTTGCATCCACAGCTGGAGTAACAAATTGCATCCCTGGAAGAACTTGCCTCCTTCTCGGCATATAGTTAAAGCTCGGTAGATTTCGGACAAAATCAAAGGAACCACAGTACTGTCAGTTCTTTTGATTGCAATATCAGCCATCCCTACAAGGCCTATCTCTACTTTCTTATCTTTGCGGGGACAGACCACGATTCCCAAGAATGCTGTTATGAATGCCAAAGTACGTCTCACTTCCCACTTGTTTCTGTTCCCAGCATGAATTAGTCTGAGGTTTGGTTCTTCAAAACCCTGAGGAGTACCATACCGTTGATATAAGAATTGGAGAGCACAACATCCCCTCGACAAATCATCATTTTGCACCTTCCGACTAATGCTTAGCAAATCCAAAAATGCGTGCGACGATACTGGTCTTGGTGAAAGTAAATACTGTCCTCTTAATTTTCCATTCAATCCCGCATATCCGGCGACTTCCTCTAGTGTAGGTGAAAGTTCAAAGTCAACAAAACAGAATACATTGCGGGTTGGGTCCCATAACGGTATTAGAGCCTCGAGGATATTTGTCCTTGGCTTGATATTCAGCAGATTGACAAAACCTCCTAAAACTCTTCCCACTATCTCTTTACTATCGGCTTCCAGATCATTCTACCACATGTGGAGTTGTAGAGGGACCTCGCTAAAGACTGAGAACGGTTCATTGCGATTTGTGCTCATCCTGCACATTTATTAAGGTAATTAAAGAAAGAAAACTTTTATTAGACTCAAAACAAAACTATCTATATTCGATTTTTTTTTTTGAATTTCGAAGATGAAGGACTCGGTTTTCAGATACGCCTCTCAGCACTTCAGGGACGAAGACTTTAAGGCTGTGTGGGTATACCTGTCAAAAATTACAAAAATGGCCGTTTGTGCAAGTTCAGCCTTCCGGCGTCCCTTTCAGGAGTACTTGGCTATTTATGGCAAAACCGCCTGACTTGATTTATTTTCTGATGAAATTAACATTTGACATATTTTGGTTATTTTTAGCAAAAGGAGTGGTTGGACCCGATTAAGGCTGCCTACGTATCTCACATCCGGTGAGAATCAAACCGGCGTAGTTCGCCCAATTAAACAAACTATCTCGAAACATTCCAAGCAAAAATAAGTAAAAAATAAAATAAAATAAAAAAACTACTTTTTTAAACACAACCTAGTTTCGCTTCCGTGGGCAAATAGACTATTTTGAAACAACAATCAAGACTTTTTTCCCATAAAAAGGACAAACTATTTTTCATTTTCCATTTTTGCAGACCAGACGAACTAAAAATGATACTCTTTTTCTGAATAAAACAACTATATTAAAAATAAAATATTTTTCTCAAAATTTCGTCAGAGTTTCGACACTATTTGGACATTTAAAAACAGAAGATTAACCCTATACACTGCTATATTATTTTTTCAATATTCAAAACCGGTCATCATGCAAGTCCAAAGCAAATAAATGCACAAGCGGTGAGTAGGATGCATCAGGATGGTCTTTTCTGTTTCAGGTTGCTATTCCTAGACGGACCCAACCCCTGTGTTGAGTCCCCTAAGTAAAAAATGCACATGATGCAGATAAGTATTCCTACTAGGGATCCGGCATGAAGTTGAGTTATTCTAGGTTCAGAACCTGGGGTGTTTGTTCTAGACCTGGCTTACCCGAGCGGACAGCTCGAGCCGAGGGAGGGCAGCGTATCGGGAATACAGAAGCTTCACCGGCTTAGCAACTTGTCCGAACCTCGTTCTAAATTGGGATTTGACACTATACAGAAAAGAAGTCGTACGAAGTACACTCTTCTTCATGATTTAGAAGACTCAGAGAGGAGATGGGTTTCAGCACAGTTTATATACAGTTCACAAAATATCAAAGCGGTAAAAGCAGTTAGTTAGAACATTATGCACAGATCATGTAACAAAATCAGATAAAACCAAATATAACAATTTATCTAAGCTCGAATTTCTAACCCTGAACGAGTGGTTCTGGGTTTAATCCCCAGCAGAGTCGCCAGAGCTGTCACACCTCCTTTTTTCGCCCCCGCGAGGGGTGAAAGAGTTTTTTCAATTAAAGGACAATCGAAACGGGATTTGTTTATTTATTTCAGAGTCGCCACTTGGGAGATTTAGGGTGTCCCAAGTCACCAATTTAATCTCGAATCGAGGAAAAGAATGACTCTGTATTACAGTCTGTGTACCAGAAATCCGGATAAGGAATTCTGTTAACTCAGGGAGAAGGTGTTAGGCATTCCTGAGTTCCGTGGTTCTAGCACAGTCGCTCAACTGTCATATTCGGCTTGTTTATCTGATTTTATACAATTATGCGCTCATGTGCAAGTTTTAACTTTTTATCGCTTTTATTATTATATTTTAAAAGAATGTGGACATCGCTTAAAAACATGTCTTTGGATTGCATCACATGAAATGCACCCGCAATCCGGAACATATTTTTATTCAATGTTTTGGGATTTGGATTTGGGTCGCATGAAATGCGCACCTGAGTTTAAGAAGGTAAGATTAATTAAATCGTGCCTAAAGAGTCTAACGCGTTATTATCTTTGGGGAAGGCAGTGAAATTCATTAAACAGTCTATCCCAAATTCTAAGTATTTATTATGACCAATTATTGAGGGCCCCTTAACTTGCATATTTATTTGGCGAGGCTCGTCTCGTTTTATTTAAAAGGTCGTCCTATAGTGGCTATGTTTTCTATTGAGTTTGTCTCTAATAATGAAAGAAGAAGAACGGTCCAACTTTATTTGCATGCTTACAAGTTAGTTATTAGTCGGGTTCCGAATATGATTTGCAAAATCCGAAACATGAACGTGTATATGGGCAGTTGTTTAGATATTACTGGCCCAGGCCCAATGTGCGTAACGTGAAACTTGACCTAGGCCATCCTTATTCCGATTTGGCCTAGTTAACCCCTTTTGTACATGTTCAACATTTATAAGGAAGCTGGAATATAAAGTACTGCTTGTTTGATCAAGCAATATCCCTACCAAATAAAAAAAGCTATTGGTTTAAGGAAGCAACTATTGGATACCTAACATGCTTCTTGACAATAACGATGAACTAACAGAACAGGGCTACTGCAACATTAGTCCTTTTAATTGTAAGCAAAACATAGAGTTCTTCAACTAAATGAGCTGTATAAAAGATTCAGTTACATCATAGTTAATTGCATGATTCTATTAGAGAAAGCGAACTATCATACATACAACTAATGTTCAGTATATTTCTAAAACGAATTCCAAAATAACTTCAACTTCTTCATTTCTTTATATTCATGCTTCAAATTTCAGCCTACATTGATCAGTGTATCAGTGATGTACCTGGTATTTGGGAAAGCAAAATAAGAAGAGGAATGATCAGTGCAACAGTAGCACACACACGCAACAACAACAAACATCAACACAATCAGTCGAACAACCCCAAACCAGTAACGGCCAAAGAGACAGCCCAAAGACAGACCAAGACTCAACAACAACTTAAAAGAAAACCCAGCAGCAATTTCAGAAAAACCCAAACAGCAACAGCCCAAAGAAACCAATAAGAATAACCAGTAGCAACAGATTCTTAAAACCAAAGCAGAATCCCAGGAGTAGCCTGATGGAACAGTATTCAGCCGATAGAAAACTGGATACTACCAAGCTGAAAATCCAGCAGTACAAACAGCACACAGACAGGTGCAAGAAGCAGTGATTTTTAATTTTTGTTACACACTCAAAGGCAAAGACAAGTTCAAGCTCTTTGATGTAAAGCTTAACCTAGAATGAGGATCCAAAAAACCTTAACACTCTTGTTCTTTTCTTTTTAAATTCTGAAGTCTTAGTCCCCCCCTCCCTTACTTTGTTCTAAATGAGCCTATTTATCAGCCAAAAGGGCAAGCACCAGGCTGCCTCTTCAAATTTTGCCCATACCTCCTTAAACTAATCCCCAATGCCCATCCTCCTGGCAGCCCCCTAACATGTGTTTTCTGTCCAAAGGTATGGGCAGTCTATAATATACAATTACCCCCCATGCTACCAAGTTTTGTTTCCCACTATTGTATTAGTTTAATCCTATTTTAGTACCCTACTGTCAGCCCAACTTAAACTAAACATTTCTGGTCTTTTCCAAACCCCCAAACTACCCCTGTTAACCCCTGATTATTACTGTTTTACCATACTACAACAGCAGGAAATTTCGAACTTCTGAAAGTTCAAATTCAAGTTGCCCTAAACTGAGTTCTAGCTATTGCATTGCAGCTACAAACCATTCACAGATAATGTCAATCAACCAGCTAAACGACAATGATTCGATCAATCATGTGAAGTTATCAGAATCAGCATATTTGAACATTCAATCCTACAAAACTAATCGACGACGTTTATCTAATCGACTATACTAATTATAATATAGAACGATAAGTCGATTAAACAAATAACACGAATAGGGCATCAACTGCCTTCAACAATTTTGCACGACACAGGGAATCTATATGAATTATTTGTTCGACGATATTAATCAAATCGAGTATGCATCTCATCATACGTATTTAACAATAAGTAGAAGAGTAATCGACCAAATAAAAAAGGTCTTACGGAGATGGGGAAAAATCGAAAGAAAACATCAGAAATACCAAAAAAACTGACTAAACATGTCATCAAATTCAAACAACACTCAAACAAAAATAGAAAAGAAAAGGGAACTCACTCTGGAAGCTCAACAACAAACGACCCAGGCCTGACCTGGATTTGCCCATTTGAGGTCGAACAGACTTTAATCGAGGTGTTCTCAACCAAGAACACTTCGATTAAGGTCTGTGAGCACGTGATTTTTGTTTTCATGACAATAACTCCAAAAAGAAACGAAAATAATAGCAGTTGGTCTCGCTGTACAATTTCTGGATTTTTACGTGGCACTTTGTCAATTATTTATGATTTGGCCCATTTTTATTTCCATTTAAAACAAAATACCAAAAAAAATGTGTGTCACGCGTAGTTTGAACCGTAATCCGGTTATTGAATGGAAAATCATAAATATGCATCTTTGTCCGTGATTGTTGTTTTGTTTGATTTTACCTGCTTTAAATATTTTAATATAAGTGTGTAAATAATTGTATTAAGTGTTTAATTAGTGAATTTCAATTTTTGTTTAATTAGGTTTTGTTTTAAAATATATATATAAGAGAAAGAAGTGCAAAATTGGACTGAAATTAAGTTTGGGCCTATCCCCGTTTTAAATCTGATGACCAACTCGAGCCCAAAAGCATCTGCTTGCCCCGGCCCAAGACCAGTCGACTTCAAGAGCTTCCGAACGACATCGTTTTGCTATGGTCTGATCTGGGCCGTTGATCTCAGATTGATCAACGGCCAAGATCACATTCCCCATACCCACGAATAAACCCGACCCGTTCAACCCCGGACCGACCCCAACCCTTTGCACTTGAAACGACACCGTTTCCCATTAGTTGAAGGATCCTGGCCCTTCATCGTGTCTCATCCGACGGCCAGGATCTATTCACCCACTCCATATATAAGCTTCCACTCGTACCCCACCCCCTATCCAAATACCCCTACCTTCCATCGTCCTCACCACAGACCCCTTGAAACCCTAGCCGCCCCCTTTCCCTTCACAATTAATCCCGGCGGCCTGGACGCCGGTGACTCCCACCTTAACACCGTAGGACCACCTCACCACCCTGAACATGGATCTGTTAACCACTTAGCTCAAATCCCCTCCCACCTTCTCGAATCTTCATTTGAAGATTCGAGTCGGAACCTGACTTACACTGATTGACCCCAACTTCACACCAGACAGTCCCCGGACCTCCCTCGTGACCAAACCATGCTTGGTTTGGTCCGAATCTAACCAGGAAAACATGAATCCCAGATCTGATTTTAGGAGCCCTAGGGTTCCTCGTGACTGGTCCGTGTCTGTTTGAGCCAAGTGATTAGGGTCTAATGGACCTTAATCGAAGTGTTTCTCATTTGAGAAACACTTCGATTAAAGTCCGTTCAACCCCAAGAAGGTTCTCTTCAAGTACGAGTTTGGTCTTCTGATTTTTCCAAGGATTTTTAAGGTAAGCTTGTTTCTCTTTGCTTTATTCATGTCATGTGTTTGTTAAAGGTCCATTTGTATGGCCGAAATGTCTTATTTAGTTTGTGTTTCAGATTTTTATGGTCAATTCCTTCTTCATTCACTAATAATGTGTGTGTGGTTAAATTGTATAGTCAGTTGAATTCGAAATTGGTCGATTATTTAGTTCCCAAGGGCATTTTGTTTTGACAGTGTAATTTGAATCGCATGTTTGATACTGTTAGATTTCTGATCGTGGTCTTTGATTGTATATGTTATAATTAGTATAGTCGAGTCGACAAATGTCGTCAATTAATTTCAGTAGTTCGAATGTTAACAATTGAATCTGTTGCCTGCTGCAACTTTGTTTGAATCAAAGTAAGAATCAAGTATGGCTACTTATAGTTGTTGTATTTGAATCTGAAAATAAAAAGGTTAGATTGTTAGCTGTAATCTGAATTGGAGGGCATGTGCATTTGTGCACAACATGTGCATAAAGGCCCTTTTGGATTAAAATAGTTTGACAGCACATGCTGTCAGATTATATTTCTGCTGCCCATGTCTGCTTTTAGTTAATAAAATGGGAAAGGGGACTGTCAGGGAATGTCATGGGAAGGGTTTTATTTTAAGTAATTGAGTGGAAAGAAAACAGATCACATGCGAGGGTGTCTGATTGGTCTAACAGGCTGTTAAAGGGCTGATGTTAGGCTTATAAAAGGGGGGAAATTTTTTCGAAAGAAAAAAAAAATACACACACACACAGACACACATAGGGAACTCAGGATTGAACATTGAGAGCTGAGGTTTTGAAAAACAGAACACTGAAAAAGAATTCTTTTGATAACTCAAATAGATTTCAAGACTGAAAATTGGCACTGGATTTTGAAAAGAAAAGAGATAGTGAGAGAGATATCACAGAGGGGTTTATACAGACAGACATACGAGAGAGAAAAAAACATACAAAAATCAGAAACTGTTTTCTTCCTGTTGTTTGTTCGATTCTCAGTTTGTTCAACCTGTTCAATCAGTTCTGTTTTCTCTCAAGTATCAGCTAAGTTTATTGTTTGGTTCGTATTGGCTGTTTCTCTTGGAGTTGGATTGTCTGAATTTTGATTCTACTCCCCTGCTTATTGCTGTCATTTTGCCGCCTTTTCCCTCGTCTATAATTGCATTCTTGCATTGGAATTTGTCCTGCTGCTATTTATCTGTTACTGCTGCTGTTTCGTTTGCACTGCTGCTCAACTGACTCTCCTGCTTTCTTCATTGTAAGCATCTCCCAGGTACACATTTCGAATCTGTCTGGTGTAACTGATGTAGCAATGAAAAGTTTGAATCGAAAGATCTGAAGGAATTATAATCATCTATTGCTTTACTTACAAATTTTTATAAATGTTGTTAAGCTGTGTAAATTTTAGTCTGTTTAGTACAATAGAGAATACATTATGTAAGTTTGTACTTAATTAAAGTTTATGCTGATCTGAAACTGCGACATTTGACTCATTTAGTAGTATACAGGATGTAGATACAATTCATGTAATGTGCAACTATTTAATACGATTGATAAAATTAAACTCGCTCTTTTAGCATGCTTTGAATAGGTAAGGGCGAATGGCTTTCAAATCTAGCCAAATATAATACAGTTTTAAATCCCCGAGTTTCGACTTCCTTAGGCAGTTTATAGGACGAGTTTTGAACATCATCAGTAACACCCTTTAATAAGGAATTCTATTAATCTTGTTTAAGCAAGTTAATTTAAATTCAACTTAAGGATGTTGTTCGGATTAAGTGTTGTATTTCGTCAATATCGTATGTAATTTCTTTGTCAAATTAAAGCATTTTCCGTGAGGTATGACGTTTTTTCACTTTGTAAATAATTAATCAAAAATTGATAAGAATCCGGATTAGGCCAAAGCACATAATTGAATTAGCATGCATCTTTCTTCTTCTATTTTTAGAGACAAACGCATTAGAAATGTAGTCGCCTTAGGATATCCTTTCTAAAATTGAGATGAGGCCCGACAAACGAAAATGCACAAGCTGCGGGGCCCTTCAAAGGTATATGTTAAAATACTTAGAATTCGGGGCAGGCCGTTTAACGAATTTTACGGCCTTCCCCAAAATAACAATACGCTAGTTGCTCTAGGCACGATTTAATTAAATTACCTTCTTAAAAACGGGTGCACATTGATGTGACCCAAATCCAAATCTCAACAGAGTCAAAATGTGTCGACGACCACGGGTGCATTGATTGTGACGTGGTTCGAGATGCATTTTCACGACGTTGCAATTCTATAAAAATAAATGATAATAATAAAAGCGGTTTAAACTTAATAAAAGCACGTAAGTCATAACATGTATTTAAATCAGATATTTAGCCATTATAACAATTTAAGCGACCGTGCTAGAACCACGGGATTCGAGGGTGCCTAACACCTTCCCTCGGGTCAACAGAATTCCTTACTTAGAATTTCTGGTTCGCAGACTTCATTTGGAAAAGTCGAAAATTTCCTCGATTTGGGATTCAAGATAAACCGGTGACTTGGGACACCAAAAAACCAAACCTTTCCCAAGTGGCGACTCTGAATTAAATAAATAATCCCATTTCGAATATTGTCACTTAAATTGGAAAAACTCCCCTCGCGCATTTTTACCCTTCGGGGCGGGCGCGCAAAAAGGAGGTGTGACAGCTCTGGCGACTCTGCTGGGGAATTTTACACCCAGAACCACTGGTTCAGGGTTTAAGAATTTGAGCTTAAAATAATTGTTATGTTTAGCTTTATTATCTGATATTTATTACGTGTTTTGACATAACGTGCTAAACGTTGTCTTTTACCACTTTGATATTATCTGAAATGTATATAAACTGTACCGAACCCTTCTCTCTTCACCTCCGGGGAGAAGCTCGCTGGTCGAGGCTCCCTATTCTGTTAGTGTCAATACCTGAAATAAGAAAGAGGACGGATAAGTTACGAAGTCGGACGGCCTTTTGGTTCCCGGTAAGTTGCCCCTCCTCGACTCGAGTTGTCCGCTCGAGTACACAGTCTAGAACATCTACCCAGGTTATAAACCTAGTATAACGAAACCTCATGGCGGATCCCTAGTAGGAACGCTTATTTGCATCATGTTGCATTTGACATAGGGGACTCAACACAAGGGTTGGGTCCGTCTAGGACAGGCAACCTGGAATGAAAAGACCATCCTGCTGCATCCCGTTTGTTTTGCGCATCTATTTGCTTCAGATCTGCATGTCGACCATTTTCCGAGAAATTTTCAAAAAAAAAGAAAAAAAAAAGAATAGCGGGGTAGGGAGATAATTACTTATTCTTTTGAAAAAAAAAACCAATGTCCAAGTAATGTCAAAACCTCACCGGAATTCTTCTAAAAATATATTAAAAAAATGAAAACAAAGCTTGTCTTTCAGTTTGACTATTCCTTTAAATCGCTTTCAAAATCCAAAATCTCTTAATAGATCTTCGAAATTTCAAAAAAAAATGAAAAAAAAGGGTTTAAATGTATAAAGATCTCCTTAGTCTCTTGTTCAAAAAATATATAAAATAAAATAAAGATATGTATAAAAATAGTTTATTCCTCTTTTCTTTAAAAGATTTTATTTGTTTCCCCTATTTCTGACCGAACTACGCCGGTTTAATTCTCGCACGGGGTGAGATACGTAGGCAACCCTCATCAGGTCCAACCTCCCGTTTTTGCAAAAAATAAAATAAAATTTTGAGTCTAATAAAAGTTTATCACCTTAAATAAATGTGCAGGATGAGCACGATACAAAACGAACCGTTTTCAATAATGACCAAGATCCCTTTTGAGTTGCGATTATGGTTGAACGATTTAGGCAAGGAGGGGCAAGGAAAAGTGAGGAAATATCTGAAAAATCTCCCGGATTTACTAGACATTCAGCCTCAGGGCGATATTATCAGATCATTGGTCACTTACTGGGATTCGGCGCACAATGTATTTCATTTCTCAGACTTCGAACTCACCCCGACGTTGGAAGAAATAGCGGGATACATTGGGGGTGATGAAGCTCTGTTAAGGTTCAAATACTTGATTGCACCTAGGGCCGTCACGGTGCACCGGTTTCTGGATTTTCTAAAAATACCCCGAACCTTTCACCATCCAGATCTTGCCAAAGGTTTCTGCAGTCTCCACCTCATGTATGCTGGATACAGTCACGAGGGAGGGTTCAATAAGCCAGATTTCAAACTGTGTAGTAAAGGCAACCGACAAAAGTGGGACGAACACAAGCTGTTAGCTTTTATGACGGCCTTCTTGGGTCTTATAGTGTTTCCAAGTAAGGACGGCAACATCGATCTAAAAATAACTGGGGTGGTCAGTACTTTGCTAACCCAAGATAAAAGTACTCTAGCGCCTATGATTATGGCTGACATTTTCCGGGCTCTCACTGCTTGTCGAGCCAGAGGCGACTTTTTCGAAGGATGTAACCTACTGTTGCAAATATGGATGACCGATCATTTATGCCACCGCTCTCCGCTCTTGGGTTACGGTTCGCCCGAAAAAACTTGTATTGGAGAATTCTACACTAGAATCAAAGGTTTCAATCTACCTGAGGGCGTCACATCATGGACCTCATTTTTCCGAACTCTCACTGCTAGCCAAATCCAGTGGACGCTCGGATGGTCGCCTATTGAGGAAATCATATACATGCCATTAACCAGGCCTCACTTTTTGTTGATGGGACTTAAAAGCATCCAACCCTACGCACCATATCGGGTTTTGAGGCAACTTGGGAGATATCAAGTGGTGCCGAAAGATGAAGATCTGAGTACCCACGTGATTGAAATCAGTCCAGACGGTCGTTTCCCCGAAGAAGAAGTTCGCCAAATCTGGAGTGAGTGCCAACATCTGACAGCAAGCACTTGTGTGATGGATATAGCAAAAGGGGAAGTTGCCCCAGGGTATCACGCTTGGTTCAGAGGCGACCTGTCTTGCGAAAGACCAGCTAAGAGACCGCATCTCAAAGATTTTGTAGAATCGTCCCAAGGGCAATGGAATTGGTTAGCAAAAGAAAAGGGGTATCGGGCAGAGATCGGTGATTTGAAGCTACAAATTGACAGTCTGAAATTCAATAACAGCATACAAATCGCGGCGGATCGAAGCGAAAAGAATAAATTGGCCCAAGAGAATGAAGAACTTAAGGCCCAAATCCAAAAATTGAGATTGTCTCTTAATGAACAGCCCAGGAGTCGATCGGACCAGCAGTTGATTAAGGGTTTAAAAAGAGAAGTCGCGGAATGGCGAGATGGTTTAGAGCAATTAGGAAAGATTATGGCAAAGCTCAAGGCACAGTGGGGAATAAGAGTAGAGAAGCATCGCCGATACTTGAACCAATCGAAATGCGACCACGAGAAAACTGTCGCCAAAATGAAGAGAGAGATGGCTATACTTGAGATCAAAGCAGCTAATCAGGCCAAAGATTTCCAAATTGAGAGCAGATACTGGCACTATTTGTTAGCCCAGATGAAGTTAGAAGTACGACGACTGAAGAATCAGCATATACAGGATTCTCAGGTATTCAAGATGTGTAGCGATCAGATAAGACACCTACTCATAGAGAAGAAGCAAACCGGAGATAGGATCAAGGCCATTGCCCATACCATCACTAGACGATGTCTACGATGTGAGAACATGACCAGTGTTACCGTCCTCTCGGCAGTGATGGGTTATGTCAAGCAGACCATGCATGAACTGGAGCAGCTTGAGAGGGATCTCACACCTAGGACCGCGGCGAGGCCGAACGATGCCCCGCATGCACCAGTTTTCAAAACCATAATGTACTCATAAGTCAATTCTGTATCTTAGCATCTTCTGCCTGTTTTTCCCTTCAGAGTGATTTTAGTCTATTTTTGAGTCTAGGTTTATTTTCAAAGTTTGCTCTTTCTTTTGCAAAATGTAGTTTGTAATAGACTGTTTCAACAATAAAATGTGTGTTTCTTTTACGCTCATTAGTGTTTTTGAACTACGTAATGATCTGATTCACGTGGCATCGTGATACGTAGGCAATCCTCATCGGATCCGGTCGCATTTTTACCGCAAAATAAAAAAAACATAAAAGAAAAACAAAAAGAGAAGAAAAATGATAAGAAAAGGGAAGCCTAAAAAAGAATGCCGGAATGACGCATGCTTTCATCGCAAACATGTAGAATTCACTTAACTGTATAGGTGCATCATGCTCAACGTGAGGTTGCCTATCTATTATTTGTTTCGAATTAACCGCTCGTTTGTCGTTGAGCCTCCCAGGTTTTTGGAAAAGACGGTTGGTTTGGTGAAAGTCTGGCCTCGCACTCATACTTCACGAGGTCGAAAGGAAGTTTTCAGCTACCTGTGGTTAAGTCAGGAGGCAGTGCTCACGCTTATTTCACAAGGTCAAAAGGAAGCATAGAAATGTCTGCAGAAATCCCTTTACCAACAGTGCCTGTTCTCGAGGAAAGTTCGATTTCGGCTGTCCTCGTGCCCGAGTCTGCAACTGCGGAGGAAAATAAGATCCTACGACTCCGCATGTTGGAAATGCTGGACGACTGGAATAATGGGAAAGAGCCACCAAGTGTCGTCCCTGGATTCCCTGAGTTATTCTCCAGGACAAGCGGGACTTCTAATGTTCCCATAAGTTATCCTGCTACCCCGTTCGGGTACCCGGCTACTTCAGCCTTCTCTGCTGGATCGCCCTCTGAGTCTCACCCCCGAATGTCAGCCACCGATGCAAGCACGAACATCTTTACTGCACTGCCCTGCCCGATTACGACACAGCCTGCTACGTATAACCCAAGCTTTGACTCATCCTCCTTTACATTCCAAGCACCCTCTTTCTCAATAGAACCAACTAGGTTCGCTACCAGCACTAATCCTCCACCGCCTCAGTGCGAGCTTGCACCTGGGCAGGATCAGAACCCCAGAATTGCAGAACAAAATGACATGGCCAAAAGAATGAGAAGCCTTGAACAGAGTTTGAAGAATATGCAAGGTTTGAGCGGACAGAAGAGCGTCTCTTACGCCGACCTATGCATATTCCCTCACGTACACCTACCAGTGGGTTTCAAGACCCCAAAGTTTGAGAAGTACGACGGGCACGGTGACCCCATTGCTCACCTAAAGAAATACTGCAACCAATTAAGGGGGGCCGGCGGAAAAGAGGAATTGCTAATGGCATATTTCGGGGAAAGTCTGATAGGAATAGCCTCGGAATGGTACATGGACCAGGACATGTCCCGATGGCATGTCTGGGATGATCTCGCTAGAGATTTTGTGAGACAATTTCAGTATAACATCGACATCGCACCAGACTGAAATTCTCTGTCGAACTTGAAAAATAAAGCTTCAGAGAGTATGCTATTAAGTGGCGCGAGCAGGCGTCGAGGGTGAAGCCTCCCATGGATGAAGCGGAAATGGTCACTACCTTTCTCCAGGCTCAAGAGTCTGACTATTTCCAAAACATAATGTCAGCCATGGGAAAGCCATTTGCAGAAGCAATTAAGATTGGAGAGATGGTGGAGAATGGTCTGAAAACGGGTAGGATTCTGAGTCAAGCAGCCATAAGGGCGACCTCCCAAGCCGTCCAAAGCGGGTCCGGGGGAATGGAAAGAGGGAAGAAAAAGGAAGAAATGACCATGGCAGCCTCAGAAGCAAGGGAATATCGTAATCCCAGGCCTCGTTTTCCGGAAAGAACCCCACAACACTACTATCCCCACTCAAATCTGGCATATGCTCATCAACCCTATATGGTCATGAACGCCCAACCTTATGCCCATCCGCCACAACAAGCCAACCGAAGCCAAGCTCCACCTCCCAGAAATTAGCCTCCTTACCGCAACCACTATAACCCGCAACCTCCACAGAATAACTTCCGCCCTCAGGAGCCGCCTAGAAGGCGGACTTTCACGCCCATCGGTGAACCATACTCTACTCTGTTCCCGAAGCTGGTCCAGTTGGGCTTCCTGCAACCAATCCCTCAAACAAGGCAAAACCCGACCTCACCTTCTTACAAAGCTAGAGTCAGATGCGCCTATCATTCAGGGGCCGAAGGGCACGATACAAACGACTGCTGGTCATTGAAAAGAGTGGTTGAGAATTTGATAGAGCAAGGGAAAATAGTGCTAAGGGACGAGGAGGTCCCAAATGTGACTAACAATCCATTACCTGCTCATAATAATGGGCCACTGATCGGAATGATTTGCGAAGACAAAGAATTTGACCCTGCTTCGAAAGTTATAACCGCCATTGTCGATGCAGGGAAAAAGCCTGAAACAGCCCAGAAACCAGAAAAAGGGGAAAAGGCCAACACTGTAAAGTGCGAACCCGAAAAGAAGGTGGAGAAGAAAGCGGTGCCTGTAAAGAATGGAGTTCTTTACATACCACGAGGTCGAGCAGAGAAGCCGCAGAGCTTCGGGATCAAAAAGGCAAAACCTATGTACGTGCCAAAAGGGGCCTATGTGGTCCGGGGGACGATTCAACCACCTCGGCTGAATGAGCCAGTGGTTATCGGACGCGTGCCACAAAAGCCGATGACCAACCCGTCCATAGTGCCGTGGAATTATCAAAGGACTTTGGTAATGTACAAAGGTAAAGAAGTCACGTGAGAACTTCCAAAAAATACTTTCATTGGAAGGTATTCAAATACCCAAGAGCTGAACAACGCCACACAAAGGCGCTTCCCACCAAAGAAGCCTGTAAGCGTTGAAGAAGCGGAAGTATTCTTCCAACAAATGAAAATGCCAGATTACGAAGTGACAGATCAACTGCGCAAGTGCCCTGAGCAAGTGTCCATGCTATCATTATTGATGAATTCGACCGAGCATCAAAAGATCTTACTGAAAACCCTGAATGAAGCATACGTGCCAGTTGAAACCTCAGTTGAACAACTGGAACGGATAACAGAAAGGTTCTTCGCCGTTAACCAAATCTCTTTCAACAAGAATGACTTACCTCCAGAAGGAGAGGCACACAACAAAGCCTTGCATCTAACGGTTAAATGCGAGGACTACTATGTCAAGCGGGTAATGTTGGATGGAGGCTCAGGTGTTGACATTTGCCCGCTCTCCACACTACAAAGGATGGAAATTGGGACCGGAAGAATCCGACCCAATAATGTCTGCGTAAGGGCTTTCGATGGCATCAATAGAGATACCATGGGGGAAATAGACCTGTTGTTGGTCATAGGACCAGTCGAGTTTGAAGTAACCTTCCAGGTGCTCGACATGGATACATCCTACAATTTCCTCCTCGGCAGGCCTTGGATCCATGCGGCAGGAGCTGTGCCTTCCACTCTTCACCAGATGGTGAAGTTTGAGTATGAAGACCGAGAGATCGCGGTCCATGGAGAAGACGAGCATGCTATTTATCGAGACCCATCCGTCCCATATCTTGAACCAAGAGAAGGGAGCGAACATACGGTCTATCAAGCTTTCGAGATTGTACTAGCAGAGCAGCATGAAGAGGGAATACCTTGCCCCCAGCCTTTATTGTCTAACGCCTCGGTTATGGTGGCCAAAGAGATGATCCGGCACGGATTTAGGCCAGGGAAAGGGCTTGGACGAACCCTGCAGGGAATAACAGAACCCATCACCTTGCCGACCACCAAGAAACCTTTTGGACTAGGTTTCAAACCCACTCTAGGAGATGAAGAGTGGGCAAAGAAAAGGAAAAATGAGGGTTGGAAGTTGCCTCGACCATTGCCGGATTTATATGAAACTTTCATCAAGCCAAGATACACCGAAGAAGAAGACGATGAGGTCTTCACGGTTGAGGAAATCGAGGAGATATGTGGGGCGATGAGAGAAATGCTCTACGAGACTCACATGGTTCAACCAGGTGAAGGCACAAGCACTGCTGAGATGCTGTACGTGGGACCGAACGCTAAACTTCGAAACTGGGAGGCCACGCCATTCCCGACTAGACGGAAGTCCGGGTAGACCTGTCCTGCCACCCTTCCTGTGTCACAAGTTATCTCCAGGACATAACTTGAACGTTTTCTTCCTTTCAATTGTTGTTTTGAATTCCTAAGTTGTAAACATTGTTGTCTTCCAACTTCCCAAAGAAAATGAAAAAAAAATCGTCATTGCTTTCCCATTTTTTCTTTTGTTCTGATTTTTGTTATTTTTTCTTTTATCTTTCCTTTCAGTTATAATAATGCGGTTTTAAATATGACATGCTTGCGGACTTCACGCCCAGACCACGACGAGCTATTTAATTGTGAATTAATGAACCCAGAACCAGAATATGATGAAGAAAAGGCTTTTAGGGAAATAAACCGAGAGTTGGAACATTTTGAGAATAAACCTAAGCCAAATCTGAATGACACCGAACCGGTTAATTTAGGAACTCCTGAAGAAATCCGGGAGACCAAAATAAGCATTCACACGGACAAGAAAACGCGAGATGCGATAATTCAACTTCTTTTTGAATTTAAAGACGTGTTTGCTTGGTCATATGATGACATGCTGGGACTAGGTGTTGATCTAGTGGTTCATAAATTGTTGATTCATCCTGATTGTCCTCCAGTTCAACAAAAGCAACGAAAGTTCAAAACTGAGGTCAGTGACAAGATTAAAGAGGAGATCACCAAACAACTGAAAACGGGAGTGATTCGGGTAGTCCAGTATACAACATGGTTGGCAAATGTGGTTCCAGTACCGAAAAAGGACGGGAAGACTCGGGTATGTGTAGATTACCGGGATTTGAATAGAGCAAGTCCCAAAGATAATTTCCCACTGCCCAACATCCACATCCTCATTGATAATTGCGCCAAACACGAGATACAGTCTTTCGTAGATTGTTACGCTGGGTATCATCAGGTATTGATGGATGAAGAGGACGCCGAGAAAACTGCCTTCACCACGCCTTGGGGCACCTACTGTTATCGGGTCATGCCATTTGGTTTGAAGAATGCTGGGGCTACTTACATGAGGGCCATGACTGCCATTTTTCATGACATGATGCATCAGGAAATAGAGGTGTACGTGGACGACGTGATAGTCAAGTCCAGGACGCAGGATAATCACATCCAAGACTTGAGGAAATTCTTCGAGAGATTAAGGAAGTATGACTTGAAGCTGAACCCAGCCAAATGTGCTTTCGGAGTTCCGTCGGGAAAACTTTTGGGCTTAATCGTAAGCAGGAGAGGTATCGAACTAGATCCAACTAAGATAAAATCTATCAGAGATCTACCTCCCCCGAGAACGAAGAAAGACGTGATGAGTTTGTTAGGAAGGTTGAACTACATCAGTCGATTTATTGCCCAGCTGACAAGCACGTGTGAGCCCATATTCAAGCTGTTAAGGAAAGATGCGGCGATCAAATGGACAACTGAGTGTCAAGAAGCCTTTGATAAAGTCAAAGAATACCTTTCGAATCCCCCAGTTTTGGTCCCTCCAGAGCCAGGGAGACCACTGTTCTTGTATCTGACAGTCTTGGAGAACTCTTTCGGTTGCGTCCTCGGGCAACACGACATAACCGGAAAGAAGGAGCAAGCAATCTACTACTTGAGCAAGAAATTCACCAGCTACGAGGCCAAGTACACTCTGCTGGAAAGAACATGTTGCGCTCTGACGTGGGTTGCTCAAAAGCTGAGACACTATCCCCAAGCCCACACTACGTTCCTCATAAGCAGGTTGGATCCTTTGAAGTATATATTTCAGAAACCGATGCCTACTGGGAGACTGGCCAAGTGGCAAATCTTGCTTACTAAATTCGACATAGTCTATGTCACTCGCACGGCAATGAAAGCCCAGGCGCTAGCAGATCATTTGGCCGAAAATCCGGTCGATGAGGAATACCAGCCATTAAGTACCTACTTTCCAGATGAAGAAGTAAACACCGTAGAAGTGGTCTCGAAAGACGCTCATGTTTGGAAGATGTTCTTTGATGGAGCCATGAATGCCAAAGGTGTAGAGATTGGGGCAATTTTGATCTCACCCTCTGGCCAGCATTATCCAGCCACAGCTAGACTGCGTTTCTTTTGCACAAACAATACAACTGAGTATGAAGCCTGCATCATGGGCATGCATATGACGATCGATCAGGATGTCGAAAACTTACTGATCATGGGAGATTCTGACCTGATTATCCGGCAAGTCCAAGGTGAATGGGAAACTCGGGATGTCAAGCTTATCCCTTACCGACAGCATGTGGAGGACCTCGGCAAGCGCTTTACATCAATAGAGTTCAGGTATATCCTGAGGTGTCACAATGAACTAGCGAACGCACTTGCTACTCTGGCTTCAATGCTACCCTACCCGGGCAACGCCCACATCGAACCTTTGGAAATCCAAATCAAGGAAAGACACGGTTACTTCAACGTAATCGAGGTAGGAGCAGATACACAACCTTGGTACCACGACATCAGGAGGTTCCTGAAGACACAAGAATACCCCGAGCATGCTACTGGAGATCAAAAGAGAACCATTAGGAGGCATGCAAGTGGTTTCTTTCTGAGCGGTGAATTATTGTACAAGAGGACCCCAGACCTCAACCTACTAAGATGTGTCGACGCCGAGGAGGCGAGAAAGATTATGCACGAAGTACACGCAGGTGTGTGCGGACCTCACATGAACGGGTATGTCTTAGCGAAGAAAATCCTTCGAGCAGGTTATTACTGGATGACCATGGAAAAGGACTGCTTTAGCTTCGTTCGGAAGTGTCATCAGTGTCAGGTGCACGGTGATTTGATTCATGCACCTCCCACGGAACTGCATCCCATGTCTGTGCCTTGGCCATTTGTCGCCTGGGGCATGGACATCATTGGACCAATCGAGCCAAAGGCTTCAAATGGACACAGATTTATACTGGTTGCTATCGACTACTTCACAAAATGGGTAGAGGCTGTCACTCTCAAGTCGGTCACTAAAAAAGCTGTAGTGGATTTCGTACACTCAAATCTTATATGTCGTTTCGGTATTCCTGCGACTATCATTACAGATAACGCAGCAAACTTAAACAGTAACTTGATGGGAGATGTGTGCGAGCAATTCAAAATAACGCATAGGAATTCTACTCCTTATCGGCCGAAGGCCAATGGTGCTGTAGAAGCGGCGAACAAAAACATCAAGAAGATTTTGAGGAAAATGATCCAAAGTTCTCGACAGTGGCACGAGCAGTTACCATTTGCATTGTTGGGATATCGTACTACAGTACGCACGTCAGTAGGAGCAACTCCTTATCTTTTGGTTTATGGGACCGAGGCTGTGATACCAGCAGAAGTAGAAATCCCTTCGCTTCGAATCATTGTCGAAGCAGAAATCGAAGATAGCGAGTGGGTCAAGACTCGATTAGAGCAATTGACTTTGATCGATGAAAAGCGAATGGCCGTGGTTTGTCATGGACAGTTTTACCAACGAAGGATGGCCCGTGCTTACAACAAGAAAGTCCGACCCAGGAATTTCGAAGTAGGTCAGCTGGTACTGAGGCGTATTCTGCCACATCACCAGGAAGCGAAAGGGAAATTTGCTCCAAATTGGAAAGGCCCATACATCATAAGGAAGATATTGCCGAGATGAGCATTGTATCTAGGTGATATCGAAGGAAATGACCCCGAAACAGCAGTAAATGCAGACGCAGTCAAGAGATACTACGTCTAAATTATACTCCAGTGGTCCTGACACATTTGAAATGACTGAGGTTTTATTCCCCACTACTCCCAAACACTACCAACTCTCTCTACAAGCCATTTGAGCCGGTCGCATCCCTTCGGCGACCAATTAAAAAAAAATTGATTGACGAGAGCCTGAACTACGTTTGACTTGATTCCGAAAGGATACGTAGGCAGCCTCTCCCTGAGGTTCCGTCACACCAACAATAAAATCCCATTTACCCTGAAATTGAAACCGGGGCACGTCAAGCGGTTTAGATCATCTACTTTTCTTTGCCTTCCAGATCAATTACCAAAGGTAACGGAGAACCAAAAAATAACGTCACAAATGGAGACCGGTACACTGTAAATTGAGAGAGATAAAATGAGAGAGTCTCGTCGGTGAAAACCTTTGGGCACCACGAGGCGACGGGAGTAGAGAAACCAAAATGAGAGAGCTTGTTTAGTAAAAACTCACAAAGAGTGCTATCAAGCGATGACAGGAAGAGAAATGAGAGAGGTCAGCCAGCGAAAACCCGCAAAGGGCGCTGTTGGCCGAAAGAATGACTCCACCCAAGGAGGTCTCGGCAAAGTTCCACCGGTTTGGAATCACAGATCCGTTTTGGTTCAGGGAAACGCAAGTTCATTGAAGGTCAGGCGTCCAGTCTAAAGAGCATGTCATGTCCATTTAAAGCTAGCATTGTCTTCCTCAGATAAGTCTTTCTCGTCCCGAAAGGGACACTCCTTTTCTGAAATTTCCTTTCTCCTTTCTTTGTTTTTCTTCGAATCCTTTTCATGTTTAACCCCAAGTTCCAGATATACCGAAAAGGACAGGTGGCAGGTTTGGTTTCACGGAAGTCCGTTTCATGAAGGAAAACACCTCGTTTCGTTGGTACGTTTGTCCAAACCTGATGAATCATGATGTTTGACTGCGTTCGAAGTAAAGAGAAAGAGAGAAATTTCCCCAGCAAGTCCGCTTCGTACAAATCCCCACGGGGTTTCCCTTTGTACAAATCCGCACAAAGAATCCACTGCGTAAATATTCCCCAAAGAGTCTACCCCAGCGAAATCCACACAGATTTTCTCTCTTGTACAGATCCCCACAAGGTCTTCCCTGTGTTAATACTAATAATAAAAAAAAATCCCCAGCAAATCCCCAGCGAGTCACTTTGTAAAAATTCCCCAGCGAGCTTACCCCAACAAATCCTAGAAAGTCCGTTTTGAAACAAATCCCCAGCATGTCCCCGTTGTACAAAAATCCACGCAAAGAATCCACTTTGTAAATATTCCCCCACAGAGCTTCCCTTTGTACAAATCCCCACAGAATACCTCCAATAGAATCCCCGTTGAGAATCTCCAAGCAAAACGGGACACAAAAAAAATAGAGCCTTACGAGGCAAATCATCTCAGAATCTGGAAATATAAGCCTGAGCGGTCTAAAGGGTTTCGCCATTTGAATCCAATCAATGGCAGAACTTCGCAACTGAAATAAGGACGCAACAAAGTAACTGGAACGATCAAGGTCACCGAGCCAACCGCCATTTCCGAACTAACAATTGTTTTTTTTTGTCTGAAAAGGTGAAACGGGTATAATCCAGGACAACCGTGCAAGAAGCAGGTGTCACCCAAAGAAGAAGGTACATGGGTATAAGAAATAGTTGGCAATAAGGAATTCACTCGAAAGGTAAGTTTCCACGAGACTCCCTATTATCTTCTACCAAAACAAGAAAATTCAAAAAAAAAAGGTCAGTTAGATTCCTCGAACTTTATCCCCAGTCAGTCAGCATTAGGGTTTTAAACCCTAAACTGAACTTTTTCCTTTAGTCAGCATTAGGGTTTTAAACCCTAAACTGAACTTTTCCTTTAGTCAGCATTAGGGTTTTAAACCCTAAACTGAACTTTTCCATTCAGTCAGCATTAGGGTTTTAAACCCTAAACTGAACTTTTCCATTCAGTCAGCATTAGGGTTTTAAACCCTAAACTGAACTTTTCCATTCAGTCAGCATTAGGGTTTAAACCCTAAACTGAACTTTTCCATTCAGTCAGCATTAGGGTTTTAAACCCTAAACTGAACTCTTTCCTTCAGTCAGCATTAGGGTTTTAAACCCTAAACTGAACTCTTTCCTTTAGTCAGCATTAGGGTTTTAAACCCTAAACTGAACTTTTCCATTCAGTCAGCATTAGGGTTTTAAACCCTAAACTGAACTCTTTCCTTTAGTCAGCATTAGGGTTTTAAACCCTAAACTGAACTCTTTCCTTTAGTCAGCATTAGGGTTTTAAACCCTAAACTGAACTTTTTCCTTTAGTCAGCATTAGGGTTTTAAACCCTAAACTGAACTCTTTCCTTTAGTCAGCATTAGGGTTTTAAACCCTAAACTGAACTTTTTCCTTTAGTCAGCATTAGGGTTTTAAACCCTAAACTGAACTTTTCCATTCAGTCAGCATTAGGGTTTTAAACCCTAAACTGAACTCTTTCCTTTAGTCAGCATTAGGGTTTTAAACCCTAAACTGAACTTTTCCATTCAGTCAGCATTAGGGTTTTAAATCCTAAACTGAACTCTTTCCTTTAATCAGCATTAGGGTTTTAAACCCTAAACTGCACTTTTTCTTTTAAATCAGCATTAGGGTTTTAAACCCTAAACTGAACTCTTTCCTTCAGTCAGTATTAGGGTTTTAAACCCTAAACTGAACTTTTTCCTTTAGTCAGCATTAGGGTTTTAAACCCTAAACTGAACTTTTCCATTTAGTCAGCATTAGGGTTTTAAACCCTAAACTAAACTCTTTCCTTTAGTCAACATTAGGGTTTTAAACCCTAAACTGAACTTTTTCCATTCAGTCAGCATTAGAGTTTTAAACCCTAAACTGAACTTTTTCCTTTAGTCAGCATTAGGGTTTTAAACCCTAAACTGAACTTTTTCCTTTAGTCAGCATTAGGGTTTTAAACCCTAAACTGAACTTTTCATTTTAGTCAGCATTAGGGTTTTAAACCCTAAACTGAACTTTTTCCATTTAGTCAGCATTAGGGTTTTAAACCCTAAACTGAACTTTTTCCTTTAGTCAGCATTAGGGTTTTCAACCCTAAACTGAACTTTTTCCTTTAGTCAGCATTAGGGTTTTAAACCCTAAACTGAACTTTTCATTTTAGTCAGCATTAGGGTTTTAAACCCTAAACTGAACTATTTCCTTTAGTCAGCATTAGGGTTTTAAACCCTAAACTGAACTTTTTCCTTTAGTCAGCATTAGGGTTTTAAACCCAAAATTGAACTTTTTCCTTTAGTTAGCATTAGGGTTTTAAACCCTAAACTAAACTTTTCCATTCAGTCAGCATTAGGGTTTTAAACCCTAAACTGAACTTTTTCCATTCAGTCAGCATTAGGGTTTTAAACCCTAAACTGAACTTTTCCCTTTAATTAGGATTAGGGTTTTAAACCCTAAACTGAACTTTTTCCCTTTAGTCAGCATTAGGGTTTTAAACCCTAAACTGAACTCTTTCCTTTAGTCATCATTAGGGTTTTAAAACCTAAACTGAACTTTTTCCATTCAGTCAGTATTAGGGTTTTAAACCCTAAACTGAACTTTTTCCTTTAGTCAGCATTAGGGTTTTAAACCCTAAACTGAACTTTTTCCATTCAGTCAGCATTAGGGTTTTAAACCCTAAACTGAACTTTTCCTTTAGTCAGCATTAGGGTTTTAAACCCTAAACTGAACTTTTTCCATGTAGTCAGCATTAGGGTTTTAAACCCTAAACTGAACTTTTTCCTTTAGTCAGCATTAGGGTTTTAAACCCTAAACTGAACTTTTTCCATTCAGTCAGCATTAGGGTTTTAAACCCTAAACTGGACTTTTCCATGCAGTCAGCATTAGGGTTTTAAACCCTAAACTGAATTTTTCCTTTAGTGAGCATTAGGGTTTTAAACCCTAAACTGAACTTTTCCATTCAGTCAGCATTAGGGTTTTAAACCTTAAACTGGACTTTTCCATGCAGTCAGCATTAGGGTTTTAAACCCTAAACTGAATTTTTCCTTTAATCAGCATTAGGGTTTTAAATCCTAAACTGAAATTTTTCCATTCAGTCAGTATTAGGGTTTTAAACCCTAAACTGAACTTTTTCCTTTAGTCAGCATTAGGGTTTTAAACCCTAAACTGAACTTTTTCCTTTAGTCAGCATTAGGGTTTTAAACCCTAAATTGAACTTTTTCCATTCAGTCAGCATTAGGGTTTTAAACCCTAAACTGAACTTTTCCCTTTAGTCAGCATTAGGGTTTTAAACCCTAAATTGAACTTTTTCCATTCAGTCAGCATTAGGGTTTTAAACCCTAAACTGAACTTTTCCTTTAGTTAGCATTAGGGTTTTAAACCCTAAACTGAACTTTTCCAGCCAGTCAGCATTAGGGTTTTAAACCCTAAACTGAACTTTTTCCTTTAGTCAGCATTAGGGTTTTAAACACTAAATTGAACTTTTTCCATTCAGTCAGCATTAGGGTTTTAAACCCTAAACTGAACTTTTCCATGCAGTCAGCATTAGGGTTTTAAACCCTAAACTGAACTTTTCCAGCCAGTCAGCATTAGGGTTTTAAACCCTAAACTGAACTTTTTCCTTTAGTCAGCATTAGGGTTTTAAACCCTAAACTGAACTTTTTCCATTCAGTCAACATTAGGGTTTTAAACCTTAAACTGAACTTTTCCATGCAGTCAGCATTAGGGTTTTAAACCCTAAACTGAATTTTTCCTTTAGTCAGCATTAGGGTTTTAAACCCTAAACTGAACTTTTCCATGCAGTCAGCATTAGGGTTTTAAACCCTAAACTAAATTTTTCCTTTAGTCAGCATTAGGGTTTTAAACCCTAAACTGAACTTTTTCTATTTAATCAGCATTAGGGTTTTAAACCCTAAACTGAACTTTTCCATTCAGTCAGCATTAGGGTTTTAAACCTTAAACTAAACTTTTCCTTTTAGTCAGCATTAGGGTTTTAAACCCTAAACTGAATTTTTCCCCAGTTGGTCAGCATTAGAGTTTCAACTCTAAACTGAACTTCTCCCCAGCTAGTCGGTATTAGGGCTTCAACCCTGAACTGAGCATTCATATCCTCTTTCATCAATTTTATGAACTTCCTGGCAAATAATTCACGAAATATTCCTAGTGAAACTGGGGCAGAAAATTTCGTTCGTTTGTTCTTCCCCGCAGGTCTAACCTCGAGCCACACGGATCGAAACGACCCACGAGATGAGTCTCAACTCAGAATCAAAGAAGAAAAAGACAAAAAGAAGATGTCCCGAGATATCGGAGTAAATGGAAGGTGGATCGCTCCAACATTTGATTAAGGTCCTGAACTCTGCCAGTCGCGTCTCACTCAGTATCCCAGATATTAAACAAGCACCTACAACTCGCAAGCATCAAGATTCGGATCAAAGTCTCCAAGCAAAATCAGCTAAGACCCGAGATCAAGTCGCAAAAGAATCATAGATAGGAATCTTGTAACTAGCAGTTGACATGCATATAAGTATTTAGTTCAGTTCTAACTTCTCTTTGGTTGTAATAAGGTGGTCAGTAAAGTAACGGTGACAACAACAACAACAGCAGTAACAACAAACATTGCAATCCCATGGTAGTCCCAGCTGCCAAAGCTTCCCGAACTACATTGACCTGATTCCTGTTTAGCCCAGGATATGTAGGAAATCTCTGAAGCAAGATTCGGTCAGATCTTTCAAAACATGCTTCACACGGAGTAGTCCATAGACAAAAATCGCTCATATCCGCTCACTTTATCTTTGCACGAAAACTCTTCGTGTTTTCGAACAAAGAGGGGCAGCTGTGAGCACGTGATTTTTGTTTTCATGACAATCACTCCAAAAAGAAACGAAAATAATAGCAATTGGTCTCGCTGTACAATTTCTGGATTTTTACGTGGCACTTTGTCAATTATTTATGATTTGGCCCATTTTTATTTCCATTTAAAACAAAATACCAAAAAAAAAATGTGTGTCACGCGTAGTTTGAACCGTAATCCGGTTATTGAATGGAAAATCATAAATATCCATCTTTGTCCGTGATAGTTGTTTTGTTTGATTTTACCTGCTTTAAATATTTTAATATAAGTGTGTAAATAATTGTATTAAGTGTTTAATTAGTGAATTTCAATTTTTGTTTAATTAGGTTTTGTTTTAAAATATATATATAAGAGAAAGAAGTGCAAAATTGGACTGAAATTAAGTTTGGGCCTATCCCCGTTTTAAATCTGATGACCAACTCGAGCCCAAAAGCATCTGCTTGCCCCGGCCCAAGACCAGTCGACTTCAAGAGCTTCCGAACGACATCGTTTTGCTATGGTCTGATCTGGGCCGTTGATCTCAGATTGATCAACGGCCAAGATCACATTCCCCATACCCACGAATAAACCCGACCCGTTCAACCCCGGACCGACCCCAACCCTTTGCACTTGAAACGACACCGTTTCCCATTAGTTGAAGGATCCTGGCCCTTCATCGTGTCTCATCCGACGGCTAGGATCCATTCACCCACTCCATATATAAGCTTCCACTCGTACCCCACCCCCTATCCAAATACCCCTACCTTCCATAGTCCTCACCACAGACCCCTTGAAACCCTAGCCGCCCCCTTTCCCTTCACCATTAATCCCGGTGACTCCCACCTTAACACCGTAGGACCACCTCACCACCCTGAACATGGATATGTTAACCACTTAGCTCAAATCCCCTCCCACCTTCTCGAATCTTCATTTGAAGATTCGAGTCGGAACCTGACTTACACCGATTGACCCCAACTTCACACCAGACAGTCCCCGGACCTCCCTCGTGACCAAACCATGCTTGGTTTGGTCCGAATCTAACCAGGAAAACATGAATCCCAGATCTGATTTTAGGAGCCCTAGGGTTCCTCGTGACTGGTCCGTGTCTGTTTGAGCCAAGTGATTAGGGTCTAATAGACCTTAATCGAAGTGTTTCTCATTTGAGAAACACTTCGATTAAAGTCCGTTCAACCCCAAGAAGGTTCTCTTCAAGTACGAGTTTGGTCTTCTGATTTTTCCAAGGATTTTTAAGGTAAGCTTGTTTCTCTTTGCTTTATTCATGTCATGTGTTTGTTAAAGGTCTGTTTGTATGGCCAAAATGTGTTATTTAGTTTGTGTTTCGGATTTTTATCAACTGTTGTTGTCCACCTTGCCCGGGCCCTTGCATTTGGTCATGTCCTTCTTCATTCACTAATAATGTGTGTGTGGTTAAATTGTATAGTCAGTTGAATTCGAAATTGGTCGATTATTTAGTTCCCAAGGGCATTTTGTTTTGACAGTGTCTCATCCGACGGCCAACCCTTTGCACTTGAAACGACACCGTTTCCCATTAGTTGAAGGATCCTGGCCCTTCATCGTGTCTCATCCGACGGCCAGGATCCATTCACCCACTCCATATATAAGCTTCCACTCGTACCCCACCCCCTATCCAAATACCCCTACCTTCCATCGTCCTCACCACAGACCCCTTGAAACCCTAGCCGCCCCCTTTCCCTTCACAATTAATCCCGGCGGCCTGGACGCCGGTGACTCCCACCTTAACACCGTAGGACCACCTCACCACCCTGAACATGGATCTGTTAACCACTTAGCTCAAATCCCCTCCCACCTTCTCGAATCTTCATTTGAAGATTCGAGTCGGAACCTGACTTACACTGATTGACCCCAACTTCACACCAGACAGTCCCCGGACCTCCCTCGTGACCAAACCATGCTTGGTTTGGTCCGAATCTAACCAGGAAAACATGAATCCCAGATCTGATTTTAGGAGCCCTAGGGTTCCTCGTGACTGGTCCGTGTCTGTTTGAGCCAAGTGATTAGGGTCTAATGGACCTTAATCGAAGTGTTTCTCATTTGAGAAACACTTCGATTAAAGTCCGTTCAACCCCAAGAAGGTTCTCTTCAAGTACGAGTTTGGTCTTCTGATTTTTCCAAGGATTTTTAAGGTAAGCTTGTTTCTCTTTGCTTTATTCATGTCATGTGTTTGTTAAAGGTCCGTTTGTATGGCCGAAATGTCTTATTTAGTTTGTGTTTTAGATTTTTATGGTCAAGTCCTTCTTCATTCACTAATAATGTGTGTGTGGTTAAATTGTATAGTCAGTTGAATTCGAAATTGGTCGATTATTTAGTTCCCAAGGGCATTTTGTTTTGACAGTGTAATTTGAATCGCATGTTTGATACTGTTAGATTTCTGATCGTGGTCTTTGATTGTATATGTTATAATTAGTATAGTCGAGTCGACAAATGTCGTCAATTAATTTCAGTAGTTCGAATGTTAACAATTGAATCTGTTGCCTGCTGCAACTTTGTTTGAATCAAAGTAAGAATCAAGTATGGCTACTTATAGTTGCTGTATTTGAATCTGAAAATAAAAAGGTTAGATTGTTAGCTGTAATCTGAATTGGAGGGCATGTGCATTTGTGCACAACATGTGCATAAAGGCCCTTTTGGATTAAAATAGTTTGACAGCACATGCTGTCAGATTATATTTCTACTGCCCATGTCTGCTTTTAGTTAATAAAATGGGAAAGGGGACTGTCAGGGAATGTCATGGGAAGGGTTTTATTTTAAGTAATTGAGTGGAAAGAAAACAGATCACATACGAGGGTGTCTGATTGGTCTAACAGGCTGTTAAAGGGCTGATGTTAGGCTTATTAAAGGGGGGAAATTTTTTCGAAAGAAAAAAAAGATACACACACAGAGACACACATAGGGAACTCAGGATTGAACATTGAGAGCTGAGGTTTTGAAAAACAGAACACTGAAAAAGAATTCTTTTGATAACTCAAATAGATTTCAAAACTGAAAATTGGCACTGGATTTTGAAAAGAAAAGAGATAGTGAGAGAGATATCACAGAGGGGTTTATACAGACAGACATACGAGAGAGAAAAAAACATACAAAAATCAGAAATTGTTTTCTTCCTGTTGTTTGTTCGATTCTCAGTTTGTTCAACCTGTTCAATCAGTTCTGTTTTCTCTCAAGTATCAGCTAAGTTTATTGTTTGGTTCATATTGGCTGTTTCTCTTGGAGTTGGATTGTCTGAATTTTGATTCTACTCCCCTGCTTATTGCTGTCATTTTGCCGCCTTTTCCCTCGTCTATAATTGCATTCTTGCATTGGAATTTGTCCTGCTGCTATTTATCTGTTACTGCTGCTATTTCGTTTGCACTGCTGCTCAACTGACTCTCTTGCTTTCTTCATTGTAAGCATCTCCCAGGTACACATTTCGAATCTGTCTGGTGTAACTGATGTAGCAATGAAAAGTTTGAATCGAAAGATCTGAAGGAATTATAATCATCTATTGCTTTACTTACAAATTTTTATAAATGTTGTTAAGCTGTGTAAATTTTAGTCTGTTTAGTACAATAGAGAATACATTATGTAAGTTTGTACTTAATTAAAGTTTATGCTGATCTGAAACCGCGACATTTGACTCATTTAGTAGTATATAGGATGTAGATACAATTCATGGAATGTGCAACTATTTAATACGATTGATAAAATTAAACTCGCTCTTTTAGCATGCTTTGAATAGGTAAGGGCGAATGGCTTTTAAATCTAGCCAAATATAATACAGCTTTAAATCCCCGAGTTTCGACTTCCTTAGGCAGTTTATAGGACGAGTTTTGAACATCATCAGTAACACCCTTTAATAAGGAATTCTATTAATCCTGTTTAAGCAAGTTAATTTAAATTCAACTTAAGGATGTTGTTCGGATTAAGTGTTGTATTTCGTCAATCTCGTATGTAATTTCTTTGTCAAATTAAAGCATTTTCCGTGAGGTATGACGTTTCTTCACTTTGTAAATAATTAATCAGAAATTGATAAGAATCCGGATTAGGCCAAAGCACATAATTGAATTAGCATGCATCTTTCTTCTTCTATTTTTAGAGACAAACGCATTAGAAATGTAGTCGCCTTAGGATATCCTTTCTAAAATTGAGATGAGGCCCGACAAACGAAAATGCACAAGCTGCGGGGCCCTTCAAAGGTATATGTTAAAATACTTAGAATTCGGGGCAGGCCGTTTAACAAATTTTACGGCCTTCCCCAAAATAACAATACGCTAGTTGCTCTAGGCACGATTTAATTAAATTACCTTCTTAAAAATGGGTGCACATTGATGTGACCCAAATCCAAATCTCAACAGAGTCAAAATATGTCGACGACCACGGGTGCATTGATTGTGACGTGGTTCGAAATGCATTTTCACGACGTTGCAATTCTATAAAAATAAATGACAATAATAAAAGCGGTTTAAACCTAATAAAAGTACTTAAGTCATAACATGTATTGAAATCACATATTTAGCCATTATAACAATTTAAGCGACCGTGCTAGAACCACGGGATTCGAGGGTGCCTAACACCTTCCCTTGGGTCAATAGAATTCCTTACTTAGAATTTCTGGTTCGCAGACTTCATTTGGAAAAGTCGAAAATTTCCTCGATTTGGGATTCAAGATAAACCGGTGACTTGGGACACCAAAAAACCAAACCTTTCCCAAGTGGCGACTCTGAATTAAATAAATAATCCCATTTCGAATATTGTCACTTAAATTGGAAAAACTCCCCTCGCGCATTTTTACCCTTCGGGGCGGGCGCGCAAAAAGGAGGTGTGACAAGGTCTATTAGACCCCAACACTCTGTTAAAACTGGCCGGATTCCAAAAGTTCTTGTGTTCTAGGGTTCAAATAGTCCGATTTGGGGCTTGAGGATTTGTGGGTAGATTCGGACCAAACCAAGTTTGGTTTGGTCATGAGTGAGGCCAAGGTAGTGACTGGTGTGAAACTGGGGTGGGTTGGAGTAGATCAGGGTTGGGCTCAAATCTTCAAACTAAGATTCGAAACGATGGGGGATGATTCGAAGCAAGGGGGTAACGGATCTGTGCTCAGGGTGGTTGGGTGCGTCAGGGGTGTTACTTTGGTAGTCACCGGAACCGTTGCCGCCGGGTTTACGGTGAGAGTGTATGGAGGCGGCTAGGGTTTGGAACGGGTTCGTCTCTAAGAGACGATGATGATCAAGAGGTGAGAGGGGGTGTGGTTTGGATAGGGGGCGTGGGGTGTGATGAGGGGCTTATATACGGAGGGGGAAAATGGATCTTGGCCGTTGGATCAGGTGAAATCGAGGGCCAGGATCCCTTCACTTAAAGGGAACGGTGTCGTTCCACTTAAAAGGAGGTCGGGATGGTCCGGGGTTAAATGGGTCGGGCATATGGGGATGGCTCGAGGCCGTTGGATGGGATTGGGTTAACGGTTGAGATCAGATGGCCCTATACGGCGTCGTTTGAGTAAGTGAATGACCTGATCTGGGCCGTTCATTTGAATCAATCAATGGCTCAGAATGGGGATGCTAATGCGGCATCGTTTGGTGCATCTGAGGGGTCAGGCGATTGGACTGGATCAATGCAATGGATTGGGCCTGATTTTCAATTGAATTTTTGGCCCAAATCTGGTATTTCTTTCCTTATAATTAAACAAAAATTCCTAAAAACCAAAATTAAACTACACAAATATTAATTAACACCTAACAATAGTTATCACACGAATTAAAACATTTAATAAAATTACCATGACAACAAAAATAAAATAAAATGCCTATTTTTGTGATTTTCGCTTTTTTTAAAAAAAACAAAAACAAATAATGGTTAGTTAATTCCCAAATGTACCATTTTTCCCTAAATGCATGCTACATGCATTTTTGTATTTTTTGACTATAGCAAGGCGAGCATTTACGGACAAAACCATTATCAAAATGTCACACAAATCCTCAAAATTGTACCGAAAGGTAACTTGTTTTACTTCTTTTCCGATTTCTTTTGGAGTAGTTTCCGTGAAGCAAAAATCACGTGCTCACAGTCAACAGCTTCATTTTCCTCTTCTTCCTCCCTTAGATGCTGAGCAACATCAATGGGTAGGGCGATGGTGTCCTTTTTTGACCTCGAGCCTTGCTCTTCTTGGGCTTTGGAGTATCGGAGGGCGAGACCCTTTTCCTCTTCCTATCCTTCATCGGCTTCGAGGCCTCATTCTCCCCAAACGGGGGCCTCACGACGTCAATTTCTCCGAGGCCTGTATAAAAAGAAATCAAGTGAATGAGCAAGGAAACATTTCAAAAAAAGACCATCAAATACATGAAAAGAAGCTTACCATGATTTTTGGCCTCACATCGGCCCCTTGCCAAATCACACCACGAGCGCTCGGTATATGAAGAGGTCGATGACAGTTTATGAACCCATCCCTCGAGGTTTGAAATTGCACCAGGCACCCAAGAAACCGCTGCATCATAGGAAGGAATATCGATGAGAAAAAGCAAAGGAAACAAGACAGTAAATGGAGGTCATGGGTGGGGTTTGTACTTACGCTTCATGTTCCATTCCTCGGGGAATGACATCTTCTCGGCCGGGATTATGTTGGAAGTCCTTACTCGAACAAACTGGCCCATCCATCCTCAATCCTTGTCCTCGTTTATGCTCGAGAACAATACCTTGGTAGCCCGACACTGAAGCCTTATTAACCTGCCTCGATAGAAACTAGGGTTGTACATTTTGATGAGATGGTCGAGGGTGAAAGGCATCCCTTCGACTTTGCTCACGAAGAATCGAAGCAGAATAACGATCCGCCAAAATAAGGGATGGATTTGACCTAGGGTTACTTGGTATTGGCGACAAAAGTCGATGATGATGGGATCGACAGGGCCCGGCGTGAAAGGGTAAGTGTAAACACTTAGAAACTCTTTCACATAGGTAGTGATGTCCTCTTTGGGGTCGGAATCACCACCTCGTTATCTCCCCAATTGCAATCTTTCTTCACCTGCTCGAAGTCGTCCTCAACTATCAAGCATATATATCTCGACATTGGCTCACATCGACCAGGAACTAACGAAGTTTTCTTAACTTTGAAGTTAGAAGTAAAATCACACCCCAAGGAACACACTCCTCGAGGCATGGCTCCACCAGCGTTTTATCATCGGTCGGCACGATGAAAAAGCTTTTTCCTTTTGAGGAACAATTTTAGATGTTTTTTCCATTATTATACGGATTCAAAGAAAGAAGAAGATGAGATTTGTTGTTTTGAGAAAAGGTTAGCAACAAGATTTGAAGAACTTGCAGAATTGGAAAACTTGAAGGAAGTAGAGTGCTTTGAATATTAAAGGAAGTTTTGAAAGTAAATTTTGAGAAAATTATGAGGAAGACCTATTTATAATATTTGCTATGATAGTTCAAAGACACTGGTGACCGACCATCAACTATCGCTCATTAATGATTTTGAGAACTGTACCAACGCGACGCTTCGATCGCTTCGGTTGCTTACGTCACAAGGGTGACGTCATAATTGGTCGAGGTATAAAATCGAAGGCTCAGTTTGTTTCTTCTCATTACACTCCAAAAAATGATGGGACTATCTGTATACGGTTAAAATAGGGCTTGCTCGATTTTGCCATTTAATCGAGACTAGGGAATCACGTCGAGGGTCACTCTCGTAATGGATCAGGTCAGAGCACGAAGATAAGGTATTGAGTTCGAGAATCGAGGTGCTAATCAAGATCGAGGCCAACAGCGGACAATACCATATATGACGACTTCGAACGAACCGCAATAATGGAAAGGCGAGATATCCGTAATCGGTCAAAGATCACAGCGGAAATTTCGGAACAGATCAAATCAAGGGCAGTTGTTTAGGCTAATCATGGGGATTTACTTCTGTAATTAGAGTTATACCATAATTAGGATTCCTCTACTATATAAAGAGGAGTCCCCATCATTTGTAAGACCCTTACATTGACACGCATCAGAGCAATACAGTACCCTCTACAGTTACTCTTTAATTTACATATTCTTGTCCATCATTTATTTTGTTTCTTAACTATTTTTGACATCGATTAGTTCGAGGATACCAAGTTCGAGGGCTGAATCACGTTCCAAGACTGGTTTGCTTTATTTTATTATCAACTTCTATCACTAATCTTTGCATTTATCAATTGGTATTAGGTGAAATCATGTATCCTTAAAACCACATTATAAGTTTAATTGTTATCCAGATTTTAGGGTAAACAGTTTAGCACCCACAGTGTGGCTGAGGATAATAGTGATTGCTTAGTATTAATCCTCATAACACACACTGCTTGTACGCTTGTTCTCGTAAGTGTTTTTGATTTCACGAATCAACATGTCAAATTCTCAAGTAGCACCCACACATACAGACAATGACCTTGGTCTTTAGGGTGAGAATGACAATGTAGCCGCCCCGGGAAACGGAGTGCCTCCAGTCAACCCCGATGGACCACAAGTCGTTAACCCAATTGACGTTGGTTCCCATGTTGCCATTAATGGAAATATGGGTGTGGATCCCGAGAGTAGCGTTCGCAGAGATGTTCGGGCAGCCGATCAGAATGCACAGAGTGGTGAAGAAGGCAGAATTTGCCTTCGAATGATATTTGAGATGTTGTAGACTCAGCAAATTGCGATAGCGCAACTGCAAAATCAGAATCGAGCACTAAGCAGAATTGAGCTCATTACATCACAAGAAGTTATTCACAAGTTTGAATCTATACCAGAGAAATCGAACGATAATGGATCGAGAACTGACCCCACCATCATGAAGATACTCGAGGAGCTCACTAAATGGGTAGAATCAGGAGAAAAGAAAATCGAGGTTAATGATAAAAAAGGTAGAGACTTACAACTCATGGGTTGATCAAATACCGGGGGCACCCTCGATTCTAAACGGTTTAGTTTCGAAAAAGTTCGTACAGAAACCATTCCCACTAAGTGTGGCTTCGAAGCCCATTCCAAAGAAGTTCCGCATGCCAGAAATTCCCAAATACAATGGAACCACTGATACTAATGAGCATGTCACTTCTTATATATGCCCAACAAAAGGAAATGACTTGGAAGATGATGAAATTGAATCTGTTCTGTTGAATAAGTTTGGAGAAACTTTATTAAAGGGGGCGATGATATGGTACCACAATTTGCCACCCAATTCCATCGATTCCTTCGCCATGCTTGCTGATTCGTTCGTAAAGGCACACACCGGAGCAATAAAGGTCACAACTAGGAAATTAGACCTTTTTAAAGTGAGACAAAGGGACAAAGAAATGCTAAGGGAATTCATATCTCTGTTCCAGATAGAACGCATGGACCTACCATCGGTCACCGATTGTTGGGTTGTCCAAGCATTCACTCAAAGTTTGAACGAGCAAAGTTCGGTAGCATCACAACAACTAAAGCAAAATTTGATTGAATATCCAGTTGTGACTTTGGCCAATGTACATAATCGATAGTAGTCGAAGATCAGAGTCGAGGATGATCCGTTAGCAGCCCCTTCCGGTTCCGCTTACCTAAATAGATCCGAAGGTAGAATTCAAAAGGACATCGATAGAGAGCCCCGAACAAACAAAGATCGATACCAACCTTACAACGCTGATTGTAGAAATAACGGACTAGGACGTAATCCCGTTCGGAATAACCGAGGACAAAACTCTCGAGGGCTCATGAGTAAGAGTCGCTTCGATAAACATGTCGATCCTAAGGAAGTGCCAGATTTATCAGAATACAACTTCAACGTTGATGCATCAGGTATTGTATCAACCATTAGACGAATCAAAGATACTAGGTGGCCCAAACCACTACAGTCTGATCCGACTCAAAAAAAACCCTAATCAAATATGCAAATACCATGGAACCCATGGTCACAAAACCGAAGACTGCATGCAATTAAGGGAAGAGGTAGCTCATTTATTCGATGAAGTTCTTCTTTTTCGAGAGTTCTTGAGTGACCGAGCTAAATATCATTTTAGAGAGGGGTGCAAACAGGAAAAACAAACAAAAGAAATCACAACACGTGATTCATATGATCGGTGAGGTCGATATTTCTCAGGGCCCGATATTTAAACGCACCAAAGTTACAATCACAAGGGAAAATCGAACCCGGGAGTACTTACCAGAAGACACCTTATCTTTCAATGATGAGGATGCGAAGGGATCGAACACCCTTACAACGACGCACTGGTAATATCTATCCTTATGAATAAAATTCAAGTTAAACATGTGTTGGTTGATCTACGTAGCTCGACAAATATTATTCGATCAAGGGTCGTAGAGCAACTCGGCCTCCATGATCAAATCGTACCCGCAGCTTGAGTACTCAACGACTTCAACATGGTGAGTGAAACCACCAAAGGGGAAATCATTTTGCTAGTAAACGTGGCTGAAACTATCCAAGAAACGAAGTTCCATGTAATTTAAGGTGATATAAGATACAACACGCTACTCGGAAGACCTTGGATTCATAATATAAATGCAGTTCCTTCAACGCTTTATCAAGTCTTGAAATTTCAAACACCGGAATGGATCAAAATAGTATACGGCGAACCACCCGCAACCAAATAGATGTTTGCAATCGATGATGTAATACCAGTATCAGCACTATCGTCAACGAAGGGACCAGAGTCGAAGGGAAAGCATGAAGTCAAATAGCAACCACAGTCGCTGGTCTCGACCAGATCGGATCAATAGGAAACTTTCGAGGATGATGATTATATGATACCTCGAACCTTTGTAATCCCCGATGATTCTAATGCCACGAAGTCAACGGTTGAGATGTTGGAACAAGTTGTACTAATCGAGCATCTGCCCGATCGAAAGGGTATACCTAGGCACGAGTTTAACCCTCGAGCTCAGGGAAAAACTTATTAAATTGCTTATGAACAATATGGATTGTTTTGCTTGGTCCCACCTTGACATGACAGAGATCCCACTAGAGATTACCATTCATCGATTAAGCTTGGACCCAAAGTTTAGATTGGTAAAGCAAAAGAGAAGGCCACAATCCGAGGTTAAGCATGCATTTATCAAGGATGAGGTAACCAAACTTCTCGAAATAGGGTCCGTTTGGGAGGTAAAATATCCTGAATGGCTAGAAAATATGGTTGTAGTCCCTAAAAAAGGGAATAAACTTAGAATGTGCGTAGACTACAAAGACTTAAACAAAGCATGCCCTAAAAGATTCCTTTCCTTTGCCGAATATCGATCGCATGATCGATGCCATGACCGGCCACGAGATCTTCAATTTTCTCGATGCCTACTTTGGGTACAATCAAATACAAATGAACTCGGAAGATCAGGAAAAGACTTCATTCATTAATAAGTACAATACTTATTGCTATAACGTAATGCCGTTTAGGCTAAAAAATGCTGGTGCTACTTATCAATGCCTAGTAAACTGAATGTTTGAAAAAAAAAAGAAGTAAATCAATAGAGGCTTATGTTGATGACATGCTAGTTAAGTCCCTGCGAGAAGACCATTTGACACATTTGCAGGAAACCTTCAACGTATTGAGAAAATACAACATGAAGCTCAACCCTGAGAAATGTTCATTCAGGGTCGTTTTGGGCAAGTTCCTCGGCTTTATGGTATCAAATCAGGGAATCGAGATCAATCCCAATAAAATCAAGGCAATCGGAGACATCATAGTCGTAGACAACATTAAGGTCGTACAAGGATTAACATGGCGGATAGCCTCCCTAGGGCGGTTCATCTCGAGGTTTTCGGATCGAAGTCACAAGTTCTTCTCACTGTTCAAAAAGAAGAACAATTTTGCTTGGACCCCGAAATGCCAACAGGCGTTGAAAGAGTTAAAACGATATCTTTCAAGCCCCCCATTGCTTCATACTCTGAAGCAGACAAGCAACTCTACTTATATTTGGCAGTCTCGAAAGTTGCGGTAAGTGGTATCCTAGTTCGAAAAGAGCAAGATATGCAGTTCCCTGTTTACTATGTTAACCGAACTTTAGGTGAAACTGAAACCCGATACCCAAATTGTGAAAAATTAGCGTTTGCTCTAATAAACGCCTCTAGGAAATTAAAATCATATTTTCAATGTTACCCAATTTGTGTTATAACCACCTACCCCCTTCGTAATATTTTGCACAAGCCCGAACTCTCTAGCCGATTGGCCAAATGGGCCGTCGAGATTAGCGGGTACGACATTGAGTAATCATCCAAGTTGATTAAATTTGCAACTTTACATGTAGGGTGTTTATAGTTCGGTTTGGATCGGTTTTTCCTTAAAAAGAAACCAAACCAAGCAAGTCGGTTTTTCAAATATTATAACCAAACCAAACCAATTAAGTCAATTTTTTCTCGATTTGGTTTATATCGGGTTTTGTCGATTTTTCGATTTTTTCGATTATTGTCGGGTTTTTCTTAAATATAGGACATACACTACCAAACACATATTCCGGCGACCACATTTTCAACATAACACTATCAAATCAATTGCCCTTTGAGAAATCTATTATTTACCAAGATATATTGATGATAATTGAATCAAATAGTGATGAATAATTTAAGGACTCAATTAAAAATATATTATTTTTAACATGAAATAGATTCTTACATTTAACAAAAGAAAACTACCACTCAAACTACAATGTAAAGGTAAAGAACTGTACTAAAAGTGCAAACGATTAACATTTACCATAAAATTTTTGAAACTTTATATAAAAATATACATATATATAGGTGTAATAATAAATTTGAAATAGCTACTCCTATAGTCGGTTTGGTTCGTTTTTTTTTGGATTTTTTCTGATTAAAACCAAAACCAAAACCAAACCAAATTTGATCGGTTTTTAAAATTCAAAAATAAAACCAAACCAAACCAAAAAGTAGCAGGTTTTTTTGGTCAGTTTGGTTTAGTTTTCGGTTTGATATGATTTTTTTGGGTTTTTATTAACACCCCTATTTGCATGTATGATATACTGGAAAGAGAAAAGAAAAAAAGACATCGTGAGCACAGCTAAGCGCGGGAAAAGCATCTGCCACAAATGCGCGCACACTTAAATGAAATGAGGAGCACTGAGTCAGTGAAAAAAAAGAAGAAACAGAAGAAAAGAAAAACCCTAATCCCTCGAACTTTAATTTGGGGAAGAAGCGGCGAATCTTTTTGGGTGGTAATGGAAGAGAGAAGAGAATTTCCGGCATTTCCATACGAGGTCTACTCCATTCAGCTTGATTTCATGAACGCCCTTTACCATTCCCTCAATAAAGGCGGTGTTGCCATGCTAGAAAGCCCCACTGGTACATATCTTTCACTATTTTCTTCATATATATTCACAGCTATATTCTGTGTATCTGTTTGTAATTGTACAAGTGCAGTTGTACCTATTAACACAAAGTAGTAGTAAATGCAACGATATGTTTTACCATATATTAAGTAAATAAAAATGTGCTCTTTCTAACATCAAAAAGAATTTTCACGTGCTTGGCTCATATAAAAGAATCAAGCCTGCACATTAGACTCTTGTTGAAGACATAATTACAACAACAACAACAACAACAAACCCATTAGTTTCCCACAAGTGGGGTCTGAGGAAGGTAAGATGTACACAGCCTTAACCCTACCCCGGAAGGGCAGAGAAGCTATTTCCGATAGACCCTCGGCTAGAGAACCGCTGAAACTAAAAAGGTAATTGCAACAAGTAGGAATAACAGCAACATAAAATAAGATCGAATCCAAGAGTACAGTGAAACTCCAGGTAGTAATAGCAATATATGACTACATAATTAATTATTTACTCTTTAACCGGCTTAACTTTTTAAATGAGATGGTTACACACTTCAAACAACTTTCTCTCTAGTAATTTTAATTTTTTATTTTCTCGTGTTTACTTAGTTGGTTTCTTAAACCTTTATCCAGGCACTGGTAAAACGCTCAGTATAATTTGTAGTGCCCTTCAATGGCTTCTTGATAGAAAGCAACAACAGAAAACACAATCGGTGTCTACTTCAAATTTATGTGGAAAACAAGAAGATCATTTGGGGGCTGACGATGAACCAGATTGGATGAGGAACTTTGTCATTAACAAAGACGCAAAATCGCCCGAGAAGAAGACAAAGGAAAAAAGGCAATTGGGATTCAACAAAAAAATTGATAGGAAGGGAAAAAGGGAAATTGTTAGAGATTTAATTACTAACGAGGGTGGGAAGGAGGAAGATATTGAGATTGAAAAGGTAAACAATTTAATGGCAAAACATGAGGTTGAGGGAATGGATGAAGAGGAGTTTTTGGTTGAAGAGTATGAGAGTGAAGACGAAAATGGAGGACAATCTAAAAGGAAGGGTGGTGGGGTTTCGGTTAATTCCTCGAGTGAGGAAGAAAAGAACGAAGATAGCATGGAAGATGAGGAGGAAGAGGCTAGACCCAAGATTTACTTTTGCAGCCGAACACATTCACAACTTTCACAATTTGTAAAGGAGTTAAGGAAGAGTAAATTTGCTGGTGAAGTGAAGGTTGTATGCTTAGGGTCTAGGAAGAATTTCTGCATTAATCAAGGTACTCAAGATAGTTTGCCTTTCGAGCTTGTTGTTCATTTGCAAGTAAAAAGTTGCAATCTTGTGAAAAAAAATCATGGATCTGTTGTTTTCATTTCAGAGGTGTTGAAGCTAGGCAACTCCACTCAGATAAATGAGAGATGTTTGGAGCTTCAGAAAAATAGGAAGAAAGAAAATTCTAAAATATCTAAAACCAAGGTACTAGCTGGACTCTCAACCTGTTTCTATTGACACATGTGAGTGTCCTTGTTAACGCATAGATGTCTTACCGACAAAGTGTATAATTGTGTTGATAGGAAGCTGTTCTATATTAAGTAAGCTGTCTTATGTCATCTCTGGCATAAGCTGATTTAAATATCCATTCTGGTAGTACTACAACATACTTTTCCCAGTTTAAATAGGTTATAACACAAAGTTAGAAACCTTTTAAAAATATTTGTGATTATGCAACAGTTGGACGTTCGCTGACGATTACAATGCCAATGCTTCTCAGAAACATGTTCCAATTGAATCAGTGTTACAATAACTTTGACACATTATACGATTACTTGACTTGTTACCTAAGGAAGTCATGGACTGTGTATTTGCTTAGATTCAGCTTATGATAAATACTATTATGCTCCAAATTAGAACTTCTTAGCTTCATTTGCAAAGCTTATATACAGAACATCGGAGCTGTTGGCAGAGCGAGGAGGTCCAAGACTTCCTCAGGGTGCCCAATGCTTAAAAATCACAAAAGAGGAAAAGAATTCCGAAGTGAGGTTTCTCAACAAGGGCCAGTGGATATTGAGGATCTTGTTCAGATTGGACGTGACTTGAAAACTTGCCCTTACTATGGTTCAAGAAGCCTGGTACACACAGCGGATCTTGTGGTTCTTCCTTATCAATCTCTTCTTTCAAAATCATCACGTGAATCACTTGGTTTAAGTCTAAAAGATAGTGTTGTTATCATAGACGAAGCTCATAATTTAGCTGATTCTCTCGTCAGCATGTACGACTCAAAAATTACATTGTCACAGGTATGAAACATTTTTAATCATTGCCGTCAGACACTCTGAACCATCCCATCTGGCACTACCTAACACTTTAATATTCTTTTCTTTGTGTTTTACATCCAAGTATCTCACTTGAAGAAGCATCCAATTAATTGATCTGCTGTTTTCCAGTTGGAACTTGTGCATTCTCACTTGGAGAGTTACTTCATACGGTTTCGCAATCTGTTAGGGCCAGGCAACCGCAGGTATATTCAAATAATCATGGTCCTTACTCGGGCTTTCCTACAAGCTTTGGGTAGTGAGAATTGTCAAAGCAGCTTTGACTCTGTTTATAATGCTGAGGGAAGTAAAAGTGGCTTTGATTCATCCATGTCCATAAACGAGTTCCTATTTGCCCACAATATTGACAACATAAACCTGTTTAAGCTCTTGCGGTATATAGAAGAAAGCAATATAATTCACAAGGTAGACCATTTTTAAATCTTTACTCGTTTTTCATCTATCTATCTCTATCCCTCTTTAATACCATTTAGTTTTGAAGATCTTTGGGCTCTCAGGTATGTGGATATGGACATAAATTAGCTCTCTCAGAAGAAGTTTCAGCATTGAAAAATGACGACAAAGGCAGTCATGATGAAAGTGCATTATCTGGTTTCCGAGCATTAGTTAACATATTACTGTCACTAACAAATAGAGATGGTGATGGAAGAATAATAATATCAAGGACAAGGCCAAAATGCCCCAAGCAACAAGGAGGGTACTTGAAATATGTCATGCTCACAGGAGAAAGGATATTTTCTGAGGTTTGCTAGAAACTTCATATTTTTGCATCCCTAAATCTCTTCAAAAAGGTGTTTATGGAAAACAATTTGATTCTGCACTACTACGTGCAGGTCCTCAATGAAGCTCATGCTGTCATATTGGCTGGTGGGACTTTGCAACCCATAGAGGAAACAAAAGAACGCCTGTTTCCTTGGTTACCGCTGGATCAGTTGCATTTATTTTCATGTGGTCATATCATCCCACCTGAAAATATTCTACCAATTGTTGTTTCTCAAGGGCCTTCTCGCCACTCCTTTGATTTTAGTTACAGTGCCAGAAGCTCATCAATCACGGTATACATAATCTTCCATCACATATGCTTGTTTTAAGTTAAGAATTCTGCAACTGAATTCTCCTATTGCCTATGAATGTGCTACATTACCCCAGAAAATGTCAGATTCCCTGTTTCACTTTAATTTTGCAGTTTAAACAGCATTTTTTGCTTTGGGATTAGAATATTACCCTGAAGTTAACTACTCTATCTTACATACTCATGAACTCATGTTATTTCAGATACAAGAATTAGGGCTTTTGGTCTCCAATTTGGTAAATGTAGTTCCTGAAGGCATGGTTATTTTCTTCTCATCATTTGACTACGAAGGCCAGGTCTATGATGCATGGAAGGAGTTGGGCATCATTGGAAGAATTATGAAAAGGAAGCGTATATTTAGAGAACCTAGAAAAAGTACAGATGTGGAAATTGTTTTAAAGGAATACAAGGAAACAATTGAAGCACTGTCCCATAGCAGTTCTAAGCAGGACCCTGGATCACGCAACGGTGCAATTCTCCTCGCTATTGTGGGTGGGAAAGTATCAGAAGGTATCAACTTCAGCGATGGGATGGGTCGATGCATAGTCATGGTTGGATTGCCCTATCCTAGTCCAGCTGACATCGAGTTGATGGAGAGAATTAAGCATATTGAAGGATTTGATACTTCTAGTGGTAAGAACACCAAATTTCAGGCTCCAACGAGCTGGTATAGTGGAGATGCTCAAGCTGGGCTTGACATCCTAAAAAGCTGCAAGCATAGAGGGAAGCAGTATTATGAGAATCTTTGCATGAAAGCTGTGAATCAATCAATTGGTGAGTGCTATGTCCAACTTGTCATTGGATTAACATTTATGCAACCGAAAATAAAAACGCTCTTTCTCTGTTTCAACTATTTCCCCCCTCGTTACTCTGCTCTCGCAGATTTTCCTTTACTCTAGAGCCCCTCCAAATAGCTGCAATAGTGATGATATCTTGATCCTTAAGTATAATTTAATATCTGATATTATGTACTGAATTACCACTTTTAATGGTCCTTTAGCATTATTCATATTCTTTTTTGTGGATCTTGATATTCCAGTGCTGTTTTAATCGTCTGCTGTAGGTAGAGCAATTCGGCATATTAATGACTATGCTGCTATCCTGTTAGTTGATACACGCTATACATTTGATTCTTCTGAAAGAAGCTCCTCCCACTCAACCAACAAGCTCCCGCTGTGGATTAAAAGCCGTCTTGTTTCTGCAACGAAGAATTACGGAGAACTCCACAAACTGCTGCATCAATTCTTCAAGTTCCACAAAGGCAAAGAGGACATAGAGTAAGAAGTCGTGGCCAAATTTGACCTCATGAAGTAATGTATTGAGGCACAAGTTGTTTTTTTACTAAGTTATCAGTTTATACAGGGATAGTCCTTTTTGTATCAACTAAATTGATGCAATAATTTTTGGATGTACAGCAATGATAAAGTAAAGATATTGATTTAATCTGCCAAGTCATTTTCATTTTATCTCATGATTGTTGTATATGTATTACCAAAAAAAACCCAGCTCTAAAGGCACTTGACACAATTGATACAAACAGTAATTCTTACTCGATTAAAGGGAAATTCTGGCCTTGCTTCATCTATTACTTGGGGTCCCAGTGGTCTAAAACTGCATGAGTGTAATTTAGGTACTGCTTAATTATATGTACTAATCACTTTAAGCATCTGCCAACTCACCGCTCAACTTTCCCTTTTTCTTCATAATGAATGCTGCGACACTTTAAACAGCATGACAGTCAAAAGAGTGATCAAGGAAATAGAAAAGGTATACTATTAGGAAGAGGCCCTAGGAGATCATGGTTTGAATTCCAGCCCGTGCACTAAGCTCCTACTATGAGCGGGTCCGAGAAAGGGCCGGACCGCAGGATCTATTGTACGCAGTCTTACCCTGCATTTCTGCAAGGGATTGAATTCCAGCAAAGACAAAAAAATGCTAGGTGATTTTTTCTAATCTGCTTAAATCTTGGTGCGCAAAATTACTGGATATCTCTCCTGGAGAGGTATTAGGTACCTGAATAGATCAGTCGAAGTACATCCAAGCTGGCCTCAACACCACCGTTATAGAAAAGAAAGATATATTGGGAAGCAATAACTAAATCAAGGAAGTCAAGCTTAGAAAAAGATGTATTGGGAAGCACAACTAAAGCAAGGAAGTCAAGAAGAAAAAGAGCAGAATGTCCCTCTGAATTTCATTGCATTTTGGCTTTTTGTCTTCAGTTATGATAAGAAACTCGAGCCCACCTGTCCCCATCTCTTTAATTAGTACATGTTAAAAACCATTTAGGCATCTAAAATTTGAGGAATACAAGTTGCATTATCTCTTGCTAAGAAGATAGTGAAAGCCACATGGGGGAGTTGTACAGAAAGACAGTAAATCCACAAATACTACTTAAGAAATCCTTCAAGAAGACAAAGAACCTCCTCCTCAAAACTCTACATAATCTCAAGTCATTTCTCTTTAAAGGTCACCATAAGTTACCTAAAGTTTGTCACTTTAATCCCTTCTTCTCTGGCAGCAATCGAATTCCAAATAGCATAATTCAAGAGTTGGATGATTTCTACAGAGACTTTCCTCAACAATGGGAACATTGTGACCATAATGAGGTTCCAGAGAGAAATAATATTTGTGAAGAATCAGTAGAGAACACTATGGAAAATCAAGAAAGAATGAGAAAAGAGGAGAAGGAAAGAGCAACATTTAATGAAGAAAATATAGGAGAGGCTTTTCTTCAAAGCACAAGTAAAGGTCAGATTTTAGCACAGAAGATGAAGGAATTAGATTTGTTGGATGAGGAAGATTTGGAACAAATGCTGGACATAGAAGAAGTGCTACACTATTACTCTCACCTAAACTGTCCATTTTACCTTGACATTGTTGACAAGTTTTTCATGGACATGTATACTGAGTTCTCACTTCCACAGCCATTCATCAATATCAACGGTTCAATGCGAAGTCTTGGTCCTATTGAGCTCTAGAAACTACTGGATTTTTCGTCGACTCTCTGTGTCTTTGTATGCCAGTGCAATTTTCCAAGCTAGCCAACTTCTTCATTGTCTGTTCAATTCAAATGGATTCCTATATTGAGTAATTTCAGAAAATCCTTGGATCTCTATTTCTTGATCAAGTTTCTTTAAGAAGTGAGTTATGTGACAGTAGTACATTCATTATTTATATTTTGGATGGCATTTGCTCTATTAAGTGTAATGTAGCAGAGTGATTATTGATCTGCACTATATGCCGCGAAGAGAAATATGAACACATTCTGTCCTTGAAGCTGTTCTACCTCATTTATCTGCCATAAAAGAATACCTCTCATTTTCCCCAGTTTCCATTCTACCATTCTAATAAAGGGCAACCCGATGCACTAAGCTCTTGCTAGGGGAGGGGGATCCGGGGAAGGGCCGGACTACAAGGGTCTATCGTACGCAGCCTTAACCTGCACTTCTGTAAGAGACTGTTTCCACGGCTCGAACCCGTGACCTCCTGATCATATGAACTTTACTAGTTACGCCAAGGCTCCCCTTCCATCCTACCATTCTAATGCATGACATTATTGTTTTGCTATAGATAAAAACCACCTGTTGTGACTTTAAATGAAGAAACATGGTCAATGAAGATGCCGACCCCAACTTGTTTGAGACTGAAGCATAATTGTTGCTTACCGAAAAAGTAAACCAAGAAGGTGGATATTAAACATATGATATGGCAAAAGAAAAAAAGAACATTGAGGACATTGAAGCCTCATTACATCCAAGTTGGTTCTATAATAAATCTTCTTTATCATGATGTTCACTATCATTCTCTAAATTGATCAACATGCATTCCTTATTAACTTTCTGAGAAAGCCAAGCTATAAACCATTTGGGACTGAGGCTTTGTCATGGGTAAAGAAAGTAGAAATAGCTAGTCAGATTCAATGTTTACCTTTTCTAGCCGATATACATGGATTATACATTGATTATACACAGTTATACATATATTATATGTCCGCTGACTATTTTCAGTTTAAGAGATTAGGTGAGCTACTATTTGGGTTAATTCTTCAAGTAGGGGAAACCATAAGTAACCAAATCCAATTTCAATTTCCATTTAGGCTATAAACCATATAATTGCTACAATGAATAGAATGGCACAAGTAGACACATTGGCAAAGGTGCCAAGAATCATGCTTTATGTTTGTTTCTTTGTAACAAACTGTCAACTGAAGATCTGCTTCTGCTTTGACTGGATTAGATCCAAAGTCCCTCTTATAGAAACTGAAGCATGCTTAAAATTTTCATCTTGCTTTCGTCGCACATCCAGTAGCTCTTTCTTTAACGCTGTCTTTTCGAGCAAGATGCACTTTTGACCTGTTTTTATCTAGTATTAAGTACCAGATGGAATAAACTAATGACGCGACACACCTCAATGACTACTTCTGTATCAGAATGTATTTTCAGTTTCAATGTTGGCGTGATTATTGTTGTTGTTGTTGTTGCTGAAAAAGAACCTCAAGGCAGTTTCATAGGCAGTGAATATAGCTCCATTCACTACAAATGCTCTGGCAACAGCAGTTCCCAATCCTCGCCATAGCACACTGTATCCCTCTTGTTTCACACTTCGCCTAAAGCAATCAACAATGCCAGAATATCTCGAGGGTGTAGATTGTGACTGAGCTTGCAATCTGGTTTTAATAACATCAACAGGATAACAACTTATCCAACTCGCAACTCCTGCTAGACCACCTGCTATAAGCATTGTTCTAAAACTCTCTTGGCCATTCTTACGACATCCTGGATGAAGCTTCTCTCTCACATACTCGTAGGTCCAAAAGTATAAGCCATGAGCTGGTGCGTCTCTGAGTACTGTAATTGTTAATCCGCGATAAATTCCTTTCCAACCTTCTTGTTTGAATATGCTTCTTGCAACATCTGTTGGACCCCTATAACTAGTTATTTGATTATTGTTGTCAGGGATACTTCTCCTTTGCAACTGAAGTCGAATTTTCACAAGTTCGACAGGAGTGAGCATTAGGCTTTGTATTGCTCCTGTGCCGAATCCACCTAAGGCTACTCCTTTGTAGGAGGGCGGGTCACTGGCTGGAACGTTCCTGTCAAATGCTCGCGATAGCACTGCATAAATCTGAAATACCATGGCATTCTGCAATAGCAAGGAAACTAATTTACATAATTGTAGAAATCAAGATGTCACTTCTATTCATGAAATATTTAGACAAGAATAAGGGGAGCCTTGGTGTAAATTGTAAAGTTGCTGCCATATGACCGGGAGGTCACGGCCACAGCCTCTTGCAGAAATGTAGGGTAAGGCTGCTTAGACCCTTGTGGTCCGGCACTTTCCCGGACCTGACACATAGTGGGAGCTTAGTGCACTGGATGTCCTGATTAAGAGTAACTTAGGAAGATCAATTTTAAACAATAATCACTCTATGTTCTCTAGATAATGGACTCCCTAAGAAGTGAATAATAAAATGGTAGCCCGCCTTCACTGACTAGAGAGTAGATGATGAAGGAAAGATGCTATTAATAAATGAGTCAACAACCGTATATTTTAGAATTCTAAAATTCAATGCTTATCCTGTTGATCGTATAGTAACAGGGGAAGAGGGAACTCCAACAACAACAACAATCCAGTATAATCCCACGAGTGGGGTCTGGGGAGGGTAGTGTGCACACATACCTTACCCCTACCCTAGGGTAGAGAGGCTGTTTCCGATAGACCCTCGGCATCCCTCCCTCCAAGAATTCCCCGCCTTATTCTTGGGGTGACTCGAACTAACAACCTCTTAGTTGGAAGCGGAGGGTGTTCACCGCTAGAGCAACCCACCCTTGTCGGAAGAGGGAACTCCAACAACAACAATCCAGTATAATCCCACGAGTGGGGTCTGGGGAGGGTAGTGTGCACACATACCTTACCCCTACCATAGGGTAGAGAGACTGTTTCCGATAGACCCTCGGCATCCCTCCCTCCAAGAATTCCCCGCTTTATTCTTGGGGTGACTCGAACTAACAACCTCTTAGTTGGAAGTGGAGGGTGTTCACCGCTAGAGCAACCCACCCTTGTCGGAAGAGGGAACTCCAAGTCTCTAAATTCTGAGATTTGATTTGTGACCATTAGTTGTCACCAAATTTGACATGTGAACTCAAGGAAAAGCTAACGTGCCAATAACTGTCTGTGTTACTATTATTGTTTTGTTTAGCAAGTTTAATTTAGTATTAGTTCCGTGACACACAAAAACTCCATTCAAGGGCCCTAGAGTCTTTGTTTCTTTGTTTGGTAGGTAAAAAAAATAGAGTAGTTGTTATTGGATCTATTCATTATCACCACGTAATATCCGTGTCAATCCTTAACGATGTACGTATTACTTTTAGTGATAGTGACAGAAGTTTTACCAAGAAAATGCTCTGACTTCGTACCTTGGGCGAGAAACAGGGCAGAGCTAGATTTTGAGTTACGGGTAAGGCAAAATCAGTAATTTTGATCCAAACTTTGTATTTATCTTAAAAAATGAGTATAAATTATATATTAATTTAGAACCCAATAATTTAAGAAAACTAAAATTCTAAATCCATAAACTTCAAATTCCGGCTTCGCCTCCGAAGAAAGTGGGATTAACCTATCGTCAACATCCCCTTCATCTCAAATCAGGGCAGAGATAGTGTATGATTAACGGGTTCGGACAAACCTAATAGTTTTTGCTTAGACCCTGTTTTGTATTAGAAAATTCACTAAACATATATAAATATTATAATGCGAACCGAATGACTAAATGAGTTATGAGTTCGGTGGTAGGTTCGGAACCCATAAACTTCAAATCATACCTTCGCCTCTGTCTCAAACTAATTGGAATCGATTATACAAAGCAACAATACACATTTAGCTATATTCGAGCTGATTTGCCAATAAATAAGGTTAACATAATTATCCTAAAACCATATACATAAACAAGATAGATAAGGTTTGCGTACACAATACTCTCCTCACACTCCATTTATGAAATTATACTGGATTTATTGTTCTTGTACAACAACGACAACATATACAATATTATTCGACACCGTGAGATTTGGGCAGGATAGTGAGTACGAAGAAGACCGCTTTTGTAGTTCTTACAGAGGAAAAAAAAAAAAGGAAGGGGAAGAAGAAGAAATGACCTGAAAGGTGACAGAAGCGAGAGGAGCAGCCATGCCTCTGTAGAGAGACAAGGGACCTTCAGTAGCGGCGACATGACGGAGGATGGTGAAAGCAGAACCTTTTTGTGTAGAATTCTGTTGACGGACTCTAACGGTGTCAAGGGGATATCCAGATACGATACCAGCTACTCCTCCAAATCCACCAGCCACAAATTCTTTGCCCCAACTGCTTGCTAGAAACTCTGGCCAGAAATCCATGTCTTCATTAATTCCCCAACTCAAAATCTTATATTACTCTTCTTCTCTTTTCTCAAACTGAAAATACAAAAGAAATCCTCTCTTTCCCCTTCTGCCCAAGCTTATCATATGAAAGTAGTTTCTCCTTTGGTCTTTGTAATCTATTAATGCTACAGACTACAATCTGACCTGCTTAAATAATATCTCTCCTTTTTGTTGCTGACAAGCAAAAGGTGATGTAAATTTCGATAGTGGCATGAAATAAATAGCAGCTTATAAAACTAGTCGTGGGTTTCAATTTATATTTGATTGAGCAAAAAGTTGTAGTGAGAAAGAAAGATTTTTGAAATTTGATGCTTCATAAAATATGGACATTTGTGTCACTGTGTATTATTTTATTTTAAGAAAAATAAAAAATTTAAAGTTGAATTATATTTAAATATTAGAAGATGATACACCCTCCATCATAATTTATGTGGCATTCTTTCTTTTTTTAAACCGTCCAAAAAAAACAACAACACATTTCCCTATTAAGAAATAAATTATTTTTAGAATTTATATTTTACCTTTAGCGAATTGATTACAGGTATACAAATAATAATGGTTTATTTAAATCATATTTTTAAATTTCATTTTGTTTTCTTTTTTAAACTTTGTACAGAATTAAATACCGCTACAGTGGCTTTGGTGAACGATGGTAGGGTAAGGTCTTGCCCTCACGAGTATCAGCGCGGGGAGGGGCGGGGGGAGGGTAAGGGGGTAAGAGGGCTAAGGGAGCTACTAGGCTGAGAGTGAGGTCTTGGAACATAAGAATTTTGACTAGAAAATCTGTAGAGTTAGCAAATATTCTCGAGAAAAGAAAGATAAATATAGCTTGTGTATAGGAGACTAGGTGGGTAGGAGATAAAACGCGAGATGTAGTCAGTTTCAAACTTTGGAATTCTGGGAGGGTGGGGGCAGGAACAGGGTAGGTATCTTGGTTAATAAGGACCTCTGTGAACTAGTAGTGGAGGTTAGGAGGATGAATGACAGGTTGATGACTATTAAGCTAGTTGTTGGAGGCTTTACTTTGAACATAATCAGTGCGTACGCACCCGAAGCATGCTTGGATGAGGAAGTCAAGAGGCGTTTTTGGGAGGATTTGGATGAGAAGGTATGTGGTATCCCGCATACCGAGAAGCTTTTCATAGAAGGAGATTTCAACGGCCACATTGGAGCGAAGTCTAGGGGATATGATGATGTGCATGGTGGCTTTGATTTTGGAGATAGAAACGGAGTAGGAACGTTTATACTGGACTTTGCTAGAGCATTTGATTTAGTGATAGCAAACTCGAGTTTCCCGAAAAAGAGGGAGCACTTGATCACCTTCCGAAGTTCGGTGAGTGAGACTCAGATTGATTATTTACTCTGCAGGAAGTCCGATAGAGGTCTTTGCACGGATTGCAAGGTCATCCCGAGTGAGAACCTCTCGACCCTTTATAGGCTCCTGGTCATAAACCATGAGATCACAAGGAAGAGGAGGAAGAGGGCGATCAAGTGGGGAGCCTTAACGGAAGCTAAAGTACAGGAGTTAGGGGTCAAGCTGGTGATAATGGGAGCTTGGAGGACTAGTGAGGACGCAAGCGCTATGTGAACCACGACTGCGCAATGCATTAGGGAAGCCGCGGGAGAGGTATTAGAGTTCTCAAAGGGTTACTCTGGTGGTCACAAGGGAGATAGGTGGTAGAATAGAGAGGTGCAAGAAAAAGTTAAAACCAAGAAAGCAGCGTATCTGAAGCTAGTGAAAAGTGTAGACGATGAGGAGAAAAAGGCGAATAGAGAGCATTATAAGTTGGCTAAGAAAGAGGTAAAGCTAGCAGTTACGGTGGTCATGACTGCAACTTTTAGTCATTTATATGAGGAACTCGAGGGCCGAGGTGGGGATAATAGGTTGTTCAGGTTAGCCAAGACGCGAGAAGGGAAAGTGCGAGACTTGGACCAAGTGAAATGCATCAAGGACGAAGAAGGTAAAGTTTTGTTGGATGGGGGGCTTATCCGTCGGAGATGGCAGACCTACTTCCATAGTCTCTTGAACGAGGAAGGGGACATGAGCATTGTACTGGGTAATTTGGAAATCTCTGGGAGTCGTTGTGACTTTGGGTATTGTAGGCAGATTAGAGTTGATGAAGTGGAGAAGGCTATGCGTAAGATGAGTAGGGGAAAAAAGACCGGGCCAGATGAAATTCCAGTGAAGTTTTGGAATAGTGCGGGCAAGGCAGACTTGGAGTAGCTCATTAGGTTATTTAACATCATTTTTAGAATGAAGAAGATGACCGACGAGTGGAGGTGGAACACGATAGTTCATGTATACAAGAACAAGGGTGATATCCAAAATTGCAATAACTATCGGGGTATAAAGCTGTTTAGCCATACTATAAAAGACTGGGAGAGAGTGGTGGAGCTAAGGGTGAGGAGAAGTGTGTCTATTTTCGAGAACCAGTTTGGGTTTATGCCGGGACGTTCAACTACAGAAGCCATCCACCTTGTTAGGAGATTGATGGAGCAGTATAAGGAGAGAAAGAATGACTTGCATATGGTGTTCATCGACTTAGAAAAGGTGTACGATAAAGTTCCGAAGGAGGTTTTGTGGAGATATTTGGAGGCTAGAGGTGTACCTGTTACCTGCGTTAGTTTGATTAAAGACATGTATGATGGAGTAAAGACCCAAGTGAGGACGGTGGGTGGGGGCTCAGACCATTTTCCAGTTATGATAGGGTTGGATCAGGGGTCGACACTCAACCCTTTTTTGTTTGCTCTAGTGAGGGACGTACTAACGCGCCATATCCAACAAGAGGTGCCGTGGTGCATGCTCTTTGAAGATGATATTGTACTGATTGACGAGATGCGAGATGGTGTGAACAAGCAATTAGAGGTATGGAGGCAGGCCCTCGAATCTAAAGGTTTCAAGTTAAGCAAGATTAAGACATAATACTTGGAGTGTAAGTTCAGTGGCGAGACTCAAGGAGGGGAAGGGGAGGTGAGGATGGACTCGTGGGTCATCTCTAGGAGAGGGTGTTTTAAGTATCTTGGGTCTATTATTCAAGGAGATGGGGAGATTGATGGAGATGTCACACATCGTATTGGAGCAAGATGGATGAAATGGAGACTCGTTTCCGGTGTTTTGTGTGACAAGAAGGTGCCACCAAAATTTAAGGGTAAGTTCTACAGAATGGTGGTCAGACCAATGATGTTGTATAGGGCTGAGTGTTGGCCAGTCAAGATCGCTCATGCCCAGAAGATGAAGGTAGCAGATATTAGAATGTTGAGATGGATGTGCGGGCACACCAGGTTAGATATGATCAGAAATGAGGTTATTTGCGACAAGGTGGGTGTGGCCCCTACTGAGGACAAGATGCAGGAAGCGCGGCTCAGGTGGTCTGGTCATATGAGGAGGAGGAGCACAGACGCACCGGTGAGAAGGTGTGAGAGGTTGACATTGGAGGGCCTATGTAGAGGTAGAGGTAGGCCAAAGAAGAGGTGGGGTGAGCTGATTAGGCAAGACATGGCGCAACTTCAGCTAACTGAGGACATGCCCTTTGATAGAAAGATATGGAGGTCGAGGATTAGGGTAGTAGAGTAGGTAGTATAGAGTATTCATAACAGTAGTATTGACACGCAATCTCGTTTTCTGTTGTAGTAGATTTTTATGACTAATCGTCGTTTTCTTTTATTGTTGATCACCTTACTGTCTTATTGTTTTTATTATGCTTTTGTATGGCTTTTTAATACTGTCTCTTCTTGTCTATATTTTCATTAATATGGTGTTTATGCTTTTTTGATCCGACGGTCTATTGAAAACGACCTCTCTATCCTCACAAGTTGGGGTAAGGTCTGAGTACACACTATCCTCTCCAGACCCACAGTGTGAGATATTACTGTATATGTTGTTGTTGTTATTGTTATAAATACCGCTACAAAAGTGGAGAAAGTATTTTTCTTGAACAAACAACAATAAATACACCACATAAATTTAGATACAAGTACTCAAATATTGAATTGGTGACTGATAATATGCAATAACTATCACGGATCCTATGATGAATTTGATATTGGGACTCGTTTCTGATTCTACTCTGCACCTTTTTGTTTGGTTCTTAAATAGTAAGATGAGTTGTGCACGGCCTTGAAATTTTGAAAATCAGTTTGCAAAATTTTATTTTTCCTGCCCACCGAGGAAACGACCAACCACCTCTTTCTCGTGGAGCCCACAGAAATGCCAGGTGGACCAGTAAGATTTTAGAAATAACAATCAAGGGATGGTCCAGGACGTGTGTCAGGCCCAGCTTTTTCAAGCCCATAATAAAGCCCAAATTACGTTTCCCAGTAAACCTAGTTGTGCGTACTGACGTTAGCTATCAATATCCACCATCTTTTTTTGTACTAAAGTACGAATACTAAATTTGGATTCATGCAAATTAATTTCCACTTTCTACAAATAAGTAGAATATATATATATATATCAAATTATTTAATTTATTGTCTCAATTCAGACTCGATATCCTAGTCCTTTTTAAACATACTTAGGGGTCATTTGATATAATAGTGGGATAAACCAAGATATCATAGGATTAGCTATCCCACCTACGATATGCGATAACTAATTCTACCATGTTAGCGTAAAATTTATCCTAAAATTAGTTAATACAGATAATCAAATATGAGATAAATACAATCTCATATTTGATTTTCTTGGTTTATAATATAATAGTCATACTTTTATATTAAAATTTTCAATGTATCAAAAGACTGTATCAGAATGTCATTTGCCAGAAGGCAGTACCAGAATGACATCACCTTTGATGATCCTCTACCTCAGCAAAATGCTAGAAAATGAAAGCTATAATATATTGAGTGGGCTCGTAATGAATAATAAGTATAGGAAATTGCAATCTTTTTTTCTTTTTAACTATAGTTAACTGGAGAAAGAAAATCTATGTGATTAACTAAAGAGTGCAACAAAATTTAGACTTGCGATTCTATCTTTCGAATTGTGATATTACACCTGTTTGAATAAAAGTCTTGCATGCAAATTGTTAGTATATAGTATATGGCTATGTTGGTCCAAAAAAGGTTCTACTTACCAAGACGTGACCTAATCTCTCTTCCAAACTTATAAATTAGCTTCAAGTTATAACATGTTACCGGTAAATATCTATTCATATGAGTGTTTATACCAAACAAATAAATATATGACACACATTTTCATAAACATAATTATCACTGAAGCATAATTTATTATTGTATATTTTCACCTCAATCTATAACTTAATCATGGTAAATTAATATTATGATTTGGGGTAAGCACCTGGTAGAAAGTTTTTACTGAGATGTGACCTCTAGAATGGAGGTGTCCAATTATTTGAGTTGTTATATATGTTACTTAGGAAAAGCAAAGTATTGCTTGCACCTTTGAAATAGTTTTGCTTGCTGGATGATGTCATCCAAAATGTTTTCGAAACGGAGCCATGACATCAACAGACATTTTGACCATCAAAATCGGATTTGTTCTCATATATAGCCCATATGTTCATTATTCTTCAGGAATAATTGCTCCCACAGCCACAAGGCTGCCTCAAGTTGGGCTCCTATTAGTCATAAGTAGGGGTGCTTATCGGGCGGATTGGGCAAATAATTATACTTAACGGTTCGGTTTACGATTATCGGATTATAAATATAGTAATCCGCTAGCCATTCAATAAGACAACGGGTGGATTGGTATTAGATTAACAATTATCGTACGGTTATTGGACGACTTATCGACTAAACCAAATAAATTTTTTTTGAACAATCATTCAATCAATACCAAGACTACACATACTGTCATACACATATTAACCAACATATATTCATTTCGTCCTTATATTCTCACACCTTCACTTTACAGTTTACACACCCCAAATATACGCAAAATGCATAACACATGCACATTCTAGGCATTCTCAATTACACATACATCGCATTTCATCAATACCAAGATTACACATATTATCATACATATATTAGCCATATTTGGAAAACCAGAAAAGCACATTAGTTCAGTAATCAGTCAAACTTTCAAAAGGACATTCATTCATAATCAATCAAACATTCACATTCATTCTTCACAAGAAAAAAGGACATTCGTTATTCCAGAAAAGCAGACGGACAAAAATGACATAAAACTAGACAATAGGTTAAGCTGTTAATATAACGGTAAAATTGTAAATATAAAAATTCTTAACAGATTAACGGTTTCCCGATAAGAAAATTGAGTAATCTGCCCCCAAACCGTTAAGCCGCTAATTATAAAATCTCAATCCGTTCCCCATCCATTATCCCGATAATCCGATACCAATAGGCCAATAAGTCATTGGTTCGGTTCGATTAACGATTTCGGTTTGGCTTTGAACAGCCCTAACCATAAGCACCAAATCTAGAACCCTTTTGGATTAGCTGATAGTAAATAGCTGATAAGCTTGAAGTACTGAAAAACATTCTTAAGTGCTAAAACTGATTATTTAAATAAGCATTTACGTGTTTGGATAGACGTGTTGAAACTGATAATAAGCAGTTGATGTATTTGGTAGAAAAGTACTGATAAGTTATTATTTTATTAAAATGAAAATATCCTTAAAATTTTTACAAATAAATTAAAAAGTTTCTTTGTAAATAAAATGATGAACAACGAACATGGAATGAAAAGAAAGTTAAAAAATTTATTTTGGAAAAACTATTTTGTGAATTAAAAAATATTATTAAGGATAAACTAATAAAGCCTTGGTCAAAATAAAAGTGCTTATAAGCTAAAAACCATAAATTGGGGGTGATCAGCTTATGACTTATGGCTGATTTTAGCTTTAAGCACTTTGGGTATTTACCAAAAGCGTAGATAAGCCAAAAATGCTTATAAACCAATTTGACTAGCTTATAAGCTTAGCCAAATACTCTTTTAAACAGTAAGGAGTCGTTTGGTAGGATGCATTAAATAAAATAATGCATGCATTAGCTTTGTGTATTAATAATGCCTTGTTTGGTACGCATTTTGAACCTATGCATTAGTTATACACCATATTTGGTATTATCCTACGCATAACTAATGCATAGAAAACCATGGTATTAACAATGCAATGGATTTTAATGCATGCATTAGCTTAGTTAAAGGCAAAATTGTCCTTCAAAATTTATGCTTAATTAAATATGTTATTATATTAATGCAAGTTTGAAATAATCCAAATAGTGAGAATAAAATTATATCCCTAGTAAATAAATAAATATTTAGCATATTTTATTTTTTGTAAATAAATATTCAGTTCTATACTACAATATGGGTAGACAAATCAAATAATTTTTTTTAAAACTTTTTTCATATAAAAATATTCCTCAACATATTTTTCTTTAAAAAGATAGAGTGATGGAATGATTTTGAGTGCATGTTTGTAAACAAATAATTCTTTTAGAAATTTTGTAATGTTTTAATACATCAAACCAAATAATGAATAAGAAATATGTCAGTATAATTAATATACCATATTTAGCATTATTCTTATGCACCCTACCACCCCTAAGCAGTATGATTTTGATGAGAATATGCCACCTGAAGTGGGTGTTGCCAATCCAGCCTCTAGGACAAGTGGGGCAAAATTTAAACAAATAGGTCGCTGATACAATATGCGATCTACAGTTAAATATTACCACGAGCCTTTTTATTTTCCTTTTTGTAGTATATAATGATGTTACTGAATTGCCTTATAGAGCAACGTTACCCAGTTTTGCATTGAATTTGTACATAAACATCTACTGCTTTCTCATCCAATTTTTTTTCTTTCCAAAAATTTCAGGCTCTATGTATTTTGTCTTAATTTCAAAGGAAAAAGAAGATCATGCAAGAAGTGAGAGGGAATGGGGATAATTGTTGGTTAAATAGGGTGAATTTTACAGGATTGAACTAATAACGAACGGACATGATTGACCAGAAATCAAGGGAAACCCTTGAAATTCTTTGCAACCAAAATCCCACGATATGATCAGATGAGGCATCATTATTGCTTTCCATATCCATCATATCCTCTCCACCTTCAAAATGGATAGAATGAACTCATATGGTTAATTACAACTAATTTAGGATTGAAGCATAATTGATTGACTAAGTCTGAGTCTAATTAATTGACACAATATTGGCATATGTGAAGCTGATGGTGTATATCTAGATGTCGTGTATATCTAGATGTCTAGCTCATATCCAGCTGTACAAGAGTCAGTTGTAATTTATCGTTAGTTGGTTATTAGTATTGTTAGTGCACGTATTAGTTTGTTAAGATGACACATGTATATAAATACACAAATGCTCAATAATAAGTATGAGATATCATTTCCTTTTTTAGAAAATATTTTTCCCTTCTCCCTAGAAATTTCCGCCATTGTTACTCAATCGAGCTTCTCAACTGTGAAGCAAGTTTTTTCATGGTAGCAGAGCAGGAGATACTGGAATCTCACGCGATCTAACCTCTGATTAGATTTGTTCTCTGCTTTGTTTGTTCACAGTAACTTCGAAGCTTGTTCTCTTCAATAATGGGCGATACATCTACTTCCTCGTCAGTGGAAGAAACTGTGATCGACCACACTTATCTTCTATATATTGGTCCGTTTTACACTCCTAGTCCAGTAATTATTCCTATTATGCTCACAAGATCAGAGAATTACGGTCTATGGAGCTGGTCAATGCGGATTACACTTATGGGGAAGAAGAAGTTAAGATTCATCACAGGAAAGTGTAAGAGAGACTCGTACACAGGTGACTTGCTGGAGCAATGAGAAACTTGTAATGCGATCGTTCTTTCATGGATAATGAACAATGTTTCGGCAGAACTCCTTGGAGGAATTGTCTATGCATCAGATGTTCACCTCGTTTGGGAAGACTTGCGAGAGAGATTTTACAAAGTCAATCGAGTGCGAATTTTTCAATTACACAGGGAAATTGCGACCTTATCACATGTCACTAACTCTGTTTCGGTATATTTTTCACGGTTAAAGAAACTTTGGCCTGAATATGATGTATTGGTGCCTTTTTCTGATTGTGGCTATCCAAAATGAAGGGATCACGTGGATTAAATGCATCAACAAAGAGTTATGCAATTTCTGAGCGGCCTCAATGATTCCTATGATCAATCAAGGCGATAGATCCTTATGAAGACTAATACGCCTAATCTCAATCAAGCTTATGCGACGATAATTCAAGATGAAAGCTAACAATCTGTTGGAGCTACTGTTCTATCAAATAAAATGGATCCTATGGCTATGCTATCTTAAAGAATCGAAGGATTTAAAGGAAAAAAATAATTTCTTCAATGTGAACATTGTGGGATGAAGGGTCACACAAAAGAAAATTGCTATAAAATCATTAGTTATCCTATGAATTTCAAGCCTAAGAAGAAATTTGGGGCAGGAAACTCGGATGGCTGGAGAAGAGAGCCTCTTGCAACATTCAACAGTGTTGAATGATCTTCTTCATTGCAACGAGCTAGAACTAATCAAGGAACATCTGAACACAAAGGCCGCTATTTTTTTTACTGATGAGCAATATAAGCAAATTTTGGAGCTGTTGAACAAAAAATCAGGAGAGAACCAGGCCAATTGTACAAAGGAGAATCATGCTAACTTTGCAGGTATTGTCACTTGGTAGATGTCTGAGAATACACCAAAGGAATGGATCATAGATTCTAGTACTACTCATCATATTGCTGGTAGTTTAAAAATGTTACAAGGTTCTAAGATTAATAAAGTGCACCTACCAATAGGGGAAGTAACTGATATCACACACGTTATTAATGTAAACTTGTTTGACAAAGATGTTGTTTAGAATGTTTTATATACGTCTAACTTTAGGTTCAATCTACTGTCAATATCAAATCTGACCAAAGAGCTTTTTTGTGCTGCCATATTTTTTCTGATTTCTGTGTATTTCAGGATCTTTACAGTGACATGGTGAAAGGGATTGGTAGAGAGAGATGAGGCATATACATTCTTAAGGAGAATTCAGATGCAAACAGACTTGCTAGAATAAGAGTTGTTGTAGTAAGCAATTACAGTGAAGAAGGCAATCTATGGCACATGAGGTTGGGTCACCCATCTGTTACAACTATGAAGCATAAAGAACACTTAAGGAATAAAGTTAGTAGCACTATACAAAATGATTTCCGTGTATGTCCACTAGCAAAGCAGTCTAGATTACAATTTCCAATCAGTAGTGTAGACACTAAAATTTTAACAGATCAAGATGAGTCCTATTTTTAAGATAACTCTTGGAATATTAAGAGTCTATTAGGGTTACTTGGTGGTTACTTCACCCAAACCCTAATTTATGCGTATAAAAAGGCTACATGTATCCTTCAAAGACGGTCTCAAAATTCCCATAAACTCTTGGGATATTCACAAAGAGATCAAAATATGGCCGAATACTTCTTGAGAATCAAATAATTCAAGAAGCTGGAGATCAAATATATATCCAGGAGGTCTGCCCATCCTACATTCGAGAAATACGTTGCTTCAACCCTCGAATCACGGAGATAATTAAGAGATAAGAATCAAGGGAGAAACAGAATTGTACTCGCAATTGATTACTAAAAATATTTTTCTCGTATTTTGTGATTGCAGTTTATTTTTCATATGTTAAAAATTAGTTGCAAACAAGTAGTTCTAGAGCTGTTTTGCCATTGAATCTTGTATATCTAGACCTTTGGGGACCCTATAAAGTGCCTACTTTCGACAGAAAGCATTACTGCTTAACTTTTGTGGATGACAATACTAGATACACATGAATTTATCTTTTGCAATTAAAGTCAGAAGTTATAGTTATTCTAAAGCAGTTTTTGGCCATTGTTAAAAATCAGTTTGGGACTAAGATTAAGGTGATAAGATCCGACAATGGAACATAGTTCTTTAACTCTCAATGTAATACATTGTTATATAATTTTGGGATAATACATCAGAGTAGTTGCCTATATAGTCCACAACAGAATGAAGTTGTGGAAAAGAAGCATATGCATATCCTAGATATGGCAAAGGCCTTGAAGTTTTAGGCAAGTGTCCTATAAGGTACTAGGGTATATGTGTGCAAACAATAATCTATTTGATAAATAGACTACCTTCTAGAGTTTTGAATGGTAAGTTTCCCTATGAGATGTTATATCATAAGAAACCAACTCTTGGACACATCGAAGTTCTAGACTATTTGTGTTATTCTACAAGGTTGGTCAAGGGAGACAAGTTTGCACAAAAGGCTAATGCAACAGTACTTCTTGGTTTTTCACAAACCAAAAAGGGCTATATATTACTGGATTTGTCTTCTAATCTATTTTTTGTAAGCAGGAATGGTGGTGTTCAAAGAGACAATCTTCCCTTCCAAACAAAAGTCTCCTCCAAAGATGTGCCTTCCAAGTGTTGTGCCAAGGCATCTATGTGCTGATAATCCCTTGACACCAATAGAGACAACACACACATCATATATGCAGTAGGTTCGAGTACCTACACTTGCCGAGACAAAAGAACATCCCTTCATTGAAGTCGAGCATGAACAAGATGATATAAGTGAGGAATTGGGGCACAAGCAAGGTGTTGAAAATGTAGAGTTGGAGAAAGATTTGGATCAAATTCCTGCAGCAGAGACTAGCATTCTTGTTGTTGATGAAAGAAGAAAGACAACTAGAGAATCCAAACAGCCTATTTGGATGAAAGATTATGTTACACATCCTCCAAAGGTACATTGCCTTTACCTCATATCAGACAATCTATCTTATGCAAAAACCTCAGTGAAATATCAGTGCTATCTTGCTAAGTTCTCGTCACTTGTAGATAGGGATGGCAAACGGTGCGGGGCAAACCCGCGAAGACTCCAACCCGCCCCGCAAAATAAAATTTGTTATTTTTAATCGCCCAACTCGCCCCGCGCACCCCCCCCCCCGCATATTATTTTAATTTGGGAAAATTATCAAAAGATACCACATTCCAATGTAATATATTCTTCTTTTTAGATAAATTTTATGCAATTTTTCTTCTTTTGTTGATGTTAACTCCACTTACTACATGTAGTTATCTTTTCCTCCTATCTTTTTAATATTAATGCAAGAACGTAGACTCTGTACTACTTGAAGTGTATGTCACTTTCATTATAAATATTGATTAATCAAATATCAATTGACCACTGCTCTGAGATGTCTAGGCATTTTCCTTTGGCAGCAAATAATATTACTACCACGTTCATAAATTTTATTGTAGCGTTAATGGAGGTTGAGTTACGTAGCAAATTTCAGCCAACTACGATATCTACATGCAAATATCAAGACTTATACGTTAAATGTCTACTTCCCGTTACAAATAAGAAAAGGAGTATGACTACTTCCAGATACGAATATATAACTATATAAGTCAAAGAGTTAAATCACATTAGGATGAGTAGCTGCAAAAGTCATCGTTTGTGGAAAAATGCTGGTGGTCCATTCAGGCTTCGTGCACCATCTATTGATTGGAAAATCACAGGGCGACATCAAAAGCGCCGTAGCATGGTAAAATGATTACAAGAGCAGAGTATTAAGATATGAGATATCTATTAGTCTATTACAAATTGTGAGAACTCCAAAATAGTTGAACCAAAGTTAGGATCATGAATCATAATCTTAGACTACTTAGTATAGACAACTGCTTTTTGAACACCAAGGGAAACCAGCTTCAATCTTCCATTTTTCCTTATTTTTATCAGAAATCTCCTACCTCCTTCTTATACTATTATATCTTCTTCTTCATCAAGCATCGTCGGACATGAAACTCTATCAATGCTTGAACTCGAACCTAAAAAAAGTATAATAGTATAAGAAAGTGAATACTACTATTAACATAGTAAGTCATTAAAAAAGTTACTTACCATTTATCTCGTTCCATAACCAAGTGCGAGCACACATCAAAGCCTCCAAAGTAGTAGGATGAAGTCTACTACGATGCAGGATAATCAATCTCCCACTAGTGCTAAAGGCCGATTCTGAAGCAACGGTAGAGTCAGGAATGGCTAAAAGGTCACGAGCTATCTTTTGCAAAGTAGGAAATTTTAATCCGTTTGTCTTCCTCCAGCTTAAACTGTCAAGTGATGCCGTACGAGGTAGCACACCTTCTTCTAAATATAACTCCAAATCCGATCTTGGGTCCACATTCGCGCTACTCGAAGCGACAAACCTATCAAAACTAGACGGTCGATCACCCTCAACAACACTAGCAACTTCATTAGAACTAGATGCTTGAAATGACTCATGTGAAGCAACCACTCTACTCGTATACTCTTGAAAGAGATCAAAATAATGGTTTTGAACTTCTTGAATTTTATGTAAAGCTTCTTCACCATAAATCTGTTGCGGAAGCCAAATGTATATAGTGTGAATAAGTCACAACTACTATACCAAAAATTATGACAGCCACCAAATAATAAATAAGACAATAAAGCAACAATAAAAGGAACACCAGAATTTACGAGGTTCGGCTAATTTTGCCTACTCCTCGGACACAACCAATATTTTATTCCACTCCAAAAATACAAGTGAAATAATACTAAAGAGAGAAGATACAAATGTCTTAAACAGATGAGAAGACAAATGAGAGGTGTGTATAAATCCTAAACATTAGGCCTTCTTTTATAGGGGAAAAATCCCCCCCAAACTTAACTCCCAACCAATGTGGGACTTTGGCATTTTGCCAAACTTCAACAAATCTCCACCTTGGCAAAATTCCACATTTTCAATTCTCTCTCAATAACAAATTTTGGTTGTGTCTTCATCTTCAATCTTCAGTGTTCAACAATGTTGATCAAATCCAAACAATGTTGAAACTTGATCGCAGTCACCACCTTAGTTAGCATATCAGCAGGATTCTCCGTAGTATGAATTTTCTTCACTGTGACTCCTCCTTCTTCTATGATTTCTCGTACGAAATGATACCGAACATCAATATGCTTCGTCCTTGCATGATAAACTTGGTTCTTCGCTAATTGAATAGCACTTTGACTATCACAAAAAATTGTGATACCTTTTTGTTCAACACCAAGCTCCTTTAGCAATCCTTGAAGCCAAATTGCCTCCTTCACAGCCTCTGTAATAGCCATGTACTCTGCCTCTGTTGTAGACAAAGCAACTGTTGACTGCAAAGTAGACTTCCAACTAACTGGTGCCTTTGCAAAAGTAAACACATAACCAGTAGTTGAAATTCGTTTGTCCAGATCACCCGCAAAATCTGAGTTACAATATCCAACTACAGACTGATTGTCTTCCTGCTCAAAAACTAACCCAACATCTACAGTATTGTGAATATATCGTAGAATCCACTTCACAGCTTGCCAATGCTCCTTTCTTGGATTATGCATATATCTGCTAATAACTCCAACAGCTTGTGAAATGTCAGGTCTCGTACAGACCATTGCATACATCAAGCTACCAACAACATTTGCGTATGGTACCTTTGACATATACTCTCGTTCAGCTTCATCCATTGGCGACATAGTAGTACTTAGCTTAAAATGGGAAGCAAGTGGAGTACTAACTGGCTTAGTCTTGTCATCTATGCCAAAACGTTGAAGTACTCTCTTCAAATATTCCTTTTGAGATAAACAGAGTTTCTTTGAACGTCTATCTCTAATTATCTCCATGCCAAGAATTTTCTTTGCCTCACCCAAATCCTTCATCTCGAACTCCTTCTTCAGTTGAATCTTCAACTTATCAATTTCTTCCGAATTCTTGGAAGCTATCAACATATCATCAACATATAGGAGAAGATATACAAAGGAACCATCTTTAAGCTTGTGCAAATACACACAATGATCGTATTTGCTTCTCTTGTACCCTTGCCGCAACATAAACTCGTCAAATCGCTTGTACCATTGTCTAGAAGATTGTTTCAATCCGTACAACGATTTTTCAAGTTTGCACACCATATTTTCTTTTCCAGCAACTTTGAATCCTTCTGGCTGAGTCATGTAGATTTCCTCCTCCAAGTTTCCATGTAAAAACGCAGTTTTTACATCCATCTGAACTAGTTCCAAATCCAATTGTGCTACCAAAGCCAACATAATTCTAATGGAGGAATGTTTTACAACTGGAGAAAATACTTCATTGTAATCAATTCCCTCCTTTTGAGCATATCCTTTGGCCACCAATCTTGCTTTGTAGCGAACATCTACTTGGTTAGGAAATCCTTCCTTCTTTGCAAATACCCATTTGCACCCAATTGCTTTCTTTCCCTTCGGGAGATTGGCCAATCTCCATGTATGATTCTGATGAAGGGACTGTATTTCATCATTCATGGCAATCCTCCACTTATCTTCTTCTGAACTTTGGACAGCGTCTTTATAAGTAGTAGGAACATCATCAGCTACAATTGAGGTTGCACAAGCAACCGTCTCTATGAGACGAACAGGTTTCGTTATTGTTCTTTTTGGCCTGCTGGTTGCTATTGATTCAAGTTGTTGTTGAGGTTCCTGAGTTGGAATCTCCTCTACTGGCTCTCCTTCCAGAGGGTAATCTTCATTTGTTTCCTCCTCTGCTTCTTGTGTAGGAAAAATAAATTTTCCCTCAAACTCCACCTGCTTAGAAGCACCTTCATTTTGTTTGGTATCTTCTGTTACCTTATTTACCATAGCAGATTCATCAAAGGTAACATCCCTGCTGAATATTACTTTCTTTGTCATAGGACACCATAAGCGATATCCTTTGACTCCAGAAGTAATTCCCATAAAAATAGCCTTCTTTGCCCTTGGATCCAATTTTGACTCTGTCACATGATAATATGCAGTTGAGCCAAACACGTGCAAAGAGTCATAATCTACAGCAGGCTTTCCATACCATTTTTCAAATGGTGTCTTGCCATCAATAGCAGCAGATGGTAGACGATTAATGAGGTGGCATGCATATGTAATTGCCTCAGCCCAAAATTCTTTGCCCAAGCCAGCATTGGACAACATACACCGTACCTTCTCCAGCAAGGTCCGGTTCATACGTTCTGCCACTCCATTCTGTTGTGGTGTATGTCTAACAGTGAAGTGTCGGACGATGCCATCATTTTCACAGACCTTATTGAAATGATCATTTTTGTATTCACCTCCATTGTCTGTGCGAATACACTTGATCCTCCTGCCTGTTTGATTCTCCACCATCGTCTTCCATTTGAGAAAAATTCCCAGCACTTCATCTTTGTTTTTCATTGTATACACCCACACTCTTCGAGAAAAATCATCAACAAAGGTTACAAAATAGTGCTTCCCACCCAATGAAGGTGTTTTGGAAGGACCCCAAACATCAGAGTGTACATAATCCAAAATGCCTTTAGTATTATGGATCGCTGTACCAAATTTAACCCTTGTCTGTTTCCCTTTGACACAATGCTCACAAAACTCCAAGTTGCAAGCCTTTACTCCTTTTAACAATCCTTGATCTGATAGAGTTTTCAAGGATTTTCCTCCAGCATGTCCCAAGCGCATGTGCCATAGCTTGGTTGCTTCTGCCTCTTTGTCGTCACTGGATGTCACTGTCGCTGTCCCAATAACTGTACTGCCACGATAGCGGTACATATTATTATTCTTCCGATTAGCCTTCATTACCACTAGTGCACCGGAGCATACTCTCATCACTCCATTTTCTGCAATGATTTTGAACCCTTTTGATTCTAGGGCTCCTACAGAGATGAGATTCTTCTTCAAATCCGGTACAAATCGAACATCTGTTAATGTTCTGATCATTCCATCATGGTTCCTTAATCGTATTGAACCAATGCCATATGAGGTAAGAGGGTTGTTATCCACTGTGTGGATGACTCCATATTCTCTTTCTTGAAATTCCACAAACCAGTCCCTGTTGGGACACATATGATAGCTACAAGCCGAGTCCATCAACTATATGTCCGATGATGTTGATGACTCTGTTGTAACTAATGAGAAGTCTGAATCATCACAATCAGCTATATTTGAATCCATAATGGCCTTTCCATTGTTATGTTTGGCCTTATTCTTCAACTTCGGACAGTCTTTCTTCCAGTGCCCTTTTTCTCGACAAAAGGCACATTCATCTTTGCTGGGTCTGGATCTTGACTTGGATCTTCCCTTCTTTGTCCTCGTTTGATTTTGAGGACGACCCCTCACAAATAGTGCTTCTCCTTCTCCGCCCTTCTGTTTTTCTCGCTTTCTTTGTTCATAGCTGTACAAAGCCGAACAAACTTCTCTGAGAGAAACTTCGTCATTTCCATGGAGTAGAGTAGTTTCAAGGTGCTCGTACTCATCAGGAAGTGACGCCAACAACATCAAGGCCAAGTCACCATCATCATAAGTTGTATCCATATTTTGCAAATCTGTGACCAACTTATTGAAACTGGTGATATGTTCATTCATCGTGGTACCAGGAACATAGGTGAAGTGAAACAGTCTCTTCTTCATGTACAATTTATTTTGACTATTTTTCTTCAAAAATTTATCCTCCAGTGCTTTCCATAATTTACTTGCAGAAGTTTCCTTTGTGTATGGATATTTCTGCTCTCTAGCAAGGTAAGGATCGAATGGTACCGCAAGCAACACGGTTGATAATTCTCCAATCTTCTTCTCCAATAACATCTGGTTTCTTTTCTTCAATGGCCAGATCTAGCCCTTGTTGAAAAAGGACATCTAGAACCTCGCCTTGCCACATCCCAAAATGTCCGGACCCGTCAAAAATTTCTACCGCAAATTTCGCATTTGACACAATTCTTGTCATAAGCGAAGATGCCAATGATGACGTATTGTTGACACTTGATGTAGATTCTTCTTGTTTATTGTCTCCCATATTTGACACAAATATTATTTAATAGCTGACGACACAAATCAAGATTATTTCCTTTCTGATGTAGAAGATCAGACTAAGCTGCAACCACAGAGCATACTCAGACAGAACCTTGACTCAGTTACCAAGATAAATCTTTTCTGATGTAAGATCAGACTATGCTGCAACCACAGAGCATACTTAGACAGTATCTTGGCTCTGATATCAATTGTTGCGGAAGTCAAATGTATATAGTGTGAATACGTCACAACTACTATACCAAAAATTATGACAGCCACCAAATAATAAATAAGACAATAAAGCAACAATAAAAGGAACATCAGAATTTACGAAGTTCGGCTAATTTTGCCTACTCCTCGGACACAACCAATATTTTATTCCACTCCAAAAATACAAGTGAAATAATACTAAAGAGAGAAGATACAAATGCCTTAAACAAATGAGAAGGCAAATTAGAGGTGTGTATAAATCCTAAACATTAGGCCTTCTTTTATAGGGGGAAAATCCCCCCCTCCAAACTCAAGAGCCCACCGATGTGGGACAAAGAATTTGCCAAACTTCAACAAAATCTGTGCAAGATAGAACTCAACCAACTTCATCTTATATCTCAGATCAAAGATAGTAGCTACCCCTATCAAAATATACATATCATCGCAATATTTTTTAAATTTCAACAATATTGATGATGCCATAGAGCTAATCAAAGGATTTAAACTTTTTACTCAAGCTTCCAGTTCTAGCTTAATATCACAAACTTTTGCAAAGTATTGAGTTAAAGTTGGATATTGACTCCCTGAGAATTGTTCAGTGGTACGGTGAAACAGCTTCAACATTTCACAAACTTCATGTGCTGCACTCCATTGCCCTTGGTTGGAAAACAACGATAATTGATGTCATTTAAATTCAACTTCGTAAATACCTCTTTGTAATCTAGGGCTGTTCTCAACATAAGATATGTTGAGTTCCAATGAATAAGGCAATCATACTCCAACTTTTTAGTACAAGGAATATGTAGCAACCGTGCAGCTTCTTCAAACCTTTTAATTCTACCTGAAGATGCTATCCAGTATAAGACACTGTTACGCACATTACTAATATCATCTTCTATTACCTTTAGTCCTTCTTGCACAATCAAATTTAAGATGTGTGCGGCACATCGCACATGCAACATTCAACCCATCAACAATAAATCCCTCTTACAAAGTTTCTCATCTAACAAGGTTTTCATCATATCATTGTTTGTACTACAATTATCAACTGTAATTGTTGATATTCTTCTTTCAAGATTCCACTCTAATAAGCAATTAAGCAACACACTATACAAAGTATCCTTATCATGTGGAGCAGGAACATAAATAAATCTACGAATATGGTTTTGAAGCCTCCATGAATCATCAATAAAATGTGTCGTAATAGCCATGAACCCTTTTTTTGTATTGTTTGAAGTCCACATATCAATTGTGATTGCAATTTTACTTGTGAGTTTTTCCAACAACTTAGAAGTTTTTGATTTCAAATTGTCAAAAATATTTAAAATATCATTGTGGAGAAATCCTTTGAGAAATTAGGGCGTTTTTGAATTGGGTTTAGCCTTTTAGGTTTTAGTTTTGAGGAGAGAGTATCGTTTTAGGTTTTCAAAAATTTTTAATCCAAACCCGTAACCCGCCCCACCCCGCAGTATGTTTTTTAAAAAAAATAGAACCCGCCCCACCCTTGCAAATGTTGTAACGCACCCCGCCCCGTGGCCATTGAAACCCACCCCGCCCCGACCCACTGCCATCCCTAGTTGTGGAACCACAAACCTTCAAAGAGAATGTAAATGATGCTAGATGGATTGAATCTATGAAGCGGAAAATCAAGGCATTAGAGGAAAACAAAACATGGGAAGTAGTGAATCTACCTACTGGGAAGACTACTATAGGATCAAAGTGGGTATACAAAATCAAGTTCAAGGCAAATAGGGAAGTAGAGATATTTAAGGCAAGGTTAGTATCAAAAGGGTATACTCAAAGAGAAGGGTTAGATTATCATAAGATCTTCTCCCCTGTGGCAAAAATGGTCACATTAAGATCTGTTATAGCATTAATAGCCTCAAAAGGTTGGGAGTTATTTTAGATGGATGTGTATAATATTTTTTTTGCAAGGAGACTTGTATGAAGAAGTCTATATGCAATTGCCAGAGGGATTTAGAAGCCAGGGGGAGAGGAAAGAGTACAAACTTATCAAGTCATTATATGGGCTTAAACAAGCCTATAGGTAGTGGAACATTAAGTTGACTGAGGCTTTGACATATGCAGGTTTTGTCTAGAGCAACCATGACTACTCTCTATTTACCATGAAGAGAGGTGGAGACATTGTGATTATTCTGTTACGTGGATGATTTGCTCATAATAGGGAGCAATTGTCAGTTGATAGACACAACCAAGAAAATTCTGCAATAAAAATCTAAAGTGAAGGATCTAGGTGAATTGAAATATCTTTTTTTCCGGATAGAGATCATGAGGTCTAAGGCTGGTGTACTACTGAATCAAAGGAAATAGGCAAAATACATAAACCGCTCCTTTAAGTTGTCCTCAACGGTCAGACAAACACCTTAACTGACCCTTTTACCATTTTAACACTTCAAGTAGCTATCAAATGTATCAAGTAAGTACCCGGCCTAGTCAGCCCATCTTACGTGTGACACACAGTCTGAAACGCACGTTGCCTACCAATTTTTTTTTTTTAGAATTAATTTGATGTGCGCCCCAAAATTCCAACATCTTCTTCCAATCATTACAGAATCAGTTGGCCATTATCACCGCCTTCGCCACCACCGGGGCTGTCAAACCCACATTAGCAAAACAAAAATTTTCATCAGATTAAAGCCAATCATTAACCAAAAAATTGTTAAACTCATAATTCATAATGGAATCTTAGAAGAATTACTTCATCCGTCCATTTTAGAAACATTTGAAATCCGGTTGCTTGAATCAAAAAATCAAACTATACACCAATTCAAGAAAAATTTAGACTACTCTACAAAGTATAATAATTGAAAACCCAAGTTCTGAATCAAAGAAACAAGAGAGAGATAGAGAAGGCTAAAGACAAAAAGGTTGAGAGATACAGGTTGCCGGAGCTGCCGAGCTTATGTCAGAAAGGTTGGGATGAAATTGATTAGTTGGGGTCTTTAATTGATTAGTTGTACAATAAGAAAAAATTGGGATGAAAGAAAGGGGAAGTCAGAAGGGATGAAGAAGAATATGTGTGTATGGTTTGGGGGGGGGAGGGGAAGAAGATGATGAATGGAGGGGTAGTCTCACGTTAGGTTAATAGGATTTTTTTTTTTGCTTTAAACATGTTTATTTGTTGTTAATTGCATTTATAAGATTTTTATGTACAATTTATAGGTGTCATTTTCTTATTAGTTAATTTGACAAGTCATCGGAGAGTGTGACTTACATATATGGCATGTTGGACTCGGGTGTTCATGAGGCTTATTTTTTACGGACTACAAGTGCCAAAATGATATAAGGGTCAGTTGATGTGCTTGTCTGATCGTTGAAGACAACTTAAATGGGCAGTTTATGTATTTCGCCAAGGAAATATGTCTTAGAATTGATCTCAGAGATGGGACTAAGTGGAGTAAAAACTGCAGCTACACCTCTGGAGACAAACAAAAGGTTCACAACGGTAGAATACAATAAAATAATGAAGACATAGAGTGATAAACCATCGACAGATGTATGTGCTTATCAGAGGCTAATGGGAAAGTTATTGTATGTGATAATAATAAAGCCTGACATTAGCTACACTGTTAAGACCTTAAGCCAATTCATGCAACGCACAAAGCTTTCACACTAGGAGGCTGCTATTAGAGTAGCGATACTTGAAGGGAGCACTGTAAGCACGTGATTTTTGCTTCACGGACGATCACTCCAAAAGAAAATAAAAAATAGTGACAAATGGCTTCGCTGCACAATTTTTCGATCTTTTCGTAACATGTGTTGTTGGTCATTTGTATGTCTGTCCATTTTGCATCCAGTCACTATCAAACAAAAATACAAAAACTATGTGTCGGTAAAAGAAAATTCAAAAAAAATATATATATGTGTGCATCGTTCGTCCTAGGCTTTTAGCTAACTTACTTAAATATTTTTTGTGATAATTGTGTTAAAATGTTGCATTGTTGCTTAGTTTTAATTTCGTTATTTTATTATTTGTTATTTTTATTTTTGTTTTAAAAGAAAAGTGAAATTAGAAAACAAAAGGTGAAAGAAATTGGTTTGGGCCAAAAGAAATTAAACAAAATAATAGGCCCAACCAGCACTCAGACCCAGTCCAAGTCCGGCTGCCCAGGCCTCTTCCGAAACGACGCCGCATCATGCGTCTGATCTGGGCCGTTCAAGCTCTCGATCCAACGGCTCAGGACCTCTATCAGTAACCCGGTTCAAAACCCGACCCAGGAACCAATCCGATCCAACCCCTCACTTAAACCAAACGACCCCGTCTCATTTTTCACCATCAGATCCAAGCCGTTGAGATCATTTGATCTAATGGCTCAGATCTAATCCCCTACTCCGTATATAAACCTTCCCTTACACCCCACGCCCCCTATACCAACCCCACCCTTCACTCGTCCCCTTCCCTAAGCTCTGAAACCCCAAACCCTAACGCCGCCCTAGTTCCCCTTTCACCAGAAGCCGGCGGCACGAACGCCGGTGACCACCCCAAACTAAGTGCTCGATTAGCTGCCCATGGGCACGGTCATGTTTTCTTATTCTGCAAAGGCACTCAGAATTCCGTTATAATAACCTGCAAGCATGTAATTGAATAGGGTCATTTTTAACCTCAACTAGTAGAGACAAATGCGACAAGAAACGTAGTTGCTATAGGATATCCTGTTAAAATAAAGACGAGATGAGCTTCGACAAACAGAAACGCACAAGATGCGGGGCCCTCGTTAAACGTATATTATCAAAGCATTTAGTTTCCAGGACGGGTTGTTTAGCAAATTTCACAACCCTCCTAAAATAACAATACGTTAGACTCTTTAGGACGCGCCTTAATAAATCTTACCTTCTTAAACCCGGGTGCACATTTATGTGACCCAAATCCAATTCTCAACGGAGTCGAAATGTGTTTCTAATCACGGGTACATTGATTGTGGCGTGGTTCGAGGTGCGTGTCCATGACGTTGCAAATTCATTTTGAAATAAGAATGAGATGAGCCTCACCAAATAAAATACAAATCGCGGGGCCCTCAGTAAATATTTGCTTTAAAAATTGTTTTAGATTTCAGGATGGACCGTTTAGTAAAATTCCACGGTCCTACCCAAAATAAATACGCTAGTCACTTTAGGCGTGCCCTTAATAATTTAACTTCCTTAAACTCGGGTGCACGTTTATGTGACCCAAATCCAAATCTCAACGGAATCAAAGTGTGTCGACGACCACGGGTACATTGACTGTAACGCGGTTCGAGATACATTTTCACAACGTTGCAATTCTTGATAAACACAGTCAATGATAAAAGCGGTTAAAAGTTAAATTTTTGCACATAAGTTCACACTTGTACAAAATCAGATAATCAAGCCGAATATAACAGTTGAGCGACCGTGCTAGAACCACGGAACTCGGGAATGCCTAACACCTTCTCCCGGGTTAACAGAATTCCTTATCTGGATTTCTGGTACGCAGACTTTAACATAGAGTCATTTTTTTCCTCGATTCGGGATTAAAATTGGTGACTTGGGACACCCTAAATTTCCCAAGTGGCGACTCTAAAATAAACAAATAAATCCCCTTTCGATTGTCCTTTAATTGGAAAAAACTCCCTTGTCCCCTCGCGGGTACGGAAAAAGGAGGTGTGACAGCTCTGGCGACTCTGCTGGGGATTGGAACCCAGAACCACTGGTTCAGGGTTAAGAATTTGAGCTTAGAATAATTTTTACTATTTGGTTTTATTTATTATCTGATTTTATTACATGTTTTGAGCCTAATGTGCTAAGTGTTGCTTTTACCGCCTTGATATTATTTGGACTGTATATATAAACTGTGCCGAAACCCTTCTCTTCTCTCTTGAGGAGCGCACGCTGGTCGTGGCTTCTTTCTGTTAGTGTCATATGCCAAAATAGAACGAGGATTCGGAGGAGTTGCAAAATCGGATGGCCTTTTGGTTACCGGTACACAGCTCCCATCCTCGGCTCGAGTTGTCCGCTCGGGTAAGCCAGGTCTAGAACAAACACCTAGGTTTTACAGCTTAGCATAACATAACTTCATGCCGGATCCCTAGTAGGAACGCTTATTTGCATCATGTGCATTTGACTTAGGGGACTCAGCACAGGGGCTGGGTCCGTCTAGGACAAGCAACCTGAGAATAAAGACCATCCTGCTACATCCTGTTTGCTTTATGCATTTACTTGTTTCAAGGCTTGCATGCTGACCGGTTTCTGAATATCGGGAATGTTTGGAAAAGGAAGAGGAATAACGGTTAAGGGGTTACTTATTTATTCTTGAAAAGTCACAAAAATGGTCAAAGCTCTGCCAGAATTTTGAAAAAAAAATGTGTGTCTTATTAATTTGTTTTAAAAAAGAAAAAAGGAGTCTTTGATTCATTTTTAAGAGAAAAATAGGGTGTCCCCAAAATTCGATTTATGCCCGAACTACGTCAGTTTGATTCTCGCATGGTGCGGGATACGTAGGCAACCCCCATCGGGCTCAACTTGTTCTTTCAAAATAGAGGTACAAACCAAATAACGAAAGTTTTAAGGTAACATCGTACTTTTCAGAAACAACCAAAATTTCGTTTTTCTAGAAAATAGTGTGTCGATTTGTGTATTTGAGTCTAATGAGTCTGGATCTTCGCTTAATCACCCCAATAAACATGCAGAATGAGCATGAGTCCAAGTTTGCCGATAACAGTTAGAAGCAAAATCCCCCTGGAAGTGCGATTATGGTGGGAGGATTTGGAAAAGCCAGAGCAAGACAAGGTCAAACTGCACCTGGGGGGTTTGGTTGATTTGTTGAAAGTCAGGCCTCGGTGCGACATCATAAAGGCTTTGGTTACATTCTGGGATCCGGCCCACAACGTGTTCCGTTTCTCAGATTTTGAACTCACCCCAACCTTAGAGGAAATGGCGGGTTACATGGACGTCACTGAAGGTTTGAGACACAAATACCTGATCGCTCCAAGGGCTGTGAATTCACACAAATTCATGGATCTGTTGAAGATAAGCAAAGGAGTCCCATACGCTGAACTGGATAGAGGTTTTTCTACCCTACAATTCATATACCAGAGGTACGGGAGCATAGGAGGATTCAATGATCCAGAAAGTGGTGTTTGCAGCAGGGGAAATCTGGTAAAATGGAATGAGCATAGGCGGTTCGCTTTTATGGTGGCATTTTTGGGCCTTGTGGTGTTTCCCCGAAAAGATAGAAATATCGACCTAAAGGTGGCTGGAATCGTCAAAATCCTGATTACCAACGATAAAAGCATCCTTGCTCCCATGATAATGTCAGAAATATACCGAGCCCTCACGGCTTGTAAGGCTGGAGCAGACTTCTTCGAAGGGTGCAACTTGTTGTTACAGATGTGGATGATCGAACACTTGTGTCACCACCCTCAGTATATGCGCTACATGTCTACAAATGGGGGCTGCATCGAGGGTTATAGCCTAAGGGTTTCAGGTTTCCGATCACCGGGAGGGTTTGAAGAATGGATATCCTATCTCCGGATCATCACCGCAGACCAAATAAACTGGACTTTGGGTTGGCTTTCTGTGGAAGAAATCATATACATGCCCGCCACTGGTCCTCACTTCCTCTTGATGGGACTCAGGGGTATTCAACCTTATGCCCCTTACAGGGTAATGAGGCAGTTGGGAAGATGTCAAGTACTACACCCGGACGAAGATCTCAGCACTTATGCAGTCGAGGTCAGCAGTGACGGCCAATTTCCTGAAAAGACAGTTCGTTGCATATGGAGTGAATGCCAGTACTTAACGGCGAATACCCGAGTAAATGATGTGTCTAGGGGTGAAGTCTCGCCGGCCTATATCACTTGGCAGAACAAGAAGAACATCGTAAAACGGCCAACCAAACGGCCTCACCTCCGAAATTTTGTTGAGTCATCGCAAGAACAATGGGACTGGCTCGCAAAAGAGGAAGGTTACCTGGTTGAAATTAGGAAGCTGAAGCGACAAATTGAAAGGATGGTATTCGAAAACAACGTACAAGTCGCCCAAGAGCAGGCTGAAAAAGACAAGTTAGCCCAAGAAAACCAAACCCTGAGGGCCCGGCTTCGCCAAGCCAGTAAGAATAACATCGACCGACAGAGGCGTTGCTCCGACGAAAGATTGATAGCCAGTTTGAGAAATCAGGTCATCCAGAGCCAGGTAGAATTAGACCTATCAGAGGCTTGCATAGCAAGGATGAGGGTCAAATGGGCAGAAGGTACAATGGCCCGGAGAAAGCGCCTACAGCAAGTCATGAGGAATTGTGAACTGAGCGTCAAAGCAGCAAAGGAAACAAATTCCGCTTTGCAAGAGCGGATCTTCAAGCAAACACAAGATGCCCAGGCCGACCGGAGACGCTATTACAATGCAATGACAAGGATGGAAAGGCAAATGGATATATTCCAGGATCAGCTCGCCGCCAATGCACAAACGCTAGGATTAAAGAGCCGACAGATAAGGCAATTGTTCGCAGAAAGGGACAACATTCGGGCAAGAATTGACGAAGTCGGGCATTACATCTACCTAAAATGTTTGGCATGCGAGCAGACACCTCGGGAAAACCTCATTGCTTCCATCATGGGCTGCGTCCATCGGATTATGAACGAGTTGAAGGGCTTGCAAAGAGACCTTACACCTAGGGCCGCGAAAGGGCCGAAAGATGCCTCGTGGGTCCCTAAGTTGGAAAATTAGTTGTTGATCGAGTCCTGGTTGTTTTGTTTGTTGTTTCCCCAATGTTGTTTTCTTTTCCTCAAACCAAGTTTAAAACCCTGGAGTCTGTACTGTTGCTATTTTGTTTGAAGTAATGTGTAATAGCAAATTTTGATAATGAAATTAAGTGACTCCGGAAGAATTTCTATGTGTCTTTACTTTAAGGCAGAACTACGCCTGGTCTGATTCACGCGGGGACGTGATACGTAGGCAATCCCCATAAGATTCGACCGCTTTTAATAAAAAAAGAAAAGAAAGTACAAAAACAAATAAAAAGGGGATAACTGAGCAAGCCGGGATGACGCATGTTGTTTGAAGCAAAACATATAGAAACGGTTAACTGCCTAGGTGCATTGCATCCTCTATGTGTTATGATCAAATCTGTTGAAATCTAACGCTAACAAAGTTTGTTATTGTCTGATTCAGACAGTTAGTTGTTAAAGAATTCTGGCAACACATTCATACCAAACCAGATCCAAAGGACCGGTAGCAACAAGCATGACTACTTCGGAGAATAGCAATGAGGAAGAAAGGCCGATGAGCCAGTTGTTAAAAGAAGCGATGGAAAAGATTGAAAGGATGGGACTAGAAATGAATGCAATGCAACTAGCCCTAGCCAAAACACAAAAGAGTCCTGAAACACTGGGACACATGCCGGAGTACCCTCACTCTGGCCCTTCCACAAGCCGCCCAAATCCCCTCTATCATCAAGAAAGAAGCCCTCATGATTCCCAAGCTCCACCACCCCATCAACCTCTCCCAACACCCAATATTCCCATTTTTGTGGGACCAACATCGGCCCCTTTGCAAAGGACGACCAGTGAGCCATTGTTTCAGGCTCACGATACACAATACTATCCCCCTGAGCCTACATTTCATGCACCTGAGCCTCAAGCTTACAATCCACATGTGGAAGTGCCGGCATAGATTGAAAAGCCGGCTAAGGCCCCTGAACAGGATGAAGTGCTGAGAAAGTTCAAAAGCCTGGAGCAATCCTTCAGGAACTTGCACGGTTTGGGCAATCAAGTCAGCGTGGCATACAAAGATCTGTGCCCTTTCCCAGATGTCCAACTCCCGGCTGGGTTCAAGATGCCCAAGTTTGATTTATACGAAGGGCACGGTGATCCCATGGCACATTTGCGGGGATTCTGTAGTAAAATGAGAGGGGCAGGAGGCAAGGACGAGCTCTTGATAGCTTATTTCGGCCAAAGTCTGAGCGGATCTGCACTGGAATGGTATACCAGGCAGGATTTCAGCAGGTGGTACACGTGGGATGACCTGGCGCAGGCTTTTGCAGGTCATTTCCAGTACAATCTGGAGATAGTCCCTGACCGTCTCACGTTATTGAGAACTGGGAAGAAACCCGGGGAAAGTTTTCGCGAGTTCGGGTTCCGCTGGAGAGAACAAGCAGCTAGAGTCGATCCTCCCATGAGAGAGGGAGAGATGGTGGACTATTTTTTGCAGACGTTGGATCCAACCTACTTTGGTCACTTGGTGACAACGGTTGGAAAATCTTTCAACGAGGTGGTCAAAATAGGGGTCATGATAAAAGAAGGTTTGAGGTCAGACAAGATCTTGAACTATTCGGCACTTAAGGCCACAACCCAGGCTATTCAAAGCGGCACGGGAGGTGCGCTGAGAAGAAAGAAAGAAGAGGTTGCCACGATCGAGGCAGGCAGTTGGTCCAGGGCTGGCAGGCCGCACTACAACCAACCCAGGCCTCACAGGTCAAATTACCCATACAACCCACCACAAAATTTCTATCCACCTCGAGAACCACATTGTTCCGTACACCAAGCCCAGGTATACACTCAGCCTCCGGTTCGCCCACAATGGCGCGCACCGGCTCCCCAGAACATATATGCGCCACCACAAAACACCTACCCTCCGCCAAGGGCATATAGAAACCCTTCAGGGGCAGGCTTCCGGGGAAATTTAGATGCTAGGAATGACAGGTTGCGGAAGCAAAGAACCTTCACAGAGCTGGGAGAAACCTACACCCCCTTGTTCCACAAGCTGCGACAATTGGGTTTGGTTAGTCCTGTCCAGACTCGGGAACCAAATCCCCCACCTCAGAATGTAGATCGATCAATCAGTTGTGAATACTGTTCAGGGATGCTCGGGCACGATACCGAGAAGTGCTGGAAGTTAAGGCATGCCATACAGGATCTTATTGACACCAATAAGATCGAGGTCCAGACACCGGAGGCTCCTAACATCAACCAAAACCCACTGCCAGCGCACCACGAAACTCACATGATTGAGTTGGTGTGTGAGGGAGGAGAATTAAGAAAACCCTCACAAACAGTGATGATGATCCAAGCCGCCCCGAAAGAAGTCTTAACCAGTGGAGGAACGAGTGTACAGTCGCAGGGAGAAGGCGTCAAGCCGGTAGTGATATTGGGGAAGAGCCCGTCCATCATAGCAAGCAAACCCGAGCCAAGCAAGTTGGTAATACCAGGGATCCTGCCCACACCGGTAGTCGTGTTGAAAGGGGTATGTAGAGAACGGGTGACCATAAAGCCTGTGGTCCAACTGCCAATGATTGACAGCAGGGCGGTGCCTTGGAAATATGAAAAGGCAGTGGTGACGTACCAAGGAAAACAGGTGGAAGAAGTCAGTTGTGAAGCGCAAGGGCTGACTCGATCAGGGCGATGTATTGCTCCGGTGGAGCTAAGAAAAACCAACCCAGTGGCAACCAAGAAGCCAGTGTCAGAAGAAGAGGCTGAAGACTTCCTGAGGAAGATGAAAGTACAAGACTATTCTGTGGTTGAGCAGCTGAGAAAAACACCTGCCCAGATCTCACTATTGTCATTACTCCTCCATTCCGAGGAACATCGTCGGGCCCTGTTAAAGATATTGAACGAGGCCCATGTACCCAGTGAGATTTCTGTAAACCACCTGGAAACCATTGCTAGCAAGATTTTCGAGGTGAACAGAGTGACATTCTCAGATGATGACCTGCCGGTGGAAGGTACGGAGCATAACAAAGCTCTATACCTAGCTGTCAAATGTGAAGACTCGGTGGTAACCCGAGTATTGGTGGATAACGGCTCAAGCGCCAATATTTGTCCATTATCCACCCTGGACCAGTTAAAGATTGACCGTGGAAGAATCCGGGAGAATAGCATCTGTGTCCGGGGGTTTGACGGAAACGGAACAGCCACTGTGGGGGATGTTGTACTTGAACTGACCATTGGGCCAGTCCTATTTACCATGGAATTCCAGGTGTTAGATGCCACAGTTTCTTATAACCTGCTGTTAGGACGACCCTGGATACATGCAGCCAAAGCGGTGCCTTCCACCCTACATCAGACAGTGAAGTTCGAGTGGGAAAGACAAGAGGTCATGTTACACGGCGAGGATACAACATGCACCATGGGCGGAACCATTGTACCTTTCATAGAGACCGCTGATGACAAAGGTCCTTGGATCTACCAGATCCTCGATACAGGGTCGGCCAATAAAATTTCTGAAGGAGAAATCATCCCGCACCCTAGGGTAGCTGCCGCAACAGTCATGATGGTATCAGAAATGCTGGGTAATGGATTTGTGCCGGGAAAAGGCCTGGGAGTTAAACTTCAAGGGATAGTCCAACCTGTTTCCCTTCCTAAGAATCTGGAAACCTTCGGGTTGGGGTTTAAACCAACCGCAGCAGACAGGAAGCAAGCGCGAAAAATGAAAAAGAGGGTCTGGTTTCTGCCTAAACCAGTGCCACGCCTCTCAAGGTCTTTTGTTAAAGCAAGTGCCAAGGGGTCAGCGATCCCAAAGATTCGAGGACCTTTGATCGGTATAAATGAAGACCTGAATCAGAGTTTTGAGAGGCTATTCGCGGATGTCAGTATGGTGGAAGCTGGAGAAGGTTCCAGCCGAGCAGAGATACAATTTGTGGGGCCTGAGGCCAAGACCAACAATTGGACGGTTACTCCTCTTCCTGTCCGAGGGGAGTCTTGGTAGTAGGCTTTGATTAATGTTTTGTTTGTTTGTTTGTTTGATCGGATTATTCAAGGGTGTAATCCCAATTTTACTTTCGTTTTGTAAAAGTGTGAACCCTTTTTATCCTGCAAATTTAATAAAGTTCTTTTCTTTTGTCCCATTTTAATTTCTTGTTTTGTTCTTTTTCTTTCTGAACAGTTCTCTTTTTACTGGTCCTAATGACATGGCATGCACAGCGGATCTTCGACCTAGTCTAATAAATCAATCTGAATCTGACTCAATGATGCAAGAGGTCGTTTGTGATAATGAATCCGAATGTGACGAAGGGGAAGCCTTCGAAGAAATAAACCGAGAACTGTGCCAATTTGAAGAGAAACCCAAGCCTAACCTAAATGACACTGAGGCTGTGAACCTAGGAGACGCTGATAACATCCAAGAGACCAAAATTAGCATCCACATTGAGCCGAATGTCAAAGCAGAATTGATCGAAACTCTCAGGGAATTCAAAGATGTTTTTGCATGGTCATATGATGATATGCCTGGATTGAGCACCAATTTAGTGGTTCACAAACTACCCACTGACCCGGCATACCCTCCGGTCAAGCAAAAACTAAGGAAATTTAAAACAGAAATGAGTGTAAAAATCAAAGAAGAAGTGATCAAGCAGTTGCAATCGAAGGTCATTCGGGTCACTCGATATCCCGAGTGGCTGGCCAATGTGGTACCAGTCCCAAAGAAGGATGGAAAAATCAGGGTGTGCGTCGACTACCGCAACCTCAACAAAGCAAGTCCCAAGGACAATTTCCCGTTACCCAACATTCATATCCTGATCGATAATTGCGCTGGGCGCGAGATCGGATCCTTTGTGGATTGCTATGCGGGTTATCATCAGATCCTAATGGACGAAGAGGATGCTGAGAAGACAGCGTTTATTACGCCATGGGGAACCTACTGCTATCGGGTAATGCCGTTCGGGTTAAAGAACGCCGGGGCAACGTACATGCGAGCAATGACTGCTGTGTTTCATGACATGATACACAAAGAAATAGAGGTGTACGTCGATGATGTGATCATCAAATCTTGGCGTCAGGAGGACCATGTGGCAGACCTAAGGAGATTTTTCCAAAGACTCCGGAGGTATGATATCAAGCTTAACCCGGCCAAATGCGCATTCGGGGTTCCATCAGGAAAGTTGCTAGGATTCATCGTCAGTCGACGGGGGATTGAGTTAGACCCATCCAAAATTGAATCCATCCGAGATTTGCCACCGCCAAGGAACAAAACAGAGGTAATGAGTTTGCTGGGTAGACTCAATTATATCAGCAGGTTCATCGCTCAACTCACAGCAACTTGTGAGCCCATATTTCGGCTGCTGAGAAAGGACGCTGCAGTAGGTTGGACAGCAGAGTGTCAGGAGGCCTTCGACCAAATCAAAGGGTATCTGTCTAATCCACCCGTATTGGTCCCGCCTAAGCCCGGGAAACCCCTAATCCTTTACCTGACGGTCTTGGAAAATTCATTTGGTTGTGTACTGGGGCAACATGATGACACAGGAAGGAAGGAGCAGGCCATCTACTATCTTAGCAAGAAATTCACAGTGCATGAGGTCAAGTACACTCAACTCGAGAAAACATGCTGCGCCCTAACTTGGGTAGCTCAGAAGTTGAAACACTACCTGTCTTCATATACTACTTATCTCATATCCCGCTTGGACCCATTGAAGTATATCTTTCAGAAACCTATGCCCACGGGAAGGTTGGCAAAGTGGCAAATTCTGCTCACAGAGTTTGATATCATCTACGTAACGAGGACGGCCATGAAAGCCCAGGCACTGGCAGACCATTTGGCAGAGAATCCCGTTGATGAAAAATACGAGCCCTTAAGAACGTATTTTCCTGACGAAGAGGTGATGCATACGAATGATTTGGAATTACCTGAGGAACCAGGTTGGAAGCTTTTCTTCGATGGAGCTGCAAACGCAAAAGGGGTTGGAATAGGAGCAGTACTCATTTCTGAAACAGGACGGCATTATCCTGTTACGGCTCAACTACGCTTCTATTGCACCAACAATATGGCCGAGTATGAGGCTTGCATTCTGGGTCTGCGCCTGGCTGCTGACATGGATGTCCAAGACGTCTTGGTCTTGGGAGACTCGGACCTCTTGATACATCAAATTCAGGGAGAATGGGAAACACAAGATCTAAAACTCGTACCATACCGACAATGCTTGCATGATCTGAGCAAGCAATTTCGATCGGTGAAGTTCAAACACATCCCTAGAGTTCACAACGAGGTTGCAGATGCTTTGGCCACCTTAGCATCAATGCTGCACCATCCTGACAAAATGTATGTCGATCCTCTACACATCCAGGTCCGTGATCAGCACGCTTACTGCAATGCCATAGAAGAAGAAGCAGATGGCAAACCCTGGTTTCATGATATCAAGGAATACCTCAGAATGGGGATATATCCAGAACATGCCTCTGGAGACCAAAAAAGAGCCCTTCGGCGTTTGTCGAATAGTTTCTTCCTCAGTGGAGGAGTATTGTACAAAAGAACCCCGGATTTGGGATTGTTGAGATGCATAGATTCCAGTCAAGCAATGACGGTTATGGAAGAGGTACATGCGGGAGTTTGCAGACCGCACATGAGCGGATATGTATTGGAAAGAAAGATCCTTCGAACAGGGTGTTATTGGCTCACCATGGAACACGACTATATCGCTTTTGTGAGGAAATGCCATCAGTGCCAGATACATGGAGATTTGATTCATTCTCCGCCAACAGAGTTACATACGATGTCAGCACCTTGGCCGTTTATGGCATGGGGTATGGATGTCATCGGGCCCATCGAGCCAGCAGCGTCCAATGGTCATAGGTTCATCCTAGTGACCATTGATTACTTCACCAAATGGGTTGAGGCTAAAACCTTCAAATCGGTAACCAAGAAGGCAGTGGTGGACTTTGTTCACTCCCATATCATCTGCAGATTTGGGATCCCAAAAGTGATCATCACGGATAACGGTGCGAATCTTAATAGCAGCCTGATGAAAGAGGTATGCCAACAATTCAAGATTACACACCGCAATTCCACCCCATATCGTCCCAAGGCGAATGGAGCAGTCGAAGCAGCCAATAAGAATATCAAGAAGATACTGCGAAAAATGGTGGAAGGGTCCAGACAATGGCACGAGAGATTACCCTTTGCTTTGTTGGGTTACCGCACTACCGTCCGAACTTCCATAGGCACAACTCCTTATTTGTTGGTGCATGGAACTGAGGCCGTGATACCAGCGGAGGTCGAAATTTCGTCCCTCCGAATTGTCGCTGAAGCCGGAATTGATGATGATGAATGGATCAAAGCTCGCTTGGAACAGTTGAGCCTGATAGATGAGAAAAGATTGGCAGCAGTGTGCCATGGTCAGCTGTACCAGAAGAGAATGGCAAGAGCGTATAATAAGAAGGTGCGCCCTAGGAAATTTGAAGTAGGGCAGCAGGTATTAAAGAAGATCCTCCCACATCAGGTCGAGGCAAAAGGCAAATTCGCCCCAAATTGGCAAGGGCCTTATATCGTGACCAGAATATTGTCCAACGGTGCTTTGTGTTTGACAGATGTCGAAGGTAGATGCGTCGACATGGCTATCAATTCAGATGCAGTCAAGAGATATTATGCGTAACTTCTTCAATTATGGCAATTTTTGGTTTATTTGTTTGTATTTGGCATTTGTTGAATAATGAGATGACGGAGGCAATTCTTTCTTCTATCCAAACACTTTTAACCCTCGCTTCCCCCTTTGAGCCTTAAGCAATTTTTTCAATACCCCTATTTTGGAATCACTAATGGGAAAGATATGAAAAAGAAAAGAAAAGAAAAAGAAAAGAAAAGAAAAGAAAAAGACATGAAAAAATGAAAAGAAGGAAAAGAAAAAGGAAGAAGATAAAATCACAAATAACAAAATCGTGGGAACTACGTTTGACCTGATTCCTCAAAAAGGATACGTAGGCGCCTCACGGCTCGGTCATAGTATGCATCATAGTGGATATACGATGCATAATGTACATAGTGTGTGTAATAGGCACAACGTGCGTAACGCACATAGCGCAACATAAGTATAAATAATAAATTCTCCAAGCAAGAAAACTGGGGCAGAGGTTATGTTTTTAAGTTCCAACAAAGGTTTGATTCCAAAAGTTGTAGCACATCACCCATCAAATTATCTTCAATTTTATAGCCTTTCTTTAACCCCACACCAAAACCAACATCAACGTCCAAAAGACCTCCCGATCGATGTTCAAGAGATGTCGAGTCAGGCGAATAAGACCTAGAATAATACACCAATCCCCAGCAAAGAAGAGGATCGTAAGACTGGGAATGAATTGATAGCCAAAGGAGTCTCCAGAAGAGAGGGTCGTATCTACAACGCCCCGATTCCTCGAAAGAAATAAAATGAGAGAGTCTCATCGGTGAAAACCTTCGCAGGCACCGAGAGGCGATGTAAGATGAGGGATATGAAATGAGAGAGTCTTATTGGTGAAAACCTTCACAGGCACCATAAGGCGCCGGGAGATGAGAGAAAAGAGAGAGTCTCATTAGTGAAAACCCCTCGAAGGGCACTATGAGGCGACGAGACAGATCAGCAAAGCTACCACATTCGAAACGAAATGAACACTCCTTTATCATCCCCAGCAAGTCAAACCATCGGGCAAATCAATTGATACAAATAGACTGGGTCGGAATCTATGGTGCACGCCATGATCACGGGGACCAGTTGTGTCCTCCAGATAAGTTCTTTTGATTGTCTCCTCCCACAAAATATTGGTTCAGAAAGATTTTCTCCTTTCCATATCTTTATTTCTTTTCCTAAAATGTGTCTTTAAAGGATTTTTCAAAGCTTACTACCAGAAACCGAAGGGGAATTCATCCAATGCAGGATAATACAAACAGTCTTAAAGGCCGGCCCCAGGCAATGCAGGGATTGTGCTCGGAAATGTTGGAAGAAGTAAGCTCCAAAAGGGAGTGGTTTCGGGAGTTAGAAGCAGACTCCCACATCATGTGTTTTAAAAGAAAGCAGAAAAGGGGATAAATTGAAAACCAATCCCCAGCAGGCTAGAGACCCCCAACAGGCAACTTTGCCCGCCAACCAATTATGGGGACAAAGAGCAAGAAAAGGGGAAGAGAAGGAAGATCATCCGCCAGAAAGGCACCCTCTACCACCACGATTAAAACTAATTAAATCCTTCTGTCTGCTGCAGGAAAACAAAGGATTGATGAGGACAGCGAGATGCAACGCCAAGGAAGTCACCAAAACCGGGGCAGAAAATTTTCTGCCGATTGTCGAAAATTTTCTCGGAAGAACGGGGAAGCAATTTTAATACTTTTAAGTTCTAGGTCGCCCACCAGTATAATGCGGGAATACATTTAAGTTTTAGGTCGCCCACCAGTATAATGCGGGAATACATTTAAGTTCTAGGTCGCCCACCAGTATAATGCGGGAATACATTTAAGTTCTAGGTCGCCCACCAGTATAATGCGGGAATACATTTTAAGTTCTAGGTCGCCCACCAGTATAATGCGGGAATACATTTAAGTTCTAGGTCGCCCACCAGTATAATGCGGGAATACATTTAAGTTCTAGGTCGCCCACCAGTATAATGCGGGAATACATTTAAGTTCTAGGTCGCCCACCAGTATAATGCGGGAATACTTTTAAGTTCTAGGTCGCCCACCAGTATAATGCGGGAATACATTTAAGTTCTAGGTCGCCCACCAGTATAATGCGGGAATACATTTAAGTTCTAGGTCGCCCACCAGTATAATGCGGGAATACTTTTAAGTTCTAGGTCGCCCACCAGTATAATGCGGGAATACATTTAAGTTCTAGGTCGCCCACCAGTATAATGCGGGAATACATTTTAAGTTCTAGGTCGCCCACCAGTATAATGCGGGAATACATTTAAGTTCTAGGTCGCCCACCAGTATAATGCGGGAATACATTTAAGTTCTAGGTCGCCCACCAGTATAATGCGGGAATACATTTTAAGTTCTAGGTCGCCCACCAGTATAATGCGGGAATACATTTAAGTTCTAGGTCGCCCACCAGTATAATGCGGGAATACATTTAAGTTCTAGGTCGCCCACCAGTATAATGCGGGAATACTTTTAAGTTCTAGGTCGCCCACCAGTATAATGCGGGAATACTTTTAAGTTCTAGGTCGCCCACCAGTATAATGCGGGAATACATTTAAGTTCTAGGTCGCCCACCAGTATAATGCGGGAATACATTTTAAGTTCTAGGTCGCCCACCAGTATAATGCGGGAATACATTTAAGTTCTAGGTCGCCCACCAGTATAATGCGGGAATACATTTTAAGTTCTAGGTCGCCCACCAGTATAATGCGGGAATACATTTAAGTTCTAGGTCGCCCACCAGTATAATGCGGGAATACATTTTAAGTTCTAGGTCGCCCACCAGTATAATGCGGGAATACATTTAAGTTCTAGGTCGCCCACCAGTATAATGCGGGAATACATTTAAGTTCTAGGTCGCCCACCAGTATAATGCGGGAATACATTTTCAGTTCTAGGTCGCCCACCAGTACAATGCGGGAATACTTTTAGCTCTAGAGTTTGGAATCAGTAGCTGTAAGCACGTGATTTTTGCTTTACGGACAATCGCTCCAAAAGAAAATAAAAATAGTGACAAATGGTTTCATTGTACAAATTGTTCGAGTTTTCATGTGTTGTTAGTCATTTGTGGATCTGTCCATTTTTGCATTTAATCATTAACAAACAAAATACAAAATATATGTATTAGGATGGTTAAACCATAATTCGGTCAGTAAAAGAAAATTCAAAAAAATATATATGTGCACCGTTCGCCCTAGGCTTTTAGCTAACCTACGTAAATATTTTTGTGATAATTGTGTTAAAATGTTGCATTGTTGTTTAATTCCGTTACCTTATTATTTGTTATTTTTATTTTTATTTTGTTTAAAAGAAAAGAAAAAATAATAAGAAAGAAAACAAAAGCAAAAGAGTAGGGAAAATCGGTTTGGGCCAAGAAATGAAACAAAAATAGGCCCAAGACCAGGACACAGATCCAGTCCAAACACAGGCTGCCCGGACACGTCCCAAACGACGTCGTATCAGCGCCTCAATCTGAGCCGTTGATTCATGGCAATCAAACGGTCCAATACAGCCCCTGCTAAGTCGAAACGACGTCGTTTCAGGCAAGTTAATCTGGGCCGTTCATTCCCATTGATCCAACGGATCCAGGCCTTCCTCTAAACCCGTCAACATGACCCGATCCAATCCCCTACCCGGTCATAACCCACTCCCGAACGACGTCGTCTCTCCTCAATGAGTAGATCCTGGCCCTTGATCTCAATTGATCCAATGGCCAGGATCTAAACCCTCAATACATATATAAACCTAACCCCCTTACCCCACGCCCCAAGCCACACCCCCCCCTCGGCCACTATTCACCATCTTCCCCAGGCTCCCTTTCCTCTCAAACCCTAGCAGCCTAGGTTTCCCACCATAAGCCTGGCAACCACAGTTCCGATGACCACCAAAATAACACCCCCGATGCACCCGACCATCCTGAACACGAATCCACTAACCACAAGCCTCGAATCACTTCCGTTCGTCTCGAATCTTCGTTTGAAGATTTGAGTCGAACCTGGACCTATGCCAAACCACCCCATCTTCATGCTAGACACTCTCCTGACCTTCCTCGTGACCAAACCAAACTTGGTTTGGTCCGAATCTACCCACAACTCCCAAAAATCCAGATCTGGAAATCCAGACTTTTGAAACACATGCACCTGGGGAACCCGGCCAGTTTTGACATAAGGTTTGAGGTCTAATAGACCTTAACCAAGGTGTTCTCATGTGAGAACACCCTGATTAAGGTTTGTTCGGCCTCAAAAGTTCGAAGTCGAGTTTGATTTGGGTCTGTTTGGTTTAAACGTTTTGGTAAGTTTTCCGTTCTTTTGTTTTTATTTCCAAATAAGTTGTCAGCATATCTCTTTGTGTTTGTTTGTTATTTTTGTTATTTTTCATCCAGATTTCTTTCATCTCTGTAAAGACCTTTTATTTGGTCGTTAGTCTTCTGTTTGTATTCTGAATGTGCTCTGTGATGAACCTGTTCGATTAGATTGTTCGTCAAATGAATAAACTTATATAGGTTCCCAGTTATTTAACACAGAATTGTCTGATGCCCTTTAGGTCCCTAAAACGTATTATTTATGTGAGCGATCGATTATTACCTGCTATAATTAGTATAGTCGACTCGATAAATGTCGTCGATTAGTTTTCTATAACTAATGAATCGAAGGAGCTAGGATTTTCACATAACTAATTAAACTCGGACACTGGCTGGATGACCTAGTAATGTTTGAAATAGTCTGTTGGCATTAAAAATGACTAAAAGGGTTCAGTCTAGGCAGTCCTGAGCTCGAGCTTTCATCAGTGCAAAAAATGCCCTAATGCTGCAATAGGCAGGGGCAGTAATAATCAAGGTTGACAGGGGTATTCTGGGGTGTTAAAAAGAACAGAAATAATTAGTTTAAATGAGCTGACAAGTAGGGTACTAATTTGGGATTAAACTAATACCAATGGGGAACAAGACACAAGGGTATGGGGCTTAAAATGAATAAACAAATGAGCCCATAATTCTGGATTAAACAAAAATCAGGCGTGGGAAATAAAGGGGGCTGACACCAAGCATGCTGAGCATGGGCTTAAAGAGTATGGGCATTCTGCCAATTGGCAGGCAGGGCAGCTCAGCTGTAATGGTGCATTTGGCCTATAAATAGGCCATTTGATAACTAAAACAGGGGCTGAAGTTTAAGGGTCTTAGGCTGGACTTTTAGCTTTCAGAGAGGGAAAAACAAAGGGCTGGAAAATTTGTAGTCTAAAGAGAGGTCTGGTGAGTTCAAAGAAAACTGAAAAACATAAGTTAGTTTCCAATAAACACTGCAACCAAACACTGCCTGAAAGTTGTATAAGAGTGCATATTGGTCAAGCTGTCTTGGCCAAGTTCTTGGTTTGCATTGGTTGAGCTGTTTCTGGTTATTGAATTGGTAGTGTTGCTGCATTGAATACTCTGTTGTTGCTGTTGTTTCATCCTTCTTTTCTGGGTTCATTGGTTTGGTACTCGACTATTTGTTGGTCCTCTTTGTTCTGGGAAATATTGTTGGTCGTCTGAGGTTTGTGGAAAACATTTGGTTTGGTTTGTTGCTGTGCTGTTGCTGTGTATCTGCTGCTGCTGTGTTTGTGGCATACTGCCCAACTGATCATTCCTTCTTCTTTTGTCTCTCTATACCAGGTACATGACTAATACTCTGTCAAATGTAATTGGAAAGTTGAGCATGAATACAAAAGAAAAGACCTGAAGAGTGACTTTTATACATAAATTGTTACATTAGACATCATGTACTGTATAATGATTTTCATTTTTGTTTGGACAATAGAAACAGCCTACATACTAAGTATATCAATGTAGGTTAACGAATGCTAGCCTTGTATGTACACTGCTAAGTGAGAATACGCCCAGTGTAACAAGTTATATTTCAAACTTAGTCTGATGGTATAGTATATTCTCTAATGTAGGCCAAATAGGAAAGCTATCCATTTTAGTTAAAGTTCTTTCTCCTTCTGCCATATTGTCCCATAAACTGATAAACTCATTTTCACAAAATAAAGAATCAGTCCAGGGCCTCAACCTCATGAAGGTCGAGCCCAAATCGAAGCAAACTAAGTAGGCCCGCGTAGAACAGGCGAAGGCCCAGGTCTGGCCCATCGCGCATGGGCTGGATTTGGGCCCAGAATTGTTTGTTCGGCTGATTGCATATACAGCCCCATTTCTGAATTTTTTTTAGCTTTTCTGAATGTCATTACAAATAGCTTGCAAGCATTTCATTAATTGGTACTATATACTGTTTTTAATTGATAAGAACAAACGCGATAAGAAACGTAGTTGCTATAGGATAACCTTTTAAAATAAGAATGAGATGAGCCTCGCCAAATAAAATACAAATTGCGGGGCCCTCAGTAAATATTTGCTTTAAAAAATTGTTTAGACTTCGGGATGGACCGTTTAGTAAAATTCCACGGTCCTACCCAAAAATAAACACGCTAGTCGCTTTAGGCGCGCCTTTAATAATATAATTTCCTTAAACTCGGGCGCACATTGATGCGACCCAAATCAAAATCTCAACGGAGTCAAAGTGTGTCGACGACCACGGGTACATTGATTGTAGCGCGGTTCGAGATACATTTTCACAACGTTGCAATTCTTGATAAAAGTAACAGCAAATGATAAAAGCGGTTGAAAGATAAAATTTGCACATAAGTTCATATTGTATTTAAAATCAGACAAATAAGCCAAATATGACAGTTGAGCGACCGTGCTAGAACCACGGAACTCGGGAATGCCTAACACCTTCTCCCGGGTTAACAGAATTCCTTATCCGGATTTCTGGTGCGCAGACTGTAATATAGAGTCACTCTTTCCTCGATTCGGGATTAAAATTGGTGACTTGGGACACCCTAAATCTTCCAAGTGGCGACTCTGAAATAAATAAACCAATCCCGTTTCGATTGTCCTTTAATTGGAAAAAACTCCCCCTGCGCCCCCGGGCGCGGAATGAGGAGGTGTGACAGCTCTGGCGACTCTGCTGGGGATCAGTTTGACCCAGAACCGATGGTTCAGGGTTAAGAAGTCGAGCTTAGAATAATTGTTACTATTTGGTTTTATTTATTATCTGATTTTATTACATGTTTTGAGCCTAATGTGCTAAGTGTTGCTTTTACCGCCTTGATATTATTTGGACTGTATATATAAACTGTGCCGAAACCCTTCTCTTCTCTCTTGAGGAGCGCACGCTGGTCGTGGCTTCTTTCTGTTAGTGTCATATGCCAAAATAGAACGAGGATTCGGAGGAGTTGCAAAGTCGGATGGCCTTTTGGTTACCGGTACACAGCTCCCATCCTCGGCTCGAGTTGTCCGCTCGGGTAAGCCAGGTCTAGAACAAGCACCTAGGTTTTACAGCTTAGCATAACATAACTTCATGCCGGATCCCTAGTAGGAACGCTTATTTGCATCATGTGCATTTGACTTAGGGGACTCAGCACAGGGGCTGGGTCCGTCTAGGACAGGCAACCTAAGAATAAAGACCATCCTGCTACATCCTGTTTGCTTTATGCATTTACTTGTTTCAAGGCTTGCATGCTGACCGGTTTCTGAATATCGGGAATGTTTGGAAAAGGAAGAGGAATAACGGTTAAGGGGCTATTTATTCTTGAAAAGTCACAAAAATGGTCAAAACTCCGCCAGAATTTTGAAAAAATGTGTGTCTTATTAATTTATTTTAAAAGAAAAAGAAAAAAAAAAAAGAGAGTCCTTGATTCATTTTTAAGAAAAATAGGGTGTCCCCAAAATTCGATTTATGCCTGAACTACGTCAGTTTGGTTCTCGCATGGTGCGGGATACGTAGGCAACCCCCATCGGGCTCAACTTGTTTCTTTCAAAATAGAGGTATAAACCAAATAACGAAAGTTTTAAGGTAACATCGTACTTTCAAAAACAACCAGGATTTCGTTTTTTCTAAAAAAAAAAAAAAAGAAAAAAAAAAATGAGCATGAGTCGATTTGTGTATTTGAGTCTAATGAGTCTGGATCTTCGCTTAATCACCCCAATAAATATGCAGAATGAGCATGAGTCCAAGTTTGCCGATGACGGTTAGAAGCAAAATTCCCCTGGAGGTGCGATTATGGTGGGAGGATTTGGAAAGGCCAGAGCAAGACAAGGTCAAACTGCATCTGGGGGGTTTGGTTGATTTGTTGAAAGTTAGGCCTCGGTGCGACATCATAAAGGCTTTGGTTACATTCTGGGATCCGGCCCACAACGTGTTCCGTTTCTCAGATTTTGAACTCACCCCAACCTTAGAAGAAATGGCGGGTTACATGGACGTCACTGAAGGTTTGAGACACAAATACCTGATCGCTCCAAGGGCTGTGAATTCACACAAATTCATGGATCTGTTGAAGATAAGCAAAGGAGTCCCATACGCTGAACTGGATAAAGGTTTTTCTACCCTACAATTCATATACCAGAGGTACGGGAGCATAGGAGGATTCAATGAGCCAGAAAGTGGTGTTTGCAGCAGGGGAAATCTGGTAAAATGGAATGAGCATAGGCGGTTCGCTTTTATGGTGGCATTTTTGGGCCTTGTGGTGTTTCCCCGAAAAGATAGAAATATCGACCTAAAGGTGGCTGGAATCGTCAGAATCCTGATTACCAACGATAAAAGCATCCTTGCTCCCATGATAATGTCAGAAATATACCGAGCCCTCACGGCTTGTAAGGCTGGAGCAGACTTCTTCGAAGGGTGCAACTTGTTGTTACAGATGTGGATGATCGAACACTTGTGTCACCACCCTCAGTATATGCACTACATGTCTACAAATGTGGGCTGCATCGAGGGTTATAGCCTAAGGGTTTCAGGTTTCCGATCACCGGGAGGGCTTGAAGAATGGATATCCTATCTCCGGATCATCACCGCAGACCAAATAAACTGGACTTTGGGTTGGCTTTCCGTGGAAGAAATCATATACATGCCCGCCACTGGTCCTCACTTCCTCTTGATGGGACTCAGGGGTATTCAACCTTATGCCCCTTACAGGGTAATGAGGCAGTTGGGAAGATGTCAAGTACTACACCCGGACGAAGATCTCAGCACTTATGCAGTCGAGGTCAGCAGTGACGGCCAATTTCCTGAAAAGACAGTTCGTTGCATATGGAGTGAATGCCAGTACTTAACGGCGAATACCCGAGTAAATGATTTGTCTAGGGGTGAAGTCTCGCCGGCCTATATCACTTGGCAGAACAAGAAGAACATCTTAAAACGGCCAACCAAACGGCCTCACCTCCGAAATTTTGTTGAGTCATCGCAAGAACAATGGGACTGGCTTGCAAAAGAGGAAGGTTACCTGGTTGAAATTAGGAAGCTGAAGCGACAAATGGAAAGGATGGTATTCGAAAACAACGTACAAATCGCCCAAGAGCAGGCTGAAAAAGACAAGTTAGCCCAAGAAAACCAAAACCTGAAGGCCCGGCTTCGCCAAGCCAGTAAGAATAACATCGACCGACAGAGGCGTTGCTCCGATGAAAGATTGATAGCCAGTTTGAGAAATCAGGTCATCCAGAGCCAGGTGGAATTAGACCTATCAGAGGCCTGCATAGCAAGGATGAGAGCCAAATGGGCAGAAGGTACAATGGCCCGGAGAAAGCGCCTACAGCAAGTCATGAGGAATTGTGAACTGAGCGTCAAAGCAGCGAAGGAAACAAATTCCGCTTTGCAGGAGCGGATCTTCAAGCAAACGCAAGATGCCCAGGCCGACCGGAGACGCTATTGCAATGCAATGACAAGGATGGAAAGGCAAATGGAGATATTCCAGGATCAGCTCGCCGCCAACGCACAAACGCTAATGTTGAAGAGCCGACAGATAAGGCAATTGTTCGCAGAAAGGGACAACATTCGGGCAAGAATTGACAAAGTCGGGCATTACATCTACCTAAAATGTTTGGCATGCGAGCAGACACCTCGGGAAAACCTCATTGCTTCCATCATGGGCTGCGTCCATCGGATTATGAACGAGTTGAAGGGCTTGCAAAGAGACCTTACACCTAGGGCCGCGAAAGGGCCGAAAGATGCCTCGTGGGTCCCTAAGTTGGAAAATTAGTTGTTGATCGAGTCCTGGTTATTTTGTTTGTTGTTTCCCCAATGTTGTTTTCTTTTCCTCAAACCAAGTTTAAAACCCTGGAGTCTGTACTATTGCTATTTTGTTTGAAGTAATGTGTAATAGCAAATTTTGATAATGAAATTAAGTGACTCCGGAAGAATTTCTATGTGTCTTTACTTTATGGCAGAACTACGCCTGGTCTGATTCACGCGGGGACGTGATACGTAGGCAATCCCCATAAGATTCGACCGCTTTTAATAAATAAAGAAAATGTAAATAAAATAAAACGCGGGGTTTCACAGAATACTCTAAAAAGAGACGAATGAACAAACCGGGATGACGCATGTGGTTTGAAGCAAAGCATGTAGAAACGGTTAACTGCCTAGGTGCATTGCATCCTCTATGTTTTATGATCAGATCTGTTAAGCTCTAACACTAACAAAGTTTGTTGTTGTCTGATATCCAGACAGTTAATTGTTAAAGAATTCTGGCAACACATTCATACCAAACCAGATCTAAAGGACCGGTAGCAACAAGCATGACCACTTCTGAGAATAGCAATGAGGAAGAAAGGCCAATGAGCCAGTTGCTAAAAGAGGCAATGGAAAAGATTGAAAGGATGGGACTAGAGATGCATGCAATGCAGCTAGCCCTGGCCAAAACGCAAAAAAGCCCTGAGACACTGGGGAAGGTACCGGAGTACCCTCACTCTGGCCCTTCCTCAAGCCGCCCAAACCCCCTATATCAACAAGAAAGAAGCCCTCATGATTCCCAAGCTCCACCACCCCATCAACCTCTCCCAACATCCAATATTCCCATTTTTGTGGGACCTGCATCAGCCCCTTTGCAGCGAACGACCAGTGAGCCATTGTTCCAGGCTCACGATACACAATACTATCCCCCTGAGCCTACCTTCCACGCACCGGAACCACAGGTTTACAATCCCCATTTGGAAGTACCGGCAGAGGTTGAGAAGCCGGTTAAGGCCCCTGAACAGGATGAAGTGTTAAGAAAGTTCAAAAGCCTGGAGCAATCCTTCAGAAACTTGCACGGGCTGGGCAATCAAGTCAGCGTGGCATACAAAGATCTGTGCCCTTTCCCAGATGTCCAACTCCCGGCTGGGTTCAAGATGCCCAAGTTTGATTTATATGAAGGGCACGGTGATCCCATGGCACATTTGCGGGGATTCTGTAGCAAAATGAGAGGGGCAGGAGGCAAGGATGAGCTTTTGATAGCTTACTTCGGCCAAAGTCTGAGCGGATCTGCACTGGAATGGTATACCAGGCAGGATTTCAGCAGGTGGTACACGTGGGATGATCTGGCACAGGCTTTTGCAGGTCATTTCCAGTACAATCTAGAGATAGTCCCCGACCGTCTCACATTATTGAGAACTGGGAAGAAACCCGGGGAAAGTTTTCGCGAGTTCGGATTCCGCTGGAGAGAACAAGCAGCTAGAGTCGATCCTCCCATGAGAGAGGGAGAAATGGTAGACTACTTTTTGCAGACATTGGATCCAACCTACTTTGGTCACTTGGTGACAACGGTTGGAAAATCTTTCAACGAGGTGGTCAAAATAGGGGTCATGATAGAAGAAGGTTTGAGGTCGGACAAGATCTTAAACTATTCGGCACTTAAGGCCACAACCCAGGCTATTCAAAGCGGCACGGGAGGTGCGCTAAGAAGAAAGAAAGAAGAGGTTGCCACGATCGAGGCAGGCAGTTGGTCCAGGGCTGGCAGGCCACACTACAACCAACCCAGGCCTCACAGGTCAAACTACCCATACAACCCACCACAAAATTTCTATCCACCTCGAGAACCACATTGTTCCGTACACCAAGCCCAGGTATACACTCAGCCTCCGGTTCGCCCACAATGGCGCGCACCGGCTCCCCAGAACATATATGCACCACCACAAAACACTTACCCTCCACCAAGGGCATATAGAAATCCTTCAGGGGCAGGTTTCCGGGGAAATCCAGATGCCAGAAATGACAGGTTGCGGAAGCAAAGAACCTTCACCGAACTGGGAGAAACCTACACCGCTGTGTTCCACAAGCTGCGGCAATTAGGTTTGGTTAGTCCCGTCCATACTCGGGAACCAAATCCCCCGCCTCAGAATTTGGATCGTTCAATCAGTTGTGAATACTGTTCAGGGATGCTTGGGCACGATACCGAGAAGTGTTGGAAGTTAAGGCATGCCATACAGGATCTTATTGACACCAATAAGATCGAGGTCCAGACACCGGAGGCTCCTAACATCAACCAAAACCCGCTGCCAGCGCACCACGAAGCTCACATGATTGAGTTGGTGTGTGAGGGAGGTGAATTAAGAAAACCCTCACAAACAGTGATGATGATCCAAGCTGCCCCAAAAGAAGTCTTAACCAGTGGAGGAACAAATGTACAGTCGCAGGGAGAAGGCGTCAAGCCGGTAGTAATATGGGGGAAGAACCCGTCCGCCATAGCAAGCAAACCCGAGCCAAGCAAGTTGGTAATACCAGGGATCCTGCCCACACCGGCAGTCATGTTGAAAGGGGTATGTAGAGAACGGGTGACCATAAAGCCGGTGGTCCAACTGCCAATGCTTGACAGCAGGGCTGTGCCCTGGAAATATGAAAAAGCAGTGGTGACATACCAAGGAAAACAGGTGGAAGAAGTCAGTTGTGAAGCGCAAGGGCTGACTCGATCAGGTCGATGCTTTGCTCCGGTGGAGTTAAGAAAAATAAACCCAGTGGCAACCAAGAAGCCAGTGTCAGAAGAAGAAGCTGAAGACTTCCTGAGGAAGATGAAAGTACAAGACTATTCTGTGGTTGAGCAGCTGAGAAAAACACCTGCCCAGATCTCACTATTGTCATTACTCCTCCATTCCGAGGAACATCGTCGGGCCCTGTTAAAGATATTGAACGAGGCTCATGTACCCAGTGAGATTTCTGTAAACCACCTGGAAACCATTGCTAGCAAGATTTTCGAGGTGAACAGAGTGACATTCTCAGATGATGACCTGCCGGTGGAAGGTACGGAGCACAACAAAGCTCTATACCTAGCTGTCAAATGTGAAGACTCGGTGGTAACCCGAGTATTGGTGGATAACGGCTCAAGCGCCAATATTTGTCCATTGTCCACCTTGGACCAGTTAAAAATTGACCGTGGAAGAATCCGGGAGAATAGCATCTGTGTCCGAGGGTTTGACGGAAACGGAACAGCCACTGTGGGGGATGTTGTACTTGAACTAACCATTGGACCGGTCCTGTTTACCATGGAATTCCAGGTATTGGACGCCACAGTATCTTACAACTTGCTGTTAGGACGACCCTGGATTCACGCAGCTAAAGCGGTGCCTTCCACCCTACATCAGACAGTGAAGTTCGAGTGGGAAAGACAAGAGGTCGTGTTGCACGGTGAGGATACAACATGCACCATGGGCGGAACCATTGTGCCTTTCATAGAGACCACTGATGACAAGGGTCCTTGGGTCTACCAGATTCTCGATACAGGGTCGGCCAACAAAATCTCTGAAGGAGAAATCATCCCGCACCCTAGGGTAGCTGCCGCAACAGTCATGATGGTATCAGAGATGCTGGGTAACGGATTTGTGCCGGGAAAAGGCCTGGGAGTTGAACTTCAAGGGATAGTCCAACCTGTCTCCCTTCCTAAGAATCTGGAAACTTTCGGGTTGGGGTTCAAACCAACCGCAGCAGACAGGAAGCAAGCACGAAAAATGAAGAAGAGAGTCTGGTTTCTGCCTAAACCAGTGCCACGCCTCTCAAGGTCTTTTGTTAAAGCTAGTGCCAAGGGGTCAGCAATCCCAAAGATTCGAGGACCTTTGATCGGAATAAATGAAGACCTCAATCAGAGTTTTGAAAGGTTATTTGCGGATGTCAGTATGGTGGAAGCTGGAGAGGGTTCCAGCAGAGCAGAGATACAATTCGTGGGGCCTGAGGCCAAGACCAACAATTGGACGGTTACTCCTCTTCCTGTCCGAGGGGAGTCTTGGTAGTAGGCTTTGATTAATGTTTTGTTTGTTTGTTTGTTTGATCGGATTATTCAAGGGTGTAATCCCAATTTTACTTTCGTTTTGTAAAAGTGTGAACCCTTTTTATCCTGCAAATTTAATAAAGTTCTTTTCTTTTGTCCCATTTTAATTTCTGGTTTTGTTCTTTTTCTTTCTGAACAGTTCTCTTTTTACTGGTCCTAATGACATGGCATGCACAGCGGATCTTCGACCTAGTCTAATAAATCAATCTGAATCTGACTCAACAATGCAAGAGGTCGTTTGTGATAATGAATCCGAATGTGACGAAGGAGAAGCCTTCGAAGAAATAAATCGAGAACTGTGCCAATTTGAAGAGAAACCCAAGCCTAACCTAAATGACACTGAGGCTGTGAACCTAGGAGACGCTGATATCATCCAAGAGACCAAAATTAGCATCCACATTGAGCCAAATGTCAAAGCAGAATTGATCGAAACTCTCAGGGAATTCAAAGATGTTTTTGCATGGTCATATGATGATATGCCTGGATTGAGCACCAACTTAGTGGTTCACAAATTGCCCACTGACCCGGCATACCATCCGGTCAAGCAAAAACTAAGGAAATTTAAAACAGAAATGAGTGTAAAGATCAAAGAAGAAGTGATTAAGCAGTTGCAATCGAAGGTCATTCGGGTCACTCGGTATCCCGAGTGGCTGGCCAATGTGGTACCAGTCCCAAAGAAGGACGGAAAAATCAGGGTGTGCGTCGACTACCGCAACCTCAACAAAGCGAGTCCCAAGGACAATTTCCCGTTACCCAACATTCATATCTTGATCGATAACTGCGCTGGGCGCGAGATCGGATCCTTTGTGGATTGCTATGCGGGATATCATCAGATCCTAATGGACGAAGAGGATGCTGAGAAGACAGCGTTTATTACGCCATGGGGAACCTACTGCTATCGGGTAATGCCGTTCGGTTTAAAGAACGCTGGGGCAACGTACATGCGAGCAATGACTGCTGTGTTTCATGACATGATACACAAAGAAATAGAGGTGTACGTCGATGATGTGATCATCAAATCTTGGCGTCAGGAGGACCATGTGGCAGACCTAAGGAGATTTTTCCAAAGACTCCGGAGGTATGATATCAAGCTTAACCCGGCCAAATGCGCATTCGGGGTTCCATCAGGAAAGTTGCTAGGATTCATCGTCAGTCGACGGGGGATTGAGTTAGACCCATCCAAAATTGAATCCATCCGAGACTTGCCACCGCCAAGGAACAAAACAGAGGTAATGAGTTTGCTGGGTAGACTCAATTACATCAGCAGGTTCATCGCTCAACTCACAGCAACTTGTGAGCCCATATTTCGGCTACTGAGAAAGGATGCTGCAGAAGGTTGGACGACAGAGTGTCAAGAGGCTTTCGACCAAATCAAAGGGTATCTGTCTAATCCACCCGTGTTGGTCCCACCTAAGCCCGGGAAACCCCTAATCCTTTACCTGACAGTCTTGGAAAATTCATTTGGTTGTGTACTGGGGCAACATGATGACACAGGAAGGAAGGAGCAGGCCATCTACTATCTTAGCAAGAAATTCACAGTGCATGAGGTCAAGTACACTCAACTCGAGAAAACATGCTGCGCCCTAACTTGGGTAGCTCAGAAGTTGAAGCACTACCTGTCTTCATATACTACTTATCTCATATCCCGCTTGGACCCATTGAAGTATATCTTTCAGAAACCTATGCCCACGGGAAGGTTGGCAAAGTGGCAAATTCTGCTCACAGAGTTTGATATCATCTACGTAACGAGGACGGCCATGAAAGCCCAGGCACTGGCAGACCATTTGGCAGAGAATCCCGTTGACGAAAAATACGAGCCCTTAAGAACGTATTTTCCTGACGAAGAGGTGATGCACACGACTGATTTGGAATTACCTGAGGAACCGGGTTGGAAGCTTTTCTTCGATGGAGCTGCAAACGCAAAAGGAGTTGGAATAGGAGCAGTACTCATTTCTGAAACAGGACGGCATTATCCTGTTACGGCTCAACTGCGCTTCTATTGCACCAACAATATGGCCGAATATGAGGCTTGCATTTTGGGTCTGCGCTTGGCTGCTGACATGGATGTCCAAGACGTCTTGGTCTTGGGAGACTCGGACCTCTTGGTACATCAAATTCAGGGTGAATGGGAAACACGAGATCTAAAGCTCATACCATACCGACAATGCTTGCATGATCTGAGCAAGCAATTTCGATCGGTGAAGTTCAAACACATCCCGAGAGTTCACAATGAGGTTGCAGATGCCTTAGCCACCTTAGCATCAATGTTGCACCACCCTGACAAAATGTATGTTGATCCTCTACACATCCAGGTCCGTGATCAGCACGCCTACTGCAATGCCATAGAAGAAGAAGCGGATGGCGAACCCTGGTTTCATGATATCAAAGAATACCTCAGGATGGGGATATATCCAGAACATGCCTCGGGAGACCAAAAAAGAGCCCTTCGGCGTTTGTCGAATGGTTTCTTCCTCAGTGGAGGAGTATTGTACAAAAGAACCCCGGATTTGGGATTGTTGAGATGCGTAGATGCCAGTCAAGCAATGACGGTCATGGAAGAGGTACATGCGGGAGTTTGTGGGCCACACATGAGCGGATATATATTGGCAAGAAAGATCCTTCGAACAGGGTGTTATTGGCTAACCATGGAACACGACTGTATCACTTTCGTAAGGAAATGCCATCAGTGCCAGATACATGGAGATTTGATTCATTCTCCGCCAACAGAGTTACATACGATGTCAGCACCCTGGCCGTTTGTAGCATGGGGCATGGATGTCATTGGGCCCATCGAGCCAGCAGCGTCCAACGGTCATAGGTTCATTCTAGTGACCATTGATTACTTCACCAAATGGGTTGAGGCTAAAACCTTCAAGTCGGTAACCAAGAAGGCGGTGGTGGACTTTGTTCACTCCCATATCATCTGCAGATTTGGGATCCCAAAAGTGATCATCACGGATAACGGTGCGAATCTTAATAGCAGCCTGATGAAAGAGGTATGCCAACAATTCAAGATTACACACCGCAATTCCACCCCATATCGTCCTAAGGCAAATGGAGCAGTCGAAGCAGCCAATAAGAATATCAAGAAGATACTGCGAAAAATGGTAGAAGGGTCCAGACAGTGGCACGAGAAATTGCCCTTTGCTTTGTTGGGTTACCGCACTACCGTCCGGACTTCCATAGGCACAACTCCTTATTTGTTGGTATATGGGACTGAGGCCGTGATACCAGCGGAGGTCGAAATTCCGTCCCTCCGAATTGTCGCTGAAGCCGGGATTGGTGATGATGAATGGGTCAAAGCTCGATTGGAACAGTTGAGCCTGATAGATGAGAAAAGATTGGCAGCAGTGTGCCATGGTCAGCTGTACCAGAAGAGAATGGCAAGATCGTATAATAAAAAGGTGCGCCCCAGGAAGTTTGAAGTAGGGCAGCAGGTATTAAAGAAGATCCTCCCACATCAGGTCGAGGCAAAAGGCAAATTCGCCCCAAATTGGCAAGGGCCTTATGTCGTGACCAGAATATTGTCCAACGGTGCTTTGTGTTTAACAGATGTCGAAGGTAGATGTGTCGACATGGCTATCAATTCAGATGCAGTCAAGAGATATTATGCGTAATTTCTTTAATTATGGCAATTTTTGGTTTATTTGTTTGTATTTGGCATTTGATGGATAATGAGATGACGGAGGCAATTCTTTCTTCTATCCAAACACTGTTTAACCCTTGCTTCCCCCTTTGAGCCTTAAGTAATTCTTTCATACCCCTCTTTTGGAATCACTAATGGAAAGGACATGAAAAAAAAAAAAAAAAAAAAGAAGATAAAATCATAAGAAATACAAAACCGTGGGAACTACGTTTGACCTGATTCCTCAAAGAGGATACGTAGGCGCCTCACGGCTCGGTCATAGTATGCATCATAATAAATATAGGATGCATAATGTACATAGTGTGCGTAATAGGCACAACGTGCGTAACGCACATAGCGCAACATAAGTATAAATAATAAATTCCCCAAGCAAGAAAACTGGGGCAGAAGTTATGTTTTAAAATTCCAACAAAGGTTCGATTCCAAAAGTTGTAGCACATCACCCATCAAATTATTTTCATTTCTTTCATAGCCTTTCTTTAACCCCACACCAAAACCAATATCAACGTCCAAAAGACCTCCCGATCAATGTTCAAGAGATGTCGAGTCAGGCGAATAAGACCGAGAATAATACACCAAGCCCCAGCAAAGAAGAGGATCGTAAGATTGGGAACGAATTGATAGTCAAAGGGATCTCCAGAAAAGAGGGTCGTATCTACAACACCCCGATTCCTCGAAAGAAATAAAATGAGAGAGTCTCATCGGTGAAAACCTTCGCAGGCACCGAGAGGCGATGTAAGATGAGGGATATGAAATGAGAGAGTCTTATTGGTGAAAACCTTCACAGGCACCATAAGGCGCCGGGAGATGAGAGAAAAGAGAGAGTCTCATTAGTGAAAACCCCTCGAAGGGCACTATGGGGCGGCAAGACAGATCAGCAAAGCCACCACATTCGCAACAAGATGAACATCCATCTATCATCCCCAGCAAGTCAGACCATCGGACAAATCGATTGATACAAATAGACTGGGTCGGGAATCTATGGTGCACGTCGTGATCACGGGGACCAGTTGTGTCCTCCAGATAAGTTCTTTGGATTGTCTCCTCCCACAAAATATTGGTTCAGAAAGTTCTTCTTTTTCCATGTCTTTATTTCTTTTCCTAAACTGTGTCTTGAAAGGATTTTTCAAAGCTTACTACCAGAAACCAAAGGAGAATTCATCCAATGCAGGATGATACAAACAGTCTTAAAGGCCGGTCCCAGGCAATGCAGGGATTGTGCCCGGAAATTTTGGAAGAAGTAAGCTCCAAAAGGGAGTGTTTTCGGGAGTTAGAAGCAGACTCCCACATCATGTGTTTAAAGAGAAAGCAGAAAAGGGGATAAATTGAAAACCAATCCCCAGCAGGCTAGAGACCCCCAACAGGCAACTTTACCTGCCAACCAATTATGGGGACAAAGAGCAAGAAAAGGGGAAGAGAGAAAAATTGCTCGCCAGAAAGGCACCCTCTACCACCACGATTAAAACTGACTAAATCCTTTTGTCTTTTGCAGGAGAGCAAAGAATTGATGACGGCAACAAGATGCAATGCCATGGAAGTTACCAAAAACCGGGGCAGAAAATTTTCTGCCGATTGTCGAAAATTTTCTCGGAAGAACGGGGAAACAATTTCAATACATTTAAGTTCTAGGTCGCCCACCAGTATAATGCGGGAATACATTTAAGTTCTAGGTCGCCCACCAGTATAATGCGGGAATACATTTAAGTTCTAGGTCGCCCACCAGTATAATGCGGGAATACATTTAAGTTCTAGGTCGCCCACCAGTATAATGCGGGAATACATTTAAGTTCTAGGTCGCCCACCAGTATAATGCGGGAATACTTTTAAGTTCTAGGTCGCCCACCAGTATAATGCGGGAATATTTTTAAGTTCTAGGTCGCCCACCAGTATAATGCGGGAATACATTTTAAGTTCTAGGTCGCCCACCAGTATAATGCGGGAATACTTTTAAGTTCTAGGTCGCCCACCAGTATAATGCGGGAATACTTTTAAGTTCTAGGTCGCCCACCAGTATAATGCGGGAATACTTTTAAGTTCTAGGTCGCCCACCAGTATAATGCGGGAATACTTTTAAGTTCTAGGTCGCCCACCAGTATAATGCGGGAATACTTTTAAGTTCTAGGTCGCCCACCAGTATAATGCGGGAATACTTTTAAGTTCTAGGTCGCCCACCAGTATAATGCGGGAATACTTTTAAGTTCTAGGTCGCCCACCAGTATAATGCGGGAATACATTTAAGTTCTAGGTCGCCCACTAGTATAATGCGGGAATATATTTAAGTTCTAGGTCGCCCACCAGTATAATGCGGGAATACTTTTAAGTTCTAGGTCGCCCACCAGTATAATGCGGGAATACATTTAAGTTCTAGGTCGCCCACCAGTATAATGCGGGAATACATTTAAGTTCTAGGTCGCCCACCAGTATAATGCGGGAATACATTTAAGTTCTAGGTCGCCCACCAGTATAATGCGGGAATACATTTAAGTTCTAGGTCGCTCACCAGTATAATGCGGGAATACATTCAGCTCTAGATTTTGGAATCAGTCACCCCACCTGAAGACGGAAGGGTACAACAGAGATCCCCAAACGGGAAATAATGAAACCCCCAGCATCAAGAAGCAGACAACTGCAGAGGCAAGCGCGCAATTCAAAAGGAAAAAGGAACGCGTCTCAAAAGAGCAGTTTGAGAACGCTATGGCATGCCCAACATAACAATTCTGATGAAAAGCCATACCACTGAGGAAACCATTGAAAGATTTAAAGAAGAAAGTCGTATCCCCAGCGGATCAAGCAAAGTGACGAAAACTGGCATTCAAACGTCAGCAAAGGACCAACATCATCTCCCAAAGGCACAAGATAAAGGCATCGGAGGAAAGCGATAGCCGACAAGAAAGCGAGGCAACAAGAACAAATCGAAGATGGATGAGACTTCAGGATCCTTAGTTTAGCTTAGCTTCTTGTTTTTCCTTTTAGAGCAATGTAATAGGGAGATCGGTTGAGCAATAGCATCCTACAGCAGCGTACAACAGCGCACAACAACAGCAAGCAATACAGTCACATGGTAGTCCCAGCTACCAAAATTTCCCGAACTACATTGACCTGATTCCTGTTTCAGCCCAGGATATGTAGGAAACCTCCGAAGCAAAGGTTCGGTCAAATCTTTTTCAAAAATGCTTCACACGGAGTATTCGGACGGGCAAAAATCGCTCGCTTTATCTTTGCGCGAAAACCCTTCGTGTTCTCCGTGCAAAGAGGGGCAGCTGTAAGCACGTGATTTTTGCTTTACGGACAATCGCTCCAAAAGAAAATAAAAATAGTGACAAATGGTTTCATTGTACAAATTGTTCGAGTTTTCATGTGTTGTTAGTCATTTGTGGATCTGTCCATTTTTGCATTTAATCATTAACAAACAAAATACAAAATATATGTATTAGGATGGTTAAACCATAATTCGGTCAGTAAAAGAAAATTCAAAAAAATATATATGTGCACCGTTCGCCCTAGGCTTTTAGCTAACCTACGTAAATATTTTTGTGATAATTGTGTTAAAATGTTGCATTGTTGTTTAATTCCGTTACCTTATTATTTGTTATTTTTATTTTTATTTTGTTTAAAAGAAAAGAAAAAATAATAAGAAAGAAAACAAAAGCAAAAGAGTAGGGAAAATCGGTTTGGGCCAAGAAATGAAACAAAAATAGGCCCAAGACCAGGACACAGATCCAGTCCAAACACAGGCTGCCCGGACACGTCCCAAACGACGTCGTATCAGCGCCTCAATCTGAGCCGTTGATTCATGGCAATCAAACGGTCCAATACAGCCCCTGCTAAGTCGAAACGACGTCGTTTCAGGCAAGTTAATCTGGGCCGTTCATTCCCATTGATCCAACGGATCCAGGCCTTCCTCTAAACCCGTCAACATGACCCGATCCAATCCCCTACCCGGTCATAACCCACTATCATCTCCCGAACGACGTCGTCCCTCCTCAATGGTTAGATCCTGGCCCTTGATCTCAATTGATCCAATGGCCAGGATCTAAACCCTCAATACATATATAAACCTAACCCCCTTACCCCACGCCCCAAGCCACACCCCCCCCTCGGCCACTATTCACCATCTTCCCCAGGCTCCCTTTCCTCTCAAACCCTAGCAGCCTAGGTTTCCCACCATAAGCCTGGCAACCACAGTTCCGATGACCACCAAAATAACACCCCCGATGCACCCGACCATCCTGAACACGAATCCACTAACCACAAGCCTCGAATCACTTCCGTTCGTCTCGAATCTTCGTTTGAAGATTTGAGTCGAACCTGGACCTATGCCAAACCACCCCATCTTCATGCTAGACACTCTCCTGACCTTCCTCGTGACCAAACCAAACTTGGTTTGGTCCGAATCTACCCACAACTCCCAAAAATCCAGATCTGGAAATCCAGACTTTTGAAACACATGCACCTGGGGAACCCGGCCAGTTTTGACATAAGGTTTGAGGTCTAATAGACCTTAACCAAGGTGTTCTCATGTGAGAACACCCTGATTAAGGTTTGTTCGGCCTCAAAAGTTCGAAGTCGAGTTTGATTTGGGTCTGTTTGGTTTAAACGTTTTGGTAAGTTTTCCGTTCTTTTGTTTTTATTTCCAAATAAGTTGTCAGCATATCTCTTTGTGTTTGTTTGTTATTTTTGTTATTTTTCATCCAGATTTCTTTCATCTCTGTAAAGACCTTTTATTTGGTCGTTAGTCTTCTGTTTGTATTCTGAATGTGCTCTGTGATGAACCTGTTCGATTAGATTGTTCGTCAAATGAATAAACTTATATAGGTTCCCAGTTATTTAACACAGAATTGTCTGATGCCCTTTAGGTCCCTAAAACGTATTATTTATGTGAGCGATCGATTATTACCTGCTATAATTAGTATAGTCGACTCGATAAATGTCGTCGATTAGTTTTCTATAACTAATGAATCGAAGGAGCTAGGATTTTCACATAACTAATTAAACTCGGACACTGGCTGGATGACCTAGTAATGTTTGAAATAGTCTGTTGGCATTAAAAATGACTAAAAGGGTTCAGTCTAGGCAGTCCTGAGCTCGAGCTTTCATCAGTGCAAAAAATGCCCTAATGCTGCAATAGGCAGGGGCAGTAATAATCAAGGTTGACAGGGGTATTCTGGGGTGTTAAAAAGAACAGAAATAATTAGTTTAAATGAGCTGACAAGTAGGGTACTAATTTGGGATTAAACTAATACCAATGGGGAACAAGACACAAGGGTATGGGGCTTAAAATGAATAAACAAATGAGCCCATAATTCTGGATTAAACAAAAATCAGGCGTGGGAAATAAAGGGGGCTGACACCAAGCATGCTGAGCATGGGCTTAAAGAGTATGGGCATTCTGCCAATTGGCAGGCAGGGCAGCTCAGCTGTAATGGTGCATTTGGCCTATAAATAGGCCATTTGATAACTAAAACAGGGGCTGAAGTTTAAGGGTCTTAGGCTGGACTTTTAGCTTTCAGAGAGGGAAAAACAAAGGGCTGGAAAATTTGTAGTCTAAAGAGAGGTCTGGTGAGTTCAAAGAAAACTGAAAAACATAAGTTAGTTTCCAATAAACACTGCAACCAAACACTGCCTGAAAGTTGTATAAGAGTGCATATTGGTCAAGCTGTCTTGGCCAAGTTCTTGGTTTGCATTGGTTGAGCTGTTTCTGGTTATTGAATTGGTAGTGTTGCTGCATTGAATACTCTGTTGTTGCTGTTGTTTCATCCTTCTTTTCTGGGTTCATTGGTTTGGTACTCGACTATTTGTTGGTCCTCTTTGTTCTGGGAAATATTGTTGGTCGTCTGAGGTTTGTGGAAAACATTTGGTTTGGTTTGTTGCTGTGCTGTTGCTGTGTATCTGCTGCTGCTGTGTTTGTGGCATACTGCCCAACTGATCATTCCTTCTTCTTTTGTCTCTCTATACCAGGTACATGACTAATACTCTGTCAAATGTAATTGGAAAGTTGAGCATGAATACAAAAGAAAAGACCTGAAGAGTGACTTTTATACATAAATTGTTACATTAGACATCATGTACTGTATAATGATTTTCATTTTTGTTTGGACAATAGAAACAGCCTACATACTAAGTATATCAATGTAGGTTAACGAATGCTAGCCTTGTATGTACACTGCTAAGTGAGAATACGCCCAGTGTAACAAGTTATATTTCAAACTTAGTCTGATGGTATAGTATATTCTCTAATGTAGGCCAAATAGGAAAGCTATCCATTTTAGTTAAAGTTCTTTCTCCTTCTGCCATATTGTCCCATAAACTGATAAACTCATTTTCACAAAATAAAGAATCAGTCCAGGGCCTCAACCTCATGAAGGTCGAGCCCAAATCGAAGCAAACTAAGTAGGCCCGCGTAGAACAGGCGAAGGCCCAGGTCTGGCCCATCGCGCATGGGCTGGATTTGGGCCCAGAATTGTTTGTTCGGCTGATTGCATATACAGCCCCATTTCTGAATTTTTTTTAGCTTTTCTGAATGTCATTACAAATAGCTTGCAAGCATTTCATTAATTGGGACTATATACTGTTTTTAATTGATAAGGACAAACGCGATAAGAAACGTAGTTGCTATAGGATAACCTTTTAAAATAAGAATGAGATGAGCCTCGCCAAATAAAATACAAATTGCGGGGCCCTCAGTAAATATTTGCTTTAAAAAATTGTTTAGACTTCGGGATGGACCGTTTAGTAAAATTCCACGGTCCTACCCAAAAATAAACACGCTAGTCGCTTTAGGCGCGCCTTTAATAATATAATTTCCTTAAACTCGGGCGCACATTGATGCGACCCAAATCAAAATCTCAACGGAGTCAAAGTGTGTCGACGACCACGGGTACATTGATTGTAGCGCGGTTCGAGATACATTTTCACAACGTTGCAATTCTTGATAAAAGTAACAGCAAATGATAAAAGCGGTTGAAAGATAAAATTTGCACATAAGTTCATATTGTATTTAAAATCAGACAAATAAGCCAAATATGACAGTTGAGCGACCGTGCTAGAACCACGGAACTCGGGAATGCCTAACACCTTCTCCCGGGTTAACAGAATTCCTTATCCGGATTTCTGGTGCGCAGACTGTAATATAGAGTCACTCTTTCCTCGATTCGGGATTAAAATTGGTGACTTGGGACACCCTAAATCTTCCAAGTGGCGACTCTGAAATAAATAAACCAATCCCGTTTCGATTGTCCTTTAATTGGAAAAAACTCCCCCTGCGCCCCCGGGCGCGGAATGAGGAGGTGTGACAGTAGCCCCACCTGAAGACGGAAGGTTACAACAGAGAGCCCCAAGCAGGAAAAACAATAAAATCCCCAGCGCCAAGAAGCAGAAGTCTGCCAAAGCAAGGTCACATTCAAAAGCAAGAAAGAACGCGTCTCAGAAGAAGCAGTTCGGAAACATTGTAGCATGCACAGTATGACGATACTGATGAAGAGACATACCTGAAGAAACCAGTGGAAGATTTAAAGAAGAAAGCCATGTTCCCAGCAAATCAAACAAAGTGATGAAAACTGGCATTCAGAAAGGCGGTGGGCCAGAATCATCTCCCAAAGTCACAAGATAAAGGCATCAGAGGAAAGCGTTAGCCGACAAGAAAGCAAGGCAACAAGAACAAGTGGAAGATGGATAAGATTTCAGGATCCTCAGTTTAGCTTAGCTTCTTGTTTTCCTTTTAGAGCAATGTAATAGGGAGATCGTTTGAGCAGTGGCATCCTACAGCAGCATACAACAGCGCACAACAACAGCAAACACTACAGTCACACGGAAGTCCCAGCTACCAAAATTTCCCGAACTACATTGACCTGATTCCTGTTCAGCCCAGGATATGTAGGGAACCTCTGAAGCAAAGGTTCGGTCAAATCTTTTTCAAAAAATGCTTCACACGGAGTATTCGGACGGGCAAAAATCGCTTGCTTTATCTTTGCGCGAAAACCCTTCGTGTCTTCGTGCAAAGAGGGGCAGCTGTAAGCACGTGATTTTTGCTTCACGGATGATCACTCCAAAAGAAAATAAAAAATAGTGACAAATGGCTTCGCTGCACAATTTTTCGATCTTTCCGTAACATGTGTTGTTGGTCATTTGTGTGTCTGTCCATTTTGCATCCAGTCACTATCAAACAAAAATACAAAAACTATGTGTCGGTAAAAGAAAATTCAAAAAAAATATATATATGTGTGCATCGTTCGTCCTAGGCTTTTAGCTAACTTACTTAAATATTTTTTGTGATAATTGTGTTAAAATGTTGCATTGTTGCTTAGTTTTAATTTCGTTATTTTATTATTTGTTATTTTTATTTTTGTTTTAAAAGAAAAGTGAAATTAGAAAACAAAAGGTGAAAGAAATTGGTTTGGGCCAAAAGAAATTAAACAAAATAATAGGCCCAACCAGCACTCAGACCCAGTCCAAGTCCGGCTGCCCAGGCCTCTTCCGAAACGACGCCGCATCATGCGTCTGATCTGGGCCGTTCAAGCTCTCGATCCAACGGCTCAGGACCTCTATCAGTAACCCGGTTCAAAACCCGACCCAGGAACCAATCCGATCCAACCCCTCACTTAAACCAAACGACCCCGTTTAAATACCAAACGACCCCGTCTCATTTTTCACCATTAGATCCAAGCCGTTGAGATCATTTGATCTAACGGCTCAGATCCAATCCCCTACTCCGTATATAAACCTTCCCTTACACCCCACGCCCCCTATACCAACCCCACCCTTCACTCGTCCCCTTCCCTAAGCTCTGAAACCCCAAACCCTAACGCCGCCCTAGTTCCCCTTTCACCAGAAGCCGGCGGCACGAACGCCGGTGACCACCCCCTTCACACCCCTAAAGCATCCAACCACCCTGAACACGAATCCACTAACCACGAACCTCGAATCACCTCCTATCGTCTCGAATCTGGATTTGAAGATTCGAGACAAAACTCGATCTACACCAAACCTCACCATCTTTGTATCAGACACTCCCCTGACCTTCCTCGTGACCAAACCAAGCTTGGTTTGGTCCGAATCTACCCACAACTCCCTAAAAATCAGATCTGGAAATCCAGACCTTAGAACACATGCACCTGGGGAATCTGGCCGGCCTTGACAAGGGTTTGAGGTCTAATAGACCTTAATCAAGGTGTTCTCATGTGAGAACACCCTGATTAAAGTTTGTTCGGCCTCAAGAGTTCGAAGTTGAGTCTGATTTGGGTCCGTTTTGATTTCAAACATTTCGGTAAGTTTTCTTTTCTTTTGTTTAGTCCTAATTGAGTTGTCAGCATGATTTGTTGTGTGATTGTTTGTTTGGTCTGTTACTTTGTCTGTTTTCTTCCATCTCTAGCAAAGACCTTTTATTTGGTCGATCGATTTTCTATGTGTGTATTCTAAATGTACTCTGTGATATACATGTGCGTCAATTAGTTTAGTCGTCAAATGAATTAATTCATATAGGCCCAGTAATTAACCAAGTTGTCCGAAGCCCTTTAGGTCCCTGTATGTGTTGTCTATTTGAACGACTGATTATTACCTGTTATAATTAGTATAGTCGACTCAATAAATGTCGCCGATTAGTTTTCTATAACTAATAAATCGAATGAGCTAATAATGTCGCATGACTAATTGAACTTTGCCACTGACTGAATGCCCCAGCATTGTTTGAAATGGTCTGTTTGCATTGTAAAACTGACTGAAAAGGGTTCAATCCAGGCAGTCTTGAGTTTGAACTTTCATCAGTTCAAAAATGCCCTGATACTGCAATAGGCAGGGGCAGTATTAATCAAGGTTAACAAGGGCATTCTGGGGTGTTGAAAAAGACAGAAAAGATTAGTATAAATGGGCTGACAAGTAGGGTACTAATTTAGGATTAAACTAATACCAATGGGGAACAAGACACAAGGGTATGGGGCTTAAATTGAATAATAAAATGATGTCCATAACTCCTGATTAAACAAAACCAGGCGTGGGGAACAAAAGGGGCTGGCACCAAAGATGCTCAGACATGGGCTTTAAAGAGTATGGGCAGGCTGCAAGTTGCAGATGAGGGCAGCCTAGCTGCATTAAGTCTTTGGCTTATAAATAGGCCATTTGATAACTTAAAGGGGCTGGACTTTTAGTCTTCAGAAAAAAAGAGAGAAAAGGCTGGAATTTTAGTCTTAAAGCTGAAACTTTAAAGAAAGGTTTACTGAGTTTAAAGAAAGCTGAAAAACATAAGTTAGTTTCCAAATAGATTGTAACCAAACACTGCCTGAAAGTTGTATAAGAGTGCATATTGGTCAAAGCTGTCTTGGCCAAGTTCTGTTGCTTGCATTGGCTGAGTTGTTTATGGTTGTTGAACTGGTAGTTTTACTGCATTCGAACCCTCAGTTACTGCTGTTATTTCCCTACTCTTTCCTGGGATTGTTGGCTTGGTATTCGACTATCTGCTAGTCCTTGTATTCTGGGAGACATTGTTGGTTATTTGTGGCTGTGGAAAACACTCGGTTTAGTTGATTTGTTGCTGTGTTGTTGCTGTGTATCTGCTGTTGCTATGTTTACTGCATACTACCCAGCTGATCATTCCTTTCTTCTTTGTCTTCTATACCAGGTACACAACCAATGCACTGTCAAATGTAATTGGGAAATTTGAGCATGAATATAAATGAAAGTCGTGAAGAATGTCTTTATACATAGATGGTTACATTAAATATTCATGTAATATGTAATAGTTTGCATTCTTGTTTAGATACTGAAGGTAGCCTGTGTGCCCAGTAGATGTCAATATGTGGTGATTGAATGCTAGTTTGTATATGTAGGTTGATAGATAAAAGGGTCTCAAATGCAGTAGGTTGTATCTTAGGTTTTTTATGGTTAGCATGTCCTTAAAACATAGAACTATCCATGTTAGTTAATTTCATGTCCTTTTGATAAATTGTCTCCTTACAATTGACAAACCATTGCTTTAAAATAAACGGCGCAAGGCTGCACTTCTCAACCTCACGAAGGTCGAGCCCGAATCAAACGAACCCAGCAGCCTTTCATCAGAAAGGCATTGGCCCAGGTCCAGCCAATACCGTGTGGGCTGGGTTTGGGCCCACGGTGCTCGATTAGCTGCCCATGGGCACGGTCATGTTTTCTTATTCTGCAAAGGCACTCGGAATTCCGTTATAATAACCTGCAAGCATGTAATTGAATAGGGTCATTTTTAACCTCAACTAGTAGAGACAAATGCGACAAGAAACGTAGTTGCTATAGGATATCCTGTTAAAATAAAGACGAGATGAGCTTCGACAAACAGAAACGCACAAGATGCGGGGCCCTCGTTAAACGTATATTATCAAAGCATTTAGTTTCCAGGACGGGTTGTTTAGCAAATTTCACAACCCTCCTAAAATAACAATACGTTAGACTCTTTAGGACGCGCCTTAATAAATCTTACCTTCTTAAACCCGGGTGCACATTTATGTGACCCAAATCCAATTCTCAACGGAGTCGAAATGTGTTTCTAATCACGGGTACATTGATTGTGGCGTGGTTCGAGGTGCGTGTCCATGACGTTGCAAATTCATTTTGAAATAAGAATGAGATGAGCCTCACCAAATAAAATACAAATCGCGGGGCCCTCAGTAAATATTTGCTTTAAAAATTGTTTTAGATTTCAGGATGGACCGTTTAGTAAAATTCCACGGTCCTACCCAAAATAAATACGCTAGTCACTTTAGGCGTGCCCTTAATAATTTAACTTCCTTAAACTCGGGTGCACGTTTATGTGACCCAAATCCAAATCTCAACGGAATCAAAGTGTGTCGACGACCACGGGTACATTGACTGTAACGCGGTTCGAGATACATTTTCACAACGTTGCAATTCTTGATAAACACAGTCAATGATAAAAGCGGTTAAAAGTTAAATTTTTGCACATAAGTTCACACTTGTACAAAATCAGATAATCAAGCCGAATATAACAGTTGAGCGACCGTGCTAGAACCACGGAACTCGGGAATGCCTAACACCTTCTCCCGGGTTAACAGAATTCCTTATCTGGATTTCTGGTACGCAGACTTTAACATAGAGTCATTCTTTTCCTCGATTCGGGATTAAAATTGGTGACTTGGGACACCCTAAATTTCCCAAGTGGCGACTCTGAAATAAACAAATAAATCCCCTTTCGATTGTCCTTTAATTGGAAAAAACTCCCTTGTCCCCTCGCGGGTACGGAAAAAGGAGGTGTGACAAGCACCAGGGTAGGCATTCTTTTGAGATCAGGACCAGCTCAAGAACTGACTTGTTGGTGTGACTCCCACTGGGCAGTGTGCCCTAATACTGGAAGGTCGGTAACTGGATATGTGATTAATTTGGAGACTCCTTGATATATTGGAAATCTAAAAAACAACAGACTGTCTCGAGGAGTTCTGCAAAAGCTGAATACAGGAGCATGGCGTCTAGTGTGGCAGAAATCACTTGGTTGTTGGGTCTATTTCAAGAGCTAGGAGTGCCAATTTTACAACCTGTGACAGTCCTCAGTGATAACAAGGTTGCCCTACAAATCGCAACAGATACTATTTTTCATGAATGCACGAAACATATAGAGATCGATTGTCATTTTATTAGAGATAAGATTAAAGTTGTAATCATCAAAACTCAATTCGTGCGTACAAAGGATCAACAGGCTGATCTCTTAACTTAGGCTCTGAGTAGTCCTCAACATGTGTATTTGATGGTCAAGCTAGGAGTGTTCAACGTGTTACACCCTCCAGCTTGAGGGAGAGTATTGTCATATGTGAAGTTGACTGTGTATATATGGAAGTCCAGCTCATATCCAGCTATACAAGAGTCAGTTGTAATTTACAGTTAGTTGGTTATTAGTATTGTTAGTGCACATGTTAGTTTGTTAAGATGACACATGTATATAAATAAACAGATGCTCAATAATAATAGTGATCATTACCTTTCTCAAAAAATATTTTTCTTTTCTCTCTAGAAATTTCCGCCATTGTTACTAACTGTGAAGCAAGCTTCACACAACGTACTCTTTGGGAATCAAGAATTTTGCCAAGAAACCAAAGAAATGTTTTGTAGTGTTATGGCTGATCTCTTGCAGTTGCACAAATTTATACTTTAAAGATGCGAATATATGAAATTAATTCTGCGGCATCACGATTGGAAGAGAATTAGTGGCTTTCGAGTTTTGATGCAAGAAAAGCAGTGATACAGCAAGTTCCTGCTGTTTGTTTTGTTTTCTTAATTTTTTTCTGGCTGTTGTTACTTTTTTATTTACCGTAATTTTTTTTGTCATAACTGTTATGTATTTTTTTTGCTTTATTGAGTCAAGAGTCTTCCGAAAATAACCTCTCTACTTTTATAAAATAAGAGTAAAGTCTGCGTATATACTAACTTCCCCAAGCCTCACTTGTAAGAATACACTTGATATATTGTTGTAATAGCAAGTGCTACAGGGTATTTCCAGAGATTAATGAATGTACATGGCCCCGATTGTTTCCTTTGGAAACAACTTATATATATCTTGAGCTGAATTAAATTAACGAATTATGAGTAAGGTCATAATTTGGATCTCAGAATTATAACGAACTAACCTTTCTTTGCAAAAGAAAACCTCTCTAATAAAACTATTTTCTCTTGTCATAAAACTCTGTACCATTCCCACAACTTACACAGCTAGTCCTTGTATCATTGGCATAGCCAAATGCATGATTAAAAATTGGTGGGTTTAAAATGAGTACGGTCTTATTATATCAATATATTTTATATATATACACACACATAATTCGAACCGAAGTAATTGTTTACCCGTAAAACGATACAATTGAATTTATACGTGGTTTCTAGACAAATGAACTAATTTGATCCTGAAAATAATAAAATAAATAAAAAATTATGTAATACTTAACCTTAAAATAAGGTGAAACAATAGAGATGATAGTCCGGGGAACAAAAAATAAGAAACTGAAATTATATTAAGCTTTGTATAAAATATAATATAAGTTTTCCAGGAAATTCGTGTCCTTTACAATGATAACCAAGCTCGCTATTTATAGATATGTATAGGGAAGGAGGTCCTAGGATCGTGCCCTCCTTTAATATCAATTATGAGGGTCATTGATGAAGATGTAACGGTAGACAAAAATGCCAAATTCTCTATAACGGACCGTTGCTGTTAATTCTGCAAAATATTCCTTATTAAATGCTACCGGGCGCAAGGCATTTAACACACTTTTATGAATATCCCTTCCGGCGACAAACAAAATATCTGCGTTCGGTCTTTGGCCATCCTCATCATAGGTTTCACGTGTCCTTCCTTTAGATGACCACGTGCCATATCATATTTTGTATAGATTTTATCCTATACAGTAACCAATCCATAGAACTTATCCTGGATTTGCCTTTCGCAATATGCGCTTAAGGCATCCAACATCAACAGTTTCATTATCTTTGTTTATTTAAAAAAAAAACATATAGATTTTTTTTGTATAAAAAAAAACCACAGCGAGAATGAGAATTTAGAGTAATTTCATTAATTATACCCTCGAGACTTTCTTTTTCTAATTTTTATTGCAATTAATGATCTATGCATCTGGCTATAGTCACCTAATTTAAGTAGTTTCAGCTGCCATAAATGAAGGCGAAAAGCGCAAACTTGAACATATGAGAACCTGTTTGCAACAATGTTCTAATGAATTAATGATGTCTGTGTTGAAGTTTGGCAAAATGCCAAAGTCCCACATTGGTTGGGAGTTAAGTTTGGAGGGATTTTTCCCCTATAAAAGAAGGCCTAATGTTTAGGATTGAAACACACCTCTCATTTGCCTTCTCATCTGTTTAAGGCATTTGTATCTTCTCTCTTTAGTATTATTTCACTTGTATTTTTGGAGTGGAATAAAATATTGGTTGTGTCCGAGGAGTAGGCAAAATTAGCCGAACCTCGTAAATTCTGGTGTTTCCTTTATTGTTGTTTTATTGTCTTATTTATTATTTGGTGGCTGTCATAATTTTTGGTATAGTAGTTGTGACTTATTCACACTATATACATTTGGCTTCCGCAACAATTGGTATCAGAGCCAAGGTACTGTCTAAGTATGCTCTGTGGTTGCAGCATAGTCTGATCTTCCACATCAGAAAAGATTTATCTTGGTAACTGAGTCAAGGTTCTGTCTGAGTATGCTCTGTGGTTGCAGCTTAGTCTGATCTTCCACACCAGAAAGGAAATAATCTTGATTTGTGTCGTCAGCTATTAAATAATATTTGTGTCAAAGATGGGAGACAATAAACAAGAAGAATCTACATCAAGTGTCAACAATACGTCATCATTGGCATCTTCGCTTATGACAAGAATTGTTTCAAATGCGAAATTTGCGGTCGAAATATTTGACGGGTCCGGACATTTTGGGATGTGGCAAGGCGAGGTTCTAGATGTCCTTTTTCAACAAGGGCTAGATCTGGCCATTGAAGAAAAGAAACCAGATGTTATTGGAGAAGAAGATTGGAGAATTATCAACCGTGTTGCTTGCGGTACCATTCGATCCTACCTTGCTAGAGAGCAGAAATATCCATACACAAAGGAAACTTCTGCAAGTAAATTATGGAAAGCACTGGAGGATAAATTTTTGAAGAAAAACAGTCAAAATAAATTGTACATGAAGAAGAGACTGTTTCACTTCACCTATGTTCCTGGTACCACGATGAATGAACATATCACCAGTTTCAATAAGTTGGTCACAGATTTGCAAAATATGGATACAACTTATGATGATGGTGACTTGGCCTTAATGTTGTTGGCGTCACTTCCTGATGAGTACGAGCACCTTGAAACTACTCTACTCCATGGAAATGACGAAATTTCTCTCAGAGAAGTTTGTTCAGCTTTGTACAGCTATGAACAAAGAAAGCGAGAAAAACAGAAGGGCGGAGAAGGAGAAGCACTGTTTGTGAGGGGTCGTCCTCAAAATCAAACGAGGACAAAGAAGGGAAGATCCAAGTCAAGATCCAGACCCAGCAAAGATGAATGTGCCTTTTGTCGAGAAAAAGGGCACTGGAAGAAAGACTGTCCGAAGTTGAAGAATAAGGCCAAACATAACAATGGAAAGGCCATTATGGATTCAAATGTAGCTGATTGTGATGATTCAGACTTCTCATTAGTTACAACAGAGTCATCAACATCATCAGACATATGGTTGATGGACTCGGCTTGTAGCTATCATATGTGTCCCAATAGGGACTGGTTCGTGGAATTTCAAGAAGGAGAATATGGAGTCATCCACACAGCGGATAACAGCCCTCTTACCTCATATGGCATTGGTTCAATACGATTAAGGAACCATGATGGAATGATCAGAACATTGATAGATGTTCGATATGTACCGGATTTGAAGAAGAATCTCATCTCTGTGGGAGCCCTAGAATCAAAAGGGTTCAAAATCATTGCAGAAAATGGAGTGATGAGAGTATGCTCCGGTGCACTAGTGGTAATGAAGGCTAATCGGAAGAATAATAATATGTACCGCTATCGTGGCAGTACAGTTATTGGGACAGCGACAGTAACATCCAGTGACGACAAAGAGGCAGAAGCAACCAAGCTATGGCACATGCGCTTGGGACATGCTGGAGGAAAATCCTTGAAAACTCTATCAGATCAAGGATTGTTAAAAGGAGTAAAGGCTTGCAACTTGGAGTTTTGTGAGCATTGTGTCAAAGGGAAACAGACAAGGGTTAAATTTGGTACAACGATCCATAATACTAAAGGCATTTTGGATTATGTACACTCTGATGTTTGGGGTCCTTCCAAAACACCTTCATTGGGTGGGAAGCACTATTTTGTAACCTTTGTTGATGATTTTTCTCGAAGAGTGTGGGTGTATACAATGAAAAACAAAGATGAAGTGCTGGGAATTTTTCTCAAATGGAAGACGATGGTGGAGAATCAAACAGGCAGGAGGATCAAGTGTATTCGCACAGACAATGGAGGTGAATACAAAAATGATCATTTCAATAAGGTCTGTGAAAATGATGGCATCGTCCGACACTTCACTGTTAGACATACACCACAACAGAATGGAGTGGCAGAACGTATGAACCGGACCTTGCTGGAGAAGGTACGGTGTATGTTGTCCAATGCTGGCTTGGGCAAAGAATTTTGGGCTGAGGCAATTACATATGCATGCCACCTCATTAATCGTCTACCATCTGCTGCTATTGATGGCAAAACACCATTTGAAAAATGGTACGGAAAACCTGCTGTAGATTATAACTCTTTGCACGTGTTTGGCTCAACTGCATATTATCATGTGACGGAGTCAAAATTGGATCCAAGGGCAAAGAAGGCTATTTTTATGGGAATTACTTCTGGAGTCAAAGGATATCGCTTATGGTGTCCTATGACAAAGAAAGTAATATTCAGCAGAGATGTTACCTTTGATGAATTTGCTATGGTAAATAAGGTAACAGAAGATACCAAACAAAATGAAGGTGCTTCTAAGCAGGTGGAGTTTGAGGGAAAATTTATTTTTCCTACACAAGAAGCAGAGGAGGAAACAAATGAAGATTACCCTCTGGAAGGAGAGCCAGTAGAGGAGATTCCAACTCAGGAATCTCAACAACAACTTGAATCAATAGCAACCAGCAGGCCAAAAAGAACAATAACGAAACCTGTTCGTCTCATAGAGACGGTTGCTTGTGCAACCTCAATTGTAGCTGATGATGTTCCTACTACTTATAAAGACGCTGTCCAAAGTTCAGAAGAAGATAAGTGGAGGATTGCCATGAATGATGAAATACAGTCCCTTCATCAGAATCATACATGGAGATTGGCCAATCTCCCGAAGGGAAAGAAAGCAATTGGGTGCAAATGGGTATTTGCAAAGAAAGAAGGATTTCCTAACCAATTAGATGTTCGCTACAAAGCAAGATTGGTGGCCAAAGGATATGCTCAAAAGGAGGGAATTGATTACAATGAAGTGTTTTCTCCAGTTGTAAAACATTCCTCCATTAGAATTATGTTGTCTTTGGTAGCACAATTGGATTTGGAACTAGTTCAGATGGATGTAAAAACTGCGTTTTTACATGGAAACTTGGAGGAGGAAATCTACATGACTCAGCCAGAAGGATTCAAAGTTGCTGGAAAAGAAAATATGGTGTGCAAACTTGAAAAATCGTTGTACGGATTGAAACAATCTTCTAGACAATGGTACAAGCGATTTGACGAGTTTATGTTGCGGCAAGGGTACAAGAGAAGCAAATACGATCATTGTGTGTATTTGCACAAGCTTAAAGATGGTTCCTTTGTATATCTTCTCCTATATGTTGATGATATGTTGATAGCTTCCAAGAATTTGGAAGAAATTGATAAGTTGAAGATTCAACTGAAGAAGGAGTTCGAGATGAAGGATTTGGGTGAGGCAAAGAAAATTCTTGGCATGGAGATAATTAGAGATAGACGTTCAAAGAAACTCTGTTTATCTCAAAAGGAATATTTGAAGAGAGTACTTCAACGTTTTGGCATAGATGACAAGACTAAGCCAGTTAGTACTCCACTTGCTTCCCATTTTAAGCTAAGTACTACTATGTCGCCAATGGATGAAGCTGAACGAGAGTATATGTCAAAGGTACCATACGCAAATGTTGTTGGTAGCTTGATGTATGCAATGGTTTGCACAAGGCCTGACATTTCACAAGCTGTTGGAGTTATTAGCAGATATATGCACAATCCAGGGAAGGAGCATTGGCAAGCTGTGAAGTGGATTCTACGGTATATTCATAATACTGTAGATGTCGGGTTAGTTTTTGAGCAGGAAGACAATCAGTCTGTAGTTGGATATTGTGACTCAGATTTTGCGGGTGATATGGACAAACGAAGATCAACTACTGGTTATGTGTTTACTTTTGCAAAGGCACCAGTTAGTTGGAAGTCTACTTTGCAGTCAACAGTTGCTTTGTCTACAACAGAGGCAGAGTACATGGCTATTACAGATGCTGTGAAAGAGGCAATTTGGCTTCAAGGATTGCTAAAGGAGCTTGGTGTTGAACAAAAGGGTATCACAATTTTTTGTGATAGTCAAAGTGCTATTCAATTAGCGAAGAACCAAGTTTATCATGCAAGGACGAAGCACATTGATGTTCGGTATCATTTCGTACGAGAAATCATAGAAGAAGGTGGAGTCACGGTGAAGAAAATTCATACTACAGAGAATCCTGCTGATATGCTGACAAAGGTGGTGACTGCGGTCAAGTTTCAACATTGTTTGGATTTGATCAACATTGTTGAACACTGAAGATTGAAGATGAAGACACAACCAAAATTTGTTATTGAGAGAGAATTGAAAATGTGGAATTTTGCCAAGGTGGAGATTTGTTGAAGTTTGGCAAAATGCCAAAGTCCCACATTGGTTGGGAGTTAAGTTTGGAGGGGATTTTTCCCCTATAAAAGAAGGCCTAATGTTTAGGATTGAAACACACCTCTCATTTGCCTTCTCATCTGTTTAAGGCATTTGTATCTTCTCTCTTTAGTATTATTTCACTTGTATTTTTGGAGTGGAATAAAATATTGGTTGTGTCCGAGGAGTAGGCAAAATTAGCCGAACCTCGTAAATTCTGGTGTTTCCTTTATTGTTGTTTTATTGTCTTATTTATTATTTGGTGGCTGTCATAATTTTTGGTATAGTAGTTGTGACTTATTCACACTATATACATTTGGCTTCCGCAACAGTCTGTTCACCCCAACTTGGATAGAGAAATCATATATATATATATATATATATATATATATATATATATATATATATATATATATCATATAAGTTTATTTTTCTTTGTTAGTTTTTATGAGTTTCATGAAACTGTATACTCTGGTTTATTCGATATTGGAACTACTAATCAAGTGTTATATTTTTCATGAAGTACAATAATATCAAACAACCAACATCTAATGATTGTGTTGTATTTTATAACACTATTATATTTATACAATTTTGTGTTAAATTCATAGATGAAAGGACTAACAATTTAGAATCAAATAAACAAAGGAGATAAAGGATATATGTACGTGTAATCATGATTTATATAATCAATTAATTATTTCATCAACTATCTCTATCACAAATAATTTCTACTTCTGTGTAGGTATACACCACGAAGCTGACTATAATCTACTACCCATCCTAAAGAAGACATATATTGATCAAAGTTTTATAACTTTTACAAAATATTTCTCTCATTCGACAATAACTTTTTGATATGTATGCGATAATGATGGAGATTACAGTTTTTTTTTTTTTCAAAAAACAAAAAAAATTAAAATGTGAAATATTTGCAACCACAACCAACACTTGAATAATATATTGTTGCCATATAAATAGAAGAAATTACGGTCAAATTAAGTACTTTGATACATTATAAGAATTGCATAATTGAAGTCGTTCGAATGTTACTTTTGAAGTCCATTTGATAGCAATTTTTCAATATGATGTGCCTTGCAATGATAATAAATATCGGTGGAATAGGCTCACTATTTATCAATTTGAGAGCTTGTATTTTCTCTCTTCACCTTTTATGCAATTTATCACACAGTTATTATAAATTTTTTTAAATATTTATATTAATTAGCATAGAATACACGTGCAACGCACGTGTCCGAGAACTAATATAAAAGATAAACAAAAGAGTAAGAGAACGAAGATAACAACCAAAATCAAATTAAATAATCTTCTCTCTTTTCTTACTCCTCTCTACCCTTCGGGATAGGGATAAGGTCTGCGTACATATTACCCTTCCCAGACTCCACTTGTGGGATTATACTGAGTCGTTGTTGTTGTCGTCGTCGTCTCTCTTTTCTTACTAATGCCGTAATGCGGTAGTTGATTATAATGGTACTGCGAGGAAAACTGTGATATATTTAGAGCTTCGCTCTAGATCTAGAGTAGAGTTATACACCAAGATCACATTACTGATTGCTCTAATATTCGTATTTTCATAATGTTATAGTGCTGATTATCATATTATATATATATATATATATATATATGTATATATATATATATATTATATTCTTTATTAATAAAAAAAATCGACAATAATTAATAATACGGTTGGTAGAATTATCTAATAATTTCTGCGGGCTGTGGCCTGTGCATGCGCTATTCTAAATATTGAGGTTTGGTGTGCTAAAAGCGGGTTAATATATAATCTATAAAGAATTTTAAAGTACATTTATTAGTCTGAGAGACACATACATTATTACGGTGCGAACATCTACGACATGAATTAGCTGCATGACTGTGTAACTCTTGTATATCTCTTAATTTATACACTAATAGAGTAATTGATTTTAAAATTACCAGGGCATTTTAACTTGTTATAGCTAGTTATTTTATTTTATTTTCTTTAATGAGTTATTCAATCAATGTATACAATACACAAGTTAAACTCCTTTTAGTTTGGTTATGTCTCTTCTAGTATTCACATAATTACTATTAGGGGTGGCAAACATGCGGGTCGGATATGAGCGGGGTCAAAACGTAAGTTAAAAAATGAATAATCCGACCCGACCCATATTTGAGACGGATGAAAAATGGGTTTATCCGGCGAATAATATGGATATCCATATTATCCATGACTTCTTAAATATGATCACTTATTAGAGAATTCCTAGTCTTCCAAACTTGAGTAACTCCAATTTGAGTCTTTACAAATGTAAAAATTAAACACATTAGTTATCCATTGGTTATACATTTGGTTAACCATTTTCTAAGTGGATAATATAGGTGGATAACTATTTTCTTTTAACTATTTTGCCACCTCTAATTACTACCAATGTTATTCTACAGTTGTCCAATTTAGAAATGTAATTCTTTTAAAAAGAAATTGCATATCGTTGGATCAACAAGAGAAGTTTTGATAAGTTGTCTTCAACAAGTAAAGCAAATTATATTAGTGGTCTAATTTCATGTAATCAGCATATGATTGAATATTATATGCTCACAATATTCTGTTTTTTTTTTTAAAAAGAATGTTAAGAAAACGTACAGATCAAGTTGATCGACGCTTGAACAGCAAGGCAAAGGCAAGAATTTTGTTAAGGTGGCCTGCCTTGTAAAATAAGTATATTTCTTGCCAAATAAAATCAATTGCCCGACATAAATTTTTCTCTGCATATTAGGCTCTAGGCCAGTCTGCTATTAATGCATGACACGTGGAAGGGATCTTATTGTCGATATCACCAAAGTAAACGCCCTAAGTTTTTTCACCATAGTATTTACTTGGACTAGAAAAACCACTCTTCAGCTAGCTAGCTCTTTGTTTCACTTGTTTTTCTCGATATCAGTTGCTTCCCTTTTGGCAGATTCACGTTAATCAACTTGTCACATGCAACAAACTACGTTTAAGTTTCACTTTTACCAAGATTAGTTGGCTGTGTCTTTTACTATAAACCCAATCAAAACCCCCATTTCGCCCCACAAGGCATTTACCTTCGATCAGTTTTGAACAACTCTTTTTTTTTTTTTACCCTGAGAGCTTCCTGTATGAGTTTTTATATGCCAATAATGGTATGCTATTCTTCTTCTCCGATCCTTATTCTTCTTGAAGATTAATTAGTCTTAATTCTATGTGATGTTACCGTTGTCTGAAGTACTGCGGCCACATAGGCTCAAAGATGATCAGTTGAACACCTTTTGTTGCATTTACGTTAAATATATCTTTTATTCATATATATATATATATATGTTATATCTCGAACAAATGCCCTTAGCGAAATTTCTAACTTCGCACCGGTCTGGAGTTGGGGTTTTTGTTTTGAGTTAACTCTTATACAGTGAAACAACAACAACGGCCCAGTGAAATCCCACTAGTGTGGTCTGTGAAGGGTAGTGTGTACGCGGACTTTACCCTTACCCCGAAGGAGAAGAAAGACTGTTTTCGAAAGACCCTCGACTCAATAAGACAAAAAGAATTATTTGCTACTTAATTATTGATATTTAAAATTATTAAAATACATCGATAGTGTGAATTTTTTTATTTTCATTTTTTTAAAGCTTTATATGTTTGTTTGCTTTTATTTTTAACTAGAAAATTGTTGTATTGCAGTGTGTCACGGCAATGATGTTTGGGTCAGTAGCAAGAACGATGAGTGCATTGATGGTTCAGCCAGCTTCCACCTTAACAACATTGTTGTACTACAGTGATCTCCTCCCCAGCAACCTGAATTTGGACCGGTTGGTTCGTAGGGACTTAGTTGATGGTGGAAACTATATTTTTCATTTTCTCATCCACTTTTTGAGATGTTTTTGGTAGTCATTTTCATATAACTAATTTCATTTCTAGCCTTTTCTTTTTTCTGGTATGTCTTTCTCTTTGTTTTGAGACCTTCAGTTCGGTGTAAGATGATTGAAAATAAAATTATATCGTCTCTCGGAACTCTATACATATTGTTCTTGAATGGAAATTCTCCAATAGTGGAGTACTCCTCCTCTATAGTATTAATGGAAATTTCATGGTTCGAAGGACTCCTCTTGGAATTCTTTTTTACATAACTAAAAAACAAACATCTATTAAATTGTTGACTCTGCTTGTCCAAATGGGCAGAACTTTAAGTTTAATTAACAAGAATTGCTCCTCACTTGCCTCACGTGTAATACTTTTGAATTTTGACCTTAAAAGTTTGTCCACAGGGCAAGCGTGTTTCTAAAAATTAAGATCATCAATTTTCAAGGTTATCGGGTGTAATTGTTAAAATAGTACGATATAGCTAGTTTTCGGATTGTTCATTCAAAAATAGTCAGCGTTTACCAAGTCAATGAAAAATAGTCATTATTTTGCTGTAATAGAGACCGGTCCAGCATAATATACTGGAATTCAGTGCACCTCTGTATGAACTTCCAGCATATTATGCTGGACCGATATACTTTGCTGGCTCCAGTATAATATACTGGAGACTGGAGCACCGGTGCTCCAAACTCCAGTATATTATGCTGGATCGGTATATTATACTGGAACTCCAGTATATTATGTTGGAGCTTTTTTCCGGATTTTAAACAGTATTTTCGTTCAGATTTATCTTTATATGAAAAGTGGCTAAATTTCGATTACTTTTGAAACTGTGACTATTTTTGAATGACCACTTATAAATCTGGCTATTTCTGAATTTCTCCCGGTGTAATTGGTAAGACTGTACGCAATTGTAACTTGTATCCAATGGATTTGTGGTTTCGGGCCAGCCAAAAAACACAACTTTGCTAGCCTTATCACTCGAGCATTGTTGGGCTTTTTATTTGAAATCACATTCCAACAGTATGATTTTTAGCAAATAATGGAAGAATTAACTTAAATAGCCCACTCACCCGCTTAAATTAAAACTAGCCGACTGAGTTATAATATGTTAGAAAAAATGGAGAAGATTAAAACGCTTAAATTAAAACTAGACGACTGAGTTATAATATGTTAGAAAAAATGGAGAAGACTAAAATGAGAAGTATAGCTTTGAGGCGTGAAAGATAACCATCGAGATATTGCCCGTATATTCTTTAGAGGATTACACGCAATTCAAATTTAGAAGTATGTCAAACGGGATTTTTACCTAGCTATACTTTATTAGAAATTTATTTACCAATATTCTCTATGTTTTGTAGTTTTAATAAGTATCTAGGTTTTTCTTACAAATTGTGTAGATTGTTCCTTAAAAGGCTCTCACCTCATTATTAGTGCCTTCAATTAAGGTATCTAATTATATCCTTTCCTCTTTTTCCCCTCTCCTTCTTTTTTTACAACCAAATCCCATAATCTACACTCAGAAGCTCCACCTTTTCTCTTCCTACCATTGCCGATAGCTTCATATTATTAAATCATCAATTGCATCGTTCTTCTGCTGGGAGATCGGACAACACTGAAAATAAAAAAATATTCAGCAATTTTATGATAATTATATCATAATTGTATTTGAATTGTATCAGATACATCAATACGTAAAACATAATTGTATCATACTTGTATTACAATTGTATCTAACTTGTAGATGGTACATTAATATCCAAAATAATACCTGATATAGTACTAATAAATTAATACTACCCTGTTTCAATTTATATGAACCTATTTCCTTTTTGGTCTGTGGCAAAAAGAATGACCCCTTTCTTTATTTGGAAATAATTTACTTTTATGCAATGATTTATAGCCACACAAAATATATGTGCCTCATTTTACACCACAAGTTCAAAAGTCTTCTCTCTTTTCTTAAACTCCGTGCCCAGTCAAATGGGTTCACATAAATTGAAACAGAGGGAGTATATAATTATCATATATTTGTGATACAAACTGTGAAATTCGTCGTGAACTCACAACTGCTCATAACTAAGATACAAATTTTATATAATCCTGAAAGAATTCTTACGCAATTCTGATACAACTTAAAACCGACTCCAAACTTAAATTGATACAATATCGTATTATACTTGTATTAGTTTTGTATCATGTATTGCTTTGGGTACAAATTATGATACAATTTTGATACAATCGTGATACAATTCTAAATTATGATACAACTTTTGATCTTCATTTTTTCAAGTTTCAATTTAAACATCCACCTAGAACCAACTTTAAACTTAAATTATGATAAAATATTATATTTTAATAGTATTAGTATTGTATCAGAATTGTCTTAGGTATTGATGAATCAAATACAACTCAGATACAATTATGATACATTTATCATACAATCGTAATACAATTCCGAAACTTCTTTTTCCTCGAGTTTCAATATGAAATTCAACCTAAAACCAACTTTAAACTTAACCAATCTCCCTTCAAATTGAGATATAAACTCTAAAGGATATTTTCAATAATTTTCAAGAACACCCAATCCAAAGAAATCACAAATTCATAAAATCTGAATATCTAATTCAAAGTTTCGAATCTTTTTAATGGTATGTCAATGACAGACCTCTCTACTTGCAATTTCTAAGATAATGTCGATGGATTTGTCAATAGTTGAACCTTTTTAATGGTTGTTAGTAGAATTGATTCAGAAAAATATATGATACTATAATTTTAGAGAGATAATAGTTTGATTTGTATGAGAAAGAGAGAGAGATATTGGTGGATTTGTATGAAAGAGAGAATGACTTTAAAAGCTTTTTAAATTGGGAAGAAAATCGTGATTGTAGGAGGCTAAAGCTGATAGATGGGGATGAGAGATACGTTACAAATTAATTCCTATATTTAAGGGATCCTTCTTTTATCATATTTTTTACATAAATAGTAAATATAGATACACAATGTAATTCTTAAGGAACCAAAAGAAAAGTGGTTAATAAGTTTCTAATAGAGTATAGCTAGGTAAAAATCCCATGTCAGATACTCATTCAATATGACTTAGTGGGCTTAGCCTTTTAAGGCCTCAAAAGTGGCTTTCAGCCACCTATGTGGGAACCACCCACATATACAAGCTATATCTAGCATAATATATGTACTACCTCCATTCCAATTTATGTGAACCTGTTTGATTGGGCACGAAGTTTAAGAAAAAATGAAGACTTTTAGAATTTGTGGTCCAAAACAAGTTAAAAAGTGGCCCAGAGTATTTGTGTGGTTATAAAAGCTTCTCAATAAGGGTAGAATTGTAAGTTTAAGTTAAATTGTTACCAAATTTAGAAAACGATCATTCTTCCTGGAACGGACCAAAAAGAAATAGGTTCATATCAACTGAAACAAAGGGAGTATAATATATGTAATGTATGTATAATCAGCATATAATCTATGTATATATAATAGTTAGAAAAAGTAAATAGTGAAACCGGCATACTACTTGTATAAAGATCTCATAACTTAACTAATACCTTATCATATGGAGTTGTAATCAATGTTTTAAAAGGCGGGGGCGTGAGGCAAGGCAAGGCGTAAGTCCTGAGACATGAGGCGTAAGTCCCACGGATCTTTAAATTTTACTAGTTTCAAAAATTTTAAGATAGTATAAAATAAATATAACTATAAAAATTACATTAAAATCACAACATTATAATAAATAATCTATTTAAAATATTTATAAATTATAATTCAAATATGAATAATACGAAAAGTATAACATATAACAAAATAATCAAATTAGCTGCAATATCATTACAACTCAAACATCAAAAGTAATGTGTTTGATGCGAAATCTTATACGTATCTTTTAAGGAGTAATGAATCTTGAAAGAATTTCGATATTATAATTTAATATTTTTTTAAAATACTCCTTTTATTTAGTATGCTTTCTATTTGAAAGAGAATTTATATAAAAACATAATTCACAATTAAAATGCGATCCTCTAGAATCATTTATTTTTAAGTTTTAACAAGTTATTAAGTGACACATAGTGCACCATACTATACCATGATAACTAAGTATTTATAAATAGTTACTAGCTAATACTGACCTATTACATTAATAAGTATTGTATTTTGTAAACGTAAAAATAATATTTAGGAAAATAATTATAAAAAATTTATGTACTATTATATAATAAAGACATAACAAAAGTTAATAAATAAATTCTTTTAGATTAAAGATTTATTTAAAATTTACTATCATAGCAGTTTTAGTAGATAACGTGTAATAATTTTTATTTTAATTATGACATAAAATACTCTCAACTTAATGATTTATGATTGAGAAAACAGTAATTTTGAATAGTCAACAATTTATTAAGAAAATTGAGGATTTACAAGGTTAGTTACACACAATTGCATAAAGTTTTATTAGGCGAGTCTAGTACGCAGGGCGTGTCCGGGGCATAAGCTCCGATGGTTGAGGCGTAAGTCTCACGGAACTAAGCCCCACACATAAGTCCAGGAGCATTTTACGAGTGCTCCACCCCAGGACGAGCCCAAGGCGAGTCCCAATTCTGCCTTTTAAAATAGAGGTAGTAATACTCAATATATGGATTACTTGAATATTTTTTATTTTTTTCTTGGGAATCTGATGAGAGCTGACAGAAGATATAAATGAATGAGTTTAAATGGGTCAAAAACCCATGTCAACATATCCAATCATTTGTTAAGTGTTATTCTCAGAGTGACCATCATCCCTTTGAACAACATAAGTTCAATCTCATATCGCCTGGCCTTTATTGTAGCCAAGAAACCAGTTTTCAGTTGAAATCGAAGGGACAGTTTGTTAATATTATCTCACTAATCTTTAATTATTTATCCAAAAAATATTTTCACCTCCCATTCAAACACAGAAAAATATTTTCTAGGAAATATTTCCCCGAAAAAAGCTTTCGTCATATCAAACACCTTTGACCCCTATATCCCAGTTTATTTTCTGCTGATAAATTGATAAAGAGCGATAATGAAACTAATAGTGTTTGGATTGACATTTAAGCTGGTCAAATCATGAACTTTTAAGTTCTTTTTAACCTTTTTAGTACTTGACAAAGTTAAAAAATGTTTAAAATGAATTTAAAACTACTTAAAACAAACCAAAAGCAATAAGTTTGGTAAGGCAAACTCAATTTATTGCTTTTTTCGCTTAAAAACTATTTTTGCTGAAAAACCACTTTTTGTAAGTCAATCCAAACGGGCTATGATGTTTGGCTTAATGTATGCATATTTTGATGTATATTTCCTCACATTTTATTTATGTCTCATAGATTTGAGATGTTTAATATGATGATTTGTGCTAAATTGTGGTATTTCTACGTGTAGGAATCATTCAGATGCAATTTGAGACGAAATAGCGCGAATTGGAGCGAAATTGGAAAGAAAACAAAAAGTGAAATTTGAGGGTCACAGCCAGCGTGGCGCGCTGGTTGTGGCGCTATTTACAAAATGTTGAAAAGTTGAGGGCCAGGGCCAGCGCCCCACGCTGCCTTGGACGCTCAAAACGCAAACATGTCCTAATTCGACTAGGACTCAGTTATTTCGACTCTAAGACGCTCCCAACTCATATAAAAGCCAACCTAAACCTATTTTGAGAGGGAAGAACGTTTTGGAGAGGAAACACAAGCACAGAGCGCCATGGAGGCCGAAATTCATCAAGTTCCATCTTTCTTCCACCAAACTTAGTAATTTTTATGTTTCTTCGTATGATTTGTCATTTTGCTACCATGTCTATGTGGAGCTAAACTTCACGTTCTAGGGTTGTGGTTCTTTCATGACTATTGTTATTCGAATATTGATTTTGATTTCTTGATTTATCATATTGGTTTATTTATTCAATCTTGTGCTTAATTATTTGATTGCTTGATCACCAATTGAATACTATCTAGTATCTACAAATCTAGAGTTGAACTCGAAAGTGGGAATTCTAGATTGCATATAGGATTGAGTTGAGCAAGTTCTTGAGCCTGAACATCAGGGAATGGATTCGCGGTTAGGATAGACATATACCTAATTATCTTGCTTGGTTGATTTACAGGAATTATAAATGCATTATTGTTGATTCTAACTCTAGAGATATATAGGTGTTAGGTTAGCTTGAATAGACGAGTAAGAACTCGACAGATCCTTATGAGCAATATTAACTCCGTTAACCAATAAACTAGACAAATTAGTTAGTCAATTCAATTGAAGAATACAATAGGAAGCCCATGGCCCTAGATCGTTTTCATCGCATTGATAACATAAAAATCTGTTATCCTTTTGTTCAGAGTTCATTATTTGTTTTCTTTATTTTAGTTAGTTTAGAATCAAATATTTCTAGGTTTAATTCTTGTTTAGATAATTAGAATAGTCTAATTTAGTTAATAGTTAATTACAAGTCCTCATGGGTTCGACATCCGACTTTTAGTCACTTTATTACTTGACGACCGCGTATACTTACGTGTGCGTTTGATCGCAACAGGCTAAAAGTATGAGTTAAGGGCTCAACGTAACTGTTCGAGGTTTTGGAATGATAAGATCGCCAGAGGCAGATATAGCTCAGGGCTACGAGTTCAACCCATAATTCCATCCATACGTTGCTTATATATATATATATATATATATATATATATATATATAAAAGATCATCAAAATCTTAATAAATATAATTACTCCCTCCGGTCTACAATAAGTGACCAATTTATTTTTTTGTCCAAAATAAGTGTCCATTTATATAATCAAGAAAAATTTCAATTTGTTTTTCCAAAATTACCCTTACATACGTTTCCCTAGAAAATCATTTACTCCTCACATTTGAGAAGAGAAGTAAGTGTTACTAAACTGTGGTGTAACATTTAATGAAGGGTAGTTTAGTCACATTAATTATTTTTGTCTAGAATTTAGTATTTCCTTAATGCGTGTGCCTAAAGTAAATTGGTCACTTATTATGGACCAGAGAAAATAGTACATTGTGAACCTATAATTTTTAACGTGCAATAAATTCAGTAGTAAAATATAAAGATCGAACCCATCAAATTAAAATCTTAGATGAGTCTCTAAATATCGACATAAAGTTGCAGTGTAAAAGAAGAAGAAAAAAAAAGAAAAATATAGAAAAAATAAATTAAAAAAAGAACATTTAAGGATAGAAGGTGAAAGAGGAGGTGATCCTCAACGGTTCATCTCCCGCGGTTTGCACTCCCAGTCTATCAAATCCCATGTAAACCCGCCAACTTCGTATTTCATTGAGCCTGTGTGTACTTACCATACTACCCTTCCCCTTCACCCACAACCCATAACACACACGTGGAATAACAAGGGCATTACAGTAAAACCATCGCATTGTCCGTTATCCGACAGAATATAGCTGGACTTATATCTTTCTTCAACTTCTTTTATGGCGATTTAGATTCTAGATTATAGTAATTCCTAAATATATGAGCTTCTCCTAAACTCGAGATTACGTTCTTGTCTCCTTCATATATAAAGGTTTCTTTTTTCTTTCCTTATGATCAGGTTTCCATGTTGATTCTTGCGCGATTGAGATGCATTTGGATCGTAATAATTTTATCTTTTTAATTATACTATTGTAACTTCCTAGGTGCGCACTGGGGACCTAAGAGGCGGTGGTTTACCCTACGGCGGATGTCAGTGGTTCGACTCTGCTTATCTCCAACTCGTGAACTTAGCCGATAGAAGAAAATCAAAATGTTGGACTCATGGAAGAGAAACAAGTTTTGCTCAAAATGGTAATAGTGACAAGTTTGCAGGGTTTAATTCTTTGTTTGATTTTCAATTTAAAAAAGATACTTTTTCTTTGTTTATTAATTGTTCTCATGTTCTTATGGGGATGATCTCTGGTACAGCAAGTCTACAATCAAGCAGATGAAAACTCGAATCGAAATGGTGAGGAAGAAGAGAAATGCAATGCAGAAATACTTGAAGAATGATATAGCTGACCTTCTTAAATCTGGATTGGATGTCAATGCCTACGACAGGGTAATTCCCAAATATTCAATAAAACTCCTATAGGTCTGAATTTGGAAATTGTTTAAAAACTTGTCAATAATACTCCTTGTTGCATGATAATATGTACTGTAGATCTCAGTACTAGTTTCATCCGTTTGGGACTGAGGCGTAGTTGTATATTACTTTCTTTCTCCCTGGAAAGCTCTACTGATTTTGTTTACTGCAACAGACTGAAGGCCTTCTAGTTGAACTGAATCTCTTGAGCTGTTACGATTTCTTGGAGCAATATTGTGACCATATTTTTTGTCACCTTGAAACCATGATTCAACAGAGGTAACTTCTGACATTATTTTATTTGGTGTTTCATAAGAATAGAAGACGTAAATTGTTAGTAAAAATATTGCGTGCACTAAAAAAAAGGGTAGCTCGGCGCACAAGGCATCCCGGGTTCAGGGTCTGGGGAAGGGCTGCACCCAAGAGGGTGTGATGTAGACAGCTTATCCATCTTCTGACAATTTGTTGTTTAGTGGATCTGTAGCATCATCATAAACATAAAACATCTCAGTTCTCAGATGATTGGATGTTTAATGTGTGTCAACTATTAGTAAAAGGGAAAAGGGCCAAAATTACCCCTCTGCTACCTACCTGAAAAGAATCAGTCATACCCTTTGTTATACTTTCGATATATTATTGCCCCCGACGTTATAAAACTGGTGTAAAAATACCCTCCGCCGTTAGGCCACCATCCCATATGGCCCTTTATCTTACTGAGGATGCTCCCATCTCAGTAAAATGGGGTTGGGGCAATGAGGTGGCAGTAGCATGCCATGTGGCGGCCACCTCAGTAAAATAAAGGACCATATGGGATGGTGGCCTAACAGCGAAAGGGTATTTCTGCACCAGTTTTGTAACATCGGGGCCAATAATTGACCGAAAGTATAACGGAGGGCATAACTGATCCTTTTCACGTAGTAGAGAGCTATTTTTGGCCCTTTTCCCTTAGTAAAAATAGTGTTCCTGGTAGTTTTTCAACCTGATTTCCTATGAGTCAAACTGCCTCCTCATGTCTGAGCAATTCTTATTTTTAGGGAATGCTCTGAGGATTGCAGGGAAGCTGTGGCATCTTTGATGTTTGCAGCAGCGAGACTAGCGGACTTGCCTGAATTACGTCAACTCAGAACGATATTTTCTGAGAGATATGGAAATTCCCTTGAATTTTATGTTAGTAAACAGGTAATACTCATTTTTTCACATGCAGATAACATTCATCCATAAACTTTCTCATATGATTTATATTTCCTCCTTTTTCTTGATAGTTTACTGAAAAATTAAAGCCAGTACCACATAAAAAGGATATGAAGCTACAGTTGATGCAAGATATAGCAACAGAATCTGGTACAGAATGGAATTCAAAAGCTTTACAACAGAAGCTATATGAACAAGAACACATGTCTGAATCAGGTCATGATAAAGAATCTGACGCTGCTACATTCAATCATGAGAATGTGAGGCATCATCATACCAAATCAAGAGTGAACACAACAGAAAGAAGTTCAGATTCTGGTCTTGATTGCGCTCATGTGGACAAAGTAGAATATAATGGCGACGACAATGCAGCTGAAAAGGCTAATCCAAAACCAAAATCGGTTAGAAGGAAACATCTGGAGCCACAATCTGGTGACAAAGATTCAGGACAAGAAAACCATGGCACAAGAATTTCAAATGGTGAAGTCTCGAGGCAGAGAACTCGAGATGGTCCTTCAGGAAGAACAGCATCCCTTCCAGTTGAATTGGAACAAATAAGTCCAGCTGAGCTAATGAAAGGGCACACTCGAGCAAATTCTTGTCAGCCTGATATGTTTGGTCCAAATGGGCTCCATCCTAAGGTACCAAACTACGATGAGGTAGTTGCTCGCCTGGCGGATCTCAGTGGGAAATCAAAAGAATGACCTTTTAGTTAGGACAAGCTGGATTACTGTTCCATTCCACAGCCAATCTTATTAAATTTTGGTTTTATCTTACTCTTTGTATACATGTTAAGAGTTGATACAGTGTATATTACTCTTTAACAGTTATTAAACCATTTCATTGTAAATAGGCTCATTAGATAAAGCCTATATGTTGAGTAGTGACAGAGTATTTGACTCTCTATTCATGAGTCATAATCTTAGTCCATCACAAGTTTCTAGCAGCAACGTCGTATACAGAAGATTTTGTTAACATTTTACTAGTCTTTTTGCAGGGAAAAGTTTCATATAAAATTTTTGTTGCCATTATCAATGTAGTTACTGTAAGATAGTTAAAACATCTATTTTATGGCTGACGTTTTTCTTACTATAGTTCTTTAACTCTTGGGAAATTTCTCAATTCCCTTTTTTCCCACTAATTGTGTATCAACTTCTATCAATATAGTCACCAACCAAACCATTGGCCTGGGAATCATCAAATAGGTAAATGTCCCTTTAGTGAATCAAGAACTTGCTCCCTGTCGGATTCATTCATGGACTTATCAAAATTTGCAGACTATTTGTTGAAAGTGACTCAGTTCATGATGAAATTCCGAATCTTGATATAATCAGGCAGCCAAAAAAAAAAAACGATCTTCAGATGGTGTCAACAGAACTATGCACATCTTATTGAAAGAGCACAAAATAATATTGGACAGATGTAAAGAATTTTTACAGCTGAGTTTCTTACAAGGACTTGGGAGCAAAAGTAGCAACACCAGTGTCTAGTGACTGGTTTGGTTCCCATGTTGAGCAACCCATTTGTAATCAGAATGATGGTGCCTACACCTGAACGAGCCCCGATGATGTGTTGGGGAACAAACACACTGCTTCATCTTTCCAACTGCAGCTTCATTTTCAGTTGATACTCTGCTTACTTGTATCTGCACATCTTCCCTTGTATCAGGATGAACAAATCGTCCACGGCGTTCTCCCAGCTTGTCATGAACACTAACACAATGAGCACCGCTCGGGTAACACATTGGATACTGGAGAATACTGTGTATCAACCTCTAGCCTACAGTATATTTTATATACGGGAATATTGAGTGGAAGGTAAGGAGGAGAATAAAAGTGGAAAACTGCATCTATTAAAAAAGAAACTTAAATTGTACATAATGATTGACAGTTATAACAGATAGGGACTGGTGACGACTAGGATTGTCTTTTGCTCTTTAGGTATTCTAGTGGCTAATGAGTGATAGTGTCTTGGTTTTGTGCATATTAGGCGTTGGAGAAGTATGGATGAAGAATTGAAGATAAACAAAGGCCGTGGAATCAGTGGCTTTTGAAATTTGAGACTTGTCTGCTAATCTGGACCTCTTAAAGTCTATAAGATTCCAACCACTTGTTCAGTATTCGTTTAGCTGTGTTCAGCTAAGTTTCAAAGTGAAATACAGACGAAAAACTTGATGTACAAGTGCTGTTTAATGTAACACTCCTCGAATTTATAAAAGTTTTAGGATACGCTAATTATAGAACTGAATTATTATTATTACTATTATTTTATCTTGCCTATAGTGAAATATATATATATGTGTGTATGTGTGTGTATACACTTAAATAATTGGATATACAATTAAGAAAATATTAATAATTTTAATATCAGTAATATTTAAAAGTGGGTATCATTAATTATTAGTTAAGGCAAAACAAAACAAAAAGACAAAAATAATAAAACAAAAAAAAGGGCTTAAAGCCTTGGAAAGGATAAGAAACGTGTGTCATTCAAAAAGCAAAGGCTTAAAGCCTTAAAGCAATACAGAACTAATGTTCTGTTTATTCACGCCAGGCATAGAAAACGTTTAAAGCCTTATGAACAGAGGCAGCCAGGAATAGCTCCCGCACGGAAAAATTCTAGGGTTCATTATAACTCACTTATTCTTGAACTCAGGTATATAAAATTTTCTATTGTCAATTATCCTAAAGTAGTAACAGGTAAGAATTGAATAGTTAATTCCCTTCTTCCTCTATATCAACAGTAAATTCCATGTTTAGGTGTGAAACTTTAAAATTGATTAAAATGCACTGGTTGTTATAGAATCGATTAAAATTGATTCCATATTTAGGTGTGAAACTTTAAAATTGATCAAAATGCATTGGTTGTTATAGAATCGATTGTTTGACGGGTATAAATTGGACTGGGGTCTACGTATTGGCTCAAGGAGTTTTGAGGTGAGTTGATATAACCCTTTACTAAAGTGGTTTAACTCACAAAAAGCACGCATACAAGGTGTTTGATGAATTGCATAACAGAGTTAATATATACTTAATTGGAGTAGTAAGTGCCTATCAGCTTAGAATTATTTTCTAGCTAAAGTTTAATGATTATTTGGATTTATGTGCATAAATTTTAGATTTTTATGTTATTCTTATATGCCATCTTCATGTTGAAAATTCATGAAGGAGCAAGAATTTTTATAAATACTTTTGAATATTTATTCCATTCTTATGCCATGCCTTACATTTAAGGATACCAATATGAGTATGTATAAAAGATTTAGACTTGCAAAGTCACAAGAAGAAGTTTTAGAAAGAAAAGATTTTTGGGAGTATCCTTTATTCTGAGAAGGGGTCATCGTCCAGGCCTAGGGTCCTGACCAAGGAGTTGACTTCCTGAAGCTACTTGTGCCAAAGTAGGGAGCACACGAGCCGAGGGTCTCGTTGCTGAGAATTTACTTAGCCATGCTAAGGTATGAGACATGAGCGCTGAGAACCATAAAGCGAGTGACACCTCGTGGATTGGGCCTATTCGATCAGGTTGGGGTCTAACCCGTGCCGATCACACGGTGACTGAGACAGAATTAAGCCAGGATAGTTGGAACTCCCAAAGTATAAAGTGAAGTATATTTTTCAAGAAAGAAAAAGAAAAGAATTTCTTTTAGAATTTTCAAAAACTGCTATTATGCAATTATTTAGAATTATTCTTATAAGCTTTATGTTTTACATGCATTTAGAACCTTTGCTCATAATGTATATGTTATTAAAGTTTCGTCCCCTGTTGTTGAGACTCACTGAGTACAATGGATGGTACTGACGTTCTCTTTTGGGAACCTACGTTGGTCTGCGGTACAACGTAGGAACCGGATTTGCAGGCGAGCAGGCTACGAGTTAGGACTTCCTTCCCTTCCAGTGCTATTGGTGAGCTCCGCTTTTGTTCGTGGAGTATTCCTTAGAGTCATTTTTATTTAGCTATTTCTTTGTTTACTTAGAGAACTGGCCAGGAAATCTCATGTCCTGAGCAGTGCGTCAGTTTATCAGTAGAGGCTTCATAGACATAGTCGTTGGGTTAAGATTCAGATGTTTTTGATAATAACTTAGCAGTATTTCATTGGTTACTATGAATAAAGTTTTGGAGTTGATTTATGTAAATGTTTAAATTAATCAAAAGTATTTGGTTAGAGCATTGCCTTGTTGCATATAAAGGTTGGAGTTATAATAGATTTGATAAGCAAAGATGGTTCGCTCGGTCATGTTTAGTAATCGAGTGCCAGTCCCGGCTTGTTCAGAAAATGGGTCATGACAAACTTGGTATCAGCCAGGTTTATGGAGTCCTAGGGGTCTATGAAGCCGTGTTAGTAGAGTCTTGTTTATGTATATGAAGCGCGCCATACTTATAAACATGGGGCTACAAACATTTAGGAAAAGTCTTTTTTTCATACTTTAGATCGTGCAATAGAGTCTACTTCTAAGAAATTATCTAATTTATTCGTTTCTCCAAAACTCGCAGAAATGGCTTGTACTCGCAACTCTGACACCGATACTCAGGATGCTATTCAAGAAACTATCGCTACTATTGTGGCTCAAGGTAGAGCTAAGAAGGCTTCGATTCAGAAAAGGAGGGGAAAATTCACAAAGGGAGTCCAAATACCCCAGGTTGAACGAGAAGAAGGGGTGGAGCATGATGATCCAGTACCTCAGGATCCAGTACCGCCCCCAACAACAGCCCCGGCTCAGGCAACTATATCTCCCGAGGTGGGTCAGATGTTTAATGTTGTCAACAGTGCTATGGAGATGTTTAAAGCCTTTATGGCCAACCAGAACGAGAGAAGAGATGAGATTCCACTTCAATCAAATAGACAGAGCAATTCTGAGTCCTCAAGAGTGAATGAATTTTTAAAGTTGAGTCCTCCAGTGTTCCATGGTTCTATAGTTGATGAAGATCTGATATTGTGGCTGGAGGGTATCAAGAGAGCCCTCCGAGTGATGAAAGCATTTGATGATGAAGCTGTGGAGCTAGCTGCTTACCAGCTTAGAGATGTGGCCGGTGCTTGGTTTGAGATGTGGGAAAAGAAAAGAGATGAAGATGATGGTCCGCCTACTTGGGAAGAATTTGAAGAGGCCTTCATGGCTAAATTTATCCCATAAGAGGATAGGGAAGCTAAGGCTACAGAGTTCGAATAGCTCAAGCAAGGGAATAAAAGTGTGCAAGAGTACTACATGGAATTCATAAGGTTAGATAAGCATGCTCCTCACACGGTGAAGACTGAAAAAGCAAAGATCCGCAGGTTTGTTGGCGGTTTAGCTTACCACATTAAGGATACGACATCAGCTGCAGCAGTAGGGATGGAAGCCTTCTCCTCTGTTGTGGGATTTGCCAAGCACTTAGAGAAAGACAGGCAACTAAGGAGAGAAGAAAAAGAGCATAACAAGAAAGCCCGGACAATGGGCAAGTTTAATGGTACATCCAGCGGAGGTGGAAGGGATTCCTCTAATAAGGAGTCATTAGCACCAGCTCAGTCTAGTCATCAGTCAAGTGGTGGTCCTTCATTCAGACGTACTCAGAGTTATGAAAATCAGTCTCACCAGAATCAGAATTTTTGGACATCATCCTCACATAGCCAGAGTCATGTTGAGCAACATTCATACCAGCAAAGTCTTTGTGGAACATGTAAGTGGCAACATTCAGGTCAATGCAAGCTCGGGTTTCATGGTTGCTGCCATTGTGGAGACATTCGTCATATAAAGGCCAACTGTCCAAAGTTGCGACGTAATTTCAGTGGTGGATCAACTCGTCCTTCTAGTTCCTCAGCTACTGCAGTTTCACCCCCTCAGGCTCGTGGTTCTCATAATCAGACCGGGCATGGAGTAGGCAGAGGTGCAGACCGAGTTACTCAGGGAGGGGGACAACTCCGTTTGTTTGCTACACTTGATCGTCAAAGTGCAGAAGTATCTGCAGAAGTTATTACAGGTATACTTTTAGTCTGCTCACATAATACTTATGCCGTAATGGATCCAGGTTCAATGTTTTCATAGGTGACTCCATACTTTGCAATTAACCTTGGACTAGAACCTGAATAACTTAGTGAGCCATTCCTCGTATCTACTCTAGTTGGCGAGTCAGTGAAAGTCACCAGATTCTATAGAGGTTGTATAGTTTCGGTCCAAGGTCGCAACACCAAAGCCGATCTCATAGAGTTAGAAATGGTGGATTTTGATGTGATCATGGGTATGGACTAGTTTTCTTCCTGCTAAGCCATGTTAGATTGTCATGCCAAGATAGTCAGGTTCCAATTTCGAAATGAAGAAGTCTTAGAGTGGAAGGGCAGTTCAGCATTACTTGTAGGTAAGTTTATTTCTTATCTTAAGGCACAACGAATGATCGGTAAGGGGTGTCTCGCCTATTTGGCTCACATCATTAATCCAGAATCAGAACAACCAAATCTTCAGTCTGTGCTAGTTGTTGGAGAATTTCCAGAAGTTTTCCCAGATGACCTTCCGGGCCTTCCTCCCGAAAGAATCATAGACTTCGACATTGATCTCATTCCAAGCACTCAACCCATATCTATACCTCCTTATAGGATGGCTCTAGCAGAACTTAATAAGTTGAGAGAACAATTGAAAAACCTTCTTGAAAAGGGTTTCATCAGACCGAGTGTTTCACCGTGGGGTGTCCCGGTCCTGTTTGTCAAGAAGAAAGATGGGTCTCTCAGAATGTGTGTCGACTATCGGTAGTTGAATAAAGTTACCATTAAGAACAAGTACCCACTGCCAAGAATTGATGATTTATTTGATCAACTTCAAGGTGCCAAGTACTTTTCAAAAATAGACTTGAGGTCGGGGTACCATCAGTTGAGAATCAGAGAAGAAGATATATCTAAAACAGCCTTTAGGACTCGCTACAGACACTATGAATTTCTAGTAATGTCCTTCGGGTTGACAAATGCTCCAGCTGCATTCATGGACCTCATGAACAGAGTATTCAAGCCATTCCTGGATACCTTTATTATCGTGTTTATAGACGATATTTTGGTATACTCTAAGAGCAAGGAAGAACATGCAGAACACCTTAGAATAGCCTTGCACACCTTGAAGGAGAATGAGCTTTATGCCAAGTTTCAAAATGTGAGTTCTGGTTGCAGTCAGTAGAATTCTTAGGCCACATGGTATCTAGTGAAGGAATAAAAGTAGACCCTCAAAAGACTGAAGCAGTCAAGAACTGGCCTAGGTCGACAACGCCAACCGAAATCAGGAGTTTCTTGGGATTAGCTGGATACTATAGAAGGTTTGTAGAGGGGTTTTCCTCACTTGCAGCTCCATTAACTAAGTTGACTCAGAAAGCAGTTAAGTTCCAATGGTCAGACGCTTGTGAGCAGAGTTTTCAAGAGTTAAAGAAGAGGTTGACCACTACACTTGTGTTAACCTTGCCGGCAGGTTCGGGTGGGTTCACAGTGTATTGTGATGCCTCCAGAGTGGGCCTTGGTTGTGTTCTTATGTAAAATGGAAAAGTTATTGCTTATGCTTCCAGACAGTTAAAGAATCATGAAAAGAACTACCCCACACACGACTTGGAGCTTGAAGCAATGGTGTTTGCATTAAAAATATGGCGACACTACCTTTATGGCGAGCATTCTGAAGTGTTTACAGATCACAAAAGCCTCTAGTATATTTTCAAGCAAAAAGAACTAAATTTGAGACAAAGAAGGTGGCTCGAGCTATTGAAAGATTATGACATCAATATCCTCTATCACCCGGGCAAAGCTAATGTACTAGCAGATGCACTTAGTAGGAAGTTAATGGGTGTCTTGGCCCATCTTGGTGTACAAAGGCGATTTTTGGGTCGAGAAATTCAAAAACTAGCCAATGATGGAATTATATTGGATGAGACCGAAGAAGGAGATATAACTGCCTATGCCTTAGCACAATCCTCCCTTGTTGCGCATGTTAAGGCTAAACAAGACGAAGATCTGTACTTAGTGAAATTAAAAGAAGGAGTCAGAACCAAAGAAATCACTGCTTTCACTCTAGGAAGTGACAGAGTTTTGAAGTTGAATGATCGGTTATGTGTGCCTGATGTAGATGGTCTTAGGAAGGCCATAATGGAGGAAGCTCACAGTTCGAGGTACTCTATCCACCCAGGTGCTACCAAAATGTATCTAGATTTGAAAGAGTTGTACTGGTGGAAAGGCATGAAGAAACAAGTAGCAGATCATGTGGCTAAATGTTTAAATTGCCAACAAGTCAAAGCCGAGCATCAGAGGCCTGGTGGCTTAGCTCAAGATATAGAGATACCACAGTGGAAGTGGGAGATGATTAATATGGATTTTGTAGTAAGTCTACCTCGCACATACCGTAAACATGATTCAATTTGGGTTATTGTAGACCGACTAACAAAGTCCGTGCATTTCCTACTAGTAAAGACGACAGACTCCGCAGGGTAGTATGCGCAGTTGTACGTCAAAGAAATAGTCCGATTGCATGGTACTCCAGTTTCAATCATATCTGACAGAGGCCCTCAGTTCATGGCGTATTTTTGGCAGGCATTTCAGAAAAGATTAGGTACCAAGGTCAATTTAAGCGCCGCTTTTCATCCACAGACCGATGGCCAGGCAGAAAGGACCATTTAGACTCTCGAAGATATGCTGCGTACGTGTGTTATAGATTTTGGAGGTAATTGGGATGATCACTTGCCACTTATAGAATTTGCTTACAATAACAGCTATCAGGCCAGCATTGGTATGGCTCCTTATGAAGCGTTGTATGGGCAGAGATGTAGGTCTCCAGTGGGTTGGTTTGAACCAGCAAAGGTGCCGTTGATTAGTCCAGAGTTAGTTTGTGAGGCCTTGGAGAAAGTTCAGCTAATTAGAGAAAGACTTAAAGCGGCTCAGAGTCGTCAAAAGTCTTATTCTGACAAGAGGCATCGTGAGTTAGAGTTCATGGTTGGTGATAAGGTGTGTTTTTGAAAGTTTCACCAATGAAAGGAGTTATGAGATTTGGTAAGAAAGGGAAACTTAGCCCTAGATTTATCGGACCTTATGAAATTCTAGAAAGGAAAGGAAACGTGGCTTATAAGCTAGCGCTACCCGTTGAGTTGTCCTCTGTTCATGTTGTCTTTCATGTGTCTATGCTTAGAAAGTACATTCATGATAAGTCGCATATAATACCTGCCGATACCATAAAAATTAAAGAAGGTTTGACTTATGAAGAGGTACCAATAGAAATTCTCGATAGACAAGTAAGGAAGTTGAGAACAAAAGATATAGCATCGGTAAAAATTTTGTGGTGTAATCATGATTCAAAAGAAGCTACGTAGGAGGTCGAGGAAGATATGAGGAAGAAATATCCTTATTTATTTGAGTAACAAGGTATGTAAACCTAGGTTTGGCTTGACATTTATATTTCATTTATTAAATACAAGTTAGCAAGCGTTTATGTCCTTCCTAGATTATATTTAGTTGTTGTAATGATTTAGTTTATGCCAGAGTATATTTAATTCATTAAAGTGATTTACTTTTGCGAAAGTGTTGTGCTTTAGATTCTTGTTGGTTATTGTGGTACCTCCTTGCCGAAGTGTGAGTAATTAATTTATGAGTTGTGTATGGTGCCTATGAATGCCCTGTTATGGTATATTTGGTTGTTGGTGGTGTAGTTGTGGTATTTGTGACAAGGATATTTTTTGGATAGTCCAATTTACAAGGGAAACTCTGCCGAAATTTTTAAAAATTTAGGGAGTTAGCCAAAATTTTGAGTCCCTTGGAAAAATGAGTAGTGCTAGGAAAACTTAAGAGGTTCAAGGACCTAAGGAATGATTGTTAGCTTAAGAATAAGGCCCTAGCAACATTCGAGGACGAATGTTTTTAAGGAGGGAAGATTGTAACACTCCTCAAATTTATAAATGTTTCAAGATACGCTTATTATAGAACTGAATTATTATTATTACTATTATTTTATCTTGCATATAGTAATATATATATATATATATGTGTGTGTGTGTGTGTGTGTGTACACTTAAATAATTGGATATACAATTAGGGGAATATTAATAATTTAAATATCAATAATATTTAAAAGTGGATATCATTAATTATTAGTTAAGGTGAAACAAAACAAAAAGACAAAAATAATAAAACAAAAAAAGGGCTTAAAGCCTTGGAAAGGGTAAGAAACGTGTGTCACTCAAAAAGCAAAGGCTTAAAGCCTTAAAGCAATACAGAACTAATGTTCTGTTTATTCACGCCAGGCATAGAAAACGTTTAAAGCCTTACGAACAGAGGCAGCCAGGAATTGCTCACGTACGGAAAAAATCTACGGTTCATTATAACTCACTTATTCTTGAACTTAGGTATATAAAATTTTCTATTGTCAATTATCCTAAAGTAGTAACAAGTAAAAATTAAATAGTTAATTTCCTTCTTCCTCTATATCAATAGTAAATTTCATGTTTAGGTGTGAAACTTTAAAATTGATTAAAATGCACTGGCTGTTGTAGAATCACTTTTTTGATGGGTATAAATTGGATTGGGGTCTACGTATTGGCTCAAAGAGTTTTGAGGTGAGTTGATATAACCCTTTACTGAAGTGGTTTAACTCACAAAAAGCACGCACACAAGGTGTTTGATGAATTGCATAAAAGAGTTAATATATACTTAATTGGAGTAGTAAGTGCCTATCAGCTTAGAATTATTTTCTAGTTAAAGTTTAGATGATTATTTGGATTTATGTGCATAAATTTTAGATTTTTATGTTATTCTTATATGCCATCTTCATATTGAAAATTCATGAAGGAGCAAGAATCTTTATAAATACTTTTGAATGTTTATTCCATTCTTATGTCATGCCTTACATTTAAGGATACCAATGTGAGTATGTATAAAAGATTTAGACTTGCAAAGTCACAAGAAGAAGTTTTAGAAAGAAAAGATTTTTGGGAGTATCCTTTATTCTGAGAAGGGGTCATCGTCCAGGCCTAGGGTCCTGACCAAGGCGTTGACTTCCTGAAACTACTTGTGCCAAAGTAGGGAGCATACGAGCCGAGGGTCTCGTTGCTGAGAATTTACTTAGCCATGCTAAGGTATGAGACATGAGCGCTGAGAACCATAAAGCGAGTGGCACCTCGTGGATTGGGCCTATTCGATCAGGTTGGTATCGAACCCATGCCGATCACACAGTGACTGAGATAGAATTAAGTCAGGATAGTTGGAACTCCCAAAGTATAAAGTGAAGTATATTTTTCAAGAAAGAAAAAGAAAAGAATTTCTTTTAGAATATTCAAAAACTGCTATTATGCAATTATTTAGAATTATTCTTATAAGCTTTATGTTTTACATGCATTTAGAACCTTTGCTCATAATGTATATGTTCTTAAAGTTTCGCCCCCTGTTGTTGAGACTCAGTGAGTACAATGGATGGTACTGACGTTCTCTTTTGGGAACCTACGTTGGTCTGCGGTACAACGTAGGAACCGGATTTGCAGGCGAGCAGGCTACGAGGTAGGACTTCCTTCCCTTCCAGTGCTATTGGTGAGCTCCGCTTTTGTTCGTGGAGTATTCCTTAGAGTCATTTTTATTTAGCTATTTCTTTGTTTACTTAGAGAACTGGCCAGGAAATCTCATGTCCTGAGCAGTGCGTCAGTTTATCAGTAGAGACTTCATAGACATAATCGTTGGGTTAAGATTCAGATGTTTTTGATAATAACTTAGCAGTATTTCATTGGTTACTATGAATAAAGTTTTGGAGTTGATTTATGTAAATGTTTAAATTAATCAAAAGTATTTGGTTAGAGTATTGTCGTGTTGCATATAAAGGTTGGAGTTATAATAGATTTGATAAGCAGTGATGGTTTGCTCGGTCATGTTTAGTAATCGAGTGCCGGTCCCGGCTTGTTCAAAAAATGGGTCATGACATTTAACTTGTTCTTTGCCTTTCAGTTTCATTGGCCCTGGCCACAAGTTTCTGTGGATTGTACTTGCTGAAATTACTGTAAAAGAGTTTGTACGCACTGTAATGGAAAATAAAAGCGCATCGAAAACTTGACAATTGTTATGATAAATATCATATTATGGTGGATGTCTACTCTTCCTCCATGATCTTCATGTCAAATGCTTAATGACATATTCAATGACATATTTTCTATGTTCAATGACATATTCTATGACATATTTTCTTCACTTTTCATGCCTATATAAAGGCCTTGTAATAGATAGGAAAATACACACAATTGAAGAAGAAAATCTCTTCCTTCTCTCTATCTCCATTTCTTGTTCATGTTTTACTAAATTGCTTTTATTTCCTTGTTCCATATTGTTATTTTGAGTAATATTTCATAACACGTTATCAGCACGAGTCTCTCACCAATTTTATATATATCTACAAAATTTTGCCTACATCCGAAAAGATTGCAATTAGAAGTCATACATATCATCTCATGGTTAGATGTAAAAAGAAACTACATATGGTAAGTAATGAAACGTACAAAGGTATAATTATCTTTTACTTGTTATTTCTTTAATATCTCATATGCACACAACTTCGTACTAACACCTGTATTGCATAAGCACATATTAATATTACATTTTTTATATCATATGAATGGAATCAAAATTTTTGAAGTTTTATAAGTGAAAATCATAGTACTAGTTAATTGTTAATATGATGCATGTCATGGTAACCAAGGATATGTTACATAAGCTGTCTTATATATATTTGTGTGTTAACTATCTTCAATATGTCTTGTCGCTTTTAACATTTTCTTTTACTTTGATGAATATTTTCTATTTTGGATTTTTACACTTGCATATAGTTAAAAAAAAAGAATAATAAAAAATTAGGTCATACTGATTAGAAGCATAAATCATCTTGAAGAAAACAAGAAATACTTCACATCTTTATCTAGGTTGATTAATTACTTCTTTGAAATTTGGAAAACAAACCAGCTATTGAGAAAGTATACTTCATAATTTATGATCGTATCATTTGAAAGAAACAACGATTAGTATGACTACTAGAGGAGGTATTTTCGAGTATCCATGATCTACTTGATGTTTGCTATTGGCTTACCATTTTCAAGTATTTTATATGAATGACGCATAAGCTACAACTGGTAAGTTGTTACCTATAATAACACTTTTCAGGTAATATAAATGCTGAATTTATGTATTAGTACTATATATGTGTTGTTACCTATATGTTGTACTTTTGATAAATTTATTCACTAATTGCTTGGTTAAATTGAGTGAAGGAAAGTCATGACATTAAATCAAATCCAATTGTTAGGGTATATCCCGAAAACAACAATATTTTTTAGAGAGACCCAATAAATATTATGACAATTATTTTATGATCCATTTAAATTCTAATACAAATTAGAAGAAATATTCTGATTACAAAAAGTTGTATTTCATATAGATGCTACAAATAATTGATAAAGTTTTACACTGATTTGAAATTTGTACACTTATTTAAGAAAACAAATTTGATTTGCTAAGTTACAAATTAGTTGTGTACAACTTTCTTGGCATGTGATTGAAATTAAGGCTTGAGAATGAATCTCAATATTGTTTAGCCTATTATGCTATTGATTAAGACATCGGGATCAAGTCCTGATGCTCCATAATGATAAGAGTTGGGTTTGAGTCCCAATTTGTCATGGCCTAACATGCTTTTATTTTAGTAAGACATTGGATTTGAGTCTCACTGTACCATATTGATGATATAATGATGACTAAAGAAAAATAATATATTTATCATGAAAAGGCATGAAAATTGTCCCACTTGATTTGCTCCATTCTTGAAGTGAATGTGATAGCAGTGCATAATAAGTTTCAATGAAGACAAGTGGTTGAACAATGAACGTGAGTGTTCCAAATATCAAAATAATAATAATCATCACTATGATTATAAAAGGAGAACAATAAGGGTTCTCAAAATAGTCCTTCAAAATGTGAAGACAATGCTTACCATCAAATTGGTATGAAAATAATAAAGCACATCACTGATTATGATCCATTCCTTGAAGAGAATGTGACTTGTGATAAGCATTGAGAATGCAAACTCATTCCTAAAGTTGAATGTGATAATATGTGATAAAAACAATGAATAAAGACATGCAATTCATGATTATATGAACACCACACAACTCACCTCTAAGGGAGGTTTGAGTAAAATAAAGAGAATAAATATTATTGTGTGGTTACATGAATATGTCATTGGTTGCGTACATGTGGTACGCCAAATATTATTTTGTCATGCCTTATAAAAGTTATTAAAGGCAAAGTTAAAGCAAGAAATGATTTTGCTTATGATGATTTTGACCATGACAATTTATTATGATATAATTTTATCCATGAAGGAGACATTTACCATATGAATGGTACGATAAAAGATCTTGTAGTACAAAAGTTGTTAAGAACTCCGGAAAAACTAATTTGTTACTACCCGGATGAATAAACTTATTCATGACATTGATATTGTAAAGTCTCAAAAGAAACTTTTTGAGTTTCAAATATATAAGTCAAAGTGATTGGCATATTGAGACTATAAATGAAAGGAAGATTGAATATCTTCATATTTCTATAATCATACCGGGTAAATATAAAAGGTTACCCGATCTTCTTTCTATTTGTACTACACAAATATAAGCATGATGCTGGAATCATATGCCACAAGTAAACTAGAGGTTTACTAAAACAAATATTAATTGGCATGACCAGTTGACCATCTCGGTTCAATTATGATGCGAAAAATTAATTAAGAATTACATTGAAATATATTGAAGAATAGAAGATTCTTCAAGAATTCTCTTGTGTTGCTTATTCTCATGATATACCAGTTAAAGGTTGGGATTGAATCCCTTGATTATATATATATATATATAGGCTCAGTCACCTGCCATGTGGATCGTTTACTATTATATGATTTTAATAGATGCATCTATTTTATGGTCACATGTGCATTTGTTATCAACTTGCAGTTTGGTTTTTGCAAGATTGCTTGCTCAAATTATTAGAGCACAATTCCAGAATGTAAATTATGATGATTTATCTTGATAATACTGGTTTAAATTCAAGTTGGTTTAGCGAAAATTGTATGCCTCCAATTATAGCTAAATTATTGGTTATGAGAACAAAACTCCCAAAAATATAATTTGGTATGAGATGTATTTTTTAATATACACCAGCACTTGTACGCATCTAGCCAAGTTATTAAAATTTCTCCCTATCACAATCGGTTCAGGGTCAGGAACCAAAGAATTTCTATATAGAAATATGAATGTGCTATATGATTTAATTATGCCACTACAATGCACAAAGATGGGTTCCCAAAGAAGGTTGGGAAATGTGTTGGTGATCCCAACATTAGAGGGAAAAATGGATAGCTGAGAAAGTGATACGTGAAATGAATTATTATGAATACATATAGATCATCGTACAAGAAAATATGAACTTGAAGTTCAAGTGATAATTAATTTATAAATTACTGCCAGACGCATTTGCTGACCCAAAGCTAAATGTCATATTTCAGCTGTTAATGCTCCAAATAGAGTAAAGTCCATGAGGGACAGAGTCTATGGCACGCATGAAGCATAACAGACCAATCGGTTCCAAAGATAAAACTCCTTGAAGAAGAAGAGGGGCAAAATGGTCATAATAAGGAGGCAAGTGCTCTAGAAGAGCACCACGACATAACACTTCGTAAGACCTCATGTGAGAGGCTCAGGTACCTGAAAATAATGAGATAAAGAGATCTCAATAAGTTATGTCTTTATTGTGTAATAATTGAACCGATATAAAATGATCGTCGACAATATTGTTAACATAATGTAGCGCTCAATATTATTAATATTGACGAGGATCTTGAACTCAAATCTGTCATGAAATTTGGACAGATAAATGATTGGCCAAATGAAAAATGCGCAATGAAAATTGACTTCACTTGAAAAAATGTGAAGTTGGGTGGATAGTCCCAACACCTGCAAGTATAAAGCCAATGGAGGTATAAATATGTTCTTGTGCAAAAATTTCATGTCAGATAGACATAAATACGACTTGTGACACAAGAAAATTAGTAAATATCTTCACATTGATTATATGGATACATGTTCTCTTATGGTGGATATAATTATTTCAAGTTTTAATCTGGCAATACATGAAAACTTGATATGCGTATAATGAAAATCATTGAAGGATTAAAATTGTTCTGAAGCATATTAATGTTTCCAAGAAATCTATTAAATAAAGCTTCAAAAATCCTTATACGGATTGAAACAATCAAGGCGCATGTGGTATAATCGCCTGTGTGAGTACCTATTGAAAGAAGGGTACAAGAATGATTCAATTTGTCCTTGTATCTTTATAAAAAGATCTGAATTTGAATTTGTTATAATCTTTGTGTATGTTGATTCAAATATCATTACAACTCCCAGGCAACTTCCTAAAGCAGTAAAACTGTTTAAAGAAAGAATTTGAAATGAAAGATCTTGGAAAGACAAAATTTTGTCTTGGTCTACAAATTGAGTATATGAAAGATGAAATTTTTATCAATCAATCAACATACACTAAAAAGATTTTAAAGCGATTTTATATGGATAAAGTACATCCATTTAGTACCCCGTTGTGAGATCACTGGATATAAATAAAGATCCATTCCGACCTCATGAAAATAATGAAGAACTTGTTGGTCCTGAAGTACTATATCTTAGTGCAATTGATGCACTAATGTATCTTGCTAACACTAAAAGGCGTGACATAACATTTTCAGTTAATATCTTAACAAGATATAGCTCTGCTCCTACAAGGAGACATTGGAGTGAAATCAAACACATATTGTGTTATCTAAAAAGGACTACCAATGTGGGCTTATTTTATGGCAATGATTGCAATCCCGATCTTGTTGGTTATGCCGATGTAGAGTATTTATCTGACACACACAAGACTTGATCTCAAACATGCTATGTGTTTACATGTGGAGGTATTGTCATATCTTGGCGATCGACTAAGAAATCAATCGTGACTACTTCATCTAATCATGCTAAGATAATTGCTATTCATGAAGAAAGTCGAGAATGTGTATGGTTGAGGTCTATAATACATCTTATTCGAGCCAAAAATAATTTGAAGTGTTACAAACTACCCACAATTTTGTATGAAGACAATACATCATGAATAGCCCAATTGAAGGGAGGATTCATAAAAGGAGTTAGGACAAATCGCATTTCACCAAAGCTATTTTCCATACATGATCTTCAAAAGAATGGTGATATCAATGTGCAACAGATTCTTTCAAGTGATAATATGGCTGATTTGTTCACCAAATCTCTACCGACGTCAACCTTCAAAACTAGTGTGCAAGATTGGAATGTGAATTGATGCTCTCATCAGGGGGAGTTAATACGCATTGTACTCTTTTTTCCTTACAAGGTTTTGTCCCACTGGGTTTTCCTTGCAAAGTTTTTAACGAGGCAACCAAAAGGCGTATTTCTAAATATATGTACTCTTTTTCCTTCATTAGGATTTTTTTTCCCATAGGGTTTTTTCCTAATAAGATTTTAATGAGGCACATTATTTATGGACATCCAAGGGGGAGTGTTATGATAAATATCATATTATGGTGGATGTCTTCCTCCATGATTTTCATGTCAAATGCTTAATGACATATTCAATGACATATTTTCTATGTTCAATGACATATTCCATGACATATTTTTTTCACTTTTCATGCCTATATAAAGGCCTTGTAATAGATAGGAAAATACACACAATTGAAGAAGAAAATCTCTTCCTTCTCTCTATCTCCATTTCTTGTTCATATTTTACTAAATTGCTTTTCTTTCCTTGTTTCATATTGTTATTTTGAGTAATATTTCATAACAACAATAAGTTTTTTCCACAACTTTCTTCAAGTTAGATAGTTCCTCTATAGCATGAATATCGAGACAATTGAAGGATGATAGAGTACCGTTTTGGGTGTCCAACATCTTGTGTAAATAATACTATAACCACATTCTCTTTGAATCAAATCTCAAAATTAACTAGTAGGATTTGCTTTACAAATCTTCTATATTTATTTAGCTTTTTTTGAATTTTTTCAAAATTAAAAAATAAAGGGACGAGCACTCTAGGTAAAAGGCAACGACCATTTCAGCTCTACCTCTATACAGAGGCGGAGCTAACATGCCGGTTATCAGGGCGGATGACCATTTATCGAAGCGGTGTCACGCCATATCGCTTTGTCGGAAAATTTATTATATATGTATTAATACTACGAGAAACGGGATAAGTAGAAAAAATAAAATAACTTGACATAAATTATCTCTTAATATCTTGGTTATGTGGTTGAATTTTGCTCTAAAAGTGTAGAGGTTCAAACCTCAACTAGCACTTTTGTTTTTGCAAAAAATTGAGAGAGCCTAAAATTGTGATGAAGTAGAATTGAACTCGATCTTTTCTAACTTATGACTCGACAAACCCAACATACCAAGTCTATTTTTTGTTTATTAGTATAATAATTAAAATTAATATTTCCTTTCTTCTACCAATTTCAACACTGCTTACAAAAATTCTTACGTGTGCCCCCGCTTTCGATAGAACCTTATAACTTTCGTCCCAACTACATATTTATCTATAAAAATCATTTAATACATATAAATTATTAATTTGGAACTCAATAGTTTAAAAAGACTAAAAACTTGCCATTAGTTTCGAACTCCATGATTATGGCCTCCAAACAAACTAAGTAAATATGTTAAATGGTGGTCTCAAACTCAAGCATTGAACGGATATCAAGGTAAAGATAGTCCTGGTTGTCGATATATATATGCTCAGGTTAATTCAGCCATGAGTGCTGCTTGAATTTATCTTTTTAATCTTCTTTTTTCAAGTGTCACGGATTTAAAGCTTGCTAATTATAATTCTAAAATTCCAATGTAATGTCACAAATTTAAATTTACTTTGAATGATTATTAGATCTTTGGGTTCTCTATTTCTCAGTTATTAATGTAAAAAGAAATGAAAAAATACAAAGAAGCAATACAACCCTACTGTAAATGACTAATTTATCCTTGAACATGTCACGTGCCGTTTCACCTGTTGAACCATTTTACACCAGACCAAACAGTACGTACATTAGACTTCTAGCTTATTTTTGGCCAAAAGCGTTTTTTTTTTTTTCTAAAAATATTTTTGGTCTCAATTTGAGGTGTTTGGCCAAGCTTCTGGGAGGAAAAAAAATGTTTTTGAGGAGAAGCAGAAGCAGTTTTGGAGAAGCAGAAAAAAATAGCTTCTCTCCAAAAACACTTTTTTGAGAAGCACTTTTGAGAAAAATACATTAGAAGCAGTTATTTAAAGCTTGGCTAAACACTAATTGCTACTCAGAAGTGTTTTTCAAACTAATTAGCCAAACACAAACTGCTTCTCACCAAAAGTACTTTTGAGAAAAAAACTTTTGAAAAAAAACACTTCTCAAAATAAGCTGATTTTTGCATCTCGGCCAAACGGGCTATTCATTCAATTTTACAATATAAGTACGCAGTAGCACCACTTTGTTTCATGCGTTTCCACTCTCTATGCTACAAAACTGAGTCACAAAAGTCAAACACTTTCAGATCACAATCTAGCACACACTATTTTGTCAACCACAATGGACGCCGGAGCATGGTGTGATTCAGACGACGGCTACGTCTGCTCGCGGCGGTGTTACTCCGGTTTAGAGTACGACCGTTTCGTATCCTATAATTTGCCGGTGAGCAGATCATCAAGCAAAACACCAATCTGGAGACTGCTATGGAGGAAGATAAAGAAACAGAAGAAATATATTTTCGATTGCTCCAACTCATCAATGCGGTTTTCATATGATCCTCATTCTTATTCACAGAATTTTGATCAAGGTTCATTTTTGTCCGATGCTGATGACCTCTCAAGATCTTTCTCAGCTCGTTTTGCTGTTCCTTCCAGAATCTTCACTCAGAATGAATTAATGATCTAATGGAGGGAAAAAAAAGATTCATGTTGGTGTCTTTTCTTTTTTAAATTACCAGCCCGTGTCCGGTCATGGCTTTGGAGCTAACTAATTAGGATTCGTGCCGGAAAGTTCCACGTGGAGGATAAAGTTCATACAAATGCTTCCCGCTAAAGCGAATTCGAACCCAGTATTGGTGTCACTATTACAATTATCATGATACAATTTTAATTGTAATTCTTCTTTTATCTGCTATTAATGATAAAATTTAGATATGCGTTGACGGCTTGACGCTCTGAATCTTGTTTATCCTGTATTAACTTTTTCATTCACAAGCAAAGGTAGATGCTTTAATTTAAGGTAGCAGTGGAACCAGAATTTTCATTAAGAAATATTAAAATATAAAATTATATATACCTCGAAAAGTTTAGGGTAGTCAAACCTATAGTAAATATACATAATAAAAATTTATCTAGCAATATAATATAATTTTCCAGTGAAGGGCCCCCTTAGTTGAATGGGGCTCCGCCACTGCTTTAAAAATAAATCTTTGTCAAGTTTTTTTTTTAAAAAAAATTAGCTATGATATATAACATCATCTCTATATAAAATCTATTCATTATAAAAGGCCAAGTTTTTCTCGAAATTAATTTTTATGTTACGTTATAATATATGTCATCTATAACAACAGTAACGGCCAAAATATATCAAAACAAACAGGTTTGACTGTACTAAATAGTAACGGCAATGAGAATCTTCTTTTTTACTTTTCAATTGCTTAACTCAAGTCTAACAAAAACAAATTATTAGCAATCCACTGCAAATTAACGATGGTTTCTTGCCTAAATCAAGAAATCAACGAGATTAATTAGGTGACTCAATCATTCGTCCAAGAGTCAATGCCATTAAATTCATATTCCATTCCAGAGCGATCAATTATTAATATTTTTCTTTAAATTCTTTCGGGGGGGGGGGGGTTGTACTATTTCAGAACTTGGAGCTCAAATTAATAAATTTGTAGGAATTAGGTGAGGCAGAATGAATTGTGCAATCATCGTTGACAATGAACTGCTAGTACCATAAAAATTGGTATTTAATAGCACTTGCTTTCAACTATATATGAAGATTCGTCCCGATGAAGTGACTAATATAACCTAGAAGAACTAATAAAGTCAATGAATTTAAAATGAAAAAAGATATATTTTAAAATATACTTATGTGTTTATATATTAATTTTTATAAGTAAAGAAGTTCGTTGATTTTCACCCAAAAGATGCGAATATGTACAAACGTTACAAAATAGACTCATTTTGTGGCGTGCTCCTGCCTTCTGCAACCACTCCATTAGTTTGGTTTCTTTAAGTTGAGATGTCAAAATCCAAAGATAGTTAACATTAAGAAATTTTCGAAAATGGCACATTTCTCAAAAGAAAAACTATATTAATTCATGAAGGGATAAGATTTTGGTATTGACCCAACATCTCGTCATTATTTAAATTTAATGGGTTTAGTTTTTAAAATTTTTAAAATATGAGTTTAAATTTAATATTTATTAAAATTTAAATAAATTTTAAGAGATTATAGGTTTAATTGAACCTGTAGCTGAAAGATTGTATTCGCCTGTGCATCCACGTTCAGTGAACTTGGAGTTTCCTATAATTCATTAGGTATTTACTATTTGGGCACGATTATTGCTGTTTGATGTCGAAAACTTTAATTTCTTTAATTGTTTATAATTGTTTATCTATCTACAAGGTATAGAGTTGACAAGGATAAGATTTTGACTTAACAGTATTTCGATATGCGTGCATTTCATAAATGGCACTTTTGGGAATTTTAGTGGGCGTTTGGACAAAAAAAAAATGTAAAATTTTGGGAAAAAATGAATTTTTTTCTAAGTGAAAATGGTAATTGAAAGTTAGAATTGTGTTTGGACATGAATATAATTTTATGTTGTTTTTAAAATTTTTGTGAGTGATTTGAAGTGAAAATTTTGAAAATTAACCTTTTGGAGTTTTCAAATTATCGAAAAATTCTGAAATATATTTTCAAATGAAAATTAAAAATTTTGTAGTCAAACACTAATTTCTTGAAAAAGTGATCTTTTTAAAAAAAAAAAATTAAAAGATTTTGTATGGCCAAACGGCACCTTAATTTAATTTAATGAACATCAATCTTTGCTTAATCAGAAAGGCCATTAAATGAGATGTACCCTTGGTATTGCAAAAGGGTGAAGATTAACGGCTAAATTCAAGGTACAGAAGGAGAGCCTATTATGGTCAGATACGTATAAATAACGAACGAGCCGACTTTATAAGTAAAAATATAATTTTAGTAAAGGTCAATAACACGAGTGCTAAATTCATACTGCGATAAGCACTATATGTGATCAAATTTTACCATATTTAGATATTTCAGCCCCTTGGCAGATGAAGTTAACAATTCATATCATGCCACAAATTCAAAGACGAATTTGTAATATGGACTCGGTGGTTAGGTTTAGAATGGAAATGATCTTATGATATGTACTGCTTTCTTCTTTTTGCATGAGTATTCATAGTTCGGTTAAAAATAACAGTTTTAATTGAACACATTTAAAATTCGCCTCTATCCCATCTCAGTAGTGGCGAAGCCAGAATTTTCACTAAGGAGTGTCAAAATATAAAGAAACAAAAATTACTGAATTACAAAGTGTAATTTTCCGGACTAAGGGGTGTCACTGTATCTCAGCTTCCCAGCTAGTAATCCAATTCGCTTGTAAATATGTAGAGTCAAGGCAGTCATTTAGTTATATGATCATCCAACTTAATTTACCTTTCAACAGCAACGTTGACGCCTTAATCATTAACTCAAACGTAATTAATTAACGAAAAATATATTTGATCACATTAATAATGGCCCAAATGTCCAGAATGGGGCATTGAGGTAACTTAGCATGGCTTTTGATGGTATAATGAATAATTTGACATTTTCGTTTTCCATCTCTACTCTTTAGCAGATTTTTATTTCAATTCAATTTTTTCAAACAACTCTCTCTTATTATTTTAATTGTATTACCTTCCCTTCCTTTTTCATATATACACATGCATAATTACATCATTTTCCATAAAACACTCAATGCACTCAATGAGACAAGAGGGGTTGCTCTGATGGTAAGCAATCCCCACTTCCAACCGAGAGGTTGTGAGTTCGAGTCTCCCCAAGAGCAAGGTGGGAAGTTCTTGGAGGGAAGGATGTCGGGGGTCTATTTGGAAACAGTCTCTCTACCCTATGGTAGGGGTAAGGTCTGCGTACGCACTACCCTCCCCAGACCACACTAAGTGGGATTATACTGGGTTGTTGTTGTTGTTGTTGTTGTACTCAATGCACATATACATATATACTATACCAAACGAAATACATTAAAATATACACATAATATACCAGAGGAAATACGTATACATTTAAACTATTATACTCATCTTGCATTGGTCACTTTCTAACCCTAAACTCTTAAATATATAGTGTTTTACCTAAGAAGCTTTTCCAGCCCCCATTTTGTTCCTATCTTTATTTTCTCCTTCTTCATCTCTTATCTTTCTTTTAGTGTTAATTGTTAGATTAAGGAATGTAGGACGGGAAGAGGAATAATGTTCGAAAGTCTATATATTATTTCGTGGTAAGAGGATTATACAACTCTTGGCGTCAGCGTGCTCCTATGATTTCTGGTGTCAAGGGTTGCATCTTTCAGGCTTTCAAATCATATGATGAAGCCATAGTAGCGTTCAATGAGTTCAGAAAAAGTTGTCAAGTTGAGAATATATCGGCATCGAAGGTGTATGTGGTATTTTGTAATAAAAGTCCTGGATTATACAACTCTTGGTGTAAGTATGCTTCTATGGTTATAGGTTTGGAAGGAAACATCTTCCAATCTTTCAAATCTTACGATGAAGCCATAGCAGTGTTCAATGAATTCCAAGTAGAAAATGCTGACAGTAAAGAATCATCTTCAAGTTCATTTGTAGATGAAAATAGTATACGGGTTGAAGGTGACAATGGAGCAAGTGTTATTTCATATGTGTTGTTAGCTGGAATGTTTCTAGGGATGAAGATATCAAAAATTCTTCAGTTTGATTATTAATAAAACTATTTTTTTCCTATGAACTAAATATTTTGTCTATATTCTTGGATCTTAATTGAAAAGTTTAGTTCTAAGTGTCAAAGTGTTATAATCTACTAACTAAATTTAAGTAGTTATAAGCGTTAGATTCATTTTGCACCTGTTTTAAATCTTACTACATTGATCTGTGATATTCATCAGATTTTGGACACTGTCTCGAATGTTAGATGAACTTTCTACATTTGTTTGATTCTAAAAAAATATAGTAATATCAGATTTTGGACATTATTTGATCCATCTCTCAAAAATTCCTTCTTTTGACAAGAACTTGGGAAGTTTTCTTCATAAGTACTTCTTCTCTTCTCAACTATCTTCAAATTTTTACATATTTCTTGACAATAAATTTTCCTATTGTACAAGGTTGGTGTCAAAAGTTCAATATACTTTCTTAACTTGACAAAAAATTGACCACATTTAGAGGACTTAATTAATCTGTACAAATGCTACTCGTAGTTCTTTCATTGCATTAGGCATCAAGCGAACAGTTGCACTGACGAGCGTAAAACACAACACAAAATTAATGCTCACTAGCCAAAGATAGTATAGTATGATTATCTTCTCCACAGGGATTGGATTGAAACAATGCTCTAGTAATTCCTGGTTTAACTGTTATTCAGGAGGATCAAAACTTGATTTGGAATGACTATAAACTACGATTAATAACTAAAGTAAAGCAATTGACTATTGACTACAACAAACTAGAGATTAGCATAGTCGATTTCTTATCAATGTGATAAATAAGGGTCATGACATGATTGGTGCAAAATAGCTATTTGGGATTTAACTCTAGTTTAATTCACTCTAATGTTCTAATGATTCTCACGAATTCACTCGATGATTAGTTCAAATATGTAGTCAAGATTCTCTCTCGGTTAAATCTTAACTCTATGAGGTGAAAAATATAAGCACTGCGAAAATATGCAAGCATGCATTAATGGATTAGTCTTTAGGAAAACGTCTCTCGAATATTCTTCTAACTTGATTTAATCAACAACTCAACAAGATCTTCCGATCACTTAAGAGAATTACTGAATTAAATCAAATAAAATAATGCAAAGATAATCACCAAAATATTCCTCTTTCGATTAAATAAACCGGTAAATAAAATTGCAACAATTCAAAACTCCAAGAAATGAATTTAAGCAAGAACTAGAGTTAAAATCCACAAATATTTATCAAAATACTATATTCGTCAAACCTTAAGGTAAACTACTTCATAATCATGGAGGAAGTCATTACAATTATAATTAAAGAGTAAGAAAGCATCAATCTAACTTTACGCTGCAAACTCCTGTATTGAATTGGTTGAAAGATGATGAAATCATGTGTCTTGTAGCCTTCAATGCTCTCTCAAAGCTTCCTAGGTCAAAAGTACTCTAAAAATTATATTTTGGTGTATTTATACCATGTAGGAATGGTCCTGAATGAAACTACCCTTTTCAAACCGAAGTGGGACAATTGAACCGCAAAAATACCCTAGCGCCGCGCCCTATGCAGAACCCCATGCACCACATTAGTGAGGATCTTCAAAGAGTTGATTTTCTTCACTTTGCAGGAATTTTTCACTAACGCATTGGGCCCTGCAGTAGGGTAGTGCATTTTCTCAGAGTAATATTTTTTTGCTCACTTTTTGATATTCCGACTTGGTCCTCAACTTCCAAACGTGACCCTGACTTAATTTCTTGAGCTTTTACTCAGACTTTAAATCTCTGTTCAAATTTGTTCCAAATTATCTTAGTAGCTCGGAATCACTTCCTGCTTTCTTATTCAACAACTTTCTTGATCGGACTCCTATCGATCGTATGCTTAGATGCAGTAGTAGTTTCAGTTTGTTTGTTTTATGTAGGGTTAGCATATGAGAAAAATATATAGGGAGAGCTATAATAGCTATTGCACTTCCTAGTAGGACTTAAAGTTTCTTTTTAGAGACCCTATGCAGACATTACACTTCCCAGTTGTCACAACCGAAATCCACTAAGAGTCGTGATGGCATCGGGCACCGCTGTTAGGCAAGCCAACCATAAATACTTAATTAAATTCTCATTTTAATAATTTGAAAACTATGATTTTTCGTTCAATTTTACTAGTAAAAGGTAGTCATTTCAAATTAAATATAATGTTAAGAAGTAAATACAAGATATCCCATAATCATCCCAGAACCCGGTATCACGAGTGCATGATCATTTACTAGGGAATGAAATAAAATATAGTAACTGTCCGAAATACAAAGTGGACAGAAATATAAATACAGTACAATACTCTGAAGGAGAATCTGCTGGTTGTGGGTCGTCTCGAATAATGCACCTCACCTAAGTCTCCGTATCAACCATACCGCTATGCCACTAAGCCACTAGCCACATGTGAACCTGTGCAACAAAAATGCACACAAGTGTAGTATGAGTACGAAAACAACGCGTACCCAGGAGTATCTCGTCTAATCTTGAAGAAGTAGAGACGAGAGGTCGACTTCGATACTTGCTAGTGGTCCAATAATATATAGTAAAAATGTGAGATAATCATGGATTTCATAAAGCAAGAATAAACTCATAAAGCCGGAAAACAGGTAAACAACTTCTCAAATAATAAAGGATTTCCAAAGATTTACTTTTCATTATCTTTATCTTTTTGTCTCTAGCCAGGAAAGGCAAGTATCAACATTTATAATTCTCAGGTAAGCAATATAAGCATACGTATATCATGCTGATGTCGTACGGCCCGATCCAACATAAATGTAAAATGTGCATTACCGAGGGTCGAACAACGCGAACCATAGATGCATCTATTACCCTGCTTGCAAATCATACATGCGACGCGGTCAAATATAAATAAACAATCACCCCGCTCGCGAATCATACATGCGACGCAGGTACACGTAGAAATACACATTCAAACAGTCAATCAAAACTTCATCAGGGAGACAATTATTCAAGGAAGTGTCACTTTCTCTTTTACAAGCCGAGAAAACGAAGTTTAACTCTTTTAGAAAATCATTTACCACTTTGATGCAAGTAAATCAATTTAAACTGTCAATAAGGTTACCATTATTACAAGTAAAGCATGTTTTTTGGGTCATAAACTACCCGGACATAAGCATAATAGTAGCTACGCACGGGCTCTAGTAACCTCGTGCATACGTAGCCCCCACAATTAGGAGCACATATTCAATTAATTCACCTATGGGGACAATTCCCTCTTACAAGGTTAGAAAGGAGACTCACCTCGCTTCGAAGATCCATAACCGGCTTTCCACGCCCTTCTGAAGACTCGAATCGATGCACAATGCTCCAAAACTAGCCAATAATTATGCAAATCCATAAATATATGCTCTAATACTCACAATAATTCAATTTAGATAAATTCCTAACTCCTTTCGAAAAGTTGACAAAATTGCCCTCGGGCCCACATGCCTGGATTTCAAAAAAAATCACAAAATCTGACAACCCATTCTGATACGAGTTCAACCATACCAATTTTATCAAATTCCGATAACAACTTGACCTCCAAATCTTGAATTTTTGTTCCTGAAAAGTTTTACAAAAATCTTGATTTCTTCCATTTAAATCCAAAATAAATGATGAATATAACCATAGAATCATGAAGTATAATTACTTTCGGATATAGAACACTTATCCCAATGAAAATCGCCTCAAAAATCGCTTCAATCCGAGGTCCTTTGCTCCAGATATGATAAAAATAGTCAAAACCTCGAAATATAGCTTTTGCCCAGGTATTTACTCTTCGCGATCGTGGAAAATGCTTTGCAATCGCGAAGCACAACATTTCTCAGCCCAGAATTTTCCTTTCGCGATCGCGGAAAATGCTTCACGATCGCGAAGAACAAATGCCCATCTCTTCCAGACAGTCTCTAGTATAATGGCCATAACTTTTTGTACAAAATTCCAAATTACAAATGGTTTAACTTTTTGAAAACTAGACTCCAATTACTAAAGTCTTCAAGGCTTTGTCATCTACCAGTTCCTTATATATTACAATATATAAGCTTCCAATGTCAGCCATGTGCAACACAAATTTCTTCTTCGTGATTTCCAAACTCTTCCCGGATAGGCTATAGTGTACCACTCATAACATTTTGTACACAACTCCAAATTCCAAATGGTTTAATTTTCTTAAAACTAGACACAAAGAGCTAAAACTTTAGTTTTTGGATCATCTTCAAATTCCTTATAGATTGCGCGATACAAGCTTCCAAAGTCGGGTTAGTGCAGCAGAAACATTCCTCTACGCGATCGCGAAAGCCCTTCCGCAATCACGAATCACTGGCCATTTTCTCCCATTTTACTCATCGCGATCGCGACCAGTTCCCCACGATCGCGTAGCACACTGCTGTAGCCAAAAACCAGTAGCTAAAAATGGTCTAGAAATGGTCCGAAACCACCCCGAAACTCAGTCGAGCCCCTCAAGACCCCGTCCGAACATACCAACAAGTCTCAAAACGTATCACGGACTTAGTTGAGGCCTCAAATCATATCAAACAACGCTAAAACCATGAATCGCACTCCAATCCAAGCATAATGAACTTTAGAATTTCAAACTTCTATATTTGATGCCGAAACCTATCAAATCACGTCCGATTGACCTCAAATTTTGTACACAAGTTATTCGACATTACAAACCTACTCCAACTTCCGGAATCGGAATCTGACCCCGATATCAAAAAGTCCACTTCCGGTCAAACTCCTCAAAAACCTTCAAATTTCTATCTTTAGCCAAATGACTCCAAAATGACCTACGGACCTCCGAATTCACTTCCGATCGTGCTCCCAATACCAGAATTACCATACCGAGCTATTCCCAGACTCGGAATCCCAAACGGACATCGATAACACTGAAATGCACTTCAACCCAAACTTATGAAATTCTTTCAGAAATGCCAACTTCCACAATGAGCGCCGAAACGTTCTCGGGTCTTCCAAACCCGATTCGGACATACGCCCAAGTCCAAAATCATCATACGAACCTGTTGGAACCTTCGAATCCCGATTCTGGGGTCGTTTACTCAAAAATCTAATCTTACTCCATTCTTTCACCTTAAAGCTTCCGAATTGAGAATTTTCTTTCCAAATCAAATCCGAACTTCCCGAAATTCAATTTCGACCATGCGTACAAGTCATAATGCCTGAAGTGAAGCTGCTCATGGCCTCAAACCGCCAAAGAACGCGTTAAAGCTTAAAATGACCGGTCGGGTCGTTACACCGGTAGCCACTTCCACTCCTCCATGCGAACATTACACTTTCCAGTAGCCACTTCCACTCTCTCATGCATCCATTACACTTTAGAATAGCCCCTTTCACTCCTCCATGAAACATTACACTTCCCAATAGTCAGTTCCACTCCTCCATGCAACCATCTCTTTCCTCCATGATTACAATTAATTATCAAAGCATGTATTTATCCATCCGTCTATACAAATTTTGGATAAAAAAAAATTATCTTCCGCTGTATAGTGACAGTGTCCTTCATAGATTTTATCTCATAATCTTAATCTTAGATTTATCAGATTTGAGTAAGTCATGTAAAGGATACTTATTTGACTCTTGTTTAGGTTTAGGTTTAGGTTCGTTTAGGTTTAGGTTTAGGTTTTGGTGGTTGAATTCTAATTAATAACATATCGGTCTCCAAAATTTTGTATTGGTAAATATAATTTGTGATTTTTCGTGTTGATTTTTTCACTTATCTATAAGCAATTAATGTTGATTTTCAATTTTTTTTAAAGATAATATTTTCAGTTTTGTTTTTGGCTGTAAAAGGACAAAAAAGAAGAGGGGGACTTGGCCTAAAACTATTAAAAAAACTATTTAGTTTCAGTTTAGTATTTTTTGCACTAAATCTATAAAATGATTTCCAGCTTAAATAGCTTTTTTTTTATCGAGTAGTCTTCTTAAAATAAATAAATACAAAAATAATCCAAGGACAAAACACAGACAATATTATAAGAAACAATTATATTAATCCAGAAATATGTTCTTACAATAATACTTTGATCCATTTGAATGAAAGGGTAGAACACAGTCACTACATATAACTAAAAGCACATCTGATGAGTTAAGTATTAGGTGTTCCTTGCACTTCAATAAAGAAGATCACAGTCCCTGATGTAACCTCCACTAGTTCAAAGAGAAGAACACTCTCTTTTCTTCAAATTATTGTCGACAACAAATTGTTTTCACCCCTTAATGAGACTTCTCTGAACACCAACTGTGAGAGATGAAGTCCACTCCTTCCATTTACATAGAAAAATTATTTTAACCGAAATAGGAGGAAGATATTCGCAGATGCTCTTTGGAAGAAACTACAAAAATATAATTTAAAAATAGGGTTCAGGGTTCATTGCTAGTTGGGATAATAAATAGTTATCATATCAGATAGGGTAAGAAATCATATCTTGAAAATATTTTTTTAAAAAAAAGTGAAGTTACCATATCATCACGCTTAATGTACGAGTTGGGCACGTCCATTCAAAACCATGGATAGAAATCATTTTCAATCCATTTATTAGCATTCATGTTTAGAGTATATATTTTGTTTGGAGAGTTGAAAATGATGTTTAACTTATGTTTAGGAGATATATATAAAGAGTCAAAAAAATTTAATTTCCCTCCAATCATGTTTTTACTTTTTGCTTTGTTTCCCTACAAAAATTTTATTTGACATTTTAGTCCAAAAATGTCATCGTGTTTTCCCTCTTAATAAAGAAGCTAGAATACATTTTAGTCCTAAAATTTAATCATGTTTTCCCTTTTATTATAATTACGATTAACCAATAAAAATATATAGAATTATATATTGGTTATTATATAAACGGTCAATATAACTATGAATCGTAACGATGTAATTAGCATAGGCCATATGACTAAAACGTTAGTCAATAGACTTATATGGTTGCTATGAATAAATAGTGGCCGATACGTATGACCTTAATGAATGAAATTATATATTGGATATTATATAAATAGTCAATATAACTATGAATCACAACGATGCAATTAACATAGGCCATATGACTAAACCTTAGTCAATGGACTTATATGGTTGCAATGAATAACTACTGGCCGATATGTATGACCTTAATAAATGAAATTATATATTGGCTATTATATAGACAGTCAATATGACTATAAATCACAACGATGTAATTGGCATAGACCATATGACTAAAACCTTAGTCAATGGACTTATATGGTTGCTATGAATAATTACTGGCCGATAAGTATCACCTTAATGAATGAAATTATATATTGTCTATTATATAGACGATCAATATAACTATGAATCGCAACGATATATTAGCATAGGCCATATGAATAAAACCTTAATCAATGGACATGTATGGTTGCTATGTATAACTAGTGGCCGATAAGTATGACCTTAATATATATAAAATTATATATTGGCTATTATATAAATGATCAATATAACTATGAATTACAACGATGTAATTGACATAGGCCATATGACTAAAACCTTAGTCAATGACTTATATGGCTGCTATGAATAACTAGTGGTTGATACGTATGACCTTAATGACTGAAATTATATATTGGCTATTATATAAACAGTCAATATAACTATGAATCACAACGATGATTAACATAGGACATATGACAAAAACCTTAGTCAATAGACTTATATGGTTGCTATGAATAACTAGTGGCCAATACATATGACCTTAATGAATGAAATTATATATTGGCTATTATATAAACGATCAATATAACTATGAATCACAACGATGTAATTAGCATAGGTCATATGCTAAAACCTTGGTCAATGGACTTATATGGTTGCTATGAATAACTAGTGGCTGATAGTATGACCTTAATGAATGGAATTATTTATTGGATATTATGTAGATGGTCAATATAACTATTAATCACAACTATATAATTAACATAGGCCATATGACTCCAATCTTAATCAATAGCTATCGATTATTAAAAGGTGACTAAATATGCAAAATATATGACTTAATTCATTAATATTTCATAATCAAAATTGCTACTTAGGATGAAAAAGTGATGAAGCTAGCATTAAAAAATGATTCAATTAGCATTCAAATGATGGGATACAAAGTTGTCAAAATTGAACGATGAAAAAACTTAAGAGGGAAAATTAGCATTCAACATTTTTGAGGAGGACGTTTCAAATATTTTTTTGGACTGGGTTGGCCCCATATATATAGTCTCATATACGCAAACCCTAAAGACCTAAAACCCACTCACCTACAAACCCTAATTATGGACGCCTCTACCTCTGCCAAACAAGCCCTATTTTACTCTTCTACTGATAATAATAAAGAAGAGAATCATCCAACATTTGAAGTGGTTATGACTTATTCTTACATCAACTACCACAATCTGGTAAATTATTATGTCCTTTAAGCATATTTCTTTGAATTTTACTCTAACTTCTTGACTTAAATCCTAATTGAATTTTTTTTACATCAAATACTTTTGTTACCTTAACTCCAGAAAAATATGCATCAGTAGTGTATATATATATTTTTTCTTGTTTCAGTTTCATATTTTTCGAAAACTTAATAGTAATGTTTTTTTTCCCTTTTCAGTATATTCCAAGAAAAATCTATAAGCATCTTCCTCCAATAGTGAAAATCGCGCTTCTTCACTATCGTGGCAAAGAGTGATTTGTATCTTTGAGCGTTGGTGAACGAAAAAGTTTCAAAGTAGGTTGAAAACTTTTCGGTTTGGATAGTTATGTCAAGCGAGGTTACGTCGTCAAATTTGAGTTATTGGACTCCTGCACTCAAATTTGACGACGTAACCTGGCTTGACATAACTATCCAAACCGAAAAGTTTTCAACCTACTTTGAACCTTCTTCATTTGGATATGTCATGACCCCAAACCAGACCCGGTCGTGATGGCGCCTCTCGTGAAGACAAGGTCAGCCGACACAATTTTCAAATCAACCATTTTCCATTAAAAGTTATTTTTATACCATTTATAAGCCAATAATCTCATAATGAACATTTAAAAGAAAAATGCAGAATAATTACACAAGCCCGACATCGGGGTGTCACTAGTCATGAGCATCTACCAAGGTCTGAATACAACAGGAGTCTAAAAAAATGTACTAAATACAGTAATAAAATAAGAGGAAGGAAGCAGTGTTGCGAACGTCGTGCAACCACCTTGCTAACTCTGATGACTCCGCATCTGAGCAATCAACACCCGCTACCAGGTTCCGAAATACCTGAATATGCACACGAGGTGCAGGGAGTAATGTGAGTACTCCAACCCAGTAAGTAATAAGAGTAAATAAAGACTGAGCAGTAGGAAACGATGAATCCACATTTATGATAAACTCAATAAGCACAACGGGCTTTCAAATCGGGATACGAGTCAATCGTCTCATTTTAAACCCAGCATTCGGTAAAAATCATTTGAAAATGCCTCCCAAAAGTTTCAGTAGGGGTTCAATACCATTTATAATAAAAGAGATGAAAACCATAATCGACTCCTCGGGAAAAACATAGTTCGCATACCGCCCCTCGAGCAAAACAAAAATTTCACAACCCTTTTCATAACTTAGAAATTTCAGTTTAAATGAAAGATTATTTAAAACGTTTGTTCAACATTTTCAATAGAGACTCGGTTTAAAGATGAGTGAAAGCAGTAATCAAATCAACATGTTCAATAGAAACTCGCTTAAAGAGGAGTGAAAACAGTAAGTTCATAAACCAACCCCTCAGGCAAAGCATCACTCATGTACATGTATATCTATGTAGCCCCTCGGGCGAGCCTCTCAGACACTCGTAACTCAACTCTTACCAATCAGCGCTCACACTTAGCACTCACACTCAATAGGTACCATATAGTAACCGCTGAGGCGTGCAGCCCGATCTATATATTGCTGCGGCGTGCAGCCCGATCCATATATATAGTCGACTGCACTCACTGGGGGTGTGCAGACTCCGGAGGGGCTCCTACAGCCCAAGCGCTATATCGATGCGGCGTGCAGCCCGATCCATATATATATATATATATAATCCTCACAACCAGGCCCTCGGCCTCTCTCAGTCATTAACCTCACAATCAGACTCTCGGTTTATCTCAGTCATCAACCTCACAATCAGACCCTCGGTCTATCTCAATCATCAACCTCACAATCACTCGGACCATCAGTAAAACAGGGAGCTCAGCCCAAACAGTTTTCACATTTGCAAGAAATAAAGTGATAAAACCAGGTTTAAACAATAAACAGGTAAAACATGACTGAGGATATGCTTTCAAAACAAATAGAGTGAGGAAAAATAGTGAAAGTGCCCCTAAGGGTCTCAGCAGGTCAGCACAAGGCCCCAAACATGGCATACAACCTAACATATAATATAAATCTCTAGAACATGGAATATCATAAGATTTCAAATCAAATACGCGACTTAACAGTCGTACGGGACGGACCAAGTCACAATCCCCAATGGTGCACCACTCCACGCTCGTCATCTAGCGTGTGTGTCACCTCAAAGTAACACAACGATGTGTAATCTGAGGTTTCAAACCCTCAGGACAGTATTTACAATCATTACTTACCTCGATCTGGTCCAAACTCTAGCCCGCGATGCCTTTTCCCTCACGAATCGACCTCCGAATGCTCCAAATCTAGCCATAATCAGAATATAACTATTAAAATATGCTAAGGGAACAAAGCCCACTCGAAAATATCCAATTTGCATCAAAATCATGAAATTGCTCAAACTCGAACCTCGGGCCCACGTCTCGGAACTCGATAAAATTAACATCAATGGAATCCTCATCCTCTCACGAGTTCATACATATCAAATTTACCAAAATCCGACCTCATATGGTCACTCAAATTCTCATAATCCACTCTCCAATTTCAAGCCCTAATTTCCAAACTCTTCCTCAAATTTTCCACTGCTTTTTCATGATTAAACAATGAAATAATCACCATAAACACAAGGTATACAACCCAAGTAGCTTACCTCTATGGAAACACTTGATCCCCTCTTGAAATCACAGCTTGAAGCTCCAAAATCGCACAAAAATGGTAAATATAATGACTGAAAATCGCGAAGGGACATTTTTATACATTCTGCCCAGTACTTCCGCACCTGCGATCCCATAAGCGCACTTGTGCTTCCGCTTCTGCGGAAACACCGCTTCTGCGGATTCCACTTACTCTTTCAGATTCCGCATATGCGACCCAGGTATCGCACCTACGGCCTCATAATTGCGGTTAAAGTCTCCGCTTCTGCGGCCAGCACCGCTTTTGCGGTCTCCATTATGCACCAGTGACATCGCACCTGCGGTCACCAAATCCGCAGGTGCGGAAACAACAGAGGCAACAAATTTTCTGCTGCAAAACCCCAAGTCCGGCTTCCCGATAACCATCCGAAACCATCCCGAGGCCCCCGGGAACTCAGCCAAAAGCACAATCATATTTTATAACCTTATTCAAACTTAAACCAATCTTCAAAACACTTCCAACAACATCGAATCAACCAAAACACATCGGATTCAATCCTAAGTTTCCAAATTCTTCCGAATCACGATTTTGATCAAAAACCCAACCAAACCACGTTCGAATGATTTTAAATTTTGCACACACGTCACAAATGACACAACAGAGCTACTGTAATTTCCGAAATTCCATTCCGACCCCTAAATCAAAATCTCACTTATCAACTGGAAAACGCCAAAATCTCAATTTTGCCAATTCAAGCCTAAACCTTCCACGGACCTCCAAAATGCATTCCGATCACGCTCCTAAGTCTCAAATCACCTAATGGAGCTAACCAAATCATAAAAATTCCAATCTGAGATCATATACAAGCAAGTCAAAACTTGGTCAAACCTTTCAATTTTCAAGCTACAAATTGAGAACTGTTCTTCTAAATTCATTCCGATTACCTTGAAGACCAAAACCAACGATTTACATAAGTCATAATACATCACACCGGGCAAGTCATGCCCGAGAACTGGCGACCAAAGTGCAAAAACTCAAAACAACCGGTCGGGTCATTACATCCTCCCCCACTTAAACATATGTTCGTCCTCGAACGCGCCCAGAGTTGTTCCAAAAGCCAACCAATCGCTGAATAACCTTACCATGAATATATACCCGAGGGTGATCCCACGTCACCCTATCTCGTATAGGTCCGATGACACAATATAACTGAAATTTCACAGTCCAACCTAGCCCATTAACCTTGGAACCATATTTCCACTTCTGAAATCATCCACAAGATTAGAATCTCACATCTATACTCTGAATAAGTCCGAATCAGCTGTAATAACCCATACCTGCAACCTCAGGTGCAATTACATGATATACCACATAACTCAAACACTTGTAGCGATAACTTCTAATCACAGCAGCTGCAAACAACAACCGAATACCGGTAGGAAACCTCTTATCAACTAAAGTCTTATTCCAACACTTTCATATACTGCTAATGATAAATAAAACACGTAGTAAGCCATAACCGTTTTCTCATATCAACCATTCACGAAGCCCCTTCTCCTTTGGCAGAGACCATAGCAAATTTCTGAGCTGAACCTCTATATTGTCCTTCCAACATGCTTAAATCAAGTATGTTTGCAGTCATTAAAGATCCCGACGATCTCATCTAATCCAACCCAACTACTCTGGTGCCATTGACACATCAATACAGACTAAATCCACGACTTGTGTAATCCGTGCACCAATAAGCCATAATCCGAACTTACTCAATTCATGAAAATGACTCAAATGAAAGAGTTGTACCGCAAACTCACCAGTACCACCATAACACAAGGTTGAGAACTTGTCACACATTATAGAAACAGAACACGTGAATCTAACCCGCAAGGTCATACCTCTACATAACTTCGCTCCAATGCGCGACCTCATCCAAACACTGGTCCACATGAGACACCTTAAGTTACTATGCTCAAAATCGACAACCGTGCGCAATATGATATCTAAAACCAAAGTAATCATCATAACCACCGTGAGGCAATTACATAACACCACACAACCCGAAAGGACATAACCGATATGCCATCCACCGAGTAATACCCAGTGCTCTTCCCACTTGAATTCCGCTGAGAGGCCCTAATAACACCGTGCCACATGCTCCTATAATCAACAAATCCTAATGGCTCGCAATACGGAAAGGTAACTCATAGATCCCCCTGATTAATAATAGCTCGATAATAACCGAATCAACACATCCCTCACCAATGGCAACTCGAAGTCAACAAAGCCGTCTCGATGCAAAACACACATCCATATAGGTCTATCAATGAACCACACATCAACTCTAGTCACACACAACAAATAAAAAATCCTCCGAAGGTTCACAATGACTGAATCATAGAACATACTATCATTTGATTAACTTACCCATATCTTTGCCGTCTACAACTACGAGGTAACCTGTATATGAGAACTTTCAGTCTCCAAGTCCATGAAGCACACGAATTACCATATCTGATCCCAATTCCTCCGCTCGCATATATAGCATACCTCTAGTACTCAATCATTCTACGAGAGATACTCTAAAATTCTTCTGTGTTGTCAAGCAAACTCGAATATCAGCAGTTGATCTGACAAGAAGTGCTGCAATACTACCCAAGTACCATCAACTTGATCACATTGCCTTTTTTGAAACATATACCCTCGTCAAATCACCTTAATTAGCATTACCATTTCCTTAATCATCTGAAGCTCATTTCTCTAATTATCTAAAACCGCCCGTGCTGCCTAAGAATTGTGACCTTTCTTTCCGAACTGATCTGTGACCTTACACATGCAAATCTAAGTCTTGCACAACACACTGCCTATACCATACCGTCCTAAGGTAAATATGAGAACTTCATATCCATTCCGAGCTGCACGCAACTACGTACTCAACTAGCTAAGAACTTTTCTATTAAACCTCAGCTGGGAAAAAATCACTATACATCCCATGCGCTTCATGTCGTGGTAAAATACACACCTCTAACCGTGGTAAAATCATCGAGAACTTTCCGAATTCCATTCTCACAAAACAAAACCGTCAAAACTGAATCCTTCCAACTCAACCAAGCTACGCAGGCCACTAAAACCCAAGAGCATTGTCGCTAAACACCTGTATAAACTTATTACTTCATAAGCATCCAAAGAACTAATCATGTCCTTACCACACCGATTCGGGCCACTACTAAGCTATCCCATCTATCCGAGTTCACTTCTGACTTACCTTCAACTTGATACTCATTCTTGCCATAACATCACAATTTCTCAACCCAGACTTACCACACGAGACCCAAGCACAAAACCACACTGTCTAAGACTCATAAGCCACTGAATACTCTTTTAAATATTCCCAAAAGCACCACCTTCAAAATACTTTACTCTGAAGAGACTTCCTACGAATCTAAATCTGTTACCTTTACCTTCCTAATGTTGACACATAGAATCTCATAATTAATATAGAAAATACCACAAGTCTTGACATCTTCCAATGAAAACTCAGTTCCTAGCCACACATACAACTTGAAAATACCCAATTGTTACATGTAAAATCTTGAACACATTAGAACCATTCTCGAGAGTCATTCACTCTACTCAAACTGCAATTAGCCTGATCAAACGAACAAAACCACTCGTGCCTTAATAGCAACCTAACACCGCAGAGTGTAACCTCATCCTAGAACAACCAAGAAACTTCTTGCTCTATGCACCGAGCATCCATTACCAACAACAACCCAAGACATATTGTAATTCTCATACACCTATGACACATGACATAACCTTCGTCAAAACTTTTCCTTTACTCGAGCCATCCTCAGTCTAAATCTCCGTAAGCCATAACTGATTCACCAGTATGCCTCACACTGGAACCAACATAGCACATAATCGTGCAATCAACTCATCAATAGAGGACTCCCCCACTTGGCTCGAAGCCATAGACCAAAACACACACAATAACTCGTAACGCATATACTCTATTGCTGCCATAATACCATAGTGAGATTTAAACTCAATCCTTCATAAGCTCGTGAAACACAGACCATCTGGTACTTTGAATCTTCTACAATCTCGCATTCATCCTCGCAACATTCAAGCCCACTCTCTTAAGCATCACAAATTTAAATTTTTAACACTTATATTTCACTTGTAAATGAGATCTTCTAATAGACAACATGCGGATCACACAACCTTAGAACACTCCGCAGGAGATAACCCCACCTATTTGGCCTCAAACTAATATTTATGTATAACTTCCAGTGTCATAAACATTACGCAGTCACTTAATCTTCTTGAGTATGAACTCATACTGTAACATGAAATTTATTTCACTCCCAACTAGAACACATGAAAAGATTCTTCACACACTCATAACTCGGGGCTATACCTCAAATCGAGATGAAAATAAAGCACCAAATAGTTCTTCTATCCTCCCGTAGACCCTTCTCGTCACTCCCAAATCATATGAATATATCTTGTAGTCACATCACCCTCATCATGTAACTATCCAGTCATTACCGCTACCAACAGGGCACTACCGAATGTATAAGTTCAAAAATACTTACTCACATAATCAGCACCTTGGTGCTCAAGCTATAGGCAAAAATCCGGCCCCGAGTCCTCCAGACTTGCCCAACATCAACAAACAGAGATCACATATTTCCCCTCGATCAAAAATCCGACCCCGAGTTCTTTTAAATGCACATCTGATACCGAGCGTTCATGCGCACATACGAACGCATGGAAGGAATTCCAAGGTTCATTTTCAAGATGAATCAAGGACGCACGATAAGAATTCAAGAATATGAAGTTTTTCCTAAAGGTTTTGCAGCCTCCCGAGGATAAGTACAGACGTCTCTGTACTGATCTGTGAGACCCTACTAAACCTGCTCATGACTCGTGAGACCTATGTAACTTAGGCTCTGATACCAACTTGTCACGACCCCAAACCAGATCCGGTAGTGATGGCGCCTCTCGTGAAGATAAGGCCAGCCGACACAATTCCCAAATCAACCATTTTCCATTAAAAGTTGTTTTTATACCATTTATAACTCAATAATCTCATAATGAACATTTAAAAGAAAAATGTGGAATAATTACACAAGCCTGACATCGGGGTGTCACTAGTCATGAGCATCTACCAAAGTCTGAATACAACAAGAGTCCAAAAAATGTACTAAATACAGTAATAAAATAAGAGGTAGGAAGCAGTGTTGCGAACGTCGTGCAACCACCTTTCTAACTCTAATGACTCCGCGTCTGAGCAATCAACACCCGCTACCGGGTTCCGAAATACCTGAATATGCACACGAGGTGCAAGGAGTAATGTAAGTACTCCAACCCAGTAAGTAATAAGAGTAAATAAAGACTGAGGAGTAGGAAACGATGAATCCACATTTATGTTAAACTCCATAAGCACAACAGGCTTTCAAATTGGGATACGAGTCAATCGTCTCATTTTAAACCTAGTTTTCGGTAAAAATCATTTGAAAATGCCTCCCAAAAGTTTCAGTAGGGGTTCAATCCCATTTATAATAAAAGAGATGAAAACCATAATCGACCCCTCGGGCAAAACATAGTTTGCATACCGCCCCTCAAGCAAAACAGAAATTTCACAACCCTTTTCATAACTTAGAAATTTCAGTTTAAATGAAAGATTATTTAAAACGTTTGTTCAACATTTTCAATAGAGGCTCGATTTAATAATGAGTGAAAGTAGTAATCAAATCAACATGTTCAATAGAAACTCGCTTAAAGAGGAGTGAAAACAGTAAGTTCATAAACCAGCCCCTCAGACAAATTATCACTCATGTACATGTATATCTATGTAGCCCCTCGGGCGAGCCTCTCAGTCACTCGTGACTCAACTCTTACCAATCAGCGCTCACACTTAACACTCACACTCAATAGGTATCATATAGTAACCGCGGCGGCGTGCAGTCTGGTTCATATATCGCTGCGGCTTGCAGCACGATCCATATATATAGTCGACTGTGCTCACTGGGGTGTGCAGACTCCGAAGGGGCTCCTACAACCCAAGCGCTATATCGCTGCGGTGTGCATCTCGACCCAACATATCGCTGCGACGTGCAGCCCGATCCATATACATATCGCTGCGGCGTGCAGCCCGATCCATATATATATAATCCTCACAACTAGGCTCTCGGCCTCTCTCAGTCATTAACCTCACAATCAGATTCTCGGTCTATCTTAGTCATCAACCTCACAATCAGACCCTTGGTCTATCTCAGTCATCAACCTCTCGATCACTCGGACCATCAGTAAAACAGGGAACTCAGCCCAAACAGTTTTCACATTTTTAAGAAATAAAGTGATAAAATCAGGTTTAAACAATAAACAGGTAAAATATGACTGAGGATATGCTTTCAAAATAAATAGAGTGAGAAAAAATAGTGAAAGTGGCCCTAAGGGTCTCAGCAGGTCGGCACAAGGCCCCAAACATGGCATACAACCCAAAATATAATATAAATCTCTAGAACATAGAATATCATAAGATTTCAAATCAAATATGCGACTTAACAGTCGTACAGGACGGACCAAGTCACAATCCCCAATGGTGCACCACTCCACGCTCGTCATCTAGCGTGTGAGTCACCTCAAAGTAACACAACAATGTGTAATCCGGGGTTTTAAACCCTAAGGATAGTATTTACAATCATTACTTACATCGATCTGGTCCAAGCTCTAGCCTGCGATGCCTTTGCCCTCGAATCGACTTCCAGATGCTCCAAATCTAGCCACAATCAGAACATAACTATTAAAATATGAGGGAACAAAGTCCACTCAAAAATATCCAATTTGCATCAAAATCATGAAATTGCTTAAACTCGGCCCTCGGGCCCACGTCTCGGAACTCGATAACATTAACATCAATGGAATTCCCATCCTCTCACGAGTTCATACATATCAAATTTACCAAAATCCGACCTCATATGGTCACTCAAATTCTCAAAATCCACTCTCCAATTTCAAGCCCTAATTTCCAAACTCTTCCTCAAATTTTCCATTGCTTTTTCATGATTAAATAATGAAATAATCACCATAAACACAAGGTATACATCCCAAGTAGCTTACCTCTATGGAAACACTTGATCCCATCTTGAAATCACAGCTTGGAGCTCCACAATCGCACAAAAATGGTGAACAAAATGACTGAAAATTGCGAAGGGGCATTTTTATTCATTCTACCCAGCACTTCCGCACCTGCGATCACATAACCGCACCTGCGCTTCCGCTTCTACGGAAAAACACCCGTTTATGCGGATTCCACTTACTCCTTCAGATTCCGCATCTGCGACCCAGGTATCGCACTTGCGGCCTCGCAAATGCGGTCAAAGTCTCCGCTTCTGTGGCCAACACCACTTTTGTGGTCTCCATTACGCACCAGTGACATCGCACCTGCGGTTACCAAATCCGCAGGGGCGGAAACAACAGAGGCAGCAAATTTTTTGCTGTAAAACTCCAAGTTCGGCTTCCCGATAACCATCTGAAACCATCCCGAGGCCCCCGGGACCTTAGCCAAAAGCACAACCATATCCCATAACCTTATTCGAACTTATACCAATCTTCAAAACACTTCCAACAACATCGGATTCAACCAAAACACATCAGATTCAAGCCTAAGTTTCCAAATTCTTTTGAATCGGCCTTTTGATCAAAAACCCAACCAAACCACGTTTGAATGATCTGAAATTTTGCACACACATCACAAATGACACAACGGATCTACTGCAACTTCAGGAATTCCATTCCGACCCCTATATCAAAATCTCACCTATCAACCGAAAAACGCCAAATCTCAACTTCGCCAATTCAAGCCTAAACCTTCCACGGACCTCCAAAATGCATTCCGATCATGCTCTTAAGTCCCAAATCACCTAAAGGAGCTAACCAAATAATATAAATTCCAATTCAAGATCATTTACAAGCAAGTCAAAACTTGGTCAAACCTTTCAATTTTCAAGCTACAAATTGAGAATTGTTCTTCCAAATTCATTCTGATTACCTTGAAAACCAAAACCAACGATTTACATAAGTCATAATACATCACACAGGGCAAGTCATGCCCGAGAACTGGCGAGCAAAGTGCAAAAACTCAAAACGACCGGTCGGGTCGTTACAGGATAGTAGGTTGAAAACTTCGTTTGCCCAGATTATCTAGAGAATATTGAGAATGACCCAAAATTAGCTAGTGGACCGTTGACCCACTCCGAGTCCAAGAAAATTTAAGGGTGTAACATCCTGGCCGGTCGTTTTGAGAATTTAAGTTCCGTTCAGCGGCATAAGGTATTAAGCAGCTTCGTATTATGTGTTACAACTCGCGTGCATGGCCGAGTTCAGTTACCGGATATCATTATAATATTAATCTCAATTTTACTATATGCTTGACTTGAAACTTTCTAATTATATTTCTATATTGTGCTAGAATATTAGTTTAATTAATTATTATCACTTCTATCTATTTATTATCCAAAGTTAGTTGTATGTCAATTTTGTAATTCTTACGAAGCAAAATTAATATACGATAACTATTGTCAAATTCTGTTAACATATATTGATTTTGACAATATTTATCGTATATTAATTTTGACAGAGTACGAATTGCCTCGTGCTTCTATTGCCATGATACCTCGTGCTTCTTTTTATTCCTTTATTTGCTTTATCATGATATTTTTATTTTCTACAAAATACTATTAGAAATATAGAGAATTGATATATATATATATATATATATATATATATATATATATATAATTTATTTTTATGTATATAATATATGGATATTTTATATTCATCATTATAAAACTTGTTGGTATTTTTAGACGGGGGGCCTCAGGTGTGTTTCGGATGGGCTACGGGTCATTTTCTCCTATTTTTGAATTGGTGAATCTGTCATCTGGTTTCCTTCATCGCGTTCGCATAGTGTTATTTTGGAGGGTGAAATATTTCCTTTTCACATTCGCAATCATCCTCTGGCGTTCGCGAAGTTCTGCCACTTCCTTCTTCGTGTTCGCATTCCCAATCTCGCATTCGCGAAGTGAAAACCAAGTCCCGAGCACTGGTGATCATTTTCCTCTTCGTGTTCGCGTGTCCCTTACGCGTTCACGTAAGTTCCTGTCCTTTGTTCATCGCATTTGCGTCCTTTTGCTCGCCTTCGCGAAGGGTCTTCTGGGCAGCTTTTATTTTTCTTCTTCGCGAACGCGATTGTTCTTCCTTGTTCGCGATGCATAAACACCTGGGCAGCATAATATATCTTCCAAATTGAGGGTTAGGCCATTTGTATCATATCTTGACTTGTATAGCTCGGTTTAGTGATTCTTTGTGGGTTTTTCAAGCAAATCGATTGGGTAAGTATTCTTTACCTAGAATTTATTATATTCCATGAGTTTGTCTTTATTTTTATAATTTAATTAGTGTTTTGGGTTGAGGATTTTGAAGAAACTTTCATAAATGAAAATTGATGTTTTGAAGGACCAAATGGTATTAGAATTTGATAATTTTTATATGGTTGAACTAATATCGGAATGGGTGTTCGGATTTTGTGAAATTTGTCAGGTTCCGGGGTACGGACCGGGGGGGGTCAACTTTTGGGGTAATTTTTAGATTTTGATAAAAACCGAGGCTTTATGATCCGGAATAGTTTCTTATGAGTTTTATTTGTTCTTTGAAGTTATTTTGGTTAGATTTGGGTCGTCTGGAGGTCATCTCCCCTGAGAAGTTCATTTTGAGTATCAATTTGTCTTCTTTATGGTGTGTATCTTGTCTAACTTCATATGGAGGAACTACCCTTTAGGATTTTGAGTCTTCTATGCTAATTGTAGTCCGTGTACGCGAGGTGACGAGTACATGCTTGAGCTTATTTGTGGAAAGTTGGCCTTTTAGGGTCTTAGGTTCTTGTATTCACTGAGTATAAAGTTGTTTTGTTATGATTAAGTTTTCTTAATTGCTAGTTTCACTCTACCTGCTTTAATTAGGTTTAATTGCTTTATGATTCACTCTTATTGCTTATTTGACTTTTATTTGATTTAACTGAAGATTTTTACCTCTTCTATTGTCATGCTATCTTTTCGTTGCTTATCCTTAAGTGAATGTGTTGTATCTTCTTCGTAATTGCTCAACCTTAAAAAAATTTAGACACCCTATATCTTAGTTGCCATGTCCTTATTTGGAACTATTTGACTAGTGTTAGCTCCCTTGTTATTGAACGTATATTGTGGGATCGTTGTTACATATCAATTTCTCCCTTGTTGAGTCGTTCTTATTACACCTGGTATTCTCTATTGTGGTTATTCCTTGTGAGCTAGTTCTACTGTTTCTTTGTGATAGAAAGTTCTTGAGTCGATTTACTTGACGTACTCTTGTATTTATTGTCATTGTTGCTATGGTACTTGTTATTGAGATGCACGAGGTTTCTATCGTGTGGTTGTTATTGTGATGTACAAGGTTTCTGTCGTGCGATTGTTGTTATTGTGATGCACGAGGTTTCTGTCATGTAGGTGTTATTGGGTTGCACGCAGTTTCTGTTGTGCTATTGTTACTATTGATATTTGCACATGCGGCGTGACAAGGCGGAATATATATATATATATATGGGTTACGCATGTGGCGAGACAAGGCGGGAACATTATTATACACGTGTGGCGAGATAAGGTGGGCACTTATTTTATTATTACACACATGGCGAGACAAGGTGGGTTGTGTCAGGGATTGATTTGTGATGACTTGTGATGGCCCGGGGCATTCTTGTTATTGATATTTGTGTAGTAGTGCACTTACCTGTGTGAGATCTATTTCATGGGAAATTGTGGAAAAACATTCTATGTGATGTCCGTTTCTTTTTTTCTATACTTACTAGCTAGCATGAACTATGTTAGGACACTTGCACAAGCATACACGTAGTTGAACACTCTTATCGTTTAAAGATGGATCTTGATATTTTTGCGCATTAAATTGGTAAAGAGGGAACAAAATGCCATGTACTTAGGGTTCTGGAATTGGGACCCGTGAATTATGATATATTCTAAGGTTTGGTACCTCGTGAAGGTTATTGGCTAAAACCTAGTGTGAAAGCGGTCATTTTTTTTTGAGTTGTTACTTGCCTTCTCTTATACTGTGGTTACCAGATTTAAACTATGTTCCATCCATTCTACTGTATCATTATTATGGTGATCCGCTGTTGGTTGTTGTTTTCCTTTGTTATTGCAAATTTTCGTATCATTTTGGTCATCTATGCGTAGCCTTATATAGATATCGTACGTTGTTGCTTCTACCCTTATATTTGTTCAGGTTATTTAGTCTAGTAGGTGTCTTGACTGGTCCTCATCACTATTCCACTGAGGTTAGTCTTGATTCTTACTATGTACCGATGTGGTGTACTCATACTACACTTATGTACATTTTTGTGCAGATACATATTTTTAACCGTTAGTAGTTGTACGGATCATTTCTGTGAAGACTCAAGGTAAACTTGTTGCTGCGTTCGCAGTCATCAGAGTCACCTTCTAGTTTTTGTAGTGCACTGTTTATCCTTATTTCTGAATAGTTGTATGTAGAAGTTTTCTAGAAAACACTCTATAGAGCTTATGACTTGTACTATCGGTTTTGGGGTTGTAAATTTTAAAGAGATTTCTATTTAGATTGTTAGATGTTATTTAATTATTATTGTTGTTTCAATTAATGTTAGGCTTACCTAGTCCCTAAGTCTAGGTGCAATCACAACACCTAATAGAGAGAAAACTGGGTCATACATGTATGCTTTCGGTTTGTTATAGAGGAGCACCATCCGTATCTTATTACAGTTCTGCTTATTGAGGTGAGTTCCCCTATTTGTTGCTTTACCTATGGGTGAGTTCATGACTTAGTATTCTATTTAAGCGTTGCCCTTGTTGGGAGATTCTATGAGTGAGTGGTAGCCGTGTCTATCGTTTGTTTTTATCCATTATTGAGAGTTACGAGACTAGTAGCGAATTCTTGTTGTCCATTACGATAGTTTTGATGTGATTCCTAAATATTTTAGTTGCAAATTATGATTTAGATGTTCCACCGATGTGGGATCCAATATGTGTTGTAATTTTGTGACGGAACTGATCTAATGGAAGGTTTCAGCTGGTTTGATGTATATTCTTCTTGTGATTCAGAGTTGAGGGTGGGACCCTCGCGATTTCATATGATTTGATATGTTTGAACCGGACTGCGTGTTGTAGTGGAAGTTATATCAGGATGAGATCCTTGTGATTTTTTCATGTACTTTAATTCTTCCTTTTAAATTGATTCGTAGGATGGTACTAATAGAGAGTTGTGTCTGTCGGGATTGTTTGATATTTCTCTTATGTGTTTCTCCTTACATGTTCAGTCATTTTCGTTCTATGCTCCCTAAGTTTTAGCTTGCGGGGTGTGTGCCCGAAGGTGTTAGTTGTGACTTATTGATCTGGGCGTATAGTTATGAGGTCTTCGTGTTTCTTGCACATTTCTAGCGTTGTGGAAGTTTGAAACAGGGTTCTAATGGATATGAGGCTAACTACTGGTGCTGGATTAGATTTCGGGCAGCTATTGTGATCGAAAATGTTATTATAGGCCTATGGGTGGTGTGTCATGTTGTGTGGTTGTACCTTATGGGTGTAGGCATAAGTTGTTGCAACTGGTTGAGACTGATACCGGGTATGAATGTAAGAATCAGATCTTTTAGAGATGAATGGAAGGTGAGAATTTTGACTCTAAGGCTTTTTGGTATTAATGGAAGGCGTAAATTACAGTTGAGATGGTGTCGTTAGTCTTATATGGATTGGGGTGATGTGGGGTCACCTGCGGGTGTATGTTGGAAGTGTGCATTCAGTGATTTGATGACTTCGAGGCAAATCTTGGCACGTTCGAGGACGAACGTTTGTTTAAGAGGGGAAGGATGTAACGACTCGGATGGTTGTTTTTGGTTGAGTTGTTACTTGCCTTATCTTATGTTGTGGTCACCAGATTTAAATTATGTTCCGTTCATTCTACTGTATCATTATTATGGTGATCCACTGTTGGTTGTTGTTTTCCTTTCTTATTGCAAATTTCTGTATCATTTTGGTCATATATGCGTAGCCTTTATATAGATATCGTACTCTATTGTTTTTACTCTTATATTTGTTCAGGTTATTTAGTCCAGTAGGTGTCTTGACTGGTCCTCGTCACTACTCCATTGAGGTTAGTCTTGATACTTACTAGGTACCACTGTGGTGTACTCATACCACACTTTTACACATTTTTATGCAGATCCAGGTTTTTGATCGTTAGTAGTTGTACGGATCTTTGTTGCGGAGACTCAAGGTAAACCTGCTGCTGTGTTCGCAGGCTTCGGAGTCACCTTCTTGTTTTTGTATTGCATTGATTATCCTTATTTTTGAGCAATTGTATTTAGAAGTTTTTTAGCGAACACTCTGTAGAGCTTATGACTTGTACTGGCGGTTTTGGAGTTGTAAATTTTAAAGAGATTTTTATTTCGATTGTTAGATGTTATTTAATTATTGTTGCTATTTCAATTAAAGTTAGGCTTACATAGTCCCAAAGACTAAGCGCCATCACGACACCAACGGAGGGAAAATTGGGTCGTGACAAAGGGACGCACATGAAGGAGTTGCATGATCTTCAACAATTGACTAGAAGATGTGTGGAGAGTCACTTGGAGGATTCATGCAAAGAATACTATGTTTGGAGTTTTGAGAATTGAAGAATCCAAACCCCAAGTTAAACCGTGTGACACGGTTTCACCAACCATTGGCTACGGTTCGAGGGGCCTAAAGAGTTGAAGAAAATAAGCTTCTGGAATTCGTCACGGTTTAGCTATGCGTCACGGTTGAGGCTACGGTTTGGCCTGACGAGTTTATTTGGGACATTAACTTCGAAACTTTTCCTATTTTACCCATTGGCTATTTATGGCAGCGTAGGATTATTTCATTAGGAAATTAGCATATTTTGACGTAAGAAAACTCTTGAGAGAGATTTGGAACCTCTTAGTTCGAGTTCGACTTTTGATTACCTGTTTTCAAGACTTTGGTTCTTGAGGGTAATCTTCTTCTCCTTTCTTTATATCTAGGGTTTCTAATTTGTCGTTCTTGGGAGGCGATCAGATAATATTTCGATCGTTGCTTGAGACGTTCATTTAGGGTTCTAGATTTTCTTCTATATTTCGTTATTCAGATTACTTTGAGTATCTTAATCAAACCTATCATTAGTTTTGCTCTAATTATAGTTATTTTCATATTCCATTATTTATGTATCTCGGATCATATCAGTTGGTATCAGAGCGAAGGATCGGGTATTGTTCTAACAAACCTACATTTCCCAGTCATGAAATCAAGATCCGAATTAGTATAAATAAATAAAAAGCAAAAAAAGAATTGTTCTTGAGTTTAAAAAAAAACAGAAAAAAATTATTATTGAATTGTTCTTGTTGATTGTTAAGGGAAGACTACTTTTGGATAAGAAAGATTCATTGGGGATTCTTGTTTAAGAACGAGCTAGTGCTAGTTCGCATTAAATCGTTCTTAATATTTAAAACTAACTATTTTTTTCGTGCCAATTCGTTCGTGCTTTTCTCATTATTTTCGTAGAAATTTCTTGGCTCTCGTCCTTAGTTTTTAAAAATCTGTTCGTGATTATATAAACTCTACTCTTAAATTACTTTAAAAAAACTCATTCTTGGATAGGTGATTTGTGAGTTGAGCACGAACTTTGAGGATTTCCAAGGAGTGAGGCAGAGATTATATCCCAAATGTGAGATAAAACACAAGAGGTTGAGTGGGCTTGTTTGAATCAAAGTACAAGAGGTGTGCTATTATGGGATTCTCTTATTACTAATAAATTTTTTTTCCTATAAGCATTTTTTTGCAGATTCAAGCGATTGGTGTGAAAGAACGGTTTAATATAGCGATGAAGAATACTGGGATTCCTATGATGAAGATGATGGAGGAAGCAATTCATGCAATTCTTGTGGGGATTACGATGGGAGTATTGTTTGTCATGATTCAAGTGAAGACTCAAGTGATGACGAAACATAATACGTTCTTTATCATAATTCATATGGTTATGATTCGTACGAGTATGTTACTAACAAGTATGATAACCATCATGCTAGTCATGGAAGATATGGAGTTGAATCAAGGAACGTGAAATAAAAACATGAAAAAATAAGTTACAAGGGAAGTGAGGTAAGTTTGATCCTTGAAAACTATAAGATATCGATACCCTTCTTTGAAGGAATTCATGGTCTGAATGACTACCTTAATTGGGAGAGCAAGGTGGATGATGTCTTTGCATCTTATCCATGTCCAGAAAGTAAAAGGTTGGAGATGGTTACTAAATCACTTCACGGGAATGCTTCTTTGTGGTGGTACAACTGTGAAACTACCTTTAAAGGTATCTCCTGTCCATCCATTGAGACTTGGAATATAATAAAGTTTCATTTGAGAAGCAAGTTTGCACCTTTGAGTTTAAAAGATAAGGGGAACAAGAAGAATAAGGCTTATAATAAGGTAATATTTATTTCTTTTGATTGCCCAAGAACATCAAAGCATGGAAGCATTCCAAAAAGAGAGCTTCTAACGAGAGGTTCTTCTTCATGTTTAACTCCATCTGCAACAAACAAAATGAGAGGTTGAGAGGTTGAGAGGAGTAATGTGAGAGAGATGTCAAAAGAGAAAAATTCGAGTGAAAGTAGAGAAGAGAGTGTTGCGAAAATTTTTTTAAGTGAGAATGCTTCTTGTCTTCATTCTGACTTGTTAACACTTTCTTTGTCTAGTGTGTATTCCTCTAACGTGCAGGCTTTCAAGGATACCTTTGGTAAATTGGAGGAGACCATTCAAGATGCCACTATTTCAAGTGGTCAGGGAGAGCCAGAGGATACATCATTAAAGCATATCGCTTCATTGCTTCATTCTTAAGCGTAAGAATGAAGGTAAAGAAGAACTTCCGGAAATAACTCGAGGTATAATGACTAATCATAACTCCTTTTCACTGGGAGAATCTGATTCTCGTATAAATGCTTGTGTAGTTGTGATTCTTGTAAGCCTAGTGAATCTTTTGTTGAAAATCATGAAGTTTGTTGTGATGATTCACTAGTTGAGCTCAATAGTCAGGATATCAATCACCCCTATGAGTCTAAACTCTATGGTCTTATGTGGGGTGACCTTGTGAATATTCTATTTGAAAAATGAGGCAAAGTTGAATGTGCATCTTATTCTGAGAGGATTGATGCTTTAAGTGGAGACATCACTCAAAGTACTAATGGACATGACCTTGTTGATTAATTATTTCAACTTCATAGTAACAATTATGTTGTTGAAAGAACTTTCTTAATGAGTGAGTTTATACTTGTTGATTCTTCTTCTCATGAGAATAATATGCTGCAATGTGATGAGAGCATGGCAGAAGAAAAGTTGAATGAGAAATGCAAAGAGAGCTCGAGGGAGCATTAACATTCTTCATTTATTAATCCATTAGCTATTTCTTCTTTTAGTATTATTTCTCCATTTATATAGGAATTTGAAAAGGATTATGAGGAAAAGGATAATGATGAGAATGCTAGTGGTCAAGTTAAGGCGTATTATTATAAGACCTTATGGGATGAGGAAATAAAACAACAATTTACCAATAAGGAATGAGGCCCATGTAGATTTTGGTTACTTAGATACCACGGGGATTGAGTTGAAAAAAGAATATAGTGACTCAAGTTTAGAGGAGAATGTCAAGACTGAAGACTGCAAAAATTAAAACGAAGTAGACCATTTGACATTACTTATAGTGTTTATATCTTTACCTATTTAGTTTCTAATTTTGATGAGTCATTCTCTTAGTTTATACCAAGAGATCTATGTTGAAACTAGAGTTAGATCCTTTTGACGATTGACATGATATTTTTTTAGGACCTAGAGATTCTATCATTAGAAAGAGGGATTTGAGTAATTATCTCTTTAATGTTGTGATGACCCAAAAGGTCATTTTATATTTTAGAACTCGATTCTATATTCCGAGGCCTTCAAAACCTCATTTTATTCCTCCTCGATTTGCATGCACAGTTCAGGCGTATTTTTGGAAAGTGTTTATGTTGAAAGTTGATAAAAATAATAATTTTTGCCTTTAAAAGTTGATTTAGTTGACTTCGATCAACGTTTTGAGTAAACAGACCTGGACTCGTATTTTGACAATCCCAGTAGGTCCGTATCAAAATATGGGACCTGGCGTGTGCCCGGAATCAAATTCTGAGGTCCCTTGCTCAAGATATGAATTTTGGATGAAAATTGAAAGACTGAAAATTAAATGGTTTTAAGAATTTGGTTAATGTTTGATCTTGTTGATATCGGGCCCGTATTTTAGTTTCGGATCCCGGTACAGGTCTAAAATAATTTTTATACCTTATATGTGAAATTTGGTGAGAAAATAAACTGATTTGACGTGATTCGGACGTCCGGTTATGAAAATAGAAATTTCAAAGTGTTCTTAAAAATTTCATGTTATTTGGTGCTAAAATCGTAGTTCTAGGTATTATTTCGGTGATTTGATCGTACGAGCAAGTTTGTATGATGTTTTTAAGACTTGTGTGCATGTTTGGTTTGGAGTCCCGAGGGTTCGGGTGTGTTTCGGATAGGCCAAGGAATTAAAATTTGACTTAGAGCATTGTTGGTTCTGCAATTTCTGTGACTGGTGTCTGATCTTGCATTTGCGAGATTAGTTTTCGCATTTTCGAACATTCCCCATGTTGGAAGACTCGCAATTGCGAGCAAATTCTTCGCATTTACGAAGTGTACCTAGGCCAACACTAGTTCACATTTGCGATCAGGAGGTCGCATTTGCGGGAAGCCAGTGTTCGCATTTGCGGACAAATCTTCGCAATTGTGAAGTGGGAGATGGGCAACAGTGATCGCAAATGCGATCAATTGGTCGCATTCGCGGAGGGATCAGAGTTTGCATTTGCGAACTATTCGTCGCAAATGCGATGAGGACAGGAATGTGAAACCTTCGCATTTGCGATAGGTTCTTCCCATTTGCGGGGCTCGCATTTGCGAACCCCAGGTCACAAATGCGACACCTGCAACTGATCAAAACTAAAGTTTGATGAGAGGTTCAAGAAGTACAAGCCCCCTGTATTTAGTGGTCTAGCATCGGAGGATGCTCTGGGATTTCTTGATGAGTGTTACCGCATTCTCCGTACCATGGGTATCTTAGGATCGAGCGAGGTTTCTTTCACTACCTTCCAGTTTTGAGGAGCCGCCTATGAGTGGTGGCACACCTATGAGTTAGACAATCCAGATGAGACTGCTTCACTAACTTGGACTCAGTTTTCAAATCTATTCCTGAGAGAGTATATTCCTTAGAGCCTCAGGGACGCATGGCGCGCAGAGTTTGAGTATTTGCTCCAGGGTGCTATGACTGTCTCAGAGTATGCTGTCCTTTATACTAGTTTGGCTAGGCATGCACCAGCCTTGGTTTCCACTGTTCGCGAGAGGGTTCGCCGGTTTATTGAGGGCTTTATTCCCAGCATCAGATCTAGCATGGCTCATGTGTTGGAGATGGATATTTCTTATAAGCAGGTGGTGATCATTGCTAGGAGGATTGAGGGTATGCATGCTAGGGAGAGAGAGGAGAGGGAGGCCAAGAGGTCTCAAGAGTCGGGCCACTTCTCTGGTGCTCGTGCCCCAGCTGCAGGACGTCATGGTAGGGGTTATATGAGTCGCCCTGTTCATTTAGCTCTTCCAGTAGCCATTAGTGCTCCAGCTCCTCCTAGATCTCAGGAGCCTTATTATGCACCACCGGCATCTAGCGCGCATCCTGCGCGGGGTGCTTTCAGAGGTCAGTCCAGTAGACCTGGCCCTAGCTAGTCACAGACACCATGTCCTCCCAAAGCTTGTTTTGAGTGTGGTGACACACGTCATATGGTGAGGGATTGCCCCAGACTTGGGAGGGGTGCACCTCTAAATACTTCTCAGCCACAGCGTGCCCCACAAAGTTCTCAAGCTATGATTACAGCTCTAGTTGCTACCCCACCTGCTCAGCCAGCTAGAGGTAGAGGTCGCCCTAAAGGGGGAGGCCAGGCCAGATACTATGTCTTTCCTGCCCGTACCGAGGATGTTGCCTCCGATTCTGTCATCATAGGTATTATATTGGTTTGCCACATAGATGCATCGGTTCTATTCGATCCAGGCTCTACTTACTCTTATGTCTCTTCTTATTTTGCTCCGCATTTGGGTGTATCTCGGGATTCTTTGAGTTCCCCTGTTTATGTTTCTACTCCCGTGGGAGATTCTCTTGTTGTGGACCGCGTCTATCGGTCGTGTTTGGTTTCTCTTAGTGGTTTTGAGACCAGAGCCGATCTATCATTGCTCAGCATGGTTGATTTTTATATTATCTTGGGCATGTACTGGTTGTCGCCCCATTATGCTATTCTTGATTGTCACGCCAAAGTCGTGACGTTGGCTATGCTAGGTGTACCGCGTGTTGAGTGGAGGGGTACTTTAGATCGCACTCCTAGTAGAGTTATTTCTTTCCTTAAGGCTCAGCGTATGGTTGGGAAGGGGTGTGACACATATTTAGTGTATGTGAGAGATGTCAGTATTGATATCGCTTCAGTTGATTCAGTTCCAGTAGTACGGGATTATCCCGATGTGTTCCCAGCTGATCTCCCTGGCATGCCGCCTGATAGAGATATTGATTTTGGCATTGATCTGTTGCCGGGCACTTGTCACACCTCCTTTTTACTTAAAGTGACAATCGAAACGGGATTATTTATTTATTAAAATCAGAGTCGCCACTTGGGATAATTTTAGGGTGTCCCAAGTCACCGGTTCAAATCCCGAGTCGAGGAAAAGATTGACTTTGTATTACAGTCTGCGAACCAGAAATTCGGGTAAGGAATTCTGTTAACCCGGGAGAAGGTGCTAGGCATTCCCGAGTTCCGTGGTTCTAGCACGGTCGCTCAACTGTTATAATTGGCCTATTATATGATTTTAATACATGCTTTAACCTATAGTTCAATTTTAACTTATTAACCGCTTTTATTCATTTTTAGGAAGATTGCAACGTTATTAAAACATGTCTTGAACCACGTTACATAAATGCACCCGCAGTCCTCGACATATTTTATCTAACATTGTTGAGATTTGGATTTGGGTCACATAAATGCACACCCGAGTTTAGGAAGGTAAATTATTAAAATAACGCACCTAAAGCAACTACGCGTTAGCAATTTGCAAGGGCCATGGAAATTCGCTAAATGGCATGCCTCGATTCCTAAGGATAAAACATTAATCAAACAAGGGTCGTGCAATTGAAATTTTTGTTTGGCACGACACACCTCGATTTATCCTATCTAAAGGGTTTCTAAACTAACTTAGGAGGGCCATAAATTACTAGAATTATATAATATGGCGCACCTCAATTATTAGGATTTGGCTAGTTGATTAAAGGGCATAAGAAGTTCTTGAATCAAACTCACGAGACCAAATTTAACCAAATTGCAATGATGGAGAATCGGACCAGTCATTAGCGTGGATATGGGCCAGCGACGGCCATTAATGCGAAGGCACCAATTCACAGTAATCAAGAATACAGGCAGCAAAACTCATTCCCTTTTTATTTTCCAATTGCTTTCAAGGCTTTGGGCCCAAATTGAGCCCAAACTTAACAAAAGAAAAGGACAACAACGTGTATTCCCCAAGGATCGAGTCTCTAAGGAGCCAAATCATCCTAGGATCCAAGACTCTGCTTTTTTTTTTACAAAGCCCCACCGGATCCAATTAACAACAATCATTGACATAATCAGGAGTAACTTGAACTATTCGATATGCAAAATACATAAGAATTCTAAACATCTCATATTCAAATCCTCATGTCTCATTCAAATACAAGGCAACATTATTTGGCTTTATGTCTCATTCTAATTATTATACCACATCATAACTAAATATGCTGGACTTTAACCTTGAGCAACACCTTTCAATAGACTATCAAATCAACTAATACAAAACCAAACTTAATTATATGTCATTCAAACACTAGTCAACTATTCAAATCAGTTAAAGTATTATTACCATTGTCAACTAAGACACTTCTTTCACCCATAGCTATTTTCAACACAACTGATTCTAAACAAGAAAATCAAAATTACTCAAAACTTCAGTTTTATGCTGTGACAATCAGCTCATGCTCTATTTACAAGTCAAAACATTTTTAATGATAAACATCACAAACGTACATGAAATTGAAAGGAAACGACTAAGATTCAATGGGAACATCTATAGTTCTTGATCAATTTTCAGATTCCAAACTTCAAATACACTTAAGTGATGTCCATAGTGTTTGAGAATACCTGGAAAGCAAAATGACAAAAAAGGAAGAAGATCAACAATAGCAGGATAGTGTCAACAGCAGCAATGGAACATTAGTCTCTCAGTAGTTCAAAATCAGTTTTAAAAACCAAAATCAGACCATCTTCAACCCAGATAAGTACTTGTGATCTTTCAAGAATTATAGCTAAACAAGGGGAGTTAAGAAAACTAGAAATCAGGACTCACAGCACAAATTCAGCTCAGAATCAGTTTTAAAAAAAAAACAAATTAAACCAGCCTCGTCCCCATGTGAATCAAAGATTGCTTCAGATATTCAAAACCTCAAGAATTATAGAAAGAAATCCAATGGAGCAGTAATTTTCTATGAAATTCTTAGCCGTTCTTGAGTTTCAGATTTTTCTCTCCCTTTTTTCCCCAAAATCCGACTTCAATATCAATAAAGGGTGCCTTTATAGGCAAAGCATTAGGGCTGCAGAAATAAACTATGTTTTGCACTTAAAACCTTCTAGAGTTTTCATTTTTTCTCAAATACCCCTAGTTTAGAAATCAGAACTCAGAATAGTCCCCCTCCCCAGCTTCTAGGAAGCTTCCTAGTCTGTTACTGAGATTTCCTTACCCCTAAAATTTCCAAATTGCCCTTTTAAACTTTTGTTTTTACCTTTAAGAACCTAGACAAAACATGGGTCAAATTGACCCAATGGCTTAAGCCCCAAATGAATGGGTTGTTCTTTGCCAATGGGTCGACTTTGAACCCAAGGCCCAAACATAATCAAAACCCTATGTTGGCTATTCAGTGAAAAGTCAGAAAAATTACACAACTGAACAATTTCACAATGGACATTTTAGCTAAATGACTGACTCCCTTTTAAATTAGCTAATGAACTATAATTAAACTAAATTACCACATTTAACAAGGGCCAAGTATACGACTGGAAAAACAAATCAGAAATTAAACGAGCCATATACACAACTAAACAGTATTCACGAGAATATCTACAAGAAAATTGAAGAGCTCACGGAATAAGTACTACCACCATATGAACAGAGACACCTATATTCAGTATTTAAATACTTTACCAAATTCAAACCAAGAAATCAAAGTAAAGAAAAAGAAGAAAGGGAGAGGGACAAGTAAAAAAGAAAACGGACAGAGAAGAGAAGAAGCAGAAGGATACGAGCATGCGAACAAAATAGAAGATGGAGACGAAAGGGCAAAAACAAAAGTACCTAGATGGTCATACGAACAATGCTTGATAAACTTCAAACAACTCTGATTTGACTTGAAACCGGTATTAGCCGTGTGTTCTTTTGAGAACAAACGAGCAATACTCGTTTCAAGTCCAATCGTTCACAAGAACTCGAGGACTTGAGATATTTTCTTCTTCTTTGATTTCAGATTTGAAACAGGCCTGATTTAGCGAGGATTTTGGGAAAAATAATGGTGGCTTAGGATGCAAGGAGGGGTGATGGTTGCATGGCCAGATTGTGGTAGTGGTTGGAGCTATCTCACCGGTGAAAATGGAGGACTCGCTCAGAGGCGGCGCTAGGGTTATCTATGAGAGAGATGAGAGAGATGGACGGAGGGGGGGTCTGTTTGGACTAAGTTGTCTCTGTAGGTTTTAGGACAGATTTAACTAAAATAATAGAAGTAGTTTCCACCGTTGGATGAGCTAAGATGAAAGGCTTAGATTATTCCATGACCGGGAACTCTAAACGACACCGTTTTGGGTTTAAAGAAAGCTGGACCGGGTTATAGCATTGGTTTGGGCCTGTTTGAGCATGTATCGATTGGGCCTGAAGGGATCTGAATGGAATTGGTCCAAAACTTATTTCTTCATTTTCGTTTGAATTTTTTAGTTATTTTCAAACTCTTTTTGATTTTTTTTCAAATTAAAACTAAAATAAAACCTAAACTAATTCCTAAATCAAATTAAACCTACCACATTGACTTTATTATCTCTAACTAATAATTACCACAATTAATTAAAATCCAAATTAAAGGAAAAACTACCAAAACTCAAAAACTAAATTGAAAAGTGCAAAAATAAGTAATCTTTTGTGATCTTTTCCGTTTTTATGAAATAACTAATTTTCTAATTAATCTAACAAAATGTAAAATTAAATCCTATAGGCAAATGCAGCATATTTTGTATTTTTCATGAATTAAATAAAATAAACATGCACAGACAAATGCAAACAATAACAAAATGCTACGAAAATCCACAAAATTGCAAACAATGGAAAAGATTGTATTGTTTTGAATTTGTGGGAGTAATTCATATAGGAAAAAAATCACGTGCTCACAGCACTCAGCCCATTTCTATTCCTCTGTATCGTATGGCTCTTCCTGAGTTGAAGGATCAGTTATAGGAATTGCTTGATAAGGGTTTTATTCGGCCTAGTGTATCACCTTGGGGTGCTCCTGTCTTGTTTGTGAAGAAAAAGGATGGTTCTATACGTATGTGTATTGATTATTGCCAGTTGAACAAGGTTACAATGAAGAACCGTTATCCTTTGCCTCGTATTGATGATCTATTTGACCAGCTTCAGGGCACACGAGTGTTTTCTAAGATTGATTTGCGCTCATGTTACTATCAGTTGAAGATTCGGGAGCCAAATATCCCGAAGACTGCTTTCAGGACTCGGTATGGTCATTATGAATTCCTTGTTATGTCATTTGGGCTGACCAATGCCCCAGCAACCTTTATGCATTTGATACACAGTGTGTTCCGGCCGTATCTTGACTCGTTCGTCATTATCTTTATTGATGATATTCTGATGTATTCCTGGAGTCGGGAAGATCATGAGCAGCACCTGAGGACTGTGCTTCAGACTTTGAGAGAGAAGAAGTTATATGCTAAATTCTCGAAATGTGAGTTTTGGTTGGATTCAGTGGCATTCTTAGGCCACGTGGTATCGAGTGAGGGTATTCAGGTGGATCCGAAGAAGATAAAGGCCGTGCAGAGTTGGCCCAAACCATCCTCAGCTACCAAGATCTACAGTTTCCTTGGTTTGGCGGGCTACTACTATCGTTTTGTGGAGGGGTTTTCATTGATTGTGGCCCCTATGACCAGGTTGACCCAGAAGGGTGCTCTATTCCAGTGGACGGAGGAGTATGAGGCGAGCTTTCAGAAGCTCAAGACAGCTTTGACCACAACCCCAATTTTGATATTCCCTATAGGTTCGGGGTCTTATACGGTCTATTGTGATGCCTCGAGGGTTGGCCTCGAAGCGGTGTTGATGCAGGACTGTAGGGTGATTGCCTATGCGTCCAGACATTTGAAGATACATGAGAAGAACTACCCTGTTCACGACCTTGAGTTAGCTGCCATTGTTCACGCCCTGAAGATTTGGCGCCATTATTTATACGGGGTTACCTATGAGATTTATATTCACCATCAGAGCTTGCAGCACTTGTTCAAGCAAAAGGATCTAAATTTGCGCCAGAGGAGATGGTTAGAGTTGCTGAAGGACTATGATATCACTATTTTGTATCACCCGGGCAAGGCCAATGTGGTGGCCGATGATTTGAGTCGCCGGGCAGAGAGTTTGGAGAGTTTGGCTTATTTATCAGCATCAGAGAGGCCTATGGCGATGGATGTTCAAGCCTTAGCCAGCCAATTGTGAGATTGGATCTTTCGTAGCCCAGTCGGGTTCTAGCTTGCGTGGTTTCTTGGTCTTCCTTATTTGATCATATCAAGGAGCGACAGTATGATGACCCTCATTTGTTTGTCCTCAAGGATAGGGTTCAGCACGGTGATGCCAGAGATGTGACTATTGGTGATGATAGGGTATTGAGGATGCATGGTCGGATTTGTGTACCCAATGTTGATGGGCTTCGGGAGTTGATTCTGGAGGAGGCCCATAGCTCGCGATATTCCATTCATCCGAGTGTCGCGAAGATGTATCAGGATTTGAGGCAACACTACTGGTGGATGTGGATGAAGAACGATATAGTTGGATTTGTAGCTCGGTGCCTCAACTATCAGTAGGTGAAGTATAGAGACCGGGTGGGTTGCTTCAGCAGATAGAGATTCCGAAATGGAAGTGGGAGTGGATCACCATGGACTTTGTAGTTGGGCTCCCACGTACTTTGAGAAAGTTCGATACTATTTGGATGATTGTGGATCGACTGACCAAGTCCGCTCATTTTATTCCTTGTGTACTACCTATTCTTCGGAGCGGTTGGTGGAGATTTATATCCGGTATATTGTTCATTTGCATGGTATTCCAGTGTCCATCATCTCAGATAGGGGTACTTAGTTTACATCACGGTTCTGGAGGGCCGTTTAGCATGAGTTGGGTACTCGGGTGGAGTTGAGTACATCATTTCACCCTCAGCAGGACGGACAATCCGAGTGCACTATTTAGATTCTTGAGGATATGCTCCGTGCGTGTATGATTGAGTTTGGAGGGTCTTGGGATCAATTCTTGCCATTGGCGGAGTTTGCTTATAACAACAGCTATCAGTCCAGCATTCAGATGGCACCGTATAAGGCTTTATATGGGAGGCGGTATAGATCCCTGGTGGGTTGGTTTGAGTCGGGTGAGGCTAGAGTATTGGGCACAGACTTGGTACAGGATGCTTTAGAGAAGGTTAAGGTGATTCAGGATAGACTCCGTACAGCCCAGTCCAGGCAGAAGAGTTATACGGACCAGAAAGTTCGTGGTGTTTCCTATATGGTTGGAGAGCGGGTTCTGCTTTGAGTTTCGCCTATGAAGGGCGTCATGAGATTCGGGAAGAAAGGAAAGTTGAGTACGAGATTTGTTGGCCCTTTTGAGATATTGAGGCATGTTGGGAAGATTGCCTATGAGCTTGCCTTACCTCCCAGCTTGGCAGGAGTTCATCTGGTATATCATGTTCCGATACTCCGGAGGTATCACGGGGATCCGTCGCACGTGTTGGATTTCAGTTCAGTCCAGTTGGACAAGGATCTATCCTATGTTGAGGAGCGAGTGGCAATATTGGACAGGCAGGTTAGAAAGCTGAGGTCAAAGAACATTGCTTTGGTAAAGGTTCAGTGGCGGGGCCAGCCGGTCGAGGAGGTGACCTGGGAGACTGAGCAGGATATGCGCAGTCGTTACCCTCATCTTTTCACTACTTCAGGCATGTCTCTACGCTTGTTTGAGGATGAACGAATGTTTATATGTAGGAGGATGTGACAACCCAGACGGTCGTCTTAAGAATTAATACCCCGATCCCCTATTAACTTCTTCCCCCGAGTTTATTTCTGGTATTTTGATTTGCCCGGATGTTCAATTTTATGTTTCGGAGAGTTTTGGGACACTTAGTCCTTAAATGAGAGCTTAAGAGTTGGAAAGTTGACCGTAGTCAGAACAATGTGAAGACAGCCTCGGAATGAAAATTAGATGGTTTTGTTAGCTCCGTTGGGTGATTTTGGGGTTAGGAGCGTGTTCGGATTGTGTTTTGGAGGTACATAGCTAATTTAGGCTTGAAATGTCGAAAGTTGAATTTTGAAAGTTTCCGGTTTGAAGGTGAGATTTTGATCCGAGGGTCGGAATGGAATTTCGAGAGTTACAGTAGTTATGTTGCGTCATTTGGGATGTGTGTACAAAATTTCAGGTCATTCGGACGTGGTTTGGTTTTTGATCAAAAACGGAATTCGAAAGATTTTAGAAACTTAGGCTTGAATACGATGTGTTTTGGTTGTTTTGATGTTGTTTGAAGTGTTTTGAAGATTAGTACAAGTTTGAATAAAGTTTTAGGATATGTTGATGCCTTTGGTTGAGGTCCGGGGGCCTCGGGGTGATTTCGGATGGTTAACGAGAAGCTGAGGAAATGTTGCAGCTGCTATATTTTTGCTACTTCTGGTATTTTCGAATTTGCGGTTTGGGGACCGCAGAAGCGGCTAAGGAGACCGCAGAAGCAAATTTTGGTCTTTTCTTCAGGTTCCGCAGATGCGAAAGGAACACCGCAAAAGCGGTGGCGCATCTGCGAAAGGGTGATCGTAGATGCGGTTTCTGGTCATTTAATGAAAGTCGCAGATACGATGTAGTTTCCGTAGATGCGGTCTCAGGGCCGCAAATGCGGAAATCGCTGGGCAGAACATATAAATAGTTGCCTTCGCGAATTTGAGGGATTCTTTCACCATTTTCATCCGGGTTTGAAGCTTTTGAGAGTGATTTTGAGGAAAACAAAGGGGAATCGCTTGGAGGTAACATCCTTGACTTAATAACTCATTTTTATGTGATTAAAGACCTAATTAGTGGTGAGAAATTTGGGGAAAATGGGTAATTAGGGCTTGAGTTTAAGATGCCTTTAAATGAGGTTTTGAGGGGTCATTTGGACTCCGAATTCAGTGTTCTTGTTATGTATAGACTCGTGAGAGTATGAGGTTTCTAAAAATATAAATTTTACCCGATTCCGAGACATGGTCCCGAGGGGCATTTTGTTCATTTTATCTAATTTCGCGTATTAGCTTAGAATTAAATTGTAGAATCAGTTACTTGAAGTGTTATTTACATTATGAAATTGAATTGAATAGATTTGGGCCATTTTGGAGTCGAGTACTCATGGCAAGAGCGTGGTTTCGGATTAATTTTGAGCCGGTTCGAGGTAAGTTGCTTGTCTAACCTTGTGTGGGGGACCTTCCCCTTAGGATTGTTATGTGTGGTAATTGAAATGCCTTGTACGCGAGGTGATGAGTGCGTACTTGTGCTAATTGTTGGAAACCGATGTTCTTTAAGTAATTACTAGTATGTTTCCTTTCCTGTTTCTATTACTTGCACTATTACACATGTTGTTAGCTTAGGAAAGTATGTCTAAGTGACTTACTTGTTTTATTTGATTCAACCTACCTTACTTGAATTATGTGTTGCATGCTAGGCTAGAATCACTTATTGCCTTATATGAAATTTTGCCATTTTTGTATATCTTCTTGCTGCTGCTGTGTATTTATTTTGGGACTACGGATGTGGGATTCTGGTAGCTCCCTGTTGTCTGTTTACTTTGGGAATACAGGTTAGATTCTCGGTAGATCCCCCTGCATATTTACTTTGGGACTACGGGTTAGATTCCCGGTAGATCCCCATGCACAGTTATATGCAACTACGGGAATGCACCCGGTAGATTCCCCCAGTACTGGGTATTTACATTTGGGACTACGAAATAGGATTCCGGTAGATCCCCCCGCACTATGAGTTGGACTACGAGACGGGATCCCGGGAGCTCCACTAGATATGTACATATGGGACTACAGGACGGTATCCTGGGAGATCCCCGGTTGTTATTATTGGTACTGAACTGTATTTCCTTTCCATGTTTACCTTATTTTCTGTATAGTTGTTGTTGTTATGTACATCCTGTGTTATTTTACTGCCGTACTTATTTATACTGTTCTGTTCTATACTGTTGATCTTTATATTTTATTTGACTCAGTAGGGCCCTGACTTTCCTCGTCACTACCCAATCGAGGTTAGGCTTGACACTTACTGAGTACCGTTGTGGTGTACTCATGCCTCTTCTACGCATTTTTTTCATGTGCAGATCTAGGTACCGCGCTATTCTGGCCTACCATCCTTGAGGGAAGCGACTGCTCTAGAGACTTCGAGGTATATCTGCCGCGTCCGCAGACCGAGAAGTCCCTTTCTATTCCAGCTATTTAACATTGCCCTTCTATATTTTTCTTTCTTGTTAGATATTCTGGAGTTAGACTGTTAGATATTCCAAAGGCTTGTGTTTCCGTGGGTTTCCAGGTTTTGGGATAATGTACTTGGTTTTGAGAATGTTGTGTTCTATATGCCAAGCGACATTATAACTATTGTTCCATTTAGATACGTTTTGGTTATTTTCTTCCGCAAGTTTCATTTATGTTCCGCATATTTAGGCTTACCTAGTCGTAGAAACTAGGTGCCGTAACGACAGTTCACGGAGAGCGAACTGGGGTCGTGACATTTCCATGGTAGAAATTGGGGGTTTAGGTAGAATTAGGGGTTTTGGGGAAATTGGGATTTACACCTCAAATTGGGGTCGATTTTCAAAACTAATTACATATCCGAGTTCGAAGGTGAATGGGTGAACAGATTTTGGTCCGAACCTTGAGTTTTGACCAAGCGGGCCCGGGGTCGATTTTTGACTTTTTGGGGAAAAGTTTGGGAAACCTAAATTTATGTGTTGTAATTGATTTCTTTAGCAATATTTGATGTTATCAAGTTAATTATTTCTAGATACGAGTGGTTTGGAGGTGAAATCTAGAGGAAAAGCGGTAATTGAGCGGTGAGTGGCATGTGGATCGAGGTAAGTGTTGTGTCTAACTTTGACTCGAGGGATTAGGAACCCTTGACTTAATTGCTATGTGAAAATCCGTGTGAGTGGCGTATAGGCGAGGTGACGAGTACCTATGCACTGCTAATTTATCTTTTATGCCTGTTTACTTCCCGTTCTTCTTATATTGTCTTTTCCTGCCTTAACGGTTGCATGCTTTATTTGTAATTACATGCCTAAGTACTACTTGTTAGACATTATATCTTTTGTTGGAAGTGTTAGTATTTTGTAGCTTCGTTGTCTCTTAATATTTGTTTGAGCTGGTTATTGGAACTTTCAAGGCATATTATGGATTGCTCTCGCTGAGTAGTATTACTTGTGCAAAGTCTCATAGTATTTAATCTTTCTAATGCTTTGGTTTGAAGTTGAGCCTTGTGAAGAGTTATGTGATTGAATTGTGTAATTTCTGTACTTGCTGAGTAAATGATATCGATATGGTGGGATCGGGTTGCGCACCGCAACATGTGTAATAAGGTGGAATGTGGTGTGATAAGGATGAATTGTGATTCTAATTATTATGTACGGTGGGATCGGGTTGCGCGCCGCAATAGATGTAATAAGGGTGGATTGTGGTGAGATAAGGGTGAACTGTGATAATAATTATTGTGATATGGTGGGATCGAGTTTCATGCCGCAACAATCTTTATGCTTATGTTTTCCTTTGACTGTGTTAGCTGAATGGTGGTCTTAAACCATACTTAAGGATTGGTTATAGCTGAGTACTAGTAATATGTTTCGAGAACTGTATTCATTCCTTTCAAGTTACTGCTTTATTTTACCCTGTCTTTTTTCCTGCTTTTATTATACACTATATGCAGATTATATTATAATTTCCCCGTCGTAGCCTCGTCACTACATCGTCGAGGTTAGTCCCGGCACTTACCAGTACATGGGGTCGGTTGTACTGATGCTGCACTCTGCACTTTTTGTGCAAATATTTTTAGTAGGAAGTGGCTGATCGAGAGGTCGGTTGCAGATATTTTCAACTAGGAGACCCAAGGTAGTCATGTTGGTGTCTGCAGGCCTTGGTGTCCCTTTCTATGCTCCTACATTTACTATTTTTACTTCCCTTCGTAAATAGTTGTATCTTCTTTCGAACAAATATTTGTAGCAAATCTTTGCGTGTTTGTGGATTGTGATACTGGGTAGTAATAGCAATAATATTGGTAATAGTATATACACAAAAAGGCTATTCACTTACTTCTGCATTTATTTCTACTTGTTTTAGCTTATTTATTTTTAATCACTGAAACGCAAAGGAAATTGGTTAATAAAACTCTAATGTTGGCTTACCTAGCAAGTGTGATGTTGGCGCCATCACGATCCCGATGGTGGAAATTCCGGGTCGTGACAAATGCATTAGCTTCATCTAGTATATATCGTATGTATAATGCATCTAAGAGAGATTTTAATCCTATGTATCTGGGTTGGCATAAATTTTATAGGGATGACGATGTCCATATGCTTTCTAAGGGAGTATTTATACTTTGGAGGTGTAATTAGGTCAAGTGGATGCATGGACACAATCTTATCTTGCTTTTACCAAATGAGTGTTGTTTATCATGTAAGTTCTACATCGTGTTGTGGTTTTTCTGTGTTGTAGGCCAAGATTCGAGGACAGATAGTTTTTTAAAGAGGGGAGAATGATATGATCCTGGATAGTCCGAGCAAAATGGAGAATATTGAGAATGACCCCAAATTATCTAGTATACCGTTAAGCTGCTCCAAGTCCAAGAACATTTAAGGGATGCACGCTAAAGAGCTACATGATCTTCAACAATTGACTAGAAGATGTTTGGAGAGTCACTTGGAGGATTCATGCAAAGAATACTATGTTTGGGTCTTGAGAATTGAAGAATCCAGACCCCAAGTTAAACCGTGTGACACTGTTTCACCAATCGTTGGCTACAGTTCAAGAGAGGCCTGAAGAGCTCAAGAAAATAAGCTTCTGGAATTCGTCACGGTTCAGTTGTGCATCATGGTTGGGGTTATGGTTGAGGCTACGATTTGGCCTGGCGAGTTTTTTTGGGATATTAACTTTGAAACTTTTCCTATTTTACCCATTGGGTATTTATAACAACCTAGGGTTATTTCATTAGGAACTTAGCATATTTTGATGTAAGAAAACTCTTGAGAGAGATTTGGAACCTCTTAGTTCGAGTTCGGCTTTGGATTACCGATTTTCAAGACTTGAGTTCTTGAGGGTAATCTTCTTCTCCTTTCTTTATATCTAGGGTTTATAATTTGTCGTTCTTTGGAGGCGATCGGATAATATTTTGATTGTTACTTGAGACGTCCAATTAGGGTTCTATGTTTTCTTCTATACTTCATTATTCAGATTACTTTGATTATCTTAATCAAAACTATCATTAGTTTTGCTTTAATCATTATTATTTTCATATTCCGCTATTTGTAAATCTCGGATCGTATCATAGGGTTAAAAAATAATGATTGAATGTTGGTTAATATAACACAATCCAGTACAACTGAGCAACTATATTTTTCAGGAGAAAAAGTGGTTGAATATAAGGGTTGAAGGTATGGTTTCAAATACCAAGATAGGGGTTGAAGGTAGGGTTTTGATTTGCAAACTGGATTTTTTTATTTTTAGTAATGTCAAGATGTGAGTATTTTAGTTCATATTTTTGTACTAATCTTAATCTTATCAAGTCTTTGACTTCTATACTAGTTGCAAATAGTCACTTTTTAGTTTAGTCCGCTAAATGTAAAGCAAGTAACAATAAAATGAAGCATTTAACAATGACAATGATAATACCATATGTTTAAACTCATTACAAAGTCAATAAATTCAAAATGAATCTATCTCAAATCAAATTAAATAAGTTCCAAACTTAAATCATCTCAAACTAAACGGTCAAGTCTTCCACTTCTAAGTTTGTTTTTTAGATCATGCAAGCTACCCTGTGGTGGTATTGTTGCATCATCTTGTTGTAATTAGAGTAAAGAAGACTAACAAGCATAATCAATGTATTTATGTAAAAAAAATAATTAATCAAATTTGTTATATTTTACCTCAATTCCTTCCACTAGCCGAGTAGTTCCACCACTTCTACCACCACTTTTACCACAGCCTCTACCGCCACCTCTACCACCTCTTCTACCACCACTTCTACCACTACATTTACCCCACCTATTACCTCTAACTCCACTTCCACCACCCATTTGTGAACTTCTAAAGTATGAATCAATTCGCCCTCTATATCTATTCAACCTTGGACGTATACGAGAAGCTACGTATCTAGGATCTCTTATATTTCTTCCTTCACCCTCGCCCTCACCCTCGTGTATATCTTCCAATTCTTAGTCTGGAACTATCATATCATCATCCCAATTTAAAAGGTCATGCTCTAATATGTTCGAATCATACTTAATATATTGCCTCATCACTTTACTATCCAATGCAGTATCATAAACTCGTTCAAAATGCTTCAATAGTTCCATGTACAACATGTATTCAGAAGTCATATGTGGGTAACCTCCTAGAAAGAAATATTTCAAGTGTGTACGAACAACATATGTTCTCCACCGTTTCAATATATACCTCTCACTAACGTTTTCAATCTTCTTATGAGACAACACATTAAGTATATGGCAGCATACCTCTTGTTTCAAACCACTTGCATCTGTAACTTAGATATTCACCAATAGGTGTATATTCAATCGTGAAAACAAATGGATCTCTAGTGTTAAAACTCCTGAGCGAATAATCAATTATAATGTATTTTTCCACTCCAAGGGTTGCTTGATGATCTTAACGGGTGCTGATTTTAAATGGTATAGTTACCTTAACTGTACTTGAAAAAATTCAAACACTTTGCGAGTATAACGCACTTGAAGTTTTTCCTCCCATGCGAATTCAGACAACTATTTTGGTTCAAAGCACCTAGACCTATATTCAGCTTCCAATTCTTTCTCAAACTTAGCTCTTAGGGCTAACTCATATTGCTGAACAAACAACTTCAAATTGGTTTGGTGGGTGATAAATCCATCAAAGAAAGTATGCATTCCTTCATTTCTCTGTGTGGACAACATTCTAGCCCAAAAGTGATCATTTATGTATACCGGAACCCTTTTTTCCTTCTCCAAATAAAGCTTATAAAACCTATCCCTTCAATATAAGTTATATTTTGCAATATAATTAGTCCATCTTCTCTCAAACTCAACAACATTAATGTTATCAAGGACTAAAGCCTTAAATTCTGCCTTTGTAGTCTTACTATCAAGAACTCCGCTTAACTTCATGTCACGATCCCAAACCGGACCCGGTCGTGATGGTACCTCTCGTGAAGACAAGGTCAGCCGACACAATCCCCAAGTTCATTTCAAAAGTTTTAATAAGTCAATTTAAGCCCTTTTAGTTAATCAGGTATTACATAATGTAAGTTTAAAAGAACAGTGCGAAAATAGATACAACCCGACATTGGGGTGTCACAAGTCACGAGCATCTACTACCACTATCTGACAATATGAGACCAACATGGCCGGGAAAATCAATGAATATAACTAAGGGAGAATGTAGAGGGAGGAAAGCAGTGATGCGGACGTCGGGCAGCTACCTTGCTAAACTCTAAAGACTCTGCCTCTGATCAACCAATATTCACTACCGGGTGCAGAAATACCTGAATCTGCACACAAAGTGCAGGGAGTAAAGTGAGTACTCCAAATTAGTGAGTAAAAATCATAACTAAAGACTGAGTGATAAGAAATCACGAAAAGTACATCAACATGTTGTATATAAGTAGTACAAAACCAGTAAGAAAGCAATGAAGTTGTGAAATCTCTTAAAACATCTTAGCTCAGTTTAAACTTCGTTAAAAATGACTTTTCAATAGTTAAGCAATTAAATGCAAAGCAATTAGAACAGATAAGCACAGAAAATTCGCCCCTTGGACACAAATACACAATTAAACAGGTAAATGACATACAAATAAGACAGATAAGCACATAAAGGATTGCCCCTCGAGCACAATGTCAACAATACCAGCCCCTCGGCCTATATCTCACATCACAATGGATGCCCGCGCTCACTGGGGGTGTGCAGACTTCTGGAGGGGCCCCTTACGGCCCAAGCGCAATATCAAGCCATCTCGTGGCATCATCACTAAGCTCTCGGCCTCATATCAACAAGCCACCTCGTGGCATACAAACTCAGGCCCTTGGCCTCATAATCATAATTAGTGTATCACCGTTGCAGCATGCAGCCCGACCCAAAGGTATCCTCACAATACAGGCCCTTGGCCTTACTCAATTAAAATCACATAAGCCACTCGGGCAACAGTAAAACATGGTCCTCAGCCCAAAATATTATTTGAAATATCATTTAGTATGTTAAAATAGAGTAAACATGGCTGAGTTATGAAAACAATACATTATAGCATGACTCAGTATAAGTATAAAGTCAAAAACAGTGAGGAAATACCAATAACAATCCCTTAAGGGTTCAAATAGTTGGCACGAGGCCCAAATATGGCATTCAGCCCAAAACATGATGTTCACAAATAGATTTCAGTCAAATACGCGGTAAAATAGTCATTTGGGACAGACTAAGTCATAATCCCCAACAGTGCACGACCCCACACTCGTCATCAAGCATGTGGATCACCTCAATATAGCACAATAATGTGCAATCCGGGGTTTCATACCCTCAGAACATCATTTACAATCATTACTCACCTCGATCCGGTCCAAACTCTAGCTCGCGATGCCTTTGCGCTCACGAATCGACCTCTGGATGCTCTAAATCTAGCCACAATTAGAACATAACCATTAAAATATGCTAAGGGAACAAAGTCCACTCGAAATCATCCCATTTACATCGAAAAACCCGAAATTGCTCAAACCCGGCCTCTGGGCCCATATCTCGGAATCCGACAAAAATTACATCAATATAATCCTTATCCTCCCACGAGTCTACACATATCAAGAACATCAAAATCGGACCTCAAATGGCCCCTCAAATCCCCACTCAAAGTTCTCTTAATCTCAAGCCCTAATTACCCGTTTTTGCTACTGATTTTCCATGGATTTCAAGCTTACAAATGTTAAAATTCATTATAGAAACAAGTTTAGGGTCCAAAAACCTTACCTCCATGAAACCCTCTTGAATTCCCCCTTCAATTAGCTCTCCAAAGCTTTCTCCCGAATGAAACATGGTGAAAACCCACTAAAATTTGCGAAAGGTGAAATATATACATTCTGACCCAGGCATTTTCGCATCTGCGGCCATATTCTCACTTCTGCGGTACCGCTTCTGCAGTCAAGATCACCGCATTTGCGTTCCTCACTTAAGTCCCCATTTTCCGCATCTGTGATGAAATATACCGCACCTGCGCCTTCGCAGATGTGGTCCCACAACCGCTTCTGCGGTTCCTGCCAATTCACCAGCTTCCGCTTCTGCGACCACCCTTCCGCATATGCGGCATCGCACTTGCAGTCTCCAATCCGCAGGTGCGAAAATACTAGAAGCAGCAAAACATTTGTAGCTCGCCAAAAACTCCAACTCTCCGTCAACCATCCGAAACACCCCGAGGCCCATGAGACCTCAACCAAAAGCACAAACATAACCCATAACCTTATTCAAACTTGTACCAATCTTCAAAACACCTCAAACAACATCAAATCAACCAAAACACATCGGATTCAAGCCTAAGTTTCCAAAATCTTCCGAATTCCGCTTTTGATCAAAAACCCAACCAAACCACGTCCAAATGACTTGAAATTTTTTACACACATCCTAAATGACACAACAAAACTACTGCAACTTTTGGAATTCTATTCTGACCTCTATATCAAAATCTCATCTATCAACCGGGAAACGCCGAAATCTCAATTTCGCCAATTCAAGCCTAAACCTTCCACGGACTTCCAAAATGCATTCTGATCTCGTTCCTAAGTCCCAAATCACCTAACTAAGCTAACCAAATCATAAAAATTCCGATTCGAGATCATATACTTACAATTCAAATCTTGGTCAAACCTTTCAAATTTCAACCTTCAAATTGAGAGTTATTCTTCCAAATTCATTCCAATTACCCTGAAAACCAAAACCAAAACCAACGACTTATATGAGTCATAATATATCACACGGGGCAAGCCATGCCCGAGAACTGGCGAGCAAAGTGTAAAGGCTCATAACGACTGGTCGGGACGTTACACTTCATAGGCAACTTTGTGAATATATGTCATAAACAATATCTATGTACCGTATTTGACATTAATGCATTGATGGCAGCCTTCATACTATCACATTGTTCAGTCATGATAGTTAATAGATGAACATTGCTTAGAGACCCAAGCCATGTTGAGAGCACTATTTTTTAACTTGTTATATCCTCACTAGACATAAGAGCGCATCCCAAAAGTACAAACTGCATGCGCTGATTGACACCAACAAATGAAGCAAATGACATATTGTATCGATTCATAACGTATATGGTATCGATGCATATTACATCATGGAACTCCTCATATTCACCCTTAGAGTGTGAATGAACCCATACAATATTACGAAGTCGACCAAAACTATCCACATCTACAGAGTAGTAAAATTTCTTATCTTTTTGTTGCATGTTATTGAAGAACTTGAGTAATGATTGTGCGTCCTCTTCTTGTAATTGAAGCTTTTTACTCTTTAAAATATAATTTTTACAGTCCTTTGGTGTGCAACCCAAATTTTCAGGGCCACCAACAAGTACTTGAACAACTCTTATATTTTTTGAGGGTCTTAAGCCAACAATATATTTGGCTGTGAGAGCTCTCTTAAGAGACTTACTAAGCAATTTGTGTCCAGCCATCAATCGCGATAGTGTTGGTTAAAGTTGATGATTATGTCTTTTAACCACCTTTGAAACATGCTATGAGCCATTCTCCTCTAAAATGTCATTTACTCTAGTACGACAATTTCTCCTCTTGATAATATGCTTATTCCTTGGTTTCCTAGACCTATTACAACCATATTGCACATACCTTACAATATCACCATCTTTTTTATTTGATGTTTTTTTTATAATACAAAATCCTGATAATCTTGCATGTTCTTTGTAAAAAATCAAACATAACATCCTTATTACGGAACCACATTCCAGTAATTAAACTTATTACTAGATCTTCTTCATTGAACTCATTAGACATTTTCCTGTCCTCTCCACCTTCTCACTCTTCCTCTAAATAATGGTTGTCGTTATCATCATCATCAGCAGCATCGTCGACATGACCTTCTCCATCATTGAAGTTGTCGTTTGAATCAATGTTGACCCACTCATCTTCATTTCTCAAACTGTCGTCCGAATTCAACCCTAAAGATAAGTGTAATGCATTCCTTAGTTGCTTCGACCTAGTTTCTAGGTCGTTATTCAAGTTTAATGGCTCCGATCTAGTTTCTAGGTTGTTATTCAAGTTTAATGGCTCCGAACTGGGTTAGTATTCATGTTTAGGTTAATGGAATGGTAGTGAATTATGTGTTTAATGAAAGCTCTCTTATCATATGTGTATGGTATAACAAGGTTACTCGAATTTATATACCATATAAATTTTCGGAAAACAATATATGTATACATGCAAAGGCTTTTGATCTGTCTATTCATATAAATTTTATTTTAAAAAAAATACATAACAGTATACGTATACATACGAAGGCTTTTGATCTTCCCATGAGAGAATGATGATTTTATGGGATCAATATTTTGAGATCATCAATAGTTATTAGTTTGTTTGGGAGGAAAATATTTTAGAGGGAAAAATCATGGGGTTTAAGGTAATTATATGGGTGCTGCCATCGTTGGGCCATTACTAATATGGCCAAATATCAACTGTCGTAACTCTTCATCTCTTCACCCCCTTTGTTGGAATTTTGGTATAGCAAGTTTTGCAGTTTGATGACTAAGTGAGAAAGAGGCCACATAATATAACTACACATAGTAATTATTTCCACATTTGACAGTGGAATTTTGGGTACTAAAAAGGTAACATATAATGTAAATTCAAAATCCCAACTTATTTAGTATAACACCAAACACATATTTATATTATATCCCGTATATCTTATTTTTAGTCTAATGAACCAAACATCTTCCAATAAAAATAATTCACCAAATAATCCCGTTATTATTTAATCCATATACTTATTATTATAAAATTCTAGATAACTTGTTTACTACCAAACCACTCCTTAAAGCTTATCAGCTAAGCCAAATAGGCTATTATTATAAAGTAAAGACTAACATGTGTTCAAAATGACTAAATTCTAACATGTGAATAAAGAAAATTGAATTTTCTGTTTCAAAATTGTTTAGCATTCTTACAGCTTGTTTGGATGATTGTTACCTGTTGTACCGTTTTGTTACTTTAAATACAATATTTGTTTTGAATGTTACTTAAATTTTATTGTATCATATCGTTTAAATTTGTCGTTACGTAACGACGAAAAATGTCAATTTATGAAATGACCGATTTGGCGTGGTCGCGTCGTTTTCTTTTTTCTTTTTCCTCTCATCTTGCCCTTTTTATTATTTAATAGTCATATTTTATCTTTTACCCTACCTTTTTATATAATAACTAGTTTTTAGACACGTGCGATGCACGTGATTCTATATCGTCGATTGTTATAAATTTCATATAAAAAATGATACTAAGTCTTAAAATGTATACATGTTCCAAAAGCATTTTTTAAAGTTATATAAAATTATTTTTCCATCGAAAATACATTTAAATTTTTAAATAAGCTGATGTGATCAACCACATACATTTTCACCAATTGTGCGTGCGTGCTTATATAGCATCCTTCCATGCATCTCATCAATTTATTACTCTATGCAAATCGGCCAAAAAATTTACTCACCTGTATTAACTATGCACCAATGCTAATAAACAAATGACACAAAGTTGTCTTAATATTTTTACTAAACGAACATTTACCTCAATATTTAGTCAAATAAAATAAATTCAAACAAAATAAATTCTTTTAGGAATAACAATAGTAAGTTGTGCTCCACATTTTATTTTATTTATAGGATAGTATATTGCCTTATCTTGATGGGGCTCTTTAAAATATCTTAAGAAGACATGAAAAAAAATAAGAAAGTGCACATCAACTAATAAATAATATACTTAGAACAACAACTATTTATTGCTATGGCTATATTCAAAGTAAGTTAGAATGCAGATATCACTATAAATTTTAGGAATAAAGATTGCTCCCAAAATTTTGTATACTATAAAATTAAATAATCCTTCCTTCGACTTTATTTTCCTCTTATTTGCAGACCCACCCGATCGTCTACTATTTCAACATATTTCACATAAGATAGTAAATTTATGTGAGACATGTTAGAATGGTGACTCCCTTACTATTTGGAGAAATAATGATTCTTGAACTCTTTTGTCAACATCAAATTCCACTACTATCTTCCTCTAATTTTTATTTTTTCCCCCTAATTTTGGACTTTTCGGTCACTTCACATTCGAGTGTAGTTGGATAGGGTCTAAATCCATTTATAATTTTACCTTGTGATATCCATAAATATAAATTAAAAAGATAAAAGATTTAGTTGTCAACAATTAAGACACACTTGTTAACCTTCAAAGAAATTAACACACTTGTTAGACTTATACTTGAATATGAAAGTCTTTGTTGCCACTTAGAAGCAAATGAAAGATCAAAATGTGATATTAATCATAGTAAGAAAAAATTTAATTAATCTAAATTCAACAAAATAGAAAAGAAATTAAAGCCAAAAAGTCAAAATGTAAACATAGATCTCCCTCACCCACCCTCTTAATTTTTTCTCACCTGGAGAATTATATTACCCATATAATGTAAGATGAAAGAAATATGTATTGATCCACCAAATTTACTTCTTTAAGAGTTTTGTCCCATACCTGACAGAAAATAAGTAATGTAACAAACTAAGAATACATTTGAAAAGTCTCCTTAAAGAAAAGAAATAATATAGAATACTTACACAACAAAATTCAGCAGATCAGAACCATCAAAAAGTGTATGTAAACTAATTCACAGAATTCATGACTTTTTCTCTTCCTTTCTTCCCTAACTTCCAACTAGGGGTGTTTATGGTTCGGTTTGGATCGGTTTTTCCCTAAAAAGAAACCAAACCAAGTAAGTCGGTTTTTCAAATATTAGAACCAAATCAAACCAACTAAGTCGGTTTTTTCTCGATTCGGTTTATGTCGGTTTTTCGGTTTTTTCGGTTATTTATCGGTTTTTTCTTAAATATAAGACATACACTACCAAACACATATTTCGGCGACCCCATTTTTAACGTAACACTATTAAATCAACTACCCATCGAGAGATCTATTATTTACCAAGATATATTGATGATAATTGAATCAAATAGTGATGAATAATTTAAGGACTCAATTAAAAATATATAATTTTATATTGAAATAGATTCTTACACTTAACAAAGAAAACTACCAATCAAACTAGAATATAAAGGTAAAGAACTGTACTAAAAGTGCAAACGATTAACATTTACTATAAAAAATTTGAAACTTTGCATAAAAGTATACATATATATATAGGTGTAATTCTAAATTTAAAATAGCTACTCCTATATTTGGTTTGGTTCGTTTTTTTTATTAAAACCAAAACCAAACCAAATTTGATCAGTTTTTAAATTTCAAAACCAAAACCAAACCAAACCAAAAAGTATCGGTTTTTCTGATCGGTTTGATTTGGCTTTCGGCTTGATTCGATTTTTATGAACACCCCTACTTCCAACCATTCGTTCCCATTATATTTATGTTAGTATTAGCTTTAATAAATTGAATATGATTCTTTATTGAGTTATTCAATGCAAATAACTTTTCATATTCTTCAGAAATTTTATATCAAAGAAGAGGTTGTGGGTTAAATTTAGAGGGTAAATTGGTCATTTAATTTTTAAGGATATATAAGTAAAATAACTTCATCTGAAAGTCTTCATGCTTATAATATAGTATGATATTACCTCGTACCTTGCTTTCAGAATGTATTGTACTGTATCTTACAAACAATATATTCTATTCAAATATTGTATACATCAAAATGATACAGTACAATACATTATAATACAACATTATACGATATATTTTGAAATGGTACATGGCAACCATCCAATTTAGGAAACCAATGGGCTGCAAAATTTGAAATCTGAAATGTACGTAAAAATAGCACGGTATAGCCAGTTTTCGGATTGGTCATTCAAAAATAACCAGCGTTTTCGAAGTCAATGAAAATAGTCATTATTTTGTTGCAACAAAGACCGGTCCAGCATAATATACTGGAGTTCGGTGCACCTGTGTATGAACTCCAGCATATTATGCTGGACCGGTATACTTTGCTGACTCCAGTATAATATACTAGAGACTGGAGCACCGGTGCTCCAAACTCCAATATATTATACTAGACAATTATACTTGTTGGAACTCCAGTATATTATGCTGGAATTCTAGTGTACTTATGTTGGAACTCCATCATATTATGCTGGAGTTCCAGCATACTTATCCTGGAACTCCAGTATAATATGCTGGAGTTCAAGCATACTTATCCTGGAACTCCAGTATAATATGTTGGAGTTCAAGCATACTTATGTTGGAACTCCAATATAATATACTGACATATTTTTCGGGTTTTAAACAATATTTTCGCTCAGATTTATTTTTATATGAAAAGTGGCTAAATTTCGATTACTTTTGAAATTGTGCTATTTTTGAACGACTAGTTGTAAATCTGGCTATTTTTGAATTTCTCCCGAAATGTACACCTCAATAATTTGAAGCCCATGACGCCTAGGAATTTTTCAAGATCCCGTTAGCAGGAGAAGATGTTTCTAGAAGCTTTAGCATCTCAACAGTGTAGACGCATCGCATTCCTCACTCGCCCTACTAGTAGAAAGAAAGAAATACCCTCTCATTTCAGCATCCTCTGTTTTGCTACAAAAATAGAAGGACAAAACGGAGGAACCTACGTGGAATATTCCAGAAGCCGCCGTTACACCACCGGTCGAGCGATCCTTCCAACACCTCAGCCTCGTCGTCTCTAAGGTACGCTTTGATTACTAAATTTTACTCTTCCCTAACACAATCTCGCAGATCTGTGATTTGAATAAAATTTCGATTTTTCTTTGTCGATGCTTTAGATTTGAACATCCTATAACTCAATACGTAACATCCAACATATTACACATTTTCTTCATTAGGTAGATTTTACGAAGAGCTTTTTATTGTTCTATTTGCGGCATTTTTTAGTTTTGCATCTTGAGAGGTTGTTTGGTATATAAGACGAAGTATGAGAACTAAGCAGGATATTATCTATTTTAAATCAATGCCTTATTTAGCTTAAAGAGGGAGATATGTTGGGTATAGTAATATACACTAGCTCAGTCGTGATTGAAAGTCATCCTTGGCAATTGAGTTTATCTAATGAATGTTTTTTAGATCTGCTGAAAGTTAGGTTGACTTATCTTGTGATCTTTTATTCATCTTTCCCACCCCAATGTAACCGCTAATTTCAGCATATTTTATTAGTAAAACTAGCAATCGCACTAGAGAAAACTCGCAGTGAGAAGCTTTGTTGGTTTTCTATTTAAAGCAAAGCTCAGTTTTAGGATTAGTGGGCGCTATCATTTGAAGCGCATTATGTTTTTTTTTAGTGTGAGTAATTTGGTTTACATGCATTGAGTCCCGGTTTTATTTGGTGTCTTCTTGGTGCTGTTCAGGTAATTTATATTTCTGTTGGAAATTGAGCGAGGCAGCAAAGATGAGTGTGGTTGGTTTTGACTTTGGGAATGAGAGTGGTGTTGTTGCAGTGGCAAGGCAGAGAGGAATTGATGTTGTACTTAATGATGAATCGAAGAGGGAAACACCAGCTATTGTTTGCTTTGGTGAGAAGCAACGTTTTCTTGGGACAGCAGGTGCTGCATCAAGCATGATGAATCCGAAGAATACAATATCTCAGATAAAGAGGTTAATAGGACGGAAATTCTTAGATCCTGAGCTGCAAAGAGATCTTAAGGCATTGCCATTCTCGGTGACTGAAGGGCCTGATGGATATCCTTTGATCCATGCTCGTTATTTGGGGGAAATGAGATCTTTTACACCCACCCAAGTTCTTGGAATGGTGTTTTCAGATCTGAAGATTATAGCGGAGAAAAATCTTAATGCAGCAGTAGTTGATTGTTGTATTGGGATCCCTGTATATTTCACTGATCTTCAGAGAAGAGCTGTTATGGATGCAGCTACAATTGCTGGCTTGCACCCTCTCCGTCTAATCCATGAGACAACAGCAACTGCATTGGCTTATGGTATCTACAAGACAGATCTGCCAGAAAATGACCAACTAAATGTTGCTTTTGTTGACATTGGACATGCAAGCATGCAAGTTTGCATTGCAGGCTTCAAGAAAGGCCAGCTGAAGATATTGGCTCATTCATTTGACAGATCACTTGGAGGAAGGGATTTCGATGAAGCACTCTTCCAACATTTTGCTGCAAAATTCAAGGAAGAATACAAAATTGATGTTTTCCAAAATGCGAGGGCTTGTATTAGACTTCGAGCTGCTTGTGAAAAGTTGAAAAAGGTTCTTAGCGCAAACCCTGAGGCACCTTTGAGTATAGAGTGTTTAATGGATGAGAAGGATGTCAGAGGGTTCATCAAGAGAGAGGAATTTGAGCAGATCTGCATTCCAATATTGGAGAGAGTAAAAAAGCCATTGGAGAAAGCTCTTTTAGAAGCTGGACTTACTACTGATAATGTTCATTCTGTTGAGGTTGTTGGCTCAAGCTCGCGAGTGCCTGCGATGATGAGAATTCTGACCGAGTTCTTTGGGAAAGAACCAAGGAGGACCATGAATGCTAGTGAGTGTGTGGCGAAAGGATGCGCGCTACAATGTGCTATTCTCAGTCCTACCTTTAAAGTTCGAGAATTTCAGGTAACACAGCTTATCGCTGCTGCTTTCTTTGGATGATGCATATTTCCATGCTCATCTTGGTTTTAAGCGCTTTGAATTTCATAATGTCATTGGGTACAGCTATATTGTTTATGAAATTTCTTTAGTGACCGAGAAATCCGTCTGTCCCAACCCTTAAGGCCGACTGCAACCTTCGAAACTCGGGGATAATGGGCCTGCCCTTCTCCACTTAAAAACCAGGCTTAGTTCATATGGCACATGGCTTATATTGTTTATGAACAGCCCTTAAAAATTATTTATAGACTGTTGTAGTCGATCTTCTAAAGATCGAATTTGAGGCAGGTTGGTGTGGTGGCAATGCTGGACTTGAGGGAAAACTGATATTGACTTGAAACAAATATGATAGTAATTTTTTCTTTTGGATCGATTTTTCTCATTATTGCATTTACTTCAGGTACTGTGCTTTCTAGGAGTCTTTTAGCCCTGTTGGAGTCTCTTATGTCAGTAGGAATTATAGATAACTTCTAGTACTTCTTACTTTTATTTTGTAAAATGTTAGCGTGAGATGAATTTAAATGGAACATGGCCAGAGAGTCATACAGCCGACCCAACTTGTTTAGGACTGAGGCGTTGTCGGATCGACTGAGTGGAATTCAGTGGTGCACTTTCCTTGAAACAAATATGATAAATAGATAATGAATGGCAACGTATGAGGTAACACAAAATTGCCTTCTTGACTGAAAAAAAGGAACATAAGACTTCCTAGGATGGCTGAATTTCTAGTTGAAGCAAAGGTGGATTATATATTGAACTTGCTGGTCCTGCATTATCTGTTATTAGAAGATTATATTTGCACATCTAGCTTCAAACGGATTTATTTGGAGTCGATGCATGGGTTTAAGAGTTAAAAGATTTCGCTGGGTGATTGAAGGTCAATGAGAGCTTCCCTTTCCCAATTGCTTTGTCATGGAAGGGCTCTGCTCCAGATGCACAAAATGGAGCAGCAGAGAATCAACAGAGCACAGTTGTTTTCCCTAAGGGAAATCCGATACCAAGTGTGAAAGCTTTGACATTCTACAGATCTGGCACATTTACAACTGATGTACAATATGCTGATGTGAGCGAACTGCAGGCACCAGCAAAGATCAGTACTTACACGGTAATTTTAGTTATCACTTGTGAGATGCTTTATTTATAGATGAATCCTTCAATCGCCCCATTGATTTTCCTTGATGTTTGTTGATTGACAGATTGGACCATTCCAATCTACTAAGAGTGAACGGGCCAAATTAAAGGTTAAAGTACGGCTAAACCTTCATGGTATTGTCTCAGTTGAGTCAGCAACTGTAAGTCCTGGAAATCTTTGATTATTTATTTAAGAGTAGGGATGTTCATAGTCTCATGTTTCCATGGTCTTTGATTCAGCTTTTGGAAGAAGAAGAGGTTGAAGTCCCAATTGTAAAAGAGGAACCTATTAAAATGGATACAGATAACTTTTCAGCTGATGCTGCTCCTTCAACTACTGCTGAAACTGACGAAAACATGCAAGATGCTAAAGGAGCTGCAGATGCTTCAGGGGTTGAAAACGATGTTCCGGAATCTGGAGACAAACCTGTCGAAATGGCTACAGACACGAAGGTGACTTATTCTCTCTCATCTTAAATTGTTGTTGGTTGTTTAAGCTAGTTTGTACTATTAATTATCATGCTTGATAATTATTTGACATGTTATGCATTTATCAGATGCCAAATTTGTTGTCACTTGTCAGATATCAATGGTTTAATGTTTACCTCTATGTTTAATCCTTGAAATGTGCAGGCCAAATATGTCCTTTTTCTGATCTAAAATGAGGAATTTCTTTTAAAAATTTGGTTGAATATTTTGTGCAAAGGTTATCAGTAAATTTCTGAATTTATGGTTATTATTTCTTGCAGGCTGAAGTCCCAAAGAAGAAGGTGAAGAAGACAAATGTACCAGTGACTGAATTAGTTTATGGGGCATTGGCAGCTGCTGATGTACAGAAGGCTGTGGAGAAAGAATTTGAAATGGCTCTGCAGGACCGTGTCATGGAAGAGACAAAGGACAAGAAGAATGCTGTTGAGGCCTATGTTTATGATATGAGGAATAAGGTATGTGTTGGCCTTATAGTGTTTATATGGGGAGATTGGGTTGGATATTGATATGTATTGGCCTTATAGTTTTTGTCTCTTGTTGCCTCTTTGAGCCGAGGGTCTCCTGGAAACAGCCTCTCTACCCCTCGGGGTAGAGGTAAGGTCTGCGTACATATTACCCTCCCCAGACCCCACTTGTGGGATTACACTGGGTTGTTGTTGTTGTTGTTGGCCTTATAGTTTTTATATGAGAACATTGGGTTTGATATTGATTATGTTTCTCCTCCACAATATCTCTAGCTGCACGACAAATATCAAGAGTTTGTAGTGGATTCAGAAAGAGAACAATTTATTGCTAAACTTCAAGGGGTGGAAGACTGGTTGTATGAAGATGGGGAGGATGAGACCAAGGGTGTTTACATTGCGAAGCTTGAGGAACTTAAGAAGGTCTGTGTTTTTCTGTTTACCCAATTTTGTGCTTCCTCTTTTGCCTTTGAAACTGAATTATAAGATGCAATCTCAGCAAGGTGACCCAATTGAGCAAAGATACAAGGAGTACACAGAGAGGGGATCTGTAATAGATCAACTGGCTTATTGCATTAACAGTTATAGAGAGGCAGCAATGTCAAATGATCAAAAGTTTGATCACATTGATTTAGCAGACAAGCAGAAGGTGTGCCTGTCATCAGTGTTGTTTTTAGCTGTTATTTTCTTTTGCATGATCCTCTTCGTCCTGGCCTGCAGTATGGTCTCACGCAGTCACTCTTCTGTTTATCTTGCACTTTCTAGGTTCTTAATGAGTGCGTTGAAGCCGAGGCTTGGTTGAGAGAGAAAAAGCAGCAGCAGGATTCTCTTCCAAAGCATGCAAACCCTGTTCTTTTGTCGGCGGATGTTAGGAGGAAAGCAGAATCACTTGACAAGTATTATTCTTCTTCAAATTCCATCTAATAAATTCACTTTTGACCTATATGTGGTCTAATTCTGAAGTTTTTATTGATCACTGACTTTCTTGCTAGCTTTGTGTTAATTTTCTTAGATTTGTATTACTTAGCTAACTTTCTAATGCTTCTGCTATTATATCTGTCTGTACAGGGTTTGTAGGCCTATCATGATGAAACCTAAGCCAGCTAAGCCGGCACCTCCTGAAACACCTACACATGCACCTGCTGAAGGAGGTGAGCAACAGCATCAGGATGCGGAGAGTCCTAATCCACATTCCAACCATGACACCAATGCTGATGGTGCTGAAGTACCCCCAACTGCTGCCGAGCCAATGGACACGGACAAATCTGAGGCCAAATAAAGTGCTTCATGAGTTTGGTGGTTGGTTTGGTCTTCAAATACTTTATGCAGCCTAAGATGTGGTTTCATGTTATAACTGTTGGCTTTTGAGGCTTATCTTTGAAGGTTCTTAGCGGCAACACTATATTTCCTCAGTGAGATAGGTTCGGCCATCTTTATAGTTGGCTGGTCAGCAATTATACTATTCACAGGGTGACTTTTTTATAATCCTGTTTCTTCAGGGGTTTTTGAGGTAAGTTCGATTGCATTCCCAATTTTCTTGTTACTAAATTATTTTTCACCCGAGTCATGTCTGTCTTTTTTATAAGCAAGTATTGATGTGTATCCGGAACCAGGAACCTTGGCATTCTTTTGCGCTTTATTGTATTGGTATAATGGAGCCTACCTGTCAATTCAAGATGTCCAGTGTGCAATATCAAACGTGAATGAATGCATAGTTGAGATTAACTTAATACCAAGAGTAAGAACTGTTTTCTTTGTCAAAATCTCCCTCAATTACTTTTATTTTCCCTCGACCGTATGCAAAAATTTCATCACTCACCATGATTAGTCGAGTAAACCTTACTATAGTGCTTTCACGGAAGTAAAAAAGTATGTAAAGAGAAAATGAAAGAAAATCATTTCATTCTATGTACTTGGTGTAGAAAACACGAACGTGGAAAAAAGTGCACTGTCTGCCCTTTATAAATGATTTTTTGAAACTCCAGTTCGAGCTTTCTTTATTTCTCTAACTCGCAACAATCCTCATCACCTCATATCAGGGATATTGATTACTGCATCTAAAGTAACTTTAATGTAGTCTCTGAGACGGGCTGTTCTCCCGAAGCTTGGGGTGTATATAGGTCGGGTTGATTCAGGTTTTCTAATTATTAAATCAATTGTGTCGGATTATTAAATTTAAAGACCAAACCAAATCAATAAAAGTCGGATTTTTTAATTTCGGGGTTTTTTCGGGTTTCAATATATAAAATTTTCATATTATAAAACATAGAATTTGTGCTCCAAATATTTCTTTAATCCTAGTAAGACAGAACTATATAAGGTATGAGATGAGCCATGGTACTGTACTGAAATATTCAACAATAAAGATAATAAAATCGTATAATAAATATTATTAACAAGATGAAAAATGAACATAATCTAAAATTACTAAGTTGCTAAAATAAGTACGACTAATAAGTACTACTATTAGTCGGGGTGTTTTTTTCCAACGTCAAACCAAATCAAACCGAACCATATTTGAGATTTTTTTTTCCGATTTGACTCGAATTATCAATTTGGTGCGATTTATTGGTTCCTTTGTACACCTCTATCAGAAGGAATGTCGTTAATCGTTATACATACTTCATTGTGCATATTAAAGTGAACAGAGACCGTATCCACTTTATTATTGAAGTGGATATGCGTAAATATAAAACTGTACATCTCTATACTATATATTATTTCTACTGAAACGGCATAAAATTACATTGTTACGCTACATTAATATTGATTGACTTGCAAATCATTACCCCTGAGGATGTTATGCCCATGGGTGAACCTAGTGCGTTAACTCTGAGCTTGCATATGCGTCAGCCCCAAACACATAACATGTAGCACGTAAGTTTATTTCAAAAAATATTTTCTCAAGTCGAGGTTAAGCAACTTATCTCAGTCCAGACTAACTTTGGTCGTAAAAGTGAAAGCTTTGATTAGTTAAGTGAATTACGTCACATGAGTTCGTTTTAATTTAATAGCTTTGGTTCAAATCTTATAAGTATATCTTAAGAATCTAGTAAATTAGTACAAAAATTGATTTCGAACCAATAAATCAAATGGTTGTGGTAAAATCTCGATCTTGAACCTATAAAGTTCAAATACTGAACATGCATTCTCTTCAATCCTCATCATTTCGACGGCTTATAGCATATTTAACCAAGTTTCTCCAAGCCAAAAATATTATTTTTTTCGAAAAAAAATATTTTTTCCAAAGTTGAAGTGTTTGGTCAAGCTTTTAGACGGAAAAAAGTGCTTTTGAGTAGAAGCAGAAGCAGTTTTGGAGAAGCAGAAAAAAATAGCTTCTCTCCAAAAGTACTTTTTTGAAAAGCGCTTTTGAGAAAAATATACTTAGAAGCAGTTTTTAAAAAGTCTGGCCAAACACTAATTGTTGCTACACAAACTGCACTTTTTGGAAATAAGCTAATTTTTGCAGCTTGACCAAATACTAATTGTTACTACACAAACTACACTTTTTTAAAATAAGCTGATTTTTGCAGCTTGGTCAAACAAGCTATTATCATTAGGAAACTGCATCTTCTGCAGGTTCAATTCTCTGTGGAAGTCCATCCTTATTTTCTCCAATATTATTCTTAATCTTCCCATATGTTTCACTGCATATATGATTTGTAAATAGAAACTTCAAGTAATCTGGAAGAAGCTCCACTCTACACTTGGAACTCCCTCTTGAAAATCACTGGATTTTGAGTTAGAAGTAAAATGACAAAAAACAAAAGTATAATTAAAAATTGTATTGATTCGACCACAGTGGGAGTCGAACCCACGACCTTTTGATCCGAAGTCAAACGCGCTAATCCACTGCGCTATGCGGTCTTGGTGATATGCAGGCACCCTTGATTTATATCATGGCAATTTTTTGTTGATGTCAGTATTTCCAAATTAATTAAGTGGGCGTTTAGGCATAAGAATTGTAAAACTCCAAAAAAAGGTGAATTTTTTCTTCAACTGAAAATGGTATTTGAAAATAAGAGTTTTGTCTAGACATAAATATAATTTTGTGTTTTTTTTTTATTTTTATGAGTAATCTGGGTGAAAATTAAAAATTTTATGACCAAACACTGATTTTGAAAAAAAAATAAAAATAAAAATAAAATAAAATTCTTATGTCCAAACAGGCTCTAAGATGCATTGCATGAATTATTTGTGTTCTTTCTGCTTTATTTAAGTCGTTGATGTTGTGCTTTTATATATGAACACGTTCAACAATTTAGTACTTGCTGATTTATTTTGTTACTCCATTTCACCTCTTTAACTCGTGCTAAGAATGATAAAAATAAATTGATAAAAGTTTTTTTTGGGGCTATAGATTAGGTTGTAAACCAATTGGATATGTCCTCCCTGATAGACAAAAAAGACCAAATAGTTATATAACTATGATTTTTTTTTTACCAAAGTCATATAACTTTATTTTTTTACATAAAAATCATAAAATTTTTACTAGATCGCACAAAATCATAGTGAACGAAAAATACAATAATCTTTCAGTATTATTTTCTTATTCCATAATTTTTTGTCTAATAAATAATAATCCAATTAAACTAGGAGTGACCCAACCCGACCCGAGCCACCTACCTAATACCCATATATATTAATAAGTGTTTACTTTCGTATTATTTTAATATATTAGTATTATCACCCGCGCGAATGCGCAGGCACTAACTATGTAATATATTTGGGTTATTTGGATTATAGGTAAATAATCTTAAAACTTAAACTTTCTCTATTAAATATAAATAATCATTGGATATTAATTAAGAAACACTACATGAAAAGATTAACCATTTCTCAAATTTCCTAGATATAATTCAATTTTTCTTTTTTGATACCATTCTCGCCGGTGTCATTGGATCCTAAAATTAGTCGGAAGCAAAATAATAACTCATATTTATGGCAAAACAATCAAAGGTTGAGACTATGAAGGACTCTTTGGATACGACTTGGCTCTTTTACTACTACTTGAACTCTTATTTTGTGTGTTGATTGTCGCACCTCCTTTTCACCGCGCCTGCGAGGCGCGTGGGGAGTTTTCTCCAGTTAAAGGACAGTCGAAACGGGATTTATTTAATTATTTCAGAGTCGCCACCTGGGAATTTTAAGGCGTCCCAAGTCACCAATTTTTAATCCCTGAATCGAGGAGAATATGACTCTGTTTATTATTCTGCGAACCAGAAATTCTGAGTAAGGAATTCTGTTAATCCGGAAGAAGGTGTTAGGCATTTCCGAATTCCGTGGTTCTAGCACGGTCGCTTAACTGTTTTTATTATTGGCTTAATTATCTTGATTTTATTAAATATATTGATGTTATCTGATTTTACTACCGCTTATACTTATTGTGATTGAGAAACCTTCTTTGAATCGAATTACGCGTACGTATATTCGTGTTATAAATTAAAAAGATGCGGAATTGTGTCACGCGTACGTGTACACAATAACTTTTGATAATATATTTATTAAGCAATCATTTTTCGAGATTGTGTTGAATCAAGAATATTTGTTTTTCTTAAATATTGAACCGCACATCGCGGGTTTTTATGAAATTAATTTAACGCCTTTGGAAAAATCCTTTTATTAAATATTCGCTCGAAAATGCGCGTACGCATAATCCGAATTTTTGCTTTTAAAAATATAATCAGGGTACGCGAACGTATCCCTAATTGCGCAAAATATTTGTAATGATATCAGGGATTTTTCTACAAATTGTTTATTATATTATGAGAAATCTTCATTTAAGATACCCTTTAATTCTTGAAAAAGAATTCACAATTTATTGAATGTTGCCCGTTGATTAGAATTCCCGCGTATAATTTATATTCGTTCCAACTATTCAAATTCAAAGAACAGAAATAAAAAAAATGATTAATACTACTTTTGACAAATATAACATATATATATATGTCAAAGGATGAATAGTATACGAAATTAACAAACATGATTTATGGAGGGAAAGAAGTATATTTTTTTTTTTGAACAATTTTCATTATTTAATTTGTGCAAATCCTATTTCTAGTTGTCATTTGATATAAAATATAGCAATTTGTATATTTCCTCTTATTCTCATATTACTTATTTTTAGTCCAAAGTTATAATTGTTTGGTTAATTTATAACGATAATCAAACTGATGAGAAATGAGTTATTATTCGAATTGATTCAATTCGAATTGTATTACATACAACATAGTTGTGCGCCTAAACATTCATAATATTCTCAACATCATGACGAGCTATACCAACTCACCTTACCCATATGATTATAAATATACCCGTCATCATGCCATATAATAACTTATATCAATCTAAACAAAATCATATTTTTTACAAGATATACTACTGACGTAACTTCTTAATATTTCCGTTCTACTTTACATTTGGCTAAAGGTATTATGGGATGTAATCAATGGCCCATTTTTATGCCATACTCCTTGTTTTGACAACTCACATATACCTATACTAATGAGATTTCGAAATGGATAACATTATTATAAATCTTATACGAATTTCAAATAAGGTAAATAACTTATAGCCATCGTATTGAATTCCATTAATTAACCAACACAAAATAAAACTGAAATTTAAACTAAATGGCTTAGATGAGCAGAAAGCAGAATCATAACTCCAAATTTCATTTATTTGCCGTGTTGAAGCTTTTCACAACATGAGTTTAAAAGGATATGTACCTGGAAATGGATGTAGAAGAAGTAAGTTTCAGCAGTTGCAGCAGTAACAAAAACAGTGAAATACCAGTATTCCCACAGATTTGAGCAATAATAAGATCCGAAGAAAACAGATGCACAGTACAGTTATTTTTTAAAAGACACCTCAGATGTTAACTGAATCAGTGGAACCAAGTAAGGTTGAACAGATTCAACAAAAGAACAATATTTCAGATTTCAATTTCTTTTCAGTTTCAAATTCCCATTTTTTCTGATTTTTCTGTTTCTGCTGCTGTATATCTGTGTGTGTGTGTGACTGTTCTTTTTGTTCCTTTTCTGTTTCTTCTTCCTCTCCTAAAATCTCTCAAACTCTCTTCTTCTGAAAACTGATCCCTATCTCTGAAAAGCTTTCTGTGTATGTGTACCTCTGTGTGTATATTCCCTAATGCCTTAAAAATCAGATTTTTCTCTCTCAATTTCCTCTTCCAATCTCCTAAAAATCTCTGCCTTTTTCTGAAACTCCCTCTAGGTGTATTTCTTCTTAGGATCTCTCTCAAAATCTCATCTAATTCTCCTTCTTTTGTCTGTCCAGCTCATGTATTTATACAGGGCTGGTTGCACCCTTTTAATGCTGGATGGACCCTTTATCCCTTTAAAAATCAGAAAGTTTTTCCCATTAAAACTACTTTGGATACTTTAAACCTTATTGAGTGCCATTATCCTGATTTTCAGCAGCCCATTACCCTTTGTTTCCCACTATCCTATTAAATTAAAACCATTAACAAACCACTTTCAACCCACTATTATGTCACATTACCCTTACTGTTTTATCCCAGAAAATGCCAGATTTCCTGCTGTAATTACTGTTATTACTGCCTTAAATACAAAATCATAACAGACTTTACAAAACAGATTTAAAAATCTGTTCAAACTTGATTATCAACCTGATTTAAAACAGCTATAACCAATTCTCTTAAGTTTGGACTGAATCCTAACTAAGAATGTAACTCCTAACACAATGGTATCTAACCAACATTTGTGAACTTGAATTCAAATATTACAACACTATTATACTGAATTCAGCCTAATAATTCAATTGCATTGGACTAAAAGCAAACACACACAAGAGCATTGTCAATATACTGACAATGTCCTGTTCAGAAAACAATATATACACAATATTCATTTGATGGATTTTAGTGAACTATAAACAAAGATGACTTAATTAACGAGTATTAATTAAACTGATTATCAAATAAGAAACAACTGACTACAACAAAATAATCCATCCGAAACAGGTTGATTCAGTCAATATTTTCAGAAACAAGATTCACAATACAACTAATCGACGAACTTAATCGAGTCGATTACACACATTGTAACTAAGCACAACCAACAGAAACAATTCTCATTTAAAATTAAGTAGACGGGTAGGAGACAGTATGACAATAAAAGAATGGGAAAATTACACAGACTAAAACAAACGTAAAAATACACGTATAATACACAAAATAAATAGAAAAAATACCTTTTATTCCGACTCGAACTCAACTTGGATTTGGACTTTGTTTGAAATCAAACAGACCTTAGTCGAAGTATTTTCTACTGAAAATACTTTGACTAAGGTCAATTAAACCTCAATCTTTGTCTGAAGTGAAAAAAATTCCAAGATTGGAAATTTTTAGGGTTTCAGGTTCTTGGATCTTAAATCCGAACATTTCCGGGCAGATTCGAAGGGAACCAAACATGATACAAGGGTGAGGGTAGCCTAGGGGTCATTTGGTGTTAGTTTGAAACGGATCTGAGTTTGTTCTTGTTTGGTCCGAATCTTCAAAAGAAGATTCGAGAAGTTCAGAACTGATTCGAGCCAAACTAACTTCAGATCCATAACAAGGCATGCTAGGGGGTACTATGGTGTTAACTAGGGGTTGTTTGGTTTAGATCTAAACTTGGCTCGAATCTTCATTTGAAGATTCGAGAACCTTCAGGAAGATTCGAGCCCAACGGATAACATATTTGGATAGAGGAGGTTCAGGGGGTTCTAGGGTGTTATTTTGGTGACCGGCGGTGTTGATGCCGCCGGGTTTCAGGCGGTGGGGAATAGGGGCGGCTAGGGTTAAGGGGTGGGTCTGAGGAAGGTGACGATGAACAATAGAGAGGGGGGTTTAGTTAGGGGGGCCGGGGTAGGGGTCTGGAACTTATATAGGGGAGGGGTGGATTGATCTTGACCGTTAGATCAATCAGAATGAGCGGCCCGGATTTATTCACTTAACCAAACGGTGTCGTTTGGTTTTAGTTGGGGAAAGGGTCAGCCCGGGGTTGAAATGGATCGGGTTTGAGTGAATATTTTAAGACCGTGAGATCAAAATGAATGAACGGTTCAGATCTAGTTGCCCTAAACGTCGTCGTTTTGTTTATGCACGGGCTGAACTGGACCGTTTGATTGCAATGAATCAACGGCTCTGATTGGAAATACCTCATGCGACGTCGTTTAATCTGGTTTGAATTGGACCGGACAGGGGATGTTGGATTGGGCTGTGGGGGGATAAATTGATTTGGGCCTGGATTTTAATCCAGGTCCAAATTTTTACAACTTGTATATATTTTTTATTTTCTGATTTTATTAATTAATAAAATCCTAAAAAATAAAAACAAAAATTATCATTACAATAATATTAACTATAAAATAATTTTAACTTCACAAAAATATATTAATTACTCTATAACAATTATTTAACACATAGACAAAACATCAATCACACAGTGAAATATTTAAAATAGAACTATCGCATATTTTTGTGATTTTATTTAAATTATCTTTTAAATGCATAATTAAATCCTATATGCATGCAACATGTATTTTATTTTATTTTTCATTTTATTATGACAAAGTAAACATTTACGGACATAACACAAATATTTAACACCACGCAAATTCAAAAATTACACAGTAAAAGAAATTTATTTTATTTTTTGATTTATTTTGGAGTAGTTTTCGTTAAGGCAAAAATCACGTGCTCACAGCTGCCCCTCTTTGTGCGGAAACTCGAAGAATTTTCGTGCAAAGATAAAGTGAGCGGATACGAGCGATTTTTGCCCGTTCAAATACTCCGTGGGAAGCATTTTTTGAAAGATTTGACCGAACCTCTGCTTCAAAGGTTTCCTACATATCCTTGGCTATAAAGGAATCAGGTCAATGTAGTTCGGGAAGTTTTGGGTAGCTGGGACTACCGTGGGACTGTGATGTTACTGCTGCTTCGTGCTGTTTTTACTGCTTGCTGACCTCCTTATTACACCTTACTTTAAAGGAAATACAAAAAACTAAACTAGACTATGGTACATGAATTATAAAAATCTTATCTAGATCATGCCCTTGCGTTTCTTGTTGTCTTGATATCTTGGCGACTCTTGGGCATTTGGCTTATTCCGTATTCCTTTTGGAACTCTTGTTGTTTCTTGCTGGAGATTCTGTTGGACTCCTCTGCTTTATTGATTCTAAGTGTGCTCTTTTTTTTTCATATGAGCGGGCTTTTGATTTCAACATTTCGATTTCATTCCCTCGTTCTTCAGGTGGGTGCCTTGATTGCTTCTTTTCTTTCTTCATCCTCATTCTCCAGGTGGACGCCTGACTTCTTCAATTCTTCATCCTCATTCTCCAGGTGGACGCCTGACTTCTTTAATTCTCATCCTCATTCTCCAGGTGGACGCCTGACTTCTTTAATTTCTTTATCCTCATTCTCCAGGTGGACGCCTGACTTCTTTAATTTCTTTATCCTCATTCTCCAGGTGGACGCCTGACTTCTTTTTAATTCTTCATCCTCATTCTCCAGGTGGACGCCTGACTTCTTTAATTCTCATCCTCATTCTCCAGGTGGACGCCTGACTTCTTTTTAATTCTTTATCCTCATTCTCCAGGTGGACGCCTGACTTCTTCAATTCTTCATCCTCATTCTCCAGGTGGACGCCTGACTTCTTTAATTCTCATCCTCATTCTCTAGGTGGACGCCTGACTTCTTTAATTTCTTTATCCTCATTCTCCAGGTGGACGCCTGACTTCTTCTTAATTCTTTATCCTCATTTTCCAGGTGGACGCCTGACTTCTTCAATTCTTCATCCTCATTCTCCAGGTGGACGCCTGACTTCTTCTTTTCTTCTTTATCCTCATTCTCCAGGTGGACGCCTGACTTCTTTAATTCTTCATCCTCATTCTCCAGGTGGACGCCTGACTTCTTCTTTTCTTCTTTATCCTCATTCTCCAGGTGGATGCCTGACTTCTTTAATTCTTCATCCTCATTCTCCAGGTGGACGCCTGACTTCTTTAATTCTCATCCTCATTCTCCAGGTGGACGCCTGACTTCTTCTTAATTCTTTATCCTCATTCTCCAGGTGGACGCCTGACTTCTTTAATTTCTTTATCCTCATTCTCCAGGTGGACGCCTGACTTCTTTAATTCTTCATCCTCATTCTCCAGGTGGACGCCTGACTTCTTCTTTTCTTCTTTATCTTCATTCTCCAGGTGGACGTCTGACTTCTTTGATTCTTCATCCTCATTCTCCAGGTGGACGCCTGACTTCTTTAATTCTCATCCTCATTCTCCAGGTGGACGCCTGACTTCTTCTTAATTCTTTATCCTCATTCTCCAGGTGGACGCCTGACTTCTTTAATTTCTTTATCCTCATTCTCCAGGTGGACGCCTGACTTCTTTAATTTCTTTATCCTCATTCTCCAGGTGGACGCCTGACTTCTTTTTCTCATCCTCATTCTCCAGGTGGACGCCTGACTTCTTTTTAATTCTTTATCCTCATTCTCCAGGTGGACGCCTGACTTCTTCAATTCTTCATCCTCATTCTCCAGGTGGACGCCTGACTTCTTTTTAATTCTTTATCCTCATTCTCCAGGTGGACGCCTGACTTCTTCTTTTCTCATCCTCATTCTTCAGGTGGACGCCTGACTTCTTCAATTCTCATCCTCATTCTCCAGGTGGACGCCTGACTTCTTCTTTTCTTCACCGGGTATTTCCTGACATAAATATTATACTTGCCCCTGTTTTAAATCAAAGAAAACTTCGTTAGTTTTAAGCAGGGTGGTTGGCTGTGGTATTCTTGCCGATGGTGATGCTTCTCTTCGCCTCTCTTTATTGCCTTGGAATGGTTGAAAAGACTGTTTTGTCTTTGTAATTGATTCTCGACTATAGGATTTCCCTCTGTATGTTTTCCTTCAAAACCTTTTTAATTGTAATCATATGTCCCTTCTGACTTTGCTGATCCAGTTTTGATTTCACCTTTCTTAACCCATATTTTATCTCCCACCTTTCGTGGCTACATTTGTAACCTTGAATCTTGGTAGTATACATTGACATTCCTTCTTATTTGTTTGGAATAAAACTTATCTCAAAGCTTTTAGAAAGTAAGATTATTAGTAACGAAATACGTTGATTTCGACAATCATAGAATGAAAAGAAAAATCCAAGTTTGGACGACTGGTGGAGAAAGAATAAAAACTTATCTGATTGGAGTTACTGGCACCAATGATCACGGTATGCATTTCGGATTAATCAACCCAGTCTTTTAATCAATCTCCTTTCAATTGTCTCATTTTTGTTTTTGCCAAAATTCCCATAATCCAACCTCATTTTTCATTTCACAGACCTGTTGGGCTTGCAATGTCTTAAAGAGTTTTCACTGATAAACTTTCCTCATTTGTTCATTTTTTCACTTCCTTTTCGCCTTATGGTGCCTACAAAGGTTTTCACCAATAAGACTCTCTCATTTTATTTTTCTCTCAACTTCCGTCGCCTTACGGTGCCTGTGTGGGTTTTCACCTATAAGACTCTCTCATTTTTACTTTCTTTTCTCGTTTGTACCAGAGTATTATGAACCATCTTCATTTGCTTGTCTCAGCATTTTTCTAAGATTGGTCGAAAGGTCTTTCTGGTATGAGGTTAGAAATGGAAAAGCTAAACAATTTTGGTATGTGTTTAAATTACAACTCTTGGAATCTTTTTCTTATTCCCAATACAATTCTTGCCCCAGTTCTTTGATTGGGGTCGCTTGATGTTTCTTTTTGTGCACATTTTATATATATTGTGCACCCTATGACCGAGCCGTGAGGCGCCTATGTATCCTTCTTTGAGGAATCAGGTCAAACGTAGTTCACTAAATAATAGTGATGTTTTTTTTTAATAGATTATTTCATACTTGATTTTTTTATTGATTCCAAGAGAGGGTAGGAAAGAAACAAGTATGGCTCAAAGGGGAAGCAAATGGTATAGTGTTTGGATAGCAGAATAAATTGCCTTTGTCATTCCAATCTTCGAAACAATGCTAAATACAAACACTCAAAAAGTTATGCATAATATCTCTTTACCGCGTCAGAATTGATCGCCATATCTATGCATTTGCCTTCAATGTCTGTTAAGCATAGTGCACCATTCGATAATACTCTGGTCACAATGAATGGTCCTTGCCAATTCGGGGCAAATTTGCCCTTTGCCTCGATCTGATGTGGAAGAATATGTTTCAGCACATGCTGACCTACTTCAAATTTCCGGGGACGTACCTTTTTGTTGTATGCTCTTTCTATTCTTCTTTGATATAATTGACCATGGCATACTGCGGTCAATCGTTTTTCATCAATCAAGTTTAACTGTTCTAGACGGGTTTTGACCCATTCATCATCATCAATCTTTGCTTCGGCGATGATCCGAAGGGAAGGAATCTCAACTTCTGCAGGAATTACTGCTTCAGTGCCATATACCAACAAATAAGGAGTTGCTCCTACTGAAGTGCGAACAGTAGTGCGGTATCCCAATAATGCAAATGGTAATTTTTCATGCCATTGTTTTGATCCTTCTATCATTTTCCGAAGTATCTTCTTTATGTTTTTGTTGGCTGCTTCTACTGCTCCATTTGCCTTGGGCCGATATGGGGTAGAGTTGCGATGTGTAATCTTAAACTGTTGACACACTTCCTTCATTAAGTTGCTGTTAAGATTAGCACCGTTATCTGTGATGATCACCTTTGGGATTCCGAATCGACATATGATATTTGAGTGGACAAAATCGACCACAGCTTTCTTGGTCACTGATTTGAATGTCTTGGCCTCAACCCATTTGGTAAAATAATCAATAGCCACCAAAATGAACCTGTGCCCATTGGATGCTGCCGGCTCAATTGGTCCAATCACATCCATGCCCCAGGCAACGAATGGCCATGGTGCCGATATTGTGTGCAACTCGGATGGTGGAGAATGAATCAAATCTCCGTGTATTTGGCATTGATGACACTTGCGCACAAAACTGATACAATCTCGCTCCATGGTAAGCCAATAGTAACCGGCTCGGAGGATTTTCTTTGCCAATACATATCCACTCATGTGGGGTCCGCAAACTCCTGAATGTACTTCAGACATGACAGCTGCAGCTTGTCTGGCATCTATGCATCTTAATAATCCAAGATCTAGTGTTCTTTTATACAAAACTCCTCCGCTTAAGAAGAATCCATTTGCTAATCGCCTAATGGTCCTCTTTTGATCTCCTATGGATTGTGCGGGATATATCCCCATTCTGATATACTCCTTGCTGTCGTGGAACCATGGTTCACCATCAAATTCTTCTTCAATCATATTGCAATAAGCGTGCTGATCGTGAACTTGAATATGTATTGGATCTACATAAACTTTGTCCGGATGGTGCAACATTGATGCTAGGGTAGCCAATGCATCGACAACTTCATTATTGATTCTTGGAATATGTTGGAATTCCACTGATTGAAACCGCTGACAAAGATCATGTAGACATTGTCGGTATGGGATGAGCTTCAAGTCTCGGGTTTCCCATTCTCCTTGAATTTGATGTACCAAAAGATCCGAATCTCCCATGACTAAGATTTCTCGGATACCCATGTCTGCAGCTAGCCTTAACCCCAAAATGCAAGCTTCATATTCAGCCATATTATTGGTGCAATAAAATCGCAATTGAGCCGTAACAGGATAGTGATGCCCTGTTTCAGAAATGATTACAGCTCCTATTCCGACTCCTTTCATGTTAGCGGCTCCATCAAAGAAAAGTTTCCAGCCAGGTTTTTCAATTTGTTCCACCTCGTCGATATGCATTGTTTCTTCATCAGGAAAATAAGTCTTCAACGGCTCATATTCCTCATCGACCGGGTTTTCGGCTAAATGATCGGCCAGTGCTTGAGCCTTCATTGCAGTTCGAGTCACATAGATGATGTCGAATTCCGTGAGCAATATCTTGCCACTTTGCAAGTCTTCCCGTTGGCATAGGCTTTTGAAAAATGTATTTCAATGGATCCAACCGAGAAATGAGGTAAGTAGTGTAGGATGACAAATAGTGTTTCAATTTTTGAGCTACCCATGTTAGGGCGCAACATGTCTTTTCTAGATGAGTATACTTAACCTCATAAGCTGTGAACTTCTTGCTAAGGTAGTAGATGGCCTGTTCTTTTCTGCCAGTGAGGTCATGTTGCCCCAATACACAACCAAATGAATTTTCCAAAACCGTCAAGTAAAGAATCAAAGGTCTTCCTGGCTCTGGCGGGACCAACACGGGTGGGTTTGACAAGTACCCTTTTATTTTATCGAACGCTTCTTGACACTCATCGGTCCATTTGACTGCAGCATCCTTTTTTAACAATTTGAAAATTGGCTCACAGGTTGTTGTGAGCTGAGCAATAAACCTGCTGATGTAATTTAACTTCCCCAACAAACTCATTACTTCAGTTTTGTTTTTTGGAGGTGGCAGTTCTTGGATGGCTTTAATCTTTGACGGATCTAGCTCGATGCCTCGTCGACTGACTATGAATCCCAACAACTTTCCGGATGGAACTCCAAATGCGCATTTGGCAGGGTTAAGCTTGAGGTTGTACCTGCTAAGTCTTAAGAAGAACTTCCTCAAATCCCCAACGTGGTTGGCCTGATGTTTTGATTTTATAATCACATCATCCACGTACACCTCAATTTCCTTGTGTATCATATCATGAAACACTGTGGTCATTGCTCTCATATAGGTTGCTCCGGCGTTCTTTAGACCGAATGGCATTACCCGGTAGCAATAAGTTCCCCATGGTGTGATGAATGCCGTCTTTTCTGCATCTTCTTCATCCATTAGAATTTGATGATACCCGGCATAACAATCCACGAAAGACCCTATATCATGCTTGGCACAATTGTCGATCAAAATATGGATATTGGGTAATGGGAAATTATCCTTTGGACTTGCTTTGTTGAGATTGCGATAGTCGACGCATACTCTAATTTTGCCATCTTTCTTTGGTACAGGAACGACATTAGCCAACCAAACAGGATATCGAGTGACTCGAATGACCTTTGCTTCCAATTGTTTGGTGATTTCTTCCTTAATTCTCATACTCATATCAGGCTTGAATTTTCTCAGCCTCTGTTTGACAGGAGGCACCGTTGGATCGGTGGGCAATTTGTGGACCACTAAATCAGTGCTCAAGCCCGGCATGTCGTCATACGACCATGCAAAAACATCTTTGAATTCTATGAGTGCTTTAATTAACTCTTCTCGGATCTTTGGTTCGAGATGGACACTTATTTTAGTTTCCCGGACATTACTCGTGTCCCCTATATTGACGTCCTCGGTATCACTCAAGTTAGGTTTGATTTTTTCCTCAAAGTGAATTAACTCTTTACTAATCTCTTCAAAAACCTCATCTTCATCATATTCTGATTCATAATCACAATATATTTCTTGAATTAATATTTCGGAACCAGATTGATTTTTAAGACTGGGCTGAGGATTCCTCATGCATGCCATATCACTAGAGCCAACGTAAAAGGAACTGTACAGGAAAGAAGAAAAAGAAAAGAAAACTATCAGGAATGATAATAAAAAGAAAACTGCTTTTTATTGGATGATGAAAGATAACAAGGTTTGCACACTTCAAACAAACTGTAAGATAAGCTTTGGGATTACAACCCTGAAGTAACCCAAACAAACTGAAAGAAAATCAAAATAAACTACCAAGACTCCTTTCGAATTGGGAGAGGAGTGGCTTTCCAATTATTGAGCTTTGTTTCTGGCCCAACGAATTGAACTTCTGCGTTGCTACACCCTTCTCCGCTTTCCAACATATTCACATCACTAAACAATTTCTCGAACCTTTCAATTAATTCCTCCTCAGGATTGACCCGGGATTTAGGAATTGTTGTTATCGGGCGATTTTTAGCACCGGTCTTGACAAAAGACTTTGACAGATGTGGGACTGGTTTTGGAAGAACCCATGCTTGGTGTTTCAGCTTCCTAGCCCTTATCACGTCATTGGCAGTGGGTATGAACCCCAAACCGAATGTTCCCCAGTTCTCGGGGAGAGATACTGGTTGTATAATTCCTTGCAAAGATAAACCCAGACCTTTGCCGGGTATAAAGCCATTCTTTAACATTTCATAAGCTACCATGACTGATGCAGAGGATATCTTTGGATTTGGAAGGTATTTCCCCTCTGGAATTTTCTCTATCGACACTGTGTCGGTCACTTGGTATACCCATGGTCCCTGGTCATTTTCTGTTCCCTCGACCGGTACAATGGTACTGCTGTGAGCATTTAAACTTTCTTCTCCATACACGACTACTTCTTGATGATCCCATTCAAACTTGACAGCCTGATGTAGTGTTGACGGGACTGCTTTAGCAGCATGGATCCATGGTCGACCCAATAACAAGTTGTAAGAAACAGATATGTCCAACACTTGGAATTCCATTGTGAATTCAACTGGCCCTATAGTTAGTTCCAACACTATGTCGCCAAATGAATCTCTGCTTCCACCGTCAAACCCTCGTACGCAGATACTATTCTTCTGGATCCTTTCCTCTTTAATTTTTAATTTGTTTAAAGTGGAGAGAGGGCATATGTTTGCACTTGACCCATTGTCGACCAATACCCGGGTTACTACGGAGTTTTCACATTTCACGGTGAGGTAAAGAGCTCTGTTGTGCTCGGTACCTTCCACAGGTAATTCATCATCAGCAAATGTAATTCTGTTTGTCTCAAAGATTCTGTTGGCTATTTTTCCCAAATGATTTACAGAGATCTTTTCAGGAACATGAGCTTCATTCAGGATTTTCATCAACGCCAGACGGTGTTCCTCTGAATGGATCAGTAATGACAACAATGAAATTTGAGCGGGGGTCTTCTTTAATTGATCCACAACAGAATAATCATGGAGTTTCATTTTTCTTAAAAACTCCTCCGCCTCTTCTTCCGTCACAGCTCTCTTTGTTGGCATTGGATTGTTTTTAGTTTTTCTCAGCTCTTCGGGAGTAAAACATCTTCCCGAACGAGTCAAGCCTTGCACCTCACACACTTCTTCCTTGATTTCTTTTCCCTTGTACATTACAGTCACTCGTTCGTAGTTCCATGGGATGGCTTTGTTGTTGATGACCGGCAGCTGGATTACAGGTGCAATAATAACCCGATCTGTATGGGCTCCTTCCACGAATACAATGGGTTTGTTAGCAACCCCTGGTACTATCACTTTCGGCCTTTCTTGTTTTGCGGCAACTTTGCTCGATGATCCCTCATCGACTATCATAGACAGTTCATCACCATTTTTGTTCTGCTTAGACACCGGCTTCTCCTCCATTAACTGCTTATCTGGCTTGGTTTCATGAGACTTGATCATCATGACAGTTTGTGACGGCTTCTTTGTCTTCCCATCAGCTTGTATGATTTCTATCATATTAGCCTCTTGATGGGCTGGCATTGGATTTCTATTGATATTTGGGGCTTCGGGGGTTTGAACCTCGATTTTATTAGTATCAATCAGCTCTTGTATTGCATTTTTCAAATGCCAACATTTCTCCGTATCATGGCCTGGTGCACCGGAGCAATATTCACAGCTAATGGTGTAATCCAGATTCTTTGGAGGAGGATTGGGTAGCTTGGATTGTATTGGTCTCAGCATGTCTAGCTGTCTCAGCCTGTGGAACAGACTAGTGTAAGACTCTCCCAATGGAGTGTAAGTTTTCTTTTTCTGTTCCCTTTCTCCCCTGAATGCTGGCCTAGGCCTGAAACCTGGTCCGGGATAGGCTCGTGGGTAAGTATTTGGTGTGACAGGAGCACGCCAATTGGTGTGAACAGGTGGCTGATTGTATGCTTGAGCATGGTTAATGGAAAAATGAGGCTCTGAAGGGTGATAGTAGTGTTGGGATGAATCATGATGGTAAGCTGATTGGCGAGGTCGTGGTTGATTATAGTAAAGCGGTGAACCTCTGGGTCCCGACCAAATTCTTGAATCAACTACGGCTGCTTCCTCCCTCTTCTTTCTTCCGATTCCTCCTACCCCGCCTTGAATAGCTTGAGTAGTTGCCTTAATTGCTGAATAGCTCATGATTTTATTTGTCTTGAGGCCTTCTTCCACCATACCTCCCATCTTTACTACTTCGTTGAATGATTTCCCAACCGCTGAAACCAAATGGGCATAGTAAGTCGGTTCCAAGGCTTGGAGGAAGTAGTCTACCATTTCGCTCTCCTTCATAGGAGGATCTACTCTTGCTGCCTGTTCTCTCCACCGAAAACCATACTCTCTGAAACTCTCATTGTGTTTCTTCTCAAATTTGGTCAAAGATAATCTATCTGGGATGATTTCCAGATTGTATTGGAAATGGTATGCGAATGCCTGTGCCAGGTCATCCCAGGTGTACCATCTCCCATGGTCCTGGCGTGTATACCACTCCAAAGCTGATCCGTTTAGACTTTGACTGAAGTAAGCCATCAATAATTCATCCTTTCCCCCAGCTCCTCGCATCTTGCTACAGAAACCCCTTAAGTGGGCTACTGGGTCGCCGTGCCCGCTGTATAGGTCAAATTTGGGCATCTTGAAGCCAACTGGCAATTGTACATTAGGGAATAAGCATAAATCTTTGTATGCTACACTGACTTGCCCACCTAATCCCCGCATGTCTCGGAACGATTGTTCTAGACTTTTGACCTTCCTGAACATCTCTTCTTGTTCAGCATTTTTGGCTGGCTTGTCAATTTCGGTTGGGAGATCAAACCGAGGAGCAGTTGAATTGATTTCGGAGGCTTTGAAGGTGGGCTCCGGGGGGTAATATTGGTTGTCTTGGGCCTGGAATGTAGGCTCACTAGGAGATTTGTGAAATGTAGCAGGGGGAGGTGCTACGAAAACAGGAGTCATAGGTGGAGGAAAGTACGGAACTGGCTTTGGAGGTGGAGACTGTGGTGTCTGAGAGGTGGTGCCTCGGTAGTGCTGATAAATGGGGAAACTTGGGGATAATTCAGTGGTGATATTATCCTGAGTTTGGGTCATTGATGGAGCAGGGTTATTTGGGTAAGATGGGGGTAACTGTCCTGTAGACCAAGCTTGGTACATCTCAGCCATTTGCTGCTTGAGCTTAAACATCTCTTCTTTCATTTTCCCGACATCCATCTCTTCTATCTCCATACCTGTGTCAACATCTGGGATAGACATACTTTCGGGTATTGGTCCTTTTGATCTTGTGTGATAGTGATAATATGCCAGTATACTCTTTAGAGAAACTAACTGCTTGAATTCTGAAAATGAACAAATTTGTTAGTTTTGAGAGTTTAACACATATATAATCACACGTTGAGATGCAATGCTCCTAGACAAATAATCCCTTTCTATTATGCATTTGCTCGGCTGCTTGTGTCGTCCCAGCTTTCTTGAAATTTTTATTGTTATTCAATTTTATTTATTATATATATATCTTTTATCGTGGTGGTCGAATCTGAGAGATTGCCTACGTATCATGCTCTTACATGAATCAGACCTTGCGTAGTTTGGACACAAAGGCAATCATTTTTATTCATTACACAAAGATGGAATTACATTTGAAAACTTTAAGAAAATGGCTTGAAAATACACACACTTAAATCAAAATAAAAGATACAATTCATAACATCTCACAACATGCCCACTTTCCATTTTTGTTGTCAAATATTGGATTATCTGCTCAATGTGGGGCTTGACCTGGATGGCCTCCCAGCGTACGATACATCCTTTCCAACTCCATTGCTAGATGACGAGCAAAAGTGGGCGCATGCTCAGTAAATCTTTCATAATCCATTCCTTGGCAGTTTACATAACTTTGAGATGTGAAGACTGCCAGGTCGTGGATTTGTGCCCTGAAACCTTGGAGACGTTGGTCTTGGTCTTGCAATTGCTGCTGACGAGTGGTGGCTATATCTCTGACACGGTTCTCACGATCTAGAGCTGATTCTAACAAAGCTCGGAGTCTGGCCTGCTCTAATCTTGCTTGCGCTCTTTCCCTGTCGAGGTCTGCTTGTTGGTGTTCTCTGTTGCATCTTCTTGCCTCTTCTAGTTGTGCACGAAGCTGGTCTTCTGATCGCATCCAATAGTCTTTTTCCTTCTTGAATTGTGCCTTGTCTTTTTCGGATTGCCTATCTTGGCGTTCCTTGTTAGATCTGGCTTCTTCGTTTAATTGTTGGATCTTTTCTTTTGCTTTGCTCAATGCCCTTTCATTTTCCGCAAGAATGAAATCATAATCTTGCATTCTTTCAAAGAGATTGGCGATGGTTTTTTGATCCTTCCAGCTCCTCTTTGGCGTTTCAGAAACTCTTTTCATTTTTTGGAATCGAGCATGAAGATTTTCATTCTCACAAGCTAGACTCTTTTTCTCGCCTTCGGCTTCTTGTTCTTGCAAATCTTTCTCCAAACTGAGGCTTCTTAGATTTTCTTTTAGGGCATGGATAGTTGCTTTGTACCCTTTTTCTTTTTCTCCCCAGATCAACCGCTCTTGAATTTTATCATTGAAGTTTTGAACATGGGGTCTTTTTGTTGGCCTTTTTAGCTCAGGTTCTGGTACATCATCCACGCGAGACCGTTTTTCGAACCACCTTGCATATCCAGCTATCTCCTCTAATGTAGGAGTAAGCTCGAAGTCAGAGAAACGAAAAACATTGTGAGCAGGGTCCCAAAAGGTTACTAATGCCGCAATCAGATCATCACGGGGTTTAACTTTCATAATGTCCATGAGATTTCCCAAATGCTTGACGACCCATTTTTGACCGTCTTCGTCTAAATCATACTACCACATTTGAAGCTGACATAGAAATTCTTCCGTACTTGTGGATGAGGGGCTTTGTGTGGTGCTCATTTCGTATCTGAAATTTAATTTTAATAAAGTCAAAATTGATTTTGAAAATTTATACTAAAAAAATAATTTTCGAATTTTTTTTTATTAAATACCTTTATTTCAAGATTTAAAACTTTTTTTTTCGAAATTTTTAAAACAACCCATTTTATTCCTCTCTTCTTACCATGATTTCATTTAAACTGGTCGACAAGCATGTTCGAGGCAAATGAATGCACAAGTAACAAGTAGGATGCCTTATGATGGTCTTTTTATTTTGGGTCCACCCGTCCTAGACAGACCCAACCCCTGTGTTGAGTCTCCAAGGCCAAATGCATATGATGCAAATATTCGTTCCTACTAGGGATCCGGTACATGGCTGAGTTATTCTAAGTGTAAAACCTTAGGTTGATTGTTCTAAACCTGGCTTACCCAAACGGACAGTTTGAGCCGAAGCGGGGGCAACGTACCGGGAGCACGAAAGTCTACCCGGCCTAGTTACTTGTCCCAACTCCGTCTTATTTGGTATGACTTTAACAGAAAGGTGGGTCACGCGCACGTGTACACCATAAATTCAGAAGACTCAGAAAGAAGGGGGTTTCGTAGCAGTTGTATATATTCACAATTCAAATAATATTAAAGCGGTAAAAAAAACATTTAGCATATTAGCATATAAACAGTTGAAAATCATATAGTAAATAAAGCCAATTAACACAGATATTTTAAGCTCGAATTCTTTAAACCCTGAACCAGAGATTCTGGGTTCGGTCCCCAGCAGAGTCGCCAGAGCTGTCGCACCTCCTTTTCACCGCGCCCGCGAGGCGCGTGGGGAGTTTTCTCCAGTTAAAGGACAGTCGAAATGGGATTTATTTAATTATTTTAGAGTCGCCACCTGGGAATTTTAAGGCGTCCCAAGTCACCAATTTTTAATCCCTGAATCGAGGAGAATATGACTCTGTTTATTATTCTGCGAACCAGAAATCCTGAGTAAGGAATTCTGTTAATCCGGAAGAAGGTGTTAGGCATTTCCGAATTCCGTGGTTCTAGCACGGTCGCTTAACTGTTTTTATTATTGGCTTAATTATCTTGATTTTATTAAATATATTGATGTTATCTGATTTTACTACCGCTTATACTTATTGTGATTGAGAAACCTTCTTTGAATCGAATTACGCGTACGTATATTCGTGTTATAAATTAAAAGATGCGGAATTGTGTCACGCGTACGTGTACACAATAACTTTTGATAATATATTTATTAAGCAATCATTTTTCGAGATTGTGTTGAATCAAGAATATTTGTTTTTCTTAAATATTGAACCGCACATCGCGGGTTTTTATGAAATTAATTTAACGCCTTTGGAAAAATCCTTTTATTAAATATTCGCTCGAAAATGCGCGTACGCATAATCCGAATTTTTGCTTTTAAAAATATAATCAGGGTACGCGAACGTATCCCTAATTGCGCAAAATATTTGTAATGATATCAGGGATTTTTCTACAGATTGTTTATTATATTATGAGAAATCTTCATTTAAGATACCCTTTAATTCTTGAAAAAGAATTCACAATTTATTGAATGTTGCCCGTTGATTAGAATTCCCGCGTATAATTTATATTCGTTCCAACTATTCAAATTCAAAGAACAGAAATAAAAAAAAATGATTAATACTACCTTTGACAAATATAACACATATATATATGTCAAAGGATGAATAGTATACGAAATTAACAAACGTGATTTATGGAGGGAAAGAAGTATATTTTTTTTTTGAACAATTTTCATTATTTAATTTGTGCAAATCCTATTTCTAGTTGTCATTTGATATAAAGTATAGCAATTTGTATATTTCCTCTTATTCTCATATTACTTATTTTTAGTCCAAAGTTATAATTGTTTGGTTAATTTATAACGATAAATAATCAAACTGATGAGAAAGGAGTTATTATTCGAATTGATTCAATTCGAATTGTATTACATACAACATAGTTGTGCGCCTAAACATTCATAATATTCTCAACATCATGACGAGCTATACCAACTCACCTTACCCATATGATTATAAATATACTCGTCATCATGCCATATAATAACTTATATCAATCTAAACAAAATCATATTTTTTACAAGATATACTACTGACGTAACTTCTTAATATTTCCGTTCTACTTTACATTTGGCTAAAGGTATTATGGGATGTAATCAATGGCCCATTTTTATGCCATACTCCCTATTTTGACAACTCACATATACCTATACTAATGAGATTTCGAAATGGATAACATTATTACAAATCTTATACGAATTTCAAATAAGGTAAATAACTTATAGCCATCGTATTGAATTCCATTAATTAACCAACACAAAATAAAACTGAAATTTAAACTAAATGGCTTAGATGAGCAGAAAGCAGAATCATAACTCCAAATTTCATTTATTTGCCGTGTTGAAGCTTTTCACAACATGAGTTTAAAAGGATATGTACCTGGAAATGGAGGTAGAAGAAGTAAGTTTCAGCAGTTGCAGCAGTAACAAAAACAGCGAAATACCAGTATTCCCACAGATTTGAGCAATAATAAGATCCGAAGAAAACAGATGCACAGTACAGTTATTTTTTAAAAGACACCTCAGATGTTAACTGAATCAGTGGAACCAAGTAAGGTTGAACAGATTCAACAAAATAGCAATATTTCAGATTTCAATTTCTTTTCAGTTTCAAATTCCCATTTTTTCTGATTTTTCTGTTTCTGCTGCTGTATATCTGTGTGTGTGTGTGACTGTTCTTTTTGTTCCTTTTCTGTTTCTTCTTCCTCTCCTAAAATCTCTCAAACTCTCTTCTTCTGAAAACTGATCCCTATCTCTGAAAAGCTTTCTGTGTATGTGTACCTCTGTGTGTATATTCCCTAATGCCTTAAAAATCAGATTTTTCTCTCTCAATTTCCTCTTCCAATCTCCTAAAAATCTCTGCCTTTTTCTGAAACTCCCTCTAGGTGTATTTCTTCTTAGGATCTCTCTCAAAATCTCATCTAATTCTCCTTCTTTTGTCTGTCCAGCTCCTGTATTTATACAGGGCTGGTTGCACCCTTTTAATGCTGGATGGACCCTTTATCCCTTTAAAAATCAGAAAGTTTTTCCCATTAAAACTACTTTTGAATACTTTAAACCTTATTGAGTGTCATTATCCTGATTTTCAGCAGCCCATTACCCCTTGTTTCCCACTATCCTATTAAATTAAAACCATTAACAAACCACTTTCAACCCACTATTATGTCACATTACCCTTACTGTTTTATCCCAGAAAATGTCCCAGATTTCCTGCTGTAATTACTGTTATTACTGCCTTAAATACAAAATCATAACAGACTTTACAAAACAGATTTAAAAATCTGTTCAAACTTGATTATCAACCTGATTTAAAACAGCTATAACCAATTCTCTTAAGTTTGGACTGAATCCTAACTAAGAATGTAACTCCTAACACAATGGTATCTAACCAACATTTGTGAACTTGAATTCAAATATTACAACACTATTATACTGAATTCAGCCTAATAATTCAATTGCATTGGACTAAAAGCAAACACACACAAGAGCATTGTCAATATACTGACAATGTCCTGTTCAGAAAACAATATATACACAATATTCATTTGATGGATTTTAGTGAACTATAAACAAAGATGACTTAATTAACGAGTATTAATTAAACTGATTATCAAATAAGAAACAACTGACTACAACAAAATAATCCATCCGAAACAGGTTGATTCAGTCAATATTTTCAGAAACAAGATTCACAATACAACTAATCGACGAACTTAATCGAGTCGATTACACACATTGTAACTAAGCACAACCAACAGAAACAATTCTCATTTAAAATTAAGTAGACGGGTAGGAGACAGTATGACAATAAAAGAATGGGAAAATTACACAGACTAAAACAAACGTAAAAATACACGTATAATACACAAAATAAATAGAAAAAATACCTTTTATTCCGACTCGAACTCAACTTGGATTTGGACTTTGTTTGAAATCAAACAGACCTTAGTCGAAGTATTTTCTACTGAAAATACTTTGACTAAGGTCAATTAAACCTCAATCTTTGTCTGAAGTGAAAAAAATTCCAAGATTGGAAATTTTTAGGGTTTCAGGTTCTTGGATCTTAAATCCGAACATTTCCGGGCAGATTCGAAGGGAACCAAACATGATACAAGGGTGAGGGTAGCCTAGGGGTCATTTGGTGTTAGTTTGAAACGGATCTGAGTTTGTTCTTGTTTGGTCCGAATCTTCAAAAGAAGATTCGAGAAGTTCAGAACTGATTCGAGCCAAACTAACTTCAGATCCATAACAAGGCATGCTAGGGGGTACTATGGTGTTAACTAGGGGTTGTTTGGTTTAGATCTAAACTCGGCTCGAATCTTCATTTGAAGATTCGAGAACCTTCAGGAAGATTCGAGCCCAACGGATAACATATTTGGATAGAGGAGGTTCAGGGGGTTCTAGGGTGTTATTTTGGTGACCGGCGGTGTTGATGCCGCCGGGTTTCAGGCGGTGGGGAATAGGGGCGGCTAGGGTTAAGGGGTGGGTCTGAGGAAGGTGACGATGAACAATAGAGAGGGGGGTTTAGTTAGGGGGGCCGGGGTAGGGGTCTGGAACTTATATAGGGGAGGGGTGGATTGATCTTGACCGTTAGATCAATCAGAATGAGCGGCCCGGATTTATTCACTTAACCAAACGGTGTCGTTTGGTTTTAGTTGGGGAAAGGGTCAGCCCGGGGTTGAAATGGATCGGGTTTGAGTGAATATTTTAAGACCGTGAGATCAAAATGAATGAACGGTTCAGATCTAGTTGCCCTAAACGTCGTCGTTTTGTTTATGCACGGGCTGAACTGGACCGTTTGATTGCAATGAATCAACGGCTCTGATTGGAAATACCTCATGCGACGTCGTTTAATCTGGTTTGAATTGGACCGGACAGGGGATGTTGGATTGGGCTGTGGGGGGATAAATTGATTTGGGCCTGGATTTTAATCCAGGTCCAAATTTTTACAACTTGTATATATTTTTTATTTTCTGATTTTATTAATTAATAAAATCCTAAAAAATAAAAACAAAAATTATCATTACAATAATATTAACTATAAAATAATTTTAACTTCACAAAAATATATTAATTACTCTATAACAATTATTTAACACATAGACAAAACATCAATCACACAGTGAAATATTTAAAATAGAACTATCGCATATTTTTGTGATTTTATTTAAATTATCTTTTAAATGCATAATTAAATCCTATATGCATGCAACATGTATTTTATTTTATTTTTCATTTTATTATGACAAAGTAAACATTTACGGACATAACACAAATATTTAACACCACGCAAATTCAAAAATTACACAGTAAAAGAAATTTATTTTATTTTTTGATTTATTTTGGAGTAGTTTTCGTTAAGGCAAAAATCACGTGCTCACAGCTGCCCCTCTTTGTGCGGAAACTCGAAGAATTTTCGTGCAAAGATAAAGTGAGCGGATACGAGCGATTTTTGCCCGTTCAAATACTCCGTGGGAAGCATTTTTTGAAAGATTTGACCGAACCTCTGCTTCAAAGGTTTCCTACATATCCTTGGCTATAAAGGAATCAGGTCAATGTAGTTCGGGAAGTTTTGGGTAGCTGGGACTACCGTGGGACTGTGATGTTACTGCTGCTTCGTGCTGTTTTTACTGCTTGCTGACCTCCTTATTACACCTTACTTTAAAGGAAATACAAAAAACTAAACTAGACTATGGTACATGAATTATAAAAATCTTATCTAGATCATGCCCTTGCGTTTCTTGTTGTCTTGATATCTTGGCGATTCTTGGGCATTTGGCTTATTCCGTATTCCTTTTGGAACTCTTGTTGTTTCTTGCTGGAGATTCTGTTGGACTCCTCTGCTTTATTGATTCTAAGTGTGCTCTTTTTTTTTCATATGAGCGGGCTTTTGATTTCAACATTTCGATTTCATTCCCTCGTTCTTCAGGTGGGTGCCTTGATTGCTTCTTTTCTTTCTTCATCCTCATTCTCCAGGTGGACGCCTGACTTCTTCAATTCTTCATCCTCATTCTCCAGGTGGACGCCTGACTTCTTTAATTCTCATCCTCATTCTCCAGGTGGACGCCTGACTTCTTCTTAATTCTTTATCCTCATTCTCCAGGTGGACGCCTGACTTCTTTAATTTCTTTATCCTCATTCTCCAGGTGGACGCCTGACTTCTTTAATTCTTCATCCTCATTCTCCAGGTGGACGCCTGACTTCTTCTTTTCTTCTTTATCTTCATTCTCCAGGTGGACGTCTGACTTCTTTGATTCTTCATCCTCATTCTCCAGGTGGACGCCTGACTTCTTTAATTCTCATCCTCATTCTCCAGGTGGACGCCTGACTTCTTCTTAATTCTTTATCCTCATTCTCCAGGTGGACGCCTGACTTCTTTAATTTCTTTATCCTCATTCTCCAGGTGGACGCCTGACTTCTTTAATTTCTTTATCCTCATTCTCCAGGTGGACGCCTGACTTCTTTTTCTCATCCTCATTCTCCAGGTGGACGCCTGACTTCTTTTTAATTCTTTATCCTCATTCTCCAGGTGGACGCCTGACTTCTTCAATTCTTCATCCTCATTCTCCAGGTGGACGCCTGACTTCTTTTTAATTCTTTATCCTCATTCTCCAGGTGGACGCCTGACTTCTTCTTTTCTCATCCTCATTCTTCAGGTGGACGCCTGACTTCTTCAATTCTCATCCTCATTCTCCAGGTGGACGCCTGACTTCTTCTTTTCTTCACCGGGTATTTCCTGACATAAATATTATACTTGCCCCTGTTTTAAATCAAAGAAAACTTCGTTAGTTTTAAGCAGGGTGGTTGGCTGTGGTATTCTTGCCGATGGTGATGCTTCTCTTCGCCTCTCTTTATTGCCTTGGAATGGTTGAAAAGACTGTTTTGTCTTTGTAATTGATTCTCGACTATAGGATTTCCCTCTGTATGTTTTCCTTCAAAACCTTTTTAATTGTAATCATATGTCCCTTCTGACTTTGCTGATCCAGTTTTGATTTCACCTTTCTTAACCCATATTTTATCTCCCACCTTTCGTGGCTACATTTGTAACCTTGAATCTTGGTAGTATACATTGACATTCCTTCTTATTTGTTTGGAATAAAACTTATCTCAAAGCTTTTAGAAAGTAAGATTATTAGTAACGAAATACGTTGATTTCGACAATCATAGAATGAAAAGAAAAATCCAAGTTTGGACGACTGGTGGAGAAAGAATAAAAACTTATCTGATTGGAGTTACTGGCACCAATGATCACGGTATGCATTTCGGATTAATCAACCCAGTCTTTTAATCAATCTCCTTTCAATTGTCTCATTTTTGTTTTTGCCAAAATTCCCATAATCCAACCTCATTTTTCATTTCACAGACCTGTTGGGCTTGCAATGTCTTAAAGAGTTTTCACTGATAAACTTTCCTCATTTGTTCATTTTTTCACTTCCTTTTCGCCTTATGGTGCCTACAAAGGTTTTCACCAATAAGACTCTCTCATTTTATTTTTCTCTCAACTTCCGTCGCCTTACGGTGCCTGTGTGGGTTTTCACCTATAAGACTCTCTCATTTTTACTTTCTTTTCTCGTTTGTACCAGAGTATTATGAACCATCTTCATTTGCTTGTCTCAGCATTTTTCTAAGATTGGTCGAAAGGTCTTTCTGGTATGAGGTTAGAAATGGAAAAGCTAAACAATTTTGGTATGTGTTTAAATTACAACTCTTGGAATCTTTTTCTTATTCCCAATACAATTCTTGCCCCAGTTCTTTGATTGGGGTCGCTTGATGTTTCTTTTTGTGCACATTTTATATATATTGTGCACCCTATGACCGAGCCGTGAGACGCCTATGTATCCTTCTTTGAGGAATCAGGTCAAACGTAGTTCACTAAATAATAGTGATGTTTTTTTTTAATAGATTATTTCATACTTGATTTTTTTATTGATTCCAAGAGAGGGTAGGAAAGAAACAAGTATGGCTCAAAGGGGAAGCAAATGGTATAGTGTTTGGATAGCAGAATAAATTGCCTTTGTCATTCCAATCTTCGAAACAATGCTAAATACAAACACTCAAAAAGTTATGCATAATATCTCTTTACCGCGTCAGAATTGATCGCCATATCTATGCATTTGCCTTCAATGTCTGTTAAGCATAGTGCACCATTCGATAATACTCTGGTCACAATGAATGGTCCTTGCCAATTCGGGGCAAATTTGCCCTTTGCCTCGACCTGATGTGGAAGAATACGTTTCAGCACATGCTGACCTACTTCAAATTTCCGGGGACGTACCTTTTTGTTGTATGCTCTTTCTATTCTTCTTTGATATAATTGACCATGGCATACTGCGGTCAATCGTTTTTCATCAATCAAGTTTAACTGTTCTAGACGGGTTTTGACCCATTCATCATCATCAATCTTTGCTTCGGCGATGATCCGAAGGGAAGGAATCTCAACTTCTGCAGGAATTACTGCTTCAGTGCCATATACCAACAAATAAGGAGTTGCTCCTACTGAAGTGCGAACAGTAGTGCGGTATCCCAATAATGCAAATGGTAATTTTTCATGCCATTGTTTTGATCCTTCTATCATTTTCCGAAGTATCTTCTTTATGTTTTTGTTGGCTGCTTCTACTGCTCCATTTGCCTTGGGCCGATATGGGGTAGAGTTGCGATGTGTAATCTTAAACTGTTGACACACTTCCTTCATTAAGTTGCTGTTAAGATTAGCACCGTTATCTGTGATGATCACCTTTGGGATTCCGAATCGACATATGATATTTGAGTGGACAAAATCGACCACAGCTTTCTTGGTCACTGATTTGAATGTCTTGGCCTCAACCCATTTGGTAAAATAATCAATAGCCACCAAAATGAACCTGTGCCCATTGGATGCTGCCGGCTCAATTGGTCCAATCACATCCATGCCCCAGGCAACGAATGGCCATGGTGCCGATATTGTGTGCAACTCGGATGATGGAGAATGAATCAAATCTCCGTGTATTTGGCATTGATGACACTTGCGCACAAAACTGATACAATCTCGCTCCATGGTAAGCCAATAGTAACCGGCTCGGAGGATTTTCTTTGCCAATACATATCCACTCATGTGGGGTCCGCAAACTCCTGAATGTACTTCAGACATGACAGCTGCAGCTTGTCTGGCATCTATGCATCTTAATAATCCAAGATCTAGTGTTCTTTTATACAAAACTCCTCCGCTTAAGAAGAATCCATTTGCTAATCGCCTAATGGTCCTCTTTTGATCTCCTATGGATTGTGCGGGATATATCCCCATTCTGATATACTCCTTGCTGTCGTGGAACCATGGTTCACCATCAAATTCTTCTTCAATCATATTGCAATAAGCGTGCTGATCGTGAACTTGAATATGTATTGGATCTACATAAACTTTGTCCGGATGGTGCAACATTGATGCTAGGGTAGCCAATGCATCGACAACTTCATTATTGATTCTTGGAATATGTTGGAATTCCACTGATTGAAACCACTGACAAAGATCATGTAGACATTGCCGGTATGGGATGAGCTTCAAGTCTCGGGTTTCCCATTCTCCTTGAATTTGATGTACCAAAAGATCCGAATCTCCCATGACTAAGATTTCTCGGATACCCATGTCTGCAGCTAGCCTTAACCCCAAAATGCAAGCTTCATATTCAGCCATATTATTGGTGCAATAAAATCGCAATTGAGCCGTAACAGGATAGTGATGCCCTGTTTCAGAAATGATTACAGCTCCTATTCCGACTCCTTTCATGTTAGCGGCTCCATCAAAGAAAAGTTTCCAGCCAGGTTTTTCAATTTGTTCCACCTCGTCGATATGCATTGTTTCTTCATCAGGAAAATAAGTCTTCAACGGCTCATATTCCTCATCGACCGGGTTTTCGGCTAAATGATCGGCCAGTGCTTGAGCCTTCATTGCAGTTCGAGTCACATAGATGATGTCGAATTCCGTGAGCAATATCTTGCCACTTTGCAAGTCTTCCCGTTGGCATAGGCTTTTGAAAAATGTATTTCAATGGATCCAACCGAGAAATGAGGTAAGTAGTGTAGGATGACAAATAGTGTTTCAATTTTTGAGCTACCCATGTTAGGGCGCAACATGTCTTTTCTAGATGAGTATACTTAACCTCATAAGCTGTGAACTTCTTGCTAAGGTAGTAGATGGCCTGTTCTTTTCTGCCAGTGAGGTCATGTTGCCCCAATACACAACCAAATGAATTTTCCAAAACCGTCAAGTAAAGAATCAAAGGTCTTCCTGGCTCTGGCGGGACCAACACGGGTGGGTTTGACAAGTACCCTTTTATTTTATCGAACGCTTCTTGACACTCATCGGTCCATTTGACTGCAGCATCCTTTTTTAACAATTTGAAAATTGGCTCACAGGTTGTTGTGAGCTGAGCAATAAACCTGCTGATGTAATTTAACTTCCCCAACAAACTCATTACTTCAGTTTTGTTTTTTGGAGGTGGCAGTTCTTGGATGGCTTTAATCTTTGACGGATCTAGCTCGATGCCTCGTCGACTGACTATGAATCCCAACAACTTTCCGGATGGAACTCCAAATGCGCATTTGGCAGGGTTAAGCTTGAGGTTGTACCTGCTAAGTCTTAAGAAGAACTTCCTCAAATCCCCAACGTGGTTGGCCTGATGTTTTGATTTTATAATCACATCATCCACGTACACCTCAATTTCCTTGTGTATCATATCATGAAACACTGTGGTCATTGCTCTCATATAGGTTGCTCCGGCGTTCTTTAGACCGAATGGCATTACCCGGTAGCAATAAGTTCCCCATGGTGTGATGAATGCCGTCTTTTCTGCATCTTCTTCATCCATTAGAATTTGATGATACCCGGCATAACAATCCACGAAAGACCCTATATCATGCTTGGCACAATTGTCGATCAAAATATGGATATTGGGTAATGGGAAATTATCCTTTGGACTTGCTTTGTTGAGATTGCGATAGTCGACGCATACTCTAATTTTGCCATCTTTCTTTGGTACAGGAACGACATTAGCCAACCAAACAGGATATCGAGTGACTCGAATGACCTTTGCTTCCAATTGTTTGGTGATTTCTTCCTTAATTCTCATACTCATATCAGGCTTGAATTTTCTCAGCCTCTGTTTGACAGGAGGCACCGTTGGATCGGTGGGCAATTTGTGGACCACTAAATCAGTGCTCAAGCCCGGCATGTCGTCATACGACCATGCAAAAACATCTTTGAATTCTATGAGTGCTTTAATTAACTCTTCTCGGATCTTTGGTTCGAGATGGACACTTATTTTAGTTTCCCGGACATTACTCGTGTCCCCTATATTGACGTCCTCGGTATCACTCAAGTTAGGTTTGATTTTTTCCTCAAAGTGAATTAACTCTTTACTAATCTCTTCAAAAACCTCATCTTCATCATATTCTGATTCATAATCACAATATATTTCTTGAATTAATATTTCGGAACCAGATTGATTTTTAAGACTGGGCTGAGGATTCCTCATGCATGCCATATCACTAGAGCCAACGTAAAAGGAACTGTACAGGAAAGAAGAAAAAGAAAAGAAAACTATCAGGAATGATAATAAAAAGAAAACTGCTTTTTATTGGATGATGAAAGATAACAAGGTTTGCACACTTCAAACAAACTGTAAGATAAGCTTTGGGATTACAACCCTGAAGTAACCCAAACAAACTGAAAGAAAATCAAAATAAACTACCAAGACTCCTTTCGAATTGGGAGAGGAGTGGCTTTCCAATTATTGAGCTTTGTTTCTGGCCCAACGAATTGAACTTCTGCGTTGCTACACCCTTCTCCGCTTTCCAACATATTCACATCACTAAACAATTTCTCGAACCTTTCAATTAATTCCTCCTCAGGATTGACCCGGGATTTAGGAATTGTTGTTATCGGGCGATTTTTAGCACCGGTCTTGACAAAAGACTTTGACAGATGTGGGACTGGTTTTGGAAGAACCCATGCTTGGTGTTTCAGCTTCCTAGCCCTTATCACGTCATTGGCAGTGGGTATGAACCCCAAACCGAATGTTCCCCAGTTCTCGGGGAGAGATACTGGTTGTATAATTCCTTGCAAAGATAAACCCAGACCTTTGCCGGGTATAAAGCCATTCTTTAACATTTCATAAGCTACCATGACTGATGCAGAGGATATCTTTGGATTTGGAAGGTATTTCCCCTCTGGAATTTTCTCTATCGACACTGTGTCGGTCACTTGGTATACCCATGGTCCCTGGTCATTTTCTGTTCCCTCGACCGGTACAATGGTACTGCTGTGAGCATTTAAACTTTCTTCTCCATACACGACTACTTCTTGATGATCCCATTCAAACTTGACAGCCTGATGTAGTGTTGACGGGACTGCTTTAGCAGCATGGATCCATGGTCGACCCAATAACAAGTTGTAAGAAACAGATATGTCCAACACTTGGAATTCCATTGTGAATTCAACTGGCCCTATAGTTAGTTCCAACACTATGTCGCCAAATGAATCTCTGCTTCCACCGTCAAACCCTCGTACGCAGATACTATTCTTCTGGATCCTTTCCTCTTTAATTTTTAATTTGTTTAAAGTGGAGAGAGGGCATATGTTTGCACTTGACCCATTGTCGACCAATACCCGGGTTACTACGGAGTTTTCACATTTCACGGTGAGGTAAAGAGCTCTGTTGTGCTCGGTACCTTCCACAGGTAATTCATCATCAGCAAATGTAATTCTGTTTGTCTCAAAGATTCTGTTGGCTATTTTTCCCAAATGATTTACAGAGATCTTTTCAGGAACATGAGCTTCATTCAGGATTTTCATCAACGCCAGACGGTGTTCCTCTGAATGGATCAGTAATGACAACAATGAAATTTGAGCGGGGGTCTTCTTTAATTGATCCACAACAGAATAATCATGGAGTTTCATTTTTCTTAAAAACTCCTCCGCCTCTTCTTCCGTCACAGCTCTCTTTGTTGGCATTGGATTGTTTTTAGTTTTTCTCAGCTCTTCGGGAGTAAAACATCTTCCCGAACGAGTCAAGCCTTGCACCTCACACACTTCTTCCTTGATTTCTTTTCCCTTGTACATTACAGTCACTCGTTCGTAGTTCCATGGGATGGCTTTGTTGTTGATGACCGGCAGCTGGATTACAGGTGCAATAATAACCCGATCTGTACGGGCTCCTTCCACGAATACAATGGGTTTGTTAGCAACCCCTGGTACTATCACTTTCGGCCTTTCTTGTTTTGCGGCAACTTTGCTCGATGATCCCTCATCGACTATCATAGACGGTTCATCACCATTTTTGTTCTGCTTAGACACCGGCTTCTCCTCCATTAACTGCTTATCTGGCTTGGTTTCATGAGACTTGATCATCATGACAGTTTGTGACGGCTTCTTTGTCTTCCCATCAGCTTGTATGATTTCTATCATATTAGCCTCTTGATGGGCTGGCATTGGATTTCTATTGATATTTGGGGCTTCGGGGGTTTGAACCTCGATTTTATTAGTATCAATCAGCTCTTGTATTGCATTTTTCAAATGCCAACATTTCTCCGTATCATGGCCTGGTGCACCGGAGCAATATTCACAGCTAATGGTGTAATCCAGATTCTTTGGAGGAGGATTGGGTAGCTTGGATTGTATTGGTCTCAGCATGTCTAGCTGTCTCAGCCTGTGGAACAGACTAGTGTAAGACTCTCCCAATGGAGTGTAAGTTTTCTTTTTCTGTTCCCTTTCTCCCCTGAATGCTGGCCTAGGCCTGAAACCTGGTCCGGGATAGGCTCGTGGGTAAGTATTTGGTGTGACAGGAGCACGCCAATTGGTGTGAACAGGTGGCTGATTGTATGCTTGAGCATGGTTAATGGAAAAATGAGGCTCTGAAGGGTGATAGTAGTGTTGGGATGAATCATGATGGTAAGCTGATTGGCGAGGTCGTGGTTGATTATAGTAAAGCGGTGAACCTCTGGGTCCCGACCAAATTCTTGAATCAACTACGGCTGCTTCCTCCCTCTTCTTTCTTCCGATTCCTCCTACCCCGCCTTGAATAGCTTGAGTAGTTGCCTTAATTGCTGAATAGCTCATGATTTTATTTGTCTTGAGGCCTTCTTCCACCATACCTCCCATCTTTACTACTTCGTTGAATGATTTCCCAACCGCTGAAACCAAATGGGCATAGTAAGTCGGTTCCAAGGCTTGGAGGAAGTAGTCTACCATTTCGCTCTCCTTCATAGGAGGATCTACTCTTGCTGCCTGTTCTCTCCACCGAAAACCATACTCTCTGAAACTTTCATTGTGTTTCTTCTCAAATTTGGTCAAAGATAATCTATCTGGGATGATTTCCAGATTGTATTGGAAATGGTATGCGAATGCCTGTGCCAGGTCATCCCAGGTGTACCATCTCCCATGGTCCTGGCGTGTATACCACTCCAAAGCTGATCCGTTTAGACTTTGACTGAAGTAAGCCATCAATAATTCATCCTTTCCCCCAGCTCCTCGCATCTTGCTACAGAAACCCCTTAAGTGGGCTACTGGGTCGCCGTGCCCGCTGTATAGGTCAAATTTGGGCATCTTGAAGCCAACTGGCAATTGTACATTAGGGAATAAGCATAAATCTTTGTATGCTACACTGACTTGCCCACCTAATCCCCGCATGTCTCGGAACGATTGTTCTAGACTTTTGACCTTCCTGAACATCTCTTCTTGTTCAGCATTTTTGGCTGGCTTGTCAATTTCGGTTGGGAGATCAAACCGAGGAGCAGTTGAATTGATTTCGGAGGCTTTGAAGGTGGGCTCCGGGGGGTAATATTGGTTGTCTTGGGCCTGGAATGTAGGCTCACTAGGAGATTTGTGAAATGTAGCAGGGGGAGGTGCTACGAAAACAGGAGTCATAGGTGGAGGAAAGTACGGAACTGGCTTTGGAGGTGGAGACTGTGGTGTCTGAGAGGTGGTGCCTCGGTAGTGCTGATAAATGGGGAAACTTGGGGATAATTCAGTGGTGATATTATCCTGAGTTTGGGTCATTGATGGAGCAGGGTTATTTGGGTAAGATGGGGGTAACTGTCCTGTAGACCAAGCTTGGTACATCTCAGCCATTTGCTGCTTGAGCTTAAACATCTCTTCTTTCATTTTCCCGACATCCATCTCTTCTATCTCCATACCTGTGTCAACATCTGGGATAGACATACTTTCGGGTATTGGTCCTTTTGATCTTGTGTGATAGTGATAATATGCCAGTATACTCTTTAGCGAAACTAACTGCTTGAATTCTGGAAATGGACAAATTTGTTAGTTTTGAGAGTTTAACACATATATAATCACACGTTGAGATGCAATACTCCTAGACAAATAATCCCTTTCTATTATGCATTTGCTCGGCTGCTTGTGTCGTCCCATCCTTCTTGAAATTTTTATTGTTATTCAATTTTATTTATTATATATATCTTTTATCGTGGTGGTCGAATCTGAGAGATTGCCTACGTATCATGCTCTTACATGAATCAGACCTTGCGTAGTTTGGACACAAAGGCAATCATTTTTATTCATTACACAAAGATGGAATTACATTTGAAAACTTTAAGAAAATGGCTTGAAAATACACACACTTAAATCAAAATAAAAGATACAATTCATAACATCTCACAACATGCCCACTTTCCATTTTTGTTGTCAAATATTGGATTATCTGCTCAATGTGGGGCTTGACCTGGATGGCCTCCCAGCGTACGATACATCCTTTCCAACTCCATTGCTAGATGACGAGCAAAAGTGGGCGCATGCTCAGTAAATCTTTCATAATCCATTCCTTGGCAGTTTACATAACTTTGAGATGTGAAGACTGCCAGGTCGTGGATTTGTGCCCTGAAACCTTGGAGACGTTGGTCTTGGTCTTGCAATTGCTGCTGACGAGTGGTGGCTATATCTCTGACACGGTTCTCACGATCTAGAGCTGATTCTAACAAAGCTCGGAGTCTGGCCTGCTCTAATCTTGCTTGCGCTCTTTCCCTGTCGAGGTCTGCTTGTTGGTGTTCTCTGTTGCATCTTCTTGCCTCTTCTAGTTGTGCACGAAGCTGGTCTTCTGATCGCATCCAATAGTCTTTTTCCTTCTTGAATTGTGCCTTGTCTTTTTCGGATTGCCTATCTTGGCGTTCCTTGTTAGATCTGGCTTCTTCGTTTAATTGTTGGATCTTTTCTTTTGCTTTGCTCAATGCCCTTTCATTTTCCGCAAGAATGAAATCATAATCTTGCATTCTTTCAAAGAGATTGGCGATGGTTTTTTGATCCTTCCAGCTCCTCTTTGGCGTTTCAGAAACTCTTTTCATTTTTTGGAATCGAGCATGAAGATTTTCATTCTCACAAGCTAGACTCTTTTTCTCGCCTTCGGCTTCTTGTTCTTGCAAATCTTTCTCCAAACTGAGGCTTCTTAGATTTTCTTTTAGGGCATGGATAGTTGCTTTGTACCCTTTTTCTTTTTCTCCCCAGATCAACCGCTCTTGAATTTTATCATTGAAGTTTTGAACATGGGGTCTTTTTGTTGGCCTTTTTAGCTCAGGTTCTGGTACATCATCCACGCGAGACCGTTTTTCGAACCACCTTGCATATCCAGCTATCTCCTCTAATGTAGGAGTAAGCTCGAAGTCAGAGAAACGAAAAACATTGTGAGCAGGGTCCCAAAAGGTTACTAATGCCGCAATCAGATCATCACGGGGTTTAACTTTCATAATGTCCATGAGATTTCCCAAATGCTTGACGACCCATTTTTGACCGTCTTCGTCTAAATCATACTACCACATTTGAAGCTGACATAGAAATTCTTCCGTACTTGTGGATGAGGGGCTTTGTGTGGTGCTCATTTCGTATCTGAAATTTAATTTTAATAAAGTCAAAATTGATTTTGAAAATTTATACTAAAAAAATAATTTTCGAATTTTTTTTTATTAAATACCTTTATTTCAAGATTTAAAACTTTTTTTTTCGAAATTTTTAAAACAACCCATTTTATTCCTCTCTTCTTACCATGATTTCATTTAAACTGGTCGACAAGCATGTTCGAGGCAAATGAATGCACAAGTAACAAGTAGGATGCCTTATGATGGTCTTTTTATTTTGGGTCCACCCGTCCTAGACAGACCCAACCCCTGTGTTGAGTCTCCAAGGCCAAATGCATATGATGCAAATATTCGTTCCTACTAGGGATCCGGTACATGGCTGAGTTATTCTAAGTGTAAAACCTTAGGTTGATTGTTCTAAACCTGGCTTACCCAAACGGACAGTTTGAGCCGAAGCGGGGGCAACGTACCGGGAGCACGAAAGTCTACCCGGCCTAGTTACTTGTCCCAACTCCGTCTTATTTGGTATGACTTTAACAGAAAGGTGGGTCACGCGCACGTGTACACCATAAATTCAGAAGACTCAGAAAGAAGGGGGTTTCGTAGCAGTTGTATATATTCACAATTCAAATAATATTAAAGCGGTAAAAAAAACATTTAGCATATTAGCATATAAACAGTTGAAAATCATATAGTAAATAAAGCCAATTAACACAGATATTTTAAGCTCGAATTCTTTAAACCCTGAACTAGAGATTCTGGGTTCGGTCCCCAGCAGAGTCGCCAGAGCTGTCGCACCTCCTTTTCACCGCGCCCGCGAGGCGCGTGGGGAGTTTTCTCCAGTTAAAGGACAGTCGAAACGGGATTTATTTAATTATTTTAGAGTCGCCACCTGGGAATTTTAAGGCGTCCCAAGTCACCAATTTTTAATCCCTGAATCGAGGAGAATATGACTCTGTTTATTATTCTGCGAACCAGAAATCCTGAGTAAGGAATTCTGTTAATCCGGAAGAAGGTGTTAGGCATTTCCGAATTCCGTGGTTCTAGCACGGTCGCTTAACTGTTTTTATTATTGGCTTAATTATCTTGATTTTATTAAATATATTGATGTTATCTGATTTTACTACCGCTTATACTTATTGTGATTGAGAAACCTTCTTTGAATCGAATTACGCGTACGTATATTCGTGTTATAAATTAAAAGATGCGGAATTGTGTCACGCATACGTGTACACAATAACTTTTGATAATATATTTATGAAGCAATCATTTTTCGAGATTGTGTTGAATCAAGAATATTTGTTTTTCTTAAATATTGAACCGCACATCGCGGGTTTTTATGAAATTAATTTAACGCCTTTGGAAAAATCCTTTTATTAAATATTCGCTCGAAAATGCGCGTACGCATAATCCGAATTTTTGCTTTTAAAAATATAATCAGGGTACGCGAACGTATCCCTAATTGCGCAAAATATTTGTAATGATATCAGGGATTTTTCTACAGATTGTTTATTATATTATGAGAAATCTTCATTTAAGATACCCTTTAATTCTTGAAAAAGAATTCACAATTTATTGAATGTTGCCCGTTGATTAGAATTCCCGCGTATAATTTATATTCGTTCCAACTATTCAAATTCAAAGAACAGAAATAAAAAAAAATGATTAATACTACCTTTGACAAATATAACACATATATATATGTCAAAGGATGAATAGTATACGAAATTAACAAACGTGATTTATGGAGGGAAAGAAGTATATTTTTTTTTGGAACAATTTTCATTATTTAATTTGTGCAAATCCTATTTCTAGTTGTCATTTGATATAAAGTATAGCAATTTGTATATTTCCTCTTATTCTCATATTACTTATTTTTAGTCCAAAGTTATAATTGTTTGGTTAATTTATAACGATAAATAATCAAACTGATGAGAAAGGAGTTATTATTCGAATTGATTCAATTCGAATTGTATTACATACAACATAGTTGTGCGCCTAAACATTCATAATATTCTCAACATCATGACGAGCTATACCAACTCACCTTACCCATATGATTATAAATATACCCGTCATCATGCCATATAATAACTTATATCAATCTAAACAAAATCATATTTTTTACAAGATATACTACTGACGTAACTTCTTAATATTTCCGTTCTACTTTACATTTGGCTAAAGGTATTATGGGATGTAATCAATGGCCCATTTTTATGCCATACTCCCTATTTTGACAACTCACATATACCTATACTAATGAGATTTCGAAATGGATAACATTATTACAAATCTTATACGAATTTCAAATAAGGTAAATAACTTATAGCCATCGTATTGAATTCCATTAATTAACCAACACAAAATAAAACTGAAATTTAAACTAAATGGCTTAGATGAGCAGAAAGCAGAATCATAACTCCAAATTTCATTTATTTGTCGTGTTGAAGCTTTTCACAACATGAGTTTAAAAGGATATGTACCTGGAAATGGAGGTAGAAGAAGTAAGTTTCAGCAGTTGCAGCAGTAACAAAAACAGCGAAATACCAGTATTCCCACAGATTTGAGCAATAATAAGATCCGAAGAAAACAGATGCACAGTACAGTTATTTTTTAAAAGACACCTCAGATGTTAACTGAATCAGTGGAACCAAGTAAGGTTGAACAGATTCAACAAAAGAGCAATATTTCAGATTTCAATTTCTTTTCAGTTTCAAATTCCCATTTTTTCTGATTTTTCTGTTTCTGCTGCTGTATATCTGTGTGTGTGTGTGACTGTTCTTTTTGTTCCTTTTCTGTTTCTTCTTCCTCTCCTAAAATCTCTCAAACTCTCTTCTTCTGAAAACTGATCCCTATCTCTGAAAAGCTTTCTGTGTATGTGTACCTCTGTGTGTATATTCCCTAATGCCTTAAAAATCAGATTTTTCTCTCTCAATTTCCTCTTCCAATCTCCTAAAAATCTCTGCCTTTTTCTGAAACTCCCTCTAGGTGTATTTCTTCTTAGGATCTCTCTCAAAATCTCATCTAATTCTCCTTCTTTTGTCTGTCCAGCTCCTGTATTTATACAGGGCTGGTTGCACCCTTTTAATGCTGGATGGACCCTTTATCCCTTTAAAAATCAGAAAGTTTTTCCCATTAAAACTACTTTTGAATACTTTAAACCTTATTGAGTGTCATTATCCTGATTTTCAGCAGCCCATTACCCCTTGTTTCCCACTATCCTATTAAATTAAAACCATTAACAAACCACTTTCAACCCACTATTATGTCACATTACCCTTACTGTTTTATCCCAGAAAATGTCCCAGATTTCCTGCTGTAATTACTGTTATTACTGCCTTAAATACAAAATCATAACAGACTTTACAAAACAGATTTAAAAATCTGTTCAAACTTGATTATCAACCTGATTTAAAACAGCTATAACCAATTCTCTTAAGTTTGGACTGAATCCTAACTAAGAATGTAACTCCTAACACAATGGTATCTAACCAACATTTGTGAACTTGAATTCAAATATTACAACACTATTATACTGAATTCAGCCTAATAATTCAATTGCATTGGACTAAAAGCAAACACACACAAGAGCATTGTCAATATACTGACAATGTCCTGTTCAGAAAACAATATATACACAACATTCATTTGATGGATTTTAGTGAACTATAAACAAAGATGACTTAATTAACGAGTATTAATTAAACTGATTATCAAATAAGAAACAACTGACTACAACAAAATAATCCATCCGAAACAGGTTGATTCAGTCAATATTTTCAGAAACAAGATTCACAATACAACTAATCGACGAACTTAATCGAGTCGATTACACACATTGTAACTAAGCACAACCAACAGAAATAATTCTCATTTAAAATTAAGTAGACGGGTAGGAGACAGTATGACAATAAAAGAATGGGAAAATTACACAGACTAAAACAAACGCAAAAATACACGTATAATACACAAAATAAATAGAAAAAATACCTTTTATTCCAACTCGAACTCAACTTGGATTTGGACTTTGTTTGAAATCAAACAGACCTTAGTCGAAGTATTTTCTACTGAAAATACTTTGACTAAGGTCAATTAAACCTCAATCTTTGTCTGAAGTGAAAAAAATTCCAAGATTGGAAATTTTTAGGGTTTCAGGTTCTTGGATCTTAAATCCGAACATTTCCGGGCAGATTCGAAGGGAACCAAACATGATACAAGGGTGAGGGTAGCCTAGGGGTCATTTGGTGTTAGTTTGAAACGGATCTGAGTTTGTTCTTGTTTGGTCCAAATCTTCAAAAGAAGATTCGAGAAGTTCAGAATTGATTCGAGCCAAACTAACTTCAGATCCATAACAAGGCATGCTAGGGGGTACTATGGTGTTAACTAGGGGTTGTTTGGTTTAGATCTAAACTTGGCTCGAATCTTCATTTGAAGATTCGAGAACCTTCAGGAAGATTCGAGCCCAACGGATAACATATTTGGATAGAGGAGGTTCAGGGGGTTCTAGGGTGTTATTTTGGTGACCGGCGGTGTTGATGCCGCCGGGTTTCAGGCGGTGGGGAATAGGGGCGGCTAGGGTTAAGGGGTGGGTCTGAGGAAGGTGACGATGAACAGTAGAGAGGGGTGGTTTAGTTAGGGGGCCGGGGTAGGGGTCTGGAACTTATATAGGGGAGGGGTGGATTGATCTTGACCGTTAGATCAATCAGAATGAGCGGCCCGGATTTATTCACTTAACCAAACGGTGTCGTTTGGTTTTAGTTGGGGAAAGGGTCAGCCCGGGGTTGAAATGGATCGGGTTTGAGTGAATATTTTAAGACCGTGAGATCAAAATGAATGAACGGTTCAGATCTAGTTGCCCTAAACGTCGTCGTTTTGTTTATGCACGGGCTGAACTGGACCGTTTGATTGCAATGAATCAACGGCTCTGATTGGAAATACCTCATGCGACGTCGTTTAATCTGGTTTGAATTGGACCGGACAGGGGATGTTGGATTGGGCTGTGGGGGGATAAATTGATTTGGGCCTGGATTTTAATCCAGGTCCAAATTTTTACAACTTGTATATATTTTTTATTTTCTGATTTTATTAATTAATAAAATCCTAAAAAATAAAAACAAAAATTATCATTACAATAATATTAACTATAAAATAATTTTAAATTCACAAAAATATATTAATTACTCTATAACAATTATTTAACACATAGACAAAACATCAATCACACAGTGAAATATTTAAAATAGAACTATCGCATATTTTTGTGATTTTATTTAAATTATCTTTTAAATGCATAATTAAATCCTATATGCATGCAACATGTATTTTATTTTATTTTTCATTTTATTATGACAAAGTAAACATTTACGGACATAACACAAATATTTAACACCACGCAAATTCAAAAATTACACAGTAAAAGAAATTTATTTTATTTTTTGATTTATTTTGGAGTAGTTTTCGTTAAGGCAAAAATCACGTGCTCACATTGATATCTTTCAAAAATTATTTCTATTTTAAAATTTCAGTTTTCAAAATAAATTATTATTTTTAAAAAAATAATAATTTATATAATCATGTAAATGAAAATATTATCCTTAATTCAAAACTCATTTTAATCGGCTATCTAAAAATTTAAAAATTATTTAGCCAGTATTTTTTTTCCCAGTATGACTCCATTTTGATATTTGACATTAACCATATTAAATATCCGATTTATTTGAATGATACGTAAATAACCTTAAAATTTAAACCTTCTAGATAATCGTTAGATATCAATTACGAAACAGTACATGAAAAAAGACTAGCATTTTCTCAAATCTCGTAGTGATAATTTTATTTTTGCACCATTCTCATTGGTGTTATTGGAACCTAAAAATAGCCAAAAAGTAAAATAATAACTCGTATTTTTGTCAAAGCGCAAATGTTGACACAATATGAACGATTCTTTGGTTACGACATGAATTTTTTACTACTACTTGAACTCTTATTTGGTATGTTGTTATCTTTCAAAAAATATTTCTATTTTGAAATTTCTATTTTCTAAATATATATATATATATATATATTATCTTTATAATGATGCAAGTGAAGATGTTATCCTTAATTTAAAATTCACTTTAGTCGGCTATCTAAGAATTTAAATGATTCTTTAGCCGGTAAAATTTTATTTCATTATGACGTCATTTTGAGTTTATTGATATCTTTAGTCACATATTTTGAATTTGGAATACCCTATATACAGAGGTGGATCTAGGATTTATACTTTATGGATTCAATTTTTAAGTTTTTAGCATTGAACTCATTATATTTTCAAAGTTATGGGTTCAATTGAACTTGTTGTCAACACTCTACATCTGCCTCTACCTATATATACATACATATATATATATATATATATATACATACATACATACATATATATATATATATATATATATATATATATATATATATATACATACATACATACAATTTTTTTGTTCTTTGAATTATTAAATGCTAAATTAGTTGATTGTTATTATATATATTGTCTTGAAATTGCCAAGTAGTTTTATCTCGACACCATACTTGGCTTAACCTCAATGCAAACTACTCAAATTGCATTTATATTCAAATTCAGATATCATATCAGTTTGTTAGTAATAGTGATTTTTTAAAAACGACATACAATATAAATTAAAAAAAAAACATTCTAAGATATCCTTGTCTTATAATCTATGTATTTGAGTTGAAAAAAGTATTTAAGATACAGCTGTTCACGAGCTCCCTGATACAAAAGATACCCTAAAAATGTGAAAAGGATCTATTTATATACAGCTGAAATTACTGAACAAAAATACCCCTAAGGAGGTTCCACTGTCAGCGTAATAACGGGTGCCTCAGCGCATTGACTTTCGCGGTCGTGGAAAAGCAGGCGCGGGCCGCGTTTCTTCTCTTTTGTGCTTGGTCTGGAATTGATTTTGCGGGGAGCGTAAAAATGACCGCCTCAACGTTGGCATCAACCGCGACCGCGCAATTTGGACGCAGACCGCGCTCCTGAGTTAGGCTCACTTTGCAGGGTCTCTGAATCTCTATTTCGCCCCCAGCGTAATTTACACCGCGGACGCGTCAAGTATTCTGCTGCCGCGCTATTTCACCGCGGTCACCAGTATCTGTTGTACCCCAAAATGCCTCCTCTGAATCTCAATTCCACTGTCAGCATAATTGTGGTCGCCCAAGCGGTGGACCTTCCGCGGCCTCTCTTTTCCTTCGCGGTCAGCGCTTTTATCTCAGCTTTGAACTTGTACAATTTTAACTCATTTATGAGCTGGTTATGACTTTCTTGCTTCATTTTTACCAAACCCTGCAAACAAGCACAATAAGTCAGTTTTCGGGAATACTTTTATATATTTTTTATCCAAAATCTAAGCAAAAGAGAGCATAAAATAGGCTAGAATCCATAGTTATCAACTAATGCATCATGTGAGTAGACCAAATTTGATTCATTGTTTTGAGCAACTTTTATGACGAAAACATAATTAAGAAGCACGAAGAAATAAGGTCACCTTATCTCGTAGTTTCATATGATGTCCCGTTTGCCTATATCATTTCATTAAACCTGTTATCAAGCAGAGTTCCAGTGTTCTTGCATGAAATAACAGAATACAGTTTGATCTTACATTCATGATTCATCCTTAATGTGTATCGGCAAAGTAAATTAAATCTTATTAAATATTTATTTTTACCTCATTTCATTTAAATATTTGAACTTGCATTCATCTGCTATGCAACTGACGCGCTCTCCACACCATGATTCAATGGAAAACATGAGTTTTGTACTATATGATTTTCTGCTTCATAACCCTTGAAGAGGTTAATGAATCAGTTCCCTGTCTATTACTGAATATTGATATCAAAATACTTGACATCTATTTTCTATTGAATAATGTTTAAGTTCTGATCAAGATGTTTTGCAAAGCAAATAAACCGATTATGATCTTATTAGAATCTATGAATATAATGTTGATGAGTAACCACTTCTTTTCATTCTAAAGAGGTTCTTAGTGCTCTATTTTTTAAAGTCTCCCATATAACACGTCTTCTCTTACTTTTTCAGAAAATTGAGTTACAAGTCTCCAGCCAACGAGTTAACATATGCCTAAAGTTACTGGGTTCGGCCGAACCCGTAACACGTACTGTGGCTCCGTCCCTTCATATATGCCTTTGCCTTGGAAACATAAGCGTTTAAAAGCGGATAGGAGTACCAGTACTCAAGTACTGAAGGGAACAATGGAAGATTTGCATAAAGAGATGCAACGACATCAAAAGTGCTTCTATGGTTAAATCTGAGTAGTGTGAAGGATCCATGGTTTGTCTATCAACGATAATATATGACATTTGTGTGCAGAAGCTTTAACTATAGTTTTCTTTTTTTGATTTCAGCATATTTCAAAATATGAATCATGTGAACCATGTTATACAATGCAATATATTGGAAGTGATGGGAATTAGGGGTGTCAATGGTTCGGTTCGGCCGGTTATTTTATAAAATTTGTATCATACCAATTTTTCGGTTATTCTATCATATATAACCAAAATTAGACTTTTCGAAACTATCTCAATCACTTCGGTTTCTCTTCGGTATCGGTACGGTTCGGTAAATATTCGGTAATTTTTTAAAATTTCATGTAAAAATCACTATTAAAAGTAGATTGCAATAACATACGTACTTTTGTGAGACTTAGCGCAACTCTCTAGACATTTTTACAGTTTGGTAAAGGTGATGAATTAGGAAAATATAAAAGATGGCTAGAGTATAGATCCATCAACTATTCTACATCAGCGTAAAAGAAACCAAGCAAATACAAAGAAAGTATAAATCACACGAGTGGAAAGACATTAATTGAGCTGCGATTCAAGAATAAAATCTATAAAAGATTAAATATTCAAAAAAATAAATCTAAATTATACGAAAGGAAACATATTGAATACATTATAATTTATTACTCGTAATCTCTATAATACCTTGTGTCTTGCTAGTGAATATGCTAGAAATAATTTAATTTCAATAGGAGTAGCATAATAGGTTTGGAATTAGGATTTTGAGTTTAATTACTTGTTGGCTTGTAACTATTTCATAATGAAAATGCCCCAAAAAAATTTAATACTTTATTACTTTTAAACTTAATATATAAATATATTTTTCATATTGTAAATTTATTCGGTATGGTTCGGTATTTTTTCGGTTTATTTTTATAAAATAAAAATATACCCTAATTATCGGTATGGTTATAGATTTATATAAAAACCTACGATTCTATTAAAAGAAACCTAAAAATCGGTTCGATACGGTACGATTCGATCAATTTAATCGGTATTTAAATATCCGTTGACACCCCTAATGGGAATATAAACTTCGTATATGCCGTTGATTTGGAATGACAAAGGCTCACTACTAAACTGGTCAAATAATGGACAAAATGTAATTGTGTTGTGCTTGAGGAATTTCTAAGTAAGGAATTCTGTTGACCCGAGGGAAGGTGTTAGGCACCCTCGAATCCCGTGGTTCTAGCACGGTCGCTTAAATTGTTATAATGGCTAAATATCCTATTTAAATACATGTTGTGACTTATGTGCTTTTATTAAGTTTAAAACCGCTTTTATTATTAACATTTATTTTTATAGAATTGCAACGTCATGAAAATGCATCTCGAACCACGTCACAATCAATGCACCCGTAGTTGTTAACACATTTCGACTCCGTTGAGATTTGGATTCGGGTCACATCAATGTGCACCCGAGTTTAAGAATGTAATTTAATTAAGCCGTGCCTAAAAAGCCTAACGCGTTATTATTTTTTTTGGGGAAAAAGGCCATGAAATTTACTAAACGACCTGTCCTGAATTCTAAATATTTATTATGTTTAGTTATTGAGGGCCCCGCAATTTATATTTTCATTTGGCGAGGCTCGGCTCTATTTTTAGAAAGGATATCCTAAAGCGTCTACATTTCTATTACATTTGTCTCTAATAAAATGAAAGAAAGAGGATTATGTGCTAATTACATGCTTGACCAGCTTCGGATCCTTACTTGATTATCTGATTTTATGAGGCGTGAGTTATTTTGTGCCTTATTTCATGGATGAGCATGTTGTTAAATTGTCAGGGGGAATTAATATACAAGATTAATAGAACTGTTAAAAGCTTATGATAAATGTTCTTCAGATCCGGGTTTGAAACTCGCTTATTTAAACCAAATCAGTGGAATTAACTTATCGAAAACTATTACTAATAGAGTTTGAACAGGATCCTGTGAACTATCTACAAAGATTCAATAAAACTAAATATCATATCTGGCAAGCTTAAGGCATTCTTTTCTATACATGCAAAATATTAGTTGAAAAGTTACCTAATTATCTGTGTGTTAAAACACTCATCCATTCCTCATTAGACAACCCATTAAGCAAACGAAATCACAATTTAGGATGGACTAAGCTGTGATTAAGTACAAGGCTACCTAACGTGTTTCTTTATTGAATTGCAAACTAAACAAATTACACAGATCTTAATAACATTCGTAAAAACTGTAACTGCAGAAAACGAATGATTAAACTCCTGCATATCTTTTGATTTCATGCTTTCATTGTTACATCAGATGCAAAATCTTAGTATGTACCTGGATATTGGATACAGCAGAAGAAGCAAGGGGTCAGTAGGACAATAGAAGCAACACCAAACAGCAGCAGTAACAGCAGGTACAAATAGGACAGCTCCCAGTGCAAGATACAGTTAGAACCGATAAAAATGGCAGAAAGGCAGCAGCAGACAATGCAGTAGGAAACAGAAATCCAGACAATCCAATTCCAAGGGAATCAACCAAGGCAACCCAAACTAACACACTTTAGCTGATACTTGAAAGAAAGGAAAACTGACTGAATAGGCTGAGCAGGCTAAGAATTGAACAAAAGCAGGAAGAAAACCAGTTTCTGATTTCTGTATCTTTATCCCTTTTACTATCTATTTCTTTTCAAAATCCAATGTCCAATTTCAGTCTTGAAATCTATTTTTGGCTATCCAAAAGAATTCTTTTCCAGTTTTTCTATTTTTCAGAACTCCACTCTCCTAAAAATGTTCCCTCTCAATTCACTCTGTTCTTATCAATGTCTGTCTGTGTGTGTATATCCAAAAAATCCCCCTTAAACTGATGGAAGTTCCTGCTTTTATCAACCTAAAATCAAACCTTTAACAACCTGTTTAGACCATCACAACACCCCTCCCATGTGCTGTCCTATTTTCAGATTCCACTTAGCTAATTAAGTATAGACAAACCCCATGATATTCCCTGGCAGACTTACTTTTGAGTAATGTTTATTATTTCTTAAACTAAAGCAGAGTACGGGCAGCAGGGGTGTGTCCTGACAGCACATGTTGTCCATTACTTTGTAATGCACATGCTGCCTAAGGCTGAGAGATGAGTAAACAATGCTATTAAAATCTGAAACCTAGCTAATAAATCAATCCTTTAAATGTCTTTCTGATTTGGCTAAACAAATTAATACCGAGTGGCAACAACACTAATCTGATTCAACAATGCTTCAGTAAATTACGAAAGCCTGAGTCAAATTGCTACCATTCTAACATGAAACCAATTGAAGACGTATATCGATTCGACTATACTAGTTAAAACACAATCGAAGCCAAAATCAGACATTTAACAGTATCGAACACATGACTCGAATCATACTGACCGAGCAGAATTGTACTGGGGAATCAATTGATCAATCAAATTTGAGGTTCGACTAATTGCACAGCACACACATATACACATTATCAGTAAAAATAGAAGAGGGACTCAATCAAACACAGAGGTTCAGGTAAGGTGGACAATCAACAGTTGATAAAAATTCAAAGACACAAATTACACAAGACATTCAGCCATACGAACAGACCTTTAAACCACACACGTACTGAATAACAAAGAGAAAACAAACTTACCTTAAAAACTTTGAAAACAGAGAAAATCAACTCGTGTTTGAACAGACCCTTCTCAAGGTTGAACGGAATTTAATCAAAGTGTTTCTCAAATGAGAAACACTTCGATTAAAGTCCATTAGACCCTAATCTCTTGGTTCGAACAGGCACGGAACAGGCACGAGGAAACCTAGGGTTCTAGAGGGCAGATTTGGGTTTTGGGCTTTCTTGGTTAGATTCGGACCAAACCAAGCATGGTTTGGTCACGAGGGGGGTCCGGGGACTATCTGGTATGAAACTGGGGTGCATCGGTGTAGATCGAGTTTTGCTCGAATCTTCAAATGAAGATTCGAGAACCTAGGGGATGATTCGAACTAAACGGCCAACAGATCGATGTTCAGGGTGGTGAGGGGGTTCTATGGTGTTCAGGTGGAGGTCACCGGCGTTCATGCCGCCGGGTTTCTGGTGAAGGGAGATGGGGGCGGCTCTAGGTTTCCGGGGTTCTTGTGAAGATGATGAAAGCTGGGGTATTGGATAGGGGGGCAGGGTACGAGTGGGAGCTTATATTGGAGTGGATGAACGGATCCTGGCCGTCGGATGAGACACGATGAAGGGCCAGGATCCTTCAACTAATAGGAAACGGTGTCGTTTCAAAACTAGAGGGGGTTGGGTCGGTCCGGGTGGAATGGGTAGGGTTCATCAGTGGGTTATGGGGAAGTGATCTTGGCCGTTGATCAATCTGAGATCAACGGCCCAGATCAGACTGGATTAAAACGGCGTCGTTTGGACGTTCTTAAAGTAGGCTGGTCTGGACCGGGGCAAGCACGGGTTTTGGGCTGAGTTGTTTGGGCCAATTTATTTAAAATTGGACTGGCCCAAGTCCGAGAATTCTTTCTTCTCTTTTATTATTTTTTTTCTTTTGAATTAATTTACCAAATAATACCATATAAAACCATAAACAACATTTTACATACAATTGACATTAATTATACTAACATCACTTAATGACAGAAATAAAAATGAAAGATGCACATTTTTTATTTATTTATTTTAAAAATAAACACGGACGGGATTACAGATAACTAACGAATATGCCACACAAAATCCAAAACCTGTACAGCAGGACCATTTGTCACATTTTTTTTATTTCTTTTGGAGCGATTGTCGCGCGAAACAAAAATCACGTGCTCACAGCTGCCCCTCTTTGTTCGGAAACACGAAGAGTTTTCGTGCAAAGATAAAGTGAGCGGGTATGAGCAATTTTTGCCTATGGACTACTCCGTGTGAAGCATGTTTTGAAAGTTTTGACCGAATCTTGCTTCAAAGATTTCTTACATATCCTGGGCTAAACAGGAATCAGGTCAATGTAGTTCGGGAAATTTTGGTAGCTGGGACTACCATGGGATTGCAATGCTTGCCGTTACTGCTGTTGCTGTTGTCACCGTTGCTTTACTGACCGCCTTATTACAACCAAAGGAAAATTGAAACTGAACTAAATACTTATATGCATGTCAACTGCTAGTTACAAGATCCCTATCTATGATTCTTTTGCGACTTGATCTTGGGTCTCAGCTGATTTTGCTTGTAGACTTCGATCCGAATCTTGATGCTTGCGAGTTGTAGGTGATTGCTTACTCTGGGATACTCAGTGAGACGTAACTGGCAGAGTTCAGGACCTTAATCAAATGTTGGAGTCGATCCGCCTTCCATTTACTCCGATATCTCGGGACATCTTCTTTTTGTCTTTTTCTTCTTTGATTCTGAGTTGAGACTCATCTCGTGGGTCATTTCGATCCGTGTGGCTCGAGGTTAGACCTGCGGGAGAAAACAAACAAACGAACGAAATTTTCTGCCCCAGTTTCACTAGGAAAATTCCGTGAATTATTCGCCAGGAAGTTCATAAAACTGATGAAAGAGGATATGCATGCTCAGTTCAGGGTTGAGGCCCTAAACCGACTAGCTGGGGAGAAGTTCGATTTTAGAGTTGAAACTCTAATACTGACCAACTGGGGGGAAAGTTCAGTTTAGGGTTCAAAACCCTAAGGCTGATCAAAGGAAAAATTCAGTTTAGGGTTTAAAACCCTAATGCTGACTAAAGGAAAAATTCAGTTTAGGGTTTAAAACCCTAATGCTGACTAATGGAAAAATTCAGTTTAGGGTTTAAAACCCTAATGCCGATTTAAAGGAAAAAGTTCAGTTTAGGGTTTAAAACCCTAATGCTAATTAAAGGAAAAAGTTCAGTTTAGGGTTTAAAACCCTAATGCTGGCTGAATGGAAAAAATTCAGTTTAGGGTTTAAAACCCTAATGTTGACTAAAGGAAAAATTCAGTTTAGGGTTTAAAACCCTAATGCTGACTGCATGGAAAAGCTCAGTTTAGGGTTTAAAACCCTAATGCTGGCTGAATGGAAAAAAGTTGAGTTTAAGGTTTAAAACCCTAATGCTGACTAAAGGAAAAATTCAGTTTAGGGTTTAAAACCCTAATGCTGACTGCATGGAAAAGCTCAGTTTAGGGTTTAAAACCCTAATGCTGGCTGAATGGAAAAAAGTTCAGTTTAGGGTTTAAAACCCTAATGCTGACTGCATGGAAAAGCTCAGTTTAGGGTTTAAAACCCTAATGCTGGCTGAATGGAAAAAATTCAGTTTAGGGTTTAAAACCCTAATGCTGACTAAAGGAAAAATTCAGTTTAGGGTTTAAAACCCTAATGCTGACTGAATGGAAAAATTCAGTTTAGGGTTTAAAACCCTAATGCTTACTAAAGGAAAAATTCAGTTTAGGGTTTAAAACCCTAATGCTGACTGCATGGAAAAGCTCAGTTTAGGGTTTAAAACCCTAATGCTGACTGAATGGAAAAAAGTTCAGTTTAGGGTTTAAAACCCTAATGCTGACTAAAGGAAAAATTCAGTTTAGGGTTTAAAACCCTAATGCTGACTGCATGGAAAAGCTCAGTTTAGGGTTTAAAACCCTAATGCTGGCTGAATGGAAAAAATTCAGTTTAGGGTTTAAAACCCTAATGCTGACTAAAGGAAAAATTCAGTTTAGGGTTTAAAACCCTAATGCTGACTGCATGGAAAAACTCAGTTTAGGGTTTAAAACCCTAATGCTGGCTGAATGGAAAAAATTCAGTTTAGGGTTTAAAACCCTAATGCTGACTGGTTGGGGGTAAAGTTCGAGAATGCTAGCTAACCCTTTTTTTTTTGGATTTTATTGTTTTAGTAGAAGATAAAAGGGAGTCTCGTGGAAACTTACCTTTCGAGTGAGTTCCTTATTGCCAAGATATTTCTTGTACCCATGTACCTTCTTCTTTGGGCGACACCTGCTTCTTGCACGGTTGTCTTGGATTATACCTGTTTCAACTTTTCAGACAAAGAACAATTGTTAGTTTGGAAATGACGGTCGGTTCGGTGACCTTGATCGTTCCCAGTTGCTTTGTTGCGTCCTCATTTCTGTTGCGAAATCCCGCCATTGATTTGATTCAAATGGCGAAACCCTTTAGACTGCTCAGGCTTGTATTTCCAGATTCTGTGATGATTTGCCTCGTAAGGCTCTTTTTTTCTTTTCTCTCTTTTTTGTCCCGTTTTGCTTGGAGGTTCTTAACGGGGATTTTATTGGAGGTATTCTGCGGGGATTTGTACAAAAGAAAACTCTGTGGGGGAATATTTACAAAGTGGATTCTTTGTGTGGATTTTTGTACAATGGGGCATGCTGGGGATTTGTTTCGAAGCGGGCTTTCTAGGATTTGTTGGGGTAAGCTTGTTGGGGAATTTTTACAAAGGGACTCGCTGGGGACGTGCTGGGGAAATTCCAACGGGGATTTTTTTCTTTTTTTCTTTTTATATATATATATATATATATATATATATATATATCAGGGAGACTCTGTGGGGGATTGTACAAGGGGAGACTCTGTGGGGATTTGTCCGAAGCGGTCTTGCTGGGGAAGTTTCTCTCTTTTCTCTTTACTTCGAACGTCGTCAAACATCATGATTCTTCAGGTTTAGACAAACGTACCAACGAAACGAGGTGTTTTCCTTCATGAAACGGAATTCCGTGCAAACAAAACTGCCACCTGTCCTTTCTGGTATATCTAGAACATGGGGTTAAACATGAAAGAGATTCGAAGAGAAAACAAAGAAAAGAAAAGACAAATTTCAGAAAAAGAGTATCTCCTTCGGGACGAGAAAGACTTATCTGAGGAAGACAATGCTGGCTTTAAATGGACATGACATGCTTTTTGGACTGGACGCCTGACCTTCCATGAATTTGCGTTTCCCTGAACCAAAATGGATCTGTGATTCCAAACCGGTGGAACTTTGCCGAGACCTTCTTAGATGGAGACATTCCTTCGGCCAACAGCGCCCTTTGCGGGTTTTCGCCGGCTGACCTCTCTCATTTCTCTTCCTGTCATCGCTTGATAGCACTCTTTGTGAGTTTTTACTAAACAAGCTCTCTCATTTCGGTCTCTCTACTCCCGTCGCCTCGCGGTGCCCGAAGGTTTTCACCGACGAGACTCTCTCATTTTATCTCTCTCAATTCAGAGTGTGCCGGTCTCCATTTGTGACGCTTATTGGCTTCCCACGATCTTTGGTAATTGATTTGAAGGCTTGTGCTTGGTAAAGAGATGTAGATGATGCTAACTTCTAAACTACTCGACGTGCCCCGGTTTCAATTTCAGGGTGAATGAGATTTTATTGTTGGTGTGACTGAACCTCGGGGAGAGGCTGCCTACGTATCCTTTCGGAATCAAGTCAAACGTAGTTCAGGCCTCAATCAATGTTTTGTTTTTTTTTTGTTTTTTTTGTAAGCGGCTCAAAGGTTTGTAGAGAGAATTGGGCAGTGTTTGGGGAGTAGTGGGGAATAAAACCTTCATCATTTCAAATGTGTCAAGACTATTGGAGTATAATTCAGACGTAGTATCTCTTGACTGCATCCGCATTTACTGCTGTGTCGGGGTCATTTCCTTCGATATCACCTAAATACAATGCTCCTCTCGGCAATATCTTCCTTATGATGTATGGGCCTTTCCAATTTGGAGCAAACTTCCCTTTTGCTTCCTCATGATGCGGCAGAATACGCCTCAGTACCAGCTGACCTACTTCGAAATTCCTGGGTTGGACTTTCTTGTTGTAAGCACGGGCCATTCTTCGTTGGTACAACTGTCCGTGACAAACCGCGGCCATTCGCTTTTCATCAATCAAAGTCAATTGCTCTAACCGAGTCTTGACCCACTCGCTGTCTTCGATTTCTGCTTCGACAATGGTTCGAAGCGAAGGAATTTCTACCTCTGCCGGTATTACAGCCTCGGTCCCATAAACCAGAAGATAAGGAGTCGCTCCTACTGATGTGCGTACCGTAGTGCGATACCCCAACAATGCAAATGGTAACTGCTCATGCCACTGTCGGGAACTTTGGATGGTTTTCCTCAAAATCTTCTTGATGTTTTTGTTTGCCGCTTCCACAGCACCATTGGCCTTTGGCCGATAAGGAGTAGAATTCCTATGCGTTATCTTGAATTGCTCGCATACATCTCCCATCAAGTGACTGTTCAAGTTTGCTGCGTTATCTGTAATGATAGTCGCAGGAATACCGAAACGACAGATAAGATTTGAGTGTACAAAATCCACTACAGCTTTTTTAGTGACCGACTTGAGAGTGACAGCCTCTACCCATTTTGTGAAGTAATCGATGGCAACCAGTATAAACCTGTGTCCATTCGAAGCCTTTGGTTCGATTGGTCCAATGACGTCCATGCCCCAGGCGACAAATGGCCAAGGTGCAGACATGGGATGCAGCTCGATGGGAGGTGCATGAATAAAAACACCATGCACCTAACACTGATGACACTTTCGAACGAAACTAAAGCAGTCCTTTTCCATGGTTATCCAGTAATAACCTGCTCGAAGGATTTTCTTTGCTAAGACATACCCGTTCATGTGAGGTCCGCACACACCTGCGTGTACTTCGTGCATGATTTTCCTCGCTTCCTCGATATCGACACATCTTAGGAGATTGAGGTCCGGGGTCCTCTTATATAACAATTCACCGCTCAGAAAGAAACCACTTGCATGTCGCCTAATGGTCCTCTTTTGATCTCCAGTAGCGTGCTCGGGGTATTCTTGTGTCTTCAGGAACCTCTTGATGTCATGGTACCAAGGCTGCGTATTTGATCCCGCCTCGATTACATTGCAGTAACCGTGTCTTTCCCTGATTTGGATTTCCAAAGGATCGACGTGGGCGTTGCCCGGGTAGGGTAGCATTGAAGCCAAAGTAGCAAGTGCATCTGCCAGTTCATTGTGACACCTCGGGATATACCTGAACTCTATTGATGTAAAGCGCTTGCTGAGGTCCTCCACATGCTGTCGGTATGGGATAAGTTTGACATCCCGAGTTTCCCATTCACCTTGGACTTGTCGGATAATCAGGTCAGAATCTCCCATAATCAGTAAGTCTTCAACATCCTGATCGATTGCCATATGCATGCCCATGATGCAGGCTTCATACTCAGTTGTATTATTTGTGCAAAAGAAACGCAGTCTAGTTGTGGCAGGATAATGCTGACCGGAAGGCGAGATCAAAATTGCCCCAATCCCTACACCTTTGGCATTCACGGCTCCATCAAAGAACATCTTCCAAACATGAGCGTCCTCCGAGACCACCTCTACGGCGTTTACTTCTTCATCTAGAAAGTAGGTACTCAATGGCTGGTATTCCTCATCGACCGGATTTTCGGCCAAATGATCTGCTAGCGCCTGGGCTTTCATTGCCGTGCGAGTGACATAGACTATGTCGAATTCAGTAAGCAAGATTTGCCACTTGGCCAGTCTCCCAGTAGGCATCGGTTTCTGAAATATATACTTCAAAGGATCCAGCCTGCTTATGAGGAAAGTAGTGTGGGCTTGGAGATAATGTCTCAGCTTTTGAGCAACCCACGTCAGAGCGCAACATGTCCTTTCCAGCAGAGTGTATTTGGCCTCGTAGCCGGTGAATTTCTTGCTCAAGTAGTAGATTGCTTGCTCCTTCTTTCCGGTTATGTCGTGTTGCCCGAGGACGCAACCGAAAGAGTTCTCCAAGACTGTCAGATACAAGAAAAGTGGCCTCCCTGGTTCTGGAGGGACCAAGACTGGGGGATTCGAAAGGTATTCTTTGACTTTATCAAAGGCTTCTTGACACTCAGTTGTCCATTTAATCGCCGCATCTTTCCTTAACAGCTTGAATATGGGCTCACACGTGCTTGTCAGCTGGGCAATAAACCGACTGATGTAGTTCAACCTGCCCAACAAACTCATCACGTCTTTCTTTGTTCTCGGGGGAGGCAAATCTCTGATAGATTTTATCTTAGTTGGATCTAGTTCGATACCTCTCCTGCTTACGATGAAGCCCAAAAGTTTGCCCGACGGAACTCCGAAAGCACATTTGGCTGGGTTCAGCTTCAAGTCATACTTCCTTAATCTCTCGAAGAACTTCCTCAGAGTCTTGGATGTGATTATCCTGCGTCCTGGACTTGACTATCACGTCGTCCACGTACACCTCTATTTCCTGATGCATCATGTCATGAAAAATGGCAGTCATGGCCCTCATGTAAGTAGCCCCAGCATTCTTCAAACCAAATGGCATGACCCGATAACAGTAGGTGCCCCAAGGCGTGGTGAAGGCAGTTTTCTCGGCGTCCTCTTCATCCATCAATACCTGATGATACCCAGCGTAACAATCTACGAAAGACTGTATCTCGTGTTTGGCGCAATTATCAACGAGGATGTGGATGTTGGGCAGCGGGAAATTATCTTTAGGACTTGCTCTGTTCAGATCTCGGTAATCTACACATACCCGAGTTTTCCCGTCCTTTTTTGGTACTGGAACCACATTCGCCAACCATGTTGTATATTGGACTACCCGAATCACTCCCGTTTTCAGTTGTTTGGTGATCTCCTCTTTAATCTTGTCACTGACCTCAGTTTTGAACTTTCGTTGCTTTTGTTGAACTGGAGGACAATCAGGATGAATCGGCAATTTATGAACCACTAGATCAACACCTAGTCCCGGCATGTCATCATATGACCAAGCAAACACGTCTTTAAATTCAAAAAGAAGTTGAATTATCGCCTCTCGCGTTTTCTTGTCCGTGTGAATGCTTATCTTGGTCTCCCGGATTTCTTCCGGGGTTCCTAAATTTACCGGTTCAGTGTCATTCAGATTTGGCTTAGGTTTATTCTCGAAATATTCCAACTCTCGGTTTATCTCCCTAAAAGCTTCTTCCGCATCATATTCTGGTTCTGGGTTCATTAATTCGCAGTTAAATAGCTCATTGTGATCTGGGCGTGAAGTCCGCAAGCATGTCATATTTAAAGCCGCATTATTATAACTGAAAAGAAAGATAAAAGGAAAAATAACAAAAATCAGAACAAAAGAAAGAATGGGAAAGCAATGATGATTTTTTTTTTTATTTTTCTTTGGGAAGTTGGAAGACAACAATGTTTACAACTTAGGAATTCAAAACAACAATTGAAAGGAAGAAAACGATCAAGTTATGTCCTGGAGATAACTTGCGACACAGGAAAGGTGGCAGGACAGGTCTACCCGGACTTCCGTCTAGTCGGGAATGGCGTGGCCTCCCAATTTTGAAGTTTGGCGTTCGGTCCCACGTACAGAATCTCAGCAGTGCTTGTGCCTTCACCTGGTTGAACCATGTGAGTCTCGTAGAGCATTTCCCTCATTGCCCCACATATCTTCTCGATTTCCTCAGCCGTGAAGACCTCGTCGTCCTCTTCTTCGGTGTATCTTGGCCTGATGAAGGTTTCATACAAATCCGGCAATGGTTGAGGTAACTTCCAACCCTCATTTCTCCTTTTCTTTGCCCACTCTTTGTCTGCTGGAGTAGGTTTGAAGCCTAGTCCAAAAGGTGTCTTGGTGACTGGCAAGGTAATGGGTTCTGTTATTCCCTGAAGGGTTCGTCCAAGCCCTTTCCCTGGCCTAAATCCGTGCCGGACCATCTCTTTGGCTACCATAACCGAGGCGTTAGACAAGAAAGGCTGGGGGCAGGGTATTCCGTCTTCGTGCTGCTTTGCCAGTACAATCTCGAAAGCTTGATAGACCGTATGTTCGCTCCCTTCTCTCGGTTCAAGATATGGGATGGATGGGTCCCGATAGATAGCATGCTCGTCCTCTCCATGGACCACGATCTCTCGGTCTTCGTACTCGAACTTCATCATCTGGTGAAGGGTGGAAGGCACGGCTCCTGCCGCATGGATCCAAGGTCTGCCGAGGAGGAAATTGTAGGATGTATCCATGTCGAGCACCTGGAAGGTTACTTGAAATTCGACTGGTCCTATGACCAACAACAGGTCTATTTCTCCCATGGTATCTCTCTTGATGCCGTCGAAAGCCCTTACGCAGACATTGTTGGGTCGGATTCTTCCGGTCCCAATTTCCATTCTTTGTAGCGTGGAGAGCGGGCAAATGTCAACACCTGATCCCCCATCCAACATTACCCGCTTGACATAGTAGTCCTCGCATTTAACTGTTAGGTGCAAGGCCTTGTTGTGTGCCGCTCCTTCCGGGGGTAAGTCGTTCCTGTTGAAAGAGATTTGGTTGACGGCGAAGAATCTTTCTGTCATCCGCTCTAGTTGTTCAACCGAGGTTTCAACTGGCACGTATGCTTCATTCAGGGTCTTCAGTAAGATCTTTTGATGCTCGGCCGACCTCATCAACAATGATAGCATGGATACTTGCTCGGGGCAGTTGCGCAGTTGATCTATCACTTCGTAATCCGGCATTTTCATTTGTTGGAAGAACACTTCCGCTTCTTCAACGCTCACAGGCTTCTTTGGTGGGAAGCGCCTTTGTGTGGCGTTGTTCAGCTCTTGGGTATTTGAGTACCTTCCAATGAAAGTATTTTCTGGAAGTTCTCCCATGACCTCTTTACCTTTGTACATTACCAAAGTCTTTTGATAATTCCACGGCACTGTGGACGGGTTGGTCATTGGCTTTTGTGGCACGCGTCCGATAACCACTGGCTCATTCAGCCGAGGTGGTTGAATCGTCCCCCGGACCACATAGGCCCCTTTTGGCACGTACATAGGTTTTGTCTTTTTGATCCCGAAGTTCTGCGTCTTCTCAGCTCGACCTCGTGGTATGTAAAGAACTCCATCCTTTACCGGTACCACTTTCTTCTCCACCTTCTTTTCAGGCTCGCTCTTTATAGCCTTGGCCTTCTCCCCCTTTTCTGGTTTTTGGTCTATCTCAGGCCTTTTCCCCGTGTCGACAATGGCGATTATAGCTTTCAGAGCAGGGTCGAATTCTTTGTCTTCGCAAATCATTCCGATCAGCGGCCCATTATTGTGAGCAGGTAATGGATTGTTAGTTACATTCGGGATCTCCTCGTCCCTTAGCACTATTTTCCCTTGCTCTATCAAATTCTCGACCACTCTTTTCAACGACCAGCAGTCATTTGTATCATGTCCCTCGGCCCCTGAATGATAGGCGCATCTGACTCCAGCTTTGTAAGAAGGTGACGTCGGGTTTTGCCTTGTTTGAGGGATTGGTTGCAAGAAACCCAACTGGACTAGCTTCGGGAACAAAGTAGAGTATGGTTCACCGATGGGCGTGAAAGTCCGCCTTCGAGGTGGCTCCTGAGGTCGGAAGTTATTCTGCGAGGGTTGTGGGTTATAGTGGTTGCGGTAAGGAGGCTGATTTCTGGGAGGTGGAGTTGGGCCTCGGTTGGCTTGTTGCGGCGGATGGGTATAAGGTTGGGCATTCATGACCATATAGGGTTGATGAGCATATGCCAGATTTGAGTGGGGGTAGTAGTGTTGTGGGGTTCTTTCCGGGAAACGAGGTCTGGGATGACGATATTCCATTGCTTCCGAAGCTGCCATGGTCGTTTCTTCCTTTTTCTTCCCTCTTGCTATTCCTTCGGACCCGCTTTGGACGGCTTGGGAGGTCGCCCTTATGGCTACTTGACTCAGAATCCTACCTGTTTTCAAACCACTCTCCACCATCTCTTCAATCTTAATCGCTTCCGCGAATGGCTTTCCCATGGCTGACATCATGTTTTGGAAATAGTCAGACTCTTAAGCCTGGAGAAAGGTAGTGACCATTTCCACTTCATCCATGGGAGGCTTCACCCTCGACGCCTGCTCACGCCACTTAATAGCATATTCTCTGAAGCTTTCTGAAGGTTTCTTCTTCAAATTCGACAGAGAATTTCGGTCTGGTGCAATGTCGATGTTATACTGGAATTGTTTCACAAAATCTCTGGCGAGATCATCCCATATATGCCATCGGGACATTTCCTGGTCCATATACCATTCCGAGGCTATCCCTACTAGACTTTCCCCAAAATATGCCATTAGCAGTTCTTCTTTTCCGCCGGCTCCCCGCAATTGGTTGCAGTATTTCTTAAGATGTGCAATGGGGTCATCGTGCCCATCGTATTTCTCAAACTTTGGGGTCTTGAAACCCGCTGGCAGGTGCACGTGAGGGAACATGCATAGGTCGGCGTAAGAGACGCTCTTCTGTCCGCTCAATCCTTGCATATTCTTCAAACTTTGTTCAAGGCTTCTCATTCTCTTGGCAATCTCATTTTGTTCTGCAATTCTGGGGTTCTGATCCTGCCCGGGTGCAAGCTCGCACTGAGGCGGTAGAGGATTAGTGCTGGTAGCGAACCTAGTTGGTTCCATTGAGAACGATGGTGCTTGGAATGTAAAAGAGGATGAGTCAAAGCTTGGCTTGTACGTGGTAGGCTGTGCCGTAATCGGGCAAGGCGATGCAGTAAAGATGTTCATGCTTGCATCAGTGGATGACATTCGGGGATGAGGCTCAGAAGGCGATCCAGCAGAGAAGGCTGAGGTGGCTGGGTACCCGAATGGGGTAGCAGGATAATTTATGGGGACATTAGAAGTCCCACTTGACCTGGAGAATAATTCAGGGAATCCGGGGACGACACTTGGCGGCTCTTTCCCATTATTCCAGTCGTTCAGCATTTCCAACATGCGGAGCCGTAAGATTATATTTTCCTCCGCAGTTGCGGATTCGGGCGTGAGGACGGCTGAGATCGAGCTCTCCTCGGAAACAGGGATTGTTTGCAACGGAATCTCGGAAGACATTTCCACACTTCCTTTTGACCTAGTGAAGTAAGTGTGAGTACTGCTTCTGGTCCTAACAACAGGTAGTTGAACACTTCCCCTTGACCTCGTGAAGTATGAGTGTGAGGCCAGACTTTCACCAAACCAACCGTCTTTTCCAACAAAACCTGGAGAGATACTCAACGACAAACGCACGGTTAATTTGAAACAAGATAACAGATAGGCAACCTCACGTTGAGCATGATGCACCTACCCAGTTAAGTGAATTCTACATGTTTGCGACGAAAGCATGCGTCATTCCGGCATTCCCTTTTCCGGCATTCCCTTTTTAGGCATTCCCTTTTTTTCTTTCTTTTTTTTTTCTTTTTTTTTTGCGGTAAAAATGCGACCGGATCCGATGAGGATTGCCTACGTATCACGACGCCACGTGAATCAGATCGTTACGTAGTTCAAAACACAAATGAAAGAAACACACCTTTTATTATTGAAATGGTCTATTACAAACTACATTTTGCAAAAGAAAGAGCAAATTTTGAAAATAAACCCAGATTAAAAATCACCCTGATGGGAAAACAGGCAGAAAATGCTAAGATACAGACTTGACTTATGAGTGCATTATGGTTTTGAAAATTGGTGTCCGCGGGGCATCGTTCGGCCTCGCTGCGGTCCTAGGTGTGAGATCCCTCTCAAGTTGCTCCAGCTCATGCATGGTCTGTTTGACATAACTCATCACTGCTGAGAGGACGGTAACGCTGGTCATGTTCTCACATTGTAGACACCGTCTGGTGATGGCATGGGCAATGGCCCTGATCTTATCTCTGGTTTGCTTTTTCTCTATGAGTAGGCGTTTTATCTGATCACTACACGTCTTGAATACCTGAGCATCCTGTGTATGTTGATTCTTCAGTTGCCGTACTTCTAACTTCATCTGGGCCAATAAGTCGTACCAGTATCTGCTCTCAATTTGGAAATCCTTAGCCTGATTAACTGCTTTGGTCTCAAGTATAGCCATCTCTCTCTTCATTTTGGCAACAGTTTTCTCGTGGTCGCGTTTCGATTGATTCAAGTATCGGCGATGCTTCTCTACTTTTACTCCCCACTGTGCCTTGAGCTTCGCCATATTCCCGATTCTTCTAAACCATCTCGCCATTCTGCGACTTCTCTTCTCAAACCCTTAATCAATTGTTGGTTTGATCGACTTCTGGGCTGTTCATCAAGAGACAATCTCAATTTTTGGATTTGGGCCTTAAGTTCTTCATTCTCTCGGACCAATTTATTCTTTTCGCTTCGATCCGCCGCGATTTGCATGCTGTTACTGAGTTTCAGATTGTCAATTTGTAGCTTCAAATCACTGATCTCGGCCCGATACCCCTTTTCTTTTGCTAACCAGTTCCATTGCCCTTGGGATGATTCCACAAAATCTTTGAGATGCGGTCTCTTAGCCGGTCTTTCACAAGACAGGTCGCCCCTGAACCAAGCGTGATATCCTGGGGCAACTTCCCCTTTTGCTATATCCATTACACAAGTGCTTGCCGTCAGATGTTGGCACTCACTCCAGATTTGGCGAACTTCTTCTTCGGGGAAACGACCATCTGGACTGATCTCAATCACTTGGGTACTCAGATTTTCATCTTTCGGCACCACTTGATACCTCCCAAGTTGCCTCAAAACCCGATATGGTGCGTAGGGTTGGATGCTTTTAAGTCTCATCAACAGAAAGTGGGGCCTGGTTGCTGGCATGTATATGATTTCCTCAACAGGCGACCATCCGAGCGTCCACTGGATTTGGCTAGCAGTGAGAGTTCGGAAAAATGAGGTCCATGATGTGACGCCCTCAGGTAGATTGAAACCTTTGACTCTAGTGTAGAATTCTCCAATGCAAGTCTTCTCAGGCGAACCGTAACCCAAGAGCGGAGAGCGGCGGCATAAGTGATCGGTCATCCATATTTGCAACAGTAGGTTACATCCTTCGAAAAAGTCGCCCCTGGCTCGACAAGCAGTGAGAGCCCGGAAAATGTCAGCCATAATCATAGGCGCTAGAGTACTCTTATCTTGGGTGAGCAAAGTACTGACAACCCCAGTTATTTTTAGATCGATGTTGCCGTCCTTCCTCGGGAACACTATAAGACCTAAGAAGGCCGTCATGAAAGCTAACTGCCTGTGTTCGTCCCACTTTTGTCGGTTGCCTTTACTACACAATTTGAAATCCGGCTTATTGAACCCGCCCTCATGACCATATCTAGCATACATGAGATGGAGACTACAGAAACCTTTGGCAAGATCTGGATGGTGAAATGTTCGGGGTATTTTCAGAAAATCCAGAAACCGGTGTACCGTGACGGCCCTAGGTGCAATCAAGTATTTGAACCTTAATGGAGCTTCATCACCCCCAATGTATCCCGCTATTTCCTCCAACGTCGGGGTGAGTTCGAAGTCTGAAAAATGAAATACATTGTGCGCCGAATCCCAGTAAGTGACCAATGATCTGATAATATCGCCCCGAGGCTGAATGTCTAGTAAATCCGGGAGATTTTTCAGATATTTCCTCACTTTGCCTTGCCCCTCCTTGCCTAAGTCGTTCCACCATAATCGCAACTCAAAAGGGATCTTGGTCATTATTGAAAACGGTTCGTTTTGTATCGTGCTCATCCTGCACATTTATTTAGGGTGATAAACTTTATTAGACTCAAAAATTAAAATTATCTAGATTTTCTTTTTTTTTTTTTGCAAAAACGGGAGGTTGGACCCGCCAAGGGTTGCCTACGTATCTCACCCCGTGCGAGAATCAAACCGGCGTAGTTCGGTCAGATCAAAATAGGGGAAACAAAATAAAGCCCTTTAAAGAGAAGAAGAATGACTGGTTTTTTTTTTGAAATTTTGTTATATGTTTTTTTTTTCAATTTATTATTAGAAAGAGACCAAGGAAATATTTACACATTTTAAAGTTTTTTTTTTTGAAATTTCGAAAATCTTTTAAAGAGGTGCTACAAATGAAACAAAAAAAAATTTATTATATATTTTTTTTGATTTTTTTTTTGATTTATATTTGATTTTGAAAGTGATTAAAAGGGATAGTCAAACTGAAAAACAAGCTCCTTTTTTTTTTTATCATTTTTATATATTTTAGAAAATTCCGGTTAGGTTTAACATTACTCGAAAATGGTTTTTTTTTCAAAAGAATAAGTAATTATCTCCCTACCCTGCTATTCTTTTTTTTGAAAATTTTTCGGAAACCGGTCAACATGCAGATCTGAAACAAATAGATGCGCAAAACAAACAGGATGCAGCAGGATGGTCTTTTCATTCCAGGTTGCCTGTCCTAGACGGACCCAACCCCTGTGTTGAGTCCCCTATGTCAAATGCAACATGATGCAGATAAGCGTTCCTACTAGGGATCCGGCATGAGGTTTCGTTATACTAAGTTTATAACCTGGGTAGATGTTCTAGACTGTGTACCCGAGCGGACAACTCGGGTCGAGGAGGGGCAACTTACCGGGAACCAAAAGGTCGTCCGGCTTCGTAACTTATCCGTCCTCTTTCTTATTTCAGGTATCGACACTAACAGAATAGGGAGCCTCGACCAGCGAGCTTCTCCCCGGAGGTGAAGAGAGAAGGGTTCGACACAGTTTATATACAGTTCAGATAATATCAAAGCGGTAAAAGACAACATTTAGCACGTTATGTAAAAACATGTAATAACTATCAGATAATAAAGCCAAATATAACAATTATTCTAAGCTCGAATTCTTGAACCCTGAACCAGTGGTTCTGGGTTAATTTTCCCTAGCAGAGTCGCCAGAGCTGTCACACCTCCTTTTTGCGCGCCCGGCCCCGAAGGGTTAAATGCGCGAGGGGAGTTTTTCCAATTTAAGTGACAATATTCGAAATGGGATTATTTATTTAATTCAGAGTCGCCACTTGGGAAAGGTTTGGCTTTTGGTGTCCCAAGTCACCGGTTTATCTCGAATCCCAAATCGAGGAAATTTTCGACTTTTCCAAATGAAGTCTGCGAACCAGAAATTCTAAGTAAGGAATTCTGTTGACCCGAGGGAAGGTGTTAGGCACCCTCGAATCCCGTGGTTCTAGCACGGTCGCTTAAATTGTTATAATGGCTAAATATCGGATTTAAATACATGTTGTGACTTATGTGCTTTTATTAAGTTTAAAACCGCTTTTATTATTATCATTTATTTTTATAGAATTGCAACGTCATGAAAATGCATCTCGAACCACGTCACAATCAATGCACCCGTAGTTGTTAACACATTTCGACTCCGTTGAGATTTGGATTCGGGTCACATCAATGTGCACCCGAGTTTAAGAATGTAATTTAATTAAGCCGTGCCTAAAAAGCCTAACGCGTTATTATTTTTTTTTTGGGAAAAAGGCCATGAAATTTACTAAACGGCCTGTCCTGAATTCTAAATATTTATTATGTTTAGTTATTGAGGGCCCCGCAATTTATATTTTCATTTGGCGAGGCGAGGCTCTATTTTTAGAAAGGATATCCTAAAGCGTCTACATTTCTATTACATTTGTCTCTAATAAAATGAAAGAAAGAGGATTATGTGCTAATTACATGCTTGACCAGCTTCGGATCCTTACTTGATTATCTGATTTTATGAGGCGTGAGTTATTTTGTGCCTTATTTCATGGATGAGCATGTTGTTAAATTGTCAGGGGGAATTAATATACAAGATTAATAGAACTGTTAAAAGCTTATGATAAATGTTCTTCAAATCCGGGTTTGAAACTCGCTTATTTAAACCAAATCAGTGGAATTAACTTATCGGAAACTATTACTAATAGAGTTTGAACAGGATCCTGTGAACTATCTACAAAGATTCAATAAAACTAAATATCATATCTGGCAAGCTTAAGGCATTCTTTTCTATACATGCAGAATATTAGTTGAAAAGTTACTTAATTATCTGTGTGTTAAAACACTCATCCATTCCTCATTAGACAACCCATTAAGCAAACGAAATCACAATTTAGGATGGACTAAGCTGTGATTAAGTACAAGGCTACCTAACGTGTTTCTTTATTGAATTGCAAACTAAACAAATTACACATATCTTAATAACATTCGTAAAAACTGTAACTGCAGAAAACGAATGATTAAACTCCTGCATATCTTTTGATTTCATGCTTTCATTGTTACATCAGATGAAAAGTCTTAGTATGTACCTGGATATTGGATACAACAGAAGAAGCAAGGGGTCAGTAGGACAATAGAAGCAACACCAAACAGCAGCAGTAACAGCAGGTACAAATAGGACAGCTCCCAGTGCAAGATACAGTTAGAACCGATAAAAATGGCAGAAAGGCAGCAGCAGACAATGCAGTAGGAAACAGAAATCCAGACAATCCAATTCCAAGGGAATCAACCAAGGCAAACCAAACTAACACACTTTAGCTGATACTTGAAAAAAAGGAAAACTGACTGAATAGGCTGAGCAGGCTAAGAATTGAACAAAAGCAGGAAGAAAACCAGTTTCTGATTTCTGTATCTTTATCCCTCTTACTATCTATTTCTTTTCAAAATCCAATGTCCAATTTCAGTCTTGAAATCTATTTTTGGCTATCCAAAAGAATTCTTTTCCAGTTTTTCTGTTTTTCAGAACTCCACTCTCCTAAAAATGTTCCCTCTCAATTCACTCTGTTCTTATCAATGTCTGTCTGTGTGTGTATATCCAAAAAATCCCCCTTAAACTGATGGAAGTTCCTGCTTTTATCAACCTAAAATCAAACCTTTAACAGCCTGTTTAGACCATCACAACACCCCTCCCATGTGCTGTCCTATTTTCAGATTCCACTTAGCTAATTAAGTATAGACAAACCCCATGATATTCCCTGGCAGACTTACTTTTGAGTAATGTTTATTATTTCTGAAACTAAAGCAGAGTACGGACAGCATGAGTGTGTCCTGACAACACATGTTGTCCATTACTTTGTAATGCACATGCTGCCTAAGGCTGAGAGATGAGTAAACAATGCTATTAAAATCTGAAACCTAGCTAATAAATCAATCCTTTAAATGTCTTTCTGATTTGGCTAAACAAATTAATACCGAGTGGCAACAACACTAATCTGATTCAACAATGCTTCAGTAAATTACAAAAGCCTGAGTCAAATTGCTACCATTCTAACATGAAACCAATTGACGACGTATATCGATTCGACTATACTAGTTAAAACACATACAATCGAAGCCAAAATCAGACATTTAACAGTATCGAACACATGACTCGAATCATACTGACCGAGCAGAATTGTACTGGGGAATCAGTTGATCAGTCAAATTTGAGGTTCGACTAATTGCACAGCACACACATATACACATTATCAGTAAAAATAGAAGAGGGACTCAATCAAACACAGAGGTTCAGGTAAGGTGGACAATCAACAGTTGATAAAAACTCAAAGACACAAATTACACAAGACATTCAGCCATACGAACAGACCTTTAAACCACACACGTACTGAATAACAAAGAGAAAACAAACTTACCTTAAAAACTTTGAAAACAGAGAAAATCAACTCGTGTTTGAACAGACCCTTCTCAAGGTTGAACGGAATTTAATCGAAGTGTTTCTCAAATGAGAAACACTTCGATTAAAGTCCATTAGACCCTAATCTCTTGGTTCGAACAGGCACGGAACAGGCACGAGGAAACCTAGGGTTCTAGAGGGCAGATTTGGGTTTTGGGCTTTCTTGGTTAGATTCGGACCAAACCAAGCATGGTTTGGTCACGAGGGGGTCCGGGGACTATCTGGTATGAAACTGGGGTGCATCGGTGTAGATCGAGTTTTGCTCGAATCTTCAAATGAAGATTCGAGAACCTAGGGGATGATTCGAACTAAACGGCCAACAGATCGATGTTCAGGGTGGTGAGGGGGTTCTATGGTGTTCAGGTGGAGGTCACCGGCGTTCATGCCGCCGGGTTTCTGGTGAAGGGAGATGGGGGCGGCTCTAGGTTTCCGGGGTTCTTGTGAAGATGATGAAAGCTGGGGTATTGGATAGGGGGCAGGGTACGAGTGGGAGCTTATATATGGAGTGGATGAACGGATCCTGGCCGTCGGATGAGACACGATGAAGGGCCAGGATCCTTCAACTAATAGGAAACAGTGTCGTTTCAAAACTAGAGGGGGTTGGGTCGATACGGGTGGAATGGGTCGAGTTCATCAGTGCGTTATGGGGAAGTGATCTTGGCCGTTGATCAATCTGAGATCAACGGCCCAGATCAGGCTGGATTAAAACGGCGTCGTTTGGACATTCTTGAAGTAGGCTGGTCTGGACCGGGGCAAGCACGGGTTTTGGGCTGAGTTGTTTGGGCCAATTTATTTAAAATTGGACTGGCCCAAGTCCGAGAATTCTTTCTTCTCTTTTATTATTTTTTTTCTTTTGAATTAATTTACCAAATAATACCATATAAAACCATAAACAACATTTTACATACAATTGACATTAATTATACTAACATCACTTAATGACAGAAATAAAAATGAAAGATGCACATTTTTTATTTATTTATTTTAAAAATAAACACGGACGGGATTACAGATAACTAACGAATATGCCACACAAAATCCAAAACCTGTACAGCAGGACCATTTGTCACATTTTGTTATTTCTTTTGGAGCGATTGTCGCGCGAAACAAAAATCACGTGCTCACACACATATTTCATATTTTTTTGGGTATTATATCTAATAGTAATAGTTGGTTATGATTGTACTAAATAGCCCAAAGCTCTGCAGTGTTCTTAGGTTCTCTTTTGCAGAAATTATACAGGAAAAAGAATTACTATCATATTATCCTATTATGCACTTGATGTAAAAGTGATCTGGCATGGTTATTAATTTTCATTTTTATATGGAAAACTAATGTATTGGTACCAGAACGCTTAGAAAATAAGGCCGAATACTTATTTCTATGTGATACTTTCAGTTGGATTTTTTTGTGTTTATTCTTTTCTATGTAATTTTTTCTTAGGCTTTTAAAATATTACATATGTATATCTTCTATTATAAGTATATTTGTTTTATAGAATTTTGTTACAAGTTTTTTTATCTTTTTATCTATATCTATACTATATTAAAAGCATGAAGACCCTTAGCAAAATGTCGTTCGTCTTTTTTACTTTTTAAAAAATAGAGTTTATACAATACAAAATAATCATTTCATTATTTTGCTAATATTTAGGAATTTAAAATCAACTAGAAACTTGATTATTAATTTTTTCCTTATTTGAAATGTGTAAAAATGTTTATATTCGTGTACAGAAGCACTAAATTAAATTCAATGCAATATTTTTTTATTCCGGAAGAAAAACACGAAATTTATTGAGATTATTTTTTCAAAAACTCTTCAACTAACATAAGAACATTATTGATAAGGAGTCGCAAGGGAACTGCCGTAAATCTGTTATTTATTCAACTTTCCATCTTCGTTCTTTCACACTAGTGTTAGAACCCGCGTGATGCGCGGATAATTTGACGGAATATTAATCTTATAAAATTATGATTTAATATATCATATTATTTTAAAAAATATTAGTTACTATTTTATTATTTAATGTAGTGTACATAAATATAATAAAATCTATACAAAACCAAAGGATACAAAGCATTATAGTAATTAAATAAATTATTTATTCCTTGTTTATTCTTTATTAAATTAGTAAGTACTTAGTAGTATACATTTAGTAATGTGATTTTTTATTAATTTGTCAACTAGCTTAATATTTTGATACTACTTTTCTTCTAGTAGAACATATGTATATATTTTCTTACTCTGGAAATATATATTTTTATACTTATGTTATACCGTTTAAAATTCTTCAATAGTCTAAAGCTATCAATAATTTTCTTGAGTGTTATTTATTTATATTTTATTTATTAATTAATTCAAAATATAAATATTATAAAATTATCTTTATCCACTTCTTTTTGTACATTCATTTCTACTATAATATTTGATTAGTTTTCTGATTTTATAATTACTAAAAATTTAAATAATATCATTTTTTTACTAAATTATAATTTTGAAATTCATCAAAAGTATAAAGATATAAGCCTTTTATTATTTTTATAAAAAATGTATTAATATTTTTAATAATTAATAAAATATGTTTTATATATAATATATTATTTTATGTATAATATCCTAATAGTTTCTTTATATTTTATATTTTTTATTATGAAATTATGAGTTCTATTTATTAACTAATTAGTATATGTACTTTTACGATATCATTTAATTTATTTATTTTTTTAGTATTCTTCAGTTATTACTATTTGCTTATTATGATTTTAGTTATGTGTATAAGTACAACTATTTTCATAATAATTCTAATTATTTTTATAAGTCTTATATATATATATATTTCTTTGTTATCTAATTGTATTATCCATTATTTAATATTGTTAAATTGACATATGAATTATTAATAAATTATTAATTTAGTATAATAACTACTCCCGTACACACATACGCACTACTACTATATTAGGATGAAATTACTCTGAATTGATAGTTTTATATTTTTTGTTACTTTTGTTTTTTTATTTTAAAATAATTTTAAAACTCCAATTTGAATGAGTAGAATATTTTTTTTGTATTTTTATTTTTTATTAATAATATAAGATATCTATATTTATTAATTCAAGTAGTGTAACCAAATAATTCAAAAAAAAAATTAGTTAGAAAAGTAGGTTATTTTGTCTTAACAATACCACTTGGCTTTTGTGGTTAAGACACTTGTCCTAATGTAGTGCTTTTGCTTCTCCTATTCTATATAGAAAATATAGATAGAAGATAGAAGATAGATTTATAAATAGCTTAACTAAGCAAAAACATGAAGTTTCGTGAAGGACCCATAAAAGCCAATTGAAACTCTTCGTTATTTTTTCATGATAATTGCAGTTTATTTTTATGAGACTTTTTTAGTCTGTTGCAAAACTAATTGATACCTTCATATTTACAAATTAATGTAACATTAAATTTTTCATGTTATTCTTCAAAAATAATTAATATATTTTATAGCCTAAAAAATATTATGATATATTTAAGACTACAAATTTTACAAAAAATAAGGTTTAAAATTTCGAGATGTGATCAAACACCTTTGAGGTACTTCTATTGTCTAATAGTTAGATTACCAATTTTTACAATATACAAATATAATTACTTATATTTTTAATGGCCGGATAGTTAAATCAACATCTACTACAGATAAAATAGCAAATACTTTTGAAGTATTTTAATTTCTAAATTGTGTACTGATTTATAATTACATAATCAGATACTTCTCAAATATTTTAATTTTTGAATCCTGTAATAATTTTTAATTACTGAAATGGAGCAAAATCTTTCTATAATATAGTATTAATTAAATTTAATTGGTAATTAAAATACGAACTTGAAACAATAAGTATAAACTAGTAGAAAATAAATGTATTTATGAGTTGACATTAATTATTTTCTTTCTTTTTACATTTATTTCAATAAATAACAACTACCTATATTTTCTTATTTTTTAATTTATTTGTTGTAAAATATTAACACAACATTTATCATTTATAGACTTATTGACATTGTTTTTCTAGGAGCTATATTATCACTTTCATTTTCAAGTCTCTCAACGACCAAAAGATTCAATATTAATATGTGGAGCAGGATTTATCCTCTCTAGAGTTAACTAAATGGATCAACATTCATCATTTTCACGAACTTATATGTTTAATTTATTTTATAATTTAAATATATTATTTAATAATATTTATGTGACTCATGAAAATTATTTATTCATTAATATGTGTACACGCGCAAAGCGCGTACACTAAGACTAGTATCAACAAAATTTACGAAGAGATATGTCTGATCGCACGAAGCGCGGGCAACATAACTAGTAAGTACATATAAGTAAGTTCTTTTAAGAAAATAAGAAATTTTCACAAGACTATTCAAGCGGGATAAAAAATATTACTCGCTTGTACCCATTTACAAAATTTTCTCATTAGAAAAATATAATTTTGTATGTGTTATACCTTTCGAGTATAAAATTCACATAATTTTATACTCTTGCAATAAAAAGAAGAATAGTTGAATCACAATGTTATATACTATTAAAGGAGTATGCAGTATGTGAATTATTGTACTCTGAAAGTATTTTATAACTTATTTTTCTCGAATAGATATAAGTTTTAATTTTTTTAAAAATAGATATTTTCGGATTTTCCAAAAATGCATATGCTCCGAGGAAAAGGAGAAAATAAAGGGGAAAAGAAAAATGAAAAAGTGAAAAAAATCCATGTAAAAATTTGTCATTCTATTGTAACTTCAATTCAAAGCATCATCTTCTACATATGATTTCCCCTACCTTCGTCCCATTTTCTTCTTCTTCTCTTATTACAGAGGTTGAGCTGTGACATTAGCAAAACCTCTCCTCATTTTCTCTCTCTTTCGATCTCCTTTCGTCTGCTTTCTGGCACTTTCCACTTAGCTGAGTAGCCACTGGATCGTTAGGGTAATTCATACACAATTCTCTTTTCGGCTGAGTTCCGCATTCATCTGTTAAAATGGTAAGTCCATTAATATCAGTATTTCCTTAATTCTTTCGCATTACGTTACAACTTAGATCTGATCCAAATCTGATTCGATTTAATGGCGGCAACGGATCAATGTATCGGGAACTACATTTGTGTCCCATTAGTCACGTGACTTAGCTAATTCCTCGACTATAATTTGAATGTCAGGTTTACGAATTGTTTGAGATCTGGTACTTTGTTTGTTTACTTACTTAATTTCATTTTTTTCTTTTTCCAATCTCGAATTCGCAATGGCACAGCCTCTAAGGTTGGAGATTAAGGTACTATACTTTATTCAAATTCAAAAATTTCCCGGTTGTTTATATTTTTTGCTTACATTTTTGTATTACCGATACATACTGTGCTGACTGTGGTAATTTGATCAGAGGAAACTTGCTCAAAGATCAGAAAGGGTAAAGGCCGTGGATCTACATCCTACGGAGCCATGGTAATTGAACTTTTGTTTACCAAACATGCTAATTTATTTATTTTTTATTTTTTCAGTTTTGACGCCTATGCTTGCTAAGTAGTTTCTAATGTTGTATTGTGGATTGACATATTCTTAGGAAAAAGTAAATTACAAAGTTTATGTTGTTCTTGGGGAGGAGATTTTGGGGGTTTTGGGTGGGTGGGGGGGTTAGTAGGACGTTGATGTCATTACTTAAAGCAATTTGTTTTGATTCGGGGTGCCATGCCGTTTAGTTTACCTTTTCACTATAAGTCTAGTTCTCTTGGCTCATTCATGCTATGTCTGCTCGCAGGATACTGGCAAGTTTATATTCGGGGACTCTTTGCATTTGGAACTACCAGACTCAGGTATAAGAAATTACCCAAACTTGTGTTGCTTCCTATTAAATTTGAATTCTTGAATCTTGTGAAAAATGTATGATATCATTACTTGTAAAGTTCGCCTAATTAGAAGGTTCTATACATGAAATGGATGAGAGGGAGCAACTTTTATGGTCTTGGGCCAATAGTCATAAAAGTTAACCCCAAACTAGAAAGTGCATTAGATGAAATGGATGAGAGTGAGCAGTTTTTATGGTCGTAGCTGATTTTCATATGTCAAGATTAATATTTTAGAAAAGGGGGGGGGGGGTTAGAAGCACTCTTTTCCTGGTTTCAGGACATGCAAAGATGAATTAGTCCTTGAGCTAGAACACTTGATTATTATGATCTTGTTGGTGTTGATTCGTCAAGGAGTGATTGATGATGCTTGGGAAGCAGATCAATTTTTGCTGGTAGCTTCAGTTCTGATCATGTGAAGATGGCAATATGCAAATATCCAACAATTTGTACCGAAAGACAAGTTGATAGTTGTAGCTCCCAAATTTGTTGGTAATTTGGAAAAGCCAAGATTACTATTGAGCTCATCATTTGATTTGCCCTGTATGTAGCTGTGTCTTTTGGTTTTCTTATGGCTTACCATTTCCTCTTATTTGCGCTTGTCCTTCGGGATAATATCTACCATAGCCACATTTTAGGAGCTGTTAATTATACATGTAAATTTGGTAGCCAGAACTGCCCGTAAAAGTTATTTTCCACCACTGATATCCTTATATTACAGTAGCTTCAAGTCAATATCAGTAGTATCTCTACATATTAGCATACCATTTAATCATATGAGTAGCGTTATTAAAGGCGAAAAGTGCAAAAATGCTCTAACGTCTGTTGGAGCTTTAAGCGCAAAGCACAAATAAAGTGTGAGCTTTAATGAAAAAAGGCGCAAATAGAGAAAAATAACAAATATGTATGTGTAGTCCAAGACTAATATCTATAAGCATGAATACCAAATATATGGACAAAGAATTGAAGAAAATTTATGATAAAGTGAAATATCAATTGCTTAGTGTCCCTCTTCAGGATTACTTGGCAAGGAAAAGTATGTCTTAGAGCCTTGATGACAACACTGAAGCACCTGCTAAGCTAAGCGAAGCACTCAACATGTTTTGAGCCTCGCTTCAGGGCTTAAGCGCACTTTAAGCGCACTTTAAGCGCGCCTTTGATAACACTGCATATGAGACACAACTCTTCTTCACTATGTGCAAATCTACTTCTTAGTTTAATATGAAAAAGCAATTGTATTAGCATTACCCTAAGTCCTAATAGAGCAAAAGTTACATTGTAATAGCATTATTGATAAAATGCTGATTGGTGATTCGTTATTTGCTGCAGACAATGGCACAATCTTTCGAAGTCACTGAATTACCAGGTCCGTTAATAGAATCAAAATGGTACTTTTGGTTGGTTAGGGTGTGCATAAGCAACCTTTTACTGTAACAAAGTTTTTCATTTCTTTTTAACACCTCAATTATTCTTTACAGTTAGATCAGCGAAATTTATAGCACGCAAGCAGTGGATTGTTGCTGGTGCCGACGACATGTTTATTCGTGTATTCAATTATAATACCATGGATAAGGTCAAAGTATTTGAGGCGCACACAGATTATATTAGGTGTGTGGCTGTTCACCCTACTCTACCATATGTGCTGTCATCATCTGACGACATGCTTATAAAGCTTTGGGACTGGGAGAAGGGATGGTTATGCACTCAAATTTTTGAGGGTCATTCCCATTATGTGATGCAAGTCACATTTAATCCTAAAGACACCAATACTTTTGCTAGTGCATCTCTTGATCGGACTATAAAGGTAACCTTGTTTCTTCTTCCTCTCATCCCCTTCCTCTTGGGATAAATTTAAATAAATCATATATGTTATTCACCTATCTGACATTTGGGCTTGAAATTCTTGGCTTCTAGATTTGGAACCTTGGCTCTCCTGATCCTAACTTCACGCTGGATGCCCATTTGAAAGGGGTTAATTGTGTTGACTATTTCACTGGTGGTGATAAACCATATCTAATTACTGGTTCCGATGATCATACTGCTAAGGTTTGCTTCGATAACCTATTTCTATGTTCTGTTGTTGATAGTACCCATATAAAAACTGAATTATATGCTCTGGATCATGGAACAGGTCTGGGACTATCAGACGAAAAGTTGCGTCCAGACTCTTGAAGGTCACACACACAACGTCTCTGCTGTATGTTTTCATCCAGATCTTCCTATTATAATCACGGGGTCAGAAGATGGTACTGTTCGTATATGGCATGCAACTACTTACAGGTAATACTCAGAATTATTTGGTCATTGTAGCTTACGTCTAGTTTTTATTTACCATTAGATAAGATGGTTCATGTTTTGAGTCTTTTGACACACTTCTTACTTTCCAATACATTGTTTCCTTAATTTAATAGACACCAATTACGCGGATAAACACATATGTTAGCATAATTTGTAAGGGGTTTCTTTTGTTAGTTGCATAAATCAGTCAATGTGAATTCTTTGATTGATTTACAGTGATGACCTATGTAAAGTTATTGATGGGTAAACAGCACATGCTTTACCTTTTTTTTCCCCATCAAGCTGTGCCATCGTTTTTTTCGAGAGATACAGTTTTTATAGTGGCGCAATGTGTTCCTACTGTTGAAATGTTGCCTCTTGTTTTTTTAAAAAAAAGGGATTCAAGGGTACGCACTACTCCCTTAGTCCATATTGTATTAGAGAACATCTAACATGGTTGAGGCGCTATAGTGCTATTGTAGTGGTTCATTTTGCTTTTCATTTTTCCTTCTGAGATCAAACTAATCAATTAGCCCTTGAAAACTGATGAGTTTCTGGATTTTTTAAAAAAGATGAACTTATCTGTTGGAAAAACTTTTTACCGCTTAAAAAGCAGTGCATCTCGTCTTTTGGTGACTTTTCATTTTCGAAAATGGTTATCACTCACTCTTTGTGTGCACCCTTCTGGTTCTAGTTCTGATTCCTTGTATTCTTTTTTAGGTCTTAGGGTTTTAGTTCTTGATCTTTTTGTTCACCTTCATTTTCTGGCAGACTCGACAGAGTGTTGAATTATTTCTGTTAAAAACTAATCCATTTCTGTAGTTTTACCTAAGATAAACTGATGAATATATCCTTTACATATGTAAACACTCCTCTGGTTCTGACTCATTGTATTCTCTTGTAAATCTTGGGCCTTATTTCTTGGCTTTTTCTTTTCATTTGTATTTCATGCAGACTTGAGAACACGTTGAATTATGGCCTTGAAAGAGTTTGGGCTATTGGTTATATGAAAGGTTCAAGAAGGTGAGTTTCTATAATTGATTTATAGCTATAATTTTGTTCTGTTTTGATGTCTACCGGTTTAGTCTCCACATTTATTTTGCTTTTCAATTATTTATATTCTTTCTACCTAGCATTTTGTTTTGTTTTTTAAAGAAGGTCAATGTTAGGGACTTGTGAGATTAACAAATATAAAATATGTGAAATTTAGGAAAATATATGAGCTAAGAAGTAGATCAGGATTTTCATCTTCTGCTTAGTGCTCTCTATTTGCATTCATTCAGATAACTGCAGTTATGATTCATATGCTCAATGTACAGGGTTGTAATTGGCTATGATGAGGGAACCATTATGGTAAAACTTGGTCGAGAGGTACCTGTTGTTAGCATGGATAATAGTGGAAAAGTCATTTGGGCTAAGCACAATGAGATTCAAACTGTTAACATCAAGAGTGTGGGGGCAGATTACGAGGTATGACATGGAATTGCCTCTATGTTTGTTCGCCTGACCCAAATTACTGCTGAATATTGTTTTATGGTCACCTGACTCAATTGCTACTGAATTTGTTTTATGGACTGTTTACTTTACTTCAGGTTACTGAGGGAGAACGATTGCCTTTGGCTGTCAAGGAATTGGGAACTTGTGACCTATACCCACAAGTGAGTCAGATTCGCTGCTGAAACCAAGCATTTTAGTGCAATCTTGTATAACCTGTTTTGCAACAGCGAATTGGATCTCGTTCAATAGTTCAATGGTTATTCATGTGATGTCATCCTGTTTGGGTCTCATATACTGTAATGCTCGTCCTATTAAGACTCTTAATCTTTCCGTTAAAAGAGCAATTTATATACTCTTAGTCTGATTGCTGATCTTGGTTTATTCAGTGTCTAGATTTTCAAGATGGAATGCCATTTTGTATTAGTGATGCTTATCCAGAAAGATATGGTGTCTGTACCTGTTTTTTTGCTTTCCTTATGTCCTTAAAGATGTGTTGTTTCATTAGTTTTGTAATCATCTTCTCATGGTTTAAAGGGGTATGCTAAAATGTACTAGTTGCAATTTCTATCTGCCCTCTTAAGTTTTGAGGATATGTTCACCAGTGGTCACTTACTGTTGATCTCATTCTATTTCCCCTTGTTCACAGAGCTTAAAGCATAATCCAAACGGAAGGTTTGTCGTTGCTTGTGGAGACGGAGAGTACATCATATATACTGCTCTTGCCTGGAGAAATAGGTCATTTGGCCAAGCCCTGGAATTTGTTTGGTCTTCTGATGGAGAATATGCTGTGAGAGAAAGTACTTCAAGGATTAAGATTTTCAGCAAAAATTTCCAGGTTCATGATTGTCCTCCTAACGCCTCACGTTTTGCCCAATTTTTTTTGATGTTGTGCATCACATTGCGTATTACTGATCTAATGATACATTACTTTAAATAATGTACTCCAATTAGATGCTAACCCCTCTCTCCCTCAGTCTCCTCCTCTTCTTCTATTCCAAACCTTGTTTTTAGTGAACCCCTTACTTCTTTGAGGGCCTGACAAGTAAATTTAAGTTCATGTGCATGCGATAAGCTGTAGCTCTGTAAAATGCATTTAGCTTCTCTTTGTCCTGAAGCTGAAGGGTGCATTAGGACTTGGGTTATAGTTTCTTTTGTTCACCATCTGGCCTAAAAGTGGTTATGTTGATGTCTCCAGGAGAAGAAGAGCATCCGGCCCACTTTCTCTGCTGAGCACATCTATGGGGGTACTTTATTGGCAATGTGCTCAAATGATTTCATTTGTTTCTACGATTGGACTGAGTGCAGGTTGATACGACGAATTGATGTTAATGTCAAAGTAAGATATATAAGCTTGACTTCTGCATGTACTAGGGTGATCCTTTTACTCTTTTAACGGTTGTTACAATGTCATTTGCATTTTCTGCTTCAACTACTTCAGAACCTCTATTGGGCTGACAGTGGTGATCTGGTGGCTATTGCAAGTGATTCTTCATTTTACATACTTAAATACAATGTGAGAGCTCTCTTTCAGCAATTTTTGAATTATTTTATTTTCTTTTCTTTGTGAACTATTTTTCTAATTGTACCTTTGATATTAAACCTGCAGCGCGATGTTGTTTCTGCACATTTAGATAGTGGAAGATCTGTAGATGACCAAGGTGTTGAAGAAGCTTTTGAACTTCTTTATGAGATAAATGAACGGGTCAGAACTGGAATTTGGGTTGGAGATTGTTTCATTTACAATAATTCTTCTTCGAGGCTGAACTACTGTGTAGGCGGTGAGGTATGAAAGTTCATTCACGTAGTTTTGCTTACCTATTTGTTTTCCGAATGTCTCTTCTCATACAGATAGAGTAACAGTTTTTCTATAATCTGTAGGTTACCACAATGTTTCACTTAGACCGACCTATGTACTTGCTGGGATATCTTGCTAATCAAAGTAGGGTTTTCCTGGTTGACAAAGAGTTCAAGTGAGTATGCTTGTGGCAGCTTTTCTACATGGTTCTGGAACTTATTTCAGTTATGATTCTTTGACACATGAGCCTGATTGCTTTCCGTTACAGTGTTGTGGGATATACTTTACTGCTCAGCTTGATCGAGTACAAGACACTTGTGATGCGTGGTGACTGGGACAGAGCAAATGAGGTCTTGCCATCAATTCCTAAGGAGCATCATAATAGGTACATCTTTTCTCTTCTTGAAATAAGCTTGCTTTTCTGGGAACATGACGAATAAATAGCGCTTGATTTCAATTTTTCCTCTCATCTTTCAACATTGTTGCAGAATGTGATGAACTCTGGGTTCAAAAATACAAACTTCATTTTTGTGTAGTTTATGATGTAAATTATTTCCTTAATAGACAAATTATTGAGTACTGGAAACCAAATGGTGCGCGATGGATATTGAGGATTCATATAGCCGAGTGCATCTAGTTTCTGATAGAGGCGTAGTTGTAGTATTGATATAATTTTTAATTATCCTTGGGTTGTGACACACTGCTAGGGTTGTATTCTGGTTGCTAAGCTATGTGATTGAATGCCATTCAGAGCTCTTATTAAGCCCATGATCTGAGAGCACTGGCGTATGCATTAATATGCAGTAGCGGCAGTCTGTTTGCTACACAACTTGGGGGTGGGGGATTTACTTCTTTGTCTTATATGATGGGATTCATCAAGGTTCCTAAGTTGTGATCAAATGGTCCCTATAGTGTTGCTCGTTTCTTGGAATCACGGGGAATGATGGAGGAAGCATTGGAAGTTGCAACTGACCCTGACTACAGATTTGAACTTGCCATACAGTTGGGTAAATTAGAGATAGCGAAGGTAAGGGCTGCTAACTCGTGAAAGCGTGTGGTTTGGCCTCTTCTCTCTTCCTTTGTACTTACTTATGTGAAAAGAACCATATGTTGTTTAAGTATGGGCTCGTGCCCCTTCTTTTTGCAGGAAATTGCTGTAATAGCACAGAGTGAATCCAAATGGAAGCAGTTGGGTGATCTAGCAATGTCTGCTGGAATGGTAACTGATACTTACAGCCACTTGAGCCCCCCAGCCCCCCCCCCCCCCTTTTTTTTTGGGAAAACAAATTCTGAGAAAGGAGAATAAAACCACTTGAATTTCCAAAAACAAGTAAATGTACGAGGTTTTACAAATGGCCGGTGTTTAAGCTCCTTAATTTTTATAGGAACTTCCAAGTCAGTTTTCCGAAAGTTTCTTTTGCTGAAAACTCCTGACCTATACCCATTTTTCTGCTGGGAAAAATCTTCAGTTAAAGTACATCTGTGAAAGTTTTGCCAATATTTCTCTTTCTAGTTGAGTCGTAAAGGGTGTTTGTGGTTTGATTTGTGCTGCCTCCTAGTCATTCTTCTGTAAAATGCATGTGTTCTTTTTAGTTCTTACTTGTCTTCTGTTCTCTTTACACGGATTCTTTGCCTACATTACAATTTTTATATCTTGCAGCTGGAGATGGCAGAGGAATGTTTGAAGCATGCAAATGACTTGAGTGGTTTACTGCTGCTTTATTCCTCATTAGGAGATGCTGAAGGAATAACTAAACTAGCATCTTTTGCCAAAGAGCATGGGAAAAACAATGTTGCATTTCTTTGCCTGTTCCTCTTGGGTAAAGTGGATCAGTGCGTTCAGCTGTTGGTTGACAGGTATTTAATTTTCATTTAAGATCCTTTTATATAGGTTAGTGATCACCCCCAAGCTATGTTGCGCGGACTCTCCAAAACAGCTGCCGCACCCGTGTCGGATCCTCCAAAAATACACTATTTTTGGAGGATCCGACACACACCCATCGATATTTTCGGAGAGTCCGAGCAACATAGCCCCCAAGGTACCCTATTGAAAATATGCAGCTGTTGGCAAGTAAAGTGTACCAAGAGTTCGAGTATCATCCCATGTGGAGCTAGATCATTTATGATTAAGTCCTAGGTTTATTACAATTATTGCTGATTCAAACAACCACTTAAGGTGGTTATTGATTAAACTAAATATTTCTAATTTAAACAATTAAATTTTGCAACTGGAACTGACACTTTGGTTAAAATTAACGGGTAAAGCTTTCCTACTTGATTGCGTTGGTTTCAATTATTAGCTTGGAGACATTACTTACTCACGTAAATGTTCTAGTCATATGCAAGTCTACCCTAATTTAAGCAATCAAGCTATATCCCTATCACCCTATGCTAGTAGACTAATTTTGATATATTGGTCTCAAGCTTATTGAATTAGCTATGTGGGGTGAAAGGATATCCTGATTCTCAGTCACAAGTTAACTTAATTAAATCAATTAATTAGCTAATCCCAGACTATTCAGTCTGCCTTATTGTCGAATTACATTCCGACCAATTCATACTAATATGGGATTCTATTTGTTGGCCAGACTAGTAGGAGCGGTACAAACCAAGATAACTAAAATCCACCTTAGAATGACCAAGAATCAATTTGTATTTAGTATCGTAAGGGTCATCATAACCTTGGATAGTGATTTAGTTACAGCCCATGAAAAGCATCAACGCAAAGTCAAAGATAGGACGAATACAAGCCATCGAAATGGTCGTAGAGAATAAATTTGGAAAAACTCTAAACTTGCGGCGTGGTTTTACCAAAACTTGGTGTTGCTTTTAAGAAAGCTCTCCGAAATGTGTTCTCCAGCCAGTCATAGGTTAGAAACCCAGAAGACGACTATTTATAGGTTTGGATCCAAAAACACAAAAGACCATGCTGCCCTGGAAGAGATTTGCCACAAAATCTCAAAGGACTGCGGTTGCTGGGTAGTAACTGCAGTCGAGCTATCGAGCTTTCAAAATTTCATCCAAAACTGTGTAGAGTTAGACCAGGGTCACAGTCTGCCCAAAATCTTCTCGACCCCATCGAGATTTCAATGTTGTTTCTCCCTGCTTTCTTAATCTCCTTGGACCACAATCATGGTGCATATTGCCTGCGGTCGTGGGTCTTGTGAGTTTTTCTTTTCTTTTCTTCTTTTTCTTCCTCTCCCTCTTTTTCTTCTTTCGAAGGGATTTTCACTTTGTTTCCCTTTCATTGCACTCCTATACATCAAAGAGATAATTAAGTGATTAGCAAGTAATATGAACCAAGAATCACTCATGAACAAGCTTAAATGGCGGGAAGTTGATATAATTAAGTATACGAAGTAGCCACATCAGTTTGTTGTCAACACTGGAATGATATTCTGTATTGCAATTTCTTTGTAGCAATCGGATACCTGAGGCTGCATTTATGGCAAGATCTTATCTTCCAAGTAAGGTGTCTGAAATAGTTGCTATTTGGAAGAAGGACCTCAATAAGGTCAGTGATATTCTGTTTCGAGGGTGCATTTATATTTACATGTATTGTTTAATAATTAAAAATCTGCCAGAGCTGCCAATTCTCTAGCTCAGAGCTTCTCTTTGTTTTCTGACGTTACCTCAGTTTAAATCTCTCTTCTTTTTCTTTTTAAAATAAGGAAATTGCTACAGTTTTGTGTTGGGGGGATCATTCTTTTTGACAATTAAGTTTATGGTGCAAAGAAACTTTGGAGCTCTTTGATCTTCGATGATGCTCTTTATGTCTGTTATAGACATCAAAATAAATATTGTTGGATAATAATGTTGTGTTTTATTTTCCATGTTCTGCTTGCATTTATATGTAATTTCTGTGAAATAGCCACGAGAAATATTTTTGATGACTTTCCTGAGAGGCCAATGGTGGCATGAGAACACCCTGTGTCAGATACATACATCCTTTTTAACTTTAAGATGTGCTCTTAGTCATTTATGCAATAGCATATTTGGGCTTCTTCAGGATAGCAGTCTGCTGACTTATCTTTGACCATATAGCTGGAGTCCTTGTCATATTTTGAACATAGCTTTCTGCATGATTTCCGCTTGTAGGTTAACCAGAAAGCAGCAGAAGCTTTGGCTGATCCTGAAGAATATCCCAACCTGTTTGAGCACTGGCAAATTGCACATGCTGTTGAAGCTAGAGTCGCCGAGGAAAGGTGTAAATAGATAGCTCTTCCCCCTTTGCGTGGATCTTTTGTAGCTCGCATGCTGGTGGCTCTTTGAAAATATTAATGCTTTGGTCAGACCTGCTAATGTTTATGAGTGCTTGCGCCTCTTTTTGAACACATTTTACATCTCTTTTTCTATTTGTGCTCCTTTCCTCTTATTGTTTAGAGTATGAACTCAACATGGTTGTGTTCTAAATAAAAAGCATGGATGGGCATTTTTAACACTAGAGTGGACTGGTTCCCAGTTATGAGCCTAACTGAAAATGAAATTGTTAAATTGCACACAATTTCATTTTGAAAATTTTGCACCAACAAGGTTCTTTTTCTAATTTCTTTGTAGGGGTGTGTACCCACCAGCAGCAGATTATGGAAATTTTGCTGATAGACCAGCTACCAACCTTGTAGAAGCTTTCAGCAACATGAGAATGGATGAAGAACCCCTTGAAAATGGAGATATGGAGCATGAGGTATAAGATGGACATGTTTCTATTTGTCTCTTACGAGGATTCATTTACTATATGTGATCTTTTTGATAAAAGAAGTAAAAACGCACAGTTTGCATTTACCGCATTTTTTTTTATAGGAAGCTGAGAATTAACTAGTGTGTCATACTACTTTGTATTTCAAACATCTAAAGATATTCCTACACTCGAGGGTAGTTGATAGCTTCATACAAGCACCTTATACGGCTAATCGTTGTTGGTAAATGCTAAGTGTAAAATGATTTTCTGCCTTGTTTAAACTCTCCAGGTTGTGGAACAGAATGGTGATGAGGTGCACGAACATGAGCAAGATGACATTCAACAAGAGAGCCAAGAAGAGGCTGTTGTGGTTGATGCTGACTCTACTGATGGTGCAGTACTCGTCAATGGAAACGAGGCTGACGAAGAGTGGGGTACGAATACTGAAGGAAAACCGTCAGCCTAAAAGCAATTGGTTGGGCCGGTGTAAAAATCCTAATTTTATTGCTGGTGATTAATTGAATTTCTAGTAGCTGCTGCATTCGGCTCCCATACCTTCCAAATTCTTCTCTTTTTTCTTTTATGCCTCCTTGCTTTCGTTAATCTTAACTGCTTGAAGCAACTTAAACAATCACCCCTCACTCCCCAATAAAGCATGTTTTCGTTAATCTTGACTGGTTGAAGCAATTTAAACAATAGCCCTTCCTTCGAGAAAGCATATTGCCAATACTAAAAAAATACTAAAATATTTTGGAGTCTTCTCTTCTTCATGTCAGGAAGTTTAAGAATGTCTTTCAAGCTTTTAAGGTGCTGCAAGCAGTAGTAGTTCATTTCCGTTATTTAGGTTGAAATGCTGCTATAAGTAAAAATTCCAGCACTGGCTAATAATTTTCAGCTTTAGCATTTGGCATTCATTTGTTTCTTGGCATAAATTAGACAGTTCACTTCTTCAACCTGTTCTCAGATTGTCCCTATTTGTGCCTTTTGTTTTGAACTACTTTAAATTTATCACTTTTCTCTCATTCTTTTGCTTTTCTTCTTTTTGCAGTGCTTACACCACGTCACTAGGTTCAGTGAAGAGAGTTGGTTCCAGCTGTATGTAATCCGTTCCTACGGTGAGAATTGAATTTTCTGCATCAAGTGTAATTTCATGCAAGTCATGTCTGATAAAAAGTTCTTATCTATGTGTCTTCTTGATTGGGATGCTTCAAGTCGCATCTAGTTTTCCATTTCTATTGTGTTAAATACACATATCATTTCATCTACTTGACTGGTGTCTATGTAGATTCGGTACGTCTAAATCTCGTTGTTCTACCTTCTTGAACACAAGAAAAATTGGAGAAACCATGTCTTTTTTCTAGAATTTGGACAGTCTTGTGTCGTGCGTGCATAACCAGAAATTGTGGTACTTATATTCTGGGAAGTGTGGTGTGCCATCTGGAAAGATAGAATTATTGTGTTCTGCAGTTTTTCACTTGCATGATCAAAGTCAATTATTTGATTACACATATACTATATTTCACCTGGTTCTGGATGTGATAAAGCAGATGACCACCTTATGGGCAAGTTCCACTAGCAATGAGCAATGAGTTTTTAGTTCCTGTCTGTGTTTGCCTGGTTAAGATAGAATACTTTTTTTCTTTTAACTACATGATATGCATTGCTGTGGTCCAGTGCTAATTACAACTTGCAGAAGTTCTGCCAAATGTGTGTGAATTCCTTGTATAGCTTCATAGGCAAAAAAACATGCATTCCGTGGCCGCTTGACAGAAACTTTAACTTTTCATTCCAGGTTCTCAAATTATTGCCCAAATGGGACGATGAAGGGACTGGATGTCTGTTCTGAGTGGTGTGATTTTGTAGCAACAGAATTTTGGTGGCATTTTGTAGAAAGCATTTGTACCAGCTCGGTTGTTAGCAATAGCCTAGCATAGTTATATACTTTTCTAATCTTTATGAGACACACAATTCTTTAACTCGTCAAAATTCTTTCATGCCACTGTGAATGTAGAGGAAACACTTATATCATAATTCATATATATATATGGAAGTGGAAATACTGCGGAAGTGTTCTAAGTTCATATCTTGGACCATATTTCTCAATGATTGTCCAACATACCCTTGTTCCGTTCGTCAAAGATCTGTGTTTTCATTTACTTCTGCCAACATGAAGGTAAAACTTTTGTCTGAGTGGACAGTGATGAATTATTATGGTTTGTGGATCTGACATGTTTGGTCTGAATGCTAATAAATACTTAAAGAAGAATTAAATGAGAGGCTATCAGGCTGATATGCTTCGAACCTGAAGACATGTATAAATAGGTGATACACAAGTTTTAGGCAACTTTCAACAGTTTATACTATTTGTTTATTCATTTATGACATATTTCCCAGTAAAAAGGGGCATTTGCATCTATATCCGCTTTTTGGGTCACGTTTTAACTTGTGCATGCTTTGCAAAAAAATTGTAAGCGTACCCACTTTTTCGCGTAACTTCAGCATATGGTGCTGAAGTAGCAAAGACAATCACGCAAAACTTCAGCATTCTAGTAGACGGGACTGAAGTAGCAAGTGTGCTGAACCAAATGTGCTGAAGTTTTTGTTTGTAATTGCTGAACTTAAGCATATTAACTGAAGTTTTGTTCTTTATTTGCTGAAATTTTTGTTTGTAATTGTTGAAGTTTTTGTTTTTGTAACTAGCTTTGTTTTGTAACTGGCGAAGCTGAAGTTTTTGTTTTTGTAACTGGTGAGCTTCAACTCTAGAGCTGAAGTTTTTGTTTTGTAATTGGCGGACTTCAGCTCCAGAGATGAAGTTTTTGTTTTGTAGTTGTCAAACTTTAGCTCTAGAGCTGAAGTTTTTGTTTGTAACTGGCGAAGAGCTGAAGTTTTTGTTTGTATCTGGCGAACTTCAGCCTTCTTGGAGTTGATGTTTTAACTGACTTTCCATATGAAAATTAGAGAAGAAGAACAAGATTCTTAACTGTACAAGAATGAAGTAGGAAAACATCAGCACTTAATTCACCCATAAGCTCAAAAGGCATTTTATACAATACAACGTAATAACTTAAAGCATGAAATCTTTTTTGCTTTTCTTTTTCTTGAGAAGGATGATTAGGAGTCTTCTTCTTTTCCATGTTGTTCAAGAGTATTTTTCTTGCTTCATAACTGTGTGCATAACAGACTAGTAAAAAAACCAAACCAATGAAACACATGATAAATCGAGCCATTATATTGTTACATCAATGTTAATTCCGAGGAGATATGGAGATCACTGGGAGAAGGAGGAGGAGAAAGGGGGCTGAAGTTGTTTAAAAAGTGGGTACAAGTTAAAACTTTTAAAAAAATAGGTATAGGTTAAATGGAGGCGACCAAATAGGGTTCCCCATGCAATTTTTACGTGGTTATTGGAGAAACATTTAAATTGGGCTATATTGACCTCTCTATTCATGGGGCAAGTGCACAGACAGTCGTTTTCGGGACGCTATTTAGAGATTAGCCAGTACTTATTTTTGTCCTGAAATTCTAAATTAAAATTTTTGACTCCATGATAATTCATGACATTCATGTCCTGAAAATTTGAACAGAAAAATTAAAATTCAGGACGCATTGATTGATTCCTAAATATAATCCGGCTAGCTGATGTCATTTTCATGGCATATAATGATAATGCCAAACTCAGGTTGGAGGATTAGAAGGAGACGTCTATGTACACGTTCAACACATATATACGAGGTGTAATGATTCAATATAACTCTTCCGAAAAAAATTGAATGGGAAAAAATGATCATGCAATAATCTTTTCACTTTTTCTTTCAAAGCAAGGGCACCTATGTGAAAGAAGGTGTGAATTGTAATCATTATACTGTAATTCATTCTATTTTATTGACCAATTTGAAACTTGAAGTATCTTTTAATTACTGTTTTGAAAGCATTAGTTTATAAAAATATTAAATAAATAGGTAAAATGAATAATATAAAAAACATTTCATATCCAAGTTGAATGTGTTGGAAAATTTGTGATATCTCCAAAGGTAATGTCCATCTTGGTTTGGGAAAACTTTTCTCTTTGAAATATGTTATTTACATCTAATTATTATTTAGTAAGTTATTTTACAATTAATAGAGTCAAACTAGCCGTTAACTCGCCGTTGGAGCAACACATATATAAGCACGGTCTTTGGAGAGCTAAAGACACACTTTCTAATACAACTTTCTGAATCATCTTTTCCTCATATATGCTAAGTTTCTTTCTTGAGTTTTGTGCTAGTTCTTTTCTTAGATTAATAACTAGAAAAGCTTGTTGAATCCTGGGGGATACGCCTAATTTTTTTTTATCACGGTGTGGGCGAAATATCCTTAAAGACAGTGTCCTTGATACGCCTCAAGCTAATTCTTATTCTCCATAACCAATATTTTTCCAACAATCTTAAGAATATAGTGATGATATTGAATCTCTGATTCAGATGTGGAAAACCCACTAGTGATTGTGTGATCACCTTTTGATGGGGTGTTATGATATTGAAATTGTCTGACAATGAGGTTGATTAAGCAACCTCTTGGTGAATATTTCACTAGGAATTAAGCTGGCAACATTTGTGTCGATTAGTTGTGATTGCCAAGGTGCAATAGCCATTGTAACAAAATAAATCTTTCAATGGGAAGAGTATACACATTCTCTTGAGACATAATGTAATAAAGCAATTGCTTAGAGAGAAATTTTTATACATATTATGTGTAGTCAAGAGAGGATTTTGGCCGATCCTTTGACTTATAAGTGAAACATCGAGGGATTGAGATTTTTGCCAATTTGAGATGTATCAACAATGATGATAATCCAACCTATGTGATTGGAGATCCCATGAAATATGTTCATATGGGTAATAACAAGTCATTAGTTGATCAAATATGCATTATCAAATTATGTGTCTTCCAAATGGGGTGTGTGTGTGTATATTGATCAAATATGCACTATCAAATTATGTGTCTTCCAAATGGTGTGTGTGTGTATATAGTGCAAGACTGCAAGAAATGTGAGGTTGAGTTATTAAACTCTTAATCCAATAATCCATAGTCTTTGTAGGTGGTGTATTGCACTGCAAAATACACTTGATGAATGGACCTATATGAGTGTGGAGTGGGGCCGCTCTTATGAAATTTGTGGCGAAACTTCTAGAACACTCATGAATACCAGGCGCGAGCATGACCTATTAACGCAAAATCGCGATAATAGCAGAAATTGTGGGGGTGTAATATGATGAATAAGATCCCTAGCTTACAACAAGAATTTTTGGTTCATAAAAGTCATCAACTTCACCAGTTATTCTGTAAGTTAAATCTTATTTTATCTATATCTGGTTCATAGTCTTTAAGACACCAGATGGATTTCATTATACCCGAAACCCAGCAAATTATTCTCTCTTTCTTTCTTCGTTTACTATTTATTTTTTATATCCCTTTTGAGATATGTGGGGGATTGTTGGAAAATTAGTGATATCTCAAAAGGTAATGTCCATCTTGGTTTGGAAAAACTTTTCTCTTTGAAATATTATTTACATCTACTTATTATTTAGTAGGTTATTTTACAATTAATGGAGTCAAAGTAGCCGTTATTAGCCGTTAACTAGCCGTTGGAGCAACACCTATATAAACATGGTTTTTGAAGAGCTAAAGACACTTTCTAATACAACTTTCAGAATCATCTTTTCCTCCTATATGTTGGGTTTTTTCTTGAGTTTTGTGCTAGTTCTGTTCCTAGTTTAATAACTAGAAGAGCTTGTTGAATCTTAGGTGATATGCCTAATTTTATTTTATCACAATGTAGACAAAATATCGTTTAGAACAGTATCCTTAGCACGCCTCAAACTAATTCTTATTCTCCATAATCAGTATTTTTCCAACAGAATTGCACGGTGCAATAAAGAAAAATATGCAGTCTTTAATTAGTCGATGCAGTGCTTTAGATATATGAATATCAACAGAAAATCTCAAAGTAAAATTTAAATCACAACGCGTAGTGAGAGACAGTTAATATCTGCTTTAATTTATAGGAAGAAATTTACCTGACACCTACACTTGTGTAAATTGTAGTAGTTGAGATTAATTCTTCTAAGTTTAAAATTAATTGTACCAATAATTTAAGGGAAAATTTAATATAAGAATAATTGGGCTCCCCATTTTTCAATTTTATAGCCCATATTTCAACTTACAACCAACTAGCCCAAAAATAATAGGTTAAGATTCAACATTCAACTCCAATAGGTTCTCAAAATTATTATTTAATTTTTAAAAAAGATTGTTCAAGACTTTAAGTTAATTTTCGAATCAGTAACTGTGACTCAAATTTTAGTTCAACAAACCAAATTCATTTGGGTGGTGAAAATTAGATTTTTAACAAGTTTACATATGTGGGTTTAAATTCCGAATTTGATTTTGTGAGAAATTTGGAGTGAGTGTTATTTAGACTTGTTAGAAATAGTATAAGGAGGTTGTATATAAAATTTGAAGTCATTTAATGGAGATTTGGACTGGTTTTGAACAAGAATTGCAACTGAAAATCGTGGAAGAAGTTCGTCTACAGACGTTTGTATAAAGGTGTATAAAAGTGTATAATAGTGTATAAGATGTATTTATACACTCATATACACTACTATATAAGATTATACATAATTATACAAAAAACTGATTTCGTTTCTTCCTTGCGTCTTTTCTGAAATTTAACTCAAATCTTGCTCAAATCTACTCCAAATCAATTCAAATTTAAACTTTGAACTCCTTTTGATATTTTCAATCAATTGGAACAACACCCAACTCAAACAACTAACAAACTCAAAAAATTCTATTTTCTAAAGCAAAGTTTTAAATAACCTTCATGGTGGACTTCTACTCTTTAATTTTTTTACAGTGCAACCAGGTGACATAGGGTGAGAAACAGTAATGGCGGACGACTATATAAAAGATGTGAGAAGAAAAGAGAGTGAAAACAATGGTTGTGAGAACACAGATTTAACTCCGTAGCTTTTAGAACCAATGGTTGCAAGAATGCAGATTTTGAATTTGCAAGAGTTGGTATTTTCAAAATATGTATAATATGAGCTAGGTCGGTAAAACTTAAAAATATGGACAATTTTTTGTTACGGCGTAAAGGTGTATTTTCTTGTAATTCTTTCGTGATTTAACAACCATCAAGAAGTTGTCAGCGGAAAGAAGAAAAAAAGAAAACAAATAAATAGGGAAAACAAAAAAGAAAGAAAAAACAAAGCGAACAGCTCTGTTCATTTGCTCCGTCTAGGGTTTTTATATACTCCCAGTTCATTACAGAAGAGAGTTGAGGTTTCTCCAAAGCTACTTCAAGAAATTTGATACTACCAGGTAACGATCGATCTATCTTCTGCTTTTGTAAATGATTTTTTTGCAATTAAATCGACTTTTTGTTAATATTCTGTCAAACTTATTAAAGCAATTAACTAACTAAGTAACTAACTCTTAGTAACAAATCCAGAATTTAACAGTAGCGTACCCACTTATATATGAGCTTAATTTAATACTTTTAGGGATTCTTATAATGGGTACTATTTTTTGTGATAGAAGGTTTTCTGGTAATGTACTGTTTGGTGGATGAAATTATATTGGAAAAGAACTGAAATTGAATTATTTTATAGGTATGTTCAAATGATAACTTATTTAATGAGTGACAGTATATGACTGGATTTTAACTTATCACGGCAGTAAAGAATTATAAAATGTACTGGATCATATTTGATGCAATTTGTTTTCTTTGTTTCCTTGTTCGAGCAGCTGTTTTTGTAACCTAGAGGCCTCTATATGCTGTTAATTCTTAGTATGTTTGATTTCAGCTGATTAAAACATGCATTTCTTAGAATGTCTTAGGAGTATTGTTGATTTTTTTGACTTGGCTGTCTTGTTTACTCTGATGAATAGCTCGTTGCATCATTAAGTTTTTTTCTGGATAGGTCTTTAGAACTTATTTATCCTCCTGATAGATTGCTTTCTTCGAGGAATTTTATGATCTTGATTCCTCGAAATTGCAACATTTTTTTTTTGCATAAGGTGCTAACCTCCGTTCGTAATTTCGAGCACCTTACTTCGAAATTGCAACATATGTGATGTATGACTGATAAATAAGGGAGAAGAAGGTAGTTTAGGGTAAGCATTTGTCCAATTTTCGGGGAAAAATACCCTTCTAACCATTTCATTGGAAAGAAACTAAGAAGGTCAAGGCATCATGACTGAATAGGTGGCTGTTTTTTATTAATTCCACTCTCCTATTCTATTCCCTGCTACCTTATATATTTGCTTGTTCCGGTTTTATGTTTATTCTTTATTAAAGTTTAATAAATATTAGATAATTCAATAACATCAGTGTGTGCTCACCTAATTTGTGTAATTGGCTTCCGTATATGATTGCTGCCCTTATGTCTGAACTACTTTCACTTAATCAGCGAATGTTGTGAGTCCTTAGAATATTGTTTCGACTCCCATTTTTTGGTTTTCCTTATGCCGTTTCACATTTGAGCAAATAGAATGTGCCTTCCTCTCTCTCTCTCTCTCTCACACACACACACACACACTCACTCACACTCTCGCTCTGTTGTTTCCTTCAATGAGTTTGTTGAGAATGTTAGTTGTTGCCTTGTTGGTATAGCCTGTGGCCATGGTATAAGTTTCCTTGTAGTTATTTCAAAGTATACTGTCATCTGACCTACCTTCCTGAAGATTGATGAGGTTTTCCTTTGCGCTTTCCGGTTTATCTAGATTTATGACCTTCCCTCAATGGTATAGGTTGCTTTATGCTGCAGGGCAGATTGATTTATTATTTGTTTGTCAGGTTACTGAAACTTCTAAGTATTTCCTGCAGAAATTTGAATCTTTCGGGAACCCTTCAACTGTCTTTCTTAATTTTGGGATGGGGGACGCTGAATCTCTTCAACCATCAAAGAAAAGGGCTGCTGTAAAGGAATTATCGCGAGATAATCCTGGTCTTGATGATGATAATGAGTCATCTGAGCAGGAGAGTGGAACTTTCAAGAGAGCAAGTGATGAGGTGATGGCAAGTAGGAGAATTGTCAAAGTCCGTAAAACGCCATCGACTACAATTACTCCGTCTTCTAACCCTTTTGCGGGGATTCAATTTGTTCCACTTACTGATGCCAGTACAACTCCTGCTGTGACCACAACTGAAGCTGGGAGTGGGGCAACAACTTCCAAGAAATCAGAAGAATCAAATGATCAAAGTGAGGCAACTAAAGAGGAAGAAACTTATGTGAATAGGGAAGCTGATCATGAGAAGGAAACTGATGGAAAGTCTAAGCTACCAGAAAACAGATCTGATGAGTCCAAAGCTGACGAAAATGTTGATAAGGAGAAAGTTGATAATCCCAATGAGCCTAACATACCTGAATCTACTGAAAAGAAGGCCGCGGAAAGTGAGAAAATTGAAGATGATACCAAGGCAGCGACAGTAGTGGAAAAGACTGCAAATGACGTAGAAGTGGAAGGCAATAAGACCGAGAATGAAGAGGAAAAACATGTGGGCGATGGAGAAAATCAAAAGGGTGCTGAAACTGCATCTTTTAGCTCGTTCCAACAGCTCTCCAGTAGCCAAAATGCTTTCACAGGACTTGCAGGAACTGGGTTCTCCAATACTACGTTCTCGTTTGGAGCTAGTTCGAAAGAGGGATCTCCACTAGGACCTGGCTCTCTCTTTGGAGTAAAAAGTGACCAGTCACCTTTTGGTCTTAATCTTTCCACTAATGGAAATGCTTCTCTGTTTGGTAACTCTGGGTCATCCAGTGTTAACAAGGGCGAGGGAATTGGAATTCCTTCCATGCAAGAGGTTCCTGTTGAAACAGGGGAGGAAAACGAAAAGGCTATCTTTACCGCTGACTCTGCGCTGTTTGAATTTCTTAATGGAGGGTGGAAGGAGCGCGGGAAGGGAGAGCTGAAGGTCAATATTTCTTCAACTGAGACTGGAAAAGCTAGACTTGTTATGAGAACCAGAGGAAATTACAGGTTGATTTTGAATGCTAACCTTTATCCTGAAATGAAGCTCACAAATATGGATAAAAAGGGTATCACTTTTGCTTGTATGAATAGTGCTGGCGACGGCAAAGATGGACTTTCTACTATTGCTTTGAAGTTCAAAGACGCCTCTATAGTCGAGGAGTTTCGAGCTGCTGTGTTGCAGTATAAAGATAAGATGGCAGGCTCTTTGAAGACACCACAAAATTCACCTTAAACTTCATTATGTCTAATGATTATAGCAAAGATGCATAGAGATTCTATTTTCATCACGGAACCCACACTACATTTGTCCCTTTTTCCTCCCTTTGCAGAGGTAAAAAGCCAAGGTCGAGAGAATATTTTGTCTAGAGATGGATAACTTGTAATCCGATATAGCAAATAGAGTCTTCTCCATTATGTTGTTTATCTCTTGTATTTCTTCTCCTTTTTTGCTTTGTTTGGATATAACCTGTGGTTTCGCTGTCTTTTGCAATGCTTTGAATCGTAGACGCGCCGCTCTAGCCTTGGATCTCATTCTATCATTTTCCGATGTATTTAGTTTCTTTTTTTCCTTTTATTGGGTAAAGTTGCAAGTTTGTAACTCATCGACAACCTCGTAGAAAATTTTCCTATGGTATGCTCCTTTTTTCTTTTCTTTTTTTGGTTTTGCACGCGGTCTTTGGCACCCTCTTTGGGCCTCGATTAATCCGAATTCGCTGGATAAGGCCTAATATTGTGGAAACGCTCCCTACATGAGTTGTTTCTTTTTTAGGGCTCGAATTAAAGGAACTCTAATAAAGGGTGGAGGGATCATATCTATCCTACCACACCTTGATGGTTATGATTTTCTCCTTGAAGTCGCAAGTTCCGCATCGAAGGGTGTGACCAAGTGATCAATAAAGTGGATTGAGAATCTAAGGTTTCATGTTCAAATTTCAGCGGAGATAATAACACTAGATTAACCTCTTTACTCTAAAGAGGTTATTGTAATATAAAATGTTCTTGACTTGTGTTTGTTGTGCTAAACTTGCTTAATTTGGTCTTCAATGCCTAGCTTTATTTTGATGATGAGGAGTGGATCTGCCTAAACATGTCTGTCCACAAAATCCTTAAGAAAATAAATATATCCTTTACTAATTATTTAAAAGTGTCTTGAGGGAAAGGTTGGTTCCCTTCACGTGCTATCGTTTGCTCTTTGGCCTTTGGCATTTCTTTGTTCACGGGGCATGCCAAGACAACGAAAAATACTTGAAATTAATAGGACGAGATACATTGTCCTGCCGCATTTCAGCAAATTAACCAATTATAAACTGAGCTTCACGCAATTCAATAAAAACAGACATCATATGTGGTTTGTTAATTGACAAAAACTGATATTGCCTTTGATTTTCAGTAGCTTTTTTCAATAAAGTAACATTTGCCATTAGCACAATTGAGCCTGTGACAGAAATGAAATTATTGATCATTGGTTTATTCTTTAAAGAATTCCGTGATTAACTGTTAGCTGGTCAAAACTCAAAAAAATCATCAAATCTGAAGTTTACAGAAATATCAGGGAAAGCATAAGCGAATCCAGTATTTAAATTCTATGAGTTCAACTTTTAAGATTTTAACGTATAACCCATTATATTTTTAAAGTTATGGGTTCATATATTTTTGCAATTTTAACAAGTTTTTATATATAAATTTTTACTCCGCATTGAAAGTTATGAGTTCGATCGAACCCGTCATTACCACACAAATTCAGAAACACACAGTTGTGAATTACTTTCCCATACTGGAAAACAAGATAATAAAAGAAACAAAAAAGAAAAATGGGAACTGCAAAAAGACAAAAAAAAGAAAAGCTAAGGAAAAACGAAGAGGATAATAAAGTCCCATAAAAATATAAAATACTCGAGACAGTAGCAGTGCCACTTCTAAGGTGAGGAGTAGTTCCTTGTGCACATTCTTGAGCAGGATCCAACACAGTCATCCATTTTTCCTCCATCTAAAAAGAATGAATAACGAGAAAAATGAATTAGAAAAACAAACATACCAAGAGAAAAATACAAGCAAATAAAAAAAAAGCCAGGTGCACTAAGCTCCCGCTATGTACGGGGTCCGGGCAAGGGTGGGCAGCCCGGCACGAAGCTCCCGCTATGTTCGGCGTCGGGGGAAGGGGCGGACCACAAAGGTGGGCAGCCCGGTGCACTAAGCTCCCGCTATGCACGAGGTCGGAAAGGGCCGGACCACAAGGTTGCGCAGCCCGATGCACTAAGCTTCCGCTATGCGCGGGGTCGGGGAAGAGCCGGACCACAAGGGTCTATTGTACGCAGCCTTATCCTACATTTCTACAAGAGGCTGTTTTCACGGCTTGAACACGTGACTTCCCGGCAGAAAAACACAAGCAAAGAACAGAATAAAAAATACTTATGACCATAGGGAGGCTAGCTGCAGAGGGAAACTTACTAGGTTGATGTTTTGAGCTGAGAGTAGAACAGGTAGAGAAGGCACAACCTAGCTTGCAGAAGTTAAGGTTTTTACTGTCTGGTTGAAGTCGAACATCATTGTTTGAACTGGCTGTGACAGTAGAAGTACTACTACTATTATCAGAACCTGAATTAAAGATGCATTCTTTTAAGCATCTAGAAGTGCAAGTGCAGAGATTTTGAGAAGGTTCAATTAAGCAGAATACAAAGCATTTTGAGTAGCAATCCTTAAAGTTAGTTAAGGAGGCATTTGACTGGTCTACAAAAACAACTAATATCAAAATAAGTGCCCTTAACTTAGTTAACTCCATCCTTTCTTTCACTCTTTTTTCAGAACACAAAACTTCTTGCCCTATGGAAAACCTAAAAGTGTGCTTATATAGAACTGTAATAGCCAGTATTCACAAGTGGCAAACATATATACATATTTATAATATTGCCTTAGTAGTTCAACGATTGTGGTATTTGGTGTTGGCTAAAGTTGCGGTGACATGTGATAGTTTTTTGTCTTTGCTGACGTAACTGGTAAAGTTGCTTTCATGTGACCAGGAAGGTCACGGGTTCAAGCTTGGAAACAACCTCTTACAAAAATGCAGGATAAGATTGCGTACAATAGACCCTTGTGGTCCTGTCCTTCTCCGGACTCCGCCCATAGCAGAAACTTAGTGCACCGGACTGCCTTTTGCTATTGCTGTCTTTATATAGGACTATAAGAGAAAGGTGGTTAACAAGGACAAAGGATGAGGAAGTACAATTATATTTTTTCCTTATTCTAATACCATTTAGTCTCCCCGTTTAAATTTAGATGACAAACTTTCTTTATTAGCTCGTTAAAAAAAATGATACATTTCTACAATTGGAAATAATTCAATTTTAAACTTTTTATTTTACCCTTAATGAGAAGATGTTATAACCACACAAATATTATGGGCCCACAAAACGTTTACCCGTTAAGCTTTTAAGCTCATAAATTTCAAACGTCTTTCTTTTTTTTTTAAAACGTTATGCCGAGTCAAACTACTTTATCTAAATTGAAATGGAGGGAGTATTAGAGAAAAAGAACAAACTGGTCCTCCGACCTCGCTTAAAAACTTACTTGCATTTGATTTTTCACCAAATTAGCAATGATTAAGTGATAGATTAAAGTGATGTTGTGTACTATTTAACTATAGTCCAATCATGGTAATATAGGGTAATTGGGGTGTCATGATATGGCATCTATTACTGCAAAGTGCTAAGGTGGCTCAGCTAATACTCTTGAAGTATCCTTATATATGCAGCTAGTGCAGAGGTGGAATATGAACTAGTTTGGTAGTTGTTTTACCAAAGGATATTGAAACCTTTTTGATTAAATCAATTAATAAAGATGAAGAGGTAAATCTTAGGCAAGTATAATTAAATTTGGATTAAATGATACAAGAGAAAAAAACAAGACGAATGATGCTTCCTCGTATGTTGGAACCAAATGATTTCTCATAAACATGAGTAACTTCAAAAGTAGAAGAATCTAGCAATGAATACAATTGACCGAGATAAAGGATGATGTATGGATTTCAGATCTGTAGTAAACAAAGTTGTCTTTTTCGTATTCACTTTTCGATCCCCTGTTTACAAAGTCTTCCCCCTCTATTTATAAGGGACAATCCCCTCTTGAACCCTAAAAAGGTACAACATAAAGAATATTCGAAAAACATATTCCTATTGTCTCCTACTACGCCTACACTATTGCAAATGTTGTGCGTTCGCTAACCGTTGTCGGTCGTCACCCTTTACAACGACCAAAGGACGTTGCGTCGTAAGGGCCTCATCCCTCGCCGTACTCAGTAGTGGTCATGGTCGTCCAAATTAGGACTTATACAGTTAGTCCCTCTACTTGTCGAGGTTGCGGCTCGGTGCGTCCTTGATAAGCGGACATCGCCCATACCTGCGGAAAAATTTGGCTTACGAATCGTAATGGTTTGGCCAACAACGGAAGGGTAGTGTGCTTCACGATATCCTGGGTGGAGTGTCTTATTGGGAAATGACATCACTTCCACGTGCGTCATCATTACGCGCCTTTCCGAGACAGAGACTGATAGTTTGTCGCTTCGATTTTGGTGTCATTGGCAACCTTCCGCTTCGATTCTGGCGCTACCCAACCCTATATATAGGTGAAGAGTTTGTTTTTTCAAAAACTCTTGGCCATTTCTTCTTTGGTTATTCCTTCTCATATCTTCAGCTTTTGCTCTTGCGATTTCTTTGCTTTCCCTCTTCCGTTCGCTGTTCTTGGGTTTTTATGTTTTATAAACACATCTTCTTCCATAAATATGCCTAGAAAACATCGATCTCGTGAGGGGATTTATGATGCCACCCCGTTATCCATGGTGCTCCCTTCCGGTGGTGAGGACATGATGGTGGAGGAAGGGGATAGTTTTCCCACCGTGGACGAGTTACTGCCGAGACACCCCATGTCTCGAAGCGACTTTATTAAAGAACCTTCTCCTACTCCCGCTTTGGTAGTATCTGAAACTGAGCAGGCCCATATAGATGCCCTCCGCACTAAATACAACATCCCCCTCATGTCGAGATAGTTCCGGCGGAGAGGGACTTCGTAGAGGTCCATAGACCGGGGTATTGTGCTTTTTATGAATACCCTTTTGTGATTGGTCATTCCCTCCCTCTTCTCCCCTTAGCAGAGGAATTTTGTTAGTTTTATAAGGTTTGCCCGACGCAGCTTTATCCTAACACATACAAAATATTCTTGGTGTTGACAAAGTATGTGGAGTTGGCGGGGTGCGAAGTTGACATTCACCACCTCTTGCACTTGTTTTCCCCTAGTTCTCACAGGGGTACTATGGTACATTTGAGGCACCGTGGAACCAAAGGGCTGGTGGTCGGAACTGACGACCGGGCGAGCCATAAATTTTGGCATAAGTATTTCTTTGTCAGAACTGAACACATTATGTCGGATCCTGCTGGCTTCCCAGAGCAGTGGAATAATAATCGTAGGTGTCGTAACCCGTTTACTCCTTCTTTTTTATTTATTGTTCGACTTGATATTTATCTGCGACTTTCTTTTGCAGCTTTGGAGTGTACACCCCGTCCTATTGCCGGTATAAGGGACTGGGTAGCCCGTTTACTTCTTCACGCAGTGGAGACTCGAGACTAGCCCGCTTTTGTCAAACGTTTTAGGCCGAAGGTCTCATCTGGTAAGTGTTTTCCTCCACATCGTTTTTCGGCTGTTTGCCATTATCTATTGATACGACTCTTTATGATGATAGGCCATGGAGCTTCTAGGCGGAGGGCCCAGTCCCTGTATTTTGCCAGGCCATCGCCTCGGTGGGAATGCAATTTACTTTGGAGGAGTCCATTCGAGAGGGTCGTGCTCAGCTGGTACAGGCGAGAGACTCCTCTCGGGATATGGTTGTGAGGGAAGAGATTTCCTCTTTACCGGTCTATCACCTCTTGGATGAGTCTTCTAACGGGGACGATCCTTTGTTGAGAAAAAAAAGGAGGGTAGAGCTCTGAAAAGACGTAGTCGTTGATACTGGTAAGGGTAGGATGGGTGCATCGGAGACGGCACATGTGCCCGCATTTATGGCGGACGCTATTTTGGTGGGGAGGTCTCCCCGGACAGAAGGAATCTACCAAGGAACGGGGTATGTGCACTCCGCTGAGGGCGGTGCATCATCTGCTGTCGGAGGGGGCTTACGCGCCGAGGGTGATGGCTCGGGTTCAGACGTCAACCCAGGGGATTTTGTAGCAGTTTTCCTTCCATTGTCTCTAATTGGAATGCTTCTTTGTTTGTTGTTGTTGTGTTTTTATATGGTTCGTCCCAGTTTGTTCCCAATTTCCCTTCATTTGGGTCCTTCGTTGCTTGTGTCTTGGCTTTAAGGACGTAGTCCCCGACTCTGAGTGGTCATACTTTGGCCTTCTTGTTATATTACCTTTCTGCTTGTTGTTTTTGGGCTATCAACCTTACGTGAGCCATATCCCTTCGTTCTTCAACCTCGTCCAGGTCTTGTAATCTGTTTTCGTCGTTCCTTGGTCCACTCTCATTGGAGTATCTCAGGCTAGGTTACCCAACTTCAACGGGTATAACTGCGTCAGTGTCGTAGACTAGTGAATACGACATCTCACCCATGCTGGTTTTTGGCGTTGTGTGGTAGGCTCATAACACCTCTAGTAGCAGTTCCGGACATAGCCCTTTGGCATCCTCAAGCTTTTTCTTTAATATGTTCAATATTATTTTATTGGATGATTCCGCTTGGCCGTTGCCGGCAGGGTTATATGGCATGGAGAGTATCCGTTTGATGCACCATTTCTCAAAGAACTCAGTCGTTTTTTTCCCAATGAACTGGGGTCCGTTGTCACAACTGATTTCTTTGGGGATGCCGAAGCGACATATGATGTTTTTCCAGATGAATGCGATGACTTCTTGTTCACGTATTTGAGTGAACGCACCTGCTTCCACTAAGGTTGTACTGTGGGCCGGTCTGGGCCCGGACCGGCCTAGGACCACGGTCCAAACGGGCCTAACGGGACTAATGGGCCTGTTCAAGTGGGCCTGGGCTTAAGTGGTGCAAAGCCCGTGATGGGCCGGTTCAACACAAATAGCCCGTGAGCCCGGGACCGTTAAGCCCGGGACCGGCAGGCGGGCCTAGGCCGGTTCAACCGGGCCCAACGGCTATTTTTTCAAAAAAAAAAATTAAAATGCCCAACGACTAGATTTTAAAATCTGACCGTTGGGCTTCAAAATTGGTCCGTTATGCACTTTAAAAAATAGCCATTTGGCCCCCAAACTTTTTATAATTATACTTTTTCCCAATTCTCAACTATAAATACCCCCCCTCCCATTCTTTCATTTTTACTCACAAATTCATCAATCTCTCTCTAATTTTCTTCTATAATTGCTTACTTTATTATTGCAATTTCGTGAAAAATTATGAAGTTGGTGAATTGAAGTATTCAAGTCTTCAACGATATTCAATTTTCAAGAAGTTGTTCGTCAATTCGGTAAACTCGTTCCAACTCTTAAGTTTTAATATTATAGTTTTGTTAGTTTTATTTAGTATAATTATAATTAATATGACATTTTATTTGAAAAATATTTTTGGTGGTAAGGGTAAGGGAAAATCTAAAATTGGTGAATCTAGTATCCAAGCTACTACTCTTCCCCCGGCTCCCCGACCCAGACCTGTTACCCGTCCTCCTCTACCTATTATTCTTGATAGTGATAACCCTTGTTTTCAATTTTCCGATAGTCAATTTTTCATGATGTTGCATCGGGTCAACAATTAAATGAAGAAGTTATGAATGCTCTTTATCCTAATGAAACTATCTTTGAAAATGATGAGGAAAATGATGATTAAGATGAAACGCAACCGGATTTAGATGATACACCTACTAGTCCTATTAATAACCCAAATGATGCCCCGTCTGACCCTCTTGTAGTAACCCCTACTTTAATAGACAACCTTCTAAACGGCCTGAAACATCTCTTGTTTGACATTTTTTTACTCAACTAAGAGAACAAAATAAGGCTAAGTGTAAAACTTGTGGGTCTCAACTAGTTCATAAATTTACTGGAGACCGTAGCGGTACGGGTAGTTTGACTAGACACATATTGAAACACCATAGAGATAAAGCTAGATTTTTACAAATGAAAGTTGCGCAAGAAGGGACAAGTGTAGATAGTACGGTTAACCCTAGTACAGGTTCAAATGTAGTTCAACCGGGAATTAACACTGTTACCGGTGGCATTTTATATTATGATCCAAATAAAGATCGTGAAGAATTGGCAAAAATGGTTACTGTTATGTGCTTACCCTATAGTTTTTCTTCTAACCCTCATTTTGTGCATTATATTAGAAGAGTTTTTAATCCTACTTATAAAGGATGGCCTCGCGCAACCGTAAAGAGCGATATTTATAAATATAAATATGAATATGAACAATATTTGCGCTATTTATTTACTCATATAGATTGTCGCATTGCTATTACTATTGATATTGGTAGAAGTGGTAATGACTGTGATTATCTAACTGTTACAAGTCATTGGATAGATGAGGAGTGGATAATGCAAAAACGCATTATTGCTTATAGAATAATTAATTCACGCAACACAGGTAAGTTTATTGCTAACACAACTGCAGATATTTGTAGATATTTTTGCATTAGAGATAAAAATATGTCGGTTTCAATGGATAATGCTTTTAGTAACACTAATGCTATAGGCTTGCTTACAACTACACTAAATCCTGCATTTAGTAATATTTTTCATGTTAGATGTATTTGTCATATTTACCATTTAATCGTCGGTGCTGGTATGAAAGTTTTAAATGTAGAAATTGAAAAGGTTAAAATGGCTCTTAATTGGCTTTTTTATTCAAACCGTAGAAGTAGACTTAGAGACTATTTTAAAAAATGTGATGAATTTGGCCTTAGAGAAAGAAAGGTTCCTAAACCTTGTCCGACTAGATGGAATTACATGTATGAAAGTTTAGTTGTTGCATATGAATATAGGAACCCAATAAGCGCAACGTATAATGCTCGTGTAGGTGATGGTGATGATGATGATGATGATGAGCACCTTACAAATCAAGATTGGAGTAATGTTAAAATGCTTGTAGACTTTTTAGAACAATTTCATATTGCTACAAATGAATTATCTGGCCAATATTATCCTACTATTTCTAACTGTTTAGTTTATATTGCAACACTTGTAGATTTATTTACTCAATTTTCAGAGGGTGGAGTAATTTATCAAGAAGCTATTAATTCTATGAAAGATAAGTTTAAAAAATATTTTTTCCCTATCCCCCTATTTTTGGTGTTGCTGCATTGTTAAATCCTACAATGAAATTAGGAGGTCCTCACTTTTGGTATTCAAAAATTTATAACGCTTTATCACTTTCAGCTGAGGAATTTGATACACTTGGAGATGAAAAAGCCTCAATTAAAATAAATGCTCAAATTATTTATAATACTTATCAACTTGCCTTAGATCAAGCTAGACCAAATATTCCAACTCCTACTTCGTCTAGTTCGCAAGCATCTAAAAGAACTGCGGGCTTAAAAGCCCTTAGTTCTTGGACGGAGTTCTGGGGTTCTCAAGGTGATAATTTTGGTGATAGTTCACAACTAAATGAGCTTCAAGTTTATTTGTCGCAGAGACTTGAATCAGAGAATCCTGACGGATCCTTCGATGTTTTGGAATGGTTGAAGGACAAACAAAAACACTATCCGGTTCTTTCAAGGATGGCTCGAGATATTTTAAGTGTTCAAGCTTCAATAGTGGCATCAGAGAGCGCATTCAGTCAAGCGAGACTTCAAATCGGTGATCATAGAGCGTCTATGAGGGAGAGCTTGGAAAAATCAGTACTCTTCAGAGATTGGATCCGTTCGGAAAGAAGAAATTTTGGACTTGCAGAATCACAACCGGAGATTGATGGAAGCTTATGAAGAAATGCTAGCGGAACTTGCGCAGGATGCTGCTTCGCCCGGAAGCGGTGATGAACAAGCTTCTTTTCCACCACCACCAACGGAAATTCCTCCGGACCTTGAAGGATTTATGAGATTTGTTAGAGATAATACATAGACTAACATGTAACTTGTATTTTGGCACATCTTCCTTAGTTTTTTTCCTTTTAATGGTGGTATTAGTACCTTGTTGTGCTCATTCCATTGGGGGGAGGAAGACTAAGAAAGATATTGCCATTCTTTGTTAATGTCGTAATAGTAAAATATATAAGACATTCCCTTGAATATTTCTTTGCAATTTATTTTGTGTTTAAATTTGATATAGTATATATATTATATATCTAATACATATAAGCTATATATATATATATATAAGGCACTATATATATATCTCTAATACATATAAACTATATATATATATATATATATATATATATATATATATATATATATATATATATCTAATACATACTATATATATTTATATAGCTATATATAAGCAATTTATACTAGTATATACATATATAGTTTATAAGAAAGTGCCTTAGATAAAAAAAATTAAAAAATATATATATATATATATGTGTGTGTGTGTGTATATATATATATATACATACACATATATATAAGGCACTATATATATCTCTAATACATATATATATATATATATATATATATATATATATATATATATATATATACATACATATATATAAGGCAATATATATTACATAAGGCAATATATAATTATATATACACATAATACACCCTTATATATACATACTATATATACTATATATATTTATATAGCTATATATAAGCAATTTATACTAGTATATACATATATAGTTTACAAGAAAGTGCCTTAGATAAAAAAAAATTAAAAAAAAGAAGCCCGAAACGAAAAAAGCCCGTTAGGCCCGCGGGCCCGCCCCATTTAGCCCCGATACCATGTGGGATTAGGACCATCGTGGGCTGGTTCCACACATTGGGACCGTTTGGCCCAGGACTGCCTCAAGCCCAGACCCGTTTAGCCCGGGCCCGGACCATAATACAGCCTTAACTTCCACCCATTTGGAAAAATAATCAGTTAAAACCAAAAGGAAGCATATCTTACCTAGCCCTGCTGGGAGGGGTCTGACGATATCCATCCCCCATTTTATAAACGGCCATGGAGAAGTGACGGAATGTAGGAGTTCCCCCGCCTAGTGTATCATAGGGGCGTATTTCTAGCACAACTCACATTTTTTGACGTAATCCGCGACCTCTTTTTTCATAGTGGGCCAGTAGTATCCTGCACGGATAATACATCTAACGAGGGCCCGATTGCCTGTATGGGCACTGCAGTGGCCTTCGTGTACCTCTTCGAGCACCCGCTTTGTCTGATTTGGCCCAAGGCATTTGGCCAAAGGACTGCCGAACGTCTTTTTGTAAAGGTCATGGTTTATGAGGCTATACCTGGCCACTTATATTCGGAGCTTTTTGACTTCTTTTTTATCTTGTGGGAGTGCTCCTTGATCGTGGCCAACCCTGCACTACTATGGCGAGAGAGGTCGAAACAGCTTTTACCCGATTAAAGTCGGGATCGATTTTCACAGGGAGCTAGATATTGGAGTCGGGTGTCTATCTAAAGCGGAGTTGTGTATTTGCTCTTAATTCCACTTCTACACATTTTTGGTTTGATTTATAATTCTAATTTTATAAAACTACAATGCTCAATTAAACTAAATAAAGCTAAGGTTTAAACTATTGCGAGTTGTTCAAATGATTAAAAGGTACTAGGGAAGCGACTTTCACCTAGGTGGTCAATTGACAGATTCTTGAGTCTAAAGCTAGATTGTCACATTTGGGGAGTATGATATAATCATTGCACGATTCTACTCACTCTACACTACTCGGTAGTTCGAGTGATTTTGCCCGAATTGACTTTCTCAAGACCAATTGGATATGCAAATTTGTGCAAGCAATCAAGGTTCACGTCGGGTATTACTATCTCTAGGTTTAACCCTTTAATTGGGGCTATCAATCTCTTGAGTATGCCCCAATTCCTTGTTGGACTAATTTCATAGACTTAGGCTCTCTTTCTCAAGAAGAGCCAAAGTCTACTAGGCATAAACTAGTGTCTGCAACCACTAATTCACAATTAAAACCCTAAATTAGCCCAAATATCAAACACTCATAGACAATCAAGCGTCAAAACACAAGACCCATCAATTACCCATACTAGGGTTGAGCCACATCCCTAGCTAATGGGTCTAGCTACTCATAATTAGAGAAGAAAACAAAGAAATAGATGAAGAAAAACCCATAATAATTAATTGATAAATTAAACTTGAAGATTCAATGTTGAAATCAAGCTAAAATTACTCAAAATAGGCAAAAGGAACAAAGTCACGAGCGCAGCTCTCAGTACAAAACTATCTGATGACCTAAAAATGGGAAAAAAATCTATTTATACTAGGCTAAAAATCTTGGACAAAAATATCCCTGCAGGGCTAGTGCGGACCGCACAAAATCGAGTGCGGCCGCACTAAGGCTCTGGGCTTGAATAGTCAGCTCTCTGAACTCAGGTAATGCGGACCGCACGAAATCGAGTGTGGCTGCAGTGGCTTCCATTGCGGTCCGCACAAAAAGGACCGCGGACTGCATTGAGCTTCATCCTCCAAAACACCACCTCTCTGAACCTTGGCTCTACGGTCCGTACAAAATCGAGTGCGTCCGTGGTGAACTCAATGCGGACTGCACAATACCCTTTGCAGTCGCATTATCTGTTGGCCTGAACAACAACCCCTCTGAACTTCACTTGTGCGGACCGCACAGAATGGTTTGCGGCCGCACTAGCCCTGTTTGACTGAGCTTTATCTTGTCTTGGTACTTGTGCAAGGTTTCACTCCTTTTTGATCTGGTTTTTGACACCTTGTCACCTTGTTGATCAAACCTGCAATCAAGCACAACTTGTGAGCCGTTGGGGCTATATTGTACACAATTCTAATCATAACTCGAGTAAGAAGGAGTGTAGAATGCATCATATTCCTTAGTTATCAACTCCCCCAAACTTAAGCTTTTGCTTGTCCTAAAGCAAACAAAATAAGACCCATCCCCTAAGAGAAAATCCAAGAAAATTCAATTGTCCTAAAGTGACCTCATCTAGTATCAATTGGGACTAACAATTGCCCTCAATACAAATGAATCATTAACAACATTTACTCTTTTAATCACCATGGATTAAGTGCAACACAAGAGCATCAAGAGTTGACTCAACACATCAAAGAACTCTTTCTATTACTTTGGTCATTATGGAACCCAAACTCGCACATCCTCAACTCTCCCTAAGCAAACCTCACCTTTAGGATAGTGGCACTCAGAATGAGGTTAATGGAAACACACTCATCTCTCTCAAGGAAAAGTCACAAGTACGGCTCTAAGTACCATATGCTTGCCCCTTATGTGAGTCACCACTAATGTAAGTTTCATTCAACTCAAGATTATATAGGGCTTTTGTGGAGACATAGTGAAGGCTTTTGGTTCAGGGTAGGAAATGTTTGGTCTAAGTAGGTTCCATCTTCCCTTAAGCACTTCTTTTGTTTCATTTTGGCACACATTCACTTGACTTTTTAAGTCATTTCACTTCTTTCTAAGGGGTTAGAGAGACACACTACCAATCTTTCTTTTTCATTTCAAATCTTTTCTCCTTTCTCAACTTTCCACACCTTTCATTCCTTGCTTTTCTTGAATCCCTTTATTCATTTTTATATTGAACATTCTTTTTGTCTTTTTGCTTTTCTTTCTTTTTCATTGCTTTTCCTTTTCTTCATTTTGTGCCTTTTTACCACTTTGTTGCAATCCTCATATCTCCCACCCAAACTTATACTTTTGCCATATGCTATGAAAAGATCGGGTGCCAAGGGAGGGTATCTTTTAGAATGGATAAAGGCTTGTATTCTGGTTCTTGAAGGAAAAAGGTCTAAGGCTCAAAAGGGTTGACTAGGGATTTTATCATTGGTAGGCTATGTAAGTGTTCAAGCTATCATTTGGATCAAGGAGAGCTTATAATCATGTCTCAAGTCAAAATTCACTTAGGATTTTGCCTTAACAAACATTCAGGGCAAGTTGTAGACCAATGTCTCGGGACTTGGACTTGCAATGCAAATTTCTCACCATACAAGCTATGATTTCGCTAAAGACACAGAGTTAGGAACCCACAGCAACCTTAGATAAGATTTGAGCACACAATGGTTCTGAAAAACCACTTGATGATTATCGGCCAACACAAGAGTCTTAAGGTCACAACTTTCACCATCCTATACACAACGATTTGTTTCGGACCATAAGATCAAAGGCAAATGTGCTAGGCCCAAGTGAAGCTTTGCTTGAGGCACTCTTAACCACTAACTACTAAAAAGCAAAAAGAAGGAAAAATAGACTCAAACCCTTAAGAAGGTAGTCATGCCATCCATCATCGAGAAGAGCCACCCGGTGTCACACCTCCTTTTTACCCGCGCCAGCAAGGGGCGTAAAAGGAAGTTTTTCCAATTAAAGGACAACCGAAACGGGATTTGTTATTTAATTCAGAGTCGCCACTTGGGAGATTTATGGTGTCCCAAGTCACCGGTTTAATCCCGAATCGAGGAAAAGAATGACTCTGTTTAACAGTCTGCGAACCAAAAATCCGGATAAGGAATTTTGTTAACCCGGAAGAAGGTGTTAGGCATTCCCAAGTTCTGTGGTTCTAGCACAGTCGCTCAACTGTTATATTCGGCTTAATTATCTGATTTTATACAAATACGAACTTATGTGCAAATTTTAACTCTTTACCGTTTTTATTATTATTATTATTATTATTATTATTTTACAGAGAATTGCAACGTTGTGAAAATGTATCTCGAACCACGTCATAATCAATGTACCCGTGGTCGTCGACACACTTCGACTCCGTTGAGATTTGGATTTGGGTCACATCAATGTACACCCGCGTTTAAGAAAGTAAATTATTAAAGGCGCGCCTAAAGCGACTAGCGCATTATTATTTTTGAGAAGACCGTGAAATCTTGCTAAAATGACCCATCCGAAGTCTAATTAATTATTAACCATTTATTGAGGGCCCCGCAGTTTGCGTTTTATTTGGCGAGACTCGTCTCATTTATTTTTAAAGGGCAATCCTAAAGTGACTACATTTCTATTAAGTTTGTCTCTAAAAAAAACGAGAAAAGTCTTAATTAATTACATGCTTGACAAGTAGTTATTGGATTACAGTAGATGATAACGGTAATTTACACTCGAACTCGTAAAAATGGAGAAACGTTTCGTGCCTTTATTCTATAAGTGAACTACTAAAGCTGAAATTACAAAATGCATATAAAATTGTCAAGATATTCAAAACAAACTAACCATTTTCCAAATTGATTTAAACTAATATTCCTAAAATTGATTTAAACTATTGGAATTAACGGCTAGGAAATGTTATCAACACGGATTCGAATATTGGCCTATATGCTGCCTAACGAAATCAAACACTGCCTATTTAAAATCTGCCTCAAATACAAAAGAAAGCTAGAGATGAAATATGGCAACTAATCCCTTAACTTATTTGTTCATTCTACAAATTACATATTTAACTACATGGAATCTGTAATTGACAACTACAAACTATAGTTTGAAAACCAAACAGTTCCAGTTAAATACAAGACTACGTCATGCATTCCAGTTGAGTTATAAAACTAAACTATATAAATACTTGTCATATATCTTATTAAACTATAGATACAACACTAATTCATCAAACACCCTAGCATTTCATTTCACTTTCACATCTCACAGCCACATCAGTATTGATTCGAAAGTGTACCTGGTATTGAAATAAAAGAAGAGGAAGATGAGAAATCAGCAGGGCAGTAACAGTGCAGCAACAACAATAACAACAACCAGTAACAACCAGCAACGAGAAACCAGTGACAGATTTTAAAATCAAGCAAAAAATCCAGCAATAACCAGTGAAGTAGTAGCAAATACCCAAGTAGTAACCCAGGAAAAACCCACTTGAGACCCTAGCAATACCAAATGCAATCACAGGCAGCAACAGAAAGGACCAGACATAGGTGGTAGTTTTCTGCTTTTCAAACACTCAAAGAAAAGAAGCTTGAAGCTTCAATGATACAGTAGCAAACCAGCACTGATTTTTAACAGTGGAAGAAAGACTTCACTTTTCAGTTTTTTAATCTCTCAACCCTCTCTTTTAACTTTCTCCAATTACTGAACTTTTAGGTGTTAAAAATTCAGCCTATTCAACTCTAAAAATTACTGAATTTTGATGATAAAATCCAGCAAGTTTTTAACTTGAACTATGAATGTTTTTCCTTTTTTCAAAGTTCAGCTTCCATTCACTCTTAAACTCTCAAAGAGAAACTGAATATTTTAGCTTTCAAAATGCTGTCTAAGACTGCCTGAAGAACTGATTTCCCTTTTAATATTTTTTAGAAGATGTTTTTCAGTCCTCTCTTTCTCCTCCTCTTCTCTACAGACCTCATCCCCCTCTTATACAAGTCGGCCTTACCTTCAAACCTACTGCCCGACCCTCTTTTTCCCACTAAATCTGAAATTTTCCACTTAAAATCCACTAAGGAAAACTTTTCCTTATTTTCAGCCCCCATTCCCTTTTGTTCCCCATTACCACATTAATTTAAAGACACTAACATCCCACTAACAAAACACTAACATTAACATATTATTCTAACTGTTTCATTCCCAAATTACCCCTGAAACCCCTTAATATTACTGCCCCCCTAATACAACTATTCAAATATATTAAAACTTTTGATTCTAAAATATGCTCAACTATCAATTAACCAAAACTAATTTGATTAACAACTATAACCAATTCCAGCTAGTAATTTAAGACAGAAAAATATATCAAATACAAGAGTTTCAGTGATTCAGAACAATGCTTATAATCAAACAGAATCTTAATTAATCTGACAACTAACAATTGAAAAGCTATAAGCAACAGAATGCCAAATGATTCAAACTATACGAACGACCTAATCAACGAAGCTTAATTAATCGATTACATATTACAATTGACACTAAACAATCAGAAACCGAGAATCAGGCAATTCACGGGTAATTTCAGTGGTATTGACAGAAACAGGGACTAACAGGAAACTAATTAATCGACGCAACTTATTAATCGATTATACATACACAATTGGTAACAACAAACAGAATCAAACATACAAACAGGGTGATTCATGGCTTTGGACAAAACAGGGGACTTATGAAACTAATTATTCGACGACATTAATTAAATCGAATGTGTAGTTTATAACAGGTATAATTAATCAACAAACAGAAAAATCGAACAAATAAAAAGGTCACTGGAGATGAGAAGATGAATTGATAAAGAATGTAAAAATCAACAAAACTAAACTAAACAGATACACAGATAAAAAAAACATGAACACAGAACAAAGGAAAAAGAAAAATACCTCAGAACATCAGAACTAGACGGACCCAGGCTCGAACTCGGACTCGGACACTTTGAGGTTGAACAAACCTTAGTCGAAGGGTTCTTAACTGAGAACACTTCCATTAAGGTTGATTAGACCCCAAATCCTCACTTAATTTGGACGGATTCCATGATTTGGAATTTCTAGTGTTCTTGGTTTTCGATTTAGGGTTCGAACGTTTCTAGGCAGATTTGAACGGAACCAAAGTTACTTATGGTATGAGGGAGGTCTGGGGTTGCCTGGTATGAATTTGGAGTGGATTGGGGTAGGTTCATGTTTGGCTCGAATCTTCAAATGAAGATTCGAGGAGTTTCAGGAAGATTCGAGCCAGATGGTTATTGGATCTGCAACGAGGGTGGTCAGATGGCTTAAGGGTGTTAATTTGGTAGTCATCAAAAGAGGTGAGGTTTCAGGCGGACTCTTTGATTGAAGATTCAAGACATTGGGTATGGATTCGAGGGAAACTGATACCAGATCTGGAAAGAGGATGTCGTGGGGAGGTTATGGTGTAATTATGGGCGTGTTTGGACCACCGGGACCGCCGTAAGGCGATTTCCGGTGGGCGGAGGATGGTGGTTGAAGGTGGCGGACATGTCTGGTCTCTGAAGATCAAAGACGAAGGTGGAAAGGGAGGGTATGGCTTTGGGGGCGTGGGGTAAGGAATTGGCCTTATATACGGAGGGGTTGTTTCAATCTCGGCCGTTAGATTAATTAAGATCAACGGCCAGGATCAAGGGGGTTAAACTACACGGCGTCGTCTGGTTTAAACAGGGGGGGTCGGGCTTAAACGGGTAATGGGTCAGGGGTCGGGTTTGGTCACAGCTTTGGGACCGTTTGATCATCTGAGATCAACGGTCCAGATTGAGACGCCTGAAACGGCGTCGTTTGATAGAGGCTGGAGACGGGTTGGATTGGACCTCGACATGGGGTGTGATTTTGGGCCTGAAATGGTCCAGAACTGGCCCAGTCCGGTTTCTTACCCTTTAAACTTGTTCCTTCTTTTCTTTTATTTTTCTTTTCCTTTTTTTTCCTTAAATTCTAAGTTGAATTATAAATTAACTTATTAAAATACTAATTAGCTCTTAATAATAATTATCAAACATGATTAAGTACCAATTAAAATATATGATCACACAACTAGACCTTAAATGCCTAAAATGCAAAATACATTATTATTTTTTTGTGATTTTATTCTTAACTTAACAAATAAACAGGCACGAACGAATGCAAACAATACAAAAATTCACAACAATTGCAAATAACACAAAATTTATTTTATTTTGAATTTTCTGGGAGTAGTTCTCGTAGGGCAAAAAATCACGTGCTCACACCCGGTTCACACAAATTTCACCTTTGGAAAGAACCATGACATTAAGAAACCAAAGGCTTATTACAAAAATCCAAAACAAAAAGCTACGAACACAAATAAGAAGCTAAAAAAGAAAAATTGCGGAAAGTAAAATGAATATATACAAGAGGGGTTTGATCGAATATACAATAAGGGGGATGAATATATACAATGTAATATAACTTTTATATACAGACCCAAAGGGAAAAGTACGAAAAATGTAATGAAGTGCTAATATACATACCAAAGATGAAAAAGGAAAGGAAGAAATAATAAAATTTGTCATATATATATATATACAGTCATCCAACAAATGAAAGTAGGGCCTACCCCCTCAAATGAAAGTTGGCATTGTCCTCAATGCCAGCTAAGCAAAATAAGCACCAAAAATAAAGGGAAGATGATACAAAAACTCAATATGGCCTGTCTGTCTGCATGGGATACTGAGTGATCCTTGGGTCCTCTGTAATCTCAGAACCTAAGACTGGCTCCCTATGACCTATGGCGATGCTGGGACCTGTTCCTAGACTTGGACCGAGGCCTGGGCTAACTCATGGGGTTGGCTGGAGGAATCTCCTTATTGGTCCTCAAACTGTATGACTGCGTCATCTGCACGGGGAATCACCCTCTTCCTCTTGGGAGTACTCTCTGACTGCACTGGCTGGGGATGGACTGCTGGCACCGGGTCATGTAATAATAAATCCAAAGGTAGGTGATATGCCTTCAACCTGTCAACCTCAACCTGCAACTCCTTCATGGACTCCTTGGAAGCCCGAGTCTTCCTCATCTTCTTGGCCTCCCTAGCAGCTCCTTGAGAGCCTTTCCATGAGAATCTACAGCATCTGTGAGCACTTTCTGAGTATCAAGGATCTTCTTCTGGTTGTCCAGAATATCCTTAAGAGCGTCCTCAATAGACTGTGGGACCTGTGGAGGCGGAGGTGCTGACTGGGATGCCACTGTAGTAGTAAGGATAGACAACTTAGAGGAAGTTGTCTGCATCCAATTGTTGATGCTGAGAAGGGCCTGGCTCAGACAGTGGGCAGTCACTGGGTAGGCCGGGGTAAAGGGTATGTCTGGAACTGCCGAAGTGGATGGACCAGGGGGCATGTCCGCTGAGGTGGAAGAAGGTTGAGTAGGAGCCACTACCACTACTGGCTCTTCAGACTGGCCAGTTGAAGCAGTGGCTATTCCCTTGTAGTTCTTGCCTTTAGGGTTGTCATCACCCTGTATGTTGTACCATGATAACGGTGCCTTTGCTTTCACTTCGACATCAAATTTCCGTTTTTATACCTTTAGGTCCCTGAAGTACATGGTTAAGAATCTGGGGAAGGGGTAGTTTATGTCACCTTCACTCATTACCTGCATAATAACCTGAGACATCACATTCTCGACGTTAATCGGGTACCTCGCCATAATTGATGCTACCAGTACTGCCTGGTGAAGAGGGAGTAAGTTGTCGTGGGTAGTGGGGTCCAGTCTGCTGCACACGAATGTCTCCCACCCCTTAGCTTCGAAATTCAAACTTCTCCTTAAGATCTTCACTCCCGTATTCAACCAATCGGGGGTGGTACCTGGGATTACCAAGTACTGGGCCAACCAAGGACGGGCCTCATCACCTAATGCCATCTTCTCCAGATACAATGATTCATCCTCCTCATTGAAGCCCAAGTAGTCATTCATTGCTTTACCATCAAATAACACTTTCAAATTCTGCACCTTGGTCACTTTGGTGCCCTTCTTGATGTGGGCAGCATTGGTGTAGAATTCCTTGACCAGGTTCTCGTTTACATCCACATAGTTGCTTAAGAAGCACTCCCATCCCAGTCTCTCTCTAAACTGTCTTCTCACATTGGGGTTGTGAGACAAGAGGTCTTTATCCACAAAACTTCGCTCCGGAATCAATTTCCTCATAGACCACCATTCTCTGAACTTATGGTAGGCTGCCTCACTCACAAAATGGTCTTGCCACACCTCTGGGTTTCTAGTTCTCGCTACTCCTCCCACATGAGGTTCACCCCCTTCTCCTACTGCCTCTTCTTCTCCTTCTACACCCTCTCCGGATAATAAAGTTGTGGGAGAGGTGGAGTATTTATTTCCACTATCGGCAGCTGAGCCCTCAGATGACTCAGAAGATACACACACTGAAGCTTGGGCAGTGGGGGAAGGTGTAGGAGTGTCTCTCAGTTTGTTTCTCTCTGGCTAGTCAGCAATGTACTCTGGCACTGAATTTGATGATGCCTCCCGAGAGGGCTCCTACTCACTCCCCGACTGATCAATGGCCCTATCAGCAGCTCTGATGAGTTTCCTTGTGTTTTTTATGTTTTGTCGGGCTTGGAGGGTCAACTTTATCATCTTTTGTTTCCCACCCCAGGAGGACTCTCCTCTACCTGCTTGTTTATCACCCTTTCCTCTTTGTTTCACCATTGTCTGCAAATAACATTCATTAGACTTGTTAGTATCCAGAAAAGCATTGTGATTCACAGTTGCAGAAAAATATTGCAAATAGTTCAAACTTGCAGAGTGCGGACCGCACAAAATGCAGTGCGACCGCAGAGAGGCCAATGCGGGCTGCACAAAATGGCACCACGATCGGCACAGAGGTGGGGTTCAGCCTACCCATTCTCTGAATAAACGCACCGCAAACTGCACAAAATGGTAATGCGGTCTGCATTGAGGCACCGCGGACCGCACAAAATGCAATGTGGTCGCGGTCCTTAATGATCAGATTTCAAAACTTTTAGCAATACAGTCCGCACAAAATACCATTGCGGATCGCACAAGGGCACCGCGAACCGCACTAAGTTCTACTGCTGTCCGTACTGAGTACCAAAGCATAGCACCAACCTAGGGTTCATGAAATGTTCAATTTAAGTCCAATTTTCACTAATTAAAGAGTCCCTAAGTGTTTGCCCAATGTTTTAACTACCTAATCCTAGGTTAAACAAGAAATTAACTAACCTAAGCTACCAAATCGAAAGAAATATGGGAAAGGCAAGAAGAAGACACAAGAAAAACAAAAACTAAAAGAAAATAAACAAATTAAACACTAAAAAGAAGTTAAAGTTACCAGATGTGAGAAGTACTGAAGATAGAAGATTCTTAGTAGTTAACTACGAGCAAGAAGGAAGATGAACAGTGAAGTTTTGAGTTCTGAGAGTGAAAGGATCGAAAAGTTCAAATGGTGGGCCTCAGGTACTATTTATAGAAAAAGTCCTGGGGCCCAGCTTACCTACCCACCGCAGACCGCACAAAATGCAGTGTGGTCCGCACCACATAGAATTATACAAGTTTGAGAAGGCAACTACTGCGGTACGCACAAAGTGCTTCACGGCCGCAGTGGTCCACCACGGACCGCACAAAATGTAATGCGGCCGCGGTGGCAAACTTTAGAGAGTTGGTTTCTACATCCATCATCAGTGCGGTCCGCACTGATTTTGTGCCCCTGCACTAAGTTCTTTGCGGCCACACAAAATGTAGTGCGGTCCCCATTATAAATTTCAAAGACTTGAACAATTTTTTTCCACTTTGTCCTGTACTGTATCAACAAAATCATGTAGCATCTCACAACCAATCAGTCCAAAAATAAATCCTATACTACATGAAAATCAAAGAACAATAAAAAGAAGAACACATGGGTTGCCTCCCAAGAAGCGCCTGATTTAATGTCGCGGCACGACGCAGGTTACCATCAAATCATTTGAGATGAAGAAGTGCCACCACGTGGCTGTCATCAATATTTCCTAAGTAGTGCTTGACTCTATGCCCATTCACTGAAAACTTCCCCATTTTTGTTCTTTAAATCAAGTGCACCAAACGAGGTCACACACACCACTTCAAAAGGTCCACTCCATTTTGACTTAAGCTTTCCCGGAAACAGACGTAACCGAGAGTTGAACAAGAGAACCAAATCACCCACTTTGAACTCCTTGCTACGAGCATATTTATCATGAAGGTACTTCATCTTGTCCTTGAACAAGGAAGAACTGGAGTAGGCATGTAATCGGAATTCATCAAGTTCATTAAGCTGCTCAACACGAAGATTGGCTGCAGCATCTCATTCAAGATTTAGCTTCCTCAAAGCCCACATGGCCTTGTGCTCTAACTCAACTGGTAGATGGCAAGCTTTCCCAAACACCAACTGATACGAATACATACCAATCGGAGTCTTGTAAGCAGTCCTATAAGCCCATAGAGCGTCATCCAACTTCTTTGACCAATTGGTCCTATTTGCATTGACCATCTTTGACAATATGCTCTTGATTTCCCTATTGGAGACTTCAACTTGACCACTTGCTTGAGGATGATAGGGAGTAGAAACCTTGTGATTGACACCATACTTTGCAAGCAAAATGTCAAAAGCTCTATTGAAAAATGAGACCCCCCCATCACTTATGATTGCACGAGGAGTACCAAACCTTGTAAAAATACTTTTCTTGAGAAATGCAACAACACTCCGGGCTTCATTGTTGGGCAAAGCCACGGCTTCAACTCACTTTGAAACAGAGTCCACCGCCACAAGAATGTATGTGTTCCCACACGAGCTAACAAATGGGCCCATAAAATCAATGCCCCATACATCAAAAATATCAACCTCAAGAATGGTATTGAGAGGCATCTCATCTTTCTTCAAAATTCCACCCGCTCTTTGATATTCATCACACCTCTTCACTAGTTCACTTGCATCTTTGTACAAAGTTAGCCAATAAAACCCACAACTAAGAAATTTGGAAGCCGTCCTCGCCCCGCCATGATGGCCACCATAGGGAGAGGAATGACATTCCTCCAAGATAGTCAATTGCTCTTCCTCCGGGACACACTTTCGGATCACACCATCCGTGCAAATCTTGAACAAGTACGGCTCATCCCAATAGAAATCCAAACTATCCCATTTGAGCTTCTTCCTTTGGTTAGAAAAGAGCTCACACGAGATTATACCAGTCACAAAGAAATTAGCAACGTCCGCAAACCATAGCATACCATTCACCGACACCGAAAGGAGTTGTTTATCGGGAAATGAATCATTGATCTCTAGGCCATCACGAGTCCTCCCATCCTCCTCCAAGCGGGACAAGTGGTCCGCCACTTGGTTTTCACTACCCTTCTGGTCCACAATCTCCAAATCAAACTCTTGAAGTAACAAGACCCATCGCATCAGTCTAGCTTTGGATTCCTTCTTCTTCATCAAGTACCGGAGTGTGGCATGGTCGGTATGGATTATGACCTTGGCACCCATGAGATACGACCAAAATTTCTCCATTGCGAACACAATAGCCAAAAGTTCTTTCTAGGTCATTGTGTAGTTCACTTGAGCATCATTCATTGTCTTGTTCGCATAGTACACCGGATGAAACATTTTGTTCACTCTTTGACCCAAAACCACCCCAACCGCAACATCGCTCGCATCACACATGAGCTCAAAGGGCAAGCTCCAATTAGGTGCAGTAATGATAGGAGTGGTGGTCAATTTATGCTTGAGAATTTCAAAGGCTTGCATACATTTTTCATCAAACACGAACTTGGCATCTTTTTCCAATAGCTTGCATAAAGGATTCACTACCTTCGAAAAGTCTTTAATAAATCTTCGGTAGAACCCCGCATGCCTAAGAAAACTTCTAACTCCCTTGACAGAGGTAGGGGTGGGAGCCTTGAAATCACATTAATTTTTTCTTTGTCTATCTCAATACCATGCTTTGAAATTTTATGCCCAAGAACTATGCCCTCTTCCACCATAAAGTGACATTTCTCCCAATTGAGAACAATATTGGTTTCTTCACAACGGGCCAAAACTCTATAAAGATTCTTCAAGCACTCATCAAATGAATCACCCACAACACTAAAGTCGTCCATGAACACCTCCAAAATGTCTTCCACAATATCAGTGAAAATGGCCATCATACACCGCTGGAATGTAGCCGGTGCATTACACAACCCAAAAGCCATCCGAGAAAAGGCAAATGTGCCATATGGACAAGTGAATGTGGTCTTCTCTTGATCTTCCAGAGCAATTAAGATTTTGTTGTACCCAGAATACCCATCCAAGAAATAGTAGAAGGCACGCCCAGCAGGTCGGTCTAACATCTGATCAAGAAAAGACAATGGAAAGTGATCCTTACAGGTCACTTTATTCAACTTGTGGTACTCCATGCATACCTTCCAACCAGTGACGATTCTGGTAGGAATCAACTCATTTTGTGAATTTGCAACCACGTTCATGCCACCCTTCTTCGGTACACATTGCACTGGTGAAGTCCAAGAGCTATCAGAGATGGGTACACAACCCCGGCATCTAACCACTTGATCACCTCCTTTTTCATAACTTTTTGCATTGCTTCATTCAATCTTCTTTGATGCTCCAAGGAGGGCTTTGCATCATGTTCTAGGATAATCTTGTGCATAGAGAATGCAGGGCTTATCCCCCGAATATCAGCTAAAGTCCATCCAATTGCTTTTTTCTGCTTTTGAAGCACCGCCAATATGGTATCAATCTGCATGTTAGTAAGACAAGAGGAAAGAATAACTGGCAAAGTAGAACTTGGGCCTAAGAACTCATACATGAGGTGTAGAGGCAACGACTTCAACTCCAACACTAGAGGTTCCTCAATTGAAGGCTTTGTTGGTGGAGTATTCCTATTCTCGATATCCAAAGAAAGTTTTCTAGGCTCATAAGAGTACAAGCCTAATCCACGTAACGCATTCACACACTCCACTCGGCTTGTATCCTTATTGACATCAAGATTCAACAAAACGGCCTCAAGAGGGTCCTCCACATTGATCATTGCACTGGTATCATCAACTATCACTGCCGTGATAAGGTCCACAAAAGAGCATACCTCAGAACTGTTGGGCTGCTTCATTGACTTGCACACATAAAAGACCACTTTTTCATCACCCACCTGGAAGGTGAGTTCCCCTACTTCCATATCAACTAACGCCTTCCCTGTATCAAGGAAAGATCTCCCCAAAATGATAGGAACTTTATAATCCACCTCACAATCCAAGATCACAAAGTTAGCTGGCAAGATAAATTTATCCACCTGGATAAGCACATCATCAATAATACCCAATGGTCTCTTCATCGTTCTATCCGCCATTTGTAATCTCATGGAAGTCGTCCTAGGTTGCCCAATACCCAAAGTTTTTGAAAACTGATTAGGGCATCAAATTGATACTAGCTCCCAAATCATATAAAGCCTTAGCAAAGTTCATACTCCCAATAGTGCAAGGAATGGTGAAAGCACCGGGATCTTCAAGCTTCGAGGCCATTGAATGCACTATTACACTAACTTGGTGCGTCATCTTTATAGTTTCACAATCCATGGACCGTTTCTTTGTCACCAAGTCCTTCATGAATTTAGCATAGCCCGACATTTGTTCAAGAGCCTCCACCAAAGGCACATTAATGGATAAGCTCTTTATCATGTCAATGAACTTTTTAAACTGATTCTCATTTTTTTGCTTCGTGGGCCTTTGAGGATAAGGCGGAGGTGGCCTTGGCAAAGGTACCATGGATTTAGGCACAACCGGCTCCGGCATGTCTATTACATGTTCCCTAGACGGGTTCACGTCATTTTGAATTTCCACCTCGACATCTTGAATATCAATCCTCACTTCTTCGTTCACATTGTCATCAATCACATTTTCAACCACCAAAGAAACTTCATCTTCTTGCAACTCAACTTCATCACTCAAAATTTGCTTTTATTTGGAGGCATTCACATCACTGCCTCTCCCACTTCTTGTAGTTAACACCATAACATGATTGTTCCCACCTTTTGAGTTAACCACCGTATCACTAGGTAGATCCCTCTTAGGATGAGTATTCAAAGATTGTGAGATTTGGCCTAACTGCACCTCCAAATTTCTGATTGAGGTATTGTGGGAAGCCAACTGCGCATCAGAATCTGCATTCTTTTTCATCATTTGTTCGAACATCATTTCAATTCTACCCATATCATTGCTAGAAGAACTAGGACCTTGGGATGGAAATGAGGGAGGATTGTTCGGTTGTTGATACATTGGGGGCCTTTGAAAGCCTTGCCCCCGATTTCCTTGGTTTCCATTATTCCATCCACCTTGATTGTTGTTACCACCCCAATTGTTGTTGTTACCATTCCAATTTCCTTGATTGTTTTGATTGCTGTTCTGATTACCCCAATTGTTGTTTTGGTTGTTGTTCCCCCAATTACCATTGCCTTGTTATTGTTGATTGCCCCAATTGCCTTGGGGTCTCCATTGTTGTTTGTTGGAAGAATTGCCCATTTGGCCTTGATAATTATTCACGTATTGCACCTCTTCACTCTGTCCATCATAACCATCATCTTGAAATCCACCACAATCATTGTCAAATTGCTCTAAATTCCCTTGATTCTACTGGCCTCTTTGTCTTCTTTTGTTGACAAGCATGTTAACACCCTACATAACATTCACTTGGCGAGGATTTTGAACTTGTTGCAACTATGCCTTTTCTAGTTAGTTAATAGTAGTTGTCAACTCAGCTATAGCCTGCCCATGATCATGTAACTCTTTGTGCAAATGAGTGACCGTGGGGTTGTCGTGCCCCCTTTTTCTCGCAAAATCGGGTTTATGACATTTGGGAGGACAAATCGTTCCCTTTTTGGGAATTGGGTTTGAAGTGAATAGTCGCCACCTAATGATTAAAGTGCATTATGACACTAGGAAGGAATTGATCTAGAAAACCAGAGATTGGGTAAGGGCTAGAAATTATCCCGAGGGAAGGTGTTAGGCACCCCTCAGGATCCACTAGTGTGGTTCCCGGCCATGCTACAATTGTGACTTTAAGTACAAGTAACAAGTAAGCAAATAAAGGTTTCAAATATGAGGGATTGTCACATTATAGCTACAAATAAATTAAAGTTTGAAGAAACAAAGAAAGCTAAAATTTTGAGGAAATAGTTTGAAAATTCTGAAAAGTAATAAAATACACAAGTAAAGGGAAGGGAGTCCTAGGTTTACAAATAATATGGATCACATCAATGCAATACCCGGTAATAACTCCTCAGAAGAGGGGTTACACGTGGTATTAGCGCACCGGTCATCATATCCATATTTACCCTTTCCCATCCCGTTAAGGTATTAAAACGCGGAATAGTTTCGTTACTTATTGCATGCTCTTACCCGTCCCAATCCTTTCAGTCCCGGAGGCATTTGGGACTACTAGTCCTAAAGGGAAGGGAGATTGGGCTTTTATGGTTTAAAGGACAAAATCTAGGGCGACAAACAAAACACATAGAGCAGATATGGGAAAACACATAACATTTAAAGGCTCAAACAGGCCTCCTCAACTTAAAGACAGATTGTTTAGCATGTCTTGCATGTACTGGTTATGGTCTGAATTAAACTTAAAAACGCTAAAGCAGGCTGGTTTATCACATATTTTCATATAAGAATTCCAAATTAGGCCTGCCCGCTGGTTGTAATTATCAAAGACTGGTACAGTTATAACCTTTACCCTAAAGCTTGCCTAGGTGAAACCTATAGGCATGATATCTATGCATAATAGAAATATACTAATTTTAGAGAAAAAGACTTATTAATTGCAGGAACATAAGTTCTGCAAATATTAAGTAATGTTACTACTATTTTTTTAGACTTATAAGCGAGATAGACGATTCAGATTCGGTTGATTACTCATATAGGCATGCTTTCTAAGCGTTATTGATTTAAAAAACGTTTATAGTCAAAATAAAAATGTAGGAGTCCTATAGGCATGGTATCTAAAATGTTGTTTGTTATTAAAACCTGTGAACACATTTGCCTAGTGATAGATGCATATGCAGAATTCAAGAAGTCCTATAGACAGGTTATCTATATGATATGCAACGTTATGAAATGTAGAACCTATAGACATGTTTTCTAGATAATACAGAAATGCAGAAATTTATAGACATGGTTTCTATATGAAAATGCAGGACCTATAAACATGATTTCTATATGAAAATACAGATCCTATAAACAGGATTTCAATATGAAAATGCAGAACTTATAAACAGGATTTCTATATGAAAATGCAGAACCTATAAATAGGATTTCTATATGAAAACACAGAATTGAAAGCAGGACATGATTGCAGAAGTATAATAAATACCTATGAACATGATATCTACCCCTTTTGCATGCATGATTTACCCTCCCCTTTTCACTAAAACCCCATAAGTTATTACAAATTATTATAGCCCAAAATGAATAAGAAAAGAAAATTACATCAGAAATTAAAGTACAACCAAGGGGAGCCTAATTCAGACTCCAGGTCTGAAATATGAAATGAACCAACTCCAAAGATCAAATATCCAAAGCCTTTCTCTTACTTGGGATGTGTCAGAGCTCCCTAAGAGTCTCAAATGGACTTTGGGCAATGCTCATACCCAAGTATATTGCAGAATATGAGTCATAGTGCAGTGTGGAAAGGCCAGCCCTCAAATGTCCAAGTTCAGAGGGAACTCAAGGTCCCAAAGCAAGGCTCATAGGAGGGAGGCAGAACTTAGAATCTAAGAGAGAGTGTAAGTGCAGAGAGGGGATTTTGGGGAAATCCAAGACAAACTAGTGGTCATACCTAGCAATTGGAGTGCCGGCACACCCCAACCAGCCTGTTAGCCACATTGTTTGGGAGTTAGGATCCCCTAAGGGATCAAGTCCAGAAATGAGCAACAACTTGGATGTTGTCAAATTCTAAACTTCAACTCAAACACATAGAAGGGGATAGGGGTGCAGGGATTCACAGTAGAAATATATGCTAATTACTATTAAACATAGGCAGTAAAGCAGACAGAGGTGTAGAAGCTGAAAAAATAAACACATTGGGATGAGGCTGAAAATCAAACTAGATCATACCAATTTCAGGGAAACAAGAAAAGAAAGCAGTAGTCTTGTGAAGCCAAAGTGCAAGCAAATAGTCAGAATGCTATGATTAAAGAACTATGATATTTGAGTAGTATAAAAGTGTTAAATTGAGAGTGTTAAAGTGCAGAAGGGTCGTGCTCTTTTATAGTGTAGAAGGCAAGCAGAATAAGGTAGGAGAATGATTTGAAAATCAATTACAAAACTTTTCCTTTGATTAAGGGATTCTAATTTCAAACGTAAAAATATTTAAGAAAAGAGATTGATCAAAACCTTTTCCAAAGCAGTACAAGAAGGGTAAATACACAGAGATTTATTTAAGGAAAAAGTCTGATAGCACGCGGTTTGCGCAAGTAAGGAAACGAAATCAGTTAACAGCCAAGAAATCAAAATTGAAGGCTTTGTACAAATGAACCAAGTCAGGAAAAGTGAGGAAAGGTTTTACTTTAGGAAAATCAGTAACAATCAATCAATCCTAAAAAAAAGATTATGAATCAATCATAAGTTGGAAAGCCTTTTGAAGAAAGGTTCAACATCATATAAAAGCATACAGACGTGCTTAAACAAGAAAGAACTGTCATGCCTTTGTAAAATTAGTAGAAAGAAAAGGTTCAACATTATATGAAAACAAAGATATCCAAACTCATTCAGAGGTTTAAAACCAGTTTGAAAGAGCTAAGGGTTCTTTGAAATAAAGCCCTAGTTCGAACAAACCAGAAAACATAAAGGAGAGGGCAAGCAAGTTAAGTCGAGACATGTGTAGAGGTTTCAGAAAAGAATTGAAGCTTCTAACATGCTTCTTTCAGAACTCATGAGAGAATATGATAGCAAAGTAACATGCAAACAGTAGCAGGATTCGGAGGATAGAATGGAAAATACTGATAATAATAGCAGAGGAAACATGCTTAAGAGGCTCTTTTAGAAGAACTCAAACAAAGTTCAGTAGAAGAAAAGTAGTAAGCACACTTAAGAACGCGGTAGAAAAACATAGTAGAGAGATTCACAGAACATAATGGAAATACTAGTAGGAATAGTAGAAGAAACATAATTAAGGAGTTTCTAAACGGAACTTAAACAGGGCTCAGTATAAGGCAAACAAAGAACTTTAAGAACTTAGTAGGAAAATACAGTAGAAGAACACAAAAACATCAGAAAATTATAGCAGAAAAGCACATATAGAAGAACACAGTAAGATAGTCATACAAGAGCATGGTAAAAGGAAGAATACAAGAACACAGTAGGAAAGTCATAATTCACTTAAACATTTTAGAAAACCCTAGATCGGAAAAGAAAGACCTTAAAAAAATAATTTTTGAAAGAAGAAATTGGGGAAATGGTTTGAAAACTCAAGTAGAGCATAGATATATAATAGATCTAAGAAAAATCGGAGAAAACCTCAAAAGGTTAGGGTTTCAGAAGAACCCTAGAATGAGAAAGGCTTTGAAAAGGTCTCCGATCTGAGTCGGAGAAGTCAGAAACAGGCTCATAGGACCAGGATACGCCCGAGCAAAGCCATAGATGGCCGTGAAACCTCGAGCCGGCAAAGATATGAGTGAGAACCTTCGAGGTCAGACCCCGAATCTTCAAGTACCAAGTGTACAAGAGCAAAGGGAGGTGAGTTTAAGACTCTCATGGCCTGGGAAGCCATGGATTCCGGTGAGTTTAAGGTGGAAGACGGTGAGAGGGGGCTAGGGTTAGGGAAGGTTCAAGAGTGTTTGAGAGAGTTTGAGAGTTCAGAGGCGGAGGTTGGTGAGAAATGAAGTAGGGTTAGGGGTGTTTGTGAATTAAAAAGGAAAGGGAAAATCGTGGCCGTTGATCAAAATGATCAACGGTCTGGATCAAAAGAGAAGGTCGGGTGGGTTAAATTAGTTGGGTCAGGGGCGAGTTAAATTGAAATTGGGCCGGTACGAAATTGGGCTTGAAATTGGGTCAATTAAGGGGATCAAATTTGGCTATAATTGAAATAAAAATGGGTCAGATTTTAAATAGCCAGTTTTTCCCTTTCTATTTTATAAAAATAGTAAAAATGATTTTGAAAGCAAATTAAAAGTACTGGATCAGTTAATAATATATAAATATTAATTTAAAAATATTGAAACCAATTTCATAATTATAAAATGTTATTAGTCTTAAAATAGGCTAAAATTGCAATTATATACAATTTAGCTTTTAGAATACCAAATAAATTTGTAAAAAATGTATAAAAATTACCCTAGCTATATGTTAGTATAAATACGAGAAGAAAGTAAGTTATTCACCAAAATAATAATTTTGGGAATAATTATTGGTTTTCATGCTGCTAAAATGGGCAATAAATCTGTTTAAACATCTTTTAGAAATTAGGAAAATTATTGAAACACTTGGACATACTTATATATGCATATATATTCTATTTTAAAAGTATTTGCATGTAAAAATACATAGGAAAAAATTGGGTATCAACAGCTGCCCCGCTTTACCCGGGAAGGATGAAAGAGTTGTCGGGTAAAGATATGATGGCCAATTTGACCGAATGAAATGGTTTGAAGACGATGATCGTGCTCTGGTTCCTGAGCTGCCCACATATCCCTAGTATTATAGGAATCAGGCCATATGTAGTTCAGGATTCGTCGGCGGAATATGCCGATGGAGATTTTCAAGAACGGACGAGATGTTCGGGTTGGGATGGATGGTTAAAGTCTAGTAGAGCTGTGGGAACTGGAGCGTGGTTGCTCCTGCCGAGACGGCCGTTGCTCGCCGGTTTACCGTCAAATAAGCAATACAAGTGTATATTGTGCGTAAATTTAAACATGATGCGAGTTCCTATTGGACCATGAATGCTGTCTTTGGACGGTTAGGATGACGTCCTTGGACCATGATGTCCTGGGCCATGAAACGTATAATAAAGGATTCGCGGGCCATGAAATGATGCTCTCGGGCTATGAAGATGATGCCTCCGAACCATGATGCCTTTGAATAATGATATGCAAAAGATCAAAAAGGGATCCTCGGGCCATGGCATGGTGTTCTCGGGCTATGCAAATGGTGCCTTTGAACGATGATGCCCTCGGATAATTTGGCGATCTTTCAGCCCATGAGATGCAGTAGAGTGACGATCTTTCAGCCATGCAAATGTAAATGAGGTGGCGATCTTTCAGCCATGCAAGAAGTAAATGAAGGTGGCGATCTTTCAGCCATGCAAGAAGTAAATAAGGGTGGCGATCTTTCAGCCATGCAAGGAGTAAATGAAGGTGGCGATCTTTTAGCCATGCGAGATGGAGGTAAAACTTAACCTCGGGAGGCAGAATGGTAGCCTTATGCAATAAAGAGAATGCATATGGAGGTAGAGCTTAACCTCGGAAGGCAGAATGGTAGCCTTATGCAATGCAGAGAACGAAGATGGAGATAGAGATTAGTCTCGGAAGGCAGAATGGTAGCCTTATACAACGCAGAGAATGCAGATGGAGGTAGAGCTTAACCTTGGAAGGCAGAATGGTAGCCTTATGCAGGAAGTAAAAAAGGCAACTAATAATAGAATTTTCTTAGCTGATAGCGGATTGCGATATTGCGACTGCTGGGGATACTGTGTCTGCTGGGGACACTGCGTGCAGATAGTAGTTGTGAGAAAGTGCAACGGTTTTGAGAGTAGTATTTCCGAGTAATGTGAGTCTTGTGAGTGTATAGTATATTGATGGTTTTGCAACTCAAGTGCCTGCATCCAAAGAAAATCGTGAGTTTTGTAAAGGGGGGAGGTTAGTTCGTCTTCTCGCTGGCTCTACTTGAACTGCTCGGCTCTGTTCTGGTGATACTGTGCATATCATTGGGGTAGTGTTGCTAAACGAAGCAACTTTGGTAACAGACATGCACGATTTAGTAAAAATATAACATAAATACATAATCGAGAATAGCTTTCCTTAGATGAACCTACGACTACGACGTGGTTCAAGACATTGCAACTTCTCTTGCTCCGGAATTTTGAGGATCCTCCTCAAAATTCTGCCCTAGTTTACTGGGCTGATGATTGTGGCAAATGGTTGAAATCACTTCGAAATTTTGAGGGTCCTCCTCAAAATTCTGCCCCAGTTTCCAATTGCGGGGGAAATGAAAATTTTATTGAATTGTGACCGAACCCATAGCGCTGCCTACGTATCCCCTCTTAAATGGGAATCAGGTCAGGCATAGTTCAAATTACATCATAAAGGAAAGCATAAAGGTTACATATAGCATCGCTTCACTGCATTTGAATTGATCATCTTCAGCCAAACTTCTCCGTCCATTTCTGCAAGTATGAGGGCTCCTCCTATTAGAACCCAGTGGACCATGTACGGACCCTGCCAGTTGGGAGAGAACTTCCCTTTGGCCTCGTCCTGATGCGAGAAAATCTTTTTTAGCACCAGCTGCCCCGGTGCGAATTGTTTTGGCTTGACTCTTTTGTTGAAGGCTCTGGCCATTCTGTTCTGATAAAGCTGACCGTGGCAAACTGCATTCATTATCTTTCCGTATATAAGAGCTAGTTGTTTGTAACGACTTTTTACCAATTCTGCATTGTCGAGTTCAATTTCTTGTATGATCCTTAGGGAAGGAATTTCTACCTCAGCGGGAATAACAACCTTTGTACCATAAACCAGCATATAGGGGGTTGCCCCGGTTGATGTGCGGATTGTGGTACGATACCCCAATAAAGCAAGTGATAACTTCTCGTGCCACTGCTTATGCTTCTCTATCATTTTTCTTAGTATCTTCTTGATATTCTTATTGGCGGCCTCTACGGCTCCGTTCATCTAAGGTCTGTAGGTTGTAGAATTCTTGTGTTTGATCCTGAAGGTTTCACACATGGCTTTCATCAAGTCACTGTTGAGATTGGAACCATTACCAATAATGATTGATTCTGGAATTCCGAACCAACAAACGATACGGTCGCGGACGAAGTCTGCTACGACTTTCTTAGTCACTACCTTATATGATGTTGCTTCAACCCATTTGGTGAAATAATCAATTGCCACTGGGATGAACCTGTGCCCATTTGATGCGGCAGGTTCGATTGGTCCGATAACATCCATTCCCCAAGCGGCGAACGACCATGGTGAGCTTGTTGTATTAACCTTGTTTGGAGGCACCTTTATCATATATGCATGTATCTGACAGCGGTGGCACTTTCGGACATACTGGATGCAGTCCATTTCCATAGTCAACCAAAAATAACCAGCTCGGAGTATCTTCTTGGCTAAGATAAAGTCATTCATATGTGGCCCGCAGGTCCTAGCATGGATTTCTTCTAGTAATTTAGATACTTCCTTTGCGTCAACATACCTTAGTAATCCCAAATCAGGAGTCCTCCTGTACAGGATTCCTCCGCTGTGAAAGAAATTGTTGGATAACCTCCGTAGCGTGCGCTTCTGAATAGCGTTTGCGAGCTATGGGTATTCTCCTTTCGCCAAGTATTCCTTGATATTATGAAACCAAGGTTTTCCATCCACTTCTTCTTTGATGTGAGCACAGTAAACTGGCTGATCGTAGATCTTTACTGGAATAGGGTCAATGAAATTCTTATCTGGATGTTGTATCATGGATGATAGGGTAGCCAATGCATCGGCAAACTCATTTTGGACTCTAGGAACATGCTGGAACTCTGTCTTTGTGAACCTCTTTCTCAACTCCTGTACGTGATGCAGATAAGGGAGTATCTTGGAGTTTTTGGTCGCCCATTCTTCTCGGACCTGATGTATAAGCAAGTCTGAATCCCTGATCACTAGCAACTCTTGAATGTTCATGTCAATGGCCATCTTGAGTTCCAAGATACAGGCCTAGTACTTAGCCATGTTGTTGGTGTAAGGGAATCTGAGTTTGGCAGACACCTCATAATGCTGACCGGTTTTTGACTCTAGGACTGCTTCTATGCCAACTCTTTTGAAATTTGTTGCTCCATCGAAAAACATTCTCCAACCGTCATAGGATTCTACAATGTCTTCTCCTATGAATGATATCTCTTCATCAGGAAAATACGTCTTTAAGGATTCGTATTCTCCGTCCATGGGATTCTCGGCAACATGATCTGCCAAAGCATGTACCTTGATTACTTTCTGAGTTACGTAGATAATGTCGAATTCACTTAGCAGGATTTGCCACTTGGCTAGCTTGCCAGTGGGCATAGGCTTCTGAAAGATGTACTTCAACGGATCCATCCTTGATATGAGATATGTGGTATAGGCACAGAAATAGTGCCTCAACTTCTGAGCTACCCAAGTCAGAGCATAACAGGTGCGTTCTAACAGAGAATATCGGGCCTCATAAAGGGTGAACTTCTTGCTAAGATAGTAGATGGCCTGCTCCTTCCTCCCCATTTCATCATGTTGCCCAAGAACACAACCAAACGCTCCATCTAGCACTGCAAGGTAGAGTAATAGAGGTTTATCCGACGCGGGCGGGACCAAAACTGGCGGTGTGGACAGGTACTCCTTGATTCTGTTGAAGGCCCTCTGGCAGTCATCAGTCTATTGGGTAGCGGCGTCCTTCGTCAACATCTTAAAGATTGGCTCACAGATGACAGTAGATTGAGCTATGAACCGGCTGATGTAGTTGAGTCTCCCCAAGAAACTCATTACTTCTTTCTTGTTCTTTGGCGGTGGCAATTATTGAATAGCTTTGACCTTTGATGGATCCAGTTCTATTCATCGGCGACTCACAGTGAACCCAAGTAGTTTTTCGGCAGGAACCCCAAATGCACATTTCGCGGGATTCAGCTTCAAGTTGTACCTTCTCAGTCTATTGAAGAACCTCCTCAAATCTTCCATGTGATCAGTGGCTTTCTTGGATTTGATGATGACATCATCTACATACACTTAGATCTCTTTATGTATCATATCATGGAAAATGGTAGTCATGGACCTCATATAGGTGGCCCCAGCATTCTTTAACCCGAACGACATCATCATGTAACAGTACATTCCCCACGGCATAATGAAAGCTGTTTTCTCAGCGTCTTCTTCATCCATCCAGATATGATGATACCCAGCAAAACAATCCATGAATGACTGCAACTCGTGCTTGGCGCAATTGTCAATCAGGATGTGTATGTTTGGCAAGGGGAAGTCGTCTTTTAGACTGGCCCGGTTGAGATCCCGATAGTTGAGATAGACTCTGACCTTCCCGTCCTTCTTCGGCACTGACACGATCTTGTCTAACCATGTCGGATATTCTACTACCTTGAGAACCTTAGCTTTGACTTGCTTAGTGACTTCTTCCTTGATTTTCAAACTCATGTCAGGCTTGAACTTTCTGAGCTTCTGCTTTACCGGTGGACATGTCGGATCAGTTGGCAGTTTGTGAGCCACAATAGATGTACTCAGACCAGTCATGTCGTCATACGACCAAGCGAATATGTCTTCATATTCCCTTAGAAATTTTGTGTATTCCTTCTTTTATGATGGCGATAAGTGGACACTGATTCTCGTTTCTTTGACATGCTCTGCATATCCCAGGTTAACAATCTCAGTCTCATCCAGGTTGGACTTAGGTCTGTTCTCAAAATTTTCAACCTCTTTAACAATCTCTTTCGGTATGTCATCTTCCTCTGAATCTGTATCTGTTTGTTGCATTGTCTCGTTGCATATCACAGCCATTGGTTCATCAAGATAGGTAATGGTAATGTCGTATAAGTAAAGTAATGAGAAAATAATAAGAGTAAGATTTGTAAGGAAACCGAAATGCTTTGATGAATTTCATAATTGTTTTGAACATTAGAAGATCTTATTGTGAAAATTCAAAATTGCGAAAGGAAAATCAACTAGTAAAAATAAAAGATAGTGCATGATGCTTTGTTCAGCCTTTCTACCCCGAGGCTTTCCGGGCTCTGGTGGTTCTGATGGTCCAATTGTTGAGGCATTCTCCTCGGATTACGGCTTGTATAGAAGGGCCTTCCTCCACCTCCTCTTTGAAAATGACACAGCAATCCATGTCATCATCTTCCACGAATAAATCCCTCATTGCTGTCAGTGCTTTCTCTTCTTCCGACCCATATATAACATTGACTGGCTGGAAAGTCTGTTCTAAATGGGGTATCGACTACTCCAGTGGGTAGTAAGGGCCGCGCCATGGTGGCGACCAGTTGTTGAATTCCTTCCAAGTATACTCATATCCCAGACCGAAAGTGGTGCCATGTTTCTTCAGTTTGATCGGCTTGGCGATTCCTTGGAGGTTCTTGCCAAGTCCCTTGCCAGGCTCATATCCGCTCCAGTTCAATATGCTTTCAATTTTGTTGTCCCACCATTTGTCTATGTCAACGGCATTGACTCGCTTGATGTGGTGATAGGTTTCCCTGCCTATCTTTCTCCTTCCTCCAATCGCTGGGATGGTTTGGCAACTGTATGTGGGATTGCTACCGTCGCCGTGAATGATCACCTCTTAGTGGTTCCACTTAAGTTTCACTGCCCGATGCAGTGTTGACGCTACGGCCCCAGCGGCATGAATTCACGGCCGTCCCAACAGCAAGTTGTAAGATGTCGGCAAATCTATTACTTGAAATTCAACATCAAACCAAGTAGGCCCCATCTGCAAACATAAGCTAATTTCCTTAATAGTGGACCTTTGGGAACCGTCGAAAGCTTTGACATTGATGGCCCCATCCTTAATATCATGCAGACTCTTTCCCGATGTTCTGAGTGTTACCAACGGACAAATATTGAGGCTGGACCCACCGTCAATCAGGATTATGGTGATGAAATAATCCTCGCATTGCACAATGATGTGCAGCGCCTTGTTGTGACTCAACCCTTCTGGTGGCAACTCATCTTCATGAAAAGTGATCTTGTGACTCTCCAATACCTGCCCTACCATGTTTGCCATTTCTCCTCCAGTGATGTTGCTCGGTATATATGCCTCACTCAGCACCTTTAACAAGGCATTCATGTGTGCATCGGAGCTTTGCAACAAAGCTAGGATAGAGATTTGTGCCGGTGTTTTGTTCAACTGATCGATGACTGAGTACTCCTTTGCTTGTATTTTTCTCCAGAGATCATCGGGCCCAACTTCAGTGATGGTTGGCCGTCCAGAGGCCTGCTTGCTTGATTCAGCCAAATGTTCCGGGGTGTATACTTTGCCGGTTCTTGTCATACCCTGTGCCGTGACTGCTTCTCCAAATTTGGCTTTCCCTTTCCTTCTTGACTCGGCTGTGTAGTACCAAGGTATGGCATTTGTATGGAATGGCATTATAGCCAACATTGCTACTAGAATGGGCACCTTTTCTCCGAACGGAGCCTGTATTTTGGAAGGCAAGACCGCAACTTCAAATGGTTCAGGTACATTTGTCGGGGACCCAAACTCGACCTCGATCGGTGCTGGCATTTTTGCAAAGGATGGTGTTTCAAAGTCAAGTGGTATGGGCATGTTCACCTCAGCTTCCCTAGAAGGCTGAATTTGGACTACAATCGGATTAAGGGTGATTGTTGGTTTCTTTGGATTGTCGCCTTCTGTGATCAAACCTATTGACCCATTGGGGTCCCAGTCGTCCTCTATTTCAATCATGTGAATGCCTCCACCCATGTGGTCTGGTAGAGGGTTATTGCGGACATTCGGAGTAGGCTCCTTTGCCACAATAATCTTGTTATCAATCAGTGCTTGGATTTTATCTTTCAGAGAGCGGCATTCATCAATGGTATGCCCTTTTATGCCGGAATGGTATGCACATGATTTATTAGTATTGACCCATTGGGAAGGGTTTTCAGGAGTTATAGCAGGGATGGGGGTGACATAACCAGCAGCTTTGAGCCTTTTATACAACTGGACAATTGGTTCGGCAATGGTGCTATATTGTTTGGGAGGTCTGCGGTCGAAATTTGGTCGGGGACTAGGAAAGTTTTGGCGAGTGGGAGGTGATTGATAGTGAGAGGGTTGAGTATTGTAGACTTGGTAGACATGTGCGGGTTGGGAATATCTGGGTGAAGTAGGCTAATATATGAGAGGTGGAGGTGATTGGTAAGTAGGTGGTGGAGTTTGGTAAGAGCGCGAGGGTGCTTGGTAATTTGGGGTAGGTTGATATGTGAGTGGAGGCATAGGGTAGGTTTGGTATTTGATAGGGGACTTGGTTCTCTGTGCAACCATCACGGCGCTCATGTCCCTTTTCTTGGTTGTGCCACCAGACTGCAGAGCCTTGTTGGTAGCCTGCAAAGCCTCAAAGTTTGTGACCATACCACATTTGATGCCTTCCTCGATCCTCTCACCTAGCTTGATGATGTCAGAAAATTTCTGGCTTTCAATCAGCATCAACCTTTCATAGTACTGGGGGTCTTGAGCTCGGATGAAAAACCTATTCATTTGTTCTTCCTCTAGAGCAGGCCTGACTTTGGCAGCTTCTGACCTCAAGCGAGTGGCATACTCGCGGAATGTTTCCGTGGGTTTCTTTTTTAGGTTCTGGATGTAGAACACATCTGGCGCATTTTCTGTGTTGAACCTAAACATGTCCATGAAATCGGACGCCATGCTTACCCAGTTCGACCACTTTTTCGGATCTTGGTTAATGTACCAAGACAGAGCATCTCCCTTCAGACTCCTCATGAAGAGTTTCATGCGGATCCTTTCGTCCTTTCCTACTCTGACCAGCTTATCGCAGTATGTTCTCAAATGAACTCTCGGATCTCCTGTACCATCAAACATCTCAAACTTCGGAGGTTTGTACCCCTCGGGCAGTTCAACATCGGGTTGTATGCATAGATCTTCATAGTTTAGCCCCTCAATTCCTTTGCTTCCTTCGACGCCCTGAATTCGTCTAGTCAACTTCTTAAGCTCTTCAGCCAGACTCCCGATGAGTGAGTCTTTATCGTCAGACTCGGGTGTGCTTGAAATGGGTTGGGCAGAGTGCGGCATGGTTTCCACGTAGATGGGGGTGTTATGAGTGTGGAAATGGTCATTTATGGAGTTCACCGGTTCTGGGATGAGCAGTGGAGTATTGTTGGAAGTATGATAAGTGTTGCAGTGGTGGTGAGGAGTGCGATAGTTTTAGGGTTTTGGGATGTTTTGTGGAGGTGTAGGGTAGGGTTTTGAGCGTTAGGAAAATTAACATCTAGGGTGGTGAGGGAAAATTATAAGCTCGCCAAGTTCCGGACCTGATCAAGTTCTTTTTGGAATTTCAGCAGATTTTGTTCAAGTTGGGATGCACTTTCCTTAGGAACTAGAGTACCATGAGTGACCTCTACCCGTTCAGTTGAGTTTTCCTTTCTGGTGTTGTTCAAATCTTCCATCTTTCCTTTGTTCCTGTTTTTGACGGGGCTAGGAGGAGGAGTGGGTGGAGGGCCCTTGGATCTTATGGAATATGATGATGATGCCAGAGTGAACGAACTAACCTTGGGGAGGGGAATAAATAAAAAATAAAAACAAAAAGGCAACAAGTCAGTGAGGATTATGAAAAGAAACGTTGCGATATTTAAACATGTAGTGCAAGAATGTAAGTCATGTACTAATTTGGGAGCCTCGTTGGGCCCGAGGTAGGCCTAGCGACAAGTTGATTTGGAGAACTTATAATGCTAAATGCCTCATTTTATTGATAAAAATAAGACGAATCCCAAAACAACATTAAATAACAGAAGATAAAAATGTCACTAATGGCCATTGGCCTTACAAAAGTTAAATTCCTATCTATTTGGTCCCAAAAAGGCCTTCCCCAGACTTGGCATCTTTGGCTCCATCGAACAGCTTCACCAACTCGCGAAGTCCCAGCAACAGGTAGGCTCTGGCCAGGTGTCCACCCTCGTTTCCTTCAGCATTCTGGTAGTCCTCGATCCTCTTGAGAAACTTCCTTTCCAGCTCCACTAAACCTCGTTCTAGGTATCCTAATCGCTTGTTGGCACTGACAACCATGTCTTTCCACTCTTCAATCAGTTTTTGGTGGGCTTCTTGAATCTCATGGTGCTCGCTTTCACATTCCCGAATCCTCTTGCGCAGTTGGTTGTATTTGACCTTTGCTTCAGCCCTTTCATCGATGATTCTGTGACCTCGAACAAACCCAGGTTGGCCCAAACCATTGTGATTATCCTCCAGCCATCCTGAATAGTATAGGGTGCAGCCAGCATGGTATCTGTCTGGATTGATAGTATCTCTCCCCATGATGATCTTGCAATGCCGCATATGCTGAGCTTGGCACTTATAAGGACCGTCATCAGCTTGGAAGTCGGCCCGGAAATGACTCATTTTGTCGACCCTTGGTATAACCTGTTTCTTACCAGCCGGTCTCATAACCCGGAGAGGGACATAAGGGTAGGTTCCTCTCAAACCAATCAGTATCAGAAATGGTGCGTCCCTGGATCAGGCGATGAACTCTTCAGTAGGGAACCACTCGAACATCCATTATATTTGATCTTCAGTTAGATTTTCAAACAGCTCCACCCATCCCTTGGCATCTTCTGGCTGAGTAAACATGTTGGGCATGTAGTTCATTCGCCTTGGTTGATGGAAGGCTATATGATCGTCCCAGTCTCTACGCTGAATCTCTTGCCGATATTCACCCCTTTGGAGATGCTCCATGAGCCAGAGTTGGAGTAGAAAGTTGCAGCCCTAGAAGTGTGGGACTCCTTGTTGACACTTTTCCAAGGCTCGGTATATCTCTGCGATGATCATGGGCACTATGCTAAATGGTTGTCCACCAATTCCCTCCATCAAAGTTTTGTTGACCATGGCTAGCCTAGAGTGGATCCTTACTTTATTCTTTGGAAACACTATCATCCCCAAGAAGCAGAACATGAAGACAAAGACCCTTCGGTGAATATGCCCCAACGATGTAAGGGCGAACTCATCCGGATATGTACGGTAGGATTTGCTGTGACCGTACCTCTCGTAGAAAAAATCAAAGGAAATGTAGGACTCCTTCAAACATATCAAGTCTGGATTCTTCTTTAGGCCCATCATTTTGAGAAAACCTCTACCCTTGCGATTTTCCGGCATTAACAAACCTGGGGTCTCCCATGGTATACCAGCCAATCCTCTTATTTCCTCTAGCAGGGGTGTCATCTCAATCTCTCCGAAGCAAAACACAGACTTATCACAATCCCAGAACAGAGTAGCAACTTCTATGATTTTATTGTTGGGTTGGACCTCTAGGAGGGAAGGTATATTTCCTAGGTATTTCCGGACAAGAATCTGATCACTGGAATGAAGATACTCCCACCAGCTTAGCAACCTTGGGTGGATGTTTGTGACCATGCCGAATCTGGGCACTTTGTGCCTCATGTTTCTGCAAGACAAAAGGGTTAGTCCCTTACCCCCACCAGACTCGACTATTAAATACCAATAATTGGCATAAAAGCATTTAATTCTCCAAATAAATGCACAGAATGTGTTAGTGTCCGTTTGAGTTTTTGGAAAACCCAGTGGACTTTGGACGAGGCTGTCTTAAAGAGTCATTATGCTGACAACATAACTGACTTGGCTAAGTTTGACCATGATGCATGCACAACTAAACAAAGTAAGGTTTCTATGGGGTATTAGACTAGTACCCTTGAGTAGACATCTCAAGAGGAAAAGTCACGGAACCATCGACTACACCGTTGATCGACTGGTTTTACCGCAAATACGCCTTTGCCGAATTTAAAGGGTGATAATATCAGAAGAGCGCAACCACTCATTATAAGTGTTGTTGTGGTATTTGTTTGGCAAGAGTGGAATAAGATGTTGAAAGCATGTTTATGCAATAATTAAAACAAGTTGTCACATATTTTACGTTCATAAAGTGATAATTACAATAATTTAAAATAGTAATAAAGGAGTGCAGTGAAAGAAACAAGGGAAAGAAACAAGAGACAAGTTAGTTTTTGCAGTAGAAGAGGGAATTAAATGCTTAAAGGTATTAAACAAATAAAGCGGAGAAGAAAGGTAAAGTCACAGTAATAGCTTGAAATGGTAAAAGCCTAAAAGTATTTCCCCAGCAGAGTCGCCATGCTGTCGCACCCCCTTTTTCTCGCGAAATTGGGTTTATGACATTTGGGAGGACAACTCGTTCCCTTTTTGGGAATTGGGTTTGAATTGAAGAGTCGTCACCTAATGATTAAAGTGCATCAGGACACTAGGAAGGAATTGATCTAGAAAACCAAAGATTGGGTAAGGGCTAGAAATTATCACGAGGGAAAGGTGTTAGGCACCCATCAGGATCCACTAGTGTGGTTCCTGTCCATGCTACAATTGTGACTTTAAGTACACGTAACAAGTAAGCAAATAAAGGTTTCAAATATGAGGGATTGTCACATTATGGCTACAAATAAATTAAAGTTTGAAGAAACAAAGAAAGCTGAAATTTTGAGGAAATAGTTTGAACATTCTGAAAAGTAATAAAATACACAAGTAAAGGGAAGGGAGTCCTAGGTTTACAAATAATATGGATCACATCAATGCAATACCAAGTAATCACTCCTCAGAAGAAGGGTTACACGTGGTATTAGTGCACTGGTCATTATATCCGTATCTACCCTTTTCCATCCCGTTAAGGTATTAAAACGCGGAATAGTTTCGTTACTTATTGCATGCTCTTACCCATCCCAATCCTATCAGTCCCGGAGGCATTTGAGACTACTATCCTAAAGGGAAGGGAGATTGTGCTTTTATGGTTTAAAGGACAAAATTTAGGGCGACAAACAAAACACATAGAGCAGATATGGGAAAACACATAACATTTAAAGGCTCAACATGCCTCCTCAACTTAAAGACAGATTGTTTAGCATGTATTGGATGTACTGGATATGGTCTGAATTAAACTTAAAAATGTTAAAGCAGGCTGATTTATCACATATTTTCATATAAGAAGTCCAAATTAGGCTTGCCCGCTGGTTGTATATATCAAAGACTAGTGCAGTTATAACCTTTACCCTAAACCTTGCCTAGGTGAAACCTATAGGCATGATATCTATGCATAACAGAAATATACTGATTTTAGAGAAAAGGACTTATTAATTGCAGGAACATAAGTTCTGCAAATATTAAGCAACGTTACTACTATTTTTTAGACTTATAAGCGAGATAGATGATTTAGATTTAGTTGATTACTCCTATAGGCATGTTTTCTAAGCGTTATTGATTTAAAAAATGTTTATAGTCAAAATAAAAATGCAGGAGTCCTATAGGCATGGTATCTAAAATGTTGTTTGTTATTAAAACCTGTGAACACGTTTGTCTAGTGATAGATGCATATGCAGAATTCAAGAAGTCCTATAGACATGTTATCTATATGATATGCAGCGTTATGAAATGTAGAACCTATAGACATGTTTTCTAGATAATACAGAAATGCAGAAATTTATAGACATGGTTTCTATATGAAAATGCAGGACCTGTAAACATGATTTCTATATGAAAATGCAGAACCTATAAACAAGATTTCTATATGAAAATGCAGAACTTATAAACAGGATTTCTATATGAAAATGCAGAACCTATAAACAGGATTTCTATATGAAAACGCAGAATTGAAAGCAGGACATGGTTGCAGAAGTATAATAAATACCTATGAACATGATATCTACCCCTTTTGCATGCATGATTTAGCCTCCCTTTTTCGCTAAAACCCCATAAGTTATTACAAATTATTACAGCCCAGAATGAATAAGAAAAGAAAATTACATCAGAAATTAAAGTACAACCAAGGGGAGCATAATTCAGACTCCAAGTCTGAAATATGAAATGAACCAACTCCAAATATCAAATATCCAAAGCCTTTCTCTTACTTAGGATGTGTCAGAGCTCCCTAAGAGTCTCAAATGGACCCTGGGCAGTGCTCACACCCAAGTATATTGCAGAATATGAGTCATAGTGTAGTGTGGAAGGGCCAGCCCTCAAATGTCCAAGTTCAAAGGGAACTCAAGGTCCCCAAGCAAGGCTCATAGGAGGGGGGCAGAACTTAGAATCTAAGAGAGAGTGTAAGTGAAGAGAGGGGATTTTAGGGAAAGCCAAGACAAACTAGTGGTCATACCTAGAAATTGGAGTGCCGGCACACCCCAACCATCCTGTTAGCCACATTGTTTGAGAGTTAGAATCCCCTAAGGGATCAAGTTCAGACATAAGCAACAACTTGGATGTTGCCATATTCTGAACTTCAACTCAAACACATAGAAGGGGACAGGGGTGCAGGGATTCACAGTAGAAACATACGCTAATTAACATTAAACATAGGTAGTAAAGCAGATAGAGGTGTAGAAGCTGCAAAATAAACACATTGGGATGAGGCTGAAAATCAAACTAGATCATACCAGTTTCAGGGAAACAAAAAAAGAAAGTAGTAGTATTGTGAAGCCAAAGTGCAAGCAAATAGTCAGAATGCTATGATTAGAGAACTATGATACTTGAGTAGTATAAAAGTGTTAAATTGAGAGTGTTAAAGTGCAGAAAGGTCGTGCCCTTTTATAGTGTAGAAGGCAAGCAGAATAAGGCAGGAGAATGGTTTGAAAATCAATTACAAAAATTTCCCTTTGATTAAGGGATTCTAATTTCAAACGTAAAAATAATTAAGGAAAGAGATTGATCAAAACCTTTTCCAAAGCAGTACAAGAAGGGTAAATACACAGAGATTTATTTAAGGAAAAAGTCTGATAGCACACGGTTTGCACAAGTAAGGAAAGGAAATCAGTTAACAGCCAAGACATCAAAATTGAAGGCTTTGTACGAATGAACCAAGTCAGGAAAAGTGAGGAAAGATTTTACTTAAGGAAAATCAGTAAAAATTAATCAATCCTAAAAAAAGATTTTGAATCAATCATAAGTTGGAAAGCCTTTTGAAGAAAGGTTCAACACACATATAAAAGCATACAGACATGCTTAAACAAGAAAGAACTGTCATGCCTTTGTAAAATCAGTAGAAAGAAAATGTTCAACATTGTATGAAAACAAAGATATCCAAACTCATTCAGAGGTTTAAAACCAGTCTGAAAGAGCTAAGGGGTCTTTGAAATAAAGCCCTAGTTCGAACAAACCAGAAAACATAAAGGAAAGGGCAAGCAAGTTAAGTCAAGACATGTGTAGAGGTTTCAGAAGAGAACTGAAGCTTCTAACATGCTTCTTTCAGAACTCATGAGAGAACATGATAGCAAAGTAACATGCAAACAGTAGCAGTATTTAGAGGATAGAATGGAAAATGCTGATAAGAATAACATCGGAAACATGCTTAAGAGGATCTTTTAGAAGAACTCAAACAAAGTTCAATAGAAGAAAAGTAGTAAGCACACTTAAGAACGCGGTAGAAAAATACAGTAGAGAGATTCACAGAACATAATGGAAATACTAGTAGGAATAGTAGAAGAAACATAATTAAGGAGTTTCTAAACGGAACTTAAATAGGGCTCAGTATAAGGCAAACAAAGAACTTTAAGAACTTAGTAGGAAAATATAGTAGAAGAACACAAAAACATCAGAAAATTATAGAAGAAAAACACATATAGAAGAATACAGTAAGATAGTCATACAAGAGCATGGTAAAAGGAAGAATACAAGAACGCAGTAGGAAAGTCAGAATTCACTTAAACATTTTAGAAAACCCTAGATCGGAAAAGAAAGACCTTAAAAATAATTTTTGAAAGAAGAAATTGGGGAAATGGTTTGAAAACTCAAGTAGAGCATAGATATATAACATATCTAAGAAAAATCGGAGAAAACCTCAAAGGGTTAGGGTTTCAGAAGAACCCTAGAATGAGAAAGGCTTTGAAAAGGTCTCCGATCTGAGTCGGAGAAGTCAGAAACAGGCTCATAGGAACAGGATACGCTGGAGCAAAGCCGGAGATGGCCGTGAAACCTCGAGCCGACAAAGATCTGAGTGAGAACCTTCGAGGTCAGACCCCGAATGTTCAAGTACCAAGTGTACAAGAGCAAAGGGAGGTAAGTTTAAGACTCTCATGGCCTAGGAATCCATGGATTCCGGTGATTTTAAGGTGGAAGACGGTGAGAGGGGGCTAGGGTTAGGGAAGTTTTAAGAGTGTTTGAGAGTTTGAGAGTTCATAGGCGGCGGTTGCTGAGAAATGAAGTAGGGTTAGGGGGTGTTTGTGAATTAAAAATGAAAGGGAAAATCGTGGTCGTTGATCAAAATGATCAACGGTCTAGATCAAAAAGGAAGGTCGGGCGGTTTAAATTAGTTGGGTCAAGGGCGAGTTAAATTGAAATTGGGCTGGTACGAAATTGGGCTTGAAATTGGGTCAATTAAGGGGATCAAATTTGGCTATAATTGAAATAAAAATGGGTCAGATTTTAAATAGCCAGTTTTTTCCTTTCTATTTTATAAAAATAGTAAAAATGATTTTGAAAGTAAATTAAAAGTACTGGATCAGTTAATAATATATAAATATTAATTTAAAAATATTGGAACCAATTTCATAATTATAAAATGCTATTAGTCTTAAAATAGGCTAAAATTGCAATTATATGCAATTTAGCTTTTAAAATACCAAATAAATTTGTAAAAAAATGTATAAAAATTAAAATAGCTATATTTTGGTATAAATATGAGAATAAAGTAAGTTATTCACCAAAATAATAATTTTGGAAATAATTATTGGTTTTGTGCTGCTAAAATGGGCAATAAATCAGTTTAAAAATCTTTTAGAAATTAAGAAAATTATTGAAACACTTGGACATACTTATATATGCATATATATGCTTTTTTGAAAGTATTTGCATGTAAAATACATATGGAAAAATTGGGTATCAACAGGGGTCACCCTGGGGCACATTGGCTCTACTTTGCCAAGCAGGGGAAGTGTCAGCCATCTCGTCAAGAATGTCACAAGCCTCATCATAAGACAGCTTCATAAAGTTGCCCCCAGCAAGTTGGTTCACTATGCATTGGTTTGTTGTGTTAATGCCCCTGTAGAAAGTCTGTTGGATCATCGCCTCAGTTATATCATTGTTAGGGCATTCCTTCATCATTGTTCTATAACGCTCCCAAATCTCATGCAAAGGTTCCGTGGGCTCTTGCTTGAAAGCCAAGATCTCATCCCTCAATGCTGCCATATGCCCTGGTGAGAAACATTTTGCAATGAACTTGTCCGTCAACTCATCCCAAGTAGTGATGGAATGGTTGGGAAGTCACTCGAGCCAATCCAATGCCTTCCCTCTAAATGAGAATGGGAAGAGTCTCAACCGAAGTGCATCTTCGGACACATTAGTTTGCTTGCTCCCCCAACAGGTATCCACGAATCCCTTGAGATGTTTGTAAGCATTTTGATTGGCAGCGCCCGTGAAATACCCACACTGCTCCAGCAATGTCAGCATCACATTGGTAATTTGAAAATTGCCTGCCCGAATCTGGGGCGGGACAATTGCACTTGCATAGCCTTGGTTTGGAAGCACTCGAGGATCCACTCTTGGAGGTGGCGAGGGAGGGTTTGGAATATTATCATTGGTCTGGCAGCCTCTCCTTTGTCCTTGAGGCACAATAGGGACCTCATCTTCAACATTGTCATCTACTTCCTCCCCCGGCGGAAGATCTGCAAGAGGTGCATTGTTTAAGTTTGCTGCCATTTTGTACCAGAAGTTGTGACACAAACAAATTAGTAACACAGAAGGAAAGAAGAACAATATACAAAACTATTTAGATAGATAGCCAAAATCGTTAGCTCCCCGGTAACGGCGCCAAAAAGTGATCGAGGCCAACCCTGCACTACTATGGAGTAGCGAGAGAGGTCGAAGTAGCTTTTACCCGATTAAGGTCGGGATCGATTTCCATAGGGAGCTAGATATTGGAGTCGGGTGTCTATCTAAAGCGGAGTTGTGTATTTGCTCTTAATTGTATTTCTACACATTTTTGGTTTGATTTATAATTCTAATTTTATAAAACTACAATGCTTAATTAAACTAAATAAAGATAAGGTTTAAACTATTGCGAGTTGTTCAAATGATTAAAAGGCACTAGGGAAGAGACTTTCACCTAGGTGGTCAATTGACAGATTCTTGAGTCTTAAGCTAGATTGTCGCATTTGGGGAGTATGATATAACCATTGCACGATTCTACTCACTCTACATCTCTCGGTAGTTCGAGTGATTTTGCCCGAATTGACTTTCTCAAGACCAATTGGGTATGCAAATTTGTGCAAGCAATCAAGGTTCAAGACGGGTATTACTATCTCTAGGTTTAACCCTTTAATTAGGGCTATCAATCTCTTGAGTACGCCCCAATTCCTTGTTGGACTAATTTCATGGACTTAGGCTCTCTTTCTCAAGAAGAGCCAAAGTCTATTAGGCATAAAGTAGTGTTTGCAACCACTAATTCACAATTAAAATCCTAAATTATCCCAAATATCAAACACACATAGACAATCAAGCATCAAAACACAAGACCCATCAATTACCCACACTAGGGTTGAGCCACAACCCTAGCTAATAGGTCTAGCTACTCATAATTAGAGAAGAAAACAAATAAATAGATGAAGAAAAACCCATAATAATTAATTGCTAAATTAAACTTGAAGATTCAATGTTGAAATCAAGCTAAAACTACTCAAAATAGGCAAAAGGAACGAAGTCACAAGCGCATCTCTCAGTACAAAACTATTTTATGACCTAAAAATGAAAAAAAAATCTATTTATACTAGGCTAAAAATCTTGGACAAAAATACCCCTGCGGGGCTAGTGCGGACCACACAAAATCAAGTGCGGCTGCACTAAGGCTCTGGACTTGAATAATCAGCTCTCGGAACTTAGGCAATGCGGACCGCACAAAATCGAGTGCGGCCGCGGTGGCTTCCATTGGAGTCTGCACGAAAAGGACCACGGACCGCATTGAGCTTCATCCTCCAAAACACCACCTCTCTAAACCTTGGCTCTACGGTCCGCACAAAATCGAGTGTGTCTGCGATGAACTCAATGCGGACCGTACAATACCTTTTGCAGCCGCATTACCTGTTGGCCTGAACAGCAACCCCTCTGAACTTCACTTGTGCGGACCGCACAGAATGGTGTGTGGCCACACTGGCCCTGTTTGACTGAGCTTTGTCTTGTCTTGGTACTTGTGCAAGGTTTCACTCCTTTTTGAGCTAGTTTTTGACGACTTGTCACCTTGTTGATCAAACCTACAATCAAGCATAACTTGTGAGCCTTTGGGGCTATTTTGTACACAATTCTAACAAAACTCGAGTAAGAAGAAGTGTAGAATGCATCATATTCCCTAGTTGTCACTCCTTCCTATATATATGATACGAAGCGATTGCACGAGTCCCAAGTTAAATTTGTAGAATATACCTTAACTTGGTTGATGAGTGGAGGAGAGTGACCACGTTCTCCTTGGGGATATTTTTAGTTACTGCGGCCAGCTTGGCGAGACTGTCTGCTTCGATGTTTTGTGCTCGCGGTATTTGGTTGAGTCGGCATTCGTCGAATTCTGGCAGCAGTTTGTGGATTTTGGTTTGGTATTTCTTCAACCTCTACTCCTTAACCTGGAAAGTCCCAGTAACTTGGTTTATGACAAGTTGAGAGTCACAACAGATGATGACTCGTCGAGTACCATACTTGAGGGCAAATTTTAGTCCTGCAATTACGGCCTCATACTCGGCCTCATTGTTAGTCATTTCAGGGCATCGTATGGATTGGCAAATTACTTCGCCCGTTAGGACTTCGATTACGAGTCCCAGTCCAGATCCCGACGCGTTGGATGCACCGTCGATGTGGAGGACCCAGAGGTCGGGTCGTTCAGGTGAAGTGCGGAGCGCTTCTTGCTTGACTTCGGGTAATATTTCTAAACTGAAGTCGAAAACGAAATCGGCGAGCACTTGCGACTTTATCGCAGTTTGTGGTTGATATGTTATATATTGCTTACTCAATTCTATAGCCAATTTGGCCAACCTACCCGATAATTCAGGTTTGTACAGGATGCTCCTGAGAGGAAAGGTTGTCACCACCTTTATAGGGTGGCACTGAAAATATGGTCTAAGCTTTCGTGAAGCTATGACTAGTGCTAGAGCTAGTTTTTCAAGGTGGGGGTACCTTGTTTCGGCGTCGATTAAGGTTTTGATGACATAGTAAATTGGGGATTGCGTAACTTTGCTTTATTGGACTATAACTGCACTTACCGCGACTTTAGAGACAGCTAGGTAGACTAGGAGGCACTCGCCTGGATCTGCCTTGGCAAGTAATGGTGGTGAGAACAAGTATAATTTCAGTTTTCTCAGGGCGTCGACACATTCTGAATTCCACTAAAGTCCATTGTCCTTCCTTAATGCATTAAATAATTTATGGCATCTATTTGATGACCGTGAGATGAACCTCGACAGGGCGGCTATCTATCCTGTCAATTTTTGTACCTGATTTTTGCGGGTCAATGTTTCGGGTATTCCTTCAATAGCCTTAATCTGATCTGGGTTGACCTCGATGCCTCTTTGTGATACCAGGAAACCGAGGAACTTACCCAAGGTTACGCTGATGGCACATTTTTCGGGGGTTTAGTTTCATGTCGTACCGTCTTAAAATGTCGAAGGCTTCCTTCAAATGACCGATATGATCTTCCTTCCTTTTCGACTTAACCAGCATGTCGTCGATGTAGACTTCCTTTGTTTTACCGAGTTGGTCTTTGAACATCTTGGTGACAAACCTCTGATACGTCCCCTGCATTCTTTAGTCCAAACGGCATGACCTTATAGTAGTATGTTCCTTGGTGAGTGATGAAGGTGGTTTTCTCCTAGTCTTCGTCTTCCATGAGGATCTGGTTATAGCCCGAGTAGGCATCTAAGAAGCTCAGCAACTTGTGTCTTGTTGTTGCGTCGATGAGTTGGTCGATGTGTGGTAGTAGAAAGGAATCTTTTGGGCATGCCTTGTTTAGGTCCGTGAAGTCTACACACATCCGCCACTTTCTATTTTTCTTTTTTACCATTACCATATTGACGACCCACTAGGGATATTTTGACTCTTGGATGGAGCCATTTGCGAGCAGCTTATTGACTTCTTCGCTGACAGCTTCATTGATTGCAACATTGAACTTCCTTCTCATTTCCCATAATAGTGGGAATAGGGGGTCGACATTTAGTTTTTGTGTGGAGATATCATTTGGGATACCTGGCATATCTGCATGGGAGAAGGCAAACAGATCGGCATGGTTAGTCAAGAATTTATGAACCTTACCTGGTTCCGAGAGATTGTGCCCGATATAAGCCTTTTTTGTGATGTTGTTGCCGTCTAGTAGGATGGGATCAAGGTTCTCTATCATTGACTCAGATGCTTCCACGATGTCGGGGTCCTTGATAACGTCTATCCGTACGTCAAGTTTGGCTCCTGACATCGCTGATTGCTATACTTCCGCATTTGCCCCTTTGAGTTGCTGGGTATGGGCGCAATCCTGGGAGATGCGATAGCATTCTTGTGCGGTGCGGTGCTCGCCTTGGATGTTGAATACCCCTTATAGGGTAGGAAACTTGATCACTTGATAGAGACTGGAAAGGACCGCTCACATGGCATGTATCTACGGGCGCGCTATGATGGCGTTGTAGGCTATTTCTTGGTCCATGACGTGAAACGTCGTTTCCAGGGTGACTCCTCCAGCTAGGATGGATAGCATTATCTCTCCAGAAGTCCATTCGACTGTATTATTAAAACCTGTTAGTGTTATGCAGCACAGTATTATTTTGTCTTCGAGTCTCATCTATACGAGGACTCGAGGATGGATAGTACATGCGCCACTCCCGTCATCTACCATTATTGTTTTTACATCAGTATCTGCAATACGTAAAATGATAACAAGAGCATCGTAGTAAGGGAAAGACAAACCGTCAGCATCTGACTTATCGAAGATGATACCTTCTTCAAAGTCATCATACTGTTCAGGGGTGATCGACAGTTTGAGTTTATGTATGGTGCTGAACTTAACATGATTGATTGTTGTGCCATCGCCTCTGCGAGCAGGAGAAGACGGTTTTGGAGGCCCTTGGGGTTGTTCGCGTCTGCGGGCGAAGTTAGCCCATCCTCGATCGCTCAATAATTCTTTCAGGTGTCCCTTATTTAGAATTTGCACTACCTCCTGTCACAGTCCTATGCAATCTTCGATTTTGTGACCCTTTTCTTGGTGAAATTTGTAGAAAGCGTTCGACTTCCGAGTGCTGGGGTCGGACCTCATCTTTTGTAGCCATTGTACCTTTGTACTGAGTTTCTATAGTGCGTACATTATTTTTAAAGGAGAAACACAAAATTGTGAGTAGATAGGAGCGGAGGCATACCTTTCTCATGTTGATATGGCGATGTATGTCGAGAAGGAGAATCTGTGTGACGTGGTGGAGGCGGGATAGACGTCCTGACATAGGGCTGATATTGTTCTCGACCAAGATGGGGCCCTGACTGATCTCTTCGACTGTCATTGTGATGATCTTTCCTCGCTTCAGTTTGAACTGACGTCAACCATTGATTCAGACCGTTAAGGTCATCCTCGTCGGCTCTTACCTCGGTGTAGTAGGCGTTATGGATTTCTTCCCAAGTGGTTGGAGGATATTTCATAAGCATGCTTAGCATTTTTATGGTCGCTCTCGACCCGTTCCTGTTTAATCCATGACGTGAAACGTCGTTTCCAGGGTGACTCCTCCAGCTAGGATGGATAGCATTATCTCTCCAGAAGTCCATTCGACTGTATTATTAAAACCTGTTAGTGTTATGCAGCACAATATTATTTTGTCTTCGAGTCTTATCTATACGAGGACTCGAGGATGGATAGTACATGCGCCACTCCCGTCATCTACCATTATTCTTTTTACATCAGTATCTGCAATACGTAAAATGATAACAAGAGCATCGTAGTAAGGGAAAGACAAACCATCAGCATCTGACTTATCGAAGATGATACTTTCTTCGAAGTCATCATACTGTTCAGGGGTGATCGACAGTTTGAGTTTATGTATGGTGCTGAACTTAACATGATTGATTGTTGTGCCATCGCCTCTGCGAGCGGGAGAAGACGGTTTTGGAGGCCCTTGGGGTTGTTCGCGTCCGCGGGCGAAGTTAGCCCATCCTCGATCGCTCAATAATTCTTTCAGGTGTCCCTTATTTAGAATTTGCACTACCTCCTGTCACAGTCCTATGCAATCTTCGATTTTGTGACCCTTTTCTTGGTGAAATTTGTAGAAAGCGTTCGACTTCCGAGTGCTGGGGTTGGACCTCATCTTTTGTAGCCATTGTACCTTTGTACTGAGTTTCTATAGTGCGTACACTATTTCTAAAGGAGAAACACAAAATTGTGAGTAGATAGGAGCGGAGGCATACCTTTCTCATGTTGATATGGCGATGTATGTCGAGAAGGAGCATCTGTGTGACGTGGTGGAGGCGGGATAGACGTCCTGACATAGGGCTGATATTGTTCTCGACCAAGATGGGGCCCTGACTGATCTCTTCGACTGTCATTGTGATGATCTTTCCTCGCTTCAGTTTGAACTAACGTCAACCATTGATTCAGACCGTTAAGGTCATCCTCGTCGGCTCTTACCTCGGCGCAGTAGGCGTTATGGATTTCTTCCCAAGTGGTTGGAGGATATTTCATGAGCATGCTTAGCATTTTTATGGTCGCTCTCGACCCGTTCCTGTTTAATCCATGACGTGAAACGTCGTTTCCAGGGTGACTCCTCCAGCTAGGATGGATAGCATTATCTCTCCAGAAGTCCATTCGACTGTATTATTAAAACCTGTTAGTGTTATGCAGCACGGTATTATTTTGTCTTCGAGTCTTATCTATACGAGGACTCGAGGATGGATAGTACATGCGCCACTCCCGTCATCTACCATTATTCTTTTTACATCCGTATCTGCAATACGTAAAATGATAACAAGAGCATCGTAGTAAGGGAAAGACAAACCATCAGCATCTGACTTATCGAAGATGATACTTTCTTCGAAGTCATCATACTGTTCAGGGGTGATCGACAATTTGAGTTTATGTATGGTGCTGAACTTAACATGATTGACTGTTGTGCCATCGCCTCTGCGAGCGGGAGAAGACGGTTTTGGAGGCCCTTGGGGTTGTTCGCGTCCGCGGGCGAAGTTAGCCCATCCTCGATCGCTCAATAATTCTTTCAGGTGTCCCTTATTTAGAATTTGCACTACCTCCTATCACAATCCTATGCAATCTTCGATTTTGTGACCCTTTTCTTGGTGAAATTTGTAGAAAGCGTTCGACTTCCGAGTGCTGGGGTCGGACCTCATCTTTTGTAACCATTGTACCTTTGTACTGAGTTTCTATAGTGCGTACACTATTTCTAAAGGAGAAACACAAAATTGTGAGTAGATAGGAGCGGAGGCATACCTTTCTCATGTTGATATGGCGATGTATGTCGAGAAGGAGCATCTGTGTGACGTGGTGGAGGCGGGATAGACGTCCTGACATAGGGCTGATATTGTTCTCGACCGAGATGGGGCCCTGACTTATCTCTTCGACTGTCATTGTGATGATCTTTCCTTGCTTCAGTTTGAACTGACGTCAACCATTGATTCAGACCGTTAAGGTCATCCTCGTCGGCTCTTACCTCGGCGCAGTAGGCGTTATGGATTTCTTCCCAAGTGGTTGGAGGATATTTCATGAGCATGCTTAGCATTTTTATGGTCGCTCTCGACCCGTTCCTGTTTAATCCATTCTGGAAGGCTGATACTGTCATTCCTTCTAACACGTCCAGCAAGCTCATCCTCACCTTGTTGAACCGAGCTAGGAAGTCTCTAATTCCCTTGTCGTGCATCTGTCTCACAGCGAAGATGTCGTTTACCATGGCTTCTGCCTTTTGGATCATGCATGGGCAGTGACAAATTTGTCTGCCATTTCCTCGAACGTTGCTATCAAACGTGCCGGTAATTGAGAGTACCATGTCAGGGCTCCCTCTGTTAGGGTTTCGCCGAACTTCTTCAGTAGCACCGATGGTACCTGCTCTTTTGAAAAATCATTACCTTTTACGGTTGTGACATAGTGGATGATATGATCTTCTGGATCGGTAGTACCATCATATATCTTTATGTAGGGCGTCATTTTGAAGGTCTTTGGAATGGCGTAGGGGGGTGCTTCTTCATTGTATAGTTGCTCGATGAATCGACCAACGTCCCGTTTTGGCAACAACTTTGCGGCGCATGGTATCTTGTTAACCCTCTCTTGGTGTTCCTTCATCTGGTCACGGAGTACCTTATTCTTATTTTCCATCTCCTCCATTTTCTTTAGAACGGCTGCGAGCATGTCATTGCCTTCGTCAACCGCAATATGAGCGTTATCTGTACGGGGGACATCTCGCTCGCCAGCGATCATCGTGGCATCTATATGTGCAATATCTCTGTCATCCATTTGGGCAGGTTTGTCAAGTATATTGTTCAGAGCACTCGTTAGCCACTCTTCCAATTGCCTTCTCACTACCGGTGATGCCTCACCTGTTGTAGATGTGGAGGCTTCCTTCTCGCGCTTATGCTTACACTTTCATGCGGGGGAGGTGAAGCTTCTCCTCTAGGTGTGGTGTTTGGTGTTCCGTTTTTGTTATCTTCCCTATTGTCTTCGTTGATGGTGTTCAGGAGGTTGGTTGAGACACCTACTATTGCTTTCAGCCTTGTATCTCCTTTCCCTGCCATTGTTAATTTGTGCAAAGCTAGGAAGAGGCGATAATCCCTTTTAAGGGTCTAGATGAAACTAAAATCTTAGCTAATGAAATCCCCACAGACGGCGCCAAATTGTTTGACCAAAAGATATTGAAATCTTTTTGATTAAATCAATTAATGGAGATGAAGAAGTAAATCTCAGCCAAGTATAATTAAATCTGGATTAAATGATACAAGAGAAAACAAAAAGACGAATGATGCCTCCTCGTATGTTGGAACCAAATGATTACTCATAAATATGAGTTACTTCAAAAGTAGAAGAATTTAGCAATGAATACAATTGACCGAGATAAGGGATGATGTATGGATTTCAGATCTGTAGTAAGCAAAGTTGTCTTTTTCGTATTCACTTTTTGATCCCTTTTTACAAAGTCTTCCCCCTCTATGTATAAGGGACAATCCCCTCTTGAACCTTAAAAAGGTATAACATAAAGAATATTCGAAAATCATATTCCTACTGTCTCCTACTACGCCTACACAACTGCAAATGTTGTGCATTCGCTAACCGATGTCGAACGTCACCCTTTACAATGACCAAAGACGATGCGTCGTAAGGGCCTCGTCCCTCGCCGTACTCGGTAGTGGTCGTGGTCGTTCCAAATTTGAACCTATATAGTAATTGGTTATTTGTGGTTCTAGACTTTAGTGGTCCTAGGCGGATCTAGGATTCAAACTCTATTGGTTCAGCCTTTGAAGTTTTTATCATTGACTCATTGTATTTTTTAAAATTAAGGGTTCATATATACTATTTGTTACAATTTTATTAGATTTTTTCACATGAATTCATGCACCGCGTCAAAAGTAATGGGTTTAGTTAACCTGATATTAGAAGGCTAGATACGTCCCTGAGCAGGGGCATATCTATGTTAGTAAATGTGGGGCACATGCACCCATCCTCTTGTCAAGTAAAAGCAGATTTTATGTATAAATTTTTAATGATTTAGCCATATAGAGAAAATGGCACCCATGCTCAAATTTTGGCGTTGGTGCCTCCGGTCGAGACCACACGGACACACATTAATATAATACTGCGTATCTAGTTTGTACTTCGTAGCATCTTTTTTGTATTAGTTATATTTTTTTCTTCTTATCATTTTTTTCCATTTTTATCTCCTTCTCCAAGTCTTCATGGTAAACAACAACTTAAGGAGTTATATTAAACTACTTATTACTTCCACTGAGATTTGTCTAATCTTGAACTACTATAAATTAGTTTTGACAATAAGATCTAAGTCCATGATGCGACTTGTTTAAATATTTTTATCCCAAATTATTGCTTAAACATTTTTGAATTTCAATCAAATTATTGAAATTCCTTTTCAAATTTTTAGGATAGAATATACTTTTTTTTTGGATAAACAAGTCACATACAAAGAACTCGTCATATGCTTTAAGAGTTTTTTAATATTTTCATTCTTCTTCTAGCTATAAAATTTGTAAAGTTTTAATTTTTACGATATTAAATTTTCATTAGTATTCTACTTTCCCTTTTTTATTTTGAATTTTATGCTAAAATTTGGACAAGTTTTAAGATAAACATTATGCAATGATTGTCAGATTATAATTGATAATATTAATGATAAATACAGATTTATAAGATTATAGTTTATCTGGTTAAATAATGTATAGAATTATTAAAATGTCACAAAACACTAAAAAAATATACATCACTTGATATTATGACAAGTATTGTGGTGCACCCATGATCTTAAAATCCCGGATCCGCCTCTACCCTTCAGGTAGCTGTTTAGTTAATAGCTTATTGAAATATTGAGTGATGTTATTGTAGTTGAAGAGCACAGTTATAAAAAGAGGGAAATGACGTGACTTCGTAAAACATAAGGTGTTATTCCCTCCGGTCCCAAATATAAGTCAATTTAACAAATTGGATTTGTTTTAATTAAGACACTCAACGTTTTCTTTCTTTAAAAAAACATTTTTTTTTCTCTTCAGATCTGGCCTTATTATTTCAGTTAGAGGAATTTTAATACGGTGAGATATGGGCGGCTTTCCAGCCATGCCCCATGACTCCTCGGACGCGCCCGTGGCATCTTAGCAAGCTTCCCAACGCCTAGCGCCACAGATGGCCCTGTGATCTTGGCTACGCCAAGTGACAAGCGCACATGTGCCTCTGTCGCCCCACCAATATTCCTCGCCAGCACCCAGCCGCAGGCAGATGCCAACAATGCCACGTGCGCAGATAACGCTGCGCGCACAGACCGTGATGACAAAGACAAGGTTGCTCACAATGGACCTATTTCTACCTTGTAAAAAACTAAGTCCTTTTCATTGTAAATATATAGTAGTTTTATTTCATGTACTTTCATTTTGTTTCTCTAGCTTAGTTAGGTCTACTCTTGTAACTTTGGTTTTTTTTTTAAGCACTATTAGGGGGGATCAAGCAATCAAACTTTCTAGCAAGCAAACAATTCTCTATACTGGTGTCTCTCCCCCTCGACACCGTGTTGCTTTTCTGTAGTAGCTTTCATTAATTCAATCAAGCTTTCTTTCATTCTCAATTCTCATTTTTGTTCTCTCAATTACTCTTGACATTGGTTTTCTCGTACGGTACAGACAATCTCGTCTAGCATACGGAGGGGACCTCAGTTGGCGGATAGTAACTGCACTGACACCAGTTGATTAGCCTTACGTCGCCCTTCCAAGGAATATCAGGAAGGCGCCGCGTAACAGTTGGTATCAGAGCGTAGGTTCGACATCGGACGAGGGAACACATTGCCATTACCACTATTTCTGACAATGGTGAATCATGGGGACCGCATTGGGGTCCTTGAAGACACGGTTGACGTATTACAGCCCATCATGAATACAGTTCCTAAACTAAGAACCAGCCTAGTGCAAAGGTTGGACGACCTGGACCGCAAAATGCTCCAGGCCGAAGTTGACATAGAAAACATTAGTCGCGACTCTGGGGGAGACCAGCAAATGGTAGCCACATAGGCAACCGAAATTTTTGGCAAATTTGAGGGCCTCCAACAGGAGCGTACCGGGGATTTAGCCTACAGGTCACAAGAGGCAGACAGGGGTGACTGTCATGCAACAAACTATAGATAGCTTGACAGGCTAGCTCAATGTTGTCAATGCTGCTTTACAAGGCCTTCTTTGAGAGGCGGAAACCCAATCGGGGGTGTTGTGAACCTCGCCCCCGCGACACAATAATTGAAACTTCATGCGCCAAAGCCATACAGTGGAGTTCGGAACGCCAAAGAAGGGAAAAACTTCATCTTTGACATCGAACAGTAATTCGATGCCGTGGGGGGACCAGAATAAGCTAAGAAGGTAACAACTGCTGCCATGTATCTTCCGGGTGATGCTAAACTCTGGTGGCAGGTGAAGTATGAAGCTATCAGGGCCGATGAAGATGCTCTTGAGACATAGGTAGAACTGAAGGCATCCATACGCCTACAGTTCTTCCCCGAAAATGTTGAATACAATGCAAAGAGAAAGCTACGGGAGCTTCACCAGACCAAATTAGTATGGGACTACGTGCGGGAATTCTCCGCGCTCATTCTGAAGATATGTACATGGGGTACAAAGACAAACTCTTAACCTTCTTTGAAGGGTTGAAACCTTATGCTCGTATGAAGCTGCAAAGACAAAGGGTAGATACCTTACCCAAGGCGATCCAAGCAGTTGAATGCCTTGGGGACTATAAAGTGGAAGCTCAGAAGGATAGGCCTCAACCGCTTGCCCGAGCGGGATACAAAGGGGTCCAGCCTAGAAATGGTGGCCCTAGCAGAAGTGGGGGAGATCGGAGTGCAACCAAATCTAAGGCTCCCTCCTCAGGCAACAATATTGTCATGTCAAACAACAATGATCTAGGGAGAAAGCCCCCTTTAGAATGTCGTCATTGCGACAGACCATATTGGAATAATGAATGCCCACATGCATAGATGAACGCCCATCAAGCTTTTGATGATGGGACCGATGATGACACAGATGATGCAGACTAGACTAAACTAGTAGGTGCCTTCAATGCAATTGTTGGCTCTATTTCTGAGCCCTTAGTCGAAACCAATGTTGGTATCCATAAGAAGAAGGACCCCTGTCCAATCACCAAGAAAGGGAAAAAGAAGGCGGATGAGAGGACTTCTCTTAAACAAGAGAGGACCTTAATGTTCGTCGAGATGAAGGTAAATGCCAAGCCCATTCAGGCAATGATAGACACGGGTGCTACCCACAACTACTTAGCCTTGACTTAGGTAGAGCGCATTGGTCTAGTTGTAGGAAAGGGTAGAGGTCGTGTCAAGGCTATCAACGCATCTCCTCAACCAGTGGGTGGAATAGACAAAGAGGTACTAGTGAAGCTTGGACCTTACGAAGGAAAATTCAACATGCAAGTGGTGATCATAGATGACCTCGAGTTGATAGTTGGGATGGAATTCCTAAGCAAACCAACACTATGCCCGTATTGTATACAGACATGCTACTGATGATGGGAGAAAACGGGACCACTGAAAACATCTCGGCCTTGCAGTTGAAGAAGAGGGTCAAAATACATGAACCTATGATCCTGGAAACCCTCTGTATTAAAGATATAGAACGCTCATCAGGTCCCATTCCTGCACCTGTGAAGGAGCTGCTACTGGAGTTTGAAGATGTCATGCCACAGGACATGCCAAAGCGACTCCCGCCTAGGCACACTATGGACCATGAGATTGAGTTGGTGTCGGGCGCGAAGCCACCCACCCAGGCGCCTTACAGAATGTCACAACCCAAACACATGAGCTTCAGAGACAGTTGACGGAAATGCTAGACAAAAGGATCATCGTTCCCTCCAAGTCCCTATACGGGTCCCCTATGCTATTCCAAAAAATCATTTTGGCGGCCTGCGACTCTGTGTGGATTATCGGGCTCTAAATAAAATCACCGTGAAGAACAAGTACCCTATTTCACTGATGACGGACTTATTCGATAGACTCGGTGGTGCGACAATTTCACCAAGATAAACATGAAGATAGGTTATTGGCAAGTTCGGATTGTAGAAGGTGATGAGCACAAGATGACCTGTGTGACAAGATATGGGTCGTACGACTTCCTGGTTATGCCGTTCGGCTTAACTAACGCTTCAGCCATATTTTGCACCCTGATGAACCAAGTCTTCTGAGAGTACATTAACGAATTCGTGGTGGTCTACTTGGATGAAATTGTGGTATATAGCCAAACACTTGAAGAACACCTGGAGCACTTGCGGAAAGTCCTAGACCGATTACGGGAGCACGAACTATATGCGAAGTTGTCCAAGTGCCCCTTTGATAAAAAACAGATTGACTTCCTCGAGCATGTCATCGAGGAAGGGCGGATCAATATGGACCAATAGAAGATTCAAGTTATCACAGATTGGTCGTCGTCTAAGGATATCCACGCCTTGAGAGCGTTCCTTGGACTATGCAACTTCTATCAGCGATTTGTGAAAGATTGCTCCCTCATTGCAGTGCCATTGACAGAACTCCTCAAGAAGGTCACACCTTGGGATTGGGGACACAGGCGAGCGGAGGCCTTTAACGCATTAAAAGTGGCTATATATTTTAGCACCGTCTTGGCCCTTCCTGATTTGGACAAGCCATTCGAGGTACAAACGGATGCCTCCAACTATGCCCTTGGCCGAGTCTTGCTACAAGAAGGGCATCATGTAGCGTACGCGAGCCAAAAGTTGAAGGATGCAGAACAGCACTATGCCGCACACGAGAAAGAATTATTGGTTGTCGTCCATTGCTTACGCCTTTGGAGGCATTATCTGCTGGGAACCCCGTTTGTGGTCAACACAGACAACATAGTTGTTAGCCATTTCATAACCCAGTCGAAGCTGAATGGTCGACAGGACAAGTGGCAGGAACTCCTAGCGGAATTCTACTTCAACCTGGAGTACCAAAGTGGGAAGACCAATCATGTTGCTGATACGCTCAGTCGGAGAGCTGATCTAGCATTGATGTGCCTACTCACCACCCTAAGGGGCAGCGAAGTAGCCACCACCATCAAGGACCAGATACATGATCTACTCATCAAGTATCCTACTGCACAGTATTTGGTTGATTTGGTAGGACAGGGCAAGACTTGCCAGTTCCACATGGAAGATGGTTTCCTAAAAATGAAAGGAAACGGACTTTATGTTCCTAAAGGAGGAGATCTGCGAAGGACTCTTCTAGCGGAATGTCATGATACTTTATGGGTCGTCCATCCCGGTGAAGACCGCACCATGGCATTACTTCATCGTGCATATTATTGGCCTCAAATGGCCAATGATGTCGCTCAATATGTGAAGACTTGTCTAGTATGACAGAAGGATAAGCCGGACTGCTTGACACAAGCGGGACTCTTGGAACCACTAGTTGTCCCAAAGATACCTTGGGAAAGTGTTTCCTTGTATTTCATCACCGGATTGCCCAAGGTCGGAGATCTCACAACTATCTTGGTGTGGTGGATCGGTTTTCCAAGTATGCTACTTTTATAGCAGCCATATAATACATCTCAGCAAAGGATACAACTCGACTGTTCTTCTCTCATGTCATCAAATATTGGAGCCTGCCTAAAGACATTGTTAGTGATCGCGACTCACGCTTCACTAGTAACTTTTGGACCCAACTCTTTAAGTGCCTCTGGTCAAAACTGAGTCCCACCTCAAATTTTCATCTGCAACCTGATGGCTAGACGGAGCGGTTCAATGGCATGCTGGAGGAATATCTCTGCCACTTTGTAATCGGATCGCAGAAGAACTGGGTGAAGCTTATGGATGCTGCTCAACTCTGTTTCAATTCACAAAAGAGTTCTAGTACAAACAAAAGCACTTTTGAAATTATTACCAGACAACAACAACTACTCCCACACACTATGAATGCACCAAACATGTCAAAATCTCCTCGAGCTGCTAGCTTCTCAAAATAATGGAAGCGAAATTTGGAGATAGTACGGAGCTATCTTGTCAAAGCCCAAAATCGGATGAAGAGGCATGCTGATCAAAATCGTCACTTTGTTGAATATTAAGTAGGAGACAAAGTGATGATCAAAATTCCAAAGTGATACTTGTTTGCAGGGGTCCATGACCCTCGGCTATTACAAAAATACATTGGACCCTTGTCAATTGAAAGGTGCATTGGAAAAGTTACATACCGGTGGATACCTCAGCTTGGTGGAAAATCCATCCCGTCTTTCATATTAGTCTTTTGAAACCTTTTCGGGAAGACATGAAGGATCCTTCACGGAGCCAACTCACAATACCAAGTATTCAAGGACCCAATTCAACGGGAAAAAGGCGTGCTGAAGCTATTCTTGATGATCGAGTGATTCACGCTTCAAGAAAAGATCACCAAGAGTTCTTGGTGAAATGGCAGGGTTGTGATACAAAGGAGAATACTTGGGATAAGGGAACAAACCTCAAAGCATACAAGAGCCTAATTGATGATTATCTTGCAAGTAAGGCATCGAGGACGTCGTTAACTCAGGTGGGGAAGAATGTCATGGGTGGCTTTCCAGCCATGCCCCATGACCCCTTGGATGCGCCCCGTGGTGTCCTAGCAACCCTCCCAACGCCTAGTGCCACGGACGGACCCGAGGTCTTAGCTACGCCAAGTGACAAGCGTGCATGTGCCTCTGTTGCCCCATCGATATCCCTCGCCAGCGCTCAGCCGTAGGTAGATGCCAACAGCGTCGCGCGCGCTGACAACGCCATGCGCGCTCACCGTGATGTCAAAGACAAGGTTGCTGACAACAGACCTATTTCTACGTTGTAGAAAACTAAGTCATTTTCATTGTAAATATAAAGTAGTTTTATTTCATGTACTTCCATTTTATTTCTCTAGCTTAGTTAGGTCTAGTCTGGTAACTTTGGTTTATTTTCTTTAAGAACTATTAGGGGATCAAGCAATCAAACTTTCTAGCAAGCAAACAATTCTCTATATTTGTGTCTCTCCCCCTCGACACCGTGTTGCTTTTCTGTAATAGCTTTCATTAATGCAATCAAGCTTTCTTTCATTCTCAATTCTCATTTCTGTTCTCTCAATTTCTCGTGACATTGGTTTTCCCGTACGACATTGACAATATCGTCTAACGTACGTAGGGGACCTCAGTTGGCGGATAGTAACTGCTAACATCAATTACTTAGCCTTATGTCGCCCTTTCAAGTAATCTCAAGAAGATATCGCGTAACAATTCTTATGATTAAGACTATTAAATACTCTTTGTGATGACTCAAAAGGTCATCACTTGTTTTAAAATGAAACTCCGTGTTTTGAGTCCTTGAAAACCTCATTTAGAGTCACCTCAATTTGCGTGCAAAGTCCAGGCACGTAGCCGGAAAGCTTAAATATGATAATCTGTGAAACACGATAAGTTTTGATTATAAATGAGTTAATTGACTTCAGTCAACGTTTTGGGTAAACAGACCCGAACCCATGATTTGACGGTCCCGGAGGGTCCGTAGGAAAATATGGGACTTGGGCGTATGCCCGGAATCGAATTCCGAGGTCCCGAGCCCGAGAAATGAATTTTCAAAGAAAATTGTTTTCTGAAATTGTTTAAAGAAATTTGAAATGAAATTTGATTAGAACATGATAGTATCGGGGCTGTATTTTGGCTCCGGTACCCGGTACAGGTCTTATATATGGTTTAAGTCGTTTCTGTAAAGTTTGGTGGAAAACGGACGTCGTTTGACGTGATTCGGACCTAAATTACTAAATTTGATACTTGATGAAGTTGAGAAAAAGTTCTTGATTTTGAGGTTTGATCCATTGTTATTGAGGTTATTTTGGTGATTTGATCGCACAGATAAGTTTGTATGATGTTGTTGAGTTAGTACGTATGTTTGGTTAGGAGCCCCGAGTGCTCAAGTGAGTTTCGAGATGGTTCTGGGATGCCTTAGGCTTAGAAAATCAGATGTTGCAGGTTCAGGAAGTTGCAGGTCTCTGAACCCTCTAATGCGGTCCGCGAGAAATCACGTGCGACCGCAGAGGGGCCAGCGCGGCCGCAGTCGCCTTTGTGCGGTCCACGCAGGGTGCTAAACTGCAGGTCTTCAGGGAGGCCTATGCGGTCGCGGTCCATTTTATGCGGTCCGCACAAGGGGTCTGAGAGGGGTATAAATAAATGGGAATTTCAGTTATTTTTCACTTTTCAAAACCCCAAAAACATAAGAGGCGATTTTTCAAACAACCTTTCTTCTCCAAAACGTTGGTAAGTGATTTCTAACTCACTTTCTTCACTCCTTAACATCTTTTAACACGATTTCAACTTCAAATCAAAGATTTTCATGGGGGAAATTGGGAGTTTTGGGTGGAACCTAGGTTTTTCTGAAATTGGGCATTTGGACCTCAATTTGAGGTCCGATTTCAAAACAAATGATATATTTTGATTCGTGGGGGAATGGGTAATTGGGTTTTGGTCTGAACCTCGGGTTTCGACCACGTGGGCCCGGGGGTGATTTTGACTTTTTGGATAAAACTTTGGAAAACTCATTTTCATGCATTGAGGTTGATTCATTTAGCATTTATTGATGTAATTATGTAATTTGTGACTACATACGAGCGAATTGGCGATGGAATCAAGGGGTAAAGCTATAATTGAAGGTTGAGTTGTGTTCGAGGCATCGAGGTAAGTGTTTGGTCTAACCCTAGCTTGAGTGATTAGGAGTTGTGTCCTATTTGCTATTTGTTTCTTGTCGAGTACGACGTATGGGCATGGTGATGAGTATCTATACGTTGGTGTTAAGCATGACCGTGAGTCTTATCTTGTAATTTTCATGATCTCATTGTATTATTCATGCCTTGGTGAAGATTTCTATTTGTAGTGGAAAGTTGTGGAAAGAATTGTGACCTATGAACATTGAGGAGCGTTGGCTCCGATTGTATAACGAATTGTGAAGATAAGTGATAATCAAAACTCTAGAGCATTGGCTCGAGTTGTGAAGTGAATTGCGAAGTAAAAGTGAGAAAGAGAAGAGCCCATTATGTTACCCCTTGTCGGGCTATTGTTGAGTTGAGGTTCCCTTGCATTGTGTTCTTAATTGATATTACAGACATTTAGGTTGATGATTCTTCATGTTAGGTGTGGTAACAAATTTGGTTATAGCTGGGTAGTTAGGTGTTGTAACAAGTTTAGTTATAGTTGAGGTAGTTAGATGTTGAAACTAGTTGAGTAATAGATTAGTTATGGTTGTTTCTCCCTTGCCAGGACGTGTATACTTGTACTGTTGAGTTTCCTTGCCAGGATAGTGTAGTCTATTGTTAATCCCTTGCCGGGACGGTTAATTATAATTACTGTTGACTGTATATTTGGAACGAGTTGCGCGCCGCAACATTTTTAGATATTATATTGGATCGGGTTGCATGCCGCAACAGTTATATATGTGGATCGGGTTGCATGCTGCAACAGATATTATATTGGATCGGGTTGCACGCCGCAACAGTTATATATGTGGATCGGGTTGCATGCCGCAACAGATATTATATTGAATCGGGTTCCACGCCGCAACAGTTATATATGTGGATCGGGTTGCACGCCGCAACAGATATTATATTAGATCGGGTTGTATGCCGCAACCGTTATTTATGTGGATCGGGTTGCACGCCGCAACAGATATTATATTGGATCGGGTTGCACGCCACAACAGTATTGTTATCGTATTGATTGTAGACATCGAGTGTTCTTTCATACTTTATTAAGTTTCTGCTAGAATTGATATGGTTTCCCCGAAGCATGTTTCCCCCTCCCTTTAAAACTGTTATTACCTGTTTATATTTATGTTGTATATTATATAACTGCACAGGTTTATCTGGAGTCTGGTCCTAGCCTCGTCACTACCTCGCTGGGGTTAGGCCAGACACTTACCAGCACATGGGGTCGGTTGTGTTGATACTCCACTCTGCACTTTGTGTAGATACTGAAGCGATACTTGATCAACAACAGTAGCTCAGGAGCCAACCATCAGTCCACTGAGACACTGAGGTAGCTTTGCAGGCGTCCGCAGGCCCGACGTCTCCTCTATTTTATTATGTATTTTGTTATCTCAAGTATTCGAGATAAACAGTATTATATTTCTTTCAAACGGTTGTATTGAGTACTCTTAGTAGTCTGTGGATGTTGTGACACCAGGTTCTGGGTAGAGGCATGTATTGACTTTCGAAACATTCTAGTTTTATATTTATTTAAGACTTCCGCTTAATCTCATATTTCGCTGTTATTTAACTGTTTATTTCCTTGTTAATATAAGATGTAAAAAGGATTAAAACAAAAGAGCTAAAGATTTCTAAGTTCGTGGCTTGCCTAGCTTCTACGAGTAGGTGCCATCACGACTCTCGAAGGTGGGAACTCCTGGTCGTGACAAGTTGGTATCAGAGCTATAGGTTACATAGGTCTCACAATTCATGGACAAGCTCAGTAGAGTCTGAGGGATCGGCACGGAAACGTCTGTATTTATCCCCTAGAGGCTACAGAGTTAGGAAAAACTTCACATTTGTTCTTTCATGTCGTGCGGTTCTGTTTCTCAAATCTAATTGAACTTCTACTTTGTTCTTTCGCAGATGGCGAGAACGCGCGCTTCCTCATCTACCGCTCAGTAGCCCGAGCCCCCAGTAGTAGATCCCACGAGGGGCAGAGGATGAGGCCGAGGCCGTGCCAGAGGCCGAGGTAGGGGTAGAGCTCAGCCCCAAGTTGCAGACCCAATAGCGGAGCCTCAGGTTGACTTTGATGACGAGGTTCCGGCTCCAGGACCTCCGGTGGGCCCAGCTCAGGCCCCAGAGGGGTTTATTCCTACCTCAGTCCTTCAAGATGCTCTCGTCCGATTAGTGGGACTCATGGAGAGTGTCACCTGAGTGGGCTTGCTTCCTGTAGCACCAGCCGTCTCTCAGACTGGATGAGGGGCTTAGACTCCTGCTACTCACACTCCAGAGCAGGTAGCTCCTTAGATTTAGACTCCAGCGGTTCAACCAGTTGGTGTAGTTCAGCCGAGTGTGGTAGCTCAGACCGGTGATGGAGCGGCTATGTCTGCCGATGCTTTATGGAGGCTGGATAGGTTCACCAAGCTCTTCACTTCCACTTTCAGCGGTGCATCTACTGAGGATCCCCAGGATTATCTAGACAGCTGCCACGAGGTCCTTAGGAACATGGGTATTGTTGAGACCAATGGGGTTGCTTTTGCTACATTTTGCTTGTCTGGATCCGCCAAGAATTGGTGGAGGGATTATTGCTTAGTTAGACTAGCCGGATCGCCAGCCTTGACTTGGGAGCAGTTCACACAGCTATTTATGGAGAAGTTTCTCCCCATTACTCAGCGAGACGCTTATCGGAGGCAGTTTGAGAGCCTCCAACAGGGTTCCATGACGGTTACCCAGTATGAGACCAGGTTTATCGACTTAGCTCGCCATGATCTTGTCATACTTCCTACCGAGAGAGAGAGAGGGTGAGGAGGTTTATTAATGGTCTTATTCAGCCGATTCGCCTTCAAATGGCTAGGGAGGCTGGGAGTGAGATCACTTTTGAGGAGGCGGCCAATGTGTCCCGTAGAGTGGAGATGGTCCTGTCGTAGGGAGGTGGTCATGGGTTGGATAAAAGGACCCGTCATTTAGGTAGATTCAGTGGTGCCTCATCTGGAGGAAGATATTCATATGGTAGAGGCCATCCTCCTAGGCTCTTTCAGTCAGCTCTTCAGGTCTCTCACGGCGCTTCAGGTAGTCGTGGTCCATAGATGCAGTATTTCGATCAGCAGTCCTACATTGCACTACCAGCTCCTATCAATGCACCACCGCTCCAGAGTGTTCGGGGTGGTCATTCGGGTCGCCAGGGTCAGTCTCAGTTTCCTCAACCACAGCACTCAGGTGGATGTTTTGAGTGTGGTGAGTATGGTTATCAGGAGGACTCGTCCGAGGTTGGTGGGTACTCAGTCGCAGCAACAGGGTTCCCGTGCTATGGTCTAGGCACCAGGTGTTCCACAGACCGCCTATCCAGCTAGAGGTGGGGGTAGAGGTGGAGGTAGAGGATTTAGAGGTGGAGCTCAGGCCGCTAGAGGTGGAGGCCAGCCAGCTGCAAGCCGTCCTAGAGATGGAGCCCAGGGTGGTGGGGCCCAGACTCGATGTTATGCTCTTCCAGCCAAGCCCTATGCTGAGGCTTCATATGCGGTTATCACTGGTACTATTCTGGTTTGTGATAGAGATGCTTCAGTGTTATTTGATCCAGGGTCCACCTACTCGTATGTGTCATCTTATTTTGCATCGTATCTGATTATGCCTAGTGATTCATTAAGTGTTCCCGTTTATGTGTCTACACCGGTGGGTGACTCTATTGTAGTTGATCGAGTCCATCATTCTTGTATTGTGGTGATTGGGGGTCTTGAGACTCGTGTAGATTTTTTGCTTTTAGACATGGTCGATTTCGATGTGATATTGGGGATAGACTGGTTATCACCTTACCACGCTATCTTGGACTGTCATGCAAAGACTGTGACCTTAGCTTTACCGGGTATGCCTCGTTTAGAGTGAAGAGGGACTCCTGGTAATTCTACCCATAGTGTCATCTCTTATGTGAAGGCTCGGTGCATGGTCGAGAAGGGGTGTTTGGCCTATTTGGCATATGTTCGTGATTCTAGTGCTGAGGTTCCCTCTATTGATTTTGTGCCCGTTGTTCGTGAGTTTCCTGAGGTATTCCCTTCAGACTTGTCGGGTATGCCACCCGACAGAAATATTGATTTTTGCATTGATTTGGCTCCGGGCACTCAACCCATTTCTATCCCGCCGTATCATATGGCCCCGCCTGAGTTGAAAGAGTTAAAGGAACAGTTGCAAGACTTGCTTGAGAAGGGTTTCATTAGGCCCAGTGTTTCGCCTTGGGGTGCACCGGTTTTGTTTGTTAAAAAGAAGGATGGGTCGATGAGAGTGTGTATTGATTACCGGCAGTTGAACAAGGTTACAATCAAGAATAAGTATCCATTGCCGAGGATTGATGATCTGTTTGATCAGCTTCAGGGTGCCAAGGTATTTTCAAAGATTGATTTAAGATCTGGCTACCATCAGTTGAGGATTAGGGCATCCGATGTCCATAAGACAACTTTCCCACTCGGTACGAGCATTATGAGTTCTTGGTGATGTCATTCGGGTTGACAAATGCCCCAACAACTTTTATGGATGTGATGAACCGAGTGTTTAGGCCTTATTTGGACTTGTTCATGATAGTCTTCATTGATGATATTTTGATATATTCTCGCAACCAGGAAGAGCACGAGCAGCATCTCAGAGTGGTTCTTCGGACTTTGAGGGATAGTCAGTTATATGCTAAGTTCTTGAAGTGTGAGTTCTGGTTGAGTTCAGTTGCATTTCTGGGTCGTTTTGTATCAGTAGAGGGTATTTAGGTTGATTCGAAGAAGATTGAGGCAGTCAAGAACTGGCCCAGACCAGCATCAGCTACAGAGATTCAGAGTTTCGTAGGGTTGGCAGGCTACTATCGTCGGTTCGTGGAGGGGTTTCATCTATTGCAGCCCCGATGACCAGGTTGGCCTAGAAGAGTGCCTAATTCAAATGGTCGGATAAGTGTGAGGCGAGCTTTTAGAAGCTCAAGACAGCTTTGACTACGACACTAGTATTGGTTTTGCCCACAGGTTCAGGGCCTTATACAGTCAATTGTGATGCATCTCGCATTGGACTTGGTGCAGTGTTGATGCAGGATGGCAAGGTCATTGCCTATGCTTTGCGGCATTTGAAGATTCATGAGAAAAACTATCCAGTTTATGATTTGGAGTTAGCAGCCATTGTTCACGCGTTGAAGATTTGGAGGCATTATCTGTATGGCGTGGCATGTGAGGTGTTCACAGATCACAAGAGTCTTCAGTATTTTTTCAAACAAAAGGAGTTGAATTTGAGGCAGAGGAGGTGGTTGGAGTTGTTAAAAGATTATGATATCACTATCTTATATCATCCGAGAAAGGCCAATGTGGTGGCCGATGCCTTGAGTAGGAAGTCAGCCAGTATGGGCAGTCTTGCTTATATTTCGGTCGGTGAGAGGCCGCTTGCTTTGTATGTTCTGGCCTTGGCCAATCGATTCGTGAGGTTGGATATTTATGAGCCTAATCGGGTATTAGCTTGCACGGTCGCTCGTTCTTCTTTATTGGAGCATATCCGTGATCGACAGTATGATGATCCACATTTGTGTGTCCTTAGAGACACGGTGCGGCGTGGAGGTGCTAAGCAGGTTACCCTAGATGATGATGAAGTTTTGAGATTGCAGGGTCGAGTGTGTGTGTGCCAAATGTGGATGGGCTTCAGGAGTTGATTTTAGAGGAGGCCACTAGCTCCCGATACTCTATCCATCCGGGTGCCGCAAAGATGTATCAAGAATTACGGCAGCATTATTGGTGGTAGAGAATGAAGAAGGATATCGTAGCATATGTGGCTAGTTGTTTGAATTGTCAGCATGTCAAGTACGAGCATCAGAGGCCTGGTGGGTTGCTTCAGAGGATTGAGCTTCCCGAGTGGAAGTGGGAGCGGATCACTATGGACTTCGTTACTGCACTCCCGCAGACTCGGAAGAAGTTCGATGCAGTATGGGTCATTGTTGATAGGCTGACCAAGTCAGTGCATTTCATTCCTGTGGCAGTCTCCTATTCATCTGAGAGGTTATCTGAGATCTATATCCGGGAGATTGTTCGTTTTCATGGTGTGTCTGTGTCTATCATTTCGGACCGAGGTACGCAGTTTACCTCGCATTTCTGGAGAGCAGTTCAGCGAGGGTTGGGTACGTAGGTTGAGTTGAGCACAGCATTTCATCCTCAGACGCACGGGCAGTCCGAGCGGACTATTCAGATTTTGGAGGATATGCTTCGAGCTTGTGTCATTGACTTTGGAGGCTCGTGGGATCAATTTTTGCCTTTAGCAGAGTTTGCCTACAACAATAGCTACTAGTCGAGTATCCAGATGGCTCCTTATGAGGCTTTATATGGTAGGCGTTGTCGATCTCCGGTTGGATAGTTTGAGCAGGGAGAGGCTCGATTGTTGGTTACGGATCTGGTTTAGGAGGCTTTGGACAAGGTCAAGATTATTCAGGATAGGCTTCGTATAGCTCAGTCCAGGCAAAAGAGTTATGCAGACCGCAAGGTTCGAGATGTGGCTTTTATGGTTGGAGAGCGGGTATTGCTCCGAGTGTCACCTATGAAGGGCGTGATGAGATTTGGGAAGAAGGGCAAGCTTAGCCCTAGATTCATCGGTCCGTTTGAGATTCTTGATCAAGTGGGAGAGGTGGCTTATAGACTTGCATTGCCGCCGAGCTTATCAGCCGTGCATCCAGTGTTTCATGTGTCCATGCTTCGGAAATATCACGGCGATCCATCCCACGTCTTAGATTTCAGCACTGTCCAATTGTATAAAGACTTGTCTTACGAGGAGGAGCCGGTAGCTATTCTAGACCGGCAGGTTTGCCAGTTGATGTTGAAGAGTTTTCCTTTTGTTCGTGTTCAGTGGAGAGGTCAGCCTCCTAAGGCATCGACCTGGGAGTCCGTGCCCGATATGTGAAGCTGTTATCCCCATCTTTTCCCCGACTCAGGTACTTCCTTCTTCTATCCATTAGAGGATGAACGATTGTTTTAGAGGTGTTCTGAGGCCTTGAAAACCTCATTTAGAGTCACTTCGATTTGCATGCGCAGTCTGTGCGCATAGCCGGAAAGCTTAAATATGATAATTTGTGAAACATGATAAGTTTTGATTATAATTGAATTAATTGACTTCAGTCAACGTTTTAGGTAAACTGACCCGAACCCGTAATTTGACGGTCCCGAAGGGTCCGTAGGAAACTATGGGACTTGGACGTATGCCCGGAATCAAATTCCGAGGTCCCGAGCCCGAGAAATAAATTTTCAAAGAAAATTGTTTTCTAAAATTATTTAAAGAAATTTGAAATGTGATTAGAACATGATAGTATCGGGGTCATATTTTGGTTCTGGCGCCCGGTATAGGTCTTATATATGGTTTAAGTCGTTTCTGTAAAGTTTGGTGGAAAACGGACGTCGTTTGACGTGATTCGGATCTAAATTGCTAAATTTGATACTTGATGAAGTTGAGAAAAAGTTCTTGATTTTGAGGTTTGATCCATTGTTATTGAGGTTATTTTGGTGATTTGATCATACGGATAAGTTCGTATAATGTTGTTGAGTTAGTACGTATGTTTGGTTAGGAGCCCCGAGGGCTCAGGTGAGTTTCGAGTAGGTTCCGGGATGCCTTAGGTTTAGAAAGTCAGATGTTGCAGGTTCAGGAAGTTGCAGGTCTCTGAACCGTCTAATGCGGTCTGCGAGAAATCGCGTGCGACCGCGGAGGGGCCAGCGCGGCCGCGGTCGCCTTTGTGTGGGGTGCGGTTGAAGCTGTGCGGCCTCAGTCTCCTTTGTGCGGTCCACACAGGGTGCTGAACTGCAGGTCTTCAGGGGGCCTGCGCGGCCGCGGTCCATTTGATGTGGTCCGCACAGGGGGTCTGAGAGGGGTATAAATAAACGGGAATTTCAGTTATTTTTCACTTTTCAAAACTCCAAAAATATAAGAGGTAATTTTTCAAACAACCTTTCTTCTCCAAAACGTTGGTAAGTGATTTCTAACTCACTTTCTTCACTCCTTAACATCTTTTAACATGATTTCAACTTCAAATCAAAGATTTTCATGAGGGGAATTGGGTAGAACCTAGGTTTTTTTGAAATTGAGGATTTGGACCTCAATTTGAGGTCTGATTTCAAAACAAATTATATATTTGGATTCGTGGGGGAATGGGTAATTGAGTTTTGGTCCGAACCTCGGGTTTCGACCACGTGGGCCCGGGGGTGATTTTGACTTTTTGGATAAAACTTTGGAAAACTCATTTTCATGCATTGGGGTTGATTCATTTAGCATTTATTGATGTAATTAAGTAATTTGTGACTACATACGAGCGAATTGGCGATGGAATCAAGGGGTAAAGCTATAATTGAAGCTTGAGTTGTGTTCGAGGCATCGAGGTAAGTGTTTGGTCTAACCCTAGCTTGAGGGATTAGGAGTTGTGTCCTATTTGCTATTTGTTTCTTGTCGAGTACGACGTATGGGCATTATGATGAGTATCTATACGTTGATGTCAAGCATGACCGTGAGTCTTATCTTGTGATTTTCATGATCTCGTTGTATTATTCATGCCTTGGTGAAGATTTCTATTTGTAGTGTAAAGTTGTGGAAAGAATTGTGACCTATGAACATTGAGGAGCGTTGGCTCCGATTGTATAACGAATTGTGAAGTATAAGTGATAATCAAAAATCTAGAGCATTGGCTCGAGTTGTGAAGTGAATTGCAAAGTAAAAGTGAGAAAGAGAAGAGCCCATTATGTTACCCCTTGTCGGGCTATTGTTGAGTTGATATTCCCTTGCATTGTGTTCTTAATTGATATTACAAACATTTAGGTTGATGATTCTTCATGTTAGGTGTGGTAACAAATTTGGTTATAGCTGGGTAGTTAGGTGTTGTAACAAGTTTAGTTATAATTGAGGTAGTTAGATGTTGAAACTAGTTGAGTTATAGTTTAGTTATGGTTGTTTCTCCCTTGCCGGGACGTGTATACTTGTACTGTTGAGTTCCCTTGCCGGGATAGTGTAGTCTATTGTTAATCCCTTGCCGGGATAGTTAATTATAATTATTGTTGACTGTATATTTGGAACGGGTTGCGCGCCGCAACATTTTTAGATATTATATTGGATCGGGTTGCATGCCGCAACAGTTATATATGTGGATCGGGTTGCACGCCGCAACAGATATTATATTGGATCGGGTTGCACACCGCAACAATTATATATGTGGATCGGGTTGCACGCCGCAACAGATATTATATTGGATCAGGTTCCACGCCGCAACAGTTATATATGTGGATCGGGTTGCACGCCGCAACAGATATTATATTAGATCGGGTTGCACGCCGCAACCGTTATTTATGTGGATCAGGTTGCACGCCGCAACAGATATTATATTAGATCGGGTTGCACACCGCAATAGTATTGTTATCGTATTGATTGTAGACATCGAGTGTTCTTTCATACTTTATTAAGTTTCTGCTATAATTGATATGGTTTCCCCGAAGCATGTTTCCCCCTCCCTTTAAAACTGTTATTACTTGTTTATATTTTTGCTGTATATTATATAACTGCACAGGTTTATCTGGAGTCTGGTCCTAGCCTCGTCACTACCTCGTCGGGGTTAGGTCAGACACTTACCAGCACATGGGGTCGGTTGAGTTGATACTACATTCTGCACTCTGTGCAGATACCGGAGTTGCACTTGATCAGCAACAGTAGCTCGGGAGCCAGCCTTCAGTCTATCGAAACACCGAGGTAGCCTTGCAGGCGTCCGCAGGCCCGACGTCTCCTCTATTTTATTATGTATTCTGTTATCTCAAGTATTCGAGACAAACAGTATTATATTTCTTTCAAACGGTTGTATTTAGTACTCTTAGTAGTCCGTGGCTGTTGTGACACCAGGTTCTGGGTAGAGGCATGTATTGACTTTTGAAACATTCTGGTTTTATATTTATTTAATATTTTCGCTTAATTTTATATTCCGCTGTTATTTAACTGTTTATTTCCTTGTTAATATAAGATGTAAAAAGGATTAAAACAAAAGAGCTAAAGATTTCTAAGTTCGTGGCTTGCCTAACTTCTACGAGTGGGCGCTATCACAACTCTCGAAGGTGGGAACTCTGGGTCGTGACACTCTTCTTAGGAGCATGCAAGAACCTTAGAAGATAATTAAATAACATGAACCAAGTAGAAAAAGTTATGTATTTCCAATGTTCTTAGGTGCGTTCAGTTAATTGACTTGCAGTGCTTATAAACGAATTGATCCAGTTTTATTTTAAACATTGTTATTATTTCTTTTTGGGGATAAAGAGAGGAAGAAGAGACATTTTGAAGTAGGGGTACTGAGCGTTTGGGCAATTTAGACTGAATATAAAATTTTCGGTTTGGATTGAAGAAATGAAAATCTAAATTCAATCCAAATAAACTCAAATTCGATCGGATTTTTTAAGTTCGGTTGGATATTTTAGATTTTCGGTTTTGAGCTAATTATAAATTGAGATGTTTCTTCTTTTTACAAAAATGAATATCCAAACGAATTACTCATGTTAAATTGCCTGAAAAATTCCTCATTCTCACTATAATCATCCAAATAAAATGTTCATGTAATAAAATTAACATCAAGAAAATGCAACATAGAAATTAATACGGTCGATAAGAAGTAGCAATAGTAAAACTACGTCCAAATAGAAAGTATTCTGATAGTAACTTAGTAATTAGTATTAAATATATGAGATAATATCTAATGGGTAGGGTATTTGACGAGGCCAATGTGTATTGAATTTTTCTGCTCGTACTCTGTAATTTAAGATATCGTCCCACAGAGACTGAATAATCTATGCTAAAGACTTGTAATATTTTAACTACTATTTGAGAGAATTAAATTGATAAAAAGTGAGTGAAGTTTAAAACTTATTCATTACTTAAATAACATAAAATATTTTTGGAAGATTTATAATTTAAAAAGGAGTTGGGAATCATTGAATTCACTTGATAATATTACTATAATAAATTCTTAATTTCTATATTTATTTCTCTAAAGAATAATTGCTTATTTTTAATACAATTATATTTTGCTCACTAAGAAATAACCAATTAATAACACTCCTCCGTGAGAATTATGTTAATTAATCAATTTAAGACTTGTGACGTTTAAACCGAAATATTTTTCTTGCTTGAATTGTGTTAAAAGAAAGTAAAAACTTCGTGAGAATATTTTTACCAAGGATCAATAATCTTGCCTACAACAATTTCTCCGTGAGAATTAAAACTAAGGCAAGCAAGATTACTGATCTGGAATAATAGTTTACTGAAAAATTACTTTCACACTACTACTTTATTCATCAGTTATTATATATTAATTTTGCTCTGCGAGAATTACAAAATTAATATATGAATAACTTAGAGATAAAATATGTAGATGTGATGATAGAGTAATTAAAAACCATTATTTCAGCACAGTATAAAATGTAAATAAAAAGTTTCAAGCCAAGAATATAAAAACTAAGATAGTATTATAAAATATATCAAGTTTCATCAACTATCCCAACGAAAAGAGATTACTCCATTATGGAGTAAGAAAAACTAAAAAAGATATTTAGAAGACTAGAAATATTTAAAAGATTAAGGAAATATTTTTATTACAAAAAAAGAAGACCAAGACTAGTTCTTGTCTTACAAAGATTTTATCCTTATACAAAGAGAGCTTGCTATTTATAAAGATGAGTAGCTTTTGTCTTGTTCCACTTTTGCGAATGTGAAATCCATGTATGCGAAGTGACTTTTGTGTAGGTAGATTCAATATATGCAAATATGGCACTTGTGCTTCACTCTTAACTTCATGAGTTATTCTTGCATACGTAGGTTCCAAGTGTGCGAATGTGACCTTTGCAAATAAAGATTCCATGCATGCATCTATGACTCTTGTGCTTCCATTCTTGACTTAATGATTTAGACTTGCAAATGTAGGTTCTATGTATGCGAATGTGACCTTTGCAAATATAGATTCCACGCATGCATATATGACTCTTTTGCTTCCATTCTTGACTTCATGACTTAGACTTGCAAATGTAGACTCCATATATGCGAATGTGACCTTCGCGTATTTAGATTCCACATATGCAACTATACTCCTTTTCATCTCTAATTGTCTCTTTCCATAAGCCCATATGTATATTCCACATTTGCGAATATGACCATGATGTGTGCAACTGTGATTTTGCTTCATTCTTTTGTCTTTTCATAATTTCTTTTTCCTACAAGAATTGTTAGAAAATATGCGAGGATAGGATATTATTATTCATATTTTATTTTAAAAACTTATTTTTTATATATGAAATTACATGAATAATTTATATCCATCAGTATTAAACTTATTGCTATTGGAATATGGATAATGGACTAAATATAAAATATAAAATTTTTAATTTTCGGATATCCAAAAATTTGAAGTACCAAATCCAATATTCAATTTGAAATTCAAAAATTTTAAAAATTAAATCCAAATCCAAACCAAAAATCCAAAAAAATCGGATTTCGATTTGGATTTTGGGTTTGCCAGACTATGTCGATCCCTACTTTAAAGTCATTATTCATTAGAGTACTAGGGGGATCAATGGATATTTAAAATCCAACTAAACCGACCGAACCGTACCATATCGAATCGATTTTTAAGTTTCTTCTAATAAAACAGTAGGTCTTTATATAAATTTATAATCGTACCGATAATTACAGTAGGTCTTTTATTTTATGAAAATTAACCGAAAAAATACCAAACCGTACCGAATAAATTTACATGTGAAAAATATATTTATATAGTATGTTTAAAAATAATAAAGCATTTAAAATTTTCCTTGTGTGTTTGGAATTATGAAAACAGTTACAAGCCAATAAGTAATTAAACTCAAACTCTGAATTCCCAAATCTATTATGCTACTCCAATTGAAACTAAATTATTTTCAGTATATTCATTAACAAGCTAAGACACAAGGTATTGTAGCGATTATGAGTAGCAAACTACAAAGTATTGAATATGTTTCCTTTCGTATGATTTAGATTTATCTTTTTGAATATTCAATCTTCTATAGAATTTATTCTTGAGTCCTAGTCACAACTTGGTTAATATCTTTACGCTCGTGTGATTTATATTTTCTTTGTATAATTTGCTAATTTCTTTTACGCTGCTGTAGAATAGTTGATGGATCTATACTCTACCCATCTTTTATATTTTCTTAATTCATCACCCTTTCAAATGTAAAAATGTCTAGTGAGTTTTGCTAAGTCCTCTAAAAATACGTATGTTATTGCATTCTACTTTTACTAGTGACTTTTACATGATATTTTAAAAAAAAAGAAATTAACCGAATCATACCGATACTGAAAAGATCGACATGATTGGGATGGTTTCACAAAATCTAATTTTGATTATACATAATAAATTAACCGAAAAATTAATACGATACAAATTTTACAAAATAACCGGCCAAATCGAACCATTAAAACCCCAACATTAGAGGGCGCTTTACTCCTTTTAATAAACTTAATCAAAACAAAAATAAGTTATCCGAGTCAGTAAATCGTCAGATAAGAATGATAAAACAGGAAAAATCACAGCAATCCTTTTCTTTTTTTTGGCTTAAAAAATCAAAATAATCCACGAAGTGTGAAAGTGAACTTGAAAAGCTAAAAAAATAAAAATTAAAAATAAATTAAAAAAAAAACTTGAAAATTAATATTTTAATTAAAGGCGACCAGCTGCCTAAGGGAAGACATTAAAGTCCCAATCAGAATGCGATACGTCTTCTTCGATTTTTTCCTTATTTGTACTTTGCTGACGACTCCTTCCCCCCACCCCCACCCCCACCCCCACCCCACCCCTACAAAAAGCGTAAAATGTTACTAGTAACAAAATATCCAGCAAAAAATCAACTGATGTTGCCCCCTCTCAAACTCTAGGTTTTTCCATAGCCATACCTTAATCCCGCGAAATTCAGATCACATCCCCCCCTAAACCCAATATTTCATTCAAATTCTCGTCAATTTAGGGTTCTTTTGTTGATATTGTTGGTGTAAAGTTTGTTTTTTGGGTGTGTTATTGATGATGGCGGGAGTGGGAGAAAAAGAAGTGGAGGAGTACGAGAGCGATCCGGAGGAAGCAAAGATGTCGTTGAAGATGAGGAGGAGAGAGGCAAGTAGTGATGATGAAGAAGAGAGCGAAAAGACAGAAAAGCCCTCAAGGAGGATTGACGACTCTGATGACGAATCAGAGGAAGGACAAGGCGCTGCTGCTGAATACGACGAGGAAGACGAATTAGAGGAAGAAGAAGAGTATGTGGAGGAAGAGGAAGTTTATGATGAAGGTAGTGTTGGTAATGAAGAAAGTATTGTTGTTGAAGCAGAAGCAATATTAGGTGAGGAGGATGAAGTAGTAAAGGAAGTAGTGAGGGAATTGAATTCGGGGATGGATGATGGCGATGGCAATGGCGATGGCATTGTTCCGGGAGAGGCGAATAAACCGAATGAACCCTATTCTGTTCCCACTGCCGGTGCTTTCTACATGCACGATGATAGGTTTCGAGAAAATGCTGCAGCTGCCCCACACAGGTCAGGTTTCCCCCAATTAGTTTGGCATCGAGACATTGTTGTTGTTGTCGTTGTTGTTATATATTGAGAAATCTTATTTGAGAGAATTGGCTTGTTAGAAGTCATATAGAAATAAGTGAGCCAGTGAATATGTTGGGGAAAGAACCTTAATTTTATTTTTGACTTTCGTCTTGCACCTTAAACTGAATAGAATCACTTGCACATAATTTTTTTGGTAATGGATGATATGCTTTCATGAATTTAAGTTTGGTCTATGCTTAAATTGTATTGTCATAGAGGCTTCGGATGCATGTTCTCCCTGGGAATTTGAAATTATTAAGATTTGATATGTTAAAGCAGCTAAACTTTGGTAACCTCAACATTCTTGTTTTTCAATTCTTAAACTTATGTGCTGATAGACGGCCTAGCAAGAGTAATTACTATAGCTGGTACTTTTTTTCTTGTGTACTTTGGACAGTCAAAAAAAGAGAATTAGCAGGGAGGGTGTGCATTGTTTTCTAGTCATTACAATAATATATGCGCCACCTTTCGTCCTAGAACTTGCTTTGCTAAAAATTTTGTGTTGCAAGCAGATGCTGGCGGGAACGACTTATTTTTTTTTTGATAATGGTAACATGTATATTAAAAATAAACAGCACTAGGGCAGTGCCAAGCCATATTTACAAGGAACAAAAACCAGCTATGGCGGGAACAACTTATTATAGAATCTAGGGTAGCAAAGTAGTATGTCTAAAGGTAGAGAAAGAAAGGACTGCAGTTTGCTATTTCTTCTCTTTGTTGAAATATTAGGTCAGACAATAATGTTATCTTTGAACGTAACTGCTTCTTTTGCCCCTTCTAAGAGTATTTTTCTGCAAAGGAGAAAAGAGCAGTTAATGCACTTAAACTATATAAAGTGCTACTAAGTTGATTTACTATACCAGATTAATGAAACATTCTGTTCTCTCTCTCTCTCTCTCTCTCACACACACACACACACACACTGTTTTGCTTGATGTTGTAAGTTGTAGTTTTGACTAACATTTTAATTTGACATTTCACTGCTTATACCTTTTTGCAACTTGTGATAGAAAAATTTTCACTACAAATAAGCTTCTGTAGTAATGAGAGAAATTTATACGGTTGTCCTATGTTACTTGTTTTGTTAGGCGTACATTTGGTGGAAGAAAATTATGGGAATCAAAAGATGATTGGAAATGGGGGCATGACAAGTTTGAAGAGTTGACCATGGAGGAGAGGCATTATGGAGAGGTGAGTGCTTTTAGTGATGTGCTATTTTTTGTGGTTTCTTTCTTTTTCCTTGTTTCCTAGTCTTCTGCGCATTAAATTGGATGGTCTTAAATTGTTCTTTCTAATTTCTCAGGGTAGAAGGACTTCAAGGGGTCGGTATCGAGGTCGTGGTAGAACTCGAGGGGTTGAACGTGGAACTTCAGGGGGGAGAAGACCAGCCACATACATCAACGATTATAATCAGAGTACAGATAATAACCAGAAGATTCAGAACAATGCATCAAAAGGTGTGCGGGGTCGTGGGCCAAGCAGGTATCGACCATTATCTAAGGAAAACATTGATGCTCCTCCACTGAACAAGCGGTGAGTTACAAGTCAGCTAATTTTCCTTTCGTCTCTTCCTCAATTATTCTGTTTAACCTTCTTTCTCATATTGAATTTTTTTCTCCAGATCTGGTCAGTCAGTTGAGAAACTTTCTCATAATAGCAATGGCAAAGCATCTGCTCCTGTATCAAATTTCGAAAATGACGGGATTACATCTGCGAAGCAAGGCTTTATATCAAGCTTGAATTATGCTTCTCCTCCATTTTATCCCTCTGGTCCTTCGACTAAAGAAATTACAGTGACACACAAGAGGGAATTGCAAACCGGGACAAGCAGCCACCGTGCACAGCCTTCTCTTTTGGGCGGAAGTTCTGCTGCTGCACAATCAACTGCAATGTTGCGGGGGAAGGATGTGAGTGGCTCTAGCGGCATAGACAAATATAAAATGGATGGTCCTATTTCTACAGTTTCTGGGAAGCTTCCATCCAGCTTACATATGCCTCCTGGTTCCTCATCAGTAAATTCTAAGCAGTCTCAGCCATTGAGAGGCCAAGGAAGAGGATTTAATACATTGCCACATATGAATTACCAATACCCTGTACCCAATAACCAAGGTAGCAGAGTTACTCAGCCAACCAAGGTCCACTCCACTCAGCAAAATTCTGCTCAAAGTCGAGGACAGCCTTCTTTGCAGGTTACCCAGCAGCTTGTGCAGCAATCTGATACTGGATCTCAATCTTCTCCCCCCAAAACAGGACAAACTATGAATACCTTTCATGGAGAGCTCGAGTCTTCTTCGGAGTCGGGTAAATCAAAGAGTGCTATTGTTGCAAAAGGAAAAGGAAGTCTTCAGGGCACTGGAAGGGGGTCAGCTCTCTATGGTGGAACACTAGTTATGGGCACACCTGGAAGCATGGGTAGTGGTCACGTTGATCAAAATTTATCTGCAACTCCACCGTATTTGCCAGGTAGACCTTTCATATCTAGCATCTATAAATGTGAAGTGCAGAAGGAAACTAGCTCTTTGTTGCGGCCAAACGGACACACAAGTGCACGCGGTCGACAAGTAATAAAGTGATAAGTAGGGTATCGTTCCCATGAGGACTTGTTATGAACTATTAACTAGATTAAACGATCCTAATTATCTAAGCAAGGAATAAACAAATTAAACTAAAAAGAAACAAATAATGAACTTTGAACAGAGGAAGAGCAGATTTTTATGTTATCAATGTCATGAAAACGATCTAGGGTGATGGGCTATCTAACATCCTGGTGTATTCTTCAACTGATTCAACTTCTCAATCTATCTAGTTGAATAGTCACATGGTTAATATTACTCGTAGCATTCTCCCGGAGTACTACTTGCCTATTCAAGTTAATCTAACGCCTATATTTCTATGGAATTAGAGTTAACAAGAACGCTTTTGTAATTCCTATGTAATATCCCTATCCTAACTTAGACTAAGCAAGACTGTTAGTTAACTTGAATCACTCCCTATCAAGACTAAGCAAGACTGATAGTTATATCCCTATCCTAACCATGAATCACTCCCCGAGATACGGGTTCAGAAACATGCTCTACTCAATCCTGTTTGCAAGCTAGAATTCCCTCTCCCGAATTCATCCCTAGATTCATATATAGTATTCAATTGGTGATTAAGTAGTTGAATAATTAAGTGCATGATTGAATAAATAAACTAATACGATGAATTAACAAGCCGAAATCAATATTCAAATAACAACGTTCATGAAAAAACTAAAACCTTAGAATGTGAAGTTTAGCTCCACATAGACATGGTTGTCAAACAACAAATATCCAAAGAAAAAATTATTGGTTTGCCGGAAGAAAGGATGAACTCAAAGCTCATCGGCCGTTCCTTACTCTCCCTAGGTCAAAAGTTGTTTAAAAATCATATTTAGGGTGTATTTATAGGTGTAGGAGACATTTTAGTTCAATCCCAAGTCGGCTAGGAGAACGTGTAGCGCTCGTCTTAGGGGACGCAACACGAGCACCTTGACATCCACCTTCATGGAGGTCTTGTGATGGCCTCACTTCACTGTCTTGCACGACTTGTAAAACCTCTTGTAGGCCACACACGCTTGCGATGCGAGCACTCTAGACGTCCCCTAGTGACTTCAGTTCTTCATGTGTTTCCAGCTCCAACTAGTGCCAATCCTTCACTTTAATTCCACCTTCATAAAAAATCACTCCTGTATCAATTATGAATTAAACCACAACAACTATTCTCAAGGTATGAGTCGGAAATATACTAAAAACATATACTTTTAGCTGACTATCATTCTTGCTCCAAAATGCACTTACTTGTGTTAATTGTTCTGTAATGTTGTTCCGATGAACAACAACAACAAAAACAACCCAGTAAAATCCCACAAGTGGGGTCTGAGGAGGGTAGCGTGTGCATAGACCTTACCCATACCCTGAGGGAGTAGAGAGGTGGTTCTGATGGAAGATTTAATAAATTTGATTTGTATATGTCCTGTACCTTTTTATTGAGAGAAAGTTATTAATATCAAATTAGCTAGGTTTCTTTTCCAGAAATCTTGCTATGATTATATTGAGTCGAGTAGTTTACATTATTAAGAAGGATCACTTTTGTACTTCTGGATTTTCCCAGTGGAAGTTTTTAACAAAGTTATGGAATTTTGCAGTCATGCAATTTGGGGGCCAGCAACCTGGTGGCATGAGGGTGCCTGCTGTTGGCATGGCCTTCCCTGGATATGTTGGCCAGAACTCTGATATGACATGGTAAGGTTGTCTTTAACAACTGTGATGCTAATCAAAATATTTACAAAATGAAAGGGGAGAGTGTGAGGAAGTTGTCGCCTTGTACTGTATGGAGATTTTATTGCTGGTTCTTTCCTAATTTACCCAGTTGGAGTGGCAGCTTTACCTATGCATAGTGGGAATGAATTATCCTTTCTGTCTGAATTCTTGGAATTTAGCAGAATGAATCTATTCATTAATATATCATATCATTGTCATGCCGAATGGGGTAATACTTAAATAATGCCATTTTCCGATCTCCAGGTTGCCAGTGCTAGCTGGGGCTGCAGGAGCATTGGGCGCAACATACTGTTCACCATATTTTGCTTTTGATGGTGGTTATCATGCTCGACCATCTGGTGGGCAGATATCATCTCTTACTGCTGCTCCAAGGTCAGTATATTTGGCTGTTTAGAAGATATTCCAGCTTTTTTTTTGTGTTTCCTTCTGGCTTGAGTTTCCATGTCGTACTTTGGCCAGTATTGTTATTCTCATTCCTTTGGATCACATATAGCAGACTTGAAAGTTCAAGGGATTCATCTTGTCTGTTTTGACATTTCTTATGCATTGTGCTGGAAATTTTTAGTTTCTGGACAGTTTTACTTGAAGAGAGTTCTTGTGTCATTGCTTTGCAAGATTATAGTTAAATGCCTCTGTGATTCATTTTCACCAATAAAAGTTGTTTCGTACATCCTGTTCGCCTTTGGGAAAGTACTTTCTTTTTTTAATATGAATAACTGCAGCTTTAGATGTGTAGAGCAGTATTATAGAAATAATAAGTTGAAACCCATCTTAACAGTTACTTCTGTCTGCAGCAAAGAGGATAGCGCCAGTAAACCAAACCATGAAAGGAAGCCTGAACAGAAGACTGGTATGACTGCTCTTATCATTTCCACTTTTTTGTTCTACTAGTTATGCAAAATTCACTTAGGTGTTACAAAATTTTTGCCTCTGTATCTGATCTTGTCTGCCTTAATTTCATTCTCCAGAGCTAACTAATGATAATCCCGGACAGCGACAGAAGAACCCCCGCAGGCAAGCCTCGATTCCATATTGCTGCATCGAGATATCTTATTCCCGAAGTTCTTTTTTGTACAACTGTTTGTATATATCCTGTTTGCTTAACTTTAACAAAGATTCTGAGTTTCCTTTAATATTCTGGGCACAGATATACAGAGATGAAGTTTGACCAATGAGCCAAAGAGTAATAAGCAGATTAAGATCATGATCTATTGTCATTACCGCACTTCTCAGGTGTTGCAAATCTCCAAGGAAGACTTGTGGTGTTGCAGCCTTTACCCAGGCCCTCTGTTAATTCCAATTGTTGATCTGGAGTATCTGGGGTTCTCATATATGGTAAAGCTGTAGGTAATGATTTGTCTTTGGGACTTTAATATGGCTGCTTTCTGTTGTGCCTTGCTTGCAAGGTGATTTGGTATTTTAAAATGCTGCATACATAATCCTAAAGGCTAAAGGAGTATACTGCTGGTGTGTGGGATTTATTCCCACATCAATAAAAATATTTAACTTACCAAAAAAGATCCTCAAGGATTCGGCATTACTGCAGCAATTGCTCTACCCCAGCTTCTCAGCAATTTTTTTAATTACGTAAGGGGTAGGGGAAGGGAAAGTGGAGAAGGGGATTATAAGGTGGGAAATCGAACCTTCACCAATAGCCAACCAACTTAAGTTAAGTTGGGAGACTGTTGAACTTGAAAGAAGTCATTATGGTTTTTGTGATGTAACTTTATGCTCTCTGTTTAGCGATATTTTATCTTACATTAATCCATACAATGTTTTTTTTCCCTTCAGAACCGGTGTTCATATTTGGAGTTTGCAATAGCCAATCGCAGGTTAACATAACAAACGCCTGCTCATGCTGCTTCGCTTTCAGAGATACACTGCAGCTTGACAGGTGGCAGTTATCTGTTTGAATATATGGTAAGATATCAGAAATCTAAGCGCCATGCTTTGATTGTTGCTTTTTAAAATTGAAGAATTAAGTTTTTTTTTTACCTTATTTTTGAATCTCAGGTTCTTGTGGCTTGGGTTTCTTTGTTCCCCTTTTAGGAAACTAATGGTAAAGGACCAGAACCCAGAAATATTGTGCAGCTCCTTTCTTTTAGTGTGGGAATTTTTTTTACCTTTTAAATCTATGCAACTTTTATTTTCAAGTTTCCATTAGTGGCTTCAATTGATTTCAGTAATTTGGTGAGTTTCTTTGGAACCCGCTGAAATTAAATGCTCTATAGGTTAAATATTTTGGGTGAGTTTCTTTAAGCGAAAATATCATTTCTCTGTCGCTCTATAGAGAAAGGGTATATATTGATCCAACTTCATCATTTTCGCACAAACCATAACAGATTACAAAAGGTTCTTTTTTCTTTTATCCCATGGTGTTATTCTTCTTTTTTAAAGCTAGATATAGGGGGTAGGGGAAGGGAATTACAAGATGGAAAATCGAACACCTCAACCGATTGAGCTACTAAGATTTCCCGTGGCCTTATGAGATCTGCAATTGTGACTACATGAAGAATGACTACATAGGCTGGAACACGGATGCAGTCGATGAAAGTGGTTGTCATCGATATCTTTTATTTGGATTGAGGAAAGAAGTGGGTTGATTATTAGGCTGAAGTTGTTGGTGGAATTGAAATTTCTTTCTTTTATTGCTTCCATCGCGAAGTTTAGGAATGGGAATGTGTATACAAAGATCATAATCAAATGGAAGAGGAATTTCTCTTTTTTTTTTTTTTAATTTTTTATTTTTTTTTATTTTTAAAGTAATGGATATGGGGAAACTCCATCGGTATGAATTTTACATAGCATAACCAGTCTCACTAATAGCATGTTTGGCCAATTTGCAAAAATTACCTTATTTTGAGAAGTGTTTTTCTTAAAAGTATTTTTGGTGGGAATTAGTTTGTATTTGGCTAATTAATTTTAAAAGTACTTCCTAGCAACAATTAGTGTTTGGCCAAGTTTTTAAAAATTGCTTTTAAGTGTATTTTTTTCAAAAGTGCTTTTCAACAAAGTACTGTTGAAAAGAAGCTAGTACTTTTTTCTGGTTCTCCAAAGCTACTTTTGTTTCTCCTCAAAAGCATTTTTTTTCTTCCAAAAGCTTGGCCAAACACTTCAACTTTGAAAAGAAAAAAAATACTTTTTTTAAAGAAAAAAAGTGTTTTAAGGATTGAAGAAGCTTGGCCAAACATGCCATAAATAAGTTTGCTGTTGGGCGGTTAGGATAAAAAAGAAGGTATTTTTCACTTTTTACTCGCGTCAGAAATTATTTACATTCGATAGCCGAAAAAGTGTATAAAATTTGTATAATTATTGTATATAACATGCAGAATGTCTATATATATAAAATAATATACATTTTTTGGCTATTATTTTAAGAGCGGCTATACAATACATTTTTCTTTAAAAAAATAGTTTAATCATAAAATAAATACTCCATATTGGCTAATTGGATATTAACATGTAGTTGATTAATTGAACATTCACGGGTATGACATAGGGTCATTGAAGATATATATGATATTGAGTCAATCAAACTGGTAAAAATTATGGGAGATAATGTTTAAATTTAAATGATATATTTTCATGTGTCTAAGCATTAGTGCACATAGTTAAAACTAGGGGTGTACATGTACCGGATTGGTTCGGGTTTTATCAAAACCAAACCAAACCAACTATATCGGTTTGGATTGGTTCGGTTTTGTTGGATTTTTCGGGTTTTTTGTTACTTAAATATTATTTCAATCTTACTTTACTAAGTTTTTTATAAATAAATATATGTTTAGTAAAAATATAAAAAATTGACAAATATATTATCTATTAAAATATTTTTACGAGAGAATTTTCTTAGTAACACATAATAGTTATTTTTTTAGTCGTCTGACAATAATGTTTCGTTGATGCACACTTTTAAGGTTAACCGAATTTAGTAATTAAACATAAAAATCAATATGATACCTAAATAATAATGATCACTTCACATCCAAAAAATATAACAATTTAATAGATCTTAACATATGATATGAATATGAAAGAACAAACACATTGACGCATTTCAGTAATACTTGATGAGAAAGTGATCATACAATCCATTATTTAAGGTTAATAAATATGGAGCACTTCATATACTATTAAATATTATATCCCACAAGAGAATCCCAAATATTTCTAGGCACTTTTTAAAGAAAATTCAATATAAAATCTTAAAAGTATATATAAAATTATATATTTATATGTCGGTTTGGTTCGGGTTTTTTTTACTCAATACCAAACCAAATCAAACCAAACCTAGTCGGATTTCGATTTGATTTGACTTTTCGGTTTGGTGCGATTTTTCGGTTCGGTTTGTACACCCCTAATTAAAACCCATGCAGCTAATTCAAGTTGACACACCAATGACCAAAGAAATTAAGAAAATGTAGTAGCTGATTAATTGAATGGCGGTGACTTGATGGCATTTAGTTTCAAGTCAAAATTTTCAACAATTATTATTTTTACACCCAAAAATCTAAAAATAAACAGCAGATATCTTCAAAATTATTTTCTTCCATTCAAATGGTAAAGACGTACATGAAATGTTGATTTTTTGGAGTATGTTGAGATTTGAGATCAATTAGGCGTGGGAAGGGTGGAGGACCATAGCTTACTTGCTTTTGAGTTTTGCCCTTTGTCTGGATAAAATTGGATCAATCTATTTTGGACGTAAAAGAATTAAAGAGAAGTATGAGTGTCTGTTACGGTCATCTGTTGCCACAAATGGAAATTATATAACAAATAGATTCTTTAATTCTTCTAGAAGGAAAACCACCACACACAAGTTCAGGGGTGGAGCTAGTATTCGATTTAAGGATCGGTTGAACCCAATAATTTTGATCCATATTCTTGATTTATATTAAAAAATCCGCCGAATATTTTAAAATTATTAATTTAAAAATTAATAACTTAAAAGAACTAAAATTCTGAACACATAAACTTTAAATTCTAGCCTATCACAAAGTCTATCATATATCAACAACATGAAGAGTGATGTTCAAGTGTTGTTTCGTTGTCATCCCTTTAATGGATTCTTGCCTTTGTCTGTTCACAAATGGTGAATGGAAATTTCCGTTTCTTATATATTACTCTATCAAAAGTTGATGGATTTGGCAAATAGGTAAGCAGACAAACATGTGACCTTTTATATTAAGGTTTTCTTTTATATATTGGAGATGTCAAAAGATTTTATACTATTGGTTTATTAATTGTCTTTTAAATCTCTATAGTAAGCATGATGTTAACAACTCGAAGAATAGGTTAAGTATTCTGCCCTATCCAAAGGCGGACCTATGTTATTAGGTGAGGGTCACGACACCCGAAAAGTTCGACAAATTTTTCATGAATACAGTTTTTTGAAAATACTGATATATTAGTAGTGACATCCCATATACAAAGCAAACTTTGGTTGAAAGCCGACAAATCATGTGATTTTTTTTAATTAATTAGGTTTACTTTTATATATTGGAAATGTCAAAAGGTTTTATACTATTGGTTTATTAATTGTCTTTATATCTCTATAGTAAGCATGATGTTAACAACTCGTAGAATAGGTTAAGTATTCTGCCCTATCCAAAGGCGGACCTATGTTATCAGGTGAGGGGTCACCGACACCCGGAAAGTTCGACAAATTTTTCATGAATATAGTTTTTTGAAAATACTGATATATTAGTAGTAACACCCCATATACAAAGCAAACTTTGGTTGAAAGCCGACAAATCATGTGATTTTTTTAAAATTAATTAGGTTTACTTTTATATATTGGAAATGTCAAAAGATTTTATACTATTGGTTTATTAATTGTCTTTTATATCTCTATAGTAAGCATGATGTTAACAACTCGTAGAATAGGTTAAGTACTCTGCCATATCCAAAGGCGGACCTATGTTATCAGGTGAGGGGTCACCGACACCCGAAAAGTTCGACAAATTTTTCATGAATACAGTTTTTTGAAAATACTGATATATTAGTAGTGACACTCCATATACAAAGCAAACTTTGGTTGAAAGCAGACAAATTATGTGATTTTTTTTAATTAATTAGGTTTACTTTTATATATTGGAAATGTCAAAAGATTTTATACTATTGATTTATTAATTATCTTTTATATCTCTATAGTAAGCATGATGTTAACAACTCGTAGAATAGGTTAAGTACTCTGCCCTATCAAAAGGCGGACCTATGTTATCAGGTGAGGGGTCACCGACACTCGGAAAGTTCGACAAATTTTTCATGAATACAGTTTTTTGAAAATACTGATATATTAGTAGTGATACCCCATGTACAAAGCAAACTTTGGTTGAAAGCCGACAAATCATGTGTTTTTTTTTAATTTATTAGGTTTACTTTTATATATTGGAAATGTCAAAAGATTTTATACTATTGGTTTATTAATTGTCTTTTATATCTCTATAGTAAGCATGATGTTAACAACTCGTAGAATAGGTTAAGTACTCTACCCTATCCAAAGGCGGACCTATGTTATCAGGTGAGGGGTCACCGACACCCGAAAAGTTCGACAAATTTTTCATGAATACAGCTTTTTGAAAATACTGATATATTAGTAGTGACACCCCATATACAAAGCAAACTTTGGTTGAAAGCAGACAAATCATGTGATTTTTTTTAATTAATTAGGTTTACTTTATATATTGGAAATGTCAAAAGATTTTATACTATTGATTTATTAATTGTCTTTTATATCTCTATAGTAAGCATGATGTTAACAACTCGTAAAATAAGTTAATTACTCTGCACCATCGAAAGGCGAACCTATGTTGTTAGGTGAGGGGTCACCGACATCCGGAAAGTTTGACAAATTTTTTATGATTATTGTTTTTTGAAAATACTGATATATTAGTAGTAACACCCCATATACAAAGCAAACTTTGGTTGAAAGCAGACAAAACATTGGTTTACTTTTAATATATTGGAAATGTCAAAAGATTTTATACTATTGGTTTATTAATTGTCTTTTATATCTCTATAGTAAGCATGATGTTAACAACTCGTAGAATAGGTTAAGTATTCTGCCCTATCCAAAGGCGGACCTATGTTATTAGGTGAGGGGTCACGACACCCGAAAAGTTCGACAAATTTTTCATGAATACAGTTTTTTGAAAATACTGATATATTAGTAGTGACATCCCATATACAAAGCAAACTTTGGTTGAAAGCCGACAAATCATGTGATTTTTTTTAATTAATTAGGTTTACTTTTATATATTGGAAATGTCAAAAGGTTTTATACTATTGGTTTATTAATTGTCTTTATATCTCTATAGTAAGCATGATGTTAACAACTCGTAGAATAGGTTAAGTACTCTGCCATATCCAAATGCGGACCTATGTTATCAGGTGAGGGGTCACCGACACCCGGAAAGTTCGACAAATTTTTCATGAATATAGTTTTTTGAAAATACTGATATATTAGTAGTGACACCCCATATACAAAGCAAACTTTGGTTGAAAGCTGACAAATCATGTGATTTTTTTTTAATTAATTAGGTTTACTTTTATATATTGGAAATGTCAAAAGGTTTTATACTATTGGTTTATTAATTGTCTTTTATATCTCTATAGTAAGCATGATGTTAACAACTCGTAGAATAAGTTAAGTACTCTGCCCTATCCAAAGGCGGACCTATGTTATCAGGTGAGGGGTCACCGACACCCGGAAAGTTTGACAAATTTTTCATGAATATAATTTTTTGAAAATACTGATATATTAGTAGTGACACCCCATATACAAAGCAAACTTTGGTTGAAAGCCGACAAATCATGTGATTTTTTTTTAATTAATTAGGTTTACTTTTATATATTGGAAATGTCAAAAGATTTTATACTATTGGTTTATTAATTGTCTTTTATATCTCTATAGTAAGCATGATGTTAACAACTCGTAGAATAGGTTAAGTGCTCTGCCATATCCAAAGGCGGACATATGTTATCAGGTGAGGGGTCACCGACACCCCCGAAAGTTCGACAAATTTTTCATGAATATAGTTTTTTGAAAATACTGATATATGAGTAGTGACACCCCGTATACAAAGCAAACTTTGGTTGAAAGCAAAAATGTACCCTTAACCTTCAAATTCTGCGTCCGCCACTGGCCCAACCAATTCTATCATAATGTTAGTATAAAACTTCTTTAAACTATCAGTAAATATAGTTTCAATTTTTATTTAATTATTATCAAATAAAAGTGACCTCAAACTCTTCGTTTGTACGCAATGATTTTTTTTTGCTGCTAAATGCATTATTGACTTTTACATTTACAGGTATCGTAGGGCCATCTTCTATTAAAATTGTGGTTAATATTAGTACGATTCAAAGTAAGCAAAACATATGCTATTGACACTTGAGTTTCTTTCTGCCTATCGTTTTAAATTGGAACGCATTTGCTTTTTAAGTTCCAATTATTCTAAAAACTAGTAGATGAAGTGGGCGTTTGGACATAAGAATTGTAAAATTTAAAAAAAAAAAAAAAAGGTGAAATTTTTTAAGTAAAAATGGTATTTGAAAATTAGAGTTATATTTGGACATGAATATAATTTTGGGTTGTTTTAGTTTTGTGAGTTATCTGAGTGAATGTTTTAAAAAACAGCTCTTTGGAGTTTTTCAATTTTCGAAAAATTCCAAAATTCATATTCAAGTGAAAATTGAAAATTTTATGGTCAAACACTAATTTCGAAAAAAGTAAAATTTTTTGGAAAAAAGGTGAAAATAATTTAAAGCTTTCTTTTTGCATACTTTAGGTTAATTATAGAATCAATCTAATGTTATTTTAGTTATGTAGAGATTATTTTTTAAAATTCTTCCAACTATATATTTTATTATTTTATGTGAAATTTTATGCTAAGATTATTTTACCTAACTCCTTCAACCAAACGATACAGTCTTTAACATGAACCTCAAAAGGTAATTTTAGTAAGTTTCAGAATTGGAAGTAACTTATTCAACGTGACAAAAATTCTAAAGTATAGTTTTGTGGGGAACAACTTTTTCAGCCATTGTATCAGATTCTATATAGCTGGACAAAGCTGCTAAATAAAAAAGTAAAGTGGTCCAAAAGAGACCAGCGGATGTGATTGTTGTTATTTTAATTAGAGGTCTCGAGTTTGAACTCTGAGTATGAAAAAATCCTTGATAGGGAGCGTTTTCCTCCAAATTATTGGTCCTACGCGGTGCGAATCAGGATACGGTCGGACTCAAATATGAATACCGAACACCGGATAGAAAACCAAAAAAAGTTATCTAAAAGAGAAAGGAATAATTAAAGAAGGAAAAGGAAAGGAAAGAAAAGGAAAAGCAACTGATGAATTAAATGGGAATAAAGGGAGAACTTCAATTTTCCTATTAGTAATTCTTAATCTTCTTTTTTTTTTCTTTTCTCTTCTCTCTTTATGTTTGTTCTTTTTCTTGAGTGTCATGCCAAACTCCAATAAATTAAGAAGGATAAAGATTAGCTTTGAATATAAATGGCTAACCACTAAGAAGTCTAGCCTTAATGGCAAAATGAAATGGTACAAATTGCAGCAATGGGTATGTAACATGTTAAATGAGAAAACAAATTCTTAGTTGATAGTAGTTGGCAATTGAAAGATTTATGAGAAACACACCAAACGATATAGTGACAATATAAATGAATTTTACTCAATCAATGCAGTTAAAATCAGTTATATGTAACTCTCTATATCAAATATAGATTGGTAACCTACACATAACACAATATTATTGTAAATGACGTGTTACAACAGGTAAAACTATTGAAAGTGTAAGAATTTATTTATAGATAATTTAAATCCAAACTGAAAAAACATAGTAAAAGAAGACTTTACCAAATAGCCATGCTCTATTTTCATGATATTTGCTTTCATTATCAAGCACTTGAAGGTGGAATGCAACTCATAGAAGACATAATTGGTTCTCCTTGTCAAGCATTTTGACAAGATTAAATTTTCTCAGCTTTTCCTCGTAAGTTGTGGCGAAACCAGGAATTTTCTCAAAAATATTCAAACTTGAAAGAAGTGAAAAAAAATTCCGACAAAGAGTATTCAATATATGTTATATACTTATAAAACCTAATGTTTTACCTATATACTCAGTGTAATTTTTCGACGAAGGGTGTCAGTTGACCAGTGGCGAAGCCATATGGTCACAAGTAGGGGTGTCAATGGTTCGATTCGTCCAGCTATTTTATAAAGTTTTTACCATACCAATTTTTCAGTTATTTTATTATATATAACCAAAATTAGACTTTTCAAAACCGTCCCAATTACGTCGGTTTCTCTTCGGTATCGATACGTTCGGTTAATTTTCGGTAATTATTTTAAATGTCATGTAAAAGTCACTAGTAGAAGTAGAATGTAATAATATACGTACTTTTATAGGACTTAGCAAAACTCTCTAAATATTTTTACGATTTAAAAGGTGGATAATTAAGAAAATATGAAAGATAGCTAAAATATAGATTCATCAACTATTTTACAACATCGTAAAAGAAACTAAGCAAAAAAATATAAAAAATGACTAGAGTATAGATACATCAACGATTCTACAACATCGTAAAAGAAACTAAGCAAATACAAAAAAATATTAATTACACGAGTGGAAAGATATTAACCAAGTTGGGATTCAAGAATAAAGTGTATAGAAGATTAAACATCCAAAAAGATAAATCTAAATCATATGAAAGGAAACATTCAATACATTGTAGTTTGCTACACATAGTCGCTACAATACATTGTGTCTTGCTAGTGAATATGCTGGAAATAATCTAGTTTCAATAGAAGTAGCATAATAGGTTTGAAAATTAGGATTTTGAGTTTAATTATAGTTTGCTTGTAACTGTTTCATAATTCCAAGGTCCAAGAAAAAATTCAATGCTTTATTATTTTTAAACTTAATATATAAATATATTTTCACATTATAAATTTATTCGGTACGGTTCGGTAATTTTTCAGTTTATTTTCATAAAATAAAAAACCCTACCCTAATTATCGGTACGGTTATAGATTTATATAAAAACCTACGGTTTTATCAAAAGAAACCTAAAATTCGATTCGGTATGGTACAATTGAGTCGGTTTAATCGGTTTTTAAATATCCATTGACACCCCTAGTCACAAGGGTGGTCACTTCGTTGAAAAATTTCACTGTGTATATAGGAAAAATATTATGTTTTAGAGGTATATAACACATATTGAACACTCTTTGTCGCGATTTTTTTTTTATTTCTTTCAAATTTGAATACCCTTAGGAAAATTCCTAGCTCCTTTCGGACATGTGGCTTCGCCCCTGCTTGTAGGGGCAAGTTTCTAGAGCAAAAAAATAAAGTCGTTAATTTTAAGTGAATTAGTTTTTTTATATATCTATGTTAAATTGTTATGATTATTGGCAATATACCTGAGTAAAAAAATTCACACATTTAAATCATGAAAGAAACAATTTATAACCACTCTTATTAAACATGCATCCCCATCCGCTTTCAAAACTTGAGAAATTCAATTTTTCCTTTTAATTAATAGTACTAATATTTCTACCACATTAATTCTTATTGTTGATATTTCAACAAGAAGATGTATGACGAATATCTTATATATCAAGTTGATTTGACAAACTCGAAGTCTTTATCCCAATGTGTGTGTCTTAGCTAATCTGTGTACAAAGTCAACTTGAGCATTAATGTAAATACTACTCCATCCGGTCCTTAATAAGTGGTCAATTTAGTTTTTTTTGGGTTCAAAATAAGTGTCGATTTATATAATCAAGAATGAATTTAATTTATTTTTCCAATATTACTCTTATGTAGGTATCCCTAAAAAGTCATTTACTCCTCACAATTGAGAAGAGAAGTGCTACTATAATTATGATGCAATATTTAATAAAAGATAGTTTACTCACACTAACTATTTTCGTCTAGAATTTAATATTTTCTTAATGAGTGTATTCAGAGTAAATTGACCACTTATTATATACCGGAGGAAGAACTCCCGTACTATTATGCTAAAACCAACGCAAGCAAGCACAAGTGATATCATTCATTTGCCGTAAACCATCCAGTTTTCAACTCTATTATTTTGTGCTTACATATATATATATATATATATATATCCCTTTTTTAAAAAAAAATAGTTTTGCAGATATTCATTCAATTTTCAGTTTATTGCATCAAAGTCATAAAACTAAATTCTAAGACGAAAAAAATAATTCAGTCATCTATACATCATAGAAACTAGAAAAAAGGCCAACCAGGAGCGTAGCCATCTTGCTTGAAGCGGTATCACAAATTATAAATAAAATTAAAATTTTGGATATAAATATAAGAAATGATATCGCTTGCCATTATAATAATTTATTCATTTGTTCAATTATTGACATCGCTTACAAAAATTTCTGCGTATTCCGCTGACATCAACAAAATATTAAATTTGAAACATAAGTATTTTTCTAATAGTACCTCAAATAAAGGTAATTTTTCTCTATTAGATTAGCAATAGTGATACAAATAGATCTCTAAGGGCATTTTCATCCTTTACCCCATTTTTGGTCCCCAAAATAGGGATTTTCACAACTTACTCCAACCATTCCCCCATTTTTTCCCCCAAACTTTTTTATATTCTTTTCTCTCTTTTATATTATATTATTATCTTTCATTTTAATTTCCATTAAACAAATTTCTTCTTTTATTTTTATTAATTTGTAATTTCCATTAAAACAATTTCATAAAATTTCAAATAATATAATTTGTAAGAAATTATTATAGATTAACTAATAATTCAAATAAAAGTGAAATTATTGCGATACAAGATTAATTAAATACATATTACATAACGATAAAATTCATTCGAAATACTATATAAATATTCAACTTCAACCTCTAATAAAATTAACTTACAATTTTACGTAAAAATAATAAATACACGAAAATTAATTTATCAAAATTATACGCCAAAGTTATGATGTAAAAAATATTATAAAGACATTACATAAACATAATTATGTATATATAAAGAAATAAATTAAAAGATTAAATAATAATAAAAATATATGAATAGTAAAAATGGAGAAGGATTGAAGCTTCATTACCCCAAAAATTGCCTCAATTATGAAGAAATGGGGTAAGGTTGGAGACAGCCTAACATGATCACTGCAATGGAATGACAATATGGAGGCCAAAACTAGGCTTTTTTTACAAGTAATTTTCAAATAAAAGCTGAAATACAACTGTGCCAAAATTAATAAGAGCAATCACTGCTAGATAGTTGAGTTATACTACGTAATAGAGGAAAACAAAAGAATCAACTAAGAATATAGCTTAAACTCACTCTCATTCTTTTTTCTTTTTTCTTTAGGCCAAATCACTGAGCATCATAGTGCATAAGGTATTGCACATTCACGCCGGGTCCAGAAAAGAGCCATATTTCAAGGAGTGTGAAGTAGACAGTTTAGCCTGATGCAAGCATTAACGGCTGATTCGACCCGTGACCTATATATATAGTTAGCGTTAATCAAATACTCCCACCACTCTCATTCTTTAACATGAGTACTAAATTTGTTAATAATTGATTGCCTTTGAAAATCTCATATCTCGAAATAACAACCGAATTGAACATGACCACTGTACTCATCTGGAGTCTCTACTTTTATCCACGCTCTTACTTTTTCACTCATATCCAAAGCATAAACACTATGGAGTTCATCATATTCTTCATTTCCCACCAATATCAACTTCCCTTGACACGCTGTCAAATATGCCACGTTGGAAATCTGAGCTGGCAACCTTGCCACCATCTGCCACGTAGCATGTTCCTTCACGACCACGTCACCGTCTTGGCACATGTATAATCTCCCATCATCACCTTCAGTGCAAGTATGAGGAGAATTATTAACACTCAAGGAGTCATCTTCAAAACTCCACTGCCACGTGGCAAAGTCGAACACCTCAGCATTTTTCTCAAAGTGACCTTGTGCCCACGTAGGATAACCGCCAATGACGTGGAATTTACCTTCATGAAACACAACCTTACATTCGTCTCTCTGCATCACCATGTCAGGCACTGTAACCCACTCGTCTTTCACGACGTCGTATAACAGAACCGACTTCAGCGCGTTCTTCTCGTCGTCATGTCCGCCGGCGACGAGGATGACCTGATCGGAATCCGAACCGCATCCGAAAAACAACCTCTGCTGACCTGGCATATCCGCTCCACGTCGCCACGTCCCGGATATGAAGTTGTAGATAAAAACACAGTCCATAACCCGCCAAGTAACCGGGTCACACCCGCCAATCACTACTAAATCGGATCCAACTCCAACAATCCGGCAAAAATTCGGCAACCCGTCAATCAACTCCGGTATCGGCGGCAAGTCGTACCAACAGCCGTTTTCCGGGTCACAGATGGAGAGACGGTAAATCTGGGTAGACGAGAGGGTAGTGTCACCCTGAGGCTTTTTTACAGTAGCAACCATAGCTTGGACCATGGCTAAAACGGGTCGGGTGAACCCGGAAGTTTTCCGCCGTTTTCGAAACTCCGGCAGCGTAATCTCGCCGTTCCAGGTCTTGCATATTGAAGCTGCTTTAGAAAACTGGTCAATAGGAAGTCGTATGAGACATTCAATCGCTATGTCATTAGGTAGCCCTGGGATCAGGTCCATGGCTTTTGATTTGTATGATATGAATATTGCTATTAAAACTGTATAGTTTCAGAAGAAATTACGAAGTGAATTTAGTTGGGTTTTTTCAGTGTTGTAATGTGAGTGGATAAATAAAGAAGAAGGAAGGACATAAATTATGAGGCATGGTTTCACAAAACCGTAAGCGGATGTTTTTTTATACTGTTTTGCGCATGAATTGACAATAGGGACAAAACTGAGTTTACTTTTGGAAGAAATAACCTAAATATCCATCCCCAGGCCCCAGCCACTTAAATTAAATATAACTAATGAAGGTATATATATATAATGATGGATCCAGGATTTTGGGTTCGTGGTTGCTTAACTTTTTTTGACATGCAGTTACTATCAATCACATAGTATAATAAGTGCACAACTATTTGAATATGATGGTCAAAAAAATTAATAAAAAAACTCGTATTAATATTATAGATGCGTGTAAAGAAAAATGAGCGGGAGAGATTTTTTTTTTAATGGATTTTGCCACTCTAGAGAAACTATTTATTTGTAGAAGAGGACGAACTATGGAGTTTCTTCCTTTCTTTGTTATGGGGAATTATTAGGTAAAATAGAAAAGGAAAAATTAAAAAAGAGGAAGGTAAAATAAAATTTAGTGAAAAAGTAGTCTGAAAAGGAAATAAATAAAGTAATAGTATTGGATAAAAAATGTAGCTACTGGATTAGATATTTTCCTTCAAAAAAACCTAATTGGCCCGAAAGAAAGAAAGTAAAATTGACCCTGTTAAGAGTACGATTCAATCTCTCAACCCCACACTAAGTAAAAGCACACACTACCCTTGCTTGACCGAAGCACCTATTAGTTCCTTTGTATTATGGGTGATTTCTTATTTAAGGCCTAAAGTTTTTTGTATAATTATACATATTTCGTGGTGGGTTAATGGGTGCTGAAACACCTAAATTATTATATAACATTCGCATATATATATATATATATATATATATATATATAATTAATATATAATTTACATATATCAATTAGGAAAAGTAAACAATAAATTAATTATTTATATAATTTTTTTGAAGCACTAGTAGGCACGGAGAATTCGAGAAGAGATAAAGGGGATCAAGTTGTGCATCTCTCATAGTCGACAAGTAGGGCAACTTGGTTATTACGGTTATAATCAAGATTTAAAATTGCTGTCTATTTATAGAGGATCAGAGGTCTATTTCCTTTGCTCTGATGGTAAGCAACCCCCACTTCCAACCGAGAGGTTGTGAGTTCGAGTCTCCCCAAGAGCAAGGTGGGAAGTTCTTGGAGGGAAGGATGCCGGAGGTCTATTTGGAAACAGTCTCTCTACCCTAGGGTAAGGATAAGGTCTGCGTACACACTACCCTCCCCAGACCCTACTAAGTGGGATTATACTGGGTTGTTATTGTTGTTGTTGTTGTTGTTGTAGAGGTCTATTTCCTTCGGTCCATAATAAGTGATCAATTTATTTTTTTATTTTGGTCCAAAATAAGTGTCTATTTGTATAATCAAGAAAGAATTCAATTTATTTTTACAAAATTACCCTTATGTACATATTCCTAAAAAGTTTTCTTACTCCTCACATTAAATATTTAATTAAGAGTAGTTTAGTCATTCTAGTTATTTTTGTATAGAATTTAGTATTTTCTTAATGAACGTGCCAAAAGTAAATTGGTCACTTATTTTAAAAAATCCAAAGGATTTTATAGTCTCTATTGTTTTCATTATTCCATATTTTTTTGGCAACACATCCCTTTCTGACCCCGTTCGTTACTGTTTACTGCTGGTCACTAATGGTTTCTTATTAATCTTAGTGGGCGTCTGGACATAAGAATTATAAAATTCCAAAAAAAAGTGAAAAAGAATTTCTAGTGAAAATGGTATTTGAAAATTTGAGTTGTGTTTGGACATGAATATAATTTTGGGTTATTTTTGAAATTATGTCAGTAATGAGTGAATTTTGAAAAACAGCTTTTTGGAGTTTTTCAAATTTTCAAAAAATTCCAACATTCATCTTCAAGTGAAAATTAAAAAATTTATGGGCAAACGTTGTTTTAAAAAAAAAAGTAAATTTTTTTGAAAAAAAATGAATTTTTTTTTATGTCCAAACAGGCTCTTAGTCTTTTCATTATTTAATATCTATATATGTTTGCAATACATCCTTTGCTGACTCCGTTCATTGTTGTTTACTGCTAGTCAGAGATGGTTTTTTAGTCTTAGTAGGCGTTTGGACACAAAAATATGATTTTTAGAAGAAAAAAGTTAGTTTCTAGAGTGAAGTTGAAACAAGATATTGATATGCATTCCACTTGAAAAAATATTATAATTTTGTGAGAGGAAATAGAACTTTAAATAAAAAAGTATTTCACCACTTTTTCAAACTTGGAAACTCATCTTCAATTTTTTTTAAGAATTCGGTCAATGTATATCCAAACAAGCTTTGAAAAAAAAAAAATCGACAAATAGGAAAAAAAAAATTGTATGAACGGAGGTAGGAGTCTTCAAATCGAACCAAAAAACTGCATCAAACGAAAAAATCAAACTAAAAAGATTAAAAAACTCGATTAGGTTTGGTCTGATTTGGTTTGGTATTGAGTAAAAAATTTTGAACCAAACTTACATATAAATATATAATTTTATATATTTTTAAGACTTTATATAGAAATTCCTTTAAAACATATCTACAAATATTTGGGATCCTCCCATGAGATCTAATATTTAATAGAATTATGAAGTGCATTCATTTCTATTTATTTTAAATAATGGGTTATATCATCACTTTCTTACCAAGTGTCATTAAAATGCGTCAATCTCTTTGTTCTTTCATACTCATATGTCAAGATCTATTCCATTCTTATATCTTTTTTTCGAATTTGAAATGGTAGTTCGATAATTTTAAAATTAAATAGAATATGTCATTATTTAGGTTTCATATTTATTTTTATGTTCAATTATTAAACTCGATTAACCTTAAGCTTACATCAAAAAAATTATTGCTATAAGACTAAGAAAATAACTATCATGTGTTACTTACAAAATTCTCCCATAAGAATATATTAATAGATCATATGTTTGTCAGTTTTTTTTTTTAATTTTTACGAAACATATATTTACTTATCAAAACTTTATCTATAACTTTAACGAAGTAAGATTGAAACAATATTTATGTAACAAAAAAAAATCGAAAAATCGTCAAAACTGAACTAATCCAAATCAATATAATTGATTTGGTTTGATATTGATAAAACCGAACCAACCGGGTTGATGGACATCCCTAAACAACGGGAGAAATTCAAAAATAGCCAGATTTACAAGTGATCATTCAAAAATAACCATAGTTTCAAAAGTAATCGAAATTTTGCCACTTTTCATGTAAAGATAAATCTGAACGAAAACACTGTTCAAAATTCGAAAAAATACTCCAGCATAATATACTGGAGTTTCAGTATAATATACCGGTTCAGTATAATATACTGGAGCCAACAAATATGTCGGTCTAACATAATATGCTGAAAGTTCATACACAGGTTCATCGAACTCCAGTATATTATGTTGGACTGATCTCTGTTGCAGCAAAATAATGGCTATTTTTCAATGACTTGGCACACGCTGGCTATTTTTGAATGACCAGTCTGAAAACTGGTTAGCCCGTAATATTTTAACCTAAACAACGGGCAGTAGTCTTTTCATTATTTTATTATCTATGTTTGTTATTTTATCCCTTTCCTATCCGTTTTGTTACTGTTTACTCTTTTTTGGTATTTAGCTATCCGAACACGTGCGGCATGAATTACGTTAATGACGTATAACTCATCTAATTTTACTCTAGTGTAGTGTTATATGAGATGAGTCTCGATTGAACGAGTCAATGGTATGACGATTCTCTTGTAGAAACATTTAACAAAATCAGAGAATTAAAAAAAATAAAGGGGATAATAAGTATGAATTTAGATAAAACTTAGCTGAAGTTGACAAAAAAATTGTGGATGTTGACATAATGTTTGAACATAAACTTCCTTATCTAAGTTGATAATTTGTGTGTGTTAAGTTGAAGATTGAAAATTTTCACTTAAAATACAAATTCGAAATGAAAATAATGTTATTTATATTTACAATAATTATTTCACATGAAGTCAAATTCTAAATACAAAACATTATTATCAATTTTCTTTTTCTTTAAAACTTCATTACCAAATTCGATTTGCAAATACAGTCAAACCTCTCTATAACAGCCTCGTTTGTTCCGAATATTTTTGGATATTATAGCGAAGTGGTGTTATAAAGAACATATATTATAACATAACATAAAAATTGGTTCTGAAAAAGCTTGGCTTTTATAGTGAAGTGTTGTTATATAAGAATGTTGTTATAGAGATGTCTCACTGTATTAGTAAAGCAGCATTTGCGCATGAATTTACGGCCTAAATATCTGCAGAAGGCGTATGCAACATTAAGGTGACAGATTCAATTGAACCCATATCTTTTGATGCAGAGCATGGATTTATCTATAAAAATCTATTAAACTTGCAATAAATATATATTAGTAGATATGAACCCATATCTAATGAGTTCAATGCTAAAAATCTTAAAGGTTGAACATCCGCCTCCGAATATGTGCACGTTTATTAAAATGATCAACCCTGCTTGCCTATTTTACATTCTTTCTCATAACCATTTTATTCAAAGGCTAATTAAGGCATGATCTATGAAGTATGAGCATGCTGCTTAGCATTTTGGAGCCTCAAACTGACATAATATAATGATTTGGTTGCTTCAACTTTAATAAGTTAAAAAACATTTTATCGAATTATTTATTAACTTAGTCCAGCTTCTTCTTTTCCACATTACATTCTAATATACGCTATTAGTTTTCAGCACCTTAAGTGATGCTTTCATAGAATCAATATGACTAATATAATCCTTGCTAATGAAATAGGAAAGCTATGCTAACATTTATTTAAATGGTATGCGTACGTTGACAGTATCTTACATCCATTTCACAACTTTGGCGTTTAAAAAAAAAGGCAAACAATTCACATTATTACATCAAAGGCGATATATATTATATATCTGCGTTTTTAAGTTCCAATAGACGAAGATATAGCTTGTTTGAATAACCAATGCTTAGAGTGTTTGAAAATCGATTCAAAGTCGGAGTGGGAAATCAAATTTATTTAAGATTTGATATTTGTTAGTTTATGTAATTCTTATCTAAATAAGATTTATATCAGAATTATATAGGAATATGTTTTTTAGTTTCTAGCTAAAGTACGTTTTATACTATTATAAATAGAAATATTATTAGCTATTTTCTAGTGAAACGTGTGGAGAATTGTGAAGAAAATTCAGAGATTTTAATTATATTATTTTTCCTTTATAGAGGATCTTTGAATTTTTGTGTTACTAATTTGTGCCTATATTTTTTTTAAATTTTAATCAAAGGTCCATTATTATGATGGGAGTTAAGCAGACCCCAACCTGTATATAACGAAAATAATAATTATACAGAGGAGAAGATAAAACTTTACCTCCTATACAAAGTGTAGATTGTGCTCAAGCAATCTAATGAATAGTTGAATAATAAGATATAGTCTCACATTAAGAACTATATATATTGTTGTTGATAGTGCACGCCTAACATCTATCATAAACACTACGTACAAATTCTACAGTAGACTTCTATTCATAGCAAATTCAAATGACGCAACTAGTTTTTCTTTCGCTTGATCCTTAAGTAAGGTAGATCATCTTGTTCTAACTTCAAAGAAGCTCTAACTTGTCTAGCTAGGAAGAGAAATAGCTTCATTGAACATATGAAATGTTCTTATATTTTCTCCAAAAAATAATTAATTGATCTACTACCACATTGCCTTCTCTATATGTATATGCAATACAGAAGGTTCCTATGTCAACATATTCTCTAATCTGCTCAAACATATATATGTTTAATCTGCCAAGAAGGTCTCATATCTTTGTTAATCATATTCACTATCAACAAAAAGTATGATTCCACCAACACATTAAAGGATCCATATTGCCAGCATATTTTAATTCCCTGCAATATAGCCTATGTTTGTAAAGGAAACTCGATATTTATACATCTAGCTTAATTAGTATCTCTGTATTTTCCTTGCAACATTTCGGTAGGAGTACATACTAGAAACTGTACGGGCCAAAAATTATTTTAATTATGAATAAACCATATCAGCATTAAGAGGGCCTTCAAGGGCTGCCACGTGTCAATAGTATAACTTCGACAAAAGGAATGCTCAAGGTCGAAGTGGTCTCACAAGAGATAAAGTGCGAGGTCGAGGAGTTAACATAGATCAAGGTCGATGACGAGCACTCGTCTTAAACAGAGTAATAACGGCTAGTTTTAGGATAAGACTCTAAAGAGAATATTCCAATGGTTATCCTTTGTATCTGTACTATTAGAGTTTTTTGGCACATGTTTCTTATAAATAGAAAGAAACATAGTTATAGGGGACATTTGTAAGACAACACAATGACGTTCTCGTTCTCTGAAGAATCTTGCTTCATTACATACATACAAAATATACCTTTTTCTTGAGATTCTTGTCTAACTTTTCCCCCACAGTTCAAGAAGAATTCAAATATTCAAAGCCTCATCAATCATTTATCATTGTCAGAAAGAATACTAAAGAATCTCACCTTTTTCGGGTAATTCACATGCTTTTATTTACTTAAATATCATTCATTGCTATTTGTTGTTATTTAATGCTACCTCCTTCATTCTTGGATCATTGAATATAACAGTAGTCTCACCATTTATTGCTACATAGATTGAACCCGTACTATCTTCCCCCAAAAACGGTTAATACATATTTTGGATATTAATATTTGTTAAGATTAATTCTATTCTATTAGAAAATCTAATTGTTTAAATCTAGATCTAATTTTGGGTCAAACAGAACTATCTGAGCATGATACTTATTCCTTCCAATTTGATATGCAACATCAAGATCAATCTTGAATATCCTTGCTTCCTTATGCGCTTGGCGATTCCATGAAACATTGCTTGTCCAATGGGGAAACGGATTTTATTTGCTGCTGCTGATTGCGACATTCCAATCGGAATAGAATTTTGGAATATTAAAAATTAAGAGCAAGCCATCTTGAATTTATTACTATACACTATCTTGAACTTGAATACGGTTGAAACTTTGCGTTTAAAACAGAAAATTCTGTAAAGTAAAAGAGAAATAGAAATGCATGGGAAGAACAAAATTAAATCCGAGCCCACTGAATTCACAGTGTGTCCTTAAGGAACTTAATTCCCTTCTACCACCTGAGATTTAAGGTTATTTCCTCCTAGAATAGAACGGATTATCCGCAATGGTGTAGCGGTACCTCAAACCCTAGTATTTTAGTAAACGCAATAAGGCGGAGAAAATCACACATCACACGTATATTTTGTTTTGGAAAAACAATATAAAGAAAATGAGAGAATTTCATAGTTTCGGATGTATGAAAAATGAGGCCAAACCTCTAAATTTATAGATAAGAAAAGGGTGAGATGAAGAGGCGCAATTTAACAGGTGCCTCTTCTATTTTTCGTTCACACCCTTCAGTAAAAACCCACTAATCCCCCCACATGAATGGGAAATGGAATAAAATATGTATTAAAAACTCTGTGATTCGCAATGATTAATCGCATCTGGATAAGTAGGTTTCCCTTTAAATTTTCTGTAGTGAACTTATGTCGGATATACTCGGTCAATCGGTAGATTTGATATAATTGAACCGTAGAAGTTTGGTGTATACCTAGACAACTATAAGTCACACAATCAACCCTTAGCCGTCTTTGATTTACCTAGTTTCATAAGTACGTAGAGAACTCGCTTTACAAATTCTCCTTGAAGCGGCTAACACTTCACACTTACATTGGAGATTCCAAAATGTGTCATCCCGTAGATACACTATTTGATATACCCAGTATCAAACTTAGAAACCATTAAAAAGTCTTAACTCCTTATCCTTGGTACTGGACATTGCCTCATCACGAGAATAGACCAAAATTTTAGTTGACAATGTTGAACAGTCACCAATGACTTTATTAGATCTCCTTGAACCTAGATCTTGGGATATCCAGTCTTCTAGGTTGAGTTACTGCCACAATGACTTGTCTTCGTCCATTGTCCCATTCCCTTCTATGTCCCTCAACTGTATCTCTAGTTAGGCTATTTGTACTTGGATCCGACACATTATCACTTGATTTCACGTAGTCAATTATGATAATTCCCTTAAAGAACAGTTATCTAATATTTATATGTCTTCGTCATATATGATGAGATTTTCTGTTATACATAACGCTCACAATCCTTCTTACTGCCGTTTGACCATCGCAATATATGCATATAGGTACCAATATTTTGGGATAAGAGGGAATTTTTTCAAGAAATTTCGGAGCCATTAAGCTTTTTCGCCGGCCTTGTCTAAGGCTATAAGCTCAGCCTCCATTGTAGAGCGGACAATGTATCTTTATTTGGATAATTTTCAAGACACTGCTCATCCACCGCCTGTGAAAATATATCCACATGTGAATTTCAAAATAGTCCAATCGGTGTCATACCCCTTTTTAACCCAAACTCACTTAACCCTCTTAATAAATAAAAAGATTTAGGAAAGCTTGAAAAATGGTTTTCCAATTAGAACGCGACAAAAATTGTATTCAAAAGGAAAATAACTCAGAGTCGCCACCTTACTTTGATTTCGGTGTGCCAGGTCACCATTTTTTTTTTGAAAAAATAATTTTTTCTTTTAAAACATTTCAGACTCTAAAACCAAGTCCGCACCAGAGATTTGGGTAAGGAGGTTCATTTGACTCGGGGAGAAGGTGTTAGGCACTCCCCTAGTCCCGTAACTAGTACGGTTGCATACTTGATCTAGTCGGCTTTTAAAATATTCAAGTTGAGGTAAAATCACGAAAAAATAAAATAAACACACACGTGGCTCAAGATCGTCCCCATCTAATAAAAATAAAAATAAAAATACTACGAGTTCTATTATCGATCTCCAAGTACAAATACTTCGGGGTATACCCCAAAATAAAACATATACAAATCCTTCGGGGCATTTTCCGAATAAATTTAACTAAGGAAACGACCTCTCGCCTCGAAATAAGAAAGACCTAGGGCTTGCCTACCCCAATGTGGTCGGCCTAAACATGCTCCAAGCGAATGTGAGCACGTGATTTTTGCCCATATGAATTAATCATACAAATTCAAAACAAAATAATTTTTCCATTTTTTGCAATTTCGTAGATTTTTCGTAGCATTTTTGTTAATTGTTTGCATTTGTCTGTGCATGTTAATTTTGAAAAAATACAAAATATGCTGCATTTTGCATTTAGGATTTAATTTTACATTTTTCAGAATAATTAACAAATTAGTTGTTTTATAAGAAATAGAAAAATTACAAAAAATAACTTATTTTGGCACTTTTTAATTTTAGTTTTCGCATTTTGGTAGTTTTTCCTTTAATTTGGTTTTAAAGTAATTATTAATTAGAGTTAATTAATTTAATGTGGTAGAATTAATTTGATTTAGGATTTAGTTTAGGTTTTTATTTTTAATTTTAATTTTGAAAAAAAAAGAAGAGAAAAGAAGGAAAAGAATAATTTTTAAAAGGGACAAGCATTGAATCAGAATTTGGTCCGTTTTTATTTCAATTCTGTCAAGCCCAACCCAATGCTCCCTTAAACTCGTTAAACCCGCCCAATCCAGGCCCAGACCCGTCTCTAATACCCGATCCGCCCCCACCAGTAACCAAACGGCGCCGTTTCCTTGCTTTCCATCACAGCCATTGATCTCATGTGATCCAACGACTGTGAACTGGGCACCGACAAATATAAATTTGTCCGAAACGTTACCCCCCATCTCTCATCTCTCTCACACCCTTCAGAGAACACCCCAGCAAAACCCTAGCCGCCACCATTCCTACCACCCAGAAACCCGGCGGCACCACTTCCTTTCATCCTCAAAATCATACCAGACAACCATCTCCCTCTCCTCATCTCGAATCCCCACCCTGTTTGCTTCAAATTCCCTTGGAGTTTCTCAAATTTTAGATCAAAGATTCAGACACTAAGTCTCCAAAGCATAAATCAGTGGTCGTGTTGAAGATTTGAAGTCGGAAGGGGTTTTATGCATGTGTTTTCATTTGAGAACACGTGATTAAAACCCATTCCGGTTCAAATCGGAGATTGCCGGAGGTCTATCCCAAGCTTGGCCGTTCCTTTAGGTATCGTTGTGTATTTTCTTTGTTTCCACTTTTTGTTTTAGTCACCTCTTCGTCTATTTCTGATTCCTCTCTTTTCTTTCTGTTTTTTTTTTATTTTTATTATTTTAAATCATTTTCTTGCTCGTATGTTAGGATTAGGTCATAGTACTGCCTTTGTTATTAGGCTGTTCGTTGTCATGGTTTGATTTTGTTCAATTTTGTTTAATTTTAGTTTCATGGGATTCGTAATAGCAGGAGTTTATAACTCCGTTGGCTCGTTTGCTTTTAGGTTTGGCTGTTTCAATTTAGGATCTGGGCTCCGCAGGTCAGGAGCCCATAAAAGGGAAGGCTCAAATCTAGCTGTCCAACCCACGGGTTAGGTGTGAGATTTGGGTTGAATTTGACCCATAATCTGAAGGGTAAATAACCTAAATTTTAAGGGTAGTTCAGGGTTTATGGGATAGGGAATTTTTTGGTAACTGAACTAGGAAGCTTCCTAGAAGCTGGGGTGGGGACTATTTTGAAATTCTGAGGTTTACACTAGGGATTTTTAAGCTAAAATAAAAATTTCAGAAGGTTTTAAGTGCAATTTTGAACTCTTTGAGGCTGCCCTAGTAGTTTGTCTATAAAGGCATTGTTACTTAGAGCTCAAGTCAGATTTGATTTTTAGAGTTGGAAATCCAGAAAATACAGAAACTGAAAAACGGTTGAGTCTTCTTCTAAATTTAAAAAAGAAAAATGCTGAAAGTTGCTTGAGTTAGGTTTGGTTTTGGTCATGTGATTCCTTCGAATAATTGATAATTTCAAAAAGCTTCTGATGTCGTGTATCTAGGTTTGAGAAGATTTCGAATTGGTTTGAAGCTTTGGTTTCATTTGCTGTTCATATCACTGTTCCATTGCTGAAATTTGGCTATTCTCTTCTGGTCCATTTTGAGTTCATTTCCTGTTGTTTTACTGATGTAATCAGGTACTCTTCTACACCTCATGGATATGTGAAATAAAAGGATCTGAAGCTATGCTACAAGGCTAAAGCTCGTGTTACATTGCCTCTTCTTTTACATATTACATTCTCTCTGCAATTTCATGTTAATCCATAATACGTATTGCCTTTTGTCATGTAACTCATTTAGTGATTTCAATTGTTGCCTTTAAGTTCCATTTGTAAATGGGGATAACACTTTTATTCGATTTGGTTTGTGAATGGTTTTAGTTTCTGTTCGTATGTATAGATTATAGGGAGTTAGTGTAATTTTAGAAGAATAAGAATGTCCCATATCTGCTTTAGGTTGAGAAATCTGTATTGTTGAGGGAACTTGTCTGAACATGTCCAAATTGACGCTCCTAAGGTATGAATCATAAAGTGTCATGATAAAGTTCATCTAGTGTTGTATTTGTTGTTTGGAAAATCATGTAGTGCTCTACTTCGTTAAATCGTTGATGATTTTTAAAGTCATCACTTAGTTTACAATCACTTGGATAACAATGGTTTGGGTGATGACCTTAAGGGTCAAGCTATGCATTGATTTATTTATAGTATGAGTTTAAGCATGTTAGTTTGAGATGGATGTCCAGATTCATATTTGTTTGTTGGGGATGATCTTATAGGATTTCGTTTGTCAATTATATGTCCTGAACAGAAGGTTTTAAGTCAATTTGAAATCTTGGAATTGTCCTTTGAAATTAGTTGGAAATTGATTCACGCGTGATTGACAAATGATTTGTTTGTTATTGGAAGTCTTGTTGGGCTTGTGCCAATAATCCTGATTTTATGTGTTATTTGCGTACTTGGAGATTCGACCTCGAGTCTCGCCCTATTAGCCTGAGTTTTCTCAAAGATTTGGGCTTCAGGCCACGAAACCATCTGAAATGGAGCTACAGGACTTCATCAGGTCTTGGCCTGCCCCATCATGTCTATTTCAGCGCCGTTGTTGGGCCCAAACCATTTCCTTCAAATAGTCGGCCCTTATTCCTCTTTAAAAGCGGTCCTCTTTTAATTAGTTGAAACATTAGTAGAATTCCAATCCCATTAATATTTAAATAATTAGATTCCTCTAATAGTTGAAGTGAGTCATATTAAATAACGGAAAATAGTTATGGCCCTCAAAAGCTTAGTTTGAATTCCATTTAAAATTGGAATTGAGGTGTGTCGTGCCAAATAAAATCTCAAAATGCACGGCCCTCGCTTAATTAATAATTAATTTTTTTAGAAATCGAGGCGTGCCATTTAGTGAATTTCCATGGCCCTCACAAATCCGAAAGTTCGTAATTGCTTTAGGCACACTATTTTAAAAATTACCTTCCTAAACTCGGGTATGCATTTCATGTGACCCAAATCCAAATCTCAACAACGTTAAATAAAATGTGTCTCGGACTGCGGGTGTATTTCATGTGGTGTGGTCCAAAGACATGTTTTAGATGACATTGAAATCTTCTTTAAAATAATTAAAAGCGGTTTTAAAGTTAAAATGCACATAGGTTTAAAAAGTCTTAAAATCAGATAATTAAGCCGAATATAACAGTTGAGCGACCGTGCTGGAACCACGGAACTCGGGAATGCCTAACACCTTCTTCCGGGTTAACAGAATTCCTTACTCGGATTTCTAGTTCGCGGACTGTTAAACAGAGTCAAGCTTTTCCTCGATTCGGGATTCAACTGGTGACTTGGGACACCATAAATTATCCTAAGTGGCGACTCTGATTCTTTTAATGATAAATCCTGTTTCGATTGTCCTTTAATTGGAAAAACTCTTTTATGCCCTTCCAGGGGTGGAAAAAGGAGGTGTGACAGCTTTGGCAACTCTGCTGGGGAATCGAACCCAGAATCTCTGGTTCAGGGTTCAGAATTCGAGCTTAGATAAATTGTTATATTTGGCTTTATCTGATTTTGTTACATGTTTGGGCCAAATGTGCTAATTGATTGCTTTTACCGTTTTGATATTCCGTGAACTGTATATAAACTGCTGTGAAATCCCTCTTCTCTCTGAGTCTTCTAAATCATGAAGAAGTGTGCACTTCGTGTGACTTCTTTTCTGTTGGAGTCATATTCCAAAATTAGAACGAGGTTCAGACAAGTTGCAAAGCTGGTGAAGCTTCTGTATTCCTGGTACGCTGCCCCCCCTCGGCTCGAGCTGTCCGCTCGGGTAAGCCAGGTCTAGAACAAGTAAACTCAGGTTTTTAAACCTAGTATAACAATACCTCATGCCGGATCCCTAGTAGGAACATTTGTTTGCATCATGTGTATTTTGACTTTGAAGACTCAACACAGGGGTTGGGTCTGTCTAGGACAGGTGCACCCGAAATAAAAAAGACCATCCTAATGCATCTTACTTGCTACTTGTGCATTTATTTGCTTCGGACCTGTATGCTGACTGACTTTTGAATAAAAGGGAGAGAATTTGGGAAAAGAAAACAGCAGTGTGAGCTAATTACCCGCGGTGAAAACCTATGTCCCTAAAAGTATACTGAAACTCTGCCGAAATTTAGAAAAAAAGAGGGGAATTTTGTGAATTTTAAAGAAAAATAAGAAAAAATATCTTTGTGTTTTGGGAAAAGAAAAAAAAGAAGTTGGGTTTATTTTCTTAAAAAAAAAAAATTCCCGAACGATGCCAATTTGATTCTCACAGGGTGTGAGATACGTAGGCAACCCCCATTGGGTCCAACTTTCATTTTGCAAAAATAACACAAAAGAACAAAAATTTTACTTTAATTTGAAAATAATTAGGGTGATGTCATTCTTGTCAGAAATAGCCAAATGTCCCTAAAAGGGCGCCGGAAGGCTGTTTTTGGTTGGCTAGCCGACACAGCCTTAAAATCTTCATTTTCGAGGTGCTGAAAGGCCGTATTGGCAAAGCCAGATATTTGTGTGAAAATTTTGGAAAAAAAGATGGTCATTTTTCTTGAGTCAAAACGAGTCGTAGTATCCTTTTAATTAAAATCACCTTAATAAATGTGCAGGATGAGCACAATTCAAAATGAACCTTTCTCAGTCCGTGAAGAGATCCTTTTGGAGTTACATATGTGGTGGCATGATTTGGGGGAAGATAGCAGAAAGGTTGTGACAAAAACACTGGGCGGTCTTATCGGGATCTTGAAGGTTAAGCCAAGAAAAGACGTGATCGAGGCCTTGATACCATTCTGGGACCCAACATATAATGTATTTCACTTTGCTAATTTTGAGTTAACTCCTACACTGGAAGAGATAGCAGGTTATGCCGGTTTGAAGGGAATCTTAGAAGTCAATACCCGGTGGCACCGAGAATAGTAACCCTTCATAAATTTTTGGACTTGTTAAGCATCAGTCATGACATCCGAGACGAAAATTTGGCCAAAGGATTCTGTACCTTTTACTTTTTGTATCGACATTACGGGAATCCCCGTGGCTTCGAAATGCCAGATACCGGTCTTACTCACGCGGGAAACCAAAACAAGTGGGAAACTCGGAGATGATTAGCTTTTATAGCGGCGTTCCTGGGTATTTTGGTTTGCCCTAGAAAAGACGGGAACATAGAGTTGGGACTTGTAGGGATAGCCGACTTTATGATGAAAAAGGCAAATGAGACTATAGTTCCATTGATCTTGGCGGAAATTTCACGCCTAGTTAAGCAGTTGAAAGAAAAGTACGATGATGAGGTCGTGGGATTAAATAAAAGGGCCATCGCCACAGAAAACAAAATGATCAAATAGGCGAAAAACTTCAAGGTTGAAATAGAACATTGTTATATGGCATTGGCACAATTAGAAATAGATCTGCAACAACTTTAGGAGCAAAATCAAGTGGCCGAGCAAACTTTGGGGGCCAGGGCCCAGCAGATTGGGCGTTTGTTATAAGAAAAAGGTGTCATAAGAGAGAGAATCAGAAATATCGCCGATTACATCATTATGAAGTACCAAATCTGTGAGGATATGACTCGCACCACCTTCTTCGCGGCAGTGATGACATTCGTTAAGCAGATAATGAATGACTTGGACTGACTTCAAAGGGATCTTGCATATAGGCCCGCGGCGAGACTGAATGATGTCCCGCGGGCACTAGGAGCATTGATGTATTCATGATTTTTCATTTGAGTCTGTATTTCCTTTTCCGTTAGAGTCTGTCAGTTGTGTTAAGTTTGTATTTTCTTTTGCTGGAGTCTGTCAATTGTGTTCGAGTCTGTATTTTCTTTTGTCGGAGTATGATAGTTTGTTTTGGAGTCTGTATTTCATCTTTTCATCAGCGTCTGTTAATTTCTTTTGGAATCTGTTAGTGTTGAGTCTTTGTAATTAAAACGTTTTCTTTTTATGAAATTGAAAATCCCAAAATTGTTTTTTACTTTCGTACTTATCTCCCACGGTCTGATTTATGCGGGGTCATGATACGTAGGCAATATTCATAGGATTCGACCATAACCAAAAGAGAAAAAAAAAGAAAAAAAAAGAGAAGAGGAAAACAAGAGAGAAAAAAAAAGAGAAGAAAAAAGAAGAAGAAAAGAAAAGAGAGAAAAATAATAGGAAGAAGCAATGGCAAAACAAGAGAGAAATGAGAGGATAAAAACAAAAGAAAAGGCCAGAATGGAAAAAGAGAAGAAAGAAGTCGCTAATGGAAAAGTCGGGATGACGCAAGCAGTCGATCAAATGCATAATAGAAACGGTTAACTGCTTAGGTGCATTCATTCCCCAAATGTGTTGTTATTAATTTGTTAAAGCCCTAACCACTAACAAGGTTGTTGTTGATGCATTGAGTTTAGGCAGGTGGTTAGTTGATTGGTATTGTGGCAACTCACTCATACACACCTGATCAAAAGGCAGGCTGAATATGGCCAACCAAGAACCAGAGACAAGTATTGTTGACCCGTCAAAAGAGGTGGAAGAACTAGATGTTAATGCAATAAAGTAAGAGATGTATAAGTTAAAGCAGCAGATGGTTGAAATGTACCAAGCCTGGGCCAAGGGGCATCCACCACCGGTTTATCCCGCCAACCCTGTCTATATCCCACCATCGACCCAACCTTAGGAGCCTCCCACTGTGAACTCACCTCCAGCCTTTACCCTCTACCAACAATGCTATGGCGCCACTTCCCATACTTCTGAAGCTCCACCACCCAAACAAGTCCCATACCCTCCCCCATCAATTACACCCGTTTTTGTGGCACCTCTACCTGCTACATTACACCGATCTTCTAGTGAACCTCTGTTCCAAACTCACGATAACCAGTACTATCCCCCTGAACCCACCTTCAAAGTTCCAGAACCGTATGCTTACACCCCTCATCTTGATCTCCCGGCAGAGACCAAGAAGCCACCCAAAAATCCCGAGCATGAAGAGATGATAAGAAAAGTCAAAAGCCTAGAACAATCGTTCAGAGATATGAGGGGGTTGGGTGGTCAAGTAAGTGTGGCTTATAAAGATTTATGTCTGTTCCCAGATGTGCAGTTACCAGCAGGGTTCAAAATGCCCAAATTTGATCTGTATGACGGGCATGGTGATCCAGTAGCACACTTAAGAGAATTTTATAGCAAGATGAGAGGAGCAGGTAGAAGAGATGAGTTGCTGATGGCATATTTCAGCCAATGTTTGAGTGGATCGGCATTAGAATGGTACACCAGACAAGATCACAACAGGTTGTACACATGGGACGATTTGGCCCAAGCCTTTGCCTGCCATTTTCAATACAACCTCAAAATTATCCCAGACCGTTTGTCATTAACAAAGATTGAGAAGAAGCCCGGTGAGAGTTTCAGGGAATATGGATTCCGTTGGAGAGAGCAAGCAGCGAGGGTTGACCCTCCGATGAAAGAAAGTGAGATGGTTGATTATTTCTTCCAGGCTTTGGAACCCACTTATTTTGGTCACTTGGTGTCAGCAATGGGCAAGTCCTTTAATGAAGTTGTAAAAATTGGAGGCATGGTTGAGGAGGGACTCAAGTCCAACAAGATCATGAGTTATTCAGCAATCAAAGCGACCGCCTAGGCCATTCAAAACGGTACTGGGGGTGTACTCGGGAAGACGAAGAAAGAGGATGTTGCTACAATTAAGTCGGGAGCTTGGGTTGGATCCATGAACATTCCACGTTACTACAACTCGCCTCGACCCTACCACCAAACTTACCCCCACACTCCATATAGTCCACCACAACACTACTACCCATCGCCCGATCCCCATTTTTCCGTTCATCACGCACAAACCTATAACCAACCTCCCGCTCACGCACAATGGCATGCGTCGGCTCCACAAAGTCCATACTTAGCTCCACAGAATGCCCATCCACCCACGAGAGCCTACAGAAATCCCCCTAGAATAGGTTTCCGGCCAAATCAAGCCTTTAAGAATGAGAGGTTGCAGAAATAGAACACCTTCACTCCTTTGGGAGAATCATATGCTAGTCTATTCCATCGACTGAGACAGTTAGGTATGTTGAATCCGATCGAGGCTAAACTATCGAATCCCCCTCCCAAAAATCTTGATCGCTCGGTGAGTTGTGAGTATTGTTCAGGGACCCCGGGTCACGACACAGAGAAATGCTGGAAGTTGAAAATAGCTATTCAAGAGCTCATTGATACTAATCGGATTGAGGTCCAAGCCCCGAAGGCACCCAACATCAACCAGAACCCGTTGCTGGCCTATCATGAGACTAATATGATTGAGATAATGCATAAGGGAGGGGAGCCTAAGAAGCCTTCGCAAACCTTCATGATGATTCGGGCTAGTGACCAAGCCATTTGAAAAGTCAACAAGTGAGAAGTCTGTGATCAAGTTGAACGGGGCAAATAACGAACCATCCGTGGAGGTCAAGAAGGGGTCCTCAAGTGACGTTGCAAGAAAACATGAAAGAGCAAAAGTGGTTGTGCCAGAAGTGACGAACAAGCCTGTGGTAATTGTGAAGGGCGCCCGCACAGATCCTGTCGTTATCAAACCGGTAACTCAATTACCGATAACCAACAGCAGGGCAGTCCCATGGAATTATGAACGAGTGACAATGACTTACAAGGGGAAAGAGGTTAAAGAAGAAGTGTGTGAGACCCATGGTTTGACTCGATCGGGGAGATGCTTTGCTCCCGAAGAGTTGAGAAAAGCTAAAACCTCAAAAGATAATCCATTGTTGGTGAAAAAAGCGGTGACCGAGGAAGAAGCAGAGAATTTTTGAGAAAGATGAAAGTACAGGACTATTCCATTGTGGAGTAGTTAAGGAAGACACCGGCTCAGATCTCGCTCTTGTTATTATTGATCCATTTAGACGAGCACCGTCGTGCTTTGATGAAGATCTTGAACGAAGCCCACGTTCCTGACAAAATCTCAGTAAATCACTTGGAAAAGATAGCTAACAAGATATTTGAGGTAAACAGAGTCACTTTTTCTGATGATGAGTTGCACATGGAGGGTACCGAACACAATAGAGCCCTCTATCTGACGGTGAAATGTGAAGATTTCGTGGTTACTCGAGTACTAGTTGACAATGGTTCCAGTGCAAATATTTGCCCTCTCTCCACTCTGAACAAGTTGAAGGTGGATGATGAAAGAATCCACAAGAACAATATCTGCGTTCGGGGATTCGACGGTAGAGGGAAAGATTCGGTCAGGGATATAGTGCTCGAGATTACAATAGGGCCAGTTGAATTTACTAAGGAATTCCAGGTGCTCGATGTGGCTGTTTCTTACAATCTGTTGTTAGGTCGACCCTGGATTCATGCTGCCAAAGTGGTCCCGTCCACTCTGCACCAAATGGTTAAGTTTGAATAGGATAGACAGGAAATCGTTGTACATGGCAAAGACAATTTGCGTGTTCCCAGTGATGCCATTGTTCCATTCATAGAGTTTGAAGACGACAAGGGGCTGTGGGTTTATCAGGTTTTTGACACGGTATCGGTAGAGAAAATTCCTGAAGGGAAGTGCGTGACGACTCCAAGGGTAGTTGCTGCATCAGTCATGGTAGCCGTTGAAATGTTGAAAAATGGTTTTTGTGCCGGGGAAGGGCTTGAGTTCATCTCTGCAAGGTATCGTGCCGCCGGCTTCTCTTCCTAAAAACTTGGATACATTTGGTCTGGGGTTCAAGCCCACAGTCACAAACGTGAGAAGAGCCAGAAAAATGAAACAAAGAGCATGGGCCCTTCCAAAGCCAGTTCCGCGTCTTTCCCAATCATTTTCCAGGCCCGGTACTAGAAAGCGCCCAGTGACGACGGTTCCCAGTGCGGTGGTTGATGTGGATGGAGATTTGATGGAAAGGTTCGAGAGGATATTCACTGATGTGAACATGTTGGAAGATGGAGAGGGTTCTAGCAAGGCGGATGTGCAATTTGTTAGGCCAGTGCAAAGATTAACAATTGGGAAGCTACTCCTCTCCCCACCAGGAGGGAGTTTTGGTAGTTTGCTTTGATTTTCTTTCAATTTATCTGAATTATTTCAGGGTTGTAATTCAGACGCTATGTTCCGTCCGTTTGGATGTATAAACCCCATTATCTGTAATTTCAATGAAATGCAATTTCTCTTTTCCTCTCTTCGTGATAGTTTTATTTTTGTTTTCCTTTCTTCCTTGTACAGTTCTTTTTATGCCGGCTTCAATGATATGACATGCATGCGGAATCTCTGGCCCAGTCTTAAAAGCCAATCTAATTCTAAAATAGTAATTCACGAAATAGAGTGTGATGTTGAATCAGAATATGACGAGGATGAAGCCTTTGAAGAGATTAGTAAAGAATTATGCCATTTTGAAGAAAAACCCAAGCCTAACCTGAGTGATATAGAAGCAATCAATTTAGGGGACCAAGATAATATTCGGGAAACTAAAATAAGTGTCCATCTTGAACCACAACTCAGAGAAGAGATAATTAAAACACTGTTCAAGTATAAAGATGTTTTTGCATGGTCCTATGATGACATGCCAGGTCTAAGCACTGGCTTGGTGGTTTACAAATTGCCCATTGATCCGGCATTCCCCCCTGTCAAGCAGAAGCTGAGGAAATTTAAAACTGATATGAGTGTGAAAATTAAGGAAGAGGTCACCAAACAGTTTGAGGCCAAGGTCATCCGGGTCACTCGGTATCCCACTTGGTTAGCCAATGTAGTGACTGTACCGAAGAAGGATGGCAAGACCAGGGTGTGTGTTGATTATCGAGACTTCAACAAGGCGAGTCCCAAGGATAACTTCCCATTGTTGAACATCCATATATTGATCGATAATTGTGCCAAACATGAGATTGGTTCTTTTGTGGATTGTTATACGGGCTACCACCAGATCTTAATGGATGAAAAAGACTCAGAAAAGACAGCATTCATCACGCCCTGGGGAACGTACTGTTATCAATTCATGCCATTTAATTTGAAAAATGCTGGGGCAACCTACATAAGGGCAATGACGACCATATTCCATGACATGATACATAGGGAGATCGAGGTTTATGTGGATGATGTGATTGTAAAATCTAGAAAGCAATCTGACCATGTCAGAGATCTGAGAAAGTTCTTCCAAAGGCTTCGCAGGTACAATTTCAAGCTCAATCCTGCAAAATGCGTGTTCGGTGTTCTGTCTGGAAAGATTGTTAGGATTCATAGTCAGCCACCGAGGTATTGAATTAGACCCGTCAAAGATCAAAGCTATCCAGGAATTTCCACCCCCAAAGAACAAGATTGAGGTGATGAGCCTGTTAGGGAGATTGAATTACATCAACAGGTTTATTGCTCAGCTCACAACAGCTTGTGAGCCCATCTTCAAATTGTTAAAGAAAGATGCTGCAGTCAAGTGGACAGATGAATGTTAGGAAACAATTGATAAGATAAAGGGGTACTTGTCAAACCTACCTGTGTTGGTCCCGCCAGAACCAGGAAAACCTTTGATCCTGTATTTGACAGTCTTGGACAATTCATTTGGATGTGTGTTGGGACAACATGACATCACTGGCAGGAAGGAGCAGGCCATATATTATCTCAGCAAGAAGTTCACATCTTACGAGGTTAAGTACACTCAGCTTGAGAGGACGTGTTGCGCCCTAACTTGGGTAGTCCAGAAGCTGAAACATTATCTGTCATCTTATACTACTTACCTCATCTCTCGCTTGGATCCGTTAAAGTATATCTTTCAGAAGCCTATGCCCATGGGAAGGCTCGCAAAGTGGCAGATCTTGCTCATAGAATTTGACATTATCTATGTGACCAGGATCGCAATGAAAGCACAAGCATTGGCTGAGAATCTTGTGGATGAAGAATACGAACCTTTGAAGACTTACTTCCCTAATGAAGAGGTAATGCATATTGATGAGTTGGAACAGATTGAAAGGCCAGGATGGAAGCTTTTCTTTGATGGTGCTGCTAACATAAGAGGCGTTGGAATATGAGTGGTACTTGTTTCTGAAATAGTGCATCATTACCCCGTTACAGCACAACTTCGGTTCTACTGTACTAACAACATGGCGGAATACGAGGCCTGCATTTTGGGTTTGAGAATGGTTGTGGACATGGGTGTCCAGGAAGTCTTGGTCTTGGGTGACTCGGACCTTCTGGTACACCAGATTTAGGAAGAATGGTAACACGGGATTTAAAACTCATACCGTACCGGCAATGCTTGCATGATCTTTGTCAACAGTTTCAATCAATAGAGTTCAGGCATATTCCGAGGATCCACAATGAGGTCGCCGATGCTTTGGTTACTCTGGCGTCAATGTTACATCATCCAGATAAGGCTTATGTAGACCCATTGCATATTCAGGTCCGTGATCAGCATGCTTATTGTAACATGGTGGAGGAAGAGCTCGATGGGGAGCCTTGGTTTCAAGACATCAAGGAATACATCCGAAGGGGAGTATATCCGGTACAAGCCACATGTGATCAAAAGAGAACAATTCGTTGCTTGGCAAGTGGATTTTTCTTCAGTGGAGGAGTTTTGTACAAAAGAACTCCAGATCTCGGGTTATTAAGATGTGTAGATGCCAGACAGGCCGCGGCTATCATGATCGAAGTACATTCTGGAGTCTGTGGACCGCACATGAGTGGGTATGTGCTGGCAAAGAAGATTCTCCGGGCGGGTTATTATTGGCTCACTATGGAGCGAGATTGTATCAGTTTCGTGCGTAAATGTCACCAGTGCCAAGTGCATGGAGATTTATTCATTTTTCCATATCTGAATTACATACAATGTCTGCACCATGGCCTTTTGTTGCTTGGGGAATGGTTGTCATTGGACCAATCGAGCCAGCAACGTCCAACGGACACAGGTTTATTCTGGTGGCCATTGATTATTTCACCAAGTGGGTAGAGGCTAAAACATTCAAGTCTGTAACCAAGAAGGCGGTGGTTGATTTTGTGCATTCAAATATCATTTGCCGGTTTGGCATACCAAAGGTGATCATTACAGACAATGGGGATAATCTCAATAGTCATCTGATGAAAGAGGTATGTCAGCAGTTCAAGATTACACATTGCAATTCTACCCCATACCACCCTAAGACAAACAGAGCAGTTGAGGCGGCCAACAAGAACATAAAAAAAATACTTCGGAAAATGGTGGAAGGTTCTAGGCAGTGGCATGAAAAGTTGTCGTTTGCATTGCTGGGTTACCGCACTACTGTCCGTACTTCAGTAGGGGCAACTCCTTATTTGTTGGTGTATGGAACTGAAGCAGTAATACCCACAGAAGTGGAAATTCCATCCCTTTGAATTGTCGCAGAGGCTAAGATCGATGATGAGGAGTGGGTCAAAACCCGCTTGGAACAATTGAGTTTGATCGATGAGAAGAGACTGGCAGCAGTGTGTCATGGCCAGTTGTATCAACAGAGAATGTCAAGAGCATACAACAAGAAGGTGTGTCTACGGAAGTTTGAAGTGGGGCAGTTAGTATTGAAACACATTCTTCCTCATCAGGTTGAAGAAAAAGGAAAATTCGCCCCAAATTGGCAGGGGACGTTCGTTGTGACTAGAGTGTTGTCCCATGGTGCATTGTATTTGACAAATGTAGAAGGCAAATGTGTAGAAATGACTATCAATTTTGATGCAGTTAAAAGATATTATGTATGATTTCTTTCTTTGATTGTACTTGTTTGTATTTGGCATGTCTCGAATATTGAAATGACGAAGGCATTTTGTTCTGCTATCTAAACACTTTATCCCTCGTTACCCCTTTGAGCCTCATTTATTTTCTTTCATACCCCTTCTTCGGAATCAATCGCAAATATCGGAAACACAAGCGTAAAGATAAGTAAAGGAAGGAGAGAAAAAGAGAAAGGAAAAAAGAAAAGAGAAAGAAAAGAATGGAAGGAGAAAGAAAAGAAGAGAAAAAGAAAAAGAGAAAAAAAAGAAACACAACAAAAGGAAAAATGAAAGAAAAGAAAAGAAGAGAAAAAGGAAGAAAAAAGAAAGAAAAATCAAAACAACAAAGTAATTCCTATGTCATGAACTACGTTTGATCTGATTCCTTTTAAGGATACGTAGGTAGCCTCACGGTTCGGTCCCATCAAAATAAAATTCCAAAAGTCCCCAAACAAGAAATTGGGGCAGAAGTTGTGGTTGTTATCAGAAATCTAATTCCGAAAGTTGTAATTTTGAACCTATTCGAGTTGTTTTGAGCCTTTTACACCCTTTCTTTCTAACCCCATTCAAAAGCCCACATTACGGTCCAAAGAAAGACCTTCTGATCAGTCTTCGAGAAATGCCAAGTCAAGTAGGCAGAGGTGATTCATATCAGGGGCAACACTCTGGTCCAAATAGGAAAAAGAAATAAAAAATGAGAGAGTCTTATTGGTGAAAACCCTCACGGGCACCGTAAGGCGACGAGAGCTGAGAGAAATCAAAATGAGAGTTTTATTGGTGAAAACCCTCACGGGCACCGTAAGGCGAAAGTGAGTTGAGAGATGAACGGATGAGAGAGGTCTGCTGGTGGAAACTTTCCAAGGCACCGCAGGATGAACAAGGTCAGGATTTGGTTGAAGAAATCAGGTTATGGAAAATCCGGGGCAACAAAGTGTGGCAATTGGAAGTTGATTGGTTGGACAGATTGGGCCGAGTAATCCAAAATGCGTGTCATGATCATTGGTGCCGGCTGCTCCACTCAGATAAGTCCTTTTTCTTTTTCCTCTTTAGATAGTTTTCCAGTTTTGGATTTCCTTATCCTTAATTCCGAAAGTCATTGCATTTCATTTCTCTCGGGTTTATTTCTCTAAGATGTTCCTGATGTCAGTTCTATTTAAGCAAATAAGAAGGAATTTAAAAGCTCACTACCAGCTTCAAGATTGCAGAGCACAATGCGGCCAGAGCATATCAAAGATAGCATGATGTAAAGTGGGGTAAGTGCCAGCAAGAGCTCCATCAACAAAATGATTTGGTAATTTCATAGGAGATGTAGAGGTTCAGTTAAAGGGGTCAGAGGTGTGAAACAACGGTGTGAGTATAGAACACTTGTGTCATCCAAAGTCATGGGGTTTTGAAAGTCAGTGGGAAAGTCAAGCGGTTCAGGGCCAGTTCAGGGAAGCCAGTCAAAACAAAACAATGCAGCGGAGAGACCTTCAGCAAAGAATGCCATCAACCAACCACCATATTTAAAACTGACAAGATTTTTCTTTGATTAAACAGGGGAAAAAAATTTCGGTTATTTCGGAGAAACCCTCCGTGGAGAAAGGCAGTCAGCAAAAAGGTTTGATTTTTGATTTTTAGGACCCTCCTAGAAAATGGGACCTAGTTTAAAGTTCAGAAATAGCATAATCTAGCATAAATGTATCCCAAAGGAATATAAGTTGGCTTAAGAAGTCTGCATGTTCGAGATAGGATTCAATTAGGAGTTTTCAGGACCTTCCTGGATAATGGGACTTAGCTTTAGGATTTCAGTTAGATAACAACATTTAGCGTAAGTTCTGCTGTAGAGTAGTATAATTCAACTATAAAAGTTGTCACGCTTAAGATAAAATTTGACTTTTGATTTTCAGGACCCTGTTGGATAATGGGGAGTAGTTTAAAGACCCTCTTAGATAACAAGATTTAGCGGAAGTCACACCTTTAGAAGATATAACTTAGATTTAAAATTGTCGTTTAGTTAAGAATTGTCAGGACCCCCTGGATAATGGGACCTAGCTTTCAAATTCTTAGTAATATTTGGTAATATGATTAGTTTTACACTCACATCTGTGCCCAACCACCAAACTGGGGCAGAAAAATTTCCTCTATTTTTGTCATTTTGTTGAAGTCAGGAGCTCGCCTGAAGAGCAGGGAATACATTTCAAGTCAGCAGCCAGGAGCCCGCCTGAAGAGCAGGGAATACATTTCAAGTCAGCAGTCAGGAGCCCGCCTGGAGAGCAGGGAATACATTTCAAGTCAGGAGCTCGCCTGGAGAGCAGGGAATACATTTCAAGTCAGCAGTCAGGAGCCCGCCTAGAGAGCAGGGAATACATTTCAAGTCAGCAGTCAGGAGCCCGCCTGGAGAGCAGGGAATACATTCATGTTCAACAGTCAGGAGCCCGCCTGGAGAGCAGGGAATACATTCATGTCCAGCAGTCAGGAGCCCGCCTGGAGAGTAGGGAATACATTCAAGTTTAGCAGTTAGGAGCCCGCCTGGAGAGCAAGGAATACATTTCAAGTCAGCAGTCAGGAACGCGCCTGAAGTGCAGGGAATGCATTTCAAGTCAGCAATCAGGAGCCCGCCTGGAGAATAAGGGAGACAATTCAAGATTTAGCTTTCAAGTTCTTATTGGTATTTGGTAATATGATCCGTTTACACTTACATATGTGCCCAGATACTCAAACTGGGGCAAAGAAATTTTCTTTGTTTTTGTCTATTTTGTTGAAGTCAGGAGCCTGCCTGGAGAGCAGGGAATACACTTCAAGTTAGCAGTCAGGAGCCCGCCTGGAAAGCATGGGAATACATTTCTAGTTCAGCAATCAAGCGCCCACCTAGAGAGCACGGGAGTATAGTTCAAGTTTTGGCAATCAGACATCCACCTAAAAAGGGAAAGCATCTCAGATTACAATTCAAGTCGACAACAAATCAACAAGGCAATAAGAACCACAAGAAGCAAGTTTGAAGACATAGATAGGATCTCTTGTAAACTCATAGATCATAGCTTAGTTTAGCTTCTTTTTCTTTTGACATGGTGTAATAAGGGGGTTCAGTAAGCAGTAGCAGCTGTTACACCTCCTTTTTCACCTACACCCCTGTAAGGGTATAAGAGAGTTTTTCCAATTAAAGGACAATCGAAACGGGATTTATATTAAGAAATTCAGAGTCGCCACTTGGGAGATTTGTGGTGTCCCAAGTCACCGGTTGAATCCCGAATCGAGGAAAAGAATGACTCTGTTTAACAGTCTGTGCACCAGAAATCCGGATAAGGAATTCTGTTAACCCGGGAGAAGGTGTTAGGCATTCCCGAGTTCCGTGGTTCTAGCACGGTCGCTCAACTGTCATATTCGGCTTATATATCTGATTTTTGATACATGTTGAATCTATGTGCAAATTTTAACAGTGTACCACTTTTATTATTATTATTTTTTACCGAGAATTTGCAACATCGTGAAAATACATCTTGAACCACGTCACATCAATGCACCCGTGGTTATTGACATATTTCAACTCTATTGAGATTTGGATTTGGGTCACATAAATGTGCACCCGAGTTTAAGAAGATAACATTATTAAATACGCGCCTAAAGCGACTAGCGTGTCATTATTTGGGTAGGGCCATGAAATTTTGATAAACGGCCCATCCTGAAGTCTAAGTAACTTTACCAACACGTATAGAGGGCCCCGCAGCTTGTGTATTTTTGTTTGTCGAGGCTCGTCTCATTCATTATTTTTAAAAGGAATTTGCAACGTCGTGGAAATGCATCTCGAACCACGTCACAATCAATGTACCCGTGATTAGCGACATACGACTTTGTTGAGATTTGGATTTGGGTCACATCAATGCGCACCCAAATTTACGAAAATAACTTTATTAAAATATTGCCCTTAAAAGCCACTACGTATTTTTAACTTTGCGAGGCCATGGAAAATTCACTAAATGACACACCTCGATTTCTAAAGGATTAAAGTTAATTAAGTGAGGGCCATAATTGTTGGCTTGGCTAATATGGAACATCTCAAACCAATCGCAAGAGCCTAATTAATTAAGGAGGGCTTAAAGGAATTCTAATTATTTTAGGCTAATGTTCAAGCTAACTTAATAACTATTGGGCTTGTGTTAAATTGAAGCTAAGCGTTCAGCTGAAATGGCATTGGGCTGGCAGCTGGCCCAAATGAGTTGAAAGGCTATACATTCCTTGTTTTACAATGTCCTTATGGCTTAAACAATTATCGAAGCGGCCCATTAACAGAATAATTCGGAACCAAAATCAGCGCAACCAAACAAATATTATATGACATCATTCAAAATCTCAAGTTCGTTCGCCTCTGTTTTCGTCGCTTATTAGACATGAGCTTTTTTTTAATAATAACCAACTAGTATTCAAGCATAAAGAAGTGGGTTGTTATATTTCCTTTTTAATGGATTTTGTTGCCTGGACTTCTGGAAAGAACATGGTATAGAAATAGAAGCAATAGATTGTACCCTTTGTCAATTAGCAGTAAGCAATAAATCACAAACATATTTCAATCAGTCACCAAGGTGGACCCATAATAGGAATCAAACTTCCAACTAATCAAGAAGGTCAACAAAACCTTATAACAATTGAGTTCTACCTTAAGATCACCAACAAACAGATACGCTAAACAATGGCTGAATACGTTCTAATGCCAACAATTACAAAATCATTCTTTAAGTAAACTCACTCCTAAAATACTGGTGCAACAGTTATAACCACAAACTCTACCTCAAATCATGTTTAGGTAAGGCGCACTGACAACCTAACAGCTCAAAGTTGTAAACTAATAGCATGTCAACATGAACATAGCAGTTCAAATTTGTAAATTAAAAGCATGTCAACATGAACATAGCAGTTTAATTAGCTCTTAATTACAATCTGTATGTCTCCACTGTTCACATAATACAAAACACATAACCAATATTGACTAGGTATAACTGACTAACAATTCATCCAACAACAGACAACCTACTACTAAACCCAAATCTGTGAATATTTCCATTTTTTGTGAGCTTCAAGGAACTACATCAAGGGAGTTCGAAATATGCACCTGGTATTGACAATACAAGAAGAAAAAGAAGAGAATCAGCAGCAGAAGTAGTAGCAAACAGAAGTGGCAACAGCAGTACAACAACAAATAACCAGCAACTATAAACTTCCCCAAGTATAGAGCAGAAGTAAAAGGAAGAAAGTTCTAGCTATTTCAGATCATAAACTAGGCAATAAAAGAATAACTATTCTTTTTCAAATTTTTTTATCTTTCAGAATTCAATTCCTGTCCTCCTCTACAGACCTCTCTCTACCCTCTATACAGACCTGCCCTCCTTTCCAACTTACTGCCCGACCCCCTTCTTCCACTAAAAATCTGAATTTTTTCACTTTAAATCCCACTAAGGAAAACTTTTCCTTATTTTCAGCCCCCATTCCCTTTTGTTCCCCATTACCATATTAATTTAAAGACACTAATATCCCACTAATCAAAACACTAACATTAAAATATTATCCTAACTGTTTCATTCCCAAATCACCCCTGAAATCCCTTAATATTACTGCCCCTAATACAATTATTCAACTGTATTAAAACTTTTAATTCTGAAATCTATTCAAGCTAACAAAGATTTAAAAACTAAATCTGACTAACAACTATAACCAAACTTATTGACAGCCAAATGACTAAGGTTGAATTCCAATTGAAACAAATGAACTAAATTTAAACCACCACACAGAACTCGACAGAATCATTTAAACTGAAATTGAAAATTGAATCAAAATGCACATGAATGCAGGTAACATGAATGCAGGTTCATTGTCAGCCTATTGACAATGCCCTGAAGCTAAGTGTCCACAGATCAAGCATACACAACAACCATTTGACGAGCTTATTGATTTACAAACAAGAACGAACTAATCGACGAAACTATTTATAACCTATGTTATTAATCGACAGAACATAAACTAGTGGAGAAGAGAGAAAATAACGGACAATAGACGAATTACGATGAACCTAATTTAGGTAAACCAAGAGTTGATTGAACTACTTAAACAACATTGGAATATTTAATCTAACCAAAATCAGAAAAAGAAACAGAATATACATACTGAATTAACTTAAAATAAAAACCCTAAAGAAACGACTAATCACACAGACAAACAAACACATAGAAAAAGAAAAAGAATTTAAGAAGAACTCACTGTTCTTTTCTCGGATTTCAACCATATGCCCTTTCGAACTTGATTTCCAGTTAGTATTATACGTCTATTTCATCAAAAATAGACTTATAATACTAACCAGAAACCGTTCGACCCTGATAGCTTTGAAACAATCTCGAACTGTCGAGCCCTAGATCCGCCATTCGATGAGTTTTTACTCGGATTCGAGCCAATCTGGTTAGGGATTAGTGACGAGGGAAGTCAGGTGGACGTTGGGTGTTGATTTGAGGGCGATTGGGTGAACTAAGGTTTTGGTCCGATTCTTCAGATAAAGATTCGAGACGTTTGGTAATGATTCGCGGAGAAAGGGTTGTGGATTCACAGAGGGGAGGGTCTGGGGGTTCAGGGATGTGTTTTTGGTGGTCACCGGCATCGTTGCCGTCGGGTTTACGGCAAAGGGGAGGGGTGGCGGCTTCTAGGGTTCCTCATCTCTGAAAGAGACGGGGTTTGGGAGATAATGAGAGGGGGGGCTTGGTTTGGGGGCGGGGTTCGTTTGGACAAATATATACTGAGGGTGAGGTTAAATCCAGGCTATTCGATCAAACGAGATCAACGGCTTGGATTGTTTGATTGGTTTGAATGGTGTCATTTGTTAAGGTTAGAGGCCGGATCGGGTTTAGGGGGAAACGGTTCAGGGTCAGGTTAAACGGGTAATGGGTTAAGTCCTGGCCGTTGGATGTGGGGAATGGACGGTTGAGATTGGTTGACACTGAAACGACATCGTTTGAGTCGCCTCTGAGGTCTGAACTAAATGGACCGTGTATGGCATGGGTTTGGGCCGATTTGGGTTGGGTATTAGGTGTGTTTGATTTGGGCTTGAGGATTAGATTGGATTGGTCCAAGAATTCTTTTCCCTTTTCTTTTCTTCCTTTTTTCAAAATTTGAAATAAAAATCCTAATTAAATTATAAAAGACCTAAATTAGCTTGAAAATAGTAATTAACTTTAAATAATACCTATCACAAATAATTAAACACTAAATTAAAAGTAAATCACACAATTTGACAAAAATGCAAATAATATGTTATTTTTTGTGAATTTTTATTTTTGTAAAAAACCTAATTATTAATTAATTCCAAAACTATAAAAACCCAATCCTAAATGCAAATACTATATTTTTTGTATTTTTAATGCATTAATAAAATTAAACATGCACACAGATCCATGCAAACAAACAGGAAAATCGCACAATATTTCCTAAAAATAACACATAATTAAAAAAAAAGACCTAATTTTGGGAATTATTTTGGAGTAATTCGTATGAGGCAAAAATCACGTGCTCACAGCTACCCCTGTTTGTCCGGAAACACGAAGAGTTTTCGTGCAAAGATAAAGTGAGCAGATATGAGCGATTTTTTGCCCGTTGGAATACTCCGTGTGAAGCATTTTTTGAATAGATTTAACCGAACCTTTGCTTCAAAGGTTTCCTACATATCCCTGGCTAAAAGGGAATCAGGTTAATGTAGTTCGGGTAATTTTGGTAGCTGGGACTACCATGGGACCGCAATTTTGCTGTTACTGATGTTGCTGCTAATGTTACCGCTTACCGACCTCCTTATTATACCATTGCTGAAAGATAAAGAAGTTATACTAAGCTATGATCTATGCATTACAAAATTTTATTCTCAAACTTGATCATGTGACTGGTGTTGCCTCGTTGCCTTGTGTTTCCTCTGATGTTGCTTTTACTTCTGACTTGACTTGTATTCTCCCTTGATCGCCGATCTCGAACTGTTTATTTCCTTCTTGTGAGCTTCGCGTTATTTTCCTTCGAATCTTGAACTGCCTTCCTCTGCTGGGGATTTTGTTGTTTCCCGCTGCTTTACTGACTTCAACAACAATTACTTCTTAAAATATAACACCTCCATTATCCAGGCGGGCTCCTGACTTCAATAACTTCTTAAATGTAACACCTCCATTCTCCAGGCGGGCTCCTGACTTCAACAACTTCTTCAAAATATAACACCTCCATTCTCCAGGCGGGCTCCTGACTTCGACTACTTCTTAAAAATATAACACCTCCATTCTCCAGGCGGGCTCCTGACTTCAACAACTTCTTAAAAATAGTTCAGCCTCCATTCTCCAGGCGGGCTCCTGACTTCAACAACTTCTTAAAAATAATTCAGCCTCCATTCTCCAGGCGGGCTCCTGACTTCAACAACTTCTTAAAATGTAACACCTCCATTCTCCAGGCGGGCTCCTGACTTCAACAACTTCTTGAAAATAATTCAGCCTCCGTTCTCCAGGCGGGCTCCTGACTTCAACAACTTCTTAAAAATAATTCAGCCTCCATTCTCCAGGCGGGCTCCTGACTTCAACAACTTCTTAAAAATAATTCAGCCTCCATTCTCCAGGCGGGCTCCTGACTTCAACAACTTCTTAAAAATAATTCAGCCTCCATTCTCTAGGCGGGCTCCTGACTTCAACTATCTCTTAAAAATATAACACCTCCATTCTCCAGGCGGGCTCCTGACTTCAACAACTTTCTAAAAATGTAACACCTCCATTCTCCAGGCGGGCTCCTGACTTCGACTACTTGAATCATCTTCTTTCAGAACTGCTTCCCTCAAAACTGGTGTTTTATTCCTCTGAAAACTGCTGGGGATAACACCGATATTTTATTCACAAATATGTTATTTTCCTTCTTCACAGACTACTTCCTTTAAAGTTGGTGCATTCCTTCCACTTGGAGCTACTTTCCTCAAGCTGGTGTTTTCACTTCTCTGAAACCTGCCGGGGATAACCTGCTGGGGAATTATCTTCCTTCTTTAAGACTAGTTACTTTCCTCCCTTTAACAATGGTGGGGATGATACTGATTCAAAGACCACTACCCTTAAAACTTGGGTTATCTTGCTTCTTCCAAGATTTCTTTCTTTAAAACTTGTATTCTTTCTCCCGTAAACTGCGGGGAATTCCACTTCCTTCAAAACTTGTGTTATCTTCCATCTGCCCCAAGTGAGTATCTAATTTCAAGAAAATTTTCGCAATGAGAGAAAATTTTCTGCCCCAGTTTGATAATCTTCTTTGTGGCCATGTCTTCCTACTGTCAATAATATTTTCTTTCTCTTCTTCAAATCAAAGAAAAAATTGTTAGTTTAAAATTTGGTGAGTGGTCGTGCCATTTCTGCTGGGGATGGTTTCTCCCTTTTTCCTTTCCCTGCTTTGCTATAGAACTTGCTAGGGACGATATTATTTGCTGGAGATGATATTCTTGCTGGGGATGGTTTTTCTTTTCTCTTCCTTCCCCGCTCTATGTATTGCGGAACTTGGTCGAGAATCTGTCGGAGTTGTTCCTGTATCTCGCATATCTGCTGGGGATCCTCATAACCTTTTAACTGTTGCTTTTCCGTTTTTCTCCAACTTTCCCTGGAAATTTGGTCCTCTTGGGATCTAGACCCATTCATCATTTGGTCTTGCGACCAACTTCTTTTCGCTTTGTCGCCTTATCTTTGGCCTGTCCTATTCGCATTTTGTTTTGCACCATTTTGGCAACTGGTAGTAAGCTCTGAAAATCCTTTTCAAAAACAAACTACTAGGGAGGTAAAGTCTTTAAACCAAGAAATGAAAAAGTGATGATTTTAGAAAATAGAAAAAGAAGAAGTCTTTCTGAACAAATGTTGGGGAAAAAGAAAGAAAAGAACTTATCTGAATGATATAATCGATCCCAACGATCATATCGTGCATTCCGGATTAATCAACCCAGTCTATTTGTATCAATCAATCTTTCGGACGGCCTCATCCTGCTGGGGATAAGACTCTCTCATTTTATTTTATTTTATTTTATTTTATTTTATTTTTTCAGCTGGGGATTGGAGTGTTACCGATATGACTCTCTCTGTTGGGGATTCTTTTCGGCTATCAATTCATTTCCAGTTCATGCTCATCTTCTCTGCTGGGGATCGGGGTGTTATCCCCAACTTCCGTTTGCATGACTAGGCACCTCTCGGATACTGATCGGGAGGCCTTTTTGGACATCAGTATGGGTTTCGTGTATGGCTAAAGAAACGGGGTATCAAGAGTTCAAAATAATTTTGATGGGTAAAACAGTACAACTCTTGGAATCACACTTTCTTTCCAAAATTACAAACACAAACTTCTGCCCCAATTTTTTCTTGCTTGGGGATTTTTATTTTTTGTTACACTATGTTACCTTACACGCGCTATGTTACACTATGACCGAGCCGTGAGGCACCTACGTATCCTTCTTTGAGGAATCAGGTCAAACGTAGTTCCCAATTCCTTTGTTTTTCTTGTGACTTTCTTTTATCTTTATTATCATTATTTTTCTCTTCTCTTTTCTTTCATTTTCATTAATGATTCCAAAAGAGGGGTATGAAAGAACAAATAAGGCTCAAAAGGGGAAGCAAAGGTTAAAGTGTTTGGATAGAAGAAGTAATTGCCCCCGTCATTTCATTCTCCGATAAATGCCAAATACAAACAAACAACAATTACAACTAAAAGAAATCATACATAATATCTCTTAACTGCGTCAGAATTGATAGCCATGTCGACGCATTTCCCTTCGATATCTGTTAAGCATAAAGCGCCATTGTACAACACTCTGGGCGAACTTGCCCTTTGCCTCAGCTTGATGTGGGAGGATGCATTTCAGCACTTGCTGGCCCACTTCAAACTTCCGGGGACGCACCTTTTTGTTGTATGCTCTTGCCATTATCTTTTGATATAACTGGCCATGACATACAGCTGCCAGTCTCTTTTCATCAATCAAGTTCAGCTGCTCCAAACGGGTTTTGACCCACTCGTCATCATCAATCTCAACTTCAGCGACAATCCGAAGGGATGGAATTTTAACTTCCACCGGTATTACTGCTTCAATTCCATATACCAACAAATAAGGAGTAGCCCCTACTGAAGTACGAACAGTAGTGCGATAACCCAGCAATGCAAATGGTAATTTCTCATGCTATTGTCTGGATCCTTCTATCATCTTCCTCGGTATCTTCTTTATGTTCTTGTTGGCCGCCTCGACCGCTCCATTCGCCTTGGGACGATATGGTGTGGAGTTGCGGTGTGTAATCTTGAACTGTTGACATACTTCATTCATCAAACCGCTGTTAAGATTAACACCATTATCCGTGATGATCACTTTCGGGACCCCAAATCTACAGATGATATGGGAATGAACAAAATCTACCACTGCCTTCTTGGTTACCGACTTGAAAGTTTTAGCTTCAACCCACTTAGTGAAATAATCGATGGTCACCAGAATGAACCTATGACCTTTGGTAGCTACCGGTTCAATAGGTCCAATGACATCCATGCCCCAAGCGATAAATGGCCATGGTGCTGACATTGTATGCAATTCTGTCGGCAGAGAATGAATCAAATCTCCGTGTATCTGACACTGATGGCATTTTCGCACGAAATTGATACAATCACGCTCCATAGTGAGCCAATAGTACCCTGCTCGAAGAATCTTCTTCGCCAACACATATCCGCTCATATATGGCCCACAAACTCCAGCATGTACCTCTGTCAAAACTGTCGTGGCTTGAATAGTATCTATACATCTCAGCAATCCCAAATCTGGTGTTCCTTTGTACAACACTCCTCCACTGAGGAAAAATCCATTGGCCAATCGCCGAATAGTTCTCTTTTGATCTCTGGTGGCCTGCTTCGGGTATATCCCCATCCTGAGGTACTCCTTGACATCATAAAACCACGGCTCGCCATCCATTTCTTCCTCTATCATGTTGCAATAAGCATGCTGATCACGAACCTGGATATGCAACGGGTCAACATGAATTTTGTCTGGGTGGTGCAACATCGATGCTAAAGTGGCCAAAGCATCGGTAACCTCATTGTGAACTCTTGGGATGTATCTAAACTCCACTGATCGAAATTGCTTGCTCAGATTGTGCAAACATTGTCGATATGGTATGAGCTTCAAATCTCGTATTTCCCATTCACCCTGGATTTGATGCACCAGGAGGTCCGAGTCTCCCAAGACCAAGACGTCCTGGAAATCCATGTCTGCAGCTAACCATAAGCCCAAAATGCACACCTCATATTCAGCCATGTTATTGGTACAATGGAAACGTAGTTGTGTCGTAACAGGATAATGATGCTCTGTTTTAGAAATAAGTACCGCTCCTATTCCAACTCCTTTCGCATTTGTGGCTCCATCAAAGAAGAACTTCCAACCTGGTTCCCCAAATAATTCCAACTCATCTACACACATTATTTCTTCATCAGGAAAATACGTCCTCAAGGGCTCGTATTCTTCATCAACAAGATTCTTGGCCAAGTGATCGGCCAGTGCTTGGGCTTTCATGGTTGTCCTCGTCACATAGATGATGTCGAATTCTGTGAGTAGTATCTGCCATTTCTCCAATCTCCCTATGGGCATAGGCTTCTGGAAAATATACTTCAGCGGGTCCAAGCGTGAAATGAGATAAGTAGTATATGATGCCAGATAATGCTTCAATTTCTGGGCCACCCAAGTTAGGGCGCAACATGTCCTCTCGAGTTGAGTGTACTTAACCTCATAGCCTGTTACTTCTTTCTGAGATAATAGATAGCTTGCTCCTTCCTTCCTGTAATGTCGTGTTGCCCCAGTACACAATCAAACGAATTCTCCAGGATCGTTAGATAAAGAATTAACGGTCTCCCCGGCTCAGGTGGAACCAACACAGGTGGACTTGATAAATATCCTTTGATTTGGTCAAATGCCTCCTCACATTCTGCCGTCCATTCTACCGCAGCATCTTTCTTCAGTAGCCGAAAAATGGGTTCACAAGTTGCCGTGAGTTGAGCAATAAACCTGCTGATATAATTCAACCTTCCCAACAGACTCATTACTTCTGTCTTGTTCTTCGGCGGTGGCAAATATTGGATGGATTTGATCTTTAACGGGTCCAACTCAATGCCTCGCTGACTGACGATGAATCCCAACCACTTTCCAGATGGAACACCAAATGCATATTTGGCTGGGTTGAGCTTAATATCGTACCTTCGAAGTCTTTGGAAAAACTTCCTCAGGTCTGCTACGTGGTCTTCCTGATGCTTGGATTTTATGATCACATCGTCCACGTATACCTCAATCTCTTTGTGTATCATGTCATGAAACACAGTAGTCATTGCTCTCATGTATGTTGCCCCAACGTTCTTCAAACCAAATGGCATTACCCGGTAGCAATAAGTCCCCCACGGCATAATGAAAGCCGTTTTTTCCGCATCTTCTTCATCCATCAAAATCTGATGATACCCAGCGTAACAATCCACAAAAGACCCTATCTCACATCCGGCACAATTATCGATCAAAATATGGATGTTGGGTAATGGAAAGTTATCCTTTGGGCTTGCCCTGTTTAGATTGCGGTAATCGACACACACCCTGATCTTCCCATCTTTCTCCGGCAAAGGCACCACATTAGCCAACCAATCAGGATATTGAGTGACCCGAATAATATCCTTGGGTTATCTTGAAACCCCCAGTGCTTGTAGCTACTTGGTTACTTCCTCTTTAATCTTCACACTCATATCTGTTTTGAACTTCCTCAATTTCTGCTTGATGGGAGGGCATGCCGGGTCAGTGGGCAATTTATGAACCACTAAATCAGTGCTTAATCCCAGCATATCATCGTATGACCATGCAAAAATGTCTTTGAATTCAGTGAGTGCTTTGACTAGTTCCTCCCTTATATTTGGTTCAATGTGGATGCTTATTATAGTTTCCCTAATATCGTCTGCATCCCCTAAATTGATGGCTTCTGTGTCATTTAAGTTGGGCTTGGGTTTTTCTTCGAACTGGCTTAATTCTCTGTTTATCTCTTCAAAGGCTTCATCCTCATCGTATTCCGATTCGTCATCATAATCGACCTCTTGTACAATTAGTTCGGAATCAGATTGATCTTTTAGACTAGGTTGAAGATCCGTTGTGCATGCCATGTCATTAAGACCAGTATAAAGAGAACTGTTCAGACAAAGAAAAAAAGAAAACAAAATTAAAAATAAAAATAAAAATAAGGAATGAAGAAGAAACTTTTTATTTTATTGAACTATGGGATAACAAGGTTTCACACTTTGATGAACACAAAAAAAATAAAAAGAAATCTGGATTACAACCCTGGAATAATCCAGAAAACATGAAGGAAAATCAGAGCCAACTACCAGGACTCCCTCCGAGTAGGAAGAGGAGTAGCTGTCCAATTGTTGACATTAGCCCTAGGCCCCACAAACTGTATGTCTGCCTTACTGGAACCTTCTCCGACTTCTATCATGTTGACATCGACGAATAACCTTTCAAAGCCTTCATTCAAATCTCCATCTGGCCCGATCAGTGGTCCGAGAACCTTCGGGACCGACAACTCTCTGATACCTGCTCCGACAAATGATCTAGATAGGCGCGGGATTGGTTTAGGAAGGACCCAGACTCTTTTCTTCAACTTGCGGTCCCGCTTTACATCTGCTGTCGTAGGCTTGAATCCCAGCCCAAAAGTATCCAGGTTCTTGGGCAAAGAAACTGGCTCGACAATACCCTGCAGATCAACCCCCAAACCTTTTCCTGGTACAAACCCGCTGTTTAACATCTCCGAGGCTATCATGAAGGTCGCAGCTGCGATTCTGGGAAGTGGAAGGCCCCCGCCCTCAGGAATTTTGTCTACTAAGACTGCGTCAAAAACCTGATAAACCCATGGGCCTTTGTCATCGTCGGTTTCTATGAAGGGCACAATGGCATCACTAACGGCATGTGTACCGTTATCCCCGTGTACGACAACCTCTTGTCTATCCCATTCAAATTTGACCATCTGATGCAGTGTAGAGGGCACTGCTTTGGCTGCGTGGATCCAATGTCTCCCTAACAGAAGATTATATGACACCGCCACGTCTATCACTTGAAATTCCATGGTAAACTAGACCGGGCCAATTGTCAATTCCAGTATGATATCACCCACTGTGTCAGTACCGCCCCCATCAAAACCTCGGATGCAGACGTTGTTCTTGTGAATCCTATCATCATCAACCTTCAGTTTGTTCAGAGTGGCCAAAGGAAAGATATTGGCATTGGACCCATTATCAATCAGTACTCGAGTGACCACCGAGTCTTCGCATTTCACAGTCAGGTAGAGTGCTATGTTATGTTCTGTACCCTCTACTAGCAACTCATCGTCAGAAAATGTCACTCGATTTACCTCGAAGATTTTGTGCACTATTTTCTCCAAATGGTTCACTGAGAGCTTGTCCGGAACATGGGTTTCGTTCAGAATCTTCATTAATGCCCGACAATGATCGCTTGAATGGATCAACAAGGATAACAACGAAATCTGGGCCGGGGTCTTCCTCAACTGCTCTACAATGGAGTAATCCTGTGCCTTCATCTTCTTCAAAAACTCCTCTGCTTCTTCCTCCGTCACTGGCTTCTTTATTGTTACAGGATTGGCCCTTCTCAATTCTGCGGGAGCAAAACACCTTCCCGAACGAGTTAACCCCTCTTTTTCGCATACTTCTTCCACAACCTCCTTCCCCTTATGCATCACCGTCACTTGACTGTAGCTCTATGGCACAACTTTCTCACTTGTTATCGACAACTGCATTACTGGCCTGTTAACAACTGGTTCCACACGGGCCGCCTTCACAACTAACATTGGTGTGCATGGTACTCCCTGCAGCACTACCTTGACCGGCTCTGGCTTTTTCGCAACAACAGACGCACCTTTCCCTATTACCACAACTGGCTTGTCATCTACCCTTCCTAACTATACCACTGCCTTTCCACTGGTTGGCCTTTCGTTTGAACTGGCACGAATCATCATTACTGTTTGTGAGGGTTTCTTGGGCTCCCCTCCTTCGTGCATTAGTTCGATCATGTGAGCCTCATGGTGCACCGGCAACGGGTTCTCATTGATGTTGGGTGCCTCTGGTGCCTGAACCTCGATCCTATTTGTGTCAATAAGATCTTGTACGGCAGTCTTCAACTTCCAACACTTCTCAGTATCATGCCTGGGATCCCCCGAATAATATTCATAGCTTACCAAGTGGTCCAGATATTTGGGAAGGGGATTTGGCAATTTAGGCTCAACAGGACTCAATAGGCCTAATTGCCTCAATTTGTGGAACAGAGTAGTATAGGTTTCTCCCAACGGAGTGAATGTTCTCTGCCTGTGCACCCTTTCATTCCTGAAAGCCTGATTTTCGCAGAAGCCTGGCCCTGAAGGATTCCTATAAGCCCTTGGTGGTGGATATGTGCTTTGCGGAGGTGGGTATGTGTTTTGTGGAGGTGGATATGTATTCTGGGGAAACGGTGCACGCCATTGCGGGCGAGCCGGAGGCTGGGTGTAAGTTTGGGCGTGATGGACGGAGAAATGTGTCTCTTGTGGTGGATAATAGGGTTGTGGAGGGTTATATGGAGTGTGTGGATAATTTGGGTAATGGGGTCTGGGTTAGTAGCGAGGGGAAGGACCTCTGGATCTAGACCAAGTACCTGTTTCGACTGTTGCGACCTCCTCTCTCTTCTTTTTCCCTAGCGCACCTCCCGTGACGCTTTGGATAGCCTGAGTTGTGGCCTTGATTGCTGAATAACTCATTATATTGTTGGACCTGAGTCCTTCTTCAACCATTCTGCCCATTTTTACTACTTCGTTGAAACATTTACCAACTGACGTCACCAGGTGACCAAAGTAAGTTGGCTCCAATTTTTGTAAGAAGTAGTCCACCATTTCTCCTACCCTCATTGGTGGATCGACTCTTGCTGCTTGTTCTCTCCAACGAAATCCGAATTCCCTGAAGCTCTCTCTAGGCCTTTTCTCAAGTTTCAACAGTGTGACACGGTCAGGGACGATCTCAAGGTTATACTGGAAGTGACCTGCAAATGCTTGTGCTAGATCGTCCCAGGTATACCACCTGCTAGGATCCTGCCTTGTGTACCATTCCAGTGCGGACCCGCTTAAACTTTGACCAAAATAAGCTATCAGCAGCTCATCCTTTCCACCTGCCCCTCTTATCTTACTACAGAAACCTCGTAGATGTGCCATAGGATCACCATGTACCTTATATAGATCAAACTTTGGCATCTTAAAACCTGCCGGCAATTGAACATCGGGGAAGGGACACAGATCTTTGTAGGCCACGCTAACTTGGCTGCCAAATCCATGCATATTCTTGAAGGACTGCTCCAGGCTTTTCACTTTACGAAGCACTTCGTCCTGCTCCGGATTCTTAGCTGGCCTCTTAGTTTCCGCCGGGAGCTGAAGGTGAGGGGTGTAAGTGTATGGCTCGGGTGCTTTGAAGGTGAGTTCGGGAAGATAGTATTGGTTGTCATGAACCTAAAACACTGGTTCATCGGATGATTTTTGCAATGTGGTGGGTGGAGGTGCCACAAAAACAGGAACAGTTGGTGGAGGAGGGTTTTGTTTGGATGGTGGAGCTTGGGGATTATAGGAAGTTTCTCCCTAATAGTATTGGGCAATGGGGAAGCTCGTTGATGGACCAGTGGAAGGGCGTTCCGGAGTCCGAGCCGGTGAGAGGGTAGGAGTAGGGGGAAGTATTGGTGATGTTTGTCCCTTAGCCCAGGCTAAGTGCATCCCAGCTATCTCTTGTCTCAACCTGTCTACTTCCTCCTTCATCATTTGCATCTCTGTCTTTTCCTCCTCAACACTTTTGTCCGAACCAGACATACTTTTCGGAATGGGCCCTTTAGATCTTGTGTGGTAATGGTAATCTGCCAGAACGTTCTAACGAGCTAACTGTTTCGAAATCTCTCTCTGGATAAACAACAAACTTGTTAGCGTTAGAGTTTAACACATATTGCAATTTCACGTTAGGGATGCAATGTTCCTAAGCAGTATAACCATTTCTATCATGTCTTTGTTCTGACTGCATGCGTCATCCCGAATTCTTTTAAGTGACTCCAGACTTTCCCTTTTTAGTGGTGGTTGAATCTTATGTGGATTGCCTACGTATCATGTCTCCGCATGAATCAGACCGTGTGTAGTTCTGACACAAGTGCAGAAAATAAAGACACCATTTTTTGGATTTTTCAACCTTTACTAGCAAAATGTTTTATTATAAGACAAAACATTTTTGAAAGGAAATTGACAAACTTGATAAAGACTACAGACTTTTATGCCAAAAAGGGCAATACAAACTCCGACGGACAACAGACTCTGAAGACAAGGAAAATACAGACTCAAACTATGAATGTTTCAGAGTTTTGAATTATGGCGCCAGTGGGGCGTCGTTCAGCCTCGCCGCGGGCTTTGGTGCAAGGCCCCTTTGTAGATCTTTCAAATCTTCCATGATCTGGTGGACATAATCATTATTGAAGCAAAGAAGGTGGTACGGGACATATCCTCACAAGCTAGGCACTTTATGGTGATGTAGTGCCCGATATCGTCGATTCTTCCCTTGATTCTGTCCCTTTTCATAAGCAATCGCTCTATTTGTTGATTCCGCGTTCCCAGCATTTGCGCGTTGCAAAGGAGTTGATCCTGAAACTCATTCATTTGTTTCTCCATTCGGGCCAGTAGATCATAGTAGCGCTTCCTATATGCTCTGGAATCTCGGGCTTGTCTGAAGATCCGCTCTTCGAGAGTGGATATTGTTTCTCTCAATAGAGCGATGCTCCTTTCGTAGTCCCTATTCATTTGTTGCATAGACCGTGCTCGCTCTTCTGCCTTCTTTATCCATTTCACCTGGATTCTCGCTAGACCAGCTTTAGATTTTTCCAGGTCTTCTTGATACTCGAGGACTTTCTTCTTCAGACCGTTTATGAGCTTTTCATCAGCCCGGCTTCTCTTCGGGTTTCTGGTAGATATTTTCATTTCCCGGATTTGAGTTTTGAGGACCTCGTTTCCCCGAGCTATTTTGTTCTTCTCTCCTTCATCGGCAGCAACTTGCACCTTGTTCTCAAATTTCAGATCCTTAATCTGTTGTTTCAGCTTGCCTATTTCGGCCCGGTATTCGCGCTTTTTGGCAAACCAGTCTCACGGTTCTTGTGACGCCTCAACGAACTTTTGAATGTGAGGTTTTTTAGTTGGCCGTTCTGGCTCATCCCTTACAACGTCTCTCATCCTGTACCAGGTGATATAAGCAGGTGAAACTTTGCCTCTGGATAGGTCGTGCACTCGAGTGTTTACCGTTAAATACTGGCATTCATTCCATATAGAACGAATAGTTTTTTCATGAAATTGGCCATTGGTGCTAACCTCGATTGCATAAACGCTGAGATCTTCATCTGGGTGTATCACCTGACACCTCCCTAACTGTCTCATCACCCGGTAAGGTGCATAAGGCTGAATGCCTTGGAGTCCCATTAAGAGGAAGTAAGTACTCATGGCGGGCATGTACACAATTTCTTCAACAGGAAGCCAACCCAATGTCCACCTTATTTGTGCTGCAGTGATGGTGCGAAGGCAAGATACCCAGTCTTCAAACCCTTCTGGCAATTTGAGCCCTGAAACCCTCGTGTTATATCCTTCAATGCAACCTTCGTTTATAGATCTATAGCTCATATACTGAGGATGATGACACAAGTGCTCGATCATCCACATCTGCAATAACAAATTGCATCCTTCGAAAAAATCTGCCCCGACTTTACAGGCTGTGAGAGCTCGGTATATCTCAGACACTATCATAGGGGCAAGCGTGCTTTTGTTGTTGGTAATTAGGACCTTGACGACTCCAGCCACCTTCAAATCAATATTTCTGTCTTTCTAAGGAAACACCACAATGCCCAAAAATGCTACCATGAAGGCGAACCGCCTATGTTCATCCCATTTTGTCCGATTCCCTCTGCTGCAAATCCCGCTTTCCAGATCATCGAACCCTCCTATATGCCCATACCTCTGGTATATGAACTGCAGAGTAGAAAAACCCCTATCCAATTCAGAGTACGGGACTCCCTTGCTTATCTTCAGCAGATCCATGAACTTGTGCGAATTGACGGCTCTTGGAGCAATCAGATATTTGTGCCTTAGCCCCTCAGTAATGTCCATATAACCTGCTACCTCTTCTAAAGTTGGGGTGAGTTCAAAATCCGAGAAGTGGAATACGTTGTGGGTCGGGTCCCAAAATGTAACCAAAGCCTTTATGATGTCACATCTGGGTCTGACGTTCAACAAACTAGCGAGACCTCCCAGATGTAGTTTGATCTTATCTCGCTCTGACTTTTCCAAATCCTCCCACCACAAGCGTAACTCCAAAGGGATCTTGCTCCTAACTGTTACCGGCAAACTTGGACCCGGGCTCATTCTGTATGTTTGTTTGGGGTGATTAACACTCATTGGACTCAAAGAAAGAATAAACTAAAATTGACACACATTTAAATAAAACTGCGGTCATGTCAATACGGCCTTTCAGCACTTCGAAGAAGATTTAAAGGCTGTGTTTTACCAACCGGACAAAACCTTGAAAATGACCAAAAGTGGCTATTTTCGCAAAAATAGCTTTCCGGCTTCTTTTTAGGGACATTCGGGTATTTTTTACAAGAATGGAATCACCCGATTTATTTATGACGAAAGATTAAAAATTTTGACATTTTTTGGCTATTTTTGCAAAAGGGGAGGTTGGACCCGATGAGGGCTGCCTACGTATCTCACATCCTGTGAGAATCAAACCGGCGTAGTTCGGGCCACGACAATAAACTAATTCTGACAACAAGATTTGTTTAAACAAATTACACTAAAAAAATATTTTTTTTTCACAAAATTTTTGGCAGAGTTCGCCGGTAACTCAGAATTATCTCTCTACATTGCTATTTTCTTTTTATCTTTTTTTTTCAATATTCCAGTATTTTCAGAAGTCGGTCAGCATGCAAGTCTGTAGCAAATAAATGCGTAAAACAAACAAGATGCAGCAGGATGGTCTTTTCATTTCAGGTTGCTTGTCCTAGACGGACCCAACCCCTGTGTTGAGTCCCCTAAGTTAAGTGCACATGATGCAAATAAGCGTTCCTACTAGGGATCCGGCATGAGGTTTTGTTATACTAGGTTTATCCTGGGTGTTTGTTCTAGACCTAGCTTATTCGAGCGGACAACTCGAGCCGAGGATGGGAACTGTGTACCGGTAACCAAAAGATCATCCAGTTTTGCAACTCCTCCGAATCCTCGTTCTATTTTGGGATATGACACTAACAGAAAGAAGTCACGACCAGCGTGCACTCCTCAAGAGAGAGAAAAGAGGGATTTCGTAGCAGTTTATATATACAGTTCAGATAATATCAAAGCGGTAAAAGCAACATTTTAGCACATTAGGACAAAACATGTAATAAAATCAGATGATAAATAAAGCCAAATATAACAATTCATCTAAGCTCGAATTCTGAACCTTGAACCAGAGATTCTGGGTTAGCTTCCCCAGCAGAGTCGCCAGAGCTGTCACACCTCCTTTTTCACCTACACCTCTGTAAGGGTATAAGGGAGTTTTTCCAATTAAAGGACAATCGAAACGGGATTTATATTAAGAAATTCATAGTCGCCACTTGGGAGATTTGTGGTGTCCCAAGTCACCGGTTGAATCCCGAATCGAGGAAAAGAATGACTCCGTTTAACAATCTGTGCACCAGAAATCCGGATAAGGAATTCTGTTAACCCGGGAGAAGGTGTTAGGCATTCCCGAATTCCGTGGTTCTAGCACGGTCGCTCAACTGTCATATTCGGCTTATATATCTGATTTTTGATACATGTTGAATCTATGTGCAAATTTTAACAGTGTACCACTTTTATTATTATTATTTTTTACCGAGAATTTGTAACATCGTGAAAATACATCTTGAACCACGTTACATCAATGCACCCGTGGTTATTGGCATATTTCAACTCTGTTGAGATTTGGATTTGGGTCACATAAATGTGCACCCGAGTTTAAGAAGATAACATTATTAAATACGCGCCTAAAGCGACTAGCGTAAGGCCGTGAAATTTTGATAAACGGCCCATCCTGAAGTCTAAGTAACTTTACCAACACGTATAGAGGACCCCGCAGCTTGTGTATTTTTGTTTGTCGAGGCTCGTATCATTCATTATTTTTAAAAGGAATTTGCAACGTCGTGGAAATGCATCTCGAACCACATAACAATCAATGTACCCGTGATTAGCGACATATTTCGACTTTGTTGAGATTTGAATTTGGGTCATATAAATGTGCACTCAAATTTACGAAAATAACTTTATTAAAATATTGCCCTTAAAAGCCACTACGTATTTTTAACTTTGCGAGGCCATGAAAAATTCACTAAATGGCACACCTCGATTTTTAAAGGATTAAATTTAATTATGTGAGGGCCATAATTGTTGGCTTGGCTAATATGGCACATCTCAAACCAATCGCAAGAGCCTAATTAATTAAGGAGGGCTTAAAGGAATTCTAATTATTTTAGGCTAATGTTCAAGCTAACTTAATAACTATTGGGCTTGTGTTAAATTGAAGCTAAGCGTTCAGCTGAAATGGCATTGGGCTGGCAGCTGGCCCAAATGAGTTGCAAGGCTATACATTCCTTGTTTCACAATGGCCTTATGGCTTAAACAATTATTGAAACGGCTCATTAACAGAATAATTCAGAACCAAAATCAGCGCAACCAAACAAATATTATATGACATCATTCAAAATCTCAAGTTCGTTCGCCTCTGTTTTCGTCGCTTATTAGACATGAGCTTTTTTTTTAACAATAACCAACTAGTATTTAAGCATAAAGAAGTGGGTTGTTATATTTCCTTTTTAATGAATTTTGTTGCCCGGACTTCTGGAAAGAACATGGTATAGAAATAGAAGCAATAGATTGTACCCTTTGTCAATTAGCAGTAAGCAATAAATCACAAACATATTTCAATCAGTCACCAAGGTGGAGCCATAATAGGAATCAAACTTCCAACTAATCAAGAAGGTTAACAAAACCTTATAACAATTGAGTTCTACCTTAAGATCACCAACAAACAGATACGCTAAACAATGGCTGAATACGTTCTAATGCCAACAATTACAAAATCATTCTTTAAGTAAACTCACTCCTAAAATACTGGTGCAGCAGTTATAACCACAAACTCTAGCTCAAATCATGTTTAGGTAAGGCGCACTGACAACCTAGCAGCTCAAAGTTGTAAACTAATAGCATGTCAACATGAACATAGCAGTTCAAATTTGTAAATTAAAAGCATGTCAACATGAACATAGCAGTTTAGTTAGCTCTTAATTACAATCTGTATGTCTCCACTGTTCACATAATACAAAACACATAACCAATATTGACTAGGTATAACTGACTAACAATTCATCCAACAACAGACAGCCTACTACTAAACCCAAATCTGTGAATATTTCCATTTTTTGTGAGCTTCAAGGAACTACATCAAGGGAGTTCGAAATATGCACCTGGTATTGACAATACAAGAAGAAGAAGAAGAAGAAGAAGAAGAAGAAGAGAGTCAGCAGCAGCAGTAGTAGCAAACAGAAGTGGCAACAGCAGTACAGCAACAAATAACCAGCAACTATAAACTTCCCCAAGTATAGAGCAGAAGTAAAAGGAAGAAAGTTCTAGCTATTTCAGATCCTAAACCACGCAATAAAAGGATAGCTATTCTTTTTCAACTTTTTTTAGCTTTCAGAATTCAATTCCCGTCCTCCTCTACAGACCTCTCTCTGCCCTCTATACAGACCTGCCCTCCTTTCCAACTTACTGCCCGACCCCTTTCTTCCAGTAAAAATCTGAATTTTTTCATTTTAAATCCCACTAAGGAAAACTTTTCCTTATTTTCAGCCCCCATTCCCTTTTGTTCCCCATTACCATATTAATTTAAAGACACTAATATCCCACTAATAAAAACACTAACATTAAAATATTATCCTAACTATTTCATTCCCAAATCACCCCTGAAATCCCTTAATATTACTACCCCTAATACAATTATTCAACTGTATTAAAACTTTTAATTCTGAAATCTGTTCAAACTAACAAAGATTTAAAAACTAAATCTGACTAACAACTATAACCAAACTTATTGACAGCTAAATGACTAAGGTTGAATTCCAATTGAAACAAATGAACTAAATTTAAACAACCACAAAAAACTCGGCAGAATCATTTAAACTGAAATTGAAAATTGAATCAAAATGCACATGAATGCAGGTTCATTGTCAGCCTATTTACAATGCCCTGAAGCTAAGTGTCCACAGATCAAGCATACACAACAACCATTTGACGAGCTTATTGATTTACAAACAAGAACGAACTAATCGACGAAACTATTTATAACCTATGTTATTAATCGACAGAACATAAACTGATGGAGAAGAGAGAAAATAACGGACAATAGACGAATTACGATGAACCTAATTTAGGTAAACCAAGAGTTGATTGAACTACTCAAACAACATTGGAATATTTAATCTAACCAAAATCAGAAAAAGAAACAGAATATACATACTGGATTAACTTAAACTAAATGTCACGACCCAAACTGAAGGGCCATGACTAGCACCCGACCACACTTGCCGAGCACCAACGTACATTTCATCTAACCTTCATTATTATCTTTTAAGGCTGACGAGATCAATATAAATGGTAGACCTAGATCATGGACAACCAGCAATAAAATATGACGGCATGAACATACATAGCAGGGGATGACCAGACAATCAAGAAACTACATATAAGGTATGAGCTACCACGCTACCATGAAAGACTATATAACAAAAACCAGCCGACAAGGCATACCAAACTATACATGAGTCGACACTTGTCTATGAGCCTCTAAATGAACATAAGTGCTGCAACATAGCCGGAACAGGGCCCCGACATACCCATAATGTCTATAACAAAAATGCATACCAAGACCAAGGCAAGTCCGGAGAAGGGATCTCGCCAATCACCGCTGAACTGGACAGCCTACTGTGGTGGGGGAGCTGCACCTGCCTGTCTATCAGGACCTGCAGCACGACATGCAGCGTCCACAAATAAAAGGACGTCAGTACGAATAAAGTACTGAGTATGTAAGGCAAGGAACCATAAATACGATCAGTAATGTAAGCAAGGATAGAGAATATACAACCTGTAACATCTTAGTACCTCTGAGGGCTACTTACATGAAATGCATGATACATATGTATAAATACATAAACCTTTAAAGCATTCGCCTCTGTGGGCATCATCATCATCATATCGTACCCGGCCATAATAGGCTCGGTAGAATCGTACCCGGCCACGTGGAGCTCGGTAAAACCCAACTGATCAGTGGTTGCACAATAGGTGCCGTACCCGGCCAACTATAGCGTGGCTCGGTAGAGTAAAATAGATACATATATATAATGCATGCTCGACTCATGGAATCACATTCTAAACCTTTCGGAGTGACGTAAGGTCGGTATCCTCTGTACACGTTATTAGGACTAACTCTTCACTATGAACCTTATAAGAATCAGGAAGTACCAACAACATTGATAACATAAGACTAAGAGAAGCAACATTAACATCAATCGTTCCATAAGAGGGAAAACAATGTAAGTACTGCTAGCTTCTAAGAGTAGAGTATCTTGGAAGCTCGTTCATTACATTATGTACAATCGGAGTCGTGCAAAAGAAGGAAAGGGATAGCCTCACATACCTTGTATATACTGCCCCAATATCAAGCTATGCAATTGTCAAAACTCCTTAGTCTACAATAAGAGAAACGATACTATCGTTATCATTTAAGCGTCATAACTATTATGTATCGACCACAACCTATTTTACGATGAAACGGACAACACCTCCCCTATATATATGACCTCACACCATTCAAAACAGTCACCAAACAGCCCAAACAACATCAATAATAAACATATTGAGCCTCCCAAAATAGTCCACACATAGCCTAATCACTCCATACATACGACGACCACCGTAGTCGTGTCAAACAACCTGGAAATGTTACGAATAACTATCAGCCCATAACCCTACATATATATGGTGTTTCTCCACACCCTTCCTCCTCCAAAACTCCACAAGATAGTAGTAAAATACGCAGCCCAACAACAACGCAAAACAGTCCACAAAACAATAACATTACTACCAAGCCTTTCGATATATATCTCACAAGTTCTAGCTTCAATGGCTTAGCCGCAACTTGGATAATCTTAAATACATATAGAGTAAGAGGTTCCTTACCTTTATACAGAAAGAACAACTCCAATTTGACCTTAAATTTCCATGAAATATCCCTCCAATGCTGCCACAACAACAAAAAAGCGAAACTAGCGATCAATTAGTGTTTTTCGGCACTAGAATCACTTTAGAAGGCTTGAAATCACCTAGGATTGATATTAAGAACATGAGGGAGTATTTACAGAACATAAACCCTTTAAAACAACCTCCCACACGAGCTGGAACGACACAAAAATGAGCAACAACAAGAAGAACAAGAGACTTACTAGCGCCACAGAATTCTCGACACTTGATTTGTGTTGTTTGCCCTTTTTGGGTCTTGAATCTTGAGAGAACCTTGAGAGGATGTTCCTAGGGTTCTAAGGTCTGAAAATAGTGAGAAGAAATGACTTAAAATGGGTTGGAGGCATCCTATATAGGTCCAAATATCTTAAACCGACTTAGTGGGCCCCATAGAGAGGTGCTTGGCGCAGTCTCGCGAAAACGCGAATATCTCTCTACTATGAGATCGTATCGATGAACGGTTTAATGCGTTGGAAACTAGACTCATAGATATTTAATTTTGTTGGTAGATCACCCTGTAATTCCTTGTAAATTATGAGAAAAGATTAGAAACATTTGACCTAATGTTTAAGTAAAATTATGAACCTAAGTTGCAACAACTTTTGTCGACTTTTGTTTCATAACTCGTTTGACTTCAAGACTTATGATACGGATATTATATGATTAAAATACCTTAATAAATGACCTCTTGAGTGTATTAAGCACCGCTAGATTACCTGAAAATACGAGTTACAACATCCTTGATTCGTTTAACTTCTAATACTGGTTAATCACCCTTATACACTCTTGTATCACTTAAGACCAATAGGATTGACTTCTTATCATCTCAAAGATAATTCCTTCTTGGATTTATGTTAACTAATATATGGCATGAACTAACACATGTGGATATGGGTTGTAACACCCTCCCCCCCTTAGGAACATTCGTCCTCGAATGTAAGGGTTTATGGGGAGTTTAAATCATCGTGGATTCCAATGGAAATTTCCGATCAATTTTCCCCTATAAAATGGTCACTAGCAAAACTTGCAAGTAATTAAGCCCAACATATGGCTTCACAAGGCTACACAAAGCATTATGCGTATTTACATTATCTACATATCACCATTTTGTATTAAGGAGGAGTATTCTCAAATTATTGCTTACCTCATAGAGCCGTTTCACCTTCCAATGTATCCTGTCTTCCACCAGCATCCTTGTTATCTTCATTCTGGAATAAGTAAGGGTATTTAGACTTCATCTCCTCTTCTGCTTCCCATGTCATTTCTTCCATATTTTTGTTCCTCCACAATACTTTGACGGAAGCTACATCTTTTGTTCTCAGCTTGCGGACTTGCCGATCTAATATCGCCACTGGCACTTCTTCATATGATAGGTCCTCTGTAACTTGTACATCTTTGATAGGGATGACTCGAGAAGGGTCTCCAATACATTTTCTCAACATAGATACATGGAATACCGGGTGGACAAATTCCAATTCGGATGGCAATTCTAACTCATAAGCAACCTGTCCAATCCGTCGAAGAATTTTATACGGCCCGATATACCTTGGACTCAGCTTACCTTTCTTCCCAAAACGCATAATACCCTTCATTGGTGAGATCCTCAGGAAAACCCAATCACCAACCTCAAACTCTAGATCACGACGTCGGACATCAGAATAAGATTTTTGCCTGCTTTGTGCCGTCCTCAATCGCTCTTGTATCACTTTCACCTTCTCAATAGCTTGGTGAATCAAATCTGGCCCATATAATTCTGTTTCACCGACTTCGAACCATCCAACTGGTGATCTACATCTCCTCCCGTATAGTGCCTCGTATGGGGCCATTTTAATACTGGAATGGTAGCTATTGTTATAGGCGAATTCTATGAGTGGAAGATGATCATCCCAATTCCCCTTAAAATCTAGAACACATGCTCGTAGCATATCTTCCAGTGTCTGAATGGTACGTTCAGCCTGTCCGTCAGTCTGCGGATGAAATGCAGTGCTGAGATTTACCTGTGTGCCTAAACCCTTCTGGAAAGACCTCCAAAAGTTAGCCGTAAATTGAGCTCCTCGGTCTGATATAATAGATATGGGCACACCATGAAGCCTAACAATCTCCTTGATATACAACTTTGCATAATCTTCAGCCGTGTAAGTTGTCTTCACTGGCAGAAAATGGGCACATTTTGTAAGTCGATCAATTATCACCCAGATGGAGTCAAACTTATGATAAGAGCGAGGTAATCCAATAATGAAGTCCATATTAATCACCTCCCACTTCCAGGTCGGAATCTCTATATTTTGAAGCAATCCACCGGGTTTCTGATGTTCTATCTTTACTTGTTGACAATTGGGACACTGGGCTACAAATTCTGCAATAGACTTCTTCATATTATCCCACCAATACTGCTCCTTGACATCATGATACATCTTTGTCGAGCCGGGATGGATGGAATATCGGGATTGATGAATCTCATTCATAATCTTCTCTCGCAACCCTGCCACATTAGGCACACACAATCGGCTCTGGTATCTCAGTGCCCCATCTTTTCCGATCCCAAAAGCCATACTTTTACACTGTTGAATGCTTTCTCTTAATCGTACTAAGATAGGATCTTCATATTGTCGTGCTTTTACCTCGGCTACCAAAGATGATTCTGATGTATTCTGTACAGTAACACCTCCGTCATCAGAGTCTAACAATCTGATTCTCATATTGGCTAGCTGATGAAGCTCTTTAATCAACCCCCATCTACCTGCCTCAATATGTACTAAGCTTCCCATTGATTTACGGCTGAGAGCGTCTGCCACAACATTGGCTTTACCGGGATGATACAATATCTCGACGTCGTAGTCTTTCAATAATTCAAGCCACCTACGCTGCCTCAAATTCAACTCTTTCTGCTTGAAGATGTATTGTAAACTCTTGTGATCTGTGTAGATGTCAACATGGATGTCGTATAAGTAGTGCCGCCATATCTTCAAAGCATATATTACTGCATCCAATTCCAAATCATGGGTTGGATAATTCTTTTCATGTTTCTTCAATTGTCTTGATGCATAAGAAATCACATTCCCACGCTACATCAATATGCACCCCAAACCTATACCTGAGGCATCACAATATACCACATAACCTTCTGTTCCTTCAGGAAGAGTGAGCACTGGTGCAGATGTCAATCGATTCTTCATCTCCTAAAAACTACGTTCACAAGTGTCAGACCACTGGAATTAGGTAGCTTTCTGTGTTAACTTAGTCAATGGTGATGATATAGAGGAAAACCCTTCTACAAACCGCCTATAATATCCTGCTAGCCCTAGGAAGCTGCGAACTTCTGATGGTGTTGTAGGTCTCGGCCAATTCTTTACTGCATCGATCTTCTGAGTGTCGACACTAATACCCTCATCAGATATCACATGGCCAAGGAATGCTACTGAGTTTAGCCAGAATTCACATTTGGAGAGCTTAGCATATAACTTACGATCCTGAAGCGTCTGTAATACTATCCGCAAGTGGCCCGCATGTTCCGCCTCCGAACGAGAATACACTAGAATGTCATCAATGAATACAATCACGAACACATCAAGATAGGGCCTGAATATAGTATTCATGAGATCCATAAAAGCTGCTGGGGCATTTGTTAGCCCGAACGACATCACCAAGAACTCAAAGTGCCCATATCTTGTCCGGAAGGCCGTCTTTGGAATATCCTTCTCCCTAACCCTCACCTGATGATACCCTGAACGTAAATCAATCTTAGAGAAATACTTGGCACCCTGGAGTTGGTCAAACAGGTCATCAATTCTTGGAAGTGGATACTTGTTCTTTATAGTAGACTTATTCAACTGTCGATAGTCGATACACATCCGTAACGACCCGTCTTTCTTCCGCACGAATAGGACTGGTGCACCCCAAGGTGAAGTGCTAGGCCTAATAAAGCCCTTATCCAGCAAGTCCTTCAACTGCACCTTCAACTCTCGCAACTCTGCCGGGGCCATTCTGTATGGAGGAATAGAGATCGGTTGAGTGTCAGGCAACACATCAATGCTAAACTCAATCTCCCTTTCAGGAGGAAGGCCTGGGAGTTCATCTGGGAAAACATCTGGGAATTCGTTGACCACAGGGATTGATTGTAAAGTAGGCGGTTTCGCCTCCGCATCCCTAACGCGAACGAGATGATAAATGTAACCTTTTGAGATCATTTTCCTTGCCTTAAGATAGGAAATAAACCTACCTTTCGGTGTAGCAATGTTCCCTTTCCATTCAATGACGGGTTCACCCAGAAATTGGAACCTAACCATCTTCGTACGACAGTCAACATTTGCATAGCATGAGGCCAACCAGTCCATTCCCATTATCACATCAAAATCAACCATTTCTAACTCAAATAAATTTGCCGAGGTTTGACGACTACAAATCATCACAGTGCAACCTCTATATACCCTTCTAGCAATCACAGAATCTCCTATCGGAGTAGATACCGCGAGGGGTTTACTTATCAATTCAGGTTCAATGCCAAACTTATTAGCCACAAAGGGTGTAACATATGATAATGTAGATCCCGGATCAATCAGCGCATATACATCATAAGAAAACACAGATATAATACCTGTAACAACATCTGGAGACGACTCGAGATCCTGTCGACCTACTAGAGCATAGGTTCGATTTTGAGCACCACTCGAACTCGGCACTGCACCTCTACCCCTACCACGACCTGTCGACTGCTGAAAACCCCGTGCTGGAGGTCGAACTGATGAGGAAGAACCAGACACAGATCCAGTCGGCTGAGCCATACCATCACCTCCTCTATTAGGACAATCCCGCATCATATGGCCAGGCTGCCCGCACGAATAGCATGCATCAGAACCTCGACGACACAGTCCAAAGTGGGCCTTGCCGCACTGATCACAATGTGGTGTTGGGGGTCTCATCTGACTAGTATCCCTGTGATGTTGCGAGCCAGATGCCTGCGAACTCTGACCTGGACCAGAATAGAATCGATCATATCGAGGCCTCTGAAACTGTGGAGGAGCACTAGCTACAGGTGGCGCCGAACTCCTCGAAAACTGTGGCCTGATGCTGCCTCTGAAGTCATCAGAATACCCTGCAAATCTCGCCCTCTTATGCTGTCCCCTATCCTGCTCCCTAACTGCCCTCTGCTGGCGCTTACGATCCTCTAGGGTCTGGGCATAAGCTTGAATACGGGAAATATACATGCCCTCCACCAAGGAGGCTGTCGTACACTCATTTATCAGATGTGGTCCCAACCCATTCACGAACATATGCACCCTATCACTCATCTCGGCCACCATATGGGGAGCATACCTTGCCAAAGAATCAAACTGCATACTGTACTCTCGCACACTCATATTACCTTGTCTAAGGTTCAAGAACTTATCAGCTCTAGCTCGTCGTATCTCAACTGGCAAGTAGTGACGAAGAAAGGCCTCAGAAAATTCCTTCCACACAGCTGGAGGAGGGTTCGGACCCCTGGATCTCTCCCAACTATCATACCAGAGAACCGCTAAATCCCGTAGCCGATAAGAAGCCAACTCTACTGCCTCTGTATCACTAACATGCATAACCCGAAGTGTACGATGAACCTGGTCAATAAAAGTCTGTGGGTCCTCCTTGGGGTCTGATCCGGTAAACACTGGAGGGTCTAAATTAATAAAATCACGAACTCTTGTACTAACTGGTTTCTCAGCAGCACCTGTATTCTGCCTCTGAGCCTGAGCAGCTACCAAGCTAGTCAATAACTGCAAAGCACTCCGCATATCCTGGTCTGGAGTGCCAGACGGAGGAACTGGAGGCGCTGGGTGCCTTCTAATATCCTCTGGAGGAGATGGAGTAGATGAGGTATGAGAGGGCATCTCACTTTGAGCCTCACTTTGTCCTGCTCTAACTTGGGGCACCTGACTGGTACCCTCTCCCACTGCTGTATCAAGCCGTCTACTAATCGTTTGCTTCCTAGTCGAAGGCATCACTGAAAAAAACAAGGTGAATATTAGAGACGAACACTTACGACTCAACTCTACGCACGATCTAGATTCAGGAAGAAGGTAACAACCCTAGATGTCATGTAGCCTCCTGATTATAAATGTGGCGCGCTACACATCCATAATCAAGACTCTACTAGACACGGCTCATAGACAACCCCTAGGACAGACTTGCTCTGATACCAAGTTTGTCACGACCCAAACTGAAGGGCCATGACTAGCACCCGACCACACTTGCCGAGCACCAACGTACATTTCATCTAACCTTCATTATTATCTTTTAAGGCTGACGAGATCAATATAAATGGTAGACCTAGATCATGGACAACCAGCAATAAAATATGACGGCATGAACATACATAGCAGGGGATGACCAGACAATCAAGAAACTACATATAAGGTATGAGCTACCACGCTACCATGAAAGACTATATAACAAAAACCAGCCGACAAGGCATACCAAACTATACATGAGTCGACACTTGTCTATGAGCCTCTAAATGAACATAAGTGCTGCAACATAGCCGGAACAGGGCCCCGACATACCCATAATGTCTATAACAAAAATGCATACCAAGACCAAGGCAAGTTCGGAGAAGGGATCTCGCCAATCACCGCTGAACTGGACAGTCTACTGTGGTGGGGGAGCTGCACCTGCCTGTCTATCAGGACCTGCAGCACGACATGCAACGTCCACAAATAAAAGGACGTCAGTACGAATAAAGTACTGAGTATGTAAGGCAAGGAACCATAAATACGATCAGTAATGTAAGCAAGGATAGAGAATATACAACCTGTAACATCTTAGTACCTATGAGGGCTACTTACATGAAATGCATGATACATATGTATAAATACATAAACCTTTAAAGCATTCGCCTCTGTGGGCATCATCATCATCATATCGTACCCGACCATAATAGGCTCGGTAGAATCGTACCCGGCCACGTGGAGCTCGGTAAAACCCAACTGATCAGTGGTTGCACAATAGGTGCCGTACCCGGCCAACTATAGCGTGGCTCGGTAGAGTAAAATAGATACATATATATAATGCATGCTCGACTCATGGAATCACATTCTAAACCTTTCGGAGTGACGTAAGGTCGGTATCCTCTGTACACGTTATTAGGACTAACTCTTCACTATGAACCTTATAAGAATCAGGAAGTACCAACAACATTGATAACATAAGACTAAGAGAAGCAACATTAACATCAATCGTTCCATAAGAGGGAAAACAATGTAAGTACTGCTAGCTTCTAAGAGTAGAGTATCTTGGAAGATCGTTCATTACATTATGTACAATCGGAGTCGTGCAAAAGAAGGAAAGGGATAGCCTCACATACCTTGTATATACTGCCCCAATCTCAAGCTATGCAATTGTCAAAACTCCTTAGTCTACAATAAGAGAAACGATACTATCGTTATCATTTAAGCGTCATAACTATTATGTATCGACCACAACCTATTTTACGATGAAACGGACAGCACCTCCCCTATATATATGACCTCACACCATTCAAAACAGTCACCAAACAGCCCAAACAACATCAATAATAAACATATTGAGCCTCCCAAAATAGTCCACACATAGCCTAATCACTCCATACATACGACGACCACCGTAGTCGTGTCAAACAACCTGGAAATGTTACGAATAACTATCAGCCCATAACCCTACATATATATGGTGTTTCTCCACACCCTTCCTCCTCCAAAACTCCACAAGATAGTAGTAAAATACGCAGCCCAACAACAACGCAAAACAGTCCACAAAACAATAACATTACTACCAAGCCTTTCGATATATATCTCACAAGTTCTAGCTTCAATGGCTTAGCCGCAACTTGGATAATCTTAAATACATATAGAGTAAGAGGTTCCTTACCTTTATACAGAAAGAACAACTCCAATTTGACCTTAAATTTCCATGAAATATCCCTCCAATGCTGCCACAACAACAAAAAAACGAAACTAGCGATCAATTAGTGTTTTTCGGCACTAGAATCACTTTAGAAGGCTTGAAATCACCTAGGATTGATATTAAGAACATGAGGTAGTATTTACAGAACATAAACCCTTTAAAACAACCTCCCACACGAGCTGGAACGACACAAAAATGAGCAACAACAAGAAGAACAAGAGACTTACTAGCGCCACGGAATTCTCGACACTTGATTTGTGTTGTTTGCCCTTTTTGGGTCTTGAATCTTGAGAGAACCTTGAGAGGATGTTCCTAGGGTTCTAAGGTCTGAAAATAGTGAGAAGAAATGACTTAAACGGGTTGGAGGCATCCTATATAGGTCCAAATATCTTAAACCGACTTAGTGGGCCCCATAGAGAGGTGCTTGGCGCAGTCTCGCGAAAACGCGAATATCTCTCTACTAATAGATCATCGATGAACGGTTTAATGCGTTGGAAACTATACTCATAGATATTTAATTTTGTTGGTAGATCACCCCGTAATTCCTTGTAAATTATGAGAAAAGATTAGAAACATTTGACCTAATGTTTAAGTAAAATTATGAACCTAAGTTGCGACAACTTTTGTCGACTTTTGTTTCATAACTCGTTTGACTTCAAGACTTATGATACGGATATTATATGATTAAAATACCTTAATAAATGACCTCTTGATTGTATTAAGCACCGCTAGATTACCTGAAAATACGAGTTACAACATCCTTGATTCGTTTAACTTCTAATACTTGTTAATCACCCTTATACACTCTTGCATCACTTAAGACCAATAGGATTGACTTCTTATCATCTCAAAGATAATTCCTTCTTGGATTTATGTTAACTAATATATGGCATGAACTAACACATATGGATATGGGTTGTAACACTAAAAACCCTAAAGAAACGACTAATCACACAGACAAACAAACACATAGAAAAAGAAAAAGAATTTAAGAAGAACTCACTGTTCTTTTCTCGGATTTCAACCATATGCCCTTTCAAACTTGATTTCCAGTTAGTATTATACGTCTATTTCATCAAAAATAGACTTATAATACTAACCAGAAATCGTTCGACCCTGACAGCTTCGAAACAATCTCGAACTGTCGAGCCATAGATCCGCCATTCGATGAGTTTTTACTCGGATACGAGCCAATATGGTTAGGGATTAGTGACGAGGGAAGTCAGGTGGACGGTGGGTGTTGATTTGGGGGCGATTGGGTGAACTAAGGTTTTGGTCCGATTCTTCAGATGAATATTCGAGACGTTTGGTAATTATTCGCGGAGAAAGGGTTGTGGATTCATAGAGGGGAGGGTCTGGGGGTTCAGGGGTGTGTTTTTGGTGGTCACCGGCATCGTTGCCGCTGGATTTACGGAAGGGGAGGGGTGGCGGCTGCTAGGGTTCCTCGTCTCTGAAAGAGATGAGGTTTGGGAGAGAATGAGAGGGGGGGCTTGGTTTGGGGGGCAGGGTTCGTTTGGACAAATACTAAGGGTGAGGTTAAATCCAGGCTTCGATCAAACGAGATCAACGGCTTGGATTGTTTGATTGGTTTGAACGGTGTCGTTTGTTAAGGTTAGAGGCCAGATCGGGTTCAGGGGGAAACGGTTCAGGGTCGGGTTAAACGGGTAATGGGTTAAGTCCTGGCCGTTGGATGTGGTGAATGGACGGTTGAGATTGGTTGACGCTGAGACGACGTCATTTGAGTCGCCTCTGAGGTCTGAACTGAATGGACTAGGTATGGCATGAGTTTGGGCCGATTTGGGTTGGGTATTAGGTGTGTTTGATTTGGGCTTGAGGATTAGATTGGATTGGTCCAAGAATTCTTTTCCCTTTTCTTTTCTTCCTTTTTTCAAAATTTGAAATAAAACCTAATTAAATTATAAAAGACCTAAATTAGCTTGAAAATAGTAATTAACTTTAAATAATACCTATCACAAATAATTAAACACTAAATTAAAAGAAAATCACACAATTTGACAAAAATGCAAATAATATGTTATTTTTTGCGAATTTTTATTTTTGTAAAACACCTAATTATGGTGGGAATTAATATGGGCTGTTGGATTAAAAGGGGTGAAGGGCTAGGATTTAGTGTGGGAAGTGGGGCGGGTTACTGGGTCGTTTGGGGCGGGTCTCAGGCGGGTTAACAGGGAAAAAGGATGGGCTGCCCCCATTTTGGGCTCAAGCTTGGCCGAAATTGGGCCTCAAATTTGGACTATAACCCTTTAAATTCATCCATTAAGAAAGACTTAAACCTTTTCTTCTTAAAACATAACTCAATTCTAATTAACTAGGGTAAATTATATCACAATATGAAACCTTACATTTTTATATATATAATTTATATAAATTAATACATTAAAAATAAAAGTAGAGAAAAATACGAAAAAATCGTAGTAAAAATAAAAATAAAAATATATTGCAATAAAATACTAATGGCCTTAAGTTAAAAATAAGAAAATATATAATGAAACAATTTTTTATATTTTTTTAAATTTTTGTGCCTTTAAAAATAGAGTTAAAATTAATAATAAAGTGAAATCCTATAGAAATAAACCCAAATAAATATCCTAAAAATGCTAGGACTATTAAAGGTAATTCTAATGCGCGGGTCAAAAATTACATATTTTCAGATGCCCCTCTTTGACGGGAAACACGAAGTATTTTCAAACAAAGAACAACAAGACATGTTTTTGACCCGACCCTTATTTAGAGAGACAAAAACTAAAAGAAAAGAGAATGTGACCGAGCCCTGGTATCTGAGCTGCCTACATATCCTTGGCTATAAATGAATCAGGCCACGTGTAGTTCATAAGTGAGAAGGACGATGGAGTACCGAGGTGAAGAGTCGAGTGAAGCGCCGTCGAGGTTCCGATCCGCGGTTCCTGCCATTAAATTAAAAATAAAAGGAAAAATTACAGCAAAAGTAAAAGAAAAATACAAGATCCTATCTACTTCTTGTCTTGAATCTCTACTTGATCTTCAACATAAGACTGAAAAGTGGATCTTGTTCTTCAGGCGGGCTCCTGATGCTTCTTGAATTTGCGAATTGAAAGTAATTCTGAAATGAATTTCCTTGTTCTCCAGGTGGGCGCCTGCTTACCAAAAACTTGTATTGTATTCCCTCGTTATCCTGGTGGGTGCCTGATTGCCAAAAACTTGAATTGTATTCTCTTGTTATCCATGTGGGTGCCTGATTGACAAAACTTGAATTGTATTCCCCCGTTATCCAGGTGGGTGCCTGATTGACAAAAACTTGAATTGTATTCCCTCGTTATCCAGGTGGGCACCTGCCATTACAACAAAACAGACAAAACAAAAGAAATTTTTCTGCCCCAGTTTGGAATCTGGGCACATCTGTGAGTGTTAATCGAATCATATTACCTAAAAGAGATCTAAGAATTTAAAAGCTAAATCCCATCATCCAGGAGGGCCCTGAAAACTTCAAATTAAATCTCATCTTAAGAGCGACAACTTTAAAGCTAAATTATATTTACTAAAGGTAGAACTTTATGCTAAATTTTGTTATCTATGGAGGCCTTGAAATTTAACTAGGTCCCATTATCCAGGAGGGTCTTGAGCCATGCTCTCGTCTTGGTGGATTCTGAACATAATTTCTTGCCCCTGAGCCATGCCTTTTCATGGGAGGTCCCTGTGGATTAACAAATTTTCTTGCCCCTGTTTCAGACAAATAAAATTTTGTTAGATTGAAACGTGGTGGTTAGTTTGTGGCATCATTGCTGAGCGTCTGCTTCTGCCACTGTCATGCTTCATTCTGATCAGCTGTTTCGGGCCAACAAGGAGTTGTTTGACCTTTTGATTGGAACTGGACCACAACACCTCTGAATGACCTGAATCTCTCTCACTCACTTGTTGCATTGTGTTTTCATTCTGTAGTTGATACATCCTTGTATTTTTCAAAACTCAAGATTCAATTGATTGCCCGAACCTCAGTTATCATAATACTTCTTATTCTAAATCATATCAATTGTGATGTGCCTGGCCGAACTCCGCTTTGGGAAATTTAGAAGCTGGTAGTAGGCTTTGGAATCCTTTCCTGCTTGTTCAACAAGGGCTAACTCGAAAGAGACTCATAAAGATAGACTTAAAGAGCAAAATGAAATGAATTTTGTCAAAAGGAGCAAAGGAAAATTTTGAACACAGATGACTATGTGAAGAAGAATGGGAAAAAGAAGACTTATCTGAGTGAAGCGACTCCAATGATCATGACATGCATTTCGGATTGATCAGCCTAATCCTTCCAACCAATCATGTTTCAGTTCATGTCAGGTCTTCATACTTCGAATACTGGGCTCTCACTGATCCAAATTTTCTATAAAGTCACGAGCCTCATTCGACTTGCAGTGCCCCGAAGGGTTTTCACCGACAAGCCTCTCTCATTTGTTCATCTCTCAACTCACCATCGCCTTACGGTGCCCGTGAGGGTTTTCACCAATAAGACTCTCTCATTTTAAATTTTCACTCAGCATACCATCTTCCTACGGTGCCCGTGAGGATTTTCACCGATAAAACTCTCTCATTAAATTTTCTCTCTTGTGCCCATGAACAAAGTGTTACCCATGATGTAAGTCATACCTCTATCTTGCTTGACTTGGCATCCTCAAAGATTGATCGGAAGGTCTTTCTTTGGACCGTAATGTAGGTTTTGGACAAAGTTAGAAATAAAGGGTGGCATGAAGGCTCAAAATAATTTAAGATGAAAGGGGTCGAAATTATAATTTTTGGAATCAGATCTTTTCAAAACCAAAACTGCTGCCCCAGTTTCTTTAGGTTTGGGAAACTTTTTTTTTATGGGACCGAGCCGTGTAAGGCTGCCTACGTATGCTTAAAAGGAATCAAGTTCAAACGAAAGTTGTTTGTTTTTGTTGCTTTTCTTTTCTTCTTTTTTTTTTCTTTATTTATTTATTTTTGATTTTTTCTTCTTCTTTTCTTTTTCCTTCTTCTTTTCTTCTTTTTTTTTCATCTTCATTTTTTTTCATTTCATTTTTTTTCATTATCTAATTCTGCTCCCGATTCCAAAAGAGGGGTATGAAAGAAAATAAATAAGGATCAAAAGGGGTAACAAAGGATGAAAGTGTTTGGGTTGCGGAACAAAATGCCTTCGTCATTTCAACTTTGAACATGCCAAGTACAAAATGCGATTGAAAATAAGCAAAGAACTGATACATAGTACCTTTTGACTGCATCAGAATTGATAGAAATATCTACCCATTTGCCTTCTATGTCTGTTAAATACAAAACACCATTGGGAAACACTCTTGTCACAACGAATGGCCCCTGCCAATTTGGGGCGAATTTACCTTTAGCTTCCACCTGATGAGGAAGGATGCATTTCAATACCATCTAGCTCACTTCGAATTTTCGAGGACGCACCTTTTTGTTGTATACTCTTGCCATTCTCTTCTGATATAATTGGCCATGACATACTGAAGCCAATTTTTTCTCATCAATCAAATTCAACTGCTCTAGCCGGGTTTTGACCCACTCGTCATCATTAATTCAGCTTCTGCAACGATCCGAAGGGACGGAATCTCAACTTCTGCAGGTATAACTGCCTCAGTTCCATATACCAGCAAATAAGGAGTTGTACCTACTGAAGTGCGAATAGTAGTGCGATAACCCAGTAAGGCAAAAGGCAACTTTTCATGCCACTACCTAGAACCTTGAACCATCTTACGAAGTATCTTCTTTATGTTCTTGTTGGCATCCTCAACAGCTCCATTTGCCTTGGGGCGATACAGAGTGGAGTTCCTATGTGTGATCTTGAACTGTCGGCATACCTCTTTCATCAAATGACTGTTGAGATTAGCATCATTATTTGTGATGATCACCTTGTGAATTCCGAACCGACAAATGATATTCGAATGAACAAAATCTACCACTGCCTTCTTGGTCACGGACTTGAAAGTTACAACTTCGACCTACTTGGTAAAGTAATCAATGTCCACCAGAATAAACCTATGCTCGTTTGACGCTGCCGACTCAATCGGTCCAATGGCATCCATGCCCCAAGCAACAAAGGGCCAAGGTACAGATATTGTGTGTCACTCATATGGGGGAGAATGAATCAAATCATCGTGTACCTGGCATTGATGACATTTGCGAACAAAGTTGATGCAATATCGTTCCATGGTGAGCCAATAATAACCTGCTCGAAGTATCTTCTTTGCCAACATATACCCATTCATATGCGAACCGCAAACTCCAAAATGCACTTCGACCATGATAGTTGAAGTTTCTTTAGCATCCATGCACCTCAGCAGTCCCAAATCTGGAGTCCTCTTGTACAAGATTCCCCCACTTAAGAAAAATCCACTAGCCAAACGTCGAATGATTCTCTTTTGATCACCCGTGGCATGCACTGGATATACCCCCGACTTGATGTATTCCTTGATATCATGGAACCAAGGTTCGCCATCAATTTCTTCTTTAACCAATTTACAATAAGCATGTTGATCACGAACTTGGATATGCACAGGGTCGATATAAGCCTTGTACGGATGATGTAACATTGACGCCAGAATAGCCAAGGCATCGACAATCTCATTATGAACTCTAGGAATATGTCTGAATTCTACCGACCTGAATCGTTAACAAAGATTACGCAGACACTATCGGTACGGTATGAGCTTCAAGTCCCGAGTCTCCCATTCCCCTTGAATCTGGTGAACCAACAAGTCTGAGCCTCCTAGAACCAGTATTTCCTGGACTCCCATATCTATAGTTAACCTCAAACCCAGAATGCATGCTTCGTACTCAGCCATGTTGTTGGTGCAATAAAATCGAAGCTGGGCTGTTACAGGGTAGTGTTGCCCTGTTTCATAGATGAGTACAACCCCTATTCCGACACTCTTCATGTTAGCAGCTCCATCAAAAAAGAGTTTCCAACCTGGCCTTTTATCATGGTCCACCTCGTCAACATGCATCACTTCTTCATCAGGAAAATAAGTCTTCAGTGACTCATATTCTTCATCCACCGGGTTCTCAGCTAAGTGGCCAGCCAAGGCTTGGGCTTTCATCGCGGTCCAAGTCACATAGATGATGTCAAACTCTATGAGTAAAATTTGCCATTTTGCAAGTCTTCCTATGGGCATAGGCTTCTGAAAGATATACTTTAGATGATCCATGCGAGAAATGAGGTAAGTAGTGTAGGACGAAAGATAATGCTTCAACTTTTGTGCCACCCAAGTCAGGGCGCAACACGTCCTCTCAAGCAGAGTGTACTTAACCTCATAGGGAGTGACCTTCTTACTAAGATAATAGATTGCTTGCTCCTTCTTTCCCGTGATGTCAGGTTGACCCAATACACAGCCAAAAGAATTATCCAAGACTGTCAAATAGAGAATTAAAGGTCTTCTAGGCTCTGGTGGGACCAGCACAGGTGGGTTTGACAGGTACCTCTTAATCTTATCAAATGCTTCTTAACACTTGTCAGTCCACTTGACTGTAGCATTCTTTCTCAACAGCTTAAAGATGGGTTCACAGGTTGTCGTGAGCTGAGCAATGAACCTGCTGATGTAATTTAACCTTTCAAGCAAACTCATGACCTCTGTTTTGTTCTTTGGCGACGGTAACTCTTGGATGGCTTTGATCTTTGATGGATCTAACTAAATGTTGCATCTACTAACCACGAATCCCAGCATCTTCCCAGACGGGACACCAAATGCATATTTCGTTGGATTGAGCTTGAGGTTGTACCTGCGGAGCCTTTGGAAAAACTTCCTCAAGTCCTTGACATTGTCAGACTGCTTCTTTGACTTTATGATCACATCATCTACATAAACCTCAATCTCCTTGTGTATCATGTCATGAAATATGGTGGTCATCTCCCTCATGTAAGTTGCCCCAGCATTCTTCAGACCAAATGGCATTACCCGGTAGCAATATGTTCCCCATGGCGTGATGAATGTTGTCTTTTCTGCATCTTCCTCATCCATTAAGATCTGGTGATATCCCGTGTAACAATCCACAAAAAACACAATCTCATGATTAGCACAATTATCGATCAAAATGTGAATGTTCGACAATGGAAAATCATCTTTTGGGCTTGCTTTGTTAAGATCACGGTAATCAACACATACCCTGGTCTTACCATCCTTCTTTGGTACTGGCACAACATTGGCTAACCAAGTGGGATATCGAGTGTCCTGAATGACCTTTGCAATAAGCTGCTTTGTGATTTCTTCTTTGATCTTCACACTCATATCAGTCTTGAACTTTCGCAACTTTTGCTTGACAGGAGTGAATGCTGGATCAGTTGGCAATTTATGAACTACCAGATCAGTGCTCAGGCCCGGCATATCGTCATATGACCATGCAAAGACATCTTTGTACTCAAACAATGTTTTGATTATTTCCTCTTTAACTTGCGGTTCTAGATACACACTTATCTTGGTTTTCCTAATATTATCCCGGTCCCCTAAATTGATTGCTTCAGTTTCATTCAAATTAGGCTTTGGTTTTTCTTCAAAGTGTTTTAGCTCTTTACTGATTTCCTCAAATTCTTCTTCTTCGTCATATTTTGTTTCATCATCATACTCTACTTCTTGGATTATTATTTCAAAATTAGATTGGCTTTTAAGACTCAGCTGAAAATTCTTCATGCATGTCATGTCATTGCAACCAGCATAAAAAGAACTGTACAAAAGAAAGAAAACATAATAAAACATTATTAGGAATAACGGAAAACGGGAAATTGCATTTCATTGAAAATAAAAGGATAGAAGGGTTTGAACATCAAAATAAGCAAAAATAAAAAATCTGGATTACAACCCTGGAATAACCTAGATAACAAAAAGGAAAACAAAGCAAACTACCAAAACTCCTTCCTGGTGGGGAGAGGAGTAGCTTCCCAATTGCTAAGCTTCACGTTGGGCCCAACGAGCTGCACATCTGCCTTACTAGAACCTTCACCAACTTCAACCATATTGACCTCATCGAACAGACTTTGGAACCTCTTGATCAGTTCTTCACCAACATCGACCACAGGTTTTGGGATTGAGGAGGTTGGAGGTTTTTCGGCCCTTGGCTTGACAAAAGACTTAGAGATATGCGGGGCAGGCTTGGGGAGTGACCATACCTTCTATTTTAGATTTTTAACCCTTTTCACGTCCTTCTTTGTGGGCATGAATCCCAAACCAAATGTACCTGGATTCCCACTGGGGCGCACTGGATGCACAATACCCTGCAGAGATGAGCCCAGACCCTTGCCCGGCACAAAACTATTCTTCAACATTTCATTTGCTACCATGACAGACGCAGAGGATAGCTTAGGACCCAAAATGCATTTTTCTTCAAGAATCTTCTCAACAGACACTATTTTCAAAGTTTGACAGACCCAAGGTCCCTTATCATCTTCATCTTCGATAAACGAAACAATTGTGTCATTACAAGCTGATAACTCCTCATCATCGTGCACAACTATTTTCCTGCCTGTCCCATTCGAACTTCACCATTTGGTACAGAGAAGACGGGACTGCCTTAGCAGCATGTATCCAGGGCCTGCCCAACAACATATTGTAGGAGACAACCACTCTAACACTTGGAATTCTATGGTGAACTCAACTGGCCCTATCGACAATTCGAGCATTATATCTCCAATAGAATCTTTACCTCCCCCATTAAAGCCTCGAACACACACACTGTTCATGTGGATTCTTTCAGTGCCAAACTTCAATTTTTACAGAGTAGACAGGGGTCAAATATTTGCACTAGAGCCATTGTCAACCAAAACCCTTGAGACGATAGAATCTTCACACTTCACTGTGAGATAAAGAGCTCGGTTGTGTACTTTACCCTCCATAGGAAGTTCATCATCTGAGAAAGTGATCTTGTTTACTTAAAAGATCTTGCTAGCTATATTTTCCAAGTGGTTCACTATAATTTTGTCAGGAACATGTGCCTCATTTAAAATCTTCATCAAAACCTTGCGATGTTCATCTGAATGTATCAACAAAGACAAAAGAGAAATCTGGGCTGGTGTTTTCCTTAACTGCTCCACAATGGAATAATCCTGCACTTTCATCTTTTTCAGGAACTCCTCAGCCTCTTCTTCGGTGACCGATTTCTTTACTGGCATTTGGCTATCCTTGAATGGCTTGGCTTTCCTTAATTCTTTTGAGGTGAAACATCTCCCAGAACGAGTCAATCCTCCAGTTTCATTAACCTCTTCCTCTATTTCTTTTCCTTTGTATGTCACTATCACTTATTTGTAATTCCACGGAACAGCCTTGGCATCAACCAGTGGCAACTAGGTCACTAGTTTAATGATGATAGGGGTGATAGGAGCCCCCTTCACAACTATGACAGGCTTACTTGGAATCCCTGGCACTACGACTTTTGAACTTTCTGGATTTGCCCCAATATATTTCGAAGGCCCTTTCACGACCAACACCGGTGGCTTCAAATTGAGCGAGCTTGGCTTTTTTGTCGCCCCTTCAACTGTCAAGGGCTTTGCTTTGGTAGAGTCTGGAGCTTTAACCAAATTACTTTCACTGGCCCGAATCATCATGACAGACTTAGAAGACTTCTTGGGCTCCCTATCCTTGTGAATTATTTCAATCACATGCGTCTCTACATGGGCTGACAAAGGGTTTTGGTTGATGTTTGACGCGTCTGGGCTTTTGATTACAATTTGGTTTGTATCAATGAGCTCCTAGATTTCCCTTTTCAAATGCCAGCACTTCTCTATGTCATGCCCTAGAGCATCAGAACAATAGGCGCATCTTAGGGAATAATCGAGGTTCTTTGGAGGGGGATTTGGTATCTTTGACTCAATTGGCCTCAAGATGTCCAACTGCCTTAATCTTTGAAATGGACTAGTATAGGACTCTCTAAGCGCGGTAAAAGTTTGTTTCCGCTGTTGTCTCTCTCTTCTATACTCTGGCCTTGGTAAAAAATTTGAACCATTGGGGTTTTGGTAGGGTTGTGGGGGTGGATAGGTATTTTGTAGAGCTGGGTAGGTATTGTGTGGGGCTGAGGCACGCCATTATAGGTAAGAAGTAGGTTGAGTGTATGATTAGACATAGTGAACATGGTATTGGGGTGGCCTGGCTGAGTATTGGGGGTTTTGCGGGGGAAAGTAATGTTGGGGTGAATTATATGGAGCTTGGGCGTAGGCTTGAGGTCGGGGTCGTGGATGGGTGTACTGATGAGGTGAACCCCTTTGTCCATGCCATGGTCCAGAGACAACCATGGCGACATCGTCCTTCTTCTTCTTGCTTAGCAAACTTCCGGTACCACTCTGGATTGCCTGGGTGGTTGCTTTTATAGCAGAATAGCTCATGATCTTGCTCGACTTGAGCCCCTCTTCTACCATTTCTCCCATGTTTACCACATCATTGAAAGACTTACCAATGTCTAAGATCAAATGGCCATAGTAAGTGGGCTCCAGGGCTTGAAGAAAGTATTCAACCATCTCATCGTCTTCCATCGGAGGATTGACTCATACAGCGTGCTCCCTCCATCGGGACCCATATTCTCTAAAGCTTTCACTAGGTTTCTTTTCTACCCTCATCACTTTTGGAATCAAACTTACCTAGGGAGTCCTTTCCATTATTGTGCACAAAGAACTTGCATCCAAATGCTCTAAGATGGGATATATTTGGTGTTCTCCCTTTAAGTAACTCATAGGGAGTCTTCTTTACAAGAGGTCTAGTCATGCATCTATTAATGATGTAACATGCAGTATTTACAACCTCTGCCTAGAAGCTATGAGGCAGTTTACTAGAAAGAAGCATAGTCCTAGCCATATCTTCAAGAGTCATATTCTTTCTTCCAACTACTCCATTTTGTTGAGGAGTCCTAGGGGCAGAGAAATTATGATCTATACCATGCTCATCACAAAATTCAGCAAACTTAGTATTTTCAAATTCAGTTCCATGATCAAACCTGATTGATGCAAGTTAATTACCTAGTTGTTTCTGAGTTTTTCTAACAAAGGCAGTAAATATGTCAAATGCTTCATCCTTAGATGTTAAAAATAGTACCCAGGTAAACCTAGAATAATCATCAACAAGTACCATCACATATTTCTTACCATCTCTGCTCAATGTTCTCATTGGACCATACAGATCCATATGAACCAGTTCCATCGTCATGGTTATGCTTATAATTTTCTTGCTTTTAAAAGATGATCTTACTTGCTTCCCCCTTGCACAGGCCTCACAAACTTTGTCTTCCTTGAACTTGATATTAGGTAACCCTATCACCAGGTCCTTGGAGATTAATTTGTTGAGTTGATTGAAAATGCATGACCAAGTCTTTTGTGCCACATGAGGGGATCATTGTCCAACACACTCAAGCAAGTGAGTTCATTTTCTGAAATAGTGGACAAATCTATAATGTAAATATTGTTAACTCTTTTTCCCTTCAAAACAATCTTGTCAGTGGTAAGATTAATCACAAAGCATTTGGTAGAGGTAAATGTTATAAGGTTACCTCTGTCACACAGTTGTGATACACTGATTAGGCTATATTTCAAGTCATCTATCAAGTAGATATTCTCAATATAATGTGAGTCTGTCTTACCTACCTTTCCAACCTCAATGATCTCACCTTTCTTCCCATTTCCAAAGGAGACATTACCTCCTTTTATATCCTCAAGTGAAAGGAACTGGTTCTTGCTTCCAGTCATATGCTTTGAGTAGCCACTATCCATGTACCATATTTGGCTACTTCCCTTCACTTGGACCTGCAAAAGGAAATCAGGGTTTAGTCTTAGGAACCCAAACTAGTTTGGGTCCCTTACTATAAGTAAAGAGGTGAATTAAATTCCTTTTGGCCCATCCAGGCAGCCTATTTTTCTCTTGAACAAAGGTTTTGTTCTTTTGACTGGCCTTTTCTTTTGCATTACATTCACTTTTGTAATGACCAGTCTTGCCACAGTGTGTGCAGATTTTGTTTTCAGGAAGTGTGATGTATTTGCTTTTGGGATCCCACTTAGGTGTTGGGGTCCCATAGCCAAGTCCTCTCTTATTGCTACTATGGTGCTCTTGTAGCTAGGATAGTGCATCAGAGGACTTATTCCATTTGCAAGTTCTATCTAGTTCATGTTTCACCTTGCCTAGATCTTCTTTTAAGACTCTTATCTGCTCATCTTTCTTATACAATTCATCCTTCTTCTTTCCTAGATTTTCTTCTAAGGTGAGATGTGTGTGATCAGCTTTCTTCTTACTTGTTCCTAATTTTAGTTTTAAATTTTTAGACCTAAGTTCTAAGACATTGGTGTCGAGTTCAAGAACCTAGTTCTTTAACTCAGCATTTTTACTGTCACTCTCACTAGCCCTAGATTCTAGATTTTTGCACTTGGCTTTTAAGATCACACACCCCCTAGACAGTTGTTCCTTCTTATTGTTTATTACCTCAGACTCATCGATGAAGTCTAGCAATAATTTAGATAACCTTTATTTAGATAAAAATTTAATCTTGTCTTTGAGATGAATCACACTTACCTCTCGTTCATCGTCTGATTCTCCAATGGCCATAGGTGCTTGTTCATCTCCAGCTTCATCTTCTGATTCCTCATCTGATGTTTCTCCCCAAGCAGCAACCATAGCCTTTGTTGATCCTTTGTTCCTTTTGGGTTGAACCTGTTCCTTCTTGTTGTTCCTTCGTTCAGCCCTTTCCTTCTTCCATTCTATTTCCCACCGAGGACAATTCTTGATCATGTGGTCAGTCTTGCCACATTTGTAGCAGCCCTCGTTGGTCTGCTTCTCAGGAGCCCTTGGTTTGTTGAAGGTTGTACCTCTTGAATAACCCCTTCCTCTCATCAGGTACTTCTTGAAATCCCTTATGATCATGAGGGGTAGAAAAATGCTAGGAATGAAACCAATTTTAGAAGAACACATTTTGAAAACAGTTTCGAGGAGAGCAAATTCAGTAGACAGTCACTAGATCATAGAAGGTTCAGTTCCACAGATATTTTAGCAAACATGTTTGCACACAGGGGCGAAAAGGGATTGGGAACACATGGAGATCTTATTGAGGGTACATGAATGGGGTGCAGGGAGACAGGCAGACAGTAATATACATAGAACACTTACAACCTAAACAAATTAACCTAGGTAGTCAACTACACATGGAGCAAAGATGTAGAGGATAGAATCAGGCACACAATCAGGATCAACAATAGGCATAAGTAACCAACATGATCACACAGCTAAGCATAAGTCAAACAGGCTATTCAAGCATCAAATAAGCACGTGAAGTGTAAATATATTAGTTGCACATAAAGCAGGGCATAATTTTAGGCATGCTTGAACAAAGAAGCAAATAAGAAAGTAGGTCAAATTCATAACCAATACACTAATGCAGGGATGAAACACATAGAGTTTGGGTGTCAAATGTAATTAGAGATATACCAGTTGAGGGAAAAGAGTGCAGAATATAGATCAAGTAGCCTCACTATCTAGCCTTGGCTAGACCCACAATAGTACAAGTAACACAAGTAGCAAAGAAGGAGAATAGTTTGAGTGTGTGTGTATTGTGAACTAATGTCTGTCGAGAACCAGAACAATGAGGTTTTTTTATAGTATGCAATAGAGTAGGACACATAAGGTAATAAGCAAATCATATGCACATAAGGTATGGAAATCAATTAACAATCAGTCATGATTCAATCACATAAATGATACTTAATTTAAGAAAGTCTCACAAGGAATCCCTTAGTAAATCAGAGCAAGGTTAATAAGGTAAGAAATAATCAGAAAATCGATCAAATGAAGTCAGTTATAAACAAATTAGCCATAAAATCAAACTAGTATTACTTAGTTTAAGGAAAATTGTATATGGAATCAATTAGTAATTATGGGATATGTTAAATAAGGCAAGAACTAACTCCGAAATCAATTAGAAATTGATTCTGAAAATCAAAGCATAAAATCAGGCTAGCAGCACCAATTAATAGTTACACATAAGGTAAGAAAGGTAAAATCTAATAAGGAAACACCGGTATTAAGGAAAGCCCAATTTCAAGCCCTAATTTAGGTAAGTAAAATTAATTAACAATTAGTCGACAGAGTTTAAGGCAAATGGGTAGAAGTAGAAAATAATCGGTCAGAACTATAAGAGATTAGGCAGAAATACAGAAGCATATAGTAAACAAGAATAAATCAGGAAACCCTAAAAGGTACTCGGACACGAAAATGTTTAAAAGTTAAATATTTGTAGAAAAACCCTTGAAATCAAGACCTTAATCTTAAGGTAAACCAAAATTAGTTAGGAATAATAATAGGGAAAGATCAGAAGACATCGAGGTGGAAGTACTGAAAAATTAAAGAAGAAATATCAAAATAAACATGAAATCGTTTCAGATCGGAGAAGATCTAAATAGATTCAACCGAAAAATTAGCCAAATTCATAAAATAAACAGAAGTTGAACCAAATCTGGTTTAAACTGGAGATTTGAAACCCTAAAATATGAAGGTATTCGTACTCACAAATATTGAAATGAATATAGATAAAAATAGTCAAGCCATGAAAGATCTTGAACCAGATCTGGCTCAATCTTGGCCAGATTTGCTTTGCCAAGTTTAGGAAGCAACTAAATAGGGTCGTAGGCGAGTAACCAACGGTGAAAAGAGACCAATAATGTAAGGGAATCCATAACTGATTCCATTTTAGGTTGGAATCGAATGAGATAACAGGTGACGGTGCTAGGGTTAGAGAGGGGTGAGAGATGAGACCATATGAGGGCGGCGGGTCTGGAAGAAAATGGGTAGGTTTAGGGATTTTGTTATATTAAAAGGGGTCGGTTGATGATTAAACGCTAGGTGGGGCGAGTTTAAGTTAAATGGGTATTTGGGTCTGAGTTTGGGTTGGACCGGTATGGGTAATTGGAATAGGCTAGGTTTAAAATTGGGTATTTTCTAGGGCTAGATTTTAAATACTAAATAAATTTAGTAAAACAATTTTATAAAATAATTTATAAATGATAAAAATGCGATTTGTGCATGAAAATGCTTTAAAATACTTACTTAATATTTTAAAAATATGAAAAGTTATTTTCTGTATGGATAATATAATTTTTCATATATATAGGCTATTATTGCAAAAATATGCAATTCTATCCTAAAAATGTAAATGTGATTGTAAAAATGCAATTAAAATATTCAAGCATTATATGGGCATAAAATAATGAATTTAGATAATCAAATCTTCATAAATATAATATGAGAAATAGTTATTGAATATTTGTATAAATAAAAATATAGGAATAAATTGTTTTAAGCCCTTTAAAATTATAGAAAAAATTATAAAAATATTTGTGCATGTTTGTAAATGTGTATGCAATATTTAAAAGTATATAGGTATATTTAAATATATATATATATATATATATATATATATATATATATATATATATATATATATATATATATATGAAGGAAAAATTGGGTATCAATAGTCATATCATTGTTGTCGGGCTAGTTTCATGACATTGTGAGCCCGTGAGTAAGACTGGAGAGATTGATGACTGAGTGAGGCCGAGGGCCTGATTGTTAAATATTGAGATTATGGCACTTGAGTTGTCCATGCAGCACGTGAGTTGTCCGTGTAGATTTTGATCTTGATACTACAGCACGTGAGTTGTCTGTGCCGATTCTGATATTGATGTTATAGCACATGAGTTGTCCGTGTAGCACGTGAGTTATCTGTGTGGATTATAGCGCTTGGGTTGTAGGATCCCCTCCGAAGTCTGCACACCCCCAGTGAGCGCAGTCGACTATGTATATGTTTATGGATCGGGTTGCACGTCACAACGGGTATTGTACAGTGTTGAGTGATTGAGTGTACTGAGTATTGAGCACGGTAAAAGATAATGCGAGACAGTGAGGTTGAGTACTCTGAGAGTGTGAGTACATGATTTCATCACTGAGAGGTATTTCATTTGACGTAGGTACTTGAGAGTTCGATAAAGGATTTGGATTTTTATTGATATACTTGAAAAGCAGAACTGTTTCGGAAAACTGTGAAAAGTTGAGTATTTTATCTCTGAGTTACTTCCTTATTTATATATGCTCAACGCTATTATGAATTGTTGTTGGTTATTGGTGTTGGACCCGACCTATGTTCCAGCTCATCACTACTTTCAACCTGAGGTTAGGTTTGTTACTTTTTAAGTACATGCGGTCAGTTGTACTCATACTACACTTCCTGCACATTGCGTGCAGATTTCGGATGCCGATGTTGTTGTGTTCGATGGGAGCTGATTTGAAAGATGTACCTGCGTCCCTGTTATAGCTGCCTCTTGTTCATGGTAGCCTTATATCAACTTTGTAAACTCTATTCTTAGAAGCTCATAATTTGTACTACCAGTACTTGGGAAATGTAAAAGATTCAAAAAAATCCTTTGCTTAATTGTTTAATTAATATTATTGAAATTGAATAGTTAGTAGTTAGCTTACCTAGCGGTTTGGGTTACGTGCCATCACGACTAGTGGATTTTGGGTCGTGACATCTACATTGAACAAAAGTTAGAAAAGTCAGAATTTAGGTCTTATTTTTCATATTTTAGAAACCTAGACTCGGTAGGAGGCGATTTGGAGAGGAAATTGTCACGGCCCAGATTCCACTAAGGGTCGTGATGGCGCTGGACACCACTTTCACGCAAGCTAACTAAAATACTTAATTAAATTCTCGTTTTAATAATTTTGAAAATTATAATTTTCCTTCAATTTTACCAGTAAAAGATAATCGTTTCAAATCAAACATGAATATTAAGCAGTTAATACAAGATACCCCATAATTATCCCAGAACCCGGTGTCATAAGTGCATGAGCATTTACTAGGGAATGAAATAAAATACGGTAACAGTCCCAAATACAAAGTGGACAGAAATGAAAAAAACACCGTACAATACTCCGAAGGGGACTCTGCTGGCTGCGGGTCGTCTCGATAAATGCAGCTCACCTAAGTCTTCGTATCAACCATGTCGCTGTGCCACTAAGCCACTAGCCACATATGACCCTGTGCAACAAAAATGCACAGCAAGTGTAATATGAGTATGAAAACAACGTGTACCCAGTGAGTATCCCGTCTAATCTCGAAGAAGTAGAGACGAGAGGTCTACTTCAACACTTTGCTAGTGGTCCAATAGTAATATTATTAATGCGATGAATCACGAATTTATTAAGAACAATAGTAAATTCAAATAAGTCACGAGACAGGTAAAAGTTCATTTTTATTTAAAAGTGTCCGAATTCATAACCCATTCATTAACAATTATCTCAAGTCAGGGAGAGCAAATATCAATATCAATAAATCTCCAGGTAAGCAATACAAGCATGCACAAATCATGTCGAGGTCGTACGGCCCGATCCAACATAAATGTAAAATGTGCACTGCCGAGGGTCGAACGGCGCGAACCATAGATGCATCTATTACCCCGCCCGCGAACCATACATGCGACGCGGTCAAATTTAAATAAACAATTACCCTGCTCGCGAACCATACATGCGACGCAGGTACACATAGGGATACATGCTCAAACAGCCAATTAGGAATTTATCGGGGAACATTTATCCAAATAAAAGCCAATTCTATTTTAACGATTTAAGAAAATGAAGTTTAATCCTTTTAGAAATTCATTTACTCATTCGATAGGATTTAAGTAATTCAACTGTCAATAAGATTACAGATATTCCAAGTATAGCATGCTTTTGGGTCCTAGACTACTCGGACTTATACATTTTAGTAGCTACGCACGGACTCTCGTCACCTCGTGCGTATGTATCCCCCACAAATAGGAGCACATAACTAATTATTTCATCTATGGGGACAATTTCCTCTTACAAGATTAGAATGGAGACTCACCTCGCTCTGAAGCCTATATTCCGATTCAAGAACGCGCTCAAACCTCCAATTCGAAGCCGAACAATCCAAAATTATTCAAATAGGGTAAGAACTAGTCAATACATGCCCAAAAGTTCATATTCTAATTATTAAACCAATTTCCCAACCCTAAATTCAAGGTTCCTAAAATTCATCCCCGGGCCCACGTGCCCGGATTCCGAAAATTTTTGAAGAAAATTGTTATCCATAACCTAAGGATCAAGAATATATGATTTTTACTCCATTCCCTAACAAATTTCGCGGTTAAATCTTGTTTTTACCAAATTCTAGGTTTTTCATCTAAAACCCTTGATTTTTCCTAATTTTCACATGTTAATCTACCCATAATATATGTATTTAACTTATGATGTGTAGAAATTACTTACCTCTTTGATGATGATGGAATCCCTCCTCAAATGCTCTCAAAAATCGCCTAAGGTCAATTGGGAAATGAAGGAAATGGGCTAAGTCTCGGGATAAAAATCCCTGAGTTCCAGTCGCATTTGCAACATCCAGCTCGCAAATGCAAAGCCTAGCCCACCCTGCCCTGGTCGCATTTGTGACAAGATTCTTTGCAAATGCGAAGGTGACAACCTCGCAAAATCGATCCTTCGTTCGCAAATGCGAACTTTCCCTTAGAAGCCCAGGCTTGTAAATGCGAACAGAAACTCGCAAATGCGAGGTCGCATTTGCGACCAATGCATTGCAATTGCGATCATACCAGTACCAACAATCCTATTTCTTAGCAAATCACTCCGAAGCTATCCCGGATCACACCCGAGCCCCTAGGGCTCCAAACCAAACACCCGCACAAGTCTAAAAACATAATACGGACTTGCTCGAAGCCTCAAATCACATCAAACAACGCTAAAACGATGAATCGCACTCCAATTCAAGCTTAATGAACTTTAAGGTTTCAACTTCTACTTTCGATGTTTAAACTCATCAAATCACGTCCGATTGACCTCAAATTTTGCAACAAATCATATTTGACATTACATACCTACTCCAACTCCCTGAATCGAATTCCGACCCCGATATCAAAAAGTCCACTTCCGGTCAAACTTTTCAAAAACCTTCAAATTTCTATCTTTAGCCAAATGAGTCCAAAATGACCTATGGACCTCCGATTTCATTTCCGATCGCGCTCCCAATACCAAAATCACCATACAGAGCTATTCCCAGACTCGGAATCTCAAACGGACATTGATAACCCTGAAATGCACTTCAATCCAAACTTATGAGATTCTTCCAAAAATGCTAACTTCTACAATAGGCGCTGAAATGTTCTGGGGTCTTCCAAAAACCAGTTCGGACATACGCCCAAGTCCGAAATTGTCATACGAACCTTCTAGAACCTTCGAATCCCGATTCTGAGGCCATTCACTCAAAAATCCAATCTTAGTCAATTCTTTCAACTTAAAGCATCCGAAATGAGAATTCTCTTTCCAAATCAACTCCGAACTTCCCGAAATTCAATTCTGACCATGCGCACAAGTCATAATACCTGAAGTGAAGCTGCTCGTGGCCTCAACTATTGAATGACATGCTAGAGCTCAAAATGACTGGTCGGGTCGTTACAGAAATTTTCATCTACAAACATTAGGTAAGTGATTCTTATCAATTTTTAACTATATTTCATGATTATATCTTCGATTAAACATCAAATTTATAAGAATCAAAGAGGAAAGTTGGGAAATTTTCTCATGCTTTTAAAAAAAATGAAGAATTGAGTTTTGTGAGACAATTTGGACTCGGATTTGAAAACATATCACATATATGGACTCATGGGTTATGTATAGTCGAAATCTACCCTTGGACCCGGGTTTTGATCGGGCGGGCCCGGAGTTGACTTTAATGTGTAAAGATCAAAGTTTTATCTATTGTAATTGATTTCTCTTGGATTGTTTGATGTTATTAGGTCAATTTTGGTTAGATTTGAGTCGTGTTGAGGCAAGTTTTAAGGGAAAAGCTATATATTCGATGGTCGAGTTGGCCTAGTTTAGATAAGTATCTTGCCTAACGTTGTGTCCCTTGGGATTGTGATATATGGTGCTATTTGTGTTATGTGAAATACGTATACGCAAGGTGACGAATATATACATGTGGTATTTGACCGATTTAAGCTATTTAGACCCTCTAGAAAGCAAGCTACTATATTGTTAATGTTAAATTGAAGAGAAAAAATGAATATATTGTTGGTTGTCGTAGTGCCATGAACTAGGGATGAACCCGTGGGTTCTTCACATGTCCACTTGACGTCACAAAAGAGTAAAAATGGCGTGTGGTAGCCACTAAGTAAGGTGGTCTTTATTTTTTATCCACTAATTCTAATGCTGAGCAAAAATAATCACAACTCTTAAAATTATTTTGAAAAGACAGTTTTACCCTTTTCTCAATTCTTATATTCCCAAACCATTGTTTTATTCATTCAGACCTTTAGAGGGAAAATTTGAGAGCGAAAATTTCAGAGGCAAGTTTTGCGTGCTCCTCAGTATCTGTATCGTCCTCGCATGCAAACCAGCTCCACTTAATATTTCTCCTTCATCATATTCTCTGTCATCTTCTCTGCATCGAACGATCAAACTGGTATTTTTTTATTTTTTATTTTTTTGCTTTTATGCATTTTTATTTTTGTATATGTTTAATCGCGATCAATGTTGTGTCAAGTATGTCTGAAATTTCAAAAATAATAATTATAAGTTGCTTCAGTGTCAAATAAGTAGCGGATTTTTGTGAGGAAGTTATTCAGAAATTTTTGGTATTGAAATGTGTTTGTGGTTCAATCAATATATTTGATTATGTAAGGACATTTCATAAAAATAGTCGTACGAATTCATAAGCTAACTGTGTTTATGAATTTTTAGTTAACTGTGTTCATAAAAGTTAAGGACCAAGTGTCATTAACTTTTGAACTTGGAACTCAAAGTTAAGGATTGAGTGTCCTTAATTTTTGAACTTAAAACTTGAAGTTCAGGACCAAGTGTCATTAACTTTGGAACTTGAAACTTAAAGTTCAGGACCAAGTGTCTTAACTTTTCAACTTGAAACTATAAGTTAAGGACTGCATGTTCTTAACTTTTTAACTTGTAACTCTAAGTTAAGGACCAAGTGTCCTTAACTTTTGAACTTGTAAGTGTTCAGGACTAAGTATCCTTAACTTTTGAACTTGGAATTCAAAGTTAAGGACCAAGTGTCCTTTACTTATGAACTTGAAACTTGAAGTTCAGGACCAAATGTCCTTAACTTTTCAACTCGAAACTATAAGTTAAGGACTGTCTGTCCTTTGAACTTGAAAGTTGAAGTTCATGACGTATTGTCCTTAACTTTTGAACTTGAAACTTTAAGTTAAGGACTGCTTGTCCTTAACTTTTTAACTTGAAACTTGAAGTTGAGGACCAAGTGCCCCGAACTTTTCAACTTGTAACTGTAAGTCCTAATCTTTTATGTTCTTTTTCCTTCTTTGTAGTATGCTAATGGAAGGATATCGTGTGTTCGACTTTGATGTTTGGCGTAATTTAATGAGTTATTGGAAATGAGATTTACAGTATAAGGAAAAAATCAAAAGTTCTTTGTCGAATAGGCAGTGGAAGAAGTTGAGAGATGGTATTTTCGGAAACTTTTTTCGATTACAAAGTGTGAAGTTCTGTGGTAAACTTATTCACTGTGTATTGCTTTTAGAAATTGTAAATAATGAAATTAAGTTTACACGTGAAACATTTCATATAATTACTTGTTTGAAGTGTTATTCTTCATTGGACATCAAAGGTTTGCATGAAAAAGAGAATAGACTTTCAAAAGTCTATTTCCCCGGAAAGGATAGAGTTGAGTTGGGTAATTTGTTTAATTTTATTACTAGTCACCCAAATGGTACTGCTGCATCATTTGTAGGCAGCGATGATGATGTTGTGAAGTTGGCAACAATTTATTTTGTTGAATCTATATTGATGGGGAAGCGGAAGAATAGGAATGTGCCCGAGGAGATAATAAAAATTGTAGATGATGATGAACTCTGCTCTTCTTTCAACTGGGGCTCTCTTTGCTATGAAACATTATTAAAATCATGGAAAAGTTATTTAAAGCCCAATGAGAATGAGAAAGAGAAAGAGAAAGAGAAAGACAAGGATAGCTACACTATACTTGGTTTTCCTCTTGCTTTTTGTGTTTGGATTATGGAAGTATTGCCAATTTTCCAGGAAAAACAATTTGTGAACTTCCAAGAATGTGATTTTCCTCGGATGTTATGTTATTCGGAAATGAAATCTCCACAATATGATTTTTTGTGTAAAAAATACTTCCATAATGAAAATGTGAGTTAATCTAATTACTAGCTATTTTTTTGTTTATTTGTTTTAGTTCTGAAAACATTTTTTTGTTATATAATAGTTGTATAATTTGATCGAGGTGGCACTATTTATTCCTATTGAAGAAGATACAGAGCATGTGAGTGTGCATGAGCCAATTTCTCAAGATCAAATCTCAATGCCTTCTTCCACACAATTTGATGAAGCCATGCTTAAGGAAATTGTTAAAGTAGGTTTTCTGTCTTTGAATAGCATTAGTTTTTTATTTGATTGTTTTTTGCTTAGGAGACTTTTTTGTTTTTGTGGTTTTTTATTCAGAGATTATCAGAGAAGTTTAAAAAAGATCTACATGTTGAAGTTACTAGAATAAATCAGAAAATATCTGTATCAGAAAAAAAGATTCAAAATGATATCAAGGTAATATCATTAATTTCAGTTAGTCTAAGTTCAGGACCTTGTGTCCTTAACTTTTGAACTTGTAACTCAAAGTTAAGGACTGCTTGTCCTAAACTTTTTTACTTGTAAGTCTAAGTTCAGGACCATCAGTCCTGAATTTTTGAACTTGAAACATGAAGTTCAGGACCATGGTCCTTAAATTTTGAACTTGAACTTTTGAACTTGAAACTTGAAGTTTAAGACCAAATGTCCTTAACTTTTGAACTTGTTCCTCTAAGTTAAGGATTGTTTGTCCTTAACTTTTTTACTTGTAACTTGAAGTTTAGGACTACTTTTCCTTAACTTTATAACTTAGTTTCTTTCATAGGATTTAAAGAAAAGTCTAGGATCAAAGATTGATACTTTGTTGAAGATTTTTGTGAAACCTGATGAAAGGAACATAGAGAGAGAATCTAGTATTCCAATTACTAAAGATGGAGTTGATGATCATTGTGATGGTACAAAACCTACTGTTACAATTAACAAAGATGCAGGTGGTGATGAATGTGATGATACAGATGTGCATGCAGAAGTTCAGTATGAAAGCGATTATAGAGATGCACATCTAGATGATGAAACTAATATTGGCAGTGAAATTGGGAAAGGTTAGATATAGATTTTAAATTTTTTGTCATTGAAATTTATATTCAATAGTGTAATACATATAAACTTTTTTGTGATTACAAATATATGTAGAATCTATTGATGGAGTGGAAGTTCAAGATGTAGTAGAATGTCAAGACCTAGAAAATCCAAAAGAGACAGGAGTAACAGAAAAAATTTGTAAATGTGGAGTGCAATCTCTGGATTTAGAAAGTCCATTAGGAATAAGTGTCAGTGAGATTGTATGCAAATGTTTAGAAGGAACATATGATATGTATACACCTCTCTCATATAAAGAGAAATTTGGAGTTCAAAATTATGCCAATCAAGGTTAGATGAAATTTTCATGATATGTTGAATGTTAGTTTTAGTGAACTATTAGAATGGGTATTAATTGTAAATGTTACAGAATCTTTTGAAGCTGCAAGGGAAGAAGATGGAGTGGAGTATCAAGAGAAAAGTGAAGTACAATCTCAAGACTTAGAAAATACCCAAGGAACAACCATAAGTGAGATTGTTTCCAAATACATAGATGGAACATGTGATCTCTCTAAAACCTCGCTCTCTTAACCAACAATATTGGAAGCCAAGAAAATGCTAGTGAAGATAATGATTTAATTGCGATGATCTTGACAGTTGCAAACAGTTAGACAGTGTTTTTTTTTTTAATTTTATACATGTTTGTTTTAATCAAAGATTAGTAACAAGTACTAATTGTGTTAGCTCTTGTAAATATTTTGCATAATCTTGTGAACTTGCAATTGAAGAACATGGAAAATAGTTGCAAGATAAAGAAAATGTGCAGTTGGAAGATAAAGAAAATGCAATCAATATGTCAGCTCAATTGTCTGTTGAAAAAATACAAGAAGACAGTGTGAACAAGACATGTAATGATTGTGTCCTAAATATTATATTCATAATTGAAAATGGCAGTACATTTCAAAAATAATGTTCTTAGTTTTTGTCTATTCATTTGTCTGCAGAGCAAAACAAAGATGAAGATCTTAACCAATATACTAGGAAAAGGAAGAGAGATAGTATTGGTTATGATGATCCATCATTTTCTATTCTTACTCCTACTCCTACAAGTATACAAATGGGCATTGATGAGGGTTTGTATATGGAGGTTGAAGGAAATTTTGAAGAAGAGCTTGGTCGAGGTAAAAGGAATAAGAAGCTTAGTTGGCATTTGAAATCTCCTTTTGAACAGGAAAGAAAAAGAGGAACATCGATGGAACACAATGAAAATACTCCCAAAAAACGGGCTGGATAAAATCAAAATATACTCGTACATGTATTTTTCATTATGCCAAAGATGATGCAAAATTATTGAAGAAATTCATTGTGTGGTTGGGCAAGGAGAAAAGGAAAGGTCGCAAAAAAGCGTAAGTCCCGAAATGTATTTCATTATTTGTTAATTACTTAAATTCTTGTCCTTAACTTGTAATTTTAAATTTAGGACTAAGTATATTGATATTGAAATTCCTAAAGTTAAGTGTTGTTAACTTTTGTATTTGGAAATCAAAGTTAAGGACCAAGTGTCCTGAACTTTTGAAGTTGTAAGTCAAAGTTCAGGACTATATATCCTTAACTTTTGAACTTGTAAGTCTAAGTTCAGGACCAAGTGTCCTCAACTTTTGAAGTTGAAAAGCTAAGTTCAGGACCATGTGTGAACTTGAAACTTGAAGTTCAGGACCAAGTGTCCTTAACATTTCAAATTGAAACTCAAACTTCAGGACCAAGTGTCCTCAACTTTTGAAGTTGGAACTATAAGTTAAGGACTACATGTCCTTAACTTTTATACTTGTTAGTCTAAATTAAGGACAAAGTGTCCTGAACTTTTGAATTTGTAAGTCTAAGTTCAGGACCATGTGTCCTTAACTTTTGAACTTGAAACTCAAACTTCAGGACCAAGTGTCCTTAACTTTTGAACTTGAAACTCAAACTTCAGGACCAAGTGTCCTTAACTTTTCAACTTGAAAGTCTAAGTTCATGACTAACCTCTAACTTTGATATTTTCAAAATTTTCAGGGGACAAATTAATATATATGCTGATGATAATGGTGTGAGAAAGAATCCATACAAATTGTATCATCAAAAAATCAGTAGCAAATTGTTCTTCCTTGAGCTTTCAGATAGTAGCTTTGTACTTGATGATAAGGTTTGATAATTCGCAGAGCATTTATTTTCTTTATTCTTAATTTATCGTTTTTTAATTATTTTATGACTGATGGATTTGTTTTATTTTTTGACTTTTTATGAAGCATATTGACATTGCCATATGTTATCTGAGAAAGAAGGAATGTTACCACCCTCGCGACCATCATTTTTGTTGCACAACTACATATATACTTTTTGATAATTATATAGTGCTTGTGTATAAGGATTTCAATGAAGATGTTGTAGATGAGTTTTGGTATGGTGATAATCAATTGTTTCTGGCACCATATGTGTGGGGTGACTCGTAGATGTGGAATTGCTTGGACAAAGGTTAACAAAATCTTTTTTCCATGTCGGCTTCCTTCAGAAGATGATAATGTTGTGACACATTTTCTTTTGGGGGTATTGGACTTGAATAAGAAAAAGATTTATGTGTACGATTCCATATATAGTGAGCCATATGAGGCAGGAATGAATCACATTGAAATGTATGTACGCATGATCCCCCACTTGCTAAAGTTCTCACAGTTTGAGAAACATCACAAGTCTTTTGGAAATCCATTCAACAAATTTGATATTCAGTGGCAAAGATCACCACACCAAACTGGATCGTACGTGTTGTTATTTATTATATAATTTATATGTACTTTAGATTTATTGTTTAATTGATCCCGTATCTTACATTTTCTTAGGACTGATTGTGGTGCATTCCTAATCAAGTATGTGGAGTTGTTGATGAAAGGAAAGGATGTGGAGAAATTCCAACCTGAAGACATAAAATACTTTAGAAAAGAAATTGCAACAAATCTTTGGGTACATGGAGAGTGGAAAAGAAACTATGGTTATGATACACCACCAGAAAATGTTGGCGACGACTATGATAGTGAAAATGAAACTTGTTGTCCGAAGGAGCTGTAGTTTAGTTGTAAAGAAAGTTAGTTGTGGTTGATTTTTTGTATAAAATTGATGTAAAGAATCCATATGAATTCTGAAATATCTTGTAAATTCCTCAAAAGGCACTTTTATTTTGTTTGCATAGCATAATTTTTTGTCAGAGCTATGCAAAATTACAATTTCAGAAGTAATATGAAGGCATCATGTTATTAATTTTTTCGTTTCTGTCAAGTATTGATTTGTCCATTGAGCTTGTAAGTATTAGTTCAGGACCAACTGTAATTGAACTTCAAATTCAAAGTTAAGGACCAAGTGTCTTTAACTTTTGAACTTGTAAGTCAAAGTTCAGGAGCATGTGTCTTTAACTTTTAAACTTGAAACTGAAACTTCAGGACCAAGTGTCCTTAACTTTTGAACTTGGAACTCAAACTTCAGGACCAAGTATCATTTACTTTTGAACTTAAAAGTCTAAGTTCAGGACCATGTGTCCTCGACTTTTGAAATTGAATCCTTAACTTTTGAACTTGGAACTCAAACTTTAGGACCAAGTGTCCTTATTTTTTGTACTTGGAACTATAAGTTAAGGACCAAATGTCCTTAACTTTTCAACTTGTAAGTCAAAGTTAAGGATTGTCTGTCCTTAACTTTTGAACTTTGAACTCAAAGTTAAGGACTGCCTGTCCTTAACTTTTGAACCTGTAAGTCAAACTTAAGGACTGTCTGTCCTTAACTTTTGAACTTTAAACTCAAAAGAAATAAAAAGAATGTAAGCAGAAAGAAATTTTGAAAATTCAGACGTATGCTCAAATAAGAATAATCTAAATAAAGCCAATTTATAGCAAAAACTTAAAAGAGTCGATAAACATAAGTGGATATATCTACTATTCTCGATGCTTTCTTGAAAATGGATGGACTGACGGAGAATATATACAAGTTGTTCTATTATGACCAATTCTTCTGCAATGACCACATTTGAATGTTATTTTTGATGACTCGGTAGCTAGAATATGCCTTTTCTTCTGCCTTCTACCTGATGGCACTTTGAAATCTGGAGGTTTAACAATTTGTGACTTAACATTTTCTGGTACAATCCAAAAATCAGTATGTCCTACATGATGTATTTGTCTTTCATATGTTTTCAGCCAAGATTCCTTTAAGTACCAGTGCGAGCAAAAGTTGGACTTCTTGATGTTTCTCTTCTCGATAGCTGCAATTGCATGTATGCATGGTAATTCATCAAATTGAAACTGAAAACAATTATATGTTCTTTTGTTTAAGTCCACCAAGAAAGTTATTCCTTCTTCTTCAACTCTAGAACGCCATGAATCAACAGGAAAGACCTTCAATGTTGAAAAATTATAAGTTAGTACATTATGTTAAATTATATTAAAATAATAATCTAAACATAAAACATAATACTTACATTCAAAGTAAATGCTAAATCTATCTTTTTCTTCAATTCCTCCTCTACCCAACAAGAAACATCTTCATTTCTTCTTTCATAAAACCAACGTTGTAGCTTCACTTGAATGAAATCCATCATTCTTAATATAGGCAGCTCCCTTGCTTCTAATAGGATAGAATTCATTGACTCAACTATATTTGTTGTGAGAATGTCATATCTTCGTCGTGGACTACAAGAACGTGCCCACGTTTTCGATGGTTCTTCCATCAAGTAGTCATAAGTCTTCTTATCTACTTTTGCTATATCCGACATGTAATGATCAAATTCTTTGCGCCTGTATACTCTTGCAGCAGTTTGAAAAAGTTTTATGACCTCACTTTTCACTTTCCTTCGCTTTAGGTTCTGCTCCAAATGATAGATACAAATCTCATGGTGACTTTCAGGATATACCTTTGCGATGGCATATTCAATAGATTGATGCATGTCTGATAAAAAAAATAAATTCTCACGACTTCCAATTGCATTGCGAAGCTCATTAAAGTACCACTCATAGGAATTGTTATTTTTAGATTCTGCTATTCCAAAGGCTAGTAGGAAAATTTGGTTATTTGCATCCTTTGAAACTGAAATCATTAAAACACTACGAAATTTTGACTTCAAAAAAGTTGCATCAACAACAATCACTGGTCTACAATGATTCCAACCAGATATTGATTATCCATATGCACAAAACATATAAAAAACCTGAAAATACAGTATAAACAAGGTTAACAGAAGTTAAGGACATGCAGTCCTTAAATTAGACTAACAAGGTCAAAAGTTAAGGACATGTAGTCCTGAACTTCAGGTTACAAGGCCAAAAGTTAAGGACAAGTAGTCCTGAAGTTAGACTAACAAAGTCAAAAGTTAAGGACATGCAGTCCTTAACTTATAGTTACAAGTTATAAAGTTAAGGACATGCAGTCCTCAACTTTGAGTTCAAAGTCAAACGTTAAGGACATGGAGTCCTTAAATTTTTGCATTTCTGCCATGACAAAAGCTGGTGTAACTTCAAACCTTGGGTCTCGAAGATTGTCGATAATGTAACCACTAATCAACTTTGAAGTTTCATGCCTTTGATCATCTTTCATAGTGTTAACATAGCAGTCATGATTTTTCTCAATCTTTTCTATCTTGAATAATGTTGAATCTTTAATTCTGAAAGCACGCACACACCACCCATACCTATCATCATTGCATTTCAATGAATATCTTGTTGAGATTGATCTAACAACCTTGAATTCCAAATGTCCTTTAATTGCTATATTCGAAAAAAAGTTAATTATACTCTTATTTTTGTCAAATATTGATCCCACTTTTATTTCATCCAACGAAGCATTTTCTCTTAATATCGTAGTTGGGGATTCTTTTTTTTCAAATTTGACCTTCTTCTAGTTAGTTGAGTAGAGGTTTTTTCAGAAACTTCTTCGATTACCGGTGCACTCTCTAAGACTTGAATACCCAAAGCTTGTTCGTTGTCAATCTCTATAATGCTTTGTCCTTCTACTTGAGCAGAATCAAATGTTTGAAGCACCTCTTTAGTTATTGGTTGAGCTTCAACCATATCTATTTCCATTATCTGTTGGCATTTGTTTTGATTGTCATGTTGAGTTTCTCTGTTGACATGTTCAAAGGTGCTTGTTAATCCAAAAACTCTTTCCGAAATATCAACAATGAAACGACAACCTTTGAAGAGTGAATGACTTTTTAGGAACTCTATACATGTGTGAAGATCTAAATCTTTGGATACAAGCATTCCCTTGCTTGTTCCAAGGTTGATATCAAACCATATCACTACTTCAAACTTGTCTCTATCCGATTCAATAATTTCAAAGGTCTGTTTAATGAAATCTTCAAACCGAACTGCCTTAGGTACTAGAACAAGCCTTGTTTGATGATCAAGATATTTATAGTCTTCAGTCCATCTACTACTAAAAGCAACTATAATGCATATTGTTTTCATCCTGCAAGTCAAGAGAATGGGAAACACAGAACATATTTTATAGAGCCATCCTTATATAATTAAAAACAGGTACTGTAAGTTAAAGACCAAGTTAAGGACCAAGTGTCCTTAACTTTTGAACTTGGAATTTAAAGTTAAGGACCAAGTTTCCTTAACTTTTTAACTTGGAACTCAAAGTTCAGGACCAAGTGTCCTTAACTTATGAAGTTGGAACTTAAAGTTCAGGACCAAGTGTCCTTAAGTTATGAACTTGGAACTGTAAGTAAAGGACCAAGCGTCTTTAACTTTTGAACTTGTAAATAAAAGTTCAGGACCAAGTGTCCTTAACTTTTTAACTTGAAACTCAAACTTCAGGACCAAGTGTCCTTAACTTTTCAACTTGAAACTCAAACTAAGGACCAAGTGTCCTTAACTTTTGAACTTGAAATTGAAGTTAAGGAATGTCTGTCCTTCACTTTTTAACTTGTAACTCTAAGTTAAGGACCAAGTGTCCTTAACTTTTGAACATGTAAGTCAAAGTTCAGGACCAAGTGTCCTTAACTTTTCAACTTGAAACTCAAACTTCAGAACCAAGTGTCCTCAACTTTTTCAAAACAATCTGCAAAACTATGACAATATGTCCTTAATATTCAAAAGAACAACAAAAAAGTTAAGGACATTGTGTCCTTAACTTTTTCAATTCAATTTGAAAAATCAAGACTCTATGTCCTTAATATTAGCAACAACGGTCATGTTAAGGACACCAAATCCTTAACATTATGAGCTCACTTTTTATAGAATTATCACAGAACGTGATGTCCTTAACCTTAGCAATCCAGAAATTAAAAAAAAAATCAAATTCCTAGAATCAAATTCATGGTAACGAAATAAAAATCAATAGAAATACACAAAAACATAACTTAATGTAAATTTATATCTATTTTTTGGAGGAGAAAGTTGAATTCAATAGTTTCAAATCGGAAGAGAAGCTTCTGCAATTCTAGAGTTTGAAATTCGACGATCACAGTCTGCTACTGCTGCTGATTGTCCAGTCAGGTAAAAGTTAATAAAAGCGTAGGTATAAGTTATAGTAGAAGGGTATTTTCGTCCAGTCAGGTAAAAGTTTATTAAACCAGTGGCTAAAGACTAAAGACATTTAAAATACTGGCTTTAAAGTAAAGATATGTGCTCTTAATAGCTATTTGTGCGCATCGCCCCACAAAAGAGTATTAGGTTGTTGGGGCCCAAAATGATGGAGTTCAAACATGTGCTCTTAATAAGAGAGTGTCTCTTAACACTCTCTTATTAGATATTCCCTCCGTTCATATGTTTTGATTTTTCACGTCCTTTGAGAAAAAGTAAATGAAGTATATATTTTATAATTTTACCCATAATAATGATAGTAATTTCAAAATTTTAGGAAATAATTTGTGAAATAAATAATTAATGATAAGAGTAAAACCGGAAAACAATATTATCTTTCCCTTAATTTAGTATAGTGGATAAGTAAAAGTGAAAATGTATTTTTAATATAGTGGACAAATAAAAGTGAATGGTGTCACACCTCCTTTTTGCGCGCCTACCCCGAGGGATAGATGCGCGAGGGAGTTTTTCCAATTTAAGTGACAAAATTTGAAATAGGATTATTTATTTAATTCAGAGTCGCCACTTGGGAAAGGTTTGGCTTTTGGTGTCCCAAGTCACCGGTTTATCTTGAATCACAAATCGAGGAAATTTTCGACTTTCCAAATGAAGTCTGCGAACCATAAATTCTAAGTAAGGAATTCTGTTGACCCGAGGGAAGGTATTAGGCACCCTCGAATCCCGTGGTTCTAGCACGGTCGCTTAAATTGTAATAATGGCTAAATATCTGATTTAAATACATGTTATAACTTATGTGCTTTTATTAAATTTAAACCGTTTTATTATTATTTTTATAGACTTGCAACGCCGCGAAAATGCATCTCGAATCACGTCATAATCAATGCACCCGTAATTGTTAACACATTTAGACTCCGTTGAGATTTGAAGTTGGGTCACATAAATACGCACCCGAATTTAAGAAAGTAACATTATTGAAATGCGCCTAAAGAGACTATCACGTTATTTTTAGGGAGGGTCATGAAATTCGCTAAATGACCCATCCCGGATTCTAAGTATTTAACATGTACATTTATGAGAGCCCCGCGGTTTGTGCATTTTTATTTAGCGAGGCTCATCTCATTTATTTTAAAGGTATCCTAAAGTGACTACATTTCCATTAATTTTTGTTTCTAAAAATAAAAGAGAGCGAAAGGAAGATCTTATTTAGTTACATGCTACAAGCACATCATTTTACATACTAGATTAAGACGAATGTTAACAGAAAAGAATATTACTTAAAATTTGAAATTATAAGTGAATACAAAATCGACAAAATAATATATTCAAAGAAGATTAATTATTCTATAACTAGGTTAGCTTCACATAATTATGTGGATAGACCAATAATTGTTTTTGACTAGTCAAAATAAACATCAACCTTGAGTCTTAGTGCTTATTCGAAAGTTTATTAGATCTAAATTTTAACCATCTTGCTAGATTCACGCCTATTAGATTAAAGCTCTTAACCCCGCACCATTGATTCGTATTCCCTAATATGTAAAAACCTGTCGATTCTATAGAGTTAATAGCCGCTTTATTTACATGGTGAGCCGATGCTAACATTAATTATTAAACTACACTATTAAACCTATATTGAAACAGGGAATTCAAACGAGAGAGTTGACATTAATGGTTAATCCATTGGCATTAACTAACATGATATGAAATTTGCTTGACATATGCGTTGAAATCAAACTGAATCGGGCCATGGTAAAATAGTTCAAAGATCCAACGGGATACATACAAATGCCTGCTAATATTCTGTGTTATGTTATCATCACCAACCAAACTAAATTGCTAAAAACATATGGACATATGTCTAATTGATCTAGCACTGTACTATTTAACAGTCCCAAAATAGAGTTCGAGTACGTTCCAATTCGTGCAAAGTAAATACAATTGGGATGAACCTAAACAACCACGAACTACTTTATCATTCATCCTATTACTACATCTTGAGCACAGACATTGGGAAAGCATATGAACATTTCATTTCTTTGTTTATTTCAATTCAAACTTCCAATTCAAGCTTACATCCACCCATAGTTTCAGAAGTGTGTACCTGGATGCTGAAATGCAAAAGAAGAAGCAGAAGGTAGAGAAATCAGCAGCAACAGCAAACAGGAATGGCAGCAACAACAACAAATACAGCAGCAGTGACAGTAACAAAGTGCACCAGGAACAACTCAAACGAAACCCGAAAGATTTGTGAAAACCAGGTAGCAACAAACAGCATGCAAAACTCAAAATGGACTCGAACTCAAACCAAGGTTGGACTAGTAGATTGTAGAGGAAGTTTCAACGAATTGGAGTCAAACCAAAAAAAGAAACAGTATCAACTACTGAGACTTCAAACTAAACCAAAGCCTGATAGAATTATGTTGCCAATCAAAAACTGAATTTGTTCTCTTTTTAGGACTGTTTTTATATCTCCAAAAAAAAAACCCTCCTTAACTAATCGAGACCCTTCTCCTTTTATAGCCTTGCCTCAGACCATCTACAGCCTGTTAAACCATTAAAACTCCCTCCCATGTTCTCCTGCTGTTTTTCCACTCAAAGATAAAATAAAACCCTTCCCATGAGATTCTCCTGACAGCCTATTTCTCATTATTATAAGGACTTATCTCTTATTATTTTAAACAGGTATGGGCAGCAGGAGTATGTCTTGACAGCACATGCTGTCCATTACACTGCAATGCACATGCTGCCCAAGGTTGAAAATGAGTAAACAATGCCATCAATTAAACTAAAATCTGAGACCTATCCTAGACTGCAGCTATAAATCAATCCTTAAATGTTTTCTGATTTAGATAACAGACTAATACATAGTGATAATAAACAAACTAAGCTGATCCACAATGCTTCAGTAAATCAAAATAGCATGAGTCGAATTGCTATCATTCCAACTGAAACTAATTGACGACGTATATCGACTCGACTATACTAATTATAACACAGGACAAGCAGTCGACCAAACAAACAACACAAAATAAGGCATAAAACTGTTCTTGACAATATTGCACGATACAGGGGAAAACCAAGCATTATTGATTCGACGATGTTAATCACATTGAAATATGTATACTACTATACGGATTCAACATAACAGAATAAACAATCGACCAAATAACAGGTCTTATGGAGATGGAGAACAACTGACAACAGAAATCCCAAAATAAACAAACAAACTAAATAAACATGCCGATAAACTAATCTAGACTAAATAAATAACAAAAGGGAACAGTGAACAAACCAGAAAAGCTTAAACACAGATGACCCAGGCCCGAGCTTGATTTGCCCATTTGAGGTCGTACAAATCCTAACCGAGGTGTTCTCAACCGATAACACTTCGATTAAGGTCTACTAGACCCCAAACTTCCGTTTAAATCTAAACAGACTCCACAAATTCTTGTGTTCTAGGGTTAGAATCTTCAGATTTGGGGTTTTGGGATTTGTGGGTAGATTCGGACCAAACCAAGCTTGGTTTGGTCATGAGGAAGGTCAAGGGGATACCTGGTATGAATTTGGGGTAGGTCGGTGTAGATCGAGGTCCGGCTCGAATCTTCAAATGAAGATTCGAGATGGTGGGGAAAGATTCGATACCCACGGCTAGTGGATCTGTGTTCAGGGGGTCGAGGAGGTCCTAGGGTGTTAAGATGGTGGTCACCGGCGTCGTTGCCGCCGAGTTTACGGTGAAGGTGCACAGGGGCGGCTAGGGTTTGGAAGGTATGTGTTTGGGACGATGAAGGGGGGATGTTTGGATGGGGGCGTGGGGTAAGGTTTTGGGTTTATATAGTTAGTGAGTGATCGAATCCTGGCCGTTGGATGAAGCGAGATGAAGGGCCAGGATCTTTCAGCTGGTGAGGAACGGTGTCGTTTCAAATGCAAGGGGTTGGGTTGGTCTGGGGTTGAATGGGTCGGGTTTAAATGTGGGTATGGAGATGTGATCTTGGTCGTTGATCATTCTGAGATCAACGGCCAAGATCAGGCATGACCAAAACGACGTCATTGGGATACCCCTGAGGCCAACTGACCTGGACCGGGCACAACAGTGTTTTTGGGCCTGATTCTGGGTCCAATTTAATGGCCCAATTCCGATTTAACTCATTTCTTTTTCATTCTTTTGATTTAAATAAAATTCCTAACTAAATTGTAAAATCAAAATAAAACCATACAAATATTAATTAATACTCAAACAGCAATTATCACTCACATTAAACATTTAATTAAAAATAAAATCATTTAATGACAACAAATAGAATAAAAGACGTATATTTTATGATTTTTCCTTTTAAAACCAAATTGTAGTTTGATTAACTCCTAATAATAAAATGACATCCTAAACTCACATGCGACATATATATTTTTTTTTTGTATTTTGTTCGACAAAACTAAACAATCATAAATAAAACTACAAATAACTGCCGAAAGTGCTACGTAAAATCCAAAATTGTACAACAAAACTATTTTTTTTATTATTTCTTTTGGAGTGATTGTCGCGTAAACAAAAATCACGTGCTCACAGCTGCCCCTCTTTGTTCGAAAACACCAAGAGTTTTCGTGCAAAGATAAAGTGAGCGGATATGAGCGATTTTTGCCTATTGGAATACTCCGTGTGAAGCACATTTTGAAAGATTTGACCGAATATTTGCTTCAAAGATTTCCTACATATCCTGGGCTAAACAGGAATCAGGTCAATGTAGTTCGGGAAACTTTGGCAGCTGGGACTACCATGGGATTTGCAATGCTTGCCGTTACCGCTGTTGTTGTTGCCACTACTGCTTTACTGACCCCCTTATTACAACCAAAGGAAATTGAAACTGAACTAACTATTTATGTCTGTCAACCGCTAGTTACAAAATTCCTATCTATAATTCTTTTGCAACTTGATCTTGGGTCTTAGCTGATTCTGCTTGTAGACTTCGATCCGAATCTTGATGCTTGCAAGTTGTAGGCGCTTGTTTATTTCTGCAGTATTGAATGAAACGGGATTAGCGGAGCTCGGGACCTTGATCAAATTTGGAGCGATCCGCCCTTTGTTTGTTCCAATATCTCGAAACATCCTCTTTTTGTCCTTTTCTTCTTTTCTTTATTCTGGATTGAGACTCATCCCGTAGGTTGTCTCGATCCATGCGCCTCGAGGTCAGACCTGCTGAGACAAACAAAACAAACGAACGAAATTTTTCTGCCCCAATATTACTAGGAAAATTTCGTGAATTAATCGCCATAACAACTTACAGAATTGATGAGGGGATTGGAAAACTCTAGTCTACAAAACGCAACTCAAGGGATTGGAGTCCTAATGTCGTCATAAGGTAAAAACGCTCAGTTCAGGGATTGGAGCCCTAATGCTGGCTAACAGAAAAATGCTCAGTTCAGGGTCGGAGCCCTAATGTTGGCTAACAGAAAAATGCTCAGTTCAGGGTTGGAGCCCTAATGCTGGCTAAATGGAAAATGCTCAGTTCAGGGTTGGAGCCCTAATGCTGGCTAACAGGAAAATGCTCAGTTCAGGGTTGGAGCCCTAATGCTGGCTAAATGGAAAATGCTCAGTTCAGGGTTGGAGCCCTAATGTTGGCTAACAGAAAAATGCTCAGTTCAGGGTTGGAGCCCTAATGCTGGCTAAATGGAAAATGCTCAGTTCAGGGTTGGAGCCTTAATGCTGGCTAACAGAAAAATGCTCAGTTCAGAGTTGGAGCCCTAATGCTGGCTAACAGGAAAATGCTTAGTTCAGGGTTGGAGTCCTAATGCTGGCTAAATGGAAAATGCTCAGTTCAGGGTTGGAGCCCTAATGCTGGCTAACAGAAAAATGCTCAGTTCAGGGTTGGAGCCCTAATGCTGGCTAACAGGAAAATGCTCAGTTCAGGGTTGGAGCCCTAATGCTGGCTAAATGGAAAATGCTCAGTTCAGGGTTGAAGACCTAATGCTAGCTAAATGGAAAATGCTCAATTCAGGGTTGGAGCCCTAATGCTGGCTAACAGAAAAATGCTCAGTTCAGGGTTGGAGCCCTAATGCTGGCTAACAGGAAAATGCTCAGTTCAGGGTTGGAGCCCTAATGCTGGCTAAATGGAGAATGCCGGTGATTCTAAACTGACCCTTTTTTTTGAGTTTTCTTCTTTTAGTAAAATGTAAAAGAGAATTTTGGGGAAACTTCCCTTCTGAGTGGATTCCTTTGCCGAGCCGTTTCTTGCACTCATGTATTTCTTTTCTTTTTGGGCGGTAACCTTCCTTTTGTACGGTTGCTCTGGGTCACACCTGTTTTAATTTCCAAACAAAGAACAATTGTCAGTTCGGCAATGACGGTTGATTCGGTGACCTTGATTGTTCTAGTTGCTTTGTCGCGTCCTTATTTCTGTTGAGAAACTCTGCCATTGATTGGATTCACAGGCGAAACCCTTTGGACTACTCAGACTCGCGTTTCCAGATTTTGTGATGATTTGCCTTGTAAGGCTTTGGTTTTTCCATCCCGTTCTGCTTGGGGATTTCAGTGGAGATTTTTATTGGGGAGACTCTGTGGGGATTTGTACAAGGGGAGGCTCTGTGGGGATTTGTCTAAAGGGAACTCTGTGGGGATTTTTTACAAAGCAGACTCGCTGAGGATTTGTTGGGGTAGACTCTTTGGGGAATTTTTACAAAGGGAGGCTCTGTGGAGATTTTTACAAACCGGTCCTACCACCTATTCTTTCCTGGTATATCTGGAACTTGGAGTTAAAAATGGAAGGGATTCAAAGAAAAGTAAAATGAATAACGGAGAAAGCAAATTTAGAAGAGAGCTGTCCCTTTCGGGACAAGAAGGACTTATCTAATGGAAATATGCTGACTTTAAATTGACATGACATGCTTTTTGGACTGGACGTCTGACCTTCAATGAGCTTGCATTTCCTCATGAACCAAAATGGATCTATGTTTCCAAACCGGTGGAACTTTGCCGAGACTTCCTGAGGTGGAGCCATTCTTTCGGCCGACAACGCCCTTTGCGGTTTTTCGCTAGTTGACCTCTCTCATTTATCTTTTTGTCGTCGCTTGATAGCACTATTTGCGAGTTTTTACTAAACAAGCTCTCTCATTTAGGTTTCTCTACTCCCGTCGCCTCGCGGTGCCCGAAGGTTTTCACCGACAAGACTCTCTCATTTTATTTCTCTCAATTCTGAATGTACCGGCCTCCAATCGTGATATCTCTTGGCTCCCCTACCTTTGGTAATTGATCCAAAGGACTTGTGCTTGGTAAAGAATGGTGGATGACACTACAACTTCTAAGCCGTTTGGTGTGCCCCGGTTTCAATTTCAGGGTAAATGAGATTTTATTGTTGGTGTGACTGAACCCCAGAGAGAGGCTGCCTACGTATCCTTTCGGAATCAAGTCAGACGTAGTTCAGGCTCAATCAATGTTTTGTTTTTATTTTTTTTATTTTTTTTATAGGTAGCCAAAGAAATGTAACCGGCTCAAAGAACTTGTAGAGAGAGTTGATAGTGTTTGGGGTAGTGGGAATAAAACCTTCATCATTTCAAATGTGTCAGGACCACTGGAGTATAACTCAGACATAGTACCTTTTGACTGCATCCGCATTCACTGTTGTTTCAGGATCATTTCCTTCAATATCACCTAGATGCAATGCTCCTCTCGGCAATATCTTCCTGATGATGTATGGGTCTTTCAATTTGGAGCAAATTTTCCTTTCGCTTCCTGGTGATGGGGCAGAATGCGCCTCAATACCAGTTGACCCACTTCAAAATTCCTGGGTCGGACTTTCTTGTTGTAAGTACGGGCCATTCTTCGTTGGTACAACTGCCCGTGACAAACCGCAGCCATTCGTTTCTCGTCAATCAAAGTCAACTGCTCCAATCGAGTCTTAACCCACTCGCTATCTTCAATTTCTGCTTCGACAATGGTTCGGAGCGAAGGAATTTCTACCTCTGCTGGTATCACAGCCTGGGTCTCATAAACCAAAAGATAAGGGGTTGCTCCTACTGACGTACATACCGTAGTGTGATATCCCAACAATGCAAAGGGTAACTGTTCATGCCATTGTCGGGAACTCTGGATCGTCTTCCTCAAAATCTTCTTGATGTTTTTGTTTGCTGCTTCCACAGCGCCATTGGCCTTGGGCCGATAAGGAGTGGAATTCCTATGCGTTATTTTGAACTGTTCGCATACATCCCCCATCAAGTGACTATTCAGGTTTGCCGCATTATCTGTGATGATAGTCGCAGGAATACCAAAACGACAAATAAGATTTAAATGCACAAAATCCACTACAGCCTTTTTAGTGACTGACTTGAGAGTGACAACTTCCACCTATTTTGTGAAGTAGTCGATAGCAACCAATATAAATCTGTGTCCATTTGAGGCCTTCGGCTCGATCGGACCAATGACATCTATACCCCAAGCAACGAATGGCCAAGGTGCAGACATGGGATGCAGTTCTATGGGGGGAGCATGAATCAAATTGCCGTGCACCTGACACTGATGACACTTTCGAACGAAGCTAAAACAGTCCTTTTCCATTGTCATCCAATAATAACCTGCTCGAAGGATTTTCTTTGCCAAAACATACACGTTCATGTGGGGCCCGCACACTCCTGCGTGTACTTCATGCATGATTCTTCCCGCCTCCTCGGCGTCAACACATCTTAGCAGATTGAGGTCCGGGGTTCTCTTATACAGCAACTCGCCGCTCAAAAAGAAACCACTTGCATGCCGCCTAATGGTTCTCTTTTGATCTCCAGTAGCATATTCGGGGTATTATTGTGTCTTCAAGAACCTCTTGATATCATGGTACCATGGCTGTGTACACGATCATGCCTCGATTACGTTACAGTAACCGTGTCTTTCCCTGATTTGGATTTCCAAAGGATCGACGTGGGTGTTGCCTGGGTAGGGTAACATTGAAGCCAAGGTAGCAAGTGCATCCGCTAGTTCATTGTGACACCGTAGGATATACCTAAACTCTATTGATTTAAAACGCTTGCCGAGGTCCTCCACGTGCTGTCGGTAAGGAATAAGCTTGATATCCCGAGTTTCCCATTCACCTTGGGCTTGCCGGATAATCAGGTCAGAATCTCCCATAATCAATAAATCTTCGACATCCTGATCGATCGCCATATGCATGCCCATGATGCAGGCTTCATACTCAGTTGTATTGTTTGTGCAAAAGAAACGCAGTCTAGCTGTAGTAGGATAATGCTGACCAGAGGGCGAGATCAAAATTGCCCCGATTCCTACACCTTTGGCATTTACGGCCCCATCAAAGAACATCTTCCAAACATGAGCGTTTTCCGAGACTACTTCTACAGTGTTTATTTCTTCGTCCGAAAAATAAGTACTCAATGGTTGGTATTCTTCATCAACCGGGTTTTCGGCCAAATGATCGGCTAACGCCTGGGCTTTCATTGCCGTGCGGGTGACATAGACTATGTCAAATTCAGTAAGTAAGATTTGCCACTTGGCCAGTCTTCCAGTAGGCATTGGTTTCTGAAATATATACCTCAAAGGATCCAGCCTGCTTATGAGGTAAGTAGTGTGAGCTTGGAGATAATGTCTCAACTTTTGAGCAACCCACGTCAAAGCACAACACGTTCTTTCTAGCATAGTGTACTTGGCCTCGTAGCCGGTGAATTTCTTGCTCAAGTAGTAGATCACTTGTTCCTTCTTTCCGGTTATGTCATGTTGCTCGAGGACGCAACCGAAAGAATTTTCCAAGACTATTAGATATAAGAACAGTGGTCTCTCTGGCTCTGGCGGGACCAAAACAGGGGGATTTGAAAGATATTCTTTGATTTTGTCAAAAGCTTCTTGACACTCAGCCGTCCATTTGATCGCTGCATCTTTCCTCAATAGCTTAAATATGGGCTCACACGTGCTCGTCAGCTAGGCAATGAATCGACTGATATAGTTTAACCTGCCCAACAAACTCATCACGTCTTTCTTCGTTCTTGGGGAGGTAGATCTCTGATGGATTTTATTTTTGTTGGATCTAATTCGATGCCTCTCCTGCTTACTATGAAGCCCAAAAGCTTGCCCGATGGGACTCCGAAAGCGCATTTGGCTGGGTTCAGCTTCAAGTCGTACTTCCTCAGTCTCTCGAAGAACTTCCTCAAGTCTTGGATGTGATTATCCTGCGTCCTGGACTTGACTATCACGTCGTCCACATACACCTCTATTTCTTGATGCATCATGTCATGAAAAATGGCAGTCATGGCCCTCATGTAAGTTGCCCCAGCATTCTTCAGACCAAATGGCATAACCCGATAACAATAAGTGCCCCAAGGCGTAGTGAAGGCAGTCTTCTCGGCGTCTTCTTCATCCATCAACACCTGATGATACCCAGCGTAACAATCTACGAAAGACTGTATCTCATATTTGGCGCAATTATCAACAAGGATGTGGATGTTGGGCAATGGGAAATTGTCTTTGGGACTCGCCCTATTCAAGTCTCGATAATCCACACATACCCGAGTCTTTCCATCTTTTTCGGCACTAGAACTACATTCGCCAACCATGTGGTATACTGGACTACCCGAATCACTCCCGTTTTCAGCTGCTTGGTGATCTCTTCTTTAATTTTGTCACTGACATCACTTTTGAACTTTCTTTGCTTTTGTTGAACTGGAGGACAGTCAGGGTGAATTGGCAATTTATGAACCACTAGATCAACACCTAATCCTGGCATGTCATCGTATGACCAAGCAAACACATCTTTAAATTCAAAAAGGAGTTGAATTATCGCGTTTCGCATTTTCTCGTCCGTGTGAATGCTCATTTTGGTCTCTCGGATTTCTTCAAGAGTTCCCAAATTAACCGGTTCAGTGTTAGATTCGGCTTAGGTTTATTCTCAAAGTGTTCCAATTCTCGGTTTATTTCCCTAAAAGCCTCTTCTTCGTCATATTCTGGTTCTTGGTTCATTATTTCACAATTAAATAGCTCGTTGTGATCTGGGCGTGAAGTCCGCAAGCATGTCATATTATTTAAAGCCGCATTATTATAACTGAAAGAAAAGATAAAGGAAAAATAACAAAAATCAGAACAAAGGAAAAATGAGAAAACAATGATTTTTATTTTCTTGGAATTTGGAAGATAACAATGTTTATAACTCAGGAATTCAAAACAACAATTGAAGGGAAAAACATCCAAGTTATATCCTGGGGATAACTCGTGATGCAGGAAAGGTGGCAGGGCAGGTCTACCCGGACTCCTGTCTAGTAGGGAATGGCGTGGCCTCCCAGTTTCGAAGCTTGGCGTTTGGCCCCACATATAGCATCTCAGCGGTGCTTGTGCCTTCTCCTGGTTGAACCATGTGAGCTTCGTAGAGCATTTCTCTCATTGCCCCACATATCTCCTCGATCTCTTCGGCCGTGAAAACCTCATCGTCTTCTTCTTTGGTGTATTTTGGTCCGACGAAAGTTTCATATAAATCCAGCAATGGCCGAGGCAGTTTCCAACCCTCATTTTTCCTCTTCTTTGCCCACCCTTCATCTTTTGGAGTGGGTAGGAAATCTATCCCAAAAAGTTTCTTGGTGGAAGGCAAGGTGATGGGTTCCGTTATTCCTTGCAATGTTCGTCCGAGCCCTTTCCCCGGCCTGAATCCATGTCGGATCATTTTTTTAGCCACCATGATCGAGGCGTTAGACAAGAAAGGTTGGGAGCAAGGTCTTTCCTCTTCATACTGCTCTGCTAGCACAACTTCGAAAGCCTGATAAACCGTGTGCTCGCTCCCTTCCCTTGGTTCAAGATATGGGATGGATGGGTCCCGATAAATAGACTGTTCGTCTTCTCCGTGGACCACAATTTCCCGGTCTTCGTACTCAAACTTCACCATTTGGTAAAGAGTGGAAGGCACAACTCCTGCCGCATGAATCCAAGGTCTGCCGAGGAGAAAATTATAGGACGTATCCATGTCAATCACCTGGAAAGTTATTTCAAACTCCACTGGTCCTATAGTCAACACCAAGTCTATTTCCCCGAGGGTATCCCTCTTGACGCCATCAAAAGCCCTTACGCAGACATTATTGGGGCAGATTTTTCCGGTCCCAATTTCCATTCTCTGCAGTGTGGAGAGCGGACAAATGTCAACACCTGATCCTCCATCCAACATTACCCGCTTGACATAGTAGTCCTCACATTTAACTGTCAGATGTAAGGCTTTGTTGTGAGCTGCTCCCTCTGGAGGTAAGTCGTTCTTGCTGAAAGAAACCTGGTTAATGGCGAAGAACCTCTCCGTCATCCGTTCCAGTTGTTCGACTGAGGTTTCAACTGGTACGTATGCTTCGTTCAGGGTCTTGAGCAAGATCTTTTGGTGCTCGGCCGACCTCATCAGCAGTGATAGCATGGACACTTGCTCGGGGCACTTGCGTAGTTGATCTACCACTTCGTAGTCTGACATTTTCATCTGTTGGAAGAAAACTTCCGCTTCTTCAACGCTTACAGGCTTCTTCGGTGGGAAGCGTCTCCATGTGGCGTTGTTTAGCTCTTGAGTGTTCGAATACCTTCCAATGAAAGTATTTTCCAGAAGTTCTCCCGTGACTTCTCTACCTTTGTACGTAACCAACGTTATTTGATAGTTCCACGACACTGTGGACAGGTTTGTCATCGGCTTCTGTGGCCCGCGTCCGATAACCACTGGCTCATTCAGCCGAGGTGGTTGAATCGTCCCCCGGACCACATAGGCCCCTTTTGGTACGTACATTGGTTTTGCCCTTTTAACTTCGAAACTATGCGGTTTCTCTGCTCGACCTCGTGGAACGTAAAGAACTTCATTCCTTACAGGCACCATCGTTACTGTCTTTTTCTCCACCTTCTCTTCGGGCTCGCCCTTGACAGTACTGACCTTCTTTTCCCCTTTCTCTATCTTCGAGGTGGTTTTAGGCCTTTTCCCTACATCGACGATGGCGATTATGGCTTTTAAAGCAGGATCAAATTCTTTGTCCTCGCAAATCATTCCAATCAGCGGCCCGTTATTGTGAGCGGGCAACGGATTGTTAGTCACATTTGGGACCTCCTCGTCCCTTAATACTATTTTCCCCTCCTCTATTAAATTCTCGACTACCCTTCTCAAAGCCCAGCAGTCATTTGTATCGTGCCCTTCTGCTCCTGAATGATAGGCGCACCTAACACCGGCTTTGTAAGTAGGTGATGCCGGATTGTGCCTTGTCTGAGGGACTGGCTGCAGGAAACCCAACTGGACTAGCTTTGGGAACAAAGTAGAATACGGTTCACCGATGGGTGTGAAAGTCCGTCTTCTAGGTGGTTCCTGAGGGCGGAAGTTATTTTGAGGAGGTTGTGGATTATAGTGGTTGCGGTAGGGAGGCTGATTTCTGGGAGGTGGAGCTTGGCCTCGATTAGCTTGCTGTGGCGGATGGACATAGGGCTGGGTGTTCATGACCATGTAGGGTTGAGGAGCATATGTAATATTTTGGTGGGGGTAGTAGTGTTGTGGGGTTCTTTCTGGAAAACGGGGCCTGGGATTACGATATTCCCTTGCTTCTGATGCTGCCATGGACGTTTCTTCCTTTTTCTTTCCTCTTGCCATTCCTCCGGACCCGCTTTGGACGGCTTGGGAGGTTGCCCTTATGGCTGCCTGACTTAAGATTCTACCCGTTTTCAAACCGTTCTCCACCATCTCCCCGATCTTGATTGCTTCCGCGAAAGGCTTTCCTATGGCTGACATCATATTCTGGAAATAGTCTGATTCTTGAGCCTGGAGAAAAGTAGTGACCATTTCTATCTCGTCCATGGGAGGTTTTACCCTCGATGCCTTCTCGCGCCACTTAATAGCATATTCTCTGAAGCTTTCTTCTTCAAGTTTGACAGAGAATTTCGGTCGGGTGCAATGCCGATGTTATACTGGAACTGTCTCACAAAATCTCTGGAGAGATCATCCCATATATGCCATCGAGATATGTCTTGGTCCATATACCATTCTGAGGCTATTCCTGCTAGACTTTCCCCGAAATATGCCATTAGCAATTCCTCTTTGCCGCCGGCTCCCCGCAGTTGGTTGCAATATTTCTTGAGATGAGCAATGGGGTCGCCGTGCCCGTTGTACTTCTCAAACTTTGGGGTTTTGAAACCCACGGGTAGGTGCACGTGAGGGAACATGCATAGATCGGTATATGAGACGCTCTTCTGTCCGCTCAAACCTTGCATGTTTTTCAAACTCTGCTCAAGGCTTCTCATTCTTTTGGCCATCTTATCTTGTTCAGCAATTTTGGGGTGCTGATCCTGCCCAGGTGCAAACTCGTATTGAGGCTGTGGAGGATGAGTGCTGGTGGCGAACCGAGTTGGTTCCAGTGAGAAAGATGGTGCTTGGAATGTGAATGAGGATGAGTCAAAATTTGGCTTGTCTGTAGCAGGTTGCGCCACGATCGGACAGGGAGGTGCAGTGAATATGTTTGTAGTTACGTCTGTTGTTGACATCTGGGGACAAGAATCAGAGGGTGATCCAGCAGAGAAGGCTGAAATGGCTGGGTACCCGAATGGGGTAGCCGGATAGCTTATGGGGACGTTAGAAGTCCCACTTGTCCTGGAGAACAACTCAGGGAACCCAGGGATAACACTTGGTGGGTCTTTTCCGTTATTCCAGTCATCCAGCATTTCCAACATGTGGAGCCGCAGGATTCTATTTTCCTCCACAGTTGCGGATTCGGGCGTGAGGACGGCCGAGATCGAACTCTCCTAGGATACAGGAACTGTCGGCAAAGGCATTTCTGAAGACATTTCTATGCTTCTCTTTGATCTTGTGAAGTAAGTGTGAGTACCACCTCTTGACTTATCAACAAGTAATTGAACACTCTCTTTCGACCTCGTGAAGTATGAATATGAGGCCAGACTTTTCACCAAACCAACCGCCTTTTCTAAAACCTGGAAGGACTCAACGACAAACGAACGATTAGTTCAAAACAAATAACAGATATGCAATCTCACGTTGGGGCATGATGCACCTACACAGTTAAGTGAATTCCTACATGTTTGCAACGAAAGCATGCGTCATTCTGGCTTCCTTTTAGGCTTCCCTTTTTTTTTATTTCTCTTTTTATTACAATTTTCAATTTTTGCAGTTAAAATATGACCGGATCCGATGAGGATTGCCTACGTATCACGATGCCGCGTGAATCAGATCATTACGTAGTTCAAAATAGAGAAGCACACATTTTATTACTGAAACGATCTATTACAACCCACATTTTTGAAAAAGGAAAAACAAACCTTGAAAATAAACATAGACTCAAACAGACTAATGCACCCTGATGCGAAAAGACGGACAAAAGATGCTAAGATACAGACTCAACCTATGAATACATTAAGGTTTCGAAAATTGGTGCCCGCGGGGCATCGTTCGGCCTCGCCGCGGTCCTAGGTGTGAGATCCCTTTCAAGTTGTTCCAGCTCATGCATGGTCTGCTTGACATAACCCATCACTGCCGAGAGAACGGTAATGCTGGTCATGTTCTCACACCGTAGACACCGTCTGATGATGGCATGAGCAATGGTCCTGATCTTATCTTTGGTTTGCTTCTTCTCTATGAGTAGGCGTTTTATCTGATCACTGCACGTCTTTAAAACCTGAGAATCCTGCATATGCTGATTCTTCAGTTGCCGTACTTCTACCTTCATCCGGGCCAACAAGTCGTAACAGTATCTGCTCTCAATTTGGAAATCCTCGGCCTGATTAACTGCTTTAACCTCAAGTGTAGCCATTTCTCTCTTCATTTCGGCAACAGTTTTCTCGTGGTCGCGTTTCAATTGATTCAAGTATCGGCGATGCTTATTTGCTCTTGTACCCCACTGCACCTTGAGCTCTGCCATGACGTTTTCAGACTCTTCTAAACCATCTCGACATTCCCTGACTTCACTTTTCATCCATTTTATCAACTGCTCGTCTGATCGACTCCTTGGTTGTTCATCAAGAGCCAATCTCAATTTCTGGATTTGGGCCCTAAGTTCTTCATTTTCTTGGGCCAATCTATTCTTTTCGCCTCGATCGGTAGCAACTTGCAAGTTGTGCTCATATTTCAGACCTTCCACTTGTTGCTTCAACCTGCTGATTTCGGTACGATAGCCTCTTTCTTTTGCCAACCAATCCCACTGCTTTTGCGATGACTCGGCGAAATTCAGGATGTGGGGTCTTTTAGCCGGCCTTTCGTGTTCGATTTCTCTTCTATACCATGCAAGGTAACTTGGTGCCATTTCACTTTTGGCCCGATCCTGTACACAAGTATCTGCTTTCAAATATTGACATTCATTCCAGATCTGGCGGATTTTTGCTTCAGGAAATTGTCCGTCAGGGCTTATCTCAATTGTTTGAGCACTAAGATCTTCCTCGTGTGGTACTATCTGGTATCTTCCGAGTTGTCTCAAGACTTGGCAGGGCGCGTAGGGTTGAATGCTCTTAAGTCCCATCAGTAGGAAATGAGTTCTAGTTGCTGGCATATACATTACCTCATCAACAGGCAACCATCCCAGTGTCCACTGTATTTAGCTGGCAGTAAGAGCTTGAAAGAATGAGGTCCATGCCATAACTCCTTTGGGCAGACTGATTTCTTTGGTTCTCGTGTAAAACTCTTCTATGCAAGTTTTCTCCGAGGAACCATGGCTCAAAAGCTCGGAACGATGGCAGAGATGTTCAGTCATCCACATTTGTAGCAGCAAGTTACAACCTTCGAAGAAATTCCCCCGGCTTTGCAGGCTGTGAGAGCTCGAAAGATATCGGATACCACCATAGGCGCGAGAGTATTGTCATTTTGAGTGAGTAAAGTACTGACGACCCCAGATATCTTCAGATCAATATTTCCATCTTTCCTTGGAAATACCAGAAGGCCCAAAAACGTTATCATGAAAGCCACCCGTCTGTGCTTATCCCACTTCTGACGACTACCTTTGCTGCATAGCTTGTTAATCGGATTGTTGAATCCTCCTACATGACCATACCTGTCGTATATGAAGCATGGATTACAAAAATCGGCGACCAAATCTGGGTTGTGGACCGTCCTGGGTATTTTTAGTGAGTCTAGAAACCGATGCACCGTGACAGCCCTTGGGGCGACCAGGTATTTTTGCCTTAATGGAAGTTCAGCAATTCCAATGTACCCAGCCATTTACTCCAGAGTCGGGGTGAGTTCAAAATCGGAGAAATGGAAAACATTGTGCGCTGGATCCCAGTAGGTGACCAAAGCTCTTATGATATCTCCCCGAGGCTGGATTTCCAGTAAACCCGTGAGACCTTTCAGATATTTCTTGACCTCGTCTTGCCCTTCAGCACCTAGATCATTCCACCATAGCCGTAGCTTGACAGGGATTTTAGTCATTATCGAAAAGTGTTCATTTTGCATTGTGCTCATCCTGCACATTTATTAAGGCGACTTTAAACAAAAATGATTTGACTCAAAAAAAAATATTTTGACTATTTTTTCTAAAAAAGAAGATCAGATTTTCGAACACGGCCTTTCAGCACTTCGGGGATGAAGATTTTAAGGCTGTGAGGGACAACCGACCAAAAAATTCTAAAAGACGACCGATAGTGGCTATTTATGCAAAACCAGCCTTCCGCCGTCCCTTGCGGGAACATTTGGCTATTTTTGACAAAAACAATCACTTGATTTATTTATGACTCTTCTAGTAGTAATGAAAACAACATGGGGAGCATGGCCTCACAGAGCCTCGGGGACGAGGATTATAAGGCCGTTGGGCAATTTGGTCAGAAAATAAACATGACCAATAATGGCCGTTTGTGCAAAGTCAGCCTTTCAGCGTCCTTTTGGGGAACATTCGGCTATCCTTGACAAAACGGCATCACCTGACTCATTCATGACGAAATTAAAATTCTAACATTCTGGCTATTTTGAAAAGGGGAGGTTGGACCCGATGAGGGTTGCCTACGTATCTCGCACCCTGTGAGAATCAAACCCGCGTAGTTCGGTCAATCAGGCGTAGAGTAAATAAACTAAACCCCTTCTGAATACAATCTTTTAAAGAAAAGGAGAAAAATATTTTTCTGGATTTTTATATTTTTTTTTTTTTTGCTTTTTTTTTTGAAAAGAAATGAAGACTAAAGAAATATTTTTTATATTATATTTTTTTTTACCCCCTTTTTTTGGAAATTTCGAAAAATCTTTTAAGGAAGTATTTGGACTATTAGTCCGAATTTATAAAAGAGATACTACAAAAGAAACAACATTTTTTTTAAAATTTTGAATTTTCCCCTTTTTTACTTTTAAATAAATATATATATTTTTGGATTTTTAATAAATCAGACTAAAAGACAAATTTTGTTTTCATTTTTTCTCTTTTTTCTTTTTTTTTAAGAAAATTCCGGCGATGTTTTGACACTACTTGGACATTGGTTTTATTTTTCCAAAAATAAGTAATTATCTCTCTACGCTGCTATTTTTTTTATTTTATTTATTTATTTATTTTTTAGAAACCGGTCAGCATGCAGAACTGAAGCAAATAAATGCGCAAAACAAACGGGATGCAGCAGGATGGTCTTTTCATTTCAGGTTGCCTGTCCTAGACGGATTCAACCCCTGTGTTGAGTCCCCTATGTCAAATGCAACATGATGCAAATAAACGTTCCTACTAGGGATCCGGCATGATGTTTTGTTATACTAGGTTTATAACCTGGGTATATGTTCTAGACTGTGTACCCGAGCGGACAACTCGAGTCGAGGAGGGGGCTACGTACCGGGGACCCGCGAGATCGTCCGGCTTTGTAACTTGTCCGGCCTCTTTCTTATTTCAGGTATTGACACTAACAGAATAGGGAGTCTCGACCAGCGAGCTTCTCCCCGGAGGTAAGAAGCGAAGGGTTTCGGCACAGTTTATATACATTTCAGATAATATCAAAGCGGTAAAAGACAACATTTAGCACGTTATGCCAAAACATGTAATAAATATCAGATAATAAAGCCAAATATAACAATTATTCTAAGCTCGAATTCTTGAACCCTGAACCAAAGGTTCTGGGTCAAATCCCCAGCAGAGTCGCCAGAGCTGTCACACCTCCTTTTTGCGCGCCTACCCCGAAGGATAAATGCGTGAGGGAGTTTTTCCAATTTAAGTGACAATATTCGAAATGAGATTATTTATTTAATTCAGAGTCGCCACTTGGGAAAGGTTTGGCTTTTGGTGTCCCAAGTCACCGGTTTATCTTGAATCCCAAATCGAGGAAATTTTCGACTTTCCAAATGAAGTCTGCGAACCAGAAATTCTAAGTAAGGAATTCTGTTGACCCGAGGGAAGGTGTTAGGCACCCTCGAATCCCGTGGTTCTAGCACGGTCGCTTAAATTGTTATAATGGCTAAATATCTGATTTAAATACATGTTGTGACTTATGTGCTTTTATTAAGTTTAAACCGCTTTTATTATTATCATTTATTTTTATAGAATTGCAACGTCGTGAAAATGCATCTCGAACCACGTCACAATCAATGCACCCGTGGTCGTCGACACATTTTGACTCCGTTGAGATTCGGATTTGGGTCACATCAATGTGCACCCGTGTTTAAGAAGGTTAAATTATTAAAGGTGCGCCTAAAGCAACTAGCGTATTGTTATTTTGGGAAGGCCGTAAAATTCGCTAAACGGCCTGTCCCGAATTCTAAGTATTTTAATATATACATTTAGAGGGCCCCGCAGCTTGTGCATTTTTGTTTGTCGAGGCTCGTCTCATTTTTTTAAAGGTATCCTAAAGTGACTACATTTCCATTAATTTTTGTTTCTAAAAATAAAAGAGAGCGAAAGGAAGATCTTATTTAGTTACATGCTACAAGCACATCATTTTACATACTAGATTAAGACGAATGTTAACATAAAAGAATATTACTTAAAATTTGAAATTATAAGTGAATACAAAATCGACAAAATAATATATTCAAAGACGATTATTAATCTATAACTAGGTTAGCTTCACATAATTATGTGGATAGACCAATAATTGTTTTTGACTAGTCAAAATAAACATCAACCTTGAGTCTTAGTGCTTATTAGAAAGTTTATTAGATCTAAATTTTAACCATCTTGCTAGATTCACGCCTATTAGATTAAAGCTCTTAACCCCGCACCATTGATTCGTATTCCCTAATATGTAAAAACCTGTCGATTCTATAGAGTTAATAGCCGCTTTATTTACATGGTGAGCCGATGCTAACATTAATTATTAAACTACACTATTAAACCTATATTGAAACAGGGAATTCAAACGAGAGAGTTGACATTAATGGTTAATCCATTGGCATTAACTAACGTGATATGAAATTTACTTGACATATGCGTTGAAATCAAACTGAATCGGGCCATGGTAAAACAGTTCAAAGATCCAACGGGATACATACAAATGCCTGCTAATATTCTGTGTTATGTTATCATCACCAACCAAACTAAATTGCTAAAAACACATGGACATATGTCTAATTGATCTAGCACTGTACTATTTAACAGTCCCAAAATAGAGTTCGAGTACGTTCCAATTCGTGCAAAGTAAATACAATTGGGATGAACCTAAACAGCCACGAACTACTTTATCATTCATCCTATTACTACATCTTGAGCACAAACATTGGGAAAGCATATGAACATTTCATTTCTTTGTTTATTTCAATTCAAACTTCCAATTCAAGCTTACATCCACCCATAGTTTCAGAAGTGTGTACCTGGATGCTGAAATGCAAAAGAAGAAGCAGAAGGTAGAGAAATCAGCAGCAGCAGCAAACATGAATGGCAGCAACAACAACAAATACAGCAGCAGTGACAGTAACAAAGTGCACCAGGAACAACTCAAACGAAACCCGAAAGATTTGTGAAAACCAGGTAGCAACAAACAACATGCAAAACTCAAAATGGACTCAAACTCAAACCAAGGTTGGACCAGTAGATTGCAGAGGAAGTTTCAACGAATTGGAGTCAAACCAAAAAAAGAAACAGTATCAACTACTGAGACTTCAAACTAAACCAAAGCCTGATAGAATTATGTTGCCAATCAAAAACTGAATTTGTTCTCTTTTTAGGACTGTTTTTATATCTCCAAAAAAAAAACCTCCTTAACTAATCGAGACCCTTCTCCTTTTATAGCCTTGCCTCAGACCATCTACAGCCTGTTAAACCATTCAAACTCCCTCCCATGTTCTCCTGCTGTTTTTCCACTCAAAGATAAAATAAAACCCTTCCCATGAGATTCTCCTGACAGCCTCTTTCTCATTATTATAAGGACTTATCTCTTATTATTTTAAACAGGTATGGGCAGCAGGAGTATGTCTTGACAGCACATGCTGTCCATTACACTGCAATGCACATGCTGCCCAAGGTTGAAAATGAGTAAACAATGCCATCAATTAAACTAAAATCTGAGACCTATCCTAGACTGCAGCTATAAATCAATCCTTAAATGTTTTATGATTTAGCTAACAGACTAATACACAGTGACAATAAACAAACTAAGCTGATTCACAATGCTTCAGTAAATCAAAATAGCATGAGTCGAATTGCTATCATTCCAACTGAAACTAATTGACGACGTATATCGACTCGACTATACTAATTATAACATAGGACAAGCAGTCGACCAAACAAACAACACAAAATAAGGCATAAAACTGTTCTTGACAATATTGCACGATACAGGGGAAAACCAGGCATTATTGATTCGACGATGTTAATCACATTGAAATATGTATACTACTATACGGATTCAACATAACAAAATAAACAATCGACCAAATAACAGGTCTTATGGAGATGGAGAACAACTGACAACAGAAATCCCAAAATAAACAAACAAACTAAATAAACATGCCGATAAACTAATCTAGACTAAATAAATAACAAAAGGGAACAGTGAACAAACCAGAAAAGCTTAAACACAGATGACCCAGGCCCGAGCTTGATTTGCCCATTTGAGGTCGGACAAATCCTAACCGAGGTGTTCTCGACCGATAACACTTCGATTAGGGTCTACTAGACCCCAAACTTCCGTTTAAATCTAAACAGACTCCACAAATTCTTGTGTTCTAGGGTTCGAATCTTCAGATTTGGGGTTTTGGGATTTGTGGGTAGATTCGGACCAAACCAAGCTTGGTTTGGTCACGAGGAAGGTCAAGGGGATACCTAGTATGAATTTGGGGTAGGTCGGTGTAGATCGAGGTCCGGCTCGAATCTTCAAATGAAGATTCGAGATGGTGGGGAAAGATTCGAGACCCACGGCTAGTGGATCTGTGTTCAGGGGGTCGAGGAGGTCCTAGGGTGTTAAGATGGTGGTCACCGGCGTCGTTGCCGCCGGGTTTACGGTGAAGGTGCACAAGGGCGGCTAGGGTTTGGAAGGTCTGTGTTTAGGACGATGAGGGAGGGGTGTTTGGATGGGGGCGTGGGGTAAGGTTTTGGGTTTATATAGTTAGTGAGTGATCAGATCCTGGCCGTTGGATGAAGCGAGATGAAGGGCCAGGATCTTTCAGCTGGTGAGGAACGGTGTCGTTTCAAATGCAAGGGGTTGGGTTGGTCCGGGGTTGAACGGGTCGGGTTTAAATGTGGGTATGGAGATGTGATCTTGGCCGTTGATCATTCTGAGATCAACGGCCCAGATCAGGCATGACCAAAATGACGTCGTTGGGATACCCCTGAGGCCAACTAACCTGGACCGGGCACAACAGTGTTTTTGGGCCTGATTCTGGGTCCAATTTAATGGCCCAATTCCGATTTAACTCATTTCTTTTTCCTTCTTTTGATTTAAATAAAATTCCTAACTAAATTGTAAAATCAAAATAAAACCATACAAATATTAATTAATACTCAAACAGCAATTATCACTCACATTAAACATTTAATTAAAAATAAAATCATTTAATGACAACAAATAGAATAAAAGACGTATATTTTATGATTTTTCCTTTTAAAACCAAATTGTAGTTTGATTAACTCCTAATAGTAAAATGACATCCTAAACTCACATGCGACATATATATATTTTTTTGTATTTTGTTCGACAAAACTAAACAATCATAAATAAAACTACAAATAACTGCCGAAAGTGCTACGTAAAATCCAAAATTGTACAACAAAATTTTTTTTTTTTTTATTTCTTTTGGAGTGATTGTCGCGTAAACAAAAATCACATGCTCACAAATGGAGTAGTAGAAATTGTATTGTTTTTCTTTTTTAGTTATATATTTCTAGTATATATATCAAATAAATACGAGTAAAAATCCAATACTAATCCACGTAGGAGAGAAGCTAAATGATGGTATAGATAATATGTTAGTACACCCATAAAATGAAGTAAATGTACTAAAAATATTCAATCAAATTGCTGATATCGTTAAAGTGATTGCTCTTTCTCAATATGCCCTAAATTTTATAGGTTCTTCAGCCATTGTATCACTATAAATGTAAATAAGCGTATTGCATGTTCAATTGACTTCTTTTAGTCTGAAATTGGGTGAATATCGATCGATAAGCAGTGCCGTTTGAACATGTCTGCGTCAAAGAAAGACCAAACAAACGACAGTGACAAGAATGGCAGGAAACGTAATCTTCCTTCATGGATGAGTTCAAGACAAGCCTCAAGTGGCTCAGCTCAGAGTAACGAAGCCGAGAATGAAGCAAAAGTTTCTACATCGACTTCGAGCGGTTCAAATTTCTCAAAACTTATGGTAAATTTTTGAGTTTTCCCAAATCGTAGCTGTGTTTGTTATGTTATGGGCCAAATGGAGCGGAATGATTAGTCAAATAGTCAGCAGTAACTAATTTTAGCTGTTTTTGTAATGTAATTGGCCGAATGGAGAAGAATGAATATAGAGGATTCAAGTAGTAGACTAGTACTGATTTTAGTTTTGTTTGTTTTGAAATGGGTCAAATAGAGCAGAATGAATACCTACGATTTATATTGGACACAAGCTAATTTTAGCTGCATTTGTTATGAAACGGGTAGGATAGGTTAGAAAGAATATACAGTGCTCATTGTCCGACCACTAACTAATTTTAGCTGGGGTTGACATGAAATGGGTTAAATAGCACAGAATGAATATATAGGACTCACATAGTTGAACCTAGTTAATTTTAGCTTCGTTTGTATGAAAATGTGGTGAATGGAGTGGAATTTAATACTCGGCATTTCATATAGTCGGCCCTACTAATTTGGGAATAGTTGACTGATTGAGCTCGTTTGTTGTTTCATTTAAATCTTGACCACTATTCCATATTCTGAATGCTGCAGGAAGGGGTTGTATTTGTGCTATCAGGTTTTGTCAATCCCGAGCGTGGTACATTAAGGTCCCAGGCTTTAGAAATGGGAGCCAAGTATGAACCTGATTGGAACTCGGGTTGCACACTCTTGATCTGTGCATTTCCCAATACACCAAAGTTTCGGCAGGTTGAAGCAGATAATGGAACAATTGTATCAAAGGTAGCTCTTTCCCTTTAAGTTGTATAAATGACTTGATTTCCTGCAAGTCCATTATGACAGAAAGGAGGCTGATGTACTAGGAGATAGTGATGCACCAAGTAATACATGTTTCAACGAAGAAATGCTGCTTTGTAGGCTTCAATTTTGTCATTGTGTTTGAAATAGAACTATATGCTTGCTCCTGTTCTCATGGAAAATTTTTGTGCCAATTTCCTTCTGCTTTCTATGCGTGTGTGATCCTTTCTATGCTGTTACCTTCTCAAAAATATTATTCTGTTTGATCTTTTCTATTTTATTAATGCTATTTCCTCCGCAGAAAATGATACTTCAATCTGTATATGAACATGAGAGTGTTTTAGACCTAGATGTGGATCTTACTTTTTTGATATTTCTGTAATATCAAGGGATAACTTACTTGAGACAAAAAACCTGATAGAAGTATTTGTTTCTTTTTTGTTGTGACTTCCTTCTGTTTTATTCATCTTTTTTTTTTTTTCGGGTTGGGCAGGGGGTGCTTTGCGCTGTATGTGGAAGTATTAGGCATCCACATGACATGAAAATGAGGGATTACCAGTGGGTGTTATTTTGTTCAAATTGGTTCACGTTGAGTACCTTCTTTATGTGGGGACATGGGGTTACTATTGGAATTTAATTTTTATTCTACAAACTATGCTCTCTCTAAGTCTAAAGGTTTTTGCTTGTTTTGTGCAGGAGTGGATAACAGAGTGTTATAAAGAACGAAAACTTGTTGAAATTGAAACTTACCTTATGCATGCTGGCAAACCATGGAGGTGTCAAAGTGTCTCTCATGAATCCAGCCAAGGTTACCTCTCTCTGTCTTTGTCTATCCTCCTCTCCCCCATCCCACCCCACGCCAAAGACGCAGACTATTTGTGTTTTAAACAAGGATGGGACTCATTGAACTCAATATAGTGAATGATACTTCTAACTAACCCATGTTTCAGTCATAATAGAGATAGGGTAGAACATTTGTCAATGCTGAAAATTGCATAGACAAGTGCAAGAGACACCTGAGATGAATTTAAATGGGGAATATGGTTAGTGAGGAACTGAGGATTCATATAGCGGACCCCTACTTGTTTGAGGCTGAGGCTTGTTAAGCGCAAGAGACTATGTCTTAGTCCACCCTGTCCACATTTAACTTATGGTTCCCCTCCCCCCCCCCTCAAGAAGAAAATAGAAAGAGAAAAAATAAGAAATATCTTAAATCCTTTTCCCCTTCGCCCTATAAAAGTTTGATTAACTTTTAAAGTGTGGCTCCATATTGAGCCCATCAATTTATTTAGATTAGGGTGCAATCAGCATAGATACTTCTGATTATGTCATTGGTTACCCTCTTTCTTTCATAAACATCTCAAGGATCGGTGTACTAATGTACTTTGTATAAAGCCGCTAAATAAATAAATAAACACATAGACACAGACACGATATATATATATATATATATATAGATTTTGGTGTGTGTGTGTATAGATATGTATATTTTGAGGCATCTACATGCACATCAAAGTACCTATTTACGATTTCTTCGTGTTTTATTTTAAAAGTATTGTTTTGCAGCTTTGCTTAATGAATCTAGCATGCTGCTACTTTCCTTTGAGTGTAGGCATGCTCATTTGGTGTCTGCACCTTGCTGACACAAGTACTCTGGATACATGTCTAGAGAGGTAGTCACTAGTTAGTATTGTAGCTTTTGGAATTAGAAGGTTATCAAAAAAATTACACTGCAACAAAATTTACCAATAACCTGATGGTGATGGTGAGTGATTAATCCATGAGTGGCTTTTTAATGTCTAGATTTTCCAACTTCAGTGAATTGTTTAAGTTTTAGGTTAATGAAATTTGTCTCTGGTGTTTGTGTCTCTCTTCAATCAACATGTAATGTCGAAGTACCCATTCAAAAAAGAAATGTATAAGTGAAACTTAGAATTATCTAATACAGCCTAATATATCTCCTCACTCGTGCTTTCGGAATTCCTGCTGTTTTAATCCATGCTTGACGTCAACTGATAACAAGATGCATTGCTTGCCCTCCCCAAATGTTTATCTCCTTCTAAGCATGCATGGTTTTTTCATGATTTGAGTATCTTATTATCCAATAAGTGACTATCCTTAAAATTTTGGACTGTTTCGAGAGACTTGCTTAGGCAATGTTATTCAATCGGTCCACATGAAGCTACTGCTAATTCAGATAAAGAAAATGAAAGGTATCTTAATTTTTAAGTGGCCAACCTATGTAGGACATACAAATGTAGGGAGAAACATGTAACTTCAAATGAGAAAAGATGGTCGAGTTAAAGTACATAAGGCTTCCCTAGTTTTTCAGGGTAAGAAGGGGTAGAGAAAATACTCGAGCTAGCGTTCAAATGCCAGGAGCTATGGTGCTGAAAAACCTATGCCATACTTCGGGGAAAAGCTTAAATGATCTTAGGCAAGAGGGTACTTGCACCTAAAATTGACACGGGTAGGGATAGAATATCTAGGGACCCGAGACTCTCTCTAAGCAACTTAGAAAAATTAGCGCCTTAAACTTTTGGAGAAGGGGTGCCTCCTCATGCAGTGACCATGACCATGCCTGCGTGACTTCATACCAAAATTCAGGTCTCTGCAAAGTCGTAAAATACTATGGGGCCTGATGACTATCCGGTGCCGGAAGGTCAAGGAAGTTGCTGACCTGATGACAGAGGAGTCATGGGACAAAGTCTTAATTTATTTTCATTCTTTTTAATAGAAACTTTCTTTTTCTCTGTTTCTGAAAGAAGAGAGATTTTCTTTAACCTATTTTCCATTTGTCTATATTCCACAACTGACCCATCTTGGACCTTGCAGATCAAAAACCATCCACATCTAGAAAATCTCATAAAAGAGAAGAAAAAAGTTCACCTTTTAAGACAACTACTACTCCTTCATCTGAGGTACTTATTTTTTACCTGTCTGTAATTACACAGGTTCACCGAATATATAGATTTGAAATTATGTATCAACTGTCCAGAGCTTGTTTTTGTTATTCACATTATCTTATTGTGACAGGATGTACGTGGTGATGAGGTAAAAGATGGGTTTTCTCCTTCTAAAGTGAAAAAATGGGCTATAGATGATCTTAATCGAACCATATCATGGCTGGAGAATCAAGATGAAAGGGTAAAGTGATGTATCTAATTTTTTGGAATCAGATGTTGGCTTGTACTTGAGTGTTCTCAATCTGACTGGTCATCTTCATTTAAGCATGAAATAGCTTTGTATTCTGTCTTATTAAAAAGAAAACAAAACAAAATGGAGTTCTGTCAAAGAATAGGTCAAGAATTTTGTTACTTCTTTTTTGGGTGGGAGCAAGGAGGAGAGAAGGTGAGAAATGCATTGGTGGAATTGCAAGAAAGAGTCCAGTGTCTGAATGAATACTTAATCCTGCATAATTGTATGTAGTTGTTTATCACAAGCTCTCTTACTCCATCAAATTTGATTTTGATACAGCCAGAGCCCAGTGAGATGAAGAAAATAGCTGCTGAGGGAATTCTAACCTGTTTACAGGACGCCATAGATTCTCTTAAGCAAGGGCAGGTAAATCTTTTTTGGCAAGAATTCTCCACCTTTTTTTTCTATTGAATGTTTGTTTTATACTGAATAAGAATTATGTTACTGGTCTCTTACTTGCCATTTTGGATATCCTTTAGTAATCTATATGAACACCCTCCCCCCCCCCCCCCCCGGAAAAAGCTTCTAGGACGATAGTAACTCTGTTATCAACTTAACCATTTGCTGTTAAATTTGTTTCCCTTGTCACCATTTGAAACTGCTATAGTTTTGCCTCAGGAGTTCCTTCTTGCCAATTTGTGGTAACATATTCAGTTGCTATAAATTATTTAGCACCATTGGTGTTGGACTTTTCTCTGCCTTCTTGAAGGTAGGGGTAAGGTCTGCGTACATTCTACCTCGCCAGACCCCACTTGTGGGATTATATTGGGTTTGTTATTGTTGTTGTTGTTGTTGATGATGTTGGGCTCTTTGTTCTTATAGCTGAACCCAATTGGTTTGGGAGTTATGCTTAGTTGATTACTAATGTTGGACTGTTTGCACATATTTGTTATTGCCGTGGATGATAAAGTAAGTAGTATTTTATGTTTGACACAAACTAGTTACCGCTGTTGATAGTTATTTTATGAAGAAAATAGTTAGCTCTCTACACCAAATAGTTAGATTGCAAATTTTTATCTAATTGATTTTTTGTTAGATTTTACCATACTATATTAGTGAAGAGCATTTTCATGATAGAATTTCGTTTATTAAGCAATTTGTCATGTCATCAAGAAATTTTATTTTATGAACTATGTTGCACAGACTCTCCAAAATGTTGCCGCACCCGTGTCGGATCCTCCAAAATACACTACTTTTGGAGGATCTGGCACGCACCCGGCGACATTTCCGGACAGTCCGAGCAACATAGTTTCTGAGAGTATTATTCAATCTCAAGTACCTTAAATACATGGAGGAAGGTTGTGAGAGTGATGGCAGTCAATTTTTCAATCTCAAGTACATTAAATACCTGTAAATGTGGTGGTGGTAACCAGCAAATGTCGTGTGTTTAGTCAGGGTGAACATTAGATGTTGTGGCTATCATGGAGGCACGTTAGGATTATAGGTGGTTTACTAGGGTGGTATTGGTGATGGTTGGCAGTGTAGAGGGGTGCTTAATGATAAGCAACTGGAAATGGTGTTAACGATGGCAAAAGACTGCTGGTTTCCAAGCAAGTGTTAGTAGAAGTTGGAGCGCTGGCACAGCTACATAGAGCTGAATGAGCAAATGACTCAGTTACATCTTGTAGCAGACTTGATTGTTTGTGCCTACTTGGAGTTTGAGTCCCATCAAGTGAGAACATTAAGCATAATGGGTGAATACAGTTTTCATATTAAGTGAATAACTTCAACAGGGAACAGATATTCTGACTGATGATTGACTTTTGAAAGAGTAAGCAGTCATTGTTAGGGCTAGAAGTGTTTGATTTGGATTTGAAGTTGAATTGTGTGTCCTAGGAAATGGAGGGTAGTTTGTCGATTTATTTGCTTGGCCTATTCTTTGAATATTGTGCTTCCTGTGGAGAAACTTCATCACGGTTTTGGTCCTTGAATGTTGTAAGAATTTTAGCTGTATTCATGTTAATTTTCCGGGACAAACTTACTGGAAATTTTGTTATAAGATTTATAATAGAATAGTTATACAGATAAATTCAAGTTGTAGAGATAAAAAAGAAAAAAATTGATTACTGAAATGAAAGGTTTTGGCATTAGTTGCATTACTCCAGATTTTGATAATGTGTCCGACTCATCCTCCATTTAATCTCTGTTTTTTGCTTGTTGGTCGTCATTATTCAACTCTGTAGGATATTCGCCAAATAACTGAACAGTGGGCATGTGTCCCTCGGGCAGTTGAGGAGCTGGCAACGTTTGATAGTAGTTCTGTTGGTTCAGCTAAACCACACAATGATCTTTGCAGACAAGCTGTGACCTGGAAACAGATCTATGAGCTGGAGTACAGAAATAGAGAAGATAATGAACTTTTGAAGATAAAAGAGCAGAGTACTCGTGTAAGCAGAAAAGCTGGTGACATTGCCAAAGATGTTGCAGCATATGACAGTGATGATACCATTGAGATGACGGAAGAGGAAATTAACCGAGCTTATAATGCTGTGGCATCTACCATTATAAAACACTAGGTGAGCGTGAAATGGGAGGTAGAGTAGACGTATATCTGCTTAACCGAATTTTTCAATTCCGCTCCTCATTTTTGGTTGTTTTTGTCTCTTTTATATCTTGAGCGAATATCAACATCCAAGAGTAGTCATCTGTAACCTGTTGTAGATAGTACAAAAACTCAATTACTTTAGGAGGGTACCAACTGGCTTAACAAACTCAATTCTCTTTCTGAGCTCAAGAATTGTTGCGAGTCCAAGTATATGTCTGGAGCGTAGGGAATCTCAACATGAATGCTATTGTTTCAAACCTTCATTTTTCTTGGTTGCAGATTGCTCATTAGGCCTGAGGGTGAGAGCTCGCATTTTAAACTCGTTTGTAGCGGTAGCATGGCTCCTCCAGACTAGTCAATGTTAAAGCTAACCCGAAAAAATAATATTCAAGCGCTCATTACTTCTCCATGCCGTATACAAAATAACTCATTCCACGCGAATATAAATAAAAGTTTTTGCGATGTGTCATCTTATAGTTAGTGTAGATGTTGCATTTTCATGCCATGCTCGAACTCCTTAATTTTCAATTTGAAAAACTCCAGGCAGATGTCCATCGAATTATTGATCTTATCTTTCTTGATTTTTTTTTTGGGTCAAATTGGTCTAGGCCCCAAAAGTCAGTAACAATATCCCTCACAAACATCAATTTCTTCTTCCCCCCTTATTTGTTTGTTATGCTCGTTTTATTTTTTAATTGTTGTTAGGAAGGAAACTTAGCTCCTGTTTCGCCATAAATTTTGGCAATTTTTATTCAATTTTTTTTTGAAAACATTATTTGTTCATAAGATCAATTCTTGAAAAAATATTGAATTTTTATTAAGCTCCTAAAAAATGGTTTAACGTAGTTTTTGGGTAAATTTTTTTTATACACTCACAAAGCTTCAATTTTTGTTTCAAATAAAATGCATGTGTAAACACATTCTTAACTTTCAAAAATTATTTTTTAATGTAACTTTAATTTTTTTTTTAAAAAGTTTTAATCAAATTTATGTCCAACGCTAGCTTACTATATTCAGCATTTGAGGGTAGGGAAAGACAATTCTGAAAATTAATCTCGAAATTTACCCATTTTAGTAACATCCTTTTTTCACCTACCCATTTGAGTAAACTAGTAAATTTCCAAACTAGTGTAAAATTGAAAAGTAAATTTCCCCGAGAGATGGAATGTACTACTCCGTGGCTGGGCACGGAGTTTAAATAAAAAATAAGACTTTTGTAATTTGTGGTCCTAAACAAGTTCAAATGGGACCCAGAGTATTTGTGTGATTATAAAAACTTCTCATTAAAGATAAAGTTGTAACTTTAAGCTAAATTATTACCAAATTTAGAAAGGGTTCATTCTTTTTGGAACGGACCAAAAAGAAATAGGTTGACATAATTGTAACACAGGAGTAACTAATTAACGAAATTACTCAAATACCCCCTGCGGACTTCCCCACCAAGCCCGAGAGCTGCAACTTTGAGTATATCTCACTCTCAGTAGGGTTGCAGCAGATAAACGCCACCATCTCCGTTCTACCTTCTCAATTCAGCCTCACTCTCTAGAACCTTCGCTGTTCAACAATGGGCGCGTCGCTTCCTCCTAAAGAGGCCAACCTCTTCAAACTCATCGTTGTAAGTTCTTCGATTCTCTCACAAAAAAAATTGTTTTTTAATGGAGGCTTGTAGGTCGTATTTACTTTAATTCAATTCCTTTGTCTTCTTTCTTCCAGTTAAAAATCTAGTTTTTATGCTAAATTACTTCATTGACTGATTTACTATGACGATTGCATTTGTATCTGTCGATGCTGTTTATTGAGTTCTGACTTTATAAGAGCAGGTAGCATTTGAGTTGCAATGCTAAATTAGGAATCGTAGTGTAATCGTGAATTTGAACTTGCGCTGGCGATTTTTAATATGGTTTTGTGCTGGGCAAATATGGATTCATTTGGTCCAAAATACCTGTTTTAGAGGAATTTCTACTATACTGACTAGGCATGTCAGTACTATGAGGATTCATGATAAATTGACTCCTTTCATGCTAATTTTCAACCTACCACAATCCTCCTCCTTTATCCATCCAAGAAATTTATAAGTTGAGTAACAAATGAAGCTCAAGATGTTTCTTAAGGTCTAGAATCACATGCATGGTTGTGGACTGAGGAGTTGGTGCAAATCTGCTCGACAAAAAAGAGAGTGGCATATGAAGTTACTACCAACACAAGAAGGCGATTCACAAAGCTTGGATTATCTTAGACGACTTATACCGAAAGTTATGGATACGGAAAGGGAAGAAAGAAAATGTATTAGCTTGGACTAAACTAAGTTAAGTGTACTAAGGAATATTCTTAATAAGTTTTGACAGGAGACAACTGAGATCAACCTTATTAAAATAAAAAAGAGATACAGATCAAAGAGAGATTGAGAGGCTATTTTGATTAATTTCTCAATACAAGTGTTGATGATTTTTTTTTTTTGCCAATTCTAATACATCCAGGATAGGCGAAATATATGTATATATACGGAAAAAACCTTAGCTATATTCGTGGAGTTAGATGTGTGAAAAAGAAGCTGTTCCAATGGAAAGACCTTTCCGCTCTCAACCACGAGATTACAAATCATCAAGGGAGTAAAGAGGGAAACAACCATTTTTGACGCCTGGATAGGGTGGTGTATCGTTTTCATATTACAATAAGAGTAAATGATGACACGAAGAGTATGAAGTTTAGAACATAAGAATAAAGGGATGTATTTTTAAAGTTATGCAAACTATAGTGGTGCTAAACTTAAGAGTCATAAAATGAAACTTTAGGCAAAAGTATGAAAGCATATACTAGGGACATTCATCAAAAGCCAGTTCACTTTTGTGCCCGGTGATCTAGAATAGGTGCTAATTTTTGCTAGAAGGATTGGTCGTAATGCGAATTTAAGATGGATGTGCGGTCGTGATGATTGGACAAGGTTATAAATGTTAAGATCAGACAGCGTGCAAGTCACACACATTGAGGACAAACATCACTTGAGATGGTTTCACCATGTTCGGGGTAGACCTTCAATTATGCCAATTAGTAGGTGAGATAGTATGATGATTGAAGGTGATAAAAGGGAACAAAGTAGACTTGAAAATCACATTGAAGGAAAGTTTTTCAAAAGATCTACATCCTTTTTTTTGTTGTTCTGGATAAGTAGAAAGACCTACAGTTTCTAGATTTGAAAGCAAGTTAGGATTAAGGCTTTGTTGTTGTTACTTCTTAGATTTACATTAAGTAGGGGTAGGTATGAGCTTGAGATTTAAAGAACTCTTGAACTACAGATTAATCACCAATATTGTAATGAATTAAGTTATAATATAGCCGAATAAATAGGGTATGTATACCTTATCAAGAATATATAGAGGATCTATATTGACGAAAACCAACTTTTTCAATTATTTTTTAAATATATTTAGTGTAAAAATGTGATAGATAGTACTTTGCATGTGGTTTTCAAACATATACTTTTATCTCCAAAGTTAGGAGTCCTTGTCCGAATTCATGTTAAAAATTAGAAAAAGGAGAGAATATTTGCTTGTGTATGCTGAGTAATTTTGGAAGGGAAGGAATCAGAAATGTTTTAAGAGTGAGAAGGAGAACGTAAACCGGCTAAAATTTAGTGTGTCTCTATTGATATTTCAGTGTAAAATGCAATTGTATATGATGTGGATAGCATACAAGACTTCCTGTTACCTCATCTAGTCTAGATAGGAACTGAATTTTCGCCTGTTATAATTTCAGAGCACAAGCTTAGGCTACTTTTGATTAATAAAACTTTTTTCTTATCTATCAGAAAAAAATCACACAGAAAGTTAGATGCTTTGACTTGTATCCTAAATCCAGTCTTTTCTTTTGGGTTGTGACGGAAGGAATATTTACTTTATATAGTAAGATTTGACATATAATCTTTTTCGTACTAAATCATATGACTAACATTAACATGAAATATTCCATTTAAATCGTTATGACTTTTGTACATATTAGAATGTCCAACCTTTTTTTTCTCTTCTAATTTCGTTATTACTGAATGGCCAAAACATGACTAATTTGGAGTCGAATTTCTCAATTGCTACAGAAATCGTATGAGACAAAGCAGTATAAGAAAGGTCTGAAAGCTGCTGACACTGTTCTCAAGAAATTTCCCGACCATGGAGGTATGTACAATTCTACTTGGTGCACATCTGGATTAAAAATCATAAAACGTTAGATAGAAATATCAGTTTGTTTGGTTTTTGCTCCTTCAACTGTAAAAGCCAATGTGTACCGTTTTAGGGTTGATAGATTGAGTTACTTGCTTCATGAAGTATTGCATTCTTCTCGTAGTGGAAGTGCCTGAAAGCAGTGATACATGAATCACTGTCTGGGAGAAGCGACGAGTTTTTTTTGGTATCAAATATAAAACACCTATCAAGATAACTTAATTGAGTGCTGCAGTTTCCTCTTCTTTTGCTTGCGTTAATGATATCAAGGTGATGGAGGGACACAATCAACAGCCTCCACTTCCTTGTATTATTGGAGCCAATAAATGCATAACTAGTTATAGTCAAATCTTCTAGTCTGAATCGCTATTGCTATGTCAAGGTTGGCTTGATATTCCATGGCTAGTATGTTACCTACAGATAGTTTAGTTGCATTGCTTCTTATAGTGGGACTGAGTTAGTGTCCTTAATCAAGAGGAGATTATAGAGTAAAACCAAAGGCTGAGTATGGGAGATGAACTAATCTCTGGATCTCTATTTCTGCATTCAAATATGATATGGCTAACTCTTTGAATTCTATTTCTGCATTCAAACATGTGTTCTTTGCCTTTTTTTTCCCTTCTATTTATTTTGATTGATAGTGAATCTACATTATTCGGAAACAGCCTCTCTACCCCATCGGGGTAGAGGTAAGGTCTGCGACTCTGCGTACACACTACCCTCCCCAGACCCCACTTGTGGGACTATACTAGGTCGTTGTTGTTGTTGTTGTTGTAGTGAATCTACATTATCTTTTGAATGCTTTTGCATATTCAGTAATTTGATTAATAATCAAAGATATATATTGTGTAAAAGGCTTTAAGCTGCGCTCAAAACTCCAATTGGCAAGGGTGTTCCTGAATAACAACCGTTTCCATTTTTAATTGGTCCTTGGCAAGTTAATTTGTAATCTGTAAATAGATGAAGTATTGCAACCTTACTTTTCCCTGGTAAGTATGATGGATAACAAATATATATGAAACCATAGGCGATATGCATGCCAAATGAAATTTATCCTTATATATTTTAGATCAGTTCTTCAAACTCTCACTTTAAGACCATTTTTCTGCTGGATGTGAAGTAATCAGGATGAGCTTGAGTAAAGTAGCACTAGTTCTTGTATTCTTGTATCTTAATGACTGTCCTTTTTTCTGAGACTTTCTAAGTTATTTGCTGTCATTTTACTTAATGATCTGGTTACAGAAACTCTAGCAATGAAAGGATTAACGCTGAATTGCATGGACCGCAAATCAGAAGCATATGAACTTGTCCGACTTGGATTGAAGGTAGAGTTAATTTAGTTCCCTTTTTTCTCTTAGGAATGGAAAGTTCCTAGTTTAACTTCTACTGTTATGTGTTATGTATATCAGGGTTAACTGCCCTTCTCTTTGCAGAATGACCTTAAGAGTCATGTTTGTTGGCATGTTTATGGTCTACTCTACCGGTCTGATAGAGAGTACCGTGAAGCAATTAAGTGCTACCGCAATGCCCTTAGAATTGATCCAGACAACATTGAGATATTACGTGATCTATCTCTTTTACAGGTTGGACTCATCTTAATAACATTCTTCTTTCCCTTCTGAGAATTTGCCTGCACTTAAGATGTTTTTCATTCAAGGTCATCAGGCTAAGCCTCATATCATGGTTGCTAAAGATTAGAGTTATATTGCATCTCAATCGCATATCTTAAACTGTCGTTAAATAGCTGCTCCCCAATGAGCAAGTCACAAGAATTCATAAGAAGCTTTCATATAAAAGGGAGGCGGATAAAGAATTTGCCTTAGTTTCTGCTTAACCTTTTCTTTTGTCTGGTTTTGAGCTTGCACATACAATTGAAGCACATTTATCGTTATTGTCTCATCGCTGATGTGTATCTGGAGCATTGGATGGCACTGTCACTGTATACCCTTCACCAGCAAGTGGATTAAGAGGGTTGCTTATGCTCGTAAAGTTATAATGTCTTAGCATTCATGCAAATCCTATTTCTTGTGTTCCGTGCTTAAAGCTGTATTATATTTCATCATGTGACATTCATGTGGTATATTCTCTTGGATCACTTGCTTAATGCTTCTTATGTCATGGATCCGACGATCCCAGTAACTTTTGGCATTCCAAATTAAGCTGCAGCCCTGGCATTAAAGGTTCCTTCTATGCTGTTGTAAGCTTCAATTGTTCCGGGTCCTTGATATCATAATTTTCTATGCCAAAGCGTTTTTTGCATGGTTAGCATCTAAAAATTTGGTTAGATTGGTGAGCAAGAGCTTTTTTTGTATAGCGTAGCAGCTCTGTTATTTTACTTCTGTCACGTTCATTATGTTTTGTTTTCATTTTCCATTGGCGTGCTTCTTTGTCCAACTTATGGGTTATGAGTATTCTTTGCAGGCACAAATGCGTGACTTGTCAGGTTTTGTTGAAACGAGACAGCAACTGCTCACTCTGAAACCAAATCATCGCATGAATTGGATTGGCTTTGCTGTTTCTCATCATTTAAACTCCAAGTAACTTGCTCTACTATTATAGAAATAGCTAGTACAACTGGTAGATGTGTGTTTTTCTCCTGGCGATTCTCTATATTGATGTCTGATGCAAATCTAGTTGAGGAGTTGCAGAACTGCTGCATTACACAGTGATTTTGTGTGTGAGATGTGGGACATCCATATTGGGGAATTTGATTTAGTTTGCATTTGAAATAGAGTATGATTGATTGTTGGCAGTGATCTGACTCCTTAGTTTGTCATTTTCTTTTCCCTTTTTTTCAACTATGGTTGTAGGCCATAGTCGCACATTGCAAATGTTTAGGATAAGATTAGTTTACTTCAGTAGAACAGAAATATTTGTTTACTTCAGTGATTTTTTTTTGGGGGGGGGGGGGTCTTTGGTGAGCGAACAGGAACAAAAGTTGTATTCTCTGTTTACTTCAGTAGAACTGAAAAGCAAATGAGGTAATATTTGTTTACTCAGTAGAACAGAAAAGTTAAAATCTTAGGTTTCGTGAAATTTGAAGATGCATGGCTTTTGTCCTTGTTATTTAGTCTCTCGAAGTGCTAATGGCATGGTTTTTTAGTAATAACCAGCCTCTTTAGTGGAGAAACAGTAAATAGAACTATTATTAATTGCTGAGAGGCATCACAAGAATTGGAGTTTGGTATATTCTAATGGAATAATGTGAAGATATTGTGCGATCAAATCATGTGATCTTCTGTTGCTGTTCCCTTGCCTGAATATGCTTAGTTGCTTACAATTGTCCCGTGCTGGTGGTAATGGTACTGTATCTTTTTGTTTCCGTTAGACTGTTTTATAATGGATGTTGCATTTCAAAAAGTAACATTGACTTTTAACATCAACCCGCATTTCATTTTGTTGTATGTTAGTGGATCAAAAGCTGTTGATATCCTTGAGGCATATGAAGGGACTCTTGAAGATGATTATCCTCCAGAAAATGAACGGTGTGAACATGGAGAGATGCTTCTATACAAGGTAACAATCTGCTGGGAGTATCTATCTCATGCTTCTGGTGATTTTGTTCTTGCTAATTTTTCATTTATTTGGGAACAATGGGAAGTGTGTTTGATTAGTGCAATACATATACCAGTGCTGTTCTGCTGCTCGATACCACCTAGGATTTGTACCTTGAGGCTTAAAATTTCCAGCAAGATTAATGTACTTTTATTTATTACTGCCCAAAATGAGCTGGAATCTCATGAGAATAGTTTTTTGGGATGGTGCTTTCCAGCGCCCTACTGTCAGCATGCTGAAGGTTTTTCCTTCAACCAACACATCTGGTTCAATTTTGGCTCATTGTAGTGCTAGTTTAGCAACACATTCCGAAAGCCTGACCCTGAGATACATAATTAATCATTAAAAACTGACTCTGGATAAATGGTTATTTCCTTGTTTTCTGATATAGTTCTATTCAAAAAACCTGAAAGGCCCTCAGCTCCTGTAAAATGTTTTTGGATAAAAGCTGCTATGCATAGCTGTGAAATTAAACATGAAAAACCATTCACTTGCTTTACTTAAACACCCACAAGGAACTAATTTCGAAGATCTTCCTGATTTTGACATTTCTGCGTCCTGCTTGAGGTTATAAGTAGAATTTGGGGCTTGAACTAATTTTCGTCAGGTTATGCCTATTTAAACGAGACTTCACTGGTCTTATTTCAATTAAATTACAATTGCTTTTCAACTCTTTAATATGTGAAACAAATTACTACTTTATGTGGTGATTTATGCATTTTGCAAGTTAGACCAATGAACGCCTTTTGTTTTTGGAGCACTTTGTTATCAACTGCCTTAAGAATTATCTTATTTTTGTTCTGAAAGCTTCAACTTCACTTGGTTGTAATCTGTTTCAGATCTCTCTGTTGGAGGAATATGGTTTTCTTGAGAGGGCCCTTGAAGAGTTGCACAAGAAAGAGTCTAAGATTGTAAGTTCATATAATGCAGTCTTAAAGAAATCAGTTTGAAGTTACACCCGGATGTTGACTTTATTATGCCACAATAGGTTGACAAATTGGGCTACAAGGAGCAAGAGGTTTCACTTCTTTTGAAGCTTGGCCGCTTTGAAGAAGGTGAAAGATTATTCAGAGTGCTGCTCTCAATGAATCCTGACAATTACAGGTGCATTATTATCTCAGTTTGTTTGTCATAAATTACTGAGACGTTTCGGTGATGCTGTATATAATTATAAATTCATTTTTACAGGTAACCTGTAATTTTCTCTGTGTGCACATCTTTTCGCTTATTCTAGGATTAGGTCGTTCTTTGGTTAATAAATCAGTATTCATTTTGGTGCTCTTTCCTGTAAATTCTGATAAGTAGAAGGAATCTTCATAATTAGTTTTCTGCTGTTTAATGCAAAATGATAAGAACGAACTCGAGTTTTCATATTTCTGTGTATGTAAGGTGTTTTTTGAGAAAGATAACAGTTTTATTTGAATATTTAGCACAAAGTCTGTGCTAAGAGCCGACGAGCGCAAAACACAACACGAAATTATTGCTCGCTAGTCAAAGATAGTATAGTTTAATTATCGTCTCCACAGGGATTGTATTTGAACAATGTTTGAATAATCTTCCTTTAGTTACTATCCAGGGAAATTAACACTTGATTGGAATGATTATCAACTATAAGTAACTACTAAAATTTAAGCAATTATCAATTGATCACGGAAGACAAGAGTTGAGTAACACAAAAATATCAGTAAGAGAAATAAGGGTAATTGACTAGACATGTGCAAGACACTTGACTCGGGATCCAATTCTTGAAGTAGTTCACTCTATAATACTATTGATTCTCGCGAATTTACCAGATAATTAGATTACACTTGAAGTTAAGGTTGCTCTTTCGATTAAACGTTAATCCCCAGAAATAATCCAATTGAAGCACTATGAATACTTGCTATGAACATAATGATGGTTTTAGTCTAAAGGATAACTTCTCACAAATATTTTCCTATTTTCTGGTTCGATTAATAATTCAAAAGACTCTTTCGATTACCTAGTTGAATCACGAACTTAAACTAGAGCTTAAGATGTAAAGAAATTCAATATGAAACTCTTCTTTCGATTAAGGAAAATAATGAACCGACTTCACAATATAATTCAGAACTCCATCAACTAAGTCAAACAATTGTCAAGAATCGAATCCCTAACAAATTATCAATACACTATATCTGTCAACACCCTATGGGAAAACTACTCCATAGCAATGGAAAAAGTCATCTCAATGAGGTTTAAAGACATAGAAAACATCAATTGATTAGATACAAACTCCCGTATTGCACCGATCGTTGGTTGAAATCTTGGTGAAATCTCGTGTCTTCTTGCCTTAGTTGCTTCCCAAATCTTTCGTAGATCAAAAGTCCTTTCAAATACGTGTTGTCATTGTATTTATACCAAGTAGGAACGAGCCCGGACGAAACTACCCTCTCTAAGCCGAAGTAGGAGAATACTCTTGGCAAAAATGCACAGACGCGACGCGCCACGCAGCGCACCATCCACCGTGCCTGTGAGACTTATCAGAGGGCTTGTCCAATGTCAAACTCTGCTGCTGTTTTCTCTGATTCGTTTCCGCCTCACGTTATAGCTTTTGGAGCTTTAAATCCAAAGCACAATCCTTTCCCATTCTCTGTGCTTGTCTTCCATTATTAGTTTATGTCTCTTTCCTTATGCTTCATCATTACATAATTATTGGTCCCACCAAAATGACTTGCAATTTTACATCTAGTAACAATGAAGCCACTGTTGAATGTACATGTTCCACATCTCAACAGCTTCCATTATTTCTCTTACTTCTTCACTTCCTGGTTTGCGTTCAACTTGTCATCTTTTGATCAGCTTTCATCCAAACTTGCTCCTGCACATAAGAAACACCTAATTAGTATAAATTCTTTACTTTTAAGCTCAAACACAATTAAAATATAGCAAATAATAGGCTTTCATATTTCTAGCCTACCATCAAGAGCCATCTTTACAACTTACAAAAAGCAAAAAGCCCCAAGAGTAAATTTTTGTTCTTCTTACGAAGATTTTATAATGCCCAACAGAGATTCTATGTCATTTACAAACTCACCTTTGCACCAAAAATAAAACAGAAGTAGGCAATTCATTGGCTTATTGTGTCTTTTTGTCCTTTATAAATGGAGATCAAAGTAACCAATATAATTTGGAAGGTTGTTTCAGCTAATGATTCAAGGTCCAGTTCTCAAGCAATGTGTTGAAGAAACTTGTTATCTAGTTGTTTTCTTCTTTTAACTTCAAGTTACCTTGGAGTTAGACACATATTGCTGGTGCAATGGATGAGCTGTTAGGAGTGCCAGAACTACCAATAATATTTTAGGATTTTTCAAAGAAATAGTAATTTTTTTAAAGGCACGGTGATCTTTTCTGGTACCTCAGGTTTGTCATGACATTTTTATGCCTTCCACAGTTGTTGTATACAAGGTACAAGGTACAAGAAGGAAAAGAAGCTAATCGTTGCATTCCGTTCTCTTCCTTTTCTTCCTTCTGAACCTGATCTGGGGTGATGCTCCATGTATTTAGTCCTACTTTCTAATGCTCTTGCCTTGGCCTTTTCTTTGTTGTTTTCTTAATCACATGCATGTGTCTTTCTTGTCATTTTGACCTTTCTCTTTTCTGTGGATGGACATAGATGGTTAGCTCCTCTTTTACCGAAGCTGAAGAATGAACTGTACCTGTAATATGTTCTTTCTTTAACTTTCAGATACTACGAGGGGTTACAAAGATGTCTGGGACTGCATTCTGAAAAAGGGCAGTATAGTTCTGATGAAATTGATAAGTTAGAATCTTTGTACAAGTCACTTGCCCAGCAATATAGTAGATCCTCTGCCGTAAAGGTAACGTGTGCTTTATCCTGCCTACTCTCAAGATAATAGCTGTCTAGCTCTGTCCAATAATCATTGAATTTATTCTGTTGCCAATGATTGTTGGGCAGTGGCTATTTTTTCTTTTCCATATCCTGTCGAATCGTTTTAAGGAAGTTCCTTAATTATATTTGCTGTCAGCAAAGTACTGTGTATATTTTGTGATAGCTGATCTTGTTACCTTGCTTTGTTGTCTCTTTGGACCTTATTACGGTTGAAGTATAAGCTATACTCTCTCATGATTACTGTTTTTCCTTTTTAAAATGTTAAAAGGACATTAACAGATTTCCTGTTTCTGTCTTCAGCAACTTGACATGCAAACATCTTATTACTAGTCTATCACCATTCTTACCTGTTGCAATCTTGTGGAAATATCATAAGCATCCGCAGTGAACTTTCTTTTCCTATTTCTTTCAGAGAATTCCACTTGATTTTCTCAGAGATGACAAGTTTCGGGAGGCAGCAGAGAGTTATATTCGACCTCTTCTAGCAAAGGTACTTACTGGCTAAAATACTTTTTGGTCTCCGTGGTCTTTAGAGCTAAGCTGACATGTCTTTTGGTGATGAATATCTAGGGTGTTCCTTCGTTGTTTTCTGATCTTTATCCATTGTACAATCACCCTGGCAAGGTTAGCTTATATCTTCCTTCATGTACTATTACGGGGGATGCATGGGTTTATTATGTTCCTGCTTATTTTGGTGTTTGAAATTATTTGTGTATCTGTTACAGGCCAGTATTTTAGGTGAATTGGTTCTGAGGTTGGAGCAGTCAATTAAGACTACTGGTGGATATCCCGAGAGGTAAGCAAAGTCTGTCTGTACTTACCGATGCGTGTTGCACTTATTGCATGTCACATAAACTCATAATAGGCTTAACCAAACTGCTGGTCAAACCGAATAAACCATTTACCATGAGTTGATTTATTGTTTATTTTGCCCCCTTTATCTTATTTGATCAGTAAGAAGTTCTAATTTGCTTTTCTTCTTGCACTACCTTGACCTTCTTGAGACCAGTTCAGGGTTGGACGCTAGTTTATAGGTTTCTTATTACTAGGTAAATTCAGGTTACATTTTTTACTTTAAAGAGCTGCAATAAATAATTCATTTTTTGCTAGTTTCAGGCTAAGAGATGAATATATGTGTGTGTGTGTGTGACCAAAATCAAAGTGATTCTCATGATAAAATTGCGTGTATCACAATAAAACTTCAACATCAGAGCTGATTTCTCAAATTTGACTAATGCACTCTCAATACTATCTATCAGAAACAACCTCTCTTCCTTCATAAGGTAGGGGTAAGGTCTGCGTACACATTACCCTCCCCAGACCCCACGTGTGGGATTGCACTGAGTTTGTTGTTGTTGTTGTTGCACTCTCAATACAACTTCAAGAAATGAATTTTGAGGAGCTACTATTTATTTTTTCATGCATGATTATTTGGTTTTCTTATCCTTTATCACGCTCTCAATCTCTTCTAGCAATCAAACTAGATGCTCTTTGATTCCATTGAGATCAGCTTAAGGGTATTCAGTCTTAGAATTCTACAAGGTGTAATCAGTGCTTACCTTGATGCTATGGTTTCTGTGGATTTTGATTCGTTTATTTATATATTTATATGTTAGAATATACTCTTCTACTCTACATGTAACATTATTCTCCCTGCTGCAGCGAGGGAAAAGAGCCTCCTTCAACACTTATGTGGATATTATTTTATTTGGCTCAGGTTTGCTCACATCTTCCATAAATATTCAGAGCTTTCATGTCCATTTCTTTGTTCCTTTTCACCTTCCTTATTGCTGAAAAACTTTCTTGCTGCAGCATTATGATAGATGTGGACAGTATGACATTGCTCTTATAAAAATTGATGAGGCAATAGAACACACTCCTACTGTTATAGATTTATACTCTGTAAAGGTATATTTGCTCATCTATTTTATCAAAATATTTTCTAATCTGTCATAATTCGTTCCTGTTGCTGTTACCATTTGTTTGTTGACTTTGATATTTGGCAATATCCCTGGTAAAATCCACCCACACACTATCTATTAAGTACTAGTTTATCAAGAAAAGTTCCTCTTTTCATGTGTCTAATTAAGTTCTACTTGTATTTGGACTTTGGTTCTCTATGACACAGAGCCGCATAGTAAAACATAGTGGTGACTTGGCTGCTGCTGCAGCATTGGCTGATGAAGCCAGGTGTATGGATCTTGCGGATCGCTATATTAACAGTGAATGCGTTAAGCGTATGCTTCAGGCTGATCAGGTACAAAGCTTTGTTATGTTCGTTTTCTTTAATTTTATCTCTCTAATCGTTGCTGGTAGTTTTCAATTTCTATGCATTTTTCCTATATTTGTCTTTTCATTTCTTTATGCTGGATGTATTTGAAGGTAGCATTGGCCGAAAAGACGGCTTTATTATTCACAAAAGATGGGGATCAGCACAACAACCTTTACGATATGCAGTGCATGTGGTAAGTCTCTTCACAAAGCTTGATCATGATCTGCTTGGGTTTGTGATCCTTTTAGCAGCTTTTGTTTGATGAATATTTGAAAAGGTATGAACTGGCATCTGGGGAAAGTTATCTGCGCCAACGCGAGCTTGGACGGGCCTTAAAGAAATTTCTGGCAGTGGAAAAGCATTATGCAGATATCACAGAGGACCAATTTGATTTTCATTCTTATTGCTTAAGGAAAATGACACTACGCATGTATGTGGAAATGCTGAAATTTCAAGATCGGCTCCATTCACATGCTTATTTTCGCAAAGCAGCAAGTGGTGCTATCAGGTACTGATTTTGACTTCGCTAAAATTGTCAGAGGTTTGGATCTTCAGGAACCTTGGATTTTTAATTTGTTCTGCTATTATTGACCTTGATTTAGCTGTTTTGCTATCTTCCCTTGAAATTTACGAAGTATTCCTATGAAAGACATTTGCCAATCTGGTTACTGGAACGATTCTGCTCAGTATACACATTTTGTCCTAGGTGGTCTACTAGCTCACTTAATGTTTCTGTGACTCAAGCTTATTATGTTTCCTTGGGCATCTTTGATTCAGTTGTTATTGACCTTGATTCAGTTATTGTGTTATCTTCCTTTGAAACTTGTGTTTGGATAGACATTTGCTAATCCGATAACTGAAATGATTCTGCTTAGTATCCATGTTTTGTCCTAGATTGTCGGCTAGTGTACTGAACGTTTCTCTGAGTGAAGCTTATTATGTTTCCTTGGGCATCCTTTTGCTTGTAATTAGATGTTACCTGAGGCTGTATGATTGTCCTCCAAAGTCAGCAGCTGAAGAAGATGACGAGATGTCTAAGTTGCCTGCCTCTCAAAAGAAGAAATTAAGGCAAAAATTGAGGAAAGCGGAGGCCCGAGCTAAGAAAGTACTCAAATTGCTTCCTATTGCTTTTGAAAAAATTAACTTAGTGTGAAGTGACTTAGTCTTTTGCATGCTTTTAGGATGCAGAAGTTAAAAATGAGGAATCAAGTTCCACTTGCGTTGCAAAATCGGGGAAGCGCCAGTTGAAGCCTGTAGATCCTGATCCACATGGTGAAAAATTGGCTCAGGTACTTTTTGTTTGTAACGTGCTGTCACATCTTCTACGCATGGTGAATTTGGACTTCATAAACTCCAGTCTGATATATGCACAATATGACACAATAAGTAGTGCTGTATGACCCTAGTGATGTTACAAGACACTCGAAATGATTTTATATGGAGTCTAGTATGCTGAGGAATAACTCCATCACCATTTGAATTTTTACTTTCCATGAAAATTGAGTTCATGAAACTGAGTGGTTAACGTCGTATATCTGTGAGGTCATGTTAAATATTTGGAGTCTATGTTTCCAATAAAATGGGTGGAACAAATCTTTATTAATTTGAGGCTATTCCAAATTTTGCATATTTTGATTGAATAAAATCTTCTCAATACCGAGAAACCTTCAGATTGAAGATCCTCTGGCCGAAGCTACGAAGTACCTGAAGCTGCTCCTTACGCACTCGTCTGATTGCTTGGAGACACATTTACTGTCGTTTGAAGTAAACATGAGGAAACAGAAAATCTTGCTTGCCTTGCAGGTAAGGTCCTTTGTAACTCAACAGTTAGAAAAGTTCCTCTTCCATTTTACTCAAATTTCTATCCATTTATATATCATTTTGTATGGTATATCTTTGCCGGGTACTGGTTCCAGTGCATTTTAGCGGGCTTCTTGAATTACCACCCTTTTCTTTTTTCTGGTGTAATTATCCATCTAATGCTCTATCAGGATTCGTCCTTTCCTTTCTGTATGACCATTTATAAACGTTCTCTTTGATTTTTATCTTTTCCAGGCTGTAAAGCATCTGGTGAGGTTGGATGCAGATAATCCAAAATCTCATCTCTGCTTGGTATGTTTACCTTGTTTAAGACTTTTGAATAATGTTTTCTGCAGTAGTGTAGATTATATTCGTTTGCCTCGCCAACTGTTTGTACTGGGTTCAAATTCTTGTTGAACTCTTTGCAACTCTGAGGATTCTACATCTTTCTTGATATAAAATGTGATCTCTTGCAGATAAAATTCTTCCATAAAGTAGGAGCATTGCCTGCTCCAGTAACTGACGCTGAAAAACTTGTGTGGCGTGTCTTAGAAGTCGAGCGACCTACCTTTAGGTTCCCTTGAACCATCCACTTTCCGTCTATCTTTGACGTTTTAGATATTCATTTATTAGACAGTGATTTATCCTTGTTATTAGACTGAGTTACCTATTTGTTTCTGTTGGCTTTTTCAGTCAGTTGCACGAGAAATCTCTAATTGATGCAAACAATATTTTCCTTGAAAAGCATCGAGGTGCATTTTCGGCTGGCATTAATGGATTTGACATTCTCGGTCCATGTTTCAGTTGCAAAAGAATGACTTCCTTTGTTGTATGTGTGCAGAATCATTGATGCACAGGGCTGCAGTGGCTGAGTTAATGTATGTTCTGGAACCAAACAAGAAGGCTGAGGCTGTCAAGTTAATTGAAGACTCGGTTAATGATCTTGTTTCTTTGTAAGGACTTGCAGTACTGGAAATTAATTAGCAGTCATATCACATAGCTTTCTCTGTATCTGTTATCAAAACTTTAAGGGTTCTGTTTTAACTTCTCTCCAAATTATTAGAGACGGAGACCGAGGAGCTGATAGTACATGGAAACTGAAAGACTGCATCTCACTTCACAAACTCCTGGAAACAACCTTTAATGACCATGATGCTGCATTGAGTAAGTTATTCACTCTTTGTCATCTCATACTGTTCTGATTCTTCATATCATGCATGCTATTCTTATTTCGTTAGAAGATAAAAAAAATACATACATAACATTTCTGCAATCTTAATGGGGCAAACTAAATTAGCCACTCATTTTGTTTTGGATTTTGTGACCAATACACCTTTGTGGCTTGAAAAACGATACAGTCCATGTCAAACTGCTAAATTTTAGAAAGTGAGTGCTTTTGTTCTGTTCCTGTTCATTTATGTTTTTTTGCAGAGATGTTTCCTTTTTGCTCTATTCCGATTCTTCCATCTTTTTAAAGAGATTTTTTTTATGGTTCTTTAAGAAAGATAGAGGAGAGTTCAAATTAATTCATCCTAGGTCAGATGGGACATGCATCGTTGACTCGATAGACATTTAGCACTTGACTGGTCATATTCATGTTTCTCCTTAATGTTCTGCACCATGAAAATCATGGTTTTGTTATGGGACATGCATATCATTGACTTGATAGACATTTAGCACTTGACCAGTCATATCCATATTTCTCATTGTTGTTCCACAGCATGAATATCAGGGTGTTGGTGGTATTCTCTAGCATCACGAACATTTACGAGATTTTAAGTCAAGATAACTGCCCCCCCCTCCAGTTTATCTCCCTGAACTTTAGCATTGAAATAGGAGTAAACTTCTAAAAGGTGCATGTTATTCGAGGAAGTTGGCCGACACCTCATTCGCATTCCATCTGATTGGAATTATTTGGCCCGTTTTGGGAACATGCTTCTTTTTTTGTTTCCTCTTATCTGCATTTTGGTATTATATTAAACGCTTAATTATCCAACAAACTATTCTTAGTAGTAAATTCAACCTCGTGCTAGTCAATTGTGGCCATCCAGGGTGGCAGCAGTGATAGATCACCCAAATTTGTTCATTTCAAATAAATACATCTTCAAATGTAAAAATGTCTTTTTTTTGTCTGCTTGTTTTCTCTGATTGATTTTAGGTATTTATAAACAATTACCCAAAGAGAAAAATCGGTAACTATCCCATTCCCATTAAGTGCGACACCTACAAGAAATGACTTTTAGCTGTAGTCGCAACTTCTTCAGGCCTTTATTCTACACACTGTTGTCTGAAGTTTAAGTGCTTCCTTATTACTTTACCAAAAGAGAGAAAATTAAGTTGTATTCTTGTCTTTTATTTTTCTGTGTCTTTTAGTAATAGTATGTCCCTTCATCATTTTATGCCATTTTCATTAGGGTGTATGGGTCTTGAGTGATAGTTCGGTTATGCTACTTACCTATATGTGCTAACATTTTTTAGCAAAATGGAGACCCAAAATCCTCATTTTTGTTTGACAGACAATTACATTTGATAGTTAATAATTCTCTGGAGAGTGATGTGTTTGACGCACTCATGTAGGGTGGAAAGCGCGCTGTGCCGAATACTTCCCGTTCTCAACATATTTTGAAGGCATTCGTAGCTCAGTTGCTACACATCAGACACAGAAAACCCCTGAAAATGGAGTTGTCATCTTGAATTCTGGTGAAAATTGTGCTTTGCCTTCACCAAATGGGAGATTAGATAAGCTGGACAAACTGAAGGATCTACACATCTAATTGTCTTTCATGCTGAAGTAAGTTGTCCACAAGAGTACTGGAGAAGCTAACTGGAACCGCATGTTTAACCTCTGAGCGCCTACACACCAAATGCAAAGGTTCCAGTTGAATATACAAGGTCCTACCAGGGCTGTGGGACATCAGATGATTTTTTGCTTTGGATGGACGTCCTTTTGCAGCAGTTCTCCACCCATGGATTCAATTTTGTTGGCTTATGTGTATATTTGATCTGATATTGTTATGATGGTATAGCATTCTCTGGTTGCTCAGGGTCTGGTAAGATACCAGAAAAAGAGTTTCTTTGGCAAAGTGCAATGCGATTTCAACAACTTATAGATTGAAGTGAGCTCTCCGGAGGTCTTTCGAGTTTGATCTTGTATACCACTAGCATAGACGTCTGCAAAGGCGTGTGTATTTTTCCATTTTGTCGAGCATTATTTCATGTATAAACGCAGTTCTATGTGAATTTTTTTGCATTAGTACTCAGAGTGAAAAATTGATAAGAGTTGCTGGGATGATGTTCCATGATTTGTTGGACAAATCGAAGGTCATAAGTCTGTCTATCCGAAGCTTTAACTAGACCTAAGTTTCTTCTCCCTTTCTTGGTTTTGTGCGTGTTTTTTCTAGCCTGTTTTATGCGGTGTTTAGGTGGCTTGAGGCTCGAGCCTCGAGCAGATGCGCTCCATTTATTAATATTTTTTTGGTAATAAGGGTTGATATTATATTTTATATATAAGAGAAAATAAGAAAGAGTTATTACAAACTGGGATTTTCTAGCTCCGAGAGTTCTCGAACATTCCTCATTGGAAGCATGTAAACACATAGGGTGGAGGAGCTAAATTATGCAGGAGATGCAATGGTTGTTGGCCATCCGAAAGAGCTTAGTTCAAGCCAAACGTTGCCAGTGTCATTTCCATTTTGTAATAGATAGAACACATTGCCTGAGTATCAGTTTCTTATTGAGGAATTAGATTTTGTGCCTTTGCTATCTGTAGCCTTGCATAAGTGCATGAACTGGTGAGCAGTGAAAGGAGGGTCCTGGAAAATGGAACGATAAGAACAGAGCAACTTCCAAAGCTGGCCAAATTCAAAATTTAAACTTAATAGATTCAAGTTTCAAGTGTTTTTAAAAATATGGATTCAATAATTAATATGGTGAATTTAATTGATCTCATACTTTTTTTATTAAAACAACAACAACATACCCAGTAATATCCCACACTGTTGGGATCTAGGGAGGGTAGTGTGTACGCAGACCTTACCCCTACCTTGTGAGGATAAAGAGGCTGTTTCCAATAGACCATCGGCTCAGGAAATCATAAGCAACATATTAATGAAAATATAGACAAGAAGGGGCAGTACCAAAAGCCATATAAAAGCAGAATAAAAACAACATGACAGAAATGTGATCAACAATGAAAAATAACTGTTAGTCAAATTCTAGTTAGGATGATCTATAATGTTTCCACACCTCTCCTTTAGCATGACTCGAACCCAGGACCTAACAATCGTGGGTGGAGGTGCTTTTACCGACCGGGCAAATCTCACTTGTCAGTTGATCTCATACTTGACATTCTAAATCCGCCACGTTCTCTACTTTATAATGAGTGGCGAAGTTGTAAACCTATTTGGTTTCTACTATCAATTATCGTACGCACCAGCACAACGGTAGAAGACAAGCAGAGATTTCAAGAAACAAGAATATCAATCTTTTCGTACGTAGTATATATGCATGTCTCGCAACACAACAAATCCATGCAATTTTACGTACTAGACGCTTCGTGAATCATCTATAAACCTATAATTAACGTTATGTGTCGTCATTATGTACGTGGATTTCAGTGAAAACGAAAGGAGATTTTACTACTATAATTTTCTATGTACGTACTGTGAAACCTATAGAAGTTACGTGAATGGACTCGGTTCTGTCTCAACTTATGTTTGACACAATTTTAAGGTGATTTCTCTTCCTTTAACCACAAGCTTTCTTTTGACATATTTCTAACAGTTAAAGGCTAAAGCAAACTCCATGAGAAAACCTCCATTATTTCAATAGCTACTTATTTGAATGCATGCCCCACGTGCCATTCACGTGCTACGAGGGCCTAATAACTTGGCTTCCCAACATTATCTTAGCCACACATTTCATATACTCCTTTCGTTCGCAATTTATGCAGTATTATTTAACTAGGTACAGAGTTTAAGAAAATAAATTAAGAATTCTTTTTGAAATTTATGGTTTGCGATAAGCCTTAAATATTTGTATGGCAATAAATTATTTTATAAAAGTAAAAAGTATAAAAATTAAATTATTTTTAAATAAAAAAAATGTATTACTATTCGTTTTGGAAAAACTAAAAAGGAAACTATATGCTACATAAGATGGGACCGAGGAAGTAATAAGTTAATTGATGGTCTGAACTGAAATCGAAAGAAGAGGTTAACTTCCCACAATGTGATATATTACACTGTTTATAAAATTACGCTGCGTTGGGCACGTTAAATTTTTTAATTAATTTAATTAAAAGTTTAATCAAATGTAAAGATTACACAGCGAATTGACTTGAAATGGTCATAGAAGAATATATAATGCACTATTCAAGTTACCAACTTAAGATTACTATACATATTGTTATAGCTCAGATTTACTTGAACGTGCATGTAAAAAACTGTACATTGTCTGCCCAGAAGTTAAACTCTTTAATTGACTCTGGTAGTCGGGTAGGGGCCTCAAGTGGCAGAATGGGTATGTGATTGACTTGGAGTGATCACAAACAACATTATGATTTGGGTCAATGTGTTGGGGACAAACTCTATATTACATGTGTCCTTATGCAGGACGATGTTATTAGTCTGTTTCATTGCCTTGTCCTATCCTAAGGAAGCGTATGCTAGTTTGGCGTTACCGGTAAACTTGTTGTCATATGATCGGCCAGGAGGTCACGGGGTTCAAACTGTAGAAATAGCCTCTTGCAAAAATGTGGGATAAGATTGCGTACGATAGACCCTTGTGGTCCGGCCCTTCTCTAGACCTCGCGCATAGCGGGAGCTTAGTGCATCGAGTTGCCCTTTTTTCCATAAAAAATCTAGTATTAGTACCCGTGCAATGCGCACAACATTATAATTAATGCCAAAGAAATTGTTTTATTCTCTCGGTTCTATTTTTATAAGGTCGATACAATGCTTGAGCATCTTCCCATTGGAAAAAAAGAAGATATCTGAGGATCATGATTAGTAGTAATCAACATTAGAGGGAAATGCCCCTTTTTCTAGCTTTTTTTCTCTTTTGGAAGGAAGACGGTCAAAAATTTCATTAATTTGCATAAGTCCTATTACTATATCATTGCTAAATAATAGAGTAATTAGAGCAATATGTGGATTCAAGGATATATTATTCAATGCATGATTTTATGTACTAATAGCGGTGGCAGATTCTCAACGAAATAGCTTCTAATTCCTTTTTAAACAGAATTGCATGATATTCTAATTGTTCTTTGACTTAAACTTTTTGCCTCCCTTTTTAGAGATACTATGGTTTCTGAATTTTGGTTGTAGTTGTTCTTTGATAGGATATTGTTGGAAATGTTCATACAGATTTGTACTCGCCACAAGAAGCAATATATATTATTCCATAGTTTGCATTTAAACTTCTATTAATTTGAATATGTCAATGTGACTAGTAAATGATAATGTAAGACCTATAACTATAATAACTTCTATAAGTTGCATTCCTATCCTCTCATAAGTATATACTCATAATATATATCACATCATGTGTTGAAACAACCTACTTTTAATTTTTGATACGTCTCTTTTCGGGTATTTTCATTTCCTTTTGCATTCTAATTCTCTATGATCTCCAAAACCAAACGGTTCACTATATATTTTCCGGGTAAATTTCATAAATGGTCAAATAACTATAATTTTTTTTCTATCAAAGTTATATACTACTATGTTTTGTTACGCAAAAATCATAGAACTATCAATAACTCAGAAAAATACAACATTCTAGTAGTATTTTCCGAAAATAAAAAATACTAATAAAATCTAGAATAAGAAAATACTACCGAAAAGTTGTATTTTCCGGTCAATATGATTTTTGAGTGGGAAAACATAGTTATGATTTTGGTGAAAAAAAGTCATAGTTATATAATAATTTGTGAAATTTATTCTATATTTTCCATGAATTTTCTCGAAGCCTCACTTTAATAATTACACAACAAATTCGGTGTATTTATTTTGCAGACATATACACGCATGTGTGTGTCTAAATATATGCATATAAATTGGCAAACCCTTCAATCAGGGAGATCACATGGCATGTTTTTTATTTACAAATATCAAACACTACTCACTAAATCTCCAATATTTATATAACCCAACGTACGATTTTTCTCCCATATAAAATTAGAAAGTTGCCGGTCCATATTAGTGTTTTAGGTAACATATAGTTCCCTACCATTTTTTATCTCATGTGACCGACCATTTAGCCTTCATTGACCTGGCATTGCTCCTCTCTTTACTATAAATTAAAACTACTACCCTTTTGCTTTTATTACTAACTCAAAAATTGACTCGAAAAAGAAATAATGGCGACAGAACTTGAAATTACTGAGCTAAGATTGGGAATTCCAGGTGAAAAGAAAAGGGTATTTTCAGATATTGACAGTGATCGAAATAGTAGCAACGTTAACGACGATGATGATGTCAAGTGTCACAACAAAAATCGAGTTGTTGGTTGGCCGCCGGTTTGTGCTTATCGAAGAAAGAATTATAGCTCTAAAATGTACGTGAAAGTTAGCATGGATGGTGTACCTTTTCTTAGAAAAGTTGATTTGGGGATTCAAAACGATTACTCTGAATTTGTCATGAATCTTGAAAAGCTCTTTGGTTGCTATGGCATTTGTAAGTTTTGTTGTTTCTTTAGTTTATTAATTATGCCATGCAGAATTGCAAACACACAAATTTACCTCATTAAGAAATTTTAGACTATCAGAAACGTTAGTTCTAAGTATCTTTTTATAGAAAATTAAATGTCAATTGATAACTTGTAAAACATTATAGATGACCTATTACAACTGAAATTATACTGTTAGTAAAAAAAGGGTCCTTTTGTATTATTTGTGTATAATAACAACATACGCAATGTGATCCTACAAGCAGGATTTGGGGAGGACGGGGTGTATGCGGATCTTACCTTTATCTCGTGTGAGGCAGAGAGATTATTTTTAATAGACTCTCGACTCAAGAAAAGCATTTTCAGAACAAATTTGAAAAATACAGAAGTAAAAAACTATCATGAAAATGCAGAAGGGAGGGGAAGTATAAATTAGAATTAAAAATTAAATTGAAAATTAAAAAGAAAAAAAGGAAAATTAAAAAGATGATAGTGAAATTAGTGCATTACTTCTACAATATTTTATACTCCCTCTGTTCACCTTTACTTGTCCACTATGAACTTTGCACTCCCCTTAAAAAAACAAACGAAGTGCATAATTTATCATGATACACATATTAATTGATGCATATCATTAATGGATTTGAGAAAATGATTTGAAATAAGTAATTAATATTATGGGTATAACAGGAAAAAAGAAATTGTCTTCTCTTGATATGCTAAAAGTGACAAGTACTCCCTCCCAGTGGCGGGGCCAGAATTTTCATTAAGGGGAGTCAAAATATAAAGAAAGAAACTCACCAAGAAGTCAAGGAGTGTCATTATATAGTATATATACATATTTTTTTTAAAATTATCGAACTAAACAATGTAATTTTTCGACGAAGAGGGTGTGGCTCCGCCACTGCTCCCTCCGTTCACTTTTACTTATCTACTATTGATTTAGCACACCTCTTAAGAATAAAAATAAAGTGCATAATTTACCATGATACCCATATTAATTGGTGTATAATCTTAACGAATTTGAAAAATAATTTGGAATAAATAACTAATACTAAAGGTAAAATAAAAAAATAAATTATTTTTCTTTTGATATGCGAAACTGAACAAATAAAAATGAAAATTTATTTTTAAATGAATACTAAAAGTCAGACAAAGGGAATAATAAATGAGATTGGTGGGAAATATGGACAGGCGAAGCGTTGAAAGAAGGAGACAGTTCAGAGTACATTCCAATATACGAGGACAAAGATGGAGACTGGATGCTTCTCGGCGACGTTCCCTGGGAGTAAGTTCACTTCTCTACTAGTCAAATATATTAAAAATAGTTTGTTTGTTTTTACTTCTTATTTTGCGACAGTTAAAATGCGACGAGGGAGTATTACTTTGTTGGTAGGATTTTCACTGCTATTAATAATGATAATTTTGACACAGTTAAAATGCGAATGCAGAATGAAGGTATAGAGTTTATTTGAACCTAGTATTTTTAGCGCGAAGTATAAATTTATTATAATTACAAAAATAGTAGATATGGAACTATTGCTTTAAAATATAGTGGGTTCTATGCTAAAAATTTTAAGATTAAACTCATAGTGCTTAAATACGGATAAATTTCACAAATGGTTACAACAATAATTTTTTTCACCACAGTCATATAACTTTGTTTTCTCACACAAAAATCATAAATTTTTTTACTAACCCACACAAAAATCATACTAACCGAAAAATACAACTTTTCAGTATTATTTTCTTATTCCACAATTTTTTGTTTTTTTTCTATCTAATAAATAATAATCCAATTTAAATAGGAATAAACCTAAACGGATCCACCCGATTTAATACCCATATATAAAAATTAAAATAATACTCAAAGTAAATCTTTCAAATCACGATACCTTTATTTTTCCTTTTTTCTTTTCAAGATTTCATTAAAATTTATAGAATTTTTGTTTCAAGTGCTCTCTAATTATACCTCTCTTTTTTTATTATCAGAATCTCGTACATTCCAAACTAAGTTTTTTTGTCGGGAAAAGATTAAATTTTAGTATTATTTTAATATATGTATATGAGTATTGGGCCGGTTTGAGTTGAGTCATTTCTATTTTAAAAAAATAAAATAAATATGAGCCGAAACTAATTAATTGCATTCGCTAAACAAAAAAAAAAAAAAAAAAAAATATATATATATATATATATATATATAATTATCGACTATTATTTTTTGGAGTTGCTAATAATATATGTTTCTCCTATTTTAATTGAATTATTATCTATTAAATTAAAAATAAAAAATAGAAAAACGTAAAATAAGAAAATACTACCAGAAATTTATTTTTCTCGGTCACTATGATTTTTATGTGAATAAGTGAAAATTTTATGATTTTTATATAAGAAAACAAAGTTATTTGTTTTTAATGAAAAAATCATAGTTATATACTGTAACTATTTTGAAAATTTACCCGCTTAAATCTTAAATCCGTCTTTAGTGACTTGAACATTACGACTAAACTTGTTAGAGAGAAAAGAATTGATTTAAATACTAAAGGTTATATTCTTTCTTTTTACCAAAGATACCCCAAATTTTGGGAAGAAATCCCTGAATTATGATCAACAAAATATTCAACCATGTATGATAAGTCCGATCCTACCAAGTTAAACTACTTAGCATAAATCAAACTCATTGATTTAAAAAAAAAAAAGAATTCCAAAAATATATTCGAAGACAAAAGACAGGAAGTCTAAAGTATCCCCACATAAAAGTGAAAGGACAGTGGGAAACTGAGTTTGTACAATGATTTTCACCAGCCACAGTTTCTTCTCCAGAAGTCAGAAATTGCCGACAAACACGTATTTTTTCATGAAATTGTTGAATCAGACAAGAATGTCCCATAGGACAATGTATATAGCAGGTCAAACAGTAATTATCACATTAAAAGCTTTTCTGGACCACGTTTTCTCTTGGACTATCATTAACTGTTAAGGCTCGTTTGTTAGAGTGCATAAGAATAATGCTGAATATGGTGTATTGGTAATACTGATATTAGTTATGCTTGCATTAGTTATCATGATATTAGTTATGCTGACATATTTCTTATCCATTATTTGGTTTAATGTATTAAAACATTGCACAATTTCTAAAAGAATTGTTTGTTTACAAAATACCCTCAAAACTAGTCCATCACTCAAACTTTTTAAAAGAGACATATGTTGAGAAATTTTTTTATATGAAAAAGTTTTAAAAAGTTATTTGATTTGTCTACATATATTGTAAAATAGAACTAAATATTTGTTTATAAAAATATGCTAAGTATTTATTTATTTACTAGAGATATAATTTTATTTCTCACTATTTGAATTATTTTAAACTTGCATCAATATAATAACTAGCATATTTTAATCAAGCATAAATTTTGAAGAACAATTTTGTCTTTAACTAAGCTAATACGTGCATTAAAACTCATTGCATTGCTAATACCATGATTTTCTATGCATTAATTATGCATATGATAATACCAAATATGATGTATAACTAATGCTTGCATAACTAACGCATAGGTTCAAAATGTCTACCAAACAAAGTATTATTAATACACAAAGCTAATGCAAACATTATTTTATCTAATGCATCCTACCAAACGACCCCTTAGACAACTTTAATTTGCTATCTCGTCCTAGTACATAATCAATTATATTTTGAATATTTCTTAATCTATTTTTTTATTTATATGTATTATTTTCCTTTTAACTGATCTTTTGGTATTAGTAGAAGGGAATCTTGGAGTAACGATAAAATTGTATCAGTGTGCAGGGGCATAGCTAGCCCATCAGCTATGAGTTTGGTCGAAGCCTGTAACTTTCGTTCAAATCCTGTATTTATCTTATGAAATTTATTCAATTATTAACTTAGGGCTCGGTAACTTAAAAAGATTAGAGCATTGAAGCAATTACTAATGCTAGTATTAGGGTAGACTGTCTACGTCATATCCTTAGAGTCTTCTCCGGACCCAACGTTAATGCGAAATATTTGTGCATCGGTTCGCTCTTAATCTTTTGGTGGGGAAAGGTGAAAAATCTAATGAATATATTAAACCGTGATTTACAGGATGTTTACTGAATCATGCAAAAGGCTAAGGATTATGAAGAGATCGGATGCAAAGGTGATAGGAATTCGAACAAAAGACTTTCTCAAGGGAATGTCCAAAGACAAATGAGGATTTAATTTTCAATCAGTGGATTATTAGTAAGAAATAGAGTGATTAACCACTGGACGAGTGGCCTCTCATATAATTAATTACGTTATTAATGTTTTGTTCGTCTGTTTTGTTTGAGAAATACCCTACATCAAATGTGGCTGTAATTTTAGGTGTTGAATAAGTATATGATTTCCTCTTCTAGTTATTTTGTTGCTCTATTATTGTTGTATAAGTGTAATCCAGATAATGTGCTTAAAGCTCGCAGCTACTGCATTTTCTTTTAGGACATGTAATTTCTCTTCTTTTTTTTTTAAAACAAAATCGTTTGTCTTCCTTTTTATCTCATTATATATTACTGGTAACTTTGTTTTATTGCAACGTCAAATATGGGGAGCTTTAGTCAAGTTTCCTAACACCATATTTGAAAAATTAATCTGCGTCACAATTGTTTACAAATATACTCTAAAAGATTTTCAAAAATCTTCTCAGCCATTAAAATTACGTAAGAAACTAAGCCATTAAAATTTACAAATAATTTCTGGTACGCTAAGGTAAGTTTGGTCACTATTGAGATATCAGATTAGCGGGTATTTAGAAACAATGTAGTAATATATTATAACCTCAACGTGCTACACGAGATTTTATATTATTGATTTCAAAAACAGATTAATTAGAGAAACCAACAACAAACAAATATTAACTGTTTTTTTATAAACTTAATTAATTTGATAACTAAGAAAATAAAATAAACTTGTTGTACTAGATACAAATACACTGATAATGTAAAAAAATTATTATACTAACAATGGGCTTAATTAAATCCTTTTCTAATCTAAAGCAGGACTAATAATACATTGACCCGCGATACGCAAATAGCTCTAAAATAGATAATTTTGATTAATGTGATGGCTAGGTTCATTCTCTTGTTTATCTATTCAACACGATTGAAGGGAGTCTTGGCGCAGCTGGTAAAGTTGTTGTCATGTGACCGGGAGGTTATGGGTTCAAGCCATAGAGACAGTCTCTTGCAGAAATGTAGGGTAAGACTACGTACAATAGACCTTTGTGCTCCGGTCCTTCCCCGAACCCTGCGCATAGCGAGAACTTAGTGCACCGGATTGCCCTTTTATCTATTCAACATGATTAAAGCTTGGATCAATCAAACCCCTAGAATCCAGTGAAAAGGTAATATATATATATATATATATAGGTTCATGCATATATCGGGTAAAACGGCAAGGTTCTGTATCAATCCAACTCATTTCCCATGCATTATGTATCTTTCTCTTGGGAATATGAAAAACAGATGAACAATGAAAGTTTCCACTATAAGCATAACTTAATTTAACGCTTACATGCATGCATGCTCAGACTTCTAATGCAATCCAAACATTTATCAGTCAAACATCCATTTTTGAACAAGCAATGGAGTAGTAGGTACTCCGTCCCAATTTATGTGACGCATTCTTTTAGCTTGTTTTTAATATTTTTATATTTAAAACTAATTTAACTTTAAAATTTTCATGTTATCTTTTATGAGATGATTATAATCATACAAATATGAATTAATTGTTTTAGACCATAAATTTCAACTGTCTTTTTTTTTTTTAAAAAAAAACTTCATACTCAATCAAAGTGCATCACATAAAAGACCAACATAAGTAATTATTTCTAAAGCACACGAGAAACCATGTTCTCAGGTCAAGTTTTCAGTTCTCATGTCCAACGTGAATTAGGGGTGTAATACATTATCAAAGTCGAAAAAGAGAATCAAGAATATAATATTATTCAGTAGAATAATATAATCAAGAATATTATGGAGTATTCAGTTTATTGCTAAGATCAATGCAGGTTCTTCAATAGATGCATAATTTAGTAGTAACGTATCTATTCTAATATATACCAACCAACTAATTAAACTGCCATCCATAATCTCCTCAAAGATACGTCCGACAGAAGGCATTCTTGTGATTAATGTTTAGGGAATAACATGATTTTAATAATATTTTTTTTTGTTAATCTTAAATGGGATTCGGTTAATTGATCCATAATCACATGATTAAGACTATGTTCTGCTAGAAACTTTGAATTGTGTAATTTGCACTCATTCTCTTTTTCTTCAACTGCAATAAGCACTTCTTGCCTATTTGCATATATATATATATATATATATATGTCGGGTTTGGCTTCATCTCCCTGCAAAGACTTATCAAAGTGCAAATTCAGTATCATGATCTGGAGCTTTTGATTATTACTCGTAAACTAGGCGTAGAAAGCAATGTTACTATCACGAAAGGCGAAAGCCTGGGCGAATTGCTTAATTCGAAAAAAAAGTATCACAGTCCGTTCGTAATAAGTAACTAGTCCAACAAAAAAAAATAAAAAAAATAAAGGAGATCTAAATCAATGTTATAGTCGAAATCTATCATGAAATTATAATCATGCACTAGTAATTTTGCTCTTTCAAGAGCTAGAAGATACATGCATGCAAGCTGATCAAGACATAACGATTATTGAAAAATAGCACAAGAACGAGATACAACATCTAGTTTAATATATATCTTTCAGATTTTTGCCTACATATGTTTGTTAGTATTAATTAGTTACTGAAGTAGATTGTACACGAAGTCTAGACAGCGCATGTGGTTTTATTGTTGTAGGTCTAAATTTCACAAGTTCTTGTCCTTTACAATTGATTTTAACCAATGAGTACGTAGTCACTCATGTCCTGTCTGTAATTTTTATAATGAAATTCATGCCATTTCCAAAAATAACTTGCACACGCACAAGAAAAGTTGATAAACTCTTTGTCCCTTTTTATAAGAGGTCAATCTAAGTATGCATTCCTTCACAAAAAGGATAATACTCCTTCCGGTCCAAAATAAGTGATTTTTTAGCTTTTTTCTTGTAGTTCAAAATAAGTAATTTTTTCAGATTTCAAGAATGAATTAATTATTTTTTTCCTCCATTGCCCTTGGAGTAATTAATGTTAAAGTATGTGTTAGAAGTGTTTATGTGAAGATAGTAAATGTTAATATGACCAATTTCATTGCTAATTAATGTTAAAAGGTAAATTTCTTAATACGTGCGAAAACAACAAAAAAAAATAGCTAATTTTCGACTAAAAGGAGTACCATCTAACTGCCAAATATGCAATGTCCAATCAATTCAAGAAAAATAACCTTAAATATTGAAACACATCAAGAAGACAGGTCCACGTCTACTGTTCATCCCCAAAACTCACTTTAATATTTTGTCATGTTCAAATATTAAATGAAGAGTCTGTCCACTAGGCCACTACTGAAATCATTAATTACCAGTACTCATGTTATGCTTAACCAGTGACAAAATCATGAAATTCAATAAAAGTTTTGAAGTTTTGAACACACTTTGCTAATGGGTTATGCAAAGGTATTCAAAATTTATTTTTTAATTAATAACAAATATTTTTTTTTTGTAAAAGGTATTTAATTGACTACCGTTGACCCAACATAGCTTCGCCCTGTGTTTAACCGTAAAGCTACGAGATCATATATCATTACATATGCATTAATATATGTGTTCAACCAAAATATGGAGTCATGTGTGGCATGTGCTTTTAGTTACACTGGTTTAGACAGTACGAACTAGTACCAAATTACAATATGCGCACAGTTCATAAAAAACGTATTGCGATTAATACTCTATCATGTCTACTTTAATTTATTTTTTCAATTGTTTTCACATATATTAAGGGATTAATTTTTTAATATTGATTAATAATGAAATTGATCATATTAATTTTTAGGCGTAATGGTTTCCTGGTCACTTCAATTAAATTTGTACCGATTTGTAAAGCCTATATATGAACTTATATTTTTCCATTTGAACACTTCAACTTAACGGAGTGAACACTAATAAACAACAAAATGGATTTATTACTTGATATTAAAATGTTAAAATGAATTAAAAGACAAAAAATTATATTAGCTGTGCTTATATAAGTTACTTTCATTCAATTACCCCGTGATAAATTCCCTCAAGTTTAGTACTACGTGTTGACGAGAAGGTAGTATGGAGTGAGTATGTGATGAAGATAAAAATTTCTTCAAAAGTGTTCAAACTTAAAAAAATAAAAGAAATTCTTTCATAAATAATGTTCAATATATGTTATATATCTTTAAAATCTAAATATATTTATCTATATAGTCAAAACCTCTTTATAACAAGCTCGTTTGTTTCAAATATTTTTGGATGCATTATAATAACATAATATGAAAATTGATTCCGAAAAAGCTTAGTTACAATAATAAATTATTATTATATACGAAAAAAGTTATAGAGAGATTTAACTCGTCTGCAATGAATTTTTTTTGATAATTAACAATCCTTAGCTTCGCCCATGATAGTACGTACTGCGTAATAATTAGTCCTATTTCAATTTCATTGAGTTTTTTGCAGAATAAATGGTAGACATAAGTAAGCATACAATAAAGAGTGGACGTGTCGGTTGGCGTGACAAAGGTAGTAATAAGTCAAAACCCGACAAAGCAACAGGGTCACATGATTATCCTTTGTGGGACCCTTTTACTTTCTTAATTTGAGTTTGGGTATAGCACATGGACTCTTCTAGGTTGACCTGTTCCCTAAAGTACCCCAGACATGTAGGGCCCACCAACTCTTTCATCACCTTTCTGTACACACGGGCGCCAACGCCATGGTTTTGCTTCATTCAATCACTTGTTCGTGCAGCGAGATACTTCGTTCGTTTTAATCTATGTGAACTTGTTTGACTGAATATGAAATTTAAGAAAAATTAAGGTTGGTAGAATTTATGTTCTTAAATAAGTCAAAAAAGAATCTAAATTATTTATATGATTATAAATGATTCTCATTAAGGGTAGAGTTAGAAGTTTAAATTAAATTTTTTTCAAATTATATTTAAAAAAGAGTCATTCTTTTTGGGCCGAAAGTTTCCTAGAAACAGCCTCTCTGCTCCTTAGGGTATGGGTAAGTTCTGCGTATATATTATCCTCCCCAGACCTCACTTGTGAGATTATACTGGGCCGTTGTTGTTGTTGTTGTTGTTGTTGTTGTTATCATTCTTTTTAAAACGTAAAAAAAAAAAAAATAGTTTCACATAAATTGGAACAAAGGAAATAGGATAACGAATTCTTAAACTAAAAGGTAAATTGGGCTTTTTCCTCTTGTAAATTTTGGATACGTGAAGTTTATTCATTTCAAGATCGGAGCTTTAGTAATGACAAAGGGTAAATATAAAATGATTTTGTTGGGTGTAAAAAAAAATTTCATATCGATAGCTGAAAAATTTGGGAGTCTATATATAAAGCGTAAGGATATTTTAATGGTGTGAGGCAGAAAATCATATAGGTTTAGCCGGAAACGAATAATATCACGCCGTATTAAAAGTATTTACAGGCGTTTTAGCCTAAAAATAGCATCATATCCCAAATTCAGCGGGACGAGTGGTAGAGTAATAGTGCGAGGTTCGGTTTGCTTACCTTTATGAGCTCGGAGACACGGACACAAAAAGAAGTTAGTTGTGGGTTTCAATTGCCAAAAATACTGTAACAATGTGGGTGATACACAGTGAAACTCAAAAATTGACCAGTCGATCGTGGTAATGGGCCACGTGGAACTGGTTCAAAGGTGAGATCCATGGATCATATGGTAGTGGACCAGGTAGAACTTAGTTCGACAAGGAGGTCTTATTGGATGTGCGAATAAAGTTTCTAAATTGATAGGTGAGAAAGTTGGGATCTTACATGTAATGTGTATGTCGCGCTTAATGGTGTGAGACCTTTTGGTCGTGTGAGCTTGATTCAAAACGGACAATATTATATCGTATCAACAGTATCTATGAGCCGTTTTAGCCCAACAGATTTGCTAAGGAAAAAGTATATATTGACAAAAAATAAAAGGAAGAGCAAAATTAAATAATTTTTAAGACAAATTTGATTTTTTTCTCTCTATTATTTAACAAAATTTATCCAACATGAATCATGATTAGGCGAACAAATAAACTTTGGACATCTAATATGATTAGATAAAAAGAACCTCTTTTTCCAATAATGACTGAACAGCGCAAGCAAAGACATGGGCGCATATAGTCCCGGTCCTTTTCAATATGGTTAAAAGACGATTTTTTTTCTCAATAAATTCCACCATGTTCGTTATAGAGCTTTCAATAATTACAGAGTGTCACTGCACTATTTTTTTTTAAGAATTAGATTTAATTTTGTAATTCTGTTTATAAAATTAGCCACTTTATCGCCAGAGTAGCTACTAATACTCGAAATACAGGTAAACACTAATCTGCATTAAAATTTGAAGCAAATTTATAGTGCGAAATATTTTTATGCGGTAAGTGGAGTAAAAAGCAAACTCTTTTTCAACAAGAAAAATGCTATTTCATAGGTCTCAATTCTATGTGGTATTTTTGAGATTCAAATCTCTTAATTTTAACCATATATATATATTATAAATCATAATAATTAATAATTTAAAATATTAAAAAAAATTAAAAAATTATAGTCAAAATACAACTCGTTTGACTCTTAAAATTTGAATTGGGTCATATAACAAAGAGAATGATTCACATGAGACCCAAGGTTGCGGAAGTAATCAAATCGGAGAGATGCATGATTTCCCATAATTCACTCCCTTAATTAAACGGAACTGCATGCCCATCTGTCTAAACGTGTTGAGAGGAGAATGGTTAATTAAAATGATAGCCTCCTTCCACATTCCCAAGCTTATATAGTAGCCAAACATCAGACCCAACACTTCTCGTAGCCCCTTTTTTCAATTTGTAGCCACTTTTTAACACCTTGTAGCCTACAGAACTAGAAGTAAAAAAAATGTCATCGGAGAAAACAAAAACAAAGGACTTGTCGGAATCCGATGTGTCCTGTCTCAGTTTCGAGGAAACTGAACTCACTCTTGGGTTACGCCGAGATTCAGAAAAACAAATCTGTGGTGCGAAACGTGGACTCTCATCTGAAGCTGTTGAGTTGAGCCTAGGAAGCTTTACTTCCACAAATCCTCAAGATCAAAACTACGAAGATGGCCATTATTGCAACAATGAAATCTCCACCGCAACCAAACCTTCGGCAAAGTAAGTTCCCTAATAAAAACATAAAGCTCAACTTGTACACATGATAACTACGCGTAATTAGTTACCTGCAAAATAAAATAGGTTAGCTGCTACAATAAATAATATACAGTACATTTGTTTGGTTGTAGTATTTTCTTTTTTGTTGGTTAATCACATATAGTTAAGGTGATCAACAGGTTAAGAAGTACACCTTAACTACAGTGGCGAAATCAAGAATTTTGCAAAGAGTGTTCTAGTTTTAATATAGATGGATAAAAAGTGATTTTTTATTTATATACGCAATATAAATTTTATATGCACCGTATAATATTTTGATTAAGGATGTTCAACTAGCCACGCTCCATTATATGTGGTTACGACACTGCTTAATCATAGATGGTTGTATTTAGGGTTCTGCGTATTTTTTTTTTCCAATTACATTGGGGGAAAGGAAAGAGATGCTACGCTATTTATGGGGTTTGAATCCTCCGCTTGTGGAAAACAGGGAGATTACCGAATGAGCTTGCCATATACTAACCTCTAGATGGTTGTATATATTAATCATAATTGAAGATTTTTTTTAAAAAAATTATTCTTAGTGCACTAAAGTTTGACAAAATTTTGAAAAATAATATTAGGACACAAGTAATTGGATGGCCACCAGTGAGATCAAACAGGAAGAATATAGGAGTAGTAAAGAAGTGCAAATACGTGAAGGTGGCAGTAGATGGAGCTCCCTACTTGAGAAAAGTTGATTTGGAGATGTATAGCAGCTATGATCAGCTGCTAATTGCTTTAGAAAACATGTTTACTTGCCTAACAACTATCTGTAAGTATAATCTTTCATAGTTTCTCAACTTCTTTTAAGTATAATCATGATGTTTGGCGTAATATTACTATGGGTTTTTAGGTAACTTTGTAAATGAGAGGATGCTTATGGACCCTACAAATGGTGTGGAATACTTGCCAACTTATGAAGACAAAGATGGGGACTGGATGCTAGTTGGAGACGTTCCATGGAAGTATGTTTTACAACATTTCTCTCCTATAAAAAGGCTGCCCGGTGCATTATTAAGTTTCCGCTATGCACGGGATTCGGGAAAGGGTTGGGCCATAAATGTCTATTGTACGCAGTTTTATCTTGTATTTTTGTAATAAGCTATTTTTACGACTCGAACCCGTGACCTCTTGGTCACGTAACAACAACTTTTTCAGTTACGCCAAGGCTCCCTTCACGAAGGGCAGCCCAGTGAAATAAGCAAATTTCTCTCTTCATATCCACCTAAAAATATTTATAAATAACGACATTCATAATAAGTGAAATTGATAACTTGAAAAATAAGGGAAGCAACTTCATTACTTGATAGTTTAAAACTGATCTCCCGTATTTATAAGCATCATACTGAGGTCTTTTTCTCTAACTAAATGCCAAATTGATATAGTATAGTGTCTTAAACTGTCAGTACTGTAAATAAGTTAAATCCTGTTTGTTATATCTTTTTTCCTGGCTTTTACGTGGGGTTTCTTTTAATTGTCTATTATTAACATTTCTTTTATGATTTATTTTGTGTTGCCAGAATGTTTGTTGAATCTTGCAAGAGGCTCAGGTTGATGAAGAGCTCAGAGGCCATTGGATTAGGTACATTTAATTTATCTTTCTTCTCAATTTGTTATTCCTGCTTCATATAAGAGTTGTGAAATTAAATTAGCTTAATTTTCAGATGCCATAGTAATAATTTACTAAATGGACGAATTATTTTGTTAATGGTGTGTACTGCAGCTCCAAGAACTAACGAATTAATGGCGAAATGATCGAGTACAAGTTGATTGAAGAAGTTTTCTCAGCTTGGCCTGCATGTACATTAGTAGAAGCAGATCCAAGATTTTGGAAAAAATGGGTGCACTGTCAGGAAAATATCGATCTAGGATATAAGTTTTACGGGTTCAATCTATAGGTCTTACTATTGCACCCATTATGCTTTTGGAATTATAAGTTTAAAATTATTATTTTTAAACAGTAATTTTCTTATACTTATATTTATATTCCGTGCCGAAAATGTTGGGATAAGTTAAACCTATTGACTATATATTACATCACCCGCTAATACTAGTTTAATATGCATATTCCATTTAATTATATAAAATTTGATGGTGACAATATATATATATATATATATATATATATATATGTGTGTGTATTCCTATATTTTGTTCTGGACCATTTCTACTCTTAATGTTATGTATGTCATTCTATAGTGGCTTGCTAGGTATGCTTTCACGTGACACTTGTAGATCGTCTCACAAAATAAGTTCACATAAAAAATGCTGCGATGGTTTTATCTTAAAATATAAATACAAGTCATGCGGGGTGAGTTCGAGTAGGGGTAAGGTCTTGGAGGTTATGAGTTCGAGTCTCCCCAAGAGCAAGGTGAGAAGTTCTTGGAGGGAAGGATGTCGGGGGTCTATTTGGAAACAGTCTCTCTACCCTAAGGTAGGGGTAAGATCTGCGTACACACTACCCTCCCCAGACCCCACTAAGCGAGATTATACTGAGTTGTTGTTGTTGTATAAATACAAGTCATGTTAAGTGATATATCGTTCAAAGTTAAAGAGTAAAGAACACATCTTACTAAGATTTTGATCTAGATTTTAATTTTTCAGTATGTACGTTAGCAAGGGCAACTTGCAGCGTCCACAAAGAACACGGATGCTATCAAAAAATATATTTAACTATTGCTAGAAAATAAGACATACAAGGCCGGATAAACAAGACTAGGTAGAAATGGATGTAATTAACATGCCATTTAAATTTAACTTACCGATGACGAATTAGATTTTCAAGGTAATTACACTCACTCCGGTCCATAATAAGTAATTAATTTACCTTTTTATCTTGGTCCAAAATAAGTGTCCATTTATACAATCAAGAAAAAATTCAATTTATTTTTTCAAAATTATCCTTATGTACGTATCCCTAAAAAGTCTTTTATTCTTCACATTAAATTATGTTGCAACATTTAATTAAGGGTAGTTTAGTCACACTAACTAATTTTGTCTAGAATTTGGTATTTTCTTAATGGGTGTGCCCAAGACAAATTGATCACTTATTGTGGACCGGGGAGAGTATAATTTATGTAAATATGTGTATAATCGAATATAATCAGTGTAATAGATGTATAGTGGCTAGAAAAAATAAATAGTAAATATGATGGGCTATTTGTGTAAAGAACTCGAGCGGCTAGTAAAAATAGCACCGGCTAGCCAGTTTTCGGACTGGTCATTTAAAAATAGCCAGCATTTGCAAAGTCATTAAAAAATAACCACTATTTTGCTGCGACAGGAACCGGTTCAGCATAATATACTGGAGATCGATGCACCTGTGTATGAACTTCCAACATATTATGCTGGAACTCCAATACACGAAAAGTTCTAGTATAATATACTAGAGATTGAAGCACCGGTATGGATAGGACCAGTATATTATACTGGAACTCCAGTATATTATACTGGAGTATTTTTCCGGATTTTGAACAGTATTTTCGTTCAAATTTATCTTTAAATAAAAAGTGGCTAAATTTCGATTACTTTTAAAACTGTAGCTATTTTTGAATGACCACTTGTAAATTTGGCTATTTTTGAATTTCTCCCGAGAGTCTATGACTTGTTAATTTAATGGATAGGACCTCCTTGAGTCAAGAGCATTGGGCTCTTAGAGATCACCAGTTCGTAAGCCTAAAAAAGACTAGCCCATGGTATCTTTCCGGCGAGCCTGAATTCAATTCTCTGAGCTCCAAAGTAATCCCCGAATTTTCTCAATTTATTTTGTTTTTCATCTATTTTCTGTTTTGATCTATTTTTTGGTACTTTTGATTCTGTTATTATTTCTATGCTTTCTGCTGTTGGTATTGATATATTGTCTTTTTCGTCTGCTTGAGTCGAGGATCTATCGGAAACAGCCTCCCTACTCCTTGGGGTAGGGATAAGGTCTACGTACACTGTACCCTCCCTAAACTCCACTTGTGAGATTTTATTGGATTGTTATTGTTATTGTTGTTGTTGTTATTTTCTCAGAACAGTTTTGTGGTTTGTGGGGATTTTTATGCTGTTTTTGCACTGTGAATTTGACTGTTTTCTATTTTATTTTATGAATTGCTGTTTGGGTTTCGTTGGATTAAGTTTTAAAAGTGTACTTTCTTGGTCGAATCTTACCTAAAAGCCAGCATCTTTTGTTGTTTTATTCATTTGAATGGACAAGTCAGTAGTGCAAATCAATGATACTTGGGAGTTGGATTTTATTACTTCCGAGGGATGTTCTGGTCACGTCTTAGCGCGTTCATCTTAACCTGCTAATCACTAATTACTAAACTAAGGCCTCACTGGCAATTTTTAGTTTAAAATGAAATTCAGAGCTTTCTTTTGACTCTTAGGGATCGTTCGCTGGAGGTATAAGAATAGTGCTGAATAAAGTATATAATAATACTGAGATTATTTTTTATCCATCGTTTGATTTGATGTATTAAATTATTGCATAATTTTTAAAAAATTGGGTGTTTACAAAAGTACCCTCCACAATTTTTTTACTTTAGCTATAACAATTAACTACATAGATAACAAAATAGGAAATTCTTTCAACATTGAGAGGTAACATCTACCTCGAGCAAAAGACTGAGGCTCTTTTAAGTGATCCATTAACCTAAATGGATTAGTACAAAAATAATAATGCAAAAAAATAAAGTAGTACTATCAAAGAATTAAGCTATAACAAGTTTACTTTTGATGCTCCATTTTCACAGTATGTTGCTCAATGAAGTGAATCTAGGTAAAGTTGTGACGTTAATTCAAAATTAGATGTTTGACACTCTTGGGCTATATTCTGTGTATAATAATCACTTGTTTGGAACGATAACATGGTTAGTCACATGCAATTCCCACTATTTACATAACAAGAGATCATCTAATAGTAAAACTTTTCATTACTGAATTGAAGTTGTGATGTGATTCTTCGAGTTAACAAAGAACCAACCGACCAGGATCAAGATCTTGAAACGAAAACGTGGTTTGTGGGCCTGTTTCAAGAAACAACGTATCTTAAGTTTTAGGATCAGAATCTGATGATTCAAAAACGAGGTGAAAAATGACGATCTGAACTATAAGAAAGACTATTTACTCGTTCAAAACAAGTAAATATTGATGATGCACCAGTTCAAGAAAAGTTATGATCATATGATAACAAAAAAGATCAAGACACGTGTTCTTGGATGATCAAGAACTATAAGATTCCTAAAGTCACCTCTTGGAATCAATTAACGTGATAAAGAAACACCACACACAATTGAAAACAAGATAAAGACTATCACCACCTTGCTTGGAACCAAAAATAAGGATAAAGAAGACACAATAAAGAAAAATACTCTATTGCAAATTAGGGTAAAGCTCAAAAACGTAATTTTTTTTTTCTACAAGGCAAGAGAACCCTTTATATAGGCCTAGAATCTCTTCTTTGATGACTACAATTCCTATTCTAATAAGAAAATAAAATAACTAAAGACAAGGAAAGTAAAATCCCTATTCTACAAGGAAAAGAAACTAGAATCCTACTAAAAGGAAAATCCTTATTCTAAAAGGAATAACACAAATTCTATTTTAAGAAGGAAAGAATCTTGGCTTCTTGAAATCAATCTTGCGCTTCTTGAAAATAAGTCCATATGTTTGGACTTGAGCTCTAAAATATTATCTTGGCCAAAATTAATAAAATTTAACAAAGATTCTTCTTTTACATCAAGTTGGTGGTCTCTTGCTCTTTGACTTCCAACCTCCTCAAGAAAACAAGAACGTATAGCTCTAAAATGGAGCAATCTGCATCAACAAATTGAGAACCATATTATTTTTAGTGATTCATTCTTGGCGGTGGCCAAGTTGTGGAGAGAAATTCATCACTTCTTCTGTCACAAACAACTTATCAAATTATAGAAAAATTACCAATGAGAAGTAAGATCAGAGAAACAAAAGAGAAATTAAAGAACTATCATAACAACTTTATATAATTACATAATAGAATCTCAAAGTTAAACGACTACAAAGAGTTTGAAGAACTGCCATAACAGCTGTATAATTATACATGCATTTAACATTTACACTGGAGTTGAGCTATTTTGTATGCGGCAAAATTAGAGGACTTAATTCCTCACTATCAAGCCACTTCAGAAGAATGCATCGAGACCCCGAGGACGTGGAGCCACGACCGAGTCCCCTCTCTCGGGGATCGTCGAGACCCGACTCAAAGAAGATGGATGTCGAGGCTAGAGCAGAAGGGGAAGCTTCAAAGGCACATGGCCAAATCTGACAGAGCCGGCCTATCCAGAGCCTATGCCGAAGCGTCACATCTCGCCGTCCCATCTCCATACTTTACAATTAATGCATGTTGTATTATAACCGGGTTCCCCTCCTATATAAAGGGAACCTACACTTCTTTGTAAGGGGCTGATGTTGCTCCAACTATTCCTTCACAAGATCAATAATATCTCTCTCTCTCTCTCTCTAACTTGCCCGTTCCTACTAGCTCGAGGCCACTCTAACACTTACTATTCTCTCACTTGTTCTTCATTTATTGCTTGGTATTGGCCATAAAGAGCCTTGTTTAATAAAATCTTAACTATTATTCCATTCCTGGCTACCGCCGATAGCTCGAGATCGAGCCTAGATATCGACCTCGAGGTCCTTCATCGACCATTCTGAAGCCAGGACAGCAGGCTCCTCGGTTTGATCATTGCCCCGTTTTAGCTTGTATTTTATCATCAAACTTCATATTCTTAGCATTATCTATCCTAACAACTAGCATAAAAATAGATCATGTATTTTTAGAATCCCTTTTACAAATTTAATTGTTGTTACCATTTTCACGGTAAATAGTTTGGCGCCCACCGTAGGGCTAAAAATAATAGTGATTATTTTCTTGCTGGTTTCGCTACAAAAACGCAAATTATCTTTCACACTTTTTCTTGTCCAAGATCTCTTGAATTCAGCTCAAAATGTCTGGCTCGGTAAACAGAATCGAGAACGATAACCTCGAAAACCACATGGAAAATGGCGTGGCTGTTCCAGCTGCAAGAACGCAACCACAGAACCCCGATAACGCGCCCGAGTCGATTCTAGCGGACGCGGACTCACAGGACACACAACAGATCGACGAAACCTCACATACCGATAGAAGTGTGCGGCAGAGCGACCGACATGAAGCCCAAAAAACCCCAGCCCGGGAAGAATAGGAAGTCAACCTTCATGTTATTTTTGAAATGTTGCAGGCACAACAGTTGGCCATCGCTCAGTTACAAAGTCATCCGAAGACTCCCAGCACAGCAGCGCCGGAAATAGCTCCCCCCGCCGAACAAGTTCTCGAGAGATCAAACAATAATGGATCGGTAGCCGACCCTGCCATAATCAAGATGCTTGAGGATCTCACCAAAAGGATCGAATCAGTCTTGTAGAGGTTCGTGCAACGTCCATCCCCCAAGGAAGCAGCCCCGGAACCCATTTCAAGGAAGTCCAGAACGCCAAGCTCTATAGGTACAACAGGACCTCAGATCCAAACAAACACATCACCACCTATATGTGCGCGGGAAAAGGCAATGACCCACAAGATGATGACTTCGAGCCCGCCTTATTGAAGAGGTTCGGGGAAACACTTTCGAAAGGAACCATGATGTGGCGTCATAATCTAGCGCCCGATCCCGTAAACTCTCCTACCATACTGGTAGATTCCTCCGTAGAGACGCGCGCCGATGCTATCGAAGTAGTGATGAGAGATCCCGACACATCCAGGGCTAAACAAAGGGAGAATGAAATGCCACAGGAATTCGCACCTTATTCCCTGGTGGAATGAACATAATTGCCCCCGGCCTCGGATGACTGGGCAACACAGACCTTCACTCATAGCTTAAATAGCCTAAGACCAACGATATTAAGGCAGTTCAAACAAAACTTGATCGGGTATCCAGCCAAGACCTTGTCGGATGTCCGTACCCGGCATCGGTCGCAAATCAGGGTCGTGGATGACCATCCGAGAGCCCCCTCGTGCTTACCTTACTCAATCAGGCTCCTGGCAAAGAAACCAATGCCAAACAGAGGGAGGTACCGCCCATGCGCCGGAGATGGGGGGAACGCCCCGAGATGCAATCTACCTCGCAACAATCGGAGAACGGCCCGAGGACAATATAATCGAGGAATCAATAACTAAGCCAGATTTGACGAGGATGCATAACCGACAAGGGCGCTTTGCCCATCAGAGTACAATTTCCACATCGCTATACCAAACATCATGTTTGCTATAGGCAAAACCGGAGACGTCAAATGGCTCAGACCAATTCGGCCGAATTCCTCTCAAAGGAATCACAACCCAACGCAGGAAATACATAACAAGCGTGGCCGCGGGGCCGAAGACAGCCCCCAACTCCGAAGGAAAAATGCCAAGCCGCTCGACAAAAATCACCATCGGAAATTGACGAGCAACCGAATTCAAGTTCAGTACCTAGTACAGAAGGCTGCCAGGAGGAACGAAGCAAACAGGCCGCAACGTATTACCATGATAATAGAGGAGTGACGACCCTCTCTAAGGACTTGTAAAAGGGAGAGTAAAATTTCTCGCCACCGGAGAAAGGAGGGTCTAGGGATATACACCCAAGGACGCCCTTACACTCAACAAAGAGGGTATCGAGATCTCGTCTCGACCTCACGATGATGCACCGGTAACCTTCTTCCTCACTCGATCTATTTTAAATAAAACATGTGCACATGAGTACAGGTGGCTCGATTCGCACTGACGGGCTAAAGATGATGAGGCGGTTCGGACCGCCGGGTCAAAATGCAACCACCTCTCGAATCTTTGGAGGATTCCAAACGACAATCGCTATGGCAAGGAGAAAGACCATTTTCTCAGTATGGCATGACTGGCCCGGACCGGAATGCCGAGTTCCATATCATCAAAGGAGGCGCAAGGCACAGACGCCCTATCTAGACGACCACGGGCGCATTGCCCGAGGACGGGGCTGCCCCCACCATGCCAAAAGGATGAAATCCCCTACAAGGAACGAAACTAAATCCATCGGCAGGAAGCAATACACGGCAAGGGGAAATCCCGCATCACATGACGCATCGCCGACACCAATATCTCCACTCTCCAATGAGCCAAAGGGTAAGCGAACCCCATCGTCGGTCAAGCCCGATTAAACACAACGGAGGGCTGTACTATAATCCGTGCCCCAAAACAACAATAATGTACCAATCCTCGGAACATCGCCTACGCGTCACACGGTAAAGAAAAACTACCTCCCTTCTTTGTTATTTTTTCACTAACCTGTATGCAGACAATAAGCCAGGGCGTTCGGAAGTTCCAACTCTACCCGGAGACCTCAAGGCCTTAACAGAACCTGCAGTGCTCTTTCCCCTCGACCGGACTTCCTCCCCAAAGAGGGTCTCACCAGCAAGGTTTTTAGCGGAGCAACGTACCCCTAAGGAGGATCCGACAAGATCGTAGGCCTTCTTCTGCAATCAAACGATGAAGGACCCCCCCTTTTTTTGAAGAGGTCGTCCGCTCGGAAAGGCCAGGGAACGACAGACTGATCTTCAATAGGGAATCATGTACCGAACCAAACGGTCCAAAGAGTCGCGCCCCCGCGGGCCGAGCTCACAACAATAAAACGATATGTAATTACACCAAGCAATAAAAAGATATCTTTCAGCATCTCACACTCCAAAAAAGGGAATTTCAGCATACTCTCGGTAGGGATCCCTCCACCAAATGCGTCCCAAAGTACTCGGAGACTTAGCATCAACAACTTGGCATCTGCACGACCTAGGGTCGGAACTCCGGGCTCATAAAGCCCCAATAAGGTAACTCTGAGCTCACGAATAACGGCCTTCGAGCCTAAGCAAACTCGATAACTCGGAGACTGTCGTCAATCGCCGTATACTGGAGAACCCGAGTTCATAAGACCCCAAGCGGGCAGACTCAGTGTAACCAGATCCATTCTACATAGCAACAAAAACTGTAAGACCTCAACAGGCATGACAAACTGTAAGACCTAAACATGCATGACAAACTGTAAGAACTCAACAGGCATGACAAACTGTAAGACCTCAATAGGCATGAAAGTTTTGTAAGACCTTTCTACAGGCATAAAACTCAATCCCGAAGTTTAGGCTATACGTCGTATTTGTAAGAATCCCAAAGGGCATAACCTCGGTGTAGACACCTAAACTATCACACGGGATAAAAAATAGCTCCGTCTAAACATATATGACTACTGTCAAAATGGCTACTCCAGCCAAATTAATGCAATTCGGGGACGCCCGACTGTCGCTTACAAAATCGCAGGCCATTACTTCAAATATACTTCGAAAAGAACCGGTTAAAACAGGCTTCCCTCAACAGGCAAACGAGCTTCGACCATGTCAGCTCCAAAAAACACATGGCTTCGAGCTACTCAGCCTATGAGCTAAGAACCTTCCGAGGTGCTCGAACATCGCTGTTATGACTTGAAATCGAGGTTCTTCCAGAACCGACGACGGGTCAGGCAAAATCATTTCAAAATGACCTTTACGAGAGGAATACAAAGCCTAAAAAATGCCCATGAGCAAAAGCGTAAGATCCACTGTCTCCAACAAAACGATCCTCCGGGCCGCACACTAAAAGGTCTCGACGACCAAACAGTGTAAGAGCCACTGTCGCAAGCTTAAAAATTGAAAACTTGAGGATAAAATGAGCTCGAGTCGTAACCCGATTCGGAGACCGAATCCAAAATAGTTAACTACAAATGCCCATGGGAAAAAACGTAAGAGCCATTGTCGCCAACTGAACAAGCCTCCGGGCCACACACTTAGAAGGTCACTTCAACCTAAAGCACAAGGGCCATCGTCGCCTGCCCATGCGGACACGAAAAAACTTGAGGGTCAATTAAAGCTCGAGTCGCAACGCAACTCGGAGATTGGACCCGAGATAGTTGAGACACAAATACCCAAGGGCAAGGAATAAAGACAATCACCATCCTCCCATACATGTGCAGGAGAACGGAGGTCAGGCAAGCTCAAATTAGGGCCCAACTCGGAGACTAGGCCTAAACAGATGGGCAAAGCACAAATACCTTGACGCCTACTCACGTCAGAAAGTACACTTAAGAGCCTCTGGGCTATCTAGTAAGCTCCGGACCCTTAGGGCTCCCACTGGACACCGAAACCAGCCTGCCTAGTCAAAAACAATGAAGAAAGAGATATAAAAGAGATAAAGCTTCAAGTTTTCTCTTATTTACGCAAAATGCGCGGTCTCCATCTACAAACATGCTCTGCAAATATCAAGTACAAAATGGAAAAGCAGTGAAATCTACGCTTCGCTCCAAAAGGTTACAGCCTGCCGGCCCCAGATTCGCTCTCCGTGATGCAAGCAAGGAGGGACTGAGCATCTCGCTCGTTCGCCCTAGCTCGATCCAACTCCTCCAAGAGAATAAAGCCTCTAGCGTCGATCTCCTCGAGTACCTCTCTTCGGGATCTGCAACGAACATATTCCTCGATCCTCTTCTCACGATCGAGGACCCGCTTCAACTCGGCTTGGTCATCAGCGACATCCTTTATATGAATCGCCATCTCCTGATCAACCTTAGTTTGACTTAACGCTGCTTCAGCTCGGGCATCGATTATCTCAGCCCGAATCTTCGAGAGATCGAACTCGAGCTTTTCGATCATATCCGCTTGAACTATAGCATTGTCACGAGCCAAGCGGAGCTGGGCCTCGAAGGCGGGGGCCTTGTCCAAGGCGCCTCTCTCCTCTAAAGCTTGAGCCTGCACCTGAGCCCTCAGTTCACCGCAAGCACTCCTGACGCGGTCAGCTTCGCTCTTAAGGTACTCCCAGGCCTCCGTCTTTTTCTATAGCTAAGATAGGAAAAAGGGCTAACCTTAAGGGTCAAAGAGAGCGAAGCGCTGCTATGGAAGGATACCTACTCCATCAAATAGCTCTCGTAATTCGAGCTCTGACACGCCTCATATCGCCAGTGCATCAACTCAACCTCCTTCTCCTCGCTAAGGAGCCTAAGGGACTCACCCTCGTTTAGATCTTTCCAAAGCCTGGCCCTATGACGGAGCAGCTCAGACCTGAGCCTATCAAAGGCCTGCGAAAGAAAAACCCAATAAAGAAAGGAAGACGCAAAATACATAAAGACAGCGCTGGAACTCACCATAAAGTGAAGCCGGCGGACTTCCTCGAAAGTAGAGCACACTCCTATCGATCCTGCCCCTTCAGCCCCGGAAGAATCAACCTCGAGCATAGCATATTTTCTTGGAGGAACCACTGTTCTGAAATCAAGCACTCCGGGGACAACAGGCTCTAGCAATGTTCTCTTCTCAAAGACACGGTCCCGTTGAGTCCCATTCAAAGCTCCATCACACTACGGGTACAAATCCTGTTTATCGCCATCATCCCTTAGCTCGGGGGCCAGCGACTCCTTCCCCTTTCCGGAGGATCACAACCTCGCCCCAAGGAACCGCCCGATACCTGCAATGGAAAACCGGTATCAGAGAGAGATGGAAATGTCATCTAAAATATACGAAGGCAAAGGTAGGAGCAGCGTATGCGCATACCCTGGCATTTCGTTCCCCAACAGTTGCGGAACACAACTTGCCACCTACGCTCATCGCAAGTCAAATGGGTTGCCAACCTCTAGACCCAGCCGGGCAGATCGAGAACTTCGCTCGGCGTCCATGAAGTTGTTGCAAAATGGGAAGAGACACGATTATCCAACTGGCTTTTACTATGAGCAAATCAAAAGGAGCGGAATACACCCCACTCACGCGCGTAATTCCATCCCTCGGGAAATGGCAAGAGGTCCACGGGGATAATGTCAACCGTCCGGACCCGGATGAATTGACTGACCCACTCTTGGTCCCCATCTTCTCCGTCATCGACAACAAAGGGCGTAGACGAACGACATCACAAGGTTAATAGGCCTCGGTGATGGAAGGGCCGGTACAACCTGACGAGGTGGTTGAGCGTGAATTCAAGCCCAACCTTCTCCGCAAAGAACCTCATCATCAGCCACTCGCAAGAATGACAGATGTATCTGCGCCAAAGTAACCCGATACTCCAAGCAGAAATCAAGCACGACCCTATCAAGGGGGCCAAATGCAAAGGGATATAGGTATACGTTCTAGAATCCATCAACAGAGTCAGTAATACTCTTATCCGGGGAAAGCACCTGCAACGCGATCCCCTCTCTCCATCCGCAGTATCTCCTCACCATCTCCAGATGTTCCTCTATTATCAAAGACATAGTCTTCAGAGTAAACTCATGCGGATCATGAACGTTAGGAGTAGGATTCTCCCCTCCCTACCAGTCCGGCCCCGAAGTTGCTGCCATAACTATGGTGAAATTGATAGACTAAGGTAAAGACGTCCTCTAACGGTTTTTGCCCCTGAAGAGACGAAGGAACTGATGCCAAGGCAGAGGTATAACTATCCAGAATAATGAGAACTCTCAAGGAAACAAAACCCACCCCACATATATGCAGGAAGCAGCGACGATTCGCCTATCTAGGGTAAGTCCCGGGAGGCCAACGACCTCAATGCAGATCTCGGAGTGGTACCTGACCCCAGAGGCATCCATCGATAAGAAGTCAGGCCTTATAGAGTCAACTGCATTGTCTCTAGTCTCGAGGTAGTACCCGATCTCGAGGATCTTCGCCAAAAAAGAAGTCAGGCTTTGGTAATCTTTCAACGCCATCATAGAACTCGAGCCGGTACCCGATCTCATAAATTTTCTTCCTAAAAAGAAAAATAAGCATGAAAAGCTCCGATCGTGCAGACTCTAGGAGGGCTCGAGGCATTGCCTAAGTATAGGCAACCCCTCAAAGGAAGTTTATCCACTACGCTTTAAAAAGGCTATCTGCGTCAAGTTCAAAACAGACCTCCTAGTGCCTGAAGATGACCCTCGTCAGGATACCACTCTCGAAGGCTCCGAAACTCAGTGAACTATCTCCATGCAACTCAAAGGGCCCGACATCTTGGGTGTATCAGAATAATTCGGGCTTGGTTCGAGGTATGATAATAGACTCGGAAAAGAGCCATGTCAATTGGCAAAAGATCGAAAAGAACGCTCTCGTCCGAGTTAGATATCAGCGGTCAACGACAAAGGAAAACATTCAAAGGCCTCGAAGGGCACGAGAGCATACAATAATAAGGCAAGATTCGAAAATAGAAATCAAGGAAGTATCTTCATATTCATAAATATCCATGTACAACAGCCCTTGAGGGGTCCTTACATACAATTACAAAAGCCTGCAGACGGTCTCTACACAAAAATGGAGGAACGGAAGGATGTACATGTGATGAAACCTGAGAGCCCAGTCCATCCTCGAAGGCCCACCTACAATATCAGCATCCCCGAGCGTCGCCCCCTCGAGCACACATCCTTGAGGGTGATTCCTTCGATCGCCAGCTCCTCTAGGTTCCTAGCTCGATCCCCGGAGGGGTCCCTACCGAGGGAAAAGATGAAGAAGAGGAAAATGAGGGGATGCGAAGGAGGCAGAGAAAAGTGACATGGCCCACCAAAGCCAAAGGTTGAAGATTCGGCGGGCCCCAACCTCAACGGCTGGTAGTGCCATTTTATCCCTTGGAAAGGAAAAACCCAAGGGATGAAGTGCCACACTGGGCCTAGGCAGGAGAGTGAGCAGCGGTGCATAGTCTGAATGACTGTATAAATAAGGGGAAAACTGACTCCCCGTCCGTCATCGTCTCGAGCCAACGGTAATAGCAACGGCAAACTTAACGACAACCACTACAGTGACAGGATAGCATGGTTATGCTCGACAAAGGGAAACTTCGGCAGGAGGTGTAGTCATATAATTTTTGACCCTCCCCGAGATTTTACTTATTTTACCGTTTAAATATTTAGTTTAGGTATAATATCGTTATTTTAACTAGTTTTGACTCTTCTACTTTATTTTTATCACAAAAACAAAAAATACAAAAAAATATATATAGTTTCATTAATATTTTGTAATCATACTATTTTACTAGGATTTTTATTTTTATATAATCTTGAAAAATACCAAAACAGTTTCACAATATAATATTGTTTGCTTTAATTAATTAGGATTAGTTTTATATTTTTATTTTATAAATTTTATATCATTTTCAGAAGGAAGAGTGAGTTTTTGGGTTAGTTTATCACATTTTTAATGAGAGGTCCATATTTAGTCTTTTAGCCCAATTTTTAAGCCCAACAAGACCTAACCATTTCCCATTCCTCTTAAACCCTTACACCCTAACCCTAAAGGGTCTTCTTCTTAAACCAAGACAAGACCTATAACCCTAGACAACAGTCCAGCCGCTGCCACTAACCAGTCGACCCACCAGCGGACCTCTCCACCCTTAACGAACCCCAAAACCAGCGACAACCAACAACCAAGACCAGATTCCAGCCATCTCCCCTCCCATCGCCGCTGCACACAGAACAATGCCGCAACAAACACCGCACAACACCACCCTCATCTCTGTTCCACCGTCCTAGCACCATCCCAGCCGCCGGAGACAACAGCAACACGACCAACACCAAGACCAAACAAGTGACCTCCCTCTTCTTCAATCCATCAGCAACCTCCATTAACCTGGACCCTAACCAAAGACCATGAAAATCAGACCCACAAGAGGGAACACAAAAAGAAACGAGCAGCGCTACCGATATCCTCTTCTCCAAAACCAGAACGCCCCGTCTCCATCCATTCCCAACGATCGCAATCCCCCTAATTAGAACAACTCACAACCACGCACACACATAGCAACCAGAGAGACAAACAATAACGAATAAGAGAGGAGGAGGAACATACGTGAGATGGAAAAGAAAGGGAGGGCATGTTTTCCTTCTTCAATTATAGGTCCTGCTTCTGATTTTCGTTTAAGTTCAACCAAGTTTTTGTTTGAATCTTAGTTTTTTTATTAAACCAGAAAGAAAAAAATTCAACACATTCTAGATTTTTGGTTCTAGTTTGCTCTACGGATCCAAAATTATGTACTCTTTCAGATCTGTTCGGTTTTGCATCTGATTTGGTTTCTAGACTCACGTTTGGTCGAATATCTATTTGTTGTTGGATCTCAATTGAGATTTGGAGTTTGAGGTACCGCTCGTGGCTCACGATCACATTCTTGTTGCCGCCCGTGTTTCCGATCAGAGACATGAATCAATTTTCAATTTAGTTCAAGTTTATAGTCAAATTTTTTCCTTCCGGTGTCGTACTCAGAGACATTCCTACATCAAATTCTGAAAGAAATTTTGGTTTCAACAAAGGTTCACTTGTTACTTTCTTTCGTGTTGCTATTTTTATTTGTGTGACTATGTGATTTTGTTTAAATGAGTTGATGATTTCTTTTAAGTTGTATTTGTTTGGACTTCAATTGAATTGCATGTTTAGGAGTAAAATTGAGGGGAAGAGAACGTTAGCTAGATGAATGGTTTGTGTGGTTGTTGACAATTAGAAGATAAGCAGGACCGTGTGGTTTCCAGTTTGAAAGCTAACAAGAGAATTAGGCTTTAATTAAGTTATTATCTTGCTCTTATTTTAATTTTATTTACTTGTTTGTGACATTAGGAGCATGCCTAGGCCGTCATCATTTGTGTAGGCAAACCTTTAGGAAGTTTATTTTAATTTATAATGTTCGGATATAAGGTGAGAGTTGTCCCTTAGTTAAATTTATCCGGGGAATGCCCCGTGAAATTTATATATATTATTTCATTTTATTTTATTAGAAAGGGACGACCTCGAACATTTTGGATGTTTATTTTCCTTTGTGTGTTTTTACCTCAATTCGAATATTCTAAAAGCCGACTAGATCAAGTACGCAACCGTACTAGCTACGGGACTCGGGGAATGCCTAATACCTTCTCCCCGAGTCAAAATGAACCCCCTTACCCAAATCTCTGGTGCGGACTTTGTTTTAGAGTCCAAAGTGTTTTAAAGGAAAAATCATATTTAAAATGGTGACCTGGTGTAATGACCCGACCGGTCGTTTTGAGCTTTTGCACTTTTCTCGCTAGTTCTCAGGCATGACTTGCCCCGTGTGATGTGTTATGACTTATGTAAATCATTGGTTTTGGTTTTCAGAGAAATCAGAACGAATTTGGAAGAAAACGGTTCTCAATTGAAGCTTGAAATTTGAAAGGTTTGACCAAGATTTAACTTGTTTGTATATGATTTTGGATCAGAATTTTTATAATTTGGTTAGCTTCATTAGGTGATTTGTGACTTAGAAGCGCGATCGGAATGAGTTTTGGAGTTGTAGAGAAAATTTAGGCTTGAATTGACGAAATTGAGATTTCGGCATTTTCCCGATTGATAGGTGAGATTTTGATATAGAGGTCAGAATAGAATTCCGAGAGTTGCAGTAGCTTTGTTGTATTATTTGGGATGTGTGTGCAAAATTTAAGGTCATTCGGACGATATTTGATAGACTTTTTGATCGAAAGCATAAATTAAGAGTTCTTGGAGTTCTTAGGCTTGGGTCCTATGTTAAATTGGTTATTGATGTTGTTGTAAGAGTTCCGAAGTTTTGAACAAGTTTGAACGATGTCATGGGATGTGTTGGTACAATTGGTTTGAAGTTCCGGGAGTTTCACGTAGGTTCCGGGATGTTTTAGGCCGAAAATCATAGATGTATCAGGTCCAGAAGTGTTGCAGGCCTCAGAACCCACCCGCGCGGTCCGCACAAAAAGAAGTGCGGCTGTGGTATGTGTTGTGAGGACCGCACAAAATGAAGTGCGGCCGCGGTAGGTGCTGTGTGGACCGCACAAAATGCAGTGCGGCCGTGGTGGGAGACATTTCACTGGTCTTACTTCGGAAGCTCATATCTTTTGATATATAAGGAATTTTGAGATGATTCAAAAATGAAAGTTGTATCCCTTCGTGTCTAGTTTCCATAAAGGTAAAGATATTTCAATTTAGACATTTGTAGCGAAAGTTATGGTCATAAAACTAAAGTCTGTCACTATAGAGGAAAGCCTGTACGGTCGCGGTCATTTTTGTGCGGACCGCGGTCGATTTTCTGCGGTCCGCGGAGGTGGAAATCTGTGGGGTACTCTATAAATACGAGGTTTTGGGTTTTATTTGATATTTTGACCTAGTGAGCTCGGATTTTGGCGATATTTTGAAGGTTTTTCATGAAATTCATCGGGGTAAGTGATTCTAACTCAGATTTGGCTAGAGTACATGAATCCACCATTGAATTTATCATTTAATTCGTGATTTGGGATGGAATTTGGGAAGAAAATTGTGAAATCTTTCAAAAATTTAAAATGGTGAATTGAAGGACCAAATGGTATCAGGATTGGATAATTTTCATATGGTTAGACTCGTGAGGGTATAAGGATTTTAGTTTTTTGAATTTTGTCAAATTTCGAGCTGTGGACCCGGGGGTCAGGTTTGTCAAATTTCGGGAATTTTGTGGTAATTTGATTATTTTCGAGTGGGCTTTATTCCCTTAGCAAATTTTGATTGTTTTGTACGGATTTCGGCTAGATTTGGTGCATCCGGAGGCCGATTCGAGAGGCAAAGGCATCACAGGCTAGTTCGACCAGATAGAGGTGAGTAATGATTGTAAATGATATTCTGAGAGTTTGAAACCCCGGATTGCACATCATAGTGCTATATTAAGGTGAGACACACGCTTGTTGATGAGCGTGGGGTCGTGCACTATTGGGGATTGTGACTTGGTCCGTCCCGATTGATGATTTTACCGCGTATTTGATTGAAACTTATTTGTTATCATCATGATTTGAGCTGATGGGGATTTTTATTACTATTTCCTCATTGCTTTGACTTATTAATTGAACTCAGTTATGTTATTTTCCACTGTTTTACAACTCATCCATTTTTACTCCGTTTTGAGACTTAAATGATATTCTAAATGATGTTTTGAGCTAAGAAATACTGTTTTACTAATGCCTGAGGGGTTTGCGAGTATTTTTGACTAAGCAAGGCCGAGGGCCTAGTTGTGAGGAAACACTGATACTGATTAAGGCCGAGGGCCTGAGATATGTACACCACGAGGTGGCTTGTTGATATTGTTTATGAAGCCGAGGGCCTGAGATATATACGCCACGAGGTGGCTTGACTGATATGAGGCCGAGGTCCTAGATTTGATGCCACAGATGGCTTGATATTGCGCTTGGGCCGTAAGGGGCCCCTCCTAGAGTCTATACACCCCCAGTGAGCGCGGGTACCCATTGTGATGTGAGAGATAGCCCGAGGGGATGATATTGTTCTATATGATAGCCCGAGGGACTGATATTGTTCTATGTGATTGCCCGAGGGGCTGGTACCTTTCTATGTGATTGCCCGATGGGCTGATATTGTTCTTAGATATTGCCCGAGGGGCGGAGTTGTTGACATTGTGTCCGAGGGACGGAGTTCTTGTCATTTTACCTGTTAAACTATGGTATTTGTGCCCGAGGGGAAAATTTCTGTACTTCTCTACACTAACTATTTTGCATTTATTTGCGTAACCGTTGAAAAAGCCATTTTCAAAGAAGTTTAAACTGAGCTAAAATATTTTAAGAAATTTTTACAGCTTTACTGCTTTCTTACTGGTTTTGGACTGCTTCTATACAACATCTTGATATGTTTTATGTGATTTCTTGCCTTCAGTCTTTATTTATTATTATTACTCACTGAGTCGGAGTATTCACATTACTCTCTGCACTTTGTGTGCATATTCAGGTATGTTTAGGCTGATCGAAAGTAGAGTCATCAGAGTTTAGCAAGGTAGCTGCCGGCGTTCGCATCACTGCTTTTCTCTCTCTTATTTTCATTAGACTGTATTTGTACACTCCAGGCTTTCAGTTGTATTTATACCCTAGTAGATGCTCATGACTTGTGACACCCCGGTTAGGGCTGTGTTGGGTTGTATATCCTCTACTCATTGTCATAAATTCATGATTAGACTGCTTTTATATTTGTTTAACTGTTTTAAAAAGTGAATTGGGTTTAACTGGCTGGCCTTGTCTTCATGAAAGGCACCATCATGACCGGGTTCGGGGTTAGGGTCGTGACACCTGGCACACCAAAACCAATGTCAGGTGGCGACTCTGAAAAATCCTTTTGAACACAATTACTTGGTCACTTTCAAAATTGAAAACCTTTTGAGCTTCATAAAATCTTTTTATTAATTTAAGAGGGTTATTGAGGTTGTGAAAAAGGGGTGTGATAGCTCTGGTGACTTTGCTGAGGAGTTGCAGGTTTGAGCTGGTACTTGATCTTGTTGGCTTTTAGGATATTCGGTTGTGGTGTTTGTTTTTTTATTTGCTCTGCTTATTTGGTTTGTTTGTCTTATTTCCTTATTTTGTTGGTTATTTGTTTTTCGCTTTTCTTTATGTGTTACTTCTTTATAAACTGTCATCATTTGCATAACCATGAGTCTTCTTTCTGCAACAAGTCCTCCGGAGTACATTTGAGTGTACACGTCCTTTTGTGATTCACCCGTGTCTTTAGGGGGTGGCGTGGGAGTGTGGAGTGGGAGGACAACTAGAGCAGTCGCCATCGACCACATGCCGTCCCGAATTGCGTTGTCTGGTGAACCCCAAACTTAGGTCAGCCTTTAGGTAATTTTATTTGCATCATGTCATTTAGACATAGCAAGGCTCGATCCCAGGTACCGTGTCCCTTTGTATCAGGCCTATCCAAATGTTGTCAAAATAGGCTCGTGGCCCAAAAAGACATTCAATCATCCCTATGTGATACTTGTTGCATCTTCAAGGGTAGAAAGGTCATTTGGCAGACCGATGTTTTGGAAAGAAGAGTGAAAAATGAAACAAGTAGGGCTCAGTTGTATTTTTCTTTCACAACGTTTTTAAAAAAAGCCAAAAAATACAAAAAATGAAAAATCCAAAAAGATTTTATACTTTCCCATCATTTTCCAAAAAAAGGAAAAAAAAAAAGAAAATACAAAAAGATTTTACATTTTCCATCATTTTTTTCAAAAAGACAAAAAATATAGTTTTTTTCAAATCAGATGCATTTTTTTAAAATTCTATCCTATATCTAATCTTCCCGAATTACGCATACCTGATTCTCGTCTTTCGGTGCGGGATACGTAGACAACCCACATAGGGTCCGGTCTTTCTAGTGAGTCTTAGGTTCTTGGCTTTGCGGGGTCTTAGCCAAAATTTGCATGTCTAGCCACTTTTGGCCATATCGGCCTTGTTGCAAAATAGGGCTATTTTGCGAAGTGGTTGTTGAACCGTGTCTGGAGAGTCTAGAATCCACAATTAGCTGTCTCCTCTTTGTTTAAGGTCCATTCCTGTTGAATTTGCATGCTTAATTATTTTTGGCCACATAGGCCATTTCTGCAAAATGGGGTCATTTTTGCAAAGTAACTTTAGAGGTTATGATTCCTTGATGTTTAGGGCCATATGAGGTGTTTCCTTATTAAGTTTTGCATTTTTAGTCACTTTTGGCTACGTAAGCCTTTTTGCAAAAATAGTCTTAATCATGCCTTGCATGTGTCCAATAGAAGGTGTCGTGGCATTACATGTATCTTGAGTCACTAACTCTATTTGATCTTATTTTTTCCATTCAGGTATGGAGCAATTTGCTAGAGTTTGAGCATGACAAATACCCGATGACCATTCTAGTTAAGACCATTGCATGCACGAGCTGCTTGACGAAACTTTTTATTTTTTTTTAGTCTATCTTATGTTGTCTTTTAATTTTAGTCTTGTACAGTAGTATCGAGTCTGTCAGTTTAGTTAAGATTGTCGAGTCTTTTGTTATGGTATTTACTATTTTGTATTTGAAATACCAAAAAAAAAATTATAAATGAAAAATCCAAAAAGATTTTTATTTTTAGATTATTTGTCCATTACTTTTTCTAGAACTACGCTTGATCTGATTCATGGGGGTCATGATACATAGGCAACCTACATAGGGTTCGATCGAATCATTATTAAGAAAAAAGGAAAAGTTGTGGGATGTGAGAAATGAGAGGAAAGAAAAGAGTGACAATTAAAAATAAAAGAGAGGAAGGAAAATGAGCGAGCCAAGAAGTATTAGAAAAGAAAGAAAAGAGAAAATTGAAATGAACAAAATTGGGATGATGTCAAATGACCTTCTGACCCTCGAAGTTATTCTAGAACCTTTACTTGTTGCTAGGGGCATTGCACGCAATGTGATATTTCTATCTGATAAATATCCTAACGCTAACATGTTGGCTTTGTTTTGCTCGTTTTTGTTACTCTCATTGTTATCATAACAGAGGGTGGTTAGTTTGTGGCACTTTGGCGATTCATCCATACAGCACAAGGTCAAAGAGCAAAGTAGTCATGGCTAGCAAAGATTTGGACACAGGAGTTGTTGACCCGCCGAGGGAGATTGTTGAATTAGAATCGGAACTGAAAGGAGAGGTCTGAGGGTTGAAACATCAGATAGAGGAAATGTATCAGGCCTAGATCAAGGGACATCCTCCACCTTCATTCCCTACCAACTATATAGAAAACCATGCATGCATTCCACCGCTGTCCCAAGCCCAGATTCCCAATACTGTTGATCTTTCCCTTCAACACGCCCAGGGCTTCACCCCTTACAACTCCTACCCCAGCACTTTGTCCCAAATTTTCCATGCCCCACCAGCCAAAACAACCTCATACCCTGCTCAAGTTTAGGAAGCCAAATTTATCTAGGTCAGCACACTTTGTGGGGAAGATGCGTGGTGACACGGAGTATGATAATCCTCTTGGAAACTTGCTGATTGAAGTTAATGATATTGAAATTGGTGAAGGTCCCAGTAATTTTGATGTGCAATCCAATGGCTAAGATGTTGAGCTTGGTAATTGGAAAAATACTCCTTTCTTGGCTAGCCAGGGAGGAGTTTGGTGGTTTATTTTGTTGTCATGTCTGTTGTCCAGGTTATTTCGGGGTTGTAATCTGGACATTGTCTTGTGGCTCAAACCTTTCTTCTTCTTATTTTGTCTAGTTCGTTTAGTTGTAATAACTCGTCTAGGGTTATTTAGGATTGTTCCAGGGTGGTAATCCATGTCTATTTTGCTTGTTTTGTTCAAACCCTCTCCACCATCCGTCTAATGCAATCTCATGTTTTCTATTAGTTCCGATCACTTTTTGTTTAGGTTACTTTTCCTTTTATAATTCTTTTCATCCTGATTCTAGTGACATGACATGCACACATAATTCTCAGCCTGGTCTTGAAAATTAGTTTAATCATGAAGCAATGTCACAGTTTTGAACATGATAAAAGAGGCATTTGAGGAAACAAGTAGAGATTCACGCATTCTAAGATGACTTGAAGCTTGAATTGAGTGAAACTGAGGCAGTAAGTCTGGTAAATCAAGAAGTTGATAAGAGCATACAACAAAGAAATGTCTCTTAAGCAGTTTGAGGTAAGTCAGTCAGTGCTCAAATGCATTCTTTCACATCGAGATAAGGCTGAGTCAAATCTGCTTCGAACTGGCAAGGGTCATTCATTGGGACAAAGGCATTGCCCATTGACACTTTTTGTTTGTGCTGATGTCGTCAATAGATACTGTGTATGATTTCTTTGCTTATATTCAATTACATGTCTGTACTTGGCATTTTTAAAGTTTGGTATGATGAAGGCATTTTATTCTGCTACCCAAACACTTTTATCTTTTGCTACCACTTTTTGATCCTTAATTTGCTTTGTTCCATACCCCTCTTTTGGAATCAGAAGTAGAGTTGAGAACTAGAAAAGAAAAAAAGAAAAGAGAAAAAGAAGAAAAAAAAGAAGAAAAAAAAGGAAAAGAAAGAAAAGGAAAAGGAAAAAAACCAACTTTATGTTTGAACTATGTTCGATCTGATTCTTGTCACCACAAGATACGTAGGCAACCTTACGGTTCGGTCACACCAAATAAAATATTTCATAATCTCCGAAGGCAAGAGTGGGGGCAGATTTTCTTAGAAATCCCATCAAAGCAAAAATCCAAAAAAAGCAAAAAGAAAAAAAGAAAAAAAGAAAAACAAATTCCCCAAACTCCAAGAAACTAGGGCAGAAGTTTTAATTTTGCCAAAAGGCCTCATTACAAAAGTTGTAATTTTGAACCCTTTCATCTTAAATTATTTTGAGCCTTCATGCCACCCTTTCTTTCCAACCCTGTCCGAAAGCCTACAATATGGTCCAAAGAAAGACCTTCCGACCAATCTTTGAGGATGTCAAATCAAGTGTGCGGTGAAAGTATGATCTTCTTGCATCATGGGTAATACTTTGTACTCAGCACAAAGATAGAAAATGGTAAAATGAGAGAGTATTATTGGTGAAAACCCTCATGGGCACCGTAAGGCGATGGTGAGTTGAGAAAAGAACAAAATGAGGAAGGCTTGATGGTGAAAACCCTTCAAGGCACCACAAGTCAACTGATAATTGTGGATCAGATGGGACAATTGAAGTGCTGAAACCCATTTTCAAAGCGAAGAGATTAGGTCACTTAATCCAAAGGTGCATGTCATGGTCATTAGAGTTAGTATCCACATCGGATAAGTTTCTACTTTGTAATTTTCTTGTTAGGTATTATCTCTTTCCCTTGTCCCTTATTTTATTTCTCTCGTTTTGTTTGAGTCCCTTCTTGAGTCTGTTTGGTCAAAACATGTGAGAAATGACTTCAAAATTTGCTACCAACTTTCTAATTGCACAAAACAAATTTGGCTAGCACATCAAAGTTGCATAAGTCAAGGAAAAGTGGTATGCGCATTGAGTTGGTAACAATCAACATGCTTTGTCCTCCTAGGATAAAAAGTCCTAGTCTGATGGATTTTCCTCCCAATAAAATTCTTAGTCTGATGAATTTTCTCCTAAGATCGAAATCTTAGTCTGATGAATCTTTCTCCTAAGATAAGAAAACCTAGTCAGATGAATTTTCTCTTTGGATAAACTCATAGTCTGATGAATCTTTCTCCTAAAATAAGAAACCTAGTCTGATGAATTTTATCCTAGGATCAAAATCTTAGTCTGATGAGTTTTCTCCTAGGATCAAAATCTCAATGTGATGAATCTTTCTCCTAAGATATCAAAATCTTAGTCTGAGAAATCTTTCTCCTAAGATAACAAAAAGGGACCTAGTCTGATGAACTTTCTCCTAGGATCAAAATCTTAGTATGATGAATCTTTCTCCTAAGATAAGAGACCTAGTCTGATGAATTTTCTTCTAGGATCGGAATCTTAGTTTGATGAATTTTTCTCCTAAGATAGAAGACCTAGTCTGATGAACTTTCTCCTAGGATAGAAATCTTAGTCTGATGAATTTTTCTTCTAAGATAGAAAACCTAGTCTAATAAATTTTCTCCTAGGATAGATCTTTACTTTTATTAAGATATTAATCTTTAGTTCTCTTGAAATTAGGGATCTCATCTGGAGAATAAGGTCAGTTTTTACTTTAGTCAAGCTTAGTTTATAGTTTTCCGCAAGCTCAATCTTAAATCTAGGAGACGCACTTCCTAGTCTGGGTCATTCAGATTCTATTCTTAGCAAACGCACTTGCTAGTCAAATATTCTTGGTTTGATTCACAAGAGACACACATCCCATTCAAGTCTTTAGTTTTACTTTCATAATTGCATAAATAGCATAGGTGATTTACAATTTTGCTAACAACTCACAAATCTTCCTAGTGCAAACTGGGCCAGAAAATTTTATTTGTTTTGTTGGTTTGATTGCAGGCACCCACCTGGAGAATGAGGGAATTCATTTCGGAATTGTTTCAAGTTTTGGCAATCAGGCGCCCACCTGGAAAACAAAGGAACATAGTTCGATTTTTGGCAATCAAGCGCCCACCTGGATAACAAGGGAATACATTTCAAGTTTTCGCATCAGGCACCCACCCAGAAAACAAGGGAATACAGTTCAAGTTTTAGCAATCAGGCGCCCACCTGGAGAACAAGGGAATAAAGTTCAAGTTTTAGCAATCAAGCGCCCAACTGGAGAACAAGGGAATACAATTCAAGTTTTAGCAATCGGATGCCCACCTGGAGAACAAGGGAAGTCATTTCAAAATCCAATTCAAGTTAGAAGTAGCAGAATCTCGTGGCAAGAATGTGAGTCAACGGTCCGAGATGACCAATAGAAGTAGTCTCAATCCAGAATAAAATAAAGAGAAAAAAAAGAAGCAAATCCAAATGCAGAAGCAGAAAAAAAAATGTGAAATGCTCAAGACGTGGTTGAAGTTACGAGCGCTACATGTCCGGTCTTGGTCGAAAAGTTGAAGAAGAATGAACTAGCACATGCAGCTAGCGAGCGTCAAGATTCAAATCTAAGGTTTGCATGAAGAACCATTCAAGACTCAAGATCAAGCTTCAGAAGACTTATAGATAGGAATTTTGTAACTCATAGCTGACAGGCTTAGTTAGTCTTTTTCATTTTTTGATTTTGATGTAATAATAGGACCACAGACCGGAACCTCGACAGAACGACACCTCGATCGGCTCTCCACCTCAGTCTACTCAACACCTCATTCACTTCTGAACTACACGTGGCCTGATTTCTTTATTGCTAAGGATATGTAGGAAGCTCAGATTCCAGGGCTCGGTCACATTCTCCTTTCTTCTAATTTTTGGTTTCTCTAAATAAGGGTCAGGTCAAAAAACCTGTCTCGTTGTTCTTTGTCTGAAAACTCTTTGTGTTTTCCGTCAAAAAGGGGCAGCTGTAGACATGTAATTTTTGACCGTCACCAAGATTTTACTCATTTTAGCGTTTAAATATTTAGTTTAGTTATAATATCGTTATTATAACTAGTTTTGACTCTTCTACTTTATTTTTATCACAAAAAACAAAAATTACAAAAAACAATATATAGTTTCATTAATATTTTGTAGTCATACTATTTTACTAAGATTTTTATTTTTATATAATCTTGAAAAATACTAAAACAGTTTTACAATATAATATTGTTTGCTTTAATTAATTAGGATTAGTTTTATAACTTATTTTATAAATTTTATATCATTTTCAGAAGGAAGAGTTAGTTTTTGGGTTAGTTTATCACATTTTTAATGAGAGGTCCATTTTTAGTCTTTTAGCCCAATTTTTAAGCCCAACAATACCTAACCCACTTCCTATTCCTCTTAAACCCTTACACCTTAACCCTAAAGGGTCTTCTTCTTAAACCAAAACAAGACCTAGAACCTTAGACAACAGTCCAGCCGCCGCCACTAACCAGTTGACCCACCAGCAAACCTCTCCACCCTTAACGAACCCCGAAACCAGCGTAAACCAACAACCAATACCAGATTCCAGCCATCTCCCCTCCCATTGCTGCTGCACACAGAACACAGCTGCGACAAACACCGCACCACACCACCCTCATCTCTGTTCCGCTGTCTCAGCACCATCCCAGATACTGGAGACAGCAACAACACGACGAGGACCAAACTAGCGACCTCCCTCTTATTCAACCAATCAACAACCTCCATTAACCTGGACCTTAACCAAAGACCACGAAAATCAGACCCACAAGAGGGAACACAAAAAGAAATGAGCAGCGCCGCCGACCTCCTCTTCTCCAAAACTAGAATGCCCCGTCTCCAGCCATTCCCAGCGATCGCAATCCCCCTGATCCGAACAACTCACTGCCACATATACAAATAGCAACCAGAGAGACGAACAATAACGAAAAATAGAGGAGGAGGAACGAACGTGAGATGGAAAAGAAAGGGAGGGAACATTTTCCTTCTTCAATTATAGGTCCTGCTTCTGATTTTTGTTTGAGTTCAAACCAAGTTTTTTTTTGAATCTTAGTTTTTTTATTACACCAAAAAGAAAAAAATTCAACACATTCTAGATTTTTGGTTCTAGTTTGATCTACGGATCCAAAATTATGTACTCTTTCGGATCTGTTCGGTTTTTGCATCTGATTTGGTTTCTAAACTCACGTTTGGTCGAATATCTATTTGTTGTTGGAGCTCAATTGAGATTTGGAGTTTGAGGTACCGCTCGTGGCTCGCGATCTCATTCTTGTTGCTGCCCATGTTTCCGGTCAGAGACACTAATCAATTTTCAATTTAGTGCAAGTTTATAGTCAACTTTTTGCTTTCCGGTGTTGTACTCAGAGACATTCCTACATCAAATTTTGAAAGAAATTTTGTTTTCAACAAAGGTTCACTTCTTACTTTCTCTCGTGTTGCTATTTCTATTTGTATGACTTTGTGATTTTGTTTAAATAAGTTAATGATTTCTTTTAAGTTGTATTTGTTTGGACTTCAATTGAATTGCATGTTTAGGAGTAAAATTGAGGGGAAGGGAACGTTAGCTAGATGAATGGTTTGTGTAGTTGTTGACAATTAGAAGATAAGCGGGACCGTGTGGTTTCTAGTTTGAAAGCAAAAAAGATAATTAGGCTTTAATTAAGTGATTATCTTGCTCTTATGTTAATTTTATTTACTTGTTTGTGACATTAGGAGCATGCCTAGTCTGTTATTATTTGGGTAGGCAAACCTTTAGAAGGTTTATTTTAATTTATAAAGTTCGGATATAAGGTGATAGGTGGACTTTATCCGGGGAATGGCCCGTGAAATTTGTATATATTATTTCATTTTGTTTTATTTTTCTTTTATTAGAAGGGGACAACCTCGAACCTTTTGGATTTTTATTTTTCTTTGTGTGTTTTTACCTCAATTCGAATATTCTCAAAGCCGACTAGATCAAGTATGCAACCGTACTAGCTATGGGACTAGGGGAATGCCTAACACTTTCTCCCTGAGTCAAATGAACCCCTTACCCAAATCTTTGGTGCAGACTTAGTTTTATAGTCCAAAGTATTTTAAAGGAAAAATCATATTTAAAATGGTGACCCGGCACACCGAAACCAATATAAGGTGGCGACTCTGAAAAATCCTTTTGAACACAATTACTTGGTCACTTTCAAAATTGAAAACCCTTTTGAGCTTCATTAAATCTTTTATTAATTTAAGAGGGTTAGTGAGGTGGTGAAAAAGGGGTGGAGAAGAGGAGGTCAGCGGCACTGCTCGTTTCTTTTTGTGTTCCCTCTTGTGGGTCTGATTTTCGTGGTCTTTGGTTAGGGTCCAGGTTAATGGAGGTTGCTGATGGGTTGAAGAAGAGGGAGGTCGCTGGTTTGGTCTTGGTCGTGTTGCAGCTATCTCTGGCGGCTGGGATGGTGCTGGGACGGCGAAACAAAGGTGAGGGTGGTGCTGTGCGGTGTTTGTCGCGGTTGTATTCTGTGTGCAGCAGCGATGGGAGGGGAGATGACTTGAATCTGGTCTTAGTTTTTGGTTGTTGCTAGTTTCGGGGTTCATTGAGGATGGAGAGGTCCGCTATTGGGTCGACTGGTTAGTGGCGACAACTCGACTGTTGTCTAGAGTTCTAGGTTTTGTCTTGGTTTAAGAAGAAGACCCTTTAGGGTTAGAGTGTAAGGGTTTAAGAGGAATGGGATGTGGGTTAGGTCTTGTTGGGCTTAAAAATTGGGCTAAAAGACTAAAAATGGACCTCTCATTAAAAATGTGATAAACTAACCCAAAAACTCACTCTTCCTTCTGAAAATGATATAAAATTTATACAATAAAACTATAAAACTAATACTAATTAATTAAAGCAAACAATATTATATTGTGAAACTATTTTGGTATTTTATATATAAAATAAAAATTCTAGTAAAATAGTATGACTACAAAATATTAATGAAACTATATATATATTTTTGTAATTTTTTTTTTGTTATAAAAATAAAGTAAAAGAGTCAAAACTAGTTAAAATAACGATATTATACCTAAACTAAATATTTAAACACTAAAATGAGTAAAATTTGGGGGAGGGTCAAAAATTACATGTCTACAGGAGGCCACAACACAACCTACAGGAGCTCTGCCGAATGGCCATGAGGCCATGAGCCCCAAGCATAATGTTCTAGGATAGAAGAAGATGATGAGAAGAAATGGGCAAATGAGCCAATGAAGGTACTGGGATAGAAAAAACAACGCCAAGGCACCCCCATTTATAGGGGGTAATGACACAGTCATCAAGGCTTTGGAATATTGACCGGTGGGCACAATTACTGCATTCTTGAAGAACCGAATCGACGGCAGTAAATTCACCTTGGAGGACGGGAAATGCCAGTGCATTGAATGATGTCAAAATACACAAATCCACGAGACACCCCAGTTGCCACCAAAGCTCGTGCCACAGGTTGCGTCATTGGTACGACTTCATCGTAAAAAGCTTATGAAGTAAGGTGTTAGAATCATTTCCCATCGCTTCGTTTTGGGAAACGCGGAGACTATCTGTATGCGAAACAATTAGAGGACTTAATTCCTCACTATCAAGCCACTTCAAAAGAATGCCTCGAGACCCCGAGGACGTGGAGCCACGATCGAGTCCCCTCCCTCGGGGATCGTCGAGGCCCGACTCAAAGAAGACGGAGGTCGAGGCTAGAACAGAAGGGGAAGCTCCAAAGGCACACGGCTAAATCTGACAAAGCCTGCCTATCCAGAGCCTATGCCGAAGCGTCGCATCTCGCCGTTCCATCTCCATACTTTACATTAATGCATGTTGTACTATAACCGGGTTCCCCTCCTATATAAAGGGAACCTACACTACTTTGTAAAGGGCTGATGTTTCTCCAACTATTCCTCCACAAGATCAATAATATCTCCCTCTCTCTCTCTTTCTTCTCTCTAACTTGCCCGTTCCTGCTAGCTCGAGGCCACTCTAGTACTTACTATTCTCTCACTTGTTCTTCATTTATTGCTTGGTATTGGCCATAAAGAGCCTTGTTTAATCATATCTTAACTGTTATCCCATTCTCGGCTACCCCCGATAGCTCGAAATCTAGCCCAGATATCGACCTCGAGGTCCTCCATCGACCTCGAGGTCCTCCATCGACCATTCCGAAGCCAGGACAACAAGCTCATCGGTTTGATCATTGCCCCATTTTAGCTTGTATTTTATCATCAAACTTCATATTCTTAGCATCATCTGCCCTAACAAATAGCATAAAAATAGATCACGTATTTTTAGAATCCCATTTACAAATTTAATTATTGTTACCATTTTCGCGATAAACTTATTTAATAAACATTAGTTACACAAAAATCTAGCATACTCCTACCCACACCAATAACCAGAGGTATCAAAAATGGCACTATCATCAAACTTTGAAGTTGTTAGCCAAGCAAAAAACTATCAAACTAGTGTCACCACTTATATCCACAAGTTTACCATATTTTCAAAGTTTATCAATTACGAGCATTGACATCATTGTATGGCGCTCAAATTCACCCATACGTAAAAATAATTCCATCTTTTTCTCATCATCACAGAGAATCATTGAATCTTTGATACGTTTCTCTATAGTGTACAACTTAAATACTGGAGATTCAAGAATAGAATAAATTTGGCCATGAATATTGAATCGGTCACGATACCCAATCGTTTCAATCAAGACACCCATTCTTTTGTCTTGACTTTCAGTAAAGGTTTTCATAATTTCCATCATACCTTTGAGAAATGTCTCATTATTATCCTATATTTTTTCTTGCTTTTCTCTTTTTCGTTTTCATTAGAAGAGGACCTTTTATCATACGCACCTTGTTTATGAGCTTATTAGGATCCAGCATGCTCATTTTTAGATGCTTCGGTACTAGGTACAGTGGCATTTTCAGCTCCAGTGATGCGCTAGCTCAATCTTAAATCTAGGAGACGCACTTCCTAGTCTGGGTCATTCAGATTCTATTCTTAGCAAACGCACTTGCTAGTCAAATATTCTTGGTTTGATTCACAAGAGACACACATCCCAGTCAAGTCTTTAGTTTTACTTTCATCATTGCATAAATAACATAGGTGATTTACAATTTTGCTAACAACTCACAAATCTTCCTAGTGCAAACTGGGGCAGAAAATTTTATTTGTTTTGTTGTTTTGATTGCAGGCACCCACCTGGAGAATGAGGGAATTCGTTTCAGAATTGTTTCAAGTTTTGGCAATCAGGAGCCCACCTGAAAAACAAGGGAACATATTTCGATTTTTGGCAATCAGGCGCCCACCTGGATAACAAGGGAATACATTTCAAGTTTTCGCATCAGGTGCCCACCTAGAAAACAAGGGAATACAGTCCAAGTTTTAGCAATCAGGCGCCCACCTGGAGAACAAGGGAATAAAGTTCAAGTTTTAGCAATCAAGCGCCCACCTAGAGAACAAGGGAATACAATTCAAGTTTTAGCAATCAGACGCCCACCTGGAGAACAAGGGAAGTCATTTCAAAATCCAATTCAATTTAGAAGTAGCAGAATCTCGTGGTAAGAATGTGAGTCAATGGTCCGAGATGACCAATAGAAGTAGTCTCAATCCAGAATAACATAAAGAGAAAAAAAAGAAGCAAATCCAAATGCAGAAGCAGAAAAAAGATGTGAAATTCTCAAGACGTGGTTGAAGTTACGAGCGCTACATGTCCAGTCTTGGTACGAAAAGTTGAAGAAGAATGAACTAGCACATGCAGCTAGCGAGCGTCAAGATTCAAATCTAAGGTTTGCATGAAGAACCATTCAAGACTCAAGATCAAGCTTCAGAAGACTTATAGATAGGAATTTTGTAACTCATAGCTGACAGGCTTAGTTAGTCTTTTTCATTTTTTGATTTTGATGTAATAATAGGACCACAGACCGGAACCTCGACAGAACGGTACCTCGATCGGCTCTCCACCTTAGTATACTCCATCACCTCATTCACTTCTGAACTACACGTGGCCTGATTCCTTTATTGCTAAGGATATGTAGGCAGCTCAGATACCAGGGCTCGGTCACATTCTTCTTTCTTCTAATTTTTGGTTTCTCTAAATAAGGGTCGAGTCAAAAAACCTGTCTCGTAGTTCTTTGTCTAAAAACTCTTCGTGTTTCCCGTCAAAGAGGGGCAGCTGTAGACATGTAATTTTTGACCGTCACCAAGATTTTACTCATTTTAGCGTTTAAATATTTAGTTTAGGTATAATATCGTTATTTTTACTAGTTTTGAATCTTCTACTTTATTTTTATCACAAAAAAAAAAATTACAAAAATATATATAGTTTCATTAATATTTTGTAATCATACTATTTTACTAGGATTTTTATTTTTATATAATCTTGAAAAATACCAAAACAGTTTCACAATATAATATTGTTTGCTTTAATTAATTAGGATTAGTTTTATAACTTATTTTATAAATTTTATATCATTTTCAGAAGGAAGAGTGAGTTTTTGGGTTAGTTTATCACATTTTTAATGAGAGGTCCATTTTTAGTCTTTTAGCCCAATTTTTAAGCCCAACAATACCTAACCCACTTCCCATTCCTCTTAAACCCTTACACCTTAACCCTAAAGGGTCTTCTTCTTAAGCCAAAACAAGACCTAGAACCTTAGACAACAGTCCAGCCACCCCCACTAACCAGTTGACCCACCAACGGACCTTTCCACCCTCAACGAACCCCGAAACCAGCGGCAACCAACAACCAATACCAGATTCCAGCCATCTCCCCTCCCATCGCCGCTGCACACAGAACACAGCCACGACAAACACCGCACATCACCACTCTCACCTCTATTCCGCTGTCCCAGCACCATCCCAGCTGCCGGAGATAGCAGCAACACGACCAAGACCAAACCAGCGACCTCCCTCTTCTTCAATCCATCAACAACCTCCATTAACCTGGACCCTAACCAAAGGCCACGAAAATCAGACCCACAAGAGGGAACACAAAAATAAACGAGCAGCGCCGCCGACCTCCTCTTCTCCAAAACCAGAATGCCCCATCTCCAGCCATTCCCAATGATCGCAATCCCCCTGATCCGAACAAATCACTGCCACACATACAAATAGCAACCAGAGAGACGAACAATAATGAAAAAGAGAGGAGGAGGAACGAACGTGAGATGGAAAAGAAAGGGAGGGCACGTTTTCCTTCTTCAATTATAGGTCCTGCTTCTGATTTTTGTTTGAGTTCAAACCAAGTTTTTTTTGAATATTAGTTTTTTTATTACACCAGAAAGAAAAAAATTCAACACATTCTAGATTTTTGGTTCTAGTTTGCTCTACGGATCCAAAATTATGTACTCTTTCGGATCTGTTCGGTTTTGCATCTGATTTGGTTTCTAGACTCACGTTTGGTCGAATATCTATTTGTTGCTGGAGCTCAATTGAGATTTGGAGTTTGAGGTACCGCTCGTGGCTCGCGATCACATTATTGTTGCCGCCCGTGTTTGCGGTCAGAGACACGAATCAATTTTCAATTTAGTGCAAGTTTATAGTCAAATGTTTGCCTTCCGGTGTCGTACTCAGAGACATTCCTACATCAAATTTTGAAAGAAATTTTGGTTTCAAGAAAGGTTCACTTCTTACTTTCTCTCGTGTTGCTATTTTTATTTGTGTGACTATGTGATTTTGTTTAAATGAGTTGATGATTTCTTTTATGTTGTATTTGTTTGGACTTTAATTGAATTGCACATTTAGGAGTAAAATTGAGGGGAAGGGAACATTAGCTAGATGAATGGTCTGTGTGGTTGTTGACAACTAGAAGATAAGCGGGACCGTGTGGTTTCCAGTTTGAAAGCTAAAAAGAGAATTAGGCTTTAATTAAGTGATTATCTTGCTCTTCTTTTAATTTTATTTACTTGTTTGTGACATTAGGAGCATGCCTAGGCCGTTATCATTTGGGTAGGCAAACCTTTAGGAAGTTTATTTTAATTTATAATGTTCGGATATAAGGTGAGAGGTTGTCCCTTAGTTAAATTTATCCGGGGAATGCCCCATGAAATTTATATATATTATTTCATTTTATTTTATTAGAAAGGGACGACCTCGAACATTTTGGATGTTTATTTTCCTTTGTGTGTTTTTACCTCAATTCGAACATTCTAAAAGCCGACTAGATCAAGTATGCAGCCGTACTAGCTACGGGACTCGGGGAATGCCTAACACCTTCTCCCTTACCCAAATCTCTGGTGCAGACTTAGTTTTAGAGTCCAAAGTATTTTAAAGGAAAAATCATATTTAAAATGGTGACCTGGTGTAACGACCAGACCGGTCGTTTTGAGCTTTTGCACTTTTCTCGCTAGTTCTCAGGCATGACTTGCCCCCTGTGATGTGTTATGACTTATGTAAATCATTGGTTTTGGTTTTCAGAGTAATTAGAACGAATTTGGAAGAAAACGGTTCTCAATTGAAGCTTGAAATTCGTAAGGTTTGACCAAGATTTGACTTATTTGTATATGATCTTGGATCGAAATTTTTATGATTTGGTTAGCTCCATTAGGTTATTTGTGACTTAGGAGCACGATCGGAATGAGTTTTGGAGTTGTAGAGAAGATTTAGTCTGGAATTGACGAAATTGAGATTTCGGCGTTTTCCCGATTGATAGGTGAGATTTTGATATAGAGGTCAGAATGGAATTCCGAGAGTTGCAGTAGCTTTGTTGTATTATTTGGGATGTGTGTGCAAAATTTTAGGTCATTCGGACGATATTTGATAGACTTTTTGATCCTATGTTAAATTGGTTATTGATGTTGTTGTGAGCGTTCCGAAGTTTTGAACAAGTTCGAACGATGTCATGGGATGTGTTGGTACAATTGGTTTGAAGTTCCGGGAGTTCCGCGTAGGTTCCGGGATGTTTTAGGCCGAAAATCATAGTGGTAGCAGGTCCAGATGGGTTGCAGGCCTCGGAACCCACCCGCGCAGTCCGCACAAAAAGAAGTGCGGCTGCGGTATGTGTTGTGCGGACCGCACAAAATGAAGTGCGGCCGCGGTAGGTGCTGTGTGGACCGCACAAAATGCAGTGCGGCCGCGGTGGGAGACATTTTACTGGTCTTACGGAAGCTCATATCTTTTGATATACAAGGAATTTTGAGATGATTCAAAAACGAAAGTTGTAGCCCTTCGTGTCTAGTTTCCATAAAGTAAAGATATCGCAATTTGGACATTTGTAGCGAAAGTTATGGCCATAAAACTAAAGTCTGTCACTGCAGAGGAAAGCCCATGCGGCCGCGGTCATTTTTGTGCGGACCGCGGTCGATTTTCTACGGTCCGCAGAGGTGGAAATCTGTGGGGTACTCTATAAATACGATGTTTTGGGTTTTATTTGATATTTTGACCTAGAGAGCTCGGATTTTGGCGATTTTTTGAAGGTTTCTCATGAAATTCATCGGGGGTAAGTGATCCTAACTCAGATTTGGCTAGAGTACATGAATCCACCATTGAATTCATCATTTAATTCGTGACTTAGGATGGAATTTGGGAAGAAAATTGTGAAATCTTTCAAAAATGTAAAATGATGAATTGAAGGACCAAATGGTATCGGAATTGGATAATTTTCATATGGTTAGACTCGTGAGGGTATAAGGATTTTAGTTTTGTGAATTTTGTCAAATTTCGAGCTATGGACCCGGGGGTCAGGTTTGTCAAATTTCGGGAATTTTGTGGTAATTTAATTATTTTCGAGTGGGCTTTGTTCCCTTAGCACAGTTTGATGGTTTTGCACTGATTTCGGCTAGATTTGGTGCATCCGGAGGCCGATTCGAGAGGCAAAGGTATCACAGGCTAGAGTTCAGACTAGATAGAGGTGAGTAATGATTGTAAATGATACTCTGAGAGTTTGAAACCTCGGATTGCACATCGTAGTGCTATATTAAGGTGAGGCACACGCATGTTGACGAGCGTGGGGTCGTGCACTATTGGGGATTGTGACTTGGTCCGTCCCAATTGATGATTTTACCGCGTATTTGACTGAAACATATTTGTTATCATCATGATTTGGGCTGATTGCCATATTTGGGCTTCATGCCAACTATTTGAACCCTTCGGGGATTTTTATTACTATTTCCTCATTGCTTTGACTTATTAATTGAACTCAGTTATGTTATTTTCCTCTGTTTTACAACTCATCCATTTTTACTCCGTTTTGAGACTTAAATGATATTCTAAATGATGTTTTGAGCTAAGAAATACTGTTTTACTAATGCCTGAGGGGTTTGTAAGTATTTTTGACTAAGCAAGGCCGAGGGCCTAGTTGTGAGGAAACACTGATACTGATTGAGGCCGAGGGCCTGAGATATGTACGCCACGAGGTGACTTGTTGATATTGTTTATGAAGCTGAGGGCCTAAGATATATACGCCACGAGGTGGCTTGACTGATATGAGGCTGGGGGTCTAGATTTGATGCCACAAATGGCTTGATATTGCGCTTGGGCCGTAAGGGGCCCCTCCCGGAGTCTGTACACCCCTAGTGAGCGCGAGTACCCATTGTGATGTGAGAGATAGCCCGAGGGGCTGATATTGCTCTATGTGATAGCCCGAGGGGTTGATATTGTTCTATGTGATTGCCCGAGGGGCTGGTACCGTTCTATGTGATAGCCCGATGGGTTGATATTGTTCTTAGATATTGCTCGAGGGGTGGAGTTGTTGACATTGTGCCCGAAGGGCGAATCTTTATTTGTTTATCTTTCATATTTACTTGTCATTTTACCTGTTAAACTATGGTATTTGTGTCCGAGGGGCAAATTTCTGTACTTCTATACACTAACTATTTTGCATTTATTTGCGTAACCGTTGAAAAAGCCATTTTCAAATAAGTTTAAACTGAGCTAAGATATTTTAAGAGATTTAAGCTTTACTGCTTTCTTATTGGTTTTGGACTGCTTCTATACAACATCTTGATATGTTTTATGTGATTTCTTGCCTTCAGTTTTTATTTATTATTATTACTCACTAAGTCGGCGTACTCACATTACTCTCTGCACCTTGTGTGCATATTCAGGTATGTTTAGGCTGATCGGAGGTAGAGTCATCAGAGTTTAGCAAGGTAGCTGCCGCCGTTCGCAGCACTGCTTTTATCTCTCTTCTTTTCATTAGACTGTATTTGTACACTCCAGGCTTTCAGTTGTATTTATACCCTAGTAGATGCTCATGACTTGTGACACCCCGGTTAGGGCTGTGTTGGGTTGTATATCCTTTACTCATTGTCATAAATTCATGATTAGACTGCTTTTATATTTGTTTAACTGTTTTAAAAAGTGAATTGGGTTTAACTGGCTGGCCTTGTCTTCATGAGAGGCGCCATCACGACCGAGTTCGGGGTTAGGGCCGTGACACCTGGTACACCAAAACCAATGTCAGGTGGTGACTCTGAAAAATCCTTTTGAACACAATTACTTGGTCACTTTCAAAATTGAAAACCCTTTTGAGCTTCATAAAATCTTTTTATTAATTTAGGAGGGTTAGTGAGGTTGTGAAAAAGGGTTGTGATAGCTCTGGTGACTTTGCTGAGGAGTTGCAGGTTCGAGCTGGTACTTGATCTTGTTGGCTTTTAGGATATTCGGTTAAGGTGTTTGTTTTTTTTATTTGCTTTGCTTATCTGGTTTGTTTGTCTTATTTTCTTGTTTTGTTGGTTATTTGTTTTTCGCTTTTCTTTATGTGTTACTGCTTTATAAACTGTCATCATTTGCATAACCATGATTCTTCTTTCTGCAACAAGTCCCCCGGAGTACATTTGAGCGTACACGTCCTTTTGTGAGTCACCCGTGTCTTTAGAGGGTGGCGTGGGAGCGTGGAGTGGGCGGACAACTAGAGCAGTCACCATCGACCACGTGCCGCCCCGAATTGCCTTGTCTGGCGAATCCCAAACTTAGGTCAGCCTTTAGGTCATTTTTATTTGCATCATGTCATTTAGACCTAACAAGGCTCGATCCCAGGTACCGTGTCCCTTTGTATCAGGCCTATCCAAATGCTGCCAAAATGGGCTCGTGGCCCAAAAAGACATTCAATTATCCCTATGTGATACATGTTGCATCTTCGAGGGTAGAAATGTCATTTGGCAGACCGATGTTTTGGAAAGAAGAGTGAAAAATGAAACAAGTAGGGCTCAGTTATATTTTTCTTTTACAACTTTTTCAAAAAAAGCCAAAACAAAATACAAAAAATGAAAAATCCAAAAAGATTTTATACTTTCCCATCATTTTCCAAAAAAAGGAAAAAAAAGAAAATCCAAAAAGATTTTACATTTTCCATCATTTTTTTCAAAAAGATAAAAAATATAGTTTTTTTCAAATCAGATGCATTTTTTTTAAAATTCTATCCTATATCTAATCTTCCCGAATTACGCATACCTGATTCTCGTCTTTCGGAGCGGGATACGTAGACAACCCACATAGGGTCCGGTCTTTCTAGTGAGTCTTAGGTTCTTAACTTTGCGGGGTCTTAGCCAAATTTTGCATGTCTAGCCACTTTTGGCCATATCGGCCTTGTTGCAAAATAGGGCTATTTTGCGAAGTGGTTGTTGATCCGTGTCTGGAGAGTCTAGAATCCACAATTAGCTGTCTCCTCTTTGTTTAAAGTCCATTCCTGTTGAATTTTCATGCTTAACTATTTTTGGCCACATAGGCCATTTCTGCAAAATGGGGTCATTTTTGCAAAGTAACTTTAGAGGTTATGATTCCTTGATGTTTAGGGCCATATGAGGTGTTTCCTTATTAAGTTTTGCATTTTTAGTCACTTTTGGCTACGTAAGCCTTTTTGCAAAAATAGCCTTAATCATGCCTTGCATGTGTCCAATAGAAGGTGTCGTGGCATTACATGTGTCTTGAATCACTAACTCTATTTGATCATATTTTTCCCATTCAGGTATGAAACAATTTGCTAGAGTTTGAGCATGACAAATACCCTAGGACCATTCTAGTTAAGACCATTGCATGCACGAGCTGCTTGATGAAACTTTTTATTTTTTTAGTCTATCTTATGTTGTCTTTTAATTTTAGTCTTGTACAGTAGTATCGAGTCTGTCAGTCTAGTTAAGATTGTCGAGTCTTTTGTTATGGTATTTCCTGTTTTGTATTTGAAAAACCAAAAAAAAAAAATTATAAATGAAAAATCCAAAAAGATTTTTATTTTTAGTTTATTTGTCCATTACTTTTTTCCAGAACTATGCTTGATCTGATTCATGGGGGTCATGATACATAGACAACCTACATAGGGTTCGATCGAATCATTATTAAGAAAAAAGAAAAAGTTGTGGGATGTAAGAAATGAGAGGAAAGAAAAGAGTGACAATTAAAAATAAAAGAGAGGAAGGAAAATGAGCGAGCCAAAAAATATTAGAAAAGAAAGAAAAGAGAAAATTGAAATGAACAAAATTGGGATGATGCCAAATGACCTTCTGACCCTCGAAGTTATTCTAGAACCGTTACTTGTTGCTAGGGGCATTGCATGCAATGTGATATTTCTATCTGATAAATATCCTAACGCTAACATGTTTGCTTTGTTTTGCTCCTTTTTGTTACTCCCATTGTTATCATAACAGAGGGTGGTTAGTTTGTGGCACTTTGGCGATTCATCCATACAACACAAGGTCAAAGAGCAAGGTAGTCATGACTAGCAAAGATTTGGACACAGGAGTTGTTGACCCGCCGAGGGAGATTGTTGAATTAGAATCGGAACTGAAAGAAGAGGTCCGAGGATTGAAACATCAGATGGAGGAAATGTATCAGGCCTAGATCAAGGGACATCTTCCACCTTCATTCCCTACCAACTATACAGAAAACCATGTCTGCATTCCACCGCTGTCCCAAGCCCAGATTCCCAATACCGTTGATCTTTCCCTTCAACATGCCCCAGGCTTCACCCCTTACCACTCCTACCCCAGCACTTTGTCCCAAATTTTCCATGCCCCACCAGCCAAAACAACCTCATACCCCGCTCAAGTTTAGGAAGCCAAAATTTACCTGGGTCAGCACACTTTGTGGGGAAGATGCGTGGTGACACGGAGTATGATAATCCTCTTGGAAACTTGCTGATTGAAATTAATAATATTGAAATTGGTGAAGGTCCCAGTAATTTTGATGTGCAATCCAATGGCTAAGATGTTGAGCTTGGTAATTGAAAAAACACTCCTTTCTTGGCTAGCCAGGGAGGAGTTTGGTGGTTTATTTTGTTGTCATGTCTGTTGTCCAGGTTATTTCGGCGTTATAATCCGGACATTGTCTTGTGGCTCAAATCTTTCTTCTTCTTATTTTGTCTAGTTCGTTTAGTTGTAATAACTCGTCTAGTGTTATTTAGGATTGTTCCAGGGTGGTAATCCATGTCTATTTTGCTTGTTTTGTTCAAACCCTCTCCACCATCCGTCTAATGCAATCTCATGTTTTCTATTAGTTCCGGTCAGTTTTTGTTTAGGTTACTTTTCCTTTTATAATTCTTTTCATCCCGATTCTAGTGACATGACATGCACACATAATTCTCAGCATGGTCTTGAAAGTTAGTTTAATCAGAAGCAATGGCACAATTTTGAACATGATAAAAGAGGCATTTGAGGAAACAAGTAGAGATTCACGCATTCTGAGATGACTTGAAGCTTGAATTGAGTGAAACTGAGGCGGTAAGTCTGGTAAATCAAGAAGTTGATAAGAGCATACAACAAAAAAATGTCTCTTAAGCAGTTTGAGGTAAGTCAGTCAGTGCTCAAATGCATTCTTCCACATCGAGATAAGGCTGAGTCAAATCTGCTTCGAACTGGCAAGGGTCATTCATTGGGACAAAGGCATTGCCCATTGTCACTTCTTGTTTGTGTTGATGTCGTCAATAGATACTGTGTATGATTTCTTTTCTTATCTTCAATTGCATGTCTGTACTTGGCATTTTTAAAGTTTGGTATGATGAAGACATTTTATTCTGCTACCCAAACACTTTTATCTTTTGCTACCCCTTTTTGATCCTTAATTTGCTTTGTTCCATACCCCTCAATTGCATCTTCTTGCATCATGGGTAATACTTTGTTCTCAGCACAAAGAGAGAAAACGGTAAAATGAGAGAGTCTTATCGGTGAAAACCCTCATGGGCACCGTAAGGTGACGGTGAGTTGAGAAAAGAACAAAATGAGGAAGGCTTGATGGTGAAAACCCTTCAAGGCACCACAAGTCAACTGAGAATTGTGGATCAGATAGGACAATTGAAGTGCTGAAGCCCATTTTCACAGCGAAGAGATTAGGTCACTTAATCCAAAGGTGCATGTCATGGTCATTAGAGTTAGTATCCACATCTGATAAGTTTCTACTTTGTAATTTTCTTGTTAGGTATTATCTCTTTCCTTTGTCCCTTATTTTATTTCTCTCGTTTTGTTTGAGTCCCTTCTTGAGTCTGTTTGGTCAGAACATGTGAGAAATGACTTCAAAATTTGCTACCAACTTTCTAATTGCACAAAACGAATTTGGCTAGCACATCAAAGTTGCATAAGTCAGGGAAAAGTGGTATGCGCATTGAGTTGGTAACAATCAACATGCTTTGGGATTCATGTGAAATGCAAGGGTTCGGTAAATATCAATTCATGAGCAAAATGCAACAGATAGAGGAAATTGGGATCGAATGGAGCAGAGGTGTTTTCTGTGATAAGGGTTGAAAGAAAATGGCTAGTCGATAACAGTCAAGGTCGTCCAAGTTGAAATCAAAGTTATCTTGGCAAGTGTAGAAGCAGCCGCCCTCAAGGTCAAGGCCGCAACTAACTACCACATTTAAACTCACAAGTTTTCTTTGTTTGAAATAGGAACAAAACAGTGCAAGCAAGTGGGTTCAAAAATAAGAAATAAAAATAAAGAAAAAGAAAAAAGAAGAAGAGAAGAATCGACAAAGGGAAGTTTCTCAAATCTTTTTCCTTACCTATCTTGCTAGTGTGCACAAAATGTTGCTATTGCTCTTCACATTTTTCCTCCTAGGATAAAAAATCCTAGTTTGATGGATTTTCCTCCCAATAAAATTCTTAGTCTGGTGAATTTTTCTCCTAAGATAGAAAAACCTAGTCTGATGAATTTTCTCCTAGGATCGAAATCTTAGTGTGATGAATCTTTCTCCTAAGATAAGAAAACCTAGTCTGATGAATTTTCTCTTAGGATAAAATCTTAGTCTAATGAATCTTTCTCCTAAGATATCAAAATCTTAGTCAGATGAATCTTTCTCCTAAGATAACAAAAAGGGACCTAGTCTGATGAACTTTCTCCTAGGATCAAAATCTTAGTATGATGAATCTTTCTCCTAAGATAAGAAACCTAGTCTGATGAATTTTCTTCTAGGATCGAAATTTTAGTTTGATGAATTTTTCTCCTAAGATAGAAGACCTAGTCTGATGAACTTTCTCCTAGGATAGAAATCTTAGTCTGATGAAGTTTTCTCCTAAGATAGAAAACCTAGTATAATAAATTTTCTCCTAGGATAGATCTTTAGTTTTCTTAAGTTATTAATCTTTAGTTTTCTTGAAATTAGGGGTCCCACCTAGAGAATAAGGTCAGTTTTTACTTTAGTCAAGCTTAGTTTATAGTTTTCCGCAAGCTCAATCTTAAATCTAGGAGACGCACTTCCTAGTCTGGGTCATTCAGATTCTATTCTTAGAAAACTCACTTGCTAGTCAAATATTCTTGGTTTGATTCACAAGAGACACACATCCCAGTCAAGTCTTTAGTTTTACTTTCATCATTGCATAAATAGCATAAGTGATTTACAATTTTGCTAACAACTCAAAAATCTTCCTAGTGCAAATTGGGGCAGCAAATTTTATTTGTTTTGTTGTTTTGATTGCAGGCGCCCACCTGGAGAATGAGGGAATTCGTTTCGGAATTATTTTAAGTTTTGGAAATCAGGCGCCCACCTGGAAAACAAGGGAACATAGTTCGTTTTTTGGCAATCAGACGCCCACCCGGATAACAAGGGAATACATTTCAAGTTTTCGCATCAGGTGCCCACCTAGAAAACAAGGGAATACAGTTCAAGTTTTAGCAATCAGGCGCCCACCTGGAGAACAAGGGAATAAAGTTCAAGTGTTAGCAATCAGGCGCCCACATGGAGAACAAGGGAATACAGTTCAAGTTTTAGCAATCAGACGCCCACTTGGAGAACAAGGGAAGTCATTTCAGAATCCAATTCAAGTTAGAAGTAGCAGAATCTCGTGGCAAGAATGCGAGTCAACGACCCGAGATGACCAATAGAAGTACTCTCAATCCAGAATAAAATAAAGAGAAAAAAAAGAAGCAAATCCAAATGTAGAAGCAGAAAAAAGATGTGAAATGCTCAAGATGTGGTTGAAGTTACGAGCGCTACATGTCCGGTATTGGTACGAAAAGCTGAAGAAGAATGAACTAACACATGCAGCTAGCGAGCGTCAAGATTCAAATCTAAGGTTTTCATGAAGAACTATTCAAGAATCAAGATCAAGCTTCAGAAGACTTATAGATAGGAATTTTGTAACTCATAGCTGACAGGCATAGTTAGTCTTTCTCATTTTTTGATTTTGATGTAATAATAGGACCACAGACCGGAACCTCGACAGAATGGCACCTCGATCGGCTCTCCACCTCAGTATACTCCATCACCTCATTCACTTCTGAACTACACGTGGCCTGTTTTCTTTATTGCTAAGGATAAGTAGGCAGCTCAGATACCATGGCTCGGTCACATTCTCCTTTCTTCTAATTTTTGGTTTCTCTAAATAAGGGTCGGGTCAAAAAACCTGTCTCGTTGTTCTTTGTCTGAAAACTCTTTGTGTTTTCCGTCAAAGAGGGGCAGCTGTAGACATGTAATTTTTGACCCTCACCAAGATTTTACTCATTTTAGCGTTTAAATATTTAGTTTAGGTATAATATCGTTATTTTAACTAGTTTTGACTCTTCTACTTTATTTTTATCCTTAAAACAAAAATTACAAAAAAAATATATATAGTTTCATTAATATTTTGTAGTCATACTATTTTACTAGGATTTTTATTTTTATATAATCTTGAAAAATACTAAAACAATTTTGTAAGCACGTGATTTTTGCCCTATATGAGAATTACTCCCAAAAATTCAAAATAAAATGATTTTCCTTGGTGTAAAATTTTGTGAGATTTTGTGATATTTTGGATAATTATTTGTATTTGTCTGTGTTTGTTTATTTGTTAAATTAATAAAAAATTACAAAAATATGTCGCATTTGCATGTAGGATTTAATTCTATAATTGTTACTAATTAAATTTGTTTACAAAAAATGAAAATTACAAAAATAGGCATCTTTTGCATTTTTAGCATTTAATGTCCAAATATACAATTTTATGCTTAATTATTACTTAATTGTGCGTTAATTGTTATTTGGAGTTAATTTGCACTTTTATAACTTAATTTAGTTCTTAATAATAGTTTAAGTATTTTTATAATTTAGTTTTAGAGAAATAAAAGAAGAAAAGAGAGCGAAAATATAAAGAAAGTCGGAATTGGGCCTCGTCTTCGATTTCAAGCCATAGGCCCAAAAAATGGCCCAATCTTCCCTACGACCCAGTCCATTTCGAACTGGGTCGACCCAGTCCATAACCCAAAAGACCCAAACCCCTTTGTCTTACATTTTACAAAACAAAACAAAAATTAAAAGACAAGAAACCCTAACACTAAACCAATCCGCCCCCACCCCTCCTATCTTCTTCTTCTTCCTCAAGCTCCAAAACACCCCATCCATGGCTACCCGTACAGCCTCCTCCTAGCATCGTCCCCAACTGCGACCATGTTGCCCCCAGTTCCACCATAACACCCCGCGGCCATTGCTTCGTCATCTTCGTCGCCAAGCTCAAGCTTGAGCTCCCATGGCGATTTTCCTTCTCGACGACCAGCTTCGTCCCCAGCTGCTTCCTGCTGCCTCTGCGTCGAACGGTAGCTCCAAACTAAAAGTCAAGCAGTTTGCTTCATCTTCTTCATCTTCGTCGAGCTCGAACTCGAGCTCACATGGCTGCCTCACCACCGTCCCGCGTCACTGCTGCTGCGTTTCTCTCTTCATTGATGCGGTGCTGCTGCTTCATTTCATCTTCTTCAGCAGCCCAACTCGATCATCGTTTTCTCGAACACCCTCAAAACCCTAGCTGCAGTCACTTCCGTAGGTGCTTGCTTCACTGCTAGTTCAATTCCAAACCATGGTGGACGTTGAAGGTGCTGATGTTGTGGCCGGACAGCCAAAGAAGAGAACGTTTAAGAAGTTCAACTACAGAGGAGTTGATCTGGATGCTCTTCTTGACATGTCTACTGATGAGCTCGTTAAGCTCTTCCTTGCTCGCCCTCGCAGAAGGTTTTAGAGGGGTTTGAAGAGGAAGCCAATGGCGTTGATCAAGAAGCTGCGTAAGGCAAAACGTGAGGCTTCACCAGGTGAGAAGCCAGAGGTCGTCAAAACAGTCCATACATATTTCATTTCGATCCGGTTAGTAGATTTTGAGTTTTATTTTTGTCCGTATTTCGTTTTGATATTTTTCGAATTTAAAATCGGCGAATGTTTGTTTTGTTCATGTCTATGGTTAGATATTTGATTTTTTGTTTTGTTCATGTTCATGTTGTTTGTTAAATTAATTTTCAGATTTCAAAATAGAAGTTTAATTAGTTATTTTCATATTCATTTCATGTTTGTATTATTGTTTAAGTGAATATTTGTTAGTATGATGTTTGTTAGATTCAAATTGAAATTTAATTAACTATTTCTTCAATTTGTTTCATGAGTTTATGTATTGTTAGAAATTGTTAATATTGTTAAGTTCAAGTTTAAGTTCATAATTGTTTCTTCGTCGATCTTGTTATTTGTCTAAAGAATTTAGTTGTGTTAGAGAAATATGTTGGTTTAATCGTTTAAATCCATCATGTTTGTTGTTCGAAATAGATTCAATTCATGTTCATACTTTGTTTGATTGTTCTTGAATTGTTTGTTGTAATGTTGTTAGAATTGATTTTAAGTTCAATATGATTGAATTTAGAAATCTTCATACTTTGTTTGTTGTTGTTGTTGAATCCGAAAATAGGATTGTTTGTTGCTAAAATATTGTTCAATCAAATTTTAGTTGTTCTTTGTTGTTCAATTTGTGTTCATGTGATTTGTTGTTGAAATGTTGTTAAAATCGTGTTCATGTGATATTGTTGTTATGATGTTCATCCGTGTTCATATTGTTGTTTGAACATTGTTAGAAATTGATCATATTGTCTATATTTTGGTTAAGTTTGATTAATTGATGTGTTATAGTTGATGGGTAGTTTGGTAAATTTGTAGTACGTTCAGGGGTAGTTTGGTAATTTCAGTAAGGTCGTGAGGGGTAGTTTAGGAATTGTACATTTTGTAATTATTTATTTGAAGCATGGGGGACAAAATGAAATGGGGTGGGTTGTGATATGATTATTTAATATAAAGGGGGGACAAGATTTAATTTAAAGGGGAATCTTGCATTATTTTAAATGAAGCATGGGGGACAAAATATAATGGGGTGGTGTGATATGTTTATTTAATGTAATGGGGATGAGTGGAAAGATAATGGGTTGGGTAGAGAAAAAGTATTGATTTAATTGATTAAAAGATTTATGGGATGAGTTATATATGTGAAGTCTTGAACACAAGACATAAGAATACAGAGAGAACAGAAAAGATACGAGAAAAAATACAGACACAGATAGAGAAAAAAAACGGACAGAGAATAGAAGAGAGAAAAATTCCGAAAAATATTTAAGCTTTCAAAATAAAAATAAAAGCTAAAAAATCTACTGCTTTCTTTCTTTGTTTGAAATTAGTATTAATGGTTGTTGTTTCATTTAAAGCTTAAAGCTTTTGTTTTTGGGATTACTACTCCACCGGTTTGTACTGGGTTGTTACTGTTGCTGGGCAGTTGTTGATGTTGTACTGTTATTACTGCCGCTGATTCTCATCTTCATTTTCTTGCTTCCAATATCAGGTACATATCTGTAAATTCATGTCATGAAAAGCTTCAACATGACATATTAATGAAGTTCGGGAATTATAATTCTGTTTTCCATTCGTTCAAGTTCATTAGTTTAAAATTTGGTTTTGTTTCAGTTGATTAATATAGTAGTATGTTTGTCGTGATGAATATAAGATAATTGTTACCTCTTAAAGTTCGTATAAGTGTTGTAATAATATCACCTATTTCGGAATTTTCATTAAGTGAAGTCATGATTGAATTATCAAGGTAGGGAACATGACATAAAATGGGCCATTAATTACATCCCGTAATATTGTTAGCTAAATGTAAAGTAGAATGGAAGTATCAAGAAATTACATTATTAGTATATCTTGTAAAAAATCTGATTTTGGTTTAGATTGATATAAGTTGTATGTTCATATATGGCATGATGATGAGTATATATATAATCATATATGGAAGGTGATTTGATATAGCTCGTTACAATGTTAGAGTGTTATGAATGTTTTAGACGGACAATTGTGTTGCATGTAAGGCAATTTTATTCAATCGATTTGTATAATAATTCCCTTTCTTATCAACTTGATGCCTATCTACCATCATAAACAAATTAATCAAACGATTATAATTTTGGATTAAAAAACAATTAATGTAGAAGGTGATTAGGTTTATAGATTATAACATTTTTTTTAGCATTCGCTTCAAATAGAACAATGAAAATTCTTCAAAAATATCACTTCCTTACATCCATTCTTTCCCAATTTTTATACGTAATTTGCATGTTGTCTATTTGGGTAGGCAAATATTGTATTCACTAAATGGTAGTATTAATCACACATTTATTTTTACTCCACAAATTCGAATGGTTTGAGGAATATAATTCATACGCGAAAAACATAAATTGCGACCAACGTCCAATAAATTGTAAATTCTTTTTAAGGAATTTAGAGACTAAAAGAATATTTATTTCTCATGATGTTCACATAAAAATACGTGGATATAATAAACAATTTGTAAACAAATTTATACTACCATCAAGAATATTTTTGTGATTAGGGATACGTTCGCGTAACCTAATTATATTTCTAAAGGCAATTCGGATTATGCGTTCGCGCAACTTCGATCGAATATTTAATAAAAGGGATTTCTCGGAGAATATCATTATTAATTTCATAAAAACCCGAGATGTGAGGTTCACTACTTAATTATACAAAAAGGGCGAATATTCTTGATTTTATTTAAAGCATAATTTCGAAAATAATTATTTTAATAAAAATATTATCTATATTATTGTGTACACGTGCGCGTGACACAACTCCGCATGTTTTAAAAAATATAATTTATAACACGAATATACGTACGCGTGATTCGATTCAAAGAAGGGACTTTAAATCTAAATAGAAGCGGTAACAATAAAATCATGCAATAAAAAATGTATTTAGCAAATCAAAATAATCAAGCCGAATATAACAGTTGAGCGACCGTGCTAGAACCACGGAACTCGGGAATGCCTAACACCTTCTCCCGGGTTAACAGAATTCCTTATCCGGATTTCTGGTGCGCAGACTGTTAAATAGACAGAGTCATATTCTCTTCCTCGATTCGGGATTAAAATAGGTGACTTGGGACACCCTAAATCTCCCAAGTGGCGACTCTGAAATAAAGAAATAAATCCCGTTTCGACTGTCCTTTAATTGGAAAAAACTCCCTTCACCCCTCGCGGGGCGGAAAAAGGAGGTGCGACAAGTTTCACAATATAATATTGTTTGCTTTAATTAATTAGGATTAGTTTTATAACTTATTTTATAAATTTTATATCATTTTCAGAAGGAAGAGTGAGTTTTTGGGTTAGTTTATCACATTTTTAATGAGAGGTCCATTTTTAGTCTTTTAGCCCAATTTTTAAGCCCAACAATACCTAACCCACTTCCCATTCCTCTTAAACCCTTACACCTTAACCCTAAAGGGTCTTCTTCTTAAACTAAAACAAGACCTAGAACCTTAGACAATAGTCCAGCCGCCGCCACTAACCAGTTGACCCACCAGTGGACCTCTCCACCCTCAACGAACCCCGGAACCTGCGACAACCAACAACCAATACCAGATTCCAGCCATCTCCCCTCCCATCGTCGCTGCACACAGAACACAGCCGCGACAAACACCGCACAACACACCCTCACCTCTGTTCCGCTGTCCCAGCACCATCCCAGCCACTGGAGACAACAGCAACACGACGAGGACCAAACCGGCGACCTTCCTCTTATTCAACCCATCAACAACCTCCATTAACCTGGACCCTAACCAAAGACCACGAAAATCAAACCCACAAGAGGGAATACAAAAAGAAACGAGCAGCGCCGCCGATCTCCTCTTCTCCAAAACCAGAACGCCCCGTCTCCAGCCATTCCCAACGATCGCAATCCCCCTAATTTGAACAACTCACAACCACGCACACACATAGCAAACAGAAAGACGAACAATAGCGAATAAGAGAGGAGGAGGAACATACGTGAGATGGAAAAGAAAGGGAGGGCACGTTTTCCTTCTTCAATTATAGGTCCTGCTTCTGATTTTCGTTTAAGTTCAACCAAGTTTTTGTTTGAATCTTAGTTTTTTTATTAAACCAGAAAGAAAAAAATTCAACACATTATAGATTTTTGGTTCTAGTTTTCTCTACGGATCCAAAATTATGTACTCTTTCAGATCTGTTCGGTTTTGCATCTGATTTGGTTTCTAGACTCACGTTTGGTCGAATATCTATTTGTTGTTGGATCTCAATTGAGATTTGGAGTTTGAGGTACCGCTCGTGGCTCGCGATCGCATTCTTGTTGTCGCCCGTGTTTCCGGTCAGAGACACGAATAAATTTTCAATTTAGTTCAAGTTTATAGTCAAATTTTTTCCTTTCAGTGTCGTACTCAGAGACATTCCTACATCAAATTCTGAAAGATATTTTGGTTTCAACAAAGGTTCACTTCTTACTTTCTCTCGTGTTGCTATTTTTATTTGTGTGACTATGTGATTTTGTTTAAATGAGTTGATGATTTCTTTTAAGTTGTATTTGTTTGGACTTCAATTGAATTGCATGTTTAGGAGTAAAATTGAGGGGAAGGGAATGTTAGCTAGATGAATGGATTGTGTAGTTGTTGACAATTAGAAGATAAGCGGGACCGCGTGGTTTCTAGTTTGAAAGCGAAAAAGAGAACTAGGCTTTAATTAAGTGATTATCTTGCTCTTATTTTAATTTTATTTACTTGTTTGTGACATTAGAAGCATGCCTAGGCTGTTATTATTTGGGTAGGCAAACCTTTTGAAGGTTTATTTTAATTTATAATGTTCGGATATAAGGTGATAGGTTATCTCTTAGTAAAATTTATCCGGGGAATGGCCCGTGAAATTTGTATATATTATTTCATTTTGTTTTATTTTTCTTTTATTAGAAGGGGACGACATCGAACCTTTTGGATGTTTATTTTTCTTTGTGTGTTTTTACCTCAATTCGAACATTCTCAAAGCTGACTAGATCAAGTATGCAACCGTACTAGCTATGGGACTCGGGGAATGCCTAACACTTTCTCCCTGAGTCAAATGAACCCCTTACCCAAATCTCTGGTGCGGACTTAGTTTTAGAGTCCAAAGTATTTTAAAGGAAAAATCATATTTAAAATTGTGACCCGGCACACCAAAACCAATATAAGGTGGCGACTCTGAAAAATCCTTTTGAACACAATTACTTGGTCACTTTAAAAATTGAAAACCCTTTTGAGCTTCATAAAATCTTTTATTAATTTAAGAAGTTTAGTGAGGTTGTGAAAAAGGGGTGGAGAAGAGGAGGTCAGCGGCACTGCTCGTTTCTTTTTGTGTTCCCTCTTGTGGGTCTGATTTTCGTGGTCTTTGGTTAGGGTCCAGGTTAATGGAGGTTGCTGATGGGTTGAAGAAGAGGGAGGTCGCTGGTTTGGTCTTGGTCGTGTTGCTGCTATCTCTGGCGGCTGGGATGGTGCTGGGACGACAGAACAAAGGTGAGGGTGGTGCTGTGCGGTGTTTGTCACGGTTGTATTCTGTGTGCAACAACGATGGGAGGGGAGATGGCTTGAATCTGGTCTTAGTTTTTGGTTGTTGCTGATTTCGGGGTTCGTTGAGGGTGGAGAGGTCCGCTATTGGGTCGACTGGTTAGTGGCGGCGACTCGACTGTTGTCTAGGGTTCTAGGTCTTGTCTTGGTTTAAGAAGAAGACCCTTTAGGGTTAGAGTGTAAGAGTTTAAGAGGAATGGGAAGTGGGTTAGGTCTTGTTGGGCTTAAAAATTGGGTTAAAAGACTAAAAATGGACCTCTCATTAAAAATGTGATAAACTAACCCAAAAACTCACTCTTCCTTCTGAAAATAATATAAAATTTATACAATAAAACTATAAAACTAATCCTAATTAATTAAAGAAAACAATATTATATTGTGAAACAATTTTGTTATTTTATATATAAAAATAAAAATCCTAGTAAAATAGTATGACTACAAAATATTAATGTAACTATATATATTTTTGTAATTTTTGTTTTTTGTGATAAAAATAAAGTAAAAGAGTCAAAACTAGTTAAAATAACGATATTATACCTAAACTAAATATTTAAACGCTAAAATGAGTAAATTTTGGGGAGGGACAAAAATTACATGTCTATAAGAGGCCACAACACAACCTACAGGAGCTCTGCCGAATGTCCATGAGGATATGAGCCCCAAGCATAATGTTCAAGGATAGAAGAAGATGATGGGAAGAAATGGGCAAATGAGCCAAAGAAGGTACTAGGATAGAAAAAACAACGCCAAGGCACCCCCATTTATAGGGGGTAACGACACGGTCATCGAGGCTTTGGAATATTGATCGGTGGGCAAAATTACTGCATTCTTGAAGAACCGAATCGACGGTAGTAAATTCACTTTGGAGGACGGGAAACGATAGTGCATTGAATGATGTCAAAATACACAAATCCACGGGACACCCCAGTTGCCACCAAAGCTCGTGCCACAGGTTGCGTCATTGGTATGACTTCATCGTAAGAAGCTTATGAAGTAAGGTGTTAGAATCATTTCCCATCGCTTTGTTTTGGGAAACGCGGAGACTATCTGTATGCGAAAAAATTAGAGGACTTAATTCCTCACTATCAAGACACTTTAGAAGAATGCCTCGAGACCCCGAGGACGTGGAGCCACGATCGACTCCCCTCCCTCGGGGATTGTCGAGGCCCGACTCGAAGAAGACAGAGGTTGAGGCTAGAGAAGAAGGGCAAACTCCAAAGGCACACGGCTAAATCTGACAAAGCCGGCCTATCCAGAGCCTATGCCGAAGCGTCGCATCTCGCCGTCCCATCTCCATACTTTATAATTAATGCATGTTGTACTATAACCGGGTTCCCCTCCTATATAAAGGGAACCTACACTACTTTGTAAAGGGCTAATGTTTCTCCAACTATTCCTCCACAAGATCAATAATCTCTCTCTCTCTCTCTCTCTCTCTCTCTCTTTCTTCTCTCTAACTTGCCCGTTCCTGCTAGCTCGAGGCCACTCTAGTACTTACTATTCTCTCACTTGTTCTTCATTTATTGCTTGGTATTGGCCATAAAGAGCCTTGTTTAATCATATCTTAACTGTTATCCCATTCTCGGCTACCCACGATAGCTCGAAATCTAGCCCAGATATCGACCTCGAGGTCCTCCATCGACCATTCCGAAGCCAGGACAACAAGCTCATCGATTTGATCATTGCCCCATTTTAGCTTGTATTTTATCATCAAACTTCATATTCTTAGCATCATCTGCCCTAACAAATAACATAAAAATGGATCACGTATTTTTAGAATCCCATTTACAAATTTAATTATTGTTACCATTTTCGCGATAAACTTATTTAATAAATATTAGTTACACAAAAAATCTAGCATACTCCTACCCGCACCAATAACTAGAGGTATCAAAAAATGGAACTATCATCAAACTTTGAAGTTGTTAGCCAAGCAAAAAACTATCAAACTAATGTCACCACTTATATCCACAAGTTTACCATATTTTCAAAGTTTATCAATTACGAGCATTGACATCATTGTATGGCGCTCAAATTCACCCATACGTAAAAATAATTCCATATTTTTCTTATCATCATAGAGAATCATTGAATCTTTGATACGTTTCTCTATAGTGTACAACTAAAATACTAGAGATTCAAGAATAGAATAAATTTGGCCATGAATATTGAATCGGTCACGATACCCAATCATTTCAATCAAGACACCCATTCTTTTGTCTTGACTTTCAGTAAAGTTTTTCATAATTTCCATCATACCTTTGAGAAATGTCTCATTATTATCCTATATTTTTTCTTGCTTTTCTCTTTTTTCGTTTACATTAGAAGAGGACCTTTTATCATACACACCTTGTTTATGAGTTTATTGGGATCCAGCATGTTCATTTTTAGATGCTTCGGTACTAGGTCCAGTGGTATTTTCAGCTCCAGTGATGCGCTAGGTCCAGTGATATTTTCAGCTCCAGGAAATGAACTAGGTTCAGTGGCATTTAAAGCTTTAGTAAATGCACTATATCCAGTGGCATTTTTAGCTTCTCCAGTAAATACTTTATGGCTATGGTAAGTGTCAACTTCTTTGTCATTATCAATATCGATAGGAAATCTCAAACTGATATCATTATAAAATTTTTGGAGTTTGACTCTTTTGAATTTCCTTAGTAGCATCTAGCGGAATGTTGCTCTATATCCTTACAAAACATTTTATCCCAATTCTCAAACATTGGCCATTTTTTAGTATTCACATTTTTGGCTTGTGGATCAATCTAGAAAATAATTAAAAAAATGTTGCAATATCATATTAGAAAAATACATATATGACGTAATAAAATTGTAATAGTTTTAAGCAAATTATTAGTTACTTTTTATAAAACCATCCCAAAAGTTTGGATCGTCAACTGTTATAGCTCCATCACTATATTGAAATCCCAAATCACTTCGATTTTTTAGCGAAGCTATACTTCAATAACATCTCTTCCAATATCTTATTTTGTTTTTGATATGCGGATCACCTTTCAATATGCTTTTAGGATGTTGTTTGTGTATGTAGCGCTTTAACTCCATCAAGTGCCCCGACCTAAAGGTTTCATTATCATCTCTCCAACCCTTAGCACACAACTCTTTCAACCCATCTAAAAGAGTGTGTTCTTCTTCTGGAATCCACATCCTTCGTGTTCAAGGTGCTTAGTTGCTTGATTTTTTTGACACCTTGTTTGAAGATGTTTGACTATTCATTTTACCTATAAAATCTTGTGAAATAGATTACCAAGAAAATCAGGAAGAAGAGCAAAATATTATAATAGCTTTAGAAAGATTTCAATTTATCAGAGATGCATTTTTATATTTAAATACACTTTACAACAGATAATTTTTTGTGGCAATAGATCAATTGTTAGATCTTGCATTCCACATTGATTGAGCCAACTCATCCCTCCAAGTGGTCCAATCCTAAGATGATTCAACAACATTAATATTTTTGTGTTGATACTTCATTTGTTCTTCCATATCAATGTCTCAGCGATCCACTTCCATCTCTCTACAAATAAAGTTGTGAATCAAGCAACAAGCACTAATGATCCTATTATGAACCTTAACCGAGTACCACGAAGAGCTTCTAAGAATTCCTCAATGCCCTTTCAGCAGACCAAATACCCTTTCAATAACATTACGATCCTAATATGCCTCATATTGAAAAGCTCTTCTTTACATCGAGTCAATGACTTGTCACCTCGCCAATCCTTTAACCAATATCGATATCCTCAATAAGGTGAAATAAAACCTTTTCCATTCGTAATTATTACCTATAATAGACACATACAATTTAGTTACTTTCATATCTAATTCTTTTTGTGATATAACTTGAAATCTTAGACATGACATACCCTCGTGGATTTTCAAACCATTCCTTCTTACTACAATATCTCGTAATACACGGCTATCGGCAGCTGAACCTTTCCAACCAGGTAACACATAAGTAAAATTGAGGTTTCTATCTCAAACTTCCAATACATTAGTTGCTATCTCTCCCTTCCTTGTCATGTATCTTAGTTTGTACTTTGTATTGGGATGGAACTCTAATTTATATATAAGTACCATCTAGTGCACCTAAACAACCCTATAAGATAAATTATAATGTTATCTAAAAATATAAAAATATCTTTGTAAAACTGAAGCTACATTTAGTTAGTTTTATACATAAATTAGTAGATGCTAAACTGAAATTTCACCTACCTTAAACCATTTTCATCGATCTTCAATCTCATCCTCAAGCATCAGTTTAGGATCAATAAATAACAATGGAGTTAGTTTGAGAATAATACTCAAGCATTCATTGAAAGCCTGACTTACGCTTCATCCCGATCTAATATAGTCAACCTTGATAGATCTATTCTGCTCATGATGAGCTAAGATATTTAAAAATATTGCTAATTTTTCGCTACTTTACATACTTTTACTATCGGTCAAACCTCCAATATCCTTAGTTAAGAGAACTAAAGTGTGAAGGCATTTTTATCCATTCTTAATTTATCAATACATACACTATCATTGTCATTTATGATACAATGGAACTGAGAAATAATTTTCGGTACTCGAACACTCATACGATATCTAATCTCTCACATGTTTCGACATCGTCTTTTTAGAGAATGACCATGACTAGCCATGAAAAGGCAAATAAGGACAGCAAAAAATTGCTGGTACATTATCTCCTCAAGGTTAATATATTTACTTGATAGTGGTTGAAGATCCATAATAACACCTAATTTTGCCATAAAATATGAAAAGAATGAACATACATAAATTTGATATTGTTTGACCAAAAAGTGTTCGGCCTTTTTGTTAAACTAATTAAATAAAAAAATAGTGGGTAAATTCTAGTTAAACATAATAAATCTTAGATTTGAAATCGGTTGATACAAACAACGTATAATTGCATTTAAACCAATTTAATGTAAATGGGTATTAAATGTCACTGTTATGAGTGTGTGGGGGAATAATGATTAGTAATAAATATATTAAGTGATAATAAATTTAAATAGATAGAATGATTCACCCAAATATTGAATGAGGTGGATGATTCTTCTGTTTGGCAATGATGTAAGATAAATAAACGTGGGAATATAGGGAGCTTTCTCGGATCTGATGCGAGAAAGTATGGGAAGAACAACTAATCGAATCTTTATGGAAAGACAATGTTTGTAATTTACTTAAGAGTCAACTTTTCATTAGAGAACTTATCTATAGAATATTACATGCCCCTTTTTTCTCTTTTCTTTTCCCCTTATATGAGACATATCTCTTACTTAACCTAAAGTACAAGTATAGAGAATATTCGGTGGAATATTTCCCTAAAATATTTTTCTACAAAACTAGCCGTTACGGCCAGCCAGAGTTTCTGACCTCGGCCCAGATTAATCAGCTCGCCCATTGATTTCTTTAATCTGGTGCAAGACCTCGGCCTAATCGCCTTTTGGCAATCTAACCTCGTGCCAGATTTCCTTAGTCAGATTTTGACCCATACAGTTAGTCCCTCCGCCTGTCGAGGTTGTCATTGGACGAGATCAATGGGCGGACTTCGCTAGTTACAACTTGAGAAATCTGGGCGCATAGGTCGAGTAATAATGTTCTTGGGGCGAGATGATGATGTGGTGCTTCGAGAGCCACATATAACCGTTACGCTAGTTTGTAATGACATTATTTCATCATGCGTCGTTATGGAACATGTTCCCGATACGTTACATCATTTCCGCACCTTTTCCATTTCAAAATCAATGTGGCAGCACTTGGCCTTCTCGATTAAGGTGCCAGTATTCTTATAAATAGGGATAGGACTCCCCATTTGACCTGCTGCATTTCTTAAGCATTTGAATCTTCAAGCTTTCCCTTTTTCTTCTCAGAATTCTTGCATCCTTGTTTCTCCCTGCTCTAGCATTTCTTGCTATTATTACCCCTTTCATACTTGCAATTTATTCCCATACACGTGATAGAAAATGGCTAGTATATCTTCTAACCCTGAGAAAGTTTCTGATCATGTCCCATTGACTGTTGATATGTCTTATTAGACGAAGGAGTGGCCATTGTTGTAGGGGACGAAAGTTTCCCCACTATGGATGAGATAGTTCCTCATTCGGGGAGGAACAGGTCAAACTTCTCAAAGCGACCTAAAGATGATCCTGAGCCTGTTGTTTCTGAGATGGATATGGCGGCGCTTGTTGAATTTAGGGCTAAATGGAAAATTCTAGACCATGTTGACCTTATCCCGGCTGGTGATGATGTTGTGTAAATATATTGCCAGGATACTGTGCATTCTACGTATATTCGTTCGTTGTGGGCTATATGCTTCCTCCTCCTTATTTGGCGGAGGACTTCAGCCACTATTATGGCGTTTGTCTGGCCCATATCTCCCCGTATATCTATTAGATTTTTCTTATGCTTATCACGTATGCGGAGCTAGCCAATTGTGGGATCTCTCTCCGTCATCTACTTCACCTCCTCGCCCCACATTTTCACAGGGGTATGATGATACACCTTCTCCATCGTGGGACCAAGGTATTGGTGGTGAAGATGGACGATAAGACAAATCATCATTTTTGGGTTAATTTCTTCTATGTGAGGATGGAGCACGTGGTGTCAAACCCTAATGAGTTTCTTGAGGTGTGGAACTTTTCTCGTAACTGGCTATTTATTGTTTCTCTTTGGTAACCTAATCATTCTCCCCCTTTTCTTCTATTTCATGTAGCCGAGAAGGATCCTCCTTCGCTAGTCATCGACATTTGCGACTGGGTGAGCCAAATTCTGCCTCACACGCTGGGGATTCATGAGTGGACGTAGTTCAATGAGAGTTTTGGGCGCAAACCTTCGACCGATGAGTTATTTCATTTTGATCTTAGTCGTTTTGGCCTTCATGTCGTATTTTATCTCTCCCTTTTTTTACTTGTGTTTCTTTGTTGGTAGGTCAGAGGGCTCTGAGGAGGGCGAGGGCTCCTACTCCCGCTTATCGTCAGTCAGGTGCTTCGACTGGGCCTCTACTCCCCGTGGCTGCAGCCGAGTTAGTTCATACTATTGTTCCTTCTCAGACCCCGACCTCACGTAGACCTAGCCATCAAGATTCTACCCGACTAGCGGAGATTTCGGCTTATTAAGTGTTTTATTTGGTGGATGAGTCATCGCAGGGTAAGTAGGAAGAGGCTCCACTGAAAAGATGGATAATAGAGGTTGACGACAAAGCAACCGAGAATGAGGGGCCCGCGGGGGGTGATATCGGGTTGACCACGGCCGAACCGGGGGCGACATGGCTTTGGACACAAAGACCGTGTCCCCTTCAAATGTGGAGATTGCTTCCGTGGAAGGAGGGGAGCGACCAAAGGCAACTACGGTCATTCTGAGGAGTGATTTGTCAACATCAGAGCGGGCTGACATTCCCTCCTCAACCAAGGAGATGGTGAAAGGAGTGATCGTAGATGATTACGAATTTGGATCCGATGTCAACCCCGAGAAAGAGAGGATATTCGACGAAGGGTTTACCCGGGTTGAGGGAAGAACTGATGGATTTTCTCGTTCGATCGTCATCCCTTTGAACTACGACTTTTTGGCTGACATGACGAGTGTGGTACCTCTTTGCTATGCCGCCAAGAACAGGACTCTACAAGCACTTAAGGATGCCGATTTATCATTAGGAATATCTTGGATGGCTTTGAGGGTGAGTTTTCTTCCTCGTTATTTTTGCACTTTGCGCCTTCTCCCCTTTCTATCTTTACTAACTCTTTTCATCTTTTCCTTTATCTTCTCTTTTCTTATTTTATAGACTCTCATTTTGGAGATTGAGAGCGTCCACCGAGAGGAGAAGTGAAAGATTATTTTCTAGAAAATGGTTTTGAAATACCGCAGGTACCGTGACAAGTACCGTAATATGCATGCACGGTTTAAAGCAGGTGGTAACCTCCAGTCCCTTTGAGATGGTTTAGACCAAAAGGACGAGGAGCTTGTGCGGGTCATCGGCAGATGAAGTGAGCTCGATGGGGTGCTTGGAAGACGAACTCGAGATGAGCAAAGGGGTCGAGGCCGAGTGTGTCGACCTTCAAACGTAAGTGGCATCCCTATCTTGAGCAAAGCTCGATCAGAGTTGCCGGCCTGAGTGCTGAGTTGATCGAGAAAGTGGCAGAGTTGGAGGGGACCGAGGAGGCCAGGGTAGCGGCTTTGGAAAAGGTGGCGGCATTAGAGGTCTCCATCCGCATCCTCTGGTTTGAATGTGCAACTGATGTGGAAACGGCCGCGCTAAGGGAGGCATGGCTTGACGAGCGAATTGGTTGTCTCGAGAGAGATTTTTCGAGCCTTAGTGATCAAGTTGCCGCTCTTGAGGCCGAGAAGGCGCTGGCTGTTGGCTTGACTATCCTCCTCTCATAATTTTACTTTCCCTGACGTTCCACGACACTTATATGAGATGTAACTCCACGTCGAGGCTCAGATTGACATATATAGGAATTTGATGATGGCGGGGAAGGTTCTTGAGGCCGATTTTGAAGATGCCCATGTTAAGGCGCGTGCCGCTAGGATTGCCTACGGTTATGACCCTGCTACGTGGGGGCCAACGATGGGGAAAATGATTTAGACAGGCTTGCATCTGATACTTGGTATGACGATGAGTATCTTGATGGTGGGGGCGATGATGGAGATGGCGCTGCTGGACCAGGTGGTGAAGGCGGCGGCGGCAAAAGTGCGGACTATGTGGAGTAATGCTTTTTACTTAGATTTTTTTTTGTGGGGGTGTCTTTCTGGACCTTTATAAGGTATTGTTTTTTGGAATGGAATGATCACAATCCTTTTTTGTATGTTCTTGGGCCTTTTTATTTTCTTCGAATATTTTTCTTCGGAAGAATTGTGTTGGTACATACTATTTCAAACATGGTCGAGTATATCTTTGGTTGAATTTGGGTGAAGTCCCTTATCGTACTTAATTCAAACGAAGTTGTAAATCAAACTTAAGTCAGGCTGAGCATGAGTTGAATTCGAGTGTGATCAAATATAATTCTTTACTAATTCGAACAAGGTCGAACACACTAATTCGAATGAGGTCGGATGTTTAATAAATTCGAGCAAGGTCGAATGTGGGTCGATTCGAGCAAGGTCGAATGTGGGTCGATTCGAGCGAGGTCGAATGTTGACTCTCAATTGATTCGATCGAGGTCGAATGTGAGTTAATTCGAATGGGGTCAAACATTACTTTAGTTAATTCGAGCAAAGTCCAATGTGAGTCGATTCGAGCGAGGTCAAATGTTGACTCTTAGTTGATTCGAACGTGGTCGAATGTGAGTTAATTCGAATGAGGTCGAATGTTGACTCTTAGTTGATTCGAACGAGGTCGAATGTGAGTTAATTCGAACAGGGTAGAATGTTATGCGGAGTTAAAACTTGATTTGAATCATCATGTGTTTGTATGCTTTGCTTATATATATATATATACACACACACACTTACTTTTCGGGCTGGTATTCCAGTCCCAATCTATCTAGTCCCTTTATTGTTCGGCCTGGAGAAGTATTCGAGGGGTCGGACAATGAACTTGCCAACTTGCAATCTTTCCTGCTCGAACCTTAAACTTCGACATGTCCTCCTTGTCGCCTCGTTAAAAATGTCACTGAGAAAATCCAATTGGGACAAACCTCGGGTGAGGGAAAAAGAGTACGGCTCGGAGAAAATCTTCTCTTAGAAGTTAAAGTACTTGAGGTGGGTGACGTTCCAATTGTTTGGCAATGACTTGCCCTCCATTTTTTCTAGTTGGAATGACCCTTTTCTTGATGCTTCCGTAATCCTATATGGGCCATCCCAGTTAGTCCCTAGTTTTCCTTCTCGTGGGTCCTTGCTCGTTTGTGTTTTGGCTTTGAGTGCGTAGTCCCCTAGTTTGAGCGGTCTGACCTTGGCTTTTTTGTTGTAATATCGCTCTTTTTGTTGTTTTGAGCGACCATCCTTATGTAAGCCATATCTCTTCACTCTTCGACCTCGTCGAGGTCTTGTGTCACGACCCAAACTGGAGGGCCATGACTAGCACCCGACCATACTTGCCGAGCACCATCGTACATTTTATCTAACTTTTTTTTATTATCTTTTAGGGTTGACGAGATCAATATAAATGGTAGACCTAGATCATGGACAACCAACAATAAAATATGATGACATGAACATACATAGCAGGGGATGACCAGCCAATCAAGAAACTACATATAAGGTATGAGCTACCACACTACCATGAAATACTATACAACAAAAACCAGTCGACAAGGCATACCAAACTATACATGAGTCGACACTTGTCTATGAGCCTCTAAATGAACACAAGTGCTGCAATATAGCCGGAATAGGGCCCCGACATACCCATAATGTCTATAACAGAAATGGATACCAAGACCACGGCAAGTTCGGAGAAGGGATCTCGCCAATCACTGCTGAACTGGACAACCTACTGTGGTGGGGGAGCTGCACCTGCCTGTCTATTAGGGCCTGTAGCACGACATGTAGTGTCCACAAACAAAAGGACGTCAGTACGAATAAAGTACTGAGTATGTAAGGTAGGGAACCATAAATACGAACAGTAATGTAACCAGGGATAGAGAATATACAACCTGGAACATCTGAGTACCTCTGAGGGTTACTGATATGAAATGCATAATACATATATATACATAAACTTTTTAAAACATTCGCCTCTGTGGGCATCATCATCATCATATCGTACCCGACCTCAAAGAGGACTCGGTAAAAGCGTACTTGACCATTATAAGGTTCGGTAGAATCGTACCCGGCCACGTGGAGCTCGATAAACCAACTGATCAGTGGTTTCACAATATGTTCTGTACCCGGCCGGCTATAGCGCGACTCGGTAGAGTAAAATAGATACATATATATAATGCATGCTCAACTCATGGAATCACATTCTAAACCTTTTGGAGTGACTTAAGAATATTATGGACATCCCTACCATCAATATGAACCTTAGTAGGATTTAAGGATCATACATACTTGTTTAGAATAATTTTATAAGTAAAGAACAACATGGACAACCTTAGTTGCTTGGAGTAGAGTCATTATAAAATAGCGTATCGTTTATGTTAATTTCATTTTAGACTATGCCAAAAGAAATAAGAAAGTGCCTTAACATACCTTAAACTCGTTGAGTCCTTAATCCCTTCCAAGCAACTCTTCAAACAAGTCAACTCAATTTATCATAGTATAAGGAGATTCAAAATCAGTGCTGAGCAAACGCTAAGTCTATAACTTAAGCTAGTAGCTCGTTTACGTAAATTTGGGCAGCATCTCCCTTGTAACAAGGGCCTCCTCCAATACCATATACCAACAACAATGACCAGAGTAATCCATCAATACATAATTATCAATATCAAGACACCATATAACAACAACAAGTTACAACTACATTACGACGAGCGGCAAGCTCCGATTGGAATTCGTATACCCCTTATCAATCCTTATAGACTTATTACTTCAACATAAAAGTATCATTAACATGATAATTAAGTCATTAATCAATGATTCCAGCCTTATACCATATATTTATAACAACGAAAATAATCCACAACTTCAACTATCCCCAACTAGCAACTTTATTCACTAGTTCATGTCTAGCCCATCCATTTAACTTAATCAACATCAAGATAACCTTAGGCACAAGCAAGAACACAATATACATACCTCCTATAATAACTTCAAGTCAAAATCCAAGTTATATTCAGTTTACAACAACGCTTAATAGCAATACAACCCAATAGAAGTGACTTAAGCTAATCCAAGTATTATCTTGTAGTTTATCATCTTAACAACTTAACCAAAATACAAGCAAGCTTAAGCACAATTAGTAGGCTGTTATACTCACCTTAGACAACATCAAAAACTTGGAATTTCATCAAAATACAGCCCACAACAATCCTTAATGACAACACAACCTCAAAGAGGTGTTGTTCTTGACTAGAACTAAGTTTTGATGTTGAAATATGGTCTAATCACTTTGGAATCACTTCAAACCCTTGTGGTATATGTTTATGAGGGTTAAGAGAAGTTTGGAGACGAATTGTAGTTGAAAAATGAGTTAAAATAGGCGTCCAAATCGTTTATAAATTGAAGTAGGTCAACCACCGCCTAAGTGGGTCCCATTGGGAGCTGCTTGCGCAGTCTCGCAAAAACATGAATATCTCTCTACTCCGATGTCATATTAATGAAAGGTTTAATGAATTTGAAAGTAGACTCGTAGACCTTCAATATGGTAGGTAGAAAACTCCATGATTCCAAGTATATTTGGAGAAATGCTCAGATACATTTGACCTAAATTTCAGCAAATTTATGAATGTAACTTGTGATGACCTTTGTCAACTCTTGTTCCACAACTTGCTTGCCTTCAAAATGTAGAAAATAAATATCATACTACTAAAATAACTCATAGAATAACCTTCTTATCATGTTAAGAACCCTAGTATCACCCCAAAGTATATGTTATAACATTCCAAACTTGTCGACTTTTGACGAAACTTATTTTCTTCAATTGGTTTAGCGTCTAAGATTTCCAACCCTCTTGGTACTCGTTATTCATGATATTAAATATTTGTAACCTCCAAGGTAACATGGTTAACTTACTTTATTTTCTTCCAAATATAATCTCATTTCCGAGCTTACATCAATGACTTACGACGTACTCTGACGTATGAAAATTTGGGGTGTAACATCTTGCCTCCTGCTTTTGTCGTTAATCGGTACGCTCTCGTGTGAATATCTCAGACTTGGTTCTCCGACCTCGACTAATATTACTACATCAGTCCCATAGACTAGCGAATATGGTGTTTCTCCTGTGCTTGTTTTCGGCGTTGTGCGTTATGCCCATAGCACTTCCGGCCACAGTCCCTTGGCATTCTTGAGCTTCTTTTTCATGATGTTCAATATTGATTTGTTGGAGGACTCCTCCTGATCGTTGCCCACAGGGTGATATGGCGTGGAGAGTATTATTTTGATGTTCCATTTTTCAACTGATTTCTTTGGGGATGCCGAAGCGACATATGATATTCCTCCATATGAATGTGATCACTTCTTGCTCACATATTTGGGCGAATGCACATGCTTCTACCTACTTGGAAAAATAGTCAGTTAAAACTAAAAGAAATCGTACATTTCCTCGTCCTGCTGGGAGGGGTCCGACGATGTCCATTCCCCATTTGAGGAAAGGCCAGGGCGAGGTGATTGAGTGGAGGTGCTCGCCCACTTGGTGAATCATGGGGGCATACTTTTGGCATTGCTCGCATTTTCTTACGAAATCGGTGGCCTCTTTTTCCATCATAGTCTAGTAGTAGCCCGCTCGTATGAGGCATTTTACGAGAGCTCGATTACTGGTATGAGCTCCGCGGTGACCTTCACGTACTTCTTCGAGGACGCGCCGTGTTTGATTTGGTCCTAAGAACTTTGCTAGGGGGACGCCATACGTTCTTTTATACAAGTCATTGTTGATGATGTTGTACTTGACCGCCTGCATTCGAAGCTTCTTGGCTTCTTTTTTATCGGGTGGGAGCACCCCACCCTGAAAATATGAGATAATACGATTGTGCCATTCCCAAGTTAATTTTATAGTTCATACCTCAATTTTACTGATCGATGAATGTAGGAGAATGACCACGTTCCCTTCTCCAGTTTTGCTTTTGGTGTCCGCTGCTAGTTTGGCGAGGCCGTCCGCTTTGATGTTCTGTGCTCGAGGTATTTGATCGAGCTTGCATTCATCGAACTTGGGTAATAGTTTGTAAATTTTTGCCTAGTATTTTTGTAGCTGTTGTTCTTTGATTTGGAAAGTCCCTGTGACTTAGTTAACAACGAGTTGCGAGTCGCATCGTAGGACTACTTGTCGTGCTCCGTCCTTTAGTGCCAATCTTAACCATGCAATCACAATCTCATACTCGGCCTCATTGTTAGTTATATCAGGGCACCGTATGGACTGACAAACTATTTTGCCTATTGGGACCTCGAGGACAAGTCCTAGTCCAGATCCTGACACGTTAGAAGCACCATCAGTGTACAGAACCCATTGGTCTTGCATCTTGTTGGAAATACTAGCGGTTTCCCTTTCGACTTCAGGCATTATCTTTGCACTAAAGTTGACGATGAAGTCAGCAAGTACTTGCGACTTTATCGCCGTTCATGGATGATAGGTTATATCATGTTCGCTCAGCTCTATGGACCATTTGGCCAATCTGCCCAACAGTTCAGGTTTGTGCAGGATACTCCTTAGAGGAAAAGTTGTGATCACCGAGGTGGGGTGGCACTGGAAATAGGGTCTAAGCTTTCGTGAAGCTACGACCAAGGCTAGGGCTAGCTTCTCGAGGTGGGGGTACCTCGTTTCAGCTTCGATCAAAGTTTTGCTAATGTAGTAGATTGAAAACTGCATACCTTTATTTTCTCATACCAGGACTGCACTTACTGTGACATCAGAAACGGCCAGGTAGACAAGAAGATGCTCTCCAGGTTCTGCTTTAGTGAGTAGCGGGGGTGAAGACAGGTAGGCCTTTAGTTCTTTTAGGGTGTCGATACACTCAAAATTCCATTGGAGTCCATTATATTTTTTGAGTACCCTGAAAAATTTATGGCACCTCTCGGAGGACTGCGAGATGAATCTTAACTGGGCGGCTATACAGCTAGTCAGCTTCTGCACCTGCTTCTTGCTGGTCAAGTTTTCTAGGATTCCTTCTATGGCCTTGATTTTGTCGGGTTTGTCCTTGATGCCTTATTGCGACACCAAAAAGCCGAGGAACTTTCTCGAGGTTACGCTGAAGGTGCATTTCTCGGGGTTCAATTTCATGTCGTGCCTTTTGATGTGGTCGATGTGGTCTTCCTTCCTTTTCGACTTGACCAAAATGTCGTCTATATATACTTCCATGGTCTTGCCAAGTTGATCTTTGAACATTTTTGTCACTAGCCTCTGATATGTCGCCCCTGCGTTTTTCAACCTGAAAGGCATAACTCTTTAGCAATATGTCCCATGGTGGGTGCTGAAAGTAGTTTTTTCCTAGTCCTCCTCCTCCATGAGGATCTGGTTGTAGCCCGAATAGGCATCCAAGAAGCTTAGCAGCTCGTGCCCGGTTGTTGTGTCGATGAGTTGGTCAATATGGGGCAGCGAGAATGACTCTTTTGGGCAGGCTTTGTTCAGATATATGAAGTCTACGCACATTCGCCACTTTCCATTCTTCTTTTCACCATGACCACGTTGGCGACCCACTGAGGGTACTTTGATTCTCTAATAGAACCATTTTCTAACAAATTTTCAACCTCTTCACAGACTGTGTCATTTATTACAGAGTTGAACTTTCGTCTAATTTGCCTCACTGGGGGGTAAAACGGGTTGACGTTCAACTTGTGAGTTGCTATCTCCTTTGGGATACCTGACATGTCTGCATGGGAAAAAGCAAACAAGTCTACGTTACTTTTTAAGAATTGGCAGAATTTACCTAGCCTTTGGAGCTTATGGCCGATGAAAGCTTTTTTGCTGTGGTCATTATCGTCTAGTTGGACGGGGTCAAGGTCCTCTACGGTTGACCCTGTGGCTTCTATGATTTTGGGTCTCTGATGACATCTTTCCCCTCATCGCCATCTGACCCTAACTTCGTGAATTACTATTCTTCCTCGGCCTTTCCTTTCAGTTGTTGGGTGTATATGCAGTCTTGGGAGATGCGATAGCATTTTCGGGCAGTGCGTTGCTCTCCTTAGATGCTTAACACTCCCTAAAGGGTGGGAAATTTGATGACTTGATATAAGCTGGAGGGGACTGCTTTCATGGCATGTATCCAAGGTCGACCTATGATGGCATTGTACGTTGTATACTAGTCCATGATGTGGAACATGGTTTCTAAAGTGATGCGGCAGGCCAAGACGGGCAGCATGATTTCTCCAGATGTCCGCTCAACTGCATTGTTAAACCATGTTAGTGTGATGCAACGTGGAACTATCTTGTCCTCGAGCTTCATTTGGGTGAGAACTCAAGGGTGGATGATGCATGTGCCGCTCCTGTCATCAACCATAATATGTTTTATATCTGTATCAAAAACACATAAAGTAATGACAAGAACGTCATAGTGAAGAAGAACCAAATTGTGGGTATCTGACTTATCGAAGATGATACTTTCTTCGAGTTTGTCATACCTTTCGGGAGTGATGGACCATTTGAGTTTGTGGGTGGTGGTGAACTTTATGCTGTTGATCGATGCGTCGTTGCCTCCTCCGATGATCATTTGAATGGTTCGAGCTAGGCAAGGTGGTTTGGGCGGTCCCTAGTATTGTTGAAGCCTTCGGCCGAAGTTGGCTCTCCCTCAATCGCTCACCAGTTCTTTCAAGTGCCTTTGGTGAAGCATGTTCATGACCTCCTGTCTTAGGGTGATACATTCCTCGATTTTATGAAATCGCTCTTGATGGAATTCCCAGAGGGCATTTGACTTTCTGGTGCTCGGGTTGGATTTCATCTTCTGTGGACACTTCACTTTTTGGCCGAGCTTCTCCAGTACGTAGACTATCTCTGATGGAAAACACAAAATACTGAGTAGATAATAAAGGAGGCATACCTCTCTCATTTCGGTAGATTCACATTCGTGGCCGGGATGGACCTTCATCATGGCGTGGAGGTGGCATGGGGGCACCTCTGGTGTAAGGCTGATGTCTCTCCCCATTAGGTCGGGTACTAGATCTCTTCTACTGTCATTTCTCCGGCCCTTCCTGGACTCCATTTGAATTGAGGTCAACCTTTGGGTAGGTCTATTGAGATCGTCCTCGTAGGCTCTTACCTCGGCACAGTAGGCGTTGTGTATCTCGTCCCAAGTGGTTGGAGGGTATTTGATGAGTCGGCTTAGCAACTTTTTTTCCGCCCTCGACCCAGTTCTACTTAGCCCATTTTGGAAAGCGGCTACCGCCATCCCCTCAGATACATTTGGAAGGGTCATTCTTACACGGTTGAACCGGACAAGAAAGTCCCTGAGTCCTTCGCTAGGCGATAGCTTAATGGTGAATATGTCATTCAACCTTGCCTCTGCTTTCTTAGCCCTGGCATGAGCGGTGTCTGCTATTTCCTCGAACGTTTCTATGGAACATGCAGGTAATTGTGAGTACCAAGTCAGCGCTCCCCCCCGTTAGGGTTTCTCCAAACTTCTTCAGCAATATGGATGATACTTGTTCTTTGGCGAGGTCGTTGCCTTTCACTATAGTGACATAGTGGGTCACATGATGCTCCAGGTCCATCGTGCCATTGTATATTTTTAAGTACGACGGCATTTTGAAGGTCTTTGGTATGGAGTGCGGTGCGTCCTCGTCGCTATATGGCTACTCAACAAACCGACCGACGTACCTTTTCGGCAGAAGTTTTGAGGCACCCGGTATTATGTCTACCCTCTCTTGGTGCTCTTTCATTTGGTTGCGGAGCATTTTGTTCTCGCTCTCCATCTCCTCCATTTTTTTCAAAATGGATGTGAGGGTGTCATTACCTGTATCACTAGCATTGTGGGTAATACATGTTGCGGGGGGGGGGAGCGTGCTGCTCGTCAGCTGTCGATGCAATGCCGACACTTGCCTATTCTCTACTCAACCTCCGAGTGGGCTTGTCGAGGAAGACGGTTAGCGTGTTTGTCAATCATGCCTCAAGTAGCGTTTTCACCATTAGTAGTGACTCTTCTTTTGTGGATGTAGAGGCCCCCTTACCGTGCGAGGTCGTGATGCTACCGTGAGGTGGAGATGAGCTGTTTCTCCTGAGAGAGGTGTTTGGTGTTATATCTTCGCCCTCCATTTCATCTACTTCATTGATGGTATGGAAGAGGTTGATGGTGAGGTCGGCTATCACCATCCTCTTTTCCTCTCCGTTGCCTATCATGTTAGATTTGTGCGAACAAGGAAGTATAGGGTTTTTGCAAAGTTTTTTTTAGATCTAGAAGAAACTAAAATTTTAACTAGAGAACACCCAACAGACGGCGCTAATTTTCACCCCAGATTCCCAATTTAGATAAAAAAAATCAAGATACAATAATGGAATTTAACCAAAAACAAGTGAAGAACACTTACCCCAATCACTTCTCTGAAAATTCCTTCAAAAATCGCCTCAATCCGAGCTCCATTGCTCCAAAAATGCAAAAATGGCTGAAACGCTCGAAATAGAGTACTTTATAATTTGGCCAGACATTTACCCTATGCTATCCCGGACAAACTAATGCGATAGCGATTCACAAAATTTTCCATCCCTTGTTTTACCCTATGTGATCGCGGCCATACCCCCCCCGATCGCGTAGAACAAAATTTTCCAACAGCCTTATCTAACTCTTCCGGACACTGTACAAAACTCCAAATTACAATTAGTTTAACTTTCTGAAAACTAGACATTAAGGGCTACAACTCTCATTTTCGGACCATCTACAAATTCTTTATAAATTGTGAGGTACAAGCTTCCAAAGTCGGGTCAGTGCAGCAGAGATTTTACTCTATGTGATCACAGGAAGACTTATGCAATCACATAGCACATCTCTATTTTTCCAAATTTTCTCTATGCTAACGCGACCAGATCTATGCTAATGCATTGTACACCCCTGAAGCCAAAAACCAACAACTAGAAATGGTCCAAAACTACCCCGAAACTCACCTGAGCCTCTCGGGACCCCGTCCGAACATACCAACAAGTCTCAAAACATAATGAAGTTTCATCCAGACACTTATAGTTATTCAAAATTATTATTTTAAACCACTCTGACCGTTGACCAAGTCTATGTGGCAACTTAATGGCTGAACTGGAAAACGTACGTGTATTTCACACGTATAAAAAGCGTGAATATAAGTATTTAAACCAAAAATTATTAAAAAAGAAAAAAAGAAAAAGAAAATACAACAGAATAAATTTAAAAAGAAAGAAAGGGCATCACTCATCTACATTTTGCCCCTTCCACCCCATTTTTCTCTCTCCTTCTTCCCCTCATCCATTTTAGCCCCCTCCTCCAACACCTCTTTATCCACTAGTAATATCCCTCACCACCATAGATTTGAAACCACCGTCAAATTAGCAGTAATTTTTGTAGAATTGTTTTTCCCATATCCTTATTCCCCAACTTTTGAAGATGATCTTTTACAGAGAAAAAATAGAAATAGCGAAGAAGATCGCCGGCTAAACCTATTTCTGTTAAGTTTTCTGGTAGCAAAAATTTAAAAAGTTTTGGGTGATGATGGTCGTTTGGTTTGTTTCTGATAGAAAGTTCTTTTTGGTGGTTGATTGGTGGTGCTATGGTGAAGTGTTGGCTGTGAAGAAGCTTTCTCGGTGAAGAGTGATTAGAGACTGACTGTAGGTGTTGATGGTTACATGATTTTTAAGATCTGTGGTTAAAAATGATGAATTTATTCTCTTGATTGTATGTATTGTAAAATTGTTACTTGTGGGTTGTTTCGAAGGTTTTGGTAAAGGTTTCGGGAATGGCGGAGAATATAGATACGAGGAAGGTGGTGGAGGGAAAGGTGGAATGAAAAAGAAAAATTTAAAATACTAAAATAATGTAAAAATAAATTAATAATGATGTGTTATAGAAAATAACTAATAATATCTATAGGAAGATGGGAGGGAGAAGAGCAGGGTTGTGATCGCCATGCAGCTACCTTGCTAACTCCAATAGATCCGCGACGGACAAAATCAACACTCACTAGCACGTCCAGCAACCCCTGGATCTACACACAAGGTGCAGAAAGTAATGTGAGTACGCCAACTCAGTAAATAATAAAAGTAAATAAAGACTGAGCAGTAGTGACGAGCAATACAACATATACAATTCATATCATAAAATCTCAGTAGAATACATCAGTCCTTTTTAAATCAGGGTTTTGAATCAACTCAACTCATTTAAATCTAGATTCAGTAAAACTGTTTAAAACAACTTTCAACAATTTTCAAACAAAGTGATGAAACGGTGAGTAAAATGATGAAAACATAAACAGCCTCTCGGGCAAAACATCACTCGTGAACAGCTCTTCGGGAAAACATGAGTCATAAAAAACCCCTCGGGCAAACCTTACAGTTACTCATATACAGCCACTTAGGAATACCTCACAATCGCTCTTAAACAACCCTTCGGGCACAACATGAATCAAAAATAGCCCTTCGGGTAAAACATCATATCACTCACTCAAGGTACCCGCGCTCACTGGGGGTGTGCAGACTACGGAGGGGCTCCTACGATCCAAGCGCTATAACAAGCCACCTCGTGGAATAAATCAATCAAGCCCTCGGCCTCACATAATCCTAAATCAGTAACAACATGCTGCGACGCGCATCCCGATCCCATAATATCCTCATAGAAATAGGCCTTCAGCCTCACTCAGTCATAAGCCTCTCAATCCACTCGGGCTATCAATAAAAAAACAATGTGCTTAGCCTACAATAACATTTTATATACATCAAAATGGGGTGATAAAGACTGAGTTATGAAATCAGTAAATATAGCATGACTGAGTATAGATCTTCAATCAAAACATTGAGAGAATAATATAAAAAGGCCCATAAGGGTCCAAACAGCCCTGGCACAAGGCCCGAATATGGCATTTAGCCCAATTTATAGAAATGCTTTCTAAAACATATAAGTATCATATAGTTTTAGTCGAATACGCAACTTCATAGTTGTTGCGGGACGGACCAAGTCATAATCCCCAATGGTGCACGCTAACATTCCCGTCACATAGCATGTGAGCCACCTCAAAGTAGTAAAACGATGTGAAATCCGGGATTTCATACCCTCAAGACTAGATTTACAATCATTACTTACCTCAAAACAGTTAAATCCCTACTCCATGATTCTTTTGCCCCTAGACTCGGCCTCCAATCTGTGACGACCTGACCAGTCGTCTCGTGAGTTACCACTCCATTTTCCCCATTTCTGCTTCTTTATGCTTTGTTATCCGTGTTATGTAGTATCGGCTTGGTCGGATCGAATTCGGAATGATTTTGGTAGGGTTTGAGATACTTATTCTCTTTTGAGGAAGCTTGAGTTGGAAAGGTCAACCGGACATTAAATTCTATATTAGAGCACTCGGATGTGAATTCCGGTGGTTTAGTTAGCTTTGGGAGGTGATTTGGGACTTAGGAGTGCGATCAGAATGGGTTTTGGAGGTCTAGAGTAGATTTAGGCTTGAATTGGCGAAGTTGATATTTTGGCGATTTCCGGTTGGTAGACGAGATTTTGATATAGGGGTCGGAATAGAATTCTAAGAGTTGCAGTAGTTCCGTTGTGTCAGTTGGGATGTGTGTGCAAGATTTTAGGTCATTCGGATGTGGTTTGGATGGGGTTTTGATCAAAAGCGAAATTTGGAAGAGTTTAGAAAGTTTGGCTTGAATCCGATGTGTTTTAGGTGATTTGATATTGTTTGAGGTGTTTTTTTGATTGGAACAAGTTCAAATAAGGTATTAGGATATGTTTGTACTTTTGGTTGAGGTCTGGGGGCCTCGGGGTGATCTCAGATGGTTGACGGGAAGTTTGGATTGTGTTGCAGCTACTGAATTGCTGCTTCTGGTATTTTCGCACCTGCGGATTGGGGACCGCAGGTGCGGCGGGAGATCCATCGCAGAAGAGAAAAAAGGGTGAGGTGAGCAGAGACCGCAAAAGGGGTAAGGTGACTGCATCTGCGATGTCGCAGATGCGGAAGTGTGGTCGCAGATGCGATTTAGGCTGGATAAATGATTTTCGCAGAAGCGTAGGATTTAACCGCAAATGCGGTACCGTAGAAGCGGGTATTGTGCCGCAGATGAGAAAAGGTCTTGGCAGAACATATAAGCTATTTCATTTCGCGAATTTGAGGTATTTCACCATTTTGACCTCGGCTTGAGAGCTTTTTGGGCGATTTGAGAGAGGGATTTCAAGAGAACTTCATTGAGGTAAGGAATTTGGACCTAAAACTCGTTCCTATGCTATTATTTCATGGATTAGAGCTAGAAATTATTGAAATCAAAGGTTAAAATTTGGGAAACTAGGGCTTGGAAACTTAGGCCTTTAATTGTGGATTTGAAGGACCATTTGAGGTCGGATTTGAGAACTTTTGATATGTATGAACTCGTGGGGAAATAAAGAATCTATTGAAGTAAAAATTATTGAATTCCAAGACGTGGGACCGGAGGTCGGGTTTTGGTAATTTCGGGATTTGTGTTGTATTTTGATTATTTTTGCTTGGGCTTCGTTCCCTTAGCATATTTTGACATCCTCGTTCTGATTTTGGATAGATTCGACGCGAATGGAGGCTGATTCGAGGGGAAAAGGCATCACGAGTTAGAGATTTGACCGGTTCGAGATGGGTAATGATTGTAAATGATGTTCTGAGGGTTTGAAACCCCAGATTGCACATCGTAGTGCTATATTGAGGTGAGGCACACGCTTGATGACGAGCGTGGGGTCGTGCACTATTGGGGATTGTGACTTAGTCCGTCCCGATTGATGATTTTACCGTATATTTGACTGAAAACTATTTACTATCATTATTATTTGGGCTGATTGCCATATTTGGGCCTAGTGCCAACTATTTGAATCCTTTGGGGATTTTAATTGATATTTCCTCACTATTTTGACTTTATACTTGAACTCAGTCATGTTATTTTCCACTGTTTTACTTCTTAGCCATGTTTACTCAGTTTTAATATTTAAATGACATTTTAAATGATGTTTGGGCTGAGAAACACTGTTCTACTATTGTCCGAGGGGCTTGTGAGGATTTTTGACTGAGTAAGGCCGAGAGCCTATGTTGTGAGGAAACACTAATACTGATTTGAGGCTGAGGGCCTGAGATATGTACGCCATGAGGTGGCTTGATTGATATGGGGACGAGGGCCTAGTTTGATGGCATGAGATGACTTGTTATTGCGCTTGGGCCGTAAGGGGCCCCTCCAGGAGTCTGCACACCTCCAACGAGCACGGGTACCCATTATGATGTGAGATTGAGTCCGAGGGGCTGGTACTGTTCTGAGATGTTGCCCAAGGGGCAGATTTGTTGATATTGTGCCCGAGGGGCGAATCTTTATGTGTTTATTTTTCATAATTGCTTGTCAATTACCCGCTTAATTGTTGAAAAAGGCTTTTCCGGAAGTAAAATTTGATACAAAGGATTTTGCCTATCTTTCACTGAATCACTGATTTTAAATGGTTTTACTGCTTCATTATAGAATGCTTTGTGCTTTACGTAATTTCTTGCTTTCAGTTTTATTTACATTTGTTACTCACTGAGTTGGAATACTCATTTTACTCCCTATAGTCATGTGTGCAGATTCAAGCGTTGCTGATCCTGCCAGCGTGAGTTGAGAGCTCCCAGCGGACATTCGGAGTTCACGAGGTAGATGTTTGACGTCCGCAGACCCGTGTTTCTCCCTCTTTATCATTTCTATCTCATATCAGACTTTCGTACTAGTTGTAGACCTTTTAGACTTGTATTAGGTTTTATAGATGCTCATGACTAGTGACACCCCGGTTAGGGTTGTGTTGGGTTGTTCTTCCGCATATTCATGATGTTATCTGCTACTTTGAATTATCTATTCATGTTTAGACTGTTTCTAAATGCTAAATTGTTAATAATTGGAAAAAAATGGGAAGTGTCGGTTGGCCTTGTCTTCAAGTGAGGCGCCATCACGACCGGGTCCGAGTTTAGGGTCGTGACATAATCGCTCCGAATCTATTCACAACCATAACAATACCATCAATATAGGCTAATGGAATGAATTCCACAAGAAAAACTATCAAATTAGGCATAAATCCCGAACTATTCTCAAACCCGGCCGCAGGCCCACGTCTCGGAATCTGAAAAAAATTACAATACTAGAAAGCCCTTTCACTCACGAGTCTATCCATACCAAATTCATCAAGATCCGATATCAAATGGTCATTCAAATCCCCAAAATCATCTCTCCAATTCTCTTCAATTCCCCCCCCCCCTCTAATTTTTGCCCAAATTCCCAATTTAGATGATAAAAATCAAGATACAATCATGGAATTTAACCAGAAAATAAGTGAAGAACACTTACCCTAATTACTTCTCTGAAAATCCCTTAAAACATCGCCTCAATCCGAGCTCCATAGCTCCAAAAATGCAAAAATGGCCGAAACCCTCGAAATATAGTACTTTATTACCTGCTCAGGCATTTACCCTATGTTATCACGGACAAACTAATTCGATAGAGAAGTACAAAATTTTTCAGCCCTTCTTTTACCCTATGCAATCACGACCACTCCCCCGCGACCGCGTAGAACAAATTTTTCCAAGAGCCTTCTTCAACTCTTTCGGACAACCTCTAGTATAATAGTTATAACATTTTGTACAAAACTCCAAATTACAATTGGTTTAACTTTCTGAAAACTAGACATCAAGGGCTACAATTTTATTATTAGACCATTGCAAATTCCTTATAGATTGTGAGGTATAAGCTTCCAAAGTCGGGTCGGTGCAGCAGAGATTTTACTCTATGCGATGGCAGGAAGACTTACGCAATCGCATAGCACAGCTCCATTTTTCCAAATTTTCTCTATGCTAACGCGACCAGATCTATACTAACGCACTGTACACCCCTGAAGCCAAAACCAGCAACTAGAAATGGCCTAGAAATGGTCCGAAACTCACCCGAGCCCCTCGAAACCCTGTCCGAACATATCAACAAGTCTCAAAATATATCACGATCTTAGTGGAGGCCTCAAATCACATCAAACAATGCTAAAAACACGAATCATACCTCAATTCAAAATCAATGAACTTTGAAACTTTAAACTTCCACAACCGATACTGAAACCTATGAAATCACGTTCGATTGACCACAAATTTTGCACACAAGTCACATCTGACATTGCAGACATGCTCCAACTTCCAGAATTGAAATCCGACCCCGATATGAAAAGGTTCACTCTCGATCAAACTTTCCAAAATTCCCCCTTTCGCCATTTCAAGCCAAATTCTACTACAGACCTCCAAATCACAATCGGGTGCGCTCCTAGGTCCAAAATCACCAAACGGAGCTAACGGAACCATCAAAAATTCGATCCGAGGTCAAATACTAAAAATTCAAACTTGGTGAAACTTTTCAAATTTAAAGCTACTAGCTGAGAATCATTCTTCCAAATCAATTCCGAATAACTTGAAAACCAAAACTGACGATTCACATAAGTCATAATACATCATACAGAGCTACTCTTATCCTCAAATAACCGAGCGAAGTATAATTTCTCAAAACGATCGGTCGGGTCGTTATAACTTGCATATTCAACACAATACAAAAAGAAAATCAAAATGGATATTCAACTACAAGTTACTTCTTTATCATTGTAGATTCACATACATAATTTGTGTGTAAATATCTCATATTTTGGTTCTATTGTTTTGTATTTTGATAAAGTTCACAGAAATCTATATCTTTCTCTGTATATAAAGAATAACGTTACCATATATAATTGATATTGTGATTAAGCCAAGTGAAAAACTATTAAAAAGCCACTTGGCATTCTTAAAGTGAGTTTAAGGGGAGATTCTCAAATAAGAAAATAGAGCTTATATAGAATCTCATTTAATGAAAATCTTAGTTTTTTTTTAATTTGGTTTTGACTCTTATATGGCAATCTTCAATTCAATTTGTTATGATCTTTAATTGTTACATCTCCGATTAATTAGTTTGCTTTGTCCAGACAAATATGAAGAAAAGAAAAAGTAGGGATTTATTAATATAATTAAAAGCTATATCTATTTCCTATAAAGATGCAGATGTCATATAGAATACTATAATTATGGCAACAACAACAAAAAAGACAAATCCATTGAAATATTTATGGATATAAAAAAGCTATAGGAATTACTTTAACAAAAATGAAGACGAAATAAATAAAGCTATATAAACTATTTAAAAAAGAAAGAGTAAATTGCTCTTCCACATAGTGTATTTGATATGTCGAACTGTTTATGTGTTTGAAATATAGTAACTAAGAGAGTTTTATTTGTTTTCATGTTGTTTCTTTTATTCATAAAAAAATGAAGTATTACTATAAGAGCAAAAATACAAACAATAAATATATTGAAAGGAAGATTGATTATATTATAAGAAGAATAAAGGAAGATTGAAAGTAACGAATTAAAAATAATAATAAATATATTTATATTGGATAGTAGGTAATATATATATATATATATATATATATATATATATATATATATATATATATATATATATATATATATATATAAAATAAGACCATAGCTTAAAATGTGTTTGAAACCAAATGGTAATCTAATAAAAAGTCACATGGCGATTTTAGGACAAAACTAATAATTAAGACTTTGAAAAGGAAACATGATTAATGGGAAATAACTTAATGAAGTTATCGAAAGCATAATTATTAAAAGTAATTAAATGAATTTATCTAAAGCATTAAATAGTTTAAGTAATCTAAATAACACATTAAGAATATATATATATATATATTGAAGTATATTACTTTTAAATTGAGTTGAGAGAGAGAGAGAGATAAGAATATTTTGTAACGACCCGACCGGTCGTTTTGCTTTCTAAAATCCTGTTCCCCTAATAAGACTTTCCGTACATGTTGTTATTATTTTATGACTTGCGGGGATGATTAGTTTTGAGATTTGAAGGGGTTCTGGTTGAAATCGGAACACTTGGTTCCTTAAGGTTGGCTTAAAAGGTCAAGTTTGATTTCGATCAACATTTGAGTAAACGACCTCATAATTGGGATTTGATGGTTCCAATAGGTTCGTATGATGATTTCAGACTTGGGCGTATGTTCGGAGCGGGTTTTGGATGATCCAGGAGCGGCGCCTAATATCAAAAGTTGGCATTTTGAGAAAATTCCATAAGTTTGGATTGAAATGGATTATTACATTCTAGACATTCATTTGGGATTCCGAGCCTGGTAATAGCTCCGTAAGGTTATTCTGGATAGGAGCGCGTTCAGAAGTGGATTCGAAGGTCCGTAGGTTGTTTCGGAGTCATTTGGCGAAAGTTAGAAACTTGATGTTTTTAGAAAGTTTGACTGGGGGTGGTTTTTATATTAGGTTCCGATTCCAGTTTCGGAAGTTGGAGTAGGTCCGCAATGTCATTTAAGACTTGCATGCAAAGTTTGGCATCATTTCGAGTTGATTTGATAGGAATCGGACGCGGGGAAGTGTTTTAGATGTTTTTTGAGTTCATGAGTAAATTCATGCGTTTTGGCATCCAATTCGTGATTTTTGATGTTATTCCAGTGTTTTAATCGCGCGAGCAAGTTTATATGATGTTGCTAGACTTGTGTGGGTGATTGGTGTGGAGCCCCGAGGGCTCGGGTGAGTTTCAATCATTCGAAAGGGATGAAAAACACACCAGATTTCTGGTGTTTCTTGGCATTAGTTGCAGACGCAAATGCAAGAAATAGTTCGCAAATGCGACCCTCGCATTTGCGCGAAGAGCTTCGGAATTGTGAAGAGGCTTGATTGGGGCATTGTTCGCATTTGCGACACCTGAGCTGCATTTGCAACCTCAACAATAATCGCATTTGCGACCTTGCTTCGCATTTGCGACCTGAGCAACTGAAGCCAGGCTTCACATTTGTGAGTGTTTTGTCGCATTTGCGAACCTGGTATCGCAAAATGCGATATCAGAGGCTTGTGCCCAGCTCTTTTAATGCGGGACTTAGGCCATTTATTTCATTTCACTTCATCTCTTGGGCGATTTTTGGAGCTTTTGGAAGAGTGTTTTCACCTAACACTTTGAAGTAAGTAATTTCTACGCAACATGAGTTAAATACATAGATTATGGGTAGATTAATATGTAAAAATTTGTGAAAATCAAGGGTTTAGATGAAAACCTAATTTTTTGATAAAAATGAGATTTGACCACGCAATTAATTATGGAACTTAGTGAAAATTATATATTTATGTTCCTAAGGTTATGGGTAACAACTTTCTTCAAAAATTTCGGAATCCGGGCATGTGAGACCGGGGGTGAATTTTAGGAATCTTGCGATTTGGGTTGGGTAATCACTTTAATAGTGGGGATATGAATTTTTGAGCATAGATTGATTATTTTACGTAATGTTTAACTAGTTTCGAGTCGTTTGACATCAAAAATATGTGTACCTATTTGTGGCGAGGCAAGTCTCATTTCTAACCTTGTAAGAGGGAATTAACCACATAGGTGAATTAAATAAAATATGTGTACCTATTTGTGGGGGCAACATCTGTATGAGGTTACGAGAGTTCGTGCGTAGCTACTATTATGCTATTTTTTGGGTAGTTTAGGACCCGTATCATACTTTATTTGAAATATTTGCGCCCTTTCTTGCTAATTCAATTACTTAAGTCATCAGAACTTGATAAAGAAAGTGTAAAAGGTTAAATTCATTTACCTGAAAAGTTTAATGGAATTCTTGACTGTAAATGTGAACTTTGTGCTTCCTTTGAAAATAAATTGCTATTTGTGGATCGGACCGAATGCCTCGATAATAAATAGATGCATCTATGATTCGCGCCGTTCGACCCTCCAGCATTGCACAATTTAAATATTATGTTGGATCGGGTCGTACGACCGGCATAATTTGCGCACGATAATTATTTGAAACTCTCCATGATTGATGCTGCTTAAATGCCTTGAAATGTAAGCTTTTAAATGAAAAATTGAATTTGAAATTTATAATGGTGATAGAAGAACTCATCATTTCCTATTATTGAGCTTTCAGTATTATTCATGAAATCCATGCTTAGTGTAATACTTTGATTATATTATTTTTAGCCCATAGTAAGTGTCAAAGTCGACCCCTCGTCACTACTTTTTCGAGGTTAGACTGGATACTTACTGGGTACATGTTGCTTATGTACTCATACTACACTTATGTACTTAATTGTACATGATCTGGGGCAGGTGCATCTAGTTACTCGTCCGGCGCGCATAGTTGATCCCCACCTCGAGACTTTATGGTGAGATGCTTTCCGAGTCGTTATGCAGCTACTGGAGTCTGCCTTATGCTTTACTTTTCTGTCTATTTCATTTCAGACAGTAGGCTAGCATTCTTTTGTATATTCTACTAGATTTCTCACTCACTTGTGACACCAGGTATTGGCACACACACTAGCAGACTTATGATTTTGGGTTTGCTTACATGATTTTGATTAGTACTTATTGCTTCTGTTTATTTATGTTACACTTGCAAATTTTTAAATCTTTTTAACAAATAAGGAAATGTTACTGTCACACCTCGTGGTCACAGTTACTACCTAATAATTTATTTAAATGGGAAACCACTAGTTGATTAGTATTTTCTTGTCTAACAATGGTGTTGGGCACCATCATGGCCTATAATGGAATTGGGTCGTGACAACATGGTATTAGAGCATTAGGTTTATGTAGGTCTCACAAGTCATGGGTAGACCTAATAGAGTCTTGCGGATTAGTATGGAGACGTCTGTACTTATCATCGAGAGGCTATGAGGTGTTAGAAAACTACTCTTTATTCACCTCTATCGTGCAGTTGATGGTATACTAAATTCTCTCTCTTATTCTCTCACATATGGTGAGAAAACGCGCAACAGACATTTTGGACCTAGGAGGAGCTTCTCCCTCCGTCGCTAGAAGCCGAGGCAGAGGCCGGGGGAGGGCACCGACCCGAGGTAAGGGACAAGGATGTCCTAGAGTTGCCCTAATTTCACCACCAGCAGATCTAGTAGAGGATCCCATCATTGAGGAGCAGGACGAGGTGCCCACACCACATCCTGCCGTGGTAGTTTTCATGACAGCACCGGGCTTTTAGGAGGTCATAGGTCATATGCTGCGGTTCATGAATTCTATGACCCAGGCTGGTTTATTTCTAGTAGACCCAGCCATATCCCAGGTAGGAGGGGGAGCACAGACCCCTACTGCTCAGGCTACTAGGTATGCAGCAGTGTATTAGACTCTGGGTACACTACCTGCAGACGGGGCCCAGCCAGCTGTAGTGGTTGTACCTGATCCTAGATCAGCTATGGATTGTGAGCTGCAGAAGTTATTGGACAAATGGACTAGGATACACCCTCCTATATTTGGAGGTGAGTGACATAAGGATCCCCAGGACTTCATTGATCGGTGCAGGGACAAACTGCACAACATGAGGATATTGGAGTCTCATAGAGTGGATTTCACTACTTTATAGTTAGAGGGAAGGGCCCGCAGATGGTGGCAGTTTTATCTTCTTAGAAGGCTAGTGGGTTCTCTTCCCATGACTTGGAGCAGTTCACATAGCTTTTCTTGGATAGGTATATTTCATCCTCCAAGAGGGATGAGTTGCAGTATCAGTTTGAGCAGCTCGAGCAGGGTCAGATGTCAGTGACCGATTATGAGGAAAGATTTTCTTAGTTGTCTCGCCATGCACTTATTATACTTCCTACTGAAGCAGAGAGAGTGCAGAGGTTTGTTGGGGGGTTGCACTCCTGTATTAGGGCTAATATGGCCCGGGAAGTTAAGATGAGGACTTCTTATCAGTTGGTAGTGTAGATTTCTTGGAGTATTAAGGCCTACCGTAAGAGAGGTAGAGAGCAGATGTAGCAATACAAGAGGACCCATTTCTCTAGAGAGTTATGTATTAGGGCTAATATGGCCCGGGAAGTTAAGATGAGGACTTCTTGTCAGCTGGTAGTGGAGATTTCTTGGAGTATTAAGGCCTACCGTAAGAGAGGTAGAGAGCAGATGTAGCAATACAAGAGGACCCATTTCTCTAGAGAGTTTAGATGTGCCCCGACTAGGGGCAGAAGTTAGTTTGGGAGGGGTCAGCCTAGCAGGACCACATATTCAGCACCACCACCTCCTCAGGTTACTCCGGCGTGACCCTATTTCAGCGCCATACCAGAGAGTTCTTACCTCCCACCAGCCATCCAGGGTTCTTTCAGTGGGTACTCAATCCACTAGGGTTCTTCCAACTCCTATTTCAGTGCCATGCCGGAGAGTTCATACTACCCACCAGCTATCCAGGCTTCTTCCAGTGGGTCTTCCGGCCATCAGAGTCAGACTTCAGGGCAACAGATCACCACACAAAGGGGTTTTTTCGAGTGCGGAGATCTTAGTCACATGAGGAGGTTCTGCCCCAGGCTTCTAGGCAAGGCAGTGCAGCAGGGTGATCGCTGCCAACTCCGCACTACTACAAAGTAGGAAGAGAGGGTCGCAATAGCTTTTACCCGATATGAGGGTCGGGATCGAATTCCTCAGGGAGCTAGGAAGGGAGTTGAGTATCTATCTAGACTAAAGTCGTGTAATTGTTCCAAATGTCACTTCTAAACATCTTTTGATTTTTCCTTTAACAAACTAATATTATCGACTACTAATTAGAACTAAATTATGCTAATGAGAAAATTGCTAGATTTGTATCTAATGGGTAGAAAGGCACTAGGGTAGTGACTTTCACCTAGGTGGCTAATTGACGGATAAATTCTTCTAAGGTTCGATTGACAAGTTTGGGGAAATATGCTATAACCATTGCACAATTTTACCCACTCTCACACCTCCTGGTAGAGAGAGTAATTTTGCTCAATTGACTCTCTCGAGACCGAATGGGTATGCAAATTAGCTCAAGCAACTAGGGTTCGAGTCGGGTAATTACTCTCTCGAGGTTTAACCCTTTAATTGGGACTATCATTTCTCATGAGTCCATCCCAATTCCTTGTTGGGTCAATTTTAGAGACTTAGGCTCTCTTTCTCAAGAAGAGCCAAGTCAACTTAGCACAAACCAGTGTTTGCAACCACCAATTCATAGATTAAACCATAAAATTATCCCAAATAGCAAACACCCATAGTCAATCTAACCCTAGCTGGCATCACCCATCAATTACCCACATTAGGGTTGAGCCACAACCCTAGCTAATGGGTTTAGCTACTCATGCTTGAAGAAGAAAATAGAGAAATAGATGAAGAACAAGACATATTAATTAAAAGCTAAAGTAAATACAAAGATTCAATGATAAAAACTAAGTAAAAATGCCCAAAATGGCTACAGATGGCCTTCTCATGAGCCCAGCTCTGTTCAGAAAATAGTTGATGACCTAAAAATGGTAAAATGTTCTATTTATACTAGGCTGGAAAAACTAGACAAAAATACCCTTGCGGGGTTAGTGCGGGCCGCATAAAATGGACCGCAGTCGCACTAGGCTCTTGGACTTCAATTTTGGGCTCTCTAAACTTGGGTACCGCGGACCGCGTATAATGGACCGCGGTCGCGGAGGCAGCTGGCGTGGTCCGTACAATCATGACCGCGGACCGCATGGCTTGAACTTTGACATTTTCTATCTCTCTGAATCTCTCTTCCGTGGACCGCACAAAAGGTAGTGCGGCCGCGGAACCTTCACTGCGGACCGCACAATGTGTACTGTGGTCGCGTTGCCTGAAGCCTAGTTTTTGCCATTTCTCTGAATCACTCTTCTGCGGACCTCACAAAAAGGTAGTGCGGCCCGGAACCTTTACCGTGGACCGCGCGATGTGTATTGCGGCCACGTTTCCTGAAGCCTGATTTTGCCATCTCTCTGAATCACTTAGTGCGGCCGTATTCGACTTTGTGCGGTCCGCACTAGGCTTGTTTGCCCTCAGTTTACTTTGTCTTTGATACTTGAGCAGGTTTCACTCCTTTTGAGCCGATCTTTGACATTTCGTCATTTTGTCGATCAAACATGCAATCAAGCACAACTTATGAGCCTTTTAGGACTATTTTGTAACAATTTATAATCAAAGCATAAGCAAGAAAGAGCATGAAACACGTTAAATTCCCTAGTTATCATAGGGCCAGTAGCCCATGATTTCAGCACCGGCTCTCCGGCCACCCATAGGCAGAGGGCATGCTGGTAGGGGGCATCCTAGAGATGGAGGCCAGACAGGGGGAGGTCAGCCAACTATTACTCAGTCAGGTGGAGGCCAGTCAACTAGCGCTCCAACTATATTATATGTTTTTCCGGCCAGACCAGATGCATTGGCCTTAAATGCCATGATCACATGTATTATTTTCTTTAGTAGGGATGCTTCAGTATTATTTGATCCAAGGTCTATCTATTCATATGTATCATCTTTGTTTGCTCATTTCCTGGATATTCCTCGTGAGTCCTTGGGTACTCTTGTTTATGTGTCCACTTCTATGGGTGATTCTATAGTTGTGGATTGGATCTACTGATCCTATGTGGTCATATTTTTTGGTTACGAGACTAGAGCAGACCTTTTGTTGCTTGATATGACCAACTTTGAGGTCATCCTGGGCATGGATTGGTTATCCCCATATCACGTCATCCTCAATTTGCATGCCAAAACTATTACTTTAGCGATGCCAGAGTTGTCGAGATTAGAGTGGAAGGGTTCCTCCGTTAGTACAGTGAGTCGGGTCATCTTTTTTCTGAAGGCTCGACATATAGTCAAGAAGGATTGTTTGGCTTATCTAGCTTATGTTTGGGACACTACCATAGAGTCTCTGGCGATTGATTCAGTGTTAGTAGTCCAGGAATTTGCCGATGTGTTTCCTTTTGACCTTCCAGGCATGCCACTAGATCGTGATATTGATTTCTATATTGATTTGGCTCCAGGTACCCAGCCTATATCTATCCCACCATACTGTATGGCTCCGAAAGAGTTGAAAGAACAACTTGAGGAGTTGTTAGCGAAGGGGTTTGTCAGGCCAAGCGTATCACCTTGGGGTGCACCAGTGCTCTTTGTGAAGAAGAAAGATGGGACTATGCGGATGTGCATTGATTACCGCCAGCTGAACAAGGTTACCATCAAGAACAAGTACCCGTCGCCGCATATTGATGATTTGTTTGACCAGTTGCAGGGTGCTAGGGTGCTTTCTAAGATCTACTTGAGATTGGGGTACCATCAGTTGAAGATTCGGGTTCAGATGTTTTGAAGACTGCTTGTTGTACTAGATATGGCCATTATGAGTTTTTGGTTATGTCTTTCGGCTTGACTAATACCCCAACGACATTTATGGATTTGATTAATAGGGTGTTTAGGCCTTATATTGATTTTGTCATCATTGTCTTCATTGATGACATTTTGATCTACTCACGTAGCCTGGGGGAGCACGAACAACATTTGAGAGTGGTGCTTCAGACCTTAAGGGAACATAAGTTGTCTAAGTTCTCCAAGTATGAGTTTTGGCTAGAGCCTATGGCATTCTTGGGGCATGTTGTATCAGGCGAGGCTATTAAGGTGGATCCCAAGAAGATTGAGGTAGTTCAGAGTTGGCCTCATCCTACTTTGGTGAATGCAATCAGGAGTTTCTTGGGATTGACAGGTTATTATCGCCGGTTTGTGCAGGGTTTTTCATCCATTGCAGCACCTCTAGGGGTGGGCATCGGTCGGTTGAGTTTTGTTACAAATATTACCGGTTTAGCATATCGGTTATTGGTTTACAAATATGATAAACTGATAAACAAACCGATAAGATATTGGTTATCGGTTAATCGGTTAACGATCATTATCGGTTCGGTTATCGGTTTACCTGATAAGATAAAACAACTAAAATAGTTTTATAAACAGCTTTATATCAGTATAAAACTGTTTTGCAATATTTCTTGTACCGAGCTAAAACAATTTTATAAAGCAACTTTTTTGCAAACTAAAACAGTTTTATAAAACAGCTTATTTGTAATTGAGAAAGGTATAAAGACAAGCTGTTTTGCAACTAATAGTTCAACACTAAAATCTGCAACATAAAACAATAGAAAGAGTTAAATAGTAGTTCAAGAAGTGAGTTTAAATTCTTAAAGCTGATTCTACTTTCTCTTTGATTTCATTCTTAAATTTGATTTATCTTTAAATGAGGTACTTTATACTAATAATTTGATACCAACAAATAGGACAAAAACAAACGAAGAAAAAAAAGTAATAGAACAAAACATAACAGTCAGAGTAGAGAAAAAGACTGGAGATAAAAACTATGCAGAACTAAAATCAAACCTCAAGTCATTTTAGCGAAACAGATAATTGCATAAAATGGATAAATAAACAATTCCCAAAAAATTTCAATAGTGAATGTAATCAACACAATAGTGAAGTGAAACAACAAGCAAAAATAAACAATTCCCTCAAAAAATCAACACGAAGATTGAATCAAGGCAAAAGTAAATAGAGCATAACCTAATAGTGAAGTGAATCAATACAATAGAGAAGTGAATCAACAATCAAAAATAAATGATTCCTTCAAAATCAATACGAAGATTGAATCAACTGAAGATGAAGATGAAGGCAAGTAGGCAACCGAAGATGAAGATGAAACAACTAAAAACTTACACGAAGAATGAAGATGAAGCTAAATAATGCGGCTGAAGAGTGAAGTGAAGAGGGTGAAGTCTAAACTCTGAAGAATGCGGCTGACGGGCTGAGGCTGAGAAAGAATAGGGAAAGAATGAAGCCCTAGTATGTATATACTTAAGGGTAAAGTAAATTCGTTAATCCTTATTGCGTCATCGGTTAACCCAATAACAGAATTGCCAAACCGAGCCCGAACCGATAACCCAATAATGAAAAAATTCTAAACTGTTACCGAACCATTAACCCAATAACCCAATACCGATAATCCAATAAATAATTAACAGTTTGAGTTATCGATTTTACCCGATATATGCCCACCCCTTAGAACCTCTGACTTGATTAACCTAAAAGGGTGCTCCGTTCCATTGGTCCGATGATTGTAAGGCGAGCTTTCAGAAGCTCAAGATAGCTTTGACTACAACACCGGTTCTAGTGTTGCCTTCCTGTTCGACAATGTATTTGGTGTATAGTGACACTTCACACGTTGGCTTGGATTGTGTATTGATGTAGGAGGGGTGAGTTATTGCATATGATTTGTGGTAGCTGAAGATTCATGAGAAGAATTACCCTATGCACGACCTAGTGTTAGGCGCGATTGTTCGTGCTCATAAGATCTGTAGGCATTATCTTTATGGGGTGTCATGTGAGGTTTACACTGATCATTGCAGCGTAAAGCATTTGATCAAGCAAAGAGATCACAATTTGAGGTAGCATAGATGGCTTGAGTTACCGAAAGATTATGACATCACCATTCTTTATCATCTGTGCAAGGAAAATGTAGTCATGGATGCCTTAAGCAGAAAGGCAGAGAGTATGGGTAGCTTGGCATTCATTTCAACAAAGGAGAGGCCACTAGATTTGGACATTCATTCCTTAGCTAACAGACTTGTGAGGTTGAAAATTTCAGAGCTCAGTCGAGTTCTTGCATGTGTTGTTGCCCAGTCTTTACTATTGGAGAAGATCAAAGCGCGACAGTTTGATGATTCGCACTTGGCAGTTCTCATAGAGAAGGTACTAAAGGGTGGTGCCAAGGAGGTTTCTTTTGGTGAGAATGGTGTTCTGTGACTCCAGGGTCGTCTATGTGTTCCTAATGTCGATGGCTTGAGAGGAAAGATTCTAAAAGAGGCACACAGTTCTTGGTATTCCATTCATCCAGGTGCTACAAAGATGTATCATTACCTGAGGCAACATTATTGGTGGCGACGGATGAAGAAAGACATAGTTGAGTATGTAGCTAGGTGCCTAAATTTCTAGAAGGTTAAGTATGAGCACTAGAGGACAGGTGGCCTACTCCAGCAGATGACAATACCTGAGTCGAAATAGGAGCGCATTACTATAGACTTCATAGTTTGGTTTTCGCGGACCTAGTGGATGTTTAATGTGGTTTGGGTCATTGTCAACAAGTTGACTAAGTCGGCACACTTCATTTTGGTCGTGACTACATATACTTCAGAGAGGTTGTCCCAGATTTATATTCAGGAGATAGTTCGGTTGTATGGTGTGCCTGTTTCCATCATATTAGATAGAGGCCCTCAATTTACCTCACATTTCTGGGGAGCCGTACAGAGTGAGTTGAGGACCAGTGTAGAGCTCAACACAACATTTCATCTACATACCGATGGGCAGTTGGAGCGGACAACTCAGATCTTAGAGGACATGCGCAGGGTATCTGTGATTGACTTTGGAGGGTAATGGGATCGATTCTTACACTTGGCCGAGTTTTCTTACAACAACAGTTATTAGTCCAGCATCGAGATGGCTCTATTTGAGGCTTTATATGGTCGACGATGTCGTTCTCCCATCGGGTGGTTTGAGCCCAGCGAGGCTAAGTTATATGGCACTAATTTGGTGAAAGATGCCTTGGAAAAGGTAAAGTTGATCCAGGAGCGACTTCACACAACACAGTCCAGACAGAAGAACTACGCAGATCAAGAGGCGCGTGATGTATCATTATGGTAGGTGAGAAGGTTCTCTTGAAAGTCTTGCCAATTAAGGGCATTATGAGATTCAGAAAGAAAGGCAAGCTTAGCCCAAGGTTTATAGGCCCATTTGAGATGTTGAGGCGAGTTGGGGAGGTTACTTATGAGCTTGCTTTTGCCTCCCAGCCTATCAGGGGTTCATCTAGTTTTTCACGTGTCTATGCTCCGGAGGTATCACACCAACTTGTCGCATGTGTTAGACTTCAGCACTATTCATCTAGATGGGAGCTTGGGTTATGAGGAGAAGCCAATAACAATTGTTGCTAGATAGGATCGCCAGTTGAGATCCAAGAGGATTTTCACGGTAAAGGTTCAATGTAGGGGCCAACCAGTCAAGGAGGTGACCTAGGAGTCCGAGGAGGACATGCGGAACAGATATCCACACTTATTCAGCAATTCAGGTATGAATCTAAACCCGTTTGAGGACGAACATTTGTTTAAAAGGTGGAGAATGTAACAACCCGGTCGGTCATTTTGCTTTATAGAACCTCGTTCCCCTAAATAAGACTTCCCGTAGATGTTGTTACTATTTTATAACTTGTGGGGATGGTTAGTTTGGGATTTGGAGGGATTGGGGTTGAAATCGGAACACTTGGTTCCTTAAGGTTGGCTTAAAATGCCAAGTTTGAATTCAGTCAATATTTTGAGTAAACGACCTCGGAATCTAGATTTAACGGTTCAAATAGGTTCGTATGATGATTTCGAACTTGGGCATATGTTCGGAGCGGGTTTTGGATGACCCAGGAGCGTTTCAGCGCCTAATAGTAAAAGTTGGCATTTTGAGCAAATTCCATATGTTTGGGTTGAAATAGATTATTACATTCTAGATGTCCGTTTGAGATTCCTAGCCTCGAAATAGCTCCGTATGATGATTCTGGACTTAGGAGCGCGTCCGAAAGTGGATTCGGAGGTCCGTAGGTCATTTCGGAGTCATTTGGCAAAATTTAGAAACTTGAAGTTTTTGAAAAGTTTGACCGAGGGTGAACTTTTTGATATCGGGTTCAGATTCTAGTTTCGGAAGTTGGATTAGGTCCATAATTTCATTTAAGACTTGCACATAAAGTTTGGCGTCATTTCCAGTTGATTTCATAGGAATCGAACGCGTGAAAGTGTTTTAGAAGTTTTTAGAGTTTATTCGTAAATTCATGCGTTTTTGCATCCAATTCGTGCTTTTTGATGTTATTCCAGTGTTCTGATCGTGCGAGCAAGTTTGTGTGATGTTGCTAGACTTGTGTGGGTGATTGGTGTGGACGTCCGAGGGCTCGGGTGAGTTTCGAACGTTCGAAAGGGATGAAAAACATACCAGATTTATGATGTTTCTTGGCATTAGTTGCATGTCTCACAAATGCGAGAAATAGTTTGCAAATGCAAACCTCGCATTTGCGAGAAGAACTTCGTAATTGCCAAAAAGCTTGACTAGGGCATTGTTCACATTTGCGACACTTGAGCTGCATTTGCGACCACAACAATGATCACATTTGCGACCCCTACTTTATCTTTGCGACCTGAGCAGCTGAAGCCAGGCTTCGCATTTACGTGTGTTTTGTCGCATTTGCGAACCTTGTGTCGCAAATGCGACATCAGAGGCCTGTGCCCAGCTCTTTTAATGCGGGACTTAGACTATTTATTTCATTTCACTTCATCTCTTGGGCGATTTTTAGAACTTTTGGAAGAGGGTTTTCACCTAGCACTTTGACGTATGTAATTTCTACACAACATGAGTTAAATACATAGATTATGAGATTAACATATAAAAATTAGTGAAAATCAAGGGTTTAGATGAAAACATAGGTTTTTGATAAAAATGAGATTTGACCACGAAATTGGTTATGGAGCTTAGTAAAAATCATATATTTATGTTTCTAAGATTATGAGTAACAACTTTCTCCAAAAATATCTGGAATCCGGGCATTTGGGCCATGGAATAAATTTTAGGAATCTTGCGATCTGGGTTGGGTAATCACTTTAATAGTGTGGATATGAACTTTTGAGCATAGATTGATTAATTTACATAATGTTTGACTAGTTTTGAGTTGTTTGGCATCAAAATTGGAGGTTTGAGCGCATTCTTGAATTGGGAAGTAGGCCTTTAGACGAGGTAAGTCTCCTTTCTAACCTTGTAAAAGGGAATTAACCCCATAGGTGAATTAAATAAAATGTGTGTACCTATTTGTGGGGGCTATGTACGTACGAGGTGATGAGAGTCTATACATAGCTACTATTATGCTATTGTCCGGGTAGTTTAGGACCCGTATCATTCTTTACTTGAAATGTTTGCGCCCTTACTCGCTAATTCAATTACTTAAGTCGTCAGAACTTGATAAAGAAAGTTTAAAAGGTTAAATTCATTTACTTGAAAGATTTAATGGAATGCTCGACTGTAAATGTGAACTTTGTGCATCCTCTAAGAATAAATTACTATTCGTGGATCGGGCCGAACGCCTCGGTAGTAAATAGATGCATCTATGGTTTGCGTCGTTTGATCCTCCGGCAGTGCACAATTTAAATATTATGTTGGATCGGGCCGTACGACCTCGTCATAATTTTTGCATGATAATTATTTGGAATTCTCCATGATTGATACTGCTTAAATGTCTTGAAATGTAAACTGTTAAATGATAAAAACTGAATTTGAAATTTATAATTGTGAAAGAAGAACTTACCATTTCCTATTATTGAGCTTTCAGTATTATTCATGAAATCTATGCTTAGTATAACACTTTGATTTTATTATTTTTAGCCCATAGTAAGTGTCAAAGTCGACCTCTCGTCACTGCTTTTTCGAGGTTAAACTGGATACTTACTGGGTACATGTTACTTATGTACTCATACTACACTTCTGTACTTAATTGTACAGGATCTGAGGCAGGTGCATCTAGTTTCCCGTCCGGCGCGCATAGTTGATCCCCACCTCAAGACTTCACGGTGAGCCATTTTCCGAGCTTTTCTGCAGCAGCTAGAGTCTCCCTTATGTTTTACTTTTCTGTCTATTTCCTTTCGGACAATTGGCTAGCATTCTTTTGTATATTCTACTAGATTGCCCACACACTTGGGACACTAGGTCTTGACACACGCACTAGTAGACTTATGATTTTGGGTTTGCTTACATGATTTCTGTTAGTACTTATTGCTTCGGTTTATTTATGTTACACTTGCAAATTTCTAAATCTTTTTAACAAATAAGGAAATGTTACTACCTAATAATTTATTTAAACGGGAAATCACTAATTGATCAGTGTTGACTTGCCCAACAACGGTGTTGGGCGCCATCACGACCTATAATGGAATTAGGTCGTGACATATTTGAATTGAGTTTTTTTTTGGAAAGATAAAAGTATATTCCTTTTAAATTTTGGCTCTAATTTCTAAGATCTAAAATAAAGATATTTATAAAATTAATTAGACACATAAAAGTAAATGACAAAAATTTAAAATAAAATTAAAACTCAATGTCCTATATTGAAAATAAACGAGGACATAAATTTAAACTTGTAATAACGCCATATGCGTTAAGCTATATGTTTAAGATTTATGTATAATTTTTTATGTGTAATACCAATAATAATGATGATAGTTTATATTCTTCTATCTATTTATTCTTATCCAACAAAAACTTATCCAAGCTTTTGAATTGAAAAAGAAAACTTCAAAGACGAAAAACTTCCTTGAGATTTTGGTAAAGTCTAAAGTATGTCACGGTCCAAAATTTATTAAAGGTCGTGATGGCACTTAACACTACTGTCAGGCAAGCCAACGATAAATAATTAACTTGATTACTCATTTTAGTATTTTGAAATCATAATTTTTCCTTCAATTAAATAATAAGAAATAAAATTACATAGTGAATGATAGTATTTTCCCCAAATACACTATTGAACATCTCATAAGTACCCCCAGAACCCAGTGTCATAAGTGCATGAGCATCAACTAGGAAGATAAAATAAAATACAATATTGTCCAGAATACAAATTAGACAGGAAAAATATAAATAACACTGAAGGAGACTCTGCTAGCTGCGGGTCGTAATATGGAATGCAGCTCACCTAATTCCCCGCATTAACACCAAAAGGCTCATAAGTTGTGCTTGATTGCATGTTTGATCAATAAAGTGACAAGATGTCAAAGATCAGCTCAAAAGGAGTGAAACTTGCACAAGTACCAAAGACAAGACAAACTCAGGAAAAAACAGGCCTAATGCGGCCGCACTACACTTTGTGCGGTTCGCACTAGGGAGATTCAGAGAGCTGGTATTTCAGGCATTAAGGCAGTGCGAACCTTATTTGCTACTTCATCCATGAAATTTCCTTTCCGTCTTGCATCTAATGTTGCTAATCACACTTAAAATATATGGAAGGTGATTTTTGCATGTGATTCTTTGAGAGAAAGAACATTATTTATTTGGTTTTTCAATTTTTATATATGTTTGACTAGTTTTGGTAATTCTATGACTAATGGCTAGAGGTTGGTAAGTTGAAACTTATTTGGAACATTTGTGTACGTTTCCCTATAAAATACCTAATTTGACGGAGAGACCATTGGTTCCCATACCCTATGATTCGGACGATAAACACGCACGTGTCCAGAATGTGATTTGGAGGTCCGTGGTAGAATTAGGCTTGAATTGGCAAAAGTTAGAATTTTGGCGATTTGGCAGGTAGTGGAAATTTTGATATCGGGGTCGGATTGGATTTCTTGAAGTTAGAGTAGATTCATGGTGTCGTTTCTGATTTGTGTGCAAAATTTGAGATTATTTGGACGTGGTTTGGTAGGTTTCGACATCGTTTGTGGAATTCGAAAGTTTAGAAGTTCTTAGGCTTGAATCCGAGTGTAATTTGGCGTTGTGATATTGTTTTTAGTGATTCAAAGGTTCAACTAAGTTCTTACGATGTTATATGATCTATTGGTATGTTTGTTTGTGGTCCCGATGGCCTCGGAGTGATTTCGGGTGGTTATCGGAGTGTTTGGAGTTGGAAAAATACAGCTGAAGCTGGTGTTTCCGCACTAGCTGTCACAACCCTAAACCCGGACCCAGTCGTGATGGCGCCTCTCATGAAGACAAGGCCAACCGACACTACCCATTTCCAATTATTAACAGTTAAACCATAAGAAATAAATCTAAAGCATGATAAGATAACTCAAAGTTAACAGATAATAGCATAATTTGTGAAATACAACCCAGCATAGCCCGATACCGGGGTGTCACTAGTCATGAGCATCTAACAAGACGGAATACTCCGAATCAAACTACAGAGTTTAATACATAAAACCAAGAACATAAAGAAGTAAGATAGGGAAGAGCTCCGGGCTGCGAACGCCAACAGCTACCGAGAGACTCCTCGGATCCGCCTGAGCCGGAATGATCAGCACTTGGGAGCGGGACCAGATACGCCTGAATCTACACACAGGGTGCAGGAAGTAAAGTGAGTACTCCAACTCAGTGAGTAATAATCATAAATAAAGGCTAAAAGCAAGAAATCACGTAAGGCACAACAACATGCTATAATGAAGCAGAAAAATCATTAAAACAATAAACCAGTGAAAGATAGGTAAAAATCCCTTAACTCAAATTTAACTTCATGAAAAGCTCTTTTCAACAATTAAACATGGTAATTGACAGGAAATTAAGAAAAGATAAGCACATAAAGGTTCGCCCCCGGGCACCGTATCAACAAATCTGCCCCTCGGGCAACATCTCAGAATAATACCTGCCCCTCGGGCAACAACTCAGAACAATACCAGCCCCTCGGGCAATCACATAGAACAATACCAGCTCCTCGGGATCAATCTCACATCAAAATGGGTACTCGCACTCACTGGGGGTATGCAGACTCATGGAGGGGCCCCTTACGGCCCAAGCACAATATCAAGCAATCTCGTGACATCATCACTAGGCCCTCAGCCTCATATAAATCAAGCCACCTTGTGGCGTACATATCTCAGACCCTCGGCCTCATAATCAGTATCAAATGTTTCCTCATAACATAGGCCCTCGACCTTACTCAGTCAAAATCCTCACAAGCCACTCGGGCAATAGTACAACATGATTCTCAGCCAAAAAATATCATTTAAAAGATCATGTAAGTGTTAAAACAGAGTAAAATGACTGAGTACAAAAGCAGTGAAATATAACATGACTGAGTTCAAGTATATAGTCAAAACAATGAGGAAATACCAGTAAAAATCCCCGAAGGGTTCAAATAATTGGCACAAGGCCAAAATATGGCATTCAGCCCAAATCATGATGATAGCAAATAGATTTCAGTCAAATACGCGGTAAAATAGTCATCCGGGATGGACTAAGTCACAAGTCCTAACAGTGCACGACCCTACGCTTGTCATCAAGCATGTGCGTCACCTCAATATAGCACAACAATGTGCAAGTCCGGGGTTTCATACCCTCAGAACATCATTTACAATCATTACTCACCTCGAACTAGTCAAATCTCTAGCTCGCGATGCCTTTGCCCCTCGAATCAGCCTCCACTCACGTCGAATCTATCCAAAATCAGAACGAAAATATCAAAATATGCTAAGGGAACGAAGACCAAGCAAAAATAATTAATTTACAACATAAATTCCGAAATTACCAAAACCCGACCCCCAGGCCCACGTCTCAGAATTCAATAATTTTTATATCAATAGGTTCCTTATCTCCCCACGAGTTCATACATATCAAAAGTTCTGAAATCCGACCTTAAATGGTCCTTCAAATCCTCAATCAAAGGTCTAAGTTCTCAAGCCCTAGTTCTTAAATTTTTGGATTAATTTCCATGATTATTTAGGTGGAATTCACATTAGAATCGAGTGATTCCCCTTGAATCCCTCTTCAATCCCCTTCAAAAAGCTACAAAAACGACCAACAATGGAAGAAATAAACCCCAAAATAGTAGATAAGACGAGTATTTAAACATTCTGCCCAGGCCTGAAATCCTTCTTCGCGAACGCGGTCAAAGCCTTGCGTTCGCGAAGCATAAATCACCTTTGACCAAAATTCCTCTTTCGCGATCGCGTCATGCCACTCGCAAACGCGATGGTTCCTCAAACTGACTCTTCGCGAACGCGCTCCCTCACCTGCGAACGTGATGAACAAAACACCTCAAACCCAGCTGGCCAATTTCCTCTACGCGAACACGGAGCTTACCTCGTGAACACGAAGGCCAAAATCTCTACCTTCTCCATCTTACCCTTCGTGATCGTGGCTCCCCTCTCGCGAAGGCGAAGGTCAATTGTCTGCAACACTAAGCAGCAAATTTTTGCAATTCCAAACTTCATGAAATGGTCTGATTGACCACCCGAAACTCACCTGAGACCCTCGGGACCTCAACCAAACATGCCAACATATCCTATAACCTCATTCAAACTTGTGCCAACCTTCGGAATGCTCACACCAACATCAAAACATCAAATTCCCATCGGATTCAAGCCTAAGAATTCTAAAATCTTCTAAATTACGCTTTTGATCAAAAAAACAACCAAACCACATCCGAATGACCTGAAATTTTGCACACACATCCAAAATAACACAACGGAGCTACTGCAAAGTCTCAGAATTCCATTCCAACCCTTATATCAAAATATCGCCTACCAACCGGAAATCGCCAAAATATCAACTTCGCGAATTCAAGCCTAAATCTACTCTGAACCTCCAAAACTCATTCAGATCGCACTCCTAAGTCCCAAATCACCTCCCGAAGATATCTGAACCATCGAAACTCACATCTGAGCTCTCTAACACACAAGTCAACATCCAGTTGACTTTTCCAACTTAACCTTTCTCAAAAGAGACTAAGTGTCTCAAACCTTACCAAAATTATTCCGGATTCGATCAGACAAACTCGATATCACATAACACGGATAAACAAAGCATAAAGAAATAGAAATAGGGGAAACAGAGCGATAACTCATGAGACAACTAGACGGGTCGTCACATCGGCGTTGTGGGAACCGCAGGTGAGAGGTCGCAGAAGCAGATTGTAAGGCGCATATATGTAGTTGGATCGGAGGTGTGGTTTGGTCCCCGCATTTGCGATGACCGCAGATGTGGTCAGGTGATCGCAGGAGCGGAGCCATCCTTTTAATGAATTTCCGCATAAGCGGAGCCCTTTTCGCAAATGCGGTTCCGCAGGTGCGGAACTAAAACTGCAGGTGCAGTTTTAGCTGGGCAGAAAATCCCAGCCCAAGGTTTTGTTCTCCATTCAATTTTGGACTTGAGGAACTCGGGAGAGAGGAGATTTTTCGAAGGATTTCAAGGGAGATCTTTAGGGTAAGTAATTTTAACCCATAATGATATAAATTTTGTGAATTCATGGCTTTATTCATCATCTAATTAGGAATTTGAGCTAGTAATTTGGGGATTTAGGGCGTGAGAATTAGAGAGTGGATTATGGGCATTTGAGTGACCAAATGAGATTGGATTTTAATAAATTTAGTATAGTTAGACTCGTTAGTGAATGGGCTTTTGGGTTTTATGACTTTTGATAGATTTCGAGACGTGGGCCCAGGGGCCGGGTTTGAGCCACTTTCGGATTTTGGCTATAATTTGGTATTTTCTTGTGTAATTGGTTTCTTTAGCCTATATTGACCGTATTGTGTTAATTGTGGCTAGATTCGGGATATTTGGAGGCCGATTTGAGAGGCAAGGGCATCGTGGAGTAGGATATTTGCTTGGTTTGAGGTAAGTAATGCTTTCATACTTGGTTCTGAGGATTCAAAACCCCGAACTACGTGTTATGTGATTAGTGGTGAGGTGATGCACATGCCAAGTGACGGGCGTGCGGGCGTGCACCATGAGAATTGTGGCATAGGTGACTCCATGGCACTATTTAGTGAATCTATCCTATTGATATTCATGTTTTCACCATGTGATAAAGTAGTTGAGTTGTAAATCATGCTAGGTATCATGTTTAGGCTTGTGTCGGTATTGTTTGGACCCTTAGCGACCGTTTCTTGCTGTCATCTCGCTAGTTTCCATCTAATATTCCATACTCAGTTATGATCATGCATTTTTATACCATATCTCAGTCTCAGTTATTTATTGATTTATCATATCATTGTTCCGGGTTGTTTCATGACATTGTGAGCCCGTGGTGAGACTGGAGAAGTTAGTGACTGAGTGAGGCCGAGAGCCTGGTTATGAGTGACAGTTATGGGATCGGGCTGCATGCCACATCGGTTATATTGATGATTTTATAGCGCTTGGGCTGCAGTATCCCCCCGGAGTCTGTAACACACCCCCAGTGAGCGCAGTTGATATTATTGAGGGATGGATCTTCCCTGGGCATGGATCATGTCTGAAGTATTGATTCCTGGAGATGGATCTTCTCCATAGGTTTGGATTGACCTTCCTCGGTGCTGAGTGATTGTTCACAATGATGTGTATATATATTCCGGGATGGATCTTTCCTGGGCTGTATGAGCCATATATAGTACCGAGTGGTTGAGCATTTGAGAGTGTGAGCACATGAGGTTGATAGCATGGTACATTCCATACAGCATATGCATTGGCATGTAGAGGTAGCAGAGATATATTCTTTACACTGTTCGTATCTGTTTTACTTTGCTGTTTTGAACTGCCTATTAAAATGAAAGCATGCCTACGATTCTGCACATTTATATCTGTTCTTATCTATATCGGTTGAGTTCGTCACTACCTTTCAGTCCAAAGTTTGGGCTTGTTACTTACTGAGTTGGTGTACTCACGTTATCCCCTGCACCTCGTGTGCAAATCCAGGCGATATCGATCATAGAAGAGGTTACTAATCGAGGTTATAGAGTTCAGAGATAATCGAGGTAGATGCATGGCATTCGCGGGCCTTGAGTCTCCTTTCCTTATCCTTGTTGTATTTTTAGTTTATATCTTTAGACACTATTATAGACTGCATTTTCTGATCTAGATGCTCATGTACTCAGTGACACCCTAGTTTTGGGCTGAATTGTATCACTTTGGGAATTCCTTATGTTTTAAACAGTTTCCTTTAATTGTTAAATACTTCCATTAATATTTTCAAACTTACTGTTATTGGTGTTGGATTGCTGAGTTGAGGCTGGCCTAGTTACACAATAGGCACCATCACGATGACTGTTTTTGGGCCGTGACAACCCTTTTTCAATTACTTTACCAAGTTTCAATATGTTTTAAAAAATTAAATTAACACGTAGGTTGCAAACATCGCAAGTATAACATGATTTGGGTCCTAGACTACCCGTACGTTAAGCACTATAGTAACTACGCACAGACTCGCGTCACTCAGTGCGTTTGTAGCCCCTTCCCCCACAAATAGAAGCACAAATTAAATGAATTCACCTATGGGGTTAATTCCCTCTTACAAGGTTAAAAAGGAGACTTACCTCGCTCTGAAATTTCATAACCGGCTCCCAATCTCTTCCAACAACTCAAACTGATGCCCAACGCTCCAAAACTAGTCAATAAATGTGCAAACCCATAAATATATACTCATTATAATCCAATTTATAACAATTCCAACTCCGCTCAAAAAGTTGGTAAAAATCACCTTCGGGCCCACGTTCCCGGATTCCAATTTTTTTTAAAGATAACCATTACTCATAACCCGACGAACTCAAATATATAGTTTATTCTCAATTCCATGCCTAAATTTGTGGTCAAAACCCAAAAGTACCAATTTCTAGGTTTTTCTTCAAAACCCCAAATTTCTACAAATTTTTATGTCTAAATCCATATATAAACCTTGTATTTAACTCACAACTAGTAGAAATCACTTACCTCTTAATGATGACGGAATCCTTCTAAAAAATGCTCACAAAAATCACCAAAGTCCAAGTGGGAAATGAGGGAAATGAGCTACGTCTCGGAATAAAAAGCCCTTGGCTCCAGTCGCAGATGTCACATTTGCGATGGGGGTACGCCAATGCGACCTTTGCAAATGTAGACAAAGCATCACAATTGCGACCCCTAACAGACCAGGCCTTCATTGCAAATGCGATACAGAGTTCGCAAATGCGAACTCTTCAAGCTTCACAAAAGCGACCATATTATCACAAATGCGATCATTCCCCAAAAGCCCAGGATCACAAATGCGGTAGTCGCATTTGCGACCAAAACATTGCAATTGCGATTATACCAGAACCAGCACTCCAAATTATTAACAAAATACTCTGAAGCTAATCCAAAACTCACCCGAGCCCCCGAGGCTCAAAAGCAAACACCCACACATCTAAAAACATAACGCAAACTTGCTCGAGGCCTTAAATCACATCAAAAACGTCGAATTCATGAATCGCACCACAATTCAAGCTTAATAAAATTTAGAACTTCAAACTTCTACATTCGATGCCGAAACCTATCAAATCACGTCTGATTGACCTCAAATTTTGCACACAAGACACATTCGACATTACGGACATGCTCCAACTTTTTGTGACCCAGATATCAAAAAGTCCACTCCCAGTCAAACTTCTCAAAAACCTTCAAATTTATAACTTTCGCCAAATGACCCCAAAATGACCTACGGACCTCCAAATCCACATCCGGACAACTCCCAATACCAGAATCACCATACGGAGCTATTCCCAGACTTAGAATCCCAAATGGACATCAATAACATTGTAATATACCTCAACCCATATTTATGAAATTCTTCCAAAATGCCAACTTCCACAATAGGTGCCGAAACGCTCCCGGGTCATCCAAAACCATATCCGGACATACGCCCAAGTCCAAAATCATCATACAAACTTGTTGGAACCTTCAAATCCCGATTCTGAGTTCGTTTACTATAAATTACACTTTAGGCAATTCTTCCAACTTAAAGCTTTTGAAATGAGAATTTTCTTTCCAAATCAACTCCGAACATCCCAAAATTCAATTCCGACCATGCGTACAAGTCATAATACCTGAAGTGAAGCTGCTTATGGCCTCAAACTGCCGATCGATGTGCTAGAGCTCAAAGTGACCGGTTGGGTCGTTACATTCTCTCCCACTTAAATATACGTTCGTCCTCGATTGTGCTAAGAACTGCTCTGGAGTTGTATGAAATCACTGTTTAACACCTCGTGCACCTACCTGTGCTACCACATCTCAGTTGAGCACATTAGCTCAAGCCAATCTGAAGATCATTTCCTTTATTTGGGCAAATAAGCCTTAGAGCCAACATCCAACCTCCGAAATTCTCTACTAGGCATGTTTCCAACATACGAACATCGTATCAATCACTACACGATGTACCAATACATGATTGTATACTCTTACTAAATTCACACCATGCACCACATAATTCACATGACCATAATAACATCCTCTGACAACAATAGCTGAAATCCTATAAATCTAATGCCCACAACAAACCTCATGGCGTGTATAAGTCCTGTTTCAACTCTCGCAACACTGCCATGACAAAAGAGATGTGTAAAGACTCATAACCACTTGCCGAATCACAATTCCTGGAGTCTCTCCTCCCGACAAGAACCATTACCTCATTTTGGACTGTACAACAATATTTACTCTTTAATATACCTTATATAAATCTGATCGCACTGATCCTAGGTCCAATAATCTCGTCTCGCCTAGTACAAGCTGCTCAGGCAATAAGCCACCTCAGACACTACAAAAGCCTCATATGATGCCATAATGTGCTAACAAGATACAACTCAAATGCGATATATAAGGAAAACGAACCCTGGAACGAATTACCCAACCCACGTAACTAATTAAACGACCGAAAAGGTGTTATGAACCTTCCCATAAAAATGAGAAACAAAACACACAGGGATAGATATGGGAAATTATACTCAACATCACACTGTTGCGGCGTGCAACTCGATCCAATCATGATACCCGTGGCAGCGTGCCACCCAGTCCGCATAACATACCCTTGACGGCGTGCCACCCTATCCACAAAAAATAATCTATAAGGAAATACTTATCGAGCTAGAATGCTCATTCCTGCGAAATACCCGAATGTTGACCACAAGCACACCAAGTGCATATTACCATCCTTGGAAAGACAGATAGCGCCATATGCGACAAAACTCGAGCACGAATGAGGTGAGATATATGATACACATCTCGAGAGACATCCTGCTCATATAACACCACAAACTACATTAAATCTCAATATGAGTGAAAATAATCAAACCGCCTTACAACCCACACGGCTCAGTAGAGTATTACATGAAATAGCCGACAATGAAATAACATCCAATGTCCAAATACTCCTCCATGTGGAGTGATATGTTGAATGGATACATCCATGCTGGTATAAAGTACACATCCACATTTGGACTCACCAACGGACCTCAAGCCGATTCTGATCATACCGCACTGGGCTAATAACCTTTTAAGGATCTACATTAACCCTGTTTCCCATGACACACAAGAACAACCGTCAATCTGGAACAAGTATCCACAGTTTGCAACCAAATGAATAGAGCGCCCTCCAGGCCTAAACTCTCACATTAGCGATAGTACCATAATCTCCATACGCGGTTTCAATCTTCAATCGGTCAAGTGACTATATGTCACACTTATACCATTTCCTCGTGGGATACGCTCTCACGACTTTCCGCACCAGGTAACAAGTCTGTACATCCATACCACTAGTCATACTAATGTTGTAACGCAAATTAGCACACCAAACCTCTTACACAGGACACTGATCTCAGGTGACGCTAAAGACAATATCATCTTACTCCAACCATTTGAATCCTTTTCTGCTCATCCAAGCTTGTGACATCCTTGTCAACATCGAACCGCAACATTGATCCTCAACTTCCAATTCGCATGCTACCCACTGCACCTAATCATGCCAATACGCAAGAGTACAAGAATTTCATCATAACTCTTGAACCACTAATAGGGTACACACCTCATCATATATAAACCTTTCACTTAACTCATTTCAAGAGAACCATTGCAACACGTGACTGAATTCTCATAACTGCAGAAAAATACAAACCTCAAGTAGTGGTCTAAACAACCATAATTCTATCGGGATCCATCTACACATAAAGGCCATAATACTCGAATGCCTCCAATAAGATCAATTACGGTAGGCGTCAAGCCTCGCACGTATCACCACAAATCACATGTATAACTTATCGCGTTGAAGGAACTGATCGTTGCCACCATCATGCCAATTCAACCATTGCTAACAGATCCGACTTCTTCTAATTTATTATGGACTTGGCCTAGGAATAATAATAGCTCCATTCAAAGCATAACAAACCCAGAATCCACACTCGTCCTGAGTGACCTTATTTCACGGGACCACATTGTCTCAAAACCCACGAACCATCTCATACCCTTATTGTGCACATATTCGCATCTTCAACTGGTACACCTATTCTGATGATTCCTCTATGAATCCAAAGTTATATTTCTCCCATTCCTCTAATTCCACACCGCAAACCGAAGATAACATAGAACACTTCAAGCCCCTTTTCATAATCTACTACAAAAGCTCGATACTTAACCATACTACGGACTTGAAATCCTTAGGCACCGTACTTTAACTTTTGAATCTATTAGGACCATTGTTGAGAGTCACCCATTCGGCATAGTCCCGAATATAATCAAACTCCAAGGAACTGCTAGCACATAAACACTCTCTCAAGAAAGCACCCGGCTGGATCACTTTCCTTGTACTTCATATCTACACGAAGCATAAACTTTGAGTCTCCCCAAAGCCTGAACATAAATCGATAAGGCCAATTATAGAACACATTCCCCAAATACTTTGCTCATATTACTATTGATGTTCTCTTTCCTTAGTCGTACTAATCCACCAATATGCCAATAACCAGAAACCTCACAAGCTGACAACCAAGCGATCCAATCGTAGGTGGTGAGGGTCTTCCACTTAGGTTGAAGCTACCATTATATAACGTTGGAACCCACCAAGATTCCTTATCCCCCTTTGACATGATCTTGCATAAGCAACCCGGCCAAATTCCTCGAAATCTTCTCGTTAAATGTTTTATGAACACTCTGAATCACTAGCCACATTCACATATTCGATCCATTACTGAATATCCAGTAGAATTCTTCGTAGAAGCTTCGTCAATACCACGCAACCGCTAACCTGTTCACAGGAGATAACCCACCTGTGGAAATTCCATGTCGACATCATCCAACGATACTGCACTAGGTACAATTACTATGAAATCAGTAAACCATCCTGAGCCCGTGCTCATGCACTAGCTGTACAAGTACGTCCACTCCCAATTGACATCACTACAAGTGCAACAATACATTCCAACCTGAAGTCATGTTGTACCCTTTTTCATATCAAGCAGCCCCTTCCGTCGTATCCAACCTTCCTCCATATAACGGCCAATATTCCAAATCAAGTCCGTAGATCCAGTCACTGTCCACCATGAATCCCGAATCACCCTAAACTTTCCTCAAGGTATATAGCTATCCAACCACATAACCCATATGCTACTCTGCCACTCTCCCACTTTGGTCAAACCCTCTCCTTTAAGCGACTACTCGACTTCTGCTTCTCACACTTGGCCTTCTAGAAGCTTAACCACCGCAAGACACCTACCACATGTCCTTCCTCATCCTTCACTTCCCAGTTGTTGCCTTAAATCAAAAATCCATCTCTGTAGCACCTGGATCAATAGATCGCTACTAACTTTAAACCTCCCCGAAGATCATCTTTCTCGAGCCATCAACACTAGGTACACTGATTCGATTCTAAACAGCTGCACACCACGATTTCTGACAACTGCTTCCCCGATACCATTTCACAATACCCCGCCTTGAAGGCGAATTAAATAAAGCCATAACACCGGCGAACTTAGCACATTCAACAAGGACAACGACACCATATCACAGATGAAAATTCCACAACGCTGGAAAATACCAAGTCTCGTTACTCCATCAACCCAAATCTGGACATTCTTAGTCTGATTACCTTTCCTGCACCGGAAATAAAATACTAAATCTCTAAATCATGCACTAAGAAAATCTCCTTTTAGATTATTCACTGCACCGACATTTAGGCAAGCATCCAACCATAACATCAATATTGTGCGATCATAACTCATGAACATTATAGCAATATATGCATAGTCTCCAAACTCTAAGAAATACAGCTACTGAGCTGAAATGACATAACATCCTTCCGCAAGGCGACAACATTAGCCCAATCAAATAAGAAGGGAGAAACATCCTACACTACGTCTATAGTTCCATTACTATTCCTCGATTCCCAATATATAACAATTGCTTCATGTCGCATAAGATTGAATATGTCACGACCCAAAATCCTTTAAAGGTCGTGATGGCACCAGACACCGCTGTCGGGCAAGCCAACAATAAATACTTAATTTAATTCTTATTTTAGTATTTTGAAATCCTAATTTTCTTCAATTTAAATAGTAAACGATGGAATTTACAGAGTAAATCATAAAGTTTTAACCATTTCAATACTGAACAACCCGTAATCACCCCAAAATTCGGTGTCACAAGTGCATGAGCATCAACTAGGAAGATAAACCAAAATACAACATCTATCTGGAATACAATTAGATAGGAAAGATAAAAATAACTTTGAAGGAGACTCTGCTGACTGCGGATTGTAACATGGAATGCAGCTCACCTTACTCCACACTTTAGCCGCGCCTCTGCGCCCCTAAGCCACTAAACATATATGCCTACACAATAAAATGTGCAGCAAGTGTAGTATGATTACGTAAACAATGCGTACCTAGTAAGTATCCAGTCTAAAATCCAAGAAGTAGTGACGAGGGGTCGACTCCGACACTTACTATGGGCTATAAATAAAATGCCAATGATATAATTTAAACATGGATTATATAGAACGGCTGTAAGCTCAATATTATGAAGTAAGTAAGTAATTATTTTATAATTAAGAAATCTCCAAATTTATTTTTCATCATTTAACAATTTATCTCAGACCAATGAGGCTATATCATTTATTAGGAATTCTGAAGCAATCAATTCAATCATGCGCAAATCATGCCGAGGTCGTACGGACCGATCCAACATATAAATATAAATTGTGCGCTACCGAGGGTCGAACGACACAAACCATAGATGTAGCTATTTAACCTGCCAAGGCATTTGTCCTACTCCACAAAAAGATAAACACATTCAAACAACCAAATCGAGTATTTAGGGGCAATTATTCAAGGAAATGCCAATTCTCATTTAACAGTCAAGAAAATGAATTTTGTCCTTTTAAAATTTCCTTTACCAAGTTCAATGTGATTTAAGCAATCAAATTAACAAGAAGGTTGCAAACATCACAAGTATAGCATGATTTGGGTCCTAGACTACCTGCACTTAATCATAATAGTAGCTACGCACGGACTCTCATCACCTTGTGCATACGTAGTCCCCACAAATAGAATCACATATTGAATTATTTCACTTATGGGGTTAATTCCCTTTTACAAGGTTAGAAAGTAGACTTACCTCGCTCCGAGATTTCCATAATCGGCTCCCAAGCCCTTCCGACAACTCAAATCGATTCCCAACACTCCAAAACTAGTCAATAATTGAGCAATTCCATAAATATATACTCAAATACTCATTATAATCCTATTCACAACAATTTCCAACTTCGTTCGAAAAGTCGATAAAAATCACCCCTGGCATACGTGCCCGAATTCCGATAATTTTTGAAGATAAACTTTACCCATAACACCACAAACTCAAATATATAATTTATTCCAAATTCCATATCCAATTTCATATTCAAAATCCAAAAATACTAATTTCTAGGTTTTCTACCAAAAATCCCATCTTCTACAAATTTTCGTGCTTGAATCCATATAAAAACCATGTATTTAACTTACCTTGGCATATATGGTGAAAACCCCCACTTGAAGCTCTCCAAAAATTGCCCAACCAAGAGAGAATGGAAGAAAAAGGGCCAAAATCCTCGTTTTTAAAATATCCCTTCAGCCCAACAGCTTCTCACACCTGCGGTCACTTGACTGCTTCTACGGTTCCGCAGGTACAACTAATATTCTGCTTCTGCGAAGATGCTCCCAGTTGCTTGCTTCCGCTTCTGCGCCTTCCCTTCCGCAGGTGCGGTCTCGCTTCTGTGGCGGGACAATCGCATCTGCGGTCTCACCACTGCCTAATCAAAATCGCATATGCGCCCCTCTTGGCCACTTTTGCGGCTCCGCACCTGCGGTCTAAGCCTCGCAGGTGCGGTTACACAAGAAGGCAGCTGCTCCAGCACTTCTTCCAAGTCCAAACTCAATTCGTTTACCATCCGGAATCCACCCTAGGCCCTCGGGACCACAACCAATTATATCAACACATCCCAAAACACATTACGAACTTAGTCCAGCCTTAAAATCACATCAAATAACATAGAAATCACGAATCGCTACCCGATTCAAGCTTAATGAACTTTAGAACTTTAAACTTCCATATTCGATATCGTAACTATCAAATTATGTCTGATTGACCTCAAATTTTTCACATAAGTCACATTAGACATTACGGACCTACTCAAACTTTCGAAATCTAATTTCGACCCCGATATTAAAAAGTCCACTCCCGGTCAAACTTCTCAAAACCTTCTAATTTCTAATTTTTGCCAAATAACCCCAAAAGGACCTACGAACCTCTAAATCCACTTAAGGACACGCTCACAATGCCAGAATCACCATATGGAGCTATTCTCTGACTCAGAATCCCAAACGGACCTTGATAACATTGAAATGCACTTCAACCCAGATTTATGAAATTCTTCCAAAATGCTAACTTCCACAATAGGCGCTAAAACGCTCCTGGGTCATCCAAAACCCGATCTGAACATATGACCAAGTCCGAAGTCATCATACAAACCTACTGGAACCTTCATATCCCGATTTTGAGGTCGTTTACTCAAAAATCCAACTTTAGTTAATTCTTCCAACTTAAGCTTTCAAAATGAGAATTTTCTTTCCGAATCAACTCTGAACTTCCCGAAATTCAATTTCGGCCATGCGTACAAGTCATAATACCTGAAGTGAAGCTGCTTATGGACTCAAACTGCCGAACAATGTACTAGGACTCAAAACGACAGGTCGGGTCGTTACATTCTCTCCCACTTAAACATACGTTCATCCTCAAACGTGCTAAGAATTGTTCTGGAGTTGTCCAAAATCACTGTTAACACCTCGTGCACCTAGCTGTTTACCACAACCTCGTTGAGCACATTAGATCGAGCCAGTATGAAAATCCTCCCTTTTATTTAGTCACATAAGCCTTAGAGCCAAATTCCAACATCTGAAATTATCTACTAGGCATGTTTCCAACATATGAACTTTGTATCAATCACTACACGATGCACCAATACGTGATTGTATACTCTTACAGAATCCACATCATGCATCGCATTTTTCACATGACCACAATAACATCCTTTGAGAATAGTAGGCAAAATCCCACAAATTTGATGCTCACAACACACGTCATGATGCATACAAGTCCCTTTTCTAACTTTTGAAATATTTTCACGATGGAAGAGATGTGTAGGAATTCATAACCAACTGCCGAGTCAACAAATCATTGAGTTTCTCCTCTTGACAAGAACCATTACCTCATTTTGGAATGAATATCGATATTTACTTTTTAATGTGCCTTATATAAATTTGATCGCACTGATCCCAGGTCCAATAATCTCGTCTCACCTAGTACAAGTTGTTCGGGCAATAAGCCACCTCAGACACTGCCCAAAAATCTCATATGATGCCCCAATGCCAACGAGCTACAAATTCAAATGTGATACATAAAGAAACAAACTCTTGAAAGAACTACTCAACCTACGTAACTAATTGGTGTCACACCTCCTTTTTCCGTACCCGAGAGGGTACAAGGGAGTTTTTTCCAATTAAAGGACAATCGAAACGGGATTTGTTTATTTATTTCAGAGTCGCCACTTGGGAGATTTAGGGTGTCCCAAGTCACCAATTTTAATCCCGAATCGAGGAAAAGAATGACTCCATATTACAGTCTGCGCACCAGAAATCCGGATAAGGAATTCTGTTAACCCGGGAGAAGGTGTTAGGCATTCCCGAGTTCCGTGGTTCTAGCACGGTCGCTCAACTGTCATATTTGGCTTGATTATCTGATTTAATACAAATATGAACTTATGTGCAAATTTTAACTTTTTACCGCTTTCATAATTATTATTATTATTTTTTACAAGGAATTGCAACGTTGTGAAAATGTATCTCGAACCGCGTTACAATCAATGTACCCGTGGTCGTCGACACACTTTGACTCCGTTGAGATTTGGATTTGGGTCACATCAATGTGCACCCGAGTTTAAGAAAATTAAATTATTAAAGGCGCGCCTAAAGCGACTAGCGTATCATCTACTTTGGGTAGGGCCGTGGAATTTTGCTAAACGGTCCATCCCGAAATCTAAGCAATATAAAGCAAATATTTACTGAGGGCCCCGCAATTTTGTATTTTTATTTGGCGAGGCTCATCTCATTCTTATTTTTAAAGATAAACCTATAGTGACTACATTTCTTCTATTAAGTTTGTCTCTAAAAATAAAAGAAAATTTCTCAATTAATTACATGCTGAAAAAAAATAACTTATTAGTTATTAGTTTACGGCTAATGTGAATGGAAAATTGCGATCGAGTTTGTACAAAGAAAAATTGCTTTCATTCTATATTCTATTATTCAATAATACTGGAACATGAGATTGACACACCATAATATCAAAAACAAATTAACTAGTATTTGATTAATTTAAACTAAAATTATTAGATGAAGAAGTTATACATATGCAAGCCCATTACTCATTAATTAATCGACTACATTTTTATACAAAGAAAGGAAAATTATATTCAAACACAAATCTAAACAGGAGGGATTCAACAGGAACAAAGCTTGATTAATATTTCATTTCGCTTCAAACCGAGAGTGTACAAATGTGTACCTGGAAATGACAGTACAAGAAGAAGAAGATCAGCAAAGTAGTATGTAACACAGCAACATACAGCAGCAGAAAGCCCAACACAGTAGCTTCAACACCTCAGTCCAGAAATCTCAGCAACACGGAGAAAACTAGTAAAAATGGAAAAGACAAATAGTGCGGAAATCTCTCTTTATTTTTTTCTTTCTAGATTTGAACTCTCTATGGTGTTCTTCCGGTCTCAATATTTCAGAAAATTTGTTTCTATCTTTTTTACTCTCTCAAAAATGAATTCTGTCATTGTATATTCTGTGTATCCAGATGGTATATCGGGTGTATACTTCTCACTCCGCCCCCTCTTTTTTTCTTCTCTCTATCTAGTTTTTCCTCTTTTTTTTCCACCCCTTCTTCCTAAATTTTCTCTTCTATTTATAGCAAAATTTTCGAAATTTTCAGATTTGTTTTTTTATTATTTTATTATTTTTTTAATTAAAAGAAATCCCACTTACAAATTGCTTTTATTTTTTTAGAAAAAGAAATCCCACCTTTATTTACTTTTATTTTTAAAATTCCAACTTTAATTACTTTATCTTATTTAAAATCCCACTTTTTATTTTTTTAAAAGAGAATCTCACTTTATTTAACTTTTCTTTAAAAAAACAAACCACTATCTTTTCTTTTTCTTTCAAAAATGCTACTTTCAATTACTTTAAATTTTTTAAATTTTCAGATACCTTTATATTTATTTTTTAATTCCAACCTTCTTTTACTTTTAAATTTTTTAAAAATTTCCACAAAACTTTTTATTTTTTTAAATTTTCTACATTCTTTTACTTTTTTTTTATAAAAAGAGAGAATTTCACCTATTTTTACTTTTATATTTTTTTTTATTCAATACTTCCCTTTTTCTTATTTTTTTTTAAAATCATTCCCGAAATTATTATTTTTTTTAAAAAAATAAAAATAAAAATAAAAATAAAATAAAATATTTTCGGATTTTTTATATATAAAAAAAAACAAAAAATAAAACTATTAATAGTGATAATTCACCTTTTATTTTTTATTTTTTTGGTTTTGTTTTGTGTTGGACAAAAATGAAGAAGGGGTGTTGGGTTAATGGAGCGGACCGGGTCGACCCGGTTTGAAGTGGACCGGGTCATGGGGAAAGTTGGGCAATTATTTGGGCCTGTGGTTTGAAATTGAAGAAGTGGCCCAATCCGATTTTTCTTTGTATTTTTGTTCTCTTTTCTTCTTTTATTTTTCTAAAACTAAATTATAAAAGTACTTAAATTATTATTAAGAACTAAATTAAGTTATAAAAGCGCAAATTAACTTCCAATAACAATTAACGCACAATTAAGTAATAATTAAGCATAAAATTATTCATTTGGACATTAAATGCTAAAAATGCAAAAGATGCCTATTTTTGTAATTTTTAATTTTTGTAAACAAATTTAATTACTAACAATTGTAGAATTAAATCCTACATGCAAAATGCGACATATTTTGTATTTTTTATTAATTTAACAAATAAACATGCATAGACAAACATACAAATAGTTACACAAAATATCACAAAAATTGCACACCAAGAAAAATTATTTTATTTTTGAATTTTTTGGGAGTAATTCTCATATAGGGCAAAAATCACGTGCTTACAGCTGCCCCTCTTTGCCCGAAGACACGAAGGGTTTTCGTGCAAAGATAAAGCGAGCGATTTTTGCCCATCCGAGTACTCCGTGTGAAGCATTTTTTTTTTTTTTGAAAAAGAGTTGACCGAACCTTTGCTTAAAAGGTTTCCTACATATCCTGGGCTAAACAGGAATCAGGTCAATGTAGTTCGGGAAGTTTTGGTAGCTGGGACTACCGTGAGACTGCAATGTTACTGCTGTTGCATGCTGTTATCACTGCTTACCGATCTCCTTGTTACACCGTGTTTAAAAGAAAACAAGAAGCTAGGCTAGACTAAAATTTGTTCTTGTTGCCTTGCTTTCTTGTCGGCTTGTGTTTCCTCCGGTGCTTTTCTTCAGATGCTTTTCTTCCTTTTGACACATGCACTTGAGTTTGTGCTGGGACCTCTTGTTGCATCCTTTTGCTTCCCGGTGCTGGGGATTTTTATTGTTTCCTGCTGGGGATTCCTGTTGTAACCCTCTGTTTTATTGTCCTCTGACTTGATCTAAACTTGTCCGTTCTTTTACGAAAACAGCCTTTCGACAACTGAAAGATACTCTAAGGCTATTTCGGCAAGAACGGTTTAAGACGCGGCCGAAGCTGGCTTGGCTTATTTTGACAAAAGACGGTATTCACCTGACCGCTAACTCTTTGTTTTTTTTTTAAATTAACAATAAAAACCTGGTATTGCAAACACGGCCCTTCAACGCCTCGGGGACGAAGATTTATAGGGCTGTGTGGGTCAACTAGACCAAAAATCCTAAACATGATCCAAAAGGTGGCTGTTTATGCAAAGTCAGCCTTCTGGCGTCCCTTTCGGGAACATTCGGCTATTTATGACAACACAACATCACCTGACTTATTTATGACTCTTTTTATCGTTTTTCGAATTTAGAAAAGTCAATATTGCAAACACGGCCTTTCCTTGTCTCAGGGACGAGGATTTTTAAGGCTGTGTGGGTCAACTGGACCAAATCTTAAAAATGACCCGAAGGTGGCTGTTTATGCAAAGTCAGCCTTCCGGCGTCCCTTTCGGGAACATTCGGCTATGTTTTGACAAAACAGCGTCACCCGACTTCTTTATGACAAAAATCAAAATTTGACATATTATTATTATTATTTTATTATTATTATTATTTATTTGTTTTTGGCTTTTTAGCAAAAGGTGGGGTTGGACCCGAAGAGGGTTGCCTACGTATCTCACATCCGGTGAGAATCAAACCCGCGTAGTTCGGGCAGGTCATGAATAAGTAAATGAACTAACATTTTTTTTAATTGGAATTTGTGAAAGAACTGCTTCAAAAGAAGAAAGGAAGTATTTTTTTGGTTGATTTTCTTTTTGAAAGAAAGACTTGTAAGAATTCCTTTTCTTTTGATTTGAACTTTGAGAATTGCAAAAGTAAAAGGAAGATATTTTTTGTCTGAATTTTCATTTGTTTTCTCTTATTCTAAAGAAGAAAGAAAATATTTTTTTGGAATTTTACCTCTAATAAAAGAAATACTTCTAAAAAAATATTTTTTGAATTTTGAATTTTCTTTTCAATTTTGAAAGAAGAATCAAAATATTTTCGGTTTTTTTTAAAACGAAAATATTTTTATTTTCATTTTTATATATATATTTTTTTATATTTTTTTTTAAAAAATAAAACAATTAATAAGACTTTCTAAATAAATCAATAATGGAAAATAAAGATATATATATATATATATATATATATATATATATATATATATATATATATATATATATCTATTTTTTGCAAGACATATCTTTTTGGAATTTTACTTTAAATTTTCTTGGTAAGACAAATACTCTTTGCAACAAATAAAGATATATATATATTTTGGAAGTAAAGAAAAATACTTTTTGGATTATATATATATATATATATATATATATATAACAAATAATAAAACCACGTTCAATGCACGACTCGATTTATTTTTATTTTTTGGCATTTTTATAAACAAATAAAAAACTATTTTAAAAATAAGACTCTTTTTCATTTTCATTTTCATGACAAACTATTTTTTTCTATTTTTTTTTGAAAAACAAACAGAACAACGACTTTTTTTTTCTTCTATTTTTCTTTTGCTTTTAATAAAACAGACTAATAAGACATTTTTTCATTTTCTCAAAATTTCGGCAGAGTTTTGACAGTATTTGGGTATTGGTTTTTTTCAAAAATAAACAATCAATTCTCTAACCGCTATTTCTTTTTTTTTTTTCAATTTCAAAATATTATTCCTGATATTCACAAGTCAGTCAACACACAAGTCCGAATCAAATAAATGTGCAAGTAGTAGCAAGTAAGATGCATCAGGATGGTCATTTTCATTTTTTGGTACACCTGTCCTAGACAGACTCAACCCCTGTGTTGAGCCTCCAAAGTCAAATGCACGTGATGCAAACAAACGTTCCTACTAGGGATCCGGCATGAAGCTGAGTTATTCTAGGTTCATAACCTGGGTATTTGTTCTAGACTGTGTACCCGAGCGGACAACTCGAGTCGAGGAGGGGGCTACGTACCGGGGACCCGCGAGATCGTCCGGCTTTGTAACTTGTCCGGCCTCTTTCTTATTTCAGGTATTGACACTAACAGAATAGGGAGTCTCGACCAGCGAGCTTCTCCCCGGAGGTAAGAAGAGAAGGGTTTCGGCACAGTTTATATACAGTTCAGATAATATCAAAGCGGTAAAAGACAACATTTAGCACGTTATGCAAAAACATGTAATAAAGATCAGATAATAAAGCCAAATATAACAATTATTCTAAGCTCGAATTCTTGAACCCTGAACCAGTGGTTCTGGGTTTCAAATCTTTTGATTAGAATACGTGGGTCGTTTGATTTTCGAGTTTGTAGGTCATCTTCAAACCTTTGAAACCCAGTTTGTTTTAATATGAAAATTGAAAGAAAATGTTTATTATTGTTTATCTTTCATTCCGGGGAGCTGTCGCACCTCCTTTTTCCATACCCCGCGAGGGTACAAGGGAGTTTTTTCCAATTAAAGGACAATCGAAACGGGATTTATTTATTTATTTCAGAGTCGCCACTTGGGAGATTTAGGGTGTCCCAAGTCACCAATTTAATCCCGAATCGAGGAAAAGAATGACTCTATATTACAGTCTGCGTACCAGAAATCTGGATAAGGAATTCTGTTAACCCGGGAGAAGGTGTTAGGCATTCCCGAGTTCCGTGATTCTAGCACGGTCGCTCAACTGTCATATTCGGCTTGATTATCTGATTTTATACAAATGTGAACTTATGTGCAAATTTTATCTTTTTACCGCTTTCATAATTATTATTTTACGAGAATTGCAACGTCGTGAAAACATATCTCGAACCACGTTACATCAATGCACCCGTGGTTATTGACATATCTCGACTCGATTGAGATTTGGATTTGGGTCACATAAATGTGCACCCGAGTTAAGGAAAATAAATTATTAAAGGCGCGCCTAAAGCAACTAGCGTATAGTCATTTTGGGAAGACCGTAAAATCCGCTAAACGGCCTATCCCAAATTCTAAGTATTTTAATATATACATTTAGAGGGCCCCGCAGCTTTTGCATTTTTGTTTGTCGAGGCTCGTCTCATCCATTATTTTTTAAAAAAAAATTGCAACGTCATGGAAGTGCATCTCAGACCATGTCACAATCAATGTACCCGTGATTAGAGACACATTTCGATTCCGTTGAGATTTGGATTTGGGTCACATAAATGTGTACCCGAGTTTAAAGAGATAACGTTATTAAATACGCGCCTAAAGTGACTAGCGTATCATTATTTTAGGAAGGCCGTGGAATTTTGCTAAACGGTCCATCCCGAAGTCTAAGCAATTTTAAAGCAAATATTTACTGAGGGCCCCGCGATTTTTGTATTTTTCGGCGAGGCTCATCTCATTTTTATTTTTAAGGATAAACCTACAGTGACTACATTTTTTCTATTAAGTTTGTCTCTAAAACAAAAGAAAATACCTCAATTAATTACATGCTGAAAAGATGTAACTTATTAGTTATTAGTTTACGGTTAATGCGAATGGAAAATTGCGATCGAGTTTGTTCAAAGAAAAACTGCTTTCATTCTATATTCTTTTATTCAATAATACTAGAACATGAGATTGACACACCATAATATCAAAACAGATTAACTATTTTTCGATTAATTTAAACTAACATTATTATATGAAGAAGTTATACATATGTAACCTTATTACTCATTAATCAATCAACTACATTTTTATACAAAGAGAGGAAAATTAATATTCAAACACAAATCTAAACAGGAGGAATTCAACAGAAACAAAGCCTGATTAATATTTCATTTTTTCGCTTCAAGCCAAGAGTGTACAAATGTGTACCTGGAAATGGCAGTACAAGAAGAAAAGAAGTAGGAGAGTAGTATGTAACACAGCAACATACAGCAGCAAAAAGCCCAACACAGTAGCTTCAACACCTCAGTCCAGAAATCCCAGCAACACGGAGAAAACTAGTAAAAATGGAGAAGACAAATAGGGCAGGAAGGTTCTGACTATTTCAGATCTTAAGCGAGGCAATGAAACAGTAACTATTCTTTTCAACTTCAAAACTCTCCAAAATGAATTCTGTCCCTGTATATTCAGTGTATCCAGAATGTATATCGGGTGTATACTTCTCACTCCGCCCCCTCTTTTTTTCTTCTCTCTATCTAGTTTTTCCTCTCTTTTTTTCCACCCTTCTTCCTAAATTTTCTCTTCTATTTATAGCAAAATTTTCGAAATTTTCAGATTTGTTTTTTATTATTTTATTATTTTTTTAATTAAAAGAAATCCCACTTACAAATTGCTTTTATTTTTTTAGAAAAAGAAATCCCACCTTTATTTACTTTTATTTTTAAAATTCCAACTTTAATTACTTTATCTTATTTAAAATCCCACTTTTTATTTTTTTAAAAGAGAATCTCACTTTATTTAACTTTTCTTTAAAAAACAAACCACTATCTTTTCTTTTTCTTTCAAAAATGCTACTTTCAATTACTTTAAATTTTTTAAATTTTCAGATACCTTTATATTTATTTTTTAATTCCAACCTTCTTTTACTTTTAAATTTTTTAAAAATTTCCACAAAACTTTTTATTTTTTTAAATTTTCTACATTCTTTTACTTTTTTTTAAAAAAAGAGAGAATTTCACCTATTTTTACTTTTATATTTTTTTTTATTCAATACTTCCCTTTTTCTTATTTTTTTTTTAAAATCATTCCCGAAATTATTATATGTTTTTTTAAAAAAAATAAAAATAAAAATAAAAATAAAAAAAAATATTTTCGGATTTTTTATATATAAAAAAAACAAAAAATAAAACTATTAATAGTGATAATTCACCTTTTATTTTTTATTTTTTTGGTTTTGTTTTGTGTTGGACAAAAATGAAGAAGGGGTGTTGGGTTAATGGAGCGGACCGGGTCGACCCGGTTTGAAGTGGACCGGGTCATGGGGAAAGTTGGGCAATTATTTGGGCCTGTGGTTTGAAATTGAAGAAGTGGCCCAATCCGATTTTTCTTTGTATTTTTGTTCTCTTTTCTTCTTTTATTTTTCTAAAACTAAATTATAAAAGTACTTAAATTATTATTAAGAACTAAATTAAGTTATAAAAGCGCAAATTAACTTCCAATAACAATTAACGCACAATTAAGTAATAATTAAGCATAAAATTATTCATTTGGACATTAAATGCTAAAAATGCAAAAGATGCCTATTTTTGTAATTTTTAATTTTTGTAAACAAATTTAATTACTAACAATTGTAGAATTAAATCCTACATGCAAAATGCGACATATTTTGTATTTTTTATTAATTTAACAAATAAACATGCATAGACAAACATACAAATAGTTACACAAAATATCACAAAAATTGCACACCAAGAAAAATTATTTTATTTTTGAATTTTTTGGGAGTAATTCTCATATAGGGCAAAAATCACGTGCTTACAGCTGCCCCTCTTTGCCCGAAGACACGAAGGGTTTTCGTGCAAAGATAAAGCGAGCGATTTTTGCCCATCCGAGTACTCCGTGTGAAGCATTTTTTTGAAAAAGATTTGACCGAACCTTTGCTTCAAAGGTTTCCTACATATCCTGGGCTAAACAGGAATCGGGTCAATGTAGTTCGGGAAGTTTTGGTAGCTGGGACTACCGTGGGACTGCAATTTTACTGTTGTTGCATGCTATTACCACTGCTTACCAATCTCTTTGTTACACCGTGCTTAAAAGAAAACAAGAAGCTAGGCTAGACTGCAACTTGTTCTTGTTGCCTTGCTTTCTTGTCGGCTTGTGTTTCCTCCGGTGCTTTTCTTCCGTGAATTTGGGGATGACACTGGCCCTTTGCTTTTCTGAATACCAGTTTTCATCATTTTGTTCGGTCCGCTGGGGACATGGCTTCCTTCATTAAGCTTTTTGGCGGTTCCTCTAGGGATACGGCTCTCTTCATCAGATCTGTTATGCTGGGCATAATTTAATGTTCACAGGCCGCTTCTTTCAAGACGTGTCTTTTCTTCCTTTTGACTCATGCGCTTGAACTTGTGCTGGAACCTCTTGTTGCAACCTTCTACTTTCTGGTGCTGGGGATTTTTATTGTTTCCTGCTGGGGATTCCTGTTGTAACCTTCTACCTTCCGGTGGGTTACTGATTTCAAGATTTGCAGTATAAGACTCAAATGTATTCCTCTCGTTATACAGGTGGGTGCCTGAATGCAAAAATATGAAATGTATGCCTGGATTATACTGGTGGGCGACCTAGAACAGAAATGAAAAGATAGAAATGTATTCCCGCATTATACTGGTGGGCGACCTAGAATAGAAATGAAGAGACAGAAAATGTATTCCCGCATTATACTGGTGGGCGACCTAGAACAAAAATGTATTCCCGCATTATACTGGTGGGCGACCTAGAATAGAAATGTATTCCCGCATTATACTGGTGGGCGACCTAGAACAAAAATGTATTCCCGCATTATACTGGTGGGCGACCTAGAACAGAAATGTATTCCCGCATTATACTGGTGGGCGACCTAGAATAGAAATGAAAAGACAGAAAATGTATTCCCGCATTATACTGGTGGGCGACCTAGAACAGAAATGTATTCCCGCATTATACTGGTGGGCGACCTAGAACAGAAATGTATTCCCGCATTATACTGGTGGGCAACCTAGAATAGAAATGAAAAGACAGAAAATGTATTCCCGCATTATACTGGTGGGCGACCTAGAACAGAAATGTATTCCCGCATTATATTGGTGGGCGACCTAGAACAGAAATGTATTCCCGCATTATACTGGTGGGTGACCTAGAACAGAAATGTAATCCCGCATTATACTGGTGGGTTACCTAGAATAGAAATGAAAAGACAGAAATGTATTCCCGCATTATACTGGTGGGCGACCTAGAACAAAAATGTATTCCCGCATTATACTGGTGGGCGACCTAGAATAGAAATGAAGAGACAAAAAATGTATTCCCGCATTATACTGGTGGGCGACCTAGAACAAAAATGTATTCCCGCATTATACTGGTGGGCGACCTAGAACATGAAATGTATTCCCGCATTATACTAGTGGGCGACCTAGAACATGAAATGTATTCCCGCATTATACTGGTGGGCGACCTAGAACAGAAATGTATTTGTTTCCTCGTTTCTCCGAGAAATTTTTTGACAACGACAGATAATTTTCTGCCCCGGTTTTGGTGACTTTTCTGGCATCGCGTCCTTCTGCCATCATCAACCTTTATTTTCCTGCAGCAGACAAAAGGACTTTGTTAGTTTTAATCCTAGTGTTAATTTTCCGATTTTCTTTTCTTGCTCTGTGCCCCTACCACTGGTTGGGGAACAAAGTTGCTTGCTGGGGGTGACCTGTCTGATGGGGATGATTTTCACCCTTTTTTGCTTTTCTCTTTACAGAATCAAACTGTGGGAGTCCACTTCCCTCCCGAAACCACTCCTTTAGGAGTTTTATTTCCTCCCGGAATGGCAAGGCATAGAATTGCATTGCCTGGGGATATCTTGCACCGGATTGATTTCCCTTTCTTGTGGCGTCTGACCACTTCGGATTTGGGTTCGTGATTTATCGACGTTCTGCGGGGAGTCATTCTCGGAACTTTGTCCACGAGTCCTTCACTCGTTATTTTCCGCTCTCTTTACGTCACCCTTCTTTCGATGCAATTCGTCCTTTGGTTTTGCGACCGACGCCTTTTGTCTTATTCTCGATTTTTTGCCTATCCCTTTCGTACTTTGCTTTTGGACCCCCTTCAGTCTCTGGTAGTAAATTTTGACAGATCCTTTTCAAAACCAATTTTTTAGAAAGAAAAATGAAAAAGGTAGAAAAGGAGAAAAATCTTTCTGAACCAAAAACTTATCTGGATGACATGACTGGTCCTTATGATCATGACGTGCACCATAGATTTCCGACCCAGTCTATTTGTATCAATCATCTTGCCTGATGGTCTTACTTGCTGGGGATAAATGAACGTCCATTTCTTTGCGAACGCGGACCCTTTTGATGATCTGCCTTGTCGCCTCATAGTGCCCTTTGAGGGGTTTTCACTAATGAGACTCTCTCTTTTCTCTCGGCTCCCGGCGCCTTATGGTGCCTGTGAAAGTTTTCACCGATAAGACTCTCTCGTTTTATATCTCTCATCTTTCGTCACCTTATGGTGCCTGTGAAGGTTTTCACCGATAAGACTCTCTCATTTTATTTCTTCCAGCGGGGAATTGGAGTGCTGTTGATATGACCCTCTCTTTGGAGATTCCTTTGGACTGTCAATTCATTTCCAGTTTTATGATCCTCTTCTTCGCCGGGGATCAGTGTATTATTCTCGGCTTCATTTGCCTGACTTGGCACCTCTTGGATATTGGTCGGGAGGTCTTTTGGACGTCGATGTTGGTTTTGGTGTGGGGCTAAAAAAAGGCTTATCAAAAAATGAAATAACTTTGATGGGTGATCCGCTACAACTTTTGGAATCAAACCTTTTGTTGGACTTTTTAAAACATAACCTCTGCCCCAGTTTTCTTGCTTGGGGGATTTTATTTCTACTCTATGTTGAGCTATGTGCGTTATGTACACTGTGCCTTATTATGCGTATTTATGTACACTATGCATCCTATGTATACTATGATGCACACTATGACCGAGCCGTGAGGCGCCTACGTATCCTCTTTGAGGAATCAGGTCAAACGTAGTTCCCACGGTTTGTGGTTTTTATCTTCTTCTTTTTTTCTTTTTTTTTCTTTTTTTTTCATTTTCTCTTAAAAATTTTCTCTTCTTCTTCTTCCTCTTTTCATATCTTTTCCGTTAGTGATTCCAAAAGAGGGGTATGAAAGAATAACTTAAGGCTCAAAAGGGGAAAACAAGGGTAAAAGTGTTTGGATAGAAGAAAGAATTGCCTCCGTCATTTCATTATCCAATAAGTACCAAGTACAAACAAACGAACCAATAATTTCCATAATCAAAAGAAATTACGCATAATATCTCTTGACTGCATCCGAATTGATAGCCATGTCAACACATCTTCCTTCGATATCCGTCAAACACAAAGCTCCATTGGACAATACTCTGGTCACGATATAAGGCCCTTGCCAATTTGGGGCGAACTTGCCTTTTGCCTCGACCTGGTGTGGGAGGATCTTCTTCAATACCTGCTGCCCTACTTCAAACTTCCTGGGGCGTACCTTCTTATTATATGTTCTCGCCATTCTCTTTTGATACAGCTGACCATGGCACACTGCTGCCAATCTTTTCTCGTCTATCAAGCTCAACTGTTCCAATCGAGCTTTGACCCATTCATTGTCATCAATCTCGGCTTCAGCGACAATCCGGAGGGATGGAATTTCGACCTCTGCTGGTATTACAGCCTCAGTTTCGTACACCAACAAATAAGGAGTTGCACCTACGGAAGTCCGGACGGTAGTGCGGTAACCCAACAAAGCAAAGGGTAATCTCTCGTGCCATTGTCTAGATCCTTCCACCATCTTTCGCAGTATCTTCTTGATGTTCTTATTGGCTGCTTCGACCGCTCCATTCGCCTTGGGACGATATGGGGTGGAATTGCGGTGTGTAATCTTGAATTGTTGGCATACCTCTCTCATCAGGCTGCTATTAAGATTCGCACCGTTATCCGTGATGATCACTTTTGGGATCCCAAATCTGCAGATGATATGGGAGTGCACAAAATCCACCACTGCCTTTTTAGTTACCGACTTGAAGGTTTTAGCCTCAACCCATTTGGTGAAGTAGTCAATGGTTACTAGAATGAACCTATGACCGTTGGATGCTGCTGGCTCGATAGGTCCAATGACGTCCATGCCCCATGCCACAAACGGCCAGGGTGCTGACATCGTATGTAACTCTGTTGGTGGAGAATGAATCAGATCTCCATGTATCTGACACTGATGGCATTTCCTCACGAAAGTGATACAGTCATGTTCCATGGTGAGCCAATAATACCCTGCCCGAAGGATCTTCCTTGCCAATACATAACCGCTCATATGTGGCCCGTAAACTCCAGCATGTACCTCTGCCATAACCGTCATGGCTTGACCGGCATCTATACATCTCAACAATCCCAAATCCGGGGTTCTTTTGTATAGCACTCCTGCGCTGAGGAAAAAACCATTTGACAAACGCCGAAGGGCTCTTTTTTGGTCTCCAGTGGCCTGTTCCGGATATATCCCCATTCTGAGGTATTCTTTGATATCATAAAACCAGGGCTCGCCATCTGCTTCCTCTTCTACGGCGTTGCAATAAGCGTGCTGATCACGGACCTGGATTTGCAGAGGATCAACATACATTTTGTCAGGGTGGTGCAACATTAATGCTAAGGTGGCCAATGCATCCGCAACCTCGTTATGAACTCTTGGGACATGTTTGAACTTCACTGCTCGAAATCGCTTGCTCAGATCATGCAAGCATTGTCGATATGGTATGAGTTTCAGATCCCGCGTTTCCCATTCACCCTGAATCTGATGTACCAAGAGGTCTGAGTCTCCCAAGACCAAAACGTCTTGGACATCCATGTCCACAGCCAATCGTAGACCCAAAATGCAAGCTTCATACTCGGCCATATTGTTGGTGCAATAGAAGCGTAGTTGAGCCGTAATAGGATAATGGCGTCCTGTTTCAGAAATGAGTATCGCTCATATTCCAACCCCTTTCGCATTTGCAGCTCCATCAAAGAAAAGCTTCCAACCCGATTCCTCGGGTAACTCCAACTCATTTGTATGCAATACCTCTTCGTCGGGAAAATACGTTCTTAAGGGTTCGTATTTTTCATCAACGGGATTCTCTGCCAAATGGTCGGCCAGCGCCTGGGCTTTCATGGCTGTCCTCGTCACATAGATGATATCGAACTCTGTGAGTAGAATTTTCCATTTTGCCAACCTCCCTGTGGGCATAGGTTTCTGAAAGATATACTTCAATGGGTCCAAACAGGATATGAGATAAGTAGTATACGAGGACAAGTAGTGTTTCAACTTCTGAGCTACCCAAGTTAGGGTGCAGCATGTTTTCTCGAGTTGAGTGTACTTGACTTCATATACTGTGAATTTCTTGCTAAGATAGTAGATGGTTTGCTCATTCCTTCCTGTGTCATCATGTTGCCCCAGTACACAACCAAATGAATTTTCTAGGACTGTCAGATAAAGAATTAAGGGCTTCCCTGGCTTAGGCGGGACCAATACGGGTGGATTAGACAAATACCCTTTGATTTGGTCGAAAGCCTCTTGACACTCTGCCGTCCAACTTACCGCAGCATCCTTTTTCAGCAGCCAAAATATGGGCTCACAAGTTGCTGTGAGTTGAGCGATGAACCTGCTGATGTAATTGAGTCTACCCAGCAAACTCATTATCTCTGTTTTGTTTTTTGGCGGTGGCAAATCTCGGATGGATTCGATTTTGGATGGGTCTAACTCAATCCCCCGTCGACTGACGATGAATCCCAACAACTTTCCTGATGGAACCCCGAATGCGCATTTGGCCGGGTTAAGCTTGATATCATACCTTCGGAGTCTTTGGAAGAATCTCCTTAGGTCTGCTACATGGTCCTCCTGACGCCAAGACTTTATGATCACGTCATCTACGTACACCTCAATTTCTTTGTGTATCATGTCGTGAAACACAGCAGTCATTGCTCGCATGTACGTTGCCCCGGCATTCTTCAGTCCGAACGGCATTACCCGATAGCAGTAAGTTCCCCATGGCGTGATAAATGCTGTCTTTTCCGCATCTTCCTCGTCCATTAGGATCTGATGATAACCCGCATAGCAATCCACAAATGATCCGATCTCGCGCCCAGCGCAATTATCGATCAAGATATGGATGTTGGGTAATGGAAAATTGTCCTTGGGACTTGCTTTGTTGAGATTGCGGTAGTCGACGCACACCCTGATTTTCCCATCCTTCTTTGGAACTGGTACCACATTGGCCAACCACTCGGGATATCGGGTGACCCGAATGACCTTCGCCTGCAACTGCTTAATCACCTCTTCTTTGATCTTTACACTCATTTCTGTTTTAAATTTCCTTATCTTTTGCTTGACCGGAGGGTATGCCGGGTCAGTGGGCAATTTGTGAACCACTAAATTGGTGCTTAATCCCGGCATATCGTCGTATGACCATGCAAAAACATCTTTGAATTCCACGAGGGTTTTGATCAATTCTTCCCTGACATTCGGCTCAATATGGATGCTGATTTTGGTTTCTCGGACATTATCAGCGTCTCCTAGATTCACAGCCTCAGTGTCATTTAGGTTAGGTTTGGGTTTTTCTTCAAATTGGCACAATTCTCGGTTTATCTCTTCGAAGGCTTTATCTTTGTCATATTCAGATTCATCGTCGCAAATGACCTTTTGTGTCATTAAGTCGGATTCAGATTGATTTATTAGACTAGGTCGAAGATCCGCTGTGCATGCCATGTCGTTAGAACCAGTAAAAAGAGAAATGTTTAGAAAGAAAAAGAACAAAACAAAAATTAAAATGGGGACAAAAGAAGAGAACTTTATTAAACTTGCGGGATAAAAGGGTTCACACTTTTACAAAACAAAAGTAAAACTTGGATTACACCCTGAATAATCCGAACAAAACAAAACAAACAAAACATAAATCAAAGCTTACTACCAAGACTCCCCTCGGACAGGGAGAGGAGTAACCGTCCAATTGTTGGTTTTGGCCTCAGGCCCCACAAACTGTATCTCTGCTCTGCTGGAACTTTCTCCAGCTTCTACCATACTGACATCAGCGAATAGCCTCTCAAAACTCTGATTCAAGTTCCCATCCATACCAATCAATGGTCCTAGAATCTTTGGGACCGGCGGCCCTTGGGCGCTTGCTCTGACAAAAGACCTTGAGAGACGTGGCACCGGTTTGGGCAGAAACCAAACCTTCTTCTTCATTTTTCGCGCTTGCTTCCTATCTGCTGCGGTTGGTTTGAACCCCAATCCGAAAGTTTCCAGATTTTTAGGCAGGGAAACAGGTTGGACAATCCCCTGAAGCTCGACTCCCAGGCCCTTTCCCGGCACAAATCCGATTACCCAGCATTTCCGAAACCATCATGACTGTCGCAGCAGCTACCCTAGGGTGCGGGATGCTTTCTCCCTCAGCAATTTTGTTTGCCGACCCTGTATCGAAAATCTGGTAGACCCAAGGACCTTTGTCATCAGCGGTCTCTATGAAAGGTACAATGGCGCCACCCATGGTGCACGCCGTGTCCTCGCCGTGTAGCACGACCTCTTGTCTTTCCCACTCGAACTTCACCATCTGATGTAGGGTGGAGGGCACTGCTTTGGCTGCATGAATCCATGGTCGTCCTAATAGAAGGTTATAAGATACTGTGGCATCTAACACCTGGAACTCCATGGTGAACAGGACTGGACCGATGGTCAATTCAAGTACAACATCCCCTACAGTGGCTGTTCCATTTCCGTCAAATCCTCGGACGCAGATGCTATTCTTGCGGATCCTTCCGTGGTCGATCTTTAACTGGTTCAGAGTGGATAACGGGCAGATATTGGCACTTGAACCGTTATCCACCAATACCTGAGTAACTACCGAGTTTTCACATTTGACAATTAGGTAGAGAGCTTTATTATGCTCTGTACCTTCCATCGGCAGGTCATCATCTGAGAATGTTACCCTGTTCACCTCGATAATCTTGTTGGCAATGGTTTCCAGGTGGTTTACAGAAATCTTGTTGGGCACATGAGCTTCGTTCAATATCTTCATCAGGGCCCGACGATGCTCCTCAGAATGGATCAGTCATGACAGCAGCGAGATCTGGGCCGATGTTTTCCTCAGCTGTTCGACCACGGAGTAGTCATGTACCTTCATCTTTCTCAGGAACTCCTTAGCCTCTTCTTCGGATACAGGTTTCTTGGTTGCAGTTGGGTTGGTTCTTCTTAACTCCACCAGAACAAAACACCGACCTGATCGAGTCAGCCCTTGCGCTTCGCAACTAACTTCCTCCACATGTTTTCCTTTGTACATCACCACTGCCTTCTCGTATTTCCAAGGCACAACCTTGCTATCAATCATCGATAGCTGGACTACAGGCTTTATAGTGACCAGTTCCATGTACACCCCTTTCAACACAACTGCAGGCGTGGGTGGAGTCCCTGATATTACCAACTTGTTTGGCTCGGGTTTGCTTGTTATGGCAGACGAGCTCTTTCCCAATATTACCACTGGCTTGACGCCTTCTTTCTGCGACTTTACCCCGGTTCCTCCACTGGTCGATCCTTCTTTCGGAGTGGCCTGGATCATCATAACTGTCTGTGAAAGTTTTCTCAGCTCTCCTCCCTCATACACCAACTCGATCATGTGAGCCTCATGGTGCGCTGGCAGTGGGTTCTGGTTGATGTTAGGAGCCTCCGGTGTCTGGACCTCGATCTTATTGGTGTCAATAAGATCCTGTATGGCATGCCTCAATTTCCAACACTTTTCGGTATCATGCCCCAACATCCCTGAGCAGTATTCACAGCTTATTGATTGGTCCAAGTTTTGGGGCGGGGGATTTGGTCCTCGAGTCTCGACCGGACTAACCAAACCCAACTGCCTCAATTTGTGGAACAAAGCGGTGTAGGTTTCTCCCAACTTAGTGAAAGTTCTCTGTTTCCGTAGCCTGTCATTCCTAGCAACTGGATTTCCCCGAAAGCCTACCCCTGGAGGGTTTCTATATGCTCCTGGTGGAGGATAGGTGTTTTGTGGGGGTGCATATGTGTTCTGGGGAACCGGCGCACGCCATTGCATGCGAACCGGAGACTGAGTGTATGTCTGGGCCTGGTGTATGGAACAATGTGGTTCTCGAGGTGGATAGCAATGTTGTGGTGGGTTGTATGGGTAGTTTGGCCTGTGAGGTCTGGGTTGGTTGTAGTGTGGCTTGCTAGCCCTGGACCAACTGCATGCCTCGATCGTGGCAATTTCTTCTTTCTTTCTTCTTCTCAACGAACCTCTGGTGCCGCTCTGAATAGCTTGGGTCGTGGCCTTGAGTGCCGAATAATTCAAGATTTTGTCAGACCTCAGACCTTCTTCTATCATGACCCCTATCTTGACCACCTCGTTGAAGGATTTTCCAACCGTTGTCACCAAGTGACCAAAGTAGGTTGGATCCAATGTTTGTAAGAAATAATCCACCATCTCTCCCTCTCTCATGGGAGGATCGACTCTGGCTGCTTGCTCTTTCCAGCGGAACCCGAACTCGCGAAAGCTTTCCCTGGGTTTCTTCCCAGTTCTCAATAATGTGAGACGGTCAGGGACTATATCGAGATTGTATTGGAAATGACCCGCGAAAGCCTGCGCCAGATCATCCCAAGTGTACCATCTACTGGAATCCTGCCTGGTATACCATTCTAGTGCATGTCCGCTCAGACTTTGGCCGAAATAAGCTATCAGCAGCTCATCTTTGCCGCCTGCCCCTCTCATTTTGCTACAGAATCCCCGAAAATGTGCCATGGGATCACCGTGCCCTTCGTACAAATCAAACTTAAGCATCTTGAACCCAGCCGGGAGTTGGACGTCCGGGAAAAGGGCATAGATCTTTGTAAGCTACGCTGACTTGGTTTCCCAATCCGTGCAGGTTCCTGAAGGACTGCTCCAGGCTTTTGAAATTTCTCAATACCTCATACTGTTCAGGGGCTTTAACCGGCTTTTCAATCTCTGCCGGTATTTCCAAGTGCGGATTGTAGGCCTGTGGTTCGGGGGCATGGAATGTGGGCTCAGGGGGATAGTATTGCGTATCGTGAGCCTGAAACAATGGCTCACTGGTCGTTCTTTGCAAGGTGGTTGATGTAGGTCCCACAAAGGTGGGAATATTTGGTGTTGGGAGAGGTTGATGGGGTGGTGGAGCTTGGGAATCATGAGGGCTTCTTTCTTGATGATAACGGGGATTTGGGAGGCTTGTGGAAGGGCCGGAATGAGGGTATTCCGGCATGCGCCCCAGTGGCTCAGGGCTCTTTTGTGCTTTGGCTAAAGCTAGCTGCATTGCATTCATCTCTAGTTCCATTCTCTAAATACAATCAATAAAAGGAACAGAGAAAAAGCGAAATTAAAACTTCAAAATTCGATTCTTCATATGTATTCATGCTTCCACATTTTTAGCTTGCAATAACTAGTATTACATTCGTGTACCTGGTATTGGAAAACAAGAGAAGATGAAGATGAGAAGCAGCAACAGTAGTAACAATGCAGCACAGCAACGACAGTCCAGCAACACAGGAATAGACCAGTAACAGTAGGAATAGTAGAAAACCCAGGAGACTATAAACGACTCCAAGTATAGAGAAGAAGTAAAAGGCAGGAAGGTTCTGACTATTTCAGATCTTAAGCGAGGCAATGAAACAGTAACTATTCTTTTTCAACTTCAAAACTCTCCAAAATGAATTCTGCCCCTGTATATTCAGTGTATCCAGAATGTATATCGGGTGTATACTTCTCACTCCGCCCCCTCTTTTTTTCTTCTCTCTATCTAGTTTAGAGTTCAAATCTAGAAAGAAAAAACAAAGAGAGATTTCCGCACTATTTTTCTTCTCCATTTTTACTAGTTTTCTCCGTGTTGCTGGGATTTCTGGATTGAGGTGTTGAAGCTACTGTGTTGGGCTTTCTGCTGCTGTATGTTGCTGTGTTACATACTACTTTGCTGACCTTCTTCTTCTTGTATTGACAATACCAGGTACACAAACGATACACTGGTTCATCTTGTAAGCTACTCGAAACATGAATGCAAAAATGAGAAAGATTTGAAGTTGTAGTTTAATGTAGTCTTTTCTTTCTTTTACTGTCTGTATGTAGAACATTCTATGCGCTGCCCATGTAAACTCTTTAAACGACTCACTTTCGAAACTTAACTATAATAACTCGAAAGTATGTAAATAAAGTAGGACATTTTCTTCATTTATTTTAGAGAAAAACGAAAAATAAAAAATGTAGTCATTCTAAGATTATCCTTTTTTTTAAAAAAAATAATGAGACAAGCCTCGCCAAATAAAAATGCAAATTACGGGGCCCTCAATAATTGGTCATAATAAATACTTAGAATTCGGGATGGACTGTTTAGTGAATTTCACTGCCTTCCCCAAAGATAATAACGCGTTAGACTCTTTAGACGCGATTTAATTAAATTACATTCTTAAACTCGGGTGCACATTTATGTGACCCAAATCCAAATCTCAACGGAGTCGAAATGTGTCTCTAATCACGGGTACATTGATTGTGACGTGGTCCGAGATGCATGTCCATGACGTTGCAAATTCCTTTAAAAAATAAGAATGAGATGAGCCTCACCGAATAAAAATACAAAATTGTGGGGCCCTCGGTAAATATTTGCTTTAAAATTGCTTAGACTTCGGGATGGACCGTTTAGCAAAATTTCACGGCCCTACCCAAAGTAAATGATACGCTAGTCGCTTTAGGCACGCCTTTTAATAATTTAATTTTCTTAAAACTCGGGTGCACATTTATGTGACCCAAATCCAAATCTCAACAGAGTTGAAATGTGCCAACAACCACGGGTGCATTGATGTGACGTGGTTGGAGATGTATTTCCATGATGTTGCAATTCTTGAAAAAATATATAAATAATGACGAAAGCGGTTAAAAGTTAAAACTTGCACATTAGCTCATAATTGTATAAAATCAGATAAACAAGCCGAATATGACAGTTGAGCGACCGTGCTAGAACCACGGAACTCGGGAATGCCTAACACCTTCTCCCGGGTTAACAGAATTCCTTATCCGGATTTCTGGTTCGCGGACTGTAATACAGAGTCATTCTTTTCCTCGATTCGGGATTAAAATTGGTGACTTGGGACACCGTAAATATCCCAAGTGGCGACTCTGAAATAAACAAACCAATCCCGTTTCGATTGTCCTTTAATTGGAAAAAACTCCCTTGTACCCTCGCGGGTGCGGAAAAAGGAGGTGTGACAGCTCTGGCAGAGTTCAAATATCAGATAAAACCACTTGGGAGTCTCGACCAGCGAGCTTTTCCCCGGAGGTAAGAAGAGAAGGGTTTCGGCACAGTTTATATGTACAGTTCAAATAATATCAAAGCGGTAAAAGCAGCATTTAGCACATTAGGCTCAAACATGTAAAAATCAGATAAAACCAAATATAACAATTTATCTAAGCTCGAATTTCTAACCCTGAACCAGTGGTTCTGGGTTTATATCCCCAGCAGAGTCGCCAGAGTTGTCACACCTCCTTTTTCCGTACCCGAGAGGGTACAAGGGAGTTTTTTCCAATTAAAGGACAATCGAAACGGGATTTATTTATTTATTTCAGAGTCGCCACTTGGGAGATTTAGGGTGTCCCAAGTCACCAATTTTAATCCCGAATCGAGGAAAAGAATGACTCCATATTACAGTCTGCGCACCAGAAATCTGGATAAGGAATTCTGTTAACCCGGGAGAAGGTGTTAGGCATTCCCGAGTTCCGTGGTTCTAGCACGGTCGCTCAACTGTCATATTTGGCTTGATTATCTGATTTAATACAAATATGAACTTATGTGCAAATTTTAACTTTTTACCGCTTTCATAATTATTATTATTATTTTTTACAAGGAATTGCAACGTTGTGAAAATGTATCTCGAACCGCGTTACAATCAATGTACCCGTGGTCGTCGACACACTTTGACTCCGTTGAGATTTGGATTTGGGTCACATCAATGTGCACCCGAGTTTAAGAAAATTAAATTATTAAAGGCGCGCCTAAAGCGACTAGCGTATCATCTACTTTGGGTAGGGCCGTGGAATTTTGCTAAACGGTCCATCCCGAAATCTAAGCAATATAAAGCAAATATTTACTGAGGGCCCCGCAATTTTGTATTTTTATTTGGCGAGGCTCATCTCATTCTTATTTTTAAAGATAAACCTATAGTGACTACATTTCTTCTATTAAGTTTGTCTCTAAAAATAAAAGAAAATTTCTCAATTAATTACATGCTGAAAAAAAATAACTTATTAGTTATTAGTTTACGGCTAATGTGAATGGAAAATTGCGATCGAGTTTGTACAAAGAAAAATTGCTTTCATTCTATATTCTATTATTCAATAATACTGGAACATGAGATTGACACACCATAATATCAAAAACAAATTAACTAGTATTTGATTAATTTAAACTAAAATTATTAGATGAAGAAGTTATACATATGCAAGCCCATTACTCATTAATTAATCGACTACATTTTTATACAAAGAAAGGAAAATTATATTCAAACACAAATCTAAACAGGAGGGATTCAACAGGAACAAAGCTTGATTAATATTTCATTTCGCTTCAAACCGAGAGTGTACAAATGTGTACCTGGAAATGACAGTACAAGAAGAAGAAGATCAGCAAAGTAGTATGTAACACAGCAACATACAGCAGCAGAAAGCCCAACACAGTAGCTTCAACACCTCAGTCCAGAAATCCCAGCAACACGGAGAAAACTAGTAAAAATGGAGAAAGACAAATAGTGCGGAAATCTCTCTTTATTTTTTTCTTTCTAGATTTGAACTCTCTATGGTGTTCTTCCGCTCTCAATATTTCAGAAAATTTGTTTCTATCTTTTTTACTCTCTCAAAAATGAATTCTGTCCTTGTATATTCTGTGTATCCAGAGTGTATACTGCTCTCTCCGCCCCCTCTTTTCTTCTTCTCTCTATCTAGTTTTTCCTCTCTTTTTCCACTCTCTTCTTCCTAAATTTTCTCTTCTATTTATAGCAAAATTTTCGAAATTTTCAGATTTGTTTTTTTATTATTTTATTATTTTTTTAATTAAAAGAAATCCCACTTACAAATTGCTTTTATTTTTTTAGAAAAAGAAATCCCACCTTTATTTACTTTTATTTTTAAAATTCCAACTTTAATTACTTTATCTTATTTAAAATCCCACTTTTTATTTTTTTAAAAGAGAATCTCACTTTATTTAACTTTTCTTTAAAAAACAAACCACTATCTTTTCTTTTTCTTTCAAAAATGCTACTTTCAATTACTTTAAATTTTTTAAATTTTCAGATACCTTTATATTTATTTTTTAATTCCATCCTTCTTTTACTTTAAAATTTTTTAAAAATTTCCACAAAACTTTTTATTTCTTTAAATTTTCTACATTCTTTTACTTTTTTTAAAAAAAAAAAAGAAGAAGAGAATTTCACCTATTTTTACTTTTATATTTCTTTTTTATTCAATACTTCCCTTTTTCTTATTTTTTTTTAAAAATCATTCCCGAAATTATTATATATTTTTTTTTAAAAAAATAAAAATAAAAATAAAAATAAAAATAAAATATTTTCGGATTTTTTATATATAAAAAAAACAAAAACTAAAACTATTAATAGTGATAATTCACCTTTTATTTTTTATTTTTTTGGTTTTTTTTTTGTGTTGGACAAAAATGAAGAAGGGTGTTGGGTTAATGGAGCGGACCGGGTCGACCCGGTTTGAAGTGGACCGGGTCATGGGGAAAGTTGGGCAATTATTTGGGCCTGTGGTTTGAAATTGAAGAAGTGGCCCAATCCGATTTTTCTTTGTATTTTTGTTCTCTTTTCTTCTTTTATTTTTCTAAAACTAAATTATAAAAGTACTTAAATTATTATTAAGAACTAAATTAAGTTATAAAAGCGCAAATTAACTTCCAATAACAATTAACGCACAATTAAGTAATAATTAAGCATAAAATTGTTCATTTGGACATTAAATGCTAAAAATGCAAAAGATGCCTATTTTTGTAATTTTTAATTTTTGTAAACAAATTTAATTACTAACAATTGTAGAATTAAATCCTACATGCAAAATGCGACATATTTTGTATTTTTTATTAATTTAACAAATAAACATGCATAGACAAACATACAAATAGTTACACAAAATATCACAAAAATTGCACACCAAGAAAAATTATTTTATTTTTGAATTTTTTGGGAGTAATTCTCATATAGGGCAAAAATCACGTGCTTACAATTGGAACAACCGAAAAGATGTTATGAACCTTCCTCAGAAAATGAGAAGAAAAACACACAGTAATAGATATAGGAAACTATTACTTAACATCACATTGTGGCGGCGTGCAACCTGATCCACACATAATATCGTTGCGGCGTGTAACCCGATCCAACCATGATACCTGTGGCGGTGTGCTACTCGATCCAAACAATGTATCCGTGGCGGCGTGCCACCCAATCCTTTACTAATAATCTACAAGGAAATGCTTACCAAACTAAAATGCTCATACTTGCGAAATATCTAAATATCAGCCACAAGCACGCGAAATGCATAATACCAATCATGGGGAAACGGATAGCGCCACATGCTATGAAACTCAAGCACAACCAAGGTGCAATAAATGACCTGTATCTTGAGGGACATCCTGCTCTCACAACACCACAAATTACATGGGATCACAACACATGTGCAAACAATCAAGCCGTCTAACAACCACGTGACACAATAGAGATTACACGGAATGGCTGGCAACAGAAATAACATCCAAGGCCCGAAGACTCCTCCATAAACAATGCTATGCTAGAATGAACACATCCGTCTTGATATAGAGCCCACATTCATATTTAGATCTATCCACGGACCTCAAGTCGATTCTGATCGTACCGTACTGGGCCAATAACCTTTTGAGGATCCATAATAACCCGTTCTTCCCATGACATACAAGAGCAGTTGCCAAATCCAGAACAAACTCCCACAGTTCACAACCAAATGAACCGAGCACCCTGTAGGCATAAATTCTCAAATTAGGGATAGTACCAAAATCTCCATACATGGTTTCAATACTCAATCAATCAAGAGACTACATGTCACACTTATATAATCTTCCCGTGAGACACACTCCCACGACCTTCCGCATTAGATAACAAGTCTGCACATCCATATCACTGGTCATACTAATGCTGTAAAGCAAATCAGAAATCCGCAAATCAGTACATCAAGCCTCTTACACGGGACACCGATCTCAAGTGTTGCTAAAGACAATACCAGCTTACTCTAACCGTCTGAATTCTTTTTGCTGCGCATCCGAGATCCTGACATTCTTGTTGACACCAAACTGCAAATCTTGATCCTCAACTTTCAAATTTCACGTTGCTTACCGCACCTATCTTACCAATACACAAGAACCCAGGAATTTCATCATAACTCCTGAACCACTAATAAGATATACACTTCATTATATAGAAACCTTACATTTTACATATTCCAAGAGAACCATTGCAACACATGACTGAATCCCCATAACCGTAGAAGAACACAATCCTCCAGTAGTGGGCTAAACCAATATAACTCTTCCGATATCCATCTGCACATAACAGGAAGTAATACTCGAATGCCTCCGATTAAATCAATCACGGCGACCGTCAAGCCTCACACGCACCGCCACAATTCACATGTATAACTTAACACGCTAAAGGAACTGATCAGTAACACCATCATGCCAATTCAACCACTGCTAACTGATCCGACTTCTTCTAATTTAGTTCGGACTTGCCTTAGGAATTATAATATCTCCATTCCAAACATACAGAACCCACATCCGCACTCATTCCAAGTGACTTTATTTCACGAGACCATGTTGTCTCAAAACCCACAAACCATCTCATAACCTTCTTGTGGGGCATATTTGCATCTTTAACTGGTACTCCTATTCTGATAATTCATCTATGAATCCAAAGTCATGTTCTCCCATTCCTCCCATGTTACACCGCAGACCGAAGATAACACAGAACACTCCAAGCCTTTTTTCATAATCCGCTGCGAAAGCTCGATCCTCAACCATACTACTGACTCAAAATCCTTAGGCACCACACATTAACATTTGAATCTACTAGGACCGTTGTTGAGAGTCACCCACTCTGACTTGGTCCCGAATATAATCAACTCCAAGGCTCTGCTAGCACATGAATACCCTCTCAAAAAAGCACCCGGCTGAATCACTTTCCTTGTAATTCAAATCATCACGAACATAAACTTTGAGTCCTCCCAAAGCCTGAACATGAATCGATAAGGCCAATTATAGCACACATTCCTTAAATCCTTTGCTCAAATCACCACTGATGTCTTCTTTCCTTAGTTGTAATAACCCACCAATATGTCGATGACCAGAAACTTCACAAGTAGATAACCATACAATCTAGTCGTAGGCGGTGGGGCTCTCCCACTTAGCTTGAAGCCACCTATTACATAACTCTGGAATCCACCGAGATTCCTTTTCCCCCTTTGACAAGATCTTGCACAATCAACCCGCCAAATTCCTCGAAATCCTTTTGTTAGCATTTCATGAACACTCTGATTCACTAACCATATTTACATATTAGACCTCCTACATGATAGCCAGTAGAACTCTTCGTAAAAGCTTCGTCAACACCACGCGACCGCTAACCTGCTCACAAGATATAACCCACATGTGGAAATTACATGCCGACATCTCCCAACGATGTAGTACTGTGTGGCCTACGAAATCCTTAAACCATCCTGAGTCCGTGCTCATTCACTAGCCATACAAGGCTATTCACTCCTCATGGACATCAACTAAAGGTACGATAATACATTTCAATCCAAAGTCATGTTGCATTCCTCTTCATATCAAGCAAACTCCTTTATGTCGCATCCAATCTATCTCCGTATAGCATCCAATATTCCAAATTAAGCTCGTAGACCTAGTCAATGTCCATCATGAATCCCAAATCACTCCAAATTCTCCTCAAGACTTGTAGTCATCCTACCACAGAACCCATATGTTACTCTGCCACTCTCCCACTTTGGTCAAACTCTCTCCTTTAAGCAACTACTCGACTTTTGTTTCTTACACTAGGCCTTCTAAAAATTTAACCACTGCAAGACACCTCCTACATGTACTTCCTCATCCTTTGTTGCTCAGTTGTTGCCTTAAATCAAAATCCATATCTTTAGCACTTGAACCAATAGATCGCTACCAACTTTAAACCTCTTTGAAGATCATTTTTATCAAGCCATCAACAGCGGGAACATCGATTTGATCCTGAACCACCACACACCGCGATCTCTGACAGTCGTTTACCCTGCACTATTTCACAATACCCTGCCCTAAAGGAAAATTGATGAAGACCATAAAACCGGTGAACTTAACGATTTCAACAAGGATGACGACACCACATCACAAATAAAAATTCCACCATGCTCGACAATACCAAGCCTCGTTACTCCATCGACCCAAACCTAAGCATTCGTAGTCCGATTGTCTTTCCTCCAACGCAAATAAAATACTAAATCTCTGAATTATGCACTGAGTAAAACCACATTTCAAGTCTTTCACTGCTCCGACGCATAGACAAGCATCCTGCCATTATGCAAACACTGTGTGATAGCAACGCACAAATTGTCATAACAATCAATGCCAAATCCCAAAACCTAAGGAAATGTTTATATTGAGCTGAAACGACAGAACGACCTTTCGCAAGGCAACGACAATAGTCCAATCAAATACGTAGAGAGAAACATCCTGCACCACATCTGTAGTACTACTGAAATTCCTCAATTCCCGATTTATAACAAGCGCTTCACATCGCATAAGATTGAATAGGAAAGAGACAAAGGCACAAGCCTCAAGGGAATCAAATTGCACAATGAGGAATCAAGAAGAGAATTGCTCCTAACATCCTTGTAGCCTCTCGAAGATATAGATGTCTCCGTACCGATCCGTAAGACTCTACTAGACTCGCTCATGACTCTTGAGATCTAAGTGAACCTAGCGCTCTGATACCTTGTTATCACGACCCAAAATCTATTAAAGACCGTGATGGCGCCTAACTCCACTGTTAGGCAAGCCAACAAATAATTAACTTGATTACTCAGTTTAGTATTTTGAAATCATAATTTTTCCTTCAATTAAATAATAAGAAATAAAATTACAGAGTTAATGCTAATATTTTCCCCAAATACACTATTGAACATCTCATAAGTACCCTAGAACCCAGTGTCACAAGTGCATGAGCATCAAATAAAATACATCATTTGTCCAGAATACAAATTAGACAGGAAAAATATAGATAGCACTGAAGGAGACTCTGCTAGCAGCTGGTCATAATATGGAATGCAACTCACCTAAGTCCTCGCATTAACCATGCCTTTGATCTCACAAGGCCATTAGACATATATGTACCTACACAAAAATGTACAACAAGTTTAGTATGAGTACGTAAATCAACACGTACCTAGTAAGTATACAGTCTAACCTCGAAGAAGTAGTTACGAGGGATTGAATCTGACACTTACTATGGGCTATAAATAAAATACCGATAATATAATTAAGCATCGATTTCATAAAACGGTTGTAAGCTCAATATCATGAAGTAAGTAAACAATTTTTTTGTTAATAAGAAATTTTCGAATTTATTTTCATCATTTATCATTTTGTATCTTAGGCACATGAAGCAATATCATTATTATAAATTCAAAGCAACCAATTCAATCATGCGCCAATCATGCCGAGGTCGTACGACCTGATCCAAAATAAATATATAAATATATCTTCTACCGAGGCATTCGGCCCGCTCCAGAAAAGAGAAAAATACATTTAAAGCAACCAATTCAAGATTCATTAAAGAGCAATTATTCAAAGAAATGCCAATTCTCATTAACGATCAAGTAAATAAAGTTTACCTTTTTTCAATTCCTTTACCAAGTTTCAATATGTTTTAAACAATAAATTAACAAGTAGGTTGAAAACATCGCAAGTATAACATGATTTGGATCCTAGACTACTGGGACATTAAGCATTATAGTAACTACGCACGTACTCTCGTCATCTTGTGCGTATGTAGCCCCCACAAATAGAAGCACATATTGAATTATTTCAACTATGGGGTTAATACCTACTTACAAGGTTAGAAAGGAGACTTTCCTCGCTCCGAAATTCCATAATCGGCTCCCAAGCCCTTCCAACAACTCAAACCGATGCCCAACGCTCCAAAACTAGTCAGTAAATGTGCAACCCATAAATATGTACTTTAATACTCATTATAATCCAATTTGTAATAATTCCCAACTCCACCCAAAAAGTTGATAAAAATCACCATCGGGCCCACATGCCCGAATTCCAAAAAAAATCAAAGATAAGCATTACTCATAACCCCACGAACTCAAATATATAATTAATTCCCAATTCCATGCCCAAATTCGTGGTCAAAATCCAAAAATACCAATTTCTAGGTTTTTCTTCAAAATTCCAAATTTCTTCAAATTGTCATGTCTAAATCCATAAATAAGCCTTGTATTTAACTCACAACTAGTAGAAATCACTTACCTCTTGATGATGATGGAATCCTTCTAAAAATGCTCTAAAAAATTGCCTAAGTCCAAGTGGGAAATGAGCTAAGTCTCGAAATAAAAAGCCCTTGGCTCGAGTTGCAGATGTCGCATTTGCGACAGGGGGTTCGCAAATGAGACTTTCGCAAATGCGGACAAAGCATCACAAATGCGTCCCTTGACAGACCAGGGCTTCATCACCAATGCGAACTCTTCAGGCTTCGCAAAAGCGACCATATTGTCGCAAATGCAAATCATTCGCCAGCAGCCCAGGTTCGCAAATGCTAGGACCACCTTGCAAAGGCGGTAGTCGCATTTGCGACCAAAACATCGCAATTGCGATTATACCAGAACCAGCACTCCAAATTCTTAGCAAAACACTCTGAAGCTAATTCAAAACTTACCCGAGCCCCCAAGGCTCCAAACCAAACACCCAGACAAGTCTAAAAATATAACACGAACTGGCTCTAGGCCTTAAATCACATCAAATAACATCGAATTCATGAAACGTACCCCAATTCTAGTTTAATTAACTTTATAAATTCAAACTTCTAAATTCAATGACGAAACCTATCAAATCATGTCCGATTGACCTCAAATTTTTCACACACATCACATTCGATATTATGGACCTACTCCAACTTCCGGAATTGAAATCCGACTCTGATTTGGTCAAACTTCTTAAAAACCTTCGAATTTCTAACTTTCGCCAAATGACACTAAAATGACCTACGGGCCTCCAAATCCACTTTCGGGCACGCTCCCAATACCAGAATTACCATATGGAGCTATTCCTAGATTCGAAACCCCAAACAGATATCGATAACATTGTAATACACCTCAAACAAAATTTATAAAATTCTTCCAAAATGCCAACTTCCACAATAGGCATCGAAACGCTTCCGGGTCATCCAAAATCCGATACGGACATACGCTCAAGTCCAAAATCATCATATGTGTAACGACCCGCCTGGTCGTTTTGCTTTTTAGAACCTCGTTCCTCTAGTTAAGGCTTCCCGTACTTGCTTTTACTGATTTAAGACTTGCGGGAATGGTTGGTTCGGGATTTGGAAGAGTTTGGATTGAAATAGGCACACTTGATTCCCTAAGATTTTCTTAAAAGGCTAAGTTTGACTTTGGTCAACTTTTTCAGCAAACAGACCCGGACTTGTGTTTTGACTGTCTCGGAGGGTTTGTAGAAAAATATGGAACCTGGGCGTATGCCGGAAATCGAATTCCGAGGTCCCTAGCCTGAGAATGAATTTATGTTAGAAAATGTTAAACTGAAATTCTAAGGATTTAATGAAAATGAATAATGCTTGATAATATTGGTATCGGGTCCGTATATTGGTTTCGGAGCCTGGTACAAATCAAATATAACATTTTAGTCTTGTCTGTGAAATTTGGTGAGAAACGTAACTGATTTGACGTGATTCGGATGTTCGGTTGTAAAGATAGGAATTTGAATGTTCTTAAGGATTTCATGTATTTTGGTGTTGGATCCATGGTTTTAGGTGTTATTTCGGTGATTTGATCGCTCGAGCAAGTTTGAACAATGTTTTTGAACTTGTGTGTGTTCGGAGTGGAGCACCGAGGGCTCGGGTGAGTTTCGGGCATGGGCTGGGAGTAGGAAACACCCTAGATTTCTGGTGTTTTTGGTTGCTGCAACAGATCTTTCAATTGCGAGATATTGTTCGTAAATGCGAACCTCGCATTCACAAGGAGGGCTTCGCAATTGCGAAGGAGCCCGACCCAGGCAGAGTTTGCATTTGCGATAACTCAGCATTTGCGACCCAACAACATAAGCCCAGGCTTCATATTTGCGAGGCTTTTGTCGCAATTGAGACCTCGCATTTGCGAACCTGGTGTCGCAAATGCAACATTAGAGACCTGGGCACAACTTTTAAAAATGGTACTTAGGCCATTTATTTTATTTCACTTATACACTTGGGCGATTTGGGAGCTTTAAAAGAGATGATTTCAACATAGCATTGTGAGGCAAGTTATTTCTACTTAATGTGAGTTTAATACTTGGGTTTTGGGTAGATTAACACACTAAAATTAGTAAAACTCATGGGATTTGAGTGGAAACCTAGGGTTTTGATAAAAGTTAGATTTAACCACGAAATTTGTTATGGAATGAAGTAGAAATCATATATTATTGACCCTTAGGTTATAAAGAACAACTTTCTTCTCAAAATTTCGGTATCCGAGCACGTAGGCCGGGGTTGGATTTTAGGAAACTTGTGTTTAAGTTTGGGAAATTACTTTAGTAATTAAAATGCGAACTCTTGAGCTTGTATTGACTAGTTCCTACCTCATTTAATTAGTTTCGGATCGTTTGGCTCCAAATTGAGGGTTTAGGCACGTTCTTGGTATTAGAAGTACGCTTTGGTGTGAGGTGAGTCTCCTATCTAACCTTGTAAGAGGGAATTATCCCCATAGGTGAAATAATTGAATAATTTGCTGCTAAATGCAGGGGCTACGTACGCACTAGGTGACGAGAGTCCGTGCATAGCTACTATTATGCCAAGTCCTGGTAGTCTAGGACCCAAAAGCATGCTTTATGTGATATTCTTGTAACTCTATGATTAATTTGGATTGTTTAAATCGTGTTGTTTATGGTTAATGAGACTAATAAGAAGAATATCATTTTTCTTGGCCCTTTTAAGGAGAAGTTGAGGTTTCTGTAGTAATTGCTCACCTGATATATATTATTGTCTGCCTGTTGTTGTGTTTAATTACATTTGACCGCGTTGCATGTCTAATTTGCGAGCGGGATAATAGATGCATCTATGGTTCGTGCCGTTTGACCCTTGGCAGTGCTCAATTTAGTTTTATGTTGGATCGGGTCGTACAACCTCAACACTACTTGCGCATACTTTTGCTCACTATTTCTCTGTGGATTTGACTTTGTTATATGCCCTGAAATGTAAATGGCCAACTGTGATATCATCTAGGAAAGGACCTGTAATTTCTTGTTATAAACTGTTAATTATTTATACTATCCATGCTTAGTATAATTCTTTCTCATATTATTTGACCCTAGTACGTGTCAAGTCGACCTCTCATCTCTATTTCTTCGAGATTAGACAGGATACTTACTGGGTACATATTATTTATGTACTCATACTACACTTCTATACTTAATTGTATAGGATCTGAGGCAGGTACATCTGGTTATCAGTATGGTGTGCATACCTGATCATAGTCCGAGACATCCACGGTAAGCTGCTCCCTTCCTATGCCGTCCAACAGCTTGATGGAGTCTCTCCTTATTTTTGCTGTCTATTCTATTTCAAATAGTAGGATAGATTTATTCTTTTGTATATTCTACTAGTTGCCCACAGCTTGTGACACCAGGTATTGGCACACACATTAGTAGACTACTGTTGATACCCAATTTTTCCCTAAGTATTTTTTACACTCAAAATACTTTCAAAATAACATATATGTGCATATATAAGCATGCCCAAGTGTTTTGGTATTTTTCCCAAATTTCTTAGGGCTTTCAAACCCAATTTATTGTCTCTTTTAGCAGTGCAAAATTCAATAATTATTCCCAAAATTATCATTTTGGTGAATAATTTATTTATTTCTCATATTTACACCAAAATATAATTAAAGTGATTTGTTTTGCATATTTTTACAAATTTATTTGATATTTAAAAGCTAAATTGCATGTAATTGCAATTATAGCCTATTTTACAATTAACAACATTTCATTATTATTAAATTGTTTCCAGTATTTTTAAATTAATACTTATACCTTATTAATTAGTTCAATGCTTTTAATCTATTTTAAAATTATTTTTAATTATTTTATATAAAATAAAAAGGGAGAAATTGGTTATTTAACACATAGCCATTGTCTTTTCAATTTTAGCCCAAGATTAAACACCAATACCACCCAATTAAACGACCCAATTTCATTTTTTTTACCCGACCACTTGTCTCAATTGCTAAACCCGTCCGGTTTTTATTTTAAATCCTGGTCGTTGATCATTTTTGATCAACGGCCATAACGTATCATTTCCTTTTTTAATCCCTAACCCCCTAACCCTAGTTCATTTACCCAAAGACAACCGCCTCCAAACTCCCTTCGTCTCCCAAAACCTCTCTGGCCCTCCGAAACCCTAACACTATTCCATCGATCTCCGTCTCATTTCTACCGGAACTCATGGCAGCCCATGCCATAGGTGGCCTGTGCTCACTCTCCCTTACCACTAACTTAAGTTATTCGAAGATTGGAGGCCTGACTTCCATGGTCTCCTTTAGATCTATCTCAAATCTGCAAGATCCATGGCCTCTCCGGCTATTTTCCGGCATGTTCGAAGCAATATGAGTCTCTCCGAAGATCCGACTTTCCTCAAGACCTTATCATCCTAGGGTCTTCTCTGCCATTTTTAAGCCTTCTAAGGTTCTGCACTCGTCTATGTCTCTCAGATCTGTGACGTGTTGGGTCTTTAATAGACGTTTTAGAGCTTTTCCCCAAATTTTTCTTTTCAAATATTTCTTTGAATTCAATTTTAGGGTTTCTGGAAAAACTTCTTTAAAGGTTTTCTAACTCTTTTGCTCTCTCCTATGTATGTTTACGCTCGCCTGTTTATTTCTTATTATGTTCAAGATTGTTCTCTTATTTCCTTACTGATTTTGCAAGGTTCTTTTCTGTTCTTTGTTCACGTGCTAACTTAGGTCATTGTTTCTCACTATTTGCTATGTATGTTTAAGTTCATGCTTTGATTTTGTTTCACTTTACTAAGTTTCGTTGATATTCCTGCTCAGCATGTTCTTGCCTACCTTTTGTCTTAAAACTCGTAGTTTCTCTTGCTTCTGTTTGTGTATGTCTGCCTCTCTCAATGACTTTGAACGATTTCTCACCTCTGTTTCTATTTGAAACCCTAAAATTTGGGGGTTTCCCTTCGAGTAGATGGCACTAGGGTTTCACTTTGGAACCCTAGGTTTCAGACTCACTGTGAGCCTGGAACTGAATTCGGAATCCTACTTGCATGTGATTTTGAAATTTTCATTGTTAAGCATTTCTTTTGTTTGGACTTATATATGAGGAAAAAACTTCCCTTTCAAAGATTTCACCCAGAATTGATTTTGAAATCCCTTTAATCATGCTAGTGATTCATCCCTGATTTTTTTCGATTAAATCCCTTTTACCCTACTAGCTATTTATTTTGATCCTTTTGCGTGTAAAATCCTAGGCTTATGATGATTTCCTTAAATACTTGGTCTTGTGTATCTCTTCTGTGATTCTGTACCAACGTCTGAATTATTCTTTCCTTATTTACCTGAGGTTCTTTAGGATTACAATTGGATCCGGGATCCTTTTGACTGATTTTCAAACTGATACCTTATTTTTACTTTATAAAGGACACCACTACTCCATCTTTTCTTAATTACCAACTATGTACTTGACCTTATTTGTGCACTATATGGTTTTCTTACCTTAATCAAGCCTTAGTAAATTGATTTTTTTTCCTCCTTGTTCCATCTTGATTAGTCGTTTGACCTAGACCCCTTAATTAAAGGAGTCTAGTTGTCTTAATTAATACTAATTGATTGGTTTCTATGCTTGTGCACTTTTTACCTGCCTTACTTGCTTTCAAAAAAACTATATAAGGACCTAGTCCTCCCTCTTTCTATCATGAATCAATGCTCAGAAATCAGAAACACACAGACACACACTGAAATACACACGAACAAAAACACTTTCTTGCAATACTGTTTTAAATTTGGCTTTGCTTGAGATCTTTTGGAACTGCTGTTTACAACTTGGTTCTCTCAAGGCTACTTTTGCTTACTTATTTTCTTTGAAACTGGTATGTCCTTTGTTTAAATATTCTGCATCACCCCCTATGTGTACTTCACACCTTTAGACTGTTGTTTACTCTACTGCCTATGTTCAGTAATTTGTGTTAAATATTTTTTACTTCCTTGCTTCTATTTCTGTTATGAATCCTCTACCCCTATCCCCTTCTATGTGCCGAGTTAAGTTCTTGGCCTGACAGTATCCTAATTACTGTCTAGGCCTTGGCTTGATCCACAATGGATCCTAACTCTCAATGCTTGACCAGCAAGCTGGTCAGGGGTGTGTCAGCATCCCGATTGCTGGGCATGACCACTAGCTTGCCCTGTCTCTCTTTGATTCCCTTACGCCCTTGTGCACTTACACCTATTCCTAGAATCTTAAGTTCTGCCCCTCTCTCTTGAGCCTTGCTTTGGGGCCTTGAGTTCCCTCTAAACTTGGACATCTGAGAGCTCGCATTTCCACACTGCACTATAATCTAAATCTATAATATATTTGGGGTGTAAGCACTGCTTGGAGTTCCTGAAACTCCTTGGATCTCTGAAACACCCCAGATAAGTGAAGGCTTTGGAAATCTGGATTTCGGAAGTGGTTCAATTTCATATTGTTAGACACTAAGTCTGAATTAGGCTGCTCGGATGTAGCTGATGATTTCTGAAGTACTTTTAATTTCTGTCTTATTTTTCATTGGCCTGTAATAATTTGTATAAACTCATGGGAATTTAGTGAAAAGGGTAGGGGATTTACTTTTATGCACAAAGGGTAGAGATCATGCCTATAGGATTTAATTTTTTGATCTATGCGATCTCACAAGTAGAAACCATGCTTATAGGATCTAACTTTCTGATTTCTGCAACTATACGTATAGATACCATGCCTATAGGGATTTGTATTTCTGCATTTATAATGACATTAGCCAAACTGTTAGGTTTAACGATAAGCCAGCATATAGATATCATGTTTGTAAGGCTGTTAACATTTGAAAGGTATTAAAGTCAGTAACTTGTAGAGATCATGCCTATAGGAACTTCAAATCGGAATTATTTCACTCGTCTAAAACAGTACTGCCCCTTTTGCTAAAACAAGCAACTTTCTGCACGTTTTCTGAACCCTTAAAGCTTTTCTTGCAACCAAACCAGTGCATCTTTTTCCTTCTTGATAAATATTCTCAAAATCAGTGCATATTTTCTGGAAACTTACTGTTTTCCTGATAATTTGACAAAAAATTTTCAAATCAATCTGAATTCACTTCTTTATACTTATCTTATAAACCTTTTGAATCAGTATGCAATTCAGTTCTTTTGTTAAAACTTGGCAATTCTTTTTCTTAAACAAGTATGTTTTCTGAAACTCGTTTTAAACCATTTTCTTTGTATTAGGTCTGCAATCTTTTCTGAAACTTATCTTATTCTACAACTTCTTTACAATTAGTAGTTATGTCCCACATTTAAGGTAAAGTTGACTAATTAAAGTGGTTCAGTCTTTGATTACTGCATTCGAGTAAGCCTCATGCGAACTTACTGTCTAAAATATGAGTTAAATCAGTCCATTTTATCGCTTTAATTTTAAATACCAAACCAGTACATGTGAGACATGCTAAACTCTGTGGCTTTTGTTGTAAAATTATTCAAATCTCTTTTTTAAAAATTTATGCCCTCTCTACTTACCTTCGAAAGTTTTCAACCTGATTGCAATGTTATATGCGAATCCTTATTTGAGCCTTGATTGTTTACTTGTAAAGTCACAATTGTAACATGGCCGGAAACCACACTAGTGGATCTTGACGGGTGCCTAACACCTTCCCCTCGAGATAATTTCTAGTTCTTACCCGAACTCTGGTTTTCGAACTCAAACTCTTCTAAAAAAGTGTCCTAATGCACTATAATCATTAAGTGGCTACTCTTCAAATTCCGAAACCCAATTCTCGAAAGGGAATAGAGTTGTCCTTCCCAATGTCGTATACCTGATTTCTGACCCCACGGTTAGAGAAAAAGGGGTCGTCGACAGCATGGCGACTCTGCTGGGGAACTTCTTTAGGCTTTTACCATTGCATGTTGCTTGTGACTTTACTATCTCATTAATTGCTTTATTTACTGTCTTTTATTCTTTCACTACGAAACTGACTTGGCTCTTCATGTCTTTTCTTTCCTTTAGCTGCTTTCCTTTACTGCTTTATTTCAATACTGTTGTAATTACTGCAATTATTGTAATCATTTATCTTATGAATGTGAAAATACATGTCAATTTGTTTCATTCTTGTAAACTGCATCTTCAACATCATATTCCACTCGTGCCAAACAAATACCATAGCAACGCTTATAATGAGTGGTTGCGCTCTTCCAATATTATCACCCTTTAAATTCGGCAAAGGCATATTTACGGTAAAACCAGTCGATCAGCGGTGCAGTCGACGGTTCTGTGCCTTTCCTTCTTGAGTTGTCCGCTCAAGGGTACCTGTTTAACACCCCGATAGAAACCTTACTCTATCTAACTGTGCATGCATCATGGTCAAACCTAGCCGAGTCAGTTATGTTGTCCACATAATGACTCATTAATATAGCCTTGTCCAAAGTCCATCGGGTTTCCCTGAAACCCAAATGCACACCTACATGTTCTGTGCATTTATTTGGAGAACTAAATGCTTTTTATGCTAATTATTGGTTTCAATAGTCGAGTCTGGCGGGGTAAGGGTCTAACACTCTGTTTTGCAGAAAATGAGGCACGAAGTCCCCATATTTGGCATGGTAACCAACATTAATCCAAGGCTACTAAATTGGTGGGAAGATCTCCACTCCAGTGATCAGACACTCATCCGAAAATACTTAGGGAATCTGCCTTCTCTTCTAAAAATCCAGCCTGACAACAAAATCATAGAGGCTGCAACTCTGTTCTGGGATAGTGACAGGTCCGTGTTCCGCTTCGGGGACCTTGAAATGACTCCTTTGCTCGAAGAAATAGGAGGCTTAGCTGGTATTCCTTGGGAGACTCCGGGTTTGCTTATGCCAGAGAATCGCAAGGGTAGGGGTTTCCTTAAGATGATGGGACTGAAGAAGAACCCAGACTTGACCTGTTTGAAAGACTCCTACATCCCATTCGATTATCTGTACGAGAGGTACGACCAAAGCAAGTCATACCGCACCTACTCAGATGAATTTTCCCTCACCTCACTAGGGCATATTCACAGAAGGGTCTTCGTATTCATGTTTTGTTTCCTGGGATGATAGTGTTCCCTATGAAGAAGGCTAGGAACCACACCAGACTGGCCATGGTAACCAAGACTCTGATGGAAGGAATTGGCAGACAACCTTTCAGTATAGTGCCCATGATTGTTGCTTAGATATACCGGGCTCTGGACAACTGTCAACGAAAGGCCAGTCATTTTGAGGGATGCAATTTATTACTTCAGCTCTAGCTCATGGAGCACCTCCAGAAAGGAGAATACCGACAAGAGATCTTATGCAGAGTTTGGGATGATCACATCGCCTTCCACCAGCCAAGGCGTATGAATTATATGCCTAACATGTTCGCTCATCCAGAGGACACTGGAAGATGGGTTGAGCTATTCGAGAATCTAAAAGAAGACCAGGTACAGTGGATGGTCGAATGGTTCCCTACGGAAGAATTCATTGTTCGATCCCGAGACGCACCATTTCTCATACTCATTGGTCTAAGAGGAACTTATCCCTACGTTCCCCTCCGAGCCATGAGGTAGGCGGGAAGAAAGCAAATCATACCAAGGGTCGACAAAATGAGTCACTTTAGGGCTGATTTCCAGGACGATGATAGCCCTCACAAATGCCAAGCTCAACACATGTGGCATTGCAAGCTCGTTTTGGGGAAAGAATCTATTGAGCCAGACAGGTATCACGCTGGTTGCGTGCCGCACTATTCGGGTTGGTTGGAAGATAATCACAATGGTATGGGTCAACCCGGGTTCATTCACGGACACAGAATCATCGATGAGAAAGTTGAAGCACGGGTTAAGTACAATCAACTGCGCAAGAGGATTCAAGAGTGTGAAAGTGAGCATCGGGAAATACAAGAAGCCCATCAAGAGTTGATCGAGGAATGGAAGGATATGGCTGTCAGCGCCAACAAGCGACTAGGGTATTTGGATCGGGGTCTAGTGGAGCTAGAAGGAAAGTTCCTCAAGAGGATTGAAGATTGTCGAAACGCTGAAGGGAATGCTTGCGGACATTTGGCCCAAGCTTATCTGCTGCTAGGACTGTGCGAGCTGGTGAAGCTGTTCGAGGGGGATAAAGATACCGAATCTAGGGAAGGTCCTTCTGGGACCAAGTAGTTAGGAGTCTTTTATTTTGCTTTTAATGATGTAATAAGGCCGATGGCCACTAGTGACATTTTATTATTTAGCGTCGTTTTGGATTCGTCTTATTTTTATCAATAAAATGAGACATTTAGCATTATAAGTTCTCCAAATTAATTTGTTGCTAGGCCTACCTCGGGCACAACGAGGCACCCAAATTATGACGCGATTTATATTCTTGCACAATGTGTTTAAATATTGCAACATTTCTTCTCATAACCCACACTAGCTTGTTACTTTTTTTTGTTTTTCTTTATTTGTTATTCTCCTCCCCAAAGGTTAGTTCGTACATTCTGGCACCATCATCATACAGTACGAGATCCAAGGGCCTTGCACCTCCTCCTCCTCCGAGTCCTATCCGAAACAAGAACAAAGGTAGAATAGGAGATTCAAGCTGCAGAAAGGAAATTGAAAGAATTGAGATTCCTCAGGGTACCTCGGTTGCTAAGGAAACTGCTTCCCAACTTGAGCAGAAACTATTGAAGTTCCAAGAAGAACTGGATCAAGTTCGGAACTTGGCAAATTTATCGTTCACTCTCACCGCTCCTGATGTCAACTTTCCAAATGCTCAAAACCCCGCACCTCCACAAAACACCCCACAACCACAGATGCAACCCACTCATGCTCAACACTGCAACACATGCCACACTCCACTACTCATTCCTGAACCACTGAACACCACAAACGACCACCCCCACAACACTCCCATCTACGTAGATACCATACCCCACTACACTCAACCAATCTCAAGTGCACCTGAGTCTGATGACAAGGACTCTCTTATCAGAAACTTGGCAGTAGAACACAAGAAGTTGACCAGCCAAGTCCAGGGCATGGAAGGAAACAGAGGCATAGAGGGGATGAATTATGAGGACCTTTGCATTCAGCCAGATGTTGAACTTTCGGAGGGATAAAAACCTCCTAAGTTCTAAATGTTCGATGGCATGAGAGATCCCAGAGTCCATTTAAGGAGATATTGTGATAAGCTAGTCGGAGTCGGAAGGAATGAGAAAATCCGTATGAAACTCTTCATGAGAAGCCTGAAGGGGGTGATTTATCCTGGTACATTAGTTAGGACCCCAAGAAATGGACAAGCTGGGTAGGTATGGCATCGGATTTCATGGATAGGTTCCGATTCAATACAGAGAATGCACTGGATGTATTCTACATCCAGAATCTGAAGAAGAAGCCTACCGAGACATTCCGCGAGTATGCTACTCATTGGAGATCACAGGCTGCTAAGGTCAGGCCGGCCTTAGAAGAGGAACAAATGAACAGATTCTTCGTCCGGGCTCAAGACCCACAATATTATGAGAGGTTGATGCTGATCGAGGGCCAGAAATTCTCCGATATCATCAAGCTGGGAGAAATAATTGAGGAAGGCATTAAAAATGGTATGGTTACTAATCTTGAAGCATTATAGGCCACCAACAAGGCTTTACAGTCTGGTGGCATGACCAAGAAGAAGGATGTCAATGCCGTGATGGTCGCACATGGAGCCAAATCACCACTAAAATACCACACTTACCCGTCACCTCCACTTACATATCAGCCTATCCCGAATTACCAAGCACTCGCACCCTCTTACCAAAATCCACCACCCGTTTACCAATCATCTCCACCTCCCGCATATCAACCCACTTCACCCAGATACTCTCAACCTGCACCCGTTTACCAAGCTTATAATCCCCAACCCTCTCACTACCAATCACCTCCCACTCGCCAAAATCTCCCTAGACCTAGACCAAATTTTGACCGCAGACCTCCCAGACAATATACAACCATCGCTGAGCCAATTGACCAGCTGTATGAGAAACTTAAAGCTGCTGGTTATGTCTCCCCTATCCCTACCATAACTCCAGAAAATCCTTCCTAGTGGGTCAACCCTAATAAGACCTGTGCGTACCACTCCGGCATGAAGGGACATACCATTGATGAGTGCCGCTCGTTGAAGGACAAGATTCAAACTCTGATAGACAATAAGGTTATCGTAGCAAATGAGCCTGCTCCTAATGTCCGAAACAACCCTTTACCTGATCATAGAGGTAGGGACATTCACATGATCGAGATCGAAGATGACTGGGACCCCAACGGATCGTGGACTGATTACTGAGGATGATGAGCCAAAGAAACCAGCAATCACACTTAACCCGATTGTTGTGCAGAACCAGCCCTCCAGGGGCGATGAAGTAAACATGTCTATACCTCTTGAATTTAAAGCACCTTCTTCTGCGAAGGTGGTCGGGCCAATTGAGGTTGAGTTTGGGGTTCCAAAGGCACCTATACTCTTTAAAGTTGTTGTGTTACCACCGAGGGTACCCATTCTTGTAGCAATGTCAGACATAACACCGTTCCACTCAAATGACATACCATGGGATTACACAGCTGAGGCAAGGAGGAAAAGAAAAAACAAGACGGGAGAAGCAATTGTTGCGTAGGGTATGACCAGAATAGGCAGGGTTTACACTCTATACCTCGTAGTTTCTCTTGCTTCTGTTTGTGTATGTCTGCCTTTCTCAATGACTTTGAACGATTTCTCACCTCTGTTTCTATTTGAAACCCTAAAATTTGGGGGTTTCCCTTCGAGTAGATGGAACTAGGGTTTCACTTTGGAACCCTAGGTTTCAGACTCGCTGTGAGCCTGGAACTGAATTCGGAATGCTACTTGCCTGTGATTCTGAAATTTTCATTGTTAAGCTTTTCTTTTGTTTAGACTTATATATTAGGAAAAAACTTCCCTTTCAAAGATTTCACCCAGAATTGATTTTGAAATCCTTTTAACCATGCTAGTGATTCATCCTTGATTTCTTTCGATTAAATCCCTTTTACCCTACTAGCTGTTTATTTTGATCCTTTTGCGTGTAAAATCCTAGGCTTATGATGATTTCCTTAAATACTTGGTCTTGTGTATCTCTTCTGTGATTTTGTACCAACGTTTGAATTATTCTTTCCTTATTTACCTGATGTTCTTTATGATTACAATTGTATCCGGGATCATTTTATTTGATTTTCAAACTGATACCTTATTTTTACTTTATAAATGACACCACTATTCCATCTTTTCTTAATTACAAACTATGTACTTGACCTTATTTGTGCACTATATGGTTTTCTTACCTTAATCAAGCCTTAGTAAATTGATTTTTTTCCTCCTTGTTCCATCTTTATTAGCCGTTTGACCTAGACCCCTTAATTAAAGGAGTCTAGTTGTCTTAATTGATACTAATTGATTGGTTTCTATGTTTGTGCACTCTTTGCCTGCCTTACTTGCTTTCAAAAAAACTATATAAGGACCTAGTCCTCCCTCTTTCTATCATGAATCAATGCTCAGAAATCCGAAACACACAGACACACACTGAAATACACACGAACAAAAACACTTTCTTGCAATACTGTTTTAAATTTGGCTTTGCTTGAGATCTTTTGGAACTGCTGTTTACAACTTGGTTCTCTCAAGGCTACTTTTGCTTACTTATTTTCTTTGAAACTGGTATGTCTTTTGTTTAAATATTCTGCCTCACCCCCTATGTGTACTTCACACCTTCAGACTGTTGTTTACTCTACTGCCTATGTTCAGTAATTTGTGTTAAATATTTTTTCTTCCTTGCTTCTATTTATGTTATGAATCCTCTACCCCTATCCCCTTCTATGTGCCGAGTTAAGTTCTTAGCCTGACAGTATCCTAATTACTGTCCAGGCCTTGGCTTGATCCACAATGGATCCTAACTCTCAATGCTTGACCAGCAGGCTGGTCAGGGGTGTGCCAGTATCCCGATTGCTGGGCATGACCACTAGCTTGCCCTATCTCTCTTTGATTCCCTCCCCCCCTTGTGCACTTACACGTATTCCTAGAATCTTATGTTCTGCCCCTCTCTCTTGAGCCTTGCTTTGGGACCTTGAGTTCCCTCTGAACTTGGACATCTGAGAGCTGGCATTTCCACACTACACTATAATCTAAATCTGCAATATATTTGGGGTGTAAGCACTGCCTGGAGTTCCTGAAACTCCTTGGATCTCTGAAACACCCCAGATTAGAGAAGGCTTTGGAAATCTGGATTTCAGAAGTGGTTCAATTTCATATTGTTACACACTAAGTCTAAATTAGGCTGCTCGGATGTAGCTGATGATTTCTGATGTACTTTTAATTTCTGTCTTATTTTTCATTGGCCTGTAATAATTTGTATAAACTCATGGGGATTTAGTGAAAAGGGGAGGGGATTTACTTTTATGCACAAAGGGTAGAGATCATGCCTATATGATTTAATTTTTTTATCTATGCGATCTCACAAGTAGAAACCATGCTTATAGGATCTAACTTTCTAATTTCTTCAACTATGCATATAGATACCATGCCTATAAAGATTTGCATTTCTGCATTTATAATGACATTAGGCAAACCGTTAGGTTTAACGATAAGCCAGCATATAGATATCATGTTTGTAAGGTTGTTAACGTTTGAAAGGTATTAAAGTCAGTAACTTGTAGAGATCATGCCTATAGGAACTTCAAATCGGAATTGTTTCACTCGTCTAAAATAGTACTGCCCCTTTTGCTAAAACAAGCGACTTTCTGCACATTTTCTGAACCCTTAAAACCTTTCTTGCAACCAAACCAGTGCATCTTTTTCCTTCTTGATAAATATTCTCAAAATCAGTGCATATTTTGTGGAAACTTACTGCTTTCCTGATAATTTGACAAACATTTTTCAAATCAATCTGAATTCACTTCTTTATACTTATCTGATAAACCTTTTGAATCAGTCTACAATTCAGTTCTTTTGTTAAAACTTGGCAATTCTTTTTCTTAAACAAGTATGTTTTCTAAAACTCGTTTTAAACCATTTTCTTTGTATTAAGTTTGCAATCTTTTCTGAAACTTATCTTATTTTGTAACTCCTTTATAATCAATAGTTATGTCCCACATTTAAGGTAAAGTTGACTAATTAAAGTGCTTCAGTCTTTGATGACTGCATTCGAGTGAGCCTAATGCAGACTTCCTATCTAAAATATGAGTTAAATTAGTCTGTTTATCGCTTTAATTTTAAAGACCAAACCAGTACATGTGAGACATGCTAAACTTTGTGGCTTATCTGATTAAAGGAGGTTTACTTGAGCCTTACTTGCTTATCTGCCTCCACTTTTACTTGTATTATGCGTTTTGATTGACGCCTTAGTATTTTGTCCTTTGAAACTCTCAAAAGTCCCTAAATCCCTTTCCCTTTAGGATTAGTAGTCATAAATGCCTCCGGGGCTGATAGGAGTGGGACGGGTACTAGCATGCAATAAGTAACGAAACTTTCCGCGCCTTAATACCTTAACGGGGTGGGAAGGGTAGAATATGGATATGATGACCGGTGCGCCAATATCACGTGTGACCCCTCTTCTGAGGAGTGATTGCTGGATATTACATTGATGTGATCCATATTAATTGTAAACCTAGGACCCCCCTCCCTTTATTTGCTTTCATCCTTTCTTGTAAAATTATTCAAATCTCTTTTTTAAAAATTTCTGCCCTCTCTACTTACCTTCGAAAGTTTTCAACCTAATTGCAATGTTATATGCGAATCCTTATTTGAGCCTTGATTGTTTACTTGTAAAGTCACAATTGTAACATGGCCGGGAACCACACTAGTGGATCTTGAGGGGTGCCTAACACCTTCCCCTCGAGATAATTTCTAGCCCTTACCCGAACTCTGGTTTTCCAACTCAAACTCTTCTAAAAAAGTGTCCTAATGCACTATAATCATTACGTGGTGACTCTTCAAATTCCGAAACCCAATTCTAGAAAGGGAATAGAGTTGTCCTTCCCAATGTCGTATACCTGATTTCTGACCCCACAGTTAGCGAAAAAGGGGGCGTCGACAACTACTCTTTTGGGAATTTGTATAATTATTTTGGTACATTACTGATTATCACTTGTTTTAACTTCAACTTAAGAAATTGCTGTACTTGTTTTGGTAAAGTAAAATGAGAACTTATTAATATTTCCGCGTTGGCTTGCCTGACAATGCTATTGGGCGCCATCACGACCTGTAATGAAATTGGGTCATGACAACATGGTATCAGAGCGCTAGGTTCACATAGGTCTCACAAGTCATGGGCAAACCTAATAGAGTCTTGCGGATTGGTACGAGACGTCTGTATTTATCTTCGAGAGGCTATAAGGTGTTAGGAAACTACTCTTTATTCATTTCCTATCGTGCAGTGGTTGGTACACTAAATTTCTCTCTTCTATTCTCTTATGGATGATGAGGACATGCACGATAGATGTTCCCGACCTGGGAGGAGTCGCTCCCCTTGTTGCTAGAGGCCAAGGTAGAGGCCGGGGGAAGGCACCGGCCCGATGAACAGTACGAGGGCGTCCCAGAGCTATTTCAGTAGCACCACCAGCAGATACTATGGGAGATCCTATCATTGAAGAGCAGTGCGAGGTGCTCACAGCTAAGCCTACCCCAACGGACTTCATGACAACACCAGGTTTCCAAGAGATCATGGGTCGTATGCTGTGGTTCATGGACACCATGACTCAGGATGGTTTATTTCCAGCGGATCTAACTATATCATAGGCAGAAGGGGGAGCACAAACCCTACAGCTCAGGCTCCTGGTCATGCAACTACAGTGTATCAGACTTCGGGTGCACTACCCGCAGGTGGGGCTCATCCAATTGCTGTAGTGGTGCCTGAGCCTAGACCAGCTACGGATGGTGACCCGCAAAAGTTATTGGATAAATGGACTAGACTTCACCCTCCTGTCTTCGGGGGTGAGCGCCATGAAGATGCCCAGGACTTCAAAGATAGGTGCAGGTACAGACTGCACAACATGAGGATATTGGAGTCGCATGGGGTTGACTTCACTACTTTTCAGCTGGAGGGCAGGGCCAGTAGATAGTGGAAGTCTTATGTTCTTGGTAAGTCAGTAGGTTCTCCTACCATCACTTGGGGTCAGTTCACGCAGTTTTCTTGGACAGGTATATTCCACCCTCTAAGAGGGAAGAGCTACGGTATTAGTTTGAGCAGTTTGAGCAGCTTTAGCAGGGTCAAATGTCTATGAGCAATTATAAGGCGAGGGTTTTTGAGTTGTCTCGCCATGTACTCATGATACTTACCACGAATGTAGAGAGAGTGCAGAGATTTGTTGCGGGGTTGCACCCCCATATTCGAGCTAGCATGGCCCGAGATGTGGAGATAGGTATTGAGTATCACCTAGTGGTAGAGATTTCTCGCAGGATTGAGGGTTATTGCCAGAGGGGTAAAAAGCAGATTCAGCAGGACAAGAGGGCCCGATTTTCTGGAGAGTTCAGAGGTGCCCCAGCTAGGGGTAGAGGTTACTTTGGGAGGGGTCAGACCAGTAGGCCCCCATATTCAACACCACTACCACCTCCCCGAGGTGCTCCAGTGAGGCTTTATTTCAGTGCGATGCCAGAGAGTTCTTACCGTCCACCAGCTATTCAGGGTTCCTCTAACGGGTATTATGGTCCTCCGAGTTCTTCTAGTTCTTACTTCAGTGCATGCCAAAGAGTTCATATTTCCCACCAGCCATTCAGGGTTCTTCTAGTGGATATTCAGGTCAGAAGGCTCAGACTTCAAGATAGCAGGCTATGGTGCCGAGAGGTTGCTACGAGTCTGGGTCACATGAAGAGGACCTGCCCCAGACTTCGGGCAAGGAAGTACAGTAGGGTCAGTATCCCATGATTACAACACCGATTGCTTAGTCTCCCAGAGGCGGTGGATAGATGGGTAGAGGCCGTCCCAAATAAGGAGAGGTCAGCCCGCTATTGCTGAGACAGGGGGAGGCCAGCCAGCCGACGCTCCAGCCAGATTCTATGCCATCCTGGACAGACCAGATACATTGGCCTTAGATTCTGTTATCATAGGTATTATTTCCGCCTGCGGTAGGGATGCTTTAGTGCTATTAGATCCAGGGTCTACCTATTCATATGTTTCATCTCTATTTGCTCATTCTCTGGATATTCCTCGTGAGCCGTTGTGTACTCTTGTTCATGTGTCCACTCCTGTGGGTGATTCTGTGGTTGTGGATCGGATCTACTGGTCCTATGTGGTTACATTTTGCGATTTCAAGACTAGAATAGATCTTATATTGCTTTACATGACCGATTTTGAGGTCATCCTGGGTATAGATTGGTTCTCCATATCACACCGTCCTAGATTACCATACCAAGACTGTTACATTAGCAATACCAGAGTTTCTAAGGTTGGAGTGGAAGGGTTCCTCAGTTAATACATCTAGTAGGGTTATCTCTTTTTTGAAGGCTCGACATATGGTCGAAGGGGGTTGTTTGCTTACCTAGCTTATGTTTAGGATACCACAGCAGAGTCTCTGATGATTGATTCTATTCCAGTAGTCTGGGATTTCACTGATGTGTTTCCTTCTAATCTTCCTGGCATGCCATCGGATCATGATATTAATTTCTGTATTGATTTGGCTCCAGGCACCCAGCCTATATCTATCCCACCGTACCGTATAGCTCCAAAAGAGTTGAAGGAGTTGAAGGAGCAGCTTGAGGAGTTGTTAGCAAAGGGGTTTGTTAGGCCTAGTGTATCACCTTGGGGTGCACCGGTGTTATTTGTAAAGAAGAAGGATGGGACTATGCGGATGTGTATTGATTGCCGCCAGTTGAACAAAGTCACCATCAAGAACAAGTATCTATTGCCTCGTATCAATGATTTGTTTGACAATTTGTAGGGTGCTAGGGTGTTCTCTAAGATCGACTTGAGGTCAGGGTAACATCAGTTTAAGATTCGGGTCTCGGATGTTCCGAAGATTGCATTTTGGACTAGATATGGCTATTATGAGTTTCTGGTGATGTCCTTTGGCTTGACTAATGCCCCAGCAGCATTTATGTACTTGATGAACAGGGTGTTCAAACCTTATATTGATTCTTTTGTCATCGTCTTTATTGACGACATCTCGTTATACTCCCGCAGCCTGGGGGAGCACAAACAGCATTTGAGGGTAGTGCTTCAGGCCTTGCGAGAGCAGAAACTATATGCTAAGTTCTCCAAGTGAGAGTTTTGGCTAGAGTCAGTGGTATTCTTGGGGCATGTTGTGTCAGGAGAGGGTATTAAGGTGGATCCCAAGAAGATTGAGGCAGTTCAGAGTTTGCCACGTCCTACTTCAGTGAACGAGATCAGGAGTTTCCTAGGGTTAGCAGGTTATTACAGACAATTTGTACCGGGCTTTTCATCTATTGCATCACCTCTGACTAGATTAACCTAGAAAGGTTCTCCTTTCCATTGGTCCGATGAATGTAAGGCGAGCTTTCAGAAGATCAAGAAAACTCTGACTACAACACCAGTTCTTGTGTTGCCTTCCGGTTCAGGGATGTATATGGTATATTGTGACACTTCACACGTTGGATTGGGATGTGTATTGATGCAGGAGGGGCAAGTTATTGCATATGTTTTGTGTTAGCTAAAGATTCATGAGAATAATTATCCTGTGCACAATTTAGAGTTGGCCGCAATTGTTTATGCTCTTAAGATATTGAGGCATTATCTGTATGGGGTGTCATGTGAGGTTTATATCGATCATCGTAGCTTACAACATTTGTTCAAGCAAAGAGATCTCAACTTGAGGAAGCATAGATGACTTGAGTTACTGAAGGATTATGACATCACCATTCTTTATCATCCGGGCAAGGCAAATGTGGTCACAGATGCCTTAAGCAGGAAAGCAGAGAGTATGGACAGCTTGGCATTCATTCCAGCAGAGGAGAGGCCACTAGCTTTGGACATTCAGTCCTAGGCTAACAGACTTGTGAGGTTGGATATTTCAGAGCCCAGCTGAGTTCTTGCGTGTGTTGTTGCCCAATCTTTATTATTGGGGCAGATCAAGGCCCGGTAGTTCAATGATCCGCATTTGGTGGTTCTCAGAGATAGAGTGCTACAGGGTGGCGCCAAGGAAGTTTCTATTAGCGAAGATGGTGTTTTGCGACTCCAGGGTTGCCTATGTGTTCCTAATGTTGATGGTTTGAGAGAGAGGATCCTAGAGGAGGCACATAGTTCGTGGTATTCCATTCATCCGGGTGCTACGAAGATGTATCGTGACTTGAGGCAGCATTATTGGCAGCGGAAGATGAAGAAAGACATTTTGGAGTATATGGCCGGGTGTTTGAATTGCCAGCAGGTTACGTATGAACACCAGAGGCCAGGTGTCCTACTTCAGCAGATGCATATACCAGAATGGAAGTTGGAGCGCATTACCATGGATTTCGTAGTTGGGTTACTGCGGACCTTGCGGAAGTTTGATGCAGTATGGGTCATTGTTGACAGGTTGACCAAGTCAGGCCACTATATTCCAGTGGCGACTACTTATACTTCAGAGAGGTATGCCCAGATTTACATTCGGGAGATAGTTAGGTTGCACGATGCGCCTGTTTTCATCATATTAGACAAAGGCCCTTAGTTCACTTCCCATTTTTGGAGAGCCGTTTAGAGTGAATTGGGGACCCGTGTGGAGCTTAGCACGACATTCCCCCCCCAGTTTATCGAGAGTTCATCCAGTTTTCCATGTATCGATGCTGCAGAAGTATCATGCCGACTTGTCCCATGTGTTAGTCTTCAGTACTATTCAGCTAGATGAGAGGTTGGGTTATGAGTAGGAGCCAGTTGCCATTGTTGATAGACATGATCTCCAGTTGATATCCAAGAGAATTTCTGCGGTGAAGGTCCAGTGGAGGGGCCAACCAGTCGAGTAGGCGGCCTAGGAGTCCGAAGAGGACATGCGGAGCAGATATCCCCATCTTTTTCCTAGCCCAGGTACTTTTCTATGTCCATTCGAGGACGAACGTTTGTTTAAGAGGTGGAGAATGTAATGACCCGCATGGTTGTTTTGCTTTTTAGAACCCCATTCCCCTAGTTATGGCTTTCCGTACTTGCTTTTACTGAATTATAACTTGCAGGAATGATTGGTTCGGGATTTGGACGAGTTTGGGTTAAAATTGGCACACTTGATTCCCTAAGATTTTCTTAAAAGGCAAAGTTTGACTTTAGTCAACATTTTTAGCAAACGGACCCGGACTTGTGTTTTGACGGTCCCGGAGGGTCCATAGGAAAATATGGAACCCGGGCGTATGCCCGGAATCGAATTCCAAGGTCCCTAGCCTGAGAAATAAATTTTTGTTAGAAATTGTTAAACTGAAATTCTAAGGATTTAATGAAAATGAATTATGCTTGATCATGTTGGTATCGGGCCCGTATGTTGGTTCTGGAGCCCAGTACATATCTAATATAACATTTTAGTCTTATCTGTGAAATTTGGTGAGAAACGGGACTGATTTGACATAATTCGGACATCCGGTTGTAAAGATAGGAATTTGAATATTCTTAAGGATTTCATGTGTTTTGGTTTTGGATCCGTGATTTTAGGTGTTATTTAAGCGATTTGATCGCTCGAGAAAGTTTGTACAATGTTGTTGGACTTGTGTGAGTGTTCGTAGTGGAGTCCCGAGGGCTCGAGTGAGTGCCCGGGCATAGGTTGGGAGTAGAAAGCACACCAGATTTTTGGTGTTTTTGGTTGCTGCAGCAGATCTCGCAATTGCGAGATATTGTTCACAAATGCGAACCTCGCATTTGCGAGGAGGGCTTCGCAATTGCGAAGGAGCCCAGTCTTTGCATTTGCGAGACTTTGTCGCAATTACGACCTCGATTTGCGAACCTAGTGTCGCAAATGCATCATCAGAGTTCTGGGCATAGTTTTCAAAAATGGGACTTATGCAATTTATTTCATTTCACTTCTACACTTGGGCGATTTGGGAGCTTTCAAAGAGAGGATTTCAACCTAGCATTGTGAAGTAAGTTATTTCTTCTTAATGTGAGTTTAATACTTGGGTTTTTGGTAGATTAACACGCTAAAATTAGTGAAAATCATGGGATTTGAGTGGAAACCTAGGGTTTTTATAAAAGTTAGATTTAACCATGAAATTTGTTATGGAATGAAGTAGAAATCATATATTATTGATCCGTATGTTATAAATAACAACTTTCTTCTAAAAATTTCGGAATCCAGGCACGTGGGTCCGGGGTTGGATTTTAGAAAACTTGTGTTTAAGATTGGGAAATTACTTTATTAATTAAAATGCGAACACTTGAGCTTGTATTGACTAGTTCCGACCTCATTTAATTAGTTTCAGATCGTTCGGCTCCAAATTGAGGGTTTAGGCACGTTCTTGGTATTGGAAGTACGCTTTGGAGTGAGGTGAGTCTCCTATCTAACCTTGTAAGAGGGAATTATCCCCATAGGTGAATATCACGACCCTAAACCCGAACCTGGTCGTGATGACGCCTCTCGTGAAGACAAGACTAGCCAACACTTCCCATTTCAGTTTTAAGCAATCAAACAATACGAATTTAAGTCTAAAACATGATAATTAATCCAAAATTGAACAGTTAACGATACAGTTGCGGAAGATAAACCCAATACAGCCCGATACCAGGGTGTCACTAGTCATGAGCATCTAACAATACGATACAAGTCTGAAATTCCTACTAAACTATTACAGAACAAATGATAAAGAGATAGAAATGAGATAAAGGGGGAGAAACACGGGTCTGCGGACGCCAAGCAGCTACCTCGTGGACTTCGAAGTTTGTCGGGAGCTCTCAACTCGCGCTGGCAGGATCAGCAACGCCTGAATCTGCACATGGGGTGCAGAGAGTAAAATGAGTACTCCAACTCAGTGAGTAATAATAATAAATAAACGACTGAGAAGTATGAAAACACGTAAGGTACTTTACATGCTATAATGAAGCAGTAAAACTAGTGAAAACAGTGAATCAGTCAAGATGTGTAAAATCATTTAAGTTCAGTTTAAACTTCAAAAAGTGCCTTTTCAACAATTAAGAAGGTAAATGACAGATAATTATGAAAGATAAACACATAAAGGTTCGCCCCTCGGACACAATGTCAACAAATCCGCCCCACGGGAAATATCTCAGAACAATACCAGCCCCTCGGGCTTTATCTCACATCACAATGGGTATCTGGCGCTCACTGGGGGTATGCAGACTCCTGAAGGGGCCCATTACGGCCCAAGCGCAATATCAAGTCATCTCGCGGCATCACCACTAGGCTCTCAGCCTCATATCAACAAGCCACCTCGTGGTATACAAATCTCAGGCCCTCGGCCTCATAATCATAATCAATATTTCCTCACAACATAGGCCCTCAGCCTTACTCAGTCAAAATTCTTACAAGCCACTCGGGCAATAGTAAATGGGATTCTCAGCCTAAAATATCATTTAAAAGATCATTTAAGTGTTAAAATAGGGTAAACATGGATGAGTTCAAGTATAAAGTCAAAACAATGAGGAAATATGAATAAAAATCCCCTAAGGGTTCAAATAGTTGGCACGAGGCCCAAATATAACATTCAACCCAAAACATGATGATAGCAAATAGATTTCACTCAAATACACAATTAAATAGTCCGTTGGGATGGACTAAATCCCAATCCCCAATAGTGCACGACCCTACGCTCGCCATCAAGCGTGTGTGTCACCTCAATATAGCACAACGATGTACAATCCGGGGTTTCATACCCTCAGGACATCATTTACAATCATTACTCACCTCAATCCAGTCCAAACTCTAGCCCGCGACGCCTTTGCCCCTCGAATCGTCCTCCACTCGCGTCGAATCTATCCAAAACCAGAAACACAACATCAAAATATGCTAAGGGAACGAAGCCCAAGCGAAAATATGTAATTTACAACATAAATCCCGAAATTACCAAAACCCGACCCACGAGCCCACGTCTCGGATTCTGATAAAATTCACATCAATAGATTACGTATCACTCCCCGAGTTCATTCATACCAAAAGCATCAATATCCAACCACAACTGACCCCTTAAATCCCAATTTCTCGGTCTCCAATTCCAAGCCCTAGCTCTTCAATTTTAGGCTTAATTCCCATGATTAATTAGGTAGATTTCACATTAGAATCGAGTTTTAAGTCCATGAATCTTACCTCCAAGTGATTCCCCTTGAATCCCTCTTCAATCCTCTTCAAAAAGCTCCAAAAACGCTCAATAATGGTGAAAATAAAACCAGAAATTGCGGACAAGACGACTATTTAAACCTTCTGCCTCAGCCTAAAATCCCTCTTCGCGAACACGGTCAACGCCTCGCGTTCGCGAAGCACAAATCAACTTTGACCAAAATTTCCTCTTTCGTGATTGCGACCTTCTCATCGCGAACGTGATGCTTTCCTTAGATCACTCTTCGCAATCGTGTTACCCCTCTCTCGAGCGCGATGCATAAAAGACCTCAAGTCCAGCTGACCAAATTACTCTACGCGAACACGGTCCACTTCATGCGAATGCGATGAACAAACACCCAGCCCTTCGCGAACGCGAAGGCCAAAATTCCAGCCTTCACCAGCTAACCCTTCGCTAACGCGAAGGCCATTTTCTCTACAACACTAATCAGGAATTTCTGCAAATTCCAAACATCATTAAATGGTCCGATTGACCATCCAAAATTCACCCGAGGCCCCCGGGACCTCAACAAAACATACCAACATATCCCATAACCTCATTCAAACTTGTTCCAAACTTCGGAATGCTCAAAACAAGATCAAAACACCAAATTCGCATCGGATTCATGCCAAAAAATTCCAAAATCTTCTAAATTATGCTTTCGATCAAAAACCCAACCAAACCATGTACGAATGACCTGAAATTTTGCACTCACATCCCAAATGACACCACAGAACTACTGCAACTCTCGGAATTCCATTCTGACCCCTATATTAAAATCTCACCTATCAACCGGAAATCGCCAAAAATCCAATTTCGCCAATTCAAGGCTAAAATCTACTCTGGACCTCCAAAACTCATTCCGATCATGCTCCTAAGTCCCAAATCACCTCCCAAAGCCATCCAAACCATCGGAACTCACATCCGAGACCTCTAACATGTAAGTCAACATCCGGTTGACTTTTCCAACTTAAGCTTCCTCAAGAGATACTAAGTCTCTCAAACCTTACCAAATCCTTTCCGAACCCGAACCAACCAACCCGATAACATGTAGAACTAATAGACAGAGCAATAAAAAGCAGAAATGGAGGAAACAGAGTGGTAACTCATGAGACAACTGGCCGGGTCGTCACATCCTCCCCCTCTCAAACAAACGTTCGTCCTCGAACGAGTCAAGAAACATACCTGAAGCCTCAAACAGGTGAGGATATCCGCTCTGCATCTCCCGCTCGGTCTCCTAGGTAGCCTCATCCATGGGCCAACCTCTCCACTGCACTTTCACTGAAGCTATATACTTTTACCTCAACTTTCGAACCTGATAACCCAAAATAGCTACTAGCTCCACATTATAAGTCAAATTATCATCCAACTGAACCGTGCTAAAATCCAGAACATGAGACAGATCCCCAATATACTTCTGGAGCATAGAAACATAAAATACTGAATGCACACTCGACAAGCTGGGTGGAAAAAGAAGCTCATAAGCCACCTCCCCAATCCTTCGAATCACCTCAAAAGGCCCAATGAACCGAGGACTCAATTTACCCTTCTTCCCAAATCTCATAACACCCTTCATGAGTGAGACTTTCAACAGAACCTTCTCACCAACCATGTAGGACACATCCTGAACCTTCCTATCAGCATAACTCTTTTGCCTCGACTGCGCTGTATGAAGCCTCTCCTAAATCACCTTCACCTTTTCTAAATCATCCTACACCAAGTTTGTCCCCAATAGCCTAGACTCACCGGGATCAAACCAACCAACTGGAGATCTACACCACCTCCCATACAAACCCTCATATGGAGCCATCTGAATACTCGACTGGCAACTGTTGTTATAAGCAAACTCTGTAAGCGGTAGAAACTGATCCTATGACCCTCCGAAATCAATGACACAAGCACGCAACATGTCTTCCAATATCTGAATAGTGCGCTCGGACTGCCGTCCGTCTGAGGGTGAAAAGTTGTGCTCAACTCAAGCTGAGTTCCCAACTCTAGCTGCACAAGCCTCCAAAACTGTAAAGTAAACTGAGTGCCCCTATCTGAGATGATGGAAACTAGGACACCATGCAATCGAACAATCTCCCAGATATAGATCTCTGCCAGCCGCTCTGAAGAATAAGTACTACACACAGGAATGAAGTGCGCGGACTTGGTCAGCCGATCCACGATCACCCAAATAGCATCGAACTTCTTCAAAGTCCATGGAAGCCCAACTACAAAGTCCATAGTTATTCTCTCCCACTTCCACTCCGGAATATCCATCTGCTGAAGCAAGCCACCCGGTCTCTGATGCTCATATTTCACCTGCTGGCAATTGAGACACCGAGCCACAAATCCCACAATGTCTTTCTTCATTCTTCTCCACCAATAATGTTGTGTCAAATCCTGATACATCTTTGCAGCACCGGATGAATGGAATACCGCGAGCTATGGGCCTCCTCCAGAATCAACTCCCAAAGCCAACCATATTGGCCATACAAATCCAGCCATGTATCCTCAACACCCCATCATCACAATTGGTCACATCTCTGGAATCCTCGTGCTGAACTCTGTCCTTAAGGACAAGCAAATGCGGATCATCATACTGGTGCTCTCTGATGTGCTCATACAAGAAAGACCGAGAAACCACACAAGCCAATACCCTACTGGGCTCCGAAATATATAACCTCACGAACCGATTGGCCAAGGCCTGAACATCAACTGCAAGAGGTCTCTCCCCAACTGGAATATATGTCAAACTCCCCATACTCACCGCCTTTCGGCTCAAAGCATTGGCCACCACATTGGCCTTTCCCGGATGGTACAATATAGTGATATCATAATCCTTTAGCAACTCCAACCATCTCCACTACCTCAAATTAAGATCCTTCTGCTTGAACAAGTGCTGGAGACTATGATGATTAGTAAACACCTCATAAGACACACCATACAAGTAATTCCTCCAAATCTTCAACGCATGAACCATGGCAGCCAACTCCAAATCATAAACGGGGTAGTTCTTCTCATAGGGCTTCAACTAATGAGAAGAATAAGCAATAACTCTACCCTCCTACATCAACACACAACCAATACCAACTCTCGATGCATCACAATACACAGTATATGAACCTAAAGTTGAAGGCAAAACTAACACTGGAGTCGTAGTCAAGGTTGTCTTGAGCTTATGAAAACTCTCCTCACACTCATCCGACCATACAAATGAAGCACCCTTATGAGTCAACTTGGTCAAGGGCGATGCGATAGATGAGAATTCCTGAACAAATCAGCGATAATAACCCACCAAACCAAGAAAGTTACAAATCTCTGTGGCTGAGAACGGTCTGGGCCAACTCTAAACTGCTTCTATCTTTTTCGGATCAACCTGAATACCCTTGCTGGACACCACGTGCCCCAAGAAAGCCACTGAACTGAGCCAAAACTCACACTTGGAGAATTTTGCATAAAGTTTCTCTTCCCTCAATCTCTGCAACACAACTCTCAAATGTTTTGCGTGTTCTTCCTGACTACGTGAATACACAAGAATATCATCAATGAAGACTATGACAAACGAGTCGAGATAAGGCCAGAACACGCTGTTCATCAAATGCATGAATGTTATTGGGGCATTGGTCAGCCCAAAAGACATTACCAAGAACTCATAATGACCATATCGGGTCCTGAATGTCGTCTTAAGAATATTTGAGTCCCTGATCTTCAACTGGTGATAACCTGAATGGAGATCAATCTTGGAGAACACTCTCGCTCCCTGAAGCTAGTTGAATAAATCATCAATGCGAGGCAAAGGATACTTGTTCTTAACGGTTACTTTATTGAATTGCCTATAATCAATGCACATCCTCATAGTGCCATCCTTCTTCTTCACAAATAGAATCGGTGCACCCCAAGGTGACACACTAGGCCAAATGAACCCCTTTTCAAGGAGTTCCTAAAGTTGCTCCTTTAACTCCTTCAACTCCGTTGGTGCCATACGATACAGTGGAATAGAAATGGGCTGAGTGTCCAGCACCAGGTCAATACCAAAATCAATATCCCTATCTGGTGGCATGCCCAGGAGGTCTGCAAGAAACACATCGGGAAAATCCCTCACAACTGGAACAAAATCAATACTAGGAGTCTCTACACCGACATCCCTCACAAAGGCTAGATACGAAAGACAACCCTGCCCAACCATATGCTGGGATTTCAAGAATGAGATTACCCTAATGGGAACATAATCAGTCAAACCTCACCACTCAATCCGTGGCACACCCGATATAGACAATGTGACTGTCTTGGCATGACAGTCCAGAATAGCACGACGCGGAGATAGCCAATCCATGCCCAAAATGACATCAAAATCACCATACACAATAATAAAAGATCCACTTGGGTCTCCAGACCCCCAATAGTCACAACACGCCAGTACACACAGTTTACACTAACAGTATTGCCCACTGAGGTAGATACATGAACAGGTGAAGCAAGAGACTCACGGGGTGTACCCAAATAACGAGCAAAGTATGATAACACATAAGAAAAGGTGGAACTGGGATCAAATAATACAAAGGCATCTTTGTGGCAGACTAAAACAATACATGTAATAACAGCATCTGAAGCAATAGCATCAGGTCTAGTTGGAAATACATAGAAATAGGACTGACCGCCACCTGATCGACCTCCCTCTCTGGGGCGACCCCTAGCTGACTGACCTCCACCCCTAGTTGGTTGGGCGGGTGGTGGTCAAGTAATTGGCGTTAAAGTCGATGACTTACCCCTCTGTTGAGATGAACCCGCAAGACAACGAGGACACTGCCTCCATATATGGACCATCTCTCCACACTTATAACAACTCCCAGGTGCTGGAGAAGGGGACTGAAAGGAACCCCTTGCACCGGAATGACTAGTAGATGCACCTGGCATAGAAGAGCCCTGAACTGATAGAGAATGGGATTAACTCTGAGCTAGAAGGGCACTAAGTGATGACTTGCCCTGATGAGAACTATGAGAACCATGACCGGATGGCACCCCACGATAACCTAGGCGAGCTGGCTAAGCATGCCTGAAGGGACGACATCTGTCGTGCTGAAATTGACCTCTTAATGGAGCACCACTATAATTACCAGATCCTCAAGGACTCTTGGCCTCTTTCTCCTCTCACTCCTGGCGATGAACAGACTCAATCTCACGAGCAATGTCCACAACCCCCTCGAAAGTTGCACCAGTCACCCTCTCCCTGGTCATAAGAATACGAAGCTGATAAGTGAGGCCATCAACAAACCTCCTAATCCTCTCTCTATCTGTCAGAACCAACTAAATAGCATGACGAGCTAACTCCGAGGACCTCATCTCATACTGCATCACAGTCATCTCTCCTAGACGCAACCACTCAAACTCCATACGCAGCTCCTCTCTACAAGACTGCGGCACATATTTCTCCAGAAAAAGAACGGAGAACTACTGTCAGGTAAGGGATGCTATACCAACAGGCTTATGATTCTCAAAAGCCTCCCACCAAGTGAAGGCAGCTCCAGAAAACTGATAAGTAGCGAAAGCGACCCCGCAGGTCTCCAGAATACCCGCTATACGAAGCATCCTCTGACACTTATGCAAGAAACCCTGGGCATCCTCACCCTCTGCACTGTTGAAGATCAGAGGCTGAAGTCTACCAAACCTCTCCAACCGACGCTGCTCGTCCTCTGGCATGGCAGGAGTTACATAGTCCTAAGCAGCTGCAACCGGCTGGGCTAGATGTGCCCTTGGTGTCTGAAGTCCCTGCACGACCTACTCAGGTGTGCGAGCAGTGGGAGTCTGATTGCCTCCCCCGTCCTGAGAAGTAGATGCGGTTGTAGTAGCTAAGACCGCCTGAGCTAGGCCAGTGCAAACTGATAGAATCTGAGCCAAGGCCTCTTGAAGACCCGGAATCATAATGGGCACAACTGGTGCCTGAGCTGGTGCTGCTGGAGCGTCTATAATTGGGACCTGATCCTGAACTGGGGCGACTGGTGGATTTGCAGGTGCTGCCCTAGTTGTTGTGCGGGTCACACCTCTGCCCCTACCACGATCGCGTCCTCGGCCTCTAGTGACCACAGCTGGTAGTACTGGTGGTCGTCCATCCTGACCGGTTGTGTGTGTCCTCACTATCTGTGAGAGAATAGAATGACAAAAGTTTAGTACTCGGGTCAACAAATTCTCACGACAAGAATCTCAAGAATATGAAGTTTTTCCTAAAGGTTCAACAGCCTCTCAAGGATAAATATAGATTTCTCCGTACCGATCCGCAAGACTTTACTAAACCTGCTCATGACTAGTGACACCTATGTAACCTAGGCTCTGATACCAACTTATCACGACCCTAAACCTGAACCCGGTCGTGATGACTCCTCTCGTGAAGACAAGGCCAGCCGACACTTCCCATTTCAGTTTTAAGCAATCAAACAATACGAATTTAAGCCTAAAACATGATAATTAATCTAAAAGTGAATAGTGAACAATACAGTTATGGAAGATAAACCCAACACAACCTGATATCGGGGTGTCACTAGTCATAAACATCTAACAATACGCTACAAGTCTGCAATGCCTACTAAACTATTACAGAACAAATGATAAAGAGATAGAAATGAGATAAAGGGGGAGAAACACGGGTCTGCGGACTCCAAGCAGCTACCTCATGGACTCCGAAGTCTGCCGAGAGCTCTCAACTTGCGCTGGCAGGATCAGCAACGCCTGAATCTGCATATGGAGTGCAGGGAGTAAAGTGAGTACTCCAACTCAGTGAATAATATTCATAAATAAATGAGTGAGAAGTATGAAAACACGTAAGGTATATTACAGGCTATAAGGAAGCAATAAAACCAGTGAAAACAGTGAATCAGTTAAGATGTGTAAAATCATTTAAGTTTAGTTTAAACTTCATAAAGTGCCTTTTCAACAATTAAGCAGTTAAATGACAGACAATTAAGAAAGATAAAAACATAAAGGTTTGCCCCTCGGGCACAATGTCAACAAATCCTCCTCTCGGGCAATATCTCAGAACAATACCAGTCCCTCGGGCTATATCTCATATCACAATGGGTACCCGCGCTCACTTGGGGTGAGCAGACTCCTGGAGGGGCCCTTATGGCCCAAGCGCAATATCAAGCCATCTCTTGGCATCATCACTAGGCTCTTGGCCTCATATCAGCAAGCCACCTCGTGGCGTACAAATCTCAGGCCCTTGGCCTCATAATCATAATCAGTGTTTCTTCACAACATAGGCCCTCGGCCTTACTCAGTCAAAATCCTCGCAAGCCACTCAGGCAAAAGTAAATGTGATTCTCATACCAAAATATCATTTAAAAGATCATTTAAGTGTTAAAATAGGGTAAACACGACTGAGTTATAAAAACAATGAAATATAGCGTCACTGAGTTCAAGTATAAAGTCAAAATAGAGAGGAAGTATCAATAAAAATCCCCTAAGGGTTCAAATAGTTGGCACGAGGCCCAAATATGACATTCAGCCTAAAACATGATGATAGCAAATAGATTTAAGTCAAATACGCAGTAAAATAGTCATTCGGGATGGACTAAGTCACAATCCTCAACAATGCATGACCACACGCTTGTCATCAAGCATGCGTGTCACCTTAATATAGCACAACAATGTGCAATCCAGGATTTCATACCCTCAGGACATAATTTACAATCATTACTCACCTCAATCCGGTCCAAACTCTAGCCCGCGATGCCTTTGCCCCTCGAATCGGCCTCCACGCGCGTCGAATCTATCCAAAACCAGAATCACAGCGTCAAAATATGCTAAGGGAATGAAGCCCAAGCGAAAATATGCAATTTACAACATAAATTCCGAAATTACAAAAACCCGACCCCCGGGCCTACATCTCGAATTTCGATAAAATTCACATCAACAGATTCCTTATCACTCCCCGAGTTTATTCATACCAAAAGCATCAAAATCCAACCGCAAATGACCCCTCAAATCCCAATTTCTAGGCCTCCAATTTCAAGCCTTTGTTCTTCAATTTTAAGCTTAATTCCCATGATTAATTAGGTAGATTTCACATTAGAATCGAGTTTGAAGTCCATGAATCTTACCTCCAAGTGATTCCCCTTGAATCCCTCTTCAATCCTCTTCAAAAATCTCCAAAAATGCTCAACAATGGTGAAAATAAACCCCAAAATCGCGGACAAGACGACTATTTAAACCTTCTGCCCAGGTCTGAAATCCTTCTTCGCGAACACGGTCAACGCCCCGCGTTCGCGAAGCACAACTCAACTTTGACCAAAATTTCCTCTTTCGTGATTGCGACCTTCCCATCGCGAACGCGATGCTTTCCTCAGACCACTCTTCGCGATTGTGTTTCCCCTCTCGCGAATGTGATGCATAAAATACCTCAAGTCTAGCTGACCAAATTCCTCTACGCGAACACGGTCCACTTACGCGAACGCGATGACTAAACACCCAACCCTTAACGAACGCGTAGCCTTCCTCGCGAACATGAAGGCCAAAATTCCAGCCTTCACCAGTTAACCCTTCGCGAACGCGAGGGCCTACTCGCGAATGCGAAGTCCATTTTCTCTGCAACACTAATCAGCAATTTCTGCAAATTCCAAACATCATGAAATGGTCTGATTGACCATCCGAAACTCACCCAAGGACCCCGGGACCTCAATCAAACATACCAACATATCCTATAACCTCATTCAAACTTGTTCCAATCTTCGGAACGCTCACAACAACATCAAAACACCAAATTCGCATCGGATTCAAGCCTAAAAATTACAAAATCTTCAAAATTATGCTTTCGATCAAAAACCCAACGAAACCACGTCTAAATGACCTGATATTTTGCACTCACATCCCAAATGACACCACGGAACTACTGAAACTCTCAGAATTCTATTCCGACCCCTATATCAAAATCTCACCTATCAACCAGAAATCGCCAAAAATCCAATTTCGCCAATCTGGTTGGTGTTTTGGAGGTTCGTAGTAGAATTAAGCTTGAAATGCCATAAGTTAAAATTTTGAAAAGTTTGACCGAGATTTGATTTCCAGAAGTTGGACTAGGTTCGTGGTGTCATTTATGACTTGTATGCAAAATTTGAGGTCAATCGGACGTGATTTGATATGTTTTGACGTCGTTTGTAGAATTTGGAAATTTCAAAGTTCATTAGGCTTGAATCCGTGTGTAATTCGTATTTTTGATATTATTTGAGATAGTTTAAGGATTAGACTAAGTTCGTATGATGTTTTGGGACTTGTTGGTATGTTTGGTTGAGGTCCAGAAGGCCTCGGATGAGTTTCTGGTGGTTAACGAATCATTTTTGGCCTTTGAGTGATAGCTGATATCTGTTGGTTTTTGCTGTTGCTAGTTTATTCTTACGCATTCGCGAGATAGGTCTCGCGTTCCCGAATTGTACCTAGAGGCCGAGGAGGATTTTTTCTTCACGTTCGCGAAGAAGAGAACGTGTTCGCGAAGGTTTGGAAATAAAGTGCATCGCAGACGCGAGATGGGGAACGTGTTCGCTAAAAAGAGAAGAGGCAACTAGGGACCCCATTCATTTAGTCTACGCGCTTGGAAGGTGCAGTCGTGTTCGGCGATGAGAGGGTTCAGTAAAGGTTCACATTCGCAAGTGGTTGATCGCGTTCGCATAGAAGGGATTTTTGGTCAGAGGTATTTGTGCTTCACGAACGCGAGGGCACTTCCGTTTTCGCGAAGGAGACGTACCTGGGCAGAATAAAAGATTCAAAAACGAGGATATTGAGTTCATATCACAAAATTGAATTGGGAACTCGGTGGAAGACGATTTTTGGAGAGATTCTTGCGTGGGTGTTTGGGGTAAGTGATTCATATCTAATTTTGGTCAAATTCCATGATTATGTCTTTAATTCCACCATTTAATTTGTGATTTGGGGTGGAAAATTAGGGAAAAAGAGGAAGTGTTCTTGAGATGGATTTTTGAGGTTTTGAATTGAATTTTGTTATCGGATTTGAGTAAATTTGGTATGGTTAGACTCGTGAGTGAATGGGCTTTCGGGTTTTGTGACTTTTGTCGAATTACGAGACGTAGGCCCGGGTTAAGCTAATTTCGGATTTGTTGCTATAATTTAATACTTTTCTTGTGGAATTGATCCCTTTAGCCTATATTGATTGTATTGTATTACTTGTTGCTAGATTCGGGATGTTTGGAGGCCGATTTGAGAGACAAAGACATTTCGGAGTAGAGATTTGCTCGGTTTGAGGTAAGTAATGCTTTCAAACTTGGTTCTGAGGGTTCAAAAGCCCAAATTATGTATTATGTGATTGGTATTGAGGTGACGCACATGCCAAGTGACGGGCATGCACCATGAGAATTGTGACCTGGTTGATTCCATAGCACTGTATAGTGACTCTATCTTATTGATATTCGTATTTCACCATGTAATAAATAATTGAGCTGTTGATTATGTTAGATATCATGTTTAGGCTTTATGCCCGTACTATTGGGACCCATAGTGGTTGTTTCTTGCTGTTATCTCACTGATATCATTGATATTTCGTGCTTAGTCATGTACATGCATTTCATATAATATCTCAGTCTCAGTTGTTATTTATTGATACATTACATCATTATTTCGAGCTAGTTTTCATAATATTTTGAGCCCGTGAGTGAGACTGAAGAGATTGATGACTGAATGAGGCCGAGAGCCTGATTATGAGTGACAGATATGGGATCGGGTTGCAAGCCGCAGTGGTTATATTGATCTGTGATAGTGCTTGGGCTGTAGGAGCCCCTCCGGAGTTTATACACACCCCTAGTGAGCGCGGTTTATATTATTGAGGGATGGATCTTCCCTAAACATGGATCTTGTTCGAAGTACTTGATACCTGGAGATGGATCTTCTCCACATGGCTGGATTGGTCTTCCTCAGTACTGGGTGACTTATAGTCAGTTCTATTTATGTTCCGGGATGGATCTTCCTCGGGTCGTATGGGCCATATACAGTACCAAGTGGTTGAGCATTTGAAAGTGTGAGCACATGGGGATGACATCATGGTGCATCACATACAGCATGTGCACTAGCATGTAGAGATAGTAGAGTTATATTCTCTATACTGTTCAGATCTGCTTTACTTTACTGTTTGAGCTGCCTATTAATTTGAAAGCATGCCTACGTTTCTGCATAGTTATTTTATCTGTACCGGTTGAGTTCATCACTACCTTTCAATCCAAAGTTTGGACTTGTTACTTACTGAGTTGGATGTACTCATGTTACTCCATGCACCTCATGTGCAGATTCAGGCATTTTTGGTCACGGTGGCGATTGCTGATCGAGGCTTTAGAGTTCGAAGACTATCAAGGTAGTCGCACAGCATTCGCAAGCCTTGACTCTCCTGTTTTATCACTAGTTATATTTTCAATTTATTTCTCTAGGCACTATATTGGACTGTATTCTGATTAGACGCTTATATACTCATTGACACCCCAGTTTTGGGTTGGATTCTATCATACTTTGGGATTATTCTATTTTCAAAAAGGTTTCTTTAATGTTAACTGCTTCCATCTTTATTTCTTTAAAGTTATTTTTGCTGTGATGAGGCACTTAGAGGATGGCCTAGTTCCACGATAGGTGTTATCACGAAGGTTGATTTTTGGTCGTGACAAGTTGGCATCAGAGCCTATGTTACATAGGTCTCATGAGTCATAAGCGGGCTTAGTAGAGTCTTGCGAATCGGTACGAAGACGTCTGTACTTATCTTTGAGAGGCTGTAGAACCCTTAGGAAACTTCAAATTCTTGAATTCTTGTCGTGCGAATCTGTTTATTCTGGTAATTAAACTTCTATTCTTCTACTCTCTCACATATGGTGAGGGCACGTACTACTAGGCAGGACGAACAGCCACCAACACCACCATCCAGGGCCGCGAGTGACCGAGGTTGCAGTAGAGGTCGTGGCAAGGGCAGAGGTACAACTCGCGCAGTAGCCGAGGAAATACCTGCAGATCCACTAGTTGCCCCAGTTCAGGATCAAGTCCCAATTGTGGATGCACCAGCGGGACCAGCTTCGGCACCAGCTGTGCCCATTGTGATTCTAGGTCTTTAGGAAACCTCTGGCTCAGATTTTGACCGTGTACACTAGTATTGCTTAGGCGGTCTCTGTTCCGACCACAGTAGCCACTTTTCAGGTTGGGAGAGGCACTCAGACTCCCGCTACCCGTACAACCGAGCAGGTAATGCAGGGACTCTAAACATCGGGAGCACTACTCACCTATTCGGTTGCAGCTTCTCAGGCCCATGTGGTCCCTTCTATGACTGATGATGAGCAGCAAAGATTAGAGAGGTTTGACAGACTTTAGCCTCCATCTTTCAACGGGGTAGAGTCGGAGGATGCCCAAGGTTTCTTAGGCAGATATCAAAGGATCCTCCATATAGCAGGTATTCTGGAGACTAGTGGGGTCTCATTTACTACTTTTCAGTTCATTAGAGCTGTCTTTAGCTGGTGGGAGGCTTATGAGAGGCGTAGGCCGGTTGGTGCAGTGCCACTTACGTGGTAGGAGTTCCCCGTTCTCTTCTTAGAAAAGTATGTGCTGCAATCTCGCAGAGAAGAGCTGCGTAGACAGTTTGATAGGTTGCGTCAGGATGATATGATGGTGACACAGTACGAGATGAGGTTTTCTAAGTTGGCCTATCATGCAGTTTGGTTGGTTCCCACTGACACGGAGAGGATCATGAGGTTCATTGACGGTCTTACATTTCAGCTGCGGGTGCTTATGACTAGAGAGAGTGTGTCTTGTGCTACTTTTGATGAGGTTGTTGACATTTCTCGGGAGATATAGTCGATCCGCAGCTAGGGGCGGGTTGAGAGGGAGTCCAAGAGGTCTCGTGGATCAGGTAGTTTTGGTGATGTTCCTTCTGGAGATTAGTTTTACCACGGTAGGGGTCGTCCCTACAGACATGCTCAGACGGCTTGTCTAGTTCACTGTGGTGCATCATCTGGGCATGGTTCTCACACTTCTCAGCAGGGTCACTCATCTCTTAGTGCCTTTCCAGCTCAGAGTTTATCTCATGCACCATCAGCTCAGGGTTCATCTATGTCGGGACCTTCTAGCAGTTATCCCGGTGCTCGGGGCCTCCTTCAATCCTCACTGCCATTTTTAGGGAGATTTTGCTTTGAGTATGGTGATTTGGTTCATATCAAGAGGCGTTGTCCCTACCTTACAGGAGGTTCATCTCAGCAGAGGAGTCAGCCTTCGACTTCAGCACCAGTTACTTCACCACCCGCCCAGCTAACTCAAGGTGGAGCTTAGTCAGCTAGGGGTTGCCCTAGAGGGTGAGGCCGATCAGGTGGTAGTCAGGCCCGTTTCTATGTACTCCCTACCGGACCAGATGTTATTGCTTCGAACACAGTGTTCACAGGTATTGTCTTAGTATGTCACCGAGATGCTTCTGTATTATTTGACACTGGTTCCACCTATTCATATGTATCATCGTGTTTTGCTCATTATCTGGATATGCCCAGTGAGTTTTTAGTTTGATTTGTTCATGTATCTACTTCAGTGGGCAATAATATTATTGTGGACCATATGTATAAGTCGCGTGTAGTGACTTTTGGGGGATTGGAGACTAGAGGTTATCTTTTGCTGCTTAGTATGGTTGATTTTGACGTGATATTGGGTATGGATTGGTTGTCTCTATGTCATGCTATTTTGGAATGTCACGCTAAGATTGTAGCGTTGGCGATGCCGGAGTTACCACGGATAGAGTGGCGAGGTTTTTTAGATTATGTTCCCAGTAGAGTGATTTCATACTTGAAGGCCCGGCGAATGGTTGGGAAGGGTCGTCTTTCTTATTTGGCCTTTGTGAGCGATGTTAGAGCAGAGGCCCCTACTATTGATTCTGTTCCGATAGTGCAAGATTTTTCGGATGTGTTTCCTGTAGACCTGGAAGGCATGCTGCCCGATAGAGATATTGACTTTGGTATTGACTTAGTGCCGGGTACTCGACCCATTTATATTCCTCCATATCGTATGGCACCGGCCGAGTTGAAGGAGTTGAAGGAGCAGCTTCAGGAACACCTTGAGAAGGGGTTTATTAGGCCTAGTGTGTCACCTTGGGGTGCGCCGGTTCTATTTTTGAAGAAAAAGGATGGATCTATGAGGATATGCATTAATTATAGGTAGTTGAACAAAGTCACAATCAAGAACAAGTATTATTTACTGTGTATTGAAGATCTATTTGACCAGCTTCAGGGAGCTAGAGTGTTCTCCAAGATTTATTTGAGGCCAGGGTATCACTAGTTGAAGACTCGGGACTCGGATATTCTTAAGACAGATTTTAAGACGTGTTATGGTCATTATGAGTACCTTGTGATGTCTTTTGGGCTAACTAATGCCTCAACAACGTTCATGCATCTGATGAAAAGCATATTTTAGCCTTATCTCAACTCGTTTGTTATTGTATTCATTGATGATATCATGGTGTACTCTCGTAGCCAGGAGGAGCATGCCCAGCATTTGCTGATTGTGTTGCAGCGGTTGAGAGAAGAGAAGCTTTATGCTAAGTTTTCCAAGTGTGAGTTTTGTCTTAGTTTAGTGGCATTTTTGGGGCACGTGGTGTCTAGTGAGGGTATTCATGTGGATCCGAAGAAGATAGAGGCAGTTTAGAGTTGGCCCAGACCGTCTTTAGCTACAGAGATTCAGAGCTTTCTTGGTTTGGCTGGTTATTACCATCGGTTTGTGTAGGGTTTCTCGACTATTGCATTGACCTTGACCAAATTGACCCAAAAGGGTACTCTTTTCAGGTGGTCGGATGAGTGTGAGGCGAGCTTTCAGAAGCTCAAGACTGCCTTTACCACGGCTCCAGTTTTAGTTCTACCATCAGCTTCTGGTTCTTATACGGTATATTTTGATGCATGAGGGTAGAGTGATTGCTTATGTTTTACTCCAGTTGAATCCCAATGAGAAGAACTACCTTGTTCATGATTTGGAATTGGCTGTCATTGTTCACGCGTTAAAGATTTGGAGGCACTATATCTATGGTGTGTCTTGTGAGGTATTTACTGATCATCATAGCCTCCAACACTTGTTCAAACAGAAGTATCTCAATTTGAGGTAGCAGAGATGGTTGGAGCTACTAAAGGACTATGATATTACTATTCTGTATCATCCGAGGAAGGCCAATGTGGTGGCTGATACCTTGAGTAGGAAGGCAGTGAGTATGGGCAGTCTTGCATTCATTCCTGTTAGGGAGAAAACTCTTGTTGTTGATGTTCAGGCTTTGGCCAAACAGTTCATGAGATTGGATATTTTAGAGCCTAGTCGGGTTCTAGCTTGTGTGGTTTCTCGGTCTTCCTTATTTGATCGCATCAGAGAGCGCCAGTATGATGATTCTCATTTGCTTGTCCTCAAGGAAAAGGTTAAGCACAATGATGCCAGGGATGTGACTATTGGAGATGATGGGGTGTTGAGGATGTAGGGCCGGATATGTGTGCCCAATGTAGATGAGCTACGGGATTTGATTCTTGAGGAGGCCCACAACTTGCGGTATTCCAGCCATTCGGGTGCCGCAAAGATGTACTAGGATTTGAGAGAACACTATTGGTGGAGGAGAATGAAGAAGGATATAGTTGGGTTTATAGCTCGATGTCTAACCTGTCAACAGGTAAAATATGAGCATCAAAGACTGGGTGGAATGCTTCAGAAGATAGAGATTCCAGAGTGGAAGTGGGAGCGGATCACCATGGATTTCGTAGTTGGGCTTCCATGGACTTCGAGGAAGTTCGATGCTATTTGGGTGATTATGGATTGGCTGACCAAGTTCGCACTTCATTTCTATGAGTACTACTTATTCTTTATATTGATTGGTTGAGCTTTACATAAGAGAGATTGTTCGACTGCACGGTATGCCAGTTTCCATTATTTCAGATAGAGGCACGCAGTTTACATTGCGGTTTTGGAGAGTCATGCAGCGAGAGTTGGGCACTCAGGTGGAGTTGAGCACAACATTTCACCCTCAGACGGACGGGCAGTCCGAGCGCATTATTTAGATATTGGAGGACATGTTACGCGCTTGTGTCATTGATTTTGGAGGTCTATCGGACTAGTTTCTGCCGCTCACGGAGTTTGCTTACAACAACAGTTATCAGTCGAGTATTCATATGGCTCCGTATGAGGACTTATATGAGAGGCGGTGTAGATCTCTGTTGGGTTGGTTTGAGCCAGGTGAGGCTAGGCTATTGGGTACTGACTTGGTTCAGGATGCTTTGGACAAGGTTAAATTGATTTAGGAGCGACTTCGCACGGCGCAGTTGAGACAAAAGAGTTATGCTGATAGGAAGGTTCGTGGTATGTCTTACATGGTTGGGGAGAAGGTTCAGCTAAAGGTTTCACCCATGAAGGGTGTTATGAGGTTCGGGAAAAAGGGCAAGTTGAGCCCTTGGTTCATTGGGCCTTTTGAGGTACTTCAGAGGATTGGGGAGGTGGTTTACAAGCTTGCCTTGCCACCTAGCTTGTCGAGTGTGCATCCAGTATTCCATATTTCTATGCTATGGAAGTATATCGGAGATCCGTCTCATTTGGATTTCAGCATAGTTTAGTTGGAAGGAGATTTGGCTTATGATGTGGAGCCGGTGGCTATTTTGGAGCAGCAAGTTCGAAACTTGAGGTCAAAGAATATAGCTTCTGTGAAAGTGCAATGAAGAGGTCGGCCCATGAAGGAGTCTACTTGGGAGACCGAGTGGGAGATGCAGAGCTATCCACATCTATTTGAGGCTCCAAGTATGTTTATAGACCGGTTCGAGGACGAATGTTTATTTAAGAGGGGGAGGATGTAACGACCCGGCCGGTAGTTTCAAGAGTTGTAGCCCTGTTCCCCCATTTTCTGCTCATTTTGTGTTCTTCAGCTACATTATGACTTACCGGGTTGGTTGGTTTGGGTCCAGAGAGATTTTAGAGTGAATTGAGACAATTAGTCTCTCATTTGAAGCTTAAGTTAGAAAAGTTGACCGGATGTTGACTTATGTGTAAACGACCTCATATTTGAATTTTGATGGTTCTATTAGCTCTGTTAGGTGATTTTGGACTTAGGAGCGCGCCCGGTTGGTATTTTGGAGGTTCGTAGTAGAATTAGGCTTGAAATACCGAAAGTTGAAATTTTGGAAAGTTTGACCGGGAGTAGACTTTTTGATATCGGGGTCGGATTAGATTTTCAGAAGTTGGACTAGGTCGATGGTGTCATTTATGACTTGTGTGCAAAATGTTAGGTCACTTAGACCTGATTTGATAAGTTTTGACATCGTTTGTTGAATTTGAAAATTTCAAAGTTCATTAGGCTTGAATCCGTGTGTAATTCATGTTTTTGATGTTGTTTGAGATATTTTAAGGATTCGACTAAGTTCGTATGATATTTTGGGACTTGTTGGTATGTTTGGTTGATGTCCCGAGGGCCTCCGGTGAGTTACGGGTAGTTAACTGATCATTTTTGGCCTTTGATTGATATCTGGTATCTATTGGTTTTTGCTGTTGCTGGTTTCCTCATACGCGTTCGTGAGGCAGGTCTTGCGATCGCGAAGTGTAATTAGAGGTTGAAGAGGATTAATTCTTCGCGTTTGCGAAGAACAGGATGCGTTCGCCAAGGTTTGGGAATAGAGTGCATCGCGGACGCGAGATGGGGAACGCGTTAGCAAAGAAGAGAAGAGGCAACTGGGGACCCCACTCATTTGGTCTACATGTTCACGGAGGTGCCGTCACGTTCGCGATAAGAGGGGTCAGTAATGGTTCGCGTTCGTGAGTGGTTGAGCGCGTTCGCATAGAAGGGATTTTTGGTCAGGGGTGAATTTTGCTTCACGAACGCATGGGTGCTTCCGCATTCGCGAAGGAGGCGTACCTGGGTAGAATAAAAGATTCAAAAACGAGGGTTTTAAGTTCATAGCACAAAATTGAATTGGGAGATCGGTAGAAGGCGATTTTTGGAGAGATTCTTGCGTGGGTGTTTAGGGTAAGTAATTCCTATCTAATTTTGGTCGAATTCCATGATTATGTCTTTAATTCTACCATTTAATTTGTGATATGTGGTGGAAAATTGGGGAAAAAAGGAAGTGTTCTTGAGATGGACTTTTGAGGTTTTGAATGGGATTTTGTTATCGGATTTGAGTAAATTTGGTATGGTTAGACTCGTGAGTGAATGCGTTTTTGGGTTTTGTGATTTTTTTCAAATTTTGAGGGGTGGGCCCAGGGGCCGGGTTAAGCCAATTTCATTTTTTGGCTATAATTTAGTATTTTTATTGTGGAACTGATCCCTTTAGCCTATATTGATTGTATTATACTACTTGTGGCTAGATTCGAGATGTTTGGAGGCCGATTTGAGAGGCAATGGCATTTCGGAGTACAGATTTGCTCGGTTTGAGGTAAGTAACGCTTTCATACTTGATTCTCAGGGTTAGAAAGCCCAAATTATGTGTTTTGTGATTGGTATTGAGGTGACGCACATACCAAGTGATGGGCGTGCGGGCGTGCACCGTGAGAATTGTGACCTGATTGATTTCATGGCACCGTACAGTGAATCTATCTTGTTGATATTTGTGTTTTCACCATGTGATGAAGTAATTGAGCTGTCAACATGCTAGATATCATGTTTGGCTTTATGCCGATAATGTTGGGACCCATAATGGTCGTTTCTTGCTGTTATATCACTGATTTCATTGTTATTTCGTGCTTAGTCATGTACATGCATTTCATATAATATCTCAGTCTCAGTTGTTATTTATTGATACATCATATCATTGTTTTGGGCTAGTTTTCATGACATTGTGAGCCTGTGAGTGAGAATGGAGAGATTGATGACTGAGTAAGACCGAGAGCCTGATTATGAGTGACAGTTATAGGATTGGGCTGCAAGTCGCAACGTTTATATTGATCTGTGATAGCGCTTGGGCTGTAGGAACCCCTTAGGAGTCTGTACACAACCCCAGTGAGCGCAGTTGATATTATTGAGGGATGGATCTTCCCTAGACATGCATCTTGTCCGAAATACTTGATACCTGGATATGGATCTTCTCCACAGAGTTGGATTGGCCTTCCTCCGTACTGGGTGACTTATAGTCAGTGATGTATATGTTCCGGGATGGATCTTCCTTGGGCCGTATGGGCCATATACAGTACCGAGTGGTTGAGCATTTGAGAATGTGAGCACATGAGGCTTACAGCATGGTACATCACATACATCATGTGTATTGGCATGCAGAGATAGTAGAGTTCTATTCTTTATATTGTTCGGATCTGCTTTACTTTACTGTTTGAGCTGCCTATTTAATTTGAAAGCATGCCTACGTTGTGAGCACGTGATTTTTGCCTCACGAAAACAAATCCAAAATAAATCAAAAATAAATAAAACAAATCTCTTTTAGTGTGCGATTTTTAGAATTTGTGTGGTGTTTATTAATTATTTGTGTTGTCCGTAAATATTTGCTTTGTTATAATTAAACAAAATTAAAATAAAAATACATGTTTCATGCATATCTAGGATTTAATTATGCATTTAATAATTGATTAAAAATAAAATTACAAAAATATGCATTTGTTCTAATTTTAATGTTTCACTATGTGATTAATATTTTCGTCTATGTGTTAATAATTGTTAAAGGTTGATTAATGTCTTGTAAAGTTAATTCTTGTTTTTATAATTTTAATTAGGATTTTAATAATTAAATTGGAAATTAAAAAGAAGTGGAAATTAAATGGGCAAAACGGATCTGGGCCAAAAATCCTAAACAAAAATCAGGCCCAAACAATTTCAACCCTCTACAGCCCAATCCCAACACCCCCATGTCCGGTCCAATTCAAACAAACCAAACGACGGCATTTGGTCATCCTTCATCAAGGGCCGTTGGATCAAATCCAACCAACGATTGAGATCCCACATCCCTTACCCGTAACCTTTACCCGACCCATTGCCCCAACCCAGCCCGACCCTGGCATTAAACCAAACGACATCGTTTGGTTTAATGAACTGATCTTGACCGTATATCATGATTGATCTAACGGTCAAGATTAATCCACCATTCCCTTATATAAAGTCCAAACCCCTACCCCGACCCCCTAACTAAACACCCCCTCCTCTCTACTGTTCATCATCCCCTACGAAATCACACCCCTAACCCTAGCCGCCCTCATTCCCCACCGCCTGAAACCCAGTGGCAACAACGCCGCCGGTTACCACCTTAACACCCCGGAACCCCCTAACCATCCTCTATCCAATTATGTTAGCCACTTGGCTCGAATCCTCCTGAAGGTTCTCGAATCTTCATTTGAAGATTCGAGCCAAACTCAGATCTAAACCAAACAGCCCCTAATTAACACCATAACATCCCCTATCCATCCTCATCACGGATCTGTTAGTTGCATGGCTCGAATCCTACTGTAACTGCTCGAATATTCGAGTGAAACCTGACCCTATCCCAACCTACCTCAGACTCACACCAGTTACCCACCTGACCTCCCTCATGCCTAGAATACCATTGGTTTGATTCGAATATACCTAGAAATGTTCGAATTTAAGATCCAAGAATCAGAAACCCTAAAAATTTCAATTTTTGGGTTCTGCCCCAAATTAAATAAAAGGTTGGGGTCTAATCGACCTTAGTCAAAGTATTTTCAGTTGAGAATACTTCGACTAAGGTCTGTTTGATTTCAAAAGTTGGAATCCAAGTTGCCTTTGTGTTCGTGTGAATTTGAAGAAGTAAAGGTATTTTCCCTATTTTTCTTTTGTTTCCTATGTGTATAATGTTGTTTGTTTCAGTAGTTGGTGTAATTTTTCATATTTGTTTAGTTGGTTCTGTGATTCTGTCTCATACCCGTCTATTTGATCAAAATTATACTATTGTTTCTGTTGGTATGATTACTTACAATGTGTGTAATCGACTCGATTAAGTTCGTCGATTAGTTATATTATGAATTCTCGTTTATGATAATACTGATTGAAACAATCTGTTTCTATTTTTATAGACTGTTTGTTGACAATTGTTGTAGATAATCAGTTTAATTAATACTCGTCAATTAAATCACCCTTGTTTATATTTCAATAAGTCTGTCAAAATAAATGTTGTGTATATATTGTTTCCTGAACATTAAGTTTCAGGGCATTGTAAGTATATTAACAATGCTCCTGTGTTTGTTTGATTTTAGTCCAATGTTGAAATTCAGTTTAACTTGTTATGTTGAATTCAGTATAATGTTGTTGTGATGTTAGGTTTGAATTCAAGTTTACAGGGGTTGGTTAAATACAATTGTATTAGGAGATTAATTATAGGATTGGTTATAGCTGCTTGAATAGATTATAAAATTTGTTCTATATCAGATTCTGATTTTTAGTTTTTTTTTAAAAAAAAACAGTAATAACAGTAGGATTTCCGGGCATTTCTGGGAATAAAACAGTAAAAACAGTGTTAGTGCTAGTGTGCTGGAAGTGGAATGTTAGTGGCTGCTAATCTAATAGGATAATAGGAAACCAAAGGAAGTGGAGGGGCTGAAAATAAAGTAAAGGTATCCTTAGTGCTGTTTGAATAAGAAAAAGCAGTTCAGTGGCAGATTTTAAGGGAAAATCTGCCTTAGATAACAAAAGGGGGGTCCGGGCAGCACTTAAGAGAAGGGGGGCAGACCTGTATAAATACAAGAAAGAGAGATTTAAAAGAGGATCTGATTTTTAAGAAAAGGAAGAGAACCAAAAAGAGAAAGAAAAAAAAGAGGGGAAAAAAAATCTGAAAAGGAAAGAGAGGAAGAAAACAGAAAAAGAAATAGAAAAGAGAACATTCACACACACACACACACAATCTGAAACAGATATAGAAGAAGGAAAGAAAATCAGAAATAGGAATCTGAAACAGATAGAGGAAAGAAACTGAAATCTGAAATGTTTTCTTTCTAAAATCTGTCCGTTGTTTGTTTGTGGATTTTGTTCGGTTTAAATCTGAAATTTTTCTCAAATTTCTGTCACTGTTCATCTGGGTTAACGGGTCTTGTTCAGACTTGTTGTGTTATTGGTATATTCTGCCGGTGTTTTGTTGCTGCTATTACTGCTGAAATTTACTCCTTTTACCTTCATTTCCAGGTACATATCTTTTAAACTCATGCTGTGAAAAGCTTCAACATGACAAATAAATGAAGCTTGGAAATTATAATTCTGTTTTCCATTCGTGTAAGTTCATTAGTTTAAATTTCAGCTTTGTTTCATGTTGGTTAACTAGTAGTGAGTTCGACACGATGGTTATAAGTTAATTGTCTTATTTTGAAATTCGTATAAAAGCTTTGTAATAATGTTATCCATTTCGAAATCTCATTAGTTTAGTTATATTTGAACTGTCAAAATAAGGAACATGGCAAAAAGTTGGCCATTATTCAAATTTTATGGTATTGTTAGTTAGGTACAGCATAATATGGAAATATCAAGGAAAACATACATTATTGGTTTATTTTGTTAATTAGTTAGTTGTTGTTTAAAGCTAGGTGATGTTGGTTGCACTTTGCTATATTATGGCATAACAATGGTTATGTTTACAATCAATAGTTGAAAGTTGCATTAGTAAAATCCGCTATGTTCACAATGTCAAAAAATGGCGAATAATGTTGTATGCAATATCATTTTATTAAGTCAACAGGTAGATTTGTTCTCCTTCTTAATAACAAATGGCCTAGGAATTTTACAATGCGAAAGTTAGCGTTTGCCAATAGTTCGGTAGGTTAAGAATAGAAATCATTTCGATTATGTATATCCCAAACTCAATCATAAGCAGAATTAACCAAAATAATCATGCATATCGGATTAAGAACAAGTGATGTAGAAGTAGATTAAATTTATAATGTGTAACAATTTTAAAAGTGCAAAAATAGCATTCGTTGCAAAAAAGAATAATGAGAATTCTTTGAAAATATCATTTCCTTTCAAGAATTGATTTTGTTTAGTTTCATACACTATTCACATTTTTAGTATACATATGTTGTATTTACTAAAAAATAGTGTTAATCATATGTTTATTCTTTTCTTTAAATTTGAATAGCTTGGAGGAATGTAATTCATACGCGAAAAATATAATCAGCGGTCAACATTTAATAAATTGTGAATTCTTTTTCAAAGAATTTAAGGGCATCTCAAAATGGGAATTTATCATGATTTTCACATAAAAAATGTACGAATATAATAAACAATTTGTGGAAAATCCATAATACCATTACGAATATTTTGCGCGATTAGGGATGCGTTCGCGTAACCTGATTATATTTTTAAAAGCTAATTCGGATTATGCGTTCGCGCAACTTCGAGCGAATATTTAATAAAAGGGATTTCTCCAAGAATGTTAAAATAATTTCATATAACCCGAGATGCGCAGTTCATTGTTTAATCATACAAGGGCGACGATGTTCTTAATTTTATTTCTAACTTCGAATGTATGATTTTTTATAATAAAAAATATAAAAAATATTATCAACCTTTTTATGTACACGTATGCGTGGCATGATTCTTTATGATTATAAAAGGTATATAATACGAGTATACGTACGCGTAATTCGTTTATATAGTTGTAAACAATCTAAATAAAAGCGGTAACAAAATCATGTAATAAAAATGTACTTATTAAAATCAAGATAATTAAGCCAAGAATAAAAACAGTTGAGCGACCGGGCTAGAACCACGGAATTCGGAAATGCCTAACACTTTCTTCCGGATTAACAGAATTCCTTACTCAGGATTTTTGGTTCGCAGAATAACAAACAGAGTCATATTCTCCTCGATCCAGGGATTAAAACCGGTGACTTGGGACGCCTTAAAATTCCCAGGTGGCGACTCTGAAACAAATAAACAAATCCCGTTTCGACTGTACTTTAATTGGAGAAAACTCCCTACGCACCCTCGCGGGTGCGGAAAAAGGAGGTGTGACAGCTCTGGCGACTCTGCTGGGAACTTTTATTGTGAAAACTGTAACCCAGAACCACTGGTTCAGGGTTTAAAGAATTCGAGCTTAAAATAACTGTGATAATTGGCTTTATTTACTATATGATTTTCAACTGTTTATATGCTTAATATGCTAAATGTTGCTTTTTACCGCTTTAATATTATTTGAATTGTGAATATATACAACTGCTACGAAACCCCCTTCTTTCTGAGTCTTCTGAATTTATGGTGTACACGTGCGCGTGACCCACCTTTCTGTTAAAGTCATACCAAATAAGACGGAGTTGGGACAAGTAACTAGGCCGGGTAGACTTTCATGCTCCCGGTACGTTGCCCCCACTTCGGCTCAAACTGTCCGTTTGGGTAAGCCAAGTTTAGAACAATATGCATCAGGTTTTTACCTAGAATAACTCAGCCATGTACCAGATCCCTAGTAGGAACGTTTATTTGCATCATGTACATTTGGCCTTGGAGACTCAACACAGGGGTTGGGTCTGTCTAGGACAGGTTAACCCAAAATAAAAAGACCATCCTGATGCATCCTACTTGCTACCTGTGCATTCATTTGCCTCAAATATGCTTGTTGACCAGCTTAATTGAAATCATTGTGAGAACCGAGGAATAAAATGGGCTGTTTTAAGAAATTCCCAAAAAATTAGTTTTAAATCTTGAAATAAAGGTGTTTAATAAATAAAAAATTGAAAATGATTTTTTAGTGTATATTTTCAAAATGAGTCTTGACTTATTAAAATTAAATTTCAGATACAAAATGAGCACCACACAAAACCCCCCATCCACGAATACAGACGAGTTTCTATTTCAGCTTCAAATGTGGTGGTATGAATTAGGCGAAGATGGTCAAAAATGGGTCGTCAAGCATTTGGGAAATCTCACGGATATTATGAAAGTTAAACCCCGTGATGATCTGATTGCGGCGTTAGTAACTTTTTGGGACCCTGTTCACAATGTCTTTCGTTTCTCTGATTTCGAGCTTACTCCTACATTAGAGGAGATAGCTGGATATGCTGGTTTTGACGGAAGTCTAAGAAATCAAAGCCTGATATTCACAAAGGCTCCCTCGGTACATCGATTCTTCGGTCTTCTGAACATCAGCAGTCAAATCAGGAAAAGCAATGTCATCAATGGATGTTGTTCCTTCAACTTTTTGTATTCAAGGTTCGGAAAGTCAGATGGGTTCGAAATTCATGAGAAAGGCCTTACTAACAAGCAAAACAAAGACACTTGGCAGATTCACCGTCGCTTTGCCTTCATGGTGGCTTTTCTAGGAATCATGGTCTTCCCAAACAAAGAGCGAACAATTGATATTCGCACCGCAAAAGTTGTGCAAATCCTCACCACCAAGGAAAATCACACCCTTGTCCCCATCATTCTCTCAGACATTTATCGGGTGTTGACTTTATGTAAATCAGGAGCAAAAGTCTTCGAAGGATGTAAAATTTTGTTGCAAATGTGGGTGATTGAACATCTCCAACAACAGCCCAAGATCATACAGTACGGGCCAAGCAATGATAATTGCATCGAGAGTTATGAGGAAAGAATAAAAGACAATAAGTCCCCAAAAGGGATAGAAGCCTGGGTATCTCATCTAAGGGCTTTAACGTTGAATCAAATCGAGTGGACTCTGGGATGGCTCCCGATGAGGGACGTGATACACATGTCAACCTCAAATAGTTATTTGCTACTATTGGGATTGAGAAGCATCCAGCCATATGCACCCCTAAGAGTCCTAAGACAACTAGGGAGATACCAAGTAGTTCCTGATGATGAAGATTTGAGTATGCAAGTAATCGAATTACACCCGGAAGCCACTATTTCCGAGGCTCTAATTCAGCAGATGTGGAATGGATGTTGATACTTGAAAAGTGATACTCAAGTCCCAGACAAAGGGTGAGATAAATCATGGATATGCAAGGTGGTTTGAGAAACGGTCTCGCGTGGATGATTTACCAGAACCTGAGCTAAGAAGGCCAACAAAAAGACCCCATATTCAAAGCTTTAATGATAAAATCCAAGAGCGGTTGATCTGGGGAGAAAAGGAAAAAGGGTACAAAGCAACTATCCATGCCCTAAAGGAAAATCTGAGGAGCCTCAGTTTAGAGAAAGATTTGCAAGCGCAAGAAGCCGAAGGCGAGAAGAAGAGTCTAGCTTGTGAGAATGAGAATCTTCATGCTCGATTTCAAAAAATGAAAAAGGCTTCTGAAACACCAATAAGGAGTTGGAAGGATCAAAAAACCATCGCCAATCTTTTTGAAAGAATGCAAGATTATGATTCCATTCTTGCTACAAACGAAAGGGCGTTGAGCAAAGCAAAAGAAAGAATCCAACAATTAAACGAAGAAGCCAGATCTAATAAGGAACGCCAAGATAGGCAATCCAAAGAAGACAGGGCACAATTTAAGAAGGAAAAAGACCATTGGAAACGATCAGAATACCAACTTCGTGCACAACTAGAAGAGGGAAGAAGATACAACAGAGAACATCAACAAGCGGACATCGACAGAGAAAGAGCGCAGGCAAGATTAGAGCAGACCAGACTCCGAGCTCTATTAGAGTCAGCTCTAGATCGTGAAGACCATGTCAGAGATATAGTCACTACTCGCCAGCAGCAATTGCAGAACCAAGACCAACGTCTCCAAGATTTCAGGTCACAAATCCACGACCTGGCGGTCTACACCTCTCAAAGTTATGTAAACTGCCAAGGAATGGAGTATGAAAGGTTTACAGAGCATGCACCCATTTTTGCCCGTCATCTAGCAATGGAGTTGGAAAGGATGTATCGTACGCTGGGAGGTCATCCAGGTCAAGCCCCACATTGAGCAAATAATCCAATAATTGACAACAAAAGTGGAAAGTGGGGCATGTTGTGAGATGTTAAGAGTTGTATCTTTTATTTTGATTTAAGTGTGTGTGTTTCAAACCATTTTCTTATAAGGTTTTCAAATGTAATGTCTATTCCATCTTTGTATAATGAATAAAAGTGTTTGCCTTATGTCCGAACTACGCAAGGTCTGATTCATGCGGGGGCATGATACGTAGGCAATCTCTATAAGATTCGACCACGATACAATAAAAAATGTATATAAGAAAATAAAATAAAAGTGAATAACAGTAAAAATTTCAAGAAAGCTGGGACGACACAAGCAGCCAAGCAAATGCATAGTAGAAAGGGGTTACTTGTCTAGGAGCATTGCATCTCAACGTGTAATTATATATGTGTTAAACTCTCAAAACTAACAAGTTTGTTCATTTCCAGAATTCAAGCAGTTAGTTTCTCTAAAGAGTATACTGGCATATTATCATTATCACACGAGATCAAAAGGACCAATACCCGAAAGTATGTCTATCCCAGATGTTGACACAGGTATTGAGCTAGAGGAGATGGATGTCGGGAAAATGAAAGAAGAGATGTTTAAACTCAAGCAGCAAATGGCTGAGATGTACCAAGCCTGGTCTACAGGACAGTTACCCCCATCTTACCCAACTAACCCTGCTCCATCAATGACCCAAACTCAGGATAATATTACCACTGAATTATCCCCCAAATCTCCCCATTTACCAACACTACCGAGGAACCACCTCTCAGACACCGCAGTCTCCCCCTCCTAAACCAGTTCCATACTTTCCTCCACCTGTAACTCCCGTCTTTGTGGCACCTCCCACAGCTACACTCCACAACTCTCCTAGTGATCCTACATTCCAGGCCCAGGACAACCAATATTACCCCCGGAGCCCACCCTCAAAGCCTCCGAAATCCATTCAACTACTCCTCGTTTTGATCTCCCAACCGAAATTGACAAGCCAGCCAAAAATGCTGAACAAGAAGAGATGTTCAGGAAGGTCAAGAGTCTAGAACAATCGTTCAGAGACATGCGAGGATTAGGTGGGCAAGTCAGTGTAGCATACAAAGATTTGTGCTTATTCCCCAATGTACAATTACCAGTTGGCTTCAAGATGCCCAAATTTGACCTATACAACGGGCACGGCGACCCAGTAGCCCACTTAAGGGGTTTCTGTAGCAAGATGCGAGGAGCTGGGGGAAAGGATGAATTATTGATGGCTTACTTCAGTCAAAGTTTAAGCGGATCAGCTTTGGAGTGGTATACACGCCAGGACCATGGGAGATGGTACACCTGGGATGACCTGGCACAGGCATTCGCATACCATTTCCAATACAATCTGGAAATCATCCCAGATCGACTATCTTTGACAAAATTTGAGAAGAAACACAATGAAAGTTTCAGAGAGTATGGCTTCCGGTGGAGAGAACAGGCAGCAAGAGTGGATCCTCCTATGAAGGAGAGTGAAATGGTAGACTACTTCCTCCAAGCCTTGGAACCAACTTACTATGCCCATTTGGTTTCAGCGGTAGGGAAATCATTCAACGAAGTAGTGAAGATGGGAGGTATGGTGGAAGAAGGCCTCAAGACAAATAAAATTATGAGTTATTCAGCAATTAAGGCAACTACTCAAGCTATTCAAGGCGGGGTAGGAGGAATCGGAAGAAAGAAGAGAGAGGAAGCAGCGGTAGTTGATTCAGGAATTTGGTCGGGACCCAGAGGTTCACCGCCTTACTATAATCAACAACGACCTCGCCAATCAACTTACTACCACAATTCATCCCAACACTACTGTCACCCTTCAGAGCCTCATTTTTTCATTAACCATGCACAAGCATACAATCAGCCACCTGTTCACACTAATTGGCGTGCTCCTGCCATACCAGGTACTTACCCACGAGCCTATCCCGGACCAGGTTTCAGGCCTAGGCCAGCATTCATGGGAGAAAGGGAACAGAAAAAGAAAACCTACACCCCATTGGGAGAGTCCTACACTAGTCTGTTCCACAGGCTGAGACAACTGGACATGCTAAGACCAATACAATCCAAGCTACACAATCCTCCTCCAAAGAATCTGGACTACACCATTAGCTGCGAGTATTGTTCCGGTACACCAGGCCAAAATACGAAAAAATGCTGGCATTTAAAAAATGCAATACAAGAGATGATTGATACCAATAAAATCGAGGTTCAGACCCCCGAAGCTCCCAATATCAATAGAAATCCAATGCCAGCACATCAGGAGGCCAATATGATAGAAATAGTACGGGTAGATGGGGAGACAAAGAAGCTGTCACAAACTGTCATGATGATCAGGTCTCATAAAGCCAAGCCGGATAAGCAGTTAACAGAGGAGAAGTCGGTATCTAAGCAGAACAGAAATCGTGATGAACCATCTGTGGTAGTCGAGAAGGGATCTTCGAGCAAAGTAGCCACAAAGCAAGAAAGGACGAAAGTAATAGTACCAGGGGTTGCCAGTAAACCCATTGTAGTCGTGGAAGGAGCCCGTGTAGATCGGGTTATTATCAAACCTGTAACCCAGCTACCAGTGATCAACAACAAAGCTATTCCATGGAACTATGAACGGGTGACTGTAATATACAAGGGAAAAGAAGTCAAGGAAGAAGTATGTGAGGTGCAAGGCTTGACTCATTCGGGAAGATGTTTTAAGCCAGAAGAGTTAAGAAAAACTAAAAATAATCCAACACCAATAAAGAGAGCTGTGACAGAAGAAGAAGCGGAAGAGTTTTTAAGAAAAATGAAACTCCATGACTATTCTGTTGTGGATCAATTGAAGAAGACGCCCGCTCAAATTTCATTATTGTCATTACTGATCCATTCAGAGGAGCACCGTCTGGCTTTGATGAAAATCCTGAATGAGGCTCATGTTCCTGAAAAAATCTCTGTAAATCATTTGGGAAGAATAGCCAACAGAATCTTTGAGACAAACAGAATTACATTTGCTGATGATGAATTGCCTGTGGAAGGTACCGAGCACAACAGAGCTCTTTACCTCACCGTGAAATGTGAAAACTCCGTAGTAACCCGGGTATTGGTTGACAATGGTTCAAGTGCAAACATCTGCCCTCTCTCCACTTTAAGCAAATTGAAAATCAAAAAGGAGAGGATCCAGAAGAATAGTATTTGCGTACGGGGGTTTGATGGTGGAAGCAGAGATTCATTTGGCGACATAGTGTTGGAACTGACAATAGGGCCAGTTGAATTCACAGTGGAGTTTCAAGTACTGGACATAACTGTTTCTTATAATTTGTTGTTGGGTCGACCATGGATCCATGCTGCTAAAGCAGTCCCGTCAACACTACACCAGGCGGTCAAGTTTGAATGGGATCATCAAGAAATAGTTGTGCATGGGGAAGAAAGTTTAAATGCTCACAGCAGTGCCATTGTACCGGTCGAGGGAATAGAAAATGACCAGGGACCATGGGTATACCAAGTGTCCGATACAGTGTCGGTAGAGAAAATTCCAGAGGGGAAGTACCTTCCGAATCCAAAGATAACCTCTGCATCAGCCATGGTAGCCTATAAAATGTTAAAAAATGGTTTTATACTCGGCAAAGGTTTAGGCTCGTCTTTGCAAGGAATTATACAACCAGTATCTCTCCCCGAGAACTGGGGAACATTCGGTTTGGGGTTCATACCCACTGTCAACGACGTGAAAAAGGCCAGAAAGCTGAAACAAAAGGCATGGGTTCTTCAAAACCAGTCCCACATCTATCAAAGTCTTTTGTCAAGACCGGTGCTAAAAATCGCCCGATAACAACAATTCCTAAATCCCTGGTCAATCCTGAGGAAGAATTAATTGAAAGATTTGAGAAATTGTTTGACGATGTGAATATGGTGGAAAGCGGGGAAGGTTGTAGCAACGCAGAAGTTCAATTCGTTGGGCCAAAAACAAAGCTTAATAATTGGAAAGCCACTCCTCTCCTCATTCGAAAGGAGTCTTGGTAGTTTATTTTGATTTTTTTTCAGTTTGTTTGGGTTACCTCAGGGTTGTAATCCCAATGCTTATCTTACAGTTTGTTTGAAGTGTGCAAACCCTGTTATCTTTCATCATCCAATAAAATACAGTTTCCTTTTTCATTATCATTCCTGATAGTTTTCTTTTCTTTTTCTTTTTCTGTACAGTTCTTTTTACGCTGGCTCTAGTGATATGGCATGCATGAGGAATCCTCAGCCCAGTCTTAAAAATCAATCTGGTTCCGAAATAATAATTCAAGAAATATATTGTGATTATGAATCAGAATATGATGAAGATGAGGTTTTTGAAGAGATTAGTAAAGAGTTAATTCACTTTGAGGAAAAAATCAAACCTAACTTGAGTGATACCGAGGACATCAATATAGGGGACACGAGTAATATCCGGGAAACTAAAATAAGTGTCCATCTCGAACCAAAGATCCGAGAAGAGTTAATTAAAGCACTCATAGAATTCAAAGATGTTTTTGCATGGTCATATGACGACATGCCGGGCCTGAGCACTGATTTAGTGGTTCACAAATTGCCCACCGATCCAACGGTGCCTCCGGTCAAGCAGAGACTGAGAAAATTCAAGCCTGATATGAGTGTGAGAATTAAGGAAGAAATCACCAAACAATTGGAAGCAAAGGTCATTCGAGTCACTCGATATCCTGTTTGGTTGGCTAATGTCGTTCCTGTGCCAAAGAAAGACGGCAAAATTAGAGTATGCGTCGACTATCGCAATCTCAACAAAGCAAGTCCAAAGGATAATTTCCCATTACCCAATATCCATATTTTGATCGACAATTGTGCCAAGCATGATATAGGGTCTTTCGTGGATTGTTATGCCGGGTATCATCAAATTCTAATGGATGAAGAAGATGCAGAAAAGACGGCATTCATCACACCATGGGGAACTTATTGCTACCGGGTAATGCCATTCGGTTTGAAGAACGCCGGAGCAACCTACATGAGAGCGATGACCACAGTGTTTCATGATATGATACACAAGGAGATTGAGGTATACGTGGACGATGTGATCATAAAATCAAAGCATCAGGCCAACCACGTTGGGGATTTGAGGAAATTCTTCTTAAGACTTCGCAGGTACAACCTCAAGCTTAACCCTGCCAAATGCGCATTTGGAGTTCCATCTGGAAAGTTGCTGGGATTCATAGTCAGTCGGCGAGGCATCGAGCTAGACCCATCAAAAATCAAAGACATCCAAGAATTGCCACCTCCAAGGAACAAAACTGAAGTAATGAGTTTGTTGGGAATGTTAAATTACATCAGCAGGTTTATTGCTCAGCTTACGACAACCTGTGAGCCTATTTTCAAATTGTTGAAAAAAAATGCTGCGGTCAAATAGACTGATGAGTGTCAGGAGGCGTTTGATAAGATAAAAGGATACCTGTCAAACCCACCCGTGTTGGTCCCGCCAGAGCCAGGAAGACCTCTGATTCTTTACTTAACAGTTTTGGAAAATTCATTTGGTTGTGTATTGGGGCAACATGACCTCACCGGCAGAAAAGAACAGGTCATCTACTGCCTTAGCAAGAAATTCATAGCTTATGAGGTTAAGTATACTCAACTGGAAAGGACGTGCTGCGCCCTAACTTGGGTAGCTCAGAAATTGAAACACTATTTGTCATCCTACACTACTTACCTCATTTCGCGTATGGATCCATTGAAATATATTTTTCAAAAGCCGATGCCAACAGGAAGACTTGCAAAGTGGCAGATATTGCTCACAGAATTTGACATCATCTATGTGACTCGGACTGCAATGAAAGCCCAATCATTGGCCGATCATTTAGCCGAAAACCAGGTCGACGAGGAGTAGGAGCCATTGAAAACCTATTTTCCCGATGAAGAAATAATGCATATCGATGAGATCGAGCGAATTGAAATACCTGGCTGGAAACTCTTCTTTGATGGGGCCGCTAACATGAAAGGAGTCAGGAATAGGAGCTGTAATCATTTCTGAAACAGGGCATCACTATCCTGTTACGGCTCAACTGCGATTTTATTGCACCAATAATATGGCTGAATATGAAGCTTGTATTATGGGGTTAAGGCTAGCCGCAGACATGGGTATCCAAGAAATTTTAGTCATGGGAGATTCGGATCTTCTGGTACATCAAATTCAAGGAGAATGGGAAACCCGAGACTTGAAACTCATACCATACTGACAATGTCTACATGTTCTCTGTCAGCGGTTTCAATCAGTGGAGTTCCGGCATATTCCAAGGATCCATAATGAGGTCGCCGATGCATTGGCTACCTTGGCATCAATGTTGCACCATCCAGACAAAGCTTATGTGGATCCACTACATATTCAAGTCCACGATCAGCACGCTTATTGCAATATGGTTGAAGAAGAATTTGATGGTGAACCATGGTTCCACGACATCAAGGAGTATATCAGGATGGGGATATATCCCGCACAAGCCACAGGAGATCAAAAGAGGACCATTAGGCGATTGGCAAATGGATTCTTCTTAAGCGGAGGAGTTTTGTATAAAAGAACACCAGATCTTGGATTATTAAGATGCATAGATGCCAGACAAGCTACGGCTGTCATGTCTGAAGTACATTCGGGAGTTTGCGGACCCCACATGAGTGGATATGTGTTGGCAAAGAAAATCCTCCGAGCTGGTTACTATTGGCTTACCATGGAGCGAGATTGTATCAGTTTTGTGCGCAAGTGTCATCAATGCCAAATACACGGAGATTTGATTCATTCTCCACCATCCGAGTTGCACACAATGTCGGCACCATGGCCCTTCGTTGCCTGGGGCATGGATGTGATTGGACCAATTGAGCCGGCAGCATCCAATGGGCACAGGTTCATTCTGGTAGCCATTGATTATTTTACCAAATGGGTTGAGGCCAAAACATTCAAATCAGTGACCAAGAAAGCTGTGGTCGATTTTGTCCACTCAAATATCATATGTCGATTCGGAATCCCAAAGGTGATCATCACAGATAACGGTGCTAATCTTAACAGTAACTTAATGAAGGAAGTATGTCAACAGTTTAAGATTACACATCGCAACTCTACCCCATATCGGCCCAAGGCGAATGGAGCAGTCGAGGCAGCCAACAAAAACATAAAGAAGATACTTCGGAAAATGGTAGAAGGTTCAAGACAATGGCATGAAAAATTACCATTTGCATTATTGGGATACCGCACTACTGTTCGCACTTCAGTAGGAGCAACTCCTTATTTGTTGGTATATGGCACTGAAGCAGTAATTCCTGCAGAAGTTGAGATTCCTTCCCTTCAGATCATCGCCGAAGCAAAGATTGATGATGATGAATGGGTCAAAACCCGTCTGGAACAGTTAAACTTGATTGATGAAAAACGATTGGCCGCAGTATGTCATGGTCAATTATATCAAATAAGAATAGCAAGAGCATACAACAAAAAGGTGCGTCCACGGAAGTTTGAAGTGGGTCAACATGTGCTGAAACGTATTCTTCCACATCAGGTTGAGGCAAAAGGCAAATTTGCCCCGAATTGGCAAGGACCATTCATTGTGACCAGAGTATTATCGAATGGTGCACTATGCTTAACAGATATTGAAGGCAAATGCATAGACATGACGATCAATTCTGACGCGGTAAAGAGATATTATGCATGACTTTTTAAATGTTTGTATTTAGCATTATTTTGAAGATTGGAATGACAAATGCAATTTATTCTGCTATCCAAACACTATACCCTTTGCTTCCCCTTTGAGCCATATTTGTTTCTTTCCTACCCTATCTTGGAATTAATGAAAATAAAATATGAAATAATAATAATAATAAAAAAAAAGGGAAAGAAAATCACTATCATTTAGTGAACTACGTTTGACCTGATTCCTCAAAGAAGGATACGTAGGTGCCTCACGGCTCGGTCATAGGGTGCACAATATGCATAATGTGCACAAAAAGAAACATCAAAAGACCCCAATCAAGAAACTGGAGCAGGAATTGTATTGGTAATAAGAAAAAATTCCAAGAGTTGTAATTTTAAACCCATATCAAAACTGTTTAACTTTTGATACCTTTCCATTTTTTAACCACATACCAAAAAAGACCTTTCGATCAATCTTAGAAAAATGTTGAGTCAAGCAAATGAAGATGGTTCGTAACACTCTGGTACAAACAAGAAAGGAAAGTAAAAATGAGAGAGTCTTATAGGTGAAAACCCACACGGGCAACATAAGACGACGGAAGTTGAGAGAAAGTAAAATGAGAGAGTCTTATTGGTGAAAACCTTCGCAGGCACCATAAGGCGAAAAGGAAGTAAGAAATGAACAAATGATGAAGGTTTGTCGGTGAAAACTCTTTGAGATATTGCAAGTCAAGCAGGTCTGTAAAATGAAAAATGAAGTTGGGTTATGAAAATTTCGGGGGAAAATGAGACAATTGAAAGGAGATTGATTAAAAGATTGGGTTGATTAATCCAAATTGCATACCATGATCATTGGCGCCAGTGACTCCAATTAGATAAGTCCTTTATTCCTTCTCCAACAATCATCCAAATTTGGATTTTTTTTTCTTTTCGTTCTAGATTGTCGAAATCCTCATATTTTCGTCACTAATAATCTTACTCTTCTAAAGCTTTTGAGATGAGTTTTGTTCCAAACAAATAAGAAAGGATGTTAAGGTATACTACCAAGATTCAAGGTTTTATAGGACAAAAATACGGCCATGATGGGCAGGAGGTAATAAAAAAATAATAAGATATGGGTGTAAGAAAAGTGGAATCAAAAGCGAATCAGCAATGTCAGGAGAACATATGATTACGGTTAAAAGGGTTTGAAGGAAAACATACAGATGAGAATCCTATAGATAAAGATCAACTACAAGGACAAACAGTCTTTTCAACCATTCCAAGGCAATAAAACAAGACGAAGAGGAATCCCATAATCGGCAAGAATGCCCCAGTTAACCATCTTGTTTTAAAACTAACAAAGTTTTCTTTCATTTAAAAACAGGGGCAAAAACAACATTTGTGTCAGGAAAAACCCAATGAAAAATTAAAGAAGAAGTCAGGCGTCCACCTGGAGAATGAGGATGAAGAATTAAAGAAGAAATCAGGCGTCCACCTGGAGAATGAGGATGAAAAATTTAAGAAGAAGTCAGGCGTCCACCTGGAGAATGAGGATGAAAAATTTAAGAAGAAGTCAGGCGTCCACCTGGAGAATGAGGATGAAGAATTAAAGAAGAAGTCAGGCGTCCACCTGGAGAATAAGGATGAAGAATTAAATAAGAAGTCAGGTGTCCACCTGGAGAATGAGGATGAAGAATTAAAGAAGAAGTCAGGCGTCCACCTGGATAATAAGGATGAAAAATTTAAGAAGAAGTCAGGCGTCCACCTGGAGAATGAGGATGAAGAATTAAAGAAGAAATCAGGCGTCCACCTGGAGAATGAGGATGAAAAATTTAAGAAGAAAGCAGGCGTCCACCTAGAGAATGAGGATGAAAAATTTAAGAAGAAGTCAGGCGTCCACCTGGAGAATGAGGATGAAGAATTAAAGAAGAAGTCAGGCGTCCACCTGGAGAATAAGGATGAAGAATTAAAGAAGAAGTCAGGCGTCCACCTGGAGAATGAGGATGAAGAGTTAAAGAAGAAGTCAGGCGTCCACCTGGACAATGAGGATGAAGAATTAAAGAAGAAGTCAGGCATCCACCTGGAGAATAAGGATGAAAAATTTAAGAAGAAGTCAGGCGTCCACCTGGAGAATGAGGATGAAGAATTAAAGAAGAAGTCGGGCGTCCACCTGGAGAATAAGGATGAAAAATTTAAGAAGAAATCAGGCGTCCACCTGGAGAATGAGGATGAAGAATTAAAGAAGAAGTCAGGCATCCACCTGGAGAATAAGGATGAAAAATTTAAGAAGAAATCAGGCGTCCACCTGGAGAATGAGGATGAAGAATTTAAGAACAAGTCAGGCGTCCACCTGGAGAATGAGGATGAAGAAAGAAAGAAGAAATCAGGCGTCCACCTGGAGAATGAGGATGAAAAATTAAAGAAGAAATCAGGCGTCTACCTGGAGAATGAGGATGAAGAATTAAAGAAGCAATCAGGCGTCTACCTGGAGAACAAGGACAAAGAAAGAAGCAATAAGGCGTCCACCTGGAGAATGAGGATGAAGAATTAAAGAAGAAATCAGGCGTCCACCTGGAGAATGAGGATAAAAAATTAAAGAAGAAATCAGGCGTCCACCTGGAGAATGAGGATGAAGAATTGAAAAAGAAATCAGGCGTCTACCTGGAGAATGAGGATGAAGAATTTAAGAAGAAGTCAGGCGCCCACCTGGAGAATAAGGGAATACAATTGAAAGCAACAGAAGTCAGGCGCCCACCTGGAGAGCAAGGGAATACAATTGAAGCATTGAAGTCAAAGGCCCTTTCATATAAGAAAGGAGCACACTGAGAGTCAATAAAGCAGAGGAGTCCAACAAAATCCCCAGCAGGAAACACAAGAATCCCAAACAGAGAAAGGAAATACGGGACACAATGAAAGGAAATGCAGAATAAGTCAAATGCCCAAGAGTCACCAAGATATTAAGACAACAAGAAACGCAAGGGCATGATCTAGATAAGATTTTATAATTCATGTACCATAGTCTAGTTTAGCTTTTTGTTTTACCTTTGAAGCAAGGTGTAGTAAGGAGGTCATCAAGCAGTAAAGGCAGCACAAAACAACAGTAACTTCACAGTCCCATGGTAGTCCCAGCTACCCAAAATTTCCCGAACTACATTGACCTGATTCCTTTATAGCCAAGGATATGTAGGAAACCTTTGAAGCAGAGTTCGGTCAAATCTTTCAAAAAATGTTTCCCACGGAGTATTCGAACAGGCAAAAATCGCTCGTATCCGCTCACTTTATCTTTGCACGAAAACTCTTCGAGTTTCCGCACAAAGAGGGGCAGCTGTGAGCACGTGATTTTTGCCTCATGAAAACAACTCCAAAATAAATCAAAAATAAATAAAAGAAATCTCTTTTAGTGTGCGATTTTTAGAATTTGTGTGGTGTTTGTTAATTATTTGTGTTGTCCGTAAATATTTGCTTTGTTATAATTAAACAAAATTAAAATAAAAATACATGTTTCATGCATATCTAGGATTTAATTATGCATTTAATAATTGATTAAAAATAAAATTACAAAAATATGCATTTGTTCTAATTTTAATGTTTCACTATGTGATTAATATTTTCATCTATGTGTTAATAATTGTTAAAGGTTGATTAATGTCTTGTAAAGTTAATTCTTGTTTTTGTAATTTTAATTAGGATTTTAATAATTAAATTGGAAATTAAAAAGAAGTGGAAATTAAATGGGCAAAACGGATCTGGGCCAAAAATCCTAAACAAAAATCAGGCCCAAACAATTTCAACCCTCCACAGCCCAATCCCAACACCCCCATGTCCGGTCCAATTCCAACAAACCAAACGACGGCGTTTGGTCATCCTTCATCAAGGGCCGTTGGATCAAATCCAACCAACGGTTGAGATCCCACATCCCTTACCCGTAACCTTTACCCGACCCATTGCCCCAACTCAGCCCGACCCTGGCATTAAACCAAACGACATCGTTTGGTTTAATGAACTGATCTTGACCGTATATCATGCTTGATCTAACAGTCAAGATTAATCCACCCTTCCCCTATATAAAGTCCAAACCCCTACCCCGACCCCCTAACTAAACACCCCCCTCCTCTCTACTGTTCATCATCCCTCCGAAATCACACCCCTAACCCTAGCCGCCCTCATTCCCCACCGCCTGAAGCCTGGCGGCAACAACGCCGCCGGTCACCACCTTAACACCCCGGAACCCCCTGACCATCCTCTATCCAATTATGTTAGCCACTTGGCTCGAATCCTCTAGAAGGTTCTCGAATCTTCATTTGAAGATTCGAGCCAAACTCAGATCTAAACCAAACAGCCCCTAATTAACACCATAGCATCCCCTATCCATCCTCATCACGGATCTGTTAGTTGGATGGCTCGAATCCTACTGGAACTGCTCGAATCTTTATTTGAAGATTCGAGTGAAAACTGACCCTATCCCAACCTACCTCAGACTCACACCAGGTACCCACCTGACCTCCCTCGTGCCTAGAATACCATTGGTTTGATTCGAATATACCTAGAAATGTTCGAATTTAAGATCCAAGAATCAGAAACCCTAAAAATTTTAATTTTTGGGTTCTGCCCCAAATTAAATAAACGGTTGGGGTCTAATCGACCTTAGTCGAAGTATTTTCAGTTGAGAATACTTCGACTAAGGTCTGTTTGATTTCAAAAGTTCGAATCCAAGTTGCCCTTGTGTCCGTGTGAATTTGAAGAAGTAAAGGTATTTTCCCTATTTTTCTTTTGTTTCCTATGTGTATAATGTTGTTTGTTTCAGTAGCTGGTGTAATTTTTCATATTTGTTTAGTTGGTTCTGTGATTCTGTCTCATTCCCGTCTATTTGATCAAAATTATACTATTGTTTCTGTTGGTATGATTACTTACAATGTGTGTAATCAACTCGATTAAGTTCGTCGATTAGTTATATTATGAATTCTCGTTTATGATAATACTGATTGAAACAATCTGTTTCTATTTTTATAGACTGTTTGTTGACAAATGTTGTAGATAATCAGTTTAATTAATACTCGTCAGTTAAATCACCTTTGTTTATATTTCAATGAGTCTGTCAAAATAAATGTTGTGTATATATTGTTTCCTGAACATTAAGTTTCAGGGCATTGTCAGTATATTGACAATGCTCCTGTGTTTGTTTGATTTTAGTCCAATGTTGAAATTCAGTTTAACTTGTTATGTTGAATTCAGTATAATGTTGTTGTGATGTTGGGTTTGAATTCAAGTTTACAGGGGTTGGTTAAATACAATTGTATTAGGAGATTAATTATAGGATTGGTTATAGATGCTTGAACAGATTATAAAATCTGTTCTATATCAGATTTTGATTTTTAGTTTTTTTTTTTAAAAAAAAAAGAAAAAACAGTAATAACAATAGGATTTCAGGGCATTTCTGGGAATGAAACAGTAAAAAACAGTGTTAGTGCTAGTGTGCTGGAAGTGGAATGTTAGTGGCTGTTAATCTAATAGGATAATAGGAAACCAAAGGAAGTGGAGGGGCTGAAAATAAAGTAAAGGTATCCTTAGTGCTGTTTGAATAAGAAAAAGCAGTTCAGTGGCAGATTTTAAGGGAAAATCTGCCTTAGATAACAAAAGGGGGGTCCGGGCAGCACTTAAGAGAAGGGGGGCAGACCTGTATAAATACAAGAAAGAGAGATTTAAAAGAGGATCTGATTTTTAAGAAAAGGAAGAGAACCAGAAAGAGAAAGAAAAAAAAAGAGGGGAAAAAAATCTGAAAAGGAAAGAGAGGAAGAAAATAGAAAAAGAAATAGAAAAGAGAACATTCACACACACACACACAATCTGAAACAGATATAGAAGAAGGAAAGAAAATCAGAAATAGGAATCTGAAACAGATAGAGGAAAGAAACTGAAATCTGAAATGTTATCTTTCTAAAATCTGTCCGTTGTTTGTTTGTGGATTTTGTTCGGTTTAAATCTGAAATTTTTCTCAAATTTCTGTCACTGTTCATCTGGGTTAACGGGTCTTGTTCAGACTTGTTGTGTTATTGGTATATTCTGCCGGTGTTTTGTTGCTGCTATTACTGCTGAAATTTACTCCTTTTACCTTCATTTCCAGGTACATATCTTTTAAACTCATGTTGTGAAAAGCTTCAACATGACAAATAAATGAAGCTTGGAAATTATAATTCTGTTTTCCATTCGTGTAAGTTCATTAGTTTAAATTTCAGCTTTGTTTCATGTTGGTTAACTAGTAGTGAGTTCGACACGATGGTTATAAGTTAATTGTCTTATTTTGAAATTCGTATAAAAGCTTTGTAATAATGTTATCCATTTCGAAATCTCATTAGTTTAGTTATATTTGAGCTGTCAAAATAAGGAACATGGCAGAAAGTTGGCCATTATTCAAACTTTATGGTATTGTTAGTTAGGTACAGCATAATATGGAAATATCAAGGAAAACATACATTATTGGTTTATTTTGTTAATTAGTTAGTTGTTGTTTAAAGCTAGGTGATGTTGGTTGCACTTTGCTATATTATGGCATAACAATGGTTATGTTTACAATCAATAGTTAAAATTTGCATTAGTAAAATCCGCTATGTTCACAATGTCAAAATACGGCGAATAATGTTGTATGCAATATCATTTTATTAAGTCAACAGGTAGATTTGTTCTCTTTCTTAATAACAAATGGCCTAGGAATTTTACAATGCGAAAGTTAGCGTTTGCCAATAGTTCGCGTAGGTTAAGAATAGAAATCGTTTCGATTATGTATATCCCAAACTCAATCATAAGCAGAATTAACCAAAATAATCATGCATATCGGATTAAGAACAAGTGATGTAGAAGTAGATTAGATTTATAACGTGTAACAATTTTAAGAGTGCAAAAATAACATTCGTTGCAAAAAAGAATAATGAGAATTCTTCGAAAATATCATTTCCTTTCAAGAATTGATTTTTTTTAGTTTCATACACTATTCACATTTTTAGTATACATATGTTGTATTTACCAAAAAATAGTGTTAATCATATGTTTATTCTTTTCTTTAAATTTGAATAGCTTGGAGGAATGTAATTCATACGCGAAAAATATAATCAGCGGTCAACATTTAATAAATTGTGAATTCTTTTTCAAAGAATTTAAGGGCATCTCAAAAATGGGAATTTATCATGATTTTCACATAAAAAATGTACGGATATAATAAACAATTTGTGGAAAATCCATAATACCATGACAAATATTTTGCGCGATTAGGGATGCGTTCGCGTAACCTGATTATATTTTTAAAAGCAAATTCGGATTATGCGTTCGCGCAACTTCGAGCGAATATTTAATAAAAGGGATTTCTCCAAGGATGTTAAAATAATTTCATATAACCCGAGATGCGCAGTTCATTGTTTAATCATACAAGGGCGACGATGTTCTTAATTTTATTTCTAACTTCGAATGTATGATTTTTTATAATAAAAAATATAAAAAATATTATCAACCTTTTTATGTACACGTATGCGTGGCATGATTCTTTATGATTATAAAAGGTATATAATACGAGTATACGTACGCGTAATTCGTTTATATAGTTGTAAACAATCTAAATAAAAGTGGTAACAAAATCATGTAATAAAAATGTACTTAGTAAAATCAAGATAATTAAGCCAAGAATAAAAACAGTTGAGCGACCGTGCTAGAACCACGGAATTCGGAAATGCCTAACACCTTCTTACGGATTAACAGAATTCCTTACTCAGGATTTTTGGTTCACAGAATAACAAACAGAGTCATATTCTCCTCAATTCAGGGATTAAAACCGGTTACTTGGGACGCCTTAAAATTCCCAGGTGGCAACTCTGAAACAAATAAACAAATCTCGTTTCGACTGTCCTTTAATTGGAGAAAACTCCCTACGCACCCTCGCGGGCGTGGAAAAAGGAGGTGCGACATACGTTTCTGCTTAGTTATTTCTATTTTATCTATACCGGTTGAGTTCGTCACTACCTTTCAGTCCAATTTGGACTCGTTACTTACTGAGTTGGATGTAGTAACGTTACTCCCTGCACCTCGTGTGAAGATTCAGCCATTTCTGGTCACCACGGCGATTGCTGATTGAGGCTTCAGAATTCAGAGACTATCAAGGTAGCTGCACAGCGTTCGCAGGCCTTGACTCTCCTTCTTTATCACTAGTTATATTTTCAGCTATTTCTCTAAACACTATAGTGGACTGTATTTAGATTAGACGCTCATGTAGTCAGTGACACCCCGGTTTTGGGTTGGATTGTATTGTACTTTAAGATTATTCTATTTTCAAAAAGGTTTTTTAATATTAACTGCTTCCGTCTTTATTTCTTTAAAGTTATTTTTGTGGTGATGAGTCGTTAAGTAGAGGCTGGACTAGTTCCACGATAGGCGTCATCACAACAATTGATTTTGGGTCATGACATAAGCACATGTGAGGTCAAAAGCTAAAGTTTAATGTGAAGCTTAAAATTTTTTGAAAAGATTATGTATTTTTATTTGAGGTCTATTCTTTTAGCTTTTTGAGATGTAAATTTGTTAATAATCTTTTATAATCGATTTCTTCCGACTTTATAATTGATAATATAGCCAACCCATTTAATTGTTCTCAAGGCATTGTTGATCTTATATTTTTTATCAAGTTTAATTTTTAAAAATTTCGTTCCATTGAAGGAATTGTTATAGGAAACGTTACTATTATTCTATAGCGATATAAACATTTGGAAAAGAATCAAGACTTTTTATTTGATTGAGCATATAGTATCTTTTACTTGTACTATTTCCCTTGTCAAATTAATTATAATTCATCACCTTAAAAAAATTATCCATACTAACTTTTTTTGGTAATGTAACAACCTGGCCAGCCGTTTTGAGAGTAATAGCCCCGATCCCCTACTTTATGCTTTCCCCATATTTTTTTTCTACTTATGCGACTTGCCGGGAGGTTTTGTTTTTGGTTTCGGAGTGTTTTGGGACAATTAGTCCCTAAACCATAGGCTTAAGTCTTAGGATTTTGACCGTAGTCGGAACTGTGTGAAGACAACTCCGGAATGGAGTTTCGTCGGTTCCATTAACTCTGTTGGGTGATTTTGGACTTAGGGTCATGTCCGGACTATGAATTGGAGGTCTGTAGCTAATTTAGGCTTAAAATGGCGAAAGTCGAATTTTTGGAGATTTTGACCGAAAGTGGACTTTTTGATATTAGAGTCGGATTCCGATTCTGAAAGTTGGAGTATGTCTATAATGTTGAAAATGACTTGTGTGCAAAATTTGAGGACAATCAGACATGGTTTGATAGGTTTCGGCATCGGTTGTAGAAATTTGAAGTTTCAAGTTCATTAAGTTTTGATTAGAGGGAGATTTGTGTTTTTAGCATTGTTTGATATGATTTGAGGGCCCGACTAAGTTTGTATGGTATCGTAGGACTTGTTGGTATGTTTGGTTGAGGTCCCGGGGGCCTCGTGTGTGTTTCGGATGCTCAACGGATCATTTTTGGACTTGGGAAAATTGCAGAAAATTTAGTGTTTCTGTTGCTGGTTTCCTGCACTGCGTTCGCGAGAGAGATCTCGCGTTCACATAAGGCATCTGGAAGGCTAGGTGAAGTTGTTCTTCGTGATCGCGAAGTTGGGTCCGCGTTCGTGAAGGTTTGATCATCAGTGCATCGTAAACGCATGAAGGGCATCGCGTTCGCGTAAGGGAAAAGGAGCAGCAGGGACCCCAAGGGTTTTGTTCTACGCGTTCTCATAGTGAGGAACGCAAAACAATAGGCAATGAAAAATACACGTCCACAATGGGTTAGTCGCGTTCGCGTAAGAGAGATTTTTGGTCAGTGATTTTTGTCCAATGCGAACGCGAGGGTTTGACTGCGTTCGCGAAGAAGGAATTACCTGGGCAGAATATAAAATTTCAAAATCGGGGGTTTGGACATTTTTGTCAAAACTTCAGTTTGGGAGCTCGGATTTGGACAAGATTTTGAGGGATTTTCAGAGGCATTGATTGGGTTATGATTCTACACTTGATTTTGGTTATATCCCAATAATCTATCATTAATTCCACCTTTTAATTTCAAATTTGGGTTGAAATTTTGGGGGAAATGGGAAGAAGTTATTCAACTATGATTTTGGGTTTGGATTGAGATTTTGATAGCGGATTTTGATAATTTTGGTACGAGTGAACTCGTGAGTGAATGGGTGTTCGTATTTTGTGACTTTTATCGATACAAAGACGTGGACCCGGGTCGACTTTTTGGGACAATTTTCTAATTTCTTTCTTAAGACTTGATTTCATTAGTTAGATTAGTTTCTTATAGTTATATTTATGATATATAATTGCTTTTGGATATATTTGGGTCATTTGGGGTTGGATATACGTGGAAAAGGCATTATTACCGATTGATTGAGCTTGGTTCGAGGTAAGTAGCTTGCCTAACCTTATGTGGGGGAACTCCCCTTAGGATTTGGTACTGTTATGATATGTGAGTGTCGTGTACGTGAAGTGACGAGTGCGTACACGGGCTATTTGTTGTAAAACTCCATTTTTCACTAAGTAATAATTTGTTTCACATTAATTGAGTTATACTAGCATGTGTAATTATTCTGTTTAGCCTAGGATAACATGTACACTTGTCTTAAATGATTATCTGAACTCTGTACAGCATGCTTAGTGGATTTCCTGCTTCTTCCTTGACTTGTACTTAGTCTAAACTGTATGATTTCATATTATAATTGTTACTTCCATTATTTGAGTTGTGTATTTACTTTAGGACTACGAAACGGTATTGCGGGAGGTCCACTTTCATATTTACTTTGGGACTACGGACGGTATCTAGGGAGATCCCCCTACATATTTACTTTAGGACTATGGGACGGTATCCCGAGAGACCCCATGCACATTTACTTTGGGACTACGGGATGGTATCCCGGGAGATACCTCTGCATATTTACTTTTGGGACTACGAGACGGTATCTTGGGAGATCCCTTATTGTTATTCCTGTGTTCCTCTGTGATTTTTCCTTCTTGTTAAATTTTAGTCTTTTATTATACTGCAATATTTCGTTCTGTCTTATTTTGTATATATATAAACCAGTAAGGCCTTGACCTGACCTCGTCACTTCTCGACCGAGGTTAGGCTTGGCACTTACTGGGTACTATTGTGGTGAACTCATGCTACTCTTCTACACATGTTTTTGTGTGCAGATCCAGGTACCTCCTACCAGCCTCGCTTTTAATTGCATTGTTACTACTGTCCCAGAGACTTCAAGGTACACCAGCCCACGTTCGATGTCCACGGATTCCCCCTCTATCTCTTTAGTGTTGTTCGTTATTACTTCTTCTAGATACTGATGTACAAAATAGTTAGATAAATCTTAGAACCTTGTGACTTATGGTGTTCCGGGTCTTGGGAGGTTTTTTGTGTATATTAAGGGTTGATTATTGTATATGTCGAGCGGCATCTCTATCGTTTATTTAAATTAATTGTTGCTATTAGTTGTTAAGGTTTTTGCTTTGTTGTTGGTTATTTCTGCAAAAATGTTAGGCTTACCTAATCGTAGAGACTAGGTGTTGTCACGACAGCTCACGGAGGGAGGATTTAGGTTGTGATAAGTTGGTATAAGAGCTCTAGGTTCATAGGTGTCGTGAGTCACAAGAACATTCAGTAGAGTCTCGCAGATCGGTATAGAGACGTCTATACTTATCTTCGGGAGACTATCAAATTGTTAGGAAAAAATTTCACTTCTTTGATTCCTTGTTGTGCGAAATTTCTAACTTCGAAATTCTAAACTTCTATCTTCTATTCTCTCACATATGGTGAGGACACGTACAGGCGAATTAGATAACCAGGCACCCGTTTCCCCTACTAGAGCCGCCAGAGGCCGGGGCTAGGGTGACGCCCACGTGGTGCAGCCAGAACACCCGTACGAGCTGCCATAGAGGAGCCCCCAGTAGCTCCAGCTGGAGGATAGACACCTGAGGTACATGTTGCTGCACCAGCCCTACAGGAGACTCTAGCCTAGTTTCTGAGCATGTTCAGCACCTTAGCTCAGGCTGGATTGATTCCACTTTATCCTACCAAATCTCAGGCCGGGGTAGGAGCACAAACTCCCGCCGCCCATACCCTAAAGCAGTGGGTTCAGGTCGATCAGATTCCAGAGGTTATACCGATGCCACCTATAGCCCCAGTTCAGCCCGAGGGTAGGGTAGTAATTTCTGAGGAGGAGCAGTGTAGGCTCGAGAGGTACAAGAAGTACTACCCTCCTACTTTTAGCGGATTGGCGACAGAGGATGCTCAGGGTTTTCTTGAGGAGTGCCACCCTATCCTCATAGCGGAGTCGAGTGGGGTTTCTTTCACTGTATTTTAGCTTAGAGGAGCATCTTATCAGTGGTGGCATGCTTATGAGTTGGACAGTTTGGCTGAGGCAGCTTCACTTATATGGACGCAGTTCTCGAATATGTTTTTGAGGGAGTATATTCCCCAAATCCCCAAAGATGCATGGCGTACCAAGTTTGAGCAGTTGCGCCAGAGTGTTATGACTATGTCAAAGTATGCAGTTCATTTCAGTGATTTGGCTAGACATGCACTGGCCTTGATTTCTACAATTCGAGAGACATCAGGATTAGCATGGGCCAGGAGTTAGAGATGGATATATCACACCAACAGGTTATGAGTATTGCTAGGAGAGTGAGGGAATGCTTGCTCAGGAGAGGGAGGAGAGAGAGTCCAGGAGGTCTCGAGAGACTGGTTCTTATCCTGGTGCTCGTGCCCCAGCTGAGTTCGACATGGTAGGTGCTATATGAGTCACCCCGTTCATTCATCTGTTCCAGCCGCCAGTGGTATTCCGACTACTCCTAGGCCTCAGGAGCCTTATTATGCACTACTAGTATATAGTGTTCCTCCTTCACGGGGTATTTCCAGCGGCCAGTCTAGCAGACCTTGCCCGAGCCAACCACAGCAGCCATACCTTCCCATATCTTGTTTTGAGTGTGCCGATACTAGCCATATGGTGAGGGATTTCCTTAGACTTAGGAGGGGTGCACCTCTACAGACTTCTTAGGCACGACGTGCTCCACCGGGTCTGTTACAACATCAGTCACTACTCCACCTGCTCAGCCATCTCGAGGTGGAGGCCAGGCCAGATACTATGCCCTTCCTGTTCGTATAGAGGCAGTTGTTTTCGACTCTGTCATTACAGGTATTGTTCCGATCTGTCAAATAGATGTTTCGGTTCTATTCAATCTAGGCTCTACTTATTCCTATGTGTCATCTTATTTTGCCCCGTATTTGGGCGTATCTCGTGATTCTTTAAGTTCTCATGTCTATATGTCTACACCTGTGGGAGATTTTATTATTGTTGATCGTGTGTATCAGTCGTGTTTGGTTGCTATTAGTGGTTTTGAGACCATATCCAATTTACTATTGCTTAGTATGGTAGATTTTGATATTATCTTGGGCATGGATAATTTGTCGCCTCATTATGCTATTCTTGATTGTCACGCCAAAATAGTGATGCTGGCTATGCCAGGCTTACTGCAGTTAAAGTGGAGGGGTACCTTATATTACACTCCTAGCAGAGTTATTTCATTTCTTAAAGCTCAACGAACAGTTAAGAAGGGGTGTGATGCGTATCTAGCTTATGTGAGAGATGTTAGTATTGATACCCCTACAATTGAGTCAGTCCCAGTAGTGAGGGATTTCCCTGATGTATTTCTAGCTGATCTCCTGGGCATTCCGCCTGACAGAGATATCGAATTTGGTATTGATTTGTTGCCGGGCACTCAGCCCGTCTCTATTCCATAATATCATATGGCTTCTCCTAAGTTGAAGGAGTTAAAGGAACAGTTACAAGAATGTTGATACCCAATTTTTTTTCTATATTTTTTTATATGCATAGATACCTTCAAAATAGCATATACATGCATATATAAGCGTGCACAAGATTTTATAATTTTTTCCATAACTTTAAGGATTTAAATTGATTTATTTCCTTCCCTTTTATTCATAAAACCCCAATAATTATTTCCCAAATTATTGTTATGGTGATTTAGTCATTTAATTTCTATGTTTATGCTAAAATATGGTTAATATAGTTTTTATGCATTTTTATAATTTCATTTGATATTTTTCAAGCTAAATTGCATATAATTGCAATATTAGCTCATTTAATGTATAATTACATTTTATATGTGTAATATTGGTATCCTATATTTTTAAAATTTTAAATACCTATTTTAAATCATTTTGGTACATAAAATTATTTTCCAGAAATTATTTATTATTTATTATAAATTATATAGGGGAAAAGTGGCTATTTAAATATAGCCGAGTTGGCTTTCAATTGTAGCCCAAATCGAACCCCAACCCTAGCCTAATTTCAAATTAAAACACCCGACCCAAGTCTTAAAGCCGCATACCCGACTCAAGACCCGCTAAATCCTGGCCGCTGATCTAAAAGATCAACAACCCTCATAATTCCTTTCCTTTTTTAATTCTAACTACACCCTAACCCTACCTCATTTCCAAATACCGTCGCCTCTGTATCCTCTCTTCTCTCAACCTCACAACCTAACCCTAGCTCCCTTTACCCACCGCCTCCTTCTCCGATCTTCTCCGGTGACCAACCCTCAACTCCTAAGCCTTTAATGGTTCTCTATTGCCATGCTCATCTTCTCTGAGGCCTTCAAGGGCCCTGAGCCACGTTGGCTTGTATCTAGGGTTTGCTATCTGGCTATTCATCGCTACTCCGTTGTGATTTCGAGCAAAATCACACTGTATTTGTTACGATCTTTGGGTTTCTAAACATGTTCTTCCATCTCTACTTAGGTTTCTTCTGAAAACCTAATTTTTGTTTACAACTCCTAGATCTGTACGATTTTTAAACAATTTGAGTCTGTTCTTTTGATGTTTTACACTGTTCTTGAATCTCTTTTACAAAAATCATCGATTTCAAGTATTTTTTACCTTCTTCTCAAACTAGGGTTTTCGGAACTTCTTCTACAATTCGATTAAACTGATTCTTTATGTTTAAACTTTTATCCCTTACATATTTCGACTGATTCTATGATTTCGCTCCCTTTTCAACTCTCTTATATTGAAACCCCTAATCTCTTAGTCCCAATCTTGGGTTTTCGAGTTTTGTTTGATAACGTGTTCAGTTAATCTGTATGTTTCTATGATAATGTGATTTTTGCCCTATGTTTACTTGTTAGGGTTACAAATTGTGGTTATCCCTGCCTATTGTGTGATTTTGCCCTATTTTGTTCACCAATGTTCTGATTCTTCACTTCTCCTACCTGTATCATGCTTAGCTTACTAATTCAGACTATGCTCTACGTGAATCTCTAATTTTATATATATGATTCTTGTCCTACTCGACCTCTTAGGGTTCTGGTTCTGCTTACCATGTGTTTGTTCTTATAAAGTGGTGTTAAATTAGTACTATCTTCTATTTTTGAATCCCTAAATCTTTGTGATTGATCCTTCACTGATTCCGCATGATATCTCTACTGATTTTTACCTTGTAGAATATTTTTTGACCTTATTCTATGGTCAATTATGCTATTAATTGATTTCTTAAGTCTTTCCTTGATTGAAATATGTTGAACTTAGCCTCTATTACATGTTGTGTACTTGTACTATGCATAAAATATTTCCTTATTTGTCATGTTCAGCCTTATACGATTTCCTTCCTTATTTGTCATATGTCTATTACCATTTGAAGTTAACTCCTCAATTAAAGGAAGTACTTACCTTGATTTCCTGACTGACTGATTCTAAGTTCCACAATTACTGATGGACTTTGATTTTTACCTTGTTTTGCTACATGCTTTCAAACTATATATACACACTGTCTTATCAGCACAAACACACGAACACTCTTGGTTCAAAACTCTCTCTCTCTCTCTCACACTTAAAATTTTCTGCTCTCTTTTGTGCTACTTGCTACTTCTCTAAGTTAGTCGGCTGCAAGCCAAGGCTAACCATTGTGTTCTCCTGCTCTTTCACTTTGCTTACTGTCCTCTTTACTGGTATGTTCTAGTTTCAATTCAAAGTTCCAATAACAATATGATTCTTTTATTGTTTCAGTTCATCATGTTTCTAGTTTGCTTCTATTTATGGTTTTGTTGTGAAACTTGTAGTTGATGTTTATATTATTATGTACTCCACTTCCTTACGAACAGTATATTACGCCTTTGTGTTGTTTCTAAACATGTATGCACCAATTATCTCTATGTGTTTACCACCATATGCTCTATGTATCCCCAAATCCCTATCACCTCTGTATGTGAGTTTGTTCTTTATGTCTGATTCTGTGACTATGTCTGGTCAGCTATTTCTGAGCATGTCTATACCAATTCCTAGACTTTTTCTTGTGTCCTATGTATCCCCAAATCTTTTGACCCCTGTTTTGACTACTGAAACTTGCTTTTGTTCCGTGACTAATGGCAGTGTATGAACCTGTCTTAAAGGTGACTACTCCACTCTCTTTCAAACTGCCCTTGTTGTGTTACTGAATTACTTTCAAACAAACTTCCTTTTTAATACAGTTTTTCATTAAAACCTTTCAGCTTGTGTCAAGCACTTTCACTCTACTTCTAAGTTGATAAGTTGTGCCCCCTCCAGTATGTGTACTACCTTGGGATCCTCTTGAGAACCCTCTGAACTCTGGCGTACTGAGGCTAGACCTTCCACACTACACTTATTCAATTTTGGTTACCAAGTCTAGGTGTAAGCACTTCTCGGGATCCTTGAGATCCTTAGGGAACTTTGATGCACCTAGACTATGATTTTATCTATGGAATTGAGGCATTTGAGCTATTGGATACTTTGAAAATCTGGGCCTAATTGAAGGCTCCCTATAGACTAGCTTCTTATTTTTTTATTTACTTATGTGATTCATTCATATGGTCTGTAATAACTTGTAAACAAATATTAGGGTAACTAGTGAAGGGGATGGGTAGCTACATGTTGATGGGGTAATACGGGTAGAAATCATGCCCATAGGAATTTACATATTAATCTGATTACTTTACCAAGTAAAGGTCATGCCCATAGGAATTTACATGTTAATCTGATTGCTTTACGAAGTAGAAATCATGCTCATAGGAATTTACATGTTAATCTGATTGCTTTACCAAGTAGAAATCATGCTTATAGGGCATTACATCTTGTCATCTCGCCATGCTAGAAACCATGCCTAAAGGTTTCAAATAATTCTGTAATAAAATCATATCTGCAAGGTCTTAAAATCAATTTAGCAAATAGATGCCATGCCTATGAGATGTAATTTAACCTAGATTCTATTATAACAAGTGTTTATGTATATTTCCATGTCTGCAAGCCTTTAAAATCAGTATTAAACTTAGATATCGTGCATATAGGGAACAATATCAAATCCTGCCTATGGATTTTGCCTAAGTTTAGTTTAAATAACTCAATCCGGTTAATGTTTAGTTCACTTCTGAATTGGTTTAATTAAGTAGTTTATATTTCCTGAAACAAGTTCTTTTAAAAACTGCCTCAATCTATCATTAGACAACATGCCCATAGGATTTTAAAGGTCTGTTTTAAAATCTGCCCTATTTTTATATAAAAATGCAGTCATCAGTATTCCGCGTATATGCAAGCCTGTAGGGCATTTTCAAAAGTGCATTTCTGAAACTGTTTCTATGACTTAATGCTTTCTGACCCTAACAAGCTTTAAGAAACCTATAGGCAACTGGTAAGGCCATTACTCCTGGGTTTATAAAATAATCAATTGCTTGTCTTCTGCATAATCACCTACATATCCTGCCTTAAGATATTGTTTAATAAAATACCTTAATTGTGCTTGAGTCGTGCTGTGTATGTGCCTTGTTTGAGGAGGAAACTTTGAGCATCTAATTGCTCCATTTTATCTTATGTGCTAAAAGTCCTAATTGTTTTGCCTGTCGCCTTAGAATTTTCACCTTTAAAACCTTAGGGGTCTGTCTAGAACCACCTATAGGTAGAGATCCTAAATCCCTCCAGGACCATTAAGAACGGACGGGTAACAGCATGCAATAGATCGTTGTCCAAACACTCACTTTGAATGACCACTAAGGGGATGGTAAGGGTAGATATAGGATACGATGACTACGCGCTAATGTCATGTGTAACCCCTCATTGAGGAGTGTTTACCAGATATTGTGTGGGTGATCCTATAGGCTAACCAACCTAGGACTCCCCTTTTACCAAATTTCTCTTTAAAACCTTCGTTCAAAAATCTTTATCTTATTACTTGAGTTGTCCAAAGTGCTTTACTTGCAACCCATTTGATTCAGATGTTTATTTATATGGACTAATTTGTGAATATAAGTTCGGCTGGGACCCACAGTTGTGGACCAAGAGGGGTGCCTAACACCTTCTCCTCAAGGTTATTTCAAGCCCTTACCCTAATCTCTGGTAATGCAAACTAGTCCAAGAGTTAATTACTCTAGATGCCCTAACGCACCGTAATCTGTTAGGTGGCGACTCTTCAAATACCCAATTCCCAAACAGGAAATGAGTTATTACCCCCATGGAATGTCGAAACCCGGACTTCCCTATCAAGAAGGGAAAAAAGGGGGCGCGACAGCATGGCGACTCTACTGGGACTATTTTTTAGGCTCTTACCATAACGAACTTACAAATAAGTCCAAGCGTGCTTTATCTCGTCCCCCTCTCCCTTTATTTGAATTTAACTGCCTATTTTAAGTATTTATGTTTCTTTTATTCATGAAACTGACTCGCCTCTTTTTTTTCTTTTCCTGTAACTGTCTTTCCATTATTTAAATACTGTATTTATCTTTCTACGTGCAAATACTTGACTACATGTTATGAATTGTTGCATAAATCATGCTCTGCATCATATTCCACTCGTGCGTCTCAAAACCTATAGCAACGCTTTAATGAGTGGTTACGATCTTCCTATTTAGTACCCTTAAATTCGGAAAGGCTTATTTGCGGTAAAACCAGTCGATCAGCAGTGCAGTCAACGGTTATGTGCCTTCCCCCTCGAGTTGTCCGCTTGAGGGTACCAGTCTAAAACCCCATAGAAACCTTACTCTGGTTAAATTTGTACATGCATCATGTTTAAACCTAGTCGGATCAGTTATGTTGTCCACATAATGATCTTTTAAGATAAGCCTTATCCGAAGTCCGTCGGGTTTTCCATAATGTCAATGGACGCAACCACGTTCTGTGCATTAATTTGGAGAACTAAATTCCAATATGTTGATCATAAATGTATAAATAGTCGAGTCCGGTGGGGGTAAGGTCTAACCCTTTTGTTTTGCAGAAAATGAGGCACGAGGTCCCCAGATTTGGTACGGTTATCAACATACCACCATTGCTACTAGATTGGTGGGAGGACCTTTCCTTAAGCGACAAGAAGCGTGTGAAAAAGTACCTGGGTAACTTGCCTTCCTTGCTAAATATTGAGTTGAACAACAAATTGATCGAGGCTGAAACTTTATTCTAAGATAGTGAATGGGCTGTATTTCGTTTCGGTGATATGGAATTGACACCACTTTTAGAGAAAATAGGAGGACGTGCTGGATTGACTTGGGACAGTCCCGGGCAGTTGGTACCAGAAAATCGTACGGGCGGGGGATTTTTGAAGATGATGGGGCTGAAAAGGAATGTCGACCTAGTGTGCTTGAAGGATTCCTACATACCTTTCGAATATCTGTACGAGAGGTATGGCTATAGCAAGTCTTTTCGAACTTACCATGACGAGATCTCCCTCACTTATCTGGGTTACATCCACCGCAGAGTGTTTGTATTCATTATGTGCTTTCTAGGTCTGATAGTGTTCCCAATGAAAAAAGGGAAGAATCCACACTAGGTTGGCCATGGTCTCCAAGGTTCTAATGGAAGGGATTAATGGACAGACATATACCATAGTCCATATGATCATAGCCGACATCTACAGGGCCCCGGAGTGCTGTCAAAGAGGGGTCAAGCATTTCGAGAGTTGTAACTTATTGCTCTAGTTATGGTTGCTGGAGCACCTCCAAAAGGGTCGCTATCATCAAGAATTTCCGTGAAGGGCTTGGAACGACCACATTGCCTTCCATCACCCTAAGCAGATGACTTACATTCTAGATAGATTTGCTCAGCAGAAAAGAGCAAAGGAATGGGTAGAGTTCTTCGACAATTTGACTGAGGAACAGGTGTAGTGGATGGTTGAATGGTTCCCAACAGACGAGTTTATTATCAGATCCAGGGATGCTCCGCACTTGGTGCTGATCGGGTTGATAGGGATATATCCATACGTTGCTATACGAGTTATGAGGCAAGTAGGCAGAAACCAGGTTGTACCAGGTGTTGTCAAGATGAGTCATTTCAGGGCAGATTTTCAAGATGATGACATCCCTTACAAGTGTCAAGCTCAGCACATGTGGCACTACAAAATTATTGTGGAGAAAAGCATCGTTGAGCCATACAGGTATCATGTAGGGTGCGAGCCTCTCTATTTTACATGGTTGGAAGACAATCTGAAAGGAATGGTGACACCAGGGACCTGTTGAGGGAACAGAATCATATATAAGGAAGGTGAAACTCAAGTCAAATACAACAGGTTGCGCAAGAGGGTCCACGACTCTAAGAATGAGCACCGGGAAATACATGAGAAGAATGTGAGGTTGATCAAGGAGTGGAAAGAGATGGTAATCACCTCCAACAGGAAAATGGAATACCTGGAGCGAGGAATAGTGGAGCTGGAAGGCAAAGTCATAAAGAGAATTGAAAATTGTCAAAATGCTGAAGGAGCTGAAGGAGGACATTTGGCTAGAGCCTACTTGCTACTAGGACTGCGTGAGCTGGGGAATCTATATGATGGAGTCCGGAAGATCGAGCCTGGGGAAGGTCCTTCTGGGACCAAATAGGCTAGATTTACTTTCTTTTCCTAAAATATAATAAGGCCAAGTGCCAGTAGTGACTTATTTTTGTATCTTAGTGTCGTTTTAGGGATTCGACTATTTTTATATTATGAAATAAAATATTTATTGGCATTTGAAGTTCTCCAAATTTATTTGTCGCTAGGCCTTCCTCGGGCACAACGAGGCTCTCAAATTAAGATGCGAGTTTACATTTTGCAATATGTGTTTAAATACTGCAAATATTTTTGAATCCTCGCTGACTTGTTACCTTTTATTTTTCTTTATTTTTGATTATTCCCATCCCCTTATGTTGGTTCACTCATACTGGCCTCATCAGCGTACCATACTAGATCCAGAGGCCCTCCACCTCCTCCTCCTCCAAGCAACACAAAGGGCAAAGGAAAATCAAATATGAACGACCTAAGTGGAATCCGAAAGGAAACTATTGAGAACACAGAAACTTCAGATGGCCGTAGTATTCCGGCCCCAAATGATCTGGTTTTGAGACTGGAACAAAAGATACTAGAACTACAAGGAAAACTTGAGCAGGCCCGCAATTTGGCAAACCTGTCACTTACCCTCAATGTCCCTGATATCCACCAACAAAACACAAAGAACCCGACGCCTCCTCAGAACGCACAAAACCAACAGCCACAAAATCCTCCTGCACCAAATCCACCCCAAAAACATCAATCCACTGCCAATACCAACTCCACCACAACATCATCATCAACTAATTCCGTACCCACCAACCACTACTTACCACACTCCCCAAAACACACAACACATTCCCGATCCCCAAAACTCCACCAATGATCATCACTATACCCAAGTCCACGGATACCATCAGAGAAACCCTATATAAGTGGAAACAATACCCCATTCTACCCAACCAATATCTTGTGCATCGGAGTCCTCCGAGAAGGACCTGCTTATTAAGAACTCAAAAAGCTAACAAGCCGAGTTCAAGGTGTTGAAGGTGACAGGGGAATAGAAGGATTAAACTATGAAGACCTATGCATATAGCTAGATGTGGAATTTCCAGAGGGGTACAAACCTCCCAAGTTTGAGATGTTCGATGATACAGGTGATCTCAGGGTTCATTTAAGGACCTACTATGACAAGCTTGTCGGGGTCGGGAAAGATGAAAAGATCCGGATGAAGCTCTTTATGAGCAGACTAACTGGGGACGCTTTGTCTTGGTATATCAGCCAGAATCCAAGGAAATGGGTTAATTGGGTAAGCATGGCATCAGAGTTCATGGACCGGTTCAGGTTTAAGACAGAAAATGCACCCGATGTATTTTACATTCAGAATATCAAAAAGAAATCCACTGAAACTTTCTGCGAGTATGTTACTCGTTAGAGGTCAGAAGTAGCCAAGGTCAGGCCCTCTCTAGATGAAGAACAGATGAATAAATTCTTTGCCAAGGCACAGGATCCACAATATTATGAGAGGTTGATGGTCATCGAAAATCACAAATTCTCTGATATCATCAAACTCGGGGAAAGGATCGAGGAAGGAATCAAGAGTGGATGGTAACGAACTTCGAGGCACTGTAAGCCACAAATAAGGCACTCTAATCAGGCGGCATATCAAAGAAGAGAGATGTTGGGGCAGTAATGGTGGCCAAGGGCCCAAAATCTCCACTTACTTATCAGACACCTCCACCCACATATCAGACACCTCCACTCACATATCAAATACCTTCGCCTACATACCAAGCATCACCGCCTACATATCAGCCTTTATCTCCCATAGATTCCCAACCAGCCTCTGTCCATCACACCTATAACTCCCAACCATCCTACTTCCAATCACCACTAGCTCGCCAAAATTATCCAAGACCAAGACCCAACTTCGACCACAAGTCACCCAGATAATACACCGCCATTGCTGAGCCCATCGATCAATTGTATGAAAGGTTGAAAGTCATTGGCTACGTCACTCATATTCCTACTGTGGCATTAGAAAATCCATCCCAATGGGTCAATCCAAACAAAACCTGTGCGTACCATTCTGGTATGAAAGGGCACACCACCGCTGAGTGCCGAACATTGAAGGATAAGATCCATACACTCATTGAAAACAAGGTCATACAAGCAAAGGAAACCTCACCTAATGTCCACAACAATCCCCTCCTTGATCACAGAGGTGATGGTGTACATATGATAGAGACAAATGAAGAATGGGACCCTGAGGGGTTGATTGGGCTTATTCGAGAAGGCGATGACTTTAAGGTTGTAGTCACACTTACTCCTATTATGGTTCAGACTCAGGCACAAATCGAGGTTGAGGTAACTGCATCAGTTCCATTCGAGGTGGAAGGGGCTCCGCCCGCAGCTACCCCCGCTCCTTTTGAGGTAGAAGTGGTCACAACTTTCACTATGACAATATCAACCATACCCCCATTCAACTCAAAAGTAATACTTGGGGTTATGTCGCCGAGGTTAGGCAGAAAGGGAAGGCCAGGGTAGGGGAATCTGACGCTGCACAAGGAATAACTAGAACCGGAAGAGTCTATACACCTGAACACCTAGGAGGTTCAAGTAAGGAGGCCACTACTAGTAAGCCTATCATTGAGACCGGTCCAGATGATCTGTGGAGGAAAGTGCAGGCAAAGGAATACTATGTTGTTGACCATCTGAACAAAGTGCCTGCTCAGATATCTATCCTGTCACTATTGCAGAATTCAGAGGCACACAAGAACGCTTTAATGAAAGTGTTGAGCGAGGCTTATGTACCCAATAACATCACCGGTGGAGAAATGGCCAACATGGTCGGTCAAGTGTTGGAGATCCATAAGATTATCTTCCACGAAGATGAGCTACCGCCGGAAGGTTTCAATCACAATCGAGCACTGCATATCACGGTACAATTTGAAGACAGGTTCATTGCTAGGGTCTTGGTTGATGGAGGTTCAAGCTTAAATATTTGTCCATTGGACACCCTGAAAAGGTTGGACAAAGGTTTCCATGAAATACGGACAGGAAGCATGAATATGAAAGCTTTTGATGGGTCCTAGAAGGCCACGATTGGGGAAATCAACCTTTGCTTGTAGATGGGGCCAACTTGGTTCGATGTTGAATTCCAAGTGCTTGACATACCAGGCTCATATAATCTTTTGTTGGGGCGCCCATCGATCCATGCTGCTGGAGCCATGCCTTCCACACTACATCAAGCCGTGAAGTTTGAATGGAATCGCCATGAGGTAATCATTCATGGAGATAGAAGTAACCCCATCTACACTAGCCAAAGCATCCCAGCCATTGAACATAGAAGAAGTCTAGGAGGGGAAACCTATCATCACATCGAATGGGTCAATGTCGTCGAGAAGAATAAGTGGTGGAGTAACAAGATAGAAAGCATACTAGCATGATCTGGATATGAACCCGGCAAAGGGTTGGGAAGAACCTCCAAGGTATCACCAAGCCAATACAGCTGAAAAATCATGGTACCACCTTTGGGATCGGATACCAATATGCATGGCAAGAGTACAGGGATTGGTCGCCTCCATGGCATGGACCATACTACCCTCTTAAGTAACTGGTGCCGCGTTTGGAACATGCGTTTCATCAGGCTGACACAATATAGGGACCTGCAGAGGAAGAAGCGCTCGTTGGGTTGAAGAATTTGTTCTTGGAGGATGAGAACATGGACTACGGTGCCATAATTAATGAGGAAGAGGAAGAAAGCCTCACTATTCAGACCGTGGCAAAGGGAGATGTTCTCAGAAACTAGACTGCCATACCATCCCGAGCCTGTAGAGTCCCTGGGTAGCTTGGCAGGATTTACCTCTATAGTCATTTTAGGCACTTAAAATTTCATGTAGTTTCGTTTTAATATTTACTTGTTTCAAAATAAATGCTCGATTCATCGAGCCCTGCTTTGCCTGAACAATTTCTCAAGTTTTAATCAAATGCATTTGCTCTTTATTATTCACTAATATCTTTACACTTTTTCTTTCCACAGCGCTATTATTACTTTTCCTGATGAACCAATGATTGTGACATGTAATGAGGTAATGCAACATGAGAATAGTGGTTGAGATGAGGAAGACGAGATACTCAAGGAAATTGTCAGGGAGGTTGAAAATTTTGAAAATAAGCCCAAGTCCAATCTGGAGGAGACCGAAGCAGTAAATTTGGGAGACACCGAGACCGTCAAAGAGACCTGCATCAGCACTCACTTGTCACAAATGGAGAAGGAAGAGTACATTCGTTTTCATAAAGGAATATGAGGACATCTTTGCATGGTCATATGATGACATGACCAGTTTGAGCACTTCCATAGTGGCTCACAAGTTGCCTACTAATCCCATGTGTCCACCAGTCAAGCAGAAACTCAGAAAATTCAAACCAGACATGAGTCTAAAAATCAAGGAGGAAGTTACCAAGCAGATCAAAGCCAAGGTTCTTAGGGTGATTGAATATCCAACCTGGTTAGCTAACATTGTGTCGGTTCCGAAGAAAGACGGGAAGGTCAGAGTATGTGTTGACTATCGGAATTTAAACAGAGCAAGTCCCAAAGACGATTTTCCACTGCCAAATATACACATCCTGATCGATAATTGCACTAAGAATGAACTCCAATCATTTGTAGATTGATTTGCAGTTTATCATCAGATTTGGATGGATGAAGAAGATGCAGAAAAGACAGCTTTCACTACACCATGGGGTATATATTGTTACAAGATGATGCCATTCGGTTTAAAGAATGATGGGGCCACTTACATGAGAGCCATGACAACTATCTTTCATGACATGATCTACAAGGAAATAGAGGTGTATGTGGACGACGTCATTATCAAATCCAAGAGGGTCGCAGATCACACAGCGGACCTGAGGAAGTTCTTTGACATGCTAAGGAGGTACAATTTAAAACTGAATCCCGCAAAGTGTACATTCGGGGTTCCCGCAGGAAAATTATTGGGATTCATCGTCAGTCGTCGAGGGATCGAGCTGGATCCTTCTAAAGTCAAGGCTATTCAAGAGTTACCGCCACCTAGGAGCAAAAAGGACATGATGAGCTTCCTAGGACGTCTCAATTATATCAGTCACTTCATAGCACAGTCCATAGTCATATGTGAACCCATCTTCAAGATGCTAAGAAAGGATGTCGAAACGAGCTGGACCAAGGATTGTCAGAAAGCTTTTGACAATATCAAGGAGTACTTGTCCATACCGCCAGTTCTAGTTCTGCTAGAACCAGGACGACCTTTGCTACTTTATCTATATGTATTGGATGGAGCCTTTGGATGTGTTTTGGGACAATATGACGAGACATGAAGGAAGGAGAAAGCTGTATATTACTTGAGTAAGAAGCTTACGCCTTATGAAGCACGATATTCTCTGCTTGAATGCACTTGCTACACTTTCACCTGGACAACCCAGAAATTGAGGCATTACTTCTGTGCCTACACTACGTATCTCATATCTAGGATGGATCTTTTGAAGTACATATTTTAGAAACCCATGCCTATTGGGAAGTTGGCTATATGGAAGATACTACTAAGTGAGTTCGATATCATCTATGTAACTCAAAAGGCGGTCAAAGGACAGGCATTAGCAGATCGCCTTGCTGAAAATCCGGTGGGAGGAGAATATGAACCCTTGAAAACGTATTTTCCTTATGAAGAAGTATCATTCGTAGGAGAAGACATTACCGAAGAATATGACAGTTGGAGGATGTTCTTTGACGGAGCTGCAAATTTCAAAGAAGTAGGCATTGGAGTAGTTTTGGTATCAGAAATGGGTCAGAATTATCTGGTATCTGCTAAACTCAGATTTCCCTGCACCAATAACATGGCAAAATATGAAGCCTGCATACTAGGGCTCAACATGGCAGTCGACATGAACATTCAGGAGCTGTTGGTAATCGGTGATTCAGATTTGCTTTGCACTAGGTACAAGGAGAGTGGGCCACCAAGAATTCCAAGATATTGTCATATATGCACCACATGCAGGAATTGAGAAAGAGGTTTGCAAAAATAGAATTCTGACATGTGCCGAGAGTTTAGAATGAGTTTGCTGACGCATTGGCCACTTTGTCATCTATGATATAACATCCAGAAAAGAAATACATTGATCTTATTCCAGTAAGGATCCATAATCAGCCGGCATATTGTGCCCATGTCGAGGAAAAAGATAATGGAAAGCCTTGGTTCCATGACATCAAGGAGTACTTATCAAAAGGTGAATACCCGGAGCATGCAAACCACGCTAAAAAACGCACACTCCGGAGATTATCTAACACTTCTTCCACAGTAGAGGAAACCTGTATAGAAGAACCCCCCGATCTGGGATTGCTAAGATGTGTCAACACGAAGGAAGCTTCTAAGATACTTGAGGATGTGCATGCTGGGACCTGTGGTCCGCACATGAATGGTTTCGTCTTGGAAAAGAAGGTACTTAGGGCATGTTACTTTTGGATGAACATGGAGATGGATTGCATTCAGTATGTCCACAAATGCTTTCAATGTCAAGTACACGCCGATATGACAAAAGTTCCACCAAACGAGCTCAATGAAACAAGATCACCTTGGCCATTCGCTGCTTGGGGAATGGATGTTATTGGTCCAATTGAGCCCACAGCTTCAAACGAACATAGGTTTATTCTAGTAGCCATTGATTACTTCACAAAATAGGTAGAAGCTGCATCTTAAAAAGCTGTAACCAAAAGTCGTTGCAGATTTTGTCATGGATAGTATTGTCTGCCGATTCGGAGTTCCCGAGTCGATTATTACCGATAATGCTGCCAACCTCAACAATGATCTGATGAAATCTATGCACGAAACTTTCAAAATCAAGCACAAGAATTCCACAGCCTATAGACCTCAGATGAATGGAGCCGTAGAAGCCGCCAACAAAAACATCAAGAAGATACTAAGGAAAATGGTAGAGAACCACAAATAGTGGCATGAGAAGTTACCCTTCTCTTTGTTGGGATACCGCACTACAGTTCGCACATCAACCGGAGAAACTCCCTACATGCTAATTTATGGTATCGAGGCTGTCATCCTAGCCGAGGTGGAGATTCTTTTTTTAAGAGTCATACAGGAAGCTGAACTCAGCGATGCGGAGTGGATAAGGAGTCGCTATGAACAATTGGCCCTTATCGATGGAAAGAGGGTGAATGCAGCATGTCACAACCAACTTTATCAGAACAGAATGTCTAGAGCTTTCAACAAAAGAGTCAAACCAAAGCAATTTGTACCGGGTCAGTTGGTACTGATAAAGATCTTCCCGCATCAAGATAAAGCCAAGGGGAAATTCTCTCCCAACTGGCAAGGTCCATACATGGTTCACAGAGTACTGACAGGAGGAGCGCTCATACTTGCAGAAATGGACGGAGAAGTCTGGCCAAAACTGATCAATTCAGACGCAGTCAAGAGATCTTTTCTTAGATACTTTACATTTCCTCATTTGATGTAATTGAACTATGCTTGACCTGATTCCCGTTTAAGAGAGGATACATAGGAAGCCTTATGGGTTCGGTCATATTATTATAATAACTTCATTTCCCCAAGATCAGAAACTGGGGCAGAATTTTAATGAGAGTCCTCAAAATTCCGGAGCAAGTCCGGCCAACGCCAACATGCGTCAGATGGTCAGTAATCAGTTAAGAAACTGGGGCAGAATTTTGAGAAGGATTCTCAAAATTCCGAATAAGGTTTAGCAAGGCCTATTATCCGCAAACAGCCGAAGGATCATCTACCAAACTGGGGCAGAATTTTGAGGAGGACCCTCAAAATTCCATAAGAGAATTGCAATGTCTTTGAGACGTGTCACAGTCACTAGTTCATCAAAATTACTTGATATATCAATACGTTTCTAAAACAACTCTATTTTTCAAATATTGCATATTTTCGAAAACTCTACTTCCATAATAGTCAGGTGTTACCCAGGGGAACTCGAAAGGCTTTTAGAACAAAGCAGAGCAAGGCCAGTAGACGAAGCAAGAACCAACCTCCCCTCACCAAACTTACAATTTTTCTTTGAACGCAGGTACATTCAAAGTAAAGATAGCATTCGCAAAACATGTATACACAAAAGATAATTCGCTATCAATCAGGACATCAGACATCGAATACATCTCCAGCTAAGAAATACACTACTCTTACCTTCTATTCCCTATTTACATGAGGCTAATCCCTGCCTCCCCACTACATGAGGCTAATCCCTGCCTCTCTATTTGCATGAGGCTAATCCTTGCCTCCCTATCTGCATGAGTCTAATCCTTGACTCCATAAGGCTAATCCCTGCCTCCCCATACGTGCATAAGGCTAATCCATGCCTCCCTATTTGTATGAGTCTAATCCCTGACTCCATGTTTTCATGAGTCTAATTCTTGACTCCCTATTTGCATGAGGCTAATCCTTGCCTCCCTATTTGCATGAGGATAATCCTTGCCTCAAAACTTACATGATTCTAATCCTTGACTCCATGAGGCTAATCCGTGCCTCCATACTTGCATGAGGCTAATCCCTACCTCCCTATTTGCATGAGTCTAATCCATGACTCCACATTTGCATGAGGCTAATCCTTGCCTCCATACTTGCATGAGTCTAATCCTTGACTCCATGAGGCTAGTCCCTGCCTCCACATTTGCATAAGGCTAATCCTTGCCTCCATACTTGCATGAATCTAATCCTTGACTCCCTATCTGTATGAGTCTAATCCTTGACTCCCCACTTGCATGAGTCTAATCCCTGACTCCACATTTGCATGAGGCTAATACTGCCTCCCCATTGGCATGAGGCTAATTCTTGCCTCCCTACTTGCATGAGTCTATTCCTTGATTCCCTACCTGCACGAGGCTAATCCTTGCCCCCACTTGCATGAGTCTACGCCTTGACTCTCTATCTGCATTAGTCTAATACTTGACTCTCTATCTGCATGAGGCTAATCCTTTCCTCCCTACTTGCATAAGGCTAATCCTTGCCTCCCTACCTGCATAAGGCTAATCCTTGCCTCCACATTCACATGGGACTAAGCATTGTCCCTTTTTGCTTTCCAATCGGGCTAAACTCTACCCTCCATTTCACAAGACTAATCATTGTCTTGATAACATCATGTCTATTGCATATCATGGGCTGAAATATCGCCAATCTATCTGAAGGCGTCATAGTCTAAAGGCATCATCCTCATAGCCGGAAGACACCATTCCATGGCCTGAGAATCCCTCAAATTAGCATATCATTATTCAAAGGCGTCATGGTTCGGAGGCACCATTTGTCATGGACCAAGAACATCATTTCATGGCCTGCGAATCCCTCACTAAACAATTCATGGCCCAGTATGTCATGGTCCAAGGACGTCATCTTAACCGTCCAAAGACAATCTTCATGGTCCAAAGGGAATCTGCATCATGTTTAAATTTCGCAAATACACGTTTGTAGAATCTTTATCTGCAGGTAACCAGTAAGCAACCACTATCCTAGCAGGAGCGATCTCGCTCCAGTTCCCTCCAACCGTCCCGAGCTTTAACCGCTCACCGTAGCCGCTTCCGCATCGCGTGTCCGTTCTTGCAGTAACTTCATCGGCATACTCCGCGGATGAATCCAGAACTACACATGGCTTGATTCCTGTAAGACCAGGGATATTTAAGCAACTCAAAGATTGGATTCCAGCCTCTGTCTTTCAAAACATCCCATCCGGTCAAAATTGGCCATAATTTGTTTACCCAAAAACTCTTTCATCCTTCCCGGGTAAAGAGGGGCAGTTGTTGATACCCAATTTTTCTATATTTATTATATACATATATACCTTCAAAATAGCATATACATGCATATATAAGCGTACACAAGGTTTTTATAATTTTTTTCATAATTTTAAGGATTTAAATTAATTTATTTCCTTCCATTTTATTCATAAAACCCCAATAATTATTCCCCAAATTATTGTTATGGTGATTTAGTCATTTAATTTCTATATTTATGCCAAAATATGGTTAGTATATATTTTATACATTTTTATAATTGCATTTGATATTTTTCAAGTTAAATTGCATATAATTGCAATATTAGCCCATTTAATGTATAATTACATTTTATAAGCGTAACATTGGTCTCCTATATTTTTAAAATGTTAGATACCTATTTTAAATCATTTTGGTCATAAAATTATTTTCCAAAAATTATTTAATATTTATTATAAATTATATAGGGGGAAGTGGCTATTTAAAATATAGCCAGATTGGCTTTCAATTGTCGCCCAAATCGAACCCCAACCCCAGCCCAATTTCAAATTAAAACACCTGACCCAAATCCTAAATCCGCCTACCCGACCTAAGACCCGCTAAATCCTAGCCATTGATCTAAAAGATCAACGTCCTTCATAATCCCTTTCCTTTTTTAATTCTAACTACACCCTAACCCTACCTTATTTCCAAATACCACCGCCTCTGTATCCTCTCTTCTCTCAAACGCCCAACCTAATCCTAGCTCCCTTCAACTGCCGCCTCCTTCTCCGGTCTTCTCTGGTGACCAACCCCCAACTCCTAAGCCTCCAATGGCTCCTCTATCGCCATGCTCATATTCTTGAAGGCCTTCAAGGGCCCTGGGCCATGCCGGCTTGTATCTAGGGTTTTCTATCTGGCTGTTCATGGGTACTCCGGTGTGATTTCGAGCAAAATCACACATTATTTGTTACGATCTTTGGGTTTCTAAACAGGTTCTTCCATCTCTACTCGGGTTTCTTCTGAAAACCTAATTTTTGTTTACAACTCCTAGATCTATACGATTTTTAAACAATTTGAGTCTGTTTTTTGATGTTTTACACTGTTCTTGAATCTCTTTTACAAAAATCATCGATTTCAAGTATTTTTTACCTTCTTCTCAAACTAGGATTTTCAGAACTTCTTCTACACTTCGTTTAAACCGATTCTTTATGTTTAAACTTCTATCCCTTGCATATTTCGACTGATTCTATGATTTTACTCTTTTTTCAACTCGCTTATGTTGAAAACCCTAATTTCTTAGTTCCAATCTTGGGTTTTCTAAATTTGTTTGATAGCATGTTTAGTTAATCTGTATGTTTCTATGATTCTGTGATTTTTGCCCTATGTTTGCTTGTCAGGGTTCCTAATTGTGGTTATCCCTGCCTATTGTGTGATTTTGCCCTATTTTGTTCACCAATGTTCTGATGCTTCACTTCTCCTGCCTGTATCATGCTTAGCTTACTAATTCAGACTATGCTCTACATGAATCCCTAATTTTATATATATGATTCTTGTCCTATAAAGTGGTGCTAAATCAGTATTGTCTTCTATTTTTGAATCCCTGAATCTTTGTGATTGATCCTTCACTGATTCCGCATGATATCTCTACTGATTTTTACCTTGTAGAATATTTTCTGACCTTATTCTATGGTAAATTATGCTATTAATTGATTTCTTAAGTCTTTCCTTGATTGAAATATGTTGAACCTAGCCTCTATTACATGTTGTGTACTTGTACTATGCAGAAAATATTTCCTTATTTGTCATGTTCAGCTTTGTACAATTTCCTTCCTTATTTGTCATATGTCTATTACCGTTTGAAGTTAACTCCTTAATTAAAGGGAGTACTTACCTTGATTTCTTGACTGACTGATTCTGAGTTCCACAATTACTAATGGACTTTGATTTTTACCTTATTTTGCTACATGCTTTCAAACTATATATACATACTCTCTTATCAGCACAAAGACACGAACACTCTTGGTTCAAAACTTTCTCTCTCACACTTAAATTTTTTTTCTCTCTTTTGTGCTACTTGCTACTACTCTACGTTAGCCGGCTGCAAGCCAAGGCTAACCATTGTGTTCTCCTACTCTTTCACTTTGCTTACTGTCCTCTTTACTGGTATGTTCTAGTTTCAATTCAAAATTCCAGCAACAACATGATTCTTTTATTGTTTCAATTCATCCTATTTCTAGTTTGCTTCTATTTCTGATTTTATTGTGAAACTTGTAGTTGATGTTTAAATTATTATGTACTCCCCTTACTTAAGAACAGTATATTACCCCTTTGTGTTGTTTCTGAACATGTCTGCACCAATTATCTCTATGTGTATACCACCATATGCTCCATGTATCCTCAAATCCCTATCACCCATGTATGTGAGTTTGTTCTTTATGTCTGATTCTGTGACTATGTTTGGTCAGTTGTTTTTGATTATGTCTATACCAATTCCTAGACCTTTGCTTGTGTCCTATGTATCCCCAAATACCTTGACCCCTGTTTGACTACTGAAACTTGCTTTGGTTCCATGACTAATAGTTGTGTATGAACCTGTCTTAAAGGTGACTACTCCACTCTCTTTCAAACTGCCCCTGTTGTGTTGCTGAATTACTTTCAAACAAACTTCCTTTTTAATACAGTTTTTCATTAAAACCTTTCAACTTGTGTCAAGCACTTTCACTCTACTCCTAAGTTAATAAGTTTTGCCTCCTCCAGTATGTGTACTTCCTTGGGATCCTCTTGAGAACCCTTTGAACTCTGGCGTACTAAGGCTGGCCCTTCCACACTGCACTGATTTAATTTTGGTTACCAAGTCTAGGTGTAAGCATTGCTCGGGATCCTTGAGATCCTTAGGGAACTTTGATGTACCTAGACTATAATTTTGTCTATGGAATTGATGCATTTGAGGCTATTAGAGACTTTGGAAATCTGGGCCTAATTGAAGGCTCCCTATAGACTAGCTTCTTATTTTCTTATTTACTTATGTGATTCATTCATATGGTCTGTAATAACTTGTAAACAAATATTGGGGTAACAAGTGAAAGGGATGGGTAGGTACATGTTTATGTGGTAATACGGGTAGAAATCATGCCCATAGGAATTTACATGTTAATCTGATTGCTTTACCAAGTTGAAATCATGCTCATAGGAATTCACATGTTAATCTGATTACTTTACCAAGTAGAAATCATGCTTATAGGAATTTACATGTTAATCTAATTGCATTACCAAGTAGAAATAATACTTATAGGGCTTTACATCTTGTCATCTCGCCATGCTAGAAACCATGTCTATAGGTTTCAAATAATTCCGTAAAAGGTTCATGTCTGCAAGGTCTTAAAATCAATTTAGTAAATAGATGCCATCCCTATAGGATGTAATTTAACCTAGATTCTGTTATAACAAGTGTTTATGTATGTTTCCATGCCTGCAAGCCTTTAAAATCAGTATTAAACTTAGATATCATGCCTATAGGGAACAATATCAAATCTTACCTATGGATCTCGCCTAAGTTTAGTTTAAATAACTCAATCCGGTTAACGTTTAGTTCACTTCTGAATTGGTTTAATTAAGTAGTTTATATTTCCTGAAACAAGTTCTTTTAAAAACTGCCTCAATCTATCATTAGACAGCATGCCTATAGGAATTTTAAAGGTTAGTTTTAAAATCTGCCCTGTTGCAGTCACTAGTATTCCGCGTATAGGCAAGCCCATAGGGCGTTTTCAAAACTGCATTTCTGAAATTGTTTCTATGTCTTAATGCTTTCTGACCTTAACAGGATTTAAGAAACCAATAGGCAACCGCTAAGGTCATTACTCTTGGGTTTATAAAATATTCGATTACTTGTCTTCTACATATTCACCTAGATATCTTGTCTTAAGATATTGTTTAATAAAAGACCTTAATTGTGCTAGAGTCATGTTGTGTATGTGCCTTGTTTGAGGAGGATACTTTGAGCCTCTAATTGCTCTCTTTTATCTTATGTGCTAAAAGCCCTAATTGTTTTGTCTATCGCCTTAGAATTTTCACCTTTAAAACCTTAGGGGTCTGTCTAGAACCACTTATAGGTAGAGGTCCTAAATCCCTCCAGAACCATTAAGAAGAGACGGGTAGCAGCACGCAATAGATCGTTGACCAAACACTCGCTTTGCATGACCATTAAGGGAATGGGAAGGGTAGATATGGGATATGATGACTACGTGCTAATGTCACGTGTAGCCCCTCGTCGAGGAGTGTTTACTGGACATTGTGTGGGGTGATCCTATAGGGTAACCAACCTAGAACTCCCCTTTTACCAAAAGTCCTCTTTAAAACCTTCGTTCAAAAATCTTTATCTTATTACTTGAGTTGTCCAAAGTGCTTTATTTGCAATCTATTTGATTCAACTGTTTATTTATATGGACTAATTTGTGAATATAAGTTCGGCCGTGACCCACAGTTGTGGACCAAGAGGGGTGCCTAACATCTTCCCCTCGAGGTTATTTCGAGCCCTTACCCTAATCTTTGGTAATGCAAACCAATCCAAGAGTTAATTACTCTAGGTGTCCTAATGCACCATAATTCGTCAGGTGACGACTTTTCAAATACCCAATTCCCAAAAAGGAAATGAGTTATTACCCCAATGGAATGTCGAAACTCGGACTTCCCCGTCAAGAAGGTAAAAAGGGGTTGCGACAAGGAATTGTGTGATAAGGGCATCATTCGGCCTAGTGTGATACCTTAGGGTGCTCCTGTCTTGTTTGTGAAGAAAAAGGATGGTTCCATTCGTATGTGCATTGATTACCGCTAGTTGAACAATGTTACAGTGAAGAACATGTACCCTTTGCCTCGTATTTATGACTTATTTAATCGGTTACAGGGTGCCATAGTATTTTCCAAGATTGACTTATGTTAAGGTTATCATCAGTTGAAGATTCGGAGCCAGATATCCCGAAGAATACTTTCAAGACTCGGTATGGTCATTAGAGTTCCTTGTGATGCCATTTGGGCTGACCAATGCCCCATCAGCATTTATGCATTTGAAGCATAGTATATTTCGGCCATATCTTGACTCATTCATTATTGTATTTATTGACGACATTCTGGTGTACTCCCGGAGTCGGAAGGATCATGAGTAGCACCTGAGGACTGTACTTCAAATCTTGAGAGAAAAGAAGTTATATGCAAAATTCTCAAAGTGTGATTTCTGGTTGGATTCAGTGGCATTTTGGGTCACATAGTATCGAGTGAGGGGATCAAGGTGGATTTGAAGAAGGTGAAAGTGGTGTAGAGTTGGCCCATACCGTCCTCAACTACGGAGATCTAGAGTTTTCTTGGATTGGCGGGGTATTACTATCGATTTGTTGAGGGATTCTCATCTATTGCAGCACCTATGATCAGGCTAACCCATAAGGGTGCTCCGTTTAGGTGGACAGAGGAGTGTGAGGAGAGCTTTCAAAAGCTCAAGACAGTTTTGACTACAGCCCTAATATTGGTATTGCCTATATGTTCAGAGTCTTATACTGTATATTGTGATGCATTGCGGCTAAATGTCGGTACGGTATGGATGCAGGATCGTAAGGTGATTGCCTACGCGTCCAAACAGCTGAAGGTACTTGAAAAGAACTATCATTTCCACGACCTTGAGTTAGCAGCTATCGTTCATGCATTAAAGATTTGGAGGCACTATTTGTATGGTGTCCCTTGTGAGATCTACACTGATCACCGGAGTTTGCAGCATCTATTCAAGAAGAAGAATCTTAACTTCCATCAGCGGAGGTGGTTAGAACTGCTTAAGGATAATGATATCACTATTCTGTATCATCACAGGAAGACCAATGTGGTGGCCGATGCCTTGAGTCGCAGGGCGGGAAGTTTGGAGAGCTTAGCATATTTACCAGCAGCAGAGAGGCCATTAGTATTGGATGTTCAAGCCTTAGTCAACTAGTTTGTTAGATTGGATATTTCTGAGTCGAGTCGGGTTTTGACTTGTGTGGTCTCCAAGTCTTCTCTTTATAATCGTATCAGGGAGCATTAGTATGATGACCCCTATTTGCTCGTCCTTAAGGACACGGTTCAGCACAGTGATGCTAAGGAGGTCACTATTGGAGATGATGGTGCATTGAGGATGCAAAGCAGGCTATGTGTGCCCAATGTAGACAGATTGCGTGAGTTGATTCTCCAGGAGGCTCATAGTTCGCGGTACTCCATTCATCCGGGTGTCGCAAAGATGTATCAAGACTTGAGGCAGCATTATTGGTGGAGGAGAATGAAGAGGGACATAATGGATATGTAGCTCGGTGTCTAAATTGCCAGCAGGTGAAGTACGAGCATCAACGGTCGGGTGGATTGCTTTAGAAGTTAGACATTCCTGAGTGAAAACGGGAGCGGATCACTATGGATTTCATGTTGGACTCCCACGGACTCAGCGGAAGTTTGATGTAGTTTGGATGATTGTGGATAGGCTGACCAAGTCAGCTCATTCCATTCCTGTGATGACTACCTATTCTTCCGAGCAGCTGGCTCGAGTTTATATCTACGAGATTGTCAGGCTTCATGGCATGCCGGTATCTATCATCTCTGACCGGGGTACACAGTTTACATCACGGTTCTGGAGTTCAGTACAGCATGAGTTAGGTACTTGGGTGGAGTTGAGCAACATTTCACCCTCGGACGGATGGACAGTCTGAGCGCACTATTTAGATTCTAGAGGATATGCTTTGTGTGATAGAGTTTGGAGGTTCTTTGGATCAGTTCTTGCCACTGGCAGAGTTTGCCTACAACAATAGTTATCAGTCCAGCATTCAGATGGCACTGTATGAGGCTCTGTATGGTAGCGGTGTCGGTCCCCAGTGGGTTGGTTCGAGCCGGGTGGGGCTAGGTTATTGGGTACATACTTGGTCCAGGATATCTTTGGAGAAGGTTAAGGTGATTTAGGATAGACTTCACACAGCCCAATCCAGACAAAAGAGTTATGCGGATCGAAAGGTTTGTGATATTGCATTCATGGTTGGAGAGCGGGTCTTGCTCCGGGTTTCGCCTATAAAGGGCATTATGAGGTTCGGAAAGAAGGGCAAGCTGAACCCAAGGTCAATTCTCATTAATGGTCAAGTGACCCGTCCAAAACTCAAGTATTGAAGTTTAACCTTTTACAATTCCTTTACCAAGTTCTAATATGGTCAAAGCAATTAAATTAACAAGTAGGGTGCAAATATCGCAAGTATAACATGATTTGGGTCCTAGACTACCCGAATATAAGCACAATTATTAGCTACGTACGGACTCTCGTCACCCCGTGCGTGTGTAGCCCCCACAATTAGAAGTACATATTAAATCAATTCACCCATGGGGTTAATTCCCTCTTACAGGGTTAAAAAGAGACTTACCTCGCTCTGAAGTTCCATAACCGGCTCCAACGCTACTCTAACACCTCAAACCAAAGCTTCACAGTCCAAAACTATGCACTCAATGTGCAAACCAATCAAAATGTGTTCTAATACCCATAATTAATCAATTTAAACAAATTCCCAACTCCGCTCGGAAAGTTGATAAAATCAACCCTCTAGCCCACTTGCCCGATTTTTGAAATATTTTGAAAATAAACATTATCCATAACCTCACGTACTCAAACATATAATTTATTCTCAATTTCATGTCCAAATTCGAGGTCAAAATCAAAAAATACCAGTTTCTAGGTTTTCTACCAAAATCCCAAATTTTTCACAATTTTTTCATGAATTTCCATGTTAAAATCTATATATGATCCAAGTATTTAACTTGCAATAGGTGGGAATCACTTGCCTTGACATAGATGATAAAAATCTCCCCTTGAAGCCTCTCCAAAATCGCCCAAACCAAGAGAAAAATGAGTAAATGGGCTAAATCCCGCTTTAAAATAATTTTGCCCAGGCCCGTCCTTCTTCGCGATCGCGGAAAGACCATCATGATCGTGAAGGACAAAAATGCACTACCTCAATTACCTCTTCGCGTTCGCGTCAGCTGGGCCACGTTCGCGATGCCTTCAGGCCCTACTACTTCACGTTCGCGGCGGAAGCTCCGCGTTCGCGAAGGCTTAATAGTTCCAGATCCCCCAGTCATCTTCCTTCTTTGCGTTCACATAGGCAAAATCCTCAGCCTAAAATATCCTTCTTCGCGAACGCGGGATTTAGCATTAGAATTTCAGAAAACCAGAAACACTACAAAAAAAATATTTTTCTTGTTCTGTCACTATTTTTCAATTTCATTTGGTTTCAAAGATGGAGTTTGATTCGAGTTCATCATAATCCGAATTTGCCGTTCGAGGTCGAAGGTTGTGGTTACTGTCCCCGATTTTGTAGCTGTATTTGATCAAATCTCATTGCCGGATTAATTTGTAAATCGCCTCCGAGCAGAATCAATCAAAAGCTTTCAGGTCTGATTCAGAATCTCTGTACTCTATTTTTAAGTATGAGTACTTGTATTGTTGAAGAATTGAAGTTGTATTTGGACTGTTGGAACTGTTTGCCTGTTTGTTTGGTGTATAAATTGATCTATATTTTGTTGAGATACAGGACAATTTGTGTTCCACCTGTTCTACTGTTAGGTGATTGATCACAGTTCTAATGTTTGAGAATTGGTTAATCTTGTGACTGTTACGAAAGGATGGTTGTTGCTTCTTTTGTTGATCTTAGAAATTGAGGATTGATTTTGATTTTAGTGCAATTTGCTTGCCTGGGCGTAGGAGTGGGAAAATGGTTAAAAGCAAATAGTTAATCACCCATATTATCCCCTAAAAAATGGATTGGATAATGAACTTTTTAAAAATGGGTCAAATATGGATAAGAATCATATTATTCATTTAGACAATGGGTCTAATTTTTACACTTGTAAAGCCTCAACTTAGGGGTTCATCAAGTTAGGGAGACTAAGAATTCTTTCAAAAGTGATTATATGCAAGAAATCATGGACAATATGGTTACCCGTATTATCCGCCGGTTAAACCGTTTTTTATCCATTTTAAATATGGATCGGGTCGGATAATTTATCCGTTTTTTCATGAGAAATTTTCATAAAGCATTATCTTTTAGTAGTAATTAGCCATCTATAGATACCATTTGCTATATTACTGATTATAGATACATTTTATGTGGTTATAAGATGTATTTGATGTATTTAAGCTATTGTATTCATGAATACAACAACAAAAATAGGCGTGAATCAGGAAAGTCCAGCTAATCAATTGTTGTATTCGACTGTATTCATGGAGTGAAACATGGGATTACAGCTGGACAGATTATTGTATTCGACTGTATTCACGTCGTGAAATAAGGGATTACACTGTTTTTAAAACGGAAAGTGAATCAATTAACATAATAGACTCCTGATATAACTCAACAAACTCAATTATAACACACAAAATTTGTATTTTCAATTATAAAAAAGATTCTCAACCAAAAAATACCCCAAAAACATAGCAATCTTCAGAGAAATTATATAATACATCTGAATACATAAATTATATTAATTAAAAAAAACTTATGAATACATTCATGGCATATAGCGAGACAGTGAATACGATGAAATACATAGAATACAACGGGATACAATGAAAAAAAAGACAGAGAATACAATAAAATACATGAAATACAGAGACAAGTATGGATGGTCGATTAGAGGTCGGTGCAGAGCGCGAGTCCAATGGTTTATTCAAGAAGGCATGGACGTTAAATCGAATGGACTGCCTGAAAACACTGTGAATTTTTGGGACGACAAATGCTACAGTGGCGAATGAGGCTGATGAATTGGGAAGCAGTGAGATTGAAAGGAGCATCATGCATTTGAAAATTGATAATTCGGACAGAGAGATGATTTGAAGAGGAAGTGACAGAAGCACCAGCGGTGGGAGGGTTACACTCGATGTCCACAACAATTGGGCCTTGAAGATTAAGATTAAGAGAAATTATAGCAACAAATGACAACAATCGAGCGAAAATTAGGGTTTATGCCAAGATTGGGGAAGAAGGAAGCGGTGTGGTTGAGAGTTTCTCTGGTTTTGGGCGAGTTTATAGTGAATGGGAAAGAGAATAGAGTGTATCAAAATAAGAGAGAGAAAGAACATGTATTGTGGCTTAAGTGTAGGAGATAACCAAAATTAAAGGTATCTATAGAATATAATTTATTTAAATGGTATTTATTTATTATAAATAAGGTGTTAACCTTTGTTATAAGATGTAAAAATTCCTTTTTTCATTACCTATTTTCTACCCAAACCATATCCGACCTGATCCGTCCGTTTACCACTCCTACCTGGGCACTATGCTCATTGACGCACACTATGCTCATTAATCTCGGTGCTTTAAGAATTATGTGCTAATTCTTATTCATACTAAGTCAGTGCATCATTCTCTGGTTATTGATTTAATATATTTCTGGTTAGTGTTAGTTTAAGAGCCCGATTGGACATAAAAAATTTTTACTTTTTTTAAAAAGAAATATTAATTTTTTTTCGAAATCAGCATTTGTTCATAAAATTTTTAATGTTCACTTGAAGATATATTTTGGAAATTTTCGAAAATTTGAAAAACTCAAAAAAATTGTTTTTCAAAATTTTCACTCAAATCACTCACATAACTTAAAAACAATTCAAAATTATATTCATGTCCAAACACAACTTTAAATTTTAAATAACAATTTTACTTAAAAAAAAAATTTCACCCCCCTATTTTAGAATTTTACAATTCTTATGTCCAAACGCCCACTAAGTATGCGTTCTTTTTCTGTTGAACCAAATTTAGCAGAAACCATGTGATCATGAACTTGAAAATTCTTTTTATATATTTAAAAGAAAAACAGAGGTAATGATTGGTAAAAGAGACAAGTATAAAGAAGGCTTTGCTATTAGGGTCAGATTTATTTGATGTTTTCTTGCTGAATGTTTCTTTTAAGGGCAAAGGGCCTAAACTACCCTATTGTTTTCTAAATAGTTTACATATACCCTTCGTTCTCATATTCGTCCAAAAAAGCACACGATATTAATTATATTAGTAAAATTACCCCGCATCTAACGGCAGAATTTGGGAGCGTTCAATTTAGTAATGTGGCAGTTTCTTACTGGGTCACGTGGCAATCTCGGCTGAAACAAAAAATCCGACCCACTTAATCCGACCCAAGGTTTTTTTTATTGGGTCATAAGATAATACATTAACCCATAATTTCACAAAGATATCCATACACAAGATTCGAAAGACCAGCACCTAATAAGTGATCAAATTTGTTTTCGATTAGAGCATCGCTTCTGTGGCCAAATATCAGTTTTCTTGTCTGTGGAACGCTATCAAACTGCATAAATAATGTATCTCATAGATATCTAAAAAATAAAATCTTCTAAAATCTCTTTTAAGCCAAAAAAAAATCCTTGCAAACTCACTAGTATACAGATTCTACTGGCCATCTCGTTTTGCTAACTCCTTTACTTTCTCCTCGTACGAGTGAACTATCCAGCGCATGGTAGACTGTGCAAGCTTGGAACACTCACCTTCCCTTGAATCCTCCATAAAATTGATCAATTTGTCTCTCAAATCTTGAATCTTCTCACTATTGCAAGCATTTATAATGCATGAATATTCTAATTTAAGAGAAAAAGTGTTAGTGCTCAATTTGTGATTTCAGTTGGTGTGAAGATGGAATCAGAATTATAAATTAGTTTTTCCCTCCATCAATTTTTCCAAAAAACAATCTTGAGTATGAATATCTTAGTGAAATGTCGTTCTATTTTTAAAATGGGGTTTTGTAGGATGAGTTAATGTATTGTATGACATAGGTAAGAAAATAAGGTCAATTTTTTGTTTCAACTCGAGATTGCCACGTGGCCCAATGAGAAACTAGCACATCACAAAATTGAATGCCCACAAATTTTGTCGTTAGACGCGGGGGCAATTTTATTAGTATAATTAACGTCATGTGCTTTTTTGACCGTATAGATGACCGGAGGGTATCTGTAAACTATTTAGCAAACGATAAGGATAGTTTAGACCCTTTTCCGTTCTTTTAATAAAGTGAATTGTGAAGACTCGATTTTCAGTGATGGATGCTTGTTTGGTTTGAAATCTTCGAATAGAGATATAACATTAAGGAGTTGACAGGGTGCAAATGGGTTTTCACGACTTTAATTCACCTGTGTGCTATTGTCTCATGTTATTATTTCATTAGTCTTTACTTGTTAGCCCTTAGTATTGTGTGTATTTCTGTCTTGGATGCCTCATATTTGTTCATTTGTATGAGTTTGTCTATGAACGAGGTTTGGTCATGGGAGCCCATTAGTGTTTAATTCGTTTACATGCTTCAGGATTGAACTCGATCTAAATACATGAAAATAATAAGTTAAAAAAACATGATCATGAATTGAATTTTCTTTTAGTTTCTCTTATTTACTTATCTTTATTATTCGTTAATAGCATGTTTAGGCCGACCACACTTGGGTAGGCACGCTTAGAATATTTTTAGATTTTGGAGGGGAGAGGTTGTCACTTTTAGTTTATTTTAGATTTGTTAAAATAAACAACTAAAAATAAAAATATATTTTTAATATAGTGGATTAGTAAAAATAACGGATGGAATACAATATTAGAGTCGGCAGTGTGACGTGGAAGAATATCGCTTGGACAACGTAAGAAGACAAATTGGCAAGGGAGAATCATTTAGTTACCCAAGTAAACAACATAGTGAATGTTTTTCGTTTAGCTTTAAAGATGAATATTCGTAGTGCGTGTGACCGCTGGTCAATGAAGTGACATGAATATCATAGCAAAATAGTTTGAAATCCAGCAAAAGCAAAAATCTAGATGATTTCGCTATGGTTTTGGAAGAATCTTTTGTGTTTGTATTTGAAATCGATTAAGCGTGTGTTTGGTATAACGGAAAATGTTTTTTCAAAAAAATATTTTTTTGGAAAAACAAGTAGTAATTTTATTCATTTTTTTGTGTTTGGTACGCAAATTAAGGAAAATGACTTTTCAAGAGTATTCATAAATAATTAAGATATAATAGACATGAAGCCATAAACTTTCAAATCAACAACCTTCTGGACCCATAAATTTTATAAACTTTTGAACCGCTAAACTTTCAAAAACCGCAAAATTTCGAACTCGTAAACTTCCAAATACATAACCTCCGAACTCATAATTTTGGAACTTATAAAATTTTGAGTCTTTAAACCGATAAATAATAAAATTAAAACTGAAAAATATATTTAAAATTCTTTTTCGAGGGGGAGAGGCAGGGGGCAGGACGGGAGGCAGTAAAACGAAAAAAAAAACAGAAATTTAAATTACAAAAAAAATGTAATTTTTTTTGGGGGGGAGGGTTGGGGTGGGTGGTAGGTGGTGCAGAAAAATGAAAAAACAGAAATTTGAAATTACAAAAATAAAAATTAAAGAAAACAAAAATTGCGGGGGGAGGGGGTGGAGGGGTTGTAGGGTGGCTGGTAACAGAAAAACTGAAATTTGAAAAAAATCTTTTTTTGAGATGAGGTGGGATGGGTTGGTGAGGGTGGGGAAGGTTAAGAAGGAGCTTTGGAAAATGTTCTCCCTTCTCTTGATAAGGAAAACATTTTCCTCCAATTGGAGGAAAATGAATTCATAAGGAAAATATTTTCCAAAACATTTAAGAGAACCAAACATGGGAAAATTGAAAAATATTTTCCGAAAAATGTTTTCCTTCATACCAAACACACCCTAAATGTTGATTTATCTCCACTGTTCCTTGAGCTGAAGATCTATTGGAAATAACTTTTTCTATCTCTATAAGATAGTGGTAAAGTTTGCGTACACACTACCTTTCTCAGATCCCATTTACGGGAATACACTGAGTTTTGTTGTTGTTGTTGTTGTGTATAAAACGAGCTATGTGTTCGATTACAAGTTCAGAATTCATAAACTTTAAATCCCGACTTCGCTTCTGATTACTTGCTTAAGTTCTGGTGCGCAAAATTACTCAATATATATGTAAGTAAAAGATTGCAATTGCTTGATAGAATAATGAAAATGCGTGTAAACTGATCCGGACGATACCACTCTTTTTTACTAGATAAAAGGGAGATGGAAATCAGAGGCGGACCTATGCAATAGGTAGAAGGGTCACGAGCAGCTGTAAAGTTCGACAAAAATTTCATGTATATACATATATAAGTTTTTAGAAAATAGTAATATATTAATAGTGTACACCATATAAACAAAACTGACTTTAATTAAATAAAAAAGTAAACTCGTAATTTTTAAATTCTTAGTCGGCCTGTAAGGAAAGGCCTCGTGCTCAAAAGAAATTGCGCCAAGGGTTGCTTCAACTGTAACATTCGAATTTCTGATCCGAGAATATTATATAAGTCAGCAGGCCCACTGAACTGGATTGACAGAACTCTGGTATTAATTTATGGCCACAAAAACTCAAGTGGGTATCCTGCAAATAGTTTATTCTTAGGTTTCCAAACGGAAAATATAAACTAAATATTCTTTCTTTCCTCTTCCGTGCATCTCACCAATTGATTGTGCCATGCACTAGCTAATAAAAAACAACACCATCTCCTTTGTATAGAATATCGGTAGATAATAATTGACCTCGTTCCAATCATTGGACAAAAGAGGCTGCTTAGATGTTCAGCACCCCATCTACAATTTTAGAGTTGGAAGTTCAAATCACTAGGTGGGTTGGCTAGGGTCAGGGTGTGGGACGGGAGGCCGGGGACGTAGAAGGGGCAAGGGAGCCTATAGGTTGAGAATCGGGTCATGGAACATAGGTTCGCTGACGAGTACGTTCATAGAGTTGGCAAAGATCCTCCAGAAGAGGAAGATTAATATAGCGTGTGTCCAGGAGACTAGGTGGGTTGGATCGAGGGCGAGAAACGCGGATGGTATAAGTTGTGGTACTCTGGAGTCCACAGGGGTAAGAATGGAGTAGGTATCCTGGTTGATAGCCATCTTAGAGAGTCGGTGGTTGAGGTCAGGAGGGTGAATGATAGACTAATGACTATTAAATTGGTGGTAGGTGAGTGTACTTTAAATGTCGTTAGCGCGTACGCGCCGCAAGTTGGCTTGGATGAGGAGATTAAAAGGCAATTTTGGGAGGGGTTGGATGACATCGTTCGCAGCATTCCACCTTCCGAGAGGTTATTCATAGGAGGAGATTTCAATGGTCATATTGGGTCGTCTGCAGGTGGTTATACTGAGGTGCATGACGGCTTTGGTTTTGGAGAACGAAACGGAGGGGGCACTTCGCTGCTGGACTTTGCCAAGGCATTCTATCTAATGATTGCAAACTCAAGTTTTCCGAAGTGGGAGGAGCATTTGGTTAATTACCAAAGTTCGGCGGCGAAGACTCAGATTGACTATCTCCTCCTCTGTAGATGCGACAGAAGGTGGTGCGAGGATTGCAAAGTTATCCTAGGTGAGACCCTTGCAACGCAACATAGGCTTTTGGTGATGGACATTGGTATTACGATAAAGAGGAAGATGAGGTCAGTACGAGGCCGCCCGAGGATTAGGTGGGGCGCCTTGACTGAGGATAAAGCTCAGGAGTTGGCAGGAAGGTTATCGGCAATGGGAGCTTGGAGAAGTAGTGGGGATGCAAACACTATGTGGTCGACGACGGCTGACAGCATAAGGAAGGCGGCGACAGAGGTGTTAGGTGTATCTTCTGGACGCACCGGTGGCCTCAAAGGAGACTGGTGGTGGAATGTCGGTGTCCAAGGTAAAGTGGAAGCAAAGAAGGCGGCTTACCTGCGACTAGTAGGGAGCACTGGCGAGCAGGAGAAGATAGCAAACAGAGAGAGAGATATGGTTGCTAGGAAGGAGGCGAAGATGGCAGTAACAGAGGCTAAGGCATCAGCTTTTGCTCGTCTGTATGAGGAACTAGGGAACAAAGGCGGAGAGAAGAAGTTATTCCGACTCGCTAAGGTGAGAGAGAGGGAGGCTCGGGATCTGGACCAAGTGAGATGCATAAACGATGATGACGACAAAGTTTTGATGGGGGAGGACCAGATTAAAAGGAGATGGCAATCCTACTTTCATATACTTCTAAATGAAGAAGGGGATCAGGATATTACACTAGGTGAATTGAGAAATGCAGACAGCACCCATGAATTAAGTTAGTGTAGGGACATTGAGGTCGATGAGCTCATGGAGGCAATGCGTAAGATGAGGAGGGGCAGAGCTACCGGACCAGACGAAATTCCGGTTGAACTTTGGAGAGGTGTGGGTAGAACAGGCTTGGAATGACTTACTGGGTTGTTTAATATTATATTCAAGACTAGTAGGATGCCTGAAGAGTGGAGGTGGAGTACAATGGTTCTGTTGTATAAGAACAAAGGTGATATCCAGAGCTGTAACAACTATAGGGGTATCAAATTACTGAGTCATACCATGAAAGTCTGGGAGAGAGTGGTTGAAATGAGAGTGCGAAGGACGGTGTCTATTTCAGACAACTAGTTCGGGTTCATGCCGGGGCGATCTACCACAGAAGCTATCCACCTTATTAGGAGGATGGTGGAACAATACAAGGATAAGAAGAAGGATCTTTACATAGTATTTATCGATCTAGATTAGGGTACCTAGGAAGGTCTTATGGAGCTGCTTAGAGGCTAAAGGGGTCCCGGTTGCATACATTAGGGTAATTAAAGACATGTATGATGGAGCTAAGACTCGGGTTAGAACAGTAGGAGGTGACTCCGAGCATTTTTCGGTTGTTACAGGATTGCACTAAGGGTCGGCATTCAGCCCTTTCCTATTTTCCCTGGTGATGGATGCCATAACACACAATATTCAAGGGGAGGTGCCATGGTGCATGTTATTTGCTGATGACATAGTCCTAATTGACGAGACCTGACGTGGCATCAATGAGAGGCTAGAGGTTTGGAGACAGGCCCTTGAGTCTAAAGGGTTTAGATTGAGCAGGTCGAAGATGGAATACCTCGAGTGCAAATTTGGGGATGAGGCGACGGACGAGGGAGTAGAAGTGAGGCTTGAATCTCAAGTCATACCTAAGAGGGATAGTTTCATGTACCTTGGATTAGTTATTCAGGGGGCCGGGGAGATCGACGAGGATGTCACACACCATATAGGGGTGGGTGGTTGAAGTGGAAGTTAGCGACGGGAGTCCTGTGTGACAAGAAAGTGCTACCATTACTAAAAGGTAAGTTTTATAGAGCAGTAGTTAGACATGCCATGTTGTATGGTACCGAGTGTTGGCCGGTTAAGAACCTACACATCCAGAAGATGCAAGTAGCAGATATGAGGATGTTGAGGTGGATGTGTGGGCATACAAGGATGGATAATATTAGGAACAAAGATATTCGAGAGAGGGTGGGCGTGGCCCCAATAGAGGACAAGATGCGGGAAGCACGACTCAGATGGTTCGGGCACATTCAGAGGAGGTGAACTGATGCACCTGTGAGGAGGTGTGAGCGATTGGCGGTGGTGGGTACGAGGAGAGGTAAAAGGAGACCTAATAAGTTTGGGGAGAGGTGATCAAGCAAGACATGGTGCAACTTAGGATTACTGAGGACATGGCCCTAGGCAGGGAATTGTGGAGGTTGAACATTAAGGTTGAAGGTTAGGGAAAAGTTGTGAATATCTATACAACACACTAGAGTGAGACTAGCCTGTTAGGAGCTAGGCTTAGGATACTACTGGTTAGCTACTTATGCAGGGCGTTATACGTGGATACTAGTTTACCTTCCATCTCTCTCGTATTTCCTATATTCTCTTATATGGTTGTTATTTTGCTATTTTAATTTCTTTTATGTATGTTATGTATTTTATGTTAATATATTATGAGTCTATCAGTAGTACTAATATATCGTCACTTGATGCTTTCTTGAGCTGAGGGTCTCCTGGAAACAGCCTCTCTGCCCCTCGGGGTTGGGGTAAGGTCTGCGTACATACTACCCTCCCCAGACCTTACTTGTGGGATTATACTGGGATATTGTTGTTGTTGTTGTTGTTGAAGTTCAAATCACTAAAGAAGTAACAACTCCAACAAAGGGGAACTAAAGGGAAGGAATTATATAAAAACAAAAAGTATTAAATCAAGAATATATGACTATGTGAAATTGAAGTGACCATTTTTTTTAAAAGAAAACCTCGTTCACTGAAAAATAATATTTATTGGGTGTGCGAATAAATTTCACATTAGTAATTAAAAAGATTATGAACCTTTATATAAGGTGTAAGAATTTTTAATGGTATGAGACCTTTTAGGAAAAACCGTGCGAGCTTGACCCTAAGTGGACAATATCACAACACTTCAGGCTAATTGAGCTGAACAATTGGTATTAGAGCTCAGGTTCAGTGGGACGAGTATGACGATGGCAGAGTGATGGTCCCGAGATCGGTTTGCTTACCCTTACGAGCTTAGAGACACGCACACAAAAAAAGCTAGTTGCGGGCTTTGTTGCCATAAATACTCTAAGAATATGGGTGACAAGTAATGAATTTCGATTGTGGTAAGGGCCACATAAAACTGGTTCGAGGGGAGAACCGTGGATCGTGGTAATGCGCTACGTGGAACTTAGTTCGAGAGAGAGATTGTTGCATGTGCGAACAAAGTCTCACATTGATAGCTAAATAAATTGGAAGCTTATACATAAAGTTTAAGAATTTCTTAATGGTATGAGGTCTTTTAAAAAAAATCGGACGAGCTTGACCTAAAGAACGCAGTATCACTATGTTATTGGGTCGACTTAGCCCAACAATATCAAACGTTAAATTTTCCTCAATATAAGAGCAGCTTATTTAGTGTAGCAATAAAGGTGACTATATATTTTTTTTAGGTCACTAATTTAAGGCTACGTGCTTTGCGCGTGTACCTAGCTCGATGGATAAAAATTTTATTTTTTCAAAACATACATAAGTAGCATATTAAAATTATAAAATAAAAGTTTAAACTTCTGAGATTAAAATGTTGATCCAATATAAATAACTTAATAAATAAAGATAATTTGTCTTATACAATTCCCGAATTACCATTCTGCATGTTCAACTTAAACTCATTTCCACCTCTATAACTTTATCAGCTCAATTCACAAATTATCGTTTCTTTTCAGTTTCAGCGAGAACACATAACATTTGAAAATTTTAATTTTTTTTCTTCTAAAAATTTATTTTCAAGTTTTTTTGGTAGTAATTTCAAGTTCATTCTAAAAGACACAAACATGTTCAGCTAACTAATGGAAGACATTCTATTTTTCTTTAATAAATAGTAAGAAATATTATATGAATTATTTATGATAGATTAAAAAGAATAAATTATGTTCGCATAAAATAAAATCCAATCACTATATTTAGATTCATAAATTTTAATTTATTTTAAAGTCCTAAAATATTAAGAAAATAATGAAAAGATAATTTTGTTTAATATAAATTATTTTTATAGGGGTCTTTGACAGAAACTCCTAGAAAAATAAAATGGATAATTGACAATTTAAAGCCTAAAAATTACTATTGCTGAAACAATATTATACCACAAATTACCTGATATATAAAGAACTACAATTATTCGTCAACGGGTTAAAGAACTGAAAAGTCGAACAAAAATAATAAATGAGCCACATTTAACAAAAATAGTAAAATTGGTTGCAGCTTTCATGTTGCGGCCTGCTTTTGCCAAGCAACCAGCCACCTCGGTTCCCTCCCTGTAGGCGTGTGCAATTGTAACACTAGATATGTGGTCCAAGAGGTGCTTGCAGTCATCGAGTATATAATTATATGCTATGTTATCTTTTTTGAGTAGTGTTATTACCTCGTATGCATCAACGTTAACTTCCACTTGAATCAAGTTATGCATGTGTGCCAATTCCAGCCCCTAAAATAGAGCCCTAAGTTATGTATTTATTATGCTTGCCGTGTCCGAATTTTCTGCGAAGCCTATGATCCAGTTTCCATTCGCATCACGTATTAGCCCTCCTATACTTGCTTTATGAGCGTGTGGTGATATTGTCCCATCAGTATTTAATTTGAATGAATTTTGTTTTGGAGGCAGCCACTTTTAAGTATTATTTTAGGTATTTTGGGACTTACCATGTTGGTGGCTAGGTACGTATATTTCAGAGCTTGTTGAGTAATTAATTTGATGTGTAACTTTTGTGTGCTATTATTAAAGTTTCGATTGTTACACGAATCCAGATGTTCCACAGTGTGTAAGTAATAAAAGTTGTAAAGTTAATATTGTAGGGAATGTTGTTCAGCTTAATGTTCATAAGTTGCCTTAACCATTCCTATAGTGGAGAGGATGTGGTGATGGTTGTGGTAAACCATGTCAGCCCCAAGTGTTGCCAGATATGTGTTATTGTAGGACACTGAAAGAAAAGGTGGTTGATGTGTTCCTGATTAATGTGATAACTATGGCAAATGTCATCTAGTGTAATGCCTTTTCGTTGAAGGTAGTGTTTTGTGGATAGTTTTTGGTGCATGATAAGCCAGACGAAAGTTTTTAATTTTGGTAGGACGGGCAATTTCCAAATCCAATTATAAGGGATTACAGTCCCTGGTATAGTAAGATCTTGCTGTAACAATGAGGAATACATCGTTTTTACTGTAAATTTCTCATTGTTCGATAAAGCCCAGTATATAGTGTCGTATTTTGTGCGTAAATAGATACGCTGATTGTATTTATAATATTTTGGATATTACCAGGAAATTAGAAAGGGATATCACCCCAGTTCCAGTCATTATGGTGCCTGTATGAATTGATAGATCTGTGAATGTGGTTAAGCAGAATGAGGCCACGTATTAGAGAGTGAAGGGATGCATTGGATGCAAGCCAAGTAGTATTCCAGAAGTTCAAATTTGAGTTGGACCCCAGTTGTCATTGGATACCAAGCTGGCATTTATGCCATCCTAGTACAATGTTTTGCCATGTGGTGGAGGAATTGCCCCATGTGCATATGTATTTGTATTTATGGATGAGGGTGTTGTCCCATAGTTGATTTGTTGAGTGGAATAGGCGCCAGACTAGTCCTGCTAGTAAGGCATTATTTTTTAGATGAAGTCTCTAAATACCAAGTCCTCCCAACATCTTTGGAGTGGTCACCTTCTTCCAGTTAGGTAGGTGGAGTTTTCTTTTTTGATTGGTAGTACTCCAAAGGAAGTTACGCATGTATTGCTCCATTTTGTTGGTTATGTTTTTGGGAATTAAGATGTATTGCATGACGTGGTTAGGTAAGGTAGATAGGGTTGATTTAATTAGAGTTTTTCTACTTGGGAGGGATAGAAACCTAATTTTCCAACCTGCAAGTTTAGCTTTGAAATTATCCAGTAGGAATTGGAAGTCTGACTTAGTGGTCCTCGTATGAAACATGGGAAAGCCCAAATATTTTCCAAAGTGGTTACCTTCCCTCATGTTAAAACAATTCAGAACAGTGTTTTTCGCTTGAGTTGTGCAATTCCTTGAGAAGATTTTTTTTGATTTTTGGAACTTTATAATTTGTCCTGATAGATTGGTAAAGTTATTAAGGGAGTCAATTATAGTGTTGTAGCTTGTAGGAGTTACTTTCGACAATATAATAATGTCATCAGCAAAAAAAGATGTGATATTTGTGGCCTATGGGAAGAAATCTGTATTGGTTTCTGTCACACCCCTTTTCTACCCCCTCCAAAAGATAATGTGTGTTATGGATTGTGGGTTAAAGAGTTTTTTCTAATTAAAGTGACAAATTTGAAATAGGGAATATTTTGTTATTCAGAGTCGCCACTTGGAATTGATTTTTGGGTGTTCCAAGTCACCTTTTATTTGATCCCTATTCAAAGGAAAGTTTGGCTCTTTTATTATTGATGTGCGAAAACAAAGTCGAAGTAAGGAATTTTATTAACCGGGGAGAAGGTGTAAGGCATTCCCCGAGTCCCGTGGTTCTAGCACGGTTTCTTTATTGACTATATTTGGCTTATAATATTTTTTGGATAACTTGTGTTTTATTGGTTCTCATCTTTTACCTATGTCCGCTTTATTGCTTGATTAAAATTATGAAGAAAAAAAAAAGTTATCTTGAATTAAGTTACGTGTTCTAATACTTATTTTGTTACATATCACAATTATGTCACGGAGACCATACACATAGCCATGATATTTAATTATTTAAAGCGCACCTAAATAAACTAGCGCACTTGAAGTATTTTCCTAAATTAATTTAAGATTATTGTAAGGCCAAAAGTTATGGAATTATTTGTGGAAAAAGTGTATGATTTAAGATATTTGAATAAATAAATTATCATATACCAATACCCTACATCCCAACAATTGAAGCCTAAACTTATTAGTGTCCAAATCTTCCAAACTTTTAGCAAGTTTAAATACTATATTTTCAGAAACATGATTAAACATATAACATTTAAGGATTGATTTACATTATTATTTATAAAGTTTAAAGATAAATAAATAAAATCACATAAAATAAGATTATAAAAAAGAGAGGGAAGAATAAACCTTTTAATGCAAGATTTCCAATTAAATGAGTCTCCAAGAATATGTACAATAACTCAGACGAACGCCGAACAAGCATAAGCAAAGATGATCATCAAAGCCGGTGAACAGAGCACCAACGGAATCCTCGACCTCGACTGTTAACACCACTCTTTGCCGTGTAAAAGGGGATGTTTTGAAGTATTTTTTGTTTGGTTTTGGGGTATTGAATTGCTGGAAATTTTCTAAAGAAAGAGGAAGAAAGAATAACACGAGTAGAAATTGTCGTAGCGTAGAAGAAGAAAAACATTTTGTTTCTCTCAATTCTCCCCTCTCTTTTCTCTCCTTTTCCCCCCTTTTCTTCTCAGATTTCCTCTTCTATTTATAGCAAAATTTTCGAAAATTTTCAGATTTTTTTTTAAAAAATATTTTATTATTTTTTAATTAAAAGAAATCCCACGTACAATTTGCTTTTCTTTTTTATAATAAGAAATCCCACTTTTATTTACTCTTATTTTTTAAATTTTAACTTTAATTACCTTTATCTTATTTAAAATATTACTTTTTTTACTTTTAAAAGAGGATTCCACTTATTTTATTTTTCTTAAAAAACACAATTCACTTTCTTTTGCTTTTCTTATAAAAATTCTACTTTCTTTTACTTTAATTTTTTTAAATTTTCCGCTACCTTTATATTTATATTTTAATTCCAACTTTCATTACTTTTTATTTTTTAAAATTTTTCACAAAACTTTACTTTTAATCTTTCACTTGCTTTTACTTTTTAAAAGAGAATTCCACCCACTTTTACTTTTATTTTTTTATTCCATACTTCCATTTTTCTTATTTTTTATATCTCACCCGAAATTTTAAAAAAAAATTAATAATTTTTCTGATTTCTTTTTTCTTATTTTAATAATAAAAATAAAAAATAAAATAATAGTAATAGTAATAATTCACCTTTTAAAATTTTATATTTTTACCCTATAATAAAAAGTGTAACAAAACTAAAAATTGTAGGTTAAAAACCCTAAAATATTTACATAGAAGAAGTGACAAAAAATTAAATATTGTCAAAAATTAGATGCTCACAGCTGCCCCTCTTTGCTTGGAAACATGAAGAGTTTTTGAGCAAAGATAAGGTGATCCATGTAACTAATTTTTGAACATATCTTTATTCAAAAGGGAAGAAATAAGGATAAGAGAAAAGAGAAAGGGTGCAACCGAGTCTTGGTTTTGGACAACCTACATATCCCGGGTTATATGGGAATCAGGTCGCGTGTAGTTCAAGAAGAACTGTGGAATGATGAGTTGAAAAGTCGAGTGAGGTTCCGTCAAGGCTCCGGTCCGTAAGTCTGTTATTACATCAAAAATAAAAAGAAACTAAACAAGCCTATCATCTATGAGTTACAAGATTCCTATCTATGAGTCTTCTGAAGCTTGATATTGAGTATTGGATGGTTCTTCCTGCAAACTCTAATCTGAATCTTGATGCTCGTTAGCTGCAACCGCTGGTTCATTCTTCTTCAACTTTTCAGATCAAAACGGAACATGCAGAGCTTGTGACTTCAACTATGTCTTGAGCAATCGACATCTTTCCTTCGCTTCTGCACTTTGGATTCACTTCTTTTCCTTTTTCTTTATTCTGGATTGAGACTTATTCTTTGGGCATCTCGAATCCTGTGCCTCGAGGTAAAACCTGCTCAGACACCAAAGCAAACAAACGAACGAAATTTTTCTGCCCTAGTTTTCACTAGGAAAATTTCGTGAGTTATTGTAACAAAATTCTAAACTACTTCTTTATTGAAAGCAATAAAATCAGGATTGTGTATCCTTGAGAAAAAGGGATTGGGGAGTGGGCCCTATATCTATACTAAAAGTCTACAAGGGAGTGGAGCCCCTATGTTGGAAAGCTCAGCTAGGGATTAACGTACCTATACTGGTAAAGGAAATGTAACTCGAGGTCGGTGCCATGTATTACTGAAAAGGAAATGTAACCAGAGGTTGGCACCCTGTATTACTGAAAAGGAAATGTAACCAGGGGTTGGTGCCATGTATTATTGAAAAGGAAATGTAACCAGGGGTTGACACCCTGTATTACTGACCAAAGAAAATGTTTAATCCCCATGGGTGATAAAGTTCTACCTGGGTTAAACTAACAAAAGTAAATCTGGGCGAAGAAGACTTCTACCCGAAAACTATGAGCCGGATCTCCCTAGGCAAAAAGGTTTTACATGGGTTAAGCTAATGTAAAACAACCTGAGCGAAGAGTACTTCTACCCGGAACTATGAGCTGGATCCCCCTAGGAGAAAAAGGTTCTACCTAGGTTAAGCTACATAAAAATAGCCTGAATTATGAGCTAGATCCCCCTAGGCGAAAAAGGTTCTACCTGGGTTAATCTACATAAAAATAACCTCAACTATCAGCTGGATCCCCCTAGGCGAAAAGGTTCTACCTGGGTTAAGCTAATGTAAAACAACCTGAGCGAAGAGTACTTCTACCCGGAACTATAAGTTGGATCCCCTTAGGTGAAAAGGTTCTACCTGGGTTAAGCTAATGTAAAAACAACCTGAGCGAAGAGTACTTCTACCCAGAACTATAAGCTGGATCCCCCTAGGCAAAAAGGTTCTACCTGAGTTAAGCTAATGTAAAAACAACCTGAGCGAAGAGTACTTCTACCCGGAAATATGAGCTGGATCCCCCTAGGCGAAAAAATTCTACCTGGGTTAAGCTACGTAAAAATAACCTGAGCGAAGAGTACTTCTACCCGGAACTATAAGCTGGATCCCCCTAGGTGAAAAGGTTCTACCTGGGTTAAGCTAATGTAAAATAACCCGAGCGAAGAGTACTTCTACTCGGAACTATAAGCTGGATCCCCCTAGGCGAAAAAGTTCTACATGGGTTAAGCTAATGTAAAACAACCTGAGCAAAGAGTACTTCTACCCGGAAGTATGAGCTGGATCCCCTAGGCAAAAAAGGTTCTACCTGGATTAAGCTACATAAAAATAACTTGAACTATGAGCTGGATCCCCCTAGGCGAAAAGGTTCTACCTGGTTTAACCTAATGTAAAACAACCTGAGCGAAAAATACTTCTACCGGGAACTATAAGTTGGATCCCCCTAGGCGAAAAGGTTCTACTTGGATTAAGCTAATGTAACAACCTGAGCGAAGAGTACTTCTACTCGGAATTATAAGCTCGATCCCCCTAGGCAAAAAGTTTCTACATGGGTTAATCTAATGTAAAAACAACCTGAGCGAAGAGTACTTCTACCCGAAAATATGAGTTGGATCCCCCTAGGCGAAAAGGTTCTACCTGGGTTAAGCTACGTAAAAATAACCTAAGTGAAGAGTAATTCTACCCGGAACTATAAGCTGGATCCCCCAAGGCGAAAAGGTTTTACCTGGGTTAAGCTAATGTAAAAACAACCTGAGCGATGAACACTTCTACCCCGAACTATAAGCTGGATACCCCTAGGCGAAAAGGTTCTACCTGGGTTAAGCTAATGTAAAAACAACCTGAGCGAAGAGTACTTCTACCCGGAAATATGAGCTGGATCCCCCTAGGCGAAAAAGGTTCTACCTGGGTTAAGCTACGTAAAAATAACCTGAGCGAAGAGTACTTCTTCCCGGAACTATGAGCTGGATCCCCTATGCGAAAAGGTTCTACCGGAGTTAAGCTACCTGAGCGAAGAGTACTTCTACCCAAAATATGAGCTGGATCCCCCTAGGCGAAAAGGTTCTACCTGGGTTAAGCTACGTAAAAATAACCTGAGCGAAGAGTACTTTTACCCAGAACTATAAGCTAGATCCCCCTAGGCGAAAAGGTTCTACCTGAGTTAAGCTAAATAAAAATAGGAGGTAGGAACAATAGTAACGTATGCCAAAAGTAAAAGAAAAATGGAGATTTTAAGGAACTTACGTTTGGTGACCTTCGTTCTTTTAGAATCACCATTCTGCATGCTTTGTTCCTGCTTCAAACAAAGAAAAATTTGTGGGTTTTCAAAGTGGTAGTTGGTTTGTGGCCTTGATACCCTGAGTAGCTTGGTTCTCAACCACTGCTGTCAAAGAACCTATTCTGTCAGCGTGGTACCGAGATGTCCATGGTACCGCTACCCTTGTCTCTAAGGCAAGGCTATTTTTTCTTTAAAATCAAGCTCAGTTTTCTTGCACCCAGTATCGGTTTGTGTCTGTAGTGCTTATCAACTTTTCTTATGAAGCAGGTTTTGCTTAGGCGACCTTTTCAGTTTCTTTGAGACACTTTGTTCGCCTTGTCAAATGAGATCACAGATGGATTTGTGCCTTCGTCAATGCCATATATGCCCCAAATTGTGCTTGACATTACAGGGAAACTGTATCCAGTTTTGCAGCCCTTTCTTTGCTTCGATTTTGATGCAGGATTAGACCGAAAGGGACTAAAAGAAAAAATTATGGGTAAAAATAGAATAATAATTGGAAGCGAAAAAAAACTGTGCTTAAACAAAAGGTATCCCTTTTGGGGAAAGGAACATGGAGACTTATCTGGAGGTATGTGCCGACTTCAATGAATGATGACATGCATTTTGGACTGGACACCTGATCTGTCTAAGCTGTCTAATTCTCAAAATCTGCGCAAATTCTCATCTTGAATTTGTCTTGGTTGTGCTCATGCCAGAGAATCGAAGACCCTTATTCAGCTAGTAGCGCCCTTTGCAGGTTTTCGCTAACTAACCTCTCTCATTTCTCTACTAACCATCGCATTATGGTGCCCATCTGGGTTTTCACCTATAAGACTCTCTCATCTCTTTGTTCATTGTTGCCTTATAGTGCCCGTACGTGTTTTCACTAATAAGACTCTTTTTTTTACTAAGATACTGCATGATGGAGGTTACCCAACGCCCTTGGCATGTGAACATCAAACATTCTCAAACACATCGATCAAAAGCTCTTGAAAGGTAAAAAGTCGAAATGAACCTTGAAACAAATTACAACTTTTGGAAACCATTTTTACAGAAAAACCGTGAAATAAAACAAACTTCTGACCCAGTTTTGGAGTACTAGGAATATGGGTTTTTTGTTCTGATGGGACCGTACCCAAGGTAAGGCTGCCTATATATCCTTTCGGAATCAGGTCTCACGTAGTTCAATGTAAGGATTTTTGTTTTTGGCTTTTTGGCTTTTTTTTTCTTTTCTTTTCAAGTACACAGGTAGACAAATACATATCAAAAGGCTTAACAAAAGTGTGACACCTATTTGGATTAGCGATAAAATGATAGCCTTTGTCACTTCAATCTGAGAAAATTAATGCGTGAAATTCTACAGTGGGTATATATCAGACATAATACCTTTTTACTGCATCGGCGTTAATAGTCATGTCTGGTACCCGCCCTTTCTCATCTACCAAGTGCAAGGCCCCTTTTGGTAACACTTTCTTAATGATATAGGGACCTTGCCAGTTCGGGGCGAACTTTCCTTTAGCTTCCACCTGGTGCGGAAGGATGCATTTCAACACCATCTGGACTACCTCAAACTGCCTTGGGCGCACTTTCTTATTGTATGTACGTGCCATTCTTTGCTGGTACAACTGGCCAAAACACACTACTACTAGCCGTTTTTCATCGATCAACATCAGTTGTTCTAATCGGTCTTGATCCACTCAGTGTCTTCAATATCTGATTCCATAATAATTCAGAGAGAGGGAATTTCGACTTCAGCGGGTATTACACCTTCAATTCCATATACAAGCAGATACGGAGTTGCACCAACAGATGTGCGAATAGTCGTGCGGTATCCCAAAAGAGCAAAAGGCAGTTTTTCATGCCATTGCCTGGAACCTTCGATCATCATCCGAACAATCTTCTTGATGTTCTTGTTTGCTGCTTCAACGGCTCAATTGGCTTTCGGCTGGTAAGGAGTAGAATGGCGATGCATGATTTTAAATTGTTCGCATACCTCCTTCATCAAATGACTATTTAGATTGGTTGCATTGTCAGTGATAATGGTCTTTGGGATACCAAAGCGATAAATGATGTTGGAGTGAACAAAATCTACCACTGCTTTCTTGGTGACTGCTTTGAAAGTGACGACCTCTACCCACTTGGTGAAGTAATCAATTGCAACCAAAATGAATCTATGCCCATTTGAAGCCTTTGGCTCGATCGGCCCAATGACATCCATTCCCCAAGCAACGAACGACCAAGGAGAGGACATTGGGGAGCCACCTTATAGTTCTTTTTTGATCTACTTTGGCATGCTCTGGATATTCTCTTATTTTCAGGAATCGTTTGATGTCATGATACCATGGTTCACCATCTAGTTTCGTATCAATTGTATTGCAGTAACCGTGTTGATTTCGAACTTGTATTTCTAGTGGGTTAACATGAGAGTTGCCTGGATAAGGTAGCATCGAGGCTAAAGTGGCCAAGGCATCGGCTAGCTCGTTGTGACCTGGGAGTGTACCTGAACTTGATGGATCTGAATCTTTTGCTCAAGTCTTGCACACATTGTCTGTACGGAATAAGCTTGATGTCTTGAGTCTCCCATTCACCTTGGGTTTACCGGATAATCAAGTCAGAATCTCCCATAACCAATAGTTCATGCATATCCAGATCGATGGCCATTTTCAAACCCATGATACAGTCTTTGTATTATGCCGTATTATTGGTACAGAAGAATCGAAGTCGGGATGTTGCAGGGTAATGGTGTCCAATAGGTGAGATGAGGATTGCCCCGATCCCAACTCCTGTTGACAGCCCCATCAAAATACATTTTCCATACAGGGTGATTGTCTAAAACTACTTCCTCTATTGAGTTGACCTCTTCATCTGGGAAGTATGTGCTAAGTGGCCAGTACTCATCATCAACTGGATTCTCTACCAAATGATATGTCAAAGCCTGTGCTTTCATCGCAGTGCGAGTGACATAGACGATGTTGAACTCTGTGAGCAGGATTTGCCATTTTTCGAGCCTGCCAGTGGGCATTGGCTTTTGAAAGATGTACTTCAAAGGACCCATTCTGGATATGAGGTAAGTAATGTAGACCAAAAGATAATGTCTCAGATTTTGAGCGACCCAAGTCAAGGCACAACATGTCATTTCTAAAAGGGTGTACTTAACCTCATAATTGGTGAACTTCTTGCTTAAATAGTAGATTTCATGTTCCTTTTTGCATGTTGCATCATGTTTCCCAAGAACACATCCCAAGGAATTATCCATCACTAATAGATATAAAAACAAAGGCCTACCAGGTTTAAGTGGGACTAGTACAGGGGTTTTTGACAGATAATCTTTGATCCTGTTAAAGGATTTTTTGCAATCGTCTGTCCACTTGATAGCGGCATCCCTTTTTAGCAACTTAAAGATGGGCTCGCATGTGGTTGTGAGCTAAGAAATGAACCTACTGATGTAGTTTAACCTCCCGAGTAAACTCATGACTTCCTTTTTGTTCTTCGGAGGTGGCAAATCTTGAATGGATTTTATCTTATATGGATCCAGTTCAATGCCTCTTCGGCTGACTATAAAACCGAGGATTTTCCTAGATGGAACCCCAAATGCACATTTGGCTGGATTAAGCTTAAGGTCATACTTTCGAAGCCATTCAAAGAACTTTTTCAAATCGCACACGTGATCAGCCTGTGTCTTTGATTTTATGATGACATCATCGACATATACTTCAATCTCTTTATGCATCATGTCGTGAAAAATTGTGGTCATGACCCTCATGTAAGTTTCCCCTACATTTTTTAAACCAAATTGCATGACCCTGTAACAATAAGTACCCCATGGAGTGGTAAAAACGGTTTTTTCTGCATCATCTTCATCTATTAGAATTTGATGGTACCCAGCATAGCAATCCACGAATGATTGTATATCATGCTTTGCGCAATTATCTACAAGAATATGGATATTTAGCAGAGGAAAATTATCCTTTGGACTTGCTTTGTTCAGGTCCCTGTAGTCAACACAGACTCTGGTTTTTCTATTCTTCTTTGGCACAGGCACAACATTCGCCACCCAGGTGGTGTATCGGACAGCTCTGATCACATTAGCATTCAGTTGCTTCATTATTTACTCTTTGATTTTGTCACTAATATCTGTTTTAAATTTTCATTGCTTTTGTTGGACTAGTGGAAAATCAGGATATGTAGGAAGCTCATGAACCACTAGATCGACACTTAACCCGGCATATCATCGTAAGACCAAGCAAATACATCTCTGTATTCAAATAAAAGTTTAATAAAGGCATCTCTGGTTTTCTGTTAGGTGTGAATGCTTATCTTCATTTCTCTAATTTCTCCAAGACTTCCGAAATTAATTGGCTTAGTTTCATTGAGGTTGGGCTTAGGCTTGTATTCAAATTGTCCCAACTCTCTTTTTATTTCCTCAACAACCTCATCTTCATCATATTCCACCTCTTGATGCATTATTTCGATATTAGACAACTTTTTAAGATCTGGGCGTGAATTCCTTATGCATGTCATGTTATTAAAGCTGGCATTAACAAAACTGAAATGGAAATAAAATGACAGGAATTAGGAAAAGGGAAAGATACAAAACTTAATACGAAACTAAACTGCATTTCATTGAATTCGAAAGGATAGAAGGGTTAACATTAAAATAAAACAATCACACTGAGATGTTTGGATTACAACCCTGAAAGTAACCGAAAAATACAAAAAAGAAGCTACAAAAGCAAACTACCAAGACTCCTTCCTTGTGGGGAGATGAGTTTCTTCCCAGTTGGTGAGCATGGTGTCTAGGTCAATTAGTTTCATATCGGCACGACTAGTGCCTTCACCGACTTGGATCATATTCACATCAGAAAACATCTGGCTGAGGACATGGAAAATTTCATCAATGTTTGCATGCGTCGAGGAATTTTGAACCTCTTGGAGTCTTGGCTTGACAAAAGTGTACAAAATGTGAGGGATAGGTTGTTGCAAGACCCATCCATGCTTTTTGTGGTGCTTGGATTTGTTTTTGTATGCTTGTGTTGGCCTGAAGCCTAAACCAAAAGTACCCCAGTTATTGAATGGAGAAATAGGCTATGAAATTCCTTGCAATGATGCCCTCAAGCCTTTCCCTGGGTCATAACCTTGTCTCATTATAACCACAACTACCATTATAGATGTGGTGGAAAGACGAGGATGCAGAATGGGCTTTCCTTCCTCAACATGGTCCACAGAAACCACTTCGAAAGCTTGGTAGACAATGGACTCACACCCTTCCTTGGCCTCAATGTACGGGATTAACGAGTCTTTATAAATGGATGACTCGTCTTCTCCGTGAACAATAATCTCTTGCCTATTGTGTTCGAAGTTGACCATCTGATGCAATGTGGATGGCACAGATCGAGCCATATGGATCTATAGACTTCCAAGAAGAAAGTTATAAGAAGTGTCCATGTACACTACTTGGAAGACAATTTCAAAGTCAACCGGCCTAATCGTCATAGTGAGGTTGATCTCCCTAATAGTATCTCTCGCTGAACCGTCAAAAGCCCGGATGCGAACATTGCTGGATTAGATTCTGTCTGTGTTGATCTTCATGCCTTGCAAAGTAGAGAGAGAGAGTATACATATACACTCGATCCTCCATCGACCATGACTCGCTTTGCATAATGCCCCTCACATTTGACGACCAGGTGCAAAGCCCTATTGTGCCCGGCTCCTTCCTCAGGAAGTTCATCATCAGTAAAGGAGATTCTGTTTACCTTGAAAAATCTATTGGCCATCTTCTCCAACTCATTCACTGTGGTCTTCTCTGAGACATGTGCCTCGTTTAAGGTCTTGATTAGTACATGGACATGCTCTTTTGAGGGTAGGAGCAGAGATAGTAGAGAGATTTGGGCAGGAGTCTTTCTTAGTTGTTCAATGATTGAGTAGTCATGAACTTTCATCTTTTTCAAAAACTCTTCTACCTCTTCTTCCGTGATAGATTTCTTTATTGGAAATTGTCCCTCTCTGATTTGCTTGGCCTTCCTCAACTCCTCTGGAGAGTAACACCTCCCTGATCGAGTCAAACCTCCAGTTTCCCCCACTTCTTCTATGATTTCCTTGCATTTGTATGTCATCACAGTTTTGTTGTAGTTCCAAGGAATGATTTTTGTATTTGTCATAGGGGGTTGCATGGCAAGTATGATTATGATCGGCTCTGTTATACCGTTTGTACTGCCCTGTTTCTGCCTTGTGATGGGGTGGCCTCCAAGGAAATACAACCTTGGGCTTGGAACATTAGAGCGAACTTCCAATCTCGTGACCTTGGGAACAAATAAAGTTACATTTTCTGAACTCGAGGTGCCTTTCACAAATAATGGCACATCTTGGATCGGACTTACATCCCACGGTCATCTCTGCCCGATTAAATGGCTTGCATTCCAGATCTCGTCCAATCATTCCTACAAAATGAACATCGTTGTGTGTTGGCAATGGGTTGTTTGTAACATTGGGAGGTTCTTCGCCATTTGTTACCACAATCAACTTTTCAGTGATGAGTCTTTCTATAGCTTTTTTTAGAGTCCAACAGTCATTCGTGTTATGTCCTGGGGCACCTGAATGATATTCACATCTGGCATTTGCTTGAAGTCCATGTGAATCGGGATGCATATGGTGGGAGCGATGGGTCCAATCACGCCCATCTGTTTCAGCTTCTGGAAAAGACTAGAGTATGGTTCAGCCAATGGGGTGAATTTTTCCACCGGCCTATGCTCTCGACCATAATCCTGCCTGGGACAAGCATTGTAGGGTGCCCGAAAATTTTGTTGCTGAGGTCGGGGGGCCCTTGGAGCTGGTGCATGTACCTGATGATTGGGAGGCCGAGCATATGATTTAGCATTAAACACTGTATATTGCGGTGGGCCCACAGAGTATTGAGGAATCGGCGGGGGATAATAATGTTGAGGGTAGCTGGATTGCCCCTGCTGAACTTGCACATAATGGTGCGATGCCCCTATTTGAAACTCTCTAGATCCGGAAGACATCATGGACCCTTCATCTCTCTTCTTTATATTTGCCAAACCTCCCGACCCAGTTTGGATAGCTGGGGTGGTGGCTTTGATAGCAGCTTGACTTATAATTCTACCGATCTTGAGGCCATTTTCGACCATCTCCCCTATTTTTATTACTTCTGCAAAAGGTCTACCCATCGCGGACATCATGTTCTGAAAGTAATCAGGCTTTTGAGCTTTCAGAAACACAGTGATCAACTCATGGTTATCTATGAGTGGCTTAACTCTAGCCGCTTTCTCCCTCCACTTGATGGAATATTCCCTAAAACTTTCGGTCGACTTTTTCTTCATATTAGACAAAGAATTACGATCCGGCGCAATTTCAATATTGTATTAGAATTGTTTGACAAATGCCTGGGTCATGTTGTCCCAAACATGCCAGTGAGAGATGTCCTGGTCAATGAACCACTCAAAGACTACCCCTATAAGACTTTCTCAAAAATATGCCATCAACAATTCTTCTCTTCCGCCTACACCTCTCAGCTGGTTGCAGTACCTTTTCAAGTGGGCGATAGGGTCGTCGTGCCCATCATAATTCTCGAATTTTGGGGTCTTGAAACCTGGTGGCAAATGGATGTGAGGGAACATACACAGATCATTGAACGAGACACTTTTATGACCACCTATTCCCTATATATTCTTTATGTTTTGTTCAAGACTTTTCACTTTCCTGGCCATCTCATCCGGCTCACTTGTCTTTGCAGGCTTTTCATTTTCCGTTGGTGACTCGTACTGAGGAGTCTAATTATAGGGAGATGATGCCCTGAAAGCCATATTTGGGGAGTAGTATTGACCATCATAAACCTTAGGTAGTGGCTCGTTATTGGGTCTCATCACAGGTGGTGGCGGTGGTATTGTATATACCGGTGCGCCAGACACAACTAGAGGGGTGTTCCTAAACGGTGCGACTGGAGGTCGCATATTAAAAGTACCGGGGGCAGAATGAAGGCTGTAGTTTGGCACATACCCTAGTGGTAGAATGGGATCGCTCGTTGCATGGAGCGGTGTCTGAGTAGCCTGGGCATGGAGCGGTGTCTGAGTAGCCTGGGGTCTGGTGGATGTTCCTTCTGAAGGACCTTGTGGTAGAGGTCGACCGGAAACCAAAGCCTGATATACATCTGACAGTTATTGTCTCAATTTTCTTATTTCTTCCGACTCTTGCTCAACTGACTGACCCTGCGGATTGTCACTGACCAACTCGATTTCATCTTTGTCATTCATTACTACTGGTCCCTTAGATCTTGTGAAGTAATGATGTGTTGCCAGATTCACCACAAACCAACCACCTTAAACTTACTCTCTATAAGGGACAACAAACGTGTTCGCGTTAGACAATTTATAGATATGAATTACACAAAACATGCCATGATCCTAACATCATCAACATTTCTAAAATATATTTTGGAAGGCTTCATGTTTCATTCCAGCTTATCAAGTTGCTTCTTATTGGCGCCTCCCCCCCCCCTTTTATTTTTATCAAGTTACACTCCCCCCATTTTGATCCCAGCTTAGATTCATTGAAAAATATTTTGATCGAACCTTTTGTGGGTTGCCTACGTATCATGTCGCCGCATGAATCAGATGATTATGTAGTTTACAAAACAGACATCTTTTGGGTTCATTTTCGAATTTTTCTAAACAAATTTTTTTCATATCGAATTTTTCTAAACAAAATCTTTTTCATATATATATATATATATATATATATATATATATTATATATATTATTTTTTATACAAGACTCAAGAAGAAGCAATTGCATGAAGATAAACAAGACCAGACTTGATTCAAACAGACTTTTTAGGATAAAAGGCAAAACAACGAGACTCAAAACACCAAAAGACTCTTACAGGATCAAGAATAACAAAGGACTAATAACTAAAAATGGACTTTGATCTTTGCAGTAGAAATCCACCAGCATCGCTGTAATCAAGGCACTTTTTCCTGTGGCTGACCCCCAACATTGCGGTATATTCTTTCCAGGTCTGCAGATATATGACGAGCAACGTTCAATGATACTTCTGCAAACCAATCAGGCGTCATTCCTTGACAACTCCTGCATGCTCTTGAGGTATATGTGGCTACCTCGAGGATTTTTCCCTTAATGTATTCCTGAGCCACATGCAACTCTTGATTTTGCTGACCACGAGTCTCAACTAGATCCAGCGCATCCTGCTCGCGGTCCAAGGTCATATCTTTCTGGCGCCAAACTTCTAGCAACTCTACTTCTAACTGATTGATCACTTTTTGGTAGTCGTTCCTTTCTATTTCAAACTTCGCGATCTGGCTCTCCTTTCTTGACTCAACTTCCCCTATCTGATCCCTTAGACCTTGGATTTATGGAGCAAAACCTCTACGCTCTTGATCACGGACTACCCTAAACTGGGCTTCTTTCTCTTCTTGTTGCTGAGCAGTTGTGACTATGTTCTTCTTTCGAATTTGGGCTTTGAGTGCTCATTTATATCGTGCCCATTTAGCCTTTTCCGGCTCAAAATCAACCCGTTGTACGTCCATGGCTGTCTCCAAAATGCCCTTATCTTTTTGGTAAGTGTCAATACGAGATTAGAACTCTTGTGCCGCTTCCCTTCTGGTTTCTCTAACTCTGACCTCGATCTCCTTCTCCCAATCAACTGCGTGCTGTATGGATCTTTCTGTCCTTTGCTCGGGGATAGCTTGGTTGTGAAACCACTCAAGGTATGCGAGGCTTACCTCCCCACGTTCACGATCAGCTACCATCTCGTCTAAATCAGAAAATCGACCACCAAACCAAACCTTTTGTGCATATGACTCCCTTGGAGGTTCCTCTCCCTTGAATTCCCACACGAACGGGCGCATGTCCTCAATCGGGGGCCTCTTTTGCTCTCTCCCTAACTGGAGTATGACGCATAGAGGCGCGTAGGGTTGGAAACCTCTGAAACCCATGAGTATGAAGAACGGGCGATACGTCGACATATGCATGACCCTAGCAGAAGGGAACCAATAATAGTTCCAAGTGATTCTATCAGCATTCAATGAACCAAGTAATTTCAGCCAGGCCCTCACCCCCTCTGGAAGATTACAACTTGCAACTCTGTCTAGGTGGCATCCAATGTAATTCAACCAGTTTTCATTGAAATGTATTTCTATTGGATGATGATAAAGGTTCTTTATGAACCACATCTGCAGCAGAATGTTGCATCCCTCGAAGTAATATTCACCCTCTTGGCAGTGGGTCAAAGCTCGAAAAATATCTCCTTAAATCATAGAAAGAATGGTATGATCCTCACTACTTTGCAAATATGAGACCACCGCAACCAATCAAATTCTGATGCGCCTACCACGCTCTGGAAAGACCATGATCCCTAGAAATGATATCATGAACGCGAAGATTCTCAACTCTATCCAAGCGTCGTAACTCAACTGGTTGACGAATTCTATGCCCGAGAAATTTTCGAACCCTTTCTCGTCCCCAAACCTGTCATAGAGATATTCCAACTAAACCAACCTTCGTTTAAACAAACCATTGGAATTCGACGGAGGCATAATTTCTTTAAAAAGTTGTTCACACCAACATTTCTCGGAGCAGCAGGCTTTTTCCCACGAAGGTCTCTCCCCAATCCGGTGAGCCTACCTAATTCTTCCAATGTGGGCGTCATTTTACAATCTTTGAACCTGAAGACATTGTTCGCGGGGTCCCAATAACCCACTAGAGCCTCGATTAAAGCTCTGTTAGGCTTAATTCCCATGATGTTTGTGAGGAACTTGAGGTGCTTAAATACTTGATTTTGTTCCCATGTAGCAAAACTAGCCCACCAATTACAGAGACTACTCGGGGTCTTATCTCTGATCAAGAACATAGGAGGTGTCTCGTCCCTTACCCTTTTCTGACTGCTTCTTTGTGGAGAACTCATGGTGATCCTAAGAGTAAAATAAAAAGGGTTAGGACTTACCTAAACTATATGCAAATTATGATCATTCATTATTTTATTTTATTTTATTTTATTTTTGGCCAATTTAAGACTCGATCTATTTTTTTTAATTATAATATATATTTTGAAATTATCGGACACAAAAGTTGAGATGATAAAAGCAGAAAAATGGCTATTATTACAAAACGACCCTTTAATACTTTCATAGAAGGCATAAAGGATGTCTCGGCAAAAAACAGCCAAACACAGGAACAAAATGATAAAAATAGACAAAAATAAAAAAATAAAAAAAAACTTTTTTTACGAAAATAACACTTTTCTACTCCTATAAGGGTTAAAAAGGCGTCTCAGCAAATATAACCAGACAAAGCTAGATAAAAGTGGCTACTTTTTGCAAAAACAGTCTTTCGGTACTTCTGGAAAGATTTAAAGTTGCTTCGACAAAAATAGTCAGTCATAAAGGCAAATGGTAAAAGGTGAACAAATATGGATAAAGTAACTACTTTTACAAAAATGGCCCTTCTGCACTTCCCAGGAAGATTTTAAGGCTGTCTTGGCAAAACAGCTGGAGCATGAGGGCAAGACAGTAAAAGGTGACAAAAATAGTTTTGTTTTTTTTGAAACATGTGGGCTGAACCCGATGGAGGTTGCCTACGTATCTCACATCCGGTGAGAATCAAACCTGCGTAGTTCGGTGAAACTGGGTACTTTTCTCTTTTGATTTTTATTGAAAATTAATCTTTACACCTCGCGCCAAACTACTAATTCTTTTTTAAAAAAAAGGTTATTTGCTCTAAACTATGAGAAAGACTCCTTTTTTTCTTTTTTTAATGATTCCACTGCGCCAATTTTCTAAAGCCGGTCGACAATGCAAGTAAGTATTCCAAATGATGTATCAAGTAGCACATATGTAAACATGCTGGTCTCAAATAGGATACCTGTCTTATACGGACCGACCCCTGTGTCGAGTTTCGCTAAGTCAAATGCATGTGATGCACATAGAGCGAACCTACTATGGAAATCCGGTATGAGGTTTGTTCTTCTAGGTTTAAATCCTGGTGGATAAGGTATCTAAACTGGCTTACTCGAGCGGACAATTCGAGCCGAGGAGGGTCAGTGTACCGGTAGCATTGCATTCCGGCTTAACTGGTGGTGCTCCTGTTGATACCCAATTTTTCCCTATGTATTTTTATACTCAACATACTTTCAAAATAGCATAAGTATGCATATACAAGCACGCCCAAAGGCTTTGGTATTTTCCCAAATTTTTAAAGATTTTTAAAACCAATTTATGGCCTATTTTGCACTATAAAAATCAATAATTATTCCCAAAACTTGTCATTTTGGAAAATAATTTATTTTATTTTCGCATTTACACAAAATATAATTTACATGATTTTTTGCATAATTTTACAAGTCCATTTGGTATTTTTAAACTAAAATTGCATGAAATTGCAATTTTAGCCTATTTCTCAATTTAATAGCATTCGTAATCACAAAATCATTTATAATATTTTTAAATTAATACTTATGCATTGCTTATTAACTCAGTACTTTTAATTTGATTTTTAAACATCTTTTACTATTTGTTATATATTCAAAAGGGAAAAATGGCTATTTAAATTTCAGCCCCATTTACTTTCAATTATAGCATCAATTCTGATCCCAATCAAGCCCAGTTACACAACCCAATTTCGAATTTTACCCGACCCAGACCCAATCAAACGAACCCGCCCGGATCCCATCTTAAATCAGGGCCATTGATTGTTTTCATCAACGGCCCCGTTGGCCCTTTCCTTTTTAACCCAATCGACCCCCTAACCCTAATCATTCACATAGATGAGCCGCCCTTGTATCCCCTCGTCTCTCAAAATGCTCTCAACCACCCTCTGAAACCCTAGCCCTCTTCCGCTGATCTCCAACCTCGTTCCACCGGAAATCATGGCTTCCCAGGCCCTGTGTAACCTATATCTACCCCCACTCACCCTTATCCTCCTGTTGCATGAAGTTTCAAGGTCCGTCCTTGAAGACCCTGGCCCAAAGTTCCTCTGATTCAGGTTCTATGGCCATCTCCGGCTTACCTCCGGTGTGTCCTAGCACTACGAGTTCATCTCTGACTCGTTCGACTCGGACCAGCCCCTTTCCAGGCCTTTCTCATCTTCTAGGGTTTCTCTGAAACCCTAAGCCATTTCGAGGTTTTCTTGTTTCTCTCTCGATTTGCTTTAGATTCGTGCTATTTATGAGGTTCTCAAAGTATTTCGTATATCATTTCATGTTTTTGCTTTCAAAACCTGTTCATCTCCTCAAAACTTAGGGGTTCTATGATTTTTACTTGTTCTACTATGTCGAGACAATTTCGGGAGCAAAAAGGATGGATATGGTTCATTCAAAGTGTGGTAGATGCCAAAGAGCCCTTAATCCGGGAATTTTACGCTAATGTGGCGTATATAAAGAAGGGGACCAAGGTGACGAAAGTGAGGAATTTGAAAGTGAGGTTCGATCAGAGCACCCTGAACACATATTTAGGGTTTGAGGATGTGGAGCCGGTGCAATACATGGAGAAGTTCGCACTGGGTGATGCAGCTCGCCCTTGGCTAGCTGAGATTCTGGAAGCTTCGGGACCACAACCACCATGGATTACAATAGGGGTTCCTGTTCAGCGGAAAACCCTTAATTTTAAGGAAAAAGGATGGCAGACATTTGTGTGTAGCAGACTAGACCCATTCCAAAATGAAATCAATCTCTCAATCCCCGGGCAGTACTAATCGCTTATATCATGGTCGGGTACCCAATCAATGTGGGTTCCATAATATCGACCAACATGTCTCTAGTTGGTAGGCAAGGTGATAGCTCCTACCCGTATCCCAACACTATCACGGAGTACCTTACAGATGCGGGGGTGGAGTCAAAGAGTTTTGACACAAAAAGTTCGGGAAAAGAAGCCCTTCACTTTGTATTCTCTGAAGAACCCGAGGAACTCGAAGAATAAGGGTCAGTCGACTACAACTGTAGGCCAGTCTGATGAGCCTTCAGTGGTAGATGCAGATTCAGCAGACATGCCTTCCACTACAGCAGGGCCTTCCACCAGTACAACTACCATGCCTCCACTTCCATCTTCCGGGCCTTCAGTGTCAGTTCCCTCCACCTCGACTTTGAGGCTGGTGCCTATGCCTGCTCATCCACTATCTGCGCTGTGAGTCTCCCAGATACTGACGAGCCTCAACAATTGGATGCAGATAGCTACTTCAAAGTTGTCTGACTTATCCAGTATTGTTGCAGCACAGACATCTACCCCGGCAACCCAGATTCCTCCGATAGTGGAGGACATATTAAAGAAGATTTTGGAGAACCAGAAGGCCATCATGGACACTTTGGTGGCACATGGAGGAGTAATTAAGGAGATTGGGAAGAAGGTAAAGAAGATGAGAAAATCCGAGGCATCCAAGAAATTAGTAGACAAATTGAGGAGAGAGGTCACCAAGATAGCAGCCACTTGAGACCTTCCATTTGATATGCTGATGGAGACAGATCCAGCAGCACCATCAGCACCAGTTGGCCAGTCTGATGAGCCAGACCTAGCTACCGACACTGCTGAGGTGGTGCTATAGATGTTCGCCAACCCAGCCACTCCCAGAGCCGAGGATGATAAGATCCAATTAGAGGAGGCTGAGGGCGGTGACGTTGCTATGGACACAGAGATGTCAAAGGCCACATAAGGAGTCCTCTTTACTCTTACCCTTCCTTATTCTTATTTTGTTAAGCACTGGGGACAATGCTTACTTTTATTCGGGGGGGAGGGGGGAAGGGTGGAGTTTATTTGATATTTGGATGATTTGACACTTGGTTATAATAACTGATAACATATTCCTTTTTTCTTTTTATTAGGTACATATTCTTCTCTCTCTCTATTGATGTATATATTTTCTCTCTTCCTCTCTCATTTTGTATATTCATTTATGCTTTTAGTAGCTTACTTTGTAGCTTCTTTATTTTTTTTTCTTAGTAGTCAACGTTTAATTTAATAGCTTCTTGTTTACTCTAATAGCTTCTTTTTAATCTAGTAGTTTATTTTCATGTTTAAGTGGACAATAAGCCTTTGGTTTTCTTAATGCCACAGTTTTTTCCAAAGGTAACCAGGTGACCCTTCCCAATGATGGATGGCGTGACAACCTTCTTAAGGGATTGAGTCAGTTTTTGGCATTTAGGTATGAATAGTAGTAATAATGAATAAAAAGACCTAATTGAGTCAGACTCGGAGAGTCAAACATGCTTCACTTGGTACCAGCACACTTACCTACATGCTTATGATTAAAAACAAGTTCTTGGAAAGAAATAGCTCTAGTTAGTAACCTTCTTACTCTTGTGTTGACTTAAGCAATCATCGAGTGGTTTAGTCAAACCATTAGTGATTTTCAATCTTGAATATGGTTGTTGTGGGCCCTCGAATCTATCCTCTTTAAAATCCAGTTGTGTGAGAGGTGAGATGTTTTTGTTGCAAGTCCAAGTACCTATGTGAATGGTCTAGAACTTGCCCTGAATGTGTTTATAGGCGAAATTTTTAGTTTTTCTTGGCTTGAGAAGTGATTGTAGGCTCTCTTTGACCCGCTTGAAATTTTCCATGTCTCGCCAATATTGGTATCCCTAGTCAACCCATTTGATCCTAAAACCTTTCTCATTTGATAATCATGTTACAAGCCTTTACCCGTTTTGTAGTGACCCTCTCTTGTAGCCAAGCTTTCCTTAACACTCTTCAGAAATAATTGGCTAAAACATAAGTTTGGGGGAGATACGAGGAGTTTGAAAAAGGTATCAAGGCACAAAAAGAGAAAAGAAATGAAGAAAATGAAAGGCAAAGAAAAATGCAAAAAGAAAGTGAATACTGAAGAATTAAAGGGATTCAAAGAAAAGTAACGATGCAAAGCATGGAGAAAACAAAGAAGGAGAAAATGAATATCAGGACTAGAAAGAGTGATGTTAAGTCTCTCTAGTTCCCCTAAGGAAAAAATAAAATGCCCTAAAGAGTCGGCAAAACATGAGCCGAATAGAGCAAATGGAGTGCTTAAGGAAAGATAAACTCATTCTATTCCAACATATCCAACCTTAGTCCAAAAGACTTCATTACATTTCGAAAAAGCCCTACGTGATTTCAAGCCGAGTGAACATACATTAGTAGTGATCTACATGAGGGGCAAGCATATGGTACTTAGAGCTGAACTTGTGACATTCTTTTGAGAGAGATGAGTGAACTTTTCACAAATCTTTGAATTGAGTGCTACATTCTTAAGTGAGATATGCTAATGGAGAGTATAGGAGGAGGAGTTCGGGATCCACCATGACCTACATAAAAGAGCGAGCTTCCTTGAAGAATAAAGTCAACTCTTGATGCTTAAGTGTCATATTAGAATTATTTGTGCTTAAAAGTTCAAATCATTGCCTTGTTAATAATTCATAAGTGTCGTGGGTAATTATTGGTCTCAATTGATGTGTGATTGATGCATATTAGATTAGCTGGAATAGCTCTTAACTTATAGAGGTGGGAATTACCTTATTTGCTTGAGGACAAGCAAAAGCTTAACTTTGGGGGAGTTAATAAGTGGGGATTTTGACTACTTATTAGCATCTTTTAGCTTTTGTTTTAATCCAAAAGCGTTTAATTGTGTTCCCAAAAACTAATGAAATATGATTAATTGCAGGAGTATTGGAAAATGAACAACTAAGATGAAATCCAACTCATAAAGGAGTGATCTGAACTCAAGGACAAAAACAGGCACAAAAGCACAAAGTGCGGACTGTAGAATATAATTTGCGGTAGCATATTGTGAAGACAAGCTTATCAGAGACAAGTGCAAAGTGCGGTCTGCACATGAAATGTGTGGCTGCAGAAGCTAAGAAGGAGCAAAACTTTAGAGAGTTTGCATATCCAGTTCAAAGGAAGTGCGGACCCACAATTATTGTGCGGCCACAGAAGAACAGCTATGCGGCCGCAATTGCATTTGTGCGGTCCGCAAAAGTGCCTTGTGCGGACGCACCCAGAAATGTGTGGACCGCAGAAATAAGAGATGCGGCCGCGGTTCAGAATTGTGCAGCCGCAAGATTCAAATCCTGTGAATCTGAAGCAAAGTGCGAACTGCACATGGAATTGTGCAGCCGCATAACCTCCGTAAGAGCATTTTTGTCCGAAAATTCCAGCTTTGTATAAATAGAAGAGTTTCACTTTTTAGGTCAAGTTTTGAATATAAGCAGCCACAGTAGACGTTTTTCTTTACCTTCTTTAGTACTTTTTGACTTTTTGAGCTTGAATATAAATCATTATTTTAATTATCAATATGGGTTTAATTATCATTTCTTCTTCTATTTCTTCTGTTTTAAGCATACTTACATTATTTGGATTCATCGTAAATCCTAAGTGTTTTCACTATGATTTCTAGGTATTTTCTGTACTATATTTTCTTCTAGGGTTTTCGAGTAAATTCTTTACTGTCTCTTCTTTCATTATGCTTCCATGAATGTTTGTGTTCTTTGGACTTTCTGAGTTTATTCTTTGCCTGGTTCGCTATGCTTTCGTCTGCAAGGAAGAAACCCTAGATTTTTTGGGTTTTTAGACTACTTGTGTGCGAGTATTTTTGTTTCTTGTTTACTTTCAAAACCCTAATTTTCTAAATTCGTCTCATGTTCTCTGATTCTTGCTAAGTTTTGCAAGACATTCTGATTTCTCTCATAGCTATGTTCTTCTACTTTTGATTGCATGACTACTCGATTTGTTTAATCTTAGCCCTGCATGTTTAAGTTTATGCATCTTTTATAGTCAAACATTTTCCTTTCAAAATAACCCTAATTTTTGGGGATTGATTTCAGACTACTATTATGTGAGCTTATTTGATTCCTCCCTTGTCTAATTTGGATCTATTTTCTGACTTGATTCAGTATTGAGTTCGAATCTTTAATTCCTTGATTTACTATGTGTTAGTTGATTTTATTCTTACCTTATTTACCTAAACCGCGTATTTGATGAACTTCTTTTATGTATTTACCCTTTATTGCACAATGTGTTATTAATTTTCTTTCCTTAAATAAAACTCTGCCCTTATTCAAGGTCGACTCCTTAATTAAAGGAAGTCCCTTCTCCTGATTGATTCTGATTTGATACTGAATTATTTTTACCTTACTTACTACTTGTTTTCAAACTATAAATACCCCACTCCTTTTCTTCAAAAGCACAAACAATTAGAGTTCAATACACATACACACTCAAAGCTTCCCTCTCTTTTCTGCTATTTGTGTTACTGCTCTGTCTAGCCGGCTAAAAGCCAAGGCTAGACTTTGGGAATCTCTGGTTGTCCTGCTTGTGTTTGCTTCTCTGGATGTTCTCTTATTTTTTCATTCTGCTATTTGAAACTTGCAACTGGTATGTCTCTATAATTTAAATATCATGCTCCAAAACTATGTGTTTACTTCTACCTTTACATAATTCCTCACTACCTGTTTAATCCTTCTTGCATTATATGACTATACATTAGTTTGTTATGTTCTTGCTTCATGCTCCTGCAACTTTAAATTCTGTTATGCTTTTCTTGGTGTTTATATGAATGTTTTTCATGTGATCCCTTTCCCTTTAATCCCCCTTGTGTGTGAGTATGTTCTAAGTTAAGGTAGATGTTATCCTTGACTTAGGACTAGGTTCTCTTGAACCTTATGCTCACATCATTCCCATTCCCTTTATTCCCCTTTATGTGTTGAGCCTTGACTAGAGTATGGTGGTGTTCTAATCACCATCCATGCTCATGTCTGACTTCTAAAGTCTGCTCTTTATCTGTTTAAGCCAAGTAAAGGGTCAGGGGTGTGCCAGTCTTACCCATGGTTGGGTATGACCACCCATTTGCTTTGGTTTCCTCAATTTCCCCTTCACTTTACACTTACTCTTAGTCCTTTAAATTCTGCCCCCCTTGGGTAAGCCATGCTTTGGGACCCTAGAGCTCCCTCTGAACTTGGATGCCTGAGGGTTGACACTTCCACACTGCACTATTCTATTATTATATCAATTATTCAGAATGTTAAGCATTGCCTGGAGTTCTTGAAGCTCCTTGGAACTTTGAAAACATTCTGAGTAAGAGAAGTCCTTGGAATCTGGAATCCGGATTTGGTGAAAGACATGTTATTGGGCATTAAGATTGAATTAGGCTGCTCGGATCTACCTGTAGGCTGTGATGTATTTCTGGTTACTTTCTTTCTTCTGGTTTTGTAATAATCTTGTAAAAAGAAATCTGGAAATATTAGTAAAGGGTGTGGGAGGGGTTTATATTTCTTGCATGAGTTAAAGGGTATAAATCATGCCTATAGGATTTTTAATGCTTTCAATCACTTAGATACTATGCCTATAGGATTTTAATGCTTTCAATCACCTATATACCATGCCTATAGGATTTTAATGCTTTCAATCACCTAGAGACCATGTCCATAGACCGTTACATTCCTTTAAATCAATCATTTAGAAATCATGTCTATAAGATTTAATATCGCAAATCAGTAGAAATCCTGCCTATAGGACCTAATAATCGAATAACCCATTGCACATAGAAATCATGCCTATAGGAAATGCGTGAAAATGTTAGGCAAACTGTAGGGTAATCAAATACTTTTTTTTCTTAACGACTTAATAATAGCTATAGATATCCTGCCTACAGGGTTCAAACTCGCCTAATCTGTATAAACAATAATCTAGAAATTGGATTCAGCGTTTTCAACAAACTTGTACTAATCTGTTTATTGCCAGAACTCTTACAAGTCTGCAAAATTCTCGATTTCTTTTTTTTAAACTTGCATCTCCCTTTGCTAAAACGGTTTTCAATCTTCTGCTTAAATTTTCATCTCAGGAAGCTGTTATATTCAAAACAGTATTCAGTTTGTTCTTACTTTTAAAGTCGCTTTACTTTCGAAACTCTTTTTCATAACTCTACTGTATTTCAAATATGTTGATTTCAAAATCAATTCCGAATTTCTGCAATCTCAACTCTCTGTTTTAATCCTTTCTGCATTAGGCTTTTTTCTGAAATCAGTACTTTCTAAATAATTCATTTAAAGTACTTCAATTCGTGACAATTGGATCCGAGTTGCCTAATGCAGACCTTTTATCTAAACTAATTGCTATGTGATTTACGGGGTTTTATGTGATCCTTGCATATTTATTTTATGCCTCGCTTATTTGTTATTTGTTTTGACTGACCCCCTAGTATTTTATCATTTTAAGCTCCATATATGCCTCCATACCTTTCCTTCCTTTAGGATTAGAAGTCTAAATACCCTGGGACTGATAGGTTGGGAGGAGTACTAGCATACAATAAGTAAAACGAAACTAATCGCGTTTAATACCCTAACGGGGTGGGAAGAGTAGAATATGGAGATGATGACGATGCGCTATTATCTCGTGCGAGAATGATTGCTGGGTATTGCACCAAACTGATTCATATTATATTTAAACCTAGGACCCCTTTTCTCCTTCTTTAGTTATCGTTGTTTTCTTAAATTAGTGTTTTCTTCAACTAAGTTTTTCTCTTTTCAAAATTACTTATGTCTTTCCTCTTTCAAAATTTTTCAACTTGTTTACACTTACTATGTGCAAATTTTGCTTGTTTATTCATATTCTTAAAGTCATAACTAAGTACGACTAGGAACCACACTAGTGGATCTTGAGGGGTGCCTAACACCTTCCCCTCGAGATAATCTCAAGCCCTTACCCGAACTCTGGTTTATCTTTCAAAATCCTTTTTTAAGTGTCCTAATGCACTATAATCATTAGGTGGCGACTCTTCAAATTCCATATCCCAATTCCTCGAAAGGGGAATAAGCGTTGTTTTACCCATAATGTTGTAAACCTGATTTCGCCTTTCAGGAGGGAAAAAGGGGGGATGTCGACAGCATGGCGACTCTGCTGGGGAGATGCTTTAAGGCTTTTACCATTACGTTCTTTTTATGACTTTATTGCTTCCTTTATTACCTTTATTTCATGCTTTTAATCATTTCTCCGTGAATACTAACGTGACTCTTCGTGTTTTCTTTTCCTTTAATTGATTTCCCCTTTACTACTTTACCATTATCTCAATTCCATTTTCATCCGAGCATTTATTGTAATCTTTACTTTATGAACGTGAAAATACATGTAATTTGTTTCATTATTGTAATTGCATCTTCCAACATCATATCCCACTCGTGCCAAAACAAATCCTATAGCAACGCTTATAATGAGTGGTTGTGCCCTTCCGATATCATAACCCCTAAATGTGGCAAAGGCATATTTGCAGTAAAACCAGTCGATCAACTGTGTAGTCGACAGTTCCGCGCCTTTCCCTCTTGAGTTGTCCGCTCAAGGGTACCTTGTGTAGCACTTCAAAGTAGAAACCTTACTCTATTAAACTGTTCATGCATCATGGTCAAGCCTAGCCGAGTCAGTTATGTTGTCCGCATAATGACTCATTAAGATAGCCTAAAACCAAAGTCTATCGGGTTTCCTCGAAACCCAAACAGACACCTCCACGTTATGTGCATTTATTTGGAGAACTAAATTCCCTTTTGCTAATTATTGATTTAAATAGTCGAGTCCGGTGGTGGTTAAGGGCCTAACATTTTGTTTTGCAGAAAATGAGGCACGAGGTCCCCAGATTTGGTATGGTATCCAACATCCACCCAAGGTTGCTAAGCTGGTGGGAAGATCTTCATGGTAGTGATCAAACCCTCATCTGCAAGTACTTAGGAAATTTACCCTCACTTCTGGAAATCCAACCCAATAACAAGATCATTGAGGCTGCCACTTTGTTTTGGGATGGTGATCGATCAGTGTTCCATTTCGGAGACTTGGAAATGACCCCTCTGCTAGAAGAGATATGGGGCCTAGCTGGTATCCCTTGGGAAACTCCGGGTTTGCTTATGACGGAGAATCGCAAAAGTAGAGGCTTTCTTAAAATGATGGGACTCAAGAAAAACCCCTACCTTTCTTGCTTGAAGGACTCCTACATACCCTTCGACTTTTTATACGAGAGGTATGGCCACAACAAGTCCTATCGCACCTACATGGACGAATTCGCCCTCACCTCTTTGGGGCATATACATAGAAGGGTGTTCGTATTCATGTTTTGCTTCTTGGGCATGATAATTTTCTCTATGAAGAAGGCTAGGATCCACACCAGACTAGCCATGGTAACCAAGACCTTAATAGAAGGAATTGACAGGCAGTCTTTCAGCATAGTACCTATGATCATCGCTGAAATCTATCAAGCCTTGGAAAAATGTCAACAAGGGTCTCCGCACTTCGAGGGTTGTAATCTGTTACTTCAGCTTTGGCTTATAGAACACCTTAAGAAAGGCGACTACAGACAGGAAATCATACGCAGGGATTGGGATGACCATATTGCTTTTCATCACCCAAAGCGAATGAAATTCATACCCAACTTGTTCGCCCAGCCATAGGACGTCAGTGTATGGGTAGAGTTGTTCGAGGATGTAAAAGAAGAGCAAATTCAGTGGATGTTCGAGTGGTTCCCAACAGGGGAGTTCATTATCCGTTCTCGAGACACACTATTCCTCATACTCATTGGCCTGATGGGAACTAATCCTTACGTCCCCCTCCGAGTCATGAGGCAAGCTGGAAGGAAACAAATCATACCCAGGATAAAGAAAATGAGTCACTTCAGAGCTGACTTTCAGGATGATGATAGCCCGCATAGGTGCCTTGCTCAGCATATGTGGCACTGCAAGCTCGTTTTAGGGAAGGAGTTTATTGAACCAGACATGTATCATGTCGGGTGTGTGCCGCACTACACAGGTTGACTGGAAGATGATCACATTGGTTTGGGTCACCCAGGGTTTTTCCATGGTCATAAGCTTATTGATGAAAAGACTGTAGCAAAGGTTAAATACAATCAACTGCGTAAAAGGATGCGAGAATGCGAGAACGAGCACCGGGAAATACAGGAAGCCCACGAGAGGCTGATCAATGAATGGAAGGATATGGCTGTCAATGCCAATAACCGGCTGGGGTATCTAGAACGAGGCTTAGTGGAATTGGAAGGTAAATTTCTAAAGAGGATCGACGATTGTCAGAATGCTAAGGGTAATGAAGGTGGGCACCTGGCCCGAGCTTACTTGTTGCTGGGACTGCGCGAGCTAGTGCAACTGTACGAGGGAGGCAAGAGTACCGAATCTGGGGAAGGTCCTTCTAGGACCAAGTAGTAGGACTCTTATTTTCTGCTTCCATATTGTAATAAGGCCATTGGCCATTAGTTATATTTTTATCATTCAGTTGTTTTAAGACTCGTCTTGTTTTTATCAATAAAATGAGGCATTTAGCATTATAAGTTCTCCAAATTTAATTTGTCGCTAGGCTTACCTCGGGCACAATGAGGCACCCAAATTAGGAAGCGATTTATATTCCAGCACAATGTGTTTAAATATTGCAATATTATTTATCAGAATCCGCACTAACTTTTTACCTTTTTTTTCTTTTATTATTTTTATTCCCCTTCCCAAAGGTTAGTTCATGCATTCTGGCACTATCAGCGTACTCAACAAGATCCAAGGGTCCTCCTCCTCCTCCAAGTCCTACCAAAAACAGGAACAAAGGCAGAATGGAAGATACCAGTGCTAGAAAGGAAATCGGAAAAACTTCAATCACCAAGGAAACTGCTTCTCATCTTGAGCAAACTTTGCTAAGGTTCCGGGAAGAGTTGGAACAAGTCCAGAACTTGGCAAGTCTGTCAATCACTCTTGTTGCTGCTGATACCAACAAATCACCGCCACTACCACCAGCCCAACCTGATCATACACAAGCCCGCAATGCATGCAACAATGCTCCACTGCTCATCCCTGAGCCCCAAAACACCACAAAAGACCATAACACTCCAGTCTTTATGGACACTATGCCACATTACAGTCAGCTAATCGCCGGTGCAATCGAGTCAGATGACAAGAGCTCCCTCATTCAGAATTTGTCCGATGAGATCAATAAGTTGACTAGTCTGGTCCAAGATTTCTAAGGTAACAAAAGTGTTGAAGGGTTAAATTACGAAGATCTCTGTGTTCAGCCAGATGTTGAGCTCCCGGAAGAGTACAAACCTCCCAAGTTCGAACTATTCGATGGTACAGGTGATCCCAGGGTCCACCTCAGAATGTATCATGATAAGCTGGTAGGACTCGGAAGGGACGAGAAGATTCGCACGAAGCTGTTCATGAGGAGTTTGAAGGGTGATGCTTTATCATAGTATATTAGCCATGATGCAAAGAAATGGACTAGTTGGGTGAACATGGCGTCTGACTTTATGGATCGATTTAGGTTCAATACTGAGAATGCACCAGATGTGTTCTATATCCAGAATCTTAAGAAGAATCCCACAGAGACTTTTCGCGAGTATGCTACTCGTTGGAAGTCAGAAGCTGTTAAGGTCAGACCGACCTTGGAGGAAGAACAAATGAACAGGTTCTTCATCCGTGCTCAGGATCTGTAGTACTACGAGAGGCTGATGCTAATAGAGGGCCAAAAGTTCTCCGACATTATCAAGTTGGGAGAAAGAATCGAAGAAGGCATCAAAAATGGTATGGTCACTAACCTCGAGGCATTGCAAGCTACCAACAATGCTTTACAGTCTGGTGGCTCATCAAAGAAAAAGGATGTGAATTATGTGATGGCTGCACAAAGGAACAACTTCCCTATGAAGTACCAAACCTATCCCTCAGCTCCACTCACATATCAACCTACCCTAAATTACCAAGCACTATCACCCACCTACCAAATTCCATCACCTGCTCCACCACCTACGTATGAACCCGCTTCACACAGATATTCCCAACCCGCACCTATATACCAAGCATATAACTCCCAACCTTCTCACTACCCATCACCTCCTACCCGTCAAAACTTCCCTCGACCTAGACCAAATTTCGACGCAAACCTCCCAGACAATATACCTCCATAGACGAGCCAATTGACCAATTATATAAAAAATTCAAGGCAGCTGGTTACGTTACCCCTATCCCAGCCGTAACTCCAGAAAATCCTTCCCAGTGGATCAACCCAAACAAGACTTGCGCATACCATTCCGGGATGAAAGGCCATACCATCGACGAGTGTCGCTCGTTGAAAGACAAGATTCAAAACCTGATTGACAACAAGATCATTATAGCAAAGGAGCCCACTCCTAATGTCTGCAATAACCCTCTGCCTGACCATGAGGGTAGAGGCATCCACATGATCGAGATTGAAGATGATTGGGACCCCAATGGGTCAATCGGGTTGATAGCTGAAGGAGACGAGCCTAAGAAGCCAATAGTTACTCTCAAACCCATTGTTGTCCAGATTCAGCCCTTTGAGGGCGATGTGGTAAATGTGTCTGTGCCACTCGAGTTTGAAGTTATTGTGTTACCTCCTAAGGCACCAATTCCAGTCTCCATGACAGACGTAACCCCGTTCAAGACAAATGGTATACCTTGGGATTACACCGTTGAGGCTAGAAGGAAAGGAAAGACATATACTGGGGAAGCGATTGTCGTACAGGGCATGACCAGGACAGGCAGGGTATACACCCAGAACACTTGGCTGAGTCCAGCAAGCAGACCTCCGGGCGGGCTGTTGAAATTGGACTTGATGACTTTTGTAGTAAGGTACAAGCCAAAGAGTACTCGGTCATCGAGCAACTGAACAAAACGCCAGCACAAATTTCTATTCTAGCTCTTCTACAAAGCTCGGAGGCACATAAAAACGCCTTAATAGAAGTACTGAGTGAAGCTTATGTTCCCAGCAATATAACAGGAGGCGAAATATCAAACATGGTGGGGCAGGTACTGGAAAGCCATAACATCACCTTCCATGAGGATGAATTACCGCCAGAAGGGGTTGGTCACAACAAAGCGTTGCACATCACTGTGCAATGCAAGGATCATTTTGTCACCAGGATTCTAGTCGACGGGGGATCCAACCTCAACATTTGTCCGTTGGTAACTCTCAGGACATTGGGTAAGGGATTGCACGAGATCAAAGACGGGGCTATCAATGTCAAAGCTTTTAATGGATCTCAGAGGTCCACCATTGGAGAAATTAGCTTATGCCTGCAAATGGGACCCACCTGGTTCGATGTCAAGTCCCAAGTCATTGACGTACCAGCGTCCTACAATTTGTTGCAAGGACGACCCTAGATCCACGTTGTTGGGGTTGTGGCGTCAACTTTGCATCATGGTGTAAAATTTGAATGAAATCATAAGGAAGTAATCATTCATGGCGACGATAGCAACATTATATATAGTCGCCAGGCCATCCCGATGATCGGAGGTAGAAGGAAAATCGGTGGAGAAACAAACCATCACATCGAGCGAGTCAACGCCATAGACAAAGACAAGTGGTGGGATAACAAAATTGAGAGCATCCTGAATTGGAGCAGGTATGAACCCGGAAAAGGACTTGGCAAGAACCTGCAGGGTATCACCAAACCTATCAAGCTGAAGAAGCACGGTACCACTTTTGGCCTAGGGTATGAGTACACTTGGGAGGAGTTCAACCACTGGTCACCCTCATGGCGTGGACCATACCATCAGCTGGAGCACCCTATACCTCAGTTGGAGCAGATTTTTCAGCCAGCCGACACTTTGTACGGATCAGAGGAAGACGAGGCACTAGCAGCAATAAAGAACCTGTTTCTGGAAGATGATATGGATTGGTGTGCTATATTCGAAGAGGAAGTGTAGGAAGGCCCTTCCATTCAAGCTATGAACCAAGGAGAGCACCTCGCCAATTGGTCAATCAGGACCACCAGTGCCCGAAGAGCCTCGGGGTAGCAAGGCTAAACGACGCATATGCATCACACTTTACTTTAGTTGATTTTACTTCTTCGCATTTTCTTTACTTTTGAAAAGAGCTCCGATGTTTTAAATAATTATGAAAAAGCATTTTCCAAGTTTACTTTACGTTTCGCTCTCATTTATTTTCTCTACCATTTACCTTATTTTACACAGCATTACTATTACATATCTTGATGATGAACCAACGACTAAGACTTGCAACGAGACAGTGCGACAAACAGATATAGACTCAGAAGAGGATAAGATACCAGAAGAGGTTGTCAGGGAGGTCAAAAATTTTGAGAACAGGACCAAGTCTAACTTTGATGAAATTGAGGTCATCAATTTGGGGAACGCAGAAAATGTCAAGAAAACACGTATCAGCGTACACTTATCACCATCAGAAAAGGAAGAATATATAGAGTTTTTGAAAGAATATGAGGATATATTCGATTGGTCGTATGATGATATGATCGGTCTCAGCATATCCATCGTGGCTCACAAGCTACCGACGGATCCGACATGCCCACCAGTCAAACAGAAACTCAGAAAGTTCAAGCAAGACATGGGTTTGAAAATCAAAGAAGAGGTCACCAAGCAAGTCAAAGCCAGGGTTCTCAAAGTAGTGGAGTATCCAACATGGTTAGCCAACGTTGTGCCGGTACCGAAGAAGGATGGGAAGGTTAGAGTTTGTATCGACTACCGGGATCTCAACCGGGCCAGTCCTAAGGACGATTTCCCTTTACCAAATATACACATACTGATTGATAACTGCGCCAAACATGAGCTACAGTCATTCGTTGATTGTTTTGCTGGATACCACCAGATATGGATGGATGAAGAAGATGCAGAGAAAATGACATTCATCACACCGTGGGGAATGTACTGTTACAGAATGATGTTGTTCGGTTTAAAGAATGTTGGTGCTACCGCATGACCACAATCTTTCATGATATGATACATAAAGAGATTGAGGTGTATGTGGACGACGTCATCATTAAATCCAGGAAAACTGCAGATCACATCGGAGATTTGAGAAAATTCTTCAACAGACTGAGGAGATACAACTTAAAACTGAATCCCGCCAAGTGTTCGTTCGGGGTCCTAGCCGTAAAGTTATTGAGTTTGGTTGTGAGTCGTCGGGGAATAGAATTGGACCCGTGAAAGGTCAAAGCCATTCAAGAGTTGCCACCGCCAAAGAATAAGAAAGATGTAATGAGTTTTCTGGGAAGTCTCAACTATATCAGCCGATTCATAGCTCAGTCCACTGTCATTTGTGAACCCATCATCAAGATGTTAAAGAAGGATGCCGCCACTAAATGGACTGATGATTGTCAAAAGGCCTTCGACAGAATCAAGGAATACTTGTCGACACCGCCAGTCTTGGTTCCACCCGAGCCAGGGAGACCCCTATTGCTTTATCTTGCAGTGTTAGATGGGGCATTTGGTTGTGTTTTGGGACAACATGACGAGACAGGAAGAAAGGAGCAAGCCATCTATTACCTCAGTAAGAAGTTTACCCCGTACGAGGCTTCGTATTCCTTATTAGAGTGCACTTGTTGCGCCCTAACTTGGGTGGCTCAGAAATTGAGGCACTATTTCTGTGCTTACACCACTTATCTCATATCAAGGATGGATCCATTGAAGTATATCTTTCAGAACCTACCGGTAAGCTCGCCAAGTGGCAGATACTGTTAAGTGAATTTGACATCGTTTATGTTACCCAAAAGGCAGTCAAAGGACAAGCCTTGGAAGATCACCTCGCCGAGAATCCTGTAGGAGGAGAATATGAACCTCTAAAGACGTATTTTCCGGACGAGGAGATAGCCTTCATAGGAAAAGAAATTTCAGAATCCTATGACGGCTGGATGATGTTTTTCGACGGAGCCGCAAATTCAAAAGAGTTGGCATAGGAGCAGTCCTGGTATCAGAAACAGGTCAGCATTACCCGGTATCTACCAAACTTAGGTTCTCGTACACCAACAACATGGCCGAATATGAAGCCTACATTCTAGGGATTAAACTGGCCATTGATATGAACGTTCAGGAGTTACTAGTAATCGGAGACTCAGACCTACTCATACGTAAGGTCCGAGAAGAATGGGCAACCAAGAATACCAAGATACTCCCTTATCTGCATCACATACAGGAATTGATAAAGAGGTTCAGGAAGAGAGAATTCCAGCATATTCCCAGGGCACAGAATGAGTTCGCCGATGCACTGGCCACTTTGTCATCTATGATTCAGCATCCATATACAAACTTTATTGACCCCATCCTGGTCAAGATTCACGACCAACCAGCTTATTGTGCTCACGTCGAAGAAGAAGCCTATGGGAAACCTTGGTTCCACGATATCAGAAAATACCTGACAATAGGAGAGTAACCAGAGCTTGCCAATGCTACTGAGAAACGGACATTTCGGAGATTATCCAACAACTTCTTTCATAGTGGGGGAATTTTGTATAGGAGGACTCCCGATATGAGATTATTAAGATGTGTCGAGGCAAGAGAAGCAACCAAAATATTGGAGGAAGTGCACGTAGGGACCTGTGGACCGCGTACGAATGGTTTCGTCTTGGCAAATAAGATACTCCGAGCAGGATATTTTTGGATGACTATGGAAGCAGACTGCATCCAGTACGTCCGAAGATGCCACCGTTGTCAAATACATGCAGATATGATAAAGGTACCTCCAAACGAGCTTACTGCAACAAGCTCACCATGGCCGTTTGCCGCTTGGGGAATGGATGTCATTGGACCAATTGAACCAGCCACGTCAAATGGGCACAGGTTCATCCTAGTGCCAATTGATTACTTTACTAAATGGGTTGAAGCAGTATCATACAAGGCAGTCACCAAGAAAGTAGTAGCAGATTTCGTCCGAGATCGTATGGTTTGTCGGTTCGGGGTTCCGGAATCAATCATCACCGACAACGGCTCTAATCTCAACAACGGCCTGATGAAGGCAATGTGCGAAACATTCAAGATTAAACACAAGAACTCTACGGCTTACAGACCTCAAATGAATGGAGTTGTAGAAGCAGCCAATACAAACATCAAGAAGATACTAAGAAAGATGATTGAAAAGCACAAACAGTGGCATGAGAAGTTGTCATTCGCCTTACTAGGTTATCGTACCACGGTCCGCACATCAACTGGGGCCACTCCCTACATGTTGGTTTATGGTAAATAGGCGGTCATCCCCGCGGAGGTAGAAATTTCTTCCTTAAGGGTCATACAAGAAGCAGAATTAGATGATGCAGAATGGGTCAAGAGTCGCTACGAGTAGTTAGCCCTCATAGACGGAAAAGAATGAATGTTGTTTGTCACATTCAATTTTATCAGAACAGAATGTCCAGAGCCTTCAACAAGAGAGTCAAGCCAAGGAAGTTTATACCAGCACAGCTGGTGTTGAAGAAGATATTTCCATATCAAGATGAAGCCAAAGAGAAATTCTCTCCTAATTGGCAGGGTCCGTATATGGTGCATCGGGTTCTAATAGAAGGAGCCCTTATTCTCGCGGAAATGGACGGAGAAGTCTGGCCGAAGCCTATCAACGCAGACGTAGTAAAACGATACTACATTTGATCATATGCTTTTATTTCATGATGTAATTTGAACTACGCCTGACCTGATTCTCGTTTAAGAGGGGATATGTAGGCAGCCCTATGGGTTCGGTCACATTTTAATAAAAATTCCATCTTTCCCCCGCTATTGGAACTGGGGAAGAATTTTGAGGAGGGCCCTCAAAATTCTGGGATTGTTCCGCGTTCAGTCATCCAGCACAGCCGTCAGCAGTGCCAGCCTAGTAAACTGGGGTAGAATTTTGAGAAGGACCCTTAAAATTCCGGAGCAAGCGAGGTTGTCGTGTCTTGAACCACGTTGCAGTTGTTGGTTCATCCCGAAATAATAAAGGAATTCTTTTTACCTATATATACATGCATTTGCCTTATATTCACTATGTCATGCCCGAATATCATTTGGATCACATCGTTTAGCAATGCTACCCCCGTGATACACGACGCCAAGTGCTGGAGGATATGAACTAACCTCCCCCTATAAAACTCACAATTTTTCTTTGGATGCAGTAATTGAAGCAATGAATCAAAGTATATTTTCTCTTCAGAATCAAAAACCCTCCAGAGGGTCACTATCCGCACTCGACACTCCCCAATAGTCTTAATAGCGCAAATCGCCCACCAGAATTCAGGACACAAAAGAAAAACGCACCCACTCTTTAGAGTCAAAACTCTCAAAGCAATCACTCATTTCGCAAAAGTCTACTATCTACACCCAGCATTTCCCAGCAGTCATGATAGCGCAATCCTCTATCAGCTAAGAGAACTTACTACTGTTCGTTTCTTTACATTTCTGCATTGCATAAGGCTACTTGCTGCCTTTCGAGACTAAGCTCTGTCTCCATCTGCATTTCTGCATAAGGCTATTCTCTGCCTTTCGAGGTTAAGCTCCACCTCCATATTGCATAAGGCTATCTATCTGCCTTCCGAGACTAAGCTCTGTCTCCATTTGCATTTCTGCATAAGGCTACTCTCTGCCTTCCGAGGTTAAGCTCTACCTCCATATTGCATAAGGCTATCTATCTGCCTTCCGAGACTAAGATTTGTCTCCATCTGCATTTTGCATAAGGCTACTCTCTGCCTTTCGAGGTTAAGCTCTACCTCTATATGGCATAAGGCTAGCTATCTGCCTTCCGAGGCTATGCTCTGTCGCCATTTGCATTTCTACATAAGGCTACTCTCTGCCTTCCAAGGTTAAGCTCTACCTCCATATTGCATAAGGCTATCTATCTGCCTTCCGAGACTAAACTCTCTCTCCATCTGCATTTTGCATAAGGCTACTCTTTGTCTTTCGAGGTTAAGCTCTACCTCTATATTGCATAAGGCTAGCTATCTGCTTTTCGAGACTAAGCTCTGTCTCCATCCGCATTTTGCATAAGTCTTCTCTCTGCCTTCCGAGGTTAAGCTCTACCTCCATATTGCATAAGGCTATATATCTGTCTTTCGAGACTAAGCTCTGTCTCCATCCTGCATGGCTGAAATATTGCCACTTTATTTAAATTCTCGCTTCGGCTGAAATATCACCTCATGCTTTTTAAATTCTCGCCTTGGCTGAAAAATCACCACCCTTGCATTCATTTGGCTGAAAGATTGTCACCTTCTCATGGGCTGAAAATCGTCAACTTATTCAAAGGCGTCATAGTTTGGAGGCACCATCTGCATAGCCCGAGAACACCATTTCATGGCCTGCGAATCTTTACTTTTATGATCTTCATGGCCCAGGACATCATAGTCTGAGGACATCATCCTAACTGTCCAAAGACAAACATTCATGGTCCAACAGGAACTTGTATCATGTTTAAATTACGCAAATATATACGCACATCATGCACTTGCAGGTACTCTGGCTGGCTCACAGCTGTCTCAGCGATCCCGCTCCAGTTCTCTGCAGCTTGTCCGATTCCAAGCACCCTCTCAAAACTGACCGTCGCAACCGTTCTTTTAAATTTCCATCGGCATATTCCGCCAATGGTTTCTGAACTACATATGGCCTGATTCTTGTAAATCCAGGGATATGTAGGAAGCTCAGAAATCATAGAACGGTCAAAATCCTTTTATAATCGTCATTTTGGGTCAAAATTGGCCATCTTGTCTTTACCCAACAACTCTTTCATCTTTCTCGGGTAAAGAGGGGGAGTTGTTGATACCCAATTTTTTCCTATGTATTTTTATACTCAAAATAATTTCAAAATAGCATATGCATGCATATACAAGCACGCCCAAAGGCTTTGGTATTTTCCCTAATTTTTAAAGATTTTTAAAACCAATTTATGACATATTTTGCACTATAAAAACCAATATTTATTCCCAAAACTTGTCATTTTGGAAAATAATTTATTTTATTCTTTAATTTACACAAAATATAATTTACATGATTTTTTGCATAATTTTACAAGTCCATTTGGTATTTTTAAACTAAAATTTCATGAAATTGCAATTTTAGCCTATTTCTCGATTTAATAGCATTCGTAATCACAAATTCATTTCTAATATTTTTAAATTAATACTTATGAATTTATTATTAACTCAGTACTTTTAATTTGATTTTTAAACATCTTTTACTATTTTTTATAAATTCAAAAGGGAAAATGGCTATTTAAATTTCAGCCCCATTTGCTTTCAATTATAGCCTCAATTCTGATCCCAATCAAGCCCAGTTACACAACCCAATTTCGAATTTTACCCGACCCAGACCCAATCAAATGAACCCGCCCGGATCCCATCTTAAATCAGGGCCGTTGATTGTTTTAATCAACGGCCCCCGTTGGCCCTTTCCTTTTTTAACCCAATCGACCCCCAAACCCTAATCATTCACACAGATGAGCCGCCCTTGTATCCCCTCGTCTCTCAAAATGCTCTCAACCACCCTCTGAAACCCTATCCCTCTCTGCTGATCTCCGACCTCGTTCCACCGGAAATTATGGCTTCCCAGGCCCTGTGTAACCTATATATACCCCCACTCACCCTTATCCTCCTGTTGCATGAAGTTTCAAGGTCCGTCCTTGAAGACCCTGGCCCAAATTCCTCTGATTCATGTTCTATGGCCATCTCCGGCTCACCTCCGGCGTGTCCTAGCACTACTAGTTCATCTCTGACTCGTTCGACTCGGACCAGCCCCTTTCCAGGCCTTTCTCATCTTCTAGGGTTTCTCTGAAACCCTAAGCCATTTCGAGGTTTTCTTGTTTCTCTCTAGATCTGCTTTAGATCCATGCTATTTATGAGGTTCTCAAAGTATTTCTTACATCAGTTCAAGTTTTTACTTTCAAAACCTGTTCATCTTCTCAAAACTTAGGGTTTCTGTAATTTTTACTTGTTATACTGTGATTTCTTACATTATTTGGCTTCACGGTAAATCCTAAGTGTTTTCACTATGATTTCTAGGTATTTTCTGTACTATATTTTCTTCTAGGGTTTTCGAGTAAATTCTTTACTGTCTCTTCTTTCATTATGCTTCCATGAACGTTTGTGTTCTTTGGACTTTCTGAGTTTATTCTTTGCCTGATTCGCTATGCTTTCGTCTGCGAGGAAGAAACCCTAGATCTTTTGGGGTTTTCAGACTACTTGTGTGCGAGTATTTTTGTTTCTTGTTTACTTTCAAAACCCTAATTTTCTAAATTCGTCTCATGTTCTTGATTCTTGCTAAGCTTTGCAAGACATTCTGATTTCTCTCATAGCTATGTTCTTCTACTTTTGATTGCATGACTACTCGATTTGTTTAATCTTAGCCCTGCATGTTTAAGTTTATGCATCTTTTATAGTCAAACATTTTCCTTTCAAAATAACCCTAATTTTTGGGGATTGATTTCAGACTACTATTATGTGAGCTTATTTGATTCCTCCCTTGTCTAATTTGGATCTATTTTCTGACTTGATTCAGTATTGAGTTCGAATCTTTAATTCCTTGATTTACTATGTGTTAGTTGATTTTATTCTTACCTTATTTACCTAAACCGCGTATTTGATGAACTTCTTTTATGTATTTACCCTTTATTGCACAATGTGTTATTAATTTTCTTTCCTTAAATAAAACTCTGCCCTTTACTATTCAAGGTCGACTCCTTAATTAAAGGAAGTCCCTTCTCCTAATTGATTCTGATTTGATACTGAATTATTTTTGCCTTACTTACTACCTGTTTTCAAACTATAAATACCCTACTCCTTTTCTTCAAACACACAAACAATTAGAGTTCAATACACACACATACTCAAAGCTTCCCTCTCTTTTCTTCTATTTGTGTTACTGCTCTGTCTAGCCGACTGAAAGCCAAGGCTAGACTTTGGGAATCTCTGGCTGTCCTGCTTGTGTTTGCTTCTCTGGCTGTTCTCTTATTTTTTCATTCTGCTATTTGAAACTTGCAACTGGTATGTCTCTATAATTTAAATATCATGCTCCAAAACTATGTGTTTACTTCTACCTTTACATAATTCCTCACTACCTGTTTAAGCCTTCTTGCATTATATGACTATACATTAGTTTGTTATGTTCTTGCTTCATGCTCATGCATCTTTACATTATGTTATGCTTTTCTTGGTGTTTATATGAATGATTTTCATGTGATCCCTTTCCATTTAATCCCCCTTGTGTGTGAGTATGTTCTAAGTTAAGGTAGCATCCCATTGCTATCCTTGACTTAGGACCAGGTTCTATTGAACCTTATGCTCAAATCATTCACATTCCCTTTATTCCTCTTTATGTGTTGAGCCTTGACTAGAGTATGGTGGTGTTCTAATCACCATCCAAGCTCATATTTGACTTCTAAAGTCTGCTCTTTATCTGTTTAAGCCAAGTAAAGGGTCAGGGGTGTGCCAGTCTTACCCATGGCTGGGGTATGACCACCTTTTTGCTTTGGTTTCCTCAATTTCCCCTTCACTTTACACTTACTCTTAGTTCTTTAAGTTATGCCCCCCTTGGGTAAGCCATGCTTTGGGACCCTAGAGCTCCCTCTGAACTTGGATGCCTGAGGGTTGACACTTCCACACTGCACTATTCTGTTATTATATCAATTATTCAGAATGTTAAGCATTGCCTGGAGTTCTTGAAGATCCTTGGAAATTTGAAAACATTCTGAGTTAGAGAAGGCCTCGAAATCTGGAATCCAGATTTGGTGAAAGACATGTTATTGGGCATTAAGATTGAATTAGGCTGCTCGAATCTAGCTGTAGGCTGTGATGTATTTATGTTTACTTTCTTTCTTCTGGTTCTGTAATAATGTTGTAAAAAGAACTCGGAGAATATTAGTAAAGGGTGTGGGAGGGGTTTATATTGCTTGCATGAGTTAAAGGGTAGAAATCATGCATATAGGATTTTTAATGCTTTCAATCACTTAGATACTATGCCTATAGGATTTTAATGCTTTCAATTGCCTAGATACCATGCCTATAGGATTTTAATGCTTTCAATCACCTAGAGACCATGTCTATAGGCCTTTACATTCCTTTAACTCAATCATTTAGAAATCATGTCTATAAGATTTAATATCACAAATCAGTAGAAATCCTGCCTATAGGACCTAATAATCGAATAACCCGTTGCACATAGAAATCATGCCTCTAGGAAATTCATGAAAATGTTAGACAAACTGTAGGGTAATCAAATACTTTTTTTTTCTTAACGGCTTAATAACAGGTATAGATATCCTTCCTACAGGGTTCAAACTCGCCTAATCTGTATAAGCAATAATCTGGAAATTGGATTCAGCGTTTTCAACAAACTTGTACCAATCTGTTTATTGCCATAACTCTTACAAGTCTGCAAAATTCTCAATTTCTTTTTTTAAAACTTACATCTCTCTTTCCTAAAACGGTTTTCAATCTTCTGCTTAAATTTTCATCTCAGGAAGCTGTTATATTCAAAACAGTATTCAATTTGTTCTTACTTTTAAAGTCGCTTTACTTTCGAAACTCTTTTTCATAACTCTACTGTATTTCAAATCTGCTGATTTCAAAGTCAATTCCGAATTTCTACAATCTCAACTATCTGTTTTAATCCTTTCTGCATTAGTTTTTTTTTCTTTTTCTGAAATCAGTACTTTCTAAATAATTCATTTAAAGTACTTCAATTCCTGACAATTGGATCTGAGTTTCCTAATGCAGACCTTTTATCTAATTCTATGTGTTAAACTGATCCGTCCACTGTTTAAGTTTTAATTAAAGACCAAACCAGTATATGCAAGACATGCTAAACTAATTGCTATGTGATTTACGGGGTTTTATGTGAGCCTTGCATATTTATTTTATGCCCCGCTTATTTGTTATTTGTTTTGACTGACGCCCTAGTATTTTATCCTTTTAAGCTCCATATATGCCTCCATCCCTTTCCTCCCTTTAGGATTAGAAGTCTAAATACCCCGGGACTGATAGGTTGGGACGGGTACTAGCATGCAATAAGTAAAATGAAACTAATAGCGTTTAATACCCTAACGGGATGGGAAGGGTAGAATATGGAGATGATGACGGTGCGCTAATATCTCGTGCGAGAATGATTGCTGGGTATTGCACCAAACTGATTCATATTATATTTAAACCTACGACCCTTTTTCTCCTTCTTTAGTTATCAATGTTTTCTTAAATTAGTGTTTTCTTTAACTAAGTTTTTCTCTTTTTAAAATCACTTGTGTCTTTCTTCTTTCAAAAATTTTCAACTTGTTTACACTTCCTATGTGAAAATTTTGCTTGTTTATTCATATTCTTAAAGTCATAACTAAGCACGGCCGGGAACCACACTAGTGGATCTTGAGGGGTGCCTAATACCTTCCCCTCGAGATAATCTCAAGCCCTTACCCGAACTCTGGTTTATCTTCCAAAATCTTTTTTTTAAGTGTCCTAATGCACTATAATCATTAGGTGGCGACTCTTCAAATTCCATATCCCGATTCCTCGAAAGGGGAATAAGAGTTGTTTTGCCCATAATGTCGTAAACCCAATTTCGCCTTCTTTCAGGAGGGAAAAAGGGAGGCGTCGACAGCTCCCCGCCTAAAACATGTGTGACTAAAATCCTTCACCGGGTGACAAGCACCTCGGCTATCTCAAAGGAAGCGGGCTATGTCAAGCAAATGCCCAATTTTTAATTTCAAGAAGACTCAGAAGGGGTGCGTGAGAAGCTAGTTTATATGTACAGTTCAACAATATCGAAGTAGTAAAAAGCGAACAGGCAGCACATTAGGCACAGATAAATCACAATATATACAAAATTAATAACGCCAAATAAAAAGTCAACATGTATAAGCTCGAATTCTTAAAAGGTCCCCAACAGAATAGCCAGAGCTGCCACACTCTTTTTCAACCCCTCCAAAAGATAATGTGTGTTATGGATTGTGGGTTAAAGAGTTTTTTTCCAATTAAAGTGACAAATTTGAAATAAGGATTATTTTGTTATTCAGAGTCGCCACTTGGAATTGATTTTTGGGTGTTCCAAGTCACCTTTTATTTGATCCCTATTCAAAGGAAAGTTTGGCTCTTTTATTATTGATGTGCGAAAATAAAGTCCGGGTAAGGAATTTGGTTAATCGGGCAGAAGGTGTAAGATATTCCCCGAGTCCCGTGGTTCTAACACGGTCGCTTTATTGACTATATTTGGCTTATACTATTTTTTGGATAACTTGTGTTTTATTGGTTCTCATCTTCTACCTATGTCCACTTTATTGCTTGATTAAAATTATGAAGAAAAACAAAGTTATCTTGAAATAAGTTACGCGTTCTAATACTTATTTTGTTACATATCACAATTATGCCACGGAGACCATACACATAGCCATGATATTTTATTAATTAAAGCACACCGAAATAAACTAGAGCACTTGAAGTATTTTCCTAAACTAATTTAAGATTATTGTAAGGCCAAAAGTTATGGAATTGTTTGTGAAAAAAGTGTATGATTTTAGATATTTGAATAAATAAATTATCATATAGGAATACCCTACATCCCAACAATTGAAACGTAAACTTATTAGTGTCCAAATCTTCCAAACTTTTAGCCAGTTTAAATACTATATTTTCAGAAACACGATTAAACATATAACATTTAAGGATTGATTTACATTATTATTTATAAAGTTTAAAGATAAATAAATAAAATCACATCAAATAAGATAAAAAAGAGGGAAGAATAAACCTTTTAATGCAAAATTTTCAATTAAATGAGTTTCCAAGAATATGTACAATAACTCAGACGAACGCCGAACAAGCATAAGCAAAGATGATCATCAAAGCCGGTGAACAGAGCTCCAACGGAATCCTCGATTGTTAACATCATTCTTTGGCTTGTAAAAGGGGATGTTTTGAAGTATTTTTTGTTGGGTTTTGGGGTGTTGTATTACTGGAAATTTTCGAAAGAAAGAGGAAGAAAGAATAACACGAGTAGAAATTGCCGTAGCGTAGAAGAAGAAAAAAAAATTGTTTCTCTCAATTCTCCCCTCTCTTTTCTCTCCTTTTTCCCGCTTTTCTTCCCAGATTTTCTCCTCTATTTATAGCAAAATTTTCGAAATTTTTCAGATTGTTTTTATTTATTTTTTTAAAATATTTTATTATTTTTTAATTAAAAGAAATCCCACTTACAATTTGTTTTTCTTTTTTATAAAAAGAAATACCACCTTTATTTACTTTTATAGTTTAAATTTCAACTTTAAGTACTTTTATCTTATTTAAAATCTCACTTTTTTTACTTTTAAAAGAGGATTCCACTTATTTTAATTTTCTTAAAAACAACAATCCACTTTCTTTTACTTTAAGTTTTTTTAAATTTTCAGCTACCTTTATATTTATTTTTTAATTCCAACTTTCTTTACTTATTATTTTTGTAAAATTTTCACAAAACTTTACTTTTAATTTTCACTTTCTTTTAATTTTTAAAAGAGAATTTCACCCACTTTTACTTTTATTTTATTTTTATTCCATACTTCCCTTTTTCTTATTTTTTATATCTCACCCGAAATTTTTTTAAAAAAATATAATATTTTACGGGTTTTTTTATTTTAAAAATAAAAAATAAAATAATAGTAATAGTAATAATTCACCTTTTAAAATTTTGTATTTTTACCCTATAATAAAAAGTGTAACAAAGCTAAAAATTATAGGTTAAAACCCCTAAAATATTTGCATAGAAGAAGTGACAAAAAATTAAATATTATCAAAAATTAGGTGCTCACAGTTTCCATAGTAGGTAATCTACTGAGTTGAAGATATTCCAGGATAATCGTTCCAGACATATAATGAAGGTAGTAGGTTCCCTTGTCTTATGCCCCGAGAGGGTTTAAAAACTGAGTGCGCGATCCGTTGATTAACATAGATACTGAGGAGGTCGTAATGCATGACATTTTAAGGGATATGAGTTTATTTGGAAAATTGAAATAATAGAGCGTGTCCTTTATGAAGGACCACTAGAGCTTATCAAAAACCTTTTCAAGATCTAGTTTTAGAAGCATATGTTCTATTTTACCTATTTTCTTTCTTTTCAGGTGTGGGAGGACTTCTTGCACTATTATGGCATTATCAGATGCTCGTTTCCCTTGTCGGAAACTGGACTGCGTTGGTCCAATTATTTTTGTGAGATATGGCTTTATACGATTTACAATGATTTTGGAAATTAATTTGTAGATCGTATTACAAAGACTAATAGGACGATATTGGTTGATAGATGAAGGATTTTTGACTTTAGGGATTAGGCACAAGTATGTCATATTAACTTCCTCAGGAATTTGGTTGTATTTGAAAGCATTATGATAACAGGTTGTGACGGAGTGACTGACATCGTTCCAAAATTTTTGAAAGAAATACGGATGTATGTCATATGGACCCGGAGCCTTGTAAGGTTGAAAGGAGAATAGAGCTTGCTTTATTTCAACCAAAGTTAGAGGTTGTGCCAAATGATTTTGGTCAGCAGGTGTTAAGCAATTGGTCATTGTTGATACAGTTTTTGGTAATAATTGAATATTTCGTGTTGTATTTCGCTTGGATCAAGAATTTAATTTCCTACATTGTCTTTTAAAGTGTTGATACGATTACGCCTACACCTTTGAAGGTATACATATGGAAAATATTTGTGATAGAATCACCTTCATTTAACCAGTTAATTCTTGATTTAAGTTTTCAAAAATCTTCCTCTTGCTTTAGAATATAACTAAATTCTTGGTTCAGTTTAATCTCAAGATTTTGAAGAAATATGCTGATAAGATAGTGTATTGATGCTTGAATGCCATTATTTCTGGAAAATAGGTTACGTTTTTTTTTTTTGAAGAGGTTTCCAAACGTTTCCTTGTTCTAGTATGACACATTTTGCTGAAAATTAGAAGTAGCTTCCATTATGGAGGAGGCCTTTGTGCCATGATTGGCGGACAACAAAGGTAAAAATGGGGTGTGTTGTCCACATTTTTTCAAATCTAAATATGTGATTCCTAGGTATTTTTTGAGGCTGTAGTGCTACTAGTAACGGGCAATGATCAGAATAAGTTCGCGGAAGGTGTTGTACTATTGCTTCAGGGAATAAATTAAGTCACTCATAGTTGGCAAGTAATCTAACTAATCTTTCTAGTATAGTGTGACCTAAACGTCTTTTATTAGTCCAAGTAAATCAACTACTCTTAAAACCTAAGTCGACTAGATGACAATAGTTGAGGCAGTTTACAAAGGCATCAATCCTAGTGTTATTAATAAGGTTACCTCCAAATATTTCAGTAGCCCTAGTTACCTCATTAAAGTCCCCCTACTAACCAAAGGCCTTTATAATAATCATGAATGCATTTTAAATTTTCCCAAAGATTGTTACGTCAGACAGTAGAGTTATTGGCATATATGGATGAAATTAATCACTTGAGGGGATTAGGCCATACCTGGATCATGCAATGCACTTCTTGTGTTTTCATAGTAACATTTTCGGCCATAACAAGTTCAGCATGCCATAGTAATACCATACCACCAGACATACCTTGGGCTTCCACTTGTGCCATATGTGAGAAACTTAAGTCATTTTTTAAGACAATGTGATCATGCATACAGGTCTTTGAGAGGACTACTAGGACTGGCCTATTAGTTATCCAATATTAACCTAAATTGCCTTCTAAATTCCCAGTTGTTAGAACCTCTACAATTCAAGAAGATCAGATTCATAATAAATCGTGGGTTTAGGTTGGTATCTAAATTAGCATAGTCACTCGGCACTCCCAGTAGAGTTCGAGTTGAAGTCACCTGCCTCAGAGTGGGAATTATTACCATGGAATATTTCCCTTCTTGTGGATTTGAATGTGCTCTGAGATTGATACTGCATGTTAGTAGCTCTGGTGGGCTTTTGATTATGAACTGTTTTACGTACTGCTCCTTGACGTTGTATAGATAGAACCCCTTTATCCATATGAACTCCATCCTGGTTTCCCTAGATTCCTCCATTATTTGTGCTAATTCTAGCCTTGTTTGTTCTCTTAGTGCGTTGGGCGATGGAGGTGGTGTGGTTGGTGGACTCATGGGTGGTGATAGAGGGTCCTGGGTGTTGGACCGAGACATAAGTGTATGTAGTGGTGGAAAAGAGTTCATGTGCTGGAACCACGAGGCATATATCAAGCCCGTATGGTGTTGTAGATAGAAGGGCAGGAGGCCCATTACTTGGTTGAAGTTGTATAATGGAGGAGTGGGGGGATTGGCCCATGGTGAGTTGTTGGACAACGAGGGCAGTGTGTGGTCCACCATCAGGGGAGTATGGAGATTGGGCCAGTGGTTTTGTGCAACTGCTTCCATCCCCAGTCTCATAATCTCATGCCCTCTGTGACAATCTCCGCTAAGTGAGTTGTATTCTGGACTAGGAGAATAATTTTCTGGTTGTTGAGTTTCATGGTGAATATTAGGGCATAGACCTGCAGCCCTATTTCTAACCAAGACTGGAGAGGGTATTCCACTGATGGTGATTGAGATGTGTATATCAGTGGTGTTATGGGGTTGGGGTGAGGTGGTCCGCTCATGATTAGTCGTGGGAAGTGGAAGAATTGGTTGTTGGTTTGGTTGACCTCTCTGAAGTTGGTTAGCCAGGGTCGTTGCATTTTGAGTTAGTAAAGGGGTTGGAGTTATATTGTCGCTGGGTAGAGTGGGGCAAGTGATGGTAGAGGATGTATGAGAGGTTGTGGTATGGATGTCTGGTAGTATAGTAGGCATAGGGTTAGTCATGGAGAGTTGTGATTCACATGGGTGCAAATCATTATCTGTCATGGAAGGGGCAGTGCTTTTGCGTGTATTTGGAGAAGGAAGGTTGTTGATTGGCCATTGAGGGGTAGCATGCAAGGAGACGACTCCTAAGTGGGCTACTATAGATTTTGGGTATAAATTGTCAGAAAGAGAAGGTGATGTGTCATTTGTAGGGTTCCTTGAAGTAGTATTTGTGCCAATTGTACTAGCTACATAAGAGGGTTGGGATAGAGGTTAAGTCCTGATTAGGTCTGTAATAATTAGGAAGTTTGTATTATTATATAGTGTTGTCGATGGAGTGGGCTCTATAATCATGTTAGTTGGGCTTAGTATAGTTGGTGAGATATTTTTAAGAGAGGTATTGTGTAAGAGAGGTTGGTCTGGAGTGGGCTGAGTGATCGCATTTTTTGGGTTTGTTGATGTGTTATTATGTGGAAGGTCTGGGCTTGGAGGTCCAGTAGGAATTAATGTGGAAGGCCCAATATTGGGACAATGAATTGGTGAGTCCATAGGGTCTATTTAGTTTAATGTGCCGAAGGGGTAAGTGGCTAACAAAAGGTGATTGCTAGTATTGGCACATGCACAAATAGAATTAGGGCTAGTGACCTTACATGTACTTGCCTGTTACTCTGTGGCAGCCATCGACTTTCTTGTCCTCTATTGATGGTGTTGAGCAGTTGCCTGTAGATGGTAAGCTTGTGGTTGGATTTTGCGTGGTTGATTTCACCCGTGGTTGGTAGTTATTTTTTTTAGGGAAGGTGACAGTTTTCCATTCAGAGTAAGGAGTAGTGTTTGTGGGGGTGGAACATTGCTTGGTTACAGGATTGGCTGGTAGGGAGTTTAGAGGTGGTGTTGGTGAAAACTGGCAATTCCAACTTGCATGGCCAAATCTGCCACACTTTGTACAAAGCAGATTTAGGCTTTCATATAGTAGTACCTGCTGGTGTGAGCCAATATGGATATGGGTTTTGAGAGGCTTTTCCAATGGTACCTCTATGCATATTCGTGCATACTGGCCTCGCGTGGTGGTAGTGGTATATGTATCAACTTTTAAGAGTTGGCCAATCTTGTTGCCCACCTTTTTTAAAATTTCAAAATCGTAGAACTCTGTGGGAAGTTATTGTAGTCTCACCCATAAAGCAGCATAAGTTAGCCGTGCTGCTGAGGCAATAAACTTGGGTTCCCAACGACGAACGGATCAGAAATGGTTGAGTATGTACCATGGCCCCTCATGTAGAGCCGTACACATATTGGTTTCATAATGGAATTTTATAAGGAAGAAGTTAGAGCCCAAGTCAATTAGGTGAATTTCTTTTGTAGGGTTCCATAAGGGTGTGAGTTTAGTTTTTAATAGTTGTTGGCCAACCGTTTTGCCAAACAGCTTTATGATGATGGAATGTTGCCAAGGGGTGTAAAGTCTAGCTTTGTTTTCGGCAGTCAAAGGGATGGAATTATCTAGATCGTCATATACGGTTAATATTAGATGAACTAAGAAATCTCGTGTGCACAGAGTAGAGTTTAATATGTAATATTGTAACTTTTAACATGCTTAATATTTTGTATTCTAAGTAATTAAACTAAAAGTTTAACTTTTTAACATATTTTACTTCATACAATATCCAAATAAAGAAAAGATTTATATTAGTGAAATTTTGCTCAATTTTAAATTTTAAATATTAGAAATTCCTAAATTATTCAAATAAGAAAAGATTTAATGGCCATAATTTTAGTTGACTTCAAACTCCTAAATTTTAGAAAAATCATTAAATGACATTTTGTCTAGTGTGAAATAAAATTTTAAAGGGTAAAAAAATATAAACGATATTTCGCTATAATCTCCGTGTGCGTATAGCCTAAATCAATGAGAATAAAACTTTTTATATATACACACACATCACCATGCAATGAAATAACATCTTTGTTTTGGAATAATTGAGAAGTTCAAAGAATTTAAGGAACGTCATAAGATCTAGGAGAGTAAAAGTGGTCAGTTCATAGTTGAACTCAGAGTTCAAGATATTAGCACATTCAAAAATTTAAAAATTATTTGTAAAATATTAAATATTTGAAATATTATTCATAATATCATTATATCCAACATGAAATGTATATTTATTATTATTATTATTGTATACATCTTTAACTAATAAAATTATTTTAATATGATCTTGTTAAAATGATTATTAAAACTCTATAACGAAAAATAAATAGACAAAATTTTAAAAGAAGCAAAATCGTGTTCATAATGTCATCTTGAGATAGTAAGACACTTAGGAGAGAAAATATAGCAAATTCTTTGTTGCATTCAAAATTCTAAATTTTAGGAGTTTTTACATACTCCAAATATGAAAATATATAATGAATAAAAATGTAGTTGATTTAAAATATCTAAATATTAGGGAAAAACTTAAATGACAATTTTGTACAACATAAAATCTAGTTTAATGTCACGGTCCGGATTTTTCACCCTCGGGAGTCGTGATGACGCCTACAAGTGAGAGCTAGGGAAGCCAATCCTTGACTACTTACTTCATTATCAAATTATTTCTTTTAACAATTAAAAGGCGATAACATGAAAAACTGCGAAACTTTAAATAATTAAGCGGAAGATAACAATTAAACATCTGAAATCTGTGAATATTACAATTACTTAAGTCTCAACCACCCAAAATCTGGTATCACAGTGTCACAGACTATCTAAGATTACTACCTACAAGGTCCGAAGAAATAACAGTACATTGTTTCTGAATAAAAGGAAAATGAAACAGGAAATAGAGATAGAGGGAGACGCCAGGGCATGCGAACGTCTGCAGGTTTACCTTGGGTCTCCGGGTAGACTGAAGGAAGCCTCCAACTACTGTCCAAAAGCTGCTCCGGAATCTGCACACAGTGCAGAGTGTAGTATCAGCACAACTGACCCCATGTGATGGTAAGTGTCTAGCCTAACCTCGGCAAAGTAGTAACGAGACTAGGACCAGACTACCAAATAAACATGTGCAGTTCAAATATATACAGCGAAAAAGAAATACAGAGATAATCAGTCAATGTGGGAGGGGGAAACATGTTGTGGGGGAGATAACAGTTCCAAATAGAAAGGCATCAAGTAAGGAAAGAAACAACGTAACTCGAATATCAACAAGAATCAGAAATCAACAAATGCACGGCATCACCCTTCGTGCTTTTACTCTCGTCCTCACACAAGCAATTATATAATAAAAGTGCGCACGACATCACCCTTCGTGCTTTTACTCTCATCCTCACCAAAACAATCATATAATAAAGATGCGCATGGAATCACCCTTCGTGCTTTTACTCTCTTTCCTCACCATATAATCAATAAAATCGGCACGAAATGTTACATCGTGCGACACGGCATCACCCTTCGTGCTTTATACTCTTTCCTCACAATAACAAATAATGCACGGCATCACCCTTCGTGATTTAACACTCTTCCTCACCCAAACAACAATCACAAACAAAGGGGCAAGGGAATAAACAAGATCATAATTGGAATCCCGGCTAAGGAACAATAATTAAACAATTTAAATTTCGGTAAGGGAACAACAATTAAACAATTAAATCCCGACAAGGGACCAACATCAATAATATCAACATCCCAGCAAGGGAGATAACCAAAGCAACAATATTCCGGCAAGGGAACAATTTAATAATTCTTTCTATTTCTTTCACTTTTACTTCGCAACTCACTTTACCACTTGAGTAATGCTCCAAATGGTTCAATCAACTCATTTACTTGACAATTCGAAATATAACTTGAGACATTGCTCCTCGATGTTCAAAGGTCACAATTCCTTCCACAAACTTTTCACAACAAATAAAATTCACCTCTAAAGCATGGATAATACAACGAAGTCATGAAAATCACAATGTAAGACTCACGGGCATGCTTGACACCAACTAATAGATACTCATCACCATGCCTATACGTCGTACTCAACAAGAATCAAATAGCAAATAGGACACAACTCTTAATCACTCAAGCTAAGGTTAGACCAAACACTTACCTCGAACTTCCACGGCCAACTCAATCCCCAAACACCACTTTCCTTTTCAAATTCGGCTCAGACTCAATCGTATCTATACATAATCGACTTAATAGCATCAATAAATGCTAAACAATCCAATTCCAATATTTAATTATAGCTTTTTAATCATTCTTCCCCAAAATCCAAAAATCGACCCCGGGCCCGCTTGGTCAAAACACGAGGTTCGGACCAAAATCCGATCATCTATTCACCCACGAGCCCGAATATATAATTTATTTTCAAATACGACCCCAAAACAAGGTCTAAATCATAAATAATTAAAAATCCCTACCTCTACCCAAAATCCCTAATTTTCTAACCTTAATCACTTGATTTAAGCCTAGAAATCTAATGGATGTTAATAAAAATGGAAGAAAACAAGTTAAAGATTACTTACCCAGGAGGTTATGGTGAAGAAATGCTTCAAAAATCGCCTAAGAGCTTTGGAGAAGAAGAGGTTTATGAAAATTTATGAAAATCCGTAAGTGTTATGTTTTGGTCTTTTAAAATCACTCGATGAAAATACTCATCGTGTTCGCGACAGGTCCATCACGTTCGCGATGGGTTAGGCCTTCGCTTTCACGGAATAAGGCTCGCGTTCGTGGAGCTTTGGCTCCTCAAGCCTACACGTTCGCGGGCCAGTGGCCGCGTTCGCGATGAACAAATTGGTGACCCCTCCCCAGGACCTTACGCGTTCGCGAGTGCAGGGACGCGTTCGCGAAAGGTCTCCCCCCTCAGCTTCGCATTCGCAAAGAAGAAATTGGGCACCTGGGATATTTGACTTACGCGTTCGCGAGTGGGACCACGCGAACGCGCAGGGTAAAATCCCTAGGCGCTGAACAGCAAAAACCTGCAATTTTTCCTAAGTCCAAATCCTTCGAAACACACGCCCTCGGGGCTCCTAACCAAACATACATACTAGCTCAACAACATCATACGAACTTATCCGTGCGATCAAATCGCCAAAATAACCTCAATAACAACGAATTAAACCTCAAAATCAAATAATTTTCTCAAACTTCTTAAAACATCAATTATAGTAATTTAGGTCCGAATCATGTCGAACAACATCCATTTTCACCAAATTCCGCAGAAACGTCTTAAATCATATATAAGACCTGTATCGGGCGCTAGAACCAAAATACGGGTCCGATACCATCATGTTCAAAGCAAATTTTTATTTCAAATTTCTTTAAAAATTTCAAAAAATAATTTTTTTTAAAAATTCATTTCTCGGGCTTGGGACCTCGGAATTCGATTTCGGGCATACGCCCAAGTCCCATATTTTTCTATGGATCCTTCGGGACTATCAAATCGCGGGTCCGGGTCCATTTACCTAAAACGTTGACCGAAGTCAAATTAATTCATTTTACAGCCAAAACTTATTATTTTTCACATATTTTCACATATAGGCTTTCCGGCTACACGTCCGGAATGCACACGCAAATCGAGGTGATGCTAAAAGAGGTTTTAAGACCTCAGAACACAAAATGTCGTTTTAAAACCAAGAGGAAAAAACGATGAACGATATTTCGTTAAGTGCTTCGTGCTTTTAATATAGTACTAGTCAACGCGCGTACCTCATAATTGAATGCTAACTTTAAGAAATAACATAAACATTAATAAAAATGCTCTGTAAGAAAAACAAATTAAAAGAAAAAGTGAAGAGTTATTAATTGACCTATCCTATTTAGCTAATTTTATAAAGGAAGAAATCTTGCCCCACGAAAGTCCTTTGATGCCTTATTATTTGACTTGACCAGTAAACCTGGAGTACATGAACCTTGTCAAAGTATATTGCCAAAAGTCATCCATATAAACTAAATTATAATGGATTTTAATTTGAAGGGTGCAACCTTAAGGTTGTTATTATTAAATTCATTACACTTTTAAAATTATGAGTTCAAAATTAAATATTTATTAAAATTTTAGTAAATTTTCACATATATCTATATTCTATGTCGAAAACGTCATGAGCTAGTACTTATACTCTCCTACCACCATGCAAATAATTCAACAATCAACGACATCCATGAGCTGTAATAAATTGTATTATTACAATGGTTGTAGATTCTTATTCTTCAATACTCTTACAAAACTTGGATGTATTCTTATTAATCTTGACACGCCTAAACTAAACTAATAGTTATCGGAAAATATATTGTAATAGCACCATAACAGAGACCAGATCCTTGCTTTAACAATGTCGACCTTTGTATTTTTATTTCAATCAACAGTTTTACCAAATCTTCAGAGGTATTAGTAAGTTGAGGTCAATTTATTCACGAGGCACTTTTCGTAATGATATCAATTCAGATCATTAGATCTTGATAATAGTGTATTGAATTTGAATTTTCAGTTTGCTTCTTTGCGTATGAATTAGGGTTATAGTTACTTTGCCAATTCAAGTAAAAAAAAAGTTATTATATAAGTAATGCTTATTCAATTTTAAATTCTTAATTAAATGTTAGAATACATAAAAGACTTAATATCTAAAATTCTAGTTAACTTCAAATTATTAAATATTAAGAATTTAATTAAATAAAAGTTTACCTAATGTGTAATATATTTTTAAAGAGTAAAATATTCTCGTGCGTAAATCTTGCATCAGTTGCTACAAAATTTGTACCCATAACACTAAAAATTTACCAATACAGATCCTAACGAATTTTTTAGTTAGGAAATAGAAACTAAAGAAAATTGTTGAGTTGAGAAATACAAATTTACGGGTACGAAAGTTTCTATTCATTCAAAGTCATAATCTTACCAAAAAAAGTATAATATAATATATTTCTTTTAGTTATCTAATTAGAATAGAATGATTTGAGATCTTTTAAATCTCAAAGGATGACAGAAACTACGGGAAAATTTAAAAAGTTATAACGAAAGAATTGATGTACGAAAAGGATTTATTTAAGGTTAAATTTTAATCGGTTTTGAAGTTATAAATAGTAGGACTTCCTAAATAATATAGATAAGGAAAGATTTAGTAAGTAAAATCTTAATTGATTTCAAAGTCCGAAATATTAGGACAATAATTAAATTACAATTTTATCCAATGTAAAATCTAATTTTAAAGGATAAAAAAGACGAACAACATTTCGATATGGGTTTCGTGCTTTTAATATAGTAAGTATTAGTCTCTATGTTCGTGCGTTTCACGAATATCTTGTATCAAATATACAAAATGCATCAAAAAATTAATAAACTTTCAACCTCATATATAAAAATGGAACTAAACATTATGAAATCACTTTATTATACCATTATTTAGGTAGAAGTAATATCTCAAGATTAAGATACAATAATAATAATAGAGAAAATAAGATAGAAGTCATTTAGTCATCCCTGCTTTTAAGGCATTATTTTTATGTGTCGCATGTAATCTTGTGTCAATTATTACAAAAGGTTGTTTCTAGATAAAATCTTTACGACACAAATTCAAATTAAATAATACAAATTACAAATTAACCAAACAAATATTCTTTGTTTGATTGTGAAAAAGAAGATCAAATTATACAAAAAGTTACACAGCTATATTTGCTCATGCTTGAAATGGTTCAACATACAATTTTTAGTTAGAAAGAACACGACAGTGTTATCGTGCCTCATCCACAAATATACTTGCTCATCCTGAAATAATTCAATGTGTCCATACCAATCGTCATCAGTGTACCTACATAATTGTGTCAATATATATATATATATATATATATATATATATATATATATATATATATATATATATCCAGTTTAAATTTAAAATATCACTAATTACTTTAAACAAGTCGAGATAGAAAAAGAAACAACTCGATCTTCCAAACCAAAAAGTAGTATGAATATAAACAAAATACATCTTTTATACAAAATCAGTTTGTGTTTGGTTCTTCAAAAGAATATAAGTGTAAGTAAGATATTACTTGAGGTTATAACTAACAGACCATAGCAGAATGAATAATGATTTTGGAGAGTTTACATAAAATACATAGTATTCCATCCAATAATATTTAAAAAGTAGGAGAAAAAAAAAGATACACCTTGCCTTTAGGCTCTAAGATCATGACGCTGTTGGGATAATTAACAAATAAATAATTAAATTAGTTAACACCTGAAAAGAAAAGCAAGTTCGAGAGACGACATGCAAGATATAGAAGACCTAGCTTCACAGTTGTTCTTGGAAAACCTAACCAAAGCAACTGATTTAGTCATGACAATCAGAACAAATTAAAACTGACGTTCAACATATTGGTAGGACACTTAGGTTAGTATTAGAATTCAATACAAATTTATGTTAGAAAGATGTTCTCAATGTACAATTATATCCAATATTTATTCAGCATTTTGAATCAATATTTTAACTTTTGAAGAACATAAAAGTCGACTAATATTTTAGGGATATTTTTATCGTTCAATATTTAGCGTAAAATATTCGTGATTTTATAATAACTAGTCTTAGTGTACGCGCATTGCGCGTGTACCCTTGTATATGTTCCCTATATAAATAAGAAAAAACTTTTTAAAAATAGCATAATTAATTATTTGAAACATGTGTTTGTGTTATATTTTTGTTTTAACTGTTTCTATTCAGTTCTGAAGTCAAACAATTTGATAACTTGCGGTCTTAGATAAATAAGGATAATGATCGCCGTGTAAACCTCTATAAGAAGTTAGAACAATTCTTTCATATAAATGATTTTTTTAAATTTTTTACTTCGGTTACAGTAAGCTCATTTCTTTTATCATTAAAAATAATATTTCGTTTATCGATTAGACTTGAGATCATTATGATATCTTTCAACTTCATAGTGTATTTTAGGTATATCAATTTTTATTATCGTGTCGGCGCAGTCAGTCATGTAGCCATATACTTTATTCATATATTTGGTTCATAATATATCCTAACTTTTTTTAAAAAAAAAAAAATTGCATGCAGTAAAAATGTAATTTGATCGTTCTCCGTATGCTCATACATGCTTTGAATATTCTTGGCTCATTGTTCCGGAGAAAATTGGCAAATAAGTATACTTTTACAATTTTGTAGTTTTTGAGCACGCGCATTGAATATAAAGTTACATATCAATTGTGAGATTACTATATCAATAATAGTTTAAATGAGCAATCGAATTGCTTCGTGTATTGTACTTCATGTCTAGTTTTTGGGGCATGCTCCTAAACGAATCATCAATGATATTTAAATAATAATAATAATTAAACAAGTACACTTTTGTAGTATAAATTCGTATCAACGATGGCAAGATTTAGTAGCCTTAGGTTTTGTGGCTTTCTAACTTCGTGTAGATTTGAAGCCTTAAAAGATTTGTTATATTGCCTTAACGAAGAAAGAAAACCTAAATTAAAGAATTTATTATATAATGTAGTGCTAAATATTTAAGGTAAGTATTAATTGAAGTGGATTTGAAAATCCTAAATATTAGGAAGTTAATTTAAATTACGATTTTGTCCATTGTAAAATATTTTTAGAGGATAAAATAGGCGAACGACATTTCACTAAGGGTCTTCGTGCTTTTAATATAGTATATAAATAGATATAGATAGATTAGATATAGATAGCTTGGAATCCATAACTCCTAATTTGCTGGAATAATAGATAAGGGTGTCAATGAATATTTAAAAACCGATTAAACCGACCGAACCGTACCGTACCGAACCGATTTTTAGATTTCTTTTAATAAAATCGTAGGTTTTTATATAAATCTCTAACCATACCGATAATTAGGTTAGGTTTTTTATTTTATGAAAATAAACCGAAAAATACTGAACCGTACCGAATAAATTTACTTGTGAAAAATATATTTATATATTAAGTTAAAAAATAATAAAATATTAAATTTTCCTTGTGTCTTAGAATTATGAAAACAATTACAGGCAAAAAAGTAATAAAATTAAAATCATAATTCCCAAACCTATTATGCTACTCCCATTGAAACTAAATTATTTCCAGCATATTGACTAGCAAGACATAAGGTATTTGTATCGATTATGAGTAGCAAACTATAGTGTATTGATTATGTTTTCTTTTGTATGATTTGGATTTATCTTTTTGAATATTTAATCTTCTATAGACTTTATTCTTGAGTCTCAGTCCCAGCTTGGTTAATATCTTTCCACGCGAGTGATTTATATTTTCATTATATTTATTTGTTTAATTTCTTTTACATCGTTGTAGAGTAGTTGATGGATCTATACTATAGTCATCTTTCACATTTTCTTAATTCATCACCCTTTAAAATATAAAAATGTCTAGAGAGTTTTGCTAAGTCCTATAAAAGTATGTATGTCATTCCATTCTACTTCTACTAGTGAATTTTACATGACATATAAAAAAATACCGAAAATCAATCGAACCGTACCGATACCGAAGAGAAACCAATATGATTGGGACGGTTTCGAAAAATTCAATTTTAGTTATATATAATAGGATAACTGAAAAATTGATATGGTACAAAATTTATAAAATATCTGTCCGAACCGAACCATTGAGACCCCTAATAATAGAAGTGATTTTTTTTCCTTTTCCTCTCACAATTTTTGGCTTCATTATTTAAAAGCCCCAATAAATAAAGAAAACATTTTGACTATGACTCTTATCCCTTGGAATCTAAAGGTCTTTTAGGCATTTGTGGTGATAAAGATGACACGTGGACATCTTTTTTCCATCTATATTATTCAAAAGATTCATAGAATATCATATGTGGTTATAAGAAGACATAGGCATCCTTTATCAAGTTTTAACTTTAAAAATATCGTAGAAAAAACAAGTATATCTTTTGCTATTCTAAACTACTTTGGGCCAAGCAAACCCAATAAGTTAGCCAAGCCATCATTTTCTATGAATCTTTCGTTTTGCTAATTTACTTTATAGATTTTGACTCTATAAAAAGTCAGTGAAAATATTTATAGCTCTTGGAAAATTATTCCTTTCGGAGAACATTAGATTTTTATTTATGTTTGTTCACATCATTTCAGTTTGCTTATAAAATATGAGTGATCTAACGTTTTTTCATAAGATTTTTATTTTGTTCAAAAAGAATATTTAGATCGCAGTCTAAAAGGTTCATCAATTGCAAAAAATAAAAAAAAAAAGAAAAAAAAAAGAAAGAGAGAGAATTATTTACTAAACAAACTGATATGAAAAAGGGATGCCCGATGATTAATAGTGTAATTTGCTCATTCATCAGCTCTCAGACCCCAAACATACAATAGGTTAAGAGAGGCCTAGATGTAGATGTCGTTTTTTCTAACAACGCTCGAATCATAATCACATCTGTTTAAAATATAATTACGTAAATAAAAATATGCTCTCATACAACTTAGCTTTAAGAAAAGATAATCACACATTTCTTCGGAGCTCGGATCATAATCACATTTATAGTACTATGATCACATAAATCATCTTTGTTTTTGGTTTCGAGGGGCGTTATATAGTTATAGTGATCCTCCTATTTAACAAAATTTCGAACAATTAGTAAAAGTAAAACGCAGAGAAGAAAATGAAGGTGACTTGACAAACTCAAGAGGAAGAAGGGAAGGAAACAAGTTGGACGAGGACCCAACGCGATTATTAAAAGTAAAATCATGGTTAAACAATAAAATCCGAATGAGATACACATGTTTATCATTCAGTAACTTAGCGTAAATACCGGTAAACAGCAGGGTGAGTTTTTTATTGGGAGAAATTCAAAAATAATTAGATTTATAAGGGCATTTGCATCTATACTCGTTTTTGGACCACGTTTTAACTTGTGCCCCATTTTGCAAAAAAATATTGTAAGCGTACCCACTTTTTCGTGTAATTTCAGCATACGGGGCTGAAGTAGCAAAGATAATCACACAAAACTTCAGCATTCTAGTAGACGGGAGTGAAGTAGCAAGTGTGCGGAAATTTTTGTTTGTAATTGCTGAACTTAAGCATAGTAGATGAAGTTTTGTTCTCTATTTGCTGAAGTTTTTGTTTGTAAATGCTGAAGTTTTTGTTTTGGTAACTAATGAACTTCAGCTCTAGAGCTGAAGTTTTTGTTTTTGTAACTGGTGAACTTCAGCTCTAGAGCAAAAGTTTTTGTTTTTGTAACTAGCGAGCTGAAGTTCTTGTTTTGTAACTGGCGAAAATTTTTGTTTTTGTAACTGGTGAACTTCAGCTCTAGAGCTGAAGTTTTTGTTTTGTAACTGGCGAACTTCAGCTCTAGAGCTCTAGGGGGCATGTTGTACCCATACGAAGTAACTTAAAGCAACATTAACAGGAACCAAGAAACATCAACACATTACTAATCCAATCGACAACTGAAATCTCCAATTTCCGTCAGACCCAATTCACCAAACCACAATATAAAATTAATAATTAATTTCTCTTGTCCCATTTTCACATAAAAATTGTGCATAAGATTCAAGTTGCAAAACCAAGATAGAACCTTTACAGTTGAGGGTGTCGGCGAAAAGGAAAAAATGATTGAAAGGAGAAATCAGAAGAAGCAGATAGGGATGAACTTTACTTCTGGAAAAAGAAAAGATAAAACTTTGAGGAGGAGAAGGAGGAGGAGAAATGGGGGTGAAGTTGTTTAAAAAGTGGGTACAAGTAAAACCTTTTTTAAAAAATGGGTAGAGGTTAAATGGGGCGATCAAATAGGGCGCCCCATGCAATTTTTACGATTTACAAGTGGTCAATCAAAAATAGTCACAGTTTCAAAAGTAATCAAAATTTGGCCAATTTTCATGTAATGATAAATCTGAACTAAAACACTGTTCAAAATCCAGAAAATACTCCAGCATAATATACTGGAGTTCCAGCATAAGTATACTGGAACTCCAGTATATTACAATGGAGTTCTAGAATAAGCATACTGGAACTCCAGCATAATATACTAAAGTCCCAGTATAATATACCGGTCTAGTATAAAATGCTGGAAGTTCATACGCAGGTGCTCCAATCTCCAGTTTATTATGCTGGAACTTTCCGCGTGTTGGAGTTCCAGCATAATATGCTGGAAATTCATATACAGGTGCACCGATCTCCATTATATTATGCCAGACCCCCTATTACAGCAAAATAGTGGTTATTTTTCAATGAATTTGCAAACGCTAGCTATTTTTGAATGACCAGTCCGAAAACTGGCTAGCCCGTGCTATTTTAACTTTTTTATTGGATGAGTGTCATCCTAATTAGGGGATCTTTATACAAATAGCCGGCCGGGTTTATTATTTACTTTTTTAGCCGGTATACACACATTATATATGGTTATATATGATTATATACATATTGTGTATGAACTATATATATTATACCTCCACCGACTATTTAAGTTAATTCTTCTTTCACGAGGCCGTTATTACAATAATCCATGCATGGCTAAAGGGTCTGTTTATTTTCTTATAATTTGTAGTCAAACAAAGCTACACAAGCCGACATGTTAATATGGTTTTTCCATTAGAGAAAAGCTTCAAAAAGTTTAGATTCTTGTGATTGTAAGGAAAGACATAGCGTATATAAATAGCAATAGCTAGCTCCTCCTATAGTCATGACTCATGAACAATATTGGCTCATGTAAGAAAAAAAATTGAGCTAAGTTTGTAAAAATTTCCACACCATCAAAATGTTAAGAGCAAATCCTTTAGTAGTATCTGGTGTAATAGGAGATGTATTGGATCCATTTACAAAGTCTGTAGACTTTGATGTGGTTTACAATAATAATGTGCAGGTCTACAATGGCTGTGGATTGAGGCCTTCACAAATTGTCAACCAACCTAGGGTTGACATTGCAGGAGATGATTTTCGCACTTTTTACACTCTGGTAAAGCTTTTTTCTTTTTTTTTCGAGAGTTTTAGAATAACGGTAAATTTGTCTTCATATAATCTGTATGGATTATGAGTTTGAGCCATAAAATTAGCCGCTGATCCTTATGCCAGGGTAAATACTCCTTGGGGTACGACCCTTCTCCGAATTCAGGGGTGGCGCCAGAGTACCGACTGCGGGCTACTTTTATTTTTAGTTTGTCCCAAAAAAATATCATACTTTCTTATTTATAAGTAATCTAACTTTAAACCTCCTGCTTTACCCTTAATGAATTAATTTTCAACTACACAAATGTCTATATTGTTTGTTTTAGACCATAACTTTTTAAAAATCTTTATTTTTTTCTTAAACTTCGTAGCAACCCCACAAAAATTGGGACATAAGGAGTAATATTATTTTGATAAACAATATAACGGTGTTTTGGTTTCCCCCCTTTTAAAATGAGATTACTTAATGGAGTATATGCAGAAAGTCAAAGTATTTTACACTATCAATTCATGTAAAATATATTTATAGATAACCATCCGTGCATGCATAAAATAAAGATGAGATTAATAACTTGAAAAATATAAAATGTTACATGTTATAGCATGTCACATTACACTAATATAAAAATTTTTACATGATATATCAATATATAAAAGTTAAATTATTTTCTAAATTTGGCATTGGTTTCAAGATACGTGAAATCCTTTATCCATTTTTTGGAAGGTTATGGTGGATCCAGATGCTCCAACCCCGAGCAACCCAAATCTGAGGGAGTATCTCCATTGGTAAGATTATGGTCCATCTTTTATTTTTTCTGTTATTTTTATTGGTGGTACTCATGTTAAAAGAGAAAAATATTTTCTCAGTTCCAATTTCGTGATAGTGTATAACTTCTCATGGAATTCAAGAATGAAGTTTTTTTAAAAAGTCTAAAATAAATCATAGAATTTTTGCGGCTATAAATCATCACAGAATAAAATAAAATAAAAAGTTTAGAAGTAAATTATTTTAAGTACAAAAATTTAATTAAAAAGTCTTTAACTTATTTGAAATTAAGACATAATAGTAGTAGTTTTTTTTTTTTTTGGGTGGACTATAAATGAAAGAATATCAAGAAAATAATATTCTTAGTTTTGGCATGAATCACACTTTAACACTTGTACTTCGTTATTCACGGTGCAGTTTTTTGATTTAATTTCTATGTAATGCTTTTGAACACTAAAATTAGTTTAAGATCAAGCATAGTGTGTATTATTACATGCACACCTTCAAAACAAATGTATTATAAAATTTTGGTTGAGTTTGGTATCCAATATAGCATCAGTTGCATGAAAATTTTTTGAACTTTTTATATATGATCTTGTGCTTCATTTTAAAGATTATTAAGTCTTACTATCTGTGAAAAAGAAAAAAAAATATATCAATCATGACTTTGGTTTATTAATTTTGCTAGGCTGGTCACAGATATCCCTGCAACCACAGAAGCAACCTTTGGTAAGTTTTCTTACATAAAAAGTTAATCATGACTCATGAGTTCTTTAGAACTGAATATTTGTTAAAAATTTACCTACCCTCAATATTTACTACCAATTAATAAATAAATGACAGGCTGTGGCCATGCCTATTTTGTCATGAATCTTAACTTAAATATACTTAATTAGAGAAGTTTAGCCCAATCAAAATTTTGAAAATTAAAGGTATTCCATAAATTAATTAATATGCATTAATTAACCGCAAAGTGATTAAATTCTATGTGCAAAGATATATCATAATTTTATTGATTTACTGTATACATCTTTACCTACTTTTTTTTTAACTGTGGTGTTCGGTGCCCGCATGCGGGCCCGACTATTCCACAGGGCCCTGGGTGCGCGACCATTTTTCAATGCCTCCAGTGGCCCTGGGGGAAGCTCGAACCTGGGACCTTGAGGACTTTGTCCTCAGTGGTTTTACCATCTCGGCTACCCCTCAGAGTTAAATTTTTACCTACTTCAATGACAAAAAACAACTAAGTATGAAGCTAACAATACCACAACATATATTCTTATTGTAATTCAATTTGGGATATGACTATCAATGCTTATATTTATTTATAGCGCGACTGCATTTTTTTTTAATCTTATCCGAAAATAAAGAAACCGCTTCCCACTTAATATTTAAATACAAGGAAAACATTTAAGCATTTTTTGAATTAATTTCATATATGGTTGCTGACTTTGCCTACTACACTAGTAAGGTCACTTAACTATTTTTAATTATCATAATATTTATTCAATCTAATAGTAAAGCCATACAACTATTTCCTTGTTTCATTAAAGTAGAATAGTCGATGAATGAACTTTACCCACTATAACTGAAAACTCTCCTTAATGGGTATGTTTTATAGTTATACCGGACATGATTATTTTTCTTAATGTAAATAATTTTATGACTTTACTGTTATAGTAGGTAAAATTTATTAGTAATTTTATTGTTATACTCAATTACATTAATATAACAAAAAATAATTAAATGACTTACTTTTATAATTCCCCTCCGTACTTGAAATTAACCAGCATTTCTTTCTTGGACAAAAAAAAGATTGCATATGTTTGAATCTAACCAAGAAATGAGGAGAGGCAGCAAAAAATACTAATCGTGCGCAAAGACGGATCCAGACTTTGAAGTTTATCGGTTCCTATAATAATCTCAAGTTAGCAATTGGGTTTACAATCAAATATTTATAGATATTTAATGAATTTTTTACTATATATACGAGGACTGTGCAAAAGCTACTGTGTTGGTTCCCGGGAACCCGCACGTTGCCCTCTAGATCAGCATTGATCGTGCGTACATGACTACATGTACATACAATCTTTAAACAAATATATAGCCGGCAAATATGTTGTTTACTTTTCCTAACCGATATACATAAATTTTATATCTGCCTGCCATATTTAATTTAAGCGATTGGACGGACGACTATAGTAATTCTTCTACAGAAATATTACTTGTGAAATGCATCAGCACCCTTATTAAAACTGGTTTATTTTACTGCACTACAGGCAATGAAATTGTAAGTTATGAGAGACCACAACCTTCATTGGGAATTCATCGCTATATTTTCGTGTTGTTTCGGCAATTGGATCGAGAGGTTGTGAATGCTCCTGATATAATTGATTCTCGTGAGAATTTTAACACTAGAGACTTTGCAAGGTTTCACGGTCTCAATTTGCCTGTTGCCGCTGTTTACTTCAATTGCAATAGGGAAGGCGGTACCGGTGGCCGTCGCCTATAAATAAGTTTAACTTATATATACCGTCAGTGTACAAAATTTTTACACTATCGAGTCATATTTATGATTCAAAATTATAAATCTCATATTTTAAGAAAATGCTTTGGGTGATTTGATAATGTAAAAATACCTTACACTGACGGTATATATAATTTAAACTCAGAAAGAAATAATGTCTTAATATAATATGTCTCCACAAAAAGAAATAATGTCTCCTCAAAGTTTTACTGAATTTTTAACTTATACATGGATGACAACGTGAGGAATTTACATACTACAAAGTTACATGCAAAAGTGTGGATGCTCATATCTACTGTTCTGGGGCGGACCCACGTGTCTGAATTCGCTTCATCGAAAAATAATATTGTACTTGTATATGTATAAATTACGACTAAAGCATCGTAAAATTTATATAAAAATTATATTTGAATCCACTTACAATTTTTTTGTTCTTGCAAAAGTGGTCATGCGGGTTCTAATGTTAGTTTGGTCTTGTGATCGAATCCTTTCATCTTATATGCCTACTTTATTTTTTTGTGTGTATAAATTGCAACAAGAATCACCCAAAAAAAAAAAAAAATCCTGTAATGATAGCACCATAATTGGATATAACTGTCTTTGCAATCAAAGTAAATTATTTTCCTTGTATGTATTTTGCAGTTTTCTTTATTTTACTTTATTGTTTATTTTCTTTACATAAATTCAATAGAAATTATATTGAAGTTTATTTTACTCCAGAAGGTAATTTTAGTTCTCCCTTTCATAAAATTTGCTAAGATTTGCACAGTTGCAAGTATATTTGTTTGAAATTATTTGCCAAACCTTTGTTTAATGTAATTTAGTTTATGTTGGAATTTTTTCGTTCTTTTTTTTTTTTGGTTTGTGTGTCTGTATAAGCTCTCTTTCTTTGAGTATTGGTGTTAATTTAATTTAATTTGTACTCTTTTATTATTGTCTTCTTTTGCAAATAATAACTTGTTACCTAATAAATGCTAAATTTATTTTTATAATAAATCAAATTTCTTTGAGTTAATAAATTTTAAATTGGTCAAGAATTTTTTGGTTAAAGTTTAATAAATTAGCTAAAGTTAGATTTTTAAATTAAAATAAGCAAAAAAAAATTAAAATGTAGAGCACCCACTTTAAAAGGACTTTATTACGAGATCACATTGTGAGCAATAAAGACAAAAAAATTTATTCCTTGTGTCTTATGCCGCGTATATTAGTTATGTACTTCTACGATTGAACTCGCTTGCATAAATTCCTAAGTCCGCCACTGCTACTATTAAAGGGGCATCTTATTATAGAATTATACTTCAATTTAAATTTTATGTCTTCAATTTTATGTTTTTGGGAGGTTTTGATTAGACCTTGGAGGAACTTTTTGAGAGGCTAATGCTAGGAATTGGAGGCGTGAACAGGGTTCTTTATTTTTCTCTACTTCTTGATTTCTATCCTTCATTTGATTAAATTAGCTATTGTTATTTTCGTGCCATGTGTAGGGAGATACCTTGTTCTAGGGTTATGGGAAACTTATATATGAATGTTATGATTCCTATCTTTTGTTAATGAATTGCTTTCAGCTTTACGAGCTAGTTATTTATTCAATCTTGCGCCTAACAGTTTAAATTATTTGATCACCAATTAAATTCTATATTCGAATTTTAAATCGAGCTAGAAAAGGATGATTTACCGAGGTACTTTGAGGTGAATTGTGTAAAATCATTAACCCCAAGCGTTAGGAAAATGATTCGCAAGTAAGACATAAATATACTTTTCTTATATACCTAATATGCGAAAAATTGTAACGCATTTTTGTCTATTCTCATTGAAGTATAATAAATAGGTTAATTTGAATAGGCGGATAAAAAAAATAAAACCTTGTAAACTTAAAAAGTTACTCTTCGAGAGCAAAATGACAACCAAAAAAACCAAATTAACAAGCTGGAAATAAAAATTAGCTAGAGGTGCATTTGTAGTCCAATTTGACCATTTACTCCAATCAAAGCACAGGAATATTAGCTAACCACAAATAATTCAAAACGCCAAATTTTCCAACTCAATCCTTGTGTACGATCACTTATCTCTTTATTTGTTAGTGTTATTTTTTTATCAGAGCAGGTGGCAAGGTATGAGGAAAATCGAACTTATTTAGATTTATGCTGCTCAATTAAACGGGAAGCGCTCCTTAATTACTAAGGGTTTATCCATGACCCTACAATCTCGAAAATGAAGGGATTACCTTCACATAACCATCAATGACTGGATGGTCCTCTTAGACTAGCCATCGATCTAAGCATGGAAGGCTTAGGCATTTGCTACCCAAAGCCTTCTCTATATGCTCTATCAGAAGGTTGAATTGAACCGTGAATTTCGGCCTGATACTATGGATAATGGTATTCTGTATAGATAACTATCTCATCAATATATATTTGGGTTAGCTTGCCCATAGAGCAACTGTCAATTTACAGGATCCTAGTAGTAGAAAGTGCAAATATTCAGTGAATTGTAAAGAGAGAAAGTTAGAGAGAAGAAAGAGAGAATCTCGTGTTCTTCATTTTTTCCGTTAACACTGTTGGAGCACTAGTTGCTCCTTTTAACAAACTAACTTCTCTATTTATCCTTCATTACAATTTCATCTTCTAAGTCCTACTAATTAGATATAGGTCCCTATCTTCTAAGTAGAATCTTTTTATCACAAAACTACCCCTCAAGCTGGAGAGTGGAAAACAGCCAACACTCCCAACTTGGACACAAAAATCTGGTGCTTTGTAGCACCTAAGGCTTTGGTTATCATGTCTGCAACTTGCTCTTTTGTTGATATGTGTTCTGGTGCAATCAGTCTACCTTTGATCCTTTCCCTCACAAAATGGCAGTCTATTTCTATGTGCTTAGATCTTTCATGATAGATTGGATTGGCAGCAATCTGTAGAGCTGCTTTACTATCACATAATAGCTTCACAAGTGTTTGAACTTCAATCCCAAGCTCTTTCATCAACCCTGTGAGCCAAACTATTTCAGATACCACAGCTGCCATGCTTCTATACTCAGTTTTTGCTGTACTTCTGCTCACAGTCTGCTGCTTTTTTTATTTTCATGAGATCAAAGAATCTCCCATTTTCACTACATATCCTTACAACTCTCAATGCTGCCTCTAGGTGAGACTATTTGGATGTTGCATAAACTGACTTAGCATTTGAATAGTAAAGCATATATTTGGTCTGGTTATGGTCAGATATATCAGTTTTTCTATAAGCTTTTGGTATCCACCTATATCATGTAATTCTTCATCTCCTGTCACCCCTACAAGCTTGTCATAGTCTACTGTAGTCAGCCTTTGATTTTGTTCAAGTGGAGAACTTGCAGGTTTTGCCCCACTCAATCCAACTTCAGAGATCAGACTAAAGGTATATTTCCTCTGATTGAGAAGAATTCCCTTTGGTGACCTCATGATCTCTATACCTATGAAGTATTTCAACTCCCCTAGATCATTCACTTTAAAGTTCAAACGTAATGTTTCTTTTGCTGCTTGTATCATGGCTTCACAACTTCCTGTGATCAGTAAGTCCTCAACGTAGACCAATATAATCATCACATCTGCACCATTCTTCTGGTGAAAAGTGAATGGTTATAGGCACTTTACAAAAAATCTACTTTCGTCAAGGCATTAGGTAGTTTAATATTCCATAGCTTTTGTCAAGGCATCAATAGAATAGTTGTGCTGGATGAGGTAAGGTCATTGGACCTAGAACAGATACTATCAGATTTGATTACGTCAGTTGTCCGTGTAGCACCTGAGTTATCCATGTGGATCCATATATTGATATTATTAGCACGTGAGTTGTCCGTGCAGATCTATATATTGATATTATTGGCACATAGGTTGCCCATGCAGCACGTGAGTTCTCCGTGCGGATCTATATATTTATTTATCAGCACGTGAATTGATCGTGCAGCACGTGAGTTGTCCGTACGGATCCATATATTAATATTATTGACACATGAGTTGTCTGTGTCGCACATGAGTTGTGCGTGAAGGTTCTATTGTTAGCACGTGAATTTTTCATGCAAATCCATATACTTATACTATTGACACGTGAGTTGTATGTGTCGCACATGAGTTGTCCATGTCGCACGTGAGTTGTTCGTGCAGGTTCTATTATTAGCACGTGAGTTGTCTGTGCAATGTATGAAATTTATATTTCCTTGATCATTTATCTGATTTAGTTGTTCCCTTCCTCTACATTCCATTATATTGTCTAAGCAGGTATTTGAGAAGTTGTGTTCATGCACACACGGATATTGTTCTTACGAAACTCGATAAGTTAGTTTTAAATATTTTTCTGTGTCGGCTTAAAAAAGGGCAGGACTACACTGGAATAGCTAGTATTGTTGCTCCCAAAATAGGCTTAGTCTTGCTTTTATACGCGTTGGGCAGACCTTGGACCGAAATAACCTTGTTCCGGGCAAAGTAGGAGAGATTTCCCATCACAAACACTCAGGGTAGCATGGGGCGATAGCCCTGGCGCTGGGATTTTTGATGTTCTGGAAACTGGGCCACAGGTAGCGCCCCATGCTACTTGTGGCGCTACAAATGGCCATTTTCCAATTTTTCTCCTTTTTAGCTCCTTTTTGGCCTCTCTACCCCTTCGAGGTAGGAATAAGTTCTGCATACACATTACCTTCCCCATACCCCACTTGTGGGATTTTACTGGGTTGTTATTGTTGTTGGCTCTAATCTTGCAACTTTCGCTCCATGTTGACTCATGATGATTCCTACACATAAAAATACCACAAATTGGCATAAACCATTACATTTCACATCGAAATTCATGAAACACGAGAAAAATGCAAGGCGATATACATTTGAATACATATACTTTTAGCTAAATATCAAGTATCATCAATAACTTAAGCTTCTCTTACCTTGCCTTGTTTATTTACGATACTTATTGAGTTGGTTGTACTCATACTATTTTCTGTACTTCATTTGTAGATCCGGATACTTTCGGTCACGGAGGTTGCTAGTGTTGGAGCTTACTCGGTTCGGAGACTATCGAGGTAGCTGCCTTGGCATTCGCAGATCTTGACTCTCCTCCTTTATCTCTTAGATTTATTTGCATTGTTCTACCTTCCTAGACAGTATTTCAGTTGTCAGACAGTGTTATTGTATAGATGCTCATGTACTCAGTGACACCCGGATTTTTGGAAAATTTTGTATTGTGTTGTGGTGCTTTCACCTAGTGTTTATGAGATGTTACTTAATTAAACCTATTTCAGTATGTTTAATTCTAAGATTGTCGGTATTTATGAGTTATCGGTTTGCCTAGTATCGCGATAGGTGTCATCACGACATATTGAGTTTTGGATCATGACAGAATAATACAACATAATGAATATATTCAGATCTTTCTAATTTATTTTAGTTTCCATTAGCCTATCTTTAAGTATGTTTACATCAATTCTTCTCGTAATTATTCTCTCCTTTTCCTTGCCAATGATAATTTTGGTCCATCTTATAAACCATGCATTTACAGATAAACTATATGTTTTTCACATTAGACGAATGACTTTAACTTAATAATCTACAAATTCTTTACACTATCATATTAAGTTTTCTTTTTTCCCTGCACTATTGACTTATAACAATATGTTACTTTTCAAAATAAGTCTGATATACTATTAACTTGAAAATAAAGTAACAACCTTCTTTAGTCTAATAATTTGCTTACTAGTGTAAAAATCATTTATTTTGTCGGTGAATAAAATTTAAATCTTTGTTGAATTAACATGAGAAATTTTCATAAAGCACTATCTTTTAGTGGTAATTAGCTATCTATAGATACCATTTGCTATATTACCGCCTGTAGATACGTTTTTAGATGTTTTAAGATGTATTTGATGTATTTAGATTACTGTATACTTGAATACATTAGGAAAAAGAGGCGTGAATCTTGGAAGTCCAGTTAATAAGATGTTGTATTCAGCTGTATTCAAGAGTTGTATCATTGAATACAATGACGTATATTCCTTAAAAAAGGGACCTTTTAACTGATTTAAAACGGAAAGAAAATCAATTTAGCAAAAATAGTCTCCTAATATAACTCAACTAACACAATTATATCACCCATAATCTGTATTTCTCTGTTCATTAAATATTTTCCATCCGAAAGTATCTAAAAACAGAGCAATCTGTGGATTTTCAATTCTCCCTTCTTTCTTTTCATGTTCTTTTGTTATAGTTCGTACAAATCAATTTTCAACCAAGAAAATTTGAGATTGATACAATTGTATACAAAAATACATTCAAATTCATTTTTGCATATGGCAAGTTTAACAGTGTTATTGCATCATTTTGGAAAGTGGAATAGTGAGAGTAACTACGTCGATTATTCGATTGAGGGAATACTGATAAAGGAGTATGCGTCGTATAATGATATGGTTGTGTCAATTTCTAAGCAACTGGACATAGATTTGAGCTCAAAGACCATTAAAATTCAATACAAAGTAGAAGAAAATTGCACGCCAATGAAAATAAACAATAATATTGGTTTTAGGGTGTATGTAGAGTTGAAAAAAAGAGAACAGAGAATTCGGGATGTATCTTTTGTGCATAACAACAATTGACAAAGAAATTGTAGCCGGGGGTAGTTTAATTCAAGGCGACATTGTCCAAATAGAAGAAGCAGTTCAAAGGTATAATTTCGATACAGATGATACCCTTGCCCTTGATGTTGTCAATTCAGGCGAACCAATTGGGGAGTTCGAACTGGACAAGGATTTGATGATTTCAAAAACAAATCAAAGGGATATTATGGTTGGACAAATATATAAGGATAAAACTACATTGAAAGAGGTGATGGAGCATTACGCTATATCAGAAAGGTTTCAATTCCGGGTTGATAGGTCTAATGCAATCAGGTTTGAGTGTTCTTAAGTATTCATTATTTTTTTGTATATTGTATTTCTGGTAGGATTTGTAAAGCATATGTAGGTGTATTTAGTTGTACTTTTGAATTTTTACTTGACCTATATTGTTGTGCATTTTTATTTATTATGTATTAAGAGTACATGTATTGTTGTGGAGCATTACGATAGTACAGAAGAATTGAATGTAAAATCAAACTGTAGGTAGATGTATTTAGTTGTATTTGTGAATGGTTACTTGACCTTCACAGTTGTTCTTGTTTTACTTTTTATGTATTAATAATACATGTATTGTTGTGGATTACAGTGGCTCTAACTGTTTTTTATTAAATGTATTAGTTGTATTTAAATGTATACTTATAAGTATAGGTCTATTCAGATATGTTTAAATGTATAACATTATATATATTTGTGTTGTATATTACTCTATATGTATATATAGATGCAATAATATATTCAAATGTGTCACACCCCTTTTCTACCCCTCCAAAAGATAATGGGTGTTATGAATTGTGGGTTAAAGAGTTTTTTTCAATTAAAGTGACAAATTTGAAATAGGAATTATTTTGTTATTCAGAGTCGCCACTTGGAATTGATTTTTGGGTGTTCCAAGTCACCTTTTCTTTGATCCCTATTCAAAGGAAAGTTTGACTCTTTTATTATTGATCTGCAAAAATAAAGTCTGGGTAAGGAATTCTGTTAACCGGGGAGAAGGTGTAAGGCATTCCCCGAGTCCCATGGTTCTAGCACGGTCGCTTTATTGACTATATTTGACTTATACTATTTTTTGGATAACTTGTGTTTTATTGGCTCTCATCTTTTACCTATGTCCGCTTTATTGCTTGATTAAAATTATGAAGAAAAAAAAAGTTATCTTGAAATAAGCTACGCGTTCTAATACTTATTTTGTTGCATATCACAATTATGCCACGGAGACCATACACATAGCCATGATATTTAATTATTTAAAGCGCACCTAAATAAACTAGCGCACTTGAAGTATTTTCCTAAACTAATTTAAGATTATTGTAAGGCCAAAAGTTATGGAATTGTTTGTGAAAAAAGTGTATGATTTTAGATATTTGAATAAATAAATTATCATATACCAATACCCTACATCCCAACAATTGAAGCCTAAAATTATTAGTGTCCAAATCTTCCAAACTTTTAGCAAGTTTAAATACTATATTTTCATAAACATGATTAAACATATAACATTTAAGGATTGATTTACATTATTATTTATAAAGTTTAAAGATAAATAAATAAAATCACATAAAATAAGATAAAAAAGAGAGGGGGAAGAATAAACTTTTTAATGCAATATTTCCAATTAAATGAGTCTCCAAGAATATGTACAATAACTCAGACGAACGCCGAACAAGCATAAGCAAAGATGATCGTCAAAAATTAGGTGCTCACAGCTGCCCCTCTTTGCTTGGAAACATGAGGAGTTTTCGAGCATAGACAAGGTGAGACATGTAACTAATTTTTGAACATATCTTTAATTAAAAGGGAAGAAATAAGGATAAGAGAAAAGAGAAAGGGTGCAACCGAGTCTTGGTTTTGGACAACCTACATATCTCGGGTTATAGGGGAATCAGGTCGCGTGTAGTTCAAGGAGAACTGTGGAATGATGAGTTGAAAAGTCGAGTGAGGTTCCGTCGAGGCTCTGGTCCGTAAGTCTGTTATTACATCAAAAATAAAAAAGAAACTAAACAAGCATATCAGCTATGAGTTACAAGATTCCTATCTATGAGTCTTCTGAAGCTTGATCTTGAGTCTTGGATGGTTCTTCCTACAGAATCTGATCTGAATCTTGATGCTCGTTAGCTGCAACCGCTGGTTCATTCTTCTTCAACTTTTCAGATCAAAACGGAACATGCAGAGTTTGTGACTTCAACTATGTCTTGAGCAATCCACATTTTTCCTTCGCTTCTGCACTTTGGATTCACTTCTTTTCCTTTTTCTTTATTCTGGATTGAGACTCATTCTTTAGGCATCTCGAACCCTTTGCCTCGAGGTAAAACCTGCTCAGACACCAAAGCAAACAAACGAACGAACGAAATTTTTCTGCCCCAGTTTTCACTAGGAAAATTTCGTGAGTTATTGTAACAAAATTCTAAACACTTCTTTATTGAAAGCAACAAAATCAGGATTGTGTATCCTTGAGAAAAAGGGATTGGGGAGTGGGCCTTATATCTATACTAAAAGTGTACTAGGGAGTGGAGACCCTATGTTGAAAAGCTCAGCTAGGGATTAGCGTACCCTATACTGGTAAAGGAAATGTAACCCGGGGTTGGTGCCATGTATTACTGAAAAGGAAATGTAACCAGGGGTTGGCACCCTGTATTACAGAAAAGGAAATGTAACCAGGGGTTGGCACCTTGTATTACTGAAAAGGAAATGTAACCAAGGGTTGGTGTCATGTATTATTAAAAAGGAAATGTAACCAAGGGTTGGCACCCTGTATTACTGACCAAAAAAAAAATGTTGAATACCCCTGGGTGATAAAGTTCTACCTGGGTTAAACTAACAAAAGCAAATCTGGGCGAAGAGTACTTCTACCCGAAAACTATGAGCTGGATCTCCCTAGGCAAAAGGTTCTACATGGGTTAAGCTAATGTAAAACAACCTGAGTGAAGAGTACTTCTACCTGGAACTATGAGCTGAATCCCTCTAGGCGAAAAAGGTTCTACCTGGGTTAAGCTACATAAAAATAACCTGAACTATGAGCTGGATCCCCTAGGAGAAAAGGTTCTACCTAGGTTAAGCTAATGTAAAACAACATGAGCGAAGAGTACTTCTACCCGGAACTATAAGCTAGATCCCCCTAGGCAAAAAGGTTCTACCTGGGTTAAGCTAATGTAAAAACAACCTGAGCGAAGAGTACTCTAACCGGAACTATAAGCTGGATCGCCCTAGGCGAAAAGGTTCTACCTGGGTTAAGCTAATGTAAAAACAACCTGAGCGAAGAGTACTTCTACCCGGAAATATGAGCTGGATCCCCCTAGGCGAAAAGGTTCTACCTAGGTTAAGCTACGTAAAAATAACCTGAGCGAAGAGTACTTCTACCCGGAACTATGAGCTGGATCCCCCTAGGCGAAAAGGTTCTACCTGGGTTAAGCTAAATAAAAATAGGAGGTGGGAACAATAGTGACGTATGCCAAAAGTAAAATAAAAATGGAGACTTTAAGGAACTTATGTTTGGTGACATTCGTTCTTTTAGAATCACCATTCTGCATGCTTTGTTCCTGCTTCAAACAAAGAAAAATTTATGAGTTTTCAAAGTGGCGGTTGGTTTGTGGCCTTGATGCCCTAAGTAGCTTGGTTCACGGCCGCTGCTGTCGAAGAACCTATTCTATCAGCGTGGTACCGAGATGTCCATGGTACCGCTACCCTTGTCTATAAGGCAAGGCTATTTTTTCTTTAAAATCAAGCTCAGTTGTCTTGCACCCAGTATCAGTTTGTGTCTGTAGTGCTTATCAACTTTTCTTATGAAGTAGGTTTTGCTTAGGTAACCTTTTTAGTTTCTTTGAGACACTTTGTACGCCTTATCAAATGAGATCACAGATGGATTTGTGCCTTCGTCAATGCCATATATGCCCCAAATTGTGCTTGGCATTACAGGGAAACTGTATCCAGTTTTGCAGCCCTTTCTTTGCTTTGATTTTGATGCAGGATTAGACCGAAAGGGACTCAAAGAAAAAATTATGGGTAAAAATAGAATAATAATTGGAAGCGAAAAAGAACTGTGCTTAAACAAAAGGTGTCCCTTTCGGGGAAAGGAATATGGAGACTTATCTGGAGGTATGTGCCGACTTCAATGAATGATGACATGCATTTTGGACTGGACGCCTGATCTGTCTAAGCTGTCTAATTCTCAAAATCTGCCGCAAATGCTCATCTTGAATTTGTCTTGGTTGTGCTCATGCCGGAGAATCGAAGACCCTTATTCGGCTAGTAGCGCCCTTTGCAGGTTTTTGATAACTAACCTCTCTCATTTCTCTACTAACTGTTGCCTTATGGTGCCCATCTGGGCTTTCACCAATAAGACTCTCTCATCTCTTTGTTCATTGTTGCCTTATAGTGCCCGTACGGGTTTTCACTGATAAGACTCTCTCTTTTTTTTGACTAAGATACTACATGAGGGAGGTTACCCAACGCCCTTGGCATGTGAACTTCAAACATTCTCAAACACATCGATCAGAAGCTCTTGAAAGGTAAAAAGGCGAAATGAACCTTGAAATGAATTACAACTTTTGGAAACCGTTTTTTACAGAAAAACCGTGAAATAAAACAAACTTCTGCCCCAGTTTTGGAGTACTAGGAATATGCGTTTTTTGTTCTGATGGGACCGAACCCAGGGTACGGCTGCCTATGTATCCTTTCAGAATCAGGTCTCACGTAGTTCAATGCAAGGATTTTTTTTTTGGCTTTTTTGCTTCTTTTTTTTTCAAGTACACAGGTAGACAAATACAGATCAGAAGGCTTAACAAAAGGGTTACACCTATTTGGAGTAGCGAGCAAATGATAGCCTTTGTCAATTCAATCTGAGAAAATCAATGCGTGAAATTCTACAGTGGGTATATATCAGACATAATATCTTTTGACTGCATCTGCGTTAATAGTCATGTCTGGTACCCGTCCTTCTTCATCTACCAAGTGCAGGGCCCCTTTTGGTAACACTTTCTTGATGATGTAGGGTCCTTGCCAGTTCGGGGCGAACTTTCCTTTTGCTTCCACTTGTTGCGGAAGGATGCGTTTCAACACCAGCTAGCCTACCTCAAACTTCCTTGGGCGCACTTTCTTATTGTAAGCGCGTGCCATTCTTTGCTGGTACAACTGGCCAAAACACACTGTTTCTAGCCGTTTTTCATCGATCAACATCAGTTGTTCTAATCGGGTCTTGACCCACTCAGTGTCTTCAATCTCTGATTCCATAATAATTCGGAGAGAGGGAATTTCGACTTCAGCGGGTATTACAGCTTCAGTTCCATATACAAGCAAATACGGAGTTGCACCAACAGATGTGCGAACAGTTGTGCGGTATCCCAAAAGAGCAAAAGGCATCTTTTCATGCCATTGCCTGGAACCTTGGATCATCTTCCGAAGAATCTTCTTGATGTTCTTGTTTGCCGCTTCAACAGCTCCATTGGCTTTTGGCCGGTAAGGGGTAGAATGGTGATGCATGATTTTAAATTGTTCGCATACCTCCTTCATGAAATGACTATTTAGATTGGCTGCATTGTCAGTGATAATGATCTTTGGGATACCAAAGCGACAGATGATGTTGGAGTGAACGAAATCTACCACTGCTTTCTTGGTGACTGCTTTGAAAGTGACGGCCTTCACCCACTTGGTGAAGTAATCAATTGTAACCAAAATGAATCTATGCCCATTTGAAGCCTTTGGCTCGATCGGCCCAATGACATCCATTCCCCAAGCAACGAACGGCCAATGAGAGGACATGGGATGTAACTCCGAAGGAGGCGAGTGAATCAGATCACCATGAATCTGGCACTGGTGACACTTGCGAACAAATCTGAAGCAATCTCGCTCCATAGTAAGCCAATAATACCCTGCCCGCAGAATCTTCTTTGCCAAAACATATCCATTCATGTGAGGTCTGCATACCCCTAAATTCACTTCACTCTGATCCGCTCTGCTTCTGTAGCACCTATGCATCTCAACAAGTTTAAATCTGGGGTCCTCTTGTACAGAATTTCCCCATTCAGGAAGAAACCATTGGCGAGCCGCCTTATAGTTCTTTTTTGATCTCCTTTGGCATGCTCTGGATATTCTCTTGTTTTCAGGAATCGTTTGATGTCATGATATCATCGTTCACCATCTGGTTCCGTCTTGATTGTATTGCAGTAACCGTGTTGATTCCGAACTTGGATTTCTAGTGGGTCAACATGAGTGTTGCTTGGATAAAGGAGCATCGAGGCTAAAGTGGCCAAGGCATCGGCTGGCTCGTTGTGAAACCTGGGAATGTACCTGAACTCGATGGATCTGAATCTTTTGCTCAAGTCTTGAACACATTGTCTGTACGGAATAAGCTTGATGTCTCGAGTCTCCCATTCACCTTGGGCTTGCCGGATAATCAAGTCAGAATCTTCCATAACCAATAGTTCATGCACATCCAGATTGATGGCCATTTTCAAACCCATGATACAAGCTTTGTATTCTGCCGTATTATTGGTACAGAAGAACCGAAGTCGGGTGTTGCAGGGTAATGATATCCAATAGGTGAGATGAGGATTGCCCCGATCCCAACTCATTTGATGTTGACAGCCCCATCAAAATACATTTTCCATACAGGGTGATCGTTTGAAACTACTTCCTCTATTGAGTTGACCTCTTCGTCTGGGAAGTATGTGCTAAGTGGCTTGTACTCATCATCAACTGGATTCTCTGCCAAATGATCTGCCAAAGCCTGTGCTTTCATCGCGATGCGAGTGACATAGACGATGTCGAACTCTGTGAGCAGGATTTGCCATTTTGCGAGCCTGCCAGTGGGCATTGGCTTTTGGAAGATGTACTTCAAAGGATCCATTCTGGATATGAGGTAAGTAGTGTAGGCCAAAATATAATGTCTCAGCTTCTGAGTAACCCAAGTCAGGGCACAACATGTCCTTTCTAAAAGGGTGTACTTAACCTCATAATTGGTGAACTTCTTGCTCAAATAGTAGATTGCATGTTCCTTTTTGCCTGTTGCATCATGTTGCCCCAGAACATATCCAAAGGAATTATCCATCACTGATAGATATAAAAACAAAGGCCTACCAGGTTCAGGTGGGACCAGTACATGGGGTTTTGACAGATAATCTTTGATCCTGTCACAGGCTTTTTGGTAATCGCCCGTCCACTTGATAGCGGCATCCTTTTTTAGCAACTTAAAGATGGGATCGCATGTTTTTGTGAGCTGAGAAATGAACCTACTGATGTAGTTCAACCTCCCGAGTAAACTCATGACTTCCTTTTTGTTCTTTGGAGGTGGCAAACCTCGAATGGATTTTATCTTAGATGGATCCAGTTCAATGCCCTTTCGGCTGACTATAAAATCGAGGAGTTTCCCAGATGGAACACCAAATGCACACTTGGCTGGATTAAGCTTAAGGTCATACCTTCGAAGCCGTTCGAAAAACTTTTTCAAATCGCACACGTGATCAGCCTGTGTCTTTGATTTTATGATGACATCATCGACATATACTTCAATCTCTTTATGCATCATGTCGTAAATAATGGTGGTCATGGCCCTCATGTAAGTTGCCCCTGCATTCTTTAAATCGAATGGCATGACCATGTAACAATAAGTACCCCATGGAGTGGTGAAAGCGGTTTTTTCTGCATCATCTTCATCCATTAGAATTTGGTGGTACCCAGCATAGCAATCCACGAATGATTGTATCTCATGCTTTGCGCAATTATCTACAAGAATGTGGATATTTGGCAAAGGAAAATTATCCTTTGGACTTGCTTTGTTCAGGTCCCTGTAGTCAACACAGACTCTAGTCTTTCCATCCTTCTTTGGCACAGTCACAACATTCTCCACCCAGGTGGTGTATCGGACAGCTCTGATCACATTGGCGTTTAGTTGCTTCATTATTTCCTCTTTGATTTTGGCACTCACATCTGTTTTAAATTTTCATTGCTTTTGTTGGACTGGTGGAAAATCAGGATATGTAGGAAGCTCATGAACCACTAGATCGACACTTAAACCCGGCATATCATCGTAAGACCAAGCAACCACATCTTTGTATTCAAATAAAAGTTGAATCAAGGCATCTTTGGTTTTCTGTTTGGTGTGAATGCTTATCTTCATTTCTCTAATTTCTTCAATACTTCCGATATTAATTGGCTCAGTTTCATTGAGGTTTGGCTTAGGCTTGTTTTCAAATTGTTCCAACTCTCTTTTTATTTCCTCAACAACCTCATCTTTATCATATTCCACCTCTTGATGCATTATTTCGATATTAGACAGCTTTTTAAGATATGGGCGTGAATTCCTCATGCATGTCATGTTATTAAAACCGGCATTAACAAAACTGAAATGGAAATAAAATGACAGGAATTAGGAAAAGGGAAAGATACAAAACTTAATATGAAACTGAACTGCATTTCATTGAATTCGAAAGGATAGAAGGGTTAACATTAAAATAAAACAATCACACTGAGATGTTTGGATTACAACCCTGAAAGTAACCCAAAAATACAAAAAAGAAGCTGCAAAAGCAAACTACCAAGACTCCTTCCTTGTGGGGAGAGGTGTTACTTCCCAGTTGGTGAGCATGGTGTCTGGGTCAATTAGTTGCATATCGGCACGACTAGTGCCTTCACCGGCCTGGATCATATTCACTTCAGAAAACATCTAGCTGAGGCCATGGCAAATTTCATCAATGTTTGCATGCGCCGAGGAATTTTGAACCTCTTGGAGTCGTGGCTTGACAAAAGTGTAGAAAATGTGAGGGAGAGGTTGTTGCAAGACTCATCCATGCTTTTGTGGTACTTTGCTTTGTTTTTGTCTGCTTGTGTTGGCCTGAAGCCTAAACCAAAAGTACCTCGGTTACCTAACGGAGAAATAGGCTCTGAAATTCCTTGCAATGATGCCCCCAAGCCTTTCCCTGGCTCATAACCTCGTCTCATCATAACCGCAACCACCATTATAGATGTGGTGGAAAGACGAGGATGCAGAATGGGCTTTCCTTCCTCAACATGGTCCACAGAAACCACTTCGAAAGCTTGATAGACAATGGACTCATACCCTTCCTTGGCCTCAATGCACGGGATTAACGGGTCTTTATAAATGGATGACTCGTCTTCTCCGTGAACAATAATCTCTTGCCTATTGTGTTCGAACTTGACCATCTGATGCAATGTGGATGGCACAGCTCGAGCCATATGGATCCATGGCTTTCCAAGAAGAAAGTTATAAGAAGTGTCCATGTCCACTACTTGGAAGACAATTTCAAAGTCAACCGGACCAATCGTGATAGTAAGGTTGATCTCCCCAATGGTATCTCTCGCTGAACCGTCAAAAGCCCGGATACGAACATTGCTGGGTCGGATTCTGTCTGTGTTGATCTTCATGCCTTGCAAAGTTGAGAGAGCATATATCTACACTCGAGCCTCCATCGACCATGACTCGCTTTACATAATGCCCCTCACATTTGACAACCAGGTGCAAAGCCCTATTATGCCCGGCTCCTTCCTCGGAAAGTTCATCATTAATAAAGGAGATTATGTTTACCTCAAAAAATCTATTGGCCATCTTCTCCAACTCATGCACTCTGGTCTCCTCTGAGACATGTGCCTCGTTTAAGGACTTGATTAGTACACGAGCATGCTCTTTTGAGTGCAGGAGCAGAGATAATAGAGAAATTTGGGCAGGAGTCTTTCTTAGCTGTTCAATGATTGAGTAGTCATGAACTTTCATCTTTTTCAAAAACTCTTCTGCCTCTTCTTCCGTGACAGATTTCTTTATTGGCAATTGTCCCTCTCTGATTTGCTTGGCCTTCCTCAACTCCTCTGGAGAGTAACACCTCCCTTATCGAGTCAAACCTCCAGTTTCCCCCACTTCTTTTATGATTTCCTTGCCTTTGTATGTCATCACAGTTTTGTTGTAGTTCCAAGGAATGGTTTTTGTATTTGTCACAGGGTGTTGCATGGCAGGTCTGATAATGATCGGCTCTGTTATACCATTTGTACTGCCCTATTTCTGCCTTGTGATGGTGTGGCCTCCAAGGACATACAACCTTGGGCTTGGAACATTAGAGCAAACTTCTACTCTCGTGACCTTGGGAACAAATAAAGTTACATTTTCTGAACTCGGGACGCCTTTCACAAACAATGGCACATCTTGGATCGGACTTACATCCCATTTGGTTCCTTCTTGAATTGTTCCCACGGTCATCTCTGCCCGATTAAACGGCCTGTATTCCAGATCTCGTCCAATCATTCCTATAAAATGAACATCGTTGTGTGCTGGCAATGGGTTGTTTGTAACATTGGGAGGTTCTTCACCATTTGTTACCACAATCAACTTTTCAGTGATGAGTCTTTCTATAGCTCTTTTTAGAGTCCAACATTCATCCGTGTTATGCCTGGGGGCACCTAAATGATATTCACATCTAGCATTTGCTTGAAATCCATGTGAATCGGGATGCATATGGTGGGGAGCGATGGGTCCAATCACGCCCATCTGTTTCAGCTTCCGGAAAATACTAGAGTATGGTTCAGCCAATGGGGTGAATTTTTCCACCGGCCTCTGCTCTCGACTGTAATCCTGCCTGGGACGAGCATTGTAGGGTGCCTAAAAATTTTGTTGCTGAGATCGGGGGACTTAGAGCTGGTGCATGTACCTGTTGATTGGGAGGCCGAGCATATGATTGAGCATTGAACACTGTATATTGCGGTGGGCCTACAGAGTATTGAGGAATCGGCGGGGGATAATAATGTTGAGGGTAGCTAGATTGCCCCTGCTGAACTTGCACATAATGGTGTGATGCCCCTCTTTGAGACTCCCTAGATCCCGAAGCCATCATGGACCCTTCATCTCTCTTCTTTCTATTTGCCAAACCTCCCGACCCAGTTTGGATAGCTTGGGTGGTGGCTTTGATAGCAGCTTGACTTACAATTCTACCGGTCTTGAGGCCATTTTCGACCATCTCCCCTATTTTGATTGCTTATGCAAAAGGTCTACCCATCACGGACATCATGTTCTGAAAGTAATCAGGCTCTTGAGCTTCCAGAAAAATAGTGATCAACTCGTGGTTATCTATGGGTGGCTTAACTCTAGCCGCTTGCTCCCTCCACTTGATGGCATATTCCCTAAAACTTTCGGTCGGCTTTTTCTTCATATTGGACAAAGAATTACGATCTGACGCAATATAAATGTTGTATTGGAATTGCTTGACTAAGGCCTGGGCCATGTCGTCCCAGACATGCCAGTGAGAGATGTCCAGGTCAATGAACCACTCAGAGGCTAACCCTATAAGACTTTCTCCAAAATATGCCATCAACAATTCTTCTCTTCCGCTTGCACCCCTCACCTGGTTGCAGTGCCTTTTCAAGTGGGCGATAGGGTCGCCGTGTCCATCATACTTCTCGAATTTTGGGGTCTTGAAACCTGGTGGCAAATGGATGTGAGGGAACATACACAGATCATTGAATGAGACACTTTTGTGACCACCTATTCCCTGTATGTTCTTTATGTTTTGTTCAAGACTTTTCACTTTCCTGGACATCTCATCCGGCTCACTTGTCTTTGCAGGCTTTTCATTTTCCGCTGGTGACTCGTACTGAGGAGTCTAATTGTAGGAAGTTGAGGCCCTGAAAGTCATATTTGGGGAGTAGTATTGGCCATCATAAACCTGAGGTAGTGGCTCGTTGTTGGGTCTCGACACAGGTGGTGGCGGTGGTATTGTATATACCGGTGCGCCAGACACAACTAAAGGGGTGTTCCTAAACGGTGCGACAGGAGGTCGCATATTAAAAGTACCGGGGGCAGCATGGAGGTTGTAGTTTGGCACATACCCTGGTGGTAGAATGGGATCGCTCGTTGCATGGAGCGGTGTCTGAGTAGCCTAGGGTATGGTGGATATTCCCTCTGAAGGACCCTGGGGTGGAGGTCGACCGGAAACCCAAGCTTGATATACATCTGACAGTTGTTGTCTCAATTTTCTTATTTCTTCCGACTCTTGCTCAACTGACTGACCCTGCGGATTGTCACTGACCAACTCGATTTCATCGTTGTTATCCATTACTACTGATCCCTTAGATCTTGTGAATTAATGATGTATTGCCAGACTCACCACAAACCAACCACCTTAAACTTACTCTTTATAAGGGACAACAAACGTGTTAGGGTTAGACATTTTATACATATGAATTACACATAACATTCCATGCTCCTAACATCATCACCGTTTCTAAAATACATTTTGGAAGGCTTCATGTTTCATTCCAGCTTATCAAGTTGCTTCTTATTAGCACCTTCCCCACTTTTTTAATCAAGTTACACTCCCCCCATTTTGATCCCAGCTTAGATTCATTGAAAAATATTTTGATCGAACCTTTTGTGGGTTACCTACATATCATGTCGTCGCATGAATCATATCATTACATAGTTCAGGGACATGACCTTTTTTTTTTACAAAACAAACATCTTTTGGGTTCATTTTCGAATTTTTCTAAACAAAATCTTTTTCATATATATATATATATATATATATATATATATATTATCTTTTATACAAGACTCAAGAAGAAGCAATTGCATAAAGATAAACAAGACCAGACTTGACTCAAACAGACTTTTTAAGATAAAAGGCAAAACAACGAGACTCAAAACACCAAAAGACTCTTACAGGATCAAGAATAACAAAGGACTGATAACTAAAAAAGGACTTTGATCTTTGCAGTAGAAATCCACCAGCATTGTTGTAATCAAGGTGCTTTTTCTTGTGGCTGACCCCCAACATTGCGGTATATTCTTTCCAGGTCTGCAGATATATGACGAGCAACGTTCAATGATACTTTTGCAAATCGCTCAGGCGTTATTCCCTGACAACTCCTGCACGCTCTTGAGGTATATGTGTCTACCTCGAGGATCTTTCCCTTAATGTATTAATGAGCCACATGTAACTCTTGATTTTGCTGACCACGGGTCTCAGCTAGATCCAGCGCATCCTGCTCGCGGTTCAAGGCCATATCTTTCTGGCGCCGAACTTCTAGCAACTCTACTTCTAACTGATTGATCACCTTTTGGTAGTCGTTGCCTTTCTATTTCAAACTCCGCGATCTGGCTCTCCTTGCTTGACTCAACTTCCCCTATCTGATCCCTCAGACCTTGGATTAATGGAGCAAAACCTCTACGCTCTTGATCACGGACTACCCTGAACTGGGCTTCTTTCTCTTCTTGTTGCTGAGTTGTTGTGACTATGTTCTTCTTTCGAATTTGGGCTTTGAGTGCTCGTTTCTCTCGTGACCATTGAGCCTTTTCCCACTCAAAATCAACTTGTTGTATGTCCATGGCTGTCTCCAGAATGCCCTTATCTTCTTGTAAAGTGTCAATACGAGATTGGAACTCTTGTGCCGCTTCCCTTCTGGTTTCTCTAACTCTGACCTCGATCTCCTTCTCCCAATCAATTGCGTGCTGTATGGATCTTTCTGTCCTTTGCTCGGGGATAGCCTGGTTGTGAAACCACTCAAGGTATGTGAGGCTTACCTCCCCACGTTCACGATCAGCTACCATCTCGTCTAAATCAGAAAATCGACCACCAAACCAAACCTTTTGTGCATATGACTCCCTTGGAGGTTCCTCTCCCTTGAATTCCCACACGAACGGGCGCATGTCCTCAATCGAGGGCCTCTTTTGCTCTCTCCCTAACTGGCGCATGACACGTAGAGGCGCATAGGGTTGGAAACCTCTAAAACCCATGAGTATGAATAACGGTAGATACGTCGACATATGCATGACCCTAGCAGAAGGGAACCAATAATAGTTCCAAGTGATTCTATCAACATTCAATGAACCAAGTAATTTCTGCCATGCCCTCACCCCCTCTGGAAGATTACAACTTGCGACCCTGTCTGGGTGGCATCCAATGTAATTCAACCAGTTTTCATTGAAATTTATTACTATTGGATGATGATAAAGGTGCTCTATGAACCACATCTGCAACAGAATGTTGCATCCCTCGAAGTAATGTTCACCCTCTTGGCAGCGGGTCAAAGCTCGAAAAATATCTCCCAAAATCATGAGAAGAATGGTATGATCCTCGCTACTTTGCAAATATGAGACCACCGCAACCAATCGAATTCTGATGCGCCTACCACGCTCTGGAAAGACCATGATCCCTAGAAATGATATCATGAACGTGAAGATTCTCAACTCCCTCCAAGCATCGTAACTCAACTAGTTGACGAATTCTATGCCTGAGAAATTTTCGAAACCTTTCTCGTCCCCAAACCTGTCATAGAGATATTCCAACGGAACCCAACCTTCGTTTAAGCAAACCATTGGAATTCGACGGAGGCATAATTTTTTTAAAAAGTTGTTCATACCAACATTTCTCGGAGCAGCAGGCTTTTTCCCACGAAGGTCTCTCCCCAATCCGGTGAGCCCACCTAATTCTTCCAATGCGGGCGTCATTTCACAATCTTTGAACCTGAAGACATTGTTCGCGGGGTCCCAATAACCCACTAGAGCCTCAATTAAACCTCTGTTAGGCTTAATTCCCATGATGTTTGTGAGGAACTTGAGGTGCTTAAATACTTGATTTTGTTCTCATGTAGCAAAACTAGCCCACTAATTACAGAGACTACTCGGAGTCTTATCTCTGATCAAGAACATAGGAGGTGTCTCGTCCCTTACCCTTTTCTGACTGCTTCTTTGTGGAGAACTCATGGTGATCCTAAGAGTAAAATAAAAAGGGTTAGGACTTACCTAAATTATATGCAAATTATGATCATTATTATTTTATTTTTATTTCTTTTGGCCAATTTAGGACTCGATCTATTTATTTTTTTAATTACAATATATATTTTGAAATTACCGGACACAAAAGTTGAGATGATAAAAGCAGAAAAATGGCTATTATTACAAAATGGCCCTTTAATACTTCCATAGAAGGCATAAAGGATGTCTCGGCAAAAAACAGCCAAACACAGGAACAAAATGATAAAAATAAAAGATAAAACTATTTTTACGAAAATAACCCTTTGCTACTCCTATAGGGGTTAAAATCCTGTCTCAGCAAATATAACCAGACAAAGCTAGATAAAAATGGCTACTTTTTGCAAAACAGTCTTTCGGTACTTCTCAAAAGGTTTAAAGTTGCTTCGACAAAAATGGTCAGTCATAAAGGCAAATGGTAAAAGGTGAAAAAATATGGATAATGTAACTACTTTTACAAAAATGACCCTTCAGCACTTCCTAGGAAGATTTTAAGGCTGTCTTGGCAAAACAGCTGGAGCATGAGGGCAAGATAGTAAAAGGTGACAAAAATAGGTTTTTTTTTTTGAAACATGTGGGTTGAACCCGATGGAGGTTGACTATGTATCTCACATCCGGTGAAAATCAAACCCGCATAGTTCGGTGAAATTGGGTACTTTTCTCTTTTGATTTTTATTGAAAATTAATCTTTACACCTCGCGCCAAACTACTAAATTTTTTTTTTAAAAAAAAAGGTTATTTGAGCTAAACTATGAGAAAGACTCCTTTTTTTCTTTTTTCTTTTTTTTAATGATTCCGCTGCGCCAATTTTCTAAAGCCGGTCGACAATGCAAGTAAGCCTTCCAAATGATGTATCAAGTAGCACATACGTGAACATGATGGTCTCAAATAGAATACATGTCTTATACGGACCCGGCCCCTGTGCCGAGTTTCGCTAAGTCAAATGCATGTGATGCACATAGAGCAAACCTACTAGGAAAATCTTGTATGAGGTTTGTTCTTCTAGGTTTAAATCCTGGTGGAGAAGGTATCTAGACTGGCTTACTCGAGCGGACAACTCGAGCCGAGGAGGGTCAGTGTACCGGTAGCATTGCTTTCCGGCTTAACTGGTGGTGCTCCCCGCCTAAAACATATGAGACTAAAATCCTTCACCGGGTGATAAGCACCTCGGCTATCTCAAAGAAAGCGGGCTATGTCAAGCAAATGCCCAATTTTTAATTTCAAGAAGACTCAGAGGGGGTGCGTGAGAAGCCAGTTTATATGTACAGTTCAACAATATCGAAGCAATAAAAAGCGAACAGGCAGCACATTAGGCACAGATAAATCACAATATATACAAAATTAATAAAGCCAAATAAAAAGTCAACATGTATAAGCTCGAATTCTTAAAAGGTCTCCAGCAGAGTCGCCAAAGCTGTCACACCCCTTTTCTACCCCTACAAAAGATAATGGGTGTTATGGATTGTGGGTTAAAGAGTTTTTTCCAATTAAAGTGACAAATTTGAAATAGGAATTATTTTGTAATTCAGAGTCGCCACTTGGAATTAATTTTTGGGTGTTCCAAGTCACCTTTTATTTTATCCCTATTCAAAGGATAGTTTGACTCTTTTATTATTGATCTGCGAAAATAATGTCCGGGTAAGGAATTCTGTTAACCGAGGAAAAGGTATAAGGCATTCTCCGAGTCCCGTGGTTCTAGCACGGTCGCTTTATTGACTATATTTGGCTTATACTATTTTTTGGATAACTTGTGTTTTATTGGTTCTCATCTTTTACCTATGTCCGTTTTACTTCTTGATTAAAATTATGGAAAAAAAAAAGTTATCTTGAAATACGTTACGCGTTTTAATACTTATTTTGTTACATATCACAATTATGTCACGGAGACCATACACATAGCCATGATATTTAATTATTTAAAGCGCACCTAAATAAACTAGCGCACTTGAAGTATTTTCCTAAACTAATTTAAGATTATTGTAAGGCCAAAAGTTATGGAATTGTTTGTGGAAAAAGTGTATGATTTTAGATATTTGAATAAATAAATTATCATATACTAATACCCTACATCCCAACAATTGAAGCCTAAACTTATTAGTGTCCAAATCTTCCAAACTTTTAGCAAGTTTAAATACTATATTTTCAGAAACATGATTAAACATATAACATTTAAGGATTGATTTACATTATTATTTATAAAGTTTAAAGATAAATAAATAAAATCACATAAAATAAGATAAAAAAAAGAGAGGGAAGAATAAACCTTTTAATGCAAGATTTCCAATTATATGAGTCTCCAAGAATATGTACAATAACTCAGACGAACGCCGAACAAGCATAAGCAAATATTATCATCAAAGTCGGTGAACAGAGCTCCAACGGAATCCTCGACCTCGACTGTTAACACTACTCTTTGGTGTTTAAAAGGGGATGTTTTGAAGTATTTTTTGTTGGGTTTTGGGGTGTTGAATTGCTGGAAATTTTCGAAAGAAAGAGGAATAAAGAATAACACGAGTAAAAATTGTCGTAGCGTAGAAGAAGAAAAATATTTTGTTTCTCTCAATTCTCCCCTCTCTTTTCTCTCTTTTCTCCTCTTCTTCTCAGATTTTCTCTTCTATTTATAGGCAAATTTTCGAAATTTTTCAGATTTTGTTTTATTTTTTAAAAAATATTTTATTAGTTTTTAATTAAAAGAAATCCCACCTACAATTTGTTTTTCTCTTTTATAAAAAGAAATCCCACCTTTATTTACTTTTATTTTTTAAATTCCAACTTTAATTACTTTTATCTTATTTAAATTCTCACTTTTTTTTTACTTTTAAAAGAGGATTCCACTCATTTTACTTTTCTTAAAAAAACAATCCACTTTCTTTTGATTTTCTTATAAAAATTCTACTTTATTTTACTTTAATTTTTTTAAAATTTTCAGCTACCTTTATATTTATTTTTTAATTACAACTTTCTTTACTTTTTATTTTTTTGAAATTTTAACAAAACTTTACTTTTAATTTTCCACTTTCTTTTAATTTTTAAAAGAGAATTCCACCCACTTTTACTTTTATTTTTTTTATTCCATACTTCCCTTTTTCTTATTTTTATATCTCACCCGAAAATTTAAAAAAAAATATTTTTCGGATTTTTTTTATTATTTTAAAAATAAAAATAAAAAATAAAATAATAGTAATAGTAATAATTCACCTTTTAAAATTTTGTATTTTTACCTTATAATAAAAGGTGTAACAAAACTAAAAATTGTAGGTTAAAACCCCTAAAATATTTATATAGAAGAAGTGACAAAAAATTAAATATTGTCAAAAATTAGGTACTCACAAAATGTATATGAATGTATTTTTTGTAAGTATTTATACTGATCATATGTGTAATGATAACTTCTTTGCAGCTATGCATTATTATGTATGTCTGAAGATTGTGAATGGAGGTTTAAGGCTTCTAGCATTAACAAATCACAATTATTGAAAGTGAGAGAGTTCAATGATAAGCATACATGTTCGTTGAAGGATAAGGTGTATGAGCAACGTCAGGCAAGTAGCAGCCTTATAGGTGGTATGATTAGGCCCAAGCTTACAAATCATAAGAGAAAATACACCCCAAAGGATATAATTGATGTGAAAACAGATTTAGGTGTGGATGTTAGTTACATGTTGGCATGGCGGGCTAAAGAAAAGGCAATAAATTTTTTGAGGGGTGAACCGGCTGATTCATACAATAAATTACCAGGATACTTGTATACAATGGATATGACATATCCTGGTTCGCACATTAGAATGGTAAAAAAAACCCATAAAATGAGTTCAAGTATGTGTATATATCTTTGTATGTCTTTATAAAGGGATTCGATCAATGTAGACCCATTGTGGTTGTGGATGAAAGCCACTTAAAATCGTATTACACTGGGACTTTCGTCTCGGCCAGCACTTTGGATGGTGCAGGTGAGTATGCTGGTTATAATAAAATATTATAATATTACTGCATATTAAATATTGAAATACATATTTATAATATGTATTCAATTTTATTTACATGTCATATACTTCCACTAGCATATGTGTTATTGATTCAGAGAACGATGCTGCTTGGACGTGGTTCTTTGAGCAATTCAAGGAAGCATATGGTGTGTGAATCATTTCAGATAGGAACGAAAGTATCATCAAGTCTGTATTAAGAGTGTATCCAACTATACCACACTTTGCTTGTATATGGCATCTTTGGAACAACGTATATAAGAAATTCAAAAGGAGTCATTCAAAGTTGAGCGAGATATACTTCTCGATGGCAAAAACGTACACACATGTTGAGTTTGACAGTCTAATGGAGAAGGTGGAGAAGGTAGATATTAGGGTGAAGGAATACTTGGAGTTAGCTTTATACGAAAAGTGGGTTAGGTTGTATGCACCTGTCAACAGGGGATAGACAATGACGTCAAATATTGCTGAGTCAATCAATACCGCACTTGTGTCAGCAAGGGAATTGCCAATATACGACCTCCTCGAAGAAGTTAGGAAAATATTTGGACGTTGCACTACAAGAAAATTGGGAATTGCATGGAGATTTTCTTAGGGATTATTCAGAAAAATTCACAGGTAATTCAGTTTCCTATGAATTTTTCTACGAAAAAAATTTCGATGAAAAAACCTTCGTAGGTAATTATTACCTGCGGATTTTAAAATCCCCATGTAACTTACCTGAGAATTTTGAATCCGCATGTAAATTACCTACAGATTTTGTCGCAAGAAAAACTAAATATCCGCAAGAAACTTTTGGTAAAAATTCATGATAAAAAGGAATTTCCTTTCGTTGGCTACTATTATTTATATTTATGTAGCGAAGGTATTACACGATTAATTTTGTTGTTCTGTTCTTAATTTACTTTTTTGTTGCCTTCTAAACATCTGATCTGAACTATTATTAGCTTCCGGATATATGTGTGTTTCCAAACTTCTGGAAAACCGAATGCTTCTTGATATACCCTGTACAACGAATTTCGTTGACTGCATTTGCCCCTTCGAAGCCGGTCACTAATTAAAAATGCTCATATCTTATTGTCTCTATCCGGTGTGGGAGAGACCTAAGCCATTTCTTTCACAATTTTTCAATTCACTAAATTAAGATGAAACTTATATATATTTTTTTCTTTTTTTTTTAAGAAAGATATCGTGAGCATGAATTCCAAAATTCACAAAACAAAATTTTTATTCAAGTATAACCAGGTAGTGAATTATGATTGTTTCTTTAAAAATTTATTGACTGCTTAAAACTGTATTTTTTTCTTTCAAGAAAAAGAACAAGAATACAATTTTGAAAATTAGAAGTCTTAAATAAGAACAAAAACTGATAATGAAACATTTATATACCTTGAATAAAATCTTTATGTAATAATTTTTCTAAACAAGAATTAAACACATTTTACATAATTAAGCAAATGATAAAAAATATTTTGCCAATTATAACGCGAACAAAAGATTTAGCTACTTCAATAATATTATAACTCCATACAATGATAACTGTAGCTAAATATTTTTTCTACTAAAAAGTTATACTTAAAATTATTCAACAACGCCAAATTAAATATATTTTCTAATGATATTAGCTCAACAATAGTTGTATTTAGGATAATTAATTTGTTATTCAATTAGTAACTTGTGTCATTCTTTTGTAATAGTCAATCCAAAAAAAAAAAAAATACATCTATGATCCTTGTATGAGATTAAGTTCTAACTGCATTTATCTTTAGAAAAGAATGATAAATATGTATGACATTGCCAACAATAAATAAATTAACTGAATATGATAATTTTATTAACAATTCTATTAATATTGTTGCTTTAATCCTTTTTCTTTTCAACACCTTTGTTGAGCGAGATTATTGCATAATAATTTATTTGACTCGATAAAGGAACTAAATGTTTAAAAATAATATTCACTTGTGATAGCAGTAGCATTTTCTAATTATTATCATTTTAATTTCTTAAATATATTTTTAAAATTTATTTCCAGCATAATCTCCGCGTAAATCCTCCAAAAAAAAAGAGTTCTCAAGTAAATCCGGAATAATAAAATCCCCAAGTAATTCTCCAGGTAAAGAAATCCCCAAGTAAATTCTCAAGAAATAAATTCCCAGCTAAATTCGCATAATAGAAATCCCCAGGTAATATCATAGGTAAGTATATCCCCAGGTAAATACCCAAGTAAGTATTCCTAGCTAAATTCGCAGGTAAATTTACCTAGGGATTTTCTTGCGAAGTGACAAAGGAATTTATTTTTGTTCATTACTTGCGGATTTACCTATGAAAAGAATACTTGCAGATTAATTTTCCAAATAATTCCTCAAGTAAATTTTTGCGCACAATGGCGCCAAATTTACCTAGGGATTTTCCTGGGGGGGGGGGAATTTCGCAAGTGAAATATTCTAAAATTTAGGAATTTCATATTTTCTCATGAACAGCCGTAGGAAATATCTGCGGAAAAAATCCCCAGGTAAAATCTCCAGGTAATTCACACTTTTCTTGTAGTGTTGGAATTGCACCAAACGGAAGGAAACTCTACAGAATACACAACGCTTAGGAAAAAATACCAGGAGATGCTTACCTTGAATGAGGCAATGTCTACACGAATGACTGTAAGTTGCCTTTTATTTATGTATTTGTTTCCTATATGTATCCATGGTACAAGGTATTTAACTATATATATTTCAAGGTAGCAATGGAAGTTGTATCTTATATTCAGTCAAGACTACTCTATAATATTCTGCCAGCATTCATATAGTATGTATTCTAATATATTCAATGTATTTACATGTATATACATGTATGTCTTTGAATTTTGTATGTACAAATATAGTTGTATCTAATATAGTTGTATTTTAATACAATATATATTGTGATTCTTAAAACTACATAAAATTCTAATACTCTATATTAAAATCATATTTAATAGGTCTATTCTTTGATATATATATATATATATATATATATATATATATATATATATATATATATATATATATATATGATTTGTTTTTTAAATGTAGGTGGTATCATCGACTGAATATTTGCATACGGTGAACGATGAAGGAAGGCATTACACAGTATGCCTTTTAGAGAAAAAAATGTAGTTGTGGGCGGTTCCAAGTCGACGAATTACCATGCCCACACGCTTAGGCTGTCCTGAAGAGCAAGTTTCTAATGCCAGAAGATTATTTCTCTAATTATTACAAATCAAAGTCTGTTGTAATTACATATGAGGTGTCTGTGTATCCTTTGCCAGACCGAAAAGAATGGAATATACCAGCACATGTAGCAGATGAAGTTGTATTACCACCCAAATGGAAAAGACCTCCTAGAATACCAGAGAAGAAGCGTGATAAACTGTTCATTAAATTGCTGCAGAAGAAAAATCAATATTCGTGTAGTATATGTGGGCAGGAAGGACATAATAAGCGTACTTGTAGAAATGCTCCACGTAGAAATTAGTTCACAATCTGACTTGTATTAATGAAAAACGATTTGTCATAGATTCCGGTATCATTTTGAATATATTTTGGATATACTTAGTTGGTGTATTAAATCTGAATACGTAATTAAAATACGACTATTAAATCTTCATTATATATGAATATAGATGAATACAATCATTGAATACATATAATTGCATTCAGTTATATACACAAGGTATGATTGTATCATAAACAGAACTGATGATTTTTTTTTAATACAGATCGTATAGCAGAGATTGAATATGATTTATGAATGTTAAATACATGTATTCAAATACACCTGAATACATATTAATACAATCTGTTATACATATATAGATGTCTAAATATGTATTGTACAAGGGTCAAAATATATACATATATAGATGTCTAAATATGTATCAGTTATATACAAAAGACATATTCAAAATACAGCTGAATACATATTAATGCAATATATTATATAAATATAAAGGTCTAAATACACATGCTGAAAATATGTGAATATAACCTGGTGAATACATATAAATACAACTTAATGAATATAGATAAATATATCATGTTGAATACTGACTGATATAATAAGTTGAATACATATCAATACAACATGTTACATACATACTAATACAAACTGATATAAACATACAAAAAAATAACAGGTTGAAGGACATATTAATTCAGAAGCACAAAAATAGTCAATACATCGATTGGATGCTTGAAAGGATAATATATAAACATTGTTTATATGGTCACTAAATTAAAAAAAAAATTGCTAAACTAACACCATCTTTACCACCACCCTGTCCAAGAAAAACAGTTTTCACAAAAACTCCCATTGAAAACTACATTCACCTAAGACTACTCTAACATTATCTTCACCGACGTATCAGAATCGGTGATGTTCCTAAGAATCTTTGAATGTGATTTGCTCTCGCTTACGGCATCAACGTCTATCTTCCGCATAGCATAGTCCCAAAGGAGGGCACCATATCTTTGACGGAGTAAATTGGCATCAACTTTTATTTGTGAAACCAGCCCAACAGTGCTAAGAAACTCTGTGTATGCCGTGACATGCACCCCATAATCCCTGAAAGAATACATCAAAACATTTACAAACAATTCATATTATTAGAAAAATGATACAAGGGGAAGCATTAAACACATACATGCTATCAGAATTTTGTTGAGACAGATCTGAAATGAAAACAACTTCAAAGGGATCAGTTAGTGCCTTGTCAGAATATGCTGAGTCATGAGTTCAATCTATGCCTTGCTTATCTCTGTAAATATTACTGATCGATAGATACATAGGTACAAGCTTAGCTAGCTTATCTATCTCTGAAGCCACATAAGAATCATGCAATGCTGATCTAATGGAGTCACACACTTTGATACATCTATCCTTGAATGAGACAACTGCCAATACCCAATGCAGTTTTTCCTTCAAGTTGACTGGTATCAAGACGTTGTCAATAGTATGCCAGCCAGCAATCTGTATCCCCTTATGTACTCACATACCACATTCTCTTCTTTGGCTACATTTGCATTATTATCTGTATCAGCATACCTGTCGAATATTTCAGCTATTCTTGTCTTGAATATACAATCAACAATTGTATACGCTAAGTTGTATATTTGATTGTAATTTTCCTTCTTTCTTAAGTAGTAAAATATGACATCAATATGCTACATTTAAAATTGAATATACCACGTGAGTACATTGAAAGAAATTCAGAAACTATCAACAAGCTGAAAACATAATTGAGCACATGCATTTGTATGTAAACTATCTACTGCTTAAAACAGATTAGTAAAATTGTATGTTACATACATAGTGCAGAATACATGTATGTATCTGATAGCAGTGTACAATTAACAAACTGAATGTGAAAGAAGTTTATCTTATATTTTCATTCCATAGTTTGTCGTCGAATGAGAGAAGGTAAAACTAATTTTTTGAAGTGACTTGATTAACGCCAAAATCCAACGGTATATGCAGTGTTGACTTGTTCTTTTTGTAATGGTCTTCCAAATCACTTCTACAATTAATTTCAAAATACAATAAGTCTATTATTTAAATTATAAATATATTAAATAGACATATAGACTAAAAACGTACTTTTGGTAATGTTTAGCGAGAAGACCATCACGAATCCATTTCTCATACTCCTGAATGACTAATGTAGTGTGATGACCCAAAATGTCATCTTTAAATTAAATAATCATCTCGGTATTTTAATACCTTGAAAACAGTATCAATAATTCCTCAACTTGTGTGTGCAGTCCGTATAATTTTCCGGAAGGTTTTTATGTGAAACAACAACAACAACATCCCAGTATAATTCCACCAGTGGGGTCTGGGGAGGGTAGTACGTACGCAGACCTTACCCCTACCTCAAAGGGCAGAGAGGCTGTTTCCAGGAGACTTTATGTGAAAAATGGATTAAATTATGAATTAGACCTTTAAAGATCAATTGAGTTGACTTCGGTCAACATTTTGAGCAAACGAACTCGGATCCGAGTTTTGACCATTTCAGTAGTTCTGTATCGTGATTTGGGACTTGGTCATATGCCTGAAATTAAATTCGGAGGTTCCTAGACCAAATTATCGCCATTTAACGGAATCAAGAAATTCAATGCTAAAGATTTCTTAAGTTTGACCAGAGATTTGACTTTTGAGCAAACAACCCTAGAATAGAATTTTGATGATTCCAATAGCTTCGTATGGTGATTTCGGACATAGGCACATGTTCAGATTTGGATTTGGAAGTTTGTAGGATAATTCGGCGCATTTTGGCAAAAATTGGAAAATATTGTATTTTTGGAAAAGTTGGTATCAGAATGTCACGGCCCGGATTTCCCACTCTCGGGAGTCGTGAGGTGTCTACTCATAGAAGTTAGGCAAGCCGCGATATATAGAAATTCTAACTCTTTCATTTTAATCCTTTTTACAATTTTGAATTAACAGGTAATCAACATTTAAAGATTAACGATGAACAGAACAAGCGGAAGACTTAAACAGCTAAAAATAACCAAACCAGTACTACAATGCCAATATACTCCTCTACCCATAATTTGGTGTCACAATATTCACGGACTTTCTATGAGTACTACATACAAACGTCTGAAAGAAATACAATCTGTCTCGAAATCTAATGAAAACAGAGTACATAATAAAGTAGAAGAGAACGTCGGGCCTGCGGACGCCTGCAGGACTACCTCGGGATCTCTGGCTGGACTGAATGCAGGCTCCCCAAGTGCTACTGTCCAAATGCTACTCTGGAATCAGCACGTAATGCAGATTGTAGCATTAGCACAACCGACCCCATGTGCTGGTAAATGCCTGGCCTAACCCCAGTGAGGTAGTGACGAGGCTAGGGCCAGACTCCAGATAAACCTGTGCAGTTATATAATATACAGCGAAAAAATAAATAAGAATAAACAATTAACATGGGAGGGGGTACATGCTACGGGGGAAATATCAAATCCAGCAGAAACTTAAGAGAACTATGAGAGAACAACTCAAGATCTACAACAAAACAATAATAACATTGTTGCAACGTAAAACCCGATCCAATATAACATTGTTGCGGCGTGCAACCCTATCTAATATAACATTGTTGCAGCGTGCAACCCGATCCAATATAACATTTTTGTGGCATAAAACCCGATCCAATATAACATTGTTGCGGCATACAACCCGATCCAATATAATATTATTGCGGCGTGCAACACGATCCAATATAACATTGTTGCGGCGCGCAACCCAATCCAATACAACATTGTTGCAGCGTGCAACCCGATCCAGTATAACATTTATATACCTTTAACAACCATACCAAGAGTCCCGGCAAGGGATCAACAATAAACTACACTATCCCGACAAAGGATTCAACAGTAAATGTCAATACGTCCCGGCAAGGGAGAAACAACTATAACCAATCTCAACCCAATATCTACTCATCTTAGCTAACACCAACACGCAATCGAAAGTAATTTCCACGAAAACAAACCTAATCCTTGCTCAAGATCGAGAATCATCAATTAAAGCATCTGTAGTATCATTTAAGAACACAACAAATTTCAATTTAAGATTCACGATCATGCTTGACACCAACGTATAGATACTCGTCACCATGCCGATACGTCATACTCAACAAGAAGCAAACAGCAAATAGGACACAACTTCTAATCCCTCAAGCTAAGGTTAGACTAAACACTTACCTCAAACTTCCACTACCAACTCAAGCCTCAAACACCGCCTTTCATTTTGAATTCGGCTCCAAATCAATTGTATCTAGATATAATCGACTTAATAACATCAATAAACGCTAAACAATCCAATTCCAATGCTTAATTATAGCTTTCTAATCATTCTTCCCAAAAAGTCGCTTGGTCAAAACACAAGGTTCGAACCAAAACCCGATCACCCATTCACCCATGAGCCCGAATATATAATTTATTTTAAAATCCGACCCCAAAACGAGGTCAAATTCCCAAATAATCAAAAAGCCCTAACTCTACCCAAATCCCTAATTTTCTACCATTAATATCATGTTTTAGGCCTAGAATCCTAGTGGGTGTTAATGTAAATTGAAGAAAATGAGTCTAAGATTACATACCTATGAATTGGTAGTGAAATCCCCTTTCACAAATCGCCCAATTTGGAGTTAAAGAGAAGAAGTTATGAAATTTTGGCTAAATCTCGTTTTTGGTTATGTTTTAAAATCACTAGACAGGCCTTCATCACGTTCGTGATAGGCCTGTCGTGTTCGTGATGAATCCATATTAAGTGTCCTTCGCATTCACGATAAACGGCTCGCGTTCATAGAGCTTCAGCTCCTAGAGCCTTCGCGTTCGCGTCCAGGTGGTCGCGTTCGCATAGAGTATAGTACCCCTCCCCCTGCCCAGGCTATAAGCTTCCGCGTTCGCGATACCAGGCCTGTGTTCGCGAATGGAAGACCCTCTAATGCTTCGCGTTCGCGTAGAAGGAATTTTCCTTCAGCATGAATAGCTCATCGCATTCGCGAGGGTCCCCGCGAACGCGAAGAAGAAAATATCAGCACACCAGAACTGAAAAACCTGCAACTTTTTGAGTTCCAAAAACCTTCCAAAACACATCTGAAACACACCCGAGCCCTCGGGGCTCAAAACCAAACACACGTACTAACTCAAAAACACCATAGGAACTTATCCGTGTGATCAAATCAAAAAAATAACATCATTAACATCGAATTAACCCTCAAAATCAATTAATTATTTCAAACTTCTTAAAACATCAAATTTTGCAATTAAGGTCCGAATCACGTCAAATGGATTCCGTTTCGTACCAAACTTCACAAAATTATCTTAAACCACATGTAAGACTTGTACCGGGCGCCGGAATCAAAATACGGGCCCGATACCAACATGTTTTGATCAAATTCATTTCCAAATCTTTTAAACAATTTGAGGAAATAATTTTCTTTAAAAATTTATTTCTCGGGCTTGGGACTTCGAAATTCGATTTCGGGCATACGCCAAAGTCCTATATTTTTCTACGGACCCTCCAGGACTGTCAAATCACAGGTTTTGGTCTGTTTACCCAAAACATTGACCGAAGTCAAATTAATTCATTTTATAGTCAAAATTTATCTTTCCGGCAACGCGCCCAAACTGCGCACGCAAATCAAGGTGATGTTAAAATAGGTTTTTAATACCTCAGAATGTAGAATTCATTTAAAAAAAAATAAGTGATAACCTCTTGGGTCATCATACAGAGCACTAGGTTACATAGGTCTCACGAGTTATGAGCGGGTTTATAGAGTCTTGCAGATCGGTACAGAGACGTATGTACTTATCTTCGAGAGGCTGTAGAACCTTTAGGAAAAAATTTCACATTCTTGAATTCTCATCGTGTGACATTGATTCATCTTGAAGCGTAACTCTTTGAATTTCTTTCACGCATTCATGTGCGCACATGAGCGATCGGTATGTGATGTGCATCGACAGCTTGTGATTCCTTGGATGAGGTGCAAGATGTTATTTCTGTGTGTGATGTTGGACCATTCTGGAGAATGTGAGGTCGGGTTTTGTCTATGGCTTGAGTACTGAGATTTCGATTATGTGAGCACGTGCATTTGGGACTTATATGTCCGTTTGTGTCCTTACTTGTGGGATTTGTGACTGGATGACTAGGGGTGAGTATGATTTGATTACGAGATATGTTCAAATTGTTCAAATGTTATGGGAGGAGTTTGCTGAGGATGTAGTAAGGATTATTAGGTGTTTGACTTCTGTCTTAAGTTGGCATATGGCCTCGAGCTATGGGTGTGTTGAAAGACCTCTCGTGTAGTTTAGTAGTGGAGCGGAGTAAATCTTCATGTGGTGTTATGAGTCCAGACTCAGAGTCGGGTTAAGTGATTGTGTAATAGTTATGATTATAGAAGAGTATAGAGAGATACCAGTTTGAGGCTAAGCAAGTGGATTATCTCCTGCGGGATGTTCTGAAGTTTATGTGATCCTTATGTTGTTGGTTGGAAGTCCTCTCTTACCAGTGAAATATACGTGTTGCAATTTGAGTTTGGATTGCTTATAAGAGTGGGCTTGACTGTTACGAGGGTGAATGCGATATTTGCAAATGGTTTGAGGAATTAGATGGGTTGTGTTGCATTAGCTTATGAAGGATTTAGCTTAATCTCATCCAGTTAGGGCAGCTCAACCGGTTATTGTGGCACGGGCCGATGACAGACCTACCTTGTATTTTGAGGCTTTGCTGAGATTGGACAAGTTTACCAAGCTATTTCCAGTCCATTTCAGTGGTACACCTTCTGAGGGCCCATATGATTTTCTCAACCGCTACTATGAAGTATCGTAGAACATGGGAATAGTTGAAAGCAATGGGGGTTGATTTTACTGTGTTTCAGATGATGGGTTCCGCCAAGAGGTGGTGGAAAAATTATGTATTTACTAGACTCGTTATGGTTCTGTTTGAAGATGCGGACGCATTGAGAATATCACCCAGTGAATCATGTAGGGGTGCAATGGACCTTGGCGTTTGGTTGATTTATATGAGTTACAAAGGTCAACATTGTGGATTATTGGACGTTGTGACCCATGACTTCGCGCCAAATGGGGGTCTACTATCAATGAATGGATCGAATGGTCATATGTTATATCAGTCTTGACTTGAAATGTATATATATATATGGTACTGAAAGGCTCCCCAATAATTTACACATATTTAAGGCCTGATACATGCAAGGGATAAAGTTAGGACTTGCGGTATGTCTGCCTCCTTAATAATCCAATACTTCAGTTTCAAAGGAGTTAGAAAAAAAACAATTTTACATTTACAGAAGGTTTGCTCAGTGTGGAAGTCAAGATTTCAGATTTTGAGATATTTCAGAGAAAGTACAATGGTTGACGATCTTCAGGACTATGTAGTTCATGCTAAGATTTATCTTGATGGAGCTATATTTTTGTGATTATTGTGCATAATTAGGGGAAAAAGTTACCCCAAAAAAGAATCGAAGAGTACATGAATAAATAGGTTAGCTCAGCAGTGTTGAGTCAACATAGCAAAAGAAGAAATTAACCGTCGGTGTTTGTGGCAAGCCTATGAAGAGGGCAGACTAGCCAATGCAACACTACCTACTCGGCTCAGTTCTCAGTAATGTTTTTAAAGGAGTTTGTCTCCCAGATTCTCTGTAATATGTGGTATATGTGGTCTGAACGGTTGTGTCAGATCACCATAATAGTGTTAGAATATGTCATTAGGTTCAATAAGTTAGCCGTCATACTCCTACTTTGGTTCTTAAGCTAGAGAGCGAGTCCACAGACTCATTAAAGGACTCAATTATGATCTTGAAATTTAGTAAAACTCGGGAAGCTACAGGTTTATGCTTCATTTCGTCTAGTGGTAGAAATTGCCAAAATGTTAGAATGTGTTGTGGATGAGGAAAAGAGGAAGCTAAGAAGACCAAGATGTCTCAAGGTTTTAAAGGATTCAGCGGATTCTACTCTACAACTACAAATCATTATGACAGGGGCTCGGGCAGCTGGCCAGCCCAGTCAATATATTTGATTACTCGGGGTGCTCCAGAAAGTTCTTTTAATGCACCACCGCCACGAGGTTCGTATACTGGTTATTCCAGTTATCTAGTATAGACTTAGTATGAGCAACCGAACCCTCAAAGGGATTATTATGAATGTGGTAGTACTAGGCACATCATGGGAAAATTGTCCTAGACTTGGGAGAAATATATTTTGTAAAAGCACTCAGTCTACGTGCCCCATTATAGTTACTACTCCACTTACATTACCAACCAGAGGTAGGGGTCAGGATGTTAGAGGTGGAGGTGAGACTCCTAGAGGTGGAGAGCGAGCCGTTGATGTATTTTCTATGGTATGGCTGAGGTCGCAACACCAGATGATGTCGTTACAAGTACGGTCTCGAATTATTATAAAGTAACAATTTTGTTAACTTGATTCGGTTCTGAGTATCGAGGCAAGTCCTCCTATTGTGCTCCACTTATGAGCGAGCTTCGTAATTCTGAAATCTGCTTATGTGAATACTCCTGTTGGGAGATTCGATGGAGATAGTTATGTCTATCATTATGTGTTGTAATATTTTTAAACGGAAAATTATTCAAAAGAAGAAAATGGAATGTTCCAATTTGTCACGATGTGCATATTACTTGTGGTACAGAGTGAGGACGAGATCCTCGTGTTTTATATAATGTGAAATATTTAAATCGGGCTACAAGCTGCGGTAGATGTAATATAAGGATGAGGTCCTTGTGGTGAAAGAAAAAAAAATATGTGTTTAAATGCTCCCTTTGTGAAATTAAAATTTGTATTATAGTACTTATAGGGTGGCATGCCTATTAGACTTATTTGAAGAAAAACCTTATATGAATATCTTTGTGCATAATTTGCCAGATTTGTATTGTAATTATTGAGTTTTATACTACGAGGTGAGTGCCCGGAGGATGTAAATTGTTACTCGTTAATTCGGGTAAGTAATTATGAGATCTTCATGCCTTGTTGTTAGTAAACTGGAGGTTTGAAACGAGATTTTATTAACATGAGGTTAATTGGCGATGTTGTAATCTATTATGAATAACTATTAAGACCAGAGATGTGGTTATGGTCATACATATGATGCGTTTTATGTCAAGATATCATTGTGATAATGTTGTGCTTGTAATGCGGAGATTAGTGTTATTAATATATACTTTGTGGTGCTTTGTTGGGGAGTGGACATGTTGTTAGGAGTTCTTATGATGTTACTCTGGCAGGTGGATAGGCTCAATTACAGGGGAGACTCTGTCGAAATTTTTGAAAAATTTGGGAGTTAGAAAATTTTGAGATATTGAGATGTGCAAAGAAAGAGATAAGTTACATTATGTGTTTAAGGACATGCTCTACTTCTCATTTGAGGACGAATGACCCTAAGTGGGGGAGAATATAATACCCCGTATTTGATGGGTGAGTAGGCACGAGTTGCTATAGCCAGTCGAGACTAATATCGTGTTTTGATGTAAAAATCGGACCTTTCTGGAAATGATTGGAGTGTAAGAAATTTGGCCTTAAAGTTTACAAATATGGATAAAGGAAATAATCTCAATTAAATGGTGTTGTTGGACTTATGTCGAATGCGATACTATGGGATCAATCGCGAATATTTGTGTAAAACTAAAATCATCAATTTCGTAACCTGGGAATAATTCTTAGTACGTTCGAGGACGAACGTTTGTTTTAGAGATGGAGAATGTTATGACCCAAAATGTCATATTTAAATTAAATAATCATCTCGATATTTTAAGACCTTGAAAAGCGGTATCAATAATTCCTCGACTTGCGTGTGCAGCCCGTATAATTTTCTGGAAGGTTTTTAAGTGAAAAATGGTTTAATTATGAATTAGACCTTTAAAACTCAACTGAGTTAACTTCGGTCAACATTTTGAGCAAACGAACCCGGATCCAAGTTTTGACCATTCCAGTAGTTCCGTATCGTGATTTGGGACTTGTTTATATGCCTGAAATCGAATTCGGAGGTCCCTAGATCAAATTATCACCATTTAACGGAATCTAGAAATCTAAAGCTAAAGATTTCTTAAATTTGATCGGAGATTTGACTTTTGAACAAATGAATCCGGAATAGAATTTTGATTATTCCAATAGCTTCGTATGGTAATTTCGAACTTAGGCGCATGCTTAGATTTGGATTTGGAAGTCTGTAGGATAATTCGGCGCATTTTGGCAAAAATTAGAAAATAGAAGATTTTTGAAAAGTTTGACCGAGGGTTGAATTTTTTATATCGGGGTTGGAATCCAGTTTTGAAAGTTTTCACAGCTTCGTTATGTCATTTATGACTTGTGTGCAAAATTTAAAGTCAATCGGACTTGATTTGGTAGGTTTTTGCATTGAATATAGAAGTTGGACGCTCCTAGTTTCATTAGGCTTGAATTGGGGTGTGATTCACAGTTTTAGCATTATTTGATACGATTTGAAGTTTCGACTAAGTTCGTATTATGATTTAGGACTGGTTGATGTATTTTGTTGAGGTTCCGAGGGACTCGGGTGGATTTCGGAAGGTTAACGGATTGATTCAGACTGAAGAAAAGCTGCTGAAATTATTTTGGACAGCTGCTGGATTTTTTTTATATCAGCTTAAATAGTACAAGTGAACAGTGCCCGTGAACAGTAGTCGCACGCGTGAATAGTACCCCCCCCCCCCCAAAAAAAATCCTGGGCAGTTAAAGGGCGAGCAGTCCATTTTTCTCTCATTTGTTGAGTTTCAAACTCGGATTTTGGGCAATTTTGAGCGAGAAATCACGAGAATTCTTGAGGTAAGTCCCTTGTGATCATTTTTAGTCAATAATATTGAATTATCATCGAATAATCCAACTAGATTATATGTTTTTGATGTGTAAATTGAGAATTTGGGCCTAGGGATTTGAAAATAAAATTTGATGATTTGGAGGCCGAATTATTGTCGGATTTTGGTAAAATTTGTGCTTCTTTATATAATATATATGTACTCAGGTAATCCATAACTTCTTTTTATTCTGAATCAAAGCCCATAGAAGTCTACACACAGCAGCTTGATTCCATATTTTCAAATTAAGAACATTAAGTCCCCCTGCTCCTCTGGGTAAACAGACCTTCTCCCATGCAACTAAGGTCCTCTTGGATATGGTAGCCTGACCTGTCCACAAATAGATTCTACAAGTTGCTTCAATTAATTTGATAACCTTTTATAAAAGCAGAAATAGTTGAGACCAATATGCTTGGATGTCAAATAATACAACTATAATCAATTGCAATCTCCTAGCATATGACAACCATTTGGCCATCCATGAAGTAATTTTGGATGTTATCTTATCTACCAAGAGTTTACACTAGACGATTGTCAGTCTCTTTGTTGACAAAGGAATCCAAGATACTTAAAAGGCAGCTTCCCAAATTCATATCCCAACAAATTTAGTATGCTTTCTTTGGTACCCTCATCTGCTCCACCACAGTAAACCTGGCTTTTGCTTATATTAGCTTTCAGTTCCAAAGCCTCCGAAAATAAGTCAAACCTATCTTTTAGAAGCTGCACAGATTTAGTATCACCCCGAGCAAATATTAGCAAATCATCTGCGAAGAAAAGATGAGTAATCCTTAATTTTTGGCATCTAGGGTGAAAATTAAATTCAGGTTCATCTTTTAAAGTTCCCAAACACCTATTCTAAAATTCTATAAGTAGAACAAAAATATATATAGACATCGGGTTACCTTGTCTGAGTCCTTTCTTGGCTTTTATTGTATTAGACAGTCCTCCATTAATCAAGAATGTATAGTTGATTGTGTTTGTATATGTCATGATCCATGTGATCATTTTCATAGGAAAACCCAACTCTTGTAATATTTGTTCAATAAAATATCACTCTACTGAATCATAGGCCTTTTGTAAGTCCACTTTGATCATGAACCTCGGAGAGATATGGCTTCTGGTATATCCCTTCACTAGCTCGTGGCTTAGAACAATATTATCTGAAATAATTCTTCCAGGAATGAATGTTGATTGTCTATGTCCCACAATTCCATCAAGCACTCCTTTAAGTATGCCTGAGATCACTTTAGATATTATCTTGTACAAAGTAGAGCAACAAGCTATGGTCTAAAATCTCTTATTGTTTCAGGATGAGTAGACTTTGGAACCAGTGTAATCATAGTATTATTCACAACCCTAAGTAACTTGTTCTCAGTGAAGAATTCTTGTACGGCTTTACATACATCGCCTTTAACAATGTCCCAACTTCTTTTAAAGAATAACCCATTGAAACCATCAATCCCTGGAGCCTTATTATCATCAATAGCAAATAGAGCACTTTTAATTTCCTCATGAGTAACCTCTACGCACATACTCCTTTGTTGATGCACTGAAAGGCAAGGACCATGTCTCATTATACTTAGATCAATACAAGATAGTATATCGGCATTAGAGCCTAAAAGACCTTTATAGAATTGAAGAATTTCTTCCTCAATATTAGCATGTTTCTGCAGCATTCTACCAGTAGCATCCTTGAGTATAGAAATATTATTAGAACTTGCTCTAGCTTTCATACATGCAAAAAATATTTGTTGTTTCCATCTCCAGCATTAATCCAATGAGCCTTTGATTTTTGTTTCAAGATCCTTTCTTGTATATCAGACCATTTATGAAGATCAGCCAAAACTTCTTTTTCTCTTTCCATTAGACCAGTGTCAATATTCATGGTAAGTTGTGTCTGGACAACTTGCACCTTTTCCCTAGCTTCATTAACCCTTCTGTCCACACTTCCCACCTCAACTTCCATTAAGTTTTTCAGAGGATCTTTACATAGCTTTAGCTTGTACCAAACTTTGAACATATAAGTACCACAAATATCTTGCTCTCATACAGTAGCAACTAGCTGTAGAAACTTATCATTATCAGCTAAAATACTCAATAATCTGAATGGCCTCTTATTACTCCTACTAGCTTTTGCCAAATCAATGTGGATAGGAGAGTGATCTGAAAAAGAGTTCTCTCTAAGCTGAGCAGTGAAAGTCCCAATCCATGACCCAAGGAGCATTGCACAAAGCTCTATCAATTCTACTCCATACATGACCATTTGTCCATGTATAAAATCTACCTGTGGCTTTCATATTTATTAAGTTGAGTGAGTCCAGGACGTATTGGAATTTCCTCGTCTCATAATTCGTGACTGGTTGATCTCCCATTCTATTTGTAGTAAGGAGAGGACTATTAAAATCCCCACATATACACCAAGGTTCTGTAATGCCAACACCAATGTTCAGGATTCCAGCCCACAAGTTCATTCTCTCCTCTATAGAGTTCTTTCCATAAACCACTGTCATCACGCAGCTAAAATCAGTTCTCCTATCAGCAACTTTATAATGAATATACTGAGTATGAGTTTCCAAAATCAATACATTAACTTCAATTGCTTTCCAGAGTAACCAAATTCTACCATTTACAGCTTGTGCATAATTATGAGCAAAAATCCATCCTTTAGCAATCCTAGTAATACTATTATTGAATTTAGCCTCTTTTACCCTTGTTTCTAAGATCTCATCCTACGTTATTCTATGTTTATTCAAATAGTTCCTCATCTCTCTTTGTTTGAAGGGTTTATTCATGCCCCTCACATTCCATATAAGTCATCTCATTGTAAAATATGTGTCTTCCTCCCATCTGGAGGCGTGTCTGCTTCCTCAATATCTAAGTTTCCTTCTGACAATGGAGTAAAAGAATTGGTACTTCTCATAGAAGGTCCTAGTCATAACTTAGACTGAGATCCATGTTGCACTAGGGCTGCATATGACATAGCTCTTTGTCCCCATGATGTGCTTGGCTGAGAACTAGTTGCAACAGTAGGTATCCTATCAGGTGTCTTCTTTAACTCTGGCTGCACAGCCCTCAATGGCTATTGTTCAGGTTCTTTCTGCACTTGAACAATTGTGGATACTGTAGGTTCATGTTTCTGTGAAAGCTTACTTACCCACTGTTTAATTGGTTCCTTCCTTTCTCCTTTATGGGCCGCTTTAGTCTCTTGCCTTTTTTTTGCATGTTGCTAGTTTTCCTTTACATTTTCTCCTTTGCATGTATGCTCATACATCATACAAGTTTTGCAAAATACAGGTCTCCATTCATATATCACATCTTGTGTAAATGTTTTTCCTGATTTATCAACTAGTTTGATTTCTAAAGGCAAATATTTTGTCATATCCATATCAATTAGTACTCCGGCAAAAGACACTCGTATTTGCTTTTTGGTACATTCACCCGCAAAGAGTGGATTACCTAATCGACTTGCAACTTTACTAAGTGTCTTCGGTCCCCAACATTTCAAGAGTAAGTTAGGGAACTTTACCCATAGAGGCATTGTTCGAGGAAGTTCCTGTTTGAAATCAAAATCTGGAGACCATACCTTTAAAATCAATGGCATGTTATTTATTGTGTAAGACCCAGAATATAGAATTTCATCCCTATCATGAATACTCTTGAATTTAACTATGTAGAAACCACCATCATGCAAGAATATTAGGGGTAGCCACTGAGTTCCAGTTACGGGCAATATAGCGACTCATATAAGTGAAATTCAGAGTGTCCCCAAGCACATAAAGCACCAGGGCATTCTTCCAAATCGCAGTTTGCTTCTCAATTTTAGTACTTCCCAACATTACTATAGGTTTCCCATCGATAATTGATGGGGGAATAAAGGACAAGGGCATACCATTTCCAGCAACTCAATTCTCAGAGAACAATCCAGATTAGGAGTGGCAAACAGACGGGTCGGGTCGGATATGGTTCGGGTTCGAAAACGAATAATAAAAAAACGAATCAATTATCCGACCTGACTCATATTTAATATGGATAAAAAACGGGTTAACCGGCGGATAATATGGGTTACCCATATTATCCATGACTTCTTGTATATTATCACTTTTCGGAGAATTCTTAGTGTCCCTAACTTGATGAATCCCCAATTTGAGGCTTTACAAATGTAAAAGTTAGACCAATTGGTGGCTCGTATCCATATTTGACCCATTTTTAAAAAGTTAATTATGCAACCCATTTTTTAGTGAATAATATGAATGGTTAACTGTTTTCTTTTAACCATTTTGTCACCCCTAATTCAGACCATGTCGGTGCCTTCTGCGCTCGAACCTCAATTACATCCTCTGTCCCTACTAAGCTCTTAGATCCCGATGCCACATCCATTTTTGCCTTCTCAATTTGATTCTCAGATGGTGCTGTTACTCGCATGTTCATTGCTTCAGTAGCCAATTGGATTTTTACGAGGGTTTCTTTTTCAGTAGTTCCTTCCTTAGTTGATTCAGTCGGTATAGCTGCTGCTGCTCCAGTACCTACTTGTTTCCGTGGTCTTCGTCGCTTCGCCATGGAAATGGTTCTCAAGTGCACTTTAGCAAGAGGCGCCAATCATGCGCCGAGACCAATTCCAGTTTTATTATATTATTATTATTATTGTATAAGGCTTTTATTTTCTAAAATGAATATTTATTTATTGTAAAATATGACATTAATAACGTTCAATTTTGTAACAATCATCAAGTATATTTTCTTAACTGAAACAAATATTCTGCTAAAGTACTTCCAGAAAAAATACAACATATGCTTGCGTTTTACTGGATATAATAATGTGATATGAAAAAAATTGTATGTAATAGAGTTGGAGTTTTGTAGTTCTTATTATCGAGTTTTCTAGTGTTAAGTAAAAATTATACATATTAAATAATTCATCATGAAAATGACTAGTTTTTCTTCACTGATATGTCACCCTATACAACCCTCCTTTTTACTCGACAACGTGAAAAACTCCGTATGGATTACTTTTCAATATAATTTTTTTTAATTAACTAAAATTTCATGTATTAATTCTTGAATATCCGTAATAATAGAATATTCATGCAAGTCTTTCTCAGATTTTACAAATTCATTTGTTGCATATATATTAAATAATTCAGTTTTTTTTTTGAATTCTCGAGTTTTATTTTAAAACCCAAAACCAAATCTTTTAAATTCAGAAATCAAACCAAAAAATCGAAAAAGAAAAAAAGAAAAAAAATAACCAATGCGCTCCCCTATTTATAATTGCTGTAATTCTTGGAAAACCAACCTCTCGTTAAAAACAACGCATCTCTCTCTATTTCGAGAGGTCGAGTCCACAGATTTTTGGAAAATTCACGCAAGGTCGAGTCCCTTGTGAATGGAAAAGCTGTTGTCGGTTGTGGAATCATTGCCATTCACCCGCGTGTACAACTGTAAAGCCGCTGCCTTTTAAAATGGTTCTCTCACCATAATCACTGATCTAAATCTCCTTAATTCAGTGTTATAAATACTGCCCCCCTCCACAATTATCTCTCCAGTAAAATCTTGACTCTTTTTTATCAACAAAAAAATCTTGTTATTTTCTCTATCTAGTCCATTCCCAGATCTACCCTCTCTTGCAACTTTTTTATTTATTTTTAATTACCCTGTTAGTTTTCTTGGTTTTGCAGGTTGAAATATTGGGTTATAATGTCAACAATGGTCAAAGATGTGTATTCTAATGGAAATGTTAATTCAGAAAATGACCCAAATTCAAAGCCATTCAAGATTTTCATAGGCTATGATCCCAGTGAAGATGTTGCATATGAGGTCTGTAAATATTCCTTATTGAAAAGATCTTCAATCCCAATTGAAATCATACCCCTTAAACAATCTGAGTTAAGGCGAAAAGGGTTATATTGGCGTGAAAGAGGGAAATTAGAAAGCACTGAGTTTTCATTTTCTCGTTTCTTGACACCCCATTTGGCTAATTATGAGGGTTGGGCTATGTTTGTTGATTGTGATTTTTTATACTTAGGTGATATTAAAGAATTAAGGGATATGGTTGATGATAAATATGCTGTAATGTGTGTACATCATGATTATGCACCAAAAGAAACAACAAAAATGGATGGAGCAGTGCAAACTGTATACCCTAGAAAGAATTGGTCATCAATGGTTCTTTACAATTGTGGACATCCTAAGAATAAGGTATTGACACCTGAGATAGTGAATACTGAATCTGGAGCATTTCTTCATAGGTTCATGTGGTTGGAAGATAATGAAATCGGGGAAGTTCCGTTCGTTTGGAACTTCCTTGTAGGGCATAATAAGGTTGTTGAGGGTGATCCGAATACATTTCCTAAGTCGATTCATTATACACTTGGTGGACCTTGGTTTGAGGCTTGGAAAGATTGTGAATTCGGAGATTTGTGGATAAAGGAGCTCGAGGAGTACAAGAAGTCGATAGAGAAGAAGGCGGATTAAGGCCAATGTAGCTAATGCATGGTATTCTTGATTTAGTATTCAATATTGTTTTGATCTGTATTGTCTTCATTAGGGAGATGTAACCAATTCATTCCAAATCCAATACTTTGTATTCTATTGTTACAAGTATGAGTTAGTAAGCAGTTTTTAAGTCATATAATTGTAATAGATTCATTGAAAGAATAAGATCATCCCGATCTTTGAGTGATTTATCGAGTATTTTTTTTTGGTTATTTATAAATGAAATAGCTTTTGTCCCTCTCGTGATGGTAGAGGTTTTGTTGCGTTGATCAATTATGTAATTTGGTTGTGTCAAATACGTCTAATGAACAATGGAAACAGTCTCTCTACCTTCATTAGGTAGGGGTAAGAGGCATGCGTACACACGATCCTCTCCAGACCTTAACTATGGGAATATATTGTTTGTTTTTGTTCGTTGGTTGTGTCAAATATGTTATCTTTCTCTCACTGGAGGAGGAGGCATTGGCAAGACAAATCAATGTGATTTAGCCTTGCATAAATTTTCTGCAAAGAGTAATTTAAGAAACATTTAACCCTTCATCAACTTCATACTCTGAAACCACATGTATTGGAGATGAGGCTTATGTAAGACAACTGTTTTAACTTTATTTTTTGTTTATAAATCGGAGTGTTTATCAAGAAAAAAGGTTTTGAAGTGTGTGTTTTCAGCTTCATGTTGCTTTACAGTACTATTGACAAATCCAGCTTTGACAAGCTTATTTTAACGTCTTTAGTGGCACAAATAAGCAATTCATATCGCGATTCTAAATCATGAAGGGCTATGCTGTTACATGTGTGTATTAAGCAGATGTGGTCAGAAAGGCTATTTTGCATATTGGCACTTAAAAGTATGTGTCAAGAGTGTCAAAGCTTGATCAGCTTTACTTTCAGAGAACTGCTCTTTGCTTCTTTGGAGCATCCATCAGCCTCACAAAACATATCAAGCTGACCAAGTAGATATTTTACTTTCAGAGAACTGCTATTTGCTTCAGTTGCAACATTGTATTGAATGAAATCATGAGCTCACAAGATGCTATGACTTTACTCTCTAGATTCTAATTAAGGAATTTCCTTTAATAAAGTTACAGACACAAGTGCTACAGAGTTAAGTACCTTCCATCACATAATTGCAATGGACACTTCCACGACAGTGAAAAAAATAAACCAACTGCAAGAAAATAACCAGTCAATTGACTGACCTATGAACAACGAGGTATGAAGCCCTAGTGGTTTGTCATGTTACATAAGTTGATCGTTCCAGTGCTGACCAGAAATTGATTAGTACACAAGTGAGAAGGAATACTAGAAGGACCAACCACCAAATGTGGACAAATGTAAAGAAATGAGTGGATTGCTCGCATCAATTTATCCTTTAAGCTGATCCAAATTCCGAAAACCATTTCTCATGTTTTTCAATGTCAGCAGCTGAGACACTGGGTTGAACTTTGCTAATGGCTTCTACAAAGTCGCACATTGCAACAGGATCCTTAGCAATCTCATCCTTAGACATGTTCTTAATCTCCTCACGGGTCTTCCCAGCTATCATTCTTCTCATCCCATTCATAGAAGCATCTCGGCAGACATTTGTGAGGTCATCTCCACTATATCCCTCTGTTTTACGAGCCACTTCCTCTATGTCCACATCTGGAGCTACCTGATGTCGTTGACAGATATTTGCACTTCGTTAAACAAAAGATTCATCCAACGAAAAAGCTAGGTAGAATTCTCAATTCCTTCAAACTCATCCCTCAAAAGGCAGAAGCATAATCCTTAGCAAAATATTTTTACAAGCTAGAATCCAATTAGATGGAACGCCAGGTGCACAAACAAAGAGTCATACTTTTTACAATGTTGATGCCTTGAGAAATTGGAGAAAAAGCATGGTCATACAGCATTCAAAACAAAAAGAAAAGAATATCAAGAATATTCAAATGGAGGCAAGCCAACTTTAACTAAAAATTCCTAATTGAAGTCTGCCCCATTTACTATTCCTGCAAAAGCAGAGAACTTAATGAAAAGGATGTAGAGCATTCTTCAAATTCCAAACATTTGAAACAAAGTCCGCCTGTCATAAGCTGTCTTAAACGTTCTACGTTCATTTTTGAGTAGCAGCGCCTTAAACATTAACAATTGAAAAGGATGCAACTATAAGGTTGAATAAACTATAATTTAACATTTTGTGCAAGTAAATGCAAGGTAATAAAATATTTACCCATAAAAACAAATCAGAAGAAACATCAAATATAGATCAACATAACACAGCATAGCTGTTAATAAAACAAGACATCCAAGACATAATGTTTTGAGTACAATCACCAAATCCTGCACTAACGCAAGCACATCACATCTTTGATTCACCAAATTTCAATGACAAGATATCTAAGTTCAACATCCATGTATTTAATTTTCCTTTTTTTAAATCATGTAAAGTGAACATTTATATACTTAATTATGCAAGAGCAAGTGTTCGGACTGACTTTTCCGAAGCCTCGTATCTCAGCCTTCACCAAAGAGTTGCTACAGCGTTACCTATCTGACAAACACCTAAAAGGATCAATTAAAAAGAATACTGCTTTGCATCCATTAGTGGCTCAATATCTTTTCACAGGTATCAGTACACATTCCCATAATCTACTCCAGGGCAAGATAGCTATAACAGTTAGAAGAGCGTTTTCCAGATTAGGCTTAAGACAATCTTTCGTAGAACATATTGTTTCTAAAGGTTTTAATTCATCTGATACAAAAGTAACATAATAACTGTATGTTATATTGCTCAATATCTACTTGGCCTTCTTGTTACTCCTTCCGTTTCGATTAAGATGAGGAAGTTTGACTCGGCACGGAGTTTAAGAAATAAAAGAAAACTTTTGAAACTTGTGATCTTAAAAGCTCAAGGGGGAAAAGCTTTGTGGGGTCATGACATTTTTGTGTGGTTATAAAAACTTTTCATTAAGGTAAAATGGATAAAATGAAGAGTTTAAAGTTATAATTTCCAAATTTAGAAAGGTGTCATTTATTTTGGAATAGACTAAAAAGGAAAGTACCTCGTCTAATTTGAAACGGATTGAGTATTTGTTTTTCCCTTTTATCTCTTGGAAATCTCGTTAGTATTTTAGGATGCCACAGTAGCCAGGTGAAAAAGTCCACAAGCCACAGCTACCAAGATTGATAAATATGCACCAATCATACAGTAGAATTTTCTCATAGTGAACTAATAATCATTGCTTTGATAAACACAATAAATACTGCAAGGGCAATTATATTCAAAAGAAGCTATAGACAGATACATGAGGAGCTAACAGGGACATACGAAAGATGAGAAAGTGGACTGAGAAAACATTTTCAAAACACTGCTTACCTCAATACTTTTCAAATTGATCCGTATAAGCTCCTTCCTACTCTCAAAGCTAGGTAGGGGGATATATATACGTTTTTCCAAACGTCTCCTGAATTTCCATCAACAGAATTAGGTCAAGGAGACATTCACATGCATCTCAATGAAATAAAGGAAAAGAACGAATACAATGAGACACAACCTTAATGCCTCATCTATGTCCCATGGAAAGTTTGTAGCTGCTAAAACCATCACAATCTTCCGAGTGCCATCTTCATTAGTGGAAGAGTTGCTTACGCCATCTACCTGAACAAGAAGTTCAGACTTCACCCTTCGGGATGATTCATGCTCTCCTGAACCCCTGAAAAGCGATCCAACCATTATCTCATGCTCAACCTCAAAAAGAGTGTAAGAAACTACTCAACATACCATAATTAGGTCACAGATTAAGGCACAGTGGACCAAGTATTTGGAGGCAATAGTACTCATTTCAAAAGGTTAATTTTTATCCATTCGAAAAGATACAAGTGAAGGCTTTTATATCCAACACTAGTATAAACCAACATCATACATAATCTTCAAAAGAAGCATTTAACCAAACAGAGGTCAGCTGAAAAGATTTAGGTAGCATCGAATAATAGACAAAGTCCTCACCCTCGGGCATTACAAAGAGAATCGATCTCATCAATGAAAATTGTACTAGGAGCATAAGCGCGAGCAAGATCAAACAAGCACCGCACCATGCGTTCACTCTCCCCACGCCATTTTGAAGCCAAGGTGGCAGAAGAAACATTGAAAAATGTCGTCCCACACTCTGTAGCAACAGCCTTAGCCAAAAGTGTCTTCCCCGTTCCAGGAGGCCCAAACATAAGAACACCCTTCCATGGTCTCCTGATTCCCTGCAAAGATACATATCTAATCAGTAAAAATTGTGACATGATGCATATAGGTCAAAGACACATTATTTCCTCTTTGATAGGCGTGTGAACATAATACTACCATAAAAGTTCCTAGTACATTTAGCACAAAGTTTTTGCCAAAGCAGCCACTAGGTACTGTTGCCCAAATCATATAAGGTCTTCTTATTCTCATCATAAGAAGCACAGTTTACTTATGTGTACGTGAATCTTCACTTGTACAAAAGCTACTTTGCAGAATAAAGACAAAACACAGAACTCCACAAAATGTTCCTTTCTAATCCAACAATGATACCTGGAAATAATCTGGCATCCATAATGGGAGAACAACTGCTTCCTCCAAAAGTCTTTTGGCTTCACTTAACCCAGCAACATCGTCCCATCTCACACCAGGGGTGGAATCCAAGACATCCCTCTCAAGCATAGCAGCCAGGTCCGCATCAGGCCCCTCGTACTGACCTTTTTTACTCTTCCCTTCTTCAGCATCACCATCCTAGCAATTTGCAATAGAAGTTCTTAACATATATACTCAAATTCAACTCATAGTTGATTGTCTAACAAGGATACCCATATTCAACAAGTAAGGGTTATGGAATTAGAAAGCATTATGAAGCCGATTGTCCTTGTATTCAATAGGAACACTTACATATAAGGTAACCACAACAAGCCACATATTAGGATAAAAATAACACTTGGAGATTGGCACACACCATAGACACTCAGCTGATTAACTGACCAGAACAAGCTACTTGTATGATAAAAATAACATTTGCAGCTTGCCACATACAACATAAACAGTCAGCTGACTAACTAATCACAAGCTTCTAAACAAACAGAAAAGCACACGAATTACCAATGAATAATTTTAAAGAGAGGCAAATTACAGAAAAAACAAAAATCAAAACATAAGATTGTCCACTATAATTTACCGTAGAGTCGGTTTTTGTGGATTTTCCAGGTCCTTTTCTCCCAGTAGTTGAAGATCGAACTGCAGAAGTAGCCTTAGTAGAGCCAGTGGTCCTTCCTCCACGGCCTGTGGTTCCAGTCTTTGTAGATCCACGAGCCCAGGCTCCATCTTGTGGGCCCTTTCTCATACCCCCTGGACCGGCTCTTGCAGATCTTCTTGATGTGTCTCGACTAGGTGGTCTCCAAACATCAGGGTCATCCATTGGAGCACCAGATGAGGTGGGGTACTCATCAAGCGGTTGAAAGACAAAAGAAGATGACTTGGTCGAAATCGGAGGTGAATTAGGACGTCTACCCCCCATAGGAACCTCCTTAAAAGCCCTTTTCTCGGCGTCCAATTGTTTCACTACCTCTGTTTCCTCGGAAATTGCTTTCTTTACATTCATCCATTTTGAACGAATCAAAGGATCATCAAGTGTGTTTAAGTGCCTATGCATAGACCAAAAGAATGGAACAGCCCAGTTAAAAGCAGCTGGATTAACTACTGTCAAAGCGGTATAGACAATGTTATAACTAAGTTTTGCAGAAATGACAGAGAACAGATTAAAGCCTTCATCTCATTATGGGTACTCCGTCAAGCTTCAAAATCTCTTTTAAAAATGATAATGCAAGCCTCATCAGATCAGTACACAAATTAAAATTACTTTTTTACTCATCAAAAAGAAAAAAATTCAGCTCACAAGTGACAGTAAGTTATTTTCCCCTTTTGCTGGAAACATTACATTTTATACCATCCCAAAACCCAAAGGAAACCAAACGTAGGAAATGATTTCATTGCGGCAAACATTTAATAGTCATACCAAACACAAGATAAGTTGAAATACACATTTCGCAATTCGGGACGTAACTACATAAATACGTAGACAAATAAAGACATAAAGGCAGAAGGGATCTGAGAGAGTACTTGTTGATCTGAGCGATAGCGCCATCGAAGAAGATGACGGAAGTGTCATAAAGGCCTTCAACTGCATATTCTCTTGCCAATTTCACATGATCTTGTAACCCTGCCAATGCTCCACCCACCATTATTATTTCCTCAATAACTCAATCACCAAAATTTATTAGATACTTTCCTTGAAAAATCTGAAAATGTTAGGGTTTCCAAAATTTGGGCGAAGAAGAACAAATTCGAAAAATGAGAGACACACATTAATAAGCAAATCTCTCTATCTGGGGAAGACAGAAGACTGGAAGTTGAAGTTGGTCCGACCAACAATACGCCGACGTTTTAGTGGTCTAAATCTGATGAGGAAGCTGAGTTCAAATTACTACATTGCCCTCCATCTACCTTTTACCGTTTGGAAAAGCGCAGAAGATGTTTTGGGGATCCCTTTAACTGACTGGTCCTGTTCGCTAAGGCCCGTTGAGGATGCGGTGCCCACAAAAAAGAGAAAGGAATTGCCTCGTCCTCGTTTAAATTTTGGGCTTAATCGCACGGGCGTCCTATTTGGTCGCCTCATTTAACATATACCTAATTTTTTTTAAGTTTTAACTTGTACCCACTTTTTAAACAATTTGAGTCCTCTTTCTCCTCCTCCTTCATTTTCTTTTTTTTCTTCTTCTTCTTCTTTCTTCTGCTGCTGTTGGTGCTGCTATGAAACTTCAGTTCATGGGATGATTGTCATAAGTACGTTTATCAAATTATTTTAAAAAAATTATAAATAATTACGTAAGTTAGTAGACAATAATTTGTGAATATTTTCACGTACGGAAAGTTTAAGGTCACACTTAGTGATTCTTTTCATGATAATTCTGTTCTTTTCACGTTTATTGTTTCCAAAATTTATAATTTAGATATTGTTGGCAATCTAATTATTTTATAGTAGTAATACACTATGAAAGAATAAGGTGATTATTTATCTAGTATGTTAGAAAGCTTTTTCAAAAACTTCAGCTTATATAGTGCTGAAGTTTTTACAAATGTAGTTTCAGCATCTTCTGCTGAAGTTTTTGAAAAAGTTTTATGACAAAACTAATGAATCTAGGACAAAAAAAGCTTCAGCTTATTTAGTGCTGAAGTTTTTACAAATGAACTAAATAATTTCAGCATCTTCTCCTAAAGTTTTTGAAAAAACTTAATGACAAAACTAATGAGTTCATGACAAAAAAAAAACTTCAGCTTATTTAGTGCTGAAGTTTTTACAAATGAACTAAATAACTTCAGCATCACAAAACTTCAGCTACTAGAATACTTAAGTTCAGCAATTACAAATAAAAACTTCAGCACTAGAATGCTTAAGTTCAGCAAAACTTCAGCACACTTGGTTCAGCAATTTTTGTCACTTCAGGCCGTCTACTAGAATGCTGAAGTTTTAGTGATTGTCTTTGCTTCTTCAGGACCGTATGTTGAAGTTACGCGAAAAAGTGGGTACACTTGTAATTTTTTTTGCAAAGCGGGTACAAGTTAAAACGTGATCCAAAAAGCGGGTATAGATACAAATTCGCCCTCCGAATCAACACCCGATTCAAAAAATTCGATCCGTAATTTTGTTAATGATTAATTTGAGTAATTAACTGCGACACACAAACTTCATGAGGTTTTGAAATATATATTGTATAGGTCCAAATTTAGTAACAACGGTAACAAATAAATAAGACAAAGGAAGGGGTCGACCACGATATAATAACTGAAGGTCAACGCCAGAAGCGGGCAGCTGAGACAGGACAGTAACGGTAACTTAGGTTCAGAAATGTGCATAAAGAATATTTATTTGGATATTCTTTATGCTGTACTTTTTAGGGTTTTTGGGGAATGTCCCTTATAAATAGAAGAGATAAAGAATAAAAATGGATCTGCCTTTTCTGAAGTGAAGCATATTGTAAAAGTTGAAAGAAGGATATACGAAAGGGTTGTCTTATTCATTTATTCAAGCATATGTTGTTCAATCTTTGTCCATAAATTTCGAGATCCCACATACATTCTAACCTCTAGCTTTCCACATCGTCGTTAGAGAAAAGGAACATCTCAATCATATAATCATTAGGTGATAGTTCCTTTCCCATTATAATCTTTGTCACTTCTTACATTTATTGTACATTTATGCTATTGCATGCATTGTCAATCATAGCATATTACCTTCATTGTTTAATGCTCTAAACTCTATTCGTTACACACGAACTCTAACTTATTCGGTCTAGAATTTATTAAGTTCAACTAAGATTCATCCTTTTAACTTATCATTAATTGGTTTAGCATTTATTTGCTCAAACAATTTGGCGCCGTCTGGGGGGGAGGTTTTAGTTGAAACTATAGTTCTTTCTAGATCAAAAAAAGAAAAAACAACAGCCAACTTTTCTTCGTTTGTAATAACTAACGATGGCAGGAAAAGGAGATGCAATACTGAAAGCGATAGCAGACATCACTACCAACATTTTGAACACCATCAACGAAGATGGCAGGGAAGACAACGAGAATGTGATACCAAGCGCTACGCCCAAGAGAAGCGCTTCACCTCGCCCTCACGAAAGCGCAACAGCTTCACTTGAAAGGGGAGCCTCCATGTCTATAGCTGAAGAAGCACCACCAGCAGCAAAAAAGTTACTGGAAGAATGGCTGACAAGCACTCTAAACAATATACTCGACAGAATTGCTCAAAGGGAGAACAGAAAAACCGTGCAAGCAGATATCATAACAACTACTGGCGAGCAGCCAATTCCTCAAACAGGTAACACTTACCCCACTATTGATGCAGGTAATGATGCGCTCATAGTCGTTCTAAAGAAAATGGAAGAAATGGAAAGCAAAAACAAGGCGCTTTGTGACCAGATGAGGGAGCATCAAGAAAGGGTCGATAAGATACCAGGCGATTTCGTGGGTGCCCGGTGCAATCCCAGACCTTAAAGGCTGGGTTTGAAAACTGGCCTTGACCTCTTCATACGCTGAGCGCTCGTGGTGCAATTTGGCAATGGGCTTATGGGAGGCCAAAAATCACGGTAAGCTTCTCTACCCGTGTTTGATGCCCTTCTGTGAAATGTTTCTTTTTAATTTTTACTTGATCCCCATATAGGTCTCGGAGACAATGCTGTCATGAGGCTGCCCCTACCTAGGAAGAGGAAACCCCAAAACCGGCTAAGGATAAGAGGAGTAAAAGGGTCTCGCCTTTTGATACTCTAAAACCTAAAAAGAGCAAGGCTTGTAAGTCAAAGAATGACACTACCTCTCTTCCTACCGATGTAGCCCAAAAACTACGAGATGAAGAAGAGGAGAAAAAAGATGATGACTATGAGCTGGTGGCTCAAAAGAGGGGGAGTGTCGAAGCTTCAAAGGTAGCTGAGTCGGTGATGGTCGAGGAGGCTCATCTTCGGACCGAGGAAATCTCTGAAGATGGTCCAAGCAAAGTCCCCGAGTCATTGGGGGCTGAAGATGTCTCCCGCCATGACGAAAAATCGGCGAGTGTGCATGTCCGCCATGACGAACAATCGACGGGTGTTCCTAAAGGGTCCGATTCTGAGGCCTTCCAAAAAGGAGAGAGCGCCACAAGTGTCTTGCTTGGGCAAATCAACATTGATGATTCTCCGCCCCTCTACACATTTTCTGAGGGGCAATTTCAGGAGGCAAGGCTGTGGAGACCCCCGACGTGGGAACGGCCCACGGAGGGGATGACTTATTTCATGGTTGTTTCATGGGGGTCGATGATGTTTCTGATCTGGATATTGATCATTTTCGATGAGGCTCAGCGACTCCTGAACCAGGTAGACTTTAGCCCCCGTTATTAGTTTTATGTTTGCCTTTATTTCCTTTTGCCTGATTTCCTTCATTTCTCCATAGGCCATGACATTTCATTAGGAAGCGTTTTCCAAATCCCGAGCCGAGTTGTACCGGTGTGAGGCCGATCTCAAAAGGCTCATGGAGGAGAGAGATTCCCTCAAACTCTTCAGTAGGCAAAAAGAAGAGGAGATCAAGGACCTCTGAGCTGAACTGGCCAAAACTCACAAAGAGCAGACTGACTTGATCGAACAGGTAATGAAGAATTTTCTTAGAAGTTTGGTGTGTTGATTCGGAGATGACGACTAATACTTTGATTATGCAGGTTCAGCAGAAGGCCAAAAAGATCGAGCAGCTTCGCGAGAAGGCTAAGATGAAAGAGGGAGTGACTTTAGGGTGGAAGCAGAACATAGACTACCTCACCTTGGAGAAAGATACTACTTGAGCCCAGCTATCTTCAGCTGAGCGTTAACTCCAAAGCATGAAGGAGGACAGCTTGGCCCGAGCCAAGAAAATTGAGGAACTCAAGACTCTGTTGGCCGCTGAGCTTGCAAAGGCCACATCCAAGGCAGAAAGAGTAAAGGCCGTCGTGGAGGCGGTCATGGCCGTTTACCGAGCTGATACTGAAGCCGCTCACGCTCGAGCAAAGGAAATTTCTGATGTCGCTCTGGTCCGATCATTTTGCATTGTCGAGCATGCCAAATGCCAGTCTCGGAGAGAGACTCTCGAAGAGATTCATGCTCGTGGTTTTGACCTTACTGCCGATATCGAGAACGCATAAATACAAGAGCCCGAAGCCAAAGCTTTACTCTCTGATGATGATGGTTCCGGGAGCTTGAGTGGATCCGAGAGTGGAGGTGTAACGACCCGACCGGTCTTTTTGATCTTTTGCACTTCGCTCGCCAGTTCTTGGGCATTACTTGCCCCGTGTGGTGTATTATGACTTATGTAAATCATTGGTTTTGGGTTTCAGGTTAATCAGAATGAATTTGGAAGAATAGTCTCAGTTGAAAGCTTTAAATTTGAAAGGCTTGACCAAAAGTTGACTTATGTGTAAATGATCCCGGATCAGAATTTTTATGATTTGTCTAGCTCCATTAGGTAATTTATGACTTAGGAGCGCGATCGGAATTGGTTTTGGAGGTCCGGTGTGGAATTTGGCTTGAATTGGCGAAAGTAGTATTTTAGCGATTTCCGGTTGATAGGTGAGATCTTGATCCAAGGGTCGGAATGGAATTCTGAGAGTTGTTGTAGGTTCATTATGTGATTTGGGATGTGTGTGCAAAATTTCATGTCATTCGGAGGTGATTTGGTCGGATTTTTGATCAAATGCGTGTTTCGGAAGTTTTTGGAAAACTTAGGCTTGAATTCGATGTGAATTGATGGTTTTGATGTTGTTTGAGGTGTTTTGTTGATTGGAAAAAGTTTGAATGATGTTATGGGGTGTGTTGGCATGTTTGGTCGGGTCACATGAGGCTCGCATAAGCTTTGGAAGAGTTTTTGGAAGATTTTGCCGTTTTGAGCATAAGCATGTAATGATCCAAAGGTCCATTTTTAGTTCTAGAGATCGAAATTTTATTTCGAGGCTTCTAGAATTTTGATAATGAATTATAGGACTGATCTGGAAATTTTGGTCTAATTTCATCAAGTCGCGATTGGGTTTTTCACACGAAACATGAGTTAATTGTTTAACGAGTGAAATGGGTATTGAACTGAGCAAATGAGCTCCGAATTGAGTTTTGACTGAAGGGCTATATTTGTATCATTATTTTTGACTCATAGAAACAAGAATCATTGAATTCCGAGGTCCCAGGCCCGAGAAATGAATTTTTGAGAAAAGTTGTTTTCTGAAAATATTTAACGAAAATGGAAATGAAATTTGATTAGAAAGTGATGTATCGGGCCCGTATTTTAGTTTCGGTGCCCGGTACAGGTCTTATATATGGTTTAAGCACTTTCTGTAAAGTTTGGTTGAAAACAGACGTCATTTGATGTGTTTCGGACTCAAAATGGAAAATTTGATGTTTTATGAAATTTAAAAGAATTCTTGGATTTTAAAGCTTAATTCATGGTATATGACGTTATTTTGGCGATTTGATCGCACGGTTAAGTTCATAGGATGTTGTTGAGTTAGTGCATATGTTTGGTTAGGAGCCTCGAGGGCTCGGGAGTGTTTCGGAGTGATTTCGGACTTAGGAAAAATTGCAGAAACAGTACCGAGTGAACAATACCGTGAATAGTAACCGCGCGTGAACAGTAACCACGCTGGGTGAACAGTGATCCCTGAAAAGTACCCATGAATAGTGCCGTGAACAGTAACCACGTGAACAGTACCGGACAGAATGTTAAGTTCAGGAGATTTTCCATTTTTAACGATTTGGAGCTCGGATAAGGCGATTTTTCGGGAGATTTTTGGAGAGAACAACGGGGTAAGTATTCTTAACTCAATTTTGGTTAGATTACTCGAATCTATTACAAGTTTTGGCATTTAATCCGTGAATTTAGCGGGAAAAGTTAGAAACCCTCTCGGATAGAATTGAGAATTTGAGGATCGAAATGTTATGGGAATTTGATAATTTTGGTATGGTTAGACTCGTGGAGAGATAAGGAACCCGTTGATGTAAAAAAAATTTAATTTCGAGACGTGGGCCTGGGGCTCTAATTTTTGCTAATTTCGAGAATTTTTGGTATTTTTCGATTGTTTTGATTGGGCTTTGTTCCCTTATCATATTATGACATATTCGTTCTGATTGTGGATAGATTCGACGCACGTGGAGGCCAATTCGAGGGGCAAAGGCGTCGCGAGCTAAAGAAGTAGCCGGTTTGAGGTGAGTAATGAGTGTAAATGATGTCCTGAGGGTTTGAAACCCCGAATTGCACATCATAATGCTATATTGAGGTGAGACACGCGCTGGATGAAGAGCACGGGGTCCTTTACTACTGAGGATTGTGACTTGGTTCATCCCGTATTGATGATTTTACTGCATATTTGATTGAAATTGATTTGTTATCATCACGATTTGGGATGTTTGCCATATTTGGGCTTCGTGCCAATTATTTGAATCCTTCGTGAATTTTTATCACTATTTCCTCACTGTTTTGACTTATATTTAAACTCAATCCTGTTGATGATTATTGTTTTACAAACTCAGCCACTTTTATACAGATTTGAAACTCAAATGATATTTCTAAATGATATTTTGGGCTGAGAACTGCTGTTTTACAAATGCCCAAGGGGCTTGTGATGATTTTCGGACTGAGTGAGGCCAAGGGCCATATGTGAGGATATGCTGAGTGATATGAGGCCGAGGGCCTGAGTTACTATTTATGCCACGCGGTGGCTTGAGTGATGTGAGGAGGCTTTCAGGCCTTATGAGTGATGTGAGGAGGCTTTCAGGCCTTATGAGTGAAGTGAGAAGGCTTTCAGGCCTTATGTTATTATTGCGCTTGGGTTGTAGGAGCCCCTCCAGAGTCTGCACACCCACAATGAGCGCGGGTACCCATGTGATTTGAGTAGTGGTAACAATGACACTATATGATACAATTTGGTCAGGTAACAATGACTGACCAGGACAGTGGTAACAATGACACTGTATGATGCAATTTGGTCAGGTAACAATGACTGACCAGGAATAACACTGTGAGGTCAGGTAATAATGGCTGACCAGGAACTAATTTGTGCCTGAGGGGCTGGTACTATTCTATATGATTGCCCGAGGGCGAGGTTTATATGTTCATTTTGCATACTCACTTGTCTTTTACTTGTTTAATTGTGGTATTTGTGCCCGAGGGCGGATTTCTGTGCATAGCGGCACTAATTGTTTTGAAATTATTTCACAACTGTTGAAAAGATCATTTTCAAAAGAGGTTTAAAACTGAGCCAATGTATTTTCTAAAGAATTCACAGTTTCACTGATTTTTCTCAAGGAGTTTTACACTGCTTCTATATAGCATGTTGGTTGCTTTACGTGTTTTCTTGCTGCTCAGTTATTATTTACCTTTATTACTCACTGAGTTGGAGTACTCACTTTACTCCTGCACCTTGCGTGCAGTTGCAGGTATTTGTTCACCCGGTAGCGGGTATTGGCTGCATGGAGGCAGAGTTGTAGAGGTTTTAGCGAGGTGACTGCCAGCGTTCGCAGTACCACTGTCTTTCTATGTTATTCATTATTCTTGTTCAGTGTATTTCTAGACTGTAAAGTGGAAATTTCATTCTTATAGATGCTCGTAACTTGTGACACCCCGGTTAGGGCTGTGTCGGGCTGGACTTCCGTATTAATATCTATATTTGTGTTAATTAACTGCTTTAAAAGATGAATTGAGTTAGACTGGCTGGCCTTGTCTTCAAGAGAGACGCCATCACGATCGGGTTCGGGAATTGGGTCGTGACAGGAGGGGATGAAGATGAGGCTTCCGGGGAAGATTAGACACTTAGAATTTTTTCTTCTTTTTTGGATTTTTTGTGTAAGACCCTGAGTGGTCCTTGTAAATATTTTTGCATATATGAAAGATCCTTTTTCTTTTCGATTTGTCTCTGATTTCTGTTTTGTGAATTGCGAAAACTCTGTTTTCCTTTTCCTTATGATAATTCTTATATACTTTAGATCTTGTAAGAATTTTGACTCACTTTGTTGCCTCGCAAAAAATTTGTCAAAATCGGATTGGTATAGTCTCTATGATCGAGTGAGTACTTGCTCGAACTCGGAGTAGAAAAAACCCTTAGATTTTGGTTGAGTGAGGGTGGATCCTCGAACTCAATAATATAATGGCCTGTAGGCTCTTGAATTGGGCCGAAATGGCCTTAAAAGAGTGGATTCCCCCCCCCCTTTGGCTGGCTTTTCCCTCTTTTTCGGCGTAAAACGTTTAATCATATAAGAATTTGTTATGCCTTAGCATGAAATAAATCTGTACCCATTAGCACTCATTGTTATCGAAAAACGTAGCATAAGTTTGTTCGAGAGTTCGAACAATTTGATACCTCTTAAGGTTTTCGAGGGTTGATGTTATTGAAACCCTATGTAAATTTGTCGAGGGCGGCCTTTTTTCAACCGATTTTATGGAAATATTTGAAGGCCTTTTTTATTACGGAATTTGAACGTCTCCGAACTATATTAGTTTGGCCATAGCCTTTAACTTGAGATTTTCCCTTTGGGCTTGTTTCTCGCTTATACTTCGAACTTGTTCAAAGTGTCAGTCCTCGAATGAGGTGGTCGTGACCTATAAAATCGAGGATTGCCTTTTTAAGGTCTTATGATTTCGAAGTTTAGTAATTCGAGCATGTCAATTTTCAGACGGCAATCCCCGAGTATGGGTTAATTGCTCGAACTTTAGTTACGATTGGCTCTTGAGCCGATTTCCGCAATCGATCATAAGTATGTAATTGTAAAGTAGAAATTTCACTAAGGCATGGAACATTTGGTAGGGAAAAGGTACTTCTTTCAATAGATTGTTCATGTGTACATATTTTTCCATTAGGTCTCGAGTAACCTACACGTGCACAGTTCATTTGACCGTTTGGCCCTTTATATCGAGACCGTGTCGACACGAAATATTTTCCTTGAAAACATAACATCTGAGGGTGATGCCTTCCAGTATTCGAGGTTGATTGTAAGGAAGCCTCGGATACTATTGAATTGTCCCCAGGTGGCAAAAACCCATTTGGGACAAAAATCGATCTGAGGCAAAAAGAGTGCAACACGTGCTTTAAAACCTGAGGTTTTTTTATTGAAGAATTTTTCGAAGTCTTCAATTGAACACCTACAATAAGTTAGTATCAAATATAAATGAAAAAAGGAAAGAGTCATACCTTAGTAGTAGTGTCGTTTGAGGAGCGATATGTTCTAATCATTCGGTAATTGTTCGTCGTTCATCGTGCCAAGTTTATAAGATCCCTTACCGATGACTACGAGGACCCGATATGGTCCTTCCCAATTTGGGTCAAGTTTTCCATCGTTTGGATCTCGAGTGTTGAGGGAGACTTTTCTCAGAACTAAGTCCCCGATTCGAAAATGGCGAATATTAGTTCTTCGGTTGTAGTATCTTTTGATGCGCTGCTTTTGTGCTACCTTTCTGACGAGGATGACTTCCCTTTTTTATCTAGAAATTCGAGGCTTGTGTTCATAGCCTCGTGATTCGATTCTTCCATCGTGTATCAAAACCTGATGCTGGGTTCCCCGACCTCGACCGGGATCAAGGCTTCGGTGCTATATACTAAGGAGAATGGTGTTGCCCCCGTACTAGATTTTGACGTTGTTCGATATGCCCAAAGGACTTCGAGAAAAATTTCTCTCTACTTCCCCTTAGCGTCGTTCAACTTTTTCTTTAGGTTCTGAATGATGGTCTTGTTTGTTGATTCAGCCTGTCTGTTCCTACTAGGATGATATGGCATCGACAGGATCCTTTTTATCTTGTGATCTTTGAGGAACTTTGTTATTTTGTTGCTGACGAATTGTTTCCCGTTGTCATACATGATCTCGACGGGTATCCTGAATCGGCATATGATGTGATCCAAATGAAGTCTATGACTTCTTTTTCTCTGACTTTCTCGAAGGCCTGTGCTTCAACCCACTTAGAGAAATAGTCAGTCATAAATAAGCTTTACTTGGGGCCAATGGTAGAGGGCCGACGATATCCATTCCCCATTTCTTGAATGGCCATGGGGATAGGACTGAATGAATTTGCTCCCCGGGCTGGTGGATCATCGGTGCATATCTTTGGCATTTGTCGCATTTTCGAATGAACTCCTTAGTGTTTTTTTCCATATTGTCCCAATAGTATCCTGCTCTGATGACTTTTGCGAACCAGTGATTCGGCACCGGAATGGTTCCCGTAAGTACCCTCATGAATTTTTCGTAGGACATAGTCTGTGTCTCCTGGACCCAAGCATATTGCCAACGGCCCATCAAACATCCTTCTGTACAATGTTCCATCTTCGGACAATGTGAATCATACAGCTTTCATTCGCAGAGTCCTCGATTCCTTAGGTTCCAACGGAAGTTTGCCATTCTTCAAGTAATCAATATATTTGTTCCTCCAATCCCAAGTTAGGCTTGTGGAGTTTATTTCGGCGTGGCCTTCTTCGACTACTGACTTTGAAAGCTGTACGATGGTCTCAAAGCTAATTTCATCATCTTCGACTGATGACCCTAAATTTGCAAGGGCATTGGCCTCACCGTTTTGCTCTCTAGGTACATACTGTGGGCTCTATTCTTTGAACCGGTGTAAGGTTACCTGCAATTTTTCCAAGTACCTCTGCGTTCGATCTTCTCGAACCTCGAAGGTTTTATTGACTTGGTTAACCACGAGTTGCAAATTGCACTTGGCCTTGATGACCTCTGCTCCCAAACTTTTAGCCATCTCGAGACCTGCAATCATGGCCTCATATTGTGACGACCCAAAGGGTCATCACCGTAGTTCTTCCTTGTTCCATGCTTCCGAGGCCTTAAAAACCTCGCTTTTAGTTACCTCATTTTGCGTGCGCAGTTCGGGCGTGTAGCCGGAAAGTTTTTATGTTAGAATATGTGAATTATGTGAAACAATTGATGGATTTTGATATTAATATGCATAATATTGACTTCGATCAACATTTTGGGTAAACGGACACGGACCTGTGATTCGACGGTCCTGGAGGGTCCGTAGAAAAATATGGGACTTGGGCGTGTGCCCGGAATTAAATTCCGAGGTCCCAAGCCCGAGAAATGAAAATTTGTGTGAAATTGTTTTCTGAAATTAATTAAGGAAAATAAAGAAGGAAATTGATCGGAAAATTGTGGTATCGGTCTCGTATTTTGGTTCCGACCTTCGGTACGAGTCTTAAATATGTTTTAAGCACTATCTGTAAAGTTTGGCTAAAAACAGACGTCATATGACGTGTTTCGGACTTAAAATGGGGAATTTGAGTTTTACGAAAGTTGAGAGAAAATCATGTGTTTTGAGGCTTGATTCTATGTATATGATGTTATCTTGGCGATTTTATCACACGAATAAGTCCGTAAGATGTTGTTTTAAGGTTGTGTGCATGTTTGGTTTGGAGCCCCGAGGGCTCGGGTGAGTTTCGAGTGGGGCCCGGGAGGTCTTAAACTTAAAAAAATAATGCAGGTTCAGGTGTTGCAGGTCCGGCGCGGCCTCGGCCATTTCCGCGTGGTCCGCGTTGGCAGCCACGCGGCCGCGGCACTTTTCTGTGTGGTCCGTGTGGTGGGGTTCAGAGGGGGGTGGCCAGGCCGACCAGCATGGCCGCGCACCAAATCAGTGCGGTCCGCACTGGGTGGGTTCAGAGAGAGCCCACTTCTCCCTTCCCTCGGCGCGGCCGCGATGCATTTCTGTGCGGTCCGCGCCAGCCTCCAGCAAAAATGTATAAATTCGGGATTTTCAGTCATTTTTCCACTTTTCAATAACCCAAAACCTAAGAGGCGATTTTTCAAACAACATTTCTTCTCTAAAACGATTAGTAAGTGATTTTTAACTTAATTTCTTTATTCCTTAACATCTTTTAACAAAATTTCAACTTCAAATCAAAGATTTTCATGGGTGAAATTGAGTGTTTTGGGTAGAACCTAGGTTTTCTACAAATGGAGAAGTTGGACCTCAATTTGGGGTCCGATTTCAAAACAAATCATATATTTGGATTCATGGGGAAATGGGTAATCGGGTTTTGGTCCGAACCTCGAGTTTCGACCATGTGGGTCCGGGGGTATTTTTGACCTTTTGGGGAAAAACCTTGTAAAAATCTATTTTCATGCATTGGGAGTGATTCATTTAGTAATTATTAATGTGATTAAGTAACTTATGACTAGATTCAAGCGGATTAGTGGTGGAATCAAGAGGTAAAGCTATAATTGAGACTTGAGTGGTGTTCAAGGCATCGAGGTAAGTGTTTGTTCTAACTTTGGCTTGAGGGAATAGGATTAGGATGTTATTTGCTACTTGCTAATATGGAGTACGGTGTATACGCATGGTGACGGTTATCTATGCACCAGAGTCTAGCATGACCGTGATTCTTAATTGCTTTTAATTCGAGTAATGTGACACAATCTCCTTGTTTGCTTGATGAGTTTCATATAATGTGAACGATTGAGGTAGAAATTGTGATTGGTGTACTTTTGGAGCGTTAGCTCGAACATGAATGTGTTAGTTGAGGAAGAAGTGATTTAAAAAGAGAATGTGTTGTGAGTACTCCCTTGCCGGGATGTGTAGACTGATATATACTCTCCCTTGTCGGGATATTTTAGGTTGTTAGTTGTACCCTTGTCGGGTTAAAGGTATTGAGTTGTTATCCTCCCCAGAAGGGGTTTACTATATGAAGTCAGATATTTTATACTATATTATGGGATCGTGTGGCACGTCGCCCACTTGGTTATTGGCCTCCGTTGCCGGTGACATATTGTGCACTTATATATGATATTATGGGATCGTGTGGCACGCCGTCCACTTATATATGATATTATGGGATCGTGTGGCACGCCGTCCACTTATATATGATATTATGGGATCGTGTGGCACGCCGTCCACTTATATATGATATTATGGGATCGTGTGGCACGCCGTCCACTTATATATGATATTATGGGATCGTGTGGCACGCCGTCCACTTATATATGATATTATGGGATCGTGTGGCACGCCGTCCACTTATATATGATATTATGGGATCGTGTGGCACGCCGTCCACTTATATATGATATTATGGGATCGTGTGGCACGCCGTCCACTTATATATGATATTATGGGATCGTGTGGCACGCCGTCCACTTATATATGATATTATGGGATCGTGTGGCACGCCGTCCACTTATATATGATATTATGGGATCGTGTGGCACGCCGTCCACTTATATATGATATTATGGGATCGTGTGGCACGCCGTCCACTTATATATGATATTATGGGATCGTGTGGCACTTACCAATACATGAGGTCGGTTGTGTTGATGCTGCACTCTGTGCATTTTTGTGCACAGATCAGGGAGCAGCTTTTGGACCGCAGCAGTAGGACTTTTGGGAGCTATCTTCAGCCCAGGGACTCTCGAGGTAGCCTAGCTGGCGTTCGCAGGCCGAAGTCCCTTTCCATGTTTTTCGTTTGTTTATCTTGTATCAGACAAGCATAATGTATTTTCCTTTCAGACATTGTTTGTAGCATTCTGTAGTAGTCCGTGAGCTAGTGACACCAAACTCTGGGTAGCATTTTGGTTCAAACTTCCGCACTTTTGGTTTTCAGTTGTTTTAAATTTAAAGTCTTCCGCTTAGATTTTGTCTCGCTTATTATATTGTTGAAAGAAAGCAGGAAAGGTGTTTTAAATATTTGGCTTGCCTAGCTCCGATAGTAGGCAACATCACGACACCCGATGGTGGGAAATCCGGGTCGTGACACATACTCAGCCTTATTGTTAGTCAACTTAGGGGTTTTGATAGATTGTCTAATCGTATTGCCTATGGGTGGCTTCAAAATGATGCCTAGCCCGAACCTCTTCATATTTGAAACACCGTCTGTAAAAAGGGTCCACACCCCTGAAGATGTACTCGATTATAGTGATAGTTCCTTTTCAACCTCGGGTACGAGGGCTAGTGTAAAGTCGGCCATGAAATCCACTAAGATTTGAGACTTGATGGACGTTCGGGGTTGATACTCGATATCGTACCCACTAATTTCGATGGCCCATTTGGCCAGTCGGTCTGAGAGTTTGGGCTTGTGTAAAATATTACGAAGGGGATAAGTGGTTACAACACAAATTGGGTGACATTGAAAATACAATTTTAATTTTCTAGAGGCGCTTATTAGAGCAAGCGCTAATTTTTCTAAGTGTGGGTACCGGGTCTCTGCTTTACCTAAAGTTTGGCTAACGTAGTAAATAGGAAATTGCGTACCTTGATCTTCTCAAACTAGGACACCACTTACCGCGACCTTCGAGACTGCCAAATATAAGTAAAGTTGCTCGTCCGCTTTCGGAATATGAAACAACGGTGGGCTCGGAAGATACTGCTTTAATTCTTCCAATGCATGTTGCCATTTTGGGGTCCAAATGAAATTGTTCTTCTTTTGAGCAGTGAGAAGAACCTAAGACTTCGATCCGAAGACCTCGAGATGAATTGACCTAAAGCGACTATCCGTCTTGTTAGCCTTTGTACGACCTTAACGTTGTCTATGACTGTGATGTCTTTGATTGCCTTCATTTTATCGAGGTTGATATCGATTCCCCGATTTGACACCATATAGACGAGGAACTTGCCTGAACCGACCCCGAATGTACATTTCTCGGGGTTGACCTTCATGTTGTATCTTCTCAATATGTCGAAGTTTTCCTGCAAATATGTCAAATAATCATCTGCGCACACAGGCTTAACTAGCATGTCATCAAAATAAACCTCCATTGATTTACCTATTTATTCTTCGAACATTCGGTTTACTAGGCGTTGATAAATATCACTAGGATTTTTTAGCCCAAACGATATTACATTATAGTAATAAGTACCGTACTTAGTGATAAATAAAGTATTTTCCTTATCCTCCGAGTTCATTTATATTTGGTTGTACCTGGAGTAGGCATCGAGAAAGCACAGAATCTCGTGGCCGGCCGTGGCATCGATCATGCGATCGATATTCAACAGGGGAAAAGAGTCCTTAGGGCATGCTTTGTTTAAGTCTTTGTAGTCTACATACATTCTAAGTTTATTCCCCTTCTTGGGACTACAACTACGTTTGCTAACCATTCGAGATATTTTACTTTCCGGATGGATCCTATTTTGAGAAGTTTGGTTACCTCGTCCTTGATGAATACATGTTTTACCTCGGGATGTGGCCTTCTCTTTTGCTTTACCGGTCTGAACTTCGGGTCCAAACTCAATAGATGGGTGGTGATCTTCGGTGGGATCCCTGTCATGTCAAGGTGGGACCAAGAAAAATAATCCATATTTTTAATAAGGAATTTAATGAGTTTTTCCCTTAGCTCGGGAGTTAACCCCGTGCCCAAGTATACCTTTCGATCAGGCAGATGCTCGATCAGTATGACTTGTTCCATCTTTTCGATCGTTGACTTTGTGGCGTCGGAATCATTAGGTATTACGAAAGTTTGAGGTATCACACAATCATCATCCTCGATAATTTATTGTTTTTCCGATCTGGTCAAGGCCGGCGACTGTGGTTGTTAATTGACTTCCTACTTTTCTTTTGATTCTGGTCCCTTTGTTGATGTGAGTGTCGATACTGGTATTACTTTATTGATTACAAACATCTATTTGGCTTCTGGTTGTTTGCCGTACACCATTTTAACTCCTTCCGGTGTTGGGAATTTCAAGACTTGATGAAGCGTTGAAGGCACTGTCCTCATATTATGGATCCAAGGTCTTCCGAGCAGCGCATTGTACCTCATATCACCTTCAATCAAGTGGAACTTTGTTTCTTGGATAGTTCTGGTCACGTTTACTGGCAACATTTCCCCTTTGGTGGTTTTACTCGCCATATTGAAACCCTTGAGCACTCGAGCTGCAGGCACGATTTGATCCTAAAGGCCGAGCTACTCCATGACCCTCGATTAAATAATATTAGCCGAGCTACCTGGATCAACTGACATATGTTTAACTTGAATTTTATTCATATGGATAGATATTACCAGCGTGTCGTTGTGAGGCAGTTCGATCCCTTCTGTATCCTTATCGTTGAAAGATAAGGTATCTTCTGGTAAGTAGTCCCTGGTATGTTTCTCCCTTATGTTTGTAACTTTGGTGCGTTTACATGTCGGGCCCTGAGGAATATCAACCCCACCTACGATCACAAGAATCACGTGTTGTGGTTCCTCCTATTTGTTTTTCCTATTTGCATCCCTATATCTGAATTGATTTTTTGCTTGGTCACTCAAGAACTCTCGAATATGGCCTTCCTTGAACATAAGAGCTACCTCATCCCTTAATTGTCTGCATTCTTCGGTTCTGTGACCATGGGTTCTATGATACTTGCACATTTGATCTGGATTTCTTTGAGCTAGATCAGTCTGCAGGGGTCTGGGCCACCTAGTATCATTGATTCGTCCAATGGCTGACATAATACCTTAAGTATAGACACTGAAGTTGTGTTTCGATAATCGTGGTGCTTCCTTAGGCTCGACATTTTTATCGAAGCCACTATTACTTATGAGCCCTTGAGAATTTTGACCTTGATCATTCCTTCGATCATTTCGAACAGGATTACGTCCCGGTCCGTTATTCCTACGATCTGTGCTATATGATTGGTACCAATCTCTATTCGATCAGGGCTCTCTGTTGATGTCTCTTTGAATCCTGCCTTCGGATCTACTTGGGTAAACGGAACCGGTTGGGTATCCCAACTAATCATTCTCGACTCTAATTTTTGATTGGTATCGATTATGCATGTCGGCCCAGGTCACCACTGGATATTCAATCAAATTCTATTTTAGTTGACATGATGCTACTGAACTTCGCTCGTTCAAACCCTGAGTAAAGGCTTGGACAGCCCAATCATCGGTAACCAGGGGTAGGTCCATGAGATCCATCTAAAATCGAGATACGAATTCCCTTAGCATTGTATTGTCCTTTTGTCTCACTTTGAAGAGGTCCGACTTCCTAGTCGTGACCTTTATTGCTCCGATGTGTGCCGTTACGAACGAATCGGCAAGCATGGCAAAAGAATCGATGGAATTGGGTGGAAAATTGTGGTACCATATCATTGCCCCCTTCGATAAAGTTTCTCCAAATTTTTTCAACAGAACAAATTCAGTTTGTTACATGTATGGTTTCGTACATAGGAGTACGTCTTAAGTCAATTGATGTAAGAGAAAAAGTGAGATTATCTTTGGAAGTATATAAAGTAAGTTACCATCTTACCTCGGATGTTACATATATTGAATATCATGAACAACAAGTACAAAGAGGGTTGGAAGGTTTAGAAGCGAAGGAATTGAAGAACAATATTTCGTCGAAAGTCGACAAGTTGGGAATGTGATAACATGTACTTTTGGTGTGAGACTAAGGTGTTTAACTTGATTAGAAGGTTATATTATGAGTTATGTTAGTTGTATGATAACCGTGTATTATGTTTGAAGTCAAGTGAGTTGTGGAACAAAAGTCGATGAAAGTCATCACAAGTTACATTCATAGGTTTTACTGAAATTTTGGGTCGAATGTAACTGCGATTTTCTCCCAATATACATATAGTTATGGGGTGTTACACACATCAAATTGAATCTCTATGAGTCTACTTTCTAACTCATTAAATCGTTTATCGATACGACATTAGAATTGAGATATATTCATATTTTTGCGAGACTGCGCAGACTGGTAGGTGACAAGTAGGTGCATCACCTACTTGCCAAAAGGAGAGGACTAAATTAAAAGCTCCAAGGTTGGCCAAAATATCACACTCATAATAGAGCAAAAAATCATATGTACACCCCAACAAAATTCTCCCAAAAATTTAACACAAAACCCTAAATAATTTTCTCTTCTTTTCAAGTTCTAGTTGGAGAACACCCTAAGGGTTGGAGAATCAAGATAGGAGCTGAGATATTCACCAAATATGGTAAGTATACTGCCATTTTCATCCATTTTTTCTGCTGTAAAAGTAGAGAAATTCATTCAATAATTGTAAGAACTCACGGGATGGTGATCGAAAGCCATGAGTTCGAGTTGTTCAACTTGTAGTGGACTGTTTTGTGAGTTGTTTCATGTTGTTGTTGGGTTTTCTCTTTTGCTGCTATTTTTGTGGAGCTTTGGAGGAGAAAGGGTGTGGAAAATACCACATAATGGCAGGGTAGTTGTCCGGTCATTCGTCGGTATATTTTTTTCGTTGTTCGACACTACTTTGGTTATCGTTTTATGTATGAAATGATTAGGTGTATGGGCTATTTTGTGGTATATTGTGATAGAGATAAGGTTGGAACGTAATGCATACATATTGTAATTGTTGTGTTCTTATTGTTGTTGGTATATGGTATTGGAGGAGGGCCTTGTTACAGGGGAGATGCTGCCCAAATTTACATAAACGAGCTACTAGTTTAAGTTTCAGACTTAGCCTTTATTCAGCACTGATTTTGATATCCCTATGATGTGGTAGATTGAGTTGAGTTGTTTGAAGAATTGCTTGGAAGGTATTAAGGACTCAACGAAGTTAAGGTATGTTAAGGCTAAACCTTTCTTTCATTTTGGCATGATCCAGTAACTACATGTATTTGATAACGAGACATAAAGAGAAGTTCATATCCCTGAATTTATGTACATTTTCCTAGTCTCATAAGTTACAATATTCTCCCTTATTGGGACTTCATATTCAATTTAGTTTTGTCTTCTGTCAGACAAGAGAGCAAAGAGTCTATATATATATATATATGTGTGTGTGTGTGTGTGTGTATAGCATTATAATATTTTCACCACCATCGAGCTATAATCGATGGCCAGACCCATATTGGGCAACCTCTGATCAGATGGTGAGTTATATACCGAGCCTACTGTGGCCGAGCGCCTATGAGTGAACCCAGAATGACTGAGATATAGAGTATAGTATGGCCGAGTGCCTATGAGCGAGCCTACTACGGCAAAGCAGTTACAGATACCGAGCCTTATAAGGCCGAACAACTATTTTACTTACTATATTGAGAGAGTTGAGTCAGTATTAGTAGGGAAGCATATCTTCAGATTATCTTTGACTCCCAGTTACTTTCAGTTATTATATTATCAGTTCAGTTTCAGCTTTTAGTTATTCGGTTGCCTTACATACTCGGTACATTATTTCATACTGACAATCCTTTTACCGAGGACGCTACATTTCATGCCTGTAGGTCCTCATTGACAGTTGGACAGACCCCCCCAGCAGACAGAGTCAAACATCAGCTTGGTTGGTAAGCTCCACTTCCTTGAAGTTACCAGGTCTAGACCTTGGAGTCCATTTTATATATACAGGTTTAATAGGTAAGTCGAGGCCCTGTCCTGACCATAGTATATTTGAGTTATCTCTAGAGGCTTGTAGAAAAGTCCTGTTTATTTTTATATTAGTAGATGTTCATGGCGGATTAATCGGCTGACACAATTATATATATTAGCTTTTGGATATGTTTACCCCACAAATAAGAGAGATTATTTTCAGACGATTCAGAATATGGCCTCATCGGCCAAAGTTGAGGGTTACCCCTCCAGAGTTCACAGTTATAGATTGGTACGCTCGGATCGAGTACGATACCGGGTGCCGGCCACGCCTCTTCAAGTTTGGGGCGTGACACAATTTCATCGTCTTCTAAGTCATTTCCTTTTATTGTGTATGCATAAGAAGTGACATGCTCGTTAGGATCAGTGGTTCCATTGTACTTGGGAATTTCTGGCATGCAGAATTTCTTCGGAATGGGCTTTGGAGCCGCACTTGGTGGGAAAGGCTTCTGTACGAACTTTTTCGAATCCAAACCTTTCAGAATCGGGGTTTCCCCTGGTATTTGATCAACCCAGGAGATGTACATCTCTATATTTTTATCATTAGCCTCGTTCTTCTTTTCTCCCGATTCAATCCGTTTAGTGAGCTCCTTGAGTATCTTCATGATGGCGAGATAAGTTCTTGATCCATTATCGTTCAATTTCTCTTGTACGGGTTCGACCTTATGAACAACTTCTTGTGATGTATCGAGTTCGATTCTGCTCAGGGCTCGATTCTGATTTTGGAGTTGCCCTATCGCGGCCTGGTGATTTTATAGCATGTCAAATATCATTCGAAGGCTAATTCTGCCTTCTTCACCATTTTGTGCGTTCTGATGGCTGCTCGGGCGTCTCTACGGATGCTATTTTCAAGGTCGACGCCTAAATCTCCACGAATGGCAACACGAGAACTGACATCAACCGGATCTACGGCCTGTGGTGCGTCGGGATTGATTGGAAGTACTCCATTTCTCGGGGCGGTTACGTGTTCGTTTTCGCCATGAAGACAGAGGCTGGTTTCAGTGTGGGTGGGTACTGCCTAAGAGTTCGACATGTTGATTCCTGAAATCAAAAATACTCACGAGAACAAGCGTAGAAGAAGTGTGTGTCATGAAGGTTAAAATATTAAGCATTCACTATTATCCTTAATACCACGGTGGGCGCCAAACTGTTTGCCCTAAACTTTGGATAACTATTAAACTTATAATGTGGTTTTAAAGATATGTGATTTCACCTAATACCAATTGATAAACATAAAGATAAATGATGCAAATTGACAATGATATAAAGCAAATCAACGTTTGGATGGAGCCCTCGAGCTCGGACACCCTCGAGCTAGCTATGCAAGAATAATTAAAGGCACAATAAGCTGATGAACAAGCAAGTTGAGAAATACTATATTGCTTAGATATTCGTGAATGTAGGTGCTTTACAAATGATGAGGACTCCCCTTTATATACTAGAGGAATCCTAATTATGGTACAATTCTAATTACGGAAGTAAATCCCATGATTGGTACAAATAACCGCCGTTGATTTGATCTGTTTCAGGATTTCCGCCGTGATCTTCGACCAGTTACGAATATCTCGTCTTTCCGTTATTGCACTTCACTCGAAGTCGGTCATACTTAGTCTCAATTGTTGTTGGTCTCGATCTCGACGGACATCTCGATTCTTGAACTCGACACCTCGTCTTCGTGCTATAGCCCGATCCATTGCGAGGATGACCCTTTTACGTGATCTCCCGGTTTTGATTAAATAGCAAAATAACCGTATACAAGTGGGTTAAGCATTTGTCAATTAAAAAAATGAAACGACGGCCGGCGAGGAGATTAGAGAAATGGATTCTGCCGTCCCAGAGCGTGTTAGCAAACAATAATTAAAGATGGAAGTGGACTTTGAGGAAATTTCACTGCATACAACTTGCAGGTCTCCTCCTTCCAAAAATGACGTTGGTGTTGAAAATTCACCATTATAAGTTCTTGTGTTGGCAATTATTCAAACATGATGTTGGTGTTGGAAATTAACCTATAAAAGGTAACTTAATTATTTGGTTTTAAATTACATTAAATATAGTTGGTGGACACGATTTGGGCTTCCAATTATCTATTGAATTCCATTTTGGGCCTGAATCACTTCATGTTTTGGAGTTTGACAAAAGAGTCCATAGCGTGATGAAGAAGATGAACACTTATAGCATGTTTGGCCAAGTTTCTAAAATTAGCTTATTTTGAGAAAGTGTTTTCTAAAAAGTACTTTTCAAAAAAGTGCTTTCGGTGAGAAGCAGTTTGTGTTTGGCTAATCTATCTATACTATATTAAAAGTACGAATGCTCTTAGCGAAATGTTGTTCGCCTTTTTTACTCTTTAAAATTTGATTTCACACTAGATAAAAGAGTCATTTAATTATTTTTCTAATATTTAATAATAAATATTTAATTATTTTCCTAATATTTAGGACTTCAAAATCTACTAAATTTAATATATTATATTCATCCTTATTTAAACTATATAATATTACAAATTTGTAAAAGAAAAAAAATAACTAACAATCAATTTCTCTTAGTTTTAGGAGTCAGTTTCGTCTCTCACAACTAAATTTGTGACTTAAACATGTGCTATCATGATTCCAAATAATTGCTTAGCTATGTTACTGTGAGTAATTCGATAATTTTATTATCTGTCTCGAATTATTTGTTACAGCTTTAAACTATTTGTGGTCTTCATTACCCACCTCAATTAGGCCTTTTGAGAGCCATTACCCTCTAGACGCTGATGTGGCAAATTGTGTGGGTGCACTCGCCTGCCATGTGGATTTTTCTGTATATGTTGCATTTTTTTGAAAAATAAAATATTTTTTTACCTTTTTGAGTATGTTACTTTTTTACATAATTTTTTTCGAATACAATTTATAATAAAACTTGGATAGAATTACATTATTTTGGCTAGATTTTTTTATTTTGGCTAAAAATAATAAAGTTTTAGTTAATCCTTTTTTTTTAATTTGACCTAAAAATAAAGATTTATACAATTGAAATAAATAGTCAAGACATCTAAAGAGTTATAAAATTACATAGTTTGAAATTAATTATTTTGGCTATAATTTTTTATATAACTCTAAATTATGGTGCTCTAAAAATATACTTTTTACATATTTTACCTAAAAAAATAAAAAATACACAGTTGAAATAAATAGTTATTGCGTCAAAAGAAGAAATAAAAAGAGTGAACAATTGCAAGAAATAACTTATTATTTCTAACATACTTATTGCTCTAAAAAATACTTATTGCAAAAATGCAAGGTAACTGCACACAATATGCCCTTATTGTCCAGCTCTTCCCCGGATCCCGCGCATAGCGGGAGCTTAGTGCACTGGGCTGCCCTTTTTGTATTGCTCTAACAATGTTTACATATAGTAAGTTATTTTTTGCAATTGTACACTCTTTTTATTTCAGCTTTTGATACAATGACTATTTATTTCAACTGTGTATTTTTATTTTTTCAGGTAAAATCTGTAAAAAAATATATTTTTAGAGCACCATAATTTAGAGCTATATAAAAATTATAGCCAAAATAATCAATTTCAAATTATGTATTTTTATCACTTTTTAGATGCCTTGACTATTTATTTCAATTTATAAATTTTTATTTTCAGGTCAAATTCAAAAAAAGATTAACTAAAACTTTATTATTTTTAGCCAAATAAAAAAATTTAGCCTAAATAATGTAGTTCTATCTAAGTTTTATTATAAATTGTATTCGAAAAAAATTATCTAAAAGAGTAACATACTTAAAAGGGTAAAAATATATTTTATTTTTCAAAAAAATGTCATATATACAGAAAAGTCCACGTGGCAAGCGAGTGCACCAACACAATTTGCCACATCAGCGTCCAAGGGGGTAATGACTCTCAAAAGGCCTAGTTAAGGGGGGTAAGTAAGACCATAAATAGTTTAAGGTTGTAACTAATAATTCGTGTCAAGTTTAGAGGGGTGGTAAGGTATTTTGCCTATAATTTTTGTTAGTTGTGAATTTGCTAAGATGATTAAATTTTGAGTCCATAATTAAGTTTGTATTATATGAAACTATAATACATTTTATATTATATTTTAAATATCTTCTACTAAAAAAATATTTTTTTTTAATCAGCTATTTTTTTATATAATATATAAAAATTACAATCAATACTTAGAATAAATAATAGAGAAATATCTATATCTAACAATATAAAAGAGAAAAAGAGAGAAAGATGATTGATATAATACTAATAGTCCCGCACACTAAGATTTTTTTCCTTTGAAAATAGAATCCTTACTAGATAAAATTATAATTATGCAAACACTTAAAATTTGGGATGAGCTAATATTAAGAATTTGAATCAATAAAAATAAATAAATTTTAAATATTAAGAATAAATAATTAAAAATTTAAATTAACCAATCAGCAAAAAGTTTAATTTATTATTTTGCTAAATTCATCATATAGTAAAATTATTTTTAAGTTAGACAACTCAAAATATATAAATTTATTTCTCAAAGAATAGCATTGCAGTGAAAGAAATCAGTAAATTTTGCAAAATCACTTATACTATGATATTAAGAGTTAAAATGATTAAAATACAAGCTCGAAAGAATACATAAATAGGGTACACGCGTAAAGCGTATATATATTAAAAGTACGACTAAAATTTTAGTTTACATCAACTAAAATTTTAGTTATTAATTCTTTCCTTATTTGAATTAGGTAGAATTTTCTAATATTTAGAAATTTAAATCGAGTAATATTCTACTTATATATTCTTACCTTATTAGAATTACGTGAAATACAAAAATAATCTTTTGTTATTCACTTTCAAATTAGAAAAGAGAATTTCTTTTTTCCGTAGATCCTCGAACCCGTTATAATTTTTAGTTCCATTACGTTTAGAGATTTTTATGTAATTTCTTTTTTTCTTATGCTTTCTCCAAAGTATTACAAGATGGCCCCTTAATTCGTTTAGCATTTTCATTTTTAATTATAATCTAATTGTTTTTATAATTTAACATTGCTATATTATTTGGCCAAAAAGTGAATAATCACCGTAACTTAAATAAGAATAACAAAATTGGATGGATTTTTGTATAAAAGATTGAAAACGAACATTATACTCTCTGTGATTCATAATACGTGACTTTTTTGGTCTTTGACATATTCCTTAAGAAAATACTAACCTCTAGAAAAAACAATATTTTGACTAAATTACCTTTAATTAAAATTTGCATGGTGTTAACTTGGCACATTGAAATATCTAAATAAGACAAATTTTGAAAAAAATAAAGTTAATTTCTTCTTGATTATACAGAAGGACAATTATTTTGGACCAGAATAAAGAAGTCAAAAAGTCACTTATTATGGACCGGAGGGAATATATAATAAATTCCTAAAATATTATACTCTATATTTATACTAAAATAAATAAAGTTTGAATAAATTTAAGTTTGATAAAATAGATTTAGACGAATTGAATACTTTTACGAGAAGTTTTTTGCTTTATTGAGTTAGATATATATGATAAATAATCTTAATTTTCAAAAACTTGTATTTTTTCAAAAATCTTGGCAGCCAAACACCAACTATATGCAGCCATTTAATATTGAACGGCATATAGGGAATTGTTAGTCATTTCCAATTTTATTACCTATTTGTTTGCTTTAGGTGATTTGTCTCAATCAGCTCTGCTTCGTTCTCTTTTCCTTATTATCTTCTTCTCTGTATACATGTAACGAGTGTTGTTTGGGTGATATGTGTAAAAAAAAAAAAAAAAAAATTACCTGCCCACTTTTTCTAACTTGAAATTTGAAATTAATATAAAAGACCAAATTGATAAACAAACACTTTCGTCCACTTCAAATAATTGAAGTTTTATCTATGCCCACACTTTTTTTTAGTTTCCTGTGTCCGTTATCCACATTGGAGCTCAACTATATCCGGATTTGCGCCGCATAAGGCTCCATTCGGTGGAAAACGCTCCCCACCAATATATGCAGAGATGCTTCTTATAAATGGCATGAGGCGTAAGATAGCAGGGAAGAGACATGATCAGATTAAGAACATGTTCGAGTATGAGATTTTGAAAATTCCAGTTACAATGGATGACTTCCTGTAATAAGCTCCAAGTAAAATACAACACTCAGTTTCTGCAGGGGACATTGAACGACATAAAAAATGGTTTTCAAAATTTGGATTAACGTAGAAAATGAAGTAATTTCCACAAAAAAGCGATTGATTTACTAAAACATTTTACTTGTAGGGGTTCACTTTTCGGTTACTTGGCAAAAGAATCACTTGATTACTAATGTAAGTGAAAAGTTTCTTTTTTTAATCTCGAAAAGTAAAACTATGTGAGACATTAATGGTCAGATGTCATAGTTCTTGTTCTTTCTCTTCAGTTCTCTATCTATTTTGACATTATTGATTTTCTTCTTTTTGGGTGTAATGAAAGGCCATGGGGAAGCTACATGTTGTAAAGGTTAGTCAACTGATCACTTTTCGTCGGAAAATTACACTATGTACAGAGATGGATCCAGGATTTAAATTTTCTGGGTTCAATTTTAAAGTTTTTAGCATTGAACCCATTATATTTTCAAAGTTATGGGTTCAAATCTACTATTTTTGCAATTTTAATGAATTTTTACTTACAAATTTTTACTCCACGTCGAAAGTTATGGGTTCAGTTGAACCCGTTGGTAATATACTATATCCGCCTCTAACTATGCATATAGGTAAAATATTAGATTTTAAAGGTATATAACATAAATTGAACGAGGGAGGAAAGGATGTTTTGGTATTCAAATTATTCGTATGTAGGACTAAGGTCACTCAACTATTCCAAATTATCTCCTAAAGTCACTTTACTTTCGTTTGTAACAACAAAATCGCTAAACTATGCCTATTGCACTCAGAAGATCACTCAACTAGATTTTCCAAATTTTGAATTGCCAAATACCTATTTTACCTTCTAAATTATAAACATTTGCCTTCTTTTTATTTTTTCTAAACTTTTTAATATTATGATTTTGGCCTCATCATGTATCAAATTTTCCCTGTGAATATGGAAGAAAAAAACGGACGGAAATTTTTAATACAAAAGTATTTTCAGTACAAAAACCAGATTCTCGCTTCCTGGTAGAAAAAATTGTTTAATTTTTTTTTTTTGGGTGCAAAAAGTGCTTTTACATATTGAAGAATAATTTCTTAGATCGCGTTGGAAATATCGCAAGCATTGTCATTGTCCAAATCTCATTCTTGGTAACTTCTTGTGTTTATTCCCATTTGGATTGTTGCTAGAGAGCTCATTGTTTCGTCTGGATGATTTTAATTGAAGAAATTAAGGTCTCTAGCATATTACAGAAAGGTAAGAGTCCCCACAATTGTCCACTGAAAAATTCATACGATCGGATTAAAAAATAAACTATTTTTATTTTGCTGTTCATAAAATGAATAAATCATATAGTAATTAATTTGTTGCCTTGAAATTAGTAATAAAGGAAGAAAAGAAAAGAAATATCACATTGCTAAGGACAATACAACAAGCACCACACACGTCAATCAAATACTAGTAGCTAGTACACATGGTAGATTCAACTATAAGCACTAACACAGTAACAAGGCCCTGAAATTGCTATTTTTGGAACTATATAAATGGAGTAATTGATTTCTAATAAAAGAAACCAAAAATTGACCACTCAAATGATAAAGTCTACTAGCTACAAAATAGGCAATAACTGCTTAATATTGGAGAAATCACTATCATCTCACTAGCTAGGCTTCTCCAATCATGGAAATTGGAATCATCATTCACTCAACTCATCTTCACTATTTTCCTTGCACTTTAACCCTTTTACTATTAGTGGGACTTAATATTTGCCCTTTTCTTTTCTTCTTTACTTCAATTTTTGAAAAAAAAAGAATTTAATTGGATGTCGCGAAAGTAACCCCGTGTCTTTGACCTATAGCAAGATTCCTCCTTAGAGAAAATTAAGTTAAATATAAACAATAAGATGGAGAAAATAAAACGGAAGCTAGAATTCTTAAAATAACATAGTTGAGAAGAAAAAGTGTTGTTGAGGAAAATACATATATTGTTGCCGTGGCAATATGTTGGAAAACTAATTCAAAGTTGTAGTAGGAAATCTTAATTATTTAGGATTTTATTTAATTAATTCATGTCTAAATAGGATTTGTAGTCATAATTAATATAGGGAATAAACTTTCATGTTTCTCATTGACATAAGGTTCGCACTATTATAAATAAAGGTATTACTAGCTTATTTTATGTGGAAGAAGCGTGGAGATTTGTAGAGAGATTTTAGAGATTTAATAAAATATTTTTCCTTCATATTGGTATCAGAGCTTCTATGATTTGGGAGAGAATCAAGTAGCTTTCGCTGCCGGCAGATGGCACTAGTCAATATGTGCCGCTCATCTGGCCATTGAGTATGTTGAAAAACGTCAGGCCAGTGCTATATGCATGAGAAAAATCATGTTGACAAGGATTGAAAAAAATTCAAGTTCAAGGAGACGCTAGCAAATATGGCACAAAAGGAACAAAGATCTTCTCTATAAGTTGGAGAGAAGTTGATTAAAAATAAAATAATGATATTACAAGTTTAACAAGGTGCAATCAATTTTATACAAGAGGAGGAACCTCTTCTCTAAAAGCTGGAGAGAAGCTAAAAAATTGAAAGTTGATTACAAGTGAATCAACAATTGGGAGCTGGTGACATGTGCATCAGTAATTGGATATTGGTGACAAAGTGCATCAACGGTAGTTCAAGACAAGTGTTTCAATAAAATTGTGTGTAGGTGACAAAGTGCATCAACGGGAGTTGAAGACAGGCGCTTCAACAAAATCGTTCGCTAGTGACAAAAGTGTATAAGCGGGCATTGAAGATAGGTGCTTCAACAAAATTGGGTGTTGATGACAAAGTGCATCAACTAGAGTTGGAGACATGTGCTTCAACAAAATCGGCTGTTGGTGACAAAGTGCATCAGCGGGAGTTGGAGACAGGTGCTTTAACAAAATTAGGTGTTGGTGACAAAATGCATCAACGCGAGTTGGAGACATGTACTTCAACAAAAGTAGAACTTGGAGAAAAGTGCTCCAAGACAACAATACAAACAAGTCAGACGTATACAACTTTGAATTACGGGAGAACGTTAGAAAACTAATTCAAAGTTGTAGTATAGGATTTTATTTATTTAATTCATGTCTAAATAGAATTTGTAGTCAAAATTAATATAGGAATAGACTTTTATATTTCCAGTTGACATAAGTTTCACACTATTATAAATAAAAATATTACTAACTTATTTTATGTGAAAGAAGCATGGAGATTTGTAGAGAGCTTTCACAGATTTAATAAAATATTTTTCTTCACAATAACAAAGGAAAATGATGAGAATAAAATATAAGGCATGCCACCAATTGTTTATTTTGTCGATTAGCTTAAACGTTGGGAAATGGGAAATGACCTATGAGAAAGGTTGTCTATTGCGTTTTAATTGTTTTACGCCCCTTGTCCTAATTTTACGTTACCGAAGAAAGAAATAAAATACGGTAATCAGGATCAATTTATAGAGGTTCTTACTAAATTTGATACGTCCATTAAGTAACCAATCGAACAAATGAAATTTGATAATTAATTAAATATTAATTATGAGCCTTAAACCTATTGGGACACATAAACGTAAGATAATAACTTACAGTTTATACTTATACGGGTGCGGGGCGGGGCGGGTTAAAATAAAAGAATTTTTTTTTTTTGCGGGTGCGGGTGTGGGTTTAAAATTTTTACAAAGTTACTGCTTTTCAAGTTCCTGTTGTTATTGTCATTGAAATTATTCTCACTTTTCCTTCATTTGTGATGGATGAACGATGAATTAATAGGATTTTTACTTAAATGAACAAAATGTTTTAATTTTTCCTGATAAGTTGACCTTTTAGTAAATAGCTTTTGTAATTTGGGATGCGTATCGCATCCTAGTGTGGAACTTTAAGCTTAAGATTCTGATTCTCACTGAACTGGAAAGAATGGCTTTTTTGCCTTACGACATCCTTCATCTGTTACTATTATATTGTATATTCCCTTTTTATTTTATTTTATTTTATTAAATTATACATTTTCAAAATATAACCGGTAAAAAGACTATGTATTTGGCATTTGAGGATAGAAAATCTGTAATAAGACTCTTTGAATTAAATTATGGTGCTAAATAATCACTTTGAATGCTTGATTCTGAATTTAAATGGTTATTGTTTAGATTAAATATGCTTATAATTGAAACAAAAATAAGACAAATTGAAAGAAAAAGAATTGCGGGGCGGGGCAGGGCAGGTGGTGCGGGCAGGTGGACGCGGGTTATAAGAGCTATGCGGGGCGGGGCGAGCGGGTTGAAATTTTGCGGGTTAAGATAGAACCCGCATCACCTCGCACCGCTTGACATCCCAAGTTAGGCGTGGCTACAAAATACATATCTTGTACGTGATTTGAAGTATTTACCGGGAGAAAATGACAAAAAATGTCGCTTATGTTTTGGTAGGTTCAAAATAGTTACCGATAGAAATTAAGGGTCCACCAAACTATATAGAGAAGCAGGTTCTCTATTAGTTCCAACAGAACACACGCACACTGCAGTAAGTAAATGACATAATTGAATTTTACATGGAAAACTCCCAGCTCACGGGATCAAAAACCATGGCCTACCCTTGTAGGATTTCAACTTCACTACTGAGCAAAGTTTAGATTACAATCTATTGTAACCTAGGAATTAACCTCTTAATCCCGCACTAACTTGTAACAATACTATTACAAGTCACTTTGTAATAATTCTATTACAAAGATTTTATAACTCGACTAACTCTAGCCAAGACACAAACACAAGGGTTTATGATTTACAAAGATTTCCTACACAATGCTTCTTACTAAGCTAAGTAGGAATTACAAGTAGAGTGCTTTAACAAAGATACAACACAACTAAGGACATATAATAACTCGATATAGGGAACTGGTCCGTTGTTATATTGTTCTTTGTTCTTGATGTCCTTGAGAGTCACTTGCAAGATTGATAGATGACTTGAGAGAATGCTTGATCAATTCTTGAATGTGCAAGTGTTTTGTTTTACATTTGCTTGATGTTAATAATTCATTTGTGACATCTTTTGAATAATGCAAGCAAATTAGGTAAAGGACATTCCTCATAAAGTTGACTGTTGTACTGTTTTGTATTATTGCATGTGCAGGCAGTAACTTTACTGCTGGGAGAGTTGACTTGTACAGTCACTTAGGGAACTGGTAGCTATCTGTTCCCTCTGTTGTTCCTTTGACTCTGAAGAGTTGAACTGTGTCTCCAACTGGAGGCTTGTTGATCTTTAAATTCTTGAGGATGTGTATTAGGTTCCTTATCTGGTTCTTAATAGAAAGTTTGTTAGATCATCAAAACATAAGAGGGATACACATATAACCTAACAATTTCCCCCTTTTTTATGATGACAAACTTATAATTCAAGTTCCCCCAAAGAATTAGAATGACATTCGCATTTCCTGTATTCTCCCTTGAATCTGTTCCTCCTTAATTATTTTTCCCTTTTTGCATCATAAAAAGATCGGTAGCTGGTCTTAAACAAAAAAAAGCCTAGCTTTAGTTAACTCATGCAACATGTGTGCACACAATCATGACTAAAACAAAGCAAAAGAGCAAAGCATAAACAAAAAAAAAAAGATGATACTTTCATTAATTTGGATCATTAACCAGGGAACAGTTCCATTGATTCCAAACACATCCACAAAATAAAAATAGCAAAAACAAAGGTACCAGCCATAAACATCATCAGAACAAAAACAAAAGACACTAAGAACTTGACACTTGGGAAGGACATTGTTTAGGGAGCACTAGAAGGGGAAGTCATAGACGAAGAGGCAAGAGTGTGAAGAAGGATGTCCATTCGATCATTAGCTGGCACCTGCTCTTTGAGCAGTCTCTCCTTTAGATCATCAACCTGTTTCCTGAGGTCGGCATTTTTCTTGGTCAGACAGGAAACCTCTGAACCAGGTGCGTCCTGAAGCTGACTTAGCTTACCCTCAAAAATGACATTCCTTGACTTTAGCTTCCTTATCTTAGCAGTGGCACTATTTTGAACGTTGATCAACTGGGAGATAGTAGAAGTGCTGCCAATCCTCCAACCTTTTCAATGCATTCACATTCCTCGAGGGTAGTCTTGGAGAAGGTTTGCTTACAGGTACCCACTTTAGCTTGTCCCAAAAGGACTTTGAAGAACTCAAACACCTTGGTAAGAAGGAACCCGTAAGGCAACCCATGATTACCATCCTTGAAATCTGCTACCTTCTGCATGTGTTCTAACATGATGGAAGGCAGGTTGATAGTGGTGTAGTTATCCAGTGCTTCCATGACAATCCGATTTGTTCGAGATGTAATGGACCTTCTCTCAGCACGAGGGAACAAGACCTTGTTCACCATTTCAAACAATAATTGGTACACTGGAAGGAGGGTCTTCTTTTGTACCCGTTCCCCGTGCTGAACTGCCGCATCCTTCAAGATAGCATTTCTAAAGTTCGAAGATCAGGTTCCTTGAACAGAAGACAAACCCTCAGCAGGAACACCTAAAATAGTTCCCAGCACAGCAGAGTCCATCACAAAATCAACACCATTCACCATCCATTCACCTTCATACAAATATGATCGTCTTCCACTTTAAAGAAGTCGGCATAGAAACTTCGTACTTCTTCCTCATACACTTTGGGACTATCACCTATGAATAGGTGTGTCCACTGTTGAAATTTGCAGATTTCCACCAATTGACGCATGCCAACCATATGTGAGCACGTGATTTTTGCCCTATATGTATTACTCTAACAAATTCAAAATAAAATAATTTCTTTCAGTGTTTGCAATTTTGTTGGATTTTGTGGTATTTTCTGTTAATTATTTGCATTTGTCTGTGCACGTTTGTTTTATTTAATTCATGAAAAATACAAAATATGTTGCATTTTTATTTAGGATTTAATTTTATATTTTTAGATTAATTAGCAAATTAGTTTGTTTATAAAAAATGAAAATCACAAAAAATAATTCATTTTTAATTTTGAATTGTATAGTTTTCTTTAAATTTAAAATTTAATTAATTATTGTAAATACCATGATGAGTGATTAATCTAATTGGGTAGGTTAATTTAGTTTAAAAATTATTATTAATTAATTTAGGATTTATTTTTATTTTGGAAAAAGAAAAGAATTGTGAAATTGAAAAAGAAAAAGAAAGGAAGGAAATTCAAATATGGGCTCAAACCAATTTAATTGCCCCAGCCCAGACGGAATGACCCAACACCCGACCCAAACCACCCTAACCCAGTCCGGCTTCCCCCCAAACGAAACGACGTCGTTTCATAGGCAACAGATCAGGACCGTCGAGGTTTCTTCATCGGACGGTCCTGAAGCTCAGGTCCCTTAGTATTTCAATGTCCAAACCTGCCCCCACCCTTGACTCATCTCCCTCACAAACCCGCCCCTGCCAAACCCTAACGCCGCCGCCCTAAATTCCCCCACCGCCGGAGGTGGCGCCACTACGAACCGACCTCAGATTAACACCAAATACCCTCCTCAACTCCCTCAGTCCAAATCTACAAGCACTTTCCATCGAACAAGCCCAAAATGTCTAGAATCTTGATTTGAAAGAAAACCCTAGCGTCGCCCCTGTGTTCTCCGGTGGCGCCGCCGCCTCGGTTCGACCCCAAAATCACACCCCTGAACCCCCGTCTCTCCCTTACCCTAAATTCCCACTTAGATTCCCTCGAATCACCCCAGAACTTTCCGAATGACAAATCTGAGTTCGAACCCTAAAAATTCCGTCAAAGCTGGGCATGCATGACCTTAAGCCTCTGATCTGCTCGAGTTTAAAGCCTAATTCAACACGAATTGATGTTGCTCATTTGTTCTTGGCAAAGAACAAGTGATTAGCATCAGTTTCATTTAAATCAAGGTGCTCGATGCCATTTCGAGTTTGCTAGGATAAGTTTCTTTCCCTTTTTCTTTTCTATCCGAGTTCACCTTCTGATCCTCTTCTTTTCTTCTCCCTTTCTTTATGTTTTTACCTTGATTGAAATTTGAACAAGTTCTGGACCCAGTTTCCCTTAAGATTGATTTTGTGTTCGTAGTTATTCCGTTGGCTTTTCAGCTTTCTTTTGTTGAAGTTTATGGTCTGGTTAACTTTCATTAGTGCCATACTTAAATTTCTCATTTTGTCTTTGTTTTGGTCACTAGGCTTAGTTAGTTAGTTTAATTAAGTTCCCCGCCTATCTGTGATTGTTAATTCATTTGTTTGGTTTTTAGTCTTTGTTTGGGTTTCGTCTTTGGGCTCTGAGGGCAGTCTAAGATCTCATGATTAAAGGCGTTCTGTTTCGCCTGATTCAAAGCCCATGTCTGGCTAAGCATTGATCCCGTTTGGGGATTCAAAGCCCATGTTCATGTTTGGCCGGGTTTCAGGGTAAAATATAGGGGTAATAGGGGTAAATTGGGTAAGTCACCTAAGGGAATCTTGCTATAACAGAATTGGGAAGCTTCTAGAAAGTTGTGGAAGAGTTTGGTTCTGATTTTCTATTTTCTTTAAGGGGTATCTGAGCTATAATAAAAATGAAAAAGGGGGCAAAGTGCAAAACTAAGTCTGCCCTAAGAGCTTGCCTATAAAGGTAGCTTTTCTTGCCTTTCAAGGCAAGACCCAAGAGCTGAAAAGAAGAAAAGCTCAGAAAAATACAAAAAATGGCAGGAATTTTACCGTTTCATTGAATTTCAATGAGTGTGGATTCCTTTTCAACTTTTGAAACTACTTTTACTCATCCGAGTGGGAAAGGGACTGAACTTGGTCGCCAAAGTTGGGTCTAAAGTTTTGTTGGGCTGCTGAGTGTTTGAGTTTGTTGTATTGAGCTGTTGCAAATCATTTCTAAGGTTGGGACTGTTTTTGCTGGCTGTTTCAGTGCTGATTCTTGTTGCTGATCCTGTTGATTTTTTCATTTTTGTCTTTGTTCATTCCCAGGTACACATCTTCACACTTTATTCGAATGTAAAGCTTGATGTGGGAAATCAGAAAAATAAAATCTGGAACTCTGAATTGTATTCACAGTTAGCTGTGTTCACATTTTAGTCTACCTGTCTACTTTTCTTTTTTAGAAAATTTCGCTTATTGCCTTTCAAACTCTGAATATGTGATCAGAGACTGAGCTTCTGAATATCATATGACCTGGTATTTTAGTTTGATATCCATCTTAGTCTGATTCTTTAAATGCAGTCATTTGCATTACTTCTTCGTTTTAAGGTCAGGATTTGGACTTGTTCAAATGCAGTCAATTCGATTTTTAGACTTTAAATGTGTACTAAGTAAGGTTTTTAAGGCTACTATAGTATGGATTTGAATCTTGTATGCAAGTTGAATTGATGGTTCAATGCCACAGATTTTGAGTCTGATTTGTGCGATAAGCCTCGATATTAGGAAATATCTGCTTTCCTATAGCAGGGGTCTCAGTTTGCTTCGTTATTTTTCTTTAGATCTAGTTTAAATTGGTTTCATGTTTAGCTTACTTTATTTTTCTCTTTCAGAATGAGAGTGTTGTATCATAATCTTCTATTGCACTGTCTTTTAAAATTCAAGTGAGTCATTTTTGTTCAGTTATACCTTGGTTTATACGCATACCAGTCAGTCATGTGCTGGCCAGGGCCAGTAGGCCCAACTGACTTTTGGGTCTGGTCTTGGAGGCCCCTTTGGAAATGAGGAGTGGCCTCCCTGTTCTCGTTTGTCCTGGGCCTCCTTTTAAGTCTAAAAGTTTTATTGTTGTTGATGTTAACTAGGGCAGCCCAGCTTCCGAACATCTAACGCCCCTCCTCCCTTCCCTAATAGTTGAACACCTAGGCCTTAAATCGTGTTAGTTCAATTATTTGTGGTAATTAATTTGAGGCAAGCTATAATTAGACGCTTAATAACAAATGGCTCTTGTGTTAATTTCATAATATAGACGTAAAATAACAAATGTTCGTAGAGAAACCTTTAGGGCCGTTTAAAATACTATCGCGATTGTGGACACGTTCGCATGACACGGTTACGATTTCTTTAAAAATAAATTGGAGTATACGTTCGCGTAACTTCGGCTAAACTTTCTTAATAAAATAAAGCGTTATTAATTATGGACACATTTGCGTGACATGATTTTTGACGCGCCAAACAAATGGGTACACATACGCGTGACCCGTCTCAAGATAATTTTTAATTTAAAAGCGGTAAAGGGGTAAATGCACATAGGATCTAAAATTAGTAATAATAATAAACCAAGTAAGATCAAAGCGACCATGCTAGAACCACGGAACTCGGGAATGCCTAACAACTTCTCCCGGGTTAACAGAATTCCTTACCCGGATTTCTGTGTTCGCAGGCCGTAAATAGAGTCAACTTTCCTCGATTCGGGATTTTAAACCGGTGACTTGGGACACCATAAATTATCCCAAGTGGCGACTCTGATTTTTAATAAATAAACGATCTCGTTTCGATTGTCCTTTAATTGGAAAATCTCCCTTATATTTATGCCCTTTATGGGGTATGGGTAAAAATGAGGTGTGACACAGAGTATTAGGGGAAAATGTACGACCCCACAACACCTTTTGATTTTTCAGTTTTTCTTTCACAAGACCCTGGGTTGCATCAACCTTGACCTTTTTTGAGGAACCAGGTTCCTCACTAGCACCAGTCTTCATTTTTACTGATTTTCGTGCACTCTTTCCTTTCTCAGCAGATAACACTTTGTCAACGGACTTCCCAACCATATGCTCACCAGATTCTTCAACTAGATTTTCACTAGATTTTTTGTCCTCAACATTGCTTACACCCATCTTACTCTCTTTCTCAACAGATATTTTTATCCTCAACCCTTCTCAACTCCTTTCTAACAATAGAAGCCTCCCTTTTGGTCTTAGGATTAGGAAGATTCTTTAAGGACTTATGAACCAAGGAACCAGGTTCCTCTTCGACCTCATCATCAACATTCACAACTTGTGCAGGAGGCACCACTTTTTCATTGACAATCTTTCCATCTTTCACCAGTCTCCTCTTCCTCTTTTACATTTTACTTTTCCTTAATACATACTCAAAGTCTTCCTTCTTTTGCAATCTCGTGATGGGTCTTTTAGACATTAACCTCTGGGGAGGTGCCTTTCTACTCCTAGCACTAATAAAGCTCAGTAGAGCAACATTATCATAATCTTTTTATTCACTATCCTCCTTTTCCTCCTCATACACTGTCTCATCTCAGGGACACCTATGGATAAGGGCTCAACATAAAAGTGAGGAGAGGGAGAAGGATTAATATTGACCTGGAGTAATTGATAGGAACTTGGGGTTGACTCATCTTGGGTGAAGGGATCAGGTCCCTCAGCAGGTGCCCCAGTAGTACTGTCCGGTGCTGATGTTTCAATAGGCACCAATTCCCCTCTCAACTACTGTACTATTTTCTTTCCCGTAAAACTCAGACATGCCTTCACTACACCCAATGATAATTCCCTCAACAACTATAGACAACATGTTTTCTATGGCTTATTGTTCTTGTACCCCTATGGTAAACTCAGAAGTAAAAAGAGTATTACCTGTAGAATCAAGGCCAGGGGCCGTCATTGACAATTCAGTAAGGATATGGCCAACATCTTGTTCCCACTCAAGAGTAGATCTTCTTGCACAGGCAGACTAGTGACTTCTAGATTTTCTTCTCTCTCTACAGTATCCTGTTCGACCATTGCTTCATCCGAGGCAAAAGGAGAGGTCACAACCACAAACCTTTTGGAAGTCAAAGTTTTGCGACTCCAATGAGAACCAGTACCTGACTAGGTCGGAGAAGTGGGTGGTTGTGACTCTGATTTAGGGTTTAAACTAGTCAGAGTGGGGACTGTTGGCTCTAATACTAGTGTTTTAATGGGTGAAGGCACAATGGGGACGATGACTGGAGCATTTTGGGCATCCTGATTTTTAGTCATGATGGAGTTTAGTGAGTTGAAGAAGAAGGTGTTTGGTTTGAAGAAGGGAAAAGAGGAATTTTGGATTCTTTGATGTAGATCACTGCAAAAGTGACTGAAAGGGGTTATTTAATAGGGGTAAGGAACCTGTTAGGAGTGGGTGGCAATTTGGGTAGTTGTGTCGGTTCATAAGAGGAGAGACATTTGGGTTCAAACAGCGGGAGAGAAAAGAAATTGACAATTGATGACATGGGACTTTTTCAGCCGTTTAAAAGTTATGCATGAGAGTACAGAGGAACTACTAACCTGTGTCGAGGAACCAGGTTCTCCGACAATTTTTGCAAATGTAAGCCTCATCCTTTAACCAACGTGCAATGCATTTGCTGCTTCTTTGCTATGTAATTGTCATGCATGTCTACCTGTAATAGTATAGAGATGAGTTAGACTGTGGTAAAAAACACTTTTTATCTATTTTACCTATACATCTCTTTCGTAGCCAATCCTCGAGGGACCAGGTCCTCAGCTTGATTTCATCAACCATAGAGAGATGCAATTTCGTTCAAAATGCTATCTGCTCGGTGCTTTGGTGAATATGTCTGCAATTTGATCTTCTGTGCTGCAGAATTTCATACAAGTAAGCCCTTTTTCAACATTATCTTTGAGGAAGTGATGTCGCACGTCAATGAACTTTGTTCTATTATGTTGAGCTGGATACTTGGCCATGTTAAGAGCACTGGTATTGTCACATAGTAAGGGTACACGCTCAGAGAACACACCAAAATCTTCTAGCTACTGTTTACTCCATAACAGTTGAGCACAGCAAGATGCAACAACCACATATTCAACTTCTGCAGTTGAGAGGGCCATTGAGTTTTGTTTTCTTGTACCCTATGAAATTAGACATGAACCCAGAAAGTGTGCCATGCCAGAAGTGCTTTTCTTATCCATCAGATACCCAGCATAGTCAGCGTCTGCATACCTAATTAAATCAAAATTATCTCATGAGGGATAATAGAGAACCAAGTACCGTGCCCCTTTGAGATATCTCAGGATTCTCTTGGCTACTTTTAGATGGGATTCCTTTGGATTAGATTGAAACCTGACACAAAGACCCACACTAAAAACAATATCTGGTCTGCTAGCTGTGAGATATAGGAGTGACCCTACGATACCTCTATACATGGTCTCATTCACAGAGGAACCAGGTTCATCCATGTCTAGACAAGTGGTTGTTGCAATGAGAGTATCAATGATTTTTTATCCTTCCATGTCAAATCTCTTGAGCAGCTCCTTGATGTACTTTTGTTGACTTATCATTGTCCCCTTGGGAGTTTTCTTCACTTCTAAACCCAAGAAAAAGTTTAGTTCCCCCATCATGCTCATTTCAAACTCACTCCCCATGAGTTTTGCAAATTTCTCACACAGAGAATCGTTTGTTGCCCCGAAAATAATGTCATCAACATAGATTTGTACAATGAGCAGGTTCCTTCCTCGTTTCTTCATAAAAAAGGTGTTTTATATTTTTCCTCTTGTAAAACCATTTACTAGAGGAAATTTTGACAACCTTTCATACCAAGCACGAGGGACTTGCTTTAGCCCACACAGAGCCTTATCAAGTTTAAAGACGTGCTTAGGATGCTCATGATTCTCAAATCCAAGTGGTTGCTTGACGAAGACCTCTTCTTTTAGAAAGCCATTCAGAAATGTACTTTTTACATCCATTCAGAATAATTTGAATTCTATATGAGATGCAAAGCCAATGAGAATTCTGATGGCCTCCATTCTAGCAACTGGAGCAAACGTTTCATCATAGTCAATCCCTTCTTCTTGATTGTAGGCATGAACTACTAGCCTTGCATTATTCCTTGTTGCTTTTCCAAACTCATCAAGTTTATTTCTGAATACCCACCTGAATTCCTATAACAGTTCGATTAGCGGGTCATTGAACCAGGTGCCACGCACTGTTCCTCTAAAATTGATGGAGCTTTTCTTGCATAGCTGTAATCCAATATGCATCTTTCAATGCTTTCTTGATATTTTTGGGCTCTATGTGAGAGATAAAGGCTAAGAAGGCAAGTGAGTTTCTTGTCTTTGATCTAGTTTGAATTCCTGAATCAAGAGGAGTGATTATGTTTTCAAGAGGGTGTGAACTTTTGTGCTTCCAGTAAGATGCTTGAGTCTCATTGTTAGATGATCCAGGTAATTCAGACTGTGAACCTTGGCTTCTCCTTATCTTAGCATATGGGATGACTTGGACAACATCGACCACTCTATTCTCAGCTTCAATTATTATGATTGAGGGACCAGGTTCCTCTCCATCAATTGGAGATATGGTTGCACCATCCTCATTTGATTCCTCAACGTGGCTCATCATATCAGCATTTCCATTTGCCATGGCAATGACTTCACCAGGGACAATTAACTGTTTTTCGTCTTGATCATTCTTATCATTCAAATCCTTTCCACATGGGTCACGAGATTCATTAAAGATCACATATATGCTTTCTTCAACACATTAAGTTATTTTGTTGTATACTTTGTAGGCTTTGATTTGTGATGAATAGCCTAGAAAGATTCCGTTATTGTTTTTGGCATCGAATTTTCCAAATGCTTCCTTTCCATTGTTAAGGACACAACATTTACAGTCGAATGTTCTTAAATATGTTAGCTTGGGCTTCCTACAGTTCAGCAGTTCATATGGCATTTTGTTCAGAAGAGACCTGATCATGCACTTGTTCAACAAGTAGCATGTAGTGTTGACGGCTTCTACCCAGAAACCTTTTGCAATGCCACTGTCAATCAACATTGTTCTTACTATATCTTCAAGAGTCCCGTTGTTCCTCTCCGCAATACCATTTTGTTGAGATGTTCTTGGAGCTGAGAAATTGTGAGTGATGCCACTTTTAGCACAAAATTCATCAAATTTGGTAGTATCAAATTCTGTCCTATGGTCAGATCTGATACATACTATATTATGGCTCATCTTCACCTGGATCTTCTTCACAAATGCTATAAACACTTGAAAGGATTCATCCTTGGTTCTGAGAAACAGAGTCCAAGTGAATCTGGAATAGTCATCCACTATAACAAATATGTACTTCTTTCCTCTTCTACTTGGCACCCTTATAGGTCCACATAGATCCATATGGAGGAGATCAAGTGGCCTTGAGGTATTAACTTCCTTTTTGGGCTTGAAAGAGGATCTGACTTGCTTTCGTTTTACACATGCATGACATACCCTGTGATCCTTGAAGCTTGAATTGGGCAGACCACGAATCAGGTCTTTCTTGAGCAATTTGTTTAGCAATGTGAAACTTGCATGGTCCAACCTTCTATACCATAGCTCAGCATTATCATCAACAACACTCAAACAACTGAGATCTCCATTTTGCAAGGACTCAAATTCAGCGATGTGGATATTTGTGGATGTGCATATCTTGGATAAAAATTCCACTTTGTTTCCTTTGTCACAGATTTGGGAAATATTCAGCAAGCTGTATTTCAACCCGTTCACGTAGTACACATTTTAAATAGAGTGAGAAAGAGACTTCCCGATCCTTCCAACTCCCAGAATGTATCCTTTCTTTCCACTTCCAAAGGATACACTCCCTCCTTGCAGGGCCTTCAGCGAAATAAAATCATTTGTACTTCCAATCATGTGATTTGAGCAGTCGCTATCCATGTACTATTGTTGGTTGCTCCCTTTCACTATTACCTGCACAAGAAAATCAAGAGTTAGACTTAGGAACCTAAACAAGTTTAGGTCCCTTGTAATGAGGAAAGGGGTAAATGAGAGCTCTTTTGGTCCAAGCAGGCATCACACGTTTTTTGTATGAAGGATCAGGTTTCCTAGCAGTAGTTACTTTTTCAGCAAAAACTTTATTTTTTTGTTGAGATTGAAATCTGGCCTTACAGGTTTCCTTAAAGTGCCAGTGTTACTACAGTGAGTGCAGAGCCATTTATCAAGTACAGTAACATACTTGCTCTGAGGGTTGTAGGGAGTCTTTTTCCTTTGAAACCCGATTCCCTACCTATTTCCCCTACTGTTTGTATACATGGAAGTGATTGCATCAGAGGACCGGGTCTACTTAAGTGATTTTTCTAGGTCACTCTTCACTTTTCCTAGGTCTTCCTAAAGTTGTCTGTTTTTCTCAAGCTCTGCGCACAGACTAGATTTCACTGATTTTAACTCATCTTCAAGCCTAATGTGTGCTTCACTTACAACTTCCTTTCCGTTTTGAGTGTTTCTAAGCCTACTTTCCCTTTTTAGTTCCTCAATTGCTTCCGTTAGGTCTACAACCACCACTAATAGGTCATATCTCTCATGCTCAATGTTAGCAACCCTCTTAGCTAAAACTTCTTTCTCCTTTGTTACACACTCAATGGTCTCTTTTAGATCGAACACAACAACCACTAGATCATCTCTGTCATGTTCTATGTTGGCAATTTTTTCAGTTAAGACATCTTTTTCTTTCTTTAGACTCTCAATGGTTTCCTTTAAGTCTACCACCACAACTACTAGATCATCTTTCGACTGTTCTACTTCTCCCAGTTCCACAGTGAATGCATATTTATCATTTATAAGACTATGATGCACATCAATTAAAATATTTGCCAAAGACATAAGTTTTTTTGGAGAATAAGACTTTAGATTTCTTTGAACATCTAAGAAGTTTACCTTATCATCATCATCGTCATCTTCATCATTGTCAAATTTTGCCATAAGGGCAAAGATTAAGTCATACTCAGCTGATTCACTTCCCACTACCTTCATGGAGTTATCACCTTGATCATCATCTTCTTCAGATTCACTGGAAGTGTCCCCCATGCAGCAAGGGCTAGTTTCACAATATTGTTAGCGTCATCTTTTCTCTTGAATCGTTTGTCAGAACCTGGTTCCTCTTAGTTGCTTTGTTAGTGTTGTGTTTGTACTGATATTTCTTGAGGAGAGGGCAATCCTTGATGAAGTGTCCTAGCTTGCCACACTTATGACATAGGTCATACCCTTTTGGCTTGCTGGACCTGCCCCTTTTTGGAATGCCTAAATTTCTGTGAACCATTTTCTGAAACCTTCTTGTCAGGTAGGCCATATCAGCATCCTCACCACCTGAGTCATTACTATTTGTCTTGAGGACCAGGTTCTTCTCCCTTTTGGGCTCTCTTCTCTCATTATCCTCCTTCTCCTCCTCCTTCTTCTCCTTCTTCTCCTTCTTTTTCTTCTTTTTCTTCTTCTTCTTCTTCTTATTCATTTCATAGGTCTTGAGATTGCCGACAAGTTCATCAATGGTCAGCTCCTGAAGATCATTTGCCTCTATAATGTCATTTACTTTGCTTTCCTAGGAATTAGGTAATCAACAAAGTATCTTCCTAACAAGTTTGTTCCTGGGGATGATCTCTCCGGTGAGTGAAGCTCATTGATGATAGACGTGAAGCAAGTGTGCATATCCTGAATGGAATCATCGTCCTTCATTTTGAAAAGCTCATACTCTATGGTCAGTATGTTAATCTTGGACTGCTTTACCTACGTTGTCCCTTCATGAGTTGTTTGGAGAGCTTCCCAGTTCTCTTTAGCTGATTGGCATGTTGAAATCCTATTGTACTCATCAAGGTCCAATACCACAGACGAGGATTTTCTTAGCTTGAAATTTCTTTTCATTAGCCTTGCGGTCAATATCATTATATTCCTTTCTAGTTTTAGGAACTATCACTACGGGGTCTCTAATGGTCTTCGTAGGAATGAAAGGTCCATCGCAGATGATATCCTAGAGCTTTGAGTCTTCAGCCATGATAAAGTCGTGAATCCTTGTCTTCTACCATCCATAGTACTGGCCGTTAAATCTTGGCGTTCTGTAGGTAGACTGACCTTCTTCTAAGTTTGGAGGAGCAGCCATGATGATCATTTCTAGGTGTTCACTTGATAGAAAGAACCCCCTCTAATACCAATTGATAGAAATTAAGGGTCCACCGAACTATATAGAGAACCAGGTTCTCTATTAGTTCCCACAGAAAATACACATACTGTAGTAAGTAAATGATACAATGGAGTTTTACATGAAAAACTCCTAGTTCACGGGACCAAAAATTACAGCCTACCCTTGTAGGATTTCAACTTCACTATTGAGCAAACTTTAGATTACAAACTAGTGTAACCTAGGAATTAACCTCTTAATCCCTCACTAACTTGTAAAAACACTATTACAAGCTACTTTGTAATAATTCTATTACAAAGACTTTACAACTCGACTAACTCTAGCCAAGACATAAATACAAGGGTTTATGATTTACAAAGATTTCCTACACAATGCTTATAACTAAGCTAAGTAGGAATTAACAAGTAGAGTGCTTTAACAAAGGTACAACACAACTAAGGACATGTAATAACTCGATACATGGAACTGGTCCGTTGTTTTGTTGTTCTTTGTTCTTGATGTCCTTGAGAGTCACTTGCAAGATTGATAGATGACTTGAGAGAATGCTTGATCAATTCTTGAATGTGCACGTGTTTTGTTTTACCTTTGCTTGATGTTAATAATTCATTTATGACATCACTTGAATGATGCAAATAAGTTAGATAAATGGCATTCCCCATAAAGCTGACTGCTGCACTATTTTCGCACTGTTGTGTATGCAGACAATAACTTTACAGCTGGAAGAGTTGACTTGTATAGTCACCTCGGGAACTGGTAGCTATCTGTTCCCTCTGCTATTCCTTTAACTCTGAAGAGTTGAGCTGTGTCTCCAACTTGAGACTTGTTGATATTTAAGTTCTTGAGGATATGTATCAAGTTCCTTGTCTGGTTCTTAATAGTAAGTTTGTTAGATCATAAAAATATACCCAAATAACCTATCAATTACGTTCTTTGAATATATTCCGAGCGATTTTGGTCCTTAAAGTTTTCCTAAACTAAATATTTTTAATTAGCGAGAAACACTAGATAAGTTTCGTAAAATCACAAAGACTGTATGCAACATCCAAAACTGCATCATACACTAGAAATAAACCAAAAATAACAAAAATTATATCTTAAAAAAACTTGCCTTAAGGACCAAAATTGCTCAAGAATATATTTAAAGGCTATTTGAACTTGCCCCAAAACATAAGAGACCATTTTTCTCACTTGCACAAAAGTTCCACCTCCCAAAGGAAAAGGCAGTGGCAGAGCCACATAGCTCCAAGGGGTTTCAATTGGCACCCCTTTGCTGGATAATTACATTATTTAGTGTAAGTATGTAATTTTTGACCCGCACGATTTTTAAGAGTTATTTTTAGTATTTGTAGTATTTTTAGTACCTATTTGATTTTATAGAATTTTAGTATATTTTTATTTTCAATTTTAATTTTTAGACACAAAAAATGAAAGTACAAAAAAAATAGTTCATTACATATTTTCTTATTTCTTTTACTTAAGGCCATTAGTATTTTATTGTAATATTTTGATTTTTACTATGATTTCGATTTATTTCTTTTCTCTGCCCTTACTTGAAAATACAAAAACAAAATAGTTTCATATTATGCTATAGTTTTACTTTAATTAATTGAATTAAGTTTAATTTATTTAAAGGGAAGAAGTTTTAGTTGGTTAGTTTATCGATCTTTAGAATTAAAGAGTTCAAAATTTGAGCCCAAATTCGGATAGCTTATTCCTCTTAGCCCAAAACTCCCATAACTCATCAGGTCATTTACCTTCAAAATATAACAAACCCTAAAATAAAAGACGCCTCTCTTATTCTCACAAAAGAGAAGACTTGCCGCAACAAACAGAAGAGAGAACGAGAACCTTACCCCTTCTCCAGAAGCCATCGGCAGTAATAAGAAAAAGAGGGAGAAAAGGAGCAACGACTCTCTCATCTCTCTCGATCAAGGTCAGCGACCGCGCCCCCATCATCGGAAAGCATCCACAAAACTCCCTCCTATCAAAAACGAGGTCAGCCTCCTCTGTCGTCTCCTCTGTTTGCCATCACAACCACCATAGACGCCACTTAATGCTCCAAAATTAGTCCATAGAAATCCAGAAACATCCCTTTCTCAACCCAAAAAAAAAATGCAGCAAACATAGCCTGCCAAGACCCATCACATTCCAACACTAAAAACACTCCAAAAGCACTGCGAAAACCAGTCCAATCCAGCCCCAAAATCAGCCAAAAACGATCAAAACAACAACTCAAAATTGCTACCATTCGAGTTTGAGTTCTCAGTCAAGGTTCCTTTATCGGCGAGGTTTCCGATCTGAGATTAGTGAGCTTCCCGGCGAGGTTCTTCGCTTCATGTCGAGTTCTCCATTTTGTTTTAGGATTGTCGTCTGATTTCTTGTAAATTCATTTGGAGTTTTTGGCTAAATGAAAGTTCTTATTCTCTAATATGCTTCTTAGTTTATGGTATTTGCTGCAATTCTGTTTGGCTTATGAAAGTTAGATGAATATTCTTGTTAATACTTGATTACATCATGTCTAAATCATGAAATTGCTTGAGAATTTTCATGGGTTGGATGTGTATTTTTGTTTCTATGAGTTTGAAGTATTCATTAAGTTGAAATTCGAGGCTGCAGGCATGTGAGCAATAGAAAGCAAAAGATCAGAAACCAACAGTAAAGAAACATCATTAAGTTATGATAGTTATTCAACACGACATAGTGTATGTGAGGCGTTAAAGATTTAGGCATATGAAGATTAGGATATATGAATTTGATGTTTTGCTTGCATATGAAGATTAGGATATCTAAATTTGATGTTTGGCAGCAAACTGGAGGTAGGGAGTGAATTTATTTGTTCGTAGTCCTTCGTCTTATTTCTATGTTATTCTATATCTTTGAAATTTTGATGATTTCCATAAAGGAAAAGGGATGAGCTATTATATGGTTTAGAGTAATTGATTTTGAGTTAATAAGTTTGCTAATGCAATTTGAGCTCTATTTTATTTCGATTTGATTTTATCTTTTAAAAGTAGTTAAATCTCGCTAATTTGCTTGTTTGTTAACAGAGGATATATATATTTATTCATAAGCTAGCCCATATTCACTAATTATGAACACGATAGTATGCTTTAGGCGCGTTATTAATTAATTGAACTATCGTAATTATGTATACATTCGCGTAACATAATTATGATTCCCAAAATAAATCAAGGTACGCGAACGCGCGACTTTGGCCAAACAATTCTTAATATTAACGAAGCGTGACTAATTGTGTACACGTATGCGTGACATGATTCTTGACACGCCAAACGAGACGAGTACATGTACGCGTGACACTTTTTCTTGATAATCCCATAATTCCATAATTCAGTAATTAAAAGCCGTAAAAAGGTAAATGTACATAGGTTTTAAAATGAGTGATTAAAAAATTAATTAAGTCAGGTATGATTAAAAGAGACCGTGCTAAAACTACGAAACCTCGAAATGCCTAACACTTTCTCCAGGATTAACAGAATTTCTTACCCAGTCTTCTTGTTTTCACAGATTTTAAAACAGTGTCAAATTTTCTCGATTTGGGATTTAAAACAAACCGGTGACTTGGGACACCATATTATTATTCCAACTGGCGACTCTGAAATAAATAAATAATTTCATTTCAATTAATTTTATTTTAATTGGAAAAACTCTCTATTCCTTCGAAAAAGGAGGTGTGACAGCTCTGGCGACTCTGCTGGGGATGGAACCCAGAATCTCTGGTTCAGGGTTCAAAATTCGAGCTTGTAATGTAATATGTAATTGGCTTTATTGTTTGTGATATTACTGTGTTTGTGGGTCTAATGTGGTAATTTTCACTCATTTACCGCTTTGATATTATTTGAATTGTATTTAAATGTCTTCTTACGCCTCCCTTCTGAGTCTTTTAAAAATATGGTGCACACGTACGCATGACCTACTTTTTTGTTAGAAATCGTACCAAATAGAACGAAGCTGGATCAACAACTACGCCGGCTAGACTTTCATGCTCCTAGTACATTGCCCCCACCTCTGCTCGAGTTGTCCGCTTTGATAAGCCATGTCTAGAACAAAACCTAGAATAACATAGCATCATGCCGGATCCTTAGTAGGAATGTTTGTTTGCATCACGTGCATTTGACTTTGGGCACTCAACACAGGGGTTAGGTCCATCTAGGAAAGGTGTCCCAAAAATAAAAGACCATCCTGATGCACCCTATGTGCTACATATTACATTCTTCAAGGGTATAAGGGATCATTTGACGGACCAATGATGGTTGAGGATAAATGAGAAAGAAAAGAGGGTGAAGTTTAAAAATGAAGCAAGTAGGGCCCAATTATATTTTTCTTTCACAATTGTTTTTCAAGAAAAAGACCAAAAAATGACTTTCCCATCATTTTTCAAAAAAAGACAAAAAATATGTTTCCTCCAAATCAGTTTTTTTTAATTCTCGCTCGTATCCAATCTTTCTGAACTATGCATACCTGGTTCTCGTCTTTCGGGGAAGGATGCGTAGGCAACCACATAGGATCTGGTCTTCCTAGTGAGTCTTAAGTTCTTGGCTTCGAGGATTGTAGCCAAATCTTGCATGTCTAGCCACTTTTGGCCACATAGGTCATTTTGCAAAATATGGCTCTTTTCGCTAAGTGGCTTGTTGAATTGTGTCTGGAGAGTCTTGAGTTTACAATCAGTTTTCTCCTAACTTTAGGGTTCGTCCTTATTGAATTTATATTTCTAGCCACTCTTGGGCCACATCGGTTGTTCTTGTAAAATGTGACCATTTTCGTAACAGTGAACCATGTATTAGAATCTTGAGTTTGCAACTAGGTGTCATATTACTTTAGGGTTCGTCCTTGTCGAATTTGCATCTCTAACCGCGTTTGGCCATACCGACCCTATTTTGCAAATTGGGCCATTTCTGCAAAGTAATTGTGAGGGTCATTATTATTGGGAGTTTGAAGCCATATAAACCTTAGTGAGGCATTTTCCATGTCTTAGAGGTCAATCTTGCTAAGTTTTCACTTTTATCAACCTCTTGGCCACGTAGGCCGTTTTGCAAAAATTGCCTCAATTGTGTCTTGCATGTGTCTAATAGGAAGTGTTTTGGTCTTACATAGTGTCTTGAGTCACTAACTATGTTTGGTCTTATTTTTCTCATTCAGGTATGGATCCATTTGTCAGAACTTGAGCATGACGGACGCCCCAGGACCATCTAGTCAGGACCTCTACATTCAAGAGCTGCTTAAGGAGACTTTTTTATATTTTGAATCTATTTTTTATGTTGTCTTTTACTTTCTAGTCCTGTACAGTAGTACTAAGTCTTTTAGGTGGTGTCAGAATCTATCATAGTCAAGTTGAGTTTGTCGAGTCTTTCGTTGTCGTATTTCTGATTCTGTATTCAGAAAAAAAGTTATAACTGAAAAATCCAAAAAAGATTTTAGTTTTTAGTTTATTTTGTCCATTGCTTTTTCAGAACTACGCTTGATATGCTTCATGTGGAACATGATATGTTGGCAACCTACATAGGGTTCGATTAAATCGTTTATGAAATTAAAAAAAAAAAGTAAAAGAAAAAAAAGGATGAAGTTGTGGGATGTATGAAATGAAAGGAAAGAAAAGAGTGAAAATTATAAAGAAAAAGAGAAGAAAGAAAATGAAAAACCAAGGAGTTCTAGAAAGGAAAACAAAGAGGAAAAGGGCAAGGAGACTAGTGGGATGATGCCATATGACCTTGCGTTCCTCACAGTTAATTGATGATAGGTGCATTGCACGTAATGTGATGTTATTATATGATAAATGCCCTAACGCTAACATGTTGGCTTTGTCTTGCTCCTCTTTGTTATCCTTATTATTATCAAAAGGAAGGTGGCTGATTTGTGGCATTCTAGCGATTCATCCATACAATACAAGGTGAAAGAGCAAGGTAGTCATGGCTAGCAAAGACTTAGACACAAGTGTTGTTGACCCACCGAAGGAGATTGTGGAGTCGGAATCTAAATTGAATGAGGAGGTCCAAAGGTTGAAACAGCAGATGGCAGAAATATATCAGGCTTGGATCAGGGGGCATCCTCCACCTTCATTCCCTTCTAACTACACTGAAACCCTGCAACTATCCCACCACTATCACAAACCCAGGTTCCCACTACCATTGACTTTTTCCCTCAACATGCACTAGGTTTTACCCCTTACCACAACTACCCTGACACCTCATCCCAAACTTTCCGTGCTCCACCAGCCAAAATAACCTCATACTCTGCTCCAACATCTGCTCCTGTTTTTGTAGCCCCTCTATCACACCTCCATTTTCACCTACACCCCGTAAAGGGGCGTAAAGGGAGTTTTTCCAATTAAAGGACAATCGTAACGGGATTTATTTATTTAGTTCAGAGTCTCCACTTGGGAGATTTATGGTGTCCCAAGTCACCGATTGAATCCTGAATCGAGGAAAAGATTGACTATGTATTACAGTCCGCGAACCAGAAATCCGGATAAAGAACTCTGTTAACCTGGGAGAAGGTGTCAGGCATTCCCGAGTTCCGTGGTTCTAGCACGGTCGCTCAACTGTCATATTCGGCTTATCTATCTGATTTTAATACATGTTGAACCTATGTGCAAATTTTAACTTCAACCGCTTTTATCTATTTTTTAAGGAAAATTGCAACGTCATTAAAGCAAGTCTTGAACCACGTCACATAAATGCACCCGTGGTTTTTGACATATTTTAACATCGTTAAGATTTGGATTTGAGTCACATAAATGCGCACCCGAGTTTAGAAAGGTAACACTATTAAAATACGCGCCTACAGAGACTAGCGCGTTATTACTTTGGGGAAAATCCGTGAAATTCGTTAAACGGCCCATCCCGAAATCTATGTATTTTTATATACATTTAATGAGGGCCCCGTAGTTTATTTGTTTGTTTAGCGAGGCTCATCTCATTTTTATTATTCAAAAGGCAAACCTAAAAGCTATGGTGATTTTCCTATTTTTTACTTGTCTCTAATAATAAAAATAAAACCTAACTAATTATTATCTTTTAAGAAATACTACATCTAGATCTGCAAACTCCAAACAGTCTACGCGAAGGAATCATAATCCAGGCCAAGCACAAACTGGACCAATCACAGACATGGGTCCAGGCCCCAAACGGATATGCATGTCAGACCCAGGCCTAGACCATTTATTTCGGCCCTGAAGCTTACACTTTATGCAAAGGGGCTATCGATCCCCAGCCATTAAATTAAACAACGCTTCAGTTCAATGTGCACAAGTGTTCACTGAAAGTTTTAAAACCATAAAGTTTAATGAACTAGCTCAACGAAACGAACAATTAATCTGATTCTTTACCCCAGCCCTTATGCTAACCAAAATTACCAACTCCAGTTCACGTATCTATCAGATTTAAAGTCGTTGTTCATGCTAGGAATTAACACGGACAATCATGAAAAAGCTTAACTTATTGAGGTGATTAGATATTATACCATGTTATTCGTACAATAAGTCATGTCTAATTTTATACCCGTTTATGATCCCAACACCCTAAATATGGAAGCTATAGCAATTGGCTATTACGAGCAGCTTATATAGTCCAGTATAAATTCATGGTCATATAATCAATAATCCACAGTCTTTCTAGTTTAATTACAAGACAAGTTTAAGAAATTACTAATGCGTATTTGAAATTTATAACTACAAGCTATACTAATAGTGAAATACATAAGCAAATTCATATGATAGCAGTGCCTCATCATTTGATTTCATAATCGTTCAGATACATCGAATGAAACTTCAAAGCATTAGAGACAACAAGGAACCTGGAAATATAATCGAGTAGAAGGAGGAGTTAGCAACAGAAGAGCAAACAACAGCAACCAGGAATTCAAACAGCAACCATCACAGTTCAAGACCAATTTTTACCCAAAATCAACTCGACCACAACCCAGAACAAGTTGCAAAAACCAATAGCAACAGCAAATATCAAAACGAATAGACTCAATAGAGTTAGAATTAAACCAAAACTTAATCAGTAGACTACTGAACCACTTCAGCAATGAGAATCACTATCCAGAATTTGACTTACACCTATGAATGCAATGAAACAATATATTTTTTTTTGGTTTTCTGTTCTTAAACTCTCCAGAACTCTAAAAAAAACTGAATGCCTTAGCTTTTAAAATGCTGTCTGAGACTGCCTCTTCAAAGAACTCTCAAAACTCTCTCACTCCCCTCCTCCTTCAGGTTTTTAAGACTTCTATTTTTTACTCCAGGTCTGAAAAACTCTCCTCTTATTTCTTTTGAACTTCTATATCTCTCCCCTCTTAGTCTGTCCGAATCCCCCTTATAATACTCTCCAAAATAAATCCCCCCTCATTCTAAGGTCTGCCATGTTTTTTATACCCTAAGACAGACCCCTTTTCCAGCCTGTTTTAACACTTAAATCATTAAGAAATGTGTTTCTTCCATCATATTCCCTGACATCCACTACTAAGTGTCTAATTTCATTGTTTAATTCAAAGGTGTATGGGTCATGCTATATTTTAATCGATTCCTTTTAGGCCTCCACATACCATTATGTTTTGTTTCCCACTAACTATTAGATTAATGATTAATTAAGTACTTTACTGATAGCCCACTAGCAAGACCATTTGCCCAACTTTTAAACCCCAAATTACCCCTGAAATTATTGTGATTTACTGTCCTAGTCCAATTCCCTTTCAATCTGCACCCAAAAACCTATCGGCTATAACTCATTCCCTAATCAAATAACTAAGCTGATTCCTAATTGATCACCAAACTACAGCAGCTATAACCAATTTAATTCAAATTCACTTAGCAGTTCAAACTTAGAACTCAGATTAGATCAAATGGTATCCAAATGAAGGCCAACGAATCAGGACAAAACATATTTGAACATAACCAAGTTAAACTTCCAACCATGATTGACACATTACGTGGGAATGGCTAACTATATTCACAACTCTAAACTAAACAAAATTAATGAAATACTGTAACATACTGGACGAAAATAAACTGAATTTATATGTAAAATGATGAACAACAAAAACAAGGAGCCAAACATCACAGAAAATGAGACCATTTGAACTAGTAATACTAGTAACCAATTACAAGACTAGACACAGTTTTTGTACAAGAACATTACAGACACTGACTTTTACAACCAAACTAAAAGACAAACACACTCAATTGATTCAACATATGCCAATCAACCACATGAGAAAAAAAAGAAAAACTGGACCAGAAAAAAGGTCAGAAAGAGAAGAGAGAAATAAGTCGAAAAGATGATGAATTACACCGAAACTTAAGCCGATAAACAACAACAAAAATAGAAAAGAAAAACAAGAAAAATACCTCAAAATTACAGGCTAAACTCCAAACAGTTCCCATTTTAAACTTCGATTCGAACTTTTGAGATCCAAACGGACCTCAATCGAGTGTTCTCGACTGAAAACACTCGACTAAGGTCGATTAAGAACCTTCAATTTCCCCTTTACTCGGACAGGTTCCAGGTTTTGGCTCTCTAGGGTTCTTCAATAGATTTAAAATTCGACCAGTTCTAGCAAGATTTGAGCCAAAGTAGGGGTGGTTTGGGAACGAGGGAGGTCAAGTGGAGCTGGGGGTGAACTTGGGACTGGTTGGGTAGGTTTAGGGTTTTTCTCAAATCTTTGATTGAAGATTCGAAACAAACCGGGATGATTCGAGGTTAAAGGGGTAGGGATTTGTGTTGAGGGTGGTTAGAAGGTTTAGGGGTGTGAGTTTCGTGGTCACCGGCATCGTTGCCGCCGACTTTCAGGCGAAGGGGTACGAGGGAGGCTAGGGTTTGCTGGAGGGTCGTTTGGTCTCTGGTTCTTGGAGACGAAGGGGAGGGGTTTGGCTTGGGGGGGGGGAACGGGTAAGGGATTAGATTTATATACCAGAGGGGGAAACGAATCTTGGCGTTTGATCTGATGAGATCAACGGCCTTGATTGATCATTTAAGTGGAACGGCGCCGTTTAGGCACTCCTAAGACCGGATCCATCTCCGGTAAACGGGTCGGGTTGGGGAATGGGTAAGGAATAGATGATCTCGGTCATTGGATTGATTCAATCCAATGACACTGATTGAAAGTGACATAAACGACGTCGTTTGGGACGTCTGAGTGGGCTGATCAGTTGGACCAGGTTAGACACAAAATTTAGGCTGGATTTGGTCAAAATTAATATGGCCCAGTCCGATTTCTCTTCTATCTTTCATTTTTGTTTTCTTTTCTTTTTAAACTAATCTTCAAAATTAAAAACCTAAAAATCCTATTTTAAATTGTAAAACCAAAATTAACTTAAATTGCTAATTAACTCTTAAAAATATCACACAAGATTGAATAAAAGAAAATTACACGATTTTGACATTAAATATTAAAATGCGAAGTACATTACTTTTTGTGAATTTTTTCATTTTTGTAGAGCATACTTAACTACTCCGAATTACAGAATTAAATCCTAAATGTCAATGCAACCTATTTTTGTATTTTTCTTTAATTAAAACAAAGATGAACATGCACAGACAACCGAATAATTAACAAAGTGCCACGAAAATTCTCCAAATTGCGTACAAAGAAAAACTATTTTATTTTTTGATTTCTTTTGGAGTAGTTCCTGTGAGGCAAAAATCACGTGCTCACAGCTGCCCCACTTTGTCTGAAAACATGAAGAGTTTTCGTGCAAAGATAAAGTGAGCGGATACGAGCGATTTTTGCCTGTTTGAACACTCCGTGTGAAGCATTTTCTTGAAAGATTTGACCGAACCTCTGCTTCGAAGGTTTTCCTACATATCCCTGGCTAAAAGGGAATCAGGTCAATGTAGTTCGGGAAGTTTCGGTAGCTGGGACTACCATGAACTGTGGTTTCACTGTTACTGTTGCTGCTACTGATACTGCTTACTGAACTCCTTATTACACCTTGATAAAAAATAAAGAAGTTATACTAAGCTATGGTCTATGAATTACAAAGATTTATTCTCAAACTTGGTCATGTGACTGTTGTTGCCTTGTTGCCTTGCTGTCTTGTTGCCTTGTGTTTCCTCTGATGTTTCTTGATTTGTATTCTCTCTTGATTGCCGAATTTGAACTGCTTATTTCCTTCTTGTGAGCTTCGAATTATTTTTCCTTCGAAGCTTGAACTACCTTCTTCCGACTAGTGTTGCCTTCCTTCCGACTTCTGAACTTTAATTTATACTGGGGATCTTTGTTGTAACCCTCCTCTTTACTGACTTCAAACTCCAATGTATTCCTCTAATATACGGGCGTGCCCCCGACTTCAAAACTTGAAATGTAAAGACTGAAATGTATTCCTCTGTTATATGTGCGGGCTCCCAACTTCAAAACTTGAAATGTAAAGACTGAAATGTATTCCTCTGTTATGTGGGCGGGCTCCCAACTTCAAGACTTGAAAATAAAATGCCACTCCTCTCTTCAGGCGGGCTCCTGACTTCAACAACAACTTAAAAATAAAACGCCATTCCTCTCTTCAGGCAGGCTCCTGACTTCAACAACAACTTCGAAAATAAAACGTCATTCCCCTCTTCAGGCGGGCTCCTGACTTCAACAACAACTTCGAAAATAAAACGCCATTCCTCTCTTCAGGCGGGCTCCTGACTTCAACAACAACTTCGAAAATAAAACGCCATTCCTCTCTTCAGGCGGGCTCCTGACTTCAACAACAACTTCGAAAATAAAACGCCATTCCTCTCTTCAGGCGGGCTCCTGACTTCAACAACAACTTAGAAAATAAAACGTCATTCCTCTCTTCAGGAGGGCTCCTGACTTCAACAACAACTTAGAAAATAAAACGCCATTCCTCTCTTCAGGCGGGTTCCTGACTTCAACAACAACTTCGAAAATAAAATGTCATTCCTCTCTTCAGGTGGGCTCCTGACTTCAACAACAACTTAAAAAATAAAACGTCATTCCTCTCTTCAGGCGGGATCCTGACTTCAACAACAACTTGAAAAATAAAATGCCATTCCTATCTTCAGGCGGGCTCCTGACTTCAACAATAACTTCGAAAATAAAACGTCATTCCTCTCTTCAGGCAGGCTCCTGACTTCAACAACAACTTAGAAAATAAAACGTCATTCCTCTCTTCAGGCGGGCTCCTGGCTTCAACAACAACTTCGAACTGCATTCGTATTGTTATTGTTCCCCCTTGCCTCCTGAACCATTTTCCTTCTAACTTGAATTATCTTTCTTCAGAACTGCTTCCCTCAAAACTTGTATTGTCTTCCTTCTTCAAAACTACATCCCTCAAAACTGGTGTTTCATTCCTCCGCAAACTGCTGGGATAATATTTTTTTTTCAAAACATGTTATCTTCCTCCTTCAAAGACTACTTCCCTTAAGACTTATGTTATCTTCCTTCTTCCTCAAGTGGGTACTTGACTTCAGGAAAATTTTCAAAAATGAACGAAAATTTTTCTGCCCCAATTCGATAACTTTCCTTATATCATACCTTTCCGTCATCAATAGCATTTCCTGTCCCTATTTTAAATCAAAGAAAGAATTTGGTCAGTTTAAAACGTGGTGGTTGGTTGTGATACTCCTGCTGGGGATGGTTTTCCCTTTTTTTTTCATGCTATGCGTTGTCTGACCATCTTGAAACTTGGCTGATTCCTTCCGACCTTCTTGACGATTCCTTATTAACAAACCTCTCAACCATATTCCCAGTCTCCTTATCTGACCCCATGTATTTTTCATGACAGCTGACTTCACTTGAAGATCTTGCATGTTTATTGATTAACCACTTTCTCCATCGTCTGTGTTACTGAAATACCTTTTTCCCGTGCAGACCCAATATCTTCTTTTGTGGTACTGTTCGTGAACTGGCATTTCCCCAACCTTTAAGTCTCCTATGAATTTCCAAATTATGTCCAACGCTTTCCGCGTTGTTCTTTCTTGATTTTTCCGCTGGCCTTGGTCTTATAACCTTCGATTTCTACTAGGGATATCCTTCTTGATACTGGTCCACCCTTTTGTCAACCTCATCATCGAATATACCCTTGGTTCAATCCCCCTGGCCCTCCTTTTGTTGCACTGTCCCTGAATTGATATGGACCAATCTTGGGTATTTTGCGCGAACCTCAAAGCATGTTGACTATTACCAGCTCATTGCGCTTATTCTTTCCTGACTTATACCACTTTGATGTACTAGTCAGATCTCGTCTTGCATAATTGGAAAGCCGATGGCAAATTTTGAAATCATTTCTCACTTGTTCTGACCAAAGAGACTCAAAAAGAGGAAATGACAAAGGTAAAAGGAACGGAGTAAAAGACAAAAGAAAGAGATGACTCCTAACAAGAAAACTACAAAGTAAAACCTATCATATGTGGATACCAACTCTATTGGCCATGACATGCACACGTGGCCTATCCTCCGTCGTTAATCGCCTTTCACAATCTTCATCTGGTGCTTTCCTATCTTATTCTCAATCTTTATTCGACTTGTAGTGCCCGAAGGGTTTTCACTATCAAGCCTCTCTCATTTGTTTTTTCTCTCAACTTATAGCCACCTCAAGGTGCCCGTGAAGGTTTTCACCGATAAGACTCTCTCATTTTATTACTTTTCTACCGGGGATCAGAGTGTTATTCTCGACTTCCATTTGCATGACTTGGCATCTTTCGAAGACTGGTCAAAAGGTCCTTCTTTGGACCGTAACGTGGGATTTTGGATAAGGCTAGAAAAAAAGGGTATTAGCGGCTCAAAACGAATCAATTTGGGTTCAAAATTTACAACCTTCGGAACTAGATTTCTTTACATCAAACACAACTTCTGCCCCAGTTTCTTGCTTGGGGATTTTTGATTTTTTGTTACACTATGACCGAGCCGTGAAGCGCCTATGTATCCTCTTTGAGGAATCAGGTCAGACGTAGTTCCCAATTCCTTTTTTTGTTTTCCTTTTCACTTATTTATTATTTTCTTTTCTTTTCTTTTTGTTTCTTTTTTCTCCTTTCTCCTTTCTCTTTTGTTGTTTTGTTGTTTCTGTTGTTTTCTTTTCCTTTTTCTTTTTCTTTATCTTCCATGCTTGTGTTTTCTAATCTTTGCTACCGATTTCGAACGAGGGGTATGAAAGAAAACCAATAAGTCTCAAAGGGTTAACGAAGGATAAAGTGTTTAGATAGAAGAATAAAATGCCTTTGTCATTCCAATCTTCAAAACATGCCAAGCACAAACAACACAATTAAACATTCACCACATCTTCTGATTGTTCCAGACTTGATAACCATATCCATACATTCGCCTTTTCATTTGTCATTTTTAAAGCACCGTTGGGCAACACTCTCACTTTCGTTACCATGAACGACCCCTTGCCAATATGGCTAACTTGCTTTTATGGTTTTCTTTATGTTTTACTTGACCCAGTTTTACATGGATCAGGCTTCAAATGACCTCAAGTTGTTCCTATTTCCCTTAAGTGTCCCGATCATCTCCCAATGGCTTTATAATTAACTTTTAAGATTAGGCCTAAACTGTGCGCGCATGTTATGTCACTAGAATCGACGTTTGAACAAAAGAAAACACAAAAGGATAAAAAAGAACTAAACATATAAGATGACTGGAGGTAACAAAAGACCAGAATTTGCATTAGACAATCGGTGAAACGGTTCGCACAACAAGATAAGTAAAGCAACTAGAGTACAATCTTGGAACAAACCTGAAACAAACTTGGACAAAACTAAGCAAACCGCTATGACAAAATGGAAGAATAAGAGGGTTTGACACAAGACAATATCCGTATCACAACCCTAAAATAACCCGGATAACATAAATGACAACAAAATAAACCACCAAAAGCCCTACTCCGGCTGACCAAGGAATGGAGCGCATTCTCAATTACCAAGCACGACATCTTAGCCACTGAGCTTCGCATTAAGACCACTATCCACTTCAACATCTTCAACGTTAGTCAATATCCCAAGAGTGTTCACATGCTCTTTATTACTGTTGTCGATCGCAATCACTCCTTCGTGAATCATTCTTTCTATTTCCCTTGTCAATGAATGACAAGTCTCAATGCTATGCCCTGGGACATTGGAGTGGTATGCGCATCGTGTAGTAGGATCAAAGCTTCTTGCACGTGGATCTAGAGTATATCCGGGGAGCGGCTCAATCACGCCAGCATGCTTTAGCCTTTCAAACAGACTTGCATAAGATTCTCCGATAGGGGTGAGAGCCTTTTCTCGTTTCAGCAACCTCTCATTCCTAAATGCCTTATTTGGCCTAAAACCTCATCCAGGGGGTTTCTGGTGTGCTCGTGGGGGTGGATAGGCATTTTGGGGAGCTGGGTACTTGGAAAGTGAAGCATGTCTTTGGGAGTCCCGTGGAGAGAAGTAGCGTTGGGGAGGGGAGTAGCATTGGAAAAACATAGTTGGACGACTAGTGATGGAGCTACTCGGGTGGCTGGGAAAGCTGTCATAAGTGGGTAGATATGGAGAGTATGGAGGATCATCCGTTATTGTGTTAGGTGTTTGGGTAAGGATAGAGTTCAGGAAGATATGGAGGTGGCGGGGGTGGTGCTTTCCCAGTCATCCATGCCCGATACATGTTTGCCACATGCTGTCTCAACATTTTTACCTCTTCTACCAACCCGTAGCCCTGTTCAACTAGCTGTTTTCGGGCATCGGTACCAACCCACTTAGTTCTGTTGTTCTCTTCCATTGTCTTTTGCCTTTGTGTTGCAGGGAAGCTTTACTTTAGAACCATAACCAACCACCTTTCTGGAAATATAAAGAGAACAAAATAGGAGCAACCTGTTAGCGTTAGGGTTTTCAACAGATAGGAAAACACACATTGAGGATGCAATGCAACTAGGCAATTAACCCTTTCTATTATGCATTTGCTTCAGTTATGTACGTCATTCCGGCTTCTTATAATTGTGCTCCTTTTGAACGCCTCCTTCCTTTATTTTCTTTGTTTTCTCATTTTTTCTCTTTCCTATATGTATATATTTTTTCTTTTTGATAGTGGCCGAATCTTATGTGGATTGCCTACGTATCATGTCCTCGCATGAATCAGACCGTGCGTAGTTCTAACCACAAGTGCGAAAAATAAAGACACCATTTTTGGATTTTTCAATCTTCATTAGCAAAACGTTCTATTACAAGGCAAAACATTTTTGAAAGGAAACTGAAAGACTTGATACAGACTATAGACTTTATGCAAAAAGGGAAATACAAACTCCAACGGACAACAAACTCTGAAGACAAGGAACATACAGACTTCAAACTGTGAATGTCTCAGAGTTTTGAATTTTGGCGCCCGCGGGGCGTCGTTCAGCCTCGCCGCGTGCTTTTGGTGCAAGGCCCCTCTGCAGATCTTTCAAATCTTCCATGATCTGGTGGACATAAATTATTATTGAAGCAAAGAAGGTGGTACGGGACATATCCTCACAAGCTAGGCCCTTTACGGTGATGTAGTGCCTGATATCGTCGATTCTTCCCTTGATTCTGTCCCTTTCCATAAGCAATCGCTCTATTTGTTGATTCCGCATCCCCAGCACCGGAGCGTTGTAAAAGAGTTGATCCTGAAACTCATTCATCTGTTTCTCCATTCGGGCCATCAAATCATAGCAGCGCTTCCTATCTATTCTGGCATCTCGGGCTTGTCTAAAGATCTGCTCTTTGAGAGTGGATATTGTTTCTCTCAATATAGCGATGTTCCCTTCGTAGTCCCTCTTTATTTTCCGCATATTATTTGCTCGCGCTTCTGTACCCCTTGCCCATCTGGCTCGAGTTCTTGATAGCTTCCGATCTTTCTAAACCTTTTTGACATTCAGTGATTTGATTTTTTAGCCCATTTATCAACCTTTCGTCTGACCGACTCTTTTGTTGGTTGTCAGCATCTTTTTTTATTTGTCGGATTTGGGACTTCAGTGCCCCTATTTCTTGTTCCAATTTGTTCTTTTCCCCTTTGTCGGCAGCAGCTTGCACACTGTTTTCAAACTCCAGGTCCCTAATTTGTTGTTTCAGCTTGCCTATTTCTGCCCTGTAATTTTCTTCTTTTGCAAGCCAACCTTATTGTTCTTGCGATGACTCAGCAAAATCTTGGAGGTGAGGTCTTTTGGTTGGTCGTTCTGGTTCGTCTCTTGCAATGCTCTTCTTTCTATACCAGGCGAGATAAGCAAGTGAGACTTTGCCTCTGGATAGGTCACGCACTCGAGTATTTGCCGGCAAATACTGGCATTTGCTCCATATATAACAAACGGTCTTTTCATGAAATTGGCCGTTGTTGCCAACCTCGACTGCATAAACACTGAGATCTTCATCTAGGTCTACCACCTAACATCTTCCCAATTGTCTCTTCACCCGGTAAGGCGCATAAGGTTGAATACCTTGGAGTCCCATTAAGAGGAAGTGAGGACCAGTGGCGGGCATATACACAACAAGATGCCAACCCAATGTCCAATCTATTTGTACCACGGTGATGGCACGGAGATAGGATACCCGGTCCTCAAACCCTTCCGGCAATCTGAGCCCTAAAACCCTCTTGTTATATTCTTCACTGCAACTTTTGTCTGTAGATCTATAACTCATGTACTGAGGATGATGACACAAGTGCTCGATCAACTATATCTGCAATAACAAACTGCACCCCTCAAAGAAATTTGCCTCGGCTTTACAAGCTGTGAGAGCTCGGTACATCTCAGATACTATCATAGGGGAAAGCGTGCTTTTGTTGCTGGTAATGAGAGTTTTGACGACTCCCGCCACCTTTAAATCAATATTTCTCTCTTTCCGGGGAAACACCACAATGCCCAAGAATGCTACCATGAAGGCGAACCGCCTATGTTCATCCCATTTTGTCCGATTCCTTTACTGCAAACCCCGCTTTTTGGATCGTCAAACCCTCATATATGCCCATGAACTGCAGAGTAGAAAAACCACTATCCAATTCAGAGTACGGGACTCCCTTGCTTATTCTCAGTAGATCCATCAACTGGTGCGCATTGACGGCTCTTGGAGCAATCAGATATTTGTGCCTTAGCCCCTCAGTAATGTCCGTATAACCTGCTACCTCTTCTAAGGTTGGGGTGAGTTCAAAATCTGAGAAGTGAAATACATTGTGGGCCGAGTCCTAAAATGTAACCGAAGCCTTTATGATATCCCCCTAGGATTAATCTTCAGCAACCCAGTGAGGCCTCCCAGGTATAGCTTGACCGTGTTGCGCCCTGATTCGCCCAAGTCATCACACCACATGTGCAACTCCAAAGGGATCTTGTTCACTATTGTTACGTGTAAATTCTGACTTGTGCTCATTCTGCACATTTATTAGGGTGGTTAAGCAAAAATCACGATTCAATTAACTCAAGGATAACATGGACACTTTTCTATTTAAAATAAAACTCGGTCAAATGCACGTAATGCAAACAAACGTTCCTACTAGGGATCCGACATGAAGTTGAGTTATTCTAGGTTCATAACCTGGGGTATTTGTTCTAGACTGTGTACCCGAGCGGACAACTCGAGTCGAGGAGGGGGCTACGTACCGGGAACCAAAAGGCCATCCGGCTTAGTAACTTGTCCGAGCCTCTTTCTTATTTCAAGGTATGACACTAACAGAATAGGGAGTCTCGACCAGCGAGAACATCCCCGAAGATGAGAAGAGAAGTGTTTCGTAACAGTTTATATACATTTCAGATAATATCAAAGCGGTAAAATCATCACTTACCACGTTAGGCCCAAACATGTAACAAAATCAGATAAAGCCAAATACAACAATTTATCTAAGCTCGAATTCTGAACCTTGAACCAGAGATTCTGGGTTCTGATCCCCAGTAGAGTCGCCCGAGCTGTCACACCTCCTTTTTCACCTACACCCCGTAAAGGGGCGTAAAGGGAGTTTTTCCAATTAAAGGACAATCGAAACGGGATTTTTTTATTTAGTTCAGAGTCGCCACTTGAGAGATTTATGGTGTCCCAAGTCACCGGTTGAATCCCGAATCGAGGAAAAGATTGACTCTGTATTACAGTCCGCGAACCAGAAATCTGGATAAGGAACTCTGTTAACCCGGGAGAAGGTGTCAGGCATTCCCGAGTTCCGTGGTTCTAGCACGGTCGCTCAACTGTCATATTCGGCTTATCTATCTGATTTTAATACATGTTGAACCTATGTACAAATTTTAACTTCAACCGCTTTTATCTATTTTTTAATGAAAATTGCAACGTCATTAAAGCAAGTCTTGAACCTCGTCATATAAATGCACCCGTGGTTTTTGACATATTTTAACATCGTTAAGATTTGGATTTGGGTCACATAAATGCGCACCCGAGTTTAGGAAGGTAACACTATTAAAATAAGCGCCTACAGAGACTAGCACATTATTACTTTGGGGAAAAACCGTGAAATTCGTTAAACGGCCCGTCCCGAAATCTATGTATTTTATATACATTTAATGAGGGTGCCGTAGTTTATTTGTTTGTTTAGCGAGGCTCATCTCATTTTTATTATTCAAAAGGCAAACCTAAAAGCTATGGTGATTTTCCTATTTTTTACTTGTCTCTAATAATAAAAATAAAACCTAACTAATTATTATCTTTTAAGAAATACTACATCTAGATCTGCAAACTCCAAACAGTCTACGCGAAGGAATCATAATCCAGGCCCAGCACAAACTGGACCAATCGTAGACATGGGTCCATGCCCCAGACGGATATGCATGTCAGACCCAGGCCTGGGCCATTTATTTTGGCCCTGAAGCTTACACTTTATGCAAAGGGGCTGTCGAGCCCCAGCCGTTAAATTAAACAACGCTTCAGTTCAATGTGCACAAGTGTTCACTGAAAGTTTTAAAACCATCAAGTTTAATGAACTAGCTCAACGAAACGAACAATTATTCTTATTCTTTACCCCAGCCCTTATGCTAACCAAAATTACCAACTCCAGTTCACGTATGTATCATATTTAAAGCAGTTGTTCATGATAGGAATTAACACGGACAATCATGAAAAAGCTTAACTTATTGAGGTGATTAGATATTATACCATGTTATTCGTACAATAAGTCATGTCTAATTTTATACCCGTTTATGATCCCAACACCCTAAATATGGAAGCTATAGTAATTGGCTATTATGATCCAGATTCACCTTCACATTAATGTCACATTTAACTAAATTAACTATAGCAAATCCGAGCAGCTCATACAGTCCAGTACAGATTCATGGTCATATAATCAATAATCCATAGTCTTTCTAGTTTAATTACAAGACAAGTTTCAGAAATTACTAATGCGTATTTGAAATTTATAACTACAAGCTATACTAATAGTGAAACACAGAAGCAAATTCATATGATAGCAGTGCCTCATCATTTGATTTCATAATCGTTCAGATACATCGAATGAAACTTCAAAGCATTAGAGACAACAAGGTACCTGGAAATATAATCAAGTAGAAGGAGGAGTTAACAACAGAAGAGCAAACAGTAGCAACGAGGAATTCAAACAGCAACCATCACAGTTCAAGACCAATTTTTACCCATAATCAACTCGACCACAGCCCAGAACAAGTTGCAAAAACCAATAGCAACAGCAAATATCAAAACGAACAGACTCAATAGAGTTAGAGTTAAACCAAAACTTAATCAGTAGACTACTGAACCACTTCAGCAATGAGAATCACTGTCCAGAATTCGACTTACACCTATGAATACAATGAAACAATATATTTTTTTTTGGTTTTCTGTTCTTAAACTCTCCAGAACTCTAAAAAAAACTGAATGCCTTAGCTTTTAAAATGTTGTCTGAGACTGCATCTTCAAAGAACTCTCAAAACTCTCTCACTCCCCCCCTCCTTCATGTTTTTAAGACTTCTGTTTTTACCCCAAGTCTGAAAAACTCTCCTCTTATTTCTTTTGAACTTCTATATCTCTCCCCTCTCAGTCTGTCCGAATCCCCCTTATAATACTCTCCAAAAAAAAATCCCCCCTCATTCTAAGGTCTGCCCTGTTTTTTTTACCCTAAGACAGACCCCTTTTCCAACCTGTTTTAACACTTAAATCATTAAGAAATGTGTTTCTTCCATCATATTCCCTGACAACCACTACTAAGTGTCTAATTTCATTGTTTAATTCAAAGGTGTATGAGCCATGCTATATTTTAATCGATTTCTTTTAGGCCTCCACATACCATTACGTTTTGTTTCCATCTAACTATTAGATTAATGGTTAATTAAGTACTTTACTAACAGCCCACTAGCAAGACCATTTGCCTAATTTTTAAACCCCAAATTACCCCTGAAATTACTATGATTTATTGTCCTAGTCCAATCCCCTTTCAATCTGCACCCAAAACCTTTCGGCTATAACTCATTCTCTAATCAAATAACTAAGCTGATTCCTAATTGATCACCAAACTACAGCATCTATAACCAATTTAATTCAAATTCACTTAGCAGTTCAAACTTAGAACTCAGATTAGATCAAATGGTATCCAAATGAAGGCCAACGAATCAGGACAAAACATATTTGAACATAACCAGGTTAAACGTCCAACCATGATTGACACATTACGTGGGAATGACTAACTACATTCACAACTCTAAACTAAACAAAATGAATGAAATATTGTAACATACTGGACGAAAATAAACTGAATTTATATGTAAAATGATGAACAACAAAAACAAGGAGCCAAACATCACAAAAAATGAGACCATTTGAACTAGTAATACTAGTAGCCAATTACAAGACTAGACACAGTTTTTGTACAAGAACATTACGGACACTGACTTTTACAACCAAACTAAAATAAAAACACACTCAATCGATTCAACATATACCAATCAACCACATGAGAAAAAAAGAAAAGAAAAACTGGACCAGAAAAAAGGTCCGAAAGAGAAGAGAGAAATAAGTTGAAAAGATGATGAAATACACTAAAGCTTAAGCCGATAAACAACAACAAAAATTGAAAAGAAAAAGAAGAAAAATACCTCAAAATTACAGGCTAAACTCCAAACAGTTCCCATTTTAAACTTCGATTCGAACATTTGAGGTTCAAACGGACCTCAATCGAGTGTTCTCGACTGAAAACACTCGACTAAGGTCGATTAAGAACCTCAAATTTTCCCTTTACTCGGACAGGTTCCAGGTTTTGGCTCTCTAGGGTTCTTCAATAGATTTAAAATTCGACCAGTTCTAGCAAGATTCGAGCCAAAGTAGCGGTGGTTTGGGAACGAGGGAGGTCAGGTGGAGCTGGGGTGTGAACTTGGGACTGGTTGGTTAGGTTTTGGGTTTTGCTCGAATCTTCGATTGAAGATTCGAAACAAACCGGGATGATTCGAGGTTAAAGGGGTAGGGATTTGTATTGAGGGTGGTAGAAGGTTCAGGGGTGTGCGTTTCGTGGTCACCGGCATCGTTACCACCGGCTTTCAAGCGAAGGGGTACGAGGGCGGCTAGGGTTTGGTGGAGGGTCTTTTGGTCTCTGGTTCTTGGAGACGAAGGGGAGGGGTTTGGCTTGGGGGGGGGGACGGGTAAGGGATTAGATTTATATACCAGAGGGGGAAACAAATCCTGGCTATTTGATCTGATGAGATCAACGGCCTGGATTGATCATTTAAGTGGAATGGCGCCGTTTAGGCACTCCTGAGACCGGATCCATCTCCGGTAAACAAGTCTGGTTGGGGAATGGGTAAGGGATAGATAATCTCGGTCGTTGGATTAATTCAATCCAACGACACTGATTGAAAGTGACATAAACGACGTCGTTTGGGACATCTGAGTGGGTTGATCAATTGGACCGGGTTAGACATAAAATTTGGGCTGGATTTGGTCAAAATTAATATGGCCCAGTCCGATTTCTCTTCTATCTTTCATTTTTGTTTTTTTTTCTTTTTAAACTAATCTTCAAAATTAAAAACCTAAAAATCCTAATTTAAATTGTAAAACCAAAATTAACTTAAATTGCTAATTAACTCTTAAAAATATCACTTAAAAATTGAATAAAAGAAAATCACACGATTTTGACATTAAATATTAAAACGCGAAGTACATTATTTTTTGTGAATTTTTTCATTTTTGTAGAGCACACTTAACTACTCCGAATTACAGAATTAAATCCTAAATGTCAATGCAACCTATTTTTGTATTTTTCTTTAATTAAAACAAAGATGAACATGCACAGACAACACGAATAATTAACAAAGTGCCACAAAAATTCTCCAAATTGCGTACAAAGAAAAACTATTTTATTTTTTGATTTCTTTTGGAGTAGTTCCTGTGAGGCAAAAATCACGTGCTCACACCATCCATAAGGTAACTTACCGATCTTCTAGTGAACCCGCGTTCCAAGCTCCATATACCTATTTTATGCTCCAGAACCAACTTTCAAAGTCACGGATCTTTATTCCTACACCCCTCACTTTGAACCTCCTGTTTTGAAACCGAGAAACCATCCAAGAACATGGAGCAAGATGAGATATTCAGAAAAGTGAAGCGTTTAGAGTAATCTTTGAGGAACATGCAAGGGATAAGAAGCCAAGTAAGTGAGGCTTACAAGGATTTGTGCTTGTTCCCTAACGTCCAACTACCCACCGGGTTCAAAATTCCCAAGTTTGACCTATACGATCGACATGGAGATCCCGTGGCCCATTTGACAGGTTTTTGCAGTAAGATGAGAGGTGTCGGTGGAAAGGACGAATTATTGATGGCGTATTTCAGTCAGAGTCTGAGTGGGGCGGCTTTGGAGCGGTACACCCGCCAAGATGCTAGCAGGTGGTACATGTGAGACGATATGGCTCAGGCCTATTCCAGACATTTTCAGTACAATATATACATTGTCCTGAATCACCTATCCCTGATCAAGATAGAAAAAAGCCCAATGAAAGCTTTAGGGAATACAGGCTCAGATGGAGAGAGCAAGCTGCTAGAGTCAATCCCCCGATGGAAGAAGACGAAATGGCCGAGTACTTTCTTTAAGCTCAAAAGCCTACTTACGTTGTGCATTTGATCTCGGCTATGGGTAAGCCTTTTAATGATGTGATAAAAATGGGAGAAATGGTATAAGATGTGCTGAAGTTAAGCAAGATCATGAGCTATTCTGCCTTAAATCCACAACACAAGCAATTTAGAACGACATATGAAGCTTGCTGGGTTAGAAGGAACAGGATGATGTTGCCATGATTGTCTCAGGATCAGGACATGGCGCAACAGGTCCTCCCCACCAATGTACTTAGACTCAACCCCAACCCCAAACTTATCCCTGAGCTCCACATAATCCACCCTATTATTATCCTCCGAACAATGTCCGATCAACTGTCCAACCACTGGGTCACTCCTTATGGCGAGCGCCAGCACTTCATAATACTCTTTCGCCTTTATAACATTTTAGAGCACCCAATAACCCTAGAAAACATGGGCATGTAGGGGAACAAAGGCAAAGAAATAGTTTCATGCCAAACGGAGAATCCTACACAACTTGTTTGAAAGGTTAAAACATTCTGGCCTGATTGAGCCGCTCCTCAGCTATACTCTGGACCCATATGCAAAAGGTTTTGATCCTACTGTACGATGTATATACCACCCTAATGTACAAGGGCATAACATTGAAGATTGTCGTGCTTTGAAAAGGGAAATAGAAAGAATAATTCAAGAAGGGATAATTGTGGTCCAAGGCAGTAATACCCCAAGTGTCATACAGAATCCTCTACAGGTACATAACAACAAACAAATTGTTGGGATGATTTGAAATGAGAATGAATGTGCAGATTCTTTCAAGTCCTTTGGTGAGTCATTTGCGACAAGATCTCTTAGGTGGTTAGTTTTTAATTCAGCAGTTAGTGCTGAGGAAGGGTTGGTCAAAAGAGTCAATAAGCCATTTAGTGAAGACAATGTTATTGAAATTGGCAAAGGTCCCAGTAAATTTGATGTGCAACTCAGTGGCAAAGATCTCGAGCTTGATAATTGGAAAGACACTCCTTTCTTGGCTAGCCATGAATGAATTTTGGTGGTTTATTTTGTCGTCATTTTTGTTGTCCGGGTTATTTCAGGGTTGTAATCTGGATATTGTCTTGTGGCTCAAATCCTTTTTCCTTTTATTTTGCCTAGTTTGTTTAGTCTGAGTAACTCATCTAGTGTTATCTAGGTTGGTCCAGGGTTGTAACCCAAGTTTATTTTGCTTGTTTTGTTGTTCAAGCCCTTTCACCACCAATTTAATGTAATCTGTATTTTTTGTTATTTCTAGTCCATTTTGCTTAGTTCTCTTTTCCTTTTATAGTTCTTTGCATGCTGACTCTAGTGACATGACATGCATGCATAATTCTCATCCTGGTTTTGAAAGTTAGTCTAATCATGAAGCAAGGAAATAAGTTTTGAAGATGAATATTTGAGGAAAATAAGTAAAGATTTGAACATTTTGAGATCATATAAAACCCGAATTGTGTGAAACTGGGGCAGATAGTTTGGGAAGTTAATAGGATGACAAGAATTTATTACAAGAGAGTGTGTTGCAGACAATTTGAAGTGAGCAAATTTGAGTTCAAGTGCATCTCAAGTTACAATATAAAGCCAAGGGAGTTTGTCCCAAACTGACGGAGGGTGTCCATTGCGAAGAAGAAATCACCCAACGAGAGTTCTGTACTTGACAAGGCACTAAAAAAGATGGAGGGAATATTTGCGATATCAATACTGCAAAAGAAATATTGTGCATGATCTTCATTATTCCTCCTCAAATTGCATGTGTTGTACTTGATATTTTCAGAGATTGGGAGGCCCTCTTTCAGCTACTCAAACACTTTATACCCTTCGGTACCCTTTTGAACCTATGCTAATTTCTTTGACCTCCCCTCTTTTGGAATCAAGTTAGAGTTGTAAAAAAAAGGAAAAGAAGTCCATGTCCCCGTAGGTTTGTTTTAGAAAGTTCATTCCGACAGAAAATTTCTAAAATTCAAAAAAAGATTTAAAAAAGGGGAAAAAATAGCAACAAAAAAGAAAGTATTCTTTTGAACTACGTTTGACCTGATTCTTGTCACCACAAGATGCGTAGGCAGTCTTATGGTTCGGTCGCACCAAATAAAATCTTTCATAATCCCACGAAGTCAAGAGTTGGGCAATTTCCTTAGAAATTCCATCTAAAAAAGAAATCAAATTCCCTTATTTTAGAAATTAGGGAAAAGTTTATAAAATGGATTCCAAAAGTTGTAAATAAATTAATCTTGTTGTCTTAGTTATTTTGAGCCTTTATGATATCCTTTCTTTTTACCTTGTCTAAAAGCCACATTACAGTCCAAAAAAGACCTTCCAGATAGTCTTTGAGAGTGATGAGTCAGACATGCCAAGAGCATATGATAGTTTTACCATGACTAATGTCATATACAGAATCAGAGGAAATAAGAAGAAAAGAACAAAATGAGAGAGTTTTATTGGTGAAAACCCTCACGGGCACCATAAGGTGACGGTGAGTTGAGATAAAGAACAAAAAGAGAGAGGCTTAATGGTGAAAACCTTTGTGGCACCATAAGTCAAATAAGGATCGTGAATCTAATAGGAAAGTTGGAATGTTGAAGCTATTTTCACAGCTTGAAGGTATAACATGAGTTTAAGATTAGACTTGTTTGATAGATCAGGTCGCTCAATCCAAAATGCGTGTCATGATTATTAGAGTTGGTATCCACATCTGATAAGTTTCTAATTTGTAATTTTCTTATTAGATATCTCTATTTCTATTGTCCCTTTACTATGTTCCTCTCGCTTTGTTTAAGTCCTCATTTTGAGTTTGTTTGGTCAGAATAAGTGAAAAATGACTTCAAAATTTGCTATCAACTTTCCAACTATACAAAGCGGAGTCTGGCTAGCACATCAAAGTGGTATAAGTTAGAAAAGACCAGTATGCGCACTGAGTTGGCGACGATTGACCTGCTTTCAGATTCATGTGAAATGTAAAGGTTCAGTAAATGTCAATTTATAAGAAACATGAAACATATAGAGGGTATTGGGCTCGAGTGAATCAGAGGGATTTTTCGTGATAAGGGTTGACAGAAAAGTGATTAGTCAATAACAAGCAAGATCTTCCAAGTTGAAATCAAAGTTATCATGGCAAGTGAAGGAGCAATCACCCTCAAGGTCAAGGCCACAAACCGATTGTCACACCTCCTTTTTTACACCTACACCCCGCAAAGGGCGTAAAGGAGTTTTTCCAAATAAAGGACAATCGGAACGGGATTTGATTATTAATTATTCAGAGTCGCCACTTGAGAGATTAATGGTGTCCCAAGTAACCGGTTGAATCCCGAATCGAGGAAATTTATGACTCTATTAACAGTCCGCGAACCAGAAATCCAGGTAAGGAATTCTGTTAACCCGGGAGAAGGTGTTAGGCATTCCCGGGTTCCGTGGTTCTAGCACGGTCGCTTAACTGTTGTATTTGATTTTATCTGATTTTAGTACATGCTAGCTCATGTGCCTTTTATTAAATTTTACACTGCTTTTATTATAATTATTTTTAAAGAATTGCGACGTCATGAAAACGCGTTTCGAACCACGTCGCAATCAATGCGCCCGTAGTTATCAATACATTTTGACTTCGTCGATATTTGGATTTGGGTCACATCAATGCGCACCCGAATTTTAAGAGGGTTGTTTAATTAAATCGTACCTAAAGATACTAATGTAGTGTTGTTTTTTGGGAAAAGCCATGAAGTTTGCTAAATGGCCATCCCAAATTCTAATTATTTTGATAATTATTTACTAAGGGCCCCACATTTATTTATTTTTGCGCACTGAGGCTCGTCTCAATTTGTGAAACTCTTTTCTATCATTATTTATTTTTAAGAATTACGATGTCGCGAAAACGTGTTTCGAACCACGTCGCAATCAATGCACCCGCGGTTATCGACACATTTCGGCTTCATCGAGATTTGGATTTGGGTCGCATCAATGCGCACCCGAGTTTAAAAAGGTTATTCAATTAAATCGAGCTCAAAGATTCTAATGTAATATGGTTTTAGAGAGGACCATGGAATCTGCAAAATGGCCATTCCAATTTCTAATCATTGTTAGTAGCCCATTGTTGACAGTCCGCGCATGTGATTTATTCCGGCAAGGCTAGTAGCAATTCCGAAATAGCTACGATTTTCTACTTATTTGTATGCCTCTAAAAGACTAGTTAATTTGGAAATGGATTGCAATGAAATAAAATAAGGACCAAATTTAAAGGAGAATTGGGCCTGCCCATGGCCTTAGTGTGATCCGAACGGCCCAACGAAGATAGATTTATTTCTATTGTAACAATTAATAAAATATCCATGAATCCTTATACTGGAAAAAACGTGAATTCTCAGAATCCCTAAATGATCTATCCTACACATTACCTATCATGACCTGCTGTTCTTAATGAACTAAGTCAATGATGAATGAGTTTGCTTCATGATTTCCAACTGATTTCTATACCAATCTACTTACCATAATTATGATCTTCCAAACGATTTCAGAATCGTAAAACAAAAGCAAACCTTCTATTACACTATAATGACAAGATACCAATGACTAAGCTAAATGTCATCAAATTTGCTCATGAATTTTCATGTCATGTACACAGGTCTAATTTCTTCTGATGACTAATGGAACTCACACGAATTTTCTGATCAGCCCAGGCCCAGGCTCAAAGCTTGTTCAAATGTCCAATTCAACAGTTCTAAACTACGCATCATTCAACATGTAATCTACCCTACTGAACAAGTTTAACTATACACATTCTGCCATTTACATAACAGGAGACCACACTATTACTATCATTAAAGATACAGGCTACTTTCAGTTGAATAACAGGCCTTGGAACATTTCATTTCAACTTCAACGAACATACATCAGTGAGATTCAGGGAAATGTACCTGGAAATTGGAATGTAAAATAGAGAAAAGGTGAGGAGTCAGGTACTTTGAACAGCAACAGCAACAAACCCAGCAATGTTACACCACAGAAACACAGACAGATTACTTCGAAAATAAGAAATATAAACCCATTCCCACAGATTAGTTTAACACACCCCTGTCCCTCACAGTAGAAGTCCAAAACGAGTAATGAGACTCTGAAATTGTTTCAGATCTTCATATTTGATGTTTTTATTCTCTGAATACCCTCAGAATTGAAATGCCAACTGAATAAAAATGAAAGCTCAAATTAAAACTTAGGGCTCAAGGCAGAAGATTGAGCTTCCGACCCCCCTTTTCCAAGGCATCTTATGCCCTTTTATAGGCAACCCCCAAAGAGAATGGACTAGGTTCTGATTTTCTAATTAGTCCCTCTCTATTTTCAATTTGGTCCCCCTATTTTTATCTTACTAAACAAGTAACTGCAGTATAATTATTAAAACTTACACTTGAACCCTATTCTAGAAGGCCCTAAGGTATTCCTATACTCATACAATACCCATACTGCCCTTCCCTATACCTTGATATTACTATTCCTATCAGAACTGCCATTTTCCATACCCAGATTACCCCTGAAAGCCTTTTAGAATCACTGAACCTACCCTTATCCCTAACAGTTATACCCAATACCCTAGCCTAGTCTGAAACTATCTAAAATTGATTAACTAGCAATCAGAAACTAACTAATCAGGCTGACTGAACCAATTCTGTTCAATTAACCAACTCAAACAAACTAAACAAACTTGAACTGAGCTTAAGCTACCACGATTAACATTAAATGAACTTAAAACTAATTATTAAATCACGAACTTATAATCATTCAACCAACTAACAAGCTCAAAATCAACAGTAATTAACAGAACCTAAACTAACACAATTAAACCATAAAATTAACAGAACAATAATGAGACAACGACTGCAAATAATGTTTCAATCATGCAAGTAAAAGAAGCAGTAAAAAAAGAAAAGAAAAACTCACAAAGGTATAAAGGATTCCGGCCGGTCATAAACATCTGAATCCTTTCAGATTTTTGACGCGTAACATCCCTAACCATGTGTTCTTACACGAGAACACATGGTTAAGGGTACTACGGTTCGAAATCAGAAGGATTTGATTTTAGGGTTTGGCCTGCAATTCTTAGATCTAAGGTGTGGGTCGTTTCATGGTGATTTGAAAGAAAACAAACACGGATTAGTGTTGGGGAAGGGCTGGGGGTTGTAGGGTGTGATTTTGGGCTGATTCGGACAAACTGTCAACTAGCCGGAAAACTTCAAATCAAGATTCGAAGAGTTCCGGCCTTATTCGAGGCAAACCAACGGGTGCAATAGAAAGAGGAGGGTGAGGGGAGTCCGTGGTGTTAATTTTAGGGTGAACGGCATAGTTTGTGTTCACCGCCGGCAAGGATTTTTAAGGCGGCGCGGGTTAGGGTTTGGGAGAAAGGGTGGGGTGAGGAAGACGATGGAAATGGGGGGTAGGGGGGAACGGTTTGGACACTTATATACTGGAAACCTAGTTAGTTCTGGACCGTTGGATTGATGAGATCCAACGGTCCTGATCCCAGGACTCCGAAACGACGCCGTTTCATTTAAAGGGGGGGGCAGACCGGGTAGGGACTTGGGCTGGACCGAATCGGGTGCTTTGAGGCATTTGGGCCAACGGAATACATGCAGAAATGGCCCAAATTTTAAGTCTCAAACAAGCTCACTTCCATTATATTTTTCATTTTTCTTTTTGCAATCTTGTATTTTTTTGTATTTATTTTTCTGATTTTTACAAAGATGCGAAATTAAACTAACAATTAAGCTAAAACCAATTAATGCCTAAAATTAACTTAATAACTATTTGCGACTGTTTCACAATTAAAATAATAAAAACGTTAAAGTAAACTATTTTTGTCATTTTCTTCATATCCTATTCTAAAACAAGTTAATCCCTAATTAATACTAAAGTATAAAATAAAATCCTAAGTGCAAAGAAAAAATGCGTATTTTTTGTATTTTATAAAAATTAACACGCCCAAATAAAAATGCAACAATTATCAGAAGATGACACCAAAACGCACAAAAATTGTAAAAATACAAAAAAATTATTTTGTTTGGGATTTTGGGAATTATTCATATATAGGGCAAAAATCACGTGCTCACAGCTGCCCCTCTTTGCTCGGAAACGCGAAAGGTTTTCGGGCAAAGACAAGTGAGCAAATATGAGCGATTTTTGCCCGTTCGAAAATTCCGTGCGAAGCATTTTTTTTTTGAAAAGCTTGACCGCATCCTGCTTCGGAGGTTGCCTACATATCCTGGGCTAAACAGGAATCAGGTCAGTGTAGTTCGGGAGTGTCTGGTAGCTGGGACTACCAGGAACTGTAATTGCACTGCGCTTGTTGCTGTTACTGCTTGCTGACCTCCCTTATTACATTATGTCAAAGATAAAAGAAGTCAATCTAACTATGCTCTATTAATTGTAAAAACCTATCTAAATTCTTCAAACTTGCTCTTGTACTTCCTTATTGCCTTGTTGTCTTGTTCTTTCTTGTCATCTCATTGTCTTGTGGTTTCTCGATAAAAATCCATGTTGCTATTCCCTGGTTAGTTGAGATGTTATTCTCTCTCTCCAAACTGCTGAACTTTAATAAACTCGAACTCGAATGTATTCCTCTGTTATTCAGGCGGGCTCCTGACTGCCGAACTTAAAATTGAAACTACTCGTCTATTATCCAGGCGGGCTCCTGACTTCGACTACTTAAAATATCTAACACCTCCATTTTCCAGGCGGGCTCCTGACTGCTGAAATTCAAAAACGTGTCTCTGTTCTCCAGGCGGACTCCTGACTTTTAAAATGTAACCTGTATGTTTCCGTTCTTCAGGCGGACTCTTGACTTCCCAAAATTTGAACTGTGTGTCTCCATTCTCCAGGCGGACTCCTGATTGCCAAAATTAAATTGTATGTCTCTGTTTTCCAGGCGGACTCCTGATTACCAAAATTAAATTGTATGTCTCTGTTTTCCAGGCGGACTCCTGATTACCAAAATTAAATTGTATGTCTCTGTTTTCCAGGCGGACTCCTGATTACCAAAATTAAATTGTATGTCTCTGTTTTTCAGGCGGACTCCTGATTGCCAAAATTAAATTGTATGTTTCTGTTTTCCAGGCGGACTCCTGATTGCCAAAATTAAATTGTATGTCTCTGTTTTCCAGGCGGACTCCTGATTGCCAAAATTAAATTGTATGTCTCTGTTTTCCAGGCGGACTCCTGATTACCAAAATTAAATTGTATGTCTCTGTTTTCCAGGCGGACTCCTTATTTTCGGGTATCTGACCTACATCCTATTATCCAGGAAGGTCCTGACAATTTACACTTGTTCTAATCGTGCCAACTTTGCAATCAAATTCGATTCCCCTTATGCATTTCAAGATTATCTTGTATTTAATCAAACCGCACTTTGCAATTAAACCTGCTACTACTTGTCTTCCTTCTTGGAGAATTCCTTTTCCACGACTAACTTTCTGCCCCTGTTACAACCAAAGAAAATCTCGTCAGTTTAAAATGGTAGTTAGTTGATAGCATTCTTGCTGAAAAACCCTTCCCCTGCATTGCTTTGTGTTGACTGCTTTCCACATACTGTCCCTGAACCACTTCACTTTCTGACCAACTTTTAAATTTCCCGACATCCAGCGACCCAAGTGTTTTACACCCCTGCTGTTGTTTTACTTTTCTGACCTTTTGTTTGAGCTTTTGTCTTTCCCACGACATTCCGCAATCATTTCCCCGATGAAACTTCCGTTAATTCCCTGTATACCACTTTACCTCATGTTGTTTTTGACATGCTTTGACCACGTTGTGCTTTACAATTCCGGAAACAGGTAGTGGGCTTTGCAGTCCCTTCTGCTTGCTTTGACCAAAATCAGTACTGGAGTATCTCAGCTAGATAAAACCCTCAACAGAAAATGAAATGCGACGATTTTTGAGTTAAGGATAAGAAGAATCCAAAACCATATGACTGTTTTAAAAAGCGAAAGAAAAGAAACTTATCTGAGCGAAACAGCTGGTACCCATGATCATGACATGCATTTTGGATTAATCGGCCCAATCTGTCCAAATAACCAGCTTTCAATTGCCATACTTTGTTGCCCAGAACTTCCATCAATTGTTTGAATTACCCAGACCTTACCCTTGTTTTCCTGCGGTACCTCGAAACATTCTTCCACTCACAAACCTTTTGCCTTTTAACCATCTTCCAACTCACTTTTGCCTAAAGGTGCCCACGAGGGTTTTCACCAATAAGACTCTCTCATTTATTTTTCTCTCAGCTCCCGTCGCCTTACGGTGCCCGTGAGGGTTTTCACCGATAAGACTCTCTCATTTTTGCTTTCGTTCTTTCTTGTTTGAACTAGAGTGTCGCCACTGATACGAATTACCGTCACCTGCTCGACCTGGCATTTCTTAGAGATTGATCAAAAGGTCTTTCTTTGGACTGTAATGTAGGCTTTTGGATGGGGTTAGAAAGAGGGGTATAAAAGGCTCAAAACAGTTCGAATGGGTTCAAATTACAACTTTCGGAATCCAACTTTCATAACAAACACAATTTCTGCCCCAGTTTCTTGCTTGGGGATTTTAGGATTTCTATTTGATATGACTGAACCTCGGAGTAAGGCTACCTACGTACCCTTTCGGGATCAAGTCAAGCGTAGTTCGCTGTATTTAACTTTTGTTGTTGTGATTTTCTTTCTTTCTTTTCTTTTTCTTTCTTTTCCTTTTTTTTCTTTTCTTCTCTTTTTCTTTTTTTTCTTCTTTTCTTCTTTTTTCCTTTTCTTTCTTTTCTTTTCTTTTTCTCTTTTTCCTTTTCTTTCTTTTCCTTTTGTTTCTTTTCTTTCCTTTATATTCGACACCTGTGTTCTCAGATAGTGCCGCTGATTCCGGAAGAGGGGTATGAAAAATAAGTAAGGATCGAAGGGGATAACAAGGCATAAGAGTGTTTGGATAGCAAGACAAAATGCCTTCATCATTTCAATCTTTAAGATATGCCAGATACAAACAGATACATTCAGAAAATAAAGAAATCATACATAGTATCTCTTGACCGCATCAGAATTGATGGCCATTTCTACACATTTTCCTTCCACATCTGTCAAATACAATGCTCCGTTTGACAACACTCTAGTTACTACAAATGGTCCCTGCCAGTTTGGGGCAAATTTTCCTTTCGCTTCAGCCCAATGAGGCAAGATCCGTCTCAGGACTAATTTCCCGACTTCGAATTTCCTTGGACGCACTTTCTTGTTGTATGCTCTTGCCATTCTTCGTTGGTACAGTTGGCCATGACACACTGATGCCAATCTCTTCTCGTCGATCAAACTCAACTGCTCAAGACGGCTTTTCACCCATTCGTCATCATCGATCTCAGCCTCTGCAATGATTCGCAGAGATGGGATTTCCACTTCTGCGGGTATTACTGCCTCGGTACCATATACCAGTGAGTAAGGAGTCGCCCCCACCGAGGTACGAACGGTGGTGCGATATCCTAACAATGCAAAAGACAATTTCTCGTGCCATTTTCTGGATCCTTCAACCATCTTCCGGAGTATTTTCTTTATATTCTTATTGGCTGCTTCAACCGCACCATTTGCCTTGGGACGGTATGGAGTAGAATGCATATGAGTATTCTTAAACTGCTCGCATGTCTCTTTCATCAAATGACTATTAAGATTAACCCCATTATCTGTGATGATTACTTTTGGGATCCCAAACCGACAGATGATAATTGCATGCACGAAGTCAACTACAGCCTTCTTGGTCACAGACTTGAACGTCTTAGCTTCCACCATTTGGTAAAATAATCTATAGCTACCAAGATAAACCTATGCCCATTTGATGCTGCTGGATCAATTGGCCCAATAACATCCATGCCCCACGCAACAAAAGGCCATGGTGCGGACATCGTATGTAATTCTGATGGTGGAGAATGAATCAGATCTCCATGTACTTGGCATTGATGACACTTACGCACAAAACCGATATAATCCCGCTCTATCGTGAGCCAATAATAACCCTCTCGGAGAATCTTCTTTGCTAGAACATACCCACTCATATGTGGTCCGCAAACTCCGGAATGCACCTCAGTCATAATAGTTGTGGCCTGCCTTGCATCTATACATCTCAACAACCCGAGATCTGGAGTTCTTTTGTACAGTAATCCTCCACTAAGGAAAAACCCACTTGCCAACCGTCGAATTGTTCTTTTCTGATCACCGGTGGCCTGCGTTGGATATACTCCCGTTTTGATGTACTCTTTGATATCATGGAACCACGGCTCTCCATCGATTTCCTCTTCTATCACATTACAGTAAGCATGCTGATCACGGACCTGAATCTGCAATGGATCAACATAAGCCTTATCTGGATGGTGCAACATTGACGCCAAAGTAGCCAAAGCGTCGGCATCCTCATTATGAATCCTTGGAATGTGCCTGAATTCTATGGCCTGAAAATGCTGGCAAAGCTCATGCAGACACTGTCGATATGGTATAAGCTTCAAGTCTCGTGTTTCCCATTCCCCTTGAATCTGGTGTACTAGTAGGTCCGAGTCACCCATGACCAAGACTTCCCGTACACCCATATCCACAGCTAATCTCAATCCCAATATACACGCCTCATATTCCGCCATGTTGTTTGTACAGTAGAAACGAAGCCGAGCTGTAACAGGGTAATGCTGACCTGTTTCCGAAATAAGTACTGCTCCTATTCCCACGCCTTTCATATTTGCAGCCCCATCAAAGAAAAGTTTTCATCCCGACTTCTCAGCTTGTTCCAATTCATCAATGTGCATCACCTCTTCATCAGGGAAATAGGTTTTCAAAGGCTCATAATCTTCATCGACGGGGTTCTCAGCCAAATGATCGGCTAATGCCTGTGCTTTCATGGCAGTCCGTGTCACATATATAATGTCGAATTCTGTAAGTAAGATCTACCACTTAGCAAGCCTTCCTGTGGGCATGGGTTTCTGAAAAATATACTTCAATGGGTCCAAGCGAGATATGAGGTAAGTAGTGTAAGATGACAAATAATGTTTCAACTTCTATGCTACCCAAGTTAGGGGGCAACATGTCCTTTCCAGATGAGTATATTTAACCTCGTAAGATGTGAACTTCTTACTGAGATAGTAGATAGCCTGCTCCTTTCTGCCCGTAACATCGTGCTGCCCCAGTACACAACCAAATGAACTGTCCACAACTGTCAGATATAGAATCAAAGGTCTCCCTGGTTCTGGCGAAACCAACACAGGTGGGTTTGACAAATACCCCTTTATTTTATCAAAAGCCTCCTGACATTCATTAGTCCATTTGACCGCAACATCTTTCTTTAACAACTTGAAAATTGGTTCACAAGTTGCCGTGAGCTGGGCAATGAACCTGCTGATATAGTTCAATCTTCCCAACAGACTCATCACCTCGGTTTTGTTTCTTGGAGGTGGTAACTCCTGAATAGCTTTGATCTTTGACGGGTCTAATTCAATACCCCGCCGACTGACTATAAACCCCAACAACTTCCCAGATGGCACCCCGAAAGCACATTTCGCAGGGTTGAGCTTAAGATTGTACCTGCGAAGTCTTTGAAAGAATTTTCTCAAATCTCTGACATGGTCGAATTGCTGCCTAGACTTCACGATCACATCATCCACGTATACCTCGATTTCTTTATGTATCATATCATGGAAGATAGTTGTTATAGCCCTCATATAAGTTACCCCAGCATTTTTCAAACCAAATGGCATGACCCGATAACAATACGTTCCCCACGGCGTGATGAATGCCGTCTTTTCTGCATCTTCCTTGTCCATTAGAATCTGATGATAACCCGCATAACAATCCACAAAAGAGCCAATATCATGTTTGGCACAATTGTCGATCAGTATATGGATGTTGGGCAATGGGAAATTATCTTTTGGGCTTGCCTTGTTAAGGTCTCGATAATCGACGCACACCCTGGTCTTGCCATCTTTCTTTGGCACAGGCACGACATTGGCTAACCAAGTGGGGTACCGTGTCACCTGAATGACTTTTGCCTCAAACTGCTTGGTAATCTCTTCTTTGATTTTCACACTTATGTCCGTTTTGAACTTTCTCAACTTCTGCTTGATAGGAAGGAGTGCTGGATCGGTGGGTAATTTATGGACCACCAAATCGGTGCTTAGACCCGACATATCATCATATGACCATGCGAAAACATCTTTATACTCATGCAACACTTTAATTATCTCCTCCTTGAGTTGTGGCTCCAAATGAACACTTATTTTAGTTTCCCGCACATCGTCTTGGTCCCCTAGATTAACTGCTTCTGTGTCATTTAGGTTAGGTTTGGGTTTTTCTTCAAAGTGACTTAATTCTTTACGAATTTCCTCATAAGCTTCATCATTGTTACAATCCACCCCATCATCACACTCGATCTCTTGTATTACTACTTCCGATCTAGATTGGCTTTTAAAACTGGGCCGAAGGTTCCTCATGCATGTCATGTCATTGATATCAGCATAAAAAGAACTGTACAAAGAAATTAAAGAAAAGAAAAATGGAAAGAGAATTAGGGACAAAGAAAATTGCATTTCATTAAATGTAAAGACAACAAGGTTTTAACTCATCCAAACGGACGGAACATAGCAACTGGATTACAAACCCTGGAATAATCCAGGTGACAAAAAGGAAAAACAAAACCCACTACCACGACTCCCTCCGGACTGGAAGAGGAGTAGCTTCCCAATTATTGATGTTGGCATGTGGTCCGATGTACTGTATGTCTGCTCCGCTTGACCCTTCTCCGGCCTCAACCATGTTTACTTCAGCAAATACTCTCTCGAACACTTTATCCAAATTCCCCTCTGCCCCAATTAACGAACCTGACACCTTTGCCAATGACTGTTTCTTGATACCCGACCTGATGAAGGACCTAGACAATCGAGGAATTGGTTTAGGAAGCACCCAAGCTTTCTTCTTCAATTTACGGGCCCTTCTGACATCTGCCGTTGTTGGTTTGAACCCTAACCCAAAGGTGTCCAGATTTTTGGGCAAAGACACAGGTTGAGTAATGCCTTGAAGTTCAACCCCCAAACCCTTCCCGGGCACGAACCCGTTATTCAGCAGTTCTGACACTACCATGACGGTCGCAGCTGGCATCCTGGGACATGGCATGCTTTTACCCTCGGGCACCCTGCTCACCGGAACTGTGTCAAAGACCTGATAAACCCATGGCCCCCTATCATCTTCAGTCTCTATAAAGGGTACAAGGGCATCATTCATGGTGCATGAGGGATCTTCCCCATCTAACACAATTTCTTGTCTGTCCCACTCGAATTTGACCATTTGGTGCAGCGTAGAGGGCACGGCTTTGGCCGCATGAATCCATGGTCGACCCAACAACAGATTATAGGATACTGCAACATCCAACACCTGAAATTCCATTGTGAACTCGACTGGGCCAATAGTCAATTCGAGTACAATGTCCCCTACCGTGTTTGTTCCTCCTCCGTTGAACCCTCGAACATAAATGCTATTTTTACGGATTCTATCCTCATCAATCTTTAACTTGTTCAATGTGGATAACGTGCAAATATTAGCGCTTGACCCGTTATCGATTAGTGCCCGAGTAACCATTGAACCTTCACATTTGACCATCAAATAGAGAGCCTGGTTGTGTTCTGTGCCTTCCATAGGCAATTCATCATCAGAAAATGCTACCTTGTTCACTTCAAAGATCTTGCTGGCAATTGTCTCTAAGTGGTGCACTGAAATTTTGTCAGGTACATGAGCCTCATTCAATATCTTCATTAAAGCTCGGCAGTGCTCATCAGAGTGAATTAATAAGGACAACAACGAGATTTGGGCCGGTGTTTTTCTTAGTTGTTCAACAATGGAATAATCTTGTACTTTCATCTTTTTCAAAAACTCTTCTGCCTCTTCTTCTGTTACAGCTTTTTTGACTGGTACTGGATTGTCTTTTGCGCCCTTAGCCTTTCTCAACTCTTCAAGAGCGAAACAACATCCCGACCGGGTTAGTCCTTGTGCTTCACAACTGTCTTCCTTAATTTCCTTTCCTTTGTATGTCACCACTACCTTGTCATATTTCCACGGTACGGCTTTGCTATCAACCATGGGTAACTGGACTACCGGTTTTATGACAACCGGTTCTACATAAGAACCCTTCACAACCACTACGGGCGCTGATGCTGACCTTGGTACCACTATCTTGATTGGCTCCTGCTTTTTCTCGGCCACAGACGGTCCCTTTCCCATTACTAATACCAGCTTGTCTTTTATCGCTTTTAACTGAACCAATGGCCTTGCACTCACTATCTTTTCTTTGGCTTCCATCGAACGGATCACCATAACCATCTGCGAAGGTTTAGGCTCTGCCCCCTTATGTATCAGTTCGATCATGTTGGCCTCATAATGCGCTGGTAACAGATTTTGATTGATGTTCGGGGCCTCTGGAGCCTGTACCTCAATACGACGATTATCAATGAGCTCTTGTATTGCGTTTTTCAACTTCCAACATTTTTCAGTATCGTGCCCCGGCATCCCTGAGCAATACTCGCAACTAACAGAGTGGTCCAGGTTTCTGGGAAGAGGATTTGGTGTTTTGGATTCAACTGGGGTCAGCATCCCCAACTGTTTCAATCTATGGAAGAGAGCAGTGTAAGATTCTCCCAGCGGAGTAAATGTTTTTCTGTTTGGGGCCTTCTCATTTCTAAAAGCTTGGTTTGGGCGGAAGTTGGTTCCTGGTCTGTTAGCCCTGGGAGGTGGATCGGTGTTTTGTGGGTGTGGCTGTGTATTTTGGGGACTTGGTGTACGCCATTGCGAATGCACTGGGGGCTGAGTATAGGTCTGGGCATGGTGGATAGAAACGTGTGGTTCTGGTGGTGGATAATATTGTTGCGGTGGGCCATATGGGGTATATTGGTAATTTGGGTGGTGGGGTCTGGGTTGGTTGTAGTAGAGTGGAGGGTTATTGTGCCTGGACCAAGCATTAGCTTCAACTGTAGCAACTTCTTCTTTCTTCTTCTTCCCCAACACACCACCAGTACCGCTTTGGATGGCCTGGGTGGTTGCTTTCAATGCCGAGTAGCTCAAGATCTTGTTAGATTTCAACCCTTCCTCAATCATGGCTCCCATCTTTACCACTTCATTAAACGACTTTCCGACAGATGTCACTAGATGACCAAAATAGGTAGGTTTCAATGTTTGCAAGAAGTAATCTACCATCTCACTCTTCCTCATGGGAGGATCAACCCTTGCAGCTTGTTCCTCCAGCGAAAACCAAACTCTCTAAAACTTTCTCCAGGCTTCTTTTCTAGTTTCAACAATGACAGACGATCAGGGACTATCTCGAGGTTATATTGAAAATGACCAATGAATGCCTGGGCCAAATCATCACATGTATACCATCGGCCGGGGTCTTGCCTCGTGTACCATTCTAGCGCTGACCCGCTCAGGCTTTGCCCGAAATATGCTATTAATAACTCATCCTTTCCCCCGGCACCTCTCATTTTGCTACAGAAACAACGCAGATGGGCTACTGGGTCACCGTGCCCCTCATACAAGTCAAACTTCGGCATTTTAAACCCCGCAGGCAACTGTACATCAGGAAAAGGGCACAAATCTTTGTATGCGACGCTAAATTGGTTTCCTAAACCATGCATGTTCTTGAAGGATTGCTCCAGGCTTTTGACTTTACGAATCACCTCCTCTTGCTCTGCATTCTTAACCGGTTTCTCAACTTCTCCCGGGATTTCAAAATGGGGAGAGTAGGTATATGGCTCAGGCGCTTTGAAAGTGGGTTCGGGAGGGTAATATTGGGTGTCGTGAGCTTGGAATAGCGGCTCACTGGATGATCTATGTAGTGGAGCTGGGGGAGGTGCCACAAAGACGGGAACCATGGGTGGTGGAGGGTTCTGTTTAGAGGGTGGAGCTGGGGGAGAGTATGATGTGGTACCATAACCCTGGGCCTGATAGGGGAAAGCTGAAGATGCGTGGGGAGTGGTAGGCTCCTGAGCTTGAGCCAGGGGTGGGATGTAAGATGGGTTAGCAGGATATAGTGGTGCCGGGTGTCCCTGCGACCATGCCCGATGCATTTCAGCCATTTGTGCTTTTAATTTCCTCATCTCTTCTTTCATAGCACCCACATCTGTTACCTCAACCTCATTCGAAGGGTCTACAATGCTGATTTTCGAATCCTGCCCTGTCATTTTTACTTGATCTTTCGACCGGGTGTTGTATGGATGAGTTGCCAGAATTGCCAATCACCTAACCACCTGCCTGGACTCACATATTTAGACAACCACTTTGTTAGCAATTAGGTCTTAACAGATTTAACAATCACACGTTGGCATGAATGCACTTATACAGTTATTCCTTTCTATTGTTCGTTTGCTCGATTGCATGCGTCATCCTGGCATTTCATTCCTTGTCTCGTTTTTCTTCTCTTCGCCTTATCCCTCTCTTGTGCTTTTCTTTTCTCTCTCTGTTTTTTCCGCTCCTTTCTTTCTCTTTTCTTGTTTTTTTTATATTTTCCTTTTCATTCTTTTTGTTTTCCTTTTGGTTATGGTCGAATCCTTTGGAGATTGCCTACGTATCGTGACCCCGCACGAATCAGACCAAGCATAGTTCATGAAGATAAATGTAAAATAAGGGTGGAAATAAAATGCTCAACTTTCATTAATAAACAGACTCTTACAAACTCGACATCTTTTGTTTTGGAAAGAAACTAACAAATGCAATCTGAAAGCAAACCAAAAACTCAAAGCCTGCAAACATACTCAATCCATAAAGATAACGGATGTACAAAAGACTGACTCGAAATGGTAGACACTCACAGATACGGACTATGCATATTCTAGTGCTACAAACTTAGGTATCCGCGGGGCGTCATTCGGCCTCGCCGCGGGTCTAGGATCCAAATCCCTTTCAAGCTGCTCTAACTCATTCATGGTTCGCTTCACATAGATCATCACTGCTGAGATAAAAGTAGTACGGGTCATGTCTTCACAAACCCGGCATCTCCTGACAATAGCATGAGCAATGGCTCTAATCCTGTCTTTTGTTTGCTTCTTTTCTATGAGCAAGCGTCTTATCTGATCGCTGCACGTCTTTAAAGCTCGGGAGTCTTGCAAGTGCTGGTCTTGCAGCTGTTGCACTTCTGCCTCCATTTGGGCCAACAAGTTGTAACAATGTCCGCTTTCAGTTTCAAAGTCTCTAGCCTGCCTAACCGCTTTACCCTCAAGGGCAACTACTTTTCTTTTTAAATTGGCAACAATTTTCTCATGGTCCCTTTTCAACTGATTCAAGTATTGGCGACGCTCTTCGGTTCTTGTCGTCCACTGTGCCTTAAGTTCTGCCATGACGTTTTCAACTTTTCCTAACTCATCCCGCCATTCTCTGACTTCGCTTTCCAATCTTTTTACCAATTGTTCATCGGATCGGCTCCTCGGTTGCTTATCGATGGTTATCTTCAACTGTCGGATTTGGGCCTTAAGAACGTCATTTTCTCTGGCTAGTCTATTCTTTTCATCTTGATCCGCGGCAACCTGTACACTGTTCTCGAATTTCAGACTCTCGACTTGTTGCTTTAATTTACCAATCTCAACTCGATAGCTTTCTTCCTTTGCTAACCAATCCCACTGCTCTTGGGACGACTTGGCGAAATCTTCAAGATGAGGTCTTTTAGCCGGTCTCCCATATGCTACGTCACCTCTGAACCACTCGTGATACCCTGGAGCAATTTCCCCTTTGACCCTATCAGACACACAAGTGTTTGCCATCAGATATTGACACTCACTCCAAATTTGACGAACCTCTTCCTCGGGGAATCGACCGTCAGGACTAATTTCGACCACTTGGGTACTCAAATCTTCATCTCTTGGTATTACTTGATATCTACCGAGTTGCCTCAGAACCCGATATGGTGCATAGGGCTGTATGCTTTTGAGTCACATCAACAAAAAATGCGGTCGGGCTGCTGGCATATATATGACTTCCTCGACAGACAACCATCCAAGCACCCACTGTATCTGGCTAGCCTTGAGGTTCCGAAATAATAATGCCCAAGCCGTGACTCCTTCAGGTAGATTAGCCCCTTTTATTCTCGTACGAAATTCTCCTATATAGGTTTTCTCAGCCGGACCATAACTCAATAACTGAGAGCGCGGGCATAAATGCTCAATCATCCACATTTGTAAAAATAAGTTACATCCCTCAAAAAATTTGCCCCCAGCTTTGCACACAGTGAGAGCCCTGAAGATATCAGCCACAATCATAGGTGCTAAAGTGCTTTTCCCCATAGTTTGCAAAGTGCTGACAATACCCGCTACTTTCAAATCAATATTACCCTCTTTCCTCGGGAATATTACGAGGCCCAAAAAAGCTACCATAAATGCCACTCGCCTGTGTTCCTCCCATTTTTGCCCGCTATTTTTGCTGCAAAGCTTAAAGTCTGGATTATTGAACCCGCCCACATGGCCATATCTATCATACACGAAACAGAAACTGCAGAAACCCTTTGCAAAATCTGGGTGATGAACTGTTCGGGGTATTTTCAAGGAATCCAGGAATCGGTGTATGGTAATGGCCCTAGAAGCAATCAAGTATTTGAATCTCAATGGAGCTTGGTCACTCCCAATGTACCCCGCTACTTCTTCCAATGTTGGGGTGAGTTCAAAGTCTGAAAAATGAAACACATTATGTGTCGAATCCCAATGGGCGACCAATGCCCTGATAATATCCCCCCGAGGCTGGAGGTTTAGTAAATCCGGAAGGTCTTTCAAATATTTTCTCACTTCATCTTGCCCCTCTTTGCCCAAATCGTTCCACCACAATTGCAGCTCAAAAGGGATTTTGGTCATTATTGAAAAAGGCTCATTTATCATCGTGCTCATCCTGCACATTTATTAAAGCGTTTAAGCAAAAAGAAAACTTTTATTTAACTCACAAAAACTATCTATATTATCGACTCAAAATTACCCCTATATTTTCAAATGAAGAACTCAATTCTCATATATTTTCAGCCCCTATATTTTTTGCAAAGTCAGCCTTCCGGCGTCCCGTTTGGGAACATTTGGCTATTTTTGACAAAAACGGCATCACCTGGTTTATTTGTGACAAAAAATTAAAATTTAGATATTTTTTGGTTATTTTTAGAAAAAGGGAGGTTGGACCCGATGAGGGTTGCCTACGTATCTCACGCCCTGTGTGAATCAAACCACGCGTAGGTCGGACAAATTAACCGGACTATTTTTAAAATATGACTCTTTTTCCATTTTTATTTTCTCATGACAAGACAAACTATTTTCCTTTTCTATTTTTGAAAACAAGACAAAATACGATTTTTCCATTTTCAACAAACAATAAAACAATCTATTTTTCCAAACTAAAATAAAAGATTTTTTTTCTTTTCTATTTTTTTTAGTAAAACAAAAATAAAAAATTTCGGCAGAGTTTCGCCAGTAATTGGTCATTGATTTTTTATTTCTAAAATAATCAATTAACTCCCTAACTGATATATTTTTTTTTTCTTCTTTTTTTTCTCTCTTTTTTTCCTTCAATTTTCCAACATTCCTGAGATTCAGAAACCGGTTAACATGCAAATTCGAAACAAATATATGTACAAGGCAAGTAGGATGCATCAGAATGGTCTTTTTATTTCAGGTTGCTAGTCCTAGACGGACCCAACCCCTGTGTTGAGTCCCCTAAGTCAAATGCAACGTGATGCAAATAAGCGTTCCTACTAGGGATCCGGCATGAAGTCACGTTATTCTATATTCAAAACCTGGGTCAGTGTACTAGACTGTGTACCCGAGCGGACAACTTGAGTCGAGGAGGGGGCAACTTACCGAGAACCAAAAGGCCATCCGGCTTCGTAACTTGTCCGACCTCTTTCTTATTTCAGGGTATGACACTAACAGAATGGGTAGTCTCAACCAGTAAGCACATCCCCGGAGGTGAAGAGAGAAGGGTGTCAGCCCAATTTATATACAGTTCAGACGATATCAAAGCGGTAACATTTAGCACAATTAGCATAAAACATGTAGGAAAATCAGATATAATTAAATACAACAGTTTTTCTAAGCTCGAATTCTGAACCCTGAACCAGAGATTCTGGGTTCGGTCCCCAGCAGAGTCGCCAGAGCTATCACACCTCTTTTTTTACACCTACACCCCGCAAAGGGCGTAAAGGAGTTTTTCCAATCGGAACGGGATTTGATTATTAATTATTCAGAGTTGCCACTTGAGAGATTAATGGTGTCCCAAGTCACCGGTTGAATCCCGAACCGAGGAAATTTATGACTCTGTTAACAGTCCGCGAACCAGAAATCCAGGTAAGGAATTCTGTTAACCCGGGGAAGGTGTTAGGCATTCCCGGGTTCCGTGGTTCTAGTACGGTCACTTAACTGTTGTATTTGATTTTATCTGATTTTAGTACATGCTAGCTCATGTGCCTTTTATTAAATTTTACACTGCTTTTATTATAATTATTTTTAAAGAATTGCGACGTCATGAAAACGCGTTTCGAACCACGTCGCAATCAATGCGCCCGTAGTTATCAACATATTTTGACTTCGTCGAGATATGGATTTGGGTCACATCAATGCGCACCCGAATTTTAAGAGGGTTGTTTAATTAAATCGTACCTAAAGATACTAACGTAGTGTTGTTTTTTGGGAAAAGCCATGAAGTTTGCTAAACGGCCATCCCAAATTCTAATTATTTCGATAATTATTTACTAAGGGCCCCACATTTATTTATTTTTGCGCAGTGAGGCTCGTCTCAATTTGTGAAACTCTTTTCTATCATTATTTATTTTTAAGAATTACGATGTCGCGAAAACGTGTTTCGAACCACGTCGCAATCAATGCACCCGCGGTTATCGACACATTTCGGCTTCATCGAGATTTGGATTTGGGTCGCATCAATGCGCAACCGAGTTTAAGAAGGTTATTCAATTAAATCGAGCTCAAAGATTCTAATGTAATATGATTTTAGAGAGGACCATAGAATTTGCTAAATGGCCATTCCAATTTCTAATCATTGTTAGTAGCCCATTGTTGACAGTCCACGCATGTGATTTATTCCGGCAAGGCTAGTAGCAATTCCGAAATAGCTACGATTTTCTACTTATTTGTATGCCTCTAAAATACTAGTTAATTTGGAAATGGATTGCAATGAAATAAAATAAGGACCAAATTTAAAGGAGAATTGGGCCTGCCCATGGCCTTAGTGTGATCCGAACGGCCCAACGAAGATAGATTTATTTCTATTGTAACAATTAATAAAATATCCATGAATCCTTATACTGGAAAAAACGTGAATTCTCAGAATCCCTAAATGATCTATCCTACACATTACCTATCACGACCTGCTGTTCTTAATGAACTAAGTCAATGATGAATGAGTTTGCTTCATGATTTCCAACTGATTTCTATACCAATCTACTTACCATAATTATGATCTTCCAAACGATTTCAGAATCGTAAAACAAAAGCAAACCTTCTATTACACTATAATGACAAAATACCAATGACTAAGCTAAATGTCATCAAATTTGCTCATGAATTCTCATGTCATTTACACAGGTCTAATTGCTTCTGATGACTAATGGAACTCACACGAATTTTCTGATCAGCCCAGGCCCAGGCTCAAAGCTTGTTCAAATGTCCAATTCAACAGTTCTAAACTACGCATCATTCAACATGTAATCTACCCTACTAAACAAGTTTAACTATACACATTCTGCCATTTACATAACAGGAGACCACACTATTACTATCATTAAAGATACAGGCTACTTTCAGTTGAATAACAGGCCTTGGAACATTTCATTTCAACTTCAACGAACATACATCAGTGAGATTCAGGGAAATGTACCTGGAAATTGGAATGTAAAATAGAGAAAAGGTGAGGAGTCAGGTACTTTGAACAGCAACAACAACAAACCCAACAATGTTACACCACAGAAAAACAGACAGATTACTTCGAAAATCAGAAATATAAGCCCATTCCCACAGATTAGTTTAACACACCCTTGTCCCTCACAGCAGAAGTCCAAAACGAGTAATGAGACTCTGAAATTGTTTCAGATCTTCATATTTGATGTTTTTATTCTCTGAATGCCCTCAGAATTGAAATGCCAACTGAATAAAAATGAAAGCTCAAATTAAAACTTAGGGCTCAAGGCAGAAGATTGAGCTTCCGACCCCCTTTCCCAAGGCATCTTATGCCCTTTTATAGGCAACCCCCAAAGAGAATGGACTAGGTTCTGATTTTCTAATTAGTCCCTCTCTATTTTCAATTTGGTCCCCCTATTTTTATCTTGCTAAACAAGTAACTGCAGTATAATTATTAAAACTTACACTTGAACCCTATTCTAGAAGGCCCTAAGGTATTCCTATACTCATACAATACCCATACTGCCCTTCCCTATACCTTGATATTACTATTCCTACCAGAACTGCCCTTTTCCATACCCAGATTACCCCTGAAAGCCTTTTAGAATTACTGAACCTACCCTTATCCCTAACAGTTATACCCAATACCCTAGCCCAGTCTGAAACTAACTAAAATTGATTAACTAGCAATCAGAAACTAACTAATCAGGTTGACTGAACCAATTCTGTTCAATTAACCAACTCAAACAAACTAAACAAACTTGAACTGAGCTTAAGCTACCACGATTAACATTAAATGAACTTAAAACTAATTATTAAATCACGAACTTATAATCATTCAACCAACTAACAAGCTCAAAATCAACAGTAATTAACAGAACCTAAACTAACACAATTAAACCATAAAATTAACAGAACAATAATGAAACAACGACTGCAAATAATGTTTCAATCATGCAAGTAAAAGAAGCAGTAAAAAAAAGAAAAGAAAAAACTCACAAAGGCATAAGGGATTCCGGCCGGTCATAAACATCTGAATCCTTTCAGATTTTTGACGCGTAACATCCCTAACCATGTGTTCTTACACGAGAACACATGGTTAATGGTACTACGGTTCGAAATCAGAAGGATTTGATTTTAGGGTTTGGCCTACAATTCTTAGATCTAAGGTGTGGGTCATTTCATGGTGATTTGAAAGAAAACAAACACGGATTAGTGTTGGGGAAGGGCTGGGGGTTGTAGGGTGTGATTTTGGGCTGATTCGGACAAACTGTCAACTAGCCGGAAAACTTCAAATCAAGATTCGAAGAGTTCCGGCCTTATTCGAGGCAAACCAACGGGTGCAATAGAAAGAGGAGGGTGAGGGGAGTTCGTGGTGTTAATTTCAGGGTGAACGGCATAGTTTGTGTTCACCGCCGGCAAGGATTTTTAGGGCGGCGCGGGTTAGGGTTTGGGAGAAGGGGTGGGGTGAGGAAGACGATGGAAATGGGGGGTAGGGGGGAACGGTTTGGACACTTATATACTGGAAATCTAGTTAGTTCCGGACCATTGGATTGATGAGATCCAACGGTCCTGATCCCAGGACCCCGAAACGACGCCGTTTCATTTAAAGGGGGGGGGGCAGACCGGGTAGGGACTTGGGCTGGACCGAATCGGGTGCTTTGAGGCATTTGGGCCAACGGAATACATGCAGAAATGGCCCAAATTTTAAGTCTCAAACAAGCTCACTTCCATTATATTTTTCATTTTTCTTTTTGCAATCTTGTATTTTTTTGTATTTATTTTTCTGATTTTTACAAAGATGCGAAATTAAACTAACAATTAAGCTAAAACCAATTAATGCCTAAAATTAACTTAATAACTATTTGCGACTGTTTCACAATTAAAATAATAAAAACGTTAAAGTAAACTATTTTTGTCATTTTCTTCATATCCTATTCTAAAACAAGTTAATCCCTAATTAATACTAAAGTATAAAATAAAATCCTAAGTGCAAAGAAAAAATGCGTATTTTTTGTATTTTATAAAAATTAACACGCCCAAATAAAAATGCAACAATTATCAGAAGATGACACCAAAACGCACAAAAATTGTAAAAATACAAAAAAATTATTTTGTTTGGGATTTTGGGAATTATTTATATATAGGGCAAAAATCACGTGCTCACACCAATCACTATGTTTTAAACTCACACATTTTCTTTGTTTGAAACATGGATGAAAACTATGTCCAATTTAAAGCTTAGAAGCTTGAAACTTTCGAATGTGGTGCCCTGATTTTGTCAGTACAAATGCTGTTTGAGAAGGTTTTTACCTCATAGGCATTTTCCTTAGTTGGGAAGAACCGTACCTCCTAGGAATTTTCCCTAGTTGAGAAGAACCGTACCTCCTAGGCAGTCTCCCTAGTCAGAAGAGTCTTCAGCTTTTTTTAAGTTTAGGATCCCGCCTGGAAAATAGGGTCAATTTCTAGTTTTCCTAAGTTGTTAATCTTTAGTTTTCCTTACGTTTACGGGTCCCACCAGGAGAATAGGGTCATGTCTTAGTTTTCTTAAGTTGTTAATCTTTAGATTTCTTAAGATCATGGATCCTACCTGGAGAACGGTGTCAGTTTTTAGTTTAGTCATGCTTAGTTTATAGTTCTCCTCAAGCTCAATCTCAAATCTAGGAGACACACTTCCTAGTTTGGGTTTTTCAGATTTTATTTCTTTAGGAGACGCACTTCCTAATTTTAGGTTAAAGGTTTCACCCCTAGGAGACACACTTCCTAGTCTGAGATTTTCAGGTTATACTTTTTAGGAGACATACTTCCTAAATTGAGATTTCACCCCTAGGAGACATAATTCCTAGTTTGGGTCATTTAAGTTCATCCCTAGGAGACGCATTTCCTAGATTGAGTCATTGAAGTTTGACCCCTAAGAGATGCACTTCCTAGTCTAAGTCTTTCAGGATATACTTTTTAGGAGACACACTTCCTAAATTGAAATTTCACCCCTAAGAGATTCATATCCTAGATTGGGTCATTTAAGTTCATCCCTAGGAGAAGTACTTCCTAGTTTGAGTCATTGAAGTTTCACCCCTAGGAGACGGACGCACTTCCTAGTCTGGGTCTTTCAGGATATACTTTTTTGGAGACGCACTTCCTAAATTGAGATTTCACCCCTAGGAGATGCACTTCCTAGTTTGGGTCATTTAAGATAATCCCTATGAGACACACTTCCTAGTTTGAGTCAATGAAGTTTAACCCCTAGGAGACACACTTTCTAGTTTGAGTCATTGAAATTTCACCCCTAGGAGACGCACTTCCTAGTCTGGTCTTTCAGGATATACTTTTAGGAGACACACTTCCTAAATTGAGATTTCACCCTAGGAGACACACTTTATAGTTTGGTTCATTCAAGTTTCACTTTTAGGAGATGCACTTCCTAATTTGGGTCTTTCAGGTTATTATTTTAGGAGACACACTACCTAGTATGGGTTGTTTGAGTTCATACCTAGAATACACACTTCCTAGTTTGGGTCATTCAGGTTTTATTTTTAGGAGACGCATTTGCTAGTCAAATTTTCTTTATTTTACTCACAATAGGCACACATTCTAGTCGAGTCTTTAGTTTTACTCTCATCATTGCATCAATAACATAGGTGATTTACAGTTTTGATAACAACTCACAAATCCTCATAGTGCAAACTGGGGCAGAAAATTTTGTTCGTTTTGTTGTTTTGATTGCAGGCACACACCTGGAGAATGAGGGTCAATATTTTTGGAATCAATTTTAAGTTCAAATCAGAGAAGTACCAGGAGCCCGTCTGAAAAATAGGGTCGACTTTCAGTTTCTTTCAAGAACAAATAGGAGGATCCCGCCTGAAGAACATGGTCAACTTTCATTTTTCAAGTTCGAGTCAGAGGCACCAGGAGCCCGCCTGAAGAACAAGGTCAACTTGTCAATTTTCATGTTCAAGTTAGAGAAGCATCGGGAGCCCACCTAAAGAACAGGGTCAACTTCCAGTTTTCAAGTTCAAGTTAGAGACAGCAAGATCCCTCCTAAAGAATAGGGTTAACCTGCAGTTTTTCAATTAAACTCAGAAGTAGCACGAGTCACCTGAAGAACAAGGTTTGCAAGCTCAAGTCTACCACAAGTTCAAGTTTATTTCAAGTGCAAGCAGCAGGATGCCCGCCTGAAGAACATGGTCAACTTCCAGTTTTCTTCAAATTCAAGTGCCCATCTGAAGAATGTGGTGAATTTTCAGTTTCATGTTGAAGGAAGTGGAGATTAAAGGAAAATTCAAGACAAGAAGTAGATAAGATCTTGTATTTTTCTTTTATTTTGCTGTAATTTTTGCTTTCAATTTATGATGTAATGGCAAGGATCGCGGACTAGAGCCTCAAGTGGTACCTTACTCGATTGTCTCATCCTCTCCACATAATCCATCATTTCATTTACTTTTAAACTATGCGTGGCCAGATTTATTTATAGCCAAGGATATATAGGCAACTCAGATACCAGGGCTCGGTCACAATCTTCTGTCCATCTTTGTTTTATTTTGAATAAGTGTCAGGTCAAAAATCAATTATGTCGCTTACTTGATTCTTTTCTCAAAAACACTTCATGTTTTCAAGAAAAGAGGATAGTTGTAAGCACGTAATTTTTGACTAACACAACAAGCATAACCTACCAAGACCCAGCACTAAAAACACTCCAAAAGCACTCCGAAAACCAGTCCAATCCAGCCCTAAAATCAGCCAAAACGATCCAAACAACAGCTCAAAATTGCTACCATTCGAGTTCGAGTTCTCAGTCGAGGTTCCGTCATCGGTGAGGTTTCTGATCTGAGATTAGTGAGCTTTCCGACAAGGTTCTTCGCTTCATGTCGAATTCTCCATTTTGTTTTTGGACTGTCGTCTGATTTCTTATAAATTGATTTGGAGTTTTCGGCTAAATAAAGTTTCTTTTCTCTGCTCTAATATGCTTCTTAGTTCATGGTATCTGCTAAATTCTGTTTGACTTATGAAAGTTAGATAAAAATTCTTGTTAATACTTGATTACAACATGCCTAAATCATGAAATTGCTTGAGAATTTTCATGGATTGGATGTATATTTTTTTTCTATGAGTTTGAAGTATTCTTTAAGTTGAAATTCGAGGCTTCAAGCATGTGAGCAATAGAAAGCAAAAGATTAGAAACCAGCGGTAAAGAAACATCATTAAGTTATGATAGCTATTCAACACGACATAGTATATTAATGTATGTGAGATGTTAGACGTTCAACCATATGAAGATTAGGATATATGAATTTGATGTTTTGTTTGCATATGAAGATTAGGGTATCTGAATTTGATGTTTGGCAGCAAAGTGGAGGTAGGAAGTGAATCTATTTGTTCATAGTCCTTCGTCTTATTTCTATGTTATTTTGTATCTTTGAAATTTTGATGATTTCCATAAAGAAAAAGGGATGAGCAATTAAATGGTTTAGAGTGAATAAGTTTGCTAATGCAATTTGAGCTCTATTTGATTTCAATTTGATTTTATCTTTCAGAAGTAGTTGAATCATGCTAATTTGCTTGTTTGTTAACAGAGGATATATATTTATTCATAAGCTAGACCATCTTCACTAATTATGAACACAATAGAATGCTTTAGGCGCGTTATTAATTAATTGAATTATTGTGATTATGTATACGTTCTCGTGACATAATTATGATTCCCAAAATAAATCAAGGTACACGTTTGCACGACTTTGGCCAAAAAATTCTTAATAATTAACAAAGCATGACCAATTGTGTACACGTACGCATGATATGATTCTTGACGCGCCAAACGAGACGAGTACACGTACGCATGATTCTTTTTCTGGATAATCCCATAATTCCATAATTCTTAATTAAAAGTGGTAAAAAGGTAAATGTACATATGTTTTAAAATGAGTGATTAAACAAATCAACTAAGCTAGGTATGATTAAAAGTGATCATGCTAAAACCACGAAATTCGGGAATGCCTAACACATTCTCTCGGATTAACATAATTTCTTACCCAGTCTTCTGGTTTTCGCAGATTTTAAAACAGAGACAAATTTTCTCGATTTGAGATTTAAAACAAATCGGTGTGATCGTGCCCAATTATTCCTTATAAAAGGACTAAGTGATCGTGCAATTATATTCCCGTTTACAAATCTGGAATCGAACCTAATCCCACCTTTAAACCCTCCATATTGATTCCTCATATACGTTAGGAGTGATGTTGTTCAACAATTACCTAAATATGCACTCTCTCCTGAGTAATACACACTAAATAGGCACAGTCGATTGAGAGATCTTCAATCAACCACAATTTAAACGTAGTTGAACAAATAGAGAAATCCAACGGTTCAATTATGCAAAAACATAACAAGAATTTATCCTACAAAAGGTTCTATCAAAACTCTAGATAACAAATTAGCTATTCATAATAGTATGCATAACTACAATACTAGAATTCAAAATCAATAATGAAAATAGGAAGAAGTAATTGAAAAACTCATAGAAAAATTCTCCGCCTTGCTCCTAGTGTGCTCTTGCCTCCTTTGGTCAAATCTCTCGTCTGCTTAGCCTTCTTAGGTCAAAATTATGTCAAAAGTCTTCAAAATACTATTTTTCCATGTATATATACCAATTAGGGTCGGGCCCAAACAATTATACTTTCTCGCGCGGGAAAAAGGACACTTTTTCAGATAGGACGTGCGCGATTGCGCACCTGGAAGTGTGGCCGTGCACTTTTCACACTTTTTGCTCCATATGTGCGGTTAGTGCGCGACCACGCATTTGCCGCACACTTTTCACCTTGTTTTGTTGGGAATTTGAAAAAACATATAACATGAAAGTTGTATCCCTTTGAATTAGCTTTCCAAAAATTTATTGTGGAGCCCAAACAGAGTTCTGAGTGAAACGTTATATGTATTTTACTAGACAGTGCGTAATATGGCTGCTCGATTCTTCGTTTCGTTGCCCTATCATCCGTTGATCCCCGAACACGATCCCTACTTAATCCTTGGGCTTTTACTCAGACTTCAAAGCTCCATAATAACTTGAATTCATTCCATAACATCTACATAAATCGGAATCACTTTTAAAAGGCAGAAAACACACAGTTAGTGCAAAACACTAGCAACTAAAACTCAAACTCAATTAAAGTGCAGTAAACTAGAGTGTAATAAGCGACTAACATACGTAATTATAGCTTATAATTATTCCAAGTGACAACTCTGAATTAAATAAATAATCACATTTCGATTAATGTCACTTTAATTGTAAATACTCCCTATTCCCTCGGGAAAAAGGAGATGTGGCATTTAGAAAGGTTAAGATTATTTTTCTTATGTATATACTATGTATTGAACCCCCATTGACTTATTCGTATATTTATTTCTTTAAATTTTGACACTCCTTACTAAAAATCTTGGCTCTGCTACTGAAAATAGATACTCACTACATTTCAATTTACTTGTCTTACTTTTCTTTTTTGTATATTTTAGGAAGAATGCCATCTTTTATTTACAACGAAAGTACTATTTAGTACAACATGTTAAAGAAAAAAATTCTAGTTTTACCCTTATTTAGCAAGCAGGTATGTCGTTCGGTTACTGGTAACTGTCTCTTATTGGATAGTAGATATTATTTATGTACTTAACCAAATTAAGACACAAAAATGAGATGGTAGATACAAATTACTTATGGACAGTAGAAAAGATAAAAATGTCGAAAAGCCGGTCAATCTTTGGAAGCATCGAAAAGGGAAGGAAAAAAACCAGATAGAAATTCAGTGATAATTGCAATTTCTAAATTTATTCTTGACGGCCAACCAATCCAGGGATTACCGACAATCAAAATGTGGTAGTTACCCGACATTAATTTGTGAATACTTCGTTTGATGATTAAACACCACACAGAAAATCTTTTCTTACGTTAATAATGTCATCTTAAAGTTAAAGTTAATAATTAATCTTCATCTGCTTGACAGTAACATATTAGTGGAATATTCGAGTAAATCATCACCAAAAAGGAAGCAACTCAAAAAGTTGTTACGGCCGGCAACCTAAAAGGATACTATCATAGACGGAACTAGGTTTCAAGCTTATGAGCTCAGGATTTTAATCTTTTTAAATTATTAGGTTCTAAATTAATAATTTGTATATATCTAATAAAAATTGTAAGACAAATACATAAATTGAACCAAAATACTGAGTTCGGCCGTACCCGTAACCATGGCTCCGCCGCTGGATACTACTGAAAACGAAGGCTCGAACCTCGTTTCTTGATGGCCTCTACATAAGAATACGTTTCAATAGAAGTAATGCCCTAAACAAGTGCAGAGCTACAAATTTGGTACTGGTTTGAACGATTCTGTAACTTTTGTTTTGGTCGTGTATTTGAGTTGGAAGAATTTATTAAATATATGTAAATATTAATTGTGAACCCTCCGACTAAAATGGATTATGCGTTTGATACATAACTTGTTCAGAAATTGTATACTTCAGACTTTGGCTCCGCCTCTGAGGATTCCTATTCTTGTATATGCAAGCTAAGCAGATACTTTTGTCTTCGCATATTTTAAATTATATGTTTCACAAGTTTGACACGCTAGAGGGTAACGAGGAAACACTAGTTCTATTGGCTCTTAACCGGTATTCCTTGATGAAAAGGAAGTTTGGCCACATAAAATATATACTATATATATATATATATATATATATATATATATATATATATATATATATATATATATGAAGTTACACATTGGACAGCTGGTATATGAGAGCAAATTATAAGTTAGCTAGCGCCAAAAGAAAGCCTAAAGTAGTCGGATAACAAAAAAAAATACAAAAGGAGAAAAAACTCGAACCTAGCACGTTGTGACACGTGAAGTGCACATGCGACTAAATTGATCATTTTCTTTTTTGGCCTGTATGTATATAGCACATGACTCATACACGATTTTGTCTCAATAATAGAATAATTATGAGCAATATGTTGCCACTCTTTTGTTCTCTTTCTGCTGTGTGACCCCTTAATTAAGTCCAAGGAACAAAATGAATTGAAGATCATTTTATCCAGCTTAGAAAAAGGTAAAGTAGAGGACAATATCAATAAATCAATCAGACAATTAGCTATATTCCAATCACAAATTTGTTGGAGTCACTTCCATAAGTTAATCATCTATAAATAGTTAATTTCAAATAATTGTGAGATATTCCAACTAGAAATTCTTTAAATCATACGTGTATCCTTACACTAATGTACAAGTATTCAAATCTCTATATATTCTAAAAGGACATGTAAAGTGCGACAAAGTCATTAGTCATGCAAGAAAATTAAAAAATAGACAATTTAGCTGATTGCTTAAAGACAAGCAAAATGTGATAAAAATTGATGAGTAGATAATAATGTCGATTAGCTCCACTTGGACAAAACACACAAAATCTAATCGCAAAATACCAAAAGTGGCTTTACTGCTTAACTCAGAAATGACCAAATTTGCAAGGAAGGAAAGAGAGCCTATTGGAAAATGACACTCTATAGCCGTTCTCAGAATAATAGTAAAAAAATATATATATTTTATATGTTATATATAAAAATTATATAAATTTTATATACTTTTTCAGCTAGTTACAAATAATTTTTAGCGCGAACTAAAAATAATAATATCCCTAAATATAAAACCAATATTCATTTTCTTGAGGACAAAAATACCCTTCCTAATGCTCTCAAAAGATTTTGTCATTTTGTGCTTCTATGATGGAACATTCGCACAGGTTCTACCAAGTTCTCGAGTCTTATAGAAAGTGAATGAGTTAGAAATTCTAATAAAAAGAATTTAAAAAAGGAAGAAATCATTAATAAAATTAAATTTAACTTGCGATCTGAAGTAATTTTTGAATTAAATTACCTTATCATATTAAAACTTTTCTTATATCAAGAAAATTCAAATATTTATAGTATATAATTGTTATGATAAAAATCAAAATATGGTGGATGTCTACTCTTCCTCCATGATCTTTCTCTCAAGTGGTTAATGACATATTCAATGACATATTTTCTATGTTCAATGACATATTCCATGACATATTTTCTTCACTTTTCATGCCTATATAAAGACCTTGTAATAGATAGGAAAAAACACACAATTGAAGAAGAAAATCTCTTCCTTCTCTCTATCTCTATTTCTTGTTCATGTTTTACTAAATTGCTTTTATTTCTTGTTCATGTTTTACTAAATTGCTTTTATTTCATAACACGTTATCAGCACGAGTCTCTAACTAATTGTATATATATATCTACAAAAAGTTTTCTACATCCGAAAAGATTACAATTAGAAGCCATACATATCATCACATAGTTAAATGTAAAGAGAAACTACATATGGTAAGTAATGAAATGTAAGAAGGTATGATTATCTTATACTTGTCATTCCTTTAAAATCTCATATGCACACAACTTCGTACTACACCTATATTGCATAAGCACATATTAATATTACATCTTTTATATCACATGAATGGAATAAAATTTTCGAAGTTCTATATGTGAAAATCACAGTAGCAGTTAATTGTTGATATGATGCATGTCATGGTAACCAAGGATATTTTATATAAATTGTCATATGCATATTTATGTGTTAACTATCTTCAATCTGTCCTGCCGCTTTAAACATTTTCTTTTACTTGGATGAATATTTTTTTCCTTTTGGATTTTTACACTTGCATATAGTACCCAAAAAAAGGAATAAAAAATAAAATAAAATTGGTCATACTGATTAAAAGCATAAATCATCTTGAAGAAAACAAGAAATACTTCACATCTTTATCTAGGTTGATTAATTAGTACTTCTTTGATATTTGGAAAACAAACCAGCTATTTGAAAGTATACTTCATAATTTATGGTCGTATCATTTGAAAGCAAACAATGATTAGTATGATTACTAGAAGAGGTATTTTTGAGTATCCATGACCTACTTGATGCTTGCTACTGACTTACCATTTTTAAGTATTTTATATGAATGATGCACAAGCTACAACTGGTAAGTTGTTACCTATAATGTCACTTTTCAGGTAATATAAATGTTGAATTTATGTATTAGTACTATATATGTGTTAGGTGTACTTTTGATAAATTTATTCACTAATTGCTTGGTTGAATTGAGTGAAGGAAAGTCATGACGTTAAATCAAATCCAATAGGTAGGGTATACCCCGAAAACAACAATATTTTTGAGAGAGACTCAATAAATATTATGACAATGATTTTATGATCCTTTTAAACTCTTATAGAATTTAGAAGAAATATTCTGACTACAAATGGTTGTATTTCATATAGATGCTACAAATAATTAATAAAGATTTACATTAATTTGAGATTTGTACACTTATTTAAGAAAACAAATTTGATTTGCTAAGTTGCAAATTAGTTTTGTATAACTTTCTTGGCATGTGATTGAAATTAAGGCTTGAGAATCAATCTCAATATTGTTTAGCCTATTATGCCATTGATTGAGGGTAAGACATGGGGATCAAGTCCTGATGCTCCATAATGATAAGAGTTGGGTTTGAGTCCCAATTTATTATGGCATAACATTCCTTTATATTGGTAAGACATTGGGTTTGAGTCCCAATGTACCATATTGATGATATAATGATGACTAAAGAAAAATAATATATTTTTCATGAAAAGGCATGAAAATTATCCCACTTGATTTGTTCCATTCTTGAAGTGAATGTGATAACAATGCATAATAAGTTTCAATGAAGACAATTGGTTGAACAATGAATGTGGGCGTTCCAAATATCAAAATAATAATAATCATCACTATGATTATAAAAGGAGAACAATAAGGGTTCTCAAAATAGTCCTTCAAAATGTGAAAGCAATGCTTACCATCAAATTGGTATGAAAATAATAAAGCACGTCGCTGATTATGATCCATTCCTTGAAGAGAATGTGACTTATGATAAGCATTGAGAATGCAAACCCATTCCTAAAGTTGAATGTGCCAATATGTGATAAAAGCAATGAATAAAGACATGCAATTCATGATTATATGAATACCACACAACTCACCTCTAAGGGAGGTTTGAGTAAAATAAAGAGAATAAATATTATTGTGTGGTTACATGAATATGTCATTGGTCGCGTACATGTGATATGCCAAATATTATTTTGTCATGCCTTATAAAAGTTATTAAAGGCAAAATTAAAGCAAGAAATGATTTTGCTTATGATGATTTTGACCATGACAATTTATTATGATATAATTTTCTCCGTGAAGGAGACATTTACCATATGAATGGTATGATAAAAGATCTTGTAGTACAAAAGTTGTTAAGAACTCCGGAAAAACTAATTTGTTACTACCCCGGATGAATAAACTTATTCATGACATTGATATTGTAAAGTCTCAAAAGAAACTTTTTGAGTTTCAAATATATAAGTCAAAGTGATTGGCATATTGAGACTATAAATGAAAGGAAGATTGAATATCTTCATATTTCTATAATCATACCGGGTAAATATGAAAGGTTACCCGATCTTCTTTCTATTTGTACTACACAAATATAAGCATGATGCTGGAATCATATGCCACAAGTAAACTAGAGATTTACTAAAATAAATATTAATTGGCATGACCGGTTGACCATATCGGTTCAATTATGATGCGAAAAATTAATTAAGAATTACATTGACACATATTGAAGAATAGAAGATTCTTCAAGAATTCTCTTGTGCTGCTTATTCTCATGATATACCAGTTAAAGGTTGGGATTGAATCCTTTGATTTCTTGAAGGAATAAAAGGTGATATATATATATATATATATATATATATATATATATATATATATATGGGTCCAGTCACCTGTCATGTGGACCGTTTACTATTATATGATTTTAATAGATGCATCTATTTTATGGTCACATGTGCATTTGTTATCAACTTGCAGTTTGGTTTTTGCAAGATTGCTTGCTCAAATTATTAGAGCACAATTCCAGAATATAAATTATGATGATTTATCTTAATAATACTGGTTTAAATCCAAGTTGGTTTAGCAGAAATTGTATGCCTCCAATTATAGCTAAATCATTGGTTATGAGAACAAAACTCCCAAAAACGAAATTTGGTATGAGATTTATTATTTAATATACAGCAGCACTTGTACGCATCTAGCCAAGTTATAAAAATTTCTCCCTATCACAATCGGTTCTGGGTCAGGAACCAAATAATTTCTATATAGAAATATGGATGTGCTATATGATTTAATTATGCCACCAAAATGCACAAAGATGAGTTCCCAAAGATGGTTGGGAAATGTGTTGGTGATCCCAACATTAGGGGGAGAAAATGGGCAGCTGAGAAAGTGATACGTGAAATGAATTATTATGAATACATATAGATCCTCGTACAAGAAAATATAAACTTGAAGTTCAAGTGATAATTCATTTACAAATTATTGCCAGACGCATTTGCTGACCCAAAGCTAAATGTCATATTTCAGCTGCTAATGCTCCAAATAGAATAAAGTCCATGAGGGACAGAGTCTATGGCACGCATGAAGTGTAACAGACCAATCGGTTCCAAAGATAAAACTCCTTGAAGAAGGAGAGGGGCAAATATTCAAAATGGTCATAATAAGGAGGCAAGTGCCCTAGAAGAGCACCACGACATAACACTTCATAAGACCTCATGGGAGAGGCTCAGGTACCTGAAAATAATGAAATAAAGAGATCTCAATAAGTTATGTCTTTATTGGGTAATAATGGAACCGACATAAAATGATTGTCGACGATATTGTTAATATAATGTAGCGCTCAATATGATTAATATTGACGAGGATCTTGAGATCAAATCTGTCATGAAATTTGGACGGATAAAAGATTGGCCAAATAAAAAATACGCAATGAAATTGACTTCACTTGAAAAATTTGAAGTTGGACGGATAGTCCAACACCTGAAAGTATAAAGTCAATTGAGGTATAAATGTGTTCTTGTGCGAAAGGTTCAAGTCGATAGACATAAAGACGACTTGTGGCACAAGAAAATTAGTAAATATCCTCACATTGATTATATGGAGACATGTTCTCTTATAGTGGATATAGTCACTTCAGGTTTTAATCTGGCAATATATGAAAAACTTGATATGCGTATAGTGGATATCATTGAAAGATTTAAATTGTCTTGGAGCATATTAAGGTTTCCAAGAAATTTATTAAATAAAGCTTCAAAAATCCTTATACGGATTGAAACAATCAGGGCCCATGTGGTATAATCGCCCGAGAGAATACTTGTTGAAAGAAGGGTATAAGAATAATTCAATTTGTCCTTGTGTCCTTATAAAAGGATATGGATTTGAATTTGTTATAATCGCCATGTATGTTGATGATTCAAATATCATTAGAACTCCCGGAGAGCTTCCTAAAGCAGTAGACTGTTTAAAGAATTTGAAATGAAAGATCTTGGAAAGACAAAATTTTGTCTTGGTCTACAAATTGAATATATGAAAGATGGAATTTTTGTCCTTCAATCAGCATACACTAAAAAGATTTTAAAGAGCTTCTATGTGGATAAAACACATCCATTAAGTACCCCGATGGTTGTGAGATTACTCGATATAAATAAAGATCCACTCTGACCTCATGAAAATAATGAAGAGCTTCTTGGTCCTAAAGTACCATATCTTAATGCAATTGGTGCGCTAATATATCTTGCTAACACTACAAGGCATGACATAACTTTTTCAGTTAATGTCTTAGCAAGATATAGCTCTGTTCAAGGAGAAATTGGAATGAAATCAAGCACATATTGCGTTATCTAAGGGAGATTACCGGTGTGGGCTTATTTTATGGCAATGATTGCAATGCCGATCTTATTTGTTATGTCTATGTGGGGTATTTATTTGACACACACAAGGCTTGATCTCAAACATGTTATGTGTTTACATGTGTGGCACTGTCATATCTTGGCGATCGACTAAACAATCAATCGTGGCTACTTCTTTTAATCATGCTGAGATAATTGCTATTCATGAAGCAAGTCGAGAATGTGTATGGTTGAGGTCTACTATACATCTTATTCGAGACAAATGTGGTTTGAAGTGTGATAAACTACCCAAAGTTTTGTATGAAGAAAATACAACATGCATAGCCCAATTAAAGGGAGGATTCATAAAGGAGTTAGGACAAAGCACATTTCACCTAAATTATTGTTCACACATGATCTTCAAAAGAATGGTGATATTAATGTGCAACGGATCCGTTCAAGTGATAATATGACTGATTTGTTCACCAAATATCTACCGGCGTCAACCTTCAAGAAACTAGTGTACAAGATTGGGATACGAAGGCTCAACGATGTGAACTGATGATCTCATCAGGGGGAGTTAATACGCGTTGTACTCTTTTTCCCTTACAAGGTTTTGTCCCATTGGGTTTTCCTTGCAAGGTTTTTAACGAGGCAACCAAAAGGCGTATTTCTAAATATGTGTACTCTTTTTCCTTCATTAGGATTTTTTTCCCCATAGGGTTTTTTCCTAATAAGGTTTTAACGAGGCACATTATTTATGGACATCCAAGGGGGAGTGTTATGATAAAAATCAAAATATGGTGGATGTCTACTCTTCCTCCATGATCTTTCTCTCAAATGGTTAATGACATATTCAATGACATATTTTCTATGTTCAATGACATATTCCATGACATATTTTCTTCACTTTTCATGCCTATATAAAGACCTTGTAATAGATAGGAAAAAACACACAATTGAAGAAGAAAATCTCTTCCTTCTCTCTATCTCTATTTCTTGTTCATGTTTTACTAAATTGCTTTTATTTCATAACAATAATTTATTTTTATCTTATTTTTTCAATATACTTTTTAGACGAAGGTGATTTAGTCGGACCACGTTGGTAGAGGATACCAAAAGAGTAAACTCACTGGCAAAGATAGAATTTTTTAAAAGGAGTTCAAATTTAAAAGATGTATTCCGACAAATGTTCAACATATGTTATATACCTATAAAATTTAATATTTTATTTAAATATATAATATAATTTTTCAACAAAGAATGATCAATTGATCACCCGTAGGAGAATGTAGCTTCGCCTCTCCGCAAACTCCAGAGGGTATTGTAGCCATTTCAGCAAACAAATAGGATTTGTGTTGGAATTTTCGGATCTATATATAGGGCAAATTAAAGGTGGTGGGGAGAGAAATACTGTCTGGTAGCAAATAGCGATTAGAACCAAGTAAAGACGTGATCATGATGTAGATGTTTTTCTACTTAAGGACAAGACAAAAGCACATGAATTGGAGAGAGATAGACCCTCACCTATATGGAAACCTCCCATATTATGTGAATATAATAATATATAGAAATATGAGGAATTAGGAGCGGAGCTATACAATATAATTTATTGGTTTAGCAAACTTAATAACTTTATTATCTGTAGTTATATTAAAAAATTTATTAAATATATATAAATAATATATTCTAAACTTTATAAGTTATTTTGTTCTAAAATTCAGAATTCATAAACTTAAATTTCGTGTACAATTGTTTTCGTAGAGGACAAGATTGTCCATTCAACTTTTTGTTGTTTCTGTTGTCCAATGCCATTTACCCTTTCATTTCTTGTCCCCTTCCATACATCAAGACCAAGACTTCTGCATAACCACTAATAATTAAAGTATTAATATTTCTTTTCATTCTAATCAATCACCTCTATAAATACCTTCCTTTACATCATCTCTTTCAAAACATTCCATTTTTTCCCCCTTTGTTCTTCTCTCTAGCAACTCATAAAGTTATCTATATAGTATTTCTTATTACTTTTATTTCAACTAATACATTTTTTCATAACTCGTGCACTATATATCATGCCTTTTAGGATCTCAGATTCTTTTAGAACTCACTCTCAAAAACACTTGGATTTGAACTCAATAAAAGAATTGCCAGAATCCCATGCATGGACATCATCAAATGATTATCCTTCAGAAAATTCATGTAATTTCGAGTCTATTCCAGTTATCGACCTCAACAACAACAACCACAATAATATTAATGTTCTTGAACATATAGGTCAAGCATGCAAAAAATGGGGTGCATTCCAAATCATAAACCACAATATATCAGAGAGGCTACTTCAAGATATTGAATTGGCAGGAAAAAATCTCTTTTCTCTCCCAATGCAGCAAAAGCTTAAGGCTGCTCGTTCTCCTGATGGTGTCACTGGCTATGGCGTGGCTCGCATTTCTTCTTTCTTTTCAAAGCTTATGTGGTCTGAAGGATTCACCATTGTTGGCTCCCCACTTGAACACGCTCGTCAAATTTGGCCTCAAGATTACAAGAAGTTCTGGTGAGTACAGATTTAGTTATGCAGATTCAGAATTTAGACGCGCTTTAAATTTTGACCTGAGAGAACGAGTTCTGAGATGTATATCTAATTCTATATATACTTATTTTTTTTGTCCGTCAGATCGGACCTATGACCTGTGATTGGATCCGCCATTATTTTATATCGTCCCGCTCACATTTCTCATGCACGTATATATATATGAAAAATAAAAATGAACTAATTAATCTTTCATTTTCACAAGTACAAAAAGCCATTTCTTCGTTTCCTTTTTTTGTACGTTCAGTAGGGAAACGATAGGTAAAGTAAAACCTATTGCTTTATACTGTTATTAAATTATTAATGGAAAAAGAAAAGTTTAACGATAAAAACAGATAAGGTCCCACTAGATAAGATAAGGGAGGACTTCAGAGATATCAATCTAAAAAATCGAATCTAATTATTGCCTTTGTTGTACTTCTTTCACTTAAACAACTCTTTCAATCCTATTATAGTATTTCTTCTGTTTTCCTGTATTTTTTTTAAATTTCTTTATATTTTTGCGTTTTTTTTGTTTTTTTAGTGACGCAATAGAAGAATACGAAAGGGAAATGGAAAAGCTAGCTGGAAGATTGATGTGGCTCATGCTTGGGTCATTGGGGATAACTAAGGAAGACGTGAATTGGGCCGTAGGCCCAAAAGGAGAATCCAAAGGAGGAAGTGCGGCCCTACAACTGAATTCTTACCCGGCATGTCCGGATCCGGATCGGGCCATGGGTTTAGCGGCACATACGGATTCTACCATATTAACAATCCTTCACCAAAATAACACAAGTGGTTTACAAGTTTTCAAAGAAGGGAGTGGTTGGGTCACTGTCCCTCCATTTCTTGGCGCATTAGTAGTTAATGTAGGTGACCTTTTACACATACTATCAAACGGGTCGTATCCGAGTGTACTACATCGGGCGGTTGTGAACCGGACCCGACATCGCCTTTCTGTAGCCTATTTATATGGTCCACCGTCAGGGGTGAAAATTTCACCCCTCGCAAAGTTGGTGGACCAAAGGCACCCTCCATTATATAGGGCAATAACATGGAGTGAGTACTTAGGCACTAAAGCCAAGCATTTTGACAAGGCACTTTCATCTGTACGGCTTTGTGCCCCTCTGACTGGATTTGCCGATGCCAAAGATCATAATGGCGTGCAAGTTGGCTAAACTCAATAAAGACAATTTAATTTAATTGTTTTCTTGAAAATATGGCTTTCTCTCTCTGTTGTTCTTTTTACTCATTCGGCGAAATATTGTAACTAATAATTTCTAGAGAGAAGAACATAAATTCTATTTTTACCAATCTCTATATTGTACTTCAAAAAGGAGTAGAACACATAGGACAAGATGGAGATGTGGCCGTATTTACCTATTTAGCAAAATGAAGTCAGACATCTCTATAACATCATTTCTATATGACGACCATTCATTATAAAAATTAAGTTTTTTCGGAATTAATTTTATATTATGTTATAATATATGTTTTTATAACACCATCTCACTATAACAGCCAAAAAATATTAAAACAAACGAAATTATTATAGAGATGTTTGGCTGTATACCAAAATGTCACTTAAAAATATCGGAGAAGATTGTGGTGCGGCTGTATTTACCTATTCAACAAAATAAATACGAAAATGTCTTTCTTGGAATTCGAATAAGTGCATCTAAAATAACTTTTGAGTCATATTTGTTAATTACATTAGAAGCTTCCCTAATGTTAAGGGGAATCGATTTATACCCCCAAAAAAAGAAATTAGTGTTCTCACCTCTATATAGTATAATTTTCTGACAAAGGAGATTCATGTATATATACAGACATATAAACATAAATAGACACATTAAATTTGTATTCATTATGACAAATAATAAACCAAACAAAGAAACAATCTTGATGTACTAGCCTAGTTTTGTTGCATTGTGCAGGAAGATAATATATTTAGGAAAATTTTGGTAGAGGACAAGAGAAGCAACATGTTATAGCCCCAGCTTTGATGTATGAAAGTACCCAGCATCTCCGAGGAACAGGACAATACTGGATGAAGATAAAAAATGGTTAAATCAGTGTTAGATTGAGATCAAGTATATGACAAAAGAGAAATCAAACTATCACTGACCTGATTAAGTAGATATTCTATTGCAGAATGATGACAAGTAATAAAATAAAACAAAGAAGAGAAAGAAAAAAGCTAGCGAAGTGCACAAGTTGATGAGGAATATTGTGGTTATGTTTGTTAGTTTCATTTAGCGGTGGCAGACGGGCGGGTCGATCGGATATGGACGGGTCGAAAACGAGTAATGTAAAACGGATAAATTACCCGATCCGACTCATATTTTATACAGATAGAAAATGAGTTAATTGATGGATAATATGGATATTCGTATTATTTATGACTTCTTGAATATGATCACTTTTTGGAGAATTTCTAGCCTTCCAAACTTGAGGAACTCTCAATTTGACTCTCTACAAATGTAAAAGTTAAATCTATTATGTATACATTGGTTATCTATTGGTTATCCATTTTCTAAGTGGATAATATGGTTCTTATCCATATTTAAGATAGTATAGATGGATAACTGTTTTCTTTTATCCATTTTGCCACTACCAGTTTCATTGCATGTTTGGCCAAACTTCTAAAATTAGCTTATTTTGAAAAGTACTCTTGTTTTTTTCTTCATAAAAATACTTTTGGTGAGAAGCAGTTTGTGCTTGACTTAATTTGATTGACTAAGCTTTTTAAAAGTGTTTTCACATGTATTTTTCTCAAAAGTGTTTTCCAAAAAAATATTTTTAGGGAGAAGCTATTTTTCTGCTTTAAAAATCTGTTTTTGCTTCTACGCAAAAAAAAAAACTTTTTTTTCTAAAACCTTGGTCAAACACCTCAACTTTGAATATAATTCATCTAGATCTTTCTACATCTTCCGGCCTATTCATAAGTTTCAGTGACACTAGGAGATGTGATGGAATGAGTAGAATCTCTCCCTCGTTAATTAGAGAGATGTTAGGTTCTAGTCCTGAGAATTAATAAATAAATTCTCAATATGAAGTATCACGACTCAAATTTCATTATAGGTCATGATGGTGTCCAACAGCGTTGTCAGGCAAGCCAATCCTAATTAACTAGTGGGTTTTCAATTATTTTATTTAAACATTTCCAACATTCACGTAACTTATATTTTAACCGATCGAAAATCAACAATTCTATAACAATAGAAATACAACCCAAAAATGATAGTCTACAGTGTGTGTCAGGAACTAGTGTCACAAGTACTATGGTTACTAGTAGAATATACAAAATATCACTATCCTACTGCTTGAAACAGTGTAGACAGTACATAATCAATGACAAAAGAAGAGAACTCCGGTATACTACAGAATTGCTCAGAAGGGTCAGCTCACCATAAGATCTCGATCAAGAATCAGGAACGCACGCCGGAGGGGTAACAAGATGCACCTGCCTCAGATCCTGTACAGTTAAGAACAGAAGCGTAGTATGAGTACATAAACACTATGTACCTGGCAAATATCCAGTCTAACCTCGAAGAAGTAGTGACGAGGGGTCGACTTGACACTTACTAAGGTCAATATCAACAATAATATATAAGGCCTACACTAAGCATGATTAGCATGTATATAATGACAATCTCAGAATTTAGGAGAAAATGATATATCAATTTCAGTCATGTCATATAATAATTTGCACTTCAAAGCATTTAAATAGAGTAGATCATGTATTTAATTCCACATAAATATCATGCGCACATTGTGTCGAGGTCGTGCGGTCCGGTCCAACAAAATAATAACTGTGCACTGCCATAAGGTCGAATGGCGCGAACCGTAAATGCATCTATTTCTACCGAGGTGATCGACCCGATCCACAAATAATAATTATTATAAAGAAGGCACATAAAGGTGCATTTATAGTCAAATAAATTCACACAAGTTCTCAAGTAAGTGTGTACATTCGTCTATATTTATATATTTATTTTCAATCCCTAACATGTCCTAAGTGATCTTATTAGCAAGTAAGAACATAAGCATTTGCAAGTATGGCATGATACGAGTCCTAAACTACCAGGACAATTAGCATAATAGCAGTTACGCACGGACTCTTGTCACCATGTACGTACGTAACCCCCACAGACAATCACATACATTTATTTAATTCGCTTAGGGGTTTATTTCCCTCTTACGAGGTTAGAAAAGAGACTCACCTTGCTCCAAAGCTTACTCCCAATATCAAGAACGCGCTCAAACCCCCAATTCGAAGCCGAACGATCCAAAACTAATCAAACAGGGTAAGAACTAGTCAATACAAGCTCAAAAGTTCATATTCTAACTATTAAAGTAATTTTTCAACCCTAAATACAAGTTTTCTAAAATCTATCCCCGGGCCCACGTGCCTGGATTCCGGAAATTTTTAAGGAAATTTGTTACTCATAACCTAAGGATCAAGAATATATGATTTCTACTTCATTCATAACAAATTTCGGGGTAAAATCTTGTTTTTATCAAACCCTAGGTTTTACTCTAATCCAATGATTTTCACTAATTTTTGTGTGTTAATCTACCCATAACTAAGTATTGAACTCATATTAAGTAGAAGTAACTTACCTTACAAATGCTAGGTTGAAATCCCTCTTTGGAAGCTCCCAAATCGCCCAAACAATGAATGAAATATGTAAAAAATGACACATTCCCGTATTAAATGAAGGCCCTGCCATCAGCGATTTCCGCACCTGCGGTTAGGGGACCGCATCTGCGGTCTCGCTTCTATGAGGGAACGTCCGCATCTGCGGAGTTAGGCTGTGCTGGGCTAGCTGGAACCGCTTCTGCGGTCTAGGGGCCGCTCCTACGGTTCCGCTTCTGTAGAAGAGGAGCCGCATCTGCGGTTCCTGGGCTCCTCCCCTTGGCCGCATGTGCGAAGGTTCGATCGCTTCTACAGTCTCGCACCTGCGGCTAGTTGATAACTAGAGATTATAGTTCATTTAACACTCCTTTTTGCTTGAGTTTTGATTAAAAAATGTATACAAAATAATCCCAAAAGGCTTATATGTTGTACTTGTTTGCAGGGTTTGGTCAAAAAGGTGACAAATAGTCAAAACCAGCTCAAAAAGGAGTGAAACATGCATAAGTACCAAGAACAAGTCCAAGCATAGTTGCAACAGATCCACTGTGGCCGCATTCCATTTAGTGCGGTCCGCAAAGAGGAGATTCAGAGAGGTGCATATTTTGGAAACTCAAGCACTGCGGCCGCAAACCATTTTGTGCTGACCGCAGTGGCCTCACTGCGGCCGCAATCGAGTTTGTGCGGTCCACAAAGATGGGGGTTCAGAGAGTTGGGAGTTCGGAGGTTAATGCCAATGCAGTCGCGATTCTTTTTGTGCGGACCGCAGTTGAAGCCACCGCGGCCGCGATGCATTTTATGCGTTCCTCGATGGCCTAGTTCAGAGAGTAGAGACTTGAGGCCAAAAAGCCTCACCACGGCCTCACTCCTTTTCTTGCGGTCTGCGGTACCTTCGTAGGGGTATTTTTGTCTAGAAAATTTGGCCTAGTATAAATAATTTCTTTTTTTATTTTTAGGCCATCTTTTGTAATCTAACTTTCATCTGAGCACGTGAACGGTGATTTTTGACTATTTTGAGTAATTTGATAGTGAGTTTATCATTGAATCTTCAATTACTAGCTTGTAATTGAATTTTATGGGTTATTCTTCATCTATTTCTCGGTTTTCTTTCATTATTATGAGTAGCTAGACCCATTAGCTAGGGTTGTGGCTCTACCCTAGTGTGAGTATTTGATGGGTCTTTTGATTTAAGGCTTAGATGTTTATGGGTAGTTGATATTTGTACTGATTTGTGTTTTTCATGTTGAATTAGTGGTTGCAAACACTGATTTGTGCCAATTTGACTTGGGTTCTTCTTGAGAAAGAGAACTTGAGTCTAGGATAATCAGTCCAACAAGGAATTGGGGTGTAATCAAGAGATTGATAGCCTCAATTAAAGGGTTAAACCTAGAGATAGTAATACCCGACTTGAGCCTATATTACTTGCACAATTTGGACACCCAATTGGTCTTGAGAAAGTCAATTAGGGCAAAGTCACTCAAGCTACCGAGAGGTATGGAGTGAGTAATTCCGTGAATTGGCTATATCACAATCCCCAACATAACTTCTTTGTCTTAGGCTTTAGATCCCGTCAAGTATTCACCTAGGAGAAAGTCACTTCCCTAGTGCCCTTTTAACTAATTAGAAAACCCTACAAGTAATCATTCTTAGTTTAATTTAGCTTATCATTAGCATAAATATTAGAAGTAATATCCAACCAAAAGATGATTGGAAGAGTAATTAAGAGCAATACACATCTCTAGTTTAGATAGGAATCAAATTCCCACTTCTAGCTTCCTGTGGAATCGATCTCGACCATCTCGGGTAAAAGCTGCTTCGACCGCTCTCGCCACTCCGTAGTGGTGTAGGGTTGGCTCTGATAACTTTTTGGCGCCGTTGCCGGGGAGCTAACGGTTTTGGCTATCTAACTAATTGGTTTTGTGTATTGTTCTTATTTCCTTCTACGTTACTAATTTATGTGTGTCACAACTTCAGGTACAAAATGGTAGCAAACAACACACCTATTGGAGTTCTTCTGCCGTGGGAGGAGGTAGATGACAATATTGATGATGAGGTTCCTATTGTACCTCAAGGACAAATGAAAGGCTGCTAGGCTAATGATAATATTCCAGACCCTCCCCCGCCACCTGCAAGAGTGGCTGCTCGAGTGCTTCCCAACCAAGGCTATGCTAGTGCAATTGTCCCACCCCAGATCTGAGCGGGCAATTTTTAAATTACAAATGTGACGCTGACATTGTTGGAGCAGCGAGGATATTTCATGGGTGCTCCCAATCAGAATGCTTACAAACATCTCAAGGGTTTCGCGGATACCTGTTGGGGGAGCAAGCAAACTAATGTGTCAGAGAACACACTTCGGTTGAGACTATTCCCTTTCTCACTTCGGTTGAGCAAGCAAACTAATATTGTCTCCCACCGCCGGCAACATTTCAACATGGCGAGGGATCTCCCATTTTGCCCTCATCTCTGCAATATTCTTCCTCCGTCATAATAGAGGGAGCGGGTTCTGGCTCTTCTCCGATGGGATTATGGAAATCATTCCACGGCTTTCCAGGGCGAGGCAGTATTTTGGCCGCCGTTGGAATCCCCTCCTCCTTTATTACTTCCACTCCTCCGGGAGCAGAGACATCACTTTTCGATGCTGGAATTGCGGCAGGATTATCAGCGTGGGAAGAATTACCAGCCATATGTATCGATTTAATAGAACAAAGGGTTGAAGAAAAAGAAGAGATGGGGTGAAAATTTCCGGCTAACCGAAGAAGGTCAAAAATCTAAAAGAATCTGAGAAGAAAAAGATCTACAATGTTCTCTCAACAAAAGCTAGAAAGTGTAGCAATCGAGTGGTGCCTTTCCTATATTTATAAGGACATAAATTTCCCAATCGAAAAACCCAAGCGTCGCCAATCGAAAATAACAAGGGCACGAAACGGTTCAATCCCTAGGAAACGTGTGTCATAATGACAATAACCACGAACGACATTTCAAATCGAACAAATGCTTCGATCCCGAACGATCGCATGGTCCCAAGGGCACTGTTGTAGCGCCGTCCCATCGCCTCGATCCAAAGACTATGTTCGAGACACGAACAATCAGATTTCTCCTAAGTGTTCAAAATCATAATTGGCCCGCCTATAGACGACCCCGATGGACGGGGGGACTAACTGTATAGGTCAAAATCTCACCATAACAGTCAACCAGTTATAACCCCGCCTAAGGGGCGGGGTAGCAAGGACCATCACTGCCGACTTCGGTCTGAGTATCCACAGTGTACAGTGGGTCAAAAGACAATACTTAAGTAACAATGGAAAGGCCACAACGTAAGGGCAGACCGACTGGAGAAGATGGTCATGGTCTAAGAATTATATATATAAGGGATGAATTCCCCAATGGGGTGGGGTTGGGGGGGGGCTTTTTTGGTTTTCTCTCTCTACTTTCTCTCCTTCTATTTTTCTTCCAAAAAGGATATAAAATTGATGACCTCTTTAGCATCATAAAAAAGGAAATAACTACGATGAATGAAGATTGCTCGCTCTTGTTTCATTTGATTCATTACTTTCCGATTCATTTCCATATCTGGGGTTTATTATGCTTGACTAAGATTGACCTCATCCTTATTACTAGTTGTTTTAATCAAAAAGGTTTTGACATCTTTTGGTCAAACACACACACACACACACACATATATATATATATATATATGAAATCATGAAAAATAAAAGATAAAAGATAAAGCTTTGTATTATCTTGATTCGATATTTTAACTAAGTAAACAAGAACAAACAAACAAATTAGAACAAAATATGATTTTGAATTGAATGAATTGGTAGGTCATGGGTTCGAGCAGTAAAATCAGCCACTACTGATGTTTTATTAGGGTAGACTACCTACATCGCACACCCTTGGAGTACGACACTTATCCGGACCCTGCATGTAGTAGGGCTGCTTATCAGACGGATTGAACGATTATTTACTCTTAACGGTTTGGCTTATCGGTTATCGGCTTTTAAATGTATTAATCCGCTAGCCAACCGATAAGATATCGGACGGATTGGTATCGGTTTAACTCTTATCGGGCGATTTATCGACCTAATTCAATCTATATTGCATGCATTAATTGTTTGTTAACAGCGTAGCATAAAAATTCATAAATCGAAATTTTATGTCTAATCACCTCATTCTTGAACTTCCAGTGATATAGCTAAGGCATGAATACATGCTAAAGAATGCGTTCATGCAGTTGGATTGAGCCATTGCCCCTGTTGAAATCATCCTCACTACTGCAACTAAAGCCATGCAAATTTTGATCCATCTCGATCCCATTTTTGTGTCTTGTGACAGATGTTTATAACCAATTTTCCCGCACAACAACTAAGGGAAAACAAACAAAAAAAATAGACTAGTTGCTTTGCTTCTTTGGTGGAATGGGGTGCTGCAGATTTATACATTTTTGCTAGGGGGTGATTATTTGTCTTCTGATTACAGAAGGGAATACATTGGTTTACTAATAAAGATTCATGAGCTAAGATTTCCAACAACGTGTCATTAATTTGGTGTCATTAATCCGTATAGCATAAGCATTGGCTGATGACCTAACTCCTAGTAATAGAGTAGATAACATTGTTGACTGTGATGGATTATTCAGAAATATATATATATATATATCCTAGTAATAGAGTAGATAACTTTGTTGACTGTGATGGATTATTCAGATATATATATATATATATATTTAACAGATTATCCGTTAAAAAAATTGAATAATCCGCCCCCAAACCGATAAGCCGTTAATAGAAAAATTCCAATCCGTTCCCCGTCCGTTAAACCGTTAACCCGATAACAATAAGTCATTAAGTTTCGGTTTCGTTCGGTTTTGAACACCCCAAGCACGAAGGCAGGATACTTCATGCACCAAGGAGTCTTTAATTGGATAAATTAGATTATACACATTATTTAGCTTAAATTGATCTGTCTAACATTGAGCAGTCTATAATTCAATCCGTTTATTGATCGGATCATATACTCCCTCTGTTTCAATTTAAATGACGCACTTTCTTATTAGTTCGTTCCAATAAGAATGACATATTTTTACAATTGGAAATAATTCAAATTTAAACTCTTTATTTTATCCATTTTATCCTTAATGAGAAGCTTTTATAACTACACAAATGTCGTGGTCCCACAAAACTTTTACCTATTAAATTTTTAATACCACTAATTTCAAAGATATTTTTCTTTTTCTTAAACTCAAAGCCGAGCCAACCTACCTCATTTAAATTTAAAAGAGAGTAACTCTTTTAGATGCAGTCCAACTAGTCCATTTGACACTGTTATTCTATACATGAGAAAGTGGTTATAATAAAGTCATAGACTATTACCAAAATGTAAAAAAAGCATAGACTAAAGCAGAGACAATTGAATTCTGTGTCAGACCTAAGCAAGTAGGAACATGCAAGTCAAATCACTTCTGCTTCCAACTGTTTCGATATTCCATTACATGTCTAAGTTAAAGTTGTGGCTTGAAATAGCAATCCACTCCTTAAATAGCTTTGCTCGAAAAGTTTAATTTTGTGTCTCATACAATTTATACTAATTGTATAAATTTCTTTTTGTATCATAAATTTGTGGACCCCAATTTTATACTTCTCACAGAAATTTGGGTTCACAAAACTGTGAGACAAAAAAGTTGTCTCATACAACTAGTATCAGTTGTATAGTTTTCCTTGATTGGTTGGTGAATGGAATTTTTTTTTCAGAAAATATTTTCTAGTATATGATTAGAGAGTAGAAAATATTTTTTATGGTACTCTCCTCACCCCCTTCCCCTAAGTCCATATGTTTCCTTGCTCCCCCCCCCCCCTTCCCCTTCAAATACCCAATGTTTGCAGGACTCTATTTTCTTCAAAAATTTAATTATTCTTCTAAAAATTCATACAAACCCAAAGGAATTAATGTGATGCTTTACTTTTTTTATGCAAAAATAACGCTGAAATTCGTGCTCTATAGTTAAAAAGAAAATACTTTTTTGTTGTTGAATAAAAATTACTCTTTCTATAACATGAAAATAAAGTACTCATTTTATTGAAATAAAAGAAAATACTTTTTCTACATCATGAAAAGAAAATAATTTTTTTGTTAAAATGAAAGAAAATACTTTTTTACTTTATTATTTTGTTGAAATAAAAGAAAATACTTTTTCTAAATCATGAAAAGAATTTCTTTTGTTAAAATGAAAAAAATACTTTTTTATATGAAAAGAATATACTCATATGTTGAAATGAAGAAAAAAAAGCCTATCTATAACATAAAAAAGAAAGTACTATTACTAATATTTTTATTTAGGGTAGGGGTTGGGGGTGAGGGTGGGTGAAGGGGTGTGGGGATGGGTTGGTGGGGTTGGTAGGGATGGGGAATAGGGTAGGGAAGGTTGACAAAGAATTTTGGAAAATATTTTCTCTTCTCTTGATAGAGAAAACATTTGGGAGGAAAATGAGTTCACGAGGAAAATATTTTCCAAAACATTTAAGCCAACCAAACATGAAAATATTGAAAAATATTTTCATTCGTACCAAACACGCCCTAAATGAAAGAAATTAATTACTTCGCCTCTCCTTAAATTAGCACATGTGAGTTTGTTCCATAACAAGAGAGGATTACTATCAATTATTCAATTATATAAAAGGACAAATAACACAAAGCATCAACAAGTCGTTGTAGTATAGTGGTGAGTATTCCCGCCTGTCACGCGGGTGACCCGGGTTCGATCCCCGGCAACGGCGGTTTTTTTTGTTTTAGCAGTTCCCCTTCACCTTTATATTTTATTTTGTTTGGATTTCAAACTTGGTTTAAATATTATTACTCACACCAGTGTATAAAAACACTGATATGGAAGTCCCCTTTATACTCTTAAAATAACATAATCAAGAATTAAATTCAAACACCGCAATAGGTCTTTAGTGCAGATCCACATCTTTGGCCTTCTTCAGTGTAATAGAAAGCTAGAAATTCAACATGGTCAAAGGGCTTAAAAAGTAAAGGATGCTCTTTATCTGCAAGCTCTTCTGGTGCCTTTATCTTGTACCCTGCTTTTGGTATTGAAAACAAACCAACCGAGTACCTTGCTTCGTTTCCTGTCATCATCACCCTATGATATGGTGAATGAACTCGACCATTTGCCCATGCCTACGTACAAAGATAACTATAGGTAATTGTCCACAAAATTAGAATCAGTAACCTGAAAAATAAGGTAAGTTACCTGCTTTGATTACAATAATAATAACAACAATATACCCAGTATAATCTCACATAGTGGGGTCCGAGGAAGGTAGTATGTAGACAAACTTTACCCCTACTTCGTGGAGATAGAGATTGTTTCAGATAGACCCTCGGTTCAGAAAAGCATAAGCACTACATTAATGAAAAGAAAAACAAAAATGAACAACACCAAGGAGCTATGTAAAAACAACATAAATAACAAGAAGATAGTAAGATGACCAAAATACAAGAAACAACAAGCAGTCATTAGGAGTGGCAAACGGGCGGGGCGGATATGGTTCGATTCGAAAATGGGTAATGAAAAATAGATAAACTATCCAACTCGACCATATTTAATACGGATAAAAAACGCGTTAACTGGTAGATAATATAAGTAACCATATTATCCATGAATTCTTGCATATGATCACTTTTGGGAGAATTCTTAGTCTCCCTAACTTGAGAAACACCCAATTTGAGGCTTTACAAATATAAAAGTTAGATCCATTAGTTATCCATTTTCTAAATGGATAATATGGTTCTTATCTATATTTGACACGTTTTTAAAAAGTTCATTATCCAACCCATTTTTTAGTGGATAATATGAGTGGTTAGTTGTTTTCTTTTAACCATTTGCCCCCTCTAGTAGTCATAGAAACGTAATACCAACAAAATATGAGAGTACTTAATAATACTACCGATATGAACAATTTAGAATACCTAACTTACTATCCTAATCCTCGACCTTCACACCTTCCTATCAAGGTTACCTGCTTTGATTGTATAATTTTTTTTGGTCAGTGCGAGTGCATATAAGTTAAATGAAAGAAATGAACATAGCTAAAAGAGCACGTTAATGTTAGAAGAGCTTACATATAAAGAGTCTCCAATCATGACTATGAAAGCATCTGGTGTAGGTTCAACATTGATCCACTGTCCATCTTTGGTCAAAACTTCAAGACCATTTACCTGATTTTGGTAAAGTATAGTAACAATATTCTTGTCCGTGTGAGCATTTAGTCCTAATTTAGTGTCATTGCTTTGAGGTCCTTTATATTTCATAACCCTAAGAAGGTAGTTGGTTGAATTCATATGCTCATCCATATACTTTTCTACCCCTAAGCTCTCCAAAATCATCTTCCTTACTGTCTGATCCAGTTCTGATAGTTGCTCTGAGTATGACTGAATAGTTTTGCTGCCAACGTACATAAACGTTAGTAAAATATTTATTTAAGAAAAAGAAGATAATATTGGGTAATACTCTAGCATCTACGCACGACCGAGTATGAGTTCAAACTTTAATACAATAATTATTAAAATTTTACTAAAATTTCACGCATTCATTTAATCATTGTCTCAAATATATTGGGTCCAACTGAATCTGTATTCTCTTAATTACACTCTCACTGTGTAATGGTTGATATCTCTTCACTATTAACCAGAGGCGAACCTACTCTTAGGATAGAGAGCCACGACCCCCGACAACTTTGGAAGAAGTATATGTATATATCTTAAATAACATGTATATATTTTGATTTTCACCATAAAATTCAAAGCTTATGCAGTTGTATTGGTTGATTTGTGTGTGTGGTGGTGGTGGAGGTGGGGGGTGGGGGGGGGGAGATCTTGACTTTTATGCCTCTCTCCTTCCGCTTCAACATTTGCTCAAAAATTTTATTCGATAGTGGTGAGTGGTGCCCATCATTTTTAAATCCTGGGCCCGCCTATGCTATTAACCACACTATCGGATTTGAACCTTGAAATTAGAAAACATCTTGGTAGGGAGAATTTTATCTCCTTATAGGCTTATTTGGCACATATCTGAATTAGTCTAGCCAGCCAGTTTTGAATTTCGGATGTCTAAAAGGTAAATATAAATAAATAATGGCATCTCTACTAAGAATTAGTTAATGGAGAAGGATGTTTTACCAAAAATTAGGGTTTCCTTCGGGCCAAAGAATTCGAGTGAACCTTTCAGCTTTATCTGAGATATTTGCATCATCAATACCCATACTTTCATAGAGTGGAACTGCTGGATACTGTCCAACGTAGCCATGGAAAGGTTTGGTTGAAATGTTTCTTATTTTGGTTTGTAAAGGGAGATCGAAAAGCTCTTTTAACGATTCAAAAATGGATTTTCGAAGGTGTATAGGAATTTTATCAAATGATGCTTCAAAACAGCCATAGTTTACTAGAGCTTTGTGGACTTGATTTTTCACTTGGTTCCATACAAGAGAGCCTGGCTTTAGGTCTTCATTTGAGAAGTCTATATTTGGAAGTTTGATAGTTTCAGAACCCATATTTACTTTAGCTTTCTTTTCTCGAGTATTTGGTGTTTTAGTTATGGAAAACGAGAACTCTCAGGTGCATTTTTGTTATGTTATTCATGCAGCTTAACTTATTTATAGTCTCTTTCGTCAAGTTCTGCTATCAGTTTATTTTGAGAAGTGTTATTTTTTAAAAGTAGTTTTCAAAAATACTATTTTTGGTGAGAATTATTTTGTGTTAGACTAATTAATCGGGTGAAATTCAAAAATAGCCAGATTAATAAGTGCTAATTGAAAAATAGCCACAAATTCAAAAGTAATCGAAATTTAGTCACTTTTCATGTAAAGATAAATCTGAACGAAAATACTGTTCAAAATCCGGAAAATATTCCAGCATAATATACTGGAGTTCCAGCATAATATACTGGTCCAGCAAAATATGCTGGAAGTTCATACACATGCTCTAATCTCCAGTATATTATGCTGGAACTTTCCGTTGTTGAAGTTTCAGCATGTTCATACACAGGTGCACCAATCTCCAGTATATTATGCTAGAATATTCCTTGTTCCAGCAAAATAATGGCTATTTTTAATGATTTTGCAAACACTGATTATTGTTCAATTACCAGTCCGAAAACTGGCTAGCCCATGCTATTTTCACTAATTAATCTGAAAAGTACTTTAATTTTGACCAATAATTAATATTTTGCCAAATTTTAAAAAGTACTTCTAAGTATATTTTTCTAAAAAATACTGTTGGGAAGAAGCTACTTTTTCTGCTTCGCAAAAATTGTTTCTGCTTCTACTTAAAAGTATTTTTTTCCTTCTAAATTGGTCAAACACTAACTTTGGAAAAATTACTTTTGGCCAAAAAAAAAAGCTTGGTAGGGATCTTTACACAAATAACCTGCAGCCACATTCACTATTTACTTTTTTTAGCCGGTTTATATGAATTATACATTGATTATAAATATAATTTACTTGAATTATTTATATATTATACATCTAACAGTTATTTTAAGTTCAAGCGATTGGTGAATGACTATTTAGGTTAATTCTTCTAATATTGATGAAGAATTTGGAATGTTATTATGTAATGACCAAAATGTCATCTCTTGTTTTAGAAGTCGGATCCGTATTTCGAGGCCTTAAAAACCTCATTTTCATTCTCCTCGATTTGTGTGCACAGTCCGAGCATATATCCGAAAATTCCTTATGTGAAAATGTTAAGAAATAATGAGTTTGGCTTAAAAGATGATTTTTGTTGACTTCGGTCAACGTTTTGGGTAAACGGACCCGGACCTGCATTTTGACAGTCCCGAGGGTCCATAGTAAAATATAAGACTTGGGCATATGCCCGGAATCGAATTCCGAGATCCCTAGCCCGAGAAAAAAAAATTGAAAAAAATTATTAACTGAAAATTATAACACTTTAGTGAAATTGAATAGTGTTGGAACTTGATGGTATCGGGATCGTATTTTGGTTCAGGATCCCGGTACAGGTCCGTTATAATATTTAAACCTTGTCTGTAAAATTTGGTGAGAAATGCAAGTAATATGACGTGATTCGAACCTTTGGTTGAGAAAATAGCAAGTTTGAACTATCTTGAAAATTTCATGAGTTTTGGTATTAAATTCATTGTTTAAGATGCTATTTTGGCGATTTGATCGCACGAACAAGTACGTATGATGTTTTTAGACTTGGGTGCATGTTTGGTTTGGAGTCCCGAGGGCTCAGATAAGTTTTAGATAGGCCACAGAATGTTTTGAACCTTAAGGAATTATTTTTGGTATTGCAGGTCTGCAGACTTCGCATTTGCGAAGTCTGGCTCGCAAATGCGAGCACCACAATTGCGAAGAATCATCGCATTTGTGATGATTGGGCTGGGCAGGAGACCTTTGCATTTGCGAAGTTCATCGTTGCAAATGCGACTTGAACAACAGCCGCAATTGCGAACATCTGTTCGCATTTGCGAAGGTAGCAGGTCAGGCCAAGCTTCGCACTTGCGAAGCATTGATCGCATTTCCGAACCTGTGATCGCAAATGTGATACATGCAACTGTTCAAAAATAAGTTTTGACGGGATTTTCACTTTATTTCTCAAATTTTCAAACTCTAAGCTCCCATAGGCGATTTTCTAAAGAGGAGTTCTTCCCCAGATCATAGGTAAACAATTTCTAACTCATTTCCTTTAATCTATTCCATTTTTAATACGATTTCTTCACAAAATCTAGGGATTTTCAACAGGGAATTGGATGTTTTTGGGTAGAATTTAGGAATTTTGAAATTTGGGAATTTAGACCTCAAAGTGAGGTCAGATTCCAAAACCAATTGCATATCTGGGTTCGGTGGTTAATGGGTAATCAGGTTTTGGTCCGAACTTCGAGTTTTGACCAAGCGGTCCTGGGGTCGGGTTTTGACTTTTTGGGAAAAATATTGGAAAACCTAAAATTAAGCATTGGAATTGATTTCTCTAGCATTTATTGATATTATTAAGCTAATTATGACTAGATACAAGCGGATTGGAAGTGAAACCGAGAGGTAAAGCAGTAATTCAGGTTTGATTGTGGCCGTGGAATCGAGATAAGTGATGTGGCTAACCTTAGCTTAAAAGTATTAGGTATTGTTTGCCCTATTTGCTAATTGTTAGTTGTTTAGTAAGACGTATAAGTGTGGTGACGAGTATCTATACGTTATTGTCGGGTAACAACATGCAAGTGAATTCTATACTTGTGACTGGTGTGTTCCTTTATACGTATTGTTACTGCTGAAACTAGTTATTACTCATGTAAGCAAGTTTTACTATATTTTTCCTGGTTTTGGATATTGGATGGGTATTGGCCCAAGTTGAGATTTCTGTTGTGAAATTAAATGATTAAACAAAGTTATTTGATTGAGATGCCCTTTCTTATAGTGAAGAAGAGTGATCAAGCATGAAAGGTGATTCCGTTCACATTCATATTTATGCATATGGTGAGGAAGAGTGATAAAGAACGAAGGTTGATGCCGTGCACATTTACATTTACGCATATGGTGAGGAAGAGAGATAAAGCAAGAAGGGTGATGTCGTGCACATTACTATTATTCAAATGTTGAGGAAGAGTGATAAAGTACATAGGGGGATGCCGTGCACATTTCTATTATTGATTTCATGGTGAGGATTGAGAGTAAAGCATGAAGGGTGATGTCGTACATTTTTTGTTGCTGTGATTATTTGCTGTTATCGGTTCAAGTACACTAAGTGTTTAATATCCGTTACCACTGTGATTTCTTATTCTGGTACCCCATAGCATGTTGCCCCCTACCCGTTAATTTTATGTTTAGCTTTTATTATTATTATTCTGTTAGTATATTATTTAATTGTACAGGTTTATATTATTTGTCGTGTCCTAGCCTCGTCACAGTTTCGCTGAGGTTAGGCTCGGCACTTACCAATACATGAGTTCAGTTGTACTTATACTGCACTTTGCACTTTCTGTGCAGATTTCGATGACGGACCTCGTGAGTAGAGTTTGGGTTGTTGCCTTCAGTCCACAGGAGACCCGAGGTAGATCTGCCGGCGTTCGCAGATCCTGGAGTCCCCTTCCTTCTATTTTAGATTTCCTGTCTCTTTTCATTTCGAGAACAATTATATTTCTTTTAAACATGTGTTTGTAGAAATTCTTAGATATTCGTAAAATTGTGACACCAGATCATTGGGGTAGTCATATTTTAGAACTTTGAGCTGTTATGAAACTTCCGCACTTTATATATTCTTAGCTTTAGTTATTATTTATTACTATATGGGTTAATAATTAATGTATTAGAATGTATCTATTGGCTTGCCTAGCTTTCAAGAGTAGGCGTCATCACGATCTCGGCGGTGAAAAATCCGTGTCGTGATAAGTGTGTATCAGAGCACTAGGTTATCTAGGTCTCACAATTCACAAACAATCTAGGTAGAGTCTGAGGGATCGGTATAGAGACGTCTGTGCTTATCCCCTATAGGCTACAGAGTTTAGGAATAACTTCACATCTATTCTTCTCTATCATGAAATTTGCTTTCTTAATGCTAATTAAACTTCTACTCTGTTCTTTCGCAGATGGCGAGAACATGTACCACTTCATCAGATGATCAGTAGCCCGAGCCCCCTACGGAAGCTCCTACGAGGGGCAGAGGACGAAGCTGTGCTAGAGGGCGAGGCAGGGGCAAGGCTCAACCTAGAGTAGCAACACCAGCGGCGGAGCCTCAGGTAGAGTTTGATGATGAGGTTCCGGCCCAGATTGTTCCAGCATGCCCAACTCAGGTTCTAGAGGGGTTCATTGCTACCCCGGTACTATAGGATGCTCTGGTCCGTCTAGTGGGCCTTATGGAGAGTGTCACTCAGGCAGACATACTTCCTGTAGCACCAGCCATCTCTCAAGCTGGGGGAGGAGCACAAACTCCCGCTACTCGCACTCCGTAGCAGATGGCTCCCCAGTTTTAGACTCCAGCAGCTCGGCCAGTTGGGGGTAGTTACACTAGGTGTTGTAGATCAAACCGGTCATGGATCAGCTATGTCTTCTGATGCTTTGTGGATATTGGACAGGTTCACCAAGCTTTTCACTACTACCTATGGCGATACATCTTCAAAATATCCCCAAGATTATTTGGATAGTTGTCACGAGGTTCTACAGAACATGGGGATTGTGGAGACCAATGGGGTCAACTTTGCTACTTTTTGTCTCTCAGGTTCCGCCAAGAAATGGTGGAGAGATCGTTGTATGGCTAGTCCAGTTGGGTCACCAGCTTTCACTTGGGACTAGTTTTCGCAGCTATTTCTCGAGAAGTTCCTTCACATCACTTAGAGAGAGAAGTACCGTAGGCGGTTCGAGCTTCTTCAGTACGGTTCTATGACTGTCACCCAGTACGAGACAAGGTTTGTTGATTTGGCTCATCATGCTCTTCTTATACTCCCCACCGAGAGAGATGGGGTGAGGAGGTTTATTGAGGGACTCGCTCAGCCTATTAGATTGCAGATGGCTAAGGAGACCAGGTGCGAGATTTCTTTTCAGGATGTGGACAATGTGGCTAGGCGAGTTGAGATGGTTTTAGGTCAGGGGAGTGGTCAGGGGTCTAACAAGAGGCCTCGCCATTCTGGCAGGTTCAGTGGTGCCTCATCTGGAGGCAGGGATTCTTTTGGTAGAGGCCATCCTCCTAGGCTATTTCATTCAGCGCTTCAGGCTTCTCACCGTGCTCAGGTGGCCATGTCCCTCATATGCAGTATTCTGATCAGCTATCCTACAGTGCACTACCAACTCCTATTAGTGCACCTGATAGGTTTTCAATGTCTTAGCCTTATGTTTCTTATGTTTTGATGATCTAACAAACTTGTCGTGAAGAACCATATAGAGCACCTGGATATACATTTTATGTGAACTGGTCAAAGTCTGAAAAATCAGCAAATGGATGAACGACCACAGGGAGGAACACAACAGGGACCTGGTGACTTGGTCCCTTAGGGTTCTCCGACACAAGCACAAGTCAGTGACTGTACGCAATCAATATAAATAGAAACACAACAGGGACCTGCTCCCTTAGTGTTCTCTAGCAGAAGTACAAGTCAAGTGCACAACTGGAATGTAGTAGAAGAAAGTAACCATTTAGCAACTGTCACAGAAGAGGAACATAACTAGGACCTGGTCCGTTGGTGTGTCCTGACAGAAGTACAAAGTCCACTATCTAGTTGGAACACAACTGCCCAAAAGTGGTTGTGCAGACAATACAACCGTCACCTCTCATTGGGAAGAAGCGTACACCAAGAGTTGACACCACTATCCATTGTGTTATCTTTTGTGATAAAACAACCTGGTGCAAGATATACCATTCTTTATGCATTTAGTGATATTCTCTCAAGAAATAAAAAGTGTTCATCCGGCATTGAAGTCACTGGTGTATCAAGAATAAGAAGACAACTCCACTAAGGATCAGTTTCTAAATGAGTTTATGTACATCCGTAATTGAGTTGTAATCTTTTTATTTTCTCGTCATTGTAATTCCTAGTTTGCTTTCTTAGAAGTGTTGTCTTAGGAACAAACCAATATTCGTAAACTTCTGAGTTTATGTTGTGACTAGGGATAGTCATAAGTTTAAATCCTCTGTAACTAGGATAGTTATAGAGTGGCTTGTGGTGGTTGCATCACAAGTTAGTTTAAAGTCTTTGCAATAGGATTTTTGCAAAGTGGCTTGTAATAGGGAGATTGCAAGTTAGTAGAGTTAAAAACCTACAAGAGTAGGTCGTGGTTTTTTGATCCTCTTGTGTGAGATTTTTCCACGTAGAAAATCTTTTGCCTTCTTTACTGCATTCTATGCATTATCTCATAGAGGACCAGGTACTCTATAGTTTGGTGGACTCATATAAACTAACAGCACCTCCGCTCCAGAGTTTTCGGGGTGGTTACTCCGGTCGTCAGGGTCAACAGTCTTAGCAGCTGAGTCTCGTTATACTTGTGGTGACATGAGGTATATTGCTAGATTTTTCCCTCAAGCCTCGAGCAACTCTCAACATTAGGGTTCTCGTGCTATGGTTCCGGCACTGGGTGTCCCCCCGCCCGCTCATCCAGATAGAGGTAGGGGTCAAGCGGATAGAGGGGGAGGTCGAGGTGTTAGAGGAGGAGGTCAGAAAGCTAAAGGTGGAGGCAAGCTAGCAGGAGGCCATCCTAGGGATGTAGTACAGAATGGTGTGGCTGAGTCCTAATGTTATGCTTTCCTAGCTAGGCCAGAGGCTGAGTCTTCTGATGCAGTTATTACAGGTATTGTTCTAGTTTGTAGTAGAGATGCTTCAGTTCTGTTTGATCCAGGGTCTACATATTATATGTGTCATCTTATTTTGCTTCGTATTTGGTTGTGCCTAGAAATTCTTTGAGTGCTCCTGTATATTTGTCTATACCGGTGGGTGATTCTATTATTGTAGATCGTGTCTATCGTTCGTGTATGGTTGTTATTGGGGGTCTTGAGACTAGCATAGATCTCTTACTTCTCGATGTGGTGGATTTCGATGTCATTTTAGGGATGGACTGGTTGTCACCTTATTATGCCATATTGGATTGTCACGCCAATACCTGACCTTAGCATTGCCGGGGTTGCCTCGATTGGAGTGGAGAGGAACTCCTGGTCATTCTACTAGTAGGGTTATCTCTTATATGAAGGCTTGGCGTATGGTCGAGAAGGGGTGTTTGGCTTATTTGGATTATGTTCATGATTCTAGTACTGAGGTTCCTTCGTTGGATCTGTATCAGTTGTTCGGGAGTTTCCCGAGGTATTTCCTATATACCTACTAAGGATGCCACCCAACAGGGATATTAACTTTTGCATTGATTTGGCTCCGGGCACTCAACCTATTTCTATTCCGCCATATCGCACGGCCCCGTCAGAGCTGAAGGAATTGAAAGAACAGTTGCAAGACTTGCTTGATAAGGGCTTTATTATACCTAGTGTTTCACCCTAGGGCGCGCCCGTGTTGGTTGTTAAGAAGAATGATGAGACGATGAGGATGTGCATAGACTATCGACAGTTGAACAAAGTCACCATCAAGAACAAGTATCCATTGCCGAGGATTGATGATTTATTTGATCAGCTTCAGGAGTTGCAGCGGCATTATTGGTGGAGGATGATGAAGAAGGATATTGTTGCGTACGTAGCTCGATATTTGAATTATCAGTAGGTAAAGTACGAGCATTAGAGATCTGGTAGTTTGCTTCAGAAGATTGATATTCCTGAGTGGAAGTGGGAGCATATCATTATGGACTTCGTTATTGGACTCCCACGGACTCAGAGGAAGTTCGATGCAGTATGGATTATTGTGGATACGCGGACTACGTCAGCGCATTTCATCTCTGTGGCAGTTTTCTATTGCTCGGAGTAGTTGCCAGAGATCTATATCCGTAAGATTGTTTGCCTTCATGGTGTGCCACTGTCTATCATTTCTGACCGAGGTAAGAAGTTTACCTCCCATTTCTGGAGGGCAGTACAATGTGATTTGGGTACGCGGGTCGAGTTGAACACAACGTTTCATCCTCAGACGGACGAGCAGTCCGAGTGTACTATTCAGATTTTAGAGGATATGCTCTGAGCATGTGTTATTGACCTTGGAGGTTCTTAGGATCAGTTCTTGTTGTTAGTGGAGTTTGCATACCGTAACAATTATCAGTCGAGCATCCAGATGACCTCCTATGGGGCATTATATGGTAGACGGTGCGATCACCGGTTGGGTGGTTTGAGCGGGGAGAGGCTTGGTTGTTGGGTACAGATTTAGTATATGATGTCTTGGATAAGGTTAAGATTATTCAGGATAATCTTCGTATAGCTCAGTCCAGGCAAAAGAGTTATGTCGACCGTAAGGTTCGTGATGTGACATTCATGATCGGAGAGCGAGTGTTGCTTCGGGTGTCACCCATGAAGGGCGTGATGAGATTTGGGATGAAGGGCAAGCTAAGCCCTAGGTTCATCGGGCCTTTTGAGATCCTAGATCGAGTGGGAGAGGTGTCTTACAAACTTGTGTTGCCGCCAGGTTTATCAGCTGTGCATCTAGTGTTTTATGTGTCCATGCTTCAAAAGTATCACGACGATCCATCCCACGTGTTAGACTTCAGCACTGTCCAGTTGGATAAGGATTTGACCTACGAGGAGGAGCCAATAACTATTCTAGACCGACAGGTTTGACAGTTGAAATCGAAGATTTACCATTCGGTTTGTGTGCAATGGAGGGGTAAGCCTATTGAGGCAGCTACCTGGGAGTCTGAGTCTGATATGCGGAGCAGATATCCCCATCTTTTCACCGACTCAGGTACTTTTCTATGTCCGTTCGAGGACGAACGGTTGTTTTAGAGGTGGAGAATTTGATGACCTAAAAGGTCATCTCTTATTTTAATAGTCGATCCGTGTTCTGAGGCCTGAGAACCTCATTTTCATTCTCTTCGATTTGCGTGCGTAGTCCGAGCATATATCCAAAAATCCCTTATGTGAAATTTTTTAAGAAATAAAGAATTTTGGCTTAAAAGATGATTTTTGTTGACTTCGGTCAACGTTTTGGGTAAACAGATTCGAACCCGTGTTCCGACAGTCCCGGAGGGTCCCAATAAAATATGGGACTTGGGCATATTCCTGAAACTGAATTCCGAGATCCTTAGCCCGAGAAATGAATTTTTGAAGAAAATTATTAACTGAAAAATATAATAGTTTATGGAAATTGAATAGTGTTGGAACTTGGTGGTATCGGGCCCGTATTTTGGTTCCGGATCCCGGTACAGGTCTATTATAATATTTAAACCTTATGTGTAAAATTTAGTTAGAAACGGAAGTAATTTGACGTCATTTGCACCTTTGGTTGAGAAAATAGGAAGTTTGAACTATATTGAAAATTTCACGAGTTTTGGTGTCAAATTCATTATTTAAGATGTTATTTTGGCGATTTGATCACACGAACAAGTCCGTATGATGTTTTTAGACTTGTGTGCATGTTTGGTTTGGAGCCCCGAAGGCTCGGGTGAGTTTTGGATAGGCCACAGAGTGCTTTGGACCTTTAGGAAAATTTTCTGGTATTGCAGGTCTGCAAACTTCGCATTTGCGAAGTCTGGCTCGCAAATGCGAGCAGCGCAATTGTGAAGAATCATCGCGTTTGTGATGATTGGGATAGCTAAGGGACCTTCGCATTTGTGAAGTTCATCGTCACAAATGTGACTTGAAAAGCGGCCGCAATTGCGAACATCTATTCGCATTTGCGAAAGCAACATGTCAAGCCAAGCTTCGCATTTGCGAAGCATTGGTCGCATTTTCGAACATGTGATCGCAAATGCGATACCTACAATTGTTCAAAAATAAGTTTTACAGGATTTTCACTTCATTTCTCAAAATTTCAAACCCTAAGCTCCCATAGACAGTTTTCTAAAGGGGAGTTCTTCCCCAAATCATTGGTAAATAATTTCTAACTCATATCCTTCAATCTATTCCATCTTTTTACAAGATTTCTTCACTAAATCTAGGGATTTTCATGGGAGAATTGGGTATTTTTGGATAGAATTTAGGAATTTTAAAATTTGGGGATTTAGACCTCAAATTGAGGTCGGATTCCAAAACCAATTGCATATCCGGGTTTGGGGTGAATGAGTAATCGGGTTTTGATCCAAATTTTGAGTTTTGACCAAGCAGGCCCGGGGTCAGGTTTTGACTTTTTGGGAAAAATATTGGAAACCCTAAAACTAAGCATTGAAATTGATTTCTCTAGCATTTATTGATGTTATTAAGATAATTATGACTAGATACAAGCGGACTGGAAGTGGAACCGAGAGGTAAAATGGTTATTGAGGTTTGGTTGTGGTCGTGGAATCAAGGTAAGTGTTGTGGCTAACCTTACCTTGAGGGATTAGGTATTGTTTGCCCTATTTGCTACTTATTACTTGTTTGGTACGACATATGGGTGTGGTGACGACTATCTATACGTCGTTGTCGGGTCATAACATGTAAGTGAGTTCTATACTTGAGACTGTTGTGTTCCTTTATACGTATTGTTCCTATTGAAACTAGTTATTACTCATGTTAAGCAAGTCTTACTATATTTTTCCTGGTTTTGGATATTCGTTGGGTATTGGCCCAAGTTGAGATTTTTGTTGTGAAATTAAATGATGAAACGAAGTTATTTGATTGAGATATGCCCTTGTCGGATTGTTATTGTTTCTGTTGTTGCCTATGGTGAGGAAGAGTGATAAAGCACGAAGGAAGATGCCGTGCACATTCATATTTATGCATATGGTGAGGAAGAGTGATAAAGCACGAAGGGTGATGCCGTGCACATTTACATTTACGCATATGGTGAGGAAGAGAGATAAATCACGAAGGGTGATGTCGTGCACATTCCTATTATTCAAATGGTGAGGAAGAGTGATAAAGCATAAAGGGTGATGTCGTGCACATTTCTATTATTGATTGCATGGTGAGGATTGAGAGTAAAAGCACGAAGGGTGATGCCATATATTTTCTGTTGCTGTGATTATTTGTTGTTATCGGTTCAAGTACACTAAGCGTTTAACTTCCACTGTGATTTCTTATTCTGGTACCCCATAGCATGTTGCCCCCTTACCGTTAACTTTCTGTTTAGCTTCTATTATTATTATTATTCCGTTAGTATATTGTTTAACTGCACGGGTTTATGTTGTTTGTCGTGTCCTAGCCTTGTCACTACTTCGCCGAGATTAGGCTCGACACTTATTAGTACATGGGGTCGATTGTACTGATACTGCACTCTGCCCTTTCTATGCAGATTTCGGTGATGGACCTCGTGAGTAGAGTTTGGGTTGCCGCCTTCAGTCCACAGGAGACCCGAGGTAGATCTGCCTGCGTTCGCAGACCCTGGAGTCCCCTCCCTTCTGTTTTAGATTTCCTGTCTCTTTTCATTTCAAGAACAATTGTATTTCTTTTAAACCAATGTTTGTAGAAATTCTTAGATGTTCGTAAAATTATGACACCACATCATTGGGGTAGTCTTGTTTTAAAACTTTGAGCTGTTATGAAACTTCCGAACTTTATATCTGCTTAGCTTTAGTTATTATTTATTACTGTTTGGGTTAATAATTAATGCGTTAGAATGTATCTATTGATTTGCCTAACTTTCAAGAGTAGGCTCCATCACGATCCCGACGGTGGAAAATACGGGTCGTGGCAGAGTTGAATGGGAGCATTTTATTTTTGTATGTCACACAACCAACTAAGTTGTACGAGGCTAGTTTTTCCATTTGATATGTGTTGTTTGGTGATGTCTTATCTATATAACGTAACCGGACAATATTCTTGGTTTTATTTATTGTTAAAACAATTATCATCATAGAACATGATGAACTAAAGACTGTTGACGAGATATAATAAATAATCAAATAGCATAAACAAAAAGATGATGTCCTTGTGTACAGCAAATGGCGCCGTGGTCCTCAACTGTGATGTTGGTAGCTTTGTTTGATTTGGTATTAGCTTAATAATTTTGCATTGTTAAGTGTAATGATTGTGCAGAACCGAACAAGTAGAGCCAAAAAAAAATAATTAATCTCTGCTAATATATAAAAGTATATAATAGAAAAAAAATCAATTATTTTAGTTCAAGGTGCGCGCGCAGAGTATACATAACTTCGATATAAGAATAATTAGTCAATATATATTTGAATGTACACTAGAATAATTTCTTTGTTTCTCGTAATATCAATTTGTTAAATTTTACTACTTCATTTGCACAGATTATTTTAGGCATAAAAGATGAGTACATAACTTTGAAATTGCACTAAACATATGCTCATTTTTGGCCTAATTAACGTTGTATTGCTTTTACGTGTGGATAATACATATAACATATGTTACTTTGCATGGATAGAGTCTTGTTATATAATTGGCATTTTTTCAAAATAACAATCATAATTTGGCATTACTTGTTTTCAGATTTGGAGGTTTCCGAATGGAATATGCTTTAAACACGATGAATCTACATCATTTTTATTATCCAAATAATTTTGTTTGCCTTCGAGAAGTGGTCCTCGTTTTTAGACCAGTTGATCATGTAAGTAACTAAACTAAACGAACAAAAAAAGTTAGCTTTTCATTTGAATATATAAAACAAATTGATGTAAAATAATGTTGGTGTACGGCTAGTTGTCTGATAACGAGATATGCTTAATTTAATCTGTTAGGGACATGCATATTTTATAACTTAAAATTCATCACTTTGAAATTAAATATATTAATATTTGTACCAAAAATTGGCTTTCAATTAGTCTATTGCCATATTAGTTGTATCATTAAGGGATATTATAATTTATTTATCCGGTGAGAATAAATTTTATCGAAAAAATACTACTAGAAAGAGCAAAGAAAAAACAAGTATACCCTAATTATCTGTTTTATTTCGTTCACTTTGACTTTCGTGCTACATATGTCCAGCACATGATATATAAAACGCTTACATCTAAAGATGATAAATATAACATTTCACATATGGGAATGAATAATCTAATTTTATATTTAACTATTGAGACCTATTAATTCCCGCTCATTTTATTGATCTAAGCATACACCCATGGGTGCAAATATGTGATTTCTACTTTTGGGATTAATAAGAAAGAGAAATAATCCAACAGTAATTTGAAGAGGCTATTAACCAATGTAGTCAACTAATTAGATCCTTTAATTTGGTTGCTAAAGGAAAAAATTATTTGGTCATTAGAGCACTTAATTAATAACAATATCATATCAGTGACAAATTGTTTTTTAACTTAAATATATCACACTAACTTTTCATTGACGAAGAAAATGCTGTCGATCTTTTGTAGCTATAGTGCTGTACCAATGATCATATGAAAGCGCTTCCATGTCCTTTCGTCATTAAAATAACATCGTATCAACTACGAAGTTTTCTGACTCTCGAATGGAGGGCTAACTGACTTAATGATCAGCTTCCCGTCTTTCATGGTTGAGGTGGAGAATTTCTTTTTTCTTTTTATGGTTGAGGTAGAGAGTTCAAACCCCATTAGTATTAACTTCCCATTTCCTCGTATTTCTTTTTGTCCATTTTTATTGATTTTTTGGTTATTTTCATATATATATATTAAACAATTTACCTTTTAACATTAACTAACAATGAAATTGATTATATTATCCTTTAATTTGTTCATTGAAAATATAAAAGATATTCCAAGACTCTTCACTCCAAGGGTAATGTATAGGGTAAAATCAGTTCGTATTAAGTACTCGAAATATAGAGCGACACATGGAATTGGAGACAGACGAAAAGCGCGGCGAGTAGAAATAAAAATCGTTGACAACAGCTTCAGTTGGCACCAGGAAGACCCCGAAGGGAATATTGCTAATAAAGACAAACAAATATTTGTCACCAATGACATTCAATGAAGAATATTCTTCAGTATTAAATATAACAATCCATTATAAAGAACTTTGGTATTCATAGCCTGCCTGTCACGACCCTAACCCCGAACCCAGTCGTGATGTCGCATCTTGTGAAGACAAGGCCAGCCAATTAAACCCAATTCACTTTTTAAACAGTTAAACAACATAAAAACAGTCTAAAAGATGATTTAACGATACTAAGTAGCGAATAACAACAAGTAAGTGCGGAAGCACAACCCGACACAGCCCTAACCGGGGTGTCACAAGTCACGAGCATCTAACAACACTAAGTCCTCAAATGTAACTACAGAGTTTAAATACTGAACTAAGGACATAAAGGAAAGAGATAGGGAGGAGCTCCGGGCTGCCAACGCCAATAGCTACCTAAAGACTCCTCGAGATCCGCCTGAAGCTGGAATGAATCAACACTCGGGGGGGGGGGGGGACCAGCTACGCCCGAATCTGCACAAAGGGTGCAGGGAGTAAAGTGAGTACTCCAACTCAGTGAGTAACAAATGTAAATAACGACTGAAAGTAAGAAAACACGTAGGCACAAGGCATTCTACAATGAAGCAGTAAAATTATTTAAAAGCAATAAACCAGTGCAAGTTAAGTAAAATCCTTTTTCAACAAGTAAACGGGTAATTGATGAGCAGTTAAGGTAAAGTAAACAAATAGAAGTTCGCCCCTCAGGCACAATATCAACAAATCCGCCCCTCGGGCAATATCTCAGAACAGTACTAGCCCCTCGGACTCAATCTCACATCACAATGAGTACCCGCGCTCATTGGGAGTGTGCAGACTCCTGGAGGGGCTCCTTACGGCCCAAGCGCAATAATAAGTCATCTCGTTGCATCAAAACTAAGCCCTCAGCCTCATATCAATCAAGCCACCTCGTGGCATACATAACTCTGGCCCTCGGCCTCAAATCAGTACCACTGTTTCCTCACAACATAGGCCTAAAGCCTTACTCAGTCAAAAATAATCACAAGCCCCTCGGGCAATAGTAAAATAGTGTTTCTCAGCTCAAATATCATTTAAAATATCATTTAAGTCTTAAAATTGAGTAAACATGGTTGAGCATGAAATAGTGGAAAAATAACATGACTGAGTTCAAGTGGGAAATAGTAATAAAAAACCCCAAAGGGTTCAAATAGTTGACACAAAGCCCCAATATGACATTCAGCCCAAACCATGATGATAGCAAATAAGTTATTATTGCCCGTAGTGCACGATCCCACATCTGTCATCAAGCATGTGTCTCACCTCAATATAGCACTACGATGTGCAATTTGGGGTTTCAAACTCTCAGAACATCATTTACAATCATTACACACCTCGAACCGGCTAAATCTTTAGCTCGCGATGCCTTTGCCCCTCAAATCGGCTTCCATGTGCGTTGAATCTATCCAAAATTAGAATGAGGACGTCAAAATATGCTAAGGGAACAAAGCCCAATTGAAAACAATCAATAAAGGGCACAAATCCTGAAATTACCAAAACCCGACCCCCGGGCCCATGTCTCAAAAATCAGAAATTTTTACACCAATAGATACCTTATCTTCCCACGAGTTCATACATATCAAAAGTTCTCAAATTCAACCCCAAATGGTCCTCCAAATCCCCAATCAAAAGTCCAAATTTCCAAGCCCTAACTCTTCAATTTTTAGCTTAATTTCCATGATTTTCTAGGTGGAATTCACGTAATAATCGAGTTTTAAGTCCGAGAATCTTACCTCCCAGCGATTCCTCTTGAATCTCTCTTCAATCTCCTTCAAAAATCTCCAAAAATGACCAACTATGGAGGAAATAAACCCAATCCTCACGGACAAGACGAGTTTAAAATTATTTTTCCCAGGCATTATTTCCTTCTTTGCGAACGCGGTCAAACCCTCGCGTTCGCGAAGCACAATTTTACTTTGACTAATTTTCCTCCTACGCAATCACGACCAAACCCTCGCGAACACGATGCTTCACCTAGGCGAACCTTCGCGAACACGCTCCATCTTCCGCGAACGCGATGAACAACTTGACCTCCAACCCAGCTGACCCCATTCCTCTACGCGATCGCGAAGCCCTTCTCATGAACGCGATGCTCCAATTCCTTAGCCCTTCGTGAACGTGAAGCTCCCATCGCGAATGCGAAGGGTAAAATCCCTGCAATAGCTGAACAGATTTTCTGCAATTTCCTTAACTCCAAAATGATCCGATTGACCACCTGAAACTCACCCGAGGCACCTAGAACCTCAACCAAAGGAACCAACATATTCTAAAACCTTATTCAAACTTGCTCCAATCTTCAAAACACCTCAAACAACATCAAATCAACCAAAACACATCGGATTCAAGCCTAAGTTTCAAAAATCTTCCGAATTACGCTTTGATAAACAACCCAACCAAACCACTTCCGAATGACATAAAATTTTGCACGCACATCCCAAATGACACAACGGAACTACTGAAACTCTTGGAATTCTATTCCGTCCCCTATATCAAAATCTTGCCTACTAACCAGAAATTGCCAAAATATCAACTTTCGCCAATTCAAGCCTAAATTCACTACGGACCTCCAAAACTCACTCCAATCACTCTCCTAAGTCATAAATCACCTCTCAAAGCTAACCGAACCATCAGAACTCACATTCGATCCCTCTAACACATAAGTTAACATTCGGTTGACTTTTCCAACTCAAGCTTTCTCAAAAGAAACTAAGTATCTCAAACCTTACCAAAATCATTTCGGATTCGATCCGACAAACCCGATACCACATAACATGGGTAACAAAGCATAAAGAAGCAAAAATAGAGAAAACGGAGCGGTAACTCATGAGACAACTGGCCAGGTCGTCACATCCTCCCCAACTTAAACAAACGTTCGTTCGCGAACGAATCAAGAAACATACCTGAAACCTTGAACAGGTGAGGATATCTGCTCCGCATCTCTCGCTCGGTCTCCTAGGTGGCCTCCTCCACAGGACGACCTCTCTACTGCACTTTCAATGAAGCTATATCTTTTGACCTCAACCTTCGAACCTGCCGACCCAAAATAGCTACTGGCTCCACATCATAAGTCAAATTACCATCCAACTGAACTGTGCTAAAATCCAAAATATAAGACGGATCCCAAATATACTTTCGGAGCATAGAAACATGAAATACCGGATGCACACTTAACAAGCTGGGTGGCAAAGCAAGCTCATAAGTCACCTCCCCAATCCTTCGAAGCACCTCAAAAGGTCCAATGAACCGCAGACTCAATTTCCATTTCTTCCCAAATCTCATAACACCCTTAATGGGCAAAACCTTCAACAGGACCTTCTCGCCAACCATGTAGGACACATCTCGAACCTTCCTATCCGCATAACTCTTTTTCCTCGACTGCGCTATACGAAGACTCTCCCGAATAACCTTCACTTTTTCTAAAGCATCCTGCTCCAAGTCGGTCCCTAATAGCCTAGCCTCACCGGCCTCGAACTAACCAACTGGAGATCTACACTGCCTCCCATACAAAGTGTCATATGGAGCCATCTAAATACTCGACTGGTAGCCGTTGTTATAAGCAAACTCTGCAAGTGGCAGAAACTGATCCCATGACCCTCCAAAATCAATGACACAAGCACGCAACATGTCCTCTAATATCTGAATAGTGCGCTCGGACTGCCCGTCCGTTTGAGGGTGAAAAGCTATGCTCAACTAAACCTGAGAACCCAACTCTCATTGTACAGACCTCCAAAACTACAAAGTAAACTGAGTGCCCCTATCTGGACACCATGCAACCGAACAATCTCCCGGATATAGATCTCTACCAACAGCTCCGAAGTATAGGTAGTACACACAGGAATGTAGTGCGCGGACTTGGTCAGCCGATCCATGATTACCAAAATAGCATCGAATTTTCTCAAAGTCCGTGGAAGTCCAACAACAAAGTCCATAGTGATCCTCTCCCACTTCCACTCGGGAATATCCATCTACTGAAGCAAGCCACCCGGTCTCTGATGCTCATATTTCACGTGCTGACAATTGAGACACCGAGCTACAAATCCCACAATATCTTTCTTCATTCTTCTCCACCAGTAGTGCTGCCTCAAATCCTGATGCATCTTCATGGCACCCGGATGAATAGAATACCGCGAGCTATGGGCCTCCTCCAAAATCAACTCCCAAAACCCATCCTTATTAGGACAAAAATCCGGCCCTGCATCCTCAACACCCCATCATCTCCAATGGTCACATCTCTAGCATTATTATGCTGAACTCTGTCCTTAAGGACAAGCAAGTGTGGATCATCATACTGGCGCTCTCTGATGCGATCATATAAGGAAGACCGAGAAACCACACAAGCCAATACCCGACTGGGCTCCGAAATATCTAACCTCACGAACCGATTGGCCAACGCCTGAACATCAACTGCAAGAGTTCTCTCCATAACTAGAACATATGCCAAACTCCCCATACTCACTGCCTTTCGGCTCAAGGCATCGGCCACCACATTGGCCTTTCCCGGATGGTACAATATAGTGATATCATAATCCTTAAGCAACTCCAACCATCTCCACTGCCTCAAATTAAAATCCTTTTGCTTGAACAAATGCTGAAGACTGCGATGATCAGTGAACACCTCACAAGATATGTCATACAAGTAATGCCTCCAAATCTTCAATGTGTGAACTATGGAAGCCAACTCCAAATCATGAATGTGGTAGTTCTTTTCATGGGGCTTCAACTAATTAGAAGCATAAACAATAACTCTACCCTCCTGCATCAACACACAACCAATCCCAACTCTCGAAGCATCACAATACACGGTATATGAACCTGAAGCTAATGGCAAGACCAACACTGGAGCTGTGGTCAAAGCTGTCTTGAACTTCTGAAAGCTCTCCTCACACTCGTCCTACCATACAAATGGAGCACCCTTCTGAGTCAACTTGGTTAAGGGCGATGAGATAGATGAGAATCCCTGAACAAAACGACGATAATAACCTGCCATACCAAGAAAGTTGCGAATCTTTGTGGCTGAGGACGGTCTGTGCCAACTCTGAACCGCCTCTATCTTCTTCAGATCAACCTAAATACCCTCATTGGACACCACGTGCCCCAAGAAAGCCACTAAACTGATCCAAAACTCACACTTGGAGAATTTTTGCATAAAGTTTCTCCTCTCTCAATCTTTGCAACAAAACTCTCAAATGCTCCGCGTGCTCCTCTTGACTACGTGAATATACCAGAATATCATCAATGAAGACTATGACAAACGAGTCAAGATAAGGCCGGAACACGCTGTTCATCAAATGCATGAACGCTGCTAGGGCATTGGTCAGCCCAAAAGATGTCACCATGAACTCATAATGACCGTATCGGGTCCTGAAAGCCGTCTCAAGGATATTTGAGTCCCTGATCTTCAACTTGTGATAACCTGAAAGGTGATCAATCTTGGAAAACACTCTCGCTCCCTGAAGCTGGTCGAATAAATCATCAATGCAAGGCAAAGGATACTTGTTCTTGATTGTTACCTTGTTCAATTGCCTATAATCAATGCACATCCTTATAGTGCCATTTTTTTCTTCACAAATGGAACTAGCACACCCCAAGGTAACACACTAGACCGAATGAACCCTTTATCAAGGAGTTCCTGAAGCCGTTCTTTTAATTCCTTCAACTCCGCTAGTGCCATACGATATAGCGGAATAGAAATGGGCTGCGTGCCCGACACCAGGTCAATACCAAAATCAATATCCATGTCCGGTGGCATGCCCGGTAGGTTTGTAGGAAACACATCGGGAAAATACCTCACAACTGGAACAGAATCAATACTGGGAGTCTTAGCATCGACATCCCTCACATAGGCCAGATATGAAAGACAACCCTTCCCAACCATACGCTGGGCTTTCAAGAATGAGATCACTCTACTGGGAACATAATCAATCACACCTGATTTGTTGATACTATGCCCGAACTTCTATTTGTTTACTTTACCTTAACTGCTCATCAATTACCCGTTTACTTATTGAAAAAGGATTTTACTTAACTTTCACTGGTTTATTGCTTTTAAATGATTTTACTGCTTCATTGTAGAATGCCTTGTGCTTACGTGTTTTGTTACTTTCAGTCGTTATTTACACTTGTTACTCACTGAGTTGGAGTACTCACTTTACTCCCGGCACCCCGTGTGCAGATTCAGGCGTAGCTGGTCCCACCCTCAAGTGCTAATTCATTCCAACTTCAGGCGGATCTCGAGGAGTCTTTAGGTATCTGTTGGCGTTGGCAGCCCGGAGCTCCTCCCTATCTCTTTCCTTTATGTCCTTAGTTCAGTATTTAAACTCTGCAGTTATATTTGAGGACTTAGTGTTGTTAGATGCTCGTGACTTGTGACACCCCGATTAGGGCTGTATCGGTTTGTACTTTCGCACTTACTTGCTGTTATTCGCTACTTAGTATCGTTAAATCATGTTTAGACTGTTTTTATGTTGTTTAACTATTTAAAAAGTGAATTGGGTTTAATTGATTGGCCTTGTCTTCACGAGAGGCACCATTACGATCGGGCTCGGGGTTAGGGTCGTGACAAGTTGGTATCAGATCCCCAATATGGCATTCAACCCAAATCATGATGATAGCAAATAAGTTTCAGTCAAATAAGCGATAAAATCATCAATCGGGATAGACCAAGTCACAATCCCCAATAGTGCACGACCCCACGCCCGTCATCAAGTATGTGTCTCACCTCAATATAGCACTACGATGTGCAATCCGGGGTTTCAAACCCTTAGAACATCATTTATAATCATTACTCACCTCGAACCGGCTAAATCTCTAGCTCTCGTTGCCTTTGGCCCTTGAATCGGCCTCCACGCGCGTCGAATCTAACCAAAATCAGAACGAGGATGTCAAAATATGCTAAGAGAACAAAGCCCAAGCAAAAACAATCAATAAATGGCACAAATCTCGAAATGACAAAAACCCGAAATTATATTTTTTTACACCAATAAATTCCTTATCTTCCTACGAGTTCATACATCTCAAAAGTTCTCAAATCCGACCCCAAATGGTCCTCCAAATCCCCAATCAAAAGTCCAAATTTCCAAGCCCTAGCTCTTCAATTTTTAACTTAATTTTCATGATTTTCTAGGTGGAATTCACATAATAATGGATTTTTAAGTGCGAGAATCTTACCTCCCAACGATTCCCCTTAAATCTCTCTTCAATCTCCTTCAAAAATCTCCAAAAATGACCAACTATAGAGGAAATAAACCCAATCCTCACAAACAAGACAAGTTTAAAAACATTCTGCCCAGGCATTATTTCCTTCTTCGCGAACGCGGACAAAGCCTTGCGTTCGCGAAGCACAATTTTACTTTGACCAATTTTCCTCCTACACGATTGTAGACGCGTGATTTTTGACCCTCCCCGAGAATTTTCACATTTTTAGCGATAGGTCTAATATAGCCATTTTAACTATTTTTACTTTATTTCGTCGCAAAAGAAAAATTACAAATATTTATATATAAATTTTAGTTTATGTATTTCTCATAAACTTGAAAAAATACAAAAAATTGTACTTTATTTTGGTACTTTATATAAATTCGAAAATTACAAAAAAATATAGTTCTATTAATGTCATGTAGTCATTTTAATTTTGAAAAAAATACAAAAATATTACTTTATATTTTATCTTTATATAAAAACGAAAATTACAAAAAAAATAGTTTTATTAATATTTTGTAGCTATTTTAATCTTGAAAAAATATTAAAAAAGATATAGTTTTGTCTTAAATATTAGTCTTATTTTGGTAGTTATTTTGCTTACATAGGATTAGTTGAGCAACGTCGTGTTCTTATTCTCGGGTCCGGGCAAAAGAATAATATTCGGGTTCAAACTACCCGTTTTTAGGCCTAATTTTCGGACCTAGCCCATAATAATCCGAGTCCACCACACACGGGGGACACGCGTGGGGAACACGGACGGAACCCCACACACGGGGAACCCCACCACGCATGGGGGACACAAATCTTGGACCCCTACACACGTGGGGTCCATTTTCTTTTGCAAAAACTACAAAAACACACGGACAAGGGTTGGACTTTGGACAGATTTTGAAAGAGGAGGCTCGAGCACTGTTGATCTCCTTCTTCCTAAAACAAGACAAAAAAAACCTAGGAGCAGCCCTACCCCAAAACCACCACCAACAACCCACCATCCACCACGAACCAGCAGCAACGTCGTCAACCAAACAACCAGTCAAACCACCACGCACCAGTCCCGTCGTCACTACCCACACGACCACTCCTCCTCCTCCTAGCTCCATCAAACCAGTCCGGCGATCCTCCATTAAATCCGACGAACACTGCTGCTTCGCCTTCGTCGTCACTGCCCGTCGTCAAAACCACCAGTTCCGTCGACCCTACGTCCAAATGCCACCCACTCCTTCACGTCCGTCGACCACTGTTTGCCATCGTCTTCCTCACCATCGGAACCAGGGAGACCCCTACTCCCTCACGTCCAAACACCACCACCAAACACCACCACCAAAAACCACCGCCAAACAGACCCTTCCACCTCCAGCAACCACCCTTGACCCTACTGTCAACCCACCAGCCTCCTGACCACCACCAAACAGAAACCAGTCGCAACCCCCCCAACGCCTGAACCACCACCAAACGACCCTTCCAGTAGCCCCCCATACACCAGTCCTGCACCTGCTCGTCATCACTGCTCGTCGACCCCACGTCCAAACGCCACAAACCACCAGCTCCTGCTCGTCGTCACTGCCCGTCAACCGACACCCCGTCGAACCCAGCCTTTAAAAGTAACGAGCTTCCAAATGACCACCTGGAAAAACCAGTAGCAGCCATGACTCATTTTCAGTCCTCTCGTGTTCGAGTTTCTGGCGCGAGCTATTCCGTCTGAGCTTTGATGACTGTTTCCATGGGCTCCCGTTTGAGGTTATCCGTTGAGGTCGATGTTGAGGGCCGGTCCGTGGCTCTATCCGTTTCTGTTTGTTCATGTTAGTAAACCTCGAGTATTAGATAAGGAAACGTTACGTTGAATGTTCAAAGATGCAATATAGAAATTGGTATGGTAATTTTCTGCCTATGTTTCACTGTATGCATTTTGGTTCATTTTTATGTTATATTATTCTTGTTTATTTAATGTCATTTGATTAAGTTGTATTACGTGTTCTATGACACAGTTTGACGTTAATTGGTTCGTCCCTTCCTTTATTTAGTGCATTTATACAAAATTAGTATTAGTACATGTTGTTGCTACTCCCGAAACACTCATTCGCTAAACTCCTTTTATTAAATTTCTAACAAGTTATGAGATTTTAGTTGTAAAGAGACTGTAAGGTTTAGTATTGTTAAAGGCATAAAAATGGCATCCTTTTAAAATAAAAATAAAAAACGAGACGAGCTTCGCCAAATAAAAATGTACAGATTGCGGAGCCCTCACAAAAAATATATGTATTAAATACTTAGATTTCGGGATGGGCCGCTTAGCGAAATTCCACGGCCTCACCCAAAAATAATAATACGCTAGTCGCTTTAGGCGCGCCTTTAATAATTTAATCTCCTTAACTCGGGTGCACATTTATGTGACCCAAATCCAAATCTCAACAGAGTCGAAATGTGTCTCTAATCATGGGTACATTGATTGTGACGTGGTTTGAGATGCATTTCCATGACGTTGCAAATCCCCTTTTTAAAATAAAGATGAGACGAGCCTCGACAAACAAAAATGCACAAGCTGCGAGGCCCTCGTTAAATGTATATATTAAAGTACTTAGTTTCCAGGACGGGCCGTTTAGCAAAATTCGCGGTCTTCCCAGAATAATAACACGATAGTCGCTTTAGGCGCGTGCTTAATAATTTACTCTCTTAAAGCTTGGGTGTGCATTTCATGCGATCCAAATCCAAATCCCAAAACATCAAATAAAACGTGTTCCGGATTGTGGGTGCATTTCATGTGACGCAGTCCAAAGACGTGTATTAAGCGATGTTCGCATTCTTTTAAAAATAATAATAATAAAGCGGCAAAAAGTTAAAATTGGCACATCAGTTCACAATTGTATTAAAATCAGATAAATAAGCCGAATATGACAGTTGAGCGACCGTGTTAGAACCACGGAACTCGGGAACGCCTAACACCTTCTCCCGGGTTAACAGAATTCCTTATCCGGATTTCTGGTGCGCAGACTATAATATGGAGTCATTCTTTTCCTCGATTCGGGATTAAAATTGGTGACTTGGGACACCCTAAATCTCCCAAGTGGCGACTCTGAAATAAATAAATAAATCCCGTTTCGATTGTCCTTTAATTGGAAAAACTCCCTTGTACCCCGCGGGGGCGGAAAAAGGAGGTGTGACAGCTCTGGCGACTCTGCTGGGGACTTGGCCCAGAACCACTGGTTCAGGGTTAGAAATTCGAGCTTAGATAAATTGTTATATTTGGCTTTATCTGATTTTTACATATTTTGAGCCTAATGTGCTAAATGCTGCTTTTACCGCTTTGATATTATCTGAACTGTATATAAATTGTGCCGAAACCTTTCTCTTCTTACCTCCGGGGATGTGCTTACTGGTTGAGACTCCCTATTCTGTTAGTGTCATACCTAAATAAAAGAGGCTCGAAAAGTTTCTAAGTCGGCTGACCTTTTGGTTCCCGGAAAGGAGCTCCTTCCTCAACTCGAGTTGTCCGCTCGGGTACACTGTCTAGAACACATACCCAGGTTTGAACCTAGAATAACTCAGCTTCATGTCGGATCCCTATTAGGAGCGTTTATTTGCATCATGTGTATTTGACTTAGGGGACTCAACACAGGGGTTGGGTCCGTCTAGGACAAGCAACCTGAAAATAATAGATCATCTTAAGGCATCCTCTGTGCTACATGTTGTATTTATTCAAGGGTAAAAGGGACATTAGGCGGACCAATAATAGTTGAGGACAAATGGCACTCCTTATCATGCTAATCACGTTAAATAAGATAGTTGCACGATATTTAGATAAGCATGCTATTATGTTAATTAAGCACATGGGGAACATTTGTGGAATTCAAGAGACCTTGGTATTCCATATGTCCCACACGCTTCATATTTTGGGAAAAGCACATGGGGAACATTTGTGGAATCCAAGAAGTCTTGGAATTCCCTATGTCCCCCATGCTTCATTTGTGGGAAAAACACATGGGGAACATTTGTGGAATCCAAGAAGTCTTGGAATTCCCTATGTCCCCCATGCTTCATTTTGGGAAAAGCGCATGGAGAACATTTGCGGAGTCCAAGATGTCTTGGAAATCCTTATGTCTCCCATGCCACATTTTTGAAAAATAATAATAAATATAAAAAATAAAAAATATATAAAAAAAAGCATGGAAAATTCAAAAAAAAAAATTGTATGTTGTCATCATTTTCCACAAATTAGAAAATCGTGAAAAAGAGGAGAAAATAACAGTGTAGAGATACAACTACTTATTTTTAGAAAAAAAACCAATGTCCAAGTAGTGTCGAAACTCTGCCAAAATTTTGAAAAAAAAGAAGAGAAAAGTAATGAAGGAATGTTTTGTGTTTTTCGTTAATTTGTTCGTTTGTTATGAATGAAAAATAATAGTCTATTTGATTGTTATAAAAAAAATAGAAAATGGAAAAGGGTCTTCCCAAAAATAGTTTATTTACCCGAACTACGCGGGTTTGATTCTCACCGGATGTGAGATACGTAGGCAACCCTCATCGGGTCCAACCCCACCTTTTGCTAAAATAGCCAAAAACAAATAATAAATAACAATAAAAAAATATGTCAAATTTTAATTTTTGTCATAAAGAAGTCGGGTGACGCTATTTTAGCAAGACATAGTCGAATGTTCCCGAAAGGGACGCCGGAAGGCTGACTTTGCATAAATAGCCAACTTCGGGTCATTTTTTAAGATTTGGTCCAGTTGACCCTCACAGCCTTAAAAATCTTCGTCCCTGAGGCGCTGAAGGGCCATGTTTGCAACACCAGGTTTTTATTATTGTTTGAAAAAAAAAATAAAGAGTCAGCGGTCAGGTGAATACCGTTTGGATTTTTGTCAAAAATAAGCCGAGCCAGCTTCGGCCGCGTCTTAAACCGTTCTTGCCGAAATAGCCTTAGAGTATCTTTCAGTTGTCGAAAGGTTATTTTCGTAAAAGAACGGACAGGTTTGTAAAGTGTCATAAAATAAACCTCCTCGGCCTCAAAACTCATGTGAAAGTTGGAAGGGGCCACGTTTGCAAAAACAACCACTTGGTTAAAATTAGCAAACGGAGGAAGTAAGTTGGCCATTTGTTTTTGAAGTTTGCAAATCTTTTGATTAGAATACGTGGGTTGTTTGATTTTCGAGTTTGTAGGTCATCTTCAAACCTTTGAAACCCAGTTTGTTCTAATATGGAAATTGAAAAAAATGTTTATTATTGTTTATCTTTTATTGGGCACGAACTACGCTCGGTCTGATTCATGCGGGGTCATGATACGTAGGCAATCTCCATAAGATTCGGCCACGGAAAAAAAAGCAAAATGAAAAAAGCAAAAAAAAAAATGAAAAAGAATGAAAAGAAAAAAATGGAAAAAAAGAAAAAAAAACATCGAAAAAAAGAGAAAAAGAAAAAAAGATGTTGTTAATAATGAGGATCGACTGAGTCCATTCTAACCTGTTTGCTTCGCAAAGAAAGTTAATGTGGTTGGTTTGTGGTAAGCCAGACAATGACACCCAGAATCCTTTACTTGCACCTCATGATACACACTCTGCTGGGATCAGGCCTGATAACAGAAGCACTCGAATCATATTGGGAACTTGCTGACGGAGGTTGATGATATTGAAGCTGGAAATGGTCTTGGCAGTATTGATGCGAAGTTCAGTGGCTAAGATGCCAGTTTTGATAAAGTGGGAGGACGCTCCATTCCTTGGTTAGCAAGAGAGAAGCTTGTGGTGGCTTATTTTGTTGTCATTTCTGTTGTTCGAATTATTAGGGTTGTAATTCGGATACTGTCTTGTGTCAAACTTTCTTATCTTTCCATTTATCATAGCGGTTTGTTTAAGTTTTGTCCAGTTCGTTTTAGGATTTCATTCTGGTTTGTTTTGTTTGTTTTGTTATTCAAACCATTTCACCGGTAGTATAATGCAAAATTCGGTCTTTTATTATTTCCAGTCATCTTTTGTTTAGTCCTTTTGTCATTTTGTTCAGCGCCGATGCTAGTGACATGACATGCGCACACAGTTTGGGCCTAATCTTAAAAATCAATCATAAAACCCTAGGAAGGTGATCATCAAAGCATTTAAAGGAAATAAGGACGGTTTGAGAATATTCAGAGCTCGAGTCATGTGAAACTAGGGCAAGTTAAACACAAATAAAACCGTTAAAAGGAAGATTCGCCAAATCGATATAAGGATCTTCATGATAATGAGAAGTGAGAGTGTCGCCCAACGGTGCTTTAGAAATAACAAAGGAAAAATAAAATGTTTAACATAATTGTCAAGTCCAGCACCATCGGAAGAGACTGCAAATCTTTGTTTAATTGTGTTGTTTGCACTTGGCATGTTTTGAAGACTGGAATGACGAAGACATTTTGTTCTGCTACCTAATCATTTTATCCTTCGTTACCCCTTTTGAGCCTTATTTATTTTTCTTTCATTCCCCTCATTCGGAATCAGTAGCAACGACTAGAAAACACAAGCGTGACCGGTAAACAAAAGGAAAGAAAAAAAACAACAAAACGAAAAAGGGAAAAGAAAAAAGAAGAGAAAAATGATAACAAAAAAAACAAAGGAAAGTCAAATGAAGAAGAGGAATTGAGAACTACGTTTGACCTGATTCCTCAAAGAGGTTATGTAGGCGCTTCACGGCTCGGTCATAGTTTTGAAAAATGAAAAAAAAATCAATTAAGATATCCCCAAGCAAGAAACTGGTGCAAAGATTGCGTTTGTTGTAAATAAATCTAATTCCGAAGGTTGTAACTAATAACCCAAAATCGATGCATTTTTGAGCCTTTAATACCCTTTCTTTCTAGCCCTATCCAAAACCCACATTACGGTCCAAAGAAAGACCTTCTGATCAGTCTTCAAAAGATGCCAAGTCAGACAAATGAAGAGTCTTACCGGCGAACATAACATTCTGTTCCACAGCAGAAAGGACTCTAATCTCCAACAGAAAGAGTCATACCGGCAACACTCCGAATCCCCAGCTGGAAAGTGATACAAATGAGAGAGTCTTATCAGTGAAAACCTTCACATGCACCATAAGGCGATGAAAGCTGAGAGAAAAACCAAAAATGAGAGAGACTTGATAGTGAAAACCCTTCGGGCACTACAAGTCGAATAGGATTGAGAATCAGATGGGGAATTGCCAATTGAAGATCTTGAAAGATGATTGGCGGTAGAGGATAGGCCACATGCGCATGTCATGACCATTAGAGTCGGTATCTGCATTTGATAGGTTTTTATTTGTAGTTTCTTTTGTTAAAGAGTCATTTTTTCCTTTGTCTTTTTATTCTGTTCCCTTTTATCTTTTTCCTTTCATAGAAAATCCCCAATAGAGTCTGTTTGGTCAGAACAAGTGTGAATTGACTTCAAAATATGCCATCAGTTTTCCAATTATGCAAGATGAGATCTGACTAGTACATCCAAGTGGTATAGTCAGCAAGGAACAAGCGCGAGGCCAGTGTCAAACAAGATATCCCCAGCAAAAGGGAATTGACAAAAGGATTGACAAGTGTCAAGAGGGATACCCTTGCCGAAATCAAAGGTTGTAAACCTCAAGGCCAAAGGCCCGTGAATAAAGCAAGGAAAGCAGTGAGCAGGATTTGGGAAATTCATACTAGACTAAAAGGTCGGGAAAATGCCAGTTTCCGAGCTATGCCACAAAAGAAGAGGGATATCCCCAACAGGAAGGGATTATCCCCAGCACATAATATCATCCCCAACAAGTTGTGGAACGCAGAGCAAGGAAGGAGAAAGGGAAAAGCCATCCCAGCAGGAGTATCACAACCAACTACCGCGTTTTAAACTAACAGATTTTGTTTGATTTGAAACAGGTAAAAAAATGGCATTGATGCCAGAAATGCATGCCACAAGGGATATTATCAAACTGGGGCAGAAAATTTTTCTTCCATTTAGAAAATTTTCTGGAAGTCAGGTACCCATTCGGGGAAGAATAAAGATAACACCAGTCTCAAGGGAAGTGGTCTTAGAACCAGTGTTGCCCCCAACATAATAAGTTTCAATGGAGGAAGCTGTTCCCCAGCAAAGAGATGAAACTTGAGCTCAGAAAAGCAGAAGGCTAGTCTCAAGGGAGGCAATCTTCGAAGGAAGAAGCTATGAAAAAAACAAAAAAAAAAGCAAAAAGAATAAAAAGTATATATAAAAAATAATCCACAACAGTTTCGAGGGAAGACAACACAGGTAAGTAAATAATTCAGGAAGAAGGAAATGGTTCACGCATAGGAGACACACTTCCTAAGTGAATTTTTCATTAATAGGAGACGCACTTCCTAGTTTGAAATCATTAGAGTTTTACCCATAGGAGATGCATTTCCTCCTAAATTTAGAGTTTTACCCATAGGAGATGCATTTCCTCCTAAGTTTGTTTTAGTTTCACCCATAGGAGATGCATTTCCTCCTAAGTTTAGTTTTACCCATAGGAGATGCATTTCCTCCTAAGTTTGTTTTAATTTCACCCATAGGAGATGCATTTCCTCCTAAGTTTGTTTTACCAATAGGAGAGGTATTTCCTCCTAAGTTTGTTTTTCCCATAGGAGAGGAATTTCCTCCTAAGTTGTTATCAAAATCTTAGTCTGACGAATTTTTCTCCTAAGATAGAGACCTAGTCTGATGAACTTTCTCCTAGGATCGAAATCTTAGTCTGATGAATCTTTCTCCTAAGATACCAAAAAAAGACCTAGTCTGATGAACCTTCTCCTAGGATCAAAATCTTTGTCTGATGAATTTTCTCCTAAGATAGAGACCTAGTCTGATGAACCTTCTCCTAGGATCAAAATCTTAGTATGATGAATCTTTCTCCTAAGATAATAAAATCAAAATCTTAGTCTGATGAATCTTTCTCCTAAGATAACAAAAAAAAACCTAGTCTGATGAACCTTCTCCTAGGATCAAAATCTTAGTCTGATGAATTTTTCTCCTAAGATAGAGACCTAGTCTGATGAACCTTCTCCTAGGATCAAAATCTTAGTATGATGAATCTTTCTCCTAAGATAATAAATACAAGACCTAGTCTGATGAACCTTCTCCTAGGATCAAAATCTTAGTCTGATGAATATTTCTCCTAAGATAACAAAAAAGACCTAGTCTGATGAACCTTCTCCTAGGATCAAAATCTTAGTCTGATGAATCTTTCTCCTAAGATACCAAAAAAGAGACCTAGTCTGATGAACCTTCTCCTAGGATCAAAATCTTAGTCTGATGAACCTTCTCCTAGGATCAAAATCTTAGTCTGATGAATCTTTCTCCTAAGATAATAAAAACAAGACCTAGTCTGATGAATTTTCTCCTAGGATCAAAATCTTAGTCTGATGAATCTTTCTCCTAAGATACCAAAAAAAAAACGTTTGGAGTCATTTTTAGTTTTTTTAAGATTATCAATGTTTAGTTTTCCTAAAGCCAGGCGCCCACCTGTATAACGAGAGGAATACATTTCAGTCTTTACATTTCATGTCCCATGCGCCCACCTGTATAATGAGAGGAATACATTTCAGTCTTTTCATTTCAAATGTTGTAGTCAGGCGCCCACCTGTATAACGAGAGGAATACATTTCAGTCTTTTCATTACAAGTGTTGAAGTTGGGAGCCCACCCATAGAACAGAGGCATACATTTCAGTCTTTTCATTACAAGTGTTGAAGCCAGGCGTCCACCTGTATAACGAGAGGAATACTTTTCAGTCTTTACATTTCATGCTAGGCGCCCACCTGTATAAAGAGAGGAATACTTTTCAGTCTTTACATTTCATGTCAGGCGCCCACCTGTATAACGAGAGGAATACTTTTCAGTCTTTACATTTCATGCTAGGCGCCCACCTGTATAACGAGAGGAATACTTTTCAGTCTTTACATTTCATGTCAGGCGCCCACCTACATAACGAGAGGAATACATTTCAGTCTTTACATTTCATGTTTCAGGCGCCCACCTGTATAACAAGAGGAATACTTTTTAGTCTTATACTGCAGATTTTGGAAATCAGTAACCCCACCGGAAGGTAGAAGGTTACAACAGGAATCCCCAGCAGGAAACAATAAAAATCCCCAGCACCGGGAAGCAGAAGGCTACAACAAAAATACCCATCATTCAACCAAGTTATAAATAGCAGAAGCTCGCCTCAAGAATGCGAGTTAACAGTCTAAAATGGTCAACAAAAGCTGGTCACAAAAAAAAACAAGAAAAGAGAAAAAAAAGAGAAAAAATGAATCCAAAGTACGGAAGTGGAGAACATATGTGGTATGCTCAAGAACTAGCACCTACAACTAGCAAGTATCAAGGTTCAAATCCAAAGTCTGTATGAAGCACCATTCAAGACTCAAGACCAAGTTTCAGAAGACTTAAAGATAGGAATCCTTGTAACTAGTAGCTGATAGGCTTAGTTAGTCTTTTTCAGTTTTCATTTTTGATGTAATGACAGGACCGCGGACCGGAACCTCAACGGAACGGCACCTCGATCGGCTCTTCACCTCGGTACAATCTACCATCTCTCATTTCCGAACTACACGTGGCCTGATTCCTGTATAACCAAGGATATGTAGGCAGCTCAGATACCGGGGCTCGGTCACATTCCCTTCCTTTCCTTAGTGTAGTCCCTCCAAATAATGATCGGGTCAAAAACATGTCTAGTCGTTCTTTGTCGGGAAAACTCTTCGTGTTTTCAGTCAAAGTGGGGCAGCTGTAGACGCGTGATTTTTGACCCTCCCCGAGAATATCCACATTTTTAGCGTAAATATTTAACTTAGGTCTAATATATCCATTTTAACTATTTTTACTTTATTTCGTCGCAAAAGAAAAATTACAAAAATATATATATAAATTTTAGTTTATCTATTTCTCATAAACTTGAAAAAATACAAAAATTGTACTTTATTTTGGTACTTTATATAAATTCGAAAATTACAAAAAAAAATATAGTTCTATTAATGTCATGTAGTCATTTTAATTTTGAAAAAATACAAAAATATTACTTTATATTTTATCTTTATATAAAAACGAAAATTACAAAAAAATAGTTTTATTAATATTTTGTAGCTATTTTAATCTTGAAAAAATATTTAAAAAGATATAGTTTTGTCTTAAATATTAGTCTTATTTTGGTAGTTATTTTGCTTACATAGGATTAGTTGAGCAACGTCGTGTTCTTATTCTCGGGTCCGGGCAAAAGAATAATATTCGGGTTCAAACTACCCGTTTTTAGGTCTAATTTTGGGACCTAGCCCATAATAATCCGAGTCCACCACACACGGGGGACACGCGTGGGGAACACGGACGGAACCCCACACACGGGGAACCCCACCACGCATGGGGGACACAAATCTTGGACCCCTACACGCGTGGGGTCCATTTTCTTTTGCAAAAACTACAAAAACACACGGACAAGGGTTGGACTTTGGACAGATTTTGAAAGAGGAGGCTCGAGCACTGTTGATCTCCTTCTTCCTGAAACAAGAACAAAAAAAAAAACCCTAGGAGCAGCCCTACCCCAAAACCACCACCAACAATCCACCATCCACCACGAACCAGCAGCAGCGTCGTCAACCAAACAACCAGTCAAACCACCACGCACCAGTCTCGTCGTCATTGCCCACACGACCACTCCTCCTCCTTCTAGCTCCATCAAACCAGTCCGGCGATCCTCCATTAAATCCGACGAACACTGCTGCTTCGCCTTCGTCGTCACTGCCGGTTGTCAAAACCACCAGTTCCGTCGACCCTACGTCCAAACGCCACCCACTCCTTCACGTCCGTCGATCACTGTTCGCCATCATCTTCCTCACCATCGGAACCAGCGAGACCCCTACTCCCTCACGTCCAAACACCACCACCAAACAGACACTTCCACCTCCAGCAACCACTCTCGACCCTACTGTCAACCCACCAGCATCACGACCACCACCAAACAGAAACCAGTCGCAACCCCCCCAACGCCTGAACAACCACCAAACGACCCTTCCAGCATCCCCCCACGCACCAGTCCGGCTCCCACTCGTCGTCACTGCCCGTCGACCCCACGTCCAAACGCCACAAACCACCAGCTCCTGCTCGTCGTCACTGCCCGTCAACCGGTACCCCGTTGAACCCAGCCTTTAAAAGTAACGAGCTTCCAAATAACCACCTGGAAAATCCAGTAGCAGCCATGATTCATTTTCAGTCTGCTCGTGTTCGAGTTTCTGGCGCGAGCTATTCCGTCTGAGCTTTGATGACTGTTTCCATGGGCTCCCGTTTGAGGTTATCCGTTGAGGTCGATGTTGAGGGCCGATCCGTGGATCTATCCGTTTCTGTTTGTTCAGGTTAGTAAACCTCGAGTATTAGATAAGGAAACGTTACGTTGAATGTTCAAAGATGCAATATAAAAATTGGTATGGTAATTTTCTGCCTATGTTTCACTGTATGCATTTTGGTTCATTTTTATGTTATGTTATTCTTGTTTATTTAATGTCATTTGATTAAGTTGTATTACGTGTTCTATGACACAGTTTGACGTTAATTGGTTCGTCCCTTCCTTTACTTAGTGCATTTAGACAAAATTAGTATTAGTACATGCTGTTGCTACTCCCGAAACACTCATTCGCTAAACTCCTTTTATTAAATTTCTAACAAGTTATGAGATTTTAGTTGTAAAGAGGCTGTAAGGTTTAGTATTGTTAAAGGCATAAAAATGACATCCTTTTAAAATAAAAATAAAAAATGAGACGAGCTTTGCCAAATAAAAATGTACAGATTGCGGAGCCCTCACAAAATTATATGTATTAAATACTTAGATTCCGGGACGGGCCGCTTAGCGAAATTCCACGGCCTCACCCAAAAATAATAATACGCTAGTCGCTTTAGGCGCGCCTTTAATAATTTATTCTCCTTAACTCGGGTGCACATTTATGTGACCCAAATTCAAATCTCAACGGAGTCTAAATGTGTCTCTAATCACGGGTACATTGATTGTGACGTGGTTTGAGATGCATTTCCATGACGTTGCAAATCCCCTTTTTAAAAAAAAGATGAGACGAGCCTCGACAAACAAAAATGCACAAGCTGCGGGGCCCTCGTTAAATGTATATATTAAAGTACTTAGTTTCCAGGACGGGCCGTTTTGCAAAATTCGCGATCTTCCCAGAATAATAACACGATAGTCGCTTTAGGCGCGTGCTTTATAATTTACTCTCTTAAAGCTTGGGTGTGCATTTCATGTGACCCAAATCCAAATCCCAAAACATCAAATTAAATGTGTTCCGGATTGTGGGTGCATTTCATGTGGCGCAGTCCAAAGACGTGTTTTAAGCGATGTTCGCATTCTTTTAAAAATAATAATAATAAAGCGGTAAAAAGTTAAAATTGGCACATCAGTTCACAGTTGTATTAAAATCAGCTAAATAAGCCGAATATGACAGTTGAGCGACCGTGCTAGAACCACGAAACTCGGGAATGCCTAACACCTTCTCCCGGGTTAACAGAATTCCTTATCCGGATTTCTAGTGCGCAGACTGTAATATGAAGTCATTCTTTTCCTCGATTCGGGATTAAAATTGGTGACTTGGGACACCCTAAATCTCCCAAGTGGCGACTCTGAAATAGATAAATAAATCCCGTTTCGATTGTCCTTTAATTGGAAAAACTTCCTACGCCCCCGCGAGGGCGGAAAAAGGAGGTGTGACAGCTTTGGCGACTCTGCTGGGGACTTGGCCCAGAACCACTGGTTCAGGGTTAGAAATTCGAGCTTAGATAAATTGTTATATTTGGCTTTATCTGATTTTTACATATTTTGAGCCTAATGTGCTAAATGCTGCTTTACCGCTTTGATATTATCTGAACTGTATATAAATTGTGCCGAAACCTTTCTCTTCTTACCTCCGGGGATGTGCTTACTGGTTGAGACTCCCTATTCTGTTAGTGTCATACCTAAATAAAAGAGGCTCGAAAAGTTTCTAAGTCGGCTGGCCTTTTGGTTCCCGGAAAGGAGCTCCTTCCTCAACTCGAGTTGTCCGCTCGGGTACACTGTCTAGAACACATACCCAGGTTTGAACCTAGAATAACTCAGCTTCATGCCGGATCCCTAGTAGGAGCGTTTATTTGCATCATGTGTATTTGACTTAGGGGACTCAACACAGGGGTTGAGTCCGTCTAGGACAAGCAACCTGAAAATAATAGACCATCTTAAGGCATCCTCTGTGCTACATGTTGTATTTATCCAAGGGTAAAAGGGACATTAGGCGGACCAATGATAGTTGAGGACAAATGACACTCCTTATCATGCTAATCGCGTTAAATAAGAAAGTTGCACGATTTTTAGATAAGCATGCTATTATGTTAATTAAGCACATGGGAAACATTTGTGGAATTCAAGAGGCCTTGGTATTCCATATGTCCCTCATGCTTCATATTTTGGGAAAAGCACATGGGGAACATTTGTGGAATCCAAGAAGTCTTGGAATTCCCTATGTCCTCCATGCTTCATTTGTGGGAAAAGCACATGGGGAACATTTGTGGAATCAAAGAAGTCTTGGAATTCCCTATGTCCCTCATGCTTCATTTTGGGAAAAGCGCATGGGGAACATTCGCGGAGTCCAAGATGTTTTGGAAATCCTTATGTCTCCCACGCCACATTTTTGAAAAATAATAATAAATATAAAAAATAAAAAATATATAAAAAAGCATGGAAAATTCAAAAAAAAAATTGTATGTTGTCATCATTTTCCACAAATTAGAAAATCGTGAAAAAGAGGAGAAAATAACAGTGTAGAGATACAACTACTTATTTTTAGAAAAAAAAACAATGTCCAAGTAGTGTCGAAATTCTGCCAAAATTTTGAAAAAAAAAAGAGAAAAGAAATGAAGGAATGTTTTGTGTGTTTCGTTAATTTGTTCGTTTGTTATGAATGAAAAATAATAGTCTATTTGATTGTTATAAAAAAAATAGAAAATGGAAAAGGGTCTTCTCAAAAATAGTTTATTTACCCGAACTATGCGGGTTTGATTCTCACCGGATGTGAGATACGTAGGCAACCCTCATCGGGTCCAACCCCACCTTTTGCTAAAATAGCCAAAAACAAATAATAAATAATAATAAAAAAATATGTCAAATTTTAATTTTTGTCATAAAGAAGTCGGGTGATGCTGTTTTATCAAGACATAGCCGAATGTTCCCGAAAGGGACGCCGGAAGGCTGACTTTGCATAAATAGCCACCTTCGGGTCATTTTTTAAGATTTGGTCCAGTTGACCCTCACAGCCTTAAAAATCTTCGTCCCTAAGGCGCTGAAGGGCCGTGTTTGCAACACCAGGTTTTTATTATTGTTTGAAAAAAAAACAAAGAGTCAGCGGTCAGGTGAATACCGTTTGGATTTTTATCAAAAATAAGCCGAGCCAGCTTCGGCCGCGTCTTAAACCGTTCTTGCCGAAATAGCCTTAGAGTATCTTTCAGTTGTCGAAAGGTTATTTTCGTAAAAGAACGACAGGTTTGTAAAGTGTCATAAAATAAGCCTCCTCGGCCTCAAAACTCATGTGAAAGTTGGAAGGGGCCATGTTTGCAAAAACAATCATTTGGTTAAAATTAGCAAACGGAGGAAGTAAGTTGGCCATTTGTTTTTGAAGTTTGCAAATCTTTTGATTAGAATACGTGGGTTGTTTGATTTTCGAGTTTGTAGGTCATCTTCAAACCTTTGAAACTCAGTTTGTTCTAATATGGAAATTGAAAAAAATGTTTATTATTGTTTATCTTTTATTGGTCACGAACTACGCTCGGTCTGATTCATGCGAGGTCATGATACGTAGGCAATCTCCATAAGATTCGGCCACGGAAAAAAAAAAGCAAAATGAAAAAAGCAAAAAAAAAATGAAAAAAAATGAAAAGAAAAAATGGAAAAAAAAAAGAAAAAAAAACATCGAAAAAAGAGAAAAAGAAAAAAAGATGTTGTTAATAATGAGGACCGACTGAGTCCATTCTAACCTGTTTGCTTTGCAAAGAAAGTTAAGGTGGTTGGTTTGTGGTAAGCCAGACAATGACACCCAGAATCCTTTACTTGCACCTCATGATACACACTCTGCTGGGATCAGGCCTGATAACAGAAGCACTCGAATTCTATTGGGAACTTGCTTACGGAGGTTGATGATATTGAAGCTGGTAATGGTCTTGGCAGTATTGATGCGAAGTTCAGTGGCTAAGATGCCAGTTTTGATAAAGTGGAAGGACGCTCCGTTCCTTGGTTAGCAAGAGAGAAGCTTGTGGTGGCTTATTTTGTTGTCATTTTTGTTGTTCGAATTATTAGGGTTGTAATTCGGATACTGTCTTGTGTCAAACTTTCTTATCTTTCCATTGTCATAGCGGTTTGTTTAAGTTTTGTCTAGTTCGTTTTAGGATTTCATTCTGGTTTGTTTTGTTTGTTTTGTTATTCAAACCATTTCACCGGTAGTCTAATGCAAAATCCGGTCTTTTATTATTTCCAGTCATCTTTTGTTTAGTCCTTTTGTCATTTTGTTCAGCGCCGATTCTAGTGACATGACATGTGCACACAATTTGGGCCTAATCTTAAAAATCAATCATAAAACCCTAGGAAGGTGATCATCAAAGCATTTAAAGGAAATAAGGACGGTTTGAGAATATTCGGAGCTCGAGTCATGTGAAACTAGGGCAAGTTAAACACAAATAAAACCGTTAAAAGGAAGATTCGCCAAATCGATATAAGGGTCTTCATGATAATAAGAAATGAGAGTGTCGCCCAACGGTGCTTTAGAAATGACAAAGGAAAAATAAAATGTTTAACATAATTGTCAAGTCCAGCACCATCAGAAGAGACTGCAAATCTTTATTTAATTGTGTTGTTTGCACTTGGCATGTTTTGAAGACTGGAATGACGAAGGCATTTTGTTCTGCTACCTAAACACTTTATCCTTCGTTACCCTTTTTGAGCCTTATTTATTTTTCTTTCATACCCCTCATTCGGAATCAGTAGCAACGACTAGAAAACACAAGCGTGACAGGTAAACAAAAGAAAAGAAAAAAAACAACAAAACGAAAAAGAGAAAAGAAAAAAGAAGAGAAAAATGATAACAAAAAAAACAAAAGAAAGTCAAATGAAGAAGAGGAATTGGGAACTACGTTTGACCTGATTCCTCAAAGAGGATACGTAGGCGCTTCACGGCTCGGTCATAGTTTTGAAAAATGAAAAACAAATCAATTAAGATATCCCCAAGCAAGAAACTGGGGCAAAGGTTGCGTTTGTTGTAAATAAATCTAATTCCGAAGGTTGTACTTAATAACCCAAAATCGATGCATTTTTGAGCCTTTAATACCCTTTGTTTCTAGCCCTATCCAAAACCCACATTACGGTCCAAAGAAAGACCTTCTGATCAGTCTTCAAAAGATGCCAAGTTAGACAAATGAAGAGTCTTACCGGCGGACCTAACATTCTGTTCCACAACAGAAAGGACTCTAATCTCCAACAGAAAGAGTCATACCGGCAACACTCCGAATTCTCAGCTGGAAAGTGATACAAATGAGAGAGTCGTATCGGTGAAAACCTTCACAGGCACCATAAGGCGATGAAAGATGAGAGAAAAACCAAAAATGAGAGAGACTTGATAGTGAAAACCCTTCGGGCACTACAAGTCGAATAAGATTGGGAATCAAATGGGGAATTGCCAATTGAAGATCTTGAAAGATGATTGGCGGTAGAGGATAGGCCACATGCGCATGTCATGACCATTAGAGTCGGTATCTGCATTTGATAGGTTTTTATTTGTAGTTTCTTTTGTTAAAGAGTCATTTTTTCCTTTGTCTTTTTATTCTGTTCCCTTTTATCTTTTTCCTTTCATAGAAAATCCCCAATAGAGTCTGTTTGGTCAAAACAAGTGTGAATTGACTTCAAAATATGCCATCAGCTTTCCAATTATGCAAGATGAGATCTGACTAGTACATCCAAGTGGTATAGTCAGCAAGGAACAAGCGCGAGGCCAGTGTCAAACAAGATATCCCCAGCAAAAGGGAATTGATAAAAGGATTGACAAGTGTCAAGAAGGATACCCTTGCCGAAATCAAAGGTTATAAACCTCAAGGCCAAAGGCCCGTGAACAAAGCAAGGAAAGCAGTGAGCAGGATTTGGGAAATTCATACTAGACTAAAAGGTCGAGGAAATGCCAGTTTTCGAGATATGCTACAAAAGAAGAGGGATATCCCCAGCGGGAAGGGATTATCCCCAGCACATAATATCATCCCCAACAAGTTGTGGAACGCAGAGCAAGAAAGGAGAAAGGGAAAAGCCATCCCAGTAGGAGTATCACAACCAACCACCGCGTTTTAAACTAACAGATTTTGTTTGATTTGAAACAGGTAAAGGAAATGGCATTGATGCCAGAAATGCATGCCACAAGGGATATTATCAAACTGGGGCAGAAAATTTTTCTTCCATTTAGAAAATTTTCTGGAAGTCAGGTACCCATTCGGGGAAGAATAAAGATAATACCAGTCTCAAGGGAAGTGGTCTTAAAACCAGTGTTGCCCCCCACATAATAAGTTTCAATGGAGGAAGTTGTTCCCCAGCAAAGGGATGAAACTTGAGCTCAGAAAAGCAGAAGGCCAGTCTCAAGGGAGGCAATCTTCGAAGGAAGAAGCTATGAAAAAAACAAAAAAAAAGAAAGCAAAAAGAATAAAAAGTATATATAAAAAATAATCCCCAACAGTTTCGAGGGAAGACAACACAGGTAAGTAAATAATTCAGGAAGAAGGAAATGGTTCACGCATAGGAGACGCACTTCCTAAGTGAATATTTCATTAATAGGAGACGCACTTCCTAGTTTGAAATCATTAGAGTTTTACCCATAGGAGATGCATTTCCTCCTAAATTTAGAGTTTTACCCATAGGAGATGCATTTCCTCCTAAGTTTAGTTTTTACCCACAGGAGATGCATTTCCTCCTAAGTTTGTTTTAGTTTCACCCATAGGAGATGCATTTCCTCCTAAGTTTAGTTTTACCCATAGGAGATGCATTTCCTCCTAAGTTTGTTTTAGTTTCACCCATAGGAGATGCATTTCCTCCTAAGTTTGTTTTACCAATAGGAGAGGTATTTCCTCCTAAGTTTGTTTTTCCCATAGGAGAGGCATTTCCTCCTAAGTTGTTATCAAAATCTTAGTCTGACGAATTTTTCTCCTAAGATAGAGACCTAGTCTGATGAACCTTCTCCTAGGATCGAAATCTTAGTCTGATGAATCTTTCTCCTAAGATACCAAAAAAAAGACCTAGTCTGATGAACCTTCTCCTAGGATCAAAATCTTAGTCTGACGAATTTTTCTCCTAAGATAGAGACCTAGTCTGATGAACCTTCTCCTAGGATCAAAATCTTAGTATGATGAATCTTTCTCCTAAGATAATAAAATCAAAATCTTAGTCTGATGAATCTTTCTCCTAAGATAACAAAAAAAAACCTAGTCTGATGAACCTTCTCCTAGGATCAAAATCTTAGTCTGATGAATTTTTCTCCTAAGATAGAGACCTAGTCTGATGAACCTTCTCCTAGGATCAAAATCTTAGTATGATGAATCTTTCTCCTAAGATAATAAATACAAGACCTAGTCTGATGAACCTTCTCCTAGGATCAAAATCTTAGTCTGATGAATATTTCTCCTAAGATAACAAAAAAGACCTAGTCTGATGAACCTTCTCCTAGGATCAAAATCTTAGTCTGATGAATCTTTCTCCTAAGATACCAAAAAAGAGACCTAGTCTGATGAACCTTCTCCTAGGATCAAAATCTTAGTCTGATGAACCTTCTCCTAGGATCAAAATCTTAGTCTGATGAATCTTTCTCCTAAGATAATAAAAACAAGACCTAGTCTGATGAATTTTCTCCTAGGATCAAAATCTTAGTCTGATGAATCTTTCTCCTAAGATACCAAAAAAAAAACGTTTGGAGTCATTTTTAGTTTTTTTAAGATTATCAATGTTTAGTTTTCCTAAAGCCAGGCGCCCACCTGTATAACGAGAGGAATACATTTCAGTCTTTACATTTCATGTCCCATGCGCCCACCTGTATAATGAGAGGAATACATTTCAGTCTTTTCATTTCAAATGTTGTAGTCAGGCGCCCACCTGTATAACGAGAGGAATACATTTCAGTCTTTTCATTACAAGTGTTGAAGTTGGGAGCCCACCCATAGAACAGAGGCATACATTTCAGTCTTTTCATTACAAGTGTTGAAGCCAGGCGTCCACCTGTATAACGAGAGGAATACTTTTCAGTCTTTACATTTCATGCTAGGCGCCCACCTGTATAAAGAGAGGAATACTTTTCAGTCTTTACATTTCATGTCAGGCGCCCACCTGTATAACGAGAGGAATACTTTTCAGTCTTTACATTTCATGCTAGGCGCCCACCTGTATAACGAGAGGAATACTTTTCAGTCTTTACATTTCATGTCAGGCGCCCACCTACATAACGAGAGGAATACATTTCAGTCTTTACATTTCATGTTTCAGGCGCCCACCTGTATAACAAGAGGAATACTTTTTAGTCTTATACTGCAGATTTTGGAAATCAGTAACCCCACCGGAAGGTAGAAGGTTACAACAGGAATCCCCAGCAGGAAACAATAAAAATCCCCAGCACCGGGAAGCAGAAGGCTACAACAAAAATCCCCATCATTCAACCAAGTTATAAATAGCAGAAGCTCGCCTCAAGAATGCGAGTTAACAGTCTAAAATGGTCAACAAAAGCTGGTCACAAAAAAAAACAAGAAAAGAGAAAAAAAAGAGAAAAAATGAATCCAAAGTACGGAAGTGGAGAACATATGTGGTATGCTCAAGAACTAGCACCTACAACTAGCAAGTATCAAGGTTCAAATCCAAAGTCTGTATGAAGCACCATTCAAGACTCAAGACCAAGTTTCAGAAGACTTAAAGATAGGAATCCTTGTAACTAGTAGCTGATAGGCTTAGTTAGTCTTTTTCAGTTTTCATTTTTGATGTAATGACAGGACCGCGGACCGGAACCTCAACGGAACGGCACCTCGATCGGCTCTTCACCTCGGTACAATCTACCATCTCTCATTTCCGAACTACACGTGGCCTGATTCCTGTATAACCAAGGATATGTAGGCAGCTCAGATACCGGGGCTCGGTCACATTCCCTTCCTTTCCTTAGTGTAGTCCCTCCAAATAATGATCGGGTCAAAAACATGTCTAGTCGTTCTTTGTCGGGAAAACTCTTCGTGTTTTCAGTCAAAGTGGGGCAGCTGTAGACGCGTGATTTTTGACCCTCCCCGAGAATATCCACATTTTTAGCGTAAATATTTAACTTAGGTCTAATATATCCATTTTAACTATTTTTACTTTATTTCGTCGCAAAAGAAAAATTACAAAAATATATATATAAATTTTAGTTTATCTATTTCTCATAAACTTGAAAAAATACAAAAATTGTACTTTATTTTGGTACTTTATATAAATTCGAAAATTACAAAAAAAAATATAGTTCTATTAATGTCATGTAGTCATTTTAATTTTGAAAAAATACAAAAATATTACTTTATATTTTATCTTTATATAAAAACGAAAATTACAAAAAAATAGTTTTATTAATATTTTGTAGCTATTTTAATCTTGAAAAAATATTTAAAAAGATATAGTTTTGTCTTAAATATTAGTCTTATTTTGGTAGTTATTTTGCTTACATAGGATTAGTTGAGCAACGTCGTGTTCTTATTCTCGGGTCCGGGCAAAAGAATAATATTCGGGTTCAAACTACCCGTTTTTAGGTCTAATTTTGGGACCTAGCCCATAATAATCCGAGTCCACCACACACGGGGGACACGCGTGGGGAACACGGACGGAACCCCACACACGGGGAACCCCACCACGCATGGGGGACACAAATCTTGGACCCCTACACGCGTGGGGTCCATTTTCTTTTGCAAAAACTACAAAAACACACGGACAAGGGTTGGACTTTGGACAGATTTTGAAAGAGGAGGCTCGAGCACTGTTGATCTCCTTCTTCCTGAAACAAGAACAAAAAAAAAAACCCTAGGAGCAGCCCTACCCCAAAACCACCACCAACAACCCACCATCCACCACGAACCAGCAGCAGCGTCGTCAACCAAACAACCAGTCAAACCACCACGCACCAGTCTCGTCGTCATTGCCCACACGACCACTCCTCCTCCTTCTAGCTCCATCAAACCAGTCCGGCGATCCTCCATTAAATCCGACGAACACTGCTGCTTCGCCTTCGTCGTCACTGCCGGTTGTCAAAACCACCAGTTCCGTCGACCCTACGTCCAAACGCCACCCACTCCTTCACGTCCGTCGATCACTGTTCGCCATCATCTTCCTCACCATCGGAACCAGCGAGACCCCTACTCCCTCACGTCCAAACACCACCACCAAACAGACACTTCCACCTCCAGCAACCACTCTCGACCCTACTGTCAACCCACCAGCATCACGACCACCACCAAACAGAAACCAGTCGCAACCCCCCCAACGCCTGAACAACCACCAAACGACCCTTCCAGCATCCCCCCACGCACCAGTCCGGCTCCCACTCGTCGTCACTGCCCGTCGACCCCACGTCCAAACGCCACAAACCACCAGCTCCTGCTCGTCGTCACTGCCCGTCAACCGGTACCCCGTTGAACCCAGCCTTTAAAAGTAACGAGCTTCCAAATAACCACCTGGAAAATCCAGTAGCAGCCATGATTCATTTTCAGTCTGCTCGTGTTCGAGTTTCTGGCGCGAGCTATTCCGTCTGAGCTTTGATGACTGTTTCCATGGGCTCCCGTTTGAGGTTATCCGTTGAGGTCGATGTTGAGGGCCGATCCGTGGATCTATCCGTTTCTGTTTGTTCAGGTTAGTAAACCTCGAGTATTAGATAAGGAAACGTTACGTTGAATGTTCAAAGATGCAATATAAAAATTGGTATGGTAATTTTCTGCCTATGTTTCACTGTATGCATTTTGGTTCATTTTTATGTTATGTTATTCTTGTTTATTTAATGTCATTTGATTAAGTTGTATTACGTGTTCTATGACACAGTTTGACGTTAATTGGTTCGTCCCTTCCTTTACTTAGTGCATTTAGACAAAATTAGTATTAGTACATGCTGTTGCTACTCCCGAAACACTCATTCGCTAAACTCCTTTTATTAAATTTCTAACAAGTTATGAGATTTTAGTTGTAAAGAGGCTGTAAGGTTTAGTATTGTTAAAGGCATAAAAATGACATCCTTTTAAAATAAAAATAAAAAATGAGATGAGCTTTGCCAAATAAAAATGTACAGATTGCGGAGCCCTCACAAAATTATATGTATTAAATACTTAGATTCCGGGACGGGCCGCTTAGCGAAATTCCACGGCCTCACCCAAAAATAATAATACGCTAGTCGCTTTAGGCGCGCCTTTAATAATTTATTCTCTTTAACTCGGGTGCACATTTATGTGACCCAAATTCAAATCTCAACGGAGTCTAAATGTGTCTCTAATCACGGGTACATTGATTGTGACGTGGTTTGAGATGCATTTCCATGACGTTGCAAATCCCCTTTTTAAAAAAAAGATGAGACGAGCCTCGACAAACAAAAATGCACAAGCTGCGGGGCCCTCGTTAAATGTATATATTAAAGTACTTAGTTTCCAGGACGGGCCGTTTTGCAAAATTCGCGATCTTCCCAGAATAATAACACGATAGTCGCTTTAGGCGCGTGCTTTATAATTTACTCTCTTAAAGCTTGGGTGTGCATTTCATGTGACCCAAATCCAAATCCCAAAACATCAAATTAAATGTGTTCCGGATTGTGGGTGCATTTCATGTGGCGCAGTCCAAAGACGTGTTTTAAGCGATGTTCACATTCTTTTAAAAATAATAATAATAAAGCGGTAAAAAGTTAAAATTGGCACATCAGTTCACAGTTGTATTAAAATCAGCTAAATAAGCCGAATATGACAGTTGAGCGACCGTGCTAGAACCACGAAACTCGGGAATGCCTAACACCTTCTCCCGGGTTAACAGAATTCCTTATCCGGATTTCTAGTGCGCAGACTGTAATATGAAGTCATTCTTTTCCTCGATTCGGGATTAAAATTGGTGACTTGGGACACCCTAAATCTCCCAAGTGGCGACTCTGAAATAAATAAATAAATCCCGTTTCGATTGTCCTTTAATTGGAAAAACTTCCTACGCCCCCGCGAGGGCGGAAAAAGGAGGTGTGACAGCTTTGGCGACTCTGCTGGGGACTTGGCCCAGAACCACTGGTTCAGGGTTAGAAATTCGAGCTTAGATAAATTGTTATATTTGGCTTTATCTGATTTTTACATATTTTGAGCCTAATGTGCTAAATGCTGCTTTACCGCTTTGATATTATCTGAACTGTATATAAATTGTGCCGAAACCTTTCTCTTCTTACCTCCGGGGATGTGCTTACTGGTTGAGACTCCCTATTTTGTTAGTGTCATACCTAAATAAAAGAGGCTCGAAAAGTTTCTAAGTCGGCTGGCCTTTTGGTTCCCGGAAAGGAGCTCCTTCCTCAACTCGAGTTGTCCGCTCGGGTACACTGTCTAGAACACATACCCAGGTTTGAACCTAGAATAACTCAGCTTCATGCCGGATCCCTAGTAGGAGCGTTTATTTGCATCATGTGTATTTGACTTAGGGGACTCAACACAGGGGTTGAGTCCGTCTAGGACAAGCAACCTGAAAATAATAGACCATCTTAAGGCATCCTCTGTGCTACATGTTGTATTTATCCAAGGGTAAAAGGGACATTAGGCGGACCAATGATAGTTGAGGACAAATGACACTCCTTATCATGCTAATCGCGTTAAATAAGAAAGTTGCACGATTTTTAGATAAGCATGCTATTATGTTAATTAAGCACATGGGGAACATTTGTGGAATTCAAGAGGCCTTGGTATTCCATATGTCCCTCATGCTTCATATTTTGGGAAAAGCACATGGGGAACATTTGTGGAATCCAAGAAGTCTTGGAATTCCCTATGTCCTCCATGCTTCATTTGTGGGAAAAGCACATGGGGAACATTTGTGGAATCAAAGAAGTCTTGGAATTCCCTATGTCCCTCATGCTTCATTTTGGGAAAAGCGCATGGGGAACATTCGCGGAGTCCAAGATGTTTTGGAAATCCTTATGTCTCCCACGCCACATTTTTGAAAAATAATAATAAATATAAAAAATAAAAAATATATAAAAAAGCATGGAAAATTCAAAAAAAAAATTGTATGTTGTCATCATTTTCCACAAATTAGAAAATCGTGAAAAAGAGGAGAAAATAACAGTGTAGAGATACAACTACTTATTTTTAGAAAAAAAAACAATGTCCAAGTAGTGTCGAAACTCTGCCAAAATTTTGAAAAAAAAAGAGAAAAGAAATGAAGGAATGTTTTGTGTGTTTCGTTAATTTGTTCGTTTGTTATGAATGAAAAATAATAGTCTATTTGATTGTTATAAAAAAAATAGAAAATGGAAAAGGGTCTTCTCAAAAATAGTTTATTTACCCGAACTATGCGGGTTTGATTCTCACCGGATGTGAGATACGTAGGCAACCCTCATCGGGTCCAACCCCACCTTTTGCTAAAATAGCCAAAAACAAATAATAAATAATAATAAAAAAATATGTCAAATTTTAATTTTTGTCATAAAGAAGTCGGGTGATGATGTTTTATCAAGACATAGCCGAATGTTCCCGAAAGGGACGCCGGAAGGCTGACTTTGCATAAATAGCCACCTTCGGGTCATTTTTTAAGATTTGGTTCAGTTGACCCTCACAGCCTTAAAAATCTTCGTCCCTAAGGCGCTGAAGGGCCGTGTTTGCAACACCAGGTTTTTATTATTGTTTGAAAAAAAAACAAAGAGTCAGCGGTCAGGTGAATACCGTTTGGATTTTTATCAAAAATAAGCCGAGCCAGCTTCGGCCGCGTCTTAAACCGTTCTTGCCGAAATAGCCTTAGAGTATCTTTCAGTTGTCGAAAGGTTATTTTCGTAAAAGAACGACAGGTTTGTAAAGTGTCATAAAATAAGCCTCCTCGGCCTCAAAACTCATGTGAAAGTTGGAAGGGGCCATGTTTGCAAAAACAATCATTTGGTTAAAATTAGCAAACGGAGGAAGTAAGTTGGCCATTTGTTTTTGAAGTTTGCAAATCTTTTGATTAGAATACGTGGGTTGTTTGATTTTCGAGTTTGTAGGTCATCTTCAAACCTTTGAAACTCAGTTTGTTCTAATATGGAAATTGAAAAAAATGTTTATTATTGTTTATCTTTTATTGGTCACGAACTACGCTCGGTCTGATTCATGCGAGGTCATGATACGTAGGCAATCTCCATAAGATTCGGCCACGGAAAAAAAAAAGCAAAATGAAAAAAGCAAAAAAAAATGAAAAAAAAATGAAAAGAAAAAATGGAAAAAAAAAAGAAAAAAAAACATCGAAAAAAGAGAAAAAGAAAAAAAGATGTTGTTAATAATGAGGACCGACTGAGTCCATTCTAACCTGTTTGCTTTGCAAAGAAAGTTAAGGTGGTTGGTTTGTGGTAAGCCAGACAATGACACCCAGAATCCTTTACTTGCACCTCATGATACACACTCTGCTGGGATCAGGCCTGATAACAGAAGCACTCGAATTCTATTGGGAACTTGCTTACGGAGGTTGATGATATTGAAGCTGGTAATGGTCTTGGCAGTATTGATGCGAAGTTCAGTGGCTAAGATGCCAGTTTTGATAAAGTGGAAGGACGCTCCGTTCCTTGGTTAGCAAGAGAGAAGCTTGTGGTGGCTTATTTTGTTGTCATTTTTGTTGTTCGAATTATTAGGGTTGTAATTCGGATACTGTCTTGTGTCAAACTTTCTTATCTTTCCATTGTCATAGCGGTTTGTTTAAGTTTTGTCTAGTTCGTTTTAGGATTTCATTCTGGTTTGTTTTGTTTGTTTTGTTATTCAAACCATTTCACCGGTAGTCTAATGCAAAATCCGGTCTTTTATTATTTCCAGTCATCTTTTGTTTAGTCCTTTTGTCATTTTGTTCAGCGCCGATTCTAGTGACATGACATGTGCACACAATTTGGGCCTAATCTTAAAAATCAATCATAAAACCCTAGGAAGGTGATCATCAAAGCATTTAAAGGAAATAAGGACGGTTTGAGAATATTCGGAGCTCGAGTCATGTGAAACTAGGGCAAGTTAAACACAAATAAAACCGTTAAAAGGAAGATTCGCCAAATCGATATAAGGGTCTTCATGATAATAAGAAATGAGAGTGTCGCCCAACGGTGCTTTAGAAATGACAAAGGAAAAATAAAATGTTTAACATAATTGTCAAGTCCAGCACCATCAGAAGAGACTGCAAATCTTTATTTAATTGTGTTGTTTGCACTTGGCATGTTTTGAAGACTGGAATGACGAAGGCATTTTGTTCTGCTACCTAAACACTTTATCCTTCGTTACCCTTTTTGAGCCTTATTTATTTTTCTTTCATACCCCTCATTCGGAATCAGTAGCAACGACTAGAAAACACAAGCGTGACAGGTAAACAAAAGAAAAGAAAAAAAACAACAAAACGAAAAAGAGAAAAGAAAAAAGAAGAGAAAAATGATAACAAAAAAAACAAAAGAAAGTCAAATGAAGAAGAGGAATTGGGAACTACGTTTGACCTGATTCCTCAAAGAGGATACGTAGGCGCTTCACGGCTCGGTCATAGTTTTGAAAAATGAAAAACAAATCAATTAAGATATCCCCAAGCAAGAAACTGGGGCAAAGGTTGCGTTTGTTGTAAATAAATCTAATTCCGAAGGTTGTACTTAATAACCCAAAATCGATGCATTTTTGAGCCTTTAATACCCTTTGTTTCTAGCCCTATCCAAAACCCACATTACGGTCCAAAGAAAGACCTTCTGGTCAGTCTTCAAAAGATGCCAAGTTAGACAAATGAAGAGTCTTACCGGCGGACCTAACATTCTGTTCCACAACAGAAAGGACTCTAATCTCCAACAGAAAGAGTCATACCGGCAACACTCCGAATTCTCAGCTGGAAAGTGATACAAATGAGAGAGTCGTATCGGTGAAAACCTTCACAGGCACCATAAGGCGATGAAAGATGAGAGAAAAACCAAAAATGAGAGAGACTTGATAGTGAAAACCCTTCGGGCACTACAAGTCGAATAAGATTGGGAATCAAATGGGGAATTGCCAATTGAAGATCTTGAAAGATGATTGGCGGTAGAGGATAGGCCACATGCGCATGTCATGACTATTAGAGTCGGTATCTGCATTTGATAGGTTTTTATTTGTAGTTTCTTTTGTTAAAGAGTCATTTTTTCCTTTGTCTTTTTATTCTGTTCCCTTTTATCTTTTTCCTTTCATAGAAAATCCCCAATAGAGTCTGTTTGGTCAAAACAAGTGTGAATTGACTTCAAAATATGCCATCAGCTTTCCAATTATGCAAGATGAGATCTGACTAGTACATCCAAGTGGTATAGTCAGCAAGGAACAAGCGCGAGGCCAGTGTCAAACAAGATATCCCCAGCAAAAGGGAATTGATAAAAGGATTGACAAGTGTCAAGAAGGATACCCTTGCCGAAATCAAAGGTTATAAACCTCAAGGCCAAAGGCCCGTGAACAAAGCAAGGAAAGCAGTGAGCAGGATTTGGGAAATTCATACTAGACTAAAAGGTCGAGGAAATGCCAGTTTTCGAGATATGCTACAAAAGAAGAGGGATATCCCCAGCGGGAAGGGATTATCCCCAGCACATAATATCATCCCCAACAAGTTGTGGAACGCAGAGCAAGGAAGGAGAAAGGGAAAAGCCATCCCAGTAGGAGTATCACAACCAACCACCGCGTTTTAAACTAACAGATTTTGTTTGATTTGAAACAGGTAAAGGAAATGGCATTGATGCCAGAAATGCATGCCACAAGGGATATTATCAAACTGGGGCAGAAAATTTTTCTTCCATTTAGAAAATTTTCTGGAAGTCAGGTACCCATTCGGGGAAGAATAAAGATAATACCAGTCTCAAGGGAAGTGGTCTTAAAACCAGTGTTGCCCCCCACATAATAAGTTTCAATGGAGGAAGCTGTTCCCCAGCAAAGGGATGAAACTTGAGCTCAGAAAAGCAGAAGGCCAGTCTCAAGGGAGGCAATCTTCGAAGGAAGAAGCTATGAAAAAAACAAAAAAAAAGAAAGCAAAAAGAATAAAAAGTATATATAAAAAATAATCCCCAACAGTTTCGAGGGAAGACAACACAGGTAAGTAAATAATTCAGGAAGAAGGAAATGGTTCACGCATAGGAGACGCACTTCCTAAGTGAATATTTCATTAATAGGAGACGCACTTCCTAGTTTGAAATCATTAGAGTTTTACCCATAGGAGATGCATTTCCTCCTAAATTTAGAGTTTTACCCATAGGAGATGCATTTCCTCCTAAGTTTAGTTTTTACCCACAGGAGATGCATTTCCTCCTAAGTTTGTTTTAGTTTCACCCATAGGAGATGCATTTCCTCCTAAGTTTAGTTTTACCCATAGGAGATGCATTTCCTCCTAAGTTTGTTTTAGTTTCACCCATAGGAGATGCATTTCCTCCTAAGTTTGTTTTACCAATAGGAGAGGTATTTCCTCCTAAGTTTGTTTTTCCCATAGGAGAGGCATTTCCTCCTAAGTTGTTATCAAAATCTTAGTCTGACGAATTTTTCTCCTAAGATAGAGACCTAGTCTGATGAACCTTCTCCTAGGATCGAAATCTTAGTCTGATGAATCTTTCTCCTAAGATACCAAAAAAAAGACCTAGTCTGATGAACCTTCTCCTAGGATCAAAATCTTTGTCTGATGAATTTTCTCCTAAGATAGAGACCTAGTCTGATGAACCTTCTCCTAGGATCAAAATCTTAGTATGATGAATCTTTCTCCTAAGATAATAAAATCAAAATCTTAGTCTGATGAATCTTTCTCCTAAGATAACAAAAAAAACCTAGTCTGATGAACCTTCTCCTAGGATCAAAATCTTAGTCTGATGAATCTTTCTCCTAAGATAATAAAAGCAAAATCTTAGTCTGATGAATCTTTCTCCTAAGATAACAAAAAAAAACCTAGTCTGATGAACCTTCTCCTAGGATCAAAATCTTAGTCTGATGAATTTTTCTCCTAAGATAGAGACCTAGTCTGATGAACCTTCTCCTAGGATCAAAATCTTAGAATGATGAATCTTTCTCCTAAGATAATAAAAACAAGACCTAGTCTGATGAACCTTCTCCTAGGATTAAAATCTTAGTCTGATGAATATTTCTCCTAAGATAACAAAAAAGACCTAGTCTGATGAACCTTCTCCTAGGATCAAAATCTTAGTCTGATGAATCTTTCTCCTAAGATACCAAAAAAGAGACCTAGTCTGATGAACCTTCTCCTAGGATCAAAATCTTAGTCTGATGAACCTTCTCCTAGGATCAAAATCTTAGTCTGATGAATCTTTCTCCTAAGATAATAAAAACAAGACCTAGTCTGATGAATTTTCTCCTAGGATCAAAATCTTAGTCTGATGAATCTTTCTCCTAAGATACAAAAAAAAACGTTTGGAGTCATTTTTAGTTTTTTTAAGATTATCAATGTTTAGTTTTCCTAAAGCCAGGCGCCCACCAGTATAACGAGAGGAATACATTTCAGTCTTACATTTCATGTCCCATGCGCCCACCTGTATAATGAGAGGAATACATTTCAGTCTTTTCATTTCAATTCCTAAAGCCAGGCGCCCACCTGTATAACGAGAGGAATACATTTCAGTCTTTTCATTACAAGTGTTGAAGTTGGGAGCCCACCCATAGAACAGAGGCATACATTTCAGTCTTTTCATTACAAGTGTTGAAGCCAGGCGTCCACCTGTATAACGAGAGGAATACTTTTCAGTCTTTACATTTCATGCCAGGCGCCCACCTGTATAAAGAGAGGAATACTTTTCAGTCTTTACATTTCATGTCAGGCGCCCACCTGTATAACGAGAGGAATACTTTTCAGTCTTTACATTTCATGCTAGGCGCCCACCTGTATAACGAGAGGAATACTTTTCAGTCTTTACATTTCATGTCAGGCGCCCACCTACATAACGAGAGGAATACATTTTCAGTCTTTACATTTCATGTTTCAGGCGCCCACCTGTATAACAAGAGGAATACTTTTTAGTCTTATACTGCAGATTTTGGAAATCAGTAACCCCACCGGAAGGTAGAAGGTTACAACAGGAATCCCCAGCAGGAAACAATAAAAATCCCCAGCACCGGGAAGCAGAAGGCTACAACAAAAATCCCCAGCATTCAACCAAGTTATAAATAGCAGAAGCTCGCCTCAAGAATGCGAGTTAACAGTCTAAAATGGTCAACAAAAGCTGGTCACAAAAAAAACAAGAAAAGAGAAAAAAAAAGAGAAAAAATGAATCCAAAGTACGGAAGTGGAGAACATATGTGGTATGCTCAAGAACTAGCACCTACAACTAGCAAGTATCAAGGTTCAAATCCAAAGTCTGTATGAAGCACCATTCAAGACTCAAGACCAAGTTTCAGAAGACTTAAAGATAGGAATCCTTGTAACTAGTAGCTGATAGGCTTAGTTAGTCTTTTTCAGTTTTCATTTTTGATGTAATGGTAGGACCGCGGACCGGAACCTCAACGGAACGGCACCTCGATCGGCTCTTCACCTCGGTACAATCTACCATCTCTCATTTCCGAACTACACGTGGCCTGATTCCTGTATAACCAAGGATATGTAAGCAGCTCAGATACCAGAGCTCGGTCACATTCCCTTCCTTTCCTTAGTGTAGTCCCTCCAAATAATGATCGGGTCAAAAACATGTCTAGTCGTTCTTTGTCGGGAAAACTCTTCGTGTTTTCAGTCAAAGTGGGGCAGCTGTAGACGCGTGATTTTTGACCCTCCCCGAGAATATCCACATTTTTAGCGTAAATATTTAACTTAGGTCTAATATATCCATTTTAACTATTTTTACTTTATTTCGTCGCAAAAGAAAAATTACAAAAATATATATATAAATTTTAGTTTATCTATTTCTCATAAACTTGAAAAAATACAAAAATTGTACTTTATTTTGGTACTTTATATAAATTCGAAAATTACAAAAAAAAATATAGTTCTATTAATGTCATGTAGTCATTTTAATTTTGAAAAAATACAAAAATATTACTTTATATTTTATCTTTATATAAAAACGAAAATTACAAAAAAATAGTTTTATTAATATTTTGTAGCTATTTTAATCTTGAAAAAATATTTAAAAAGATATAGTTTTGTCTTAAATATTAGTCTTATTTTGGTAGTTATTTTGCTTACATAGGATTAGTTGAGCAACGTCGTGTTCTTATTCTCGGGTCCGGGCAAAAGAATAATATTCGGGTTCAAACTACCCGTTTTTAGGTCTAATTTTGGGACCTAGCCCATAATAATCCGAGTCCACCACACACGGGGGACACGCGTGGAGAACACGGACGGAACCCCACACACGGGGAACCCCACCACGCATGGGGGACACAAATCTTGGACCCCTACACGCGTGGGGTCCATTTTCTTTTGCAAAAACTACAAAAACACACGGACAAGGGTTGGACTTTGGACAGATTTTGAAAGAGGAGGCTCGAGCACTGTTGATCTCCTTCTTCCTGAAACAAGAACAAAAAAAAAAACCTAGGAGCAGCCCTACCCCAAAACCACCACCAACAACCCACCATCCACCACGAACCAGCAGCAGCGTCGTCAACCAAACAACCAGTCAAACCACCACGCACCAGTCTCGTCGTCATTGCCCACACGACCACTCCTCCTCCTTCTTGCTCCATCAAACCAGTCCGGCGATCCTCCATTAAATCCGACGAACACTGCTGCTTCGCCTTCGTCGTCACTGCCGGTTGTCAAAACCACCAGTTCCGTCGACCCTACGTCCAAACGCCACCCACTCCTTCACGTCCGTCGATCACTGTTCGCCATCATCTTCCTCACCATCGGAACAAGCGAGACCCCTACTCCCTCACGTCCAAACACCACCACCAAACACCACCACCAAACAGACACTTCCACCTCCAGCAACCAATCTCGACCCTACTGTCAACCCACCAGCATCACGACCACCACCAAACAGAAACTAGTCGCAACCCCCCCCAACGCCTGAACAACCACCAAACGACCCTTCCAGCAGCCCCCCACGCACCAGTCCGGCACCTACTCGTCGTCACTGCCCGTCGACCCCACGTCCAAACGCCACAAACCACCAGCTCCTGCTCGTCGTCACTGCCCGTCAACCGGTACCCCGTTGAACCCAGCCTTTAAAAGTAACGAGCTTCCAAATAACCACCTGGAAAAACCAGTAGCAGCCATGATTCATTTTCAGTCTGCTCGTGTTCGAGTTTCTGGCGCGAGCTATTCCGTCTGAGCTTTGATGACTGTTTCCATGGGCTCCCGTTTGAGGTTATCCGTTGAGGTCGATGTTGAGGGCCGATCCGTGGATCTATCCGTTTCTGTTTGTTCAGGTTAGTAAACCTCGAGTATTAGATAAGGAAACGTTACGTTGAATGTTCAAAGATGCAATATAAAAATTGGTATGGTAATTTTCTGCCTATGTTTCACTGTATGCATTTTGGTTCATTTTTATGTTATGTTATTCTTGTTTATTTAATGTCATTTGATTAAGTTGTATTACGTGTTCTATGACACAGTTTGACGTTAATTGGTTCGTCCCTTCCTTTACTTAGTGCATTTAGACAAAATTAGTATTAGTACATGTTGTTGCTACTCCCGAAACACTCATTCGCTAAACTCCTTTTATTAAATTTCTAACAAGTTATGAGATTTTAGTTGTAAAGAGGCTGTAAGGTTTAGTATTGTTAAAGGCATAAAAATGACATCCTTTTAAAATAAAAATAAAAAATGAGACGAGCTTTGCCAAATAAAAATGTACAGGTTGCGGAGCCCTCACAAAATTATATGTATTAAATACTTAGATTCCCGGACGGGCCGCTTAGCAAAATTCCACGGCCTCACCCAAAAATAATAATACGCTAGTCGCTTTAGGCGCGCCTTTAATAATTTATTCTCCTTAACTCGGGTGCACATTTATGTGACCCAAATTCAAATCTCAATGGAGTCGAAATGTGTCTCTAATCACGGGTACATTGATTGTGACGTGGTTTGAGATGCATTTCCATGACGTTGCAAATCCCCTTTTTAAAATAAAGATGAGACGAGCCTCGACAAACAAAAATGCACAAGCTGCGGGGCCCTCGTTAAATGTATATATTAAAGTACTTAGTTTCCAGGACGGGCCGTTTAGCAAAATTCGCAGTCTTCCCAGAATAATAACACGATAGTAGCTTTAGGCGCGTGCTTAATAATTTACTCTCTTAAAGCTTGGGTGTGCATTTCATGCGACCCAAATCCAAATCCCAAAACATCAAATAAAATGTGGTCCGGATTGTGGGTGCATTTCATGTGACGCAGTCCAAAGACGTGTTTTAAGCGATGTTCGTATTCTTTTAAAAATAATAATAATAAAGCGGTAAAAAGTTAAAATTGGCACATCAATTCACAATTGCATTAAAATCAGATAAATAAGCCGAATATGACAGTTGAGCGACCGTGCTAGAACCACGGAACTCGGGAATGCTTAACACTTTCTCCCGGGTTAACAGAATTCCTTATCCGGATTCTGGTGGGCAGACTGTAATATGGAGTCATTCTTTTCCTCGATTTGGGATTAAAATTTGTGACTTGGGACACCCTAAATCTCCCAAGTGGCGACTCTGAAATAAATAAATAAATTCCGTTTCGATTGTCCTTTAATTAGAAAAACTCCCTACGCCCCCGCGGGGGCGGAAAAAGGAGGTGTGACAACGATCGTGACCAAGCCCTTGCAAATGCGATGCTTCACCCAGGCGAACCTTCGCGAACGCGCTCTATCTCCCGCGAACGCGATGAATAACTTGACCTCCAACCCAACTGAACCCATTCCTCTACGCGATCGTGAAGCCCTTCTCGTGAACGCGATGCTCCAATTCCTTAGCCCTTCGCGAAAGCGAAGCTCCCATCACGAACGCGAAGGGTAAATTCCCTGCAACAGTGAACAAATTTTCTGCAATTTCCTTAACTCCAAAATGATCCGATTGACCACCCGAAACTCATCTGAGGCCCCTGGGACCTCAACCAAAGGCACCAACATATCCTAAAACCTTATTCAAACTTGATCCAATCTTCAAAACACCTCAAACAACATCAAATCAACCAAAACACATCGGAATCAAGCCTAAGTTTCAAAAATCTTCCGAATTATGCCTTTGATAAAAAACACAACCAAACCATGTCCGAATGACCTGAAATTTTGCACACACATCCTAAATGACACAACTAAACTATTCCAACTCTCAGAATTCCATTCCGATCCCTATATCAAAATCTCTCCAACCAACCGGAAATCGCCAAAATATTAACTTCACCAATTCAAGCCTAAATCCACTACGGACCTCAAAAACTCACTTCAATCACGCTCCTAAGTCATAAATCACCTCCTGAAGCTAACCGAACCATCGAAACACACATCCGAGCCCTCTAACACATAAGTCAACATCCTGTTGACTTTTCCAACTCAAGCTTTCTCAAAAGAGACTAAGTGTCTCAAACCTTACCAAAATCATTTCGGATTTGATATGACCAACCCGATACCACATAACACGGGTAACAAAGCATAAAGAAGCAGAAATGGGGAAAATAGAGTGGTAACTCATGAGACGACTGGCCGGGTCGTCACACTGCCATTACGCATTCATCAATGGCCCCCATATTTGTCATTTAAGAGGGGCTTGATCCTAGGACCTTGTTCCCTAGGTGAATCTATAAATAGTGACTTTAACATCCATTGTTAAGGACACAAATTTTCTGACAAACTTATGCTACATATTATTCTAAAGCTCAATAGCACTTTATTTATTGTTTATTGATATTCTAATTACTGCCTTTGGAATCTCTGCTCCCTGAACAAAGTTATTTGTTGTCTTATCTCGATTTTAACGCTAAGTCTGGTATTTTATTTAATTTATTCATTTTGGGATCAAATCGATTCATTTGTCTATAAACCACGTTACAAATTCAATTGTACCGTTTTACGGGTAAATAATTTGGCGCCCACCGTGGGGTTTAGACAGTTACGTTGCGTAATTGAGTTGATCCTTGAATATATTACTAACTTGTTTAATTCTTTGTTTCTTAGCAAAAAATTATTAAAAAAAATGGCAGATAACAGTGTCAACATTGCACACAATGTTGAGGCCCAAGGAAATCAACCTCAACATGAAGATTCGATCAGTGATACGCGCAACAAGGAGGATATAGCCATGCCGGTCCATGGCATCCAATATCCATGACACATTCAGGAGGCAACTACTGGTGATGCTGAAGATGAGCATGTTGCGGAAACGATGAGAATCCTAAGGGAACAACAAAAAGCTATTATGGGCCATCTCTCGCGACAAGATCAGGTCATGACAAGGTTGAGACAAGCATTGTCAGGTGCTTCCAACAAAGTGAATGGAAGAGGTCTAGTTCCTTCCTGTGCTCCCGCAAACCAAACAGCATAAAGGGTTGATAACAACACCACGAGGGATGAAGTCGGCTTCGACGGAGCCGGGGGACGACAACTGATATGGAAACAATAATGGGAATGATCCCTTTTAAAATCGAACTCATGTGATTTATAAGGGAAATAAACGCCCGAATGGACCAAATCGCAGGCGCGCCGCTAGTGTTGAAAGGACCGACTCAAATAAATACACTAGTTACCATTCAAACCTAGCACGACACCGGAGTTATTTTCGAAATGGTTCAAAATGGAAGACATGCTAAAATATGATGGGACTTCAGATCCTCTGGAGCATATCACCACCAACACAACGATGGTGAAAGGAAACAACTTAGCTCTACATGATATTAACTCAGTATTACTGAAGAAGTTCAAGGACACCCTCACGAAGGGGGCATTGACATCGTATTTACTTCTACCTGAGCACTCAATAGATTCCTTCGAGATGCTTGTAGATTCTTTTATCAAGGCCTATGTCGAGGCCAGGAAGGTGCAGGCCCGAAAGATCGATATATTTAGAATTGTGCAAGGAGAGTCTGAATTACTGCGAAAGTCCATGACTAGATTTAATAAGGAAAGGGTGTTGCTACCTACCATGCCAGATAAATGGACAGTTGAGATATTTACTAAAGGGATGAACCAAGGAGCTCTGACATTTCCCGAAAACTGAAAGAAAATCTACTCGAGTTCTAAGCAACAAAATGGGTATATGTCCATAACTATTACGAATCGAAGATAAGAATAGTGGATGACCAACTCGTTTTCCCGCCATCAACCAAGGGTTGGGATCGAAAGAAGAATAAGGAAAAATTGAAGGATGATTTCGATGCAAATCTACAGTCTTCAAAAGGCCTATTTTTCCCCAACGAAAGGGTCGAAGGACGCGGTAAAGGTTTCCGGTTGGCGGACAGGTTCGCTATCGATAGGAGAGTTGAACGTGCCCAGAATAACAGATCGTTGAAGGAAAAAGAGGTAGCAGGCTCTCGGGATTACACCTACCCCAGATTGTTCGAGAATAACTTTAATGTCAACGTAGTGGAACTAGTATCGGTGATGAGGAACATTAAGGAAGAACGATTCTCGAGGCTAATGAAATGTGATCCCAGTTAGAGGGATCCTAATCAATGGTATTAGTATCATGAGACTAACGAAAACCAGACTGGGGAATATCGATATATGCGTGAAAAGGTGGCGACATTGCTGAAAAATGGCCATCTCAAAGAGTTTTTAAGCGACCGAGCTACAAATAACCAGGACCGCAATTAGGATTACGGGAAACCCTCGAAGACAGGAGACGATCCTCCTCGTCTAACGATAAACATGATTTTCTGAGGGAATGAGATTAATAGTGTTACCTTTTTAGCAACAAAGAAGACACAGGTATCAGTGACTCATAGATAAAGACTCATGGAAGTCACCGAAAACAATATCACCTTCACGGAGGAGGACGCCGATGGACTCCTACTACCAGACAATGATGCCCTGGTAATTTCTCTTAATGTTTTAGATTTTAAAATTAAACCTGTTTTGGTAGACCGGGGGAGTTCATCCAATATTATCCAATAGAGAGTGCTGGAACAAGCCAAGCTAACCGGAAGCATCATCCCGGACACAAAGCTCCTCGTCGGGTTCAATTTAGTAAGTGACAATCTGAGGGGAGATCCTGCTGCCCACAAATGCCGAAAGGGTCATGAAGACGACCCTGTTTGAAGTAGTTGATGGTGAAATATGCTATAACATTAATTTTAGTCACGGACGACCATGGCTACATGAGATGAAGGTTGTGCCATCAACATACAATCAACTTCTGAAATTCTCAACTCCAGAGGAAATTAAACTAATAGGAGGAGATCAACCGACATCAAAGTAAATGAACCCGATCTCGATTTCAAGTAGTAAAGGGAAGGAACATGTGGCATAGAAATTACAGGAACCGAGGCCTACTCCCGAGCCAAACAGAGTAGAAAAAGGGGAGGAGCTGCCAAAAACCTATCAAGTACCAAGGTATTACCAGGTAGCAGAAGAAACGGACGCAACCAAATCTATTACGGAAGAGCTCAAACAATTCGCATTGTTCGAGAAGTTCTTAGAGAGGAAGTTCCACCGGGGGATAGGATTAAACCCCGAGCTCAGGTCAGGGTTTATAAAATTTCTTAACTTTAATGTTGATTATTTTGCAAGTCGCATGCCGATATTATAGGTATTCCTCTAGAGGTTTCGTGCACAAGCTAAGCCAGGATCCCAACATCTCTTCGGTAAGGCAGAAGAAATGCCCAATTGCCGAGTTCAGAAATATGTTTGTTAAAGAAGAGGTAACTCGATTGCTAGATATTAGTTCAATTTGGGAGGTAAAATATCCCTACTGGCTAGCTAATGTAGTAGTAGTTTAAAAAAAATCACATGTGGCATAGATTATAAAGATCTAAATAAGGCGTGCCCAAAAGACTCGTTCCCGTTGTCAAACATTGGTCAAATAATTGACACGATGGACGGTCATGGGTTGATGAGTTTCCTCGATGCCTATTCTGGGTTAAATGAACCCGGATTATCAGGAAAAGTCTTTGTTCATAATGAATTTCGGCACATATTGCTACAATGTGATGTCGTTCGAGCTTAAAAACGTCGGAGCCACTTACTAGAGGCTTGCAAACAAAATGTTCGAAAAATTAATAAGGAAAACAAGGGAATTTTACATAGACAATATGTTTGTTAAGACTTTGAATGCAGGTGATCATATAAAGCACCTCCAAGAAATCTTTGATACCCTAAGGAAGCACAACATGAAGCTTAACCCCGAAAAGTGTGCATGAGGAGTCAGCTACAGTAAGTTCTTAGATTTTCTGGTGTCACAAAGGGGGATCAAAGTCAATCCCAATAAAATTAAAGCCATCGAGGACATTACTGACAGCTATCAAATGTGAAAGAGGTTTAGAGGTTAACTAGAAGACTGGCCGCTTTAAGCAAGTTCATTTCCCGGTTTTCAGAAAAATGTCATCACTCCTTCTCACTTCTGAAAAAACTTCGAATGGGCTCTGTAATTCCAGCAGGCCTTGAAAGATTTGAAAAGGTATTTATCGAGCCCTCCGTTACTATCGAAACTAGAGGAAAGCGAATAATTGCTAATTTACCTAGCGGTCTCAGAGGTAGAGATAAGTGGCATTTTAGTCCGCGAAGACGAAGGTACGCAATCTCCTATTTATTAACGGGAGCAAAAACTCGCTACCCACACCTCGAAAAATTAGCCTTAGCTCTTATAGTCTCCGCTCAGAAGCTTAGGCCTTATTTTCAATGTCACTCGATAGTCGTGGTGACAATCTTTCCTCTGTGGAATATCCTTCACAAACCTGAATTTTTAGGTCGACTAGCTTTTGATACCCAATTTTTTTCAATATTTTTTATATGCATAAATACCTTCAAAATAGCATATATATGCATATATAAGCATGCACAAGGTTTTTATAGTTTTCCCATAATTTTAAGGATTTAAATTGATTTATTTCCTCCCCTTTTATTCATAAAATCCCCAATAATTATCCCTCAAATTAGTGTTGTGGTGATTTAGTCATTTAATTTCTATATTTATTCCAAAATATGGTTAAAATATTTTAATGCATTTTTATAATTGTGTTTTTGTATTTTTAAAGCTAAATTGCATATAATTGCAATATTAGCCCCATTAATGTATAATTACATTTATATGCGTGAAATAGATCTTCTATATTTTTAAAATGTTAAATATCTATTTTTAATTATTTTAGTACACAAAATTATTTTCCAAAAATTATTTATCATTTATTATAAATTATATAGGGAAAATTGGCTATTTAAAATATATTCAGATTTGCATTTCAATTGTAGCCCAATTTAAACCCAACCCCAGCCCAATTTCAGATTAAAAACACCCAACCCAAGCCCTGAACCCGCCTACCCGACCAAAGCCTTATTAAATCCTGGTCGTTCATCTAAAAGATCAACGGCCCTCGTCCGTTCTTACCATTTTTTATTCCAATGACCCCTAACCCTAGCTCATTATTCAGAGACCGCCGCCTTGGTATTCTCTTATCTGATCTCCTCTCTCAACCACTCAACCTAACCCTAGCTTCTTTAATCGCCGACTTTCTTCTCCAGTCTTCTCTGGTGATCTCCCTTCAACTCCTAAGCCTCCAATGGCTTCTCTATTGCCATGCTCGCCTTCCCTAAGGTCTTCAAGGGCCTTGGGCCGCGCCGACTTGCATCTAAGGTTTCCCATCTGGTCTATTCTTGGCTACTTCAGTATGATTTCGAGCAAAATCATGTTGTACTTGGTACGATCCTTGAGATTTTAGACAGGTTCTTTCATCTCTACTTGGGTTTCTTCTAAAACCCTAATTTTTGCTTACATCTCCTAGATCTGTATAGTTTTTAAACGATTTGAGTCTATTTCTTTGATGTTTTACACTATCCTTGTAACTCTTTACAAGAATCATCGATTTCAAAGTGTTTTCACTTTCTTCTAAAATTAGGGTTTTCGGAACTTCTTCTAAAACCTTCTTTAAACTGATTCTTTATGTTTAAACTTCTCTCTCTTGAATATTTTGACTAATTCTATGATTTTACTACCTCTTCAACTTGCCTATGTTGAAAGCCCTAATTTTTCTAGTTTTTTTCGTTTGATTTTGTGACTAGCCTGTTTTTGTTTGAATTTCCGTGACTATTTCACTTCGAATGTGTTTTCTACTGAGTTTCTTATGCCTAACATATGTCATCTCTGTATGTTTATGTTCATCTTGATTGCTCAGACTTGCCTCTTTCTATCGATATTGTTTAACCTGCATGTTTGCTATGACTGGTTATTCTTATTTTACTCTATTTATATGCTGAATACTGAATCATGACTTCTCCTTTGATTGATTCTAGATTTCCTATTTTATGGTTTGATTGAAAGACCTTCCTTTAAACCCTCAATTTCTACCTCTTCTATTCAAATTAATTGATTCGCCTACCTTGTCTGTTGTGGTACTTTATTCTTACTGACTATTTCCTTAATTAAGAGTATTCTGAATTTAGCCCTAATTATTTACCCTATACTTACTGAATTTGATTCTTTCCTTATTAGTCATACACTGATTTCTTCCTTATATGCTACTTGCTCCTACCGTTTGAATTGATTCCCTTAACTTAAGGGAGTACTTGTCCTGATTTTGCTCTAATTGGTTCTAAGTTCCATAATTGTTATGCTACTATGACTCTTGCCTTATTTTACCTAATTTTCGAACTACTATATATACACACTCTCTTATTAACACAAAGACACGAACACTTTGGTTCAAAAGCTCTCTCTCTCACACTTAAACTTTCTGCTCTCTCTCTCTCTTTCTTTGTGCTATCTTCTATTTTGAGTTAGCCGGCTGCAAGCCAAGGCTAACTATTGTGCTCTCCTACTCTTTCACTCTTGCTTACTATCTTCTTTATTGGTATGTTCTAATTTCAGTTCAAGTTCCAAAAACAATATGGTTCTTTTATTGCTTCAGTTTATCCTGTTTCTAGCTTACTTTTACTTATGGTTTTGCTGTGAAACCTGCAGTTAGTATGATTACATGATTAGCATGTCATGTACTCCCCTTCCTTAATATCAGTGTAAACATGTTACCCCCTCTATGTCTGATCAATTGTTTTTGAGCATGTTTGTACCAATTACATATGCCTGTTATGTGTTTGTCATCATGTGTTCCATGTATCCCCAATCCTTATCACCCATGTATGCAGGTTTGTTCCTTATGTTTGGTTATGTGCTCTTTAAAGTATTGTTGATGTGGTTTTGGACTTCGTGTTTGATTTACTATTGTCTAATCATGCAACTCTCTTTTCAAAATTGTTTTACTACATGACTCCTTCTTTTACTCCGCAAACTATTTCAAACAAACCTTCTCTTTCAGTACAGTTTTCCCACTAAAACCTTTCAACTTGTGTCAAGCACTTTCATTCTACTCCTAAGTCAATAAGTTCTCCCCCCTCCAGTATGTGTACTTCCTTGGGATCCTATTGAGAGCCCTCTGAATTCTGGTGTACTGAGGCTGGCCCTTCCACACTGCACTTATTCAATTTTGGTTGCCAAGTCTAGGTGTAAGCATTGCCCGGGATCCTTGAGATCCTTAGGGAACTTTTATGCACCTATACTATGATATTGTCTATGGAATTGAGGCATTTGAGGCTATTGGAGGCTTTGGAAACTTGCGCCTATCTGTAGGCTCCCTATAGAATAACTTCTTATTTTCTTATTTACTTATGTAATTCATTCATATGGTCTGTAATAACTTGTAAACGAATATTGGGGTAATTAGTGAAAAGGGTGGGTAGCTACTTGTTTGTGGGTAATACGGGTAGATGCCATGCCTATAAGATATAATCCAAATCTGACTTCTGTTATAACAAGTGTTTATGTGTGCTTTTCATTTGTCAACATGCCTGCCCGTCTTTAAAATCAGTGTTAAAATTAATTATCATGCTTATAAGGAACAACACCAGAAATTCTGCCTATAGATCTAGGCTAGTTTGCTTTTAAATAAATTAATCTGGTTAACGATTAGCTCGCTTCTAAACTAATTTAATTAAGTGGTTTATATTTCCCTGAAACGAGTTCTTTTAAAAACTGCCTTAATCTATTATTAGACAGCATGCCTATAAGGATTAAAGAATCCGTTTTCAATCGGCCTTGTTTCACTCCATAAAACGTAGTTATCAGTATTCCACGTAGGCAAGCCTATAGGGCGTAAATCTTGCAACTCTGAAATTGTTTCTGTGACTTAGGTTATTCTGGTTTAACGGCTTTTAAAAAAATCAATAGGCAATTGCTAGGATCATTGTTTCTAATTGCTCCCTTTTACTTTATGTGATGAAGTCCTAATTGTTCTTGCATGTCGCCTTAGTATTTTCACCTTTAAAACCTTAGGGGATTTTCTAGAACCACCTATTGGTAGAGGTCCTAAATCCCTCCAGGACCATTAAGAAGGGACGGGTAACAACACATAATAGAGATAGCTGATCAAACACTCGCTTTAAATGACCACTATGGGGATGGGAAGCGTAGATGTGGGATATGATGACTACGCGCTAATGTCACGTGTAGCCCCTCATTGAGGAGTGTTTACCGGACATTATGTAGGGTGAACCTATAGGCTAACCAACCTAGGACTCCCCCCTTTTCCCAAATATATGAGCCATACAAACATGCCTTATTTGTAATTATTTGTTTCAAGTACTTATTTGGACTAATTTGTGACTATAAGTTCGGCCGAGACCCATAGTTGTGAACCAAGAGGGGTGCTTAACACCTTCCCCTCGAGGTCATTTCAATCCCTTACCCTAATCTCTGGTAATACAAACCGATCTAGGAGTTAATCACTCTGGGTTCCCTAACGCACCATAATCCGTTAGGTGGTGACTCTTCAAATACCCAATTCCCAAAAGGAAAGGAGTTATCACACTCCATGAATGTTGAAACCCGGACCTCTCTCCGCGGAGGAAAAAAGGGGGCGCGACAGCATGGCGTCTTTGCTGGGGATATACTTAGGCTCTTACCATAACGAACTTATCTTTTTATTAATTAGTCCAAGCATGCTTTATCCATACCCTTCTCCCTTATTTGAATTTAACTGTCCATTTGTTAAGTACTGACTTGTCTCTTTGTTGTCTTTTTCTGTAACTGTCTTTCAATTATTTAAATACTATATTCACTTTTTCCTACGTGAAAATACTTGACTAAATGTTATTAATTGCTGCATAAATCATGCACCGCATCATATTCCACTCGTGCATATCAAATCCTATAGCAACGCTTTATTGAGTAGTTGCGCTCTTCCTATTTACTACCCTTAAATTTGGAAAGGCTTATTTGCAGTAAAACCAGTCGATCAGTGGTGCAGTCGACGGTTCCGTGCCTTCCCCCTCGAGTCATCCTCTCGAGAGTACCAGTCTAAAACCCCATAGAAACCTTACTCTGGTTAAAATGTGCATGCATCATGGTCAAACCTAGTCAGATTAGTTATGTTCTCCACATAACTATCCTTTAAGGTAAGCCTTATCCAAAGTCCATCGGGTTTTCCATAATCCCAACGAATGCAACCACGTTTTGTGCATTAATTTGGAGAACTAAATGTCGATATGTTGATCATAAATGTATAAATAGTCGAGTCCGGTGAGGGTAAGGTCTATCCCTTTTGTTTTGCAGAAAATGAGGAGGTCCCCAGCTTCGGTATGGTTAGCACACCCTCACTCTTGCTAGATTGGTGGAGGAATCTTCCATCAAATGACCAAATCAATGAATGGAAAGAGAGGGCCACCAAATCTAGCGAGAAGTTGGAATACCTGGAATACAGCCTGCTGGAATTGGAAGGAAAAGTGAGGAAGAGAATTACCGACTGCCACAACGCTAGAGGAAATGAAGGAGAATATTTGATCAAGGTATTTTTACTGATGAACCTACGCAAACTGGAGGATTTGATCAACGAGAACATTCAACCTAAGGAAGGCCCTTCCGAGACTAAATAGATTAGGTTTACTCGCTTTCCAAATGTAATAAGGCCAAGTGCCAATAGTGACTTAGTTTATTATTATATTAGTGTCGTTTTAGGATTCGACTATTTTTTATATTATAAAATGAAGCATTTATTGGCATTACAAGTTCTCCAAGTTTATTTGTCGCTAGGCCTACCTCGGGCACAACGAGGTTCCCAAAATAGGACGCGAATTTACATTTCCGCAATATGTGTTTAAATACTGCAAACATTTCAAGATCATCATTGACTTGTTACCTTTTTCTTTTTGTTTTTTCTTTATTTTTGATTATTCCCATCCCTTAGGTTGGTTTACTCATACTGGACTCATCAGCATACCACACCAGATCTAGAGACCCTCCACCTCCTCCTCCTCCAAGCAATACAAAAAGTAAAGGAAAAGCAAAAATGGATGACCTAAGTGGAATACAAAAGGAAAATATTGAGAATGCAGAGACTTCATATGGTCGTAGTACTCCGGCCCCAAACGATCTGGTTTTGAGACTGGAACAAAAGATACTGGAATTGCAAGGAGAACTTGAGCAGATTCGCAACTTGGAAAATTTGTCACTTACCCTCAATGTCTCTGATATCCATCAACAAAACACAAAGAACCTGACACCTCCTTAGACACACAAAATCAGCAGCCATAAAATCCTACCGCACCAAATCAATATGCATCCCACTCCAAAATATCAATCCGCTGCCAATACCAACTCCACCACAACATCACCATCAACCAATTCAGTACCCACCAACCACCACTTACCATACTCCCCAAAACAGATAACCCATTCTCGATCCACAAAACTCCACCAATGACCATCACTACACCCAAGTTCCTGGCACCCATCAAAGCAACCCCATATATGTGGAAACTATACCTCATTCTACCCAACCAATCTCCTGTGCACCGGAATCCTTCGAGAAGGACCTGCTCATTAACAACATGGCTGAAGAACTCAAGAAGTTGACAAGCTAAGTTCAGGGTGTTGAAGGCGACAGAGGAATAGAAGGTTACCAGCAGCCACAAAATCGTACCGCACCAAATCAATACGCAACCTCACCCCAAAATATCAATCCGCTGCCAATACCAACTCCACCACAACATCACCATCAACCAATTCAGTACCTATCAACCACCACTTACCATAATCCCCAAAACACACAACCCATTCTCGTTCCACAAAACTCCACTAATGACCATCACTACACCCAAGTTCCTGGAACCCATCAAAGCAACCCCATATGTGTGGAAACTATACCTCATTCTACCCAACCAATCTCTTGTACTCTGGAATCCTCCGAGAAGGACCTGCTCATTAACAACATAGCTGAAAAACTCAAGAAGTTGACAAGCCGAGTTTAGGGTATTGAAGGCGACAGTGGAATAGAAGGTTTGAATTATGAGGATTTGTGCATAAAGCCGGATATCGAACTGCCCGAGGGGTACAAACTTCACAAGTTCGAAATATTCGATGGTACAGGTGATCCGAGGGTTCATCTAAGGACCTATTGTGACAAGCTTGTCGGGGTCGAGAAAGATGAAAAGATCCAGATGAAGATCTTTATGAGAAGCCTTACTAGGGACGCTTTGTCTTGGTATATCAATCAGAATCCCAAGAAAAGGTCTAATTGGGTAAGCATGGCATCGAATTTCATGGACCGATTCAGGTTTAACACAGAGAATTCACTGGATGTCTTCTACATTCAAATCTTAAGAAGAAACCTATTGAGACTTTTCGTGTGTACGCTACTCGTTGGAGGTCGGAAGCAGCCAAGGTCAGGACCGCTTTGGACGAAGAACAGATGAATAAATTCTTCGTCAGGGCATATGATCCACAATATTATGAGAGGTTGATAGTTATCGAAAACCACAAGTTCTCTGAAATCATCAAATTCGAAGAAAGGATCGAGGAAGGAATAAAGAGCGGGATGGTAACGAATTTTGAGGCACTGCAAGCCACAAATAAGGCTCTTCAATTAGGTGGCATATTGAAGAAGAGAGATGTTGGGGCAGTAATGGTGGCTCAGGGCCCAAAATCTCCACTTACCTATCAAACACCTCCTCCCACATACCAAACACCTCCACCCACATATCAAAAACCTCCACCCATATACCAAGCATCACCGCCTACATATCAACCTTCATCTCCCAGATATTCCCAACCAGCCACTATCCACCACACTTATAATTCCCAACTATCCCACTTCTAATCTCCACCAGTTCACCAAAATTATCCAAGACCAAGACCCAATTTCAACCGCAACCACTCAGACAGTACACCGCCATTGCTAAGCCCATCGGCCAACTATATGAGAGGTTAAAAGCCGTAGGTTATGTTATTTATGTTCCCGATGTGGCATTAGAAAATCCATCCCAATGGGTCAATCTGAACAAAACATGTGTGTCTCATTCTGGTATGAAAGGGCATACCACTGTTGAGTGCTGAACATTGAAGGATAAGATCTAACCGCTAATTGACAACAAGGTCATACAAGCAAAGAAAGCCGCACCTAATGTCCGCAACAATCCCCCCTCATCACAGAGGTGATGGTGTGCATGTGATAGAAACAAATGAAGAATGGGACCCTGAGGGGTCAATCGGGCTTATTTGAGAAGGCGACGACTTTAAGGTTGCAGTCACACTTACTCCCATTGTGGTTCAGACTCAGGTACCAATTGATGTTGATGTAACTGCACCAGTCCCATTCGAGGTGGAAGTGGCTCCGCTCGCAGCCACCTCCTCTCCCTTTGAAGTAGAAGTGGTCACACCTTTTATATGATGGTATCAACTATACCCTCTTTCAACTCAAAAGCAATACCCTGGGATTATATTTCCAAGGCTCGGCAGAAAGGGAAATCCAAGAGAGAGGAATTTGACGTTGCACAAGGGATGACTAGAATTGGAAGAGTCTATACACCTGAACACCTGGGAGGTTCAAGTAAGGAGGCCACTACTAGGCAACCTGTTGTTAAGACCGGGCCAAATGACCTATGGAGGAAAGTACAGGAAAAGGAGTATTTTGTTGTTGACCATCTAAACAAAGTTTCAGCTAAGATATCTATCCTATCACTATTGCAGAATTCAGAGGCACACAAGAACGCTCTGATAAAAGTACTGAGCGAGGCTTATGTACCCAATAATATCACTTGTGGAGAAATGGCCAACATGGTTGGGAAAGTACTAGAATGTCATAAGATTATCTTCCACAAAGATGATCTACCACCTGAGGGTTTGAATCACAATCGAGCATTGCATATCATAGTGCAATTTGAAGACAAGTTCATTGCCCGGGTCCTAGTTGATAGAGGTTCGAGCCTAAATATTTGTCCATCAGACCCTCTAAAGAGTTGGACAAATGTTTCCACGAGATACGGGTAGGAAGCATGAATGTGAAAGCTTTCGATGGGTTTCAAATGGCCACGATCGAAGAAATAAACCTTTGCTTACAGATGGGGCCAACTTGGTTCGACGTTGAATTCCAAGTACCTAACATACCAGCCTCATATAATATTATGTTGGGCCGACCATGGATCCATGTTGATGGAGTTGTGCCTTCCACGCTAAATTAAGTCATGAAATTCAAATGGAACTGCCAGTAGGTGATCATTCACGGAGATCGGAGTAACCCCATCTACACTAGTCAAACCATCCCGGCCATTAGACATAGAAGAAGGCTAAGAGGGGAAACCTATCATCACATCGAACGGATCAATGCCATCGAGAAGTATAAGTGGAAGAGTAACAAGATAGAAAGCATACTAGCATGGTCCAGATATGATCCCGGAAAAGGGTTGGGAAAAAACCTCCAAGGTATCACCAAGACAATACATCTGGAAAATCATGGTACCACTTTTGGGCTCGTATACTAGTACGCATGGCAAGAGTAAAGGAATTAGTTGCCTCCATAGCACGGACTATATTACCCTCTTGAGTAGCTAGTGCCACGTTTGGAACAAGCTTTCTACCAGGTCGACACAATATGGGGGACTGCAGAAAAAGAAGCACTAGCTGGGTTGAAGAATTTGTTCTTGGAAGAGGAGGACATGGACTTGCTTTCTAGGACGTCTCAACTATATGTGTCGCTTCATAGCACAGTCCACAGTCATATGTGAACCCATCTTCAAGATGCTAAGAAATGATGTCGAAACAAGCTGGATCAAGGATTGCCAGAAAGCTTTTGATGAGATCAAGGAGTGCATGTCCACACCACCAGTTCTGGTCCCGCTAGAACCAGGACGACCTTTGCTACTTTATCTATCTGTATTGGATGGAGCCTTCGAATGCATTTTGGGACAACATGACGAGACAGGAAGAAAGGAGAAAGCCATATATTACTTGAGTAAGAAGTTCACACCTTATGAAGCATGATATTCTCTGCTTGAACTCACTTGCTGCGCTCTGACCAGGACAACCCAGAAATTGAGGCGTTACTTCTGGGCCTACACTACATACCTCATATCCATGATGGATCCTCTAAAGTACATATTTTAGAAACTCATGCCTACTGGGAAGTTGGCTAAGTGGAAAATACAACTAAGTGAATTCAATATCATCTATGTAACTCAGTAGGCGGACAAGGGACAAGCATTGGCAGATCACCTTGCTGAAAATTCGGTGGGAGGAGAACTATATTGGCCACTTTGTCATTCATGATACAACATCCAGATAAGGACTACATTGATCCCATTCTGATGAGGATCCATAATCAGCCAGCATATTGTACTCATGTCGAGGAAGAAGCGGATGGATAGCCTTTGTTCCATGACATCAAGGAATACTTATCGAAAGGAGAATACCCGGATCATGCAAATCACGTCCAGAAACACACACTCTGGAGATTGTCAAACCACTTCTTCCACAGTGGAGGAAACTTGTACAGAAGAACTCCTGATTTGGGTTTACTAAGATGTGTCGACGCAAAGGAAGCATCTAAGGTACTTGAGGATGTGCATGCTGGGACCTGTGGTCCACACATGAATGGTTTCGTCTTGGCTAAGAATATACTCAGGGCAGGTTACTTTTGGATGACCATGGAGACGGATTGCATTCAGTATGTCCACAAATGCTTTTAAGTCAAGTGCATGCCGACATGATAAAAGTGCCGCCAAATGAGCTCAATGCAACAAGCTCACCTTGGTCATTCGCCACCTGGGGAATAGATGTTATTGGTCCGATTGAGCCCACTACTTCAAATGGATACAGGTTTATTCTGGTAGCTATTGATTACTTCACGAAATGGGTAGAAGTTGAATCTTACAAAGTTGTAACCGAGAAATTCGCCGCAGATTTTGTCAAAGATCGTATTGTCTGTCGATTCGGAGCTCCCGAGTCCATTATTACTGACAATGCTGCCAATTTCAACAGTGATCTAATGAAAGCTATATGTGAAGCTTTCAAAATCAAGCATAAGAATTCCATAACCTACAGACCTCAAATGAATGGAGTCGTAGAAGACGCCAACAAAAACATCAATAAGATACTAAGGAAAATGGAAGAGAACCACAAACAATGGCACGAAAAGTTACCCTTTTCTCTATTGGGGTACTGCACCATGGTTCTCACATTAACTAGGGCAACTCCCTACATGTTGGTTTATAGTACCGAGGTTGTCATCCCAGCCGAGGTGGAGATTTCTTCTTTAAGAGTCATACAGGAAGCTGAACTCAGCGATGCGGAGTGGATAAGGAGTTGCTATGAACAATTGGCCCTTATCGATTGAAAGAGGATGAGCGCAGTGTGTCACGGCCAACTTTATCAGAACATAATGTCCAGAGCTTTCAACAAAAGAGTCAAACCAAGACAGTTCACACCAGGGCAGCTGGTATTGAAGAAAATCTTCCCACATCAAGATGAGGCCAAAGGGAAATTCTCTTCCAACTGGCAAGGTCCATACATGGTTCACAAAGTACTAACAGGAGGAGCACTCATACTTGCAGAAATAGACGGAGAAGTCTGGCCAAAACCGATCAATTCAGACGTAGTCAAGAGATACTATGCTTAGATACTTTACATTTCCTCATTTGATGTAATTGAACTATGCTTGACCTGATTCCTATTTAAGAGGGGATACATAGGCAGCCTTATGGGTTCGGTCATATCATAATAAAATTTTCATTTCCCCCAAGAGTAGAAACTGGGGCAGAATTTTGATGAGGACCCTCAAAATTCCAGAGCAAGTCTAGCCAGCGCCAACTTGTGTCAGACGGTCAGTAATCAGTTAAGAAACTAGGGCAAAATTTTGAGAAGCATTCTCAAAATTCCAAAGAAGGTTCAGCAAGATCCATTATCCGCAAATAGTCGAAGGATCATCTACTAAACTTGGGCAGAATTTTGAGGAGGGCCCTCAAAATTCTAACATAAAAGAGCTGCAATGTCTTTGAGTGTTACAATCACTAGTTCATCTATTTTTTCTGAATCAACTCTATTTTTATCAACAATTGCGTATTTTTCGAAAAACTCTATTTCCATAACAGTCAAGTGTTACCTAGGGGAACTCGAAAAGGGCTTTCATAACGGAGCATAGCAAGGCCAGTGTACGAAGCACGAACCAACCTCCCCCTCACAAAACTTACAATTTTTATTTGAACGCAAGCACATTTGATGTAACGATAGCATTCGCAAAACATGTATACACAAAGATAATTCACTATCAATCAGACCATCAGACATCGAATACATCTCCAACTAAGACATATGCTACTTTTACTTACTATTTGCTCTCTGCATGAGGCTAATCCTTGCCTCCATATTTGCATGAGGCTAATCCCTGCCTCCATATCTGCATGAGTCTAATCCTTGACTCCATAGGGCTAATCCCTGCCTCCATACTTGCATGAGGCTAGTCCTTGCCTCCATTACTGCATGAGGCTAATCCTTGCCTCCATAATTGCATGAGGATAATCTTTGCCTCCCTATTTACATGAGGCTAATCCTTGCCTCCCCACTTGCATGAGGCTAATCCATGCCTCCCCACTTACATGAGTCTAATCCTTGACGCTCTATCTGCATGAGTCTAATCCTTGACTGCCTATCTGCGTGAGGCTAATCCTTGCCTCCATATTTGCATGAGTTTAATCCTTGACTCCATATTTGCATGAGGCTAATCCTTTCCTCCACATTTGCATGAGGCTAATCCCTGCCTCCATATTCCATATTTGCATGAGTCTAATCCTTGACTCCATATTTGCACGAGGCTAATCCCTACCTCAATACTTGCACGAGGCTAATCCTTGTCTCCATACCTACATGAGTCTAATCCTTGACTCCCTATCTGCATGAGGCTAATCCTTGCCTTCCTACTTGCTTGAGTCTAATCCTTGACTCCATACTTGCATGAGGCTAATCCCTGCCTCCATACATGTATGAGGCTAATCATTGCCTCCTCACTTGCACGGGACTAAGCATTGCCCTTCTTTGCACAGATATTGCTCTATTTTACTAGCTATTTGCTTTCCAATCGGGCTAAGCTCTGCCCTCCATTTCAAAAGACTAATCATTGTCTTGATGACATCATGACTATTGAAAATCATGGGCTGAAATATTGTCAACCTATCCAAAGGCGTCATAGTCTAAAAGGCATCATCCTCATAGCCGGAAGACACCATGCCATGGCCTAAGGATCTCTCAAATTTGCATATCATTATTCAAAGGCGTCGTGGATCGGAGGCACCATATTCATGGCCCGAGAACATCATTTCATGGCCTGCGAATCCCTCATTAAACAATTCATGGCCCAGGACGTCATCTTTATCTGTCCAAAGACAATCTTCATGGTCCAAAGGGAATCTGCATCATCTTTAAATTTTCGCAAATACATGTTTATAGCATCTTTTATCTATAGGTAACCAGTAAGCAACTGTTATCCTAGCAGGATCAATCTCACTCCAGTTCCTTCAACTGTCCTGAACCTTAACCGCTCACCGTAGTCGCTTCTGCATCGCGTGTCCGTTCTTGGAGTAATTTCATCGGCATATTCCGCAGATGAACCCAGAACTACACATGGCCTGATTCCTATAAAACCAGGGATATGTAAGCAACTCGAAAACCGTAGTCCGGCCTCTGTCCTTCAGAACATCCCGCCCGATCAAAATTGGCCATCATTTCTTTACCCGAAAACTCTTTCATCCTTCCTGGGTAAAGAGGGGCAATTGTTGATATTCAATTTTTCCCTATATTTTTTATATGCATAAATACCTTCAAAATAGCATATATATGCATATATAAGCATGCACAAGGTTTATATAATTTTTTCCATAATTTTAACGATTTAAATTGATTTATTTCCTCCCCTTTTATTCATAAAATCACCAATAATTATCCCTCAAATTATTGTTGTGGTTATTTAGTCATTTAATTTCTATATTTATTCCAAAATAAGGTTAAAATATTTTAATGCATTTTTATAATTGTGTTTTTGTATTTTTAAAGCTAAATTGCATATAATTACAATATTAGCCCCATTAATGTATAATTACATTTATATGTGTGAAATAGATCTCCTATATATTTAAAATGTTAAATATCTATTTTAAATCATTTTAGTACACAAAATTATTTTCCAAAAATTATTTATCATTTATTATAAATTATATAGGGAAAACTGGCTATTTATAATATAGTCAGATTTGCATTTCAATTGTATCCCAATTTAAACCCAACCCAAGCCCAATTTCAGATTAAAAACACTCGACCCAAGCCCTGAACCCGCCTACCTGACCCAAAGCCTTATTAAATCCTGGTCGTTAATCTAAAAGATCAACGACCCTTGTCCGTTCTTACCATTTTTAATTCCAATGACCCCTAACCCTACCACACCCCATGAATGTCGTAACCCGGACCTCTCTCCGCGGAGGGAAAAAGGGGGTGCGACACTAGCCAAATGGACAGTCGAAATAAGTGAATTCGAAATAGAGTATAAACCAAGACTATAATCAAATCTCATGTTTTGGCTGACTTCGTAGCCAGTTTTAGGCTGGGACTGCTACCTTTGGCCACCGAAGAAGCGGTGATGGTGTCGGAAATGACATCAAGAGTATGGACCTTATTCATGGACGGAGCTTCCAATGTGAAAGGATCCAAGCTCGGGGTAGTACTTGACTACGAGGTCATTGAAATTAAATGCATTTCCCAACTAGTAGTAAATAAGGTATACGGGATATTCGACACCAAAGAGGAACGCATGCAACAATATGTAGTGAAAGTCTAGACTCTGCTCGTACGGTTCATGGAATGGTCGATCACCCATATCCGAAGAGAAGAAAATGCAAAATCAAATGCACTAGCCAATCTGGGTTCGTCCACAAAAATGAAAGTATTAGACTCCGGTACGGTAGTACAACTCATGCACTCGGTATTAGATGTAGATGGTTATTATGAAGTAAATGTGACCAATTTGGTCTGTGACTGGAAAAAGGAGATCATTGACTATCTTGAGCACGACGAACTACCCAAAGATCCTAAGACATCCCGGGAACTCCGCACTAAAGCAGTTCGTTACAGCTTCTGGGGAAGCCAGTTGTATAGAAAGTCTTTCCAGGGCCCATTGGCCCAATGTATAGGAGCCTTCGAGGCTAATTACGTCATGAAAGAAGTTTACGAAAGAATCTGTGGAAATCACCCGGGTGCAGACTCTCTTGTATCAAAGTTAATTAGGTAAAGATACTACTATCCCCAAATGGAACAAGACGCTAAGGCATTTGTTCATAAATGCAACAAGTATCAACACCACACACCATTAGTGCATCAACCGGTAGAACTATTGCATTCAGTATTGTCTCCTTAGCCATTCATTAAATGGGGATGGACATAGTCAGTCTAGTGCCACCAGCTCCTGGTAAGGTAAGATTTCTTTTGATTCTAACTGATTACTTCTCTAAGTGGGTTGAAGCATGTTCTTACCAGAAAATTAGCAAGCGCGAAGTGGTCGATTTCCTGTGGGGGAACATAATTTGCAGGTTCGTAATACCAAAGGAAATAGCCTGCAACAACGAGCCACAATTTAAAGGCTCAAAAGTCTCAAGGTTCCTTAACGACTTAAAAATCAGAAGAAGCACATCTTCGCCATACTACCTGAGCGCAAACGGCCAAGTGGAATCGATAAATAAGGTGATTATTCAAAATCTCAAAACGAGATTGGAAGTAGCCAAAGGCAAATGGCCCGAAGAGTTACTGGGAGTGTTGTGGGCATACTGAATGACAGCCAAGTCAAGCACGAAAGACACCTTTATCTTTTGTATACGGAGCAGACGCACTGATCCCAGTGGAAATGGGAGAACCTACAATAAGATACTTCTGAGTAGACGAAGAAGCAAACAACGAAGCATTGCTGGTTAGATTGGAGCTGCTTTACGTACGCAGGGACTTGGCGCATATAAGGATTGTGGCTCAAAAACAAATAAGGGAAAGATGCTATAATTAATAAAGCTAACCTCTGTTATTTCAAAGTGGGGGACTTGGTTTTAAGGAAAGTGACTCAAAACACCCGAGAGCTTAATGCAGGGAAGATGGGTCCGACATGGAAAGGCCCCTACAGGGTTTCATCTATCACCAGGATCTTATGAACTGGAAAATCAAGACGGAGCAACTGGAATGTGTCACACCTCAAAAGGTACTATTGCTGGTGAGCACCATTATACTGAAAGTATGTGTTGCACTCATTTTTCCTTCGTCCAGTTTTTCTCCCAACTGGGTTTTTCTAACAAGGCTTTTAACAAGGCAACAATGGAAAACATACTATGAAGGAAGTACTATCAGCAAAAATAAGACCTTTAAACAACAAGGCATAGAAACGACAAGACATTACAGGATGGTTAGATAGTCTTTGGCTCGATAGCAAAGTTCCTAACAAGAAACAAAGCTTGCTATTGGACAAAAAGCTATCCGGTCGTTAATGATTTCCCATTCATTATAAGCCACTAGGGGGTGGTTAGATAATCTTTGGCTTAGTAGCAAACTTCCTACGGGAAATGAAGCTTGTTGTCAGACCAAAGATTATCCAACCATTCACTAGTGGAACCTTCAAAGGAGCAAGACTTCCAGTGTTCCAATTCAAATTATTCGCATTCCAATACTAGAAGGGTAACGATACAAGAATACGGTAACCTGACTTCCACATAAAGTGGGACTACAAAATCCAGGAACAAAGATATATCATTGGGAACAGGGACTGGGCAGCCAACCCCGTAGAAACAACTTGTACAAATTAGCCACAAGTAATGGCAATTTCTTTTTAGCACAACAAACGCTTATGTACTTTTGAAAATGAGAGGAATAAAGTATATCCCTTTTATTTTTATCATGTTTTTTGTCCATACAATGAATTAATTTTATCATTTGAAAGCTAATCAAGTACTTCAAATGCTAGTGCCAGAATGAACAGGAGACGTCCTCTTCAAGACCAGCATAAACATAAGAGGGCCCTCTCTTATGAAACCCTCACAGTAAAGGGTGGTTCCGGAACTCAAAATTTATTGGGGAAAAATTCACCCGAAGCTTTGCATAATTAAATGGAAAAAATAAACTTTGCGCGATGATTAACAAAAAGAAATTTTATATAACAAAACGTGCCAAGCAACACAAGCACAAAAGTACGAAAAAAACAATAGAAGAAAAAAAACAAAAAATTAAACTACTGCGTCCCTAGAACTTGGGGAAGAGAAGCATTTGCGCCCCCAGGAGAAGTAGGTGGATCTGCCATTGGCTCGGGATCTTGGCCTTCATCATCATCCCCTTCAAGTTCCTCCTCAGTTCCTGAGAACTCGGAATCGGAACCTGAACCAAAAGAATTAGTTGTATCGGGCCGAACTGGGAGGCACCTCTGGGTAGTTGACATCAAAGTCAATGACGCCCGCTTTGGCCTCTTCCAAGATTTTTCTCCTCATGTTATACATTGAATATGTTTTCTAAATAGTGAGGATATCCGCTCGGCATTGGAGTTCTGACTTAAGTTAATCAACCTCGATCGAAAGGTTATTCTAATCAGATCTTATGGCCTTAAGGTTGAGATTAAGGTCATGGATAGTGAAGATATGAACCTTATTGTGTTCTATGACCTTCTTATATTTCTCCTCCATCTGGGCACGCTTCTCCTAAGCAGCAGCAACCTTGTTAGCTTTGGAGTTCAAATTGCCTCCAAATTATTCAATCTCTCAGTAGAGGCAGCCTCGCACTCGACAGCAGCAAGTACAACATTTTAGACCTCAGAACACTTATCCTTTTACTTCTTGAAACTGTGTATTTAACTGGGAGGCTTATTGGCTAAGGGCCATTACTTCTTGTTCTCTCTGCTGCAATCGAGCCTCCAACTCACCCACTTCGATAGATTGTGCCTCCAGTGTCATGAGGCAAGCAGCAATTTAGACACGCTCAGCCAATAGTTGATCCTGCTCGGACGTGAGTCTTTCTTCATTGAGGATTAACTTTTGAAGGCCCTCGGAGGTAAGGAAGTTGGCCTGTAAAGCAAAAATCCAAGTTAGAAATCCTTCTATAACAAATTAAAAGAAAACAAACAGCAAAGAGAATGAGTACCATACTGTTGTTGCATTGTGTATGGCATTATTTATCATACACTCCCCCGAAAGAGAGTATTTTCTTCTTGTCTTTTCTTAAAACTGGCGACTTAAGGTAATTGGTGAGTTCCACCGGCCAGGATAGCAAATGGAACTCGGTAGAGACCGAGAGGGAGACATTCCTCCTCCTCTAGGGATCTACAGGGAGCAAATAGTTGTGCCCTAAATTCCCATGGTCTAGGGACTGGGGAGGGGGAATATCCTTCTATCGCGTGTCGGTGGCTGGTGGGTGTGATGTAGCAGTTGCTGGTGATGAAGGTATGACCGGCGTGGAAGAAGATAAAGCTGATGGTGTTTTAGGTTGAGAAGAAGTTGTGGCAAAGGCTGTGCTGGTTGTGGGTTCCTCATCAACCGAAGACGGAATAGGACCAGTACTCAACCCTATAGTACTGGGAACGGTAACTGGGGCTCGAAAACAATCTCCCAGAGCTCTTGGAGTCATCCTCGGTTGGTGTTATAAGCTCTTCAGATTGAGAATGATGTTGAGCTAATGAAGGTTGTTATCTCCTTTGTAGTGAAGCCCCTTCATCACTGGCTTCCCCATCAACATCAATCACCACAGTAGCTGCGGTTGGCTTGGGCGCGACGCTCTTCACCTTTTTACTTTTGCCCTCGGTAGAGGAGCAGTGCTGCCTTTTTGGCTGCTTACTCTACGGCCTGGGACTCCGAGAGGAAGCACTTGCACCGGAAGCTGATCCAATGACCCCTAATCGGGTGAAGGCCTCCTTGAACAACCTCACAATCTCTACGGGATCATCCAAGGCATCCTCCTCGGGGACAGTAACAGAGCCCTGCGGAAGACCTGAATTCAGCGGAAAAAGAAGTTAACCAACTTTTTTATACACGAAAATAAGGTAAAGACTAGATTAGTTTTGCGAATTAACTTACTATGATTTTTGGCCTTCCACCCGTATTTGAGGACCAGTTCTTTCCATCGGCGGGTCTAAGGCGTGGTAATATCTAGAATCTTCTGAACCCACTGGTCCAAACCATCAACCCTTGGTGGTGTCCACCGAGTTGCTAAAATAATAAAAGTGAAAGATAAGTAACAACATGAAAACGACCTTTTATCTGAGAAAAGAGAGACGATAAACTTACATGTACGAGTCCATGACTCAAGGAAAGATGGATTTGTGGACGACATGATATCCCTGGTGGCAACTACAATGAACCGCTCCATCCATCTACGGTCGTTGTCATCATCCATACTGGTGAGCAAAGCATGTTGGTCACATTTGCTAAAGTGCATCACTCCTCACGAAAAGTTTTGAGGGAGTAGAGGTTCATTATGTGAGCCAAGGAGAGAACTTCCCCTGTATCTTGGAATAGCCGCCGTAGACAGGCTACCGTCCACCACACAAAGGGGCTCACTTGTACCAAGCAGACGTGATACCGGCGATAGAACTCGAAGATTACGGGGTAAGGTCCCTCGCTCAATGAGAACGGGCCCAAAGTGAAGGGGTATGTGTAAACATACGTAAAACCCTTCTCAATGAAGGTTACTCGCTCCACCATATCGAGAGCGAATGATGTTGAAATCATGGCAAACACAATCCTCCTTCACAACACGAATAGTAGAAGGGCAGATGAAAAAAGGGTACACACCAACAACCCATGTACGAGAGTTTATAGAAGGAAACTTCTCTTCGAAATGCTTGATTTTACTGAGCCTTCTGGGAATGATGGTGTTCACCGTAGGAGGGGCAGCATCATTGGTGCTTTCTTTGTTTTTTAGAGAACTTGAGTTCTTGGAGGAGGAAGCCATGGTTAGTAGAAGGTAATAAGAGTTCTTTGAAGAAGAAGATCAAAAGCAAGAAAGAGTTGAATGCAAAGTAGTTGAGAAAGTTTTGAAAAATTGTGAAGTGTAAAAGAAGAAGAATGAGACGTATAAGAAAAGTAATATGCAGCTAAAATCGTGGCCATGATTACCTCGAGAATCGGCGAAAGTATTTCTAAATCGTAAAGTGACGCGTGTTCGAGGTATTAAATACGGAGAGACGTGCGTCTAATCAAGCATCAAAAAAATTTCAGAGGGGATCAGAAAATTTTCCGCTAAGAAAGGTATCTTCACCAACTTCCCAATGATACAAAGATGTACCACCGGAAAGCAGGGGGACTATCTGTATAGGTTAATATCGGTTTGTATTAACTACTCGAATAATAGAGCGACACATGGAACCAGAGAGAGAAGGAAAGCGAGGAAAGTAGAAGCCAATACCATGGACAGTATCTTCAGTTAGCACCGGGAAGACCCCGAAGGGAATATTACTAATAAAGACAAACGAATGTTTGTCACCCGATGACATTCAATGAAGAATATTCTTCAGTATTAAATACACAATCTATTGTGAGAATGTTGGCATTCATAGCCTGCCATTACATATTCAGCAATGGCCTCATAATTGTCACTTAAGAGGGGCTTGATCCTAAGACCTTGTTCTCTAGGTGTAACTTTAAATAGTACTCCCTTCAGTTCACAATAAGTGACCAGTTTACTTTTAGCACGCCCATTAAGAAAATGCTAAATCTTATAAAAAAATACCTAGTATGACTATACTACCCTCATTAAATATTGGTCACATAGTTATAGTGAGGAGCGAGAAAACTTTTTAGGGATATGCACATAAGGGTAAAAGAGTAAAAATAAATTGAATTTTTTCTTGATTACCTAACTGGACACTTATTTTGAACCAAAATTAAAAAGTAAACTAGTCACTTATTGTGAACCGGAGGGAGTAACTTCAACCGCCATTGTTAAGGATACGAATTTTCTGATAAACTTATGCTACATATTATTCTAAAGCTCAATAATCTTTATTTCTTGTCTATTGATATTTTGATTACTGCCTTCAGAATCTCTGCTCCCGGGACCAAGATATTTTTTGTTTTATCTCGATTTCAATGCTAAGTCTTGCATTTCATTTAATTTATTTATTATTTTGGAATCGAATCGATTTACTTGTCTATAAACCACATCAAATTCAATTGTACTATTTGCACTCATTATGGAGCTTAGACAGTTATGTTGTGTAATTGAATTGATCCTTGCATCTATTACTACATGTTAATTCTTTGTCTCTTAGCGAAAAATCGTAAAAAATTGGCCTATAACAATGTCAGCATCGCACAAAAGGTTGAGGTCCAAGGAAATCAGCCTCAACACGAAGATTCAATCAGTGATACCCGCAACGAGGAGGATGTAGCCACGCTGGTCCATGGCGTCCAATATCCATGACACATTCAGGAGGCAACTACTGATGATGTTGAAGACGAGCATGTTGCGGAAACGATGAGAATCCTAAGGGAACAACAAAAGGCTATTATGGGTCATCTCTCGCGACAGATCAGGTCATGACAGGGTTGAGACAAGCGTTTTCGGGTGCTTCCAATAACGCGTATGGAAGAGGTCTAATTCCTCCTGGTGCTCCCGCATACCAAACAGTACAAAGGGTTGATAACAACACCCCGAAGGGTGAAGTCGGCTTCGACGGAGACAGGGGGAACAACAACGCATGTGGTAACAATAATGAGAATAATCCCTTTTAAAACCAAACTAATGCGGTTTATGAGGGAAATAAATGCCTGAATGGACAAAAGCACGGGCGCACCGCCAGTGTTGAAAGGACTGGACTCAAATAAATACACTAGTTACATTTCAAACCGAGCATGGCACCGGAGTTAATTCCAAAGCAGTTCAAAATGGCAGACGTGCTAAAATATTATGGGACTTTGGATCCTCAGGAGCACCTCACCACCTACACAATGGTGGTGAAAATAAATGACTTAGCTCCGCACGAGATTAAGTCAGTCTTGTTGAAGAAGTTCAGGGAGACCCTCACAAAGGGGCCTTGACATGTTATTCACTTCTACCTGAGCACTCAATAGATTCCTTCGAGATGCTCGCAGATTCTTATTTTGTATAATAAATTAATAAATTTGACTTGTACATCGCAATTCATGAATAGGGGTGTGCATTCGAATCGGTTTATCGATAAATCAAATCGATTATTTGTTATCGGTTTATCGATTTCGATTTCGATTTCAAAATTTTCCTTATCGATTTATCGATTTCGATTTCGATTTTGTCCTCTTCGATTATCGGTTTATCGATAAACCGATAAGCTACAGTAATTTCTTTTTTAATTTTTTTTTAAAAAAAATTTAAATTTTTTTAATTTTTTTTACCCTTATTCTATAATACCCTTTCCTTTACCCTAAGTCCCTAACCCTATTATTTCCTCTACCACATTTAAGGAATGATCATATTTAAAGTTCAAGGGAATGAAGTTCAAATTAATGGAAAATAGAATTAGCCGTGATGATGTATTTTGATTTTTTGTTTGTTTATACCATTGGAGTGTTGGTGGTATACATTTGATCCCTTACTTTAATTTCGTTGCATGTGCTTGTTGACACAATTTTTATGTTATAAACGGTGCTCTTCTTATTTTAGCTTCCTTTTGTCCATATTAGTTAGGTGTGTTTGTAGCGATATACTTTCCGTGGAATCCCGTAAATTTTTTTATTGGTGTAATCGATAACCGAATCGATAAGCCCCAAAAATCGATAAATCGAAATCGAAAAAATTGAAACCTTATTGAAACGATAACGATAAGCATATGTACAAATCGATAATCAATAAGTAATTATCGATAAGGGTCAAAATCGAATCGATAAATCGAATGCACACCCCTATTCATGAATGCGATTTTATTTATTTCCCTTAGACTTCGACTCCAAACGCACCAGAATAGGTGACTATTTTGTTTGTAAAGAAAAAAAAAAGGTCAACAAATTGTCTTTTCGTCACTTAATTAGAGCGTGAAAGAAATTCCTCTGAGCACACTAGGCTTTTGGAGAGGAGTAGTAGTAGTAAGATCTAACATGCAGATTAAAAATTAAGGTGTTTTTCATCAGTATTAATTCTCACGAAATTTTAAAAAATTAGCAAACAATATTCATCATCTAAAAAAGAGAACAAATTGCACAACAATATATCACGTACAATATGTTATTGGATTCATTATACACACAAGCAACAGAAGAAGTAAATTAATCGGCGGAAATACAAAAATTAAAGAGACAAGAGCAGACAGAAATTACATGGAAAATAGCTAGGATATTATTTAGTAGTAATTAATTAAACGTGATTATCAAACACCACAAAAGTCTTTGACTAAATTCTGCGATCTCCGACCACGTTCTGTGTCAAAAAACTTGATCAAATCTATATGAACAAATGGCTGAAACTGCAATGGATGTTCTTCATCAACTAGTTCTTCTGCTACTTCTATCATTTTATTATCCTTTAGAAAAGTAAATATTCCAACAGTGTATCTTGTTTCATTCCCACTTATATCCATAATCACCTTGTGGACAGGCGTAAGAACGCGATCATTGCTCCACCCCTGTAATAATATTAAAAAAGTTTAACTTCTATACACTGACAGTAAATAGAAATATATAAGGTCGCGAGAAAGTTTAAAGTTTACTCTGAATGCTTCACCCGCCATGACTACAAAAGAAGAAGGTGGGAAATCCAGAGTTAACCATTGTCCATCTCGAGTTTGAATTTCCAAGCCTGAAATGTGATTTTGATATAGTACGGTCGTGAATGTTTTATCAGTATGTGGGGGGAAAACCATACTATTTTCCTTTGTATTTGGAGCGTCATATTTCAGGTATCGAAGTAGATACGTGGTTGATTCAAGGTATGATTCACAGTTTTTCTCTATTCCATAGCTTTCAAATAGCATTCTTACAACTTTCTGATCCAACTCCGCCACAATCTTTGAAAACGTCAATGAATTCTCACTATAACAAAGGCAAAAAATCAAAAAATAAATTATTTTCTAAGTGTATATCGACGTCTAAAGTCGTGATTAGAGACGTATCTAGAATGAGTTCAACTGAATCCAGTGATTTCATATCGAACAATATATGTACAACAAAAACAATAATATATCCGGTACGGTCCCATAAGTGGGGCTGGAGAAGTGAAATGTATACGTAGATCTTACGCCCTGGCTCGTGAAGATAGAGAGATTATTCCGGTAGACCCTTCACTCAAGAAAGGTATGTGATATCGAACAATATATGTGCGTACAGAACCGGAGCTAGGATTTAAAACTTGTAGGTTCAAAATTCTAATCTTTTAAGTTATTGGATTCTAAATTAATAATTTATGCATATTCAATAAATTTTCTTAAGATAAATATAATGTATAGACCAAAACTACTAGGTTTGGCAGAATCCGTAGTCCAAAGGCTGGCTCCACCACTGTGTGTGTATGCCAAAAGAAGTTTTAAAGATGCGCTACATGGTATAAATATGTCACGCGTATTTTGAACCCAATAAATTTAAATTCTGAATTCCCTTACCTAAAAAAGTCGTTTCCTTGAGGCCACATGAGGTTGGAAAAGCTTTGAATACCTTGAGAAGTAGTTGCATAGTCAATACCAAAGGCTTCATGATTAGGTAGAAATGGAATTTGACCAACATAGCCATGGTAGGGTTTTTCATTTGTGTTTAGAATTTTTTTCTCTAAAGGAAGCTCAAATAACTGTTGGGAAGCTTGAAAAATGGATTTTTGAAGTTGGGGTGAGATTTTATCATAAAGTGCTATAAAGCAGCCATGGTTTTCAAAGGCAAACCTGATATCTTTACATGTAAATTCCCAAGTGGCTGTGCCTGGCCTTAGTTCTTCATTATTGAAGTCTACTACTAGTAATTGTGGTGAAGCTGTTAAAGAACCCATAAATTTCTAAAAAAAATTCTAGTTTTCCTTTTGGTTTCTGTGATTTTATCACTACTTGGATTACATGGTTTTATTTAAAACTAACATATCCTAAATTATTTTTAAATCATTTTTGTCACAATCCATTATATGAAATTGGTAAAAGCTCCAATCTTTTTATTTATTCGATTGTCAGCTATACCCTCTCAACGGGTGAACTAAGTGACGGTACAAAGAAGGCCTCTCACATACAATTTTGACATTGAATTTCTTTTTTGACACATCTCGGACGGGGTGGGCGGTAGGTGTTGTTGATAATTTCTTTTACTATATATTTGGCTAAGTTTATAAGTATTTTTTGGCTTATTTACATATTTTGGTAAAGTTAAAAGTGCTTATAAGCCAAAAGTCATAAATTGATCATCCCCAGCTTATAAATTTTTAGCTTATAAGCACTTTAAGTTTGACTAAGATTTTTATTATTTTATTATCCCTAAAATATTCCTTTTCAAAACAAACTCCTACATTGATACTCACTACCTCACGTATTTTTCAACCTAAACCGGGTCTCTTCAAGTCTGCAATTCTCATTGACTATTTGAGGTAAATAAATTCTTTGTTCCTTTGCAAATTTGTATTTATGTGATTGTATATTAATCTTTGAACTGTATGTAATAAACGGGGACATATCAAATTTTTGGTGTATTGCTTTCTAAGTGTTTTGGTGATGAAGACAGAATTTCTCTTCAAATATTTTATGCTATTTAGGTTTATTTTTTTACTGGAAAACTTTTGTCAATTTATTAATTATTATAACTTATTATTATATGATTATCACAAAATAAATTATATTTATCATAAAAATTATCTTATCTAATCACATTTGTATTAAAAATAAAATGACAAATAGAATATTGTATTTGAATCGATCTGGAATCTAAATTTCGAAGAATTTACGCCCTTATAAGTGTAAACAGTTCTAAGGTTATAAAAGTCATTTTAACATAAACAAGAGCTTATCAACACTTTTTTATCAAATACTGCAGCACATTATTATCAACTTCAGCACTCTTATTCAAACACGTAATTGTTTATTTATTAAATCAGTTTCAGCACTTAAAAGTGTTTTTCAGCACCTAATGCTCATCAACTACTTCAAATCAGCTAATCTAAACGAGCTCTTAGTTACTTATTTGTTTTTCAAAAAAAAAACTTTATTTATGGAGTATTTTTCTATATCTTGTGATCCTGTTCTTCCTTTGATCCCGTGCGTAACGGAAATTTAATACATCGAACTGCCCTTTTTTCTCAGTATTCTAAATTTCTAATCTCAACTTCACTTGTTATAGTAGGTACCATATCTAATTTTTAAGATTATTAATTCTAATATTTATGGACGGTTTTACATAACAGTGTAAAACGATGCTATATTATGGATGTATAGTAGTTAATTGTTTTTTATAATTAAGAAAAAATTGAACGCCTTCGTCGTGAGGGGACCAGAAACGCCATACGTAGATTGATGTGGAAAATAATGTAAACTTAAGTAAATGATTGAAATTCTTTTTATTGGAGTTCGTTTATGTTAAATGACCTGGGGAGGGGGGGCTGATAGTTATTGGTGTACCTTAATGCATTCATTAATCTTTATTACGAAAAGGATTCATGTACTTTTTAAACACAATTTCTCTTTCTAGTCAATTGTTTTCGAAATTAATTTGTCACGACCCTAAACTCTAACCTGTCGTGATGATGTCTATCGGTAATACTAGGCAAGCCGACTTTCAAAATACTTCGATATTTCATTAAAATATAAATCAAAAGTCTTTTTATTACAGAATTTTCATAAAAACAGGAATTAAACTCAAAATAAAATGTGGAAGCCCCAAACATCGGGTGTCACTAAGTCATGACCAACTAGACTTTCAATCTAAAGAGAGTGTTTACGATAGTCTGCGTCTAAATATCAATACAGAAAAGATAGATAATAAAGAAGGAGCACAAGGTCTGCGAATGCCGACAGCTACCTTGTAAATCTCCGGAAATCGACCGCGCACCAGCTTCATGACCTCCGTGTCCGGTCACACCTGGATCTGCACACAAGGTGCAGGGACTAACGTGAGTATACCAACTCGGTAAGTAACAGAAATAAATAAGGAACTGAGAAGTAGTGACGAGTTATACAAATACAGTTCATCTCAGAAGTTTCAATAAAGGATAGGCATGCTTTCAATTTGGAATTTAAGTCAAATTAGTTTGTTTAAGTCAAGTTCAAGTAAAAATAGGATAAGATATCTTTCAGCAGTTTTCAAAATAATGATATAAGGCAACTAGGTGCATAAATAATGAAATCATAAACAGCCTCTCAGGCAATCATCACTCAGTCCTCTCATTCACTCCAACCTCACAATCATTCTTTCCTCACAGTCACTCATTCCTCACGATCGCTTAGCACTCGGCACTCGGCACTCGCACTTAGTAGGTACCTGCGCTCGCTAGGGGTGTGTACAGACTCCAAAAGGGCTCCTTCAGCCCAAGCGCTATAACAAGCCAATCATGGCATAAATCAGTAAAACATGTAGCGGCGTGCAGCCCGATCCCATATATATATACATATATATATATCCTTACTATCAAGCCCTCGGCCTGACTCAGTCATCAATCTCTCTAGTCTCTCGGGCTCTCAAAAAGAAGGAAAACCAGCCCAAACGGCAATAATATGATGCATCAAATAGAATAACAGAGATTGAGATATGATATGTGATTAAAAACTACGATTGAATACGAATAGCATTTAGCAGACAATTCAACATGTAACACGACCTCTGTGGGACCCAACAGTACCAACACATAGCCTAAACATGGTTTCTAACATGATTTACAGTCAATTTCTATAACACGTAGTGAGCAGATAGCTAACAGCAAGTTGTTCTACTCTACCGTTTCTACGGGACAGACCAAGTCACAATCCCTTCGTGCACGCCCACACGCCCGTCACCTAGCATGTGCATCACCTCCAAAATAATCACATAACACAAAATCAGGGGTTTCATATCCTCACGACCAAACTTATAATTGTTACTTACTTCAATCCGAGTAAATCTCTACTCCGCAATGTCTTTGCCTCTCAAATCGGTCCCCAAACATCCCAAATCTAGCCACAAACGGTACAATATAATTAATATTGGCTAAAGGGGTCAATTCCATAAGAAAACTACTAAATTAGACTCAAAATCTGAAATCGGCTCAAACCCGGGGGGCCCACGTCTCGAAATCCAACAAAAGTCACAAACCCGAAAGTCCATTCACTTACGAGTCTAACCATACTAAATTTATCAAAATCCAACACCATTTGTTCATCCAAAATTCCAAAGAATGTTCTCCAATTCTCAAGCCCTAAACTCCCAAATTTCACTTCGAAATCTCACTAATTAGGTGTAACATCAGTGGGAAAACACCATTATTAAAGATAGATAGGCACAAGGAACTTACCTCAGTGATTGCTTTGAAATCCCTCTAAATATTTCCAGAATTCGAGCTTACAAATGATGAAAATGGTGAAAAAATCTCGAAGTCCTCTATTTATAGTTTCTGCCTAGCAAAACCGCACATGCAGGCCTCCTATCGCATCTGCAACGCCGCATTTGCAAAAATTCCATCATGGGTGTGGATCCCACTTAATCTCCAAGATTCCAAATCTGCGGTCACATATTCGCAACTGCGGGCCCTACATGCTTCTGTGATCCTCCCTTCTCAGGCTCTTTTCCGCATCTGCGTCTCCCCTTCCGCATCTGCAGTTGCGCGGATGCGCTCCTAACCTCGCACTTGCGCTTCCGGTCCAACCCACATTGCCCGCATTTGCGACCTCGTCTTCGCTTCTGCGGGGCCGCACATGCTGGCTCCTCACCGCAGGTGTGAAAACACCAGAACTAGCAGCACTTCAGCTGCATTCTTCAACTCAATCCAAGTCGTTAACCACCCGAAATCACCCCGAGGCCCTCAGGACCTCAACCAAATATACCAACAAGTTTTATAACCTGATACAAACTTAGTCGAATTCTCAAACTACCTCAAACAACATCAAAACACGAATTACACACGGATTCAAGCCTAATGAACTTCGAAACTTCCAAATTTCACAAACGACGTCAAAATCTATCAAATTATGCCCGATTGACCTCAAATTTTGCACACAAGTCATAAATGACACCACAAACCTACTTCAATTCCCGGAACTCAATTCTGACCCCGATATTAAAATTTTCATTGTCGTTCAAATTCACCAAAATTCCAACTTTTGTCAATTCAAACCTAATTCTACTATGGACCTCCAAAACACCATCCGGATGCGCTCCGAAGTCCAAAATCACTTAACGGAGCTAACAGAACTATTGAAATTCAAATCCGAGGTCGTTTACACATAAATCAACATCTGGTTAGCTTTTCCAATTTAAACTTCAAACAAGAGACTAAGTGTCTTAATTCATTCTGAAATTATACCAGACCCCATCCAACTAACCTGGTAAGTCAGAATACAGCTGAAGAACATACAGAAAGCAGAAAAATAAGGGAATGGGGCTACAACTCTCGAAACGATCGACCGGGTCGTTACATAATTACTCACTCGGACATTATTTGCGAATGGATTTGATATCTAAAAACATCAATATACAATGCAAACTACAAAGTCCAAAACCTATTGTTCAGAGGATCTTATCATTAACCATTTATTATTAGGTAAAATGTTTGATTGCTAATTTTATATAGTATGGCTATACCTAGTGGCGGATCCACCCTTTAAGGTGGGGGTGGTATGGCACCCCCTATGTTGGTAAAATTATTATATATTTATGTAGAAAATTTTTTAAGCTAGGTTAAATATTTGATCCCGCCACCCCCAGTTGCAGACTAAACAAAGGTGCCATGGCTGGTAGACCTTTTGGAAAGTTTTTCTCGTGTGTAAAATTCAAGTTCGAATTTATCTTGAACCTTATCTGACTTCCTCTTTTCGTGTGCTTTTTATTTCCTTTGTCCCAATCATTTTTCTTATTGGCTGCTTCCTAATTTCCTATTTTTCGTTCATTATTTTTTTATTTTTTTTTCCTATATTCTATTATTTTATCTGTGATCTTTAACAAGAACACTCAAAAAAGAGCCTCCAAAATTTAAAATTTCATAAAATAAAGCATTTCCCTTAATCTCAAATCATTTAATTTTTTCCTTTCAAAATCAAAAAACTTGGGTCTTGATAGAAATTTTGGATTGAGATCAAATTTAATTTTTATAATTTCTTTTAATTATAACATAAAAATTTGTGCTATTCTATAATTGTTAAATACAACTTAAATCTCTTTACTATTAAGTTATGATGAATATTTTGCAAGTATTGCCTAGAAAAATATGAGATTTTTTATTTTAATTTTTGGGATTTTGTTGTTTATCTAATTCTGCATCTATTGGATATATTTTTTATTATTTTTCTTATTTTGATTGGTGAAATTCACTTTTGAAGATGTTATTTTACTTGTGAAAATTTATTTTTAGCATACAAAAAGATGTAGTTCCCTAGTGAAAATATTGATTTTACTTGTATTGTTAATAATAAATGTGTGATTCCTTTTTTAAAATGTTAATTACATTTGCTTCTTGATGTTTGATGTAATTTTCATATAACAACAAAATATCCTGTGAAATCTCACAAGTAGTGTAGGAGATAGAGATATAATTTTCATATTTGCAAATAAAAAATTCCTATTAAATTGCCCGAATAAACTAAAAAAAATGAACCGAACAAGCGTTCCGAACAAGCTCTATATTAATTATTACAAAGTTTACATTAAAGAAAATCATGGTGACACCCGCCACCAACAAATCCTAAATCCATCTCTGGCTATACCAATAATGCGTAGAGAATGAGCAAATAACAATATTTTTGGACCCATTCTTAAAAGAAAGCACAAATTATTTTTGGACCACAATTCCTTTCTTGAACGTCAAACGAGTTTGATATACTTGATCTAGCGATCAAATATACAATTCAAAAAATTTTAAATTGGTTTTAAACTATGGCCTATGTTACAAATGTTACGAAGAATACAATGTTTATGACCTAAGAATCTTTGTATGTAGTTAGAAAAGAAAAAAAGAATCAACGCTTGGACCCAACAATATTAATGTAATATTAAATTATAAATTATTGGTGTATTTGTCTAGACAACCTTGTGAAATCAGTTGTAAGGACCAGAATCTCCATAACTAAACGTTAAAGGGGTGATCTAATTGATCTAGACATTAGAACATACAACTAGATTTTCAAACTGGGTCTAATAACAACTTTTGATACAACTAGATTTTAACAACTTTAATCGGGATTTTTTCATATTTATACGCTATTTGAAACTTTATTACTCTTAATGTCCATATTTAGCTAATTACCTGGCATAAACAAGTTTTGTTTACAAAATATATACAATCCACCTTAAAAAGCTCTTAATCCATTATTTGTGGCTTCAATCAAGTAATTTAATTACACACTTTCCTTCTTTCTCTCCTCTCTCCCTTCCTATAATATATTAATTTGGAAACCGGAATTACTTGTGGTGATCTCCATTTACTGAATTGGTCATCTTAAAAAGGAAAAGAGAAAGAAAGTAGCTATTCCATGGCAAGAATCAAGATGATACTGTTTCTTGAATGAATTTTCTGATAGCAAAGAGAATTATAGTTAGCATTAGCTCACATCTAATATGTTCCAGGAATATTTGAAAACTTTTTTTTTTTGTGGGGGGAGGGGGGAGGAATAAGCTGGTCATCCCCATTCACTGAAGCTGAGAATGAGAAAAAAAAGAAGCTACTATTCCCCAGTAATGGAATTTCTGAACAAGCACTATTTTGCGATTAACTGTGATTGAGGAACCCCTAACATCATGTACAATATTATTCTGTGTATGATAAAACTTTAAGTGTGTGTTCATCTGTGGAGCATAAGTTAGTTCAGAATGCTGAAGTTAGCCGCTATAGTCTTCTACATTACAGCGTTAAGCGAATTAAACAAGTTCTTGCACACTATCATTTTTTCTTCACTTTCTGCTCTCTTTCCCTTATTACTCCCTTCCCTCCCCGCAATTAAGAGTGGAGATGGATGTTGCATATTTTGGGGCGAAAGGGTTCTCAAACAGTATGGATAGTTAATTTTCTATTGATTTGTTTACTTACCTCATTGAATTAGAGAAATAACTTAGGTCATACGAAAGGATAGATATGTCGAATAAGATGATCCAATAACAAAAACCAAACCTATACAATATGACCAAGGAATTGATAGTTAAAAAATACTTGTCAGTATTCACAACACGCTTTGAACTTTCTGATATCTTATTGCACTGTTATGGGTGTAGTAAGGATGTCATGAAATCGGATGGAAATAGGTTAGTCAAAGGTTAATGGTGCAAGGATACTAAGGCATTTGGACAATATTTGGTTGAAGTTAATGGAAAAAATAAAAAGTATAAAAGTATAATATATATACATAATAATTATATATTATACAACTTATCTATAATTTATTTATAATTTTCATACATTATTTATACCAATTTATATACAACTACAATATCATACCACTTAAATATAATTTTTATACAATTTTTATACAATATGTGTTTTGTATATTTTGTATCCGATTTATATATATAGTAAAAACAAATTTCATACAATTAATTATATATTATTCAATTTATCTATAACTTATCCACAACTTTCACAAATTATTTCTGCCCAGCTATATACAACTACAATATCATACAACTTAAATATAGTTTTTATACAATATTATTCAACTTTCATACAATATTTAAATATAATATTTAAATAAAAAAGATATATATAAACAACAGAATATAATTTTTCTATAATTTTACTACAACTTTACTATAATTTCTGCAGTATAATGTATGTCATGTCTTCTTCTTCGAGTTTCAATCTGAAATTCAGCCAAAATCAAGTCTAATCTTCACCAAAACACCCTCAAAATTGAGATATAAACTCCAAATCATATTTCCAATTGTTTGCAACAACAACCAATCCAAACAAATAATAATTTTTAAAAATCCAAATTCGAATTCAAAGCTTCAAAGCTTTTTAATGATTGTCAATGGTGGAATTGTTGCTCTCTTTTCCTTTGCTTTACATTACTGAAATTAGGAATTGAGAGATAGAGAGAGACGTAGAGAGAATCCTAATTCTTTGCGACAACACCCAATTCAAACAAATAATATGTTTTGAAAATCCAAATTTGAATTCAAAGCTTCAAAACATTTAAATGGTTGTCAATGGTGAAATTGTTGCTCTCTTGTGCAAGATACGTAGGGGAGGGGGTGGGATGTGGAGAGAGAAACGTGGGGGGAGTGGGGATATACAAAGAGAGAAATTTGGGGGGAGTGATTATAGGAATTGATTAATTATCCTTAAATCCTAAAAATGTACATAATTGGTAATTTTATATATAGGAGGTAATTAAAGTGAAACTTGAATAGGGAGGGTAATAAAGTTTCCAATAGTATATAGGCATGTAAAAATCCTTAGTCTAAAAAGGTCATATTAATCACTGTCTTAAGCAGGTTTATCTTTGAAAACTCAAAAGGGCCATGGGAAAAGGTTTTCCCTTAGAAAAATTCATAAATAGTTAGACTTATAAGTGGTCATTCAAAAATAGCCGCAGTTTCAAAAGTAATCGAAATTTAACCATTTTTCATTTAAAGATAAATCTAAACGAAAACACTACACAAAATCCGAAAAAATACTCCAGTATAATAAACTTCATCTCCAATCTCCAGTATAATATATATATTGGAGTTCCAGCATAAGTATATTGGAACTCCAGTATATATATATACACACACTAGAGTTCCAGTATAATATACCGGTTCAGCATAATATACTGAAACTTTCCGTGTGTTGGAGTTCCAACATAATATGCTGGAAGTTCATACACAGGTGTACTGATCTCCAGTATATTATGCTGGAATTTTCCGTGTTACAGCAAAATAGAGATTATTTTTCAATGACTTTGCAAATGCTGACTATTTTTGAATGACCAGTCCAAAAATTGACTAGCCCGTGCTATTTTTACTAAGAAAACTATATTATCTTAGCAAGGCCAACATATATATGTATCCTAAAAACTTTACAAAATATCAGTATGGAACACAATTTCATCTTCTTCGTCACTTGAACGTTCACTCACACTTTGAAAATCGCTAAAATAACTTAAATTCGAACTTCTTGCCCACCAAATTAATGTCAGACGTTGCGCAATGGTAGCATTCGCCTAATCCTATAGAAAGTTAAATTTTATATAGGTCAATTACATCTCGTTTGGATGGTTGTCTATGTCGTTTCATAATATATCGTATTATATTTATGATACTGCATTTTGTGTTGTATTGTTTGATGAATATGACATTTGGGTAGCTTGTATTGTTTGTTGTTATTTCATGATGTTACGCACCAACAATATGAAGAATATACTTACAATATTACTAAGAAAAAATAGGATGCAAAGTAGAAATATTATACAAAAAGTAGAACAAAGGATAAAATATAATTATAAGGAAAGGCAAGACGAGAGAAAAAATTAAGGTAACGACGCCACCACACCAAATCCGTCGTTACATAAAGTGAATCTTTTTGACGTTACGTAAAAACGAATTTAATGATACGATATAATAAAATTTAAGTAACAATTAAAATAAATATTGTATTTAAAATAACAATACGATACAATACAATAAGGTAACAACCATCCAAACAAGTTGTTAGGTTACATCATAATACTAACAAGAAGGGGATTTTACTGTTTCCCGATTTCTAAAGTCTTCATATCATATATCTGGTGGTTTCGTTTGCATTATACTTTCTGTCCAAAAGTATTGACATTTTTCGCTTCCTAAAATAAAATGGGGGTGAACTTTGATAAATAAATAAATAAATAAAAATCGTCATTTTAATGTGGGAAAAAAAACATCTTTTGTATATACTTTTCCTATAAAATTGCTCAAATTTGACATTTGATAAATAAAGTGTCAAAAAGATTGACGGAAGGAGTAATTGAGTAATGATTTTTTTTCCAATACTTATTTCACGGACAACTATCAACAATTAATCTCGAACGTAAACCAATTAAGCTCAACTAAGATTTCATTATATAAATATTCTTTTATGCTATATATTGTAACACCCACCTGTATTGGGAAAAATTGAGTTTACATATTAAAGTGGTGTAAAGATGACGTGACATGACACATAAACTGGTCAAAGAGTTATAACTGGCAAAGAGGCACGAGTTGCAACAGATACGAGCAGAGGCAAAGGAAGAGGCACGAGCGGTTATGTAAAAAACTCAGCACTCGTACTTATTTAAGTCCAAGAATTAAGGGAAATGAATCTGACACTACAAAGGAGTATAGATACAGTATTTATTGAGCCTTAAATACTAAAAACGTTAGAGAATCTGTACCAAATGCAATGATTATGTAACATAGCATTTAATGTATTTAATTGACCATAATGGCCTTATTATGACAAAGGCAAAACGCATATCCCCAAAATAGCTATAAAAGGGAGAGAGTGAGTCAATTGCAAGACACACAAAATATTATCTGAATATATCGATTTACTTGTTTTTCTTCTGATTATATTGCTAGCCAAATTACTTTATTTCATATAGACTTTTGATTATCAGTAACCCGAGTTCTTTTAAATTAAAGCTTTAACCGAAATCTCATTTTTTGGTTAATCAAATTGGTTCGGTTACCGGAAATCTGACAATCTACCCTTTTTGAGCTTAACTTTCCTTGTTGCATCAACCATGTCGAACAACAATGACAACATTCAAGGAAACCAACAACTTCAGGGAAATCCACAGGGTAATCAAACCCCGGTCTCTTCTCCACGAGGCTCTCCTCGGCAGTCTCGTGAAGGCTCTCCTGATGGATTTCATACTAATGGAAACACTCAGTTTGAAAATGTTGAAGCTATCGTTGAAGCTTTGCAGAAACTAATTGTTGCACAGGTCAGTAAAGCTCTTGAGGCTTTTGCTAGCCAGTTACCTGCTGCACTACCCACACCCACTCCAAACAGCAACACTTTGGAGAACCCTCGTTCCGGGCTTGTCAACTCAGGTGGCGGTGGAACCCCCAGCGAATCACAGAAGGGAGAACCACGTAACTTAGTCAATTCTGATTTACAAAATTTAGTACTAACATTGCAGAAACAGCTCAAGGAGCAAAGTGACCGCATAAAGCAAATACCTGGGGCGCCGCCCGTAATCAAAGGGATAGATATGGATAAATACTCGCAACAACCCTAGAAGCCAAGTGTTGCTCCCCTCCTGATTCCAAAGAAATTAAAAATGCCTGATATTCTAAAATACGATGGAACAAGATACACACGAGACCACGTGACTGCATTCACAATAGGCGTAAAAGGCAACGACTTGACCAAGCAGGAGATTGAATCAGTATTAGTCAAAAAATTCTGTGAAACACTCACCAAGGGTGCATTAACGTGGTATTCCCTTTTACCCGAAAATTTTATAAATTCTTTTGCTGAGCTTGCAGATTCTTTCATCAAAGCACACTCGGGAGCTCAAAAAGTCGAAAAAGAATGAAAGATATTTTTGAGATCAAGCAAGCGAACTCAGAATTGCTTAGGGAGTTTGTGGACAGATTCCAATGTGAAAGAATGACATTACCACGTGTACCTGATAATTGGGCAGTTATAGCTTTCACAAGTAATTTGAATGAAAAGAGTTCAGAAGCTACGAGGCGACTCAAGGAAAGTCTTCGTGAATTCCCAGCTACAACATGGATGACGTTTACAACAGGTATAGCACGAAGCTAAGGATAGAAGAAGATATTATTCCACGATCCCAAAAAGAAGAAAAAGTAAGTTCGAGACGGGCGGAAACCAAAAAGAGGTCCAGGTAAAAATAGGTACGAGCCATACATGGGACCTGCGGGAAAAATTCACGGTCAAAACAGGACAATCAAAGGTATGATCACAGATCAAGGAATAGAGAGTCAGGCTCTTCATCAAGATTTAGGAATGACTGAAACACTCATGAGTCACGGGATGATGATAGAAATTTGTAGGAGAGATTTGGTAGTTACAATTTCAATGTGAGCACTTCCGAGCTCGTAGCTGTTTTGAGAAGCATGGGTGACAAGGTACGGTGGCCAAAAGAGATAAGATCGAATCCAAACAGGTGCAACCCTGATCATTGGTGTGAGTTTCATAATGATTACGGGCATAAAACAACAGACTGTAGATTTTTACAAATTGAAGTTGATCATTTATTAAAACAAGGGTATCTCACCAAGTTATTCAGTGAGAAAGGTAAGCAAGCTTACATGAAGAATAGGCAAGAACCCCCTAAACCACTTTCTCCAAAAAGGACCGTCAATGTTATAAGCGGGGCTGAAGACATCAATGACGTAACGTACACTGCAACTAATAAAATTTCCAAAGTCACAATTATCCAAGGGAAACGGGTGCGACATGTATTAGAGGAAGACAACATTACATTTGATGACACTGACGCGGATGGCGTATTATCTCCTCATAACGATGCCTTGGTAATATCTTTAATTGTACATGATACTAATGTGAAACGAGTTTTGATTGATCCAGGTAGTTCTGTGAACATTATTTTGCTAAGAGTATTACGTGAGATGCAAGCTGAGGATAATTAATACCAAAGGCGCATACTTTATCTGGATTTAACAATTCTAGTGTTGTGACGAAAGGAGAGGTAACACTCACTACATTCGCAGAAGGAGTTGTCAAAGATACAACATTTCAAGTAGTAGATATGGAGATGTCTTACAATATGATCCTTGGGAGACCATGGATCCATGAAATGAATGTCGTTCCTTCAACTTTGCATCAAGTTATTAAATTTCCATCACCGTGGGGAATATGTCAAATCTGTGGGGATCAACTTACATCCAAGAGCATCAATTCTGTAGTAGATTCAAGTACGAAAAAAGAAGAAAATAGCAATCACAGAAGACAGTTGAGGGCACCACATCACAAACCTCAACTGAACAAGGGTGGACAGATTCAAGGCCTGATACCATTCAAGAACCAGAAGAAAACGAAAATATCAAAACAACAATTGAAGAACTGGAGGCTGTGATGTTATTTGAACAATGGCCTGATAAGAAAGTCTACGTAGGGGCTAATCTAAGTCAAGGCATGAGAGGTAAGTTAATTGAATTTTTGAAAACTAACATGGACTGTTTTGCTTGGTCCCACTCTGACATAACAGGAATACCACCGGAGGTAATGACTCACAAATTGAATGAAGACCCAACGTACCCTCATGTCAAACAAAAAAAAAAGCAAGGAACTTTCAAGAATCAGGTGATTCAAGAAAAGGTTCAAAAATTGCTAAAGATTGGATCTATCCGCAAGGTAAAGTATCCTAATTGGTTAGCCAATACTGTCGTAGTTCCAAAGAAGAATGGTAAGTGGTGAGTTTGTGTGGATTACACAGATCATATTAAATTTGCGTAAAATCTGAAATATGTCAGACAAGTGTGATATATGATCTTTCGAATGCTGAGTTTTAACGAGCATATCGTCTATATAAACCTCCATGGTTTTTCCCAGATGTTCTTGAAACATTTTAGTAACCAGCCTTTGATATGTTGCACCAGTATTTTTGAGACCAAAAGGCATTACTTTATAATAGTAAGTCCCCCTGTCTATTATGAATGAAGTTTTTTCCTCATCTACCAGATCCATTTTGATCTAATTGTACCCTGAATATGCATCTAAAAAACTTAATAGTTCATGCCTTGCAGTAGCATCAATTAGCTGATCTATATGTGGTAATGGAAAAGAATCTTTAGGACAAGATTTATTTTAAATCCGGAGAAATATGCATTTGGTGTCGCGTCAGGTAAGTTTTTGGGTTTTCTTATTTCTAACCGTGGTATTTAAGTGAATCCCACACAGATTAAGGCCATTGAAGAAATTCCTGATATTCTTTCAAGCAAAAAAGAAGTGCAGAGGTTGACAGGAAGAATTGCAGCCTTGGGAAGATTCATTTCTAAATCATCAGAAATGTGTTTTAAATTCTTTTCAGCTCTTAAAAAGCAAGATCACTTTGAATGGAATGAGGAATGTCAGCAGGCACTCAAAAATTTAAAGACATATTTATCAAATCCACCATTGCTCGCAAAATCAAAGGCTGGGGAAAGACTGTTCATCTACCTTGTTATTTCAGAAGTAGCGGTAAGTGTTGTTTTAGTCCATGAGGACCAAGATAAATAATCTTCGATCTATTATGTTAGCAAATCTTTGTTAGATGCAGAAACACGGTACCCTCAGTTGGAAAAGCTTGCACTTGCATTAATCATGGCATCTAGAAAATTAAGGCCTTATTTTTAATGTCATACTATTGTTGTAGTAACTGCTTATCCGTTATGCAATATATTACATAAGCATGAATTGTTAGGTAGGTTAGCTAAGTGGGCCATAGAATTAAGTGAATATGATATCACTTACCAACCTAGAACTGCTATAAAATCTCAAGTGTTAGCTGATTTCATTGTTGATTTTAGTCAAGGGAGGCAATTAGAAGCAGAAAAAGAGTTGCAGGTGTTCAATGGAGCTAACCTAGGAACTTGGACCTTGTTTACTGATGGTTCATCTAACGTAAAGGGTGCTGGTTTGGGGATTGTTTTGGTACCACCTACGGGTGAAACTATTCGACAAGTCATAAAATGTCATTCTATAACTAATAATAAGGCAGAGTATGAAGCTGTGATTGCAGGTTTAGAACTGGCACTAGAACTCGGCATAAATCAGATTATAATCAAAAGCGATTCACAACTCGTAGTTAATCAAATGTTGGGAACTTATACGGCCAAGGAAGTAAGGATGCAACAATACTTAGCGAAGGTATGGGATTTGATAAAGCAATTTCAAACCTGGAAAGTAACACTAATACCAAGGGATGAAAATGTTGAAGCTGACGCCCTAGCTAATCTTGCATCTGCGGTAGACCTGGCAAGCAATGAAAATGCTTCAGTTATTCAGTTATTTCATTCAGTTCTCGACCTCGATAAGAATGAAGTAAATTTTAATAACTTAACTTGGGATAGAGGAACAAGATTGTTGCTTTTTTGCAATATGGTACCGTCCCTGAAGATAAGAAAAAAGCTCATGCGCTTCAAAAAAAGGCTACTCGGTATTGCTTAAAGCAAGGCAATCTTTACCGAAAAATGTTCGGTGGTCCGTTAGCAAGATGCCTCAGACCTTCTCAGAAGGAATATGTAATGAGAGAAATACACGAGGGGCATTGTGGGAATCACGCAGGAGGAAGGTCATTGGTAAGAACCTTAATTGTGGCAGGTTATTATTGGCCCAAAATGAAAAAAGATGCGGAAAGTTTCGTGGCTAAATGTGATAAATGCCAAAGGTACGGTAATAATATGCATAGGCCTGTGGAGTTACTACATCCGGTGATTGCACTGTGGCCATTTATGAAGTGGGGGATGGATATCGTGGGTCCACTACCACAAGCAAAAGGCCAGGTAAAATTTTTCCTCATAATCACTGATTATTTTACTAAATGGGTGGAGGCAGGAGCATTCAAACATGTGCGAGAAAAGAAAGTTAGAGATTTCATTTGGCATAATATCATATGCCGATTCGGTGTGCCAAAGGAAATCGTGTGTGATAATGGCCCTCAGTTTATAGGCGCTCAAATTATAGAGTTCTTTCAAAGTTGGCAAATCAAAAGGATTACATCCACACCTTATCATCCGGTGGGTAATGGGCCAGCTGAGTCAACAAACAAAGTCATTATCAACAATTTAAAGAAACATTTAGAGGAATACAAAGGTAATTGGCCAGAAGTGATACCTGGTGTTTTATGGGCATATAGCACAACAGCAAAAATAATTACATGAGAAACACCATATTCATTAGTTTATGGAGCTGAAGCTTTAATTCCAGTTGAGATAGGAGAACCGAGTACATGATTCACAGAGTCGACAGAAGAATCTAATGATGAGGGAATGCGTGTAAATCTTGATTTACTTGAAGGAAGAAGAGAAGCTGCACTAATAAGAATGGCAGCACAAAAGTAGGTCATAGAACGATACTACAACCAAAAAGCACGCCTCAGATTCTTCAAAATTGGGGACTTTGTACTCAAAAAGGATTTTCAATCTACGAAGGCAGCTAACTCGGGGAAATTAAATCCAACATAGGAAGGACCCTAAAGAATTCATGATATTGCAGGTAAAGGAGCATACGAGCTGGAAATAATGGATGGCAAGATACTTTCGTCACATTGGAATGTTGTTCATCTAAAGAGATATTATTTCTGAAGAATACTCACGGTCAGGTATCTATATTTTAAAATTAAATTTTTGAATTGTTAAAATTTTACTAACGATTTTAGATGATAGGCAAAACGCTAACCCGTACTAAATGATGAGTCACGACCTGCAAGGCACGTGAAATAAATTAAACTTCCTGGCCTAGGGTTACAATTATTCTGATAGAAATTCAAACAGGTTGAGCAGTCTTCATATATAATCATACCTCCGAGTCCAGTATGTTTTTCCTTTATAGGGAGAGGACCAAATGAGAAGAACAATCAAGTGCTTGAGGCTTCATACTTCAACGCTCAAACACTTGGAGGACTACATAATATACACGGGCATGTGTATAAGAAAGGCAAAGAAGATCAAGCCCTGAAAAGTTCACTCATTGAATGAAGTACAGAGCAAAGTCACGATCTAAGGCCAAAGAAAAACCTTACCATAGTTAGGGTAAAGGCTATGTACTGAAACGGGTTATAGATAAAAACCTTGTGTTTACTTTTCTTTTTTAAATCTGTTACAAGAAAAACAGTTATGAGAAAGTTATAGATGTAATTTAAATACGTGTAAAGTGTTATTCAAAACTAGACAAAGTTCAAATAAGAACTGTGAGCACGTGATTTTTGCCTTACGAAAACTACTCCAAAAATAAATCAAAAATAAAATAAATTTCTGTTAGTATGCAATTTGTGAATTTGCGTGGTGTTTGTTAAATATTTGTTTTATGTCCGTAAATATTTACGTTGTCATAATAAAATAAAAAATAAAATAAAATACATGTTGCATGCATATCTAGGATTTAATTATGCATTAATTCAAAATAAAAACACAAAAATATGCATTTTTTGTTCTATTTTAAATATTCCACTGTGTGATTAATGTTTTGTCTGTATGTTGAACAGTTGTTATAAAGTGATTAATATTGTCTAGAAGTTAAAATTATTTTTATAATTAAAATTAGAAATTTAAATTAGAAAAATGAAATAATTGAAAAAAGAGATAAAAATCGGACCTAGATTTAAATCCAGGCCCAAATCAAATCACCCCCCCCCACAGCCCAATCTAGGCAGCCCAGGTCCGGTCCAAACCAGACGAGCCAAAACGACAGCGTTTGGTCGTAGCTTTTCAGGAACCGTTGGATCAAATCCAACCAACGGTTAAGATCTCACCCCCTTACCCGTAACCCGTAACCCGACCCATTGGCCCGATTCAGCCCGACCCCAACGTTAAACCAAACGACGTCGTTTGGTTAAGTGAGATGATCCTGACCGTGAATCTTACTTGATCGGACGGTCAAGATTGATCCACCCTTCCCCTATATAAAGTCCAGACCCCTACCCCGGCCCCCTAACTAAACACCCCCCCTTCCTTACTATTCATCATCGTCCCCAAACCCCCACTCCTAACCCTAGCCGCCCTAGAATTCCACCGCCTGAAACCCGGCGGCATCAACGCCGCCGGTCACCAAAATAAATAACACCCTAGAACCCCCTGAACATCCTCTACACCGATCTGACCTTAGTTTCCTTCAAATCAGACCCCAACTCTTCGAATATTAAATCGAAGGTGGGTCTGAAAACTTAAACCTTTCCAATGGCTCTCAAATTAACACCACAGCTTCTCCTAAATTCTCTCACCAAGGATCTGTTAGTTGCATGGTTCGAATCATACTGGAACTACTCGAATCTTCATTTGAAGATTCGAGTACAACTTGACCTTATCCCAACCTACTTCAAACTCACACCAGTTACCCCCTGACCTCCCTCGTGCCTAGAACATCTTTGGTTTCCCTCGAATCTAACCAGAAATGAGTAAATCCCAAATCGAACCTTCAGGCACCCTAGAAATACCAAACTTCTGGATTTTGTCAAAATTGATTGAAGATTGAGGTTTAATCGACCTTAGTCGAAGTATTTTCAGTGGAAAATACTTCGACTAAGGTCTGTTTGATTTCAAACAAAGTCCGAATCCAAGTTGAGTCCGAGTCAAAATAAAATTGAAGGATTTAAAGGTATTTTTCTACATGTATTCTTGTTTGTTTAATAACCTGTTAATTCTTCATGTTTTTATTTTTTATTAATTCTGTCATCTTTGTCTCATGCCCGTATGATTAGTCAAATAAATGAATTGTTTCTGTTGATTTTGTTTGTTTACAATGTGTGTAATCGACTCGACTAAGTTCGTCGATTAGTTATATCATAAATCCTGCTTCGGAAAATGTTGACTGAAATAACCTGTTTTGGATGGATTATTTTGCTATAATCAGTTAATTAGTTATTGTTAATCAGTTGGTTCTTGTTTAATAAATCCATCAAATGGACGTTATATGTGTGTTGTTTTCTGAACATTAAGTTCAGGACATTGTCAATATATTGACAATGCCCCTGTTTGTTTGATCTTAGTTCAAAAGCTGAGTTCAGTTGAATTATTAGGCTGAATTCAGTATAATGTTGTTATGATGTTAGTTCTGAATTCAAGTTCACAAAGGTTGGGTAAATACAATTGTATTAGGAGGTTAATCATTAGGAATTGGTTGTTAGCTGCTAGACAAGTTTTAATTCAGATAACTTGCTAAAATCTAAGACAGTAATACTAGTAGAAAACAGTAGGTCAGGGACATTTCTGGGATAGAACAATGAGGATAATATGTTAATAGCAATGTGCTGAAAGTGGAAGTTAATGGCTATAATTTAAGATACTAATGGGGAACAAGGGATAATGGGCTGCTGAAAAACAGGATAAATAGCACTCAATAGGATTTAAAGTATTCAAAAGTAGTTTTAATGGAACTTTTCTGATTTTAAAAAAAAAAAAAGAGAAAGGGTCCAGGCAGCACTAAAAGAAAGGGGGCAGACCTATATAAATACAGAATCTGATGGGCAGTTTTAGAAGAGAGTTTTTTAGAGAGCTTGGAAGAAAGAAAAACAGAAAAAAAAAGAGCTTTCAGACAGAAAAATTAGAAAGGAAGAAGAGAGAAAAAATTTGATTTGAAAAGGAAAGGGTCAGATTTTGAATATAGATTTGGAAGAAAGATTGAAATCAGATTTTGAGAGGGAGATCTTATCAGTTTTCATAGAAAGAAAGAAAAACTGAAGCATAAAAGTAGAATTCTGTCTCGGAAGTCAGGATTGAAGTTGATTCTGTGTTTTAAAATTGAAATTTTTTCAGTCTGTTTTGTTCTAAGTCTCAGAATCAGAAATATTATTCTTTTCATTAAATCTGTCCGGATTTGTTCAATATCATTGTTCAGTTAAAAATCTGAAACTTCCTAAAAGTACTGTCACTGTGCATCTGGGTTCTTCGGGTCTTATTATTGCTCAAACCTGTGGAAAGACTGCTATTCCGTTGATTTTGTTACTGCTGCTACTGCTGAAATTTACTCCTTCTACCTTCATTTTCAGGTACATATCCTTTTAAATTCTATGTTGGAAAGAGATTCAGCATGACAGATAAATGAAGCTTGAATTGTAATAATGTCTGTTATTCATTTGAGCTCTTTAATTAAAAATTCAGTTTTGTTTCTTGATCAAATAAGTAATATATGTTGATAGGATGACTGTAAGTTAAATGTCCTTTATTGAAGACTGTATAAGTGTTGTAATAAGGTTAATTTTCTAAATTTTCATTAAAGTATAGTTACGATTGAATTGTTAAGATAGGGAATATGGCAGGAAGTTGGCTATTAGTTAAGTCCTATGACATTGTTAGTCAGGTATAGAATATTCTGAAATATCAAGAAAATGCATGGTTAGTGTAATTCGATTGTTTGGTTGTGGATTAAGGTCAGATGTTGTTAGTTGAATAAAGAGTAGTATAAAAATGTCAAAAACCATATTGCTAGTTTATTCTAATACCTGATTTAGTTATGGATTGAATGGTGTGAGTTATACGTTCATATATGGCGTGATAACAGGTATATATATAACCATTAAGGGATGATGAATTGATGTATCTCATTATGATGTTAAGAATATTATAAATGTTTAAGCGTACAACTATGTTGTATGTAATACAATTCGAATTGAATCAATTTGCATAATAACTCTATTCTCATCAATTTGATCATTTATCGTTATAAATAAGTGGAGTAATTATAATTCTGGATCAAAAACAAGCGTGTGAGAATGAGATGATATGTATAAGAACAAATCACAACACTTTATATCAATGGTAAATAAAAGTAGAATTTGCATTAATTAAAATAAAATAAAATAAAAAATTGTTCAAAAATACTTCTTCCCTTCATAAATTATTTTTGTGAGTTTCATATGGCATTCATCCTTTGGTATATGTATATGTTGTATTTGTGAAGGATAGTATTAATCATGTTCTTATTTTACTTTGAATTTGAATAGTCTTGGGATGAACATAATTAATACTCGGAAATTATAGTCAACGGGCAATATTTAATAAATTGTGAATTTTTTTAAAAGAATTTAAAGACATCCCTTGAATATGAATTTCTCGGTATTTTTATATAAAATGTGTAGATACAACAAACAATTTGTGGAAAATTCATAATACCATTAAGAATATTTGGTGTGATTAGGGATACGTTCGCGTAATCTGATTATACCAATAAAAACAATTCGAATTATGCGTACGCGCAATTTCGAATGAATATTTAATATAAGGGATTTCTTCGAGGACGTTAAATTAATTTCATAAAAACCCGAGATGTGCGGTTCACTATTTAAGAAAAACAAATATTCTTGATTCGACACAATTTCGAAAAAATGATTGCTTAATAAATATATTATCAAAAGTTATTGTGTACACGTACGCGTGACACAATTCCGCATTTTTAAATTTATAACACGAATATACGTACGCGTAATTCGATTCAAAGAAGGGTCCTTAATCACAATAAGTAAAAGCGGTAGAAAAATCACGTAACAAAATGTATTTAATAAAATCAAGATAATTAAGCCAATAATAAAAACAGTTAAGCGACCGTGCTAGAACCACGGAATTCGGAAATGCCTAACACCTTCTTCCGGATTAACAGAATTCCTTACTCAGGATTTCTGGTTCGCAGAATAATAAACAGAGTCATATTCTCCTCGATTCAGGGATTAAAATTGGTGACTTGGGACGCCTTAAAATTCCCAGGTGGCGACTCTGAAATAATTAAATAAATCCCGTTTCGACTGTCCTTCAATTGAAGAAAACTCCCCACGCGCCCCGCGAGCGCGGTAAAAAGGAGGTGCGACAAGAACTTGTCAAAGTTATTTCAAAGAAACATGTGTATTCCTATTTCTTTTATCGTATGTTAACACCATTATGAAGTTGAGACGTCTTCTTCATTAAGTGTCGAATATAAAAGGGTCCTCTTTATAAATTCATGATTAATGTAAATATTCATGAAGTTAATAGAAGCATTTTTAAAGAATAAAAATGCAAATTATTCTATAAGTCCTTAGAAATAAAGGCAAGAATAAATGGAAGTTCAAGATAGTAACGAGAAAACTTCTTAATATTAAAAAGCTTAAGACTAAGTACGAACTTAGTCATAAACTATGAATTGTTTATACAAATTGCCTCATGAAAGGTCCGGGGACTTGAATTTCCAAAACAAACCCTTAGATGAGACCAAGGGTTTTACCACAATGTTTCCAAAAACAAAAAAAAAACACAAAGAAATTCAAATGACTTAAACTTATCACTAAAAAGATGTATGAACTAAAGTAGGTGCATCAACAGCAGCGGGCTCAACTGGGCTTGAAGGAGTTGGGATACCCATATCAACTTCAACATTCATGGAAGCTTCGGTCACGAGAGAAGGAAAATCTTGAGTTTGCTGAGCTTTCTCAATAGTTTCATTGATTTTAGCTAACTCAGATTCCAAGTTAAAACTCTCTTGGCTAGCTTCAACTAGGGTATCACGGCGAGAATTCAAAAACACCCAACTCACTTCAACGACAGATTTATCCTCAAGGATTTCATAATCCATTTCCCAGTCAACAATTTCATTCTTTAATTTCTCATTTTCAGCTAAGGCAGAAGTGTAAGAAGCTTGAAGAGAGGCATGGGAACTTTTCAAGGCACAAATATTATCAGAAGAAGCTCAGAGGTCTTCTTGTGCTTGAGTCAAATTCTGCACGAGCTCTCCAACATAAGCCTCTTTCTTACCCCAAGAGAGCCTTTAACTCTCTAATCTCTTCACTTGCCTTGGACAGCTGCTCGGAGGAAGAGGTTTCAAGACGAGCCTTTTCTTTATTCGCCGCTTGACTTGAGGAAGCCTTTTCAACTGCCAACTTTGAAGTCAAGGCCCATACCTGTTGCTCTAAGGTACTCTTACTTTCTTCTAAGTACTCCACATCAATCTAAAGCCTTTCATACTGTTCTTTCCAATTGCACGCCTCTAATTGAGAATCATGTACTAATTGCTCTGAGAGGGCAACCCTTTTCATCATCTCCGTGCCGATAAGATTGTCCTATAAAAAAAAGGAAGGGAAATGAGAATCTCAAAGATAGGAAAATTTTAAAGCACATCAAAGGAAAAAAGATAAGGGGATACCTTTAAAGAAGCGTGCACAATATCATTCATCAAAGTCAAGGGGCTATGGCTCTCTAGATTGGCTCTTTCAATTGGTCCGATTAAGGGCTTTAGCCATACATCTGCTTGACCTGATTTCCTTAAGAGATTGCCCTCAGTAGGGACTTCAATGATCACTTGTCTCATAGCACCACTCCTACTTGAGGATCCAACTTCAGCGCAATGAATGATTAGGGGAGGAATTGTTAAAGGAGGAACAGTGGAAGCAGGGACAGTGGAAGTAGTAAAGACAGTCTGGGGAGGAAAGGAAACAACCAAGATCGGCAAAGAACAAGTCATAGATACAGGTGTAGAAAAAGAAGCCAGAGATGCTTCATCCAAAACTGGGCCAAAGCCTTTGCCACCAAACCCGATGATAAAAAGTTGCTCAACAGAGTCATGAGCAGCAGCGGGAGCAACATCATCTTTAAGAATCACTACCGGGGCTTCAATAGACTTGGTAAGGGGAATAGAACATCGGGGGGATGCTCCTTCTTCATCATCAGAAATGATGCATCTTCGACCCCGTGGCCTTGTTATAAAAGAGCCCCCGTCTTCCTCTTCTTCAGAGCCTTGGTCATTAACGGCTTTTCTTTTCGATGAAGAACCCAAGATTATTTCTTGGGCCCTTTCCAAAGAGATACGAGAAGTCGTGACCGCCTTGGCAGTAACTCCTCGAATAGCAAATCCTGATAGAAAGAAGGATTGAAATTAGTTCAAAGAAATAAAAAATATATGTAAGATAAAAGCTCTTACCATGAGTTTTTACTTTCCAACCAAATCATTGGGAAATGGTCTTCCAAGATCTACCATCCATTGGGGCAATCTTCAATAGCTTGTCTACCCAATCACGGAAATTGGAAACATTTTCTACAACTCCCATGGTTGCTGAAAAAGAAAGGCAAAATCAGAAAAATCAACAAAATTGAAGAAAAAGGTACTAGAAAGTTAGAAGACTCACGTGCAAAATTCTACTTCTTAAGGAAGGGAACATTCTCATCACCCACAAAACCAACAGTGGGGGCAGCAACAAACCTGGCATATCAGCCACGGTCTTTGTCATCTTCAGGGCTAACTAGAACTCTTTTGCTCCTGGCTACTAGTGTAAAAACACCATTGCGAAAGAGTCTAGGGGAGTAAAGGTGAATCAGATGCGCGAAAGTAAAAGGCACACTGGTTGTGTTGGTCAAATGCCTCAAACAGGCAATAACCCTCCATATTATTGGGCCAATTTGACCTAAGCAAACATCAAAAAAATGGTAGAACTCGAGAATAACAGGATCAATAGCAGGTTTGAATCCTAAAGTGAAATGGTACATATAGACAAATGAAAATCCAGTTAAGTAGGAGGTAATTTTTTTATTTGGATTGGGAATAATGATAGAAAAGTCATGATTGCAGTGGCAGTCTCTACGAACTAAAGAAATCAAACTTTCAGTAATTTGAGTGGGATAGATATCGGCGTGATCTAAAGAAGATACTTGATTTCTAAGAGATTCTCTGTCGTTATAGAAAGATAGTTCCATGGGAACTATCTCCTCTACTAGGGGTTCACGAAGAGGTTCAGAAGATTCCTTACCTCTAGAAGAAGATCTGTGTGAAAGAGAACCTATAGTTCTAGAAGAAGGGCCAGAACTAGGCGAAGAAAGGGAAGAATCACGCAAGGATGAAGATCCTAAATTACGAAGCCTACCTCCTCTTTTTCTTCTACTAGGGACATCAGGGAAGTTATCAACTATGGGGACCTTCTAGGATTAGGGTTTAATGAAGACATGATGATATGATGAAGAAGCAAAAAGAGATTTGAGAAAATTGGACGTTCAGAAAACTTGATGTGGTAAAGATAAAGAAGGAAGTTATATTTATACTGATAAGCAACCGCCAAAGGAAAAGGTACAATGATGGAAGGACCATAATAATGATAACTGACGCTTCGTGAATAGTGAAGCCGTGAAAAACCTTAAAAAGAGCTGTAAAACAGCAGAACTAATGAAAAAATGACACGTGTGAAAAGTATTAAATGGAAGTGACAATTAAAGCATCGATTCTGTCATAGCATTAATGGTGACAAAAATCCTCATTTTTAATGAAATCCACTTCCCAAATATTCAATCGATGAATAAATGGCAAGTGGGGGGACTATCTGTATTGGGAAAAATTGAGTTTACATATTAAAGTGGTGTAAAGATGACGACATGACACATAGACTGGTCAAAGAGTTACAACTGGCAAAGAGGCACGAGTTGCAACAGATACGAGTAAAGGCAAAGGAAGAGGCACGAGCGGTTATGTAAAAGACTCAGCGCTCGTACTTATTTAAGTCCAAGAATTAAGGCGAATGAATCTGACACTACATGGGAGTATAGATACAGTATTTTTGAGCCTTAAATACTAAAAACGTTAGAGAATCTGTATCAAATGCAATGATTATGTAACGTAGCATTTAATGTATTTAATTGTCCATAATGGCCTTATTATGACAAAGCAAAACGCATATCCCAAAATAGCTATAAAAGGGGGAGAGTGGGTCAATTGTAAGACACACAAAATATTATCTGAATATACCGATTTACTTGTTTTTCTTCTGATTATATTGCTAGCCAAATTACTTTCTTTCATATATACTTTTAATTATCAGTAACCCGAATTCTTCTAAATTAAAGTTTTGACCGAAATCTCATTTTTTGGTTAATCACTACCTTAGACCAGAGAGGAGAAAACATTCGAAAAGAAAAACGCTGGAAAATAAATTCTCAATTAATCGCTCAATGAAGATTTTCTTCCTCTTCTTATATTAATTTTCCCGAGAAAGTACATAGACGTAGGAATACAGAATGACATAGGTTAATAAGCAGTCGAGCTCGCACTTTTTAAGCATGGGAATAAAAAAGAAGTCGATAAGATAAAATGTACAACCCAAACTAGTTAGATACACTGGATTTATGAACTGTGACACGTTTAATTATTTATTTTCTAATCTGCATGCCGAACATACTCATACATCACCACAACCACAACAACAACAACAATAACAAATTCAGTGTAATTTCACAAATGGAATCTGAGATGGTAGTTTGTATGCAAATCTTATCCTTACCTTTAAGAAAGCAGAAAGACTGTTTTCAGTAGATCCTCTGCTCAAGAACTCATACACGACTAGAAACTTTTTTTTGTTATTTTCTAGGAAAATAGTATTACTATAAGTAATTCCGATGAAGAACGTGTCAAACACCACCACCATCACCACCACCACCAACAACAACAACAAAACTCTGTGTAATTTCATAAGTGGGCTATTGAGAGGGTAGTGTGTATGCAGCCGTTATCCCTATCTTAAGAAGGTAGAGTAGTTATTTCCGATAGACTCTCGACTCAAGAAAAGAAAAAAAAGAAGAAGAACATGCAATGTCAAACACCACAATAGGTTTTGAGAGCAGACTCCAGCCTTCTATTTTCCTCTTTGCTAAAGAAATGAAGATAATCAAGATGGTTGAATGACTTGAACTTTAAGGGGTGCTCTTCATCAACAAGCTCTTCTGGTGTTTCAACCATTACTGTATCTTCCATGAAAGAAAATTGGGCAATGGAATATCTTTCTCCCTTCCCTTCCATCATCACTCTATGATGTGGAGATTTTATCCTGTTATTGCTCCATGCCTAGTCCAAGCAAATATAAAATATATCAAAAATCTGTACACAATACCTGACTCGATTCACTATTTACTTTTTCAAATTGGTATACATAAATTATACATAGTTATACACATATTATATATGGATAACATATATATTATACATCTGTCAGCAGCGGCAGAGCTAGCCTATTAGGTGCGGGTTCGAGCGAACCCAGTCACTTTTGCTTTAAACACTATATTTGTATAGAAAATTCATTAAATATATAAATATTTAATTACGAAACCAGTAATTAAAACGAGTTATGAGTTCCGTAATAATTTCAGAACCCATAAACTTTAAATATTACTGCCTCTGTTACTGTCTGTCGGCTATTTTTAGTATAAGCGATTGAACCGACGATTTAAGGGAAAATATTTATTGCGCCTGGTGGCTGGAGAGCCGGTTTGGACGTAAGAATATTTTTTTTTAAAATTCATTTTTTTCCTAAATCAGTATTTAGCCAAAAAAAAAATTCAATTTTTATTTGAAGATGAATCTTGGAATTTTTAAAAAAATTTAAAATCTTCAAAAAACTTTTTTCAAAATTTTCACTCAGATCGCTCACAAAACTTCAAAAACAACCTAAAATTATATTCATATTCAAACACAACTCTAATTTTCAAATATCATTTTCACTTTTAAAAAAGAAATTCACTTTTTTTTTAATTTTACAATTCTTATATCCAAACGCCCAATAAATTATCAATACATGCGAATTTATTCATTGAGTTTGAGTATATACACCGAGAGTGTAAAAGAATTTTAATCTTGCACTATCAGTAGGTCATTTAAGAGGAAACTATATATATCAAACCATAATAAGTGAAATCAGTAACCTGAAAAAATAAAACGAGCAATATAATCTGCTGTAATATGTTAAATTGTAGTGTACCATGATTGCGTCGCCAGCCATGACCACAATGGAGGAAGGGGAAAGCTCAACTCCAAACCACTGACCATCTTTCCCTTTGATCTCCAAACCATTAACTTGATTCTGATGAATTGTAGACATGAAGCTCTTGTCTGTATGAGCAACAAATCCAAGTTTTGGTTCTTGTACTTGGGCTTCTTTATATTTCATAACCCTAGCAAGATAATTCACTGATTTGATGTGAGATTCATAGTATTTTTCTACACCATAGCTCTCAAATACCATTCTCACCACCATTTCTTCTACTTCTGCTGCTGCTTTCGAGTATGCTAGCAAAGCTTCACTAACAATATTAAGATGAGAAAAATAAATGAAAAAAGAAATATCAATTAGTGCGTTCAGAATCAATTAACTATATATCAATTCCAAACTAGTTAGAATTAGCAAAATCGAAATGACGTGATTAAATATTACTCCGGAGTTTGGAGAAGATATTTTTGTGACTATAAAATCATGTCATGAGGGTGTGTTTGGTATGAACTAAAACATTTTCCAGAAAATATTTTTCATGTTTTAAATTTTTCTATATTTGGTTGGCTTAAGTATTCCGGAAAAGATTATTTTTCTCTAATTCGAGAAAAATGACTATCCTACCAAGAGGAGGAAAAATATTTTCCAAAATACTTTTTTAATTTTCCCCATCCTATTCCTTACCCACCACCCTCACAAATCCCTACCCCCACCACCCCGGCCCTAGACCCCGAACTACCATCATCCCCTGCCCTTACTCATTTTGTCTCCCATAGTGTTTGTTTAAATTATATATTTTTTTAAAAAAAAAAAAAGATTCTGCTACCTAACCAAAAGCACCAGAAAATAAGTACGAAAATCACTTATTTTCCAAGAAAATATTTTTCTTCATACCAAACACACCTTAAAAGTAAAATGAGAAGTGTAATTAAAGTTAAACTTTTTTTTAACTAATTAAAAAGAGTATTATTTTTCTGGACAGACTAAAAAGAAGTATATGTCACATATATAAAATGGGATAGAGAGAGTACCTGAAACAATTGTTTCCATTAGGCCACATGAAATTGGAGAAATTTTGGATTCCTTCAATTGTATTAGCATTATCAATGCCCATACTCTCATAGAGAGGAATAAATGGGATTTGGCCAACATAACCATACAAAGGTTTGGTAGATTTATTCTGGATTTTTGTCTGAGTGGGAAGATTAAATAACTCCTCTAGTGCTTGAAAAACTTCATTATGTATCTTTAATGAAATTTTATCATACAATGCTACAAAACAACCATACTCTTCAAGAGCACAAACAACTTCTTTACATACCTTGAACCATGAATTTGTGCCTGGTTCTAAATTCTCTTTTGTGAAATCAATTATGGGAAGTTTGTGGAAAACAGTTAGAGAATCCATGGATTTTAATACTATAGTTTGTCTCTTTAATTTCCTGAAATTGCTGCGACACTATTGTGAGAAACAACGACCTTAATTTAACCTCTATTATATAATGTTATTAATGGTCTTAAAGAAATGGGATGATAATATTGGTTTGTCACAGCATGCAAGTGTTATTCTTGGAGGCTAGTGGCATGGATTATTCTTTTTATTTATCTTCGGGACCATAAGTACGGGGCAAGATATTTTATTTTTTATTTTTAACAAAAAGGGGTTAAGAGGGACATTATGTGGAGATTTTTAAATTTTTCCTCTATGACGAAGGTGGTGAATTCAGATTCATTTAAGGACAAATTTCCAGTGGTAAGCAGCCAGTCTTGATATTATTTTCTTCTATTATTATTATGCATGAAATTGGAGAAGCCACCATTGCATGGTTCAAGAAAGACAAAGGAGCTCATTTTTCTTTTCTTTTCTTTTCTTTTCTTTTCCTTGTTTTTCAAAAATATGATTTCTTGTTACATTATTAGGTAGCATAGCAGCTAAAAAACGACCGGTACACGAAATATTCCGCATTCACACTTAGTATAGAGATACTAGCCGATAATATTCTAAGGCGGCAAAGATTGTAATCTGAAAAATAAAGTAAGGTATAATTCTTCGAATATACAACAACAACAAGAACAACAACAACCTAGTGGGATCCCACAAGTAAGGTCTAGGGAGGGTAATGTGTGCGCATACCTTACCCTATCCTGGGGATAGAGAGGCTGTTTTGAAAGACCCTCGACTCAAGAGGAAGAATAAAAACAGGTAAATATCTATGTCATGGACTGCTTTCCAGACACGCCCCATGACCCCTTGGTCGTGCCCCATGGCAGCCTAGCAAGCCTCACAATGCCTAGCGCCATGGTCGGCCCCGTGGTCTTGGCTGCGCCAAGTGACAAGCGCGCATGCGCCTCTATCGCCTCACCGATGCCTCTCGCCAGCGTCCAAGGGCTGGCCAATGACAATAGCGTTGCGCGCCCTGACAATGTCGCGCGCGCAGATCCTGATGCCTCGCCAGCGCCCAGCTGCAGGCCCATTCCAGCAGCGCCTCGCGCACAGACCCTGATGCCAAGCACCAGCGCCCAGCCTCAGGCCAACACAGCAAGTGTCGCGCGCGCCCACAACAACGCGCGCGCAGACCCTGACCCGCAAGACAAAGTTGCTGCCATCGGACTTAGTTCTACCTTGTAATAATCTAAGTCCTTTTCATTGTAATCATAGGCTAGTTTACACCATTTTCATTTCAGTGTGCTTCTACAGCTTTATTAGGACTAGTCATGTAATGTTGGTTTATTTTTTTAAGCATTATTAAGGGGGACCAAACAATAAATCATTTTCAAGCAAGCATTTTTCTGGTGTCTCTCCCCCTCGACACCGCATCTTTGTAATTAGCATTTTCAGTCATCAATAAAATCATCATCATCATTCAAAACCCAATTCTCTCTCAACTTCCGCAATTGCTCATGACATTGGTTTTTCCGCACGGTACTGACAATCTAGTCTAGCGTGCGACGAAGACCTCATTGGCGGACAACAACCGCACTGACATCGGTTTCTTAGCCTTACGTTGCCCTTCCAAAGAACATCAGGAAGGCATTGCGTAACAGTTGGTATCAGAGCCTAGGCTCGACATCGGACGAGGGAACACATTTGCCATCATCACCATTTCTGACCATGGTGAATCATGGGGAGCGTCTAGCATCCCTAGAAGAGACGGTTGACCGATTACGACCCATCGTGGATACGGTGCCTGATCAAAACAACAACCTAGTGCAAATGTTGGATGACCTAGACCGCCGAATGTGGCAGGTCGAAAATGATATTGCAAACATCAGTCGTGACTCTGACGATGACCGACAAACGACAGCCATTGAAACTGCCAATATTCATGGCAAATTTGAGGACCTCCAACAGGAGCGTGCCGACGATTTAGCCCATCAGCAACAAGAGGCAGACAGACTAACTGCCATGCAGCAAACCATAGACGACTTGACAGGCAAGCTCAATGTTGTCAATGATGCCTTACAGAGCCTACTTCGAGGAGGCGACAACCACATCAGGGGTGCAATAAACCTCACCCTCATTCCACAAAAGCTTAAGATACCGGAGCCAAAACCATACGACGGATCCCGGGATGCTAAAGAAGTGGAAAACTTCATCTTCGACATCGAACAATACTTCGATGCCGTGGGCCATTTGGAGGAATCCAAAAAGGTAGCGACTGCTGCCATGTATCTTCAGGGCGATGCCAAACTTTGGTGGCGGGTCAAACACGAAGCCATCAAGGCCGGTGAAGATACTCTTCAGACATGGGACGAATTGAAGGTAGCCATACGCCTGCAGTTCTTTCCCGAAAATGTGGAATACAATGCAAGGAGAAAGCTACGGGACCTCCGCCACACCAGATCAGTGAGGGAGTACGTGCGCGAATTCTCCGCACTCATGCTAAACATACGCGACATGGGGGACAAAGACAAACTCTTCGCATTCATAGAAGGTTTGAAACCTCATGCCCGTATGGAACTACAGCGACAACGGGTAGACACCCTGCCCAAGGCCATTCAAGCTGCAGAATGCCTTGGCGATTATCATTTGGGAACTCAGAACGACAGGCCCCAGCCGTCTGTCCGAGGGGGATTCAACGGGCACCATCCCAGCAATGGTGGCCCAAGCAAAAGTGGGGGAGATCGGAGTGCATCCAAAACTAAGACTCCTCCCTCCAACAGCAACAGTGCTGCATCCATCAACAACAATCAGGGGAGAAAGCCTCCCTCAGAATGCCGTCATTGCGGCGGGGCACATTGGAACAATGAATGCCCAAACATCAAGGTCAATGCTCATCAGACTGTCGAGGATGAGACAGATGCATCAGACACATCTGAAGACAACCAGGTAGGCGCCTTCAATGCAATTGTTGGCTCTATCCCTCATGCCTTAGCGGGGACCAGTGCATGTCCTCCTAAGAAAACATCAGTCCCGATCACCAGGAAAGGGAAAGAAAAGATGGACGAAGGACCTCCTAAACAAGCGAGGACCCTCATGTTCGTCGAATTGAAAGTGAACGGCAAGCCCCTTCACGCATTGATAGACACGGGTGCCACCCACAACTACTTGTCATCAACGCAAGTAGCGCGCCTAGGTCTTGTGGTACAAAAGAGCAAAGGCCGCGTCAAGGCTATCAACTCACCACCTCAGACATTGGGTGGAACAGCTACAAATGTCCCAGTGAAACTTGGCCCATACAAAGGAAGCATCGACCTGCGCATCGCAATCATAGATGACTTCGACATCATAGTGGGTTTGGATTTCATGAGGCAAACCAACACCATTCCGGTACCATATGCCAACATGCTCCTGATGATGGGAGAAAAAGGGGCCAAGCCCTGCACCATACCATGCTTTCCCATAAAGATGGCCGCTGAAAACATCTCGGCCATGCAGTTGGAGAAGGTAGTCAACAGACATGAACCTCAGGTTCAGGCTACCCTTCGCAGCAACAATCAGTCATCATGTCATCGGCCTCAAAAGACTGGTGACGCTCATCATCGTGTGGAGACTTGTCAGCCATGCCACAAGGACAAGTCGGATCACTCATCACAGCCGGGACCCTCGCAGCCATTACATGTCCCTCAGAGACCATGGGAAAGTGTTTCCCTCAGATTCATCACGGGATTGCCCCAAGTCGGCAATCTTGCATCCATCATGGTTGTCATAGATCAGTTCTCAGACTATGCAACTTTCATAGCAGCCCCGCAAAACATCTCAGCAGAAGATACAGCTCGACTCTTCTTCTCGCACATTGTCAAACATTGGGGCCTGCCCAAAAACATTGTTAGTAGGCGCGACTCACGCTTCACTAGCAACTTTTGGACCCATCTCTTCAGGTGCTTTGGGTCAACATTGAGTCACAACACAGACATCCATCCACCATCGGATGGCCAGACAGACCGGTTCGATGACATGCTGGAGGAATATCTCCGCAACTTCGCAACCGGATCACAGAAGCATTGGGTGAAGCTCCTGGATGCTGCTCAACTGTGTTTCAATTCTCAAAAGAGCCATCATACAAACAAGAGCCCTTTTGAAATTGTTACCGGACAGCAACCGCTTCTCCCGCAAACGGTGAATGCATCAACCATGCCGAAATCTCCTCAAGCTGCCAACTTCTCGAGCGAATGGGAGCGCAACATGGGGATAGTGCGGAGCTATCTCGTCAAAGCCCAAGAGCGGGCAAAAAGGTTCACCGAACAAAAGCTTTGCTTTGCCCAACATCAAACATGGGACAAAGTAATTCTATGCATCCCAAAGCGGTACTTGTTTGTAGAAAGGACCCATGACCCTCGCCTGCAACAAAAATATATCGGGTCCCTGCCCATTGAAAAACACATTGGGAAGTCCACATACCACGTAAAAACTCCATCCAGTCTTCCATGTCAGCCGCATGAAATCATTACGTCGCTACAACAGCAAGCTCACAGAACAGAGGGGCGCAGACCTCCCATCCAACAACCATCAGAAACATCATCATCATCATCATCATCATCATTATCATCATCATAAGGCTCTGAGGACGGCGCCAACTCAGGTGGGGGAGAATGTCATGGGCTGCTTTCCAGACACACCCCATGACACCTTGGTCGCGCCCCATGGCAGCCTAGCAAGCCTCACAATGCCTAGCGCCATGGTCGGCCCCGTGGTCTTGGCTGCGCCAAGTGACAAGCGCGCATGCGCCTCTGTCGCCCCACCGATGCCTCTCGCCAGCGCCCAAGGACTGGCCAATGACAACAGCGTCGCGCGCCCTGACAATGTCGCACGCAAAGATCCTGATGCCTCGCCAGTGCCCAGCTGCAGGCCCATTCCAGCAGCGCCTCGTGCACAGACCCTGATGTCAAGCACCAGCGCCCAGCCTCAGGCCAACACAACAAGTGTCGCGCGCGCCCACAACAACGCGTGCGCAGACCCTGACCCGCAAGACAAAGTTGCTGCCATCGGACTTAGTTCTACCTTGTAATAATCTAAGTCCTTTTCATTGTAATCATAGGCTAGTTTACATCATTTCCATTTCAGTGTGCTTCTACAGCTTTATTAGGACTAGTCATGTAATGTTGGTTTATTTTTTTTAAGCATTATTAAGGGGGACCAAACAATCAATCATTTTCAAGCAAGCATTTTTCTGGTGTCTCTCCCCCTCGACACTGCATCTTTGTAATCAGCATTTTCAGTCATCAATAAAATCATCATCATCATTCAAAACTCAATTCTCTCTCAGCTTCCGCAATTGCTCATGACATTGGTTTTCCCGCACGGCACTGACAATCTAGTCTAGCGTGCGGCGAGGACCTCATTGGCAGACAACAACCGCACTGACATCGGTTGCTTAGCCTTACGTTGCCCTTCCAAAGAACATTAGGAAGGCGTTGCGTAACAGATTGGAGAAGCCACCAGTGCATGGTTCAAGAAAGACAAAGGAGCTCATTTTTCTTTTATTTTCTTTACTTTTCCTTGTTTTTCAAAAATATGATTTCTTGTTACATTATTAGGTAGCATAGCAACTAAAAAAAGACCGGTACACGAAATATCCCGCATTCACACGTAGTATAGAGATACTAGCCGATAATATTCTAAGGCGACAAAGATTGTAATCTGAAAAATAAAGTAAGGTATAATTCTTCGAATATACAACAACAACAACAACAACAACCTAGTGGGATCCCACAAGTAAGGTCTGGGGAGGGTAATGTGTACGCATACCTTACCCTATCCTGGGGATAGAGAGACTGTTTTGAAAGACCCTCGACTCAAGAGGAAGAATAAAAACAGGTAAATATCTATGACAAACCAGGAAAATGCAACTAATAATGTATGAACTGTAAAAACAGGTGGAAGAAAGCAACAGCAATAGTCAAGCAGTAACAACGGTAAAGTACTAGAAAAACCTAAGAGGAAGATCGCACTAAAACCACCCTAACACTATCCCTCTAAGAAACAACAAAGGTACTAGTAGGCTAGCCCTAATAAACCCGAAACAGTACAGAAAAACATAATTTAATCTAATGTAGCTAAATAAACGTCCTGCACAGGATCATACGGTAGAATTGACATCAGGTAGCCATGTTAAAGCGCTGCTATTTAGGAATTAGCCAGTGTGTTCTGAATTTCAGTTTTTTAGTTCAATTTTTCGGGACAAAAGTGTGTTGAATTATCCATGAAGCTAAGATTTTTAGTTTAAAATTTTAGGACAAATAAGTACTGGCTAATCTCTATATAGTATTCCTACAAATGACTATTTGTGTACTTGCCCCGAATTATATGTCAAAGGAAACGCAATTGGATGTGACATCAGTAACTCTGGTATGAGAACGAGTGGTAATGGCCAGAAAAATTAGCCCAATTCATGGAAAGAGCACAAAGCCCAGACCAGCAGAGCCCATACAGTGGTAGTCACAGCCAAAATTAGAACAACATCTATCCCACATCAATAAGTTAGTGAAGAACCAAGCGGCTGGAACTAGTATATAAGGAGCTCAAGTGCCTAAGAAAAAATCACGCAGCCACGCAGTGAGCACAGAGCGAACTATTCTTTCGCCTTTTACTAAAGAATACCGTGTGCGCATTGCAATTAGTGGCATACGCCAATTTTTGGAGGGATTTCTTTAATGGAAATCCCAACAATACTAGTTCTAAGTTTTCTATGATTTAGTTTATAATTGCCATTTATCTATAACTATATTTTGTAATGTGGCAAAGTTAAGAATTTCTATAAAGGTATTCAAATTTTAAAGAAGTAAAAAAAAATTAATAAAGATTGTTCAATATGTATTATATATTTTTATAATATTTTATTTACGTACATAATATAATTTTTTGATGTGGTCAATCATGTGGCTTCGCCCATGTTCTGTAATATAATGTTATAGAGTTAGATGGTGGTATCACCTTATTAATTAGTATACATATGAACGTGCACATTAATAATAGCCATATAAAACATAGAGAATTTTTCATAAAGCACCTTTTTTTTGTCTAATTAGTCATTTATAGATACTTTTTGCTATATTACGTGTTATAGATACCTTTTATGTTTTTAAATAATGTATTTCATGTATTTAAGCTGTTGTATTTATTAATACAACAAAAAATATAGGCATAAAATCTGGAATTCCAGCTAAGTTTGACATATTTAGCTGTATTCAAGCGACATTAACATTAAATACAGTAACATATTTGCGCTAAAAACGGAAGGAAATAAAATCACATGATATTCTTCTAATTTAACTCAACGAACTAAAACGATTCCTCATTAATCTGTATTTGAAAGATACATAATAAGATTATAGCTGAATAAAGAAAAATACATATGAATAATACAGTTGAATACAACAAAATACACCTTAATTCATCTGAATAAAATACTTGATTACAACAAAAATACAACTGAATACAGCTGAATAAACTCTTGAATGCAACAAAATACAACAAACTTCTGCTGAATAAAATAGTTGAATATAACTAACTACAACTGAATACAGTTGTATAAAACACTTGAATACAACTAACTATTGCTGAATAAAATAGTTTAATACAACTGATTAAACCTGAATACAAGTGAATACAGCTGAAGAATACATTCGAATACAACTGAATATAAACAGGCGATTTGGGCGATCTAGAGAGAGAAACAGCCCTATGGCTTCGCCGGCCGGCGGCCAGCCATTAATTTCGGTTGGTCAGCCCCCTAACACATCTACAAAAATTGAAAAGGTACTTGAAAAGGAATCTTTCCATGTTATCCTCTTGGCAAAGTCTTCGGGGATGTCTCCGAACAAGACGCATTTGCCGCCGTCCGTGAAGCCTTTCGCCTCAGAGTCAATTTCTTTGATACTTCCCCGTACTCAATCTCTCTCCTTCTCCTCCTTTTCTTTGATAACAGATGCAAAGAGATATGTCACACTCACTGCATTGGACTCTTCCACATATATGTAATTGATGATTCTGATAGTTTAAGGATTGAAAATTGAGAATTTGGGTGGGAGAAGAGTTAAGAAACTAGGGTTTGTGGGAGAAGAGAGTCTGGTTGTATGCAAACAGAGAGAGATTGTATTGGAGTTTGCAGATATGCGGTAATTATGTGAGAGAAAATAAAAAAAGGGAGAGAGAAAAATAATATTTAGCATATATGATGCCTTAATTATAGGATGTAACTATATTTAGATTTTTTGCTATAAAAGATAAAAGGTATTTATAGGATGTAATATTTTAAAATGGTATTTATTTAAAATAAATATGGTACTAAGGTTTTCTATAGGGTGTAAAAATTCCTAAAACTTGTTTTTCATCACACTAACCTCTCAGATTTATCAAATTATGCTTACCTCTCCTATTTTTAATTAATTTAAAAATTATAAGTTATAAAAATTAGTCAAATTATTTTTAAAATTAATTTAAAAAATGTAAAATTATTATAATGAAAATCAAAATAAGAAAGGTAAGTGTAATATCACAAATCACAATGAGAGGTCAGTGAAGCCAAATGTAATGGGAGGTCCCTTAAATTATTCCTACTTTTAATCTACTATACGTCTATACCTTAGTAGAAAGAAGTTGAAATAATTATAAACGATTGGAAATAAATACTTTCTGGTAAAAAAAGAGAAAATAATGTTGTTACAGGGCTAGACTTGTATAGTAAGCACTCTCTAGCGGGCCAAACTCTAATTATCTGATATTGAGAAGAGGGGCATTTGCATCTATACCCGTTTTTTGTATCACATTTTAACTTGTGTCCGTTTTGCAAAAAAAATTATAAGTGTATCCGCTTTTTCGCATAACTTCAGCATACGGGGCTGAAGTAGCAAAGACAATCACGCAAAACTTCAGCATTCTAGTAGACGGGCCTGAAGTAGCAAGTGTGTTGAACCAAGTGTGTTGAAGTTTTTATTTCTGTAACTGGCGAAGAGCTGAAGTTTTTGTTTTTGTAACTGTCGAACTTCAGTTCTAGAGCTAAAGTTTTGTTTTATAACTGTCGAGCTTCAGCTCTAGAGCTGAAGTTTTTGTTTGTAACTGACAAACGACTTTTTAAAACCCTTGAGTATGTACTATTCCTAAAAATGACTATTTGTGTACTTGCCCCGAATTATATGTAGAAACGCAATTGGATATGACATCAGTAACTCTGGTATGAGAACGAGTGGTAATGGCCAGAAAAATTAGCCCAATCCATGGAAAGAGCACAAAGCCCAGACCAGCAGAGCCCATACAGTGGTAGTCACAGCCAAAATTAGAACATCTATCCCACATCAATAATTTAGTGAAGCAGCAAGCGGCTGGAACTAGTATATAAGGAGCTCAAGCGCCTCAGAAAAAATCACGCAGCCACGCAGTGAGCACAGAGCGAACTATTCTTTCGCCTTTTACTAAAGAATACCGTGTGCGCATTGCAATTAGTGGCATACGCTAATTTTTGGAGGGATTTCTTTAATGGAAATCCCAACAATACTAGTCCTAAGTTTTCTATGATTTAGTTTATAATTGCCATTTATCTATAACTATATTTTGTAAATGTAGCAAAGTTAAGAATTTCTATAAAGGTATTTAAATTTTAAAGAAGTAAAAAAAAAATAATAAAGATTGTTCAATATGTATTATATATTTCTATAATATTTTATTTACATACACTATAATTTTTTGGCGTGGTCAATCATGTGTTATTTTGGCGTGGTCAATCATGTGGCTTCGCCCATGTTCTGTAATATAATGGTATAGAGTTAGATGGTGTATCACCTTAGTATACATATTTTCTGTATTGTTAAATTAGCTTCTATGAACGTGCACATTAATAATAGCACATAACACCAACCTCTCAGATTTATCATATTATGCTTACCTCTCCTATTTTTAATTAATTTAAAAATTATAAGTTATAAAATTAGTAAAATTAATTTAAAAAATGTTAAAATTATTATAATAAAAATCAAAATAAGGAAGGTAAGTGTAATATCATAAATCACAATGCGAGGTTAGTGAAGCCAAATTTAATGGGAGGTCCCTTAAATTATTCCTACTTTTAATCTACCAATGTTTTAAAAGGCGGGGGCGTGAGACGAGGCATTTTATCTCTGACGATGTGAGGTGTAAGCCCTGGGACATAAGGCGTAAGTCCCGCGGATATGCAAATTTTATTAATTTCTAGAATTTTAAGATAGTATAAAATAAAAAATAGTCATAAAAATTACATTAAAATCACAAAATTATAACAACTAATCTAATTAAAATACTTATAAATTATATTTCGTCTATGAATAATACGAAAAGTATGACATATATCATAATATGCAAATTAGTTGCAACGTCGTACAACTTAAACAACAAAAGTAATGTGTTCGATACGAAATCTTATATGTATCTTTTAATGAGTAATGAATATTGAAAGAATTTCGATATTATAATTTGATATTTTTTTAAAATACTTCTTTTATTTAATATGCTTTTAATTTGAAAGAAAATTTATATAAAAACATAATTCACAATTTAAATATGATTCTCTAGCATCATTTATTTTTAAGTTTCAACAAGTTAATAAAATGACACATAATTCACCATACTATACCACGATAACTAATTATTTGTAAATAGTTGTGCTAGCTAATACTGAGCTATTAAATTAATAAGTATTGTATTTCGTAAACGTTAAAAATATAATATTTAGGAAAATAATTATAAAAAAATTATGGACTATTATACAATAAAGACATAACAAAAGTTAATAAATAAATACTTTTAAATGAAAGATTTATTTAAAGTTTACTATCATAGCAGTCTTAATGGATAACGCGAAATAATTTTTATTTTAATTATGACATAAAATACTCTCAACTTAATGATTTATGATGAAGAAAAAAAAAGTAATTTTGTATAGTCAACGATTTATTAAGAAAATTTGAGGATTTATAAGGTTAGTTACAAACAATTGCATAAAGTTCTATTAGGCGAGCCCAGTACGCTGGACGTTGGACCTGTTCGGGGCGTAAGTCTCATGAAACTAAGCCTCACATATAAGCCCAGTGGCGTTTTACTAGTCCTCCGCCCCGGGGCGAGTCCTGGACGAGTCCCAATTCTGGCTTTTAAAACAGAGTAATCTACTATACGTCTATACCTTAGTAGAAAGAAGTTGAAATAAATATAAACGATTGAAAATAAATACTTTCTGGTAAAAAAGAGAAAATAATGTTGTTGCTGGGCTGGACTTGTATAGTAAGCACTCTCTAGCGGCCCAAACTCTAATTATCTGATATTGAGAAGAAGAATTAATCCAAATAGCCGCCTAACTAATATCATAAATTAAAAATAGCCGGCAGATGTATAATATATATCGTTTATATATAATATATATATAATTAGTATATAATCTATGTATTCCCACGGAAAAAAGTAAATATTAAATCTGACTTGCTATTTGCGTAACAATTAAATCTCACTGGCTATTTGCGTAACAATTGGACCCCCAAAGCTCAATAGCAAACATAATCGACCCAAATAAGAAGCTAAAGTGACCCAATCAAACACGACTTTGGCTCCTTTTCTCTCCTTTGATCAATCGGAGTCGGTTGAATTTGAGATCAGGATCGTTTTGTGTGGAAACCAATCCCATCAACAATGGCGGGTCCATCTAGCTCATGGTCGCGAGCTTTGGTACAGATCTCTCCTTACACTTTCTCAGCCGTCGGAATTGCCATCGCCATTGGCGTTTCAGTGCTTGGTGCTGCTTGGTAACTCTTAATTTATCTCGTTTATTGCTCGCTAGGGTTTTGTAACTTTTATACATCTAATGATTTACCTCTCTGATTAGAATTATTATATGTTTTAGGGGAATATATATAACTGGAAGTAGTTTGATTGGTGCTGCCATTAAAGCTCCTCGGATTACGTCCAAGAATCTGATTAGGTAAATTTACTTCTCCTTTTGAATTTTTTATTTACTGCACCGTCAATTTAGAAGGGCTAAATATAAATATGTGTATCAGCAATACTAGGATGAAGCTAATTATTGGCTTTGGTGTCGCTATTTTTAACAACCCCTTATAATAATTCATCGCTAAAAAATCATATATTTAGGGCATAATAATTCTGTATTACTAGTTTGTGGACCGAACAACCTCTTGAAGAATAGTTTAAGTCTGTGTTACCGTGCGGGTTGAAGTTTTTAATATAGATTGATATTTAACTTCAAAAAGGACTAATTTTTCATAGATGTGTTGCTTGTGCAAGATGAGAGTTGAGTCAAGCTTTGGCAGACCATGTACGTGAAACTTTCTGAGAACGTGTTGTTTTACCTTACTCTTTACTTGCCTTAGCTCTATGTATGTTTGGTTTAGAAACTTTATAAGACTTGTAGGTTATGTTTTCAGTTCGATGGTACTTCGGTTCCAAACTGTAATCTTAGTTAGCCAGTTTGGTCTATCAGTATTATCACTCTATTTTGCTGATAGTAATCACTTTGTGCTGTCAGCCGATGATACATGAGCTTGACAAACTAAACAACTCTATGTGATTGTTAAATTTCCTATTTAGAAAACATACTCTCGTTAATAGTGGTGTTTGCATCCGAGCTTCATTTGGTCAACTATCCCTTGATACAGTTTTCCTTCTTCATGAACTTGTGTTGATAGTCTTGTCCTGCCATTGATAAGGCATCTATTAAAGTTATAAATATAATGTTGAAACAGTGTGCTTCCATGATAGAGCAAAGATACATGGCTTTGGGGTCGTGGGATGATTTATTGTCCTTGATATTCTTGTCTACTATATTTGTAAGCAAGTGTGAAGTCAATGGCTCATAGTCTACTGCATATGCATAATGTCATTATTGATGATTCTTATCTTTAGTTTGTTCCCAGTCCTTTGTATTTTATGCAATGTCTTAGAAAGAATTGTTTGTCAGTGTAATTTTCTGTGAAGCGGTTGCTATATATGGTGTTATTGTGGCCATCATTCTCCAAACAAAGCTCGAGAGTGTACCTGCCTCACAAATTTATGCACCAGAGTCTCTTAGAGCTGGCTATGCAATTTTTGCTTCTGGGATCATTGTGGGCTTTGCCAATCTTGTCTGTGGGTGAGTATGAAACAATTTTCTTCTCGTACATGGAATTCTACTTCGTGGTGTCAAATTTGATGCTATGTTTTTCTGCCCTTTAATTATCATTATTCCTTTTATTTCTTTTACAAAGGTTGTGTGTTGGGATAATTGGAAGCAGCTGTGCCTTATCTGATGCACAGAACTCCACGCTTTTTGTTAAGATCCTTGTCATCGAGATTTTTGGTAGTGCACTTGGGCTGTTCGGTGTTATTGTGGGAATTATTATGTCAGCTCAAGCATCTTGGCCATCCAAGGGTGCATAAGGCTTCATATTATGTGCTTGTTATTAATGTTATGACAAACACATAAGTCTTGACCATCCAAGTCTGCATAAGTCTTCACATTATGTGCTTGTTATCAATGTTTAAGTTATACTGTATTCTGTATTATATACGTCTGCACAAGTCTTCATCTTTCCCCCGTTCTTCATTTTGGTCTTTTATCAATGTATTTTGTTGTGCGATTACTGTCTCAAGTACTTTGGTTAGTCTGTTCATTGATGTAATTTTTATTAATAAAGCTATTGAGTACTAGTTCTCCTACTCTGTTCTTCAATTTTTATTGGATGACCACATCCATATTGTATTGAGTATTTTGGTTAGTCCGGTCATTGATGTGATTTTTATTAATGAAGCTATGAAGTACTAGTTCTTCTACTCTGTTCTTCAATTTGTATTGGATGACCACATTCATAGCATTTCATGATTCATTGGTAAATATATTTTGATCCTCTAGCACACCTTTTTTAGGTGGCCAAATAAGGCTCCATCATACAGTATTTGTTTAATTGTGGTTGATTTAGGAATGGCCAAGCTGCCAATAGCACGTGTTTGTGCGGAAGGAGACTTGTTTCTTACTTAATGACGAGGATAGTTCCTTGTTCCTTCATACTCCCTCCTCATTCTTACTCTTTGTGCTTAGTGGACGCTCATAGAGAAGGTGAACTGAGCAACAGGAGATAGAGTGGGAGAAAGGTTAGGTACAAAGAGACATTTATAGGATAAGAAGCAAATTGAGCTGCAGTAAGCACCATTACTTTGGATCAATTGTCACAGAATCAGCTCATGTAATGGGTCTTATGTAGGTGAATCTAGATTAGTCGGGCTGATAGTCGGGCCCCAAGCGGGTACCGAACACCGGATGATAAATAAAATAAAAAAAGAAAGGGAATCATCTCATTCGAATAGATAACTGCAAGAAATCATTGTCATAGAAGAGTTGTTGAAAAAGTGAATAATATGCAGAGGCTGATTAATCTGCCAGTCTCAAAGATCCCATGATGAAGGGGAGCCTTGGCGTAACTGGTAAAGTTGCTACCATGTGACCAGGAGGTCACCGGTTCAAGCCGTGGAAACAGCCTCTTGCAGAAATGCAGGGTAAGGCTGCGTACAACAAATCCTTGAGGTCTGGCCCTTCCCCGACCCCGCGCATAGTGGGAGCTTAGTGCATCTGACTGTCATTTTTTTCCCTCAAAGATCCCATGGCACCATGTTATATTTGTCATGGCCAGCTAAAAGGCTAGATTTTTACTTCTTTATACCATCTGACACAAATGAGATAACTGTGGAGTGTGGAGTAGGGCTGTGCACGGATCGGATTTAGCCTATTTCGGATTTCGGATTTCGGATTCTAAAAAGGGCAATCCGAATCCGATCCGAATTAACATTGGATTGGATCGGATTTTAAACTTTGGATCGGATAATTTTTCGGATTGTCGGATCAGATTGTCACAAAAAATTTCAACAATTTAAAGTTCATTCGGTGTCTCTATCTCATCTTCCATCTACCAAAACAAACAAAAAAATCAAAATAAAATCAAAAATTGAAGAATAGAACATGAAATAGACATAAAAGACAGAAGAGAAGAGAAGAGAGGCGGAAGAAAGAGACATAAAATCAAAGTAAAATCGGAAGTTTGAGTCATTGAGACTCTTTTAGTCTTCACTGAAGAGAAGAGAGGTGCAAGAGAGGCGAAAAAATCTAAGTGAGTGAGGAGGTGTGTGAAAAATGAATAAGCATAACCCTAAAATTTTAGTGTGTATTTATATAGGTACATATAATTTCGGATATCGGATCGGATCAGATTAAAATCATACCAATTCGAATCTAATCCGAAAATCCGAAATTTCATAAAACACAATCCGTATCCAATCCGAAAATCCGAAATTTGAAATCCGAAAATCCGAATATAGTGGATCAGATCAGATTTCGGATATCCGATCCAAATGCACAGCCCTAGTGTGGAGGGATGAATGAGTAGTTCACTCTTGAGTTTCAAATTTAAGTATAGTCGTGTTCAGAAAACTGTTTCTTATTTCACTGCTTTTTCAGTGGAGACACCCACGAAATCAAAACAATAACAACCCAGTAAAATTCCACAAGTGGAGTCTGGGGAGGGTAGTGTGTACGTAGACCTTACCCTACCCTGAAGGGATAGAGAGGTTGTTTCCGATAGACCCTCGACTCAAGATAATAAAAAGACAAAAGGAGAGAATATTAGATTCACCACAGAGACCATAGGGAAAAAGGAACATAAAATGCAGAAGAAAAATGCAAAGCTAAAACGATGGCTAGTAAATGGATCCTGCGTTGAAAATAGAAAATAGTAAGACACGACATTGCCTCTAACTATCTTAGACAAAACCCTACCGGACTAGGCTCACAAAGGTATAAAGTAACTCAAGACTCAACTACCTCCTAGCCTACAACCGTAATACTCGACCTCCACAACTTCATATCAAGTGTCATGTCCTCGAAAATCTGAAGTCTCGCCATATCCTGTTTGATCACCTCTCCCCAATACTTCTTAGGCCGCCCTCTACCTCTTCTCGTGCCTTCCACAACTAGCCGCTCACACCTCCTTACTGGAGCATCTGGGCTTCTCCTCTATACATGCCCGAACCATCTAAGCCTCGTTTTCTGCATCTTGTCATCAATGTGAGCCACGTGCACCTTCTCCCGAATATCATCATTCCTAATCTTATCCATCCTAGTGTGCCCGCACATCCACCTCAACATCCTCATTTCTGCTACTTTCATCTTTTGGATATGTGAGTACTTAACATGCCAACACTCAGCCCCATACATCATGGCCGGTCTAACCACTGCTTTATAGAACTTACCTTTTAGTATCGTTGGCACTCTCTTATCACACAAGACTCTAGATGCTAACCTCCACTTCATACATCCTACCCCAATACAATGTGTGACATCCTCATCGATTTCCCCTCCCCCGTGGAAAACCGAACCAAGGTACTTGAAGCTGCCTTTACTTGGGATAACCTATGACTCAAGCCTCACATCCACGTCCACTTCCCCCGGCCCAGCGCTGAACTTACACTCGAGGTATTCTGTCTTCGTTCTGCTTAGCTTGAAACCCTTAGACTCAAGAGTCTGTCTCCAAACTTCCAATCTCTCGTTAACACCGGCTCGTGACTCATCAATCAGAACTATGTCATCGGCAAATAGCATGCACCATGGCACCTCCCCTTGAATATGGTTTGTTATCGCCTCTATCACCAGGGCGAATAAGAACGGATTGAGCGCAGAGCCTTGGGGTAACCCCATTTCAACCGGAAAAGGCTTAGAGTCTCCTCCTACTGTCCTAACCCGAGTCTTTGCCCCATCATACACGTCCTTAATTGCCATAACATAAGGAACCGACATACCTTTTGCCTCCAAGCATCTCCAGAGAACTTCTCTAGGAACCTTGTCATACGCTTTCTCTAGGTCAATAAACACCATGTGCAGATTCTTCTTTCTCTCTCTATACAGTTCCACCCACGAAATCAAAGCATGGACGAAACTTCAGTTGAAGCAAAAGCTCTGTTCAAGTTGGATATATTTCTCATACATATGAGGATCTAGCTTCTGTTCATTTTATCGGATTTTCAAACTGAAAAGGGAGCTCGTATTACAATTTGCAGGGTCAAATTTGTTGCCTTAAAAATTAGCAAAAACTTTTATCGAACATTTTGCACTCTTCTGGACATATTCGCACTGCCTGGAAATCTTCCTCGTGGTTTCAACCCGTTGTTTTCCAGTGTATCTTCTAGGATTATTTCAATTGTTTTTAGCTTCTCAGGATCTTTTTCATCTTGCTCACCATTTTGTTATACGGCATTGATGACGATGTAGCTGTCCAAATTGGAGTAACAGTCGGCACGTGAATTAGTGTACCTTCATATTACATTGTAAAGTTATGATATGCTGCAACATCTAATATGGGTTTTTTAATGGGTTATACAAATACAATCAACAGCTACAGGACCTTTTAATGGGGTTTTTTTTTTAAAAAAACATTAGATACAAATTAAACTCATTAATTTGGCATTCCCTACTTTGTTCTACACTTCTAACATGAAAGCTGATTTGATAGAATGATTTTAGAAGAGGCACTAAGTTGTATACTTTTTAGTCCATGACCAATGACTAATGAAATCATGCTTTAAAACTCCTTTCATTGAAGCAATGGTACAAAAGTATTAATAATTCTGACCATGGGTCCAGGAATCAACTATTAGTATAGCTAGTACATCCCCAAACTAACAACACAATAAACAAAACAAAACAAAAGTAGTCTGGTGAACAAAGTATCATGCATTTACGCATGATCTAGGGAAAGACCGTACTCTAAAGGTGTACTATAAACAATCAACTTTAATGTAAGCATTAGTGGTTATTTCCACTGCTCAAACTCGTGACCTTTACACGGAGAATACAATGAACAAGGCATGCAAAAATAAAAGGTCCCACCTTGTATGTATCCATAAACCGCATGGTCAACACCACAGAAAGGACTATCATTTCAAGAGGACGGAGCTAATTAAATGTAGTAGTAGAAAGTTTAGGAATTAGGAAAGTTAATAATAAAAAGGATATTCCTTCCAGGTAAAGCACATTTATAAGATGTTCGTTTACTTTTACTCCATGTCTTTAATAATCTTCTTTCCTATTACTCCACTTCTTTTTATCTTCGAGACAATAAAAATTACTATGAAAAGAAGTGTTATGCGTGGTAGGTAAATGGGAGTCATTGATGGCTTCAACAACAACCACCACCTCAGAATAATTTTACAGTGGGGTCTAGAGAAGATACTGTGTATTACACTACCTCATAAAAATAAAGATATTGATAAGTTACGTGTCTTTTGTTTATAATTTAACAAATTTCATGAGAATCAGATACAACTAGCCTCTCTGAGTTCATAACAACAAGTCAAATGTCTGGCACAAGTTTCAATGAAATCAGTTAAGGGAACAACAGAGGGAACAAATAGATATCAGTTCCTCTGGTCATAGTACAAATCAACTCTTATAGCTGTTAAAGTTGTTGCACTGCACACACAACAGTACAATAGCACTGTTGAAGCATGATGTGTATCGGACACTCCCTTGCATCATCTTTGATGACCTCACTTATATATTACCAACATGAGGCAAGGGATTACATACACTTGCAAACCCTAAAACATTATTTACTCTCAAGTGTGCAGCCGCCTTCATTCTCTCAAAATTGAAGAACAAAACAACAACCTAACGAATGACCAGATCCACATTGATTACATCGTGTGTCCTTAGTATTGTTGTTTCTTGTTTATGTTATTCACGTGTAACTCCTACTCAGCTTATTTAGAAGCATCTCGTAGGACATTTTGTAAACCATAAACCTTGTAGTTGTGTTGACTAGAGTTAGTCAAGTAGTTAGCTTTGTAATAGAGTTATTACATAGAGGCTTGTAATATAGTTATTGTAAGTAGGTGAAGGATTAAGTGTTTAATTCATAGGTTACAATAGGTTGTTATCTAAAGTTGCTCGGTTAGTGAAGTTGAAATCCTACGAGTGTAGGTCGTGGTTTTTAATCCCGTGATCTAGGAGTTTTCCACGTAAATATTATTGTGTTATTTATTTATAGCTACGTTTTTTGAGAACTGATACAGTTTAGTGAACTCTTAATTTACATCAGATGTTGTTTTTGATAGATCCTCCGCTCAGAAATATCATATCACAACCTCAAAAACCTTTGACGAATAGGTCTAATTATATTGCTTAGTTGTTGGACTGCTCGAAATGAATATTTTGAATTTTTATTACTACAAAGAAAACCAAAAGTTAAAGGTGGAAAAAATCAACTTATTGAGAGAAAGTAAGGACCTGTCCAGACGGCAAGATTCGTGTTTATAAACAAACTTGCAGCTGATGAAAGGAACTGGACACTACGCTATACGACAAGCAGGCAAACAACAGAGAATCAGACTTAAGAATATTAAAATCAGTAGTAAGTCAAACCCCCTCGAGAAAAATTCCAAATTGGCCAAAAAGAGTGAGAGTTATGGAGTTTCTTTATCACATGGTTGGTGGCAGTAAACCTCCACATGAAATTGAATATATTGCGAAAACAACCACAAGCATCCAAGGTGACAGGGGCGTACATAGACCGGTTTGATTCGGTTTTTATCAATAGGCCTATGAATTAGAGATTCTAAGCTTATTGAATCCACAAATCTAGTTAGCATTGTAATCCAAGCTAACCCTTTAATATCTAATTAAGATTTGCAAAAATGATATTGTATAGCCGCTAGGGATGTCAATGGATATTTAAAAACCGACTAAATCGACCGAATCGTACCGTACCGAACTGATTTTTAGGTTTCTTTTAATAAAACCATAGGTTTTTATATTAATCTATAATCGTACCAGTAATTAGGGTATGTTTTTTATTTTATGAAAATAAACCGAAAATACAGAACCGTACCGAATAAATTTACATGTGAAAAATATATTTATATATTAAGTTTAAAAATAATAAAATATTAAAAAATTTCTTGGGTTTTGGAATTATGAAAGCAATTACAAGCCAACAAGTAATAAACACAAAATTATAATTCTCAAACCTATTATGCTACTCCATCTAAAATAAATTATTTCTAGCATATTCACTAGCAAGACACAAGGCATTATAGCGATTATGAGTAGAAAACTATAATGTATTGATTATATTTCCTTTCGTATGATTTAAATTTATCTTTTTGAATATTTAATCTTCTATAGACTTTATTCTTGAGTCTCAGTCCTAGTTTGGTTAATATCTTTCCACTCATGTGACTTATATTTTTTTTATATTAATTTATTTAGTTTCTTTTACGCTATTGTAGAGTAGTTGATGGATTTATACTCTAGACATCTTTCATATTTTCTTAATTCATCGCCCTTTAAAATGTAAAAATGTCTGGAGAGTTTTGCTAAGTCCTATAAAAGTATGTATGTTATTGCATTCTACTTCTACTAGTGACTTTTACATGACATTTTAAAAAAATACTGAAAATTAATCGGACCGTACCGATACCGAAGAGAAACCGATATAGTTGGGACGGTTTCGGAAAGTCTAATTTTGGTTATACATAATGAATAACCGAAAAATTGGTATGGTACAAAATTTATAAAATAACCGGTCGAATCGAACCATTGACACCCCTAATAGCCGCTTTCAAAATAATAGCCGAAAAGAATATATTTTTTGTATATATACACATTTATATGTTATATACAAAATTTATATATATTTCGGTTACCAAATATAAATAATTTCTGCACGCGAGTTAAATTTGATAATACCTAATTTAATTATACTCCCTCTGTTCCAAATTGTGACGTTTTTTCTATTTTCATTCCAGAATGTTTGACAATATTTGATTTCTATATAATTTTCGTAATTTTCAAGAACTAAAATTCATTATACTATATAAGCCTTACACTTTGATGTGATGTATTATTTATTTAGGTAGCTTTTCAACTATTAAGTTAATATATTCTCTTTCGAGTGATATTAACATCTTATACTTTCAGTTTTGACAATTTTTGTCGCAAAACTGAAACACAGTGAATATATATTTAAGGACCTTAAAAAGTCAATAAAGAAATGCTACATACTTTCCAGAATTTAGCAAGTCCGTTATTAGCCACTAGCCAGATAATTCTACCTTAAAACATATTATTTTCCTTATAATTTCAAGAAGTTGGAAGACTGGATTTAGGGGACCCACTAATGTAAATATTGATGGTTAGGATTCAAATTTGAGGAAAAATAAAAAATATTAGGTAAATTTCTTCCTATTTGTCTTAATCTTAGTAGGTAAATTATTTGATACTTATATTGGCATAGGGTAACAAATACATGACGAAATAGTTGAGGTATGCACAAGTTGATCTAGTTATGAATTAGAAAAAAAGGATGTGGTGCAGTGAATGAGACTACTCCTCTATTAACCATCGGTCACGAGTTCGAGTCCTGGGTATGGAAAAATCCTTAGTAGGGAGCGCTACCCCCGAATAGGGCTCTACCCGGCACGAATCCGGATATAGTCGGGCTACAATGGGGGTACCGGACACCGGATGAGAAACAAAAAAAAAATGAAAGAGCAAGGAGACCTAGCAACATGGATCAAATGCAACCCCTACTCCACCTGTCTAAAAGATGAACTCCTAGTTGTATTTCGCCCCTAGAGATCATATTTATTGTTTACTTTTTCTAGTTATATACTGTTAATTTGTTGAATCTACACACAATGATCCTAGCTTGATAGCATGCAATTGAATTCAGAGACGAATCATGAAAGATCTAGAAGAAGGAAATGAAGAGAAGACAATTCCATTTTTGCTTCTGTTGAAGAAGAAGAAAGAATACAACTGATTTTTGGAGGGGCACTGTTTATTAACAGAAACCGCGTGCCCCTTTCTACTCTCTAACATTATGACCCTCAACTTCTTTTCTTTACACTTAGGTCCCTCAATTAACTTCCTAATTAACTAACAACTAACTCTAATGAGTGTTCTTGATACTCCCCCTCAAACTGGAGAATGGAAAGCATCAAACATTCCCAGTTTGGACATCAACATTTGATGTTGAGCTACTCCAAGCCCCTTTGTCATCATGTGTGCTACCTGTTCTCTTTTAGAGATGTAATGGGTGGATAATAATCCACTTTTGATCTTTTCTCTCACAAAATGGCAATCAATCTCAATGTGTTTTGTCCGTTCATGATAAATTGAATTTGCAGCTATTTGTAAAGTTGCTTTACTATCACAAAAGACCTTTACTAGCATCTGCAAAGACACATCAAATTCCTTCAGCAATCCAACTAGGCATACCAATTCTGCACTAATTGTTGTCATGCTTCTGTACTCTGCTTCTGCTGATTGTCTGTTGTTTCTTGGACTTCCAGGAAATCAGTGATTCACCAAGCTTAATAACATAGCTTGTCACTGATCTTCTGGTGTTTGGGCAAGCTGTCCAGTCTGAATCATAGTAGGCTGTAATCTCTTTCAATGTTCCCTTCTTCAATAGTATTCTTTTTCCTGGTGACCCTTTTATATATTTCACCATTTTTATAGTTGCCTCTAAGTGTGATTGTTTTGGATGTTGCATAAATTAACTAAGGACCAGCACTGCAAATCAGATATCAGGCCTTGTTATAGTCAAATAAATCAACTTCTCAATCAACCTCTGATAGCCTCCTATATCTGTCAACTCTTCATCTCCTTTGAGTCCTACATGCTTATCATAGTCAATGGTTGTAAGCTTTTGATTTTGCTCAAGAGGTAAACTTGCAGGCTTTGCCCCACTGAGTTCTAAATCTGATATGAGCTCTAGTGCATACTTTCTTTGATTCAATAGTATGCCTTTATGTGACCTCATAATTTCAATTCCCAAAAAAGTACCTCAGTTCTCCTAAGTCGTTGAGTTTGAAGGACTTATGTAGGGTCCTTTTAACTTCATCTATCATCTCATTGTTGCTATCAGTAATCATCAAGTCATCAACATATATTAAAATGATCACCAAGTTTGTTCTTGACTTCTTTGTGAACAAGGAATGATCATAGGCATTTTGCATATATCCTGCCTCAGTAAGAGCATTGGTTAGCTTGATATTCCACTACTTTGATGCATGTTTGGGTCCATAAAGAGGCTTAACTAGCTTGCAAACCTGAGACTCCCCCTGCCTATGGAATCCTTGTGGCAAAGTCATGTAGACTTCTTCATAAAGATTACCCCGTAGGAATGCATTGTTTACATCCATTTGGAATAACTTCCAACCTTTAGAGGCTGTAAGGCTAATCACAGTCCTTACAGTGACCATCTTTGTAACATGAGAAAAGGTCTCATGGTAGTCAAGACCTTCCTGTTGGGGGTAGCTCTTAGCAACTAAGCGTGCCTTGAACCTATCAACTTCACCATTGGCCTTGTATTTTATTTGTACACCCATTTGAACCAATTACTTTCTTTCTAAAATCTCCCAAGTTTTGTTAGCTTCAAGTGCTGAATTTCTTCTTGCATAGCTTGAATCCATCTCCCATCTGTAGAGGCTTCATAGAATGTTTTAAGTTTTGTGAGAGTAGAGAAATTGGAGAGGTAGGCTTGATAGTATTCTGGCAAATGTGTGTAGTTGATATAACTTGAAATTGGATAGGCAATGTGTCCTGATGGCTTCATACCAATGCCATAATCTTTTAGCCAAATTGCTGGTTTTTTGCCCCTGGTGGATTTCCTAAGAATGAGAGCTTCTGTATTGATAGCAGGTTCAACTGACTGTGATTGTTGAGTGGTATTTTGTTGTTCCTGCAAATCTGCTCCAGCTTCTTACATAGCGGTCAGAGGTTCAACTACGATATCTTCATATGTATTTGGAGTAGGTGCATCAACTCCTGCTGGCTCAACCAAAACTGCATCCGATAGATCTGTAGTAGTAATGCTTGGTTGAGGGAGGAGAGCAGAGATTCCTTCTTCCTCCATATTTCCATTGCCTAGGTCTTCTTCTGAGTCAATAGGGACACCATCACCATATGCTCTTGGTGTATCAATGTTCATATCTGCTAGTTCAAGAATAAACAAATCCTCCTGGCAAACTTCCTCACCTTAGAAAGAAAAGACATCTTCTCTAAAAGTTACATCCTTGCTGACAAAGAAAATGTTAGATTCTAAATCAAAAAGATTGTATCCTTTTTGTGTCTCTGAGTACCTCATCATTACTGCTCTTCTGGCTCTAGCAGCAAATTTGTCACCTATAGGAAGGGTACTCGCATAACATAAACAACCAAATACTCTCAAATGATCTATGCTTGGTTGTTTACCATACAATAGTGTTGAGGAAGCGTGTCAAGATAATAGAAGGAAAAGGATATTTAGGAGAGAAACAATAAATTGCACAAGACAAGACAAGATTTACGTGGTTCGGCAATTTTTGCCTACTCCACGGTGTGAGCACGTGATTTTTGCTTCGCGGAAACTACTCCAAAAGAAATCAAAAAAGTAAAACAAGTTACCTTCGGGTACAATTTTGAGAATTTGCGTGACGTTTTGATAATTATTCTGTCCGTAAATGCTCGCCTTGCTATAGTTAAAAATACAAAAATACATGTTGCATGTATTTAGGAATTAGTGGTACATTTAGGAATTAATTAACCATAATTTGATTAAAAGAAAATCACAAAAAAATATGCACGTGTATTTCTTGTCATTGTGTGATTTTATTTTTTAATATTGTGTGTTAATTATTATAGGTGTTAAATAATATGTGTGTAGTTTTATTTTTTGATTTTATAATTTATTTAGGATTTTTGTTTAATTTTGAAAATTAAAGAAAGAAGGAAAATTGGTGAAAATAAAGGAAATCGAAATTGGGCCACCCTAGTTGGACCCAAACCCAGGCCCAAAACAGCCCCCAAATCCGGTCCGATTTGGGCAAGCTTTGAGACGCCTCAGACGGCGTCGTATTGGACCTTTTAATCAAAGCCGTTGGATTAAATCGATCCAACGGCCAGGATTTCATCCCCTTACCCGTTACCTGAACCCGACCCGTTTCCCGGTTCGAACCGACCCCCTACTTAAACCAAACGACGTCGTGTTGGTTAACTCCCCTAATCCCAGCCATCGATCTTGATTGATCCAGCGGCCAGGATTAAACCACCCACCCCGTATAAAAACCCCCCAATCCATCACCCCACACCCCAAACCAAACCCCCCCTCGCCTACTGTTCATCCTTGTCCCCAGAAACCTCCCCCCTCACAAACCCTAGCCGCCTTAGGATTCCCCCACCATAAACCCGGCAACCACGACTTCGATGACTACCAAAATAACACCCCTGATGCACCCAACCACCCTGAACACGAATCCGTTAGCCTCTTGCATCATTCCCCATCGTCTCGAATCTTCGTTTGAAGGTTCGAACAAAAACCAGATCTACACCCATCGACCCCAAATTCATACCACAGCACCTCCTGACCTCCCTCACACCCTAAACGCTGTTGGTTCCGTTCGAATCTGACCAGAGCTGAACGAATCCCAAATCAGACCACAAAGAACCCTAAAAAGACCAAAAGTTGAGGTCTGTCCGAATTAAAAGACGATGTGGGGTCTAATCGACCTTAGTCGAAGTGTTCTCAGTTGAGAACACTCGATTAAGGTCCATTCGACCCCAAAAATGGTCGAGTCCGAGTTCGAGCCTGGGTCAGTTTTGATTTCGAATCCCTGAGTTAATTTTTCCCTTTCTTTTGTTCTCCTATGAATTCTATCTGTTTTTCATGTTTAGTTTAGTTTGTTTTGATTTTTCTGTCAAGTCTGTGAATCCTGAGGTAATGTTTAGTTTGTTTTATGTGTTTTATTGATTGTTTGCTGTCTATTATAGCTTGTATATTCGTTTAAATAAGTGTCGTCAATTAATTTGTTTGAAAATTAGAGGAAACAGGATAGTAGCTCATTAATACCCTCCATGTATGTTTGCCAGCACCACATCTGTATGCTAGCTTATAATGAACCTGTTGAATATGTTCAGTTTTGTCTTTGAACTAGACTACTCATTCGTTCAGTAACCTCATGATCTTCATAGTCTGCTTTGGAAGCATGTTCATTACTGCTTTGGCCTTAGCTTGTTGACTGTTGACCTGTTTGCATTCTGGTTTTGAGTTGGTCAGGATTGGCTCCCAATATGACCAACTCATACCATTTGATTGGCACCCTTGTTTGATTGAGTTTGAATCATTGGTTGGACTTAGGCTGAGAATTGGGTATAACTGTAGAAGTTTAACAGATCAACCTGAAATCAGTGTTAGGCTTAAGTTAATACAGTCAGTTCAATGACTAGCTAAATTCAGAGGGGTTTATATACTGACTGTTAAGAGTTAGGGTAATACAATAATATGCAAGGGTTAAGGGGTAATTTTGGGAGTTTAGTAGCATGTTAACAGGCTGTAAAGCTGAGAACTACCTAGGGGTCATTTGTTAAACTTAGTTTAATTGTCATTGGGGTACATAACATAAGGGCATGGGTTTATTTGAATACTATAACCCCTCCCATGACTCTTGATTAAAACAAATAGGACAAGCATGGGGAACAATATAGTGGGTATCAAGAAAAGACATTTAGGCATGGGGAATTAAGGGGTATGGGCAGAATAAAGGCTGAAGGTATCAAGGCAACTTGGCTGGCCTGGGTTGGATTATAAATAGGCTGATTTAGAGTTAAGAAGGGGTTGGACAGTTTTAAGTTGGTAGAGGAAAAAAAAAAGCAAAAAAACAAGGCTGATCTTTCCACCTTTGGTTGGATATCAGAAATTACGAGAGATAGAATGTTAAAGCTGAACTTCTACATTAAAGAGTTTCAGGCTACTTTTCTTGAGTGTTTGACAAATCAGAAACTACCATTTTCTTGCACCAGTCTGTTTTGTTGGGATACTGCTGGATTTCAGCTTAGTCTTTCCTGGGTTCTCTATTTGTTGAACACTGTTTCAGTCAAGTGCCTTGGTTTTCTGTTGGTTTGAAAGTTCACTGGTCTTCTGCTTGGTTTAAATCTATCGCCGATTTCTCCTACTGGTTATTATTGGATTTTTTTTGCTGGGTTTGCTGTTGGTAACAAAAATCTGACTGCTGGGTTGTGTTGCTGTTGATCGCTGTTTTCCTGTTTGCCGTGTTGCTGTGTATGCTACTGCTTCCACTGATCATTCCTCTTCTTCTTTTGCTTTCCTATACCAGGTACACAACTGATACACTGGTCAATGTAGGCTGAAATTTGAAGCATGAATACAAAAAATGAAGAGTTGAAGTTATTTTGAATTCACTTTAGAAATATACTGAACATTAGTTGTATGTATGATAGTTCACTTTCTCTACTAGAACCATGTAGTTAGCTGCGATGTAACTGAACCTTTATACATATCATTTCGTTGGAGAACTCTATGTTTTGCTTATAATTAAAAGGGACTAATGTTGTAGTAGCCATGTTCTATTAGTTCATGATTGTTTGTCAAGAAGCATGTTAGGTACCCAATAGTTACTTCTTTAAACAAATGGCCTGTTTTCAAATTGGTAGGAATATTACTTGATTAGACAAGCAGTACTTTACATTTCAGCCCCCTTATAAATGTCAAACATATACAAAATAAGTTAACTAGGCTCAATTGGAATAAGGATGGCCCAGGTCGAGTTTCACGTTATGCACATTGGGCCTGGGCCCATAATATCTAAACGACTGCCCATACGCGCGTTCATGTTTCGGATTTTGCAAATCATATTCGGAACCCGACTATAACTAACTTGTAAGCATGTAAATAAAGTTGGATCGTTCTTCTTCTTTCATTATTAGAGACAAACTCAATAGAAAACATAGCCACTATAGGACGACCTTTTAAATAAAAAATGAGACGAGCCTCGCCAAATAAAACGCGTAGATTGCGGGGCCCTCACAAACATGTATGTGTTGATTACTTAGAACTCGGGATATGCCGTTTAGCGAACTCTACGGCCTTACCCAAAATAACAATACGTTAGTTTCTTTAGGACGCGTCTTAATTAATCTTACTTTCTTAAACTTGGGTGCACATTTATGTGACCCAAATCCAAATCTCAGCGGAGTCGAAACGTGTCTCTAATCACGGGTACATTGATTGTGACGTGGTTCGAGATGCGTGTCCATGACGTTGCAAATTCCTTTAAAAAATAAGAATGAGATGAGCCTCGCCGAATAAAAATGCAAAATCGCGGGGCCCTCAATAAATATTTGCTTTAAAATTGCTTAGACTTCGGATGGACCGTTTAGCAAAATTTCACGGCCCTACCCAAAGTAAAAATTACGCTAGTAGCCTTAGGCGCGCCTTTAATAATTTAATTTTCTTAAACTAGGGTGCACATTTATGTGACCCAAATCCAAATCTCAACGGAGTGGAAATGTGTCAACAACCACGGGTGCATTGATGTGACATGGTTTGAGATGTATTTCCATGATGTTGCAATTCTTGATAAAAAATAATAATAATGACAAAAGTGGTTAAAAGTTAAAACTTGCACATGAGCTCATAATTGTGTAAAATCAGATAAACAAGCCGAATATGACAGTTGAGCGACCGTGCTAGAACCACGGAACACGGGAATGCCTAACACCTTCTCCCGGGTTAACAGAATTCCTTATCCGAATTTCTGATTCGCAGACTGTAATACAGAGTCATTCTTTTCCTCGATTCGGGATTAAATTGGTGACTTGGGACACCCTAAATCTCCCAAGTGGCGACTCTGAAATAAATAAACAAATTCCGTTTCGATTGTCCTTTAATTGGAAAAACTCCTTCACCCCTCGCGGGGCGGAAAAAGCAGGTGTGACAGCTCTGGCGACTCTGCTGGGGATAAAAAACCCAGAATCTCTGATTCAGGGTTCAAGAATTCGAGCTTAGAATAATTGTTATTATTCGGCATTGTCTATTATCTGATCTTATTTTATGATTGGGCTTAAAATGTGCAAAATAATGTTTTTTACCGCTTTGATATTATTTGGACTGTATATATAAACTGTGCCGAAACCCCTCTCTTCTCTCTCTTGAGGAGTGCACGCTGGTCGTGACTTCTTTCTGTTAGTGTCATATACCAAAATAGAACGAGGATTCGGAGGAGTTGCAAAACCGGATGGCCCTTTGGTTACCAGTACCCAGCTCCCATCCTCGGCTCGAGTTGTCCGCTTGGGTAAGCCAGGTCTAGAACAAACACCTAGGTTTTAAAACTTAGTATAACAAAGCCTCATACCGGATCCCTAGTAGGAACACTTATTTGCATCATGTGCATTTGACTTAGGGGACTCAACACATGGGTTGAGTCCGTCTAGGAGTAGCAACCTGAAATGAAAAGACCATCCTGCTGCATCCTGTTTGCTTTATGCATTTATTTGCTTCAGACTTGCATGCTGACCGGCTTCGAAAAATCTGGAATATTAGAAAATTGTGAAAAAAAAGTGAAGTAACAGTGTAGAGAGTTAATTGCCTATTTTAGAAAAACCAATGCCCAAATACTGTCGAAATTCTGCCGAAATTTTGGGAAAATGAAAAAAGAAAAATGTTTTATTTTTTTAATAGTTTGTTTCACTCAAAAAGCAAAAGAAAAATAGAAAAAGAGTCTCTTATTTTTGGTTTGGAAAACAGGTTGGTCATTGTTTGTTACCAAAAAAAAGAGTCTTTGTTTTGTCTTATTTTCAAAATAGAAGAGGAAAAATAGCTTGTCGTGTCATGGAAAATGAAAAAAAAAGTATTGTTTCAAAAATTTGGTTTATGTTCTCTGCCCGAACTACGCCAGTTTGATTCTCGCAGAGTGTGAGATACGTAGACAACCCCCATCGAGTCCAACTTTCCCTTTTGCAAAAATAGGCAAAAAAATATCAAAACCTCAATTTTTCGTCATAAAGAAATCAGACGACTCCATTCTTGAAAAATGGCCGAATGTCCCTAAAAAGACGTCGGAAGGCTGTTTTTGCAAGAACGCCGCTCTTGCTCATTTTTTCTCAAGGGTTTCGTCCGGTTGGTAAAACACAGCTTTTAAATCTGCTTCGAAGTGCTGAAAGGCCGTATTGACAAGACCGGAGTTTTATTTAAATGTGTGTCAATTTTGGTTTATTCTTTCTTTGAGTCCCACGAGTCCTAATTGCCCCAAACCAACATGCAGAATGAGCACATGTCCAAGTTTGCCGGTAACAATTAGGAGCAAGATCTATTTGGAGTTGCCCTTATGGTGGGAGGATTTGAAAAAGTCAGAGCAAGACAAGATCAAACTGCATCTGGGAGGTCTGACCGGTTTGTTGAATGTCAGACCCAGATGCGACATCATAAAGGCTTTGGTTACATTTTGGGACCCGACCCACAATGTATTCCACTTCTCGGATTTTGAACTCACCCCAACCTTAGAAGAGGTAGCGGGCTACATGGACGTTACTGAGGGGTTAAGGCACAAATATCTGATCGCTTCGAGAGCCTTAAATTCGCACAAGTTCATGGATCTATTAAAGATAAGCAAGGGAGTCCCGTACTCTGAGTTGGATAGGGGTTTTTCTACTCTGCAATTCACATACTAGAGGTACGGGCATATAGGAGGGTTCGATGATCCGGAAAGCGGTGTTTGCAGTAGGGGAAATCAGACAAAGTGGGATGAACATAGGCGGTTCGCCTTCATGGTAGCGTTCTTGGGCATTGTGGTGTTTCCTCGGAAAGATAGAAATATTGATTAAAAGGTGGCTGGAATCGTCAAGGTCCTGATTACCAACAACAAAAGCACGTTTGTTCCTATGATAGTGTCCGAGATATACCGAGCTCTCACAGCCTGCAAAGTCGGGGCAGATTTCTTCGAAGGATGCAATTTGTTATTGCAGATGTGGATGATCGAGCACTTATGTCATCATCCTCAGTGTATGCACTATATATCTACGAACGAAGGCTGCATCAAAGGATATAACCCGAGGGTTTCAGGGCTCAGATTACCGGAAGGGTTTGAAGACTGGGTATCTTATCTCCGTGCCATCACCGCAGTACAAATAGATTGGACATTGGGTTGGATTCCTATTGAAGAAATTATGTATATGCCCGCCACTGGTCCTTACTTCTTCTTAATGGGACTCATAGGTATTCAACCTTATGCACCTTACCGGGTGATGAGACAATTGGGAAGATGTCAGGTGGTACACCCATACGAAGATCTCAGTATTTATGCAGTCGAGGTTAGCAACGACGGCCAATTTCATGAAAAGATAGTTCGTTATATATGGAGCGAATGCCAGTATTTGTCGGCAAATACTCGAGTGTGTGACCTATCCAGAGGTGAAGTCTCACCTTCTTATCTCGCTTGGCATAGAAAGAAGAGCACTGCGAGATACGAACCAGAACGGACAACCAAAAGACCTCACCTCCAAGATTTTGTTGAGTCATCACAAGAACAATGGGGCTGACTTGCAAAAGAAGAAAACTACAGGGCAGAAATAGGCAAGGTGAAACAACAGATTAGGGACCTGGAATTTGAAAACAATGTGCAAGTTGCTGCCGACAAAGGGGAAAAGAACAAGTTGGCCCAAGAAAATGGGGTGCTGAAGGCCCGAATCCGACAAATAAGAAAAGAGGCTGACAACCAACAAAAGAGTCGGTCGGACAACAGGTTGATAAATGGGCTAAAAAACCAAATCACCAAGTGTCAAAAAGGTTTAAAAAGATCGGAAGCTAGCGTGGCGAGAATGCAAGCCAGATGGGCAAGGGGTACAGAAGCGCGAGCAAAACATATGCGGCAAATAAAGAGGGACTATGAGGGGGCATCGCTATACTGAGAGGAACCATATCCACTCTCGAAGAGCGGATCTTCAGACAAGACCGAGATTCCTGAGCAGATAGAAGGCACTGTTATGATGTGATGGCCAGAATGGAAAAACAAATGGAGAGGTTCCAGGATCGACTCGCCGACAATGCTCAAGCACTGGGACTGAAAAACCGGCGAATAGAGCAATTATTCAGGGAAAGGGACAACATCTGAGGTAGGATTGATGAGATTGGGCACTACATTTACTTGAGATGCTTGGCATGTGAGAAAATGCCTCGTGATACCCTACTCGCCTCCGTCGTGGGCTACGTTCACCGAATCATGAATGAGTTGAAAAGCTTACAAAGGGGTCTCACCCCAAATCCCGCGGAAAGGCCGAACGATGCCTCACGAGCACCTAAGTTGAAATCCTTAATGTATCCCTAGTTCGAGTCTTGTTTATTGACTTTATGGGTCCGTTATCTTCCCATATGTTATTTTTTTTCTTTTCATCGAGTCAGGTTAAGAATTTTGGAATCTGTACTGTTGATGTTCTTTGTTTAAAATAAGTAGTTTGTAATAGCAAATTTTGGTGATGAATTGAATGATTCCAAAAGAATTTTGTGTCTTTACTTTGTGGCAGAACTACGCCCGGTCTGATTCGCGCGGGGACGTGATACGTAGGCAATCCACATAAGATTCGACCACCACTAAAAAAAGAAAAAAAAAGAGAAAAAGAGAAAAAAAAAGAGGAAAAGAAAGAAGAAAAGAATAATAGAGAGAAAAACGGAGGGTTCCCAAAACACTTTAAAGGTACAAATAAAGCAAGCCGGGATGACGCATGCGGTTGAAGTAAAAACATGTTAGAAATGGTTAACTGCTTAGGAGCATTGCATCCCCAACGTGCGATTACCAAATATGTTAAACTCTAACACTAACAAGTTTGTTGTTTTCCAGATATACCAGACAGTTAGTTGTTAAAGTGTTATGGCATCACATCCTTATCAAACCAGATCCAAAGGACCTGTACCAATAATCATGACTATTCAGAAAACAGTGTTGAGGAAGAAAGGCCGGTAAGCCAGTTGCTGAAAGAGGCGATGGAAAAGATAGAGAGGATGGGATTGGAGATGAATGCGATGCAGTTAGCCTTGGCTAAAGTACAAAAGAGCCCTGAACCACCCGTTACTCTTACACTAGGGCATATGCCGGAATACCCTCACTCTGGCCCCTCAACAAGCCTCCCGAATCACCACTATTATCAGGGGAGAAGACCCTATGATTCCCAAGCTCCACCACCCCATCAACATCTCCCAACACCAAATGTTCCCACTTTTATGGGACCCACACCAGCCACGCTGCAAAGATCAACTAGTGAGCCGTTGTTTCAGGCTCACGATGCGCAGTACTATCCCCCTGAACCCACATTCAATGCACCAGAACCACATACCTATAATCCACACTTGGAGGTCCCGGCGGAGATTGAAAAGCAGTTAAGGTTCCAGAGCAGGATGAGGTAATGAGGAAGTTCAAAAGCCTGGAGCAATCCTTCAGGAGCATGCATGGATTGGGCAACCAGATTAGCGTGGCCTACTAGGATCTATGCCCTTTCCCGGACGTCCAACTTCCGGCAGGGTTCAAAATGCCCAAGTTTGACTTATACGAAGGGCACGGTGATCCTATAGCACATTTGCGGGGCTTTTGTAGCAAAATGAGAGGAGCAGGGGGCAAAGATGAGCTACTAATAGCTTATTTTGGTCAAAGCTTAATTGGATCGACATTGGAATGGTATACCAGACAAGATCCCAGCAGATGGTACACTTGGGATGATCTAGCGCAGGCTTTCGCGGGTCACTTTCAATACAATCTCGAGATAGTCCCTGACTGTCTCACATTACAGAGGACCGGAAAGAAGCCTGGGGAAAGCTTTCGTGAGTTTGGTTTCCACTGGAGAGAACAGGCAGCCAGGGTTGATCCTCCCATGAGAGAGCGGGAAATGGTGGACTACTTCCTGCAAACGTTGGATCCAACTTACTTTGGTCACTTGGTGACGACGGTTGGAAAATCCTTCAATGAAGTAGTAAAGATAGGGGTTATGAACCCTCCAGGGGCGGGCTTTCGAGGAAATCAAGCTGCTAGAAATGACAGGCTACAGAGACAGAGAGCCTTTACTGAGTTGGGAGAGACCTATACCGCCTTGTTCCACAAATTGAGGCAGCTAGGTTTGGTGAGTCCTGTCGAGCCTAGGGGCCAAACCCCCACCCCAAAATTTGGACCGATTGATAAGCTGTGAGTACTGCTCAGGAATGCTAGGGCATGAAACCGAAAAATGTTGGAGGTTGAGGCATGCAATACAAGATCTTATTGATGCCAACAAGATCGAGGTCCAGACGCCGGAGGCACCCAACATCAACCAGAACCCATTGCCAGTGCACCACGAAGCTCACATGATCGAGCTGGTGCACAAAGGAGGGGAACCCAAGAAACCCTCACAGACAGTGATGATGATCCGTGCCACTCCGAGAGAAAAGCCGACCGGTGGGGAAGCAGGGGTACAATTGAAGGGGGAAGATGTCAAGCCAGTGATGATATTAGGGAAGAGTCCATACACCGCAACAAGGAAACCAGAGCCAACCAATTTGGTAGTATCGGGAACATCATCCACACCCGTAGTTGTTGTGAAAGGGGTCTGCAGGGAACCAGCCATCATAAAGCTGGTAGTCCAATTGCCAGTGATTGATAGCAAGGCCGTGCCTTGGAAGTATGAAAAGGCAGTGGTAATGTACAAGGGAAAGCAAGTGGAGGAGGATAGTTGTGAGGCGCAGGGACTGACTCGATCAGGACGGTGTTTTGCTCCAGTAGAGTTGAGAAGGTCCAACCCAGCAGTAACAAAGAAACCCGTGTCAGAAGAAGAGGCGGAGGAATTCTTGAAAAAGATGAAAGTGCAGGATTATTCCGTTGTCGAACAATTGAAGAAAACACCGGCCCAGATCTCGTTGTTATCACTACTGATCCATTCGGATGAACATCGCCGGGCCCTGATGAAGATACTGAATGAAGCTCATGTGCCCAATGAAATTTCAGTAAACCACCTTGAAACGATTGCCAACAAAATTTTTGAGGTAAACAGGGTAACGTTCTCTGATGATGATCTGCCAGTGGAAGGCACAGAACATAATAAAGCTCTCTACTTGACTGTCAAATGTGAAGATTCGGCAGTTACTCGGGCGTTGGTGGATAACGGCTCAAGTGCCAATATTTGTCCATTATCCACCCTGAACCAGTTGAAGATTGACCATGTCAGAATCCACAAGAACAACATTTGCGTCCGAGGATTTGACGGAAGTAGAACGGACACCGTGGGGGATATTATACTTGAGTTAACCATCGGCCCGGTTAAGTTTACTATGGAGTTCAAGGTATTGGATGTTGTGGTATCTTATAACCTGTTATTGGGACGACCGTGGATCCACGCGGCCAAAGCGGTGCCATCCACCTTGCATCAAATGGTCAAGTTCGAATGGGACAAACAAGATGTCGTGCTGCATGGGGAAGACACTGCGTGCACCATGGGAGGCGCCATTGTGCCCTTCATAGAAACCAATGATGACAAAGGTCCCTGGGTTTACCAGATTTTTGATGCAGTGTCAGCAAACAAGATTCCCGAGGGTGAAAGCATTCCACACCCCAGGGTAGCTTCCGCAACCGTCATGATGGTTTCAGAGATGCTGGGTAATGGGTTTGTGCCAGGAAAAGGCCTGGGGACTGAGCTTCAGGGGATTGTTCAACCTGTCTTCTTGCCCAAGAATTTAGAGACCTTTGGATTGGGGTTCAAACCTATTGCGGCAGATGTAAAACGAGCGCGGAAAACGAAAAAGAGAGTTTGGGTTCTTCCCAAACCAATTCCGCGTCTCTCCAGATCCTTTGTTAGAGCAAGTGCCAAGGGATCACCGATCCCGAAAATTCTCGGGCCATTGATTGGGATGGACGGGGATTTGAATCGGAGCTTCGAAAGGCTGTTCGCTGATGTCCATGTAATAGAAGTTGGAGAGGGTTCCAGTAGAGCAGACATACAGTTTGTGGGGACTGAGGCCAATACCAACAATTGGACGGTTACTCCTCTTCCTACCCGGGGGGAGTCCTGGTAGTAGGCTTTGATTTTTCTTTCTTGTTTTTTCGGATTATTCCAGGGTGTAATCCAAATCTCATTTTATTTTGTAAAGTGTGAACCCTGTTATCCCGCATTTTTAATAAAATTCTCTTTTCTTGTCTCATTTTAATTTTGTTTTGTTCTTTTCTCTTTCTGAACAGTTCTCTTTTTACTGGTTCTAATGACATGGCATGCACAACGGATCTTCGACCTAGTCTAATAAATCAATCTGACTCCGAATTAATTATACAAGAGATCGGTTATGATGATGAGTCCAAATATGATGAGGATGAAGCCTTCGAAGAAATAAACCAAGAATTGTGCCAATTCGAAGAGAAACCCAAGCCTAATCTGAATGACACCGAAGCTGTAAATCTAGGGATGCAGATAACGTCAGAGAAACCAAAATCAGCATCCACATTGAGCCAAACATCAGAGAGGAATTAATCAAAGCCCTCATTGAGTTCAAAGATGTTTTTGCATGGTCATATGATGATATGCCGGGATTAAGCACCGATCTAGTGGTTCACAAATTGCCCACTGACCCGGCATACCCTCCGGTCAAGCAAAAATTGAGGAAGTTTAAGACGAATATGAGTGTGAATATCAAAGAAGAAGTGACCAAGCAGCTGCAGGCGAAAGTCATTCGGGTCACTCGATATCCCGATTGGTTGGCCAATGTGGTACCAGTGTCGAAGAAGGATGGAAAAATCAGGGTATGTGTTGACTACTGCAATCTCAACAGGGCAAGTCCTAAGGATAATTTTCCATTGCCCAACATCCATATCTTGATCGATAATTGTGCTGGGCGCGAGATCAGATCCTTTGTGGACTGCTATACAGGATATCATCAGATCTTAATGGACGAAGAAGATGCGGAAAAAACGGCTTTCATTACGCCATGGGGAACTTACTGCTACCGGGTAATGCCATTTGGATTGAAGAATGCTGGGGCAACGTACATGCGAGCAATGACTATTGTGTTTCATGACATGATACACAAAGAAATTGAAGTGTACGTAGATGATGTGATCATAAAGTCTTGGCGTCAGGAAGACCATGTAGCAGACCTAAGGAAGTTCTTTCAAAGACTGCGAAGGTATGATATTAAGCTCAACCCGGCCAAATGTGCCTTCGGGGTTCCATCAGGAAAGTTGTTAGGATTCATCGTCAGTCGACGGGGTATTGAGTTGGACCCATCCAAGATCAAATCCATCCAGGATTTGCCACTGCCAAAGAATAAAACGGAGGTAATGAGTCTGTTGGGAAGACTAAATTATATCAGCAGGTTCATCGCTCAACTCACGACGACTTGTCAACCCATATTTCGGCTGCTGAAGAAAGATGTTGCGGTAGACTGGACGGCGGAGTGTCAAAAAGCCTTCGACCAGATCAAAGGGTATCTGTCAAATCCGCATGTGTTGGTCCAACCTGAGCCGGGGAGACCATTAATTCTTTATCTGATGGTCCTGGAGAATTCGTTTGGCTGCGTGTTGGGGCAACACGACATTACAGGAAGGAAGGAGCAGGCCATTTATTATCTTAGCAAGAAGTTTACAGTATATGAGGTCAAGTACACTCAACTCGAGAGGACATGTTGCGCCCTAACTTGGGTGGCTCAGAAGTTGAAGCACTATTTGTCCTCATATACTACTTATCTCATTTCCCGTTTGGATCCATTAAAGTACATTTTCCAGAAACCTATGCCTACAGGGAGGTTAGCAAAATGGCACATTTTGCTCACAGAGTTTGATATCGTCTATGTGACGAGGACGGCCATGAAAGCCCAAGCGCTGGCCGATCACTTGGCTGAAAATCCTGTTGATGAAGAATACGAGCCATTGGGGACGTATTTTCCGAACGAGGAAGTAATGCATATAGGTGAGCTAGAATTACCCGAGGAACCAAGTTGGAAGCTTTTCTTTGATGGAGCCGCAAACGCGAAAGGGGTTGGAATAGGAGCGGTACTCATTTCTGAAACAGGACGTCACTATCCTGTTACAGCTCAGCTACATTTCTATTGTACCAACAACATGGCCGAGTATGAAGCATGTATTTTGGGTCTGCGACTAGCTGCAGACATGGATGTCCAGGACGTTTTGGTCTTGGGAGACTCGGACCTCCTGGTGCATCAGATTCAGGGTGAATGGGAAACACGGGATTTGAAACTCATACCATATCGACAATGTTTGCACGATCTGAGCAAGCAATTTCGATCAGTGGAATTCAGACACATCCCAAGAGTTCACAATGAGGTTGCCGATGCATTGGCCACCTTAGCATCAATGCTACACCACCCCGATAAAATTCATGTTGACTCATTGCACATTCAGGTTCGTGATCAGCACGCTTATTGCAACATGGTAGAGGAGGAAGTGGATGGCGAGCCATGGTTTTATGACATAAAGGAGTACCTCAAGATGGGGATATACTCGGAGCAGGCCACCGGAAACCAAAAAAGAGCCATTCGGCGTTTGTCAAATGATTTCTTCCTCAGTGGAGGAGTGTTGTACAGAAGAACCCCAGATTTGGGATTGCTAAGATGTATAGACGCCGGTCAAGCTACGACAGTTATGGTAGAGGTGCATGCTGGAGTTTGTGGGCCACATATGAGTGGATATGTATTGGCAAAGAATATTCTTCGAGCAGGGTACTATTGGCTCACTATGGAGCATGATTGTATCGATTTCGTGCGGAAATGCCATCAATGTCAGATACACGGAGATCTGATTCATTCTCCACCAACAGAATTGCATACAATGTCAGTGCCATGGCCATTTGTCGCATGGGGCATGGATGTCATTGGTCCTATTGAGCCGGCAGCGACCAACGGCCATAGGTTCATTCTGGTGACCATCGACTACTTCACCAAGTGGGTTGAAGCTAAAACTTTCAAGTCGGTAACCAAGAAGGCAGTGGTGGATTTTGTTCACTCCCATATCATCTGCAGATTTGGGGTCCCAAAAGTGATCATCACGGATAATGGTGCAAATCTTAACAGCAATTTGATGAGGGAGGTATGCCAACAGTTTAAGATTACACACCGCAATTCCACCCCATATCGTCCCAAGGCGAATGGAGCAGTTGAAGCAGCCAATAAGAACATCAAGAAGATACTGAGGAAGATGGTAGAAGGATCTAGACAATGGCATGAGAAATTACCCTTTGCCTTGTTGGGTTATCGCACTACAGTCCGGACTTCCGTAGGTGCAACTCCTTATTTATTGGTATACGGAACTGAAGCAGTAATACCAGCAGAGGTCGAAATTCTGTCCCTCCGAATTGTCGCTGAAGCCGGGATTGACGACGATGAATGGGTCAAAGCTCGACTAGAGCAGTTGAACTTAATAGATGAAAAAAGATTGGCAGCAGTGTGTCATGGCCAATTGTATCAGAAGAGAATGGCAAGGGCATACAATAAGAAGGTGCGCCCCAGAAAATTTGAAGTAGGGCAGCAAGTATTGAAACAGATCCTCCCACATCAGATCGAAGCAAAAGGAAAGTTCGCCGCAAATTGGCAAGGGCCTTATGTTGTGACCAGAGTGTTATCCAACGGCGCTTTATGTCTAACAGATATCGAAGGAAGATGCGTCGACATGGCTATCAATTCTGATGCAGTCAAAAGATATTATGCGTAATTTTTTTGATTATGATAGTTATTGGTTCGTTTGTTTGTACTTGGTACTTATTGGATAATGAAATGACGGAGGCAATTCTATCTTCTATCCAAACACTTTTAACCTTTGCTTCCCCCTTTGAGCCTTATTTATTCTTTCATACCCCTCTTTTGGAGTCACTAAAAAAATATATGAAAAAAAAGGAATAAAAAAAATGAAACAAGATAAAGGTCACAAGAAAAACAAAGGAATCGGTGGGAACTACGTTTGACCTGATTCCTCAAAGAAGGATACGTAGGCGCCTCACGGCTCGGTCATAGTGTAACAAAAAAATAAAAATCCCCCAAGCAAAGAAAACTGGGGCAGAAGTTATGTTTTAAAGTTTCAGAAAGGGTCTGATTCCAAGAGTTGTAATCAAAGTTATTTTTTGATTTGATAGCTTTTCTTTTAACCCCACACAAAACCAATATCGATGTCCAAAAAAGACCTCCCGATCAGTATCCGAGAAGTGCCAAGTCATGCAAACGGAGGTCGGGAACAACACTCTGATCCCCAGCAAAGGAAGAGGATCATAAACTGGAAATGAATTGATAGCCGAAAAGAATCCCCAGCAGAGAGAGCCATATCGGCAGCACCCCAATCCCCAGCTGAAAAAATAAAATAAACTGAGAGAGTTTTGACGGTGAAAACCTTCACAGGCACCATAAGGCGACGAAAGATGAGAGAAATAAAACGAGAGAGTCTTATCGGTGAAAACCTTCACAGGCACCATAAGGCGACGAGAGCTGAGAGAAAGGAGAGAGTCTTATTAGTGAAAACCCCTCGAAGGGCACTATAAGGCGACAAGAGGAGATCGATAGAAAGAATCCGCATATGGCAAAAGTTAGGCGTCAGGTTATTCCCGGCAAATGAGGCCATTAGGAAGATTGATTGATACAAATAGACTGGGTCGATTAATCCGTAATGCACGACATGATCGTTGGGACCAGTCATACCGTCCAGATAAGTTCTTTCCTTTTCTTCTCCCCCAGCATTTGTTCAAAAAGATTTTTTTCTCTTTCTATCTTTTCTTTTCTTTGTCTAAAAATACTTTTTTTCCAGAAATTTGTTTTGAGAAGGATTTTTCAGAGTTTACTACCAGTGGCCAAAATGGTACAAAGCAAAATGCGAAGGTGACAGGCCAAAGACAAGGCAATAAGACAAAAGGCGTTTGTTGCAAGACCGAATGACAAACTGGCCTAGAAAGTTAAGGGGAACATGGAGAAAAGCGGAAAACAACGGTTGAGGAACTGATGGACCAAGTTCTAAAAGGATCCCCTGCAGAACTTCGATAGATCACTGACCAAGTTCCAAGATGGTCAGACAACACAAAAGGGAGAAGGAGAAAGAGAGGATTGATACGCAGCAAAATAACCCCAACAGTTATCCTCAATAACGTTATCCCCAGATAATAACATTTTATCCCCTGCAGTACTGAGAGAAAATGAACTTTTAAAGGGAGTAGTTTTGGAGTTGAAGAAGACTCCCCCAGCATGTTTTGAAACAAAAAGCGGGGAAGGGATAAATGGAAAACCATCCCCAGCAGAAATATCATCCCCAGCAAGCAACTTTATCCCCAACCAGTTTTGGGAGCACAGAGCAAGGGAAAGGGAAAGGAAAAATCGTCCCCCAGTAGGAGTGACACGATCACTCACCATGTTAAAACTAACAAAATTTTCTTTGATTTCTACAGGAAAATAAAGGTTGATGATGGCAGAAATACATGCCACAAGGAAGGTCACCAAAACCGGGGCAGAAAATTTTCTGCCGTTGTCAAAAATTTTCTCAGAGGAACGAGGAAAGAAATTCAAATATTTTTATGTTTTTAGATACATAGACGCTCACCTGTATAATGAGAGGAATATTTTTATGTCTTAGATAAATAGGCGCTCACCTGTATAATGAGAGGAATATTTTCATGTCTTAGATAAATAGGCGCCCATCTGTATAACGAGAGGAATACTTTTATGCTTTAGATAGATAAACGCCCACCTGTATAATGAGAGGAATATTTTCATGTCTTAGATAAATAGGCGTCCACCTGTATAACGAGAGGAATACTTTTATGCTTTAGATAGATAGGCGCCCACCTGTATAATGAGAGGATATTTTTATGTCTTAGATAAATAGGCGCCCACCTGTATAATGAGAGGAATATTTTCATGTCTTAGATAAATAGGCGCTCACCAGTATAATAAGAGGAATATTTTTATGTCTTAGATAAATAGGCGCCCACCTGTATAATGAGAGGAATATTTTCATGTCTTAGATAAATAGGCGCCCACCTGTATAACGAGAAGAATACTTTTATGCTTTAGATAGATAGGCGTCCACCTGTATAATGAGAGGAATATTTTTATGTCTTAGATAAATAGGCACTCACCTGTATAATGAGAGGAATATTTTTATGTCTTAGATAAATAGGCGTCCACCTGTATAATGAGAGGAATATTTTCATGTCTTAGATAAATAGGCGCCCACCTATATAATGAGAGAAATATTTTCATGTCTTAGATAAATAGGCACCCACCTGTATAACGAGAGGAATACTTTTATGCTTTAGATAGATAGGCGCCCACCTGTATAACGAGAGGAATATTTTCATGTCTTAGATAAATAGGCGCCCACCTGTATAACAAGAGGAATATTTTTCAGTCTTTGCATTTTCAGGTCTTGAAACCAGCAACTCACCAGAAAACAAAAGGTTGCAATAAGAGATCCCAGCGCAAATTCAAGCGCATGAGCCAAAAGGGAGATAAGACAAATCTCGAGAAGAGCGACTTTTGAACATCAAATTATTCCCAGCATAGCAAAAGCTTAATGAAGGAAGCCATATCCCCAGCGGACAGAACCAGATAGTGAGAATTGGTATTCAGAGAAGCAAAAGGCCGGTATCATCCCCGTCAGTTCTCGGAAGAAAGAAGCACTGGAATAGACGCAAGCCGACAAGAAAGCAAGGCGTCAAGAACAAATAGAAGATAGATGGGATCTTGTAATCCGTTATCTATCCTAGCTTCTTGATTTTTCTTTTAAGCACGGTGTAATAAGGAGATCGGTAAGCAGTAGTAACGGCATGCAGCAGCAGTAACAGCAAATCGCAGTCCCATGGTAGTCCCAGCTACCAAAACTTCCCGAACTACATTAAATTGATTCCCTTTTAGCCAGGGATATGTAGGAAACCTTTGAAGCAAAGATTCGGTTAAATCTTTTCAAAAAATGTTTCACACGGAGTCTTTCAACGAGCAAAGTCGCTCGTGTCTGCTCACTTTATCTTTGCACGAAATCTCTTTGTGCTTTCGGACAAAGAGGGGCAGCTGTGAGCACGTGATTTTTGCTTCGCGGAAACTACTCCAAAAGAAATCGAAAAAGTAAAACAAGTTACCTTCGGGTACAATTTTGAGAATTTGCGTGATGTTTTGATAATTATTTTGTCCGTAAATGCTCGTCTTGCTATAGTTAAAAATACAAAAATACATATTGCATGCATTTAGGAATTAGTGGTACATTTAGGAATTAATTAACCATAATTTGATTAAAAGAAAATCACAAAAAAATATGCACGTGTATTTCTTGTCATTGTGTGATTTTATTTTTTAATATTATGTGTTAATTATTATAGGTGTTAAATAATATGTGTGTAATTTTATTTTTTGATTTTATAATTTATTTAGGATTTTTGTTTAATTTTGATAATTAAAGAAAGAAGGAAAATGGGTGAAAATAAAGGAAATCGGAATTGGGCTACCCTAGTTGGACCCAAACCCAGGCCCAAAACAGCCCCCAGATCCGGTCCGATTTGGGCAAGCTTTGAGACGCCTCAAACGGCGTCGTATTGGCCCTTTTAATCAAAGCCGTTGGATTAAATCGATCCAACGGCCAAGATTTCATCCCCTTACCCATTACCTGAACCTGACCCGTTTCCCGGTTCGAACCGACCCCCCTACTTAAACCAAACGACGCCATGTTGGTTAACTCCCCTAATCCCAGCCATCGATCTTGATTGATCCAGCGGCCAGGATTAAACCACCCACCCCGTATAAAAACCCCCAATCCATCACCCCACGCCCCAAACCAAACACCCCCTCGCCTACTGTTCATCCTTGTCCCCAGAAACCCCTCCTCACAAACCCTAGCCGCCTTAGGATTCCCCCACCGTAAACCCGGCAACCACGACTTCGATGACTACCAAAATAACACCCCTGATGCACCCAACCACCCTGAACACGAATCCGTTAGCCTCTTGCATCATTCCCCATCGTCTCGAATCTTCGTTTGAAGGTTCGAACAAAAACCAGATCTACACCCATCGACCCCAAATTCATACCACAGCACCTCCTGACCTACCTCACACCTTAAACGCTGTTGGTTCCGTTCGAATCTGACCAGAGCTGAACGAATCCCAAATCAAACCACAAAGAACCCTAAAAAGACCAAAAGTTGAGGTTTGTCCGAATTAAAAGACGATGTGGGGTCTAATCGACCTTAGTCGAAGTGTTCTCAGTTGAGAACACTCGATTAAGGTCCATTCGACCCCAAAAATGGTCGAGTCCGAGTTCGACCCTGGGTCAGTTTTGATTTCGAATCCCTGAGGTAATTTTTCCCTTACTTATGTTCTCCTATGAATTCTATCTGTTTTTCATGTTTAGTTTAGTTTGTTTTGATTTTTCTGTCAAGTCTGTGAATCCTGAGGTAATGTTTAGTTTGTTTTGTGTGTTTTATTGATTGTTTGATGTCTATTATAGCTTGTATAGTCGTTTAAATAAGTGTCGTAAATTAATTTGTTTCAAAATTAGAGGAAACAGGACAGTAGCTCATTAATACCCTCCATGTATGTTTGCCAGCACCACATCTGTATGCTAACTTATAATGAACCTATTGAATATGTTAAGTTTTGTCTTTGAACTAGACTACTCATTCGTTCAGTAACCTCATGATCTTCATAGTCTGCTATAGAGGCCTGTTCATTACTGCTTTGGCCTTAGCTTGTTGACTGTTGACCTGTTTGCATTCTGGTTTTGAGTTGGTCAGGATTGGCTCCCAATATGACCAACTCATACCATTTTATTGGCACCCTTGTTTGATTGAGTTTGAATCATTGGTTGGACTTAGGCTGAGAATTGGGTATAACTGTAGAAGTTTAACAAATCAACCTGAAATCAGTGTTAGGCTTAAGTTGATACAGGCAGTTCAGTGACTAGCAAAATTCAGAGGGGTTTATATATTGACTGTTAAGGAGTAATTTTGGGAGTTTAGTAGCATGTTAACAGGCTATAAAGCTGAGGACTGCCTAGAGGTCATTTGTTAAACTTAGTTTTATTGTCAGTGGGGTACATAACATAAGGGCATGGGTTTATTTGAATACTATAACCCCTCCCATGACTCTTGATTAAAACAAATAGGACAAGCATGGGGAACAATATAGTGGGCATCAAGAAAAGACATTTAGGCATGGGGAATTAAGGGGTATGGGCAGAATAAAGGCTGAAGGTATCAAGGCAGCTTGGCTGGCCTGGGTTGGCTTATAAATAGGCTGATTTAGAGTTAAGAAGGGGCTGGACAGTTTTAAGTTGGTAGAGGAAAAAAACGCAAAAAAACAAGGCTGATCTTTCCACCTTTGGTTGGACATCAGAAATTCCGAGAGATAGAGTGTTAAAGCTGAACTTCTACATTAAAGAGTTTTAGGCTTGTTTTCTTGAGTGTTTGACAAATCAGAAACTACCATTTTCTTGCACCAGTCTGTTTTGTTGGGATACTGCTGGGTTTCAGCTTAGTCTTTCCTAGGTTCTCTATTTGTTGAACACTGTTTCAGTCAAGTTCCTTGGTTTTCTGTTGGTTTGAAAGTTCACTGGTCTTCTGCTTGGTTTAAATCTGTCGCTGATTTCTCCTACTGGTTATTATTGGATTTTTTTTGCTGGGTTTGCTGTTGGTAACAAAAATCTGACTGCTGGGTTGTGTTGTTGTTGATCGTTGTTTTCCTGTTTGTCGTGTTGCTGTGTATGCTACTGCTTCCACTGATCATTCCTCTTCTTCTTTTGCTTTCCTATACCAGGTACACAACTGATACACTGGTCAATGTAGGCTGAAATTTGAAGCATGAATACAAAAAATGAAGAGTTGAAGTTATTTTGAATTCACTTTAGAAATATACTAAACATTAGTTGTATGTATGATAGTTCACTTTCTCTACTAGAACCATGTAGTTAGCTGCGATATAACTGAACCTTTATGCATATCATTTCGTTGGAGAACTCTATGTTTTGCTTATAATTAAAAGGGACTAATGTTGTAGTAGCCATGTTCTATTAGTTCATTATTGTTTGTCAAGAAGCATGTTAGGTACCCAATAGTTACTTCTTTAAACAAATGGCCTGTTTTCAAATTGGTAGGAATATTGCTTGATTAGACAAGCAGTACTTTACATTTCAGCCCCCTTATAAATGTCAAACATATACAAAATAAGTTAACTAGGCCCAATTGGAATAAGGATGGCCTAGGTCGAGTTTCACGTTATGCACATTGGGCCTGGGCCCATAATATCTAAACGACTGCCCATACGCGCATTCATGTTTCAGATTTTGCACATCATATTCGGAACCCGACTATAACTAACTTGTAAGCATGTAAATAAAGTTGGACCGTTCTTCTTCTTTCATTATTAGAGATAAACTCAATAGAAAACATAGCCACTATAGGACGACCTTTTAAATAAAAAATGAGACGAGCCTCGCCAAATAAAACGCGCAGATTGTGGGGCCCTCACAAAAATGTATGTGTTGATTACTTAGAACTCGGGATAGGCCGTTTAGCAAACTCCACGGCCTTACCAAAAATAACAATACGTTAGTTTCTTTAGGACGCGTCTTAATTAATTTAACTTTCTTAAACTCGGGTGCACATTTATGTGACCCAAATCCAAATCTCAGCGGAGTCAAAATGTGTCTCTAATCACGGGTACATTGATTGTGACATGGTTCGAGATGCATGTCCATGACGTTGCAAATTTCTTTAAAAATAAGAATGAGATGAGCCTCGCCGAATAAAAATGCAAAATCGCGGGGCCCTCAGTAAATATTTGCTTTAAACTTGCTTAGACTTCGGATGGACCGTTTAGCAAAATTTCACGACCCTACCCAAAGTAAAAATTACGCTAGTCGCCTTAGGCGCACCTTTAATAATTTAATTTTCTTAAACTCGGGTGCACATTTATGTGACCCAAATCCAAATCTCAACGGAGTGGAAATGTGTCACAACCACGGGTGCATTGATGTGACGTGGTTCGAGATGTATTTCCATGATGTTGCAATTCTTGATAAAAATAATAATAATGACAAAAGCGGTTAAAAGTTAAAACTTGCACATGAGCTCATAATTGTGTAAAATCAGATAAACAAGCCGAATATGACAGTTGAGCGACCGTGCTAGAACCACGGAACACGGGAATGCCTAACACCTTCTCCCGGGTTAACAGAATTCCTTATCCGGATTTCTGGTTCGCAGACTGTAATACAGAGTCATTCTTTTTCTCGATTCAGGATTAAATTGGTGACTTGGGACACCCTAAATCTCCCAAGTGGCGACTCTGAAATAAATAAACAAATCCCGTTTCGATTGTCCTTTAATTGGAAAAACTCCTTCACCCCTCGCGGGGCAGAAAAAGCAGGTGTGACACACGGCCACACAAAGAATAACTCTTTATTAATTGAAGAGAGAAAGAAGAAGTTTTGGGATGTTCTACAAATGAAAATGTAGACCCCTATTTATAAGCATTTGAATGCCCTGCCGAGGTAAGCGCTTACATCATAAGAATGCCGATGTAAGCGCTTACATCATAAGAATATTGAGGTAAGTGCTTACATCACAAGAATGTCGATGTAAGCGCTTACATCATATTTTCATCTCTTTTTGATTTTTCTTTCTTTTGTTTTGTCTACTTTCACATACAACAACAGGTTTGGTCCTATCAATCTCCCCCTCAAACCTATGTTACATCAAGAAAGAAAATAAAGAAAGATTTGCTATTCTCTGGTGGCGCCTTCACTCTATCATTCTTGTAGGCTAACTGAGGCAGTGCACAGCCTCAGTTTGTCAACACCGACAACTTTGGTCAACATGTCTGACGGGTTCTTTGATCCTGGTATCTTCTGTAGGGAAAAAGTTCCTTCATTTATCAACTCTCGGATATGATGCTACCTCAACTGGATATGCTTCGATCTTGCATGAAACACTGGATTCTTGGCAAGATGAATTGCACTTTGGCTATCGCTGAAAAGCTCACAATTGTCCTGCTCTTTACCTAGCTCTTTAAGAAAATTCTTGAGCCCAATCATCTCTTTTCCAGCTTCTGAGATTGCCATGTACTCTGCTTCAGTGGTAGATAGAGCAACACTTTTCTAAAGTCTGGACACCCAACTAACAGCAGTACCACCCAAGGTGAACACGTAGCCCGTGGTACTTTTTCGACTATCCATATCGCCACCTAAATTTGCATCAGCAAAACCTTGTAAGATAATATTGCTCTTTTTAAAACAAAGTGTCATACCTGAAGTGCCTTTGAGATATCGCAATATCCATTTTACACCTTCCCAATGCTTCTTTCCTGGATCTGACATGTATCTACTGACAACTCCAATTGCATGGGCTATGTCAGGTCTAGTGCAAACCATAGTATATATCAAACTTCCTACTGCTGAAGCATACAGAACTTTGGATATGTACTTTTTTTCTTCATCTGTCTTAGATGATTGGTCCTTTGACAGATTTAGATGGCTTCCAAGTGGAGTGCTTCTGGTCTTTGCATCATGAAGACTGAACCTTCTTAGTACCTTCTGTATGTACTTTTCTTGAGACAACTTTAAGGTTCCTTCCGACCTGTTTCTGCTAATCCTCATCCCAAGCATTTGCTTAGTTGGTCCTAAGTCTTTCATTTCAAACTCCTCCGTCAGTTGTTGCTTAACCAAGTTGATCTCATTTATGCTAGATCCTGCAATTAGCATATCATCAACGTACAACAATAAAATGATATAGGATTCATCAAGATTTTTTATATAACAACAATGGTCCATCTCACATTGTGTGAAACCATTTTTATGCATGAATCCATCAAATTTATTGTACCATTGTCGGGGAGCTTGTTTCAAACCATACAAACTCTTCCTCAGCTTACACACAAGGTTTTCTTTACCAAAAACTTAAAAACCTTCAGGCTGCTTCATGTAGATATCCTCTTCAAGGTCACCATGCAAGAAAGCAGTTTTAACATCTAGCTACTCCAAATGCAAATTTTCTGCAGCTACGATACTTAGCACCAACCTGATAGTAGTTAATTTGACTACAGGAGAGAATATCTCGGTGTAGTCAATTCCTTCCTTCTAGTGAAAACCTTTTACTACTAATTGTGTTTTGTATCTCTTCTTACCATCATGCTCTTCCTTGACTCTGTACACCCACTTGTTCTGCAATGCCTTCTTTCCTTTTGGTAACTCCGTAAGTATCCATGTTTTATTCTTTTGAAGAGAATTCATCTCTTCTTTCATGGCTAGCTTCCACTTATCAGAGTCTATCACCTGCATTGCTTCAACAAAATGCTCTGGTTCTCCAACATCAGTAAGAAGTAAATAGTGAAGAGAGAGAGTTAACATATCTGGATCATTCGTGACTCTTTTAGATCTCCTCAATGTAGGTTTATAAGTAACAGAATCCGAATTTGATTCAGGTCCTGATTCCAGATTTGGTTCTAGATTTGATTCTATCTCTGGTTCCGCTTCAGGTTCGGCTTCTAGTTCTTCTTCAAATTCGGCTTCTGGTTCTTCATCTTCAATTTCAGAATCAGTTGTAATCCCTATAGCTACTTCATTTTCTGAGATTTCTTCTAACTCAACTGTTTCAGACATTGTCTGTTTGCTGGTGTTGGTTGGTTCTACTTCAAGCTTGTCCTTGTACATCACATTTTCATTAAATGTGACATTCTTGTGTCTTAGGATCTTTCTATTCTGATCATCCCAAAACCGATAACCAAAATTATCATCACCATAGCCAATAAAGAAACATTTTTTTTGCTTTAGGATCAAGCTTATCTCTATCATTAGAGTTTACATGCACATAAGCAACACAACCAAAAAATTTCAGATGTGAGAGAGTTACCTCCTTTCCTGTCCATACCTCCTCAGGAATTTCAAAATTCAGCGGTACAGAGGGTCCCCTGTTTATGAGGTAAGCTGCCGTGTTAACAGCCTCAGCCCAAAAATACTTCGGCAATCCAGAATGTATTCTCATACTTCTGGCTCGTTCATTCAGGGTTCTGTTCATCCTCTCAGCAACACCATTTTGTTCCGGTGTTCCAGGAACTGTCTTGATCATTCTGATCCCATTCTCCGAGCAAAATGCTTTGAACTCTTGGCTATCATACTCTCCTCCATTGTCAGACTTCAGACATTTTAACTTTAGACTTGTCTGATTTTCAACTTCAGCTTTCCATCTTTTAAAGTAACAAATACATCAGATTTATTTTTCAGAAAATAAACCCATACCTTTCTTGTGGAATCATCAATAAAGGTGACATAATAGCGTGAACCTTCTAGAGAAGTTACAAGAGCTGGTCCCCACACATCTGTATGCACTAGTTCCATCTTCTCTTTCTTTGGCGTCCTTCCCACCTTTGAAAAACTAACTCTCTTTTATTTCTCGTAAATGCAATCTTCGCACAAACCTAATTCAACATGTTTTAGGTTTGACAACTTCTTTTTGGATGCCAAAAGCTTCATTCCCTTCTCACTCATATGCCCGAGCCTCCGGTGCCATAATGTTGTATCACGACCATGATCAACTATTGCTATAGCATCTCTTTCTATTGCAGTTGCATACAGTGTTCCTCTTTTGAAGTCTCGTGCCACAACCAAATTCCCTTTGGTTATCTTCCACGATCCGTTGCTGAATGTTGTTGTATATCCTTCATCGTCAATCTGACCCATAGATATCAGATTTTTCTTGAGGCCAGGAACATGTCGTACATTTTGCAATTTCCATAGTGTGCCTTGTGAAGTCTTTATATGAACTTTACCTTTTCCGGCAATGTCGAGAGGTTCGCCGTCTACTAGATAAACTTTCCCAAATTTTCCAGCAATATAATTATGCAATAATTCTTTGCATGATGTAGAGTGAAAGGATGCACCTGAGTCCAGAATCCAAGATTCGACTGGACTGTCTACACAACAAATTAGTGCATCACCGACTTGTTCAACAATTACATTTGCTGAATTTTCTTCCTTCTTCTTCTTTGGTTCTCTACATTGACTACTGTAGTGACCCTTTTTATCACAATTCCAACAAGTAATGTCCTTGCGATTTTTGGATTGTCCTCTTCTCCTTGACTTTGATCTGCCACGACCATAAATCTGTCCTCTTTGGTTGATTCTCCCCTGCTTTCGGTACTAAAAGCAGATCCTGGGGAATCACTTGATTCTCTTCGGTGAATATCTTCGCTTAGAACCAAGTCTCTAATATCATTCAATTTGAGTTTGGTACTTCCTGATGAATTGCTAACTGCAGTTACTGTTGCATACCAACTCTCCGGTAGAGATGATAGTAGAATCAATGCCCTGATTTCGTCATCAATTGTTATATTAACAGAACTCAATTGAGTTAATATTGTATTAAACTCATTGATATGTTCCGTGACTGATCCACCTTCTGTCATTTTTAAGTTGAACAATCGACACATCAAATAGACTTTATTTGAAGCAGATGACTTCTCATACATATTTGATAACGCCTTCATCAGGCCTGTAGTGGTCTTCTCGTTAATGATGTTAAACGCCACATTTCGTGTTAGCGTCAAACGAATCACACCAAGAGCTTGGCGATCTAATAGATCTCAATCCGCTTTGGACATAGTCTCCGGTTTCACCTCGGTCAGAGGTAAGTGTAATTTTTTCTGGTACAAATAGTCCTCTATTTGCATTTTCCAGAATCCAAAATCTTTGCCATTGAACTTGTCAATCTTAACCTTCCCTTCTTCCGATGCCATTTTTCATAAAAACAATTTATGTGAATAGTGCTTGTGAATAGTAACGATGATCAATAGTGTCGCACTATTCTTGTGAATAGTACCTGCACCAATACTATACTTTTCTACCAGAATTACACTGTCTGTGCTCTGATACCAGTTGTTGAGGAAGCGTGTCAAGATAATATAAGGAAAAGGATATTTAGGAGAGAAACAATAAATTGCACAAGACAAGACAAGACAAGATTTACGTGGTTCTGCAATTTTTGTCTACTCCACGGCCACACAAAGAATAACTCTTTATTAATTGAAGAGAGAAAGAAGAAGTTTTGGGATGTTCTACAAATGAAAATGTAGACCCCTATTTATAAGCATTTGAATGCACTGCCGAGATAAGCGCTTACATCATAAGAATGCCGATGTAAGCGCTTACATCATAAGAATGCTGAGGTAAGCGCTTACATCACAAGAATGTTGATGTAAGCGCTTACATCATATTTTCATCACTTTTTGATTTTTCTTTCTTTTGTTTTGTCTACTTTCACATACAACAACAGGTTTGGTCCTATCAAATAGCTCATAGGGAGATCTTTTGTTCAAAACCTGTGTGGGTATCTTGTTGATGAGCTGTTTTAATGCATTCTCCCCAGAATCTGATTGGCACATTACTTTGAAGCTTGAGTGCTCTAGCCACATCAAGGATATGCCTATGTTTTCTTTCCACCACTCCATTCTGCTGTGGAGTGTGTAGACAACTACTTTGATGAACAATCCCAAGTGCTTTAAACAAGTCACTACACTGACTATTAAAAAACTCTATACCATTGTCTGTTCTCAATGTCTTAACCATCACACCAAACTGATTTTTTACTAAAGAAAGAAAGTCTTTCACCACAACAAAAACTTCACATTTGGACTTTAACAAACAAGTCCATGTATATCTACTATAGTCATCAACTAAAGTAACAAAATATTATTTTCTATCATAAGTTGCTACTTTGTAAGGACCCCATACATCAGCATGTACCAATTGAAACACACAGTTTGAACTACTGTTACTTATGGGAAAACTCAATCTACTTTGTTTAGCTAAAGGGCAAATTTGACAGTCCTTTTGCATCTCCAGACTCACTTTATTCTTCAAATCTGGCAAATGTTGCATAGCATGTGTAGAGGCATGCCCTAGCCTTTGATGTCATAGTGTGGTTGTTACTCCTTCTCTGTGAAATGAACTAGTAGCAACTACATCTCCTCTACTAAGTATGTAAAGTCCACTATCTTCTCTACCAATCCCCACCACCCTGCCACTGTATAGTCCCTGAAATACACAAAAATCAGGGAAAAAACATGCAGAGCAACATAGGTCCTTAGTCAGCTTGGATACTTAGAGTAAGTTGAACTTAAAGTTTGGCAAATATAACACATTATTAATTTTCTGGTTCCCTAAGATTGTAACATCTCCAGCATGTGTGATTTCAGATCTATCTCTTGTAGGTGTTTGTACTCCAAAACGATTTGTCATGACCCCAAATCTAACCACTATCGTGATGGCGCCTATCGTATTACAAGGCAAGCCTATTCCCAAAATATTAATACTAATTTGATTATAAGAATTTAATAAAATATTTCCAATAATTTAATTTTCTGATAAACTAAACCAACTCTAAATATAAATAATATAAAATACGGAAACGAACCCCAATCATCGGGGTGTCACTAAGTCATGAGCTTCTAAAACTATGAACTAAGATATATAAATTGTCTAACTGTCCAAAATAAGAAATGAAAAAAGGAGTAATAAGGTCCTGCGGACACTAGCAGCTACCTTGCAGGCTCCAAAGATAGCCGGCCTGAACTCAACGATCGCCGTGCTCTAACTCACCTGGATCTGCACATAAAGTGCAGGGTGTGGTATGAGTACAACCACCTCAGTAGTAACAGAAATAACTAAGGAACTGAGCAGTAGTGATGAGCTAAGTAAAACAGTCTAATTATTTATTTTCACAATTTTAAAAACAAATAAACATGAATAAACAGGTAAATTCAATAAATCAGTAAATACCACAAAGAAATTTAACAGATAAATGCAACAACAGCAAAAGTAAATGCAACTTCACAGCAATGTCACTCCATCACTCAACACTCGCACTCAGCACTCAGCACTCAATACATTCAACACTTTGCGCTCACTCGGGACGTGTACAGACTCTGGAGGGGCTCCCAAAGCCCAAGCGCTAAGCACGGATAACTCACGTGCCATAATATCAATACCTGGATCTGCACGGTCAACTCACGTGCTACGCGGACAACTCACGCGTTATGGTATCAATACCTGGACCCGCACGGTCAACTCACGTGCTACGCGGACAACTCACGCGCTATGGTATTAATATCCTCATAACCAGGCCCTTGGCCTCACTCAATCATGTACCGCACGGACAACTCACGTGCCATCATATCAATACTTGGATCCGCACAGTCAACTCACGTGCTACACAGAAAACTCACGCGCTATGGTATTAATATCCTCACAACAAGACCCTCGACCTCACTCAGTTATGTACCTCTCTAGGCTCACCATCATCAATAAATAAGGGGATACAAACCACATCAAGTATCACAATATATTAGCAAATAATAGAAACTGAGGTAAACATGCACAATAATTTCTATGACCGAGTACAAGTAATGTGATCATGAATAAAGGCTAAGTATGATCTCTAACATGAAGGCAGACAAGTTCAACAACAAGTAACTACGTAAACACAGATGATGGCGGCCTCACGGGACGGACCAAGTCTCCATACCTCGAGGTATACACCCACATGCCCATCACCTAATGTGGGTATCACCTCCAAACAGTCACACGATATCAAATTCTCCAGGTTTATACCCTCAAAACCAGAGTTAAAACTGTTACTTACCTCAATAGTGTAAAATCCTACTCCGGGATGCCCTCGTCTCTGGACTCGATTTCCAAAAGCTCCGAATCCCAATCCATACGGTGAAAATCGCCTCCAAAATCGCCCAAATCCGAGCTCCCTAACTCAAAATATGACCGAATGAACAAATCCTTATTTTATAAATTTTTCTGTCAGCTATTTTGCCTCGTTTCTCATGCCAAACGATCCTAAAACTCGTATTTTATACCTCCAATGGATTCCTTGTGAAATTCTAGTCAAGTTAGGCTTTTGAATCACTCTATTGAACCTTATAGTGAATGAGATATGTAGGTTTTAATATTTGCAAATAGTGCCGATTTTTAAATACGCTGTCAGTGACAATTTCGTAATTAATCTGAAATATCTGGCAACCTAATTTATAGTAAAATGACCATAAAATTCTCATACGATGTCCACATCTGACGATTCATTTTGCTACTGGTCCGTAATTATGATACGGATCTAATGCTTTAATAAAAAAAAGAAATCGAAGATTATTTGTTCAATATGATATCATTTATTCTTGAAGAAACGACGTTGAAAAATAAGAAAAACGAGCGCAACACAACCCAAACCTATCTGAAACTCACCCGAGGCCCTCGGGACCTCAACCAATAATTCCAACAAGTCATATATCACTACCCGAACTTAGTAGAACCTTCGGAACACCCAAAACACCAAATCAACCTTAGATTCAAGCCTAAGAACTTCTAAACTTTCAAAACTCGCCAACGACGCCGAAACTTATCAAACCACGTTCGAATGACCTCAAATTTTGCACACACGTCATAAATGACACTACGGATCTACTTCAACTTCCGGAATTCCATTCCGACCCCGATACCTAATTTTCACTGTCGACCAAAATCGCCAAATTTCTAACTTTCGCCAATTCAAGCCTAATTCTACCCCGGACCTCCAAGTCTAAAATCACCCAACGAAGCTAACCGAATCATAAAAATCCAAATTCAAATTTGATTACTCATAAGTCAACTACCGGTTGACTTTTCTTACTTAGCTTTCTAACTAAGAAACTAAGTGTTCATTTCACTCCAAAACTACTCCGAACCCAAACCTACCAACTAGATACAACTCAACACAGCTAAACAACACATAAATAAGCATAGATGGGGGAAATGGGGGCTATAACTCTCAGAACGAACGACCGGGTCGTTACATCCTCCCCTTCTTAAACAAACGTTCGTCCTCAAACGAGTCTAAAAATATACCTGAAGTCACAAATAGGTGAAATCTTCAGCAATACCTTCTCATCGCATTCAAATCATATGAACTCATCTCGCGGTCACATCATACTCATCACGTATCCATCCAACTACCATTTCCACTAATAGAGACACTACCAGACATTTAAGTCTACAAGCACGCGCTCACACAATTAACACCTCAGTGCTCAAGCTACAGTCAAAACCCGGCCTCAAGTCCTCCAGACTAGCCCAACATCAACACACATAAATCACCCCTCACACCTTATCCAGGGAATCATGAGTCGTTATTGCACAACTGATACTGAGTGTTCATCTGTACATATGAATGCATGGAAGGAATTCAAAGAGTTACACTTCAAAATGAATCAATATTGCACGATAAGAATTGAAGAAGGTGAATTTTTCCTAAAGGTTCTGCAGCCTCTCGAAGATAAGTACAGACGTCTCCATACCGATTCGCAAGACTCTACTAAACCCGCTCATGAATCGTGAGACCTATGTAACCTAGACTCTGATACCAACTTGTCACGACCCAAAATCTAACCATGATCATGATGGCGCCTATCGTGTTACAAGGCAAGCCTATTCCCAAAATATTAGTACTAATTTGATTATAAGAATTTAATAAAATATTTCCAATAATTTAATTCCTGATAAACTAAACCAACTCTAAATATAAATAATATAAAACACGGAAACGAGCCCCAAATATCGGGGTGTCACTAAGTCATGAGCTTCTAAAACTATGAACTAAGATATATAAACTGTCTAACTGTCCAAAATAAGAAATGACAAAAGGAGTAACAAGGTCCTGCGGACACTAGCAGCTACCTTGCAGTCTCTAAAAATAGTCGGCCTGAACTCAACGATCGCCGTGCTCTAATTCACCTGGATCTGCACATAAGTGCAGGATGTAGTATTAGTACAACCACCTCAGTGGTAACATAAATAACTAAGGAACTGAGCAGTAGTGACGAGCTAAGTAAAACAATCCAATTATTTATTCACAATTTAAAAAAAAATAAACATGAATAAATAGTTAAATTCAATAACCCAATAAATACCACAAAGAAATTTAATAGATATATGCAGCAACAGCAAAAGTAAATACAACTTCACAGCAATGTCACTCCATCACTTAACACTCGCACTCAACACTCAATACACTCAACACTCTGCGCTCACTGGGGGCATGTGCAGACTCCGGAGGGGCTCCCAAAGCCCAAGCGCTAAGCACAGACAACTCACGTGCCATAATATTAATACCTGGATCCGCACGATCAACTCACGTGCTACGCGGACAACTCACACGCTATGGTATTAATATCCTCACAACAGGCCCTCGGCCTCACTCAATCATGTACCGCACGGACAAATCACGTGACATCATATCAATACCTGAATACGCATGGTCAACTCACGTGCTATGCGAAAAACTCACGCGCTATGGTATTAATATCCTCACAATCAGGCCCTCGGCCTCACTCAGTCATGTACCTCTCTAGCCTTACCATCATCAACAAATAAAAGGATACAACCCACATCAAGTATCACAGCATATTAGCAAATAATAGAGACCGAGGTAAACATGTACAATAATTTCTATGACTGAGTACAAATAATGTGAGCATGAATAAAGGCTAAGCATGATCTCTAGCATGAAGGCAGACAAGTTCAACAACAAGTAACTATGTAAACAAAGATGATGGCCATAAGGCCTCACGGGACGGACCAAGTCTCCATCCCTCGAGGTATACACCCACACGCCCGTCATCTAGCGTGGGTATCACCTCCAAACAGTCACACGATATCAAATTCTCAGGGTTTATACCCTCAAAGCCAGAGTTAAAATTGTTACTTACCTCAACAGTATAAAATCCTACTCCAGAATTCCCTCGTCTCTGGACTCGGTTTCCAAAAGCTCCGAATACCAATCCATATAGTGAAAATCGCCTCCAAAATCGCGCAAATCCGAGCTCCCCAACTCAAAATATGACCGAATGAACAAATCCTTGTTTTATATATTTTTCTGACAACTATTCTGCCTCGTTTCTCATGCCAAACGATCCTGAAACTCGTATTTTATATCTCCAATGGATTCCTTGTGAAATTCTAGTCAAGTTAGGCTTTTGAATCACTCAATTTGACCTTATAATGAATGAGATATATAGGTTTTAATATTTGCAAATAGCGCAGATTTTTAAATACGCTGTCAGTGGCAATTTCGTAATTAATCTGAAAAATCTGTCAACCTAATTCTTAGTAAAATGACCATAAAATCCTCATACGATGTCCAAATTTGACATTTTTTTTGCCACTGGTCCGTAATTACGATACGAATCTAATGTTTCAATAAAAAAAGAAATCGGAGATCATTTGTTCAATATGATATCATTTATGCTTGAAGAAACGACGTAAAACATAAGAAAAATGAGCGCAACATAACCCAAACCTATCTGAAACTCATTTGAGGCCCTCAGGACCTCAACCAATAATTTCAACAAGTCATATATCACTACCCGAACTTAGTCGAACCTTCAGAACACCCAAAAAACACCAAAACACTAAATCAACCTCAGATTCAAGCCTAAAAACTTCTAAACTTCCAAAACTTGCCAACGACATCGAAACCTATCAAACCACGTCCGAATGACCTCAAATTTTTCACACACATCATAAATGACATTACGGACCTACTCCAACTTCCGAAATTTCATTCCAACACCGATACCTAATTTTTCACTGTCGACCAAAATCGCCAAATTTTTAACTTTCGCCAATTCAAGCCTAATTCTACCTCGGACCTCCAAATTATATTTCGGACATACTCCTAAGTCTAAAATCACACAACGAAGCTAACTGAATCATTAAAATCTAAATTCGAATTTGATTACTCATAAGTCAACTACCGGTTGACTTTTCTAACTTAGTTTTCTAACTAAGAGACTAAGTGTTCATTTCACTCCAAAACTACTCCGAACCCAAACCTACCAACTCGATACAACGCATAAATAAGTATAGATTGGGGGAAATGGGGGCTATAACTCTCAGAACGAACAACCGGGTCGTTACACTATTCTGTCCTTCTACAGGTCTAATAAAATCCAATACACTCTTGCAAAATGTTATGTGGTGTGATGCACTTTAGTCTATTACGCAATCATATACACATACATTGGATACATTAGACACCAGTGACACAATACCTGCCATGTTTGAAGATCCAGTTAACTCTGATGGGCCTGCACTCCTTTCTTCTAATGAAGTTTTCTCCAACAGGCTTACCAACTGTTTGTACTGTTCTGCTATGAGGTAGTTTCCCTGTGGCTGACTTCTGGCTTCAACACCTGCATCTGTGTTAGCAAAAGTTTTATATGTACCTAGTTGCCCCTTCTTCTTGCTTTTGAAATCCGGAGGATAGCCTATTATTTTGTAACAACTTTCCTTCAGATGGCCTTTATAACCACAATGCTCGCAGATCAGCCATGGCTTCTTGCCTTTAAACATCTGACCCCTTCCTGCTAACATTGTTAGTGGTTCCTTATTTGTTTCTACAACACCTAGTGTTCTTTGACTCTCCTCATGTATAGCTACTGCATATGCTTGATTAACTGATAAAACTGGCCTTCTATGCAGTATATTGCTCCTTACTTGACTGTAACTCTCATTGGGTCCCATGAGAAACTGCAGCAATCTTTGCCTCACTAGATGTTCCACATAAGGCCTCGATTCTTCACAGTCACAAGAAGGTAATGGGGCCAAAATGTCTTAACTCATCCCACAGATCTTTCATTTTTGAGAAGTATGAGGTAAATGATTCAGTTCCTTGCTTTAGGCTTGCAATCTCAGTCCAAAGTTGATAGATTCGAGTCAAATTATCCTTGACAAACCTCTCTTTGAACTCATCTCATACCTTCTTCGCATTAGAAGCATACATGATGCTAGGTACCAACTCACCTGCTATAGTGTTGCTCAACTAGGAAACCACAACAACATTACATCTTTCCCACTGTGTCTCCAATTCTCCTTTGTACAATCTCTTTACACATGTACCGTCCACAAACCCTAGCTTGTTCTTCACTAACAGTGCAACCTCCATTGCTCTGCTCCATAGGGCATAGTTTCCCCCCCCCCCCTGTGAGCTTCAACGAGATCAATGTTGTGCCAGGTGCATCTGAATCTCGAAGAAAAAGTGGGTGATTGTGCAATTTCATCTGTCGCCATAACTGAGCTCAAAATTCTGCAACTTCAATCACTCCGATCTGCGCAATTACAGCGATCGAGGCTCTGATACAATGTTAATTTGTTGAATCTACACAATGATCCTAGCTTGATAGCATGCAATTGAATTCAGAGAAGAATCATGAAAGATCTAGAAGAAGAAAATGAAGAGAAGACAATTCCATTTTTGCTTCTGTTGAAGAAGAAGAAAGAATACAATTTATTTTTGGAGGGGCACTGTTTATTTAACAGAAACCACGTGCCCCTTCCTACTCTCTAACATTATGACCCTCAACTTATTTTCTTTACACTTAGGTCCCTCAGTTAACTTCCTAACTAACTAACAATTAACTCTAACTAGTGTTGTTGATATATACATAGATTATATATTAACTATGCATATATTATACCTATCGACTATTTTTAATTTAAGGATTGGATGAACAACTATTTGGGTTAACTCTTTAATTTTTAATTTTTTGTAATGTAAATAAAACTTGATCACAGAATTCACTATTACTGGTATGGGTTCGTTTCCCTCGACTTCCAATTCTTCTTCACGATTAAAAACTTTGAACAAAATAGTAGAGATGATGAGTGTTATATTGACACAAATTTTTTTTTCTTTTCTTTTTGGGAAAATAATGTAGGTTGGATGTGTATTGATTTAATTAGTGATGGAACCAGGATTTTAAGTAACTATTAATAAGAGTTTAATGTAAAATTGTTTGACAATGAATATAAAAAAACTCGAGTCGAAAATAGTGAATTCACACACGCACCCATGCTTGCTTTTCTCCCTGAATTTTTCTTTCAATCAAAACGTTTAATTATTTCATTAGGGACATTATATGTCCAAAAGAGTAAAAAAAAATGTCATTTACAATCCAACTTGAAAACGTCATACTCTCAAGAAATTCCATGAACCAAGGAAATAGAAATTTTAGTAAAATTATGTGTAATCGTATTAATCATACTAGGAATATACACAAAGTCGACATGATTTAAAGTAAAAGACATATGCACAGGGGCGGATGTAGTGTGTTAGTGACATATTCAATTGAACTCATAACTTTTGATACTGACCAAAAAAATTAGTATATGCAAAGACATGTGTCTATCACCAACTTCCCACGGTATATGTATAAAAAAACGAAATATGTAGCTATCACCAACATGTGGAATGCCATCTGATGTTGTACCACTTATATAGGAATTTGAAATTGCCTCACTTAAAAGGGTAATAAAAACAATTATTAAAGCATTTATTCCACTTTTTCCTCAATTATTACAGCATTTATTCCACTTTTTTCCTTCTATAGAGGGTAAAAGTAAAACATTTACTTTTCATTTTTGCGGGAAAAAAATTACTTCATTACTGAAAGAAAAGTGAACATTTCGGATGCTTTTTTCTGCTATGTGACCATTATGGCTTAAAAAATGCACACAACCTTTGGTCATAACAATCTGGTCAAATGCACTATTGTTATTTTTAAGTGAAACTAAATAAACACCCCATGAAACAGGCTGCTTACAAGTGGCACGAGGAGAGGAACAGATGGGTGGAAAAAACCTATACTTCCCAGTTCCCACATAATGCATGTATTATTATTATTATTATTATTATTATTATTATTATTATTATTATTATTATTATTATTATTATTATTATTATTATTATTATTGTTGTTGTTGTTGTTGTTGTTGTTGTTGTTGTTGTTTTATTTTCACTACCAAACGTATACTCCCTCCTATCCACAATAAGTGACCATTTTACCTTTTTATTTTGGTAAAAAATAAGTGTTCATTTACATAATCAAGAAGAAATTTTATTTTATTTTTTCCAAAATTTACCCTTATTTACATATTTCAATGTGTCGAAGCAACAATTAATTAATGTTAATTTAGTGAATATATCTTTTTTCTCTAGGAGTTCGTATTTCCTTAATGGGTGTACCAAAAGTAAAATGGTGGTCACTTACCGGAAAGAGTATTATTTTAGCATGATGATGATATGAGTTGAGCATAACAAGAAAGAAGTAAGGATTCATATCGCATACCCCAACTTTATTTGGGATTAAGGCATAATTATTATTGTTGTTGTTGACTTATCTAATACAACAAAGGATGATTTGTTTGGAGGGATTAAGAGCTTGTTTGGATTAGCTGATTGTAATGAATATCATTCTTAATTGCTGAAACTGATTTTTTAAATAACATTTACGTGTTTGGATAGACATGCTGAAACTGATAATAGGCAGTTGATGTGTTTGGTAGAAAAATACGGATAAGTTACTCTTTTATTAAAATTACTAAAATATCCTTTAAACACTTTGCAAAAGATTATAAATTAAAAAAATTCTTTGTAAAGAAAAAGATAAACAATGAATATGGAATGAAAGAAAGAAAGAAAATTTATTTTGGGAAAAATATTTTGTGAATTAAAAAATATTACTAAGGATAAACTAGCAAATACCTTGGTCAAACTAAAAGTGTTTATAAGCTAAAAGACCATAAGCTGGGGGTAACCAACTTATGACTTATGATTGATTTTAGCTTATAAGCACTTGGCTTATATACACTTTGGATATTTACCAAATGCGTAGATAAGCCAAAAGGTGATTATAAAATAGTTTGACAAACTTATAAGTTTAGCCAAATACCATCTAAAAACATAATCACTTTTAAAAGATCATATAAGTAATATTATATTGATTTAATCAATATATATTAAAAACTCGCGCAATGCAATATTTGGTTGATGATATAACAAAAATAATTTCCAAATAGCTAATTAATTTAAATTGCGATATTAGATAGTATTTACGTGAAGTAATGCAGAAATGATATCGCAATTTAAATTAATTAGCTAATATGGCAGATTTCGACCCATACAGAAATTACATACTTTAAAGTTATTTTGTGTATATATAATTTCACAAAAAATTATTGTTACGACACCTAGTTTCTACGACTAGGTAAGCCTAACATTTGCCGAAATGAAATAAAAAACATAAAAGTTAACAATTAACAACAATAGATAATTTAAATAAGCATTTGAGATGCCGCTCGGCATATACAATAATCAACTCTCGAAATATATACAACTCTCCCAAGACCCGAAACACCTTAAGTCAGAAGCTTCTAAGAATTTCTAACTATTCTATACATCAATGTCTAAAGAAATAAGGGAAGAATCGACATAAGGGGATAGAGGAGGACTCCGAGGTCTTCGGTCGCGACAGATATACCTTGAAATCTCCTGAACACCAGCAACCGTGCAACTAAACTCGAGGCTGGTAGGAGGTACCTGGATCTGCACACGAAAAACATGTGCAGAAGAGGCATGAATACACCACAACGGTACCCAGTAAGTGTCAAGCCTAACCTCGGTTACGTAGTGACGAGGTCAGGTCAGGGCCCTACTGGAAGACTAAAATTTAATCGGAATGAAATCACAGAAAGGATAACAGTATAGTACACAAAATAGCAACAGGGGATCTCCCGAGATACCATCTCGTAGTCCCAAACGTAAATGTGTAGGGGGATCTCCCGGAATATCGTTCTGTATTCCCAAAGTAAATGTGCAAGGGATCTCCCAGGATACCGTCCCGTAGTCCCAAAATAAATATGCAGAGGGATCTCCCGGGATACCGTCCCGTAGTCCCAAAGTAAATATACAACTCAAACAATAGAAATAACGGCTACAACACGAAATCCTACAATTTAGACTAAGTACAAGTCAAGGGAGAAGCAAGGAATTCACTAAGCATGCTGCACAGAGTTCAGATAAGCAATTAAGACACGTAGATATGCTATTCTAAACTAAACATGATATATATACACATGCTAGTATAACCCGATTAAAGTGAAACAGGTTATTACTAAGTAAAAAATCAGGATTTTTTTCAACAAATAGCCCATGTACACACTCATCACCTCGCGTACACGTCGCTCTTATATCATAACAATACCAAATCCTAAAGAGATTTTTCCCACACAAGGTTAGGCAAGCCACTTACCTCGAACCAAGCTCAATCACTCGATAACAATGTCTTTTCCATGAATATCCGACTCCGAATGACACAAATCTAGCCAAAATCAATATCATATCTGTCACACCTCCTTTTTCGCCCGCGCCGCCGCAAAGGGGCGTGGAAGGGAGTTTTTCCAATTAAGGGACAATCGAAACGGGATTTATTTATTTATTTCAGAGTCGCCACTTGGGAGATTTGTGGTATCCCAAGTCACCGGTTGAATCCCGAATCGAGGAAAAGAATGACTCTGTTTAACAGTCTGCGCACCAGAAATTCGGATAAGGAATTATGTTAACCCGGGAGAAGGTGTTAGGCATTCCCGAGTTCCGTGGTTCTAGCACGGTCGCTCAACTGTTATATTCGGCTTATTTATCTGATTTTAACAATTATGTACTCAGTGTGAATTATGTTTTTTTTTCTTGCCGCTTTTATTATTATTATTGTTATTTTTAGCAAAGAATTGCAACGTCGTGAAAACGTATCTCGGACCTCGTCACAATCAATGTACCCGTAGTCATAGACACGTTTCGACTCCGTTGAGATTTAGATTTGGGTCACATCAATGTACACCCGCGTTTAAGAAAGTAAATTAATAAAGGCGCGCCTAAAGCGACTAGCGCATTATTATTTTTGAGAAGGCCGTGAAGTCTTGCTAAAACGGCCCATCCGAAGTCTAATTAATTATTAACCTTTTATTGAAGGCCCCGCAACTTGCATTTTATTTGGCGAGGCTCGGCTCATTTATTTTTTAAAGGGCAATCCTAAAGTGACTACATTTCTATTAAGTTTGTCTCTAAAAGAAACGAGAAAAGTCTTAATTAATTACATGCTTGACAAGTAGTTATTGGATTACAGTAGATGATAACGGTAATTTACACTCGAACTCGTAAAAATGGAGAAATGTTTCGTGCCTTTATTCTATAAGTGAACTACTAAAGCTGAAATTACAAAATGCATACAAAATTGTCAAGATATTCAAAACAAACTGACCATTCTCCAAATTGATTTAAACTAACATTCTTAAAATGGATTTAAACTATTGGAATTAACGGCTAGGAAATGTTATCAACACGGATTCGAATATTGGCCTATATGCTGCATAACGGAATCAAACACTGCCTATTTAAAATCTGCCTCAAATGCAAAAGAAAGCTAGAGATGAAATATGGCAACTAATCCCTTAACTTATTTGTTCATTCTACAAATCACATATTTAACTACATGGAATCTGTATTTGACAACTACAAACTATAGTTTAAAAACCAAACAGTTCCAGTTAAATACAAGACTACGTCATGCATTCCAGTTGATTTATAAAACTAAACTATATAAATACTTGTCACATATCTTATTAAACTATAGATACAACACTAATTCATCAAACACCCTAGCATTTCATTTCACTTTCATATCTCACAGCCGCATCAGTATTGATTTGAAAGTGTACCTGGTATTGAAATAAAAGAAAAGGAAGATGAGAGATCAGCAGGGCAATAACAGTGCAGCAACAGCAACAACAACAACCAGCAACCAGGAGATTTAAAACCCAGCAATAAACTCAGAAATCCAGTTGCAATTTCAGAAATACAAGGCAGCAACACAGATATACCAGAAACAACAATAAATAACCAGTGCAGACCAGAAATAACAAACTCAAAAAACCACTTTGGATCCTTAATGAAATCCCAGAAACAAACCAGCAATCACAAACAGAACAGTAGAACCAAAAGTGCAATCAAACAACAAACTTTGATTTCTATTTTTTAAACTCTCCAAGAAAGAAACACTTTGAACTTTTTATTAAACACTAACAAAACTGATTCTGATTTTCAGAAGTGAAAGAAAACCAACTCTCCAACTTTTTTTCTCTCTTTTTTTTTTTTTTAATTACTGAACTTTTAGGTGTTAAAAATTCAGCCTATTCAACTCTAAAAATTACTGAATTCTGATGATAAAATCCAACAGGTTTTTAACTTGAACTATGAATATTTTTCCTTTCTTCAAAGTTCAGCTTCCATTCACTCTTAAACTCTCAAAGAGAAACTGAATATTTTAGCTTTCAAAATGCTGTCCAAGACTGCCTGAAGAACTGATTTCCTTTTTAGTATTTTTCAGAAGATGTTTTTTTTTCTTTCTTAGTCCTCTCTATGTCTCTCCCCTTAAACTTGTGTCAACCTCTTCTTATTTATATCCAAACTTGAAGCACTTAAATTAATCCCATCATCTTCTCCTCATCCCCCTTTTGAATCCCACTACTTAATGTTTTGTCCCCCACTATATTAAACAAATATATTAGTTCCCACTACCACATATCTTTTCTTTATTTAATTCCCTTATTGCCCCACTACCGCATGCTTTGTCTCCCACTATATTAAACAATGTATTAATTCCCACTACTACATGTCTTGTCCCCCACTATGTATTAAACAATGTATTAATTTAATATTATTAGTACTTAGTGGACAGAACACTCAAATTAATCATTTTTAAAAATTTAAAATCCCTAAAATGCCCCTGAACTACTGCAATTTACCATTCTACCCCCATCCCTTTCAATCTGTACCAAAACCATATCAGCTATAACCAATTCACCTAATCAACGATCCAATTAACAAACAAACTCTGAATAAACAAACTCGCCAAACAAACTCCTAATCGACAACATTCATGAATTAACAACAGAGTCAGATTCATATCAACAAACTTATCAGGACAAACAAGTAGATTTAAATCACTAAACTCAACATCAGTTGAACTCAATCAAAAACTAAAGACCAGCACATAAACACTCGACATTAAATCACTTGATGAAAAACTAACGAACTTCAAATAAAGATGAACACGAATTATCTCTAATACAAACAAAGACCTGGGTTCGAATTCAAACCAACCTATCGGAACACGAACATAATCATAGAAAGAAGAAAAGGAGCGGAAGATGAATTCACTGAATGAAAACTAAAAGAAAAGAGAACGGAAACCTACTAGTTTGAAGTCCGGGTTCGAACGGAACCTCGACGAACAACGCCGAACGGGAACCTCAAGAGTGGTTTCATGGCTACACTGTTGTGAATGGGAAGCGGCAGAAGAAGCGACGATGATGGTAAAGCTTAGAGACGACGGGGAAACAGCAGTTGGCTGTTGGTGGCTGGTCGTGGAAGTTGCTACTGGTTTGGGGGCGATGGAGGCGACGATGGTCGTTTGGACGTGACGAACTGGTTGCTGCTGGTTGGGCGACGCTGGAGGGGTCGTTTGGAGGGTGGTCGCCGGGCTTCGAGCTGGAGTTGCTCGCTGGTTGAAGACGAAGGGAGCTTGGCGTTTGGTTTGCTGAAGGTCGACGAGGCAGCGGCCATGACGAAGAAGAAGAAGCAGCAACGTTTGGTTGGAGCTCGACGAAGGCAGCCATGGGAGCTTGAGGTGGAGGGGTCGTTTATGAGATGGTCGTTTGGGACAATGGGGACGGGGTGTTGTTCGTCGTGGGGCTGGTGCTGTGTATGGCAGGTGGTCGTTTGGAGTAAATGGTGGTGAGGGGGCAGCCATGGGACGTGAGGGGGAGCAGAAGCAGCGAGGGCAGCCATGGGAGCTGTAGAGCTAATGAAGAAGAAGAAAAAGCGATGGACGATGGGGAGGGCAGCCATGGGATGGCGAGGTCTTTTGGAGCTGGAGTTGGAGAGGTAGAAGAAGATGAAGGAGGAAGGGGCAGCCATGGGAGGTCGTTGGTTGGAGGGTTTGTTTGGGGAAGGAGAAGAAGAAGGGGGGCGGGTGTTCTTTTTTTTTTAGGGTTTTGGGGTTGGGAAAAATGATAAAATGAAAATGGGGGGGTTGGGATTCGTTTGGGTTATGGGGAAGACTGGGTCGGGTCGACCCGGTGGGGGTTATTTGGTTTGGGCCTGGTTGATTTAAATTAGAAGGTGGCCCAATCCGATTTTCTTCTTATTTCCAATGCTTCTTTTTTTCTTCTTTTATTTTTTCTTAAACTAAAACTAAATTTTAAAAATCTTAAATTATCCTATAGAACTAAATTAATTTATAAAAGTGCAAATTAATTCTTAATAACAATTAACACACAATTAAACAACAATTACGATAAAATCACACAATTTGGACATTAAATGCTAAAAATGCAACGTACATTATTTTTATGATTTTTTGTTCTTGTAAAACGAACTTAATTGCTCCAAATTGTAGAATTAAATCCTAAATGCAAATGCGACATATTTTTATATTTTTTATTAATTTAACAAATAAACATGCACGGACAAATACAAATAATTATCAAAAATGCCACAAAAATTCTCAAAATTGCACACAAAGAGAAATTGTTTTATTTTGAATTTTTTGGGAGTAGTTTTCGTGAAGCAAAAATCACGTGCTCACAATATCATAAATGTGACTATAAGAAACTAATCCAGTTAATGAAATTAAAGCTAAAGCCAGAAATTGAAAAATCGCCCTAAAAAGCCTCTCCGGGCCCACATCTCAGAATCGGGTAAAAGTCACAAAATATGAATATCCATTCACTCACGAGTTTACTCGTATCAAAATTATCCAAATATGATATTAAAATCTCAATCAAAATTCAAAATCTTAGTTGAAGAACTTCTTCCTATTTTCCCCATTTTTTCAACCCAAATCCGAAATTAAAAGATGGAATTAATGATAGATTAGTAGAATATAACCAAAATCAAGTGTAGAATTATTACCCAATCGATGTCTCTAAAAATCTCTCAAAATCTCGTCCAAATCCGAGCTCCCAAACTCAAGTTTTTATAAAATGGCCAAACCCTCATTTTTTAAATCTTATATTATGCGCAGGCAATCCTTCTTCGCGAATACGGTATGTGTCTCGCGTTCGCAAAACATAAAAAATCTTCAGTACAAAACCATTCTTCGCGGATGCAAGAGGCCACTCGCGAACGCGGAAGCTTACATTGCCTGACCTTACGCGAACGCAGGGCTCTCTTCGCGAACGTGTAGGCTAAAGGCCTGGAGCCCCATCTGACAGTGTCTTTACACGAACGCGGGAACTACATCGCGAATGTGAAGCAGAGACTCAATTGGCCTCCCAGATACCTTACGCTAACGCGAGAACTCCCTAGCGAACGCGATGAAGGAAACCGGCAACAGAAACACAAAAAATCTACTATCTTCCCAGGTTCAAAAATGATCCGTTAACCACCCGAAATCAACCCGAGGCCCACGGGACCTCAACCAATCATACCTACCAGTCCTAAAACAACATACGAACTTAGTCGAGCCCTCAAATCACATCAAACACTGGTAAAAACACGAATCATCCTCTGATTCAAACCTGAATGAACTTGAAACTTCAAATTTTTACAAATGATGCTGAAACCTATCAAACCACATCCGATTGACCCCAAATTTTGCAGACAAGTCATATTAATCATTACGGACATATTCCAACTTCTGGAATAAAAATCCGACCCCGATATCAAAAAGTCCACTACCGGCAAAACCTCCAAAAATTTGACTTTCATCATTTCATGCCTAAATGTCACGTCCCAAAATACCCCCTTAGACGTGACTGGCACCCAGCTAATACTACCCGCTAGGCTAACCAACTTATACCATATACTCAAAATTTATTCAAAACTCAACCGAAATAAATGTAAGTTCCAATATTTTGATAATTAAATGCGGATGATTAATACTCCAAATTGTTCCATAAATATTTATGAATAATAACAACTAAATTGGAAGAACAATACTCTAGCCCAAATCCTACACTAGACCATGGAGCATATAAGAGAATTACAAAGACATCATATGAATAAATGATAAAGACTATTTTGGTAGCCTCCACGAACAATGTGATGGCTCACTTTAATAACTGAATCAACTCTAGCGAACTCGTCAGTTACTAGCTCCGTCTTTACCAATAGTATCTGCATAGAGATGCAGTTAAGGAGTGAGTTATACGTAAATATAACCCAGTAAGATCCTTGACCCGCCACTTTAAATATCTATGGAACAAGTGTTAGAAAATACAAATACACCACAACAAGAATAATGTACTAAACACAATAATTATACCATAACACAATATATAGATATTAACAGAATTAACAACAATTAACTAACAAGAATACACATATCTCAAGCCACTACGCACTATGGACTTAACATAACTGCAGTAAAAGAAATTAACCAACACCTCTATAAGTCCACAACGGCACCACAATGCCTCTAAATATATAACGGAGCATACACAAATATATCAAAAAGCATACACAATGTCCCAAATATATCAAAAAGCATACACAATGCTCGAGTGATGTACAAAGGCATACACAATGCCTCAATATCATGGCTCACAGCCGTATCAACTCAACACCATGGCTTGCCTCACAGCCATATCAAACTATCAAACTCAATATCATGGCGCACAGCCGTATCAAACTCAATATCATGGCGCACAGCCGTACCAAACAATATCATGGCGCACAGCCGTACCAAACTCAATATCATGGCGCACAACCGTATCAAACTCAATATCATAGCGCACAACCGTATCAAACTCAACATCATGGCACACAGCCGTATCAAACTCAACACCATCAAACAACTTATAAAAATAAATTTTTTTGTATTTATATTTTTCATAAAATAATATATTTGTGGCTAGTTTAAGACCACTGATTCTGCCAAACGCACGTTTGTCCCAATATATGGACCAGAGAGAAAACATATTTTCAAAACGGGTTTTAAAAAAAAGCATCAAAGTTTAAGTCTCCCCTACCTTGCTAACGAGAAATCCTCAATCTTGCAACATTTAGAACACCAACCAAACAGCCTCCAATGACCTCAATCTGGATAACAATTTTAAGTTACAAGAGATGTCCACTTTTATAGTTTTTGATTTCAGATTACGCCAACTCCACCAAAGACCTCCATAGTTTTTTCTTCCTACTGCTTGCGCCGTCGACTATCCCAAACTCATCTCTATGCTTTAGTTTTTTTTTTCTTTTCTAACCTAGAACTAAGAAATTAATTTCTTTTTTAAAAAACCTATTTACTCTCCTGGACGTAAGAAAGAAAAAAAGCTTGGCCCATTCTTTCATCCCTTCTAAAATCCTAATTTACTTTGTTCACTAGCATGTGCATTTATAAATTAGGCCTACTAATTACTTATTTAATACACTATCTTATATATTATATAATTAATTCTCCAGTCCCATAATAATTAATAAGTATATTAATAATTTTGGGTTATTACACTAAATAAGCTACAGACTTCTAAAACACAATTTGGACACGCCCCTAAGTCCAAAATCATCCAACGGAGCTAACCGAACCGAGGAACTCCATTCCGGAGTCATCTTCACAAAATTCCGACTACGGTCAAAAATCCTAAGACTTAGGCTTCCATTTAGGGACTAAGTGTCCCAAAACACTCCAAAAAATCAAACAAAACCTCCCGACAAGTCACGTAACCAGAAAAAGATACGGGGGAAGTAGTAGATAGGGAATCAAGGCTATTACTCTTAAAATGACCTGCCAGATCATTACAGGTCGAGATGTCGATAATGGTCGGGGTCGAACATCGTTGATGGAGTTGTAACGGCTAGTTTTCGAAATAAGATATTAAAGAGAATATTTGCATTTGTACTATTAGGATTTATTAGAAATATGTCTCATATATATAGAAAGAGGGGCCAATGATGTGGGGCAAGGGGAGAATCATCTGTAAGAACAAACTTTTGGCTAAATATTCTCTCTTACTAAGAAATAAGCAGGACCTTTTCATCAAGATTCTTGTCCGAATTATTCTCTACTTTCCATCAGATCCGAGAATAATTTTAACATTCAAGGATTTGTCTGTTACTGATCATTGTTCATTTATTGGGCGAATCACTCCTTTTATTTACTCAAATGTCATTTATTGTTATTCATTGTTATTAAATGCTTTATTATTTCTCACACTATTTGGAATAATTATTACATTCCAGTATTATATCTCTACCAGATCTGTCCAACGTTAATCACGTTTTCGGAATTAACTAGGTTTAACCCCTTATCATATAAATTTAATTATTTGAACCAACTTTTTGGTCAAATAATTTCTACATAAAATTTTAAGTATTTTTATTATTCACAATACGACAACTACTACATTATATCCACCTCATAACATTCATTTTCGTATATATCTTATAAATACATTTTATATTACAAAACTTTCTTAACTAGCATGCTAATCAAAGACTCATGGTGAATAAAGAAGCTAGATGCGGGTAATTATATTTTGCAGATTAGTACATGTGGGACCCAAAAGAGATGTGACCCAACACCAAAATTTTTGATTTCTGGTCCCGACCGCGATCTTCTGATTGACCCCACTCCCCCTCGCAGTTTGCTAATTGCGAAACCAACGGTCACCTTCTTGGGTTTGTTACCCAATTAAACCTCTCCTTCTCTTTTTAATTCCTTAATTACCCTTCACATGCTTCTTTTAAGACAAGCTATGCCATTTGTAGCCTGTTTGGTCAATTTTTTTTAAGCTGAAAAATATATATTTTTCCAAAAAAAATATTTTTTTGAAATAAAATATATTTTTTTCAAAGTTGAAGTTTTGACCAAATTTTTAGAAAGAAAAAAAGAGTACTTTTGAGTAGAAGCAAAAATAGTTTTGGAAAAACAAAAAAAATAGCTTCTTCTCAGAACTTTTTTTTTTTTAAAAGCATTTTCGAGAAAAATTACACTTATATTTGGTCAATAGTCAGAGGCGTTTAAAATATTACCTTTAGGTGAGTAAAAGTGTCTAAGTGAAATATTATTAAGTACATGGACGAGAATATTAAAATCGAACAAGTAAAGGTATTTATAAGACTACTGTGCGTTTTAATTATTCTAGCAAATCTTTTTATGACTATAACCGTTATTAGCTAGAAAGTCTGTACATTTATTTGTCTTTCTTCATATACGTATAGTATTCGTCTTATTGACAAGTATATGTTTGCAATATTCAATAATAGCCCTACGAGGGTGACATTATATATGATATCTTCTTTGATAAACTTGAAAGCAAATAGACCGTCCGTTTTCACTTCAAATTCTTTATATCTCATTTCTTTAATTAATTTTGCTCCGTAGTTCATTAACAAGGCTTGAGGAAGGTGTCATCTTACCATACCACAATATTCACTTTCTTTAATAATCTCTAAAATTCCTCAAATAAATATTTCAGCAAGGTACAAGTGATTCTTGGTTAAATTAGTTCGGTACTCAACAAATTACAACCGAACAACAATTATTGTGGATGTTGAGGCGGATGTCAAGAAATGAGGATGTTAAGGTGGATGTGGGGCACATTAAAATGGATAAGATTAGGAATGATGATATTGGGGAGAAGGTGCACGTGACTCCCATTGATGACAAGATGCAGGAAGCGAAGCTCAAAAGGTTCGGGCATGTTCAGAGGAGAAGCCCAAATGCTCCGGTAAGGAGGTGTGAGCGGCTGGTTGTGGAGGGCACGAAGAGAAGTAGAGGGCGGCCTAAGAAGTATTGGAGAAAGGTGATCAGGCAGGATATGACGAGGCTTCAGATTTTCAAGGACATGACACTTGATAGAAAGATGTGGAGGTCGAGTATTAGGGTCGTAGGTTAGGAGGTACTTGCCTTACTTCGTACCTTTGTAAGACTAGTCTGGTAGAGTATTTGTCTAAGATAACTAGTGGCAATGTTGTGTCTACTATTTTGCTTTTCAGTGCAGGACCTATTTACTAGCTATTGCTTTTGCTTTGTATCTTTCTTTTGGATTTCATGTTGTTACTATTTTTCTTATGATTTTTGTGGTGATACTAATATTGTCTCCTTTTGTCTTTTTGTTTTCTTGAGCCGATTGTCTTTTGGAAATAACTTTTCTACTCTTTCAATGTAGGGGTAAGGTCTGCGTATACACTACTCTCTCTAAACCTCACTAGTAAAATTTTACTGGATTGTTGTAGCATTGAACGTACTAGTTTGAATTATAACACATTAACTTGTGTACTGTATCATTACATATTAGGACATCTAGGCCTTCCACATACAGATAGGCGGACCTCCCCTATATTGAGAGGGCTCACGGACACCCGTAAATTCGATAACATTTATATATATATATTTTTTAAAAATAATAATATATTAGTAATAGGTACCTAATATACGTTTAAAAGTGCACCCTGACCTTCAAATCTTGAGTCCCCGCAGCACAATCCCAAAAAAATAGCTCTTTAATAACGGTGCGAAAGTTCTTTCTGCCAAAAAAAAAGTCACGGTTGCATTGTCAAGCAAAAGAAATAGTAGTAAGAGAAAAAGAGAAAAGGTAAAGAAGAAAAATTGCAGGCAAAATCTTTGGGATAGACAAAAGATACGATTATATAAGAGGAAGGCAGTCAATGGTAAAAAGCTGCCAGGTAGGTAAATCACTCAGCCAGCTAGTGTAAGGAATAATTCAGACTCAGAGGTACACACTTTAATTTTGTTAAGGAAAATAATTAAGGAACTACCCACTTAATTAATTACTTTGTTAATCAGGATTACACTAACCCACACCTCCTAATTATTATCCAAATGAAAATGGGAAGGAAGTTTAAAAACTTCCTAGCAAGTAAAGCTAACATATAGACATAATAATGAAAAAATAAAGAAAATAATAAAAACATGTTTATTTCATCCAATTGATACAGACTTCGAATCGCAAAAACACTTCATTTCTGTCGTAAAAAAATTAAAACACGAGACATCATTAATTTAACGGCGGAGTTTACATTTTTTTTACCATGAGACTGAAGGATTTTGAGCAACTAAAGAGGCATTACAAGTTTCGAATCTCAAAGAATTAATACGATGTTTACACGTAAAACGGTACTGATGAAGTTGTTATGTGATTTATAGATAAGTGAAATGAATTGATCCAAAATAATAAATAAATTATATATGTTAAAAATAAGACTTAGCGTTAAAATCAAAGAAAATGGCGGGCCTGGCTCCGGGAGCGATTGTTTCCGAGGACAGAAATAAGAGCAATATAAGTAGAAAGTAAAGTTATATTATAAAACCTGAGAATATAATGTAGCATAAGTTTTTTCAGAAATTTCGTCCCCTTATAATGGTTGTTAAAGCTACTATTTATAGTTATACCTAGGACATAAAATCCTAGGATCAAACCTCTCTTAAATGACAACAAAGAAGGCCATTATTGAATATGTAACGGCAGACTAATGTCAAAATTTTCTGCAACGGCTGCATATTTAATACTAAGAAATATTCTTCAATAAATGCTATATGGCGACAAACAATCAACCCATTGGTGGCAAATATTTAACCCGCTCATGTCGATCGCGTTTCCCTCGGGGTCTATCCGGTGTCAACTGCAATTGTTGTTCCCAGTCTTGGTTCTCACTTGATTTGTCTTCCATTTGTCTCCAATTCCACCTGTCACACTATCATTCAATCATTCAATACGAACCAATTTTGCCCTATACATCCGAATAGCCGTCCACCCAACTACTTAAACTAAAAATAGCCGGTTGAGGTATAATATATGCACAATTTATGTGTATAATTATGTATAATTTATGTATATAGCTAATAAAAATAAATAATGAATATCGCCAGCTATTTGCGTAAAAATAAAGAAAATGAGTGTACAACTAGTACTGATCACTCAAGGAGGGATCTGAATCCTTCAACGGGTCGAGTGTAGAGTCGAGGGAGATAAAATTTAAATAAAGAAAGCAAATATATATAAAAAGCATCCCGTATATTCAGCTGTAGAAGTAAATAAGCAGAGTCAGAGTTAGTTTATTGAGCGTTAAAATTATATTTGTACTGAAAAAATCATTAAATATATAAATATAATTAAGTAACTAAGACGAGCTATGGATTCTGTTGCAAATTCAAAACTCATAAATTTTAATAAACTAGATTTAGTGTACGCGCTTGGCGCGTGTAGCACATATCAAAAGAAATAATTTTTTTTAAAAATAACATAAAATAATACTATAAAGATGTATCTCTCTTATAAAATAAAGATGAAAAAATAACAATTTCTTGGAAATAATAAATAATCATATGTTAATTATAGGAGTAATGTTTGATTGAATGGTAAAGTTGTAGTTTCATTTATATATATGGGACCAAGCTAGGAATACATGTATTTATGCAATATTGTGCATTACCAATAATTGAAAAGGTTTTATCCATATTTTACTTATTCTATGAATGTACTAAAATTTGTATCCTTATTCTAATCATGTGTTAGTAATCACATTAGGCATCCCAACTTGACAAATACTAACTGTTATTTTTAAGGGTCTGGATCCAGTCTAATGGTTCTTTTTCCAGTTCGTTTTCATTAGTTGCTTTATTGTATAAAAATATTGTAGGAGTAATATTTGATTGAAAGATAAGGGTTTCGTTTGATTTCAGATATCGGACCTATTTAGGTAATGTGCGTTTATGCCATATTAATTTATAATTATCTGAGTCTGACAATTGAAAAGGTTTTATCCATATTTTCTTAATTTATGAGAGTGCTAAAACTTGTATCCTTATTCTAATCATGCCTTAATAATCACATTAGGTATCACTAACTATTCTGATAAATGATATCCCAATCGTATCTTACTCTACATATGATGTTTTACTAAAGTATTTCATCCACATGATCGATTACATAATACAATCATATCTTATTCCTATTAGTGAGACAAAGAATATATACAACTCTTATTAAAAATAATTTTTTATCTTATATATGTGTAAGGCGGGTACTAAGATTTGCTTATTAAATTGACTAATTAGTTGAATGTTGAGTAAAATTAACTTATATAACTTATAAGCTTACTCAAAAATACTCTTCTTCATTTTTGCCTGATTTATTGGGTCTGTATCGTAATTGATTGGATTAAAAGTAACGACATATAGGACTAAATTTAAATAAAGAAATTAGTAATAGACTACTAAAATAAGAAAAAAATTCAAGGACATGACTAAAATGAAAATAAATAAGTCATAAAATATAAACTAATGAATTAATAAGTCATCTTGACTCTTGACACAACAAAATAATATTCTTGGAATCAAGAAAAAGATAATCTAAGGAAAAACCTATGGCAAAAATTGGAAAAAGAAAGTCACATAAACACGCAGAAAAAACGAACGACAATTATATGGGAAACCGAATAGTATTTGGTTTATCGATTTGGTAAAATCTTATTTGATATTGAAATTCCAATTTTAGAACTTTTTACATAGTTTAAATACGAAAACACTTAATAATTAAAATTATAGTGTATTTCAAAGTCCTAAAAATTAGGAAAAATAATTAAATGACAATTCTACCCAATATAAAATCTGATTTTAAGAGGTAAAAAAGACGAACGACATTTCGCTAAAGGCCTTCGTGCTTTTAATATAGCATATATATAGATTACTTATTACTTCCATCATATTAAAAATAGTAGTTATAAGTATTTACATGATTACTTTATATATGACTTAATTGGTATAAATATTCTTTATATTATCACATTGTTTTCTATTCACTTGCTAGTTATATTTGAATTATATGGTACTAATACAAAACAAATTTATACTATAAATTAATAATAAAAAGATTCTTATACCATATAAAAGGGATATGTTAGTATGATTTATTTCCATATACGATCAACTAAATTTTGAGATTAATAAAAGGACACTTCAATACGAAGAGTCTAAAGTCAACAAATTAAAAGGGAGAAAATAAAAATATCGTTTAGCAAAAGACAACTCGACACAATTAAGGAAGACAAAAGACAGGAAGGGGGGAGTTGCAGGAGGGGGTAAGGGGGAGAGAAGAAAAACAGTTCAAAAATCTCCCGGCCGATTGACCAGAAGTCTCCTCTCTGTATATATATATATATATATATATATATATATATATATATATATATATATATATACTTTTTCAACAGAGAGGAAAAACTTTCTCTGCAAAACGGAGAACAAAATTCTTTATTTTTTCCTCAAACTTTAATTTTGAATCAATTCTCATAACGGATACCCCACCCGACCCGGAACACCGAGACTCAGCATCTTCACTCACCGGCGTTCTCTTCGCCGCCGGCGAGATATGGCCGTTGCGCCACAGCCGTATCGCGTGGATTTTTCTAGAATTTTATTTCGTCTTCGATCTATTATTTCTCGAAGCCCTACCTGAAGAGGAAAAACATTCTCGAATCTCGAACATTCTAGAATATTATTTGGCTAATTGGAATTATGATAATGGCCTCAGGAGGGAAAGGAATGTTGGAGAAGGGGAAGAGATGTTTGAAAATTGTATATTTCATGGTGGCGATGTTAGCGTCGCTGTTGGTACTATCGGCGCCACTGCTTGTGGCAATAGGGGATGTATTGGTACCAAGTGTGTTAATTTCCAGCTTCACGTGCGTTAAATGTTACAGTTTCAAAGAGCATTTGCGTAGATATGCTTTCAAAAGCTCCTTGACGGACATTCCTCTCGTTTCTGTCATGAGATCTCTTATCATCACCTGTATGTCATTATTATTTCTGTTTTCTTTTCCATGTTCAACAATGTATTCTACTTATTTGTTGTTATCTGATTAAATATTGATATTGAGGATTGTATAGTGGATTCTAATTAGTTTGTGTTGTGTTCGTGTTGCTGTGTTCTTCTGATTAATGCATACTTCATGTAATTCTAACGGTTGGTTTTAGATTAAAGCTTGCGTTCAATCTGCATCTGCTTTTATGTCCAACTTGCTTATGTTTTTGTGTGCACCTCGACTATCCCACCGGTACCTGCAACCTCCCACTAACACAGGTACTATGTAACTCCGCTTACCAAGGCTTAGGCGGGTATTTGTGGATGGATATTACTTGGAGCTTGATGTTGGAGTTTGGCTTTGCATCGTGTGGTTCCCTGATGTAACATCTTAAATTTGGTGCTGAATATCTGAACCCTTTTCATGATGCCTCTTTAGATGATTTCTTTTTTCCTTTTGATATGGTAAAACTCAGCAAGGCCCTCCTGCAAACCGACTTCCCTACCTAGGAGTCCAATAGTGGCCTTTCCTGTCTTGATCCAGGGTGACTCGTGGTTGAGGGTCCTTACCACTAGGCTATCTCTCCATTGTCATGTGTTCGGATGACTGAGTTATATTAGTTTCACCTTAGCTTGAGCTTGTTCTTCTGAGGTTTAATGATTTGTCAAGGTTTAGCATTTTAGGTATCTGAATTTAAAGTCTTTTGGCAACTTTTTTGTGCGTCTATTATCTGGCTACTGTTTGCTACAAGACTAATCCATGTTAGTTTCTGGTGATAGGTGTTTATTCTTTGTGCGACGGCCCTGCACTTTCACATGGACCATACCTTGCAACGGTTACATTCTGTTCCATCATTTCCGTGATTCTTCTTTCTATCAAGGCTTGTGTTTTCTCTGTCAATTCATACCTGGAGATTGAAGCTTCATCTTCAATCTCGAGACAAAAGCTTCATTTGAAAAAGTCATGGGGGATGCCCGTGTTGTTTCTTTCTTCGGTAGTCTTTGCTCTTGGACATACTGTAATTGCCTACAGAACAAGCTGTCGTGCAAGGAGGAAGCTTTTGTTTCACCGAGTTGACACAGAAGCTGTAAGCTAATATATGTTCTCTGTTTAGTATCTTTTGCTCTTCTTGAATGTGTTTCCCTCATTTATACTGTGGCCCGATTGGAAAACAATTCTGTAATTTTCATAAAGTGAGCATGCTCTTTTCCTGACAAACTTATTAGTAATGGTTATATATCGATTTACAATTTAAGTGCATATTATTTTCCTAGGAAATTTAGATCTTAGATATTATTTATGTAGTTTGTTTTCTTGATTTATTAATAACCTTTTCGCAAGAAGATACAGTTTACCGGAACCTATAAATTTTTGACAATTGGTTTCCTCTATAATTACAGGTCCTTCCTTGCAAAGTTGTTTTCTCTGCATACAGTAAGGTACCACGATCTCCAATTCCTGCGAGTAAAACTAGAACTGAGAGTGAAATGAGGAGAAAACTTGCAGGATCAGCTCATGAGGAGGGGGAAATCCCTGCTATATTGCTTGCTGATGTTGACAGTTCATTCATTTCTTGTCTTGGGCTCTCTCTTCATTACAAACTTTGCTTGCCTGGCTCACCTTACTGTTCTTTATCCTCCACAACTTCTTCTGCTAGTCCGTTGCATGTTTTGTCAAAAAGTGATTATCGTATTCGGAGGAGCTACAGTAGTCAATTTCATACCAACTCTCTCTATGTACCTCTTTTAGACGTGTCTCCAACTTCCCCAGTCCTGTCTGGAGAAATCCCTAGTTTCAGCCTAGATGAAACTGGTGATGAAGATGAAATTGGTAAGTTGGGGTCTTCACCTCCAATACGAGATGTAGAAGGAAATAATCAGTTTGGAATTGTTCTAGTTCACGGTTTTGGAGGTGGGGTTTTCTCTTGGAGAAATGTGATGGGTGAGCTAGCTCAACAGGTAGGTTGTGCAGTCACTGCCTTTGACAGGCCAGGATGGGGATTGACATCTAGGCCACGTCAGAGAGACTGGGAGGAAAATCAATTGCCTAATCCGTACAGGATCGATAGTCAGGTATTCTCATGCTTTTGATTGTATGTTCTAATGAAGCTTCTTGTCAAATTTAGCATGAAAACCACACAACAGAAATGAGAGCAAGAATGTTAAGTAGCAAGAGCCAGAAAGTGAGAAAATTTTCTGGGTTTCTTGATTTGGGAGATTGTTACTTTTCATTAATTTAGGCCTTCTATTGAACTGTCCTGATTTTTACTTTTCAGGTTGACCTGCTCCTCTCTTTCTGTTCGGATATGGGTTTTACTTCAGTTATACTTGTTGGTCATGACGATGGTGGATTGCTTGCTCTGAAGGCTGCACAAAGAGTTCAGTCATCCGCAAATTCGATTAATGTGAGTTGAGTTCTTTTTTATATGTGAATTAATGTGAGTGACTTGCGATCATGCTTTCTTCTTGGCATGCACCTTTATGCGCATTACTGTTAACAGAACCGCATGAACTGAAAACTTTACGAAGCCATGATTCAATAATAAGAAAATGTCAGCCCCGGTTTTTGCTCGAGCAATTTTAGTTCCCATAGTGAGTTGCACACTTATATATTGTGCTATTCTATTACTCAAAGCACTCTAGAATCAGTTTTAAATTCAAATTGCTGGTAAATGATATTCACCTCCTTTGCGTGTTGTTCCTGAGTGATATTTATCTTCTTGATTATTTTTTGCCTTCTAGGTCCATATCAAGGGGATTGTATTATTGGGTGTTAGCTTGTCAAGAGAACTGGTTCCAGCCTTTGCAAGGATATTACTGCGTACTTCTCTTGGAAAAAAGCACTTGGTGCGTCCACTATTGCGAACAGAAATTACTCAAGTTGTTAATAGACGTGCATGGTATGATGCCACCAAGTTGACAACGGAAGTTTTGGGCCTATACAAGGTATATAATGTGTTCTAGCTGTTGGTATTGATACTGGATTATAATAACTATTCTTTCTGGAATAAAAATGACACTGTCGGGAATGGTTTTAATGCGCTCCATTTAGATTCTCCCCAGTTGGACAGTTTGAATTTCAAAATTGTGAAATGGACAGGATTCTTTTCTGCGCTACTGTTTTGGATAGATGAATTTTTATTGGGCAAAATAATTAACAAGGAGTAGACATTAAAAGGAGCGGAGACTCACTACTTGGTAGAGTCCGTAAAGCGTCTATGCTTTCTTAACTTGATTCTGTAATATATGTACCTAGAGTTGAAACACCATCAATTTATCTTTAGTTGAAACATTTGTAGCTGGATCAATATCCAGGATAAATTTGTCTCCCTTTGTTTTCTTACTTTAAATACTCATGTCAAGTCCGCATTTTCACTCTAGATATTAATATATTATGATATGTTCATGATATCATCCTTTTTGCTTGTATGTGTAATCAGGCACCATTATGCGTAGAAGGATGGGATGAAGCACTCCATGAGATAGGAAAACATTCATCTGAAACAGTCCTCTCACCAGAAAATGCGGCACAACTGCTAAAAACAGTTGAAAGTTTACCACTTCTGGTGATTGGAGGTGCTGAAGATGCACTTGTACCTATAAAATCTGTTCAAATAATGGCATCAAAACTTGTAAATTCTGTGAGTTCTCCCTCTCTCATGATGCTTGATCATTTTAGTACTAGTCTAGTTTATATCATCGTCTAGCTTGTATGGTATAGAGGTATGGAATGCCTAGTTCTTCTTAGATTTTATGTTTTGTGTTTTATGAATTTACAGGTGTTTCCTTCTCGATTTAAAAACATATGTTTTCCTTTACCTCATACTACCCGTTTTATGCAACATATTGTTTCTGATGGGAAACGTGTTGAATTAATTTCAAAAGCTGAAATCTTTTCCTCTAGGCATTTTTGGTTTTAAATTTACTCAATTTGATAACATTTTGTACTGTAATTAATAAAATTTACTCACTGGGCATGTTGTTGTTGATGATATTTTGAACTGTGGGGGCTGAAAACTGAACTATTAAAATGTTATTTTAGTATATCATTCTTGGTGATAAAAAGCTTGTTTAGTTCTGTGGTAATTGAATAGTGATTTTCTTATCTTTGTTGTATTGGTTTCCATTATAGAAGCCCAATTTTTTTAGATAGATCAGTAAGTTATTATTTCCATCCTAATTAATTAGTAATCGTTTTTTAATAACAAACAAAGAGCTTAATATCAAAAGCTTTCATTAGTATGAGAATCTTGCCTCTCCTTATGATGGGATTCCGGAGTTGATTCTTGAATATGAAAATTAGGAAAATCTCTGGGAAACAATATTATAACACTACGTAGAAGGAAATAAAAGAATCATGGATTGAGTTTTTGACTCTAAGCAATAAAAATTGTTGCTTTAAAGCCATAGTACAACTATTGATGCACAAAGCAATAAGTTAGACTAGTTAACAACTTTTGTGAATGCTGATCTCTTAAAGATGTTTTCTGAGATTCCATTTTGTTAAAGTAAAAGAACTTTTTGGTTCTAATGTCAAAATAAAAGGTCGAAGACACAATATTGACATACTACGGAAAAAATGTTTTGAAAATGAAAAGGTTTTGGACAGGTCAGCTGCCATAGCACAAGAAGAAGACACGCAGATGAGTTTTAAAAGGATTGTATTTGAAACATCTTTCATATAAAGAATGTACATTTACTAGGTCTCCACATGGAATCCCTATTGGCCATCTCAGGCAAATAAAAGAAAAGGAAACTACTTTTCAGATTTTCCGTACACAAATGGCACACTGTTCAGAAAGTGAAAAAGAATCATTGGTATTCCAGCTTTAGTACTTGTAATTTCGTGTTATGTCTCAAATGCATATGTTTAATGTTGCAGTTTTGCCACATGTATACTTGCGTTACTACTTTAAGTTTAATGTTTTGGTGCATGTTACGAACAAGTATTCATTACTTGCAACCTTTGGAATGGAAACTAAATTGATTCTGCTCAGCCCTTTTTCCCTATTTTGGAGTCGGAAGAATTTCTAACTAAGAGTGCTAGTTCCGGAAAATACATATTGTATGCTGTTCATGTGCATTAACTGCAAAATTTGAAGCTTATTTCTGCAAATCTGACAATATCTCAACTTACAGAGACTGGTCGCCATATCTGGCTGTGGACATCTTCCACATGAGGAATGTCCCAAAGCATTGCTAGCAGCCATGTCGCCATTCATCAATAGAATTTTAGTGGAACCACAACTGCAACATTAATAGGGCGCTCTATGTCAAGTCACAAGTATTTATTCAACTGAGCTTTTTCCCAATTTTACATATATCTTTTGTAATTTTTCTTTTCTAAATTTACTCAAAAGGTAGAGTCCAAGTCCATCTCTCCTTTTGGTAGCTTTGATTGTGAATTTGCAGCTTGAGTGTTAGAGCAGTTTCAAATGTATCCTTTTTCCTCCCTCCTTTCTTCTTATTTTTGTTTTGCAGATTCTTATGCCCGGTTTTGGTTTCTGTTATTCACCACATAAAGAGTGGCGATAACATCTGTGTACTATTATTTTTTCATCTGAACATTGTAGCAGATTTCCTGCTACAATCTCTCTCTCCTCTCTCTCTCTCTCGTGAAAACCCTGAGGAACTGAATGATTGACTATAAGAATGTCAATTCTTTTTTGTCACACTTATTTCTGTTTGTACGTGCTTGTCATGGATAGTATGCATTGATATATTTGGTTGTAAACAATAAATTAATAGGGCGTTCTGCTATTTTGGTTCATCATATTGTATGATTATGGCCTTTTGCATGATTTCTGAAGTTCGCTTGAGAATATTTCATTTGTAAGGTCCTTTTGAGTATAGGAATTGAGGATTCTCAATTCATAGCAACTAACCATGACTGCGTTTTGACAATAGAGAGGGAGAAGGATTATGAAACTTTGGTAATTAAGTGACTGATTCTTTTTTTTTTTTGGTTTTCCACCCGGTGTCCGGTACCCACATTGGTAATGGCAAAGCCACATATTGATAAGGGTGGTCCCTTTGTCGAAAAATTGCACTGTTTACATAGGTAAAATATTACATTTTAAAAATATATAACACATATTGAACATCCTTTGTTGGAATTTTTTCCACTTCTTTTAAATTTGAATATCCTTGGATAAATTCCTAGCTTGCCACTGCACATTGAAGCCCGACTATATTCGGATTTGTGTCGGGTAGGGCCCCATTTGAGAGGTAGCACTCCCTACCAAGGATCGCTACCAAAAAGGATTGAAACCTCTGGTTATTGGAGGAGCAGCCCCATCTGCTGCACCACATCTATTCTTAAATCTCAAGGAGGTTAGTTTTACGAATCAAAACCTGGAGAGAGCTAGGTCTCTGAAATTATTCCTAAGAAAATTGCAATTTATAGTGTTTTTCATTATATTTTTGAATTTATCTCAAATTTGATTTAAAAGAAAGAATTACTTTGGTCTGATCGAACTCCTATAACTAGTGAAATTTACTCTCAATAAGTGGAAGGTGCTGAACAAATTGGGGATATCTGCTCGTGTCACAGAATACTTGTTCTAACTCGAGATTGGTATTGAAATCCAAATAGTTTTCCACAATAGTTGACTTTACCACCAAAATTCATAAATGTGTGAATTTCATTCTGCATTACTATTTGACTATTTGTTTTAGTCTACTTATTAAAACTTCTCTAAGATGTGTTGATCTGTTGGTAGAAAAGGAAAAGGAGGAGAAGAAGCTAGCATGCCATCTACATAAATACATTTCTAGCCACTACATGGTTAATTTATAGAATTTATAAATAGGACAAAAAGTTGTTACAATTATATTTGTTCTTTAATTAAAAACATCTTGAACTCAAAGAAACCAATCTTTTTATTAAAGAAATTCGAAGGAGTGCACATGTCCTAAGAAAATTCATATACTCCTGAGAATTAATTGGAAGAAAGATTGAAACTCATTTCCTCTAACTTTCTATGGTTCTGGAAAATATAAAAAGTTACTTCCTCTGTTTCAATTTATGAACATGTTTGACTGGGCACGGAGTTTAAGAACAAATAAAGACTTTTGAAATGTATAGTCCTAAACAAGTCAAAAAGGGGTCAAGAATATTTGTGTGATTATAAAAGCTTTTCATTAAGGGTAGAATTGTATGTTTAAGTTAAATTGTTTCCAAATTTAAAAAGGGGTCATTCTTTTTGAAACGGGCCAAAAAAAAGTTAGGTTCACATAACTGGAACGGATGGAGTAATAAAGAAGTGATGATTGAGACTTGAGTCCCCAAATCCAATTAACGAAAAGAAGGAACACATACTATGCTGAACCAAAAAGGTTACTATTTAATTTGATTATTCGAAAACTTTACTAGGTACATGTAAAATGCGACAAATATAATGTAAAAAAATACATAATTTCAACTCTCTTGCTTATGTGACAGGCAAAAGCAACACATCAACTATCGTATTATAAGGAATAACATCTCAATATTCCGTCACATGCATAAAACTTAAACTCAATCAATAATTATCAGACTCAATTAATTAAAAAACCTATGGATGACGGGGATTGCGAACTCCAACCAATCTCACATCATCAACCACAGGACCACACAAAGAGCCAGAGTTATCACTCTTCATATGATAATATGTGCTCAAAAACCTAACTCTCGTACGTGGAGAAATTGCTGTGAACCTAAGCCTAGACCTTTTGACTCCACCTTTGCCTTTAGATTCATAAGGAAATTGCATAGTAATTTTCCCTGCAAATGCTTCTACAAGCATAGATCCTTCACAAGAATTACTAGCATCTCCAATTGAGAAAATAAGATCATATACTTTTCCAGGTCTAGTCCTCACTACTTGTGCTATGGCACTCTCTCTTCCGGCCACGAGCTCGACGGCGCGCTTGCCCTCGGGCACGGTGAAGTGTTCAGCGTCAATGTATTTTACTGCTTTAAGAGATTCAATCATCCATCCTAGCAATGGAGAATGGTCATCTTCAATGTTGGGAGGAATTAGAACACCCCATGTTGTGTTAGGAAATATATATGGACCCTCCTCAAAATTTCCATTCTTCAACATGTTGCCTGCATCCATATATATATCATCAATATGTTAGCAATATGGCATCCTAGTACAACAACAAATCGAGTGTAATCTCACAAATGGGGTCTCGCGAGGATAGTGTGTACACAACCATACCTCTACGTTGTGAAGATAGAGAAATTGTTTTCGATCGTAATGGAAATATATAACTCCCATTTTCGATTTTTAGAATTGAGACGAATATCATCATACTAGTAGTAAATATAAACATATATATATTGTCACGTCACGTACTCCTTGAATTTTTAATTTACATAACACTCAAAGAGTAAAAGAAGTTTACCTTATCAATGTAATTTAACTGAATATAGCAATTATAGGTTATTATTATGTTTTCTGGATTACTATGCCATACTTGTTGGACAAAGTTATTACTTCCACCGTTTCAATTTATGTGAATCATTTGATTGAGTACGAAATTTAAGAAAAGAGAGAAGACTTTTGAACTTGTAGTGTAAAATGAGACACATACAGCTTGTGTTGCTATAAATCATTGCATAAAGGTAAATTTTTTCCAAATAAGGAAAGAGGTCATTCTTTTTTGCACGGACTAAAAATGAAATAGGTTCACATAAATTGAAACAGACGGAGTACTTGTTTTTCAACGGATCATAACTTGAAAAGATAAATTAAAGATCTATAGATTATCAACACACAAACTTAAATCAGAGTAAACTAGTGATTTGGGAAGGATATAATTTATCTTACACCTACTGATAGCGCGAATGAATTTTTACACAATCAGTTGCGCAATTTAACATATTGTAAAAAAATATTTCCCTTATTTTTCAAGTTACTAACTGCACTCATAGTCATGAGTTTTACCTTTAAAGTGCAAAAAAATTATGTCAGTCATAGAAGTTAAATCCACTAGAAAAAGAATATAGATAAGGTTTTTTTTTTAATTTTTAGCCCGCGCCAGATATTATGTACATTTAATAACCGAAAAAGTGTATAGTATTTGTATAATTTTTATATATAACATACAAAATATATATATATATATAATTGTAGCCTAACTTACCTTTTGGTCTTTTAGGAGTTTTCAAAGCCTTAAGAGCAACAAAATCAATGAGTGGACCACAAGCTGGATCCTTTTCCACTGCAGGATTATGAATCACAACATCAATTTCATTAGCCTCAGCCAAGAAACCCCAAGAATAAGAATCCCAACCATCAGAACTATACATAGTTTGCATAGGCAACATTCCCCAATCATTTGGCTCAGAATTAGGCGATACAGATACGTTGAGTTTCTCTTCTTGTGCACAAGTCCTTGCAAATACAAATGAAAGAGAATAGAATACTCCTTTTGTTACTTTTACTTTGGTTTTTATTGAAGCATCTTCCCCAAGTCTAACTGCATAATCTCCAACAGGCACTGGAAGTAACATGTCACCTTGTGTTTGGCCTGATTTAATGTACTCTACGTACCCTGATATTTCCCAGTTAGGAATAGCGTGACGGTTTACCACTTTTGTGCCTTTCATTTGGGATGGTTTTGGACCTAGCTCGAAATTGCCATTTGGTAATATTCCTGATCAAATAAACAAGAAAATGGATTATAAAATGAACTATTGTTACATATATAATGTTAACCGCAGCCCGATACACAAGGCATACAACATACTCATTCAGAGGCGGATCCGGGGTTTTAAGAGGATGGATGCACTGTTGTGAAGAGTTGGATCTAGAATTTAATTATATTTGACTGGTTTAACTTTAGTTTCTTACCATAAAACCACTGTACTTTTGAAATTATAGGTTCAAAATTATATTCTTCTTAAAATTTTAGTTATTTTGAAGAAATATAACATTATTATACATGATTCAGGGAGAGGAATATGGGTTCATGGGACCCATATACATCAGCTTGGATACACCTCTGACATTCACGCAGGGTTCGGGAAGAGTCGCCACCACAAGGGGTGCGATATAAACAACACATCCTAATGCAAGCATTAATCGTTACTTACAAGGCTCGAACCCATGATCTATAAGTTAGAGGGAGACAACTAAGAATTAAATTAGATACATTGACCGTGTAATTATTTTTTTTAGCTTGTGATGGGCACATGATTGTGTAAGAAAATTTATACCAGTGTACGTCAAACTATAGTACTTATTCTCAAAAAGCCTTTAATCTAACTACTAGTGTAGATCTTGTATCAACTCGAGGGATCTAAGTTTACATGGATTTACTAAAGTAATATTTAAGTGGGAAAAAAGAGCATGGCCTGTTGGTACAACCATCATATTCTCTTTAGTTAAAATCACATGAAAAAAGCAAGTGCAGAACGTGTATATTTCTCTCTCCTTCCCTTATTCCTTTGGCGAAGCTATATGTGATCACCCTTCGTCAGAAAATTACATTTAATATATAAGTAAAATATTAGATTTTAGAGGTATATAATATATATTGATCAACACTCTTTCTCGGAGAATATTTTTACTTTTTTAAAGTTTGAACACCCTTAAGTAAATTTCTGGCTTCGCCACTGCGGCTTATTCATATTTAAAGTTTGTTCATAGTCCGATTTGATGCGATTTTATTTACAAAAAATCCAAATCAATTACTAAATCGGTTTCCTAATTTCCTAGCTGTTCATATTACCACTACTCCTAGGAAACTAGGACATATAGTCAAACCTGTAACAACCTTATTTATTCCGAATATTTTTGGATGCTATAGCGAAATGCTGTTATAGAGAACATATTTATAACATTATAACATGAAACTTAGTTTCTTAAAAACTTGGCTTTTATAGTGAAGTGGTGTTATATAGAGACGTTATAGAGTAGTATGACCATATATACTACTACTATATAGTTTGTGCTTCGCACAGTCATTTTTATCGTGAAGAATATACTTCAGATAAGATTTTACCAAACACTATAGCCTGCATGATCACGAATACAATTTAATTCCATAATTAAATTTTCATAATATAAACCATAACAAGTTTTAGTATCAATGCGCATAAAATGAAATGGAGAACAAGAATTATAATGATCAGATTGAAAACACAAAATGAAAACGGATATTAAAAGAATAAAAACTTACCATCCTTTTGAGATGAACAAACATGTATGGTGGCACAGAGCAGCACCAAAAATATGGCTGCTTTCTTCATTTTTCAAAGATAGTCAGACTCAAAGAGAAAGAGAGAGAGTGAGTGAAGATATGCTGGATGAAATTTACAAATGATCAACAGGCTTTTATGAATTTCTACTCGTCAAATTACCCCTAAGACAGAAGGAAATTACAGTAACTGCCACTATTTCTCTTTCCTAGTTGATACAGTAAGGAAGCAAAAGTGCACGTGCAATCCTCGTGCTGAGGGACAAAGATTTGGAATAAACCTAATTAAATACTAATATGCCTGTGAAATTCATTATCCTGTAGTAAATAAACCTAAGCTTACATATATATAATACTCTCGTGGGCATAGTGGGTTCAAGATTTGAAGGCAGTGAATGCATGGTTGATGGGTGCACTCGATCTTAATGAATATATATATATTTTACGTATTAGATAATTTATATACATAATACTGATATACACAGATCGAATTAATATATATTTAGCCTACGAATGATCGTCGTCTTCCCTCCGATCATCCTCAAAATCTCAGGTACAATGAATTATAGTCAGACAAAGGTCGTATCTGCAAGTCAAGATTTTGACCAGCTAGCGGCGATTGGACATGCTCTTCTACTAGTAGTTAGCTGAGAGTAACGTAGAGGAGCTAAGAATTTTTATTAAGGAATATCAAAATATAAAGAAATAAACTCACCAAGAAGTCAAGGGATGACATTACATAGTATATATACATATTTTTAAAAAGAATTACCGAGCTAAATAATGTAAAATGTCAACGAAGGGTATCGCCTACTGACACCCTTGAGTGCATGTGGCTCCGCCACTGTAATCATCTCATTCTGCTACTTTTACTTCATTCTTTTCACGTACAAAATTCAACTTTCATTGCAATGGTTAGGATAACCAACGACGACAACAACTAGCCTTAGTTCCAAATACGTATTATTATTATTTATATACTTTCACTAGCTCAAACTATTATGACAATATTGTTACGTTTTCTTGGTAAATTTACCATATACTGCTACTACTCTCTCTTCATCTTTTTCAAAAAATGATTATATCTTGTAAAAGCTAGTCCAATGATCAGTTGGAATGGACAATTAACTAATGGGAGTATATAGTTGAACCAATCACAGAGAATTCCAATACTAAACTTTAGATGACATACTTATAATTATATTGCCTTAAATTTTATCTAACAGTAGATTATAACTAGATTAAAACAACGTATTAAAAAGGAGAAAAAACATAAGAAAGATGAACAACACTTATGAATTTTCTCTACATTTTACTAATGAGAATTTTAGTTTATTGAGCATGTAGTATGATCCAAAAAGAGTTTAGATTTACAACCGACGAATCACAAAATGTTAGCCTGTCATGGGCACATGGTTGTGACAGGATAATGTTGGGTTTCGTTCCTTTTACAACCTAGGTATTGTACTCCAAGTTTTTGAAAGAGAGAATGACATAGTTATCCTTAAGAATTAATATCGATTTTACAAAAGGTACCTTGAAATCAGACTATTAAAACTAATGTAGAAGAGACATTCAAGATCTGGTACTGAAGCAGTCCCATGTGCAATTCAGTGCATTTTTAATTTATTTGTCTTACTGTCTTTTGAGAAGGAAAAAGAAAGAAGAAAATGAGAACGGTTTTGGCAACTCGTTTGTGGTGGGCAATAATTCGAAAATGTTTAATGAAGAGAGCATGTGCAATTAGTGAATGGACAAGGAGTAAGGTTTGCAGGTGTCACTGCTGCTATAACAGCAAGCATGTGTACAGTTCATTATCCATTCTTACTAATTAGTATAATGGGGTAGGGGTGACAAACGGGCGGGTCGGGTCGGATACATTACTAGAAATCCGGAAAACAAACGAGTCGCTTACCGGTTAAAAAGCGACCAAAAAGCGTCCAAACAGGCTTGGTCGTTATTTTGCTGGTCTCTAAGGTAAAAGAACCAAATATTCCGGGTAAACAATATACCGACCAACTTTGGTCGCTTTAATATTTTAATAAAATAAATTTAGCGACCAAAGTTGGTCTCTATATTTAAATTACATTTTTTATTTATTATTAATCAAAATATGGCGACCAACTTTGGTCTGTAAACCAAATATTATATTTTAAAATCTGGAAAATAGCGACCAAAGTTGGTCGCTTTTTTTTTTTTTTAATTTTTTAAATTTTTTAAACATAAGCGACCAAAATTGATCGCTAATTTCAAGAATTTAATTATTTTTTAAACATAAGCGACCAAAATTGGTCGCTATTTTCCAGATTTTTTTAATAGAATAGCGACCAAGGTTGGTCGCTTTTTAAGAAATCTAGGTTAATTAGCGACCAACATTGATCGCTATTGCCCAGAAAATATTTTTTTAAATAGAAAAGCAACCAACAAGCGACCAAAGTTGGTCGCTTTTCTGGGTATAATTTCGGCAGAAACTACCTGTTTTGGTAGCTACACCACCTGCCAGCATACCAAATTCCCTATTACAAGCAACAACAACAACAACAACAATACCAACAACAACACAACAACAACAACAACAACAACAACAACAACAACAACAACAACAACAACAACATTAACAACAACATTAAAACCAACAAAGTATAAAGTTCAATAGAACTAACACATTAAGCTAATCAAACTAAGTTAACTCTTATTACAAGCTCATTCGAAAATCGGTTCTATTTGTCTAGTTCAAAGTGTATAAAAGTCAAGGAGTATTTTGTACATCATTATCATCAACGTCTGATGAATTTTCATCACCAAGACGGTATCCAGAAGGGTCTACTTGTCGAGGACAGGAAGAACGATCACGAGGAGGACGAGAGGAACGAGCACGGGGAGGATGGGAGGAAAGAGCACGGGGAAGTCGAGCCTCTGGTGATGACTCACGAGACGGGGGAATCAGAAAACCTCCAGAAGCTAGGAAATATTTGAGCTGCTCTTGCATGTCCTGACACTGAGCTTGCATGCTAATGTACTGAGCATCTCTAAGCTTTTCTCTTTCGTTGGCCGCTTCTAGCTCGGATGTGAGCTTTGTCACAGTCTCCCGCATAGCGGAGAGGCTCTCCCCATCAAGTTGCTCGCTTGCGAGGAAGTCTCTATTCCTTGCATTCGACACTTATAGCGATGGAATTTCTTAGTAGGAAGCCCATATACCTTCCCCCATTTTGGACCGCCAGCAGCCTCCGTCCACATTCTTTCAGCATCCTCGTCCGAAGGTTGGATTGGCTCGCCCGACTCATTACGTGGCTGACTGCGTATGAATTCATCCACTTCAATTGTGAAGCGACCTTATAAGAAAATTACATTGAATTAGTATTTCAAAATTTATATAAAAGTAAATCAAAATACTTAATAAAAAGTGAAAACTTACATGTACAGTCGAGGCTCGCCCCTCGACCCACCTTTCTTGATCCATCTCTTTTTTTTTTACAATATGAGTCTCGTTGAATAGCTCATCTTGGTTCATCGGACGCCCCAACTTCTTTTCCTGAAAACTCAAAATTTTTAGTAAATAAGCAGAATAGATATACTTTGAAAATTAAAATAAATTAAGCAATTACGTATCATTCTTCTTTTTACTGTCTCTAGGCTGATCGCACCTCCAGTGTACAAGGATCCTCCCTTCTCAGATGCGCGAGCTTTCTTTCCTTTTTCTCTCTTCTCTAAGAACATTGCGGTAAGCCATTGCCTTCGCAAATCCTCCCATAAATTCTGAAGCAACCAGCCAGGCTTCTGGTTCAACTTTCTAGCTTTCTCATTTTCAGTGGAGCAATTGGGAGCAAGTCAAAGAAAATGAATTTTCGTCCAAGTTTGGCATGTCGGAATAAAATACGGCCGAGCGGTAATACCTGATATTTATGAACTAGTACCATACAAGGTACCATATGATCATGATAGTATGATATATAAAAAGGTATATTAAAAATAAGTAGAATTTTAAATAAGGTGAATCAATTTTTAATTATGCGGGTAATTGGTTAATTATCGGGTAACAGGACTAATTACCCAATAAGCAAATTAAAATTAAAATTCTCACCCCACCCCACGTGGAAGCAAGCCCCTAATCAAACCAATGACTCTTGGTCATTTGGGATTAGGTGGCAACCAAGGTTCAAGACACATAGTTAGATCTTTTACAGGTTTGAGAATTCTGTGGCCTACATAATACTAACAGTCTAACCATTAAACCAAACTCTAACAAAATCTTTGCTCCAACATAGTGAAACAAAAACATCACCAAAACAACAATGCACTGCCAAAGAAGAAACTTGAACCCAAGAATTACATGACAATAAAAGCTCAAAGCACAAGTTTTTCATTAAGCTATCCTTGTAAGTTTGTGAATAGGGAGAACGTGATTTGTGATTGAAATTGTCATTTGTGATTCTCATAAGTCTTATGGGTTATTTGTGAATTGGATTAGAACGTTAGCTAATGCCAATTTGCCACACTAAAAAACGTGAATTCTTGCAACGAAAAGAAATCCAACGAGAATTATTAGAACCTTAGCAACGTAAAATTTTGCGGTTCTAAAAGAGTACGGTGCAATATTTTTCAAGAATATATACGGATTTTTTTCTACTCTAGGTATATTAAGGCTAAGTCTTTCCTTCATTTTGGCATGATCTCGTCATTACACAAGTTTGATAACGAGACATAAAGAAAAATTCATATCCCGGAATTTATGTATATTTTTCTAGTCTCGCAAGTTACAATATTTACTTTATCGGGACTTCATATTCATTTGAGTATTTCCTTCTACCAGTCAAGAGAGCAGAGAGTCTATATATATATATACAGTATCACAGTATATTCATTACCATCGAGCTAATCGATGGTCAGACCTTATTGGGCAACTTCAGATCAGATGGTAAGTTATATACCGAGCCTACTGTGAACGAGCGCCTATGAGCGAGCCTACTATGGCAGAGCAGTTATATATATATATATATATATATATATATATATATATATATATATATATATATATATATATATATATATAGCCGGACAACTATTTTACTTACTATATTGAGACAGTTAAGTCAGTATCAACAGGTAAGCATATATTCAGATTATCTTTGACTTCCAGCTACTTTCAGTTATTATAACATCAATTCAGTTTCAGCTTTCAGTTATATTATTGTCTTGCATACTCGGTACATTATTTCGTACCGACGTCCCTTTTCTGGGGGCGTTGTATAGGTTCAGACAAACAGATGAGTAGACCTCCTCAGTAGGTGTTGCCCGAGTTTATCTTTATCGGTAAGCTCCACATCCTTCGGAGTTTCCGGGTCTAGAGTTTTGTATTCATCTTGCGTATATATGTAGATAGGTTATGGGTAGGTGGGGGCCCTGTTCCGATCACGGTACGCCCATCAGTAGAGGCTTGTAGACATATCTTATCAGTTAGTGCAGTATGTTGGGCTTGTAGGTCCTCTATGTATATTTTATTGGCTTGTCAGTTACAGTGGTTATGACGGTCTTACCGGCCCAACTTTATATTGGTATTTCGTCAGCGTTAGTTTACATTCATTTTTATATTTTGTTTCGCTAATTGACTTGCAATGTGACCCCTAGCCAAAGTATGACATTATATATCCAGAGTTCTTGAGTCGCAAGTTGGTACGCAAGGATAGATGAGGCACTGGGTACCAGTCCTATCCCCAGGCTCGGGGCGTGACATTTTCGGATGTGTTTCCTGTTGTTGGTCATGTCACCGGACAGGGTTATTGATTTGGTGTTGGGCACTGTATCGTATGGCACCGGTGGAGTTAAAGGAGTTGAAGGAGCAGCTTCAGGAACTCCTTGGTAAGGGGTTCATTGGTAGGCCAATATAGATGTGTGTTCTAACTCGAGTTGGCTTGGTTGACACCGAGTTTTATTGTTGAGGGATGTGTTGATTCGATTGTTATTGAGTTTATTAGTAATCTGGGGATATCTATGAGTTATCTTTCCGTGTTGCGAAGCATAAGGATTTGTTGGTTATATGCACATGTGGTGCGGTTTTATTGTGACCTCCCAGTGGAATTCGAGCGGGAAGAGTATTGGGTATTGCTTGGCGGATGGCATATCGGTTGTGTCTTTTCGGATTTCTGTAATGTTATGTCAATTGCTTCGTCGTGGCTATGATGATTTGCTTTGGTTCTAGACATCAAATTGCGTGTGGTTGTCGATTTTAAGCATAGTGACTTGAGGTATTTTATGTGGACCAGTATTTGGATAGGGTCGCGCATTGCAACGAAGTTATGTGGATGTATGACCCTTCGGCTTAGATTCGTGTGTTTTGTTTCTATAATGTGTGACGAGTTCTCAGCATTGTGTGCAGTGGTACTGGTGAGCTTACGGTACAACTATCTCATTTGAGACATTTTCATGATTTGAGTATGTTCAGATTGTTGCTTGTTGATACGCCGATTGCACGAGTTATGGCTTTAAATTTTATTGATGTGTCATGTCACCAGAGTAGTTGGGTTGGATTAGATGAGATCGTTGGGATCCATAATGAATACAAACGGATTTGGTTTCAACATGTTGGAAGGATAATATCGATGTTCAGCTCAGAAATTTGCTATGGTCCTTGCCAACGGAGAAGTGGCTTCACGAATGGTTGATATGAGGAATGGTTATGGCTTTCTATGTGTTTCTTTTATCATTGGCAGTATACGAAAGTGTTAGAAAGAGGCTTTATTTGATAAGAGGCTTATTATCGAGATTCGGATGTTTTGAGCAATTGTTGTGATTAGAAGTTATCGCTACGAGTGTTTGAGTTATATGGTATATCATGTAATTGGATTTGAGGCTACAGGTATGGTTTATTACACCTTGTTCGGGCTTATTCAGAGTATAGATGTGAGATTCTGGTCTTGTGGATGAATTCAGAAGTGGAAATGTGGTTCTAAGGTTTATGAGTTAGGTTGGATGGTGAAATTTTAGTTACAAGGTGTTAGCGGACATATATGAGATATGTTGACATGGGATCACCCCCGGGTATGTGCATGGTAAGGTTACTCAACGATTGATGGTTTTCAAACAACTCTGGGCATGTTCGAGGACGAACGTATGTTTAAGTGGGGGAGGATGTAATGACCCGACCGATCGTTTTGAGCTTTTACATTTTGCTCGCCAATTCTCGGGCAATACCAGCCCCGTATGATATATTATGACTTATGTAAATCGTCGGTTTTGGTTTTCAGGGTAATCGGGGTGGATTTGAAAGAATAATTCTCAGTTTGAAGCTTAAAAATTTGAAAGGTTTGACCAAGTTTTGACTTGTTAGTATATAATCTCGGATTTGAATTTTTATGATTTGGTTAGCTCCGTTATATGATTTGGGACTTAGGAGCGTGATCGGAATGTGTTTTGGAGGTCCGGAGTAGATTTAGGTTTGAATTGGCGAAATTGGAATTTTGGCGATTTCTGGTTAATAGGTGAGATTTTGATATGGGGGTCGAAATGGAATTCTGAAAGTTGAAGTAGGACTGTTGTATCATTTGTGATGTGTGTGCAAAATTTCAGGTCATTCGGACAAGGTTTGATAGACTTTTTGATCGAAAGCGGAATTTTGGAAGTTTTTGGAATTCTTAGGCTTGAATCCGATGTAATTTTGGTGTTTTGATATTGTTTTGAGTATTCCAAAGGTTGGAACAAGTTTGAATGAGGTTATGGGATATGTTGACATGTTTGGTCGAGGTCCTGAGGGCTTCGGGTGAGTTTCGAGTGGTTGAACGGATCATTTCATGTTGTAGGAAATTGCAGAAAAATTATTTTTGGTGTTGCAGGTTTTTGACCTTCGCATTCGTGATGGATGTCCCGCGTTCGCGAAGAGTTAGGATGTGAGGCTGTAGAGTTAGCCTTCGCATTTGCAAAGGTGGTCCCGCATTCGCGAAGGGCTGAGGTGAATGGCCACGCGTTCGCAAGGTTTATGCCGCATTCGTGAAGAGGAAGTGGAATAGCTGGGACCCCAAGGCATTTGTTCTACGCGTTCGTGTAGTAGAGGTTGCGTTCGTGAAGAGGTGAGTTCGTTATTCATCGCATTCGCGTAGAAGGAATTTTGGTTAGTGAAGCTTTGTGCTTCGCGAACGCGAGGGTGTTGTCGCATTCGCGATGAAGAAAATATCTGGGTAGACAGATTATATTTGGAAATCGAGGGTTTAGGTCCAATATCACAAAAACCATTGGAGAGCTCGGGAGAAGGTGAAATTGGAGGAGATTTTCAGTGGAGCAATTGGGGTAAGTATTCTTCACTCATATTTAATTTAATTCCATGATTTAGTCTTGAATTTCATCATTTAATTTGAGAAATTAGAGTGGAAATTGGGGAAAGCTTGAAAAAAAGTTTGAAAATTTCTTTTGGGGATTTGAATGGACAATTGAGGTCGGATTTGGATGAATTTGATATGGATATATTCGTGAGGGAATAAGGATTCTAGTTTTGTGGTTTTTATCAAATTCCGAGACGTGAGCCTGGGGGCGGGTTTGGCCAATTTCAAGATTTTGGTGTAAATTAAATATTTTTGAGTGAGCTTTGTTCCCTTAACATATTCTGATGGTATGAATCTGCTTTTGGCTAGATTTAGAGCATTCGGAGGCCGAGTCGAGAGGCAAAGGCATCGCGGGCTAGAGTTTGGACCATTTTGAGGTAAGTAATGATTGTAAATGTTTGTCCTGAGGGTATGAAACTCCGGATTTCACATCGTTGTGCTATTTTGAGGTGACGCACAAGCTAGATGACGAGCGTGGGGTCGTACATCGTTGGGGATTATGACTTAGTCCATCTTGCATGACTGTTAATTCGCGTATTTGATTGAAAATGTTTGATATCATTGTGTTTAAGAAATTATTATCATGTTTTGGGCTGAATGCCATATTTGGACTTCGTGCCAACTGTTTTGGACCCTTGAGGGATTTTTACTACTACTCCTTACTGTTTTGACTTCATATTTGTACTCAGTCATGCTGTATTATACTGTTTTCATAACTTGGCCATATTTATTCCGTTTTGACATTTTTAAATGATATTTTGGGCTGAGCATCATATTTTTTTACTGTTTGCCGAGTGGCTTGAGAGATTTCTGACTGAGTAAGGCCGGGGGCCTGTGTTATGAGGATATTATGGGATCGGGCTGCGCGCCGCAGCAGTGTGATACTAATTTATGATTAAGAGGCTGAGGGCCTGATTTGTTACGCTACAAGGTGGCTTGATATGAGGTCGAGAGCCTATTTGATTATGCCACAAGATGACTTGTTATTGTGCTTGGGCCGTAAGAGGCCCCTCTCGAAGTCTGTACACCCCCAGTGAGCGCGAGTACCCAGTGTGAGTAATATGATATAGCCCGAGGAGCTGTTGTTGTTTCATATTATTGCCTGAGAGGCTGTTCTTGATCCATGTTTTGCCCGAGGGGCAGTTCCTGATTTATGTTATGCCCGAGGGGCTGATTACGAGTGATTGTGAGGTAGCCCGATGGGCTGGTTCTGTTGATATTGTGCCCTGCGGGGCGGTTTATAGTACATGTTTTTCCCGAGGGACTATTTACGTTTCTATCATGTTTACTCACTGTTTTATCACTCGTTTGAAACTACTGAAAATTGTTTTAAAAGGTTTTACCGAAACTGAGCATGATTTACGAAGAAAATAATTTCTGTACTGTGTTGGAAATATCCTGCATTTGTTGTAGCGTTTTGACGTGGTTTACATATTTTCTTATTTGCTCAGCTTTCAGTTACTTTTATTACTTACTAAGTTGTCGTACTCACATTACTCCCTGCACCGTGTGTGCAGATTTAGGTATTTCTGAACTCGATAGCGGGTGTTGGTTGCTCAGTGGCAGAGTCATCGGAGTTAGCAAGGTAGCTGCCCGATGTTTGCAGCCCTACTTTTCCCCCTCTTGTCTTCCTTACACTGTATTTAGTACATTTTTAGACTCTTCGTTGTATTCAGACCTTAGTAGATGCTCGTGACTTTGTGACACTCCGATGTCGGGCTTGTGTATTTATTTTGCACTGTTCATTTAAACTTACATTAAGAGATATTTGATTAATTAAAGACTTAAAAATAATTTTTATTGATAAATGGTTAATTCGGGAGTTGTGTCGGCTGACCTAGTTTCACGATAGGCGCCATCACGACCGGGTCGATTTTAGGGTCGTGACATTGTACGAGTCTAACTGAATTCATTACTTGTAATTCAAATTATTTATATATGTACAAAAGTAAACTAAAATATATTTATATGTATAACAAAATCTTATAGTACAATTTATTCTGAATTCAAATACTCTTGATTTGAAATTCGTCCTTGCACCCATTTGATTTTTTATACGAATTTTTCAGATATCAACCTTTATAAATTTTGTCCCGAATGGAGTCTTATGCGGTGAATTTGGAGATAATCGGGCTCCAATATTGATACCGAATACCGAGTGAAGAAAAAAATCAAGTGTGATGGTTGATGAGGGAATGCTCTTTATATAGAGGCGAATCCATGATCATAACTTGATGGTTTCGATATCTAAATTTTTAGCAATAAACTCATTCTACTTTTAAAATTATGAGTTTAAATTTAATTTGTTAAGATTCTATATATATATATATATATATATATATATATATATATATATATATATAGTTAGTTAGGGGTGTTCATAAGAACCCGAAAAACCAAACCAAACCTAGGTTTGGTTTGGTTTGATTTTGAATTTTAAAACTCGATCAAATTTGATTTAGTTTTGGTTTTAATAAAAAAAATAACCGGAAAAAATCGAACCAAACCGACTATAAAAGTAGGTATTTAAATTTATTATTACACCTATGTATATTTTTATATAAAATTTCTAAAATTTTATAGTACATATTAGTCATTTATATTTCTAGTCTAGTTCTTTGCTATTTGATAATCTAATTCTTTGTCTTTATATTCTAGTTTGATTGGTAGTTTTCTTTTGCTAAGTACAAAAAAAAAATTATTTTATGTTAAAAATAATCGATTTTTAATTGAGTACTTAAATTATTCATCACTATTTGATTTAATTATCATCAATATATCTTGATAAATGGTAGATTCCTCAAAAAGCAATTGATTTGATAGTGTTATATTGAAAATATAGTCGCCAGAATATGTGCTTGGTAGTGTATGTCTCATATTTAAGAAAAAAATCGATGAAAACCCGAAAAATCGACAAAAACCGAATCGATAAAACACTGACTTGATTGATTTGGATTGGCTCCAATATCTAAAAAACTGACTTACTTGGTTTGATTTCTTTTTCGGGAAAAATTCGATCCAAATCGAACTATAAACACTCCTAATTTAAGTTCCTCCTTGAAGTATAGTGCGGCATAAAACCACGCTATATATATAGAATGGTCACTCTTTTTTTTACACATATTTATGTCACACTTATCCAAAAAAATCACTATTGGGTTCCGGATTCGGCTACCTCCGCCCATGTAATTCTATTTAGGTTGCAGCTAAGCTCCAAAGTAGGAACAGGTAATTATTGGAGCTAAGTCCAAGGTTGCCTCAGTGCATTAATCCCAACAGGTAAGTTAATTTGCCGAGGACTCTCAATAAAATTACTCAACAAAGTTAAAGATTAATTGGGCGTTTGGACATCAGAATTGTAAAATTTCAAAAAAAGTTAAATTTTTTTCAAAGTGAAAATGATACTTAAAAATTAAAGCTGTGTTTGGATATGAATATAATTTTGGGATGTTTTTGAATTTTTTAGTGATGTGATTGAAAAATTTGGAAAAATAGCTTTTTGGAGTTTTTCAAATTTTGGAAAAATTCCCAAATTCATCTTCAAGTGAAATTGAAATATTAGGATGTTTTTAAATTTTTGTGAGTGATGTGATTGAAAAATTTGGAAAAATAGTTTTTTGGAATTTTCAAATTTTCGAAAAATTCTAAAATTCATCTAGTGAAACTGAAATATTTATGGTAAAAAAGTGAAATTTTTTCGAAAAAGTTCTTAAGTCTCACTAGGAACAAATTTTTATAATCATTAGATCATTATCATCCGGTACAAGTTGAGGTAAATATTTAAAGGAAAGTGGTTCACACGTTGTAAATTATGTAACATTGCGTATTTTTAAGGGGTTCTAGGTGCTAAACAAGAAGGGCTTTTAAGTAGGGGTGTTCAAATCGAACCGGAAAACCGCATCAAACTGAAAAATTAAATTAAATCGATTAAAAAATCCGACTAGGTTTGGTTTAACTTGGTTTGGTATTGAGTAAAAAAAAAATCCGAACTAAACCGACCTATAAATATATAAATTTTATTTATATTTTAAAGACTTTATAGTGAATTTTCTTTAGATAATGTAGAAATATTTGGGATCCTCTCATGTATTAACCTTGAAAGCGTAAATTAACGAAAAATTATTGTTAGACGACTAATAAAATAACTATCATGTGTTACAAAAAAAAATTCTTCCATTAGAATATTTTAATAGATCATATGTTTGTCAGTTTTTTTTCCATATTTACTAAACATATATTCACTTATCAAAGTTTTATCTATAATTTTAACAAAGTAAGATTGAAATAATATTCATGTAACAAAAAAAACCCGAAAAACTCGACAAAACTGAATCATTCCAAACCGATATAGTTGGTTTAGTTTGGTTTTGATAAAAACGGAACCGACACAGTCCATGTACCCCTAGTTTTAAGTGAAAAGGTAAAGAACAAATATCTAGTGCTCAAGGGGGTACAGATCAATTGGAATTATGTGGTGGAAGCGGCTGTATTTTTCCTCACACATCATCTAATCAGTAAATTTAGATTCATGGTTAGCTGAACATAAAAAATTGTTGCACTTTCTACTGTCAAATCTGTATAAGAAAGTCTCTGATTTTTAACCTAAAAAGTTCATTTGTGTCTAATACAATAATCTGTTACACCAATGTGCAATGTACTCTATACAACCAATAAATCTATTTGTAAAAATCTATAAACACACACCCACCGAGAGACAGGCACACATGCTATCTTTAGATCTTTGATTATTGCAATAGGACAATGATCCACTATTATTTTATTGTCATTATTGTAACATTCTATCATGTTACTAGTCGTCGCTGATCATCTTTAAATACAAATATTCTAAAAGTTCTAAGGTCATCCAAAACTATTTTTATCCGTACTGTGGCAATTTCTCTCTGCAGTACCAATCACAAGCCAAATTCTTAGAAGTTTCACCAGCTGGATGTAGTGTTTACGGGACGTAGTTCAATTAAACTCATAACTTTCGACGCGAAGTAAAAATTTATATATAAAATTCATTAAAATTACAAAAATAGTAAATATGAACGCATAACGTTAAAATATTAATGAGTTCAATGCTAAAAAATTTAAAAATTAAACTCATAGGATTAAATTTTGGATCCGCCTCTGCTACTCTTAACAGTTAAAAAACCATAGATTGAGAAGTGGTCCCGTATAATTTTTTTTTTAGACGTCATTATTATTAGACAACTTCAGAAAACTCGAACTTACAATCGTGACTGAATATCATAACTGCCTGATTTGTTCTGTATTTTGTTCAGTTACGTCTTATCTACATTTATGAGTAAAGCCTTCTCTCAATGAACTGTCAATATCTATCTGGGTATGTGTTTCACTCACCGACTTGCAAGCTTCTTATCCCAGTGTTGTTGTGTCACTTAATTAGTTTGTGAGCGTGGCTACATAACAAGCATTCGGCATGTGGTATGACATTCTCTTGTGTGCTTGAAATTTAAGGTGAAAACCAATAGTGGTTCAACCTCAGCAGTCGCACTGAGTGCCATCATGATCTATATGAGTCCTACTTAAAGTGAAAGGTAGTTCTTTAGTTAAAGCAAGAAGAGCAGAAACTGAGGGGAAAAACCTATGTTGTTACGCGGGATGGGAATAAAGGCTACTAAGAGCGAGTACTAAAGTTCTGTTAAAAGGCACTGTTGTCTTCGCATTTAGTTTCTGATTTGAATGTTAGAAACCACAATTAGAATTAACCCAAATAGCTTTAAAAGAATTTATTTTGGAAAATAATTGTGTTTAGATTTGCCTGTTTTCAGAATTTTTGAGATATTTTATTCAAAATCTTCAAAAAGTAAAACTAAGACACCAAAATATTTTATACATTCAAAATGCTTTAAAATGATGAGGAAATCTGTGTAAACCTGCTATCTCATCGACTGTTATGCCACCGGTTGGGGCACCGAGTAAACACTTATTTGCCACTAAACATATTTCAAACGTCAGTCCTCTAGTGGCTTTCAACAAATAAGAAAGAAAAGGAGCCCATAATTGGCATTCTCAGGTTCCAATATAGAGTTCTCATATGAAAGATACGAGTACCATAAATAGTTGATAGTTATTTATTTACCCCTCAAAAAGAATACCTGCAGAGAGACAGTTCCACTTGCAGTCTATTGTCTAAACTAAGATGTATAACCCCAGCAAACTTAAATCATTTGGCAAAATGACCGGAGTAATATTGTTCTCTACGCCCTTGCACCTGCTTAGTATGTGGAGAAAGAAATCCTTGAGATTAATTGACAACATCAAGGACCAACTTGCGAGATTTGAGGACAGACCATCTCAAGCGACGGTAGTAAGCTGCTTGGAGAAGTGCAAGTGATAAAACAAATATCCATTTGAAGCCCATCTGTAGGAATAAAAAATGTCAGAGAGTCAGAAATCCGTTTTATAGTACTTCGTATAGGGTGATCAACTGACAGTGAGGATCCAACATGGGGTCAACATGCACACAAATCAGCTACTCAGAATGTGATAGTAAAACACTAAACTTGGTAATAAGTGGGATTCGCTAAGCAAGTTAATTTCTTTCAGGCTTCAAGCGGCATACAAGCACATATAGACACTTTTGGAAGAACTTTAGTACAAAAGGATGCCCGCAAACTAATAGAATTGGGATTGATATGAATGCAGGATAAGGAGAAAGGAGAATTCATTGCAGCTTACCAGCTTTCTCTCTTCCATTTCTGGCTCAGCAGCCCATGACAAGAATGACACGACATCTTTTCCCATCTGTTCAGTGTCAGCACTTTAACTTCCGCAACAATGGTTCAATATATAAAGGAGAAGCAAAGGGAAAAAGGATATATTACCTGTGCCTCCGTTGCAGGGGTGCCATCCTCATACTCAACAGCACCATCGTTAAGCATTTTAGGCATTGCTATAGCTCCACCAGGGAAGTAAGGATTATAGTGAAGTCCTTCTCGAATCTACAATGAGATGTGAGCAGCAAAATGAGTCTTACCAAATGGAAGAATTATGACAAACTGGTATCAAAGGACGGTCACGACACAATGTCAACCAACTATATTAGAATGTGACAGTACCCATATCTCCTTGCAACATCTTCAGATGCACTTCATCTTTCTTTTTTTATTATTATTTTAATTTACTGGTTCCTCTACTCTAAGCAAAAGAGAAACAATCACAAAGGAAAACAGTCTGAGGCAGAGGAATTACCGAGACGCCAGCAGGAGGGTCGCGGTAGCCAGTTAGAAGAGCAAAAACATAGTTTTGACCATTATGACGAGCCTGAAAAGTGGAAGTAAATCAGGCAACGCATATGAAATGTTTGTCAAACTTTAGAAGACAAACAGTACCTTAGTAATTAGACTAAGATCAGGAGGATAGGCTCCTCCATTAGCAAACCTTGCAGCTGCTTCATTTGTGTAAGGCTGAGGGAAACGATCACTCAGCTTCCCAGGGCGGGTAAACATCTCACCTTCGTCATTAGGCCCATCAACCACCTCAATTTCTGCTGCCATAGCCTTGGTCTCTTCCTCAGTGTATGCGACACCAACAAGATCACGATAAGAAATTAGAGACATTGAGTGGCAAGATGCGCACACTTGCTGGTAAACCTGGTGACCTCGACGGATACTGTATCAAAAATAGAGGCACACAAGCTATTTGGATTTCCATCTCATTTGAAACTTAGTGTACAAATTAGCTCTGGAAAAGCAGAAAATTGATATACATTCTATGGTAAGAGACTTAAAAAATAAGGCTACAGAGCAAGAACACCAACTACACCTACACCAACTCTGATACAGGGGAAAATGCTGTAAGAAAAGGCTGAATCACCTTTGTCTGTGGGCAAATATTTTCATACGGCATATAACAACTACGTGAAAAATTTAATGACCCAGATCTTTACCAATAAAAAGGGAGTATAAACTAAGAAGCTTTAACAATCATGTAGCAACACTTAAGTACTTACGAAGCATGGTCATAAGAACTGAGAATGCCTTCGTGAGGCCAAGGATAGCTGGGACACTCTAGTCCATGCTCCGCCTCATCAGAATAAGCAATTGTTGCAAAACTAAGGAGCCCAGAGACTCCAGCACCAATGACTGCAAGTGCTCTGAAAGACTTCAAGCCAGCAGATCCAACTCCATCCAGGCCATGCTTCAAAATAAATAATAGAATTGTTTGATCAGCTGAATATTATTCCATGCGCTTTTATAAAGCATCGGATGCAAATGTTAATTGACTTAACAGAACACCACTATAGCTGCCATTTGCATAAGCAAAGAATTCTTCTAGGAAAGGATAATCAAATGAACATAAGGCTAGCTACTTTGAAATATTGTATCCATCTCATGATCTAGAAGCAAGAGCTTCATCTCTTTGGTGGTGTTATACCATAACACAATCTAAGCGTTTGTCATGTCCTCCATTTTCCAAAGTAAGCACAACCAACTTCAAACAGTGTATGCAATTGACATCCTTGTAGATGAGCAATTGCTCTCCTCAAAGATAATATAGCTGGCACAAGGCATAAAGTATATATTGGCACATAGTCAAAATCAAATTCAGGTATATGGCAGCAATTCTGGGGCACATAATATTTTCCAATGGTTTTGTGCCAAGAATTAAATTAGAATAAAGTTTATGAGAGGTTCAATTATATGGCACTCTTCCAACAGGCAAACAGCTCCCTCAAGAAAATGCAAATATATTGGAATACCATAGATGCAAAGGGAGGCTTCCATGAGACCTTCGAGTATCTCCAGCTACGCATCTTTATTCTTCCTTATTGGAATAAAAAAGAGCATTGTTGGCAAGACAACAACTGTCTTCCTCCCCAATTTGTTTGAGGCTGAGGCCTCACTGTTGTTGAAGTATTGGAAAAAAGAAGCCTAATGTCACGCCCTGAACCTGGGCCTGGATGTAACACGGCACTCGGTGCCTGACTACATGTGACCGAGCGAACCAACTGGCTGGCTGAATCAACATGTGGCATCATAACATACTGAATGCGGAAGATAAACTAACACATGCTGATAGACTGAAAGTCTGGATGATATAAATCAAAGTGCAGAAATACTAATACAATTCTGAAACATATTTGTAGCCAACATATTTAATATGAAAAGTCTGAGACTCTGTCTAACTGTTACTCTAGTCTATGAAGCCTCTAATAAAGTAATGTAAACACTAACTGTCTGAAAATACTGAAGGCTATAGTAATGATAATGCCCCGAAAGAACTGGGGATCACCAAATAGCTGGTACGAGAATCCTAGTGCTCGGAATCATCAACTTGTAAATCATTACCTGCATTGTGAGATGCAGGCCTCGGGCAAAAGGGACGTCAGTACATTTGAATTGTACTGGTATGTAAAGCAACTGAAAGAAAGAATTATAAATGCTGAAACTGAAACTAAGCTGATAATTGAGAATTTATAATTGATAACTGAAATGATAACTATTCAAACTGAAACTGAAATGATAACTGATAACTAGTAATTGAACTGATAACTAAACTGGTAACTGATAATTGAATGGTAACTAATAATTGAACTGAAAGGAAGTAAGGATATGAATACTCCTTCTTCTGAATGATGAACAACCTGTTTATTTGAATATTAAACTGCGGCCTCAGGCTCAATATATATATGTGCACAAGCTGCGGCCTCGGGCCCAAGTATACGTATACATAACTGCGACCTCAGGTCCAAAATGCATAAAGCATAAACTGCGGCCTCAGGCCCAAAGATGCATAAAACATAAACTGTGGCCTCAGGCCCAAATACAAGTGTTCAACATTCAGAAATTTAAAATCAGGAACTGAGAATCATACTGCAATATATGATAGTGAAATACTGAATCACATTGAGTTACATGATACTGGAATACTGGATCACACTGAGTTACATAATACTAGAATACTGAATAGGACTAGACTGAGACATGTATTCTTGAACTGATTGTGAAACTGAAATTTCAACTGTTTATGGCATACTGAGTAATCTATATTAAGACTCAAGGGCATCAAACCCAAGTCTATATTGAATACGCACTGAACTCACAACATTCAGAATGAAAGTCATAAACGAGTTATGAAGCTAAAGAATATAAGTTCTACAACGATTCAAGGAACTAGGCTTAACTATATTTCTGAGGCAATTGATACGTCATAAAAGAAACGTAATGTAGGGAGAGTCATTAACATTCCCAAACATAGAGAGTTAGCCTCACATATCTTAACTTCCTGCTCTTGAGCGTAATACAACATTCGCTAACTCTTTCAACTTTAATCTATATCAATACAAGTCAAAGGGATTCCATATTAGCAATAATTCTCATGTTTTGGTTACTTAGGCATTTTCTCAAACACTTGGTGAGAATAAAACTTCATAGTCCTTATTAATGGTTCTACACACAATAACCCATTCTCTTGGTCCTAGATAAATTCTAAAGTTTCAAATGGTTATAATCAACATTATTCTTTATCACCCATAAGGTAAACAACACCCTTAACCAATAATCAACAATCAACACCCCAAACCTATAATCGTTCATACTTTTCTATTAAACTCATCAACTCATATCTCATGAACTAGAGTCTATTATCATTAATCCAATGCTAGAATCAATTAGAGGGTGAAGACATTACCTTTTTGAAGTTCAATCCCTTTGAACTCGAGTTCTAGGGTTTCTTCTCTCAACAATGATGTCCCAATCGAATATCTAACGATATGGAGGGTTTACCCATGTTAATAAGATGTTGGGGAATTGAAATAAACATAGAATCACCATTAGAACTTACCTTGGGTGGTGGAGGGACCTTTAAGGAGTTAGATTTTTTAGAGTTTTCCTTTCTAGGGCAAGTTTTTATGTTTTGGGGATGTAGGGGACGAAATAAGGCTAAAAAAATGACCTCCCAAGTCGTCCACCGCGTCCCGGTTGGCGTGACCGTGGTCCCGACCTCGGTAAATCGCTGAGACACTGCCTCGCCACCGCGGCCGCGGTAAAACGCGGCAGGACCGCGGTGGTTGCACACCTCTATGTAAAAGGGGCATAACTTTTTGCACAGAGCTCCGTTTGGGCTCCACAATATATCGTTGGAAAGCTATTTCAAAGGCCTACAACTTTCATGCTTTGAGTTTTCCCAAATTCCTTACAGATTTTCACTAAAACCTGCTGGAATACGAACCTTCTGCAAACTTAGTCGATTTTGTCAAATCTTATGCACCTCACTTTCCATCTTGATTTTGAAACAACCATTTTCACCCATAATCATCCTGATGGAACTTCACATGTTCAAAATATATCCTTACTACTCCTTCAACTCATTCATACCTAAGCCGAATTTTTTTTCAGGGTGTTACACCTAATTGGTAAGACGAGTCGTATTAATATATAGGACGGGAAATAAAGCCAATGCTAGCCAACTTCCATGGTTGTGATAGAACCACCTAGAAGAAAGGAAAGAACATAGTTTTGTGTTTTTTGGTGTAGTGTGTCTTCCCATATGCTGCCTACTAGTGCTAGTTGAATAGGATTGGTCTATAATACTAAACCTCTAGGCGTAACCTTTAGCTTAATGTTAGAATTGAGAATTAAAACATAGCATCTGAGGTTGTATTTATAGAGGATACACGAGCAGAAGGATTTGACTTATTTCCAAACTCCACCTTCAAAGTGTAAGTTACTAAAATTTTCTCGAAACGTTGTATTTCTCCTCATACAACTGAGAGAAAATGAATACATGTGAAATAGCAAAAATTAAGCTTCTTCTGTTTCATGTGGGGTACTGAACGTATTCAAGATGCTCCAGAGCAGATGCTTCATACTGAAGCTTAAGAAGCAAGCAAGGTGGTCAGTCATACACTAGCTTGGAAATGCAGTAGCTGTTACAGTGGGGAACACAGACTACATAGACCTTGAAAGATATTGGTGACAGGTTCAGTAAAAACCCGTGAAATATGCTTTAGCATTTCAAAGGTTACTCTAAAATAAGCTATCTTAGGAGGTAGTCCCTCCTGTTCAAAATTTTAGATGGACACTATCGAACAACTCCATTTTAGAACCAGGTCTAAAGAGTAAAAAGAAACTGACTGTGGGAGAAGGCACGGGAGAAAATATGATATATTGATATTGTATGTGATGCAATACAAGAGGTGCTATTTATAGCTACTCTATACAAAGGGGATACTATTCCTATTCCAATGTGGGACTATTACATAGCTATCTCTAACACTCCCCCTCAAGACGGAGCATATAAATCATATGTACCGAGCTTGTTACATATATAATTAATGCGAGGACTAGTGAGGGACTTGGTGAAAATATCTGCAAGTTGATCATTCGATCTCACAAACTTCGTAGTAATATCTCCTGAGTATCTTTTCTCTGACGAAGTGACAATCAATCTCAATGTGTTTAGTTCTCTCATGAAACACCGGATTTGATGCAATATGAAGTGCAGCTTGATTATCGCACACAAGTTCCATCCGACTGATTTCACCAAATTTCAACTCCTTGAGCAATTGTTTGGTCCAGACTAGTTCACATGTTGCCATAGCCATTGCTCGGTATTCTGCTTCTGCACTAGACCGAGCAACTACATTCTGTTTCTTACTTTTCCAGGACACCAAATTTCCTCCTACTAAAACACAATATCCAGACGTAGAACGTCTATCAGAAGGTGATCCTGCCCAATCAGCATCCGAGTACCCAACGATCTGCTCATGACCTCGATCCTCAAACAGTAATCCTTTACCTGGAGCCGATTTTATATACCGGATAATGCGGACAACTGCATCCCAATGACTATCACAGGGAGAATTCATAAACTGACTTACAACACTCACAGGATAAGAAATGTCGGACCTAGTCACTGTGAGATAATTTAATTTACCAACCAGCCGCCTATAGCTTGCAGGATCGCTAAGCGGCTCCCCTGTCCAGGCAGAAGTTTAGAATTCGGATCCATCGGCGTGTCAACAGGTCTGCAACCTGTCATCCATGTTTCCTCAAGAATGTCTAACACATATTTCCTTTGAGAAATAACAATATCTGAGCTAGATTGAGCAACCTCAATACCTAGAAAGTACTTCAATTTGCCTAGATCCTTAGTTTGAAAGTGTTGGAAGAGATGCTGCTTCAGATTAGTAATACCATCCTGATCATTGCCCGTAATAACAATATCATCAACATAGACTACCAGATAAATACATAGACTTGAAGCAGAGTGGCAATAAAACACAGAGTGATCAGCTTCACTACGAGTCATGCCAAACTCCTGGATAACCGTGCTGAACTTACCAAACCAGGCTCGAGGAGACTGCTTTAGACCATAAAGTGACCGACGCAAGCGACATACAAGGCCACGAGACTCCCCCTGAGCAATAAAACCAGGTGGTTGCTCCATATAAACCTCATCCTCAAGATCACCATGAAGAAAGGCATTCTTAATGTCCAACTGATAGAGGGGCCAATGACGAACTGCAGCCATGGATAGAAAAAGGCGAACTGATGCCACTTTAGCCACTGGAGAGAAGGTATCACTGTAATCTAGCCCAAATATTTGAGTGTATCCTTTGGCAACAAGACGTGCCTTAAGTCGATCAATCTGGCCATCGGGACCAACTTTGACTGCATAAACCCAACGACAACCAACGGTAGATTTACCTGAAGGAAGAGGAACAAGCTCCCATGTACCACTTGTATGTAAAGCAGACATCTCGTCACTCATAGCCTGTCGCCATCCTGGATGAGACAATGCTTCACCTGTAGACTTAGGGATGGAAACCGAGGACAATGAAGATATAAAAGCATAATGGGGAGATGACAGACGATGATAACTCAAACCAACATAATGAGGATTAGGGTTTAGTGTGGTCCGTATACCTTTTCGAAGTGCAATCGGTGTACTAGGAGCAGGATCCGCAGTAGGAGCCGTGTCAGGTGCAGGACGAGAACCAGATGGGCCTGATGTAGGGCGCGAACGACGATGATAAGTCAAGAGTGGTGTTCCTGTGGCTGGGGAACTAGGAGGGATAACACTGGACTCCTCAAAAGTTGGTATGGGTGAAACCTCTGTGGTTGAAGGTGGAGGAGGATTACTAAACTCCTCAAAAGTCGGTATAGGTAAGACCTCAGATATGTCATGGTGGTCAGCAGAAGTGACATCAGTTGTGAAGAAAGGTTTAGACTCGAAAAATGTGACGTCAGCTGACATAAGGTACCTATGAAGATCAGGTGAATAACAACGATATCCCTTCTGAACACGAGAATAACCAAGGAAGACACACTTGAGAGCACGAGGAGCTAACTTATCTTTCCCCGGGGCTAAGTTATGAACAAAACATGTGCTCCCAAAAACCCGAGGTGGAAGAGGGTATAAGGCTGACTGGGGAAACAATATTGAATGTGGAATCTGACCCTTGATGGGAGATGAAGGCATCCTATTAATCAAATAACAAGCTGTGAGAACTGCATCGCCCCAAAAACGCAGCGGAACACGAGACTCAATTAGAAGTGTGCGAGCAGTCTCAATAAGGTGCCTATTCTTTCTTTCTGCAACCCCATTTTGCTGAGGGGTATAAGGACAAGATGTCTGATGAATAATTCCATGAGAAGACATAAACTGCTGAAACTGAGAAGATACATATTCTAAGGCATTATCACTGCGAAAAATGCGGATAGAGACACCAAATTGGTTTTTGATTTCAGCACAAAAACTCTGGAATATAGAGAATAACTCAGAACGATCTTTCATTAAGAAAAGCCAAGTACATCTTGAGTAATCATCAATAAAGCTAACAAAATAACGAAATCCCAAGGTTGAACTGACTCTACTAGGACCCCATATATCAGAATGAACCAAGGAGAAAACAGACTCTGCATGACTCTCAACACTACGCGTAAAGGAAGCTCGGGTATGTTTCCCAAGCTGACACGACTCACAATCTAATCTAGACAAACTGGATAAACTAGGCACCATCTTTTGAAGTTTGGATAAACTCGGATGTCCTAAACGTCTGTGGATTAGATCTGGAGGATCTGTAACTAGACATGTTGTGGAAGGACTGAGCGAGTTAAGGTAGTAAAGACCTTCTGATTCACGACCTGTACCAATTGTCCGTCCCGTACTGCGGTCCTGCATAATAAAAGAATCATCAATAAAATATATACCACAATTGAGGGCACGAGTCAAACGACTAACAGATGCAAGACTAAAAGGACAACCAGGAACATAAAGAACGGAATCTAGGGTGATAGAAGACAATGGGTTGGCTTGTCCAACTCCTTGTGCCTTAGTTTGACATCCATTGGCTAAAGTAACAGTAGGAAGAGACTGTGAATATACAATATTCGACAAAAGTGATTTATTACCAGAGATATGATCAGAAGCGCCTGAGTCCATGACCCATGGTCCAAGAGTACTAGACTGGGAAACACAAGCAAAAGAATTACCAGCAATAGGAGTGTCAGTCTGGGCAACTGAGGCTACTTGTGGAGATGTTTGCTTACTTGCTCGATACTGAAGGAGCTCATTATATTCTTCTTTAGATACAGAAAAGCCCTGGTTACCTGTAGTCTCGCTCTGAGCAACGTAGGCATTTTTGGGTGGACGGCCATTTAAGGAATAACACATTTCGCGAGTGTGTCCAAGTTTGTGACAATAAGAACACTTGGGTCTAGATCTCCCAAAACGACCGCCTCCTCGTCTATTCTCCATAGCTTGAGATGCCCGAACATCCACTGTCTGGGATGCAAGAATAGAGGAATCAAGTATGTGTGATAAAATCACTAGGTGACTTGGTGTTGCAGCAAGGCGAAGTAATCGAGAGAATAATTCATCAACTGTTGGGACAGTCGGACTCGCCAAAATATGGTCTCGTACTGAATCAAGATCACGAGGAAGTCCAGCGAGTGTAAGAACTAGAAACATTTTCTGTCGCTGCTTTTGTTGTTTTGACACACTAGCAGAAACTGGCATCAATGTCTCAAATTCCTCCATGATTGCCTGTACCTGACACAAGTAAGTAGACATATCTAATTCTTGCTTCTTTAAGTTTGTCGTCCGTGATATCACATCATAGAAGCGAGATATATCATTAGTGTATAACGTACGAGCCTTTGCCCAAACCAAATAACATGTCTGGAATGGCCGAAACAAAGGCATCAACTTAGAATCAATAGAACGCCACAAGATGCTACATAATTGAGCATCAATTTTTGCCCAAAGCGCTATCGCCTTTTCATCTCCTTCGCTAGACTGTTTAATCAGATGATCTTGCACACCTTGACCTTTACACCACAACTCGACAGATGAAGCCCAAGCTAAGTAGTTTGAACCTCCCATTAAAGGTTCCGAGGTAATCATAACATTAGAGTTTCCAGAACTCATGCTTTTAGACCCAAAAACATCAATTCCCAAAGACATCTTGTAAATTATTACCAAATAAGAGAAATAATCAACTGTAATCCACTGAAAATAGAGTAAGGAACACTGAACCAGAATAGTAAACTACTGTAGCAGTTGGAAAGTTACTGTTGCAGCCGGAAAATATTCAAAGTGGTCGGAATGAAATAAAAACAGTAGGGGTAGGATCGGAATTACCAGAAGACCCAACTGTTCTGAAGGAACTTTTTCAAAAAATGGCCGGAAGTCAACTTTTTGAAATCACTATTCACGCCGGAAAAATAAAAAAGTGGTCGGAATTTGGTGTAACCTGGATGGGTAGGCTCGGAATTGCAAGGGAAACAATCTGTCCTGAAGAGTCGTCGCCAAAAAATGGCCGGAAGGTGGCCCACGCAACGTTGGAATTTCGCCGAAAAATTTTCTTTGGACAGCTACAGTACCGCCGGAGATTTTCACTGGGATTTGGTCGCCGGATAGTGACTACTCTTGTGGTAGTGTTGGATTTTGTGCACAACACTGACCGAGACAAAGCAGACGCAAAACAACTTTGAAAGTCGCCGGAAAAAAGGGTTCCGGTGACTGATTTTACTTCCCAAAATCGCTGGAATTTATGCACAGCGATAAATCTCTCACGATAGCTCTGATACCATGTGAGAAGGCACGGGAGAAAATATGATATATTGATATTGTATGTGATGCAATACAAGAGGTGCTATTTATAGCTACTCTATACAAAGGGGATACTATTCCTATTTCAATGTGGGACAATTACATAGCTATTTCTAACAGACTGAAGGAAGTTCCTCTACACAAACTCGTTGGATTGTTCAGTATCCTCCTAAATAGGAAATAACACGTCATTTTACAAGGTAAGAAAAGCATGGTCGAAGATATAAGCTACAAATGTATCATGTTGTCACAACATGGAAAAGAACAACATAAGCACTTCTCTCCTATCTATGGCACGAACTATTTGGTTCTTGTCAATCGAGAAACATTGACAATTTCACTCGCAACAAACAATATGTTGTACTGTATGTAGCATTAATCAGGTGTAATTGCCTTATCGCAAATATTAATATGGTGGCAGATAGAAAGATTGAAGCCAATTCTTCTTCTTTTTATTCTTTTTTTCTTCTTTTTTTGATGAAAAGGGATTGGAGCAAATTCTATAGCTCCTATGAACCTGCTTCATGTTGAAGCTATTTTGGCGCTTCTTCCATTTCAATTTTCTTTAGCACTTTTCCCTTTCCCAACGCCACTAAAACGAAACGTGGCATTTATATTCACAACTTTCAATTATTCAAATTCTCTTTCTTCTTCTTTGATGAAGTAACATTCAAATTCATTTAACTATTCAATTTTTAAACTTTAATAAGATGTTTTAGTGATAGAACTACTTTTCAACTATTACACAATATTCTCTTCCACTACCGCTATTACAATATACAAGTCAAATTAACTTTTTAACTCCATGTCTAGTCAAATCTTGTCACATAAAATGGTACAGATAATATATCACATATATATCTGATTTTAAGCAAAATAGCATGAGAAGGCCCAAAGCATCAAATCGTACAAACAGTGTTTCTGGTTCATCATATACACAACAAATTGCTCTTGCAATTTAACTCTGCCCGCACTGAAATAACAATACTATAAAAATTGATACCTTAAGTGCATCATTTCCACTGGAAAGCTTCGAGTCGTTCCTTTGGCCAGCTGCTCTCGTAATAAACCGATTGATTCTTCCAAATCCTGAATTAGAAAAGAACAAAATTTCTAATTTCTAATTTTACACACGAAAACTAGGAAGCGAAAATGATTTCGAAATTTATGCTGAGAGTTAAGCTGATACCGTCAAATCCTATTCTGATCTTCTTCCCTAAACCTGTAAAAAAAAGCGACAAGATTTAGCTCATTTATTCATCGGCATCAGTAAAATCCAAATCGGGATTAGGATTAATAGAAAATATTACTCATGATTCAAAGAGAGGACGTTGTTCGGGTGAGTAGCGGAGGTAGAAGAATGTAGCGTTTGCAAGATGAGTGCACTGTGTTGGAGATGATTTTGTTCGTGCGCGCGCGCGAGAGAGAGAGGGGGGGGGGGGGCGCCTGGCTCATAGACTTTGAGAATGAATGGTCAGAAATTGATCGAGTCTTCAAGTCGGGTTTCCAACGTTCGGGTCAAATTCCGGTTGCTACAGCCCGAATGCCTGGCCTTGTATTATTTAATTTTGGGAATCTTATCGAAATGTATTAGATAAGTCCTAACTTACTAATAACATCTCCTAGACTTACCAAAATTAGTCAAGCACATACAAAAAATAAAAACTCAAATAAATAAAGGTTTTTTCTCTCTAAAAATCACACGCAAAGATATTCGTCCATATTTTTAAGCATGATCAACAACATTAAATACAAGACGAGGAAAGGAAATTTCATAGATTAGGTAGCAAATAAAGTAGATGAAATATAAAAAAATATATACAATATTTCAAAAATCTTAGCAAAAAGGAACATTTTTCAATGGGTATGGTTGAAAATCATTGAAAACATACAGATGAATTGTTGGGATTTTAAGTATATGATATGCTTAAAATAGGGTGAATGAGAAATGGAGGGAAATGAAATTTTTGAGTGAAATTTTAAGTTTCCCCCCTTTGCAAAGGGACATTGTCTCATATTAAAAGAGGAAGAATTTTTTTATGGGTATATAAGCAATTGCTCTTCTTCTAACTCTTAAAGAGTTGAGAAGAAGGCAAGTCTCACGTCGTCGTCGTCACTCGCTCGGCTCGGCTTCGAATTCAGATTTGGTCAAATGATTGATTGGTTAATTTTTTGGATTAAATTTATTTGTTAATAGTAAAATATTAACAAAAATGTTATTAAATATTTGTTTTAATAACAGAATATTAATATTAAAATAAATATTAATATTAAATCCAATCCGTTTTTCAGTTGTGTAACTGAAAATTAAACTACCATCTTCAATTTCCCCTCTTTATTGTTGAGTAAATAGCCATTTATGTTATGGCATTTATGATGTGGTCGTTTCGCAAAAACAATCATTCTGAAGAGTTGCACCTCTTCAGATTTCAGCCCAACTTTGGCTATAAATACAAGACTCTTCTGCTAAGAATTTCCATACGATTTTCTGAGTTTCTCCTCCTTCTTCTGCATACTTTTAACATCAAACAAAGTAACAGTAAGTGTGATTTGCTACCGAACTTTGTGTTCACTGAAATACTGGGGTTTGAAGTACCACTACACCAGTGTGTAATTCGTTCTATCCTGGGAGGAAATAATCCCTAACCTTGGGTTCTAGGAGGGGATTAAATTCTTTAAGGAAACACTGTGAATTCAGTGGGCTCGGATTAAAATTTTGTTTCTGTTTTTCATTTCTATTTATGTTTATTTATATTTTCCAGAATTATTTTACAAATACAGTTTACTAACGAGCTTAAAGAATTTAATATATTTTCTGTATTTGTACTCACTGTTTTGGAGTTGTGGTTTTGTACTCTATTGGAGATTAAAATCTACGTGATTTTAACATTTGTGTCATTCTTTTACAGAAATGACTAATGATAATGTGAATCAAGTTGTTCCAATGGTGACTGGCAATGCCTTAACGAGCCGAACAACACCGACAGCATTGGCACCAACAAAGAAACCCGAAAATTTTTTCGGGATTGATTTCAAAGCGCTGTCAGAAAAAGATGTTCTTCTACTTGACTACTCTAAGTCTCCAGAAGTTCATCAAGGAAGATGTTCCTATGCTATCCGATGAAACTCCAGAAACTGAACGTTTTCTCGTGATTGAGGCGTGGAAGCATTCAGAATTTTTGTGCAAGATTATATTCTAAGCGGGTTGTAGGATGCTTTGTATAACGTCTACAGTGGCGTGAAAACGTCAAAAGAACTGTGGACTGCGCTTGAAAAGAAATACAAAACTGAAGATGCCGGGTTGAAGAAGTTCGTTGCTGCAAAGTTTTTGGACTACAAAATGGTAGATAGCAAGTCTGTTATTACTCAAGTCCAGGAATTGCAAGTAATTATTCACGATCTCCTTGCTGGAGGTATAAATCAAATTAATACTTATGTTGAAAGTAATAATCTTAGTATTTTTACTAATAGAAATTTCATTGAAGGTCTTGTCATCAATGAAGCATTCCAAGTAGCAGCGATAATTGAGAAGTTGTCTCCTTTGTAGAAGGACTTCAAAAACTACTTGAAACACAAACGCAAGGAGATGTCCCTTAAAGATCTCATTGTTCGGTTGAGAATCAAAGTGGACAACAAATCTGCTAAAAAGAGAGGCCGTGGAAACTCAACAATAATGGGAGCAAATATTATTGAAGAGAACAAAAAGAGGAAGAAGACTTCTGGACCGAAATACAACCCAAGCAAGAAGCGGTTCAGTGTAAATTACTACAACTGTGAAAAAGCCGGACACAAATCTACGGAGTGTTGTGCTCCGAAGAAAGACAAGAAGAAGGGTCAAGCAAACATGGTTGAAAAGCATGATGATGTTGATGACTTATGTGTCATGCTTTCCGAATGTAACTTGGTGGGCATTCCTAAAGAGTGGTGGATTGATTCTGGAGCCACTCGTCATGTTTGTGTTGTTAGAGAATCTTTTGCTACTTATGCTCCTGTTGGACCCGATAAGACGCTTTCTATGGGAAATGCTACAAAGGCCAATATTGAAGGATGTGGGAAGATATTTCTCAAAATGACTTCCGGTAAAGTGGTGACTTTGAACAACGTCCTTCATGTTCCCGAGATTAGAAAGAACTTAGTCTCTACTGGACTTCTTGTTAAGAATGGTTTTAAATGTGTTTTTATTTCTGATAAGGTTGTAATAAGTAAGAACGAAATGTTTGTAGGAAAAGGCTACCTCACTGAGGGCTTTTTCAAGCTGAATGTAATGGTTGTTGAAAATAATAATAAAATTTCAGCTCCGTCTTATTATTTGAGTCAAATGAATTATGGCATATACGTTTGGGTCATGTTACTTATAAACCCTTGCGGAAAATGATTAATTTGAAAGTATTGCCTAAATTTGAATACGACAAATCAAAATGTCAAATACGTATGGAATCTAAGTATGTTAAACATCCTTATAAGTCAGTTGAAAGGAATTCAGATCCTTTAGACTTAATTCACACAGATATTTGCGATATAAAGTCAATACCATCTCGTAGTGAAAAGAAGTATTTCGTAACTTTTATTGACGATAGTACTCGATATTGCTATGTTTACTTACTTAATAATAAAGATGAAGCAATAGACACATTTAAGCAATACAAAAATAAAGTTAAAACGCAACTTAACAAGAAAATTAAAATGATAAAAAGTGATAGGGCTGGTGAATACGAATCTCCTTTTGAGCAAATATGTTTAGAATATGGAATTATTCATAAAACAATGGCCCCTTACATGCCTCAATCCAATGGGATTGCAGAAAGAAAGAATTGTTCATTAAAGGAGATAATGAACACATTATTGATAAGATCTGGTTTGCCACAGAACTTGTGAGGGGAATCCGTTATGACGGCTAGCCGAATACTAAATCGAGTACCCCATAGAAAAACACAATCCATTCCATATAAAAATTTAAAGGAAGGAAGCCCAACTTGAATTATTTTAAAGTGCGGGGGTGTTTGTCAAAAGTGCAAGTTCTTAAATGCAAAAAGATAAAAATAGGACCGAAAACCGTTGATTGTATTTTCATAGGATATGCGACTAATTGTAAAGTATATCGATTTCTGGTTCATAAATCAGAAAAATCCGACATTCATAATAATATAGTTATAGAATCAGATAATGCTGAGTTCTTTTAAAATATATATCCGTATAAAAAGGAATGTGAGTCGATTGGTGAAGGATCTAAACAACATCGGGAAGAAACAAAAGAAATGGAGGGAGAGTTGCAGTTTTGGTCTTGAAATTCATCAAATGGATGTTAAGACAACCTTCTTAAATGGAGAGTTGGAGGAAGAAATTTACATGGAACAACCTGAAGGGTTTCTGGTTCCAGGTAAAGAAAAGAAGGTATGTAGACTTGTTAAGTCCCTTTACGGACTAAAACAAGCACCCAAATAATGGCATACGAAATTTGACCAAACAATGTTGTCAAATGATTTTAAAATAAATGAATGTGATAAATGTGTGTATATTAAAAATATTTCAAATCACATAGGCATTGTTTGCTTATATGTGGATGATATGTTGATAATGAGTAATGACATTGCCAACATAAATGCTACTAAGCGTATGCTAACTGGCAAGTTTGATATGAAAGACTTGGGAGTTGCTAATTTAATTCTAGGGATTAAGATCCATAAGACTCCTCAAGGTTTGACATTGTCACAATCTCATTATATTAATATAGTACTTGAAAAGTTCTAGCACTTAGGGTTTAAAGTTGCAAAGACTCCAATTGATGTGAATCTTGCATTAGCAAAGAACAAAGGCCAAAGCATATCACAATTGGATTATGCTCATGTGTTGGGATGCTTAATATACATCATGAATTGTACACGACCAGATATAGCTTGTGCTATAAGTAAACTGAGTTGATACACGAGCAATCCAGGTCAATCTCATTGGATGTCAATGAAACGAGTTTTGGGATATTTAGAACATACTCAGGGCTTTGCTTTGCACTACAGTAAATATCTTGCGGTGATTGAGGGATAATGTGATGCAAATTGGATCACAAGTTCAACTGATTCTAAGTCCACAAGTGGATATGTATTCACTATTGGTAGAGGAGCGGTATCTTGGAAGTCATCCAAACAAACTTGTATTGCCTGCTCTACAATGGAGGCTGAGTTCATAGCCTTGGATAAAGCCGGTGAAGAAGCTGAATGGCTCTGGAATTTCTTGGAAGATATTCCATTTTGGCCCAAACCGTTGGCACCAATATGCATACATTGCGATAGTCAAGCGGCAATTGGAAGGGCTAGGAGCGTTATATATAACGGTAAATCTCGTCATATACGATGAAGACATAAAACCGTTAGACAATTACTCTCTAGAGGAATTATCATGATGGACTATGTAAAGTCAAGTGATAATGTGTCAGATCCACTTACAAAAGGCCTAACTAGAGAGGTAGTTGAGAAATCATTAAGGGGAATGAGACTGTGGCCGAGAACAAGTCATAGTGGCGATAACTCTACCTAGAAGACTAGAGATCCCATGATCTAGGTTCAAGGAGATCAAATAAAGTCATTAATGGCGGTTCAACATTATCAACTAAACTTTTGGTCCATTCTCATGATGAGACAATGTTCAGTATCAAGAATAAGCAATAAGGCTTTTTAATGATTTCTAAATTTGATACGGGGTATATCAAATAGTTTATCTACGGGATGACACGTTTAGGAATCACCTATGTAAGTGCGAAGTGTTAGCCGCTTCAAGAAGAATTTTGCAAGGCCAGTTCTCTATGCATTTATGAAACCAGGCTGTGTTTATGGCTGAAACGAATACAACAATGAGAACCAAAGACGGTTAAGAGTTGGTTGTATGACTTATGGTTGTCTAGATATACACTAAAGTTCGACGGTTTAAAGATATCAAATCTACCGATTGACCGAGTATATCCGACATAAGTTCACTACGGAAAGTTCAAAGGGAAACCTACTTATCCAGATGTAATTAATCCTTGCTTGCAAATCACACAGTTTTTCATGAATATTTTCGTGATATAGCCATTACCCATTCATGTGGGGGATTGTTGGGATTTTAAGTATATGATATGCTTCAAATAGGGTGAATGGGAAATGGAGGGAAACAAAAAAATTTGAGTGAAATTTTAAGTTTCCCCCATTTGCAAAGGGACATTGTCCCATATTGGAAGAGGAAGAGATTTTTTATGGGTATATAAGCAATTGATCTTCTTCTAGCTCTTAAAGAGTTGAGAAGAAGGCAAGCCTCACGACGTCGTTGTCGTCGCGACCTCGGCTCGACTTCGACTTTGGCTTTGGATTCAGATTCGGATTTGGATTTGGTCAAATGATCGATTAATTAATTAATTTTTTTGGACCAAATTTATTTGTTAATAGTAGAATATTAACAGAAATGTTATTAAATATTTGTTTTAATAACATAATATTAATATTAAAATAGATATTAATATTAAATCCAATCCGTTTTCAATTGTGTAATTGAAAATTAAAGTACCCTATTCAATTTTCCTTCTTTATTATTGAGTAAATAGCCATTTATGCTATGTCATTTATGTTATGGCCGTTTTGCATAAACAGCCATTCTAAAGAGTTGTTGTGATGATCCAAAAGGTCATCACTTGTTTTAAAAGTAAATTCTACGTTTTGAGGCCTTAAAAACCTTTTTCTGTCTCACTTTGATTTGCATGCGTAGTCCGGGCACGTAGTCGGAAAGCCAATTTGTGAAAATCTATGAAAAATGATGAGTTTTGACTTTAAAATGAATTTAAGTTGACTTCGGTCAACATTTTGGGTAAACGGACCCGGACCTGTGATTTGACGTTCCTGGAGGGTCCGTAGGAAAATATGGGACTTGGACGTATGCCGGAATCGAATTCCAAGGTCCCAAACCCGAGAAATTAATTTTTAAAGAAAATTATTTTCTGAAATTATTTATGAGTTTTGTAAATGAAATTTGTTTAAAACTTGATGGTATCGGGCCCGTATTTTGGTTTTGGCGCCCAATACAGGTCTTATATGTGATTTAAGATAAACTTGTGAAATTTGGTAAGAAACGGACTTGAAACGACGTGAATCGGATCGTATTTGAGAAAATAGAAAAATTTGAAGTTCTTGAGAAATTTCTTGATTTTGATGTTAAATTAATAGTTGTTGATATTATTTTAGTGATTTGAATGCACGAGCGAGTCCGTATGATATTTTTAGGTTGGTGTGCATGTTTGGTTTGGAGCCCCGAGGGCTCGGGTGAGTTTTGGATGGCCACGGGGTGAATTTTTGGACTTAAGGAATTGCAGGCTTCAACTGTTTTAGTGCAGGCCTGTAGGCTTCGCATTTGCGAAGCCTGGCTCGCAAATTTGAAGTCGCAAACGCGAGGGCTATGTCGCAATTGCAAAAGTAGCCCAGGCCAGCCTATCTCGCAATTGCGAGGATTTTAATCGCAAATGCGATCCCCCAGCTTGTGGCAGTCGTCGCAAATGCGACAAGTTGATCGCAATTCCTAGATCGCAAATGCGAGCCCATTTTCGCAAATGCGAACTCAGCAGAAGTTTGGGTTCGCAATTGCGAACCCTGGCCGCAATTGCGACATCTGCAACCTGCAATTTTGTAACTTAACCGAAAATGTCTCATTTTTCACACTCTTTCAAAACCAAAACACTCTTGGGCGATTTTTCAAAGACAACTCTTCTTCCAAATCAGTTGTAAGTCAATTTTAACTCGTTTTCTTCAATCGTTAATATCTTTTCACATGTTCTACTCAAAATCAATGATTTTCATGGGGGAATTGAGTGTTTTGGGTAGAACCTAGGTTTTTTCAAAAAACTGGGGATTTGGACCTCGATTTGAGGTTCGATTTCAAAATAAATTATATATTTGGGTTCGTGGGAAAATGGGTAATCGGGTTTTGGTCCGAACCTCGGGTTTTGACCATATGGGCCCGGGGGCGATTTTTGACTTTTTGGGTAAAACTTTATAAAACCTATTTTCATGCATTGGAGTTGATTTATTTAGCATTTATTGATGTAATTAAGTAACTTGTGGCTAGATACGAGCGATTTGGTGGTGGAATCAAGGGGTAAAGCGATAATTGAGATGTGAATTGTGTTCGTGGCATCGAGGTAAGTGTTTGGTCTAACCTTAGCTTGAGGGATTAGGAGTCGAGTCCTATTTTCTATGTGGTAATTGTTGAGTACGACGTATAGGTATGGTGACGAGTATCTATACGTTGGTGTCTAGCATGCCCGTGAGTATTATATTGTGATTATCATGACTTCGTTGTATTATTCATACTTTGGTGATGATTTCTATTTGTTGGGCAAAGTTTGTGGAAATAATTATGACATTTGAACATTGAGGAGCGTTGGCTCAAGTTGTATAACGAATTGTGAAAGTATAAGTGGTAATTGAACCCTTTGGAGCATTGGCTCAAGTTTTAAAGTGAGTTTGAAGTAAAAATGAAAAAGAGAAAAGAATCACTACATTGACTCCCTTGCCGAGATATTGTTGTTATTTTGATGTTGTCCTTTGCCGGGACTCGATTGTTGAACCATTATTCCCTTGCTGAGATTCTTATTGTAATTTCATTCATTTCCTTGCCCTATTGTTTGTGATTGTTATTTGGGTGAGGAAGAGAGTTAAAGCACGAAGGGTGATGTCGTGTATTGTTTTGGTAAGAGAGTGTTAAAGCACGAAAGGTGATGCTGTGTATGATTTGTGAGGAAAGAGTGTAAAGCACGATGGGTCATGCCGTGTATTACGATGTGCCATTCCGTGCCAATTTTATTGATTATATGGTAAGGACAAGAGTAAAAGCACGAAGGGTGATGCCGTGCACATTTTCATTGCTTGATTGCTTTGGTGAGGACGAGTGTAAAAGCACGAAGGGTGATGTCGTGCACTTATTGATTTCTGATTCTTTGTTGATATTTGAGATATGTTGCTTCTTTCATTTACCCACTGTCTTTCTAATCTAAATTGGTATTTCCCCCGCAGCTACCCCTCTCATACTTGACTGTATATTACTGTTCTTCTTTTCCGCTATATATATATTTGAATTGCACAAGTTATTTGGTAGTCTGGTCCTAGCCTCGTCACTACTTTGCCGAGGTTAGGCTACGCACTTACCAACACTTGGGGTCGATTGTGCTGATACTACACTCTGCACTGTATGCAGATCCCAAAGCAGCTTTTGAATCGTAGATTGGGTGGCTGCCTTCAGTCCACGTGGAGATCCAAGGTAGTCCTGCAGGCGTCCGCAGGCCCTAGCGTCTCCCTCTATCCCTTTATTCCTGTTTCATTTCCTTAATTCAAAAATAGTGTATCGTTTATTTTTTGGACTTTATATGTAGTAATCTTAGATCGTCTGTGACACCAGTTCTGGGTGGTTGAGGCTTAAACAGTTGTATTAGATACATATTTTAGATAGTTTACTGCATTTCTTCCGTTTATTGAAATTTTCGCTGTTTACACGTTATTGATTTATAATTCTTAAAGAGTATAAAAAGGGTAAAAAGGAAATTTGCTCAATAGTCAGCTTGTCTAGCTCACATTAGTAGGCGCCATCACGACTCCCGAGGGTGAAAAATCCGGGTCGTGATTGTTGCACCTCTTCAGATTTCAGCCCAACTTTGGCTATACATATAAGACTATTCTGCTCAGAATTTCCATACGATTTTTTGAGTTTCTCCTCCTCCTTCTGCATACTTTTAACATCAAGCAAAGCAACAATAAGTGTGATTTGCTACCGAACTTTGTTTTCACTGAAACACTGGGTTTGAAGTACCACTACACCAGTGTGTAATTCGTTCTATCTTGGGAGGAAATAATCCATAACCTTGAGTACTATGAGGGGGTTAAATTCCTTAAGGAAACACTGTGAATTCAGTGGGCTAGGATTAAAATTTTATTTTTGTTTTTCATTTCTGTTTATGTTAATTTATATTTTTCAAAATTATTTTACAAATACAGTTCACTAACATGAATCAATACACAAAATTTGAGGAAGATTGGGGGTGATTTTGACTGATTTGCTATCAAATTCATAGTTAATTCGAGTTCAAAAAAGTCTTGTAGGAGACATCTATCAAATATGTATCATGCATGTATCTCACATATATATGGATATACATGTGATACACATTTGATACAAAGATGATACATATATGATACACAAATGGTACAAACTGTGATATTGTTCATCTTTACTTGGAATCCACCTCAAAACTCTACAAAATCATCTCAAAACTTAGATTTAAATTCCTTAACATGTATAGAATATATTCCACCAACATCCCCTTAAAAGAAAGCGAAAATTTAATATTTTTTTTTGCTACAAGTAACTAATTAGCTAATATTTTATAAATTGGCTAATTTTTGTACTAACTTACTTATGTGCTAACATAACTAGTAATTTCCCTTTAATTTTTCTATGTCCATAACTATATTCTTTCAAGTTGAGTAATTTTTCTCGGAAAAGGGCCAAAATTACCTATACATGTATTACATCTTCCTTTAAAAGTTGGTAGTATTAATACCTAAAAATGGCAGGTGGGGCGGGGCAGGTTCTGTTTGAAGCCGCGCAATTTAGACTCGCCCCGCCCCGCATAGGATTTAAATTCGCGTTCACCCGTCCTGCACTCTTCCCGCTCCGCTCCGCAATTTTTTTTAATAAAAATTCTTTTATTAACACTGAATAAAACTTGAATCATTCTCTTGGATCTTGTTTTCTTCTTGCTTAATAAAATATTCTGGGTATATAAAAAGTTATGCCTTTTTGTCACGATCCTAAACCCAGACCCGGTCGTGATGACGCCTTTCGTGAAGATAAGGCCAGCCAACACAAACTCCCAATTAAATTAACAGATAATAATTCATAATTAAGTCATTAATAATGATAAATCCCATAATAGAGTGAACTATATCAACTGCGGAAAACCAAATACATCCCGACATCGGGGTGTCACTAGTCATGAGCATATAACATAGTCTAAGAGTATGAAAGAGTTTATACAATCTATTACATGACTAGAACAAGGGAAATAAAATCGGAGGGAGAAACACTGGGCTGCGAACGTCGAGCAGCTACCTAGTGGACTCCGAATAGCCTGCTGAGTAATCAACCCTCACTGGCGGGACCTGAAGAACTTGAATCTGCACACAGGGTGCAGGGAGTAAAGTGAGTACTCCAACTCAGTGAGTAATAAAAATAAATGAAGACTGCGATAAGAAATCATGTAAAACACTACAACATGCTATAAAGAAGTAGTGTAAAACCAATAAAAGGCAATGAAACAGTGAAATCTTATAAAAACACCTTAGTTCAGAATAAGCTTCTTTAAAGCACTTTTTTAACAGTTAAACAAGTAAATGAAAGGCAACTAGAAAAGATAAACACATAAAATCCGTCCCTCGGGCACCATATCAATAGAATCAGCCCCTCGGGCAATAACATAGAACAACACCAGCCCCTCGGGCTATATCTCATATCACAATGGGTACCCGCACTCACTGGGGGTGTCCAGACTCCGGGAGGGCCTCCTTACAACCCAAGTGCAATATCAAGCCATCTCGTAGCATAATCAAATAGGCTCTCGGCCTCATATCAAGCCACCTTGTGGCGTACAACTTAGGCCCTCGGGCTCATAATCATAATCAATACAACATTGTTGCGGCATACAACCCGATCCCATAATAATCCTCACAACACAGGCCTTCGGCCCTGCTCAGTCAGAAATCTATAAAAGCCACTCGGGTACAATATAACATGATGCTCAGCCCAAAATATCATTTAAAGTGTTAAAACAGAGTAAACATGACTGAGTTATGAAAACAGTAGGATATAGCATGATTGAGTGCAGATATAAAATTAAAACAATGAGGAAGTAGCAGTAAACATCCCCTAAGGGTCCAAATAGTTGACACGGGGCCCAAATATGGCATTCAGCCCAAAACATGATGATAGCAAACAATTTTTTAATCAAATATGCGGTACAATAGTTATTTGGGATGGACTAAATCCCCAACGGTGCATGACCCACGCTCGTCATCTAGCGTGTACGTCACCTCAATATAGCACAACGATGTGAAATCTGGGGTTTCATACCCTCAGGACAATATTTACAATCATTACTCACCTTTATCCGGTCCAAACTCTAGCTCGCGACACCTTTGCCTCTTAAAATCGGCCTCCGGATGTGCCAAATATAACCAAAATCAGTGCAAAACCATCAAAATATGCTGAGGAACAAAGCCCACTCGAAAGAAATCAAATTACAACACAAAATCCCGAAATTGGCCAAACCCCACCCCCGGGTCCACGTCTCAAAATCCGATAAAAATTACATCAATAGACTCCTTATCACTCCCCGAGTTCATTCATATCATAAGCACCAAAATCCAATCACAAACGGCCCCTCAAATCCCAAATTCTAAGTCTCCAATTACAAGCCCTACTTCTTCAATAATTAGGCTTAATTCAACAATTTCCATGATTAATTAGGTAGAAATCACATTAGTATTGAGTATTAAGTCCATAAATCTTACCTCCAAGTGTTCCCCATTGATTCCCTTCAAAAAGCTTCAAAATCGCCAAAAATGGAGGAACTTAGGCTAAAAATTGCGGAAATGGCCTTTTTAAACATTCTGCCCAGTTATTAAATTTCCTTCACTGCGATCGCGAAAGTAGCATTGCGATAGCGAAACACAAAAGCTGACTGCCCCCGCTTAACCTTACGCGATCGCGAAGCAATAACACGCAGACCCACACGATCACAACAAGACTCACGCAAACGTGAAGGTACACCACATAGACCCATGCAATCGTAACCAACTCTATGCGATCGCGTAGGGAAACTCTGCCTCAGCCCCTACCTAAGCCTACGTGATCGCAACCCCTTCTATGCGATCGCGAAGAACAAAAGGTTTGCAACAGACCTGAAGCAAAATCTGCAACTTCTCAACATGCAATTTCATCCGTTTAACCACCCGAAACTCATCCGAGGCCCTCGGGACCTCAACCAAACATGCCAATATATCCCATAATATCATTCAAACTTTTTTCAACCTTCGGAACGCTCAAAAACAACATCAAAACACCAAATTTGCATCAGATTCAAGTCTGAGAATTCTAAACACTTCCAGATTCCTCTTTCGATCAAAAAGTCTATCAAACCACGTCCGAATGACCTGAAATTTTGAACACACATCCCAAATGACACAACGGACCTACTGCAACTCCCGAAATTCCATTCCGACCTCTATATCAATCTTACCTATCAACCGGAAAACACCAAAATTCCAATTTCGCCAATTCAAGTCTAAATCTACTCCGGACCTCCAAAACACATTCCGATCACGCTCCTAAGTACCAAATCACCTCCCGAAGCTATCCAAACCATCAGAATTCACATCCGAGCCCTTTAACACATAAGTCAACATTCGGTTGACTTTTCCAACTTAAGCTTACTCAAAAGAGACTAAGTGTCCCAAACCTTACCAAAACCACTCCGAACCCGAGCCAACCAACCCGATAGCACAAAATACAATTGAACAAGGCAATAAGAAGCAGAAATGGGGGAAACGGAGTGGTAACTCATGAAACGACCGGCCAGCCATTACATTCTCCCCTCTTAAACAAACGTTCGTCCTCGAACGAGTCAAGAAACAAACCTGAAACCTCAAATAGGTGAGAATATCTGCTCCGCATCTCCTGCTTGGTCTCCCAGGTAGCCTCCTCTACGAGACAAACTCTCCACTGCACTTTCACTGAAGCTATATCCTTTGATCTCAACTTTCGAACCTGACGCTCCAAAATAGCTGCTCGCTCCACATCATAAGTCAAATCACCATCTAACTATCCAAAACATGATACGGATCCCCAATATACTTCTAGAGTATAGAAACATGAAATTCCGGATGCACACTCGATAAGTTGGGTGGCAAGGCAAGCTCATAAGCCACCTCCCCAATCCTCCGAAACACCTCAAAAGGCCCAATGAACCGAAGACTCAATTTACCCTTCTTACCAAATCTCATAACACCCTTCATGGGTGAAACCTTCAACAGAACCTTCTCACCAAGCATGTAGGACACATCTTGAACCTTCATGTCAGCATAACTCCTTTGTCTCGACTGCGCTGTACGAAGCCTCTCCTGCATTACCTTTACCTTTTCTAAAGCATCTTGCACCAAGTATGTCCCCAATAGCCTAGCCTCACACGGCTCAAACCAACTAACTGGAGATCTACATCGCCTCCCATACAAAGCCTCATATGGAGCCATCTGAATACTCGACTGGTAGCTGTTGTTATATGCAAATTTTGCGAGCGGTAGAAACTAATCCCATGACCCTCCGAAATCAATGACACAAGCACACAATATGTCCTCCAATATCTGAATAGTGCGCTCGGACTGTACGTCCGTCTGAGGGTGAAAAGCTCTGCTCAACTCCACTTGAGTACCCAACTCTCGCTACACAGACCTCCAAAACTGCGAATAAACTGAGTGCCCCTATCTGAAATGATGGAAACTGGGACACCATGCAAATGAACAATCTCCCGGATATAGATCTTTGCCAACCGCTCTGAAGAATAAGTATTACACACAGGAATAAAGTGCACGGACTTGGTCAGCCGATCCACAATCACCCAAATAGCATCGAACTTCTTCAATGTCCGTGGGAGCGCAACTACAAAGTCTATGGTGATCCGCTCCCACTTCCACTCTGGAATATCCATCTGCTGAAGCAAGCCACCCGGTCTCTGTGAGCACCTAATTTTTGCCCTACATGAAAATAACTCCTAAAAATAAAACAAAAATAATTTTTAAGGGATTTTAGAAGTTTTTCTTTATTTAGTTGCATTTCATGCATTTTTAATATTTTTTTAAAATCATAAAAAATTGTCATGTTTTAATTTCATGCAATCTTAGGTTCAATTTGCATGTAGGAGTTAATTTTATTAAGCAAAAAATCATAAAAATAGTCATTTTTACATATTTAGAATTTAGTCTTTAAAATTAGCATTTTGTATTTGGTTTTAAGTTAATTAGTTATTTTAATGTTAAAAATGAATAAAAAATTTTAATTTCTACAAAAATAGACTGATTTAGAATTTTAATTGATTAAAGAAAAGGAAAATAGGAAGAATATATTTTTGGTCTTGTTTCTTTTAAAATTGGGCCAATTCCTAAAGACCCAAATTAATTTTAAACCCCAACCCAATTCCAGTAGCACTATCCAAATACCCATTACCCTTTATTAAAACTCTACCCCTACATATAAAAACACATTAGAGCTAAGAGAAAAAACACACTTTAGACCCCCCTCCTCCTTTCCTAAATGAACAACGACGCCTCATCCCTAATCCTTTCGAATGATATCTTCTCCAAACAGATAGCCACAACTCAATGCCCCTTCTAATTTTCCATCTCTAACGAGCAGCCACATAGAGCCAAAGAAAAAAATTAATTAAACAAGAGCTTTCATCTTCTCCATAGGCACAAGGACGACAAAAACAAAGGGATTTGCAGATAGAAACGAAAAACAGAGCACACATGAGAACACACACACATACGCAGATAGAGTAGAACAAACAGACGATAAGAGAGACCTAACCCCTAAGAGAATAGCTGCTGCTCTTCTGCTGAAAAATAAAAGACCAAAACAGAAAATAAATCCCCAAAAAAGGATGCAAAGTTATTATTAATTTCTAGCTTTTGTTTCAAACCTTCTGGATTTAAGAAAAAGAAGTTGTTTGTGTATGAAGAAATCATTGTCTCTGCTGGTTCGATGTGGCTGAGCTTGGTTCTTCGGGTTCGAGACTTTTATTTGGTCATTTTTCTCTCGTTTTATCCTTTAGGTATGTACATATCCACCTATCCGTATTTACTTGAATTTATAAATGAAATTTGGTTAGTTTGTTTTGAGATTTTATTCATCTACCTAAATTCTGACTGTGATGATTTGTAATGAACATGAATATGTCTGGAAGGACACTAGTACAAAAAAGGTCTTTGGCGGCAATTATTTAGTGGCAATAAGACAATTGCCGCTAATGAATTACTCAAGGTAAAATATTAGCGGCACATGACCATTAGCCAGTAAAAGATTTCCTTTTACCGACAAAATAAAATTACCGCTAAAAATTACTAATTGAATTTTTTTTTTTATTATTTTAACTTTCCCTCCCTACAAAAAGAAGAAAATATTTCCTTCCAACTTTTTTAGACAAGAAATTACATTCCCTCTAATTAGAAAACAATAGGAAAACATATTACTACTAGAGCTTCTGGTCAATGTGAGATTACCAAAAAGGGAACAAAACCCTAAGACTCTCAAATGCTTCAAAAAGGACTTTGAAAAATTAGAAAAACTGCGTTATTCTCTGTGGAGTCATCTTAATCTTACCACCACTTTCTTTTATCTTCGGCTATAACTTTCTTGTTTCTCTCTCTTGCGCTCTCTCTGACGTATATAAAGGTAGGGGGACATGGCGATTGCAGCGGAGACACAACCACACCAACTCAAGGTAACAATAGAAAAAGACAATTTTGGCAAAATCAAAAACTATTGAACTTTTGGATTTATATTGAAAATTTGTCGCAAGTTTAAGGATTTTAGGATTTTAACCTATTGAATTATCGGTATTCTCTTTTATTCGATTTCAATATTGCGATGAGCTTGAACTTGACAGATTTGTGGAATCCCTTTTGGAGTAATAAGTTTTTCTCCATTTTTAATGTGAGGTAAACAATTTTTACTAATTTCTTTATTTCATCTTAAATGACAGGTCTTTGCAGTTGCATTACAATTGTATACAACAACAATAACATCCTAGTATAATCCCACAAGTGAGGTCTGGGGAGGGTAGTATGTACGTAGACCTTACCCCTACCAATTGTATGATCTAAGGAAAATTGGTTATATTGAGAGAAAAGAGGTAGGTGTTGCAACCATACTTATACTGGTTTACTCTATGCTCCCCTTGTCAGTTGTCACGAGCATTAAGTCTCATCCAAACAAAAAGGAAAGAAAAGGAACTCTAATATTACTCTGAGGTGAAACAGTACGTGTGACGGAGTTAATAGTATATTCACTGCTTGGTTTTAATTGCAGCTGAAAAAGATGGTTTTGGCATTGCTGCATGAATCGATCTGATTCTTTCAGATGATATAATTGAAATGATTGTAGATAAGGTTGACTGCTCGACTCTATCTTTTGCTTGGCTGTTGCTGTGTGCCTTTTTGGTATTCATATTTAACGCCTAAGTTTTATCTTGTGCACCACACATTTTGTAAAGCAGATAAAAAGGGTGACAAGAAGATAGATCCAGAAGAGTGGAAGGAGTTTGCTTCAAAGAATCCTTCTCTTCTAAAGAATATGACCCTTCCCTCTCTGAAGTAAGTTATAAGGCATTTAGTTGCATTTTATAAAAAAAAAATTGAATAGCTAGGTTATTGTTACTTAACAAGTGGCCTTGCTTTATTATAGGGACATAAATTTAGCATTTCCTAGTTTTGTGATGAGCTCTGAGGTTGAAGATTTGGAAATATAGGCTCATACTTAGCATATAGCATTTCAATTGTTTTATGTCCCTCTTTAGAATAGAGGACAGTAGGAGGCGACTCTGAACACTTTCTAGTTGTTACGGGGTTGCACCAAGGGTCTGCGCTCAGCCCATTCCTATTTGCCCTGGTGATGGATGCACTGACTCATCATATTCAAGGGGAGGTGCCATGGTGCATGCTATTTGCTGATGACATTATTCTAATTGACGAGACACGAGGCGGCGTCAACGAGAGGCTAGAGATTTGGAGACATGCTCTTGAGTCTAAAGGTTTCAAGTTGAGCAGGACGAAGACGGAATACCTCGAGTGCAAATTTGGAGTTGAGCCGACGGAAGCGGGAGTTGAAGTGAGGCTTGACTCTCAAGTCATTCCCAAGAGGGGTAGTTTCAAGTACCTTGGATCGGTTATTCAGGGGATCGGGGAGATTGACGAGGATGTCACACACCGTATAGGGGTGGGGTGGATGAAGTGGAGGTTAGCGTCGGGAGTCTTGTGTGACAAGAAAGTGCCACCGTTACTAAAAGGTAAGTTTTATAGAGCAGTGGTTAGGCCTGCCATGTTATATGGAACTGAATGTTGGCCGGTAAAGAACTCACACATCCAGAAGATGAAAGTAGCAGAGATGAGGATGTTGAGGTGGATGTGCGGGCATACAAGGATGGATAAGATTAGGAATGAAGATATTCGAGAGAAGGTGGGCGTGGCCCCCATGGAGGACAAGATGCGGGAAGTAAGACTCAGATGGTTCGGGCACATTCAGAGGAGGAGCACTGATGCACCGGTGAGGAGGTGTGAGCGACTGGCTGTAGTGGGCACGCGGAGAGGTAGAGGGCGACCTAAGAAGTATTGGGGAGAGGTGATCAGACAGGACATGGCGCGACTTAGGATTACTGAGGACATGGCCCTTGACAGGGAATTATGGAGGTCGAGCATTAAGGTTGTAGGTTAGGGGAAAGTTGTGAATATTTCTACAGCACAATAGAGTGAGACTAGCCAGTTAGGAGTTAGACTAAGAATGTCATTGGTCGTCTATTGATGCAGGGCTTTACCTGCTAGTTTTACTATACCAGCCATCTATTTCGTATTTCGTATTCTGTATTTCATATCTCTTATATTGCTGTTATTTTATTATGCATTTTTATGGTACTAATATATCGGCTCCTGTTGCTTTTTTTGAGCCGAGAGTCTCCTGGAAACAGCCTCTCTACCCTTCGGGGTAGGGGTAAGGTCTGCGTACATATTACCCTCCCCAGACCCCACTTGTGGGATTATACTGGGTCGTTGTTGTTGTTGTTGTTGTTTAGAATAGAGGACAATCTAGGAGGAAATTTGAGGAATAGCAAATATAGGTTTCATTTTTGTTGCCTCATTATACGTATAGTTCGTTAATACCTCTGAGAGCGTATCAGGACTTTCATCAACCACATGATGCAATTCAGGTACTCAAATACTATATAACTAAAGTTCTGTCATTATGAATTCCCTTTAGGAGCTCTCTAATATACTATTCTGCTCAATTTTTCTGATAATAATAATAATTGATCATAGATGAAGAGATATTTTAGTTTTTTTTGATAAGGTCATATTTTAGCTTCTTTATTGCCAGAGTATCACCCTTAAATCAGCAAGTACTTGACATTAATTTATTATATATGTCAAAAATGTAAAAGCTTATAATTGAAAGTACAATCAGTATTTCATTAGCATGACACGTAAAACATACCTTCTTGCGTGTTTAGGTCTATTCTCGGTTTCCAAACCTCTCTATTTGGCTCTCTGAGAGATCAAGTATGGTAAGTTCACTTGGATAATAATCAGAATAAAATCTTGAAAGTGTGCATCTTTTCCATTGGAACCGTTTTAGTGAAGCAGGTAATTTTCCCAAATTTCTCTCTAGTTTCACATTATCGAATTGGAGTAGCCGCATATTAACTATTGGATCAAATACTTCGGTGTTCAATACCAACTCGTTGGTTTCTTTTGCATCATTTTGAAATTGTTCTTTGTACACTCTTTAATGTAAGCTAATGCAGAAGTAAAAGTGGGAACTTGTTGAAAATGCTCTCTAGTAATTGCTTTCGCACTTTTAATCTTTGATGATGGCTTCTGATATAGAATTGAAGATTGCCTCATTGGAAAGTTACAGCAGGGCTATTGCTCGTGAAAAATATTATTTCAAAGAGTTGGTGATCTCAAAATTAGGCCCTTGTTTTTTAGATATAACTTGGAATGGTATAGTTATTTTTAGTTTTGAAGTTTTAATACTATGCACAAAATGCTTCAGTTATCACATGATAGAAATTGCACCTGACAAGTATGTTATTTATTCAGTTGTTCTTTTATTCTTCAATATTATCTTTAGTAGATCTAAGCAATGTCCATTCAAGGGCATGAAAATAATTTCACTTAATTAGTCACTATTTCAAATCCTTTTGAATATTCTGTTTGATGAAAGAAATAAATCATGGCGCCAACATCTTTGTTCCAAGATTAGGGTGATGCGCTATGCAGTATTTTATGACTTAGGATATTAAAATATTTGTGCCATAGACATCGTAGTCATCCATAACAACAACTCGAACTTCTGATCGTTTACCACAATAAAGTCAATCTTCAGTTCCACAACAAGATTCAAACACAGACTTTTTTCATGTTCCTTTACAAAGATCATTCCTTTTTTGCCCAAGAATCATTCTTGGACTTTTGGGTATCTCTATAATTGCTTTATCATTCTGGTCTTCACCTTCACAAGAGACCCTTTTTGAATTAAGAGATGTGGACCGTGATGATAATAATAGTTTCAAAAGTTCTTTTATTCTTCCTTTGTATCCTAAGCGTGGTAGTATTTGGAATTCAAGGACAAATGTAGAGTTCAAACTTGGGAGGTTTGTGGATTTTAAACCTGATATTGTTATGGAGCTGGTCAATGATCAAGAAAAGATTGCTAAGTCTGTGTCTGCTGCTACTAAGTTAGACTCTTCTGCTAATTTTTCTGTCAAGGGTAATATTCATTCGGATGGGTACGTACGTCTGATTGAAGTATATTTGGTATTGTTTTTAACTTGTTCCTATATTTTATTTCATGATAATTTCTAAAATCATTAACTATTCCTCAATCTCAAAATAATTGGGTGTGTTTTATGTTAATTTTCTATATCCATTTCATTCTATTCATGTCATTTACTTATTTAGAGGAATATCACACAATTTGACTATATTTGACTACATTGAAAAATTTGCGAAATATCTTCAATTACCTGAGTTCTAAAAAGGAGTTAGGGTTGTGGATTAGGGATTTCTCATGGAAATGTTTTAGAACAAAATAGAATGTTGACTTTCTCCAGCTCTGTTTTATTTGGGGTGTAAACTTTTTTTTTTGTGTAAATTGGATTTATTAGGATTTTTAACTTATGCAGGGTCTTTTGACGGCATAGTGGTGGATAACCTGAGATGGACTCCACTAATTTTCACATTAAAAAGCCCCTTGGAAGAAAAAAATCCGGTCATGTATAAAATACAATGATAAATAGTATATAATAGATGATTAAACTTATAATTAGTTTAGCTACTCAACTAATCATGTTTTGTTAATTCAAGATATTATTCATGTTTTGGCAGAGAAAATTCGGTCATGCTTTGGCTAAGAAAATCCGGTCATGCTTTGGTGGAAATAATCAAGCATTTCAGTGCAATTCTTCAGGGGGAGTTCACGATAGGAAGCGACACCTTTAGCATTCAGAGTACTTACTCTTAAGGGTGAGTGAATTACATTAATTTTAAAGTTTGCAGAATTAAATAAAGTGTGTAGCCTCTATATATCTATCAAGTTTATTAGTTGTCTACTGAAGGCATTTGCTTGCTTTTCTTTTGTTAGTCGTTGCATATGTTGCTTTGATGTTATAAAGGCTATAGTTCTATAGTAGTGTTCTGTCATAGAATGATGTTGCATAAAGAAATATGGTAATATCTTTAGTCCCTTTATGTATGCTTTTTTTGTTATGTTAAAACTTGTGTATCTCTCATTTTATCAGTAATTTGATATTTTTAACAATTGCCATGGCTGCTTTATATAATTCTTAAGCCATCATGTTCAGTATCATACTGTAAAATTCTTGGGGCCTGGGAGAACTGTGAATCAATTCTTAGCTCATTGATCTAGCTCACTTTTCTTAATAAACAACCAACTTCTTAATGTTCTCTCTATATACTTTTGTCACATGAAGTTTGCAACTATATTCATAGCCTTATAATGCCACCACATTGATAGAAGCTGCATCAAATGTGTTTTTCCGCAAGTTCATCTAAACTTGCAAGAAATGGAAACAATATCCATAGGTCCTTACTCTCTTTTTTTCTTTCTAAACTTTATGGTATAGGATTGTCCATATTATATATAAGTTAATCCAAACAAATTTACTAGGGGCTTACAGTGGCCTTGATAGTCCATATTAGATGATTAAGTTGAAATACCATCCAGAACATTTTAAAGCATTTCTGCCTTTTCTGAAGATCTGGAATCACTTGATTAATATCCTTTTAAGGAAACAAAAGAAGGAAATGCAAAATTAAGATGGCGACCTTAGGGAAAACTGAAAAAGTAAGGAGACCATAGTTGAGATTCTATATATAGATCAATAGAAATTACATGAAAAGAAGTAGTAGCAATACATATTCTCCAAGCTTAGATGTAAATTGCTTACGATCTTCAGTGAGTTTGACCTTATTTTAGTGAGAATAACAACACAATTTGAGCCTTAAGAAGGTCAATAAAATTCTGATAAATCCCTTCAAATTCTGCTTATGAAGCTGAGAACATTGAAAGACTAGTGATTGTGAAGCTAAGAACTTCAGCTATATGCCAACGGTCTATCTTTGTTGTAGTTTGTGTTTCTTATATGGCTAAGCACTTCAGTGTTGCTCTTCTGTTAATTATGAGAAAGTGTGCTGTTTTTTTTCACCACGAGAAAGTGTTGCTGTAAAGGAAAAATGCTGGCAAATTTAAAGGATTTACATGCTCTTTAGGTACGTTTATAACATAGAATATAACTATTTCTATTCTGCTGCCCACATAGAGCTGAATTTACATATTATATCGAGCATTGCCGTTCTATATCAAACAATTATGCCATGATACATAAATTTAATAATTTTGCTCGATAAATATCTCAGTTGAAGACTATTATATTTCATCTCCTTGACATAATTATTTTGTAATTTCAGGTCATACAGTCTGATGATCCATAATTTAGCGGGTGGAAGATTTCAATAAGATGAAGTGTTGCAGAAATTATTTGAAGACTTATTCGTTATGATTTGTTATATAATGACATTAGCCATTTTCTTGAAACAATATAAGTTTATTTTTTAAGTTACTATGATATTAATATTTTGGATCACTACTTCCTTTTGTTTGTTAAGATTTAATAAAATACATTATGTTTTTATGAATCAATATTAATATGTTTTATTATTTAGATCATATTTCAAAAGAGCGTGTAGCTATTATTAATGGTGGCTAAACTATTGTCATTAAAGTTGGTGACTTTTAGTGCCAATTTAACAGGATATACCGATTATAAAAATTGATGATAAAAAGACAAATTATGATGTTTCCATCGGGAATATTGCCGCCATTATAATTGTTGTTAAAGATGAGTTTTAGCGGCAATTTTATTGAAGGGAAAATGCATAAGTACCCCCTTGACTTAGACCCGGATTTTCAACTACACACTTTTTCTTTGTGGGAATCCTATTACCCCCTAAACTTATTTTAAATGAAATTATTTGCACCCTTAACACCGACAACCAAACTCTTGGCAAGTGGTGAGTTACACGCGTCCCCACATGTATTTTTAGTACTTTTTTTATTCTTTATTCTTTTTCTTATCCTTTTTCTCTTATTTCTTATTTCTTATTATTCTCATTTTTTTGGTTATTTCATTCTCTTTCTTTTTGTTTTGGTCACCGGTAGTATAAAATGGTGGTCATCGAAATTTCACAAACACAATTTTTTTCGGTGAATTTTTTTTTCGGCAACAAAATTTTACCCCGATCTAAGTGTGTTTTGTTTTTTATATATATAATTTTTTGAAAGTGTAATTTATGTATGGGAGAAAGAGCAAAGAAATAAAAACGAATATAAGATGAGAAAACTTTTTCCAGTTAAAATTTCAATACATCATTTTTTTTTCCGGTGTGGGAAGGTTTTCCGATGATGAATTCCCCCCCCCCCAAATCTGAGTGTATTTTGTTTTGCTTATGAATAGATCTTTTTGAGAGTTTAATTGTGTGTGGAAAAAAAATAAAAGAAAAATAGTTAGACAAAGTCGCCGATGAATGAATATCCGCCGGAATTAGAGAAGAAACGAAAAAAAAGTAAAAGAAAAAAGAATAAGAAAAAGGAAAAGAAAAAAAAAGGCAAGAAAAAATGGTAAAAAGGAATAAAAAATAATCTGAAAATCGTTTTTTCTTGCTTCCCACTTTCCTTTGGGAGCGTGAAATATTCACACTCTGCCAAGTCCAAAAATATTTTTGCTTTTCTTTAGAAGTGCTTTTGTAAATAAATAAAAACTCAGAAATCCAAAACATTTTCTTAAAAGTTTCCTCTTTCGAAAATTAAGAGGCAACATCCAAAATCCAAAAATATTTTGTTTCTTCTTTAGAAAAAGAGAAAAATAAATGAAAATTCAAACAAAAAATATTTTCTTTTTTACTTTTAAAATTCCCATAGTTCAAATCAAAAGCAAATGAATTTTTAGAAGTCTTTCTTTCAAAAACAAAACAAAAATCAAAATCGAAAAATCAAAAAAAAAATTCTTTCTTCTTTTAAAGCATTTCTTTCAAAAATTCCAACCAAAAAAAAGTTAGTTTATTTACTCCATTTTCGATCTTCCCGAATTACGCAAGATCTGATTCATGCGGCGTCATGATACGTAGGTAATCCTCATCGGATTCAATCATAGCCATAAAATTAATTGAGTGAAAAATAAACTAAAAAAAAGAAGGAAAAATTGAGTTAAAAATAAAGAAAAAGTGAAAAAAAGAGCGACATAAAATAAAAGAGTAAAAAAGTACGAAAAGAGAGTGCCAAAAAAATTAAAAAAGCGAAAAAAAAGAAAAAAAAGAGTGATTAAGAGGCAGAAATAAAAAGAAGGGTACATACTGAAAGGGTTAACTAAGGCCGGGATGAAACATGCAACCGTTCAAAGACATGGTAGAAACGTTTAACTGTTTAGGTGCATTGCATCCAAACGTGCGATTTCCTATCTGTTAAGCGTCTCAAAACTAACAAGGTTGTTGGGTGTGCAAACTAGCCAGGTTTTAGTAGTTAGCTTTGTTGGTAGTCTAGCCTCCCCTCCTTCACAAGATCCAAAGGCACAGATGGCCTCCGTAAGCAATCTACCAATCATCGGTCCTGAGGATAGCCCAACATCGACGATTCTGCAGCTAGAATCAGCAGCTGCTGAAGAGAATAAGATGTTGCGTCTCCGCATAATGGAAATGTGGGATGCCTGATCTAATGGTAGGGAACTGCCAAGTGCAATCCCCGGGTTCCCTGAGTTGATCCCCAGGTCAAGTGAGGTTACCAATGCCCTTGTGCCCAACCCGCTCATCCCATGCGGGCACCCTCCAATGCCGTTCAATGATACTGGCATGCCTTCTGTGGTTCGCCCCCAAGCGCCAGTTTCTTGGGCACCTCCAATATTGTTCTCTACAGCACCAGTCGACACCAGAATACAACTAACTTTACCACAGCCGTATGTTGTGCCTCCAATGTTCACCTTTCAGCGTCCACAGCTTCAATCAGAAATAACATATGTGACCCCGTACACTTTCATTCAACCTCCACAATATTATCTCTCGGGGGAGCAAGAAAAGATTGTTAAAAATCCCGAGCAAGAGGAAGTGGCTCGGAAGATGAAGAGCCTGGAACAAAGCCTGAAAAACATGGAAGGTCTGAGTGGTCAAAAGAGTGTCTCATACTCCGACCTCTGTATGTTTCCCCATATCCACTTGCCAGCTGGCTTCAAGATGCCAAAATTTGAAAAGTACAACGGGCATGGAGACCCGGTTGCTCATCTGAAACGATACTGTAACCAATTGAGGCGTGCTGGTGGAAAAGAGGAGCTGCTAATGGCCTATTTTGGGAAAAGCCTCACCGGAATCGCTTCTCAGTGGTATACGGATCAAAAAATTACCCATTGGCACGTGTGGGACAATATGGCACAAGATTTTGTTCGCCAGTTCCGGTATAATGTGGACATCGCTTCCGACAGAAACTCTTTGTCCAATTTGAAAAAGAAAATCACGGAAAGCTTCCGCGAATATGCTGTCAAATGGCGTGACCAAGCTGCCATGGTAAAGCATCCAATGGATGAAATTGAAATGGTCACGGTCTTTCTATAGGCCCAAGAGGCAGACTACTTCCAGAACATGATGGCTGCTATAGGAAAGCCGTTTGCTGAGGCTATTAAAATTGGGGAGATGGAAAAAAATGGGCTAAAAACGGGTCGAATCTTGAGTCATGTTTCTTTTAAAGCCACATCACCTGATGTTGAAAATGGTTCATAGGATTTGATAAATGGAAATGGGAGAGAAGAAGGAGCCATGGTGGTTTCGAGCTCGAGGGGGACCCGTAGGTCATCCAGCCCATCATATATATGCTTCCTGAGGTCCTTCAACATTATTATCCTTTTCAAGATGCTGCGTATGCCGTGGCACTGCCTCCCTATGCGGTGATGAGCGCGCAATCTTACACGCAGCCACAACCTTATACACAAAATCGAGCTCTACCTCCCAGAAATGCCCATCCTTACCAAGCTCCATATAATCCTCAACCAAATTATCTCCAATACAATCCTAGCCCAAGAGAGCCTTTCAGAAAGAATCAGTTCACCCCTATTGGTGAATCGTATTCAAGCTTGTTCCAAAAGCTAATCAGGCTAGATCTATTGCAGCCAGTGGCCCGAACAGGCCAAACCCCGAGTCCCTCCTTGCACCGAGCTGACACTAGATGTGAATACCACTCTGGAACAGTAGGACATAGTACAGAGGACTGTTGGACCCTCAAAAGGGCTGTTGAAGATTTGATTGAAGCTGAAAGAATTGTTTTTCGGGATGAAGAAGCTCCTGATGTGATGAAAAATCTGTTGCCTGCCCACAACATTGGGCCAATGGCCAGAATGATTTGTGAAGCTGAGGAATTTGATCCGGCACTGAAAGTCGTTGCAACCATTGCCGAGACAGAAGAAAAGCCAAAAATGGTCGCCAAGCATGAAAGTTCTCCATTAGACGGGGGTCTTAGTAGCCAGTCTTGCTATCCTTTTTGCGTTCGGATTATCTCAGGGTGTGATCCGGATGTTTTACTTTATTGTCTTACTTTCTGATGTAAACCCTTCTATCTTCAAAAAACAGAAAAAAAAAAGATCAAAAAAAATAAAAAATAAAAAATGAAATGAAATTAATATTTCATTGTCCAAGAATGTCTCTTTTCTTAATCTTGTAATTTTTCTTTCTTTTTCTCTTTTTAGTTCTGTTAAATGCATATTTCAATAACATGATATGCTTGCGGACTTCATGCCCAAATCCTGAAAGTTGTCAGAGCTCGAAATAATGAATCAAGTATTAGATCGCAATGAAGATAAAGTTTAAGGAAATAAAACAAAGAGTTGGAATATCTGAAGGAAAATTGGTTCCAGATTAGAAAGGCCCATACATTACAACAAAAGTACTGCCAAAAGAATGCGTTGTACTTGAGACACATCAAAGGAAATGTTCTTGAAACAACTATCAATGCAAATGCAGTCAAAAGGTGCTCTGTTTGATCCTCCATATAGTATTAATATTCTCCGGTTGGGATGACGAAGGCTTTTATTCTCGCTACCCAAACACTATTAACCCTTTTGTAAACCATTTGAGCCGGTTACTCTTGTTTGATTACCCTCTTTGGAACTTAAAAGTGTTATTGAATTTTTTTTTGAAAAGAAATGAAAAAAGAGAAAACAAATATATACAAAAAAAGAGAGGAAGAAAAGACAAAGAAAATGAAAAAATGAAAAAGAGAAAAAAAGAAAGGAAAAAGAAAGAGAAAACAAAACAAAATAATCCAAATCACACCAAAACAAAAATCCAAATTCCCCCAAAAGTGAAACTAGGGCAGATGTTATAATGGTGTGGCGGCGATCCCGCCTGAATGGTTCCAAAGTTGTAATTCGATCCAAATCATTTTTACCCAAATCCTTTCAAGTCCTTTCGATCAATCGGTGAGAATGTTCAAGGATTAGAGAATACGGCTACTTGGATCCGATGCAATAAAAATGAGAGAAATAAAATGAGAGAGTTTTATTGGTAAAAATCCACACGGGCACCATGAGGCGATTGTAGGCAGAGAAATGAAAAACGAGAGAGTCTTGTTAGTGAAAACTCGTAAAAAGCACTATAAGGTGAGAAGAGAAATGAGAGAGGTCAGCTCGTGAAAACCCGCAAAGGGCGCCCTTGATCAAAAAGAGGATCCTCATAGCCATCGGCACCAACAGAGTCCTGGCAAGGTTTCTCGATTTTGAGGCAAAAATTGTGATGAATTTATGAAAGTCGAACGATTTACACAGATAAGACATCCAGTCCAAAAGGCATGTCATGTTCACTGAAGTCCGCATGTACTCTAGATAAGTCCTTCTTTCTTTTCCCCGAAAGGGACACTTCTTATTTTAAACTCATTCTCCATTCCATTGTTTGTTTTCTTTGAATTCCTTTCGGTCTAACACTGTTCCGAAACTAAGACAAAGAAAGGATGGCAAGACTGATTTACAGGGTTCTCATTTGGCACGAGCTAATGTGCAGAAAGGCACCCAGCCTCATCACGGGCATCAAGTCGACCCCGACTATCCATGACGGCCGATGCTTCGAAATCAAAACTCTTGGAAAGAGAAAATCAAATGGAGCGCCTATAAAGGCAAATGAAGTTGAAAAGGTTGAGTCCCACGTGGTTAAACGTCTCAGCAAAGAGTTGAAAAAAGAAGAAGCCAAGGTACCCCAAATGCTCTGAATTTGAAGTTGGGAGAAAGAAGCCAGAAAAGAAAGGCCTGCGAAGGCGAAATAAAGTTGGAAAAGGTTAAGTCCCACGCGACTAGCCGTTGCAGCAAAGTTTGAGGAGCCGAAAGTTCCCCAATGCTCCGAAGAAAAGAAAAGAACAAAAAAAATGAATGATGAAAAAAAAAGAATACAAAAAAAGAAGAAGAAAAAAAGAGAAATCAGAAGGGAAAGGCCTGTGAGGGCAAGATAAAGTCGAAAAGGTTGAGTTCCACCAACCAATCATCATGACAAAATCTGGAAAAGCAAGAGTTTTTCCAGAGTCAGAAAGGCAATCGGTATTCAGGAAGCAACCAGTTGCAGTTTAAAGGGCCGAGATCAAGTGATCAAAACAATCAAGGCCACAAAACCAACCACTGTTTCAAACTAACAATTGTTCTTTGTTTAAAAACATGAAATAAGTGCAATACAAAGCAACCTTGCAAGAAGCAGGTGCAACCGAAGAGAAATTACGCAAGGGCTAAAAACAGCTTTGTAGCAATAATCAATCCAAAAGGGAAGTCCCCTCTAAATTCTTTCCCGCATTTACTCATTCCATGAAATAAAGGAAGAAACAAAAAAATAAAGAAAAGAGATAAGAAGAAAACTCAAAAAAATAGTAGCCTAGGATCCCCAATCTCTATTTTTGATTTTCAAACATAGGGTCTCCACTCCCTAGTTGATTTTATTTTAAACATAGGGTCTCCACTCTCTAGTCGCTTTTTCGACATAGGGTATCCACTCCCTAGTTAAGATCATTTTAGACATAGGGTCTCCACTCCCTAGTCGCCTTTTGCCAACATAGGGTGTCCACTCCCTAGTTGAGATTATTTTAGACATAGGATCTCCGCTCCCTAGTCGCCCTTTTGCCAACATAGGTCTCCACTCCCTATTTGAGATTTTAGACAAAGAGTCTCCGCTCCCTAGTCGCCTTTTGACAACATAGGGTCTCCACTCCCTAGTTGAGATTTTAGACATAGGGTCTCCACTCCCTAGTCGCCTTTTGCCAACATAGAGTCTCCACTCCCTAGTTGAGATTATTTTAGACATAGGGTCTCCACTCTCTAGTCGCCTTTTGCCAACATAGGGTCTCCACTCCCTAGTTGAGTTTATTTTAGACATAGGGTCTCCACTCCCTAGTCGCCTTTTGCCAACATAGGGTCTCCACTCCCTAGTTGAATTTATTTTTAGACATATGGTCTCCACTCCCTAGTCGCCTTTTGCCAACATAGGGTCTCCACTCCCTAGTTGAGATTATTTTAGATATAGGGTCTCCACTCTCTAGTCGCCTTTTGTCAACATAGGGTCTCCACTCCCTAGTTGAGATTATTTTTGACATAGGGTCTCCACTCCCTAGTCGCCTTTTACCAACATAGGGTCTCCATTCCCTAGTTGAGATTATTTTAGACATAAGGTCTCCACTCCCTACTCGCCTTTCCAACTTAGGGTCTCCACTCCCTAGTTGAGTTTATTTTTAGACATAGGGTCTCCACTCTCTAGTCGCCTAGTTGACTTTTAGTATAGATATAGGGCTCGACTCCCCAATCCTTTTTTCTCAAGGATACACAATCCTGCTTTTTTTTTTTGCTTTCAATAAAGAAGTAGTTTAGAATTTTGTTACAATAACTCATGAAATTTTCCTAGTGAAAACTGGGGCAGAAAAATTTCGTTCGTTTATTTGTTTTGATGTCAGAGCAGGTTTTACCTCGAGGCGCAGGGTTCAAGATGACCAAAAGAATGAGTTTCAATCCAGAATAAAGAAAAAGAAAAAAAGAAAAAAAAGGGAACTCAAAGTGCAGAAGTGGAGAAAGATGTGGACTACTCAAGATATGATTGAAGTCACAAGCTTTGCATGTCCCGCCTTGATCCGAAAAGCTGAAGAAGAAGGAACCAGTATCTGCAGCTAACAAGTATCAAGATTCACATCAGAGTTTGTAGGAAGAACCATCCAAGACTCAAGATCGAGCTTTAGAAAGTTTATAGATAGGAATCTTGTAACTCGTAGTTGATAGGCTTAGCTAGTTTAGCTTTTCATCTTTCATTTTGGTGTAATAAGGAGCTCAACAAGCAGAAACAGCAGCAACAACAGTGAAATCACAGTTTTCCGGTAATCTCAGCTATCAAAACTTCCAGAACTACACCGACCTGATTCCTTTATAGCCAAGGATATGTAAGCAACCTCCGAAGTAAGGTTCAGTCAAACATTTCCAAAATGCTTCCAAATGGAGTTTCAAACGGGCAAAAATTGCTCGTAATTGCTCACTTTATCTTTGCTCGAAAATTCTTCTTGTTTCCGAGCAAAGAGGGGCAGCTGTGAGCACCTAATTTTTGCCCTACATGAAAATAACTCCTAAAAATAAACCAAAAATAATTTTTAAGGGATTTTACAAGTTTTTCTTTATTTAGTTGCATTTCATGCATTTTTAATATTTTTTAAAATCATAAAAAATTGTCATGTTTTAATTTCATGCAATCTTAGGTTCAATTTGCATGTAGGAATTAATTTTATTAAGCAAAAAATCATAAAAATGGTCATTTTTTTACATATTTAGATTTTAGTCTTTAAAATTAGCATGTTTTCTTTGGTTTTAAGTTAATTAGTTGTTTTAATGTTAAAAATAAATAAATTTTTTTAATTTCTACAATAATAGATTGATTTAGGATTTTAATTGATTAAAAAAAAGGAAAATAGGAAGAACATATTTTTGGTCTTGTTTCTTTTAAAATTAGGCCAATTCCTAAAGGCCCAAATTAATTTTAAACCCCAACCCAATTTCAATACCACTACCCAAATACCCATTACCCTTTACTAAAACCCTACCCCCTACATATAAAAACACATTAGAGCTAAGAGAAAAAACACACATCAGACCCCCCTCGTCCTTTCCTAAATGAACAACGGTGCCCCATCCCTAATCCATTCGAATGATATCTTCTCCAAACAGATATCCACAACCCAATGCCCCCTTTTGATTTTCCATCTCTAACTAGCAGCCATATAGAGCCAAAGAAAAAAAATTAATTAAACAAGAGCTCTCATCTTCTCCATAGGCACAAGAATGACAAAAACAAAGGGATTTGGAGATATAAACGGAAAACAAAGTGCAAATAAGAACACACACACAGATAGAGTAGAACAAACGGACGATGAGAGAGACCTAACCCCTAAGAGAATAGTTGTTGCTCTTCTGCTGAAGAATAAAAAACCAAAAACAGAAAATAAACCCCCAAAAAAGGATGCAAAGTTATTATTAATTTCTAGCTTTTGTTTCAAACCTTGTGGATTTAAGAAAAAGAAGTTGTCTGTGTATGAAGAAACCATTGTCTCTGCTGGTTCGCTGTGGCTGAGCTTCGTTCTTCGGGTTCGAGACTTTTATTTGGTCATTTTTCTCCCGTTTTATCATTTAGGTATGTACATATCTACCTATCCGTATTTACTTGAATTTATAAATGAAATTTGGTTAGTTTGTTTTGAGTTTTTATTCATCTACCTAAATTCTGACTGTGATGATTTGTAATGAACATGAATATGTCTGGAAGGAACTGATTATAATGTTAAAAACATGATGTAATATTAAGTAATGACAAAAAAAGTAATTGTGAATAGTGGTTATAGCTTGAAACTAACTGTTTAGATCTTAATGACCTTCTGCCGTATTGATTGGTGGCGAGACATCCCAATAATTTCTAAGACTATTTTAGAATCTTGGAAGACCTCCATATTTTGGGGCCTCGCTGGAAGCCCATTCTGTTCATTGGATTTGGTAAATTCTGGTACAAACTCGTGGAGCAAACTAATTAGTAGATTCTTTATTTTATTCTTAATCAACACAATGTCAATAATAAAGAGTGGTTTCGAGGGTCTTGTGCCCAGATTTTTGGACCGCCATTTGAATTTTCATATTCATTTAAGATATCTCATACTTCACAACCAGTTTTAATCATTCTTCCATATAAAAATCATATAATGCATTAGGTGCACCCATAATCTAGCATCGTGATCATGTACACGTTTGCATGACATAATTACAATTTTTCTAAATAAATCGAGGTGTGCCATACAAATAAGAATCTATAAGCTATGGCCCTCACTTTAATATTAACTTAGTATTAAACGATCTTAAACACTCGTAGTTTGCTTTAGGATCGACTTAGACTATTATTGTGATTATGTATACGTTCGTGTAACATAATTGCGAAATTAATTCTAAAAAGAGACTCGAAGGATGCGTTCGCGCAAATTCAACCAAACTTTCTTAATAATTAACAAAGCATTATAAATTGTGGACACGTTCGCGTGACATAATTTTTGACGCGCCAAAGGAAATGAGTATACGTACGCGTAACTCGATTCTTTAATTACGGTTAATTCAAGTGACTAAAAGCGGTAAAAAGATAAATGCACATAGGTCCTAAATAAGTAATTAGACAATTTAAGCCAAGTAGTAATCACTAAGCGATCGTGCTAGAACCACGGAACCCGGGAATGCCTAACACCTTCTCCCGGGTTAACAAAATTCCTTATCTAGAATTTCTGGTTCGCAAACTTTTAAAATAAAATAAAAACTTCCTCGATTTGGGATTTAAAATAAACTGGTGACTTTGGACACCAAATAAATTATTCCAAGCAGCAACTCTAAAAATTAAATAAATAATCCCATTTCGAATAATATCACTTAAATTGAAAAAACTACCTTATCCCCTCTCGGGCAGTAAAAAGGAGGTGTGACAGCTCTGGCGACTCTGCTGGGGATAAGAACCCAGAACTTCTGGTTCAGGGTTCAAGAATTCGAGCTTGTTAATGCGATTTTTATTTGTCTTTATTGTTGATATTACTGTATTTTGTGGACTTAATGTGCTAATTGTCAATTACCGCTTTGATATTACTTGAACTGTATTTAAAGGTTTTCTTACGCCACCCCTCTGAGTCTTCTGAAAATGGTGCACACGTCCGCGTGGACCGCTTTTTCTGTAGAAATTATACCAAATAGATTAAGGTTGGGCCAGCAACAAGGCCGGGTAGACTTTAGTGCTCCCGGTACGTTGCCCCCTCTTCGGCCCCAATTGTCCGCTCGGGTAACCAAAGTCTAGAACACAAACCTCATGTTTTAAACCTAGAATAACGCAACGTCATGCCGGATTCCTAGTAGGAATGATTATTTACATCACGTGCATTTGACCTTGGGGACTCAACACAGGGGTTTTGTCCGTCTAGGACAGGTGTACCCAAAATAAAGACCATCCTGATGCATCTTACGTGCTACTTATGCATCTGTTTGTTTCGGCTTGCATGTTGACCGGCTTCTAAAATAGGGAAAGAAAATAAAAATAATAATAATAAAAAAAAGGAAATCAAAAAAAAAGTGAGAGGTAGGTATTTAGAAAATTTGGAAACTTTGCTGAAATTCTGAAAAAAGAAAAGTCATTTCAAAATGAGCCAAAATTTCAAGTGCAATGTTTTCCCTGTTCCTTCAAAACTGACCGATCTATGCGGGTTTGATTCTTACCGAATATGAGATATGTAGGCAAACCTCATCGATTCCGACCCCAATTTTCAAAAAAGAAAAATCCAAAAATATTTTCTTTTAGTCCCTTCTTTAGAAATCTTTTCTTAGAAAATTAAAAAAAAGGTTTTTAAACTCAAAAATAGTTTCCTTCTTTCTGAAGTCTTTCAGATGGAAAAAGAAATAAAAAAAATCAAAAAGAATAAATATCCGAAATACGGGTTTCCTTTATTTTGAAGTATTTTTTCAAAAATTAAAAAAAACCAAAAAAGGGGGAAATATTCTTTTCTTTCTTTAAAAGTATTACTTTCGTAAATGTCAATAAAAAAATTTAAATTGAAGTCCAAAAATATTTTTGCTTTTCTTTAGAAGTGCTTCCATAAATAAATAAAAATTAAGAAATCCAAAATATTTTCTTAAAAGTTCCCTCTTTCGAAAATTAAGAGGCAACATCCAAAATCCAAAAATATTTTGTTGCTTCAATAGAAAAAGAGAAAACAAATGAAAATTCAAACAAATAATATTTTATTTTTTAATTATAAAATTCCCAAAGTCCAAATCAAAAGCAAATGATTTTTAGAAGTCTTTTTTTCAAAAACAAAACAAAAATCAAAATAAAAATATTTCTTTTCTTCTTTTAAAGCATTTCTTTCAAAAATTCCAACCAAAAAAAGTTAGTTTATTTACTCAATTTTCGATCTTCCCGAACTACACAAGATCTGATTCATGCGGCGTCACGATACTTAGGTAGTTCTCATCGGATTCGATCATAGTCATAAAATTAACTGAATGAAAAATAAACTGAAAAAAAGAAGGAAAAATTGAGTGAAAAAGAAAGAAAAAGTGAAAAAAGAGCGACATAAAATAAAAGAGTAAAAAAGTAAGAAAAGAGTGCCAAAAAAATAAAAGAGCGAAAAAAAGAGTGATTAAGAGAGACAGAAATAAAAAAAGGGGTACATACTAAAGGGGTTAACTAAGGCCGGGATGAAACATGCAACCGTTCAAAGACATGGTCGAAACGTTTAATTGTTTAGGTGCATTGCATCCAAACGTGCGATTTCCTATCTGTTAAGCGTCTCAAAACTAACAAGGTTGTTGGGTGTGCAAACTAGCCAAGTTTTGGTGGTAGTCTAGCCTCCCCTCCTTCACAAGATCCAAAGGCACAGATGGCCTCCGCAAACAATCTACCAATCATCGGTCCTGAGGATAGCCCGACATCGGCTATTCTGCAGCTAGAATCAGCAACTGCTGAAGAGAATAAGATGTTGCATCTCCGCATAATGGAAATGTGGGACGCCTGGTCTAATGGTAGGGAACTGCCAAGTGCAATCCCCGGGTTCCCTAAATCACCAGGTCAAGTGAGGTTACCAATGCTCCTGTGCCCAACCCGCTCATCCCATGCTGGCACCCTCCAATACCATTCAATGATCCTGACATGCCTTCTGTGGTTCGCCCCCAGGCGCCAGTTTCTTGGGCACCTCCAATATTGTTCTCTACAACACCAGTCGATACCAAAACACAACTAGCTTTACCACGGCCGTATGTTGTGCCTCCGATGTTCACCTTTCAGCGTCCACAACTTCAATCAGAAATAACATATGTGACCCCGTACTCTTTCATTCAACCTCCACAATATGATCTCTCGGGGGAACAAGAAAAAATTGTTAAAAATCCTGAGCAAGAGGAAGTGGCTCGGAAGATGAAGAGCCTGAAACAAATCCTGAAAAACATGGAAGGTCTGAGTGGTCAAAAGAGTGTCTCATACTCCGACCACTGTATGTTTCCCCATATTCACTTGCCAGCTGGCTTCAAGATGCCAATATTTGAAAAGTACAACGGGCACGGAGACTTGGTTGCTCATCTGAAACGATACTGTAACCAATTGAGGCGTGCTGGTGGAAAAGAGGAGCTCCTAATGGCCTATTTTGGGGAAAGCTTCACTGGAATCGCTTCTGAGTGGTATACGGATCAAGAAATTACCCATTGGCACGTGTCGGATGATATGGCTCGAGATTTTGTTTGTCAGTTCCAATATAATGTGGACATCGCTCCCGACAGAAACTCTTTGTCCAATTTGAAAAAGAAAATCACGGAAAGCTTCCCCGAATATGCTGTCAAATGGCGTGAGCAAGCTACCAGGGTAAAGCCTCCAATGGATGAAATTGAAATGGTCACGGTCTTTCTACAGGCCTAAGAGGTGGACTACTTCCAGAATATGATGTCCGCTATAGGAAAGCTGTTTGCTGAGGCTATCAAAATTGGGGAGATGGTAAAAAATGGGCTAAAACAGGTCGAATCTTGAGTCATGTTGCTTTTAAGGCCACATCGCCAGATGTTGAAAATGGTTCAGAGGATTTGATAAATGGAAACGAGAGAGAAGAAGGAGCCATGATGGTTTCGAGCTCGAGGGGGATCCGCAGGTCATCCATTCGATCATATATGCTTCCTGAGGTCCCTCAACATTATTATACTCTTCAAGATGCTTCGTATGCTAGGGAACCGCCTCCCTATCCGGTGATGAGCGTGCAATCTTATACGCAACCACATCATTATACACAAAATCGAGCTCCACCTCACAGAAAGGCCCATCCTTACTAAGCTCCATATAATCCTCAACGAAATGATCCCTAATTCAATCTTCGCCCAAGAGAGCCTTTCAGAAAGAATCAGTTCATCCCTATTGGTGAATCGTATTCAACCTATTTGCAAAAGCTAATCAGGCTAGATCTATTGCAGCCAGTGGCCCCGAACCGGCCAAACCCCGAGTCCCCCTCGCACCGAGCTGACACTATATGTGAATACCACTGGAGCAATAGGACACAATACGTAGGACTGTTGGACCCTCAAAAGGGCAGTTGAAGATTTGATTGAAGCTGAAAGAATCATTTTTCGGGATGAAGAAGCTCCTGATGTGATGAACAATCTGTTGCCTGCCCACAATATGGGCCAATGGTCGGAATGATTTGTGAAGCTGAGGAATGTGATCCGGCACTAAAAGCCGTTGCAGCCATTGCCGATATAGAAAAAAAGCCAAAAATGATCGCCAAGCATAAAAGTTTCCCATCAGACGGGAGTCTTAGTAGCCAGTCTTGCTATCCTTTCTGCGTTCGGATTATCTCAGGGTGTGATTCAGATGTTTTACCTTATTGTCTTACTTTCTAATGTAAACTCTTCTATCTTCAAAAAATTGAAAAAAAATCAAAAAATAAAAAAAAATAAAAAAAATCAAAAATCAAATGAAACTAATATTTCATTGTCCAAGAATGTCTCTTTTCTTAATCTTGTCATTTTTCTTTTTTATTCTCTTTTTAGTTCTGTTAAATGCAGATTTCAATAACATGACATGCTTGCGGACTTCATGCCCAGATTCTAAAAGCTGTCAGACCTCGAAATAATGAATCAAGTATTAGATCGCAATGAAGATAAAGTTTAAGGAAATAAAACAAAGAGTTGGAATATCTGAAGGAAAATTGGTTCTAAATTGGAAAAGCCCGTACATTACAACAAAAGTACTGCCAAAAGAATGCGTTGTACTTGAGAGACGTCAAAGGAAATGTCCCCGAAACAACTGTCAATGCAAATGCAGTCAAAAGATGCTCTGTTTGATCTTCCATATAGTATTAATATTCTCCGGTTGGGATGACGAAGGCATTTGAGCTGGTTACTCTTCTTTGATTTTCCTCTTTGGAACTTAAAAGTGTTATTGAATTTTTTTTGAAAAGAAATGAAAAAAAAATGAAAAAGAGAAAAAATATATATACAAAAAAGAGAGGAAGAAAAGACAAAGAAAATGGAAAAAAGTGAAAAAGAGAAAAAAAGAAAGAGAAAACAAAACAAAACAGAAAAACAAAAGAAAATCGAAAACAAAGTTCCCTGAACTACGTTCAACTTGATTCCGAAAGGATACGTAGGCAGCCTCTCTCTGGGGTTCAGTCACACCAAAACAAAAATCCAAATTCCCCCAAAAATGAAACTAGGGCAGATGTTGTAATGGTCCGGCGATGATCCCGCCTGAATGGTTTCAAAGTTGTAATTTGATCCAATTCATTTTTATCCAAATCCTTTCAAGTCCTTCCGATCAATCGGTGAGAATGTTCAAGGATCAGAGAATACGACTACTTGGATCCGATGCAATAAAAATGAGAGAAATAAAATGAAAGAGTCTTATTTGTGAAAACCCACACGAGCACCATGAGGTGATGGTAAGCAGAGAAATGAAAAACAAGAGAGTCTTGTTAGAGAAAACTCGTAAAAAGCACTATAAGGCGAGAAGAGAAATGAGAGAGGTTAGCTCGTGAAAACCCGCAAAGGGCGCCCCTGATCGAAAAGAGGATCCTCACAGCCATCGGCACCGACAGAGTCCTGGCAAGGTTTCTCGATTTTGAGGCAAAAATTGTGATGAATTTCTGAGAGTCGGACGGTTAACACAGATCGGGCATCCAGTCCAAAAGGCATGTCATGTTCATTGAAGTCCGCATGTACTCCAGATAAGTCCTTCTTTCTTTTCCCAGAAAGGGACACTTCTTGTTTTAAACTCATTCTCCATTCCATTGTTTGTTTTCTTTGGATCCCTTTCGGTCTAACACTGTTCCGTAACTAAGACTAAGAAAGGATGGCAAGACTGATTTACAGGGTTCTTATTTGGCGTGAGCTAATGTGCAGAAAGGCACCCAACCTCATCATGGGCATCAAGTCAACCCCGACTAGCCATGGCGGTCGATGCTTCAAAATCAAAACTCTTGGAAAGAGAAAATCAAATGGAGTGCCTATAAAGGCAAATGAAGTTGAAAAGGTTGAGTCCCATGTGGTTAAATATCTCGGGAAAGAGTTGAAAAAAGAAGAAGCCAAGGTACCCCAAATGCTCTGAATTTGAAGTTGGGAGAAAGAAGCCAGAAAAGAAAGGCCAGCGAAGGTGAAATAAAGTTGGAAAAGGTTAAGTCCTACGCGACTAGCCGTTGCAGCAAAGTTTGAGGAGCTGAAATTTCCCCAATGCTCCGAAGAAAAATAAAGAACAAAAAAAAATGAATGATGAAAAAAAAGGAATACAAAAAAAAAAAGAAAAAAGAGAAATCAGAAGGGAAAGGCCTGCGAGGGCAAGATAAAGTCGAAAAGGTTGAGTTCCACCAACCAATCATCATGACAAAATCTAGAAAAGCCAGAGTTTTTCCAGAGTCAGAAAGGCAATCAGTATTCAGGAAGCAACCAGTTGCAGTTGAAAGGGCCGAAATCAAGTGATAAAAACAATCAAGGCCACAAAATCAGCCACTGTTTCAAACTAACAATTGTTTTTTGTTTAAAAACATGAAACAGATGCAATCCAAAGCAACCTTGCAAGAAGCAGGTTCAACCGAAGAGAAACTACGCAAGGGCTAAAAACAACTTTGTAGCAATAATCAATCCAAAAGGGAAGTCCCCTCCAAATTCTTTCCCGCATTTACTCATTCCATGAAATAAAGGAAGAAACAAAAAAAATAAAGAAAAGATATAAGAAGAAAACTCAAAAAAATGGTAGCCGAGGATCCCCAATCTCTATTTTTGCTTTTCAAACATAGGGTCTCCACTCCCTAGTTGAGATCATTTTAGACATAGGGTCTTCACTCCCTAGTCGCCTTTTGCCAACATAGGGTCTCCATTCCCTAGTTGAGATTATTTTAGACATAGAGTCTCCGCTCCCTAGTCGCCCTTTTGCCAATATAGGGTCTTCACTCCCTAGTTGAGATTTTAGACATAGAGTCTCCGCTCCCTAGTTGTCTTTTGCCAACATAGGGTCTCCACTCCCTAGTTCAGATTTTAGACATAGGGTCTCCACTCCCTAGTCGCCTTTTGCCAACATAGAGTATATGGTCTCCACTCCCTAGTTGAGTTTATTTTAGACATAGGGTCTCCACTCCCTAGTCGCCTTTTGCCAACATAGGGTCTCCACTCCCTAGTTGAGTTTATTTTTAGACATATGGTCTCCACTCCCTAGTCGCCTTTTGCCAACATAGGGTCTCCACTCACTAATTGAGATTATTTTAGACATAGGGTCTCCACTCTCTAGTCGCCTTTGTCAATATAGGGTCTCCACTCTCTAGTTGAGATTATTTTTGACATAGGGTCTCCACTCCCTAGTTGAGTTTATTTTTAGACATAAGGTCTCCACTCTCTAGTCGCCTAGTTGACTTTTAGTATAGATATAGGGCTCCACTCCCCAATCCTTTTTTCTCAAGGATACACAATCCTGCTTTTTTTTTGCTTTCAATAAAGAAGTAGTTTTGAATTTTGTTACAATAACTCATGAAATTTTCCTAGTGAAAACTAGGGCAGAAAAAGTTTGTTCGTTTATTTGTTTTGATGTCAGAGCAGGTTTCACCTCGAGGCGCAGGGTTCGATATGACCAAAATAATGAGTCTCAATCCAGAATAAAGAAAAAGAAGTAAAAAGTGAACTCAAAGTGCAGAAGCGGAGAAAGATGCGGACTACTCAAGATATGATTGAAGTCACAAACTTTGCATGTCCCGCCTTGATTCGAAAAGCTGAAGAAGAAGGAACCAGTATCTACAGCTAACAAGCATCAAGATTCAAATCAGAGTCTGTAGGAAGAACCATCCAAGACTCAATATCTAGCTTTATAAGGTTTATAGATAGGAATCTTGTAACTCGTAGTTGATAGACTTAACTAGTTTAGCTTTTCATCTTTCATTTTGGTGTAATAAGGAGCTCAGCATGCAGAAAAAACAGCAACAACAGTAAAATCGCAGTTTTCCGGTAGTCCCAACTACCAAAACTTCCAGAACTACACCAACCTGATTCCTTTATAACCAAGGATATGTAGGCAACCTCCGAAGTAAGGTTCGTTCAAACTTTTCCAAAATGCTTCCAAATGGAGTTTCAAACGGGCAAAAATTGCTCGTAATTGCTCACTTTATCTTTGTCCGAAAATTCTTCATGTTTCCGAGCAAAGAGGGGCAGCTGTGAGCACCTAATTTTTGCCCTACATGAAAATAACTCCTAAAAATAAACCAAAAATAATTTTAAGGGATTTTACAAGTTTTTCTTTATTTAGTTGCATTTCATGCATTTTAAATATTTTTTAAAATCATAGAAAAAATCATAAAAAATTGTCATGTTTTAATTACATACAATCTTAGGTTCAATTTGCAAAAATAACTTTTAACGGATTTTAGAAATTTTTCTTTATTTAGTTGCATTTCATTCATTTTTAATATTTTTTAAAATCATAGAATCATAAAAAATTGTCATGTTTTAAGTTCATGCAATCTTAGGTTCAATTTGCATGTATAAAATAATTTTATTAAGCAAAGAATCATAAAAATGGTCATTTTTTAACATATTTAGATTTTAGTCTTTAAAATTAGCATTTTTTCTTTGGTTTTAAGTTAATTAGTCGTTTTAATGTTAAAAATAAATAATTTTTTTTAATTTCTACAAAAATAGATTGATTTAGGATTTTAATTGATTAAAAAAAAGGAAAATAGGAAGAACATATTTTTGGTCTTGTTTCTTTTAAAATTAGGCCAATTCCTAAATGCCCAAATTAATTTTAAACCCCAAACCAAATCCAATACCACTACCCAAATACCCATTACCCTTTACTAAAACCCTACCCCTACACATAAAAACACATTAGAGCTAAGAGAAAAAACACACATTAGACCCCCCTCGTCCTTTCCTAAATGAACAAAGGTGCCCCATCCCTAATCCATTCGAATGATATCTTCTCCAAACAGATAGCCACAACCCAACGCCCCCTTTTGATTTTCTATCTCTAACGAGCAGCCACACAAAGCCAAAGAAAAAAAATTAATTAAACAAGAGCTCTCATCTTCTCCATAGGCACACGGACGACAAAAACTTAGGGATTTGGAGATAGAAACAGAAAATAGAGCGGAAATAAGAACACACACACACACAGATAAAGTAGAACAAACGGACGATGAGAGAGACCAAACCCCTAAGAGAATAGTTGTTGCTCTTCTGCTGAAGAATAAAAAACGAAAAATAGAAAATAAACCCCCAAAAAAGGATGCAAAGTTATTATTAATTTCTAACTTTTGTTTCAAACCTTCTGGATTTAGGAAAAAGAAGTTGTTTGTGTATGAAGAAACCATTGTCTCTGCTGGTTCGTTGTGGCTGAGCTTCGTTCTTCGGGTTCGAGACTTTTATTTGGTCATTTTTCTCCCGTTTTATCCTTTAGGTATGTACATATCCACCTATCCGTATTTACTTGAATTTATAAATGAAATTTGGTTAGTTTGTTTTGAGTTTTTATTCATCTACCTAAATTCTGACTGTGATGATTTGTAATGAACATGAATATGTCTGGAAGGAACTGATTATAATGTTAAAAATATGATGTAATATTAAGTAATGACAAAAAAAAAGTAATTGTGAATAGTGGTTATAGCTTGAAACTAACTGTTTAGATCTTAATGACCTTCTGCCGTATTGATTTATGCGAGACATCCCAATAATTTCTAAGACTATTTTAGAATCTTGGAAGACCTCCATATTTTGGGGCCTCGCTGGAATCCCATTTTGTTCGTTGGATTTGGTAAATTCTGGTACAAACTCGTGGAGAAAACTAATTAGTAGATTCTTTATTTTATTCTTAATCAACACAATGTCAATAATAAAGAGTGGTTTCGAGGGTCTTGTACCCAGATTTTTGGACCGCCATTTGAATTTTCATATTCATTTAAGATATCTCATACTTCACAACCAGTTTTAATCATTCTTCCGTATAAAAATCGTATAATGCATTAGGTGCACCCATAATCTAGCATCGTGATCATGTACATGTTCGCGTGACATAATTACGATTTTTCTAAATAAATCGAGGTGTGCCATACAAATAAGAATCCATAAGCTATGGCCCTTACTTTAATATTAACTTAGTATTAAATGATCTTAAACACTCGTAGTTTGCTTTAAGATCGACTTAGACTATTATTGTGATTATGTATACGTTCGTGTAATATAATTGCGAATTTAATTCTAAAAAGATACTCGAAGGATGCGTTCGCGCAAATTCAACCAAACTTTCTTAATAATTAACAAAGCATTATTAATTGTGGACACGTTCGCGTGACATGATTTTTGACGCACCAAAGGAAATGAGTATACGTACGTGTAACTCGATTCTTTAATTACGATTAATTCAAGTGACTAAAAGCGGTAAAAAGATAAATGCACATAGGTCCTAAAATAAGTAATTAGACAATTTAAGCAAAGTAGTAATCACTAAGCGACCGTGCTAGAACCACGAAACCCGGGAATGCCTAACACCTTCTCCCGGGTTAACAAAATTCCTTATCTAGAATTTCTGGTCCGCAGACTTTTAAAATAAAATAAAAACTTCCTCGATTTGGGATTTAAAATAAACCGGTGACTTGGGACACCAAATAAATTATTCCAACGGCGACTCTAAAAATTAAATAAATAATCCCATTTCGAATAATATCACTTAAATGGGAAAAACTCTCTTATCCCCTCTCGGGCAGTAAAAAGGAGGTGTGACAGCTCTGGCGACTCTGCTGGGGATAAGAACCCAGAACTTCTGGTTCAGGGTTCAAGAATTCGAGCTTGTTAATGCGATTTTTATTTGTCTTTATTGTTGATATTACTGTATTTTGTGGACTTAATGTGCTAATTGTCATTTACCGCTTTGATATTACTTGAACTGTATTTAAAGGTTTTCTTACGCCACCCCTCTGAGTCTTCTGAAAATGGTGCACACGTCCGCGTGGACCGCTTTTTCTGTAGAAATTATACCAAATAGATCAAGGTTGGGCCAGCAACAAGGCCGGGTAGACTTTAGTGCTCCCGGTACGTTGCCCCCTCTTCGGCCCCAATTGTCCGCTCGGGTAACCCAAGTCTAGAACACAAACCTCATGTTTTAAACCTAGAATAACGCAACGTCATGCCGGATTCCTAGTAGGAATGATTATTTACATCACGTGCATTTGACCTTGGGGACTCAACACAGGGGTTTTGTCCGTCTAGGACAGGTGTACCCAAAATAAAGACCATCCTGATGCATCTTACGTGCTACTTATGCATATGTTTGTTTCGACTTGCATGTTGACCGGCTTCTAAAATAGGGAAAGAAAATAAAAATAATAATAATAAAAAAAGAAAATCAAAAAAAAGTGAGAGGTAGGTATTTAGAAAATTTGGAAACTTTGCTGAAATTCTGAAAAAAGAAAAGTCATTTCAAAATGAGCCAAAATTTCAAGTGCAATGTTTTCCCTGTTCCGTCAAAACTGACCGATCTATGCGGGTCTGATTCTTACCGAATATGAGATATGTAGGCAAACCTCATCGATTCCGACCCCAATTTTCAAAAAAGAAAAATCCAAAAATATTTTCTTTTAGTTCCTTCTTTAGAAATCTTTTCTTAGAAAATTAAAAAAAAAAGGTTTTTAAACTCAAAAATAGTTTCCTTCTTTCTGAAGTCTTTCAGATGGAAAAAGAAATAAAAAAAAATCAAAAAGAATAAATATCCGAAATACGGGTTTCCTTTATTTTGAAGTATTTTTTCAAAAATTAAAAAAAACCAAAAAAAGGGGGAAATATTCTTTTCTTTCTTTAAAAGTATTTCTTTCGTAAATGTCAATAAAAAATTTAAATTGAAGTCCAAAAATATTTTTGCTTTTCTTTAGAAGTTGCTTTTGTAAATAAATAAAAACTAAGAAATCCAAAACATTTTCTTAAAAGTTCCCTCTTTCGAAAATTACGAGGCAACATTCAAAATCTAAAAATATTTTGTTTCTTCTATAGAAAAAGAGAAAACAAATGAAAATTCAAACAAATAATATTTTCTTTTTTAATTATAAAATTCCCAAAGTTCAAATCAAAAGCAAATGAATTTTTAGAAGTCTTTTTTTCAAAAACAAAACAAAAATCAAAATCAAAAAATCAAAAAAAAAATATTTCCTTTCTTCTTTTAAAGCATTTCTTTCAAAAATTCCATCCAAAAAAAGTTAGTTTATTTACTCCATTTTCGATCTTTTTCCGAACTACGCAAGATCTGATTCATGCGACATCATGATACCTAGGGTTCTCATCGGATTCGATCATAGTCATAAAATTAATTGAGTGAAAAATAAACTGAAAAAAAAGAAGGAAAAATTGAGTGAAAAAGAATGAAAAAGTGAAAAAAGAGCGACATAAAATAAAAGAGTAAAAAAAAAGAAAAAGAAAAGAGAGTGCCAAAAAAATAAAAAAGCGAAAACAAAAAGAAAAAAAAGAGTGATTAAGAGAGACAGAAATAAAAAAAGGGGTACATACTAAAAGGGTTAACTAAGGTCGGGATGAAACATGCAACCGTTCAAAGACATGGTAGAAACGTTTAATTGTTTAGGTGCATTGCATCCAAACGTGCGATTTCCTATCTGTTAAGCATCTCAAAACTAACAAGGTTGTTGGGTGTGCAAACTAGCCAGGTTTTAGTAGTTAGTTTTGTTGGTAGTCTAGCCTGCCCTCCTTCACAAGATCCAAAGGCACAGATGGTCTCCGCAAGTAATCTACCAATCATCGGTCCTGAGGTTAGACCGACATCGGCTATTCTGTAGCTAGAATCAGCAGCTGCTGAAGAGAATAAGATGTTGCGTCTCCGCATAATGAAAATGTGGGACGCCTGGTCTAATGGTAGGGAATTGCCAAGTGCAATCCCCGGGTTCCCTAAATCCCCAGGTCAAGTGAGGTTACCAATGCTCCTGTGCCCAACCCGCTCATCCGATGCGGGCACCCTCCAATGCCATTCAATGATCCTGGCATGCCTTCTATGGTTCGCCCCAGGCTCCAGTTTCTTGGGCACCTCCAATATTATTCTCTACAGCACTAGTCGACACCAGAACACAACCAACTTTACCACGGTCGTATGTTGTGCCTCCAATGTTCACCTTTCAGCGTCCACAGCTTCAATCAGAAATAACATATGTGACCCCATACTCTTTCATTCAAACTCCACAATATGATCTCTCGGGGGAGCAAGAAAAGATTGTTAAAAATCCCGAGCAAGAGGAAGTGGCTCGGAAGATGAAGAGCCTGGAACAAAGCCTAAAAAACATGGAAGGATTGCGTGGTCAAAAGAGTGTCTCATACTCCGACCTCTGTATATTTCCCTATATCCACTTGCCACCTGGCTTCAAGATGCCAAAATTTGAAAGTACAACGGGCACGGAGACCTGGTTGCTTATCTGAAACGATACTGTAACCAATTGAGGCGTGTTGGTGGAAAAGAGGAGCTGCTAATGGCCTATTTTGGGGAAAGCCTCACCGAAATCGCTTCTGAGTGGTATACGGATCAAGAAATTACCCATTGGCATGTGTGGGATGATATGGCTCGAGATTTTGTTTGCTAGTTCCAGTATAATATGAACATCGCTCCCGACAGAAACTCTTTGTCCAATTTGAAAAAGAAAATCACGGAAAGCTTCCCCGAATATGTTGTCAAATGGCGTGAGCAAGCTACCAGGGTAAAGCCTTCAATGGATGAAATTGAAATGGTCACGGTCTTTCTACAGGCCCAAGAGGCGGACTACTTCCAGAATATGATGTCTGCTATAGGAAAGCCGTTTGCTGAGGCTATCAAAATTGGGGAGATGGTAAAAAATGGGCTAAAACAGGTCGAATCTTGAGTCATGTTGCTTTTAAAGCCACATCACCAGATGTTGAAAATGGTTAAGAATATTTGATAAATGTAAACGAGAGAGAAGAAGGAGCCATGATGGTTTCGAGCTCAAGGGGGATCCGCAGGTCATCCATCCAATCATATATGCTTCCTGAGATCCCTCAACATTATTATACTCTTCAAGATGCTGCGTATGCCAGGGCACCGCCTCCTTACACGGTGATGAGCATGCAATCTTATACGGAGCCTCATCATTGTACACAAAATCGAGCTCTACCCCACAGAAAGTCCCATCCTTACTAAGCTCCATATAATCCTCAACCAAATGATCCCCAATACAATCTTCGCCCAAGAGATCCTTTCAGAAAGAATCAGTTCATCCCTATTGGTGAATCGTATTCAAGCTATTTGCAAAAGCTAATCAGGCTAGATCTATTGCAGCCAGTGGCCCCGAACCGGCCAAACCCCGAGTCCACCTGACACTAGATGTGAATACCACTATAGAGCAGTGGGACACAATACGTAGGACTGTTGTACCCTCAAAAGGGCAGTTGAAGATTTGATTGAAGCTGAAAGAATCGTTTTTCGGGATGAAGAAGCTCCTGATGTGATGAACAATCTGTTGCCTGCCCATAACATGGGCCAATGGTCGGAATGATTTGTGAAGCTGAGTAATGTGATCCGACACTGAAAGCCGTTGCATCCATTACTAAGATAGAAGAAAAGCCAAAAATGGTCTCCAAGCATAAAAGTTTCCCATCAGACGGGAGTCTTAGTAGCCAGTCTTGCTATCCTTTCTGCGTTCGGATTATCTAAGGGGGTGATTCAGATGTTTTACCTTATTGTCTTACTTTCTGATGTAAACTCTTCTGTCTTCAAAAAATTGAAAAAAAAAAACAAAAAATCAAAAATCAAATGAAATTAATATTTCATTGTCCAAGAATGTCTCTTTTCTTAATCTTGTCATTTTTCTTTTTTATTCTCTTTTTAGTTCTATTAAATGCAGATTTCAATAACATGACATGCTTGCGGACTTCATGCCCAGATTCTAAAAGCTGCCAGACCTCGAAATAATGAATCAAGGATTAGATCGCAATGAAGATAAAGTTTAAGGAAATAAAACAAAGAGTTGGAATATCTGAAGGAAAATTGGTTCTAAATTGGAAAGGCCCATACATTACAACAAAAGTACTGCCAAAAGAATGCGTTGTACTTGAGACACGTCAAAGGAAATGTCCCCGAAACAACTGTCAATGCAAATGCAGTCAAAAGATGCTCTGTTTTATCCTCTATATAGTATTAATATTCTCCGGTTGGGATGACGAATGCCTTCATTTTCGCTACCCAAACACTATTAACCCTTTTGTAAACCATTTGAGCCGGTTACTCTTCTTTGATTACCCTCTTTGGAACTTAAAAGTGTTATTGAAAATTATTTTTGAAAAGAAATGGAAAAAATGAAAAAATAGAAAAAATATATATACAAAAAAAGAGGAAGAAAAGACAAAGAAAATGAAAAAAAGCGAAAAAGAGAAAAAAAGAAAGGAAAAAGAAAGAGAAAACAAAACAAAACAGAAAAACAAAAGAAAATCGAAAACAAAGTTCCATGAACTATGTTCGACTTGATTCCTAAAGGATACGTAGGCAGCCTCTCTCTGGGGTTCAGTCACACCAAAACAAAAATCCAAATTTCCCCAAAAATGAAACTAGGGCAGATGTTGTAATGGTCCGGCGATGATCCCGCCTGAATGGTTTCAAAGTTGTAATTCGATCCAAATCATTTTACCCAAATCCTTTCAAGTCCTTCCGATCAATCGATGAGAATGTTCAAGGATCATAGAATACGGATACTTGGATCCGATGCAATAAAAATGACAGAAATAAAATGAAAGAGTCTTATTGGTGAAAACTCACACGGGCACCATGAGGTGATGGTAAGCAGAGAAATGAAAAACGAGAGAGTCTTGTTAGTGAAATCTCGTAAAGAGCACTATAAGGCGAGAAGAGAAATGAGAGAGGTTAACTCGTGAAAACCCGCAAAGGGCGCCCCTGATCGAAAAGAGGATCCTCACAGCCATCGGCACCGACAGAGTCTTGGCAAGGTTTCTCGATTTTGAGGCAAAAATTGTGATGAATTTCCGAAACTAAGACAAAAAAAGGATGACAAGACTGATTTACAGGATTCTCATTTGGAGCGAGCTAATATGCAGAAAGTCACCCAGCCTCGTCACTGGAATCAAGTCGACCCCGACTAGCCATGGCGGTCGATGCTTCGAAATCAAAACTCTTGGAAAAAGAAAATCAAATGGAGCGCCTATAAAGGCAAATGAAGTTGAAAAGGTTGAGTCCCACATGGCTAACTGTCTCGGCAAAGAGTTGAAAAAAAGCCAAGGTACCCTAAATGCTCTGAATTTGAAGTTGGGATAAAGAAGCCAGAAAAGAAAGGCATGCGAAAGCGAAATAAAGTTGAGGAACCGAAAGTTCCCCAATGCTCCGAAGAAAAGAAAAGAACAAAAAAAATGAATGATGAAAATAAAAGAATACAAAAAAAGAAGAAAAAAAGAGAAATCAGAAGGGAAAGGCCAGCGAGGGCAAGATAAAGTCGAAAAGGTTGAGTTCCACCAACCAATCATCATGACAAAATTTGGAAAAGCCAGAGTTTTTCCAGAGTCAGAAAGGAATTTGGTATTTAGGAAGCAACCAGTTGCAGTTGAAAGGGCCGAGATCAAGTGATCAAAACAATCAAGGCCACAAAACCAGCCACCGTTTCAAACTAATAATTGTTCTTTGTTTAAAAATATGAAACGGGTGCAATCCAAAGCAACCTTGTAAGAAGCAAGTGCAACCGAAGAAAAACTGCGCAAGGGCTAGAAACAGCTTTGCAGCAATAATCAATCCAAAAGGGAAGTCCCCTCCAAATTCTTTCCCACATTACTCATTCCATGAAATAAAGGAAGAAACAAAAAAAAGAATGAAAGAAAAGAGATAAGAAGAAAACTCAAAAAAATGGTAGCCTAGGATCCCCAATCTCTATTTATGCTTTTCCAACATAGGGTCTCCACTCCCTAGTTGATTTTATTTTAGACATAGGGTCTCCACTCCCTAGTAGCTTTTCCGACATAGGGTCTTCACTCCCTAGTTGCTTTTCCAACATAGGGTCTCCACTCCGTAGTTGAGATTATTTTAGACATAAGGTCTCCACTCCCTAGTCGCCTTTTGCAAACATAGGGTCTCTACTCCCTAGTTGAGATTTTAGACATAGGGTCTCCACTCCCTAGTCGCTTTTTGCCAACATAACGTCTCCACTCCCTAGTTGAGATTATTTTAGACATAGGGTCTCCACTCCCTAGTCGCCTTTTGCCAACATAGGATCTTCACTCCCTAGTTGAGTTTATTTTAGACATAGGGTCTCCACTCCCTAGTCACCTTTTGCCAACATAGGGTCTCCACTCAATAGTTGAGTTTATTTTTAGACATATGGTCTCCACTCCCTAGTCGCTTTTTGCCAACATAGGGTCTCCACTCCCTAGTTGAGATTATTTTAGACATAGGGTCTCCACTCTCTAGTCGCCTTTTGCCAACATAGGGTCTCCACTCCCTAGTCGCTTTTTGCCAACATAGAGTCTCCACTCCCTAGTTGAGTTTATTTTTAGACATAGGGTCTCCACTCCCTAGTCGCCTTTGGCCAACATAGGGTATCCACTCCTTAGTCTCCTTTTGCCAACATAGGGTCTCTATTCCCTAATTGAGACTATTTTATACATAGGGTCTCCACTCCCTACTCGCCTTTCCAACATAGGGTCTCCACTCCCTAGTTGAGTTTATTTTTAGACATAGGGTCTCCACTCTCTAGTCGCCTAGTTGACTTTTAGTATAGATATAGGGCTCCACTCCCCAATCCTTTTTTCTCAAAGATACACAATCCTGCTTTTTTTTTTGCTTTCAATAAAGAAGTAGTTTAGAATTTTGTTATAATAATTCACAAAATTTTCCTAGTGAAAACTGGGGCAGTAAAATTTTGTTTGTTTGTTTGTTTTGATGTCAAAGCAGGTTTCACCTCGAGGTGCAGGGTTCGAGACGACCAAAAGAATTAATCTCAATCCAGAATAAAGAAAAAGAAGAAAAAGAAAAAGAAGTGAACTCAAAGTGCAGAAGCGGAGAAAGATGCGGACTGCTCAAGATATGATTGAAATCACAAGCTTCACATGTCCCGCCTTGATCCGAAAAGCTAAAGAAGAAGGAACCAACATCTGCAGCTAACAAGCATCAAGATTCAGATTAGAGTCTGCAGGAAGAACCATCCAAGACTCAAGATCGAGCTTTAGAAGGTTTATATATAGGAATATTGTAACTCGTAGTTGATAGGCTTAGCTAGTTTAGCTTTTCATCTTTCATTTTGGTGTAATAAGGAGCTCATCAAGCAACAACAACAGCAACAATATTGAAATCGCAGTTTCCCGGTAGTCCGAGCTACCAAACTCCCACTACACCGATCTGATTCCTTTATAGCCAAGGATATGTAGGCAACCTCCGAAGCAAGGTTCGGTCAAACTTTTCCAAAATGCTTCCAAATGGAGTTTCAAACGGGCAAAAATTGCTCGTAATTGCTCACTTTATCTTTGCCCGAAAACTCTTCATGTTTCCGAGCAAAGAGGGGCAGTTGTGAGCATCTAATTTTGAAAGAATTACAAGAAAATACACATGACTTCACACCATAACAAAAAATGGCCCATGTTTTTAAGTTTTACCCTACCTAGCCCATATTGTACATATTTTGAAAGCATTAGTAAATTCAAAATCTGTGTTCTTACCACCATTGCTTCTAAAAGCTATGGAGTTAAATTTGTGTTCTCACAACTATTGCTTTCACTCTCTCTTCTTCTCACATCTTCTACATATGCTTCAAGAGGCCATGTGTTTTCTGCTTCTTCCCCTGTTTGTAATGTCAGAAAATTGAAGAGTAGAAGTCCACCATTAAAGGCTATTCAAAGCTTTGCTTTCGAAAATAAGATTTTTTGAGTTTGTTAGTTGTTTGGATTGGGTGTTGTTCCAATTGATTGAAAATATCAAAAGGATACTGCACAATGGGTTGAAAGAAGTTTCAAGGATAAAACAGGAGATGGAATAGTGAAGATCAATACATCATGCCGAGAAAACCCATCACAAGATACATTTGTGAACAAGGAACTTAATAAAACTCCAAATTCTCAAGCAGAAGGGTCAAAATCGTCTACATTTAAAGAAAGAGTGCAAGGCTGTGGTGGCAGGCTATGGGATGCACAAAGGGAATACGATTCAGACGAGAACGAAGTACCACTAGGAGCACAAGCTGATGAGGAACCAAATGAGAAGGACAAAGAAGAAGACGAGCAAAGTGTAAATGAACAAAGTGTAAATGGAGAGCTCCATGCCAATGACAACAATACAACTGGTAATTTTTAATAATGGGAGAATCAGAAATTGTTGAGCATAACAATAATTATCAAATAGCAGAAGTAACAGAAATTAGAAACTATGAAGGAAGAGGCCCAGAGGTAAATGATCCTGGAGGAACAGAAGACGATAAACTTCAGAAATCACAAGAAGACCCACAAGGACACAACCCAACAGAGAAGGAGAAACAGCTAAAACAAAAAAACAAAAATAGTAAATGTTACTGTTACATTGGAGAAAAAGCAGTTGCAGCTGTTAAAATGAGGAGAAGAGAAGGCCCTGGTCCCTAAAAATATTGCAGTTGGAGCTACATCAGGAGGGAAGAAAGACAATGAAGAAGGAGAAGAACCTGGTAGATCAGGATACGACATGGATCATGAATCGACTACCCAACACCTTATGAATGCTGCAAGATAAGGTGACTTATCACCTACGCAAGTGGAAAAGGCAAAATCAGCAGCAAAAGATAAGAAGAAGCAACAAAAAGATAATTTTGCAGCACCAAAAGCTGGGGTGCACACAAGGAGAACGCTAACTAAATCCAACAATCAGTGATGAATGCTATCATTTGGAATATAAGGTCAGTCAACACACAACAGGCCTTTGAAAGGTTGACAAAAATGCACAGGCAAAATCACTATGAATTTGTAGGATTGATGGAGCCAAAGCAACTAGCAAAAAAACTGGAAAGGTACAGAAACAAGATAGGACTTGCACAGGCAATTCAAATGTTTCCAACAAGATCTGGGCTTTCATAGATGAGGTATTTGAGGTAACTGTTATGTACAATATGGTGCAACAATTAACACTACGATTGTTTCATACTGAATCGCATGTGGAGTTTGTCCTAACATTGATATATGCTAAATGTGATGCAATTGAGAGAATAGAATTATGGGATTCATTATATGCAATGGCAAGGGATATGGATGCACCATGGCTTGTAGGAGGTATTTCAATGTAATATGGGATGAAGCAGAGAAGTTTGGTGGGCTACCTGTGTCATTGAATGAAATTGATGATTTTCAACACTGCGTCAACACTTGCAATCTCTTCGACCTTGGATTTAAAGGCAGCATATTTACATGGTGGAATGGGAGAGCAGAGGAAGACTGTATATTCAAAAGGCTAGACAGATGTTTGGCCAATGTTGAGTTCCAACAAACATTTCCAGGAATAGAGGTGCAACATTTGTTAAAGACTGGTTCTGATCATAGTCCAATGTATCTGAAGTGTGATATTGAGACTCCACAAATAAAAAAGCCTTTTAAGTTCTTGAATTTTTGGGTGGAACATGCGACTTTTAAAGATGTGGTGAAAGAGAATTGGACAGCTGATTTCAGTGCAAATCCTTATATTCTTTTTAATCACAAGTTAAAAAATTAAAGAAGGCCCTTTCATTGTGGAGTAAGGCTACATTTGGAGATATTTTCCAAAAGATAGCAAGCATGGAGGAGGTAGTGATGGTTCATAAAGCAGAATTTGAAGCAAATCCTACAGGGATGAACAAGGAAAGGCTACAAAAGGTTCAGGCAGAATTGATCAAATGTCTTGCACTAGAGAAGAAATATTGGCAACAAAAGGCAGGCATGACTTGGTTCAAGGAAGGGGATAGAAATACTAAGTGTTTCCACGCACAAGTGAGAGGTAGGAGAAAGAGACTTCAGCTTAACAAAATTCAAAATAGTGGAGGAACCTGGATTGAAGAAGAACAAGAAATTGCAGAAGAGGCTATCAAATACTACGAGGAACAGTTCACAGAAGCAGCTACTCCTTCATCATTTGATATCTTAGAGCATGTTCCTAATCTGATTAACACTGAGCAGAATGTAGAATTGAATAAGCAGCCAACAAAAGAGGAGGTTAAAGTGGCAGTACTTGGACTTAATGGTGATAGTGCTGGGGGCCAGATGGTATGACAGAAAAATTCTATCATTCTTGTTGGGACATAATAGGGGATGACCTGTACGACATGGTGAGGGCTTTTTTCAATGGTCATAAGCTACCCAAGTGTGTAACACACACCAACCTAGTTCTGCTACCAAAGAAAAAAGAAGTTACCACCTTTTCTGATTTAAAACCAATAAGCCTCAGTAATTTTTCTAATAAGGTTATATCGAGGGTGGTACATGAAAAGCTAGTGAAATTTCTGCCAAGTCTGATATCAGAGGAACAAGCAGGTTTTGTTAAGGGCAGGAATATAGTAGAAAACATACTTCTAACTCAGGAGATAGTGACTGACATTAGGCTTAGAACTAAGGCTGGACCTAATGTCATCCTGAAGCTAGATATGACCAAAGCTTATGATAGATTATCTTGGCTATTCCTAACCAAGGTACTGAGAAAGATGGGATTCACAGAAAGGTTAATAGGGATTGTCTTTGAATTAGTTTCAAACAATTGGTATTCTACTCTAATCAATGGTCAAGCTCACGGGTTCTTTAAGTCCTCAAGGGGAGTAAAACAAGGTGATCCTGCATCTCCAACTTTGTTTATATTGGCAGCAGAAGCATTATCTAGGGGTCTCAATGCACTTCATACTAACCTGTATTTTTGTGGATTTGGGATGCCAAAGTGGAGTCCAAAGATCAATCATTTGGCGTATGCAGATGGCATTTATTTTCTCATCCTCAGATGAAACATCTCCGATGCTGATTATGCAAGTGCTGAAGGCATATGAAGCTGCATTTGGGCAACTTGTTAACAAGACCAAATCAGCTGTGTACCTGCATCATTTAACAGACATGGAAGTGGTCAGCAAGGTGGAAAGGATCACAGGCATTCATAGGAATGATTTCCCTATCATATATCTAGGTTGTCCTATATTTTATGCAAGGAGAAAGCTGGAATACTATCAGCCCCTAATTACTAAGGTAATGGACAAACTGCAATCATGGCAGGGCAAGTTATTATCAGTAGGGTAGGGCAGTTCTCATATCCCATGTACTGCAAAGCATGCCTATGCATCTATTATCAGCGGTAAACCCTCCAAAGTATGTGATAAATAGGTTGCACAAATTGTTTGCTCAGTTTTTCTAGAGCAGCACTGTAGGAGGAACTAGTAGGCATTGGGCTTCATGGAATACCTTATGCATGCCAGTTGAGGAAGGAGGAATAGGTTTCATGTCACTGCATGATGTAGCAAAGGCATTATTCAGCAAGTTGTGGTGGAATTTCAGAACAAAACCAAGCATATGGAGTTCTTTCGTATGTCAGAAATACTGTAAAAAATTAAATTCTGTAATTGTTCCATGGAAAAGGGGGTCTCACATTTGGAGAAAAACGTTGGAATGCAGAGATCTGATTGAACATCAAATCCTTTGGCAAACAAAAAGGAGATCCTCATTATTTTGGTATGAAAACTGGACAGGTCTTGGGGCACTATATTCTTTTTAGATCCTCAGGACTTTGGCATTGATGAAAATGTACATAACGTGCATGATGTTACCTTAGATGGTGAGTGGGATGTGGACAAGCTATTTGAAATGCTTCCTGAAGACTTAGCAATACACATTCTGGAGAAAATCAAACCACCTTCACCTCAGCAGGTTCTTGACATGCCTTGTTGGATGCTGGAAACAAGAAGATATTTCAGTGTTAAGTCAGCATGGGAGTATACGAGAAGAAGAGACGAACCAAGAACAGCTTATAGGATGATTTGGGTAAAGGGACTGCCTTTTAAAATAGCATTTTTCATGTGGAAAGTGTGGAAAGCAAAACTACCTTTAGATGATTTCTTGAAAAAGGTAGGCTACTGCATGCCATCAAAATGTTGGTGTTGTGTACAGCCTGACGAGGAATCTCTTCAGCACTTGTTTTTTAGATCAGAAACTTCAAAGACAACTTGGAAGTATTTTCTATCGAGGGAAGGAATAGCTGTGGAGGGAATTACATTGCACCAAGCAATCACAAAATGTTGGACGACAAATGTGTGCTTAAGGCTCAAACCAGTAATGCAAGCACTTCCCTCATGCGTAGTCTGGGAACTTTGGAAAAGAAGAAATAGTATGAAGTGTGGTGATGCTGTGACAACTAGCAGGGTGATTTATCAAGTTTCATCAAATCTCCAGGCATTGGTGAAAGTGAGAAAGCCTGGGATGGACATGGTACCTCACAAATGGCAAGATCTATTAACTATGATGGAAAATTTCACTCCTAAACTTAAGGTTACAAAAGTCATGTGGGAATTTCCAAGTGCAGGATGGCTAAAAGTTAATACGGATGGTGCGTCGAGAGGAAATCCAGGCAGGAGCTCAATAGGTTTTTGTATACGAAATGAAAATGGTGACATAGTCAAGTCAGTAGGGAAAGAGATTGAGGATACAACAAACACAATAGCTGAAGCGAAGGCCATGGTATAAACACTAAGGTTCTGCATATTTCAACAATACTCTCATGTATGGCTTCAAACTGACTCAATGTTATTAAAAAAGATAATGGATGGGATCTGGAAACCACCATGGATCATAACTGACCAGGTAGAGGAAATGATGCAACTAATGAATGGGGGAAATTACACAGTTACTCATATTCATAGGGAGGGCAACAAGCTGACAGATCACTTGGCTAATTATGCTTTAGATAATGGAGAAATAGAATGCCAACAATTCTGGCATCGAGATACACAGGGAAGGAGGTTGGTTAATGAAGATAAGCTGAAATGTCCAAGTCTAAGGGTGAAGGTGGACAGGAGATAAGAATCAAAGAGAAAAGGAAGAGCAGGAGGCATGTCAACTTAATCGACCAATATATTCAAATCCTAAGGGAGAAGGATATAATGGTTGGTATTTCTATCTATCTTCTCTGTAGCGCAGGTGACACTACGTTATCACAATGCTTATGGCACTCCATGCTGCAACTTTTCGAGATAACTTATGCTAAAGAACAAAAACACATCAATAATCGAGCACAACAACAAAGACTAATGGCATTGGAAACCCAACCAGCATGGGGTGATCGCGTGCTTTCAGTTCCTTGGATATACAACCAGCATGGTGCAGAAGTGTTTAATAGCACACACACAGTTCGTTTAGAGACATGATATGGGAATATAAAAATGATTGCTCTTCATTTCGACCACAACAAGAAGCAAATGGCATTGGAAACACAACTACCATGTGAAGAAAAAAGTTTTCGAGAAAAGATGGCAACAAAGGCCAATGCAACTTTGTATATTTCTTTCGGATTCATAAAATAATCCACTCTCGTGGAAGGCCAATGCAACATGTGTTGCTTCAATACATTTTCGGATTCATTAAAATAATGTGTACACATGGTTTAATGTGGAAGGCATGGCAGACAACACATGCTGTTGAGCAAAGGAATCAAATGGAAAAGTGGAATGCACATGGAAAGTTATCTAGGATACATAAAAGCATGCAATACTCTAGGATGAAGGTACTATGGGATATATTTCTTTATGATGCAGCTGTAGGTGGAGCTCACGTGCGTTCCAAGAGGGAGGCTCAGATTCTTTATGCTTCAGTTGTATATGGAGCTCACGTGATTCTTTACCAAGCACAAAGCTGTCTTCATTGATCAGCTCAAGGAATCAAAAGGAGCGAAGCAAGGACAGAAGCTGCGTGATACGCACAAAACCAGATGACATGCATGCACATGCAAGCACACGCACGCTTTCTGCTGTCCAGCTTTATCAAACGGATGCTGGCAGCTGGGAGGCTCGAACAGGAAGGCATTGTGCTTTCTGTGCGTGATCGAACAGGGAGGCAGCTGGGAGGCTCGATTCCATCCTGGCAGCTTATCGAACAGGGAGGCTCGGCAAGAGTAAATCGAACAAAGGCTGTCGAACATGGAATTGCACGCCAAGAGTAAATCGAGCTCACGTGCTTCTGGATTACACAACACAAAGCTGTCTCTATTGATCACCTCAAGGAATCAAAAGGAGTGCAGAAAAGACAGAAGCTGCAGATCACGCACATAAGACATGCACGCTTTATGATGTCCATCTTGACGAAAGGTTACTGGCAGCTGAGGCGTGATCGAACAGGGAGGCTCGACAGTCCCAAAATGGAATTGAACGCCAAGAGTAAATTGAGGAGAGCATGCGAGGAAGCGTGTTTGAAACAAAAGAGAAAACAAGTGTCGAAAAAAGTTGGAATTGATACAAACAGCTGGGAATTTTTAATAGAAGGAACGTTGCATTGTGCGCTGTAAAAGCCTTTCACATGCACATTCTTGGATACAGACTTGTATTTCAAAGTTTAATAGCATTAATGTGGTATCAATGTTGAGTGCAACACTCAATTTTGATAATAGGCTATTTGTTAAATTCAAACTTTATTTCTTTCATTTCGTAGGATATCAGGACATTGTATTTTGTCTTTTATCATGTTATAAATAAAACTAACCCTAGGCGTTTGCCTAGCGGATTGAAAAAAAAAAGTCATTTTTTGTATAATCATGTATAATAGTGTATATGTGTGTTATACACCTTTATACAAGCGTCTGAGACGAACTTCTTCCACGATTTTTAGTTACAATTCTTGTTCAAAACTAGTCCAAATCTCCATTAAATGACTTCAAATTCTATATACAACCTCCTTATACTATTTCTAACAAGTCTAAATAATACTCACTCTAAATTTCTCACAAAATCAAATTTAAAATTTAAACCCACATATTTAAGCTTGTTAAAAAATATTATTCACCACCCAAATGTATTTGATTTGTTGAACTAATATTTGAGTCACAACCACTGATTCAAAAATTAACTTAAAAGCTTGAGCAATCTTTTTTTAAAATTAAACAGTAATTTTGAGAATCTTTTGGAGTTGAATATTGAGTATTAGCCTATTATTTTTGGGCTAGTTGGTTGTAAATTAAAATATAGGTTATAAAATTGAAAAGTAGGGAGCCCAGTTATTTTTATGTGAAATTTTTCCCCTAATTTTTGCCCTACATGAAAATAACTCCTAAAAATAAACCAAAAATAATTTTTAAGGGATTTTAGAATTTTCTTTATTTAGTTGCATTTCATGCATTTTTAATATTTTTTAAAATCATAGAAAAAAATCATAAAAAATGTTATGTTTTAATTTCATGCAATCTTAGGTTCAATTTGCATGTAGGAATTAATTTTATTAAGCAACAAATCATAAAATGGTCATTTTTTACATATTTAGATTTTAGTCTTTAAAATTAGCATTTTTTTGGTTTAAGTTAATTAGTTGTTTTAGTGTTAAAAATAAATAAAGAATTTTAATTTCTACAAAATAGATTGATTTAGGATTTTATTTGATTAAAAAAAAGGAAAATAGGAAGAACATATTTTTGGTCTTGTTTCTTTTAAAATTAGGCCAATTCCTAAAGGCCCAAATTAATTTTAAACCCCAACTCAATTCCAATACCACTACCCAAATACCCATTACCCATTACTAAAACCCTATCCCCTACATATAAAAACACATTAGAGCTAAGAGAAAAAACACACATCAGACCCCCCTTCTCCTTTCCTAAATGAACAATGGTGCCCCATCCCTAATAATTTCGAATGATATCTTCTCCAAACAGAGCCACAACCCAACACACCCTTTTGATTTTCCATCTCTAAAGAGCAGCCACACAGAGCCAAAAAAAAAATTAATTAAACAAAAGCTCTCATCTTCTCCATAGGCACAAGGACGACAAAAACAAAGGGATTTGGAGATAGAAATGGAAAACAGAGCACAAATACGAACACACACACACACACGCAGATAGAGTAGAACAAACGGACGATGAGAGGGACCTAACCCCTAAGAGAATAGCTGCTACTCTTCTGCTGAAGAATAAAAAACCAAAAACAGAAAATAAACCCTCCAAAAAGGATGCAAAGTTATTATTAATTTCTAGCTTTTGTTTCAAACTTTCTGGATTTAAGAAAAAGAAGTTGTCTGTGTATGAAAAAATCGTTGTCTCTGCTGGTTCGATGTGGCTGAGCCTGGTTCTTCGGGTTCGAGACTTTTATTTGGTCATTTTTCTCCTGTTTTATCCTTTAGGTATGTACATATCCACCTATCCGTATTTACTTGAATTTATAAATGAAATTTGGTTAGTTTGTTTTGAGTTCTTATTCATCTACCTAATTATGACTGCGATGATTTGTAATGAACATGAATATGTCTGGAAGGAACTGATTATAATGTTAAAAACATGATGTAATATTAAGTAATGACAAAAAAAGTAATTGTGAAGAGTGGTTATAGCTTGAAACTAACTGTTTAGATCTTAATGACCTTCTGCCGTATTGATTTGTTGCGAGACATCCCAATAATTTCTAAGACTATTTTAGAATCTTGGAAGACCTCCATGTTTTGGGGCCTCGCTGGAAGACCAATTTGTTCATTGGATTTGGTAAATTTTGGTACAAACTCTTGGAGCAAACTAATTAGTAGATTCTTTATTTTATTCTTAATCAATACAATGTCAATAATAAAGAGTGGTTTCGAGGGTCTTGTACCCAGATTTTTGGACCGCCATTTGAATTTTCATATTCATTTAAGATCTCTCATACTTCAACAACCAGTTTTAATCATTCTTCCATATAAAAATCGTATAATGCATTAGGTGCACCCATAATCTTGCATCGTGATCATGTACACGTTCGCGTGACATAATTACGATTTTTCAAAATAAATCGAGGTGTGCCATACACGAACAAGAATCCATAAGCTATGGCCCTCACTTTAATATTAACTTAGTATTAAACGATCTTAAACACTCATAGTTTGCTTTAGGCTTGACTTAGACTATTATTGTGATTATGTATACGTTCGCGTAACATAATTACGAATTTAATTCTAAAAAGAAACTCGAAGGATGCGTTCGCGCAAATTCAACCAAACTTTCTTAATAATTAACAAAGCATTATTAATATTGGACACGTTCGCGTGACATGATTTTTTACGTTCCAAAGGAAATGAGTGTACATACGCGTAACTCGATTCTTTAATTACGATTAATTCAGTGACTAAAAGCGGTAAAAAGATAAATGCACATAGGTCCTAAAATAAGAAGTTAGACAATTTAAGCCAAGTAGTAATCACTAAGCGACCATGCTAGAACCACGGAACCCGGGAATGCCTAACACCTTATCCCAGGTTAACAGAATTCCTTATCTAGAATTTCTGGTTCGCAGACTTTTAAAATAAAATAAAAACTTCCTCGATTTGGAATTTAAAATAAACCGGTGACTTGGGACATCAAATAAATTATTTAAAGTGGCGACTCTAAAAATTAAATAAATAATCCCATTTTGAATATTGTCACTTAAATTGGAAAAACTCTCTTATATACCCTCGGGGTAGTAAAAAGGAGGTGTGCCAGTCTCTGATGTTCATATTTCACCTGCTGACAATTGAGACACCGAGCTACAAATCTCAAAATGTCCTTCTTCATTCTCCTCCACCAATAATGTTGTCTCAGATATTGATACATCTTCGCGGCACCCGGATGAATGGAATACCGCGAGCTATGGGCCTCCTCCAGAATTAACTCTCGAAGCCCATCTACATTGGGCACACATATCAAGCCCTGCATCCTCAACAACCCATCATCACCAATAGTCACATCTCTGGCATCATCATGCTGAACTATGTCCTTAAGGACAAGCAGTTGAGGATCATCATACTGGCGCTCTTTGATGCAATCATATAAGGAAAACTGAGAAATCACACAAACCAATACCCGACTAGGCTCAGAAATATCTAACCTCACAAACCGATTGGCTAAGGCCTGAACATCAACTGCAAGAGGTCTCTCCCCAACTGGAATATATGTCAAACTCCCCATACTCGCTGCCTTTCTACTCAAGGCATTAGCCACCACATTGGCCTTCCTCGGATGGTACAAAATAGTAATATCATAATCCTTTAGCAACTCCAACCATCTCCGCTGCCTCAAATTGAGATCCTTCTGCTTGAACAAGTGCTGGAGGCTACGATGATCAGTAAACACCTCACAAGACACACCATACAAATAATGCCTCTAAATCTTCAACGCGTGAACAATGGTAGCCAACTCCAAATCATGAATAAGGTAGTTCTTCTCATGGGGTTTCAACTGACGAGAAGCATAAGCAATAACTCTACCATCCTGCATCAATACACACCCAATACCAAATCTCGAAGCATCACAATACACGGTATATGAACCTGAAGCTGCTGGCAAAACTAACACTGGAGTTGTGGTCAAGGCTGTCTTGAGCTTCTGAAAGCTCTCCTCACACTCATCCGACCACATGAATGGAGCACCTTTTTGAGTCAACTTGGTCAAGGGCGATACGATAGAGAGAATCCCTGAACAAACCGACAGTAATAACACGCCAAACCAAGAAAGCTGTGAATCTCCATGGATGAGGACGGTCTGGGCTAACTCTGAACCGCCTCTATCTTCTTCGGATCAACCTAAATACCCTCGTTGGACACCACATGCCCCAAGAAAGCCACTAAACTCAGCCAAAACTCACATTTGGAGAAATTTTCATAAAGCTTCTCCTCCCTCAATCTCTGCAACACCACTCTCAAATGCTCTGCGTGCTCCTCCTGACTACGCGAGTATACTAGAATATCATCAGTGAAGACTTTGACAAACAAGTCGAGATAAGGTCGGAATACGCTATTCATCAAATGCATGAACGCTACTGGGGCATTGGTCAGACCAAAAGACATCACCAAGAACTCATAATGAGCATATCGGGTCCTGAAAGCCGTCTTAAGAATATCCGAGTCCCTGATCTTCAACTGGTGATAACCTGAATGGAGATCAATCTTGGAGAACAATCTCGCTCCCTCAAGCTGGTCAAATAAATCATCAATGCGAGGCAGAGGATACTTTTTCTTAACTGTAACTTTGTTCAACTGCTTATAATCAATGCACATCCTCATAGTGCCGTCCTTCTTCTTCACAAATAGAATCGGCGCTCCCCAAGGCGACAAACTAGGCCGAATGTACCCCTTATCAAGGAGTTTCCTGAAGCTGTTCCTTTAATTCCTTCAACTCCGCTGGTGCTATATGATATGGTGGAATAGAAATGGGCCAAGTGCCCGGCACCAGATCAATACCAAAATCAATATCCCTATCCGGCTACCTGCCCGACAGGTTTGCAGGAAACACATCGGAAAAGGCCTCACAACTGGAACAAAATCAATACTGGGAGTCTCTGCATCGACATCCCTCACAAAGGCTAGATATGAAAGGCAACCCTTCCCAACCATATGTTTGCCCTTCAAGAATGAGATCACCATACTAGGAACATAATCAGTCGAACCACGCCACTCAATCCGTGTCACACCCCGCATAGCCAATGTCACTGTCTTAGCATGACAGTCTAAAATAGCATGACACAGAGATAGCCAATCCATGCCCAATATGATATCGAAGTCTACCATACATAACAACAACAGATCCACTCGGGTCTCCAGACCCCAATAGTCACCACACACGACCGGTACACACAGTCTATAACAATAGTATCGCCCACCGTAGTAGATACATGAACAATGAAATAAGAGACTCACAGGGCATATCCAAATAACGAGCAAAGTATGATGACACATAAGAATAAGTGGAAACAATATTAAATAATATAGAGGCATCTCTGTGACAGACTGAGACAATACTTGTGATCACGACGTCTGAAGCAATAGCATTGGGTCTAGCTGGAAGTGCATAGAAATGGGCTTGACCGCCACCTGATCGACCTCCCCCTCTAAGGCGACCCCTAGCTGACCGACCTCCACCCCTAGCTGGGTGGGTGGGTGGTGGTAAAGTAACTGGCACTGAAGCCGATGGCTGACTCATCTGCTGAGATGGACCCACAAGACGACAAGGACATTGCCTTTACATATGACCCATCTCTCCACACTCATAGCAACTCCCAGGTGATAGAGACGGGGACTGAAGGGAACCCCTAGCACCGAAATGACTAGCAGATGCACTTGGCATAAAAGAGCCCTAAACTGATGGAGCACAGGACGAACTCTGAGATGGAAGGGCACTAAGTGATGACTGACCCTGATGAGAACTATGAGAACCATGACCCGATGATGCCCCACGATAACCTGGGTGAGCTGGCTGAGCATGCCCGAATGGAGGACCTCTATCGTGCTGAAACTGACCTCTTGAAGGAGCACCACCATAACTATCAGATCCTCGAGGCCTCTTGGACTCCCTCTCATCTCGCTCCTGGCGAAGAACCAACTCAATCTCACGAGCAATGTCAACAACCTTCTTAAAAGTAGCACCAAACACACTCTCCTTGGTCATAAGAATACAAGGCTGATAAGTAAGGCCATCAACAAACCTCCTAATCCTCTCTCTATCTGTCAGAACCAACAAAATAGCATGACGAGCTAACTCCGAAAACCTTATCTCATACTGCATCACAGTCATCTTTCCCTGACGTAACTACTCGAACTTCCTGTGCAGCTCCTCTCTACGAGACTATGGCACATTCCAAAAAGAGAACGAAGAACTGCTGCCAGGTAAGGGGTGCTGCACCAACAGGCCTACGCTTCTCATAAGCCTCTCACCAAGTGAATGCAGCTCTAGAAAACTGAAAAGTAGTGAAAGCGACCCCGTTGCTCTCCAGAATACCCGTTGTACGAAGAATTCTCTAATACTTGTCCAAGAAACCCTAATCATCCTCGCCCTTTGCACCACTAAAAGTCGGAGGCTGAAGTCTACCAAACCTCTCCAACCTGCGTTGCTTGTCCTCTGGCTTGGCAGGAGCTACATAGTCCTGAGCAGCTGCAACCAGCTGGGCTGGATGTGCCCCCAGTGTCTGAAGTCCATGCACGACCTACTCAGGTGTGTGAGTGGCGGGAGTCTGAGTGCCTCCCCTAGCCTGAGAAGTAGCTGCGGCTGTAGTAACTGAGACCGCCTGAGCTAGGCCAGTGCATACTGATAGAATCTGAGCCAAGGTCTCTTAAAAACTCGGAATCACAATGGGCACAGCTGGTGCCTAAGCTGGTGCTGCTGGAGTGTCTACAACTGGGATGTGATCCTGAACTGGGGCGGCTGGTGGATCTGTAGGTGCTGCCCTAGCTGCTGTGCGGGCCACACCCCTGCCCCTACCGCGACTACGTCCACGTACTTGGCCTCTAGTGGCCACAACTGGTGGTACTGGTGGTCGTCCATCCTGTCCGGTAGCGTGTGTCCTTACCATCTGTGAGAGAATAGAATAACAAAAGTTTAGTACTCGGATCAACATATTCGAACAACAAATATTTCAAGAATATGAAGTTTTTTCTAGAGGTTCTATAGCCTCCCGAGGATAAATACAGACGTCTCTGTACCGATTTGCGAGACTCTACTAAACCTACTCATGACTCGTGAGACCTATGTAACATAGGCTCTGATACCAACTTGTCACGACCCTAAACCCAGACCTGGCTGTGATGGCGCCTCTCGTGAAGACAAGGCCAGCCGACACAAACCCCCATTAAATTAACAGATAATAATTCATAATTAAGTCATTAATAATGATAAATCCTATAATAGAGTGAACTATATCAACTGCGGAAAACCAAACACAGCCCGATATCGGGGTGTCACCAGTCATGAGCATCTAACATAGTCTAAGAGTCTGAAAGAGTTTATATAATCTATTACATGACTAGAACAAGGTAAATAAAATAGGAGGGAGAAACACTGGGCTGCGAACGCCGAGCAGCTACCTAGTGGACTCCGAATAGCCTGCTGAGCAATTAACCCTCATTGGCGGGACCTGAAGCTCTTAAATCTGCACACATGGTGCAGGGAGTAAAGTGAGTACTCCAACTCCGTGAGTAATAATAATAAATGAAGACTGAGCGATAAGAAATCACGTAAAACACAACAACATGCTATAAAGAAGCAGTGTAAAACCAATAAAAGGCAATGAAATAATGAAATCTTATAAAAACACCTTAGTTCAAAATAAGCTTCTTTAAAATACTTTTTAACAGTTAAACAAGTAAATGAAGGGCAGCTAGAAAAGATAAACACATAAAATTCGCCCCTCGGGCACAATATCAACATAATCAGCCCCTTGGGCAATAATATGGAACAACACCAACCCCTAGGGTTATATCTCATATAACAATGGGTACCCGCACTCACTTGGGGTATACAGACTCTGGGATGGGACCCTTACGGCCCAAACGCAATATCAAGCCATCTCGTGGAATAATCAAATAGGCTCTCGGCCTCATATCAAGCCACTTTGTGGCGTACAACTCAGTCCCTCGACCTCATAATCATAATCAATACAACACTGCTGCGGCGTGCAGCCTGATCCCATAGTAATCCTCATAACATAGGTCCTCGGCACTACTCAGTCAGAAATCTCTAAAAGCCACTCGGGCACAGTAAAATATTATGCTTAGCCCAAAATATCATTTAAAATATTAAAACAAAGTAAACATGACTAAGTTATGAAAACAGTAGGATATAACATGACTGAGTACAGATATAAAATCAAAACAATGAGGAAATAGCAGTAGAAATCCCTAAGGGTCCAAATAGTTGGCACGAGGCCCAAATATGGGATTCAGCCCAAAACATGATGATACCAAACAATTTTCAATCAAATACGCGATAAAATAGTTATTCGGGATGGACTAAGTCACAATTCCCAACGGTGCACGACCCCACGCTCGTCATCTAGCGTGTATGTCACCTTAATATAGTACAACGATGTGAAATCCAGAGTTTCTTACCCTTACACAACATTTAATATCATTACACACCTCTATCCAGTCCAAATTCTAGCCCGCAACGCCATTGCCTCTTGAATCGGCCTCCAGATGTGCCAAATCTAACCAAAATCAGTGCAAAACCATCAAAATATGCCGAGGGAACAAAGCCAACTCGAAAAAAATCAAATTACAACACAAATCCCGAAATTGGCTAAACCCGACCCCAGGGCCCACGTCTCGAAATCCGATAAAAATTACATCAATAGACTTCTTATCACTCCTTGAGTTCATTCATATCATAAGCACCAAAATCTAACCACAAACGACCCCTCAAATCCCAAATTCTAGATCTCCAATTACAAGCCCTAGTTCTTACATATTTAGGCTTAAATTCAATAATTTCCATGATTAATTGGGTAGAAATCACATTAGGATTGAGTATCAAGTCCATAAATCTTACCTCCAAGTGTTCCCCCTTGATTCCCTCTTCAATCCCCTTCAAAAAGCTTCAAAATCGCCCAAACAAAACTCACGCGAACGCGAAGGTACACCACACAGACCCACACGATCGCAACCAACTCCAGGCGATCGCATATGGCAACTCTGCCTCAGGCCCCCACTAAGCCTACACGATCTCAACCCCTTCTACGCGATCGCGAAGAACAAAAGGTCTGCAACAGACCTGAAGCAAAATCTGCAATTTCTCAACATGCAATTTCATCCGTTTAACCACCCGAAACTCACCCGAGGCCTTCGGGACCTCAACCAAACATGCCAACATATCCCATAACATCATTCAAACTTGTTCCAAACTTCGGAACCCTCAAAACAACATCAAAACACCAAAATTTGCATCGGATTCAAGCCTAAGAATTCTAAAAACTTCAAGATTCCGCTTTCGATCAAAAAGTCTGTCAAACCACGTCCGAATGACCTGAAATTTTGCACACACATCCCAATTGACACAACAGACCTACTGCAACTTCTGGAATTCCATTCCGACCCCTATATTAAAATTTCACATATCAACCGGAAAACGCCAAAATTCTAATTTCGCCAATTCAAGCCTAAATCTACTCCGGACCTTCAAAACACATTCCGATCACGCTCCCAAATCACCTCCCGAAGCTATCTGAACCATCGGAATTCACATACGATCCCTTTAACACATAAGTCAACATCTGGTTGACTTTTTCAACTTAACCTTATTCAAAAGAGACTAAGTGTCTCAAACCTTACCAAAACCTCTCCGAACCCCAGCCAACCAATCCGATAGCACAAAATACAGCTGAACAAGGCAATAAGAAGCAAAAATAGGGGAAACGGAGCGGTAACTCATGAAACGACCGGCCGAGTCGTTACACTTTTAATAAAAAGTTGACATAAAATTGAAAACTTGTCTGTAATTGACTTTCGTTTAGAAATTAAATTAAAACATTTAGTGGGTGTTGAAAGCTTCGTGTGCATCTATTAATAAACTAAACTTTATGCATATTTTAAAATAGTTTTGTTGAGGAACCACCAGAGAAAGAAAATTAGAGGATTGGCCTCATATATACAACTTGTGCAGCTAAAGCAAGTTTTAATATCAAAATAGATTCTGTTAGAACAAAAACTTAAATCCCCACCGCACCCCATCCCGCCCCGCGTTATTTTTTTTAACTAAAAAATTGAATTCGCCCCGTAACCGCAAACTCTCAAATCCGCACTGTCCCGCTAATGTTCAAACTCGCCTCGCCCTGCACCCACATCGCCACATTGCCATCCCTATTAATACCTCTATCGTGATCAAAAGTGCTCGTTTTTACCCTCCATTACTAACAGATACAAATTTCAAAATGTTTAAATTTAAATAATCTTTTCCTCCAATTTAAAATGTCACGAGAAATTAAAAAAACACTCTTCCCCCTCTTTGTTTATACAAACCTCCTCCCCTATCTTCTCCTTCATCAAAGTAACTCCACCACCGGTCCACCATCTTATTTTGCCAACAACAAAAAATAACCAAAAGCATCCAGCATTTATCTCCACCAAACTAAGAGCTCGTTTGGACATAAGATTTTTTTTTTCAATTTTTATTTTATTTTTTTTCGAAATCAACGTTTGTTCATAAAATTTTCAATTTTCACTTAAAGATGCTTTTTGCAAATTTTCAAAAATTTGAAAAACTCCAAAAAATTATTTTTCAAAATTTTCACTCAAATCACTCACAAAACTTCAAAAATAACCAAAATTGCACTAAAAGTGGATGCTTCCGTTTAACGAGTGTTTGAATAAATAACCAAAATTGCACTAAAAGTGGATGCTTCCGTTTAACGTGTGTTTGAATCTAAATATTTGAAAAATTGCACTCAATATTTGAAAAGCTGATATATAAGATTGGAATGCGCCGTCTTCGAGACATTAAGTGATTTCTCATCAGGGGGAGTTAATACGCGTTGTACTCTTTTTCCCTTATAAGGTTTTGTTCCATTGGATTTTCCCTGCAATGTTTTTAACGAGACAACCAAAAGGCGTATTTCTAAATATGTGTACTTTTTTCCTAATAAGGTTTTAACGAGACACATTATTTATGGACATCCAAGGGGGAGTGTTATGATAAAAATCAAAATATGGTGGATGTCTACTCTTCCTCCATGATCTTTCTCTCAAATGGTTAATGACATATTCAATGACATATTTTCTATGTTCAATGACATATTCCATGACATATTTTCTTCACTTTTCATGCCTATATAAAAGGCCATGTAATTGCAATGAAAAATTACACCAAAGTGAAAGAAGAAAACACTTCTCCATTCTCTCTATCTCTTCTTGTTTACATTTTACTGCATTGCTTTTATTTTATAACACGTTATCAGCACGAAGCTCTAATTTTATTCTTAACTCCCGCTAAGTTGAGCCATATTTTATTAAGGTATGTATCATTATAATCATTTTATTTATGACAGTATATATCATATGCTCATTGTTTGCAGATTACTTGTGCGCTTGGGCATCTTAAATAGTTTAAGTACATTGCAGTGATAAAATAACTATTTCCTTCCGTGCTCAACTCTTAGAGGACCTCAAAGTCATCAAACTAGCTATGCACTAATGTCATACTTATAATATTCATGGACTCCCTAGATCAAAACATATCTTTAAGGCATTTTGAAGAACTGTGAGAAATAAATTGACAAGCAATAATTTTATAGTTTAATTACTTTATATTTATTGGAACATATAAATAATGTTAGTCACGTTCAGTTCTATTAACACATATATATCAATAATATAAAGTGAAATGAAACAAGTATGTAATTTCTACTTTATGGCAAGAATAAAATGAAATAGTAGATTGTTAACATGATATAGCTCTATTTTCATTTCTTTTACCTTAATCGTTTTGTTTTCATTAATTGTTTATTATTATAATTATTTCTCTAACTTATTCATCTTTTATGATAGTTTTCACTATGTCAAATTTATCAAAACTTGAATTTGTGGCACTTGACATCACCGGGAGGAACTATTTATCATGGGTTCTTGATGCTGAAATTCATCTTGACGCTAAAGATCTTGGAAATACTATTATACAAGGAAATGAAGCATCAAATCAGGATAAAGCGAAGGCTATGATTTTCCTTTGTCATCATCTACATGAAGGGTTAAAAACTGAATATTTAACCGTAAAAGATCCACTTGAATTATGGATTAATTTGAAAGATCGATATGACCACCTAAAACTTACGGTATTACCGAAAGCTCGGTATGAGTGGATACATTTAAGGTTGCAAGACTTTAAAATCGTAAGTGAGTATAATTCTGCTATCTTTAAAGTAAGTTCTCTATTAAAATTATGTGGAGACACTATCACAGATGAGGACTTATTGGAAAAAACATTTTCTACTTTTCACGCTTCAAATGTGGTGCTACAACAACAATACCGTGAAAAAAGTTTTAAGAAATATTCTGAGTTAATCACATGCCTACTTGTGGTTGAGCAGAATAATACTCTATTAATGAAAAATCATGAAGCTTGTCCCACTAGGTCAGCTCCATTTTCAAAAGTGAATGTTGTAGCAATATATGATAAGTTTGAAAGAAAACAAAATAATTACCGTGGTCGTGGACATGGTCGTAAACGTGGACGTGGCAGGGGGCGAAACAATTATCGTCATTATGGTGGAAATAAATTGGAGAACAATAAGGGTTCTCAAATTAATCATTCAAAAGGTAAAGCTAGTATGTGTCACCGATGTGGTATGAGAGGTCATTGGGCACGCATTTGTCGTACGCCAGAACATTTTGTCAAACTTTATCAAGCCTCCCTCAAGAAAAAAGAAAATAATGTGGAGGCACACTTGACCTTTCAAAATAATGATGATGAAGCAGGTCCCTCAAATAAATATGATTCTAAGGCACATCTTGCATATAAAGATGATGATTTTGAAGGCCTAACAAATATTACTCATTTAGAAGTTGGGGACTTCTTTGAGGATATTGACTGAAGAACTAATCATCTTACTGGGGAATGAAGCTATAAAAGTTGTTATGTTTATGTTTGCAACTAGTTTATTTTTCTTGAGTGTATTTTCCTAATGCATCATGTGTTGCTAGTTTCTACATTTCTAATGTATTTCTTAATGTTTTTTTCCTGCTTGTCTTTCATATTTCTTATGATGTATTATTTGTCTTTTTTATGAAGAATATGAAAATTCCCCAGTCTTCAGTTGGACTCAAGATTAATAAAGATGATATATGTCTTCTGGATAGTGCTACAACACACACTATTTTAAAAGATAAGAGATATTTCTCTTATTTGGTAATGAAAGAAGCGAATGTTAATACAATATCCGGTAGTACAAGATTAATTGAAGGTTCTGGAAGAGCCAATTTATTACTACCAGGAGGAACAAATTTGGCTATTGATGAAGCACTATATTGTAGTAAATCTCAAAGAAACTTATTAAGTTTCAAAGATATTCGCCAAAATGGCTATCATATTGAGACTACAAATGATGAAAAGATTGAATATCTTTATATTACTACAATAATGTCCGGTAAGAAATATGTGCTTGAAATGTTACCTGCTCTTTCCTCCGGCTTATACTACACAAGTATTAGCAGGATTGAAACACATGCCATAGTAAACGAGAAGTTTACTAATCAAGATAATTTTATTATTTGGCATGACCGGTTGGGCCATCCTGGCTCTAATATGATGCGTAAAATAATTGAGAATTCACATGGACATGCAATGAAGAATCAGAAGATTCTTCAATTTAAGAAATTCTCTTGTGTTGCGTGTTCTCAAGGAAAATTAATTATTAGACCATCAACTATTAAAGTTAGGATGGAATACCCTGTATTTCTGGAACGTATACAGCGTGATATATGTGGGCCCATTCACCCTTCATGTGGACCATTCAAATATTATATGGTTTTAGTAGATGCATCTACAAGATGGTCACATGTGTGCTTACTATCAACTCGCAATATGGCATTTGCGAGATTGTTAGCTCAAATAATAAAGCTAAGAGCACAATTTCCAGATTATGCAATTAAGACAATTCGTCTTGAAAATGCCGGTGCGTTTACATCCCAAGCCTTTAATGATTATTGTATTTCAACTGGGATAACAATTGAGCATCCGGTTACTTATGTTCATATACAAAATGGTCTAGCAGAATCATTGATCAAACGCCTCCAATTAATTGCTAGACCAATGCTTATGAGAACAAAACTTCCCATTTCAGTATGGGGTCATGCTATTTTGCACGCAGCAACACTTGTGCGGATATGGCCCACAAGTTATCATAAAGTCTCTCCATTGCAATTGGCTTTTGGTCAGGAGCCAAATATTTCCCATCTTAGGATCTTTGGTTGTGCGATATATGTTCCAATTGCTCCACCACAACGCACAAAGATGGGTCCTCAAAGAAGGTTGGGGATATATGTTGGATATGAATCTCCTTCTATTATAAAATATCTAGAGCCGATGACTGGAGATTTATTTACGGCAAGATTTTCTGATTGCCATTTTGATGAATCAGTATATCCAACATTAGGGGGAGAAAATAAGCAGCTGAAAAAGAAGATAGATTGGAATGCATTATCACTGTCTCATTTAGATCCTCGAACAAATCAATGTGAACAAGAGGTTCAAAAGATTATTCATTTACAAAATATTGCAAATCAATTGCCAGATGCATTCACTAACCTACCAAGGGTGACTAAGTCACATATTCCAGCTGCTAATGCTCCAATTCGAGTTGATATCCCGACAGAACAATTAATTAAAGCAAATGAGTCTAAGCCATGCTTGAAACGTGGTAGACCAATCGGTTCTAAAGATAAAAATCCTCGAAGAAGAAAAGGAGCAAGTGATCAAAGTGAACATAACACAGAGGTAGTGGCTCAAGAAGAGCCCCAAGACGTAACAAATAATAAGACCTTAGGGGAGGTCCAGGTACCTAAAAATAATGAAAATGAAGAGATATCAATAAGTTACGTCTCAACTTGGAAAAGATGGAACCGAAATAATATTATTATCGATAACATTTTTGCTTATAATGTTGCTGTTGAAATAATGCAACAAGATGAGGATCTTGAACCAAAATCTGTCAACGAATATAGACAAAGAAATGATTGGCCAAAATGGAAAGACGCTATCCAGGCAGACTTAACTTCACTTGGAAAACGTGAAGTCTTCGGACCCATAGTTCGAACACCTGAAGGCATAAAGCCAGTAGGGTATAAATGGGTTTTTGTGCGAAAACGAAATGATAAAAATGAAGTCGTTAGATATAAAGCACGACTTGTGGCACAAGGGTTTTCCCAAAGGCCTGGAATTGATTATATGGAGACATATTCTCCTGTAGTGGATGCTATCACCTTCAGGTATCTCATAAATATGACAGTACAAGAAAACTTGATATGCATCTAATGGATGTTGTTACAGCCTATTTGTATGGATCATTAGACAACGAATTTTTTATGAAAGTACCTGAGGGATTTAAAGTGCCAGAAGCATATAAAAATTTTCGAGAAACTTGTTTAATAAAGCTTCAGAAATCTTTATACGGATTGAAACAATCAGGACGTATGTGGTACAATCGCCTGAGTGAATATCTGTTGAAAGAATGGTACAAGAATGATCCAATTTGTCCCTGTGTCTTTATAAAAAGGTCTGGATCTGAATTTGTTATAATCGCTGTGTATGTTGATGATTTAAATATCATTGGAACTCCTGGGGAGCTTCCAAAAATAGTAGACTGTTTGAAGAAAGAATTTGAAATGAAAGATCTTGGAAAGACAAAATTTTGTCTTGGTCTACAAATTGAGTATATGAAAGATGGAATATTTGTCCATCAATCGACATACACCGAAAAGATTTTAAAGCGATTCTATATGGATAAAGCACATCCATTGAGTACCCCGATGGTTGTGAGATCACTTGATATAAAGAAAGATCCATTCTGACCTCATGAAAATGATGAAGAGCTTCTTGGTGCCGAAGTACCATATCTTAGTGCAATTGGGGCATTAATGTATCTTGCCAATAATTCCCGACCAGATATAGCTTTCTCAGTAAGCTTATTGGCAAGATTTAGTACTTCGCCAACACAAAGACACTGGAATGGTATTAAACATATATTCAGATACCTCCAAGGGACCATTGATATGGGTTTATTTTATTCAAATGAATCCAAGCCATCATTGATTGGTTATGCAGATGCAGGATATTTGTCTGATCCACACAAAGGTCGATCTCAGACAGGCTATTTATTTACAAGTGGAGGTACAGCCATATCATGGCGTTCGACAAAACAAACTATGGTTGCTACTTCTTCAAATCATGCAGAGATAATAGCCATTCACGAAGCAAGTCGAGAATGTGTTTGGTTAAGATCTATAACTCAACACATTCAACAAATATGTGGTCTTTCTTTGAAAGAGAATATTCCAACAATATTGTATGAAGACAATGTTGCATGCATAACTCAATTGAAAGGAGGATATATCAAAGGAGATAGAACAAAACACATTTCACCGAAATTCTTTTTCACTCATGATCTTCACAAGAATGGTGAAATAGATGTACAACAAGTTCGTTCAAGTAATAATTTGGCTGATCTGTTCACTAAGGCATTATCAACCTCAATATTTGAAAAGCTGATATATAAGATTGGAATGCGCCGTCTTCGAGACATTAAGTGATTTCTCATCAGGGGGACTTAATACGCGTTGTACTCTTTTTCCCTTACAAGGTTTTGTTCCATTGGATTTTCCCTGCAATATTTTTAACGAGGCAACCAAAAGGCGTATTTCTAAATATGTGTACTTTTTTCCTAATAAGGTTTTAACGAGACACATTATTTATGGACATCCAAGGGGGAGTGTTATGATAAAAATCAAAATATGGTGGATGTCTACTCTTCCTCCATGATCTTTCTCTCAAATGGTTAATGACATATTCAATGACATATTTTCTATGTTCAATGACATATTCCATGACATATTTTCTTCACTTTTCATGCCTATATAAAGGCCTTGTAATAGATAGGAAAATACACCAAAGTGAAAGAAGAAAACACTTCTCCATTCTCTCTATCTCTTCTTGTTTATATTTTACTACATTGCTTTTTTTATAACAATATTGTATATATATTCAGATGTTTGAATCAAATAGTTTAATCTTAAAATAAAAAAAATATAACAAACGGGTCCCTAGCTTTGATCGTGGGCACCACTAACAAGATAATGCAATTTGGGCCAACAACATGTTTCAAACCACAAACAAAATTTAGAAAAAATGATATTGTATAGCAGCTCTCAAAATAATAGTCAAAAATATTATTTGTTGTATATATAAACATTTTGTAATTGTATGTTATATATAAAAATTATATAAATTTTATACATTTTCCTTGGGTTGTGGACTGTGGAGGTTTGCACCGTTTATGATGGGTATTCTTGTGAGTTATGAGAAGAAGGGGTTATTATGAACCCTTGAAAGTCTATTAGCTTAGTACAATGCGATTAGAATCGGCTTGAGGTCTGTGAATGAATTTAAATATGAACATGGGCTCTATGTCAGGCCAAGTGTGTTCATTTCACCATGGAGCTCCTCCTGAAGGAGTATTCGGACGTTGGATGTTGTTTCGTCATCGGCTATTTTATGTAATATTATATTATATTATGTCGTGTGAGTTGTGAGGTAGCTTGATAAATTTCGTATGCGTTAAGGTTCCGCGTAGCGATGGTGTTGTGTGAGCAGGATGGCTCTCGAGATTCAGATCATATATTGCACCTTAGTCATGCTTGAGTTTTGTAGCGTATGGCGCTATCTGTCTCCCCAAGGATGGTATTATGCACTTGGCGTTCTTGTGACCGATATTCGAATTTTTTGCAAGTATGAGCGTTTTTGCTCGGTAAGTATATAGATTATGTTATATGGACCGGGTTGCACGCCGCAACAGTATGATGTTGAGTACAATTTTCTATAGCGATTTTTGTGTGCTTTGTTTTCCATATTCCGAGGAAGGTTCATAACACCTTATCGGTGGTCTAATTAGTTACATGGGTTGTGTAGTTTCTTTTAGAGTTCGTTTTCCTTATGTATCACGTTCGAGTTTGTAGCTTACTGGCACATTGTGGCGTCACATGAAACTTTTGGGCAGCGTCTGAGGTGGCTTATTGTCTGAATAGCTTATAGTAGGTGAGACGAGATTATTGAATCTATGATCAATGCAATTGGATTATATGAAGTATATTGAAGAGAAAACACCATTGTTTGGTTCATAATGGGGTGATGATTCTAGTCAAGGGGAAAGATTCAATGAGTTGTTGACTCGATAGTTGGTTATAAGTTTCTACATGTCTCTTCTGTCGTGGTGGTATTGCAAGAGTTGGAACAAGAATTATGTATGTCATGAGGTGCATTGTGAGCATCAGATTCGGGGAATGTTAGTTATTATGATTATAGAACGTTATTATGGTCTTGTGAATGATGTGGTGCATGGTGAGAATTCAACAAAGGTATGCAGTCATGTTCTGGTACATCGTGTAGTGATTGATACGGTGTTCGCATGTTGGAAGCATGCCTGGCAGAGAATTCCGGATGCTGGAATTGGGCTTTAAGGCTTATTTGCCTAAATAAAAGAGAATATCTTTAGATTTGCTCGAGCTAATATGCTCAGTTGATCGTGGTAGCACAGGTAGATGCACGAGGTGTTAAAATAGTAATTTCGGACAACTCCAACGCAGTTCTTAGCACGTTCGAGGACGAACATATGTTTAAGTGGAAGAGAATGTAACGAACCGACTGATCATTTTGAGCTCTAACGCGTCGTTCAGTGGTTTGAGACCATGAGCAGCTTCACTTAAGGTATTATGACTTACGCGCATGATCGGAATCGAATTTCGGGAAGTTCAGAGTTGATTTGGAAAGAAAATTCTCATTTCGAAAGCTTTAAGTTGCAAGAATTGATTCATATTGGATTTTTGAGTCAACAAGCTTGGAATCGGGATTTGAAGGTTTCATCAAGTTCATATAATGATTTTAGACTTGGGCGTATGTCTGGATCGAGTTTTGGATGACCTAGGAGCATTTCGACGCCTATTGTAGAAGTTAGTATTTTGGAAGAATTTCATAAATTTGGGTTGCAGTGCATTTTAGTATTATCGATGTCCGTTTGGAATTCGAGTTAGGGAATAGCTCTGTATGGTGATCCTGGTATTGGGGCGCGTCCTAAGTAGATCTGGAGGTCCGTAGGACATTTTGGAGTCATTTGGCTAAAATTAGAAATTTGAAGGTTTTTGAGAAGTTTGATCGGGAGTGGACTTTCTGATATCGGGGTTGGAAGTCAATTCCGGAAGTTGAAGTAAGTCCGTGATGTTGAATATTACTTGTGTGCAAAATTTGAGGTCAATCGGACATGCTTTGATAGGTTTCGGCATCGAATATTGAAGTTCTAAAGTTCATTAAGCTTGAATTGGGTTGTGATTCATGGTTTTTGCATTGTTTGGTGTGATTTGAGGCCTCGAGCAGGTCCGTGTTATGTTATGGGACTGGTTGGTGTGATTGGATGGGGTCCCGAGGGTCTCAAGTTGATTTCGGATGGTTAACAGATCAAGGTTTGAAGTTGAAGAGCTGCTGAATTGAGGACTGCCGGTGTAATCACACCTGCGGAGTGGGCCCCGCAGGTGCGAGCCCGTATAAGCGTAAAGAAGCCGTAGAAGCGAAATTGTACTGGCTTGGCTGGGGCGCAGGTGTGATGCAGCTCCGACAGAAGCAAGACCGCAGGAGCGGTCGGGGCTCTGCAGAAGCGAACCCAGGAGTGGATTCAGCCCGCAGAAGCGGACATGGCTGAGTTTAGTTGAGACCGCACGTGAGACGGAAATTGGCCATTTTTCTCCCATTTTTATTTGGTTTGGGTTATTTTGGAGAGCTTCAAGGGGAGATATTCTTCAAGTATCACAAGGTAAGTTGTTCCCACTCATTATAAGTTAAAGACATGATTTAGATACAGATTAAAGTATGGAAATTAGTAGAAATTTGGGGTTTTGGTGCAAAAACCTAGAATCTTGTATATTTGGATTTTGACTACGAATTTGGGCATGAAATTGGAAACAAATTATATATTTAAGTTCATGGGGTTATGGATAAAGTTTATCTTCGAAAAAATTTCGGAATCCGGGCACGTGGGCCCAAGGGTGATTTTTATTGACTTTTCGATCGGAGTTAGAAATTGTTATGAATTGGATTATAATGAGTATTCAAGCGTATATTAATGGGTTTGCATAATTATTGGCTAGTTTTGGAGCGTTGTGCATAGGTTTGAGTCGTCGGAAGGGCTTGGGAGCCAATTATGGAACTTCAGAGTGAGGTAAGTCTCCTTTCTAACCTTGTAAGAGGGAATTAACCCCATAGGTGAACTAAATTATTATGTAGTCCGTACGTAGTTACTAGCTATGCCTATTTCTGGGTAGTTTTAGGCTTACATCATGCCTTGTTAATATTGTTGTTGATTTATATTTATTGTTTGCCTTGAGAAGAAGCGAGATTGAGTTAGCTTATTAAATATTTTTGAAAGGAGTCGAAATTGAGGAAAAGTTGCAAACTTAAAAGTTTTCATTTGAAATTTGTAATTTAAAAAGAATTGAGGAATACCTTAATAACTTAAGAAGTGTAACTGCTACACGTATGATCCGCGAGCGGAGTAATTCCTTAAACTTATATTTGACCGCGTCGCAAGTATGATTCGCGAGCGTAGAAATCACTTAAACTTATATTTGACCGCGTCGCAAGTATGATTCGCGAGCAGGGTCTTTCCTTCAACTACTCTCATGGGAGCGGGCCGATCGCCTCGACAGGTTAATAGATGCATATATGGTTCTCCCATTCGACCCTCTAGCAGTGCACAATTTACTTTTATATTGGATCGGGCCGTACAACTCGGTATTTATATATATATATATATATGGAATCATGCGTGACATTTGGGCTAGAAGACAGTGCATCTGGGTTTTTTTCTCTGGTTTGAATTATGACAACTCCCTTAATGAAATTCACTATATCTATATATATGCTCCGGTTGCGGGGGGAACTTGCTAGCTGAGAGCTTGAGTAAAATTATAAAGAGGGGAATTGTATCACGTATTTTATCATTATTTATTTTATATATTTACTCTGTTTTATGTTTATTCACTTCATTACTGTACCCGACATTGGGCCACTAGTAAATGTCGAAGTCAACCCCTCATCGCTACTTCTTCGAGGTTAGACTGATTACTTACTGGGTACGTGTTGTTTTCGTACTCATACTACACTTGCTGTGCATTTTAGTTGTACAAGCACATACATCTCTAGTAGCCTAATGGGCGCAACGACATGGTTGATACAGAGACTTAGGTGAGCTGCATCTCTCGAGACAACCCGCAGCCAGCAGAGTCTCTTTCAGAGTATTGTATTATCTTTTCTGTCCAATTTGTTTTCCGAACCGTTATTGTATTGTATTTTATCTCCTAGAAATTGCTCATGCACTAGTGACACCAGGTTCTGGGATGTATATGAGATTATTTTCAGTATTGAAAATTTGTTAAAGACATCATTATTTACTCGGTGAAGTTCATTATTTATTGTTTAATGTAAGGAAAAAAATGACTTCAGAAATGCTAAAATGAGAATTTAATTAACTTCTTGGTGTTGGCTTGCCTGACAATGATGTCCGTCCGCATCGCAACCCTTAATAAATTTTGGGTCGTGACAACAAGCCTTTTGGGAAGACCTTAATTGCGGAAACACATGTCGTCATTAAATATGCCAGGCTATGCGAAAATCGTGGATTATTGCAATCAAAATTAAATACTCTCTCAGTTCACTTTTACTTGGTACATTTGGACTTTTCACACCTCTTAAGAAAGAATAAATAAAGTACATAATTTACCATGATACCCATATTAATTGATGCATATTTTATTGAATTTGAGAAAATGATTTGAAATGAGTAATAAATAATGTGGGTATAACACGAAAAAAAGTTTATCTTCTCTTGATATGCGTAAAGTGATAAGTAAAAAGTAAAATCTATTTTTAGTATACATGTCAAGTAAAAGTGCACGGAGGGAGTATTATGTTGAGATAAAATTAGCTTATAGGAGGAAGCGAAAACATCTGGATTAGGCCGTGAGAATTTCTAAAGCATAATAATAAATTTTTGTTTGACAACTATAAAGCATAAATATTGTGATGTGAAAATCAATGTGTATAGAGCGCTTGGATTTAAGAATTTCCAATCGGCATACTGTAATGTCTCTAATGGGTAAAGGTTGTGGTTTAACAGAAAATGAAATATCTTGGTCAATCGGTGGGATAAGTTTGCGTTGGCTAATTGAGAGTTATTTATAGCACTTAATTTTTTAAAAATTAAATATTAAATTGTTTAGAGGAGTATTTAAGTAACTTCACTTTAAAATTTATATACTTGTAATATAATATAGATATAGATTATTATAATAACACATATATAGTGTAATAGATTTTGAGATATAGTCAACCATTTATTTCATTTCATTATTAAGATAGTTTAATTACTTAGAAGTACTGTGAGATATATATATATATATATATATATATATATATATATATATATATATATAAATAAAGCAAATATATGAAACCATTTCTGCTAGAAGAGAATTTTGCTGTTAATTGTACGGTAGTAGTGCATATGGAAAACTGTAGTTACTGGTTATGTCTTCTTATACTATATTCTTTCGTGTTACTGTTAATTGCAGAGAAAGTGGTGGTTAATCTCTGTTGGAAACCAAGAAAAATCCAACATCATTTCTTGAAGCAAGGGATTAAGGGTCCTAATTAAATACCATTTCCTCTTGGGTAATCTCAAAGAAATTGCAAGTTTCAAACCTTCAACTCAGTTCTTTCCTTTTTCCCATGACATTCTTCCTAGAGTTTTCTCCTTCTATCATCATTGGAAGAAAATCTATGGTAAGTTCACATTCTATGCACTTAGGTTATAAAAAAATATTTACACAATTCAGTCATTTATTAGATAATTACAAGTATTTCTATTGATAAGTACGAGTTTTAGTTAGTACAACAACAATAATAACAACATACGAGTATATTTTTATAATAGGGTATAAGAAACGTAGTATGTATGTAGAGCTTACCCTACCTTGAGAAGGACGAGCTTTAATTAGTTAGTAATATGATAAAAATGACAACTAATTACCTGCTAAAATAAATTAGAATTCATTTATAATGATTTTTTTTACAGTTTAATTGTATATAACTTAAATCCATTTGTTATAAGGTATGAAACTACATGTATTTGATAGTGAAAAAATATTTGCACTTTAATTTCAGCATATAAAACTTTAAATCCATTTGCATTAACTGTGATTGTATCATTTATATTAGCCTCTTGAAGGAGCTATATTCTGTTTATTACATATAGGGGCAGATCCAGTGCATTAGTTACGAGTTTTCGTAAATTCAGTAACTTTTGTCTAGATTTTATATTTGTATTGAAAAAGTCATTAAATGTATAAGAATATTTAGCTTGGAACGCAATCCACTAATCCAGTTATTATTGTATATTAACTTGAGATTTATGTAGGAATCAATAAACTTAAAATCCTGAATCCACACGCTAATTAATGTCTTGCGATTGTAATTAATTGCAGGTGCAGTATTTCTTGTGTGGTTTGGCCCAACAGCTCCTGTCACCATATCTGATCCAGCTCTTATTAGAGATATCATCATACTAAAATCAGACTGCTTTGAGAAAACTGAAACACCTTCATTTGTCAAGAAGCTTGAAGGCGATGGTTTGTAGAATCTCAAAGGACAAAAATGGGCTTACCACAGAAAGATATTAACTCAAATATTTTACACACAAAATCTTAAGGCAAGTTAGTGAATACATATACAGTTTTTGTCGTCTCTTTCTTTTTGAAATGAGTTTAACTTTTATACACAAACATCTTTGTACTATTCTGAAGTATGACTAGTTTACAAGGGTGGTAAAAATTCATCATTTTATTACTGTGACGACCCGGCCAGTCTTCTTAAGAATTTACGCCCCGATTTCCAATTAACCGCTTTCCCCAAGTTTATTTCTGCTAATGTGATTGGCCGGGATGTTCGGTTTTCAGTTTCGGGGAATTTTGGGACAATTAGTCCCTAAATAAGAGCTTAAGTGTTGGAAAGTTGACCGTAGTCGGAACAGTGTGAAGACGGCCTCGGAACAGAAATCCGATGGTTCCGTTAGCTCCGTTGGGTGATTTTGGGGTTAGGTGCGTGTTCGGATTGTGTTTTGGAGGTCCGTAGCTAATTTAGGCTTGAAATGCCGAAAGTTGAAATTTTGGAAGTTTCCAGTTCGATAGTGAGATTTTGATCCGAGGGTCGGAATGGAACTTTGAGAGTTGCAGCAGTTCCGTTATGTCATTTGGGATGTGCGTGCAAAGTTTCAGGTCATTCGGACGAGGTTTGGTAAACTTTTTGATCGAAAATGTGTTTTTAGAGTTTTTGGAATTTTTAAGCTTGAATTCGATGAAAAGTAGATGTTTTGATGTTGTTTTGAGCGTTTCGAGGATTGGAACGAGTTTGAATGATGTTTTAGGATTGGTTGACAGTTTTGATTGAGGTCGCGGGGGCATCGGGTGTGTTTCGGATGCTCAACGGATCATTTTGAGTTGTTAAAAAGTTGCAGAAATTGCAGGTTCAACTGTTGCAGACTTTTCCTCATCGCGATCGCGAAGGCTTAGGCGAGGCTGGGGGAATTTTGCCTTTCGCGTTCGCGTGAAAGGGGATGCGAACGCGTAGTTATGAGGAAGGTTGAATCGCGAACGTGTGGGATAAGCCGCGTTCGCGAAGAAGGAATAAGGCAGCAGAGGTTTGCTCAATCGTTTCTCTACGCGGTCGCGTGGAGTCAACCGCAATCGCGTAGGTTGAGGGAGTTAAAACATCGCGTTCGCGGACGGGGTTCCGTTTTCGCATAGAGTAATATGAGGCGCGTGCCATTTTGTTCTTCGCGATCGCGACTGGCTTTATGCGATCGCGATTAAGGAAATCCCTGGGCAGAATTTAAAATCCAAAATCGAGGGTTTAGACCGTAATTCATATTTTGGACTTGGGAGCTCGGGAGATTTGCGATTTTTGAGGGATTTTCACCTGGGCAATTTGGGTAAATGATTCTTACTCGGTTTGGACTAATTTCCATGAATCTACACTTGAATCCATCTTTTAATTTCAGAATTTTGGTAGAAATTGGGAGAAAAGTTCTTAGACCAAGAGATTGAATTTTGATTGGATATTTGACATCGGATTGGGATAATTTTGATATGCTTAGACTCGTGAGAGTGAGAGGATTCTGAAAATATAAATTTTACCCGATTTCGAGACGTGGGCCCGAGGGGCGTTTTGGTTATTTTTTCTAATTTCGCGTATTAGCTAAGAATTTCTTCGTAGTATCAGTTACTTGAAGTGTTATTTACATTATGCAATTGAATTGAATAGATTTGGGCCATTTGGAGTCGAGTACTTGTGGCAAGAGCGTGGTTTCAGGTTGATTTTGAGCCGGTTCGAGGTAAGTGGCTTGTCTAACCTTGTGTGAGGGACCTTCCCCTTAGGATTGATATATTTGGTAATTGAAATGTCTTGTACGTGAGGTGACGAGTGCGTACTTGTGCTAATTGTTGGAAATCCGATTTTCTTTAAGTAGTTACTAGTATGTTTCCTTTCCTGTTTCTATTACTTACACTATTAAGCCTGTTGTTAGCTTAAGAAAACATGTCTAAGTGACTTAATTGCTTCATTTGGTTTAATCTGCCTTACTTGAATTATGTGCAGCATGCTAGGCTAGAATCACTTATTGCCTTAATATGAATTTTGCTATTTCTGTTCATCTTCCTACTGATGCTGTGTATTTATTTTGGGACTACGGATGTGGGATTTCGACAGCTCCCCCTTGTCTGTTTACTTTGGGACTACAGGTTAGATTTTCGGTAGATCCCCCTGCACATTTACTTTGGGACTATGGGTTAGATTCTCGGTCCCTCTGCACATTTACTTTGGGACTACGGGTTAAATTCCCGGTAGATCCCCCTGCACAGTTACTTTGGGACTATGGGTTAGATTCCCGGTAGATCCCCCTGCACAGTTATATGGAACTACGGGAATGCACCCGGTAGATTCCCCAAGTACTGGGTATTTACATTTGGGACTACGCATCGGGATTCCCCGCGCATTGATAGTTGGACTACGGGACGGGATTCCGGGAGATTATTCGGACATATATATGATGGACTACGGGATGGTATCCCGAGAGATCCACTGGATAGTTGTATGATGGACTACGGGACGGTATCCCGGGAGATCCACTGGACAGTTGTATGATGGACTATGGGACGGTATCCCGGGAGATCCACTGGACAGTTGTAATTGGGACTACAGGACGGTATCCTGGAAGGTGCCCCGGTTGTTATCTCTATGTTGAGCTGTATTTCTTTCCGTGGCTTGCTTTGTCTCTGTTCTAGTTGTTGTTGTTCTATCAATTCTATGTTATTTCTTACCGTTGCACTTATTTATACTGTTTTATTCCACACTGTTAACCCTTATATTGTATTTAACCTAAGTAGGGCCCTAACCTTTCTCGTCACTACCCCACCGAGGTTAGGCTTGGCACTTACTGAGTACCGCTATGGTGTACTTATGCCTCTTCTGCGCATGTTTTTCATGTGCAGATCCAGGTGCATCTACTTAGGCCTACCATCCTTGAGGGAGGAGACTACTTAGAGACTTTGAGGTATATCTGCCGCGTCTGCAGACCGAAGAGTCCCTTTCTATTCCGGCCTTTTAGTATTTAGCCCTTCTGTACTTTCTGTTCTTATTAGACAAATTTCGGAGTTAGAGCTATGTAGTATTTCTCTTTTTCTTAGCTTGTGATTCATGGGTTTTCGGGTCTTGGATTTGGATATTGGTTTTGAGATTTATATATGGTGTATGCCGAGCGCCACATTTAAACATTGTTACTACTTTATTTCTGTTTTAAATTGTTTACTTTCGCAAATTTTGGTTTTTCTTCCGCAAATTAGGCTTACCTAGTCGTAGAGACTAAGTGTCGTCATGACGGTTCACGGAGGGCGAACCGGGGTCGTGACAAATTGGTATCAGAGCCCTAGGTCCATAAGAGTCATGGATCACAAGCCGGTTTATTAGAGTCTCGTTGATCGGTACGGAAATGTCTGTACTTATCTACGAGAGGCTATGTAAATGTTAGGAAAATTCCCCTTCATTTGATTTCCTTGTGGTGCGATATTTTTGACATCACAATTCTAAACTTCTATCTTCTATTCTCTCACAGATGGTGAAGACACGTGCTACTCGAGATGATCAGGCACCCGCGCCCCCTACTGCCGCCGCCAGAGGCCGAGGCCGGGGTAGAGGCCGAGGACGCGCATGTGGTACAGCCATAGAACTTATGCGAGCTGTCGCCGAGGTACCACCAACAGTTCCAACCGGAGTCCAGGCACCTGATACGCCTACTGCTACTACCACTCCAGCTCTTCAGGAGACTTTGGCACAGTTCATAAGCATGTACACCACTTTGGCTCAGACAGGGTTGCTTCCCCTTGAAGCAGCTACATCTCAGGCCGGGAGAGGACCACAGACTCCCGTCGCCCACACTCCTGAGCAGCGAGTGCATGTTGAGCAGGTCTCTGAGATTATTCTTGTACCGCATGCAGTGCCAGCTCAGCCCGAGGATAGGGTAGCTGCTTCCGAGGATGAGCAGTTGAGGCTTGAGAGGTTCAAGAAGTACAAGACTCCTGTATTTAGTGGTCTAGCATCGGAGGATGCTCTAGGATTCCTTGATGAGTGTTACGGCATTCTCCGTATCATGGGCATCTCAGGATCGAGCGGGGTTTCTTTCACTACCTTCCAGCTTCGAGGAACCGCCTATGAGTGGTGGCGCACCTATGAGTTAGACAGTCCAGATGAGGCTACTTCACTGACTTGGGATCAGTTTTCAGATCTGTTCCTGAGGGAGTATGTTCCTAAGAGCCTTAGGGATGCATGGCGCGCAGAGTTTGAGCATTTGAGCTAGGGTGCTATGACTGTTTCAGAGTATGTTGTCAGTTTGGCTAGGCATGCACCAGCTTTGGTTTCTACTGTTCATGAGAGAGTTCGCCGATTTATTGAGGGCCTTATTCCAAGCATCAAATCTAGCATGGCTCGTGAGTTGGAGATGGATATTTCTTATCAGCAGGTGGTGAGCATTGCTAGGAGGATTGAGGGTATGCATGCTAGGGAGAAAGAGGAGAGGGAGGCCAAGAGGTCTCGAGAGTCGGGCCATTATTCTGGTGCCCGTACCCCAGCTGCAGGTCGTCATGATGGGGGTTATATGAGTCGCCCTGTTCATTCAGCTCTTCCAGCAGCTAGTGGTATTCCAGCTCCTCCTAGACCTCAGGAACCTTATTATGCAACTCCGGTTTCTAGCGCGCCTCCTGCGCTGGGTGCTTTCAGAGGTCAGTCCAGCAAACCTGGCCCTAGCCAGTCACAGCCACCATGTCCTCCCAGAGCTTATTTTGAGTATGGTGACACACGCCATATGGTGAAGGATTGCCCCAGACTTAGGAGGGGTGCACCTCCACAGACTTCTCAGCCACAACGTGCCCCGCAGAGTTTTCAAGCTATGGTTACAGCTCCAGTTGCTACCCCACCTGCTCAGCCAGCCAGAGGTGGAGGTCGGGGAGGTAGAGGTCGCCCTAGAGGGGGAGGCCATGCAAGATACTATACCCTTCCTGCCCGTACCGAGGCTGTTGCCTTCGATTCTGTCATCACAAGTATTATATTGGTTTGCCACATAGATACATCGGTTCTATTCGATCCAGGCTCTACTTACTTTTATGTCTTTTCTTATTTTGCTCCACATTTGGGTGTATCTCGGGAATCTTTGAGTTCCCCTATTTATGTTTCTACTCATGTGGGAGATTCTCTCATTGTGGACCGTGTTTATCAGTCGTGTTTGGTTGCTCTTAGTGGTTTTGAGACCAGAGCCGATTTATTATTACTCAGTATGATTGACTTCAATATTATCTTGGTCATGGACTGGTTGTCTCCCCATTATGCTATTCTTGATTGTCACGCCAAAACCGCGACGATGGTAATGCCAGGTGTACCACGTGTTGAGTGGAGAGGTACCTTAGATTACACTCCCAATAGAGTTATTTCATTCCTTAAGGCTCAGCGTATGGTTGAAAAGGGGTGTGACGCGTATCTGTGAACACCTAATTTTGACCGTATTTGAATTTTTTCCCACTTATCTCTCCAATACCTCACTTCTCACCCATCTTTCCCACTTTCCCTTGTCCCCTCCACTGGTCCTCCCCACTCTCTTTTATTTCCTCGCATCCATCCCCTTTGTTCCCCACTTCTTGTCCCCCACTTTGTTCTCCACTCAAAATCCCACATCCCCACTCCATTCCACTCATAATTCCACTAAGCCAATTCCCATTTTCCTCCACTCAAAACCCATGTTCTCCACTCCAAATGGGAGGAACAAAAAATTACCAATTTTCTTCTCTATAAAGAGACAACAAAGACTTAGTAAAAGGGGGAGGGGGGGAAAGAAAAACAATAATTCAAGTAAGAAGAAACGAGAGGAGAAGTTCAAAATATAGAGACGAAAAAAGGGATGACTTCTTCTTACGGAGACAGAGGGTATACACTCGATATACGGTCAGTATATATTCTATATACACTAGAGATACTCTCGATATACACTGGATATACAGAGGCAGCCAACGAAAAGAGGGTCTTCTTCCTCCTAAAATTCTACATCTAGAGCTTAACATCCACCATGAAAGATCCATGAGAGCTCATCTTTTCCGCCTGAAAAACACCCCATAAAGCACCCCAAAGTCCTAGCCAAAACCCAACTAAAATACAATGAAATTCTAGCGTGTAATCACAGTCGAAAAACCCATGTGAAACGTCACTGCTTCAGCAGCATACCCGCCAGATCTCTCACCAGTTTCGTCTGCACTGTCGTCGTTTCCCATCTCTCGTCCATTGCTGCTTCAACCTGAAGCTAGCTCCTAAACCACCCTTTAACGCCACGAAACAACCCCAAGGTCTTTGAAAATCCAAGTCGTCGTTGAGGCGGTCGCCATCTGAGGTTCCGTCGATGAGATCGACAATGTTTGGTTATAGTTCTAATGATTTGTTGTATAGGTTGGAGGAGTATTGTTATCGTCATATCAAATAAGTACTTTGCTTTGCAATACTACAGGTTCTCTTCCTTTTGTTTATTTTATCTCATATTCATTTTACTTGTTTGGTGAAAGATCTTGATTATATTTTGCTTCTCGGTATTGGTTTTGTTCATGTAATTCGCATGGTATGGGTGTTTTATCTTTTATTTTATGTGTATGGTAGCTTTTAGGAGTGGACGAAATACTCCTAGCTAGGTTGAACAAACATAAAAGGGACTATCTCATGACTGCCATTCATGTTCGTACAGTTTTAGCACTAGTCAATAATTTTTACACTATAAGACTTCCTCGTTGAATGGATTTAACTATTTGTGTTAAGTTAGGAAATGAGTTCTTCTTTTTGGTTGAGTAATAGTAAGTACTACTGTTAGTGAATTATCTTTTTTCTAGTTTTAATCCTTTGTCCATTGTGGTAAATAAATCATCTTTGAAGGAAGTGTATAATTCATTTTACAAGGGGCAATTTTCACAGAGCTGTAGTACAAAGTTGGCTCGAGAATAAAAAGTATATTTTGCAGCCTTGTTTTGTGATTTAATCACTCTTTAATTTACTGTTGTTCTTGATATGTGTATATAAGTAATATAGAGTAAATAATGTTTTTAGTTTGCTTTAGGCACGTTAATTATATAATTATCATGGCTACTAAAATTCGGGAGTACATTTCATGTGGCCCGGTTCTAATTTCCAATAACGTTATATAAAATGTGTCGTGAACCATGGGTGCATTTTATGTAGCGTGGTTTACGATGTATTTTAAATAACTTTGAATTTTTTCCGGAAATATTAAAAGCGGCTAAAATATTAGTAGTATTTTTTGCTTTTTTTTTTTTTTGCTTTTTGCTTTTTTGCTTTTAGTACCAATTATGGGCCTGTATGATCCATTTTCACGTTAGGACCATTTTGAAAGATCACTAAATGAAAAAAAGTATTAGAATAAGATTTTAATTTAATCCCAACAATTCATCTCATATATTTTGTTTTAGTAGCCTCTTTGTTAATTAGTTTCACATTGAGACTTTGGTACAAAAGCATCTGCACTATGTTGATCCGTACTTGTTCATTATATTGTAGTAATTCATACGTGGGGATGTATATTTGTATGATCTCAAGAAAAAGAAAAGGAAAATAGTCATACTTAATTACTTACCTAATTGATACCACTACTACTACTGCTTGTAATTCAAAATAAGAAAAAGAAGATTAACGCAATATAAGGTTGATTAGTCATGAATATCGTTGGTTGATTTGTCCCTGTGGTTATCTAATTTAGGAATAATAATAATTCAAGAACATCGTAGTTTGCTTTAGGCTCGATTTAGACTAGTATTGTGATTATGTATACGTTCTCGTAACATAATTGCGATTTAAATTCTAAAAAGTAACTCGAGGGATGCGTTCGCGCAACTTCAACCAAACCTTTCTTAATATAAATAAACCAAGCGTTATTAATTGTGGACACGTTTGCGTGACATGATTTTTTGACGCGCCAAAAGAAAAGAGTATACGTACGCGTAACTCAATTCTTTAATTACAAACAAATCAAGTGATTAAAAGCGGTAAAAGGTAAATGCACATAGGTTTTAAAATAAATAATTAGGCAATTTTAGCCAAGTATAAATCATTAATAGACCGTGCTAGAACCACGGAACTCGGGAATGCCTAACACCTTCTCTCGGGTTAACAGAATTTCTTACCCGAATTTCTGTGTTCGTAGACTATTAAATAAGAGTCAACTTCCTCGATTCGGGATTTTAACCGGTTGTGAGCACGTGATTTTTGCCCTATATATGAATAATTCCCAAAATTCCAACAAAATAATTTTTCCTTATTTGTACAATTTTTTGTGCATTTTGGTATCATTTTCTGATAATGGTTGCATTTTATTTGTGCATGTTAATTCATATAAAACACAAAAATATGCATTTGCATTTAGGATATAATTTTATATTTTTAGGACCGATTAGGGGTTAGTTTGTTTTAGAACCGAACATGAAAAATTACAAAATAGCTCACTTTCGCATTTTAATTGTTTTAACCGTAAATTTGGCGTAAAATAGGGTATTTTAATAATTTTAGAATTTAATTAGTCTAGTCTTGAAATATATTAGAACTTTATTTTAATTGTTACGATTTTATAAAATCAGAAAAAATAAGTACAAAATACAAATTGGATAAAAGAAATAAAAGAGAAAGAAAAATAGAGTGTGAAAGGGGTGGACTTTCAAAAGACCTCTGGGCCATTTTTTTAATCCAATGCCCTTAGCCCAATACCCGTTTCCACCGGCCAAACAACCCAGGCCCAATCCCTTACCCGGTCTTCCTCCCAGTCGATGAAACGACGTCGTTTCCCCAGCCCTCAGTCACGACCGTTGGATCTCATCAATCCAACGGTCCGGATCAAACTAGGATGTTTGGTATATAAGTGTCCGAAACGCCCCCCACCCCATTCGTATCGTCTCCTTCACCCTCACAAACCCTAATCCACGCCGCCCCCAAATCCCTCGCCGGCGGTGAACGTCAACTACACCAACGGTCACCCAATTAAAACCATCAACTCCCCTCGTCCACCTCTTTCCAGTCCTGTATTTGCTTTTCCTCGAATCCGGCCAGAACTCGTCGAATATCGATTTTAATTTTCCGGCCAGTTCGCAAGTTTGTCCAAACCCGTCCAAAATCATACCACACTATCCCCAGACTTCCCTCAACCCAAATCCATGACTATTTTCCTTCGAATCCCGGTGAAGTAGCTCGGATTTCAAATCTGAAAATTTTGGTCAAAATCCTAACACAAAATCTTGCGATTTTGGACTGTACTATCCTTAACCATGTGTTTATGGTGAAAACACATGGTTAGAGATGTTACGAGTCAAAAATCTGGAAAGATTCGGATGATAGCAATCGGCTTGAATTTCTCGTGCTTCAGTGAGCTTTCTTGTTTCCTTTTTACTTGCATAATTACAGTTTTTGATTTCATTAAGGTGTTCTGTTAATTTTACAATTTTATTTTGTGTGCATTAGTATAGTTTAAATTTTCTTTGTTCCTTGATCAAGTAAAGTATCTTAGCATTTGTGATTTAGATTGAGGCATGTGTCGTTTATTAGTTAATCATAATTTCAATTGTTAATTAGTTTGGATTCAGTACCATTTTTTTCTTTCCCATTAATATTGACTGATCCTGTTTCTTTAAGTTGTTTGGGTTTGGTTATTTGAACAATTAGGATTGTTTAGTTCAATTGATTAATGCCTGACTTCTAATTAAGCAGTCCTGGTTAACTTTGAATTAATTCAGAGGATTGGTTAGCTGCTGAGAATATAGGTAGAATCAGTGATTTGGAGAAGCTTTCAGGGGTAGTTTAGGCATGGAAAACGGCAGTTTCTTTGGGAATAGTAATTTCAAAATAGGGGAAAGGGTAGTATAGGTAGTTTAGGGGTAGAAGAGCATCCTAGGGCCTTCTAGAAGGGTATTTTAGTGTAGATTTCCGCCAGCTTAGGATATTAGCCTGGGAAATAAGTCAAGAAATGAGGGACTAAACTGAAAATAGGGGAGGGACCATAAAGAAAACCAAAAATCTGATGAACCCTTTTGGGATCACCTATAAAAAGGCATGAAGTGCCTTGAGGGAGGGGATTGAATTTTCATCCCAAAAAGAATTCCACTAAACATGTTCTTCAGTTTCCTAGATCTGAAATTCTATTAGCAGAATTACAACAGTTTTCCTGGTTTAATTTCGAGTGGTTTTGAAAATCAAACAAGTCAAATTGGGAATCATTTATCTAGGATCTTAAATGGTTGGTATGTTTGAATGTGTTTTGGGTTGATTCATTGAGTTTGCCCTGCATTACAACTCATTTCTGCTGAACTGTTGAATCTGGGTGGGCTGAAATGCTCCTTCACTGACTATGACTGGGTTATTACCTTAGTTTCTGAGCTGCTGAACTGTTACTGCTGCTAATCTCCTCTTTTCTATTTACATTCCAATTTCCAGGTACATTTTCAAAATCCCCTTGATGTAATCACAATTTGGGATGAAATGCAATCATCTTGGTCAATCTGTGTTCGTTGGATGTATATAGATGTAATCAGTTGATTGATAAATGACTATATGTATTTGATTCGTTTGGATTGAGTTGTATTAAGGTTTATTAATTCAGACCATTTCTAGACTGTTCAGACTATGCATTCCATGTTTATGTAATTGTAGCTTTCAGTTTTGCTTAAGCTCCACAGTCTGCTGAAGTTAAATTTGCAAAGTTACAATTAATTTTGAGTTCAATACACGTGATTGGTTTCAATTTTGGTTTTAATCTGAATTGTATATTCAATAGCTTCGTACTGGGCCAGTGTTCATTTGGGCCTGGGCGTATTAATAGGCAGCCCAGATCTGTTTTGGTTAGGTGATAACTTGAATTGGGCCTAGGTGCATTAAAACTTAGGCAATTAGTTAAACTAAAAGGTGCCCCCAAGGGCTCGATCCCCGGGCTTTAGAAATGCCTATCTTTAGTTTAAAACTTTGACCTGCATTAGGCCTAATGCCTGGAGCTGTAAGATTTTTGAGCTCGCATCATATGAAACTACATGATTTGGGCCTTATGGGCTCAAGACCCATTTCTCTGCATTCCCCTTGGATATTTGAACTTGGATTCGAAAAGTATGACCTTAACCCATCAGGATTTTTAGGGACAAATTAAGTAGATAACAGTATAATTATTTAAATGACTAAGTTTGGAAAGGTTGTTAGCACATTCCAGTGCCTTCCCCCAGAATAATATTATGTTAGAACTTTTAAGCGCGATTTAATTAAATTACTTCTTTAAACTCAGGTGCGCATTGATGCGACCCAAATCCAAATCTCGACGAAGTCGAAATGTGTTGATGACCATGGGTGCATTGATTGTGACGTGGTTTGAAACGTGTTTTTACGACGTCAAAATTCTTTTAAAAAATAATTATAATAAAAGCGGTTCAAAATTAAATAAAAAGCACATAAGCTAGCATGTATTAAAATTAGATAAAATCAAATACAACAGTTAAGCGACCGTGCTAGAACCACGGAACCCGGGAATGCCTAACACCTTCTCCCGGGTTAACAGAATTCCTTACCCGGATTTCTGGTTCGCGGACTATTAAAAGAGTCATATTTTTCATCGGTTCGGGATTCAACCGGTGACTTGGGACGCCACTAATATCCCAAGTGGTGACTCTGAATAATTAATAATTAAATCCCGTTCTGATTGTCCTTTAAATGGAAAAACTCCTTTACGCCCTTGCGGGGGTGTAGGTGGTAAAAAATGAGGTGTGACAGCTCTGGAGACTCTGCTGGGGAACAAAACCAAGAATCTCTGGTTTAGGGTTCAGAATTCGAGCTTAGATAAATTGTTGTAATTTAATTGTATCTGATTTTCTACATGTTTTATGCTGAATGTGCTAAATGTTACCGCTTTGATATTATCTGAAATGTATATAAACTGTGCCGATACCCTTCTCTCTTCACCTCCGGGGATGTGCTTACTGGTTGAGACTCCCTATTCTGTTAGTGTCATACCTTGAAATAAGAAAGAGGCCGGACAAGTTACGAAGCCGGATGGCTTTTTGGTTCCCGGTAAGTTGCCCCCTCCTCGATTCGAGTTGTCCGCTCGGGTACACAGTCTAGAACACCGACTCAGGTTTTGAACATAGAATAACGTGACTTTCATGCCGGATCCCTAGTAGGAACGCTTATTTGCATCATGTTGCATTTGACTTAGGGGACTCAACACAGGGGTTGGGTCCGTCTAGGACTAGCAACCTGAAATAAAAAGACCATCCTGATACATTCTCTTGTGCGTGCATTTATTTGTTCCGAACCTGCATGTTGACCGGTTTCTGAATCTCGGGAATGTTGGAAAATTGAGAAAAAAAGAGAAAAGAGAAAAAAAAATATCAGTTAGGGAGTTAATTGATTATTTTAGAAATAAAAATCAATTACTGGCGAAACTCTGCCGAAATTTTGAAAAAAAAGGGAAATATTTTATTTTGTTTTACTAAAAAAAAACAAAGAAAAAATAGAAAAAAAGAGTCTTTTATTTTTGGAAAGTTGGTTGTTGAAAAAGAAAAGGATAAGAAAAGTTTTTGTTTTAGTTTGAAAAACATAAGTTGTTTCATTATTTGTTGAAAAAGGAAAGGAAAAAAGAGTCTTTTATTTTTAGTTTGGAAAATAGGTTATTTTATTGTCTGTGGAGAATGAAAAAAGAAAAAAAGAGTCTGTTATTTTTAGCTTGGAAAAATAGGCTGTTTTATTTGTTGAAAAGAAAAAAGAAAAAGAGAGTCTTGTTTCTAAAAATAGTTTTTATTCGCTTATGAAATGCCAAAAATAAAAATGGAAAAGAGTCATGTTTTAAAATAGTTTGGTTAATTTGCCCGAACTACACATGGTTTGATTCTCACAGGGCATGAGATACGTAGGCAACCCTCATCGGGTCCAACCTCCCCTTTACAAAAATAGCCCAAAAAATGTCAAAATTTTTATTTTCGTCGTAAATAAGTTGGGTGATGCCGTTTTGTCAAAAATAGCCAAATGTTCCCAAACGGAACGCCGGAAGGCTGACTTTGCAAAACGGCCATCTTGGTCAATTTTTATTGTTGACCGGTTGACTCTTGCAGCCTTAAAATCTTTGTTCCCGAAGTACCGAAAGGCCGGGTTTGAGAATCGAGTCCTTCATTTTTAAAAAAATCTGAAAAAATATAGATAGTTTTTATTTTGAGTCGAATAAAAGTTTTTCTTTTGCTTAATCGCCTTAATAAATGTGCAGGATGAGCACGATGCTAAATGAACCCTTTTCAATAATGACCAAAATCCCTTTTGAGTTGCAATTATGGTGGAATGATTTAGGCAAAGAAGGGCAAGACGAAGTAAAAAAATATTTGAAAGATCTTCCGGATTTATTAGACATTCAGCCTCGGGGGGATATTATCAGGGCATTGGTCGCTTATTGGGATTCGGCACATAATGTATTTCATTTCTCGGACTTTGAGCTCACCCCAACATTGGAAGAAATAGCGGGGTATATCGGAAGTGATCAAGCTCCATTGAGGTTCAAATACTTAATTGCTCCCAGGGCCATTACCATACACCGGTTCTTGGATTCCTTGAAAATACCCCGAACAGTTCATCATCCAGATTTTGCAAAGGGTTTCTGCAGTTTCCGCTTCATATATGATAGATATGGCCACGTGGGCGGGTTCAATAATCCAGACTTTAAGCTATGCAGTAGAAGTAACCGACAAAAATGGGAGGAACACAGACGGGTGGCTTTTATGATAGCCTTTTTGGGCCTCATAATATTCCCAAGGAAAGATGGTAATATTGATTTGAAAGTAGCGGGGGTCGTCAGTACCTTGCAAACCATGGGGAAAAGCACTTTAGCACCTATGATCGTGGCTGATATCTTCCGGGCTCTCACTGCGTGCAAAGCTGGGGGCAGATTTTTTGAGGGATGTAACCTGTTGTTACAAATGTGGATGACTGAGCATTTGTGCCCTCGCTCTCAGCTATTGAGTTATGGTTCGTTCGAGAAAACTTGTATAGGAGAATTTTACACAAGAATCAAAGGGGCTAGTCTACCTGAAGGAGTCACGGCCTGGATATCATTATTTCGGAACCTCACTGCCAGCCAGATACAGTGGGTGCTTGGATGGTTTCCTGTCGAAGAAGTCATATATATGCCAGCAGCCCGGCCGCATTTTCTGTTGATGGGACTCAAAAGCATCCAGCCCTATGCACCATATCGGGTTTTGAGGCAACTCGGGAGGTATCAAGTAGTACCGAGAGATGAAGATCTGAGTACCCAAGTGGTCGAAATTAGTCCTGACGGTCGGTTCCCCGAGGAAAAGGTTCGCCAAATCTAGAGTGAGTGTCAATATTTGATGGCGAATACTTGTGTGTCTGATAGGGTTAAACGGGAAGTTGACCCAGGGTATCATGATTGGTTCAGAGGTAACGTGGCATGTGGGAGACCGGCTAAACGACCTCATCTCGAAGATTTTGCCAAGTCGTCCCAAGAGCAGTGGGACTGGTTAGCAAAGGAAGAAGGCTATCGAGTTGAGATTGGTAAACTGAAGCAGCAAGTTGAGAGTTTGAAATTCGAGAACAGTGTATAGGTTGCCGCGGATCAAGGTGAAAAGAACAGACTGGCTCGAGAAAATGAGGCGCTTAGGGCCCAAATCAGGCAATTGAGGATAACCGTCGATAAGCAACCAAGGAGCCGATCAGACGAGCAATTGATAAAAAAGCTGGAAAACGAAGTCAGGGAATGGCGGGATGAATTAGAAAAATCTGAGAATATCATGGCAGAGCTTAAAGCGCAGTGGGCTACAAGAACAGAGGAGCGTCGCCAGTACTTGAATCAATTGAAAAGGGACCATGAGAAAATTGTTGCCAATTTAAAGAGAAAAGTGGTTGCCCTTGAGGGTAAAGCGGTTAGGCAGGCTAGAGATTTTGGAATTGAAAGTGGACACTGTTACGACTTGTTGGCCCAAATGGAGGTAGAAGTGCAGCAGTTGCAAGATCAACACCTGCAGGACTCTCGAGCTTTAAAGACGTGTAGCGATCAGATAAGACGCTTGCTTATAGAAAAGAAGCAAACAAAAGACAGGATTAGAGCCATTGCTCATGCCATTTTCAGGAGATGTCGGGTTTATGAAGACATGACCTATACTACTTTTGTCTCAGCAGTAATGATTTATGTGAAGCGAACCATGAATGAATTAGAGCAGCTTGAAAGGGATTTGGATCCTAGGCTCGCGGCGAGGCCGAACGACGCCCCGCGGACACATAAGTTTGAAGCACTAGAGTATGCATAGTCCGTGTCTGTAATTTTCTACCATTTTGAGTCAGTCTTTCGTATGTCCGTTATCTTTTCAGGTCAAGTATGTCTGCAGTCTTAGAGTCTATGTTTGCTTTTAATTTGCGTCTGTTAGTTTCATTCCGAAAAGTGTTTAGTTTGTAATAGTTTGTTTTAGTAATGAAAATTGAAAATTGCAAAAAAAAATTCTTATTTCCATCCTTTATTTTTGCATTTATTTTCACGAACTACGCTTGGTCTGATTCGTGCGAGGTCACGATACGTAGGCAATCTCCATAGGATTCGACCATAATCGTAAGAAAAAGAAAAAAAAGAAGAAAAACCAAAGAAAGAGAGAGAGAAAGAAAAGAGCGGAAAAACAAAAAGAGAAAGCAAGAAATGAGCGAGAACACAAAAGAGAAAGAAATAAAAGAAAGAGAAGAGCACAAGAGAGGGATGAGGTGATGAAATTTGAAAGAAAGGTAAAAAGAAACAAGGAACGAAATGTCGGGATGACGCATGCAATCGAGCAAACGCATAATAGAAATGATTAACTGTATAAGTGCATTCATGCCAATGTGCGGTTGTCAAATCTGTTAAGACTTAATCGCTAACAAAGTGGTTGCTTAAATGTGTGAGTCCAGGCAGGTGGTTAGTTGATTGGCAATTCTGACAACTCACCCGTATAACACCCGGTCGAAAGATAAAGTAAAAATGACAGGGCAGGATTCGGAAATCAGCATCGTAGACCCTTCGAATGAAGTTGAGGTAACAGATGTGGGTGCTATGAAAGAAGAGATGAGGAAACTAAAAGCACAAATGGCTGAAATGCATCGGACATGGTCTTAGGGACATCCGGCACCACTATATCCCGCTAATCCATCTTACATCCCACCCCTGGCTCAGGCTCAGGAGCCTACTACTCCCCACGCATCTTCAGCCTTCCCCTATCATGCCCAGGGCTATGGTACCACTTCATATTCTCCCCCAGCTCCACCCCCAAAACAGAACCCTCCCCCACCCATGGTTCCCGTCTTTGTGGCACCTCCCCCAGCCCCATTACATAGATCGTCCAGTGAGCCGCTATTCCAAGCTCACGACACCCAATATTACCCTCCCGAACCCACTTTCAAAGCGCCTGAGCCATATACCTATTCTCCCCATTTTGAAATCCCGGGAGAGGTTGAGAAACCAGTTAAGAATACAGAACAGGAGGAAGTGATTTGTAAAGTCAAAAGCCTGGAGCAATCCTTCAGGAACATGCATGGTTTAGGTAACCAAGTCAGCGTTGCATACAAAGATTTGTGCCCTTTACCTGATGTTCAGTTGCCTGCGGGGTTTAAAATGCCGAAGTTTGACTTGTATGAGGGGCACGGTGACCCAGTAGCCCATCTGCGAGGTTTTTGTAGCAAAATGAGAGGTGCTGGGGGGAAGGATGAATTGGTGATAGCATATTTCGGTCAAAGCCTGAGCGGATCCGCACTAGAATGGTACACGAGACAGGACCCCGGCCGCTGGTATACATGGGATGATTTGGCACAAGCATTCATTGGCCATTTTCAATATAACCTTGAGATAGTCCCCGACCGTCTGTCATTGTTGAAACTGAAAAAGAAGCCTGGGGAAAGTTTTAGAGAGTTTGGTTTCCGCTTGAGGGAACAAGCAGCAAGGGTTGATCCTCCAATGAGGGAGAGTGAAATGGTATATTACTTCTTGCAAACATTGGAGCCTACCTATTTTGGTCATCTGGTGACATCTGTCAGAAAGTCGTTTAATGAAGTGGTAAAGATGGGAGCCATGATTGAAGAGGGATTGAAATCTAACAAGATCTTGAGCTACTCGGCATTGAAAGCAACCACTCAGTCCATACAAAGCGGTACTGGTGGTGTGCTTGGAAAGAAGAAGAAGGAAGACGTTGCTACGGTTGAAGCTAGTGCTTGGTCCAGGCCCAATAACCCTCCACCTTACTACAACCAACCCAGACCCCACTACCCAAATTACCAATATACCCCATATGGCCCACCGCAACACTACTATCCACCATCAGAACCACACTTTTCTATCCACCACACCCAGACCTACACTCAGCCTCCGGTGCACTCGCGATGGCGTGCACCGAATCCCCAAAACACACATCCACCCCCACAAAACACCTATCCACCTCCCAGGGCAAACAGACCAGGAACCAACTTCCGCCCAAACCACGCTTTTAAAAGTAAGAAGGCCCCAAACAGAAAAAAATTTACTCCGCTAGGAGAATCTTACACCGCTTTCTTCCATAGATTGAAACAGTTGGGAATGTTGACCCCAATTGAGTCCAAAGCACCAAACCCCCTTCCCAGAAACCTGGACCATTCTGTTAGCTGTGAGTATTGTTCAGGGATGCCGGGGCACGATACTGAAAAATGTTGGAGTTGAAAAACGCGATACAAGAACTCATTGATAATCGTCGTATTGAAGTACAAGCTCCAGAGGCCCCAAACATCAATCAAAATCCGTTACCAGCGCATTATGAAGCCAATATGATCGAACTGATACATAAGGGGACAGAGCCTAAAAAACCCTCGCAGGCGGTTATGGTGATTCGTTCTACGGAAGCCAAGGTCAAAGAAAAAACAGTTAGCGCAAGGCTAGTGGTTCAGCTAAAAGTAATAAAAGATAAGCCAGTGTTGGTAATGGGAAAAGGACCATTTGTTGTTGCAAAAAAGCCAGAGCTAGTCAAGTTAGTGGTACCAGGGTCATCATCTGCACCCGTGGTTGTTGTGAAAGGGGCCTACATAGAACCAGTTGTCATAAAACCGGTAGTCCAATTACTCGTGGTTGATAGCAAAGTCGTACCGTGGAAATATGACAAGGTAGTGGTGACATACAAAGGAAAGGAAATTGAGGAAGAGAGTTGTGAAGCACAAGGACTAACTCGGTCGGGATGTTGTTTTGCTCCCGAAGAGTTGAGAAAGGCTAAGGGTGCTAAAGACAATCCAGTGCTAGTCAAAAAAGCTGTGACGGAAGAAGAGGCAGAAGAGTTTCTGAAAAAGATGAAAGTGCAAGATTATTCCATTGTTGAACAATTGAGAAAAACACCGGCCCAAATCTCGTTGTTGTCGTTATTGATCCATTCTGACGAGCATTGCCGAGCTTTGATGAAGATATTGAATGAAGCTCATGTGCCCGACAAAATTTCAGTAAACCATCTGGAGACAATTGCCAACAAGATCTTTGAAGTAAACAGGGTGGCATTTTCTGATGATGAATTGCCTATGGAAGGCACAGAGCACAATAAAGCTCTCTACTTGACGGTCAAGTGTGAAAGTTCAATGGTTACTCGGGCACTGATCGATAATGGGTCAAGTGCTAATATTTGTACGTTGTCCACATTGAACAAGTTGAAGATTGATGATGATAGAATCCGCAAAAATAGCATTTGTGTTCGAGGGTTCGACGGAGGGGGAACAAACACAGTAGGGGATATTATACTCGAATTGACTATTGGCCTAGTCGATTTCACTATGGAATTTCAGGTGTTGGATGCTGCAGTGTCCTACAATCTTTTGTTGGGTCGACCATGGATCCACGCGGCCAAAGTAGTGCCTTCCACACTGCACCAAATGGTCAAGTTCGAGTGGGACAGACAAGAAATTGTATTATATGGGGAAGATCCCACATGCGCCATGAATGATGCCATTGTGCCCTTTATAGAAGCTGAAGATGATAGGGGACCATAGGTTTATCAGGTCTTCGACACGGTCCCGGTGAGCAGAGTGCCCGAGGGTAAAAGCATTCCATGTCCCAGGGTGCCAGCTGCGACCGTCATGGTAGTATCAGAAATGCTGAGTAATGGGTTCGTGCCAGGAAAAGGTCTGGGGGCTGAACTTCATGGCATTGTTCAACCTGTTTCTCTGCCCAAAAATCTGGAAACCTTCGGATTGGGGTTCAAACCAACACCGTCAGATGTTAGAAGGGCTCGTAAATTGAAAAAGAAAGATTGGGTTCTTCCCAAACCGATTCCACGCTTGTCCAGGTCCTTCGTCAGGTCGGGTAGCAAGAAGCAGTCATTGGCAAAGGTGTAAGGTTCACTGATTGGGGCAGAGGGGAACTTGGATAAGGTGTTCGAGAGAGTATTTGCTGAAGTAAACATGGTTGAGGCCGGGGAAGGGTCAAGCGGAGCAGATATACAGTACATCGGACCACATGCTAACATCAACAATTGGGAAGCTACTCCTCTTCCAATTCGGAGGGAGTCGTGGTAGTGGGTTTTGTTTTCCTTTTGTCACCTGGATTATTCCAGGGTTTGTAATCCAGTTGCTATGTTCCGTCCGTTTGGATGAGTTAAAACCTTGTTATCTTTACATTCAATGAAATGCAATTTTCTTCGTTCCTAATTTTGTTTCCATTTTTCTTTTCTTTTGTACAGTTCTTTTTATGCTGATATCAATGATATGACATGCATGAGGAATCTTCGGCCCAGTTTTAAAAGCCAATCTAGCTCGGAAGTAATAATACAAGAAATCGAGTGTGATGATGGGGTGGATTGTAACAACGATGAAGCTTATGAGGAAATTAGTAAAGAATTAAGTCATTCTGAAGAAAAACCCAAACCGAACCTAAATGACACAGAAGCAGTTAATCTAGGGGACCCAGACAATGTGCGGGAAACTAAAGTAAGTGTTCATCTGGAGCCACAACTCAAGGAGGAGATAATTAAAGTATTGCATGAGTACAAGGATGTTTTTGCATGGTCATATGATGATATGTCAGGTCTAAGCACTGACTTGGTGGTCCACAAATTGCCCACTGATCCGGCATTCCCTCCTGTCAAGTAGAAGTTGAGGAAATTCAAAACGGACATAAGTGTGAAGATCAAAGAGGAAGTTACCAAGCAGTTCGATGCGAAAGTCATTCGGGTCACCCGGTATCCCGCCTGGTTAGCCAATGTTATGCCTGTGCCGAAGAAGGATGGCAAGACCAGGGTGTGTGTTGACTATTGGGATCTTAACAAGGCAAGCCCAAAAGATAATTTCCCATTGCCGAACATCCATATTTTGATTAATAATTGTGCCAAGCATGAGATTGGTTCTTTCGTGGATTGTTATGCGGGTTATCATCAGATTTTAATGGACGAGGAAGATGCAGAAAAGACGGCATTCATCACTCCGTGGCGAACGTACTGCTATCGTGTCATGCCATTTGGTTTGAAAAACGCTGGGGCAACTTATATGAGGTCCATGACAACAATATTCCATGATATGATACATAAGGAAATCGAGGTATACGTGGATGATGTGATCGTGAAGTCTAGATAGCAGTCCGACCATGTCAGAGATTTGAGAAAGTTCTTTCAAAGGCTTCGCAGGTACAATCTTAAGCTCAATTCTGCAAAGTGTGCTTTCGGGGTGCCATCTGGGAAGTTGTTGGGGTTTATAGTCAGCCGGCGGGGTATTGAATTAGACTTGTCAAAAATCAAAGCTATTCAGGAATTGCCACCTCCAAGAAATAAAACTGAGGTGATGAGTTTGTTAGGTAGATTGAATTATATCAGTAGGTTCATTGCTCAGCTCACGACAACTTGTGAGCCGATTTTCAAATTGTTGAAGAAAGACGCTACGATCAAATGGACTGATGAATGTCAGGAGGTTTTTGATAAGATAAAGGGGTATTTGTCGAACCCACCCGTGTTGGTCCCGCCAGAACCAGGGAGGCCTTTGATCCTATATCTGACGGTTTTGGATAATTCATTCGGCTGTGTACTGGGGCAGCATGATGTCACGGGTAGAAAGGAGCAAGCTATCTATTATCTCAGCAAGAAGTTCACATCTTACGAGGTTAAGTATACTCATCTGGAGAGGACATGTTGTGCCCTAACTTGGGTGGCACAGAAATTGAAACATTATTTGTCATCCTACAGCACCTACCTCATATCTCGCTTGGACCCGTTGAAGTATATTTTTCAGAAGCCCATGCCCACAGGGAGGCTTGCAAAGTGGCAGATCCTGCTCACAGAGTTCGACATTATCTATGTGACACGGACTGCGATGAAAGCACAGGCACTAGCCGATCATTTGGCTGAGAACCCCGTCGATGAAGATTATGAACCTTTGAAAACTTATTTCCCTAATGAAGAGGTGATGCACATTGATGAATTAGAACAAGCCGAGAAGCCGGGATGGAAACTTTTCTTTGATGGGTCTGCAAATATGAAAGGCGTGGGAATAGGAGCAGTACTTATTTCTGAAACAGGTCAGCATTACCCTGTTACAGCTCGGCTTCGTTTCTACTGTACGAACAACATGGCAGAATATGAGGCGTGTATATTGGAATTGAGATTAGCTGTAGATATGGGTGTACGTGAAGTCTTGGTCATGGGGGACTCGGACCTACTGGTACACCAAATTCAAGGAGAATGGGAAACACGGGATTTGAAGCTTATACCGTACCGGCAATGTCTGCATGAGCTTTGCCAACGGTTTCAGGCCATAGAATTCAGGCACATTTCAAGGATTCATAATGAGGTTGCCGACGCTTTGGCTACTTTGGCGTCGATGTTGCATCATCCAGACAAGGCTTATAATGATCCGTTGCAGATTCAGGTCCGTGATCAGCATGCTTATTATAATATGATAGAAGAGGAAATCGACGGTGAGCCTTGGTTCCATGATATCAAAGAGTACATCAGGATGGGAGTATATCCGGTACAAGCCAACAGGGATCAGAAAAGAATGATTCGGCGATTAGCAAGCGGGTTTTTCCTTAGTGGAGGAGTGTTGTATAAAGAACTCCAGACCTCGGGTTGTTGAGATGCATGGATGCAAGACAGTCCACATCTATCATGACTGAGGTACATTCCGGAGTTTGTGGACCGCATATGAGTGGGTACGTTCTAGCAAAGAAGATTCTCCGAGCAGGTTATTATTGACTCACTATGAAGCGGGATTGTATCAGTTTTGTGCGTAAATGTCATCAGTGCCAAGTGCATGGAGATTTGATTCATTCTCCACCATCAGAACTACACACGATGTCCGCACCATGGCCTTTTGTTGCATGGGGCATGAATGTTATTGGGCCAATTGATCCAGCAACGTCAAATGGGCACAGGTTTATTCTGGTAGCTATAGACTATTTTACTAAATGGGTGGAAGCTAAGACGTTTAAGTCTGTGACTAAGAAAGCTGTAGTCGATTTTGTGCACTCAAATATCATCTGTCGGTTTGGGATTCTGAAGGTAATCATCACGGATAATGGAGCTAATCTTAATAGCCATTTGATGAAAGAGACATGTGATCAGTTTAAGATTACCCATAGGCATTCTACTCCATACCGTCCCAAGGCAAATGGTGCGGTTGAAGCAGCCAATAAGAATATAAAGAAAATACCCCGGAAGATGGTTGAAGGGTCTAGACAGTGGCATGCAAAATTATCTTTTGCATTGTTAGGATACCGCACCATTGTTCGTACTTCGGTGGGGGCGACTCCTTATTCATTGGTGTATGGCACCGAGATAGTAATACTAGCAGAGGTGGAAATCCCGTCTCTGCGAATTGTTGCGGAGGCTGAGATCGATGATGATGAATGGGTGAAAAGCCGTCTTGAGCAGTTGAGTTTGATTGACGAGAAGAGATTGGCATTAGTGTGTCATGGTCAACTGTACCAAAGAAGAATGGAAAGAGCATACAACAAGAAAGTGCGTCCAAGGAAATTCGAAGTCGGACAGTTAGTACTGAGGCGGGTTTTGCCTTATTGGGCTGAAGCAAAAGGAAAATTTGCCCCAAACTGGCATGGACCATTTGTAGTAACCAGAGTGTTGTCCAATGGGGCATTGTATTTGACAGATGTAGAAGGAAAATGTATAGAAATGGCCATCAATTCCGATGCAGTCAAGAGATATTATGTATGATTTCTTTATTTCTGAATATATCTGTTTGTATTTGGCATATCTTAAAGATTGAAATGACGAAGGCGTTTTGTCCTGCTATCCAAACACTTTTATCCCTTGTCATCCCCTTTGAGCCATACTTATTTTTCATACCCCTCTTTCGGAATCAATGACACTATCAAGGAACACAGGTGCCGAACATAAAAAAAAATGAAAAGTGAAGGAAAAGAGAAAGAAAAGGAGAAGAAAAGAAAGAAAAGAAAAAAAACACACAACCACAAAGGTAACTATGATACAGTGAACTACGTTTGACTTGATCCCGAAAGGGTACGTAGGCAGCCTTACTCCGAGGTTCAGTCATACCAAAACAAAAATCCAAAAAAAAAATCCCCAAGCAAGAAATTGGGGCAGAAGTTGTGTTTTTTTGTGAAAAATTGGATTCCGAAAGTTGTAATTTAAACCCATTTGAATTGTTTTGAGCTTTTTATACCTTTCTTTCTAACCCAATCCAAAAGCCTACACTACGGTCCAAAGAAAGATCTTCTGATCAATTTCTAAGAAATGCCAGGTCGAGCAGGTAGCGGTAATTCGTAGCAGTGGCAACACTCTGGTTCAAGCAAGAAAGAACAAAAGTAAAAAATGAGAGAGTCTTATTGGTGAAAACCTTCACGGGCTCCGTAAGGCGACGGGAGCTGAGAGAAAATAAAATGAGAGAGTCTTAGTGGTGAAAACTTTCACGGGCACCTCAAGGCGAAAGTAAAAAAAGTCTGTTGATGGAAACCGTTGCGTGGTACTGCAGGAAAACAAGGTTAAGGTCTGGGTAATTCAAACAATTGATGGAAGTTCTGAGCAACAAAGTATGGCAATTGAAAGTTGGTTAATTGGACAGATTGGACCGATTAATCAAAAATGCATGTCATGACCATTGGTACCAGTTGTCTCGCTCAGATAAGTTTCTTTTCCTTCTCTTTTTAAACAGCCATCTGGTTTTGGATTCTTCTTATCCTTAACACAAAAAATCATTGCATCTCATTTTCTTTTGAGGGTCTTATCTAGATAAGATGTTTCAGTGCCAGTTTTGTTCAATGCAAGCAAAAAGGACTTCAAAGCTCACTACCATCTTCCGAAAATGGTAAAGCTTAATGTTGTTAGAGCATGGCAACAACAACATGATGTAAAATGGAATATGGGAAGTCGCAGGAAGTTTCATCGGTGGAAGAATTGGGAAATGTTTCGGGAAATGTAAAGGTTCAGACAAAGGGGTCGAGGGTATGGAACAACATCACGGGTACAAAACATTCGGTTTGTCAGAGGTTGGGGAATTCGAAAGCCAGTCAGAAAGTCGGGCGGTTCAGGGTCAGTTCAAAGAAGTCAGTCAACGCAAAGCAAGGCAGTTGAAGGATTTTTTAGCAAGAATGACATCAACTAACCACCGTTTTAAACTAACGACATTTTCTTTGATTGAAACAGGGAAAGAAAAGTTAGTTGTCGAGGAGGAATTCTCCGTGAGGGAAGAGTAGATATTAACCCAGTTTAGTCGCAAGTGTGGCATGGTTAAAATACAAGAAAATAAAGAGTAGCATAGAGAGATGTAAGTTGTTTCAGGTCTGCATTTTAGAGCAAAATGCACAGTGTTGAGGTGGGGAGCCCGCCCCTATAACAGAGGAATACATCTCAGTCTGTAACTTTTAAAAGCATGCAAGTTTTAGTTTTTAACCCTTGTTAGTAGGTGGTAACAAGCCCCAGTTTCCCCAAACTGGGGCAGAAAGTTTTCTTGGTTCGTTTATTTTTGAAATCAGGAGTCTGCCTGGAGAATAGAGACATTCAATTTCAAATTCAGAAATCAGGAGTCTGCCTGGAGAATAGAGACATACCATTCAAATTTTAAGCAATTAGGAGCCCGCCTGAAGAACGGAGGTGATATAATTCAAGTTTTTAGCTTCCCATCAATCTCTTTGTTTATTTTGAAGTCAGGAACCTGCCTGGAGAACAGAGGTACAGAATTCAAAATTCAGAAGTCAGGAGTCCGCCTGGAGAACAGAGATATACAATCAGGGGCCCGCCTGAAGAACAGAGGTGATACAATTTGAATTTTAGTTTTCAATCAAATCTCTTGTCTAATTTGAAAGCAGGAGTCCGCCTGAAGAACGGAGACATACAGTTTAAATTTTAAAAGTCATGAGTCCGCCTGGAGAACAGAGACACATATTTTGAATTTTAGCAATCAGGAGTCCACCTGGAGAATAGAGACATACAATTTAATTTTAGCAATCAGGAGCCCGCCTGAAGAACAGAGGTCACACAATTCAGATTTTAGTTTTCAATCAATTTCTTGGTGTGTTCGAAGTCAGGAGCCCGCCTGGAGAATGGAGGTGTTAAATATTTTAAGCAGTCAAAGTCAGGAGCCCGCCTGAAGCATGGAGGTGTTAAATTTTTAAGTAGTCGAAGTCAGGAGCCCGCCTGGATAATAGAGGAGTAGTTTCAATTTTAAGTTCAGCAGTCAGGAGCCCGGCTGGATAACAGAGGAATACATTCGAGTTCGAGTTTATTCAAGTTCAACAGTTTGGAGAGAGGGAATAACATCTCAATTAACCAGGGGAAATAGCAACAGAGAATTTTATCGAGAAAGCACAAGACAATGAGGCAATAAGACAACACAAGACAACAAGGAAGTATAAGAGCAAGTTTGAAGAATCTAGATAGGACTTTTTGTAATTCATAGAGCATAAATAGTTTAGCTTCTTTTATTTTTACACGGTGTAATAAGGGAAGTCAGCAAGCAACAACAACAGCAATCGTAGTGAAATCACAGCTCCTGGTAGTCCCAGCTACCAACCATTCCCGAACTACACTGACCTGATTCCTGTTTAGCCCAGGATATGTAGGCAACCTCTGAAGCAGGGTGCGGTCAAACTTTTCAAAAATGCTTCAACGGAATATTCGAACGGGCAAAAATCGCTCGTATTTGCTCACTTATCATTGCCGAAAACCTTTCGTGTTTCCGAGCAAAGAGGGGCAGCTGTGAGTACATGATTTTTGCCCTATATATGAATAATTCCCAAAATTCCAACAAAATAATTTTTCCTTATTTGTACAATTTTTTGTGCATTTTGGTATCATTTTCTGATAGTGGTTGCATTTTATTTGTGCATGTTAATTCATATAAAACAGAAAAATATGCATTTGCATTTAGGATATAATTTTATATTTTTAGGACCGATTAGGGGTTAGTTTGTTTTAGAACCGAACATGAAAAATTACAAAATAGCTCACTTTCGCATTTTAATTGTTTTAACCGTAAATTTGGCGTAAAATAGGGTTTTAATAATTTTAGAATTTAATTAGTCTAGTCTTGAAATATATTAGGACTTTATTTTAATTGTTACGATTTTATAAAATCAGAAAAAATAAGTACAAAATACAAATTGGATAAAAGAAATAAAAGAGAAAGAAAAATAGAGTGTGAAAGGGGTGGACTTTCAAAAGACCTCTGGGCCATTTTTTTGATCCAATGCCCTTAGCCCAATACCCATTTCCACCGGCCAAACACCCCAGGCCCAATCCCTTACCCGGTCTTCCTCCCAGTCGATGAAACGACGTCGTTTCCCCAGCCCTCAGTCACGACCGTTGGATTTCATCAATCCAACGGTCCGGATCTAACTAGGATGTTTGGTATATAAGTGTCTGAAACGCCCCCCACCCCATTCGTATCGTCTCCTTCACCCTCACAAACCCTAATCCACGCCGCCCCCAAATCCCTCGCCGGCGGTGAACGTCAACTACACCAACGGTCACCCAATTAACACCATCAACTCCCCTCTTCCACCTCTTTCCAGTCCTGTATTTGCTTTTCCTCGAATCCGGCCAGAACTCGTCGAATATCGATTTTAATTTTCCGGCCAGTTCGCAAGTTTGTCCAAACCCGTCCAAAATCATACCACACTATCCCCATACTTCCCTCAACCCAAATCCATGACTATTTTCCTTCGAATCCCGGTGAAGTAGCTTGGATTTCAAATCTGAAAATTTTGGTCAAAACCCTAACACAAAATCTTGCGATTTTGGACTGTACTATCCTTAACCATGTGTTTATGGTGAAAACACATGGTTAGGGATGTTACGAGTCAAAAATCTGGAAAGATTCGGATGATAGCAATCGGCTTGAATTTCTCGTGCTTCAGTGAGCTTTCTTGTTTCCTTTTTACTTGCATAGTTACAGTTTTTGATTTCATTAAGGTGTTCTGTTAATTTTACAATTTTATTTTGTGTGCATTAGTATAGTTTAAATTTTCTTTGTTCATTGATCAAGTAAAGTATCTTAGCATTTGTGATTTAGATTGAGGCATGTGTCGTTTATTAGTTAATCATAATTTCAATTGTTAATTAGTTTGGATTCAGTACCATTTTTTTCTTTCCCATTAATATTGACTGATCCTGTTTCTTTAAGTTGTTTGGGTTTGGTTATTTGAACAATTAGGATTGTTTAGTTCAATTGGTTAATGTCTGACTTCTAATTAAGCAGTCCTGGTTAACTTTGAATTAATTCAGAGGATTGGTTAGCTGCTGAGAATATAGGTAGAATCAGTGATTTGGAGAAGCTTTCAGGGGTAGTTTAGGCATGGAAAAGGGCAGTTTGTTTGGGAATAGTAATTTCAAAATAGGGGAAAGGGTAGTATAGGTAGTTTAGGGGTAGAAGAGCATCCTAGGGCCTTCTAGAAGGGTATTTTAGTGTAGATTTCCGCCAGCTTAGGATATTAGCCTGGGAAACAAGTCAAGAAATGAGGGACTAAACTGAAAATAGGGGAGGGACCATAAAGAAAACCAAAAATCTGATGAACCCTTTTGGGATCACCTATAAAAAGGCATGAAGTGCCTTGAGGGAGGGGATTGAATTTTTAGCCCAAAAAGAATTCCACTAAACATGTTCTTCAGTTTCCCAGATCTGAAATTCTATTAGCAGAATTACAACAGTTTTCCTGGTTTAATTTCGAGTGGTTTTGAAAATCAAACAAGTCAAATTGGGAATCATTTATCTAGGATCTTAAATGGTTGGTATGTCTGAATGTGTTTTGGGTTGATTCATTGAGTTTGCCCTGCATTACAACTCATTTCTGCTGAACTGTTGAATCTGGGTGGGCTGAAATGCTCCTTCACTGACTATGACTGGGTTATTACCTTAGTTTCTGAGCTGCTGAACTGTTACTACTGCTAATCTCCTTTTCTCTATTTACATTCCAATTTCCAGGTACATTTTCAAAATCCCCTTGATGTAATCACAATTTGGGATGAAATGCAATCATCTTGGTCAATCTGTGTTCGTTGGATGTATATAGATGTAATCAGTTGATTGATAAATGACTATATGTATTTGATTCGTTTGGATTGAGTTGTATTAAGGTTTATTAATTCAGACCATTTCTAGACTGTTCAGACTATGCATTCCATGTTTATGTAATTGTAGCTTTCAGTTTTGCTTAAGCTCCACAGTCTGCTGAAGTTAAATTTGCAAAGTTACAATTAATTTTGAGTTCAATACACGTGATTGGTTTCAATTTTGGTTTTAATCTGAATTGTATATTCAATAGCTTCGTACTGGGCCAGTGTTCATTTGGGCCTGAGCATATTAATAGGCAGCCCAGATCTGTTTTGGTTAGGTGATAACTTGAATTGGGCCTAAGTGCATTAAAACTTAGGCAATTAGTTAAACCAAAAGGTGCCCCCAAGGGCTCGATCCCCGGGCTTTACAAATGCCTATCTTTAGTTTAAAACTTTGACCTGCATTAGGCCTAATGCCTGGAGCTGTAAGATTTTTGAGCTTGCATCATATGAAACTACATGATTTGGGCCTTATGGGCTCAAGACCCATTTCTCTGCATTCCCCTTGGATATTTGAACTTGGATTCGAAAAGTATGACCTTAACCCATCAGGATTTTTAGGGACAAATTAAGTAGATAACAGTATAATTATTTAAATGACTAAGTTTGGAAAGGTTGTTTAGTACATTCCACCGCCTTCCCCCAGAATAATATTACGTTAGAACTTTTAAGCGCGATTTAATTAAATTACTTCTTTAAACTCGGGTGCGCATTGATGCGACCCAAATCCAAATCTCGACGAAGTCGAAATGTATTGACGACCATGGGTGCATTGATTGTGACGTGGTTTGAAACGTGTTTTCACGACGTCGTAATTCTTTTAAAAAATAATTATAATAAAAGCGGTTCAAAATTAAATAAAAAGCATATAAGCTAGCATGTATTAAAATTAGATAAAATCAAATACAACAGTTAAGCGACCGTGCTAGAACCACGGAACCCGGGAATGCCTAACACCTTCTCCCGGGTTAACAGAATTCCTTACCCGGATTTCTGGTTCGCGAACTGTTAAAAGAGTCATATTTTTCCTTGGTTCGGGATTCAACCGGTGACTTGGGATGCCATTAATATCCCAAGTGGCGACTCTGAATAATTAATAATTAAATCTCGTTCTGATTGTCCTTTAAATGGAAAAACTCCTTTACGCCCTTGCGGGGGTGTAGGTGGTAAAAAAGGAGGTGTGACACCGGTGACTTGGGATACCATAAATTATCCCAGGTGGCGACTCTGAAATAATTAAATAATTCCATTTCGAATAATGACACTTTATTTGAAAAAATTCCCTTATATACCTTCGGGTGTAGGAAAAAGGAGGTGTGACAGCTCTGGCGACTCTACTGGGGATCTAACCCAGAATCTCTGGTTCAGGGTTCAAGAATTTGAGCTTAGAATAATTGTTATATTTGGCTTTATTTATTATCTGGTTTATTCACATGTTTGGGCTTAATGTGCTAAATGTTGCTTTTTACCGCTTTGATTTTATTTGAACTGTATATATAAACTGTTACGAAATCCTTCTTCTTTCTGAGTCTTCTGAATTTATGGTGCACACGTGCGCGTGACCCACTTTTTTGTTAGAAGTCATACCAAGTAGAACGAGGTTGGGTCAAGTAACTAGACCGGGTAGACTTTCGTGCTCCCGGTATGTTGCCTTCGCTTCGGCTCGAGTTGTCTGCTCAGGTAAGCCAGGTCTAGAACAATAAATCCAAGTTTTCAAACATAGTATAACATAGCCTCATATTGGATCCCTAATAGGAGCGCTTGCTTGCATCATGTGCATTTTGACTCTGGGGACTCAACACAGGGGTTGGGTCCGTCTAGGACAGGTGCACCCAAAATAACAGACCATCTTGATGCATCCTATGTGCTACATGTTGCATTTATTCAAGGGTAAAAGGGTCATTTGGCGGACCAATAATATTTGAGGGCAAATGAAAAATGAAAAAGAAAAAAAGAAAAAAAAAAGAGAGAGTGAAGTGTGGAGATAAAAGAGAGTTGGCCCAATTATGTTGTTTAAAAAAAGGAGTTTGAAAATTCAGAAAAAAAAAAAGATTTTGCACTATCATTTTCCGAAAATCAGAAAATCAAAAAAAAAAGAAAAAGAAAATCCTAAAAGATTTGCATGTTTCATCATTTTTAAAGAAAAAGCAAAAAATATGTTTTCTCTAATTTAGTTTTTTTTTAAATTATCGCATGTATCCAAGCTGCCCGAACTACGCATACCTGATTCTCGTCTTTCGGGGCGTGATACGTAGGCAACCCACATAGGGTCCGGTCTTCCTAGTAAATCTTAGGTTCTTGACTTTGCGGGGTCTTAGCCAAACTTTGCACTTCTAGACACCTTTTGGCTAAATAAGTCATTTTGCAAAAGTAGCCTCAATCATGTCTTGCAAGTTTCCAGTAGGGAGTGTTATTGTCTCACATAGTGTTAGTTTAAAGTTTTCTCATACAGGTGTGGCTTTACTTACCGGAGTTTGAGCAGGACAGAGCCCAGGACATCTAGTCAGGATCGCCCATTCAGGAGTAGATTAAAAGAAGATTTTCTTTTCTTCTTATGTTTTGAGTCCGTTTTTCTTTTTATGTCATTTTTTTACCTTTTAGTTTTGTATAGTAATGTCGAGTTTTATTATTATTATTGTACTTTTTATTTTGTATTTGAAAAGGTGTGTAATAAATCAAAATCCAAAAAAAAAAAGATTTTGCGTTTCATATTTCCGTTATTCCTTTAGGCAATTAAAAAGTTTTCTTTAAGATATTAATTTCAAAAATCCAAAAAGATTTTCTTTTGAGGTTCGTCTTTGGGAAATTAACAAAAAATGAAAAAAAATTCTTTTTATTTCTACTAAAATGTTAGGATATTGTACATAGAAGAAAGAAAAAATAACGTATTTTATCTTTGGTTTATTTCAAAGTTTCTCCCTTAGGTAATCAAGTTAAAATCCAAAAATATTTTATTTTATCTTTCTCATTGCGTGTTTCGAAATCTTGCGTCAGGTTATCAAATGAAAATTTGAAATATTATTCTTTGGTTTATTGTTTGGACTTCATTTCAGAAAAAGAAAAGAATCAAAAAATATTTTTCTCTTGTAGAATTTTTCCTTAATAATTTCCCATAGAGTGTTTGTTTCGAAAAAGAAAAAAAGAAAAAAATATATTCTCGTTAAGCTTGAGTTTAAGATAGGTTATAGAACATTGAGTCTAGAAAATTCAAAAAAAAAAAAAGAAGAAAATTTGCTTCTTTTATTTCTCTTTTTTCACCAAAGTAGTCATTAAGATAAAAAAGAAAAAAGGGGAGAATGTCAGTTTGTTTACTTTATTCCCGTTTTTCCAGAACTACGAAAAGATCTGATTCATGCGGCGTCATGAGACGCAGGCAACCTACATAGGGTTCGATCGAATCATTTTATTTTTTTAAAAGAAAAAAAAGAAGGAAAAAAAAGGGAAAAAAGAAAAGAAAAAAAGGGTGAAATTATGGGACGTGAGAAATGAGAGAAAAGAAAAAAGTGATAATTAGAAGAAAAAAAGAGGAAGGAAAATGATCAAGCAAGTGCTAGAAAATCAAAGAAAAGGGAGGTTGAAATGAACAAATTGAGATGATGCCAAGTGACCTTATGACCCTCGAAGTCATTCTAGAACCGTTAATTGTGGCTAGGTGCATTGCACGCAATGTGATATTTTTGCTGTTAAATGCCCTAACGCTAACGTGATGGCCTCATTTTGTTATATTCATAGCAGAAGGGTGGTTGGTTTGTGATTTTTAAAGTGGTAACTCTTCTCTACAACACAAAGTCAAAAGGCAATGACAGACAACAACAAAACTGAGTTGGTTGATACTGGTGCCCGAAAGCAGTTGTTTGAACAGGACAATGAGTTGGTTGAAGAGGTAAAGATGTTAAGACAACACATGACAGACATGTATCAGGCTTGGATGACTGGGAAGACACCACCCCCGCCACCACCTAGCTTCCTAGATGTCGCCCTTACCCAAACTCCGGGCACAATGCCAGATGATCCTCCATACTCTCCAGATCCACCCTCTTATCACAAATTTCCCAACCTTCCTAGTAGCTCCGTCATTCATCCTCCAATTACCTCTCCCCAAAATGGCCTTCCTGTCACATCCACTATCCTCGATAATGAACACCCACTCAAAGCTCATAATGCCCAATATTATCCCTCAAAGGCTGCCTACAAGATTCTTGACTCATACAAGAAGAGCCCTCAGGACGAGCTTCATGTTGAAAATGAAAAATTCACAGGAAGAGAAGGGCGAGATGAGAAACCCAGGAGGCCGAAAGACATAGAACAATCCTTGAAGAACAAACAAGGAAGGGAATACCAGGGTAGCATGGCTTACAAAGAACTGTTTGTGTCCCCTGACGTTCGCCTGCCTGCGGGGTTCAAAATGCCAAAATTTAACTTGTATGATGGATATGGAGATCCGGTAGCCCACCTGAGGTTCTATTGCAGTGAAATGATAAGCGTTGGAGATAAAGATGACCTGTTGATGGCATATTTCAGTAAGAGCCTGACTGGGGCAGCTTTGGACTGGCATATTCGTCAAGATGTTGGTAAGTGGCCTACATTGGGTGACATGGCTCAAGATTTTGTTTGATACTTTCAATACAGATCGGGCGTTACCCCAGACCGCTCCTCCCTATCCAGAATGGAAAAGAAGCCGGAGGAAAGCTTTAGAGAATTTGGACTCAGATGGAGGGAGCAGGCTGCTCGAGTCAATACCCCGATTGGTGAAGAAGAAATGGTTGAGCTTTTCCTACAAGCCCAGGGACCCACCTACTTCAGTCACTTGATCCCGGCCTTGGGAAAACCTTTCAAAGATGTGTTAAAAATAGGGGAGCTAGTAGAAGAGGGAATCAAGTCAGGCAAAATCATGAGTTGTTCGAAAGACATTCAAAACATCCTAGTAAGCTTGGGTGGAAGAAAGAGAAACAGAAAAGATGATCCGATGGGCTTTCCCGATCAACACTTCCAGTCTCGACATCGTCCCCGGGGATATCCTGACACACCAGATGATCCTCCCCAATGCCACTTCTCTCCACGGAACTCCCAAAATCATACATCGCTCTCTCAGTACCCAGCTCCACGAAATGCCTATCCACTCTTATGAGCCTACCAAAAACCCCCTGGATCAGGTTTCCGGCCCAATCAAGCATTTAAGAATGAGAGGTTGCTGAAAAAAGAAAAGGCTTTCACCCCATTGGGAGTGTCATACACCAGTTTGTTCCAAAAGTTGAAGCAATTGGACATGTTAAAGCCTATCCAGATAAAAATGCCAAATCCTCTTCCAAAGAAGTTTGATTTTTCTCAAAGGTGCGCATATTGATCAGATGCCCCGGGGTATGACATAGAGAAGTGTTGGAATCTGAAGAAAGCAATTCAGAATCTTATTGATGTAGGCGACATTGTCATACAAAATCCAGATGCAGCAAACACTAACCAAAGTCCATCGCATGTGCATAATGAGACGCATCTGGTGAGTATGATTTGTTTTGAAAAGGAATATGAAAATTCTTTTGAGATCCTCGAAGGTCCACGTGCTGCAAAGTTTTCAGTGCTATCAGAGGTTGATCTTAAGAATGAGCCAGCAAAGGGAACCCAAAAGCAATTTGTTAAGAACAATGTGATAGGAGTTTATGAAGATCCTAGTAATATTAATGCAGAATTCAGTGGCTAAGATGTCGAGCTTGGCAATTGGAAAAACGCTCCTGTCTTGGTTAGCCCGTGATGAGTTTTGGTGGTTTATTTTGTTGTCATTTCTGTTGTCCGGGTTATTTCAGGGTTGTAATCCAGACATTGTCTCGTGGCTCAAACTCTTCTATCCTTTTATTTTGCCTAGTTTGTTTAGTCATGGTAGCCTGTCTAGTGTTGTCTAGGTTTGTTCTAGGTTTGTGACCCCAATTTAGTTTGTTTGTTTTGTTCAAACCCTTTCACCATCTGTCTAATGCAATTTTCTGTTTTCTGTAATTTCTAGTCATTTTCATTTAGTTCTCTTTTCTTTTATAGTTCTTTTCCTGATTGACTCTAGTGACATGACATGCATGCATAATTCTCGGCCTGGTTTAAAAGTTAGTTTAATCACGAAGCAATGAAACAATGTTGAAGATGTAGGGACATTTGAGGGAAATAAGTAAAGGCATTTTGAGATCACTTCAAGCCCGAATTGTGTAAAACTGGGGCAGATAGGGCATAAAGAAACCTTATTGAAATGTATCATACCGTATCGGATTGAAGCTAAAGGCAAGTTTGCCCAAATTGACAGGAGCCGTTCGTGGTAATGAGAGTGAAAGTGTTGTCCAATGGTGCTTTGTATATAACAGATGTAGAAGGCGAATGTGTGGATATGGTCATCAAGTCTGGCACAATCAAAAGATGTTACGAATGTTTTCTTTGGTTTGTTTAATTGGGTTGTTTGTACTTGGCATATTTTGAAGATTGGAATGACGAAAGCATTTTGTTCTACTATCTAAACACCTTATCCTTCATTACCCCTTTGAGCCTTGTTTATTTTCTTTCATACCCCTCTTTCGGGATCAGTAGCAAAGATCAGAAACACAAGAGTGAAAGATAAGTAAAGGAAAAGGAGAAAACAATAGAACGAAAAGGGAGAGAAGAAAAATGAAAATTGAACAAACAAAAAAAAGAAGAGAAAAGAAGAAAAAGAAAAAAAGAGGAAAAAGAAGAAAGAAAAAACAACAAAACAACAAAAAGAGAAAAAGGAAGAAAGAAAAGAAAGGAAAAGAAAAGAAAAATCACAAAAACAGAGCAATTCCTATGTCATGAACTACGTTCGACCTGATTCCTTTTAAGGATACGTAGGCAGCCTCACGGTTCGGTCTCATCAAAATAAAAATCCAAAAGTCCCCAAGCAAGAAACTAGGGCAGAAATTGTGTTTGTTGTAAGGAATCTGGTTCCGAAAGTTGTAATTTTGAACCCATGATGAGTTGTTTTGAGCCTTTTGATACCCTTTCTTTCTAACCCCATCCAAAAGCCCATGTTACGGTCCAAAGAAAGACTTTCCGATTAGTCTTCGAGAGATGCCAAGTCGAGCAAATAGAGGTGATTCATATCAGGGGCAACACTATGGTCCAAGCAAAAAAATAATAATAATGAAAATGAGAGAGTCTTATCGGTGAAAACACTCACAGGCACCGTAAGGCGACGGGAGTTGAGAGAAATAAAAATGAGAGAGTCTTACTGGTAAAAACCTTCACGGGCACCTTGAGGCGACTGAAAGTTGAGAGAAAGAATCAAATGAGAGAGGCTTGATGGTGAAAAACCCTTCGAGCACTACAAGTCGAATAAGGATTGTGAATCAGATTGGATAATCGGAGCATTGAAGCCCAGTTTCATGGTTCAAAGGTATAACAAGAGTTGAACATCAAATTTATTTGACAGAATAGGCCACAGGTGCATGTCATGGTCATTAGAGTTGGCATCCACATCTGATAGGTTTCTACATTGTAGTTTTCTTGTTAGGAATCACCTCTTTCCCTTGTCCTTTACTCTGTTCCTTGTGTCTTGTTTACTTCCTCTTCCTGAGTCTGTTTGGTCAGAACAAGTGAGAAATGACTTCAAAATTTGCCACCAGCTTTCAAATTGCACAAAACGAGATCTGGCTAGCACGCCACAGTGTCATAGGTCAGGAAAGAGCAACAAACGCACTGAGTTGGTAACAATCAACATGCTTTGGCGTCCATCATAAACACAAAGATTTGGTATATTTCAATTCGTGAACAGTGCAACAGATAGAGGATGTTGGGTGAACGAGTCAAAGGTATTCTCTGTGATGAGACAAAGAAAGTGGTTAACCAGTGACAAGCGAGGTCTTCCAAGCAGAAATCAAAGTTATCGTGACAAGTGAGGGAATAGTAGACTTCAAGGCCAAGTCCAATGACTTAAGTCAGGAAAAAACAGCATGCACACTAAGTGGATGGCAATTAATGTGCTTTGGAATTCATGAGAAACACAAAGGTGCAGTACACGCCAACACAAGAGCATGATGCAACAGATGGAGGGTGTTAGGTGGACGGATCAAAGGTATTTTCGGTGAAACACAAAAGTTGGTAAATGTCGGTTCATGAGCAATGCAACAGATAGAAGGTATTGGGTCTGAATGGATCAAAGGTATTTTTTGTGATAAAGGTGACATAAAAAGTGGTCAGTCAATAAACAGGAAAGGTCTTTCAAGTTGAAACTAAAGTTATCATAGGAAGTGAAGGAGCAATCGCCTTCAAAGTCAAGGCCACAAACCAACCACCATATTTATAAACTCACACGTTTTCTTTGTTTGAAACAGGGACGAAAATTGTTTCCAAATCAAAGCTTGGAAGTTTGATTTTTCTTTTCAAGTGTCATGCCCAAATTTTGTCAGCACAAAGCCGGTTGGAGAAGGGGAAAGGAAAATTTGTTCGATCTGTAGGAACTCTCAATAAGGAAAAGCATGGTTCAGAGGCAATGAATTTTATCCGTTCTGCAGAGATCCTCCAGAAAGAAAGCATGGCTCAAGTAAGTTCATTCTCGGCTCTTCAGGACCCTCATGGATAATGGGATTTAGTTTTAAGTGTTTAGGACCCTCCTGAAAAATGGGACTTAGTTTAAAGTTCAAAACAATCATGAGTAGTAAGATATAGCATAAATGTACCCCAAAAGAACATAAGTTGGTTTCAAAATTTTTGTTCTGGAGATAGGATTTAGTTTTAAGTGCTTAGGACCCTCCTGGAAAATGGGACTTAGTTTAAAATTCAAAACAATCATCAGTAGCAAGATCTGGCATAAATGTATTACAAAAGAATATAAGTTGGTTTCAAAATTTTCATTCTGGAGATAGAATTCAGTTAGGAGTTGTCAGGACCCTCCTGGAAAATGGGACCTAGTTTAAAATTTAAAACAGTCATGAGTAGTAAAATCTAGCATAAATGTACCCCAAGAAATATAAGATAATTTTAAAGTTCGCATGTGGGAGATAGGATTCAATTAGGAGTTTTCAGGACCCTCCTGAATAATGGGACCTAGTTTTAAGATTGTTGTTAGATAACAAGATGTAGCGGAAGTAATACCTTTAGAAGATATAATTTAGATAAAAAATTATCGTTTAATTAAGAGTTGTCAGGACCCTCCTGAATAATGGGACCTAGTTTTAATATTGCCATTAGATAACGAGATTTAGCGTAAGTTATGTTATAGGGTAATATAATTCAGCCGTAAAGAAATGTCACTCTTAGGATAAAACTTGACTTTTGATTTTCAGGACCCTCATGGATAATGGGGAATAGTTTAAGACCCTCTTAGATAACAAGATTTAGCAGAAGTCATACCTTTAAAACATATAGCTTAGATTTAAAACTGTCGTTTAGTTAAGAGTTGTCAGGACCCTCCTGGATAATGGGATCTAGCATTCAAATTCAGCAATCAGGCGCCCACCTGGAGAGCAAGGGAATACATTCAAGTTCAGCAATCAGGCGCCCACCTGGAGAGCATGGGAACACATTCAAGCACAGCAGTCAGGAGCCCGCCTGGAGAACAAGGGAGTACAATTTAAGTTTTAGCTTTCAAATTCTTGGTTTGTCTATTTTGAAGTCAGGAGCCCGCCTGGAGAGCATGGGAATACTTTCAAGTTCAGCAATCAGGAGCCCACCTGGAGAGCATGGGAACACATTCAAGCGCAGCAGTCAAGAGCCCGCCTGGAGAACAAGGGAGTACAATTTAAGTTTTAGCTTTCAAATTCTTGGTTTGTCTATTTTGAAGTCAGGAGCCCGCCTGGAGAGCATGAGAATACTTTCAAGTTCATCAATCAGGAGCCCACATGGAGAGCATAGGAATACTTTCAAGCACAGCAGTCAGGAGCCCGCCTGGAGAATAAGGGAGTACAGTTCAAGTTTTAGATTTCAAATGCTTATTGATATTTGGTAATGTGGTTCGTTTTACACTTACATATGTGCCCAGATACCCAAACTGGGGCAGAAAATTTTCTTTGTTTTGTCTATTTTGAAGTCAGGAGCCCGCCTGGAGAGCATGAGAATACATTTCAAGTTTAGTAGTCAGGAGCCCGCCTGGAGAGCATGGGAATACATTCAAGTTTAGCAGTCAGGAGCCCGCCTAGAGAGCAAGGGAATACAATCCAAATTTTGGTAATCAGGCATCCACCTGAAAAGGGAAAGCATCTCAGATTGCAATTGAAGTCAGCAACAAAAGAAGCTCGTGGCAAGAACGCGAGTCAACAGTTCGAGGCGATCAACAGAAGTTAGTCACAGTAAAGAAAAAAGAGAGAAAGGCAAAAAGTTAATCCAAATGCAGAAGTTGATGAAAGATGTGGGCTACTCAAGACATGGCTGAGGTCACAAGTACTGCATGCCCAGTTTGATCCGAAAAGCTGAAGAAGAACGAGCTAGCGCCTGTAGCTAACGAGCGCCAAGGTTCAAATCTAAAGTCTGCATGAAGAACCATTCAAGACTCAAGATCAAGCTTCAGAAGACTTATAGATAGGAATCTTGTAACTCGTAGTTGAAAGGCTTAGTTAGTCTTTTTCATTTGATTTTGATGTAATAACAGGAACCGCGGACCGGAATCTCGACGGCACCTCAATCGACTCTCGAACTCATCACTCCATCACTTCATCCACTTCTGAACTACACGCGACCTGATTCCCTTATAACCCGGGATATGTAGGTTGTCCAAAACCAGGACTCGGTTGCACCTTTTCTTTTTATTTTATTCCACTTTTGAATAACGATATGGTCAAAAATTAGGCACATGGTTCACTTTATCTTTAGGCAAAGAGGGGCAGCTGTGAACACCTAATTTTGACCGTATTTGAATTTTTTCCCACTTATCTCTCCAATACCTCACTTCTCACCCATCTTTCCCACTTTCCCTTGTCCCCTATGCTGGTCCCCACACTCTCTTTTATTTCCTCACATCCATCCCCTTTGTTCTCCACTCACAATCCCACATCCCCACTCCATTCCACTCATAATTATACTAAGCCAATTCCCATTTTCCTCCACTCAAAACCCACGTTCTCCACTCCAAATGGGAAGAACAAAAAATTACCAATTTTCTTCTATATAAAGAGACAACAAAGACTTAGTGGGGGGGGAGAAAAACAATAATTCAAGTAAGAAGAAACGAGAGGAGAAGTTCAAAATACAGAGACGAAAAAAAAGGGATGACTTCTTCTTAACGGAGAAAGAGGGTATACACTCGATATACGGTCAGTATACATTCTATATACACTAGAGATACTCTCGATATACACTAGATATACAAAGGAAGCCAACGAAAAGAGGGTCTTCTTCCTCCTAAAAATTCTACATCTAGAAATTAACATACACCATGAAAGAGCCATGAGAGCTCATCTTTTCCACCTGAATAACACCCTATAAAACACCCCAAAGTCCTAGCCAAAACCCAACTAAAATACAATGAAATTCTAGTGTGTAATCACAGTCGAAAAACCCATGTGAAACGTCACTGCTTCAGCCGCATACCCGCCAGATCTCTCACCAGTTTCGTCCGCACTGTCGTCGTTTCCCATCTCTCATCCATTTCTGCTTCAACCTGAAGCTAGCTCCTAAACCACCCTTTAACGCCACAAAACAGCCCCAAGGTCTTTGAAAATCCAAGCCGTCGTTGAGGCGGTCGCCGTCTGAGGTTTCGTCGATGAGATCGACGATGTTTGGTTATAGCGATTTGCTGTATAGGTTGGAGGAGGATTGTTATCATCATATCAAATAAGTACTTTGCTTTGCAATACTACAGGTTCTCTTCCTTGTGTTTATTTTATCTCATATTCATTTTACTTGTTTGGTGAAAGATCTTGATTATATTTTGCTTCTCTGTATTGGTTTTGTTCATGTAATTCGCATGGTATGGGTGTTTCATCTTTTATTTTGTGTGTATGGTAGCTTTTAGGAGTGGACGAAATACTCCTAGCTAGGTTGAACAAACATAAAAGGGACTATCTCATGACTGCCATTCATTTTCGTACAGTTTTAGCACTAGTCAATAATTTTTACACTATAAGACTTCCTCGTTGAATGGATTTAACTATTTGTGTTAAGTTAGGAAATGAGTTCTTCTTTTTGGTTGAGTAATAGTAAGTACTATTGTTAGTGAATTATCGTTTTTTTAGTTTTAATCCTTTGTCCATTGTGGTAAATAAATCATCTTTGAAGGAAGTGTATAATTCATTTTACAAGGGGCAATTTTCACAGAGCTGTAGTACAAAGTTGGCTCGAGAATAAAAAGTATATTTTGCAGCCTTGTTTTGTGATTTAATCACTCTTTAATTTACTGTTGTTCTTGATATGTGTATATAAGTAATATAGAGTAAATAATGTTTTTAGTTTGCTTTAGGCACGTTAATTATATAATTATCATGGCTACTAAAATTCGGGAGTACATTTCATGTGGCCCGGTTCTAATTTCCAACAATGTTATATAAAATATGTCATGAACCAAGGGTGCATTTTATGTAGCGTGGTTTATGATGTGTTTTAAATAACTTTGAATTTTTTCCGAAAATATTAAAAGTGGCTAAAATATTAGTAGTATTTTTTGCTTTTTGCTTTTTGCTTTTTTGCTTTTTGCTTTTGTTTTTTGCTTTTGCTTTTGCTTTTTGCTTTTAGTACCAATTATGGGTCTGTATGATCCATTTCACGTTAGGACCATTTTGAAAGATCACTAAATGAAAAAAAGTGTTAGAATAAGATTTTAATTTAATCCCAACAATTCATCTCATATATTTTGTTTTAGTAGCCTCTTTGTTAATTAATTTCACATTGAGACTTTGGTACAAAAGCATCTGCACTATGTTGATTCGTACTTGTTCATTATATTGTAGTAATTCATATGTGGGGATGTATATTTGTATGATCTCAAGAAAAAGAAAAGGAAAATAGTCATACTTAATTACTTATCTAATTAATACCACTACTACTGCTGCTTGTAATTCAAAATAAGAAAAAGAAGATTAACGCAATAGATGGTTGATTAGTCATGAATATCGTTGGTTGATTTGTCCATGTGGTTATCTAATTTAGGAATAATAATAATTCAAGAACATCGTAGTTTGCTTTAGGCTCGATTTAGACTAGTATTGTGATTATGTATACGTTCCCGTAACATAATTGCGATTTTAATTCCAAAAAGTAACTCGAGGGATGTGTTCATGCAACTTCAACCAAACCTTTCTTAATATAAATAAACCAAGCGTTATTAATTGTGGACACGTTTGCGTGACATGATTTTTTGACGCGCCAAAAGAAAAGAGTATACGTATGCGTAACTCAATTCTTTAATTACAAACAAATCAAGTGATTAAAAGCGGTAAAAGGTAAATGCACATAGGTTTTAAAATAAGTAATTAGGCAATTTTAGCCAAGTATAAATCATTAAGCGACCGTGCCAGAACCACGGAACTCGAGAATGCCTAACACCTTCTCTCGGGTTAACAGAATTCCTTACCCGGATTTTTGTGTTCATAGACCATTAAATAAGATTCGACTTCCTCGATTCGGGATTTTAACCGGTGACTTGGGATACCATAAATTATTCCAGGTGGCGACTCTGAAATTATTAAATAATCCCATTTTGAATAATGTTACTTTAATTGGAAAAACTCCCTTATATACCTTCGGGTGTAGGAAAAAGGAGGTGTGACAGTATCTAGCTTATGTGAGAGATGTCAATATTGATACCCCTTCTATTGACTCAGTCCCTGTAGTACGGGATTATCCTGATGTGTTTCCAGCTGATCTTCCAGGCATGCCGCCTGATAGAGATATTGATTTTGGCATTGATCTGTTGCCGGGCACTCAACCTATTTATATTCCTCTGTATCGTATGGCTCCTCCTGAGTTGAAGGATCAGTTACAGGAATTGTTGGATAAGGGTTTTATTCGGCCTAGTGTATCACCTTGGGGTGCTCTTGTCTTGTTTGTGAAGAAAAAGGATGGTTCTATGCGTATGTGTATTGATTATTGCTAGTTGAACAAGGTTACAGTGAAGAACCGTTATCCTTTGCCTTGTATTGATGATCTGTTTGACCAGCTTTAGGGCGTACGGGTGTTTTCTAAGATTGACTTGCGCTCAGGGTACCATCAGTTGAAGATTCGGGAGCCAGATATCTCAAAGACTGCTTTCAGGACTCGGTATGGTCATTACGAGTTCCTTGTTATGTCATTTGGGCTGACCAATGCCCCAACAACCTTTATGCATTTGATGAACAGTGTGTTTCGGTCGTATCTTGACTCGTTCGTCATTGTCTTTATTGATGATATTCTGGTGTATTCCCGGAGTCGGGAAGATCATGAGCAACACCTGAGGACTGTGCTTCAGACTTTGAGAGAGAAGAATTTATATGCTAAGTTCTCGAAATGCGAGTTTTGGTTGGATTCAGTGGCATTCTTAGGCCATGTTGTATCGAGTGAGGGTATTCAGATGGATCCGAAGAAGATAGAGGCCATGTAGCCCAGACCATCCTCAGCTACCGAGATCCGTAGTTTCCTTTATTTTTCTGGTTACTACCATCGTTTTGTAGAGGGGTTTTCATCGATTGTAGCCCCTATGACCAGGTTGACCCAGAAGGGTGATCCGTTTCAGTGGACGGAGGAGTATGAGGCAAGCTTTCAGAAGCTCAAGACAGCTTTGACCACAACCCCTACCTACAGGTTCGGGGTCTTATACGGTCTATTGTGATGCCTCGAGGGTTGGCCTCCGTGCGGTGTTGATGCAGGACGGTGGGGTAATTGCCTACGCGTCCATACAATTGAAGATACATGAGAAGAACTACCCTGTTCACGACCTTGAGTTAGCTGCCATTGTTCACGCCCTAAAGATTTGGCTCTATTACTTATACGGTGTTCCCTGTGAGATTTATACTGACCATTGGAGCTTGCAGCACTTGTTCAAGCAAAAGGATCTAAATTTGCGCTAGAGGAGGTGGTTAGAGTTGCTAAAGGACTACGATATCACTATTTTGTATCACCCGGGCAAGGCCAATGTGGTGGCCGATTCTTTGAGTCACCGGGCAGAGAGTTTGGGGAGTTTGACTTATTTATCAGGATCGGAGAGGCCTATGGAGATGGATGTTCAGGCCTTAGCCGGTCAGTTTGTGAGATTAGATCTTTTGGAGCCCAGTCGGATTCTAGCCTGCGTGGTTTCTCGGTTTTCCTTATTTGATCGTATCAGGGAGCGAGAGTATGATGACCCTCATTTGTTTGTCCTCAAGGACAAGGTTCAGCACGGTGATGCTAGGGATGTGGCTATTGGTGATGATGGGGTATTGAGGATGTAGGGTCGGATTTGTGTACCCAATGTTGATGGCTTCGGGAGTTGATTCTGGAGGAGGCCCATAGCTCGCAGTATTTCATTCATCCGGGTGTTGCGAAGATGTATCAAGATTTGAGGCAGCACTACTGGTGGAGGCTGATGAAGAATGATATAGTTGGATTTGTAGCACGATGCCTCAACTGTCAACAGGTGAAGTATGAGCACCAGAGACTGGGTGGGTTGCTTCAGCAGATAAAGATCCCGGAGTGGAAGTAGGAGCGAATCACCATGGACTTTGTAGTTGGGCTCCCACGGACTTTGAAGAAGTTTGATACTATTTGGGTGATTGTGGATCAGCTGACCAAGTCCTCTCATTTAATTCCTATGTCTACTACTTACTCTTCGGAGCGGTTGACGGAGATTTATATCCGAGAGATTGTTTTTCTGCATGGTATTCTAGTTTCCATCATTTTGGATAGAGGTACTCAGTTCACATCACGGTTTTGGAGGGCCGTTCAACATGAGTTGGGTACTCGGGTAGAGTTGAGTACAATATTTCACCCTCAGACGGACGGATGGACATTCCGAGCGCGCTATTCAAATTCTTGAGGATATGCTCCGTGCGTGTGTGATTGAGTTTGGAGGGTCTTGGGATCAGTTTTTGCCATTGGCAGATTTTGCTTACAACAACAGCTATTAGTCCAGCATTCAAATGGCACCGTATGAGGCTTTATATGGTAGGCGGTACAGATCTCCGGTGGGTTGGTTTGAGCTGGGTGAGGCCAGACTATTGGGCACAAACTTACTTCAGGATGCTTTGGAGAAGGTTAAGGTGATTCAGGATAGGCTCCGTACAGCCCAGTCCAGACAGAAGAGTTACGCGGACCAGAAGGTTCGTGATGTTTCCTATATGGTTGGAGAGCGGGTTCTGCTTCGGGTATCTCCTATGAAGGGCGTTATGAGATTTGGGAAGAAAGGGAAGTTGAGTCCGAGGTTTATTGACCCTTTTGAGATATTGAGGCGTGTGGGGGAGGTTGCTTATGAGCTTTCCTTACCTCCCAGCTTGGCAGGAGTTCCTACGGTGTTTCTTGTTTCAATGCTCCGGAGGTATCATGGCGATCCGTCACACGTGTTGAATTTCAGTTCAGTCCAGTTGGACAAGGATCTATCTTATGTTGAGGAGCCAGTGGCAATATTGGACAGGTAGGTCATAAAACTGAGGTCAAAGAACATTGCATCGGTGAAAGTTCAATGGCGGGGCCAGCCGGTCGAGGAGGCGACCTGGGAGACCGAGCAGGCTATGCGTAGCCACTACCCTCATCTTTTTTCTACTTCAGGTATGTCTCTATGCTCGTTCGAGGAAGAACGAATGTTTAAGTATAGGAGGATGTGACGACCCGGTCGGTCATCTTAAGAATTTACGCCCCGATCCCCTATTAACTTCTTTCCCCAAGTTTATTTCTGCTAATGTGATTTGCCGGGATTTTCGATTTTGAGTTTCAGAGAGTTTTGGGACACTTAGTCCCTAAATGAGAGTTTAAGTGTTGGAAAGTTGACCATAATCGGAACAGTGTGAAGACTGAATCGGAATAGAAATCCGATGGTTCCATTAGCTCCGTTGGATTATTTTGGGGCTAGGTGCGTGTTCGGATTGTGTTTTGGAGGTCCGTAGCTAATTTAGGCTTGAAATGCCGAAGGTTGAAATTTTGGAAGTTTCTGGTTTGATAGTGAGATTTTGATCCGAGGGTCGGAATGGAACTCCGAGAGTTGCAGTAGTTCCGTTATGTCATTTGAGATGTGCGTGCAAAGTTTCAGATCATTCAGATGAGGTTTGGTAGACTTTTTGATCGAAAATGTGTTTTTAGAGTTTTTTGGGAATTTTTAAGCTTGAATTCGATGAAAAATAGGTGTTTTGATGTTGTTTTGAGCGTTCCAAGGGTTGGAACAAGTTTGAATAATATTTTAGGATTGTTTGGCAGTTGGTTGAGGTCACGAGGGACTCGGGTGTGTTTCGGATGCTCAACAGATCATTTTGAGTTGTTAAAAAGTTGCAGTAATTTGTAGGTTCAGCTGTTGCAGACTTTTCCTCATCGCGATCGCGTGGAGAGTATCTCGATCGCGAAGGCTTAGGCCAGGCTGGGGGAATTTTGCCTTTCGTGTTCGCGTGAAAAGGGATGCGAACACGTAGTTATGAGGAAGGTTGAATCGTGAACGCGTGGGCTAAGCCGCGTTCGCGAAGAAGGAATAAGGCGGCAGAGGTTTGGTCAATAGTTTCTCTACGCGGTCGCATGGAGTCAACCACGATCGCGTAGGTTGAGGGAGTTAAAGCATCGCGTTCGTGGACGGGGTTCCGCATTCGCATAGAGTAATCTGAGGCGCGTGCCATTTTGTTCTTCGCGATCGCGATTAAGGAAATCCTTGGGCAGAATTTAAAACCCAAAATCGAGGGTTTAGACCGTAATTCATATTTTGGACTTGGGAGCTCAGGAGATTTGCGATTTTTGAAGGGATTTTCACCTGGGAAATTTGGGTAAGTGATTCTTACTCGGTTTGGACTAATTTCCATGAATCTACACTTGAATCCATCTTTTAATTTCGGAATTTTGGTAGAAATTGGGGGAAAAGTTCTTAGACCAAGAGATTGAGTTTTGATTGGGTATTTAACATCGGATTGAGATAATTTTGATATGCTTAGACTCGTGAGAGTGAGAGGATTCTGAAAATATAAATTTTACCCGATTCCGAAACGTGGGCCCGAGAGGCGTTTTGGTCATTTTATCTAATTTCGCGTATTAGCTTAGAATTTATTCGTAGTATCAGTTACTTGAAGTGTTATTTACATTATGCAATTGAATTGAATAGATTTGGGCCATTTGGAGTCGAGTACTCGTGGCAAGAGCGTGGTTTCAGGTTGATTTTGAGCCGGTTCGAGGTAAGTGGCTTGTCTAACCTTGTGTGGGCGACCTTCCCCTTACGATTGATATATTTGGTAATTGAAATGCCTTGTACGTGAGGTGACGAGTACGTACTTGTGCTAATTGTTGGAAATCCGATTTTCTTTAAGTACTTACTAGTATGTTTCCTTTCCTGTTTCTATTACTTACACTATTAAGCCTATTGTTAGCTTAGGAAAGCATGTCTAAGTGACTTAATTGCTTCATTTGGTTTAACCTGCCTTACTTGAATTATGTGCAGCATGCTAGGCTAGAATCACTTATTGCCTTAATATGAATTTTGCTATTTCTGTTCATCTTCCTGCTGCTGTTGTGTATTTATTTTGGGACTACGGATGTGGGATTCCGGTAGCTCCCCTTTGTCTGTTTACTTTGGGACTACGGGTTAGATTTTCGGTAGATCCCCCTGCACATTTACTTTGGGACTACGGGTTAGATTCCCGGTAGATCTCCCTGCACATTACTTTGGGACTACGGGTTAGATTCCCGGTAGATCCCCCTGCACATTTACTTTGGGACTACGGGTTAGATTCCCGGTAGATTCCCCTGCACAGTTATATGGAACTACGGGAATGCACCCAGTAGATTCCCCCAGTACTGGGTTTACATTTGGGATTACGGATCGGGATTCCGGTAGATCCCCGCGCATTGATAGTTGGACTATGGGACGAGATCCCGAGAGATCCTTCGGACATATATATGATGGACTACGGGACGGTATCCCGGGAGATCCACTGGATAGTTGTAATTGGGACTACATAACGGTATCCTAGAAGGTGCCCCGGTTGTTATCTCTGTGTTGAGCTGTATTTCTTTCCGTGGCTTGGTTTGTCTTTGTTCTAGTTATTGTTGTTCCGTCAATTCTATGTTATTTCTTACTGTTGCACTTATTTATACTGTTTTATTCTACACTGTTAACCCTTATATTGTATTTAACCTCAGTAGGGCCCTGACCTTCCTCGTCACTGCCCCACCGAGGTTAGGCTTGGCACTTACTGAGTACCGCTGTGGTGTACTCATGCCTCTTCTGCGCATGTTTTTCATGTGTCAATCCGGGTACTTCTACTCAGGCCTACCATCCTTGAGGGAGGTGACTACATAGAGACTTCGAGGTACATCTGCCGCGTCCGTTGACCGAGGAGTCCCTTTCTATTCCAGCCTTTTTAGTATTTAACCCTTCTGTACTTTCTGTTCTTATTAGTCAAATTCCGGAGTTAGAGCTATGTAGTATTTCTTTTTTCTTAGCTTGTGATTCATGGGTTTCCGGTTCTTGGATCTGGATATTGGTTTTGAGATTTATATATGGTGTATGCCGAGCGCCACATTTAAACACTGTTACTACTTTATTTCTGTTTTAAATTGTTTCTTCCGCAAATTTTGGTTTTCTTCCGCTAATTAGGCTTACCTAGTCATAGAGACTAAGTGCCGTCATGACGGTTCACGGAGGACGAACCGGGATCGTGATAATTACTGCATTTGTTATTATTTTTTTCTTTTTCATATCTTAAACAGCTAATGATTCCTACGATGGGGAGGAGCATGAGCGATATGTTAGCCAAATGGTCGAAAATGTCGAACGGTGGCAAGGTGGAAATTGAAGTTTCAGAATGGTTTCAGACCTTGTCAGAAGATGTTATAACGCATATGGTGTTTGGAAAAAGCTATGAAAATGGGAAAGCCATTTTTGAGTTGCAAGCTCGACAATTGGTTTATGCTATTGAATCTTTTCAACAAGTTTTCATCCCCGGATACAGGTATTCCTCGTAAATTAAACTTACATGCACTAATAGCGTAAAATTTGGTGAAAAGAATTGAGGGAATGCTATGAAAATGGGAATGCTATCGTTTAGTAATTTCTCCTCCGATCAGGATAAAAGATCCCATTAAAGCGGCTAATCCCATGCATATTGTATAGATATCTGGTCGCACAAATTGTATAGTATCATAAATAGCCACCCCAAGTATTACCCAGCCCCCAGGATAGTTTATAAACAAATACAGATCTTTGGTCTCATTCTTGATACTGAGATATACCACAAGATGAGTAAGTTGATTCGAAATCTCGCTATCAACCTCTTGGCCTAAAAAAAGTACTTCCTCCGTTCCGCAATAAGTGACCAATTTGCTTTGGGCACACCCATTAAGAAAATACTAGATTCTAGACAAAAGTAGTTAGTATAACTAAATTACCCTTAATTAAATATTGCAATATAGTTAATTTGAGGAGTAAAAGGTTTTTTAGGGATACACACATGAGAGTAATTTTGATAAAACAAATTAAATTATTTCTTGGTTATATAAATGGACACTTTTTTTGGACCAAAATAAAAAAGCAAATTAGTCACTTATTGTGAACCGGAAGGAATAATCTTTCTCGATAAAGTCGGTTGATTAGGGTAAAATTGTATCCCTTAGGAACCGTATATTCGTCTTTTGATGCTACATAGTAATTATGTTGCAATTGACAAGAGGGGTTGCTCTGATGGTAAGCAACCCCCACTTCCAACCAAGAGGTTGCGAGTTCGAGTCTCCCCAAGAGCAAGGTGAGAAGTTCTTGGAGGGGAGGATGTCGATGGTCTATTGGAAACAGCCTCTCTACCCTAGGGTAGGGGTAAGGTCTGCGTACACACTACCCTCCCCAGACCCCACTAAATGGAATTATACTAGGTTGTTGTTGTTGTTGCAGTAGTAGTAATTCTGTTGCAAAATGGCAATTTTGGTATATATAACTCAAACTAAAAAGAGTGTGTATATATACTAAAAAGGTGGGATTATTCAAGTTTATGATATTGTTGAGGAATGCAAGACTATGCTTTTTGCTGGCAAATATACAACGTATAATTTGCTAATGTGGACGACCATTTTATTGGCCATGCATCCTACGTGGCAAGAACTTGCACGTGACGAGGTCTTGAGGGTCTGCGGAGCACGTGATACCCCATCGACGGACGATATTGCAAAGCTTAAGACGGTAAGCATAAAATTTTAATTACAACATCATTTTTGTTTATTTAATTTACCATAGCAATGCATACTTTTGTAAGCCAAGCTCGTGATGATGTAATGATCGCATAAGTTAATTAATTTATTTTCACTCATAGTACAAATGAATAGTTACACTGTTGATGTACAGATTAACTTTTATAAAATTTAATCTGTTATAAAAAAATTATTTGTCTTATTTTTCAAGTTCTATTTGCATAAAAAATTAAACCTTTTCTTTGCTATTTGTACGTCAAGAGTGTAGAGAATTTATTATTATTATTATTAATTAATTAATTATTGGTCTAATTTTAACCTGTTGTAGCTAGCTAGCAGATACCTTGGCCCATTCATTTTTGGATTAACCATTCGGTATTCAGTATCTGTTGATCCGACTAATCCGAATTTGTTGTAAGATTCATTTATTGGAAAACGTTTCATACCATGAATTTTTTCATTCTCAAGACTCGAATCCGAACTTGTCTTAGTTTCTAGGTGATTAGTCCTATTTTCTATAGACGATTAAATTTTACATTATCAGAGTATAGAAGTCAACTTACCAACATGCTCCTACTGTTCTTATGTTCCTATGTCCACAATATGGAGCTCCAATTATCTTCAAGAAATTGCAGTAGCAGACATAAAACTTACCATCTAAATGCGAATACATCAAATAGTTTTCCATATTACAGATTTCCTGTCTCCTATTCAAACCCCTTTAATCTATTTTAGTTATTATCATACTTAATTATAATGTTCTATGATAACTTTTTATAATGCCCTTGATCAAATTTGCGAGACTTGTCATGTTGTTACCTAGAACAATGACAATTAGGTTTGTGAGAATTTTGATCCAAATTTTCCAGTTATGATTCTAATCAGTAAATATGTAGTGATCTTTGTTATATATGTGTGTGTGTGAAGAATGTGATACCGTTTTATTTGACTTGAAATTGTCAAAGTAATTAACAAGTTAATTAGTTTATACTTTAGTTCCAAACACACCTAACACTAGGGCAATAGTGGAATCAGAAATGAATGTTGGTTTGATTCATTAATATATGGACTTCCACGGTGGTAATGGAGTAAACTGTCATACATAAATTAATACAATAACTGAATTAATACCTTGGCAGAACATTTTAAATGAGCGAAGAAATTTGTTTCTTAAATCATTCGACTTTGTTGTAAGTGGTATGAAGACACAGTTCGTAGATACCCAGGGTTAATAAGAGTTGTAATGATAAAAGGAACATTATATTATTTTGCTTGTTTTCTTAATTAAATATTTGAGATATTCGAAAATGATGAAAAAAGGTAACATAATAGATTTTAAAAATATCTATCACAGATACTTTCATCTATGCATGTTCGAAGTAATAAGTGCGTGATATATTGCTATGTGGTAAGATTTTTCACTTAATTGATGAAAAAAGGTGACATAATAGATTTTTATAAGATCTATCACAAATACTTACTTGCATCTATGCATGTTCAAAGTAATAAGTGCTTGACGAATTGCTATGTAGTAAGATTTTTCACTCAACTTATGTGTATATATACACTAGTTTTTGTTGGGGTTTTAAGATATTAATGCCTTATTAATGCTTAAAATAGAGTGAATGGGAAATGGATGGTAAAATAAAATATTTGAGTAATATTTGAGTTTCCTCCTTGATTTTCCCACATAGGAAGAGGAAAAGGTTTTTGATGGGTATATAAGCAATTGCTTCTAGCTCTTAAAGAGTTGAGAAGAAGACAAGCCTCACGCCGTCGTCGTCGTTGCTCGGCTCGACCTCGGATTTGAATTAATTTTTGGACCAAATTTATTTGTTAATAGTAAATATTAACAGAAATGTTATTAAATATTTGTTTTAATAACAAAATATTAATATTAATATTAAATACATTTTAGTTATCCAATATTTAGTTTTTTGTTTTGTAACAGAAAATTAACTACCTTTCAATTTTCCCTCTTTATTGTTGAGTAAATAGCCAATTATGTCATGACATTTATTCTATGACCGTTTTGCAAAAACAGCCATTCTGAAGAGTTGCACCTCTTTAGATTTTAGCCCAACTTTGGCTATAAATACAATTCCATTCTCTCAGATTTTAGATACTAATTTTTGAGTTCTCCTCCTTCTTTCTGCATACTTTTAACTTCAAAGAAAGCATCAATAAGTGTGATTTGCTACCGAACTTTGAGTTTGCTGAAACACTGAGGTTTGAATTACCACTACACCAGTGTGTAATTCGTTCTATCCTGGGAGGAAATAATCCATAACCTTGGGTAATAGGAGGGGATTAAATTCCTTAAGGAAATACAATGAATTCAGTGGGCTCGAATTGGTTTTGTTATTTCATTTACATTTATGTTTATGTTATTTAATTTTTTCCAGAATTGTTTTACAAATACAGATTACTAGCAGTTTTTGGACACGTGTGTTGCACGAGTATCCATATCATATAATACGTATCTTATTCAAGTAAAATACAACAACAACAACAACAATTATCCAGTAAAGTTCCACAAAGTGCGGTCTGGGGAGGGTAATCTGTACGCAGGCCTTACCCCCACCCCGAAAAGGCAGGGAGACTCTTTCCAATAGACCCTCGGCTTAGGAGGACGGAAAGAAATACGAAAAGACAATTCATTAGTAACTTTAATAGAAAACATGAAAGTAGTAGCATAAACATAAAAACTATCAGATAAGTGACATGCAATACCATTAACCAGTATCTAAGAGAAGTGAGCGCTCAACATAGACCGCAAGCCCTCTAAGATCAATCCTATCCAAACTTGCCCCACCCCGGGACTGAAGAATGAAAAGCTCTACTAAGGTCCTACAACCCTGATGCTTGACCTCCAGGCCTTCCTATCAAGAGCCATGTCCTCGGAAACCTGCAGTCTCGTCATGTCTTGCCTAATCACATCTCCCCAATACTTCTTCAGTCGCCCTCTACCTCTCCTCGAACCCACCACTTCCAACCACTCACACCTCCTTACCAGGGCATCAAGGTTCCTTCTTTGCACGTGCCCGAACCATCTGAGCCTCGCTTCCCGCATTTTATCGTCCACCGATGTCACGCCCACCTTCTCCCAAATATCTTCATTCCTAATCCTATCTATCATAGTGTGCCCGTACATCCACCTAAGCATTCTCATCTCTTCTACCTTACTCCTCTGAATATGAGAGTTCTTAACCGGCCAACACTATGCCCTATACAATATGGCCGGTCTAACCACAGCTCTATAAACCTTACCTTTAAGTTTTAGTGGAAATTTCTTGTCATACAAGATCTAGATACAAGCCTCCACTTCATCCAACCCACCCCTATATGATTGGTGACGTCCTCATCAATCTCCCTGCCCCCCTGAATCACCGACTCGAGGTACTTAAAGCTATCTCTCTTGGGGATAATATGAGATCCAAGCCTCACGTCCCCACCTACCTCACTCGCATCAGCGCTAAACTTGCACTCCAGATATTCAGTCTTAGACCTGCTCAATTTGAAACCCTTAGACTCGAGGGTTTGTCTCCAGGCCTCCAGCCTCTCGTTAACATCGACCCTCGTCTCATCAATCAGAACTATGTCATCAGCGAATAACCTACACCATGTCACATCCCCTTGGATATGGTGTGTCAATGCATCCATCACTAAGGCAAATAGGAATGGGCTAAGAGTGTAACCCCATAACAATCGGGAAATGCTCTAAGCCGCCTCCCACAGTCCTAACATTAGTCTTAGAGGGCTCGGATGCGAGTTCCGATGGTTCGGTTAGCTTCGGGAGGTGATTTACGGCTTAGGAGTGTGATCAGAATGGGTTTTGGAGGTTCGGAGTAGAATTAGGCCTGAATTGGCGAAGTTGAGATTTTGGCGATTTCCGATTGATAGGCGAGATTTTGATATATGGGACGGAATGAAATTTCTAGAGTTGTCATAGCTACGTCGTGTCATTTGGGACGTGTGTGCAAAATTTCATGTCATTCGGACGTGGTTTGGTTGGGTTTTTTATCAAAAGCGTATTTCGGAAGATTTTAGAAATTTAGGCTTGAATCCGATGTGTTTTGGTTGATTTGATGTTGTTGGAAGTGTTTTAATGGTTGGAACAAGTTTGAATAAGGTATTGAGATAAGTTTGTGCTTTTGGTTGAGGTCCCGGGGGCCTCGGGGTGATTCCTGATGGTTAACGGAGAGGTTGGAACCTTGTTGCAGCAGTTGATATTGCTGCTTCTGGTATTTCCGCACCTGCGGATTAGGGACCGCAGAAGCGGATTTGGGAAGAATAGTCAGGAACCGCAGATGCGGTATACGGACCGCAACTGCGGAGTCGCAGATGCAGCACGTGGACCGCAGATGCAGAATCTGGTCCCTTAAGTGATTTCCGCAGAAGCGGATGCTAGACCGCAAATGCGGTACCGCAGAAGCGGTTGGTGAGTCATAGATACGACAATGTCTGGGAAGAATGTATATAAGTTTGCCTTCGCGATTTTTGAAGGTTTTCACCATTTTTGACTTCGGCTTGGGAGCTTTTGGACGATTTGGAAGGGAGATTTCAAGGGAACTTCGTTAAGGTAAGGATTTTGGACCTAAAACACATTTTTATGGTAGTATTTTATGGATTAAGGCTGTAATTAAAGGAATTAAAGGGCTAAAAATGGAGGATTAGGGCTTGAGTTTAGGAGGCCTCAAAATGAGGATTTGAGGGGTCATTTGAACTCCGATTTTGGTATTTTTGATATGTATGAACTCGTGGAAAGATGAGGAATCTATTGATATAAAAATTTCTGAGTTTCAAGAAGTGGGCCAGGGGCTCAGGTTTTGGTAATTTCGGGATTTGTGCCCTTTGTTGATTGTTTTCGCTTGAGCTTTGTTCCCTTAGCATATATTGACGTACTCGTTCTGATTTTGGATAGATTCGACGCGCATGGATGCCGATTCGAGGGGCAAAGGCATCGCGAGCTAGAGATTTAGCCGGTTTGAGGTGAGTAATGTTTGTAAATGATGTTTTGAGGGTTTGAAACCCCGGATTGCATATCGTAGTGCTATATTGAGGTGAGGCACACGCTCGATGACGAGCGTGGGGTCGTACACTATTGGGGATGGTGACTTGGTCCGTCCCAATTGATGATTTTACCGCGTAATTGATTGAAAACTATTTGCTATCATTTTAATTTGGGCTGAATGTCATATTTGGTCTTAGTGCCGACTATTTGAACCCTTCGGGAATTTTTATTACTATTTACTCACTGTTTTGACTTATTACTTGAACTTAGTCATGTTATTTTTCCCTGTTTTACTACTTAGCCATTTTTACTCCATTTTGAGATTTAAATGATGTTTTGGGATGAGAAAGACTGTTTTACTATTGCCCGAGGGGCTTGTAATGATTTTCGGACTGAGTAAGGCCGAGGGCCTAGTTGTGAGGATACACTGATACTGATATGAGGTCGAGGGCCTAGATTTGATACAACGAGATGACTTGTTATTACGCTTGGGCCGTAAGGGGCCGCTCCCGGAGTCTGTACACCCCTAGTGAGCGCGGGTACCCATTGTGATGTGAGATTAAACCCAAGGGGCTGGTATTGTTCTATGTGATAGCCCGAGGGGCTGGTACTGTTCAAAAATGTTGCTCGAGGGGCAGATTCCTTGATACTGTGCCGAGGGGAGAACATCTATTTGTTTACTTTATCTTAATTATCTGTCAATTTACCTGTTAATTGGTTGAAAGAGGATTTTACTTGATTTTTACTGGTTTTACTGATTTTAAGTGATTTTACTACTTCATTATAGAATGTTTTGTGTCTTGTGTGATTTCTTACCTTCAGTTATTATTTACATTTGTTACTCACTGAGTTGGAGTACTCACTTTACTCCTGTACCCCTGTGCAGATTCAAGCGTTATTGGTTCTGCTCCTGAGTGCTAATTCCTCCAGTTCCAGGCGGTTCTTCGGAGATTACGAGGTAGTTGTTGACGTCCGCATCCCCGTATCTCTACTCCTCTATCATCTCTGTTCATTTCCAAACGTTGTAGTAGTTTATGTTTTCAGCAGACTGGTATTATGGTTCATAGATGTTCGTGACTTGTGACACCCCGGTTAGGGCTGTGTCAGGTTGGACTTTTCCGCATTGTTATCGATATTTCCGCTATTCAATATTATTAAATCATGTTTAGACTATTTTTGTGTTGATTAACTGCTTTAAAGAATGAACTGGGTTAAACTGGCTGGCCTTGTCTTCACGAGAGACGCCATCACAACCGAGATTGGGGTTAGGGTCATGACAAATAAACACCATGTGCAAATCCTTCTTCTTATCTCTGAACTGTTCTACCAACCTCCTAATAAGGTGGATAGCTTCCGTGGTGGATCGACTCGGCATGAACCCAATTTCATGAAAATTAAAAAATGTGTGACAGAAAACTTGAAAAGAAAGAATATATGCTCAGTTTGATTAATGGTGAACTTATTAAGCTGGTTTAATATATGGAAAAAAGGAATAAGCTCAAATTAGTAACATGACATTTTTAAAAGGAAGAATATAAGCTCATATCAATAAACGTCGAACCTATTTGATAAATGATGAAAAATGCATATTTTTGTATATATTTGCATATTAATTCTTGTATGAGTCGCGAGAGTTTATGTAGTTTTTGAAGTGAAATATACTCATTATAAGTTTCTTATGTGTAGGAACGAGTTTGGATGATAAATGATAAAAAGATGACAATTCGACACAAAAAGAAGAAATTGAAGGATTGGGAGCTCGTCTATTCTTGTGCGTGGCATGAAGACGAGTGCAAAAAAGGAGAAAAGTGAAGGCACAAAACAGTGAATCGAAGCAAAGCGACGGATCACTTCACGAAATGGAAGAATTTCAAAAGCTGAATCAGCATCAAAGTTCGCGCGCTACGCGAAGTCAGACGCGAATTCCAGCTTCTCCCATCCCAAAGATGGATTGAAAAATTCTGCCCTCATAAACCCTAAGTGATATAAATACATCTTAAAACACAAATTTGAAAGAGGAGACACCACTTTAGGGGAAGATAACACCCAAGGAAGCAAGAATACGCTAGGAGTAAGGAGAAAGATTTAACCACAAGTTTTTCCTTCTTCTTCTTATTTTCATTGTTGGTTATGACTTTTAGTATTGTATTTGTACATACTATTATGAGTAACTAATTTATTATCTAGAGTTTTGATGGAACCTCTTGGAGGATGAATTCTTGTTATATTTTAATATAATTTAACCTTTGAATTTGTCTATTTGTTCAACTACGTGCTTATTTCAGTTGATTGAATGACCATCGATTGACTGTGCTATTTATTATGTTTTTCCTGAGAAAGGATACATATTTAGGTGGTTGTTGAACAACATCACTCCTAATGTAAGCGAGTTTAAGGGTAGGTTTCGAAATAACAAAGCCTTGACGTGGTCATAATGAGTGGTTAGATAAAGCCAACTAGCGTAGTTCGAGAGAATATGTCTAGTAAATTGTTGTAGTTGCTCGAGAGAGAATTATGACACCTAAAGTGCTCACGATCAGTAGAGAATTATTAGGCAAAATTATAGGAGACGTAGCGGGAAGGATTCTAATAATTGAGAAAATCATAACTCTAGACCTCCTTAATTTAATATCCAATGAACTTAGAAATTGTTCGAACTTGTCTTCTTGGTGATAGTGAACAATTGTAGCTAAACCTTAGTTCTCTATGGGATTCGACTCCAGAATTTTACACCGGATTATATTTGCAGCGACCGCTTACCCTTTTTAGGACTAGAGTTGGGCATGATCAAATTTTGGCGCCATTGCCGGGGAACTAACGGTGTAGTTGTAGTTGTACATATTGCTAGGCTTCAAGTTTAAACTTTTTTTTTTGTATTTCTTTTTTATTATAACTGTTGATTTGAGAAACATGACATCTTGGAATTATGGGAATTTAGGTGTAGATAATTCTACTATTGATCCTCATACATATTGTGAAGGAAACCACCTGTATCAAAATTCTCAAAATATTCCCGAGAGCGAGTTATGTGCATCAACTTAATCTTACTTTGTGGAATGTGTGTGATGTGTGTGGTGGTAAAAATGGTCACTTTTATGGTTGTGCTTATATTTCTTATCTTCCCCCAACCCCTTACTATGGTAATTCTACCTTTTTTGTGAAGTTAACAGGAACAAAGAACCTAGGGATGCGGACCTGAAGGAGATCAAGGATATGTTAAAGTGCCTTCCGGAAAAAAATAATGAAAAACAATTGCAAATAGAAAGACAAGAGGCAACTATTCGCAACTTGGAGGCTTAAGTGAGTCAAGTGGTTGAAGCTTTTAATGCTCAGCAAGCCAATTTTGGGGATATGAGCCAAGAAGAGCGTGAATTTGAGGTACTAATTGACGAGGTCAGAGTAGAACATCAACAACCTAGCCAACTACAATTTGAAGATGTCGATATTGAAGAAGTGAGACTAAAGTCAGCCAAGGACACTGAGGATATAAATTTTATTCACTCTAGTACCGTTGAGGAAGTTGAAAGTCCTAAAGTTCATGTGTTTGTGCGCATTGGGCCTCACTCCAAATATTTTTCTACATTGTGCTTGGATGACGATATGGAAATAGAATCATCCAAGCCAATTGAGGAGTCAAGGAATGAGGAACAAAGTGCCTACATTCTGGAATTATTCTTGCCAGAAAGACAAGACTACATACCTCATCTAAAAGCCAAGAAGTGTAGAATAGTACAATGGTTGCTTGGGCCAATTAGATTTGTTCCACTACCCCTGGAGCATAACCGAAAACTTAAATCCAAATTGGGGGTTCAATTTATAAGCTCGCGGTGGAGGCAAAAAGTAATTCGCGTCGTGCCGCGACGTTAAGTTAGGTGCTTGTTGGGAGGCAACCCAACTTTACTTCTTTTTATTTTTTATTTTTTTATTTGTTTCTTTTGGTTTAATTGTATTTTTTTAGTGTAGATTTTTTATTGTTGTAGGGCATGGAAAGGAAAGCCATTGGAAGAAAGCAAAAGTAAACAAGATGGTTGGAACTAAGTGTGAGGTACTCGCACGAAGGATCAAGCTTGGGAGAAGTCTGAGTATCCCATGAGTTGCTGATACTTCGGCCTTTGGCCTACCAGGAAGTTTCTATCACTGTCTTGTTATTTATGTTATGCATTGGGGACAATGCACAATTTTAAGTGTGAGGTGAAGAGACTGTTTGGGTAGTTTTCTATGTTAGTTGTATTATTTTATGCGCTTTAAAAAGAAGGAATAAATAAATAAATAATAATTAGGTAGAAATAATCCCTCTTGGGTTTTCTAATGGCCGCTGTTCTTTTCCAAGGGATGGCATTTGAACCGGGTAGTAGTTTTTTTTTCAAGTAGAATTTTCAAAAAGTTTTGGACTTTTTCCAACGATGGATTTCCTAGACAGTTTTCTTGAGGGTTTAAAGTCTAAAGAAAAAATAAAAAAAGAATTTTTTTCAACTGATAATGGAATGGGAAGAACTTGAGTATGTATGCTTTTTGACATGTTTTATGTTGGGGCTTAGAGCTGCAACATTTGCACTGAGTACTTTCTTCTTTATTCTTGTGACTATATGCCTTGAGAGTATATGTATTTCTTTTGACGTTTGGGTTCGTCTATTGACTCCTCTTGTTACTTCCTAGTGTTTGGATTATTTCATGACTGTGCTAGTTGCTTTAACTTGAGAGTGAGGTCTGAGCCATCCTGAGTAAGTCATGTGCATTGTGTGAGGTGAGATTTTGTTGTACTCTATGTCCCTTGTTAGTCTAGAACTTGCCCCGTGTGTGAGTCGAAGTGAAATAAAGTCTTGTGAGTTTAGGAAATGATATAGGCGTTTCTTTGATTGATCCTTCAGTCTATTTGCCTACCAGTGATAAAATATTATCCTTTATTAGCCCATTTGAGCCTGTAAACCTTTTCTTTGGTACCCACATTACAAGACGAATCCCTTTTGTTCTTAATGAAATTTTGTAGAACCTTTACCCCTGAAAGCACTTAAGTCGGTAGAAGTGAAGGAAAAGAGATTGGGTAGTTTTTGGGTGGAACCATAGAAAGGCCAAAAGGTGCATGTGTATATTAAGAGAGCCACTAGCTAGAAATACTAACTTATGGAGGGTGTTGAAAAGATTTTGAAAAGAAAAGAAAAAAAAAATTAAAAAAAAATGTCTCCAATTCACTTTGATATGTGCTAGTGCTAGGGCTGGGCATATATCAGATATAACCGATAGTCCGAACCGAAAAAAGCTTATTGAGGTATCAGTATTGGGTTATTTGGCTAACAGTTCAGTAGCGGTTTAGTATTTTTTACTATTGGGTTATCGGTTCGGGCCTCGGTTTGCCAATTTTCTTAACGGGTTAACCGATAATCCAATAAGATTTAATAAAATTACAATTTTGCCCTAAGTATATAAATACATCTAGAGCTACATTCTCTCTTTTTCTTTCAATTTTTCCAGCCGCATTCAAGATATTAAGTTTTCTGGTTCACTCCTCAGAGTTCAGTCATCAATTGATTCAATTCTTCATCCGTTCTTCTTCAAAATTCAAAGTACAACCACATTCATAGAATCTTAGCGTAAGTTTTGCTTTCCAAAATTTAAAATTTAATTAACTCTTTTTTAAGAACAAGTTTCGTTCCTTCATCAATTTAGTGTAAGTTTATGATTCTCTTCATCACTTCACGATTCTCATTTTCCTTATTATTTTTTATGTCACTCTTTTTGGATTTCCTAACTTATTGTTTGAGGTTGTTTTGGATTTAATTCGAGATAAGAACTAAAATTATGAGAAAATTCTTGTGTGTTGGTCTTCGAAGTTCTGTATTTAATTCATTTAATTAGAGTTAAAGCATTTGGTTGTTTGATAACATCTTTTGATAACTGGACAGTGGATATATTCCTTTGTTGTTGCCAAATTCAATAATTAAAGTTTAGTTCATGTGCATTATATACTATGCTTCTTACCTCTAGATTGAGTTATCTTATCGGGTAAATCGATAACTGAACCGATAATGGTCGATAGCCGATAACTGATATCTTATCGGTTTGGTTATCGGTTTACCATATTTGTAAAACGATAACCGATACACAAAACCGATAATATTCATAATCGAACCAAACCGACCGATGCCCACCCCTAGCTGGTGCTTATGTAGATGTGCTTAAAGTCAATGGGCTACGTTATTTACGGTTTCGTAGCAATATGTTGAGTGATCATGAAGAGCATGTGCTTAAAAGTTAATGTGTATCGTATTAAAAGTACTTAGTAGGGTTAGTCACTATTTTCCATATATATCCTACCTGTCTCATAGCCTACATTACAACCCATGAAAATCTAATTGATCCTAGACTTTGTGAGCTTAAATTAGTAGAAACTTACATTATGGGCAAGCCTATGGTACGAGCTTTGAGGACACATGAGTTTCTTTGCGAGAGTGAGTGAATTCTTTCATTCTCTGAGTCCTTAAATTATACTTGAATTCATGAGTGTGCGGACTAATTACTCTCTTTATTTTGCTACTGAGGGCACATGCTTTACAATGGATTGGTAAGGAACTCATATCTTTAGTTTGCACAAGAAGCGAGTCACAAAGAAGAATGTAGTGGAGTCAATTTTTTTAGGCTAGGATGTTAGAAGAGTCACACAAATATTTCAAATAGTCTTGACATTGGTCTAAAAATAAGGAGAGTATGAAGAGTTCTTATGTCAGGTTCTAAGCATTGATATAAACTATTATCATCTGTGTGATGCTTGAGTATGTTTTGAAAGGTATTTCTTGCCTATGCGCTTAATTTTAAGTTGCTCGAGGACGAGCAAGAGTTTAAGTGTGGGGTGGTGATAAATGATGAAAAGTGCATATTTTTGTATATATTTGCATATTAATTCTTGTATGAGTTGCGAGATTTTATGTGATTTTTGAAGTGAAATATACTCATTATATGTTTCTTATGTGTAGGAACGAGTTTGGATGATAAATGATCAAAAAATGACAATTCGACACAAAAAGAAGAAATTGAAGGATTGGAAGCTCGTCTAATATCGTGCGTGGCACGAAGTTGGACGCAAAAAAGGAGAAAAGTGAAGGCACAAAACAGCGAAGCGAAGCAAAGGCACGGATCGCTTCGCAAAATGGAAGAATTTCAAAAGCTGAATCCGCGTTAAAGTTCGCACGCTGCGCGAAGTCAGACGCGGATTCCAACTTCTCCCATCCGAAGTTGGATTGAAAAATTCCGCCCCTCATCAACCCTAAGTGATATAATTACATCTTAAAACACAAATTTGAAAGATGAGACACCACTTTAGTGGAAGAGAATACCCAAGGAGACAAGAATACGCTAGGAGTAAGGAGGAAGATTTAACCACAAGTTTTTCCTTCTTCTTCCTATTTTCATTGTTGGTTATGACTTTTAGTATTGTAATTTTACATACTATTATGAGTAACTAATTTATTATTTAGAGTTTCGATGGAACCTCTTGGAGGATGAATTCTTGTTATGTTTTATAATTTAACACTTTGAATTTGTCTATTTGTTCAACTACGTGCTTATTTCACTTGATTGAATGACCATCGATTGGATGTGCCTATTTATTAGGTGTTACTTGAGAAAGGATACATATTTAGGTGGTTATTGAACAACGTCACTCCTAACGTATGTGAGAAATCAATACAGCCAACTAGTGTAGTTCGAGAGAATATGTCTAGTAAATTGTTGTAGTTGCTCGAGAGACAATTAAGGCACCTAATGTGCTCACGATCACTAGAGAATAATTAGGCGAAATTATAGGAGACGTAGCGGGAAGAATTCCGACAATTGGGGAAATCATAACTCTAGACCTCCTTAATTTAATCTCCGACGCTTAGTATCTTTAGTTGTTAATTTTCTATTTCAATTTGTTAGTTATTTATACATAAGAATCTTAATATTTGAACTTAGAAATTGTTCGAACTATCTTTTTGGTTATAGTGAACAGTTATAGATAAACCTTAGTTCTCTATGGGATTTGACTCCGGACTTTTATACTAGATTATATTTGCAGCAATCGCTTATTCTTTTTAGGACTAGAGTTGGGAGTGATCACTATTCGACAGATATAATAATCTATCAAAGAAGGAATAAGATTTCAGTTCAATTATGAGAATGAGAACTGTTAACCTTAACACATTATGAATACTTGGTATATTGATTGTTGAAATTCACTTGAAATTTATTTATTTATTTTTGTCTAAATTAAATTTATAAATATGACTATAAAATGAAATAAGTTAATAGTCATATGATTGCGTAAAAGGCTAAAACATTTGAAAATTCATATATAATAATTATGAACGAAGATTTCTTCATCGAATTTTTCTTTTGGTAGAAAAAATCGCTGAGAACTAATTACCAATGAATATTTTTGTATAGCTCCCAGGAAAGTTTTCATGGATTTTGTACTTTTCTTGTAATGATAAAAAAAAGTTTAAGAAAGAAAGAAAGAAGGGGTGACTGTTCAATGCCATAAACATTCTGAATACTTAGTAATTGACTATGACAATTCTGCTTGGTGAATGACTTATTATTCTCCCTTTTGTCTAAGATAATTCATAAAAATGTCTGTAAAGTGAAAGAATAAGATGAAGAATAGATATCTAAAGAACCATACCATTAATCTAGAATGCATAATAAACATTAATTAACACATTATTAGAACATTACTTCAAAAAAGAATTTACTAAAGGTTATTGTCGACTAGAATGTCAAGCTGATCACTAACTTTTTCCCTAAGAGCTTAATGGCATATATATTCACATGAAATATACCATATGTATAAATTTACGAAAAAGTAATTAAATGCAAATTCATGCAAATAAGTGATGTATCCATGCATCTCAAACAGAGGCAGAGTTAGATCACGAAGACCAGGTTCATCGGAACTCAATAGCTTTTGTTCATACTTTATATATATACTAGGTGATTCATTAAATATTTAGAATTATTATGTTGTGAATCCATAAACTATTGTATATTAATTCGTTGTAGGAGCCCATTAATTATAAATTTTGGATCCGCCTCTGATCTCAAAGAGTAACAAAACAATGCTACAGACATCAAAACATATAACGAAAAATAAAAAGACAAAAAAAGGAAAGAGAAAGAAATAGAATTTGAATAATATTACGGAAAAAATAGAAGAAAAGCAATAGAATGCACCACAAACAATTTAAATTTTTTGATGGAGCATCTTTTGTTGGTTTCTCAAAACTTTCTTTTATACATTAAATTATCCAAAAACTTTTACACTGAAGGCAATAAGGAAAAATACCGTTAAATATCTATTGAACTAGTAAATTTACTCGCGCTTCACGCGATTGTAAATGATATTTGTTAATTTATGAATCGATTGTACACTAATAACGAACTTAAAATACCATTTTTTTTCTATGGAAAAGTAAATTGTTATAAACAACATATATATATATATATATATATCTTTTTGGAACGGACCAAAAAGAAAATAGGTTCAGATAAACTGGAACGGAGTGAGTACTTTTAAGGGAAGACGAAGACCAAAGAAGAAAGCCCTCATTCACAATTATTCACGTTTTTGTATTTTTTTTCCTCCACGATTATGCAGTTATAAGGTTTTTAACAATGTTAAAAAATATAGAAAAGAAACTGAACGAAAAAACAGAAACAACAGCTTTTACTGTATATGTATAGCGATAGTCATTATTCAAAAGTCAACAGGAAAGGAAAGGAAACGAAAATCTCTTACTTGGTTGGGTTCAGATGATCAATTCCAATCTTTCTACGGTGCAACTCAAGTTTCTGTTGAGTCTAGTCTCTGCAGGTATGAAATGTTGCTACTTATTATTAACCCAATAGGACATATATAGGAAAAAACAATTGACCTCATGATAAAAAGATCGAGTACAAGTTGTCAACATTCATGTGAACTTGCTGACTAGATGTAGAAAATAACAATCTTGGGGCGAGGCTTCTGGCACTGGCAGTGGAGATTTAGAGGAGAATGCAAGAGATCTTTGTTCCTCACTATATAGTATCAAACATATAGTACTAACAATCTTGGCATGCGGCTTCTACCGGCCACTGACGTACGTTGCTTATTTGTCTCTTTGTACTTCACGAACCTCTGTATCTACATGCGTCCATTTACTTGATTGCCAAATCTCATAGAATACAAAATGATCAAGTAATATATAACGGGTAAGCACATTGATGAACTATAAAAAAGAATTAAATGTTTAAATGCTTATTTAAAATAGAAAGAATGGAATTGCAGTAACGGGTTACCACATTTATGAATAATGAGAGAATGGAAGGAGTAAGACGTTACCACATCGATGTATAGATTACGTAAACAAAGAGAAAGGTTTGGTTGGTTTTACTTGTTATAAACTGCTAGGCTTCGTTATTTTCAATATGATGGAAGAAACAGTTAAGTTTCTTCAACAGGAACCTTTTCAATGAAGATGTTTGGTTTTTGGTACTTAATTAATGAAGTAAAGGGGAAAAAGTAGTAGAAAATCTAAAAAAATAGAGGAAAAAGATAAATGCATTCCTCGGCCAAAGAAGCATGCCACATCATTTGATCAAGGGCCCTCAATTATATATATATATATATATATAGATAGATTAGCATAACACTCATAGAAAGAAACTACAAAAATTCAAATTACCTAATTTTGGTTTTATGTGTTATAGATGATGAGTAAATATGCTAAATTTGCAGAACAATTTTTTAAAAATTGATAACTACTTGACAGAAGGAACAATTGCCCGATTAACTTAGTTTCTCACTTTTATCTGTGAATATGATTTAATAAATAAATAAGGGATGAGAAGGGTTGATATACATTGCATATGCATAGTTACTTCATCTTTCCAAATAATATTTAATTCAATTTTATAATTATTGTAGAAAGCCAAAAGAACTTCAAAATATTAAATTGGTAGTCTAAAAGTTGCAATAACCATTGGGAATATGAAAGAAATTCCAACGCCTTAAATAATATGTAGTAACTGAATGTTGTAGCCGGCCAAGTATGAATTGATTTATCTTATTTTATTTTAATTACATCATATTTTATTGAAAGGTAGATTTACTTTTTAATGCCAAAAATTATAGTAATAGTATTAAATTGAAGGGCAAATTGGTCACAAAAAAAATAAAATAAAAAAATACTATACATAGAAATGTAAATTGTGTAAGGGTTAGTTAAAATTAGAAATTTGAGGAAACAGCTATCCACATTCCACACACCGTAGGAGAAATTGTCGCACGAGCGAGTCAACCCTTGGGCTTCGGGCCTGTGCCACCCTTACGGTCTCTCATTCCATTTCATTTCATTTTCTACGCCCAAAAAGCTTCTAAAAAAGCACAACAACGAGAAAGAGACTGATAAAAGAACTCTTGATCTCATCCAAAAGGAGCCTCTATACCTGACCTGAGAGCGAATCGAAACCCTAACTCTTGAAGAAAACCATGTGGAGAAGACTTAATACGCAGTTTCGGATTTTAAGCCAACTCCGATCTGCCCCTAAATCCAATCGGTTTTCCGCCGCCGCCGCCACCTCCTTATCGCCGTCTCCGGCGGCTTTCCAACCCGCGGTTCCTTACTCCTCTCGCCACTTCAGTACTGCTTCAGGTAACGCTAATTTCATCAGATCTTAAGCATTTACACACACATATATATGCGTTTATTCATATATAAGCATGTATATATATGTATTGTATATTTGATTTGTTTTTGTTGTGAATTCGTTGTTTTGTGGAGCAGAAAATGTTGTGAAGAAGAGTGTGGAGGATGTAATGCCAATTGCGACCGGTCACGAGCGCGAAGAGCTTGAAGCTGAACTTCAAGTGAGTGATTTTTAATCGTTTAGGATTTTGATGTTATATGTTTGCTTCTACTAATAGTCTAATTGAAATATATTGATTCAAGCATACTTGTTATTTGTGACTGTAACTTATACTTGATATGTGTGTTTGTTTCGTGCTTAGGGAAAGGAACTTCTTGACATCAACTTTCCTGAAGGTCCTTTTGGCACAAAGGTCAGTGTGCATATTCTTTTTGTGTTTAAATTGGCAAAACGTGGTTATTGCTTCTTGTTTTTGTTACCTTTGTTGTCAGTTAATGAAGTTGTTTTTATCTTATCCCATGGGTATCATTGTATTAGATAAAGCCAGTAGCTTGCATTTGTGATGATTTTTAGCTCTTTCTATCATGGATAGTGTGCATCACTCATGAATAGGTATTGTTGGAACAGCCGTTTGTTTAGGTATTTGACTGAGTTTCTCTATTTACTGATATGTATGAGTACGGTTTCTATTAGGTCATATTGCGTATAACAAAACTGAAGTTTCGTCCAGCATTCACTATTGATTTTGTAGTGTATATACATTACAAGTGTCTGAAAGAAGATGCCCATGTTCGCCTTGTAAAGATTCCAATTTCTGTTCCTTCACATTTATCCAGTTCTGAAATGTTCGTATATTTTGTATAGCCACTGCGACTTTCTTAAGTAAAGTACTCCCTCCTGTTCCCTTATATGTGTCACCATTTCTTTTTTATTCCATTCAAAAAAGAATGATTTCTATTTTTGAAAACAATTTAACATTAAACTTCCTGTTTTACCCTTAGTGGCATGCTTTTATAGCAACAAAAATCTCATGGCATGTTTAAGACTACAAGTTTCAAGAGCTTTTTCCCTTTCTTAAACTCCATAGCTAGCCAAATTATGTCACAAATTGAAACGGAGGAGTAATAAATTGTAGGTAGGTGCTGCTTTCCCTCTTTCAAGTGCAGTGGTAATCATTTGATCCATAATATTTAGCAAGACTTCTATTACTGTTTTTGAACTTGGATAGTAAACGTTAAACATGATGCTGTGTTTCATATAAGGAGGGGAGGGGCATCAGAGCTAGTTCATTCTTGCCCCATGTTTTCTGGCACTAGTGAAGTAGAAGTAGATGAGCTTCACCTCCCGTCTTATGTGCAATTTTGAAAGGTTGTAAAAGATGAGTGACGACTGTGAGCTCTCTGTGCTTTCACTTTCTAACCGAATAGGGAATCAAAACGCGTTCCACACTTCCACTTCTTCTCCTCTCTATTCTTGCTTCAAGTGAAAAAAATCAAATTTGGATAAGAATAAATCTGTATAATTGAAGTGCAGTGCTGCTTACTTCTTTGTCTTTGCGTTTGCTGTGGAATATTGAATAGTCAATACTATCTCCTTCTATGGATCATGCTCAGTAATCTAATGATGTGCCAGCTGTTCGTTGGCATGCGAGCTAATGGCTAGTGTTATTATCACTCAAATATTGCCCCTAGTTCATGTGCTTATGTTCTTTTTGCTTTGCTCTTTCACAAGATATGTTAGCTTGTACATGGAAACAAAAGTGATCATTTTGGATTGCATCTTCCATTAACACTTGTACATGGCTATAAAATATTATCAGCTTAGATGGGTTGTATCTTGAAAGCAATGCGGTTTCTAAGTATTTAACCTTTCATCATCATTTTTATTCATAAGGCATAAACATTCACCTACAAGAAAGACATGTACATGTGTGAATAAGTGCACATGCATGCAAGTATGTAAACTTGCGCAGCTTAGCATTTTCTTTGCTATGAGAAGCTTAAACAGATCAGTTCAAGTTCTCAGACTGTTACAAAGTCTTCCTTTCTGCTTGAGAATGGATACTTCGACTAGATCTTTCAGAATTCACTAGGAACTTATCAAGCTTTGAAATACTCATGTCAAACTCATACCTTAATCGAATTCTCTCACGTCTTTCAGCGTTCCAATGTTCAATTTGTTGTGTGAGTTGGCTAAAATCTTTGTTATATTTTTTGTGTGTAAACATTTTAAAAAACAAAAATGTAATTATCACGTCGCCCTTGGGCTTTGGTCTAGTGGCAAGGGCGCGGCAAGTGTGTGTGGGTTTGGTACACGCCGTGAGGTTCGAACTTTGCTGCAGAGGGGTTTAAGTGGAGAAAGGGTAGAGAGGCGACCCGTTATCCACCGAGTTTCAAACCGTCTCAGGAATTTCTCGATTATAAACTAGTGTAATTATCTTGTTATTGTCAACAATGAGGTCTGCGAAAGTAAAACATTGTGTGCTTATGAGTCCTCAAACAAATCTAATTCGGACGTTCACTGCTATTCCTTCTTATGTATAGGTTCGGGATAATGAATTATTTCTCAACAAAAACAAAAGGATTATGTGTAAATAGATTGTTTAGATTGATAAACTACTATTGTAATTTTTCTTTCCATTAGATATGTAGGAGTGTGATCAAACAACTGAATATGTTTAAATGCAGGAAGCACCAGCTGTTGTTAAATCCTACTATGACAGAAGAATTGTAGGATGTCCAGGAAGTGAAGGCGGTAAGTCTCCGTAACATCAGAGAAAAAAAGTCTCCACTACAGATTTTCCCTTTAGCCAGTTCACTCTGTCTTCTGAGTCTTTTTCTAATTTAACAGAAGATGAGCATGATGTTGTTTGGTTCTGGCTCGAGAAGGGCAAGCCACATGAATGCCCAGTATGCACACAATATTTTGTGGTAAGTACAAAATTCTATCTTGGGCCATATTATTAAGTTCTAGGCTGTTAAGGAATTTTTAGGTACATGAATGCAATATCCGTCTTTGTGTGAACGGCTGCTGCTTTCGTTAATCAGCTGAAATTTCAGATTCCTTCCAGCAATAGGGGTGATATTTTGCGTCTTTTTTTTTTTTTCCAAATATTGAGAGGGGTAGGTGGGAGGGAGGGAATATGAGCTGTAAAGTTCTACTTCTAGCCAACAATTGTCCAAGTATGGTAATGGTATGCCATGTCTCAGCATCAATAATGCCAGTCCAAATAATGAGCTGATCCATCCTGACTTTAATTTCTTAAGCTTGTACTCATTATGAAGCTCATACTGGGAATGATTTAATTCTATGCAGTTGGAGGTGGTTGGCCCTGGAGGACCTCCAGATGGACATGGTGATGACGATGATCATCACTGATAGTGGCTTGCAATTTTTCTGCCGGAATAAATCTGGTTGAGATGATGAGAGATTTAGTTGCTCTACAAACTCAGGATTCAAAAGTTTTTTGGTTTTGTTTGCTTTTTGTGGATCAGTTGTTCTTATAGCTGCTGTGTCAGTGAAGGTTTTCCTTTTAGAATTTAATCACAGACTTGACATACTCTATTGGAATTATACACCTAGTTTCTCCAAATGCCGAGTTCAATAATCGATAGCCACATACTGGATTTTTTTTTATTTCTTCCTTGGGACTTTGACTTGAACCAAATGATTTTTTGTTGCGCTACTGAACTGCTGCAACATGCTTTCATAACACTTTACTTTATAAACTGGTAAACTGATAAAGCGACAACAGGTGGCTCCTCGGAAAAGATCGATGTTAAATGGAGATGTTACCTGTTCAGGTCTACTTAAATTTTTGAGTGCTAGTATCTATATTATATTAAAAGCACGAAGGTCCTTAGTGAAATGTCGTTCGCCTTTTTTACCCTTTAAAACATAGCGTTCACATTGGACAATATAGTAATTTAAGTATTTCATTAATATTTAATAAAAATTTAACAATCTTGGAATGTTAACGAGATTATTTGGTAAATTTTTGCCACAATTATTTGTTATTAATTTTGCTTTAATTATTTAGTATAATGTTTCTTCACGTTTCTTACATAGGAAAGTTAATAAAAAAGTTTCCCTAAACTTTCGCTTCCCTATGACTTCGTTTGTTTGCCTTAATTATTTGGTAAAACTTGTCTTCATATTTCTTACACAAGGAAAGTAAATAAAAAGAATTTCCTGCACTTTCGCTACTTGGTTCACTCTCATTAAATGACCGTATGTCTATTGGACTTTGGTTAAATTCCCTTTATTCTTTGGAGTAGTAAATATTTGGTAATTTTTTCTTACACTAGAATAGTTAATAACGTTTTTTCTTAAACTTTTACTACTTTGTTCAACTTTCAATAAATGACTTTATTTGTCATTAAATTATCTAAACTAGGAAATTTTGTAATTAGATTCTCCACGGGCGTATAATTCCTTTTATGTATCAATTTGTGTACCAAAATATTTCTATAAAAAAACCTACAATGTCATAATTTAATTGTCAAACTTCGCCCTATTCCAACACCATAATTTCAGGTTTTGTATCTTTTACTAATATCAACATATTTTATTACTTCATATTTTTGCAAGTACGTTTGCATGCACCAGATTTTATTGTTGCATCAACAATTTATCTTTATTGTTGCATCAACAAATTGTTATTATATAATTTTTGTTTCATGTTTTGGACGTGGCTAATTTCACGTCTCACATAATTTACAAATTTAATACATATTATCGAACAATTGCAATTCATCACAAAAATCGATTAGACATTTGATCTAAGTCTTATTACTTAAATTAGTATTTTTTTTCTTTGCTATATGATAAATAATACTTATTGCTATGCCAGCTCAAGTTGCTTGTTTTAAAAAAAATTAAAATTAGACTATCTCCTTTAATTCTGTGTAATATTAATACTACATGATTTGCATTATTTGCAATTGACATGCTTGAATCACTTAAATTTCAACAATTACATCTGTTCAGGTAAACAATCTTCCTTATATCATAAAAATAATCAATTATTGAATTAGTCACTTTGATAACTTATAAAACTCTTATGCATGCTTTATTTTAGGTACACTTGAATGGCCACTGAAAAGGAATTGTCAGACCAGTATGTCCCAATTAATAGTCTAAGAGTATCTGATTCGTGTTGGGTAATACGAGTATTAGTGTTTGGGAGTGGAATAGTAAAAGAGTTCAACAATAAAACAAATCAAGGTACCCGAAAAATTGTGACATTAGTTAATGAATAGGTAATTTTTATTTTGTATCAATATTTTATTTCATGTCTTTTCATATTATAGTTTTAACCATCAGATTAGCTTAAAGTGAAACTTTTTACCGGGAACAAAAATTCACGCTATACTTTTCAATGGTTATATTGAGAAGTGGGAAAATTATTTACAACAAAATAAGATTTGTTACATCATAAACAGACACATCAATAGTGCCAATCCTAATTTCCAATCATCGCACAAGGAGCTTGAGATTGGATTTAAGGTGAAAACTTTAGTTGAAGAAAGCAATACTCACTTGTTGGCCATTGGTTTTTCAAATAATTTTATTTCATTCGATGAGGCATCAAAGTGCACCAATCGAATAAATTTTGGTAAGTTATTTAGATTTCATCCAGTAATCTTTCACTAAATATATAAATAATATTTTATTTCTATTCGCCTTATTAATTTTTTGATAATATACATTACTACATCCAAGCTTCGTTGTACCACTCAATTTAGTGTCTACACGCTGAATACAACTATTTCTTTAATGTAATAATTTTTTTGCATCGTTAATTGCTATTATACTTAATTCATTCTTATTCAATTAAATATGCACTATTTTAGACAGTTTACCATTTAAATATTTGTTACATCATCAGTTACCTTTATACGTAACCCATTCTTATTCTACCTAATTAAAATACGCTCTTTTGTGCATAACGCATAATACACGTGCAACGCACGTACACTAAATCTAGTTAGCTTAAAAATTAAAATGAACTACTTGTCATTGTGAAGTTGCTTATGGAATTAGGTTGTATGGTTTCATTTTATCTGATAAGATGTGAATACTCCAAATTATCGGAAAAATTGAATTTGACTGCTATACCTTAGGCCTCAATTAGCAGTTATAAGGCTAACATGTCATCATCTCGAAATGAGTATATGCGAAATCTCGTCTGTTCGAAAGGTTACTCGAATTAGCAGTCGGACTGTGAACTATCGTTACTCGTTAGGCCTCCCCATAGCGTCCCGCTCCCACAGTTCCCCTATTGTACAGCTCCATGTTTCGTCGTCGTACAAAATCATAATATACAGCCCTTCGTCTAACCAGTGAGTACTTGATACTGAAGATTGGGGAATGTATCTGTGCTTAGAAAATTGTGAATTGAGCTGCTACAAGTCCCCTCTTTGTTATAAATTGGACCAGGCCCAACTGAGATAAATGGCTCAGCTCGTCCAAACCGAGTAGAGAAAGCATCACAGAGGTCGGGCTTCAAGGGTGTGTTTGGTATAACGTAAAATGTTTTCTTGGAAAACAAGTAGTAATCTTATTTATTTTTCGATGTTTGGTATGCAAATTAAGGAAAATATTTTCTCAAGAGTATTCAAAAATAATTTTGATGTAATAAACATGAAACCATAAACTTTCGAATCAACAACCTTCCGAACCCACAAATTTCATAAACTTCTGAATCTCAAAACTTTCGAAACCGCGAAATTTCGAACTCGTAAACTTCGAAACACTAAACCTCCGAACTCTTAACTTTGGAACTTGTAAAATTTTGAACCTGTAAACCGAAAGATAAAAAATGTAAAAACTCTAAATACATACAAAAAATATATATATTTTTTCGGGTGGGGTGGGGGGCAGTTCGGTGGGTGGTGGTGGGATGCAGAAAAAAAAAACAGAAATTTGAAAATTACAAAAAAAAGTAAAAAAAAATAATTTGTGCGGTGTGTTGGGGGAGGGGGGGTTGTGAAAAACAGAAAACAGAAATTTAAAATTACAAAAAAAAAAAATGCTGGTGGGTGGGGTAGTAAGGCGGGTGGTAATGGAAAAAAAACCTTTCTGGAGAGAGGGCATGGGGTGGGGTTAGGTGGGTGGGTGTGGGGTGGGTTGGTGAGGGTATAGAATAGGGTGGGGAAGGTTGAGAAGGAGTTTTGGAAAATGTTTTCACTTCTCTTGATAGGAAAAACATTTTCCTCCAATTGGAGGAAAATGAATTGATGAGGAAAATGTTTTCCAAAACATTTAAGCCAACCAAACATGAAAAAATTGAAAAATATTTTCCGAAAAATATTTTCGTTCATACCAAACACACCCCAAGTCTAATTAAGCAAGCTGACATTTCAGCTAAGGAACAGTTCATCCGAATACAGATATTTCATACCTCTTTTTTTCTTTAATGCAATGATGAATACAAAAATGTCGTCGCTCGCTCAACTTCGGATTTGGATTTGGTCAAAGATTGATTGATTAATCTTTTTGGACAAAATTCCTTTTAAATTATTTAATTAATTAATTAACGAAAGTTCAATCCGGAATAACCCATGACCCGCGACCTGGTCTAGTCCGGTTCGTTTTTTTTCCCTGATTATTTTAAATTCGTTTTTAATTTTTCCGCAATATTCACACATGTTCAAACAGCTATGGCTGTTCTAAAAGGATTCACACATGTTCCAATAGTAATGGCTGTTCTGAAAGGTTGCAAAACCTTTTCAGAAACAGTACAAAATTGGCTATAAATATGCCTTGAATCCTAGAATTTTTACTTACTAAATTTTCTAATCTTCTTCTTCTTCTGCACAAAATATTCCAGTGTGTTTTACGACCATCGAGTGGTTCGCCGATCACCAGAGTTTTAGGTACCGATACACTGATGAGTTAAATCGTTCTATCCTGAGAGGATATATTCCAAAACCTCGTGTACTTGAGGGGAATAATTTCCTTAAGGACACACTGTGTATTCAGTGGGTTCGATTTATTCCTATAATGTTTTTAGAATTTATATTGACATTCTAAGTTCTACTAACTTTCTATTTCTGTATTTTCAGAAAGTTTACTGTTTTATTTATTTTACAGTAATACAGATTACTAACAATCTTAAGGAAATTAAATTTTTATTATATTCTGTATTCTGTTTGTGGAGATTAAAACCTTTCTGTTTTCTACTCCGACTGAATTTTATTATTCTGATTTGCAGATATAAAAACTTCATTAGAGTTTTGAAATTCAGAAAAAACGATTTGAAGAACATAAAAACTTCATCGTTTTCTGTGCAACAATATATAAAAACTTTGGTTTTTATTTATTATACATACTGTTTATCGTTAATTACAATATTGTTTACTGTTCTGGTTTTGTCATTGATTGAATTCTTCTGTTGTTGACAGTGAAAAATGACAGTTGATAACTGAAATTCTTTTGCGACTACTACGGCAACGACGATAGCCTCGTCAAGCCGGACTGTTGTTCCACCGGCAGAAAAGCCGGGGAAATTTTATGGAGCCAACTTCAAAGGATGGCAGCAAACGGTGTTCTTCTGGCTTACCACACTTGGTATGCATAAATTCACTAGCGAAGAGCCTCCAGTGCCTGCTGCGGAAATGCCATACAGTAAAAAGTTCATGATTGTTGAGGCATGGCAGCAGGCAGATTTTCTTTGCAAAGGTTATATTTTAAGTGCTTTAGAGGATGACTTGTACAGTGTGTACAGTGCGATGAATACTTCGAAAGAATTATGGGACACACTTGAGAAGAAATACAAGACAGAAGATGCATGCTTGAAAAAGTTCGTGGTTGCCAAGTTTCTAGACTATAAAATGATAGACAACAAACTGTGGGAACTCAAGTTCAGGAACTTTAACTTATTTTTCAAGACCTTATTGCTGAAAGTATGGTCGTAAATGAAGCATTTCAAGTGGCTGCAATGATTGAAAAGTTGCCTCCTTCGTGGAGAGATTTCAAGAACTATCTCAAGCACAAGCGCAAAGAAATGAAGTTGGAAGATCTTGTGATTCGTCTCAAGGTTGAGGAAGACAACAAAACAGCCGAGAAGAAGTCTCGTGGAAATTCAACGATCATGGGAGCTAATATCGTTGAGGAGACTGCTCCAAAAAGTAAGAAGAGGAAGAGATCTTCTGGATAGACTAAGGAGCAAAACAAAAAAGAAATTTAAGGGCAACTGCCACAATTGTGGAAGAGTTGGTCACAAAGCCCCTGATTGTCGTCTCCCGAAAAAGGATAACAAGAAGGGACACGCCAACATAGTGGAGAAGAATGATGACATTGATGATCTTTGTGCAATACCTTCGAAATGCTACTTAGTTGGAAATCCGAAGGAGTGGTGGATCGACTCCGGAGCCACTCGACATATTTGTGCTATCAAAAAAGCATTTGCAACTTACCCTACTGCTGGTCCCGAAGAAGAGATTTCCATGGGAAATAATTCAACAGCCAAGATTGAAGGTTATGGGGAAGATATTCCTAAAGATGACTTCCGGCAAGGTGTTAACGCTCAACAACGTTCTTCATGTTCCTACTATTAAGAAGAATTTAGTTTCTACTTCTTTACTTGTGATGAATGGATTCAAATGTGTATTTGTTTCTGATAAAGTTATTGTAAGCAAAAATGAAATGTATGTTGGGAAAGGCTACCTCACGCAGGTCCTTTTCAAACTAAATGTAATGGTTGTTGACAATATGAATAAAATTTCAGCTTCTTCTTATTTGTTGGAGTCAAATGATTTATGACATATTCCTTTAGGACATGTCAATTATAAAACCTTGCGAAAGTTAATTAATTTAGAAGTGTTGCCTAAATTCGAGTGTAATAAATCGAAATGTCAAATATGTGTTGAATCTAAGTTTGTAAAACATCATTATAAGCCTGTTGAAAGGAATTCAAATCCTTTAGACTTAATTCATACTGACATTTGCAATATGAAGTCGACACCATCTCGAGGTGGTAAAAAGTATTTTATTACTTATATTGACGATTGCACTCGATATTGTTATGTTTGTTTGCTTAGTAGTAAGGATGAATCAATTGAAGCATTTAAGCAATACAAGAATGAAGTGGAGAATCAATTGAATAAAAAGATCAAAATAATTAGAAGTGATAGAGGTGGAGAATATGAATATCTGTTTGCAGAAATATGTTCGGAATATGGAATTATTCATCAAACTACTGCACCTTACACACCTCAATCCAACGAAATTGCGAAAAGGAAAAAGCGGACATTAAAGGAAATGATGAATTCTTTATTAATAAGTTCCGGATTACTGCAGAGTTTGTGTAGGGAAGCTATCCTTACAGCTAACTGAATACTCAACAGAGTACCCCACAGTAAAACTCAATCTATTCCATATGAAAAATGGAAAGAACGAAAACCCAACTTGAAATATTTCAAAGTGTGGGGGTGTCTAGTAAAGGTACAAGTTCCTTTACCTAAAAGGGTTTAAATCAGACCAAAAATAGTAGATTGCGTTTTCATTGGATATGCTACAAACAGTAAAGCATGTCGATTTTTGGTCCATAAGCCCGATAATCCCGAGATTCATGTTAATACGGTAATGGAATCAGATAATGCGGAATTCTTTGAAAGCATTTATCCGTATAAAACTGAATGAGAGTTGTTAAGTGAAAGACCTAAACGACATCGGGAAGAACCAAAGGAAAATACTCCAAGTGTGAAAGATCCAAGGCGTAGAAAACGTCAAAGAACATCTACTTCCTTTGGACCAGATTTTGTGACATTCTTGCTTGACAATAAACCTCAAACTTTTAGAGCAGTTATGTCGTCTTCTGATTCAGCGTTTTGGAAAGCGGCAGTCAATAGTGAGATTCAATCAATTATGGATAGCTATACATGAGAATTGGTTGATCTTCCTCCTGGAAATAAGCCTTTAGATTCTAAATGGATCTTTAAACGGAAAATGAAATCTGATCGCGCTATTGACAAATATAAGGCAAGACTTGTTGTCAAACGTTATAGGCAAAAGGAAGGCCTTGATTACTTTGACACTTACTCGCCAGTAACGAGGATAACATCTATTAGGATGTTAGTGACATTAGCGGCCGTGTAAAGTCTTGAAATCCATCAAATGGATGTTAAAACAACTTTCTTAAATGGAGAATTGGAGGAAGAGATTTACATGGAACAACCTGAGGGTTTTGTGGTTCCTGGTAAAGAAACGATAGAGTGCAAATTTGTTAAGTCACTTATGGACTTAAACAAGCACCCAAACAATGGCATGCCAAGTTTGACCAAACAATGTTAGCAAATGAGTTTAAAATCAACGAGTGCGACAAATGTGTTTACATTAAAAATACTCCAGGTCATGAAATCATTGTTTGTTTATATGTTGATAACATGTTGATAATGAGCAAAAGTATGGCAGATATAAATACTACAAAGCGTATGTTGGCTAGCAAATTCGACATGAAAGACTTGGGAGTTGCTGATGTGATCTTAGGAATCAGAATTCATAAGACTCCACAAGGTCTAGCATTATCACAATCTCACTACATAGAAAAAGTACTTGACAAGTTCAAGTATTTGGATTTCAAAATTGCCAAGACTCCAATTGACGTGAGTTATGCACTTCAAAAGAATGAGAGTGAAAGTGACTCACAAATAGACTATGCAAGAGTATTGGAAAGTTTGATGTATATCATGAATTGTACGCGACCGGATATAACATGTGCTATTAGCAAACTGAGTAGGTTTACAAGTAATCCCAATCATATACATTGGATGGCAATGAAACGAGTTTTGGGGTATCTGAAACATACCCAAAATTATGAGTTGCATTATAACAAATATCCCTCTTTGATCGAGGGATATAGTGATGCAAATTGGATCACCGGATCATCTGAAGTTAAATCCATGAGTGGATATGTTTTCACAATTAGGGTTGGAGCAGTGTCTTGGAAATCATCCAAACAAATGTGCATCGCCCGTTTTACAATGGAATCTGAATTCATAACTTTAGATAAGCCCGGTGAAGAAGCTGAATGGCTCTGGAATTTCTTGGAAGATATTCCATTTTGGCCCAAACCTTTGGCACCTATTTGTATACATTGTGATAATCAAGCGGCAATAGGCAAGGCAGGGAGCGTTATGTATATCGGAAAATCTCGTCATATAAGACGGAGACATAATACCATTAAACAACTACTCTCTAGTGGTATTATCACAATTGACTACGTAAAGTCAAGAGATAACGTATTATATCCGCTTACAAAAGGCCTATCTAGAGAGGCAGTTGAATGGTCATCAAAGAGAATGGGGTTAAGGCCTATGACAAGTCATCATGGCGGTAACTCTACCTAGCAGACTGGAGATCCCAAGAGCTAGGTTCAAAGAGATCAAACAAAGTTATGAATGACGGTTCAACATTGTCAAATAACTCAATCCATTCTCATGATGAAGACAATGTTCAGAAATCAAGGTAATGTATTAAGGCGTTTTGATGAGTTAATAAAGCTTAAAGTTTTTTAATGATTTGCTAAGTCTGTCAAGATATGACCAGATAGTGTGTCTTTAAGATTACACATTTAGGAATCACCTATGTGAGTGTGAAGTGTAAGCCGCTTCAAGGGGAATGAAAGTAAAGGCACATTCTCTAAGCACTCATGAAACCAGGCGGTACTCATGGCTGAAACGAACACAACTGTGAGAACTATAGATGGTTAAGGATTGATTGTGTGACTTATTTTGTCTAGGTATACAACAAAGCTCGACGGTTCAAAGATATCAAATCTACCGATTAACCGAGTATATCCGATATAAGTTCACTTCGGAAAGTTCAAAGGGAAACCTACTTATCCAGGTGCAATTAATTCTTGCATGTAAAACACACACACGTTCGTGCATTCCTTTATTTTATAGCCATTCCCCATTCATATGGGGGATTGTTGGTATTTAAGCTTAGTGTAGCTTAATTCTAAGCTTAGTGTAGCTTAATTTTAAGCTTGGTGTAGCTAAAAGAGAGTGAATGAAAAATGGTGGGAAAAGAAATGGAGAGAAGTAAAATTTTGAATTACTGCACTTTGTCCCTCATTGGAAGAAGGAAAGAAAATCTATGTGTATATATAGAGAAACTCTTCTTCTAGCTCTTAAAGAGTTGAGAAGAAGGCAAGCCCCGCGCCGTCGTCACTCGCTCACTCGGCTTCGGATTTGAATTTGGTCAAAAATTGATTGATTAATCTTTTTGGACAAAATTCCTTTCAAATTATTTAATTAATTAAATTAAATTAATTAATTAACGAAAATTCAATTTGGAATAACCCATGACCCGCGACCCGGTCCGGTCTGGTTCATTTTTCTTTCCTGGATTATTTTAAATCCGTTTTTAATTTTCCCGCAATATTCACACATGTTCAAACAACTATGGCTGTTCTGAAAGGATTCACACCTGTTCCAATAGCTACGGATGTTCTGAAAGGTTGCAAAACCTTTTAAGAAACAGTACGAATTGGCTATAAATATGTCTTGAATCCCAAAATTTTTACTTACTAAATTTTCTAATCTTCTTCTTCTTCTGCACAAAATATTCCAGTGTGTTTTACGACCATCGAGTGGTTCGCCGATCACCAGAGTTTTAGGTACCGATATGTTGGTGAGTTAAATCGTTCTATCTGGGAGGATATATTCCAAAACCTCGGGTACTTGAGGGGAATAATTTCCTTAAGGACACACTGTGTATTCACTGGGCTCGATTTATTCCTATACTTTTTTCGGAATTTATGTTGACATTCTAAATTCTACTAACTTTCTGTTTCTGTATTTTCAGAAAGTTTACTGTTTTATTTATTTTACAAAAATACATATTACTAACAGATTTTTGTTTGTGTGTTTAATTTTTTGTATTTTGATATCTGCGCCACTGAACGTATATGTTACTTTGATAGCTGCCCATGTTTGGGTTCGCGGTAAGCAACCTCCACTTCCAACCAAGAGGTTGTGAGTTCGAGTCTCGCCAAGGGGAAGGTGGGAAATTCTTGGAGGGAAAGATGTCGATGGTCTATTTGGAAACAGTCTCTCTACCCTGGAGTAGGGGTAAGGTCTGCGTACACACTACCCTCTCCAGACTCCACTAAGTGGGATTATAATGAGTTGTTGTTGTTTGGGTTCGCAGAGGCTCAAGCATGGAATAACAAACAACTATCAAACTCCAAATTATAGAATAAGGCAAAACGGAATATTAAGTGAAGTATACCTTTCTATACAATAGCCTTGTTTGTTCCGAATATTTTTGGATATCATATCGAAGCTAATATAGAGAACATATATTATAACATAACATAAAAATAAGTTCTGGATAAGTTTGACTTTTATAGTAAAGTGTTTTATATAGGAATGTTGTTATAAATAAGTTACACTGCAATTAGTAAGGACATAAGAAGTTCACGAGAAATTTTATTTTGAGTGAGATTTGTTATGTAACAGTTGAGTGGGGGCATTGATTGCTTGCCAAATGGCACCTGTGGGACCCGCATTTAATAAAAGATTCCCTCTCTCCTTTTACCTTTGTCGTTCCCCAGCCATACCCCCTTTCTCTCTTCTACTTTTTTATTCTTCCTCCATAATTTTTAAAGTTGACTAGGATTTTTTTTAATATGTTACATTGATTTATATGATATATTAATAATTATGTAACAAAATATTAAAGTACTAGTTTAAAAGAGAGAAAACATCACATTAAAGCTAATGTGTGAACAATTAAATAAACTTAAATTCTTTAAAATTGTGAAAGTTGTATTATAAAATAGACGGAAAGGTGAAATTTTTTTAGGCCAAATTTTTGTTCAAGCTAAATTTAAAAAAAATTAGCCAAAAAACTTTTTTCACGTTGTGTTTCTTCCAAAGGATCAAAAGCAAGTATTTTGAGACGTGTTAAAATAAAAATAAAAATCGGAAAAAATATTAAGAGGAAAAAAGATAAAAAGGAAAAGAAAGGGGAAAACAAGGACCCCTCTTCTTCGTATCTGGTCTCATCGTCGACAAGAAAAGACCCAGCTTCATCGAAACCCTAAATTTTCTCCTCTCTTCAGTCCGCTCTTCTCTTTAAAATTTCCAGTTTAGCTACTAGCTAGTTGGATCTGTTAAAGGATATGCATAATATACACGATTTCTATACTTTTAATAAAATATACAAGTTAGATTGCCCATTGCTTTAATGTTTTATGAATCTGATTTCACTTTATGGTATGATTGATGAATATTAAGTGGTTTTTTGTGACACTTTTTTTTGCTTGTGAGATTTTCTTGATAGGCTTAAAGCTTTATGCTATTAAGTTATGGAGGAAGAAGAAGAAAGTGGGAGAGAGAGAGAGAGAAACGTCTAGGGAACGGTAAAGGTGAAAGGAGAGAGGGGGATTTTTCATTAAATGCGGGTCCCACAGGTACCATTTGGCAAGCAATCACTGCCCTCACTCAACTATTATATGGTATATCACACTCAAAATAAAATTTCTCATGTATAAGAGAACTGCGGAAGTGTACATGTGAACATTATTTTTTCGTCCAACATGCGGGTTGGGCCTAACTAAATCTGAATTCACTTCGGGAAGTTCCACATTAAAGGTAAAGCGCTCAGGGGCATATTTGGAGTACATTGTATGGGTTCCCAGGAATCCAGTAACTTTTACGTAGACCCTATATTTTTATTAAAAAGTTTACTAAATATCTAAATGTGAACTCAATTATTATGGTATATTAATTTGAGATTGCAATAGAAACCCATAAATTTCAAATCCTGGATCCGCCTCTGAAAGCGCTTACTAACAAATGTAACTCCACACCTCAGAGTTCGAATCCTGTTTTACCAAAAAAAGTGTTAAACTTTTTCTTAAAACGAATTAATAAGATGAATTGTATATCTAATAGATCTGAAGGCTTAATGCATCAATGATGTAGGGCCGTGTCCGATAATATTGAAGGCCGATTACAAGTGTTCAATGATTGTCAATGAATGAAATAGAGAAAGCATGCAATGAATGTAGATAATGACAATAAATGTAATAAGAGGGAATTTTTCACCCAAATATTTAGATGACTTGGATGATTCTCCTTCCTAACAACAACGTGGGACAATATAAAATGAAGGTGGACAAGAAATCCTTGGATCTTGTGACTAAAAAATATATATTGAAAAATGGAATCAACGGACAAGACAAGCTTTGTATATTCTTTATAGTCAACCTTTACAATGTGTTCTTATCAGAAAAGTGAAGCTTTCTTTTTGTTCTTTATCTCTTCCTATTTATAAGGTATATTCCTAAGGAACCCTAAAAAGTACAACTAAAGGAATATCTAACGGAATATTCCTTCTCTCTATCTAAACTTACTACACCAATGCTTTCGTACATTCTTTCACTTGACCTCGACACTAATCCTTCTTTAGATGACTCCTTGCCATTGAGCCGTGGTCGGCTTAATCCTTGACCACATCCATTTGCAGTCATTAAGTTCAGTCCAAATTTTGACTAATATAGTTAGTCCCTCCGTTTGTTGAGGTCGTGATCTTGGACGTCTGTGCGGATTCTGTTTGCGATCGTTCAGATGAAATTTGGTCGTGATGATTGAATCGAATCGGCCGAGGTCAGACTGGCGGCGGTCGTCAGTAGGGCTGCGGTTGGTGTGGCTGACGTAGGATGGCGTTATGGCCACGCACGTCATCATTACGCGTCTTCCCAATGCAGTATCTGTGCTTCTGTCTCTTCGATTTTGGCACCATTGACGACTTTTTGCCTCGATTCTGGTGCCACCCAGACCTATAAATAGAGGAGGGGTTTTTCACTTTCGAAACTTTCAGCACCTTCCATTTTGTCTGCATTTTGTTCCTCTTTGATCTTCTTCTCTGATCTCCATTTCCAATTTCTTACGGCTCCTTCAATTTCAGTCTCTGGTTTCCTTCCCGATTGACATTTTATTTCTCTGACTTTATTGTACACATTTTACTATGCAAATATGTCAAACCCTCCTCATATTCACGACAGAGTCTCCGATGCCACTCCTTTATCTTTGGCCATTCCTCCGAGCGGTGAGGAACCCATGGTTGAGGAGGAAGAAATCTTCCCCACCATGGAGGAAGTGGTTCCTAAAAACCCTTCAGTATGAAATGACTTCCCAAAGGAGCCTACTCCCGCTCAAGCACTTTCTAAGACGGTGCCGAGTTAAATAGCCGACCTTTGGTCCAAATATCGTATTCCCCCTCACGCCAAAATTGTTCTGGCGGGAGGTGACATAGTACAGGCTCACCGGCCGAGATATTGTGCTTTTTTTGTTTATCCATTCCTAGTTGGTTATTCTCTTCCTCTCCCCCCCCCATTAGCAGAGGAGTTCTACCGCTTTTACAACGTCTGCCTGGCACAACTCTCCCCTTATTTATATAAGGTTTTTCTGATGATGGCGAAGTACGCAGAGTTGGCCGACAAAGAGGTCAATATTTGCCATATTCTGCATCTATTCTCGCCCAGTTTCTATAGAGGCACGTTGATACATCTACGACATCGTGGGACCAAAGGGTTAGTGGATGGGATGGATGATAAGGCGAACTGGCGGATCTGGCACAAATACTTCTTCATCCAGTCTGAGCATCTTGTGGTGAACCTGACTGGGTTTCCCGAGCAATGGAACTATAATCGTAAGTATCATTCCATATGTTCATTATATTCTCTTTTCTTCCTTTTTTTATTTCGTCCTTGACCCACTCACGACTTCCCTGTTTTCAGCTGAGAGGCATCCACGTTCTCTCATCTTTGATATTGAAGATTGGGTGGCTCGCGTGTTACCCCACATATGGGAATTCGCAATTGGGCATCCTTCCACAAGTGCTTTGGACCAAGACTTCGTCTAGTAAGTGTTATTTCTACCATTTGACTTATCGACGTTCACTATCATCCTTTGATGCAATCCTTTTTTGGTGTTAGGTCGGCGAGCCTCCAAGAAGACGAATGCTCCAGTGCTTGCATTTTGTCAGGTAGTAAAGTCGTCCTGGAAGTAATTTGCTCTAGTCGAGTCTGCACTAGGTCAGACTCAAGCTCCATCGATGAGGGACTCTGCCCCTCAAACTGTTGATGTGCTGGATGAGATCTCTTCTCGGCATATCTATCACCTGGTTGACGAGTCATCTCACGACGATGAGGCATCGCCGAGGAAACGATGAAGGGTAGAGACCGGGAAGTCCATTGTCGCTGTCGTTGAACCAAAAAGATTCATTGCTTCGGAGGCAGAAACAGTGCCTTCACTAGATGTTGAGGTCGTTTCTGCTGCGGGTGTCGTCATGGAGAAGAGGCCCTATGAGGGGGTCCATGGTAGCGGAGAGCCTACACGGGTTGCAAGTGGCTCCTCATTAGCTGTTGGAAGAGGTAGAGTCGGTCCTGTAGGGGACGATGACTCTGGCTCATACATCGACCTTGAGGAGGTACGGACCTTTGGGGAGAGGGCTACTCGCGTGGAGATAAGGACAAAAGGTCCTAATCGACATATAGTCATTCCCGTGAGCTATATCCTCCTGGTCGATAGAGCGGGTGGCATCGTCCATTGTTCCTTTGTGTGTGGAGGCAAAAAATAGGACGTTACTGATGCTAAAGGATGTGAACCTGCATTTAGGTACATCGGGCATGGCCTTGCGAGTAAGTTTTTACTTCTTTCCTCCTAAGTTTATTCGTTTCATAAGTGTTGTTTTACTTTGGCTGACTTGTTTTCCTTTGCATGTCAGATTCTCATCTTGGAGATTGAGCGTGACCGGGGAGAAGAGGAGATGATGACTCTTTACAAGAGGATGGAATCCAAGTATAGAGAGTACCGCTCCAAGTATAAGAAGATGGTAAAAATTGTTGGTGAGGATGGCCAATTCGAAGCATTGCGCGATGAGATTAAGCAGAAGGACGAGGAACTGAGGGAGAAAGATGAGGAGATTATGAGGGCCATCGGCTAATGCAGCATGTTGGAAGAAACGCTGAGGTCTAAGGAGGATGAGCTCGAAGTGAGAAAAGAGGTAATGGTCGAGAATGCAGATCTCCAAGCGCAGGTGGCGTCCTTAAAGGTCGAGTTTGAACAAAGCGAGTCCAGGGTCATTGACTTGAGGGCGGAATTGAGCACTAGGGCCCTAGAGATGAACCTGGATGAGAGGAATAGGATGACTGCCGTGGCGGAGGTAGCAGCTTAGAGGGTACCCTACGTCTTTGTAGGTCTGAACGAGCTAGCAAGGCGGAGACTTTGACGCTCAAGGTGGCGAGGTTAGAGGAGCGGGTCGAGAGTTTGGAGGTAGAGCTATCTGGGATTAATGAGCAAGTCGTCATCTTAAAGGCCGAAAAGGAGCAACAACAAGCCCAGCCGTCTACTTCTCAAGCTTCTATTGATCCTAGTGTATCACGAGATTTGTACGAGATGTGGGTTCACACTGAGGCTCAACTTGACGTACACAAGTCTTTGAAGGCGACTAGGAACGTTTTCGAGGTGGAGCTTGAGATCGTCTGTGTCAAGGAACGTGCAACTCGTGAAGCTTGTGGTTATGACCCTGGTACGCCCGGTAAGGATGATAATGATGATGTTGTGGATGGGCTTACCTCTGATCCTTGGTATGATGATGAGTATGATGATGTGGCGTGGAGCTTTTGCATTAGTTTTTTTTGCTTTGCTATTTTTGTGAGGGCGTCCTCGAGCCCTTTGTAAAATGTACTGTAATTAAACAATTGAAATGGAAAAATTGCCTTTTTGCTGTGTATTTTCGGATTCTCTTTCCCTTTTTCCTCTTGTTGGCATTTTCTCTTGTGGGAAAGTCCCTGATGTTTTGGCTGTTTGTATGTAATGTTGATTTCTTGTTTGCATTTTTTCGAACGAGGTCGAGGTTTGATTCGAGCGAGGTCGAATGACAAATAATTCGAGCGAGGTCGAATGTAGAGTAATTCAAGCGAGGTCGAGTGTCAAATAATTAGAGCAAGGTTGAATGTAGAGTAATTTGAGCGAGTCGAATGTGACATAATTCAAGCGAGTCGAATGTAAATTAATTCGAGCGAGTCGGATGTAAAATAATTCGAGCAAGTCGAATGTAAAATAATTCCAGCGAGTCGAATGTAAAATAATTCCAACGAGTCGAATGTAAAGTAATTTGAGCAAGGTCTAATGTAAGATAATTCGAGCGAGTCGAATGTAAAGTAATTCGAGCAAGGTCTAATGTAAGATAATTCGAGCGAGTCGAATGTAAAATAATTTGAGCGAGTCTAATGTAATATAATTCTAGCAAGGTCGAATGTAAGATAATTCGAGCGAGTTGAATGCAAACTAATTCGAGTGAGGTCGAATGTAAGATAATTCGAGCGAGTCGAATGTTAAATAATTCGAGTGAGTCGAATGTAAGTAATTCGAGCGAGTCGAATGTAGAATGTAGGATACAGAATGATTTGGTGGAGTTGTGCAAAAATGTTGCATAATGCTTTGTTTATTCATCCATTGGAGAATATTAGATGTTTCTGTTTGTTCCATTCATACATTTGAGAAGTTCCAATCTACCCAGTCCCTTCAGCGCTCGGCCTAGAGAAGTAGTCGCTAGGCAGGGCAATGAATTCTACACTTGAACTTTGAGACGTCCCCTTCATCGCCTCATTAAAAACCTCCCAGATAAAACCTAATTGGGATAAAACCTGGGTGAGGGAAAAAGAGTACTACTTGGAGGACGGCCGTTCTCAGAAGTTGAAGTATTTGAGGTGGGCAACATTCCAATTGTTTGGTAGTAGCTTTCCCTCTATTGTTTCTAGTTGGAATGATCCCTTATTTTTTGTTGTCGTGATTTTGTATGGCCCGTCCCAATTGGTTCCTAGTCTACCTACTCTTGGGTCTTTGCTCGCCTATGTTTTGGCCTTGAGTACATAGTCCCCAACTTTGAGTGGTCTTACATTGGCCTTTTTGTTGTAATATCATTCTGCTTATTGTTTTTGGGCTATCATTCTTATGTAAGCCATGTCTCTTCGCTCCTCCGCTTCGTTGAGGTCTTGCTTTCTGTTCTCGTCGTTGTTTGGTACACTCTTATTGGAGTATCTCAAACTTGGTTCCACGACCTCGACTGGTATCACTGCTTCAGTCCCATAGACTAGTGAATATGGCGTTTCTCTTGTGCTCGTTTTTTGCATGGTGCGGTATGTCCACATCACTTCTAGTAGTATTTCTAGCCATAGTCCCTTGGCGTCTTCGAGTTTCTTCTTCATGATGTTAGTATTGTTTTGTCGGAGGATTCGGCTTGGCCGTTGCCTACAGGGCGATATGGCATGGAGAGTATTCGCTTGATGTGCCATTTCTCGAATAATTTGGCGGTCTTTTTTCCAGTGAACTGGGGTCCATTATCACAACTTATTTTTTTGGGGATGACGAAGTGGCATATGATGTACCTCCATATGAATGTGATAACTTCATGTTTGCGTACCTCCTTTTACCCATTTAGAAAAGTAGTCAGTTAAAACCAAAAGAAAATGCACATTACCTTGTCTCGCTGTAAGTGATCCAACGATGTCCATTCCTAATTTGATGAATGACCATGGCAATGTGACCGAGTGGAGGTGATCGCCCGCTTCGTGTATCATATGAGCGTATTTCTGGCACTGCTCGGCGGTTTTCTTCTTTATGGTGGGCCAATAATAGCCTGCTCATATGAGGCATCTGACGAGGGCTCAGTTTCCAGTATGGGCCCCACAGTGGCCTTAGTGTACTTCCTCGAGGACGCGTCTTGTTTGGTTTGGCCCTAGGCATTTTGCCAAGGGACCGCCAAACGTTTTTTGTATAGGTCGTGGTTGATGATGTTGTATCTGGCCGCCTGCATTCGAAGGTTTTTGGCTTCTTTTTTGTCTAATGGGAGTATTCCCTCCTGCAAATATGTTATAATATGGTTGCGCCAGTCTCAATTTAAATTTACAAAGTGTAGCTCAATTTGGTCTATTGACGAGTGGAGGAGGGTAACCACGTTTTCTTTTTTTGCTTATATTTTTTGCTACTGCTACTGATTTGGCGAGTCCATCTGCCTCAATGTTTTGTGCTCCAGGTATCTGATCGAGTTGACATTCGTCGAATTCTGGCAGTAGTTTATGATTTTTTTGCCTGGTACTTTTGTTGCCTCTGCTCTTTGATTTGGAAAGTCCCTGTGACTGGTTGATAACAAGTTGTGAGTCGTATCGGAGGATGACTCATCGCGCTCCATACTTGAGAGCTAGCTTTAGTCCTGGAATTACGGCATCGTACTCGGACTCATTGTTAGTCATATCAGGGCACCATATGGACTGACGGATGACTTCGCCTGTTGGGACCTCGAGTACGAGTACTAGTCCATATCCTGATGCATCGGAAGCTCTATCGGTGTATAGGACCCATAGGTCGGGTAACTTGGGAGAGGTATGAGAAGTTTCCTGCTCAACCTCAGGCATTATTTTGGCACTGAAATCGACGACGATATCGGCGAGTACCTGCGACTTTATCACTGTTCGTGGCTAATATGTTATATCGTGCTCGCTCAATTCTATGTCCCACTTAGCCAGTCTCCCCAACAGCTCGGGTTTATGTAGGATGTTTCTTAGGGGAAAGGTCGTGACCATCAATATGGGGTGAGATTGAAAATAGGGTCTAAGCTTTTGTAAAGCTATGACCAATGCCACAACCAACTTTTCGAGGTGAGGGTACCTCATTTCAGCGTCGACCAGGGTTTTGCTAATATAATAAATTGGAGATTGCGTACCTTTATTTTCGCGGACCATCACTGCATTTACCGCGACTTCTGATACGGCCAAGTATATCAGGAGACGCTCGCCGAGCTCTGCTTTGGCGAGTAGAGGAGGCAAAAACAAGTATGCCTTTAGTTTTCTTAGGGCCTTGATGCACTCTAAATTCTACTGGAGTCCATTGTCCTTTTTTCGCAAGTTGAAGAACTTATGGCATCTATAAGAGGGTCGTGAGATGAAACTCGACAGCGCAACTATACAGCCGGTCAATTTCTATACATGTTTCTTACTGGTCAATACTTCAGGTATTCCCTTGATGGCTTTGATCTGGTCGGGGTTGACCTCGATGCCTCTTTGCAACACCGAAAACTTAAGGAACTTTCCATAGGTCACACAATAAACACACTTTTTGGGGTTCAGCTTCATGTCGTATCACCTTAGTATATCAAAGGCTTCCTTCAGATGGTCGATGTGGTCCTCCTTTCTTTTTGATTTGACCAACATATCGTCTATATAAACTTCCACTATTTTTCCAAGTTAGTCCTTGAAATACTTGGTGACCAGCCTTTGATAAGTCGCCCTTGCATTCTTCAACCTGAATGGCATGACTTTGTAGCAGTACGTCCCCTGGTGGGTAATAAAAGTGGTCTTTTCTTGGTCTTCCTCCTCCATGAGGATTTGGTTGTAATCTGAGTAGGCATCCAAGAAACTTAACAACTCATGCCATGATGTTGCATCGATGAGTTGATCGATGTGAGGCAACGGAAAGGAGTCTTTTGGGCATGCTTTGATTAGGTGCGTGAAATCCATGCGCATGCGCCACTTCGCATTTTTTTTCTTTACCATGACCATGTTAGAGACCTATTGGGGTATTTTCACACTCGGATGGATCAGTTGGCGAGTAGTTTTTCCACCTCATCGTGGACGGCCTCATTGATTACGATGTTGAATTTTCTTCTTATTTGTTGTACCGGCGGGTAGAGTGGATCGACATTCAGTTTGTGTGTGGAAATGTCTTTCGGGATACCTGGTATATATGCATGGGAGAAAGCAAACAGATTGGCATTGTCAATTGAAAATTTCTGAAATTTACCTGGTTATGAGAGTTTATGGTCATGTAAGCTTTTTTGTTGTGGTCGTTGTTGTCTAGTTGGATGGGGTCGAGGTCTTCTACTGTTGATCCTGTGGCTTCCATGACATCGGGGTACTTGATGACGTCTCTTTGTTCGTCGAGTTTGGGCCCCGACTTTGGTGATTTCTATGCTCACGAGCCTATTCCTTTTATTGAGTGTATGTACAATCTTGGGCGATGCGGTAGCACTCTTGGGCAGTGTGTTGTTCACTATGGATGCTGAATATTCCCCACGGCGTAGGAAACTTGATTACTTGATATAAGCTGGATGGGATGCCCCTCATGGCGCGTATCTAGGGTCGCTATATGATGGCGTTATAGGTTGTTTCCTGGTTCATGAAATGGAATGTTGTTTCTAGGGTGACGCCCATGGCTAGAACGGGTATCGTTATCTCTCTTGAGGTTTGCTCAACTGCATAAAACTTGTTAGTGTTATGCAGCGTGGTACTATCTTGTCCTCGAGTCTCATTTCTGTGAGGACTCGGGGGTGTATAATACACGTGCCGCTCCCAATCGTCTACCATTATTCTTTTTACATCAGTATATAAAATACGTAAAGTAATGACAAAAGGATCGAAGTGAGGAAAGGTCAAACCGTGGGTATCTGACTTATCGAAGATGATACTGTCTTCGAGGTCATCATACCGTTCATGGGTGATCGACTGCTTCATTTTTTATGTGGTGGTGAACTTCACATGATTGACTGCTGCTTCGTCACCTCCGCCGATGATCATTTGGATGTTGTGGGCGATGAAGGGTGGCTTTGGAGGGCCTTGGTGTTTTTCTTGTCCGCGGCCGAAGTTGGCTGTTCCTCGGTCGCTCATCAGCTCCCTTAGATGTCCTTGGTGAAGCATGTTCACCACTTCTTGCCGTAGGGCTATACAGTCTTCGATCTTATGACCTCACTCCTGGTGAAACTCACAGAGGGCCTTCGGCTTTCTGGCATTTGGGTCGGACTTCATCATTTGCGGCCACTTCACCTTAGGGCCGAGCTTCTCTAGTGTATACACTATTTCTGAATGGGAAACACAATAATTGTGAGCAGATAAGAGTGGGGGCATACCTCTTTCGCTTCGTTGAGTCCCCTTATGTGGCCTGGATGGCCAAACTGTATGGTGAGAAGATGGTGGGATGGTCGTTCTGATGTATTGTTGGTGCATGTCTCGGTTGAGGCGTGGACATGAATGATCTCTTTGACCATCATTATGGCGGTCTTTCCTCAACTCCGTTTGGACTGATGTTAGCCGTTAGGTTGGACTATTAAGGTCGTCCTCGTCTACTATCACCTCGGCACAATAGGCGTTGTGAATTTCTTCTCATGTGGTGGAAGGGTATTTCATGAGTCTGCTTAACAACTTCCTGGTAGCCCTCGACCCATTCCTGTTAAACCCATTTTGGAAGGCTGCAACCGCCATCCCTTCTGATGTGTTTGGCAAGCTCATTCTTACTATGTTGAACCGGGCGAGGAAGTCCCTGAGTCCCTCTCCAGGCAATTGTCTAACGGCGAATATGTCATTCACCCTGGCCTCCGCTTTCTTAGCTCCGGCGTGGGTGATGACACACTTGTCGATCATTTCCTCGAATGTTGTCATTGAACGTGCTGGTAATTGTGAGTACCATGTTAAGGCTCCCTTTGCTAGGGTTTCGCTGCAGCACTGATGGTACCTGCTCTTTTGACAGGTCGTTGCCTGACGTAATGAATGATGTTATCTTCAGGGTCTATTGTGTCGTCATATATTTTCAAATATGGTGTAACTTTGAAGGTCTTGGATATGGCATGTGGGGCTGCCTCTTCGTTGTATGGTTATTCAACGAACCAGCCGACATCCCGTTTTGGTAGAAGTTTCGGGGCACCTGGTATCTTATCAATCCTTTGTTGGTGCTCCCTCATTTGGTCGCGGAACGCTTTATTCTTATTCTCCATTTCTTCCATTTTCTTAAGAATGGACGCAAATATGTTATTATTTGCATCAATAACGGTGTGAGTGTTACCTGTTGGGAGAGGAGCAGGTTGTTCGTTGATAGTTGATGCGGTATCCGCTCGTGCGGTGCTCCTACTCGCCTTCTGAGCGGGTTTGTCGAGTATGTTGTTTAGGGTACTTGTCAACCACGCCTCCAGTAGTTTTTCACTGCTGGTGGCGCTTCCTCAATTGTGGATGTGGAAGGCCCCCTTTCGTGTGAAGCGGTTATACTCTCATGAGGGGGAGGTGAGTCACTTCGCCTAGGTGTGGCATTCGGCGTCACATTCTCCTCGTCTTCTTTGTCAACCTCGTTGATGGTGTTCAAGAGGTTGGCAGTGACATCCACTACTGCTTTTAGTCTTTCATCTCCTTTTCCTGCCATTGTTAGTTCGTGCAAAAGAGAAAAAGATGGTTGTTGTCATTTTTTTAAGATCTAAAAGAAACTAAAATTTGAACTAGAAACTCCCCACAAATGACGCCAAATTATTTTACCAAAAAAGTGTTAAATCTTTTCTTAAAACGGATTGATAAGAAAATAGGGGATGAATCGTAGTTAAATATAATATCTACCAGATCTGAAGGTTTAATGTATTAATGATGTAGGGCTGTGTCTGATAATATTGAATGTCGATTACAAGTGTTCAATGATTGTCAATGAATGCAATAGAGAAAGCATGCAATTAATGTAGATACTGGCAATAGATGTAATAAGAAGAAATTTGTCACCCAAATGTATAGATGACATGGATGATTCTCCTTCCTGACAACAACGACAATATAAAATGAAGGTGGACAAGAACTCCTCCTGTAGATTGAGGATTGGGTCGTGGAACATAGGCACGCTGACGGGTAAGTCGATAGAGTTGGTGAAGATTCTCCAGAAGCGGAGGGTCAACATAGCTTGTGTCCAGGAGACTAGGTGGGTAGGGTCAAAGGCGAGGAATGTAGACGGGTATAAGCTGTGGTACTCTGGGGCCGTGAGGGGTAAGAATGGAATGGGCATCTTGGTGGATAGGGAGCTTAGAGAGTATGTGGTTGAGGTTAGGTGAGTGAATGACAGGTTGATTTTTATTAAGTTGGTGAGTGTACCCTTAATGTCGTTAGCACCTACGCGCCGCAAGCAGGCTTGGGTGAGGAGGTTAAAAGGCGCTTCTGGGAGGGTCTGGACAAGACTGTGCGTAGCTTTCTTCCTTCTGAGAGGTTATTTATCGGATAGGACTTTAATGGCCGTATTGGATCAGCCGCTGGTAGCTATGGCGAGGTGCATGGTGGCTTTGGTCTTGAGGACAGGAATGGAGGAGGCACTTCGCTGTTAGATTTAGCGAGGGCTTTCGAGCTGGTGATTGCGAACTCGATTTTCCCAAAGAGAGAAGAGCATCTGATTACTTTCCAAAGTGCGGCGGGGAGGACTCAGATTGATTACCTCCTCCTCAGAAGGTGTGATAGAGGGTTGTGCAAGGATTGCAAGTTTATCCCATGAGAGTCCCTTGCGACTCAACATAGGCTCTTAGTGTTGGACGTCGGTATTTTGTTAAAGAGGAAGAAGAGGTGTGCCCGGGGATGATCGAGGATTATGTGGGGAGCTTTGACTAAGGATAATGCCCAAGAGCTGAAGAAGAGGTTATCCGCTATGGGGGCTTGGAGGAGTAGTGGGGACGCGAGCTCTATGTGGTCCGTGATGGTAACCTTTGTGAGGGAGGCGGCGAGGGAGGTGATAAGGGTATCGAAGGGTTATGCTGGAAGGCATCAAGGCGACTGGTGGTAGAATGATGTAGTCCAAGGTAAAGTGGAGGCAAAGAAGGTAGCGTATACGAGGTTGGCAGGGAGTGCCAGTGAGGAGGAGAGGAGAGAGAACAGAGAAAGGTACAAGGTGGCGAGGAAGGAGGTGAAGCTGGCGGTCACGGAGGCCAAGAATGCGGAATTTGGTCGTCTGTATGAGGAATTGGGGGAAAAAGGTGGAGACAGTAAGTTATTTTAGCTGGATAAAGCGAGGGAGAGGGAAGCACGTGACCTAGACCAAGTAAGGTGCATCAAGGATGAGGAGGGTCGGGTATTGATGGGGGAGTCTCAGAAAGTAGAGATGGCAGTCGTACTTCCGAGGTCTTCTTAACGAGGAGGGGGATCGGGAAATAGAGCTGGGAGTCTTGGGGCATTCGGAGAGTCTCCGAGACTTTGGGTTTTGCAGGCGCATTAGGGTGGATGAGGTAGTGGGGGCTTTGCGTAAGATGAGTAGGGGTAGAGCGATCGGGCCGGACAAAATTCCAGTTGAGTTCTGGAAGTTTGTGGGGAGAGCTGGACTGGAGTGGTTGACGAGGTTGTTCAATGTTATTTTTAGGACAAAGAAGATGCCGAAGGAGTGGAGATGGAGCACAGTGGTGCCTTTGTACAAGAACAAAGACTATATCCAATGTTGTAACAACTATAGGGGTATCAAGTTACTAAGCCATACTATGAAAGTCTGGGAAAGGGTGGTTGAGGCGAGGGTGAGGAGGACGGTGTCGATATCCGACAACCAGTTTGGGTTCATGCCAGGTCGATCCACCACAGAAGCAATCTACCTTATTAGGAGGCTGGTGGAGCAGTTCAGGGGATAAAATGAAGGATCTGCACATGGTGTTTATCGACTTAGAGAAAGCATATGACAAGGTCCCTAGGGAGGTGCTCTCGAGATATCTCGAGGCTAAGGGCGTGCAGGTGGCCTACATAAGAGCGATCAAGGACATGTATGATGGAGCTAAGTCTAACGTTAGGACTATGGGAGGCGACTCAGAGCATTTCCCAGTTGTTATGGGTTTACACCAAGGCTCTGCGCTTAGCCCATTCCTATTTGCCTTGGTGATAGATGCACTGACACACCATATCCAAGAGGATGTGTCATGGTATATGTTATTTGCGGATGACATAGTCCTGATCGATGAAACGAGGGACGATGTTAACGCGAGGCTGGAGGTCTGGAGATAAACCCTTGAGTCTAAGGGTTTCAAATTGAGCAGGTCTAAGACTGAGTATCTGGAGTGCAAGTTTAGCGATGAGGCGAGTGAGGTAGGTGGGGATGTGATGCTTGGATCCCAGGTCATCCCCAAGAGAGATAGCTTCAAGTACCTCGGGTCGGTGATTCAGGGGGGTGGGGAGATTGACGAGGACGTCACCAGTCGTATAGGGGTGGGCTGGACGAAGTGGAGGCTTGCATCTGGAGTTTTGTGTGACAAGAAAGTGCCACCGAAGCTTAAAGGTAAGCTTTATAGAGTTGTGGTTAGACCGACCATGCTGTATTGGGCAGAATATTAGTCGATTAAGAACTTCCACGTCCAGAGGATGAAGGTAGCAGAGATGAGAATGCTTAGGTGGATGTGCGGGCACACTATGATAGATAGGATTAGGAATGAAGATACTCGGGAGAAAGTAGGTATGGCGCCAGTGGATGATAAGATGCGGGAGGTGAGGCTCAGATGCTTCGGGCACATGCAGAGGAGGAGCCTTGATGCCCCGGTTAGGAGGTGTGAGCGGTTGGCGGTAGTGGGTTCGAGGAGAGGTAGAGGGCGTGCGAAGAGGAATTGGGGAGAGGTGATTAGGCAGGACATGGCGAGACTGCAGATCTCCGAGGACATGGCCCTTGATAGGAAGGTCTGGAGGTCAAGCATCAGGGTTGTAGGATAGGAGGTAGTAGAGCTTTTCACCCTTCAGTCCCGAGGTGGGGTGGGTTTGGATAGGGTTAATCTTGGAGGGCTTGAGGTCTATGCTGTTATTGTTATTGCATGTCATTTATCTTATGGTTTTTATGCTATGCCACTATTTTCACGATTTCTGTTGGAGTTACTAATGATTTGTCTTTTTGTGTTTACTTTGTCTCCATGAGCCGAGGGTCTATTGAAAACAGCCTCCCTGCCCCTGCAGGGGTAAGGCCTGCGTACAAACTACCCTCCCCAGACCCCACTTTGTGGGACTTTACTGGGTAGTTGTTGTTGTTGGAATCAGTGGAGAAGATAAGCTTTGTATATTCTTTGTAGTCAACTTTTACAATGTGTTCTTATTAGAAAAGTGAAGCTCTCTTTTTGTTCTTTATCTCTTCCTATTTATAGAGGATATTCTTAAAGAATCCTAAAAAGTACAACTAAAGGAATATCCAACAGAATAATCCTTCTCTCTATTCTAAACTTATTCTACCGTTGCTTTCGTACATTCTTTCACTCGACCTCGGACTAATCCTTCTTTAGATGACTCCTGGCCATTGAGCTGTGGTTGGCTTAATCCTCGACCACGTCCATTTGCAGTCATTAAGTTCAGTCCAAATTTTGACCAATACAAATCTCAGACATTTAATAATAGATGAACAAGCACTTACCACTTCACCACCATCTTAGTATATATATATATATATATATACTGTTTAGGACTTATAATCGAGATGCCATAACCAAATGGAAATTTCATGTCACTCCGTTTTAGTTTACATGAATACGCAAATCACGTTTGATTTAGGGTGTGTTTGGTACGAAGGAAGATGTTTTTCAATTTTTTCATGTTTGATTGAATTAAATATTTTGAAAAATATTTTCTTCATCAATTCATTTTCCTCCAATTGGAGGAAAATGTTTTCCCTATCAAGAGAAGGGAAAACATTTTCCAAAACTCCTTCTCAACCTTCCCCACCATATTCCTTACTCTCGCCACCCCTACACCCACCCACCTAACTCCACCCCATGCCCTCTCTCCTAAAAGGTTTTTTTCGTCACCATCCACCCCCACCCCCACCCCGCAAAAAAAATATTTTTACTTTTTTTTATTTCAAAATTTCTGTTTTTTTTTCTTCCACCCCTCCCCCTCCCCCCACTCCCGCACAATTTTTTTGTAATTTTTAAATTTCTGTCCCCCCCCCCCCCCGAGAAAAAATATTTTTTAAAAATATATTTTTAGTTTTATTTTTTTCATCTTTCGGTTTACAGGTTCAAAATTTTACAAGTTCCAAAGATATGAGTTCGGATGTTTATGTGTTTCGAAGTTTACGGGTTCGAAATTTTGCGGTTTCGAAAATTATGCGGTTCAAAAGTTTATGAAATTTGTGGGTTCGGAAGATTGTTGGTTCGAAAGTTTATGGCTTCATGTTTATTGTATCAAAATTATTTATGAATACTTTTGAGAAAATATTTTCCTTGATTTGCGTACCAAACACCAGAAAATAAATAAGAATACTACTTGTTTTTCAAGAAAACATTTTCCATGGAAAACATTTTCCTTTATACCAAACACACCCTTAATTTGCTTAACTCAAAAGGGAAATAATTCATCTAGAAGAAATTAATTAAACGTAAATTTAAATTCATTTATGGTCACTGAACTTAATTTACTCACTATATCAATAATAAAAATTTACTTCACCCATTTCAAAAAGATTGTACTAGTTTGATTTGATACAAATTTTAATAAAGAAGGAAAAACTTTTAATATTTATAATTTTAAATAAGTCATTTGTGTGACCGTAAAATTTTTAAAATTTATAATATTAAATTTGTCATAGCATTTGAGTGACTATAAAACTTGCCTATTAAAAAAAATAGTAAGACACCAATCTTTTTTAAACAAACTAATGGAGAATAATATCTATCTTTTCTAAACGAATGGAGTAGTTTTTATCACTTACGGTTACGTGTTGATCAGTGAAGTGTTCAGTTGAAACATATGTCGAACAACTAGAAGTATCTAAATTGTCACCACAAAAGTTTCACTGATAGTTTGTGCCAAATTAAGGGGCTATCTAGTATTTATGCTCCGAATAATTGTAGTGTTTTGAAATTTGAAAAAGGGAAATTTACGCGGTATACTCGTTAGAAATATCAGTTAACTTTATATGCATTTAAAATATTTATTTTACCTTATATACTTATTTTATAAAACTTTATTTACTTTTTTAATTTTTAAATATCATTATATACCATTAAACAAATCTTACCTTTTAAGGAACTAAATTATCTCTCACTTCAACTTAATAAATCCCTTGAAGTATTCCATCATCCACGTTTTCAGGAATTGGGATTATACGTACCTTCTCACCAAAAAGTCCAAATCACATAAATTTCTCTATGTCCTTCATCGTTTTTTCTTCTCTTCCATCTAAATCAAAAGAAAAACAAAAATAAGGTGAAAATATTTTAATTTGGAATATATGATCACGCCCACCTATGCCTTATAAAAAGGACAATGCGGTCATTGCAAATATAATCCGGTTTACAAGTCCGGAGTCGAATCCCACAGAGAACTAAGGCTTAGCTACAGCTGTTCACTATCACCAAGAAGACAAGCTTGAACAGTTCCTAACTTATAGATATTTAGATTCTTGTGTTTAACTAATTGATTAACAAATTAAAATAATAAATTAACAACTAAAGATACTAAGAGTTAGAGACAAGATTAAGGAGGTCTAGAGTTATGATTTCCCCAATTGTCGGAATCCTTCCCGCTATGTCTTCTATAATTTCGCCTAAGTATTCTCTACCGATCATGAGCACTCTTATTACCGTAAATCTCTCCCGAGTAATCACGACAATTTACTAGACGCACTCTCCCGAGCTACGCTAGCTGGCTTTTGATACAGCTCACTTCAGATCGCACCCAAGGCTTCGTTATCCCTAATCCCGCCTTTAAACCCTCGGTTATTGATCCCTCATATACTCTGGGAGTGGTGTTGTTCAACAATTACCTAAATATGCACTCTCTCCCGAGTTATGCACACTAAATAGGCACAGCTAATTGAGAGCTCTTCAATTAACTACAATAAGAACGTAGTTGAACAAATAGAGATTATACTACGGCTCAATTATATAAAAACATAACAAGAATTTATCCTACAAAAGGTTCTATCAAAACTCTAGATAACAAAATTAGCTATTCATAATAGTATGTAAAACTACAATACTAAAAGTCATAACCAACAATAAAAAATAGGAAGAGAAAAGAAAAAACTTGTAGAAGAATTCCCAAGTCTTGCTCCTATTGTGTCTATGCCTCCTTAGGTCAAATCTATGTCAAAAATATGTCCCTTTCTTTTCTTGGCCGGCTTCCTTGGTTTAATATAGGGTTTAGGGCTTAAAATCCCGTATTTTGCACCTTGGTCCCTGAAATTTACGCATCCTGCCGCGGTTCCACCGCGGTCGCGCCGGAACCGCGGCCAAACACCCTCTCAGATTCTTCAGTTGTCCGCGACTGCCCTCTGCCGCGGTTCTACCGTGGTCGCGGTTTTTGACCCTATTCCGTTTGGCATTTGGAAAAACGTAAAACATGAAAGTTGTAGCCCTTTGAGTTAGCTTTCCAACCGTATATTGTCGAGCCCAAATAGAGTTCTGAGTAAACAGTTATGTCTATTTTACTAGACAGTACGCAATATGCCTCTTCAAGTTTTCGTTTTATTGTTTTATCATCCGTTGATCCCCGAACGCGATCCCGGCTTAATTCCTTGAGCTCTTACTCAGACTTCAAATCTCCAAACCACTTAAATTCATTATATAACATCTATATAGCTCGGAATCACACCTACAAGGCATAAAACACACAATTAGTGGAAAACACTAGCGATTAAAGCGCAAACTCAACTAAAGTGCAGTAAATTAGAGTGTAATAATCGACTAAAATACGTAATTATAGCCTATCATCAACACCCCACACTTAAACCATTGCTCGTCCTCGAGCAATCAAACTACACTTTTTTTTATAGACACGACCTTTTTAAACAATTCTCCTAACTCATCACACCAAGAGTATTTAAAATAGACTAAGCACAAAAGCGTAACATCTTCACCTCAAGATTTGACTCATAAGTACCACGCATTATTCACAATTCACCTACTTACTCTAACATAGAGGTCACTGACATTACCTTTCCTTCATGAATCAAGTGCCCTCACACAACAAAAGAGAGTAGTTCCACACAATAAAATTTAAGAACACTTAGGAACTCAAGATAGAAAGAATTCACTCACTCTCAGAAATAACATTCATATGCCACAAAAGATGCACCATAAGCTTGCCCGTAGTGTACTACTCTACTAATGGAGCTCATTCAATCTAGGATCAATTAGGACTTTATTTGGTTGTAATGTAGGCTACGGGACGGGTAGGATACATTTAGATATAAGAGTGACTACACCTCCCTAAGTACTTTAATACATATACTTTAACATTCAAACCTCATACTTATGTCAAGTCAAACTCCACCTTCACATCAATATACATCAACTCCCAAATTATTTAAGCACAATTATATCAAGAGTCACCACTATCAAAGAATATTTTTTTACAGCAATACAACTTTTTTTTCTTTTTCAATTCAAGAGACTCTTGCTTTTCAAATCAGTGCACCCTTTCTCCTTATTTCATTAGATCCACTCAAAAGCCAAACCAACCACCCCACACTTTAACTTTTACAAAGTTCATAAACAATTCAAGTGCTCATGAGAGGTTACAATGGTTCAATAGATGGTTAATATAAACAAATGGGTAAGGCTTGTAATGTGGTTGTCAAAGAAACAAGATTACAGGCTCAAAGGGGTTAACTACGATACATAACAATTAGGTGGGTAAAATATACATATCTGGCTCAACAAAGAAATGCCTATATCACTTCCTAGACTGAATAAAACTACTATTTCGCTTTGCAAACACACGGGGCAAGTTCTAGGCATCAAATGCAATGCACAGAATACAACAAATTCTTACACATACATGGCACATGACTCACTCAAGATTGGATCATCAAGACGCTCTAGTCAAAGCAGTTAAGCAAAGTTAAGATCATACAATTTAAGGTACTTCTACAAGAGTCAAAAACTGAGCCTAAGCGACACAACCAAAGTACTCACTATTCTCAAGGCATAACAAAGTCAAGAGATATTGCTTCAATTCAATTCACAACATAATGGCTCCTACTTCCCAAAAAAAAACTAACTACACCCGGTTCAAATAAAACCCTTGGAAAAGAACTGTGGTTTAAAGAAAAACCAAGGGGTAATTATTACACTACCTAACAAAAGAAAATTTTTTTGTACTTTTTCTTTAGACTTAAATCCCTCAAGAAAATTGACTAATAGATCCATCGTCGGGAAAAGTCCAATCTTTTCTATTTAAAAAAAATTGTTCAATTAAACTAATACAACTAAAATAGCATAAAAAGTCACCCAGACAATCTTCTCACCCCACACTTAAAATTGTGCATTGTCTCCAATGCACACCATAACTAATAAAAAGGGTAAAAGAGACTCTCTGGTAGGCCAAAGACCGAAACATTAACAGCTCATGGGGTACTCAGACTTCTCCCAAGTTTGGTCCTTTGTGCGGATACCTCACACTTAGTTTCAACCATTTGGTTTGTTGTTGCATCCTTCCAATACCTTTGCTTTCCATGTTCCTAGAAAATAAAAAATTGACACTACAAAAATAATACAATTAAAAAAATAAAAAATAAATAAAAGAAAGCAATAAAGTTAGGTTGCCTCCCAACAAGCGCTTGATTTAACGTCGCGGCACGACGCGGATCACTTTTTGCCTCCACCTCGAGTTTATGAATTGAACCCCAAGTTTTGATTCAAGCTTATGATTATGGTCATGGGGCGGTGGAACGAATCTGACTGGCCCAATAAAATAATGTAGTATTCTGCACTTCTTGGCCTTTAGATGAGGTGTGTAATCCCGACTTTCTGGAAAGAAGAATTCCAGAATGTAAGCACTTTGTTCCTCATTCCTTGACTCCTCAAGTGGCTCGGACGACTCTATTTTCATATCATCATTTAAACATAATGAAAAATGCTTGGAGTGAGGACCAATGCACTCGACTACATGAACAATGGGACAGTGTACATTCTCAACACTAATGACAATAGAGTCAACTAAATATGTATCCTCAATATCCTTGGTTGACTCTAGTATCTCCTCTACGACATCGGCATCCTCAAAATCTAGATGATTAGAGTGTTGGGGTTCTACTTTGGATCCCTCCATTGGCACCTCAATTTTCGTCTCTAATGCAAATTGCTCCCGGATACTATCCATAATATTGACATATTGAGCATTAAAAGCTTCAACTAGTTGACTCACTTGAGCGTCTAAGTTGCGAATAGTTTCATCTTGCCTTTCTACCTGCAGTTGTATTTTACTTTATTGTTCTATAATGCACTTTAACATATCTTCGATCTTCTTTAGGTCAGCTTCCCTAGGTTCTTTGTTCCTGTTATCCTCACAAGAAAACGTAGAATCATCATAATAAGGGGTTGGGGGAAGATAAGAAATATAAGCACAACCATGAAAGTGACCATCTTGACCACCACACATATCACACACATTCCACACATAAGATTGAGTTGGTGCACATAACTCGCTCTCGGGAATATTTTGATAATTTTGCCAAGGGTAGTTTTAATCACAATATTCGTAAGGAGGATTAAAAGTAGAATTACCGACATCAAAAATTTCATAATTCAATGATGCCATGTTTTTTTTTCAAATCAACAAGTAAAACAAAAAAAAATCAAATACAAAAAATAAAAATAAAAGTTCAAATTTGAAACCTAGCAATATATACACCTACAGCTACACCGTTAGTTCCCCGGCGACGGCGCCAAAATTTGGCCACGTCCAACTATGCCTTATAAAAAGGACAACGCGGTCGTTGAAAATATAATCCGGTTTACAAGTCCGGAGTCGAATCCCACAGAGAACTAAGGCTTAGCTACAGCTGTTCACTATCACCAAGAAGACAAGCTTGAACAGTTCCTAACTTATAGATATTTAGATTCTTGTGTTTAACTAATTGATTAACAAATTAAAATAATAAATTAACAACTAAAGATACTAAGAGTTAGAGACAAGATTAAGGAGGTCTAGGGTTATGATTTCCCCATTTGTCGGAATCCTTCCCGCTATGTCTTCTATAATTTCGCCTAAGTATTCTCTACCGATCATGAGCACTCTTATTATCGTAAATATATCCTGAGTAATCACGACAATTTACTAGACGCACTCTCCCGAGCTACGCTAGCTGTCTTTTGATACAGCTCACTTCAGATCGCACCCAAGGCTTCGTTATCCCTAATCCCTCCTTTAAACCTCGGTTCTTCAGTTGTCCGCGACTGCCCTCTGCCGCGGTTCTGCCGTGGTCGCGGTTTTTGACCCTGTTCCGTTTGGCATTTGGAAAAACGTAAAACATTAAAGTTGTAGTCCTTTGAGTTATCTTTCCAACCATATATTGTGGAGCCCAAATGGAGCTCTGAGTAAAAGGTTATATCTATTTTACTAGACAGTACGCAATATGCCTCTTCGAGTTTTCGTTTTGTTGTTTTATCATCCGTTGATCCCCGAACGCGATCCCGGCTTAATTCCTTGAGCTCTTACTCAGACTTCAAAGCTCCAAACCACTTAAATTCATTACATAACATCTATATAGCTCGGAATCACACCTACAAGGCATAAATCACACAATTAGTGCAAAACACTAGCGATTAAAGCGCAAACTCATCTAAAGTGCAGTAAATTAGAGTGTAATAATCGACTAAAATACGTAATTATAGCCTATCATCAATATACTACTCAAACCAATACACCACCAACATCATAATGAAAAATATAATGTTCAAATCAAATAAACTATAATATTCTAATTTGGAATACACTATTCAAATCGAACATACCATAATATTTTAATTTAGAATACAATATTTAAATCAAACATACTACAATATTCTAATTTTAAATGTAGTATTCAAATCAAATATACCACAATATTCAAACCAAATATACCAAATTACAATAGTGTAATGAAGAATATATAATTCAAACCAACATACCAAAATATTGTAAAAAAAAAAATACAATATTTAAACCAAACACATCACAGTATTCTAATTTAAAATCCAACTACCACAGTATTCTAATTTAAAATATAGTATTCATACAAATATACCACAATATTCTAATTTGAAATATAGTATTCAAACCAAATATAGCTTTATTTTTATTTATTGTGTGTATTTTATTTTACTTACAATATTAACATGCTATATATAATACTAGTATACAATGAATAGTTTACTGAATAATTGTTTATTGTATAAAAGAAAATACAGACAAAGGTTCTCATAAGAAAAAGCTTTGTTTAAAAGAAAATCTTTTTTTTATTCTTTAATTTTGGTCCAAAGTTTAAACGGATGGATATGTAGGGTAACTATTGAACGTAATTTCATAATTGAAGTATACTATGTTAAGGGATTTTAAAAGTAGGTTTACTGTGTAAAGTTCCCTTTGAAAAAACATAATGGGTACAATAATAATTTGTACTCACTAGTTAATATCTAATTCTGATTTTCTGCTTTTTCACTGTTTTAAACCCAAAAGAAACAAATAGAAGCGCATATAAAACAGCTAACAATATTCTTGGGATGTTTGATAAAAATTTCTTTACTTGTTTTATAGTAATGAGCAATTGAGATTGAATTCCACTTTTATTCGCACTATTTCAAGTACTTTTCTTTTCTGAGCTACCATTACAAGATAATCAATCCTTATGAGACATGAATATTCATAATTTCATACATTATAGAATATTGCTGCTGCTTCGAACCCAAAAATGAAGAAAACTTGTCAATAGTTAAGGAAATAATTAACTGAGGAAAATATTCATTTTGTAACAGAAAAGAAAAATTTTCCATTCTCATCTGTTGTTCGAATTCATTTCATAATAGTTCTTTCGAGAAATTTTATTTTGAGTGAGATTTGCCATGTAATAGTTGAGTGAGGGCATTGATTGCTTACCAAATGGCACCTGTGAAACCCGCATTTAATAAAAAATCCCCTCTCTCCTTTTGCCTTTACCGTTCCCCAGCCCCACCCCCTCTCTCTCTCTTCCACTTTTTTCTTCGTCCTCCATAATTTTTAAAGTTGACTAGGATTTTTTTTAATATATTACATTGATTTATATGATATATTAATAATTATGTAACAAAATATTAAAGTACTAGTTTAAAAGAGAGAAAACATCACATTAAAGCTAATGTGTGAACAATTAAATAAACTTAAATTCATTGAAATTATGAAAGTTGTATTATAAAATAGACGAAAAGGTGAAATTTTTTTAGGCCAAATTTTTGTTCAAGCTAAATTTTAAAAAAAAAAAAATTAGCCAAAAAACTTTTTTCACGTTGTTTTTCTTCCAAAGGATCAAAAGCAAGTATTTTGAGACGTGTTAAAATAAAAATAAAAACCGGAAAAAATATTAAGAGGAAAAAAGATAAAAAGGAAAAGAAAGGGGAAAACAAGGACTCCTCTTCTTCAAATCTGGTCTCATCGTCGACAAGAAAAGACCCAGCTTCATCGGAGCCCTAAATTTTCTCCTCTCTTCAATCCGCTCTTCTCTTTAAAATTTCCAGTTTAGCTACTAGCTAGTTGGATCTGTTAAAGGATATGCATAATATATACGATTTCTATACTTTTAATAAAATATACAAGTTAGGTTGCTCATTGCTTTAATGTTTTATGAATCTAATTTCACTTTATAGTATAATTGATGAATATTAAGTGATTTTTTGTGACACTTTTATTTTGCTTGTGAGATTTTCTTGATAGGCTTAAAGCTTTATGCTATGAAGTTATGGAGAAAGAAGAAGACAGTGGGAGAGAGAGAGAGAGAGAGAAACGGCTGGGGAACGGTAAAGGTGAAAGGAGAGAGGGGATTTTTCATTAAATGCGGGTCCCACAGGTGCCGGAATGCGGGTCCCACATATATCATTTGTCAAGCAATCAATGCCCTCGCTCAACTATTACATGACAAATCTAACTCAAAATAAAATTTCTCCATATACATGCATGATATGGACTTTTATTCTATTCAACGTGTCAAAAATCAAAATCTGGCTTCTTTAGTGTATTTACCTGACTTCTAATTAATTAATCGAGCAAGTATATTTCCATTACAAATTCAAGGAGCTAGGAATTGGATTTATTCAATCTATTTTGATTTAAACAAATTTTATGTCTTAGATCATTTTACTCGATCTTTTTAATCCACTCAAATTTCTCTATGTGCTATCTGTTTGATACATAATATTGGCGCATACAAATTATGTAACGCGTTTATCTTAAGTTGTGAGTTAAATTGTAATGTGTTTCTACTTTCTACATCTATTAGGTCCATGCATTTTGTCTTAGACAAACTTTTAACAGAAACTTTCAGAAACCACTATGTTATAATGGTTATTAGCTAGTTGTAGTTATCATTTACTATATTACTTTCTATAATTATGTTTTCAAATATTTTAGAGTGTATTCGATGTATTTAAACTACTATATTCATGAATACAATAACATTTCTAGGTGCAAAACAAGGAATTACAGCTAGACAGATTTTTGTATTCGAGTGTATTCGACTATATTCATGGCGTGAAACATGGGATTAAAGCTGGACAGATTATTGTATTCGACTGTATTAACGGCGTGAAACAGGGGATTACACTGTTTTTAAACGAAAAGTGAATTAATTAACATAATAGACTCCTAATATAACTCAATAAACTCAATTATAACACACAAAATTTGTATTTTCAGTTATAAAAAAGATTCTCAACTGAAAAACACCTCAAAAACATAGCAATCTTCAGAGAAATTATATAATACATCTGAATACATAAATTATATTAATTAAATAAAACATATAAATACATTCATGGAATATAGCGAGACGGTGAATATAATGAAATACATAGAATATAACGGGATACATTGAAATACAATAAAAAAAAGACAATGAATACATTGAAATACATCGAGATACATTGAAATATATTAACAGAAAATAAAAGTTCCATTACAACGAGAAAATATCTGTCAAAATCTTTCCTTCTTCCATTGCTTTTTCAAGAGCAATTGTCTGTAAATGGCGACAATTTCACTGTCTTTTGTTTGGCTGTGTCGACTTTGTGGAATCTTTTAGCAAATAAGAATATTAGACCCAAGGGAGAAATATCACGACTTCTTCTCCTTCTCTAGCGAGATTGAAATTCGACTCTGAATGAGATTGGGAGGCTGAGGGAGGCGGTATGAGGGAGAATAGATATAGGGTAGGACATAGAAGAAATTTGAGAGGATATGAGAGAGAAAAATAATACAAAGTTTATTTTATAGCTTAAGAATATGAGGTAACCATAAATAGATATTTGACTGTAAAAAAATCAAAAAGTAACTATGAAATATAATTTTTTTTAAAAATATTTATTTAAAATAAATAAAGTAACTTTTGCTGTAGGAGGTAACTATTAGTCATATTAATATTGCTAGTCCTAGCATTAGTAATAATTTTCTATAGGGATTCAGACTCCAATTTCTTGCGGGTTCATTGAAGTCAGACATTCTTGTGAAATAAGTAAGGCGTCAACTTGAAGCTATGCAAGCAAACAGATTTAGAGCCCGTTTGGATATACAAAATTTTTGCTTTTTTTCAAAAAAAAAAATTTGAAAACAATGTTTTGTTATACATTTCAACCCGTTTTTTTCCAATTTCACTTGAAAATGCATTTTTAAATTTGAAAAACTAGTTCTTACCAGTTTTTCAATTGAAAATGCATTTTTACTAATTTTAAATTTTTATAAACTTACCCTATGACTTTTAAAAGTTAAACAATAGCATGTTAAACAATAACATTTTCACTTGAAAATGCATGCCCATCTGCATCTTCTGTGTAGTGAAGTAAAACAGAATATGACAACAGCTAAACAATAGAATATTTGATTATTTATTTCAAGTAGGATAATTAAAATACGGCGGTTTTGATATTTTTTAAAAGTTATAGGGTATCAATCATATTTCATAATTTTGCAAAAAAAAAAAAGTGATCCACCTGGCAGTTTCCTGCCCACATCTGATGCAGCATAAACACGCCAAGCTCCATATTTTGATCGGCCATGACCTGATTTAACAGTTATGTTTTCCCATTTTGGAGCAAGCCCAACACAGAAAGCCAGGTATGTTTTCCTTACCTTACAACAACAACTACCCAGTAAATTCCTACAAAGTAGGGTTTAGGGAGGGTAATACGTACGCAGACCTTACCCTTACCCTGATAGGGCAGAAGCTATTTCCAATCGACCTCCGGCTCAGAAAAAATAAAAAAAAAATAAAAAAAACGACAATTCATTAGTAACTTCAACAGAAATCGTAGAAATAGTAACCTAAGCATAAAAACAGTAAAATACATGACATGTAATGATATCAGCCACAATCTACCTTCCGGGACTAAAATCAACAACAATCTTAGTGAAGCTAAATAAAATCCGTATGCCATCTATGACAAACCCTATCCAACCCCACCCACTCCGGGAATGAAGTAAGAAAAGCTCTAGTACCCCCTGCCCTACAATCCTTATGCTTGACCTCTAGACTTTCCTATCAAGGGTCATGTCCTCGGAAATCCGCAGTCTAGCCATGTCTTGCCTAATCACCTCTCCCCAATACTTCTTAGGCCGCCCTCTACCTTTTTTCGAACCCACAGCTACCAGCCGCTCGCAAATGCTTTTACAAACTTAGCTGCTACTTTGTGCAACTTAGTAATCAACATTACACCACTTGTATCACGATCAAGTCTATTAGCTAAATGAAGCTCGGAAACATTAGCCCCTGAAGATATTAAAAGTGGTGGTTAAAACGTAAGAAAACCTCACAAGTACCCAAGTGGTATTTGTCAATTTATTTCTTCACTTAAACATAAGATGATTAAAATGTCTGTTTCACAGAACAACTTACGGACATCCATAAGTCCCCGAAGGACCATGAACTTCATTCCTATTCTCTCCCAAAACCATCTTTAGGCATTTAAAAGCCTGTATTTGATTATACATGAGGAATAAACAGAAAAAGAACAAAGGTTAGACCTATCAAGCAAGATTTAGCCCATTTGCAGATGTATATCATTCATCAGAAAAAGAACTAGATCATCTGTTTTTCTTCCTTCTTGGATAAGAAAGGACAGGGTAATTTATTTCACTACCTATTTTTTGAACTGGTAGTGTATTTCACTACTTGTTGACACACTAAATGCCTAGTACCTTCATATAATGAGCTACAGCACATTGTTCTCCTGTACCGTGTGTGATAACACTAGATAGGATAGGACTAGAGGCAGCGAAACTAATTCTATCAGAAAGGTGGTTCTTATTTTATCCTTCCAGAGTGGGAGTAGGTGGAGACTCTTAGGGGCCATTTGGTTCATGGATTAGTTACAGGGAGATCATAATACATAATACAAGGGTTATTATATGATTAAATAATAATATAAGGATCATTATATAGAAATACATGGATTGTCGGGCGGTGAATAATAATACATGGATTGCTATGCGATATCTAAGAATGCATGTATTGTTATGTGGAGATCACGATATACGTGCATTCCTTTCCTAAGGAACATTATACATGCATTCTTATTCTACGTTCTAACAACAACAACAACCCAGTGAAATCTCATAAGTGAGGTTTGAGGAGGGTAGTGTGTACGCAGACCATATTCCTACTCCGAAAAGTAGAGAGATTATTTCCGATAGACGCTCGACATAATAAGATGTAAACGAGACAATGTAGCAGTAACAACAAAGGAATCCAGAAAGATAACACCACCAACGTAATAACCGAAAAATAGAGAAAAAAATAATAACATTAAGCAGTAACAATGGCACAGTACTATAGACGCAATGGAATAATATAGACACAACAAGAGCCACTAGCATCCTAATCAAAACACTTCCAGACTAGTTTCCTACCAACCTAACCTACAATCCTGACTAAGGACACAACTGGAGCCACTAGCGGCCTAACACAAAACACTATCAGACTAGCCTCATTATCTCCTAATCTATGACTCTAATGCTCAATCTCCATAACTTCCTATCAGTCATGTCCTGGGAATTCTACAGTCGTACCATGTCCTGCCTGATTACCTCTCCCTAATATTTCTTAAGGCATCCTCTACTTCTCCTCGTACCATCAAGTCCAGTCGTTCACACCTCCTAACCGGGGCATCCGGGCTTCTCCTCTGCACGTACTCAAACCATCTAAGCTTAGCTTCCCGCATCTTGTCTTCAATGGGAGTCACGCCCACCTTCACTCAGATATCTTCATTCCTAATCTTATCCAACTAAGTGTGCCCGAACATACATCTCAACATCCTCATTTCTGTAACTTCCATCTTCTGGATATGGGAATTCTAAATTGGCCAACACTTCACGCCATACATCATGGCCGGCCTAACCACCGCTCTATAGAACTTACCTTTAAGTTCCAAAGACACCTTCTTGTCGCACAAGACGCCAGATGCTAGCCTCCATTTCATCCATCTCACTCCTATACGGTGCGTGACATCCTCATCAATCTCCTCATCCCCTGGATAACCGACCCCATGTACTTGAAGCTCCCTTTCTTGGGGATGACTTGAGATGCAAGCCTCATGTCCATGTCCGCTTCTCCTGACACGCTGCTGAACTTGCACTCCACACGCTGCTGAACTTGCACTCCACGTATTCTGTCTTGGTCCTGCTCATCTTGAAACTTTTAGACTCAAGGGTCCATCTCCAAACCTCCCACCTCCTATTAACACCGCCTCGCATCTCATCAATCAAAACTATATCATCAGCGAATAACATACACCATGGCACCTCCTTTGAATATGGTGTGCCAGTGTGTCTATCGCTAGGGCAAATAAGAACGAGCTGAGCGCAGATCCTTGGTGTAACCCCATAATAACCGAAATATGCTCCGAGTCGTACCCCACTATCCTAACCCGAGTCTTAGCTCCATTATACATGTCCTTAATCACCCTAATATAAGCCACCAGAACACCTTTCGCCTCCAGACATCTGCAAAGAACTTCCCTAGCGACCTTGTCATATGTCACCATATGCAAATCCTTCTTCCTATCCCTGTATAGTTCAACCAACTTCCGAATAAGATGGATAGCTTTCGTGGTAAAACAACCAATCATGAACCCAAACTGGCTCCCAGATATCGACACCGCTCTCCTCACCCTCACTTCCAATACCCTCTCCTGCACTTTCATGGTATGACTCAATAACTTGATGCCCCTATAGTTGTTACAATTCTGGATATTTTCTTTGTTCTTGTATAGCGGAATCATCATACTCCATCTCCATTCATCTGGCATCTCCTTCGTCCTCAAAATAATATTAAACAGCCCAGTAACCACTCTTATCCTGCTCTACCCACATACCTCCAAAATTCTACCAGAATTTCGTCTGGCCCGGTCAATCTGCCCACATTCATCTTATGCATAGCCCCCACGACCTTAGGCATAGCCCCCACGACCTCCTCAACCTTAATGCATCTACAGTAGCTAAAATCTCGGTGACTCTCGAAGTGTTCCAATTCACCTAGCACAATGTCTCTGTCCCCTTCGTCATTCAAAAGCTTATGAAAGTACATCTGCCATCTCCGCTTAATTTGAGCGTCTTCCGTCAACACTCTGTCTTCCTCGCCCTTGATGCACCTCACTTGGTCTAAATCACGAGCCGTCTTCTCTCTCTCCTTGGCTAGCCGGAATATCTTCTTGTCCTCGGCTTTGTCTCCCATTCTTCATACAGGCGGTCAAACGCCGCACTCTTAGTTTCTGTGACCGCTAACTTCGCCACCTTCCTAGCTTCCTTATAGCAATCTTTGTTCCTCCGCCTCCTCTTCTCCTCGTCTGTACTCTCCACTAACCTCCGGTACGCCGCTTTCTTTTCTTACACCTTTCCCTAGACCTCAACGTTCCACCACCAATCGCCCCTGTGACCGCCCCAGTAACCCTTCGACTTATTCTACGTTCTATCTTGTGTAAAACAACAAATTCCCACTTATTCTACGTTCTATCTTGTGTAAAACAACAAATTCCCAAATTTAGTTATACGAAGCTTTACATTAGAGACCAAAAGCGTATTAAATATTTGCAGATGCAGAGTTTTATACTGAAAACCAATGTTTCATAAAGCTTTATGGCCAGATTAGTATCTATTATATGACAAACCAAACAAGTCCTGAGGTTTTAATTCGATTCTAGCCTATGTGATTAAACATGGTGTAGTGATTACAACAATCCCACAATCAATATATACTCTAAATCATCTTTATCAAAGCCGCACATGCGTCAGTGTTATCAAACCTCTCTTGTAAGACCTTGAAAGTTGAAACTAGGTGAAGCTCAAGTTCGACACTTCGTCTTGCTTAGATAGCGCTTTACTGCGCTAAACAAAGGCGTTGAAGTCATACGCCACTTCACCGCGGAATCGTTCTTTAATAAAGAATAACTAAACAATAAATATGTTAGTAAATTGCAAATTTTTTATCCGTGAGTTAATGTACTCCACTTCAAACACCAGATATTACAAAAAACAACCAAATATTAGTCGCAGCGTAAAATAAAAAAAAAATAAAAAAAAAAGATGAAAGAAACCTCACCAGTGTCAGTAAGTAAAGCAGGGAGTGAAGACAAAACAGTCTCACAGTAAATTCCTTGGGGCTTATTAACCGCAATGAGCCATTCGTCTTCAAAGATAACATGGCTTCTCGAAAGAGTAAAAAGAGAGGATTTTAAAGAAGCAGTTAAGGCTCTGTGCGGCTCTATTTCCTTAGATATGTCAGGCATTGGCGGAGATAATGGAATTGGATAATCTGTGGCTGAATCAATGTAGTGTAGCTGCTTTGGTTCGCCATGATGGAGATGAATCGAGGGTGTCGGAAGATTCTGCCAGATGAACTGAGCAAAGGTATTTGACCGAGAGGGAGCTTTACTGTCATTTTCGCCCCTAGCATTTACCTATACTGCCCTAAAGTTTTACACCTCGTTTGGCCAAGCTGCAAAAATCAGCTTATTTTGAGAAGTATTTTTTTCCAAAAGTACTTACTTTTGGTGGAAAACAGTTTGTATTTGGCTAATTAGTTTGAAAAGCACTTCTGAGCCGCAATTAGTATTTGGTCAAGCTTTAAAAAAATGCTTCTAAATGTATTTTTCTCAAAAGTGCTTCTCAAAAAAGTACTTTCGGAGAGAAGCTACTTTTTTCTGCTTCTCCAAAACTACTTCTGCTTCTTCTCAAAAGCACTTTTTTTCTTTGCAGAAGTTTGGTCAAACACCTCATTTTTTGGGCAAAAGCACTTTTGGCCGAAAAGAAGTTTGAACAAACAAGCTATTAGTCTGCTACGAGCGTAAGTTCAATATGGAAGGAAAGGAAAAATAAAAAAGTAATCCTCATAAAGTTTTAAAAAAATTATTCTTAAACTCTATAATCTTAAATAGGATATTTGTGCTATGAAAATTATACTATTGTATTAATAATATAATTTAAATTTATATAAAAATATAATATTATTCTTTTTGAAACAAACTAAAAGTAACTAATTCACATGAGACATAGGATAACATAATTATTTACTGCAGCAATAGGATAACATAATTATTTACTGCAGCAAAATACACATACGAGAAGGAAGTACGATAAATCAACTCTCTTGTTAGCGGGTGGATGTGACATAATTGATATCTCTACCCCTTTAAATAAAATTCGGGTTTAAGTTAAAACAAAATATAATTATAAATTAATAGTCTCAGGAATTTACTTTATACGAATTTAACTAGTTGAGCGAGTGAATATATGGTTAAGGAAAACAAGGAGAGTACTAGATTTAAAGTTACACAAATCATTGATGCTTATTTCAATGTTCAAAATACCTTTACTTGGATATTCGTGATATTTATAACTATTTATCAACTATCTATAAATGATTTCAACGATACTCTTGATTCCATCAATCAAATTTCGCGATTTTCACGAAAATGTTATCTGTACCCCTTGATATTTTTTGGAATTTTTAAGTTTTCTAATAAGATAAAGCAGAATTTATGGGCAAAATCAGATCTGCAGAGGAGAAGAAGTTTTATCAAATGTAGCGTTCTGCTACTGGTAGGATTAAAGGCAGCTCTGAAAAATATCGAGAGAAGGAAAGAAAGGATAAAAATGCTAAGAAGGAAAAGATAAAATTTGGATTTCAATTTTGCATATCTTTCTTTCAAGACTGACTAGGTACATATAGAAAATACTAGAAAACAGCTGTCAAATGCTCAGCAAATGCTAACAAACTGTACTACCTTGACACATGTCCTTAATTAGCTGTTCATAGGATTAAGGAGGGGAAAATGACTAAACTTAGGGACTTTTAAATAGCCCCTACTAAGTAACATAAACGACACAAACACCTACTTTTCTAATTAGCATTGTTTTTCCTAATTACTCATCCAAGTCACGACCAAATCATGACATTCCATCCCTCTTCCAGCGAAGCTGCTACTTTAGGGATCAAAATCAGGAAATTGGGACTTCAGAAAGGAGTAATCTTCCCAGGTTGCCTCTTCCTTAGACAAATTTGCCCATTAAGCTAGAACTTGAACAACAGCCTTGTTCCCCTTCTTTGCCATGCGTCGTTCCAAAATTGCAAGCGACTCTGTTAAGATCTGCCCTTCATCAGTGCAATGCGATGGCTCCTTCGACACTACTACTTGACCACCCACCACTTTCTTCAACTGAGACACATGAAAAATTGGTGTATTTTTGAACCTGGTGGTAGCTGAAGCTCATAAGTCACTTGTCCTATTCTGCGAATTATCTCGAATGGCCCATAAAATTTGGCTGCTAACTTCAAGTTTCTTCGAATCGCTACTGACATTTATCGGTAAGGTTGTAGCTTTAAGAAAACTCTGTCCCCTACTTCAAATGTTCTTTCACTCCTCCTTCTGTCAGCATATTGCTTCATACGATTTTGAGCAATTGTCAGGTTATCCTTCAAAATCTTGTTAATTAACTGCCTTTCCCTTAAGAGTTGATCAACTAACTCTAGCTTTGTTCGTGACACAAGCTCAAATGGAGGTAGAGGTGGATCGTAGCCGTAAAGTGCCTTAAAGGGAGTCATTCCGATGGCTGACTGATAATTTGTGTTGCACCACAATTCTGCCATAGGGATCCACCTGCTCCAATCTCGTGGTTTATGCACGGTCATACACCTAAGGTATGTCTCAACACATTGGTTCAACCTTTCGGACAGTCCATCGGTTTGAGGATGATAGGATGTACTCAACCTCTGTTCCACCTGTAGTCCTTTGAATAGCTCCTTCCAAAACAAACTAGTAAAAATTGGATCCCTATCCGAAAAGATAGAATTGGGAACTCCGTGTAATTTACATATGTTGTCCAGAAAAATTCGAGCTACCCGTGGTGCATCATAAAGATGGGATAATATGAACAAATGAGCATATTTCGTGAACCTGTCGATGACAACCAGAATGGTGTCATTTCCATGTGATCTAGGTAATCCTTCAATGAAATCCACTGTCAGGTGTTCCCACGCCCGAGACGGAATGGGCAATGGCTGCAACAACCCCGGATAACGGACATGTTCTCCTTTGTTTCTTTGACAAATAACACAAGCTTGCACCATCTCTTTGACATATTTCAGTAATGTAGGCCAGTAAAAAATGGATCTTGCTCTTTTTTGAGTTGCAATGATTCCTGAGTCCACCCCATGGGGTTGAATGCATTTGTTCCATTACCTTCTTTCTTAGTTCCCCATTTTTACCAATCCAAACTTGCCCATTGAATCTGATCACTCCATGTTGTAGTGTTGTATTTGGAATAGACCCAGCATCCATGCTTAATTGTTCAATAATGTTTTGAGCTTCTGCATCCCCATCATAACTTTCAACCACTTTTTGGACCCATTTGGGCTAGACAATAGTAAGCGCATTGCATTCTTCCTGGCCCTCAAATCTAAAGACAAAGCATCTGCAACAACATTATCAGCCCCTTTCTTGTAATGTATCTTATAACTTAGGCCATAAGTTTAGAGATCCCCTTGTGTTGTAGCGCTGAAGTAACTCGTTGATCCTTTAAGAACTTTAGGCTGAAGTGGTTAGTTCTAATTATAAAATGGTTGGGCTGCAAATAATGTCTTCATTTATCAACTACTATTAATAAAGCTATAAGCTCTTTCTCATAAGTTGACCTGCCCAGATGTTTAGGACTCAAGGCTTGACTGATGAAAGCAATAGCCCTATGATTCTGCATAAGGACTGCCCCTACTCCCACGCCACTAGCATCAACTTCCACCATAAATGGAATGGAAAAATCGGGCAAAGCTAACACTGGGGCATGCACCATTGCATTCTTCAATTCATCGAATGCTGTTGTAGCCTTGTCATTTCACGAAAATGCCCCATTTTTAAGCAACTCAGTCAACGGTTTACTTATCAAGGCAAAAATTTTAATGAAGTGTCGGTAGTAACCAGTGAGTCCCAAGAATCCCCTCAAGCCTTTAATGTTAACAGGGCAGGGCCAATTCACCATTGCCTCGACTTTTGGACAAATCAGTACTTACACCCGAGCCTGAAATAATGTGACCCAAGTATTCAACTTGATTTTTTGCAAAGCTACACTTCGATTGTTGGGCAAACAACTGATTGTTTTGCAACACTTCAAACACCACCCTTAAATGCTCAATATGGTTTTCGAGTGACACACTGTAAATTAGTATATTATCAAAAAACACCAAGACAAACTTCTGGAGGTAAGGACTGGAAATTTTATGCATTAACGCCTGAAAAGTTGTCGGGGCGTTAGTCAGACCGAAGGGCATTACTCTAAACTTCCACAGTTTGTGGTGAGTTTTGAAAGCTGTTTTGAACTCGTCCCCCTTTTTTCATCTGTATTTGATGGTACCCGGATTGAAGATCGATTTTGGAAAAGAATTGGGCTCTATGTAATTCATCAAGCAAGTCCTCCAGCACTGGAACTGGGTATTTGTTCTTCACTGTTATCTCATTCAACTTGCGATAGTCAATACAGAATCGCCAAGTTGAATCCTTCTTTTTCACCAAAATTACAGGTGAAGAAAACGGTGATATGCTTGTTGTCACAGTCTGGGCCTCCAACATATCCCTCACCATCTTCTCAGTGATGTTCTTCTGCTCATAAGAGTATCTATATGGCCTTTGGTTAACTGGTTTAGAACCCGGTATGAGTTCAATGGTGTGGTCACAAGTCCTCGAAAGAGGAAGGTCTTTAGGTTCTTGGAAGATATTCACAAATTGTCGAAGCAACTTGCGAATTTGGGTCGGGCTCTTCTGAGGCTCTTCTTTTGTTGTTACTGCTACTAATTGGGTTGACAAGCAGCAGTGGCCCATGCCCAGTAATTTTTCAATGGATTTGACATCTCCTTCCTTTAATTCTCCCATTCCCTCAATCCTCATTATAGTAACCAATTTATCACCTCTAAAAAATGATATACTGCGAGGGCGTGTGTGCAATGCAATAGGAGTTACAATATCAATCCAATCCATGCCAAGAATTATGTCACTGCCCCCAGCTTTCAACAAGGATAAATCAAAAAAGAAAGCTTCATCACCCATGGTCTAAGAGAACCTTGGGCATTTGTAATTGCAAGGCATCAACTGATCATTTGCCACTCTAACCTTCATGGGCCTGCCAATAGGTTCCGTTAGAAGGTGTAGTTGTTTGACGATATGGGGATCCACAAAGCTGTGGGTTGCTCCGCTATCAATGAGTATCGCCACAGGGAACTTCTTGACCAGCCCTTGGATTCTGATTGTGGTTGATGATTGGCTTCCTCCTAACATCATTGCCAATGTCACCTCCCCCTATACTTCCTCTTCCCCAATTGCTTCTTCGAAGACTTCATCCTCTTCTACCCTTTCCTCATGTTGTTCTTCCCCTTCTATTGTATTCAGTGCTTTGTTTTTGCATTAATGGCCAGGAAAATAGCGATCATGACATTTGTAGCACAGATTATGCTCCCTTAAAGTCTCAATACTGGGGTTCTTTGGTCCTGGAACTTTAGGATTTATTGCTGAGGTAATTTTACTGAAGGAAGGTAGTGAAGGTTTAGAGCTATAGCTGAAGTGATTGCGTCTGTTGGGTACTTTGGAAATATTGTTTTTAGACTGGGCACTTAAGGACTGTTCATAAAGCTTATCCATGGCATAAGTTTTCACAAGGGTTGGGGGATTGGCTACTTTCACCATTGGGCCCAAATCTGGCTTTAGCCCACCTATAAAACAAGTAATAAAATAAGTTTCATCGAAATGAGGCCTAGCTAACAGGACAGGGCCCTTAGTGCCTCAATTTTTTTTTGATAAGTCTCCACATCTATCACTTGCTGGAGCTTATTGAATTCAATCACCACAACTAAAGGCTCGACCTGGCCATAACGTTGACAAATATCAAAAGAAAACTGAGCCCAAGATACCTGACCCCCATTATCAATCATGTAAGGATCATACCAATAGTCAATTTGATCCCTAATATTGATTGCAATATAAGTCATCTTCTCTGCCTCTGACACCTTGTATAAATTAGAAAAGTTATTTACAACGTCTAATTCAACCACGTGGATTATTACTATCAAATTGTGGAAAAGCGAGTTTGGCTTTAGGCATGCGAAGGGGAGGCTGGGTATCAACAGGGTAGGAAAAGTTTTGGGGGGAAAATGATTTGTGGGGGGAAACTGATGGGATAAATGGCCTGAAGTGGTATAATGTGGGGAAAAAAGGTTAGGTTTGTGTAATGTGATGGCAAGTGGGTGGTATATGGTGTCTGAGCAAACGAGGGTGCATAAGTAGATGGGTACATGTGTGATGAGTGGAGCCAGGAGTGAAAAGCCCATAGGTCATAGGTATTTCTATCGTGGGCGGTGTAAGGGTAGTGTGAACATTATACAAAGGCCCCATAGGGGTTGAAGGCCCAAGTAACTGCCGAGAAAGTCCAAAAGCAGGTGCTGGCTAGGGTACTTGAATATTGTATGAAAAGTAAGGGTTCATCGGGGCAAAAGAAAATGATTCATTCCCAGGTGAGGCCATGCCGATACGGTGAATATTTTGAGTGGTAGAGGAAAAATCAAATTTTGACTGACACTAGAGTTTATTGGGGTTACTGGAGTCGAAGCCACTGAATATGCAGACAAAGGCAAGTTGGTGGTGGTAGCATGTACCGGAGTAAACGGTGTCGAACTTGACCTGAAAGCTCCTCCAACAGAAGATTGACCATTTTCAACGTAAGAGCTCCCCTGAGCAACTGCCATGTAAGATCTACTCATGTTCCAACCTTCCTCTCGCCTATTCATGTCCATAACCGAGTTTGAGCACTCTTGAAGACCTGCGTCTATATTTCTTTGTATATC